>NC_072005.2:29805000-34705000 GCF_028885655.2 Pongo abelii | reverse complement strand
AGGGCTCCTTGTGGGTCCCTGTGCCCCTTCACAAGCTGGGTCCTCAGGAACAGCTGACCCTGACTGGAGGCTCACCCTCTGTTACACCCTGGGCTTAGATCACCTCATCGAGTTTCCACCACAGCCCCAGGAGGCATCTGTTATTTGCAGCAATGGAACTGAGGCTGTGGAGGCAGGCGACTTGCCCAGGTGTGCACAGCAGGCATGGGGTGGCTCAGAGACTCCAGCCCCGATGGTTGGCCCAGAGGTCACTCTGTTCCTCGGAACACCCTGCGGGTGGGGGCAGGGAGGGGGCGGCAGACATCCTTGGGACCCATTTTTACAGGTGAGGAAGCTGAGGGTCAGAAAGGTGAGGTGGCTTCCCCTATGTTCAGGGCCACCAAATTCTGTGGATTCCACCTCAGAAATGTCTCCCAGATCTCCCAGAGCATAAGGAGAGCTTCCTCACAAACCCACCTGCTGTAGTCTGAGTTTCTGGGTCTCCTGAAAATTCATATGTTGAGGCCAGGCATGGTGGCTCAGGTCTGTAATCCCAGCACTTTGGGAAGTTAAAGCAGGGGGATTGCTTGAGCCCAGGAGTTCAAGACCAGCCTGGGCAACATAGTGAGACCTGTCTCTCCAAAAATAAAGATAAAAAATTAGCTGGGCATGGTGGTGCATGCCTGTAATCCCAGCTACTCCAGAGACTGAAGCAGGAGGATCCTTTGAGCCCAGGAGGTTGAGGCTGCAGTGAGCTGTGATTGTGCCACTGCACTCCAGTCTGGGTGACAGGGCAAGACTCTGTCTCTAAAACAAACAAAAAAACCTGACATCCTGGTCCTTAAGGTGATGGTTTTAGGAGGTGGAGAATTGGAGGGTGATTAGGGCACTGGGGAGGAGCCCTCATGAATGCGATTAATGGATTAATGCTGTTTTTGAAGAGGCCTGAGAGATTCCTTGCTGTTTTGTTAGAGTGAGAAGATGGCCATCTTTGAAGAAGTGGGGGGCCCTCACGCAATACCAAATCTGCTGGGGCCTTGATATTAGACTTCCCAGCCTCCAGGTGTGAGCAATAAACTTCTGTTGTTTACAAGTCTCTCCTAGTCTCTGGTATTTTGTTATAGCAGCCCAAATGGATGAAGACAACACCTGAATGCGCCCGTTCCTAGGCCCTTCTCTGAGTCTTGGCTTGGTGTTTGCGGCTCCCCCTTCATCGAGCAGCAGAATGCAGCTTCTAAGAGTACCAGCTTTGACAACAGAGAGACCTGGGTTTGAAGAATTCTAGCTCTGTGACTGGACATGGCCTGTGCTTTCTGTCTGGACTATTTCTCTCCCATCTGCCCTTGGAAGCAAACTCCTATTCATCCTTCAAGACCCAGATGTCAGATGCCTCTTCTTCTAGGAAGCCTACCAGGCCCTCCATAAGCCACACGTACAGGCTGAGCCGTCTACCTCTGGGCTGGCTTCTCTTCCTTGTGTGCTCCCCACGTCAGAGGCTGTGTGGATATTGGGGGCCCACAGAGCTGGCAGCAGTGAACATTGGATGGATGGACTGCCATTTTGTAGCAGCAGGAGCCTCCTGACTCCTGCCCATGCCCCCACAATGGATTAGTTTGTAGGGCCCAGCCCTTTCTGTGGGCACTCAGCACAACATGGTCACCCGCTAGCCCTGGCTGGGCAGCCCCTCCTGCGGCAGGGAGTCCGAAAGCATCCAGATGCTTTAACTGCCACTGGCCAGGCCCTGCAGGAGCCCAGCGCAGGGAGGAAGGACAAGGCATGCCTTTTCTCCTAAATGGGAGCTAACGAGTGTGGTCCCCCAGCTGCTCACTGTTGTTAGAGCTGTGCCCTGTCAGCTGGAGGCTCAACATGTGGCTGTCTGTGGTGGGGCTTCCAGGGGGACAGGGCGGCCTGCAGAATGCCCATGCAGCCTCCACTCCTGGCAGAAGGCCTGTGCGCTAGGCCCCCAGCTGATACATCGGGAGGGAAAGAGCACCTGTGCTCTCCCCACCTGTGCTCCTCCCTCCCTGTGGGCAGGCGGGATCTTGCACTGCCCTTGCCGGAGGTCCTTCCTGTGAACCTCTACACAGCCAGGCTCTGCATTGTCGGCTCAGGCATGCACTGAGGGCGGCCCCTCCGCAGCATCCTCAGGACCTCAGGCACGTGACGGTGCTTGGGGGACATCTCTTGGCTACAGGTCTGCCCTTTCTGGACCATGGCACTGGGTGTAGCTCCAGGGACTCCACTCCTTACAGAACAAAGGGAGGGGAATTATCCTCATTCAGCTCCAGCCCAGGGAAGTGCCTTCACATCTCCCCTCTAGCAGTGCCTGAGCTCCCTAGAGCCTATGATACAGGGGACATGCTGCCCCTGCTCCTTACTGAATGTATCGCCTTCACTCTCTGAGTCTCCATTGTCTCATTCACAAAGTCAGCATGATAATAATCATACCTGCCTGGGTTCTTGTGAACAACAACAAAAACCAAGCAAAACCATTATGCAGAACGGAAAAGCTTTGTCAGCATACAGCACTGTCCTTGTAGAGGCAAGTGGCCGGGCACCCACAGCATGGAGCACCAGGGATGTGCCAGCTACCACACGCAGGCGGAGACAAACTTCCTCCTGCTTCTGCTCGTGGGATTTGATATTGTGGTGAGGGAGGGGACAGACGCTCCATAAGTGAGCCCAGGCACATGTCATCTAGCCTGTCTATGTGCACATCGGGCCTCTAGGGGCCAGAAAGTGGCTGGGTATTTCACCCTCACCCCCAGGAAAGATGAAGCCTAGTGGGGCAAGACGCAGGGAGTGGGCTGTCTCTGGGAGTCACAGGAGTGGGTTCTGATTCCAGGCAGTCTTGCTGTATCTCCTTGGCAGATGCCGTCTGGATCCTTAGGGGCTGCGGGGTGGATGGCAACAAGGTCTGGACGTCACTGGGCAGTGAGGGGGGGGGCCTGGTCGGCCAAGCCATTGCCTGATGCGGATACCAAAGAGGGGCCTCTAGACAGGGAACTGCAGGTCCTCCCCATTCTGCCATCCTGTTATGGTCCAGGGGTATGAAGCCTTCCAGCCACACAATCTCGAGGACAGAACTCTAGCACGTTGGTCCTAAAAGCCCCTCTGCCCACCACCCCGCTGCAAAGATTAGGTCCAACTCTCTGAAGGTTATTGAGGAGGAGAGGCAAGTGCCAAGGGCTCTGGATTTTGCATCTGGGAGACCTTAGGCTGGTACCTTCTTCTCACTGGGCCTCAGTTTCCCCCTGAGTCAGATGAGAGGGTTGGACCAGACGGTAACAGGCTTTTCATCTGTGGCTTGCTTGTGACCATCAAAAAAAGGAAAAACATGTTAAAGCCTCGCCAGTCATCATTTTCCAAGTTTCCCCTGGATTTTTCCATCAGAAGACAAAACGTGATTAGACCATATGTTAGGCTAATTGTTCCCCAAACAGAATTTAAACATTTGAATATGCTTGCAACAGGGAACGGCAGGAAAGAAAATGGTGTTGCAGTGGGTGGAGGTAGTAGAGACTGGCTCTGTCCCTGGGATGTGCTGCAGGGGTACCCTTGCCTTCAGGGCCATGGGGCTGCCTGGGGAAGCAGGAGGTCTGTCGAACTGTATGAAAGGTCAAGGCTGGTGGGCCATGGTTATGAAGTCCACCCACCCACTCACTCTACAGGTAACAGCAGAGCACTCAGCTCAAGCCTGGCCCGGCCCTGGGTGCTGGGAACCTGAGGATCAGGGAGGGAGACAGCTGAGGTCCTTGCTGCTTCAGAGCTCCCAGGTCAGCAGGAGAGACAAGTGCCAGGATGGAAGGGGCCACACAGGGGCTGGGGGTGCCAGTTGAGGATTAGGGGAGGCCTAAGGGATGGGGGGAGCCAGGTAACAAGGAGGAAGGGGCAAGCATTTCTGGAAGAGAAGGCAGAGAGTGTGAGGCCCTGGGTGGGAGCAGTGTGGCCACCGGTCCTGTAGAAGGCTTGTCACATCAGGACAAGAGGGGTGCCAGGGACAGGGGCACAGGGTGGGGGGCTGGAGGGGTGGCTGGGGGTCCCATCACCTGTGGCGGGTGGGCTGCCTTGTCTGGGCCCTGAAAGTGATGAGGAGGGGCTGACAGCCTGCAGCAGGGGGGTGACAGGACACTTCTGGGCCTCTGTCCCGGCTCTGTGCCTTCCCCTGATGTGTGGTCAAGTACACGGAGGAGGTGCACCCCAGGGAGGGCCGTGAGCCGAGTTATTCCTCACATCCTTTTTTTGCATTTATTATTATTTTTAGTTGACCATAATAATTCTACACATTCATTAGGTACAGTGATATTTTAATACATGTAGAAATGTGTAATAATCAAATCAGGGTAATTAGCATATCCATCACCTCAAACATTTATTATTTCTTTGGGTTGGGAACATTCAAAATTCTTTCTTGCAGCTATTTGAAAATATACAATACATTGTGTTAATGATAGTCATCTTACAGTGTTATAGAACACTAGAACTTATTCCTCCTGTCTAGCTGTAGTTCCATAGCCATTAAGCCATCTCTGGCTGTCCTCCCACCCTTCCCTGTTTCTAGTCATCACTATTCTACCCTGTTTTTTTTTTTTTTTTTTTTTTTTGTTAGAGACAAGGTCTTTCTTGGTCACCCAGGTTGGAGTGCAGTGGTGTGATCATGACTCATTGCAGCCTCCAACTCCCGGTCTCCAGTGATCCTCCCGCCTTGGCCTCCCCATTAGCTGTGACTACAGGCATGCATCCTACCACTACCAGCAAATTAAAAAAAAAAACTTTTTGTAGAGACGGGGTCCCACTATGTTGCCCAGGCTGCTCTGGAACTCCTGGGCTCCAGGGACCACCTACCTCGACCTCTCAAAGTGCTGGGGTTACAGGTGTGAGTCACAGCACCCAACTCGCTACTTCTATGCGATCGACTTTTTCAGCTCCCACATGAGTGAGATCATGCGCTATTTGTCTCTGTTCCTGGCTTATTTCACTTAGCATAACATTCTCTAAACATCCTTGCTGCCGAGAATGACCACGAAGAGGTGAGTGGATAGATAAAACGTGGTATTAATATACACACACAGTGGAACACTGTTCATCCACATCCTCTTGTTGCAGGCTCAGGGAGGTGAGGGGGTGGGGAATTGATGCCGGTACCCGGGGAGGCAGCAGCGCAGGCGGGCTCAGAACACACGCCTGTGGTCTCCTGGCTCCCCGTGGCCCCCTCTTCAGAGCACTTGGCTGCGACCTGCACCCTCTGGTGTGGCGCACCTGCCGCAAATAGTTTGAATGGAGGGTGCTGAGAAGGGAGGGAGCATCCACCTCTGGTCCGGGATAGAGGAAACTGACGCAGGCCTCAGCTACACGGAGCTTCCCCAGCAAGGCAGGGCCTGGGCTTCGCAGGTGCCGCACCAGAGGAGTCTGAAGCCGAGGCAGGCGCCGGCGAGGCCTTCCAGGGACGGGGCAGGGGGGGTGGGGAGCCGAGGTGGGGGACACTGCAGGCCCAGGAGCAAAGGCTGCAGATGAATCTGATGACTGTAAAACCTCAGGGAACAAGCTTTCGAACAGCCCCGCCAGGGCAGATCGGGGACTGGGAAAGGCTGAGGACGGCTCAGGGGCCTGTTTGCCAGGCTGCGCTGCCTCTCCCACTCCGGTTAGCGCTGTCCCACCCCGCTGCGAGGCGAGCTGGAGGAGGGCTGACAGATGCATTCAAATATGGCTTGGTTCAAAGAATGAGCTTAATTAGGCATTTAAGCCCGTGGTTGTGAGTCCAGAGTTTTCCGATTTGGCGTGCGGTCTGGAATGTTGTGGAGCTCCTTTACAGAGGAGCAGCCAGAGAGTGGAAAGGGGTGAAGCAGATGGTCACATTGTTAGGCCTTACCCGCGCCTCCCAGCGCTCGAGGGAGAGGCGAGGTCCATTCCCCAGGCCGCTGGGCTCAAGCGGTGCACGCCTCACTGTGTGGAGCTCTCATTTCCGGGCCTGGCCCTGGACCCAGGACAGGGAGACCATCCAGACCTCCGGCACGCCCTGGGGTCTCCCAGAAGGTCAGGCTGGGAGGGCCTGCGCCACTGTACTCCAATGATCTGGGGCCATTGTCACACAGCAGGGAGCCTCTTAGTGACCTCTGCGGCACAGACAGCAGCCTTCCGGCACCGCCCCCTCCCCAGGCCGGACCTGCCTCCCAGGGACCCCCAGCCACTATCCAGGACCGGGAGAAGGCTGTCGACTTGGCAGCCCTAGAGAGGGAAGGCTGCAGCATAGTATCTTGGTCCTGGGCTCAGGGGACATCAAGAGCCATGGCTGGGACCTAGAGGGTTTCCAGGAGGTGCGAGTGTGGCCAGGGAGGAGAGTGGGCACCCCTCAGCAGAACTGCGAGTGGCCTCCCTGCCCTGGACCCGTATTTTCTTCTCTGCCTGTTCCTCGGTTGCCCCTTCCTGTCTGTCCTCTTGGAGTCTCTCTTCTGCCTCCATTTCCATTACTCTTTGCCCCCATGGCTGCTTCCTTTTCTCTGCCTCTCCCAGTCTCTCTAGCTTCAGGCCAATCCAGGCCCATTTTTTTTCTCCTTCCTCTACCTCCCAGCCTGGCGTCCAAGCCCTTTCCACTCAGCTCCTCCCCGGCATGTCCATGGGCCTCTCACCACCAGCACATTTCTGCTTCCAGCCTTTGCTCACCTAGAACACCCTCCCACTCATCTCTGCCTGTTCACAGCCACACATCTCTGTGTCCCCACTGCTTGCTTCCTGGCATCCTTCTGGCAGGGCCAGCATGCCGGGCTCTGAGGAGGGGGCCTGTGCACCCACCCAGCGGCACCTGCCACCCTGCAGCACCCGCCCAGCAGCACCTGCCTCTCCCGCTGAGTTCAGAGCAGTGTATCCAGCATCATCCTGTACAAAGACAGCTCCCGTGGTTGAAATAATGACCCCCATTCAGTGGAGGCACAGATTCCAACAGTCCCCATGAGGCAGGAATGAAATGCTGCAGAAGTCCAGAGCTGGAGGCACTCCTGGGGAGTCACGGGGGCCCAGCCTCCTGCCACCAGCTGAAAGGGGAGCACGTGGAAGGCGAGCCTCCTTCCCTCCAGCACAGCTCACCAACTTACCCGAGCTTCTCAGAAAAGCCATGCACCTCACCAACAATGCACTCAGCTGCTGCCACCTGGGAGGGCTGCCCCCGGGAGTGGCTCATGCAGCTTGACCCTGCCCCTGGGCCCTTCCATCTGGGGCTTGTAGCTGAACCTACCCTAGCTCTCTTCATGTGTGGGGTCTCTGAATGAATGGTGTGATGCTCTTTGATGAGTTTCAGCCACTCTGAGAAGGCCTGCCTCCCTCTGAGGTGCCTTCAAAGGCCTCATGGAGGGCAGTGTGGGCACCACAGAGCACCCAGGCTGCTTTGAGTGGGAGCACCGCAGATGCAGCCCTGATCTAAGACCCGCTGGCTGCCTTTTGATGGAGCAGGGCGTGGGGGGCAGACAGACAGAAGTTTGTTTTATTTACACAGACACTCGAAGATGCAGAACGCTGAGTTCCTGGTGAAAGAGACGCTGCCTTTGGCAGGGCTGAGACTTGCCACAGACGGGACCCACCACTTCTGGCTTGGGTGCGAAGAGTCTCTGGGGCCTGTGGCTTGGGCAGAGGGCAGCCCAGGGTGCCCCAGGCCCAGCCTTCCTTCTCCAGGGCACTCATGTCTTCCAGGGGCCACCTGTGCCTGCCACTGTCTGGTGCCCCACAGGGCCTGTGTTGTGAATCGAGGTGTTTAAATCACCACCTGCTTCTGGGGACTGTGCAACTCCACAAGAAGGCAATGTTGCCCCTTACCTGCCAGCCCTGTTATGAGTGGGAGGGGGCCTCTGGCCTCCACCACAGACAGAGGGGCTGAGGCCCAGAGTGCTGCTCTCTCCCTCCCGTCCAGGTGCAAGCCTGGAGAGCTGGATGGGATGGGGGGATCCGGCGACAGCTGTGCTGGAGGGCAGCCTCTTTTTCTGCTATTTGGCTGTGGGGTGTCTGGGAGCGCAAGGCTGTTCTGAGGATGGGTGGGCAAGGTTCCAGCTGCTCAATCTGTCACTGCAAATCAGTGCTCCCTCGATGTCACTGGGCTTCCGAGGGGTCTGCTGGAGGGGCCGATGCCTAAGTCGAGGGGGAGGGGAGCACAGCCGAGGGGCTCTTGGGGGGACACGGTAGGTCCCTCCTGACACCAATGCTGAGGCCTCCCAGGAGTGGCGGGTGTCCTGCAGGCACAGGGCAGGGGCCACTCTGCATCTCGGCTCTGTGCTCACCCATGGCTGGGTCTTGGCCAAGTTGTTTAACTGCCTTGGCCTCCTCCTGACCTATGAGAGGCTGATCATCACATCATAAGTGAGATCCTTCACTTAGCTGTGCCTGGCCCACAGGAAGCAGTCAGCAAACAACTGCCATCCCTGTCATTGATATTCTCACTAAAGGCTCCCGCTGGGCACTGACGGAGCCACGACTGGATCCACAGCAGCTCTGATTTGGACACAAGCTGGGCTCCAGCCCATCTCAACTAACAGCAGAAGGAGAGGAAAGAGGCTGCCTTACAGCGTGATGGATGGAGGTTAGGTACATAGGGGACTTCCCAATGGGGTGGCCCTCTGAGAAAGATTCTGTCCAGCACTCTTTGAGGGCAAGAGGCGTCATGGTCGGAGGAAGGCCAAAATAACCAAGGTGTACCCCCCAACACCCAGCACCCCTTTCTACACCAGGTCCTCCTCAACGGGGGAGGTGAGATGCGCTCAGGGTCTGGGCAGCTCCCTGGAGGCTCCTACAGCTGGGACAGGAGGGCATTTGAGGAGGGCTGGCTCCTATTTGGCTCCAGCTGTGCCCCCACCCTGCAGAAGCTGGCCAGGCTTGCGGGTGGGGGTGAGGCTTTTGGAGATCTCTCAGCCAGGAGGACTGGGAGGAGGGCGGGGTGGACAAGCTGGCTGGTCTAGAGCAAAGTGAGCTCCAGAGAGCGAGTCAGCCTTGGGAGCAGGCGCTCGGCCAGTGGGCACCTGTACTCCGGCCACGCACCCCTTAGGCACTCCATCTTGGGATTCCTGATGTCATCTATTTTGTCACGCAGGATATGGGGGGGGGGGAGGGTCCTGGGAGGAGAGTCTGTTAACACCAGGCCTGGCAGGAGGTTCCGGAGGCCCCTGTGAGTTCTGTGTTCTGGACACACGGTGATGCAGCTGGAGGCCGCTGCCGGGTAGGGGCGGTGGGGGCATGTCTGGCTCAGGAGCCTGGTGACCATGCAGAGCGTTGGGCTGGGTGCCACCTCCTCCACTCCACTCTGCTGCCTCCCACTCTGGGCTGTCTGGAAGCTTAATGGGCATGGGTCTTCCCCATGGGGAATCTGGAACCCAGAGAGGTTGGGTGACCCGTGCAAGGTCACACAGCCTGCTAAGACCAAAGCCAGAGGTGAACTCCCAGCTTAGAGAGACTTGAAGCTGCTCCTGCTCCCCCGGACTCTGTGTGTGATGAACATGCATCGTCCGAGAGATGAAAGAGCAGCACCCTGCCTCCTGTTTCTGTCTCCCGATGTGAGAAACACGTTTCTCCTCCTACTCACTGTCATCCCCAGAGACAGGGTTTGGTGCGTGGGAGGCACAGGCCTGTGGACTCAGTTGGTGGTGTGGTTTTGTTACTGTTACTGTCTCCTGCTGGTGACAGGATCCCAGGCCAGCAGCATGGAATTCTGCCCATCTCCCATGCCCGGAGGCCAGGCAGACTTTCAGGCCAGGCTGTGTGGGTACCGATGCTGCTGTGGGAGGCCGTGAGAGCTTCTCAGGGGCTGTGTCTCCTGTCCTTTTTTCCCTCGTGCCCACTGGGAGCTCCTTGAGAGCAGAGACTGTGTGACTCGTTGTAACCCCACAGCCAAGCACTCAGCACACTGCAGACCCTGTCCCCACCATGCCCACATCTGCTTGGCATCCATCATTCCCATGCCCACTGTGGCCCTTTCTCCCAAGGGCCTCTTTTGGAACAAGAGTGGGCTTGGTCTGTGTGGGGCAGCCCAGGAGTTTTGGTGACTCCATGCCCCCAGGAGCCAAGGACGGACCAGAGCGGGTCCATGCGTCCTCCAGCCCACCTGCCCCCGGGGAGACAGCCTAAGGCCTGCCCTGCCCACCTCCCCAGTATGCCCTCAGCAGCAGCCTGCTCATTGTCACACCTGTCCTGGCTGCTGTCCCTTTCCTCCTGTGTGGGTGTTTCCCAGGATCACCGTCTACACTGCCTGCTTGGGTCCAAGTCCTTACCGCAGGGTCTGGCCTGGGAAGTCTGCAGAATGCTGGGGGATGAGTGTGGGGCTCAAGGGACAGGCATGTGAAAGGAAAATCCAATCTCAGGGCCCCAGACTCACTATGCCAAGGGAAAAGGGAAGCTTGGAAACTGAGTCCTTCTTTTTTTCTCTGAAGAGATAGCCGCAGTGATAGAAGGCCACACATCTCCCCAGGTGGCTTCCCTCACTGACTAATCACAAGGGAATTCCTTGTGGGCCCCCAGATCTTCCAGAATCCGTATGCTCCCTCTAAACTAGCCCTCAAATGAGTTCTGTGGAATCTCACGCTGACAACGTCAATGACTGGCTCACCTTCACAGCTATGGGACAAAGACGGGCCGAGACATTCCTCCACCCACCCTGAGACAAATGCATCTGGCTTCTTTCTCTGCTCCACGCTTTACCTTATTTTACTTTATGTAAAGTGCAGATTTACTGAGCACAAAATGAATGCATAATTGGCCGTTCTCTACCCTCCTGCCACTGCAACAAGTGGACTCAGTGAGCGCTAATCAAAGCCTCAGAAGAACGTGACCACTCCCCTCACTACCTACCAGCCCTTTTTTCTTTCTTTCCTCCTTCCCCTCCTGCTGCTCTTTCCCCTTTAAAGATCGACGTCCTCCAAACCGTCTTTGGAAAAAGCACAGGCCACAGATCCTACTTGTGTCTCTTTTTCCTGGGTGTGTCCTCAACCTTGGCAGAATACACTCTGAGTTGACTGAGACCCGTCTCAGATGCTTTTTGGTTTACAGGCACCTTGAAGAAGCCACTGCTCTCTGGGGCAGGCAGAGGATGGCCCTTCTCCTGTGCACGGCATCCTCTTCAGCCTTGGGAGGCCCCTCTGGCTGGGGCACATGCTGATGTCTGAGCACAGATGCACAGCAGCCTTCTTGGTTGTCCCCAGCAACTGCGGGTGTTGGCTTTGTCCTCTGCTCTGTCCATGCAAGTGTTCTGGAAACTTGGTGTCTTTTGGGGATAACACAGTCATCTTGTTTGAGAAACCATCTTCCCAAGGAATCGCGGATGACAAGTGAGCCTGGCTGTGCTGCCTCCACCGGGGAGAATTTTGGGGGGTAAATCGTATCACTATTGGCAGGTGACACTCCAGGCATTTCATCATTCTGGCAGATGGGCTCGGGTACATTTACAGAAGGCTACCTCAGGCTTGGAGATCAATAGGCTAGGGAAAGCAATCCTTAAAAACAAAACCAAACAAAACAGGAATTGCAGATGCATTTTCAATTAGATTGACTAAGTGGATGGCGATACCTCTGCCTGTGGAGAGAGGAATTGTATATCTTGATGTCGTCCAGCAAGTCCCATCCGTGGAGGGCACAGCCTGTCCTCAGTCCCTTAACACTGGCTTGGAAAACAGCCACAAGCCCCAGGGAACTGGAGGAGGCCAAACTCACAGCTTCCTAAATACAGAGAGAATCTTGTCATCCTCCAAGAAGAGCAGAAGCCTGGGCAAGGCTGATCTACATGTGCCCACAGCATCTGTCTCCATCTCGGCTCCCCGCTTTCCTCCTGCCACCCCTCCCTTCTTTCTTCTTCCTTTCCTTCCTTTTCCCTTCCTTTCTTCTTTCTTCCCCACCTTCTTCCTTTCCTTTCTCTTGAAGAACAATGGAAAAATGGATTACAACAATAAATCTCAGGAAAGCTGGAACTTGGGCATGGTATGATGAAGTTCTGTCTGGGCAGTGGGATTGGGGTCTTCCTCCTGAAGGGTACTGTGGGGTCTTCAGCGCTTTATCTCACCAACAGCTTGGCCGAGTGTGCACAGATCTGTGCACTGTGGTAAGGCTAACCTTTACACCTCTAGATAGTTCCTGGATGCAAACCTTGAGAAGTCAACTTGGAGAACGAGCTAAGTTTCCATTGTCCAGAGCCCAGGTGCTGGGACAGGCGGCACCCAGGTGAGTGTGGGCAGGAGGTGCACAGGGCTTGGGGAGAAGGGGGTTCTCTCTGAGAGAGGCCTCAAAGCACACAGGCCTCTGGAGCCTGTCCCCATTTCTTCTCCACTCCAAAGCCCTCCCTTCTCCCGTGCCCATGTCCGCCCATCTGGGCATTGCTGGAAACCCCATAGGTGGAGGTTTTACTGCACAACTGTCTCGTGCATGGCTTTATTCCCAGAGCTTGGCACAATGTCTGGCCTGTAGTAGGTGTCCAGGAGATATTGTTGAATTAGGAGGCCAGGCCTAGAGACCCTTCCCAGATTCCTCTGGAATGTACCTGAACGCTGTGCCTGTAGGCTCTCCGGCTCTCTTTGTTCTGAGTCATTTTTCTCCAGGAGAAAGCACAGTCTCTGACAAACAGTCCTAAAGTCTACATGAGACCTATAAATGAGTGCAGCCCGCCCAGGGTCAGGAGCTAGGTGTAGATCTCCCTCAGCCTGTCAGTTGAAAGCGGTGCATAATTAAATATCATTAAATGGACTCAGAGGCATCCAACTTCATTACCACAAGCGCTTGTTGCACTTGAGTAATTGCCGGGGCTTGGCAGGAGGAAGCAGTCTCAGGGCGGAGCCTCCTGTCTGCAGGGGGTTCTTGGGTCCTCCCCATCCCCGCCTTCCCTAGATCTCCAGCCTGGTCGTGTTGGGCCACACGCCCTCCCCTGGGTGCTCTGCAGATGGGAGGGGCCTCCCGACAAGTGTTGAGCAAGGCTTGTGCCTGCACCTGTGCTTCACCCCAGCAGCCCTGAAGGAATACTACCAGCTCCCCCACTGTAGGTGAGGATTCCCATTCAAAGAACAGAGGGACCGAGGCAGGATTTGAATCCAAGCCTAGTTGGCTCCCAAGCTCAGCTGGCTCCGAAGCCCACACCCTCACAGGGCTAACCACAACCTCCAGATGGGGAGGAGCTGGGAGAATGGCTGAGGCCGCAGCACAAGTGCTGGGTCTGGAGTCCATCAGCCTCCAGCTCTGCAGGAAGCATGAGGCAGGCCAGGCCACTCTGCGGGGGAAAGGCAGAGGACCCTGCTGTCCTGAGGGCAGTGGCTGGCCCCCAGCTCACCATGCCAGGCCAGAGTCAGCCAGTGGGGGCCCAGAGTGTGGCAGGAACCACCTTTTCCCTTTGGCCTTGCGCTTAGGAAGCAGGCTGCATGATGCTGTGTGTGTGCATATCTTGCTCACCAATGCCTCCAATTCTGTGTTTGAAATTCAACCCTTGGGGTTAAGCAAGTTCTGGTTCATGTTTCTCTTAAAATACAGATCTTCCAGCTATATGTGTAGTGGCTGGTGGAGTCTTATCTCTCTCTCCAGAGTGTGTCCCTGCGGTGGAGGCCAGCCTTTCATCTCAGCACCAGGGTGCCCAGGGCCCAGTTGATCCAGGATGTTTGTTGAATGAATGAGTGATTGGCACATTCTGGGCAGGTGAGACTCTGGGTTCCTGGGGTCGAGGAAGGAGGAGGCTGCTGATAGTGGACTCCCTGCCATCACCAAGCTCCTTTGGGCTGAATCAGCCCAGGTTTCAGCCCTGGTCCCTCTGAAGGGGAGAGAAAGTGTGTTGAAAAGACAAATGCTTCTGTGTATATGTGGTGTACCCTTCAACTTTCCAGCAGTTTTAGACAATTCTCTCCCTTCCTCATTTCCAGGAGACTGTCTGGCCCAGAGGAATGCCTGGTTTCCCCCAGGGCAGGGCACTCCCCTGTGCAGACAGGCGGGCATGGAGCAGAAACAGCCAGGATGGGCGAGCTTTTCAGCAGCATGAAGGCAACAGCCGATGTGTTCACAGTCAAGAGTGAAGGAATGAATTTACGAGAACCTGCATGAACTATGTGATCATAGTGTTGGTGGTCAGACTGTGAGGCACAGGAAGATGGATCAGAGGGTCAAAGGGGCACCATCTACAGCTCATTTTCCTGTCCTCCAACCAATGGGCCTGCCCCAGACCTGCTCCCCTGTCCCTGGGGAGAAGGAGGAGGATATTCCAGACTCACGGACCTGAGCCTCTCTGGGCATACGTCCAGTCTCTGCCCTGCAGAGATGCCCTGGGCCTCCCATTTCAACAGCATCCTTCCCCTGATGTGGGAAAGAATTTCCTAATCGCCCTCACCTCTGGCTTCAGGTCCATGCAACACAAGCCCTGTTTCGGGCCTCTTGTGTTCAGGCTCCTGAGCATGGCTTCCCTTTTTGAAACCAGGTATTTGCTGTTTCCTGCATATCAGTGGCTGGACACCTATGAGTTTGTCTGTGAAATTCTACAGAAAGGCGAAGGGAGAGGCGGGGAGAGAAGCCAAGGAGACAGAGTCCTATGGGCTTCAGGGAGCACCTGCCCCCAGGGCTGTTCCAGGAGCCGGGCTGGCCATTCAGTAGATTTCCACCCCCTCTAGTTGGGGTTGATGGCTGTTCCCTGGGTGCCACCCTAGAGGCTGGGGACTTCAGCTGCCAGAACTAAGGAGGCTCAAGAACCCGCAGAGAACTTAGGGGCTGCCCAGGTCTGAAGTAGGGGCACAGGGGTTGGGGAGGGAGGGAGGAGTTGTGAAAGTGAGCTCTGGGCAAGTTCTGCTGCTTCCTCTAGGAAGGCTGTGCCCAAGGGCCTAATGCTTCTATGCTGGGGTTCGGGATGACTGGAGCATGTGGGTGTGTGTGATGTGTGTACGTGTGTGAATGCCTGTGATTCTGTGTGAGCCTGTGTTAGCTTTGTGCCAGGAGCTGACAGGTGTGCCTGTGTGTGTGCATGTGTGTGTGTGTGTGCGCGCACGTACAAGTGTTTACCTGTGGGGGTTTTGTGTGTATTCTGTGTGTGCTCTTGCCTGTGTGGGTGCTGTGTGCACTCACATCTGTGTGTGTCCTTGTGTGTGCGTGCTTGTGCTGTGTGTGTTTCTCTGAGTCCGCGTGTGCGTGTTCCCAGAAAACTGAGCACCGCTGCTCTCTCCTCAGGAAGTTATTTTTCTTCCCCCACTCTTGCTAATTTATCTTTTCCCCACCAACTCCATCCAACACGGGAATGTGTGCCCTGTGGTGGCCCTTCTGTTTCCAAGGGAGGCTGGTGTTGCCTGCAGAAGCATCTTGTGAGTTGTGGGAAGGGCCACATGGAAGGCCAGACATGGGAGTGAAGTGCGAAGCACCAGCCTTCCTGACTTCCAGACCCAGGTCAGCCTCTCGCTTCTCCTCCTGCTGAATCTTTCTGATCCTGTGATTTCTCCTCTGTGAAATGGGGATGCTGATAGTTCCATAATCAAAGTCCTGTGATGATTCATTGCAATGATGACTGTTTAGCCCCAGCTGCAGGTGAGACACGGGGCTCTGGGGATGTCTGTTTTGGTCCCTCAGGGACGGCACGCTGATGTTTGTTCTGGTGGATGTGCTAGGGAGATATACATTTTGAGTGCATTTCTAGTTGCATCTGGGGTCAGAGACAAAAGTGGGAATGGACTCAGGCCCTGGGGAATTCAGTCCGCATGGAAAAACATGCCATGTCACTTAATTTTATTGTGATATTAACAGAAGCTAATAAAAGTGATGAGGAATGATAGCAGCCAGGACGACAGCAGGTCACACCTGCTGAGGGCTTGCTGTGTGCCACCCTCTGATCCATCTACGTCACTGTAATCCGTCATTCCCCAGCATCCCTGTGACACCCCCAAGAATTGGATTGTCATGCCCTTGTTTTACGTGCTGGAAAATGGAGCTGTACGTCTGCCTATGTGTTCCATCATTTATAAGATGAAGTCAAGAGCAAGTGTGTGGCCGGGCTCACTCCTGTAATCCCAGCACTTTGAGAGGCTGAGGTGGGTGGATCACCTGAGGTCAGGAGTTCAAGACCAGCCTGACCAATATGGTGAAACCCGTCTCTACTAAAACTACAAAAATTAGCTGGGCATGGTGGCGGGCGCCTGTAGTCCTAGCTGCTCAGGAGGCTGAGGCAGGAGAATCGCTTAAGCCCGGGAGGCAGAGATTGCAGTGAGCCGAGATTGTGCCACTGCACTCCAGCCTGGGCAACAGAGCAAGACTCCACATCAAAAAAAAAAAAAAAAATTGCAATTACCCAGATCGCACCACTCTACTCCAGCCTGGGTGATAGAGCAAGACTCCATTTAAAAAAAAAAAAAAAAAAGATCGAGTGTGACATGGGAAAGCAGGCGTTGGCAGTCAGCTTGGGGCTTGGGCTCAGTTGTTCCCATGAGTAGAGGCAGGCCATTTTCTTGAATTCTCACCAAGTGCTGCCGTGTTTCTTAGCTTCAGTGTTTTCCACATCACCACAGTGCTTCTGATTCACTCCTTCTCTGCCTGGGTACTGTGATTGTCCAAGCCCATCAGGCAGACCCAGACCCCAGGGAGAGGGCCAGTGTTCTGCTCAGCAGGGACTGAGTCATAGCTGTTTGCCAGACAGGCAGCTCGCGGACCAGGGACACCCGTTATGGTGAGAGACGCCATTCATTTATCATTGCCTCTTCCCTCCTAGACGCAGATTAGTGACATTGCTTCTGACAGCTCTAAACACGCTAATGTCATTACTGCTGAGCCCAGGAGTGCCCCTAGAGTTAAGGAGCTGCTGGTGCTTTGATTATAAACACCATTTTTCAGAGGTGTATAAGGCTGCCATTTGAAATCACATTAGGCTGAAACTTGAGAGAGAGGTTGTCAGCTTGGCTGCATTGGGAAATAAAAATTTCAATAAAATTCTTAATTTGTCTCAAGCCTTGTCCTAGGTACTTTTGATAGGATGAGGGTCTGGGCCATGGGTAGAGCCAGGGTGCCCTGGGAGGAGATAGGATCTGAGTGTCCAGTGCCGGCGGACGTGTGGGACCTGCCGTTTTCCTGTGCACACTTGCTGCAAAAGCGGCTTGGGGTTTCTGGGCTTTCACAGCTGGACAATTTTCAGAGGCTGGCCACTGTCCCCTCTGTTCAAGGAGTGTAGGCAAATGGCTTTATCGGGGATGGGTGATTGTTTTTGACCTGAGATGCCTTCAGAAGGCCACCTGGTGAGCTGGCAGTTTGCAATTAAATAAGAACGCTGTTTGTGTTCCATTCTAATTGGATTTTTGTGATTTTGGCCTCCCTTTTTCTTTTTCACTGGGTCCTTTTCTCTAATTTTTAAAGGCTTTTGCTTTTGCCCCCTCCTTCCTGCTTGTCTGTTCCTGTCTGTCTGTGCACCTGGTGGACTCCCTATCTGTGCCATCTGACTGCTCTCTCTTTCTCTCTGTCTTGAGTCCCTCCACCTCCCCCTCTCATTGCCTGTCTCTCCCTCTGCCTCACTCTCTTGTCTGCTTTATTCATTGAACAAACACTGGCACAGCCCTTAATGCGTCCCAGGCATAGCTCTACATACTTTACAAATATTAACTCATGTCATTCTCACCAAAAAAAAAAAAAAAAAAAAAAAAGCCACACGGAGAGAACTGCAATTGGCTTAATTTTACAGTTGAGGAAACTGAGGGACAGAAATGCAAGCAGCTTGCTTAAAGTCCCGCAGCAAGCAAGCGGCAGAGCTGGGAGTTTAAAATCTCCCAAGTCTATGCTCTCTTCCTCTGTGTCTTTCAGGAAAAAAAAAACGAACAGAACAAAACTAGACTGGGTATGGTAGCTCATGCCTGTTAAGTCCAGCACTTTGGGAGGCTGAGGCAGGAGGATCACTTGAGGCCAGGAGTTCGGGACCATCCCGGGCAACATAGCAAGACCCCTATCTCTACAAACAACAACAACAGCAGCAGCAAAATCCCACTAAAATAATAAAATCTAAGTAACGCCTGGCCACCCAGACTCAAGGCTGCCACAGGCCTTTGCATAGGTGTTTGTCCTGGGGCCTCCAAAACCCTCCCAGCCCCCTCTGCTCATCTTACTCTGGGAGATCATCTGTCTACCTGGCTAAGCTTGAGCCTCAGCATCTGTGGTTCAGAGGGCCTTTGCAGGTTTCCCCGGGGAGGGGGGGTCTGGGGAGTCAGAGGCAGGTGGCAGGCTAAGAGGTGAGAATCACCAGCCCCCTTTTCTGCAAGCTTCTAGCAGATGTGTGGAGAAACCCCTGGCAAAGCAGAAGGTCCTGCCTACCTTGCAGCAGGGGTCTCCCCAGGCCCACCCCATGGAGGGCCATCCTGCTCCCCACCCATTTCCTTGCCCGCAGCAGAGTGAGCCCCAGGAAGACTGAAGCCTTGATACATCATGCTGCCGTCTCTCAAAAGCCTCTTGTAAGCTCCTGGATCAATAGTGCAGCCCTGCCAGGTCTCAGCAAGATACCCTGCCTGTTTGAGTAACAGAGTTTGTCACTGATATACATATATATATATATATATATATATATTTTAAGGCAGGGACTATAAATCCCATCTAAAAATGAAAAACTAAGACCTAGAGAGGTAAAGCAATTTGTTCAGGGTCATCCTGCTAAACAGTGCTGGTGCTGATATTTCAATCCAAGCCTGCCTGACTTCGTTTCTCAGTGTGTTTCACTTAGCCCCACACCGAGGGCCTCTGTGACACAAGGGAATAGTAACGTAGATTAACTGCTGTAACAAATAACCCCAACTCCCTGTAGCTTAGCACAATACAAGTTTACTTACAACTCCTGAAACAGACTAATGTGGGTCAAGTAGATCTTCTGGGTGGCTGCTGTCCAGGCAGTGACTCAGGGACCCAGCCTCCTTCCACATTGTGGCTCTGCCATCACCTTGGGCCACAGGTTCCTCTGCTGGGTTTGTGTATCTACCCAGCAGACAAGGAGAGAGTGGAGGGTCAAGTAGCAAGTTGTAGCAGGCTGGGCCTGCGAGCAGAGTCCATCACTTCTGCTATGCCCCATTGTCCAGAATTCAGACACTAATGGCAAAGGAGACCGGGAAATACCTAGTTTTGTGCGCAGAGGAAAAGAGAAATTGTTTGGTGGACAACCATCTAGTCTCTCCCACAGGAGGCCTAGTGTGTGTTTTCAGTCTCATATTATGACTTCTTGGTCACCATCTATTGTATTGTATTGTATTGCATTGCATTGTATTATTTGCTCACTGTTTTTCCTTCCCTCCCCACCCTTTCCCAGGCTCACTGTAAGCAGAGAGTACTTCCCTGCCCTACTGACTTTAGTCTGAGCTATGTGACTTGCTCCAACCAATGGAATGTGTGCAGATATGTATGTCACATTCAGCCAGAGGCTTTCAATGTGGTTGAACCTGGACTCTTGCCCTCTTGCCTTGCACTTGGAGAAGAATGTGCTCCAGGTAAATACTGCTCCTCCAGCCTGAGTCCTGGAATGAAAGAAGTGCCAGCAGACCTGACTTTGACCAGCAGTATAGCGTACAGACATCTCAGCAACCAGACAACTGTGAGCAAAGAAATGAATCCTCATTGTTGCAGGCTGCTACTGTTAGGAGTTGTTTGTTATGCAACATTATCATAGCACTAGCTAACCTGAATAACCTACTGGCATGATAGAGTCACGGCCACAGTCCCTGAGCACACCCTGCTGTCCTGCACCTCCATGATGTCACCTCCATGATGACGTCTTCTGTTGTATTGTTGCCCCTCACTAAAAGCCTTTCTCTTTTTCCTTCTTTCTTTCCTTCTTTCTTTCTTCCTTCCTTCCTTTCTCTCTTTCTCTCTCTCCTTCCTTCCTTCATTTCTCCCTCCCTCCCTCTTTCTTTCCTCCTTCCTTCCCTCCCTCCCTCCTTTCTTTCTTTCTCTTTCTTTCTTTCTCTCTCTCTTCCTTCCTTCCTTCTTTCCTTCCTTCCTTTATCTCTTTCTTTCTCTCTCTTTCTCCTTCCTTCCTTTCTTCTTCTTTTCTTTCTTTCATTCTTTTTTTCTTTCTCTCTCTTTCTTTTCCTTCCTGCCTTCCTTCCTCTCTCTCTCTTTCTTTCTGTCTCTCTCCTTCCTTCCTTCCTCTCTTTCTTTCTGTTTCTTTCTTTCTCTGTCTCTCTCCTTCCTTCCTCCCTCCCTCTTTTCTTTCTTTCTTTCTTTCTTTCTTTTCTTTCTTTCTTTCTTTCTTTCTTTTTTTCTCTTTCTTTGTCGTCTCTCTTTCTCTTGTTCTCTCTCTTTCCTTGGGAAACAGGATCTTGCTCTGTTGCTCAGACTGGAGTACAGTGGTGCTTCTAGCTCCTAGCTCACAGCTCACTGCAGCCTCAAACCCTTGGGCTCAAGTAATTCTCCTGCCTCAGCCTCCTGAGTAGCTGGGACTACAGGCATGCACCACCATGCCTGGCTAATTTGTAATTTTCTTTTGGAGAGATGGGGTTCTTACCATGTTGCCCAGGCTGGTCTCAAATTTTCCTACATTAGTGGGTCCATTACTAACCTCAAGCAATCCTTCCACTTCAGCCTCCCAAAGTGCTGGGATTATAGACATGAGCCACTGCACCTGGCCAAAGCCTTTCTTTATGACCTCTTCAGAGCTCATGCCAAAGGTAGACCCTTTGACAGAACTTTGCTTAATGTTCACAATTCTTAGGGTCTCAGAAGAGGCAGAGACAGCTAATACTTTAGCTCCAGCCTTGTCCACATTTTGCCTGAGTGAACCTGTATGTCTTCACTTGCTAGAGAGCGCAGCTTTTGGAGGCAGGAGCTGCACTGGCTTCCTCTTTCCTCTAGCCACTACTCCTGTGCCCCACAGGCAGTAGATGGTCAGACAGTGTTTGCTAAACTGGATTGACTTGAATGTCTGTCCCTTTATAATGCGAGGCCCATAAGGGCACATCGAGAGCTGGCAGGCATCCCTGGCAGCACTGGGCTCCATGCTTAGAGCTTAGATGATGGATCTGTCAATGCCCACGAGGATGAGAGAGGCTGGGCTGCCTCCAGCACTCTTGGCTGGAGGACTGGCTTAGTACAAACGTGATCCCTCTCACTCTCCTCAAGCTCTTGGCATCTAGAGCCTGTGTCAGGAGGGAATGATGCAACCTCATACACCTTGGTCCAGACATACCTTGGAGAAGCCAGCAGGCTGCATTAGCAAAGATCTCTGACTGCCCGCGTCATGCTCCTATCGTGGTTCTCAGAGCACAGGTTTGAGAGGGGGTTGCGGTCCTGTGCTACAGGGAAATATTTTTTGCAACATGATTCTTGAGGCTGCCTCAGTGTTGGCATTTGTGGACCCAGTGACAGGAGCTTCTCTGGTCTCAGCCATGCTCCTCCTAAAGTGAGTGGTTTCCGGACCAGCCCTGGACAGTGGTGGCTACTCAGGCCCTATGAGACCTTGCTCAGCTAAAGGCTGTAGATGCATGGATGCACCTGAGCCACATGCATGAGAGCTGGGCAAAATGTGAGGTTGCTGCACAGCAATGCAGTGAAGCCTCATCTGCTCAGTATCTTACTAAAGGCAACTCAGCAATCATAGAAGGACTCTCCTGCTTCCTCCAGGCACAGAGAGAAATGCATGACACAGACTTAGCTTCTGGGGGGACTCGGGTTGTATTAGTCATCTGTTGCTGTATAATGCATCACCCAAAGTTAATGACTTAAAACAACAATCAATATTTATTTCTTACTCTTTTTCTTTGACTTTTTTTTTCTCTTTCTGACAAATGATCCCTTCACCCAGGTAGTGAGTACCAATAGGTATTTTTCAGCCCATGCCCTCCCTCCTCCTTTCCCCCCTCTAGTAGTCCCCAAGGTCTATGGTTCCTATCTTTATGTCCATGTATACTCACGATTTAGCTCCCACTTATAAGTGAGAACGTACGGTATTTGGTTTTCTGATCCTGCATTAGTTCTGTTAAGACAATGGTCTCCAGCTGCATCCATGTTGCTGCAAAGGACACGATTTCATTCTTTTGGATGGCTGTGTAGTATTCCATGTTGTATATGTGCCACATTTTCCTTATCCAGTCCATTGCTGATGGGCACCTGGGTTGAACAATGAACACTGATTATCAGCCTTTCTGAGTCAAGAGTTTCTGGGTCAAGGATTTGGTGGCTTGGCCATGGAGTTCTGGCCCAGGGTTTCTTGTGAGGTTGCAGTCACATAAAGCCTCACCTAGGGTTGGAAGATACACTTGAGGCTCAGGGGGAAAGCCACCTGAGGCTTACCTACATGGCGAGTTGGTGTTGGGTGCTGGTGGGAAGGAAGTTCCTCCATTCACGGCTCTAGTCTCCAAGCTGCTTGAGTGTCCCCCTGACCTGGCAGCTGGCTTCTCTCAGAGCAAGCAATCCCAGAGAGAGGGCTCCCAGCAGAAGCTATGCTTTTTATGAGCAGCATTATTCCCATACATACAGCATGAGCCATATAGCATCACTCCCGTCACATTCTCCTAATAAGGATCATTACACATGGCCCACACATGGGGAGGGGGTTAGCTCACCTTGCAAAGGGAGGAGGGCCAAAATATTTATGAGGATATTTAAAAATTACCACATAGTGGACAAAAATAAACAGCTTTTAGCGTTTGTGCCTATCTATCCCAATCTTTACACCTTCTTGCTCCCCAACTCCAATCTGGAACACAGGGGTCCTAGGGCCCAGCAGAAGCCTTGGGAGGTGAAGGATAGCCCACAGGGACCCACCAATGCAGGAAAGTGACAGAGATACTCGGGAGACCCTCGGCAGCATGTGTGGACACTGTACAAAGTTGAGGACTCCAGCAGGGCCATGCATCTGGACAGGCTGCACCTGGCCTGAGAGGCTTGGCTGTATCCCAAACCATGCACTGACAAGGGCGCATCTGTAGCTGAGCTGCAGGTGAGTTGCAGGAAAGGCACCTGCCCTGGCTGAGCCCAGCCCTGAGGAGCTGCGGGAGCGCAGGGAGACAGCCACGTGGCTGGTCCGACCTGTGGGAGGCCGGAGGAGCTCTGGGCCAGTGCCTTCCTCCAGCGCACCAGGAAAACAGGGCCCAGGGGAGGAAGTGACATGCTCAGGATCACATGATGAGCTAGAGGTCATGGTCTTATAGTGAGTCACAGGGCACAGGGGTGCCTAGAGTTTTTCACTCTGCAATGCTGTCTTTCCAATGGGGTGCCCAGCAGAAGCGACTCCTGGCAGATACAGAAACCAGGTGGAGGCAGAGGAGAAAACCACAGTGGGTCTAGGGTGTCAGAATGGCTTCTCCTTCCAGTAAGGGGATGCACGCTGAAAACTCACGAAGAAGGGGCGGCCGGGAGTGCGGAAGTCAGTAGAAATAAGGTGACGGACACAAGGCAGACCCATGAGCCAATCTTTTAAACCAAGATACAAAAACCAAGCCCAGTAAATACAAAAGAAATATTGGCCCAGGAAACAAACCATGGCTGTTTATTAGACTAAAGCACACACAGCTGTGCTCTGTAAATGGCAGTGAAAATGCTAATAGCTCA
Organism: Pongo abelii; assembly: GCF_028885655.2. Taxonomy (NCBI): domain Eukaryota; kingdom Metazoa; phylum Chordata; class Mammalia; order Primates; family Hominidae; genus Pongo; species Pongo abelii. Next base: position 34,681,552 of record NC_072005.2, on the reverse strand, counting down.
GTCTAGCGTTCATCGAGGAGCCAGCAGCACCCATGGTGTGAACATTTTCTTGAGCGTCTCATATGCTGTGCTGGAAGAGGGCTGGGTTTGGTTCCCTTGGCCTTGCACTGTGTCCAGCCCAAGTGGCGCCAAACTTGGGGTCTTTGAGGAGGCAGCCAATGCAGAAAAGATTGCAGAATTGCTTAAGGGGTAGAAGCTCAGTTTCTGTCTTGTTGAGTATTCCCAGGGATCTGCTGAGGGCTGTGGAAGTGGCTGGAATTCGTCTTTGGGATAATTGGGGGCGGAGGACGGAAACTGCCCAGGCTGTTTAATTGGGAAAAGGACATGGGGCAGTTCGGGGACCCCATGAGCTGGACGCAAAGCCAACCTCCCCAGGCAGGACTTGGCAAAGCAGCCACTGTCTCTATCTTCCCTTCTCTGTTGTCTCTCTTCTCTCGCTGCTATCTGGCCTTCTCTGCTCCTTCTTCAAGGTAGAAATGACTGTCTCAGCCCTTCGTCCCTCCCAGCTTGAGCACAAGAAAGACTGACTAGGGATTGATTCCAGCCTCAAGTTCTCAAGTGGGAGGATGCGATTGGCTCAGCCCAGCACAGACGATGGGTAGTTTCCCTGGTCCCCCAGGTCCCACGACCTCGAGTGGGCCAGGTAGCTGTGCCCAGTGGAGACACCTGTATCCCGGGATTCCCTGGTCTCATCTCTGCATGGGCACTGTTCTCAGACAATGGGGTGCCTGTTCTGCGTACACCTTATAAAGGGGCTGTCTCCGGTAGTTGATAAAACTCTCAAAGGCATTTTTTTCCCAGCTGAACCAAGGGAGCTTTTGCATCCCATGCTCTCCGTTTGTGGAATACTGAACAGGCACATTGAGGAGGTCATTGCTGGAGCGGAGAGGGAGACACCCTTGAAGCCACATGTTTAGGGACCTGGTCTGTAAGAACGCTGAGGCTCTCCCGCTGAGGACAGGGCTTTCAGCCCCTGGTTTTCCCAGGGGTTGGTTTTTCCCTCAAGTCTATTTAAAGAACGTTAAAACAGACTTGAATTTTTTGGAAGTCCTAGGCGGGAGGATCACTTGAGCCCAGGAGTTTGAGACCAGCCTAGACAACATAGGGAGATCCCCATCTCAAAAAAAAAAAAAAAAAAAAAAAAAAAAATCCAGGCATGGTGGCATATGCCTGTAATCCCAGCTACTCAAGAGGCTGAGATAGGAGAGTCACTTGAGACTGGGAGGTCAAGGCCACAGTGAGCTATGATCACACTGCTGCACTCCAGCTTGGACCATAGAGCACGACCCCATCTCAAAAAAAGAAAGAAGGAAAGAAGGAAAGAAAGAAAGAAAAAGAAAGAAAAAAAGAAAACCTCTGCAGATCTTGGAGGAAGTGAAGTCTGGGGGTCTGGGGGCTTTTTCCTCCTCCCCATCAGTGACATGTGTGAGAGCCAATGCCGGGGTGGCCGAGGAAGCTGCCTTGCGTTCTGCTTGTAGGCTGCAGCCAGAGACAGGGAGGGCCTCACACACCAGGCTAAGAAAGTTGGATTCCGTTCTGTTGGCAGAAAACAGATATGTTGAAAATATTATTTTAGGAGGGTGGATAAACCCACGCAAAACTGGAGCTCTGCCAGGCTCCCTCAAAGCTCTGATTCCATGCTCTAACTGTGAGCGGTGTCCTCAGCGGGTATGTACATTGGGCATCTGTGGAGTCCCTGGAGGTGCCTGCTACTGCTCCTGGCCCATTTCCCCCTCCCAGGGATTGGAGTCCTTGCTGGGTGATGTGCCGTGAAGGGGCTGCACCTGGCGGTATGTGGGTGGCCTTGGCACCCCCAGCCCTTCAAGAGGCTGAGCCTCATCCCGTGAACTCTTTCTCCCAAGGGACATCCCCACCCCAAACATGTCCCATCCACCTCCTGCCACCTCCTGTCTCCCTTGGCTCAGGACTCCACATGCTGGTGCTGGAAGCTGGCTTCGAGGCCCATTTCAGCACCACCCCTCACCTCCAGTTCCTGTTTCACCCTGGGCTGCCTCCCCAGCACAAGACTTCTAAATTCCATCCCTAAGTAACATCAGAGTCCCTTTTGTCTTGGGTGGCAACTTTTGTCCCAGATATCTGTCTGGTGGAATCCTGCCTCCAAAGTGGGCCTTTGTCTGTGCTGGGTGAAAACACTCCAGAGCCTTCCCCCCACAGAGCAGGGCTTCAAACTGAGGTCAGAGGTGGGACTTGACTCCACAGGCAGGGCTCAGACACCAGACCAAATTGAGGACTAGCTAAAACAGGGATAGGGCAGAAGCAGCTTCCCATCATACACGCCCACCAGAGTGCCATGTCAGTTTGCCATTGCCATGGTAACACCCAGGCGGCGTTACCACCACTTTCTATGGCAATGACCCAAAGGTTATTACCTCTACCCTAGAAATTCTGCATAAACCACCCCTTAATCTACATGTAATTAAAAGTGGGTATAAATCTGACTGCGGAACTGGCCTGAGCTGCTGCTCTCAGCATACTGCCTGTGGGTAGCCCTGCTCTGCAGGGGAAATCACTGGGCTGTATCATTCCAAGAGCTGTAACACTGCTGCTTCTATAAAGCTGTTTTCTTCTACCCTACCACTGTCTCACTGTTGAATTTTTTCCTGGGTGAAGCCCCACGTTGGGGCTCACATGTCCTGCATCACAACCCCCATCACTAGTCCGGCAGCCAACGGGGAACAGAAATAATAGCAAAGGCCACTTGTTCAGCTCTCATTGTGTGTTGGCAGTGAATTCAATGCCTCGTGTGCATCATCTCAATGAATCCTCAGAACAGCCTTATTAGGTAGACATTCTTATCAGCCTCACTGTACAGAGGCACAGAGAAATGAATTCGCTTTCTGAGTTCCCAGAACTCCTAAATGGCAGAGACAGAATTCAGATGCAGATCTGTCAAACTGCGGGGCTCTGAGCTCTTCACCCCTCTGCTGGGTGAAGGATATTTGGGCCACAGCCTTGGAGGACGGCACAGTTAAAAGAAAATTTTAATTTTGTTGTAAAGCTGTGCCCTATAATAAAGCCCTCAGCCTCTCACAGGGAACGGCATTGTACACAGGTTACTCACGACGTTGTCTGTTCACTGCCCAGTTTTTCCAGCAAAGCTGTGAGCTCCTTGAGTAAAGGTGGCAGGTCTTATTCATATTTGTGTCTCCAGAACCTGGCACGGTGTCTGGAACTTAGTAAGTGTTAAATACACCAGGCTGGGCACCCAATCCAAGCCAAGCCCACGTTTTCTGGAGCTAGTGGTGGAAAGTGGGAGCTGTTTGGGTACTGGGGTTGCTTGGCTTGAGGATGTAAGCCTGGGGCAAGCTTTCCTGAGAGTGAAGTCAGCTAAGAGCAGGCTGTAAGTGGAGAGAGGTGGATGCCCAATGGCATCTTTAAGCACCTGGGTCTAGCTTGCCTGAAGTTTGGATCTGCCTCTTTTTATTTGCATAAGGCAATATCTTCCGATGACTGAGCAGTTTGAGTTGGGCTTCCATCACTTGCCATCTGACTAATTGGGGGATCTGCAGTACCTGCTTTGATTGAATGGAAACTCAGCAGAATCTTAAAGAGGCCAGCCCTGCCTCCCATCCCAGTTCCCAGTAACAAGCTCTGAGCCCTCCTGGCTCCTCTTTTTTTTTTTTTTTTTTGGATGACGTCTCACTCTGTCACCCAGGCTGGAGTGCAGTGGAGTGATCTCAGCTTACTGTAACCTCTGCCTTTAAGGTTCAAGTGATTCTCCTGCCTCAGCCTCATGAGTAGCTGGGATTACAGGCACCCGCCACCACACCCGACTGGTTTTTGTATTTTTTTTTTTTTTTAGTAGGGATGGGGCTTCGCCATGTTGTTCAGGCTGATCTCGAACTCCTGACCTCGGGTGATCCACCCGTCTCGGCCTCCCAAAATGCTGGGATTACAGGTGTGAACCACCGTGCCCGGGCTCCTTTTTTTTTTGGAGACAAAGTCTCACTCTGTCACCCAGGCTGGAATGCAGTGGTGCAATCTGGGCTCACTTCAACCTCCACCTCCCAGGTTCAAGCAATTCTCCTGCTTCAGCCTCCTGGGTAGCTGGCCCAGTACTTTGGGAGGCCGAGGTGGGCGGATCCTTTTTCTGACTATAGGGTCATGAATCCTTCCCCTGCTGGACCAGCCCAAGCCCAGCCAGAGAGAAAACCCTGAGGCTGGACTTGGCAGTAATTAGCATCATGCTAAAAGGGCTCATATGTCTCCACTTTGTCATTGGCACAGCAGCTCTGAGACCACAGTTGCTGTGAAAGATGAATCCGGAACTGTCATTCAATTACATACATGTTCACTGTGCCTGATTATTAAGCCTTTGTAAAATCAATTCTTTATGGCCTTTTAATCAAGAGCAGATAAACGAGGAGAAGGAGCTTGGGGACAGTCTCAAAGAAAAGCCCAATTACTGTTCCTGGAGGAGGCTGTAGATGTTCCCAGCCCAAAGATTCCAGGAGGTGGGGAGCCCCAGGTCACAGAGGGCAAGGGCCTGGCTCTCACAGGGGCAGGGAAGGAGCGTGTGAGGGGAGGGGAGGGGAGGGGAGGAAGAAAACTGGACAGGGAGGGTGCAGCAGTGATGTGGTGAGGGCAGGGAGGGTAAGTGCTAAGTGATTTCAGGTGAAAACTGGAGTGTGCAAATCCTGATTCTTCCCACTGTTGTGGGATTATTGTTGTTCGTGGCCGGGCACTGGTGGCCTCATTGCTGGCCAGGAGCTCCTGGGCTGTGGTCGAAAGAACTCCCGCCTCTGAAAGTCAATGGTAAGACTGCTTTTTGGTTCTCACTGGCAGATGCTGGTCTGTGCTGATGTTTGCCCTGACTTGCAGTGAAATGAGGAAAACAGACTCAAGTTATTTTTTGTATAGCTATACTTATTCAATTAGAGTTTTTCCCAAGTTCTGACCTTTTCCACCCCTTTGGCCTTACATTGCCCTTTCCACTGTGAAATGACAGTGATTATAAATGGTTGTTGACTTGGCAGAATAAAACGCTTTCAAAGGTGTGTCCACCACCGTAGCCTTCTGAAGTACTGGCATCCTTGCTCCTCTCTTGATAGGACCCAGTTCTGCTCAGATCTCCACTGGGGTCCCCACGTAGGCCAGTTCCGGCCTCCTTCTCTCCCCTGCAGAATGGGGCACCCTTCACGCATCTGGTGAGGAAAGCAGTTTCCCTGGAGACCTCCTAGCTCGGTGGGCCTTATGGATGCTCACAACACCCATGCTTAATCCTGAAGTCATGAGCAGAGCAAGAATTAAGTCCCCAGCCTCACAAATGGAGAATTAAAGCTCAGAGAGGTTCAGCCACAAACCCAGAGTCCCGCACAGCTGGAGACAGAGGGAGGACGAGAGCCATAGTGCCTCGGCCTTGCAGCGCCCAGAGGACAGTGTCCTGCGGCCCAGAACAAAGACCAGCTGGGCACAGTGGCTCATGCTGTAATCCCAGCAATCTGAGAGGCCGAGGTGGGATGATTGCTTGAGGCCAGGAGTTCGATACCAGCTTGGGCAACACAGCAAGAACCCCTGCCTCTACAAAAAATTAAAACATGAGCCAGGCGTGGTGGCATTTGCCTCTGGTCCCGGCTACTCAGGAGGCTGAGGAGAAAGGATTGCTTGAGTCCAGGAGTTGGAGGCTGCTGTGAATTTGATGGCATCACTGTGCTCCAACCTGGGTGACAGAATAAGACCCCAACTGAAAAAATAAAATAAAATTTAAAAAAGTAAAGGTCCTGGGGTCCAGTCCCCAGTGTTGGGTTCTGTCTGTTCTGCTTGTGCACTTGTGGTCCTGGCTGAGGCCCTTACTCTCCAGACAGATTTCCTCTCCTGGCACATGAGATAATAATAATGATGCAAATGTGTGCAGCACAGGGAACACTGGCATAGCACATACTCTTTGTTTTGAGACAGAGTCTCACTCCATCACCCAGGGTGGAGTGCAGTGGCGCGATCTCGGCTCACTGCAACCTCCACCTCCCGGGTTCAAGCAATTCCCTTGCCTCAGCCTCCCGAGTAGCTGGGATTAAAGGCACCTGCCACCACATCTGGCTAATTTTTGTATTTTTAGTAGAGATGGTTTCACCATGTTGGCCAGGCTGGTCTCGAACTCCTGACCTCAGGTGATCCATCTACCTCGGTCTCCCAAAGTGCTGGGATTACAGGAGTGAGCCATGACGCTCGGCCCAACATATGCTCTTAATAAGACTAGTTCCTTTCCAATTTCCCCAGCACAGATAGTGACACAGGAGGGATGGTGGTCATTTGTGCTGTTACCAAATGTGCCCGGATTCCTGCTCCCTGGGCAATGGGTGGGATGCACTCTCAGCCCTTCTGGGTGGGTGTCTGGGTAGGGCCATGTGGAATGAGTCGAGGGGGTCCTGGGGGATCAGCCGTGGAGGAAGTGATGTGCCTGGGAGCCAGTGCTTGCTTTGCTCCCTTCTGCCTTCATCATCATGGAATCACACGTGGAGACAGAGCTTCCCCAGCCTGAGCCCCTGAGGGTGACGAGGACCAGAGTCCTCTTGGCTGACCCATGTGGGACATTCAGTAAAACAGGGATGCCCTTCACTGTGCTAAGCCCTGGAGATATTGGGGATGTTTGTCAGTGCAGTTTGACTGAGCTTCCACTGACTGATGAAGAAAATAAAGCCACGAGTGAAGGGATTGTTATCAGTGCCCTGGGTTCTTGCAGTCTCCCAGGATAGGAATCAAGATGGATCATCGGACATTGCACTTAAGGAAAGAGAAAGCTTCATTTAGCTTTTGCACAAGGGAAGCCAGCACTGCAAAAGGGCAAGGACGGGCTGCTCTGGAGGGTAGCGTGTGGGCTGGTTCTTTCGGGAAGGGTTTCGTCAGGGCATGGACAGGAGGTTTCTCTAGTACTTGGGCACTGGTTCTACATCCTTCTTCATACATTGCATGTAATACAGGTGTGACTTTTAGCGTGAAAGGGAGGAAAAGGTCACTATAAGGTGAGTTTAAGTGCAACCGCACGTGGGGGCGGAGGAAGTCCCTGACCCCCTACGGCAGGAGCTCGTGGCTCACTGCTTCTTGGGTCTTTGTTGCTGGTTGGCTAGAAGTTAGGTAAGCTGTAGCATGAGTAAGGGGCTTTTGTTTTTTTCTTTAAACCACATTAAAACAGGAAACCAGCCTGTTGGCCTGTCTCAATTCCATGGGGACCTCGGTGAGGGTGAGACTGTGCACAGGGAAAGTTAGTTTTTGCTGAGATGTGCCTCCTCCTGTCTCCTCTCTTCTGAAATGCCTCTGCTTCCTTGGGGGACCTGCCAAGGACCCTCGAAGCTACTGCAGCAGCCAGGTTGGAAGCTGAGGGACCTGGCTGGCTCTGAGCTTAACATCAGAGTTTAGCAAACAATGAGGCGTGCTCGGCGCAGGGCTCGGCCTGCTGACTGTACTTCCCATGCAGCAACCCCACAGTCCTCAAACTGCAGCTGCAGGAGCTCCATACATGGCTGGGAATGATAGGAGTGGCTTTCTCTGCAGCTCTAAGTACCAGGGGCCAGCTCCCTCCCTGGAGTTCCACGCCAGTGGGAAACAATAAACCACACAAGTAGCCATTAGTGGAAAGTGCTGTTATTAAGACAATAAAACTAGGTGACGGGACAGAGAGAGACGTGGCTGGGGAGGGCAGCTACAGATGGATGTCCTGGGAAGGTCTCTCTGAGGAGGCGACTTGCAGGATGAGAAGGAACCAGCCAAGGAGAAAAGCAGGCAAGGAGGGAGAGTCAGGGTTTGTGTTGCACTGAGCTTCTGTGATAGACAGTAAGTGAGTATCCACCGTGTGCCAGGCTCTGCCCTGAGTGCTAGGGAGACAGTCATGAACAAGCGACAGAGATGTGGCCTCAAGTGGTCCACAGATTAGGGGATGCAGAGATATAGACACAACCGCGGGTGACCATCCTGGCTGAGCTGCCAGCCATGCCTCACACAGCTAATCCTTGCAGAGCCTTAGCAAGGGGCACTGCACTACGGTTGTCATTATATAGAAGAGGAAACTGAGGGCCCAGAGGGTTGGGTAACTGCCCAGGGACTGTGAATACTGGAAGGAGTGGGACCTTGCCAGCAATAAGCCATTCCCAGGGCCGAGGGGTGGGCTGGGAGCAGGATAGAGGAGCCTCCGTGCACACTCTACAGGAAGCAGACCAGCTAGGCTTGTGCTCACAGGTTGCTCCTGGGTGACCCCCAGAGTCCCACTGCTTGGGCCCCCCTAGCTGCTACCTAGGCTGGGTAGCAGCCTAGGGCTACCCAGGGCAGGGGGTGTTAGTGCTTTCAAGAACTGAGCCTTTTTCCCTGGGGAGCAGCGATGGGAGGGATGGATGAAAGAATGCACAAAAATGGGACTGGGTCAGGAGGCCCCAGTGGCCGCCCTGACTGCCTGGGGGATCCTCTCAGTGCCCTGAACCAAGTCCCAGTACAACCTCCTGCACCCTCCCAGAGCTCAGCTCAGCTCCCACGAGCAATGGACAAGTCATTGTGACACATGGATCATTTGGGGACAGAAGCCTCCCTAGTTCTCCACCATGAACACCATGAGCCAGGCTGATAAATATTAATTTCTGCAAATAAGCACCATTGGGGGTCTCCTTTACTTGAGAACGTAAAAGACAAGAGTCCTCCCCCACTCTTCCTGCTGGGCTGGAGGCCGGTGGCGTTGCTCCCATCACCTTCAGGAAGCGAGTGCTTAGCATGTTTTCACGCGAGAGCCACACCTCCTCCTCAGACAGGGCAGTACCAGTAGATGCTGGTGGTAGAAATCAGGGCCTGAGGGATGCTGTCCTCCTAGGGCACCACCCTTCAGAGGGACAGACTCCGCATTCACCGCTGCCAGCTTAGAGACAAGAGTGTGCTGAGAAGAAGGGCAAGAGCAGAGACACCATGGCGCCTCAATCAGGGGAGAGCAGAATATGATGGTGGGGGTGCTGGCAGGACCAGTGACAGTAGGCATCCTGCAAGTTTAGGCGGGTGGGCCACCTACAGAGGGCCACACTTTGCTTTGGGATCCCCTTGTTCTCCCTCCAACACTGCACCCTCCTTTTGCAGCGCTGTGAACTCCCCTTTGGAGATAGGGCCCCGTTGCTTGGATCTCGTTCTGACTCCTCACTGTGGGCAAACCTAGCAAATGTGTCCAAGATCTCATCTGTCATGGAGCATGGAAGAGGGGGCACAGTGGAGGCTCATGGGAGTGGGACGTGAGCCACTGTAGGAACCATGACGACCACATTCATCCTGGCCTGGACGTTCTCTGTAGCCAATGGGGCAGGGCCTCCATCATGATGCTTGATCCTCAGATGGCCCTACTCATACCAACACTGCCGTTTATAGACAGTAAACAAACCAGGGCAGAAGGAGTCTTTGGGACGTTCAATCCCACATGCCCAGAAAGATGCAAGCCCTCCCTGCTTGCTGTCAAATTTTTCCTCCCCACAATGGGCTTTCCATAGAATTCTCCACAAAGTCTGGGTCTAGGTGCACTGCTTCATGGTTAATTGTCAGGTGCCATTGAGAACCTGCACACTGGCCATTCTGGAGTAAATAAATGAAACTGTTTGCAGGCGACCTCAGCCCCACAGAAGTCCTCGTAGTGCTTTTAGGATGTGAGGTGTAGGTGTTCATTTGTGCAACCTTTGGTGCTCTGGCATTGGAGCTGAGCAAATGATTGGGAATGCAGGAAAGCTGCACCCCCCCATACCAAGGGAACTGAAACACAGCTCGCTTGCAAATGTGCTGAAGGAGCCAGCCTCCAAGCCTTCCCAAACCCTTTGGAGTTAATAGGATTTCCAAGAACATCTGCTTTGATGTATTGTCCATTTTGCATCTAAATGTTGTATAATGGCAGCTGTTGAGAAATCATGAATATCAGCGGTGCTGAAAGCCTGTGGAAATCACACCCCTGGCAGCAACTCCAGGTGAGGTTGGACTGTCTGCCAAAGGGGATGTGGACCCGACCCTCGCTGAAGGTTTCAGTAAGTGGGGCCCTGTCTGCTGCTGGTTGGCTGGGGAACTTTTGCAACTATCCAAATGCACCCTTATGTTTCCTGCAACTTTACTTTTATTCTAAGAATTGCAAAGCAACAGCTAAGAAATGGGTAAGAAGAACAAGAATATGAGCTGTGATTCCACAGTTTTAGGGCCAAGGGGGCGTGCTCTGACAGAAACCAGGGGAGTGGCCAGAGTCTTGGTGAGAACCTGGCATGAAGGCCTGACCTCATAACCTCACCTGTGGGACCTGCAAGGCGCTGAGACATCTCCAACTTCTGCTGCAGCCGTCTTCCTTCCCACTCACGGACCTGCTGCCCTTTTGGCTGCCCCTGTGTCCTGGGCGTGGCAGGCCCAGTTCCACCTCAGTCCAGATTGCACCTGTCTGCATTTTGTGTGGCTCAATTTTTCACATCCACCCCATATTGACTTGGAGTCACTGCAGGGATGCCCTCTCTGACCACATCATTTAAAAGAGCCCAGGATTCTTTATTCCCTTATCTTGCCTACTTTCCTCCATTGCATTGATCACTGACTAAAATCACACGTCTTTTGTTTGCTCATTTGTTTATCGCACACAGCCCCTCTGTGGGTTCCATCATGGCAGCCAGGGTCTGCCTTTGGGTGGAGATCCGTTCAGCAAGCGTGAGTGGACAAGGCTGCCATAGCCTGCAAGGCTGGGCTAGGACCCCTGGAGTCAGGAGAAAGAAACCCTGCAGAGTCAGGGCTGGAGCTGCCAAGACCCTGGGCTGAGGGATCATGTGGTTTGCTTCTTGAGGTCTCACTTTTCTGTTTGGTAAAACCTGAAAGGAATGATTTGCTCAGGGCCCCTGGACGTTTTCACACTCAAGAAACAGTCATCTGTTCTGGCATTTTCTGGAGGGATTCAGGTGGAACACGAAATAACTTAAAACATTTTCTTTTAGTTAAATATTTTGAATGTATTAGGGGAATATATATATATATATATACACACACGCACATTTATAGACACACACACATATAAACTCACAAATTAAGGTGTTAGTTTTATGAGGCTAAGGTATTTGAGGATTTAAAAAATGCATGCCTAATTCACAGAAAAGTCTAAAGCAGGACTTTGGAAACTATGGACCATGGGCCAAATCCAGCCCACTGCCTGTATTTGTGCATAGGTTTTATTAGAGCATAGCCATGCTTATTCATTTACATAGTGTCTATGGTTTATTTGGTGGTATAACAGTGGAGTTAAGTAGTTGTGACAGTGACAGTACTGCCTGCAGAGACTAAAGCATTTACTATCTGGCCCTTACAGAAAAAGTAAATAGCAAACAATTGGAAACAAAAATCAAGGAAATTCGTGAGAGGTGAAGAGCTGGCCTCTTGTCAGCAGTGCAGTGGGAGCTGAAACTGCACACTGGTCATGCCCCATTTGTTTTGAGTACAAAGCCTCCTGCTGGGTCTCTGCCAGGATGGTGGGGCCAGATTCTGCCGCACCCACCTGAATGCTCTCCCTTTGTTTAGGGGCTCAAAATGTCCCTCTGGCCCCACATTCAAGGCCAAGTTGGAAATAGAGCCAGTTGCCCAATCAGAGAGAGGGTAGATTTATAAGGCAATTCAAGACCTTCAAGGTGGAGCTAGCTTCTAGCAAAAGGAAAGGCAGAGAGTCAGGAGACCGGTGGCCTCCGGGAAAGTGAACACCATGCTGATGCTGGACCAAGCGCTCATAGCCAAGGACAGGCCACGCCAGGGTGCACCCTTCTCTTCTGTTTGTGCCTCATGAGGAAACTGCAGCTTCATAAGCAAGTCAGTGATTTTAGAGACCCTTAACAACACCAAGGCAACTTTTCAGATATCCAGAGAGACCACTCTCAGAAAGAAAGTTCATTTTTTAAATTTTTTATTTAATTTATTTTTGAGATGGAGTCTTGCTTTGTCACCCAGGCTGGAGTGCAGTGGCACGAACTCAGCTCACTACAACCTTGATCTCCTAGATTCAATTGATTCTCCTGCTTCAGGCTCCCCAGTAACTGGGATTACAGGCATGCACCGCCACCATGCCTGGCTGATTTTTGTACTTTTAGTAGAGACAGGGTTTCACTATGTTGTCCAAGCTGGTCTTGAACTCCTGACCTCAAGCGATCTGTTCACCTGGGCTTCCCAAAGTGCTGGGATTACAGTCATGGAGTCACGGTCCCCAGCAAGAAAGAAAGTTCTTGGTCCCCAGGAAAAGAGTCCTGAATGGGCCTCAAGTGGGACTGGAGGGGAAGGAGGAGGCCATTGTGATTAAAAGGAGGTGATCCAGGTCAGACAGAGCGCCCACGGCCTTGCACATGAATAGTAATTATACTCGGAGCAAAGGGCCATTTGGAAGAATGACATAATAGAACTCCCAAACTGGTCGGTATAATTTCCCCTGGCACCCAGCATGCATGAATAACACGCGCAGTCAAACAAAAGAGTAATCAGATGAAATATTCCTTTAATAATACGTTTGCCAGATCAAATATTGAAAATAGGAGACGGAGAGAAGGAGCAGCCATCTCCCCAGTGGTATCAGTTCCATAAATATTGTTTCATTAAGCTGTCTGTGTCGGTTCAAAGAGATGGATTTGGAAATGTGGCCAAGGTTCCAGACTGCCTGTTGCGATGAGGCGGAAGACTCTGCGCTGCCAGCGTCACCTCGCCTCCCCACGCTGCGCTCGCCGCCACAGTGAGGGGCCATCAGTTAACAGCCGGAGCTGGCCCGACATCTGTCCAAAGGACGTGTGTTTATTTATTTGGAGTCAAGCCTCTTCCATCGGTGCACCAGTGGCTTCCATCCCATCCAAACAGCGGGGAATTAATAATGATGGCATTTGACTTTCTCAAGACCTTCCCTTGGCAAAGTTTGCATTCATCTTACTGGCATCTCTCTGAGGTTGGAGGTAGGATGGAGATGGTGGAGGCTCTGTTGGTAACCCAGGTCTGTGTTCTGTAAGGAAGCAGCTCAGGGTGAAAGCCGGGCCCTTCCAGGCCCTGGGCTTTGATGGAGTGGTGTACGCAGGGATGGAGGGGCTCCTTGGTGAGGGTAATCAAAGGATTTGGAGGGTTGAGCTGCATCTCAATTTTAGGTCACAGATATTTGCTGTTGGGTCCAAGCTCCATCCTAAGGGGTGGGAAGAATAATTACTTAAAAATCAATTGTCAGGAATAGTCCTTTGAATATAAATGAGACGTGCCTGGGTGTGGTTGCTCACAGCTGCAATTCCAGCACCGCAGGAGGCCAAGGTGGGAGGATCCCTTGAGCCCAGGAGTTTGCAACCAGCCTGGGCAACGTGGTAAGATAGTGTCTCTGGAAAAGAATTAAAAATTACCCAGGAGTGGTGGCACACACCTGTAGTCCCAGCTACTCAGGAGACTAAGGTGGGAGCATGGCTTAAGCCTAGGAGGCCAAGGCTGCAGTGAGCTATGATCACACCACTGCACTTTAGCCTGGGTGACACAGCAAGATCCTGTCTTAAAAAAAGTAAAATAAAAATAATTAATGTGATGCATTGTCTTGACTCAGGCTATCTATGCCTGTCAATAACTGCAGGAAAGTTTGGATTTTGTGTTAGAGATCCAGGACTAGTCAACTCCTAAAGATGCTGATGCAGGGTCTAACTAACTGACCAGTGATGAGCCTCTATTGTCTGATGCATAAAGAACCTCGATTCCTAAGTTTATGAAATCGTTCTTCTCAACTTCATATCTGTCCTTTGCTAAAACATTGTTTTTGGGAAATAGAGCTCAGAAAACAAATGAAAGGGTTGAATTTGGTCAAACCTTATTTGATCTTCAAGGCCAAAGAGCTGGTTTGATTGAATGTTAAGCATTTTAAAAATGAAATGTTATATAAATATATATTAAATACATCCTATGTGCTAGGCTCCATAGGTGTTTTGGCAACTTCTGATGACTTCTAGGATGAATCTGACCTGGACCTTCACCAAATGCTTCACCCTGGTGGGGTGTGTGTGGGGGTCACTGTCTGTCACGGGTGCCCCCTAAGCTTTGCATCTTCCTTCTGTCTGTAGCTTGAGGCCAGTAGATGCCATGCTTCTTATCTGCTTATGTTTACCTTGAAACACTTTCCACATCCACACTGCTTCCCTAGCCACCTCCCCTTCTAACTCTAGGACTGCAGGATTGGGACAGGCTAGACAGGAACAAACATAAGGCAAGTGATGCTGTCGGAAGACCAGACACACTCCCTCCACCTCCATACACACTTCCCACCCAGGACCACCCAGATGCCATGGGTCAACTTGTCACAGGGGCCATCCTTTATGTATTGAAACTTTGAGAGATTTGCCTATGGAAACTTTCGGGGTTGCTTAGCAGTCCCTACGGCCCTAGATGGGGGTGCTTCACACCAGGCACAAGCAACATGCTCCTCTCCTCCCACCGCACCTAGTGAGTTAAGTCCTGCCTGCGCTTCACTTAGAAGGGCTTGTCTGGGCCAGGCGCAGTGGCTCACGTCTGTAATCCCAGCACTTTGGGAGGCTGAGGTGGGCAGATCACTTGAGGATAGGAGTTTGAGACCAGCCTGGCCAAGATGGTGAAACCTCGTCTCTACTAAAAATAAAACATTTAGTTGGGCTTGGTGGTGCATGTCTGTAAATCCCAGCTACTTGGGAGGCTGAGACAGGAGAATCGCTTGAACCTGGGAGGCGGAGGTTGCAGTGAGTCAAGATAGTGCCACCGCACTCCACCTGGGTGAAAGATCGAGACTCTGTCTCAAAAAAAAAAAAAAAAAAGAAAAAGAAAAAAGGAAAAAAGAGCTTCTCTGACGGTCCTGCCCATCTGCCCATGCATTCTCCCCTGTGGCAGACAATGCTGTTGCATGCCCCTCCTAGATCCCCTTTGGCCTGCACCATGAACACACGATGTGGTTCCTGCCATAAGTGCTAAGACTCCGCCGAAGCCTTTTCTCTGGCTGCAGGAACCTGCTTTGCTACCTGCATGCATGGCTGGCTGGAACTGTCCTGGAATCAAAATCTCCAGGAGCAGCCCTCAATCAATGCTGGCAAGAGTCAGTGGACAAATGACCCAGCTCCTCTGCCCCTTGCGTGCAGCCATTGTGAGGTGTGGTCCCCAGCAAGACTGTGCTCTGGCTGCCCACAGCAGTAACTGCTCACTAATGCACCCTCTGTGGGCTTTCTCCTCCTCGCTATCTCACCCTCCACTCTGTCATCTGTGGGCCCTGGCATCATCTCCTAACACACATCTTGCTAGGAATTCTTGTATCAATTTCTTTCTCTGGGGAGCCCAGCTGAAGTCACTGGTCTTGTGAACTCACTGGACACTGAGTCCTGCCAAGGACCCTCATTAATGCTGTACACACCATGCTTTGATTACGCAGTGTGCCCTGATCTCCAGTGCTCAGATACTAAGTCATTCCTCAGGGCTTGTTTCTGACGTCTCCTTCTCCAGGAACCCCTCCTGCACATTCGAGTGGATTCCACTGGCCCTGCCTCTGCTTCCTCATGGCACATGGCTTGTGCCCCTAGAGTGGGGAATATTTGGTCTGTTTGGTGATGGAGTTGGTTGTATGTGCCTTGGCCTCCCCACCACCCCAACCCCCAGGACTGTGTGCTCTTTGGCACTGGGTCTGTGTCTGCAATTTAGGATCAGAGATTCCCCACTCAAAAGCCTGGAGGGTCCAGTCAAATAACAAATACCAAGTCCTGTGGGCCAGGAGTTTATTGGAGGGGAGCATGGGGCCTGGGATAAACCTGGAGGGCAAGCCATGCCTGTGTTTCAATTGAAAAGAAAGAAAAAACTGTGCCTAGCAGACATAGAACACCTGTGGGGCTGGATGTTGAGTTGAATGAAGCCGCCTTTCAGGGCAGAGGGTTTGTGTTTCTCATCATAGCCTGACAGCCCTGACACCTGACAGCCACTGCATAGAGAGGGTGTGTCATGGGAGTTTTATCAGGATGTTGGAGAGAGTGAAAGGCCTGGGGCCAGGAAGGAGGCTGGATGGAGAGACAGCCTGTCCCTGACTCAGACACCAATGTTGAAGAATAGCCCGGCTGCAGGTGGGCCAGGCCACCCCAGGAAAGGGCACATTGTTACCTACAATCTGGTCACCTCCTTCTTTCTCCTGGGTCTTCCCCAACCAGCATACGGACCAGGAGATCCAGCCACTTGGGTTTTTCTGTCCCCCTCACACTTCAGCAGCTACAGGGGGATGCAGGTATTGGTACCTGTGGGATTTCTGGGTCCACCCCTCTGGCTGACCCAAGGTCTGTTTCTGGGATGCTCTGATTTCTGTGCGCCCTGGGGGAGCCCAGAGGCCACACAGAGGCCATTCCCAGGCCACATGGAAGCTCCATCACAACAAATTCAGTGGGGGTGAAGTGTTGGGGGCATTTCCTAAACGCTTCAGGGCTGTGGTTACTGAGGATGGAGCTCTGTGCCATGCAGGGGAGAAGAGTTGGCTCGACAAAGGCAGCAAAGGACTGCTTTACCTGAGAAGTGCCTCCACCTTGCAGAGGACCCAGGCAGATCCAGGGCTAGCTGTTCTGGGCCAGTTCCATTGGACATGCCGGCCCTTCCTGTCTGCAGGCGGGACAAGGGGAGGCTTGGCACTCTGTGGTGCTTGGCAGGGGTCTGGAAAGAGACTGAGTGCATCCATGTGGTCTGGCCTCTCATCTCTTGGGACCCCCAGGTCCCTAGCAACTCCCTTCCTGGTGATATCCTGGCAGGTTTGCTCAGTTTAGCATCAGGGTTCTGCCTCCCAACTGCAGGGTCTGCAGGTTGAGGGGAAGTGGACTCCCAGGTGAGCAATGCTGCCCTTGGGTGGGGTTGAATAGGAAAGCTGCTCCCTAGGCCCAGTAAGGGAAGGAGGCCCCAGGGCAAGTGCCTGCTGCTTATACTCATGAAAGGAAGCACCTCCTTCTGTTACTAGCTGAAAAGTCTTGATGGTGAGTTTTTTCATTGAGCAAAATGCACAAATAGAGCAATAAAAGAATGAAACAACGAAAGCACAGATTGATTAAAGCAAAACTACCCTCTGCAGAGTGGGAGTGGACTCGAGCAAGCAGCTCAAAAGCCCCGATTGGAATGTTCTTTAGGGTTTTTATTAAGCTAGAAGAATTTGGTAACACCCCTAGATACTCTTTAGAGGCCTCCAGTTGGTTACACTGTATGCAAATGAAGGATTGGCCCATGATCAATTAGAGGTATTTCCCGTTTGTGACGTAGGGGAGACGGTGTTTTGTAGAGGGTGGGGTCTCTGACCTCTTGTCACTTGGGCACGGAGAGGTGGGGTTTTCCTTTTGGTCCAATTCCAAGAAGTCACCCTCGGGTTGGCTTTAGGCTTGTTGTCTCCAGACCCTATTCTTCTGTCTCAATTCTGGAGCAGGGGGTACCAATCTTGGGAAATTGATAGCTCAAAAGACGCACCTCCCCAGGCCATGCCGGGTGATGCCAAGCTTCACGGAGGGACGCAGGCACTGTCTGGGGGCCAGTGGCCTTGCCATCTGCAATCAGAGAGAGGTTGCCCACCTGTCAGCTACCTAAGGGACAGTCTCCCTTCCCCTGCTGGTGGCTCCATGGGGCCATTGTGTCCACGCTCCATGATCTGTGTCTTCCAGCCATCTCGGGGGTGTGTTCTACATGAAAGAACAACATGTCTAATTGTACAGCGTCAATTCACAGAATTCGTCACACAGACCTATCCATTATGTCTAAACCATTCCTAAAAGCATTAGGATAATATATCATCATTTTGTATTAAATGAAGAAGCAGCCCCTTTCTCAGAATGGCTGTTCCCTCGTAATTATGATAAATGGAAAATCCTGGACAGGTGAATTTTAATAGGCATCCAAGTGCACTTAGATTAATTAGATTACATTTTTTAAAAACTTTCCTCTTTTGCTCCATAAATCTAAATGGGGGCCTCTAAAAGATAACAACCATCCACACACTAAAATGCATTATGATGTCATAAAAGATTATTGATGCACATATGTAGTTAGACATTATGTTGGATGCGGCAGAATGGCGTAAAACATGGCTGGAGCTGTTCTGAAGCATGTGTTTGCTGACAGTGGTTAGTGGGACTCCCTGGCTAAAGTGTGCAAGGCGAGTGGATGGGAGGAGCTCAGTGCATATTTCCACTTCCGAGTGGATCTCGTCGGCAACATTTCCCTCCCTGGCCCTTTCAAAAGCAGGGAGCTTGATTAGAGACACACCAACCACATCTTCTGGCTCTGAGAGATACAGAACACTGTTTTTTGTTGTTTGTTTGTTTGCTTGTTTGTTTGTTTTGAGACGGAGTCTTGTTTTGTCACCCAGGCTGGAGTGCAATAGCACCATCTTGTCTTACTGCAACCTCCGCTTCCCGGGTTCAAGTGATTCTCCTGCCTCAGCCTCCCTAGTAGCTGGGACTACAGGCACATGCCACCACGCCTGTCTAATTTTTGTACTTTTAGTACAGATGGGGTTTTACCATGTTGACCAGTCTGGTCTCAAACTCCTGACCTCAGGTGATCCATCTGCCTTGGCCTCCCAAAGTGCTGGGATTACAGGAGTGAGCTACCACGCCTGGCCCAGAATGCTATTTGACAGCCAGAAAGGGAACCATGGGGTGGGGGAAGAGCAGTATCATCCGATAAGTCTTGGGATTGAGGAGACATCAAGGTCACCTTCAAGTCCTGCCTTCCTTTCCTACCTCTGACCCTGAGCTTCTTGTAATTTCTTTTTTATTCACTTTTATATTTAATCATGGATGCTTAATAGTTTCACATGTTTATGGGGTACAGATGATATTTTTGATACAAGCATATGATGTGTTGTGATTAGATCAGAGCAACTGGGGTATCCATCACCTCAAGCACTGACTATTTCTTCATGTTAGGGACACTCCAATTTCATTCTTTTAGTTATTTTGAAATATACAATAAATTGATTTCTATGGTGAGAAAAGAAATGTTCTGCCATGGGGGACACATAACATTGGCCTTTATGGAAAGTTTAACATTTGGAAAGAGCTAAAAGGCAGACAAAGATCCTGAGGAAGGAGAAGAGGCACTGAGAGCTCAGTTGATCACCCTCATAGCCCCTGACAGTCACCAGCGTAGGAACCCTGTGCTGGGCCAGCAGCATCTCAGCTGGTCTCAAACCCCCTTGAGACATGCACTGCTGTCCACTTGGAAACAGTAGGAAAACGAGGTTCAGCAAGAGAAAGTTGTTGGCCAGATTTAGCAAATTAAAATCAGAGCACTCAGTTACCTTTGCATTTTAAATAAACAATGGATAATGTTTTAGTATGTGTTATATGTGGAAAAATCTGTTATGTATCTGAAATTCAGATTTTTGTGTTTTACTGGATATTTGTGTTTTACCTGGTAACTCTGGCCCAAGGGCAAAGCTACATAGCTGTTAATTGGCAGCATCAGGACTTAAATCCACTCCGGTGTGGTCATTTCTGTGTTTTGCCATACATTTCCTGCCTAACTGGACTAACTGGTCACCAAACTACATATCAAGGTTACTCTCTGTCATTAAACTGGGGCTGTGGTAGCAAAAACACCAGCTTGACATTCTTGTTGGCTGAGCACCCTGTGGGAATAAAACAACAAGGTCTCTGATCTCAACGTGGCATAGGACTGCCAAACCTGATGCCATGCTGCCTTCTGGGGCTCTGATGGAGAAGTCACCTGCACACACGCCACTGCCTGAGACATAGCACATCCTGTGGCTAGGGCCAATAAGGAGTGGCTGTGATGTGGCCCAGGGCACGCAGGGGCAACCATGTCCCCCTGGTCTCTGTTAATGTCTCTGGAGTCCGTGATCAGTGGGACTGCCTTGCTTTGGGCCACCCTGTTATTTTTTGTTTGTTTGTTTTTTGAGATGAAATCTTGCTCTTTTGCCCAGGCTGGAGTGCAGTGGTACCATCTAGGCTCACTGCAACCTCCGCCTCCTAGGTTCAAGCAATTCTCCTGCCTCAGCCTCCTGAGTAGTAGCTGGGATTATAGGCACGAGCCACCACACCCAGCTAATTTTTTATTTTTAATAGAGACGGGGTTTCACCAAGCTGGTCTCTAACTCTTGACCTCAAGTGATCCTCCCTCCGAGGCCTCCCAAAGTGATGGGATTATAGGCATGAGCCACTGTGCCCGGCCCAGCCACCTTGTTTTTAGTCCCTTCCCACTCACCAGCATGCATGTTCTGTCCTCAAGGATAAACTTATTCTTCCTCTGCTATCTTTGCTTTCTAACCTCTCCAAACACCGGCAAATAAACCATGTGTGTCAGCTTCAAGCACAAGAAATATTTGTTTCTCCTTGTCCCAGTCGTCTCCCCTCTTTCGGTTTTGATACCACCTGCAAAGGACAAAATTCATCCTACAAGGATCTTTAGAGTTTCTCTTGCATTTTCTCTGATGTGTGGCTCCTTGTAGCTCAGGGAATTATACCCCACTGTTCACATTTTCAACCAGTTAGGCAGGAATTTTCCTCAGAAAGCCTGGCTCCGTCAGGGACTGTGCATATTTAAAGACTGTAATTAAGGGACTGTCAGTCAGAATTCCCATTACAAGTACTTGCTTTGAAGTTTATGACTTGGAGTCCTCAGCTCACAACATGTTTGGAAATGTGACATTTGGATGCATGGTTCAGGAAGATTCTTATTTGCAAAAAAGAGGGGGTTTCATTTTCAAGCTGTAAACGGGGTGATTGCAAACTTAGCTGACACGCAGGCATTGAAGAGAGCAGGACCCGCAGTTGATTAAAGCAGAAGGAGGAGGCGGGAGGCAGATCCCAGTTAGTGTATCTGGGTCTGCTCTTGGGAGAAACGAGGTGGGTCCAAGGAGGTGAGGCACACCCTACACACTCCAAAAATAACTGTTCCTGGTTTCTTTCATTCAACTACCATTTACTTATCTTTACACTTGATCTTAGCCACGAGGCCAAGAAGCAACCGTTTATTTATCTTTAATTTGAGAAATTGCAAAAGCACAGAAAAACACAAACAGGATATGACTCCATTCATTCAATAAAGACTTACTGAGAAAAAATATAGATTCCCATTTAATTCTATTAAGGACTGGGTTGCATAATTTCTACAATTCTGCAGTAATGCAAAATAGTATACACTGTAAATTTAGTTCTTATAATCTAATTATTCTATAATTACAGGAACTTACTTTTGCATGTGATGTTTACCTGGAGAAGAGTTCATGGAAACTACCAGTAGAGATTAATTTCTGATTTAAGCCATAGGCTTGCATCATTTGTTTCCGTTTGGGCTGGATGTGCCACTCTACCTCTGATTTGGACCCTGGAGGCCCATCTGTTTCCTGAAAAACCCCCTCACACCTTTTCTTCCTGAACTCCAGACCTCGTTAGGTGAGAACAGAAAGGCAGGGTCAGGGTGGGTTTCTTTCTCTTTTCTACCTTCCAGAACAGTTGCATCTTTTTTCTTTCTTCATGAATAACACACAATTTGCTATTAATCACCTCACAGCAATTGAAGTGTATTCAATTTGACACTCAGGCACTGTGCTGGGAATGGGGCAAAAAGAGTGAATTCACAACAGACCCGACTGCGTGGCTGAATCTCACAGATGCTGCGCCGTGCAAATGAAGACAGACACGCAAGATTGTGTGCTGCCTCAGTCCGTGCCTATGAAGCCCCACAGCCACAAACACTGAGCTGTGGTGTCAGGAGAGATCAGTGGTTGCCTTGGATGGGGCATGAAGGCATTGACCTGGAAGGGGCACAGAAGAGCTTTCTGGGGTGAAGGGGATGTTCTATATTTTGATGGCAGCTGTGGCTACATGAGTATAATCCACGGGTGAACATTTCTTGAAACACATCAAACTACACACTTAAATGGTTGCATCTCAGTGCATGCAAATTAGGCCTCAACAAATTATTGCACGGACTAAATTTTTAACAATATGGGGAAAAGCTTGTCCCCAAGGAACTGAAATCTCATGAAGTCACGCAAATGCTCGCACGCACACACGTACATGCACGCACACACAGAACTAGGTGCTGCATGAGCACAGAGACGAACTAGATAATCAGTGCTCGGATCAGGTGGGGGTGAGCAAGGAGAGCTACTGTCAAATGTGAGATGGACAATGTAGGGAAGGGCATTTTAGATGGAGGAATGGCCTGTGTCTATTCTACCATCAGACATTCATTATGTACCTGCTTTGTCCCAAGTCCTGAGGACAGAGAATACCCCTTCTCCTTCCAGAACAGTTCCCCACTCAGTGGAGGAGAATGACCCACAATTGGTGAAGTACACACCAGTGGCACAGCATGAGCAAGGGGACAGAGGACTGGACATGCTCAGGCTTCGAGAGGAGAGGGTGACATGGTGTGTTGGAGCACAGAGTTTGTGAGCAGGGAAGGGTGTGGAGGGTGGTGGGGCCAGCTCTTGCAAAAGTTTTTGTGTTGGACTAAGGGGCTGGAGCTCCAACCTGAAGCCAAGAGAGGAGGGTGATTTCAGCATAAAGGTGGAGACGGAGGAGAGTGACATGCTCAAAGCCTTGGTTCAGAAAAATTGTCCCAATGTTTCTACCCTGGGCTGTCTGGCTGGTTGCATGCACACCCTGTGTCAGA
This sequence comes from Pongo abelii, assembly GCF_028885655.2. Lineage (NCBI taxonomy): Eukaryota > Metazoa > Chordata > Mammalia > Primates > Hominidae > Pongo > Pongo abelii. The sequence goes on along the minus strand of NC_072005.2, from coordinate 34,658,962 downwards.
AGAGGGCGGGGGGATTGAACAGGAGCTAGGGACACCAGCCAGGAAGCTGTTGCATGGTGAAAAATGGATCCCCCAGGGCTGGGACCAGCCTGTGATATGCTTGTTTGATGGCTAACGAATAAACAGCCACACAATAGAATATTATTTACCACTACCAACAAAAAGAAATAAAGTTCTGATATAGGCCAAAACAAAGATAACTCCCGAAACACTACACCAAGTGAAAGAAGCCAGTCACAAAAGACCATGTTTGGTATTATTTCATTTATATGAAACGTCCAGAACAGGCAAATCTATAGAGACAGAAAATACTGTCTAGGCTTGGTGGGGGACAGGAGAAAAATGAGGGGGTGACCACTAAGGGGCACACTATTTCTTACTGAAATGATATAAATGTACTCAAAATTAGATTCTGGTGATGCTTGCACAACTCGGTACTGTATACATAAATAAATGAACAATACAGAATCTAAATATAGGTGTTTCAAAGCAAATTGGGTCATTTTCTAGCATTTAAAAATTACATTTCACAGAAAATTCAGACATCCAGCTTATCTTGGGGAGAAAGAATGAGAGAGAGGAAGAGAGAATGAGAGTGAGAATGAGACAGAGACAGAATGAGAGAGGAGAGTGAATGAAAGAATGATAGAGAATGAGAGAGAGAATGAGAGGGAGAGAGAATGAGAGTGAAAGAGAGAGAATGAGAAAAAAGAGAATGAGAGAGAGAAAGGGAGAATGAGAGTGAGAGTGAGACTGAGACAGAGAGGAAGAGTGAATGAGAGAGAGAAAGAGAGAATGAGAGAGAGAAAAGGAGAAAATGAGAATGAGAGAAAGAGAGAATGGGAGAGAGAGAATGAGAGAAAAGAATGAGATAGAGACTGAGAGAGAATGAGAGAGAGAATGAGAGAAAGAGAATGAGACAGAGAATGAGAGAGAATAATAGAGGAAGAAGGAGAAAGAATGAGAGAGAAAGAGAGAATGAGAGAGAGAAAGAAAGAGAGAGAGATGGAGATGTGACAACTCTGGCACCCCTACATCTGTGGCCACCCTCAGTGGAACTGGGTGTCAGCATGAGCCATCTAGTTTACCACAGTCCCCAACACAGCCTACTCTTCACCCCAGGACTGGTTTCTGTGGCTGTTTGAACGTGTGACTCCCCAGTTAAAGCAAGCATAGAAAACAAAAATGTTCAGCATCAACATTTTGGTCCTACTATGGGCCTAGGACAGTGGGCATGCCTCTGCAAACAATCTGTGCACTTACAGGCAAGATGAAATAAAACTGGAACCAAGGGAAGTTTATTTTCACAGAGCACCCACCTGAGCGATTTGAGCAGCTTTTCTACATTCCAAAAACCAAAGCCATTGTTTCTTATTTACCAGTCTCTGCACACAGCAACCTGCTGTGCTTTTAACCCCGACAAGGTACATCCCAGCAGGGGCTTGGAATGCTCAGGGGGCTTGCTCCACCTTCTGCCAGGAGGAAGCAGAGATAGGAAGTGATTCTCCAGCTGCAGATTTTGTCCCGTGGCCCCCTGAAGGCACAAGAATTCCATTACAGACCTTCTCTGGTTGGAAGAAAAAGAGGAGGTTGCAGTAATTAAGGGAAGCAGAAGACGCAAGTTAGGGAAGCTTGCTCATTAAGGCAGAACACAGTCTTTGAATGTTTACTATGTGCTAGTGCACCACGCGATTTTAAAATCCAACTCGGTACCCAAACACGAGATGTATCGTTGTCCTCCCACTCAGGAGCACATAACACTCTTATCTCCTTTCCTCTATCCCTCCTTTCTTTATCTTCTGTCCTTCTCCTTTCTTTCTCTCGTCCTCCTTCCCTTCTTTTCCTCCCTCCTTCCTCCCTTCCTTCCCTCTCTCCATTCACTTATTCATTCAATATTTATGTAGTGCCCAACTGTAAGAGTTGCCAGAGACACAATAGGGAAAAAAAAGTAAAAATCCTTGCTTTTGTCAAGCTTAAATTTTAGTGGGAAAACCACAGTGAGATAAAGAAGCACGTTATATAGCATATTAGATGCTGCACATTGTTTAAAATATTAGATGATACACGTTATACAATAGATTAAGTAGAACTGCCAGGTGAAATGTGGTGTGCATGTGTGGATTAACTTATTTCTATTTTACTATTTATGTGTTTATTTTTCAATTGCTGTTTAGAGATATATATCCATTATGGAATGACTAAATCAAGCTAATTAACATGTTCATTACTTCCCATACTTATTTTTTGTGGTGAGAAAATTTAAAAATCAACTTACTCTCTTAGCAATTGTGGAGTATATAATTATATGTAAGTACTCCATAATTATATAACTATAATTACCTTGCTGTACAATAGATCTCCTGAATGTATTCCTCCTGTCTACTTGGAATTTTGTATCCTATGACCAAAGTCTTTCCATTCCCCTACCCCTACCCCAGGCCCTGGTAACCACCATTCCATTCTCTGCTTCTTTAACATTTTAGATTCCACATGTAAGTGAGATCAGGTAGTATTTGTTTTTCCATGTCTGGCTTCTTTCGCTTAGCATATACCCTCCAGGTCCTGCCATGTTGCTGCAAATGATAGAATTTTATTCTTTTTTATGGTGGAATAATATTTCATTGTATATGTGCACCACATTTTCTTTACACATTCATCCATTGATGGACACTTGGGATGATTCCATATCTTGGCTATTGTGAATAGTGCTGCAATAACAGTGAGAGTGCAGATGTCTCCTCAATAAACTGATTTCAAATCTTTTGGGTAAATACCCATAAGTGGGATTGCTGGATCATATGGCAGCTTTATTAGTAATTTTTAAAGGAACATCATACAGTTTTCCATAAAGACTATGCTAATTTACATTCCCACCAACAGTGTACAAGGGTTCACTTTTCTCTACATCTTCACCAACACTTGTTATTGCTTGTCTTTTTGATAATAGCCATTCTGACAGGTGTGAGATGATAGCTCATTGTAGTTTTAAATTGCATTTTCCTGATGATTACTTAAGTTAAATATTTTTTCAAATACCTTTTGACCATTTGTATATCTTTTGAGAAATGTGTGTTCAGTCACCTTGCTCATTTTTTTTTTTTTTTTTTTTTTTTTTTTTGAGACGGAGTCTCGCTAGCTCTGTTGCCAGGCTGGAGGGCAGTGGTGTGATCTGGGCTCACTGTAACCTCTGCCTCCCTGGTTCAAGTGATTCTTCTGCCTCAGCCCCTCCGAGTAGCTGGGACTATAGGTGCACGCCACCATGCTTAGCTAATTTTTATAGGTGCGCGCCACCATGCCCAGATAATTTTTGTATTTTTAGTAGAGACGGGGTTTCACCATGTTGGCCAGGATGGTCTCAATCTCTTGACATCATGATCTGCCCACCTTGGCCTCCCAAAGTGCTGGGATTACAGACATGAGCCACCGCACCCAGCTCATTTTTAAATTGAATTATTTGTTTTCTTGTTACTGGGTTGCTTGAATTCCTTATACGCTTTGCATATTAGCTCCTTATTGAGTGTATGGATTGCAAATATTTTCTCCCAATTTGTAGACTGTCTCTTCACATAGTTAATTGTTTCCTTCACTATGCAGAAATTTTTAAATTTGTTTTAATCTTATTTGTCTATTTTTGCTTTTTGGGCCAAATCTAAAAAATCGTCACCAAGACTAATGTTATGCAGTTTTTCCCCTGTATTTTCTTTTTATAGTTTTACAATTTTCAGTGTACATTTAAGTGTTCAGACCATTTTGAGTTGATTTGCATATATGGTGTCAGAAAAGAGTCCAATTTAATTCTTTTGCATGCAGACTTACACTTTTCTTAGTACTATTTTCTGAAGAGACTATCCTTTTCCCATGGTGTATTCTTGGCACTTTTGTCAAAAATTAATTAACTGTACATGTATGGATTTATTTCTGGGCTATTTTGTTCCATTGGTCAATGTCTTTATTTTTATGCCAGTACCCTGCTGTTTTAGTTACTATAGCTTTGTAGTGTAATTTAAAATCATGTAGTTTAATGCCTCTAGCTTTGTTCTATTTGCTGATGATTACTTTGGCTATTTGGGTTTTTCTGTTGTTTCATACAAAATTTTAGGATTTTTTTTTTCTATTCTGTGAAAAATGACATTGGAATTTTGATAGGATTGAATGAATTTGTAGATCACTTTGGGTATAATAGACATTTTTATGGTATTACTTCTTTCAAGCTATGAACACTGGATAGCTTTCTATTTATTTGTATATTCTTTAATTTGTTTTATAAATGTTTTGTTCTCAGTGTAAAGGTCTTTGACCTATTTAGTTAACATTATTTCTAAGTTTTGTGTGTGTGTGTGTGTGTGTGTGTGTGTGTGTGTAGTTATTGTAAATGGCATTTCTCTTTTTTTGGATAGTTCATTGTTAGTGTATAGAAATGCTACTGGTTTCTTTTTCTTTTCTTTTCTTTTCTTTTTTTTTTTGAGACCGAGTCTCACTCTCTTGCCCAGGCTGGAGTGCAGTGGTGCAATCTCGGCTCCTGCAACCTCCACCTCTCCGGTTCAAGTGATGCTTGTGCCTCAGCCTCCCGAGTAGCTGGGACTTCAGGCACACACTACCACTCCCGGCTAATTTTTGCATTTTTAGTAGAGATGGGGGTCTCACTATGTTGCCCAGGCTGGTCTCGAACTCCTGATCTCAAGCAATCTGCCTCCCAAAGTGCTGGGATTACAGGTGTGAGCCACCCCACCTGGCTGAAATGCTATATATATATTTTTTTTTTTTTTTTTTTTTTTTTTGAGATGGAGTCTCCCTCTATAGCCCAGGCCAGAGTGCAGTGGCATGATCTCGGCTCACTGCAATCTCCACTTCCTGGGTTCAAGTGATTCTTCTGCCTCAGCCTCCTGAGTAGCTGGGACTACAGGCATGCGCCACCACTCCTGGCTACTTTTTGTATTTTTAGTAGAGACGGTGTTTCACCATGTTAGGCAGGATGGTCTTGATCTCCTGACCTCATGATCTGCCCACCTTGGCCTCCCAGAGTGCTGGGATTACAGGTGTGAGCCACTGCACCCGGCCAATGCTATTGATTTTTTAATGTTGAGTTTGTATCCTGTAAGTTTACTGTATTTGTTTATCAGTTCTAAAAGGTTTTTGGTGGGGTCTTTAGGGTTTTCTATATCTAAGATAATGTCACCAGCAAATGGTGACAATTTTACTCTGTCCTTTCCTATTTGGATGCCTTTTACGTCTTTCTCTTGCTCAATTGTTCTGATGAGAATTTCTAATACTCAGTCGAGTTGAAGTAGTGAAAGTGGGCATAATTCTCTTGTTCCAGATTTTAGAGGAAATGTTTTCAACTTTTTAACATTGAGTATAATGTTAGCTGTGGGCTTGTCATATATAGCCTTTATTGTGCTGAGGCACGTTACCTCTATACGTAATTTCTTGACAGTTTTTAATCATGAAAGAATGCTGAATTTTGTCAAATTCTTTTTATGCATCTATTGAGATGATCATATGGTTTTTGTCCTTCATTCTGTTAATATGGTGTATTACATTTACAGGTTTGCATGTATTGAACCATCTTTGTAACCAAGGGATAAATCCCACTTGATCATGGTGAGTGACCGTTTTAATGTGCTGTTGAATTTGGTTTGCTAGTATTTCGTTGATGATTTTTGCATCTATGTTCATCAAGAATATTGGCCTGTACTTTCCTTGTAATGTCCTTGTCTGGATTTGGTGTCAGGGTTATGCTGGCCTTATAAAAAAGAGTTGAGAAATATTCCCTCTTCTCCATTTCTTTTGGGGGTAGCATTTGAAAAAGATTGATGTTAGTTCTTTTTTTTAAATAATTGGTAGAATTCATCCATGAAGTCATAAGGCCCTGGGCTTTTTCTCAAATGGGAGACACTTTATTACTGATTTAATCTCCTTACTTATTATTGGTCTGTTGAGATTTTTTATTCCTTCATGATTCAGTCTTGGTAGGTTATATGTGTCTAGAAATGTATCTTATTTTTTCTAGGTTATCCAATTTGTTGGCATATAGTTGTTCATAGTAGTTTCTTATGATTCTTTGTATTTCTGTGGTATCAAATATAATGCCTTCTCTTTCATTTCTGATTTTATTTATTTGCGTATTCTCCCTTTTTTTCTTAGTTAAGCTAGAGGTTTGTTGATTTTGTTAATTTTTCAAAAAAACAGTTCTTTCTTTTTTGATTGTATTTTTTTTCTGTCTCTGTGTCATTTATTTCTGCTCAGATTTTTATTATTTTATTATTTCCTTCTTTTTTCTAATTTTGGGATTAGTTTTTCTCTAGTAACTTGGAGAGTAATATCAAGTTGTTTATTTAAAATCTTTCTTCTTTTTTTGATATAGGCATTTTTTGTTGTTTCTTTCATAACTGCTTTTGCTGTATCCCATAAGTTTTGGTATGTTGTGTATCTATGTTCATCTGTCTCAAGATATTTTTAAATTTCTCTTTTAATTTTTTCATTGACCAGTTGATTATTCAGCAACATGTTGTTTATTTTTTATGTATTTGCAAATTTTCCAAAATTCCTTCTGTTATTGATATCTAGTTTTATATTATTGTGGTCGTAAAGTACTTCATACGATTTCATCTTCTTAAATATGTTAAGGGCTGTTTTTTTGATCTAACATGTAATCTATTCTGGAGGATGTTCCATGTATGGCTTGAGAAAAATGTGTGTTCTTTTGTTATTGAATGCAGTGTTCTGTGTATGTCTTTTAGGTCCATGGGTCAAAACTGCTGTTCCAGTCCAATGTTTTCTTTTTAATTTTCTGTCTGGATGATCTATTCATTGTTGAAAGTGGATATTGAAATCTCCATTATTGTATTGCTCTCTATCTTTTCTTTCAGATCCTTTAATATTTGTTTTATATATTTGGTGTCCTAATATCAGGTGCATATGTATTTACATTTTTGTATCCTTTTGGTGAATTGACACATTTATCATGATATAATATTCTTTGTCTATTTTTACAGTTTTTGACTTAAAGTCTATTTTGTCAGATATTAGTGTAGCTATCCCTGCTCTCTTTTGGTTCCATTTGCGTAAAATCATTTTTTTATCCCTTCATTTTCAGTCTATGTGAGATGAGTTCCTTTAGGCAGCATATAGTTGTGTCTTGTCTTTTAAAAAATCCATTCAGTCTCTCTGTCTTTTCATTGGAGAACTTAGTCCATTTACATTCAAGGTAATTATTAATAGATAAGGACTTACTACTATTTTGTTAATTGTTTTCTGGTTGTTTTATAATATTTTACTGTAGTGGTATACTGTTAAGTCTTTCAATTTTTGTTTTGTGTTTCTACTAAATATTTTTTGTTTTGTGGTTACCATACGGCTTACATAGAACATCTTATACTTAAAGCAGCCTATTTCAGGCAGATAACAACTTAACTTTGATTACATAAAACAACTCTACACTTTTATTTCTCCCCCCTCATTTAGTTTCCAATGTCAGAAAGTACATCATTTTGCAATGTGTATCCCTTGTCTACTCATTTCAGCTATACTAGTTATTAACAGTTTTGTCTTCTAACGCTTGTACTAAGAATAAGATTGCTTTACACACCGTAATTATAGTTCTTGAATATTCTGAATATGCCTCTATTTTTTAATACCATTGAATTTTGTGCTTTTGCATGTTATTAATTAGTGGTCATTTGTTTCAGCTTAAAGAACTCCCTTTAGCAATTCATGTAAGGAAGGTTTAGTGGTTATAAACTCCCTTAGCTTTAGTTCATTTGGGGAAGTTTTTATTTCTCCCTCATTTTTGAAAGACAACTTTGCTAGGTAAAGTATTTTTGGTTGTCAGGTATTTTCCTTCATCATTTTGAATATATTATTCCACTTTTTACCGACCTGCAGGGTTTCTGCTAAGATATTTGCAAAGAGTTATACTGACACTCCTTCATATGCAACTGATTCTTATCTTTTGCTGATCTCAAAACTTTTAGTCTTTGATTTTTGATAGATTGATTATATATCTTGGTGAACTCCTTTTTGGGTTAAATTTGATTGGAGACCTCTACACCTTCTTGTACTAGAATGTTGGGATCTATGCCCAGATTAAAAATGTATTTGGCCATTGTTTTTTAAAAATATGATTTCTGTCCCTTTTTCTATTTTTTTCTCCTCTGAAAATCCTATTATATAAAGGTTTTGTCTCTTGATGGTGTCTCACAACTCCTATAGGCTTTCTTTATTCTTTTTTATTCTTTATTCTTTTTGATCCTCTGACTGGATAAATTCAAAAGTTTTGTCTCTGAGCTTAATGACTCTTTCTTCTGGTTGATTTCATCTGCTTTGAAGTTTTCTATTGAAATTTTCAGTCCAGGCATTTTATTCTTCATCCCTAGAATTTCTATTTTTTAAATTGTTTTTATTAATTTGTGAAAATTCTTGCTTTGTGTATTATTTTCTAAATTTTGCTTAATTTTTTTACCCAAACATTTTTGTTATTCATTGAACTTCTTTAAGATAATTATTCTAAATTCTTTGCCAGTCATTTTATAGATCTCAATTTCTTTAGGGTTCATTATTGTATCTTTATTAGTAATTTTTGAAGGTGTCAATCAAAACTTCCTTGATTTTTTATAATCCTTGTGTGTTCTTTGGTGGGGCTAGATCTTCAATATTTAGTATAGACTATAATTCTGAAAGGAGCAGCTAGTGACAACCCCTGGCAGGCAGAGCTTGTTGTGGGTTCACCAGTTGGCTGGGAAACTTTGCTCTGATGTTTGGTGGGGCTTCTATCTGGGTTACCCTATCTGAACAGATTAGTTGCTGGGCTTTGCTATTAGTTGAAACTGTTGGCTGGTTACTGTAATAGCCTCTTGTCAGGCTGGTTGCAGGATATATTCCTTTGTTGGACGGTTCTGTTATTTGGAATTTGTGGCTGGACAAGTCTGCAAGCTGGGCTCTGAGGTTAGGTGAGGGTGCTGCTCAAGATGGGTGGGATCAGAGACTATGCTCTTTAGAAATGCACAGTTGAAGATTGCCTACCTATTTGGGCAAAGCAAAGGGGCAGGATTTTGATTGAGTTGAGCTGCTGTTTGATCTCCTGGGTTGAGCAGGTCTAGTCCCTACGCTTCTCCAAAATGGGCAAAGGTGAACGTCTTACTGCCTGGGTGACATGGGCTTTTGGTTAAACTGAGCCACTCTTTGGACTCTCAGGCCAAACAGATCTATTTCCTTTGCTTCTCTAAAATGGGGAAAGGTAGGCATCTCCTGGCCTGGGTGGGCGTATTGGGGTTGGCATTGAGTCTGGGTGTAAAGTCTAGCCATCTAGGGACTCTGGCCAAGTTAAACTTTCCACCATGCTTCTGAAAGTGACCAGTTCAGCTTTGTGAGTGGGCTATGCAGTTGGCTGGTATCTTAAACTGGGCACCAAAGCTAGGAGAAACACAGTTATGACGAATATCTACACACTGGTCACTGTGAACTCTGTTTCCTTTCTTTGTTTTTACCTGACCCTTGGATGTCTAGCCATGCTGTTACCCCCAGTGAGGTAAGACCAGAGTGGTCTTCCTAGAAAGCATTCAAGTGCCAGGGAAGCTGAATGACCTCCTCTAGTTCTTTTTCCCTCATGCAGACACCATAGGCCCAGGGGGATTTTTGTCTTCTGACATTGTGCCCACTTGGGAGAGGGGAATATATATCATTTGCTTAATATTTTCTCCCATTTGATGAGTTGTCTTTTTTATATTCTTGGTAGTGTCATCCTTTGACACACCATTTAAAAAATTTTGATGAAGTCTAATCTATTTTTTTCTTTGCTTGCTTTTGCTTTAATTTAGGTGTCATATCTAAGAAACTATAGCCAAATCAAAGGTAACAAAGTTTGCAACTATGTTTCCTCCTAAGAATTTCATAGTTTTAGTTCTTACATGTAAATTTGAGTTGATTTTTATATGGCATGCTGTAGGGGTCTAAACTCATTCTTTTCATTTTGATATCTAGTTGTCCAAACACCATTTGTTAAAAAGACTATTCTTGGACAATTCTTTAAATTGTCTTGGCATCCTTGTTAAAAATCAATTGACCACAAATGTATGGGTTTATTTCTGGACTCTCAATTCTATTCATTTGATCTATATGTCAAACCATGCTGTCTTGATTAATCTAGCTTTGTGTTAAGTTTTGAAAATGGGAACTGTGAGTGCTCCAACTTTGTTTTTCTTTTCATGATTGTTTGACTATTTTGAATCCCTTGCCTTTTTATATAAATTTTAGGATTCAACTTCTTAAAAAAGCGGTTGTAATTTTCATACAGATTACATTGAATTTGCAGATCAGCTTGGTGTCTTAACAATACAAGGTCTCATAATCCATAAACACAGGATGTCTTTCAATTTTTTAGATATTTAAATCTTTCAACAATGTTTTGTAGTTATCAGTATATGAGTCGTATACGTCTTCTGTTAAATTTGTTCCTAAGCATTTTTTCTTTCTGATGCTGAGATAAATTGCATTGTTTTCTTAATTTCACTTCTCAATTGTTTATTGATAGCACATAGAAATACAACTGATTTTTGTATATTGATCTCAGACCCCATGTATTAGTCCTTTTTCACACTGCTATAAAAAACTACCTGAGACTGGGAAATTTATAAAGAGAAGAGGATTAATTAACTCACAGTTCTGCATGGTTGGGGGTGACCTCAAGAATCTTAAAATCATGGCTTAAGGTGAAGGAGAAGCAAGAATCTTCTTCACAAAGCTGTAAGAGAGAGGGGGTGGGGGGAACTGCCAAACACTTTAAACCCATCAGATCTCATGAGAACTCACTCACTATCAAAAGAACAGCATGGGGGAAACCACACCACGATCCAGTCACCTCCCATCAGGTCCTTCCCATGACACAAGGGGATTACAATTCGAGATGAGATTTGGGTGGGGACACAAAGCCAAACCATATCGCCCTGCAACCTTGCTGAATTCATATATTAACTCTAATAGTTTTATTTGTGTGTATTTGTGTGTGTATTATTTAGGAACTCCATATCTATCTGTCTGTCTATCTATCTATCTATCTTATATATTTGTTAAATTCCACATATATTTTAACTTATATATAAGTGGTATATATATGTGTGTGTATTTATATATTTGTGTGTGTGTGTATACATATATATGCAATTCCTAAGGAATACACAAACACATACACACAAGTTATATATGTAACTTATATATGTACGATTTATATATATATAAATATTCCCTAAATATATTCCCTACACATATTCCTTAGTTGGTCCCAATACACACACACACACACACACACACACACACGCCACCTATAAATGGATATAGTTTTAATTCTTCCTTTACAATCTTTATGTTTTAAAATTTATTTTCTTGGCTAATTGCCCTGGCTAGAACTTCCAGTGCAAACTTTTTTTTTTAAATTATACTTTAAGTTTTAAGGTACATGTGCACAACGTGCAGGTTAGTTACATATGTATACATGTGCCATGTTGGTGTGCTGCACCCATCAACTCATCATTTACATTAGGTATATCTCCTAATGCTATCCCCCCCTCCCCACACCCCATAACAGGCCCCAGTGTGTGATGTTCCCCTTCCTGTGTCCATGGGTTCTCATTGTTCAATTCCCACCTATGAGTGAGAACATGTGGTGTTTGGTTTTTTGTCCTTGTGATAGTTTGCTGAGAATGATGGTTTCCAGCTTCATCCATGTCCCTATAAAGAACATGAACTAATCATTTTTTATGGCTGCATAGTATTCCATGGTGTATATGTGCCACATTTTCTTAATCCAGTCTATCATTGTTGGACATTTGGGTTGGTTCCAAGTCTTTGCTATTGCGAATAGTGCTGCAATAAACATACGTGTGCATGTGTCTTTATAGCACCATGATTTATAATCCTTTGGGTATATACCCAGTAATGGGATGGCTGGGTCAAATGATATTTCTAGTTCTAGATCCCTGAGGAATCACCACACTGACTTCCACAATGGTTGAACTAGTTTACAGTCCCACCAACAGTGTAAAAGTGTTCCTATTTCTCCACATCCTCTCCAGCACCTGTTGTTTCCTGATTTTTTTAATGATCGCCATTCTAACTGTTGTGACATGGTATCTCATTATGGCTTTTATTTGCATTTCTCTGATGGCCAGTGATGATGAGCATTTTTTCATGTGTCTTTTGGCTGCATAAATGTCTTCTTTTGTGAAGTGTCTGTTCATATCCTTCACCCACTTTTTGATGGGGTTGTTTGTTTTTTCTTGTAAATTTGTTTGAGTTCTTTGTAGATTCTGGATATTAGCCCTTTGTCAGATGAGTAGATTGCAAAAATTTTCTCCCATTCTGTAGGTTGCCTGTTCACTCTGATGGTACTTTCTTTTGCTGTGCAGAAGCTCTTTATTTTAATTAGATCCCATTTGTCAATTTTGGCTTTTGTTGCCATTGCTTTTTGTGTTTTAGACATGATGTCCTTGCCCATGCCTATGTCCTGAATGGTAATGCCTAGGTTTTCTTCTAGGGTTTTTATGGTTTTAGGTCTAACATTTAAGTGTTTAATCCATCTTGAATTAATTTTTGTATAAGGTGTAAGGAAGGGATCCAGTTTCAGCTTTCTACATATGGCTAGCCAGTTTTCCCAGCACCATTTATTAAATAAGGAATCCTTTCCCCATTGCTTGTTTTTGTCAGGTTTGTCAAAGATCAGATAGTTGTATATATGTGACATTATTTCTGAGGCCTCTGTTCTGTTCCATTGATCTATATCTCTGTTTTGGTACCAGTACCATGCTGTTTTGGTTACTGTAGGCTTGTAATATAGTTTGAAGTCAGGTAGCGTGATGCCTCCAGCTTTGTTCTTTTGGCTTAGGATTGACTTGGCAATGCAGGCTCTTTTTTGGTTCCATATGAACTTTAAAGTAGTTTTTTCCAATTCTGTGAAGAAAGTCATTGGTAGCTTGAAGGGGATGGCATTGAATCTATAAATTACCTTGGGCAGTATGGCCATTTTCATGATATTGATTCTTCCTACCCATGAGCATGGAATGTTCTTCCATTTGTTTGTATCCTCTTTTATTTCATCGAGCAGTGGTTTGTAGTTCTCCTTGAAGAGGTCCTTCACGTCCCTTGTAAGTTGGATTCCTAGGTATTTTATTCTTTTTGAAGCAGTTGTGAATGGGAGTTCACTCATGATTTGGCTCTCTGTTTGTCTGTTATTGGTGTATAAGAATGCTTGTAATTTTTGCACATTGATTTTGTATCCTGAGACTTTGCTGAAGTTGCTTATCAGCTTAAGGAGATTTTGGGCTGAGACAATGGGGTTTTCTAGATATACAATCATGTCATCTGCAAACAGGGACAATTTGACTTCCTCTTTTCCTGATTGAATACCCTTTGTTTCCTTCTCCTGCCTGATTGCTCTGGCCAGAATTTCCAACACTATGTTGAATAGGAGTGGTGAGAGAGGGCATCCCTGTCTTGTGCCAGTTTTCAAAGGGAATGCTTCCAGTTTTTGCCCATTCAGTATGATATTGGCTGTGGGTTTGTCATAGATAGCTCTTATTATTTTGAGATACATCCCATCAATACCTAATTTATTGAGAGTTTTTAGCATGAAGAGTTGTTGAATTTTGTCAAAGGCCTTTTCTGCATCTGTTGAGATAATCATGTGGTTTTTGTTGTTGGTTCTGTTTATATGCTGGATTACATTTATTGATTTGCGTATGTTGAACCAGCCTTGCATCCCAGGGATGGAGCCCACTTGATCATGGTGGATAAGCTTTTTGATGTGCTGCTGGATTCGGTTTGCCAGTATTTTATTGAGAATTTTTGCTTCAATGTTCATCAGGGATATTGGTCTAAAATTCTCTTTTTTTTGTTGTGTCTCTGCCAGGCTTTGGTATCAGGATGATGCTGGCCTCATAAAATGAGTTAGGGAGGATTTCCTCTTTTTCTATTGATTGGAATAGCTTCAGAAGGAATGGTACCAGCTCCTCCTTGTAGCTCTGGTAGAATTCAGCTGTGAATCCTTCTGGTCCTGGACTTTTTTTGGTTGGTAAGCTATTAATTATTGCCTTAATTTCAGGGTCAGTTATTGGTCTATTCAGATATTCAACTTCTTCCTGGTTTAGTCTTGGAAAGGTGTATATGTCGAGGAATTTGTCCATTTCTTCTAGATTTTCAAGTTTATTTGTGTAGAGATGTTTATAGTATTCTCTGATGGTAGTTTGTATTTCTTTGGGATCAGTAGTGATATCCCCTTTATCATTTTTTGTTGTGTCTATTTGATTCTTGTCTCTTTTCTTATTAGTCTTGCTAGTGGTCTATCAATTTTGTTGATCTTTTCAAAAAACCAGCTCCTGGATTCATTGATTTTTTGATGGTTTTTTGTGTCTCTATCTCCTTCAGTTCTGCTCTGATCTTAGTTATTTCTTGCCTTCTGCTATGTTTTGAATGTGATTGCTTTTGCTTCTCTAGTTCTTTTAATTGTGATGTTAGGGTGTCAATTTTAGATCTTTCCTGCTTTCTCTGGTGGGCATTTAGTGCTATAAATTTCCCTCTACACACTGCTTTAAATGTGTCCCAGAGATTCTGGTATGTTGTGCCTTTGTTGTCTTTGGTTTCAAAGAACATCTTTATTTCTGCCTTCATTTTGTTATGTACCCAGTAGTCATTCAGGAGCAGGTTGTTCAGTTTCCATGTAGTTGAGCGGTTTTGAGTGAGTTTCTTAATTCTGAGTTCTAGTTTGATTGCACTGTGGTCTGAGAGACAGTTTGTTATAATTTCTGTTCTTTTACATTTGCTGAGGAGTGCTTTACTTCCAACTATGTGGTCAATTTTGAAATAAGTGTGGTGTGGTGCTGAGAAGAATGTATGTTCTGTTGATTTGGAATGCAGAGTTCTGTAGATGTCTATTAGGTCTGCTTGCTGCAGAGCTGAGTTCAATTCCTGGATATCCTTGTTAACTTTCTGTCTTGTTGATCTGTCTAATGTTGACAGTGGAGTGTTAAAGTCTCCCATCATTATTTTGTGGGAGTCTAAGTCTCTTCGTAGGTCTCTAAGGACTTGCTTTATGAATCTGGGTGCTCCTGTATTGGGTGCATATATATTTAGGATAGTTAGCTCTTCTTGTTGAATTGATTCCTTTACCATTATGTAATGTCCTTCTTTGTCTCCTTTGATCTTTGTTGGTTTAAAGTCTGTTTTATCAGAGACTAGGATTGCAACCCCTGCCTTTTTTTGTTTTCCAGTTGCTTGGTAGATCTTCCTCCATCCCTTTATTTTGAGCCTATGTGTGTCTCTGCATGTGAGATGGGTTTCCTGAATACAGCACACTGATGGGTCTTGACTCTTTATCCAATTTTCCAGTCTGTGTCTTTTAATTGGAGCATTTAACAATATTAAGGTTGATATTGTTGTGTGAATTTGATCCTGTCATTATGATGTTAGCTGGTTATTTTGCTCATTAGTTGATGCAGTTTCTTCCTAGCCTTGATGGTCTTTACAATTTGGCATGTTTTTGCAGTGGCTGGTACCAGTTGTTCCTTTCCATGTTTAGTGCTTCCTTCAGGAGCTCTTATAGGGCAGGTCTGGGGGTGACAAAATCTCTCAGCATTTGCTTGTCTGTAAAGGATTTTATTTCTCCTTCACTTATGAAGCTTAGCTTGGCTGGATATGAAATTCTGGGTTGAAAATTCTTTTCTTTAAGAATGTTGAATATTGGTCCCCACTCTCTTCCGTCTTGTAGAGTTTCTGCCAAAAGATCAGCTGTTAGTCTGATGGGCTTCCCTTTGTGGGTAACCTGACCTTTCTCTCTGGCTGCCCTTAACATTTTTTCCTTCATTTCAACTTTGGTGAATCTGACAATTATATGTCTTGGAGTTGCTCTTCTCAAGGAGTATCTTTGTGGCATTCTCTGTATTTCCTGAATTTGAATGTTGGCCTGCCTCGCTAGATTAGGGAAGTTCTCCTGGATAATATCCTGAAGAGTGTTTTCCAACTTGGTTCCATTCTCCCTGTCACTTTCAGGTACACCAATCAGATGTAGATTTGGTCTTTTCACATAGTCCCATATTTCTTGGAGGCTTCGTTCATTTCTTTTTATTCTTTTTTCTCTAAACTTCTCTTCTCGCTTCGTTTCATTCATTTGATCTTCCATCACTGATAACCTTTCTTCCAGTTGATTGAATCGGCTACTGAAGCTGTGCATTCATCACGTAGTTCTTGTGCCATGGTTTTCAGCTCCATCAGGTCCTTTAAGGACTTTTCTGCATTGGTTATTCTAGTTAGCCATTCATCTAATCTTTTTTCAAGGTTTTTACCTTCTTTGCCATGGGTTCAAACTTCCTCCTGTAGTTTGGAGAAGTTTGATCATCTGAAGCCTTCTTCTCTCAACTAGTCAAAGTAATTCTCCGTCCAGCTTTGTTCCATTGCTGGTGAGGAGCTGCTTTCCTTCGGAGGAGGGGAGGTGCTCTGATTTTTAGAATTTTCAGTGTTTCTGCTCTGTTTTTTTCCCCATCTTTGTGGTTTTATCTACCTTTGGTCTTTGATGATGGTGACATACAGATGGGGTTTTGGTGTGGATGTCCTTTCTGTTTGTTAGTTTTCCTTCTAACAGTCAGGACCCTCAGCTGCAGGTCTGTTGGAGTTTGCTGGAGGTCCACCCCAGACCCTGTTTTCCTGGGTATCAGCAGCGGGGGCTGCAGAACAGTGAATATTGCTGAACAGCAAATGTTGCTGCCTGATCGTTCCTCTGGAAGTTTTGTCTCAGAGGAGTACCTGGCCGTGTGAGGTGTCAGTCTACCCCTACTGTGGGGTGCCTTCCATTAGGCTACTCGGGGGTCAGGGACCCACTTGAGGAGGCAGTCTGTCTATTCTCAGATCTCAAGCTGCATGCTGGGAGAACCACTACTGTATTCAAAGCTGTTAGACAGGGACATTTATGTCTGCAGAGGTTTCTCCTGCCTTTTGTTTGGCTATGCCCTGCCCCCAGAGGTGGAGTCTACAAAGGCAGGCAGGCCTCCTTGAGTTGCGGTGGGCTCCACCCAGTTCAAGCTTCCCAGATGCTTTGTTTACCTACTCAAGCCTCAGCAATGGCAGGCGCCCCTTCCCCAGCCTCGCTGCCGCCTTGCAGTTTGATCTCAGACTGCTGTGCTAACAAGGAGTGAGGCTCCGTGGGCGTAGGGCCTTCTGAGCCAGGCAGGGGATATAATCTCCTGGTGTGCCGTTTCCTAAGACCATTGCAAAAGCACAGTATTAGGGTGGGAGTGACCCAATTTTCCAGGTGCCATCTGTCACTCCTTTCCTTGGCTAGGAAAGGGAATTCCCTGACCCCTTGTGCTTCCCGGGTGAGGCGATGCCTCGCCCTGCTTCAGCTCATGCTCAGTGCACTGCACCCACTGTCCTGCACCTACTGTCTGACAGTCCCCAGTGAGATGAACCCAGTACCTCAGCTGGAAATGCAGAAATCATTTGTCTTCTGCGTCGCTCACACTGGGAGCTGTAGACTGGAGCTGTTCCTATTTGGCCAACTTGGAACCACCCCCTACAATTTTAAATAACCTTTTATAGATGCCCTTCATTAGGTTGAGGAAGTTCCCTTTGTTTTATTTTGTTGAGTGTTTTTTTTATTAAAGAGTGTTGGATTTTGTCAAATGCTTTTTCTGTGTATGTTGAGATAAACATGCAGTTTTTCCCTTTATTCTATTAATATGTTGTTTTGCATCGATTGATTTTTCTATATTGAACTAACCTTATATTCCTGAGATAAATCCTACTTATTAATGGTGTGGGATCCTTTTAAAAATCTTGTCAGTAAAATACTTGTAAGATAAAATTAACTGTTTTAACCATTTTTAAGTGTATGGTTCAGTGGTATTAACTATATTCATATTGTTGTAGAATGATCACCACCATTCATCTCCAGGACTCTTCTCAACTTGTGAAACTGAAACTCTATACACATTAAATAATAACTCTCCATCCCCTTTACCCCCTTCCCCTGGAAACCACCATTCTATTTCTATCTCCATAAGTTTGACTACTTCCTATAAGTGGAATAATATAACATTTGTCTTTTTGTACCTGGCTTATTTCATTTAGGATAATTTCCTCAAGGTTCATCCATGTGGTATATGTCAGAATTTCCTTTCTTTTTAAGGCTGAATAATATTCCACTGTATGTGTATACCACATTTTGTTTATTCATCTGTTGATGGACATTTGAGTTGTTCCCATGTTTTAGCTTTTATGAATAATGCTGCTATAAACATGGGTGTATAAATATGTTTTAGAGATACTGCTTTCAATTATTTTGAGTATATCCCCAGAAATGGAATTTTTGGGTCATATGGTAATTCTATTTTTAATTCCTTGAGGAACTGCTGTACTCTTTTCAAGAGTAACTGTGCCATTTTACATTCCCTCTAACAGTGCACAAATGTCCCAATTTCTCCACATGCTCACTAATGCTTTTTTTTTATAGTAGCCATCCTAATGGATATGAGGTGGTATCTCATTGTAATTTTGATTTACATTTTACTAATGATTAGTGATGGTGAGCACTTTCTCATGTGATTATTTGCCATTTATATATCTTCTTTGATAAAATATCTAAGTCCTTTGCAGATGTTTGAATCAGGTTTTTTTTTGCTGTTGTGTTTTAGAAGTTCTCTATCTACAGTGGCTATTAATCCCTTATCAGATATGTAATTTGCAAATATTTTCTTCTATCTTGTGGATTGCCTTTCTACTTTGTTAATAGCATCTTTTGATGCATAATTTAAAAAATTTATGGAATCCAATTTATCTATTTTTCTTTTGTTGTGTCTTTGTTTTCATATCTAAGAAATCATTACCAAATTTGATGTCAAGAAGCTTTTGCCCTGTGTTTTTTTTCTAAGAGTTTTATAGTTTTAAATGTTACATTTCAGTCATAAATTCATTATTAGTTAATTTTTATATTCAGTGTTAGGTAGGGCTATTGTAAATGGAATTATTTTCTTAATTTCTCTTTTGGGTTGTTCATTGTTTGTGTATAGAAATGCAACTAACTTTTGTGTGTTCACTTTGTATCCTGTTACTTTGCTAAATTCATTTATTAGTTCTTAAAGCTTTTTTTGTATGTGAGTGTGTGTGTATGTGTGTGTAATCTTTAGGGTTTTCTACATATTAGATTATATCAGCTCCAAATAGAGATGTTTTCACTTCTTTTCCAAAATGAATGTATTTTTTTTTGCAGCCTAATTTATATGACTAAGACTTGTAATATTATGTTGAAGAGAAGTGCTGAAAATAGGTATCTTTGCCTTGTTCCTGACCTTAAAGGAAGCACTTTCAGTCTTGTACCATGAGTACAATGTTTGTTGTGGATTTTTCATATAAGCATTTTATTATGTTGAGGTAAGTTCCTTCTATTCCTGATTTGTTGAATATTTTTATCATGAAAGAGCGTTAAATTTTGTCAAAGGTTTTTTTCTGCATCAGTTTAGATAGACATGCAGCTTTTTTCTTTCATTCTCTTTATGTGCTGTATTACATTGATAGATTTTCATATATTAAACCATCCTTGCATTCCAGGAAAAAATTCCACTTGATAATGATGTATAACCCTTTTAATATGCTGCTGAACTCAGTTTGTTAGCATTTTGTTGAGGATTTTTGCATGAATGTTCATAAGGGATATTGGTCTGCAATTTTTATTTCTTCCAGTGTCTTTGTTTGGATTTTGTATAAAAGTAATGCTGTCCTCATATAATGAGTTAGGAAGTGTTTTTCATCTTCAGTTTTTTGAAAGAGTTTAAGACGGATTGTGTTCGTTCTTTAAATGTTTGATAGGACTCATAGGAGAAGTCATTAAGTCTAGGAGTTTTCTTTGTTGGGAGATTTTTTATTACTGTTCAATCACCTGGTTAGTTATAGGTCTATTTAGATTTTCTATTTCTTCATAACTTTTGTGTTTCTGGGAATGTGTCCATTTTATCTAGGTTATCAAGTTTATTTGGTACAATTGTTAATAACATTCTCTTCTAATCCTTTTTATTTGTACAGAATTACTGGTAATGTCCCTACTTTCATTTATAATTTCAGTAATTTGAGTCTTCTCACTTTTTTACTTAGTACATCCAGCTAAAATTTTGTCAGTTTTGTTGATCTTTTAAAATAACAAACTTCTGATTTTGTTGATTTTCTTTATTGTTTTTGTATTCACTATTTCCTTTATCTCTGCTCTAATCTTTATTATTTGCTTCTCTCTGCTAGCTTTGGGTTTAGTTTGTTCATTTTCTTGTGTTCCTTAGGTTGTAAAATTAGGTTATTAATTTTAGATCTTTCTTGTTTTTTGATGTAAACATTTATAATTATAAATTTTCCCTTTAATACTGTTTTATTGTGCCCCATAAATTTTAGCATGTTCTTTTTTCATTTTCATTCATCTCTAAGTATTTTCTAATTTCTCTTTTGATTTCTTCTTTGATCCATTAGTTGTTTAAGAGTATTTTTTAAAATTTCCACAAATTTGTGAATTTTTCAGTTTTTTTTCTGTTACTGATTTCTACATTTATTCTGTTGTGGTTTGAGAAGATAGTTATATGATTTCTGTCTTTAAAAATATATTGAGACTTAATTCATGCCCTAACATATGGTCTATCCTTGAAATTGTTCCATATGCTATTGAAAAGATTATGTGTTCTGCTGCTGTTGGGTAAAGTGCTCTATATATATCTAGTTGGCTTATTGTGTTAAGTCTTCTAATATTTATCTTCTATAAGTTTGTTCTATCCATTATTAAGAATGAGGTATAAAAGCCTCCAAATATTACTGTAGAACATTTTATTCCCCATTCAATTCTGTCAAATTTTACTTTACATATTTTTATGGTCTGTTATTAGGTGTGCAAATATTTATAATTATTATATCTTCTTGGTATATTTAATCTTTTATTAGTACATAATATTTTCTTAGTCTCTTGTAAACTTTTTGCTTAAAAGTTTATTCTGTTTTTTATTAGTATAGCCATTCCTGCTCTCTTTTGGTTACTGTTTGCATGAAATATCCTTTTCCATCCTTTTCTTGTGATGTCTCACTTTCAATCAATTTGTGCCTTTGTATCTTAAGTTAGACTTTTGTAGACAGCATATGCTTGGATCACTTTTATTTTTGTCCATTGGGCATTCATATCTTTTGATTGGAGAGCTTAATCCATTTTCATTTAAGTAATTACTTGTAAGGAGGGCCTTACTTTTGTCATTTTGCTATTTGTTTTCTATGTACCTTATAGTTTTTGTCTCTCATTTCCTACATTACTGTTCTCCTTTGTGTTTAGTGAGCTTTTGTAGTAAAGTGTTTAAATTTCTTTCACATTTCCTTTTGTATATGTTCTTTGACTACTTTTTATGGTTACCATGGTGATTATATTTAACATTCTAAGTGATAACACTCTAATATGAATTTAAACTAGCTTAACTTCAATGACATATAAAAACTGCTCTATTAACAGCTCCATCTCCACCCCTTTCAGTCATTAATGTCACAAAAATACATCTTTGCACATTGTGCATCCTAAAACATAAGCTTATTTTTCTATGCACTAGACTCTTAAATTATGTAGAAAAAAATGTGAAATTACAAACCGAAGTTACAATAATATTGGCTTTTGTGCTAACAATTGTTCTTTTAAAAATGCATTATTCTCTTAAATCACATAGAAAACAAAAATTGAAGTTATACACCATTTTTACAATACTAGTTTATTCATTTTAAATGGAAAAATAATAGTGTATATTTATGAAGTAGAATGTGATGTTTTTATCCATGTATACATTATAGACTCACTTAAGCTAATTAACTTACTCATCGCTTCATCAATTTGTCATTTTTTGTGGTGGAAATGTTAAAAATCTATTTTAGCAATAATGTACTGTATATTACAATGATGCTAGTTTTTAAAATGCCCATAGATTTACTTTTACTGAGACCTTTATTTTTTAATATAGCTTTAACTTACTGCCTACTGTCCTTTTATTTCAACCTACAGGATTCCTTTCAAGCATCTCTTGAAGGGCAGGCCAAGTGGTAACAAATTCCATCAGCTTTGGTTATCTGGGAATGTCTTAATTTCTCTTTCACTTTTGAAGGACCATTTTGCTGGTTATAGGATTCTTGGTTGAGAGTCTTCCCTTTTATTGCTTTGAATATATCAGCCCATTGTCTTCTGGTCTCCAAAGTTTCTGATGTGGTTAGCTTTCAACAGTTTGATTATAATAGGTATTTGTATGAATTTCTTTGAGTTAATATTATTTGGAGTTCATTTAGCTTCCCCTGGAAATTGAAAGCCTGCAACAGACTCCAGAGGTCCAAAATCATTATATCAGATGGTTTCTGCCAGTGCAATTGTTGTCTAGGTGGAGAGATATTTCCGGTGATTCCTACTCTTCTATCTTATCAGAGTCCTTCTGTATGATTCTTTTTATATGCTTTTAGATTTTTATTTGCTGGTATTTTGTTAAGGATTTTGCATATCTTCTCATAAAGGATATTGGTCTATACTTTTCTTGTGATGTCTTTGTCTGGTGTTGGTATCAGAGTAATACTAGACTCAGAAAAAGTTAGAAAGTGTTTCCTACTCTTCTATTTTTGGAGAGTTTATAAGTGATTGGTGTTAGTTCTTCTTTAAATATTTGGCAGAATTCACCAGTAAAGCCATCTGGTCCTAGAATTTTCTCTGTCAGAAGGGTTTTGCCTATTAATTAAATCTGTTTACTTGTTAGAGGTGTCTCAGATTTTTTATTTCTTTTCAAGTCAGTTTTGGTAGTTTGCACATTGCTAAACATTTGTTCATTTCATCCAGGTTTTCTAATTTATCAACATACAATTATTCTGGGTATGTCTAAATTTCTCCGTCATTTTTGAGGGATGATGTTACTGGATATAGAATGCTTGCTTGACAGTTTTTTTTTCCTTCCAGCACTTTTAATGTGCCATCTGGCTACCTTCTGGCCTCCTTGGTTTCTGGTGAGAAATCAGCTCTAAATTTTATTGAGAATTCTTTGTTCATTGTAAGTCACTTTTCTCTCACTTTCAATATTTTTTTCTTTGTCTTTTGACAAGTTCATGAGGCTGTGCTTAGGTGTGAGTCCATTTGAATTTATTCTGTTTGGAGTTTGTTGAGTTTCGTGGATGTGTACATTAAAAGTTTCATCAAATTTAGGAAGTTTTTGTTCTGATTTCTTTAAATATTTATTTTGTCCCTTTCTCTTTCTTTTCTCCTTCTGGGATTCTCATTATGCATATGTTGGTACTCTTGAGGTTGCCACACAGGCCTCTAAGGATGTGTTCATTCCTAATTGTTTTTTCTTTCTATTCCTCAGACTAGGTGATCTCAATTGATCTATCTTCAAGTTTGCTGACTATTCCTTCAGCCTGCTCAAATCTGCTGTGTTATTTTTTAATTAGTTATACTTTTAAGTTCCAGTTATAGTTCTTTTAAATTTTATGTTCAGTTCATTTTTAAATACTTTCTATACATTGATATTCTCTATTTGGTGAGACATTGTTCTCAGACTTTCTTTTAATTGTTTAGACATGATTTTCTTGGCTTTTTAAAAAATTTAAATACTTAAAATAGGTGACTTTGTCTTTATCTTAAATATTTATCTTAAGTCTGATGTCCTGGGACAGTTGCTGTTGATTGCTTTTTTTTTTTTTTCCTGTATATGGGCCAAAATTCTTATTTCTTCACGTCTTGTAATTTTTTTGTTGTTGTTGAAAACTGGATAAAATAACATGACAACTCTGTCAATCAGATTTCCCCCTTCTTCAGGATTTGTTGTGGTTGCTGCTTGTTGAATATGTTATTTGTTTAGTGACTTTCTGAACAAATTCTGTAAAGTCTGTGTTCTCTGTTGTGTGTGACCACTGAAGTAGTGGTTAGCTAATTACTGGACAGAGATTAACTTAAATGTCTGGAACTAGTAAGCCTTCCAGTCTGTTGCAAGGAGCTCTGTGTGTTGATGCATGTCTTAAACATATAGTCAGGCATTTGGCAACTCTGCCTTCCTTCCTTCACTTCCTGCTTGTTCAGCACCTCTTAATCACTAAAGATAAGTTATTAGGGTCTTTTCAACTGCTTCCTAAGCACGTCCACAGCCCTGGGCATCTATGTGGTCTTCTAGTTTGCCAGGAATATGTCAGAGCTTTTCAAAGGCCCTACGAACACCTTGTTCCTCAGTTTGTCCTTATAAAACTTTTGTTTAGTCTATTGTTTACCAATTCTTATCCACCTTTGAAGTGAGCACTTCAGCTAGCTGTAAAGTTAAGACATTTGCCTCTAAATTGTTTTCAACAAAAGTCCCCTGAAGAGGAAACTTTTTAGTCTGATCAAGCTTCAAGTCAGGTTATATACAAACAGCTTTGCAAATGTGGTCTTCAGGTCAACTTTCAGACAGGTCAGATATTGGTAAGTTTTGGGAACCAGGCCTTGAAAGAGCTCCAGATCTCTTTTTCTTCCTCCTGTGACTGCCAGACTGCACTGGGAGTGTGGGCTGTGATTTTTCAAAGTAGTCACTGGGTTGGAAAGCAGGGCATGGGAATAAGGCAAGCTAACATCCCATAAAGCTCACTGTTTTTGCTGAGATACAGCCATTTTTCTGGAATAAATGCTCCCTAGTTTGTTGCAAGCCCTTGGTTAATTTCAAGAGTTCTGAAAAAAATGGACACTGACAATTTTTGTAAGCTTTCTTATTCCTTTTATGAAGGAGAGAATTTTCAGAGGTTCTTACTCTACCATTGTTACTGACATCACTCTAGTGTTAGATTTTAAGGAGAAAATGAAGGGAAACTGTGAGGAAAATGGATAGGGATAGAGAGTGTCAGAATGATTTCAAATCTTTTATGGAGAAGAAAAATTTAAGAAAGGCCTGAAGGTGGTGAAGTATAAACCAAGCAGACACCTCTGGGGGAGTGGTTTGGACATGTGCCAAGACTGCAAGAAAAGGGCCTGTCTGGGATGTCAGAAGCTCAAGTAAAGAGGCTGGTGACTCTGACACACTGAGAGGTGAAACTCATTCATGAGATTTGGCCAATGCAAACTTGGATATAAATGGCCTAGAAACCTATGCAGGAATCCTGGGGCAGGCTGAAAGCAGGAAGGAAGGCTTCCTGAAGGGTGCAAGGCTATAGTCCTAGGCTCATTCTTCAAGTCATGGGCTTCATCCATGTAGCATCTACAGAAGGGAAGAATAAATGTTCAGTTTTCCAGATAGCCTAATTTCTAGTGTAGACAGCTAAGACACTTCCCCAGCCTAAGCCTTATTTTTCTCCTCCTCCTCCTCCTCCTTCTTCTTCTTCTTGTTCTTCTTGTTCTTCTTCTTCTGAGTCTTGCTCTGTCATCCAGACGAGTCCAGTGGCATGATCTCAGCTCACTGCAAACTCCATCTCCCAGGTTCAAGTGATTCTTGTGCCCCAGCCTCCAAAATAGCTGGGACTATGGGTACACACCACCAGGGCCAGCTAATTTTTCTGTTTTTAGTAGAGATGGAATCTCACTATGTTGCCTAGGCTGACCTTGAACTCCTGGCCTCATGTGATCTGCCCTCCTCGGCCTCCCAGAGTACTGGGATTATAGGCATGAGCCACCATGCTCAGCTGAGCCTTAATTCTGAAGAACTATATCATGATCCAGTCTCTGGCCTTTTGTTGATCTCTGGCATCTCAAAGTTTTCCCCAAAACGTTGTAATGTTTGTCCTTCTGCCTCTATAGATGCACATCGCAAACATTCTCAATGTTCTGGCCATACCCTGGGTTAAGGTCAGGGCCTGGCATTACACTAACACTAACCAACAAGAACCTTCCAGAAGAATTCTCAGTGGTTGGAGCTGCATAGGATAAGAGAAAGCTCCCTGATTAAGGCAATACAGCAGCATGCAACCATGGCCCGGGCAAGGCACAGGCTTGGACAAAGCCTTGTGGCAGATCAGAATACAATTTAGGCTTGAATTTGGATCCTCTGGCTTTCAAAGATGTGCCCTCCTTGCCATGGCAGGTAAATCTTCAAAAATGAATTTATTAAAAATAATGTGGCCCGAAGCTGCAAGCATCCCAAGACTTGTGATAAGTTTCAACCATGCAGCCATGTTGCAGGGTTCAGTTCTCAAGGACAGTGTGGGTTAGACTTTCCCTGTCAGGCACTGCAGCTATAATTGGGCTGAGTGGGTGAGGAGGCAGTCACTATTGCCCTGAGGCCCCAACAGCCAGGCTTCTACTGACTAGGCAGCAGCTCTTCCTCCTTCACTCCCCCTTCTTCCTCCTCCTCCTCCTATTTTTCCTTCTCTCCCCCTTCTTCCCCTTCTCCTTCCTCCTCCTCCTCCACTTCCCCTTCTTCCTCCTCTTCCTTCTCTTGGTTGAGGTCTTGTCCTTGGGTCTTTCTGGCTCTATCAGATTACTTTGCCTTTCTCATCAAAGCAACCCTCTCTGAAGGAGATGCTGTCAGTATAGAAGGTAACTCCTTCTTCTTTGGCATGGGGGCATGGGAGAAGAAACAGGGGGAGAGGTGGAATGAAAGCAGCTTAAAGAAAGAGAGCAATTTCACCCATGACTCCAATCAGCCCAGGCACCCCAGAACTAGTGCAGGATGAAGAGCAACCCTCCCTTTCCCTCTTTCAGTCTCAATCAGCACAGCCCTCTCACAGTGTGAGCCCTTGGCTTAGGTGAGGGTGACTCTTATATTTGGATCTTTGTATTTTCTGTACAAAGTGACTTCTAAATACAAACTAACATTCTGGAAATTTAGTGAAGAAGCAGAATCTATTCCAGCATCTGCTGGAAGCTTCCAAAATTCATTCAGACAGGAATTTTCATCTTCTGTGATGACTTTAGCACCTACCTGCCACGGATAATAGAACTCCACGGAAGTTGCTTTGTTCACACTCAACCTTGGTCCCTGAACACCCCCCTACCTTTTTAATCTACCTATCTATGCACTACCTGTCCTTATTTTTCTCATTTTGCAGCATCCTAGGAACCAGTCCATGGGTTCCCAGACCAAGAAAGAACTCATAACACATTTAAAATAACAGGTGTGTTTGTGTGTGTGTGTGTGTGTGTGTGTGTGTGTGTGTGAAAGAGAGAGAGAGTGAGCCAGAGGCAGAGAGACTGATTTACTCAGACCCTCCCCACTTCAGTTTTCTCCTTCACTATTTATCTGTCCCTGGAGGCAAATGCAACCAGACATGAGTGCACAAATGGCCACCAACTGGCAGTATTACTTAAATCTAACTTTTTTTTGGGGGCGGGGAGGAGGTCATTATTCCTGCAAATATGTCTATTCTTAGATGGCTGCAATCACCAATATATTGCTTGTTGTAGCATTCACTAGGAGTGGAAAGTATTATCAAATGACCTGCAGAAAAAGTAATCCGGGAACTTTAATGCTTTTCTCTGTGGTGTTAGGACCAAGTGTTGTCTGAACCCAAGTACCTGGCAGTGCCTAAGGCTGGTCATGGGTCTGTTTGTGAGGAGCAGTCAAAGGGCTAGCAATAAACACTTAAGAGAATTGAACTCGTTTTTAAAAATGAATTTTTTTAAAATGACACGCTTTCCTGTGGGTAGAATAAGAGGGTCAGGTGAGATCAGTGGTTTTCAAATGTCAGCCAATGGACTTGTTCCTAGACTGCTGCAAAATGAGAAAAGAAAAACAAGGACAGGTAGTGTGAGTGTGTGTGTGTATATGTATATACACATATATGCATATATATACACATACATGCGTGTGTGTATATATATGTGTGTACACACACACACACACACGCAGGTAGCATACACACATGGACACACACACCTTCCTAAATTTATTTGCTATAAAGGACTTTTCTTTATTCCAAGATTATATGATTATATCCCGGTGGTGAGTGATAACAGATGGCCACTTAAAAGACATGCCTTTGATTGACAAAATTTAAAAGTGAGCAATTTGATACCAGTCATTAAGTCACTTCAGTCCTCTCCCCTGCTGCTCTTATCTCCAATATGAGTCCCAAACGTCTGAGCAAACTACCATTCCTGTAGCAAACTCATGTACTTTCATGTGTTTGAATATGGTGCATTTTCCGGGAGATGAATGTTCTCACCTTGTCCTACAAGGGAGTTTGCATTCACCCTCCAAGACTCACATAGAGTGTCACCTTCTCTAAGAAGCCTTCCCTGATGACTCTCACCCACATTCATGCCTGCAAGGTACCTGTTCATTCTATGGTGCCACAGATCTGAATCCATATTTCTGTCATGGCACCTGGGAGTTTGGGGTGCAGTTTTCTTTTGTATTTATGTTTCTTCTGTGAGCTAGAGAACCTTGAACACGGTGAAGTGGCCGTCTGTTTATTTCTCAACTCTGTAACTCCAAGTCGCAGCACTGGGACTGACATATGAGTTCTCTCAATCAGGGCTCAGCTGAACATACTTGGAACACTCAAATCAGGGTAGCCTGAAGAGATTCTGCTAGAGACTGTAAGCCTGGTGTAGAGGATTCACAAGGAATAGGACAGGAGTCTGCATCCAGGAAGAGCAAACACTCCATGGTTCCTGCCACCATATCTGGAGTAGAGGCAGGGGCGATGGTGCGGAGAGTGCAACCAGCAGGAGCTGAGACCATCCAGGGAGCAACCAGGCCATCGTGGCCAATAGGGAGAGAGCCGAGGCCTTTCCCTCCTTCCTCCAGTCTCCTGTAGGGACTGCCCCTTGGGTGGAAGCCAGGCCTTGAAATGCCTGGGAAAGACGGGAGCAAAGGTTTTACTTCGTCAAAAAGCAATCTCACTTCAGTTATGGGCTATGTGAGTCTTTGGACTACACTGATTGGTTAAGCACATTTTACAGATGAGGAATTGGAGGCTCAGAGAGGTTAAGAAACTTGTCCAAGGTCTCAAGCTTCTTTGTGAAAGCAGCTGTATCACAGCTCTGGCTGACTCTCAAGCACATACACTTTTACCTCCTACTCCATGTATCTCTTGGTTTCTGGGTGACATCCCTCAGCCAACCTTCGAAGACAACCAACACAGAATGGGGTTCACATTTTTGGTAACCTATCCGACACTTATCTCATCATGTTTAATGGATGAATAGAGAGATGGAGACATGGTTGAATGGAGGAAGGGAAGAAAGGAGGATGGATGGATGGATGGACGAATGGACAGATGGGTGGACAAATGAATAGACAGACAGATGGACAGACTAATGGACAGACAGATGGAGAGACAGATGGATGGATGGTTGGATGAATGGATGGATGGACAGATGGACAGACAAGTGGATGGATGAATGGACAGACAGATGGACAGAAAAATGGATGGATGAACGGACAGACAGATGGACAGAAAAATGGATGGATGGACGGATGGATGGATGGATGGATGGATGGACGAATGGACAAAGAGATTCATGAGTGCATGAAGTGGCTTGACTTCTGTTGTGACTTGAAAACAGTCAATGAGCAAGAAGTACTTCAGGGCACTTTCTTTTTTCCAAATATTTGCCTCTTAAAAATTATTGTATTTTTAATTGACAAATAATAATTGAATATATTTATGGAGTACAAACTGATGTTTTGATATATGTATGCATTATTGAATGATTAAATCAAGTCACTTAACATATTCATCACCTCACATACTTATTTTCTGTGGTGAGAACATTTAAATTCTACTCTTTTAGCAATTTTGAAATATGCAGTACATTATTATTAACTATCATCACCTTGCTAGCTATAGATCACTAAAACTCTTTCCTCCTGTCTCTCTGAGACCTTGTATCCTATGACCAACATCTTTCCTTTTTCTATTTCCCCCACCCCAGTCTCTGGTAGCCACCATTTTTACTCTGTACTTCTATGAGTTCAAGTTTTTTAGATTCCACATATAAGTCAGCTCATGCAGTATTTGTCTTTCTGTGCCTGACTTATTTCACTTGGCATAATGTCTTCCAGGTTCACCCATGTTGCAAATGATCAAGTGGGATTTACCCCTGGGTGCAAGGAAGGCTCAACGCATACAAATCAATAAGTGTAATACACTATATTAACAGAATGAAGGGCACAAAACACATGACCATCTTAACGGATGCAGAGAAAGCATTTGACAAAATTCAAGGTTCTTTCATGATAAAAACTCTCTAATAGGTTTAGAAGCAATGTATGCCAACACAATAAAGGCCATATGTGACAAGCCCACAGCTAACATCATATTCAATGGTGAAAAGCTGAAAGCTTTTTCTCTAAGACCAGAAACAAGACAAAGATGACCACTCTCACCACAAAATTAATATTTAAAAAGTAGTGTTTCTGTACACTAACAATGAACTATTCAAAAAAAGAAATTTTAAAAATCCAGTTACAATAGCATAAAAAACACAGGAGTAAATTTAAGGAGTTGAAAAATCTGTATGCTGGAAACCATAAAGCATTAATAAAAGAAATTGAAGATGACACACATAAATTATGGTAGATTCTTATTTTGCATCTTGCTTTTCTACTTTGCAATATTTTGAGAAACATTTCCTCTCAGTTTACAGGAATGTGCTCTATTCTCTTTCTGGGCTGTCTACTCTTCCTCAGTCTGGATGGTTCATGATTTATTAATCATTAAAGCATAAAACATACAGAGAATCTGGTTGATATATTCTTGGTTCTTTCCAGTGTTTGCTGCACAACATGAACATGCTCATGTACTACTTTGCACGTGTGTAAAAGTAAAATTGTGTAAAATAAATTGCGACTTGGAACCAACCCAAATGCCCACCAGTGACAGACTGGATAAAGAAAATGTGTAAATGGCACACATACACCGTGGTGTAAATGGCATATATGCATCGTAGAATACTATGCAGCAATAAAAAAGAATGAATTCATGTCCTCTGCAGGGACATGGATGAATCTGGAAGTCATCTCTCTCGGTAAACTAACACAGGAGCAGAAAACCAGGCACCACATGTTCTCACTCATAAGTCGGAATTGAACAACAACACATGGACACAGGGAGAGGAACATCACACACTGGGGTCTGTCGGGAGTTCGGGGGCAAGGGGAGGGAGAGCATTAGGACAAATACCTAATGCATGTGGGGCTTAAAACCTAGATGACGGGTTGATAGCTGCAGCAAACCACAATGGCACATGTATACCCATATAACAAACCTGCACTTTCTGCACATGTATCCCAGAACTTAAAGTAAAATTAAAAAAAAAGAAATTGTGTAAAAATCATAAAAATGCAATTACATAGTCTTAGGTATTAACATTCTAAATTCCTATAGATGTTGCCAAATAGATCTTCCTGCCAGTCAGAATAAGCTTGATGACGCAGTGGGTCATAAGCAGCACCACATCGTCCTGTTTCAAAATAACAAAGGATTATTTCTTTCTAACACTCATATCTGTCTTGGATCCTGGGGAGGGACTCAGTTCTGCATCGACCCCCCTCTGAGACCCGGGAGGACAGCACAGCCACAATCTGGAGCAATTATGAGATTCACAGCACAGGGACCCTAAAAGGGAATGTACTGAATCATGGACTGTGTCTCCCACTTTTTGCTTGGAAGTGACACCTTTGTATTTGATTGGTCAAAGGAATCACATGGAGTGGATCTGTGCCATCCTGCCACGTGTCCCAAGGACGAGTGAGCAATCTTGGTGACTGCTGTCCTCTGCAGAGACCACTCCTGGGTCCCCCACCCTCTCCAACACAGGGTCTCGGCAGACCCCTTAATTGTGGCCTATCTGACAGATGAAAAAATCTTGTCTATATATATATATGTGTGTGTGTGTCTCTGTGTGTGTGTGTGTGTGTGTGTGTGTATGTCTTATTTTACTTTTTGTGTAAATACATAATATATAAAGCTTACATATATATTTTATAGATATATGAGACATAAATCTCATATATCTCTGATGCCTTATTTTATTAAATAAAAATCTAATTTCACAGAAGTTTATTTAATTATATTCCTTCTTCCTTCATTCAAACACTTTCCTAAAATGGTCGTTAATCTGTAGGGATACAGGTAAGCTGGGCATGGTGGTCTCGGAAATCCTCCTACAACTCCATCTAATCGTTTGTTTCTCTAGCGCTGAGTCCCTGTCCTTGGTGGGCAGGGTCTGGACTGTGCTGGGCAGTGAGCACACTGGCCCTGTCAAGGCAGGTGTGCGATGCTGCCCTCAGGAAACTGGCTACCTAGTGCTATGGACTTCATGAAGAGTCATCAGCTTTAGTAGTTCTGCATCCAGTTGTTTGCATGTTTGTCAAGGGTTTGGTTTTTCTTTTGTTTCCAAAGATGATTTATTGTTGTTGCTGACACATAAAAAGGGGGGTAAAACTGTTATCTAGAAATCTAACACATAATCCCCTTACTATGCTCTGATTGATTAGCATGCCCCTCGATCTGAATGTTCACCCAATTAACTTCTAATGGGGCTTTCCTGCCCTCCAGAGATGCTGAGCAAATAGTGTTTGTGGCCAGAGTACAATAAAGAGTCCAGGGAAAAGAGAGAAGGGACACACCCCTTTGAAATTAAAGGGACAGCCGGACACAGTGGTTCATGCCTGTAATCCCAGCACCTTGGGAGGCAGAGGCGGGCGGATCAAGAGGTCAGGAGATTGAGACCATCCTGGCTAACACGGTGAAACCCCATCTCTACTAAAAATACAAAAAATTAGCCGGGCGTGGTGGCAGGCGCCTGTAGTCCCAGCTACTTGGGAGGCTGAGACAAGAGAATGGCATGAACCCGGGAGGTGGAGCTTGCAGTGAGCAGAGTTCATGCCACTGCACTCCAGCCTGGGTGACAGAGGGAGACTCCATCTCAAAAAAAAAAAAAAAAAAAGAAATTAAAGGGACAAACCCACAAGAAGGGACGTCAAAGGTGGTGACAGCATGCTGGCAGGATGCCTTGGTTGAGTGAATGTATGCGTGTGTGTTTGGGCTGCAATTAAAACATTTTCTTCCCATGGGCACATTGGGGTCCAGCAGTCTGACTGCCTTGTCACGGAACAAGGCAGTCAGCAACGGTGTGTATATGCACTTAATTTGCAGAGCTTGTAAAATTCAGGAAACAAAAATGGACAGAAACATCCAGTTTTACCTTGGGACAAAAATATAAACTATATTCCAGGGCTCCTTCTCATCTTCAGAGATCTCTGCTGGGAGGCCCAAGTGGTCCAGCAGAGTTGGGTGGAGAGAGTGAGGTGCGGGAACAGCACGGCCTGCCATGATGACTGGGCTAGAAGAGAGTGAACGCCACTGCCTTCCCCATGTGGATTCATTGTCTGCAGGTGCAGGGTGACAGAAGAAACCCCTGTTCAAACTGGGGGCATTTGCTGGGTTACTTGCTTTTATTTTTGACATAAAGTCAACATAACCTACAAACTTGAAAAATGGAATCAAAACAGGAAGATTGCAATATTGCTAAACAGAGTTTGGTGGGCTGTGGGTGAAATCTAGCTCCCAGATACATTGTTTTGGCTCTCACAAAGTGTTTCAAAAGTTTTAACACTGAGTTGTCAAATTAAAAAAATATTAACCAGAGGAGATTTCATATAAAAATCAAGGCTTCTGGTTTCTACTTAAAAAAATGGGAATTTCTGTCAATCTTGAGTCTTAGCCCCATGCGACAGCCTGCTAGTAGAGCTTGGTGGCCCCTAAGATGGGGCAAGGGCATGGATTCAACAGTTTGCCACAGTCTTCACCCTTCCCTATTGCTTTATACCTTGCCTTTTTCCATAACTTATGGGACCACTGAGCCCTGTAGGTAGTTGAATTTTTGTGCTCTGTCATGACTGATGGTATAGATTATAGCTATTCTGGGGAAAAAATCCCTCATGAAGTTAATTAATTTCAGTCTTTTGGGACGGACTCCAAAATAGGCTACCAAGCCTTGTTAGTAAGAGCCCCACTGCAGTGGTGGAGCCTTGATTTTCTGGTAGCAGCCCAAGGTCAAGGCTCAGAAATCATCTCACAGCACCTCTGGCTGCTCAGAGCCTCGGTCATTCTGTTAGTTCACAAGGGTGGGGCAGGTGCATCATTCTTGTTTTACAGACAAATAAACTGAGGTTCACAGAGGTTAAGTTACTCACCTCAGGTCACTCAACAAGATAATGATGGTTGTTTGTGGATCTCAGGATCCAGGCTCCTCTATTCATCATAATCAGTCCACCACCTGTACAGTTATTTATATATTTTTCTTTAAATTGAAGGTACACACAAAGGAATTCATTTGTATTCTATTGTAATGGGATACAATTCTGTCCTTTGTAATGGAAATTTACAAAATGTGCCATGAATTGGCAACTCCAAATGTGTTGTACATGGATCTTTAGGAATGCACATTCTCCAATTCTCTCTCCCCTCTTTCCTCCTCTCCCCCTTCCCCAACTCTCTAGACTTACCTAATTAGAGAGAAAGACAATGCCAATGGATGGCAAAGCCCCAGGGGAAACGTGGGGCATCACAGATGGAAGATAAGTGACCTTCAGCCCATATGCTCTGGGCTTTTGAAGGGAGTCTTCCTCTACAGGTCTTCTGAGATGCACCCTGATTCTGTTGACAAAGAGAGGTCAAGCCAGGTGCCCTGTGTAACATGCTCAGATGCCAGCATCTTTTTCTGAGGTCACGTGGAGATGTGAAGGTGAGAGCAGCTAGGCTGGAGGGAGTCTCATTCCTCCAAAGATGAATGCACAATTACTGATCTTCATATGCTGCTTTAGATGTTGAGGTGGAGGGTGGAGGTTTAGGAGGCACAAGTTTAAACCACTTTTGTGCACCTGCTATGATGGGCACTGGGTTTAACATGGGGAGGCAGGCATCAGGTCTCAGGCTGGGGAACAAGTCTTACAGAAGGAGACCCAGATGTCCTGGTAACAGGTCAGATAATGGAGACGTTAGGAGATCTGCCATGGGGTAGCAGGACTTACATAGCCTAGAAAGTTGAATTTAGAGTGGAAAAAAAAAACACCAGAAGCAATTGCCTGGAGAGGTAATCTGTCAAAATATTTTGCCTGCATTTGAAAGAAACAGAACCTCCTCTAGCTCAGGCAAGGAGATTTCATTGGTTTACTTCAATGGGAAAGTCCAGAATTTGTGGCTTGGGATGGCCAGATGCAGATGCGAACAGTGTCACCAGGATCCCACAACGGTTCTGCCCTCCTTCATGCTATCTACTCCTCAGGCATCCCTCAGTGGTCCTCAGCCAGGAGCCTCAGGGAAAACCTGCTCCCTTTCCTAACGGTGGTCTAAGAGCTGAAGCCCAGTGGCTCTGACTGCCTGCTTGGGCTGCCTGTCCATGCCGAGCCAGTGACCTTCAGCAGGGGATGTCATGCCTGCATTGACTGGGCCTGGCCAGATGCCTGCTGTGGAGTCCACAGTGAAGTCAGACTTCTTGAGCTGTGTGGGCTGGGAATTGGGAGGGGCATTCTTCATCAGAAAACCTGTTTCCAGAAGAGCTGGATTTGTGGGGCAGCTGCAGATGACAATCATCTTCTCTTAGCCTCAAGGACAGGCTGCACTGTATGATGGGCAGGCACCTGGAGGGGGTATGAGGTCAGCAGAGGGCTGGGGTGCCACCGTGAGCTTAGTGATGCATTCCGACAAGGCGCTGAATTCACCAGATGCCATTCTGCCCATTCCTTCTTTCCATAAACATGGAAGTGGGAAGGACTTTAATTGCATCCTGACAAGAATATTGTCCTTTAATGAGTCCCTGCAGTAATCTCCTAAAGTCATGGTCATCATGCCCAGCTGTGGGAAACTTTTTGTCCCCATGGAGAAACTTTTCTTTCCCATGGATTTCCAAAGAAGGCACCCAAACCACACTCAGGGCAGATCTATAAACCACTGTGAGAGGAAGGACAGGGAGGACCCCCATATTTCCCAACAGCCACCTTTGGGTAGTTCTATGGAATCTTTGCTGTGTGACCTTAGGCAGATCACTTAACCACTCTGAGCTTTGGTTTCTTTGCTTTTGAAATGGGAGTAAGTTGAGGGCTGTAGCAATGGTTAGAGATGATGTGTGCACAATGCCTAGCATGTAGCTGGTGCTCAGTAAGTCATGATTACGTCTATCTTACACTGTTAAGAACGCTGGGTGGAGGCTGCACTCTTAATCAAGGAGTTCCCTCTGTGGTCCAGCTTGGCTCTGTTTCCCCAGGGCCATCTTGGATTTAGCATACTCTCACCCTCACTGCCACTAACCTACACAGGGAGCTCTCCCAGATGCTGAAGCAAGCCTACCCCCATGCAATCCACTGGTGCAGAGGTCACAGAAGTGAGTCAAGCATGTGCCTCCCTAGGGAGCCCTGTTGCTGGTGGCCAGGCTCTGCTGTGGCTGGAGGAGCGACCCTGCCGTGCCAAGTCAGCAGGAAAGGACAAGGTACCTGCCAGGCTGTCGGAATGATGGCCTCTCCTCATCTTGGGCTCTCTGCCAAAGCAGAAACTTCATGTCCACCTCTTCCCAAACAAGAAGTCTGTGGCTCTGGGACATGTGGCCTCCAGAACAGGAAGGACCACCTGGAGTAGTGTCATCTATGCCTGTGCATGACCCAAGGCTAAGGTTAGCCTCTCCCAGCCTCAGTGATCTCCAGGCCTCTTGGATGTCCCCAGAGATCTCAGGAGGAGCCCTAAGTAAACCTGAACTTGCTCTGCCTCCCTTCCTTCCTCTCCACCACCTACAACCAGTCTGGCTTTCTCAGACTCCTGAGTTTCTGCACCACCAGCCTCTCCTCTGTCCCCTGAGATGTGCCCTGCAGCTTCTCCTCCCTGCAGTGAGCACTCAGGCTGCAGAGTGACAGGGCTTCCTTCTGGTTGCTCTCCTGGCTCCTCTCTTCCCATACAGAACTCACACAGGGCCTATTTCCTTCCTGCAGGAAGCTTGTCCCTCATGGGCCCATCCCAGAAGGCCTCACACTGGCAATGCCTCCAGAAGGATGTCCCTGAGGAGAAGCCCTCCTCTGGGACTGGTTCTTTGCAGCCTCTTACTGCCTGAAACTCAGCTCTGGGTACCATGGAGAGCACTAAGAGGAGGAGGGAGGCCCTGCCATGCAAGCATCGCCCATCCAAGCCCTGCCAGCCTCACTGGGTCCTGGGGAGGAGGGAGGAAATTTGTCAGTGAATTTGCATTGAATTTGAATACGTATTTGCATCTACTTTGCCATGACTGTGAAGTCGAGTCCCCAGGCAATTTCTAACTCAATATTTCAGGGCTGTCACCCTTAAGACTGTGAGCTTCTTTTTCTCTTCTCTGTCTTCTAACACAGTGCTGTGGACTCTGAGATTATCATCATGAAAGCTGAGCTAGGAAGGGAGAG
Source organism: Pongo abelii (assembly GCF_028885655.2). NCBI lineage: Eukaryota > Metazoa > Chordata > Mammalia > Primates > Hominidae > Pongo > Pongo abelii. The sequence goes on along the minus strand of NC_072005.2, from coordinate 34,621,628 downwards.
GCAGAGTTGAGAGTGTAGAGCGCATGAGAGTGAGGAAAAAGAGGGTCATAGCTGCCACTTGCCTTGGTGGGGTCCAGCTTGGAAAAGTCGCTCCTGCCCCTTGGGACCAGGGCTTGGGACCAAGGTGCTTGGTTCTGCGCTTTTTTTTTTTTTTTTTTTGGCACATACCTGCTTGATATGGTTTGGCTGTGTCCCCACCCAAATCTTACCTTGAATTGTAATAATCCCCATATGTCAAGAGTGGGGCCAGGTGGAGATAACTGAATCATGGGGACAGTTTCCCCCATTCTGTTCTTGTGGTAGTGAATAAGTCTCATAAGATCTGATGGTTTTATAAAGGGGAGTTGCCCTGCACATGCTCTCTTGCCTTCCACCATGTAAGATGTGCCTTTGCTCCTCATTCACCTTCTGCCATGATTGTGAGGCCTCCCCAGCCATGAGGAACTGTAAGTCCGTTGAAACTCTTTCTTTATACGTTACCCAGTCTCTGGAATGTCTTTATTAGCAGCACGAGAACAGATTAATACACTGCTTATTTCCTTTTTTAAAAAGTGCAGATTTATGAAAAACCCATGAGAAAATGGGTTACATGTATATAGTGTGTGGTGATAGAATTGGGGTATTCAGGGTATTCATCGCCTGAGTACAATACATTTTGGTTAAGTATCGTCACCCCACCCTGCTATCGGACACTGAACTTATTCCTTTTGTCTTACCATATGTTTGCACCCTTTAACCCACTTCTCTTCTTCCTCTGGATCTGTGCTATTAATGCAGAGCATCACTGATGTATTGAGTAGCAACCGCCAGGCCCTGGCTTTGGGAAAGAAGCATGAAGAGACCCCCCTTGCCTTCAGTTGCTCGTGGCCTGGCGGGACAGACAGACTTCTGCCAGGGAGGTATTGGCTGGGTCTGTGTTAGAGACCTGTGTCAGTACAGCAGAGGTACTGAGGTGGGAGGAGCTGTTACCCTCACCTGGTGGGGAGGTGGGGACTGTGAAAAGCTGCCTAGAGAAGTGGATGCTTGAAGTGCACCTTGGAAGGGGAGAGGGTGTCCTCCAGGCAGGAGGAGAGGGAAGAACACCCAGGGAGAGGCTGGGGAGGCGGGAGGCTCTGCTGAGTGCCCACAGGGAGGGTGGAACTTGCAAGCTTAGGGGTAAGGAGGGGTAGGGACAGGCGAGGTAGAGATCAGGCCAGGTGTTGAGGGGCCTTAAAAGGGCCCCCGGAGGAGTTGAAGTTGTAAACAGCAGATGACCGACATTCCTGGGAGGGGCTAAGCCAGGGTGGGGTGTGGGCTGCTCTGCATGTCAGTTTTAGCCTCCTGTCTCCTACCAGAGTTGGGCTTTTCAAGGGCAGGAGCTGCAAGCCTCAGGAGAAATTGTCCTCAGGACCCTTGCACGCAGGGGCCCTCAATAAGTGCACAGCACGTACATTCAGTAGGTGCACAGTGCGTGTCGGTGGTAAACAGAGATGTAAGCTCCAGATGCAAAGAGCTGGCCTGCCCAGACCAGCATGTGGCCTGCTCCCAGCTAAACTGTAGACTTCCTAGCCGGGTGTGCTGGCTCAGGCTTGTAATCCCAGCACGTTGGGAGGCTGAGGCAGGAGGATCACTTGAGGCCAGGTGTTCCAGACAGGCCTAGGCAACATAGCGAGACCTTGTCTCTCCATAAAACAAAAACTTAGGCGGGCATGGAGGTGGTAGCTATTTGGGAGGCTAAGGTAGGAGGATCGCATGAGCCCAGGAGTTGAAGGCTACAGTGAGCTATGATTGTGCCACTGCACTCCAACATGGGTGATAGAGCAAGACTCTGTCTCAAAGAACAAAACGAACCGGTAGGCTTCCTTCAGGAGGTGGGCATCCTAACAAAGACAGTGGGGAAGGAGGATGGGGTAGAGAGGCGCGGAGCACGAGCTAACTCTGAGGCCTGGAGGAGCACAGAGTGGGAGGCCAGAAATGACAGTGGCACGGACCTGGCAGGTCTGAGTCAGAGCAGCTGGAGATAGTGTGGGCGGGGTCCCTCCAGCCAAGCAGGGCACTGAGGAAAGTGGGAGTTAATGGAACAGCCTTGACTCCACCCACTTTTAAGTGACTCAGTGCTAAGGCTTGTGTCCCTCATCTCCTAACCCCCACTCCCTCCCCAGCCATAAATAACCAGAGAAAAGAGAATCAGGGAAGTCAGTGGCCTAGGGGTGTCATGGGGCCTCTTGCATGGGCAGAGTAAGGTGGAGAGGCCCGACAGCTCTTTAACAGAGCTGGCATTCTAAGAACAAACACTGCCCACCATCCCCAGCTGAAGCGTGCTATTTTTTGTTACATTCATCTATCACTGTAAATTGCCAGCTACTGTTGCCTGGAATTTGTTTTCGTAGTTCAGAGATGCTGGGCTTTATTTAAAAGGATGGCGCAAAATAAGGAATGAGCAGAAATTATCAGTGGACCTCACTTTCCAGAAAAATCCCCAAATAAAAACACAAACCCAGTTATCGGACAAAAAAGATCTAGCAGATGAAAAGGGTCTTCCCTTTCTGTGTACGACTGTCCCGTGGGGTTCTTGGAATCTACTCATTTTCCCTGTATGTCTGAGTATTGGAGCTTGGAAATGAGAGGAAAATGAGAACTGAGTTGTAAGCAGGATTTCCCTAAGTGTGTTCTGCAGAGCTGTCAATCAGTGGTTGACTATGTTATGAACACGTTGTGACCTCGGTCTGGTGCCTCTTTTCTATCCTTGGAGCATGCACTGCACAGGCAGGTGTGCACGGCAACTTTGGCTTATCCTACAGGGCTGGCTGCACAGGGGTGAGATGTGTGCGGGCTCTCGGGCTCCAAATCAGGAGGGCTCTGTGCCTAGTGTCATGCTCTGCGGTCTTGCAATTCTTAATACTTTCTGAACATGGGGTCCTGTGTTTTCACTTGGTGCCAGGCCCCACATGGAAGGCTCTGACATGTCCAGTAGTAAAGAAACCCATTTGATTTTGCTCCACACATCATTTCTTAAAGCTGTCTAAATTTTATTTTAATTTATTTTAAAATTATTAATTAATTTAATTTATTTTAAAATAAATTAAAATTTAAAAAATGTATTTTAGTTCGAGCTGCTGTAACAAGATACCATAGACAAGGTGGCTTAAACAACAAACAGTGATTTCTCATGTTTCTGGAGGTAGAGAAGTTCAAGATTCAAGGTGTCCGGTGAGGAGCCGCTTCCGGGTTTGCAGACAGCCATCTTCCCGTTTCCTGGCATGGCAGAGGGCAGAGACAGGAAGTGATCTCTTTCATGTCTCTTCTCCTAAGGCACTGATCCTTTTATGAAGATTCCACCCTTGTAACCTAATCACCTCACAAAACACCTATCCCCTAATACCATTACCTGGGAGGTTAACATTTCAGCATATGAATTTTGAGGAGACAGAAGCATTCAGTTTATAGCAAATGTGAATCATTATTTTAAAGGAACACCTATTAATGACCTGTGGAGTTCATATTTCTCAGAAGACACTTTAAAAAGACCTCACACCTCAAAGGAAGAAATACGTTTTTGAAGAGAAAGCAGCTCAGAAACGGGGATGTGTGAATATGGGAAGCTTGAGTTTGAAGTTCCTAAAGTCAACCTCCAGTTCTTCTGGGAGCATGGATGCTGTGGAAACCAGTGCAACCTGGCAGTCCAGGTGAGGGGGACAGGGGATTCGGGCAGAGTGAGGAGGCCGACCTGCGACTCAGAGCCTAGGCTGCCTTTCCACAACTTGCCCTCACCATAGCCACACATCTGGGCTATCCCCACGTGGGGCCACTTTACATGGAGAGAAAAGAGACAGTGTGGTCATTTGATGTCATGTGGGCAAATGAAATGTGAGAGTAAATGTAATTTAAATCTAAAGTTCTGTTAGTTATTTTACTCCTAAGCTGTGTTTTGGGGTGTCCATGCTGGTCTCAGCCACCCCCAGACAAGGAAGGTGACTCCAACCCTATAATAAGCTCATGGCACGCCACTCAGGAGCCACCCGGAGCCCACCTGGCTGTGGGGAGAGTGGGATATGCCCCTCCAGGGTCAGTTCAAATGACTTCCCATCCACCTGAGCACTTTTGATCAGCATCTCTGGCCTGCCTGGGGGTAGCAACTTTGTATCCACCAATTCTGCCTCTTCATCCATGAGCCCAGGAGCTGCGCCGTACCTGCCAGCCACATAGGCACTCTGTGAGCACGCAGCTTGGAGCCTGGCATGGAGAGGACACAGGTCACCACAGCACTGTTGGATCACATGGTGAAAATGCCCACTCCAGAGGCGGCAGCCCTGGTGGCCCACCGTCCCTAGACAGTCTTCTTCCGAAGCTGTCATCCAATCCCTTATTCCCCCCTCAACTGCTTCTCCAAATCACACCATCCTCACCACTGACAGAATGAAGGTCATACTCCACAGTGGCACATCTGAGCCCATGGGAGTCCCAGCTCACCCTATTTTCCCATCTCATTTTCCAGTGTTGATCATGCAGCCCATGATCTGGACAAAGGGAATAACTTACCGTCCTTTTACCGTCTGGGTGCTTTCTCTCCGCCGCTTGTGCTGGGCCACCCCTTGGAATGCATCTCTCCTCACTTCCCTCTCTGCTTGTCCAGCAAAGCCTTTGCTGGTCCAAACATCTCCTGGTCCTTGAAGCTGTTTCTAATCACTCGGCTCATAATCCAGCCTCAGTTACACTCCTCTGGCACTGTCTTTGAGTACCTCGACAAGCAGATCCTGGAGTAAGAAACTGGTTGCAGGTCATCTATGTCGGAGGCAATCCCAGGAAGCAGGAATGGGGACATGGGGGCAGGGAGAAGGAGAGGGAGAGCAGCCATGAAGGGTGTGCTACTCAGCAGGTGGCCACTGTGAGCACCCGGGCCTTGGCCTTCTAGGACCTCCTGCGGAGCCGTGAAGAATGTGCTGCAGAAGCTTCCCACCAGAGGCCCAGGAGGGCGAGGCTCTATTTCCCGGTGACTGAGGCTGCCCTGGTGTGGATTCCCCCAAACATCCTGGGGGAGCCTGTGTGTGGCTGAGCAGTGTTTTGTGGCATTGAGGAAGCCTCGGTCCATGCTTGAGGCAGGACCCTGGCAAACACAGGGTCCCATCTGCTGCAGCTGGGCTGAAATATGGGGGCCAAGGGATGCCTGGTGCATTCCAGAAGCAGCTATAAGCTGCTATTTTTCTTCTACTGGACCCCGGAGGCTAGGGGCCTGTCCGACTCCTCCCTACATACTCCAGAACCCCCACCATGCAGGCCTGCCGTGGGCATCATGGTGCTGGTGCATCAGAGGAATAACATCAGACACACGTTTCTCCACATGATCCCAAGCTTTGCTTCCAAGCTGCCTCGCTGCACATTTCCAGCCCACTAATGTCAGGGTTTTTTGTTTTGTTTTGTTTTTTAGAGATGGGGTCTTGCTCTGTCACCCCAGCAAACTGAACTAACTATGTCAGAACTGCATCCTCCACTGACAGTGTCAGCTGTGGCTGGGAGCAGCCGCCAACATTGCTGCATGCATCATCATTCTGCCTCAGCCCGCCCTCTAATTGCCTCCCAGCTCCAAGGCAGGGTCCATCGCAGTTTTCTTCTGGGATGTTCCTGCAGTTTATTGCTGTTCCAGGTGTTCCTTTTATTTCTTTCAAAAAGCATCGAGTGCAGCTTGTAATATTACAAAGAAAACACGTAAAACTCACTGGTTAGAAATACAGGTAAAAAAATCAATTAGGGAGCAGGGAGTGGTGGCTTATGCCTGTAATCCCAACATTTTGGGAGGCGAAGGTGGGCAGATCACTTGAGGTCAGGAGTTCGAGACCAGCCGGGCTGATGTGGTGAAACCTTGTTTCTTGTAAAAATACAAAAATTAGCTGGGCGTGGTGGTGGACACCTGTAATCCCAGCTACTCAGGAGGCTGAGGCATGAGAATTGCTTGAACCTGGGAGGCGAAGGTTGCAGTGAGCTGAGACAGCACCACTGAACTCCAGCCTGGGTGACACAGTGAGACTCTGTCTCAAAAAAAAAAAAAAAAAAAAAGAAGAAGAAAAGAAAAATCAGTTCGGGGAAGGTGAGGGATTAATGCAACAAACTCTTGAGCTGAACCATGAACTGCAACTCAGCAGTGCTAGATGAGGCTCCTGGCAGCCAAGGCAAAAAACAAAACAAAACAAAACAAAAATGCTCAGTGAGGTTATACATTTCCTTTGTAAATAAAAGGGAGCAAACGAGCTTATCTAAAGTTATAAGCTTCATGCTACCAGTGAGCAGAAGGAAGGATTCAGAGCGTGGGCCCTAAAGGAAAGAATACAGGGTAATTGTGTATTTGCTTGCAGTTTTGCAAAACACAGAAATGTTTTCCAAGTGACTGCTGAGGATATTCATCAAATTCAAGCACTGAATTTTATAACTGATTAGGAGCCTTTCTGCAAGACTCTAAGTTAATACAGGCCAGCCACCTTGCATTTCTGGTCGTTTAGCTCAGGGTGGCAACAAACTGAAATTCCCACAGAAGCTGAGCCGGGAAAATGAAAGAATGAGACAGGCCAGCTGTAACACAAACAGGAGCAATGGGGACTGCAGCAAATGAAAGAGCTTAAAGTGCAGCACGTTCCCAGCCATGGCTGATGCTGCCCGTGGAGGACGCAGTTCTGGCATCATCAGTTCAGTTTGCCAAAGATGTTAGAAACCCAAATTTGTATGACAGCTCCCATTTTTTAAACATTGGCAATCCTAATTTAAAACTTTACTAAGGCTGGATGCCGTGGCTCACACCTGTAATCCCAGTGCTTCGGGAAGCCAAGGCAGGTGCAGCGCTTGAGCCCAGTAGTACAGGGCCAGCCTGGGCAACATAGTGAGATGCCATCTCTACGAAAAATAAAAATAAATACCTGGGCATGGTGGTGCATGCCTGTAGTCTCAGCTACTCGGGAGGCTGAGGTGGGAAGACCTCTTGAACCCGGGAGGCTGAGGTGGGAAGACCTCTTGAACCCAGGAGGCTGCAGTGAGCCATAGTAGTGCCACTGCACTCCAGCCTGCGTGACAGAGCAAGACCCCATCTCTACAAAACAAAACAAAACAAAAAATTCCCAACATTGCTGCATGCTTCAACCCACTTGCTTATAAGCCAACAGTGCGGGGTGATCAAGCTGAGAGCATGAGGAGGCCTGGGAAGGAGGGAGAGGTCTCTAAAGCCTTCAGAATTCTCCAATCAACTTTGGGTAATTGCCTGTCCTTTATAGGAAAGGAGACTGACTTGTGAAGGGCCCAATCTGTGAAAAACCTGCATAGAGGTGTTGGCTATTGACCTGGTTCTCTTTGGGCGTCATCCGCAGCCTGGCTGAGCTAGCATCACTCTCCTGGGGGCCTGCCTGCCTCTCCTGCTGTCTTTGCCTCCCTGGGTTGGGACACCAGCTCCCCACAGCTAGGAGGCTGCCCCCTGCACCACCTGGCACACAGTAGGTGTTTAGTAAGTATTCACGGACTCTAAGGATGACAAACTCCCTCTGCCTCCCACATTGCACTGGACAGGGATTTTTCTGCATTTCGTGCTCTAAGATGCATTTAATTGAAATTGCGAAGGAAGTTTTGTCAACAAAACAAAGGCAGCTTTTCAGTTCCCTGAGAAGGGGCCGCGGGATGAGGAAATCTCACCCTAAAATCTTCCCAGACGCATTGTCAAATCCACTGATCATTGCAGAGATCTATTCCCCAAGTTGCCTTGTGCAGGTCAGTCTGATGGCAATCCCGTAGCATCCCATGGTGGAGGCGATGCAATGTCTCTGCCTAATGGACCTCAGTGTTATTACAGTCATTCCTGCTATTTAGCCTAATTTCTCTGGCTCCTCCTGGCTCTGCCCACCCCCAGCACTTGCACCTGGAGGGGCTGCCGAACACTCTCTCCTCTGGGTCTCTTGATTAATTCTTCGCAGGTATAAATCGACAATTATTATGCCTCCCATTAGTCATCTCTTCTCTGGGCTGTACAAATTTAGTTCTCCTGATAGCAATGAATCACAGGACAAAGTGTTCATCTGCATTGCCTGCCAGCTCTTTCAATCAAACTTGGTTTTTATAACACCTCATTGCAAGTCTCCTTAACATCTCTCTGTTCTGGACGTTAAATTTAAAGCTCTAATGGCATGGAGTCTGTCATCCTCACTCTCTCCCTCCTCCCTGAGATGTGAGGTCTTAGTGCCTGGCATGGAAAGCAGGTCCGGACACTACTATTCGCCTCATGCTGACACCTGGGCCGAGACAGGGGAGCGGATCAAGACTTACTCAAGAGCTGACAAAAATTGATAATAATGAGCCAATTTACATGGAAGAGACTCATTACCAAGCCAGTTACCAATACATGGGGTTGCTGGATTTCTGCCAATGCATAGGATCTCCTGCAGTGAGCGATTTTTCACCAGCTTGTAGAAAATCTTTCCAGCTTAAAAATACTTCAGGGAAATCATCTTTACAATAAAAGGAGAACTATGAGTCTACAGCTGTGTGTGTATGTGTGTGTGGGATGGGGATGGCACACTGGGGGTGCTGATGACATCACATATAGACATTTGCGCCGTTTCTTCTCTTTTGGTCTCTCTCAGCATTGAGACATGGTTGTAACTGATTTCTAGAAAGCCACCTGAAATGACTGCTTAATTTTCAATACAACCAGCCCAGGCAATAAAACTGTAACTTGCGTGGAAGCAAAATGCTCATGATTTGAGGCCTATAATGGAATGTCCGGTCCTTGGAATCCTCAAAGACAATGTAGTAGAGACTAATTATGTGAAATTGGGCAGGGAGAGGGTGGAAGAGGAATTGAGTTTTGACCCCAGTAGAAAAGATTCTTACTGCCGACCTTTGGTTTTCATTATTTGAACATTTCCAGGGGTTGTATTTCATTCCATTCTCTGCTTTATCTTGTTGTGTGTGGACAGGATTTCAAGGAGCCAGAATCAAGCCACTGTGATGCGGACCTGGGGAGCAAGCTCAGATGAGATCTCCCTGTTCACCCCCACCTTTGCCCCCTCACCAAGCACTTTTCCGTAGAGCCAAATCTTCAAAGTGCATCAGAGACAAATGAGTTTGCATGGGCTGAAATAGGGGTCACTTTCTTCACACGATGAAGCAAATTCAGGCCTCAAGTAAAGTGTCATGGTTTTGAGTGTTGTCTATAAATAAGCCCCTTAGGTTGACTGTAGTTTTCTTTTGGGAATGATGCCCAACTCATGCTGGAGTCTAGCCTTCTGTCCTGTGAAAGCCTTGGGAGTAAATCTTCTGTTACCAACAAACATCTGAAATGCAGGGTGAGGGGCTGGATTGCTGGTGGCGGGCGCCATGCCTTTTCACCATGGCAGGGACCTCTTTGGAATGTTTGTGCCCATATGGGAAGTCAAGGACTCCCACCAGCTGCTCTCCCTGCCTCTTAAAAGGTTTTGCGTGTCATCTGCTCATCTAGGCTGTCAGCTCCCTAGAGACAGGGGCTCCTTTTGACATGTGTCCATCCCTCCATCTTCACGTGCCTGGTATGTGGTCAGTGTGGGTATAATGGCTCATCCCTGTAATTCCAGTGCTTTGGGAGGCCAAGACAGGAGGATCACTTGAGCCCAGGAGATGGAGGTTGCAGTGAGCTATGATTGCACCCCTATACTCCAGCCTGGGCAACACAGTGAGACTTTGTCTCTAAAAATATGTACACCTGGTGACTGGAAGCTGAGTGCGTGTAGCTTGGAGCCTGATGGTCCTCGGTTGACTCCCAGTTTCTCCCCTCCCTTTGCAGAACCTGAGGCAAAATATTTAACTTCTCTATCTTTCAGTTTCTTTGCACATAAATCAAGAACAATCCCGCCTTCCTTTCAGGGCTTGCAAAGGTGGCAGGAGGCGGCATGCGGTAAGGCTGAGCATGTTGTTGGATCATCTCGGGTGCACTGCCGGGGCAGGGAGGGAAGCCAGATTTCTGCTGGGAACTCTGGCAAGGGACCCTGTTTGGGCTGCCCCTGTCGTTCATTTTCTATAGATGGGCATTTCCTAGAGAAGATATGGTGCTGAAGCGTTGGGAAAATCGGGCAGGGGGTTCCCTCACTCAGAGGTCTCTACACAGATGTCCTTTAGAGCTGGCAGCCAGATGCTCTAATGAGGAATTCCAGGTTGAGACACTCATGGGAGGGCAGGCTAGGGCTTGGGATTCCAGGGTGCAGATGGGATTCAAGATGCAGTGAGGGTTGTGTGTTATTCCTCTGCACTCACGGGTGGATGAAATAAGGGTCTACACAGGACTGTTGCTTGCTTAGGGTCACACTTCAGGTTAGACGCAGAGACCTGGTTCTCTGAGCCCACAGTTGGGCTTTTGTGATGTGCTTGTCTGGATTCTTGAAGCAAGAGTTCTTTCCCCTTGGCTGAAGAGAACCCTTGCTGCAATCCCACTCGGCCTTCCGAGGAAGGGCTGGCATCTCTTAGCCCAATCTTGGAAGCACACTGAGCCTCCCACAGTCACTTTCCAGGGCACTGGATCTGGAGTTTGCACAAGGCTGAATGGCCTGGGCCTCCATGCAGGTTGCTGAACCAGGCCCAGTATCCCTTCTCTTTAACTGTTTTCTGCAGATGCATGAAATACAAACTACTGTTTGTCAGCCCTCTCCTGACCCGCAGCCACGTTCTGAGAGCCCCCAACATGAACACAGTACCCCTTCCCTGTGCAGTCTGGATTCCCTTGCATGACCTGTGGCTGGATTTGCAGCATTCATCTTCATCTCTTAAAGCCTCTCTACTTGTTACAGGTTGGGAGCCTGCCTGTGTCCCGGTGTCTGTGTTTAGAGAGACCCTACAAGGGATGGTGTTTAAGAGGGCTTTTTATACAGCAGCTTGGAGGGGCTCATTTATTTATTTGTTTTTACATTTAATAACAAAGCTAGGCGGGGCATGGTGGCTCACACCTATAATCCCAGCACTTTGGGAGGCCAAGGAGGGCAGATCACCTGAAGTTAGGAGTTCGAGACCAGCCTGGCCAAGATGGTGAAACCCCGTCTCTACTAAAAATGCACAAGTTAGCTGGGCATGGTGGCAGGCACCTATAATCCCAGCTACTCGGGAGACTGAGGCAGGAGAATCACTTGAACCTGGGGGCGGAGGTTTCAGTGAGCTTAGATCACACCACTGCACTCCAGCCCGGGCAACAGAGTGAGAGACAGTCTCAAAACAAAACAAAAACAGCAAAGCTAAAGGGAGAGTTGCACAAAATCCAGGTAGATCTTCTAAGCATCTGAATGTTAAATAGGCTCTGGGGAATGTGCAGGACGTAAATACACTTAATTTTTACTCTTAAAAAGTTATCCTCTCTGTTCCTTCTGATATCTTCCGCTTCTTCCAAGCTGGGCAAGGTCTCCCCAGTATGTAATTTCTGACCCTGGGAGGATGTCTTAGCTCCTGTACTCAGCATTTCCCACATCTGCTGCCCAAGAGAACCCGGGCTTGGGCCTCCCTTGCTCCAGATATACGGGAAATCATGGTTTGAGTGGGAGGGAAATTAAAACAGAAAACCTTCCAATGTGCGGACTCTCCAGGACGTCACGACTCCTTGGGGAGGAGCTGCTGAAGGGGCATTAGAGAGAGAGGTCAGGATGATCTTCCTTCTGAGGTGTGGCCATCTTAGTCCTCATTGCCATCTTCCTTCCAACCACTGTTGGGACTCCTTTTCTTTCTCAGGACCTGGTGTCCCCATCTGAGCCATGGGAGCCTGGACATAATGCCTTCTCATCCACATAGGTGGCTTTCACGGCCATAGCATTCCCGTCTTTGGCCACCCCTGGGGCCTTCAGCCTTTAGACCTCTGGAGAAGTCGAGGCCAGCCAGCACAGGGGCCCTGGGGATGGAGTCCTTGGAGGCCATCCTCATGGGGCAAGGCTCAGAACCCAGAGGAGAGGTGGGGGCAAGCAGTTGACCACCACATTTCTCTTGGAGGAAGCCGTTAGGCCACGTGGACTCTTCCTGTAAAACAGGCCCTCTCAACATCTGTCTTAGGGCGTTTGGGCTGCAATAACAAAATACCTTAGACTGAGTGATTCAGAAAGAACAGGAACCTATTTCTCATGGCTCTGTAGGCTGGGAAGTCCAAGATCAAGGCACAGGCAGATCTGGTGTCTGGCAAGGACTCATTTCTACCACTGGTACCATCTAGATGTCCTTGTACAGTGGGAGGGACAGACAGGCCCCCTTTTCCCTCATGCCCTCATCACCTGCCAAAGGCCCCATCTCTTAATACCAACACACTGGGGAGTAGACTTCAATATGGGAATTTTGGAGAGACGTAAGCATTAAGATCATAACATCATCTAGAATAAAACAGGCTCAGGGGGAATATGTAGCCAATAAAAACACTTAATTAATTCCTACACAAGAAACAGCCGTAACACCCTCCCGCTGGCCCCCTCTGAGTTCCTCAGGCCCTGGAACGTGCTGAGAGGTGTGTCTCCAGGAAGCAGGAACAGCATCATTTATCTAAATTAGTGGTTCCATGTGCCTGTCATTCTGAGCCTTTCAGCTGAGCCACACATCTACTCAACTTAACGGATGAGAAAAAGAGAGTAAGAACTGCTAAGGAAAATAGTTTGAACACATAAATGCAGGAAAATTGACACTTTTCATCCTGAAACTTACTCTCACTGAGGCCCTAGGCGGTGTGTATTTAGTTAATTAACCAGAAAAGCATTGATGGTGTTACCTTACAGCTGTCTCTACAGCTGTCACAGGAAGGTAGGCACAGCCGAGACAAAGGCCACTGGGCTGACATCTGGGGCACACTCAGCCCTTGCCTTCTGCAGAGAAGAGTTCCCTCCAAGGGGACTGGGACTATTCAGGGCAAATAGTCCGGGTTTGCTGCTCCCCAAGACTCTCCCTGGGGAGGTAAAGAGCTCCAGGGGAGAAAGTGAACAGCTGGCCCCTCCCTGTGCAGAAGTGTGGGGCCTGAGGCCGCTGGGGTTTGCTCTGACCACCAGGGAAGGGTTGGGCCTGGCCTCAGCCGATCTCTGGGAGTTATTCCCTATGTTGACTGCAGACATCTGTCACTCTGAGGGAGGCTATCCGAATGCAATCTGCCACCATTAACTGTTTGCTAATTGAGCCAATGCTGTGGGATTTCTGGATGATCAATGCCACGTGCAATTCCTTATTACAGAGAGACCCAAACAGAGACATTTTCCAGGAAGGCTGAACGGTTACCTCTAGTCACAGTCTCCAAAATCAGGGTATTGGCCTCAACAGGGAAAATGAATTAGCTGTGAAACGGTAGGGGGAAAATAATTTTCAACAAATCAGCAAAAAAAGCAGGAAGAATGAGTTGTTAATGGAAAACTGTTTTCCTTCATCTGATTCTGACCGTGGTGAGGTCCCTGAGCCCTGGTGCCAGTGCACCACCTAAGGCCTATCAGGATGCTGTTCTTCTGAGTGGGGCAGCAGCTGAGATGCAAGACCCCATCACAGTGAGTGAAACTCCTCGTGTTACAAGATCGTATGTTCGGTCCTCAACCTCATCATGGTGTGTCTGAGGACTCGAGTTCTGTTCTGCCCATGGTGACTGCAGTGAGAAGGGAGACAGAGCCACATCTGGGGAGAACTCCACATCTGAATTAGTTTGAAAGAGGATGAACCAGAGGCCAATGTTCCTTTAGATCTATGGCTGCTGGACTCCAGGAGCTTGCTGGGCCTGCATATAGGAACCGTGGGGACCAGGATGCAGGCCCCCCTGGAGCCGAGTGGCCCCAACCCAGCCTCCTCCACTCCACCCTGCCAGGAGGGACCCAAGAGAGCAGGGACTAGAGCTCAGAGGAAGGAGAAACTTGGAGTGCAGACACTCCCCAAGTGGGTCACTCTGAAAGTTGCTTGGAGTTGGGGACCTTGGTCATTGGCAGGAGGAGGGAGAAAGCATTTTCAGAGGGCTCAGGCTTAGAGACCAGGGAGGGGCTGCTGGGGAGGGATCTGGCTGCGTTGAGTCAGGTGGGTTTGTGCAGGGCGGTTCCTAGAGAGTGGGGAAGCAGCTTGAGGTACTCAATGGTCTCCTCCTCTGGGCCCTGGGAGCCACTGGGGGCTGGAGAGCAGAGCAGCAGCTAGAGGGAATCTGGTGGCCCTGGATGGCTCTCTAATGCATCCTGCACGTCTGAGGACTGCAACCTCACCAGCAAATAGTGGGGGGATGTGTGTCGGCAGTAGGTGCCCAGGCCAGCCTCCCAGGCCCCTCCCTCTCCCAACCATCCCTCTGCAGTTCCTGCCATAACTCCACCTTATCCCAGCCCCCAAATGGGACTCAGGCTCTTCAAGTTCAGCTGCCCTTGACTCAACTTATTTCCCTCTTGGGAAATGATGTTTTTGATTTTCAGCTCAACCACTAACCTTGAGCTAGTCATTTCCCATCGCTGAGTTCCAGGTTTCCCCGTGGAAGTGGGAATAACATCTCCTTTGCTGGCTGTTAGGATAAATGAGAGAGTTCTGTACAGGGCAAGGGACATAGTAGGTGCTCAATGAATACTAGATCCTTCTTATCTGATCTCTTCAGACCAACCAAGATCCTTCTTTTTTAAATTCAGTGGACTCAGCATATCACTCAAAATACTTCACTTAAATTTAAAAAAAAATCAAAGCTTATGTAATCACCAGCCTAAGTGGCTGCATTAACCTGTTATTCTGCCATCTTTTTCCAATAAACAGATTGTCTTCCTCTCTCTTTCCTCTCTGCGGTCGGATCTGGAGGATTTGCAATGTGCAAAGCAGGTGGATTGATCGGTTATTGATCGAGAGTGAATTATGACCCCTTCAGGTAAAAAGCTTCCCATAAACACAATTTAGTAGCTGCTGCCGCCAGCCTCGGCAGCCAGAGCTGACCATCTCAGGACTCCTGCAGTAAGATAATCAATACCTTATATTAGTATTAGCAGCACAGATTGCTTTATTCGGTAGCTGTTCAGGAGTGTTGAGGTGGGCTCCCCTCACCTGCCTGAGGTGGGAACAGCAGTGATCTATCAGGGTTCAGGTGCCCCTGCAAAGAGTCTCAGGGGATGGTGGGAGGTTGGTAGCCCTGGTTTTGCTTCAGTTCTGTCCCTTGCTGGTGGGTGTAACTCTTGCCCTTTTGGTTTCAATTTTCATCTGTAAAATGGAATTTCTGCTAGTCATTCTGCTTACCTCCCAGCACATTTGTATCCTAGGGATAAGGATGGATATGAACGCATTTTTGGAATGCTGAGGTCATATTAAAGATGCTTGTTTTCCTTCCCCTCCTCTCACACCCCAAATGCTCTAAAACAGACTTTATTTCTCCTGGGTATTGAAACAGCTTCCAAACAGCATTTTTTGCTTCTCAATTCTTTCTCCTGTGCCCTCCGTCACCACTCCACAAAACACACACGCACACACAACTTCATCCTACAAGTCACTGTCAAACTCACATTCTTAAAGCAGAGTTGTGATCAAGCCCTTCTCTCACTCTACAACCTTCAAGGACTTCCTATGCCTACAGAATCAAGTCTAGGCTCCGCAGCTGGCCATCTTTTACAAAATGCCCCATTTTTCCAGCTAGAGTTGCATCTCACCTGTCTGCTTCCCATCCGTGTCTCAATTTCACCAGAATAAATCATGCCCCCTCTCTCCAGGAACATCCCTATTCTCCACTCCCCTCTCCCAGTCCTAGGCCCTCTGAAGTAAAAAACTCTCTTTTATGTCTTCGTGGCTCCGTCTCCTAAAAGCCACAGAGCTTTGTCTCCTCTGCCCCTTGCTTAGAACGTAGTGGCACAGTACCCGTGTTTGCCGAACCAAGAGAGATCCAGTTGATTGGAGAGTAAGGTTCCCTTCCACACATTTCAGCTGAGATAAGCACATTCAGCCAATCAGTTCTGCCATAAGGAAGCTCGTGGCTTGGCAGCTCGGTGATGGGTGATTGCAGAAAGATCAGAAGTGACTTTGGAAAAAGGCTATCCAATGACCAAATGGAAGGTGGTAGAGCGGGTCTGAAATGCCCTCAGCCTCCACCCTGCCCCTTCGTGCATTCTCTGAAGCAGCCTCTGCTTCAAGCCCAGCAGAAGGCCTCCCACCTCCCCCCTGCTGCACGCCCACTCCCCCTTTCGGTGACTTTTCTTCTAGAGTCATCCCTCCTTCATTCTCCATCCAGGCAGCTGGGAGGGGCTGGTTTCTCTCCTTGCCTTGGCCCCAGCCTAGATACCGGGATGCCAAGTTCCCCTAGATGCAGTGAGTGATTGGAGGATGGTTATATAGTTTACCTGGGGTCCAGGCAAACCTTGGGCTCAAGTGAAGGAGAGCGTCCCTTTCCATGGGTAAGACCGGAGCCTGCACATCCCTTCTACCAGGGAGGAAGAGCCAACCAGGGAAGAAGTCCAGCAGGGGAGCGTAGGACTGAGATGCAGAGCCAAATGAAACCCCAATGGCATTATCAGAGTCCCTAGACCACTGCCATGCCTGAATGTACTCCCAGATATTTTAGTGTTGTTTGCTGACAGATCCCACGCCCCATCCCACTCGCCTTTTCTTTCATGTAAGCCATTGCATTAGGTTGGTTTTAGATACAACAGATGTGCCCCATGCTTTATTTCTCTCTGTGGCTGCACACCCTGAAAAACCTAAGAGGAGGGAGAGCTCATCCAAGCCCACCTTCCAGATAAGGGCTGAACTAGCATCCCATCAGGTAGGTGTTCCAACTCCCAGGCCAGCATCATCCATGCTAAGCCAAGCAAAGATGTTGCCTCTCCAAAGGTTCCCTTGCAAAGAGATGGCTGACTTCACATCGGAATTCCAGGCCTCTGTGGATGATGGTGGGAGACAGCTGCTGCCTTCTGCCACGTGGCCGTGTGCCTCCCCAGGAAAGCAGCTCTATTCCCAGGAGGCCATGGGGACAGTTTGTCCCAAGCCAGTGCCGCTGTGCCTCTCACAGTAGGCAGAGCTGTGCCGGGGCTTTGCTTAGGGAGATGATCCCTTCACATCCCTCTGCCAAGGACCATTAATTTCCCCTGAAAACAGCTCCTTCCTGCCCTCTTACGACATCTCTGGGACAAGTGTCTTACAACATTCCCCACCGGAGACTGTTCTCATGCAAGTGCTGGCCCAATTATGGCGCCCCACTCCCAGACGGCTCACTCCCAACGGCTGGGGGAGGACATTCATTATGAGACCGGCAGGTGCCATGTGGGCGACTTCATTGTCTTTGCCAGTAAATGAGACTCATTAGGTGCACTGCAGGGCGGTGGGATGAGCGCGCTGAGTCTGGATGCTGATGCCGGATGCTCTCTCATTTCTGCTGCACAGACTTGATCAAAAAGAAAAGCGCGGCAGGTCTCTGACATTCTGTTTTCATTCCCCAATCAGCACAATGCCTCGCTGTCAAGGGGGGTGAACCCCTGCCAACTGCAAACCCTTAAGTGGAGTCTGGGCTGGTAATGAGGCTAATGTCCCCACTGAGGAGGGGCCCTTCATCTGGGGGAGGGAGGAGGAAAATCATTGCACTCCTGGCTCCAGGAAGCATGAATATACCTCTTAATTTGGAAGGATTTGTAGGAAAAAAAGATTTATTGATTGTTACTTTTCCCCATGACTCTTCATTCTCAACTCCTAGTGTAAGTTACTAAACAAGCCACAGATGCCCCGAACATGGACTGTGGATGAATGAGGGAGTGAGGACAATGAAGGGGGCCCTCATCATTGATGTGAATATCACTTCTGAGCAGCTGTGTGTGCCAGACACAGCATTTAGCACTTTAGATGGGAATGTATGGGCTGCGTGTGGTGGCTCACACCTGTACTCCCAGCACTTTGGGAGGCTGAGGCAGAAGGATCACTTGAGGATGGGGGTTTGAGACCAGCCTGGACAACATAGTGAGACCCATCTCTGCTAAAAAGTAAAAATAAAAATAAAAAAGTGATCTGGGCATGGTGGGGCATGCCTGTGGTCCTAGCTACTTGGGGGGCTGCCGTGGGAAGATTGTTTGAGCCCAGGAGTTCAAGGCTACAGTGAGCTGAGATTGCACCACTGCACTCCTGCCTGGGCAACAGAGCAAAACCCTGTCTCTTAAGAGACAGAGAGAAAAAAGAATGTATAGATTAATGTAAGTCTGTAGGCGGGTGTGTAACCAGGTTCTGGAGAAGTGGGGCCTGTGATGTGGACTCTTGTGCAAGTGTTTTATCGAGGGCGTGCTCTCAGGAGAAGCCTGTGGGGGAAGAAGGACAGGTTAAGATGGGGGCTCGGAAGGGGACGGCACCAGTGTTCTCTCCCCTTTGAGGTGCAGGGGCAGGGCTTTCTTATACGTCAGTCGTCAGTCAGTGCTTGGCTGCAAGCCCCCTGGTGTGTGGCCCCGATCTCCCAGGCATCTCTGGATGAAGTGGATTCTCCCGGAGATCTGTTAGCAGTTGTGCTGTGCTGTGGACTGTCCAGTAAAGAGGAGCACCAGGTGGGACCCTGCCAGCATCTGTGGCAGGGAGCTTTAGAGCCTGTGTTCGTTCAAATCTTCCACTTCCATTTGTGCATCTGAACCTTTCCCTGCCTCAGTTTCCACATCTGGAAAGTGGGATAATCATAATGCCTCCGTCATAGAGTTGCTGTGAGGATTGAAGGAGAAAGGGCTTAGAGCAGTGCCTGGCACTCAGCGAGGGCTGGGCGGAGGGGAGCTGTGTTGCCTAGTGCATTGAACTCACAGGAGCAACCTGTCTTCCTCCACGGTCCTCCACAGTGCCCTCCGTGAGCCTGGGATCAGAGCGGCTCCAGGTCACCTTGGCCCTGCACAGGAGCCCTCCCTCTTTGGTTCAGCAGGCCTCAGGACAAGGGTAGGGGCTGGGGAGAGTGGGCTGAGCCCTGGGATGGGAGCAGGGGAGCAGAGCAGCTTAGGTTTTAGGTAGTCCCTTTGTGTCTCTCCCCGAGGCTGTCTGGCAGAGAGAGGCTCCTCTGACAACTGGATTTTTCATGCTCTTCCAAACGAGCCTATAAAAATTCAGCCCATTTGGTTTGCAGACAGAAACTTTGCTTTTAACATCTTTGAGTTATTTCCTTCTTTCTCCGTTTTCAGGGTTCAAGTTATTTCAACGGAAGAGGGTGCAGCGAGCCGGGCTGCGCATTTGTCAGGCTTATTTCCCTGTGGGTTTGTAACGATGGGGGACTTTGCTTAAACCCACATGACATTTGTCACTTTGCTATTGCTTTTTTACCCAGAGGGGCTCTGTCCTCAGCGGTACAGTTTCCTTTTTATCTGTCTGAGAGGGATAAACGAGCAGAGCGTGGGGAGGGAAGAAGCCTGGCATTTGCATTTTTATGCATGCCTTCTGCTCCCTCAGGCAGACATCCCCTTCAGCCCTGTCAGCCCCAGCCTGCTCATTCAGGGCAGGACGCTGGGGGTCAGCAAGGCACAGAGATGGCGGGGCTGGCTCCTCCCTCAGCCCCTCCCTGGGAGAAGCGTGTGTACCTGAGATGAGGACACCTGACTCTCTGCGCCCTCAGCCCCTCCCTGGGAGAAGTGTGTGTACTTGAGACCAGGACACCTGCCTCTTTGTGCCCTCAGCCCGTCTCTGGGAGAAGCGTGTGTATCTGAGATGAAGACACTTGCCTCTCTGAGCCCTCAGCCCCTCCCAGGGAGAAGCATGTGCACCGAAGATGAGGACACCTGCCTCTCTGCACTCTCAGCCCTCTCCCTGGGAGAAGCATGTATCTGAGAGGAGGACACATACCTCTCTGTGCCCTCAGCCCCTCTCTGGGAGAAGCATATATCTGAGATGATATCTGCCTCTCTGCATTCTCAGCCCCCTCCCTGGGGGAAGCATGTATCTGAAAGGAGGACACATGCCTCTCTGTGCCTTTAGCCCCTCCCTGGGAGAAGTGTGTGTATCTGAGATGAGGACACCTGCCTCTCTGCGCTGAGATGAGGACACCTGCCTCTCTGTGCCCTCAGCCCTGTCCCTGTGAGAAGCGTGTATTTGAGATGAGGATACCTGCCTCTCTCTGCCCCATTTCTGTTCCTGGCTGTGCACATCTGCTCTTTCACTCCTTTAAGGAACCCATCCTGATTAGTGCCTACCACATGCCAGGTCCTGTGGTGCCCCGTCCTCGTGGAGCCAGCCTCTTCCAAGTGACATGTGCAGTGACTGAGGTCAGTGGCACTGGGAACAGTGGCAGCGAGGCGTGAGCCCCCAGAGCCAGTGATGGCCCAGCTGGGTCTTGAATAGAAAGTGGCTGGGTAGACCAGACACGGTGGCTCACACCTGTAACCCCAGCACTTTGGGAGGCCCAGGCAGGCAGATCATTTGAGGTCAGGAGTTTGAGACTAGCCTGGCCAACATGGTGAGATCCTGTCTTAATTAAAAAAAAATACAAAAATCAGCCAGGTGCGGTGGTGGGTGCCTGTAGTCCCAGCTACTCAGAAGGCTGAGACAAGAGAATCAGTTGAACCTGGGAGGCAGAGGTTGCAGCGAGCCAAGTTCATGCCACTGCACTCCAGCCTGGGAGACAGAGCAAGACTCCTTAAAAAATAAAAGAAAGAAAGTGGCTGGGTAAAAATGGGGGGTGCTCTGTGTGGGGGGCACTGAGGCTTGAGGAAGGATGGGAATCGGAGGAGCTGCCAATGTCTGTGCGGCTGGAGCGTCAGGTGCCTTGAGGGGGCAGCGGGTCAGGTGGTGACGGGTAGAAGTAGGTTAGGAGCCAAAGAAGGTCTGACAAGTTGTGCTAAGGATATTGAGGCTCTGCTTCAGCCAAACGGTATGTGGGTGACAAGAGAGGGCTCTTTGGCGCGCTGTGGAGATGAAAGGGGAGGAAGAAGATTGGAGGGAGGGAGACTCCTGAGGCCAGGAATGTTGAGAGACACAGAGGAGACCCCAGAAAGAGGGGAAAGGCGATGCTGTACCCGGCTGCGTAGGAGGAAGAAGAGGGAAGGTGGGGATGAAACTGGCAGCTTTCTGGTATAGGTGATGGGAAAGGTGGTGTCACCATGTGAATCAGACACCAGGTAGAGGGGCCCTGCGTATGTGTCCTTAGGATAAACTAAACAAACATGTTGATGATGTGAACACATATTGTAGTTATGTGTTCCCCCCACTTCCAATTAACCTAAAAATTCAATACAATTCCAGTTTAAAAACCCAATACAAAATTCTGTGGAATTGCCGGGCATGGCGGCTCATGCCTGTAATCCCAGCACTTTGGGAGGCTGAGGTGGGTGGATCACCTGAGTTCAGGCGTTTGAGAAAAGCCTGGCCAACATGGTGAAACCCCGTCTCTACTAAAAATACCCAAATTAGCTGAGTGTGGTGGTGTGCATCTGTAATCCCAGCTACTCAGGAGGCTGAGGCACAAGAATTGCTTGAACCCAGGAGGTGGAGGTTGCAGTGAGCTGAGATCGTGCCACTGCGCTCCAGCCTGGGCAACACAGCGAGGCTCTGTCTTGAAAAAAATAAAATTGTGGAATTTGTCAGAATCATTCTAAAATTTACGTGGAAGACTTAAGGCCAAGATTAGTTATGACAATTCTAAAAAAGGAAAAGAAAGGGTTGGTATTTCCTCTATCAGATATCAAGCCATATTAGGAAGTCATAATAAGTGTTAAAAGTTTGGCGTTGCCTTGAAGATAAATATATTAGCAGAACAGATGAGATTGCTGTCCTCATTCCCTTATGAGCCGCTTGCTCCTGCACCAGCAGAGTCGCGTCTTTGTGATTGAGACTATGCGGCTGACAAAGCCCAAAATTTTACTATTTGACTTTTAACAAAAAAGTCTGCTAAGCACTGGCCTACGCGTAGACCCACATATTTATGGGAACTTGGTGATGGATGGAGATGGTATTACACACTAGGAGACTCAAATATTGGTTTTCCTATGGGAAGAAAATTAAAATCAGTTGCTAACCTCATCCTGTAAAGAAACAAATTTCCACATGGATACAAGATCTAAATCTGAAAAGCAGAACTTTATAACCTTGAAAAGGTCATTGGTAATCACGTCTTTATCATCTTGGGGTAGAGAAAGACTTCTTAGACAAGGCACAAAAGCACAGCTCATAAAGGAAAAGATGGTTCTGTGATGACTACTACACACATACAAGCGCACACACACACACACAAACACACACACACACATACACACACACACACGATCTACATTGCAAGAGACATCATAAACCAAGTTAACAAATAAGGCCAGAGTGGAAGAAGACAGGTGAGGAAGCAGTGCCCAGAACATGTCAAGAAGTCCTACATGTGAATTTTCTTGGCAAAGGACAAATAAACCAAGTGGAGAAAAGGTGAAGACCAGGAGTTTCAGAGAAGAGAGACCATCAGTGAATAAAAATAAAGGAAAAATGCTTATAAAGTCAAACAAAAGTGCTAAACTGCTTCACAGGTACCCAAGTGACAAAACTCAGAAAGTCAGATGGTTTATCCTCAGTGTTGGGAAGTGAAGAAGCTGGAAAACTCGTGCTCAGCTGGCAGGAGAGTGAATGAGCACGGTCACTGCTCTCTTTATGGCAACATGAGATAAAATCAAAGATGTGCATGCTCTGTGACCCAGACCTGTGTTTTTATCACGTGCCCCAGAGCATTTCTCAGAGATGTGCACAAGGGCATTGCCAGCAGCATTGTTAGTGGTATGAAGAATAAGAAACCACCAAATAGCCCTGAGCATGAGACTGGACTCATAAATTCTGATATAGTCAGGTATTGGACTACTACACAGCAGTTATGGAAACATGGATTTATCTCGAAAAATTAATGCTGATGGAAGAAGCAAGTTGAGAAATAAGCTGTGATGGCATTTATGTAAATTACAAATCACAAAGCAATGTGTCTGTTGTATATCTACATCTATGACTAATCTATCTCTCTATCTGTGTAACTGTCCTACCTATCTCTTTCTATT
Organism: Pongo abelii; assembly: GCF_028885655.2. Lineage (NCBI taxonomy): Eukaryota > Metazoa > Chordata > Mammalia > Primates > Hominidae > Pongo > Pongo abelii. Next base: position 34,598,763 of record NC_072005.2, on the reverse strand, counting down.
CACCTTATCTATCATCTATCTTTCTGTTTATCTATCAATCTTTCTATTATCTTTTCATCAATCTAATCTTTCTTTCTGTCTGTATCTATCTATATATTTTTATCTAACTATCATCTTTGTGCCTGTTTATCTTTTCTATCATCTATCATTTATCTATCATCTTTCTGTCTGTTTATCTATCCTTTCTATTTATCTATCAACTATCATCTATCTATCTTTTTTATCTATCATCTTTCTGTCTGTTTATCCTTTCTATCTATCGCCTATCTATCCATCCATCCATCTTTTATCTAACTATCATCTTTCTGTTTATCCTTTCTATCTATTTTCTATCTATTTATCTAGCTATCTATCATCTATCTATCCACCTATCTTTTTATCTATCTATCATCTTTCTGTCTGTTTATCTATCCTTTCTATTTATCTATTATCCATCTATATATATTTATGTATTTTTTATCTATCACTTTCTGTCTGTTTATTCTATCTAATGTATCTATTTTTATCTATCTATCATCTTTCTGTCTATTCTATCTATTTTATCATCAGTAATTCAATCTATCTATCTTTATCATCAGTCATTTCTTTTTTATTATTATTATTATACTTTAAGTTTTAGGGTACATGTGCACAATGTGCAGGTTTGTTACATATGTATACATGTGCCATGTTGGTGTGCTGCACACATTAACTCGTCATTTAGCATTAGGTATATCTCCTAATGCTATCCCTCCCCACTCCCCCCACCCCACAACAGTCCCCGGCGTGTGATGTTCCCCTTCCTGTGTCCATGGGTTCTCATTGTTCAATTCCCACCTATGAGTGAGAACATGCGGTGTTTGGTTTTTTGTCCTTGTGATAGTTTGATGAGAATGATGGTTTCGAGTTTCATCCATGTCCCTACAAAGGACATGAACTCTTCATTTTTTATGGCTGCAAAGTATTCCATGGTGTACATGTGCCACATTTCCTTAATCCAGTCTATCGTTGTTGGACATTTGGGTTGGTTCCAAGTCTTTGCTATTGTGAATAATGCCGCAATAAACATACGTGTGCATGTGTCTTTATAGCAGCATGATTTATAATCCTTTGGGTATATACCCAGTAATGGGATGGCTGGGTCAAATGGTATTTCTAGTTCTAGATCCCTGAGGAATCGCCACACTGACTTCCACAATGGTTGAACTAGTTTACACTCCAACCAACAGTGTAAAAGTGTTCCTATTTCTCCACATCCTCTCCAGCACCTGTTGTTTCCTGACTTTTTAATGATTGCCATTCTAACTGGTGTGAGATGGTATCTCATTGTGGTTTTGATTTGCATTTCTCTGGTGGCCAGTGATGATGAACATTTTTTCATGTATCTTTTGGCTGCATAAATGTCTTCTTTTGAGAAGTGTCTGTTCATATCCTTCGCCCACTTTTTGATGGGGTTGTTTATTTTTTTGTAAATTTGTGTGAGTTTGTTGTAGATTCTGGATATTAGCCCTTTGTCAGATGAGTACATTGCAAAAATTTTCTCCTATTTTTGTAGGTTGCCTGTTCACTCTGATGGTAGTTTCTTTCGCTGTGCAGAAGCTCTTTAGTTTAATTAGATCCCATTTGTCAATTTTGGCTTTTGTTGCCATTGCTTTTGGTGTTTTAGACATGAAGTCCTTGCCCGTGCCTATGTCCTGAATGGTATTGCCTAGGTTTTCTTCTAGGGTTTTTATGGTTTTAGGTCTAACATTTAAGTGTTTAATCCATGTTGAATTAATTTTTGTATAAGGTGTAAGGAACGGATCCAGTTTCAGCTTTCTACATATGGCCAGCCAGTTTTCCCAGCACCATTTATTAAATATGGAATCCTTTCCCCATTGCTTGTTTTTGTCAGGTTTGCCAAAGATCAGATGGTTGTAGATATGTGGAATTATTTCTGATGGCTCTGTTCTGTTCCATTGATCTATATCTCTGTTTTCGTACCAGTACCATGCTGTTTTGGTTACTGGAGCCTTGTAGTATAGTTTGAAGTCAGGTAGCGTGATGCCTCCAGCTTTGTTCTTTTGGCTTAGGATTGACTTGGCGATGTGGGCTCTTTTTTGGTTGCATATGAACTTTAAAGTAGTTTTTTCCAATTCTGTGAAGAAAGTCATTGGTAGCTTGATGGGGATGGCATTGAATCTGTAAATTACCTTGGGCAGTATGGCCATTTTCATGATATTGATTCTTCCTACCCATGAGCATGGAATGTTCTTCCATTTGTTTGTATCCTCTTTTATTTCATCGAGCAGTGGTTTGTAGTTCTCCTTGAAGAGGTCCTTCACATCCCTTGTAAGTTGGATTCCTAGGTATTTTATTCTCTTTGAAACAATTGTGAATGGGAGTTCACTCATGATTTGGCTCTCTGTTTGTCTGTTATTGGTGTATAAGAATGCTTGTGATTTTTGTACATTGATTTTGTATCCTGAGACTTTGCTGAAGTTGCTTATCAGCTTAAGGAGATTTTGGGCTGAGATGATGGGGTCTTCTAGATATACAATCATGTCACCTACAAACAGGGACAATTTGACTTCCTCTTTTCCTAATTGAATACCCTTTATTTCCTTCTCCTGCCTAATTGCTCTGGCCAGAACTTCCAACACTATGTTGAATACGAGTGGTGAGAGAGGGCATCCCTGTCTTGTGCCAGTTTTCAAAGGGAATGTTTCCAGTTTTTGCCCATTGAGTATGATATTGGCTGTGGGTTTGTCATAGATAGCTCTTATTATTTTGAGATACATCCCATCAATACCTAATTTATTGAGAGTTTTTAGCATGAAGAGTTGTTGAATTTTGTTGAAGGCCTTTTCTGCATCTATTGAGATAATCGTGTGGTTTTTGTCTTTGGTTCTGTTCATATGCTGGATTACATTTATTGATTTGTGTATGTTGAACCAGCCTTGCATCCCAGGGATGAAGCCCACTTGATCATGGTGGATAAGCTTTTTGATGTGCTGCTGGATTCGGTTTGCCAGTATTTTATTGAGGATTTTTGCATCAATGTTCCTCAAGGATATTGGTCTAAAATTCTCTTTTTTGGTGGTGTCTTTGCCGGGCTTTGGTATCAGGATGATGCTGGCTTCATAAAATGAGTTAGGGAGGATTTCCTTTTTTTCTATTGATTGGAATAGTTTCAGAAGGAATGGTACCAGCTCCTCCTTCTACCTCTGGTAGAATTTGGCTGTGAATCCATCTGGTCCTGGACTTTTTTTGGTTGGTAAGCTATTGATTATTGCCACAATTTCAGCTCCTGTTATGGGTCTCTTCAGAGATTCAACTTCTTCCTGGTTTAGTCTTGGGAGGGTGTATGTGTCAAGGAGTTTATCCATTTCTTCTAGATTTTCTAGTTTATTTGCATACAGGTGTTTGTAGTATTCTCTGATGGTAGTTTGTATTTCTGTGGGATTGGAGGTGATATCCCCTTTATCAGTTTTTATTGCATCTATTTGATTCTTCTCTCTTTTCTTCTTTATTAGTCTTGCTAGTGGTCTATCGATTTTGTTGATCTTTTCAAAAAACCAGCTCCTGGATTCATTAATTTTTTGAAGGTTTTTTTGTGTCTCTATTTCCTTCAGTTCTGCTCTGATTTTAGTTATTTCTTGCCTTCTGCTAGCTTTTGAATGTGTTTGCTCTTGGTTTTCTAGTTCTTTTAACTGTGACGTTAGGGTGTCGATTTTGGATCTTTCCTGCTTTCTCTTGTGGGCATTTAGTGCTATAAATTTCCCTCTACACACTGCTTTCAATGTGTCCCAGAGATTCTGGTATGTTGTGTCTTTGTTCTCATTGGTTTCAAAGAACATCTTTATTTCTGCCTTCATTTCGTTATGTACCCAGTAGTTATTCAGGAGCAGGTTGTTCAGTTTCCATGTAGTTGAGCGGTTTTGAGTAAGTTTCTTAGTCCTGAGCTCTAGTTTGATTGCACTGTGGTCTGAGAGACAGTTTGTTATCATTTCTGTTCTTTTACATTTGCTGAGGAGTGCTTTACTTCCAAGTATGTGGTCAATTTTGGAATAGGTGTGGTGTGGTGCTGAAAAAAATGTATATTCTGTTGATTTGGGGTGGAGAGTTCTGTAGATGTCTATTAGGTCTGCTTGCTGCAGAGCTGAGTTCAATTCCTGGATATCCTTGTTGACTTTCTGTCTCGTTGATCTGTCTAATGTTGACAGTGGGGTGTTAAAGTCCCCCATTATTATTGTGTGGGAGTCTAACTCTCTTCGTAGGTCTCTAAGGACTTGCTTTATGAACCTGGGTGCTCCTGTATTGGGTGCATATATATTTAGGATAGTTAGCTCTTCTTGTTGAATTGATTCCTTTACCATTATGTAATGGCCTTCTTTGTCTCCTTTGATCTTTGTTGGTTTAAAGTCTGTTTTATCAGAGACTAGGATTGCAACCCCTGCCTTTTTTTGTTTTCCTTTTGCTTGGTAGATCTTCCTCCATCCCTTTATTTTGAGCCTATGTGTGTCTCTGCATGTGAGATGGGTTTCCTGAATACAGCACACTGATGGGTCTTGACTCTTTATCCAATTTTCCAGTCTGTGTCTTTTAATTGGAGCATTAAGCCCATTTACATTTAAGGTTAATATTATTATGTGTGTATTTGGTCCTGTCATTATGATGTTAGCTGGTTATTTTGCTCTTTTGCTCGTTAGTTGATGCAGTTTTCTTCCTAGCCTTGACGGTCTTTACATTTTGGCATGTTTTTGCAGTGGCTGGTACCGGTTGTTCCTTTCCATGTTTAGTGTTTCCTTCAGGAACTCTTTTAGGGCAGGCCTGGTGGTGACAAAAACCCTCAGCATTTGCTTGTTTGTAAAGTATTTTATTTCTCCTTCACTTATGAAGCTTAGTTTGGCTGGATATGAAATTCTAGGTTGAAAATTCTTTTCTTTAAGAATGTTGAATGTTGGCCCCCACTCTCTTCTGGCTTGTAGAGTTTCTGCTGAGAGATCCGCTGTTAGTCTGATGGGCTTCCCTTTGTGGGTAACCTGACCTTTCTCTCTGGCTGCCCTTAACATTTTTTCCTTCATTTCAACTTTGGTGAATCTGACAATTATGTGTCTTGGAGTTGCTCTTCTCAAGGAGTATCTTTGTGGTGTTCTCTGTATTTCCTGAATCTGAGTGTTGGCCTGCCTCGCTAGATTGGGGAAGTTCTCCTGGATAATATCCTGCAGAGTGTTTTCCAACTTAGTTCCATTCTCCCCATCACTTTCAGGTACACCAATCAGACGTAGATTTGTTTTTTTCACATAGTTCCACATTTCTTGGAGGCTTTGTTCATTTCTTTTTATTCTTTTTTCTCTAAACTTCCCTTCTTGCTTCATTTCATTCATTTTGTCTTCCATCACTGATACCCTTTCTTCCAGTTGATTGCATCAGCTCCTGAGGCCTCTGCATTCTTCATGTAGTTCTTGAGCCTTGGTTTTCAGCTGCATCACCTCCTTTAAGGACTTCTCTGCATTGGTTATTCTAGTTATCCATTCGTCTAATTTTTTTTCAAAGTTTTTACCTTCTTTGCCATTGGTTTGAATTTCCTCCTGTAGCTCAGAGTAGTTTGATCGTCTGAAGCCTTCTTCTCTCAGCTCGTCCAAGTCATTCTCCATCCAGCTTTGTTCCGTTGCTGGTGAGGAGCTGCGTCCCTTTGGAGGAGGAGAGGCACTCTGCTTTTTAGAGTTTCCAGTTTTTCTGCTCTGTTTTTTCCCCATCTTTGTGGCTTTATCTACTTTTGGTCTTTGATGATGGTGACGTACAGAAGGGTTTTTGGTGTGGATGTCCTTTCTGTTTGTTAGTTTTCCTTCTAACAGACAGGACCCTCAGCTGCAGGTCTGTTGGAATTTGCTAGAGGTCCACTCCAGACTCTGTTTGCCTGGGTATCAGCAGCAGTGGCTGCAGAACAGCAGTGGCTATAGAACAGCAGATCTTGGTGAACCTCAAATGCTGCTGCCTGATTGTTCCTCTGAAAGTTTTGTCTCAAAGGAGTACCCGGCTGTGTGAGGTCTCAGTCTGCCCCTACTGGGGGGTGCCTCCCAGTTAGGCTGCTTGGGGGTCAAGGACCCACTTGAGGAGGCAGTCTGCCTGTTCTCAGGTCTCCAGCTGTGTGCTGGGAGAACCACTACTCTCTTCAAAGCTGTTAGACAGAGACATTTAAGTCTGCAGAGGTTACTGCTGTCTTTTTGTTTGTCTGTGCCCTGCCCCTAGAGGTGGAGCCTACAGAAGCAGGCAGGCCTCCTTGAGCTGTGGTGGGCTCCACCCAGTTCGAGCTTCCCGGCTGCTTTGTTTGCCTAATCAAGCCTGGGCAATGGCAGGCGCCCCTCCCCCAGCCTCGCTGCCGCCTTGCAGTTTGATCTCAGACTGCTGTGCGAGCAATCAGGGAGACTCTGTGGGCGTAGGACCCTCTGAGCCAGATGCGGGATATAATCTCCTGGTGTGCCGTTTTTTAAGCCTGTTGGAAAAGCACAGTATTAGGGTGGGAGTGACCCGATTTTCCAGGTGCCGTCTGTCACCCCTTTCTTTGACTAGGAAAGGGAACTCCCTGACCCCTTGCGCTTCCTGAGTGAGACAATGCCTTGCCTTGCTTCGGTTCATGCACGGTGCACTGCACCCACTGTCCTGCACCCACTGTCTGGCACTCCCTAGTGAGATGAACCCGGTCCCTCAGATGGAAATGCAGAAATCACCTGTCTTCTGCATCACTCACACTGGGAGCTGTAGACTGGAGCTATTCCTATTTGGCCATCTTGGCTCCACCCACCCATCATCAATCATTTCAATCTACCTATCTAGATATCCATCCTTCTGTATAAAGTTGGGACTAGATATATCTCTTCACCAAAAGAAAATTAAAATATTTATGAAAATATAAGAATGTTTGTGGGGAGAGGCATTTCAATTAAATCTGTGAAATTCTGTTTCTTTTATGAAAAATGAATTTCAGCACAATTAAGAACATATTTTCATTTGCTAATCATGGATGCCAGGCACATAGATGTTTATTCCATTATGTTGTTGTGGATTTCTGAAATTAGCAAAAAGGAAGAGAACCATGATGCAGGCAGGGGAGGCATAGTCCCTCATGGGGCCTGAACTCCCAGCTCTCAGACCTGGCACCCATGGAGTTTGGGAGATGCTGGAGCTTGGATGCCATTTGTGCACGTGGCCACCTTTCCTGTCTCTGAAATATACCACACTGCAGCTAACTTTAGGAAACTTGAAGAAGATATCTGGGGAGACCAGGTTGGCTTCAGAAAACAAGGAGGAAACCAGGCATGAGGGTCCATAGGAGTGAGGAGAGGGGTCCTCTGTGGGCTGTGTGTCCTCTATGTGCCTCTGGCCCATGCCTCTCCTCACTCCCACCTCCCAAACTCCCACATGTCCTTCAGTGGAAATCAGTGTCACCTCCTCTAGGAAGCCTTCTGGGACCCCTGTGCACAGCTCTAGCTCTGCATTTCCTGCACTGCTTTGCTGTACTGAGGTCTCTTAAAGTGGAGGGATGGGAGCTCTGCATCCTCCAGACTTTGCACAATGTCAGTCTCACAACATAGCTGGTTTGGGTGGTGTGAATAGAGATGAGTAGGAGTTTGGATAGGTTTGGGTTCAGGACAGCTGAAGGCGCAAAGCCATTGCAATCAGCAAATAGTCTATGGGGGCATCACACAAGACTCCTTCCTGGCTACAGGATAGAAAACTCAACCAGTGCCTCCAAGGGAATATATCAGGTCCCTAAACTGCAAAGTCTATCTGGCCTCAGGCTCATCTGGATAAGAGGCTCAATTGTCATCTGGACCAGGTTTATTTCCCTCTCCTTTTCTCCCTTCTTCCACCTCTGGATTTCCTTTCCTGTGTGTGGGAGCCATTCTCAGTTTCTGCCCTGGATAGAGAACAGAGGTGACTGCGTCAGACACAGTCCGCTTCTGTCCAGCAGGAAAAAGCAAGGTCCTCTCTCTCCTGACTGCTCCAGCGAGTTCCTAGGGTTAGCATTGCCTGTCTCTGATGTGTCCCAAGTCCATCCCTTAACCAGCCCTTGCAGAGGTGGGAGTTGATGGTGGTTTGAGCCTAGATCTAAAACTAGGGGTGGGATCAGCCCCATCCTCAACAAGGCACTGAGATTGGGGGTAAGAGTGTGGTTTCTGGGGACACTGGATGAATGGATATTGAGAGAAAGCCAATGCTTGCTGCCAGCAGAGGGACTGAGTTGACTTACATATGGAATGGAGGAGCAAGGGCGTGCTGCTCTCTGAGTTCCTGACATCACCTCGCCTCTTCAGAGGTTCTCAGCTGAGGTGTGGGGCAAGGGAAGGCTGAGACCCTAGCACTTCCTCCCTGACCGTGCACATCAGAAAGCTGGCTGTGAGCCAGCTACCAGCCCTCAGCTCTTCTTCTCTGCTGGGCTATACAGGGGCAGAGTTTCTGGCTCCTGTCCCAAGAGCTATGGGTAAAACGTTTTAAGGAGTCATAAACTAAACACTGAATTTTCAGAGTTCAGAAGTCGTTCTTGACACTATTGGAAAGGTGTGGTTGTCCAACTATTAAGCTGTTGGTTTTGCATTGCAGAGAGGACAGAGCTGCCCTTTACATTTGGTTATAAATTGGAGGCATTTGCTCATCTCTGTGGGCTTTGGCTAGACATTAAGAAAAGAAACCGGATGGATGTGACCGACGCCTCCGCTCAGCCGACGGTGGGAACTGGGAGTGATGTGAGGTTTTACACAAGAGTTTCTATAATGCTTTGAGTTGTTTCGCAGGATGAAACTATTAATAGGGTTGTTAAAATTGGAAATAAATGTTCAGACCACCAGTTGGTGAGGCTGTCCACATGAGAGCTGCATATGTACCCAGCATCTAGCATTTGCTCAGACGATCAGTCCGCACAGAAGGTAGAGTTTCTGAAACCTGAGATGGCTTTGGGGAGCACACAGGACTTTACATGGCTCAAACCCAAGGTTGCTGACATGAGGTTTAGGAAAAATGGCTTCAGGGCATTAATAAAAATTACAAGAAAAACAATGACCCCACATGCTGAGAGCCCCTGTGTGCCCTCTCTGTGCTGTGCGCTTTACCTTCGTTATCTGTGTTCACTCTCACAACAGCCTCTGAGGCAGTTGTTTCATTACTAGTTCACACTGCAGAAACCAAACCTTAGTGAGAAGCCAAGGGCTTAGCTCAAGGTCATGGAGCTAGTAAACCACAGAGCTGTGGTTCAAAGCCAGGCCGACTAATTCTAGAACTCACACTTTTAAGCTTTCCTGTGGAAACTGAAAGTGACGATGACTGGTTTAAAAGAATGCAATAGAATACGAAAACAGGAGCCAAGATGGCCGAATAGGAAGAGCTCCGGTCTACAGCTCCCAGCGCGAGCGACGCAGAAGACAGGTGATTTCTGCATTTCCATCTGAGGTACCGTGTTCATCTCACTAGGGAGTGCCAGACAGTGGGCGCAGGTCAGTGGGTGAGTGCACCATGCACCAGCCGAAGCAGGGGCGAGGCATTGCCTCACTCGGGAAGCGCAAGGGGTCAGGGAGTTCCCTTTCCAGGGGTGACAGACGGCACCTGGAAAATCGGGCCACTCCCACCCGAATACTGTGCGTTTCCGACGGGCTTAGGAAACGGTGCCCCAGGAGAGTATAGCCCGCACCTGGCTCAGAGGGTCCTACGCCCACGGAGTCTCGCTGATTGCTAGCACAGCAGTCTGAGATCAAACAGCAAGTCGGCAGCGAGGCTGGGGGAGGGGCGCCCGCCATTGCCCAGGCTCGCTTAGGTAAACAAAGCAGCCAGGAAGCTTGAACTGGGTGGAGCCCACCACAGCTCAAGGAGGCCTGCCTGCCTCTGTAGGCTCCACCTCTGGGGGCAGGGCACAGACAAACAAAAAGACAGCAGTAACCTCTGCAGACTTAAATGTCCCTGTCTGACAGCTTTGAGGAGAGCAGTGGTTCTCCCAGCACGCAACTGGAGATCTGAGAACGGGCTGACTGCCTCCTCAAGTGGGTCCCTGACCCCTGACCCCCGAGCAGCCTAACTGACCCCCGAGCAGCCTAACTGGGAGGCACCCCCCAGCAGGGGCAGACTGACACCTCACACGGCCGGCCAGGTACTCCAACAGACCTGCAGCTGAGGGTCCTGTCTGTGAGAAGGAAAACTAACAGAAAGGACATCCACACCAAAAACCCATCTGTACATCACCATCATCAAAGACCAAAAGTAGATAAAACCACAAAGATGGGGAAAAAACAGAGCAGAAAAACTGGAAACTCTAAAAAGCAGAGTACCTCTCCTCCTCCAAAGGAACGCAGTTCCTCACCAGCAACGGAACAAAGCTGGACAGAGAATGACTTTGATGAGCTGAGAGAAGAAGGCTTCAGACGATCAAATTACTCTGAGCTACGGGAGGATATCCAAACCAAAGGCAAAGAAGTTGAAAAATTTGAAAAAAAATTTAGAAGAAAGTATAACTAGAATAACCAATACAGAGAAGTGCTTAAAGGAGCTGATGGAGCTGAAAACCAAGGCTCGAGAACTACGTGAAGAATGCAGAAGCCTCAGGAGCCGATGCGATCAAATGGAAGAAAAGGTATCAGCCCTGGAAGATGAAATGAATAAAATGAAGCGAGAAGGGAAGTTTAGAGAAAAAAGAATAAAAAGAAACGAGCAAAGCCTCCAAGAAATGTGGGACTATGTGAAAAGACCAAATCTATGTCTGATTGGTGTACCTGAAAGTGACGGGGAGAATGGAAACAAGTTGGAAAACACTCTGCAGGATATTATCCAGGAGAACTTCCCCAATCTAGCAAGACAGGCCAACATTCAGATTCAGGAAATACAGAGAACGCCACAAAGATACTCCTCGAGAAGAGCAACTCCAAGACACATAATTGTCAGATTCACCAAAGTTGAAATGAAGGAAAAAATGTTAAGGGCAGCCAGAGAGAAAGGTCGGGTTACCATCAAAGGGAAGCCCATCAGACTAACAGCGGATCTTTCGGCAGAAACTCTACAAGCCAGAAGAGAGTGGGGGCCAATATTCAACATTCTTAAAGAAAAGAATTTTCAACCCAGAATTTCATATCCTGCCAAACTAAGCTTCATAAGTGAAGGAGAAATAAAATACTTTACAGACAAGCAAATGCTGAGAGATTTTGTCACCACCAGGCCTGCCCTAAAAGAGCTCCTGAAGGAAGCGCTAAACATGGAAAGGCACAACCGGTACCAGCCACTGCAAAATCATACCGAAATGTAAAGACCATTGAGACTAGGAAGAGACTGCATCAACTAACGATCAAAATAACCAGCTAACATCATAATGACAGGATCAGATACACACATAACAATATTAACTTTAAATGTAAATGGACTAAATGCTCCAATTAAAAGACACAGACTGGCAAATTGGATAAAGACTCAAGACCCATCAGTGTGCTGTATTCAGGAAACCCATCTCACATGCAGAAACACACATAGGCTCAAAATAAAAGGATGGAGGAAGATCTACCAAGCAAATGGAAAACAAAAAAGGCAGGGGTTGCAATCCTAGTCTCTGATAAAACAGACTTTAAACCAACAAAGATCAAAAGAGACAAAGAAGGCCATTACATAACGGTAAAGGGATTAATTCAACAAGAAGAACTAACTATCCTAAATATATATGCACCCAATACAGGAGCACCCAGATTCATAAAGCAAGTCCTGAGTGACCTACAAAGAGACTTAGACTCCCACACATTAATAATGGGAGACTTTAACACCCCACTGTCAACATTAGACAGATCAACAAAACAGAAAATCAACAATGATACCCAGGAATTGAACTCAGCTCTGCACCAAGCAGACCTAATAGACATCTACAGAACTCTCCACCCCAAATCAACAGAATATACATTTTTTTCAGCACCACACCACACCTATTCCAAAATTGACCATATACTTGGAAGTAAAGCTCTCCTCAATAAATGTAAAAGAACAGAAATTATAACAAACTATCTCTCAGATCACAGTGCAATCAAGCTAGAACTCAGGATTAAGAATCTCACTCAAAACCGCTCAACTACATGGAAACTGAACAACCTGCTCCTGAATGACTACTGGGTACATAACGAAATGAAGGCAGAAATAAAGATGTTCTTTGAAACCAACGAGAACAAAGACACAACATACTAGAATCTCTGGGATGCATTCAAAGCAGTGTGTAGAGGGAAATTTATAGCACTAAATGCCCACAAGAGAAAGCAGGAAAGATCCAAAATTGACACCCTAACATCACAATTAAAAGAACTAGAAAAGCAAGAGCAAACACATTCAAAAGCTAGCAGAAGGCAAGAAATAACTAAAATCAGAGCAGAACTGAAGGAAATAGAGACACAAAAAACCCTTCAAAAAATAAATGAATCCAGGAGCTGGTTTTTTGAAAGGATCAACAAAATTGATAGACCACTAACAAGATTAATAAAGAAAAAAAGAGAGAAGAATCAAATAGATGCAATAAAAAGTGATAAAGGGGATATCACCACCGATCCCACAGAAATACAAACTACCATCAGAGAATATTACAAACACCTCTATGCAAATAAACTAGAAAATCTAGAAGAAATGGATAAATTCCTCAACACATACACCCTCCCAAGACTAAACCAGGAAGAAGTTGAATCTCTGAATAGACCAATAACAGGAGCTGAAATTGTGGCAATAATCAATAGCTTACCAACCAAAAAAAGTCCAGGACCAGATGGGTTCACAGCCGAATTCTACCAGAGGTACAAGGAGGAGCTGGTACCATTCCTTCTGAAACTATTCCAATCAATAGAAAAAGAGGGAATCCTCCCTAACTCATTTTATGAGGCCAGCATCATCCTGATACCAAAGCCTGGCAGAGACACAACAAAAAAAGAAAATTTTAGACCAATATCCTTGATGAACATTGATGCAAAAATCCTCAATAAAATACTGGCAAACAGAATCCAGCAGCACATCAAAAAGCTTATCCACCATGATCAAGTGGGCTTCATCCCTGGGATACAAGGCTGGTTCAATATACGCAAATCAATAAATGTAATCCAGCATATAAACAGAACCAAAGTCAAAAACCACGTGATTATCTCAATAGATGCAGAAAAGGTCTTTGACAAAATTCAACAACCCTTCATGCTAAAAACTCTCAATAAATTAGGTATTGATGGGTCGTATCTCAAAATAATAAGAGCTATTTATGACAAACCCACAGCCAATATCATACTGAATGGGCAAAAACTGGAAGCATTCCCTTTGAAAACTGGCACAAGAGAGGGATGCCCTCTCTCACCACTTCTATTCAACATAGTGTTGGAAGTTCTGGCCAGGGCAATTAGGCAAGAGAAGGAAATCAAGGGTATTCAATTAGGAAAAGAGGAAGTCAAATTGTCCCTGTTTGCAGATGACATGATAGTATATCTAGAAAACCGCATTGTCTCAGCCCAAAATCTCCTTAAGCTGATAAGCAACTTCAGCAAAGTCTCAGGATACAAAATCAATGTACAAAAATCACAAGCATTCTTATACATCAATAACAGACAAACAGAGAGCCAAATCATGAGTGAACTCCCATTCACAATTGCTTCAAAGAGAATAAAATACCTAGGAATCCAACTTACAAGGGATGTGAAGGACCTCTTCAAGGAGAACTACAAACCACTGCTCAAGGAAATAAAAGAGGATACAAACAAATGGAAGAACATTCCATGCTCATGGGTAGGAAGAATCAATATCATGAAAATGGCCATACTGCCCAAGGTAATTTACAGATTCAATGCCATCCCCATCAAGCTACCAATGACTTCCTTCACAGAATTGGAAAAAACTACTTTAAGGTTCATATGCAACCAAAAAAGAGCCCGCATTGCCAAGTCAATCCTAAGCCAAAAGAACAAAGCTGGAGGCATCACGCTACCTGACTTCAAACTATACTACAAGGCTCCAGTAACCAAAACAGCATGGTACTGGTACCAAAACAGAGATATAGATCAATGGAACAGAACAGAGCCGTCAGAAATAATGCCTCATATCTACAACTATCTGATCTTTGACAAACCTGACAAAAACAAGAAATGAGGAAAGGATTCCCTATTTAATAAATGGTGCTGGGAAAACTGGCTGGCCATATGTAGAAAGCTGAAACTGGATCCGTTCCTTACACCTTATACAAAAATCAATTCAAGATGGATAAAGACTTAAATGTTAGACCTAAAACCATAAAAACCCTAGAAGAAAACCTAGACAATACCATTCAGGACATAGGCATGGGCAAGGACTTCATGTCTAAAACACCAAAAGCAATGGCAACAAAAGCCAAAATTGACAAATGGGATCTAATTAAACTAAAGAGCTGCACAGCAAAGGAAACTACCATCAGAGTGAACAGGCAACCTACAAAATGGGAGAAAATTTTCGCAACCTACTCATCTGACAAAGGGCTACTATCCAGAATCTACAGTGAACTCCAACAAATTTACAAGAAAAAAACAAACAACCCCATCAAAAAGTGGGCGAAGGACATGAACAGACACTTCTCAAAAGAAGACATTTATGCAGCCAAAAAACACATGAAAAAATGCTCACCATCACTGGCCATCAGAGAAATGCAAATCAAAACCACAATGAGATACCATCTCACACCAGTTAGAATGGCAATCATTCAAAAGTCAGGAAACAACAGGTGGTGGAGAGGATGTGGAGAAATAGGAACACTTTTACACTGTTGGTGGGACTGTAAACTAGTTTAACCCTTGTGGAAGTCAGTGTGGCGATTCCTCAGGGATCTAGAACTAGAAATTCCATTTGACCCAGCCATCCCATTACTGGGTATATACCCAAAGGACTATAAATCATGCTGCTATAAAGACACATGCACACGTATGTTTATTGCGGCATTATTCACAATAGCAAAGACTTGGAACCAACCCAAATGTCCAACAATGATAGACTGGACTAAGAAAATGTGGCACATATACACCATGGAATACTATGCAGCCATAAAAAATGATGAGTTCATGTCCTTTGTAGGGACATGGATGAAATTGGAAATCATCATTCTCAGTAAACTATCACAAGAACAAAAAACCAAACACCGCATATTCTCACTCATAGGTGGGAATTGAACAATGAGAACACATGGACACAGGAAGGGGAACATCACACTTCGGGGACTGTTGTGGGGTGGGGGCAGGGGGGAGGGATAGCATTGGGAGATATACCTAATGCTAGATGACGAGTTGGTGGGTGCAGCACACCAGCATGGCACATGTATACATATGTAACTTACCTGCACATTGCGCACATGTACCATACAGCCTAAAGTATAATAATAATAATAATAATAATAGTAATAATAAAAAGAAAAAAAAATAAAATAAATTAAAAAAAAAAAGAATGCAATATTTGTGAATGCGAATATTAGCCTCCTACCACCCGGGCCCTCCTGCACACAGATTACCTGTTTTGAAATTCAAATCCCTACTTGAAATCCACTATGGGGAGTCACTAGGAAACACCAGGAGAAGCTGCTTTTGTTAAGTGAGCACCATCCTCAAAAATACATCGCTTTGACAAATGAAAGATGTTCTCATTATTAATCACAGCTGGAGCACTCATTGACTGAGTCTCTGTGTGGTGTCAGGCCCCATTTTAATCTACTGCTGCTAACAATTATTTTCCAAGAGTTTCACTCTGGTCCCATGGGGTGCTGTGGCTGGGGTTGTCTGCCTGTCCACCAAGATTCTTTCTGCTTCCTCCCAGGCACAGGTGTAGCCCACAGCTCCCAGCACCCCCAGACATGACCATATGACTGCGTTCTACCCAACCCACTGTGGGTAAAAGTCACAGATTTCACACCCATGCCTGGCCTGTGGAAACCTCCCAGACACAATCCTACACCTTTCCCTTCCTTGGAGACCATGGAAGCTGTGTGCTGAAGACGGTGGGGCCACAGGATGGACAGAGCCTGGTTCTCTGACTCATCCACTACTCAGGGACTCTTGGACTTTACTTGAGAAAGAGATGAAAGTTTGTTGTGTGAATCTGCTGAGACTTGGGAGTATTTGGTTACAGTAGCTCATAGCTAGATGCTACCATATCTCAATGATCATACAACATATTTTTTCCATCTTTGCAAATTTCTGAAATTACTGGTGTGGGTTTTACAGTCCTTAGCATCTTAGACTCGCTGTGGGCCTAAACTGAGATCTAATTTCAAGAGATTTGTGTTTATTTCTTCCGTTTCATGGAGCCACTACCAACATGAGTTCAAAGTGAAATTGTCTACTTTGGGTTTTTCGGACTACACTGGGCAGTGTGAATTCAGGTATCAAACCTGCCTGAGTACTAGTTCAGGGTTCAAACTCTCAAAGAAGAATATTTTCTCCCTTCACTTGGCGCCTAGGTTGAGACATGCCAATTTCCTTGTCACTTTGTTTACATGGTGGGTTTATATTTCTCATTTACTCATACACAGGTGGCTCAGCCTTTGTGTCCCGGCTTTATGTGGAGAACTTCTATTAGATATGTTACGTTGGGCATTTTTTCTGTTTTAGTGGCATTTAAAATGATATCACATTTTACAAGTGATGGCATGCTGAATTCAACAAAACATAGTGTTATTATCTTCAGTTTACAGATAGGAAATGAAGACCTCTGAGGCACAGAGAGATGGGGATTAGAGTAGCAAGTGTCAGAGCTGAGCTAGGGATCTAGCACAGTCTGACTCTTGCCTGAGCTCTTAGGCACCACACCACTGCAGGGTGGCCCTGTGACCATGCTGGGCCACCAAGTAGAGGACGGGCAGGCTAAGTGTTGAAAACGGCTCTGCCATCTTCAGGAGTTTGAATTTGGGTATGACCCTAAACCTCAGGTTCCTCAACTGTACACTGGAGATTATATGCATTGCTACTTTATAAGGTTGCAATAAGGATTAAATGGGATCACAATGTAAAAAACTGAGAGGTGCATGGAGCAGATTCAGAGATGCTTAGGTTATTCTTCCAACCACGGTGCTCTTCTGTCCCCCAGTAATCTACAGGGAGTATTACGCAGCATCCACCCTGTTCAAGCCATGGCTTCTCACTTAAGCCTATGATACAGTCACAATCATCCTCATTCCACAGATGAGAAACTGGGCTCAGAGATTTCAAGCGACTTGACCAGGCCACACAGGCAGCCGGAGGCAGAGCCAGGATTCAAACTCAGGCCTGCTTGGCCCTGGAGCCTGAGCTCTCTCCTCTCTTCCCTGCCTCACTCACTCTGCTTGCCTCTAGCACATGGCATTCTGTCCATATTAGTATATATCTTATGGAAAAGGTCCTGGGAATGGTCCTAGGCCTTCTTGAAGACTTCTCCCTGAATGGCCAGAATGGTTCCTCCTGAAAACGTTAAATAATCTCTCTGGTGCTGGCTGCTAGCTGAGGTCACTGGCTCTGGTGAGAGGGCAGCCAGCCTAAAGTTGCTTAGGACAGAATCTAACCCGGTGTGGACTGTGCACTTTTGGGTGATGATTGCAGTGACCCAGTGCCTCAAATCATGAGCTGTGCTAGTCAGGAAAGGCTTCTTGGAGGAGGGGGCACTCCAGCCAGGTCTGGAGGGATGGCAGATTCTGGGGAAGGGGTGGAAAGGGAATGGAGAGCGCATCAGGCTAAGGGTCCAGTATGAGCAGAGGAGTGGAGGAAAGAACATGCATTTGGGGCTGGGGGGAGAGGAGGGAGATTGTGCTAGAGGATGGAGGGACAACCCCGCCTGTGCCACTCGCTGGGGGGCTCAGTGGCTGGAAGACTTGCTGCTCTAGTCTGTGCCTATGGTTTAAAGGCCAGAGGATGGGGTGGGCTAAGCAGCCTGTTACACCCCAGCCCCAGCCAAGGAGTGGAGGCTTCGGACACACACCTGTGGCCCGGGCCCCAGCTCCTGCCCGCCTTCCCTAGGCCTCACTCTCTGAGCAATTTTCTTAGGGCCAGGCCCAGTGCCTCACACCTGGATTCTCCCAGCATACTGTCCACCTCAGTGTGAGGCCAGCACAAGGGAGGAAGGTGTTGGCACATGTCACAAAGATGCTACTGCCAGGTACTGCTGGCTCCTGGGACACCAAGACTGGTGTCAGGACTTGGCTCTCCCCATCTCTTGGCTCTTTCTTCTCTCTGTTGGCTCTCCATGCCAACAGAGAGAAGAAAGAGCCAAAAGCTCTTCCTTTCCTCCGCATGGGGAGCACTGACAGCTCCCTCCTGGACAGCCTCCGACAGTGCTTCCACTTCCCGTTCCCTCCCAGGAGCAGCCTCTGCCCACTCAAGCACGAGTGCCTGCCTCCTGCATGCTCCTGGCTGTGAGCTGAGTTGCTGCAATGGCCTGTCACGGCACGTGCGTCTGCTCGTGGTAAGGGAGTGGGGGTGGGGCATGGGGCAAGGCACTTGAACCACAGGGCCTGAGGGTGGGGCAGGGCAGGTTCCCAAAGGGAAACCATCCACTGTTTCCAAGAATGGAAAGATAGGAGCTGGGTGCTGGCAGGCACTGACACCCCCGAGGCTGGACCCCCCCGATGCTCTGTCCCCAGTGCCCTGCACTCGGGCTCAGGCTGGTCTGGCATTCTCTGCTTCTCTGTGTGCAGGAGGAAAAATAGGAGTCATCTGTGCTCAGCTCTGAGAAGGGGTGGCCTGCTGACAGTACCTTTGCTAGCTCTGGAGATGAGCTGCCCCTGGGGACTGACTCCTGGGCAAGCCAGCTGGCCTGAGGGCCTGGGAGTGGCTCTCTAGCCACTGATGACCTGTCCAGGTCTGAGTTTCTGAGAAGGCCTCCTCTGACACTGGGAACTGGCACTAGGTGTGCAGGTGGGCTGGCAGGAGGTGGGTGTGTTCCTGTCACCATAGGGGCCTCTGCTGCGCTTCTGCAGGTGCAGGGAGGAACCCAAGATGTCTCAGGAACTGCTACAGGCATCTTTCACTGTAAACACACGATTTATACACTCAAAATACACCCTAAATGCTAAAGGTTGTCTCACTGCTGACAAACAGAGTGTTTAACCAACACAGAGGTTTTCCTTGGGTCCATATGAGAAGAATGCTGAGCAAAAGGTGAAATTTGCTTTTAACCTTAATTTTCAAATTCAGGCTTCCCCAGCCAAGTGTCCTTGCTGTCCTGAGACAAACCAAGAACCAAGAACACGTGTTCAGGACCTAACATAGGGCAGGCACATCCTAGGAGGAATCAGGGCCACGGGACATTGTGTGACTTGGCAGATGGGTCACAGGAGGGTAGCTGAGACCCTCTTTTCATGTCAGAAGGGCTGCTGAGGGGCCGCTGGTCCACTGCACCACCCTTGGGTGCAAGAGGATGGCTATGGGACCTCCATGTGATGAGATCCCATCTGGGTAGGAAGGTAGATGCTGCTGGGAACGTGTGCTTTGCAAACTGTGCAGAAGACACTCACAGTTGTCCTTTTTCAAACTTGTACACATTTATGGGGCACAAGTGTAATTTTGTTACATGGATATAATGCGTAGTGGTGTCATCTGAGCCTTTAGTGTAGCCATTGCTGGACTAACGTATGTGGTACCCATGAAGTAACTTCTCCTGCCTCACCCCCTCCATCCTCCCCACCCTTGGGTGTCTCCAGAGTCTATCATTCCACACTCTACATCCATGTGTACACATTATTTAGCTCCCACTGATAAGTGAGAATGTGTGGTATTTATCTTTTTGTGTCTGAGTTATTTCACGTAGGAGAATGGCCTCCGGTTCCATCCTTATTGCTGCAGAAGACATGATTTCATTCATCTTTATGGCCAAGTAGTACGCCTTGGTGCATATGCACCATATTTTCTTCGTCCTGTCATTGGTTGGTGGACACCCAGGCTGATTTCATGTCTTTGCTATTGTGAATGGTGCTGGGAAGAACATGTGAGGGCAGGTATTCTTTTGATACAGTGATGTCTTTTCTTTTGGGGAGATGCCAGATGCACTTCTCCTCAATGCCTCTGTGCATCCAGCTCATCAAGGGGGTGATGTTTTAGTGAACGAAACAGCACTGAGTGTGACAAGACCCCGGTGTGGAAAGGGGGCTGGTGGTGCAGAGCAGGACCAGGAGCCCCATGTGGCTGGAACACACTGCGGAGGGGAGGGCAGCATGTACGAGGCCGAAGAGGGCCTGGGTTGCATGGTCATGTGGGCCATGGAGAGGAACTTGAACTTGATTCCTGAGGAGTGAGAAGCCAGCTCAGGGACTGAAGCAGGAAGTGCCATGATCTGGTTTGCATTTTATAGACAAACCTGTTGCTGCTAGGAGAATGACTTGACAAGGAGCGAGTTGGGGAGCCCTGAGTGCCGCACAGGCCAGGATTGGCACCGAGCGAGTGGCAGTGGAGACAGCCCGAGGTTTGTTGATTCAAGACCTCTTTTGATGTATTTTGGAGGCTAAATCTACAGGACATATGGATGGTTTATATTCAGGGCTGAGCAAAAGGGAGCTGTCAAGGATGTGCCACTCCTAGATTTCTGATTCCGACAAGGAGCCGTGATTGACTCAAGTGCGGGAGACTCAAGTCCCTTATATGATGCACTGTGGGCTCTCAAGCAAGCAGTGGAGAAGAAAAGTGTGAGTCTCCTAGGGATAGAACTCTGCCCTGCGATCTGTGTTTAAGATGTGTTAGCAAATAGATGCCATTTAAAGCTATGAAACTGATGTAATTATTTAGCAAGAGTATACAGAGAAAAAACAATAGGGCCAAGACCTGTTCTGATAAGACACCAACATTTAGAAGAGGTTGGGTGAGGAGAAACTCACAGAGCAGAGAGACAGGGAAGGAAGTCCCGCAGAATGAGGTATTGCAGAAGCTGAGGCCAGGTTAGATTGAGGTGGGGGCAGTAGCTGGGGCTAGTGCTGCTCAGAGATTGGGAAACATGAGAATGACCACTGGATTTGGAAACAGGAGGCTGTGCTGGTATGAGTGGTGGGGAACAGCCTAGACTGGGCAATTCAATATTGGATGAAAGGTAAGGAAGCAGGGCAACGTGTGCAGACCACTCATTCTGGGCACATTGCTTCCTAGTTCCCTTGCAGTTGGATGAGGTCACATTCCTAATTCTGGCCAGTGAAATGTGAGCAAAGTGCTATGTGTCATTCCACGCTGATCGAGTGAAAACACCCTGGACGCCCTTCCTGCTCCTTCCTTCTGCTGAGGAGGCTGCTGGTTCCAGATGAAGTAGCTATGAGATGGTGGAGCCTCCATCAGCTTCGATCCCAAGTGACTGTGGAGCAAAGTCTTCTTCCCCACAGCTGACAGGTACAGGGAGCCTCCTCTTTCCCCCAGGTCCATGTTTCTCTGCCTTCTCCTCCATAGCTTTAGTGACTGGATGGGCCAGGAGCCCACAGGCAGGTGGAATGACCTCTGTGCTTCTCGGCTTGCCCTTCTCTGGTTCCACCGGGAGTGAGAGAAGGAAGGGAACATACAAGATGATTGCACTCTTCTTCTCTTTTTATGGTCCTGGTGTTCATGCCGCTGTGTTTCTACCAGGCCCTCCTAATCCATCAGCAGCCAGGCATCTCTCAAATCAGATATCTTAAAGGCCCTCCCAGGAATAGATCCCACCACAGAGTGAGTGCTGCCGGCTCTCCATCACCGGGAGGGCCGTCCATCCATCAGCTGAGGGGTTGTTATTAATGATGAGAAGAAAATATCTACTCGGCTGCTCCGTTTTTGTTATTGCCTTTAACTATGACTTAAAGAAGAAACATAGTCAATACGCTTAATCTAAGGTTTTCTCTGAACATTTTGGTAACAATTCGTTTTAAGTAGTAGGCAATATCTGAGGACTGGCTAGAGTAAATCTGCAGTGTAATACAACCAGGTCTCCAATCTGAAGAGCAAAATAGAAATGCAGGTATTCCCTTTTTATATCGTTGTCAACATGCAGAAGGGTTGCATCGGGGGGACCTGCTGCCCATCTCTGCACCGTCCACTCTAGGTTGCACCAGACCCTGGGATTGACTTAGTCCCATCAGTAAAATGGTGGTCTTCTGCCCTTCTGATCCCAGCCAATAGTGGACTGTTGGCAGTGACAGCCTAAACACCCCAGGTTCTCACCACTGAGCCAGCAAATGTCCTTCATTATTCACACTTTGGAGTGCTCAGCTTTGGTCTGAGTAGTCTTTATGCACCAGCTGTTCTTGGAGGCAGCCCTGAACTCCGAGGTCACTCAGGAGTGCTCCTCAGGTCACCGACCCACTAGCCCCCGTGTGGCCATGTCCTGGGCAGGAGATCAATCAGCACCAAGGCCTGCAGGACAGGGATCTCTAGTGGGTTAACTTTATCTAATTGTCTTTGTTAAACTATAAATTTTATTTCTTTCTTTTTTCTTTTTGGAAAGAAGAACTTTGTTTTTCATAAAGGGTTGCATCCTGCAGGGTGGCCACTCTGACCGGGTGGGAAGTGTAGCCTCTGATCAGAAGCCAGAAACAGACACTTTCAGGGAAGGGCAAAAGGAACAGGAATTAGTGCTGAGTTGGATGGCTGAATATACATATTCAATAAGCTGCAGGAGGAGTCATGAATATTTATGAGAGGTGAAACATGCACATGCACAAGTGAGCTGCACGCCCCTTCATGAGCCCCCTGTACCAAAAATGGTGGTTTTAGCATGACCCAAGGGTAGAACTTTTGGCCCTCCTATGTCAAAAGGTGAAGCAGAAGACACCAAAACCCTCCCTGTGCATCTTCCATGGACTAAGCAGAGCCACCCCATGGTCAGTGGTCTCTTATCAGGCAAAAACGAGGAGCAGCATCAAGCAGTGGGTTGATCACAGCAGTGAACTGTGTTGGAAGGGTAGGTTTGTGTTTAGCCCTTAGGAAAGAAAGCCTAGTGGTGGTTAGCAAGGGAAGGGAATAACAAGACTTGTCTGATGCTCCCCATCCCATCATGGCCGAGAACTCAATGTTCCTGATTACTCTGGGGTCCCCTTGGCCAAGAGTGGGTCTGTTTAGTCAGTTGGTGGGCTTAGAATTTTATTTTTTGAACTATAAATTTTCTCATTCTTTTTAAATACAAAGCACAGAAGCAAACTTTGGCCTGGTTTTGGTAGAATTCTCACACATTTTGGCCTTTGTGAACATCACCAGTTTTGAGAAATTCAAGAAGCAACTCTATCGCAAATGAATGCTCCGCTGAGTCATTTTTTTTAATTCAGGAAATGTTTCAGTGGTTCCTATGTGCATTTTTGAGTGATTTCTTGAGTAAGGTTATGTTGTAACAAAATGCTCTTTGTGACCTCTTCTGAGAGATGGTGAGGGTGGTGGGGTGGGGTGCAATGACTTTCCAGGACAAGCTCCATACGGTAGTGGATTCTCCTGCAGATAGAGACATCCTGACATCAGCATCACCTTGCAGTGGCACAGCCTGACAAGTCACATACAAGTGTTTTCCATCCTTCAAGGTCCTCTGACATTTGATATCCACAGTATCATCCTCCGAGGTAGATAAGATTGAAGGTCTTCATGGGATGAAGGAGAAAGCTGAGGCCCAGCATTGTTCAGTCCTTGGTGAAATCCCATACCTCTTAAGTGACGTGGAAAACTAGAGCTGGGGTGGCACCTTCCTCTCCATTGCACAGACCAACAAAACAGAGCAAACCAGACTTCGACTTCAGGGCCACCTGGGGCAAGGGCCTCAGCAGACACTGTTAAGGCCCTATCCAGGCCCCTGTGGATCACTCTTGCCAGCTTTGTGCCATCCTCCAGCAGCCACGTTCTTTGCTCTAAGTGGACTGCACCAACAGCCTCTTGAGGACTTCCCTTTGGCCCCTGGAGGCTTGAGCTGCAAGCATGAAGGAGACTTGGGTGCCTGGCAGCTTGCCCTTCATCCTGCGGAGGTGTGAAAACCCAGTTCCTCTGACTCAAGGCTGGGCAGACTGTGAGATGCGGCTGATATTCCAGACCCGCCCCCGCCGCCAAAGGGGTCTGGCTGAGGTTGGAGACCTACCTGAAATAGCACCTTGCAGGGCTTATTCCCCTCTCCTGTCCTCTTTTCCCTACTGGGTGCTCTTGTCTTGATAAATCACCTGCCCACAAATCACCACCCCAGGGGCAATGTCTGGGATACCCTGACTGAAGGTAAGCCTTGTGCTTGTGTGGGTGCAGTGTGGCCCCCCAGGTTGCTGACAATGCCAGGTCCTCGAGCATAGCCTCCTAGCTGGAGAGTTGCTGTGCTGGCTTCCAATATCATGTCCAGTTGATTTGAAAATATTGCTATTGACTTCTAAAATGCGAGGCCACCTGGGATCTGTGCACATCACGCTTACTTTCTCCTCCTAGTTCCAGTTTTCCATCTAAGAGCACAATCTCCAGATTCCTGAGTCCTCCTGAGTAACACAGACTCCTGTAGGTATCAGGCAAAGGGAGGGTACTGTGGCATGCCGCAGCCCACATGTTCTTTCCTGAATCTACGACTCTGCTGATCACCTCTCTAAAAGCAGGGCTGAGCTTCAGCGCATGAGGCCAGCTCACGCTGGACAGCTTGCAGGAGACAGGTGGCCGATTTGTCAGCAAGTACTCAGGATGCTCTCCGGAAGCTTCTCCACACCCATGCTGGGTGGGTCTAGATCTGCAGGGCTACACTGACCAGGCTCCCGCGACCTCTGCTTCCAGCTCGGTTAGTCAATGGGGGCGGGACTGGTGGGATGGAAGAAAGAGATCGGGATATTCATCTACCCTGCTCTCTCCCTGCTAGGCTAAAAGTGGCAGGGGTTGGGCTCCTCTCTGAAATCCCCAGCTCCTTCCTGTGTCCTCTTCCACAGCAGCACTGTCCCCTGTGGGCTCAGGCAGTAGTGATGTGCACAGCCGTGGCCTTGGGTTTACCGAATCCCTCTAGCCCTCTCTTTCCCATGTGAGCAGTCCCTTCACTAAACTCTCCTCAATGACTCTGAGTGTGCCTCAGTTTCCCCAAGACCCCTGACGGATACAGAAGGTGACACCTGTGTGTCACTGGTGGCCTAGGGAAGACCTCATGAGGGTCTCTCCCTCCAGAAACTCTTCTCTTTCCTTTGCCCACAGTTTCTTCTCTCTCGCTTTCCACCTATTGCTATTTTTTCTCATCATTCAAGCTGATGTTCTGATGTCCCTTCTCCTGGGGGTCTTCCAGGATGTCTCTGGTCAGCTTATGGAGCCTCCCACCAGGCCCTCTCAGGCATTGCTTAGCCAGGTTGGTTGCTGACAACTGTAACGCCCTAGGACTTTGGCATAATCTGAGGGCAGGGGCCACATATGTCATCCCTGGGCTTCCCTGTCCAGCACGGGACCTGACTCAGCTGTGTTTTTGGTAGCGATAACTGGGTGCCAAATAGATCTGAATTACAGCCCAGAGTCCTGTGTTCTTCAGGCTTATAGGGGCCACACTTTCCTCTAACTTCAAATATGCAGACTCAAGCCTCTATGCTGCATGCTGTGAGATGTCTGGTGTCTTTCCAACTTCTCCGAGGATTCCTAAGGGAACACACATCCCTGGATACTCAGCCCTGAGATAGGAGGCGGGACTTGACTTTGGAGGCAGGGCTCAGACACCGGACCAAATTGAGGACTAGCTAAAACAGGTGGAAGGCAGAAGCAGCTTCCCATAAGACACACACACCAGTGTGCCATGTCAGTTACCATTGCCATGGCAACACCTGGGAGTTACTGCCCTTTTCTTAGAAATTTCTGCATAACCCACCCCTTAATTTGCATGTCATTAAAAGTGGGTATAAATATGAGTGCAGCACTGCCTCTGAACTGCTACTCTGGGCCCACTGCCTGTGGGGTAGCCCTGCTCTGCAAGGAGCGGTCCTTCTGCTGCTGCTGTGCACTGCAGCTTCCGTAAAACGTGTCTGATACCACCAGCTCACCCTTGAATACTTTCCTGGGTGAAGCCAAGAGCCCTCCTGGGCTGAGCCCCAGTTTTGGAGCTCACCTACCTGCATCAGCCCTGCTGAGTTCTTGTCCCCCACTCTCTTCCCCTGGCTGCTGTCTTCTCTCTATCTTAATTCACCCCCAATGTTCCTTTTTCTTTGTTCCCCAAAGCATAACTAATGAGAGGCTAAGATGTTTCATACCGTAGGGTCAGGGACACCAGATAGTTAATATCAGCATATCACAGAATGCACCGACTTGACGTGGCTGTTTTGTGAGCAATCCTTGCCTTGTGGCCCCCTGACCATCCCTCTACAGGGAGTATCTCCTGACTGCTTTCTTTCCAAGGTCTGATCCACTCCTGCCAGTTGACCTTTGTGTCCCAAGCTCCATCAATTTTCTTCTTCCCATCACAAGCCCCCTCCAAACAAACAAGACAAAAACTCCAATCACTACAGAGCAGAGCACTCTGCCTTTCTCCTTCCCACTGCGCCCTGGTGCCTATATTTTCACACACACAAAGAGATCCTCTGAAGTATGTTTCTAAACAAAAAGGCCACCTACCCCTAAGAAGAACTTGGCCTCTGCCTGACAGTGCTGCAGCCATTGCAGTCAATTTTTGTTTTAAATAACAGCATCTTTTCTTCTTGTTACTCAATTATAACTTAGGCTGCTGAGCTGGGGCCCCGAGGGTCACTTGTCTATTCCAAACTTTCCTAGGAGTCATTGAGGCTGGGCACTGTTTTTCACTATGACTTCTGCTCTCATTTGGTGCTTAGCACACTGCTGGGCACAGGTGATGCTGCAGATGGCTCTCATGCTCTGTGCCACATCCTGGGCCCTCCTGACATCAGCACTGCAGTGAGCAGTGCCAGGCCCATCACCAGGGTCTCACCTCTGGCAGGCAGCCTGCAACCTCTGCTTTTTTGATTTGGAGGTTTCTTTGAGCTGTGGGAGTCTAATAAGCCATGCAGAGGCACAGTCTGGAAGAGCAGAAGGGTTAATACACTCAGGGATGAACCCTCTACCAACAGGGGATGCTGTGGGGATCCACGCCCAATCTCCAGTCCTTCAGAGGGGCAGTTCTGAGCTCCATGCTCCCCTGCTCTCCAGAGAGTGCTCGAAGATTTCCACAACACTGCATTGGCCCTGCAGATTGGGCCCCCATTTCCCACAGGGCTGCACCCTGTCACTGGCTTCCTCCTGCTCCATTGCTCCTGTTCCCTGGGGTCACCTCCCAAATCAACTACTTGCACCCAAGCCATTGTTCAGGGTCTGCTTTAAGAGACACCCTAACTAGGACAGGAATTCAGCGGCTGTGTGTTTCGTATCTTCAGTGATAACTCGTGGGACCGGGCTGGGGCCTGCTGGCTGCCTGTTGGTGCAGAGCCGCTCTTCAGAGCTTTGCTGACAATCCCCTGCCTTCCTTACCCCCATTTTTGTGGGGGCAAGTGGCTAGCGGGATGGATCTGCTCTCTCTCATCTGGGATGTGATGTTAGATGTCTCAACTCCAGAAAGCTCTATTCACCTGGGGAAAGTTTTTGCCAGCCTGAAAAGCCATAAAGTCCTCCCCATGTGACAAGGAGCAAATGACTTCAGTGTCATATTACTGCCCCAAACTCCAGAAGAACCAGGGTCTGAGGTGTCTCATCTTTTCAGGCCCAGGTGTTAAGAGCTGCATTACTTATTGCTATTGCCTGGTGCTTGCCTGGTTAGGAGCTGCAGAGGAAAGTCAATGTTTTGACAAGTTGACGAAGGCCTAGAGCCAGAATGGCTGTAAAACTCTGCCAATGGGTGCCCTAAGAATTCCAGAACACTGCGTTTGACACCTAATTTCCCCCGGAATGAGCTGTCTGTTGGAGCCGGAGACCTGCTGGAGTCATAAATCCTACCAGGAAAGTGGCTCTGCATCTGTCCATCTCATGCCTTTAAAACAGTGAAGCTCCTCTTTGTCCAGTCTCTGGAGATTCTCATGGCAATCCGATTCCCTGCAGAAGCTGTCACACCTGGGAACCTTCCTCTACTTTCCCTGGATTTCGTCTCTCACACCCTGGAGCAACCATGACTAGGTGGTCTCAGGATCTCCAGAACTGGCCACCATATTGAATCAGAACATCACAGTTCCTTAGCAAATATCAGCCACTGTGTACCCTGCATTCGTCGACTCTAATCCTTATACCCAGTCCTGGAAGGTGTGCATTGCTAGACTCAATGTATAGGTGGGGAAAATGAGACTCAGAGCGGGTGAGTGGTTTGTCTGAGGTTACACAGCCAGTACTCAGTGAAGCTTCTAGGCAGTCCCAGGCCACTGATTCCACATCCAGTGTTTCCTCCATCAGAACATTTTCTTGGAGGAGATGGTGCTTGTAGTGACTGATAGAAGATGAAGTGGGTGACACGGATGTGCAGGCATTTAAGTACTGCTCATGGGTAGAGACACTGTACATCCACTGAGACACAAACTCCCCTGGGGTGAAGGTTCTTGCTCATTTGGGACTGACTAGAATGTATGAGGTTGCAGCGCCTTGGCCCTGCTCTGGGCTGTCTGTCAGCCTCCCTACCCCACATGGCTTCCCATGCGCAGATGGGCACAGGTGCTGCTGCAGATGGCTCTCATGCTCTGTGCCACATCCTGGGCCCTAGTTGAGGACCAGAATTTGGTCCAATCATGGTGACTCCAATGGAAAGGGGCTCCCTTTTTCCCATCTCAGAGGCCTTGCCAGGCTGCCAGTTAGACCCACAACATACTTTGGAAGCTGTCACCTAGGCAACCGAAGGTGTGAATTTCCTCTCCTGTAGCACACACATACAGTCCTGAATTAATGCAATCCAACTCCTTATCAGCACCTGCCAGTCTGCACGCCCTTAGACTCCTGCCCTGCAACTTGTCCCCTTGCTCAGCACTCCGGCCATGTTGACCTCTGTGGCATGGCACCACCCGCCAAGCCAGTTGGTTCTCAGGTCCACACACAGGGGGCTCCTTCTCTCACTGTGCTCTCTCCTCGAGGCCCCTTCTCAATCTCCTCCCTGTCTGACATCTCTTCCTGCTTCTGGCTCTCTATCCCATGACCATGCCATTTCCTTCCAGCATGACCATTGTCTGAAATTGTCTTATCTGTGAGTGTACTTGTCCATTGTTTGCTTTGCCTTATTAAAATGCAAATGGCTACATTCAGGGGTGTATCTGCATCCCCAAGCACAGTGTCCCGGCCCATAGAACATTTGTTACATGAATGAATTCCTAACAGGAAATAAGACTGTAGCTTCCAGAAACTCCATCTGAAATTTACAGTAAGTTGATAATGACTTTAAATGATCACTTACCTAATATGGTACAGCTGGTCTTCCCTTTGTCACTGTTTCCCTGCTTTCCCTGAGAGCTCTCTCTCCTGCTTTCTTCTTGTCCTCCCTCTCTTTCCTTTCTCCTTGGCTCCTCCCACTCTCCTCCCTCCTTCCCTTTCTACCTGCCTCCTGGGAAGCACCTAATCTGGTAGGCAGACAGGGGAAACTATCCCACCTGGTTTGCCCACATTCACTGTCATAATGATGAAGAAGTCTTTAGAGGGGACCAGAGGAGATGGCATCCACCCAAGGAGTCCTGAGACAGGCTGGGGCACAGGACAGCCCCTGGGATTCTCCAAGAGAGCCCACCACTTCTGGGATTCAGAATCACTGTAGCTTGCAGGGTGCTTGTCAAGGGGTGAGTTTCAGACTGGAGTGCTGGAGATGAACAAACAGTTAAACTCATCATGGGCGTAAAACAAAGACCAAACAGCATGAGCCCCTCTTGCTCAAATAGGGCCAGTTTCATTTATCTTTAATGGTGTCATGCTTTTCTGATTCTTACAGGATGCTTCAGTAGAAAGTGGAAATGCTGTCTCCCAAATTTGCTGAATGACGATGTTCCGAGGAGACCCGCACTTGAGAACAAAAGTGACTACTCTTTTGCCCTAATCTTAAATCCCATCACCTTGGCTGCAACTGCTGAGTGCTGGTAATGAGTGTTGAGAGGCAATCTGACGATGGTGATTAGGTATTAAACCTGGGCAGGTATTAACTGAGAGGTGTGTGGCCCCTTCGCTCAGCACCACAAGAGCAGATCTCTGCCAGCAAGCTTATCTGGCCATCAGCCAGGGACGGAGCTGCATTGTGGCAAAGTGAAATGTGATTTTAATGATTCTGAGCACATGATTTCTGCCTCCAGCATGCTAGATTTGTAGACTGGCATTTTTTTTCCCTTGGGTAAATTCCAGATGTTGTATAACTTGTGCCTTTCTAAGTTACAGCATGGTAGATGGGGACTTGTCTTTGTTATGAGCATGTACAATGTGGGTCGCAGTTAAGCACTGTCAAATAGCCTCCTAAAAGACGAGTTTGTGTGGAATAAAGCACTGAAAAATGAACCTGAGGTTTCAGTCATTTTAAAGTAGCCGGAAGGTATGGATCAGAGTTCTGGATTTCTGGGAAGCCTTTTAACCCAAACACCACCCGCCCCCGGCCCCAATTCACGCACAGGTGTGCGTGCACACACACACACACACACACACACACACACACTGATCTCCCATTCCATGACCCTTAGACAAATCATACCTACCTATTTGAAGCCTTTCTCACAAATTCAGTTTCCTGAGCTTCTACCGCAGACTTATGAATATGATGCCCAGAGTCTATATGATGAATAAGCCACCTCAGTAGGGCTGCCAGTTAAAACTCAAGACACCCAGTGAAATTTCCATTTCAGATAAACCATAATCTTGAAGTACAAGTATATCCATGCAATATTTGCGGTGTACTTACATAAAATATCATTTACCTGAAATTCAAAATGTTATTTGTGTTTTTATTTGCCTAATCCAGCAATTCTAGTTTTGTGGTCCAGTAAATTGAGAGAATGCTGCAGGCCACAACCCTCCCCAGGAACTTGCAGTGCACCCTGCAGGGGTATCTAATGTCTCTAAGTCCTCGAGGAAATAAAAATACTCATACTCACAGTTGTCTATCTGAAAAATCAGATTTTCCTGGACATCTACGTTTTGTCTTGCAATCCTACACGGGGTCCCCTTTTCTGAGGAATACTTAAAGAAGTGGACTTTGGAAAACATGGAATTTTAGAGTTAATATAAGTTAGATAGGGGTAATAAGGCTTCCTGGAGGAGGTGCAATTTTGACAAACAAAAGGGAGGAGAGGAGATGGGCAAACTCACCTGGAAGAAAGCCTGTTGATCTGGGCTGGGCATAGAGAGGGGCTGGAGAGTTACTGCACTGTCCTGGTGGCCACTGGGTCTCTTCTTGAGGAGCAGGGGTGTCCCCTAGTGGAGTGGTCCTGCCTGGAGTGGGTGGTCAGAGGAGCGCTTGTCAGCCAGCATTGCAAAACCATGAGGAGACCCAGTGGGCAGCTCTTGACCCTCCTTCTAAAGAGGAAGCTGACTTTTGTGGGGTGTGGGCAGGAAGCCTCAGGCTACAGCTCTGCAAGACCTGCTGGAACATGCTGGTATCAGCACCTCCCTCTGAAATGCAAACTAACAGGAGCATTGTTTCTGCTTCCTTTTCTCTTCTTTTTCTTCTTCCTTCCTCTCTCCTCTCTTCTTTTTTCCTTATTCTCCTTTTTCTTCTTCGTCTTCTTTTGAAGGTAATTTTTTTGTAAATTGCAGATTTGTTGAGTAATAATTCATGTACCACAAAATTAACTCTTACAAAGTGTACAGTTCAGTGGTTTTTAGTATAATTCCAAGATTGCACCACTATTGCCACTATTTAATTCCAGAACATTTAATCACTCCCTAAAGAAACCCCATATCCACTAGCAATCATTCTGTCCTCCCCAACCCATCTGCTTTCTGTCTCCATGTATTTGCCTATTCTGGACATTTCCTGTAAATTGCATCATAAACTCTGTGGCCTATTGCGTCTTCCTTCTTTCACTTAGCTTAATGTTTTTGAAGTTCATTTATGTTGTAATACGTATTCGTGCTTTGTTCCTTTCTATGGCTGAATTCATCACAGGAATGTACCATAGTTTGTTCATCCATTCATCAGTTGAAGGGCATTTGAGTTCTTGCCACTTTTTGGTGATTATGAATGATACTGCCGTGACTATTCACATACATGTTTTTGTGTGGATGCATGTTGTTAATTCTCTTGGGTATGTACCTCAGAGTGGAAATGCTAAGTCACATCAACTCCCCTTTTGAAGAACTCTATATTTATTTAAAGTTAAATCAATGTTTAACTTTTTGAGGGTCTTCTGTTTTCCAAAGTGGCTGTACCATTTTTCATTCCTACTGGCAGTGTATGAGGGTTCTACCTTCTTCACATCCTCACCAACACTTGCTATGATCTGTCTTTTTAATTTTAGCCATCCTAGTGAGTGCAAAATGGATTCTCATTGAGGTTTTGTCTTTTATTTCCCTGATGATGAATTATATAGAGCATCTTTTTTGTGTTTATTATGGCCATTTAAACTTCTTTGAAGAAATATCTATTCAAATATTTTTCCCATTTTTAAATGGATTGTTTGTGTTTTTATTAATATTATTGAGTTGCAGGAATTCTTTATATATTCTGGACACAAGTCCCCTATTAGATACATGATTTGCAAATATTTTCTTTTCGCTTTCTTTTCACTTTCTCAATGGAGTCTTTATTACTTTTTTTAACTTAAAACTTTACATTTTTAACTTTCCTAATTTCAGGCTATTTTACTTCACCATTTGGAAGTTGGTTTACCACCAAACACATTCGGGAGTTTTTCTTTTTTCTGAAATTAAATGGCACAGAAATCCTCAAAGAATAAGTTTTTAAAAGCATATTTAATATTATAACACAATTCTATGTTTCTTAAATGGAAGAAAACCCAGTGTTTTCTTAATTCAAACAATAAAAATAAATCTTTGCAAAATTGTGTCCGTTTGTAGGCAAACCAAAAACATGTCATGGTCCATATGAAGCTTGCCCTCCTGTGGAGGGGCCTGAAATGGGATTTATGTTTTCAAAAGCAGTCCTAAGGGTTAATATGAGTGATTAATTTTGCAGTAGAAGATCCTCACTGCTTTAGCCTCAGGAGATGCAGAGAAAAATCTATATTTTTAATTATTTGTGATTATTCAGGACTAATGCATTGCTTTTGTTGATTGATGTGTAGAAATTTGTGCACAGGTGTATATGTGAATTAGTTTTCTATCCTGTAACCTAAAATTGTTTTTGGTTAATATTCAAGCTTTAGTCCTTGGGGGAGAAGATTCTTCTTGTGCCTTGGGGCTAAGTTGTAAACTTTGACTTAAATGGAGGTTTAACTGCCAAGTTAAACCTCCCATTAACCTCCCATTCCTAGAGCTGATGGATAATAGTTGGCAATTTTCTAAACTATTCCTGTTGGCTTCTACAGAAAGCAGCTGGTCCCTGGGAGATTTAGACAGACGCTGAGCTTCTTGGCTGCCTGCAGTTTCTTTCCTGGGGAAAGGAAGGGGTAGAGTAGGACCAGCTCAAGCCAGAGTGGAGTGAAAGGGGCTGTTGTGGTCCCCAGCCTGGGTCTTAGCAACCCAGGTATGCTCAGAGGTGTACCTTCCTTGTTTTTTACTTTCCTCTTAGATACGTCCACCTAGGTGTGAGTTAGGGATTCTGTAAGTAAACAATCATGTGGTCTTGGGCCAGTGTCTTCCCCTCTTCATCCACTAGGCAAGGATTAGGCAAGATCCTCTCTGAGGTCTCTTTTGGCTCAAGTATTCTTTCATTTCCATGGCAGGGTCTGTGCAGGGACCTCACCCTCCCTGCTGATATTCCCTCTGCATTGTGGGAGGTTTATGGGGGATTTGGACAGATTCTAATCCCTGTCCCATGGGCAAACCCTGCCATCTCTGGGGCTCCCTCTTGCTCAGTTAGTGCTGTGGATGCAGCTCTTGTGTGACTGTGGCACCAGCCCTAGGGTTGCAGAGTACAGGGAAGCACTAAACTGAGCCATGTTGACAAATTGCCTGGCTGGTGTCACAGGGCAGTGCAGCTGAGTGCCTTGGGCTCTTTGATTGTGAGAACTGGAGGCTGGATCTTGCTTACTCATGGAGGTGCAAGGGGACCAACTGGAAGGACATGGAAGGATGTGAGGGTTTGTTGGGAAAGGCAGGATCAGAGAGTTTCAATAGCAAAGGATGCTCTGGAGGAGGTCCAAGTATTTCCCATGGCATAAATGGATTCCAAAGAGAGGTATTCTTTAGGAAGACCATTCTGCTGACAATTCAAAATACAGAAAGGAAATGTGGCAATGGGACATCAGTGCCTTCATCCAGATTGTCCTCTTCCATCCCCTTGAGTGACTATGAACTTCTTGACTCTTTGTGATTGGATGGGGCTGTATGTGTTGCTTCTGGTCAATGTATTTAGAGCAAAGGTGACATGTGACAGCCTGGAGCAATATGCTGAGAGACAAGACCCTGCAAAATTTTCTTTTTATTGCCTTCCTCCTCATGAAAGCATGGACTGAAATGCAGCCTGAATCAACCTGGGTTGAGGAACCACAATTATCAAAGCCCCTCTTTTGACTTGGGATGGGCTCAAGAAAGAAAGAAACCTTCTTTACACTAAGACACTGAGAATTTGGGGTTGCTGGTTATGCAGCATTACCAAACCAAACCAGACTGATAGAGGAGAACTCTCCTTACTTGGTGTGGGTTGAATGCTCATGCCTGGAGGAGAGCAGTACACCTGTAGTCTCACTAAGCTCTATCCAATGGAGGCATTAATTACCTCATAGGAAATGGGTACAGTATTATCAGAAGAACAAAGAATGCATGCTAGGCCACAGAAAGATAGCTGCTCACTATCATGGTCATACACTTCATCCAGGAACTAACCCATGACATTGACCTCAAGAATGCCTGTTCCATGTGAGCAGATGAACTTCCCTAATCAGCTCACTTCTCAAGCAATGGCACATTTCCCCCTACTCCACCACAATTCAACACCAAAACCAAAACCAGCTTCTGACCTAGCTTTATTTATTTATTTTTTAATTGAGACACCCAGGCTGGAGTTCAACGGCATGATCTTGGCTCACTGTAACCTCCACCTACAAAGTTCAAGTGATTTTCCTGCCTCAGTTTCCTGAACAGCTGGGATTACTGGCATGAGCCACCATGCCTGGCTAATTTTGTAATTTTAGTAGAGATAGGGTTTCATCATGTTGGTCAGTCTGATCTCGAACTCCTGACCTCAGGTGAGCCACCCGCCTCGGCCTCCCAAAGTGCTGGGATTACAGGCATGAACCACCACACCCGGCCCAAAACCAGCTTTTGAATTCTAGTTGCTCTAAACAGGCCCAACCGGCCTTTTAGGGATGCTCTTGGGACCTCATTTGTCACCTACTGTGTTTAATTTAGTTTAAAACCACAAATCTCCTGAAAAAAGTTTGAAATTCACTGATTATATTAAATACTAAAATACACTTTATTGCATAACATTAACAGGCTGTATTAAAATACTCAATAAATCATGTTTTGTTTGTGCCATGGTTATAACATGAACAATACATTAAGAAACTTTTACGCATTTAATAGGATGAAAACCATCTCATGGCATTTCTAGACTTTTCTTCTTTCTACTCTGGCGGGTTAGTGCATTTTGTCACCATCTGACACATTTAACCATCATTTGAATCACCATACTACCTTCAAGTAGAGTGCTGGGTAATTATAAGAAACAAGAATAAGTATATATAATAAATTAAGAAATCTTGCTAATTATGTGCATATTGCACTATATTCATCCTGCTAATAATTCAAAGGATAACCAACATTTAAAAAAGCCGTCATCTAATTTGCCATGCTCTCCCAGACCCATATTTTATAACACTGCATAGGGAGAGATAGAGATAAAATCAACTTTCTTTCTTTAATCTGCAGAAGTCATTGGAGAGCATAAAAGTCAATAGGTCTCCACGTTGCTTAGACTTCAAGTATCTAGGTATTCCATGGTGTTGTTTCTGTGAATGGGGAGAAGCAGATGATCAATAGAGAAGATGGAGTCTATTTATTGTACAAGGACGGGGAGTTTGTGCTGGTTTAGATTCTGCAGGAGGGTCTGCTGGTTGATGAGATGTCTAGATTGGTCAGTATGTTCAAGGTTATTTGCTGTAGCAGTGTTTGAAATAGCAAACACATGGAAGCAACCTAAAAGTTTGTCAGTGGGATTGGGTTGAATAAATTTGAACATCCATGCAATGGAATCTTCTAGGACTTTATGAAAAAGAATGAGAGAGCCCTCCATGTAGCCATATGAGAAATTCTTCAATATGTCAATTTTAAGTAAACATGAAAATAATAGAACATGCTGCCATTTGAATTAAAGACAGGGGAAAGATTGTATCTTGCTTTTGTGTGTATGTGTATTAAAAATTCCCCGAGAGGTTAATATCTAGAATCTACAAGGACTTCAAACAAATCAGCAAGAAAAATGCAAATAATCCCATCAAAAAGTGGACAAATGAAATTATCAGACGTTCCTCAAAAGAAGATGTACAAATGACCAACAAACGTGAAAAAATGCTCAACATCACTAATCATCAGGGAAATGCAAATTAAGACCGCAATGAAATACTACCTTACTCCTGCAAGAAAGGTCATTACTAAAAAGTCAAAAAACAATAGATGTTGGAGTGGATGTGGTAAAAAGGACATGCTTATACACTGCTGGAGGGAATGTAAATTAGTTCAACCTCTATGGAACACAGTATGGAGATTTCTTAAATAACTGAAAGTAGATCTACAATTTGATCCAGCAATCCCACTACCGGGTATGTACCCAAAGGAAAATAAGTCATTATATCAAAATGCACGTGCATGCATATGTTTATTGCAACCCAATTCATAATTGGAAAGATGTGGAAGCAACCCAAGTGCCCATCGACTAATGAGTAGATAAAGAAAATGTGGTACGTATACACCATGGAACACTACTCAGCCATAAAAAAGAACAAAGTAATGTATTTTGCAGCAACTCACATGAACTGGAGGCCATTATTCTCAGTGAAGTAACTCAAGAATGGAAAACCAAATACTGGATGTTGTCACTTGTAAGTGGGAGCCAAGTCATAGGTACACAAAGGGATACAGAATGGTGTAATGGAGGAGGGGAAGGGTGGGAGGGGGTGAGGGATAAAAACTACCTATTGGGTATAATGTACACTACTCGGGTGATGGGTTCACTAAAATCTCAGGCTTCGCCACTATACAATTGATCCGTGTGACCAAAAACCACTTGTACCCCTAAAGCTATTGAAATAAAAAAATAATTAAAAATTTAGAAAATCGTTATTAAAAAAACTATGGAAGGATACACCAGAATCTAATAACTATGCATTTATTTGCTGTGGGGGACTAGGACTTAGATGAATGGAAGAAAGAATGGGGGAAAGAAAGTTATTTGAATAACTTTTTGTAATTTTATACTAATTTTGTCTAATAAATTTTAACTAGGTGAATATATGACCTAGTCAAATAATTAAACAATTTGACTCTCCATCAAAGAAAAGGTTGAAAAAGTGTTCAGTGATTGCAAAAAAGTGAAATAGTTCTCTTCGTCCTGAGGGAAATGTGTAGGGCCCTCTACTTCCACAGGACATAGTGACTGGGCCAGGAAGGATCACAGCCATTCTGGAACGAGGGCATTCACAAAGACCAAGAAGTTGGAGAGCTCCTTCTCGAAGAAGAGAGAGTGAGAGACTGAGGGATGTTAGCACACAATTTTACGGTAACGACTTCCAAAGGCTAGGCTTGAAAATATTCAAATAAAATCCCAAGTGAAGTAACTCAGGAACAGAAAATCAAACACCGCATGTTCTCACTTATCTGCAGGAGCTAATCAATGGGTTCACACAGACACGCAAAGGGAATAATAGACTCTGGAGATTCCAGAAGCCGAGGTGGGAGAGGTGATGGTTGAAATTACCTACTGGGTACAACGTTCACTATTTGAGTGATGTCAAGGCACACTAGAAGCACAAACCTCACCCTTGCACAATATATCCATGTAACAAATCTGCATGTGTATCCCGTGAATCTACAAAAGTTTTAAAAGGGCCGGGCACGGTGGCTCACACCTATAATCCTAGCACTTTGGGAGGCTGAAGTGGGCAGATCACCTGAGGTCAGGAGTTTGAGACCAGCCTGGCCAATATAGCGCCACCCTGTCTCTACTAAAAATATAAAAATTAGCTGGGCATGGTGGCCTGTACCTGTAATCCCAGCTACTTGAGTTGCTCAGGCCACGAGAATCACTTGAACCTGTGAGGCGGATGTTGGAGTGAGCACTCCAGCCTGGGGAACAAAGTAAGACTCTCTTAAAAAAGAATTTAAAAAGAAATAAAAAAAAATAGTTATGAATGTAATCAACCTCAAGGCATTGACACACTTAGATGCCTGCTGGGTCTGGCCAGTGAGAAATCAGTGAAGAAATAGCTTGAGGCAGACCAGAGTGTGCAGGTCCTGCTCCAAGACAGCTCTTGTCAGCCCGCTGCTTGTGGTGCTTGGGGAACGCCAGGGCTGAGGTGCTACTGAACACATCGCAGCTTTCCCAGGGCAGGTGGCAGTCTGAATTCTTATGTAGAACCTCCTGAGTTTTACACAGATATGCTTACCAGCTATTCGTTGTTCCTTGAGCAAACCTTGCTGTGAATGTGGTTCGAATCTGGGTCTCTAAAATGTGCAAACTATGCATACAAGGACTTTCTCGAAAACATGGTTTGCAGTAGTGCAAATTGGAACAGAATCACCTGTTCTTCAACAAGGGACTGGTGTGTAAGCGCCAGAACACGGAGCTGGAGAGATGACAACATGTACCAAGGGAAAAAGTTAAGTTGAAGAACAATGTTTGCTGTGATCTCAGGTTTTGTAAAAGCAACAACAAAATGTGTTTGTACTCCTAGATTTTTAATCGTATATATGATTATAAATGTATAATCTCCAAATTAGGTATAATATATGCAGTTCTATAAATTTGTTAAAGGTATTTTGTGTGTTTGTTTTCTTTTCTTAGGGTCTTAAGGTAAGACCCTAATATGCTTTAACTCGTCAGGGAACACCCTTCCTTTTTTCTTTGTTTTAGTTCCATCCTCCATAATTTAGGGAAAATAGATTTTTTTCTGAAACTGTCCATGATAAAACATAGTCTATCAATTGTTGTCTTTCCTTTCCCCTCCTTCCCTTTGGTTCATGTATGTGTGTATTTTGAGTTGTTTCTTGTCACAGATTTTTCTTTTTTTAGAGCAAGGATATGTCGGTAGTAAACTTTTTATGTCTGAAAAGCTTAATTGGCCATGGAGTTCCAAGTTGGCTTTTCATTTTATTTTGGCCTCTGAAGATATTATTGCGCCGCTTATGGTTGGGAAGTCTGTTCTCCACCCAGTCAATGGGCACCTCTTGGTGGTTGGTCGTTTCCCTTCCGATGGCCTTTCCTGTCTTTCTCCCTGTCCGTGGTGCCCTGCAGTTGACTGTGAGGTGTAGGGGATAGGTTTATTCTTGTTTGTGCTGCTTGTTTCTTTAGGAGGCACTTTCACCTCGAATTCTGTCTATTTTTGCCTTTTGTTACTCTTCTTGAATGTATGTTGGAAACTTTCTCTTCATACACATGCACAAACACGCACACATCATATACTCAATATAAAATTCATGCAAAGTTTGGAAACATCCAGGCATTTGATGGAGAAGGAGAGAAGTGCTGTAGGGGAAGGGGGCACATAGGGCAAAGGGACAAAATACCTTTAGAAAATTCATAGAAATGCATAGATATCATATCTAACTTAGAGATTATACATATGTAACCATATGTATGATTTTTGTAGGGGAAGGGGGTTTCAACTGTATTTAGGGTATGCTATTTCCTTTAGAGATTCTCTGAAGCAAGGAAGGAAGGAAGAAAGGAAGGAAGGAAGGAATACTAACCATGCCTTTTTTATTTTCTGTATTTCTGATGCTTTGAGATGCTGGGGACTTCACCCTGGAGGCACTGCCCCTCCCAGGGACAGGCAGTTCCTAGAGACAATAAGCAACTCCCCTGCAAGTTCCCCTTTTGTCAACAAACCAATCAATCCACAGCCCACACCCCGACCACCTCCTTTCCTGGGTTCTCGTAGGTTCTTGCACTTTTAGCCACCAATTACACCAGGCCTTGCCCTAATTACCCCGGGGCCAGGTATCAGACAACTAGTGACAGCCTCTGCGTGCTGGGGCTGCTGAAATTGGACAAACTAGCGGATCCTAAGCCTACGTGTTTGCCTCACCTGTTCCTTCCCACAGAAACCACATAAAGGCTCTTGTCCACCCTTTCCCCTGCCTCCCTCTGCCTCCTGTGAGCCCCGTGCTTCTCCCTGTGATCTCCTCATGGCGTGGTGTCTCCTCCTCTCGGGAACTGTGAGTAACAAACTCTGTCTTTAATAGCAGGTGTCTCCTGTTCTGCTCACCTCACCATACCTGAATAGAAATAAAACCTACATTTCAAAATAAGAGGAAAGCAAAATAAAATAAAATAAAAGGAAAGAGAGGTGGATGGATCATTTGAAGTCAGGAATTTGAGACCAGCGTGGCCAACATGGTGAAACCCCGTCTCTACTAAAAATACAAAAATTAGCTGGGCGTGGTGACTCATGCCTGTAATCTCAGCTACTCAGGAGGCTGAGGCAAGAGAATCGCTTGAGGCCAGGAGGCAGAGGTTGCAGTGAGCCAAGATCATGCCACTGCACTCCAGCCTGGGTGAGACTGTCAAAAAAAAAAAAAAAAAAAAAAAGGAAAGAAAAAGAAGAAAGGATGGAAGGAGAGAGGAAGAGAGCAAAGAAGGAAAGGAGGGAGGAAACGAGAGAGGAAGAGAAACAGAGGGCATGATTAGAGCAGGCCATCCAGCGAGGAGGCTACTGGAGTTGTTCCAGTGAGGAGGCTACTGGAGTTGTTCCAGTGAGGGGTGGTGGTGACTGGACCAGTGAGATGGCAGTGGAAGGGACAAATGTGTGCACTGGAGGCAGGTGAATGAAAATCCACAGGCCTTGCTGCTGCAGTGAATATAGGGGGTGATGGAGGAAGAGGATGGAAGGTGGCTCTTGGGCCACCTTCCTGGGCGTCTGGCATGACATGCTGGACAGCTGATGGTATTTATTGAGATAGAAGAGATGGGCTGGGACCAGGTTTGGGGCCCTAGCTTGGCAATCCTAGCCAAATAATTTAACTTCACTGTGCCTCTGTGAAGATATCTCCCAAGGAATTGAGACTAAATGAGGTCATACAATACATGGAAGAGCTTCAGGCCTACCGTGAGAGCTCAGTGAAAGCTGGCAATGATGGAGACAGCTGGAGCCTGGCACTGAGGAGGATGGGGTGGAGTGGATGTCTGAGAGCCAGTGGGTGGTGGGGCACTGAGCAGCAGTGGTGGTCCTCCTAGGGTCTTATCAAAGGAGAAGCATGACCAGATATCCATTTTACAAATGTTATTGTGGCTGCCACGTGCAGAGTAGGCTGAAGGAGAACAAGAGGATGTGGGGAGAACAGCTAGGTGGTCTTTTCATGCTGGACCAAAAGTGGCAGTGGAGGAAGAGAGCAGGGGAGGAAGAGAGCAGGTATGAACAATAGTTCATGATTGCAGCATGCGATTCATATTACAATTCTCAAGTTTCTTTACATCAACTTAAACTGGACCCTGAGATCCCCAGTTCCATCATCTGGCTGATGGGAAACATGATCTCAGTAATTTAGCCCTCCTTGTCCTCATTTACTCTGCTGAGTTACACAAATATCCTTGGATGTCACATGGCACCAAGGTTCCAGAGTTCATGGTGGCTCCCTCTAAGATGCACTGTGTTGTCCCAGCCTGAGAGGTCCCTTTATGCCTGAAGACCTGGGGCTCAGTAACACTATTTAGGACAAAGAAATAGGCAGGTCAGGGAAACCCACGGTCCTGTCTTCCTCCCAAATCACCTCCAAGTAGCAGGATCTTGGAGCAGGTGCAAAGCAGGCTGTGCTGGGGAAAGAGAACAGGATGTACACAGGCCTCTTATGGGAGCTTGATGGAACACAGCCCAGATGGGAGTCAGGGCGCAGCTGGCTTGTGCTCCAGGAGGGGTGACTCACTCTATCCTTCCACCTTACCTACTCTACCTTTTTATAGAGGATTTTACAAATGGAGGTAGGAGACACAGTCTTAGCTCATCTAATCTTGGGTGTCAGCTGCTCAGGGGCACTGTGCACCAGCCCTGGGAATACCATTTGCCCAAGGGAACTGTATCCCAGCAGGAGTAGAGGCCTCCTGGGACTAGTAGCTTTATCTCACACTTGACAGACAGCATTAATGAAAGCTAGCATTTATTGTGCATGTAATTATGAGCCAGTTTTGGTGCTAAGCATATTGCATATGCACCTTATTGAACCTTCACAACCACCCTGGGAGATATATGCTATTATTATCATCCCTGAGATAAAACAAGGAAGTGGAGGCACAGAGGGATTCAGTGACTTGTTCCAGCTCCGACTGCAGAGACTGTGTTTCCAACCACTCCCTTTCCAGTTTCCTACAGAGCTCCTGGGAGGCAGTACCCAGACAGCCTGGGATTGGCGGGGTCTTCTAGGGAGCAGGGAAAGTGTGCAGGTCTCCAGGTGTTGTTCAGATCACTTTCTGAGCTGATGCTAAACCCTCTAGGATGTTCTTCTCTCTTTTACCTTTTCCTTTTATCTTTTTACCTCTTCCTCTGACTTTGTTCTTTCTTTCTTTCTCTCTCTCCTTCCTCTCTGTCTTTCCCAGAGCTCCAGGCTCAGTGAGAAAATGCCATGTCTCTCTGCCTGTGCTTTTATTTTCACTTTCACTCCTGGGGCTGAGTAAGATGCCCTGTGTTGGTTACAGCAGTGCTCTTCCACCTCCTGTCCCTCCACTGCTCCCCAGTTACAGAAAAGCCTGCAAATGAAGGCTCTGCTCTGGAGAATGGTCTTCCGGCTCATATCCCGGCTGATGAAGGTGACGAGGGTTTAATTTTGGTTGCTAATTTTGCTAAACAAATAGACAAACCAACAAACAAAAGCCCTGCCAATGCCGGCATCCAACCCAGTGAGACATTACATTTTAGTAATTTAGTAGGCAGCGGCTCCCTGGCTGTATCTCTGCCATTCTGAGGTCTTTCTTTAGTGCTCAGGTCATATGAATGGGCTGTATAGAGGGGACTGGTTGGGCAAAGCCAATGGCTGTGGCTATGTATTGTAGTTTGGCTGCTGCAGGGTCCCAGGATACAGTGGGTCTGCTTGGGTGCACTTCTTTGCCGGGAGACTACTGCATCACACATCGCACCATCATGAGACCATTGAATCAACTGCAGCCACCCTCCTGGGGCTCCTGCATAAGCTGCTTTCCCGAATGATTCTTCCATTTGCAGACCATATTCCTTTTGTGGAACATGGTGAAACAATTTCCTGCCTTTGAAGAGTGGAGACAGGCAACTTGGATTCGCTGCTCACCCACATGGGAAAAGCTTGTCCTCTTCTCTTTCACAATGAAAGGTCCCAGGCTCTGAAGACTAGAGACAGAAAGATGGACTTGAGAGAGGGCTAATGCAATGAACACTGGAGCTGGAGTCCAGAGGCCAGCAGTGCAGCTGCCCCAGCACTGACTCACAGCCTGGACAAATGATTGCATCTGTGATGTGAGCATGTTAACATTCGCCTCGCTCTACCATGGCCCCAGTCAAATCAGGAGTGAGAAACTCAGAACCTGCAGCATCCAGACAAGAAGCATAGATATTCACAGAGGGACAAGAGTTAGGGAGATGCTGAACTGCTTGTATTGTGAGTCACTCAAACCCTAACTGGTAATCGTTGCTTGAGAAACTGTATGAGCAAACAAGACGATCAAATAAACATACTTCTGGCTGAAACAGGTCAAGGCTCATAAAGTTGTGACCCCTAGGAATAACCCTTTATTCCTATTTAGGATTTCTAAGTGTTCTCAGAGGGCCTGATGTCTCTGATGTCACAGCTGGAAATACCTGACACAGGTGACAATGGGAGGGTTCCTAGGCAGGGAGAATAAAAGAAGTAAAGAGCCGTGTTGGGTGATCCCAGCTGCCCAACTGGAGCACATTATGGAGGAGGGTGAATCATCTTAGCAGACGCGTCTAATTGACGTTCCACGGCCCCAATGATGGGCAACAAGACCTCACCAGGAAGGCAGCTGAGCCTCTTTTGAGTCTCCAGCCTGTGGCAGCTCTGCCCGGAGAGCAATGCTTGCTGATGAAGCTATTCATTAACACAGGTTCATCAGCGTCCTGCAGACAGCTCTGAGCCATTTGTTTGCTTGTCAAGCTGGGTGTTGCTCTCTGCCAGGCTGTAAGAAGCTGACATTAATATTTTTATCAGCCTGACTTTGGGAGGTCAGATGGGATTATTACAGATGACATCTCCCTGATCTTAGCAAAGAAAATAGATTAAAATGTGCTGAGTCAGAAAGTCTGGCTCAACAGTTAAAAGCTACAATACATTACGGTCTGAGATCATGTCCGATCACCTCAGTTGAGGAGGAATGTTTTAGATCAGAAGAACTTGAAAAGTGTGCAATTCAGGAAAATGGAGAAAAGGCCTGAGGGAGAGTGATACAAAGGGTGTGATGGTGGCCATCCACATCAAGCATTGCTATCTTGTCAAGCATAGCTTCCACAAATGTGACTGAGTGCATCTTTCCTATATTTTTAACCTTTAAAAGTTGTACGTTAGTGTACACAAATGTACATAAAGTAAGTGCGATGGTTAATTTTATGTGCTAACTTGACTGAGCCATGGAGTGCCCAGATACTTGGCTAAACATTATTTCTGGGTGTGTCCGTAAGGGTGTTTCTAGATGTCATTAACGTTTGAATCAGTGGACTGAAGAAAGCAGGTGGCCCTCTCTGGTGTGGGTGGGGCTTGTCCAATCAGTTGAAGGCCTGAGTAGAACAAAAAGCTGAGCAAGAAAATTCTTTCTCTTTGCCTGACTGTCTGCAAGCTGGGACATTGGTTTTCTCCTGCCTTCAAGCACAGACTTGCACTGGAATTTACACTATCAGCTCTC
Source organism: Pongo abelii (assembly GCF_028885655.2). Taxonomy (NCBI): domain Eukaryota; kingdom Metazoa; phylum Chordata; class Mammalia; order Primates; family Hominidae; genus Pongo; species Pongo abelii. The sequence continues at coordinate 34,553,826 of NC_072005.2, read as the reverse complement.
CTGTGTCTGTACTTCTCAGCCTCCATAATTGCATGAGCCAATACCTTATGATAAATCTCTTTCTAAATATCTATCTATCTACCTATCTATCTATCTATACATCCTTTTGATTCTGTTTCTCTGGAAAATTCTGACTGATACAGTATGTATATACAAAGTATGTAAAAACAAATGATCAAATCCAATAAGAGCCAAAGAAAGTTCTGGAAGCCCTCCATGTAGGATGGTGCCACCTTAGAGATGCATGAGTTCTTAGAGACAATCTAGTCCATCTTTTGTTTTGCAAATGGAGAAACTGAGGCGCAGAAAGTGGAATGCCAGGTACCTTCCTGCCCATGCCAGGCACTTTCTTGAAAACTGAGCTGTGACTAGCGTCACACCTCCTGAATCTGAACCTTGTGTGCATCCACCTGCTTGCACTCACACATGTACAAGTAAACTTTCACACACTTATGCAGGCACAATGCACACACACGTGATACATGCATGCATGCTCACACATGCTTTCACACATGCTCATGCATATATGTATACCTACATGGCCACACGCACATATGCACACATGTGCACCCCAACCTCTCTAGAAGCATGAGAGATAATACCACCATATCACAAGTGCCAGCTGCTTACTGTGTGTGCCAGGCACTGTGCCAAGTGTTTTAAATGGACTCTAATCTTCACAATGATTATAGAAGTAGGGCCAATATTGTCTCGATTTTATAATGAGAAAACTGAGCCTCAGAGAAGCCAGGCAACTTGCCCAAAGCTGCACAGCTGGTAGGCAGCTCAGCTGTCTGACTTTGGAACCTGTACACTTATGCCTTCCTGATGATAAAATAGGCTGTGGGGGCTCAGTGATCAACCTTGGGAGGACTTTGGCTTTCAGATCCTTGAGGAAAAGCCAGTTAAATTGAGAGATCATTAAGCATCACTCTTAGGGCAAGGCAAAGCACCCTTCCTGTCACTGACAAGATGACTAGAAGAAGTTTCCACAGCCCTGTGTCTCTGAGATTCTGTCAGTGACAGCACAGTGGGTGAGAGGTCACCAAGGGACATGCAGGGGTCAGGGCACCACTGGATGGCTGTGGCTTGGTACCACAGGGATGCCTGTGGTAGCAGAATTCTAGGGTGGCCCCAAGACTCCTGCCCCAGGTACGCACAGCTTGTGTGACTCCCTCCCCTCAAGCGTGGCAGGATCTGTGAATATGTGAACTTGGTGGGGTATCATTCTCATGATCACTACATTGAATGACTAACAGATGTGATTAAGGTCACTAATCAGTTGAGTCAACAAAAGGGAGCTTCTCAGAGTGGGCCTGACCTAATCACATGAGCCCTTTACATCTGGGTCTAGAGGTCACAGACAGGGAATTCAGAGAGATTCAAAGCATGAGGCATGTTCCTGCAATGCTGGAAGAGGCCAGACATCAATACTGTAAACCAACGACGGGGGCCTGAGTCAGGGAACAGAGGGTGGTCCTAGGAGCTGAACACGGGCCCAGCAAGCAACTAGCAAAAAAAAAAAAAAAAAAAAACAAACCAGGAGCCTCAGCCCTACAACCTCAGGGAACTGAATTCTCACAACAAATTGAATGAACTTAAAAGAGGACCTCAAGTTCCAGATGAGAATTCAGCCCTGGGGGCCCCTCGACTTCAGGCTCGTGAGACCCTGAGCAGAACCTGGGGCCTGGATTCCTGGACCATGGAAAATGTGAGTTAATAAACATGTTATTTTGAATGCCAAATTTGTGGCAATCTGTCACGCAGCAATAAAAAAACGAATACAGCATCCTCAAGTGGCATCCCTGGGCTCTGAAGAAGTGGTGTCTCCACCCCCATCTTTCTGGCTCAGCATCAAAGCTGGAAGGCACATCCCCAGCTTGGTTTAATATCTTGTTTCTGCTCTCTCAGCCAGTAGGAAAGCCCCCCAAGGGTAAGCACAACTGAGACAGCAACACCCCAACGAGGATCCTGATGATGTCCATATGGCCTAGAAATTCTAGGATCTCTCGTTCCTTCAGGAGGATTTGCTTGTGCCTAGTAAGAGGAAGGAATTTCTATGCATGCAAACCCAACCTGTATGTGAGAAGTTCTGATGTCCCTGGGTATGTGCTGTGGCCTCTGTTCCTGCACTTGCTCATTGGGAACGTGATCTTCGGGGGCTCCGATTCGACTCCCGTGATTCCAGGGCCACGACTGCAAACACTTTGTGTCAGCTGCTGGATTAAATCTTCCTCCTAAGAGAATGTTAAACTCTCTCATTCTCCATTACTTTAAGGTATTTTTAACTTCTCTACTTTGTTGCAGTTTTTCTTTGGCACTTTCTGGGTGTTTTTACTTTTTCTTTCTTTCTTTTTTTTTTGCCACTTTTTAAAGCACTTTCATTCAGGGTCTTCGTGAAGTCCTGAAGCAGTTTTTAAACTTTCAGCCTTGAAACTCTGCTCCCGTTGCAAGTGTGAGGGAAACACAATGAGACCCCATGTCGGGAGGGGCTGCCTGTGTGCCCCACAGTGGCCCTCCCTCCAGCACCTGTGTGGGAAGGCTCACCTTTTCCTCTTTGGTGCCTATTTTGAGAATTGTCACGGTAGCTAAAATAAGAATCCAGCGTATGCCCGGTGTGAGAGCTGGCAGCCACAGCGGGTGGTGGGGGGGTGGGTGAGGGAGGTGGCAGACGGAGCCCCCTCCCACCAGCTGGACAGAGGGAGCCGCTGGCCCATAGGCTTGCAGGACAGAGCTCAGCTTTGACAAGCCCCTTCCCACGCTCCACTTTGGCCGCCTGGTTGTCACCCCCGTCCCAGTGAACCCCAGACCAAGGTTACACCTGCACAGGTTCTTTCCAGGCCATAGGTTCCCCCCGGTGAGGCCTCACCTCCTTCTCTGGACTTGGAGGGGAAGGCACCAACTGCTAGATGTCATCTCAGCAGCATCGAATGTAGGGCCTTGGACGTCACAACGAATGTCCATTTCTGGGCCTCGGCAGTGGCTGTTCCCTCTGCGTGGGCTGCCGCTGCTCCAGATGCACCCAGTGCTGCTCCTCTTCAGCAAATGGCTCTTCTCTGCTGGGGACAAAGCTGCAAAATCCCCCACCTCTCCCCCATGCTTCTTTTTTTTTTTTTTCATGGCACTTACCTTGTTCATTTTCTTTCTCTTCCATGACCGTGAGCAGAAACTCTTGTAGCCACTGCACCTCTAGCTCTAACTCAGCCTGAGCCTGGGACAAGGAGCAGCTGTTGGAGCAAAGAAGCCATCGCCAGTCCTCCGCGGAAGCTTCCCTGTAGCTTCCAGCTTCCAGTGGCGGGGAGCTCACCACCTTGCAAGCCGCCCTCCCCCAGCTCCTGCGTATGCTGAATCCAGTCTGGAGCCCTCAGAGCAAGCCCAGAGCTGTCTCCCGTAGAGGGAACGCCTTTCCTGGAGAGCAGGGAGACTGCCGAGCCTGCCCTTAGAATGGCCCAACCCCAGAGGTCAGGTCCTGGGGCTCCCTGGAGCCTTCCGTTTCCTTTCCTGTGCTTTAGGAAAATGTCTGCAGTGTCAGCGTGGCACTGCGATGTCTCCTCGCCCTTCCACACAGAGCCCCAAATCCAGCAGGCTCTCTGGGCTGAGTCCTGCCCTAGCAGGCTGGAGCATGAGGAAGCTGGGCGGAGGCAGAGCAGCGCCAGCCCGCCTCCAGACCCTCGCGCTGTACCCATGCAGACCTGCCCCATGGATGCCGGCCACCTCCCTGTCTAATGCAACCGTATATTCTGCACATATTCTCGCTGCTGACAAGGCCATCCATTCCCGTTCACAAAGACTGTTCAGCATTCTAGCAAAGCATAGGAAGTGGGAGCACGTTCCCATCACGTGCACTGGGACCTCGCAGAAATGCTTCTCTCCTGGCAATAAAAAGAAGAAAGGGGAGGAAATGACCATTTTCTGCAAACACAGAGAAAAACTGGCTGCCAGGGTGCTCCAATGCGCACCGTTTCCCACAGCTGCTCGCCCCACCCGGGCAGCTTTGCCCAGGAGGCCTTTCCTCCCGTCTCCATCAGAGCGGACTGAACCGGGTGAAGTCGCCTCCCTGCAGGCAGATCTCGTGTTTAGAGAGGCAGCTTTGCTCACCTGTTATGCAGGCTGGACGCCTCGCAGCCCCTCCATCCCTCTCTCGCCCTCGCTCCACCGGTCCCATCAGCCTGTCTTGGGGTCTAGGCCGCCCTCCCTGGAGCTGCTCACGTCTCTCCTTCCCCATAGCCTCCCCTGCGGGCCTGGCCTCCGTATTTGCTTCATGACCCCCGCCACCGTTTCCCGAATGACCTCCCCGTTTCTGCACCCACCAGCCTCCCACCACTGTCCACACTGCAGCCAAGCTCTCCTGTGCCAGATTCTGTCCTCAAGCCCAGCGGTGTAGGTAGCGGAGGGAACTGCAGACATTCTGGATATTCTGTATCAGACAGCGTCCCTCTGCTGCCCACACGCAGCCTCAGATGGAAACTCCTTCTGTGAACTTACACATCAACAGCAACAAAAACCAGAAATAATCCCATTAAAAGGTGGGCAAAGGACATGAACAGAGATTTCTCAAAAGAAATCATACATGCGGCCAAGAAACATAGGAAAAAATGCTCATCAGCACGAATCATCAGAGAAGTGCAAACCAAAATCACAATGAGACACCATCTCACACCCGTCATAATGGCTATTATTAGAAAGTCAAAACATCACAGATGCTGGCAACGCTGTGGAACAAAGGAAATGCTTATACACTGTTGGTGAGAATGTAAATTAGTTCAGCCCTTGTGGAAAGCAGTTTGAAGATTTCTCAAAGAATTAAAAACCTAGCTACCATCCAACTCAGCAATAGCATTGCTGGGTCTATACCCCAAAAAGACGCCTGTACCTGTATGTTCATTGCAGCACTTTTGAAAATAGCAAAGATGCAGAATCAATCTAGGTGCCCACCAATGGTGGACTAAGAAAAGTATGGTACATCTACACCATGTAATACTATGCAGCTACAAAAAACAATGAGGGCCGGGTGCTGTGGCTCATGCCTGTAATCCCAGCACTTTGGGAGTCCGAGGGGGGGTGGATCACGAGGTCAGGAGATCGAGACCATCTTGGCTAACACAGTGAAACCCTGTCTCTACTAAAAATATAAAAAATTAGCCGGGTGTGGTGGCGGGCACCTGTAGTCCCAGCTACTTGGGAGGCTGAGGCAGGAGAATGGCTTGAACCTGGGAGGCAGAGCTTACAGTAAGCCGAGATTGTGCCACTGCACTCCAGCCTGAGCGACAGAGTAAGACTCTGTCTCAAATAATAATAATAATAATAATAATAATAATAATAATAATGAGATCATGTCCTTTGTAGCAACATGAATGCAGCTGGAGGTCATTCTCCAAAGTGAATTAACACAGGAACAGAAAACCAAATACCACATGTTCTCACTTGTAAGTGGGAGCTAACACTGGGTACTCATGGACATAAAGATAAGAACATTAGACACTGGCGGCTGCTAGAGTGGGGAAAGAGGGAGGGAACAGGGTTGAAAAACCACCTGTCAGGTACTGTGTTCACTATTTGGGTGATGGGTTCAACAGAAGCCCAAACCTCAGCATCAGGCAATACACCCACGGAACACATCTGCACATGGACCCCCTGAATCTAAAATTCAGGGGGCTGAATTTTAGAGAAGCTCATCCCATGACTCACAGGCCCTACCTGTTCTAGCCTCTGCCTCTCTCTTCCCCCTTGTCACTCCACTCTGGTCACTCAACTTCCTCTGCCTCCAGACCAAGCCAACCGTATCCCTGCCACAGGGCCTTTGCGTGTACTGTTCCCTCTACTTGGCTCACACTCTTCAGACTGTCCCTGGCTGACTTACTCACATAATTCCAGCACTGCTTGGCAATCTCCTCTTCAGGATGCCGTCCTGGCCACGCAGCCACTCTGGGTGTTCTTCTCAGCCCTTGTCACCAGCTGACATGCTCTGGATTGTAGGTGGCTCCCAGTTTATTGGTGTCTTGATGTGTGTCTGCTGATCTCTGCATCCCTCTCCCCAGGAAGAGTATTTGGCATGTGATATGGACCCACAGCCCATACAACCTCACAACCCAGAGAGGGATGCAGGAAAGAGCCAGCCCTGGATTGCAGAACCATAGGCTCTGCTCTGTGAACTGCTCACCCCAGGGTGTGAACAGATGCTGCAGTTTCACACTAAAACAGGAGACCTGATTGTTTCTTGGGCGCTTACTCAGTGGGCAGCATTTCCAAAGGTGACCCTGGAAGAAGGATGAGACCTGGGGGCTGGCAACAGCAGCAGTGGAGGGTCTGCTGACAGGCACAGGCCATGCTCTGTGTCATCTGGGGAGTGGCACCACAGGAGGAGCAGTGGGTTGACGGTGACAAATTCTCTGCCAGCATGGTTTCAATGGATGCTGTGAGCTCCCAACCTGGAATGGCACAGCCAGTGGGACGTTTATTAATTGTGCTGTGCTGGAGGAGCAGGGAAATGGATTTGGATCCTGGGGAGGTGCAGGGTTGACGTTGGAGAGCCTCTTTTTGAAATGGATGGGTCATTTCTGAGGATGGAGGCAGAGCCCAGGAAACTTTAAGTGAAGAAGCCCAGACTCTTTGGGGCATGTGTCTGTTCAACACTTTCTCTGAGCATTGATTATGGGTCTGGCTTTGAACGAGATCTGTTAGGGGCTCAGAAAGGTGACACGGAGGGCCCTGCCCCAGGGAGCACACAATCCGGAGAGTGATGCTGAATCTGGGCCTTGATCAGGAGTCACCATGCAGAATAAGCAGCTGTGTGTTGGGGACTTACATGAATGTAGACAAAGAGACAGCCTGGAATGTCCAACGCACATCCAGGAGGCAGAAAACCAAGATGACAGGTACCCTGTCCTTTGCATGCAGGCCAAGGTGGGAGATAAAATTCAGTACTTGCTCAAAAGTGGGAGCAACCCTTGCCCCCCGCATCTCTCTCCAGGCTCCAGGAGGAAGGAAGCCCCCATGAGAGATGAACCCCCAGGAGAGACGAGGCCATGTTCCCTTCCAGTCAAGGAGAAGGGTAAGGAGTGGGGTGGGAGTGGAGCAGAGAGAAACTGGGAATGTCTATCCTCCAGAGACCCACACTCCAGTATGGACACATTCAGGAACACAACCCACACCATGTGATATGCTCTCTCCCAGAGGCCCTGGGGCCTTCTTTCCTCTTTTTGGGACTCCATCCCTCCCCCAGAGGTCAACAAGAATGATGGTGGCAGAGCTACCTTACTGGGTAATGTGAGTTGCCGATCACTGCACACCACCACTGTTGACCCTTTGCACAGACAAATCACATCCATCCCAAGCTTGTGTGATTGTTTTTTAAATAGTGGTGACCGTGTTTACTAAACACTTTCTATGACATCACATGGTTGACCTCAATCTGAGGAAATGGGGGAGCTAGCCCCATTTCACAGATGCAGCGCTGAGGTTCCGGGATGTGAGGTGACGTGATCACAGGCTCACAGCCTGGGAAGCACAGAGCCTAGGAAGGGCCCACGTGGTCTAGCTGCAAGGTCTGTGCTCAGGGCCACACAGCAGCTTGCAGATGGACAGAACTGGGCCTCATGGACAACATCAGAGGACTGCTTCAATGACAGCTGAGAGCGATTTGTAATATCATTAACTGCATTGTTTAATTAGTCCCTGAAAACAATTTAACTCTTATCTAATTTAAATCTGTCACACCCTGTAGACATGTGAGGACTATTAAAAAACCCTTTCTTTACAGATAGTGGAAGCCAAATGCTAGCCTAACCTTATCCATGCCATTGCACAAGCAATGGCAATTAACACCTGCTCACTCCGCTACAAGAAGGAACCCACCCAGCGTTGCACTTCCCTGGTGATGCTAATCTCAGTCCTCTCTCCACTCCCAAGCATGTCCGTGTTGTTCTAATAATCTCAGCAGTTGATGGTAAACTCATAGGCGTAAATTCTGCCTCCACCACCAAGTTTCTCTAGATTTGACAATTGAACAGACCTCTATTTTATGCCCTGTAAGATGAATGCATATTTATTTTTTTTTGCTGTTAAGCGGTGAAAATGGGAACAAGGAACATTTTATTTGCCTGTGTGATGTGCTTCTCTGCATTCTGCAGTAAGCTTGTCTTTTCTTTCTTCCCCATGTTAGACTGAGGACCCTTGCTGTCAGTTCTATTTGATCCACTCCTACATTGCTAGCCTGGTCTTGTCACATACATGCTACATAAATGAATGAATGATATGCTTCTTTCAAGAATTTTGCCTTATTGAATTCTCTACTCTTAAGATTGATTTTATTTTAAAACCAAAATTTAGCAAAAAAAAAAAAAAAAAGCAGCAGATCGCTGGCTTAAATTAACTTATTTTTAAGAATAGAATTGTCTGTTAGAATAATGCATGTAGACACAGCCAGTGTTAGAAGAATGATTAATTAATACAGGTGCAGGCACAAAGGCAGAAATTCCCTGGCTTGGAAGTCAAGACACGCAGCACCTGCATCCTCCGAGGAATTCCTCTGTGGCCTGCTGGAAGGGAGCAGACCTTCTGCCCTGCATCAGTGAGAAAATGAGTGATTGCATCAGCTCAGCATCTCAGGATGCGGCACGCCTCTGTCAAAAGATTCTCCCTCCAGAGTGGAATTTCCAAGGGAATACAAATAGTGCATTTACTGAATCAAAAGGCATAGGAAGGGAGAGTTGAAAGGTTGGGTGTGGAACATCTAGATATTAAGGCAGTCCCTCGGAAAGAAAAAGGAGATTTGGAATGGGATTAGCTTGGAGGGCATCATTGACTAGCAGTGGTGCCTTGGGTAAATTCTTTGTCTGTTTCCTTATCTGGAAAGTGGGGATAATGATGTCCATGAGGATTAGGGAGCTCTCCCAGGCTGCAGCGGGAACACGAACTTGAATTCCACTTTCAGCCAGCAGGGGAGTGTCTGGTGCTTACTTCCCCAACCAGGGGGTTTCAAAGGGTGTTTCTCAAACCTGATTCTATAGCTCACAAGGACCTGGAGTTGACACTTAAGGTGACAGCTGCCCCTTCCTTCACCCTGGAGGGGTTTGGGGTGATGCTGTAGTTGCTATTCTTATCACTGGCGAGCAGGAGGGAGGAGTGAAGTGTGGAGTCAGCTGGGCTCCAGGCAGTGTCAGAAGGAGGGGAAACCATCATTTGGTGGCAACTGCAGACTTGGCAATAGGGGAAGAAGAGCCTGAACCAATCACAGCCTGAACCAGCTGCTCTTCATCCCAGTTGGCCTGAGAATGCCCAGCTGAGCCAGGTAGGTATCTAGAGACAGGATTACACATGACGTGCAGAAAGGAGGACCAAGGGCAGAAATGAACCTCTAGCTGTCCTTGTCTTTCCCCAGGAAGCCTCCCTTTTCTCTCTGGTTCTGGAACTAAAGCCATTTTCCTGGGTGATTGTGGGGCTTGAGATATCCTCTGGGCACAGAGCAGTGGACTGGAGCCATGTCCTTGCCAAAGTGTGTCCAGAAAGGGGCACGGGGCAGAGCCAGCCCCAGATTGCAGAACCATGGGCTCTGCTCTGTGGACTGCTCACCCCACAGTGTGAACAGATGCTGCATTTTCACACTAAAAGAGGAGACCCAACTGTTTCTTGGGTGCTTACGCAGTGGACAGGACTTCCCACTGAGGTGTCCACATGCATAGCTTCTTCTGGCTCTCCTGTGGCTTTGAGCATGCAGGAGTCATGTCATGACCACTCTTCAGTTAAGCATCTTGAGTCTTACGGGATGAATTGTCTGAGCAGAGGAGAACTTTGGGTTCATGCTCACCCACCTTGGAAGAATTTAACTCCACGCCTCTCTCATTCCGTGACTCTGGAAAAGTTATTTGAGTTATATTCCATCCTCCTGTGTCCTGATCTGTCAGCTAAGGAAATGAAATAGGACTTAGTGAGTGAATGAATGGCAGTGGCTACTACATTCTCAGTGCTAGAAAGGTACAGGAGAAAGGTCACTTTCCATTCTTTCTGTCCTTAGATTCGTGCACGCACAAACATTCACACACACCAGGTTTGAGATCGTTTTGCAATTAAAAAACAAGGGAAGGCCATTTTGCATCTCTGAGCCTCAATTTCCTCGTCGGGAAACTGGGGATGATGATCTAAACAATAACAATTAATAATAGTAATGGTGACAGTTTCATATTCAGCACCTTCTCAGCACCAGGTATTAAGTGTTTTACATACATTATTATGTTGTGATAATTAAATGAGGTAATGCACATAGAAGTACTTAGTACAGTGTCTGGAACACAATAAACATTCCATAAATGTTAGCTAATGTGGTGATTTCCGTATTCAGTGTGGATGACGTCATTGGCTGGTGTCTCATTCTTTGTCTCTGTTAGACACACACTAATGTACACACACAACTACACAAACATCTTTTTATACTGTTTTATCAAATGATTTAATACTTTTACTACCCAGATGAGAGTCCTTTGAGGGTAAAGGATAAATAACCTCCCAAAGTGTTTTTGCTTCTTGTTGTTGTTGTTGTTTTGAAACAGAGTCTCTCTCTGTTGCCCAGGCTGGAGTGCAGGGGCACAATCTCGGCTCACTTCAACCCCCACCTCCCAGGTTCAAGCGATTCTCCTGCCTTAGCCTCCCAAGTAACTGAGACTCCAGGCATGCGCCGTAATGGCCAGCTAACTTATATTTTTAGTAGAGACAGGGTTTCACCATGTTGGTCAGGCTGGTCTCGAACTCCTGAGCTCAGGTGATCTTCCCTCCTTGGCCACCCAAAGTGCTGGGATTACAGGTGTGAGCCACCGCAGGTGTGAGCCAGTCTTTTTCTTGTTTTTCTCTACTTTTTTTTTTTTTTTTTGAGACGGAGTTTCGCTCTTGTTGCCCAGGCTGAAGTGCAATGGCACGATCTTGGCTCACTGCAACCTCTGCTTCCCGGGTTCGAGTGATTCTCCTGCCTCACCCTCCCAAGTAGCTGGGATTATAGGCATGCACCACCACGCCTGGCTAATTTTGTATTCTTAGTGGAGATGGGGTTTCTCCATGTTGGTCAGGCTGGTCTCGAGCTCCGGACCTCAGGTGATCCGCCTGCCTCGGCCTCCCAAAGTGCTGGGATTACAGGCGTGAGCCACCACGCCCGGCGTTTTTTCTACTTTTAGGATTCATCTCAATGAATGGCCAAAGCATACACACTGCAAGTTCTTTGACCCTGCATGCAGCCTCTTCTAAACATGTATAACCTGGTGTCTTCTAGAGCTTGTTACCCCTAAAGTGTTTTTGAAAACATGACAGAGAGTGACGCTGCTTGTCAGCTGCAAGTGCTGTCATGGCCTGCTGCCTACTGATTGGTTGTTCTTCCATTCTGTGCTAAGCAGTGAGGAGACACAGTCTCTCCCCAGGTATCCTAAAAGCTGCCTGCCTAAAATCCTGGCTGCCTCCCAATCTGCTCACAGAATGGAAAATGCAGCTGGAGTGTCAAGCTGCTGACCACACAGATGGCATTGAGATGTTGCATTTGTGAGACTCTGGAACCACCCAGAGCCCCAGCTTATGGGGACCCAGGGGAGATTACATGTGAAGAGGGACACCCCTTATTAGTGTGAGCTATTGCATTAAAATCTGCCATTGCTATGGCTACTAAAATGGATGGTGTAAGGATATCACACCAATTGATAAGTCAGTTAAAAAGGTGGTCAAAGAATTGTGTCTGAGTAAAGAATGCATGGACACAATACAAGTGGTAACAGCAAAAACAAAAACTAATAAGCAAATTTCAAAAGTACTACCAGCTAATATTAGTGAGCATTTACTACTCACAGGTGCCTTGTCCACACTGTTTCAGAGACCATAGATAGATGGGTGTTATTATTACTCCCAACCAGCAGGGGAGGACACAACGCTGTAGAGAGGGAAGGTGCTGATGTTCGACCACCAGTCAGCACCACTTGCCCGTGTTGCACAACAAACAAGGCAATGGAGTTGGCATCTGAGCCCCAACAGTGCGATTTTGGAGACAAAGAGCTGCCCATTGTCCAGTGGGAAGCAAACTTGCCAACGCCTGGGCCTAGTAGGCACATACACACAAAAACTAAATGATTTTGAATGAATGAATGAATGAATGAATGAGTGTTGCTGGTGGGCAGGCATTTTGTCTTCTTCAGTCTGTCTCCCCAGTGCCCAGCACATAGTTGGCTCTCAAAAAGATCTCTGTGCTCAGCCCCAACTCCCTCCATGAGCAGCCCCACAGGGTCCTCACTAGCTTCCTGAGTGCTGTCTGCTTCTCGAGCACAGAGACCTGTCTGGGCTGGACACGAGGGTCGGGTCTGCTCCCGGGGCCACTCAGATTGTGTGACAGCAGGCTTGACGCTGAGCAGGCCAAAGGGCACACAGTTGCAAAAGCCAGATGGTTGCTTCTAAATCCAATTCCCTCCTGCTGCCAACCTGCTCTGAAATACAATCCATCACTCACCATGATAGATGTCTTTGAACTTGGGAACTCGGCTCTTGAGAAGCAGAGGAGGGAAATTGAATACCAACCCTCCCTGCTCTCCCCAGAGAGGTTCTGTTGTTGCTGGAGGTGGTGACAGCTTGGAAAATGGTGTCACAGCTCAAATTAGTGCTGAGCAGGCATAGGGCACTGGTGTCTTCAGGGACGGCTGCTCCCACGCAAGGCTGAGACAACCTGGGACCCAGTCACCCACATCACCATCAGCATTCCCACAGCTCTGGCTTTGGTTTGGAAATCAGACATTTCCAAGGGCATCCTGGACTAGGGGAGAGAGAACCAGCAAGTCAAGAATGGCACAATAGAAAGTACAAGGGGACCTCTCTTTATGTTCTGGTTGTAAATATGTACACATATTAAAAATGTTTGTATGTAGATTGAATTCTTATAGCACTATTTTTCTTATTATTACAGTAATGGAGGTTTGATTAGTTACAATTCTTCTTGTACCAAGTAATAGAAGCACTCAAGTGAGCCCAAGCAAAAAAGATAACAAACAAAACAAAACAAAACGAATGGATGGTTTCTAGGAGAGAGAATTCTAAGGTGAGGACATGTTTGAGCTAAGCAGGCCTTGGAATAGGAGAGCCCTGTGGTCTAGCCTGCTCCTTTCTGCATTTGCCCTGCTCCCCTCCCACTGGTGCAACACAGTCCACTTTCTTAGCCCCTTCTCCCTCCACTAGGAGGAGCCAGCTAACTTCCCACCTTAGCTAGCCACCTGCAGAGGATCTGATTGGCCCAGGAAGGGCAAGGTGTCCGCTGCTTCTCCAATTAGCTGTGTCCAGGGAGGATGGGGTATAAAAGGGCTGCCTTGGAGGGACTCTTCCCTGTGAATCCGTATGGTGGTTTCTGGAGAGGCGGATGGTGGCTGATTGGCTGGACAGATGTACTCATAGAAGTTCATGTCAATTTTTGCTCTTTGCAAGGATTTAGGAAAATATCAGAAAGTGAAAGAAGAAAATGAAGCACTGCATTTCCTTCACTGCTTGTAGTAACATTCTAAGATTTATTCAACCTTTTCTGTAATTTTTCTTCAGTGGTCAATGGTGAATCTTTCAGTTTCACTACCTCACAACAACTCTGTGAGCTTATTTATCCAGCTGGATTTTATTAAGCACTTACTGTGCACCATTTGGGGGACAAGATACTGCAGAGAACAAGACAGACAAAGCTCCTGCTCTCAGTGAGCTTATAAACTACGGAGAGGGTGAATCGCAAGTAATGAAACAGCTAGATTATTTTACAAAGCAATAAGCACTGTGAAGAAAATGAAACAAAGAAATGAAGAGAGAGCCTGGGGATGGAGGGTGACCACAGATGGAGAGGTCAGGGGAGGCCTTGCTGAGGAAGGTACCATGGATGTCAGAAATCATGTGGCCCCGTGCAGGGAAGAGCATCGCAGGCCAAAGGGCAACATGCGGCCTGAATCAGCAGAACCACTGGGGACAATAAGGGAATGGGTAAGAGTCCAGGTGGCAGAGTCACAGTGAGAGGGACACAGAGTATTCTGAGACGAGACTGCAAAGATGGAAATGGGATGTGTTTGTGAAGATTTGAGCAGAGAAATGACCTGACTCCATTAACCTTTTCAAAAGTTAAGTCCAATTCCTTCACCAACCTGGGTCTTACCCCAGAAGCACTGGGGGAGCATTATAAAAAATACCTAGGCTCTGTCTACCCAGACATTAAATATTAAATCAAAATATTTAGGAGTAGAGTTTGAAACTGTGTGTTTTTATTCATTTATACTTATTCAAGTTTAAAATAAACTTTATTGTACATTTTAAGTTTTAACAAACACTCCCCTGTGACCACTTCCCCCCAACTGAGATGTAGCATATTTTCATCACCCCCCAAAATTCGCTTTTTTTTTGCAATCTCACCCTCCATTCTTGGCCTCAAGCAAACACTGGGATGCTTGAAGTCACTGCAGATTAGTGTGCCTGCTCTAGAATTTCATGTAAATGGCATCAATTAGTCCACATTCTTTGTGTCTGGCTTTTTTCACTGAGCACAATTATTTTGAGAGTTTTTATTGCTGGATAACACTCCATTATACGGCCATGCCACAGCTTCTTCATCTGTTCAGGCACTGATGGATGCTCACTTCAGTGTCGAGTTTCGCAGGAATGAAAGTGTTAGGAACATTCACACACAAGTGTTTGTATGAAAACATCTATGTTTTCATTTCTTTTTTTTTTTTTTTTTTTTTTGAGATGGAGTCTCACTCTGTTGCCCAGGCTAGAGTGCAATAGCATGATCTTGGCTCACTGCAACTTCTGCCTCCCAGGTTCAAGCGATTCTCCTGCCTCAGTTTCCCAATTAGCTGGGATTACAGGCACCTGCCACCACGCCCGGCTACTTTTTGTATTTCTAGTAGAGACAGGGTTTCACCATGCTGGCCAGGTTTCACCATGCCCAGCCCTATGTTTTCATTTCTATTGGATAAATATTTAACAGTGAAATCATGGGGTTACATGAAATGTGTATGTCTTTTTCGTGTGTGTTTAATTTTTAAAGAAACTGTCCATCTGTTTTCCAAAGTGATTGCACTGTTTTACATCCCACCAGCCATGGCTTAGATTTCCAGTTGCTCCACATTGTCCAGACAGTGAATACTTTCACATTTCAGACATTCTAGCATATACAGCTATTTAATGAGTAACATTGGTCTTTCCCTGGAGTTTCTCTGTCTGGCTTTGGTATCAGAAATACGTGATACTGGCCAGGCATGGTGGCTCACACCTGTAATCCAAGCACTTTGGGAGGCAGAGGTGGGCAGATCGCTTGAGGTCAGGAGTTTGAGACCAGACTGGCCAATATGGTGGAACCCCGTCTCTACTAAAAATACAAAAATTAGCTGGGCGTGGTGGTGCACACCTGTGAGCCCAGCTGCTCGGAAGGCTGAGGCAGGAGAATTGCTAGAATCTGGGAAGTGAAGTTTGCAGTGAGTTGAGATCCACTGCACTCCAGCCTGGGTGACAGACTGAGACTCCATCTCAAAAAAAACAAAGAAACAAACAAACAAAAAAAACGTGATACCAAATATCTGACTCTAGCTTCATGAAGCTGGGTCAGAGTGCCATTTCTACTCTTCTGTTTTCTTGAAGAGTGAGCATAGAGGTGTACAGTTGGCGTTATTTCTTCTTAAATGTTTGATTAAATGCACAGGTAGAGCCATCAGGCTCTGAGCCCCCTCTCCTGTAAAGCCCTGGCAGCTGGTTTCTCCCTATAGCTACTCTCTATCATCTACCCATTCACGTACCTTTTGCTGAGTCTCTCCTATGCGCCAGGCCCTGGCCTGGGTGCCAAGGATTCTAACCCAGCTTTTCAAGGCTGAGGCTTGCTGTGAGCTGCTCTGCCCCTCCCAGGGCCAGGAGGGCACTGGGTGGGATCATAGGAGCTGGGTTCACTGGATCACAGCTGGTTTTTGTTGATTTGTCATTTTCATTCTTCACGAAGGCAGCCTGGCATGGTGGATCTTCTCCAAAGAGATGAATTGATTATGAAGTTAATGAAGCATCAGACTCTCTCATCTGCTGGCAGCTTGGGACTTCAGCAGAGCTCTGGGTGGCGAGGAGGGCCAGGGCGCTATCATAAAATGTGTCTGCAGAAGTATTTCTGGCAAATTGCCTAAAGAAATCTGAAAAGGGACCTGAATATCTAAGCCTCTAATATTTGTTGTGATTTATATTCTCATAATAGAAATTCATTTTCATACAAAATTCAGTATTTATAATATTATACTCTTTTTCTTAAACTGGATCCCCAGATTGTATACGATTCATGCCTTGCAAACCTGGATCTCCCTGCGCTGACACTACTTAGGTCACCCTTGCTAAACGGAGAGCCAGCCCTCAAAATGGCCCTTCCCCTCCTCCTCCCTTTGGCTAACCTGAATAGCCCCCAGCCCCAGGCCCAGCCCTTAGCTTCACAGTGAGCTCAGCGTATTCAGTTCTGTGGTAGCAGGTGCCCAGTTAACCTTAACACAGATGTTTCTTCTGAACTTCCCAATGCACTGAGGAGGGGATGAAGGAAGTATAGAACGTGACCTGCCCTTATGAGCTGACCCAAGGATGGCGAGTGTATTAGTCTGTTCTTGCATTGCTATCAAGAAATATCTGATGCCGGGCGCAGTGGCTCAGGCCTATAATCCTAGCACTTTGGGAGGCCAAGGCGGGTGAATCACTTGTGGTCAGGAGTTCAAAACCAGCCTGGCCAACATGGTGAAACCCCATCTCCACTAAAATACAGAAAAATTACCCAGGCATGGTGATGGGCGCCTGTAATCCCAGCTACTGGGGAGGCTGAGGCAGGAGAATCGCTTGAACCTGGGAGGCAGAGGTTGCAGTGAGCCGAGATCATGCCACTGCACTCCAGCCTAGGCAGCAGAGTGAAAATCCATCTCAAAAAAAAAAAAAGAGTGGGGGGTGGGGAGGGGCGTTCCAAGATGGCTGAATAGGAACAGCTCCGGTATGCAGTTCCCAGTGTGATTGATGCAGAGGATGGGTGATTTCTGCATTTCTAACTGAGGTATCTGGTTCTTCTCATTGGGACTGGTTGGACAGTGGGTGCAGCCCATGGAGGGTGAGCTGAAGCAGGCTGGGGTGTCGCTACACCTGGGAAGCACAAGGGGTTGGGGGATTTCCCTTTCCTAGCCAAGGGAAGCCGTGACAGACTACCTTGAAAAACACGACATGCCTGCCCAAACACTGCACTTTTCCCAAGGTCTTAGCAACTGGCAGACAAGGAGATTCTCTCTCATGTCTGGCTTGGGAAGTCCCACGCCCATAGAGCCTTCCTCACTGCTAGCCTGGCAGTCTGAGATCGAACTGCAAGGTGGCAGCCTGGTTGGGGAGGGGCATCCACCATTGCTGAGACTTGAGTAGGTAAACAAAGTGGCTGGGAAGCTCGAACTGGGAGGAGCCCACCGCAGCTCAACAAGGCCTACTGCCTCTAGATGTTACCTCTGTGGGAAGGGCATAGCTGAACAAAAGGAGGCAGACAACTTCTGCAGACTTAAACATCCCTGTCTGACAGCTCTGAAGAGAGTAGCGGTTCTCCCAGCACGGCATTTGATTTCTGAGAACAGACAGACTGCCTCCTCAAGTGTGTCCCTGACCCCCATGTAGCCTAACTGGGAGATACCTCCCAGTAGGGGCCGACAGATACCCAGGCAAACAGGGTCTGGACTGTGCCTCCAGCAAACTCCAACAGACCTGCAGCTGAGGAACTTAACTGTTAGAAGGAGGCATCAACATCACCAAAAAGGTCATCTACACCAAAACCCCATCTGTAGGTCACCAACATCAAAGACCAAAGGTAGATAAAAACACAAAGATGGAGAGAAACCAGAGCAGAAAAGCTGAAAATTCTAAAAATCAGAGCACCTCTTCTCCTGCAAAGGATCGCAGCTCCTCACCAGCAATGGAACAAAGCTGGACGGAGAATGACTTTGATGAGTTGACAAAAGTAGGTTTCAGAAGGTCGGTAATAACAAACTTCTCCAAGCTAAAGGAGGATGTTCAAACCCATCGCAAGGAAGTCAAAAACCTTGAAAAAAGATTAGACAATGGCTAACTAGAATAAACAGTGTAGAGAAGACCTTAAATGACCTGATGGAGCTGAAAACCATGGCACGAAAACTTCATGATGCATGCACAAGCTTCAATAGCCAATTCGATCAAGTGGAAGAAAGGGTATCAGTGATTGAAGATCAAATTAATGAAATAAAGTGAGAAGACAAGGTTAGAGAAAAAAAGTAAAAAGAAACAAACAAAGCCTCCAAAAACTATGGGATTATGTGAAAAGACCAAATCTATGTTTGATTGGTGTACCTGAAAGTGATGGGGAGAATGGAACCAAGTTGGAAAACACTCTTCAGGATATTATCCAGGAGAACTTCCTCAACCTAGCAAGGCAGGCCAACATTCAAATTCAGGAAATACAGAGAACACCACAAAGGTACTCCTCGAGAAGAGTAACCTCAATACACTTAGTTGTCAGATACACCAAGGCTGAAATGAAGGAAAAAGTGTTAAGGGCAGCCAGAGGGAAAGGTCGAGTTACCCACAAAGGGAAGCCCATCAGACTAACAGGAGATCTCTGAGCAGAAACCCTACAAGCCAGAAGAGAGTGGGGACCAATATTCAACATTCTTAAAAGAATTTTCAACCCAGAATTTCACATCCAGCCAAACTAAGCTTCATAAGTGAAGGAGAAATAAAATCTTATACAGACAAGCAAATGCTGAGAGATTTTGTCACCACCAGGCCTGCCTTACAAGAGCTCCTGAAGGACACACTAAACATGGAAAGAATCAACCGGTACCAGCCACTGCAAAAACATGCCAGATTGTAAAGATCATCAATGCTATGAAGAAACTGCATCAACTAATGAGCAAAATAACCAGCAAACATCATAATGACAGGATCAAATTCACACATAACAATATTAACCTTAAATGTAAATGGGCTAAATGCCCCAATTAAAAGACACAGACTGGCAAATTGGATAGAGTCAAGACCCATCACTGTGCTGTATTCAGGAGACCCATCTCACGTGCAAAGATGCACATATGCTCAAAATAAAGGAATGGAGGAAGATCTACCAAACAAATGGAAAGCAAAAAAAAGCAGGGGTTGCAATCCTAGTCTCTGATAAAACCGACTTTAAGCCAACAAAGATCAAAAGAGACAAAGAAGTCCATTACAAATTCAACAAGAAGAGCTAACTACCCTAAATATATATGCACCCAATACAGGAGCACCCAGATTCATAAAACAAGTCTTTATAGACCTACAAGAGACTTAGACTGCTACACAATAATAATGGGAGACTTTAACACCCCACTGTCAACATTAGACAGATCAATGAGACAGAAGGTTAACAAGGATATCCAGGACTTGAACTCAGCTCTGCAACAAGCAGACCTAATAGACACCTACAGAACTCTCCACTGCAAATCAACAGAACATACATTCGTCTCAGCACCACACCACACTTATTCTAAAATTGACCACATAATTGGAAGTGAAGCACTCCTCAGCAAATGTAAAAGAACAGAAATCACAACAAACTGTCTCTCAGACCACAGTGCAATCAAATTAGAACTCAGGATTAAGAAACTCATTCAAAATTGCACAACTACATGGAAACTAAACAACTTGCTCCTGTATGACTACTGGGTAAATAACGAAATGAAGGCAGAAATAAAGAGGTTCTTTGAAACCAATGAGAACAAAGACACAACACACCAGAATCTCTGGGACACATTTAAAGCAGTATGTAGAGGGAAATTTATAGCACTAAGTGCCCACAAAAGAAAGCAAGAAAGATCTAAAATCAACACCCTAACATCACAATTAAAAGAACTAGAGAAGCAAGAGCAAACAAATTCAAAAGCTAGCAGAAAGCAAGAAATAACTAAGATCAGAGCAGAACTGAAAGAGATAGAGACACAAAAGACCCTTCAAAAAATCAATGAATCCAGGAGCTGTTTTTTTGAAAAGATCAACAAAATTGATAGGCCACTAGCAAGACTAACAAAGAAGAAAAGAAAGAAGAATCAAATAGACACAATAAAAAATGATAAAGGGGATATCACCACCGATCCCACAGAAATGCAAACTACCATCAGAGAATACTATAAACACCTCTAAGCAAATAAACAAGAACATCTAGAAGAAATGGATAAATTCCTGGACACATACACCCTCCCAAGACAAAACCAGGAAGAAGTTGAATCTCTGAATAGACCAATAACAAGCTCTGAAATTGAGGCAATAATTAATAGCTTACCAACCAAAATAAGTCCAGGACCAGATGGATTCACAGCCAAATTCTACCAGAGGTACAAAGAGGAGCTGGTACCATTCCTTCTGAAACTATTCCAATCAATAGAAAAAGAGGAAATCCTCCCTAAGTCATTTTATGAGGCTAACATCATCCTGATACCAAAGCCTGGCAGAGACACCACCAAAAAAAGAGAATTTTAGACCAATATCCCTGATGAACATCAATGCAAAAATCCTCAATAAAATACTGGCAAACCAAATCCAGCAGCACATCAAAAAGCTTATCCACCATGATCAAGTCGGCTTCATCCCTGGGATGCAAGGCTGGTTCAACATACGCAAATCAATAAATGTAATCCATCACATAAACAGAACCAATGACAAAAACCACATGATTATCTCAATAGATGCAAAAAAGGCCTTCGACAAAATTCAACAGCCTTCATGCTAAAAACTCTCAATAAACTAGGTATTGATGGAACATATCTCAAAATAACAAGAGCTATTTATGACAAACCCACGGCCAGTATCATACTGAATGGGCAAAAATTGGAAGCATTCCCTCTGAAAACCGGCACAAGATAAGGATGCCCTTTCTCACCACTCCTATTCAACATAGTGTTGGAAGTTCTGGCCAGGGCAATCAGGTGAGGGAAAGAAATGAAGGGTATTCAATTAGGAAAAGAGGAAGTCAAATTGTCCCTGTTTGCAGATGATATGATTGTATATTTAGAAAACCTCATCGCCTCGCCCCAAATCTCCTTAAGCTGATAAAGCAACTTCAGCAAAGTCTCAGGATACAAAATCAATGTGCAAAAATCACAAGCATTCCTATACACCAGTAACAGACAGAGAGCCAAATCATGAGTGAATTCCCATTCACAATTGCGACCAAGAGAATAAAATATCACGAATACAACTTAGAAAGGATGTGAAGGACCTCTTCAAGGAGAACTACAAACCACTGCTCAACGAAATAAAAGAGGACACAAACAAATGGAAGAACATTCCATGCTCATGGGTAGGAAGAATCAATATCGTGAAAATGGCCATACTGCCCAAGGTAATTTATAGATTTAATGCCATCCCCATCAAGCTACCAAAGACTTTCTTCACAGAATTGGAAAAAACTACTTTAAAGTTCATATGGAACCAAAAAAGAGCCTGCATTGCCAAGACAATCCTAAGCAAAAAGAACAAAGCTGGAGGCATCACGCTACCTGACTTCAAACTATACTACAGTAACCAAAGCAGCATGGTACTGGTACCAAAACAGAGATATAAACCAATGGAACAGAACAGAGGCCTCAGAAATAATACCACACATCTACAGCCATCTGATCTTTGGCAAACCTGACAAAAACAAGAAATGTGGAAAGGATTCCCTATATAATAAATGGTGCTGGGAAAACTGGCTAGCCATATGTAGAAAGCTGAAACTGGATCCCTTCCTTACACCTTATACAAAAATTAATTCAAGAAGGATTAAAGACTTAAATGTTAGACCTAAAACCATAAAAATCCTAGAAGAAAACCTAGGCAATACCATTCAGGACATAGGCATGGGCAAGGACTTCATGTCTAAAACACCAAAAGCAATGGCGACAAAAGCCAAAATAGACAAATGGGATCTAATTAGACTAAAGAGCTTCTGCATGGCAAAAGAAAGTACCATCAGAGTGAACAGGCAACCTACAGAATGGGAGAAAATTTTTGTAATCTACCCATCTGGCAAAGGGCTAATATCCAGAATCTACAAAGAATGCAAACAAATTTACAAGAAAAAACAAACAACCCCATCAAAAAGTGGGCAAAGGATATGAACAGACACTTCTCAAAAGAAGACATCTATGCAGCCCAACAGACACATGAAAAAATGCTCTTCATCACTGGTCATCAGAGAAATGCAACTCAAAACCACAATGAGATACCATCTCACGCCACTTAGAATGGCAGTCATTAAAAAGTCAGGAAACAACAGATGCTGGAGAGGATGTGAAGAAATAGGAACACTTTTACACTGTTGGTGGGAGTGTAAATTAGTTCAACCATTGTGGAAGACAGTGGAGCGATTCCTCAAGGATCTAGAACTAGAATTACCATTTGATCTAGCAATCCCATTACTGGGTATATACCCAGAGGATTATAAATCATGCTACTATAAAGACACGTGCATACGTGTGTTTATTGCAGCACTATTCACAGTAGCAAAGACTTGGAACCAACCCAAATGTCCATCAATGATAGACTGGATTAAGAAAATGTGGCACATATACACCAGGAATACTATGCAGCCATAAAAAAGGATGAATTCATGTCCTTTGCAGGGACGTGGATGAAGCTGGAAATTATCATTCTCAGCAAAGTATCACAAGGACAGAAAACCAAACACCACATGTTCTCACTCACAGGTGGGAATTGAAGAATGAGATCACTTGGACACAGGGCAAGTAACATCACATACCAGGGCCTGTCGTGGGGTGGGCGGAGGGGGGAGGGATAGCATTAGGAGAAATACCTAACGTAAATGACGAGTTAATGGGTGCACAAACCAACATGGCACATATATACCTATGTATCAAATCTGCAAGTTGTGCACATGTACCCTAGAACTTAAAGTATAATAATAATAATAATAATAATAATAATAAAAAGAAAAACAGGAAGAAAAAAAATCTGAGACAAGCAATTAATAAAGAAGAGATGTTTAATTGGCTCACAGTTCCACAGGCTGTATAAGAAGTGTGACGGCTTCTTGGGAAGCGTCGGGAAACTTTCAATCATGGAGCACAGCAGAAGGTGAAAGGGAAGCAGGCACGTCTTACCCGGCCAGAGCAGGAGGGAGAGAGAGAGGGGAAAGGAGCTACACTTTTTAACAACCAGATCTCGTGAGAACTCTATCATGAGAGCAGCACTAGGGGGATGGTGCTAATCCAATAGAAACCACCCCCATGATCTAATCACCTCTCACCAGGCCCCACCTCCAACACTGGGGATCACAAGTGAACATAAGATTTAAATGGGGACACAGATCCAAACCGTACCAGTGAGGCTGTGAGTCTGGGCTATGGACAGGAAAGTTTTCTTTGCTGGGCACCATCTTGAGAGAGGACAGAGGGCTTTGGGTAGTCAGGAAAGACTGCCTGGAGGAGGCAGAAATAGAGCTGAGGCTGAAGAGGAGCAAGACTTGCTCTGAAAGGGAGAGGAGAGCAGGCATTCGAATGAAGAGGGAAAGAGCCCTGAGGAGATCCTGGCTCAGAAATGAGACAGGGGCCTGGGCAACCCTAGCCTGGCAGATGGAAGCAAGGTGTGTGTGCAATAGGGAGAGGTCAGGTGAGGAGGTGACCTCTCGGGCTTCTTTTTCCATCTAGCTAAGCTACTTTTCACGTTGTTTTACCATATGTGTTTTCAAATCCATGCACACAGAAAGACAAATTCAAACAGCACAGTAGGGTCAACAGTGAAATGCAGGTCTCGCTTCCCTTCCTGCCTCCATCCCCCAGCTCCCAATGGCTGGCCCACCTGTCCCCGCTGAGCACCTTTCCAGAGCTGTTATAAGCCAATGTAGACGTGTCGAGCTCTTCCAGCCTGGAGCCACTGCTCTGCAGCTGCCTGTGCCCTGGACATGCTGTCCTGAAGAGCGTTCTCTATCCATATCTATGCGTCCACAGTGACTCCATGCTTTTTACCCCTGGAGCTGCCTTAGAGGGGGCACCATGGAGGGATTGCTTTGTTTTGGAATCGGGCAGAGCTGGGCTGTAACCTGGCGCCATCAGGTGTCAGCTGCAGACCCTGGCCAAGTTCTTGGCCTCTAATCCATGGTTTTCTCATCTGTCAAATGGGGAGGACAACAGCCCCCTCCTCAGGGGCTGTGATGAGGATAAATGAGAGAATGCATCCAAAGCCCAGGTACACAGCCAGGCACAGAGGATACTCCCCATCAGTGGTAGCTGCTAGGACTTACCCAGAGATAAAGGAGCCTCGAGGCGCCTACCTGCTCTTCTTTCCCCAGGGACCCTGCAGACAGAAGGAGTCACCCCATGCCAATCTCACAGCTGGCCCTGCACTCCCGCCCCTTCTCCCTGCAGTGTTTTCTGCTGTCACTGCCCACGAGTTCCCTTAGGAGGGAAAGAATGCCAGCTAAATGTCAGCCAGGCAGAAGGGCCACTTTCTCTGTGTATTCTGACTCTTAGATTGGACTCTGTTCAAGCCAGAGGCCGGGGAGCTGGGAAGGTATCTTGAGCTCTGCCCAGGCGGGTCCCCGCCCACATTCAGCTGGCCACGTGGCCGAGGACTTCACACAGAAATAGCGCCATGCTGGGGTCTCGTGTGGAGATGAAAATGAAGGGATAAATATACAGGTTTAATAATATTCTGTCATTTTGACAATCTCTGCTGCTTGCCTGTGATATTTTGATCCACTTTGCACGCTTTCGACATTAAGAACTTCTGACAAAGTTTCACCGGGAAGATGTCTTTTTATAATGGTCCTGTACTATGTCTGTGATTCTAAACACAAATTTATTTGCTTTTATCACTTTGGACTAAAGAGAAAGAAAATGAACCATTAGAAAAAAGGCTTCTATACCTCTCTCCCCCCGTAATTCTCCCCTGGAAGCAGCCGTCCCTCTCTTTTATCTTTCCATTCTGTGCTTGCAGGCACAGCCCCATTATCTGCTTCCGCACCACCTTTGAGGTTAATATTTCAGTTCCGTCCTTCCATTAGCTATGGAGATGAATTAAATTAGTGCCAGCAGGAGGAGAGAATTAAATAAACTGTAAAATAATGCCAACTTTCCCGTTTCCCCGCACCATCCTTGTACCCCAACTAAATTTTTAAATGAGGTCTATAGGGATTCACAAATACTTGTCTTAACTGATAAACAGAAGTTCAGACCGCTCAAATTGTTTCCAAACCATGTTCATTCATTCATGCATTCGTGCATTTATTCCTTCATTCGGCACCCACTCTGTGACAGGTGCAGTTCTAGGCCATGGGGTGGAGCGTGGAGCAGGGCACTGACCCTCGGCAAAGCACAGGTGGAAGGGGTGAGGCACCGCCAGCATCTGACACGGGGCAGGAGCGGCAAAAATGAAGGGAGATGCATCACTAAAGGCCTCTTAGCCCTCTGCAAATAGTAAGGATTTTATCCCTGTGAAATCAGAAGCCATTTGCAGATTTTAAGCAGGTTGTGGGTGTGTGGCAGGGCAAGAGTGGCTGGTGGGAGCCCAGGAGAAAGAAAAGAGCTGGCCAGGCACAGTGGTTTGTGCCTGTGGTCCCAGTTACTCGGGAGGCCGAGGTGGGAGGATTGGTTGAGCCCAGGAGATTAAGCTAGCAGTGAGCCGTGATTGCACCACTGCGCTCCAGCCTGAGTGACAGCATGAGACTCTGTCTCTAAAAATAATCATAATAGTTAAAAAGAAGGAGCAGCTGTCCAGGTAAGAATGATGGGGCTAGGTCTAGGCTGAAGGCAAAACAGGTGGAGAGGAAGGGGCAGATTTAGGATGTATGTGGGAGTGAGATACCACTACAAGAGGGAAATTGATTACTTTTTTTTTTTTTTAAATTTAGAGACAGTCTTCCCTTGTTACCCGGGCTGGAGTGCAGTGGTGCGATCATAACCCACTGCAGCCTGAAACTCCTGGACTCAAGTGATCCTCCTGCTCAGCCTCCCAAATAGCTGGAACAGGCACATGCCACCATGTCCAGCTAATTTTTAAAAAATGTGGTGGTCTTGCTATTTGCCCAGGCTTAGAACTCCTGGCCTCGAGCAATCCTCCTGCCTTGGCCTACTGAAGTGCTGGGATTACAGGTGTGAGCCATCACGCCCAGCTGTATTTTACTTTTGAGAAAGCCGTCTGTCTTGCTGTCATCTGGGTCAGCTTACCTGAACACCAGCCCCCATCCCACACCTACAGAACAGCTGTCAGCCTGAGAAACTGATTTTCAGGGGACCCCCAGGGTTGTGGCGAAAGGTGTGGATGGAGGGAAGGTGAAACTGCCCAGCAGCCTAGGTGTCCTGTCTGCCATCCTGGTGCTGCTCCTGTCCTCCCCCTAGGCAGGGAGATGGGGAAGGTGGAGAGACAGAAGATGCTGATCACAGTCTTTTTTTTTTTTTTTTTGAGACTGTCTTGCTCTACTGCCCAGGTTGGAGTGCAGTGGCACGATCTCAGCTCACTGCAAACTCTGCCTCCCAGGTTCAAGCAATTCTCTGCCTCAGCCTCCCAAGTAGCTGGAATTACAGGCGCCCACCACCACACCCAGCTAATTTTTGTATTTTTAGTAGAGAAGGGGTTTCACCACCTTGGCCAGGCTGGTCTTGAACTCCTGACCTCAAGTGATCTGCCTACCTCAGCCTCCCAAAGTGCTGGGATTACAGGCGTGAGCCACCGCTCCTGGCCCCGTGCACCTTTTAATTGCTCCCTGTTTGGACTTCATAGGGCCCTATATCTGAGTTTCTTCCATTTTAGGCCCAGGGATAGGGTCTGAGGAAAGCCCTCCTCTCCTACCTTCCACTGCCTGGGCTACACAGGTTAACACTTATTTCTACCTCGGTATCCTTCGACCTCATCAATCTTCAGCTTCCTCCCAGACCTGCTGTGACACTCTTTGGAGATGGGACAAGTGGCATTCCTGGTGTGAGGGCTCAGCTGCAAGGAGGCACTCACTGTGAACAGTGCTCTAGATTGAGGGGAATTCTCATGAACACTGAGTGGACTTCCACCAGGCGTTGCAAACTTAGCCGGCCACAGCACCCAGGCAGTAACTGAGAGCAGTGAAGGCAGGTTCTGTGGCCTGCTATAAAGACTAGCAGGGCAGAGCTAGGGACATGCCCCTCTGGCCGCGACCCAATTTTACCAAGGAAGCTGGGAACCAGAATGTCTATGGGAACTCTGCCAATATTTCATGCTGACAATGAATCCACATTCGAAGATCCAGTGCAGACACTCTCCGTTCATCGGAGGGCTGAATTTGATGTGTTAGTCTCCTTGTATGATTACTGCCTGCACTCACATTTCACTGTTCTCCAGCGCAGAAGTACAGATTTATTAGTGAAAATTTGTTCTGGCTGAGAAAACTACTGAACAACCCACCCTTTCCTCCTCCTGGGAGACTCAGGAGTAGAGGCACTAATGATACTCACAGGAACTCAGAGGAAATAGCCCTGTCAGTCTTCCATCACATGTCTCTGGACATGGAGATTGGTTCAGGAATGGGCATGTTGCCCACTTTACCTGAGTCAATAAGCTATGATGAAACTTTTTCTGGATGCCCTGTGGCGGGTTGTGGGGGGCGGTGGGGCTTGCTTACTTGCTTAGATGAGAGGTGAGAGCTTCAAGAACCATCTTGCAACCCCTAGTGGACAGCTTATCTGAAAATTGAGGCTGCAGGAGAGAGAAGCCAGAGGGAGAAGCCAAGCTCTGGGGACATCAGTCCAGCCCCTGGATCCAGCTATGCCTGAAGTTCCACCCTAGGGTATTTCAGTGATGAAGTCCCCTTTAGGCTTAAGTCAGTGTGCTTAAACTTTCTGTCTCTTAGAATCAAAAGTAATTTAGTAGATATAGAAGGATACCTACCCATTGGCAGAATAGGATGAAGGTAGGTCCCGAGGAGAGCTACAGGCATTTGTGTAGGCCAAAGTGACCAGCACAGAAGTCCAGGCAAGAAGGACCATTCTACCAGTGGCAGAGAATACAGCCAGCACTGGAGGCCAACACATAGGAGGTAATTCAGAATACAGGGAGGAGTAATTCACAATGGCTCTCCCACCAACCTGTCTGTGACTTCTGAAAAATCACCCTCCCTCACCCCTGGACCTTAGTCTCCAAGTGTGTTACAGTCACAGATGCCATCCAGTCATTGGCTGAGTGGCTGCTCTGTGTCAGGCACTCCACTAAGTGCTTACTTACCTGGTCCCGTGGCATCCTTCTGGCAACCCGTAGGCAGTGCCGCTGTGCTTGGGCCACTTTCCCAAGGTCCTCATAACAAAGGGGCAGTGTCAGGACCGACCTCAGGGGCAGGCAGCTCTGAAGGCCCGGGATGTTTAGGACAGGAGGCCAGGGCACCCTCAGAGGGCTGTGGAAGCAGCAGCCACGGCTGGCTTGAAGGAGGAGCTCTGGCGTCAGCTCTGAAGCACAGAGCTGTTTATGCAAACTCTGCTCTGACAGATCACGCTCGTGGGATTTTGCCTGTTCTTTGTTGGAGGAATTTTTGGAGCTGTCACTGGGTTAAGTTGAGAAGTAAAAAGTAGTGAGGGAAAATCATATCATTAAATATTCATCTATTTTCTTTGTTTTAATTAGATTGTTTCCCCTATAGGCAGGTAGAAGGACAGGGCCTTCAGAGGCCTCTTTGTTGCATTTAAAAAAAAAAAAAACACTCACGCAATCAGTACAATAATTAAGAAGCACTATTTTTTTTTCCTAGCAAAAGGAACTAATTATTTCAGCCTTGTGCTGATTGATCCATTTTTATGAGCAGTTTTAAAATCCTAGATGCATTTGTGAGTCACTTAAAAGATGGCCTGGGTGAACCCATGCATATCAACTGTATATTGTCCCAGCAATGGTTGGGGGTCCTGGCCGTGTGGGGATGCTCCCCACAACAAGATCCCAGAAGCCAGCTGTGGCTTCACCCAGGACTCTTTTGGCATCAGCCACGAGGAGTTGCTGATAAGTATGCATAGGGATTCTGGAGAACTCAGTCTGCTTCAGGCTCAAGCCCTGCTCTCTCTTTCCCTAGACTGTGTCCTCAAAATGTTCTCACTGGGAGGGGGCAGCCCCCTGCTTCCCTTTCACCCCTGGCCTAATTCCAATCCATCTCTACATGTACAAAATCTATCAGCCTTTCAGTGCCCAGCTCAGTGGCACCTGTGCCATGAAGTGTTACACGCTACCCAGGTGGGAGTGCTATGTCCCCTCTGGGCCCTCCTGGCTCTTTGTCTGAAGCCTTTGAGCCTGGCTACCCTCTGTGGTCTGCCTAGGGATGTTGCCTGGGATGTCTTCATTGTCTCTGGGTGGAGGAAGATCTTCTTGGTGCTTGGTGAGTGTCACATGGGGAAGGGAGGGAGTGAAAGAAAGGAAATGTATGAGAGACAGGGAAGAAAGAAGGAATAAAGTCCCTTACTGTCTGATATTTTGAAAAACAGGGAGATTCATTAAGTATAACCTCTCCTTTCCAGGGAGGGCAGGTCTAGGTGGTAGAGGGGGTGTTTTTAGCTGAGTGGAGTGATGGGTGTGGAGGCTGAAAGATGGGGAGGACCAGCCTGGCACCTGGAGAGGAACTCGAGATGGGTTTGACCAGTTTTAAAATGGATTTTATGAAATTATTTCCATTATGTGTGGATCCCTGTCTTGCCCCAATGTGTTCAGTGAATGATCAATATCCTGCTAATGTGTGGTGAGGATTTGGGGTCTCTGAGTCGGGAAAGACTGCTCACATGGCTGATTTTGACTTCGAGGGGGACCCGGGCAAGACGGACCGTGGATGTCTGCTTCTCTCAAGAGTCACAGCCTGAATCTCCTCTCTCGGCGTGTTTCACTCTTTCCTTGGCTTTCTGGGGACACTGTAGCAGTCAGGCTGCCCGGGTTCAATTCTAGTTCCCCGGAGTCCTAGTTGTGTAGTCTTGAACATTTTACTTAACCTCGTCGACCTCTGCTTTTTCATCTGCAAAGTAGGGCTCACAATAATTCCTCAACTTAGAGGTCAACACAAAGCTTAAATGCACTTAAATGGCCATAAAATATTTAAATGAGTGCATGGCACAAAATAGAATGTTAGATGTTATTCCCTCATTCTCTCTCTTTTCTAACCTGAGGGCATTGGAAATATGTATGGAAACCTTTAAAAATATTCCTGCTAAGGTTGCCAGATAAAATACAGAACTACCAGTTAAATTTCAATTGCAGATAAATAATTTGAAATGAAAAATTTAAATCCTACATTTTTAGCTGCTAAATGTGGCAACCCTAATTCCTGCCCTTCATCCCTAAGATTTCACTTCTGTGAATCAATTATAAGTAAATAATCTTACATACAAAAAAGTTTTATGCAAGGATCTTCGAGGGTTTTGAAAGTAAGTGTTGAAAATTTGAAAAATACATCCACTGGTAGGAAAACGGTTAAATAAATGAGGGTCTATCTACCTGATTGAATATTATAGAGTCAAACATTTTTGTTCCTGAAGAATATACAGTAACATGGGGAATGCTTACGAGATAAGAGAAAAAAGCAGGGAATACAATTATGTAAACTGAGGGTTTAAAACTCTGTAAAAATGATCCTTAAATACAGAAGAATACTGACAGGAAAATTGGTTAAATGTTAATAATGGTTATATCTGCATGGTAACATTATGGCTTTTTTCTTTTTTCTACTTTTGTGCACATCTCAAATTCTCTGTAATAGGCAAGAACTACTTTAGCTATAAAAACTGCTTCTCTATATTTGTGACTTAGGGGAAGAAAGAGGGAGGCTGGGCCCCGGGATGCTTGGGTCCTCATGCTGGGTCACACTGATGGTGTGGCCCTGACAGAGTCACGTTGCTTCTTGGGACCTCTGTTTTCTCATCTATAATATGAGAGCTGGACATATCAGTCTACACAACCCCATACTGCCCTAAAAATCTTTTATTCTTCTGGGTTATTATTATTATGATTTGCCTCTTCTCATTTATTCTCTTTCTTAATTTCCCTCTCCTTTTCTCCTTTGTTTTCCTTTCTTTCCTCCTTTCCTCTGTCTCTTTTCTCCTTTCTTCCCTCTCTTTTCTCCTTTCTTTCCTTTCTTAATTTCCCTCTCCCTTCCTTTCTCTTGTCTTGCTCTTTCTCATTCTCCAACCTGCTCAGTGTCAGAACTCTTAACATGCAAACATCAAATAGCTGCAAAATTCCAACCAGCCTATAAAACAAGCAAGATTTATTCCTACTGGAATAAACTGTTGGAAATCAAGGAAAGCACAGCTTCAGGAATGGCATGATCAGGGTGCCCTATTTTGCTTGATCTCCCTCTGGGTCCTTCTGTGTGTGCTGGCTTTGGCCCTGGGCTGACTTCCCTTCTTGCAGCCATAGTTGTTCCCACAATTTTAGGTTTCTTGCCTGCACATCACAGAATCCAGTTGGTGAGTGTTCCTGTCTCAACATTGCAGAAGGGTAACCTCTAAACTAATGACCAGGTCTGGGAAATGGAATACTGAATTTATTTCAGCCACTAAAAGCCCCAATCTGGAATTCTGGGTCGGGCCATGAGCTGAGGTGGATTCCTGAAGAAAAAGCTGGGTATCAGTAGGAAGTTAACAGAAAAAGGACCCTGGGTTGGCACCCCAAATGCTCATTACATCAATCGGCAGGCATA
The DNA here is from genome assembly GCF_028885655.2 of Pongo abelii. Taxonomy (NCBI): domain Eukaryota; kingdom Metazoa; phylum Chordata; class Mammalia; order Primates; family Hominidae; genus Pongo; species Pongo abelii. The sequence continues at coordinate 34,522,175 of NC_072005.2, read as the reverse complement.
TGGGGGCATCAGCTGATCTCCCAGCACCGTGCAAGGCCTTGGGATCAACTGGGGGGAGATCAGATGATTACCTTCCTCAGTGGCATTTCTGCTCACCTCCCAGAGCAAGTGCAGAGCAGCTTAGGGCAGGAGATGGCACTGTTGAAACCATTTCTGGGTCTTAAATCAGATGTGTTTCTGTGTGTGTGGATTATCTTGGCAGAGGCTGCCATTGTCTCACTGGGTTTGTGTGTTTCTAGCATGATGGGACCCCTGGGATATGAGGGGGTCCTAAGCACCCTGACCATCTTCTCCCCATAGCTGAACTTCCCTGCCCTATTCTAAAGCTGCACACTCAGACAAAAGCCATGTTCTCTCCATCTCTCTTTTTTTCCTTCCATCTCTAACTTACAAAGTCTTTTTTTGAAAAAGTCCATGTTTCCCTGCTGAGACTTTGCCTAATGAAGTAGTTTATACTATTCGATCCTTTAAAAAGAATGAGGGTGAGTGTTTATTAAATTAATTTTTGCTTTAATGTATTTCCTCCATATTTCATGCTGTGGACACAACTGTTTCTGAAAATGACTTTTTCCAAGATGCCTGATTTATTTTTAATTGCCTCTGTCCCTTGGGTTTGTTTCACGCCACACTTGTTATTTCTATTTGTGTGGTGGTTAAAGCCTAGAGATATAACAGGTAAAGGCTTCTCCCTTTGGGGGAAAGAAGGCTGTGACTCTGAAGAGTGGAAAAAGATCCTTTCTGAATAGGAGCTCCAAAACACAAGTTACTTTCCTGTGGCTTCCAGAATTGAAATACAGATAACCTTTTCTCTCCTCTGCGAAACACCTTCGGTATAGAAAGCTGGTTTGCATGCACTATCTCAAATGCTCCACGTTTTGGTGAGGGCTTTCCTTACAACTTATGAGGTAATTAAATCAGAGGTTATTCCTATTTTGAGGGTAAAAGTAGAAACTCGCTAAATGTTTGTAATAGCACCTGTGGAGTATACAGTTTTGACCTTGAAGATAAGCATCTTTTCATAATTCTACTCTATTTCCTCCCAAAAAGAAAAAAGACTCCAACCCCCAAAGGATGTCTTTGCCTTAAATATTTGTGTTTTCAAAACACAATACAGAAATAATATAAGTTGTATTCATTGTGAAAAAATGGAAAGAAAATGAAAACAATGAGTGTTTGTGTTGTGTGTGTGTGTGTGTGTACACATGCACTAATCAGCCCCCCACCTGGAAGTGACCATTGTCTGGAAAGACAGGGGGGTTAAGCTAGGTTCTGGGGTGAGTTCTGACCTGCTGGGATTTCATCTGCCCATCAGATCCCTCCACATTTCTCCCTACCTCCTGCTCCACCATCTTTAAACCCAGTGGGTGCAGGGAGTGCACATCTGCTGTCATTGCCTGCTCAGTTCATTCTCTCTTCTCAACCTCAATGTCCCTCTGGGAAACCACCAACTCACTATCAACCCTTGCAGTGAGTGGAATGATTGATGCCAACCTCAGAGTCAAGAGTGGTCATGTGACCTAGACTTAGCCAATCAGAACCAGTGATAACGAAAAGCTGTGCCTCTTGGAAAACACTAGCTCTGTTTCTGCCAGACCTGAAGATGAAAGTGGCCATCCTGCCATAGAAGACATTGCTCAAGAGGGAGTCCACACAGAATGAAGCAGAGCTGGGAGGCTGAGGGGAGGCTGAGGGTGAGACCATATCCTCATGCTGGGGTTTTCTGTTCACATGAGCTAATGCATTTATTTTTTGCTAACTCCAGCTGGAGTTGCATTTTCTGCCAACAGCTCAAAGTGAGGAATGGTTGCTCATGTGCTTATCAGAGTGGAAACAGGACAGTTATTTTTAAAAGAAAAATTTATTTTTGAAGTTCCCCAGTTCAGTGCTTACTGAAAAGCTGCAGAGAGGAGATTTTCCTCAAAAGTTTCTCAGGATGCTAGACAGGGTGAGATTTCTGCTACTGACTGAATTCTGCTAGGATTTATAATTTACTTTCTTTGTGGTCAGAGGACATACTTTGTAAGATTTCATTCTTTAGAAATCTATTGAATTTGTTTGATGACATAGTGTATGATCTACTAGGTGCACATCCATTTGCACTTGAAATGAATGTGTTCTGCAGTTGTTTGGTGTAGGGTTCTATCAATGTCAAGTAGGTGAAGGTGGTTGATAATGTTCTTCAGACATTCCATATTTTTACTGGTTTCTTGTCTAGTAGTTCTCTTAATCCCTGAGAGAGGTGCACTAATGTCTCTTACTATGACTGTGGCGTTATCTATTTTGCTTTTTAATTTTGTCAATTTTTATGCATGTATTTGGAAGATCTGTTATTAGGCACATACACCTTTATAAGTGCCATATCTTCCTGATTGTATTGACTCTTTTTTTCATTTTTTAATTTATTTTTATTTTTGAGATAGAGTCTCACTCTGTTGCCCAGGCTGGAGTGCAGTGGCACGATATCAGCTCACGGCCAGCTCTGCCTCTGGGTTCACATCATTCTCCTGTCTCAGCCTCCCGTGTAGCTGGGACCACAGGCGCCCGCCACCACGCCCGGCTAATTTTTTGTATTTTTAGTAGAGACGGGGTTTCACCATGTTAGCCAGGATGGTCTCGATCTCCTGACCTAGTGATCTGCCCACCTCAGCCTCCCAAAGTGCTGGGATTGCAGGCAAGAGTCACCATGCCTGGCCTGACTCTTTTGTAGTAATGCAAAGTTCTTCTTCCCCTCTAGGAATAATACCACTTGTTTTGAAATCTATTTTGACTAATATTATTATGACCACTTCAGCTTTTGTATGTTTACATTTTGCATTTTTTTGCATATTTTTCTTTCAATATATTTTTTCTTGTATTTGAATTTAAATTGTGTCTATTGTAAAGAGCATATGCTTGATTCTTGCTTTTTCTTTTTTTTTTCTTTTTGAGACAGGATTCTTTCTCTGTCACCCAGTCTGGAGTGCAATGATGTGAACATGGCTCACTGTAGCCTCAACCTCTCAGGCTCAAGTGATACCTCCACCTTTTTTTTTTTTTTGGTATAGTTGCGGTATCGCCATATTCCCCAGGCTGGTCTGACATTTTGGGGCTTAAGCAGTCCTCCTGCCTCAACCTCAAAATGCTGGAATTACAGGCATGAGCCACTGTGTCTGGCCAATTCTTGCTTTTTATCCAACCCTTAAAAATCTCTGCCTTTTGATTGAAGTGAATATTCTTTTTACATTTAATGTAATTATTGACATGGTGTATCAAAGTCTGCCATTTTTCTATTTATTTTCTATTTGCCTAATCTATTTGGTGTTGTTCTCCCCTTATTCTTACTTTCTGGCCTTCTTTTTTGTCAAAATATTTTAGTATTTCATCTAAATTCCCTATTGGCTTTCTATCTATATATTTTGCAGGGCCAGGCATTCATACCTGTAATCCCAGTATTTTGGGAGGTGGAAGCAGAAGGACTGCTTCAGACCAGCCTGGCAACATAGCAAGGCCTCATCTCTACAAAAACAAACAAACAAACAAACAAACAAAAAACCCTGCAGGCATGGTGGCACACATCTGTAGCCTGGGCAACAGAGTGAGACCCTGTTTCCAATATATATATATTTGCATTATGTTTTTAGTGGCTCCTAAAGGGATTACTATAGCTACCTTTAACTTAACCCATTCTACTTATGGTTAATATCAACTTACTTTACATAAAATATAGGAAACTTGAAATAGTATGTTTCCATTTGCCACCCTATTCTTAGTATTATTTTAATATATATATATATATATACACACACACACATTATAAACCCATTTGTGCAGTATTACAATTTTTGCTTTAAACGATCGTATTTTTTAAAAGAAGAAAATTAAACAAATGGTCCTTTGTATTTATGAACATAACCACTATTTTCAGAGCTCTTTATTTCTTCAGCTTAAAGGACTTCCTTTACTTTTTTTATAGTGCAGGTCTGTTGGTGGTAACAAATTACCACCTTATTTGTTTTCTAAAAGTGTCTCTATTTAACCTTCATTTTTGAGGTATATTTTATCTGAATATAGTATTCTTGGTTGACTGTTCTTTTCCACCCTACAATACTTGAACTATATTGTTTCTATTTCTTTTGGCGTCCATAGCTCATGATAAGAAATCAGTCATTATTCTTACTGGTTTTCTTCTGGAGTCACTTTTGCTGAATGTTTTCAAAATTTTCTCTTTCTCTGGCTTTCTGAACTTTGAGTATTATATATCCAGTAGAATTTTCTTTAGTTTTATTGTACTTGGGGTTTATCAAGTTCTTGCATCTGTAAGTTAATTTTTTCAACAGAAATTGGAGTTTTTGAGGCTATTCTTTCTCTAAATATTTTTTTCTTTCCTTTTCTGTTGCTCCTCTCATTCTGGGATTCTAGTGACCTGCATTTCAGACCACACACTATTGTCTCACACATCTCTGAAAGTATTTTTATTTTTAAAACCTTTTTTGTGTATATACCTAAGACTGAATTAATTTCTATTGATCTGTCTTCAAGTTTACTACTATTTTCTTTCACTTAAAATATGCTAGGCTGAGCACAGTGGCTCATGCCTGTAATCTCAGCACTTTAGGAGGCCAAAGAGGATGGATTGCTTGAGACCAGGAGTTCAAGGCCAGCTTGGGAAACATGGCAATACCCCATCTCTACAAAAAAAAATGCAAGAAATTAGCCAGGCCTGGTGGCACATGCCTGTGGTCCCAGCTTCTCAGGAGGCTGAGGTGGGAGGATCACTTGAGTCTTGAGATGGAGGTTGCAGTGAGCCAAGATTGCACCACTGCACTCCAGCCTGGGCGACAGAGTGAGACCTTGTCTCAAAAAAGTAAAAAGAAAATATGTCATGGAGCCTATCTAGTGAGTGCCATACAAGTGTCATTGTCCCCCTTCCTTTGTCGGACTGGGTGATTGTTCTCCCATTTTTCAGTAGGGTGTAATAAGTAAGCCAGCCTTGCCTTCTAGCAAGCATTTTTTTCCACTGGTAATAATTTAGGCTCCTAGGATAAGAAGGCAAGGTTCCCTGTGAAAGGAAGAGAACAGGGTTTGAGGCAATGGTGGTAGTAGAAATGGCTAAAATATCTCTCAGGAAAGCAGGGAGGAAGAAGAGTTAGGTGGGAGTGAGGTGTTAGGCTCCTGGGAAAACTATGCAGGGAGGAAACGTACTAGGGAAAGCCAGGGGCTATAGCCTGTCGAAGGTCTGGGAGAAACCACATGTGTTTGTGTTCAGGGCTGGCAAGGCAGTGAATTCTTCAGCAGACCACCCGGTCCTATGCCCCACTCACACCTGCAGACTCTATTTGCTTGGGTTTGAGAGTCAGCATTGCATAGAGATGAGTACTTCATGTTGTCAATGTCCAGCACCGTGCCCCTTGGCCACCCAGCAGGGGTGACACTCACACCTGTCCTGGGAGTCCATCCAGTCCCAGATCATTACCTCATGTGATACACCAGCCCCTTCACAAAGCTCCAGGACACTGTAAACCCAAGAATAGGACATCTCACCTGTTTCTGGGGGGTGGTGCTGAACTTGGACTTGAGAAGCCCTGCCACTGTGACAGGGTTTACTGACCTGTCAGTAAACCCCAGTGATGTGGAAAGTCTAGAATCCAAGTTAGGGCATAAAGCTCCAGCGATTTCCCCGCTAAGGGGAGTATCTGACCCTCACAGTGACCTGAAGAGGCAGGTGCTATCCCATTTAACAGAGGATAAGTGAAACCTCAGAGAATCCAGTGCCTGGTCTCACTGCCACGAAGGAGATGAGCCCAGGAAGTCTGGCTCCAGGGCCAGTCCATTTAATTACTGTGCTCTCTACCCACACAGGAAGGGCTCAGAAGCAGTTTGCCAAGCTCACTCCAGAATGTGTGTGTTTGCGTGTTTGTGTGTGTGTGTTCTGTGTTTTGTTTTTTAAGTGTTAGTTCAAAGCTGCAGCACCCAGGGTGGGGTCAGTCACATTCATAATCTACATACATTCTTAGAGATGCCCAACTGGGCTGCCTCAGGTGCACAACTGGGCAACCTTGGCATTCTGTGCTTTTCTAGGGATACGAGTGGGAATGAAGGGAGGAGCCAGTCTAGCAGGATTGCCCAGGAGACCTCTGATTGCACCCATGAAAGCTCCCTGAATACAGTCTGAACTCAGGCCCTCGGGCTACAGGTGCAGAATTGAGGCCAATAAAGAGAATGTGGCCTGCTAACAAATGAGCCATTGGAAGGTGTAGACCAACAACACAGATCTCTTTCCATGCATCCATCCATCCATCCATGTATTTATCCATCCATTCATCCATCTATCCAGTCCGCCATTATCCATCCATCCACCATACACCCATGCATCCATCAATTCATCCATCCATGTATCCATTCACTTATCCATCCATCAATCAATTCATCCATCCATCCATCCATCCATGTAACCATTCACCCATCAATCCACTCATCCATCCATTATCCATCCATCCATCTATCCACCCACCATACACCCATTCATCCATCAATTCATCCATCCATGTATCCATTCACCTATCCATACATTGATCATTCATCCATCCATCCATGTATCCACTCACCTATCCATCTATTCATTCATCCATCCATTCATCTATCCATTTATCCATCCATCTATCCATCTATCCATCCATCAGATACTTACTGAGCTGCCATGTTCTAGGGGCTGTATTGAAAGCTGGGGATTTGGTGGAAGGCAGGGCAGACACAGTGCCTGTCCTCATGGAGTTGATATTTGCTAGAAGGCTTTTGATCTGTCCCTCTCCCAGCCAACGCAGAGCTGTGTCCGTAGTATCCTTCACCCCTCATTTTTCCTATAATTGTTATTTCTTGTAAGCAGTATTTTTCTGGAATACCCAGGAGAGGACCTGTGCCTCCTCTGACTCTCAGTGTTGTGAGAACTGCGTCATGGAAGAGAAAACCTAGGCCCTGGTGTCAGGCTCACTTGGGTTCGAATTCTGGCTCTGCCCCTTCAGCTAATCACTGAACACTGTGCCTGAGTTTTTCACCCCTGACACAAAGATCATAAGATCTGCCTTGCAGGGCTGATGTGAGGACCAGAAACACTCAGCTCATGGTGGGGGTGGGGGGCATGCACAGCCTGTTGGGCCTGGGGCATCTCTTATGGCAACACTGACATGGACTTGGCCCTTGGAGCACAGCTCACCCAGAGGTCAGGATGCGCAGTGCGTGGCACCTGGCAGGTGCTCCACATGTGGGGCTCTTTCTCCATCACACTGGGCAGACTCTCTTGGCAGCTGCTCCAAGAAATCTGCTTGGCTGCCTTCTCTGTGCTGAGCAGGAGTGGCCTTGGCTGTTCTGGCAGTTGTGACCTTGCTGCTGGCAATGTTCAGCTCAGGGCCTCCTGACTGTTCCGCCTGACTTTTAAGGGATCACATCGCATCAGCTTCACTTATCTGATTTCCTTCAGGTGGGCAGCTGGGGGGCCTCAGCAAGGTAAAGGCATCTGCAGCCTGGCAATCGAAGTCCAGACCCAGTGTGTGTGCATGTGCATACGTAAAACTGAAATAAAGGCTCACAAAGCAAGCTCACCCTTCCTACGGGCAATGCATTTGTATTTTCTCCACTATTCTATGCTGTTTTATGATGTGTTTTTTTTATTTTTATTTTTTAAATACTGGTTAAGATCCGATGAATGGATCTTACGATCTGATAATGGGTCCTCACAGTGCAAAAAACATTGCCCTTGCTGGGTGCAGTGGTGCACACTCTAGTCCAGCTACTCGGGAGGTAAGGTGGGAGGATGGCTTGAGCCCAGAAGTTTGGGGCTATAATGCGCTGTGCCAGTCGGGTGTCTGCACTAAGTTTAGCCCCCAAATAGTGACCTTTCAGGAGTGCAGAACCCTCAGGTTGCCTAAGGAGGGATGAACCTGCCCAGGTTGGAAACAGAGAAGGTCAAAATTCCCATGCTGATTAGCAGTGGGATGGTGCCTGTGAACAGCCACTGCACTCCAGCCCGGACAATACAGTGAGAACCTGTCTCTAAAAAAAAAAAAAAAAGAAAAAGAGAGAGAAAAACACTAGCTGATCAAGCTCTTGCAGGCTTTCCCCTCTCACCTTAGGCTAGCTCACTCACACCCATCACCCCAGCGTCTCCACAGAGCCTAGGAGGTACCGCCTTTACGCCCATATGAGGGCCTTTGAACATCTACCCCAGCTCTTCCTGGGCTACCTTGTTCTGGTCTCTGCTCCCCTGCTGTCATCACAGAGAGGCCCTCACTGATCATGCACATGAGCAGCTCTCACTCCCAGCTCCAGGCACTGGCCATGTCACCTCCTTGCTTACTTCCTGCAGTCCTGCCTTCTGTCTTGCTCACTTTGCACACTGTCTGCAGGTGGTTGAATAGAGTGCTGGATGCCTGCCTTCTTGGCTTTGCAGGGCTTGGATTTGCAACCTGGTCCCCTGGAGCACCTCCCAGGGAGGTCTCCTCCTGCCTCTCTCCCTGCAGTAGCCAAGTGGGGAGCAAAGTCTCCCTCCACAGATGCATCTGCCCAGCACTTAGGTGCCAGGCATGCTCACTCTACCTGGACTGGGGGCACCAACCTTGGAGCCTGCCTTCTCCTTCCATGCCCCCATGTGGTGTCTTGTACTCCTCTCCCTCCCTGTCCCTCCTGACCCCAGGTGCAGCCCTGCCCTTGTGTAAATGTCTCCTCCAGTTACAAGGGCCAGGCAGGTACCATACAGTTTTCAATGCACCCAATATTGAGGGATAAATCACAACGAGCACTCAGCTTTGTGTTCTAGAAGACAATGGGAGCTGGGAGCAACCACGGAGAAGCTGCAGAGCTCAGGCCCTGTCTAAACCGGGGCCTCCACACCACTCCTCACGGTTGCTGCCTGGGAGTGCGGCTGTTATGGTCTGACAATCTGATTGTCTGTGTGGTGTGTGCATGTGTGTGTGTGTAACCTCCAAATTTTCAAATACTGGTTGACAATTCCGTTGTTGTTGTTGTTTTTTTTTTTTTGGGGACACAGTCTTGCTCTGTCACCCAGGCTGGAGTGCAGTGGTGGCAATTATAGCTCACTGCAGCCTTGATCTCCCAGGCTCAACCAATTCCCCTGCCTCAGCCTCCCAAGTAGCTGGGATTACAAATCCATGCCACCACGCCTGGCTAATTTTTTAAAAAAATTTTTTTGTAGAGTTGGAGTCTGGCTATGTAGACCAGCCTGGGTAACATAGCCAGACTCCTGGCCTCAAGAGATCCTCCTGCCTCAGCATCCTGAGTAGCTAGGATTATAGGCACACAATACTGTATTTCAACACTTTATAGGCCAAAGAAACCATGGCTCTGGGCCTGATTTTGCCCACAGCCTCCACTGGTGAGCTCTGCTCCAGGTGCTGCAGGCTTTGGGCTGGATTCAGCCTGCCTTGCTCATGTGGTCATTCCATGTGCCTCACATTTAAGGCAAGGAAAGTTGGCTGTTGCAAGCTGTCGATGTTACTTTGCCGGAGTAAGAAACAAAGACCAGCTGGTGGAGACCCCCAGTACTGGTAGATCTCAAGAGGACAAAGGTGCCTGCTGGGGAGTGGTGGGAAAGGAAATCTGACGATAAACTTTCCACTGATTGTAATTACGTAAATCCAAGATGCCAAAGAAGTAGAATATTGGCCTTTAGATAAAGTACCATAAACCTGTCTTGGATAATTAACCTTTTTAAGAAGCAACCATGTTCGGTACTTAATATCTGAAAAGGTGTAACGTAGCAAGAGTGGGCTATAAGTAAAAGAGATGGAAAGTGCGGTTGCATTTCCCAATTCATGATGGTGGGCTGCAGCTAATTAATTCATAATGCCACTGAATTGATACTTCTTTATTTGTGTTCATGCAAATTACCTCAACTCATGTTAAAAGGCAAACATGTTGAGCAAGTTGAACTTTCAAAAAAGCCAATGTTCATAGAACACAGAATAATAACGGTTATGGTTGGTTATTCATGCTGCTATAGATAAGATTAATATGTCAACATTTCCATTTGAAACTCTTATTTTCAACAATTTATAACTTGGTCATAAAAAATAAAGATCCATTGTGCTCTAAGTGACTGTTACGGTTTCACCCTGGGAAAGGTTATTTTTTTCCCCTCCATGTTTAAAAATAGCTTTTACATAGCAGGTTAAAAGGTTATCATCTCACCAGGTTTAGAAAACGGCATTCACTGTCTGGGCGGGCCAAGCCATCATCAGGGGCCGCTGCTTTCTGACCTGGCTGTTCCGAGTGTCCTCCTTGGCGTGATTCCCAACTCACCAACTGCTGGGGATAGGGGTTTCTTCTCATTGATACTCACCTGCTCTTGCTTTTTGTTGTTGTTGCTTTCTTTTGAAACAGAGTCTCGCTCTGTTGCCCAGGCTGGAGTTCAGTGGTGGAATCTCGGCTCACTGCAACCTCTGCCTCCCGGGTTCAAGTGATTCTCCTGCCTCAGCCTCCTGAGTAGCTGGGACTACAGGCACGTGCCACCACGCCCGACTAATTTTTGTATTTTTGGTAGAGATGGGGTTTCACCATGTTGGCCAGGCTGGTCTTAAACTCCTGACCTCAGGTGATCTGTCCACCTCCGCCTACCAAAGTACTGGGATTACAGGTGTGAGCCACCATGACTGGCCTTGTTTGTACCTGCCCAGTGGCCTAAAAACTTTCCTCTCTAATGTAGCCCTCTTCTGTCTTCTCTTTCCTTCCCCAAGACTCAGGAGACATGCATCCACTTATCCATCAATTCAATTGTTACTTATTCACCGAGCACATACAGTGGACAAGATGTATGCTGTTGTGGGGACACAGGAGTGAGCAGAGAAGATATGGGAAAACTGAGAACTCCCTTGGAGTTTCTCTAATATTCAGACGTAGATTTCATGGGGTGGGATGGGCAGGAGTCCATCTTTAGGTTCTTTAAAGGTGCTGATTACAGCCAGGTGTGGTGGTACACACCTGTAGTCCCAGCTACTTGGGAGGCAGAGACAGGAGGAGTGCTTGAGCCCAGGAGTTCAAGGCTGCAGTGAGCTATGATTGCACCACTGAACTCTGGCCTGGGAGACAGAGCAAGACCCCATCTCAAAAAAATAAAAAATAAAATAAATAATAAATAGGCTGGGCTCAGTGGCTCACGTCTGTAATCCCAACACTTTGGGAGGCCGAAGCAGGTGGATCACCTGAGATCAGGAGTTCGAGACCAGCCTGGCCAACACGGTGAAAGCCCGTCATTACTAAAAATACAAAAATTAGCCGGGTGTGGTGTCTCATACCTGCAGTCCCACTGGGAGGCTGAGGCACGAGAATCACTTGAACCTGGGAGGCAGAGGTTGCAGTGAGCCAAGATCACGGCACTGCAGTCCAGCCTGGGCAACAGAGTGAGACTCAGTCTCCAAATAAATAAATAAATAAACAAACAAATAAATAAATAAATGTGCCGATTTGGCTACAGTAGACACTGTTAGCTTCCCACAGTAGTAAACAAGGCCAACTGTAAGTGAGCAGGCAAAGAAACAGACACCGTTGATTCAGATGTTGACGAAGTCAATAAATAAAAAAATAAAAATCAGTGGAGTGACTGGGAGTGACAAGAGGTGTGGAGGGCGGGAAGATCAGGGGTAAAGTGGGTACTAATAAAAAGCTCAGCTGGGTTGTGCGTGCTGGGAAGACAGGAGGCACCCAGGAGTGCTGGGGCACCAGGAGCAAGTACGGGAGAGTGGAAGAGGTAGAGAGGGGGCACATGGAGGAGCTGGGCTAGAATTCCAAGTCGCTTCCCTCTCTGAATCACAGGCACTCATACTTAGTGCTATTCTTCTCTATCCTGTCTTCCTCGTGTAGTTGAAATGGACCTCCCAAATGCAGGTAGATTGATGGATTGATATTTTAATTGTAAAAATAATAATATAAACTCAGTGTAAAAGTGTCAGATAACATAGAAAAACAAAAGCAAAGTCAAAAATAGATGTTAATAAATCCAGAGTCCAAAGATAATGATTGTTAATATTTGATGCACATCTTGCTAGATGTTTTGCTTGCAAACACAGATAGTTACTGACATGCATACATGCATCCATTTAACAAAAACTTGATCATATACATCCTGATGTATAAGCTGCTTTTTTCACTTAATGCATTGAGTACCGTTTACTATGTCATTAAACATAGATCTATGATATAATTTTAAATGAGGGCAAAGTGATTTTATGGATGCATTCCCGTCTAACTCATCCTGCACAGCAGACAGGAAATCTGCAGATCATTTTTCATGATTATAAACAATCCTGTTATGAACGTCTTTGCACATTCATCTTCATGTACTTGTCTGATGCTTATTTTGGACACATTCCTACAAACAGGGTAGTTGGGTAAAAGGCTCTGGGTTGTGAGTGCAAACTGCAGAATCTCACACATAGAGGACATGGGGGTCCTCGGGCAGGCCTCCTGGGAGAGCAGGAGAGCTGCCCTCACTTCCCAGGTGGGCAGGGCTCCAGGGCCAGATGTGCTGTCTCCAGGATCCCTCTACCTTGTCTGAAGTCCAGGGCTCCCGTGATCTCTGCCTTCCAGTGGCACCTGCAAATTAGACCCTATTCTCTTAAGGTCTGAGTTGTCTTCACACAAAATGCTGAGAAGGCACTGTTGGTGTCTGGCAAGGTATTTTCCTCTCCATGTAGCAAAGCTACAAGAAAAGGGGGTTGGGGTAGAGTGTACCATTTGGGATCTGAGCTGAGAGGGAACCTAAGACTTGACCTCTAGAACTTTCAAATATTCACATTCTATTCCCTAGATAGCAGAGATCTACCTAGAGCCCCTGTCTCTTGCAGGGCAAGCCAGGGGAATGAATGCCTCTCTCAGCAGGAGCTGAGAGTGGAGAGAAGCTTCCCTCCACGGATGCACCTGCCCAGCACTCGGGTCCTAGGATGTTGTTCCACCTGAATCAGCGGCACCGTCCCCAGTGCCTGCCTTCTTCTCTCATGCCTCCAGGTGATCTCTTGTGTTCCTCACCCTTCCCATCCCTCCCGACCCCGGGCACCTCCACGATCCCTTCTGCCCAGGCTTTTGGTTCCGTCTCCCATCAGGGTCTCACTGACGGCACTCTATTCTCTCTCTGGAGCACAAGAAGCCTCATATGCATTTGCTGACCCCTTCAGCCAGCACAAATTTGCTGTCTCTCTCTGCATGCCTAAAGTTCCATTACAGGTGGAATAGAAGGAGCCCGGTCACTCTTACACAGCTGAGGATGTAGCAATACTTCTTCGTGGAGTGCAAGACTCTATCTCTGCCTTAAGGAGTTTATTTGGTGGAGACAAGGCAGAGGAGAAGGTAGGGTGGTTTATTCCAGCCTAAGAGAGGGCATCCACAGCACATCCCACAGCCGTCCAGAGGAAGTGGACTGGAAGTAGAACAGTAGCTGTAAAATACTCATCCACACACAATGAGCACCGCCAGAGGCCGTGGCAACATAACCGAGTTCAAGCCGGTACCATGCACTGCACGACAGCCAGTACGTTAAGAGACAAGGAGTTGGGTCAAGGGAGGGGGCTTTGTTTTGGAGAGCCAGCAACCGAGAAGGTGGTGGGCCAGTGTCCTAAAGAACCAACTGAAGTTACTATGAATTTCAGCCTCCTTTTAAATGGGAGGAGAGAGGGGGTTGAGGTTAGGATGTGACCGATGACAGCAGACATCTGGGCAGCAGCAAGGGTCTGAGGGGGCTGGAGACGTGTTTGTCCTTGGTCGGGTCCCAGTGCTTGTGTGCATCTTTAACACACAGTGTTGCTCATGGGACGCCCTCCTTACCTCCTTGGGGGTAAGTGTTCAGAAGGAACTGTGGTCTCCTTGCTTTGAACTAGAAATGAAAGGCCTCTCACAGTTAGCTTGGTTTATGTGCAGAGATCAACAAGAGCAGTTAACCTAGAAGATGTCACCACAGGAGGTGGGTTAGGAGCAAAACACTTGTCACATGAGGGCTTCTTTTCACTGCTCCACCAAGGGCACGTTCTTGCCTTCCCCTTTATACACACTCCTGTAACCCCCATCTTGCTTGCCAGGAGGCTGGACGTGTCCCCAGGTCTGCCCAAGTCCACCAGGGCTTCCTGGAGGATGTGGAGTTTGTGCCGGACCTTGACCCGGAGATGAATGAGGCAGAGGATGGAGGGGGCTCCAGGTTAGGCCCAGCACAGGGCCAGGTGGGAAGGAGAGTAGCTTCGGCCTCTGCACAGAACCACCAGGTCCATGGTCCAGTCTTGTCTCTTCTGCCATCCCCATCCCTTCTAGCTCTGGCATTCATGGAACAAATCATCAGTTATTTGGATTCAAATCTGACAAATTAAATTGCAAAGAATTAAATAAGTTGTAGATCAATACTATCTAAATGATCAATTAATCATTCCCTGTAATTAAAACTACCTATTCCTAATACCTTTCAGTTATATTTTATTGCACCATTTCTAATTCAGAGCTTTTGGGCAGTTATATTGATTGCAGGTATACTTACCTGGTAATCAAATAATTTATTAATCAGCATACTTCATTATGGAATATCTACACGTTGACTCAGAAGGCTTGTTTAGTTCAGCATGAGTTTTATTTTTATTTTATTTTATTTTTTTGAGACAGAGTTTGGTTCTTGTTGCCCAGGCTGGAGTGCAATGGCACGATCTTGGCTCACTGTTACCTCTGCCTCCTGGGTTCAAGTGATTCTCCTGCCTCAGCCACCCAAGTAGAGGGATTACAGGCACCTACCACCATGTCAGGCTAATTTTTTGTATTTTTAGTAAAGACAAGGTTTTACCATGTTGGTCAGGCTAGTCTCGAGCTCCCTCAGGTGATCCACCGGCCTTGGCCTCCCAAAGTTCTGGGATTACAGGCATGTGACATCCTGCCCAGCCCAACTTGAGTTTTATTTTAAAGATGCTGGAGGTTTGTCATTACCTGCTTGTATACGTCACACAAAGTTCCTTCTTTTGTGAAAAATAATTGTAAAAAAAATAGGTGTGCGTACTTAAAAGCAGGTAAATGGATAAACTCAAGTGGTTCCTCAAAATTATGTTTTAACCGTAATCTTTTTCATGGAGGTTTTGCAACTTAATTTATTCCCAGTATGCTTAGAAAAGTGCTCTCAAGATTCAGGGATGAAAAGGCCTTTGGGAAAATGGGTGCTGCCTTCATTAGTACCTTGAAATACAAATTAAATCCCAAGCACATCACAATTTGCTTTCCTGCATCTACCAATTTTGAAACAGTACAAATAAAATGTCTTATTTACCTCGTGAGTTTATTATTTCAGCTGTTCATGCTGGACACCTGGTAGTTTGATTTAACTTCCCTTAATGTTTTGGGGCATCATTAGGAGAGGCAAATGAGGACCTGTAATTGTGTGTGCAGACCCTGCAGGGGCCCTGGGTGGGTTGGAGCCTCCTTCCTGCTCCCCTTGCTCACATTCAAGGTCCCCAGGGCTGTCTGGAGTTGTCTTGGAGATTCAGGGAGCCAGTTCCTCCCCAGGGAGAAGAGGGCTCTGTTGGGCTTCCCTCTGCAAAGACAGAACGTGGGCAACAGTCTCTGGATCTTGGCTTCTCCTGATTGATGGGCAAAGCCTCCACAGAGGTGTTGAGCTGGGTCGCAGCTGAGTGGATCCAGCACTTCAGGCTTGAGAACAAGATGACTGAAGGTAGGGAGCCCTTGGACAACTGAGAAGGCCAAAGGTAGAAGTTGGGGGAGGGAGACACTGGGGAGCTGTGGACCACTGAGAAGGCCAGAGGTGGAGGTGAGAGGGGGGCAGAAACTGACATTACCACCTTCTCTGTCCTCTACAAACTGCCTAAGGACTTTCAGAGCCATACTCCTTCAACTTATCCCTCACACCCTGAAATCTTCCTTCCCTCCAAAAAATGTTTAATTCTCCATCAAAACAGTTCATCCTAGACCTGTCTCTCTCAGAGTACTCCTCACTCTGCAGGGAGAGCCAGGGGAAGTCCCTAATAGCACGCAGAAAGGATGGCAATTTGGAGCATGGAGTGGATCACATGCCAAGGGCTTCCATGCAGTCACATGCTTACACACCTTCTACCTGCATCCTCACAGAGTCCTCCGGGAGTTCCAGCTAGCAGGTGAGCAGCCAGACGGCACCATCCTTCCTCCTCTTCCCTGCTTGCTGGCTCTCGTCCTTATTCTTGGAGAAAGAAAGTCCAAATTCTTAGCACAGTGTGCGAAGCATGAGCCCTCCATGTCAGGGCCTGAATTAGGTGATCTCTGAGTTCCCTCTGAGCCATAGCACCCTGTCCCACCAGCCCAGGACTCCCTGCCCCTTGTCCTTTCTTTCCTCCATAGAACGTACCACCATCTGGTATATTACATGTTTGGTGGTTGTCTAGCTTCCACCACTAAAATATAAGGTCCTGGGGGCCACACACATTTGACTGCTGTGTTCGCTGCTGTCTCTCTCATCAGCAGTGGACACACAGCGTTGCATACTGTAGTCACTGTACACAAATCTTCTGAATGGATGAATGAATGGATGAATGATCCATCTCCAAGGGCCCTTAATTACAATCTTAACCAACTAACTTAGCAATTTGAAAGCCTTCTTTCATCTTCACAACCAACTTTCGAGATAGGTATTCTTATCTCCATCCTCAGACGAGGACACCAGGGCTCAGAGGGCGTCAGTCACTTGCCCAAGTGACTCCAGCAATGGGAGGACTTGGGATCACACTTAGGCCGCCTGACTCAAGAGCCCAGGCTCTTGCAAAGTATTTGAAACAAATGAGCTCAATTAATTCCACACATTTTCAGGGGGCACATAATACAATCTAGGTGTAAAAAACATTGGGGGACTTTTGGTGCTACTGCAGCAGCCTGCTTGGCAAGAGATGGATGTGTGGCTGATAGGCAAACTGATAGGGTTTTCAACAAAGCCTGAAATTAATCATACTTAATGAATGTGACTAATGTGATGAAAGAATGAGCGATTAAAATATTAGCACATCTGAACTTCTCCTCCCTGGCTAATTTCTTCTCCTCCCTAGGGTTACCATCTTTCAAAGTAGCGGCACAGAATTACGGAAACAGGTTTTATAGAACACAAATGCCTTTTAAATGGCTTAGATTAAGGACAGTCTGTGCAGTTCTCAAGCGGCTGTCTGTCTTCACATCTCGCTGCTCAAGCAAGGGACGTGGGCTGTGGGGAGAGGCTGAAACTGTCATGATGGCTGCAACTGGAAATAGGAAGCCAGGCATTTCCCGGGGTAATTGTGTGGAAACAGGAGACAGGCGTGGGGTCCCTTCAGCAGGGAGGCAGTTGCCTTTCTGTGTGGGCACAAGGTGAGATGAAAGTGGCTGGGAGGCATGTTCCCTGGGGATGAGGCAAAGGCATCTTACTGGCTTTGCACATTATGCAGGATCACAGGCAGAACTACCCAGTGACCAATTTTGTTTTGAGGATGACGAATGCAGAATCCTAGCACATTTGCCTTAGAGCTCCCCTTCCTATGCCCCCTCAACACACATTGCCCAGATGAACACATCAAGACTGTAGGGAAGAGGGCTGGGCAGGGTGGTTCGCGCCTGTAATCCCAGCACTTTGGGAGGCTGTGGCAGGCGAATCATGTGAGGTCAAGAGTTTGAGACCACCCTGGCCAACATGGCGAAATCCTATCTCTACTAAAAATACAAAAATTAGCTGGGCATGGTGGCACGTGCCTGTGATCCCAGCTACTCGGGAAGCTGAGGCAGAATTGCTTGAACCCAGGAGGCCGAGGTTGCAGTGAGCCGAGATCACACCACTGCACTCCAGCCTGGGCAACAGAGCAAAACTTTATCTCAAAAAAAAAAAAAAAAAAAAAAAAAAAGACTGTAGGGAACAGGAAGTGTCTAGACTACAACTCACACTTGGAACTAGCAGATTCCCCTGCGTATCAGTGTTCTACTACTCTCTGGAATCAATCGATCATGCTTGTGCGAGGAATTATATAAACCTGAGGTCCCAAACTCGAGGACTCAGCAGGTGGGCAGGTAATGTAACTGAATGGACACAGTGGGAAAGGACCCAGACCACCAAGCAGGTACCCACCCTGGCTGACAGCACCCCACCATCTTTCTCTATGTTGAGGACATGGGCCTCGAGTGGCTTAAAATAATGCAATTATATTATTTTACAATTCTGGAGGTCTGAAGCCTAACACGGGTCTGTAGGGCTGCACTCCTTCTGGAGACTCTAAGGGAGAAGGTTTCCTTTCCATTTCCAGCTCTATCTCTGCCTGCAGGCCCCTCCTCTGGCTCCACCCTCAAAGCCAGCAATGTGGCATTTCTGTCCTCTCACCTCTTGCTTCCCTCTTCTAAGACCCTATGAACATGCCGCACCCACCCGGACACTGCAGGAAGACTCTCTGATATGGTTTGGCTCTGTGTCCCCACCCAGATCTCACCTTGAATTGTTACAATCCCCTTGAGTTGTAACAAGGGCGGGACCAGGTGGGGGTGATGGATCATGGGGGCGGTTTCCCCTATGCTGTTCTCATGATAGTGAGTTCTCACGAGATCTGATAGCTTTATAAGGGGTTTCCCCCTTTGCTCTGCTCTTATTCTCTCTCCTGCCACCCTGTGAAGAGGTGACTCCTGCCATGATTGTAAATTTCCTGAGGGCACCCCCACAACCAGCCATGCTGAGCTGTGAGTCAATTAAACCTCTTTTCTTTGTAAATTACCCAGTCTCAGGTATTTCTTCATAGCCGCATGACAACAGACTAATACACTCTCCCTATCTCAATCTCCAATCACGGCTGCAACATTCCTTTGCCGTGTAAAGTAACATATTCCCAGGTTCTAGGGATTAGGCTGTGGACATTTTTGTGGGGAGGCATTATTCCATCTACCACAGTTTGTATGTGGGAGTACTCACAATTTGTAAATGCTAGCAAATAATTCTGAGGTTCATAGCAGTGTGTATGCCAGATCACCAGGTATCTCTGGGCAGAAATGAGTGTGGAGAGAATGATCTCCAGTCCATGACTTCCGACCTCTGATTTAAATAGTGTTTGTTAAAAGGAAGGCTTGGTGTCATGCTTCCTCCTGCCTTGTTCATACATACACATTGCTTGTCAGACTTCCAGGGAACTGAGAAGCTTACCAAGCATTTATGTTCCCAGGCCTGTGGCTATTTTTTTCCTCAGTTTACAAAACTAACAATGTTTATTAAGCTCTCGTTTTATGCCAGTGTGCTAAATATCTCACATGGATTCTTTCCTTTAATTTGCACAGCAGTCTCATTTTTATACCTGTTTTACAAATAAGAAATCTGACACTCAGTAATGTTGCCCGATGTCACACAGGTAGTCAGGGGCAGAGCTGGCATGAAGGCCAGGCTGTCTGGCTCCAGAGTGAGCTGATACATGAAAGCTAAAACCCCCTTCAGTTAAATAACAACCACTGAGGGGTTGCAGTGGTGTGCACCTGTAGTTCTACCTACTCTGGAGGCTAAGGGAGGAGGACTGCTTGAGGCCAGGAGTTTGAGACCAGCCTTGGCAACACAGCAAGACCCCCATCTACCAAGTGGAACCCAGGTTGGCCTGCAGAAGTCCAAGTTCCAGCATGCCTGCCAGTCCTGGACATTGGCCTCCTTCTTCCATGAGAGGACAGATGTTCCGCCATACAGTTACTCATCTCTCTGCTGCAACACTGGACTAGAACACCACTACCAGATGGGTTCTTATCAGTGTGTCTTTGGGCAGGTCATTTGTCTTCTGTGAGTCTTAGTTTCTTCATCCAGAAAATAGAAAGTTATTATTATTGCAGATAGTTACATACTGTGTTCCAGGCACAGTTCTAGGCATTTTACATATATTAATCCATTTCATCCTTAAAATAACTCTCTAGGGTAGATCCTGTTATTATCTCTGTTTTACAAGAGAAAGACGGAGGCACACACAGAGATTAAATAACTTGCCCTAGGGCACAGCTAGTGAGTGGTGAAACTAAAATTGAACCCAGGAAGTCTGGAGATAATTCCTATTCTGTTCACCCAACTGGGACATTGTGAAGGTTTTGTGAAGGCTCATTCATTCATTCATTCATTCTTCATTTACTCTTACTAACTCAGAGGGAATTGTGATATTATTTCATGCGAAGCACTCCAACCATGCATGGTGTGTGACAACTTCTCTGGAAATGTCTTTTATCCTAAGGTTGTTGCCCAGGGAGAGCACTGAGCCAGCTGTGTGATGCGCCTGGCCAGGGTGGCCCCTGAGGAGGCAGCCTCCAATCTTGAGAGTACAGTATAGTCTCTTGGGCTATAATGCTGGGCAAAGCCTAGGCCCTAAGAGGAGTCATAGGAAGGTCAAAGGGGAAACCTGTCAGTACACTTTGGACCTGGCATGAGGAATAACAATGAATCAGCAAGGATCAAGGGAAGGCTTCTTAGAGGAGGTGGCATCTCAGATAAAAAAACCACCAGCAAATCGTCACTTGGTGCTGCCTGTGTGCTGGGCCTGCTTGTAGGTGCTTTACATGTTTTAGTACATTTACTCCTCCCAGTAACTTTACAACACATGTGGCATCATTACTGCCCCCATTTGGCAGGTGAGGAAACTGAGGCACAGAGAGGTGAGGGAACTTGCCCAGATCACAGAGCCCATGCACAGCACAGAGCCAATTCTGTACACTGCTTATATTAACATTTACTTAATATTTAAATCATTTTTGACCTAAATAAATGAAAAACTTTATCTCAGTATAGTACAGAATAGAAAACCAGTATGGATAGAAAATCGATACTATGAACCATATAATGAAGTCACTCTAGACTCAGTTCTCTGCTAAGAGCTTCTAACTCAAGATCTTTTCTGTTAAAAGTGGGAGACAAGTGTAGAGAGGAATTAAAGATATATTAGGATCAAACTGAGGCCAAGTGCATTGGCTCATGCCTATAATCCCAGTACTTTGGGAGGCGGAGACAGGACTCCTTGAGGCCAGAAGTTCGAGACTGGACTGGGCAATATAGTGAGACCTCATCTCTACTTTTTTTTTTTTTTTAATTAAAGATGTATTAGCACCAAACTGAGACTTTCTCATTGGTGCAATCAAGATTGAAGAACAAAACAAAACAAAACAAAACAAAACTTTCTCACTGTGTGATGGAAAGTGAATGAGCGAACTCTGCGCATCCTCTAAAATTCTAAAATCTTACTTGGGGAAACAGTGGTGGCACTGAAGAGCATAGACTCAGGAGACAGATTACCCTGCTTCACATCTTGCTGGCTATCCAGTTCCCGGAAAAGAATCTCTCTAAACCTCGGTTTCTTCATGGGTAAAATGCCGATATAATAGCTCTGACTTCATAGAGACCTTGATAACAAATGAAACAACGTAGGTATAATAAAACGCAAAACCAAATACACAGTGAATGCTTAATAAACATAATCCATTAGCATTATCGAGCTTTGCACAGATGCCTCTGGCCTTTTTGTTGTTGTTGCTGTTAGACGAAGATAATAAAAATCATCATAGTAAACACATAGCGATTACTATGTGCTGGACTTTGTCCTAGTTGAGATATATTACCACCCTAAGTTAAACTATAATCGTTTATTGTTATCTCTAGGTCTTCCTAGATGAAATTTTTACCCTAAAGGATCGTAAAGTCGGCCCATCGGACGTCAGTGGGGTCCCCTGTTCAGCCCTCTCTTTCTTCTGGGGATCTCCCGGGACACAGACCAGGTGGCACCGGGACCGACAGGTGGGCCGCAAGCCCCGCCCCCAGCGACGGCTTGTAGCCCGTCCCCCGACGCAGCGCCTCTCCAGGTTTGCCCCGCCCTGCAGGACTGCAGAACTTCCTTTCCGGCGGCGCGCTGACGTCGCGCGTCCCGCGCCTCCTCGCGCCTGCGCCGTGGTTGGAAGGTCGTCCCAGTGACCAGCTTGGCGGTTGGAGCGGCTGTCGCCATGTTGTCGGTCGCAACCCGGTCGGGCCCGTTCGCGCCCGTCCTGTCGGCCACGTCCCGCGGGGTGGCGGGCGCGCTGCGGCCCTTGGTGCAGGCCACGGTGCCCGCCACCCCGGAGCAGCCTGTGTTGAACCTGAAGCGGCCCTTCCTCAGCCGGGAGTCGCTGAGCGGCCAGGCCGTGCGCCGGCCTTTGGTCGCCTCCGTGGGCCTCAATGGTGAGCCGGGGCGAGGGCCGCGAGCGGGGCTGGGGGTCTCTCGGTGCCCACTCCTCCGGCCCCCAGCAGGGAGCGGCCGCGGGCGCGCGAGCGGAGCCTGAATCAGGTCGGGCTGGGCGGCCTCCGCGACGCTGGGCCTAGCCCCCGGGCCCGGGGCGTCTTTCTAGGGGCCCGCCTGGACTCGCGTCCGCCGGCTTCGCCTGGTTCCTCCTTGGCCGAGTTCACGAGCTCTGTAGTCCCGCTGTTCCAGCCACCTCTGAGGGGTTTTGTTGCTTGCAGGTCGTTTGACCTTGGGCGAGTTTCTAAACGTACTTCCTGTGAAATGGATTCATATCTTTACCAATTTTGTAGGGGTGTCGTGAGGCTTAGGTGGAGGAATTCTACGTAAAGCTATTAGCACAGTTTGGGCACTTAACTTAAGAAATGGAAACTCACTAATATTTGGGAAGTTGGTCTTCTCACCACTACCGATCCCTTCAGTGTCCTTCCCCTTCATCAGCCCCCCACCAAAAAAAAAAAAAAAACACATACACAAAGGTCAGTTACAGTGTAGTGTCACAACATAATCAGTCTTCAAGAACGGGCAGAGATTGACGACATTTACATTTTACAGATGAGAAAACAGACGAGGTAGAATGACTGGCACCAGGATCCGTGGTGTGGACATGTGGTAGCAGGGATTTGACAAGACGAATTTTCGTAGCCACTGAGCTCTTCGCAGGGGCTATTCCACACCCTCTGTCCTTAGATCCCCGTTTATCTTCTTTGCCTCGCATTCCATCTTTACTTGGCCCTGTATCGGAGATAGAGAAATGACAGCCTGTGGGCAGTGTGTCTGCAGGCTGTGTAGTTTTCAAAAAAACTGGGAAGACTAATGACATCTCTTAAAATGCTGGAAGCTGGTAATACTGGGATCTAGTTTCTACTTGGGAAGAGTCCATAGCGTGCTGTATAGTGGCTGCCCCCGCAGTTGGAGCAAGTGGTCTTCTCCAGTTTGTCACAGCCTTTACCAGGTCTGCGTGTTTCATTGTGTTACCAGCCTGGCTCCATTGATAGCTGTTTATGATATTCTCCTACACGTTAACCAAATTGCCCGCCACTTTTCTTTTTACTCTGCCTTCATTCACCCTGGGCTCTGCACTTTCTTCATGGTCCTTCCACTAAGTTGCTCCATGTCCCTATGTTTTCCTTACCCATCTTTTCAATCTCATGTAAGGATCAGGTGAATAAAGTTTTTATTTGCTGATTTGTCTGTCTTTATAGCACATGCACTTTACACTCTGTATTGTGTTTATTGGCAACTCCTCCAACCTTGGGCTTAAGGGCATAGAGAAGGTAATGTCTTCTTTATTTTTCTATCTATACAACGTCGGATTTTGTATACAGTGAGTGCAAAGTATTTGTGAATGAATATTTGTTAAGGAGCATCAGTGGGTTTTGAAGAAACTGTCCACGGCGGGTGTAGAGTACCGTAGCCCATCCTTGGGACCTGAAGGTGGGAAGGAAGGAAGGAGAACATTTCAATAGCAACAGAAAAGCATCTTTGGAATTTGTCATGTTGCTAAAGTTTCTTCAGAAAATTGGAGGCTTACCTGGCTTAGAGAAATTTTTTTTAGAAACAGGCAAATAATGTAGAACCATAAGGCAAAAAGCTTTTCTGTAATCATTTCAGCCTGTAATTTCAGTTCACATTATAGTCTGTCTAGATGGTTCATGGCAGGATGGCTCATGGGAGTGGAGGGGTTGGATCTGGAGAAGATTCTTGAGTTGGAGAGGAAGGTTGTACTATTTTCATGCAGATTTCCAAGGCGCATTGGAGCTCACCTTAAAATAAAACTTGTTAAAATTCCTTAAATTTTCTCCTTTAAGTATTTGATTTTGCTTTAGGTTAGAATTAAATCTAGCATCTTACTAAAAGTCAGACCTAATGCAGCTCATGTAAATATTTGGAGAATGATTTTTGCAACAGGGCAGTTTAATTTCCGAAAGGATTCTTGGTGGTGTAGCCTACTAAAGTGTAACCAGCTAGATAGAGTGGGAGGAGACTTTTGCCACCAAATCTCTGAATGAGAAGGGCAAAGCCATTGAGTTTTCTTGTACATTTTCTTGTATACTGTTAAGGGTTGTGGATACTGTTTTTAATGTAGAAGTATGAACTTTTTATTCCTTTATCTTTTAGGGAGGAAACTCATCTTTTCTGTAATCCCAGGTAGTGCTAGGAGCAAGTAATTTATGCTTAATTCCAAATGCCAGCGTATACTGGCAGGTTAGCATTTATTTGTTAGAGTAGTAGTATAGGATGTGATGTCACTTTGACTCCACAGATTCTGGGATGTGAATCTCAAGTTGCCATTTTCTATGTCCTGGTCATCTCCAGGAAATGATTTAGTCAGAAAAGCATATGGAGTGATTTTGGTAGGTTTCATTATTGTTTGAATACTTCTGGCTTCCATAAAGTTATTGATCTTGAGAATCATGTGAAAAGCAGTTCAAATATTCCATATTGTAATGTTTGACTACTCAAGGAAGTACAGTATATTAGGATGATATCCTAGTAGAGCAAGGTAGAATTGCAGTTTATTACAATAAAAATGCATCATAAAAGAAATCTTTATTTTGGAAACACATTTTCTAAAAGAGGAATTTTTAGTGTCCCCTTTTTTAAAAAGGAAACTTTGTGGCAAATTTCTTAAGATGAATGTACAATCTGCAAAGAGGTTTGCTTCCTGAAACATACCTAAAAGTGGTACTAGGTAAAAAATTTTTTTGGTCAGATATTTAAAAATAGTATGGGAGAGAGGAATGTAATTGTGTCTTGTTTTTGTTTTTTAAACTACCAAAGAAACTCCTTGCTCCCAAAGTACTACATAGTAATTATTTGTTTAACATTCATTTGGGCTCTTTTATGACCTAGACTAGAAGTGCCCCAGTTGAGAGAACTACTGCAGTGAAAAGGGAAGATAATACCCCTGCTTTTACAGTAACTATTGCCCTTTACTGAAGAGGGGGAGATATGAAAATTTTGCCCTTTTTTTCCCTCGCTAGATCGAAATAATTAGTTCTTTTACAGTTTTCATTTTATTTTGAGAGCTCTGATAAGGATGTCCTTCTCTGCCTATTAGTGGTTTTAAGTTAAAGTAACACTAATTTATACACTAGAGTATAAAATAGAAACCTTAATTTTTCTGCAACTAGAGTTATACAGTTCACAGAATGTTTATTATTGTATCATTATTATTTTATGAATTAACAGTTTTTTCCAAGAACATAGATTGGACTATAAGGGGCGGACATTTGCCTTAATAAGGTGATCACACGTCAACTTACTGTGTGGACTAGATGAGTTTTAGGGTCTCCTTCTAATCCAGAGAGTATGGGAGGTATTTAGCATGATTTATATAGTAAGTCTTGGCAGTTGAATTTTCGGAAACTTTGAGATATTACTGTTTATTTTGCTGTTTAACGTTTTTAGCGCGATGCACTGAGGTGTTGTGAATCCTGAATCGGCAATGTTCAACCAACTAGGGGGAGCTCAATTTACAAATAGTATCTTGTGATTTCATACCAATATGATAGGCAGTGGTTCACTTCATTTCATTTTTAAGATTTTATATGCTAGCACTGCCAATTTGACTATTTCTGAGACCCAGTGAGTGCCATATTTCACATTTTTAGAATTTGATTTTTTACCTGTGAATCCATAAACGGCTATTTCCTGATATATACTCCCTTCAGGATACTCATCTAATTGTGTTTTTTAACCTTCTGTTTGTCTTGCAGTCCCTGCTTCTGTTTGTTATTCCCACACAGACGTCAGGGTGCCTGACTTCTCTGAATACCGCCGCCTTGAAGTTTTAGATAGTACGAAGTCTTCAAGAGAAAGCAGCGAGGCTAGGAAAGGTTTCTCCTATTTGGTAACTGGAGTAACTACTGTGGGTGTCGCATATGCTGCCAAGAATGTCGTCACCCAGTTCGTTTCCAGCATGAGTGCTTCTGCTGATGTGTTGGCCCTGGCGAAAATCGAAATCAAGTTATCCGATATTCCAGAAGGCAAGAACATGACTTTCAAATGGAGAGGCAAACCCCTGTTTGTGCGTCATAGAACCCAGAAGGAAATTGAGCAGGAAGCTGCAGTTGAATTATCACAGTTGAGGGACCCACAGCATGATCTAGATCGAGTAAAGAAACCTGAATGGGTTATCCTGATAGGTGTTTGCACTCATCTTGGTTGTGTACCCATTGCAAATGCAGGAGATTTTGGTGGTTATTACTGCCCTTGCCATGGGTCACACTATGATGCATCTGGCAGGATCAGATTGGGTCCTGCTCCTCTCAACCTTGAAGTCCCCATATATGAGTTCACCAGTGACGATATGGTGATTGTTGGTTAGAGACTTGGACTCAAGTCATAGGCTTTTCAGTCTTTATGTCACCTCAGAAGACTTATTTTAGAGCAAGCCTTCTGTATTTGAAGTTGATTTGAAATATGTAAGAATTGATGATGTATTTGCAAACATTAATGTGAAGTAAATTGAATTTAATGTTGAATACTTTCAAGCATTCACTTAAAGCCACTGTTAAGCATTGTTATGCTCAGTCATACACTTGAAAGGTACAATGTCTTTTAGCTAATTCTAATTAAAAATTATAGACTGGTGTACAAGATTGTGAAATCTGTAACTGACTTTATTTTCTTGCCCAAATATTTGCTTCCTGCTTTGCGTCAGGGACGCAGATTCTGCAAGGTCATTGTTGGGATGAAGTAAAATTAACAGGTCATCTCCAAGTCCTGGGAAGTGTCTATGGCATTGACAGAAACAATAGTATCTAGGTATTCCTTATTCACCGGACTTGGTAAGAGTCCTGGCTATGCGTTTCCTCCCTACTGTGTAAGCCGTGTGATAATGTCAACTCTAATCTGTGGGAAAGAGTCCTGAATGAGTCATTAGTAGCTCTGAGGGTTTATCTTCAGGTCTGGTCTGCTGGTTTTTCTCGTTAAGTGACAGGCCAGGAAATTTTATTAGTCCCTTATGAGTGTAAATTAGTACTTAAAAATCCTTTAGTCTTAATAGGCAGTGATGTGATATTATCTGAGAGAAACTTTCCAAAATGAGAGTGCTCTGCCATTTCCTTCATTTTGTGTGTGGATCATCATGTCCCCAAAGCTCCTGCATCCACTGTATCAGGAGGCAGAAAGGGAGCATCTGAGACCTAATAATGCCTGCATGCAGAAGTGGTCCTGCTGGGTTTGTTTCAGTAGTGATGACACTTTGAATGTTTTTTCCTGTTGGGCTTACAGTCACTCAGCACTTCTCACTGTAAGATGGTGTGGAACCAGACGCAGAGCACATCGGAATTCACATCCTATTCTGCCTCCAATTACGCAGGTGAAACAAGACTAAGGTCCATTTTCCCCTGGGAGTTGGGAGTGGACTTTGTCCTTTGAGAATCACAGCCACTTTTTGATGTGTTTGTCTTTGCTGTTTGGAGGTGGACCAGTCGTGCTTTACTGAGTCTACCTGATAATCTCATGTACACTTTTTTAAAATGGCAAAAATGGTTAGGTTGGGTCTGCCCAAAGGGAACTGAACATCCAGGATTCCAGCCTTTGATGTTAATAGCTAGGTGTTGACAGAAAAAAGACAATGTCACTTTCTATGCTTATGAGTAGATACTAGTCTTTGCTTCATTTTTACCATTCTAGAAATGAAATTAGCATGTGTGATAATTGGTGGGACACAGAAGTATTTTATATTCTGTGTCTCTAGATAGTGGAGGCACTCTTCAGATTGGGGGTTGGAGGAGGGGTTGGTGGCAGAGTTGGAATGTGAAACATTGAGTTGTGAGGGGAACACAGGTCCACACCCTAGAAAAACTTGTGCTGCCAAAAATGTCAACAGCACCCCCTCCCTATAGAGAAATACTGATACCCTATATCACCTCCCACCCTGAAGTGATACCTTGAAATTCTACATGGCAGTGGAGGACAGAAGTAGGAAGTTTGCAGGTCTCTAGGTCCTCACTTAGTGCTGGAATTGCTATATTTGGTGGCTGCTTACTTCATTTATCATATTTAGAGTTTGATGGTGGGATGCTGTTAAATCCTAGTAGCCCATTTAGTTTTTAAAGAAGGCTTTGTTCCACAAGTGACAGGACAAGTCAAGTCACTTCATGCCACTTTGCTGAATGGATACGGCAGACCTGTGTTAACATTTTTACCATTCTGTGAAAACAAAATCCTAGATATTAGGAGGAAATTACTTACAGAATAAACCTGACCAGTTAGCATCCTGACATCAGATCATTAACATGTACTGCATTTTATTGAGGATGATTCTTGGGACAATCTTGAGAGCCAAGCCTTTTCATTATGCTTTAAAAAGTGTTATAAAAATGGCCTTTTTGAAAATGTTGCATTATTTGTTAAAGATAACATCAAATTTTCTTTGATCTTTCTGAGCATACCCTTGTAAAAACTTTGACTCAATCTGAGTGTATAGAGGGCATTTGTCCTGATTGAATCAAAATGTGCTTTAGTACCTTCATTTTTCTAAACTGTAGGAACATACTGTTTAAATATCAGAAGTAATTCTTCATTCTCACAGTACTAAATTTCATTTTCTGTATTTTCATGTCGTTTGAATTTCATTGCATTTTGTATATTAACCCAAAATAATGTTTATATTTTATGGACTGCTATCCTTAGCCCACTGTTCTGACACACTTTATCACCACCTATTTGCTAGTGACTCCCCACGACCACTTCCCTGAGTTTCATATTCTTGTGCTTACTGGGCATCTATGTTTGGATGTCCTGTTAACACCTTAAACTCAAACTGTCTGAAAGGAAAAGATGTCATCTCTGTTTCCGATGAACCAGCTTCTCTATTTTAGTCGGTGGCCTCTCCATCGACCTTGTTAACTACCCGCCAGGCGAAAAACCTGTAGTTGTCCCTGCCTCCTTTCCATCCATTATCTCCTCTCCACTTTGCCCCAAATCAGTCCCCTAGTTCTGCCAATTTACTCTTTGTTTTAGTTTTTTTTTTTTGAGATGGAGTCTTAGTGTTGCTCAGGCTGGAGTGCAATGGCAAGATCTTGGCTCACTGCAACCTCCACCTCCCAGGTTCAAGTGATTCTCCTGTCTCAGCCTCCTAAGTAGCTGGGATTACAGGCACACGCTGCCACACCTGGTTAATATTTTGTATTTTTGTAGAGACGGGGTGTCACCGTGTTGTCCAGGCTGGTCTCAAACTGAGCTCAGGGAATCCATCTGCCTCGGCCTCCCAAAATGCTGGGATTACAGGCCTGAGTCACCGCGTCCAGCCTGCTAATTTACTCTTAACAAGACCATTACTGTCTCTGTCATCTGTAGCATTCTAATAATGGCTAACTTTTTGAGCACCCATTACTGACCACTAGGCTAAGTGTACATTAGGTATATGATTTCTCTTAATCTTTAAAATCTGAGGTTAATGTCAGGTAATGTTGCTATTTCTAGTTTACAGATGGGGAAACTGAGGCACACCAAAGTTTCTTTTCTACAACCATACCTGGTAGGTTTGTTGAGCCAAAACTTTTATTTTAGCCCAGGGAGTCTCGAGTCCAGAGCCTATAACCTGATCCCCATTTTATACTCTAGTGTTTTAATTGAGGCCTTGTTAAGTCTTGCCTAGTCTACTGCAGTAAAATTCCAGATAGATCTTTCCTCCAATTCTGTCCCCATAAAATTTGTCCTCCATGTAGCTGCCAAGTAGTGTGGAGGCTAAGAATATGACATTGGTTTTGGATTCCAGTACTGGCTCTGCCATTTCCTAGATGTGTGACCTGACATAAATTAATCTATTCCTCTTCCTTCATCTGAAAAATAATACCCACTCAGGGTTGTTTCAGGAAGTAGCACATTAGTATGTATCAAGGGATATGTCAAAACTCATACAAGGTCCTCACCTGCATCCCATCAGTAAACCCTTTGCTCTAGTAACAGAATTTTCCTGTAACCTATATTCTTTGTAGTTTTCTCTCAGTCTCTTCCCAGGCTGTCCCTTCTTATCTTTATTTTAGCTATTTCATCCACTGCCTGCCTATCTGCTTAGGTGCAGTGCCCTGCAGAAGCCTTCCCTATCTCACACGCCCTTTCTCAGTAAGTTTTTCCAAAATAACCAGGAAATATCCATTGTGGTATTTATATTAACCTCTTTTGTAAAGCTCACGTTCCTGGTTTGTCTCCCCTCCACCACCAGACTGAAGGCTGAGGCCCATGGCAACTACTCAGCCATGGAGTTGCATGCTCTAAATGAAAAAAAAAAAAGGTGAATTTCTGAGTGGCATTTGCGAGGAAGATTTTCCAAAGAGTATTTTGTAAACATCAGGTCTAACAACAACAACAAAAATCAGTGTATTTTATCTTTCCAGGACTTGAGGTCAGAGGAGATATTATAGTATATTTTGGATTTAAATTTAAACCATTCCCATAAGAAAAAGTTGAAAAGCATAAATAATGAATTCAAGATCTTAAAAACTGAGATTTTACTTTAGTTATGTTTGTTTCGTAATGAATGTTCTGCGTATGTAAGACTTCAGTGTCAAACAGTCTGTCCTTTAGTATTTTATTTTCCAAACTTGTAAATGCAATGGATGTCATTTCATTTAATTTTACCATTTTATCTGTCTTACTCATTTTCCATCCTGGGATTTAGGAGGGGAACATTTTGATTAGAGAGGAAAAATATTATCAAGCAGGTGAACTGATCAATTCTCTTCTGAGGTAGGAAGGATTCAGGATGATTTTCTCCTTTTCAGTACTCAGCACTATTTATTGGAGTTTAACAATGTCCTAAACACAGTACTGCCAGGAACATGAGGTTAAGATGGTTTCTAGTCCAGATACTTAAAGAAGACCTAAATACACCACAAAAGGAAGACTATTCAATTGCTTGCTTCTGTGAGTGCTTATGAAATAGATTGTTATAGATCGGAAATCTCTGGTCTGTGGCACAGGATTAAAATTACCTTTGTGGAGGGCTTCAGCAATATCTCTGTAATAACTCTTCCATAATGATCAACCTAAGACTGGTCTGTCAGTGAAGTGAAAATCCTAAATTCAATAAACTACACTTCATATTTTTGCAGCTATTATCCCAAACTTGGATCAATTTGAGTGCATAACCTTAACCGTCATCTGGCTTTTGAAATCCTTATTTTATTAGAATATGTGCAAAGGTAAGAAATGAAAGTATCTAAGTAATAGGTTTTCATACATTTTTAAAAGGGCAAACAAAACCTTGGTTTCTTAATGGAAGGGAGAGGAGAGCTAATGCATTTCACAAAATTGGCCTGTCTAGAGTGAGTATCTGAAATCTGCCGTTTCCTGCATTGGAGCATGGCTAAAATTTTAGCTCGTGCCTCTTGCTTTATCTGAGGGAATAGTTGCTTTCTTAGCTCTCTCCTCAAGACACACTCTGCTGTGGCCCCTTTCAGCCCTTTGGAGAGACAAGGCATTCCTGGGACCCCAGTTGATCTCAGTACAGGAAAATCAGGTTAGAGGCCGTGTTCCTCTTAGTAACGGATTATCTATTATACCATTTTAAATATAAATTTCAAATGAAATAGTGGGTAGAAAAGGTATATCAACTGTAAAACAAGACACAAATGCTCAAAGCATTATTTAACGAAGCAATAGATGGCATTTAGAATGTGATTAGGTATACAGAAAGGCCACTTAGGTGGAGGTAGACCCTACTCAGAATGCGATTCTGAATCAAAGGGTGGTATTAATCCTGCATTCTCATAATTCTTTGGCCCTTGGAAGTTCAGATTTGTGTGTGTACATAGTTTTGATGTTAATGGAAAGCAAAGCCGAATTCATCCATGACAATGGTTCACATTGTAATGTACCCCTCCTCTTCGCTTTGAAGAATTAATACTAATTCGCTGTAAAAGCTGGTTCTTTGAAATGATCAAGAAAATATATAAGGCTTTTGTAAAGCTTGATAACGAGAAAAATGAGGCAAAGCAAAAATATATAAAATGAAGAGCCAGCCATCCTCACTTGATGGAAAAAATTAAAATAATAAAAGCATGCAACTCCATAGTAACAAAGTTGTAAAAACCAGGGGATACAGATGACTTCTTAGCAAAAATATAAAATGCCAAAATTAGCCCAAGAAGTAGAAAACTTAAATATACCAATTAGCATAGATTAAGTATAAAAAGTTACCATGACTGAATGGCTTCATAGCTGAGTTCTATATGACACATTAAAGAAAAGATAATTCCAGTTTAAACTTCCAGCTCATTCAGGTCAGAGCTTTTCCAATTTTTCTGTGCATGCAGTTTACCTGGAGGTCTTGTTAATGATGCATATTCTGATTCTGTAGGTCTGGAATAGGGCCTGAGATTCTGCGTTCTAACTTTCCCAGGTGATGTCCATGGCAGGCTAAGAAGTTCAAGGGTGAAGGGGCTGCATTTGGTGAGGGCTTTCTTGCTGCTGGGGACTCTCAGCAGAGTCCCAAGGTGGTGCAGGGCATCACCTGGTCACCTGGTGAGGGGGCTGAGTGTGCTAGCCCTGGTCTCTGTCCTCTTATAAAACCACTTAATCTACTTCTGTGATAACCCATTAATTCATTACTTTGTGAATGGACCTAATCACCTCTTAAAGGCCCCAGCTGTCAATACTGCCACACTGGGGATTAACTTTCAACATAAATTTTGGAGGCGACAAATATTCAATCCATAGCATTCTATAGAATGCTCCAACAATTCATTTTGTGAGTTTAGTGTAAATTTAGTATTAAAACCTGACATTAAATATAAAAAAAATCAGTATCATTTACTGAATTAATGAAATTTTCTAAATAAAATACTAGTAAAAGAAATCCAATAATACTGCAAAAGAATAATAAACTTTGAGATTTATTCTAGGACTGCAAGGTGGTATCAACACTGTCTATTAAATGAACAAAGAAGGAAAAATAAAGACATCAATAGATGTGGAAAAGCTATCCCTAATAGAAATAGGAAATAATTAAAATAGAGGAGTATATTTTATTTATTTATTTAGAGACAGTCTTACTCTGTTGCCCAGGCTGGAGTGCAATGGCATGATCTCGGCTCACCACAACCTCTGTCTCCCGGGTTCAAGCGATTCTCCTGCCTTAGCCTCCCTAGTAGCTGGGATTACAGGCACCCACCACCACACCTGGCTAATTTTTTGTATTCTTTGTAGAGATGGGGTTTCACCATGTTGGCCAGGCTGGTCTTGAACTCCTGACCTCAGATGAGGAGGGCAGATCACTTGAGGTCAGAGGTTCGAGACCAGCCTGGGCAACATGGTGAAACCCTGTCTCTACTAAAAATACAAAAATTAGCTGGGCTTGGTGGTGGGTGGCTGTAATCTCAGCTACACGGGAGACTGAGGCAGGAGAATTGCTTGAACCCAGGAGACAGAGGTTGCAGTGGGCCAAGATTGTGCCACTGCACTCCAGCCTGGGCAACAGAGTGAGACTCTGTCTCAAAAAAAAAAAAAAAAGTATTTTCCAGGTACTCTGCCTATGGGGTACCCTGCCCTGTCTATGGAGCAGACATTTTTCTGTATTCTGTTGTTCTAATAAGCTTGCTTTGCTTTCACTTAAAAAAAAAAAAAAAAAGTCTTTTCCTCAAATTAACATACATTTATTAACATTTATTAATAATAAACTTCCAATTAGACTCTCTACAGCATTTTGTTTTGATCCAATTTATTTAGGATAAAATGATCATAAAGCTTACATAAAATAAATATCCAAAAATATCCAAGGAAAGTATGAAACAGAAGAATAAAGATTTGAGAACCTACAGTGTAATTATTGTAGTTAAGTTAATATGACATTGGCATGAGGACAGACAGGTCAGTGGACAAAATACCAAGAATGAGATTTCAAACTACAAGAATTTAATACAAGAAAGACAGGATTCAATTCAGTGGGAGAAGATTGGTTTATTTAATAAACAGTGCTGGCAACGCCTACTATTCATTTGGAAGAAAACAGAGATGGACCCCAGCTCCTATCATGCTTAAAAATAAACTCTAGTGGGATTAAAGATGCATGTAAAAAAATTTTTTAAGGAAAAATTTTAGGAACTGTACATGTAGTTTAAGTGGGGAGAGGACCTTCTTAATCATTGAAGGACACTTAAAACCTATAGCAGAGGCCAGGCGTGGTGGCTAACACCTGTAATCCCAGCACTTTGGGAGGCCGAGGTGGGTGGATCACCTGAAGTCAGGAGTTAAAGACCAGCCTGGCCAACATGGTGAAACCTCATCTATACTAAAAATAAAATAAAAAAATAATTAGCTGGGCGTGGCAGAGGATGCCTGTAATTCCAGCTACTCGGGAGGCTGAGGCAGAGAATTGCTTGAACCCAGGAGGTGGAGGTTGTAGTGAGCCGAGATCGCGCCACTGCCCTCCAGCCTGGGTGACAGAGTGAGACTCCGTCTCAAAAAAAACAAACAAAAAACAAAACAAACAGAACCTATAGCAGAAAAGATAGGCCTATTTGTATTTTTTAAAATCTTGAATTTCAAAAGATACTAGTCAAATCAGATGAAAATAGATTTGTAAAATAAAAATGCTAATCTGAATGAAGAGTTAGTATCTATAACATACGTAGAGAGATCTTATAAATTGACAAGAAAAGGACAAAACTGTAGGAAAAAATGTAGGTGAAATACCCTCATTAGAAAAAAATGAATCTAAGTGCCTAATAGATGAGTAGATATGAGATCTTGTCATTGTCAAAGTCAACACAATGGCAAAAATGAGGTGTCACTACATCCATCAGATGGGCAGAACTTCCAAGAGTAACAGCATCTTTTGCTGTTGAACAAGTGTGAGAGAATGATACTCTTGCACATTGCTGGCATAAGTAGGAGAAAGTTTTAATACACTTCTCCAGACTGTTTTCCAAAAACAAAAATAAACTCCCATTGGCCCAGCAGTTCCTCTTCTGACACTCTCCATAGAAATAAAAACAGAAGTCTGGAAAAGTGAATGTGTTGCGGGAAGTCAGGGACCCCGAATGGAGGGACTGGCTGAAGCCATGGCAGAAGAACGTGGATTGTGAAGATTTCATGGACATTTATTAGTTCCCCAAATTAATACTTTTATAATTTCTTATGCCTGTCTTTACTGCAATCTGAATGTAAATTGTGAAGATTTCATGGACACTTATCACTTCCCCAATCAATACCCTTGGGATTTCCTATGCCTGTCTTTAATCTCTTAATCCTGTGATCTCGTAAACTGAGGAGGATGTATGTCGCCTCAGGACCCTGTGATGATCGCGTTAGCTGCACAAATTGTAGAGCATGTGTGTTTGAACAATATGAAATCTGGGCACCTTGAGACAAGAACAGGATAACAGCAATGTTCAGGGAACAAGAGAGAGAACCTTAAACTCTGACTGCCAGTGAGCCGGGCAGAAGAGAGCCATATTTCTCTTCTGTCAAAAGCAAATGGGAGAAATATCGCTGAATTCTTTTTCTCAGCAAGGAACATCCCTGAGAAAGAGAATGCACCTCTGAGGGTGGGCCTCTAAAATGGCCCCCTTGGGTGTGGCCATCTTCTATGGTGGAGACTGTAGGGATGAAATAAGCCCCAGTCTCCCATAGCGCTCCCAGGCTTATTAGGAGGAGGAAATTCCCGCCTAATAAATTTTTGGTCAGACCGATTGCTCTCAAACCCTGTCTCCTGATAAGATGTTATCAATGACAATGGTGCCCGAAACTTCATTAGCAATTTTAATTTCGACCTGGTACTGTGGTTTTGTGGTCCTGTGATCTCGCCCTGCCTCCATTTACCTTGTGATATTCTATTACCTTGTGAAGCATGTGAGCTCTGTGACCCACACCCTATTCGTACACTCCCTCCTCTTTTGAAAATCACTAATAAAAACTTGCTGGTTTTACGGCTCAAGGGGCATCACGGAACCTACCGACATGTGATGTCTCAGCCGGATGCCCAGCTTTAAAATTTCTCTCTTTTGTACTCTGTCCCTTTATTTCTCAAAGCATCTGATGCTTAGAGAAAATAGAAAAGTAACTACGTGAAATATCAGGGGTGAATTTTGCCAGATATCTGGCTGAATTTCCCCCGATATGAATGTAAAAATATGTTTGTGGCCGGGCGCGGTGGCTCACGCCTGTAATCCCAGCACTTTGGGAGGCTGAGGTGGGCAGATCACCAGATCAGGAGATGGAGACCATCCTGGCTTACACGGTGAAACCCCGTCTCTACTAAAGATACAAAAAATTAGCCGGGTGTGGTGGCAGGCGCCTGTAGCCCCAGCTACTTGGGAGGCTGAGGCAGGAGAATGGCGTTAACCCGGGAGGCAGAGTTTGCAGTGCGCCGAGATTGCACCACTGCACTCCAGCCTGGGCGACAGAGCGAGACTCCGTCTCAAAAAAAAAAAGATGTTTGCTTTGGTGAAATTACAGTGGTCCCAAACTAAGTGACAATGACATAAAGGGAACAATAAGAAGTTGTTGTAGGCCAGGTGCAATGGCTCATGCCTGTAATCCCAGCCCTTTGGGAGGCCGAGGTGAGTGGATCACGAAGTCGGGAGTTCAAGACCAGCATGGCCAACATGGTGAAACCTCAACTCTACCAAAAATACAAAAATTAGCTGGTGGTGCACACCTGTAGTCCCAGCTACTCGGGAGGCTGAGGCAGGAGAATCGCTTGAACCTGGGAGGCAGAGGTTGCAGTGAGCTGAGATTGCACCACTGCACTCCAACCTGGGCAACAGAGTGAGACTCTGTCTCAAAAAAAAAAGTCATTGTATGTGATTATATGAATAGGTATATGATCGTATTTATATGGAAAACGTGGAAGAAACTAGATCTTGCTAACGTGGATGATCTGGGATTGAGATGGCTCTGGTGGGGGAAGGGCCAGGGAAGAGATTACGTACATAGACGCAAGCTAGCTATCACAGAAAATGCATGAAAACACTGCTGCCTGCCTCCTGCCCCTGCCTGGCATGAATGGTATATATATATGAATATATTTATGAATATATGCTTATACAGACTAATTTTACAAGAAAATTATAAAAATTACAAAAAACTATATTGTATAATTTTATAAAATTATATAATCTGTACATATATATGTTCAGAAATATATATGTATGTGTGAATATACATGTATGAATTTCAGTGCATATGCAGAAAGAGATTGGGGAAAAACTTCTATTCGTATCTACAGACGCATAAGGATGTCTACTATGACATATTGCTAAGTGAAAAAGCTCAAATGGCAAAGTGTGTAACATAGTTCTCTTTGGTAAGAAACAAAAATGCCCTGTATGTCTATATTGCTGCTTTACTATGTTGGCATGAGCAGAGTGTGAACATGCGTGGCTGTGCTGTTAGAATGGAGCAGGAGTGCAGGGTTGGGGGCAGGTGGGGAGTAGGGCTTTTCTTTTCACAGATTTAGTGTTATTTTACCTGCTATAGCAACCTGTTTTGTTTGGTAATTTGAAAAGCTTGAAATTATATTGTCCTGACTATCTGGGCAGACATTCTTCCTGACCTACTTCACTTTGAACATCAGTTGGTCCCGCCTATTAATTAGTATTAGACAGCTACTTCCCAATATTTGTCAGTGGTCAAGGCTTTGTATATTAGCCATAGATATCTATCTATACACAAAAGTGCTGTAAATGTGCAGTTCTTGATATGTGAGTTCAGTGATTTTGAGTTTAGTAAATGTTTTCCAGAAAGACTAAAAACAATAGACTTACCATTTATTTACTTGTGTCACTCATAACTTCTAAGTCACAGATGGCTTTAGTTCAAGCCAATACAAAGGGAAGCAGGAGACTAATTGTAGAAAAGTCATTTGCATCTTGTTACATAATTATGTATTATCTAGACCAGAGCTATCCAATAGAGCTGTCTGCAATGAAGGAAATGTTCTACAATCCGTGCCAGTATTGAGCAGTTGAAACACGGCTAGTGCATCTGAATAAATGAATTTTACATGTTATTTTAGTGTTAATTCAAAGAGCCACACACATGGACAGTGGCTACCACATTGTTCAATGCCAATCTAGAACCACTCAACTTACTAAAAACAAAAACAAATCCCAATGCTGTTGAAAACCGAAACCGTAAACTTGCTTCTATTGTCTGTAACTGGTGTGTAGGATAAATATC
Organism: Pongo abelii; assembly: GCF_028885655.2. NCBI lineage: Eukaryota > Metazoa > Chordata > Mammalia > Primates > Hominidae > Pongo > Pongo abelii. The sequence goes on along the minus strand of NC_072005.2, from coordinate 34,483,827 downwards.
CTCTGTGTATAGAGAGAACAGCTTTTAGAAAACATTTTTATGATTCTTAATTTTCTTTTTTTTTTTTTGAGACAGAATCTTGTTCTGTCGCCCAGGCTGGAGTGCAATGGCATGATCTCAGCTCACTGCAACTTCTGCCTCCCAGGTTCAAGTGATTCTCCTGCCTCAGCCTCCCGAGTAGCTGGGATTACAGGTGCCCACCACCATGCCTGGCTAATTTTTGTATTTTTAGTAGAGATGGGGTTTCACCATGTTGGCCATGCTGGTCTCGAACTCCTGATCTCAGGTGATCCACCCACCTCAGCTTCCCAAAGTGCTGGGATTATAGGTGTAAGCCACTGTGCCCGACCAGACTCTTAAATTTTTAATGAAATATTTCAAGCATACAAAAAAGCACAAGAATGATAAACACCCATGAACCTACCATTCAAATTTAATAAATGCTAACAGTTTGTTAAATTTTGCTTCAGATTTTCAAGAATAAAATATTACCTATCCAATTGAAGCCCCCTTTCCCCGCCCCCTTCTTCACTCTGCTGCCTGCCCAGGTAAGGATATATACATTTAGCACATGTTCTTCCTTTACATTATTATCAGATATTTATTGCGCCTTTCAAAGATGGACAAGTCTCAAGTGTCAAAGTGTGACATTCTCTCTAGGCTGTGTATCTGTTTGTCTGTGTGTTTGCCAAAAACAGTCCAGTTGCCAGGCAAGATTGCAGGAATTACACAGCCATAGAGAGAGGCAGAGCCATGTGGGATAGGAATTTATTTACTTGCAGAGGGTGAGAGTGGACGACATTGAATATGAATTACTCTGGAGGAAGTAAGTTCAATGGGCTCGATGGGAAGGATGGACATTTGCTAATAGGCAGGGAAGGTAATCCAAGGGAAGGAGCCAATTTTACTATTTTCAGGAAGTGAGTGACACCACCAAGAGGTTTCCTTGTGCTTTTTGTGAAGGGATTTGTCTAGGGGAGTGGTTCTCAAATTTGTTTGCTCATTAGCATCATCTGAGGATCTTCAAAAACTACTGACACCTGATCCACTCCCAGAGGCTGCTACTTAATTGGTCTCAGGCATTCCTGCCAGTCAGAACTTTTAAAACATCTCCAGGTGATTCCAATGTTCAGCCATGATTGAAAACCACAGCCTCGGGCCAGTGTTTCAAACTTGGTAGATGTTAGAATCAACTGCTAAGCTTTAAAAACTATGCCTGGACCCACCTCCAGGCATTAATCGTTGTTTAAACTGGTTTAAATGGGATGGAAACAAGCTGGGCATGGAGATTTTTTAAAGCCCCCAACCAATTCTAATGTGAAGCCACATTTGTGACTCTCTGGCCTAAAGGAAGCTCGTGTTTATAGCCAATAATTTGGATAAAAAAAACCTCAATGAATTTCTGGCTTCTACATGCTGGGCTCAGTCTAGAGTTTTCATATAACTGGGGACTAGGTATCATGGAAATAAAAGAGCTATCTCCAGGCTCTTTTTTGCTTCCAGTAAGTGCCAATAAATCTGATCCAAAATGCTCGGAAACACACAAGTTTATCCAGTGACCAGTGGGGACTCTCTCTTGCTTTGGAAGAAGCAAAGAAGTCACTTTTTATTTTATTTTTATTTTTTGAGGCAGAGTCTCACTCTGTTGCCCAGGCTGAATTACAGTGGCTCGATCTTGGCTCACTGCAGCATCTGCCTCCCAGATTCAAGCGATTCTCATGCCTCAGTCCCCCGAGTAGCTGGGATTACAGGGGCCCACCACTATGCCTGGCTAATTTTTGTATTTTTAGTAGAGACAGGGTTTCACCATATTGGCAAGGCTGGTCTGGAACTCCTGACCTCAAATGATCTGCCCACCTCAGCCTCCCAAAGTGCTAGGATTACAGGCGTGAGATACCGCGCCCGGCCAGAGAAGTGACTTTCGGATTCTTAGAAAAGGGTTGCAGGTGGTTTGATGTACAGGACATTATGGATTATAAAGATTATAGTGTAAGAAAACCAGGAGGCAGGGGGCCAAAGGTAAGTCTTAATACCATCCTTCCAGCTACCACCGTCACTAATGCATTCCTGGAGTCGATGATGCTCAGCGTGATGACCCGTGTAAATCACATTCTTTAAGGAAAAGGGGGTATTTGTCATTTGCCCTCACTACTTACTTGGATGAGATGGTTGTTCCTGCAAGAGAGCTCACTGCTGAGTTGAGTGGGTGGGTAGAAAGCAGTATCGATGAGAAATGGTGTGGCTCTCACAGCAGTGTGAGGTAAGGAGGCTGGGCAGAGCTGCCAGGAAATGCTGCAGGGCTGTGCTGAGGAACTGGCACTTCCTGGGGGAGGAAGGAACACAATGAGAGGGTAGACTAGTGAAAGGGTGGAACATTCCAGCAGTAAAGGCTGTTGATGCAGATGGTGGGCACTTTACCTTTGGGCAGTTTCCTTTTATTTACTGAACTTGAGAAGGAGCTGGGAAATTGATCAGTGATTGATTTGAGGGTGGAACAAGGGAAGATCATTTAAGATCTAACATTTTTCTTTTATTGAGAATTAAACTCTTCACAGTTATGGGAGAAGATAGAGTTATTATAGAGATGAAGTGCAGAAAACTGCAAGAAAGATGACATTTTAAATAGCTTTTCTAATTCAAACATGATGAACTTTGAAAGCACAGAAAAGTACACAGAAAAACTACCAAAAATCTTACCCAAAGATAAACATTCTTAATATTTCCCTGTATGTTATTCTGGCAATTTTTCATACAAATGAATCTTTATATTTTGTGTGTGTGTGTGTGTGTGTGTGTGTGTGTATATATGTACACATAAAATATATGTGTTTGTGTATATATATACACCATATCTCAAAAAAAAAAATATATATATATATATACAGTCTTGCTCTGTCGCCCAGGCTGGAGTGCAGTGGCTCAATCATAGCTCATTACAGTCTTCAACTCCTGGGCCTAAGGGATCTTCCTGCCTCAGCCTCCCAAGTAGCTGGGACTACAGGGGTACACCAGCACACCTGGCTTAAAAAAAAAAGTTTTGTAGAGATGGAGGTCTCACTATGTTTCTCAGGCTGGTCTCAAACTCCTAGCTTCAAGCAATTCTCTCACTTCAAGCCTCCTAAAATGCTGGACTATGTGCTTTTCTTAATGAAAGTTATCCCCTGTACAAAATAGTTCATTGTGAGAATTCTCTTGATATACTAAGGGAGAAAAAGCTGCCTATGGAACAGTCTGCACAACTCATTGAACCAGTCAGCCCTTGTGGCACCTCTAAGGCGTTTGATTTTGAAGGGAGGAACTTGAGGTGACCAGGAGAAAACCCAAGCTATGTTCTAGAAAACCGCAGGGGTAGATCCTCGTTCTATAACAGTTCCAAAATGTGTTAGCCAGGCCTGATCTGACATGAGAACACAGCTGACTGGTGTTTTGCACTTTGCCCCCTTCAGCCCCACCTTGTATTTAGCTCAGACACAATCCTATCCTATCACTTTTCTTTTTAAACCAGCCATCAAATTACCTTATGGGCGAGACCCTCAGCAGACAGTCATTCAACTTGACGGGGGTTTGCGAGGAGTTATTGGCATAAATTATCTCAGCACAATTACCCAGAGTTCATGTCACAAGTGTGTTCCATTGCACTCTCTCTCTCCTTTTTTCAAACTACTTAGCATAATTATGTTATTTTAATGGCCACTCTAGCAACATTAACTATGACATTACCCAGTAGTCTATCAACTGGTGTTGGAAAGCTCTTCTTCAGCTTCAGTCCTGGAAGCCTCCATTATGGTTATAGTCTTCAAAACAGAGGTATTGCTGTTATCAATGGTCCTGCTAAAGCCTTCTATGCTATTTCTTGAGACAGAGTCTTGCTCTGTCACCCAGGCTGGAGTACAATGGTGTGATCTCAGATCACTGCAACTGCCATCTCCCAGGTTCAAGCGATTCTCCTGCCTCAGCCTCCCGAGTAGCTGAGACTACAGGTGCCCATCACCACACCCAGCTAATTTTTGTATTTTTAGTAGAGACAAGGTTTAGCCATGTTGGCCAGGCTGGTCTCAAACTCCTGACCTCAGGTGATTCACCTGCCTCGGCCTCCCAAAGTGCTGGGATTATAGGCATGAGCCACCGCACCCAGCCTTCTATGCTATTGCTGATCACATCAAAGGAAAGGACCCCATGAAGTAGCGTCTTTCTCAGATATTTTCATTTGTCCATCCATAGACCTATCCAAATCGCTCTTCTAAAGTGCTCTGGGGACTGAGCAGTCGTATCAAAATCTGGGTTGACTCTACGGGCCTTGACTTTGGAGTCATCTGCTGTTGAGACACTCCCTGTCAGGTACAGAGACAGGTGCTGCCTGTGTGCCAACTCACCCTCAGCAGGTGGCTGCATGCCTGGGCATCAGGGACCTGGCTGATAGCCACAAAATGTGAATGACTGGCCTAGCCCAGCTTTCCCGTTTCACAAGTGGGCATCCGAGGTCTGGAAGCTGTGCGGTGACTGCTGAAGTCTCGAGGTTAATAAGCAGCGGACCTGGGACTCTGCAATCTTCCCACTGCCCCTCGCACCTTGAGGCACTCTCAGAGAAGACACTCCACGTGGAGGAGGAGCCATAATGCCTCAGTGGGGCACAGGTTTGCAGCACCAAACAGTTTCTACAAGGCCTCCCTGTTTCTTGCCTAGAAGATGCTCAGCATTGCTAACCTCACTTCCTGTCACTCCTGACCTCCCTTCAACTGCCCACATTAGGGAAGGTTTGATGCTAGTGTTGTTGACCCTACTCTGTCATCCAGAATTAGCCCAAGGATTGTGGACAGTGAGGCAGGAAGAGCCAGAGCTCCCCAAAGCCTCAGCTCCCAGGGACTCACCTGCAGTTCTTACTTCCCAGCAGGATGCTTCTTGGGCCCCCGCACAGGTGCACCCCGCTGGGAGGAAGCCTGGCACTCGAACTTTCAAGCCAACTAAGGGAGAAGCTGGGGTCCGGCTGCTTGCTTCCCTGTGAATAGCTGCACTCCTTTGCAGTAACTCTGTTCCTTAATAAAATAATTTGATCGGCATGTGACTTTGGAGGGACCTAAAGAGCCTCGGCAGGCAAGCCGTTTGAATTGCTGGTAGCACTTCATTCACAGGGGAACCAGCAGACTCACCCGTCAAGGGGGGCACCACTAGGCCGGAAGCTTCAGAAAGTCAGAAATAATTGTAATCATTTTTTTATTATTGTTTATTTATTTTTTTGAGACGGAGTCTCACTCTGTCACCCAGGCCGGAGTGTAGTGGCGCGATCTCATTGGAACCTCTGCCTCCCAGGTTCAAGAGAGTCTCTGCCTCAGCCTCCCTAGTAGCTGGGATTACAGGCATGTACCACCATGCCTGGCTAATTTTTGTATTTTCAGTAGAGACGGAGGTTTCACTATGTTGGCCAGGCTGGTCTCGAACTCCTGGACTCAAGTGATCAGCCCGCCTTGGCCTCCCAATGTGCTGGGATTACAGGCGTGAGCCAGCGTGCCTGGCCGTAATCATATTATTGTAACAACTGCCACTAGTATGTCTTCACATATGGGTCTGAGGACTTAGATATCTACACACCTGAGACAGGTGGTCATTTTCCCTGCTGAGGAAGAGGACACAAGGAAATATCTCGCTCCAGTTCAAACAGGAAGAGGCAGAATTGAAAAGTAAATAGAGCCTCCCTGAGTCCAAAGCTTGTGTTCTTCATCAGTTAAACCTTTTGATTTCTTCTTCCTCTTTACTGGGGAGAGGCACAGAGAAGCTGGGCCCAAGCTGGTCCATTTTCAGCAAAGCCCCTGGAGGCATCTTTAGTTCACCTACGGGACTGGACCAGAGAACCTCTCTGTGCCTGGGGCTGTAACGAATATGAGTGTCTTCTGGCCTCCTCACAAAAACACACTCTTCCATCATCTTCCACTCTGTCCTTGAACCTGGTGTTCCAGGTAATTGCCTGTCGAGAAGCCAGGCAGAGTCCTGATGCGCTTGTAGGATGCTGAGGCCATCAACTCCATAACGAGGTAAAACTGGATTGCTGTTCTTTAGCCCTCATTAAAGGAAGCACTACTCACTTATTGATTTGGTTTTAAGTAGGAAATGACTGTGTATCAGGCGCATAAGTGACAAGAAATTGAGCCTAGAGGGGAGCATATTGTCTTGCAGAGACATGACAGCTGACTTTGAGAGGGCCCTTAAGGAAAAAAGGTCCATACTTGTTCTCTGGGGGCCAACCAATGGCTTGAGGGAGAAGCATTGGGGTGGGGGATGAGGAAGGGCTTCTTGGTAGGTAGGGCTGTGTGGAGAGAGAGTGGGTTGCCTTAGCGGCAGTGAATTTCCACACTGGGTGTGAGCACTCATGGGCCGAGCCACTACCCAGTGATAGCGTCACATAAGGGGCTCTGGCAAGAGGGAAAGGCTGTGCCTAAATAGCCCTTCTGACTCAGAAGTGTATTACACCACAGCTGTGTTTCAAGATTTAGACAAGCATTTAAGATGCTTATACTTGGGCATTAAGCCAGTGAGGGTGCTTTCTCTTGCAAGAGCTAGGAAACTGTACCCAATTTACTTAAGTGAAAAGGGAACATTTCAGCTTGTACAATGGCAAAATCCAGAGACAGGCATGGCTGGACCCAGGGACTGGGGTGAAGTCATCCCGATGCTCTTCCTTCTTTCCAGGTTGGTGGCCCAGTTCCTTGGTGTTGGCCTTGTTCTCAGGCAGCCTCTTCCCTAAGGGCAGAGGAATGGCTGCAGTGCATTTCTCCAGTTTTAAATCTGAAGGAGAGTGAGAGAGACTCAATGCCAGCATTTCCAGCAACGGGGCTGTTGGAGAAATAAAAAGTCCTGCCAACAAAAAGACTCCTCTCCCCTCATACCCATATAGATGAGGGAGGAAACGTGATTTATTCCTGAGTATGCATATTAGATACACACATGCGAGGAGCCTGCAGGAGACTCTACACAATCTGGGTTGAATTTCACACACTTTCTACAGCAAAGTAGAAGAAAAATGAAACCTGCTCTTCCCTCCTTGAGAGACAAATGGATGTGCCTTGTAACAGCCTTCTGCATACCTCCCGAGAGACCGCTGAGTCAGTTTCCGAGGCCTGTGCATACAGTCCCAGGGTCAGAAGGCCTGTGACCTTGTGCTGTGAAATCTGGAGACTGGAGAGCCTGCATTGTAAAATCTAACTCCTGACTCTAGGGTCTGGCCTACCTGTTGTGCTTTTAAGGAGATGCTCTAAGGGCAAGGCAGGGCAGCTGCTACCCCTTATTAAAATTCCATCATATGTATCAGCACAAGGTCATTATGTCACATGGGCTCTGGTTGCGTGATACGTCTACTGCTGAGCAAATTTCTGTGGTCCAAAGCAGGGATACACTGACAGGCTTAGGTCTAACTTATGGAGAGAAGGTTTCCAAGAGTGAACTAGGGCACAAGAGGAAAAAGTTGCCCAGATGCCATGGAGACCCCGGGGCGCTGGGATGGGAGGCGGAGCTCTTCTGATCAAACCTAGGAGGTGACTTGGTCTGGCCGTCAGTAATTAGTGTATCACCATGCTGCCAATTCCCAAACCCTTTTTAGAACCACAGAACTTGCGTGGAGAGAAGAATGAACAATCAGAGGTCTTTTGAGAATAACTGCCATGGATCTCAGAAAACCGACAGGGAGAGAACAGGAAATCCAGGCAGAGAGCCAGCTCTGAGCTGAGGGCTGTCTTCTTGAATGTTAAGGCTTTACTTGGAAAGCAAATGTTTCAGGATGAAATCTGCGTAGGGAGGTTTGGGATCTATGGTCTACCCCGGCTGTCCTGTGAGGGAGGGAAGAAAACCACCCAAACCAGGCAGAAGCATTTGGCCAATCGTCATGCACAGCTTCTGGGACATGGCTTCTCTGCCTGCCTCACCCACAGACCAGTGTCTTATGCACAGGTGACCATGTCCTGTATTGGTGACCGGGGAGGAGACAAGACCTGCAGCCTAGTGGGGAGCCTTGTAAAGCTTTGCCGGATGAGGCCAACAGTAACCCTCACACAAATGTTCTCTTTGGAACCTGTATGTGGTGGCCAGTTATCAATTCATCGCAGGAGCAAAAATAGTAAACATAGGAGCAAAATGGAATAGAAGATATATGAGCTCTGGTAAGCACAGAGCAATGGAACAGGGATTAGTAAACTCCAGCTATGAGCCTACTGTGCAGATGAGAAAACAGGCTTGGAGAGGAACTTGCCCCAGGTCACACAGCCAGTTGTGGCCAAACTACAACTTCCAACCTAGCTATCCAATTCTGAAGCCACAATAACTTTTCTCACTACAAAGATTTATAGAAGCTCCTCTGGTTACTGATGGGTGAGATTCCAAAATGCTGCTGGAGGCCATTGTTCCTAAGTCCAAAGAGACAATTCCCGTGTGACTGCGAAGCTGTTTTTTGGCAATGAGGAGGGTGAAGGAGCTTTGGTTCAGCAGCAGACATTTTCTCCTTCCTGTCTGTGCAGGATCACAGGTCATGTGTAGGTGGCTGGAAGCCTTTCTGCTAATTAGCTGAGGTGGTTAACCCCAGTCTGAGACATCACATAAGCAGAACTTGTAGTATAGAAAACCTATTGCTCTTGGGACAGCAACATTTAGTCCTGATCAGCAACCTAGGAGGACAAACCCTTTTTATGCACTTCCAGTAAGCCTCAGTGAACTGCATCGTCTCAATTGCTTTTTTTTTCTTCTACCACGAAAAGCGTACTTGGTGGTGTGGGAGGGGTGGAAGCCAGTTAGACAAGTGGAGGGCGTGAGACACTCTTGGGCCCTTCTAGCGACTCTTTGATGGGTCAGAACCTCTTGGATGTACCGCATCCCTCCACCCCTCAGGGTCTGAGTGTCTCCTGTTTCCTTGGCTCAGAACTCTTCTCATGAATGAGTGTGACATGCGTAGTATTACTGTCAACAGGGAAGCCTGTTTGGAGGGAATGTCTCCAGGCCTGTGCTCCTGGAACCCACTCTGGGAATCACCAGCTGCCCCGCTGTTACTTGCTGGGTCTTTCACTTCTTTCTGCCTGTTAGGTAACCCTCAAATCCCAGAAGCACTAAGGGATCAAAGCTTATTGCCTCTCCCTTGAAATCAGGAGACACAGACAAAATTCTCCATGCCTTGGGGTTGCTGGGCACAGGGTGAGGGTCTGGGGTCTTAGTTCACACATGGGAGGTGGGAGATGGGCCATCCCCCCGGAGGTTGTTGCATTGACAGAAAGGAACTGGAGGCGCCTGCTGTTCTGTGCTGGGCGTGTTGGCTGCATGTGCCGATGACCTGATGGGACCCAGCTCTCACTTGGTCTGGTCCTGTTATTTTCAGCTTGTCTGGCTGGAAGCTCATTAGGGAGCTGATGGAGAGGCCATGGCTGACCGCCGTGTGGCTCTGCCAGCACTCACCTGGGTAGCCGGAAAGGAGATTTTTCACCTCCACTGGCCTCTCTGTGCCCACATTTGTGTTTGCAAGTAGCATCTGCCTGGACAGGTGATCCGCCCTGGCTCATGGCTTGCATCTTGCCACCACCCTGGACCCTCCTGGTATGTGCTCCGTAAATCACTCGCCTTAGCAGCTATGTGTTCCTGTCATCCCCACATGGCTGGGCTGAGGGCATTAGAGGTGGGTGCTGCCAGCACTATCTCCAGGTTTGTTTTCACTTCTGTCTTCCTAGGACTCCTCTCTCAGGCAAGGTTTCCTTTCAATTATTTCAAAAGGTAATGCCCTCAGTGACAATGATCCATGTCATTAATTTGACTCTGGCTGAGGTGACGGGCTGTGGTGGCCTCATCTCTCCATCCCAGGCCCAAAGATGTCTGAAGACCCTGGATCACCTCCCCCCCGGTGGGCACAAGGAACAGAATGGCTTTCAAGCGAGCTGTGTGGATCTGTGGAGCTTACAGATTCCAGCCCCTGCCAGGTCTCCAGCCTCGCCTGAATCCTCCCTGCATGCCTTCCTTCTGTGGAGCTGGGCACTGCACACATGCTCACTAAATGCTGCTGGAGTGAATGGAGGAAAGAACAGATGAAAGAATGTCATTAGCCACTAAGCAAACAGATACAACAAAGCAACAGCTAAGCTCAAACCCCTTAGGTGGTTTCAAAGGTCTTTCTGGTCTGTCCCCTGCAGGGTGTTCATTTTCTCTTCTGCTCTGCACCCCTTAATATTTCACACTCCAACGATACAGAATGATGTGCAGTTCTCCAGTGCTGTGGCAGCGTTTCAGACCTCCAAGCTTTTGTGCAAGTTGTTACACAGGTCTGGAATGCTTTCCGCCTCTTGACTGAGCACAGATGATATCCTCCCAACACCCTACTTATGCACCCATTTGTTGAGAGGCTGTCTCAGAAATCCCCCTATCACAAGCTTTAGCCTCTCTGGGCCCCCTCTGTAATTGGTGCACTGGGATTCTGCATTGTAATAATCTGTAACATTTCCTTCTTTCTTGTTTTTTTGTTTTTTTAGACAGAGTTTCACTCTTGCTGCCCAAGCTGCAGTGTGCAGTGCAATGGCACACTCTCTGCTCACTGCAACCTCTGCCTCCTGGGTTCCTGTGATTCTCTTGCTTCAGCCTCCCAAGTACCTGGGATTACAGGCACCTGCCTCCACGCCTGGCTAATTTTTATATTTGTAGGAGAGACGGGGTTTCACCATATTGGCCAGGCTGGTCTCGAACTCCTGACTTCAGATGATCTGCCTGCCTTGGCCTCACAAAGTGCTGGAATTACAGGCATGAGCCACTGTGCCTGGCCTAAAACATTTGCTGTAGTCTATTTGGTGAAATGCTGTCCAAAGATGTGGATTCTTTGGAATCCAGATGGTGCCCACCTGGATTGAGGGTGGGTCTGCCTCAGCACGGGGGTTCCGTATCAGCATGTTAGGAGGAGAAGGCTGCAAACCGGACCCTTCTTGTTGAGCTTCATGGCAATCACTGTCATTTTCAAGGTTCCAAGAAACTCAAGAGTAAAGAAAACCATTCCTTTTTTATGCAGTGGTTCCTAAATGTTTAAATAAAGACCCGCATTCATTAACATCCCACACATGAGTTTTCCTTTGAGTCCTCTTGGCAACACTACTTGGTTGACATCCCATCATCTCTGAGTGGAAGTTCCAAGAGGGCAGGAGCTGGGGACCTGACACCTAGCACCTTGCTGGTGCACATCGAGAATCTGCAGAGTTGAATAGGTTTGAGCTGATGTGGCGCGTATCACATCTCACCTGGGGCTTCCAGAATTTGTGAGAAGCTCTCTGCATGGTTCCCCAGCAGGATCTGGAAATTCAATTCCTGGGTGTCAACAGGCTCACTTTTCAAGGCAGTGTTCTCCCCAGCTGATGCCAAGAAATGTCACTGGTGTTCCTGCTAATGCCTCCCTTACCATTGGTGGCACCCCTTACTTGTGGGTGGTGACACTGATCAGTGTTGGCAAATTAAGGTGAGCCCCAGTGAGAGCGAGGGAATGTGTGTGCCTTCAGAGCTTTGTGCTTCCCTGGACATCTTTCTCGGAGGCTGTCAGATGGGAGGCAACTCTGGGCAAATGATCCTGATGCCGGGAGGGGCCATAGGTGATAATGGTGGGGAGACAAGGGTAAGCACAGGTAAGAAAAGCAAAGGAAAAAAGGTGCTCATTTATCTAGGAAGCATCAGCCCAGCTGCTGTATTGTGGCTGTGCCAGGGCATGGTGTGGGCTGAGGTATTAGGTCCAGAAGCCCCGGGACTGGGGATGCCAGTGGTAGTTTCCCAGGGAGGGTGAGGCTAGAGCTGGGGCCTCCAGGTGGACACAAGGAGGAAAGGTGTGATGGTTAATATTGAGTGTCAAATTGATTGGATTGAAGGATGCAAAGTATTGTTCCTGGGTGTGTCTGTGAGGGTGTTGCCAAAGGAGATTAACATTTGAGTCAGTGGACTGTGAGAGGCAGACCCACCCTCAATCCAGGTGGGCACCATCAGCTGCCAGCAAGGCTAGAATAAAAGCAGGCAGAGGAACATGGAAGGACTAGATTGGCTGAGTCTTCTGGCCTTCATCTTTCTCCTGTGCTGGATGCTTTCTGCCTTTGAACATTGGACTCCAAGTTCTTCGGCTTTCAAACTCTTAGGCTTACACCAGTGGTTTGACAGGGGCTCTCGGGCCTTTGGCCACAGACGGCTGCACTGTCAGCTTCCCTACTTTTGAGGTTTTGGGACTTGGACTGGCTTCCTTGCTCTTCAGCTTGCAAACAGCTTATTGTGGGACTTCACCTTGGGATCGTGTGAGTCAATTCTCCTTAATAAACTCCCTTTCATATTCTATGCTATTAGTCCTGTCCCTCTAGAGAACCCTGACTATACAGAAGGCTTTCCTGGGAAGCTTACAGTGAGTCACATGGTGTATGATGCTGTGAAACAGCAGGGCACACAATGGGCGCCAGAGGGGTGCTGGAATCCAGGGGTAGTGGGTGAAGAGGAGCTTGGACAGGAGGCAGGAGTGAGGTCACAAAGGGCCTCATAGGTTATGTATAAAATCTACCTTCTGCGCAGTGAGAAGCTGCTGAAGGGCTTTCAACAGGAGGTGGAAATTGCTTTACATTTGTGGAAGCCTAACTCGGCAGAAGCAGAGAGGTTGGAGTAAGTGGGAAATAAACTAGAAGCAAGAAAATTACTAAGGAGGCCATGTCACTCAGAAATACGGGGGCCAAACAGTGGCAGAGAAGTCTGAATACATAGGGAAAAAATGGAATCTTTTTTGTTTTCAATTTGCCAATACTGATAAGACTTGGCGCTTAATGTGATGTGGAAACGGCCAGTGTCTCAGATGGCTTCCAGTTTCTGCCTTGGGTGACTAGATTTGTCTACATTAAAGCATCAGAATTAGAAATTAGCACATGACTTGGCCTTAGCACTGGTGACCAAAGTGGCTGGTGTTTGTAACAGGTGACAATGGTGAGCAGGTTTCTGTCTTTTTCTTTATCTCAGTCCTCGCCTCCTCTGTTTTTGTCTGAGTCATCTTTTTTTTGGTGAAGAAAGGCCCTGCCAGACTAGGTTTATATTTGACAAGTTTATTCAAATTCCACAAATCTTGTTTTCACAGCAGGGAAGAAAAACGTTTTCATAGTTTAAAAAACAATTCCTTTTAAAGACAGGGTCTCGCTCTGTTGCCCAGGCTGGAGTGCAGTGGCGTGATCATAGCTCACTGCAGCCTCGACCTCCTGGGCTCAAGTGATCCTCCCACTTCAGCCTTCTCCTGAGTAACTGGGACTACAGGCTACCTTCATATTTTTATTTACAAGTGGCTACAGTCAAGGCAAAAGATTAATTTGCCACTCTCTCCTTTGTGGATTTAGTTAGGACCTACCTGACCCCATGTAAACTACTGGGCTGGGATCATGTCTGATCCAGTCCTGAGACCGTGTGCCATCTACACTGGGTGCAGTATACCCCCAGCACCCAGCAGCACATACTAACACAGTATTGCTCCTTGTGCCCTGGCACTCCTGAGCTCTTATTTCTCATTTATGGGGTGTTAGTCTTTACAAGTCCATATTCTACCTTCAAGGCCTGTTCACGTGCCCCTTCTCCACAGAGGCTTACATGATCCTCCTGGGAAAACGCAATCTCCATCTTCAGATCCCACCAAACTGCTCCTCTGTTGAGGCCCTGGCACTACTGAGATCTTATTATTTATGGAGCGCTAGTCTGTACAAGTCCATATTCTATCTTCAAGATTAGAAGATAGAATTTAGGTTTAACGTGCCCCTTCTCTATGGAGGCTTACGTGATCCTCCTGGGAAGAAGCAATCTCCATCCTCAGATCTCACCAAACTCTACCTGCTCCTGCATTGTTGTGATCAGCAACTGGGCCTCAGAATCAAGCACTTGGGTTCGAATTCCAGCTCCACTATTTTCTATCTGGTGAAACTTCAAGATCATCAATTTCCTCCCTGGTGCAAATGGGGTTGGCGGTTTCTCCTTTCAGGCGGTTGTGGATGTCAAATGAGTTCATGCATATAAAGTGCTTAGCACAGTGCTGGTCATGATAAGGATTTATTTCCTGTTAGCTATTGCTATCATTTTTATTTTTATGAGTGTTTACATTAGAATTTTCTCATATTAGATTCATTTGTGGCTGTATCTCCCCTACATACTATGAAGACAGGACTGTGACTGTTTCACATCTTCACCCCTGTAGAGCACTCATCACAATGCCTGCCACATAGTAGGTATTCAGTACATGTGTAGTGGGTGTTGAATGAATAACCCTGCACAATCCATTCCAGGAACCCTCGATGAAGGCAGCTTGTCTCCACCCCTGAGATTTCTCTGTTTACCGGCCCTTAGCCATGGAGTCACCACCGGTGTGGTGCAGGTGGCCCTCTCCAGCAAGCCCTCACTGTGTTGTCTTTGGTCTCTGCCCCGTCAAGATGTCCTCGAGGAGCTGTGATACACCCTAGCACTGGCATCTGCAAACAGCTTTTACTTTCATTTCCTCAGAAAAAGAGGCATCCACACAGATTCCCACAGTTTGTGTCCCTATCAATTCAACATATTCATCCAATCAACAGCAGGCAGATATAACAATGTACAAGACTTAGGCTGGGTGCAGTGGCTCATGCCTGTCATCCCAGCACTTTGGGAGGCCAAGGTGGGAAGATTGATTGAGTTCAGGAGTTTGAGACCAGCTTGGGCAATGTGGCAAAACCCCATCTTTGCCAAATATTAAAAACAAAATCTGGACATGGTGACATGTGCCTGTAGTCCCAGCTACTTGGGAGGCTGAGGTGGGAGGATCACCTGAGCCCAGGAAGTCAAGGCTGCAGTAAGCCATAAATCATACTACTGCACTCCAGCCTAGGCAAAAGAGCGAGACACTGCCTCAACAAAACAACAACAACAAAAACCCAAAACACTTTCCAAGACTTGGAGCGACAATAGGAAGCTTGAGTCATGGGTGGATGAACACCTTGAGAAGCACAGTCAAATAACATCTGTCCATATGGTTTTTTCAATAAATTAAGAAAAAAATAATTTTATATTTACCAACATGTTTATCATTTCCAGTGCTTTTAATTTCTTCCTTTAGATCTGAATTTCCATCTGGCATCATTTCTCTTCAGCATTTATTGTTTACAGGTGACAGATTTTTCTCCCCTTCCTCTTAGCTGCATACGTCTTTATTTCACCTTCATTTTTAAAGGATATTTTCACTAGATATAGAATTTTATGTTGACACTTTCTTTCCTTTTTGTTACTTTAAACATAATGTTTCAGATGTCCTATGATCTCTATTATTTCTTTTTTTTAAATTTTATAATTTTTAATTTTTGTGGTACATACTGTATATACTTACTGGGTACGTGAGATATTTTGGTACAGGCATGCAATGAATAATAATCACATTATGGAAATTGGGTATCATCCCCTCATTTATCCTTTGTGTTTTAGACAATCCAATTTTGCCCTTTTAGTTGTTTTAAAATATACAATAAAGTTATTATTGACTATAATCTCTCTTGTGCTATCAAATATAATACTGGCTGTTATTTATTCTATATTTTTGTACCCATTAACTATTCCTGTCTCCCCCTATCGCCACCACCCTTCCCACCCTCTGGTAACCATCCTTCTACTCTCTATGTCCATGACTCCAATCGTTTTGATTTTTAGACCCCACAAATAAGTGAGAACACATGACGTTTGTCTTTCCGTACCTGGCTTATTTCACTTAACATAATGATCTCCAGTTCATCTATGTTGTTGCAAATGACTGGATCTCGGTCTTTTCATGGCTGAACGGTACGCCATTGTGTAGAAGTAACACAGTTTCATTATCCATTCATCTGTGGATGGACTCTTAGGTTGATTCCAAATCTTGGCTATTGTGAGCAGTGCTGCAACAAACACAGGAGTATCTCTTTGATGCACTAATTTCTTTTCTCTGGGGTATATACCCAGCAGCTAAATTGCTGGATCATATGGTAGCTCTATTTTTAGTTTTTTGAGGAACTTCTAAACTCTTCTCCTTAGTTGTACTAACTTACATTTCCACCAGCTGTGTACAAGGGTCTGTCCCCTTTTCTTCACATCCTTGCTAGTATTTGTTATTGCCTGTCTTTTGGATAAAAGCCATTTTAACTGGGGTGAGATGATATCTCATTAATTTACATTTCTCTGATGATCAATGATGTTGAGCACTTTTTCATATGCCTGTTTGCCATTTGTATGTCTTTTTTTGAGAAAGGTCTATTCAGATCTTTTCTCTGTTTTTTAATTGGATTATTAGGATTTTTTTCCTATAGAGTTGTTTGAACTCCTTATATATTTTAGTTATTAATTCCTTGTCATATGGGTAGTTGGCAAATATTTTTTACTATTCTTGGGGTTGTTTCTTCATTTTGTTGATTGTATCCTCTTTGCTCTGCAGAAGCTTTTTAACTTGATGTAATCCCATTTGTCCATTTTTGCTTTGGTTGCCTGTGCTTGTGGGGTATTACTCAAAAATTTTTGCCCAGACCAATGTCCTGGAGAGTTTCCCCAATGTTTTTTTTTTAGTAGTTTCATAGTTTCAGGTCTTAGATTTAAGTATTTAACCAATTTTTATTTGATTTTTGTATATGGTGAAAAATAGGGGTCTAGTTTCATTTTTCTGAATGTGAATATCTAGTTTTCCCAGCACAGTTTATTAAAGAGAATGCTTCTCCCCAGTGTATGTTCTTGGCACCTTTGTAAAAAATGAGTTCACTGTAGGTGTGTGGATTTATTTCTGGGTTCTTTATTCTGTTCCATTGGTTTATGTGTCTGTTTTTATGCCAGTACCATGCTGTTTTGGTTACTGTAGCTCTGCAGTATAATTTGAAGTCAGGTAATGTAATTCCTCTTTTTTTTTTTTTTTTTTTTCCTCAGGGTAGTTTTGGCTACTTTGGGTCTTTTGTGATTCCATATAAATTTTACAATTGTTTTATTGTTTCTGTGAAGAATGCCATTGGCATTTTGAAAGGGATTGCATTGAATCTGTAGATTGCTTTGGGTAGTATAACTGTTTTAACAATATTAATTCTTCCAATCCATAAATATGAAATATCGTTTTTTTTGTGGGTGTATTGTGTCCTCTTCAGTTTCTTTCATCAGCATTTTATAGTTTGCGTTGTAGAGATCTTTCACTTCTTTGCCATTAATTCCTAGGTATTTTATTTTATTTGTGGCCATTATAAATAGAATTACTTTTTAAAATTTCTTTTCAAATTATTCACTTTTGGCATATAGAATTCCTACTGATGTTTGTATGTTGATTTTGTATCCTGCAACTTTACTGAATGTTTTTCTTTATTTTTTCTTTGGGACAGGGTCTTGCTCTGTTGCCGAGGCTAGAGTGCAGGGTCAGGTGCTCCTCCTGCCTCAGTCTCCTGAGTAGCTGGGACGACAGGGGTATGCTACCATGCCCAGATAATTTTTAAAACCATATTTTGTAGAGATGCGGTCTCACTATGTTGTCCAGGCTGATCTTGAACTTCTAGCCTCAAGTGACTCTCTCACCTTGGCCTCCCAAAGTGCTGGAATTAGAGGCATGAGACACTGTGCTCAGCCAGCTTTACTGAATTTGTTTATCAGTTCTAATAGTTTTTTGGTGAAGTCTAGTTTTTTCCAAATATAAGATCATATCATCTGCAAACAAGGATAATTTGACTTCTTCCTTTCCAATTTGGATCTTATTTCTTTCTCTTGTCTGATTGCTCTAGCTAAGATTTCCAGTATTATAATGAATAACATAGTACTGGAAATCCCATCCAGAGCAAGTGGTGAAAGTGGGCATCCATACTGTGTTCCAGACCTAAGAGGAAAGGGCTTTTAGTTTTTCCCTATTAGGTATGGTACTAGCTGTGGGTCTGCCGTATGTGACTTTTAATATGTTATGTTCCCTCTATGCCCAGTTTTTTAAGGATTTTTATCATGAAGTGATATTGAATTTTATCAAATGCTTTTTCAGCATCAATTGAAATGGTCATATGGTTTTTGTACTCATTCTGTTGATATGATTTATCATATTGATTGATTTATGTATGTTGAACCATCCTTGCATTCCTGGAATAAATCCTACTTGGTCATGATGAACAATCTTTTTAATGTCTTGTTGAATTCAGTTTGCTAGTATTTTGTTGAACATTTTTGCATCAATATTCATCAGAGATATTGGGCTGCAGTTCTCCTTTTTAAAATGTGTCTTTGTTTGGTTCTGGTATCAGGGTAACACTGGCCTTGTAGAATAAGTTTTGAAGTATTCTTTCTTTTCATCTCTATTTTTCAGAACAGTTTGAGTAGGATTGATATTAGTCCTTCTTTAAATGTTTGATAGAATTCATCGGTGAAGCCATTGGGTCCTGGGCTTTTCTTTACTGGAAGACTTTTTATTATGACTTCAATCTCATTACTTGCTATTAGTCTGTTCAGCTTTTGCATTTCTTTATGGTTCAATCTTGGTAGCTTGCACGTGTCTGGGAATTTATCCATTTCTTCTAGATTTTCTAATTTATTGGCATATAGTTGCTCATAGTACCCGCTAATATTCCTTTGGATTTCTTGCAGGATAAATTGTAATGTCTCCTTTTTCATCTCTGATTTTATTTATTTTGTTCTTTTTTCTTAGTTTGGCCAAGATTTGTAAATTTTGTTTATCTTTACAAAAAAACAGTTTTTTGTTTCATTGACCTTTTGAATAGTTTTATTTCAAATTCATTTATTTCTGCTCTGATGTTTATTATTTCTTTTCTTATACTAATTTTGGATTCAATTTGCTCTTGCTTTTCTAGTTCTTTAAGATGCTTTGTGAGGTTATTTATTTGAAGTTTTTCCTTTTTTATATAGACACTCGTAGCTATACATTTTCCTCTTTGTACTGCTTTTGCTATATCTGTATGTTTTTGGTATGTTGTATTTCTTTTATCATCTGTTTCAAAACAATTTTCAGTTTTCTTCTTAATTTTTTCATTGACCTACTGGTCGTTCAAGAGCATATTGTTCAATTTCCATGTGTTTGTATAGTTTCCAAAATTCCTTTTTTAGTGATTTCTAGTTTTATTTCATTGTGGTCAGATAAGATGCTTGATATTATTTCATTTTTAAAAAATGTTTTAAGACTTGTTTTGTGATCTTATGTATGGTCTATCCTTGAGAATGATCCTTGTGCTAAGGAGAAAAATGCATACTCTGCAGCCGTTGGATGAAATGTTCTGTTAGTATCTATTAGGTCCATTTGTTTTATAATGCAGATTCAGTCCACTGTTGCTTTGTTGATTTTCTGTCTGGTAGATCTGTCCAATGCTGAAAGTGGGGGTGTTGAATTCTCCAGCTATTAATATATTGGGATCTACCTCTCTTTAGTGCTAATAGTATTTACTTTATATATGATTGCTCTAGTGTTGGGTGCATGTATATTTACAATAATTATATCCTCCTGGTGAATTGACACTTTTATCACTATATAATGACCTTCTTTGTTGCTTCCTACAGTTTTTGTCTTAAAATCTATTCTGTCTGATATAAGTATATTGGTTTCACATGGAATATCTTTTTCCATCCCTTTATTTTTAGTCTATATGTGTCTTTATATGTGGAGTGTGTTTCTTGTAGGCAACAGATCATTGGGTATTGTTTTTTCATTCATTAAGCCATCTGTGTCTTTTGATTGGGGAGCTTAGTCCATTGGGACTTACTCCAGCCATTTTGTTATTTGTTTTCTGGTTGTTTTGCAATCTTCTTTTCTTTCCTTTATCCCTGTCTTTCTTTTAGTGAAGGTGATTTTCTCTGCTGATGTGATTTAATTCCTTGCTTTTTATTTTTTGCATATCCATTGTATGTTCTTTGATTTGAGATTACTATAACGTTTTCAAATCCTATCTTATAACCTGTTATTTTAAACTGATGACAATCTAACACTGATTGCATAAACAAACACACAAATAAGAAAACTAATAAAATTCTACACTTTAACTTGATCTCCTGGATTTTTATCTTTTTGTTATTTCTCTTTGTCTTACTGTACTACATCTTGAAAAGTTGTAGTTATTATTTTTGATTGATTCATCATTTAGTTTTTCTATCTAAATCAAGAGTAGTTTACATACACAATGACAGTGTTATACCATTCTGTGGTTTTCTGTGTGCTTCCTATTACCACTGAGTTTTGAACCTTCAGATGATTTCTTCTTGCCCATCAACATTCTTTTCTTTCAGATTGAAGAACTCCATTTAGCATTTCTGGTAGGACAGGTCTGATGTTGATGAAGTCACTCACCTTTTGATTTTCTGAAAAGGTCTTCATTTCTCCTTCATGCTAAAATAACATTTTTTTTTTTTTTTGCTGGATATACTATTCTAGGATGAAAGTTTATTTTCTTCAGCACTTTACATATGTCATTCCACTCTCTCTTGTCCTGTAAGATTTCTACTGAAAAGTCTGCTGCCAGAAGTACTGAAACTCCATTGTATGTTATTTTTTTTTTCTTTTCTCTTTCTGCTTTTAGGATCCTTTATTTGTCCTTCACCTTTGGGAGTTTGATTATTAAATGCCTTGGGTCATTTAAAAACTTTTGGGTTAAATTTGCTTGATGTTTGATAACCTTTTTGTACTTGAATGTTATTATCTTTCCCTAGGTTTGGAAAGTTCTCTGATATTGTCCCTTTGTAAACTTTCTACCCCTGTCTCTCTCTCTCTACCTCCTCTTTAAGGCTGATAAGTCTTAGATTTGCTCCTTTGAGGCTATTTCATAGATCTTGTAGGTATGCTTTATTGTTTTTTATTCTTTCTTTTGTCTCTGACTGTGTATTTTCAAATAGCCTGTCTTCAAGCTCACTTTCTTCTGCTTTGTCAATTCTGCTACTAAGAGACTCTGATGCATTCTTCAGCATGTCAGTTGTAGTTTTTCAATTCTAGAGTTTCTGCTTGATTCTTTTTAATTATTTCCATCTCTTTGTTAAATTTATCTGATAGAATTCTGAATTCCTTCCCTGTGGTATCTTGCTTTTCTCTGTTTCTTTAAAACAGCTATTTTGAATTCTCTTTCTAAAAGGTCATATATCTCTGTTTCTCCAGTATTAGTCCCTGGTACCTCATTTAGTTGGTGAGGTCATGTTTTCCTGGGTGGGGTTGATGATTGTAGATGTTCATCAATGTCTGGGCATTGAAGAGTTAGGTATGTATTGTAGTCTTCACAGTCTGGGTTTGTTTGTGCTTGTGCTTGTGCTTGGGAAGGCTTTCCAGCAATTTGAAAGGACTCGGGTCTTAAGCCCAATAATACTGTGGTTTTTGCAGACTTGTAGAGGTACTACCTTTGTGGTCTTGGATAAGATAAAAAAGAATTCTCTGGATTATCAGGCAGACTCTTGTTCTTTTGCCTTACTTTCTCACAAACAAAAGGATTTTATCTCTGCTGAGCCACTTGGAACTCAGGATATGGTGATGCAAGCACCCCTATGGCCACCACCACTTGGCCAGTGCTGAGTGAGACTGGAAGCCAGCACAGCACTGGCCTCACCCAAGGCCCTTTCCTTCAGGGCAGCAAATTCCTTCAGGACCCAGGCATCTCCAGTGATGATGTCTAGGAGCCAGACATTGGAGACAAAAACCTTATCAATTTACCTCATATTCTATTCAACTGAAGCTAAACTGGCATACAAACCACAATATAAAGTCCTTTCTGTCCTTCCCTTCCTTTTCCACAGGCAGAGGAACCTCTTCCTGTAGCCTCCACTTCCACCAGTCCACAAGGGGGTTCTACCAGGCCACCCTAGGGCTCTTCTGTCAGCTGGTGGTGAATGCTGCCAAGCCTGAGAGCCACACATCAGGACTGTGAGCTCCTGTCTGGCCAGGGCAGGTCCAGAGATGCTGTCCAAGACCCTAGGCCGGGACTCAGGGACCCTAAGAGCCTGCTTGTTGCTCTACCCCACTAAGGCCAAGCTGGTACCTGATTTTTGGTTCTTGTGACAGTGCTTTCCTATGTGCAGGTAGTTGTTAAAATTTGGTGTTTGGGGGAGCAGAGGGGATGAATGTTATAGGCTTCTCTTCTGCTATCTTGCTTCACCCTCTGTTCTTTATTATTTCTGATGAGAAGTCAGCTGTTATTGTTTCCTTGAACATATTGTATGCCCCAACTCCACCCCTGGGCTGGTTTGAAGATATTCTCCTTATCTTTGTCAATAGTTTGATTATGATATGCCAAACTGTGGTTTTCTTTGTAATTATTCCTTTTTTTTTTTGACAGAGTTTCGCTCTTGTTGCCCAGACTGGAGTGCAATGGCACTATCTTGGCTCACTGCATCCTTCACCTCCCGGTTTCAAGCAATTTTCCTGCCTCAGCCTTCTGAGTAGCTGGGATTACAGGCATGTGCCACCATGCCTGACTAATTTTGTATTTTTATTGGACAGGGTTTCTCCATGTTGGTCAGGCTGGTCTCGAACACCTGACCTCAGGTGATCCACCCACCTCGGTCTCCCAAGTGCTGGGATTACAGGTGTGAGCCACTGTACCCAGACTGTAATTATTCTTAACTCTTCCTGAATTTTTTGGTTCTAGAAATTGTTTTTCATCATTTTCAAAAATTCAGCTATTATCCTTACAAATATGTTACCTATCTTTTTCGTTTTTTCTCTCTCCTTGCCTTTGTGGAGTCCAAATCACATGTATTAGACCACTTAAATTGTCTCACAGTTCATGGAGATTGTATTATAATATTTTTCAGAATCCTTTTTTTCCCTCTCTCTGGGCTTCACTTTGGACAATTTCTATTGGTTTCTCTTTAAGTTTACTAATTTTTTTTTCTTCTGCATTGTTCAGTTGGCTATTAAGCCCATCTTAGTCTTTTCAGGCTGCTATGACAAAGTACCTTTGTCTTATACAGTGTACAAGTATACAAGTATGGTGGCTTATATACAACAGAAATTTATTTCTCACAGTTCTGGATGCTGGGAAGTTCAAGATCAGAGTGCTGGCAGATTTGGTGTCTGATGAGGTTCTGCTTCCTGGTTCATACATGCCTCTCTTTTAGCAGTTCTCACATGGCAAAGAGGGAAATGAGTCCTTGGTGGTTTCTTTTATAAGGGTACTAAGCCTGTACATGAAGGCTCTGCCCTCATGACCTAATTACCTCTCAAAGTCCCTATCTCCAAATACCATCATATTGGGAATTAGGTTTCAACATATAAATTGGAGGTAAGGGGCATGGCCTAAACATTCAGGCTATAGACCACTCAACTGAATTTTCCACTTTAGGTATTGTGTATTTTAAGTTAAAATATTTCAATTTTTAGTGTTTCTGTATCTGTTCCAAAATATGCCATTTCTTCCTTATAATATCTGTGCTTTCCTGTAAATTTTAAGATATTTATAGTAGTTATTGAACAATATTTGTCTGATATTTTCAATATCTGGTTCATTTACAGGTCTGTTTCTATTGTTTTATTTTTTTAATTATAGGTCACATTTTCCTGCTTGTTTGCATGTCTAGTAATTTTTGATTGTATACTGAACATTGTAGATAATAGAGACTCTAGATTCTATTATCTTTTTCTGAAAACTGTTGGGTTTTATTGTAATAGGCAATTAAATTACTGAAGAATAATCTTGATGTTGTGGAGGCTTGGTTTTAGGTTTTGTTAGAGCACATATATTTCCGTTTTTTCTCTATTCCTAGGTCATAGTCCATAGTTCTAGTATAATCTTTATTCTTAAGGTGTGGTTCTTCTGATGTTTCAATAGATAGCTCAAGGTATTGAACAAACTCCTCTAACTTGGTAGAATTTGAAACTGAACTCTCTGCTCAGCATTTTAGCCATTCAACTGTTGCTAACTGCTTAGCTCCCAGGAGCACTGCCATCAATGCATGACATTTAAGAGTCATCCAAGGTTTTGAAGGCAGTTGTACACAGATATGAGAGATCCACCATTTGTGGGTTCCTCATCCTGAGAATTCCCCCCTCAATTTCAGCAGTATTCTGGCAGCTCCAACCTCCAGCCTTTAACCATTAAGACTGCCATTTTATACCCGAGCTCTACACCCTGTGCTCTGCAAACTTGTAGGACCCTTGGGAAAAATAAGTAATGTAAATCCCACCTACTCTGCTTCCTTCCTTTTGAGGGTTATATCTCCTCCATTTTATTCCAGATTTTTGTTGTTCTCTGGTGCCTTCCAACAATTTGCTTTTTAAAAAAATTTTATGCCGACTTTATAGTCGTTATCGGCAGGAGGGTTAGTCAGATATAGTCTATGATGCCAGTACTTAAGCTGAAACTGACCTGTCCAAATACATTTTTTAAAACCCTTAAGAGAGTAAGAGGATCTTCTTTAATTGAACCAAAAAGCTCTGTAAAGACTTTCCTTCCTTCTTTAATTCACTTAGTAATATTTTTTGGACCTCAAATGTTTAAGAATCTACCAAGGGTGCCGCATACTCTATTCCACTTCATTTACCAAGTTAAAATTTGGCTGCAACTTATCACCATTGGGAATTGATTTTATAACCTCTGATGTACCTTCTAACCCTCAGAATCTACAATTTTATGAATTATGTATGGACCCTACCCTCAATTTCTGTGAAGGTATTTCCAGTACATAATATTAAAATATACCGTTAGCTTTGGTTACAGTGGATGTCATTTTTTCTGTCTGCCCAGAGTCTGTTTTTGCTTCTTCTGATAAATACCTAGAATTTCCCTTGTGAAACAGTTTCTCTCCCCACACTCTTACGTGGTGGTTCAGGTGGGGATACTCTCAGAGGTGGAGCATGTGACTCTGGTTTGACCAATCAGAACACCAAATCCTAGTAGTCACAGGAGATTGGCTAAGGAGTTGCAATATGAGTCAAACTTAATCAGTGTAATTACATCTCTTGACCACAGTAATTGTTTCATTATACCAAGATGAAGATATTGGTCTAAAGAGTGTGAGTTAGAGAATGTGAGCAGATCTATTAGAAAATAAACTCCTGCTTATCTATCACACTTGAAACTATGTCTTGAAATCACAAGTATCTGAAAGTAAAACCATACAGAAGAGAGCAGAGCCAACATTTGGAGAGAGGTGGGGTGCAAATCATCTGAGGGTTTGGATACAGCTATATCTGAAGCTCAATGACTGTACTTTTCAGGCATATGAGTCATATAAGTTACCTTTGTTCTTTCCTTAAGCCAGTTTGATTTGGGTTCTCTTTCCCTTGAACAGAAATATTCCTGACTGGCGCATCAGTCAAGGGCCTAAATGGGGTGTGTCAATTATGCACCCAAAGAAGAAAAAGTAGATCTGGCCACCCCAAATTGTTTTTGGCTGAACACACTTAAACAAGCCACATCAATCACCAGGTTCACAGCTGACAGCCTTGCTTTGGCACCCTGCAATCATTTTCCTGCAATTTTCTGGAATAAGTGGAGGCAGGCACTAGATCAACAACACTGATGATATGTTTGTGTGCTACACATTCTTAACCCATCCTGCAATCAAGCTATGTCTTTCTTCCCAAGTGGATGGAAATTCTTCAAGGATATTAATATTCTGTGTGTTTCCTCTCTGAGCTGGGCTTTGGTGATTATGCAACCTCAGTCCCTGTCTACTGGATGAGAGGTAACCTTTGAACAATTTGTGGGAACAGTTATACAGTCTAATTTCTGACTATTCCTGATATAACTGAACTTTAAAGATGCTTACATGATCAGAAAATTCCACATTTTGGTTTAGAAAATGTGCCTGCTTCTCTTCTCAAATATAAGCCAAAATTAATCAGCAGTGCCTCCCAGATATTTTCAAAATAGAGTCCCTGACATCTTACCTATTGGATCTGCAGAAACATTTTCTTTTTTTCTTTTAATTGTTGTAGTGTTCCAGACCATTTAGGCAAATTTCAAACAGAAAAGGTAATTGCAAAACAGGTATTGTCTTTCCCCTTTTTTTTTCTGTGGTGTGCTACAATGGGCCTTTCTCCAGGGCATCTACAAACTCAGAAAGTTATAGGGACATAAAGATTTTTGACAAGCAGCAAACTGTCACTCTGGACCAGAAAAACACCCCGTTTTTCTTTCATAATGTCTACTTTCTCCACAGCAGCATGCATCTAGCATGGCCATTATCCCCAATCATAATTTATTCTGGACCAGATTGGCCTGTCAGTCACATGTCACTCTGTGCCCCTCAGAGTTACCTCAGCAATCCTGTGTCTCCTTCTCACTGAACTTGGATGTGCATATGCTCTGACTTCTTCAGTTAATTTCACAGATTGGTTTTTTGTTGTGTTTTTCTACATTTATAGAATTCTTTACTCCTGTCTACCAGAAAACATTAGCTCAGCCATGTTTGAAGGAGGGAAACATCTCCCTTTGTTGAAAGAAGGGCACATCATTAATAAGACCATGTCTGAACACACGGATGAAATTGTAATAATCATCTGATAGAAAGTTAGACTTTATTCTTCTTTGCTAAAATGGAAGGGCCTGAAGGAAGGTATTGTAGCAGGCATTTCTAATGCTCACCAGTATCTAGTTATCCTTTCTTTCATGGGCATATAGGAGTCTGTACTCTCCAACCCTTTGCATTAAGTCTAGGCCATGTGACTGCTCCTGGTCTAGAATGTGAGAGGAAGTAACTTATGTCATGTCTGGGCAGAGGCAGTTGAGAGCCCCTGCAAGTTCACCAGTCTCTCTTCCTCTTTAAGAAAACTGGTAGAGGCACTAAGATGAGATGCAGAGATGCAACACTGAAGGGACCTGGATCTTAGTCACAACATGAAGGAAGGCTACCCTGGACAGTTTTCCAGTCCTGCAGTATACTTTGAAGAAGAAATAAAAATTAGTTGTATTAAGCCATTAAGATTTGGGGATTGTTAACCACAACATAGTCTATCTTGTTCTAAGTCATCTAGAAATTGTGGACTTAAACAAAATTGAGATACAATCTATGAACAGTAAAGTACTTAGATCTTATGTGCATAATTCGAACTACCTTAACAAATGCCTATACTTGTGTAGCCCAGACCCATTTTAAGACACATGGTTAGATATGTCACTCCAGAAAGCTCTCGTGTGCCCCTTGCCAGTCAATCTCTTCCCTCCAGGAAGATCACTCACCTTATTTCTTTTACCATAGATAGTTTTGCCAATTCTAGAAGTTCACATAAATAGAATCATACAGTATGTACTTTTGTAGGTGTGTCTGGCTTCTTTCACTCACCATAATATTTTTGAGATTTATCCATGTTGATAGAATGTATGAGTAGTGTTTTTCCCTTGCCAAGGAGTGGTCCATTATATGAATTTACCACAGTGATTTATTCTTCTTATGGTGGACATCCAGATGTTTATAGTTTGGGATAATTATGAAGAAACAATTGTTTATAAGGATTTTTGTGGATACATCTTTTTGTTTCTCTTGGATAAACACCTTGCTGTGGAATTTCTGAGTCATAATATGTGTGTTTAATATTCTTAAAAGGTTAAGAAACTCTTAAACTGTTTCTTAAAATAACTGTATCATTAAACTTTTACTAGCAATATATGAGAGTTCCTGTTGCTCCATGCTCTTGCCAACATTTGGGATTGTCAAGCTTTCTCTCATTTAAGCCATTCTAATGGGTGTGTAGTGGTATTTCATTGTTTTAATTTTTATTTCCCTGATGATTAATAATGTTGAGAAGTTTTTCCTGTGCTTATTGGCCATTTACTCATCTTCTTTTATGACATATCTGTTCATATTTTTTGCTTTTGTAAAAAAGTAGGCCATTTGTTCTTTTGTAATTGAATTGTCGTAAATATATAGTCAGACATGTTATGGATAATTTTTCTGATATGTAGCTTGCCTGTTTATTTTCTTAATGATTTTTTTGATGATAGGATACTTTTTTTTATTTTGATGAAGTATAATTTGTCAATTTTTTTTATGGTTAGTGCTTTTTGTGTGCTAAGACTCTTTGCTTACATCAAGGTCATGGTGACATTTCTCTATCTTTTCTCTTTGAATCATGTTATTTTCTTAAGCCTAACATTTATTTTTGAATTTAATTATCTGTATGGTGTAGGTAACACTCATGGATATTTTCTTGTATGAATATTCAGTTGTTAATAAAAATATATTGAAAGCCGGGTACGGTGGCTCACACCTGTAATCCCAGCACCTTGGGAGGCCAAGGTGGGTGCATCACCTGAGGCCAGAAGTTTCGAGACCAGCCTGGCCAACATGGCAAAATCTCATCTCTACTAAAAATACAAAAAAAAAAAAAATTAGCCAGACGTGATGGTGGATGCCTGTAATCCCAGCTACTCAGGAGGCTGAGGCAGGAGAATCACTGAACCCAGGAGATGAAGGCTGCAGCAAGCCGAGATTGCACCATTGTGCTCCAGCCTGGGTGAAAAGAACAAAACTCCATCTCAAAAAAAAATTATTGAATAAAATTTTCCCCATTTAATTGCTTTGCCATTCTGATCACAAATCACTGGATTTTATATGTGTATGTGTCTATTTGTGAACTCTTAATTGTGTTTCATTGACATATTTGTCTGTTCTTTCAACAAAAAACACATTTTCTTAGTCACAATAGCTTTATAAAGAGTGTTAAGGTCAGGTTGAATATTCTTGGTCCTTTGAATTTCCAAATAAAATTTAAAATAGTATATATATACATATGCATATATAAAGACACAATTCCAAGGCTGGCCTTTGCTGCCCTTACACATTCTGGAACAAATAAAGCTAATAATATTATCAAGCCTCCCACAAAAAAAATTTAAAATAAGCTTTTTTTAACATTAAAAAAAAACTACTTGATGTTTAACTGAATTGTATTAAATCTATAGATAAATTTTGAGGAGATATTGAGTCTTTCAATCCATGAAGATAGTGTATCTCACCATTTACTTAGGACTTCTTTAATTTCTCTTAGCAATGTTTTGTAATTTTCAGTATAGGAGTCTTGTTCACATTTGTTAAATTTATTCCTAGGTAGTTTATATTTTTAATACAATTTTAAATGAAATGTAAAAATTGGAATGTTTTTGAAACTATAATATTGCTTTGAGTATTTAACACATTTGGGCATTAGCCTACGCAATGCCCTTTCTCTGCCTCTGTCACCTTGCTTATATGGTTATCTCATACCTACCCATGCTCTTTCCTCTGTTCTGTGTATAATACAACCCTGTTTTTACATCAACACTTTCCTACTCTAGGAAGACTTTTCTAATTGCTATGCTCTTGCCTTCCCTCCTCTTGCCTTCCCTCCTCCATTTATGTATCATCCATTCAAGCATTCATGAATCAGAAAGATGAATTAGACAGCTCCTGTTCTCAAGAAACTTAAGTTGCATGAGAGGAGACACTAAATAAATAAATAAATAAATAAATAAGAAGTAGAAAAGAGGCAACGTCATCTGAAAGCTGACAAACAAAATGAAAGTCACATTTGGCTGGCAAGGACAGTAAGATTAAGGAAGTTTTCCTGAAGGACTCTTTGAGTTGTAATTGTCTTTAGGGTCCTATAGCACCCAAAAGACTCTTAAGCACTGTCTAAATTCTACAAGTAGACTGCATGCTTTGTGACAGGTGGGACCACACCTCATATTTTCTCTATTGTCCAATATGGTAGTACTTCTCAAACCTTAGTATACTGAAGATTCACTTGGGATGCTCTATTAAAAATTCATGTTCCCATGTCTGGTTCCTAGGAGTTTGGATTAGGTAGGTCTGTGGAAGAGCCTAGAAATTTGTATTCCAAACAAGTGTTTTTGGTGACTGTATTCGGATGGTCTGAATATACTCTGAATACAGACTGCTGAAAAATTCCCTATGGTGACTGGCACATTTTTAATCATATAGCATTGACAGAGTACTAGGTTGGCTAATGACTGCATCTGAACAACATCATGGCAACTCAAAAGAGACAAGAACCTTAGTGAAAACCTTACCACATTTTTTGTAATCAGGATACTATAACTTCATTTGACAAATGTCTCTGATAAAA
Source organism: Pongo abelii (assembly GCF_028885655.2). Taxonomy (NCBI): domain Eukaryota; kingdom Metazoa; phylum Chordata; class Mammalia; order Primates; family Hominidae; genus Pongo; species Pongo abelii. The sequence continues at coordinate 34,453,850 of NC_072005.2, read as the reverse complement.
CCCCGATTCTCTTTTTTTGTGTGTGCTTTTGCTGTCTTTCACTTAGAACTCTTTTTGTTACTGTTTGGTGTTAAATGACCTTGTAAGTTAGGCTCTCTGCTTTTGCAAAATCCTGTCTTTCTTGGGTCCTTGCCATCCTGATCATCTCCCTGCTGGAATATTTCTTTGGCTTTTACTATCCTTGTCCCTCTCAGACTGAGGCTGTCTTTGCTTCAGTTACATTCCTGCATTGTTCACTCAAGAGGAAAAATCCATTTTCATAGCAGAAGAAAATAGCCTGCTTTCTTTACTGTTGACTGTACTCCAGCTGTTCCCTTGATTGGGATAACCCACACCTCAAACTTTCTGGGTGATGTACAACCCATGCAGATCAGTTGTTATGACAACTGTATTTTGTTTCATACAAGGCTTTTCTCCTGTAACTCTTTACAAGGCCTAATTCTGCATTGTACTCTGCACTCTAATATATAGTATATAGTGTGCTATAGTTCTCCAAGACACCTTAGATCAAGGGTCTTGAATTTCAATGATAATGGCTTCTTCAGAGCCAAGCGAATTGCAGTTCAACTATATAGCTACCGTTTAATCTCCCAAATGAGACAGGGAGAGGCCAGGTAGGACATTTTTCATATGCAAAAAGGTTTTAAACCTTGAATGTAGACTTTAAAAACTTGCATATATTTCAGGTAACTGGTACTTGGCTGCTTTATAATGAAAGGTCTCCTCAATAAACATTCCAGAGCAAGCTCAAACTAATCTTAGGAATGGGGGTAGAGGGAGGGCCACTCAATCATGAAGAGTTCATTTTGGCAAAATGATGGGTGAGAGGGGGCTTCCCCTCATAACTGAGTTACTTATTTGTGTTTAGCTCAAGTAATATATTTTGAATTCAGCTCTCTAACCATTTTTTTTCTAGGGCACCCAAGAGAATGGATTGTGGTTATGTAAACAAACTGACTGAGAAATAATGTATGGATGCCCTGACCACTGGACCTGTCCCATTTACACACCTTTTCCAACAACCCCTTCCCTGCCCATTCCACCTCCCTCCAACAGTGACTCATAACTCTGAGCCTTGACTGGAGGAGGCTTGATAAAGACAAGCCTAGGACATTTATTGTGAGGCACCCATCAGCAAGAATCATGGACATAATGGGCAGTTTAAATCAGGCCTGAAATGTTATCTCCTGTAGCCAGTGGAGACCGCTGAGCTCTTGTTCCCCCTTCCTTTCACAGCTGTCATGGTGTGTGTGTGTACACATGGTGTGTGTGCATGTGTGTGTTTATATGCACACAGGGGAGCGGTGGGGAAAAATCATTTGGTGCATTGATTCAGCTTGTACTGCTCTTGAGTTAACATCGGGGGCTGGGGAGTGGAGACGTGATAGTGGTAGTGAGGCTGCTTATTTGAAGCTCTGCAAGGTTGACAGAGACTATAGAAGTAAATTCCAAGGTGTAGCCAATTTATCCACTCTTCATGCTTACACCCTCGTATCAACACTTAGCCTCCCTTTCCCTGCATTCTGCATGGTCCTTTTTTTTGATGGGAATGCTAATAAAAGTTCTTCTGTGCCTCAAAGACCAGCTCAGGGACCACTGCCTCCAGGAAGGCTTCCAGAATCTTATGGCACATGCTGTATTTGCTTTCCTGCCTTAGTTTGGAATGGATCACCCTCTATTGCATGTATGTGACTGTGTGTAACTTTGTAGGCCTTTCTGGAGTTTTTATTGAAATAGTAATGCATAATGATAAAAAAAAAATACGAACCTACGAGTCAGCCAGACCGAGGATCCATTGTTCTCTGCCACTTAACAGCTCTGGGACTTTGGAAAAGCTACTCCCGTCTCTCCAAGTATTGTTTCTTAGTAAAATGGGGAGTATTAACTCCATACTTCCCTATACAATCCCTTGTAGAATTGTTGGAGGAATTATATGAGATATTTGTAAAGCAGTTAACCTAGGACCTACTTATATATATGTGTATTAAAGGCCCATTAAATGTTAGTTATTATTATATTCATTTATTCATTAAACAAATATGTAACCGTCCCTGTTCAAGGTACCACAGATACAGAGATGAAGTTTTCGGCCTTGAAGGAATTTACAGGCTACTGGGGAGAAAGACACACACAATGACAAGAGTCTATGAATTGCAGTCCCGTGAGATAAATTTGATAGTGGAGATACGCACCTTTGTGGGGCTGCAGAGGGAAGAACTGCAAACTCTGCTTCCTCTTACCAGTAGCTTGTGTGTATCTGTTTGTACCACTGGGCTGTACATTCCTGAGGTCAGAGCTAATTCCCTGATTTGATTTTCCTCAAATCCTTGGCAAATGGTGATTAAGTTACACTCATAATAATTTATTGAATTCAAAACACGGAACTAGGCTTTTCCTCACCTTCCCATGTTTCCATGGGAGCTCATCTGTCTTTGCCTCCTCAAGCTGCAGGTAGCACTGGCTAAGTTCTGAAGGGCACTCTCAGTAAAGATGAGGTTTTAAAGTTCCAGATTGTCCTGGGCAGATGATCATGCTGGATAGCATGGAAGGTCCCTGGTGGGTGCTGTGCCAAGTCAAGTTGACTCACTGCTCTTCTCTCGGCCAAGGTCAACACAGTGGGCAAGAGACTTCCAGGAGCAGGGAGGTCTTGGGGGACTCTCACCCTGGTGGGTACTTACTTAAGTTTTTACGAGCACAGCTTGATTAATTAGCTTCTGAAAGGACAGTAGTTATTCCCAGAGAGGCTGTTAGGAAGCACCTATGTTATTTGGTCCTTGCAGGAAACGATTAACTGAAATTCATACTCTGAAAAATAGTTAACCAAGAACGGTGACACTATATTATACAGTCATTTTCAAGAAAAGGTCTCTTACATTGCAACTTAAAACTTTAAATTATTTTGGAGACTAGCTTTGGCTTTTAGCTAGATTATAATAAAAGCAAATTATTGTACATTTTAATAACTGGCTTCTTTGGAAAGGGAGGTTTGATATGAGGCTGATGACTGTGATGTATCTCATGAAAGCTAATTGACAATCTAGTTCTTTAAATACCACAAGAATCCATCATGGTTAACATTACTACGATGAGTTCCAAAGGAATTAAAGATGATTTACCAGCCACTGGGACATTTTGCTAATATTATACATACTGAAGGAAGCAGCAGAAGAGATGAATACTTTTCAGCACCTCCTGTTGCCTAATTTGTAAACAGGTGCCGTGCACAGCACCTCCAGTTCAAGGGCATGTACCTGACTGGGATGAGTGCAGCATCCTAATCACACAGATTGCTTTATGTTGTCGCTATGTTGTTCTTTCCCTGGAATTGGTACAGGCCTATGGGGATACAGTGGCTCTTTTCTTGGGAAAAACTGGTTCCTTCATTCATTTGTTATTGTTGCTGTGTCTGTCTTCTTTGTGCCTCTGAAAGCCCTCTTTAGGACTCCACAGCAAGGGGTGCCCTGTGACTTCACGGGACCCCTTGGAGACAGTCCACACTTACTAAGTTTACCCTGACCCAGGGGGTTGGTGAGAGGAAAGAGGAATTTCACAATGAAAGAGTTCCTCTCCAAAAGATGCTAGAGTGCAGTCCTGGCTGAGTTGGGCTGGGGCATTGAAGTCTTGGCTTACAGACCAGAGGTCACAATCTGATGAACCCAGGGTGCCCTGTCAGTCCTCAAGGTGTTAAAAAGAGTTTTGAATAAATATTTTAAAATTTAAGACTTATATAGTTTTAATTTTTTTGTTATTTTTTCATTTCAATAGTTTTTGGGATACATACAGGTGGCTTTTTGTTGCATGGGCAATTTTTTAGTGGTCATTTCTGAGATTCTGGTGTACCTGTCATCCAAGCAGTGTACATTGTACCCAATGTGTAGTCTTTTATCCCTCAACCCCCTCCCACCCTTCCCCCTGAGTCCCCAAAGTCCATTATATTATTCTTATGCCTTTGCATCCTCATAGCTTAACTCCCACTTGGTTTCCCATTTCTGAGTTACTTCACTTAGAATAATGGCCTCAAGCTCCATCCAAGTTGCTGCAAAGGCCATTATTTTGTTCCATTTTATGGCTGAGTAGTATTCCATGGTGTATATATGCTACATTTTCTTTATCTACTCGTTGGTTGATAGGCATTGAGGTTGGTTCCATATTTTTGCAATTGTAAATTGTGCCACTATAAACATGCATGTGTGTGTGTGTCTTTTTCATATAATGACTTCTTTTCCTTTGGGTAGATACTCAGTAGTGAATTTGCTGGATCGAATAGCAGGTCTACTTTTGGTTCTTTAAGGAATCTCCATAGTGTTTTCCGTAGTGATTGTACTAGTTTACATTTCCACCAGCTGCATAGAAGTGTTCCCTTTTTACAAAATCTACACCAACATCTAATTTTTTTTTATGTTTTAGTTATGGCCATTCTGGCAGGATTAAGTTGGTATCTCATTGTGGTTTTAATTTGCATTTCCCTGATACTTAGTGATGTTGAGCATTTTTTCATGTGTTTGTTGTTTGTTGGCTGTTTGTACATCTTTTTTTTTTTTTTTTCTGTTTTTTGGGACAGTCTTGCTCTTAAATCACCCAGGTTGGAGTGCAGTGGCATGATCCCAGCTCACTGCAGCCTCTGCCTCCCAGGTTCAAGTGGTTCTCCTGCCTCAGCCTCCCAAGTAGCTGGGATTACAGGTGTCCATCACCACACCCAGTTAATTTTTGTATTTTTTAGTAGAACAGGGTTTCACCATGTTGGCCAGGCTGGTCTCAAACTTCTGACCTCAGGTGATCTGCCCACTTGGCCTCCCAAAATGCTGGGATTACAGGTGTGAGCCGCCACCCCCCACCTGTATGTCTTTTTTGATAATTGTCTACTCATGTTGTTTACCCACATTTTTGATGGGATTATTCATTTTTGTCTTGCTGATTTGAGTTCCTTGCAAATTCTGGATATTAATCCTTTGTCAAATGCATAGTTTACTAACATTTTCTCCCACTCTGTGGGTTGTCTGTTTACTCTGCTGATTCTTTCTTTTGCTATGCAGAAGATTTTTAGTTTAATTAGGTCTTATTTATTTGTTTTTGTTTCTGTTACATTTGCTTTTGGGTCCTTAGTCCTGAATTCTTTGTGTAAGTCAATTTCTAGAAGGGTTTCTCCGATGTTATCTTTTAGAAATTTTATGGTTTCACTTTTTATATTTAAGTCTTTGATTCATCACAAATTTATTTTTGTATAAGGTGAGAGATGACGATCCAGTTTCATTCTTCTACATGTGGCTTGCCAGTTTTCCCAGCACCATTTATTGAGTAAGGTATCCTTTACCCACTTCATGTTCTTGTATGCTTTGTTGAAGATCAGTTGGTTGTAATTATTTGTCTTTTTTTCTAGGTTCTCTATTCTGTTCCATTGGTCTATCTGCCTATTTTTATACCAGTATCATACTGTTTTGATAACTATAGCCTTGTAGTATAATTTGAAGTCAGGTAGTGTGATGCCTCTGGATTTGATCCTTTTGCTTAGTATTGCTTTGGCTATGTGGTTTCATAAAAATTTCAGGATTTTTTTCAGTTCTGTGAAGAATGATGATGGTATTTTGGTGGGAATTGCATTGAATCTGTAGCTTGCTTTGGGTAGCATGGTCATTTTCACAATATTGATTCTACCCATCCATGAGCATGGGATATGTTTCTATTTGCTTGTGTCATCTGTGATTTCTTTCAGCAGTGTTTTGCAGTTTTCCTTGTAGAGATCTTTCACCTCCTTGGTTAAGTGTATTCCTAAGTATTTTATTTATTTATTTATTTATTTGTTTTTTGCAGCTGTTGTAAAAGGGATTGAGTTATTGACTTAATTCTCAAGTTGGTCATTGTTGGTGTGAAGCAGTGCTACTGATTTTGTATCCTGATACTTTACTGAATTCATTTATCAGATCTAGGAGCTTTTTGGATGAGTCTTTAGGGTTTTCTTGGTATATAATTATACTGTCAATTTGACTTCCTCATTACCAATTTGGATGCCCTTTATTTCTTTCTCTTGTCTGATTACAGTGACTAGGACTTCCAGTACTATGCTGAATAGAAGTGGTGAAAGTGAGCATTCTTGTCTTGTTCCAGTTCTCAGTGGGAATGCTTTCAACTTTTCCCCATTCAGTATGATGTTGGCTGTGGGTTTGTCATAGATGGCTTTTATTACTTTGAGGTGTGTCCCTTCTATGCCAATTTTGTTGTGGGTTTTTATCATAAAGGGATATTGAATTTTATCAAATGCTTTTTCTACATCTATTGAGATGATCATATGATTTTTGAAGAATCTAGACTTTTTGGCCTGTTTTAGAAAACCATGAATCTGACAAAACTGAGCTTAGAATCTCATAGGACAGGAACTTGGAGCTGGGATATGTTGTCCCTTTTAGCCAGGGCACTGTCCATACCCCCATCATGAGGCTGGCCAGGTTCATTTGTTGTCTTACCTGCATGGACCTCAAGTATTTGATATGGGGGCTCTGTCAGAGACCAATGACTCTAGAATGTGATTAAAAAAAACTCTAGGGAACTAGATTATAGGAAGACCCCACTTTCCCCTCAAGAAGGGTCTAGACTCCTGGCTTTATACAGAAAGCCCTCTGATTTGTCCTCATAATTCCCAGGCTCAGCCCTCACCACTCCATTCTTTAGACTCAAACAGCTAGTCCTCTGCTCCTCCAGTTGGGAAGAAACATGGCCCAGTTACAGATTAGAAAAAAAAATAAATACTTTGAATGATAAAACAAGTATATATAATGAAGATAAGAGTATCAGGAAACCAGCAGCTCCACCCATTCCATGCTGACTTTGGTCACACTTTGGGTCCCTTGTGGGTGAGGTAATAGGAGAAGTAGCAATTGTGTTAGGCTCCTTTATTTTGTTACTAAGTCACTGGGGCTCTGATAGCTTAGCTCTGTAGCACTTCTCATCCTGCAAAGTTAATATTTTGTTAACTTGTTCTTTCTTCCACTAGTTGGTAAGTTAATTGAGGGGCAGGAATGATGTCATATCCATCTGGGCATAAACTGAGTTTCTCTGGGCCTCACTTGCCTATAGAATCAATGAAGCAACAAATTCCATTACATACTTTTGGCTCTGCACTGCTAACTTAGAGCTCTATTCCTCTATAAAAGGTCACTCAAGACTTTTGGAAGGTTCCAGGGGGTGGCTCACACTTTCTTACAAATGAGTGTGTTCAGTTGTCCACAGCGATATCTCATTTGCTTCCACTGCCACTCCAGAGTCCCTCTGCTGGATCTGGTCACACTTACAGACCTGCTGAGTCTGCTGACCATGGCCACTGAGGCGCCTGGACAACTGTGTCCACCTGGCATGCAGCATCTGCTTTTGATGACCTCATCTATAGCAAGCAGGTTCACAGTCATTTCTGCCCAGTCTATCACTGTCTTCTGATGGGTACCATGATGATGACAACCAGAGCTTCAAAGAGCTCCTCTAACAAAAGTTTATTACAAAGAATCAGCATTGCATACATACTGAGTTCCAGACACCATGCTGGAAAGTTCACAGTCAGCCTTAAAACTCAGGGAACACAAACCCGTAAACATGCAATTGCACTAAGACAGGTAAAGTGGAAGCACAGAGGAAAGACCCTGAGTCCAGACTTCCAGGAAAAGTACCATAAAGTACAATAAAACTGAAACCTGACAATGACCAGGAGTTAGATAAGAAAAGGCAGAATATGGAAACAAGAAGGAAAGAGAGAAAAAAAGGAGTGGAAATAGCATTTGAATACCTAGAGAGGAAGAGGATGTGGGGTTCTCTGATGATTGCAAGTAGTTTAATCCAGCTTCAGCAAAAAAAGCTTCATGGGAGACGACTGATAAGAACAAACCCTGGAGAGATCTGCAGAGGTAAGATGGAGGCGGCTTTTAAGCCATGCAAAGGACATGGTGTTTTCCTTGGGGCAGTGTGGAGGCCACACAGATTTTAAACAGAATAACTTAATTAAAATTTTTTTTTTAGTCAATTTTTTTGTGCTGCTGTTAACAATATCACAGTGAAGGTTGGAATGTCTAAAATCAAGGGGCTGGCATCTGGTAAGGGCCTTCTTGCTACATCCTCAAATGGCAGCAAACATCACATAGTGGAAAGGCAAAGAGAGGATGAGAGAGGTGTTAAGTTCATTAAAACACCTCTTAAATATTCCACCTCTTAATGCTGTTACAGTGGCAGCTAAATTTCACTATGAGTTTTGGAGGGGAAAAGAATTCAAGCCATAGTAAATGTGAACCTTAGAAGTATAGTTTTATATAAAGAGTAGATGAAAATTTCAATTCTGATAGAAAAAATAGAATAGGGACTCTGGCAAATCTTTCTTTTAAAATGCTGGGTATGTAACTCATTGGAAAATGCATCATTGAACAGTGCATTCATTGGGAATAGTCAGAGGTCAAAAACTAAGTAAAACCAGGAGCCCAGAAGCAAGAAGAGCATTTAAACCAGCTTTCAGTTTGAGGGTATGTGCCAAATTGAGTAACCTTGAGTTTTGGATTTTGTGGCTCTGTAGAACACATAGTAAGTCTAGAGTCTGTCCAAAGAGTCCAGTAGAAATCTCTTCCTTCCCCTTCCCTTTCCCCACACTGAAAGCTTATATCTCAAATGGCCAATGTTCCTTGTAATTATGAACTAGAAATAAACCACTCACTCTCACGATTGACCACTCACCAGGGAACTTTAAATTGTCCATCTCAAAGTTTGAAGCTGAGTAGGTGAAAGAGAGTAAAAGAAAAAAAAAGGACCTCTTAAAATTTGTAACCACAAACTATCTCTCATGTAGGTTTGCAACCCAAAATTGAACCACCCAAATAGGCCAAATTTTTTTTTGCCAAAAATTTAGTGTAACTTGATTCTGGCTGGTAGATCCAAAGGCATGAGGCAGAGGCAAATAAAAATTCTCCTTGGGGATCTTTCTTTCTAACTAGGTCTCCATTTCCACAGATAAAATTCTACAAATATAACCCACAATAAAAAAATTACACACAGGAATCAGGAGCAGCAGAAATGTAAGTATTAGGATGGAAAAGATTTCAGATAGTAAAATTATTAAACACCTCCAAACACGTTGAATATGCTTTTAAGAAATAAACAAAATACAAATAAAGAGAAAGAGACTACAGAATAGGACTGATTATATTAATAAAAAAATTCTAGAAATCAAAATATAATGGCTTATAATGTGCACAATAAAGCAAAAGATAGAGCAAAAAAATACCCAGGAGATAGCACAGAATCAAAGAAATGAGAAGCCTGTCAGAAATTATGAGAATGAATAATGGAGAAAGAAGAATGAAGATGTTCTAACACACTTCCAATAAAACTTGCAGAAGGAAAAAAGAAAAAGAATGGAACAGAAGAAATATTTGAATAGGTAATGGTTGAGAACTTTCCAGAAGAGATGAAAGAAACCATTCTATAGATTTGTGAATTCTAACAAAAGCAAAATAAGCAAAAAATACATCCTATATGTCACAGAGAATGACCAAAAGGCAAAGGTAAAACCTTAAAAATGAGATTAGAAAAAAGGGGTAATCATCAAAGGAAAGACAATAAAACTGACAGTAAACTTCTTGACAAAAGTTATAAAAGCCAGAAAACCATGGAATATTACTATGTTCACTGTGCTTAGAGAAAAACTTGTCAACCTAGAATTATATACCCAGCAAACATATTTTTCAACAATGAAAGTAAAATATAGATATTTTTCAGACAAAAAATGAGTAAGTTTTCCCACAACACACTCTCATTAAGAGGATTCTAAAGGGTGCATTTTAGGCAGAAGGACTGTGATTGTAAATAGAAGGCCAACATGAAGGGAAAATTTATCAAAAAAGGATGGGATAACCATGTAGGTGAATCACACAAACTCAGGTTGCATAAAACAATGAGAACATGTCATGGGTTTTTAAAAAGAGGTAATATAAATGCCAGCAATAGCATAGAAGTAAAGAGAGCATGAAGTCAACATGGTAATATCTCAAAAATTGTTCATGTGAAAGCAAGATACAGAATAATCCATATAATATTATACCTTTTAATTAATGTTAAGGGCTTGCAAAATAATACTCTACATATGGAAACATGCCCATATAGTACAAACATAAAGCATTCATGAATTGTGTATGCACACACTTGAGGGCAGCAGTTACCTCTTAGCAGAGGTCAGAGAGAGGAACACAGGGAACGTTAGTTAAAACAATTGTTTTATTTTGGAAATACAAATGTATCTGAAACAAATGTAAACAAGGGTTAAGAGTTGTGCAAAATGGGCAGCAGACACAAAATTTCTGTTTGAAATATTGTACTAAACAAATTATTTTGAAGTCAACATGGCTGAATAGGAAAGCTTACAGGGTAGTAATTCTTTCCAAAGTAATTCTAGAAGAGAATTCAGCATGCTTTAATGCCAACAGGATGAAGCCAGTGGAGAGGGTATTTGACATGATGTGGTCTCTAAGCAGGGAGCAGCCGTCTGCATTCCAGAGCAGCCCTGCGGGATTTGGCCTTGTATAGAGAGAGGAGTTCTGCTCTTTTAAGTGGTGTGTGTGAGGAAACCAGATGTACTTATGTATTGGGCAGAGGAGAGCTGAGGTGTTCCCATCTGATTACTTAAGTCAACTTTGGGAGGTCCTCTGCTCAGAGAGAGGGAGTAGATGTTTGAGGAATCTGGACAGAGCCTTGAATATGGGTTGAGGGGTGCCGTAGCTGTGTTTGGCAAAGTGTGAGGAAATGTATTTCCCTCAATTTGCCTAATGTGCTCTCTGTACCAAAGCTGTATCTGTCTTTAACCCAACAAGTGAGCAGAGTTTCAATGAAATAGCTCTTCTAGGGGTGCCACAGCATTTAGATATGAACTAAGGGGATGGGTGGAGAGGGTTTCTGGTAGAGAGTAACCACCTGTACCTGAGGACATTACCCTCTTCCCTCAACAAAGGGTAAAATCAGTGCTTCTCAGACTTTACCAGGGAATCTTCCTAAAATGCAGATTCTAAATAAGTAGGTCAGGGTCAGCCTGAGATTTCTGTGTTTCCAAGTGATGCTGATGTTGCTGGTTGGAGGACCACACTTGGAGTGGAAGGTAGCCTGGTTCACTTGCTTAAGCATGCTCACTTGTGTGCACATACACACTCTCTCTCTTGCTCTTTCTGTCACTCTCACTCTCACTCTCTCTCACTCTGCCCCCCTGTACTCTTTTGAGAGGTTCTGCGATTCTCCATTCAAGTAGAGTTTTGGTCCACTATCTTATCAGTTTGCCAGGCACGCCCATTCCCATTGGAACACCAGGCTAAATGGTTTGGCTCAAACTGGGTTCTTTTCTCCATTTGGGCTTTAGAGCCCAGCTCTGCTTTGGGTCAGAGCAGGGGCTTAAGAAAGTGGGAAATTCACTTCTGGGAGGACAGAGTCATCCTGACGCTCAGCTCCAAGCAAATCCCATGTCTTCCCTCTTTCCTTTAGACAACAGCGCAGCACAGCACTACACCCACATAATCAGTGAATGGGACTCTCTGACACTCTTTAAATCTTTGGTTACATGTTCCTCACTTATCTCATTAACATAAACCAAATATCAACATTACTGGTTGAATATTTCCTCCAAGATCAGAGAGACCATTCTACACATGAAATGCTAAGCACCTCCTGGCAGTACTCTTCCCTCTTGTACATAACTGTATGTGGCTTGTGTTCATGGCATCGTGGACCTCCTGCACGGGATCTGTGATGCCTGTTGAGCCTCCTCAGACATCTGCTGTAACCCTCTTAGCAGAGAACCCTCAGTGCTGACCTAAACACTCCTTCACTGTCACTGAATTGGTCTGTTTAGTTTTCTCACATTGATAGTAATAAGTAAAAGCTATAGTTCCCATATTCCCCAAAAATCTGTGAAGTCTGGTATTTTCAGACTTTAGATTTATTCAGTTATGTGATGCTAATAGTGTGCTTGAGGGTCCTTTGATATTAACCATAAACTGGAATCCCCCTACAGAAATGCTTGGGAAGAAAGTGCAGAAGTTATCAGTGTGCATGGGCTGGTAAGCCTACGGTGGCCAAAGTGCTTCTATAACAGGGTTTCCTAACTTCAGCACTATTGATATGTAGGGTTAGATATTTCTTTGTTATAGGGTGCTGTCTGTGCATTTTAGGGTGGTTGGCAGCATCTCTGGCCTCCACTTACTAGGTGCTAATAGTCATCCCTACTCCGGTTGTGGCAACCAAAAAAGTCTTCAGACATAGCACATGTCCACTGATGGAGAACCAATTTTCTACAAGATCCTCTAAAACAGAGAGAGAAACAGAAATCAATTAAGTGACGTGGGTGTTGGACACCTCATTAATTTAGACTGATTTCAAGGAGGCCCTATCTGTACTATAAAATATGTTATGCCAGTGCTATCGGTTAATGCATTAACCAATTAGGCCTGCATGCTGGTGACTATCAGTTTTCTGCCTTGGACCTTTTTATTTCCCCAGTTGCTCCCTGAGTATCTCATTTACTTTCAGGGTTTCAGTCATACCTAGTAGGCTGAAGAATCCATAGCAGCCTAAACCATTATGCTGAGTTCTGAACCAATGAACTAAATTTCTTACAGAATTTGGACATTCTGTGGATACCTCATACTTAATTTCTCCAGATCGGCTCCTTACAGAAGCCAGGATATTTCAACACTAAAATTTTGTTGATATAGTTTTTCTTGAATCTTTTTGTTGGTACCCCATCACTCTCAGGAAAACCCAACTTGCTCAATACAATGGAAGAGGCTCTTTCTCATCTGCCTGCCTCTCCTGCCTCATTTCCTACCAGTCCTTCCCCTCCCTTCCCTGGTCCCTATACTCTAGCCATACCCATGTTCTCTCTCGTCTCTGGGCATTTGATCATTTTCCTCTTCCTGGCTCAGGCTTACCAGATCTTCAGACTCTAACTTAAATGTCACACCATCCTAAAGTAATCTCAGAGTCCCTAGATTTGGGTCCGATGGCTTGATTATGTGACCCTAGAGGGAGTGGCTTGTGTTTTTTCTTTTACAGTGTTTTTTTTTTTTTCTTGAGACAGGGTCTTTCTCTGTCACCTAGGCTGGAGTGCAGTGACACAATCATAGCTCACTGCAGCCTTAATGTACCAGGCTCAAGTGATCCTCCCACCTCAGTCTCCCAAGTAGGTGGGGCTACAGGTGAGGCACCACACCCAGCTAATTTTTTGGATTTTTAGTGAGATGAGATCTTGCTATGTTGCCAAGGCTGGTCTTGAACTCCTGAGCTCAAATGATCCTCCCACCTTGGCCTCCCAAAGTGCTGGGATTATAGTATAGGCATGAACCACTGTACCTGGCCTATAGTGTAAAGTTTTGCTAGGAAGATTTTTCTTTTTTAACTAGGAAACCCACAATTCCCAGGGGCTCCATGTACTTTCCTCCACAGAGAGCTGGGGACAATTGGGGCATGGAGTGAGATTTCTGAGGCCTTTGTGAATGATATTTTGTAAAGACTCTGAATTCTGTTAGTTTCTTCTTAAGAGTGTTGAGTTTTGTTTTACTCATTTTTTTTCTCCTATTACTAAGTTCCCAAGTCTTCTTTCTTTTTCCTTCCTTCCTTCCTTCTTTCTTCCCTTCCTTCCTTCCATCCTTCCTTCCTTCTTCCTTTCCCTTTCCTTTCCTTTCCTTTCTTGCCTTGCCTTGCCTTTTTCTTTCCTTCTTTCTCTTTCTTTCTTTCTTTCTTTCTTTTTTTCTTCCTTTCTTTCTTCAACAGGGTCTTGTTCTGTTGCCTGGCTAGAGTGCAATGGAACAATCACTGTTCACTGCAGCCTTGAACTCCTGGGCTCAAGTGATTCTCCCATCTCAGGCTTCTGAGTTATCAGGATTACAGGCATTTACTCCTGCCTATTTTTATTTTTTTATTTTTTTGTACAAATGGGGTCTTGATACATTGCCCAGGCTGGTCTCAGACTACTGGTTTCAAGTGATCCTCTGCCTCAGCCTCACAAAGCACTGGGATTACAGGCATGAACCACTGCCCCTGGTCCCAGATAAATTCCTGGTAGACCATCCGGAGCCACTGGAGGCTTGGTTAGGGTAAGTCCATTGTTTTGCCCTTAGACCTAGGAAGAATCCCTTAATTCAGGGGTAGAATGTTCTTTCCTAAGGTGTAGTCTTTCTAGGATTTCAGTGGAATGCCTGAAGTCTTTCTCAGGCTCCTTTAACTTGCTAGGACACAAGCTCCAAACTCTGGCTCCCATGCACAGAAAAGAGGCTGACATATCTGGTCTGTGTTTTAGCCTTCCAGCTATTGTTATTTCCTTTGATTCCTAAAGTCTTCATCATTCACATGCAGTTTAGAGATGAGTCTAGATTGGAGGGTAGTTTATAGACAGGTTTGGTGACTCCCACTCCTCTGTGACTTGTTCCTTTAAAGGATTTCCTCATCACTTTTCATCCACACCAGCACTTTCAAACTCCCTTCTTTGACATCTCAAGTCAATATAACTACAGTTTTCAGCTTGCACCTAAGGGACAAAGTTGTATGAATATGGATCGTACTCTCTGTGCACTCTGTTATTTGCAATGAAAAATCTCTTCAGGTTCTGCTTGCTTCTGGTTGCTTCCAAGTTCCTTTAAGTGGCCAGGTCTTGTATATTTTTTCCCCTAGAATTTGTAATTGCTATCTGTAGAAAGGTTCTACCATGCCTGGAACTGGAAATCTGAAAATATTATTGAAAAGAAAGAAGAAAGAATAAAACATTTTTTAATGTTTGTGTTGATATAAAGAATGGCATAGAGAGACAGGGTATGGTGGCCCACACCTGTAATCCAAGCACTTTGGGAGGCCGAGGCAGGCGAATCACTTGAGGTCAGGAGTTAGAGAGACCAGCCTGACGAATGTGGTGAAACCCTGTCTCTACTGGGCATGGTAGCTGGCACCTGTAATCCCAGCTACTTGGGTGGTGGAGGTTGCAGTGAGCTGCTCCTCTGCTCTCCAGCCTGGGTGATAGAGTGAGATTCTGTTTCAAGAAAAAAAAAAATGAAATAGAGAACTTCTGGCTATTTCATACGAACAGTGTGCTTATCTTAATTTGAGATTGGTTGGAAACACCTTGGTCTTGATGATTTGCATTGTCATTCTGTGATTTTTACTCTTTCTGAAAAGTGCTATGCAGAGGATAACTCCAACAGAGTCTGGCTCCTCATCATACATTAATATGAGACAATAAATTAAAGAGTTTTTTTGAAGCTGGTGAACCAGCAGGTCACCTTTCCAAATAGTTGATATATCAGCAAAACTCTACAAAAGAATTGCTGCTATTTTTTGTCTCCAGTTCTTAAGTTCTTATAGCTACACTGAAACTGCTAATGACCTACACATTGGCCAGGAAATTGTCAATTATCAGCCTTCATCTCACTTGGCCTATTTGCAATCTGAAATACTTCCTAAATATTTGCAATATTTGAAAAGTTTTTCCTCCATAAACATTTTGTTCATTTGGCTTCCAGGAAGCCAGACTCTTGTAACTTTTCTTCTACGTTACTGGGTCTGCTTTCCAGATCCCTTAGCCATTTTCTCCTCCTTTCCTTGATTGCTAAAATTGGAATGTCCCCAGGCTGTCTTTATGTATCCTCTCTTATTAACCGTCTCTCTCTCAGTGATTGCCTTTAGTCTCATGGCTTTAAATACCTGCTACACATGACAAAAATGGTCATTTCCAAATGGTCATTTCTATCTCAGACTTGCCCCCTGAACTGTAGAACTGTATACCAGCTACCTTCTCTTCAGACTCACTCAGATGTCTAACCAACATCTCAAACCCAACATGTCCAACGTGAAACTCCTACCTTCTACCACCTTCTCACAAGCTTCTTCTATTTTCTTCCCTGCACCAGTGAACAGCAACTCCATGGATGGATGACCCATTCTCAGGGTCATCCTTGACTACTCTCTTGGAGAATAGCCCAAGTCAAATCTTTCAGCAAATCTTGTCAGCTTTACCTTCCAAGTATGGCCAAAATTCCTTAGCCACCATCTCATCTCTAACCTAGATTATTGCAGATGTCTCCCTGTTTTTGCTCTTTCCCTCTGTAGTCCATTCCAGGGTGATATTTTAAAAATAGATGTCATATTATGACCTCTACTGTTTAAATAATCCAACTGTTTCCCAGGCACTCAGAGTAAAAGCCAGCATTCTTACAATATCTAAGGTCCTATACCCTCTACTTTTTGTTACCATTCTTACTTCATCTACTTACTGCTCACTCTCATGCCACACTGGTCTTCTTAAAGCATCTAGGCACAGATCTACCTCAGGGCTTTGCACAGGCTGTTCCCTATGCCTGGAATGCTCTTCCCTTAAGTAGCCATATGGTGTACTCCTTCACTTTCTTTAGACTTCATAATCTTACTGTAAGAATGTCTCTTTACCCTTGACACACCTTTTCTCTTTCCTGCCTTGCTTTTTTTTCCCCAAGTACTTATCACCCTCTGACATCCTTTATGTTAATTTTTTTTCTTTCCTATTTGTTGTCTGTGTCCACAGACTTGACTGTAAGCTCCACAATGGCAAGGATTTTTGTGTGCTCATTGTCATTACGCTAACTCTGGAATATCGATGAGGACTCTGCACAGAGTAGTTGCTAAATCAGTATTTATCAAATGAATTAATAATGAATGGAGCATAGATCGCTGTAACTTTAGTTTCTTAGGTCCACAATGGTTGGGTACTGGAATAGGTGATTCTTATTGTCAAATGGGCTGTGATTTATGAGAAAATAGAGGATCCAAAGAAACTGAACTCAAGCCAAGTGTGCGGGCAGCTTCCCCTCCATTCCTTCCCTCTCCTTGTCCTTTTCCTGTTACGTGTGAGGCAGTGCACGTGTTATAACACTTCTGTTTCTCTCTCTGTATGCCCACTGCACATACATTAAATGTCTTCTAGGGCATTTGTAGGAAACAACGGGTATTTTTACTTGTCTATTATTCTTCTCTTCTTTTTGTGATAACAGCACCATGATTTTTTCTTGGGGGATTAGCCTTTCCTCCAAGCGCAATCTATGACATTTGGGTGGGGCTAAGACCTCTTTCCCAAGGATCCTGGAGTGAGTCCATAAACCCGTCCTCTCCAATTAGAACATTTCTTTTCCATGAATGGCTACTACAGTAGGTTTACGAATTGCTCTGCAATTCAAGATGATCCAGTCAGAACAAGCCAACTCTTTAATATTTGCTAGAACCATAGGGTAAGAGACACTTTTCCTCCTGAGATTGCTGCAAGGCTAATGTAACTGTGAGCCTGCAGAAAGCATATGAAGAGACAGACTGTCTGAGAATGAAGCCAACACCAGGAAGAGATGTGGAGAGATGCAGAGTTCTGATGACAGTGTTGAATCTCCTGCATCCAGCTGCATCCAAACCCAACTATTCAGTGGCATGAACCGGTAATTCCTTTTTTGATTAAGTTGAGTTGGGTAGGCTTATGTCGTCTATAACCCAAGGAGTCCCAAGACAGCATTTGACAATTTTGCAATGCAGAAAGCCAGTCTCCTATGCTCATGTCACCCCTCACTCCAAAGAGATCTTATTGGATTTATCATATATGTGCAATATCACTCCCATGTTCTAGATAGGAGGTGCTTCATACACGCAGAATGGATCAGAAGAAATTTCCTGGTTGAAATTGTTTATGCTTTATTTGTTTGTTTTGTTTTGTTTTTTGAGACAAGGTCTCACTCTGTTGCACAGGCTGGAATGCAATAGTGTGATTACAGCTCACTGCAGCCTTGACCTCTGGGGCTTAATTGATCCTCCTGCCTCAGCCTCCCGAATAGTTGTGACTACAGGCATACATCACCACTCCTAGCTAATTATTGTATTTTTTGTAGAGACAGGGTTTTGCTGTGCTGCCCAGGCTGGTCTTGAACTCCTGAACTCAAGCGATGCTCCCTTCTCAGCCTCCCAAAGTGATGAAATTACAGGTGTGAGCCACCATAGCCAGCCAATTTAATTCTGAATAGGGGCTTCCATTTGTTCCTAGGAAACGCAAAGTAGCTATCTTTGCTGTATAATTGTGGGCTTCATGTTTATAAATTTCACTTACAGAAGAATATCCATATTGTTTTGTGCCTTTTTTTTTTTTTTTTTTTTGAGGCAGAGTCTTGCTCTGGCACCCAGGCTGGAGTGCAGTGGCATGATCTTGGCTCACAGCAACCTCCGCCTCCTGGATTCAAGCAATTCTCCCGCCTCAGCCTCCCAAGTAGCTGGGATTACAGTCCTGCGCCACCTCCCACTGCTAATTTTTGTATTTTTTTTTTAGTAGAGATGGGGTTTCACCATGTTGGCCAAGCTGGTCTTGAACTCTTGACCTCAAGTGATCTGCCCACCTCAGCCTCCCAAAGTGCTGGGATTACAGGTGTGAGCCAATGCACCCAGCCGTTTTGTGCCATTTCTAAAAGCTGCTTTTGAAAATGAGTTTCTGGATATCATCTGGAGCTAATAGACTCAAGAATAAAAAATGTGTTATGAACAGGGAATTTGTGGCAGGATAGAGAGATTCTGGAATTCTGTTTGGTTTCTTAAGGAGAAAACGTGACTGTCCAAGGATGGCTAATTGTGACCAGAAGTGACTGTGCATCTGGCTGGTTGCAGAGGATGACTTTGGTTTTCACTGATTCTCAGCCATGGTCCTGGGTGTAACTGTTGCAGATAAAATTGTACAGTAATCTAATACTTATCTATATGCCTTATTAGTTGGTTTTGAATTAAAGACCATTACTTTTTTAGTTCCCTCATATTTCCTCATATTGAGAGCATTACAGTAGTTCCTTCATATTTTTGTGTGAACTTGCAATTATGATAAAATGTTTTTGAATTATTGCTTGAATACAATTATCTTACATTGTTTTGCATATTAAAATGGAATTTTAGATATCTCATTCAAAGGCTGGATTATTTTTCAGACTTCATTAAATTCCTATTTTAATGTTAAAAGAATGTTAACTTGATTTTAAAATATTATGAAAAAGCCCCAAGCCTGAGCTGGCTTTGTTGGTGATAAACTCATTCTAAAGCTTTTCATTTTCTCTTAGAAGTCCCTCTTTGTTCAACTGCTTTTGCTGCCAGAAAAACCTAAGTAAGATTTTTCTCACCCGCGAGGAGCTGTTTTGCTTCCACAAATTCTTCTCTGTTTCCTTGGCCTGGCAATGGCCGATGGTGACAGAGCAGGTTTTAGGAAAGTCCAAAGTGATTTACTTGTTCCAAGGTGCAATGAAATGTCCAGACCATTGCCTTTTCTGCTGGAGGAGGGGGAGTTTGCACAGATCTCTTGGAAGAGGATAAAGGGCTTTCCACACTCACTGGAAGCACTTGTCCATCACAGGAGCCCCACTCTGCAGACCCTCCAAGATAGGTATTTATTTGACACTCAGTGAGGAGAGGAAATGCTAGTCCTCTCCCCAAGCTTAGCTGTGACGGGAAGTATGATCCACTGACTGGGCCGGGGTCACATCTGGGGCCTGCACAGGTCAATGAGCATGGCAGTCATTTAGTGGCAGGAGGTTGCATGCTGCCTCCAAAGTGAATTGCTGCCCTTAGCTCTGTGTGTTTCCAGAGCCTCTGATTTTTCCTCAGAAGCTGAGATTTACATTCTTATGTGCAGCTATGTGATTTGAAACTGTTGGCAACTAACTCAGTGTTTAATGAAATTCAGTGAAGCACTTCTATGGCCTGTGGATTGAGACAACATTAGTTGACCCTTTTCTTCCTTTTGTCTTGTCTTTCTCTGCTTTCTTCCCTCCTTCTGGGTTGGCGCACAAGAGGAGGTGATTTATTATACCTTGGGGCTAATGTCTGGCCTCTGCGGGGACTTGCCTGTCCTTGGTCTGCCCCTTCATGGCCTGATTCCCACCACCGGCCTGCTGGGTGCATTTGGCAGTCACTTAACTTCTGTGCCTATGTTTGTTCTCTAAGAACACTTAAATCCCTCCAAGTAATTAAGGGATAATTATAACAGTCACGGTGCCACCTCCAAGGACTGGGATGCAAATTAATGAAGTGCTTCTTCTCACATGTCTGCAAGCACCTTTGGAAGAACTTGCTACTTTCTCACAGAACATTATTCCTCCCCTAGCAGGTGGAAATTACAGACCTGATAGGGCAACGTTCCTCAAAGAGTGGCAAGCCTGCCTCTGCACCAGAATCCCCTGGGGGCTGAGTAGGGAGTCTTCCTTGCTAAAATGCTGATTCCCAGTCTCTACCCACTCTACAAAATGAAATCCTGAGAGATTGGTGCTTGGAGCTATGTGTTTTTAACAAACAAGCTCCCACCTCCCGGTGATGTTAACATTCCTTAAAGTTTGATAAGGACACTTGAGCCTTGGGGGGAAGCAGAGGGGTGTCTGTGAAAGAAGTATTGGGCGAGAAGGCGGTGTCAAAAATAAACACAGCCGGATACTAGTTAAAGTGGTGAAAACAGATGTTATCCAGTGGGGGGAAGAGCAGCGCCCCATTCTGATTCCTGCAGAGGTGAGCTGGGTGTATTAAAGGGAGAAGGAGGAAGTGGGAAGAGTGGGGGCTCAGCAGAGCCGGAGAAGGGAAAATGGTCAGAGGGTTGGTTGGGGTAAATGCGGTGAGGCCAGTCGGGTCTGCCAGTGGGCAGTGATCTAAGTTAGGGCTCCATTCTCTGACAGAGGCTGGGAGACAGAGGTACTATCCTTCTTAATGACTGCATTTCAAAGGAACAGCTCTTGGGTCCTCCACAAGGATGCTCCTGAGTTGCAAAAGATACATTCACAATTACAAGCTCATTTTAGTAAATGCTTTAAGAAAGGGAGGTCAGAGGCCCAGGTCAGGTGTTGCCTGGAATGAAACGTAAACTTTCCTGGCAATGTTGAGCTTTCTCAGACAGGCATTTTAATCGGGGGCTGGGGTCATCCTGGGGACATGGCCTCATCCTGCTAGGACCCATGCTGGAGTTTGGTCAAGCATCTTAGGGCAGGGGTCTGAACAGAGTCTTTAAGTTCTAAGAGTTCTGCAGTTCTTAGGGACATCTAATTCAGTTTTCTTCAAGCCTCTGACAATTGCTTATTAAGGCTGTGGAATATATTTAACACAGAATAGGAGTATAAGTCTGGACATTTTGGATGATGGGCAGAGGTGGTATAGACAGCTCTGGAGACCTAGAGAGCTGGGTTCAAACCCAGAGCTGAAGCCAGAGAAAGTTTACTTCACCTTTCTGAGCCTCAGTTTCCCCATTATGGCTCCAGGACAAAAGACTAGGGAGTGACTGTCCCATAGAAGCCAGATGCAATCAGGGCACTCACAATTAAGTCAGGAGAATTGGACATGAGTATGGTCAATGCTACCTGGAGCTCCCTGAAATCAAATAAATAAGAAACAAATATGTTTTAAGAGAATTCTGCTGCAAAAGAATTGCAGACCTGGGCAAATACAGCCAAAGGCTGTCTGGGGCTTAAAACAACCCTTGAGCCCCCGGCCTCATCTGGTCAGGAAGCAGGCTGAGGAAACAGAACTGTTTCCACAAGTAGAGCTTATTTTCTGCCACCCTCATTAGAGGGGGACAAGAATAATAGAACAGAGAAAACCTCTTGTGCCATAGATTTTGTTTTTGGAGTCTGAGAATCTGCATTTTACCTTATTTTTATTTTAGATTCAAGGGATGCATGTGCAGGTTTGTTACTTGGGTACATTGTGTGACACTGAGGTGCAGGTTTGTTGCTTGGGTACATTGGGTGCCACTGAGGTGCAGGTTTGTTACATGGATATATTGTATGATGAGGTACAGGTTTGTTACTTCGGTATACTGTGTGATGCTGAAGTGCAGGTTTGTTACTTGGGTATATTTACTTGGGTATATTGTGTGATGCTGAGGGCAGGTTTGTTACTTGAGTATATTGCGTGATGCAGAGGTTCAGGTTTTTTTATTTGGCTATACTGTGTGATGCTGAATGCAGGTTTGTTACTTGGGTATTTGGGTGATGCTGAGGTGCAGGTTTGTTACTTGGGTATATTGTGTGGTGCTGAGTGCAGGTTTGTTACTTGGGTATTTGCTGGTGATGACATGCATGTTTGTTACTTGGGTATATTGCGTGATGCAGAGGTGCAGGTTTTTTACTTGGCTGTATTGTGTGATGATGAGATGCAGGTTTTTTACTTGGGTATATTGTGTGATGCTGAGTGCGGTTTGTTACTTGGGTATATTGTGTGATGCTGAGGTGCAGGTTTGTTACTTGGGTATGTTGTGTGGTGCTGAGGTGCAGGTTTGTTACTTGGGTATATTGTGTGATGCTGAATGCAAGTTTCTTACTTGGGTATATTGTGTGACGCTGAGTGCAGGTTTGTTACTTGGGTATATCATGTGATGCCGAGGTGCTTTGTTACATGGATATGTGGCGTGATGCTGAAGTTTGAGCTTCTAACAGTCCCATTGCTTAAGTAGCGAACATAGTACCCAATAGGTAGTTTTTCAACCCCTCCCTCTCGCCCCCATTTTGGAATCCCTGAGGTTTATTTTTCCTATCTTTGTGTTCGTGTGTACCCAATATTTAACTTCTATTTTTAAGTGAGAATGTGCAGTATTTGGTTTTCTATTTCTGCCTTAATTTTCTTAGGATAATGCCAGGCTATAGATTTAAGGGGCACAGAAGACAAGGTACTGGGGGCCTTCTCATGGAGTGGTATCAATATCCACCCAGTAGGGCTGAGACTGCTCCCATCCCCGCCCCCACCTGATCCAGCTGGGAATGTCCCTGTGGCCACCCTGTCTCTGTTCCATGGTGCATGTTGTCTTTGTTCAGGAGGTCAGAGAGGTCACTCTGCCCCACAGAGACAGTCCTGAGATGGGCCTTGAGCCTGATGTTATGACTAGCTGGGCCACCTCTCTTGGGAGAGGAGTATGGGTTCTGCATGTGGAAGGAGAATAAGCTGAGTATTTGTGACCCGAGGACAGGGCTGGACTATCAGATTAGATGGATTGAGTGTGGAGGTTGGATTATTCTTTTATATTCCAAGGACATTAGGCTTGGGCTAATGGAATATGACCCAATGATGTGTGTTATTTCAGAGCAGAAGCTTTAATTGTTGCACGTGGCTCCCTGTGTCCTTTTTCCTATCCCAACATGCTGCAAAGCCCCAGGCAGAGCCTGCCCCTGCAGCCTGGGCCAGAAAGAGAGAAAGAGTGCAGAGCCACAACTGGCCTCCATAGACTTGCAGTGGATCCGAGACATGACCTTTGTTGCTCTAAGCCAGGGTTGAAAAAAGACCAGAGAGAAAATATTTTAGGGTTTGTAGGTCATGTGGTCTCTGTCAAACTTATCCAACTCTGCCTCTGTATCTGCAAAGCAGTCATAGGCAACACTGCAAACCAATGGACTTGGCTGTGTTCCGATAAGACTTCACTTACAAAAACTAGCAGTGGGCTGGTTTGGCCTTTGGCCATAGTTTGACAGCCCCTGATGTAAGCCATTGAGATCTTGAGGTCTTTTGTTACCCCTAGTCTGGTTGATCTCAAACTTTAACACATCATACTCACCTGCAGGTGTAGCTATTAAAAATGAACAAAACCCCTTTGTAGCAACATAGATGCAGCTAGAGGCCATTATCCTAAAGTGAAGAAATGCAGAAATAGAAAACTGAATACTGCATATTCTCACTTAGAAGTGAGCTAAACGGGGCCGGGCGTGGTGGCTTACGCCTGTAATGCCAGCACTTTGGGAGACCAAGGCAGGTGGATCACCTGAGGTTGGGAGTTCAAGAGCAGCCTGGCCAACATGGTGAAACCCTGTCTCTACTAAAAATACAAAAATTAGCTGGGCGTGTTGGTGGGCGCCTGTAATCCCTGCTACTTGGGAGGCTGAGGCAAGAGAATTGCTTGAACCTGGAAGGCAGAGGCAAGAGAATTGCTTGAACCTGGAAGGCAGAGGTTGCAGTGAGCCGAGATTGCGCCACTGCACTCCAGCCTGGGCGACAGAGCAAGACTCCATCTAAAAAAAAAAGTGAGCTAAATGTTGGATACACATGGACACAAAGACGGGAGCAATAAACCCTAGGGATTTCAAAACCGAGGAGGGAAGGAGGGGGCAAGTATGGAAAAACTATGTATCAGCACTATGTTCACCACTTGGGTAGTGGGATCATTAGAAGCCCAAACCTCATCATAATGCAATATACTCATGTAACAAACCTGCACAGGTACCCCCTGAATCTAAAATAAATAACTGACTAACATAACAAAAAGAATCCCTTGGAGGGCTTATGAAAACACAGATGGTGGGGTGCTGCCCAGAGGCTCTGATACAACAGACCTGATCTGGGACTAAGAATGTGCCTTTCTGCAATATTCCTAGGTGATGCTGATGCTATCAATCCAGGGAGCACACTTGGAGTGTCCCTGCCCTGCCTTCTCGATTGAGGTAGCACCTGGAAAATGATGATAACATCAGAACTTACCTGATAGAGCTGTTGTCCCAGATAAATGAGATAACGTGTGACATTATTAGGATAGCTGCTGGCATTTGTAAATTCTCAATAAGTGGTAGCCACTGTTATGTTGTGAGTCACCATGCACATCACACATACGATGTGCTTCTTACATTATCAGAAGATGAACATGGTGAATGGAAGCAGGACCGCTTGCTTTACAGGTGAGTCTTTGCATCCACAGACTCCCCGACAGGATTTACTCAGGTAGCCATATCACTGTGGTGTGCTTACAATGGGGATTCTATGTGGACCTGACCTCCAGCTAGGGGATGGCTGCCACTCACAACACACGGGCCTTTGCCATCCACAGAGATGACTATCTCCTCTCTGGCTTCTCTGAGGGCAAGAAAGGTGAACATCATCCTTTCAGAGAAGCATTAAAATCAAAACAAAACAAATACTGTGAACAGGTGGTCATAGCTGTTCTGGGAAGGTAGGTCCTGAGGCCTGTTGGCGAGGCTAGATGGAGAATGTGGCTTGAAGTGTGGACTGAGGGTGTGCATGGGAGTCCAGAGATGAGATCCCAACCCAGCTGTTTAACAGATGTGTGACTTTGGCTCCTCACTTCACCTATGAACCTCAGCTTCCTCACCTACAGTGAGGGCAGTAGGACTTACTGAGAATATGAAATGAGTAAATGCCGGGCATTTGGGAGGTGAGGACTTTCAGGCTCCCTCCCCTCTGAAAGACTTCCTGCCCTTCCTTTCTTTGACAGTGGAATTGCAGTGGTTGGGAAAGCAATTGCTGGAAGCCACTGTCTGGGATGGATTCAGGCTCACCCCTGTGTTAGCACTGTGTCCTGTACAAGTCACTTAGCCCGTCAGTGCACTGGTTCTTCCTCTGTCAAAGACAGATGCTAATGTGTGTCCTTCTTAAAGGGTGACCATCACTGTGAAGGCTAAAGGCATTTAAATGCCTGTGAATACCTAGAGGGGTATGTGGCAAACCCAGGCCAGTGTCCTTACAGCAGCTCTGCAAACCCAAGAGGGTGTTCTCATCTCATGACAGTGATACTTAGTGACCATGGCTAGTCCCTCATGAGACAGCCACCACATGCCAGGGATTTTCCAAACACCTTCACATCTCCTCTAGTCCTCCCACCACACTCCATAAAATGGGCATTTTTATCACCCCCATTTTATAGATGAGGAAACTGAGTCCTGTAGTTGGTGAGGGCCGGACTCCATCCCAGGGCTTTGAGTGTGGAGTTCACTCTTGTGACCATGCCACCATGTTGTTTTGGTGCCACAGCACTTATTCTGTAACCTGGTAGTGTGCTTTGGGGCTCATCCATCTCCCTTCCCCAGCCTCTGTGAGGAGGTTTCCATCACCTGGGCCTTCTCAGCTTGTTTGTTGAGTGGATATTGGAAGGTGCTGATAAGAGAATGAATGAATGAATGAATGAATACTGATCCACCATCAACCCTCAGGGGCTAGTGCCCAGTCCTTCCTGGGGAAGGGGGAGGGACACCAGGGTTTCCCTTCCACTCAATAGCAGTTGAAGGAGCAGGCTGCTACCATGGTGTTGTCAGAGCCCCATGGGTGCTTCTTGTCAATTGCTTAGGAAAGCCAATACACTGAGACAGCAGGTGTTGCAGCAGAGAAAGAGTTTAATAATCACAGGGAAGCCACACAAGGAGATGGGAGAGATTCTCAGAGGCACTTCCCTGAGAATTCAGAGGCTAGGGTTTTTATGGGTTCTTTGCTGGGGAGGGTACTGGGAAACTGAAACAATTGATTAGCTGAGGGTAAAGTCACTGAGGTGTGGAAACTGTGGCTGAGTCATTTCTTAGCCAGGGGTCACAGGACCAGTTGAGTCTATCCATTGGTGTGGGTCACAGGCCCAGGTGGTAAATCTTAGCAAAATGCTAAATCAGAAAAATATCTCAAAGACCAGTCCTTTCGGCCTCACAATAGTGATGTTACTTGTAGGAGCAGCTGGGGAATTTACAAATCTTGCGACCTCTGTTATATGACTCTGGGGCAGTAAAATTAAGCTGAGCCAGCAATGGCTGATTATTGTTTAATTGTGCCCATTCTTTAGCAAAGTTCAGGCCTCTACCAGAATTCTGACCTTCTGACCTTTGATCAGTCTTTACAAATACAGTTTCAACCTTTGAACAAGGCAGGGAGAAAATCAAGAAAAGGACTATTATGGCCTCCACACAAGAATGAGCAAAAGCAATTCAGCCTGGTAGAAGTGAGGTGGAGTCAATTATGTCAGATTTTCTTTCTATCATAATTTTTTTGTCTTTTTTTATCATTTTTAATCATTTTCAGCTTTTTTAAAATTATACTTTAAGTTCTAGGGTAAATGTGCACAAAGTGCAGGTCTATTACATATGTATACATGTGTATGTTGGTGTGCTGCACCCATTAACTCATCATTTACATAAGGCATATCTCCTAATGCTATCCCTCCCCACTCCCCCCACCCCATGACAGGCTCCAGTGTGTGATGTTCCCCACCCTTTGTCCAAGTGTTCTCATTGTTCAATTCCCACCTATGAGTGAGAATATGCGGTGTTTGGTTTTCTGTCCTTGCAATAGTTTGCTGAGAATGATGGTTTTCTGCTTCATCCATGTCCCTACAAAGGACATGAACTCATCATTTTTTATGGCTGCATAGTATTCCATGGTGTATATGTGCCACTTTTT
Organism: Pongo abelii; assembly: GCF_028885655.2. Classification (NCBI taxonomy): domain Eukaryota; kingdom Metazoa; phylum Chordata; class Mammalia; order Primates; family Hominidae; genus Pongo; species Pongo abelii. Next base: position 34,426,688 of record NC_072005.2, on the reverse strand, counting down.
CTTAATCCAGTCTATCATTGATGGACATTTGGGTTGGTTCCAAGTCTTTGCTATTGTGAATAGTGCCACAATAAACATACATGTGCATGTGTCTTTATAGCAGCATGATTTATAATCCTTTGGGTATATACCCAGTAATGGGATGGCTGGGTCAAATGGTATTTCTAGTTCTAGGTCCTTGAGGAATCACCACACTGTCTTCCACAATGGTTGAACTAGTTTACATTCCCACCAACAGTGTAAAAGCATTCCTATTTCTCCACAACCTCTCCAGCACCTGTTGTTTCCTGACTTTTTAATGATCACCATTGTTAACTGGTGTGGGATGGTATCTCATTGTGGTTTTGATTTGCATTTCTCTGATGGCCAGTGATGATGAGCATTTTTTCATGTGTCTGTTGGCTGCATAAATATCTGCTTTTGAGAAGTGTCTGTTCATATCCTTTGCCCACTTTTTGATGGGGTTGTTTGATTTTCTCTTGTACATTTGTTTAAGTTCTTTGTAGATTCTGGATATTAGCCCTTTGTCAGATGGGTAGATTGCAGAAGTTTTCTCCCATTCTGTAGGTTGCCTGTTCACTCTGATGGTAGTTTCTTTTGCCATGCAGAAGCTCTTTAGTCTAATTAGATCCCATTTGTCTATTTTGGCTTTTGTCACCATTGCTTTTGGTGTTTTAGTCATGAAGTCCTTGCCCATGCCTATGTCCTGAATGGTATTGCCTAGGTTTTCTTCTAGGGTTTTTATGGTTTTAGGTCTAACATTTAAGTCTTTAATCCATCTTGAATTAATTTTTCTCTAAGGTGTAAGGAAGGGATCCAGTTTCAGCTTTCTACATATGGCTAGCCAGTTTTCCCAGCACCATTTATTAAATAGGGAATCCTTTCCCCATTTCTTGTTTTTCTCAGGTTTGTCAAAATTCAGATGGTTGTAGATGTGTGGTATTATTTCTGAGGGCTCTGTTCTGTTCCATTGGTCTACATATCTGTTTTGGTACCAGTACCATGCTGTTTTGGTTACTATAGCCTTGTAGTATAGTTTGAAGTCAGGTAGCGTGATGCCTCCAGCTTTGTTCTTTTTGCTTAGGATTGTCTTGGCAATGCGGTCTCTTTTTTGGTTCCATATGAACTTTAAAGTAGTTTTTCCAATTCTGTGAAGAAAGTCATTGGTAGCTTGATGGGGATGGCATTGAATCTATAAATTACCTTGGGCAGTATGGCCATTTTCATGATATTGATTCTTCCTACCCATGAGCATGGAATGTTCTTCCATTTGTTTGTGTCCTCTTTTATTTCATTGAGCAGTGGTTTGTAGTTCACCTTGAAGAGGTCCTTCACATCCCTTGTAAGTGGGATTCCTAGGTATTTTATTCTCTTTGAAGCAATTGTGAATGGGAATTCACTCATGATTTGGCTCTCTGTTTGTCTGTTATTGGTGTATGAGAATGCTTGTGATTTTTGCCATTGATTTTGTATCCTGAGACTTTGCTGAAGTTGCTTATCAGCTTAAGGAGATTTTGGGCTGAGACAATGGAGTTTTCTAAATATACAATCATGTCATCTGCAAACAGGGACAATTTGACTTCCTCTTTTCCTAATTGAATACCCTTTATTTCTTTCTCCTGCCTTATTGCCCTGGCCAGAACTTCCAACACTATGTTGAATAGGAGTGGTGAGAGAGGGCATCCCTGTCTTGTGCCAGTTTTCAAAGAGAATGCTTCCGGTTTTTGCCCATTCAGTGTGATATTGGCTGTGGGTTTGTCATAAGTGGCTCTTGTTATTTTGAGATACATCCCATGAATACCTAGGTTATTGAGAGTTTTCAGCATGAAGGGCTATTGAATTTTGTCAAAGGCCTTTTCTGCATCTGTTGAGATAATCATGTGGTTTTTGTACTTGGTTCTGTTTCTATGATGGATTACTTTTATTGATTTGCCTATGTTGAACCAGCCTTGCATCCCGTGGATGAAGCCAACTTGATCATGGTGGATAAGCTTTTTCATGTACTGCTGGATTCAGTTTGCCAGTATTTTGTTGAGGATATTTGCATCAATGTTCATCAGGGATATTGGTCTAAAATTCTCTTCTTTTGTTGTGTCTCTGCCCGGCTTTGGTATCAGGATGATGCTGGCCTCATAAAATGAGTTAGGGAGGATTCCCTCTTTTTCTATTGATTGGAATAGTTTCAGCTGGAATGGTACCAACTCCTCTTTGTACCTCTGTTAGAATTTGGCTGTGAATCCATCTGGTCCTGGACCTTTTTTGGTTGGTAGGCTCTTAATTATTGACTCAATTTCAGAGCCTGTTATTGGTCTATTCGGGGATTCAAGTTCTTCCTGGTTTAGTCTTGGGAGAGTACATGTGTCCAGGAATTTATCCATTTCTTCTAGATTTTCTAGTTTATTGGCATAGAGGTGTTTATAGTATTCTCTGATGCTAGTTTGTATTTCCGTGGGATTGGTGGTGATATCCCCTTTATCATTTTTTATTGCATCTATTTGATTCTTCTCTCTTTTCTTCTGTATTAGTCTTGCTAGCAGTCTATCAATTTTGTTGATATTTTCAAAAACCAGCTCCTGGATTCATTGATTTTTTGAAGGGTTTTTTTTTTGTTTCTCTATCTCCTTCAGTTCTGCTCTGATCTTAGTTATTTCTTGCCTTCTGCTAGATTTTAATGTGTTTGCTCTTGCTTCTCTAGTTCTTTTAATTGTGATGTTAGGGTATTGATTTTAGATCTTTCCTGTTTTCTCTTGTGGGCATTTAGTGCTATAAATTTCCCTCTACACACTGCTTTAAATGTGTCCCAGAGATTCTGGTATGTTGTCTCTTTGTTCTCATTGGTTTCAAAGAACATCTTTATTTCTGCCTTCATTATGTTATGTATCCAGTAGTCATTCAGGAGCAAGTTGTTCAGTTTCCATGTGGTTGAGTGGTTTTGAGTGGGTTTCTTAATCCTGAGTTCTAGTTTGATTGTACTGTGGTCTGAGAGACAGTTTGTTATAATTTCTGTTCTTTTACATTTGCTGAGGAGTGCTTTACTTCCAACTATGTTGTCAGTTTTGGAATAAGTGTGATATGGTGCTGAGAAGAATGTATATTCTGTTGATTTGGGGTGGAGAGTTCTGTAGATGTCTACTAGGTCCTCTTGGAGCAGAGCTGAGTTCAATTCCTGGATATCCTTGTTAACTTTCTGTCTTGTTGATCTATCGAATGTTGACAGTGGGGTGTTAAAGTCTCTCATTATTATTGTGTGGGAGTCTAAGTCTCTTTCTAGGTCTCTAAGGACTTGCTTTATGAATCTGGGTGCTCCTGTATTGGGTGCATATATATTTAGGATAGTTAGCTCTTCTTGTTGAATTGATCCCTTTACCATTATGTAATGGCCTTCTTTGTCCTTTTTGATCTTTGTTAGTTTAAAGTCTGTTTTATCAGAGACTAGGATTGCAACCTCTGCTTTTTTTTGTTTTCCATTTGCTTGGTAGATCTTCCTCCATCCCTTTATTTTGAGCTATGTGTGTCTCTGCACTTGAGATGGGTCTTCTGAATACGGCACACTGATGGGTCTTGACTCTTTATCCAATTTTCCAGTCTGTGTCTTTTAATTGGGGCTTTTAGCCCATTTACATTTAAGGTTAATATTGTTATGTGTGAATTTGATCCTGTCATTATGATGTTAGCTGGTTATTTTGCTTGTTAATTTCTTCCTAGCATTGATGGTCTTTACAATTTGTCATGTTTTTGCAGTGGCTGGTACTGGTTGTTCCTTTCCATATTTAGTGCTTCCTTCAGGAGCTCTTTTAGGGCAGGACTGGGGGTGACAAAATCTCTCAGCATTTGCCCATCTCATCTGTAAAGGATTTTATTTCTCCCTCACTTATGAAGCTTAGCTTTGCTGGATATGAAATTCTGGGTTGAAAATTCTTTCCTTTAAGAATGTTGCATATTGGCCCCCACTCTCTTCTGGCTTGTAGAGTTTCTGTCAAGAGATCCACTGTTAGTCTGATGGGCTTCCCTTTGTGGGTAACCCGACCTTTCTTTCTGGCTGCACTTAACATTTTTTCCTTCATTTCAACTTTGGTGAATCTGACAATTATGTGTCTTGGAGTTGCTCTTCTCAAGGAGTATCTTTGTGGTGTTCTCTGTATTTCCTGAATCTGAATGTTGGCCTGCCTCACTAGGTTGGGGAAGTTCTCCTGAATAATATCCTGAATAGTGTTTTCCAACTTGGTTCCATTCTCACCGTCACTTTCAGGTACACCAGTCAGATGTAGATTTGGTCTTTTCACATAGTCCCATATTTCTTGGAGGTTTTGCTCATTTCTTTTTACTTTTTTTTCCTCTTAACTTCTCTTCTTGCTTCATTTCATTCATTTGATCTTCAATCACTGATACCCTTTCTTCCACTTGGTCGAATAGTCTACTGAAGCTTTTGCATGCATCACATGGTTCTTGTGCCATGGTTTTCAGCTCCATCAGGTCATTTAAGGTCTTCTCTACACTGTTTATTCTAGTTAGCCATTTGTCTAATCTTTTTTCAAGGTGTCTAGCTTCTTTGCAATGGGTTCAAACATCCTCCTTTAGCTCAGAGAAGTTTGTTATTACCAGTCGTCTGAAGCCTTCTTCTCTCAACTCATCAAAGTCATCCTCCATTCAGCTTTGTTCCATTGCTGGTGAGGAGCTGCGTTCCTTTGGAGGAGAAGAGGTGCTCTGATTTTTAGAATTTTCAGCTTTTCTTCTCTGGTTTCTCCCCATCTTTGTGGTTTCATCTACCTTTGGTCTTTGATGATGGTGACGTACAGATGGGGTTTTGGTGTGGATGTCCTTTCTGTTTGTTAATTTTCCTTCTAACAGTCAGGACCCTCATCTGCAGGTCCGTTGGAGTTTGCTGGAGGTCCACTCCAGACCCTGTTTGCCTGGGTATCACCAGTGGAGGCTGCAGAACAGCAAATATTGCAGAATGGCAAATGTTGCTGCCTGATCATTCCTCTGGAAGCTTCATCTCAGAGGGGCACCTGGCCGTATGAGGTGTCAGTTGGCCCCTACTGGGAGGTGCCTCCCAGTTAGGCTACTCAGGGGTCAGGGACCCACTTGAGGAGGCAGACTGTCCATTCTCATACCTCAAACTCTGTGCTGGGAGGACCACTACTCTCTTCAAAGCTGTCAGACAGGGACGTTTAAGTCTGCAGAAGTTTCTGTTGCCTTTTCTTCAGCTATGACCTGCCCCCAAAGGTGGAATCTACAAAGGCAGGAGTCCTCCTTGAGCTGCTGTGAGCTCCACCCAGTTCGAGCTTCCCAGCCACTTTGTTTACCTACTCAAGCCTCAGCAATGGTAGACGCCCCTTCACCAGCCTTGCTGCTGCCTTGCAGTTCGATCTCAGACTGCTGTGCTAGCAGTGAGTGAGGCTCCACAGGCATGGGACCCTCCGAACCAGGCATGGGATATAATCTCCTGGTGTGCTGTTTGCTAAGACCATTGGAAAAGTGCAGTATTATGGTGGGAGTGTCCCAATTTTCCAGGTACCGTCGGTCACAGCTTCCCTTGGCTAGCAAAGGGAATTCCCTGACCCCTTGCACTTCCCAGGTGAGGTGATGTCCTGCCCTGCTTTGGCTCATGCTTCATGGGCTGCCCCCACTGTCTGACAAGCCCCAGTGAGATGAACCCAGCATCTCAGTTGGAAATGCAGAAATCACCCATCTTCTGCATTGCTCATGCTGGGAGCTGTAGATGGGAGCTGTTCCTATTCGGCCATCTTGGAACCTCCCTCCATAATTTTTTTAAAGGTAACTTCAGAGTGGGAAGTGCTGTTAACCTCCTCCCCAGCAGCTTAGGGTGTAGATGGAGGGTGTGCATAGGAGTCCAGAGATGAGGTCCTAACCCAGCTGTTTAACAACTGTGTTATGTTGGCTGCTTGCTTCACCTCTGAAACTCAGTTTTCTCATCTACAGTGGGGGCAGTAGGACTCACTGTGAAGATGAAATGAGTAAATGCCAGGCATTTGGGAAGTGAGGACCCTCAGGCTCCCTTCCCTCTGAAAGGCTTCCTGCCCTTCCTTTATTTGACAGTATAATGAGTAAATGCATCTTTGGGGCATTGCTTTCTGAAAAACAGTCCTGCCAGCTCCTGGTGACCATCTTCCTCCCAATGCAAGCAGATGCATGGCATGGTTTGGCCCAAGCAGAGTTAATCCTTTCTTTTGCCTGAGCCTGCTAAGTCCACAACTTGATTCTCTCAGAACTGCTTCTGAGAACCCACTGTCCCTACTCCTTCCCTGAGCACCGGGCTTGTTGGTAACCCAGGAACTGAAAGATCCAGCCACTACATGGAGGCTGACTGTTCTCAGGCAGTCAGGAAGCTGAGAAGGAGGAAGCAGCTACCTCCCTGTGCAGCCCCAGCCTGGAGGCCCCTCTCCTCAGATGTGAGGAAAACAGCATCTCTGTGATTTATATGGAATGGATAAGGGCCAATTCTCCCTCGGGTTTCCTTTTGAGGGTCTTCTACCTGTTGGGCAATTTAGGTTAGTGATTTTTATATATAATCATCAAGGAAATGAGAGCCATATTAGGATGGAATGCATTATTTAGTTTCTTAATTTATTTATAATTCAGTGTTGATAACCCTCACTTTTGAAGGATCTGAAGTGCAGGCTGCAAGTTGGCAAACGAGATCCTAGCTTCAAATGGCACAGCGGCATTTACAAACCCTGTGGCTTCCAATCCACATTTGATTTGGATGGAATGAAAACTGGGGAAGCTTTGGAAAAGCCATCTGCTCAATTCCCAGTGGCTTATGTTTCTCATTTCATCTGAAATGTGGACTCAGGAGGGGGAGTGAGGGATATGGTGGACAGTTCTTCTCCCAAACCTGCTTATCCCAGGTGCCGTGGAGCCACCCTTCTCCACACCCTGACCCTCAGTTTCCTTGACAGTCTATGAACCAGGACCTTGTGGCTTATGGGGCAGTTAGCCAGCATTTCCTACTGCCTTCTCCTCCTTGCCATGTCACTTTAGTCCTGTCTTTCTCACTGAGCACTGTCAGGAAAGCACAATTAACTGTCAGTGTTCTGTTTTTTCTTCTCCCTGCCAAATTCATTTTCCAAAAGCTGAACTCTAATCTGGTCATTCCTCCACTCAAAAACCTTTGTCACCTCCCTACTGTCTAAGGAATGAAGTCCAGACTGTAGCCTGACATCCAAGTTTGGCAATCTGGCTTCACAGGTAACTTTCCTGCCTTTTTCTCTCCCTCTTCCCAATGTTCCCTGAAGCAGCACTGTCAGTGTCCATCCATGCCCCTTGTCCCTACTGCCTCCCAGGCCCTGCCTGAGGGCTTTCCTGCCAGCCCAGGCCCTGCCTGAGGGATTTCTCTGGTCTCCAGAGCAAGTTTGCTGCCTACACCAAGTGTCAGAGAATTAACACCACCCCTATCCTCAAGCAGTGGTGTTACCAGTAAACAGAGTTCTTTTTCCACTTTGTATTGGTCATTTAAAAAAAGTCTAATTGGAAAAGGCAACCTGTTTCTGTTCACTGGCTAGAAATGGAGATGGCAAGCTGATACTCTAAATGCATCTTCTCCCTGAAGCCTAGGACACATGGGGTTTTTAAAGACTGGTTACAGGCTGGGAGAGGAACTTGAGCATGTGATATTCCAGATATGCAGGTGCAATTCATACACATATATCTTCATACATCACATGTATAAAAGATGGCAGAGTTTTTTTTCAAGGGAGGGAATTTTAGCACCATAATATCTTAATGATCTAAAGGCAACCAGGGATCCTCTGTGCCAGTTTGCACCAGTTTGTCAGGTTTTATCTTCCTCTGGTACCTGGCCAGAGGTCAAGAAGTTCTGGCACAGTCCCTGGTTTCTTTAAGTAGCTGTGCCTGTAAATGAAGGAATAAAGAAAAATAATAAGAAAAATAAACTTTCCCAGTTATTTTTATCAGGGCTGCCCTGGTAACAGCAGCCCTCAGCTCATGGACATTGGTGTATAAATACCCTAGCTCTCTAACATTGAGTCAGATAGCTGCAGTGCATGTTCTACACTAACTCCCAGTTTCCCCATGGGCATTAAGTGTCATTGTCTGCAGAGGCCCCCGGCTGGACAGCACAGCGTCTGCCTGCTACCATCCCTTCCTTGCCTCATTCCCCTGTTCCTCCACCAGTGTTTCCTGGAGTCCTGCCCCTCAAATCTACCTGTGTGCGCATCCTGGTCTCTGGGTGAGCTTCTGGAGGAACAAAATCCGAGATGCTCCTTGTGTTAGTTTCCTGAGCCTGTCATAATGAACTGGCAAATACTGGTGGCCCAAAACACCTGTAACAGATGGTCTCCCAGGCCTGGAGGTAGAAGTCTGAATTCAAAAGTTTGGCCATCTCTCTGCTGGCTCTAGGGGAGAATCCCTCCTTGCCTCTTACAGCTTCTGGTGTTGTCGGCAGTCCTTGGCATTTCTGGGTCACAGGGCCATCCCCTGTGTGTCTTTACATCATCTTCCCGTGGATGTCATCCCCCTGCGTGTTCTCACATCATCTTTCCATGGCTGTCTCCCCCTGTATTTCCTCACGTGGTCTTCTCATGGACACCTTCCCCCTGAGTGGCCTCATATCATCTTCCTGTGGCCCTGCATGTCTTCACATCATCTTCCCATGGACGTCCTCCCTCTGTGTGTCTTTACATCATCTTCCCATGGATGTCATCCCCTGTGTGTTCTCATGTCATCTTCCCGTGGATGTCCTCCCACTGTGTGTCCTCATGTGGTCTTCCCATGGCCATCCCCACTGCTGTGTGTCCTCACATGTCTTCCCATGGCCGTCTCCCCATATGTGTCTTCAAATCGTCTTCACGTGGCCGTCCTCTCCCTGCATGTCCTCACATGGTCTTCCCATGGACGTCCTTCCCCTGTTTTTCCTCACATGGTCTTCTCATGGACGTCTTCCCCCTGCAGGGCCTCACGTCATGTCTTCCTGTGGCAATCCTCCACCTGCATGTCTTCACGTCATATTCCCATGGACATCCTCTGCCTGCGTGTCCTCATGTCATCTTCCCATGGATGTCCTCCCCCTGCGTGTCCTCATGTCATCTTCCCATGGACGTCCTCCCCCTGTGTGTCCTCATGTCATCTTCCCGCAGACATCCTCCCCTTGTTTGTCCTCATGTGGTCTTTCCATGGCCATGCCCCCACCCCCGTGTGTCCTCACATCATCTTCCTGTGGCCATCTCCCCTGCATATCTTCAAATCGTCTTCACATGGCTGTCTCCTCCTGCATGTGCTCACGTGGTCTTCCCGTGGCCATCCTCCCCTCCATGTCTTTATGTCCTCTTCCTGTGGCCATTCTCCCTGTATGTGTTCTCATGTCCTCTTCCCGTGGCTGTTCTCCCCCATGTGTCCTCACGTCATCTTCCCGTGGCCATCTTCCCCCTGTGTGTCCTCACGTCATCTTCCCGTGGCCATCATCCCCTGAGTGTCCTCGTGCCTTCTTCCCGTGCCTGCACTCCCCCTGCGTGTCCTCCTGTCCTCTTCCCATGGCCATCTGCCCGTGCGTGTCCTCACGTCATCTCCCCATGGCCGTCCTCCCCCTGTGAGTCCTCACGTCATCTTCCCATGGCCGTCCTCCCCCTGTGAGTCCTCATGTCCTCTCCCTGTGGCCGTCCTCCCCCTGCGTGTCCTCACGTCATCTCCCCGTGGCCGTCCTCCCCCTGTGAGTCCTCACGTCCTCTCCCCATGGCCGTCCTCCCCCTGTGAGTCCTCACGTCATCTCCCCGTGGCCGTCCTCCCCCTGTGAGTCCTCACGTCCTCTCCCCATGGCCGTCCTCCCCCTGTGAGTCCTCACGTCCTCTCCCCGTGGCCGTCCTCCCCCTGTGAGTCCTCACGTCCTCTCCCCGTGGCCGTCCTCCCCCTGTGAGTCCTCACGTCCTCTCCCCGTGGCCGTCCTCCCCCTGTGAGTCCTCACGTCCTCTCCCTGTGGCCGTCCTCCCCCTGTGAGTCCTCACGTCATCTCCCCGTGGCCGTCCTCCCCCTGTGAGTCCTCACGTCCTCTCCCTGTGGCCGTCCTCCCCCTGTGTGTCCTTGCATTGTCTTCCCATGGCCGTCCTCCCCCTGCGTGTCCTTGCGTTGTCTTCCCTCTGTGTGTGTCTATCTGTGGGTCCACGTTTCTCCTTTTTATATGGATATTGGACTAGGGCCCACCCTAATGACTTCATTTTAACTTATCTCTGTAAAGACTCTGTTCCAAATCAGATCACATCAGGAGGCACTGGGGTGAGGACTTCCACATGTCTTTAGTGGGGGATGCAGCTCAACCCTCTGCTTCCCCCTTGCTCTTCCACAGCTGGCAGGTGCTTCTGCATTTCCTCATCCTGGGCACAACTCTGTCCCTGGGTTCCACGCTGTCACAGCTACCCTTCCAGACCTCTGAGCACATAGCAAATGCTCCTCCGCAGGCCCGCGCTGCCTGCCTGGTGTTGTGGTGGGAGTGCTAAGCCCACAGTGGCACTGTGGAAATACTTGGTGCATGAGGCTGTAAAACCTCAATAAACCAAAATGCTCAGGGAATGGATTATTTTAGATTAATTTTGGAATCAACTTGGGCTTCCAAATAATTATTTTTATTTTAACACTCTCAGCATTATTTCTGGAAGAGACAAGTCTACTTTTTTGCCTCAGGAAATGTAGTTTGTTAAATAAAATAGAACTGTCCTTGGATTTTGAAGACCAGCAGTGACTGAGTATTTTAGCTCTGAGCATGGCTCCACCCCATGCAAGAGGCAGCTGCAGAAGCTGGTGACCACCTGGGAGGTGTCTGTGGGGCAGAGGCAGCCCCCAGGAGGGATGTTCCAGGCCTTGCGAACCCAGCACTGCTCCCTATCAGCTGTTACTTTCTCCTAAATGTCAAATTCAGAGAAAAATAATTCTGGTGACCTGAAGTTCATGGGACATTGGGGCACTAGGTTTATGGAGACAGTGATGGGTAGCTCCCAGGATGTCATCCTATAGTAAATTTTGAGAGCAGATAGTTCTATTTTTAGAGCGTAGATCTCACAGTTATTTGCTGGATTCCTAAAGTGTATCTATCAGACCATGCTTCCCGAATGCCTGTCTGGTGGAAAGACATTTCTGTGTGGTGCTTGGTGATAACAGAGAAAGAGAGGCACCTCCTGGGTCCAGCCCAGCATGGCGTCGTGGCCCTGCATACATGAACACTCACACTCGATCCTTGGAAATTGTAATGACAAAAAGAGAAAAGAAGTAAAACCAGTGGTTTTTCTCCGTAAAAGATTTGACTAAAAGTGTAGACATTCTTCACCTCCTCACAGACCTCCCTTGGGGTTCTGGAGCAGGGAAGCCTCCTGGAGCACATTCAGAAAACTCCCACTGGGATGACTCTTAGGTAGGGCATTGGGGTTGAGCTCTCTTATTATTATTACTTGCTCTGTGTGCAACGCAGTCACATTCAACCCTGCAAAGACCCCAAGGGGCAGATGTTACTCTCTGGCTCCAGCTATAAGGCTACTGAAGCCCAGCGAGGTTGTGAGTGTGCTTGATATCCCAGGGAGAGTGATGGTGGAGCTGAACTCAGTGCAGCCTGATGGACTCGCAGGATGGTCCCCTCAGCCCCCAGCTGAATATGTTCACTGCTCAATTCAGGCAGCCATCCACCCAGAGTGCTGGACCTAAATGCAAAACACTGATTTGAATTCCACAAATGATGTCTTCAACAGAAAGCCAATTTCAGGAGTCCATGGCTACCAGCAGAGAGCACACGAAATCAAGAAGGAACGCCAGAATTGGTAAGTCAGAAACTTCCACCCCCGACACTGCCTCATCTTGGGGAATATAAATGACTTCTGGAAAACAGTGTCTTCTCTGTGCCTCTCCTTCTATCGCCTGGTGCTCTGCCTTGGATAAATAATTTACACTCCAGCAAAGAGAACCAAATTTGATTTATAAGCCATAGTCCAGATATATAAGACAAACTTGCAAAAAATCTGCCTATATAAATCCTAGCCGTCCCAGGGGTGTTTATCATTTTATGTATATGGAGAAAAGGGAAACAGAGGTTTAAGTCTTTTTAATCTGCGTTCATTGGAAAGTGATTTTGAACTACTGGCATTCGGGGTCCCACAGGGAAGCAGGAATAGCTCTGAGCTACATATAGTCACATTTCCTTCAGAATTTTCCTGCCTCTGTGCATTTCTTTTGGTCTGTCTTATGCCTCACTTCCACTGGCCCCAAACCTTCCTTAGTTTTTTTCTAATTCATCCTTCAAGGCCTGGGTTAGATGCCACCCCTGTGTCACTCCTGGGCCTTTCAAACTCAAGTTCTGCCCCTCCTCTTCTTGCCACCCTCTTCCTTTTCCTATGCCCTGCATTCCAACCTGGCCCTCCCCAGGCAGGGGGGTTCAGGCCATGCAGCACTCTACAGTGTGTCCACAGAAGGTTGCATGTCCAGCTCCAGATGGCTCATCTAGGAAGTCTGGCACCTCTGGGGACTCCCACTTACCTGCTGAGGTGAGAATTGCATGGCAGGCAAGAGAAAGAATGGGCATTGCTCTAGGGCTTATCTTTCTAGGTGGGGAGCAGGGCAGGGATGAATCAGGACTGTGGAAATAAACAAAAGCTTTTTGTTCTGTGCTTGCTATAGCAGTGGATGATATGGTTTGGCTGTGTCCTCCTTCAAATCTCATTTTGAATTCCCATGTGTTGTAGGAGGGATCCGGTGGGAGGTAACTGAATCATGCGGAGAGGTCTTTCCCACACTGTTCTCGTAATAGTGAATGATTCTCACGAGATCTGATGGCTTTAAAAAGTTTCCCTGCAGAAGCTCTCTTCTCTTGTCTGCTGCAATGTGAGATGTGTCTTTCACCCTCCACCATGATTATGAGGCCTCCTCAGCCATGTGGAACTGTAAGTCCATTAAACCTTCTTCTTTTGTAAATTGCCCAGTCTCAAGTATGTCTTTCTCAGCAGCATGAAAACAGACTAATACAGTAAATTCATACCAGTAGAATGGGGCATTGCTGAAAAGATACCCCAAAATGTGGAATTGACTTTGGAACTGGGTAACAGGCAGAGGTTGAAACAGTTTGGAGGACTCAGATGAAGACAGGAAAACATGGGAAAGTTTGGAACGTCCTAGAGACTTGCATGGCTTTGACAAAAAATGCTGATAGTGATATGAAAAATAAGGCCCAGGCTGAGGTGGTCTCAGATGGAGATGAAGAACTTGCTGGAAATTGGAGCAAAGGTGACTCTTGTTATGTTTTAGCAGAGACTTGCAGCATTTTGCCTCTGCCCTAGAGATTTGTGGAACTTTGAACCTGAGAGAGATGATTTAGGGTATCTGGAAGAAGAAATTTCTAAGCAGCAAAGCATTCAAGAGGTGACTTGGGTGCTGTTAAAAGCATTCAGTTTTAAAAGGGAAACAGTGAAACAGTTCAGAAAATTTGCAGCCTGATGATGCAGTAGAAAAGAAAAACCCATTTTCTGAGGAGACATTCAAGCTGGCTGCAGAAATTTGCATACGTAACAATTTGCCAAATGTTAATCACCAAGACAATGGGGAAAACGTCTCCAGGGTACGTCAGAGAATTTTGTGGCAGCCCCTCCCATCACAGGTCCAGAGGTGAAGGTGTAGGAGGAAAAGCTGGTTTAGTGGGTTGGGCACAGGGTCCCCATGCTGTGTGCAGTCTAGGGACTTGGTGCCCTCTGTCCCAGCTGCTCCAGTTGTGACTAAAAGGGGCCAAGGTACAGCTCAGGCCATGGCTTCAGTGAGTGCAAGCCCCAAGCCTTAGCAGCTTCCATGTGGTTGGTGTTGAGCCTGCGGGTACACAGAAGTCAAGAATTGAGGTTTGGGAACCTCTCCCTTGATTTCAGAGGATATATAAAAACGTCTGGATATCCAGGCAGAAGTTTGCTGTAGGGGTAGGGCCCTCATAGAGAACTTCTGCTAGGGCAGTGTGGAAGAGAAATGTGGGGTCAGAGCCCCCAGACAGAGTCCCTGCTGGGGCACTGCCTAGTGGAGCTCTGAGAAGAGGGCCACTGTCCTCCAAACCCCAGAATGGTAGATCCACTGACAGCTTGCACCATTCGCCTGGAAAAGCTGCAGACACTCAACAGCAGACTGTGAAAGCAGCCAGGAGGGAGGCTGTGCCCTACAAAGCTACAAGGGAAGAGCTGCCTAAGACCGTGGGAGCCCACCTCTTGCATCAGCATGACCTGGATGTGAGACATGGAGTCAAAAGAGATCATTTTGGAGCGCTAAGATTTGACTGCCCCACTAGATTTCAGACTTGCATGGGGCCTGAGCCTCTTTCTTTTGGCAGATTTATCCCATTTGGAATGGCTGTCTTTACCCAATGCCTGTACCCTCATTATATCTAAGAAGTAACTAACTTGCTTTTGATTTTACAGGCTCACAGGCAGAAGGGACTTGCCTTGTCTCAGATGAGACTTTGGGCTATGGACTTTTGAGTTAATGCTGAAATGAATTAAGACTTTGGGGGACTGTTGGGAAGGGATGATTGGATTTGAAATGTGAGGACATGAGATTTGGGAGGGGCCAGAGATGGAATGATATGGTTTGGCTCTGCCCCCACCCAAATCTCATCTTGAATTTCCATGTGTTGTAGAAGGGACCTGGTGGGAGGTAATTGAATCATGGGGGCAGGTCTTTTCCATGCTGCTCTCCTGATAGTGGATAAGTCTTATGAGATCTGATGGTTTTAAAAAGGTGAGTTTCTAGCCAGGCGCGGTGGCTCACACCTGTAATCCCAGCACTTTGGGAGGCCAAGACGGGTAGATCATGAGGTCAGGAGATTGAGACCATCCTGGCTAACATAGTGAAACCCCATCTCTACTAAAAATACAAAAAATTAGCCGGGCATGGTGGTGGGTGCCTGTAGTTCCAGCTATTCAGGAGACTGAGGCAGGAGAATAGTGTGAACCCGGGAGGTGGAGCTTGCAGTGAGCCGAGATGGCACCACTGCACTCCATCCTGGGAGAGAGAGTGAGACTCTGTCTCAAAAAAATAAATAAATAATAAAAAAAAGGTGAGTTTCCCCTCACAAGTTCTCTTCTCTTGTCTGCTGCCACGTGAGATGTGCCTTTCACCTTCTGCCATGATTGTGAGGCCTTCCCAGCCATGTGGAACTGTAAATCCATTAAACCTTGTTCTTTTGTAAATTGCCCGGTCTTGGGTATGTCTTTAATCAATAGTATGAAAATGGACTAATACAGGGGAGTTGGCTACCTTGATCAGCACTCACCTGCCAGCATTGTCCTCTGGGCTTTACCTACCCTCGTTGATCTTCACAGTCACTCAGTAGTACACAGACTGCTCTGTTTTCCAGATGGGTAAACCAAGGCACACGGAGGCAAATGAAACACAGGGAGGACTGAGGCTTTCAACGCTAAATGGAAAGATGATGGAGCAGGTGGCAGGGGCGGCTGGTGGTAGAGTGAGTGTGCTTGTTTCAGGTGCCGTGAGACTGGCAGAAGGCCCTTACTTCTTTCCCTGCTCTCCCTCAGGCTTCAGCTCTGTTCCTCCCCAACAAAGCACAACTAGAAGGAGGCAGTTGCTCATCTTCTCCACAAGTGATTGAGATTTCATACTAACACAACAATTGGGATCACAGTGCAAAGATATGCAAGGAAGTTGACTGAAAGCAAGGTGCAGACATGTGGAAGAGACAGGCAAGGGTCATGTATTTTACATGCATGCCACCCCACCTATGCTCCCCAGGAAGGAGGCCTACCCCTGCCTGTCCCCACATTTTTGCCCTGAGATTGGGACTGCCCCCTTGGCTGTGATCACAGGTCCTGTCAGCCATCTTCTCCAGAAGGAGAGGGGACAGAGAGGTATAAGAGGAGAAAGGCGCAAAGAAGACATCAGCCCCCACCAGGTCCCACTGCAGCAGCCAGGGGCCTAGCCGTATAGAAGTAGGAGACAGCAGTCCTGTCTCCTGGTGGGGGGTGGGTGTGAACAGATGGGAGCTAATGAGGCTGCCTGTTCTGGTAGGGAATGCACCAGCTCCCAGCCCCCTGGTAAGGTTCCCAGGGACAGCTATTCCCAGCGTTTTGTAAAGCCGGGTAGACAAAGCTGTCAGTCCCCATCTCCACCCAACACTGTGTTCCTTCCCTATGACCATGTCTTCACTCATAGGGTGTTCCTAAAGCACCAAGGACAGGCAGAAACACCTGGCATGGCCTGTGCTCCTAATGAACACCTATGTCCACTGCAAGAGAAACTCCAGGACTTGCAGAGCAAGAGAGGGAATGGTAGACTCCTGTGGCTGGCTAGATAGGGGTGGAGACTGCTGCAGGACATGCCTGATCTCAGCTCCATTCTCCCACAAAGAACAAATTGCAGAATAAGGGCCAAGTAAAGGCCCCTGCAGTGATCCCCTTAGGCAGCAGGGGCAGCCCAGGGAATGGAAATGTCACTGTTAATGATGGGCAAAGCCCATCTTCCGGCCACTCCTCCTCATGTTCCCCGTGCAGTGCAGTTGCTTTCCAGCCCTTGGGTGACCTGAAGCCCCTGTCTGTATGTTTGCTGACTTGTTTACAGTCTGTCTTCCCATAAGCAGCACGAGGGCAGGGTCTTTGTCAGCCATGCCTGGAGTTATCCCACAGCCCGCCAGAGTAATCCCACAAGTAAGGTTTGTGGAATGATCTAAATGATGTGTGGGTGCACTGTGGACTTTGCCTGACTGCCATTGTTCAGAAAGAGTCAGTGACTTGGCTTTAGAAAAATCAACCTCCATGCTAGGTGCTTGGCTCAGTCTACACCCAGCCCTGACCTGTCCCTGTCCCCTCTCAGAATCTGAGCAGCTCATATAGCTGCCCTGGGCCCTGTCTGACCAGATCTGTGGTGGTCACCTGCCTTTCTCCCTGAGCAGGGAAGGAGACCAGACATCTGGAGAATTGAAAAGCATGACCCCAGGCAGCTTTCTTTTTCTGATCTGAGCTTTACCTTGCCCATCTATAAACAGAGTGGCTGGCCAGGATGACTGCATAGCTCTTCCCATCTCTGACATCCTACAAATACTCAATCCCATGTTGGAAGGGCATACAGTTTGCCAGAGTCCGCTAACCAGAGCTGCCACCTGGGCACTCTGCTCACTGCGGTCAGCTGAACAAATGTGCTGACATTTCAGTCCTCAGCAGGCTGTGAAACTCTTCACTTGTCCCCAAGTTCTCGTTAGGTAGCAAGGCTACCCAGGCCTGTTCCAATAATGAGAATCTGTTCTGCTTGAGCCCATGGAACACAGCTCCATTCTCTGCTGCCACTTGGCCATCTCCAGTGTTTGACCCAATGTGACCCTTCTGCTTGGGCCATTCTTATTGGCAGCCAGGTACAAATTCTGGTCTGTACCTCACTGGCTTCTCTGAATTTAGGCTGGCCCCCGAGTCTGCTTGCAGCTCCCCTGCAGCCTGGCTACTCACAAAGGTCAGTCCCTTCCTTGCAAAGGGGTCTGAGTGTCCTCCCCAACCTGGAAGAAAGGGCTGCATAGACTGTTTCCCTGGGCTGGCAGAAAGGCAATTAAAGCATTGTTTGCTAGCTGTGTGGTTTGCACACCTCTTCTCCAAGAGGAAACAAATATTTTGAGGAGATGACTTCACAGGGAAGGCACGTTGCTCGGCAGATCTGTTTTCCAGACTCCTCGAGGTGAAGGCAGAGTGTGGGGGAAAGGCCAACACTGTCATATTAATAATGGATGCTGCGCTGCCTGGAGGCCCGCTGTCATCTGTGCCTGTGCTTTGCAGAAGTCCAATTAGGGCTGAATTATAGTAATCAATAGAGCAGCAGGATTTAGATCCAAACAAAGAACACATGGCTCTACTCCACCAAGGGGAATTGATGAGCAGGAGATGCACTGGCGTAATTGGAGGCTGTGCTTGCAGGCGAGGCTGCAGGCTCTCCCAGGTCTGAGACAACTTCGACGGCACGTTCCCTATTGACAGAAATCCAGCGGGCCCTGTGTAAACCAGAGCGCTCAAGCCTTCCCTCCAGGGGAGTTGGGAAGGCAGTGTCTGGTTGAAAGCACGCCTGTGCAATAGGAGGAGTGTGGCCTTGGAATCAGACACCCAGGGCTCAAGAGTCTGGCTGGGGGACATCAGGCCATAGGTTTACCTTTCTGAGCTTCAAGGTCGTCACATGCAAAACACCTGCTCTCAGGACTATCGTGAGATTTCAACAATTGCCTTGAAACTGTCCCAGCCCCTGGTGCTTGGGGGCCACCTGGATGCTCTCCTTTCCACCTCTCCTTCACAATAACACCATGCACAGTGCACCTCCGTGTCTCTGGTCCTGCTGTCCCTCTTTCAATTGTCCTCCCTTTCTTGTGCTTGCCTGTAGAACTCTTATCCATTGGTCAACATGAGCTCAAGCCCTCCCCTGCAGGCTGCCTACCCAGGTTACCCCAGCCAGGCACGGACCGAGCTCCTCCAGGGCTCCTGTGTGTACACACAGAACATTCCCACTCCCTCCCTTTTAGATAGTGTCCATTTCTTGTTCTCACACCTGGTCTCAGTGGACAGAGCCTGTGACACCATGGACAGCTCAGCCCTGCAAGTTTTCTGCCCTCTGGTGGTCAGAAGGAAAAAGAGGGCTTCCCAAGGCCCCGTGCAGTTCCCAGCAGTAAGAGTGAAGAGCCGATGAACCTGGCTTCCAGCCTGGGACCTGGGTCCTGGCGGTCCATCTCATGGCCATCAGCACCTGTGTCTCACTGGCTCACGCAGGACAACCTGGTAACAGTGTGCATGTCTCCCCCACTGCTGGGAACCATATAGCACCTTTGTGAGAGCTGGAGGGGTCATAGCCCTGATGGGTGCTCCTTATGTGTGTGTGTGGCCTGAATCATGATGTTTCTGAAGCATCAGGGAAGATGAAAGAGAGAAAATTGAATTAGGGTAAAAGAAGTAAGAACAGGACAGGGTGGGGAGACTGAAGTTTTCCACTAGACATTGAATGATCTGAATGCTATTGAATAGGTAAGAGTAACAAATGTATTGGAAATGAGCATGGCAGAGCTGAAGTCTTGCTTCAAATGGGCATGCAAATTGTTTCACTGGAACCTGCTGTTATATTTACCTCATTAGGAACAAAGTGGAACCCTCAATGTGATTCTGCACAAGCCGGGACACAAGCTTTTGTTAGGCAAGCAGCCTCAGAGTTGGAATTCTCAGAATTGGAAGCAGGAGACCCGGGCCACGCCTGCCAGCTTAGCAGGGGCCATGCAGTGCCCCCGGCCATGATGCACTTCTCCTAATGTCTCATTCTACAGATCAGAAAGAGGAGGCCCAGAGAACGGATGGGATTTACCCAGAGTGGCCCAGATACTCTCTCCATCACTTCCTGGTAGCAGCAACACCTGAACCATCGGTCACAGAGGACACAGGTGCTGGGATCTTGTTCATAATCTCAGCTTCTGTTGCTTTGCCTTGGAGGCTGCTGTCATTTAAACATTATTTTAAGGAGTCAAATCACAAAACTCTCTTTTAATTCAAGTCAGCAGGTATTTACCCAGTACCAACCCATGTGCCCCAAAGCCATTTAGACTGTGACTGTCCCCTGCCTCAAGTCTATCCTTCCAGGATAGACTTATGGCCAGGACTAACCTCTGGTCCCCAGGAGCCTGGATTCTCCTGCAAACACAGAGCTTCTGCAATCAGACCCACTCTGATGCTCACTGCTTTCCTAACCATTGGCATGAAACCACCTCCTTTCACTTCCAGGAGAACACCCAGTGACCCCTGGCTCTGACCACGGGGTTGGCTTTATCTCTCAGAACAGGCCCCTCATTCCATTAGCAGAATGGCTCCAGGAGCACAGAGGGCATCATCTTTGAAAGCAGAAAACACTCAGCTGCCTGACACTGGAACTTCCAAAACTAACAGATATCCTCTTTCACCCGGAGCTAAGGCAGCCCTCAGAGCATCACACGGCACACAGGGTAGACCCTGATCCCTAATGGGCCAGGAGACAGCCAAAGCCAACAAAAACAACCCCCTTCCTTTCCCCCGACGTGGACTCCTCCTAAGCTGGGGAGAAGCTTGGGTGCTCTGTCCACATTACACTTCCACTGATACCCAGGGGTAAGGCCCAGCAGTTCAGCTTGGCCTCTTAGCCCCACATGTTGCTCTCTTAACTCTCTCTTTATTTTTACCCCCCCTGCACTGTTCTCCATAGTCTGCTGGCAGAATGCTCATGCTAACTTCCCATGAACTGGTGGGAAGAGAGAGGGAGAGAGGACAATGGATGAGTCGGGGGTGGGTAGATGGAGAAATACTCAATCAAACTCTGATATGAGTCTTCCTGATCATGTGGTCCAGTCCCTATAGAGACACACCATCTGGGTTAAAAATAAAAAAGAGTAGTAGTAATAATAATAACGTAAAGTCTTTAACTTCTCCCCACAGTGATTAAAAGGAGCCCAACCTATAACACACACACACACACACACACACACACACACACAAACACACTTGTCCTCTATCTCTTCTCCTCCACATCTCCCACAACCCCTGACCCACCAGGGCCTCCATCTCACAACCTCTAAAGGGGAACCTCTCCCTCTACTGCCCCAGCCACCAGCCCTCTCCTTCCCACTCCTATTTTATGCTCACCTGTTTTCTCTCCCTAGGTCCTGCTGCTCTAAATCTGTTTTTTCCCATCAAGACCCAGGTCTTAGCCAAAGAGAGGGAAGGAGAGGAGGTGGAGAGGCACAGATAGCAGGTGTCTATCCGTACAGGAAGGGGAGAGGAGTGTGCACCAGTCCAGTGCCCCACCAGCTCCCATAACTCACCTAGCAGTGAAGAGCCTGCACCCACACCATGGGATCTGCACATCACCACAGCCTCCAAGCTATACAGCCTCCAGCAGCTGTTAAATCTCAGCAAGGAGAGGGCAGCAACCCCTGCCCTTCAGCGCCTTGGGATTAAAGAAGTGAACATATGGCATGCTTAGCACAGTGCTTGACACAGAGCAAATGTGTCCCATCATTTAGGATTGTTCATTGCCCTCTCATTTGACGGATGGGAAGGTTCCCATTAGATATTGATATAAGGTCTTAGATTAGAGGGGAAGGAAAGCTAGAGTTTAGTTAAACACCTTTCCCTGCACCACATTGCCACCAGTTAGACAACAAATCATCAAATACTGTATTAATCTGTTCTCATGCTGCTATGAAGAAATACCCAAGACTGGGTAATTTATAAAGGAAAGAGGTTGAATTGACTCACAGTTCTGCATGGCTCAGGAAACTTACAATCATGGCAGGAGGCACCTCTTCACAGGGCGGCAGGAGAGAAAATGAGAGCTGAGTGAAGGGGGAAACCCTTTATAAAACCATCAGATCTCATGTAAACTCACTTTCATGAGAACAGCGTGGACATAACTGCACCCACGATTCAATTATCTCCACCTGGTCCCTCCCACGACATGTGGGGATTATGGGAACTACAATTCAAGATGAGATTTGGGTGGGGACAGAGCAAAACCATATCACATACCTTCTTTCGGTGATAGGGAACTCACTGTCCACCCACGAGTCCTGAAGAAACAGAAAAGAAGCAAGAGAGAAGAGTAGAGCCTTTGAAGAAGGGACATTCTCCAGATGAAAGGAAGATAAAGTGCTGTGTCATTTTCTCCCCAAAGGAAGTGTATTAATCAGAAATCACAGAGAAAAACTGTAGAAAATCAACTGGGATTGCTTTAAACTAAAAAGGACATATATTGTCCCTCTTAACTAAAAAGTCCAAGAAAGGGCTTTCAGGCAAGGCCGGATCCAGGGTCTCCAAGGAGGTCATCATTACATTCAGCATTACAGGAATCTTATGTTCACCATCTGTTGATTCTATTATCCTGTGTTGACTCCATTTCAAGCTCAATTCCCTCTTGTCAGAGCCAGCAGCTCCAAGTTCATATCCTAGCCATTTAGTAATCCCGATTAAGGAAAGTCACCTTGCCCAGGGCAGTCAGCTGTCCTGCAAATGAACCCGTAATTGTTCTGGCTGAGGGGTCTTGGATCACTTGCTACCTCTGAGCCAATCACTGTGTCCTGGAGAATGAAGTGCAGCTTGGCCAGGCCTGCATTCTGCACCCACCCCCACATCCAGAAGGTTGGTCAGCCTCTCACACTCTACACAAGCTGAAAGAAAAAAATATTATCTTATGTCCAAAAGGTGGGAATAATGGATGCTGGGCAGGAAAAAGCAATGGAAATCCACTAAGAGAGAAGAACATTTAGGGTGAGAGTTGTTTCAACTGCACAGGGACTTTCTGCCCCTCCCTGTCCGCCCCCAGGATGCCTGTCCTGCAGCACTGTGTTAAAATGAAGACCACTGGCCGGGCGCGGTGGCTCACGCCTGTAATCCCAGCACTCTGGGAGGCCGAGGCAGGTGGATCACGAGGTCAGGAGATCGAGACCATCCTGATTAACATGGTGAAACCCTGTCTCTACTAAAAATACAAAAAAGTAGCCGGGTGTGGTGGCGGGCACCTGTAGTCCCAGCTACTCGGGAGGCTGAGGCAGGAGAATGGCGTGAACCCAGGAGGCGGAGCTTGCAGTGAGCCGAGATTGCACCACTGCACTCCAGCCTGGGCGACAGAGCAAGACTCCGTCTCAAAAAAAAAAAAAAAAGAAAGAAAAAAGAAAATGAAGACCACCCACGGGAAAGAAGCAGCACCCACATCTGTGCCATGCCCTCTCAAGGACTGACGGAGCCAGCAGTGAGGGCAGGGGGTGGGGGCAGGGCCTATGATCATCCCCTTCTTGGCAAAGGGGTTTGATTCCTCCTCCCCCTGCCCCAGGCCAATGGGACGGCTGCCTTCCTGGACTCTGGGGCACATACTGTCCACACTGCCCACCAGCCTCACTCCACCACCCTGGGTGCTCTGTGATCCATGCAAGAGCCTGCACACTCCTTGGCTGGGCTGATGTTTTCTTCATGACATGGCCTTCATCCAGCCCAATCTTGTGGCCGGGCACAAAGTAGGTCCCCCCACTCCCTCCTCTTATGAAGGTTCACAGCCAGGGGGTAGAATATGGGGGGCAGGAATGCTCCAGTGGGTG
Organism: Pongo abelii; assembly: GCF_028885655.2. Classification (NCBI taxonomy): domain Eukaryota; kingdom Metazoa; phylum Chordata; class Mammalia; order Primates; family Hominidae; genus Pongo; species Pongo abelii. Next base: position 34,403,626 of record NC_072005.2, on the reverse strand, counting down.
GGTGGGTGGAGTCGATGCCACAGGGTGAGTGGAGGCCCTGTCCTGAGAGCACCTCTCTGGGCTTGGAGGCAGCTGGAAATTGCCCTGAAGCACTGGGCATGGGCCCGTTTCCCAGACAGCAGAAAGATGTTAGGGCAGAATGCAGAATGGCCCTATGACTCTGGAGGCAGCAGAGAGAGGGAGAGGGTGAAGAAGCAGGAGAGGAAGGAAGGGAGAGGACTGTGAGCTCAGGTCCTGAAAACTCCATAGTAGAGAAAGCTTGCTCTAAAGGTGGCATTAGAGTTCTATATCCTAGGGAATCTTGGAGTCGATTCCACTTTAAGCCTAAGATTTTGCATAAAGCAAACTATTATTCCTTTTCTTTTTTTTGTAAACCTTTCCTGTGTAAACCTTCTTAGAATGGCATAAATATCTTCATTCAGTAAACACACAGATCTTTGAGTAATTAAGGCCCAGTGTGAGTGCTGGTCCTTGACTGCCTCATGTTTGGTGATACTCAGGGTGGAGTGTACTTAGAAACACCACACTGCAGGGCTGGGAGAGATTACTTGGAGTAAAAATCTGATCCAGAGAGAACTCCCTACTCATGACCTTTGCTCAGCGTTCAGGGTCTGGGTGAAGGCTCCCTGGCCATTGTGACCTGGAGAGCAATGGCTCTTTCCCAGCCTTACAGGGGATGGCACATACAGCTTATCTGTTGACTCTTGAAGAAGCTGTGACACAGCACCATTTCTCTAAAGCGAAAAAAGTATGGAAACTTTTCTAATGATCATTAGACACACAGTGCTGGAGGCAGAATGCCAGGGTCCACCCCAGCTTCATCACCTCCTAGAGTGAGTCCCAGCCCCCCGCCCCCTAGAGCGAGCCCCAACCCCACTGCCCCCTAGAGCGAGCCCCAGCCCCATCACCTCCTAGAGCGAGCCCCAGCCCCGCCACCCCCTAGAGCGAACCCCAGCCCCATCACCTTCTAGAGCCAGCCCCAGCCCCGCTGCCCCCTTAGAGCAAGCCCCAGCCCCACCACCTCCTAGAGCCAGGCCCAGCCCCGTCACCCCGTAGAGCGAACTTCAGCCCCATCACCTCCTAGAACCAGCCCCAACCCTACTGCCCCATAGAGTGAGCCCCAGCCCTGCCACCACCTAGAGTAAACTCCAGCCCCGCTGCCTCCTAGAGCGAGCCCCAGCCCTGCTGCCCCCTTAGAGCAAGCCCCAGCTCCACCTCCTCCTAGAATGAGCCCCAGCCCCGCTGCCCCCTAGAGCGAACTCCAGCCCCACCACTTCCTACAGCCAGCCCCAGCCCCACTGCCTCGTAGAGCGAGCCCCAGCTCTGCTGCCCCCTTAGAGCGAGCCCCAGCTCCACCACTTCCCAGAGTGAAACTGACCCTGCGTGGTTCCTATCATCCCTGTGCAATGGGGATGATAACGGAGCCTCAGTTGCAGAGTTGCATCCAGAATTGAAAGAGCTGGCACAGGGGCGGGACTTCATCCATTCCTGGCACATCCTGTCCCTGGTTACCATGATACCTGGCTGTCTGGGGACTCAACTTGGAAACCCTTCAAACACAGCCTCCATCCATAAACGTTGAGCTGGGTCCTGGGAAAGACTCTGTGGAGGTGGCAGTGATGAGCACTGACTCTACGCAGTCTAATGGGCAGTGGTCATACACTGGTGAGGACTCAGTGATGAGCAGCAGGTGGGTGGGCGAGATGAGATCCCCCCCTTAGGGTTGGGATGAGCAGGGTCCTTCAAGGCTGTGACATCTGAGCTGGCATTTGTGAAGGGGCCCGAGGGAGCAAGGGTGTGGAGAGCTTGATGGAGATGAGTGTCCATTTGGTGTCACGGGCAGTGACATGACAGGAAGGCTGATCAGTGGGCTCCTATGTGTCCAGCCCATGACCCTGGATTTGTATTTGTTTTTTAATTTTTTTTCTTTTGAGACAGGGTCTCAGTATATTGCCTAGGCTGGAGCACAGCGGTGCAATCAGGGCTCACTGCTGCCTCCACCTCCTGGGCTCAAGCAATGCTTCCACCTCAGCCTTCCATGTAGCTGGAACTGCAGATGTGTGCCATCACACGTGAAATTTTTTTTAATTTTGTAGAGGCAGGGTCTCACTATGTTGCCCAGGCATGTCTTGAGTTGCTGACCTGAAGCATTCCTCCCACCTCAGCCTCCCAAAGTGCTGGGATTACAGGGGTGAGCCACTGTGCCCAGCCTGACCCTGGATATTGGTCTGCAGGAGACGATAAGTCATTTTAGGTTTTTGTTTGTTTCAATCCTTAAAGCATGTTTTGGCTAATAAGAATTTACAGTAAAACATTTTGGGGAATTAAAAATGAAAGTACAGAGTTAAAAAGTAGATGGTGCCACAATTAAGCAGAATTTTAGAGGACTTATTTCCAGAACTATGCATTTATTCCATCAGTGACAATGACCAGGAGGGCTGCGGGCTTTCCCTGTCACCAGGAAGGGTCCCACCATGCGGGTCAGGGAGTAGCAAAGCACCTGGAATCAAGAGGCACTTCAGCAACTCCCTCAGTCAGTGCCGGGCTCCTCTCCTGGATCTGCTGAGCATCTCTTTCTCTTGGGTTTCCTTCCTCCTCCTAGCTCCCACCTCAAATCTTGCCTCCTTGTATCTTCACCTTTATCATAGTAAAATACCTGTAGACAGACACACCTTTCTCTCACTACGTTTGGGCTTTATTTAATTCACTTTTTTCTGCTAAAAGACTCCTTCCATCAAGGATGGAGTGGGACAGGATAAAGGAGTGAGGGGGACCTAGAACCCCTCTTGCGTCAATGGTGGGAATAAGAAAGGGGGTAGGGGAGAGTGTATGAGGTCTCTGCTCCTTCATCTCCCATCAACTGGGATGCCCCTGAGGACCTTGACAATGAGGGGAATGGAATAGCTGCTGTTGGATCTTGACTGGGTGCAGTTTGGAGCCACTTTGCATAAGTGCATATTGGTGGGATTCCTGTGCACCCCAGGTGATCCCTCTGTCCATCGTCATCTGCAGTCCAGCTCTCCCTTTAAGTCTGAGGCACTAGTAGAGTCCCCTGGGTTTTCCTCCACTCACCTTCCAGGCAAACGCAGTCTCCTGTGTAAGGTAGGTCCTCCTTGCAGTCTGCCTTCCCCAGCTCTTGGCCCAGCAGAAGTCTACAGTGTTTCTGCCAAGGGGCTCTCTTGCCTCCGGAGCTTCAGCACTGACACAGTCTTTCCCTGTTTTGTATGCCAGCAGGTAGGTGGAAGTTGGGGAGGGTTAGATGCACAGGCTCAAATCTCTGTCTTACAAAGAAATTTTACGATTTTCTCTAAAAAGAAAAATCAATAAATCGCTAATGGTACCTTTAGGGAAGATGAAATGAATGAACAAAGCCTACTTTTACCCTGCGATAAAGGTCAGGTTTTACAGACCTGATCACTAGCTAAAAGCTCGGCAGGCCTTGGGGAGAGTTTGGCCAGCTGCCTTGCTACGCTGTCCTGCCAGCCCCGCCAAGGGAGGCCAGGGATCAATCTTGTTGGCTGGTGGACAGGTGCTGTTCCTCAAGCCTCTTCCCTGTGGGCTCCTCAGGAAATTAGCCAAACTAGCTTTCCGGGTGGGAGTTCTGGCTTGGCTAAGATAGCCATTTGCCTTTTCCTGGGCATGTGAGTGGAGGTTTGGAAAATTGCTCAGTCCTTGTCCTGTAATAAAATCTGGATGTCTTCAGTTTCTTGGAGAGGTGTGTGTGTGTGTGTGTGTGCATGCATGCTTGTGTGTATGTGTGTGTGTATATATGTGTATGTGTTTGCATGTGTGTGTGTATATATGTATTTCATGTATATATGTTTGTGTGTATATATGTATGTCTACACAGGTACGCATGCATGTGTATATATATGCATATATGTATGCATGTGTATACGTGTGTATGCATGTATTCAAATAGATTTTCAAAGTTCAAGCAGCAATAGGATAAAAATAGCAGACCCATCACATTTGTAGGTGTGTATATTTTACCAAGAACAAGTACATCTGTGGTCCCCTTTGTTCCTTAGAGTTTAGGGGAATCAGCTAAGCCAGGGATTACCAACCTCACCTCATGGACAGGAAACTAAAGTGAAGAGAGATGAAGCAACTTACCTAAGGCCACCGAGTACGCTACTGATAAAACTAAGACCCAATCTCAGACTCCTGCTTCCTAGCCCAGTGAGCTTTATATCAACTCCAGAAATTGAGTTTGGTTACCGGGAATAATAAGGACTTCAGGAGTGAGATATTATCTCTAAAGTGTGTCTTTGACATTGATGAATAATCAGTCTCCCAGCGTAAACTCTAAATAACACATCCCAGTTCTTGCAATCTTGTTGATTTTAAACAAATAATACAACAAATACAATGAAAATGATCAACACACTTAAATGAATTGGGATACAAAGTAACAGGTGTGGTCCCTGAAAAACTCTGCTCTCCTTACACCCCAAAATACAGCCTCCCCCTCCCCTGTTCTCAGGGAAATACCATTCTCATCAGTTTTTATTTTCAATAGGTTTCAATGGTTTGAAAGCCATATGGGTGAAAGGTCACAAATACAGTGAAAACTCTCTCTCTCTTTCCCTTCCCTTGTCACCTCACATTTAGTGTCTGTCCCAGGAAGTCACCAATTTCACCTGTTTCAAGTGTCCTTGCAGAGAAAATAGATATGCATGCAAATGGGTGTCTTTGGGCCGCTTCTGTGTAACAAGAGTTCCAACACTGCTATTCTGCCTGTTTTTGCACTCGTCTGTCTTCACACACTGTATCTTGGAGACTGTTCCCTGGCAGGACATAGCAGGTGTCTGTATTTCTCTTGATGGTTGTGTATGCCCCGACGTTGGGTGTTTGCACCATTTCCAGTCTGTTGCTGCTATTATATAAGCAGTGTTTCAGTGAATAACCTTGTGCATATGCCATTGTGTTATTCTTAGAAGTAGGATTATCAAGACATATGATGCATACATTTATAATTTTGATAGATATAGACAAATTGCCCTCCACACACCCAGAGCAGCAATGAGTCCCCATCACCCTTGACTGTATTCATAAATCCCACACCTGGATGCCACCTGTGTCATCTTTATAAAGCCTGAGCAGGGTGGATGGCTGCATCATTTCAGCCTTTGAGAGGCCACGGAAGATGATAACGAGTGACCTCACTCATGTCACCAGCGACCTTCAGTTTGCTAAATCTAGCAGCACTTTCAGTTCTGGTATTGCTGGACCTCAGCAGCCCTAGGCACTCTGACCACTCCTTCTTACTTGATTTACCTCTGTTTCTCTACCTGATATGTTCTGTTTCCTTTGCAGTTTATTTTCCACTTCCCAGCTATGAAGTGAGGGTTTTCAATCTTAGCTGCTCATTACAGTCACTTGGGAAGCAGTTACAATTTCAGATGCAGGGGTCACATCCCAGACCAATACAATGATAAAATCATAAACTCTGTAGCTGGAACCCAGGCATCAGCATTTCTAAAGCTGTCCTCATGACTCTCATGTGCAACCTAGATGGAGAATGATTTCACCAAATGATGGCCTTCACAGGGATGAATCCATTTCTGTTATCTTATTATATCATCTCTCAAGAAAGCTGCACACATGCTCATAGCTTCAATCACCATCTGCATACAGAGGGCTTACAAATTTACACCTTCATTCCAGGACATTCCTTTGCACTCTATGCCTGAGTAGGGAACTAACTTAGTATCTCCCTCATAGACATCCCAAACTCAGTGGTCCAAAAACAAGCTCATGACCTTCACCCCACAACCCTGATATTCTGCCATGTTTCCATTTCAGTGAATAGTGCCACACTTCATTCAATGGTACAGTCTAGAAGCCTTAGGACCACCACGCCCCACCCTTGACACCTCTTCATCCCTCCTCAATTCACTGCTGTCTCAGGCATGCAGCAGAATCCTTGCTGGTCCATCTGTTGACACTCGGAACCCCCTTGTCTCTGTATCACATTGCAGCTGGAGTGATCGCTTCAAAACACACTCATCTATGGCATCCCTCCCTACTCTGCTGCAAACCCTCCAAAGGCCCTCCTCTGACAGTGGGATGAAGACACACCAGTTGTCCTACAAGGCCCTCCTTGGCGGGGCTCTGTTCTTCCTCCCCAGGCTCCTCTCCGACCATGTTTCCCATCAGACGTTTTTCCCCAACCACCCAGGCTTTTCTCACTTCCAACATGTCTTACTCCTCTTCCCACACATTGGCCTTGCTGGTGCTCCTCCTGCTTCCATTGTTTTTCTCCCCTTTTGGCCTATTTGGCCTCTTCCAGTCTTACAGATCTCATAGATGTCAACACAAGGGTTTCTGCCGAGAGGAAGCTTTCTCAGACCTTGAAGACTGGGCATCTCCCCGTGACGGCCCCCAACCCATGACCTGTGTTAGCTTCCCTTTACAGTAGTTCCACATTTACAATTTTACACCGTCTTCTGTAATCCCTTGATTCATGCCTGTTTGCCTTGGAACCACAAGCTCCATGAAGGTAGGAATGGTGTCTCTTTTTCTTGCCGTTCTATTCCCAGGGCCTTGTAAAATGCCTGCCAGCACGCTAATACATTCAAAAATGATAAATGAACTGCAGGAATGATTTCTTCTCATTTCATAACATGGGAGATGGCAGTGGGGGAGTGAATGAGTTTGCCACCGATCACCAGGCAAGTTCAGAATGGTCCCAGACTGCCTTTAGTTCAGAAAGAAGATCCCAGGAGCAGCCCAAGTTGACCCTGCGGGGGACACTTTCCCTTTTACCATCTTTAGGTTGAGCCTGTTGGCAGCGCCTTCAGAATGAGAGTTATCAATGAAAATCATTCGCGTTTAATAACTTCTAACAGTACTACATAAATACTTGAAAAAAATATGGAGAAGTGTTTACAGTAGCTGCAGCTCATAAGGGAGATTTACAGGACTATTAAAAATTATTAGACCTCTTCCACGACAGAGAGGCTTTCACAGGCTGTACTGTGCAACTTCATATCCCGGTTCTGCAGAATGTTTATTTTCATGTTTTCAAAATACCGTATTTCTTCCACCATTAAATTTTATCTCAGAGGTGTTGTTTTAAAGCACGAATTTCCCCAACTCTCTGATCTTGTAATTCAGCTCCAAAATATGTTGCTCTGGAAACCCTCTGGAGACCGTACGGGGCCAGGGCATGGCTGGGGGAACTGTGCTGAATAATGCACGAAGCTTCTGAGGATTGCAGGGACATAAACGTCTGTGTCAGGGTCACAGACCTGCTGGTTGGCCATTGGCTGGGCCTCCCTGGCAGATGGAGGTAGAGTTTCCATCTAACTATAGGCACGAATGCAAGGAGGGAGCAGAGAGAACCAAGGTCTCATTGGGCTCTGAGCCCAGCTTGGTCGTGGAGGCACAGACCTGCTTGTCACTATTACTTCTGGGACATATGCACCCCCAATACATGCAGAATATGCAAGGGAACCTTTCTGGAGAATTAACTGTGCCACTGCCGGGCGCAGTGGCTCACACCTGTAATACCAGCACTTTGGGAAGCCGAGGTGGGCAGATCACTTGAGGTCAGGAGTTCGAGAACAGCCTGGCCAACATGGCAAAACCCAACTCTACTAAAAATACAAAAATTAGCTGGGCATGGTGGCCCACGCCTATAATCCCAGCTACTTAGGAGGCTGAGGCAGGAGAATCACTTGAACCCAGGAGGCAAAGTTGCAGTCAGCTGAGATTGTGCCATTGTGCTCCAGCCTGGGTAACAGAGCGAGACTTAAAAAAAAAGAACTGTGCTGACTGCCCACATCCCCTGGTAACCCCCAGCATTGCTGAGGGAAGATGGCGCCTCCTTCCTTGACATGTTGACCTCATGACAGAAACCAGGGTTCTTGAGGCAAAAGAAGACATCAGGCATCCATGTGTGGTGATATGATGCTGTTTCTGGTCCAGACGCCACTTCACAGCAGAGGCTGCTTGAGCCATGTCAAATGGAGGATGTGTATGATGTTACAAACATTGTAAAATGTGTCCAAGAAGGAGTTTTGAGAACTTCTCTGTCACCAGGATTTATGTATATATGTATGTATGTATTTATTTATTTTTAGACAGAGTTTTGCTTTGTAATTCAGGCTGGAGTGCAGTGGTGCAATCACTGTAGCCTCAACCTCTTTGGCTCAAGAAGTCCTCCCGCCTCAGCCTCCCAAACAGCTAGGACTACAGGCTTGCACCACTACATCTGGCTAATTTTTTTGTTTTGTAGAGATGGGGACTTGCTATGTTGCCAGGGCTGGTCTTGTACTCCTGGGCTCAAGTGATCTGCCTACCTCAGCCTTCCAAACTGTTGGGATTATAGACATGAGCCACCGCGCTAGGCCTGTCACCAGGATTTAACATCAACTTAGCCGGCATTAAAATTCCCCAGCTTTTCCTCCCCTAGGCCTTGGTTCCAGCTGTTTCTCCTACCTGGAATGCCTCCCTCTCAGCCCAGTTTCAGAAAGCCAGCAACACACCGCTCCCACTGTTGGTTAGCAGTGACTCTTCCCCAAGGTGGGGGTGCCTTTGTGGCTTCCTGAGCAGGTTTAGTGCTCTGTCCCTGCATGCCTGGCTTCTGGGTACCCCTCAGGCCCAGCCCCACTGTCTAGAAGGTGAACTTCTCTGACACAGGTGTGTTCAGGGGCGGAGCTGGTCAGGTGAGCAAGGCGTGCAGGCCACAGCGGCTACACGGGTCAGGCGGCCCTGTTTAATCCAGCATGCCACCAGGAGGGAATGTGGGCTTCATGTGGCAAAATTTTCAGATTTTCCAGAAATCCTGATTTCTGTGGGAACTCTTCTTTTTTCAAGTTGCCCAAATTGCAAAATTCTAGAGTTCAAACAAAATACATGTAGCTAGTGAACAGCATGCACCAGACAGTTGGGGTCACTCACCTCATTTCCCATCCTCCTAGGCCCTTCTAATGTGCAAACATCCTTTCCCTAAGAGGCTCAGGGAACCCTGAAGTCGAGTGGAGACGGTCAATGTGAGGGGAGCCTGCGGAGGGCTGGGAAGGAGGAGGAGGACCAAGGGGGTCAGGGAGGTGGGGATGAACAGTGATTGGTTCTGTGATTCTGCGGGCTCTTCAAATTCTGACCCCTACAGGTCTCTCTCTGTCTCCTCCCTTGCTCCAGTGACTAATTAATTATGCTACTTAGGAATCCTTCCTGCTGTGAAGGAGCTTGAAAGGGATGGAATGGAGAAGCTCCTGTCCTCCACACCAGGAGAGCCGCTGGACTATGGGCTGGGGGCTAGGGACCAGGAGTCCAGGGGGTTGGAGCCTCTGGAGGGCTCCACTCCCCATTTCCCTAATGAGAAGGTAACACTAGGTTGCCAAGGCCAGTGCGGAAGCTTCAGTGAGCTGCACCTGCGCTGGGCACCTCTAACCACTAGCCCCAAGCATCAGGGAGTGCCCTGAGCTATCCAGGCATCCAGCCCCACGAATTAATTAAACCCCAGGCAGGGCAGGACGCTAATCATAATTCACACAGCCTCATCAGGGCCCAGCTTCTCAATGGTAAATCAAGATGAGGAAAATGGTTTATTCAGGGTAATCCTAGTTAAACCAGACAAATTTTCTCCATATCCCACTGGCCCCATTTATGGAGGAAGGGAATGTGACTGGAATTGTTGAGGGGGAGTCTGTTTCCCAGGAGCCTGCACTGAGAGACACTGAGAGCCCTGCCTGCGGCACCGTGGAGCTGTGTCAGGGCCCCTCTGCTTTCTTCCCTACGGATCAGGGCCCCTCTGGACCACTTAGTGGAGCCTGCAGGTCACTGAGGACTGGGTGAAGCACTCACTGTCACCAGCATCAATGTCGGGAACCACTGGGGGTGGCAGGGGTGTGTGTAGGGGTGCTGGGAAGAAGGTTGTTGGCTGCAGACAGACAGGAGAGTCTAGAAACTGCTTCCCTACAAGCGGGCCAGAGCTCCCCTCTTCTCTTGAGACAGAAGATCCTGATTCTCTGAGATTCCAGGGCTGTTCCAGCTTTGGATGAATCTGAAGAGAAGGCAAGAGTCCACTGGGTAAGACCTCCTTCTGTGAGCACAGGGATACCCTAGACCCTACAGTTTGCCCTCTGAGCAGCCAAAGCAGTGGGTTCACAGTCAAGTCCTTCCTGTCTCTCTTTATGTTTTCAAAGCGCTCTCCAGACCCTGTCAGACACACACCTCTGACGTCCTCTCCCACCGCTCCCCCAACTGCTCCAGCCCCACAGGACAGTGCATGTGTGTGCATGTGCGTGTGCATGTGCATGTGTCCGCATGTATGTGTGCATGTGCATTGCGTGTGTGTGCAAGTGTATGTGCATTGTGTGTATGTGCATATGTGTGCGTGTGCATGTGTGTGCACGTGTGCATGTGTGTGTGTCTTGCATATGCGTGTGCATGTGTGTGCGTAAGTGTGCATGTGCATTGTATGTGTACGTGCGTGTGTGTGCATGTGTGTGCACTTGTGTGTGTGCATGTATGTGTTGTGCATGTGCATGTGTGTGTACATGTGTATTGCATAAGTGTGTGCACTGCATATGTGCATGTGTGTACGTGTCCATGTGCATGTGTGTGTGCATGTGCATGTGTGTGCATATGTGGTGCATGTGTATGTGCATAGGTATATATGTGCGTTGTATGAGTATGTGCATGTGCATATACGTGTGCATGCTGTGCATGTACGTGTGCATGCATGTATGTGAATGTGTGCATGTGCATGCTTGTGTGTGTGTGTGTGCTTACTGTTTTTCAGACATGCCAGTCTTGGGACAGCTGTGCCTCCATTTGGGCCAGGACTCATTGTTCCCCAGAGCCACAGCTGGCTTCTTCACATTGATTCAGGTCTATGTTCAGAGGCCTCCTCCTCAGAGAGGCCCTCTCTGTGACCCACACGCTCTTAGCCACATCCCCCTGTTTTATTATATCCTCCACAAACTGATTCCAACCCCAAATTATAATTTTTTACTTGTTTGTCTGTCTTCTCAATAGCAGCAGGGACTTGATAATGTATAAAATCCCCAGTGTCTGGCTCAGTGGCTGGCACTTAGTGGACATTCAAAAGATAGCTGTCGGACAGAGATGTGACCACTGTCAGGAGTGTGGCCTCAGAGCAGGGAGTCCCCTGGCCTAAGCTCAGGTGAGAAGTGCCTTCTCCTGCAGGTGAAAGTTTGGCTCCCACACTTCTGTAAGATGGGTACTCTTCACCCAGCAGGGGCTTCTCCTTCTACTTCAGGATCAGCTCAAGTGCTACATCCCTTGTGCAGCCTTCCCTGATTTCTCTACCTCCCTCCTAGGACTCATTCTCTGCTCCTTCCACAGCCTCTTGCTGTATCACACTATAACGCCTCTTGCTCAGTGCAGTGTGCCTGTGTACTCATCCCTGCTTTGATGCCTCTCCCACCCCTCTGACCTAGCCCAGACTCTCCGGCACAGGCGCTCAGGACGGGGTTGGGAAGTCAAGTGCTGGAGGCAGCTGTGAGAGGGCCCAGAAGAGTCCATTCCTTATTTGAAGATGGCCATAGTGTGAATGCCTCAGTTAGATACTGTTCCTACGTGTCTTCACGTAAGAGGGGAGGAGAAGACACGTGTATTCATGTGTCTTCACATGTCTTCAGGGAGGAGAGCAGGACACAAAAGGCTTAGGGACATTTTTGAAGCTGACAGCTTAGAAGTTCTCCCATTTCATCTTCTGGGTTTTTCTGCATCTCAGCTATCCCTGCTCCTGGTTTCCAGACCTGCTGCTCCAGACAGAGCATTGCTTTTACTCAAGACCTTTCATTCTATTGAAATTTCACTGTCCCACATCCTACTGTTCTGTAAGTCGACTGCATTACCAGAAAGCTCTTTCAGACAGAGCCCTGGGGAGATGACCATGCCTGGTGGTGGAGGGGCTGGGGCCACTCTTTCATGGAGAGACCTTCTGGAATTGGTCTTAAACATGGAAACTCCGGGCATACACCCAGTGAGCCTACCTGGCAGTGGTTGTGGGGTTGGCTATGAAGAGACTTGGAGTGCAGTGAGGAATGGTAACTGTTGGGGGAGGCCATGGGCACACCAGCTATTTGTGAGGGCCTCACAGGGGACAAGTTGCAATGCCATCCATCAGAGAGTGTTTGGAACCCTCTATCTCGACCTTCTGTTTTTCCTACCACCTGGTCTCTGGAGATCTGGAAAGGGTGCTGTTTACCAGCAAAGCCAGATGCAAATGCACATAGAACACCTTTCTCCCCTCAGTACTGGCAGGTCTCACATTAGGAGCTGTACTAGTTTGTTCTCACCCTGCTCTAAAGAAACATCTGAGAATGGGTAATTTATGAGAAAAGAATTTTAATTGGCTCACGGTTCTGCAGGCTGTACAGGAAGCATGATGCTGGCATCTGCTCAGCTTCTAGGGGAGCCTCAGGAAACTCACAATCATGGCAGAAGGTGAAGGACAGCCAGCACTTCACATGGCCAGAGCAGCAGGAAGGGAGAGATGGGGAAGGTGCCACACAGTTTTAAACAACCAGATCTTGTGATCACTCACTAACTATCACGAGAACAGCACCAAGGGGATGGTGCTAAACTATTTATGAAGAACCACCCCCATGATCTAATCACCTGCCACCAGGCCCCACCTCCCACACTGAGGATCACAATTCAACATGAGATTTGGTGGGGACAGATATAAACCATGTCAGGAGCCATTTGGAAGGACCAAACACTCACTTTAACATGAAATATAAGATTTGTGTATAGGAACTGCCCTTTACTTATTACCTGGAGGCAGAACCCAGTTAGCTGAAGTGGTTGGGCAAGTCATCATTTATGTTAGATTCTATAATCTAAGATTGGGCAGAGGACAAATGTGCTTTTAGCATTGTGCAGCCAAAGTTACATTAGCAGAGAGAATTGTCAGGAACTCTGAAGGGACTGAGATTTTACCCTACTTGCAAGATAAGTTAGTGAGTAGAAAAAACACAAAGTTTTTCACGTTCTTGCACTCAATAACAATCAACCCAGAATAATTCAGTGGAAAATTTTGCATTTTTTTTCCCATGCACCAAGCAAGCAATCAATTCTGCATCAGACACCAGCTGGGTGTCTTCCAATTCAATTCTGACACTGTCTAACTGGAGATAACTTCAGATCCCACAGGTTGAGGGCTCAGTCCCAAAAGACCATCCCACCCTACTTCAGGCACTAGTAGCAAGTCTGGTAAATGTAAATTAGTGTTTCTCTGCATTCTGTGAGTCACTCTAGCAGGTTAATTGAACCCAAAGAGGGGACCTTGGAAACCCCAACTTCTGATCAATTGGCTTCAAGTTGGGGGTTCCCAAAACCTCCTCTTTGGGTTCAATTAATCTGCTAGAATGGTTCACAGAACTCAGAGGAACACTTACTTACATTTACCAGTTTATTATAAAGAATATTTCAAAGGATACAGATGAAGAAATGTGTCGGGTAAGATATGGGGAAAGGAATGGAGAGCTTCCATGCCATCCCTGGGGTGCACCATCCTGCAGGAACCTCTGTGTGTTTGTCTATCTCGAAGCTTTCCAGGAACTAGGAGAGGAACTCTGTTCTTATGGGTTTTTACAGAGGCTTCATTACATAAGCATGGTTGCCTAAACCACTGGTCATTGGTGATCAACTTAACCTTCAGCACCTCCCCTCTTCCTGGAGTCCAAACACTCTCTAATCCTGCCTTGGTCTTTCTGATGACCAGCTTCTCTCTTGAAGCTATATAGGAGCTCCCAGCCATCAGCCAATTCATTAGCATACAATAAGACATCACTTGGAAGAGTCCAAGGAATTTAGGAGTTGTATGCCACGAAATGGTGTCAAAGACCAAATATATATTTTACAACATCACAATTAGCCTGCCACAATTTCATGGACATTGGCAGAGGACAAAAGACTCCTAGGTCAGAGACAAAGAACTTTATTACTCACAGAAATAACAATAGCCCAAGTATCAACATTTTGTTGTGCTAGTTTCTTGAGCCCTGACTCCCACATGGTGATGGAAAAGCCAGGTGACATCTGCACACTCAATGAATGTGTTGTAGGAGAGGAGCTCTGAACTTTGAGAACCTGGATCTTTTATGTTGGGCAGTAAGCAAACCTAGCCTTTGCTCCAGAGGGAGACATTCTCTTTATCTTCCAAGGCTGTTCACTATACAGTGATTCTTTTCAAGATTGTTCTGAACAAAGGCAGCCAGTCCCTCTGCTCACAAGACATGCAGAAACATGGGAGACCCATAAGGACAGGAATATTTTATGTCAACCCAATGACATAATTTTCTTCCCATGCACCAATGAGGGCTTCTGCAGATTGTCTTTTGCAGTATAAAATGTGACTCATTTACTTTAGATGCTCAGGAACAGTTGAAGAAAACAAGAAATAAGGCAGACTGCAACCAAGACTAGAAGGTCATGCTATCCCTTCTCTAGCCAACAGTGGAAAATGACAGGGGAAGTAAGCCAGGCCTGGGGCTGTAAACATACCAGACAAGAAGAAACTCAATTCTGGAAGGAGGGTAGAGGGCTGTTGGAGACTTCATATGGGGAGAAGCTGAGAGAAGATGGCCTTCGGGGAGACAGGAGTGAAAGGAGATACAGTGTTTTACTGGGGGCCAATGCCCAATTTTTCACTTAATTCTGTTTATTTTGAGTTTTATCACTGGAAACAGAAAGTTCCTTGAATCATCTCCAGGATTCTAAGAACGAGGGTTCATATGGGCAGGAAAGAGCTCTCCCCACCTCATGCTCCATGCAAACACCTTCAGGTGGGAGGTAGGGGGATGAATCTCCTGCAGGGAGGCAGTGGTTGTGATTCTCTTGGTGTTTATGCCCGCTTTTCTTCAAAAGGATGGAGGAAGAGAGAGAGAAGTGCAGAGACAGTGCCACAAAGAGAAGGAGCTGCTAAGCCACACCTGGGTCAAAGGGGACTTTCTTGGCTCCCATATTGTTGCTGCATACCTAGGATTCAGCCTAGATCCAGTTGCTTGCTGCACAGAAAGCCAATCACTGAGACAACCAGTATTGCCAGGGAATAAAGGCTTTGTTGTGGGTGACATCAGCCAGAAGATGGTAGACAAGTCTCAAATCCATCTCCCTAAGTGACTATTGTCAGGGGTTCATTTATACAAGAGCTGATAACAGGCAGCAGGTGGTCTCACCAACTGGATACAATTATCTGGAAAACTTTAGCTCCCTGATACTACCTGGAAAGCCTGATGGTCAGCTTCCTGAAAAAGGAAATCAGACAAATGTAAATTTATCAAGCTTAAAGACTGGGAGTGTCAATTTCTACATTTATTCAAAAAACCCACAAACATCAGTTCTATGGGAAAACTGGGCCAGTTTCAACAGATGGGCCAGTTTCTGCGGACAGCAGCATCTGAGTCAAACACCAGCGTAGGGCTCAGCAAAGCACAAGAGTGGATGGAAAATTTGTTTCTTGACATGATAATTCACAGGTAGCTGCAAACTGCTGCAAGAGCCTCACACATCCTCTTCCTGGGAATCTGAAGGCCAGGTATGGACCTGTTGAGAAGGAAGAGGAACATCTGGAGATGCCCACCCAAGATTTCAGACTTGAGAGACTTGCTAGCCTCTGCAGCCTGTTTGCAGAAAGCAGCAGCATGGAGGTAGGGGTGTGGACCACCCTGCCCCTGTCTGGCCCTGGGACTTAGAACCCCTGCCCTTGGCGGTAAGCATGTTCTTCCATGTGAGACATTATATAACATTCACCAAGGCCCAGTGGCCTCAGCTCCATGGGATCGGAGAGGCCAGGGAGCTGTGAGTCACGCTTGGCTCAGAGCTGGTTGGGGCTCTCCCACTCAGCGGCAGGCAGTGTGCATTCCCATTCTGTTGTAAGCAGTGCAGCATGCCCAGCAGAGCTGCATGTGGTGTCACACTGCTTCCCAATAATCTTTCCTAACAAACATCCAGGGCATTTCAAGCAGTGCCAAGTGGGCTCTGGAGTGGAAACAGGGAGCCTCCTCTGAAGCATAGCAGCTCTGCCACCTTCCCACTCTCAGGGCACTGCAGGGGGCCGGGGGGGTTAGTAAATGGATGAACACCCTTAATTGCCTTGCCTGTGGGCCAAATGTGGTTAGTGAGAAATAAGTTCCTCAAATACAACACGCTGGAGCTGGATTTCACAATCAGCTGTGATGTGGACATGAGTCCAGAGAGGAGAGGTAGGGCAGGGCCGGGAGTGGTGCAGGCACAGGCATGGCCTTGGCTGCCCACTGGACTTCAGGACAGTCCTCCAGCCAGCAGCAGTGTGGGGGCAGGGGGATGAGCCCATGCACTTTGGCAGTTAGTTTGAGAAGTTTCTGAGTCGGCATACTAAGAACATTTTATTTAGTGTCACCGTGTCCGAGGTTGATGGACTTTCATGGTTATCTCATCTTACATCCCTCTTTTGTGGATGGAGAGACTGAGGTCTGGACAGACAATTTAATAAAAATAATTCATCTCACAGCTGTCTTTCTTTGGGACTATCCCCATTTAACAGATGGAGAATGGGGCTTGCTACAAACCTGCCAGTCAGTGAGGGGCAGAGCTGTGACCTCAACCATCAGCCTATGGAAAACAGATATCTGCCCAGTTCCTGGGATCTGTGCTTGTCTCAGTCTGTGTTCCTATAAAGGAATACCTGAAACTGGGTAATTTATAAAGAAAAGAGGTTGATTTGGCTCATGGTTCTGCAGGCTGTACAGGAAGCATGGTGCCAGCATCTGTTTCTGGTGAGGCCTTAGGAAGCTTCCACTCAGAGGGGAAGGTGAAGGGGGAGCCGACATGTGCAGAGATCACAGGGCAAGAGACCAAGAAAAGAGAGGTGTCAGGCTCTTTTCAGCAGCCACTTCTCACAGGAACTAAGAGTGAGAATCACACCAAGCCACACGTGGGGGATCCACAGCCATGACCCAGATACCTCCTGTCAGGCACCACCCCCAACTTGAACATGAGACTTGGCAGGGCCACCGCAGTGCTCCTGAAACAGATGTGACATAGCTGGGCACCTGTTACAGGCTGGGCACTGCTTTAGGCACTCAGGTGATGGTGGAAAGTAAGATGGAAAGATCCCTGTTCTCGCAATTTCCCCAGAAGTTACAAGGAGATTTGGTTCCTGGGTGCCAAGGCTTGGCAGTGTTCAAGGACACCCCACAAGGTGCCCTCTGTAGATGAGGCAACAGTAATTCCCTTGACGACTCAAATTTACAGAGATCCCAAATAGCATACATTTGAGAGACATTTTCTCCAGACAAAGAGGATGAGAAGGAGAATATCCCACCCAGAGATCATACTCAGAACTTAGGAAACAGTTCTTCTCATGTTATTGTATTTAGATGGTTAATGTTCTTTGTTCTTTCCTGTTTTTCATCTAGAGTGTCATTCTCATCGAGGGAGCATCTTTCTCCTCATTAAAATAGGAGGGGAGATATTCAGAAAGATATTTAATTTTACAGTGCAGGGAAACAAATACTATTTATTTATTAGTATAATTAGGACAAGAGACAAAACACATCTCAGATGTCTTTGAGCCTTTTATTGCTGCAGATATTGTCTTTCAAAACATCTGAAAATTAAGCCATGAAGTAGCATTTACCTTCCCCCAGTTACCACCAGGATAAGTTTCCCTGGGAAGGCGAGGGGAGTGGGGAGCTGCCGCAGCTGGATCATATGCACTTTATTCATTAGGCTGTAATAAGAAATTTACCATTTTCCATAAAGGGGCTATTTCAGATCCCACCAACCAATGAGCCAAGGCTCCAACAGGTGGGAAATTCTGCACCCACATATGCATGAGGGAGCAGAGTCACACCTCAAATATTTAAGCTAAAACTCTTTAATAACAGCATAAAAGCAGAGCAGGTGTTAAATTACTGCAGGATTTATACTGTCATCCCAGCCCAAATGTGGATGCTCCTGAATGACTGTGCCATTTCTGCCACGGGGGACTGGGTGACCCAGTCCTGCTAAGTCCGGCTGGGCAGGCTCTGGGGCTAAGGTGATTGAGGACTATGCATAAGAAAAGAGAAGTGCACAAGAAAAATCCCATTCTTGAGAAATGAAAGCTGACGGTCATGCCTCTGGCTGCTCTGCCTACATCATCCAGTCATACCAAGAACAGAGGACAGTAAGCTTCTGCACATGTCAAAGATGGTTTGCATCAGATGTGCTTATTTTGTGTGGCATCCATGCCTTCTTCTGGTAAAAGGATCCCTGGTTCCCTTTGGTTTCCTCTGTTCTGTTGCAAGCAGGCTGGCTGCAATTGTCAACCAGGGCACCCTGCCACTCTGACTGCATTAGGCAAGGAATAGGAATGTGACAAAAGACAGCCCAATTGGCTTCTTTCTTGGTACTTTGAATCTCAAGGTACCTGAGGCAAGGATGAATAGAATGGTTAGGGTTGATGAGCTGCCAATTAGCGCCACCTGCCTGGGTCCCTGGAGTGCCCCTTGTTTCTGTTTCTTGCATGTCTCTGTCTGGGTGTTCCTTTGATTTGATGCATTCTCTAATATCTTCCCATTAAATTTCACTTTTGCTTAAGCTAGCCAGAGTTGATTTCTGTTGCTTGCAATTAAAAAACCTTGACTGATATAAAAATAACAGCAGCAACAACAACAGTTGCAGATGCTGTTTATTAAGAGCAGAGCTTTATAAGATGTTACCTCATCTAATGTTCACAGAGTCAAACTAAAGTAGATATTATTATTGCTGTCTTATACCACGTGGTATTCAGAGTCAGAAGCAGCCCAGGCCCAGTGGTTCTTTAAAAGTCTGGCTTGTGATCCCAGTGAATTCCTCTGTATCAGTCAGAATTCCCCAGAGAAACAGAACAAGTAAGATATATATGTGTAGATAGAAAGGTAGGTAGATGTGTGGATGAATGGATGAATGGATGAATAGATGCATGGGTGGATGGATGGATGGATGGATAGATAGAGTTATATATATATGAGGAGAGATTTATGTTGGGAATTTGCTGACATGATTATGAAGGCCAGGAAGTCCCACCGTAAGCCATCTGCAAACAGCAGAACCAGGAGGGCTGGTGGTAAAGTTCAGTCTGAGTCCAAAGCCCTGAGAACTGGGGGAGCCAATGGTGCAACTCCCACTTTGAGATCAAAGGCCTGGGAAACAAGGCGCACTGTTCTAAGTCCTGGAATCCAAAGGCCCAAGAACCTGAAGCTCCAATGTCTAAGGGCAAGAAAAGATGGAGGTCTAAGCTCAAGAAGAGAGAGAATTCACTCTTCCCCTGCTTTTTTGCTCTATCTGGGCCCTCAATGATTGGATGATATCAGCTCACCTTGGTGAGGTCAGATCTTTACTCAGTCTCCTAATTCTAAGGCTAATCTCTTCTGGAAACACCTGCATAGAGATACCCAGAAATGACCGGGCATGGTGGCTCATGCCTGTAATCCCAGCACTTTGGGAGGCCAAGACAGGCAGATCACCTGAGGTCAGGAGTTCGAGACCAGCCTGACCAACATGGAGAAACCCCGTCTCTATTAAAAATACAAAATTAGCTGGGCATGGTGGTGCATGCCTGTAGTCCCAGCTACTCGGGAGGCTGAGGCAGGAGAATCACTTGAACCTGAGAAGCGGAGGTTGCAGTGAGCCGAGATTGCGCCATTGCACTCCAGCCTGGGCAACAAGAGCAAAACTCCGTCGAAAGAAAGAAAGAAAGAGAGAAAGAGAGAAAGAAATACCCAGAAATATGTTTCCACCAGCTCTTTGGGCATCCCTTATCCTAGTCAAATTGACACACAAAATTGACCATCACACACTCTATATGGGGCCTCTAACTTGCCCTGCAGTCTTGTCTAGAGGGATGACTGCATGACTCAAGTCCCCAGAATCAGGGCGAAAGCAGTTTCCAAATCATCTCCACTGATGGCAACAGATGGGTCTAGAAGCTTGGGAAAGAGTCCTCCCTGATTTTAACCTCCCATTTGAGAGGAGTGTGTGTCTTCCTTCTGAATTAATTACTTATGTGAATCCAGAAATCTCTAATGAGAAGAAATAAATTCTCAGTGGGTTTTGTTCTCTGACTTCAGAGGGCCAAAAGCCTGTCATTGAGAACTGAGCAGAAACAGTGCCCAGGATGAGATGAGCAGGGGTAGGATGCCTCAGGATGTAGCAGGTCTATCCTGTGACAGAGTGCAGTCCTACACAGTAGCCTTCAGTGCTGGCCTCGAGTCACTTGTGGATGAAACCCCTCAAACTGAGGCCCAGTTTGAGAGGGCTGCAGACTCAAGTGTCTACAGAAGCCAAGGGACAGTGTGAGTGAAGCGGGTCCCTGCAGTTACCACAGCAGTGGGGGTGAGGTCTGTTCCCATAGTAAAGGCCTCAGGGGGATGCCCTTGATCTACTCGTGGAATTTCAAGTCTTTCAACATTTGGGGATAGAATTGATTTGGAGGCAAGGGACTCTTCCAGTTAACATGAGGAGAATAACATTTTATTTGCCAGATTTTCTTAGAAGAAGAAAGCACGCTTTTTTAGAAAAAAAAAACGTTAGAAAAAACAAGCGCGCTTTGACACATGCTTGTTAGAAGAACTGTCCCACCTGTCTGAGGACCACCTTCTAACTAATTGCATTGGTAGCCAACAGTTACAAACTGGGCATTTCATTTAAAAGCCTGAATTCCTCCTTTCTTTTTGTGTAGTACATCTTCTTAGCCCAGATTAGCTAATGGGCAGATGAGAGCAAGGCCCCATGAGGCTGGGACATGGGGTAGGTACTGGGGTGCCATGAGGGTGGCTGAGAATAGAAACGCATCAGCAACTTCACTGTTTTGTTAAGGACATGCATGCCCTTCACACAGAATGTTTAATTTATCCACGAGATGGCCGTGGCTTAGAATAGTCTATCAGAGGCGGCGATCAATTTAGAGACACCTGGGCCCTCACCAGCAATTCTGGCTCCTCAGGTGAGCCTGGGGATGTCTTTCTTATGGGACAAGACACATTTCTCTCCCGCAGGCCAAAGCCTGCTAGATGGCCGTGTTTGTATACAGAGCTGTCTCCTAATCCCAAAGACAGTGCTCCACTTTAACTCCAGAGGCACTGGCAGTGTGTCGACATCCTTGCCCAAAAGATCGGAATAGTCCCAATCATTTTGGGCGGGCTGTGTTAAACAGGAGGTTCTGATCTAATAGTTGGCCTGTGTAAATTGTCTTAGGAGTAATTTCATTTGCATAACATTTGCATTCACATTTAAATTCTCAACTATCTGAAGAAGAAATAGTCATTAGATACAGACTGGGCTCGCCTTACTGTCCCTGTAACTACCACTTCCCCCATGTACACCCCTGGGCTGAGCAATCTAAGGTCAAGGGTGGTGAATGGGATTTTCCTGAAGAAAAATGTGTTGTCAGTATGTTCCTTCCCACACCTAACTGCCCAGTAACAGGAGGGCGGCGCTGAGCTCCTGGAGGCCTGTCCTTGGAAATCTCCACCAAATCACTAAGACTCCAGTGAAGAGTCAGGGAAGAGGCATATTTTCTCTCCTCTTCCTCCACTGGGGTGTGTAGGGAGGAGGAGGTGTGGTCATGCTTCCCAAAGCTGCACAGGCATCAGTCAGGACTGAAACAGTCCAGGCAGGCGGGGTGTCCTGGTCAGTTCAGGGCTGAAACAGTCCAGGCAGTTCAGGACTGAAACAGCCCAGGCAGGCGGGGCCTCCTGGTCAGTTCAGGGCTGAAACAGTCCAGGCAGGCGGGGCGTCCTGGTCAGTTCAGGGTGGGGCAGGCAGGGCATCCTGGTCAGTTCAGGGCTGAAATGTGTGGAGCAGGCGGGGCATCCTGGTCAGTTCAGGGCTGAAACAGTCCAGGCAGGCGGGGCGTCCTGGTCAGTTCAGGGCTGAAATGTGTGGGGCAGGCGGGGCATCCTGGTCAGTTCAGGGCTGAAACAGTCCAGGCAGGCGGGGCGTCCTGGTCAGTTCAGGGCTGAAATGTGTGGGGCAGGCGGGGCATCCTGGTCAGTTCAGAGCTGAAATGTGTGAGGCAGGCGGGGCATCCTGGTCAGTTCAGGGCTGAAACAGTCCAGGCAGGCGGGGCGTCCTGGTCAGTTCAGGGCTGAAATGTGTGGGGCAGGCGGGGCATCCTGGTCAGTTCAGAGCTGAAATGTGTGGGGCAGGCGGGGCATCCTGGTCAGTTCAGAGCTGAAACAGTCCAGGCAGGCGAGGCGTCCTGGTCAGTTCAGGGCTGAAATGGGCCGGGTAGGCAGGGTATCCTGGTCAGTTCGGGCTGCTACAGCAAAGTGCCACACCCCGAGTGGCTCTAACAAGCAACCATTGTTTCTCACAGTTCTGGATGCTACAAGTCCTTGGTCAGGGTGCCAGCGTGCTCAGGTTTTGGTGAGGGCCCTCTTTCGGGTTGCAGGCAGCTGATTTCTTGTTGCATCTTCACATGGCAGGAAGACAGGGAGGGAGTTCTTTAGTGGGGGCGGGAGTCTCTTTTGTAAGGGCACTAATCCCATTTATGAGGTCTCACACCCTCATGACCTGCTTATCTACCGAAGGCTGCAGCTCCAATGCCATCACCTTGGGAGTTAGGATTTCAGCATGTGAACTTTGGGTGGGGGGTGGGTGTGGCACAAGCATTTGGTCCATTGCACAGCGGTCAACCAGAAGCATATGCTTTGTCTAAAAGGTGCAGCAGCTGCGAAAGTGCCCAGTGTTTCACATCTTCTGAATTTTCTCAAGAGAATGAATGATGTGGTTTTTCTGTGAAATCTCTAAGTTTTAAAAATGTTGGTTTGGTGAAGGGTCAGGTGTGGTGGCTCACGCCTGTAATTTCAGAGCTTTAGGAGGCCCAGGCTTTTGCTTTTGCTTTTGCTCAGGAGTTCAAGACTAGCCTGGACAACATAGTGAGACCCTGTCTCTACAAAAAAAAATTTTTTTAATTAGCCAGGCATGGTGGCACGTGCTTGTAAGTCCCAGCTACTTAGGAGCCTGAGGTGGGAGGATCTTTTGAGCTCAGGAGTTGGAGGCTGCAATGAGCTGTGATAATAATGCCACTGCACTCCAACCTGGGCAACCAAGGGTGATCCTGTCTCTAAAAAACAGATAAATAAATAAATTAGTAAAAACCCAAAATGTAAATATGCAGTGGTGCCACTGCAGGCTGGATCTGAACCACAGGCCATGCAAGATGTGTGATCTGGGCCAGCCCCTCGGGATGGATGGCTCCTTTTTGTACCATCTACATTGTCAGGAGAATGGGACTATGGTCTAAGAGGGATAAGCTTTTATAAGACACTTCGGAGGCAAACAAGAATTTCACTGTGTTTATGCCAAACACCAATGGTTTCAGTGCCAGAGGGCATTTCATCAGTGCTGCTGGTGGCAGGTGGCAATGGGAAGGGTCTTTAATTTGGGAAGTTTAGGAAGCTTCAGTTTAGATACTGGGATCATTAAGGCAGAGGATACTTTGAGCAACTTTTGAGCTGTAACTTGTTGCTGTTAGAGTCCAGAAAAGGCCCTGGTTTTCCATCCCAAGAAAAGCAGCATGAGTGGCTGCGCAGGCTGTGCTTGTGCCTGGCCTCAATGGCTCCTTAGTATTGTTCCAAGGAGACATTGGCTCCTGGAAGCTCTGGGGGCTTCTGGGAAGACAGGACAGCTGATTCGTTAGCATGCACTTTAGGAAGCTGCACGTGAGTGTCACACTGTCAGATGCATTTTACAGCTCTCCAAATGGTAAGACTTTCTTGAACGTTTATGTAGGCTACGGTCGGACCATAATTTTAAGTTCTTAAAGCAGAGTTGCAGATGATAAGGGCTGTAAACTGAGAGGAAAAGCCAGCACATAACTGCCGTGCTAATGGCTGCGACCTAATGCTCTGGAATGGTGTTTACGCAGAGTGCTCAGGATGAAATTGACAATGTAATGTGAGGGCAGGGGGCCTCTCTGTGGAATTTCTGCAGAGGCCCATTTACCCGAGGTAAAGTCAGTGAGGGGGATGTTAAAACAATTGTTCCCAGCTCTGCTGTGGTGCTGTCTCTAGTGAACCAAAAGAGAGGCTTTACGCAAAACATTTTTTTTTCTAATTAAAAGAGGATCAGAATCAATGTAAAGAAAAAAATAAATAGGAAAGAAGAAAATGAGAAAATCCCAATTCATCTTCAAATTTACCACTCACAGATCATCAGAACTAACATTTCAGTGTGTAACCTTCCAGGATGTTCTCTGTGTGAGTATGCACACATGCCTACACAAACCCATTGCCTCCTGTGCATTTCTGGAGCTGGCTTGCTCCTCCCAGCACTTGAGCATTCCACACCACGGTGGACCGATGTAATTGTGGCTAGGTTGTATTCCATGCTTTGGAACAAAATCTGATTTCGCCCTTCTTGTTGGAAATTTTGGGTACTTCCAGTTTTTATAAGCACAAAAAACTCTGCCATGATTATCCTTAAGCCTCCCCTCCTGCACATTTCTGATGATTTCCTTGGAATACATTTTTAGAAGGAGAATTTCCAGGGCAAAAGGCATGCAGCTCTGTTTCTACTGGTCGCACTCTGCAGATTTTCTCTACTCCCATGGCCTCATGTCCTCTCTGTGCCAACCACATCCAAATCCAGCTCCATAGCCGGACCTGTAGCTTCAGGCTCCTAGACCCAACAGTCTTCACTGGCCATCGTCTCAGCCACTTAGAGTGAACATGCTGAAAGTGGAACTCAGAACCTCCTATGCAACCCACCATCTGCATAATCACCATTTGCAGGGGGCCTAGGATGGAAACCAGGACTAATCACCAGTGTCTTCCTCCCTCTCACTCCCAACCCAATAAATCCCCAAGTCCTGGAAATGCTTGCCCCTAAGCATGCTAAATCTGTCTGTGTTTTCATTTTATCTAGTACTACCCAAGCCCAAGACACCAGCTTATGTCCAGGGATTTCTTTAGAGATTCCTAAACTCTACACGTTCTCATGAGAGATGAATGAGCCTGATAAACACATCCAACCCAATGTGGTGGGACATGGAGATTCTCTATACTAGGAAGCCACACTTTAAAAGAACACTCAGGCCACACTTGATCTGAAGACTGGTGAGCCATTGGGCCAGTCGTGGCATTTGGTGTGTAGAGATTTTTGAAATAAGGAGCCTTCTGATTTCCTCTGATTGGAGATACTGAGTCCGTGCCTCTCCTACATTTGAGGCTGGCTCCATTCCTCATTCTCCTTCTTCAAGGCAGTGTCATGTCTGAGTGACTTAGGTGGGGTTCTTTGCAGCACCAAAGGCTGGACCATGGGCCTGTACTGGTGTCCACAGCTCAGGACCTTCTCCTCTGCCAACAGGAGACCCTCCTAGACACAGGCTGGACTCTACTCCCTCAGTGACCCCAAGCCTGTCTCAAGTCCTGAGCACACCAAGCGCTCAGGAGGTGTTTAAAGGAATCCAGAACATGGTTTAGGCCCATGCTGCACTGGGGGCCCAGCCAAGATGAGAAGCATGGCCAGAATCCCTGGCCTCCAGACCTGAGTGACTTAGGGAACTACTCATATAAGGAAGCCCTGGCCGCTGTCAAAGAGACAGCTGTGGCTTGTGGCATATGCCACCTGCACAGCCACCTGCCACATCTCCCATCTTAGCTGCCTTCTGAGCAGGGTTCAGATAACAGGCAGGGATTCAGCACATGTATTCAGGCCACATGCTACCTGAAGAGTGTGTTCATAAATGACTGGCTGTCCCCAAACCAGGGGTTGGCCTGTGGGCGTGTACCTCTTGGATTCCTGTGTGTTCACAGTCACTGCGGTTCACTGAAGGATCTTGGAGACTGGACTGTCGGCCTCAGATTTTGCTTTTCCCACAGTGCCTGCCCCATCGTGAGCTCCCAGGTGCCTGTACACAGGAAGTGCTCAGCTACTGGGCTGCCATGCTCTTTGTCCAGGGGTGAGAGGGGGTCCCCCTGAAACTCTACCAGGAGAATGAGCACTGCTTTCGTTGGTGTCACTGAAATGAGTACGTGTGGAGGTGCCACTCTGGAAGCTGGGCAGGCCTCAGCCCATCTTGGTAAGTTGCAGGAAATGCTCAGCTCTCAGCAAAGCAAATCAAGGCATGAGAATTGTTTTCTGAGGAGCTGCACAGAAACAACACTCAAGGGTTTATTTATGTCCTTTCTCACAAACACATCAAAATGCATTTGGACAATTCAAAGTCCAAAATGAGTTAAAAATAGTGCTGGGGGACAAAGCCAGCACAGAGAGTCCATTAGCGCCGATCCACATTAATGACCTCCAAGGCCTTGGCCGCCGACAGCAGGGACTGGAAGTTGGGAGCCGCCAGCTGCAGTCACCACACAGTCCTCCTACACGGGCTTGGCCCCAGGGATAAGAGACTGAACAATATTTGCTTTCAGCTTGAGCTGAGGTGGGGGGTCTCTCCCTCATCTGAGCTAAGATATGTCTTTGGGGCTAGGAGAATCTGGGGACAGAGTGTTGGGGGTGGGGACATTCTGCTTGGCTTGCTGGCATCAGTGTGGGGAGGGACTTTTCTGGCATGAAGAAAAAATAAAACTCTGTGATGAGGCAGAGCTTATGGGAGCTGATGGGGAGGGCACTTCAACCCGCTCCTCCCACCCCAACCCCCACCAGCTGCAGAGAAAGACCAGGTGTTTTGTTTCCCATCAGTCGCGGGCCAATACTTTTGCAGAATTCAATAAAACTTGAATTATGAGAAAAATGAAATTAAAAGAAAAGCCATACAAAATACAAGCCCCCAATTCGTGTTATTGGATTGAACAGTCATACTCCGTGACTCTGTCCAATGGCCGCGGTGGTTTCTAAACACTCTGGATGTCAGTCTTCATCGTGACCACACTCGGCAGCACAGCAGAAGGCTCCCGCCATTCCTGGGCTCTCCCACCTCCATGCCCTTGCTCGGTGCCCCTCAGCCGGGAGTTACTCTCCTTACCCTGTCTCTCCGTGTAGGGTGGAACATCCTCTTGGGCCCAGGGCTGAGTGTCCACATTTGCCTCTCTCCTCTCCATCCCCAAGATGGCTTCAGACAGGGACCTCCCACCTCTCACCTAAATCTACCTGCCACCCCCTGGCCGGGGCATCTGTGTCCCTTCACGCGCCGTCCCACCCTCCCTCCAAAGGCTGCGAAACAGATCCACGTCTTGAATCAAGCATTTCCTATCACATCACCTACCAGGTAAGGTTCCTCAGCAGCTCACAGGCAACCACAGGGCTGATCCCAAGTACCTAGACTGTGGCCAAGGCCCCACCGAGCTCCTGCTGCTTCCCTCCCTCCAGGCCCCCCACTGCACCCTCAATCCCCAGGCAGCTCCAGGGACCTCTACCTGTCCTTGGATATGCCCTGTTCCCTCTGGCCCCACAAACTCCACCCATGTTGTTCCTCCAGCCGCATCTCCCTGTCTCCTTCACCTTCACATGGGGACAGATCCTGTGTGATTTCACGCCCCGGCCCTTGCCCCTCCTTGGAAATGCCTTCCCTGCTTCTCCCATCCCCAGATCTAGGTGACCCCATAGAATAGTCCTCAATCCTTCTTCTAGCTCTTGTCACCCTGGAGTTTATTTTTTTCCCCAAATCCTCTTCATGGAGCACTTCTTGGGGACAGGTCTTTGAGTGCGGCGTCTGCCTCCCCTCCCCGGGTGCGGGGCCTATCCTCAGGAGCCACTCCTGAGCTTTGTGTCCAGAGACCAAAAGAGACTGGGAGGCAGACACAATAGTATCATCACCCCAAGAGAAGTGAGAAGATCTGTGGAGGCCAGAGTGAGGAGGGGTGGGAAGGCATCCCCTCAGGGGAGGGGCAGGTGCCCACCTGGCACAGATATCCAGACGGTGAGATCATCCGGGGCCTGGTAAATAAATACTGGCTTCCTCACCTCTGGAGCAGGACACCTTGGAGGCGTGTCTCACACAGCATCTCCCCTGAGCAGATGAGTCCTGGTGCCCACGGTGGGACCCTGTTCTCTCTCCTTCCACCTGGTTTCCTGCTCCCTCACAGGCCTCCTGGGATCACCTCCCACCCAAGATTTTTGTCTTGGGTGCACCCAGATTTTTGTCTCAGGTCTGTTTCTGGAGATCCAGAACTAAAACCAAGAACCTCCTGGCTACCACCCTGGAGTCACCATCTAGTACCAGAGATGGGGGAAGAAAGAAAAGTAGCTCATGGCAAGTCGTAATAAAGGTTCTGAAGAAAATGAACCAGGGCAAAATAAAATATCATGCAGGGCCGGTCAATGAAGGCCCACTGGACACAGTGACATTTACAGATTTGCAATTGTATGCAACAAAGCTTCGGTACAGGGCAGCGTGTGGGGCTCGGAGGGGTGGCCGGTCCTATCAGGTCAGGGAGCATCTCACAGAAGTGGAGATTGAGCTGCATACAGTGGTCGGAGTGTCAGACAGCTATGCAGAGCTGAGAAAGCCTGCCAAGGCAGCAGGGGTATGGTTGAGCCTGAGCCGCCAGAAAAGCCACCTTCCACAGGGCATGTCTGTGTGGCAGGCCCAGGCTCACTGTGTCCTATGCATGACTCCTCTAGAGGCCCACAGCAATTTTCTGGGCTGTTCCCAGTACACAGAAGAGGAAACCCAGGCTCAGTGCCTTGCCTAGGGTGTGAAATCAGGGGAGTGAGAGACAGGGTGGACCGTGGTCACCACTCACTAGTGATTCCATTTAGGTCCCTGTGCACCAGGGTTCCCCATGGCTGCCCCATTCCAGAACCTGAGCACCACCGATTGCACTGGGTATTTATCCCAGGATAGCTCTTTCCAGATTAAACATTAACATTAGTATCTGTCCCATGTGAATGTGTTTGTGTTGGTCAAGATGAGTGTGATTTATGTGCTTGCGAAGGTGTCACCAGGTGTTGGGGACCAGACAGCTGTTCAGCACCTTGCCCTGTGACATGCACCGCAGCACGTGCTGGATGACGGAATAGCCATCTGTGCTTCTGCTGCCGGCAAGGGACAAAGGTGAAGGACAGCCAGGGAATGGGCAGGTGGCAGAATGAGGCAGTCCCCTTGGGCTGCCACCGTCCCAGGGGCCAGGCTGGAGCCACCCCACAGGCAGAACCAGTATTGCCACCCTACAGTGGACAGCCCAGTGCCCACAGCCCTGCCTCGCCAGGGAAGCTGCACTGTCTCTCCACAGCTGAACCTGCCCAGGCCTCTGGAAGCTCCAGAACTCCAGGGTGCCTGGCATCTCTCTGTCTGTGTTTCTGTCTCTCCCTGTCTCCTCACCGTCTGTCCCTGTCTCTGTCTGTCTCTTGTCTCTGTTACTGTCTGTTTCTCTGTCTCTCCATGTTTCTCTTTTTCATCTCTGCCTCTTTCTGCCTGTTTCTCTGTCTCTCTTCCGGCTCTCTCTGTTACTCTCTCTGTCTCTGTCTCTCCATCCCTTTCTTTCTCTCTGTGTCTGTCATCTCTCTGTCTCTCTGTGTCTCTGTCTCTCGTCTTCTCATTGTCTGTCCCAGTCTCTGTTTCTCTGTTTCAGTCTCTTTTGGTCCATCTTTCCTTGTGTCTGCCTCTCTCTGACCCTCTGTCACTCTCTCTGTCTCTGTCTCTCTCTGGCTGTCTGTTACTCTCTGTCTCTGTCTCTCTGTCTTCTATCTGTCTGTCCCAGTCTCTGTCTTCCTCTGTTTCTCTCACTTTGGATCTATCTTTCCCTGTCTATGCCTCTCTCTGTCCGTCTGTCCCTCTCTCTGTCTGTCTCTGTCTTCTCACTGTCTGGCCCTGTCTCTGGCAGTCTCTCTCTGTTTCTCTATCTTGTCTCTGTCTCTGTCTGTCTCCCTGTCTCTGTCTGGCTGTGTCTGTCTCTAACCTCAGCCGCCTCCCGCCCTGCCCGCATCACAGCCCTTGGCGGCCTCTGCCTGTCCTTCTCTCCTCACAGTTTCATCTCTGTTGGCTACATCTCCAGGATCCTCCCTCCCCTGGATGTCCAAGGCCCCTCCTCCCTTGCAGGTTTCCCTGAAGCCACAGCCAGAGGCCAGGACCTGAGAGGTGGGACAGAGTGAGGGAGCAGGCAGCCTGCCGGAAAGGGGAGAATGTCCCACCAGCGTGCCTTCTGGAGCCAGCACCCCTGCAGCCACTGGGGCTCAGTTCTGTGAGGCGCCTCTGAAAACCTACTCTTCCGTGCCTAAGACATGCCCACTCTGCAGCATGGGGCCTGGGCATGTGTTCCCACCCAGGGCAAAAACTTTGCTGCACTTCTGGGTTTCACTGGAAGCAGCAGAGGGAGCTCCACAGAGATGGGGAAGGGCCCAGGGAGGAAAAGTGCAGAAATTCAGAAGGTGCTTGAGGTGGGAGCTGACCCTGGCAGGAGAGTTGCAGCTGAAGTCTGAGCTGGGCCAGGGACGGGAAACAAAAACATCGTTTACAACTCCTTGTTGCCTGCAAAACTACACCGGGGACCCTAGGTGCAGCATCTAAGGCCCCCAAGATGTGGCAGTAGCCGACATGTCACCCATCGACTGCAAGAGCTGCCTGCCTCTCACGCCTGGCAGCTCCCCGTGTCTGCCCGCCTCCCAGCCTTTCCTCTCTATTTCCACACCCCGATGTCCCCGGCCCCAGCCCCTCCTTCTGCACCTGTCTCATACCCACCTTCCTTTCTAGTCCTGCTTCTACAGGAGACCTTTTCGGTCCTCTCTAACCCAATGTGAGGTCTTTGTTCTGCTCGCAGTGTCTGAACCACCGATTTGTCATTTATGAGATCTGCTCTGCCTTCCTCTTTCAGCCGCTTCTTCAATGTGCCTTCTTCAAGACTGCAACCAACTAGAATTGGCCAAGCTCAGCACCAGGGACCAGGGCATGGAGACACAGCCCCTGCTGGTGAGAAGCTTGCAGTGCGTGGGGATTTGATCCCGGGGGAGCCTGAGTTCTTCAAGTTGAGAATTGTCATCCCTGCGGTGTTCTAGAACCCAGCAAGGGGCTAGCCCGCTGAAGGCACTGTTATCAGCTCTCATTTTCATTCTGAGTATGCAGCTTCTCCCTCTTCCCGTTTAGTCAAAATCCCTCAAGTAAAATGATATCTGCCTTGCCAAACCTGGTCTCCACCCCGCAGCCTTAGGGGTTGGTGGAGCCTCGGTAAGCCTGGGCACCTGTGCAGTTGACATTAGAAGCAATGGAGGAGGACAGGTGACCCATTAGAGGTAGAGAATGGATCACTCAGGGCCGAGGAACTCGGTCAGAACTCCCCTGAAAGGCGACTGCATTCTCATGGCAACGGCAACCCTTCCTCTGATTCTGCTGCGAGAATTCTCCCAGACGCTGACCCCCATGGTGTCCAGAGGCTGGATAGCCCCTTTGGGAGGCTGCAGGGATGCTGAGACCCATTCCAACATCAACATGATGATTCATTCCAGCATCAACAGAGTCCCCTGGCCAGACGTCCCCAGACAGGTGCCAGGACGTAGTGCTGCAAAGAGTAGGTACTAAACCCAGAAGAGATCTGGCAGTTTCATTTGTCTTTCTGCCAATCCTTGGAACAAGCTAAGATGGGCTTTTTAAAAAGTCCAGTCAACTAAAGGCTTGGATAGATTGGGAGGTTCTGATTTTTAAAAGTTTTTAAATTGTGAAATATGTTCTGTCGTAAAAGGTATGTAATATTTTTATAGTTTAAAATAATAAAATGAGCAGTCGTGAACCTACTGTCCGGTTTAAGAAAGAAAACATCATCCCATGTGCCCCTCCCAGACTCATCTGCCTCCCTCCCCCTCCAGGTAACCATTACCATGGAGTTTATGTTCACCGTTCCTCAATTTTCTTCATAGCTTTCACACACTGCATGTGTTCCTAAATAGAATGTTTAGTCATGCCTATTTTTGAAACTGAAATTTAAATGTTTCCACTCTATATATGTGTTTTGCAATATGCTGTTTTTGCTCCACATTATGCTTTCAGAAATTTACCCATCATAATGAATATAGCTGTTAATTTATTTCACTGCTATATAGTATTCCATAACATGCGTTTATCCAGTTTGCTGTTAATGGATACTTTGGTTGTTTTCAGAGTTTTGGGTTTTCTTTTTTTTCTTTTTTTTGCTTTTGTTAGTCATGCTGCTGTTAACCCTTTTGTACATGGCTTTGGGGTACATATACCCCAAAAGAATTATTATTCTCAACACCAGCACCACCCTTCTGACAAGTATTTTGTGATGTTCTTTTTACTATCTTGAAATAAAATTCTCGAAATTCTATGGGTAAGTGCTATCTATCGTATAGATTTTATCTATAGTATAGATAGAATGCTATCTATCTATACTATAGATCCTGTCCTATAACCCACTTACCCATAGAATTTTAAGAAATCAATGTAATGCTCTGAATGTGATATAAAAAAGAAATAAGACAAAGCAATTTATAATAAAAGGTGGTTGGACCAGTATGTAAAATTTGAGGAACAATTACATCAGAAGCTAGAATAACAATGTCAGATGTTTGCACCTGTGGGTAGAATTACCATGATCATTCCAGCTACAAATGCAAACAGTCATAGGTGTTTTGGGTTGATAGCCTAAATACCATGTACGAGATTCCCAGCAGAGAAATGATTTTCTAAAATGTTAATCAACTCTTGGTAAAGTTCTAAACAACAATAACAACAGAAAGCACAATATCCCTTCAATAAAAGGAATATTTTTCAGAAAAGTGGTTGCCTTCCTGAAAAATTCAATATGTTAAAGACATGAAAACAATGCATTTGAGTTTTTTTTTAACTGTTTATATGTAAAATAAAGTTAGAGTTAGATTGCAGGATCAGGTAAGTATCAACAGACGTTCACTTGCATAAATTATGTGGTCCCACATGTAGTCATGTGCAATGCAGGCTAATTCATCTTTGGGCAGAACTGCCCCAGAAAACATATGACGTTTAGCATTCCTTGCTCTACTTACTAAATGCCAGTAGCACTCTTTACTCATTGTGACATTTGCAGGCTTCCAAGACTACCTCTAGGGTGTGGTAATGACTGCATTAACAACCACTCCTGCAGTATATACTTAAAGAGTGGAATTGCTTGGTTAGACAGTAGGTGCATATTTAACTTACTAGGTAATAACAAATGATTTTTCAAGGAGGTTGAATCAATATGCTATCCCATCATCAGTGCATGAGAATTTCTGTTGCTCTTCTTCCTTACCTACACTTGAAGTTATCAGACTTCACAGTTTTCCCTGTCTGGTAGGAGTAAAATTGTCTTTTATTGTATTGTCTTAACTTCCCACCTGGTTAAGCACTTTTTACATGTTTCTGGGCCATTCATGTTTTATCTTCTATGAAATTGACTGCTCATGTCATTTTCCCACGACATTTTCTCGTTTGTTTAAGGGTCCTTTTTTTTTTTTTTTCTTTTTTTTTTCCCGAGACGGAGTCTTGCTCTGTCACCAGGCTGGAGTGCAGTGGTGTGATCTTGGCTCACTGCAACCTTGGACTGCCTGGTTTAAGCACTTCTTCTGCCTCCCCAGTAGCTGGGATTGCAGGCACACACCACCATGCCCAGCTAATTTCTGTATTTTTAGTAGAGACAGGGTTTCACCACGTTGGCCAGGATGGTCTCATCTCTGGACCTCATGATCCACCCACCTGGGATTACAGGTATGAGCCACCACACCCCACCTGTTTAAGGGTTCTTTATTTGTATTGTATACTAATCCTCTGCCAATTATATATATGCAAACATTTTTTCCCAGTTGGTGACTTCATATTCCTACCTTTGTGTTTTACGGTGTCTTTTGATAAGAAAGTTTCTAATTTTTGCTTTATACCAAACATATGAATTTGTCTAGCCTTATGACTTTACTTTGGGAAAGGATTATGAGTGAGCTCACTTATTTATCCACATTTTCCTATCTCTGTAAAACATATCATTCCTGTCCCCATCTGCCTCTCCCATATACATGCACTTTGCACTTCAGACCTCCATGATGCAGATTTCCATGCCACCCTTAAAATTGCTGTGGGTATGGTAAGATCCTGTTCTCTCTACTATCTTGAGTGTTGATTTAATATCTGGACCTCAGTGAATGAGGGATAGAATGCTTAAAAGCAGAGCTACCCATGACCCCAGATACTCTATGGGGGAGCAGTGGTCTGTCTGGAAATTTCAGGGTTAACTGAACCCTCAGAATCATCTGACAAGTCTGATGTAGGTTCTGAGGGAGGGTAAGGCTGTGATGCCACTGCTTGCTGATGTACAAGTGGGAAAGATAAAGAAGAAATTGAGAGAGAATTGTGCATCTTGGTCTTACCTCCCAGTCTCAGGCTCTCCATCTCTACAATGAAGTTACCTCTGAAACAGCCAGGTGGATTGATGGGTTATGTGCGTAGGGAGTCTTTGAAAGCAAAAGTCTAGTGAAGTTGGTGTATGCTGTTTCTCCTACTGGGTAATGAAGTGAAAAAAGTTGGCCAATTATAATAATACAGACTTACAGGGAGATAACCACTTCCTGTGTGAACATTCAGTTCTATCCAGTCTCTTTCAGAGTTCCTAGAACACTTCACAAGGTAACCCTTCTCAAGCTTATCCAGACCACCCCAAGACTTGCACACCTCTGGTGCCGAGAACTGGAGCTCACCAGAGCTCTCTGCAGCAGATTTCATCATCAGACCTCTCTGACCCCAGCCCTCTTCCTGGGGGTCTGACCAAGCCTCTAGCCCAGGGATAATCAGATAGGTTTGTGCTTAATGCATTTTCCAATCAATACAACAATTTGCAGATTAACTTACGAACACCGAATATGAGGACAAAATGCTGCATTCAAAACCTACTTATCTTGATGAATTAAAAGTTAGTGTTGGAGATGGATATATAGCAGGCTTGGGGAGTGCACAAAACAATAAGTAGACAGATCTCTCCTTTTTCCCAAAGAAGCACTGATTCTGTCCCTAAGGATGCAGAGGGCTTGGAAATTGAAGGTTCTTCCCAGGGGGCTATATCTCTCCCTTCCAATATGTTCCAAATGCATTGCTTCTTCCTTTTCATCCCAGTAACAGAAAACTGACTCTTCAGTCTCCTAAATGTGCCACCACCTCTAAAAATGACATTTGGGAGTGTGTCTTCATGTCTGAGCAAAACCCCAAGCAAGCCGGTTCTCCAAAACTGGGTCACTTTTGGGTGGACCTGGGTCAAACAGCGAGTGGTTTCCACACTCCTGAATTTCCTTCTGGGCAGGGAGAATCTTGCATCTCAGGGCAAAAAAGAATCGTGCATCTAAGTACCTATCCCTGGACTCTGGTGCTAGGAACATGTGTTAGACAGATCTGTGTTACTGCTTTCACAACAGGCTTTAAAGAACAAGCTAACAATCACAATGCCCCTCACCAGAAAACCTGAAAACCTGCAAGCCCTTTGGAAAGCTGTGCATCAGAGAAAAGGGGGAGGGGAGAACTGCTTGTTTTATTGCATTTGGTTTCTGTAAAGGCCAGGGAGAAAGCACGAGAGAGTCTTTGTCGTTGGTATGAAAGGCAGCATCTGGCAGAGGAAATGCTCCCTGATAGGACATGGGTGCAAATGTTTCTTGACAATTCCAATCAAGGATGGTTCTCGTTAGCATTCAAGATGGCTGGGATGATAAATTATATGAATAATTTTGGTTCTTTGTCAAGACTTGGATGATGTCTTTCCGCGACACATCTGTAGCTGTGCATACTTAATTACGAACTAACGAACAGACAGGAGGCATGAAGTGCGGGCACATTCCTTATGCTACAGAAATGACACAGGCATTCCATGGGGCGTGTGTTCGAGAAACAAATGAGACAGCAAGTTTCTCAGCTGGAGCCCTCCTGAGATCTGCTTGTATGAGAGAGGACCTGGCCTGTCACTTCTAACTTGGAAGAAAGGAGGCTTTGAATTGAGCAGGATTAATTTACGGGCTGGGGCTGGACCTGTGCAGCAGCCACAATCTCTTACCAGGCTCCCTTGAGAACAGCTTTTGCATTCCTGAATTTAGATCAATACATGGGGACTATGACAAGTCTTAAACATTGAAAGCATGCCAAGCATTATGTAAGTACTTCATAAATGTCTCTGGTCTGACCACCTTCATCAACTCCAGGAACCAATACAAAGACAGCACTTGGAAAGATAATTTACTTGAAACTTTAAATGTTCTGTTAGGAGCAAGTCTCATCTGGTGTAGGGGGACAGGTCATTATTATCTGATAATTAATCTTTTGAGAAGCTAGAATAGAGTAATATTCTGGGCCTTATAAATCTAGTCTCCTCTGAAACATCCCTCCTGTGTTACTGCTGGTCTGTCTGTCTCCAACTTTGTCATACTAACGTTTTTCTCCACTCCACTTCCTGCTCCTTGTTGGCTGTTGTAAACCTCTGACTACAAAATGCAAACTGCTTAAGGTAAAATTACAGATCTTAGAGAAGAATTTCATGAAGTTAATGAAAGTGATGAGAGAGAAATGTTTGCATCCTATGCACACCCACTGATAACCAAAGATCCAGCGCATTAAAGTAACAGTGGAAGAGAAAATTAACAAGGAGGATACAGAAAAGGCCCTTAACAAAGGAATAATTTGAAAATCAACGAATAAAGAGGGTCCCTGGGAAAACGGAATGAAGAATTTTTTTGGTGACAATTATCTTTTTATAGCAGTACTGAGAAAATAAAATATGAAACAAAAGATGATGTATCTTCCTATCATACTTACTATCACCTTAGTGGTACCCGCCACGCAGGCACTGTTTGAAGGGTGGGGTCAGAGGAACTTTCAGAACCAGCCATACATGCTGGGATGAAATATGCTCCTCGTTAACACCCCCTTTCCTCCACATGCCTTAATTTCAAGAGCCTTATAGCCCTGAGCCCTGTAGGGGGCCCCTGCTGGGCCACCCAGTAGGATTCAAATCTTGGAAAATGGGATGAGGAGGCGCAGCCAGTGACGCACATGCTACTGAAACATGAGTGGAAATGACAGCTTCCATTTCTGGGAAGAAGTTTTATGAACTTACACCATTACTTTATAAGCTTACTTTTCTGACTTCAGAACGCCCATGGAGGCATCTGTCAAGACAAAATCCCACAGACATCTCGCTCCGGGGTGATGTGCCTGCCATCTACCCTCATACACACTCCAGATCTCTCTATAAAATCTTATAGCTCCGTGGTGGCTCTCCATGACCAAAACACGATGAATAGTATTTAGTGATGCTACGAGAAAGCTGCGTGTTTGACACTGACTGTATTCCTTAATGCCAATCATCTGTTATGGGACAATCTTGTTAGCCCCATCTGTAAAAGATGAGGAAACTGAGGCTTAGAGAAGTTGACCAGCTGAGCTATAGTCACACAGTAGAACAAGGTCTGATCTCTGGTTTCTCCAACATGAAACTTCATGACCTTCTAAGTTTCTGGCAGTGCCCAACCCTAACAGCTCACATGCAAAAAGCCACCTCTCCCTCCCTGCACTGAGTCGGTTCCTGGCAGGCTGTGCATGGCTTGGTACTCTTGGCCTAATGGGTCGCTGAGAGCGCACAGGTCTTCAGGAGCACACACACACAGCTACTTGGAAAAGACGACCTGTGCATGCCTGTGACTGTAAACCCATCTCCAGGAAAGTTC
This sequence comes from Pongo abelii, assembly GCF_028885655.2. Lineage (NCBI taxonomy): Eukaryota > Metazoa > Chordata > Mammalia > Primates > Hominidae > Pongo > Pongo abelii. Next base: position 34,366,075 of record NC_072005.2, on the reverse strand, counting down.
TGAGTATAGATTACTCAGCTTCGGCACAGGGAGAGGCAGCCCAAGGGTGGTGTGGGCAGGTGATGGTACCGGCACTGGGACACAGGGCTGTGCTGGGTCAGGTGGAGGTGCCGGCTTGAGCGCCTCAGCAGAGCTGGCTGTACGCAGTAACTCTGACTTTTCACACCTGCTTCTCCAGGAAAGGGACAGGGCCTAGCTGTTACTGACAACCGCACTGCAGAGAAATGTGACCCTGTATACTCTGACAGGGTGGCACTGCCAAGGTCATCAGTGTCTCCCCCTTTTCTGCAAGCTGTGGCTGAACTCTGGCTGTAAAGAAACCCTGCACTGTGTGTGTGCCCATGTGTGTGTCTTTGTGTGTGTGTCTGTATGTCTGTGTGTGTATGTCCCTGTGTGTGTCTATGTGAGTATCTTTCTGTGTGTGTCTGTACTTGTCTGTGTGTTTCTGTGTATGTCTGTGTCTCTCTGTGTGTATCTGTGTGTGTTTCTCTTTGTGTGTATCTTTGTATGCCTCTGTGTATGTGTGTGTATGTGTATGTTTGTGTGTGTGTCTGTGTGTTTATGTGTGTCTCTGTGTGTGTGTCTGTGTGTGTCTGTGTTTGTGTGTCTGTGTGTGTGCCTGTGTGTCTCTGTGCGTGTCTGTGTTTGTGTGTGTGTGCATGTCTGTGTATGTCTCTGTGTGTGTGTGTCTGAGTGTGTGGTGGGGGAAAGGAGGAAGGAGCACTAGGGGCAGCTCCGACCCCCGCCCCTGTGCAGCTCCCAATCTGATGATGCTCGAAGCAGCTCTATTATGGGTCAGTGTGGGTTGACATGGAACTCTTTCTAAAAAATACTAAATGGAAGTGCAAATTGCAGAACTGAATACACAGTTCATGTTCAATGGTGGGAAAACTGATTCGAGTAAAACTTTATTCAAGCCCTATCTTACGCCATACCTGCCAGCACAAGGCGGGGGCTGCTTGCAGTCGGCAGAGGTGGTGAAGCTCTGGCTCTGGGTGGAGCTGCCTCCGCTGCAAAGGCCAGCCCGGATTGAGGCAGGGCTGGGAGACTCTAAGAAAGCTCGGCTCTAGAGCAGGAAGCTCTGTGGGAGCAGGAGCGGGGAGGCAGGAGTATGGCCATGTTGAGAATCAGTCCTCAGTTTGGAAAGTGTGTTCAGGGGCCTACAGGAAGCTGGCTGCTGAGGCAGCAGGGCTCAGGTCCTGCCTGGGTCCTCGGATGCCAGCTTGCCAGGTGGCACCTTGTCAACAGCCTCTGAAGAATCATTGATAATCCTTGTGGCCGGGCCTGAGCCATGCTGAGCCTCAGCTCTCTTGAAGAAGGTGCAGGAAAGAAACACTGATCTAAAAGCCATTTCTAGGGCCTGAACGAGGCCAGCGGACGTGACAGCCTGCTGTGAGCTCAGGTAAGGGGCTTTGGGGGAGAAGGACACAGATTGAAGGACCCTGAAGCCTCTGGAGGGAGGGGGTCATTAGCTGGTTGCAGGGAAAGGCAGAGGAGGCCACAGGCCAGCTGCTGCCAGAGAGCAGCTGAGGACAGGCCTGTCGGTGCTAGCGGTTAGCGCTGCGGTCCAGGCACAAGCTTGCCACGGAGCTCCAGCCTCTAGCGCTGAGATGGTTTGGGTGTGTGTCCCCTCCAAATCTCTGTTGAAATGTGATTCCCAGTGTTGGAGGTGGGGCCTGGTGGGAGGTGATTGGGTCATGGGGGCGGATCCCTCATGAATGGCTTGGTGCACTTTCTGAGGCAATGAGTTCACACAAGAGCTGGTTGTCTAAAGGTTCTCTCTCTTGCTTCCTTTCTCTCCATGTGACACTTGCCTGCTCCCCCTCCTCCTTCCACCATGATTGTAAGTTTCCTGAGGACTCACCAGGAGCAGATACCAGCACCATGCTGCTTGCATGGCTGCAGAACTGTGAGCTAAATAAACCTCATTTCTTTATATATCACCCAATCGCAGGTGTTCCTTTACAGCAATGCAAATGGACTGTCACACGTGGGGATAAACCACCCAGCAATGGACAGCCCATTGTTGCTGGGCCTGAGGCACCTCAAAGGAGTAGCAGGGGCTCATAGCAAGGACCCTCCTCCCTCTGCTAGAGCAGCAGAGGCTGCAGCACCAAGGAGAGGAAGTTAGAGCTGGTCCCTGGAGCCTTAGGAGTTGTACAGGCAGGGAGAGGTGAGGCTCCTGGGAAGGAGGGCATTCCAGACAGATGGGGTGCAAAGGCCAGTATGCTTTTGCAGGCTTTCTTTCAGAAGGTGAGGAGAACCTATCAGGTCAGAGCAGACAAATCAGACCTCTGGGTCCTGCCCTGGGGTCGGGGCTCTCCCTCAGACCCTAAGAGCTCCTGGCTGTAAATTTCTCATTTGCAGCCCAGGTCAAGTAGGGGCAAGTTCCAGCCTCGTAGGGTGGCTGAGAGAGCACAGCCTCATGCACAGTAGGTGCCCAACATTATCTCTTGTCATTATTTTATCCACGGCTTTCCAAAAGACAGAGGAAGAGTATTCCATGCATGCACACAAGTCCTTAAGTGTCCAGGGAGTCCCCGGAAACCTTGACATATTAGCCCCAAAGGCACAGGAGTTCGAGATTACACAGTGCTCTCAATCCACAGCTCCTTCCAGCTCCTTTGCGTTCTCTCTGATTGTATCTGACTCTTATCAAGGACACGCATGTGTCTGAACACCTCTGGTCAAATAAAGGGAGGTTGTGAATGCTGCCAACCTCCCCGTGTGGACAGAAAGGTTATCTGTTGATTTAACAAGGTTCAGGGAACTCTTAATTTTCATGCAGCATGAGAGGAAGGATGATGTTATAGCCCAAAGCATAAGCATTAGACTCAAAGCATTGGTGCCCAGCTAGCCGAGTGAAAAGTCCAGCACTGCTAGGTTTCTGCCTATCCTAGCTGTGTGATCTTGGCCGGGTTGTTTCACCTTCCCGAGCCTCAGTTTTCCTGATGTGTAAAGTGGAACTTTAAAGAATCAAATGTGGGCCAGGCACGGTGGCTCATGCCTGTAATCCCAGGATTTTAGGAGGCCGAGGTGGACAGATCACCTGAGGTCAGGAGTTCGAGACTAGCCTGGCCAATGTGGTGAAACCCCATCTCTACTAAAAATACAAAAATTAGCTGGGCATGGTGGTGGGCACCTTTAATCCCAGCTACTCGGGAGTCTAATGCAGGAGAATTGCTTGAACCCAGGAGGCAGAGGTTGCAGTAGGCTGAGATTGTGCCATTGCACTCCAGCCTGGATGACAAGAGTAAAACTCCGTCTCAAAAAAAAAAAAATCAAAGATGATAGTATAGTACACCTTTGTAAAGTACTTAGTGCACAGAATCAGTTAATTAAATGTTAGTTGCATATTTATTACGTATATGTGTAGATACTTTCCTTACATAAGGTCATATATTTACAGTCACATATATTTGACCTTAAGTTGACATAAACTTAACAACAAATGTGACCATCTTCAAGCATGCAGATTGCTTGGTGAGATTATTGCTAGATTATCATATTTGAGGGAAGAATTGACCTTCTGAGACCTCCTTGAACTCATCCACAAATATTTCCCTGATGTTTTTGTCAAGAGGTTTTTGCATATGTGTTAAGCCTTTTCCACTTCATTTGTAACCTGCATGTGAACACATCTGGGGAAACTTCATGCCTGGGTTCAACGGGACTTTGATGTTTAAATCTACCCTTGATGTCAAGGGTCCCCATTGCTGCCTTGGTGGGGCTGGGGACAGACTGTGGTCCCCCAGGAGGAGATACTCAGGCAGAGCACAGGCTGCCTGTCTCTCTTCATTTTGAACCATATCAAGAGCTCAGTATTCTTAAGTGCTGGCCACGATGAGCAGCCGTTTACACGCCAGCTTGGCCATGGAGGAAGGTTTTACGAACACATGCTTTTCTGAATAAATTGAATGAGAAGTGGGTCAGACCTTATACAACAGCCTCCCCGCTGCCGAGGGGCTGTCTCTGCCAAGACAATTAGGGTTAGATATTTTATCATAGAGGAACGAGCCACTGGAGATGGTTGAGTTCATTTTCTTATCTTATAGGTCAGAAAATAGAGACCCAGAGCTGAGAAGATTTCTCAAGGTCAGAACCCTTTCTTCAACGTCCCCTGAAACACTGTGTGAGCAGCTCAGGCAGTAATTGGCTCTGTGGTTTAATTTTTGCAATTTATATAAAATGTTGCTTTATTGCCAATGGGAAACTTTCTCCTGAGCTCTTGGAAGTGAAGAAGGTCAAATGACTATGATTAAGGGAAACCTTAAACTTTGGGTTCAACAATTCACAAGGGGGGGAAAATGGGCCAAGTGATCACCACGGGCAAGTGGAGGTGGCACAGCCCTGTCCAGGAGACCAGCCCCCACAGAATGCCGGTGGGTCTCACTATCACAGGATTCTGGAGCAGTGTTATTCATATTCATAATGATTCTACATTTCTCTGATTTGCTCTGATTTTTCTAGAGAAGATGGAAACCCAGACTTTTACATAAAACTCTAATTTTTCAGTGTTGGCAACTCAGCAAGCCAAGCCATTCATATCAGCAAACCCCCTTTGGTTGCAACCCCTGGCTTGAATATGCAATAGGCTGTCAAGCAGCATGAGCAGCTATCATGAAAGCCTCATGCCACTTCTGTGGTGCATGCAGCTTCCCCCAGCAGTGAGAAGATGGATAGTTCCATATTCCCTCTACATCATTGTCTTATGTCATCAAAGATGACACTTTTCCCATTGATTTTGAAAGCAGAACTTTCAATCATTCTGATGAACTCAGAGCCTCAGAGTAAGACTGGAGAAGCGTGCTTCACTGTCTATAATGGCAAAATATTGTGGAAAAACTTTGCCTTCAACAGTTCTTTTTTTTTTAAATTTATTTCTTTTTTGAGACAGAGTCTCACTCTGTCACCTAGGCTGGAGTACAGTGGTGCCATCATAGCTCACTGCAGCCTCCAAAATCCTAGGCTCAAGCAATCCTCCTGCCTCAGCCTCCCAAGTAGCTGGGACTATAGGTGCACACCACCACACCCAGCTAATTAAAAAAATGATTTGTAGAGATGGGGTCTCGCTGTGTTGTCTAGGCTGGTCTTAAACTCTTGGACTCAAACTTTACTCCTGCTGGGATTATAGGCATGACCCACCACGCCTGGCCGCTCCCTGGTCTTTGCTACAGCTCTGGTGGGGTCTGGGGAAGGGTCAGGTATAGCAGAAGAGGTGGCTACACAGGCAGGACACAGGCTACCCTCCCTTTGCTCTGAGTTTTGAGCTGTGTTGTGAGCTCAGTATTCTTAAGATTATTGCCCTAAAGCCTGTCTGTTTAGCATCAAAACCCTGAATTTTGCTTTCGTATTCCTTGTGCCATGGGCTCTAGTGGAAAGAGGTAATTACCAGAGAACATGCCCTTTGAAATTGAGGCCTAATTTGCACACAAGTCAAGTGTACAGTCTACTCAATTTTGGCACATGCATGGCAAGACAGGATATTTACATATATCCCAGAATATGTCCTTCCACACCTTCCCAATCTATCCCTCCACCATTTGGCAAACACTATAACTTCATATAAATAGAATCACATTGCATACACTTTTGTGTGTCTGGCTTAATTCGCTCAGTGCATTTTGAGGATTCATGTTGTGTGATAAGCAGTTCATTCCTTGTCATGGCTGAAGTGATTTCCCTTGTGTGAATTTATCACAGTTTATGCACCTGTTGATGGACATTGGGAAGTTTTCAAACATTGGATTATTGTGAATCAAGCTGCTGTGAACATTCTTATAAAAGGCTTTGTGTGAGCACATATTTTCATTTCTCTTAGATAAATACATGAAAGTAGATTTGCTGGGTCATAGGGTAGAAGTATGCTTAGCATCTTAAGAAATCACTGAACAGTTATCTAAGTATTGTACTATTTTAAACAGTCAACAGCAGTATAGGTGTATGTAATTATTCCACAGACTCTCTAACGTTGATTTCATTTTGGTCATTCTAGTGGACTTGTAGTGGTATGGTATTTCATTGTGGTCTTTAGAACATGTTTTTGTTTTGTTTTGTTTTGTTTTGTTTTGTTTTGTTTTGTTTTGTTTTAAGATGGAGTCTCCCTCTGTTGCCAGACTGGAGTGCAGTGGCCCAGTCTCGGCTCACTGCAACCTCTGCCTCCTAGGTTCAAGCAATTCTTTTCCCTCAGCCTCCTGAGTAGCTGGGACTACAGGCACACACCACCACGCCCAGCTAATTTTTGTATTTTTAGTAGAGATGGGGTTTCCCCATGTTGGCCAGGCTGGTCTCAAACTCCTGACCTCAAGTGATCCGCTCACCTTGGCCTCCCAAAGTGCTGGGATTACAGGCGTGAGCCACTGCATCTGGCCTAGAACATGTATTTTTGAATAGATTTTAATTTTTAGGGCAGTTTTAGGTTCACAGCAAAATTGAGCAGAGAGTACAGAGATTTCTCATATACTTAGGCCCTGACATAGGCACAGCATCCCCAACTATCAACATCCTGCACCAGAATGGGACATATGTCATAACTGCTGAAACTACATGGACCCTTCACTGTCACCCAGGTCCATAAACTACATGAGGGGGCCCTCTTGGTGTTGTGCATTCTGTGGGTTTGAACAAATGCATAATGACATGGATCCACCACTGTAGAGTCACACAGAGAAGTTTTGCTGCCCTAAAATCCCTTATGCCCTGCATGTGCTTCCCTGCAACCCTTAGTAACCACTGATCGTTTTACTGTCTCCGTAACTTGCCTTGCCCAGAATGTCATAGAGCTGGGATCATATGGTATATGGTCTCTTCAGATTGGCTTCTGGGAAGTCTGATGTAACTGTTATTTTCGCTCTTCTATAGCTAAGGTGTTCCCCACTCACCCCGGCTTCTTTTAATATTTTTCTGCATCTTTGATTTTTTGCAGTTAGACTATGATGTGCATATATATATATATATATATATATATATATATATATTTTAAAGTTACCCTGCTGGGTGTTCTCTGAGCTCCCTGGATGTGTAGTTTTGTTTTTTGTAACATTAATTTGGGGGAAATTCTCAGCAAATATTGCTTCAAACACTTCTTTCACTCTTTCTTCTTCTGGTATTCCCATTACATGTAGGTTACACCTTTCTTAGCTGCCCCATGGTTCTTGGCTATTCCGTTCTGTTTGGGGTAGATTTCTTTTTCATTTTGAAAATTTCTATTGACATATCCTCAAGCTCAAAGATTCTTTCCTCAGCTGTGTCCAGTCTACTAATGAGCCCAGCAAAGACATTCTTCATTTCTGTAACAGTGTTATCAATCTCTGGCATTAAAAAAAAGTTTTCTTAGAGTTTCCACCTCTCTGCTTACATCACCCTTCTGTTCTTGTGTGCCGTCTACTTCATCCATTAGATAGAGCCCTTAGCGTGTTAGTAATAATTGTTTTAAATTCCTGGTCTGATAGTACCAGCATCTCTGCTACATCTGAGTCTTCTTACGATGTTTGCTGTCTCTTCCAATTGTTTTTTTGCCTTTTAGTATGCTTTATAAATTTTTCATGTGCATGTAATAGCCAGACACTGAGGTTACCAGGCCTTTAGTAATGTGGTGATAAGATATGCGGGTGCCTTCTATAGTCCTAGAATTAGCTCTCAGTCTTTCAGTGAGCTCGTGCCCCTGGACTGTGAAATTCACCAATGCTTCTCAGTTTTGTACCTGCCCATCAGGTGAGACAGGGTGGCCAGAGTGGACTGGCATTGGGTACTTCCTGTTTCCATGTCGAAGGCTAGAGGTGGCTAAAGCTGGGTATTTCCTTTCTCTCGTGTGAAAAGCTAAGGTGGGCTGGAATTGGGCATGTTCCTTTCCCCAGGTTGGCTCTGATAAAACTCCAATGGTTTAGGCTCTGATGAAATAGTTTTTCGTGAGGCCTTGTTAATAGCAGAATACTCAGAAAGATTTCAAAATGGTTCCTTTTTCTTTCCCCTGCCAGAGGCCCTAGGAGATTTTTCTCTGATATTCACTGTGAGAACCTGGTTGAGCTCCTGAAGGTAAAACTCACAGAAGCGTGTCCCGTGCAACCCCTCCATGACCAAGTCTTTCTGGAGTTTTTAACTTGTCCATGTGGAGCCTCCAGCAATTTGTCAATGACATTTTAGGTTTTCCTAACCCGGCTTGGGGTCCCTCAGAGGTGTTTGCTGATGGGTTTCTGCTCTGATAAGCTGTGAGTTGCTGTATTCACCTGCTGTCTCTCCAATTTTGAGAGCAGTGTTTGCCCTGTGACCTCACTTTTCTGACAGATCTGAGAAGAGGGATTTTTTCCATGGGTTCAGCTTTTTGCTTGTTAGGATGGGATGATGAATTCCAAGCTCTGCATGCTGAACCTGGCATCCGAAATAAGAGCACGCTCTCAAAAAATATCCTAAATAATTTTACTCACAAACCTTTATGCTAAGAATAATAATTCTATAAAGCTTCCTCTGGACAAAAGTACAATCACTTAAGTAATAGTAGTTTCGTGAATTAAAATGAGAGATAATTCAAAACATTTTTTTAAGTCAATTGTTTTTTCTACTTTTCTAGATGTTCACTAGTAGGTCATTTGAACACTGAAATTCAGCCCTGAAGATAATGCAGTATTATTCTTATGATGGCAGGGGAGTGGGGCAAAGTCTAGCACATGGGAAAATAAAATGGTGAGAAATTCTTGGAGGATGTTGTCCTTGTCATCAATGAAAGATGTGGCAGGCCAGAAAAATGCCTTTGTCAAGTGGGGGTGGGTGGTGTCCATGCATGCTTTCTGGAAGTGCAGAAAATCATAGAGACCTTGGCCATGCAATTCTCCAGCAAAATAAATGTAGAATTATAGGAAGAGTTTGGGGGACAAAGTCAGGGAGCAAAAGTGAGAATATGAGTAGAGAGGTGTAAAAGTATTTTCTTGAAGACAGATGGTATCCTCTGGTGAAGGACCATGTGGGAAAGACTCTGTGACACTATCTATTTGGAAAAACCATCGATGTTTGATGGATTGTGATTTAGGGTCCAATGACTTTGGCTTCTTGAATATCAGCAATCAGTTCATCCAGTTTTGCTTGTTTAGTTTTCTATTTTTAAAGTTCTATTTCTGTGAAATTTATTTCATGGTGAGCCATAGAGCTGGCCTCATTGAGTTTTTTTTACTAATAGCCTCTATACTTGCTATTTATAATGGCTCTGTGTAAAGGCTGGTATCTCTTGAGGATGGTGCTAGGCCATCACGTCACTTTAAATTAGTTTGGTAAGTTGAAAAGCAAATTATATATTATTATTCTTTATAGCTGTTTTTTTAAAAAAAGAGCATAAAGTTCTTCAAAACTAGGTAATGATGACAACCTTTTCTGCTTATGCCTTCATCTCCCAAGGAAATCCAAAGATGTCAGAACCTGGACTCTGCTTTTGGGGGAGGCCATTATACCTTGAAGAGCTTCTCCAGGAAGATCCCAGCACCCAGCTCAGAGCCAGTCCTCAGGCCTTGAAGAAGTCCCAAGTCCACTACAGGGAGGCCTGTGGCTGCCCTGTCCTGCTAAGCCATGATGCACACACAGAGCACCGCACAGATTTCTCCTCACAGCAAGGTGCACTTCCTCACCTCCTCTGGCACAGTCATTCCTTCCTGTAGAACAGTTTCCATCGGGTATCATTTCCCTTCAGCCTGAAGAATTTCCTTTACATTTCTTACCTTTCAGGTTTATTGGCAAGGGATTTTCTCAGCTGTTATGCAACTGTAATTATATATTTTGTTTATTTTTGAAGGACATTTTTGCTGAGCATAGAATTTTTGGTTGAAAGAGTTTATTTTTTCCTTCAGAATTTAAAAACATCTTCTGACTTTCATTATTTCTGATAAGTGAATATCATTTTTATCATTTTCCGCATATATCTAATGTGACTACTTTTGTGTGAATATATTTGGTTGTAAGGAGTCTAAAAATGATGAGCCTAGGTGTGATTCTCTTCCCTTTTACCTTTCTTGGGTTTTGCTGAGCTTCTTGCATCTCTTGGTTGAGGTAAGTGGCTAAATTTGCAAAAATTTAGCCATTATTTCTTCAAACACCCTTTCTTCCCCATTCTATCTTTTATTTCCTTCTGGAATTCTACTTGCAAGTATTTTATGTCATTTGCTATTTGTGGCTAATTACAGATGCTTTATTTGGTTTTTATTTCCCTTCAATTATTTTTCTCTGTGCCTCTGTTTCGATTATTATTTTTGTATTTTTGCCTTAATTTAACAATGCTGTCTTTTGCTGTGTCTAATATACCAAGTATATACATATGTATATATTCTTACTATATCACAAATCACAGTCATATTTTATTGTCTTTTAAAATATATTGCTAGATTCAATTTCTAAAATCATGTTAATGATATTCGTATACATGCTTATGAGAGAGATTAATCTGTAGTTTTATTCTCCTGAAATATTCTTTTCTACTTCTAGTATCAGGGAAATTCTGGCATCATAAAATTAGTTAGAAAGTATTCCCTTCACTTCTATCTTCTGAAAGAATTTTGTAGAATTGATACACTTTTCTTCTCAAAAATTAGGTAGAATTCACCAGTGAAGCAGTGGAGCTATCAGGGCCTGCAGTATTTTTCTTGTAGAAAGGTTTTTAATTATGGATTTAATCTCAGGTTATCTATTTCTTCCTAAAATGGGCTTTGGTAGTGGTAGTAGTTTGGTAGTTGTGTCTTTTAGAAATCAGTCCAGCCTGACCAACATGGTGAAACCCCATCTTTACTAAAAAATACAAAAATTAGCTGGATGTGGTGGCAGGCACCTGTAATTCCAGCTACTTTGGAGGCTGAGGCAGGACAATCGCTTGAACCCGGGAGGCAGAGGTTGCGGTGAGCCGGGACTGCACCATTGCGCTGCAGCCCGGGCAACAGAGCAAGACTCTGTCTCAAAAAAAAAAAAAAAAGGAAAAAGAAAAAGAAATTCGTCCATTCAATGTGCGTTAATTAATTGGTATAAAGAGCTGGGCTCCCACCCCCACCCCCAATCTTTTTTCTCTTTTGTGAAGAATAGGTCTAATTTAAGAACTTTCTGGCTGGGCCTGGTGGCTCACACTTGTAATCCCAACACTTTGGGAGGCCAAGACAGGCGGATCATCTGAGGTCAGGAGTTCGAGACCAGCCTGGCCAACATGGTGAAACCCTGTCTTTACCAAAAATACAAAAATTAGTTGGGCGTGGTGGTGGGTGCCTGTAATCCCAGCTACTGCGGAGGCTGAGGCAGGAGAATCACTTGAACCTGGGAGGCAGAAGTTGCAGTGAGCCAAGATCTCACCATTGCGCTCCAGCCTGGGCAACAGAGTGAGACTCCCTCTCAAAAAAACAAACAAACAATAAAACTAAACAAAACAAAACAAAAAAACCAAAGCTTTCTCAGATCTGTAGGGCTCCTGTGAATGAGTGAGCAGAGCAGATCTCTTCCTGGTGATCTCCGAGTTTAGAATCCTTGGAGAATATGCATAGGGAGTGCTTTGTCCTGATAATACAGAAATAGTTTTCCGAGTTTTGAGTGGTTTGGTGGCAGAAGAGATGGGGATGCAATTAGTCCACCATCACTGAAACTAATCAAACATGGTCTAGAGGGGCCCTTTTCAGGAATGCTATACTCCAGAAAGTATTCTGTCCTTTTGTGGGGAATGAGGCCTGAGGGATAAGCAATTTTGCAGACATTCTAATCTGGGGGATACATCATATTCGGAACAGAACAGCATTGTTTAAGGGAAGCATAGCTCATGATGATGAGGAGAGTAAGTTTATGATTTTCAATATTTCTTGGTGCTGCATACCTTAGATATCTTAGTTTTTATTCTCGAAACTGCACTATTAAGTAGATGTTATCATCCAATTTTACAGATAAAGATCCTGAGGCTCTTAAGTAAGGCATGCTACTTATTTTCTCTCCCCAGCCCTTTCCCACATTCATTCCCTCCTCAGCCTGCCTGTGCACCAGGAGGCTGACCCCTGCTCCCTGCCTGTGACTGCGAGCTGGGCTCAGTCAATGGGAACCACTGTCAGGGAATTGGAGGGTGAAAGTGGAACAAGGTCAGGATATTTCTTCTCCATGTCCTCCATGTTTCTGCACCACGTCTCTAATGGGTGCTGACTCATGCCTCTGAGTATCACTGGGCTAAACATTCCTTCCTCCCCTCATGTTTTCACGCATAGAGGTTAATATCTTCCCATCTTGGCTTTCTCCTCTAAGAAGGTGACAATCCCTTGTTGGCTTCCTTAGCCCCTGCCACATCCCCATCGCTGTAGACAGTCACTGCATTGCAGCCTGTGAGGGTGAACTTTCTGAGGGCAGTGAGTCTCCTGCCAGAACCCTGTCTGATATGCAAAGCTTCGCTTCCAGGATTAGTTAACTAAATCTAATTGTAGTTGAACAACTCTGTCCCTAAGGGTCAGTTTGGGTGAGCAAGCAAATCCAACGTGGGATGGAGAGAGGATTTCGTTCTCTTTCATCCAGCAGTGAGATGGGTGTCAGCCCCCACAGTGCTGGAATGAATCGTAGGTCTAGAAGAAAGAAGCAGTGGGGTTAGATTAGAAGCCTTGAGACCCTGGTTCTTATCCTACTTTGAATGGCAAATCGCTGATTAAACTTGAGCTCTGTCTTTCTAAGTGTATGAAAAAGGGGTGCCTCAACCTTCCCATTTTTCTAACTTCTAGACTTTCAGTGAGTGCTCTAGTGAGAAAATGACCTTGAAAAGCGCAGAGCAGAAGTGTATAAGGTAGCTGTGTTTTCCTGGTTATCAGTGGTAGAGGCTGCAGGCTGTAGGGTTAACTATTGTTCTGTCCATTTCAGTCCTGAACTTGAATGGGATGAGAAAAATCAGGGGGACGCTATCATCTCTGATGCCCTCGGGGCTGCCTGCTTCTCTGCCATGCTGGGTTTGGGAGGGGGAAGAATCATCCTCATGTGGCCTCATGTGGCCCTAGTTTAAGGCTTGTTCAGGTCCTGCTGGGGAGAGAGGGGATTTCTGGCTTTTAAGGAGAGTAGGAATTAAATCTGCAGCAGCAATGAGCTTACCTTGGCATTTTCGTGATTTTCTGCAGCGTTAAAAACTTTTGCCAATGTTTGCATTTAATAGCTTCTGCTTTGGTGAAATTATCGAGGTTTCCAACTGTGATTTCAATGGTTCCTGGAGTAGTGAGGCATTTATAAATTGCTGCCAGAAATTAATAGCAATGGAAGAGAGGGAGAAAAAAATAATCAAACAGGAACTAGTGAGTGAAGATTTAAGTGAAAGAAAGGGGAAAATATGTATGTATAGATAGATAGGTACATATGCATGTATATATATGTATACACATTATATGTATTTTTTACTTTGATGTTTTTGCTTGATATAGCAGAAAAAATGGTTAGAAAAAATAACTGCATTTACAACAGCATGCCCTATGCCCAGTTCCTCCCCATCCCACCCCCGCCCAGTGCAGTCCTGGAAAGTAGCCCCAATACCTTTCCAGCAGCTGGTCGGGGTCTTTGTATTTTGTATTTTAATGCCTGAAAAAGAGCTTGCAAATCCAAATGGCTACAACTGGAGATCAAGTGCCCCTTAGGCTTTTAGTGGGAGCCAGAAATTCAAAATTTTATGTAAAATCTTCCATTTTAAAGGTTGGAAACAAATTTTTGTTAAAAGCACACGCAGTTCAGACCCGGCCAAAAATACTTGGTTGAACTTAGGAAATTGCCACTTTGAGGGACTGTATGTTGGCTGTTTGCCATGCTTTGTCTAAGATAATTAAATTTTTCTGGATGGGATGTCATATTTTTAAAACTGAAGTATCACACACACACAGTAACACGTGTCTGTGCATGAATACTGAGTGTCCAGCCATTGCATCTCATGTTTATGCCCACCTGTGTCTGTGTGGCCGCCGCCCAGATGAAGATGTATTCATAGAACACTTCAGCACCTAAAATTCCCCACTGTGGTCGTCCCCTGCCAGTACTCACTTCCCCATTGAGGGGGTCTACAATGGAGGACACAGCCTAATTAAGCAGGGGTCAGTGAGCCTCCCTGAGGGTGGCAGGGAGAAAGAGACATTGGGGGCTTCAGGGGCAATGGATGGAGACCTGTGCTGCCCTAGGATGTTGGGGAGGGGGCAACTCCATGACATTCCTTGGGGAAACTTCTCAGACATTCAGCACCCTGAGTTCTAAAGGGGCTAAGGTCCTGTGGCCAGGGTTGGTGTGGAAAGAATGGACCACAACCTTGCAGTTGACTTCGTAGACCTGAGTAGGCAGGGAGCTGAGAAAGTGACAGCCTTGGGCACTGAAGACATTTGAGTGTGCACTATGTAGGGAACCAGTGTTCCCATAGACCCCGAGGGCAGGAAGAAGCCCCTGCAGGGCACTATGGGGTTTCTCCACAGCCCACTCGTAACAGCTGGCAAGGAAGTGGGTAGGAGGCAGTGAATGAACCCGAGTCATTTATTTAGGGGACACAGACACGCAGGGCTTCTGTTTCTTGCATGGCCTGTAGGGAGCAAAAGCATAGGCATTACACTGATTGTGTTTGAATTTCTAATTGGCAGGGCCTATCCTGCCAGACCGCGTGCCAGGCTGCATTAGCTGACATTCTGGCCCAGCCGGGAAGGGCTTGCACAAAGGAAGCAACATTTCTGCTGCTGGTCAGCCACGGGTGAACTTGCTTCCAGATTTTATGTTTTCCCACAGGTCTTAGAGGCTTTTTTTCTCATACACAAAGGAGAGGCTTTTGGTATGGGCACGTGGCAGGGAATTCAAGCCCCTCAGTGAAGATGGACTCAGGTTTGCAACTTTTTTCTAATCCTGGAAGTAATTGGCTGCCACCCCTCTGTGGTGAGGAGACGCAAATACCTTCCCCCCTTGCGCAATCAGCAGGGCCTCAGAGGCTCGATTTTCACCTGGTGACTTGTTGCCTTGTGTTAATGAGGCTTTTAAACCGTCTTTTGCACTTTCTCCCTCAGATGGAAGGTGGCCTTGCTTGGCAAGTGCTAATGGCTCCTGTTGTAACTCTCGGCAGTGGAGTGGAGGAAACTTTTTCTCTCCATTCCCAAGGAGCCGACTTGGAGGCTTGTCCTTCCTTTCAAGGTAACTGAGCAAGTGAATCTCACCAGGTCTTGGGGATGCACCAACAGCTTTCTTGGCCTGGCCAGGTAGGAGAGGGCCCCTCTCGGCCATCTCCCACCAGCCTCACTTCTCTCTCTCCTTGGCATCCCGTGAGCATGGTTGCTTCCTTGTTCAAATTAGTGTGGGAGGCTTAGAGCCCCTGCTCCAGATCTAGCAGCCACAGACATCCTTATGCCCCAGCTTTGAAGGTGAGGCTTTGTTGTTAGGCAGGTGTGGTGGAAGCAGTCTTTACAACAGAAATGGAAATTGCATTAATAATGGCCAGGACTGTCATGGAAACTCCAGATACACATAGCTGGGCTGGGCCCTTTCTGTCTAGGATCACCCTGAGGAAAAAGTGGTTTTATTTTATTAAACAGATGAGAAAACTGAGATTAGAGGATCCTTTATTAATTATTATTGTTGTTGTTGTTGTTGTTTTTGAGATGGAGTCTCACTCTGTCACCTAGGCTGGAGTGCAGCGGTGCAATCTTGGCTCACTGCAACCTCTGCCTCCAGAGTTCAAGTGATTATCCTGCTTCAGCCTCCTGAGTAGCTGGGATTACAGGCACCTGCCACCATACCCAGCTAATTTTTGTATTTTTAGTGGAGACGGGGTTTCACCATGTTGGTCAGGCTGGTCTCGAACCCCTGACCTCGTGATCCACCCGCCTCAGCCTCCCAAAGTGCTGGGATTACAGGTGTGAGCCACCGCGCCCGGCCACACCTAGCCTTTTATTATTATTTTTTATTTTGTAGAGACAAGGTCTCACTATATTGCCGAGGCTGATCTTAAACTCCTGGCTTCAAGCAATCCTCCTGAGGTGGGGTGAGTAATCCCGCCTCAGCCTCCCAAAGAGCTGGGATTACAGATGTGAACCACCATGCCCGGCCAATAGAGGATTCTAAGTAACTTGCCCAATAACTCTAAGCTGGAATTCTGAATCCAGGTCTCTCAGGTCCTGAGTCTATTCCCTGATGAAACAGGAGTTTGCCTGGCGAGTAACAAATGACTCTCCACGAGAAGGCAGAGAAGGCAGGTGTTGATCAATAGGAGTTTTATTACTTGGCACAAGTAAGGAGGACATGGGCGTATTCTCCCAAGCAGCGTGTCCCTGAGGGAAAGGGACCGCAGGGTTTTGTGGGGTGATGGAGAGGGGAGAGGGCACGCCATCGCATGGAGTGGGGGTTCCCCTGGTGCAGATGCGGTGAGTTCATGCCAGCACATGGGTCGTGTGTTGCGGTGATCAAACTGTGGCTCCTCCTGGAGTGGCCATGAAGAAGGCTATCTTGGGTTCATTTATACGTTGCCCAGCTCTGTCGGGAGCTGGTTTTAACCAAGTAGGTGACCACATTCCTCACAGGGATTAAGAGAAACAGGCTGCAGGGCAGGAAGCTGTGCACCAGGCTGATGGCTCCGTTAATTAAATTTCCTGTAATCCCGGGAGACCTTCCCTGTCTACTTACACGTCCCTGTGTTTTCTGGTTCCCCAGGAGCCACAGAGGCAAACCAAGCATGGAACCCTGTGATATCACACAGGTCACATGCCCGTTAAGCCAGCCCTGGGTAAGGTGGACTGAGTGTAATATACGTAGACACCAACAAGCAAGAAAATGCTGGGGGGATAACCTCCTAAGGGGAGAAGTCCAAACTCACCCCCTGAGACTTTGCCATTAAGAAATGCAGGCCTTGTATGCTAAGAATTCAGTCTTCAAAAAAGCCAATAGAAACTCAAGGTTTTGTAGGAAGCTGCCTGTTATTTAATAGTTTGTTCATTCACCCACCTAATATCGATTCTCCCGTCTTACTTGATAATAGAATCACAGCTTCATCAAGGCAGAAACGTGCTCACCTAAACACGGTGCTTCCCAAGCTGCCAGTGCCCTGGCCAACGGAACATGGGCAGAGGCCTGCTGGGGACACCTGAGAAAGTTTTACTTCCCAACCCAGGTGGCATTCCTCCCTTCTAGGTCCTCCTGTGTCCTTCTGTCTTCTTGGCTGAGGTGGAGTGGCCGGGGAACACCTGTAATGTTGAGGTGGCCTTGAGAACAAAAGCACAAGCTAGAGACGGTGGGCTGGACAGCCCAGAAGCCTGGGGTCTGGGTAGCATCTCAGAGTTGCCATGTCAGCCCCTAGCTGCCTCCCTGGATTTCCTGGCCCACTAGAAAACAAACAAACAAACTCTATGAGGCTGAGCTGCTTGAGTTTCTCATACATGCAATGGCAGTCTCTAACAAACACAGCAGCTTGTTGGAGCAGTTTTAAAATCCAAGCAGCAAACCCCAAACTCACAGCCGTGGCTGCACAGGTCCCCAGCCTGTGCAGTGAGGGGCTCTGAGCAGGAGTGAAGAGTGTGCCCCTCCCTTCTCCAGTCTCCCATTCTTTCTGACCCTCTCAACGGCCAGGCTGGCCCTTCAGCATCACACTGCATTCCTGTACCTGCTGTGGGGGGACATCACCCTGGCTGCCCACAGCTGGTCTCTCTCGAGAAAGGCACACTTCTAAATCCCCTTCCCAGTTGGGCAGGGTCTTAGGATGACTTCTGGCTAACTGATGTGGGCAGGGCCTGGGCTGAAGCTTAGAAGAGTGCTGTGAGTGTTTCTCCTGCTGCAGCAACTGTGGAGGCCTGGGGTTGAGATGGTGGGGTCACCAGACGAGGGCAGCCTGGATCACTGAGTCACTACATGGAGGAGGATGGCCACAGAGTCACCTAGATTCACAGTGGACTTTGCAGGGGTGAGAAATGAATGTGGTCAAAGCCATGGCATTTTAGAGTTATTTACTATCCCAGTTCAGCCTGGTCTAATCTAATTCACCTCCTGCTCCCATTGCAAATGTGTGCTAAGGGCAGGACTCAGGAGCTTGGGTTAGAATGTTTACTGTCAGGTTCAAAACCAGCCTGGCCAACATGGTGAAACCTTGTCTCTACTAAAACTAAAAAATTAGCTAGATGTGGTGACATGTGCCTGTAATCCCAGCTACTCAGGAGGCTGAGGCAGGAGAATCACTTGAACCCAGGAGGCGGAGGTTGCATTGAGCCGAGATCGTGCCATTGCACTCCAACCTGGGCAAAAAGAGCAAAACTCTGTCTCAAAAAAAAAAAAAAAAAAAAAAAAAAAAAAGAGAGAAAAAGAAAAAGAATGTTTACTGTCAGGATGTACTCCTCAGTTGGGGGTGCTTTCACCTGCATGGTGAGATTTGGGGCAGCATATTGAAGGGTAGCTGGGGGTCTGGAGAAAGAGGCATATCTTCAGGTATCTCATGTTATAGGTACCAGGTATGGGCTAAGGCACAAAAGCGTAAGCCCTGGGTGTGGTGAGCTGGGGCCTAGGGCTCCACTCATGCCCACACAAAGCTTTGGGCCTCCAATCACTATATCATTCACCCACAATCACTGTTGAAAGTGACAAGGTCTTGCTTCAACTGGCTGAAGCTACAAAGAGAACGAACTGGCCTAGAAATCAAGAAGTTCTGGGTTTCAGGTGTGACTGAATCCAGGTGCTGAAATCACGTTGTTTGTAAATCCTCCCTACCATTTCACTCTCTCTCGACTCGTTTCCTTTGGCGTTAGTGTCCCTCTGAAGCAGGTGTCCTAGACACCGTGGATCTCAGCACTCCAGCCTTCATTTGACCAGGGGTTGAGAGGCAGGGTGACTCCCCCAGGCGCCTTCCCATGGGGGTCCCGCCTGCACGGCAGCTTCCCCACCAGCCCCTGACACACATATCCAGGCTGGGGCTTGGGGTGCTCAAAGCAACCAGCACCTGGTGACCCCTGCCTGGTGGCCTCTTGATGCTTTCAAGCCTTGGTAGGTCCTTGTCTCCACTGAATATCCTCCAGGCCTCCTCGTGGCTCTCCTTAACCCTGTTTCTATCCTGCCTGACCTTTCTAATAGGGTTCTGGAAAATAAAGGGAAATAGAAACGTGACAGATGACTGTGCTGTCTGATTAAGCATCTCATGGACACATGCCCCAGGTCATTCCATTACATGCCTGAGGATAGGTTTCTTTTCTTTTCTTTTTTTTTCAGAGGGGGTCTTGCTCTGCTGCCCAGGCTGGAGTGCGGTGGCATGATCTCGGCTCACTGCAACCTCCGCCTCCCGGGTTCAAGCAATTATCCTGCCTCAGCCTCCCCAGTAGCTGAGATGACAGGCACTTGCCACCATACCTGGCTAATTTTTGTATTTTTTAGTAGAGATGGGGTTTCACCATGCTGGCCAGGTTGGTCTTGAACTCCTGACCTTGTGATCCACCTGCCCCGGCCTCCCAAAGTGTTGGGATTACAGGTGTGAGCCACTTTGCTTGGCTGAGGATAGGTTTCTTAAAATGAGACGGATTTGGTTCTTGCATTAGCTTCATGGTCGTGTTGTTTCCATGGGGCTCTCAGGCATGACTTAGAGGAGGATCACTACACTGCATCTCAGGGGTGCTCGCCATCTCATCTCCACGAGGAATAATTGCTCTGTGTGTGTGTGTGTGTGTGTGTGTGTGTATGTGTGTACATGTATTGGCACGCATGTCTGTCTACCCCCCCAGGGATTTGTGCACTGTGTGTATGCAGTGCCAGCACTGGACTATACCAGCCATGGCAGCAGCCACTGCTTGAACAGCAGTGATGGATTGGGCACTCTGTTACACATCAGATGGGAGCACCTAAGACTGTGTTTCCCCATTCCAGAGAAGACAATGCTTGTGAGGACTCCCTAGTGGGAGCTGTCCCCAGGAATATCCAGGAGGGAAGTAGGAAGTGGGGCTGGGGAGAAAGGGAGACCCAGCAAGGATGTGGTATGAAGCCAAGTCTCACAGAGGATGACTTTGGGGACTGCATTGGATCTCAGAGCTGCCCACACCCAGGGCAAGAGGCCTGGTGTGTTTATACCCCTGTATATGCAGACACCATCTGGCATTGGGTAAGTGTTGGCTGGGGTGGGGTTGAGGGGGTGCACATGTCCAGGTATTTTTGGCTCTTCCTTAAAAGCACACAAAGTAGATTCTGGAAGTTTAAGGTCAACCTTCCAACTAAGACACATCCCTTCTGGCTTGGGGTGAGCGTGAGCACGGGGACTGGTAAAGGGACCCAAGGAACTATAGGCAGAGTCTGACAATATCCGCTACAGTAAGTTATATAACCCTGAGAAAGTTCAACCCAACCCAACTTAAGACACTCACATCTAATGTTCATTATTCCCACTGAGTAGATGAGGAAATTGAGGCTTGAAAAGTTGAAGAAACCGATTGCATGTCTCTGTGCAGAAGCCGGAATTCAAACCTGGCCCCTCCCTCCCAGGACTCTTTCCATGCACAGGCCTGGGAAAGCCCCTGGGCTGGCTGGCTTCATGGAGTGGAGGGTGAAATGATGAATGAGAGTTGTGCTCCCACCAAAAGCACAAGGGTGACTCCAGCAGACAGAGGACTGCCAAGGAGTGGCCCCAGCTCTTGGATCTGTTCATCTAGGCTGGGCCCGAAATCTCTCCCAAGACAGGTCCCTGGAGGTGGGGCCAGAAGTACGGGTTGGATTTTGCCCTTGTGAAGAAAGCTCAGCATCAGAGCTCACAGTGTTGGGGGCCTGGAGGGTTGGACGGGAGAGCCCAGCACCTGGCGTGTGCTCATAAAGGATAGAGTCCTGGACTGAGGACTCGACTCCTAGGATATACACAGTCCAAATGCTCCCGTAATATGACAGGAGAACTGAGGCCAAGAAAGAAAGACCTTGATCCAGGTCACATGGTATAGTTGCCACGACTCCAGAAGATGAGTACATACTTCTAATGCTACAGCACACATCTCAGGAACAGACAATTTCCTAAGAACTGGTTTTCACCGGACCCTTCTCAGGGATCTTAGTCAGGGGAGGGCCACCTGGTTGCAAGTGACTGAAACTCATCTCCAGGTGGCCTAAGCAGCTCCCACAGCTGAAGGGACTGAATTGGCTCCCACAACTCAAAGGGCTAGAGACTGCTCCAGGCTCCCATGAGGCTGCCATGCACCTTCACATCTACTACTCGGCTTTGCTTTCTTCTGTGATTGCCTCAACCTTGGGCAGAGTCTACCTGTTTGTGGCCAGGTGGCCCTCGGCTGCCTCTTGCAGATGTGCAAGCACCACCTCCCCAAGGATTCCAGCAGCATTCCCAGGACAGAGGCTCAGCTTGGATCACAAGCCTATCCCAGAGCCAACCCCTCACTTCTTATTGGCCAGGCCTAGGCCAAATGCCCTTCTGAAGTAAGTGTGTGTGTGTGTGTGTGTGTGTGTGTGTGTGTGTATGCTCACAAACTTTTTAGATTGACAGAAGTCTAGTTCCACAGAGAAAAATCAGGTCACTGTTACTAGAAGAATGGAACCTGGATGTTGGGCTGGAAGGAGCTGCAGGAGCCCCCTCCTACAAATGCTGTTCCCTCACATGGACTCAGAAAGCTGGGAGGCCAGGGCAGGAGAATCACTAGAGGCCAGGAGTTCAAGACCAGCCTGGGCAACATAGTGAGACCCCATCTCTACAGATATAAATATTAGTTGGGTGTGGGGGTGCACCTGTGGTCCCAGCTTCTCAAGAAGCTGAGATGGGAGGATCCTTTGAGCCCAGGAGTTTGAGACTGCAGCGAGCTGTGACTGCACCACTGCACTCCAGCGTGGGCTGAGACCCTGACTCAAAAAAGGAAAAAAAACAACAGCAGCTTTCAGGTTAAGGAAAGCTGTGGCATCAAACCCAGTGCAGTTCTTGATCCTTAGAGAAGGAGCGTGTCCTAGGTTGGGTTTTTCTGAAGCTGTGCTGGGATTCAGGTGCAAGTGAGTTTTCAAGGAGAGAGGAAAGAGAAAGGGCAGGCTAGAAAGGAGAAGGATGGGGAACCAGGAACACTGAGCAGAGGTGGTGAGTGCCCAGCTTGTCTTCACTGAGCTGGGAGCAGATCCCTCAGTTGCTGAGTCTGGGCTGCTGGTGACTCACTATTCTCTAGAGAATCACCTTGGGTTAACAAAGTTTATATTTCCCAGGATTGGCCCATAGCCAAGGGCTAACTGATATGGGAATATGAAAGATCACCCCGTACCCTCAAGTGGGACAACTGGACGGTACTGTCTCCCCTCCCTTCCCAGAGCACCCTCTGTGATCAGGCTGAGGCCAGACTTCAGAGGAACCTACATCTTTGCCTGCCTTTTCATTGCTCCTCCTTGCTTTCCCCACTTCTGCACACATTTCATCAGAAAGTGTTCTCTGTAAAAGAGTTTCATAAAAATCCTCCTCTCAGGCTCTACTTCGAGGGACCCTAACACAGGCCCAGCTGCAGGGTTGCAATTTCAGGGCAAGTCCTAGACGTAGCCTGATCCTGAGCTCTGGAGTCTAAATATACCCGAGTTTCTCCCACCTCAAGGCAAGGAAGGTGGGCTTTGCAAGCTCACACCAGTGATTAACCAGGATGAGGAGTGGAGGTGGAGAGCATAGCTTCCAGGCATTTCTGGCTGTCTGCTTGGAGGAGGTGGCTCTGGTAGCCCAAGAGAAAGTGCCTGAAGATCCTGGCAGGTGGAGGCCTTTTGTAGACAAGCCCACAAAATAGAAGATGGGCTACTACAAAAGGATTCAAAGGATTGAGTGGGTCACCAGCACTGCCTACATCATAGGGAAAGAAACCAGGCTGCATAGAACTTTGAAAATCAAGATTTCTAATTTTGTACCAGCTTAACTATTGGCAGCCACAAAGGTGCTGTAATTAGCTGACAACAGGTTGCTGTTTCTCAATTTGTTGCTACTCATGTAACAAGAAGTAGAGAATGCAGTACTTATAAACCCTTGTAATGAAATATTTTTCCTTTATTGAGGCTGTGTTTATATAGATGCACATTAGTTTAAACTTCTTGACCTCATTTGCATTCTAAAATTATAGCATCATAATTTCCTTTTTCCCAAATGCATTCACTCTTAATTAATCTTAACCACTCTCGAGCTTTTCTGATTTCTATTATCACCATTTAAAGTTGAGAAGACTTTTAATGGATCTAAATCACATACTCAAATTCGTTTCTTTTTCTAAAGTTATAATGACTTGAAATTTTATTTCATTTGGGCCCAAAGTATTACTTGAAAAGTAATTTGATTGTTTTATAATTTAAATCATCTGTGTGGAATAAAATTCATTAACCTTATTTACATGTGTGTAAAAATTACGATACTCTAACCAATTAACATTTATAAAAAGTGTGCCATATTTTACAGCATGGAGTTTTGACTTGTACTCTGGCATCCACATCTCTGAGCCCATTTAGCTCCAGAAACCTAGGGATAGGTGTTGATTTCCAGTTTTGCCTAAAACTAATAATTTAGTTGTTTCTCTAGACAACGTGGTATGTGGAAGTTGTGTCTTTACCTCGCAGGACTGAAGGAGCAGTGGGCTATCGAGGCTGAACTTCAGCATCATCTTCCCAGGAGAGTAGGGGAGCACAGACCCCCCATAGGGCCTGTCCTGGAGGCCCTTACTGGGAGCTTGAGGCTATCTGTTGGGAAATGTCAAACCCTGAATATTGGATGCTTTCTTTCAGAGATCTACCCTGGAGACGCACAAACACGTCATTCTTTGGACAGCCCTTCCTGGGCACAGTGCTGGAGATTGTTTTCCTTTTTTTTTTTTTTTTTTCTTTCTTTTTGTTTTTTTGAAACAGAGTCTCACTCCGTCACCCAGGCTGGAGTGTAGTGGTGCGATCTCAGCTCACTGCAACCTCCACCTCCTGGGTTCAAGCGATTCTCCTGCCTCAGCCTCCCGAGTAGCTGGAATTACAGGCATGCACCACCACACCTGGCTAATTTTTTTACTTTTAGTAGAGACAGGGTTTCACCATGTTGGCCAGGTGGTCACAAACTCTTGACCTCAAATGATCCGCCTGCCTCAGCCTCCCGAAGTGCTGGGATTACAGGCATGAGCTGCCCCACCTGCCGATTCTTTCCAAAGCAAGCCTCAAGGAGTTCCTGATGTGGTTAATACACTCACCTACAAGGCTGAGTGCAGTGAGTCTAGCTTTGGCTTTGTTTTTAATTTAAATTTTATTTCAACTTTTATTTTAACTTTGGTGGGTACATGTGTACATTTGTTACATGAGTGTATTGTGTGATGCTGAGGTTTGGGGTACAACTGATCCCATCACCCAGTTAGTGAGCATAATACGCAATAGGTAGGTTTTCTGGCCCCTGCCCTCTCCCTCTCTCTCTCTCCTCTAGGGGTCCCTAGTGTCTGTTGTTTCCATCTTTGTGTCCATGTGTGTTCAATGTTCAGCTCCCACTTGTAAGTGAGAACATGCAGTGTTTGTTTTTCTATTTCTGTGTCAATCCTCTTAGAATAATGGCCTCCAGCTGCATCCATGTTTCTGCAAAGGACATGATTTTGTTCTTTTTTTATGGCTGCATAGTATTCCATGATGTGTATGTACCACAATTTCTTTATCCAGCTCACCATTGATAGCCACCTGGGTTGATTCCATGCCTTTGCTGTTGTGAATGGTGCTGTGGTAAACACATGAATGCAGGTGTCTTTTCTGGTAGAATGATTTATATTCCTTCAGGTTTATACCAGTCATGAGATTGCTGGGTTGGATGGTAGTTCGATTTTTAGTTGTTTAAGAAATCTGCGAACTGCTGTCCCCAGTGGCTGAGCCGATGTGCGTTCCCACCAGCAGTGATAAGTGGTCCTAGGCTGTGGCTTGAGTCCAGGCTTTGGCTCCTACTACCTGTGTGATCCTGCATTTCAAGTTCCCTGTCACCTGGACCATCAAAAGGGCCTCCTTGCAGGCCCTCTGTACTGCCCTCACCTCCAACATTTCTTTTGCTTTATTTATTTCGAAGCATGAGGCCAATTGGATCAATATCTACTCATGAGCCTTCCATGGCTTTCCATTGCTGCCATGAATCTGCTGGACAGAGCCCCTCACCTTGGCCAGCTCGCCCACCACCCCACCCCTGCCCCCCAGCCCCACTGCCCTGCATCCATCTTTGCACTTACCGCATCCTCCCGAGCCTTGCTGTTCCTTTGCTTGGACTGTCCTTCCCTCCCTTCCTTGCCAAGTAATCTCTAACTCATCATTCCTGCTTCAACTTGAAGGTCACTTTGACTTCCTTGACTGGGTCACATCCCACATAGGCCTCTTGTAGAAGAAGTTGCTAATCTTCCTCTCTGTCATGGCCCTGACCACAGTTGCAATTTCCCATTTGCTATTGTGACTGTATCCTATCTCTCCCTTATGCAAAAGCTCTGTAAAAAAAGTAAAATAGCAGATGCTGGCGAGGCTGTGGAGAAAAGGGAATGCTTATACACTGCTGGTGGGAATGTAAATTAGTTCAGCCATGGCGAAGAGCTGTTTGGAGATTTCTCAAGGAACTTGGCACTACCATTCTTCCCAGCAATCCCATTACTAGGTATATAATTGAAAAGAAAACAAATCCTTCCACCATAAAGACACATGCACTAGTTTCTTCATCACGGCACTATTCACAATAGCAAAGACATGGAATCAACCCAGGTGCCAATCAGCAGTGAGCTGGATGAAGAAAATATGGCACATATCACCATGGAATACTACACAACCATATAAAAGCATGAAATCATGTCCTTTCCAGACACATGGATGCAGCTGGAGGTCATTATCCTCAGCAAATTAACACAAAAACAGAAAACTCAAGACCACATGTTCTGTCTTATAAGTGGAAGTTACACAGTGAGCACACGTGGATACAGAGATGGGAGCATCAGACACCAGGGCCTACTTGAGAGTGTGGAAGGGAGGAGGGTGAGGATTGAAAAACTACCTATTGAATACTATGCTTATTACCTGAGTGATGGGATCTTTTGTACCCCCAACCTCGGTGACACCCAATTTACTCATATAACAAACCTGCACATGTACCCCTTGAATCTAAAATAAAAGTTAAAAAAAAAGCTCTGTAAAGTGAAGGGCCAGTTGGTTTCTCGCTTCCCATTCTCTTCCCACCCTGTAGATTAGGTCTGGCTTCTTAATTAACAAATGTTGAGTTAATTATGGACAAGTATGATCTCATTGTTCCCTTACTTTAAAAGAAGGAAACTCAGTCTCACAATCTCCCTATAAGGTTGATACTCAGTGAGGGTATATATAAGGCATCTAGCCGGTTGCTCCCAGCTGTACCACCTCTGTCCTCCCCTGGGGATATGTAGGCTTCTGGCTGGGAGCCAGCAGCGGTGGGGTGGGACACGGTTCCATTTAGCGATCTAGGTGCACACACCTGATCACAGGCGAGTAAGAAAACCACCGCACGGCTCTGATTCACACCTCTGTCTTTGATTTTCTATTTCTAACACTCTGGGCAGTGAATCCCATCAAAAATGAATAAGATAATCCCATCAAGAATCAAGAAGAGAATGAAGACAGTGCATTGCTCTTGGAAGCTTTCTCTTGAATTTCAGATTCCTCTTGGGCTCAGAATTACCCACCTGAAATGAGAAAGCCAGATGAGGTGAGGCCCTCCTACCCAACTGGCACTGCCCTTCAAGACCCAGCCTTTCTCTGGGCTCTGGACAAAACTGAGCCTCAGGCATCTCTGTGAGCTGGGCTGATGGATGTCATTTGCTCAGGTACGTCCCTGGTGAGAACGTCCTGTCACTATATCCTTGGCTTCTGGCTTTGGCTATGTTTGCATTTTGACTGTGCAGGTCATGGGAAAGTGCCAGTGAACCTCAGAAACATCCCCAAAATCCCCGGGGCCTCAAATGACAAGAGTGATAGTTCGCAGACAGTCAGGAAGCACCTGGGCATTATTTTGGGGCAAATCTCTACAGGACAGAAAGAGGACTCTGGGGAATGTTACCCAGTCTAGGAACATTACAGGGCTGGATATATCTCACTTTCCTTCAGAAGGGAAACAGGCCGGGCACGGTGGCTCATGTCTGTAATCACAGCACTTTGAGAGGCTGAGCCGGGAGGATCACTTGAGGCCAGGACTTCCAGACCAGCTTGGGCAACATAGCAAGACCCCGTCTTTACAGAAAATAAAAATATCAGCTGGGTAAGGTGGCACATGCCTGTACTTCCAGCTCCTTGGGAAGATCGCTTGATCCCAAAAGTCCGAGGCTATGGTGAGCTATGATCACACCACTGCACTTCAGTTTAGAGGACAGTGCAAGACTGTCTCAAAAAAATAAAATAAAAAATGCACAAAGAGAAACCTGCGGCCCGAGTGCAGAGACATGGTCCCAGCTCCACTTGGTTCTGCTGCGGGCCGACACGATGACTGCAGCACACCACCTCCTCTCTGCTGGTCTTGGGTCTTCCTTTTGTAAAAAGAGCATGGTTATAACGGGTTGACACCATCTGAACTCCTGAGCCAACTCTCATTCTTCAATGTCTTCTGGCCAGGGCCACTTGCACAGTAGTCCAAGGAATTCTAGGCGTTTGGGTCTCCAACCTGCTGCTAAATTGTGTAGGTGCAGACTGGGCGCTTTTATTCACAGCCTGAGGCATGGTGGTTTTCTTTCTGCCAAGATGCAAATTTTCTTCTATTTATTGTCAATGGACCCCAGGCAGTTCTGTCTCTCCTTGTTCACTGCTGGGAAATAGGAGAGGCGAGCCCATGGCTGTTCTGTGCGGTGCCTGAGACATGTGAATTCCCATCGGCTCATTGAGAATGATATTCAACAGTGACACTTGCAGACCTCCTGGTACCATTAACTCTCCCTTAATGCCTCGAGGCCCTGTTCCATTTGCAGTCTGGTTTTCTTGTGTGACTGAGCAGAAATTATGTCTCCAAGATCTTGGTGGCATTTGCAGGTATTCATTAGTCCTGAAAACACACCTGCTTTACGCTCAATGCTGCAGGCACCTGCGTTTCTCCAGGCCTCAAGGCACTCTGGTCAGAGCAGGTTTTCTGGTTTCCTAAACAACAGTAATTCAGACCTCACTGGCTCCTGGCAGGACCTTGGTTCTCTGAAAACTTTCTTCTCTGAGTGATTTAGAAAATACCAGCAGTGGGCCTCACAGCGACCTGGAAATAGTCATCCATGTTTGGAGGGTTGAATGGTATCCCCCAAAATTCATATCCACCACGAACCTCAGAATGTGACTTTACTTAGAAATAGGGTCTGCAGATTAATTAAGATGAGGTTATACTGGATTAGGCTGGACCCAAAATCCAATGGCTGGTGTCCTTCTAAGAAGAGGACACACACACACACACACACACACCCCCCCCCCACACACACACGAGAAGGCCATGTGAAGACAGAGGCCCAGACTCAAGTGATGCTTCCACAGGCCAAGGAATGCCTGGGGCCCCCAGGAGCTGGAAGAGGCCAGGGATTCTCCCCTGGAACCTTCAAAGGGAGTGTGGCCCAGCTGACACCTGTGGATTTTTGACTCCTGGTCTCTGGAACTGAGAGAATATATTTGTGTTGGTCCCAGCATCTGGTTTGTGGTATGTATCTGCCATGGCAGCCTGAGGAAACTGCTGAACATGCTTCTGCACCAGCCCTTCTTTGACATTCTCCCCATGAAACCCACTCGAGGATGGGGCTCCCAAAACTGTGCTTATTGCTGTCCCTGGCAGCCATCCTTGCTCCTGTTCTGCGAGGAAGTATTTGGTTGTAAGTCAAGGCTCCTGGGATGGCAGTGACTTCAGTGACAGGACTGCGCTTTTCTATTAGGGTGGTAAATATAAAAGCAGGATGTTTGTGGGATTTTAGAAGCTCGGAGTCTGCCAAATTCATTTCTTGGGGTTCTCTCCATCTCCCCTCATGGTTGCAGAATGGCTACTGGAGATCTGAATATTCTGTATCTACAAGCAGGAAGGACTAAAGTACACAGGTGTCTTTCTTTTTTAACCAAAGTAGAAATGATTATCTGAAGCCCCTGGCAATTCTTCAAGTCCCCTCAGCCAGAATTCGCCCTTTGCTCACCCTGGCCACCTCCCATGAGGGCAAATTTCCTGGAGAGCTCAGCTCCAGGCACCTGTGTCCAGGAAGCTGCCTGGTCAGCAGCTGCTGCTCCCAGCTCTCCCGCCTTGCCAGCCGGCTGTGAACTTAAGCTTCCTTTTCTCTGCTGGGGTGCTCCTCTGCTCACTCATACCTGAAGCGGTGGCCTGTGCTGGGTCCTTTCTGGGTCATTGCTGTTCTGCTGTGGGTCCCACTGCCAAGTGACCCAGTCTTCACCAGCCCCTTGTGGATTGCAGCAGAGGGGATGGACTAACCCAGCTCACATGCCTGTGAGGCCAGCGCTCACCTCTCATCCAATCGCTCATTGCTAGGAGGTCACATAGGCGATCACATACCCAGTGGGGCCGGTGGGTGGGGCAGATTTTGGAGAATGGGCTGTGCTCAGGGTTGAAGCCTTAACGTAGGTCTAATGTGAGGTTTGTCCACCAGAACGTTGCCGTGAAAGAAGGTGAAATGTCGAGAGAATGGGCAAGTCTCACCCAGACTGACCCGTGGACTCAAGACTTTATCTGTTTCACTGTTAGTTAGGTGCATTAAAAATAAAGTAAAATAAGGTTGGGTGCAGTGACTCATGCCTGTAATCCTAACAATTTTGGAGGCTGAGGCAGGCAGATCACCTGAGATCAGGAGTTCGAGATCAGCCTGGTCAACATGGCAAAACCCCGTCTCTATGAAAAATACAAAAATTAGCCAGGCGTGGTGGTGCAAGCCTGTAGTCCCAGCTACTCAGGAGGCTGAGGCAGGAGAATCGCTTGAACCTGGGAAGCAGAGATTGCAGTGAGCTGAGATCGTGCCACTGCACCCCAGCCTGGGCAACAGCGCAAGACTCCATCCCAAAATAAAATAAAAATAAGAGAAAAATAAAGTAGAATAAAAATGAAAACTAGAAAGACCCCTGGGCAGGACATGCTTGCCTTTAGAACATCCAGCTTTCCTTTCACAGCTAGTGTGCTCTTCTCTTTCTTTCATCACAATCCCACCCTTCGGTAAAGTATGGTTTATCTTACGTGTTTCAGCTCAAGCTTAGAGTATGGTCATTGTTGCAGAGCACTCCTGGGCCTAGAGCTGGAGCCCAAGAGAGCATTCACAGAATTCCTGGAGCTAGGGCCTAGGGAGGGTGAGGGGACACTGTGTATGCAACCCAGACCCCTTTCAGCAGCCAAGGATTTATTCCCAAGCTGTTGGAGGACAGCCAGAAGGTGGCCCTCAGCTGTGCTTTGTATAGAATTTTTGCTGAATAAAATGGCCTCTGCCAGGTGCAGTGGTTCACACCTGTAATCCTAGGATTTTGGGAGCCTGAGGAAGAAGGGTTGCTTGAGCTCAGGAGTTCAAGACCAGCCTAGGCAACATAGCAAGACCCCGTCTCTACAAAATACATCAATAAATAAATTATCCGGATGTAGTGATGTGCATCTGTAGTCCCAGCTACTCAGGAAGCTGAGCCAGGAGGATGACTTGAGCTTAGGAGGTAGAGGCTGCAGTGAGCTATGATTGCATCACTGCACTCCAGCCCAGGTGACACAGCGAGACACTGTCTCTTAAAAAATAAATAAATAAAAATTACAGAAGAAGAAGAAGAAGAAAAAAAAACAGCCTCACCCAAGGTGACATAGGCTTCTCAATGACTGGTCAATTAAGGCTATAAAGTTTCAGCCCCTCCCCCATCAGGAGCATCTCTGCAGGGCCATTGCAGCTCCAAAGCTCCCTGCCAGGCGGCTGCAGTCTTTGTTGGTCCCAATCCCAGCCAGATATCTCCCTCTCCCTCTGCCTAATCCTGCTTCTTTCTCCTGCGTCCAACAAATATTGATCCCAACAGCACCTCCTAGTAAGCATCCTGACTGCTCCTCTCCATCTCAGAGCCTGCTCCCTGGGAAACCTAGTCCCGCGTGGAGTGCCCTGAGGCTTATAGGCTTTGTGCCATAAGGTTGAACCCATGCCTGGAGCAGCCCCACAATATTACAGAGACCTCTGAGCGGAGGGACAAGGCAGGGGCTGCTGGACAATGGGCCTTGCCCCCACGCCTTGCTTCATGTCTGGCTCCTATGTGACCCCTTCTAGAAAGCCCTCAGGAAGACTGATCAGGCAAGGTGCTAGCAGAGGGTGGGCTGCCCAGGTCCACTGGCAGACACTCAGATGGCATGTGATCTTCTGGAGCAGCACAGGCTCATGCTGTGACATTCAACACCATAGGTGTCTAAGGGAAAGTGGTTGGGGTGGGGGGCAGTCTGCTTCATGTAGAGCCCTGATGCCTGGGGCTCTGTCCTCAGCCACGGGGTGACCCTGGGCTAAAGTATTGGGTTTCTGCATGAAGCATTCAGCTCCTAGAGTTGGGCAGGTGGAAAACCCCACACCCCCACACTGACAGC
The DNA here is from genome assembly GCF_028885655.2 of Pongo abelii. Classification (NCBI taxonomy): domain Eukaryota; kingdom Metazoa; phylum Chordata; class Mammalia; order Primates; family Hominidae; genus Pongo; species Pongo abelii. The sequence goes on along the minus strand of NC_072005.2, from coordinate 34,334,649 downwards.
ACTGGGAGGGTGACCTCCGAGGGACCCCACGAATGAGGCTTGTTCTGTTGGGAGAATCCCGGCCTCTCCACTCTGTTCATCACAGATAATTAATCTTCTTCCTGCCACCCACTGTCCCCTCCCCATTACTAAAAAAAGACTTTTTAAAAAGGCCCAGGAAGAATTCTCCATTCATCCTGCATGACTTGCAAAATTGAGTTAAGGGCCCTCAGGGGTCTTTGTTATTTTTATGTGACACTGATTAACCACTTTGCACTCCCCTGCATCTGAGCTCACAGTCACTGACATTTTTGCACAGAAAAGCAACTTTCCTGAACTTCGTTCCTTCTTGTAAACAGAAACATTAAAACTGCTCTCAGCTGGGCCTGGTCTTTGAGTGACAGTCTTTGGTTCCCTGAATCTTCCTGCAGGATCCTCCCTCTCTACTGCACGTCTTTAGGGCCATCACTGGGGGACACAGCACTGGAAGCAAATCTTAACAGACTATTATTTTTAAAGGATTTTTGTCTTAATAATTCTCCAAACATAAGCGGTCTGAACCCTTATGAGACTGGAAAGACATGCACTTGTGTGAATAATTCCGACACCCTCAGCCCTCAGTGAGATTTGAAGATCAGATTCTTTGAAGGCAGAGGGTCTTGGTAAAAAACAGCAGCCTGAGCTCTGCTGGGAGTGCTGCCCCATTCTCCTTTGTTCTGGCCCTTTGTCTTGGGGAGTGTATTAGCCTGGCTTCTCCAGAGTAATGGAACGAGTAGCATAGAAATAAATATAGATAGAGGTGTAGACATGTAGATATACAAAGAGATTTACTACAGGGAATCAGCTCCTGTTTACTACTGGCTCAGATTTACTATAAGGAATTGGCTCAGATTATAAAGGCTGAGAAGTCCAAGTCCTACAGCTATCAAGCTGGAGATCCAACAGAGCCAATGGTTTAGCTCTAGTGTGAGTCCAAGAGCCTGAGAACCAGGAGAGCTGGTGGTATCAGTTTCAGTCCGAATCCAAGCCCAAGGGCAGGAGACAACAGACATCCCAGCTCTAAGACAGTCAGACAGAGAGAAAGAATATTTTCTCACTCAGCCTTTTATTGTATTTAGGCCTTTAACAAATTGCATGAGCCCTGCCCACCCCCTACACTGAATAACTCTGCTTTACCCAGTCTATCCATTTTGATGTGAGTCTCATCTAGAAACACCCTCATTGATATGGTTTGGCTGTGTTCCCACCCAAATCTCATCTTGAATTGTAGCTCTTATAATTCCCACACGTTGTGGGAGGGACCCAGTGGGAGATAATTGAATTTTGGGGCAGTTTACCCCATACTGTTCTCATACTAGTGATGAAGTCTCATGAGATCTGATGGTTTGATACGGAGTTTTTGCTTTCACTTGGCTCTCATTCTTTCTTCTCTGCCACCACGTGAGACGTGCCTTTCACCTTCTACCATGATTGTGAGGCCTCTCCAGCCACGTGGAACTGTGAGTCCATTAAACCATTTTCTTTAGAAATTACTGAGTCTTGGGTATGTCTTTATCAGTGGTGTGAAAACAGACTAATAAACTCATAGACACACCCAGAATAATGTTTAACCAAACCAAATGTCTTGGCACCCCACAGCAGTCAAGTGGACACATAAAATTAACCAGCGCAGAAAGGAAGGAACTAATGATATAGTGGATTAGTCAAAGAATCACCCATAGTCCCTTGGCCAGGTTTGGGATTAGAGAGGCGAGGGAGCTGATTTGGGACTGCAGTGAACAAGCAGGAGTGCCTCTGGATGCTTTCTGTCTCTCAGAGCTGGAGGATCCCGTGCGCATCACTTACCCAGCGTGAGCGCTTCTGTTCCAGGCTTCTCCGGCTGGGTGTCCCTTGCTAGATTGTGGTCCTGGCTCATGGTCCACAGTTCAAGTGGGATTTTCATCCTCGTTGGGCTCACCCTTGGCATAAAGAAGACGTGGCCTTCTCCTATGAGAAGGATCTCTTATGGAGATCCTGAAAGCAAAGATTTTCATTTGAGAAAAAGGCATCTCACAAAAAGGCACCTGCCATGGTTGGGATGTTTTGTCCCCTCCAAATCTCATGTTGAAATGTGGTCCCCAGTGTGGGAGGTGGGGCCTGGTGGGGGCGTTGGGTCATGGGGGTGGATCCTTCATGGATGGCTTGGTGCCTTCCTCCTGGTGATTAGTTCGTGGGAGAGCTGGTTGTTAGAAAGGCTGGCACTCCTCCTCTCTCTCTGCTCCCTCTCACACCATGTGAGGCCTGCTCCCTTCCACCTTCTGCCTTGAGGAGAAGCTTCCTGAGGCCTCACCAGGAGCTAAGCAAAGCTGGTGCTGTACCCCTTGTACAGCCCACAGAACCGTGAGCCAATTAAACCTCTTTTCTTTATCAATCGCCCAGCCTCAGGCATCCTTCACAGCCACACGAGCGGACTAACACAGCAGGCATACGTGGGTCCTCTGTCAATTAGGAATTCCTATCAGCGCGAAATAGCTAAGACGTGAAAAACAGTGGCTTAAATAAAACAAAAGATCAGAAAAACCACAAAAGAATGAAAACATCGTATTTTTTCCTCAGGTAATGAAAGCTGTGAGCAGCCAGAGCTGTATGCAGCTCCACTGGCATGGAGGATTCTGTCTCCTTCCTCCTGGCACTCTGCTTGTCTTGGGCAAGGACACTCCAGTTCCTGATTCTCCGATGAATCTGTGTGATGCAAGGGAGAGAGGGGGGTGAGTCTGGCAGTGATGGGTGTAGAGAAAGGAGCCTGTCCTCTCAATCAACCCCTCTCCTCTTTGACAGAACTTTCCCGAAAGTTCTGTCCCATGACTTCAGCTGACTTCTCATTGGCTGTCCCTGCCTGGAAGGAAGCTGGGATTTGAACCTCTGACACCTTCGAGAAAACCATGACTCTGCACATCGGTATTCTAGCCACCTGCTTGCTGGTGCCTGTTTGCCATGGGACTTCCTGACCTTCCTTGCCCTCTCAGCCCCGTTTGTTTTTAGTGAAAGTTTTAGTATGATGTCAGGCCCTGTGTTCTTTCTCCCACTTGCTCAGAATCTATCTATGTTGTAGTTATCAGGGACAGAACAATGATATCCTACTTTAAGCTAGAAGAGTGATCTATAGGCTCCAGCAACCACACTGTGAAGGAGCAGGATGGAGCTCTCCTTGGCCCTTCCCAGAGTCAGGGCCCGGAAAACCAACAGGTCTCTAGTCCCCTTCTCTGTATTTCTCTTGTTCCTTTCACTTTCCTCTGCACATGGACTTTGGCTATGTTCCATCTACTTAAATCACTTTTGCCTCCCATCACAGGTCAAGGATGGGGGTGTACAGACTCCTGTCCTTCCACTCCACAACCAGAGCAGACAGGACTCTTCTCCACCTGCCCCAGTGTGAAAAATCCCAGAGTAGACTCTGATTGGCCCTGCCAGGTCACTCGCCCATCATTTTGTCCAATCACAAAGGGCTGGGAATGAGATCATGTAATAAAATCAGTTTTTTTTTTTTCATTTTTTGTAGACAGGGTCTTACTGTCACCCAGGCTGGAGTTCAGTGGTGTAATTATGGCTAACTGCAGCCTCAAACTCCCAGGCTGAGAAGATCCTCCCACCTCAGCCCCCAAAGTAGCTGGGACCACAGGCACAAGCCACCATGACCCAGCTAATTTTTTTGTGTGTATAGAGATGGTGGTGTCTCACTATGTTGCCAGGCCAGTCTCAAATTCCTAGGCTCAAGCAATTCTCTCCCCTCAGCCTCCAAAGTGCTGGGATTATAGGCATGAGCCACTGCACCCAACTGTAATAGGATTTATTTTTATTTTTATTTTTGAGACGGAGTATTGCACTCCAGGTTGGAGTGCAGTGGTGTGATCTCAGCTCACCGCAACCTCCACCTCCCAGGTTCAAGCGATTCTCCTGTTACAGCCTTTCAAGTTGCTGGGATTACAGGCACGCGCCACCATGACCAGCTAATTTTTGTATTTTTAGTAGAGACAAGGTTTCATCATGTTGGCAAGACTGGTCTCCAACTCCTGACCTTAGGTTATCCACCCACCTCGGCCTCCCAAAGTGCTGAGGTTACAGGCATGAGCCACTGTGCCCGGCCCTGTAATAGGATCGTTTATACCTCTTCAGAGCTCATGGCTAGATCAGGGTTGAGGAGCGGAAGCCAGAAGGGAGCAGCCATTCCTAAGAATGGGGAATGGCAGGGGTGCAGCTGCAGAAGGAATCGTGTTTCGTTAGGCAACCACCCCAAGTCCTGGGAGCTGCACTTTCTGTGTCTGTTTTCCCACTGATTCATATGTTGCCCTTCCTTTGCTCTGCTCTGCATAGCAAGGGATCTGACTGCTATGGGCTGCTTTACCCAGGCTTCCGCCTTTGCCTCCAGTTGGGGACAGTGATGAGATGCACTGGGGAGACTGCAGGATGCGAGAAGTCTGGTGCATCTTCCCCTTCCTACCTGTCTCGGGCAGCTTCTCTGGCAGCAGCTGGTCTTTTCTGTGGCTCTGGCTCTGGCACGGGATGTCCCTGTGGTCTGAGTTTCAGAGGGCTGACCTCGGTCCCACAAACTCTGCCTCCTCCCGTGGTCCCACTGGCCCAGGGAAAGTAGTGTCTTTCTTTCTTACTAATCTCTGGGTTTACATCATTTCTGTAACCATTTAGCTGCATTAAACTTCTCCTGTTGTAAAAACTTAGTTGTTTTCCTGTTTCGGCCTGATTTGTGCACCTCCTTCCTCCACACGCACTGCTCCTCCTCCTCATTTACAGGAGACACAACCTTTCTCCCTGGACTTTTGCAATGGAAGCCTAAGCTCTAATCTGGGAATAAAGACTGTGTCTCCTGTAAATGAATTTCAGACTTTGGTGAGCAGGTGCAGGAAGAATGCTCTGAATAGGGAAGTGGGTTGCGAGAATCCCACCCCTCTAGACAGTCAGCCATTCAGGTCTTTCAGAGGATGCAACTGGCTCTCAATTAGCTGCGAGTGGGCGTGCCTGGAGAATCCTAACCCAAACCTTCGTTCCCTGCCTGTCTCCACTTGCCTGTCAGGAGTAATGAAGACTTTTAATGTGAGCAGACAAAAAAACGAAAGCAGAAAGTAAACCCGCAGCAAAATAACCAGTGCATGAGGAAATCACAGCCAAACAGTTCTGGGGCTCCTGTGTGACCTGCATTCTCTGTTATACAATCAATTAAGAGTCGACATAATAATGAATTTTTTACATTTGATTACACACACCCTGGGATGTCAATCCAGGTAAAGGTCACACTCCTGTTATACTAGCTGGAAAAACAGTGCTAGATGACTTTTTCCAGCACTCTGATTTGGGGAATGGAAATGGTTTTTTTTCCTCTGGACTAATGCTACATGTGAACTCATTTATTTTCTCAACATCAGACCCCTCAGCCTAACTTAAATCATGTTCCTCACCTGCCTCTTCCCTCTTGTTTTAATAAGCAAGGGTTTCTGCACCAGTTAGAGTAATGCAGTGTCTGCCGTTGTAGTGACATCTAAGATTCACAGAGGCTTACAACAGTAAGACTTATTCTTCGCTGTGGGCCAAGTCCATGGAGGGTGGGGCACTGCTCCACGTGTCCTCCCTTTGGGGCCCAAGCCAACGCAGCAGCCGCTCTCTTTAATATTGCTAGTGCCTGGGGCAGAGGGCAGCTTACTTACTCTGACCACAGTTAATGGTCATAGGAAAGTCCCATGGTGACACCCAACTTTTTTCTGACCCCTACCATCTTCCCAAAGTTGTATCTCTAGCTCTGACTTTAATTGAATCTCTGCTTTGATGTCTTATCGTAATCTCAAATGTATGGCTGGGCATGGTGGCTCCTGTCTGTAATCCCAGCACTACCAGAGGCTGAAATGGGAGGATCGCTTGAAGCCAGGCATTTGAGACTAGCCTGAGCAACCTAGCAAGATCTCATGTCTATAAAAGCAAGAAGTAAAAAATGAGCTGAGTGTGGTGGCACATGCCTGTAGTCCTAGCTACTTGGAAGGCTGAGGTGGGAGGATTGCTTGAGCCCGGGAGGTAGAGACTGCAGTAAGTGATGATCGTACCACTGTACCCCAGCCTGGCCAACAGAGTGAGACCCTGACTAAAAGAAAAAAAAAAGTCTCAAATGTAATGTTAACAAAATGGGACTCTTAATTTTCTATACTTCTAATTACCTCTCATCTTAGTAAATGATACCCTTCTCTACCCACTTGCTTAAGTGAGAAATCTAGGCATCGTTCCTAATTTTCTCTCTTTCTTTCAGTTGCCACATTCAGCCCACCTGCAAGTCTTATTCAAAAAATAGTTTTGGAATCTGCCTTTCTCCATATTTATTGCATCCACTTGTCTTAGTTTTGGTTTCCCTTAGAAGTGGATCCTGCCATAAGGATTAAAATGCAAATTATTTATCTGGGTGGTACCTGAAACACTGATAGGGGAGTGGGAAAGTGAGACAGGTGAGACAGTGACTGTAAGGTAAAAAGAAAACCTGGCTGGGTGCAGTGGCTCACACCTGTAACCCAGCACTTTGGGAGGCCGAGGCGGGCAGATGACCTGAGGTCAGGAGTTCAAGACCAGCCTGAACAACATGGGGAAACCCCTCCTCTACTAAAAATACAAAAATTAGTGAGGCGTGGTGGTGCATGCCTGTAATCTCAGCTACTCGGGAGGCTGAGGTAGGAGAATCGCTTGAACCTGGGAGGCAGAGGTTGCAGTGAACTGAGATTGAGCCACTGCACTGCAGCCTGGGTGTCAGAGAAAGACTGTCAAAAAAAAAAAGAAAGAAAAGAAAGGAAGAAAGAAGGAAAGGAAAGGAAAGGAAAGGAAAGGAAAGGAAAGGGAAAGAGAAAGAGAAAAGAAAGATCTTAAAACAAAGGAATCCCCTTCTATTTCCATGGTTGTGGTAGGGTCATTACTAAGCCAGATCCAACTGTGGCTAACTAGAGCTGAATCCTGTGGGAAACCCCTAGAAAATGATACAGAACCTATGTCTTAGGGTTATCCTTTTAGCATGGGGGCTATATCATCAATGGAGACCTGGTCCTGGTGAATATTAATTTTTTGGATTTCTAGGCTGTGCTACAAGCAGGCAGAGTGGCTTCAATATGACTTTGGAGAAAGTCTTCCTGAAAAAAGACACAGGAACTGGCAATTTGAAGTCAGCTGGCTCACTGCACTGATATGGCTAGGAGGAATATGGATGGGAGACCAAAAGCATTCACGATGGTCCATCTGTTTTCCCCTCAGGTCCACTTGTGACCCACATTAAGTTTACCCCGATAAAAACTTCTCTTCATGGTCAATCACAGTTTGTCAATCATCAACAGGAAATTTTGTGGGACAAGCTATAGCTGGGGACAGTTGCTCCTCAGGTTGGGGCTTCCTATTCAATATCTCACTCCTTTGCCACCACTTCTATGTTCCCGTCACCATCTATCAGCATTCAGCATGCCATAGGCTTCTTGCCTGGTAACCTGGACTTTCATGCCTGATGGATCTGGGCATCTGGTTTTCATACCTTTGTCAAGCCACGGATTTGAAGTTACCCATTAGCAGTTATCAACAAACAAGGAATCATCAAGATTTGCTGCCCAAGTAAGTTCCTTGAGCTCCAAAATCTCCTCCTGGCTTCCCATACACAGCAGCAACTCTGTCATTCATGATAAGCTTGGCTAATACCCTGTCAGGCTGGTAACTCCTTTCTTTGCTTACAGATTTACTGCAGTAAGGAACTGCAAATGACAAGCCAGCAGCTGCAGCTTCAGATTCAGTGGAATCCATACTGTGTCCCCTGGTGGCAGTGTTTCTTCCAGGGTGTCTACCCAGCAGAGCCTGAAGCTTTGGGGACAGGCAGCAGAAATTCCCCAGGTGGGCCATTTGACTTAATAGCAGAGTCTCCTATTTTCACCCCTTGGTTCCCAGTCAAGTGCGCCCTATCTATTGTGGACACAGTACCATACATAGCCTTTGGTTCCAAATAGAGATTGCATTTTGAAAAATACCACACCTAAACCCACAAAGGACTCTTCCCAATCCGGTGCTCATGTTCTTGAAGTGGCTGGCCATTCCAGCATTTTCTCAGGCTGCTGGCAGCTCTGGATGATGTAGCATATTAGCACCAGTGGTCTCAGTGGTGTGTTTGTAAACTGGTTTGTGTGTAGGGGGAAGGGGGAGGGATGTCCGATTTGGAAAGATTGCCTAAGTTTTGTTATGTAAATGCTTTCGCTATTGCCAATTTCCATCTCCCAGAGATTTCACAACTGCCTCTCAAAATTATTGAATATTTAACAGCCAACTCTCCTAAGCCAATACAAACTGGCTCCAATGCACGCACCATGGACTGCAGTCCTTGGTTATCTGCCATTGTGGAACCTCTTTCATTACAAATTTGGTCCCTTGGTGGGAGCCAGTGATATGCGAGATTCTCTGAGCAACCAGACACTGAGACTCTTCTGGCAGAGAAGCCAAATTCTTTTTAAGAATATGCAACAGTCCCAAGTGAGGGTGAAACACGGCTTCCTCCATGGGGCAATGTGCCCAATAGAGTCCATTTGCCACCATATGGCTAGCTGGTAACTGTGGCAGTCATGGAAGCTCAGTTAACTGACAGTAGCCTCCAGCTATGGGTGCCTTCAGAATTTGCCTCTGGTTTCAAGCTAAGCCAAAGATTCCTCATGCAGTGGAATCAGGCACCATTCCTAGCCATCAGTCCTTCTGCCAGAGCTTCCCTTTGGGCTGGCAGAGACATTCTTAGAGTTGCACCTGTCAACTGAAGAATGATGAGGTTCATAAATTTGGAAAGGAGAGCTTTATTTCTTATAAAGGGTTGCAGCATGCAGGGTGGTCATTCTGACAGGCCAGGAAGCATAACCTCTGGTCAGAAACCAAAAACCAACCCTTGGAGGGAGAAGAAAAAGGAACAGATATCTATGCTGAGCAGGATGGCTAAGTATACATATTTAATAAGCTATAGGAGTAGTCATGAATATTTATGAAAGGAGAAATGCGCACATGTGCAATGGAGCTTCACGCCCCTTCATGGGTCCCATGTACAAAATATGGTGTTAGCATGAACCAAGGGTGGAGTTTTCAGCCCTCTGACATTAAAAGATGAAGCAGAGGACACAAAAACATTTACTGGGCATTCTCCATAGACTCACCAGAAGCATGCCATGATCAGTGGTCTCTTGTCAGGAAAAAAATGCTGGTCAGTTGTGCTGAAACTGTGAAAGAGAGTGGCTGCAATAGGTGGTTGGTTGATACCAGTGTGGAGTCTGTTGAAAGGGCTGGTTTCTGTTTGGTTCTTAGGGAAGAAGGCATAGTGGTGGTTAGCAAGGGAGGGGACATAATGAGATGTGTCCAACCTCTCTCCTGTCATAGCTGAGAATTCAGTTTGCAAGGTCACTCTGGGGTCCCTTTAACCAAGAGGAGGTTTACTATTCAGTTGGGTGGAGGCTTAGAATTTTATTTTTATTTCTCATGTCTCAGATGGAATTTCTTTCTACCCAGTCCTCCTCCCTTCTCGCTCCCCCTGGGAAAGTTTGCCTTACATCTGGCAGGCTTGCCCTTCCTAGTCTATCCCCTCTTCCTTCTATCTTTCATAGGCATTACCCCCAACAATTCTTTTGTATTCCTGACTGCATCTTGACATCTTCTTCCTGGAGAACCCACTGGCACACTGTTCTTGGGAGCCGGTACCCATAGAGGGCCCAGCTTTGGCATCTAGTATTCATCCGTCAGATCTTCAATAATGACAGTGGCTGCATTAGTCCTGATGAGCAAGAGCCCACTTGGAACTGTACATAACCTGCACCACTGCCACCCACTGCCACCGTGGCTTCTCTGCTCATGGACCCATCCTGCAGGCACTGGAGTGGACAAAGATGGATCATGTGAGCTACTTAGTTGATCAGTGCCTCCTCTGCCATTTGTGCTCTCCAATGGGTATGAGCATGTGATACAACTATCTTCACATCTCAAGGCCACTCTCATAGATGCATCTGCACACTTTATTCTGGGACATTTCCTGTCCTGCAGCCCCCCAACCCCACCCAAAGTTCCTGAACAACCAGCAAAGCCATTCATAATAGCCAAAGGTCCTGAATATTCTTATCTTAGGTCATTTCTCACTCTGATACAAGCTAATAACCAGGTGTACTGCTTAAGTGTAGCCACTGAGAAGTCTTCTTTACCTCTGAAATGCAACTAAAGGGTAGCAACAGTCCATCTTGGGCTTGTAACAACATATTGTCCTAACTTATCAGTGAACCAAAGACGTTTTTCCTCCTTTTTCAGCTGGTGGTAGTAAACATTCATAAAGCCATAGATATGGAATGAGGAAGACCCATCTGTGCAGCAAAGATAGGGGATATGAGAGTCTGGGCCAAGTGGTAGTTTAATTTATTTGTGTCCTCTGGATCTACTCAGTCTAATCCCAAATGTTTTATTGCCACTGTATGATAAAATGATGTCAGACCTGCCTAACATTATGAATTAGTGGGCTGACAACACCCAGCTCAGGAGGCAAAACTCAAATCATATTGGGAAGAAATGTGATGCCCTATGATCAGGCGTGCAGCCTCTGTTAGGGTCCAATAGTATGCCAGGAGCTTTAAATTGTGGATAATTTTCTGTTGCAGATATGTCATAGACTGAATTGGGTCCCCCTCAAATTTATATGTTGAAACCCTATGTGACCTATTTGGAGATCATTAAGGTTAAATTAGGTCATAAGGGTGGGCCCTATCCAATAGGACCAGTGTCCTTATAAGAAAAGGAAGATAGACCAGAGAGGTCTCTCTGTTTCCTCAGAAGCACAGAGGAAAGCCCATGTGAGGACGCAGCAAGAAGGCAGCTGTTTGCAAGCTAGGAAGAGAGGCCTCACCAGAAAACAGTTCTGACAGCACCTTGATCTTGGAATTCTAACTTCTAGACTTTGAAAAAATATGATTTTGTTGTTAAATGCTTAGTTGTTTTGTTGTTTAATACCCAGTCTGTGGTATTTTGTAATAGCAGCCCCAGCAGACTAACACAAGAGGACATGGACTTGCTGCAAAACTCCAGGGTTATTCTCTGAGACTCTTCTGTTAGAACTTGCCTAAGATGCAACCACATCTTGATTGCTACAGATACCTCCAGTCCTCTATCATGTGACTCGCTGGCAGTGGGGATTGTATTGCAGCCTAAATCTGCTCTAGAGGTATCTCTTGCTCTGGGTTTCATTCAAAAGCATCCTTCTGAGTGATTTAATGAGTGGAGTGATGTAGGTTCCCAAGTGTGGTGTGTGCTGTTTCCAAAGGTAAGAGACTTATTAAGAGTTGCACCTTTATCTTGCAGTGAGAGTTGCAAGGGAGAAGCACTTTCCAGCATTCCACAAGTCACCTTGAATCTACAAACCGTTTATCTCCCACCCTCTGGTGTAGCCACAGTACTTGCCACTTTATACTCCCTAGATTCAGTTACCATGGTGTCATCAATATTACGGACTAGTGGGATATTCCGTGGAGTGCCAACAGGACAGGTCTAACTGGACTATATTGCAACAGAGAGCAGGAGCGTTAACCAAGAGGTTTGCCAACACTGTGAATGTCTGCTGCTGTCCTTTCAAATGAATGCAAATGTCTTTGCATCTGTCTTGATGATAGGAATTGAAACGGATGCTTTCACTAGACCAATAGCTGTTATTTATGTCAGAGGTTGGGTTGGTCTATTCTAGTAAAAATACAGTATCTGCTACAGCTGCTATAATTGGGGCTACCACTTGGGTAAGTTTTGGGTGGTTGTATTAATTTCCTATGGCTGCTGAAACAAATTAACACAAATTTGTTAAACAACATACATTTGGCCAGGCGTTGTGGCTCACACCTGTAATCCCAGTACTTTGGGAGGCCAAGACGGGCAGATCATGAGGTCAAGAGATCAAGACCATTCTGGCCAACATGGTGAAACCCCATCTCTACTAAAAATACAAAAATTATCTGGGCGTGGTGGCACACACCTGCAGTCCCAGCTACCTGGGAGGCTGAGGCAGGAGAATCACCTGGGAGGCAGAGGTTACAGTGAGCCCAGATCCCCCCACTGCACTCCAGCTTGGTGACAGAGCAAGACTCCATTTCAGAAAACAACAACAACAACAAACAAAACACACATTTATTCTCTTACAATTTGGGAGGTCATAAATCCAAAATTAGTTTCTTCGGACCAAAATGATGGTGACAGTGGGCTATGCTGCCTCTAGCAGTGCTAAAAGTGGATAGGTTTTCTTGCCTTTTCCACTGCCTAGAGCTTCACTCCTTGGCTAAGGGCCCCTTCCATCTTCAAAGACAGCAGCATAGTGTTGACTTCAGTTGTATCATTTCCTTCTTCTTCTGTATTCCTTTTTTGTTTGTTTTTTAAGTTTTAGATTTGAGGGGGGTCCATGTGCTTGTTAGCTACATGAATATTACATGCATAATGGAGGGAAGTGGGCTTCTAATGCACCCATCACCCTCATTCCCCCTCCCAACCTCCCCACTTTAGGAGTCTCCAGTGTCTATTCTCTGCATTTTTATGTCTGTGTGTGCCCATTGTTTAGCTCCCACTTTTAAGTGAGAACATTTAATATTTTATTTTACTTTATTTTATTTTATTTTATTTTTTGAGACAGAGTCTCTCTCTGTCACCCAGACTGGAGTGCAATGGCGCGATCTCAGTTGCCGCAACCTCCACCTCCCAGTTTCAAGCGATTCTCCCACCTCAGCATCTATACTACAGGCACCTGCCACAATGCCTGGCTAATTTTTTGTATTTTTAGTTGAGATGGCATTTCACCATGTTGGCCAGGCTGGTCTCAAACTCCTGGTGTCAAGTGATCCTCCCACCTCAGCCTCCCAAAGTGCTGGGATTACAAGCATGAGCCACTGCGCCTGGCCTTGTTTAATATTTTATTTTCTGTTCTGAGTTAGTTCATGTAGGATAATGGCCTCCAACTCTATTCATGTTGCTGCAAAAGACATGATTTTATTAGTTTTTCTGGCTACATAGTATTCCATGGTGTATACGTACCACATTTTCTTTATCCAGTCCACCGTTTGTGGACACTTAGGTTGGACCAAAGACTTTGCTATTGTGAATAGTGCTTCAGTAAACATCTGAGTGCAAATGTCTTTTTTATAGAATGCTTTCTTTTCTTTTGGGTAGATACTCAGCAGCAGGATTGCTGGGTGGAATAGTAACTTAATTTTTAGTTCTTTGAGAAATCTCCGTACTGTTTTCCGTAGAGGTTGAATTAATTTACATTCACACCAACATGTATAAGTGTTCCCTTTTCTCCACCTCCACACCCCAATCTTTTGTCTTTTGACTTTTTAGTAATAGCCATTTTGATTGATGTAACATGGTATCTCAGTGTGGTTTTAATTTGCGATTCCCTGATGATAAGTGATGTTGAGCATCTTTTCTTTTCATGCATTTGTTGGCTGTGTGTTGTCTTTTTTTTTTTTTTAATGAAGTATTTATTGATGATTCTTGGGTGTTTCTCGGAGAGGGGGATATGGCAGGGTCATAGGATGATAGTGGAGAGAAGGTCAGGAGATAAACACATGAACAAAGGTCTCTGGTTTTCCTAGGCAGAGGTCCCTGCGGCCTTCTGCAGTGTTTGTGCCCCTGGGTACTTGAGATTAGGGAGTGGTGATGACTCTTAAAGAGCATGCTGCCTTCAAGCATCTGTTTAACAAAGCACATCTTGCACCGCCCTTAATCCATTTAACCCTGAGTTGACACAGCACATGTTTCAGAGAGCACGGGGCTGGGGGCAAGGCCATAGATCAACAGCATCCCAAGGCAGAAGAATTTCTCCTAGTCAGAACAAAATGGAGTCTCCTATGCCCACCTCTTTCTACACAGACACAGCAACAATCTGATCTCTGCTTCCTTTCCCCACACTTCCCCACCTTCTTTTCAACAAAACCGTCATCGTCCTCATGGCCCGCTCCCGATGGTCGCTGTCTCTTCGGAGCTGTTGGGTATACCTCCCAGACAGGGTGGCCTGGCAGAGGCGCTCCTCACCTCCCAGACAGGGCAGCCGGGCAGAGGCGCTCCTCACTTCCCAGACGGGGCAGCCGGGCAGAGGTGCTCCTCACTTCCTCCCAGACGGGGTGGCGGCTGGGCAGAGGCGCTCTCCTCACCTCCCAGACGGGGCGGCCGGGCAGACACGCTCCTCACTTCCTCCCAGACGGGGTGGCCAGGCAGAGGCGCTCCTCACTTCCCATACTGGGTGGCGGCTGGGCAGAGGCGCTCCTCACTTCCCAGATGGGGCAGCCGGGCAGAGGCGCTCCTCACTTCCCAGATGGGGCAGCCGGGCAGAGGCGCTCCTCACTTCCCAGATGGGGCAGCCGGGCAGAGGCGCTCCTCACTTCCCAGACAGGGTGGCCAGGCAGAGGTGCTCCTCACTTCCTCCCAGACGGGGTGGCGGCCAGGCAGAGGCGCTCCTCACCTCCCAGATGGGGCAGCCAGGCAGAGGTGCTCCTCATCTCCCAGACGGGGCAGCCGGGCACAGGTGCTCCTCACTTCCTCCCAGACGGGGTGGCGGCCAGGCAGAGGCGCTCCTCACCTCCCAGACGGGGCGGCCGGGCAGAGGCGCTCCTCATCTCCCAGACCGGGCAGCCGGGCACAGGTGCTCCTCACTTCCTCCCAGACGGGGTGGCAGCCAGGCAGAGGCGCTCCTCACCTCCCAGACGGGGCGGCCGGGCAGAGGCGCTCCTCACTTCCTCCCAGACGGGGTGGCAGCTGGGCAGAGGCACTCCTCACCTCCCAGACGGGGCGGCCGGGCAGAGGTGCTCCTCACTTCCTCCCAGACGGGGTGGCAGCCGGGCAGAGGTGCTCCTCACCTCCCAGATTGGTCGGCCGGGCAGAGGTGCTCCTCACTTCCTCCCAGACGGGGTGGCAGCCGGGCAGAGGTGCTCCTCACTTCCTCCCAGACGGGGTGGCGGCCAGGCAGAGGCGCTCCTCACTTCCCAGACGGGGCGGCCGGGCAGAGGCGCTCCTCATCTCCCAGACGGGGCAGCCGGGCACAGGTGCTCCTCACTTCCTCCCAGACGGGGTGGCCGCCAGGCAGAGGCGCTCCTCACCTCCCAGACGGGGCAGCCGGGCACAGGTGCTCCTCACTTCCTCCCAGACGATGGGCGGCCGGGTAGAGGCGCTCCTCACCTC
The DNA here is from genome assembly GCF_028885655.2 of Pongo abelii. Lineage (NCBI taxonomy): Eukaryota > Metazoa > Chordata > Mammalia > Primates > Hominidae > Pongo > Pongo abelii. The sequence goes on along the minus strand of NC_072005.2, from coordinate 34,319,463 downwards.
CCAGACGGGGCGGCCAGGCAGAGGCGCTCCTCACTTCCCAGACGGGGCGGCCGGGCAGAGGCGCTCCTCACCTCCCAGACGGGGCGGCCGGGCAGAGGCGCTCCTCACTTCCCATACTGGGTGGCGGCCGGGCAGAGGCGCTCCTCACCTCCCAGACGGGGCGGCCGGGCAGAGGCGCTCCTCACTTCCTCCCAGACGGGGTGGCAGCTGGGCAGAGGCACTCCTCACCTCCCAGACGGGGCGGCCGGGCAGAGGTACTCCTCATCTCCCAGACGGGGCAGCCGGGCAGAGGTGCTCCTCACTTCCTCCCAGACGGGGTGGCGGCCGGGCAGAGGCGCTCCTCACCTCCCAGACGGGGCAGCCAGGCAGAGGTGCTCCTCACTTCCTCCCAGATGGGGTGGCGGCCGGGCAGAGGCGCTCCTCACCTCTCAGACGGGGCGGCCGGGCAGAGGCGCTCCTCACTTCCCAGACGTTGGGCGACTGGGCAGAGACGCTCCTCACTTCCCAGATGGGGCAGCCGGGCAGAGGCGCTCCTCACATCCCAGACGATGGGCGGCCGGGCAGAGACGTTCCTCACTTCCTATACGGGATGGCAGCTGGGCAGAGGCGCTCCTCACTTCCCAGATAGGGCGCCAGGCAGAGGGGCTCCTCACATCCCAGACGATGGGCGGCCAGGCAGAGACGCTCCTCACTTCCTAGACGGGGTGGCGGCGGGGCAGAGGCTGTAATCTTAGCACTTTAAGAGGCCAAGGCAGGAGGCTGGTAGGTGGAGGTTGTAGCGAGCCGAGATCACGCCACTGCACTCCAGCCTGCGCACCATTGAGCATTGAGTTAGCGAGACTCCGTCTGCAATCCCAGCACCTCGGGAGGCCGAGGCAGGTAGATCACTCTAGGCCAGGAGCTGGAGACCAGCCCAGTCAACACTGCGAAACCCCGTCTCCACCAAAAATACAAAAACCGTTCAGGCGTGGCGGCGCGCGCCTGCAATCCCAGGCACTCCGCAGGTTGAGGCAGGAGAGTCACAGGAGCCTGAGGCAGGGAGGTTGCAGCGAGCCGAGATCATGGCAGTACAGTCCAGCTTCGGCAACAGAGGGAGACCGAAAAAAGGAGAGGGAGACGGAAGAAAGGGGAGAGAAGGAGAGGGGGAGGGAGAGGGGGAGGGGGAGGGGGAGGGGGAGAGGGAGAGCTTTTTTTTTTTTTTTGAGACGGAGTCTTGCTCTGTCGCCCAGGCTGGAGTGCAGTGGCACGATATCGGCTCAATGCAAGCTTTGCCTCCCGGGTTCACACCATTCTCCTGCCTCAGCTTCTTGAGTAGCTGGGACTACAGGCGCCCATCACCACGCCTGGCTAATTTTTTTGTGTTTTCAGTAGAGACCGGGTTTCACCGTGTTAGCCAGGATGGTCTCGATCTCCTGACCTCGTGATCCACCCACCTCGGCCTCCCAAAGTGCTGGGATTATAGGCATGAGCCACCACGCCCGGCCGTGTGTATGTCTTCTTTTAAGAAGTGTCCTTGTCCTTTGCCCAATTTTCAATGTTTTTTCTGTATTCTAATTTCCCTCTGCCTCTTAGTAGGACATGAGTGATTATATTCAGGGCTTACCTGGATAATTGGTGATAGTCTCCCCATCTCTAGACCTTCAACTTAATTACATCTGCAAATTCCCTTTGCCATACAAAGGCAACACTCACAGAGATTAGGGCCTAGATACAGGCAGGGACCTTTAAGCCTACCACAGGAGTCTTCTCTGATATACCATGACCATCTGTGTTCCTGGTGTATCCATGTTCCTCTGGTTCTTATATGGCTGTATTAGTGAATTAAACTCAGGAATATAGGGGGAACCATTGCATCTTTTAATCTTTGAGGGGAGCTCTGCTTCCTGACATTTTACCTGGAATGTGGCATTGCTTCTTATTTACTGTCTTGACCAGAGGGACAGTGTCAGAAGTTTGCATTTGACCTTCCCTACTATACTCTTAATTTAATCTTGACCCTGAGGGCATATTTTGCTGGTAGCACCCTTCCAAGTTCACCCAGGTTTTAATGTACTCAGAGCATATTTTTCTAGTTGAAAAACACTGAAGATGAGCAACAGTTTTATTTTCCACTGCAGAAAATCCTGGTTCTTTTATATTTCTTCTAAATTCTGCTTTCAAATTCAGCAGTCCCTTCTTCAGTTTATCCCCCTCTTTCTATATCTTATCAAATGCATACGAGAAATAAAAAGCCAACTGATATATTCTGCATACCACCTGGCTATCTCCTGAGCCCTATCTACAAATTCATTAGGTATATTTCTATCTATGAACTGACCATAGGCATGGCTCTTCAATACTCCATGATTACACCACAAATGTCCTCCTTCCCCAAGCTTCCTATAGGAACTTTCAGCCTCCACCAGCCATTTTCCAGAAGCTGCTTTTTCAGCCTTTGTCTGCTTGTTAGTCTCAAGGTTCAGGCCACGTTTTAGGTTTTTGTTAAAGCAGGATGCCATTTCTGACACAAAATTGAAATACTGCATTTAGCTCTGATTGTATAACAAACAAGCCCAAAATTTAGAAGCTGAAAAGAGCATTTTTTTCTCACCATTCTGTGAGTTGTTTGGGCTGTTCATCTCTGCTGATTTCATCTGGAGTCCCTTACACCACTGAATTTGACTACAGGGTTAGTGCAGTGGACAGACTAAGTTGCCTCCTGTCCTAGTCTGTTCTGTGCTGCTTTAACAATATACCTTAGACTGGGTCATTTGTAACAACAGAAAGTTATTTCTCACAGCTCTGGAGGCTGGGAAGTCCAAGATCAAGGAGCCAGCAGATGTGGTGTCTGTGGAAGGCTGGCTCTCTGTTTTCAAGGTAACACTTTTTGCTGCATCCTCAGATGGTGGAAGAGATGAAAGGGATTAACTTGCCCCTATAACCCCTTTATAGGATGCTGATATCAACCCCAAGAGTGGAGCCCTCATAGCCTAATCGCCTCCTAACAGACCCATCTCTTAATACTGTTGCACTGAGGATTACGTTTCAACATGAATTTTGGAGGGACACAAACATTCAAACCATAGGAGCTTCCAATAATCCCTATGTCCTCGCATTCATGCCTTTGAGTTTTCCCCTCTTCTGGAATCTGGGCTGGCCTGGCCACTCGTAACTTGCTTCTAAAAGCAAGAACATGGCACATGTGATGCGGTGTCGATTTCATAATTAGGTTACAAAAGACTGTAATTTCCATCTTGCTAGCTGACTTCATTGCTTCTCTGCCTTGCTGGCTTTGATGAAAAAGCACATGATGTTGAGTAGGCCCATGTGGCAAGGAATTGAATACAGAGGAAAAGAATGGTGTCCTCATCTTTATTCCCGCCATCATCACCACTACCATCCCCTTTATCTCCACCACCTTTCATTATGTTGACTCTTGATGAGTCATTCTCCATAATTGACTGAGCAGTGGGTTAGCTAGGCTTAGGATCTTTCCTCCCAAAACCTGTCTCCTGAATTCAGCTGATTCTGGAGCCCAAAGGGCCGCTCTCCAACTTTCTCCTTACTGATCTAACTTTTCATCTTCAGGAGATCAGCTCTGGACTCCGCAGCCAGCACCAGTGGTTTCCTCAGATGCTGCCTGGTTTCTCCGCACATCCAGCAGGCCTATCTAGAGCAGAACTCCAAGGCTCCAGCCTTCCCTTCTTGGGCAGTAGAAGGAGTTGGCTGGTGCTCAGCCTACAGTACAGCTTAACAGGAAAGATCAAGCCAGGCTGCAAGGGCACCAACTTCCCGGACTCTGCTGTGACACTCTCCTCCAAATGCTTACACCTGTCTGTGATGTCCATGTGGCCTAGCTCCCTAGAAGCACGTCTAACCAGAGACAAACCCTGCCAGAGAGGGGAAGCTGGGGTCCCCAGCTCTGAGCTACCCCATCCTGCAGAGCTGCCATGGCACAGCTCTGGTTATCCGGAACAAAGCATTTCTCCCCCCAGCCCTGGAAGACCTGGTGGGATTGGTGTAGGAATGTTTTGATCAGGCTCTGGGGGTAGACAGCAGGATTCTAGAGTTGTGGAAGGTGGCCTAATTTCACTCCAGTGTTGCTCAAAGAGCCTCTAGAAATAATTTATTCCACCTGCTGCCCACAGGCAGGTGTGAGCAGCCCTCCCTCCCCACAGCTGATGGGGCCTCTCCAGTTGTAAAGAGATTCTGGGAAGAAGCTGCTTTCTGCTTCCTTGAGAGTAAGTCTCCCTCCACACATTCCATCCCATCTCCCACTTTCCACGTTTCCCTCTGGATCTCTTTCTCTGCATTATATCAGACAGGCTGAGCCAGATGCCAGAAATCAGTGTGGGGCAGAATGGAAAGAACCGTGTATGGCAGGGAGCAGGCGCGACTCATCCACAAAAAAGCCTTATTTGTGGATCACAAGGGGAGACCAAGGTCAGCGCCCTGTTTGGTTCAGGACTAATTCAAATGCAGCTTTTCATTATTTTTTTAAAAAGCCTTCTATTGAATTAATAAGACATTATTAAACTTACTGATAAAATTAAATTAACATAAGCATCATTGTTCACAAACCTAGTTTTCAATTCACGAGTTATTGATCTTCACTTGCAAAGAGGGTAAGATTTTCTTGGCCTAGTCTATTTGTAAATGAACAACTCTTCACCCACAGGCCTGGCCTTGCTGGGTTGAAGGAAAAGAAAGTCGCTAAGAGACATTCTTCCAATGGGGCTTCTCCAGACCACCCTACTTCAAGTTCTATTTTGAGCACTCCCCTGCTCCTGCACTAGGGGTCTTTGGTTCACTCCTGCAGCTCAAATGCCCAGATTAGTGCCTGGAACATAAAAGGCACTCAATAAATATTCTTTGTCTTCATAAATGGAGTCTCGCTCTGTCTCCCAGGCTGGAGTGCAGTGGTGTGATCTCAGCTCACTGCAACCTCCGCCTCCCAGGTTAGAATGATCCTCCTGCCTCAGCCTCCTGAGTAGCTGGGACTACAGGCATGCACCACTATGCCTGGCTAATTTTTGTATTTTTAGTAGAGACGAGGTTTCACCACGTTGGCCAGGCTGGTCTCGAGCTCCTGGCCTCAAGTGATCCTCCCCCTTGGCCTCCCAAAGTGTTGGGATTACAGGCGTGAGCCACTGTGTCCGGCAATATTCAATTTTTTTTTTCTTTTTGAGATAAAGTCTTTCAGGATGGAGTACAGTGGTACGATCTGCCTCCCAAGTTCAAGCAATTCTCCTACCTCAGCTTCCTGAGTAGCTAGGATTACAAGCGCGTGCCACCACACCCAACTAATTGTTGTATTTTTAGTAGAGGCGGGGTTTTGCCATGTTGGCCAGGCTGGTCTCGAACTCATGGCCCAAATGGTCCGCCCCCTTGGCCTCCCGAAGTGTTGGGATTACAGGCATATCTTTTTTTTTTGAGACAGAGTTTTGCTCTTGTGGCCCAGGCTGGAGTGCAACGGCATGATCTCAGCTCACCGCAACCTCTGCCTCCCAGGTTCAAGCGATTCTCCTGCCTCAGCCTCCCGAGTAGCTGGGATTACAGGAATGTGCCACCACGCCCAGCTAATTTTGTATTTTTAGTAGAGACAGGGTTTCTCCATGTTGGTCAGGCTGGTATCGAACTCCCAACCTCATGTGATCTGCCCACCTTGGCCTCCCAAAGTGTTGGGATTACAGGCATGAGCCACCACGCCCAGTCTCTGCAATAGTCTTAAATGAATGAATGAGCAACTCTTGGAAAAATATTACGTCTCCTAATTATGCAAATGAGGACACTGAGAGAGGAAGCAATGCCAAATGACGCGCAGCTAGAGTCAAGCCTGGGACCCGCTGTCCTGACACCCAGTCCGGCGCTCTTTGTGCTATGCTAGCAGGGTTCTCCAGCTTCGCAGAGCCAGAAGTCAGCCTGCTCTTCCCTGCACACCCTGGTGCGCCCCTCCCATCACATCACCATGGTTGATAACACCCCAGCACCAGGCACCTCTCAGGAGATCTAAGGAGTGAGAAGATGCCCTGTGTGCTCTCAAGACAGAGGCCTGCCTACCTGGGGGATGGATAATGCATGTTCAAGGCTTCCCCTGAGCACGTTTCTCCAAAGTGACACACTTCCAACAAGGCTTTCAAAGGCGACGCATCGATCCAGTAATTGTTACGCCCATAATGAAAAATCCACAGAGGAGACAGAGTGACGCAAAGACCACAAGGCCTAGAGAAGATTGCCAAAGGGTAGTTGACCCAGGTGGTGAGGTCCTGGGGCTGTCACCAGGCCTGCGTCCCTGATGTTAGAGCCTAGTGAAGCTGTGGCTGAAAGTGGCCACCACTGCCTACTTCTCGGCTCCGTTCTCCTCCCAAATGCACAAGGCATCTGCCCCTCACCTTCTGTCCCTGCTCTGTCCTAGCCCAGTCTAGCAGGCACGAGCAGTTCTGTGACCTTCCTGGGCAGCTGAGCTTCCTGGGTGGAAATGAACCCATTTCTGGGCCCCAGAGAGTTTCCTCCTGCAGGGTCCTAAAAATTCATGCTGTTGGCCGGGCACTGTGGCTCACTCCTGTAATCCCAGCACTTTGGGAGGCTGAGGTGGGCAAATCACCTGAGGTCAGGAGTTCGAGACCAGCCTGGCCAATATGGCGAAACCCTGTCTCTACTAAAAATATAAAAATTAGGTGGCAGGCGCCTGTAATCCCAGCTACTCAGGAGGCTGAGGCTAGAAAATTGCTTGAACCCGGGAGACAGAGGTTGCAATGAGTCGAGATCACACCATTACACTCCAGCCTGGGTGACAAGAGTGAAATTCCGCCTTTAAAAAAAAAAAATTTATCCCGTTGAGCACAGGGCTGATCTCTTTGCTCCAGTACCATAGCGTGCTGCTGTCACACGGCTGCTTCGCGGTTGTTATGGATTTCTGTTTCTTCACTAGCTTGGAAAATACTTAGGGGGAGATGTCTAAAAATTCTAATTGAGTCTCAACCAAAATACCTCTGTGTGTGCACCTCTGCGGTGGGCATGGAGAGCAGCTGCTGGCCTCGTCCAGGAGCTGAGGACGCCCCAGGCAGGATGAGGGAGCTGACCCGTGTCCACTGAGAAGCAGAAAGGAAGCAGGGAGCGTGGTGTAAGCTGCAGCAATCAGGGAAGCCTCCCCGGGAGCAGCAGGCTGTGGCAAAGCTCTGACTATGTCCTGTGGCAGGGCTCAAACTGCTGGCTTTAAATGAAAGCCGAGGCTCTGCTGAAGGGCAGCAGCCCCACCCCCTGTGTAGAGGAGCAAGAGTCAGCTCTACACAGGGTCCGCTAGGTCCCTGGCCTGGCGTCACCAAGCCCAGTGCAGTGACTGGTTTCCAGCACCTGAGTTGGAAACGCTGGTGGAGCTCCGCCTGACCCCTAGAGAAAGACAGAGACAGAAAGACAGGTGGAGAGTGGGGCCGGGCCTGACCTGAAGTTGGACACTGAACCTCTAGGCCTGGGGAGGGGAGGTCTGAGGAGCCCCCCATCTCCCATGGAGCAGCCTGCAGCATCCCTCGGCTTCCCAGAGGGAAGACCAGACTCACCGTGGGCTGAGGAAAGGTATGTTGAGTACACGGTTGAAAGTGTGGGAATAAACATATGTATGTTGAGATGTCCTTGTGATTCAGCTATCAATCTACATATTTCAGTTAGAAGCAATTAAAATTATATCCGTTCCCGGCACGCTGCATCCCTTGCAGGTTTATTTATTATTTATTTATTTATTTATTTATTTTTTGAGACAGAGTCACGCTCTATCACCTAGGCTGGAGTGCAGTGGCATGATCTTGGCTCACTGCAACCTCTGCCTCCCGGATTCAAGCGATTCTCCTGTCTCAGCCTCCCAAGTAGTTGGGACTACAAGCATGCACCACCACACCTGGCTAATTTTTGTATTTTTAGTAAAGACAGGGTTTCAGCATGTCAGCCAGGCTGGTCTCGAACTCCTGACCTCAGGTGATCTGCCCCACCTCGGCCTCCCAAAATGCTGGGATTACAGGCGTGATCCACCACGCCTGGCTCAGGGTTTATTTAAAAACAGACAGTTCAAGCTGAGGTGTGCTGATGCCTCCCTAGTGCCTCCTATTGCCTGCAACATTGGTCGCAGCAGCTGGTGGAGGCTTGGCTGCCGATATCCGTGGTGGGGCTGCCGTGCCACTGTGACCAAAGCAAGCCCGTCCTGCACCGAGGCCTTCTGCGACAGCCTTCTGGGAAACCCGTTTGATAAGGTGGGGCTGCTCCCACCAAGGAAGGAGGAACCAAGTAAGACATCTCTGCTCAGGGGAATGTAATAGTCCTATTTGGACAGCAACACAAATACTGTAGGATGTTTGATTTGAAGTATTTTACAGTTCACCAATTATTTTCCTAAAACTTATCATTTATTCGTGACAAGCAACTGTGGGACAAGTAGAGAAGAGATGATTGACCCCACTTTACAGATGACGACATGTAGTGTTAGAGAGACTGTGTCCAGTAAAAGTGGAACTAAACCCAAGGTGTCTTTTTTTTTTTTTTTTTTTGACAGAATCTTGTTCTGTCACCCAGGCTGGACTACAGTAGTGGATCATGGCTCACTGCAGCCTCCACCTCCTGACCTCCTGGGCTCAAGCAAACCTCCCACTTCAGCCTTCTGAGTAGCTGGGACTGCAGGCACTCACCACCTTTATTTGTTTATTGATTTAGTAGAGACGAGTCTCATTGTGTTGTCCAGGCTGGTCTTGAACTCCTGGGTTCAAAGGATCCGCCTACCTCGGCCTCCCAAAGTACTGGGATTACAGACATGCAACGTGGCGCCCAACCCCAAGGTGTCGGCTCCTAGCACTGCCTGGGGTTGAGCTGGCCCTGCAGGGCACACAGACAGGTTTGGAACGCACCTATGCCTTCAAGCAGCAGTCTCAGGGAAGACCTCACTAGACAGATATCAATAAAGACAGGATTCCATCTGTCAACTTGTTTGAGAAGTGGTGGCTTTGGCACAGTGTTTCCACCATTCCCAGCTGGCATGGGGTGCACTGTCCCCTGAAAGGCTGGCTCCTTGGATGGAAACCCACTAGGATCGCTGCTCCCTGCATCTTATTTGCGAGATGCCATTGCCCTCAGCAGCTAGGATGGACAGATCTAGCAAATAAAAATTAAAAATGCCCAGTTACATTTGAATTTCTGATAAATAATAAACACTTTTTCAGTATAAGTATGCCTCAAATGTTGCATGGGACATACTTACACTTAAAAAGATTCATCACCGATATGAAATTCAAATTTAACTCAGCATCCTGTACTTTACCTGGCAGCCCCATCAGATCAACAGCTTAAGGCACTTGGAGAACTTTGTTTTCCCACCTACCCCGGGCATCCATCTGGTGGCCCAAATTCCAGGTTTTCTCCGGTAGGACCAGGCAGCAAACCCTTTCTTCCCCGGCCCAAGGCGGCTGTGTTAGTGAGTATGAAACCTCCCAGGTTATTCACACTCCGTCAAAGACTCTCTAGAGCCAAGATGGCTTAGCTCAGAGGAGTGAAGCAGATGCTGAGGTTTCAGACCAAGCTATCTTGGGCCATGTGGGCTTCAGGGAGACCAAATCTGCCTCAGAGGCATAGCAATGGTCCTGAGGCTTCTGAGTTCTGGATTAATGAGGCCAAAAGGTTTAGGCAGGGTGGGGTCACACAGCTCTTAGATTTTATCCTTTTCACTTCTGAAACCACAGGAGAGGCTGTTTTTAAACACAGAACATCTAGAATGCCAGGGACCTCCCTGGAGGCAGGTTGGAAATCGTGGCCTAAGCTCTCTCCCCAGACACCTGCACATGTGCACACGGTCCTGCGCAGGATGCACATTTCACAATGACGTGTTTGCTCACCCAGGCACTCGCTCTCCCTCCAACACTTGGCCAGCAACTGGATGAGGTTGGCTTCTTCTTACATGAGGCCTTCTTTCCATTTGCAGATTTAATTTAGATTAACATGAAAAAAAGTCGTGGACTACTTTCCTGCAGGCTGAGTGAATACTGCTTAATTTCAAGGAGAGATAAGGGTGTGTGTATATAGGGGATATCTTCCTATATGCTCTAAGGGAAGGAGTGGGAGGGTGAGCTCCTGGGATGGATTCTGGAATCCTGGAGACACTGACCCGCACCCTGCTGTGCTGACCAGAATGAGAGATCCTGAGGATGTTGGCAGGGCTGTCCCTGGAGACTGGGTAGGTGTGGAGAGAGGAGAATGTTCTCAGTAAGGGCCAATGACTCAGGGAAGGCCTTGAAGCAGACGGAGGTAGGGCTGGGCTCCAAGCTACAGCCAGTTCCAAGCTACTGACCCTTCTCCTGCACCTTTTACCTCCACAACCGGGCAGGTACTGTTGAGACTTGGGTCAAAGAGTGTCAGAGGGGACAGAGAAGGCTGTGAGATTAGGGCAGGAGATCTTCACTCTTGAGAAGACACAGCAGGGGTTGCCTCTGGACCTCTGCAGGCCTCAGGGTCTAGACAATGAGGGGCAAGGATTCCAGCCTCAAAGTCTCCCTGGGCTTCTTAGCACGGATGGCAGTAGCCACAGTCTTGGTTTATAGTATTATGAAGTTATTCCTGCCCTTTCCTCCCTGAAAAGGGTGCCAATTAATGTGAAGTAAGGTTTGTACCCGCACCAGCCGTCCCTCCTCAAAACCTCCAGACCATTTCCATTTTGATCAGTGTAATTTTGAAATGCAGCTGGATTTTCACTTCCACCTTGCAATCGTCCCCCTGCCCAGATTCAATTTAGATTAAGGAGAACAAAGGCAGGGGATGTTTGCCCTATGCTCAATCAGTGGGGCGTAGTTCAGCTGTCTTCCTCTGGCCCCCCTCCAGGCTGGATGGGGCTGGCAGTGGGGGGGCATCTCCCAGAATGGATGTGGTGGGGCTCTTGCAGGCGTCACACCCCAAAGCGAATCCTTCCTCCTCAGCATCCCTGCTGTATTCCCATTACCCTCCTCTGTTATTTACAGTCTGCCTGTCTGCTGCTCCAGGCTGGAGGCTCCTCCGGGGAAGGCATTTCCAGGTCCTCCCCCTGCTGCCAGCTTCCTGAGCGTGGTAGCACCCAGTCACCCCACAGTCCTCTACTGTCAGAGTCCCCTATAAAAACCTGTGCAGGAAAGCCTTGCTTGGGGAGGAAGTCAGGGCTCCCTGACCCCCTCTCCACACCCTACTGCTTCTCCCAACACCTAGAACTGACCTTTCTGATCACATCTTCCTCCTCAGCCCTCGCCCCACCGTGTGCTCACCTGGGCCCTGCTGGGGACAGCTGGCATGCAGAACAGAACTGGACACCTAGTGTGTGTGCCAGGAAGGCCCTCAGGGGTGGCGACTAAGAGTGAGGCCCTGGGCACAGGTTGTGTCTCCCAGCCCCGCCCTTACCAGCTGTGCAACCTCATGCGAGCAGCTGGACTCTCCGACCTTCCTTTCTCGCCTATCAAATAAGAATCCTGAAAAGGAGCTCTCGGTGCCCCAGCTGCTCCCCACTGCGCGCTGAGGTTGGACATCCCCCTTCTCCACTGCAGGAGTGGCGGAAAGCCCCCGCCCCCGCAACAGCATTCCTGCACTGCACACACCCCATTTGAGCGTGTGCCATGGAGTCAGGCTGCGCACACCCGCGGCCCAGCAAAGGGAAGGCGCGGGGTCCTAGGAGGAGCACAGCACGGACTTCCTCTGACCCCAAGTCCTTCCTTTCTGAACAGGATATACAGGAGCTCAACTCCACCTGCACAAGCCCAAATGACAGATGTTTATGTCCAAAGTTGTTACCTCCATAGAACATTCTCGCTCTATTACAGTTTGCAGGTGGGAGCTTGGAGGCCGTCCCCAGCATGGCCTGGGAAGGATGGGATGGTCTCTACCCCAGGACTCTGATGCACCGCATTGCATGCGTTCAAGGCTTCTGCCGTTCTAGGACTTGAGGCTCTCCATAGATTAATGACCCTGGCTGGTCCGAAAGGCATGAAATTACAGATAATCTATTCCTGATGGAACAAGGCTTTGCGTTCCACTCCCAGCCCTGTCCCTGGTTGTAGGAGGCTGCGGAGGGCCCCATTATTCATGCCACTCAGGTTCCTGCCTGCTCCACAGTCACAGAGATGAATGTATTGCTCAGAAACACGGGAGGGAGTATTACGACACTGATACTAGGGAGGCATTATTTTCATTGTCAGGCTGCTTGATGGTTTCATAATTTTCATAAAAGAACTGGGTTTTAGGCTCTAAGGAGCAATTAATAAAGGAGTCCACAGGCACACGGCCACACGGAAGTGCTCTCAGAAAAGCGGGCTGAGCTCCGGATGGGTGTGAGGGCTTGGACCTCCCTCGCCTGGTTCTCCCCAGCAGAGAGAGGACGGGGAAGTGCGCTTATCACTCAGCAGCGAGCCCTCTCCTCCTGCCTGCAGACTCAGACCCCCACTGCAGGTGCACGGTGAAATCATCGTACCCTCTAAATAGAAGGAAAAACAAACTAGAAGCATTTAAGCACGTGCCTGAGCCAGGACCCTCTCAAATGACGATGACAGAAAACCAACTCTGATTTAAATAAAAAGGGAAAGTCAGGTAGGGGTGGGGGAAAGTGAATTAGCTTCAAGAATACCAAAGACCAGGAGGGCAGATGTCCCTTCAGGCAAGGCTGCGTTCAGGGACTCAAACGAAGTCCTTGGGACTCCCTCTCCAGGCTCAGTGCTCCTGTCTTGCCCATGTTCCCGCGGTCCCCAGCTGCAGCCCAGGGTTTCCTGCGGTGGGAGAGAAGGCTTCCCTGCGCAGGGGCACCCCACGCCTCCACTCCGCTTTGTCTTCCTTCTAACCCTATACTCTGTTTGATGTTCACCTCCCTTGGGCTAGAGCAGGGGATTTTGTTGGATTCATTGATTTATACCCAGAGCCTTGAACAGGGCCTGGCAGAAAAGGCTCTGAAATATTTGTAGAGTAGATAAATGAGCCCCCTGAAGAAAATCTGTTTCGTATCTTCATCTTCTAGATGGGGAGGTGGAGATCAGAGAGAAGTGAATTCTCTGAGCTCACTTGGCTCACAAGGGGTAGAGTTGCCGCCGGACCCCAGATCATGTGACTTCAGACCCTCTGGTTATAAACAGCGCATGTAGACGTGTGGCACACCCGACCTCCAGTAGGCCCTGAATGGGCGAGGGATGGGGAGAGGGGAGGGGCGGGATATAGTTCCACCAGTGGGCAGTTCTGGAGAGTGGGGATGGGAGGGGGGCTCTCCTTGTTCCCTTTCACAGCTGCACTGGAAGGCAACAGTTGGGGAAAGCTAGAGAGGGAACCTATTGAAGGAGCATCTAAAATCATTAGAAAAATCTTACTATTGGCTGGGTGAGGTGGCTCGCACCTGTAATCCCAGCACTTTGGGAGGCTGAGGTGGGAGGACGGATTGAGCCAAGGTGTTTGAGACCAACCTCAACAACACAGCAAGACCCCATCTTAAATATATTAAAAATAAATTTAAGATTAGGTGGGCATGGTGGCATGTGACTGTAGTACCAGCTACTCAGGAGGCTGACAGTGAGGGGATCCTTGAGCCTAGGAGGTTGAGGCTGCAGTGAGCTATGAGCACATCACTGCACTCTAGCCTGGGCAACAGAGTGAGACCCTGTCTCAAAAAAAATCCCAATTCATTAATTAATTTTAAAAATCTAATTATTGAATCATTTCACTTTCTGCAAGTCCTGCCTGACCACTTACCTCAAGGCATTTATTCATTTTCCATTTATCTCACTAAGAGACAGTGGGCAGGGCACCTTGTCCCCAGCCCTAGCCCCTCTGCAGCCCACAGGGGGACACCGAGGGTTAGTGCTGGGCAGAAAGACAGCCCGGAGGTGGCTAAACCCCAAATCCATGCTGCTCTCCCCAGCACACTGATTCGCGAGCAGGGCTCAGGAGCCTGACGGCTGAGGCTGAGCCCCAGCCCCACCGCTCACTGACTCCTTGTCCTCAGGCAGGTCATGTCACCTTTCCAAGCCTCAGGCTCCCCTCTGCAGGGCTGCTGCAAAATCCACCGGATAACGTGGACATTGTTGGCACAATGCCCGGTACAGTGGCCCATCCGCAGGCGGTCACCAAGAGTGCTGCTGTTGTGAGAGGACCCACCGTAGGTTTCAAGATGAGGTGAGAGGGGAGGCGCACTGAGCATGCATCTGACACCCAGGCCCCCGTGAACCCCTGTTGCTGGGGGAGGTCTCCGGGGCTGCAGAGGTGGCAGGATGCACCCTTAGCGTCCAGCCCTCCCATGCTGCCGTGGTGTAGACACAGAGTAGGCGATGTCGTTATGTGGCCATTGGACACGCATGAAAGTGGCTGCTATGAAGCCGTCAGTTAATTATGAAGTGATTGCGAACACCCCAAAAGGAACATCTGTGTGATTTATTCTAATGGCTTAGACATCCTTAGGTTCTCCTGATTAAATGCAGGCCTTAGGATGGCAGCTTCCAAGTCCAGGCTTCAGTGTAGAGCCAGGGAGAGGATCCTGGGCCTCACGGACCAACAGAGGGAGGGGGCAAGAATTTGGCCTTGAGGGCAGCTCTCACACAGCCCTCTAGGGCTCAAGAACGGAGCCATCTTTGAGGGTCTATTATTCCCTCTGTTTGGGCTGTTGAGCAGATGCCCAGGGTAACATTTGGGGTGGCCAGCCCAGCCCCCAGTCCTGCCAGCAGAACAATCATGCACTGTTCCTGCCTGCTATGCCCCAGGCAACCCCAGGAACCCCATTCACCCCCAGGAAACCCCAGGCACTCCCAGAAACCCCCATGCACCCTCAGGAATCCCCAGGCACTTCCAGGAACCCCCAGGCACCTTTCCTCAGACACTTTCTGTTATGACTTTTCTAGAGCTTCTGTAACAGACAGAAATGTATTCTCTCACAGTTCTGGAGCCCAGAAGTCCAAGCCATTCAAGTTGTCAGCCTGGCCATGCGCTCTCTGCAGCCTCAGGAGGAGGGTCCTTCCTGGCCTTTCTCAGCTCCTGACAATCCGGGCAGTCCAACCCTGGCTGGTGGCCACATCACTCCCCTCTCCACTTGCGTCTTCACGTGGCATGCTCCCTGCCACCCTGTGCCTTCCCAAAGCTGTCTCCTTGTAAAGATGCCAGTGAGCATGGACTGGGGGCCACCCTGCTCCAGGATGACTGCATCTCAACTTATCACATCTCAATTACCCTGTCTCCAAATAAGGTCACAGCTGAGATTCTGAGAGTTGGGACTTCAGCAAGTCTTTCTGGGGGAGCACAGCTGAATCCATAACACATTCCTACAGGTGTTGTATTTGCCATAGCACAAACATCCCACATGCTTTGGAGCAAAACGGGAAGAGAAAATGCTCATGTGCATATCCACCGGTGCCCAGGATGCACTAAGAAAACTGTTTCTACTAAGGGCTGCTCCTCCCTCTCCCCTCTCTGCCCTTGATTGTGCCCTCATCTGCAGCATGGAGGGACTGATCGGGGCCAAGAGCTTCAAAATGCCCTTTGCGGCCAGGCACAATGGCTCGCGCCTATAATCAGAGCACTTTGGGAGGTGGAGACAGGTGGATCACCTGAGGTTAGGAGTTTGGGACCAGATTGGCCAACATGGTGAAACCTTATCTCTACTAAAAATACAAAAATTAGCCGGACGTGATGGCGCATGCCTGTAATCCTAGCTACTCAGGAGACTGAGGCAGGAGAATCGCTTGAACCCAGGAGGCAGAGTTTGCAGTGTCACCCCAATGACAAGAGAATGTCTTCCCTTGGCAAACTTCAGCAGCCCCCAGTAGGAGGCAGGACTAAACATGACCACAACAGGCCCCAGGGATGAGACCGGCGTGGACATTGGTTTCTCCTGCCTTTGACTGGGCTTGACACCTCTTCCCTTTTCTTCTCCCAGATGGAGGCACTGCAAAGGGAGCTGAGCCGCCTGCCTGGGAAGAGAGGATGGCCTGGCTCTGGCCAGGAGCTCCCTAAGGCAAACACGTATGTCCCTGGGCCCTGGGTGTCCTCCTCAGAAAAGAAGAAGCCACTTCTAGGGATG
This sequence comes from Pongo abelii, assembly GCF_028885655.2. Classification (NCBI taxonomy): domain Eukaryota; kingdom Metazoa; phylum Chordata; class Mammalia; order Primates; family Hominidae; genus Pongo; species Pongo abelii. Next base: position 34,303,451 of record NC_072005.2, on the reverse strand, counting down.
GGAGTCCAAAGTGGCTCTCACCAAAGTTATTTGAGTAGTGTGGTCTCTGGGCTGGCAATATCAGCGTGACTGGGAATTTGTTAGAAAAGCAACTTCTCTGGAAATAGAGCCCAGAAATCTGTGGTTGCCGAGTTCTGCAGTTTACGGAATTCTTGCAGCAAGATAAAGTGTGAGATATGCTAATCTGTGAAATGAGATAAAGATTAAAAGCTGCCTCAAGGTAGCAAGCAGCCTCCCTCAGGCCACAGCGGCTGGGGGCCATTCTTTGCCCCTCCTGCATTAACCTGCCCCTCAGCTTCAGCCAATGAGCATCCACCCCCTCCATGTCCCCCTACCTCAAACAATTTCATGTTTTCCCACTGCTTCCCTTAGCCTGGCTCTCCTAGGGCCCGGAGCTTAACCCCCCTCCATGAAAGAAAGAATCCGTTGGATTCAGCACTGGGGGTGAGTGTGTGTCCAGGGAGCCCTGCAGGAAGCACCCCATGTCAGTGGGGCTGGTTCGCTACCGTGACCTGGGAATGTGCCTGGCAGATCTCCAACGTCAGGGATCTGGACCAAGCTTCTGTGCTCCGAGCAGCGTTTACACCAAAGCTTCCCGGGAGCTGCTCTCAGCCCGTGTCTGAGCCGGGCAGGGCTCCCAAGACAGGCAAGCCCTGGCAGACTGGGAGAAGGCACCCCTCTCCTGGCTGATTTTGGCTGGAGACTTCCCTGACGGCCTTGGTGGACGTTCCCTAGACTGTACCGTGGTCTAGGTGGCTCCCACCCAAGCTTCCCTCCCACTTCCCTTCACTTAGGGTCAGGTTTGCACCTCCTTTTGATGATTCTCCAGGCTTTTCCCACTTTCCCTCCATTTTCTTCCAACCCTGTTTCCCTTAGAAAAATCCTTACATGCAGAATCCTATGTTGCCATCGTCTTCTCCAGGCACATGGAGTAACGCAACCTCAGACTAGAAAATGTCAGAGGAAAATTGGTGGGGGTGAGGGGGAGAGAGAGAGAGAGAGAGGAGGAGAGAGAGAGGGAAAGAAAGGGAGAGAGAGAAGGAGAGACAGACAGGAAAAGAGAGGGAGAGAGAGAAAGAGGAGGAGAAAGGGAGAAAAAGAGGGACAGAGAGAAAGAAGGAGAGGTGAGAGAGAGAGAAAGAGGGAAAGATAAGGGGAGAGAGAGAAAGAGGAGGAGAGAGAGAAGGAGAGAGAAGAAGAGCAGGCGAGAGAGAGGGAAGGGGGAGAGGAGAGACAGAGGGAGAGAAAGGGAAAGAGGGAGAGAGAGAGAAAGGGAGAGATAGAGGAGAGAGAGAAAGGAAGAGAGAGGGAGAGAGAGAGAAAGGAAGAGAGAGGGAAAGAGAGAGAGAAGGAGAGAGAAAGAGGGAGAGAGAGAGAGAAAGAGGGAGAGAAAAAGAGAGGAGGAGAGAGAGAGGAGAGAGAAGGACAGAGAGGAGGAGAGGAGAAAGAGAGGGAGAGAGAAGGAAAGAGAGGGAAGGAGAGAGAGGGAGAGAGGGGGAAGAGAGAGAGAAGGAGGGGGGGGAGAGAAGGAGAGAGAGGGGAAGAAAGGGAGAGAGAGGGAGAGGGGAAGAAAGGGAGAGAGAGGGAGAGGGGGAAGAGAGAAAAGGAGAGAGAGAGGGAGAGAGAAAGGGAAAGAGAGGGATAGAGGGGGAAGAGAGAAAAGGAGAGAGAGGGAGAGAAAGAGGGAGAGACAGAAGAGAGGAGGAAAGAGAGGGAGAGGGAGGGAGAGAGAGAGGGAGATAGAAAGTGAAAGAGAGGGAGGGAGAGAGAGAGAGAGGGAGATAGAAAGTGAGAGAGAGGGAGAGAGACAGTGAGAGAGAGGAATAGAGAAGAGAGGGAGAGAGAGAGGGAGAGAAAGAGGGAGAGACAGAGAGAGAGGGAGAGAAAGAGGGAGAGACAGAGAGAGAGGAGGAGAGAGAGAGGGAGATAAAGAGGAGGAGGCAGAAAAAGAGGAGGAGAGAGAGGGAGAGAGGGAGAGGGGAGAGACAGAGAGGGAGAGGGAGAAGGAGGGGAGAGAAAGAGAAGAGAGAGAGAGGAGGAGAGAGAGAAGAAGAGAGAGAGGGAGAGAAGGAGAGAGAGAGGGAGAGAAGGAGAGAGAGAGGGAGAGAGAGAGAGAAGGAAAGAGAGAGAGGGAGAGGGTGAGAGAGAGAGAGAGGGAGAGAGAGAGAAAGCTAGAGAGCAAGCCCTCAGGAGAGAACACAGTGTGCACAGCATTCAGACAAGCTGAGCTCAGGATGCAGATTCAGCCTGGAGATACAGACCTGGGGGCATCAGTATATTTTAAACCTCAGGGAGGATTCGATCACAAGGAAGAATACCATAAGGTGGAAGCAAAGAGGCTGGGGTAGAAGTGGAACACTGGCCATCACCAAGTTTTATGGAGCAGCCACAAGAAAGAACCTCAGAGGCCCAGGAGGGAGTTGCAGAGAAAGGGAGGAGCAGCACACAGCAGGGCTGGGGCTCTGGGGAGAGTGGGACTCCAGCACGGTGCAGGGCTCCAGCCCAGCTACACTGGCAGTGTCTTGGTGAGAAGAGCAGGGCGGCTCCTGCTGCGAGAGTGATGCTAGCGGATGCTGAGATAGAGGCTGGGGTGCAAAGAGGCTGCCCTGAGCAAGGAGGGAGACCTTCCGGAAGTTTGACTGAGGTGCCTGTTGAGTTGAGGGAATAAGCTTTTGAGGTGGGGGGCACTGAAGCCCACATAGGAGGCCTGCAAAGGAGTCAGGACAGGACAGGATTGGAGACTGTGAGGAGCCAGCCTGAGTGAGGAGGAGAACAGGCACCACCTTAGGACAAAACCCAAGCAGAAGAGCTTTACAGGTGACATTGTTTGCAGGCAATGTTGAGGGCCAGAGGCAGACGTTGAAGAAGTTCCTGTCTGGGGCTTCTCCTTTACCCCATGCCCTCTGTGGATTGGGATGGAGAGGATCTGGAGTAGAAGATGGCGTCGCTTTGGAGAGGGGAAGCTCACCAGGTGAGCAAGTGGCCAAGGAGAGCAAGGGTGAGCACAGGAGGACAGTGAGGTTCCTGGGCAGCTCCAGGACCGAGTGTGAGATCGTCCCGACATCTACCAGTGGGTCTGGCTGATGCAGGGCTAGAGTATGGCTGGGCAGGCATGGCAGGAAGATGAGGATCTTCACAAGGAAGGGTTGACAAAGTAGGCCATGGCCCCTGGATGGTACGGGAAGGCTGTCAGTCCAGCAGGGGTGGGTGGGTGGCCCAGGGGGTGAGGCTGGAGACTGCAGTCTGTGAACGAAAGACGTGTGTGTTCATCCTGTGGGGTGTCTTAAGTGTCGGCCTGTCGGGGTGGTCATATACACGGTGGGCCTCAGTGTCATGCAGGCAGAGCAATCGCACTTGGAAAGCCTGTCCTAAGGCTGCCTGGTGAGTCCCGCAGTGCTTGGGAGCCCTTTTCTCAGTACTGGCATCAGCCGAGAGTTTCTGATGGAAAGAGCCCGGCTTCCTGGAGAGCAGCACCAGAGCTTTTATGGACTGTTGCTTCAGGTGGAACGTGGAGTAATTATTTTCTTATGACTGTTTGTAGATATAATTGTGTCCTCGCTACTCAGGAATTTATGTTCAGAAAATAATTACTATTGCATTAACTGCATTGACAATCCTTTAATTCCACTCTCAACACTGTATTTAAGCCGAGCTTCCTCCTTGCCAATCTGATGTGTCTGTTACAATAAGCGTTTTAACTCAATTATCGTCTCAGACACAATCAAATTATCTGTAATATGATGTAATTACTTTTTTTTAATTAGGCTAAACTGGGGATCCTGAGCGGCGAACGCCTAGTGTAGCTTTGAGAAGTGATTAAAACCAACCCGCAAGCCTTTCTACAATAGGAGTGTGTTTTTCAAAAGTCTGGTTTGAAACCCAGATCCTCCACTCGGGGCCTAAAAACGTATCCCTTGTGCCAAATTCACCTCCTGCAGGAAGCCTTCCTTGCCCTTAAGTTGCCCGGCTGTGCGTGGTTTGCTCTACCGCCTCCCGGCCCTTGGATATGGGATTTATGTTTTTCGTACCTGACGCCGCTTGACTTCGTAGCTCCCTCCAGCCAATCCCATATAGACCTTACTGGTAGACTGGACTGTGAGGCTTCCACCCGTAAAGGAATTCATGCTGGCAGAGCCCCTCCAGAGAAAGGCACTGCTAGGATTGAATTGTGATCGGCGAAAGTTGTTAGGGGTGGAAAAACTCCACCTCTGTCCTCTTAGGGTCCCGGCTGGGCCTGAGAATTAAATGGACATAACATAGACTAACAGGAGAAAAGCATAATGCAGGATTTATGTAGCATGGGAGCCCTCCTGCAGAAATGAAGACCCGCAGAAGCAGTGAGTCAGTTACTCAGAGATTGGACGGGACAAAGAGCAGAGCTGTGAAGAAGCAACTGAAGTCTGCGGGGAAGCTTAGAGAATGGAGCGATGCTAATGAGGTACTCACAGTACGCTCTCTGTTTGGACTTTTCGCTTCCGAAGATAAGGATGTTGCTTTCCCTTCTAGGATGGAGAGGGCATCTTTCACATTGGAATTTCATCTCAAGGTACAGCATGGAGGTCACTGTGATCTTTTTGCACCTGCTGTTTCTCAAGAGTCTTTAGCTGAAATTGTCAATATGCCAGAAGAGCCTGTTTTAACCCTTTCAAAGTCCTAATCCCCAGGACCTCAGAATGTGAACACATTTGGAAATAGGATCTTTACTGAGGTTAAGTTACAGAGATTAAGCTAAAACAAGGTCAGGAGGGAGGGCCCTAATCCAACATGACTGATGTCCTTATTAGAAAGGGGAATTTGGACACAGCTGTGGACACAAGGAAGACAAGGAAAGACAGAGAGAGGAGGCTGCCACCTGTAAGCTGGGGAGAAAGGCCTCAGAGAGACCCAGCCCTGCCAACACCTTGATCTCAGACTTCCACCACAGAGAACTGTGAGAAAATCCATTCCTGGCTGGGCATGGTGGCTCATGCCTGTAATCCCAGCACTTTGGGAGGCCGAGGTGGGAGGATCGCTTGCACCCAGGAGTTGGAGACCAGCCTGCACAAAAAAGCAAGATATCATTTTTACAAATAATTGGAAAAAAAAAAAGCCAGGTGTGTTGGCGCACGCCTGTAATCCCAATTACTTGGGAGGCTGAGGCAGGAGGACTGGTTGAGCCTAGAAGTTTGAAGCTGTCATGAGCTGGGATAACACCACTGCTCTCCCACCTGGGCAAAAGAGTGAAACCCTTACTCAAATAAATAAATAAATAAATCCTGTTACATAGATCTAGGAAACAAATACAGGCACTTAACTCTAATGGTTAATTACTGCAATTACTTATTAGCACCAGGCAATTTAATCATATGCCTTAGTTTTCTCATCCTGAGAGTAGGACTAATAATCACATCCACCTTGGAGGGTTGATGTTTATATGAAGAGCTTAACATTGTGGCTGGAATATAGTAAACATTAGACATGCATCAATTTTTACTCTGCATCAGATGTTGTGCGGAGTACCTTACTGAGTAAATCATCACCATGGTCCTATGAAGTCAGGGCTTTTATTTTTCTATGAGGAAACTGAGTTAGAGAGAAGCTAAAGAAGGGGTGGAGTAGGGACCTTGACCCCAAGTCTATGCTTACAAATGGTGGATTGCCTCATGCCAGCCTAGGGGGGCACAAGGTATGATTATGGGGTGGCTGTTGTCTTTTTAAATAAAAATATCCCCTTTTTTGTAGTTTGACTTTTTAATTTCATTTCAGTTCACATACACATGAATTCAATCTCATACAAAATTTAAACATAGATAAAGAATTCAAATACAGATCGAGACAAATGTTCGCCTTCAGGAAGAGGCTGGCAAAAACACATACAATTTGCTCTCTCAATCAAGTGTACAGTGTTCAATGAGTAGAGAGTTTCAGTTTTCCATGATGAAAAAGTTCCAGAGACCCACCTGGCGTTCACCACTGATGGGTTTAGAAGCTTCCTTCTGTCTTGGTAAGAAAGCTCCTAAGACTGTTGTTCTGTGACAGTGGATTTCCTGGGCTGAGATCCAGGGCGGGGCAAATGCAGCGGTTCCCACCTTCTCTTAAAGGCTGCAATGCCCCGATGGAGAGCTCTGGTTGCCCCAAAGCCTTTTGCCAGCCGCTGGCCCACAGCTCTGTCCGCCTTTGTGTAATAGGGAGAGCTGGGTGTGGACATCTGGGTCTGAAGCCAAGTCCTGGCACTGCACACATGTGGCCTGGGCAGAGCCCACTCTGTGCTGTGTTGCCCACTAATGGTTTTTTTATTTTAGCCTGACAACCAGTTTTTACACCATGCATCCTTTTGTCGTTTTTATTTGTTTCAAGAAAATAAAATATCTCACAAGCAGACTGCCACCCACTGTGGCAGGGATGCTGCTCTCTGTTCCCACACGCTCCGCTTGGAGGGGGGCACACAGTAGACCCTCCAGAAGGATGTGCCAGTGAGTTTATTCCTCCTGCACTGTCCAATATGACCAGGTGTGGTGGTTCAAAGTTAAATGCAAATTATTTAAAATTAATGGCCAGAAGCCAGACCTAGGCTGCCTCACTCACCTTGTGACCACTGAACCTCTGCTGGTTCTGCCATTGAAGGGAGACGCTTCAGGGCACCAGGCATGTTCTGGTTTGATGGAATGGTTTGAGACGTTGGTTGTGGCAGTGGTTCCAAGGATGCTGGCATCTGTCAAGATCATTGCGCTGTATGCTTCTAGGTGATTATATGGAGATCATACTTCAGAAAGCTGATTTAAAAAGTGAAATGTCCCTCCCTGCCAAAAAATAAAGAAAATCTTTTATTTGCAGCCCCAAACTGACCTAGAGCAAACTATTGTCAGAAGAATGAAACCAACCAATTCCTAAGTAGGTGGCACCACTCACAGCACTTAGGAAGCCCCAGAAAGGGAAAGGCAGGATTTCCTGGTCCCTGAGGAGTTAAAGAGAGGGAAGCAGAGCGCCAGCCTTGGGCATGCAGACCACGGGCCAGCGCCTCCCACCCCAGACACCTGCCAAGTCCTTCCCCACCACACACAGTGCTGGGCGCAGTGGGAGTCTCGCAGGGACTGAGATGGGGCTCGTGGATAGGTGTGTATCAAGGGGTGTGTGAGCGTCTATGTGTGTGTGGCTAGGTGTATGTGTAAGTTAGATGGATGTGTATGTGCAGGTATATGTGTATATATGTGTGCCAGTAGTGTGCATATGAATTAGGCAGGCGTATGTGTGAATGTGAATGTGTATATGTGTGTTAGGTGTGTGTGTTAGGTGGGTGTATGTGTGTATGTGTATATATGTGTGTGAGGTGTGTGTGTGAGTTAGGTGGGTGTATGTGTATATATGTGTGTTGGGGTGTGTGTGTGTTAGGTGGGGGTGTGTGTGTGTGTGTGTATATATTTGTGTTAGGGGTGTGTGTGTGAGTTAGGTGGGTGTATGTGCATATGTGTATATATGTGTATTAGGTGTGTGCATGTGAGTTAAGTGGGTGTATGTGTATGTATGTGTGTTAGGGGTGTGTGTGTGTGAGTTAGGTGGGTGTATGTATATATATGTGTGTTAGGAGTGTGTGTGAGTCAGGTGGGTGTATGTGTGTATGTGTGTATATGTGTGTTAGGTGTGTGTGTTAGGTGGGTGTATGTGTGTATGTGTATATATGTGTGTGAGGTGTGTGTGTGAGTTAGGTGGGTGTATGTGTATATATGTGTGTTGGGGTGTGTGTGTGTTAGATGGGCGTGTGTGTGTGTATGTGTATATATTTGTGTTAGGGGTGTGTGTGTGAGTTAGGTGGGTGTATGTGCATATGTGTATATATGTGTATTAGGTGTGTGCATGTGAGTTAAGTGGGTGTATGTGTATGTATGTGTGTTAGGGGTGTGTGTGTGTGAGTTAGGTGGGTGTATGTATATATATGTGTGTTAGGAGTGTGTGTGAGTCAGGTAGGTGTATGTGTGTATGTGTGTATATGTGTGTTAGGTCTGTGTGTTAGGTGGGTGTATGTGTATATGTGTATATATGTGTGTTAGGGGTGTGTGTGAGTCAGGTGGGTGTATGTGTGTATGTGTATATATGTGTGTTAGCTGTGTGTGCAAGTCAGGTGGGTGTATGTGTGTATGTGTATATATGTGTGTTAAGTGTGTGTGAGTCAGGTGGGTGTATGTGTGTATGTGTATGCATGTGTGTTAGAAGTGTGTGTGTGAGTTAGGTGGGCATGTATGTGTATATATATGTGTGTTAGGTGTGTGTGTGTGTTAGGTGGGTATATGTCTGTATGTGTAAATATGTGTGCTAGGAGTGTGTGTGTGTTAGGTGGGTATATGTCTGTATGTGTAAATATGTGTGTTAGGAGTGTGTGTGTGTTAGGTGGGCATGTGTATGTGTATATACTTGTGTTAGGTGTGTGTGTGTTAGGTGGGTATATGTCTGTATGTGTATATATGTGTGTTAGGAGTGTGTGTGTGAGTTAGGTGGGCGTGTGTATGTGCATATATTTGTATTAGGTGTGTGTGTGTTAGGTGGGTATATGTCTGTATGTGTATATATGTGTGCTAGGTGTGTGTGTGTTAGGCAGGTGTATGTGTGAATGTGCATGTGTCTATGTGTGCTAGGTGCATATGTGAGTTAGGCGGGTGTATGTGTGCAGGTACATGTGTACATATGTGTGTTGGAGTGTGTGTGTAAGGAGAGGGTAACGGAGAATAATGTTACTTGGGAATCCGAGGCACATTCCACAGGGAAGCCCCACTGGCCTTCAAGTTATGTAAATCCATCATCAACCAGAAAATTACTGATGTTTTCAGGAAGATGCATCACTAATTACCACAATGCCCACATTTGTGAGGCATTTAGCACCTGTGCTAAGTGCTGGGCAAACTGCAAAGGTATTAATCCACACGGCAGCCCTGCCAGGCAGATGTCATTATCTCATTTTGTGACTTGGAACCTGGGTTTCTCAAAGAGAGTCCCTCAGCTGGAGCCTGCACGTCCAGGCAGTGGTAGGGCCAGATGTTCGATGCTGGGCTCCTGACCCTCAGCTGCTTCTCAGCCCCACCCCGGGAGCTTAGATTCTGGCTTTGTTCAGTGGCTGCAGGGACCAAGGGCTCCTTCCTTCCAACGCCCTTCCTCCTCGCCTGTCAGAATCCTCCATGGCCCTCAACATTTGGTGTGCGGAAAAATCCGCTGGGACCTTCTTAAACAGCAATTCCCACCCCCTCCTAAGCCACTCTGACTTGCAGGGATGGGCTCAGGGCCGGGAATCAGCATTTTAGCATGAGCCTTTCCCGACACTCCTGTGCTGGTCTTGGGAGAACATCACCCTGGGGATTCCACTGCACCTGGTGCCAGCCTGGCATTTATCCAAAGGATGCACGGGGATGCCCCTGGCTGCTGTTTACAGAATAGACTCAGCCACAATGGAGGAAGCAGAAAGACCTCTCCGGAGGCCACCGCATCCATCCAGTTGAGACAGGACAGAGATACATTGAAGCAATGGAAGTGGTTGGATTGGACAGAAACTTCGCCAGTGATGCTGACATGTTGTGAATGACGTAGAAAGAGACTGAAGCCACTGCTGACTTCAGGTTTCTCCTGGCAATTAGGTGGAGACGGTGACACTGATGGGGTACCATGTACCCGGATAGAGTGGTTTAGGGGAGGGGAGAACACAGTGGTTGGTTTGTGGTGTGTTTCAAGAGAGTGTGTGAGGAAGACAAGGGGAGCCTGACTTTAGGGGAGATGGGTGCTTCACTGGGAAGGGGTGAAAAATATTTGAGAAGTTGGGTGGCAAATTTGTAGAGGAGACTGGGCCAAGAAGAAATAGCAAACAGCCCAAGGAGGGAAGGGATCAGAGGAGATGATGTAAAAGGTTGGTGCAGATTTAAAGTATTGTTGGGCGATGAAAAGAGGAGAGGTCAGGAGTCTTGGGTGGAGTCCTGCCCCTCCTGCACCAGGCCCTTTGGCTGCTCCAAGCTCAGGGTTACTCCAACTGTAAAAGCGAGGTAACACCCGTGCTGTGGCTCCGGCAGGGCTGTGGTGAGAATCAACATCATATAGCATTCAAAATACCCCTGGAGGGTGTGTTGCTATGAGCAGAACTTTCCCAGTGCCCTTTGAGGTTTCTGCTATTGACCCCAGGGGTTACCCTGGGTGCAGGGCCCTGAACTCTTTTGGCAGAATGAACTCTTTTAGCCCCTGGGAGGCAATGACAGCCCTGTGGGAGGCGAGTGTGCTTCAAGATGATGTGCTGCTTTCAAAATCCAGCTCAAAGCCAGGTGCCAGGGCTCACACCTGTAATCCCAGCACTCTGGGAGGCCGAGGTGGAAGAATCGCCTAAGCCTAGGAGTTGGAGATCAGCCTGGGCAACATAGAGAGACCTCGCCTGTAGAAAAATTAAAACAAATTGGGCAAGTTGGTGAGTGCCCATTTTCTCAGCTTTTCAGGAGGCTGAGGCAGGAGGATGGCTTGTGCTCAGGAGACTGAGGCTGTAGTGAGCCATGATCGAACCACTGCACTCCAGCCTAAGCAACAAAGTGAGACCCTGTTTCTATAAAATTTTTTTTTTAATTAGCTGAGTACAGTGGCACACACCTGTGATCCCAGCTACAAGGTAGACTGAGGTGGGAGGATTGCTTGAACCCAGGAGGAAGAGGCTGCAGTGAGCCATGATCACACCACTGCACTCCAGCCTGGGCGACAGAGTGAGACCTTGTCTCTAAAAATAAAAATAAAAATAAAAATAAAATGTCCAGCTCTGCATCTGGGTGACCTTGGGCCACTTCTTGCCTCTTCGGAGCTTCCAGGTCATCTTCTGTAGATGGAGAAAATCCATACCATCCTGGTTTTCATGACACATCTCTTGGGTGCAGCAAACAGAAATCTACTTGGGCTCACTCCAGTAAACAAAGATTTATTTGAAAGAATGGACATGCCTCACAGAACCCATTAGAGTGGACGCGCCGTGGACAGGGAGTACTGCACACAGGGCCCTGGAACAAGGCTACAAGGCCTGGCCCCCAGCAGCACCCAGTACAATAGAACATCCATGGAATCAGTGCAGCTATGGGAAGGTGGGTTCTCAGGAAGGCTGGGAGCCGAGGGCTGGAATCTGTCTGGAGCTTTGGTGATCAACAGCTCCATCCCACAACCCCCTCTCTTTCTTGTCCTCTTTGTACATTTGCTGGTTCATTTTCCTCTCTCTATAGGTAGGAAACCTGGAGCTCCCATCTGCAAGAACCAGCCCAGGCTTGCATGGCTGGGGCCTGCCTCTCAATGGCCTCTATGTATTTCTGAGCCCAGTTCCCTATCCCCCAGAAAGAGAATGTAAGAGGCCCAGGCTGAATGAGCGTCCAAGTTCCCTATCCCCCAGAAAGAGAATGTAAGAGGCCCAGGCTGAATGAGCATCCACTTGGTTACAACTAGAGGAGAGCTCCCTGGCATTGACAGCGGCTCCTCAGGCTGGAGGAGGGGCATCCTCTCTAATAAATGAGCTGGGGGAAGGTGCTACATCCCTGTTACCTAAATTCGACCAACGGGCCATTTTACAAAGCCACCTAGAGCTATGTGTGGCACATAGCAGGTGCTCAGGGAATAGGAGCTATTGTTCTGCGTGGCCAGGAGTCTCAGGACCTCAGCAGGTGAGTTCTTCAGCTCATTTCTCATCTCTGCATACCTGGCTGGTGACTGTGTGTGTGTGTGTGTGTGTGTGTGTGCGCGCGCGTGTACGTGTGTGTCTGGTGTGTGGGGGGCGGGAAGGGAGGAGAGCTGTCACTCCCAGGGTCTTGAGACCACAAATTCAGCAAAGTCCCCTCAGCTGGCAGCCTGATAAAACATGTGTTAGTTCCCACATTTTGGAGTCCAGTTCCAGCCCAGATCTAATTTAAGAAGCTTTTGAGTAGGTACTGTGGCTCATGCCCATAATCTCAGCACTTTGAGCGGCCAGGGCGAGAGGAGGATTGCTTGAGGCCAGAAGTTCCAGACCAGCCTGGGCAACATAACAAGGCCCCATCTCAACAAAAAATAAAATAAACTAATTAGCTGGGCATGGTGGCACAAACCTATAGTTCTAGCTGCTGTGGAGGCTGAGGTGGAAGGATTACTTGAGCCCAGGAGTTAGAAGCTACAGTGAGCTATGATCATGCTCAAGTGAGCTTTCACTTTCTCTGTGGAGACAAGTTAAAAAAAAAAGCAGCAGCTTTCACAGTTACAAGTAGAGTCAGGGACATGATATACCACTTCACTGCAGCCACATCTCATAGACTTCCCTCCCTTCTTAATGGTACAAATTCCAAATACTTTACTCATGGAAAGAACATCCTTGATTAAGTTGGCTGATCATCATATAACTTATTCTGGGTCTCTATATAATTTATTCACAGGATCATTCAACATTCCACAGTTAAATCCTTCCCCCAGTACCACGAATGAGAGTCCTTCATTGCAGATGAGTGAGGACCGGGCTGTCCTGAGCTGACATTCTTGCTACCGCCTGGAGCATATGTTGTACATGAGAATTAATAAGTATGAAGTTCAGCACATATCTAGGTAGTGCATCATATGGTGTTTTTCATTTTTCTGTTTGTTTGTTTGTTTGTTTTTGATGGAGTTTTGCTCTTGTTGCCCAGGCTGGAGTGTAACAGCCCTATCTCGGCTCACCACAACCTCTGCCTCCTAGGCTCAAGCGATTCTCCTGCCTCAGCCTCCCAAGTAGCTGGGATTACAGGCATGCAGCACCATGCCCGGCTAATTTTTGTACTTTTAGTAAAGACAGGGTTTCTCCACGTTGGTCTGGCTAGTCTCGAACTCCTGACCTCAGGTGATCCACCCTTCTCGGCCTCCCAAAGTGCTGGGATTACAGGCATGAGCCACCACGCCTGGCAGCATTATATGTATTTTATGAGAATTCTACCTTCAGTGTTGAGAAAGAGACTGAGAGAGAGAGAATTCTCGTTCAAGCCATCGGAGTCATGGAGGTGTTTCTATCCATAGCTCTCTGTAAACTGAAAATAAAATCCTAAGCCCCTACCAGCTGAGTACCTCTTCTTGGCCTAGGGGACCCCAGAAAAATCTTAGAAAATGAGTGTCTGACCATGACAGGAAGGAAGGCCAGACACGCCTCATTACACTCCCTCCCTTTTGGAGTTTAGACAAAACCACTGCTTGACATTCATGCTAAAATAAAGATCATAAGACTGACAGAGCAGACCCTTTGTGACAAGAAGATATCAATTATAAACAGGACCTAAGGCTGTGCCGCACAAGGGGTAAGTCATGCACCCCTACAGGTCACTTTGACCTAGTAGTTTGGTTAACAAACTTCCTTAACTTAAAACATTCTCCTCTGCTAACTCCAACTTTTTAGATAAAGCTCTACTGCTTTAATCAGTTGCAAATTAAATAATCTCAAGGCCCACTGATGTTCTATAAGTCCCTGCTTTAAGATATTCCACCTTTTGGGGCTGGTCCAAAATACACCTTCCATGTATTAATTCATGTCTTCACTAGCAGCTCCTGCCTGCCTGAAATGTACAAAACTAAACCGTAATCCAACTGTCCTGGACGCACTCTCTCAGGACCTCTTAAGACTGCGTTTCCTGGGCCATGGTCACTCATACTGGCTCAGAATAAACCTTTGAAAAATACCTTACGGAGTTTGATTTTTCCATCAATAGCTCCGTCAGTTAGCCGGGAGATGAGGAAGTTGCCTTGCTGATCTCTCTTCCAGTCCTTAGTCCCATGCATCTTCCATGGCCTGGGGATCTCTAGATTTGGGGGTCCTGAGGCTGTGGGGATGGACCGGTGGGCCTGGCTGATGGAGCGGTGGCAGATGGGGCTCCTCTGCAGCATGTTCAAATCTGTGGCAGATGTGACCCTGCTAAACATTTCCCTTTTCTGCTTCTTGAATTTTTAAATTTTTTATTCATTTTGTATTTTAGAGACAGAATTTCACTCTGTTGCCCAGGCTGGAGTGCAGTAGTGTCATCGTGACTCACTGCAATCTCTGAACTCCTGGGCTCAAGCGATCCTCCTGCCTCAGCCTCCCAAGTAGCTGGGCCCACAGGCACTAGAGATGGGGTCTTGTTATGTTGCTCAGGCTGGTCTTGAACTGCTGGGCTCAAGTGATTCTCCCATCTTGGCTTCCCAAAATGCTGGGATTACAGATGTAAGCCACTGCACCTGGCCACATTCTCTGACTTTTGCAGGCAAGAGCGGGAGAGCTTGGTGCAAACCTCAGCATTACAGACACCTGCAAGAACTTTCCAGCAGGATGCTGGCTTCCTACGGCTGAGTCCCTTTTCCCTGGGGTAGTGGTGGTCTCTGATCCACAGAATGTCAGCTGTTCAAGTGGGAAAGCCTGGGCCCAGAACTGAGAAAAGGCCTTTTCCAAGTCCCAGAGTGAGCTGCTAAGCGAGATGGAACGAAACCTTCACCTCTGGCTTCTTCTCAGCCAAGCCCACATTCATTTTCCCTGTTTGACATTTTTGACTGGAGGTTCCAACTAAAAATAGTGACCCAGTTACACACAAGGACTGGGAAACTCACCCTCCGGCCTTGGTGGACACATCATCTCGGCTTCACTCTGCGGGGCGTCACCCACAGACCCATCCCTCTCCAGCTGCCTCTGCAGTGTCAGGATGATTGAAAACAAAAGGAGACAGTGCTGAGACATGCCAGGCTTTATCACAGCATTTGAAAGGATTCAGCATTCAACCTCCAGCCTGGCCATTCAATGCCAGATTATCAGCAGCTCTGAAGACGGCGCTCAAGAGCCTTCATCAGGAGTGCACAGCACGGCATGAGCTGGTTGTGAGAGTGAAGGTCCTCCCTTGTGGGTTGGGTGATGGGGGAGCACAGAGAAAGGGGGTGGGGGTGGCGTCATGTTGAACCAGCCTGGGCAGCAGCCTGTTTAGTAAAAGTCAGTGGGCACACAGAGCTAAGGCCTGAGCTTTTCATTCAAGACCACAAGGTCCCATCAGGGGTTCGGGCACCCAATGTGTTAGGAATTCTCCTTAAAGGTGGCACCCAGCCCTCCCAGCCTGTCTTCCCCGAGCATACCTGAGCAACATCTTCATTGCATTTTAGTCCTGAGATGGGAACAGGACCCCCTCTTAGGGGCCTAATGAGCCTTCCCAAGGATGAAAATAAAGAAAACTCCTGAGTTCCTTGAAGGGAAATTCCAGGCACCTAAGTAGGCCTGAGAAGTAAGTAAGCAAGAAAGCAATCGTCACCTAAAGCCAAGGAAATAAGTCCAGAGATTTTTGGTTTCTTTACCGAAATGAAAGATAACATCTCAACATATGTCCCTGAGTTCTTTCACACACCTAGACCCCACCGCAGACCCCTGTGGGATTCGCTGACAGGTAGACCTCGGTTAAGAGGGAACTGCAGAGAGAACTCTGACCACACTGTTCTTTGTTTTAAATTTATTCCTGAGAGGCTTGGTGGGAGTCACCCCTGTCCCCTAGCCAGTTAACATGTTTTTCTGCTGACCCCCAATTTTTAAACAAAGTTTCTCTTCCTTAACTAGCTGCAAATCAGAAAATCTTTGAATCCACCTATGACCTGTAAGCTCCTCCCCTAAAGATGCCCCCACCCTTTTAGGCCAATATCAATGTGTACCCTCCATATATAGATTTCTGATTTTGCCTGTGGCTTCTGCTCTTCTGAAGTTTACCCATTTATTTATTTATTTATTTATTTATTTTCAGTCTTGCTCTGTCTCTCAGGCTGCAGGGCAGCGGCGTGACCTCGGCTCACTGCAATCTTTGCCTCCCAGATTCAAGAGATTCTCCCACTTCAGCCTCCCAAGTAGCTGGGACTACAGGCATGTGCCACCACACCTGGCTAATTTTTGTATTTTTAGTAGAGACAAGGTTTCACCATGTTGGCTAGGCTGGCTCGAACTCCCAACCTCAAGTGATCTGCCTGCCTCAGCCTCCCAAATTGCTGGGATTACAGATGTGAGCCACTGCACCCAGCCTACCCCTACCTTTAAACACCTTCACCCTCAAGCCATCCAGGAGGTCAGGATCTGAGCAGTAGCTTCCAGATCCTCCTTGCTTGGTGCCCTGCAAATAAATACTTTCCTTTTTATTGCTGTGAAAACTCGGTGTGGCTGTCGGGTTTTACTCACCTAGCGAGTGAACCCCAGTTTGGTTCTGTAACAGCGCCTCTCAGCGCTCAGGGCTTCCTGAGGATAAGGGCTGCCGAGCTGCTGTCTCCCTCCCCAGGGCTACCTCAGAGTCTTGCGTCTGCACCACATGCTTTGTTCTGTCTGTCACAGTTGTTTTTCTATATTAGAGGAGAGGCTGCTTCCCACCTTCCTACTCACATTTGTGGGTGTCCTCCCGAGACCATTCCACACTTTGCTTAAGGCGTGGGGCTGGGCAGGAGAAAGGCGAACCACAAACTTCCAAGAGATCCATCTGCCCCCACAATTTGGAGCTTGGGGGATTCTCTGACTCCATTCCTTTGGGTGAGGGGAACACGTGTTTAGTCAACACTGTCCTTGTTTAGCCAACATTTGCTTTCAGAAAAGTACATTTCCCATGGAAACTTTTATTCCTGAGCTTGGTTGTCCCGAAAAATCTTTTCTCCTTTTTCACCCATTAAGCAGAAACAAAAATGCATTCCTGCAGGGAATAAATAATTTGCCTGGAGGCCGAAACTCTAGAGGAAATCTGTCCAAATATTCATTTGCATATTCGAGCTTTTAGCATTCTCCTCGTGTCTCTGGACTGGAAACTTGGGAGAAGTACTGACTCAGTGTTCCAGCACAGCGTTTTATGAAACCCAAACCAAGCTGATCAGTGAATCAGTCACCCAGAACTGTTTCCTCCCGGGAATGAGCTCTGGGAGCTAACCTTGAACTAGGAAGACAAGATGAGGAAGGAGGGAAGGAATCACTGGATTAGAGCTGCCTCTGTCACCTGGTGGCTGATAAATTTTTTATTTCTCTGAGGCTTGTCTTTCTTGTCTGTAAAATGGGCACACTTCGTTTTCTTCTATCCAAGTATTAATCAAGCCAGAGCCTGTTTTGCTTCTGAGATCAGATGACACCAGGCACGTTCATGGTATTATGGCCATAGACACCTTGTTTTCTTAATTGAAAACAGTTTTTTTGTCGGTGGCGGGGGGGTCACATTTTAACCTTTCTGAAGCTGCTGCCGCTTTTTCAGTGGACCAGCCATCCTCTTAATAGGCTCCTCCTGCATGCCACTTGTGTGGAAAGAAATAGCAGGGCCTTGCTTTGGCAGAGGAGGGCAGGGAGGGGGAGCTGGTGGCTGCCTCCAGCTCTCTCTCACAGTGACGATGCCACACTTCCCCAAGACTGCTGCCCTAGAGTCCCAGAAGTTGGTCGCATTCTCTCCCTTGCTCATGGGTCCTGGCGTGGATGCACCTCCAGACACCCAGACGTTTCCAGGGCTGGGTGATGTCCTCCATGCTGGCGTTAGATTCCAAGATAAAATTCCAAGGTACATTCCTCCCACATCTACTCCTAACTCCCTGCTCTCCAGGTGCATTATGGGATGTTTGTAAAGAGCAGTTCCGGAGGCCCTGGACCTTGGCTGCATTCCAGGATGAGTCACCCACGTCTTTGAATTGGAATTCCCCCACCCCTCTCCCCGCCTCCCCCACCCCTCTCCCCGCCTCCCTGACCATGCACCAAGGATGGCTGGGGCACCGCAAGGATGTATTTAGGAGTGAAATGACACGATGTTGGGAATTTGCCTTAAAAATGTACGTGTACGGGGCAGCTGAGAGAAGAATGACAGAAACGTGTAATTGTTAAAAATGAGGGTTCATTATATTATTTTCTCTACTTTGGGGAGTGTTTGAAAATTTCCCTAATTGAAAGTAAAAAAGAAAATTAAAACTTATGAACAGAGAATTGAATGGAGGATGTGTGTACCCCACTGGCATTGATAAACAGCTCTTGCTTAGAGCAGGGTGGGCCAGGATATCATTTTTCCAGGCTTCCGAATCCGATTTACTCATTAACCTAATTGTGGACTAATTGCAGGGTGCAGAAAACCAGGGGAAGAGCTGGGCCCGGGGAAGCATTTTGCAGGAGACAACTTAGCCTTCTGTGTGTCACCCTCTCAGCTCGGGGTTCCCCTGCCCCTTGGGGTGTCCCAGGATAGAGACATAGAAGGCAGCTTATGGGGGGAGGTCACCTCCTCCACGACTACCTTCCGCTCTTTCAGAGCTCCAGCCGCTGAGGAGGGTGAGGATGTGATGATGGGGATGCTGATGGCTCCTCTAGTCTGAGAATCTACTGTGCGCAAGCCCCCAGGCATTTCAACTACACAGCAGCCCTGTGAGGTGGTCCCTGTCACCGAGGCTTACAGGGGTAGAGTCTGAGGCCTAGAGGGACTGAGAAATGGTTCTTGGCAGTATTGAAACCCAGTTCTTTCCAGGGACTGCTCTTGCCTGGGGCCCTTCCCAAGGTCACCCAGGTGGCTGTAGGCTGAGCTAGGGTGAGAACGGGCTTGGCAGCCACAGCTCTGAGCCTGCCTCAGGAGGGAGGGAAAGAATATGAGGACTATCCAGTCCCTGGGGTTCCCCTGGCACCATGGTTCTGCCCCTGAGAGAGCACAAAGGACCTTACAAGCTTCCCTGAGGCTACAGGTGAAGGCTGCTGGTGAAGGCCCCAGCTGTGGCTCCCTCAACCAACTAGTCCCAGGGATACCTGCATCTTCTGTGTGTACTTCCCTGGGGGCTGGTGTTCAGAAAACCCTCTGAGAAGAGACTCAGATGGTTTGAACGTGCGCCAAGAACACCCTGGCTGTGTGGGCCATGTCTGACTGCCTCGAGCAAGACTGATAAGCTCTGACATTACAGGGAATTACATCTGACCTGACACCCATTAGGAGACAGTCATAAAAATCTCAACACTGTCAACAGCCCTCACTGTGTCCTGATCACCCGCCAAGGCTGACGGCTGTTATTATTCAGCAGTTACAGGGCGCTTTATATTTGCAAAGCCCAGACAGGAAAGGTTATTGTGCCTTCTCCTCTGTCTTATTAGGCAGTCAGGACCTGCCCTGGGAGAGAGGTCAGCCAGGCCAGTAGCATGGTGGTGGCTTAGAAAGATGCCTAGGGATGGAGCCAGTCACACCCAAGTTTAAGTTCTGATTCTGACAGTTAGTGGCTGTGAGACCTTGGCGACTCACTTTACCTCTCCAGTTCATAAATGGGAAATGACTCTCCATGCTCCAATAATTTTGTTGTGAAGACAAAATGACCTCATTTATGAGCAGTAACATGCCGAAGCCCACATATTACATTCATGTTAGATGTGGGAAAGCTCAGATATGATTTGGATGTTTGTTCCTCCAAATCTCATGTTGAAATGTGATCCTCAGTGTTGGTGATGGAGCTTGGTGGGAGGTGTCTGGGTCATGGGGGCAGGTCCCTCATGGATGGCGGGGGTGTGCTCCCAGTGGTAATGAGTTCGTGGGAGTGCTGGTTGTTGAAAGGAGTCTGGCACCTCCTCCTCCTCGCTCTCTTGCTCCCTCCTCACCACGTGACACTCCTGATCCTCCTTTGCCTTCTGCTATGAGTAAAAGCTTCCTGAGACCTCCCCAGAAGCCAAGCAGATGCTGGCACCATGTTTATACAGCCTGCAGAACCATGGGCCAAACAAACCTCTTTTCTTTGTACGTTACCCAGTTTCAGGTGTTCCTTCATAGCAACACAACACAAAATGGACTAATACATGCTCTTTATCAAAATGAACTGATAAACACACGTGTCTTGCCCTTGGGAATATACAGTGCAGCAGGAGAAATAAGACACAAACATGTGACAGTTTCTATTAATTGCAAGGAATTTATATTTCAAGGTAGAATAAACCATTGACCCAATAGTAATGGGCCTCATGAGCTGAGGCTTAAATTATGTGGAAGCAAATGGTATAATTAGGTAGCCATATAATTTATCATTCAAACCGAGACAAGATTAAGAGTGAAAGGGGGTGTTCTGAGTAATCAATACCAGGGCAACAGATGTGAGTGGGGACTGACCCGGGCACGCTGGGATGTAGGGCATCCTAAGGATGGCAAATGCTGCCTCATCTATGGTGTAGATGTGTGAATGTTTAACCCATCCCTTGGAGCATCTCCAGGCAGGCATGTGCCTTTTCTTGCACGATCTAGGCCTCTGGGAGCATCGGTGTCCATGGAGAAGCCTGCACATGTGTTAGAATTTTAGTCTGTTTCCTGGGAATTGCTCCTGCACTCACCAGCTCCCCATCTTCCTGAGGAGAAAGTCCAAATTTCTGAACATGCCCCTCAAGGCTTTCGATGGTCAGGCCACAACCCTCCCTGACTCATTGCTTCCTCCCTCCTCTCCTGCTAGGGTGCTCCCTCTCCACCCATTTAACTTGCTCTTCCTCCTGCCTGGATGCTTGTCCTTCGGCTTTCACACAGTGTCTTAGCTCTGTGATTTGCATCTTAGCTTCGTGTCCCTCCTTGCAAAGGGCTCCCATGACCATCAATTCCCAGCCATCCTCAACAGACTCCCCAGCCTCTGGCTTACTTGTGTCATTGTGAGGAAAGAGGCCATTTCTCTTACTGTCTCCTGTCTCCAAAGAAAAGGAGGACGTAAAAACTGAAAAATAACAGACTTATCAGTGCCACTGGCCAGGCCTGTAGGTTAAACATTAACCCCCACCCTAACACTTGTGCTATCTATAGATTACAGACAATGGTATGGAGAAATACTTGCCTTGCTCACCACCCCCTCCTAGTCACATACCACCTGGTTGCTCAATCTATCACGAGCCTGTCACGTGGATGCCTTAGAGTTGTAAGCCCTTAAAAGGGCCAGGAATTCTTTCTTAAGGGAGCTCGGTTCTTGAGAGCAAGTCTACCAATGCTCCTGGCTGAATAAAGCCACTTCCTTCTTTAACCCGGTGTCTGAGGGGTATTGTCCGTGGCTTGTCCTGCTACAGTTGTCTCCAAAACATTCAGCACAAACAATATTCTTTTTTGCTTTACAGAGAGTCTTGGTCTCCCATTCTCCACTAGCCTGCATCCAGAACAGAAGTATGCCATCCAGGTCTTTCTTCCTGAAACATCCCCTTGCCTAAAACAGGCCTGGCTCCTCACACAAACCTGACAGGTGAGTGGTCCAATGGCCTCCAGGGGGGCCTTTAGACAGAAGCACGGGGATTGCTTTCCGGAGAATGATCATCACTCACCTTGGTAAGCCAAGGATAGAGACCAAGAGATAAAGGAGAGGAACTGCGAGGCAGAGCTGAGAGTGGTGGAAGAGGCTTCAGGAAAAGGGGAGGATCAGGAACCAGGCACTCTTGTCCCAACTTTACCACTATCTGCTCAGTGACCTTGGGGAAAATGCCTTCCTTCTTTGGGTCACAGTCTCACTGTCTGTTAGTCTAGATCTATTCTGCCAAGGGCCAGATTGTAAGTGTTCTGGGCTTTGTGGCCACATATTCTCTATTACAAGTATTCAGCTCTGTTGTTGCAGCTGAAAGCAGCTATAGGTAGCATAGGAACAACTGGGCATGGCTGCATTCCAAGCACAGTTTACACACACAGAGAGGCTGCAGGTCACATTCAGCCTACAGGACTCAGCTGCCAAACCCTGATCTAGAACAACAATTTCCAAACTGCCTTCTTCCAAAAGAGGGTCAAATAAAGGTGGGAAATATTGAGTTCAAGTTATCTTTTCATTTCAGAACTTCTAAGAACACTTACTATGTGAGTGAATACTGTGACTTTCCAGAATGGGGGCTTCTTGGACTACAGAAATTTTGTTTTAGGGTAGAGTATTAGAGTTCTCTAGAAAAACAGAATGAACAGCATGTATCTATCTCTCTATCTATTATCTATCCATATCCATATATATATATATATACACTAGGCGTGTATATATATATATATATATATATACACTAGGCGTGTATATATATATATATATATATATACACACTAGGCGTGTATATATATATATATATATACCTAGTGAGAGAGAGAGAGGGAGAGGAAGTTTTTGTTTTGTTTTGTTTTGTTTTGAGATGGAGTCTCACTCTATCACTGGGCTGGGCTAGAGTGCAGTGGCACAATCTTGGCTCACTGCAACCTCCGCCTCCTGGGTTCAAGCGATTCTCCTGCATCAGCCTCCCAAGTACCAGGGACTACAGGTGTGCACCACCATGCTCAGCTAATTTTTTTTTTTTTTTTGTATTTTTAGTATAGATGGGATTTCACCATGTTGGCCAAGCTGGTCTCGAACTCCTAACCTCAAGTGATCTGCCTGCCTCGGCCTCCCAAAGTGCTGGGATTACAGGCATGAGCCACTGTGCCTGGCCGTGAGAGAGAAATTTAATATGAGGGACCTGGTTCACATGACTGTGGAGCCTAGAAATCCCCCACAGTCTGCCACCTACAAGCTGGAGGCCCAGGAAAGCTAGGGTGTAGTTCTGATATGGTTTGGCTCTGTTGAATTGTAATTCTCCGTGTTGGAGGAGGGACCTGGTGGGAGGTGACTGGATCGTGGGAGCATATTCCCCCCTTGCCTTGCTATTCTTGTGATGGGGAGTGAGTTCTCACGAGATCTGGTTGTCTGAAGGTGTGTAGCATCCTTTGCGCTCTCTCCTGCTCTGCCATGGTAAGACAAGCTTGCTTCCCCTTTGCCTTCCGCCATGATGTAAGTTTCCTGTGGCCTCCAAGCTGTGCTTCCTGTACAGTCTGTGGAACTGTGAGTCGGTTAAACCTCTTTTCTTTATAAATTACCCAGTCTCAGGTAGTTCTTTATAGCAGTGTGAGAACAAACTAATACAAGTTCTAATCAAAGGCCCGAGACTCAGGAGCTCCAGTGTCCAAGAGCAGGAGCAGGTGGATATCCCTTCTTAAGAAGAGAAAGCAAATCCCCCCTCCTCAGTTTTTTTTAATCCTCTTCTGGTGCTGAATAGGTTGGGTGATACTTGCTTACATGGGCGAAGACAGTCTTTACTCAGTTGCTTGATTTAAATGCCAACCTTTTCTGCGAACACCCTTGTACACACAGCCAGAAATAATGTTTTCCTAGCTAACTGGGAATCCTGTAGCCCAGTCAAGTTGACATATAAAATTAACCATCACAGGCAGGGTGCTGTAACAGACACTGCTGGGGTTTCCACACGGCTCCATGCTGACTCCCCCCAGGCGAGCTCATGGTGCCTTGCTGCAAGTGCCAGCTTCTCTGAGCAAGGACTTTCTCTCCCCCCATACAGAGACAGGCCACCAGTGCTAGAGAGCCACTGCGCCTGAGGGCTGCCCTCCACCAGCAATGAAAGTTACTTGGATGATAGATACCCAAGCTTCAAACTAATCCAGGAACAGAAATCCAAATACCACGTGTTCTAATTTATAAGTGATAGCTAAATGATGAGAACACATGGACACATAGAGCAGAATGACACACACTGGGGCCTATTGAAGGATGGAGGGTGGGAAGAGGGAGAGGATCGGGGTACTAGGGTAATACCTGGGTGATGAAATATACCATACAACCAACCCCAAACACCCATGACACAAGTTTACCTATGTAACAAACCTATATGACAAACATGTACCTGAGGGGCACATGTACCCCTCAACCTAAAATAAAAGTTAAAAAACTTCTTGTTCCTTGGGGATGGGTAGAGGCAACTGTTATGTACAGTGTGAGCCTGTGGTTCTCGAAGTGTGGTCTTGGGCCCAGCAGTGGCCATGTCACCTGGGACCACTGAATCGGGAACTCTGGGGTGGGGCACAGACTCTAACAACCCCTCCAGGGGATTCCTTCATGTGCCAATGTATGAGGATCACTGCCCTACACTGGCCTTCAGAGGTCCCCAGGGGACTGAGCCCCAATTGCTCACCAACATTCCTGGTATGGGCTGTCTTCTCTTCTCTATTTCACTTTCCCACTTCCTTTCTGTGCTTTCTGGAATTGCCTCCCAAATCAGCCACGTGGCATGCAAACCCTTGTTTCAGGTTTGCTTCTAGGGGAACCCGGCTTAAGATAGACCCTCATAATGTCTAATGGAAGAGGCACTCTGTAAATCCTGATCTAGAAGCTATCAGAGGCCCCTCCAGCAATATATTATATAGTGACTGTGGCTTTTGTGTGGCTGATTAGTCTGCTTTATCAAATAACCAGTGTGCCTTGGTTAAGTGCCTGTTGTTTGCTCAACGTTATACCAGTTACAAAAATACATTTAAGTGGCGTCATTGTCTGGGGTAAATACCCGGGGTTCATTGTCTCATGCCAAGGAGATTAAGGACACAGACACACATGAGGAGTGAGTTAGGAGCAGAGGCTTAACAGGCAAAAGAAAGAGAAAGGGGAACAGCTCTCTTCCTAGTGAGAGAGAAGGGCTTCTGAAAGGAAAATCTGGTGGCTTTACAGGGTCTGTCTGAGCACCCTGTGGGGTGTGTGGCACCTAACGGATGAACGTTGTTTTAAAATGTGAGTTTTATTATTATTATTTAGATATGGTGAGGTCAATGGATCAGAAGAGGATTGCCATTAAAATGATAATTTATTACTCCTGTAATTCCCTGACCAGTTCTTCCTGCCTGCGGCACAGATCAATCAACTCACTGAGACCACAGCATCACAGTAAAGAAAAAGTTTACCTGTTACAAGGCCAGCCAAGCAGAAGATGGAGTTATCATTCAAATCAGTCTCCCCAAGGCTCGTGGGGGTTAGGGTTTTTCAAGGATAGTTCGGTGGGCAGGGGCCAGGAAGGGGGACTGTTGATTGGTTAAGAATGAAATCATAGGAGTATGGAAAATGGTCCTCATGTGCTGCGTTTGCCTCTGGGTGGGGCCACAGGATCTGCTGAGTCGTGAGCCACAGGTCCAGGTCCGGGTGGAGTCATCTGATCTCAGAAATGCAAAAGCCTTGTTATATGTAAAAATGTTTATTTAAAAATAGAATGATTGTTCTCCAGTGCCACAAAGAAATAGCACTTGAACACAAATTTCATTATCTCAGCAAGGCCAGTTTTACTTTCTGCAGAAAGGGTACACTCACCAGCAGTTTTGTCATGAGAATACACTGAACAAAGGAGACAGGGTCATTTATAACCTAACATGTCCACCCTACTGCTGTGTCTGGTTTCCATTGGCTGGAATGGGACCTCACATTTTGTATTTGTCCCAATTGGCTAGCAACTTAGAACTTTTCAAAAGAGGCAAAGGCAGAGGAGAACAAAGGAAGGAGGAAGTAACTTGTGGAATGCCAAGAAAGGTAAAAATACCTCCAAATAAGGAAGAGGAACAGGCTATGACCTAATGCTTGCTTGGAGCAGTATAAGCATGCCAGGGCAAATATTTAGGCTAAATTGTGGGAGCTAAGAACACAAAGTATATTGATTTCTTTATTACGGCTGGCAGATATTTAAGAACGTTAGCACAGGTCTTGTATAAATTTCGCTTCTAAGAGAAGTTACTAGTTGTTCTTAATCAGATGGGGAGGAGAGTCTCTTTGAAGAGGAACCTCTACTTCACTTTTTACAGCCTGAAAAGACATCTCCAAAGGCCAGGCTTAGGTTCTACAATAGTGATGTTACCTGCAGGAGTAATTGGGGAAGTTACAAATCTTGTGACTTCTGGAGCAATGGCTGGTTATCATTTAGCTATGCCTATATCTTAGCAGAATTCAGGTCCCTCTCATCATCCTAATCTTGTGGATTTTCATTAGTTTTACAAAGGTGGTTTAGTTTGGGGAAGAGCTATTATCATTCTTGCTTTAAACTAGAAAGTATAATTCCTCCTAAAATTAACTCAGCCTATGCCCAGGAATGACCAAGGACAGTTTGGAGGGTAGAAGCAAGATGGAGCCTCTTACTGTCAGATTTTGTAAAGGCGGTTTCACTCGCAGTTCCCAAAGTGTGAGGCATGCCATGCAGGGCCTCCTGGGGAGGCACCAAAGTCAGTCAGGAGGCAGGGAGAGCAAGAGAGAAACAGAGACCAGAGCTTTTACTGTGGTTCCCATGGAAAAGGCAAGGCAGGGTGGGATAAGCAGTCTTGGGGCTCAGGATTGGCTCGTTCTAGTACTTTCAGAGGCCCCTGGGCTACAGGCACCTGGCCCTGGGATGATCAGGGAAAGGGAATGGTGGCCCAAAGTATATAAGCCCATGCAAGCCTAATAAAGGGGGCCTGGGGGGATGTGGGTTCTGCATTTGGTGGTTTTCATATGAAAGGGATGCTCATTTACTATCTCCAGCCATTGGCTAGCCCTAGGAGGGGTAGGCTCTCTAGGATCTGCCAAGTTCCAAGACAGAAAATAAAAAGGTGTAATTCATACACAAGTGTTAGTCAGTAAGGCTGTAAAGTTCCAGAGCAAGGTGCCCTGGCAGGCAAGTTCCATGTGGATCAGAGCTCCTAGGACATCCAGGTGGAGCCTTCCCCTGGGTTTGAAGGACACCTGAGTACAGAAGACAAGTAATATCATATCAAGATAAAAATAACTTTACTATCTTCTCTAAAATGTAATCCAAGCTTATTAGAGAGAAATTCAAGAATTCAGGCCAGGGAAAGGAAGTTATAAAACAACATCATGATTTTGGCCACCCAGAGATGATTGCTGGGGAAAGTGCCTTATAGCCAATCTCTAGATTCAGTTATTGGCTATAGTTATTGGCTATAAGCCAATCTCTAGATTCAGTTATTTCCGTTGCAAGTGACAGGGAACCCAATCTAAACTGGCCTAAAAACTCAAATGGATGGAAATGAAAATTCTAAATATGGGCTGGCTTCAGGTCCAGTTTGATCCAGAGATTCAAAATGTCCTCTGGATTGCAGCTCTATTTCTCGGAGATTCTCTCCTTTGGGTGTTAATTGTGCCTTCAGACCTGTTCGCCTTACAGCTGCAATAGTTATTTTAGCAATCTCAATAGCCCATGGCAGCCTGGCCCATGGGAAGACGAGCTACGTCCTGCCATTCCCAGGAAGAAAGTCCTGGGTGTCCTCCTGTCAGATAAGCCTGGGTCACAGGCTCGACCATGAGCCAATCTCTGTGGCCTGGGAACTGTGATTCACGAAGCGACGGGCAACTGGAGACCTCTGTAGTCAAAGGTAGGTTAAGTGACAGAGAAAGCACAGTGCCCAGAACTCTCTTTGAATTCCAGAACCATATTCTCCACTCCCTGAGTCCTATTTCCTGAACAAAGAGGGACTGGATGCTGTAAGCAACAAGTGTGCTTTACCCATTATTTCACCAGTGCCTTTTCCATGATTTTTCCTATTGCAAATTTCCTTAGAGTTAAATCTCTGCACCCAAGCTTGCCTAGGAAGCATTCTATTTACCCTCCCTTTCAGTCCAAGTGTGGGATCATAAGTGTAGGGTGACAGGTCCCCCACCAGGTTACCTAAGGGTGCATGTCCACTGCCTGAACCCTGAAGACCAGGTTACGAATCAAGGCCATAGAACCCAGCCGAGAAGCAGGTGTCCCTGAGAACCCAAACATCCCAGAGTGTATCTGGGAACAAACCAAGAGAAACAGTCTCTTTGCACACAGAGCCAGAAAACTAGCTCAAAAGCAGCTTAGAGATGGGAGGCAGGGTGGATCTCCAGAGCTGTCCTGCCGCCACCCAGGGGGGCCATGCATGGAGTCCTAATAAACTCATATACTGGGTGTGTCTGAGTCATTCTTTGGTCTCGGCTCCTTCCCAGTTTGGGGGGATGTTCTTCTACACAGTCCGGGTTTTTCCTTTAACAATAAGCAAGTGGGTTTTTCCTTTAACAATAAGCAAGTGTCTCAAGGATCACTTGGGAGAGGAAACTTTAAATGCCAGGTACAGATTCCACAGCCAGGAGAGTTCTTCCTACTGTCTGATGCTGGGGAGCTGCCGCAGGCTGCAGGGTTCCAGGAGGAGCGTGGCTCTCCAGGCTGAGAGATGCTCACCTGTTAACTGCCTCCCTCGGCAGGCTCCCAAGCCCGGCCCTTCCCTCTGGCCTCACCGTCAGTGTGCACAGGGTCCCGCCTGGAAGATGCCAGCTGCTGCTGTCACCCCGCCCTGGGCCTACAGTTAAGAGGAACTGGGCAGGAAGGAGAGATCACATTTCCTTCCCTAACCATCGGGCCAG
Organism: Pongo abelii; assembly: GCF_028885655.2. Taxonomy (NCBI): domain Eukaryota; kingdom Metazoa; phylum Chordata; class Mammalia; order Primates; family Hominidae; genus Pongo; species Pongo abelii. The sequence continues at coordinate 34,275,371 of NC_072005.2, read as the reverse complement.
TGAAGCGGCACAGGCGGAAGGCAGTCTGGCTTGTCACGATGACAGATTCTCCCGCTGGCTGGTGGGGGCCCTGGCTCGGGGTGAAGCTGGACAGGAGTTAGAGTGCTCTGGTGCTATTGACACTGTCTGGCCCCACTGGCTCTCAATCTCCCCGGCCCTGGCTCCTCCTGTAGGTCATATCCTAAAACACCACCCAGGATGCCTGGTTCATCTGTGGAGTCTGGCCACAGTACAGAGGGTCAGTGGTCATAGGGGCTGGCTGAGTAGCCTTTTTTTTTTTTTTTTTTTTGATATGAAGTCTGGCTCTGTTACCCAGGCTGAAGTGCAATGGCATAATCTGGGCTCACTGCAACCTCTGCCTCCCCGGTTCAAGTCATTCTCATGCCTCAGCCTCCTGAGTAGCTGGGATTACAGACATGTGCCACCACGATCAGCTAATTTTTTTTTCTTAGTAGAGACGGGGTTTCACCATGTTGGCCGGGCTAGTCTCAAACTCCTGACCTCAGATGATCTGTCCGCCTCGGCCTCCCAAAGTGCTGGGATTACAGACGTGAGCCACTGTGCCTGGCCTGAGTAGCCTTTTGACTTTGGATCTTGAAGGCACAGAGGAGCAGGGCTCCAAGGCAATCCCACCTGCTCTCAGCAGCCTCTGTCCTAAATACAATGAAAATACCTGTTTTGGAAAAACTCTCAAACTATGTTTTTCCTCTGCCCTCAAACCACTGCAGCAGCAATCATCAACATAGAAGTGGGCAAACTTGTGGGACGTTTTCCCCACCAGCAAGCGAGTGATGAATTCTGCAGCAGACACCAGCAGGGTGTCCAAAATCCATTGTGACACCGTCTACCTGGAGAGAGTGTCATATTCCACAGGGTGACGGCTCTGTCCCCAAGACTGCCCCACCCCCAGACACCAGTCACAAGTCCAGGCCTCCAGAACCTCTGACCAACCGAAGCTCACAGAACTCAGGGAAACACGTGTGCTGGTTTGTTATAAAGGATGTTACAAAGGATAAGAGATGCACAGGGGAGGTAGACCTGAGGGAGGGGCATGGAGCTTTCGTGCCCTCCTTGGAGGCCACCCTCCGGGAGCCTGCCTGTGTTCAGCAGTCCTAAAGCTCCCGAACCCAGTCTTCTTGGGTTTTTAGGAGAAACCCCAAGACGTGTGCATTCCTTCCCCCAGGGAATAGGGTGGGACCCTCTTTGGGGATGGTCTTATGACCCCAAATCAGAGAGGCAGGAGGAGATTCGAGTCCTGCTTTGGGGAAGGCGAAGGGAGGGCAGGAAGAGCTTGGAGAAATGCTGTTTCCTGAGGCCTGTTCCTGAGGCCTGACACACCCAACATGACCACAAAAGACTGTTGCAAGGGCTACGGAGGCTGTCAGCCAGGAACCATTGTCAAACACCAATATAAATATGTCTGCTACAACCCTACACTACCTGATCTCATTGGAGTAGCAAGGACAGCACATGGCCCTCATAGTCCCCGCATGGTCCAGGCTGAAACACTCAGAACGCTTCCTCACTGGACGTCAGCAGGAGGTGGCACTGCTGAGTGCGTCGGTCAGGGTGAGTGCCTGGAGGGAAGCAGGCGGGCCCCGGGGAAGCGTGGAACCAGAGGAGAGGAGTGAAGCTTGAAGGTGATTCCACAGTCCACCTCCAAGCCCAGGCTTATGCAGGAATCGAGGACAGTGAAAAGGGAACCCCGGAGCCACCATGGAACCCTGCCTGACACACGGCTGGCGGTCTCCACTCACAACACGAGGCCCTGGTCCAAAGTGCAGGACGAGGGGGTCTCCTGGGAGACCAGGAGCGCTGGATCCCTCCAGACCACTGGATTCTCATCTCGTGACTGAACTGTGGGACGCTCCTTCTCTGGGATGACAGAGGAAATAACCAGCTTGAGTTTCGGGGCCACAGCTCTGAGGCGCCTACATGCTGAGGCCTGCACACAGATTCACTCCTGACCTCACACTCGCCAAGGGAATTGCAGGCACAAGTGTCCACGTTTATGTGATTTTTCCCTCTTTCTCCCTTAAATGTTTTGACAGTTAGGGTTTGTTTTGAATATTGTGATAAAGTTACCAAAGAGGTGCAAAAAGAGTGCAGTGAATTCCTTCATACCCTTCACCTAGTTCCCCAATATGTTAACATTTTACATAACCACAGACCGTTTATCGAAACTAAGACTTTAGCCTTGGGACAGTGCTAGTAACCACAGCACAGAACGCATTCGGATTTCACCGGGTTTCCCTCTAACTATCTTGTTTTGTTTGCCCTTCCTTCCCTCCCCGGCTCCCTGCCTTCCTCCCTCCCTCCCTCCCTTCCTTCCTTCTTTCCTTCCTTCCTTCTCTCTTTATCTCTCTCTCTCCTTTCTTTCCTCTTTTCTTTCTTCCTTTCTTTTCTTTCCCTTTCTCCCTCCTTCCCCTTCCTTCCTTCCTTCCCTCCTCTCTCTCCTTTTTTTTCTTCTATCACCTACTTTTTACATAAAAATACAAATATTTTTCTGTTTCAGGATCTGACCCAGGCTCCCACATGTTATTTAGCCACCTGCCCCCTCAGTCTCTCCGCCCCACAATCTATGACAGTTTCTTGTTCTTCTCTTGTCTTTCTTAATCTTCAAAATTTTAAAGAACAGCTTGGACAAGATAGCAAGACTCCACCTCTACAAAAAATAAAAATAAATAAAAGTTAGTCAGGCATGGTGGCATGTGCCTATAGTCCCAGCTACCAAGGAGGCTGAGGTGGGAAGATTGCTCGAGCCCAAGAGCTCGAGGCTATAGTGAGCTATGATTGCACCACTGCCCTCCAACCTGGATAACAAAGCAAGACCTTGTATTAAAAATATTTTTCTTGAAGAAGAAGACTGTTAAGATGGCTAGGCATGGTGGCTCACATCTATAATCCCAGCACTTTGTAAGGGAGGAGGATCACTTGGAGCCAGGGGTTTGAGACCAGCCTGGACAACAAAGCAAGACCCCATCTCTAAAAAAATAAAAATAGCTGGGTGTGGTGTTGCATGCCTGTGGTCCCAGGTAGTTGGCAGACTGAGGTGGCAGGGTTGCTTGAGCCTGGGAGGTCATTGAGGCTGCAGTGAGCCGTGATCACGTCCTAGCACATCAGGCTACTGCCCTCCAGCCTGCGCAACAGATCTAGACCTTGTCTTTAAAAAAAAGAGGAAGAAGAAGAAGAAGAAAAAGGAGGAGGAGGAGGAGAAGGAGAAGAAGAAGAAGAAGAAGGAGGAGGAGGCGGAGGAAGAGGAGGAGGAAGAGGAAGAAGAGAGGAGGAAGAAGGAGAAGAAGAAGGAGAAGAAGAAGGAGGAGGAAGAAAGAAGAACTGGTAAGTTATTTTGTAAAATGCCCCTTTATTTGGGTGTGTCTGCTGGTTTACTCCTGATTTGGTTGACATTATGCTTTATTGGGAAGGATCCCACAGCAGCGACTTGCCCTTCTTAGTGCCTCATCCTGGGGACACATGATGTCACTTCAATGTGTCTTACTATTGGTGAGTCCTTGATCACTTGGCTAAGGTGGTATCTACCAAAATGGTCTACTGCAAACTTACTATTTTTATCTTGAAATTACTAAGTATTGGAAAGCAGATATTTAAGATTATGTAAATATCCTGTTTTTGCTTAAACTTTCCCCCACTCATTTTCATATCCATCAGTAGATCTTGGCTGTAACAATTATTACTGTGGTGTGCTATTGATGAATTTCTACTTCCCTTATTTCTTCTACATTTATTATTTGGAATTCTTCTGTAAGGAAGAATTGCTGCTTCTCCCTCACTTATTTATTTATTCAGTTATGTATTTAATCAGGATGGACCTGTGGATATTTACATTATGTCTTGGGCTATAATTCAATACTATAGTTATTTATTTCGCTCAAGTTGTCCTAACTTTGGCCATTCGGAGCACCTTTAGTTTGCTTCCTGTAGCCTTTTGAAATACACATACGCATACATATATGTTTTTGTTGTTGCTGCTGTTGTTTTTAGAGACAGTCTCAGTTTGCTGCTGAGGCTGTAGTGCAGTGGCACAATCATAGCTTACTGCAGTCTCAAACTCTTGGGCTCAAGTTATCCTCCCACCCCAGCTTCCCAAATAACTGGCTATTTTTTATTTTATTTTTTGTAGAGATGGAGTCTAGCTATGTTGCCCAGGCTGCCTGACCTCCTGGCTATTTAATACTTTCTTACTGTCTAGTGGCCACAAGATACTCCAGGCTCTTCCTCTATTTTGTCTGCCCCATCCCTGAACTAGCTGGCTCTCCATGGTTACTCCCTTCTGTTCATTTTCCCCATGATGCACTGTCTCTGTATTGCCACATCTCAGAGGCAGAGGCAGAGACTGTCACGGAAGGTGCGCAATCCCTGGCATCTCTGGATTGGCACATGAAGCAGAGAAGCTCTTGGGCAGAGAGCACTGGCCAGTGTGAATGAGGCAGCGAGTTGGCAGGACACATGGCATGCAACCAGCTGCAGAGAAGGAGAATGAGGCCCAGAGAGCTGACAAAAACGTTGTCCAAAGTGGCAGAGCTTGAGATCACTCCTAGGTCTCTGGGGTGCCATGGTACAAAACAGGTTTCCAGAAGTGCTCCTCATGTATCCACTCTGCTTCCACATGCCTGTGAACTCCAGATGGCCTCTCCTTGCCCTGGGCTTGCAGAGTGCCATTTGCACCAGCAAAGTGGGTTTGGATTCCCTCTTCACAGCAGGCTCTGCAAGTGAGTGGCCCTTATGCTCAGTATGGCGTGGCCTTCCCGCCAGCCGTCTACCTCAGACTCCTTCAAAAGCAGATGAAACGGAGGTTGCTGCTTCCAGCAACCTCAGATCTGCGTAGCTCCGTCAAAGGGAACTGCTGTCCCCTGCCTCTTCAATGTGAGATGCATCTGACAGCAGGCTTGTCCTGCCCTGTATTCTCCTCGGACTTCAGAGCACCAGGCGCTGGATGCTGACAGTGGCCAGATCCCACTGTCCAAGCATGCCTGGCTTTCTTTGGAAAATGTCCGACTTCCAGCCTTGCTCCTGCTGCTGAGGTGTGGAGGGTGCACGAGGACTCAGACCAGGGGTGTGGCTCTTGCCATGGCCACCTCGGGCTTTGGGCCATGTTGCTGCCAGTGGACTAGGGGTGTGGCTGGGGTAATCTATGGAATACTTGAGCATCATCCACTATTGCTGCTTCTTCCCTTTACCTTTCTAGGTTCCTCTTCCTCTTCTCCTTTTTCTTTTTAGAATTTCCACTTCTATTTTAGACTTGGCAGCTGAGTGCAGGTTTGTGACCTGGGTATACTGAGTGACAATGAGGTTTGGGCTCAAATGACCCCATCACCCAGGCAGTGAACATGGTACTCAATGGGTTGTTTTTCAGCCCACAGACCTCTCCCACCCTCCCCCTTCTAGTGGTTCCCTGCTGTCTATTGTTGCCATCTTTATGTGCACGTGGAACCAAGGTTTGGCTTCCACTTATAAGTGAAAACAGATTTTCTGTTTCTGCATTAATTCACCTAGGATAATGGTCTCCAGCTACATCCATGTTGCCGCAAAGAACGTGATTTGGTTATTTTTTACAGCTGCATAGTATTCCACAGTGTATATGTGCCACATTTTCTTTCTCCAGTCCACTGTTGACAGACACCTGGGTTGATTCCATGCCTTTGCTATTGTGAATAGTGTTGTGATCAACCTACGGGTGCAGATGTCCCTTTGGTGGAACAATTGATTTTCCTTTGGGTAGATACCCAGTCATGGGATAGGTGGGCTGAATGGTAGTTCTGTTTTAAGTTCTTTGTGGGCTCTTTTTCTTCTTCAAAAGTAGAGTTAACCTGAGAATCACTCATGCCTTGCTGTGGCTGTGTTGGTCAGACCTTATCCTTTGCATGGAAAGAAATTGCAGACAGCTCGGGGTGGAGGCAGATACCCATCCACACTCTCCCCCTGGGAGTCCTGGGCCTAGCTCTGTGGGGGTCTTCACCCAGCTCCTCACCTTGGTTCCCCTGCCTCAGTGTGGGCATGGGCAGTCTTTCCCCTGCAGGGTGGGCATGCCACTGAGCTGTCCTGAGAGCTGTCCTCTGCTCAGATTCTGGTTTGCGTCTGTGTCCTCCCAGGGGCCTGCAATGTGGGCGCCACTTGACCTGGTGGCAGAGGTCCTGACCCTCAGGAGCTGCTGTGTGACCTTGGGCAAGCCCATTCTTCCCTTTCAGCTCTATTTTCTGCTCTGACCAATGTGTGGTCAGCCCAGGTGGCTGGGGTGAGGTGGCCCTTATCATGTGGCCCTCAGAGGGCCTCTGTGGGCCTAGCTAGTGCTGAGACCACACCATGGGTCCCCGGGAAATGATCTTAAGTTCCATATACTCCCAGCAGGGAGGCAGAGTGGCTTTGGGAATAAGCTGTCTTCCCACCCGGCCTGTTCTGCTCCAATAACCGCTGCGGCAATTGTCTCTAGAAAGAGGACTTCATGCATATTCATGAATCCTATCATTCTCTACATATTACCGGGGGTGGCCTGTTTTTCTGTCAAACAGCGTTTCATCAAAACAGCAAGCTCAGCTGTTCAGGTACTTTCTGAAGCCTTGGCTGGCTGGCTTGGTGTTTTGGGATAATGACGTTTAGGTGTCTGCACAGAACACCTTCCAAATGGCGGGGTTTCTGTGTTGATGTGTGGGCAGAGGCTGCAGTGCACTCTGGAAACGGGAAACATCACCCGCCCAACCATGGACACAAATACCCAAAGCCTATTATACATCACCTTTCAGCTGCAGTCCTCCCACTCTGGCCCTAGCTCTCTGACCAGCTTTGGAAACATCCCTAATCCATAAAGGCCCTTCCTGTCCCGGCAGGTGCTTTACCTCCATCTCCTTCCGCACATGTGTGGGCTTGTGCAGGACCAGAGGCTGACTCTACCCGCTACAGCTCTACGACTCCCCTGTCCTCTCCAAAGCCTCAGTTCTCACCTGACAAATGGGCTGGGATGTTCCATACAACCTGTAGGACTGTTGGGGTCACATGGATCCATGCTTGTGAAAGGCCTGAGTGTGCATAGTTGGGAGCTGCACTTCGGAGAAGCCCCTCCTCCTGTCCATTTCTCTCTGATAACCAGGTGAGAACCCTGCATGGCTTGACCCATCCTCTTTACTTCATTTTAAGCCATACTGAGGAGGTTTACTTTAAACAATTTGTTGTTGGTGGTTGTTGTTGGAGACAGGGTCTCACTCTGTTGCCTGGGCTGGAACGCAGTGGTGCGATCAGGACCCACCACAGCCTCCACCTCCTGGGTTCAAGTGGTCTTCCTGCCTCACCACCCCCCGCCCCCCCGAATAGCTGTGACTACAGGTATGCACCACCATGCACAGCTGTAGTTTGCCTTTGAAATCTTTCAGTCTTTCTGCCTCTCTCTTTCTCTACCTCCCCTTCTCTGTTCATTTTTCCTTTCTGTCCCCTTTCTTCTTTTTTTCTGCCTCCATTATCCTTCCTTTCCACATTGCTCTAGGATAAGCTGGTCCAACAGTAGATGACACAGGGGAAGCCAGCGCCTCTGTCTGTCCAGCTGGTCATCTCAGCGCACAGCCCTGATTCTTGAGACACATCCAGGGCCTGGCCCTCCCAAGTGTCCTCAGCCTTTAGTGAATGGGTCTGAAGTTTCTGTCTGTCTTCATCTCTCAAGAGCACAATTTCTTCTACTCATTTTTCCTTAATGCCCCCCAAATAATATCATTTAGATAATAAACGGCTCCAGCTTTTAGGATACAGTGTCCAGAGGGCCAGGATGCAGGGGTCTTGCCCCCATCTCCAAATCCATCCTCCTCCCATCTCCTCTGTCCTCCCTTTCTCTACCCCTCTCTCTCCCCCTTTCCCTTCTTCTTGCTCCTCCTTCTCTCCTCCTCACCTGCCTTCCTCCTTCTCCTCCCTCTCCTTTCCTTCCTTCACCTCGTCCTTCCCTTCCTCCCTTCCTCCCCATCTTCTTCCTCCTCCTCCTCTTCCTCTCCTTCCCCTTGAAGGTGCCTAACTGGCACAAAAGGCCTCTGTGTTTCCAGGCCTGGGCTCATGATGTTTTTAATTCCAAGGGAATCAGCAGAGGCCACAGTCATCTGTGGCCTCTCTGTGCACAGTACATGAGGCAGCATCTGCTCACAGGCTGGCTGTGAGGAGCCTGTGGTCAAAAAAACCTGCACGGGGGTGGAGCGCAGAGGCTGTGTTTGCTGTTTCTGCCACACTCACGTCCTGGAGTATCCTCTCTTACAGGCTACATGGACTCACCATTGAGGCGTTCACTTGTTCATTTGTCAAGGACCAGAAATGTGTGTGCATCTCCTGTCCCCGTGATGACTCCTGAGAATGGCGCGGGCTCCTCCAGTGAGGCCCGCTGCCTCACTCCCGTCCGTCTCTTGGTCAAGAGTGGCCACCTTCTGGATCGGCTCTAGAACTGGCTCACCCGCCTCCCTCACCTTCCTCCCTCCTGGCCGTTAGCCAGGCAGGAGTCATTTTTCTCTCTCACTTCAGAGTATGCAATTTTTTTTCTATAAAAGTGGTTGGAACGGGAGGACGTTATGCTATGAAAGAAGCCAGGCACAGGAGGCAAATCCTGCATGGCTTCACTCCTCTGTGGAATCTGAGAAAGCTGACTGCATAGAAATAGACGGCAAAACAGTGGTGACCAGAGGTGGGGTGGGTGAGGGGCGGGGTGAGGGGAGACACTGATGAGACAGTGCAAAGTTTACTGCAAGAGGAAGTTTTACTGATGGATTTCGATGTGTGGGGACCACAGTTAATAAGAATTATTACATACTTCAAAATTGCTAAAAATAGATTTTTTTTACACTCTCAACACAAAAATATGATAACTTGGTGAGGTGATGGATATATTAATTAGCTTGATTGAATTTTTCTACAATGTATACATAGATCAAAACATCACATTATACCCACTAAATACACACAATGATTGTCAAAAATAAATGAATTAAAAAACACAAATAGAAAAAAGTCAATTAATGTCAGTTTCTTTTAATAAAATTTGCAAAATTCAAAAGTATAGATAATAAAATAAAAAGTCTCCTGTTATTCTATTATACAAATCTAAACATTGTTAATGTTTTAGTGTATTTCTTTATATTTAAATACCTAGCTAGATAAATAATTTTACAAAATTGGGATCACCAAAATATATGATTTTGCATCTTACTTTTTATCACATTACCTTGTTTAACAATGAAAATTTTCCTTTTAAAACTTTTTTTGGAAAACTCGATTTTAATGGGTTTATGGAGATTCCACTATATTTCTAAAAAATATGGCACTATTTTTGAACATGCAGGCAGTTTTCAGTTTTCACCACTGTTAATCTCATTCAGCGAGTATTTGCTGTCTCTTCCGTGTCAGGCACTGGAGACAGCAGTGAGGATGATGGGGTTTGATGAGATCCCATCCCCAGGAGAGTCCAGGCAGAAAACAGAAAGGAAATGCATCAGACGTATCATTTCAGGCTGTGATCAGCGTTATGAGGAAAAGTGAGATGGATTTAAGGACTAGAGGGTGATGGAAATAGGAGCAAAAGGAAGAAGTCATTTTCACCCAGGGGCCAGGAACGTCCTTCCAGAGCAGGCGAAATCTGGTTAAATCTAGGTGTGGATTGTTGCAGGCAAGTGCAGATGCCCTGAGGCAAGAATGAACTTGGCCACTGGAGGACAGTGGTGGGGCAGTGTGCTTGGTTTAGAGAGAGCCAGAGACAGCAGAGACACTAAGAGTCTAGGAAAGTGAGCAGTGACCACACAATCAAGGTCTTGAGGGCCAAAGTAAAGAATTCAGAGTTTATTGTAAGTGTGAAGGAAGCTTGAGAGTCACAGGTTTTTAAGCAGCTTACTCTGACTGCAGATGGAGAATCTCATGACTGGGGAGGGCCGGCTGGATTAGAAGCAGGGAGGCCAGGTAGGAGCTTAGAGCACTGTTTCAGGTGCATGTTACGGATGTGAACAGTCACAGAAGAGTTGGTGAGGGGTGGCTGCATTCAGAATTGATGTTGAAGGGAACACGATGTGGATTCACTGGTGGGTTGGAGGTAAAGTGGCAGGGCAAGAGATAACTCAGTTATAACCTGTAGGTCTTTGGTCTAAGCAATTGAGTAAACAGTGGTGCCATTTACTGAAATAGATAAGAAAGGAGAGGAAGGCTTGGGAGGGGACCAGCAGTTTAATTTGGAACCTGTTGTGTTGGGGTGCTTATTAAATATTCAAGTAGTGATGTCTACTAGACTGCTGGATAGACAAGTCTAGAACTCAGAGAAGTTGGGTCTACTAGACTGCTGGATAGACAAGTCTAAAACTCAGAGAAGTTGGGTCTACTAGACTGCTGGATAGAGAAGTCTAGAACTCAGAGAAGTTGGGACTGGATACGGATATCTAGAAGTCATCAGTGTGCAGACGACTTTTTCAAACTATTGGGACAGTAATAGATCCCTCAGGAAGAGTGTGGCCAAAAGTAGTCCCAGGTACTAGGTCCTAGGTCCCAAGTGTTTAGAGATCGGATAGAGGAGGAGTCCACGGGAGGATAGGAAGGCCCCTGAGTTAGGGGAACTCACAGCTGTGCTAGGGAAGAACATGCATTTTCTGTTTATCTTTGACCATTTCTTTAGAATAGATTCCCAGCAGTGGAATTACCAGGTCAAAGGGCATCTGAACACATTTAAAACTCTTGCAAAATGTTGTCACATCCTTTTCCAAAAATGTCACATCAATTTATATTTCCATTATCGGTGCACGGTCTTGCCCATGGTAGAGAACCCTTACATCGTTGCCAATTTAATAGGCAAAAACATGACATCCTGATTTTAACTTGTAAGTCTTTGCCTTTTCAGTGAGCTTGAGCCTTTGTTTTCCACGCTTATTGCTCACTTATGTTGCTTGTATAATTGTCTCAATGTCCTTGTCTATTGTGGTTATATAGTGTTTTTATAATTGTGAGAGGATTTTTTAATGTGTTAATAACTAATCCTTTCTTGTATTTCTTACAAATGGTTTTTGGTTTGCCATTTCCCTTGGAATTTTACTACAGTGTTTTCCGATACAAGGTTTTCCATTTAAACTTAATTACATGTATCCATCTTGTTCCTAATGATTTCTTCCTTTGCCATTATTGTTAAGAAAAGCCTCCCTGCCACTGTATTTTGGGAAGTGCTGGCGAGTCAATTTTTCATGCTACTTTTGCCAAATTTGGTTAATAGAATTTCTTCATAAAGTAAATGGATTTGCCTTTCATTTTCTACTATATTCTGCTGTAAATTTTGTAGTATGCAATTTATCTATTCCATGAAGTCCAGACAACATGCACTAATAAAGTCTCATCACCTCCAAATATTTTCCAAGGCAGTGCGCTAACAACACTTTCCTGTCTCTTTCACGGCTCTGGCTCCGTTCTAGGGTGTTACTTCCTCTTGAGCTATTTTTCCTAATTTATTATTTTCACTAAGTGTTACATTTTTACACGTTGATGGAATGTATTAGCATATAACTGTGCATAATATTATCTCATAATTATAATTACTTTTATCAGCATATGTTATGTCTCTTTCCTTAGTTCCAATTTTCTTTATTTCGATTTTTTCTTAATTAGATTTGTTAAAGTTTTGTATTTTATTGGGTTCTTCAAAAGGTCAACTCTCCAACTTACTAAATCATGTTAATGTTTTTCTTTCCAAATGTGTGAGTTTCTGATTTAATCTCTGTCGTTTCTCATGATTTCCACAGGCTGATCTTATCCAACTTTCTCCACTTCTCCAACTGCCCTTTCTGTTCCTCTCAGACGTGACAGGCAGCTTGCTACACCTCTTCCTCCCAGTTTTCTGGGGACAGGACTCCATTGCTTCCTGACACTTGACACTGCAGAGAAGTCTGAGGTCAGAAAGATTTCTATTTCTTTTAAAATTCTTATTTTAAAAAAATAAGAAAATCTCATTTTCTTCTTATTTCTTTTCCTGTGTAGATGTCTATGGGCTTTTTCATTTTCCCTGAGATTCCAAAACATTGGCTAGGTCCAGAATGACACCTGTAGCAGTGGCCACCGTCCTCTCTGCGGTCCTCCTGGCGGGCACTGAGCTGACTGCAGCCTCTTTTCTCACAGGGAAGATGTGTCCAAGGTTCCCAGCAGCTCTTGGGGAGAACTGGCCCTGGAAGGGGCGCATGTTTGCCCTCCCTGGTGGAAGTGGTGGCCTTTCCTCATTCATTTTAGCTGGGGCTCCAGAGACCCTGGCAATCAGTGGATTTGAGTCTGTCTTTGGCACAGCAAAGTTTTTGATTTTGTGGATTTCAACACCGCTTCTACATCTGCCTTTTTATTTTAACCTTCCAAGTTACTTTTAAATGGGGGTTTGGACTCCTAGGATAGTGATTTATGTCTATTATCCTTTCCCTCAATTTCCCTGTTTTTGTTTTATTACCTCAAGGAAATCTAGCATTAAAATAGCATCATTTAGATGGGGCCAGAACAGATTTCTGGGCTCACTTAACCACTGTAGCCAGAAGCCCTGGCCACAATGACTGTGACACCAAGCCCAATCTGTGCCCTGATGTCTGCTCACCAGTAACAGGTTTTCCTAGAAGCCAGGGAATCCCCAAGAATGTCAGGTAGGGCTGCAATGTTTCTTTGAACAACATAGCGCATACCAGGGCTCACTTCTCTGCAGAATGTGTTCCTGGTGCTATTCTTGTCTCTTTCTCCATTTAAAAAATACTGTTATATTTTAGATGCTTGCTTGCTCCATGGGAATATTGCATACGGTGGGTACCGGACTGCTAGTGTGCCCATTTCTCTCATTTTTAGCATGTGTCTGGTGATCTGGAGGTGCCTGTCTCTTCCCCTCCCCTTGTGCTGCACTCTGAGAGTGGCCTTATTTGACCTTCAGAGAGAGGAGTAGCTGAGGATGGTGGGCAGGCCAGCAGGACGGTCTACCTATGGCCTGTCTTCTTTTCTAGAATGTTAGCTTCTTGCAAACAGGAAGCTTGCCTTTTTTAATTCACTTTCTCCCCAGGCCTCAGAACACAGTGGCATTCAGTAGCCACTTGGCCAACTGAACGCTTGCAGGAACAAGGGCAGTTCCCAAGCTCTTCTCAGAGCCTGAGGCTCCAGCCCTGCTGCGCCTCTCCTCGCCCCTCTCTGCCATGCCCCCTGTTCTCTCCACACTGTCTTTGGACTGTAGCGTCTCCTCCCTCCCCTCCAGGAGGGCTTCCTGTTATAAGATCTTCCTGGCACCAAGCAGAGTGTGTACCTGGCAGTGGCATGAGTGGAGCCAGACTGTTCCTAAGTAGAGAACCTGTCCCTGGAGCCCTGGTGCCTTGTCAGGAGCCGGAACACTGGGCTTTCAAGGTCTGGGGCATGGGAGCCAGGGGTGCCTTCAGTCCTCAGGAGGGTTCCTGGAGCCCTCATGCAACCCTGACTGCACCTCTGTCCTGAACCTCCCGAGGACAGCATCACTATTTTACTTTCATGACGTTTGACACCCCAGTGAGTTGCAAATGTGTGCTTTTCACATTGGATGGCATTCTTACAATTTTGGTGAATTGTGCATTCACAGTAAGTACAATTAAAATCAGCCTCCTGTGTATCCCTTGTCACCCAGGCATATGAAAGTAGGTGGCAGAAGTTCAGAGTGTCTCCATCTCAGGTAAAGCACTCTGGAGCCTGGCTCTTCGTGCTCAGATCTCACGCTGCCACTTGTTAGTTGTGTAATCTTGGATACATACAAAATCTCTCTGCACCTTCATTTCTCCATAAGCCACAGCAGGATAAAAATAGCACCTGCTTCATAGGGTTATTGGGAGAAGTACGTGAATTAGTTTATGTGAAGTGCTGAGAACAGCGCGAGGCATGGAGTACCTGCGACACAACGATTAATGTGGTTCTGACTGTCCTCTCTAGAGAGATGTGGGCCTGCACCTTAGAGACTTGCAGACCTGGACTGCCACTATCAACTAAAGCCACACACACACCCATGCAGAAACACACTCATGCATACACACACTTGCATGCACAGACACACGCATGCACAGACACACAAACCCCTACACACCATGGGCGATTTTCTCCCTCACTTCCAAGGTGGGTAAGCGTGAATACTTGCTCCGACCTTAAGGGTGGGGTTGAGGGCCCAGGTGGAGCAGGCTTGTGGCTTGAAGCATGAGACCCCAGATGGCTATGCATAGTGGGCATTCCTGCTGCAGAGCCTGGAGTAAGTGCCCTGCTTGCCCCGTTAGGGTATCCTAGCAGCTTGCGCTGCTCCTGGTGCAGAATGAACAGGCTGAGCAGCTGCAGAGAACACCTCCTCTTCCCAGCCTCGGGCCTTTCCCAGCACATGCAGGTTTGCTTGGGGTCTGCCTCCAATGCCTTAAGGGTCACGGTTTTGTTTTAGTGGTGATGCCTGCTCTTGCAAGCCCACTTGGGCCTAACTTTGGAAACAATCCTCTGATTGTACTCAGTTCGCAGTGGTCTTTCTCAAGCACAACTTCACCTAGGCTTGATCAAATACCAGCTTCACCACTTCCTAACCCTAATCCTCTGCAGGTCCTGGTAGCTTTGTTCATAGAGCAGTTCTTTGGATCGAACCAGAAAATGTATACAAATAATTTCACACTGTGTCTGGCATCTGGTGTACGCTGAATACAAGTTGGTTGCTTCTGGGGATCCTCAATCCAACCCCAGGAAGTCTAGAAATGATTCTCCCTGATTTAAAGGTGTCACAGAGACTCCTCAGAGTAGAGAGGGCTGGAATCTGGGTCCCTAGTTCACTGTTCCCTCCTTTCACAGGATTCCCTTGCTGTTCAGGAACGTAATGTCTATATGAATATCGTTGCCAGAATTGTCTCAGGCCATAGATATATCTTCACTTTCCATGCTGAGTCCTTTGGAGGCCATCGGGGAGCTGCTGTTCCCCTTCAGCACGGCTACCTGCTCAGGGAGGTCTTGGCTGCCGCAAGGTGGACCAGCTTGCACAGCTCTGTGGGTGCGCAGTCCCTGGAACGCCCTTTCTGTGTGGATGTAAGTGATGCATAAAGATCTAAAATCCCAAATCTTAGGCTTTCTCCAGGATTTCTGCTGCAATCCCAGAACAGCAGCTCTGGAGTCGCTCTGAATTAAATACACAATTTATTTTCAGATCTCTTTTATCATGAGGGCTCACATGCAGCTAATGCATTCGTCTGTGTTTGAGGCTGCAGTATGGTACATAGACCCACCGCTGGCAGAACTCATTCCTTCCTGTGGAGGTCACCCACATGTTATTTAAGTGCAATATTTTGGATCACACAAAATAAAAACTTGTACTGTTGTGCTCCTATGAAGCACCCATTATGTAATCTCTGAGTCACCTGGAGATGGTTTTTAAATATAGTTTGCATGTTTACTGTTTGTGAAGCACCCATGCTAAGAGCTTTGCATGTCTTCTTCCATGTAACACAGCAACCTAAGGAGGCAGGAACTACTGTTATTCCTGTTTAATGCATGGAAAGCTATTGTCCACAGAGTGGGGAAATGATGCCAGCAGGATCACATAGCTGGCACGCATGGGATTAAGCCAGGGCTCAATCCCACCAGACATAATGACTTTGCTCTCAAGTGCCACATTTTATTGCCTTTCTTGATGGTTACTTTGGGTCTTAATTTGCATTTTTCTGATGACTAATTTTGAGTTTTTTAATATATTTATCCTCTTCTGTGACCTACAATTTAAAAATGTTTCTCCTTATTGATTTT
This sequence comes from Pongo abelii, assembly GCF_028885655.2. NCBI lineage: Eukaryota > Metazoa > Chordata > Mammalia > Primates > Hominidae > Pongo > Pongo abelii. Next base: position 34,259,633 of record NC_072005.2, on the reverse strand, counting down.
TATTAGGATATATTAAATAATCATCCCTTACTGGAGTGTTGCAAATACCTTCTCTAGTTCATAGCTTGCTTTTCAGTTTCTTTATAGTATCATTTGATAAACAGAAGCTCTTAATTATGAGGTCACAATCATGATCAATTTTTTAGTGGTTAGCAGTTTTTATGTCTTATTTAAAACATCCTTCCCTACTCCAAGCTCATAAATATATGCTCCTAAACATTTTAGGCTTTGGGTTTTTACACTGAACTTTTTAATCCATCAAGAATTGGTTTGTATGTATGGCACGAGGTAGCAATCTGACATTATAACTTTTTATCTCGATAATCAACTGTCTCAGTGCCATTTATTGGCTCTTTCACTTGTCTTAGTTGAGTTCCTCAAAAAGCAGAGCCCCAGAAAATGCCTTGGGTGCAGGTTGCTTATTTGAGGGTGACTGCAGGAAATGAGAGTGAGGGTATAAGGACAGTGAGACACGGAAGGCACATGGATTAAGTTGCTGCCATGGACAGCGGGGGTTCAAGTCCACCAGGACCCACCAAGACATGGACAGGATGTCTTCCAGAATTCTCCACCTGAAAGATGGAAGGCAGGATGGTTTATCCACCATCTGCTACTGCCTATCCCCAGGGATGATAAGCCCATACCTCTGGGCTGTCTTAGTATGGACCTAGAGGTGTCTCGTGAAATCAGACAGGGCCCCATAGCAGAAAGTGGAATGACCCCGAGGTGGGACAGCACCAGAGCCAGGGGCAAGAGCTGGCATGGACCTCTGATGAGAGGGGAGTTGGAAGGCGATGTGGCCCAGGGCGCCAGGCGGTCAGCTATGCTCTCCCAGGACCATTGTCTTCATCTTACAGAGGAAATCCAAGTGGTCCTGCCAGAGCCTGGCCCAGAAGCTTTTCTGCCTTGCTCTGTGCCTCGGGAGGTGACCTGGAGGGATGACCCAGATGGCTTCCTTGCCTCTGCTCCCTCAGCTCCTGGGGGGGCCCTTGGGAGGAGGGCAGAAGGAGAGAGGAGGGAGACAGGGCCTTTATTCCTCCTGCATCCTCCCTGCAGGGCCACCTCGGGCTGGCTGAGTCCCTCCTCTCGAGGCAGTTTCCTCCTTCTGAGCACCTGGAATCACGTGCTCCCTCATCCCTCTGCTGTCACTGTTCCACCGAAATCTTTGCAAATTGTCAGGTTATTGAATCCTCTGATGTCCATGCGCCACCTGTTCCTTCGGGGATTCTGAGTGATAGAAGCAACTCAGTCCATTCACATCCACCAAGACCACTGCAGTCTCCCTGAAATGTTGGTGAGCAAAGGAGCTCAATTTCTCCATGCCCTCCCCCGGCCCCAGCTCTGTGCCTGCTCATTGCTCAGAGCTGTGGAAGGGACGGGGCACAGGTGTGCAGCTTCTGCCCTCGGGAGGCTTCCAGTGTGGTGACTGAGATGAATGAGAAGGGGAATAAGGCCCTCTGGAACGACAGCGAGAGTGCTCAGAGAACACTGGAGCTTTGTCCCACACCACAGTCTTCCTAGGTTCCTCTAGAGACCCCGCCTGGGCCTTCCGGGGCCGCCCCCCACATCTTGCCTTTCCTCTCTTCTCCATCCTGGCTAGAGTTGGACTTTTCCCTCATTCTCTTTCATGTTGCAGTTCCAGAGGTTTCTGCTGACTGATGTCTCTTTTATAGATGTTCATATGACAGAGAAACAGGCTTCAGATGCATACATCTCATATTGACAAGAGAGTGAGTGAGGACAATGGGGAAATTCATGGTCTTTTAACCAAACATAGGGATTTTGTGATCGTGTTTTGTTTTGTTTTGTTTTTTTTGCCTTTTTCTTCTGAATTCTGCAAAAGCTGTTATACTAATAGCTGTGGTTTGCATAATTTCTGTAGTGCAGCAGAATAAAAAGCCAGGCTTGCAGGCAGACAGTCTGGTTCTGCTGGTGGAGGGCAGGGCCTTGTATTAGGGGAGAGACAAATCAACATACAGCCCCTGGGTGCTTGCCAGGGCGAGGGGGCATGGCTGGGATGGGTGTGGTGAGTCAGAAGGTGGCTTCCAAGCCCTCTCTTGTGACAGTGTTTAACTCAGGGACTGACACTCAGGGAGAGGGCTGGGGGAGGGACAGTCCTCAGCCTGTCCTGGACTCCAGGCCCAGGTCAACCCCTCCACAGTAGCTGGTGCTCCGTGTGGAGCTGCACAGACATTGGCTGTCCCGGGTGAGGGCAAGGGCTCTCTGATTTGGGATCTCCCTGCTGAAGGGGTTCTTTGGAAAAATCAATCATTGTCAAGTCTAGGCTATACTTCATGCCAGACTCACACAATTGTGAGACTCACATAATTAGCCTTCAATGGGCTAAATATTGCACCACAAAGGGCATCTGTGTGGTATCAAGGTAAACAAATGGGCTTTAGAGTTAAAAAGAGAAGGGTCCCCATGCACGAGGCTAAGTGAGTGACTTTAGCTTAAGAATAAAAGTAATATGGCAGCGTGCAGTGGCTCACGCATGTAATCCCAGCACTTTGAGAGGCTGAGGCAGGAAGATCATTTGAGGCTAGGAGTTTGAGACCAGCCTGGGCAATGTAGTCAGACCCTATCTCTACAAAAAATTAAAAAAGAAAAAAATTAGCTGAGCTTAGTGGCATGTGCTTGTAGTTCCAGCCCCTCAGGACTCTGGGGTAGGAAGATCACTTGAGCCAGGAGTTAGAGGCTGCACTGAGCACCGCACACTGCCTTGTGCCACTGACTCCAACTGGGGCAACAGAACCGGACCCTGTCTCATAAATAAATAAGTAAATAATAACAGAATGAAGGCCTTGTGGCTTCATGAGGATCTTGTGAACATGTGAGATCGTACGGTATGTGTGCTAACTACATAGTTGCTATTGTTACATTTCATTCTCATGGGCTTCCTTTGCCAATCTTTTACTTCAGAGTTTGTGTTAAGGGGTCTGGGTTGGGTTAAATTTATCAGTGTCTTCTGAAGGACAAGAGTCATGGTTACAGATGTTTTCTGACAATTCCAAATTTTATGAATTCCCCACTTAAAAGTCTTGTTCGTGCCCCCAGCTGCCTCCTTCTCTTCTGAGGGCTAAAGGCCTCTTGTTGGAGGCAGGCCAGCAATGACAAGTTTGTCAAGGCTACAGCTGCAGAGGCTCATAGGAGGAGCCCAGGACCTCTCAAGACGCGGTGCCCACAGAGTTCTGGAGTGTAATTAACAGGACAGCAGCTGTGGAGACTTGGGCTGACTGAATGCTGGTGTCGAAGGACACTCTCCCTTTACCCCACTCTGTGCCAGTGTGCCTCTTATTTCTCCCTGGGCTACAACTGTTATTAACATTCAGATTTTGGAGATAATGGTTTTAATTAAACTACTTTGCTGTTTACTACTGTTTCGGGAATTTGCTAATTAATCTTTATGTAATTGTTTTTGCAATGGTTGTACAGCAAAAGTTCTTAAATCATAAGTTAAGCCTCTTGCAGAGAATCTAATTTTTAATCAGAATCCCATGTTAGTAAGTGACAGTGGGGATGGGGAATTAACTAATTGAAGTCCCTGCTCCATGGAGGTTGTCTGTCTTCAACCCGTCAAGTTGGCTGTGCTGTGCAGAGCCCTCTCCCTGCATCTCCCCATGGTCTCTGCATTTCGATGGTGCTGAAGGAACCGTGGATGTCCATGTATTAGGGTAATAATTCTGATGCTTTCTTTGTAGGGGATATGTCTCTAAAAGGGCTGTTCCTCACAGAAGTCTCAGGCCACCTTCAATTAAACCCAAGCCTCTTCCTCTTCTACTGGAGCCCCTGCGAGTAAAGTCTGTGGAAATCACATCTGTTGAATTTTGGAGAAGGGTAATGAAGTGTTGAAAGGTGTTTCAGGCTATCCCACAACATTTGATATGGAAAAAGAAGCATTTCTAATGGAAACTGGAGGGAATTGCTCTTCAACTCCTAAAATAAGAATAAGAGACTTCAAGTACATCTGGAGCTTGTTTCCCTACTGTCTTACTATCTTAGCCTGTTTATGCTGCTATAACAGGATACCAGAGACTAGGTAATTTACAAAGGAAAAATTTAATTGGCTCACAGTTCTAGAGGCTGGGCAGTCCAAGATCAAGGGGCTACATCTGGTGGCAGCTTTCTCGCTGCATCACCTGTGGCAGAAGGCAAGAGGGCAAAAGACGGAGAAAAAGCAAGAGATGGAACTCGCAGCCTCAGGTCCTTTTATAATAGACATTAATCCATTCATGAGTGTGGAGCCCCCATGACCTAGACACCTCCCATTAAGCCCCACCTCCTGACACTGTTGAGTTGGGGATTACGTTTCTAATACATGCTTTGTGGGAAACACATTCAGACCATCACATCTGCCTAGGCCAGTGTCCATCTGTCTCTGATTCAGGGTTCTGATCCCAAGACTCATGGAAGAGACAAACTACAGATTAGACAGAACAGTCTAATCTTCCTCCTGGTATTAGTCCCCAGGAACAGGCATGTAATCTCAGCAGTGCTCACCTCTGCCTGAAAGGTAGGACTAGCAGAGAACTCCACCAAGCAGTACAGTGCTCAGGTTAGAAGCATGAAATTCGAAACCAGACTTCCTGGGCTCCAAGCCTGACTCTGCCACTCTTAGCTCTGTGACCTTTGATGAGTTACCCAACTTCTCTGGGCCTGTTTCTTCCTCTGTAAAATAAGGGTTTGTAAGAGTGCATGTCTTATAGTACTGTTATAATAAGCAAATGGGATGAAACAAGAAAGTCTTAGTACACTGCCTGGCACACAGTCATGCATATTATTATAATCCATTAAGCAATTTTATCCATGTTTTTGTTTTCAACTTCTACCATACTGCATGCTGGGTCTCACAGAGAGATTGCCTAATTTGCTCATAGCTATAATCTTCTTGCCACCAAATATTTCTTTCCTATCGTGCTTTCCTATGTTGGGAGATAGTCTGATTTTGCTTCATCTGTGATCTCAAGTATGTTTAGGGGACTGCTAACTTTAAGCACACATTTGCCATAGAAGGATAGTTCAGGGGTGGCAGGTACTAAGTATCTTTTCTTATACCTGTGGAAGAACTCACTCATGCACCACAGCACTCTTGTTCACCAGGTGTGAGTCCAGCCTGAACTCCTTCTCAATACACTGCCTCAGCATTCAAGAGTCAGAGTCTTAACCCAGGAAACAGAGCCCCAAGCAGAGCAGACATGCTAATGCTTTATTGGGAGGTGCAATCCCAACAACCAAAGTAAGGGACATAGGGAAATAAAGCAGGAAGGAGAGAAAGCAAATACAAGGTCATATGTTACCAGGATGGCCACAGTTTCTCTAGAGCTCCAGCTGGTTGCTCAAGTCATGTGGGACATCTCCAGGGAAGACATGTGAAACATGTGAAACACAGTGGCTCAGAACAGTCCGTCATAGGGGAGGAAGGCCAGATGATTTATCTGCTGGCTTTTTTCCATTCTCTGTCTCCTACTGGTCAAAGTTCATGTTACGGACCATCAATGCCTTGCATGACCAGGTTGTGTTAATTGTGCTAACCAGCCTCCCTGTCCCAGGACAGCCATTGAGGAGGCCAAAGCCTCTATGAATCCAGTGGAGTTAAGCTAGGGGCACAAAAACTGTTTTCGGTCCCAGCACAGCAAGTGCAGTGGGAGCCATGCAAGCCTGGCAGACTCCCCAGGGGAGGCTGAGCACACTTGGGTGGCAAAGAGTCAGGCCACAAGCAGTGGTGCATCTACGAGAATTTAGCCAAAGTTCCGGAAGCTGTAATTGCTGAGTAGAGCTGGTGGCTCATAGACTGGCTTCTGTGAAATTGGCATGTGGCACAAAACCAATCGTGGCATCCAATGTTTCATTGAGAAATATCCCAGGAGGCCAGACGTGGTGGCTCACATTGTAATCCCAGCACATTGGGAGGCCAAGGTGGGAGGATTGCTTTAGGCCAGAAGTTTGAGACCAACCTGGGCAACATAGTGAGACCCTGTCTTGATAAAAATAAAAGAAAATTTAAATAAAAAATTTTAAAAAGGGAATAGCCCAAGGGCTTTGGTCTTCAAAGTCTTTGTCCCATTTCTTTATTATTTCCATCTCTTTTCCCTAGTTCCTTAACTTTTTGCTAGAGTGCAGGGACCACCCTGCTTAGGGTATGAGATATTCATTAACCTCTTATCCCAGACCCTAGAGGCCCATGATGGGACCACATGGGAGAGGAACAGGGTGGCCACTGATTTCAAACTGAGACACCCTGACGTCAGCTTCTGTGTCCTCTCTGCTGTACTATATTCCTCTCTTCATCTCTCACGATTTTCTTCCACCTGTTGAGGTTGTATCTCATATCCAGCATCTCACCTAATGGTCTCTGGCCACACTGTCTTTTTTCAGCTCCCAGCAAAGACAACACTTTGTGCTGAGATGTGTTTGGAAAACAACTCCACTCCTCTTTGTCTGGCAAACTCCTGCTCATCCTGCCAGTCTTAGCTTCAGAAAGACCAGCCCAGACCCCACCATATAAGTCTGTGTTGTCCATCACATCGTATCATCTTTCTTCATCTGTAGGAGAATATTTATTGGAGCAATTACTGAATTCACATCTGTGTCCTCCACCAAGCTGTATGCCCCCATGAAAGCAGGGAATATGATTATTCCTGCTTTCATGTGTCGCTGGCTCCTGCCCTCTGGTTCATAATAAATGTCACACACACCCACACACATGCACACTCACAATAAAAGAATAAGTGAAGAAATAGGTGAACACCTGGATCTCTCTAACTTTTTGGTCCTTTGTCTCCATAAGCCTGGAGGCTGACAAGCTAATAATTCCTACAGCAAGTGCGGGGCTGCTATCATTGTCTCTAACGGTTGTCCTGATGGCCTTTCAGAAAGTAATTGACTTTAATTATGCCCTAAACTGACCCTTTGAGTAGAACTGAAGAATAACTGAAGAGAGAAAAATGATTCAGAATGGTCCTGTTGGGTCCAATTATCAGTAGAGAAAGGGAGTGAGGATGAGGCCTGGATAAACCTGGGCTCCCCGGCATGAACCACACTGTCTGCTCATTACGTGTTCCCTGCAGCTTGTCTGGGCTTTTGGGAAACTCGTCTGTCTAGTATTCATGCCCATTTATCTTCCCTGACAGAGGTGGCAGGAATAGGCTCCGAGTTGTGAAAACATAGTGGAAATTCCAGGCCCAAAAGATCAAGTGTCAACAATAGCTGTTATTCCTCTACCAGTGCCAAAATCTATACTTCTCCAGGTTTGGGACAGCAGGTGTTATTTGAGTAGCCCTGACCCCAGGGCCAGAGGACAAGGGGGTAGTTGTCAAAGTTCTCTGCCTCTGATCTTATTATAAAGTGTGATCTGGTCAGAGTTCTCTGCCTCTGATCTTATTATAAAGTGCGATCTGGTCAAAGTTCTCTGCCTCCGATCTTATTATAAAGTGTGATCTGCCTACAGAGAATGAGGAAGAGATTACCATGGACCTCAAGGGACCCAGTGGAAAAAACCATGTGCAGAAACGGAACCACCCCCTTGGCTGTTAGATGGCAGAGTCCCTATTACATACAGCTGTAATTAGGGCCTGAAGAAGAGGATGTATAGGCCTCCTGGTGAGCCAGTCGTCCCTGGCCTGCTGACCCTGGGCACAGAAGTTTATAGGGAGCACAGATCGGTATCCATAAGGGATGGTGCACCTGTCTAAAATTTCAGAAAGTTGATGTTTTCTTCACTTTCTATCTACTGGGGCTCCATGCACCCAGCTCGGTTTGTTTTGCAAAGAGCAATCTGTTCTTTTCTCTTAAAACTTCTGGGACCTGTTGGCGAGCTTGCCATATTCTCTCTTCATCCCTCTGTTCAAAGAAGCCTGAAGAGTTGACTCAGATACCTTGAGCTCTTTGCTGTGAGCATCAGAAGATCCAGAGAGATCTACTCTCTTTGTTCTTCTTTCAAAGCCCACCTTCCTTTTGAACTCAAATAAGGCGAGGGCTGTGTACATCCCCTTGTATAATTATCAGAGGTGTCCAGGGTGATTTTTTGTTTTTGTTTTTTAACACTGGGAACTCTGACACCCTTCTTTTTTGTCTCCGATTGGGTGGGCTATTGCTTGCTACTTGCACTCCTTAGTTAAGAAAAATCCCTCTACAGCAAACCCTCAGGAGAATGTCTTAAAACTCTGGTAAAATCTCTGGAAAGTTTGGAATAGATGAGCAGATACAAGGACTGTACAGAAACATCCTGTCTTCACAGAGTCCTTTTCAATCATCTCTTCCTTTACATTCACTGGAAATGTTTATAATTTAGGATGAGCAATAAATGGAGCATAATGCATCTCTCTGCTTGTGAGAATGAATTTCGTGCCTACTGAGGGTTCTTCGCCCAATGAAATCTTCAACAAAATGAGGGTGAAAAGACTCATAAATGTGTTCTGTGTCCTGCGGGGAGAGGGATATACATTGTCATTTTTATGCCGTGCATAAAAAGCTCCAAGCTCCCCAAGTTACAGGAGATATTATTTTTGCAGAGGCCAATATGGGGATTATTAAATTCCTTTGTTTATGTTTCCTAAAATAAAAATTTTACTACAGATTTCATATATGTTCAAAAGTAGAGAGAATAGTATAGTGATCCGCGCCCCCATGTACTAATCACCCAGCTTCAACAATTATGGATGAATGGCCATATAAAAATTCAGATTTTAATAATTTGATCTATAAATATTTCAGTATGTATCTATACAAATGTTTTTGTACAATTGTACAAAATGTACAATGTACAAACGTACAAATGTACAAATGAGGTACAAATACCCGATTTTAAGAAGTTATACCCACAATACAATTTTTTACACCTAAATTATTAATAATTCCTTAATATCATCAAACATGGAGTCAGTGTTCACATTTTCCCAATTGTCATATGGCTGCTCTTAAAATTTTTACACAGTTTGTTTGAACCTGGGGCCAAAACAGACCCACTCATTGTAATTGATGGGTATAACTCTTATGTTTCTTTTAATTTACCTTCTCCCTCTGTATTTTTTATTTCTGGCAGTTTTTTTTTTCAATGTTGGTGTTTTTGAAGAATCTAGACATTTTGTCCTGGAGAGTGTCCAACAATCTGAATTTTGTGAATTTTGCCCCATGGAGACATTTCCCGTGCTCATCTCTCTCCTACATTTTCTCTATATCCATAAGCCAGTCCAGATGCTTGATCAGGTCCAGGTTTAATATTTTGTGACAAGACTGCTTTAGAGGTGGTGCTGTCTGAGTTTCATAAGGCCTTATTGTGTGATGTTAACAGCCATCAATGATTACATCATAATCTGTCACCTCACAGAAGGTTACCCATGGGGATAGTCTAGTCTCATCGCACCTTCTTCATTTGTCAGCTGGAATATGCTCATGAAAAGAAACTTTCCCTTATCAGTTTTGTGGTTCCACTGAGAAAGTGTGCATAATAGGGAAGGCATTACACATGCTTTGGTTTTCCCCTTTATGTGCAAGGCTTTTTTAAATTAAATTTTTAATTTCAAGATAATTGTAGATTCACATGAAGTTTTAGAAAATAAATACAGAAAGGTCCTGTGCACCCTTTACCCTGCTTACCCCCCATGGTACCACATTACAAAGCCATAATACAATACACAGCCAGGAAGCTGACATTAGCCCAGCCAAGATTCCAAACACGTCCATCACCACAAGGCTCCCTCCTGCTGCCCTTTCATAGCCACACTTCCCGGACTCCTGCCCACCAGTCCCCAATCCCTGGCAACCACCAATCTGTTCTCCATTTCTATAATTTTGTCATTTTACGAATGTGGAACAAAAGGAATTATATAGTCTATGACTTTTAGGGATTGGCTTTTCTCACTTAACAGAATTACCTGGAGAGTCATCCAAGTTACTGCATTTGTCAATAATTCATTGCTTGTTATTGGTGAGTAGAATTTCATGGTATGGATGTACCATCAGGTGCTAATAATCTGTTCACCCATTGAAGATCATCTGATTGTAGGTTTTTTAATGTGCTTACTTGCCATTTATTACATTACTTAGTAAAGTATCTATTCAAATCCATTGCCCATTAAAAAAATTAGAGTTTGGCTGGGCACGGTGGCTCACACCTGTAATCCCAGCACTATGAGAGGCCGCAGCAGGTGGATCACCTGAGCACAGGAGTTTGAGACCAGCCTAGGCAACATGGCAAAACCGTGTCTCTACTAAAAGCACAAAAATTAGCCAGGTGTGGTAGCACGTGCCTGTAGTCCCAGCTACTTAGGAGGCTGAAGGAGGAGAATTGCTTGAACCCAGGAGGCAGAGGTTTCAGTGAGCTGAGATTGTGAGATCGCACCACTGCACTCCAGCCTAGGTGATGGAGCAAGACCCCATCTCAAAAAAAAAAAAAAAAAAAAATCAAAGTTAAATCAAAGTTTTGTTGTTTTTTTTTTTAATTGAGTTTTAAGTGTTCTTCATATATTCTTAGGGCAAGTTCCTTATCAAATGAACGTTTAAAGAATACTTTCTCCTGAACTGGGTCTTTCCTTTTAATTTTCTTCATGGTGTTGAAGGTGGAAAAACTCAAGCTGTTTCTCCTCTGCTGTCATTTCACACAATAATCAACACAGAAGACTTCTGTGACCAAATGTGTGGGAATTTCTCCCCACCAGTGAGCAAGCAATCAAGCCTGCAGTGGACAGGAGCTGGGCCTCCTCCCATTCAACACTGTTTACCTAGAGACAGTTTAGATCTCATGGGTTAAGAGCTCAGTCACTGAGCCTATGAGGGGGACCACTGCACCCTTCAGTCACCAGTTGCAAGTTTGGGCCTTCAGAACTTCTGAACGACTAGCTATGTAAATCAGGGCTCCCACAACCCCCTTTTTGGGTTCAATTATTTTGCTAGAGTGGCTCACAGAACTCAGGGAAACACTTATATTTATCAGTTTATTATAAAAGATATTGCAAAGAATAAAGAGAAAGAGATGCATAGGGCAAAGTAGTGGGGAAAAGGTGTGGAACTTCCACTTTCTCCCTGGGGGCACCGCCCTCCAGCAACCTCCACATGTTCCGCTATCCAGAAGCTCTCCTAACCTTGTTCTTTTGGGTTTTAATGGAAGCCTCATTACATAGACATGATTAATTAAATCATCGGCTATTGGTGATGAACTTAACCCTCAGCATCTCTTCTCTTCCCAGTGGTTGTGGGGTGTGGCTAAAAGTCCTGACCCTGGAACCCTGCCTTGGTCTTTCTGATAACTGCCCCCATTCTGAAGCTACCTAGGGTCCCCCAGTCAACTCATTAGCATACAAAAGACATCATTTTGGAGATTCTAATCTTCAAAAAGAGTTGTATGTCAGAAAACCAGGTTGAAGACCAATATCACAGGTGTCTTTCAAAAAGCAGATTTTTGAAACGTATACATTTTGTTTCCTATCAAAAAAAGCTTTCCGACTCCAAGGTTGCAAAGATTTTTTCCCTAGGTTTTCTTTCAGAAGTTTATAGTTTTAGTTTTTAAACTAATGTCTATGATACATTGAGTTATCTTTTATATGGTGTAAAGGAAAGATTAACGTTAATTTTTTTTCTATATGGATATGTAGTTCTTCCAGCAGCGATTGCTGTTAAGACTGTCTTTTCTCCATTGAATAACCTTAGCATCCTTGTTGAATATCATTGGATCATTCATATGTGGATCTATTTCTGGATAGTTTATTCTGTTCCATAGATTTATTTGTTTTATCTTTTACACAAATACTATCTTTCTTGATTAATGAAGCTTTATATCAATACATATTATATATGTCTTCAAATCAGATGTCAATCCTCTAAATGTTTCCTTTTTAAAAAAATATTATTAATATTTCAGGTACTTGGCATTTTCATATCAATTTTAGAATCTGCTTGTCAATTTCTGCAAATTCCTGATGCTAGAACTGGACTGATTGAATTTTGGATAAATCTGGGGAGGAACGGCATGTTAACCATAATTGAGTTTTCCAAACCAGGAACATGGGCTATCTTTCTATTGGTTTAGGATACTTGCTTTATCATTGTTTTGAAGGATCCAGGAAAAAAAAATGTTAAGATAAAATATAAAATGAGGTCACACTGCTACTCTTAACTCAAATTCAAGACTACATGGTTTTACTTTACCTTATTGATCTTATATCTGTATTTTTCCCCAATGATAAAAATGCAAATTTCCCACAAAAACCACATGGTTAATCATTTGCTTAATTCTATATTACATATATGATACTCTCATAATAATACCATTGCTAATACCAAAAATATGATGGAGAACCAGTTTAATATTCTTTTTTAAAGTTCTTTTTATCAGAAAGTGGATTCCACCGGGAATATGCAATCAAATTATTGTGTTCAAAAGCATTTAGAATATTTCCTCTGTGCGTGATTATGCCAGGAGTCATCAAATAGTTTCTTGTAAAGAGTCAGACAGTTAATATTTTAGGCCTTGTGAACCACAAATACCCTCTGTTTCTTCTCCTCTTCCTCCTTTTCCACAAAGCCTTTAAAAAATGTAAAACTTCTTCTTAGCTCATGTGCAGTACAAAAAGAGACCTGGGATGGAATTAGCCTGCAGGTCAGTTTACCATCCCTGGATTATGTCAATCATTGAATTTACAATTAAGATCATTGATTTTGCTTTCAATCTTCTACCTTCCTTATACCTATTTATATTACATTATATTATCATTATACAAATATTCACCCCTTTCCCCTACCCTACTTTCACGGAAGAACTGTACTCCCTACCCTGCTAATGTTGAGCCAGGCCCGATGACTTGATTTTGCCAGTGGAATGCAGGCAGAAGTGACTGCGTGTGTGTTCTAAACCCAATCCTTAGTGTGTCATGCTTCTATTAACCCCTCCAGGAGCTGCTTCTGCCATGAGGAAGACTGTGTTTCTGTAATTGCCCGATGAGTTCTTCCTGTCCACTGCACAGACAAAACTAGTCCACTGAGACTACGAAGTTGCAGTAAAGAGTGTAATTAACACGAGGTTGACCACATGGGAGAAGTGAAATTACTACTTAAATCAGTCTTTCTGAAGGCTCAGAGGTTAGGGCTTTTCAAAGATAGTTTATTGGACAGGGGCTAGGGAGTGGGTGCCCCTGACTGGTTGGTGATGAAATCATAGGGGTGTGGAAAACAGTCCTCATGTGCTGTGTCTGCCTCTGGGTAGGGGCCATAGGACCAGTTGAGTGATGAGTCACAAGTCCAGGTGGGGTCAGTCTGTTGCCACAATGCAAAAGTCTAAAAAATATATCAAAAGACCAATCTTAGGTTCTATAATAGTGGTGTTGTAGGAGCAACTGGGGAAGTTACAAATCTAGTGACCTCTGGCCACATGACTCCTGAGCAATAAGGAATTATAGAAACTACAACTATATCCTAGCAGAATTCAGGCTTCTCCCACAATCTTGTGGCCTTTTGTTAGTCTTACAAAGGTGGTTTCAGCCCCTAAACAAGGGGGAATCAGTTTTAGGGAGAGACTATTATTATCCTTCCTTCAAAGTTAAACTATAAACTAAATTCCTCCTGTGGTTAGCTTGGCCTCTGCAGGAATGAGCAAAGACTGCCAACCTGTGAGGCTGGAAACAAGATGGAGTCAGCCATGCTAGACTTCTCTCACTGTCATCATCTTTCCAAAGGCAGTTTCATTTCTGGTAGCCCTGTCTTTCAGCTGGGTCCCCAAGTGAGACACCTAAGCAGAGCTCCACCTGCTGCCTTGAAGACCCATAGCCCAAAGCAAAGCTTCCCCTGCGGACCCCAGACTCACATCTCGAAGAAAGAAGACAAACCCAGTGTGACCCACAGGCCTGGGAACTTGGGAGTAAATGGCTATTCTTTTAAGCTAGTGAGTTTAGGGTAGTTTGTCACATAGCATTATTGTAGATATAGTTGGCAGATACAGTAACCATTTTTATCTTTCCTTTTTTAATATAAGGAAATCACATACGCATTATCTATGTGTGTGTGTATATATATACATACATTGATCTATATCTATATATTAAAAAGGGGTGATGAATATATAGATATCACCCCTTTTTGATTTTTGTATTTTTCTGTTTTAGTACATGACAGCATACTAGCACATGACTCTCCTTTTTAAGAATCTCTTGACAATATGCTGGAGGTCACTGCATGTAGTGTATGAAGAGATCCCTCATTCCTTTTCACAGCTGCATGATACTCACTTGTGTTGTGCACTGTACTCTGTTCAACCAACTCCCTGCTGGTGAGCATCTGGGTTTTTGCTATTTCTAACAGTGCTGCAGTGAATAGCCTTTTAACATGGCTTTTCATGTTTGTTTGTTTTTTTCTTTCCCAGTACATCTTTGGGCTAGGTCTTTAGAAGTGGGATGGCTGGGTCAAAGGATAACTACATACATGGCTTTACTACATATTGCCAAATTTTCCTTTCCTGGGTTGTACCATGCTGCACTTACACTGCCAATTTATCACTGGGCCCATTTCTCATAGAATCACCAACCAAATATGTCATCAAACTTTTAGATTTTTTTTTGTCTGATGACACAAAACTCGGTACACTTTTAATCTGCATTTCCAAGTTAAGAGTTAAGTTTAACCTTTCAAAATATTTTAAAGAGATATTTGTGTTTATGTTTCTGTGGAATGTGTGTTCATAATTCTAGTCTATTATAAAGTAATTGGTTCCCCACCCCAACACTTTAAAAAGTCCTTTATGTAGTAGGTATATTAACTCATTGCCTGAAATATACATTGCAAACATTTTATCCTGTTTTGCCATTTGACTATTTGCTTATTTTTCCTATTGCTACCAGAAAGGGGTCCTGATCCAGACCCCAAAAGAGGGTTCTTGGATCTCAAGCAATAAAGAATTTGAGGCGAATCCACAGAGTAAAGTGAAAGCCAGTTTATTAAGGAAGTAAAGGAATAAAGAATGGCTACTCCATAGGCAGAGCAGCAGCTTGGGCTGCTGGACTAAGGATACTTATAGTTATTTTTTGATTATATGCTAAAAAGGGGTGGATTATTCACGAGTTTTCCAGGAAAGGGGTGGGCAATTCCTGGAACTGAGGGTTCTTTCCCATTTTAGACAATATAGGGTAGCTTCCTGATACTGCCATGGCATTTGTAAACTGTCATGGCACTGGTGGGAGTGTCCTTTAGACTGCTAATGCATTATAATTAGTGTATAATGAGCAGTGAGGATGACCAGAGCTCACTTTCACTGCCATCTTGGTTTTGGTAGAATTTGGCTGGCTTCTTTACTGCAACATGTTTTATCAGCAAGGTCTTTGTGACCTGTATCTTGTTTTGACCTCCTATCTCATCCTGTGACTAAGAATGCCTAGCCTCCTGGGAATGCAGCCCAGTAGGTCTCAGCCTTATTTTACCTAGCCCCTACTCAAGACGGAGTGACACTGGTTCAAATGCCTCTGACACGATCAAACTAAGATCTTAAATATTTTATTTATTTAAATTTACTAAACATTTCTCTTATGTTTTAAAATTTTATGTTAGGAGAACATTTCTTTACTCCTAGATAATAGAAAAATTCTCCCAAGTTTTAAAAATTATTTTGTTGCTTTTTTTTTTTTTACATTTAAATATCTGATATATTTAGAACTTTTTGGTATTGAATGTAATCAATAGATCCAATTTTATCTTGTTCTATATAGGTATATGGTTTTTCCAATACTACTTTTTAATAATTCTATTTTTCTCCACTAATTTGAGATGTTGCATTTACTGTATACTAAATTTCCACTTACATTTGCCTATATTTCTGAAGTTTTGATTCTGTGATTGGATTTTTTAATTTCCATAAAGATAAGACATATTGCAATAAATGTGAATCTTTATCACAATAAAGTTGATTATGGTAAGGGTTGAAACAGTAGTTTTTCCTCTACTCTTCTATTTAGCTAGGATCCCCTGTAAAAAAAAAAAAAAAAAAGGGACAAAACAAACAGAAGTTTGTTGACATGTATTCTGTAAGTACGCATGGGAGATACTCAGGAAAAAAGGGGAAATATAAAAGAAATGGCTTAGAATTTAGGCTTAAATACCATCTTCATCTAAAACAAAGAAAGAAGACTGTGGGGGAGGCCAGTCCTGGGGAGGTGACCAGGGAAAGCATGATAGAAAAGGGTGAGGTTTGTTATGCAGATTTAAATTGGTGCTTTCTCCATAGATGAGTCTTTTGTGATTTAGCCATCCTTTCCTTCCTGGTACTGAAAGGAAGGCATCCTTACAAAAGGAGATTTTCATTATAGAAGTAAGTCTTCCTTGCAAAAGAGTAACTTCTACTCTGTTTCTCTGGTGTCTGCTGTTTCTCAAAAATAATTGGCTCAGAATAATGCTTATGCCAAAGAGGCATATTTTGAGGTAGTATATTTTGGTCTCTTAAGTTATCCAAAAGTGGAAAAACACATTAGACATGCTTAACACATGAGAGAGGCTTAAAGATGTCATTCAGAGTGTGGAGCTAATAATGCTGCAATGATTGTTTAATTACCAAAGAATTGTTCAACAGCTAACATTGCTGGTACAAAGGGAGTCTAGAGAGTGGAGAGGAATAGCCCTTTGAATGGTGTCTATTGCTCTCATGGAACAGGAGGATGCTAGGCCATTGTGGTGTACCAACCTTAAACAATGAGATTCAGAAATTATGATTAAGTATAGAGTTTATCTGAGCTTGAAGATGGCCACCTGGGAGCATAGATTCAAGTTGCCCTGAATATACACTCTCATTAGTAGCAGTTACAAGTGAGTTTTTAATGAAAAAAAGAGATAGTTTCTAGAGTTTACATTGAAATAATGTAAGTTATTAATTGGCTATTCATTGTTCTTTGTATCATAAATTACAGGAACATGAAGGTAATGGGCTGGGCAGCTACTCAGGAACAAAAATATCTTAAAATAATTGCCCCTGGGCACAGATGCAGGGGAAGGACTGAAGTCCAAAGCTCATGGCTCTCTGGGCCTGATAAATTTTGCAGACCTCACACAGCTCAGTCTGCTATGAGCTGCTTTCCTTCCTCAGGTGGCTGTTATCTTTTGAGATCTTCTGTACAATACTCAATAGGGGTGCCTTGGGATGCACTGAGGTGTGAAAGCCTTCTGGATTTTTGTTCCTGCTCATGAAACCAAAACATTACCTGCCCACAGCATCCTCTGAATACCTCTCACAGCCATGCTCAGACAAGAGATTCAAATGCTACCATATCACAAGTCTGCAATAATGACAGCTAACATATTCTGTATTCTGGAGAAATGGCCCAACCATTTTAGAATAATTAATCTTGGGACAAAGGAAGCTTATGGGAGAAATGGAATAGCTAAATATTTTAAAAATAGAGGGTGGTTTACACATCTTGTCATTTCCAGTGCTTAATAATTTATTACCAACTCAACCACAGCTTTGCAAAAAGGAACTTTTTAGGATTACTGTATAATTTTTTAGCATTGACACTGCTGCTCACTTACTCTAAATATAAATTCTAGGAATTCTTCTACTTTTTCTCTTTTGTCCACCTGAAAAGAAGAGAATGAAATGCAAAATGAGATTTAAACAGTTTACTAGAGACTGAGAAATAAAAATCCTAAGTCCCTCAGTGGACTAAACAGATTCCCCTGTTGGCCAGGAGGATCCCAGGTAAACCTTAAAAACTGAGTTCCTGGCCATGATGGGATGGGAGGTCAGACATGCCTCAGTAAGTCCCTTCCTCATTAACCTTCAAGCAGAATTCCTTCCTAAGGAGTAAACAGAAACCAGCTCTAGAAAGCAAGAAACAGACAACTCATTTTTTAATCACCTTTAGCCAGTCATCTGAGGCCACAACTGGATTCATCTGACATAGACACATTTGACCCAACAGCTCGGCAGTTTCATGATGCTTCCCCTCCTAAAAACTGACCATCTCTGGACTAGTTTTGGCCAACTTGTGGAAGATGCTCAGTGAGAGTTTTTGTGTCCTTCTCTGTGTCATCTTTTGGATATCTGAGGGCCCAGATATCCACTCTCAGATCATGCCAACATCACCATTTTTTAAAACATGTGACCCATAAAGAAGCATGAAGCTCAGTTGCACATGTGCTTGTTTCTCCTTTCACAGACATTCATGATGTTTCCTATAGCTTGTTAAATACTTATACTTAGCCAACCCATTTAGCCTAAATTCCTGTTCCCTCCACACCTCCCTCAAGGTGCTTGCTTTGGGCTTTGGCTGGAGGCTACACTTCCCAGCCCGTGGGATGGCCAGCCTGTAAGCCGCAGACTTTCATGAGAAATAAAGATCACCTTTCCAAAGTAGTGAGCCTTGTGAGTCTTTAGCTCACATGCTAAAATAAGGACAGCTGCCCAGGAGGTTCAGGTCCAAGTAACCTTGGATATGAGCTTTATTTGGCCTTTGTTACAGGCAGGCTTTTAAAGGAAAAAAAAAGAGAGACAGAGTGGGAGACAGAGAGAGTGCTGGTGCAAGGTTCTGTGAGGAATTCTTATTGGTTTACAGAAATAAAACTGATCACTGATCAGCTATACATTCTTTACACTGTGGGGTGTGGAATATAGTGTCTGGTGAAGCATTATTAGGTTAATTCATAGCTATCTGTGACAATAGCAAGCTGTTTCAACAGGCGAATACATAGCTTAAAGGCAGGAGTAGGATGTGATTGCTGTCTCATTTTCATGTCTCTCTAGGCCTGATCATTTGAAAGGGCTTGCATTCCTCTGATAAAACTTCTTTTCTTTCCTCACTTGAATGTGGGATACAAATAACTTATTTCTTTACACTACTCTAGTTCCCTCTCATGTCTTCCTTATATGTTTTCTTGACATTATAATTTTATGTTTAGTTATCCTTTTAGTTATTTTTATGACCATAGGTAATATACATGTATCTCTATTTCTTACTCTATTAATAGTTTAGAGAGTATGAATTTCTAGATTTGAAATTCCACACTGTCTATCAGAGCTTATCTGTCTCAGATAGTTCCCCTAACCATGTAATCAGGCAAATTTGGATAAGGAAAGATATGGGTATTACAAGATGTGGGTAACGTTTAGGAAAATCAAAGGGATCATGGCAGATCCACTGCAAGCCCAAAGAGAGAGAAGATGAACAGGGAGGGCTTCCTGGTTTGACCTATGGTCTTGAGTAGAGAGACACAGCCAATCTGCAACTCTCTTGGCAGGAACATAAGGAGGGGATACATACTTTGACTTCATTCTCTTTCTCCTCTTAGTCTTCTGCTGGTGTCTCTCATCCTCAAAACCTAACTGAAAGCCGGAGGGCAAGGTAACACATAGCTGCTGGTCTCCCGGGGCACAAAGCAGGATGGCAAGAATAGGGAAGCCTGGAAATATCCAAGCTCAAAATAATTTTTCTTCACAACATCATGTCTCTGCCTTGTCATGCCTACTAGTGGCAGTGAAATATTTCTATACCAGTTTGAAGTTTCTGGTTCACTTCTGGAAGTGAATAAGCTTCTCTTGACACTTGGTGCTTTGAAATTTCCTGGGAATAAGTTTATGTCTAGATCATTTTGTATTCATGCTACCAACAAATCAGTGGACATTTTAAATCTAAAACCTCAGATACACTTAGAACCTCAGTTCTAAGAAACAGTATTCTTTTTCTGCGATAGCCTCCCTAATTTTTTTCCACTTCTGTTTTTCTAGAACATTTATTAGATGGCGACTGCCCTCTCAATAAATTGATTGCCAGTGCTCCTCAAATTTTATTTTTCTTTTGTATTCCTTTTCGTTTTGCTCTATACTTTGAAAGATTTGATGACTTCTACAACTTTTTAATTGCATTTTTATTTTGGCCATCGTATTTTTCATTTCCAATGATTTGTTCTTATTTACATATCGTTTCTTTTATATAGCAACCTGGCTTTGTTTTGTTTCTATGGATGTGATGTTTTCTTGAATTTCTCTGGAAAAATTATTTAAAGTCTATAAGAAATTATCTCCTTTTAACTTTCTCTGTTCTCTTCGGAGCCACGCAGTGTACATTCATGACAGACAGAGAACCTGGGTTCTCATCCCGGCTCTGGCATTCACTTGTTTTTGACCTAGAGCGAGCCACCTAGGCTTTGTGCTTTGGTTTCCTCCTTTGTGTAAACCACCCCAGAGGCCGGGCGTAGTGGCTCACGTCTGTAATCCCAGCACTTTGGGAGGCCGAGGCAGGCGGATCACGAGGTCAGGAGATAGAGACCATCCTGGCTAACACAGTAAAACCCCGTCTCTACTAAAAAATACAAAAAATTAGCCGAATGTGGTGGCAGGCATCTGTAGTCCCAGCTACTCGGGAGGCTGAGGTAGGAGAATGGCGTGAACCTGGGAGGCGGAGTTTGCAGTGAGCTGAGATCACGCCACCCACTGCACTCCAGCCTGGGCGACAGAGCAAGGCTCCGTCTCAAAAAAAAAAAGAAAAAAAAAAGAAAACCACCCCAGAGAGTGGATGTGAGAATTACATCAGTTAACATTTGCAAAATCTTTAGAAAAGCGCCGGCACAAAGTGCTCAGCAAGTGCTAACTAGAACCTTTACTTGCCTCTCTTCTGTGCTCTGCATAGCAGCTGGCAATTCTTCATTGTTTCAAAGTATTTATAAATTAGGGATTTATGAATAAAGGAGTTTCTGTTTTATTTCTGGCCATTCTTTCACAAGGCTGACAGTGAGCTCTGGGTGGATGGGTGGATCTGGTTCACTGGTGGGATTTACCTCAAGGCTGGGGATGGACAGGCCTGCAGGCTGCTCTGCTCTTATCCCACAAGCCCATGGAAGAGGGCATGTAAGGATTCTACTCACAGGGCCCTGCCACTACTGAGAAGCAGATAATTCACTGTCTTGCTGCAAACTCCCTCTCTCCATGTATCTGCGTTAGGCAGGGCCACTTTCTTAGCCATCCACTAGGCAGTTCTTCAGGTAAACATTTCTGTGTGTGCCTCTTATCTTGCAAGTGTCAGTACCTGCTGATTCAGGAATGGGATTCTTCCCTTCTTCCCCCAAAAGAGAGCTCCTACCTTTCCAGAGCCTTGTCCTGGGTCAGCTCAGAACAGCATCCACACTTGAGATGCCGGAAATCCTTAACAATTCTCCCTCCTCTGATATTTTTCCATTCTACTCTGGTCTTCTTGGAAATTCATTCTCTTTTCTGTCTCTTTACTCCTGTTTTTTAGAGAAATAGAAAATGTCTCAGCTCATTTGGGAACTCAAAATAAATAAATAAATAAATAAATAAATAAATAAATAAATAAAGAATAATGGTAATCATAAATAATAAATTACTGTGGCTTACACAACAAATATGCATTTCTCTTAGCTCTGGAGGCGAGAAGCCTGAGAGCAGGGAGCCAGCACACTCAGATTCTGGTGAGGGCCTCTTCCAGGGCGCAGACTGCTGAGCTACCATTGGATCCTCACATAATAGAAATAAGGCAAGAGAATGCTCTGGGGTCCCTTTGATAATGGCACTAATCCATTCATGAAGGCTCCATCCTCATGATGTCATTAACTTTCAAAGGCACCTTCTCCTACTGCCATCACGTGGGGGTTTGGGATTTCAACATATGAATTTTGGAATGGCACATTCAGTCCACTGCAGGAAATAAATATGTGCTAGCTCTGTCAGCTGAACCAGACACTAAACTCAACTGAAAATTTTTACTTCTTAGATAGATGATATTCCATGCTGAAGGGATACTTTGGGTTTTGCTATCTAGGAGCACTTGGCTAGCTGCTGGTTTACACATCTTTCTCACAGGTCTCCAGGCACCTCGTGCACACCTGTGCTGTAGACGTGGTCTCACTCCACACCTATGTCTGCTTTTCCACCTCTGCCATTATGGTAGAATGGGCAGGAGCGTCCTCCCAGTGTTCACGGTCACTCACACAGCACCTGATGCGTGCTCAGCATCTTCCCATGCCTTCACGTGTTCCCTGCCTCACTACACAACAAAAGGATTTGACACAGATCACAAATTTATACTGAACCAAGACAGTGGAGTTCTAAAACATTTGGGCCAAAGGAAATGTTCAGTAGAGTTGGGGTATAACACCAGTTAAAGGAGTGAGCAGTGGGGAAGAGATGACATTCAGGGCCTCAGGGCCTCTGCAGTCATGAAAACTGGGCTACAAATGTGGCTTTTGGCCTCTGGGAGGCCACAGGAAGAGTGAAGCACATTAGAAACACTTATTTTGTATATAATGTGTTCTTGAAAGCATGAATAAAAGACATTTCAAAACAAATAGTATTATACTTTTAGCTGTGGTGGCAGCTGGGTAGATGTGCTCTGTTGCCAGAGACTGAAAACCAGCTTAAAATATCTGAACACATTGTGCCTTTTAGGCACAATATTTAACACATTTCATTGAATCTAGTTCTTTTCCTTTATAATGCAACCATTTGAAAGTCTATTTGAGATGAGACTTACGCATGCAGCTCATTGATCAATTCCATCTCAGCCTTAATTGTATTACAGTGATGGGACTAACATCTTTGTTACTAGTATCAGCAGCTTCATTTTTCTGTTCTAATTTATTTTTTGAAGGATAAAATAACAGACACATAAATAGTGGCACCAACACTGGCTTACTGAGCTGGAGCTTTGGGAGGCGGGCTTTGCTGTACATGAGAAAGCTGCTAACACTTGTCAACTGATGCGCAAAAGTCCAAATTCAGACTGTAAAACATTTAATTCTATCAATATATAATTAATGCAAGTCAAACACATGAAAGTTAAAGAAGACTGTAATCACAACATTTCCATTTTTTCCAAAAGAAGAAGTAACTCAATTTATGACAATAAACAATCCAGGCCTCAGAGTCTTGTACATTAGAAAGTGGGATCCCCCACAAACACACACACACAAACACACACACACACAGGTGTAGTTTAGAAGACAGATGTAGGTGTAAATGTTTTTACTAAGGTTTTCATTTGCCTGGGTAAGCTAACACACAGAAGGAAATGTTTTCTGATAGGTAATATGTATTCTTACCCTAAATAAATTATTATTATTTATATATTTTTTAAAAGCAGGGCTTACCCATGGATGAAAGAAGGTTAAAGTTAAGATTTGTTCTCCAAAATGGCATTCCTTCTGTTTGAGTTTTGGTGGGAACCTCACCAATATAGATGCCAACTATTTCCATAATCTGTAGCAAGTTGCAAAATCACCCGTTTTAGTTCAGGTAGTCCTTGCTGCTTTAAAAAAGAAATCCCCACATCTCAAAACTTAAAATAAAACTTCATAGCCTGGCATGGTGGCTCAGGCCTGTAATCCCAGTGTTTCAGGAGGCTGAGGTGGAAGGACTGCTTGAGGCCAGAAGTTCGAGATCAGCCTGGTCAACATAGCAAGACCCTGTTTCTGCAACAAATGAAAAAAAATAACCAGGTGTGGTGGTGCATGCCTGTAGTCCTAGCTACTCAGGAGCCTTAGCAAGAGAATTGCTTGAGGCCAGGAGTTCGAGGCTGCAGTGAGCTGTGATTGCACCACTGCACTCTTGCCTAGGCAACAGAGCAAGACTCTGTCTATAAAAAATGAAATAAAATAAATTGAACTTACAAGATCTGAATTTTATTCCTGGACATAGACCATCTCTTAACCCCTCTGGCCTCAGCTTTGGTACCTGCACAATGGGAACAATATTACCTACCGCCCGGCAATGTGGTCAGCGTAAAAGAACATAAAAAATATCAGGGAGCCTCCCACCCTCTTATATCTGGAGTAGAATGTGCTTTCTGCATGGAGTGCTGTGTGTCTCTGAAGTTCCCCACAAGCCGTTGGCCCTCGCAGACTTTGTTCTTCACTGTCATTTCCAAGTCTGTCCTGGTTACTGTTGTGTGTGGTGTAGATAAAGCACTTCTCATTTTCTTAGTATCTCGACTACAGGGGAAAATTATAGTCATTAATGCACACTATTAAATTATGTCAAACACTAGACTCAAAATTTCTGCTGAATACCAAGTAGGTTTTGGTTAAAAGGAAAATCTGATGTAGATTTAGGACTCTACTTGGGATTGTCCCTCTAGCCTCCCCTCCGCTCTGCCCCATCTTCTTTAAGGTGGTATAATGCATTGCTGAATTTGGAAGGAGATAGGAATAAATAGCCCGTGGGAGATCTGGGCCAGGGGTAAAGTCCAACCTTGAACCTGGCAGTGTCAGACTGTGGACCTGAGTCAGGGGCTGCAGTGCACCAGCGCAGCCGTGGGAAGAAGCAAGTGCCCCCTTCCCATGCAGCCTGGCTGTGGCATGTCTCCCATGGGTACCCTCGGATCTAACCTTGCGGCAACCTTGCAGCCCCCAAATGCAAGCTCCTTTTAAAAAAGTGGCAGTCACGTGTTTACCGAAGTTTTCACTGGGAGACCCAGAGAAAGGTCTCTATCACTCACCACCTGTCAGACAACTTCAGAACCTGCCCTGTAACATTGCAGCCCCCATCATTCCCCTTTCCTGCTACCTGTCTGCCAGCCACTCAATTTCCCCTGGCCCCACCCCAACCCCGTGTTATCCACTGCCTTACTTTTTATTTATTTTCTGTTGTGTGTTGGAAAATTCACCTCTGTACCAACTCCTCCTCTCCTGCATCTCCATACCCATCAACCCCTCAGCAGAGGCCCTGATGAGGGATTCACCTCCCTGCCATCTCTATACCCATCACCCACTCAGCAGAGTCCCCTGATGAGGGATTCCCCTCCCCCACATCTCCATACCCATCACCCACTCAGCAGAGGCCCTGATGAGGGATTCCCTTCCCCGTCATCTCCGTACCCATCACCCACTCAGCAGAGGCCCCTGATGAGGGATTCACCTCCCTGGGAGGCAGCGGGGGTGGTAATGTACACATTTATAAGTGCTTTCCTTTCTCTCTATGGTACCATGGATGGCACAGTGTGAGGCTGTATGACTCCAGCAATGATTAAGAAGCAGGTCTTGGCCAGGCATGGCGGTCACACCTGTAATCCCAAAACTTTTGGAGACCAAGATGGGATCATTGCTTGAGGCCAGGAGATCAAGACCAGACTGGACAGCACAGCAAGACCCTGTCTCATTTTAAAAAATTAACTTCACGTGGTGTTGTGCACCTGTACTCCCAGCTACTTGGAAGGCTGAGGCAGAGAACTGCTTGAGCCTAGGAGGTCAAGGTTGCAGTGAGCTGTGATCCCACCACTGCACTCTAACCTGAGTGATCGTGAGATTTTGATGAAAGAAAGAAAGAGAGAAAGAAAGAAAAAGAAAGAAGGAAGGAATGAAAGAAGGAAGGAAGGAAGGAGGGAAGGAAAGAAGGAGGGAAGGAGGGAAGGAAGGAAGGAGGGAAGGAAGGAAGGAGGGAAGGAAGGAGGGAAGGGGAAAGAAAGAAAGAAAGAAAGAAAGAAAGACAGAAAGAAAGAAAGACAGAAAGAAAGAAAGAAGAAAGAAAGAAAGAAGAAAGAAAGAAAGAAAAAGAAAGAAGGAAGGAAGGAAGGAAGGAAAGAAAGAAAGAGAGAGAAAAAAAGAAAGAAAGATCTCGTCCACAAAGTGCTCTCCCTCTGTGGGGTGAGCAACCAGCTTTCTGTGCCTCTGTGGGGTGAGCAGCCAGCTTTCTGTGCCTCTGTGGGGTGAGCAGCCAGCTTTCTGTGCCTCTTTGGGGTGAGCAGCCAGCTTTCTGTGCCTCTGTGGGGTGAGCAGCCAGCTTTCTGTGCCTCTGTGGGGTAAGCAGCCAGCTTTTTGTGGTGGCTTAGGTTTTCATCATGCATTTAACATTGTTCATCACTGTTTGTGCTCATAAGAACCCCCTCCAGAAAGACAGACTTCCTCATCCGCACACAGCAGCAGGTGATGCAGGGCCTGTGAGTTGTGGCTCCTCTGGCATCATATGGGGGTCTCGGGTAGAACAGACCACAGCCTCTCATGTTTTAAGAAAAGTGGTTTTGATTCTATAACAGAAAACTCACAAGCCATCCAGGAGAATTCCAAATGACGAAATGAACAGAGCAGGTTTCATCACTACACGGAGCCTCCCCCTCTGTAGAGGCATTTGGAATTTGGTGAGGACTCACCATGTCCCTATAACAAGAACCAGGGCAATGTCTGTAACCTGCACCCCAAGGCCTCCCAGAGAGGAAAACAACAGGGCATTCCCAGGGAATCTCGCCTTCCCCTTGCTCTCATCTCCAACTGGCCCCATCTCCTGGCAAAACATAGAATAAACTTTCTGCTCTGAGTCTGGAATTTGGAGCCAGCTCTGGTGGAAGGAAGAGGGTGCCAGCCCTCCAGATACCCAGCCGCCAGCCCTGGGCCCCCTTCATAACTTCCGTGGTGCCTCTTCCTTTCTGGCAGAGTTGCTAATGGGAGCTGAGCGGGGCCATCCATCCGTGCAGCTGCGCATATTTAATCAAGGGTCTGTCTGACAGTGCTGGGGCTCAGCGAAGCAGCTCCCCCGCTGTGAAAAAGCGCTGATCGCTGCTCCACTGTTCTTTCATTTATGGGTGGTTCTCCCCCTCCCCTGCCCTCCCCCTCCCCCACTGCTTCTGTGCACCCATGACAGTGTCAGAGGCTTGGGAGAGCAAGATCGCTCCAGCAGACGCCTTCTTGCACATCCAGAAAACCAGGGGATGACAGTTTCCACATGGACTTGGAGGGGCCGGAGACGCAGCTGCACCAGGCTGCCCTGCAAGTAGAGGGAGGAGGTCCCATGGAATGGCTTCACTACAGTCTTCCCAACTGTCGGGGACTCTGCCCTCTTCCTTTTAGGTGCAGATTCCTGGACAGTTCAAAGCAGTAGCTGAAGAGGCATGTTAAGCAGTCAACAAGGCTCCTGGAAGCTTTGTCACTCACCTCCAGTGTTCAGATTTCCCATCCTCCTAGACCAAGGCTTTTTGACCTGGGCCCCATGGACATTTTGGCTGGATCATTGTTTCTTGTGGGGGCTTTCCTATGCATTGTAGGGTGGTTAACAAGGTCCCTGGCCCCCACCCACTGGATTCCAATAGCACCTCCCTCAACAGTGTGAACAACTAAAAGTGTCTCCAGGCATTGCCAAACATCTCCTGTGGGTGAAATCACTCCTAGTTAGGAACCACTGACCTAAATGGTCCTGACATGGCCGAGCCATGTTCTTTCTTCTGCATCTTCACCATCATCCCATTGTCACAGCAGCAGCGTAACCACACGTTCATCATCACCATCACCACCGTCACCATGCCTTAGGCAGCATCTGTGTCAGTCATGATTACTAACATCTGTTCGTGATGATAGAGGACCTTGTGAAGGAGCTGTACTGCTCCCCCGGTGCCTGGCATGTTCCTGGAAATGTGTGCAGACTAACACAAGATCCCTGGGAACCCGAAGAGGTTAATCCTACTATGCCCATTTTAGAGATAAGAAAACTGATGATCACGGAGCCTAAGTAACTTTTCTCGAGATGTGGCAGAACACAACCGTGCCACTGTCTAACCTAAGCGGGAAATTTTGTTCACTGTACTCTGTTGCCGTACACTTCTCTTTGTTCAATTATCTCTTCCCTCAAGCTCCTGGCATTGATCAGGCACAGGCTTGGCATCCACATCAATGTAAGAACGGGAATCAAGTCATTCAGCTTAGCTCAAGTAATTCAAATTAATGTGCACCCTGTCTGTTGAGGCAATAAAGAAGTGTTTGCAACACAGGACTAATCCCAGAATTCTGGTTCCAGCTTTGACTTGCTCTGTGAGCTTAGACAAGCCACTTGACCTTTCTAAGCCTCCCACACTTTATTTGTAAATGCACTAATACTTGTAAGAAGATAAGAACCACACCTGGATACAGTTAACCCTCAGTGAAAGCCACGTGTTACTATTAGTGACAGATGCTCTCCGGGTAAATCAACATCTTTCTTTTTGTTCTCTCTGCAAAAGTGGTTAGGGAGGTGCTGTGTGAGCTTAGGGGAGATTAGAACCCCAGTGTTGGGGTCAGACAGGAAGATGCCTGGCTGCTTCTCTCAATTTCTCCTCTGAGAAATGGCAGCTTGTCTTGGATAGAGCCCAGCCTGGGCGTCAGAGGTCCTGAATTTCAGTTTTGGAATGGACCACATACAGCAAGACCGAGCAAGTCATGTACCTGCCAGGGCCCTGAGTTCCTTATCTGCGCATTAGGCTAGATAATCACCAAGCTCCTACATCAGCATGTTGTACAACAGACAGTTTTACTCACCTGCTAATGCATACACTAGCACCGTCTATTTCAGGATTGGATGAGGTCTTTCTCCAGTGCTGACTGGGCTGGCTAAGGCCAGAGAGTGGTTGGGCTACCTCCCTGGAAGAGCTCTCCAATGGCTGGCACCCATCCTTGCCCATCTCTGACAGCAGACACCCTGCCCAGGATTAAGGACCAGAAGTGTGTGTGTGTGTGTGTGTGTGTGTATGTGTGTGTGTATATATATATATATAATGGATAGATAGATAAATCAATAGATTTTTTTCCTTTTATACATATTTTATCTTTTTCTTCCCTTTTATCTTTCTATAGCAACAGATTCTTCAAACAAGCTGCACTCCCATGTGTACTTAGGCGTGATTTTCTTAGGCAGAAAGCAGGACATGCAATCAGGTTCATACACAGCGGGTGCGACTTCATGAACGCATCTGAAGAACCGATTGGCTGGACACGTTTTTAAAGATGTCTCCTCTTGACCTGTAATCTGAAGATTGATTTTGCTGAGAGAAAGGGCTGAATTGCAGGTCAATACCTTTTTTTTTAAGAACCTTCTCACTTTAATTAATTGTCCTTACAAAGTCCTAGATTACAGCTGAGGGATAGGTGATAAGAAATTAATGAAAGTGCAAAGCGTAGGGAGGAGGTAAGCTCTGACAAGATTATGGGGTGCGGGAGAGGAGGATTTGGGAAATAGACTGAGAGGAAGCAACGTCTTGGGTGATAGCAAAGAGATGATTTCCTGTCTGTCTGTCTACCTGTTTATCCATTTGACAGCACTGTCTCTAGGGCATTTTTTTCAGTGGTGCTGGGCACAGCTCACACCATCACCATTATTTATAAGACACACAGTTATTGGGGTTATTGGAAGGAGTTCGGGGTTTGCAATCACATGATCATGCTGGCAGCTCCAGGTCTGTCGATTGCTCACCTTGGCTTGCTTCTCTGGTAAATGAGGGTAAGAGTTCCTACTGCATAAGGAAGCTACTTGGCTCTATGGCAAGCAGGGGCTGTGGATGGGCCAGGCAGGAGGCTGGGAGACAACCCAGGGTCACACCAAAGCCATGCCTAGCATCCTGCCTCCTCCCTGAGCTCCCCGGGGCACAGTGTGCTTCTCCTGCCAGGTAGGGAGAAAGCCCATAGGGACTTTGGAAGTCATTACAGTGGCCCTCTTCCACAGAGTCTTCATGCATACTTTCTGCTTTTCTGTTTCTTTCACTTCCCTTCCTTCAGGGAGCATTGGGTAGTGAAGTGCCAAGAGTAGAGATCTTTGAAATCAGACAGCCACCATCCAGCTCTGCCTGGTTTTGTGAGCTTATGGAAGGCATGTATTCAACAGAAGACATGCATGCCAAAGCATGCTAGGAGTTCTGTAAACCATACAGGAAAACTAGAAAGTGGTCACTAGCCACTGGAAGCTAGACTGGAAGGTCAGCAAAGGTTTCTCTGAGAAAGTGACATTCAAAGCCTGAAAAGACAGCCGGGAATCAACCAGGGCACACAAAGAGGCAGGGAAAGGGATGGAGAAGAGTTCCAAGGGGAGGGAAGAGACTGCTCAAGGCCCCAAGCAGGGCAGAGGCCAGTGTGTGAAAAGCTGAAGGCCTTGCCAAGCAGGGCTGGCAGAAGGGAAAGTGCAAGAGATGAGGTTGGAAACCAAAGGAGCAGAGGGAACATGAGGGTTATAGATGCAGTAGAAGTTGGTGTCATATCTAAAGAGCAAGAAGAAGCTCTTCACGGATGGTGACTTCTTTTTTTTTTTTTTTTTGGTTTTTTTGTTTTGTTTTTGTTTCTGTTTTTAAAGAGACAGAGCCTTGCTCTATTGCCCAGGCTGTAGAGCAGAGGCACAATCATGGCTCACTGCAGCCTTGAATTCCTGGGTTCGAGCAGTCCTCCTACCTCAGCCTCCTGAGTAGCTGGGGCTAGAAGTACATGCTACCATGCCCGAATAATTAAAAAAAAATTGTAGAGATGGAGTCTCATTATGTTGCCCAGGCTGGTCCTCAATTCCTGGCCTCAAGCCATCCTCCCACTTCGGCCTCCCAAAGTGCTGGGATGACAAGTGTGAGCCACCATGCCTGGCCTCTAGAGACTTTGGTGCATCAAAGTTTACGGTTTCTACAAAGGCTCTCTACTAAATGCCAGAGATATAAAATTAACAAGTTCCTACCCTTGAGGAGCTCCTAAAGTTGTGGAGTATCATCTTTATAGATCTAACATATAGTTACCCACAGTCTTTGCTTGTTAGATCTGCTACCTACTGGGCTCTACACTAGGAGAAAATCAATCATAATTTGTACTCCACAGGTCTTGCTGCCCAGTGAAGACACAGACTTTGAACAATTAATCCCAACAAAGATGTGGAACATTTTAACTATAATCCAAGGCCATTGCAAAGAGGAGTAGAGGACTTTAGGGAAAGCACAGCTTGTGCAAAGGCCCCATGGCAGGAGGGGCCCTGGTGCATCTGAGGGGCTACAGTGGGAGTGATGAGAGGTCACTCTAGGAGGAAGGTTGGGGGCAGACCCTGCAGGTCTGCTGGGCCTTGTGAGTAGCCCTAGAGTGTGGTCAGAATCCATACAGTGCATACAATGCAAAGAGGGAGCAGGGGGAAGAGCAACCCCAGCTGGAGGATCAGGGAAAGGCCCCTGGACAGGGATCTGGGTTTAAAGGATGCCTTGTCCCTCTCTCAGCCTGGTGTAGAGAAAAGTATATGAACAGCAGGATCAGAACATGTTCAGAAAAGTTCCTGTGGCTGGAGGGCCAGAAGGTGGGGGTGGAAGGTGAAGTTACAGAGGGAGGCAATTGGGGTCAGATCCTGAGAGCTTTCTAGACCAAGCTAGAGCAACTTGGAAAAAAGGATCCACCAGCTTCTCGAAAAAGCACTTAGCCTGTGAATGTCAGGGCAGGCCTAGAATCCAAGGGAGTAGCTTGTCCAACATCTCTTTAAGAGGAGACTGAGACCCCTTCCAGCTCTGACATCCTCTGACTCTCAAATGTGATTTGCAGACTCAACCATTGCACCTTTGGAGACTGCTGTTGGAGACTTCGTGGCTTCAGTAACAGAAGTGTGATCTGTCAAAGCTCTGGACACCAGAAGCTGGATGTTGGCAGGGCCATGCTCCCAAGGCTCTAGAAAAGAACTCTTTCTTCCTCTTTCAGATTCTGATGTCTCCAGGTGCCCCTTGGCTTGGAGCAGCTTCTCTCCAGTCTCTGCCTCCACTTTCAATGGCCCTCATTTCTTCTGTGTCTGTTATCCTGGGATTTATGGCCCATAAATTAAACCAAAATGATCTGCTTCTCCTGAGACCCTTAACTCAGTTACATCTGTGAAGACTTTTTTTGCAAATAAGATCACACCCACAGGCTCTAGAGATTAGGACATGGGCATATTGTTTTAGGGGCCACCATTAACGCACTACTGACCAGCCTCAGAGTCTACCACTAGATTGTTTTTCTGCAAAGGTGCTCACGATAGTCTCATAGGACTTTCTAGTATTTTAAACTTTTTTGTTGTTGTTGTTGTTTTTGAGATGGAGTCTTGCTCTGTCATCCAGGCTGGAGTACAGTGGCATGATCTCAGCTCACTGCAGCCCCCATCTCCAGGGTTCAAGCGATTCTCCTGCTTCAGATTCAAGCTACTCTCCTGAGTAGCTGGGATTACAGGTACATGCCACCACTGCAAGCTAACTTTTGTATTTTTGGTAGATACGGGGTTTCATCATGTTGACCAGGCTGTTCTCAAACTCCCAACCTCAAGAGATCTGCCCGCCTCGGCCTCCCAATGCACTGTTAAACTGTTTTTAAGATCTTTGTTTATGCCAAAGCAAAATGAGAAAAGGGGAATCCTCCACAGTGGCAAAATTTTTACTACAAAATTTTCACTTGGTTTCTCTCTACACCTAAGTCCTGTGCCCATACGTGGGTTGTGAAGGTCTGGCCACAGCTGATTTTCATCCAGCGTCAATAACAAAGACCGTGCCACCTCATTAACCAAATGCAAGGAGACAAGAGGTGGTAAGCCTCATGAACTCACTGGGATCTCGAGGCGCCCTGGTGCCCACTCCGGAATGAGTGTCTCAGCGAATGCTTGTTGGCTGCGGGGCTTGAATGCACGAACCCTGCTTAGTGAGGCTTCCCTCCCTTAACAAGCACTCCGTGGTTATCTGATGCCTTTCTCCACAATACCTGGTTCTGAGAAATCAAATTAAATATAAAGTCCCTCTGCCGCTGAGCAGTTCATTGGAACCCTCCTAATAAAAATTCTTTTGAATGTGCCACTCAGCGGAATTCTGTGTAATTCTAGACAAGAAAAATTATTTCAGAAATATGTTTCTGTATTCAATGGTGTAATGAATACAATCCTTCTTATCACCCAGCACCGAGATTGCGGGTGTGACTGCATGTTAAAGACTGTTTGTAAAAGGGGCGCCTTAGCTCTCCTGGCAGCACACCCAGCCACCGGTCCACGTGGGATCTCCCTTATCTCCTTTCTACGGCAATGATTGTGGGAGAGGAAGATAATGAGGTTTTTTTTGTTGCTTTTTAAAAACCATGTCACAAAAGGTAAATAGAAACTTAAGCCCCAAAAGAAATTTCTCCATTAACACAACTTCTGAAAACATTCTGTACAAAGAAGTCCATCATGCCACCTCTCCAAAACCCTTGCAGAAGAAAAACGTGGAAATTCATCTAAAAACAAAGTTGGAGTGTTCCTTGTGGCTTGTTCAAGACATCGTTGTCCTCGAAAACTCTTCAATCTTGTCAGAGGCCAGTCTGGATCACTGAGGTTCACATTAGACACTATTTGAAAAGGAGTGCTGTTTCATTCTGCAGACCTTACACTACACAGAACAATTAAATGTGGTGCCAGAGAAGTGGGAGAAACAGAGCCTGCTGAGCCAACTTCAATGAACTGATTAAAAAAAGACTACAATTAGTGCCACCAATTTATATATTTCATGTTAAAATCATGTATTTTCTTACATAGGTTAAACATATTCCTTACAATGTTATTTTCCCCTTCTACAGAGAGCACACTTATGGCTAATCAAGGCTGAGTTCTTAGTGCCTGGATTTTTTGTGTGCATAGATTCGTATGTTTCACAGGTTCCTAAATGCCAGAAGTCAGAGGCCAGAGCACTTGGAATGTGAACTGAGCTCACGGAATCACCATTGGCAATCGAGATATTCCAACATGTTTTCCAGACACATCTGTGTCAATTGTCATCTGTACAATTAAAACTATTTTAAAACTAATTTCACTTTCTTAGACTCTTTCCATCATTGCCAATCTCAAAAGAGTCACTTGAAGCATGATTCAAATTTTAAAACATGTTAGGGCTGGGGAAGTGCCTCAAAGTTGGTGTGACCTGCTCAGGCGTGGGAGCTGGGTTCAGAGCGTGTGTGAGCCCTGCCTATGAGCAGCGTACCCTCATGAGCTCTGTGGTTCCAGCCTTTCCTGCAAAGCTGAGTCAGACAGACGGCACTATGCAGGAACTCCTTCTCACACTAGAACTTTGCCAAAAGATACTCACGGGCTGGAACTGCCAGAGTCACTTTTTGGCTTAGAACATCACACAATGTCTATATGATCATTTGTACAATGGAATCTATGTTGTGGAACAGCCAAGATAAAAGAGGCAGATTCAGCAAGGGGGACTCTCACTCTGATTCATAAGCACTTGGCATTTAATGTAGAACCTCTCTTGGTCCAAACTCTGCTCTCCTTTGACTCCCTGATCAAGTGACAGGCAATGCATCCTCCTCTCTGTCCCACCAAACCACAAAGAACCTGTTCATCTCTGAATTTCTCCACATTTCCCAAACCTGGCCAAAGCCTTTGGGTCAGAACTTTCTCCTACTATACCTGCTTTCTAGCTCCCCTGCTTCCCATTCCTTCCCTTGGTGCTATGATCTTAGTTAGATGCTGGCATGGGCTCCTTTTTGATTAAAAACCAAAGGCCACCCTTACACCTCAGTGTCCTTCATCATCTCCCAACTCCCTGCCAGAGCAAGTCCAGCCTCTTGAGGGTGATTCCTGTCTTTGCAGCATCTGGCCTCAACCTGCTCCCCCAGCCTCCCTCT
Source organism: Pongo abelii (assembly GCF_028885655.2). NCBI lineage: Eukaryota > Metazoa > Chordata > Mammalia > Primates > Hominidae > Pongo > Pongo abelii. The sequence goes on along the minus strand of NC_072005.2, from coordinate 34,225,361 downwards.
TTGCTCCCCTCTACCAACACGCCGTGCCCTTTCTCACATGAGCATGGCCGTCTCTGAGCTCTGAGGAATACAAAGCCTATGAACCCGTGAGCACAACCCCAGGTATTCCCAGCTACCAATAATTAAGCAGGTACTTTGTTAACCCTGACAACAGCTGTGAACAAAGCCCCAGTACACAGAAGTTGCAATTTCCTGTCTGTGTGGCAGATATGAGCTGCTGTTAACCTGTGTGCTAATTATTGAAATGTGCCCTCTCCATTCTGAGAAGCATTCTTTTTCTTTTTTTTAATTTATTTTTTATTTCAATAGGTTCTTAGACAGCAAGTGGTGTGTGGTTACATGAATAAGTTATTTAGTGGTGATTTGTGAGATTTAGGTTCACCCATCACCCAAGCAGTGTACACTGTACCCAGTGTGTAGTCTTTTATCCCTCACCCCCTCCCACCCTTTCCCCTGAGTCCCCAAAGTCTGAAGTGTCATTCTTATGCCTTTGTGTCCTCATAGCTTACTTAGCTCCCACTTGTGAGAACATACAATGTTTGCTTTTCCATTCCTGAATTACTTCACTTAGAATAATAGTCTCCAATTCCATCTAGATTGCTGCAAATGCTATTATTTCATTCCTTTTTATTGCTGAGTAGTACTCCATGGTGTGTGTTTGTGTATGTGTGTATGTATGTATGTACATATATGTGTGTGTGTGTGTGTGTATATATATACATATATATATATATACACACACACACACACACACATACCACATTTCCTTTATCCACTTGTTGATTGATGGACATTTGGGCTGGTTCCATATATTTGCAATTGCAAATTGTGCTCTGAGCAGCATTTTCATTCAGACTCGTGGGGTCCTGCTGGCTGCCCAAGCATGACATGCTTCACTTCTCATCTAAACTCAATTCCCCTTCCAGCTGACTTTCTGCACATTGAAGGAACCACTGAGTATGCATGTCAGAAAGTGTGCTCCATGGAATGCCAGTTCAGCTGCAGGCTAAATACTGTTTATTGAGGCCATGGACTATTCACTTTTCTCTCTTTGTAATAAGATACTACTGGTTTGTTTTTCTCTAGGATTCCTAAAATCTTTAAACCAGTTTTTAAAGGCTGGGTAGGAGGGCATTAGAGTATGTAAACTTTCCCAAACTTTGCTGTTCTTCAGCCTCTGCTGGTGATACCCAGGCAAACAAGGTCTGCAGCAGACCTCCAGCAAACTCCAGCAGACCTGCAGCAGAGGGGCCTGACTGTTAGAAGGAAAACTAACAAACACAAAGGAATAGCATCAATATCAACAAAAAGGACATCCACTCGTAGGCCTCATCCAAACATCACCAACATCAGAGACCAAAGGTAGATAAATCCATGAAGATGGGGAGAAACCAGTACAAAAAGGCTAAAAATTCCAAAAACCAGAAGGCCTTTTCTCCTCCAAAGGATCACAACTCCTCACTGGCAAGGGAACACAACTGGATGGAGAATGACTTTAATGAATTGACAGAAGTAGGTTTCAGAAGACGGGTAATAACAAACTCCTCCGAGCTAAAGGAGCATGTTCTAACCCAATGCAAGGAAGCTAAGAACCTTGAAAAAAGGTTAGGTGAATTGCTAACTAGAATAACCAGCTTAGAGAAGAACATAAATGACCTGAAGGAGCTGAAAAACACAGCACAAGGACTTAGTGAAGCATGCACAAGTATCAATAGCCAAACTGATCAAGTGGAAGAAAGGACATCAGAGATTGAAGATCAACTCAATGAAATAAAGTGATAAGACACGATTAGAGAAAAAAGAATGAAAAGAAACGAACAAGCCCTCCAAGAAATATGGGACTATGTGAAAAGACCAAATCTACATTTGATTGGTGTACCTGAAAGTGACGGGGAGAATGGAACCAAGTTGGAAAACACTCTTCAGGATATTATCCAGGAGAACTTCCCCAACCTAGCAAGACAAGCCAACATGCAAATTCAGGAAATACAGAGAACATCACAAAGATACTCCTTGAGAAGAGCAGCCCCAAGACACATAAATGTCAGATTCACCAAGGTTGAAATGAAGGAAAAAATGTTAAGGGCAGCCAGAGAGAAAGGTTGAGTTACCCACAAAGAGAAGCTCATCGGACTAACAGTGGATCTCTTGGCAGAAACCCTACAAGCCAGAAGAGAGTGGGGGCCAATATTCAACATTCTTAAAGAAAAGAATTTTCAACCCAGAATTTCATATCCAGCCAAACTAAGCTTCATAAGCAAAGGAGAAATAAAATCCTTCGCAGACAAGCAAATGTTGAGAGATTTGGTCACGACCAGGCCTGTCTTACAAGAGCTCCTGAAGGAAGCACTAAACATGGAAAGGAACAACTGGCACCAGCCACTGCAAAAACATACCAAATTGTAAAGAACATTGACACTATGAAGAAACTGCATCAACTAACATGAAAAATAACCAGCTAGCATCATAATGACAGGATCAAATTCACACATAACAATATTAACCTTAAATGTAAATAGGCTAAATGCCCCAATTAAAAGACACAGACTGGCAAATTGGATAAAGAGTCAAGACCCATCTGTGTGCTGTATTCAGGAGACCCATCTCACGTGCAAAGACACACATAGGCTCAAAATAAAGGGATGGAGGAATATTTACCAAGCAAATGGAAAGCAAAAAAAAGCAGGAGTTGCAGTCCTAGTCTCCGATAAAACAGAATTTAAACCAACAAAGATCAAAAGAGACAAGACCATTACATAATGGTAAAGGGATCAATGCAACAAGAAGAGCTAACTATCCTAAATATATATGCACCCAATATAGGAACACCCAGATTCATAAAGCAAGTTCTTGGAGATCTACAAAGAGACTTAGACTCCTACAAAATAATAGTGGGAGATTTTAACACCTCACTGTCAATATTAGACAGATCAATGAGACACAAAACTAACAAGGATATGCAGGACTTGAACTCAGCTCTGGACCAAGTGGACCTAATAGACATCTACAAAACTTTCCACCCTAAATCAACAGAATATACATTCTTCTCAGCACCACACGGCACTTATTCTAAAATTGACCACATAATTGGAAGTAAAACACTCCTCAATTTTTCTTTAAAGTAGCAGTCACACTGGTTTTCTGCAGAGCTTATTTTGAAACACACCATCTTAAGTTTTCTGTTGTCCTTCCTGTAGGCAACTACAGAATAAAACCGTGCCATCAAACATCATTCCCACAACATACACTTTTCTGTTCCTGGATCCATTTTTCAAGTGGGACATCTGGCCATTTGCTGTCTGTATTAATTTTCTGGGGCTGCCATAACAAAGTCCTGCAGTCTGGTTGGCTTAAGCAACAGAAAAATGTTGTTGTTGGTAAAGATGTTGGCAGATTGGTTTCTTCTGAGGCTGCTTTTCTGGAATTGTAGATGGCCATCTCCTCCCTGTGGTCTTCTCCCTGTGTGTCCAAATTTTCTCTTCCTATAAAGACTCCAGTTATAATCGATTAGGGTCCACCCTAGTAACCTCGTTTCAGCTTACCTCTTTAAAGACCCTGTCTCCCAATGCAGTCACATGCTGATATGAATTTTTTGGGGATAGCCCATAACACTGCCAGAGCATTGCAGTGCTAAATAGGGGGCATTGCAAGCAACATGAATAAATCACTAAGTTCAAAGTTTCAGGATACTGTAAGAAAATACATAATCAAAAATACATATGTAATCTGGCTAGGTGCAGGGGCTCAAGCCTGAAATCCCAGCACTTTGGGAGGCCAAGGCGGGTGGATCACCTGAGGTCAAGAGTTTGAGACCAGCCTAGCCAACGTGGTGAAACCCTCTCTCTATTAAAAATCCAAAAATTAGCCAGGTGTGGTTGTGGGTCCCTGTAATCCCAGCTACTCTGGAGACTTAGTGGGGAGATTCGCTTGAACCCGGGAGGTGGAGGTTGCAGTGAGCCGAGATCACACCACTGCACTCCAGCCTGGGCAACAGCGTGAGACTCCATCAAAAAAAAAAAAATACATATATAATCAAAGTGTTCAATCATATAGGAAACTCCATTGGAAAAGTGGATTTCACAAAGAAAAGAATTTCCTGGCTTTGGTGGATGTGGCAGCAATAACATACATAGCAGCATGTTTTTATGGATCAGGGTTTCCAAAACCTAAATCAAAAACAGAAGGTAGTGGATTATCTACCTCATTATCTGAAATACACATCACCTAGTCCTCTTCCTTAGAATACACACAAATCACACTCACACGTACACACACTCACATATCCTGCTGGAATTTAATTTTTGAAATTTCATGTACATTTTTCCAAGAACTCTGACATCTTTTATCCTGGCTGGTTTCTACTGCAATCCTATTAAACACATACAGATAAGTTCATTATTTTCCATTGACAGATAAGACCACTCAAATTCAAAAGAAATTAAGTGACCTTCTTACAAGATATTCCCCTCTCGGCTCTTTTAATAAATCTATTAGGATTCTTTGGGTAGCAAATAACATAAACCCAATTCATATTGGTTTAAGTAAACAGAGAAAAAATAAGCTTATGTAACTAAAGACCAAGGGTAGATCTTTTTGACCAAGAGGATAGCTAGGTCCAGGTTTGCAAAGGACATCATTAGAAATTAGTCTCTCTCTGTCTCTTGGCTCTGATTTCCTTGAGTTGTCTTCACTTTCAGCTAGCTTCTTGCCTCTTGGTGACAAGATGGCTACCAGCAGCTTCAGAATTCTCTCCTCATCTGAGCAACCTCAATAGAAACCATGTGCCGCTCTCCAACATAAAACATACTTTGTTTTAGAGAAGAATTTATAAGTGAAGGCTGTTTTTTTTTTCTCATAGGCTTTTTTGATGGATTAAGACTCTTTGTTGTTTAATGATGTAGTTGAATTTCTTTTTGTCTTCATTTGTCTATTCCACACCCATGGCAGACATCACTAGTCAGTCATGGAATATTTGCTTGCTTCTTTCTTTTGTTTTTGTTTTTTTTTGTTTGTCTGTTTTGTTTTGTTTTGTTTTTTGAGACAGAATCTAGCTCTGTAGCCCAGGCTGGAGTGCAGTGGTGCGATCTCTGCTCACTGGAACCTCTGCCTCCCAGGTTCAGGCTATTTTCCTGCCTCAGCCTCCCAAGTAGCTGGGATTACAGGCAGGTGCCACCATGCTTGGCTAATTTTTTTATTATTAGTAGAGACAGGGTTTCACCATGTTGGCCAGGCTGGTCTCAAACTCCTGACCTCAAGTGATCCACCCACCTCAGCCTCCCAAAGTGCTGAGATTACAGGCGTGAGACAACGCGCCTGGCATATTTGCCATTTTCAATCAGTAAGATCTGGTGTGTGAGTTGAAACCTTAGACCCCCTGCAAGCAAGGATGCACATCCTGGTGTCATTGTCTTCATCATACTCTTTTTTTTTCTTTTTGAAAATTCATCAATCACTTGAATGTTTTTTCCAGAAGTCTCTCTGGCTGTCGATGATAAGTATTTCCCCAATAAAACCTAAATGAACCAAATAACAGTGAAGTGAATCATTGACGCATAGCTGGACTCTTCTTCACCCTCTCCTTGGCCCCTTCTTCACCCTCTCCTTGGCCCCATCCTCTCCCCAGCAGACCAGGAGCTTAACCCTAAAATCCAGAAAACTCTGCAGAGCCATTTGCCCCAGTCCATACTGATTAAGAACGGTCATTCATGATAATGATGCCTTTTCAAATTAGAGCCTGAGTATTTGCTGCTACCGTATATTCAGCATAATAGCATTTGAAAGACTGCGTCAACTGACACAATTTTGGCTTTTTTTTTTGAGACGTAGTCTCACACTCTCGCCTAGGTGGAGTGCAGTGGCGCCATCTCGGCTCACTGCAAGCTCCGCCTCCCAGGTTCACGCCTTTCTCCTGCCTCAGCCTTCTGAGTAGCTGGGACTACAGGCACCCGCCACCACGCCCAGCTAATTTTTTGTATTTTTACTAGAGACGGGGTTTCACCGTGTTAGCCAGGATGGTCTCGATCTCCTGACCTCGTAATCTGCCCACCTTGTCCTCCCAAAGTGCTGGGATTACAGGCATGAGCCACCACACCTGGCCCAATTTGTGCATTTTAAAGGAAACACAAAGTGACAATATCACATTAACTAATAACTCTGCAGAAATCACAGAAATGTTAGCATTGCAGTGGGAAAGAAAAGCCACACACCCTCTTTCCCCTCCCTCTCCACTCTCCCTACCCCACACAGTGACAGATGGCAATGGTGAGTCTGTGAAACCTCTGGTCTCCAGTCCTGTCTTGCCGACAACTGGCATGTTGGTGGCTGTGGTGGGCTCTGAGCATGAGTGGCAACAAGACAGAGCTAGCAAGTACCCTATAGGCCATTGCAAGTTGCTGCTTAATTAATAGGCTGACAACCAGTAGCTGCAGGAAGATTTGCTGCTGAGTTTGATGAGACAGCTTTCTTTGCCTAAGAGAGCCATGGCACAAGGAAGCCTTTCTGCTAAGAGACCACGGCCTCCCCTAGTGTCTTGGCTGTTTAGGTCTCACACATTAAGAAGCTGTTTCTAAGAGTAAAAGCAATCAAGCCCAGTGGGGATCTGGTGAGAGCATCGTCTGTGTCTTTGGTGGGAGGATCTTGACCAGGGCTGCAGGAGGCCAGCCTCTACTCTGAAGTGCTTGAGATCTTGGGTGAGAGGCAGGTGAGCACTGGGTCCACAGTAATGCAGGCGGCAGGGAGAGTGACAGGGGGTGTCAGCAGGAACACAAGGCAGGAGGCCCAGGCAGGAGCGCATGTAGTGGAAGTGCACAGGCAGGAGGCAACGCAGTGGAACTTGGTTCAGGGAACGAGGCTTCCTGAAGCTGAGTCTTAAAAAGTGAGTAGGATTTGGACAGACCAGGGAGCTACACCGGGCAGGGGGCCTCATACCAGTGATGCCAAGGGACCTCCGTCTGGAGTGTGTTCCCAGGTGAAGAAACCAGGCTTCATTTCTGTAGGCAGAAGGAGACTACAGTGACTGATTGGAGGCATGGCTGTGAGAAGAGCATTTGTGAGGACTCTGAGAACGGCGCTTTCTATCCATCTTCACTGCCTTTTTCAGACTGACGCAAGTGCTAAGCTGTCATTTATTTACTCACAACTTACCCTGAGCGCCCGTCTGGGCCTGTGCTGTGCTCTGTCCATGAGGCAGGCACCGGCTCCTTCTGAGGTCACGTGGGTGTGAAGGACCTTTGGGGCTCACACACTTTGCACAGCTCCTGGCCCAGGGTATACACTTACAATTATGTGTTGAATAAATATCTTCATACCATGTCTTCAGATGATCAGTCAGACAATCAGACCTATTGTTTATTTCTCATTTTGTTACCCACATGACAGGTGGGTCCAATGGCTTGGCAGGTGACGTCCAATGATGACAGCCAAGGTAGGTTTAACAAGGGGATTTGATGCCTTGCAGCAAGTAAGGAGGACATCGGGGATAGTTCCCAAGCAGTGCCTCCCAGAACAAAGATGAAAACCTGGCTTTTATTGAGCTGAGTCATCGAATGTGGAGATGGAGTAAAGCCCATCACTGATCATGTTCCACATACCTCACAAGTACAGAAAACGGTGCATGAGCTCCTCTATGGGTGGAGATTTCAGTATGCTAACAAGGGGAGTTCTTCAAAGTTCATCTCCAACTCAGGCATCTCTGAGTCAAACCCATTTTTGTTTTCCAGGGCTGAGATTCTTCCTGGAACTTTTTGAAACAGCAACACTGGGTGCAGTCTTTACCAGTGCGAGCTTGTTCACAGTGCATGCACAGAAACCTGCAGACCATGGGTTAGGCTCTTGCAAGACTTCCCTGAAAGATTGGACCTGGTCACTGACAAGATTTGTCTGCATTTCCCCTTGACAAGAAAGTCCACTGTATGATGAAGCTGGCTCTCCAAGGCAGAGTAGATATAGAACGGTTCCTGGAAGAGAGAGCTTAGGAGGCACAGCTTGAAAGATACTTCCGAGATCTCATTGTGTTTGCCCTCCGGCCATCTATTCTCCCTTCTGCTGCTGCCAGCATCTCAATTTGCCTTGAAGAATCGTCGTCCTGTTGGTCTCAGACAATGTGGGTCTGGTGCCCAGCTCCTTCCTGTATATACCAGCTTGAGCAGTTGACAGCTGACTCAAGACAACAGCTATGTCATCCCCTGACCCTTGTGGCTGGTTCTGGAGTGTGCATGTTAAATAGGTCAGTCTACTATGGACCAATCCCACACATTTTTCTAGAACTGGGAAAAGGGAAATTATCTTGTCTTAGGCAGTAAGGCCTCTGGGGTGGACTTCCCAAGAGTGTGGTCAAGTAGCAAAAATAGAACCAGGAGATGGAGGGGGGCAGGGTCTGATTAGAGCTGGGAAAGGATCCAGATGGTTGGCCTGATGTGACAGTTTCTAAGTAATGAGGACAATTTGTAGGTAATGAGGAAGTGTCCTCCAGCTACGCTGTAGCCCCAAGCAAGCTATCTGGTTCCCAAAAGCATGGCAGACCAATACCTCCTTCCAGAGTGGACCCAGGGAATACTAGATTGGATTCACTGAAGGAAGCACCACACTGAGTGACTTCCATCCCAAATCTGCAGTAATGGCAGATTTGGCAAAAAATAATTAGAAAAACAGTGTCATGGCATCTCAAATTATTCCACATCTCTCCATCTCTATCACCACCACAGGCATTCAGGCCGCTGTTGCCTCGCCCTGAAAGTCTAAAATAGTCCTCAGTTTTCATCCATATCCTCCTGTCTTCCATTCTCTACAGTGCATCCAGAATCATCTTTTTAATATACACATTCTGTTAAGTCACTTTCCTGCTTAAAATCCTCTCATTCAAATGAGATGACTTCTCATTCAAATGAGAATAAAATCCAAATTTCTTACCAAGACCTGTTTGGTACTAAAAGACCTGTCCCAAATCTCCTCCTCTACCTCATCTCATGTGACCAAAATTCAGCCATAGTGGACTTTGTTTTGTTTCTCAAACACATCAAGCTGCTTCTGATTCCAGGGCTTTGTTCTTGTGGTCCCCGTCACCTGGAATATACTCTCATACTTTCCTCATAGCTGAATCCTCAACCTTCTGTCCCAGATAAAATGCCACCTCCTCGAAGAGTTCTTCTCTTGCCACCATATCTTCTCCACCTCAATCAGTTTTTAACCTAGGCAACCCTGATAAATTACTTCGTGACATTCAAACATGTATCTATAGTGGCTCTAAATAACTGAAAGTCAGCTACGCAAGGGCAAGGATCTTGTCCATCCTGGTCCACAGCAGTTTTTTGAGCACCTAGAATGAGCGCCATGTTCCGTATTCCGTTAGTATTTGTTAGATAAGTGGCTGGATGGCTGGCTGGATGGATAAATGGTGATTGTCCATGGCAATGTAGTTCCTAGATGCTATGGAAAGCAGCCAACCTCAACCAGAAGCACTGGACTTAGGAAATTTTGAAATCAAAGAATCTCCAGCTCTTAGAGCCACAGAGCACTTGGCAAGAAACAGGTTTCTCAGCACACAGAGTACCATCAAGTGCAGACAATTCAGATGAGAGCCATCTTCTTCCATTGCAATGAGATTAAATCTCCTAGTAGGGTCAAGCGCAAGGCACCTTAGTTTCTCCCATCTGCTTGCACTGAGATGATGACTAACTTTCAAATTGCCATGTTGTGCAACCTGTCTTATTCTACTTCACATGGGATGGGTCATGTGCTGGTGGTATGAGAGGGTTTGAGGGAGGCACATCTCACACGAGTATGAAACCCAATCATCACACTTATAAACTATAGAGGGATCAAACTATTGTATTTTGGAAGGAAGGGAATAACTTCAGGAATCAGTAAAAACCCAGCGTGTGCTTCAACTGTCTGTGGGCACTTGTTTTCCCCACTCCAATAATGACCCATTCTGGAATAATCTGAACACATTTAGCTGTGCACTTCACCTGGCAGACACCAGACAGCCATGGAGTTCAGACTTCTGACACAAGATGAAAGTGGTTCTGATCCTGAATTTCTTCCAGCTGTGACACTCCCGACATGATCAATCACTCAGACCCAGAGAGTGGGCAGAGAGCTTTGGGCTAAGGTCCTCGGCAATCCTTTAGCTGATGAATGTGTCTGTGGGCTCAGAGACATTTTCTGTGTGTTCTTTTTTTTTCTATCAAAGTAATACATTGAATGGTAAAAAAAATTCAAAAGGTTATTATGAAAGCCAAATTTAATGCACTCCCCACATCTTATGTCTCAGAGATAATTTCTTTAGATAGTTTCTATCTTATTTCCTTTGTTCTTTACCTCCATTGTGTGAAATAATATGAATGTATATCTGTATTGATTTATTAAATTGAGGCCAGGCACAGTGGCTTACACTTGTAATCTCAGCACTTTGGGAGGCTGGGGCTGGAGGATCGCTTGAAGCCAGGAATTCAAGACCAGACTAGGCAATATAGCAAGTCCTTATCTCTACAAAGAAAAAAGACTTTTGAAACATTAGCTAAGCAAGATGATGTGCACCTGTAGTTCTAATGACTCGAGAGGCTGAGGCAGGAGAATTGCTTGAGCCTGGGAAGTTGAGGCTGCAGTGAACTGTGATGACACTACTGCACTCCAGCCTGGGTGACAGTGAGACCCTGACTCTAAGAAAAAAGAAAAAAATAAAAATAATTTAAAAGATTTATTAAATTTAGACAATTTCTATTGACTCTCTAAAATAAGAAATAAGGACTTAGCTCACCAGTACCTCTTCCTCTGTTTCTCTTCTTTATGTTTAATAGTTGTGTTATTTTTAGCTCTTCCATTGATTACATTGTTCCCCACATTTTATTATGACTCTTTTCAAACATACACAAAGTTCAAAGAATTTCACAGAGAACACCCATACTCACACCACATAGATTATTTCATTAACATCTTACTCTACTTGCTTTATCGCACATCTTTTCGTCTGTGCCTCTGTCATCAATCCATATTAATTTTTGATGAGTTTCAAAGTAAGTTGGAGACATCAGTGCACTCCACCTGTCAACCCTTCAGCCTGCAGTACTGATCCAGTTCAGAGTCAGCCATGCAGTCATCACCACAATCCAGTCTTAGAACATTCCACCACCCCATGCTGAGGCAGGGGAATTGCTTGAGCCCTGGAAGTGGAGACTGCAGTGAGCCGAGATCATGCCACTGCACTCCAGACTGGCAACAGAGAGAGACTCTGTCTCAAAAAAAAAACAAACAAACAAACAAAAAAAACTTTCCAATACCCATTTATAGTCAATACCACTCTCATTCTCAGCCCAATCCTTTTCCTTCTTTATCTTTTTGAAATGAAATGTGTATAAAATTCAATACACGGACTTAAATATACTCTCAAATGAGTTTTGACAAATGCATATTCCTGTGTAGCCGAAGCCTCTGTCAAGGTACTGAACATTACCACTGCCCCAGGGTTTTCTCCACGTCCCTACACCGTCCCCAGCACAGAGACAATGACTGTTCAGATTTGTTCCATGGTAGATTAGTTTTCCTTGTTCTATAACTCATACAGAAAGAATCTGTAAAATAAATAATGTTTTATAAACAGCATTTCTTTTTCACTCAGCGTAATGTTTTTTGAGATGGTTCATGCCACTGCCTATGTCAGTTGTCTATCTGGTTGTTTACTAATGGACTCATGGCCTGTTTCCATGAGTTTTTGCTCATCATAAATAAAGCTGCTATAAACATACTTGTACAAGTATGTTATTGGCATACATATGTTTTTATTTCTTGCAGATATGCACCTAGAAGCAGAAATGTTGTGTGTATTTAGCTTTATAAGAAACCACCAGAACATTTTTCCAAAGTGAATGAACCACTTTATGTTCCCACTAATAATGCTTCAGAATTCTAGTTCCTCAATATCTTTCTTTGCTGATATTTTATTGTTCTGGTAGTTGTGTCTCATTATAGTTTTAATTTGCAGTTCCCTGATGACTAATGATGTTAAGTGTTTTTTTGGGTGTTTATTGGCACTTGTGTTCGTGTGTGTGTCTGTGTGTGCATGTGTATGTGCGAAGTGTCTGCCTATGCCCAAGTCATAAGGTTATTCTCCTATAATTTTCTTTTAGAAGTTTTACTTATTATATTTTTTAAATATAATATTGAGATATAATTTCTATGCCACAGAATTGTAAGTGTGCAATTCAGTGGTGTTGGTAATTTATAGAGCTGCACAACCATCACCACAATCTAGTTTCAGAACATTCCTGACATCCTAGAAATATTCTCCTACCCATTTAAAGCCAACATCACTCACATCCCAGCAGTAGCCAAGCACCACTCTGCTTTCTGTCTCCATACATTTGCCTTTTCTAGACATTTGCATTTACAGGAATTCACCCAAGAAAATTAAAACACATGTCTACAAAAAGACATGTAAGTAAATGTCCATAGCAGCATTGTTCATAATGGCCAACAACTTAAATTAATTTAACTTTAATTATAATTTAGCGTTATTGCTTGCTCCAGGAGTTCTCTGCCCTCCATTTTCTGCATGAGAATCTTAGCACTTCTAACATTTTCTCTGCCTTTTCCATCAACTCCAGCCTCCCCTCCAGGATCCATCCTTCATCAGCCATGTTTCTACTTTTACATCTGAAGGCCATTCACACTTTAATACATCTTGGGTTTTTTATTTGTTTGTTTGTTTTTGTTTTGGAGATGGAGTCTCACTCTGTCACCCAGGCTGGAGTGCAGTGGTACCATCTCGGCTCCCTGCAACCTCCACCTCTGGGGTTCTAGCAATTCTCCTGCCTCAGCCTCCTGAGTAGCTGGGACTACAGGTGCATGCCACCATGCCTGGCAAATTTTTTGTATTTTAGTAGAGGTGGGTTTTCAGTGTGTTGCCCAGGCTGGCCTCGAACTCCTGAGCTCAGGCAATCCGCCCTCCGTAGCCTTTCAAATGCTGGGATTACAGGCGTGCGCCACCAGGCCCAGCTTTAGTACATCTTTCCACCTCTATTAAGTCTCCCATTCTTTGCCCAACTGTGTTTCTAAAATTGAAACCTAATAAACAATGTTTGTAATATTAAGGCTGTATAAGCACTCATTTATGCATTGAAAAGTGCCAGGTGGTGCTCCAGCTGCTGAAGTTACTGTGACGAACAGACAGGAGGAGTCCCCTGGGAGTGAGGGGTGAGATGCAGACAGTAAGTGAAAAGACAAGGGGATCATGCAATGGTTTAAAGAAGTATTGTGCTGTGGAGAGTAGGGCTGCACCTCACTCTCCCTGGGGCCAGCTACTCACTCCTATACCACAACTGGCTGTTCCTAACACTAAAGTCAAATGGTCTTTCTTCTTCCTCTTTATTAATTGCTTAAAAGTATGCTTCATTTGGTTTGTTTCGTATTTGGACTTAAAGTCACAGATATATTTTAATAGGCAATTAAAAACTTAAAGAAAAATGAACAATAACAATAAAAAATCTCTATCCCATTCTATTTTTATTTTGTTTTTTTCTAGCAGCCTTGAACTCCTAGGCTCAGGAGATCCTCCTGCCTCAGCTTCCTGAATAGCTGGGACCACAGGCATGCACCACCACACACTGCTAATTTTTTAATTTTTGTAGAGATTGAGTCTTCATACGTTGCCCAGGCTTGTCTTAAACTCCTTGGCTTCACAAGGTGTTGGGATTACAGGCATAACCCACCATGCCCGGCCTCTTTTCAACTTTTCTAACATCTCAGGTTACTCATGAGAAATACTGCTTTTTCATTCCCACTCTTCATAGGTGAATTTATTTTTGTCTTTCTGAAAGCTTTTAAGATAGTCTCCTTATCTTTCATGAGAATGTGTCCAGACATGGGACCTTGGTAGACCCTTTCTAACTTTTTTTTAGAGACAGAGTCTTGCTCTGCTGCCCAGCCTGGAGTGCGGTGGCACAATCATAGCTCACTGCAGCTTCCAACTCCCAGGCTCAAGTGATCCTCCTGCCTTCAATCTGAAAATCAAGTGTTTCGGCTCTAGAAAAGGCTTTTCTGATATTTATTTGATCATTTTCTCCCATCCATTGTCTCTTTTCTTCTGGGGCTTTGATTAGATATGGGATATTCTGCACAATTTTCTCTCCCTATTTATTTTTTACTTTTTGATCTTTATTCCAGAAGATTCTTCCAACTTTACTTTCCATATTTTTCATTCCTTCTCATTATCTGTATTTGATTTACCAATTTCAGTTATTCTTTTTGTTTTATAGCTAATACATGTTTTGAATCTTGTTGAGTAAATTAGGAATCACGTTCTCTTTTCTTTTAAGTTCTTTTCTATTCCCTTAATTAACTGTTTTCTCTGGGGTCATGTTTTCTATTTGTGCATTTTGGTCCTTCCCTTCCTGCTTGCCAATTCTCCTCCTACCAACCATCCACAGTTGATGATGCCTGGGTGGCCCCGCACTTATACAGTGTCTGACTAGGAGCTCTGTGTAGGGTCGAGTGTCAGGCCTCTGTCCATCCCTCTCCTTGCCAGAATGAGGAGGGTGTCACGCTGGGCTGCCATTGTCCACCCCAAATGCCTTTGCATCCACCATGTATCTTTTCAATGTTTTTAGAGAAAAGCCATCTTGGGCTTTGCTAGAAGCAAGCTGTCCTACTGAGCGTCCTCCTCTGGGGACCAGTGGGTGGGGAAGGTGACCTGCTGGTTTACTATTGCAGACTTCTAAGAATTCTCTTGATCCCAGCCACTCCTGAAGGACCCTGAGCCTAGTCTTGTCTGGGGTGCTGGAGGACAGACTGGCTTTCATCTCCTCTACAGTCCAGTTGCTTTTCTAAAATGCAGCTTTCTCTGTCCATTTCATTCATGAACTTGTTACATAAAACTATTTGTCTTCTAAAATTTGATGATAATTTTATTTGTGATTGCCCTTTTCTCTTTGCTGTTTACTCCCTTTTCGACAGATAATTTTTATTTTAGCAGTGTTCCAAGGAAGTCATAAATAAATGAATATTCACATTCTCCCACCGGGAACCTGAAGTTACTGAAATGTGACGAGAACAATTTCATCGACACAACTGGAAGATTGTCGTTGGGGTTCCAGGCATAAGCAACACATACAAAATTTACACATTTTATATACATAAAAATGCTTCAACGTGCATTACCTTTAAAAATTGCTTTATTTTTTCTGGTGATGTTAATGTTTTCATAATTATTATCAAGTGTTTCTTTTAAACAACAGGTATGCTTCCTTTGATAAGATAAAAAAAGAGCCAGGCAACTGAACTTGTTTCTGATTTTGCCTTGGCTACCAGGAAGTGCTGTGTTATATTTAGTGTACAATTACAGAAATGATCTCAATCTCTCAACTGTAATTCTGCTTTTAAATATATTTAATCTCTCAAACCAATGACATATATATAGCATATATAGCATATGTCATTATTTGAGAGATTAAAAACATATTTAATATATTTATGTAATTTTGAGTTAATCTCATCTTTTAAAAAATAAGTAGAATACAGGCCAGGCATGGTGGCTCACACCTGTAATCTGAGCACTTTGGGAGGACAAGGCGGATGGATTACGAGGTCAGGAGTTCGAGACCAGCCTGGCCAGCATGGTGAAACTCCGTCTCTACTAAAAATACAAAAATTAGCCAGGCATGGTGGCGAACGCCTGTAATCCCAGCTATTCGAAAGGCTGAGGCAGAAGAATTGCTTGAACCCAGGAGGCGGAGGTTGCGGTGAGCTGAGATCGTGCCACTGCACTTCAGCCTGGGTGACAGAGTGAGACTCCATCTCAAAGCAAATAAATAAACAGAATACAAATTGTAAATGAATAAAATAAACTTAAATGTGCTCTTGATCTCCCATATAATGGAATAAAGGAATTCTTAGTATGAATGGGGCCTGAGCCTAAGCACTGTGCGCAGCTGCAATCCAGGTACAACAGGTAAACTGGTAGCCGGGCTCCCTGTGTGGCCATTTTTCAAGGTTCCAAGAATCTTTCTGCTAGAGTCCGCACTATAGGGGAGAGGGAGCCAGGCATGGCAAAATCACCCAGTAAGAACACTCCGTATTCTTGGTTGTTTTATAGGAGAAATTCTGGTGGAGTGTGCTGTCTGTTATATAGATTATCTCCCAGCCAAGCTCCTCAGGGATTCATAACTTAGAACTACAAAGAGTAGAAAGACTGTGAGCATAGCAGAACTGTTTCATTATAAACTCAGATTCTCATGCAAAAGTAACACTATTGGGTCCCTTAGTAGAGGTTAACCAAAAAAGGAGGAAGGAATAAACATAGAATTTGTTTGGGCTTGGCTTGCTTTTTTAAAAATTATATTCACAATGCCATGGTTTGGGATGAAAGTATTGGAGTGAAAGGCTGTTTGTTCAGCTGGACACCTTGAAGGAAAGGTGAGCCTGAACTCTGACACTGGATATGCGGACATTGACATTTGAGGTAGCTTTCTCCATAGCTTTGGAGAATGGAAAGGTCTCATGTGATTCAGGGATAATAATTCTGTGTTCCCAGGGGAGATCTGACAGAGAGGGGAGGAACAGAGAAGGAAGCCATACATATTACATGGTGTTGCGGCTAGGGGCCAGTGGTCGTTTTCCTTAACCATATGGCGGATACCACTTTAAAATGGAACCATGTCCTGGAGCCTAAGTCAAGGAGGACAGGCTTCTCTATTCCCTCTCTGTGTAGTGGCCTCAGTATTTCTAGCCATTCTTTCATGGGGGTGGCACCCCTCCAGAACTCCTGGCTTCCTGTGGGGTGGGTGGGAGAAAATCTTAGCTCCAACTGCCCAGCTCTCTCAGGTCCATGGCTTCATCTCCCTGAAGCCATGAAAACCCAAGCTCCCTGGCTGGGGAGACTGACAAGTCATGGTTACAACTTTAGTTTTAGTTTCTGCCCTGGTTTTATTTTCTGGGTATTTGTCTTATTGTTATGTGCTAATTTATGCATTTGAAAACTTGGTTTGTTTTATGCATTTTATCCAGCATTATTGGGAGTTTGTTTTGGAATAAGCCTTAGAAATAATTTTTATTTATTTAGTTGGCTGCTGTGCTGATAAAGGGCTCTCTGTGTCCACAATGTGAACCTTGCCCTATAGCTCCATGAAAACTGCTTCATCAATGTCACCAATCACCTTTACTTTGGCCAAATGTATGGACAAAAAGCAAAATGTCCTTATATTTTATTCCCTCTGCAAATTTTTGACACTAGTGACTACTTTCTTATTCTTGAGGAGTTTTACCATCTTGCCTTCAATATATGCAAATGCTTTTCACATTTATGCCTCTAGCCAAGACCTTGGCTGTGAGCTCCAGCCTTGCATGTCTGACCGTCTCTTTGACATCTGTACTCAGATGTTTTAGAGGCATCTGAGAATACCATGTCTGAAACACAGCTTCTGTAGTCCCTCCCTCAGTGCCAGGACACTCCAACCCCTAAACTTTTACCTCTCTTTGTATCACATCTCAGAGAATGGCACACCATCTACCACTCACTTAAACTAATGGTGAAATGTACTCCTTGGTTATTTTTTTCTGCTCCTCCCTCCCAATTTCCACCAGCCCAGACAGCCCTGTCTTTTTTGTTTTAATGTGCAAACTTTATTCAGATTTCTAACTTAGCCTTGACACCACACTTCTCTATCTAGACTGCAGCCCCTCTTGCATAAGGCACCCCCAGCCCCTGCATTCTACTCCCGGTCATCTTCTGCCACACTCACACCTTCTCTCCTTCTGTGTGTCCTCCCCAGAGGAACCAGGGGACCTGCTCATGGAACTCAGCACTGCAAATATTTCTTTCTTTCAATAAAGAAAAGATATGTATTTCTTATATTTCCAGAAGCTGGGAAGTCCAAGGTGGAGGAGCGGCCTCTGGGGAGGGTCTTTGTGCTGGTGGGGCCTCTCTGCAGAGTCCTGAGGTGGCACAGGCCTTCACACAGCAAGGGGGCTGAGTGTGTCAGCTTAGACATCTCTTCCTCTTCTTATAAAGTCCCAGACCCATCATGGGGGCTCTACCCTGATAACCTCATCTAGTCCTAATTGCAGCTCAGAGGTCCTGCCTCTCAGCACAGTTACAGTGAAGATTATGTGTGCACATGAGACTTGGAGGGGGCATTCAAACCACAGCCTTCTGCCCCGGCCGCCCACAACTCACGTCCTTCTCACATACAAAATAGATTCATTCCATCTCAGTACTTCCAAAGCCAAACAAACAAACAAACAAAGCAAACAAACAACAAAAAAAGTGGTCTCACTCTGTTGCCCAAGCTGGAGTGCAATGTCACAATCATAGCTCACTGTAACCTCAAATACCTGGGCTCAAGCAATCCCCCTCCCTTGGCCTCCTAAGCAGCTGGGACTACAGAAACATGTCACCATGCCCCGCTATTTTTTTTTATTTTTTGTAGAGACAGGGTCTCACTAGGTTGCCCAAGTTGATGCTGAACCCCTAGGCTGAAGTGATCCTCCCACCTTGGCCTCCTAAAGTGCTGGGGTTACAGGTATGAGCCACGGCAGCCTGCCCAAAAGTCCTAATTTATTCCAGCATCAACTTGAAAGTCGTAAGTCCAGAGTCCCATCTGAATCTGATGTGCGCGAGACTCAAGTTTCAATTCATCCTGAGGCAAATCCTCCTATTGTGAGCCTGTGAAATCATACAAGGTATCTGCTTCCGAGATAAAATGCTGGGATGGGAATAGGGCAGGGCATTCCCACCCCAAAAGGTAGAGATAGTTAAGAAGAAGGGAGTGACGAGCCCAAGCAAGTCCAAAACCCAGCAGGGCAGACAGTAAATCTTGAAGCTGGAGAATCACCTGTTTTCAGTCCCAGTCCAGCATCCAATGCACTTTGGCAGGTTTGGGCCCCCAAGGCCTCGGGCAGCATGCTGCACCCCTGCACCCCGTCATGGCTTTGCTGGACTCCATGTTCCTGCGCCCATGGGCTGGAATCTTCCCCATGAGATGCTGCAAGCTGGCTGCTCTGCAGTCTTGGGGTCCCTGAAGTGGCCCCCCTCCCATGGCTCCACTAGGCATCACCCTAGTGGGGACTCTGTGGCAGCTCTGACCCCACCTTTCTGTTTGGAATTGCCCTAGAAGGGGCTCTCTGTGGGGGCCCCACACTTGCATCAGGTTTCTGCCTGGGGACCCAGGCTTTCCAGGGCATCCTGTGAAATCTAGGTGGAGGAAAGCTCCCACCACTCTTGAGATCTGCACGCCTGCAGAATTAACACTGCGTGGATGATGCCAAGGCTTATCACTTAGCAGCTCAAATATTTCTTAACTGCACTCAGAGCTGAGTCCCAAATCCTCGCCATCCCCTTTGTGCACTGCCTGGCCTGACTTTCCAGCCCCTTGCTCCACAGGCCAGCCACCCAGCTTCCTTTCCATCCTCCTCAAATGCACAGAAGCCTTTCCCACCCCAGGGCCTTTGCCCTTGACATTCCTGGGAGGGTGGGGCTCTCTTCCAGCCCAAATCCTTCCAGGCCCACCTTTTCCTCTCTTTTGGAGTTCACCATAGAATTGCCTCCCCGGAGTCCTTCCCTGACTGCATCATTTGAAGCTGACCTACCACCATTCTGTGTTATCATAGCACCTGTCTATTTTTGTATGTATTGATGTGTATTTCTTGTGCGTTGCCTGCATTCCCCACTAGAATATTAGTACCATAAGCACAGAGGCATTTTCTTTCTTGTTCCTTAATCTATGCCCAAGACTGGCACTTAACTGCTCCTCAACAATGTGTTGAATGTGTGACTGCTGAAAGGACAAATGGAAAATCAGGGCCCATTGAGGATCTTTCAGTGCACAGCAAGCACTTTGCTGGGCGCTGCTGAGCCTCCCTGCAGAGCAGCTGTCTGTGGCTGGGAGGAGTTGCCCTCAGTCGCATTTCATCTGATCTCCTGGGAGTGCTGCTCTTTGCAGCGTCTCTGATTCACAGAGCCCCAGCTGATGGGAGCAGAGCTGTTCAGAATGACAAACAAAGCGCAAAGCTGGAGACTGCACCCACCAGGCGTGGAGCGGGAACTTGCGGGCCTCCACTCCTGGCCCCAGGAGGGTGGCTTTGTGAAATTCCGATGGAAACTTGAAGAGGTTAATGTGCCTTGAAAAGGAGGCCAGGCATTTTATTTTCCACATTGGACTATTTCTGAGCGTAAAAAGGGTACTACTAAGTATGCCAGAAAAACAGGCAAAAATTAAGACTGTGCTAGGCAAACTCAACCCATTATCACTCAGGGGAGATTCTAGCTGATTTTTAGAGAAGGAGCAACTGCCCTCGAAGTCTAAAAAGGCAACTCAGATCACAGAGAGCACGCAGCTAGATGCCAGGAGGCCTGAGGTTGGCCCATGAGGTTTCGCCTGTGAGCTGTCGTCACAGAAGGAGCCGCATGGCCTCTGGGTTTCTTCCTTTGTAATTTGGAGATGATAATGCCTGCTCCATCTCCTCCCACCATCACATGAGCCATAGCACTCCAGAAACTGTAATTGTTTTAGAAATTTTTGGTGGTATTGATATTTGTTATTGTTCTCAGTTTTCTTTAGCTCGAAATTAGAATTTTTTAACTTTAAAGAGAATTTTTTTCCACTGGAATTTCAATATTGCTTACATTATAAAACAGAAAAAGGGGCTAGGGGCGGTGGCTCATGCCTGTAATCCCAGCACTTTGGGAGGCCGAGGCAGGTGGATCACCTGAGGTCAGGAATTTGAGATCAGCCTGGCCATCATGGTGAAACCCTGTCTCTACTAAAAATACAAAAATTAGCCGGGTGTGGTGGTGGGCGCCTGTAATGCCAGCTACTCAGGAGGCTGAGGTAGGAGAATCGCTTGAACCTGGGAGGCGGAGGTTGCAGTGAACCGAGATCACACCACTGTACTCCAGCCCAGGCGACAGAGTGAAACTCCATCTCAAAAAAAAAAAAAAAAAAAAAAAGGTGTGATGTCTCTTAAAATGTCAAAGTCATCTCTTTTTTGTATATTTTGTTCTAGTCTTTTTTCTGACATATACACGTGTATGTGCATATTTTTAATATTTGTTTACAAATTTAGGATTATACTATATGTACAGTTGATTCAGTGACAGGAAAAATAAAAGATACAGGTGTACAAAACAAGGTAATTCTTTGCTGGAAAATATTGCCCAGGAATGAAAGATTTAGATCTATTTATTTATTTTTGAGACAAGGTCTTGCTTTGTCGCCCAAGCTGGAGTGCAGTGGTGAGATCAATGCTCATTACAGCCTCAAACTCCTAGGCTCAAGCGACCGTCCCACCTCAGCCTGCCAAGTAATTGGGACTACAGGTGCACACCACCACATCCAGCTATTTAAAACATTTTTTTTGTAAAGATGGGGTCTTGCTATGTTGCCCAGACTGGTCTCAAACTCCCGGCCTCAAATGATTCTCCTACCTCTGCCTTCCAAAGTGCTGGGACTCCAGGCATCAGCCACTGAGCCTGGCCAAAGGACAATGATTTTAATCATTTGTATTTTGATCGGTGATCTGTTTCCCTTGGTTTTTTTGTTTGTTTGTTTGTTTTTGTTTTTGTTTTTTTTATAATATGTGAGGAAGAGGAGAACATTGTAATACTAAGATTTGTGCCACAATTTCTGATAACTTCTTAAGAAGCCACAGGAGAAAGCTTCTGGGTGAAATGAACAGACATTTCTAAGCTGCCTGTTGCATACCAATCATGCTCCTGGCGCAGTGTGTGAGGATCCACTTCATGCACCCTATAGGCATGGAGGATGGCTGGGGTTCGTTGTGTTTCAAGATTTAAAATTAAAATCTGCTGGGTGTGGTGGCTCATGCCTGTAATCCCAGTACTTTAGGAAGCCGAATTGGGCAGATCACAAGGTCAGCAGTTTGAGACGAGCCTGGCCAACATGGTGAAACCCCATCCGTACTAAAAATACAAAAATTACCCGGGCGTGGTGGCGTGGGCCTGTAATCCCAGCTACTTGGGAGGCTGAGACTGGAGAACCTCTTGAACCCAGGAGGCAGAGGTTGCAGTGAGCCAAGATCATGCCATTGCACTCCAGCCTGGGCAACAGAGAAAGACTCTGTCTTGAAAAAAATGAATGAATAAATAAATTAATTAATTAAAGTTAAAATCTTTCTTGAAGAACAGCTCTTTTCTGGACATCTCATTCATGAGCCCCCCACTGGCTCTGGGCTCCCCATCCTGCTTTGTCCAAGTCAGAGAAGTCTCCTAAAATGTGGACCTTTCAGGGATAAAACTTGGAGTAGTCCTGGGAGCCCAGCTGGCTCGTCACCCAGCAACAGGCTGCTCACTGGGAGCACAAAAAACCCACGCCTTTTTGGAGGGCCTCTTGGTCGAGTTGCAGACTTTAGCCCTTCCTGGACCCCCCACAACATTTCGGGTGGAAAAAGCACCATTTCTGCTAAATGATTTCCCTCAGACCTGGCCAGGAGCAGCCACAGGGACCACCCAGCACCACCCAGGATTGCTGCCAGAGCTTTCCTTCTCTGGTGAACACCTGGTCTTCTATGCCCAGCTCATGAGGAAGGACGTCCCCAGAGATCCCTCCAGGCCCAACCATTGCTTCCCAGACAGATGCCCTATGGGAAGAAAAAGGAAGGGCACTCTTCTAGGCTTTAACACAGACGTCAATGCCGCCCAGCGCTGTTCCTCCTGTCCACAGGCTGATGGCACGAGGGGCCTTGCTGTGGCGGAAAGGAGGCCCTGAGTGCATCTGGAGGCACCGAGAGAGAGCCTAGCCTGGAGGGACAAGCGCTTCCCCCACACGCTTCTCTCACTCACCCCATGCTGTGGGGCTGCGGAGCCTGAGCTATCTTTGGCAGCTCCCCCAGGGCCAGAGAGGAGCCGGTGCCTCAAAATTTATGGCTTGAATTATTCGTGTGTTATTAATAGCAGCAGTGATGAGGACGGGAAAGTGGCAATCCTGACACCATGACAGTGGCCTGTCCCAAGAGAGCCGGAGAGACAAGGCTGCCTGTGAGTCCGGCCATATTGGCAGGGGATGAGTCACACCTCTCCCACTCTCCTTTTCTCTGCAGACAGGGTCAAGGGCATCACAGGCCCCACCCCGAGAGAGCCCCTTCCCCAGCTGAGGTTCTGTGTGCTCCTGGAAACCTGTCATGACTAGTGCAGCATAGTGGCTGAGAGTCCAGTCAGGGGCAGCTGAGGTCCCATCCCACATTCTCCACTTAGGAGCCCGTGGCCTTGGGCAAGGGCCTCATCTTCCCTAACCCTTCCTGACACTCCAACAAGGATAAGAGCAGAACCTCCCTGTAGGGCCACCCCGAGGATTAGATGAGAGAAAGGACAGAGTGTGACACCCAGCATACAGTCAGTGCCAGGAAATGGAGCTACCTGAGCCTCCTGCATGCTGTTGGCGCTCGCTCTGTGCTGGCTCGCACTTATTCCTCACCCCACTCAGGTGGTCCTCTTCAATCAAATTGGAATTGCTCTACTGGTTTCGAGTAAGCAAATCCAGCCTTCTCCAAGGTAGATGTACCTTACCAAATCATTTCTGTCCTTACTGAGGTGGAAGGTCAGGTCCCAGGAGGGGCTTCTGAGCACATGGGGTTTTGCACTGGTTGGTGAGTGGCAGTCCTTGACTCCTCATCAACCAGTGCTTCTGCCTCTTGCTTCAGCCTGGCCTGAAAGGCAGGACATCCGAACCACCCACTCCTGGGAGAACTTGCTAACTTCTTCCAGGTCTTGCTAATGGCCATTGCCCACTCCAGGAAGAGAGACCATGCCAGCCGCCAGCCTCTCTGTTTCACTGGACTCTAGGTGTGCTAAGATGGGTTTCTTAAGGCTTTGACTCCAGTCTCCTCTTCATTTGTGAGAGGGAAGAGAAATATGATCATTCATTCTTCACAGGGTTGCAGCAGGAATAAATGGTAGCTTACAAATAGAACTTCACAGTGTCTGGCATTCTGGATGGGCTAAATCAATGCTGAATTCCGTTATAATTCTTCTACTCATAAAAGTTCTATTTTGATGTCTACTTTATCCCAAATCTCCCTGATTGGAGTTTTCCAAGACAGGTAATAAGGTGCTTTGGTTGGGGCATTTTGACAACTGCCTAAAAAGATTTTGAGCAAAATCCTTCAAAAATTCAAGACTTACCTCTGGTACTCACATCCCAAAGGGTGAAGACTGAATCCAACTGAGCAGGAATCTTTAAGACCTTGCTCAGGATTTGACCTTGAGCCTCAGACCCTACCAAAGCTTTGACATGTCTACAAAGAGGTTACTGGAAGGCTTCAGGCCTGGAAGGGAAGTTTCTAAGATTCTCATCTTAGGATGGATTTCCTAGAAAAAGAACTGAAAATGTGGATCTGTGTGAACACGATTATTCAGAAATGACTAATAGAAGAGTGAGAAAGTGGGGCAGAGAGGAAAAGGGCACCTAAGGATGCAGCATCAAGAACAGGCCCCAGGGGGTGCTGGCTTGGCCCCGAGAGGGAGCTCTGGAGGGTTTAGAGAGCTGGCCTGATCAGAGGCAAGGGGGCCGGGCGCAGTGGCTCACACCTGTAATCCCAGCACTTGGGGAGGCTGAGGTGGGAGGATCACTTGAGGACAGGAGTTTGAGACCAGCCTGAGCAACATGGAAAGACCCTGTCTCTACAAAAAAAATAAAAAACAATTAGCCAGGCTTTGCGACACGCACCTGTAGTTGGAGAGGCTGAAGTGGGGGGATTACTTCAGCCCAGGAAGTCAAGGCTGCGGTGAGCTGTGAACACCACTGCACTCCAGCCTGGGTGACAGTGTGAGACCCTGTCTCAAGAACAAGCAAACAAAAACAAATAACAATGAAAAAAGAAAAAAACAATTAAAAAGAAGCAAAGGGACGTTAACACCTACCCATCCATTGTTAGTGGGGGCTGATCCTGGGGGGATGTAACTCCTGAGGCATTTTTAGCCCTCAGTGCAGGCAAACAAGGTCAGTCAGGGCAGCTGGCACAGAGACCCAGGGAGGCTGAGGGGAGTGGGCACGCACTGAGTGCGTGTGCTCCAGAGGGTGACCGGGGCCAGGGAATGTGGGGGGAGCCCCGATGGTGGGCCTCTCCACAGGGCAAGGTAAAGCTCCCTGGGAACCCACTCTTGCCATGAGAAGAGACCCCAGGTACTGGACTGTCTGCTCTTCCTTCCCTCTGGCTTTTCCCTACCCAAAGCGCTTGCCTCTTCTTCCTTCTTCCTTTCCTTGGACATTTACAGGGCATCTTCTAGACACGAGGCTTGGTTTCAGGGGCTGTGGGAGCCACAGGAGGCAGAATGAGCTATGCAGATCAGGGAGAGCATTGAACCACAGCAGCTGGGTTCTTTCTGATCTGAAGCCATCCGCTGAATTTGCATCCCAGATCAGCCACGGAGCATGAATAAATGATGTGGCTCCCTAAGCCTCATTTCTTGAAGTAAAGAAATAGCACTTATATATACACCCACTTCGCAAGTCTATTTTCAGAATACTGTGAGGGGATGGGTGTAGAGAGCCCAGCCCAGTGTGCAGTCTGTGCACTGGCCCCTCCTTTTCTCTCTGTTCATCTCATTTCTTTCCTTTGCCAAGTGCCAGGTTGCCACCCTCCTGTCCTGAGTAAAAGTCCTGGATCCTTCAGCAATGACCCCTACGAATTGGTTCCTGGGCTCATCATCCCAGTGACTGGGAGATTCCTATGGTAACAGTGAGTGAGACTCTTTAAGAAGAAAGTGGCTGGGTGCAGTGGCTCATGCCTGTAATCCCAGCACTTTGGGAAGGCAAGGCAGGCAGATGACGAGGTCAGGAGATCAAGACCATCCTGGCCAACGTGGTAAAACCCCATCTCTACTAAAATACAAAAAATTAGCCAGGCATGGTGGTACATGCCTGCAGTCCCAGCTACTCAGGAGGCTGAGGCAGGGAAATCACTTGAACCCCAGAGGCGGAGGTTGCAGTGAGCCAAGATCACACCACTGCATGCCAGCCTGGTGACAGAGCAAGACTGTCAAAAAAAAAAAAAGAAAGAAAGAAAAAAAGAAAAAGAAGGAAAAAGAAGAAGAAAGCAAGAAGGTAATTAGGAGGACACAGGCCCACTGGAGGCGTGCCAGAAGACCTTCTGGAGGGGCCTTGTTTTGGGTACAGCTGCTCACTCTCCCTCTTTCATGGCTGGTATATGCCTCTCATACTCCAGCTGACCAGTCCTTTTTGTAAGCTCAGGTGCAGGCCCCAGAGCTGTGGATGGATCAACTCCTCCCCCAATTGGTCAGAGCCCCTGGTGGGGGCCCATTCCTAGGCTTCTGGCCTCTGGGTGGCTGCCCTTGTGCAGGTGTTGGCCCTTGATCCAGAGATCACATCACCCCATGTATGAATAGACCTGTGCTGCTCCCCCAAGAATGAGGGTGGGCTGGGGAGACAGGCGTGGCCATTCTGCTCACTCCTCCCAACAAGGGCCAGTTTGTCCCTTTCCTCCTTGAAGATCTTGGAGCTTGCCTGGGAAGTGGCTGGGAAACAAGATGTCATAAGGAACATACGATTTGGCTCAATCCATCTCTGTTGGCTTTCTCCTTTCTCCTCCCTGCACTCATGCCTTCTCTCTCTGGGCTTCTGCTTGCTCAGAGGGTGGTTGTGACATGCCTGGTGTGCCCTGGGCCTGTAGATAGAGCACTTTAGCTCCAGTCATGAGGCTGGTCTATGCAGACCAGGGAGCAGCTCTGGTCTTGTGCTTACTCCCTTTGAATCCTCATCATCTGAGCACAATCCCTGGCAGACAGTAAATGTTTAATAAACTGCATTTATCCAGTGAACCAGTGAGTGAATTCTCATGAATACACATGTGTGGCATATGTAAGAAAGAGGCTGTGCAGGGCAGGGGTGCTGTCCAGGTCCTGTGGCACTCACTACAGGTGCCAGTTTCAATGAGAAACACACCAGGGACCCAGCTGAGCTTGTGTGCGTAACCTGACTTACAGTCATGGCTGCCCGGAAGGGTGAGCTGGAAAGGCCGTTTCCAGGCTCAGGATTGATTAGTGATGTCTGCGCTGGGGAAGAGCAGGGTGGTAACTGCACCTGTATCGTGTGTCTCCAACCTTGGGCCTAAGCCATCTGATCATCATTTCTGAAACCTCTTTAGCCTGAGAGTAGGGCCCAGTACAACCCTGAGAAAAACACATTATTCTACAGGTAATGTCTGGCATAAGCTGGCCAACATTGTCCTCCTGGCTGCCTATAGTTAAGAAGGGGCAGGGACATCATTTCAGTCCCAACACAGTGATTGTCATATGAAATACCAGGCAACCCTGAAGCTGTGCACACAGGAACTGCTTTCCTGAAACATCCTATGCAAACCCCAGACTCTCAAACCCGTTTCCCTGAGAGCTCAGATCAGCCCCAGTTTCCAATTTCTGGGGGCCCTTCTCCTTTCCCTGGTGCTCTTTCCTGAGAGGAGGAAACTGAAGTGTTCCAAGGCTTAGTGCAGGGCTTTGACACCCTAAGCTAAATGCAATTCTGACTTTGGAGCTCTTGCAGGGGGCTCTGGGTGTTCAGTGAGTGAGCTGAGTGCTTGGCCTGGAGACAGAATGAATTTCTGTTTCAGAACAGCAAGGAGGAAATTCGCCCAGCTGCCACTGTCACTGCACAGCCCAGCAGAGGATGGCAGCTCTGCAGAGAGACAGGGGGCCTTCATCTCGCCAGGCCTTGGTGCTGTTAGGGCTCCAAGGGAAGCAGGGTGGTTTTTCTTCTTTAGAAATTAGCAAAACCACATACGCCTTCGGTAAGCTGAGGCTGAGAAGTTAGGCCTTGGTGCCCAGAGCGTGCTCCATGGAGCGAAGAAAAGGCAGCGGGCATGTGCAGTGGAAGAACGTGTGAGCCTGTCTCAGCAAAGGAGGGGCTTTCATGCCGGGCTGCTCCTAAGGCAAGCTAGTTCAGCATCAAGCAGAGAAGTGTTTGCACCCTGGATGCTTACAGTGGTTCGCTTGGATATGCAGCAAGGCTTCTGAGAACTAGGGTTCTCCTTTGCCGAGCTCTGTGTGCACCATGAGATGGCAATGACGGAGGCGAAGCCCTAATGAGGTGGAGATTGTTGGTGTCCCACCGCACCTCCATGAAGTCAGAGTCTGCCGACAGTCAACATCTGCAACTCCACCTCCCAGGGGTTTTTGTTTCTGGCCATTCTTGCACACGTCAGAAGCAGCCCTCACCAATGCTGGAGGAAAGCCGACAGGTGGATACTCCGAGAATCCTCACTCTTTGGCTGTGACCACCTTGTGCTGTGTTCCACACTGACTCTCAACATTCTCGAGTGGGATTCAGGCCAGGGGCCCATGCCCTAACCCAAACATGCCGACAACTCAATTCCAATTAGCTCCTTGTCCCCGCTTTTCCTGCTTCCCAGAACCCTAATGGTACTTCCGGGAATCGCCTTCCAGGTAAACCAACTACACTCCTCCCTTGTTTGTGATCTGCTCCCAGGGCAGCCTGGTCTGAGACAGCTGCTCTCAAGATTGGCTTAGGCTGACCTGGGCAGATCAACATCCATCACATTCTAATCCAGTTGAGAGAACCCATCTTCCTGGATAGGTTGGAGCAGTTTTAAATCACATGGCCCCTTGTTATACACACATGAACACTTTTCTCCTCTTGGTAACTCATTTCTTCCTCTACCAATGTCTGTGGAGCAGAAAGCAATGAGGGTCAAAGAGTCCCTGCCATATAGAGGACCACATCTATCAGAGGAGGATGGCATGGACTGTGACTATCTACATACAAGAAAGAAAGGGCTGATGCCCCTAGGGAAGTGCAGAGTTGGGACCACAGAGATGCAGAGGTGGATTCCTTCCAGGCTAGAGGGAAGGAGGCTTGGGAGCCACCTCAGAAATTGTGGAAGAGAGGAGCTGCAGGTCCGGGAATGGTGGCCCCCAGGGTAGCAGCCTTGATGGGGTAATACCATGAAGCAATGCGAAACGCCACGGGTGCACTTGGCGGAGTGGTGTGTACCCTGGTGGGCCGGGAGATGATTTTAGGCTGTGCGCTTGTAGCCTGGGTTCCCTAGAAAGCAGAACATGAGGCAGAAGCTGACTTTGCTGACACTTTGCTGTTGAGCGCGGTCCCAGGAAAGCAAAGTGAGGCGGGCAGAGGGGAGCTGTGTCTGCCTTGCTCGTGTTTTGTGAGAATATCATGAGCAGGGTGAGGCTTTGTCACAAGTGGACTGCTCAGTATCTTAGCAAGTCTTTAGGGAGGCCAGAGGAACTGCTGGTTCCCAACACAACATAGAGGCTGGGGAGTGGGATAGGAAGGGGAAGGATTCAGCCATAGGCCCCTGTTTCCCACTCATCCAAATTTCACTCCCTGGGGGCTGGTGTGGGCACTGTGGGTGGGCTTCTCAGTATCTCACACTTCCACAGCAACGGGGAAACCCCAGGGCAGGAACCAGAGATAAGCACGGCAGGAGGGGGCGGGATGCTCTTAGGGTGGGCTTTTGAGCCACTGAGGGCCCAGAACGGCTATCTTAGAAGGCCCCGACCTGTGGAGGAAGTGGAGACAGCTCCGTGGCCAAAGAGCAGCACCAGCTGGGCCAGAGCCATGTCAGCCAACGTGGGCAGCCCAGAGATGACATCTGATACAACACAGACACATGTCAGAGGCTGCGTGCTTACTTTCCTGTATCTTAGAAAAATAGGAATCCAACATATCACACCCATGATAACGCAGACTTTATTTAGACAATGTAGATAAATAAGCACACAGCTGGAAGGTAATCATGACACCAGTTGTGAAGGGGCACAAGTGTGAAGCACTGGGGCAGAGGAGGCGGGGATGGAGCTGCCTGGCTTGTGTCTGTCCTAGGCCAGGGTGTCTGGAAGGAAGATGCAAGACAGGAGGCTAATGAGGAGCTTGGAGCCGGGGACTGGGGGCCTGGCATTCACAAAAGGGGACACTTGCAGGCAGGTTGGAGGGAGAATAGTGCTGTGACTTGTTACTTTGTCAATAGGAGCAAATAGATCTGCACGGGGGGCCACACCTGGGTGTGGGATAGTGCATCCCAAAACAGTGCATACCCTGGAGAACTTTCTCTAAATCCAACTTTCTTTTCTTTGAAAAATTAGATAGATAAAAGTAGTATGAAAAGTATTATTATGAGAAAGACCTTGAATCTTTCTAAAATAATAATTTTAAAGGACTGAAATTGCCAAGTGTTGGTGAGAATGTGGAACACACTGCACTCCCATGCTCTGCTGGTGGGAGTGTACGTTGGTGCAACCACCTTAAAAAACCATTCATCAATATCTCCTAAAGCCAAACTTATGCCTATACTATGACCCAGCCATTATATTCTTAGGTATGTGCCTGATAGAAATGTGTGCTTATGTGTGCCAAAAGGTTGCATAATTATTTTATTGGCAACATGATTTATAAGGACAAAATCTGGAAACTACTCAAATGTCCATCAACCAGAGAATGGAGACACAAACTAGTGTATTCACACTAGAACACAATGCAAATAAATGCTTCATGACCATGTCCCAAAATCTGGCTGAGTCTCACCAACATTATGTCAAGGGGAAAAAGCCAGACATGGGAGCTCTAATGATTCCAAGTCCATGAAGATGAAGAGCAGCAAAAGGACGGGTGGTGAAGAAAGTCAGCACAGCTGTTCCCCATGTGGGTGGAGGCCAGAGAGGGAGCCCAGACAGTCTTCATGGGGCGGGGCATGTCCTGTTCATTAGTCTGAATGCTGCTTATGCAGATACGCTAAGTCTGTGAAAATCCCTCAAGCCATAGGCTTGCAATGTGTGGATTTTTCTGTATCCATGTTGTACTTCAGCAAAAGTTCAAAAGAAAAAAGAAAGGAAAGTAAACAATTTGTAAATGTCTACACTTCTATACTGTGGTGCTATTTTTAGTAACAAATCATGTCATAACTGATTACAACATTCAGCTGATTAAAGCTGAACCAGAGATAGCGGAGAAAGAAGCCCATTTGGGGGATTTTCCTGTGTCGGGCAAGAGGAGCAGGTGATGGAGGAGTTGAGCTTCATGCCTACGGTCTCAGAGATGCTGGGACTCCCTGCGACCTGCATCAGGAAGTGAGGTGTGAGATCTTGCTGAAGGGCAAGGACCCGCTTCTGCCTGCAATCATCGCCCTTCTTCAGATTAGCCTGGGGAAGTTCCCACAAATGAGCCGTTTAGGGAGATAACTTGAAATCAACACCATCATCTCCAGGGAGGAAAAAAAGTGGGGGCCTAAAATTTAATCACTGCTTTCTTCTTGGTCATTCCTGAAGCAATTGTGTGGCCTCTCATTTCTTGTGCTGAATGTGATAGAATGTATTGTTGTTCCCATGTCAGACGGTTTTAGCAAGCCAGCTGTAGGGAAGGTCAACTGTGCTCTTGGAGATAATAAGACAAGACACAGCGGCCGAGCCAGCCGAGCCAGCCGAGCCAGCCGAGCCAGCCAAGCCGAGGGAGCAAGCAGAGCAGAGTGCAGCAGCTCCAGAGTCCCTCCCTCTCCCTGGAACACGGCGGGGCCATCCCCCCGATTCCCTGAGGGACGCTGGGCTGCTGTGTCACCCTATCATTCAGCAAGAGGAGCAACCACTCGCAGGTGTAAGTCACAGTTTTGCCATGGTCTGGGTGGTCTCAAACTAACCCTTCGAATTCCCTGAACTTCAGTTTTCCCATCTCCAAAATTATACCCATCTTGCAAAGTTGTTATAAGGACTGCATAAATCAGGGGTCATTTTATTTTAAAGAGCCAAACAGTAAATGTTTTAGGTTTTGCTGTCTATGAGGTCTCTATCCCATATTGCAGTGCGAAAGCAGCCATAGACAACCATAACTGAGCAGCTGTGGCTGGATTCCAATGAAACTTTACTCATATGACAGGTGACAAGCCAGACTTGGCCCGTAGGTCATGGTTTACCAACCCTAGCATAGGCTAAGGAGTTAGTTCGCTTATATAAGGTGGAATGCGTGGCATGGTGTATGTGCATTACTTTCATTCTTTCGCCTTCCCACTGTGTTTTTAGCAGGGCTACATGAGCCATGCTGAGAGAAGGATCTAGCTCAGTATCTGCATAGAACTAGTGTTCAGTGTATATTGGCTATTTCTACCCATTTCTCAGTTGAGCAGGCCACCATTTGTCTGAATGACTCCCAAGCTGTGCCCTGAGGGTGTCTGTTGGTAAATCGGAGCCCTGGAGAGGTGAGCGGTGAGGGAGGGTTCAAGTGAGCAAGAGGAACCTTGGGAAACTCCTTACTTCCCTTCCAAGTCAGAGCAAGACACTCACTGACGACCCCACCATGCCCAGACAATGTGACCTGAGCACACTACTTAACCTCCCTATGGCTGTCTCCTCGTTTATAAAGCAGGATGTGGACATCAGTGAGGATTAAATGAGTTAATATCTGCAAGTACTTGTAACAATGCCTGGAGCATAATCTAGTAATGCAAATTATATTCACAGTAAAGCAGCAGAGGCCTGGGGTCTCTATCCAACCCTCACAAGTTCACAGCTCAAGACCCCCTGGTTGTGGGTCCTTAGGAGACAGCAAGGAGACAGGTGTGAACTAGGCCAAGCCATGTCCAAGGCTCTGCTTTCCTTTTTTCTTTATTAAATATAAACAAGGTCTCACTTTGTCACCCAGGCTGCAGTGCAATGGCATAATCTTGGCTCACTGCAGCCTCAACCTCCCCAGCTCAAGGGATCTTCCACCTCAGCCTCTCAAGTAACTGAGACTACAGATGCACACCACTATGTCCAGATAATTTTAAAATATCTTGTAGAGATGGGGTCTTGCTATATTGTCTAACTCTTGGCCTCAAGGCATCCTCCCACCTCAGCCTCTCAAAATGTCGAGATTACAGGCGTCAGCCACTGTGTCCAGCCAACACTTTCCCTCTTATCTTTCTTTGTGGGTGTAGGCAGAGCCAGCATCAGAGAAACACAGCATTGGGAAATACATTACAGGTGGAAAACCTGTGTAAGTAATGGCTGTGGCAAGAGTTGGCACATTTCCTCCTTCATTGCCTGGACCTGGAATGTGTTCCCTGATTTCACTCTCGTCGGCTGCAATGTTGAGATGGGTGGCTGCTTTCAACGCTATTGCTCTGGACTGTGGCCTCCTAGATTACAGCAACCTCACGGACTCATGTCATCTGTGTGTGCGTGTGTATGTGTGAGTGTGTGCGCGCGTGCACACACGTGTGTGTGTGTGTGTGTTGCAGCCCAGGTAAACAGGCACTGCAACAGTTTCTTTCAGTCCGAGAATGAAAACTGGCTTCTAAAATGTCAATTTCCCCCTGCCTGCCCCAGTTAGTTTCATCAAGGAGGCCCAGGAGGAATGTGTCAATTAGACAACTGGGTGCACCCAGAATTCATTTTACATAATTGTCCATCTCAACTCAGAAAATGGGCTTTGCACTCTGGGCAGGGAGCAGTCAGCCAGTGGCTCTTTGCTTAAGGTGGCCCAGAGTTTCTAAAACTTCCACGTGGATGGGGCAGTGAGAAAGGAGAGCCCTGGGGAAAGGCATCAACTACCCATGGACTCACAGAGGGTAGGGTGGAGCACCCAGACCAGGGCACTCAGGAAGCGCTGGTGAGAAGACAGGACTTGGCCAAGGCGGAGCTGAGGGCAAATCCCGCTCACTCCGCACGTGGCCATGGGAAAGGCAGTGACCCTTCTGAGCTCAGCTTCCTCACCTGCCACGTAGGGAAAGTAGCAAATGCCTCCCCGGGTTGTTGTGAAGATTAAATGAGACAGAGCATTTGTAAGGAGCAAAAGAAAATTACTCACCAGCAGTCTTTCCAAGGAAAGACCATGTTTGTTTGGGGGAAAAAAAAATACATTCTCTGATCGGCCACTGGATTGCCCAGGATTTGAGGGCAGGTGATTTTCTTCAGAGGTGACCTCAGGAAGCTTAGCATCATGTCAGAGCATTGTGGAGGAACTGAAAAGAGTTTGAGTATCAAGGGTAATAGAACAAGTGGGAAATTTTGGCCAGGTGTGGTGGCTCAAGCCTGTAATCCCAGCACTTTGGGAGGCCAAGGCGGGTGGATCACCTGAGGTCAGGAGTTTGAGAACAGCCTGGCCAACATGGTGAAACCTTGTCTCTACAAAAAAAAATAATAATACAAACATTAGCTGGGTATGGTGCCCAGTGCCTGTAATCCCAGCTACTCGGGAGGCTGAGGTGGGGGAATCGTTTGAACCCAGGAGGCGGAGGTGGGGGAATTGCTTGAACCTGGGAGGCTGAGGTGGGGGAATCACTTGAACCTGGGAGGCAGAGGTTGCAGTGAGCCCAGGTGACAGAGCGAAACTTGGTCTCAAAAAAAAAAAAAAAAAAAAGAATGAGAAATTGTGAACTTCAAAAGCTCCAACAATAGAAGAATGGTTCCATCCAGTCAGAATTTACTTAATCTTCAAAGATTATTTTAAAAATGACATCTGATGATAGGTAAAAACAAATAATATATTAAGCAAAGTAATAAAAACTATATACATATATGCCTAGGAAATGAGAAGAAAAATATCAAACTATTTGAAGTGTTAGCCTCTGAATAGGGGGTTAAAGATAAATTTAATGTTATTTTTATATAACAATCTATACTGTCCAATGCTGTATTCAAGGTATACACAACTTACTATTGTATTACATTATCAGTTTTGAAGAAAAATAAACTTAAATTGTAACAGCAACCACAGAAGACGATTAAATGCAATTGGTGGTACCAACATCCTTCTAACTTTAGGAAACATTAATACCTACAGTTATTAAATTTAAAATTCCATTTCTCGAATTTAACATTTTTAAGTAGTCCATGTGGTCAGAACAAAGATGCATTAGACGCACTGTTCAAGTCTAGTATCTATCCCCAAACACTTCACGATGGATTTTCCTGTAGACCAGCATATGGCATTCTTCACACAGCATCCTCATACATGCAATGCTTATCATCAGACAGACTATGTGTCCTGGTCATCAGAAGGATGACTCAGGCTAGAGCTCCACCCCCAAGATTACCACAGTCACTAACCAGTCACAACAAACAGCTGTCTTTGCTGGAGATCCAGAGGTCCCTAGTGACTCAATGGATGGGCTCTGAGGGTCTACCCACCATATCTGTATGCAAAATGTTGACTGTGGACCTAATGATATTGGTCTGGGGTAAGGCTACCAGCCTTTTATCAAATCTCAAAGTTACCTCCAAAGTTTACGAACTCCTGTTAAGTGAAGCCATTTGAGGCTTCGTGGCTGTAAAATAACGTAAACATATCCAAGACCATCTCCAAACAGAGTCTCCATTTGAAAACTGATCTAATCCCAACTTGAGAAAGAGGTTAATAGCAGCAATGCCCAGTTCAGCACATGAGCTTTAATACTAACAGACTAAATGTAAAATTAGGACGCATAAGCCACTTGTTTCCCTACTAACTGGATTCTGGATGGCTTATTCATCATGAAACTTAGGTATCTGGAAAGAGGCCATGA
This sequence comes from Pongo abelii, assembly GCF_028885655.2. Lineage (NCBI taxonomy): Eukaryota > Metazoa > Chordata > Mammalia > Primates > Hominidae > Pongo > Pongo abelii. The sequence continues at coordinate 34,189,898 of NC_072005.2, read as the reverse complement.
GGAAAATGTTATCATCTAAACCCAGACCTGGGCCACTGGTCCTGTGCTTACAGTGTTTCCCAGACTTGGCAATAGGATGGATTTTAATCATGGCGAAGCCCTCTCCTGCAGGAGCTTCCACAGGGCCACACTTACAGATACTCCATCCCCTGGGCACTAGGCTGCCATGTTTCTGGGATAACGTCATGATTCATCTGGTTTCCTGCACCTCCAGAATAGGCCATTTATCTGAGCCTGGCCAGGCGGCACCGGAATGATGACTAGAGAAGGGGCTTCATTGTTCAATAATAATTTACACCAGCCTGGGGAAATACTGTCTATCTTGTAAAATAATGTTCTGCATGAAGGGAAGCATGCACGTACAGGAAGATGAAAAACAAACAAAATCAACAACAAAAAAGGAAAGGCTTCTATCAGAAGTTGGTCCACATAGGAAATGAATTTAACCTAAAGTAAATGGACACTGACACTAAGGCTCCCTTAATCATTTCCTGGGCTCTGAAGGAACTTTCCGCACCTGCAGAAACCAGTTTCCCTTTATCTCAGATTAAACCAGAAGCAGACCTCGTGATGAAGCTGTGGGGGCCAGGAGCGACTCCAGGGAGCACTGAGTGAGGATCAGGGAGCTGGGAGATAGAGAGGAAAGAAAACCAATGCAGGGTGTGTTAGAGCAGCTTGCCTTGTGGGAAACTGGAGTTTAATCCTGTTGGATTTGGTGCATGCTGTGAAACACGTTTCAGAATTGTTCTAGCCGCAGGGCAAGGAAGCTGGAGTGCTCACTCGCCATATCCCAGTGGTGGCTGGTGGAGAGCTGTTCCAAGGTACATTTACTCCCTGGCTCTTGTCCTCTGCCCTGTGTGCAAGATTAAGTGTGGAGCCACTGGTATTTGCAGTAAGAAGCCTTTGGTTTGCACACAAACAGTGAGTGCTGAAGGGAAAAGGGAAGGTCTCTGACGGTGACTGCAACAGCCCACTTAAAACTCCATGGACCATCACCATACTCTAAGAGCAGAGCCCCCCCACCCCCGGCCTAGAAAATGAAATGGTTATGCCTGTTCCTCTTTTGGTCCTTTAATTAAGCAACACATCTCTTCCGAGCACCTTCAGTGTATCCACCCCTCTGTTTTGTCCAGTGGGAGAAACAAACAGAAGGGAAGATGTGATCCCTGGCTTCAAGCAGCTCATTATGCAGTTGGAAAGGCAACATCCACAGACCCAAAACAATCCACGAAGCTGAAGCTAAGCTGAAAAGCTGGCTGTGAGCAGCGCAGTCAGCCTTTTTCCAAACGAGAGAAATTGTGACCCTTTCCCTGGCCAGGCATGGCGCACAGGCATTTCTTCACCACCAGACCCTTCCCTAGTCATGCTGAAGCTGGAAAACCAGGGGATGGCCAGACTCCCTCTGCAGTGAGGCTACTGTTAAGTCCATTAAAAGAGAGCAGCCATCAGTTATAAGTACATTGGTGTTTGCCTCTAGAGAGAATGTGTCTTAGGCTGGACTCTCTCAGGAGCAGATGCTGAAACAAGGATTAGGGGGCAGGTGGTTTGCTTGGGATGTGATCCCAAACAGCACAGGTAGGGGATGGGGAAGTGGAAGAAGAAAGGAAAGACACTAAGGAGCAGGTTACTGCTGGGGACCACTAGGGAACTGGGGCTTCACTGCCCTGGGGAATTATGGAACATGATGTAGAAACCACTTGGGATCTTTGCATCTGAGAAGTGAGAAATCTAAATGTTGATCTCCAAGGAAAGAAGCAAGGAGGGAGTCATGAGCGTGCCTGGAATAGGGAGTGCAGAGGAGTGATGGGTGGGAGGGGTTGATGAGACACTGACAGTGTCTGTCAAAGAAGGAAAACACCTTCGTTTTTGGTGACATTTCCATCCTGGCTCAATGAATGCATGTTGGGGATTGCTGCCTAACTCACAATCAACTCCCCTCCTTGGAATGGCCCCAGGAATTACACTGTTGCATGGCTCTGCCTCTCTGGTCTTAGCTCATCAATTCATTGGCAAGTACCTGCCTCCAGCTGGGCCACTCCAACTTTCTCTCTTATGAATTTGAAATTTAAAACAAAGAGACACAAGGACTTAAAGTCACTGTACGTGAATCTCGCAGAAAGTCCATAAACTTTTGACGGCCGAGAGTCTCACTGCTGTCCGGTCCCTGTTCCTTCACCTTCCTGGTTGTTCAAGCTCTTCTTCCCACTCCATTCTCTTTGAATAAATTCTTTATTTGCTAGTTGTGAAGAGAATCATGGTTTGTTTCTGTGGCTTTCCATGAATACAGTGTTAACATGCATTTATGTAGGCTCAATAAAAAACTCTTATAACCTGAATGCAATTCTAGCAGTCTAGGTTTTTGTCTAAATCAATAGCACTTACCAACTGACTCTCCATCCAGCAGGCATGTACCCATGGGAAATCCTGACAAAATGGTAAGGCTGTTCAATATTGACAAAAGTATATCCATATATCCCCCTAGAGCTCATAAGCAAAAATACACAATTCATGTATTTAGTCAGATTTTAATGAGAACAAAACAGTTAATCCCAAACTCTCCAGTATAAAGGCAATCTGTTTGCTTTTCAAAAAAAAAAAATGAGAGTTTAAACTGTGAGTTAAGTAATCCTTTAGACAGCAGTACCCACACCTCAGTATATTAAATGTTTTTCAATCATCCACTCTGTTCATTATAGAAAAGTAAATTTGCTTAGCCGCTAAATACCAAATGTTCACTTAGAAAACATTAAGTAATGTGATCAAGAGATTTTCTTTCTTGTGAAATAATTGCCTCAAAGCTGCATAAACATGAAGTGCACATTTTCCAAGGGAACGCGGGAATGACCCTCGGCAACGGGCAGATTTATTTGCTGCTAGAAATTACTCCCTCGCCTGCTGCAGCCCTGGTGCTTTTCTTGGTCTGTCTCTTGCGCATGTCACCCTCCTAGGGAAGAGCCCACTATGGGATTTAGATCCAGATTTCCGTTGGGAGGTGTGGCTTTTGCATCTATACATGTTTGGTCAATAGTCAGACCCAAGAGCTAAGAATAGAAGCAGGGGCCAGGCGCGGTGGCTCAGGCCTTTAATCCCAGCACTTTGGGAGGCAGATCACCTGAGGTCAGGCATTTGAGACCAGCCTGGCCAACATGGTGAAACATTGTCTCTACTAAAAATACAAAAAAATTAATTTGGTGTGATGGCACGCACCTATAGTCCCAACTACTCCGGAGGCTGAGGCAGGAGAATCACCTGAACCTGGGAGGCAGAGGTTGCAATGAGCCGAGATCATGCCACTGCACTCCAGCCTGGGTGACAGATTGAGACTCCGTCTCAAAAAAAGGAAAAAAAAAAAAAAAAAAAAAGAAGAAGAACAGAAGCAGAAAGAATTCTAGACTGGAAATCAGGAGCTGTGGCATTTTCTTAGGGTCAGCTGCTATTTTGCTGTGTGACTTTGGGTAAGACACTTACCCTCTCTGTGCCTCCGTTTTCTCACTGTAAAAGGTTGATCAGAGAGACTTTCTAGTTTCATTCTATGAATTAATGCTTCCCTAGGTCAATGAGAGCTGTTATTTAGAACATGGAATCTTGGTGCTCCTGGGTTCCATCTTTAATAACACACTCTCTCTTTCGATAGCAATAATGACAGCAACAACTGACACATGCACAATGGTTATCATGGGCCAGGTGCCGCTCTCAGCACTTTGCGCATTGCCTCATGATCCACAGTGCAGTTCCACCGAACAGGGCCTATGGACTGTCCCCGTGTTAGCCAGGGGGAAACGTAGGCTCAGAGAGATGCAGTAATTTGCCTAAAGTCACATATCAAGTAAATGAAGAAGTGAGAATTTAAACCCAGAACATCTGGCACCAGACTGAACCAATATGCTATACTATCTCTCTTCTAACAATCCACATCTGGAAATACACTGAAAGTATATTTTCTTTTTCATTTCGTATCTCTGGTTTACTGTATTTCTCTGGTTTATAATATTTTGAGAAATACCACAAAGAGGTTTTTAGAAAATGAGTCAGCGAATGTTTATTAAATATTTTTAGTGCATGCACATGTATATGTCCTAATGTTAGGCACACAGGAGAGAAAGAAGGAATTGGCCCTGTACTCAGAAAGCTTACTGTCTAATTCAAAGTCTGCCCCATGCAATCTTGACTACATTCCTGTTGGAGCAGAAGTAGGAGGCAAACATCCAGAACTACCATCAAAGTTTAACTTGCTATTCTAACACTGAATCTTCACACATGAGCCACCATGCCCGGCTAATTTTTGTAGAGATGGAGTTTTACCGAGTTGCCCAGGCTGGTCTTAAACTCCTGGGCTCAAGCAATCTGCCGGTCTTGCCCACTCCAAAGTGCTGGGATTATAGGCATGAGCCACCGTGCCCAGCCTGAATCTTCTTTTTGACGCTGCCTGTTTCTGGAACTGAGTGATTCCTTGCCCAGCTGATTGCTGTCAGATTCCTGGGAACTACTGGGTGTTGGGTTTCTGGATCTCAGGGCTGAGAGAAGGAGGATGTGGTAACATCTCAGTTGAGCAGTACACAGGCACTGAATTGGCCCAGCTGGGGGCTCTGGAAGGAGCCTCTGCTCCACTGTGACCTCCTGCACAGGCCCTCATTCACTCCGCTGTCTGAAAGGCTCTCATCCATTCACCTGTTTGGCCTCCCAGATTCATTATTTCCTATATGAGTCCCGGAACACTTACTCATGGTGGTTTCTGCTATGCTGACTGGGGCCTGACCATGCCTTATCCACTAGAAGACAAGTTCCCCAAAGGCAGGGCAGTGTCTTCATTCTCCCTGACTTTCACATACATCCAGGATAGACTCTTGGAGAGAGTAAAACTTACTAATTAAGCAACAAAGGAATGAGTGAAAAAGATGTATTAGGACACTTTGGGTTAAAAGTTAAATGTCAACCTGAAACTAGCTAATCAAACAAGGCAATCTAGGTGCTCACGTAGCTGTGAAATTGACAGGTGGGTCTAACACCAGGACCCCAAATGCCATCTCTCCACCTCTCCCTCTGCTTCCTTGTGTGGCTTCTTTCTCAGGCTGGCTCTGGTCACACGGTGGCATCCAGCAGTGCCAGGTTTCCAATTCACCAGCTAAGAAGCTTCCAGTAGAAGAGACAGAATACTTTCTGGTGATTTCTGCCAATTTGAAGGACCTGACTCTGTCACTTGCCCAAAGATCAGTTAAAAGGCTATTATAGGCTGTTATGATGACGCAGGGAAGTGGAGATCTGCTTTGAGTGGCTCAGTCTAGGGGAGCAGGGAGGCCCACCGTGGGCCCAGCAGTCTTCTCCATGGATTACCAGTCATGTGAAAGAACTTAGAAAAGCATCCACAATGTATTCTTCACCACGGATGCCGTGTTTGTGCACATGAATTGGAGACGTAAAAAATGTAACGTTTCCTTAGTTCCACTAGTTAAAAAAAGAAAGTATTGCAGAGGGAGGATGGATGCTCGGCAGTGAAAATGCCAGGTGTCTTCCACAGGAGAAGGGAATTGGAGTTGGGACCCAGCAAGTTGCTCAAAAGGGCTCATGCAAGGGTGAAAAGAAGAATCTGGCCTCATAGGTATCCGAGCTGTCCTAGAAGAGGACTGTCTTAGAATAAGATTTGCCTCGTGTCTACCAAGCATATCTTCAGTGCTCAGCCCAGTGGGTGAAATTTAGTAAGAGAATGAGTGAACCATGTGTTAAACTGTTTCCCAAGTGCAGGCTCAGTTAACTTGCTGTCTAGTTCATAAACTGCTATAACAAAATACCATAGACTGGGTCGTTTATTTAAAAAATATACATTTATTTCTCTTGGTTCTAGAGGCTGGGAAGTCCAAGACCACAGCCTGGCAGGTTGGCTGCCTAGTGTCTGCCTACAAGGGGGCCTCCTGACAGCTGCATCATTCTGAAGGGAGGAATGCTGTGTCCTCATATGGCAGAGGGCAGAAGTGCAAAGGGGACTGACTCCCTCTATCAGTCCCTTTTATAAGGGCACCTAATCCCATCTATGAGGGCTCCATTTTCATGATTTAATCATCTGCTTCTGGGCACCCCAACTTTTAATCCTGTTACACTGGCTATTAAATTTCAGCATGAATTTTGAAAGGAACACAAACATTCAAATCACCATACCTACCTGTAAATGCAATGGGGAAAAGTGTTATTTCCCACAATTTGTCTGTGAGGACATAGAGATTCACCCTAAGCTCACAGAGCTAGGAAGAGGTGGAACTGGGATTTGAACCCAAGGCCTCTGGAAGGCCTCCTCTGAAATGTCTACATAGGGAGATTGCTGCCTGCTCCTGGCAGCCTAATAGCTTACCCATCATGCCCATCACAGAGCTTCTGCCAGCTGCATTAGCACCTCCTCGGCAGGGAAGCTTCTTTTACTGTCAGCAAACAGAAATGCCTTATTTGTCCCCCGACAGCCCATATTGTAGCAAAACAGCCTCACTCTCTATTAGAAGGCCAGGAGAGCAAAATCAGGGATTGCTTTAAAAACAAACAGTGTAGCAATAAAGAATCTCAGAAGGAACCCAGTTTTCCCTTTTTTTCTGTGCCTCCTCACCGCTCTGCTCACATCAGTGTGATCCTCAGAGAGAAGACTCAGCAGTTCGGTGTGCACAGGGAGGCCCTCTGAGCAGAGCTGGTGCCTCTCATGCCCACTGTGTGGGGTTAGCACCTCTATTCTCATACCCCCAGACACCTTCTGAGGCAGGAGTCCTGTCTTCTGTCCCCCACTGCCATCGTGCATAGAACCCTGCCAAGGGAGCCACTCAAAAGTGCAGACAAGGCTGGGGGTGGTAGCTCATGGCTCAGCCTGTAATACCAACACTTTGAGAGGCTGAGGAAGGCAGATTGCTTAAGGCCAGGAATTCGAGACCAGCCTGGGCAACATGGGAAAACCTTGTCTCTACAAAAAAAATACAAAAATTAGCTGACATGGTTGAGGCCCTTGGAGCAGACCCGGGTCTCAGGTACTTGGGAGGCTGAGGTAGGAGAATCACTTGAGCCTGGGAGATCTAGGCTGCAGGGAGCCATAATTGCGCCACTGCATTCCAGACTGGGTAACAGAGTGAGACCCTGTCTCAAGAAAAAGAAAAAAAAAAAGTTCAGACGAGACATCCGGAAGTAGCACTCCCTCAGCCTGTCCCCAGCTAGCAGGACAGCTGAGATGCTCACCCAGTGGAAGAAAAAATGCTCAGCCCAGTCAGTGACCGCAGGACAGAGACTCTGCCAAGCAATGGAACACTCAGCAGGGAGAACAGACAAGGCTCTGCCCACAAGAACTTAACCACTCAGTAGGCGAGAAGCACTGGAACCAGTCATTGTCATGACGATTAGGACATTGCAAACTGTGCATTATGAAGCAAAAGGAGCTGGGTCTATTAGAGCGTGTAGTCCTGGCCTAGGCGGAGGGGAGAGGTATGAAGATGGGTGAAGGTTATCCAAGGACACTTCCCTGCAGAAAGCGTGAGACAGCACAGCAAAGTGGTGGCCCGAGTTCAAATGCTGGGTTGTCCACTTACACTTTGCATAATTCTGGACAATTTCCCTTCTCTATCGAAAAGGGACTGTGATAACTATAGTTCCTACTCCCCAGCCTGTTATGAGCATTCATGACTGAACAGTGGTAAATTCTTTATTTTCTTCTGAAATTCTTTATTGTCACACTGTTTGTTTTTAAAGCAATCCCTGATTTTGCTCTCCTGGCCTTCTAATGGAGAGTGAGGCTTTCTCTTCTAATGGAGAGTGAGGCTATTTGGCCATCAGGGGCCAACAAGGGTCCTGGCACTTCCATGCTGCAGAAGTATTCACTGACTTCAGAACTCACTTAAGTGGAGGCCTGAAGGTTGATCTAGAATGACAAAGACAAGAATGAGGACCTGGTTCCAGGCCGAGAGGACAACACATGCTTCTATGTTTTGAATGTTTCTTTCCTCCAAAACTTACGTTGAAATGTAATTGCCAATGTAATGGTCTTGGGAGGTGAAGCCTTGAAGAGGTGGTAAGGCCATGTAGGCTCTTCCCTCATGGGTGGGTTTAATACCTTAAATAAAAGGGCTTTCGAGAGTGGGCTCTCTCTTCCCTCTTTTGTTCTTCTGCCATGTGAGGAACTGTTTTTCCTCCACGCTGGAGGATGCAGTGTTCAAGGCATCGTCTTGGAAGTGGAGAGTGGTCTCTCGCCAGACACCAAACCTGCTGGCATTTTGATCTTAGATTTTCCAGCCTCTAGAACTGTAAGAAATACATTTACATTATTTATAAACCACCCGGTCTCAGGTATTCTGTTAACGCAGTACAGAACAGGCTAAGACACATGTGGAAACTCTGAGGCTGAGCAGAGGATGGCACGTGGAGTCCCTGGGAGCAGGCCCAGCCCATGGGCTTGGAGAGAGTCATGCGATGGGGAGGCTGAGGAAGGGCGGGTGCAGCGCACGTGGGGCCTCAGAGGCTGAGAAGCGGATGCTCCAGTGCATTCCAGGGACAAAGTGAAGGGTCTGAAACAGAGGGAACCATGATTAGAGTTACAGCTTAGGAAGGTATAGCTGACTGCGACGTGGGGAAACAAAGTAAGAGGCAGTGGAAAGAAGGCTTTCACTTCTGGCTTACTATTGACCCTACTGGTAGCTGAGAGTGGGTGAGGTTATCCTCCAGTTTCTGGGTGGTCTTCATCCAACTGGGCATCCTTGTGATCACCCTGGTGTTGTGACTGCCTCTCAGCTGGGAAGCATTTGTTGGTCCCATCCATGGTGGGTAGAAGCTGGGGCAGCATCACCCAGGTGCAATATGCATGTTATTTGGCCCCATGTGTGGCCCTCTTTACATTTGCAGAGCCCCAAGGGAAAAGTCAAACTCTGTTTTGCCTCCTTGGGTCCTAAGTCCATCACAGACCTTTTTTGTCCACTGCTTTCTGCAGAGCTGGGTGCAGTGAAACATGATGCTGCCATTTTACGTGGGCTTGGGAACTTGGTGAGAAGAACAACCTACTCCAACCCTATATGAATCCCTATTGTGGTGAAGGCAGGATCTAAGAAGTAGAAATATTAAAAAGGAACACTGACATTCTATAGTGGGCCAAGGAGCAAGACACTTTGACTCATTTAAAATTACATATTTAATATAAATATAGCAGAGGAGAGAGTTACAAGGACCCTAGGAACAGGGAATACAACTATTTTAAACTAAATGTGTAACCCCAGAATGCAAGTGACTTTTACTGTCTTCAAGGTACAATCTTTCTTGTCATCTTGATATTCTAATCTTGGTTCCATTATATACGTTTTCACAATGTCAAATAGAGAATGCCTAACACTAAGATATTTAAATCAGATCAGCCTGACCTGAGATACATATTTTACGTCAAGTTGCCATAAACCAGCAGATCCAATTTCTAAGATGTAGCATGTTTGATCATTACAAGTGTGGGGAGAGGTCTCTTCAGGGTTCCTGGCCTTGCTGGGTTACTGTCAACTCCAAAGTGCATTTATTTCAGTGAAGCACCACCTCAGCCCATGACCTTTTCTGGAAATGGATATAGATGAACTCACAAGGCTAAGTTAAAAGTTCAGATTGTGTTTGAATGTTTATCACTTTTCTTCTCACTAGCTAAGGTTGGTTTTTAAAGATATGGATGCTTCCTCCAGCCCCCACCGAACTCCTTGAAAATGCGGCTCTCGGAACATGGCACATCCCAAGTCAGATGTCACCTGCTATGGTGCAGTCAGGCTAGATAGGGCCTACTCAGGACCGGGCTCCTATTGCTGCCAGGGAAAGCCCTGTCCACTCCTGCACTCTGGCATGGGGAGATGTGTGCATTTCAGGATTTGCACAAGTATTTCCTCATTTGCCATTCAGGTCACATAGCATCCAACACCAAGATAAATGGAAAAAATATGTCTATGAAATACTTCATTAAGAAAAGCTCATCATCTCATTCCATGACACCAAAAGGGTAATCATAATAAATGATTTATTATGGGGGATCTGAAATATTTAGATAAAACGTAGCTTTGGTGGTGTTACTACATCAGCTCACTTTTATAACTACTCAGACTTGAGATACCCGCTGACCTCAAGGTGTAATAATGAGGCCAAACTTCTTCTTGCCCCAAAAGCTGGAAGCAGCATCTCTTCATTAATTTCAGGCTCCACCTAGTCCCATTCTGCTGAGCTAAGGACTCATCTGTAATGAGAGAGGATAGAGAATGGAGTAAAGGATGTGTCTACAAGGCCTGGGCCACCTTCTCCCTTCACACTGCTAAAAAATAGGGACTTTTCCACTCAGTATAATAAAGAGCACCTGAGCATCATGGCTGCCCATCGATGGAATTAATTGCATTAGAGGCCAGTTAAATACATCACAGAAGACAGGCAATAGCTGCTTCCAAAGTCCCTCTTCACTCAGAGATTATGTGATTATTTAATTCTTTCTAAGTATTTTTGAGCACAACACACTTATCAGTCCTGGAAAAAGATAAAAGTAAACAATGATTGAGGACTCGTCATACAGTGAGCACTATAATAGGTACAGGCAGGTGAAATGGTTACAGAGAGCAGACACCTCCAGGTTTCAAGAGCATGGCAACTGACTGGGAGATTTTCCTTTCCTCTGGATAAGAAGGTAATTGGGTAGGGTGCGGTGGCTCACCTCCCAACACTTTGGGAGGCCGAGGTGGCTGGATCAACAGAGGTCAGGAGTTTGAGACCAGCCTGGCCAACATGGCAAAACCCCATCTCTACTAAAAATACAAAAAATTAGCCAAGTGTGATGGTGTGCGCCTGTACTCCCAGCTACTTGGGAGGCTGAGGCAGGAGAATCACTTGAACCTAGGAGGTTGAGGTTTCAATGAGCCAAGATCATGCCACTGCACTCCAGCCTGGGCAACAGAGTGAGACTCCATCAAAAACAAAACAAAACCAAACAAACAAACTATATATATATATATATATATATATATATATATATATATATATATAAAATCAAAGTGTTTGATCATATAGGAAACTCCATTGGAAAAGCAGATTCCACAAAGAAAAGAATTTCCTGGCTTTGGTGGATGTGGCAGGAAAAAAAAAATAAGAAAGTAATTGGCACCAAGTTTCCACCTGACGTCTAGGACTCTTCACCTTCTGCACCTCCACCCCACTTCTCCTGTTTCATGTATCACCAGGAGCACATGCAGGTTTGGTCCAAGGAGAGGCCCAGGCCTCAGTCTCAGCCTCCAGCAGTTAATGGAGTTTGCAGGGAGCAGGAGAAAGGCACCAGGCTGAGCTCAGTCAGCAGGAAGCGGCATCATCCATTCAAAGTAACAAAACTAACTTGCGGTGGGGCTGAGCATCTGACTGATCAGCAGAGCTAGCCAATGTTTCCACCTCTGTTCCCTAGTTGTCTTGCTGGCCTTTGGCTGGATCCCAGACTCCAGAAGACTCCGTGTGAGCTAACCTTCTGCTAACAACTGTGCTAAATCCTAGATGACTCTGGCAATCTGGCCACAGCCATAAATTCATATCACCTATAATCTCCAGGCCTAGATCTATATCTTTCTTTCCTGTTCATTTATTTGCCTACTGGTTTTTAAGGAGCTGACACTCAATATTTGAAACATGTGAATCACATGTCTTCATGTGTGGAGTCCAAACAGAAAGAGGCTTTAGAGATTTCAGGGCCAATGGGATTCCTAACGCACATCGGTCTCGTGCTATGTGCAACTGGATTCTAATCAAAGGATTTTGATAAAGACAAAATTGGAGATGAGATTGAGATATGATTTTAAACATCTTGCTTGTTGGCAAAGTCCCCAGCCGCATCACTTGCCAATATGCACGTCCAACCTTACTAATGATCAAAGGAACACAACTCCAAATAATCAGGGCTGATTTTATGTTCAGAAACTCTCATATCTTAACTATGGGACTGTTCATTGGTTTAATTAGCAGAAAAAGTAAGCCAAGGTGGCCAGTGCTTTAGATCAAGTCCAGTGGGCTATGAAGGGCAGATATTAAAACTAGTAATTAGTTAATATTTATTGAGTGCCTACTATATGCCAGGCTCACTCTTCCATGTATTTATAAGTATTATTTAATCATCACATCATTTGTATGAGGAAAGCACTCCTGTCATCTCATGTTATAGAGGAAGAAGCTGAAACACACAGATGTCCCAATAACTTATAAGTCAGAAAGCTGGGGAGAGAGGGAACTGGAATTTAACACTGAGCAGTGCGACTCCCTAGCTCGTGTTCATACATATGAATCCGTGCGTGTGTGAAGCACCACATTCTGACATTCATTTTCTCAAATTCTAAATGAATTACTTGTTGTAATAAGTGACTTAAAGGGCCAGTCATTTCACACTGGCTGTTTTGCTGCCGTCTTCCCCAGGCCCTGCTCTAGCCCTGTCCATCACCTCGTCTACGATAGCTGCTATCTTCCTAAGTGGGGCAGGATCTCAGGCCTACAGCTGCCATAGGCATCAGTGGAAACCCCTAAAACTCCAGCCAGAATACAGGATATTATAAAACCGTGCTTGTGTGCACCAACCACGTTGCAATACTGCCTGGAGAACTAGGGCAGACTTGAGTTTCAACAGGACTCTTCGATTGATTCCTGGGTTACTTTGGTCAAATAGCTTCATCTTTCTAAGCTTCATATTCCTCCTCTGAAAAACAAAGCTCTTCAAATCAGGTTTTGTTGTGATAATACCGTGTAACAAACATCTCCCAAATTTCTGTGGCTGAAATCACATTCATTTAGATCTCATTCATGGATAAGCTATTGCTCATCAGCTGCTGCTCGGCCGGCTGGGCTCCAGAGTGACACTTGGGCTTAAGTGTGTCCCATATGTCTCTTCATCCTGGGCCCAGTGACTAGCAGGGCATGCTCTCATCATGGCTGAGGGCAGGAGGGAAAGAGGAAGGGCAGAAACTCCACACACACATTTAAAGCTTCTGGCACGTGTCTGTCCGTGTCACATTGGTCAAGCAAGTCATATGGTCAAAGGCAGGAGGGTGGGACTGTGAACTGCTCTCAATGAACCAAAACTAGGAAAGGGAGGGAAGGAGGAATTATGAAGAAATATTACTAACCAACACAGAAAAGTGGACTAATATTATCTTGGTATTTTTACCTCCACAACAGAAAAAAAAAAAAAAGCAAAAAGAGGCATGACCATAGTAACCTATCCAAGAATTTCAGCTTTGTTTTGGAAACCCTCTGCCTTCAGGAAAGCAGAAGCATTTTATGCTGTACGTGGTGGGGCCGGTGTCTTACTTTGTATCAGAACAATTTGTAATAGGTTCGTTCTTTGATGCAGTCATTTTTAGGAGCCTCCAGGAGCACATTTTAAAGAAATAATCAGAAGCATAAAAGTATTTATGTGTAAAGATGCCCATCAAGGCATTTTTTTGTAATAGCAAAAAATAAGAACAACAATACGTCCATAAATAGAATATTTAAAATCCATACAATGGAAGATTATGGAGTTAATTTTTAAATGGTATTTTTCTAAGAATATCTATGGAGGCAGAAAAATGCACCTAATACAATGCTAAGTACATAAATCAAAATGTAAAAAATATGCAATAGAATCTCACTTTTGTAAAGCATATGGCTCTGTATCACTGAGAAGCGATTGGATAGAGTTTAAAAATGTTAACACTGGCTAGCTACAGATTATGGACAGATGATGCAGCCTGGGTATTTAATTTTTCCTATCTATTTTTTTTCTATACTTTCCAAATTTCCTACGGGAAAAAAAATAGAATGCTTTTAGGCCGGGTGCAGTGGCTCACACCTCTAATCCCAGCACTTTGGGAGGCCAAGGCAGGCAGATCGCTTGAAGTCAGTAGTTCGAGACTAGCCTGGCCAACATGGTAAAGCCCATCCCTACTTACTAAAAAATACAAAAATAATAAAATAAAAGAGAATAATGTTTTTAAGCTGCTAAGTTGGTCCATGGGATGCTTCAACTGTGGAGGTTCCCAACCAAACCCAGCTAAGAGTTTGGACCACGTGCCCTGGAACTGAGAAATCCCAGAAAGCATGAGTGCTGCCGCAGCTCACTTATCTCCACCCTCTAATGACAAACAATCGATGCAAATGGCATGCGTGCCCACTGCTGAATCCACAGTTCTATCAGGAAGACACCACGGCCTATTAGCAATACTGACAGTCTAAAGGCTGTTCATTGCTGAACAGGATATTTCATTTCATTTGATTATTTTCTAGACCTTGAACATTGCATTTGGACAGGAATCCAGTTACCTTGTTTGTCAAGGGCTTTGGGAAATGGAGTGGAGGCATCTGATGATGGAGAACCAGGGTTCCTCATTTTGGTCCTCATTTATTAGGCAAAGTAATTCTTTTGGGACCTGCATGACCTAGAAGCAGGAATTTGACTTATGACATCGGGAGGACAGTCAGCACTGAACAGCCTTTAGATGCCAGGTTCGATGAATTCCCTCAGAAAGGTCAGGAAACCGGGCACAGTTCCTAGAGCCTCAGATCCTATCTGAGCCCTTTCTAGGGGCAAAGGTGCCCCCTCCTTTACTCTCCAGCAGCCCCTGGGCCAATGCTCTTTGCCCCCAGAATTTGACCCACCTATAGGCACTTCCAGTTAAACATCAGGCAGGTACTTTCTGGGCAAGATTTCCATGAATATTCCCCTACTGTTAACTTGCTTGCAACCAAAATTGGGTGATTTGTCCCAGTGTCAGACCCATCTGCGCACTCAGGACGGTTTTTCTTTACAATCTCAAATTGATCTGAACTAATCTGTTCAGGTCCCTCTTTCTGGACAAAGACCTCGTGTGCCAGGTTTCTTCTACCTGGAGCACATTTTTACTTTCAAGTTATAAACCCTGAAAAATGGGTTTCATAATGGGAAGGCTGACAGAGTCTCAGCCATCGAGACTCAAGCAGCCACCAGCCTTACTCTGCCAAAGAAATTTATTATTATTTCCTCAAATAGCCACTATTTAATACCTGTCACTATTTTTCCTTACAAGGATGAGGGCTGTGTAGTCTCGATTGCAAGCTCTCTTGGTTGTTGTGATGACTTGTTCTGGGGAGGCGGGTGCTTAGAGACAGAGCCTTGTAGCAGGGAGTTCTGCACTGATCTCCCCAGTGGAGGGAAGAGTCACAGCCACTGCATTAAGCCCCTGTTGCAATGCAGGGTGTGGAACCGCTCTGCTCTCTGACAATGCCTACAAAAGCTCGGTGGAGCAGAACTTTCCAGTGTGGTCATCTCCTGGAGGGCAAAGCTGAAGGCCCGAATCCCCATGGTATCTCCACACACTTCTTTGCATATTTGCTGCTTGGCACTGTTTTCAGTTGTTGGCATGGATAAAGCTGCAGGGCTGGCTCCTGAAATGTGGTTGGAGATGTCTTCCTCCCACGAGAGGCATCTACAGAGACTGCCTGGAACAACCTTTAAAAACTCATTGTTTAAAGTGTATTAACTCAAATCCTTTCCAAGTCTTCTCTGCCAAAACCCAGCACAGAGGACCACTTCTTCTCTTCCTTCACATGCTCTGACATCATTACTCCAGGGCCTCTCCACCCTGCCTCACCCCAAATGCCCCTCAAGTGATGGGTCTTTCTAAAGCCAAGGGTTTCACCCAGAAAGCCTAGAGGGCCGGGACAGCTGCTGCTGCCTTTCCTTCTGCACAGCCTGAGACCGCCCTCTTCTGTGCTCCCTGCCCCTGCTCACAGAACACCTGCATTCTACATCTTGTGTCCTCCATCCCTGGGGGACTCAGCCTCTGAATCCTGCCTTCTGTGGCTCCCTTCCTTTGTGCAAGGCCAGCGTTCCATCCAGAGCCAGACTGGGCCCCGGCCTGTAAGCAGATATGGAAATCCCTTTTGCCGAGCCAGATGCCAGACACACGGGAGCTCAGCCGGCCTTCTCAACAGGACTCTATCTTAGAAAACACTAATAAGACCTATTACAGATATTAAGCAGTTATTGAAGAGGGTCCTCTGTATGCTCTGCTGGAAAAACTCATTTGGAACATCATTGATTTGTGAGGAGAGCTGCTTGCCATATGAGTGGGTTTGGGTGAGTCCCCTTAGATTCCAGTGGCAGTGATTGGAGATCCCAGAAACAGGCGGCCTGTCCCTGCCTAACTGTGATCCAGGGAGTCCCCTTGGAAGACAAGACAGATGTGGTGCACACCAGCCACACACTGCAGCGCCCCTGAGCCACTACCAGGAAAGAGAGGCCTCATGAGTCCATCAGAGTTTCCTGAAAGCCTGCGAAGGCACCCATAGTCTCCTGATCAAATCTTCCCCTGGCTCCTGGCTTGCATCAGACAGAGCACCCTTGCCATGGAGGAGTCTCTGAGTGATGCCCCAGGGTGCAGGGACAGCATGAGGCAGGAGGTGTCTGTGATGCCCTGGCTCCCCCATCCCAGGGCAAAGGCTTGGCCCTCTAGACTCCATGGGTAGCAGGGACCCAGGGCTTCTGCTGCTTCTCCTGGGCATCCCACAGACACTGACCAGGGCTGATGGGAAAACCAGGAGCACCTCCGACCTGCTCACCTCGGAGTCCCCCTCACCGGGCCTGGAGGCCTGGCCACTCAGGTGAGCACCATGCAGCCTCTTTCCACCAGATTCCCCCGTTTCACCAGCTGTTCGTGGCTGGGGAGCAGCTGCTGCACCTCTGACTTTTCCACCCATCTGCAGCCAGAGCTGGAGCCCAGCCTAATTTTCAGTTGGCTGCATTTGTCTCTGATCTCTGAGCCCCACTTCTAACCCACGTCTCTAATTCCTACTGTACATTCCAGACAGAATCTGATGCCCAATAGAGCTGAGTGTGAGCTCCAATAGGGCCCTAGATGCTGACCCCAAGGTGATGGCAGTATCTACATACCCAGCATGGAGACAGCGGCTGCCAGCCCGCATGCCCCTGAGGTCGCAGGTCCCACAGCGGGGCATCGCAGGATCCTTGTGCCCACCGCCTCCCATTTCTCTATGCAGCTTTTACCTGATTTGGGTCACGAATACAAAACACACAGGAATTCATCAGTCAGCAGGTGTGAGGGAGACGGGGGTCCTGTGTGAGCTGGGACTCTGTGCCCAGTGTCCTGAAGGAACCAGGGGTCCTGTGTGAGCCAGGACTCTGCCCAGGGTCCTGAGGGAGCAGGGGGGTCCTGTGTGAGCCGGGACTCTGCCCAGTGTCCTGAAGGAACCAGGGGTCCTGTGTGAGCCAGGACTCTGCCCAGGGTCCTGAGGGAGCAGGGGGGTCCTGTGTGAGCCGGGACTCTGTCCAGTGTCCTGAGGGAGCCAGGGGTCCTGTGTGAGCCGGGACCCTGCCCAGGGTCCTGAGGGAGCATGGGGGTCCTGTGTGAGCCGGGACTCTGCCCAGGGTCCTGAGGGAGCAGGGGGGTCCTGTGTGAGCCGGAACTCTGGCCAGGGTCCTGAGGGAGCCAGGGGTCCTGTGTGAGCCGGGACTCTGTGTCCAGGGTCCTGAGGGAGCCAGGGGTTCCTCTGAGAGCCGGACTCTGCCCAGGGTCCTGAGGGAGCCGTGGGGTTCTGTGTGAGCTGGAACTCAGTTCCTATCAGGCAAAAGCTCATAGCTGGCCAAAGAGAAAATTGAATTTTCAATTTTTAATTCATAGGTAAAATCCATTAGAGGAACACAATTTATTTTCAGAAGTTGTGTAATTTCTGTGTGCAGTACAGTCATTGACTTGCTATTTCCCCACCTTGACAAGTGTGAGCCTTTGACTCAATTAAAATACAAAATTCACTGCATTTCACATTGTATTCTAGCGGCCTTTTCTCCAAGGCACTTTATGTAGCACATTTCAAAGCCCTTTTGAAGCAATTTTCCACCCTCTTCACAGAAAAGGTGCCTATCATGTTTTTAAATGAGCAAGGAGCAGTGTTATAGGAGTCAGATCACCACTTGTAGCCTGATAGCTTCAGCATCTCAGGGCCTCAGTTTTCCCATCAGTAAAATGCGGTTGTTCCCATGAATTAGTATTATAAAAACTACTATTTAAATTACATTGAGTGGCTCACACCTGTAATCCCAGCACTTTGGGAGGCCGAGGCAGGTGGATCACTTGAGACCAGGAGTTTGAGATCAGTCTGGCCAACATGGCAAAACCTCATCTCTATTTAAATACAAAAAATTAGCTGGGCATAGTGGTGCGCACCTGTAATCCCAGCTACTTGGGAGGCTGAGCACAAGTATCACTTAAACCCAGGAGACAGAGGTCGCAGTGAGCCAATATTGAGCCATTACACTCCAGCCTAGGTAACAGAGTGAGACTCTGTCTCAAAAATAAATAAATAAATAAATAAATAAATAAGTAAATTACTTGGAATGAACTTTGAAGGTGACCAGGGATATGAGAATACAGTAGAATTCCCCTTAACCCTACACCCTACGTCCACCTCTAGATATTCAGATATTAATTTATGTTCAAGTGAATATTTGACATTTGTATTTAAATTTTTGTTACTTTAATATTCAAGTATTTGCACAAGCCAAAAGGAAATGTTGCTGAGTGTAGCCACTAGACCACCACAGCAGAGAGAAGTGTAGTGTGGGTGGAATTAGACAAGCTTGCCTTGTCTAAATACATTGAAATCCATCTTCCTTTTCTAATGCTGTGAAAGAAAAACCGAATCTCAGGACCTGAAACTCACCATGCCAAAGGGAAGGTAAAGCTTGGGAACCTAGTCATGCAAAAACTGCCTTCCTTTTGTTCACAGATAGCTGTCATTTCACATGCTTGCTTATGTAAAATGTAGATTTACTGGGCATCAGACAAAAGCATCATTAACTGCCCCATCCCCCAGGCTTCGCCTTCCTTTTCACATGTGAAATGAATGTTCACTGAGCGCAGATCCGGGCTTTTCAAGAAGGTAACACTGCTCTCACTGCCTACCTTCCTTCCTTTTTTTCATTTTCTCTTCCCCTCCCACTTGATCTTTCCCCTTTAAATATTGAAGCTCCTGGAACCCTCTTTAGACAAAACACAGGCCACAGATCCTGCTGGGACTTGTGTTTCTTCTTCCTGGGTGCACCTAAGCCTGGCCAGGGAAACCTTGAATCAATCGAGAATTGCCACTTTGGGGTCACTTTGCAAAGCCGTGGGACTGGACAGGGGCCTCTGCTTTGTGACTGTGCCTGCACAATGATTGTAGGGTGTCCCTGCTACTGCCTTTATCTTGCTTACTTTTAGGGTTTGTTTGTTTGTTTGTTTTTATCTTAGACCCTGAAAACACCCTATTACCATTGGCAAGTGAAAGATATTTGGGATCTTTAAAGGTGAGAAGCTTGATTTCGATCCAGGAAGTATGAGGAAGTAGAAAAACATCCAGACGTGCCATGTAGCCCAAATGTCAGAAATATTTTTGAATCCAGAACTAAGGTGCATCAAAGACTTTTCTTCCTGTTGACCTTTACAAAAAGGGGGCTTTTGGGGATCCAGGCAAATCTGAATGAATGTGTCTTCTTTGGAGGTGGGCTGGAGAAGCCCCCATGGTGTCTTGTCTCTTTGAAGATAATCACATTTTCCATTTAACATGACTTTGCTTTGCTGTTTTCTTTTCCACTAACCCTTGAACTCACAGGGAACACACCACAGTGGGGAGAGCCCTGGGTCAATGTTGCAGACGCCTCGCAGGCACTACCCATGGATAAGGTGGCCTCTCACTCAGCCCCACTCTCCTGTTCTTCCATTTCTACAAGAGCAGTGGCAAAGGTCTTGTTCTTATATGTTTTTTTAAAATCCACCTTCCCTTGGGATCAATGTTGAAGTGTGTTACCAAATCGTGTTGTTTTTTCAGCTATGTCCCACTTCACCTCCCTCTCAGGGTCTTTGCCTGGCCTCCTCCTGGTTGCTGTGGTTCAAGAGGGACGTGGATGTGCTGACAGAAGCAAATGGCAGTGGAGGAGGGCTCAAGGTTCAGGTATCACCAGGAGCCCACTATCTGCCTCCTCGAATGACAGCCCCATTCTCCCAGGATGACTCTGGCCAGAACAGGTGAATATTTATTGATAGCACAGAGACTGTGTTTTTCACCATCAACTCCATTCAAAACACCCCCGAGTGATTCCATGATTGTCCCAAATGGCTCCAGTGCTCGCATGTGGATCAACCATTGTGTCCAGGAGTAGGTGGTAAGAAAGCCTAAAGGGTGGGACCCTATGCATTAGGGGAAGTTCTCCTAGAGGCGCTGTTGAAAGGAGCATTTCCCAAGGGGTGGACAGACCAAGAATTAATGTCCACTTGGCTAGCCTCCAGCCATGCTCCCCTGCACCAGTCCAAGAGAGGTAAAAACTGTGGGGGTGAGGAAGGTCAAAATGGACCAGTTATTCTCCAGCAGAAACCAGGAGCACTGCCTACACAATGCCACCTATTCCTGAGGGCACAAACGGCAGGTGAGTAACAGGAGCACTGCCCACACAATGCCACCTATTCCTGAGGGCACAAGCGGCAGGTGCGTCACAGGAGCAATGCCCACACAACACCATCTATCACTCAGGGCATGAGCGGCAGGTATGTAAGAGGAGGGTTGCGATGTCCCTGGAGAGACTGGATAGCAAGAGTGGCTAAGCCTCTGATGGGGCTCTTGGCAGGCAGCATGTCCCCTATGAGAGGTCACATTGTCACAAAGGAGAAAGGAGCCCTCGACTGACGAAGCGTGTGTGCAAAAACCACAGGGCCAGCTCGCAGGAGAGCTGAGATTGAGCTACTAGGTTAGAGGGTGCTTGGTATGTTTGGATATTTGTCCTTTCCAAATCTCATGTTGAAATTTGATCCCAGTGTTGGAGGTGGGGCCTAGTGGGAGGAGTTTGGGTCATGGAGGTGGCTCCCTGATGAATGGCTTGGTGCCCTTCCTGGAGCAATGAGTTCATGTAAGAACTGGTGGTTTAAAAGAGCGTGGCACAAGGTTGCGTGGAAAAGGGAATTCCTGTACACCATCGGTGGGAGGGTGAACTAACTCAGCCATTGTGGAAAGCAGTGTGACAATTCCTCAAAGAACTTAAACAGAATTACCATTTGACCCAGAAATCCCATTACTGGGTATATTCCCAAAGGAAAATAAGTCATTCTACCATAAAGACAAATGCACACATATGTTCACTGCAGCACTATTCACAACAGCAAAGACATGGAATCAACCCAGGTGCCCATCAACAGTAGACTGAATAAAGAAAACGTGGTACCTATGCACCGTAGAATATTATGCAGCCATAAAAAATGAGATCATGTCTTTTGCAGGAACATGGATGGAGCTGGAGGCCTTTATCCTACGTGAATTAATGCAGAAACAGAAAACCAAATCCCACATGTTCTTCCTTATAAATGGGAGCTAAATGATAAGAACCAATGGGCACAAAGAGGGGAAAAACAGACACTGAGGCCTGCTTGAGGGTGGAAGGTGGGGGAGAGACAGGATCAGGAAAAGTGTCTATAAAGTACTATGCTCATTATCTGAAATAATCTGTACATCAGAACTCCATGACAGACAGTTTACCTATATAACTAACTTGCACATGTGCTCCTGATCCTAAAATAAAAGTTAAAAATAATCACACAAAAAATACAATAAATAATAAAATAAAAGAGCCAGACACCGCTCTTGCTCCCTGTCTCGCTATGTGAGATGCCAGCTTCGCTTCCCTTCTGCCATGAGTAAAAGCTTCCTGAGGCCTCCCCAGAAGCAGATGAGAGCACCACGCTTACTGTACACCCTGCAGAACCATGAGCCAATTATACTTTTTTTTTGATAAATTGCCCAGTCTCAGATATTTCTTTATGGCAACACAAAACAGACTCACGTGGCATCCCACGAGGTTTTGCAGAAAAGAGAAGGAAAGAGAGGAGGGCTGGAAATGGACAGGTTGTCCCAGGCAAAGGGGTGGGCAAAGAGATACATTCATAGGGGAAAGTGAGCGAATGAGCTGATTAGTGGGGTTGGAGAAAGGGGTGCTTCAGGCAGGGATAGGCAGACAGGATGCTGTCATCTTAGAATATGTGTGCGCACACACACATACCCCTCCGGTAGCATGCAAGCAGGCGTCACCTTGGCTTAACAGTAGATCCCAGGAGCACAGAAGCTGCCTTCACCCCAAGGAGCACAGCCTCTCACCTCCGTGCTCTTTCATTGCAATTCCCTGCCTTCCAGCAAGTGTCCGATGCCTGCTTAACCTTATGCGAGGCAGGCTGTCAGTGAGAGAGGCTCAAGCCTGCTGCAGGGACTGCCTCTCAGGAAAGAGAAAACAAAGCCAGAGCCTTAAAAATAGAGCTGTCCACTGATGGAATTCTCTCCTGATGCCATGACCAAATATTTAGTCACAAGGGAAGCAGCTGATCAGACACACTCCCAGCAAGGTCATGAGGTGCTCAGAGAACACACACTGAGGCAGGCTGCTGGCACTGGCTCCCCTCGCCCCTGGACCCTCGAGGTCCCCACAAGAGAGGGAGGGAGGGCCGCTCTGGTGCCAATCTGTAACCACAAAGCATGCCTTTGCTCTTGTGATGCTGGATACCAGCCTAGCCCTGAAGTCAGCTGCTTGCACAGACAACATTCATTCATTCAGACACAAATGAGATCAGTTCTTATCCGAATCACAGGTCAATAGGATTTGGAAAGCTGCAGAGTCCTAGAGATTACATTATTTTAAAGACTGCAGAGTTCAATACAGCGAGGTTCAAAACAGAGGGAAGATTTTGTTGTCATACAGATGTCCACCCCTCCCCGCACCGCACCATGGCGCCTGCCTGCTCCAGTTCTCCTGGTGTGTGGCATCCCACTGCCCACTTCCCAGACAGCTTGTCTGGATCTCTTGCAAGAGCAGGGCCTGGAGCCTGGTGACCTTAGCTGCTGCAGGGCCCAGCACACAATCGGGGCTCCATGAAACCCCAGGAGGAAGGGATGGAGAGGGAAGGAGGCCATGTGTCTCAAAGGGGAACCCTGGGGGAGTGGTCCTTTCCTATCTGCCACTGGTGCCTGGAAAAGAGAGAGCAGAAGACCCCAGCCCCAGCTGGCACATTGCTCTGAGCCCAGGGCCTGTCCCTCCAGGAAGACAATGTGGCCACCATTGGCCCACGGGCACTGCCTCAGCTGAGGCCCCTTCTAGCTCTCTGTCTTCTTCTCTGGAAGCCCCCACGGACCCTGCCTCACACTGTTTCGGGTGCATCTGTCCCCTGTGGGTATTTGCCTTCTGAGGATGCAGGCACAGGGGCAAGGCAGCAGAAGAGCAGGATCCCACCCACATATGTTGAACTGAGCTGATTCATCACTTTTTAAAAAGCTTGTTTTGGGTAGGCATGGTGTTGGGCCTGTGGTCCCAGCTACTTGGGAGGCTGAGGCAGGAGGATCACTTGAGTCCAGGAAATGGAGGGTGTGGTGAGTCATGATTGCACCACTGCACTCCAGTCTGGGCCACAGAGTGGGACTCTTGTCTTTAAAAGAAAAAAAAGCTAGTGCATTGATAGGTTGGGTAGCCCCCAAATTCGTTTTTTGAAACAGAGTCTTGCTCTGTCACCCAGGCTGGAGTGCAGTGGCATGACCTTGGTTCATTGCAACTTCCACCTGCTGGGTTCAACCGATTCTTCTGCCTCAGCCTCCTGAGTAGCTGGGATTACAGGCACTCACTACCATGTCCAGCTAATTTTTGTATTTTTAGTAGAGATGAGGTTTTACCATGTTGGCCAGGCTGGTCTCGAACTCCTGACCTCAGGTGACCTGCCTGCCTTGGCCTTCCAAAGTGCTGGGATTACAGGCGTGAGCCACTAAGCCCAGGCCCAAATTCTGTTTTAAACACAAGCTAGAGTCAATGTCCACACTGGAAGTCATTTTCAAGGGGGAGATCAGAAAGCAGCCGGGGAAGTGGCTACTTTGAAGCAAAGCGACTGACATTTTAGAGCAATTAATAACTGTGTTTCCCCAGAGACAAGCCGCGGGTGAGGGAGCCGAAGTTGCTCCTCTCATTGTTCCTCCTGTGCTTGGGCAGCAGGCTGGAACCCTCTGGGCAGCTTCTCAACTCAGCATGTCTTGCTGATCTATTAAGTTGAACATTAATCATTAGTAGAGCTCATCTTCCTTCCCTGAATTTAATTTCATTAGTTATACTTTCTTTCCTTATTAGAACGGTCTCTGATGCATTTGCTTAGAAGGCAAATGGGCACCGGCCCTGTCCCCCACCTCTCCTGGATGGAGACTTTCCTGTAATGGCACAGACAATTGTCAACATGTCCAGGTCAGGCTGGTTGATCTGGATACAATCAGAACGCAAATCTTTTCTTATGAACTCTCAGGAACTCTCTCTAAGAAAATCAGGGCCACTGTGGTTTTCTTACTGGAAAGGCGTTTCAATCCAGACCCCAAGAGAGGGTTCTTGGATCTGGCACAAGAAAAAATTGGGGGCAAGTCCACAGAGTAAAGCAAAAGCCAGTTTATTAAGAAAGTATAGGAATAAAGCAAGGGCTACTTCATAGACAGAGCAGGGTGCTCCCAAAGGCAAGAGGAGGAACGCATCCATCTTAGCTGAAATGCTTGTTTGTATATACAATAACAAAGCAAAAGCCGTGGGGGATGTGCTCCTCTACCAGGGCTGTGTCAAAGGATTGCTAATCTTTGTGTAACTACCATCTTCACAAGAATCTGTATCTTTAAAGCGAAACTTATTCTTAAACTACGAATGCTTTTGTACTTAAGATATCGGGACATTAGGACATTTCCTGGGTCTGTTAAGTCTTGGGTCTGTTTGGTCAACATGAATTCAACTATTCCTTTAACCATAAACCTCACGTGGCTAAGAATGCCTAACCTCCTGGGAACAGGTCAGCAGATCTCAGTTTCCATTTATCCAGCCCCTATTCAAGATGGAGTCACTCTGGTTCAAACATCTCTGACAGTTTTAAACCAAAAAATACGACACCCAATCTCTGGGCTCCTTTGTCTTTAAAAATATATGCAAAAAACACATCAGGAAACTGCAGGCAATGGGGTCCCAGGATTGCCACTTCAGACCTGCACAGGCACTAGGGCAGGACAGGGGCCTGTGCCACTGGAGATTAGAAGTGTGAGTTTGACAGGAGGGAGCCCCAGGAGAAAGTCATTTCTTCATCCATCTGCTTGTCCATCCATGATTTAATGGTATTCTTCCAGGCTGTACACCAGGTGTGGAGGGGGTTCAAGGATATCCAAGGTGAGTGTTCTGGCCTCCTTGCCTTCCTTGCTCACTCCCTTGAAGAAATATTTGAGTGCCTTATCTACTCCCTAGCACTGTGCCCAGTGCTAAGTATCCAGTGATAAGGTTAAAACAACAAACTTACAACCAGTATGGAGAACAGTTTGGAGGTTCCTCAAAAAACTAAAAATAGAGCTACCATATGATCCAGCAATCCCACTGCTGGGCATAGACCCCAAAGAAAGAAAATCAGGCTATTGATGAGATCTCTGCACTCCTATGTTTATTGCAGCACTGTTCACAATAGCCCAGATTTGGAAACAACCTGCCCACCAACAGATGAATGGATAAAAAACATGTGGTCCATGTACACAATGGAGTGCTTAGTACTCAGCCATTAAAAAGAATGAGATCCTGTCATTTGCAATCACATGGATGGAAATGGAGGTCATTATGCTGAGTGAAATAAGCCAGGCGCAGAAAGACAGACTTTGCCTGCTCTCACTTATTTGTTGGGGCTAAAAATGTAAAACAATTGAATTCACAGAGATAGAGAGCACAAGGATGGTTACAGGGGCTGGGAAGGGTTGGGGGAGGGGAGAGTATGCATGGTTAATGGGTATAAAAACATAGAATGAATAAAATCTAGTATTTGATAGCACAATAGGGTGACTACAGTTAACAATCATTTATTGTACATTTAAAAGTAACTCAGAGTATTTTGCTTATAACACAATGAAAGGTAAATGCTTGAGGTGATGGACACCCCACTTACCCTGATGGGATTATTACACACCGCATGCCTGTATACATATATGTATTTTTTTTAAACAAACAGCCAAGTTCTTTTTCCTAGGAGGCAGCCCAGCTAGGGTGGAGACCAACAGAAGCACAGTGCGCTTAGATCCACACTCTGCTGAGAGCTTCAGTGAAAAAGAACTGAGAGCCTGAGAAAGGCAACTAGGGTTGGGATAATAATCAAACCCAGTCTGAGAAAGGAGAAGGGCTTTCCACACAGGTGGGAGAGAGGGAGTGCGCGGATGGAGCCGACCGTCTTACAGTCTTTGAGGAATTAAGGCATCATAGAGGTAGGGTCTAGCCACTTCAGTCCTTCCTAGAAATTTAATATGACTATAGCTTAAAAGCCCACCAGGGGGCGATGCAGGACAACTGATTGCTTAGCGCTAGCAAGGCTCCATCCATGATTTGTGTAATTCACAATGAGTACCTTAAAACTCTGGGTGGGGTGAAAAACTCCTGGGCAGTCCAATGATAATCCTAAATACCCAGGGCAGTCCAATGATAATCCTAAATAACAGCTTGAAAGGGACTGAGCTAGGAGTCCAGAGACAGAGATTCTAGTTCCACTTCAGCTCTTGCATTTATTTTTCCTATGGCATATTTCTTAATCCCCCCTTGACCTGGGTCCTCAAGGGTCAAAGGAGAGGAGTGGGCCAGCACATCCCTGAGCTTTTCCTGGTGCAAGCTCCTGCCTGTGCTGCTGGGAGTGCAGTGGTGTCTGTGGAGCTGTAGAGGGAAGAGGCGCTCCCGCGCTTAGTCTACAGGTGCTGTTTGCTCCAGTGAGTTTGAGAGGTTTTCTAAGGAGAGAGACACATGGCTTTGGAAATTAACACTTTAGTTTTTTATTTTTATTTTTAAATAGAGACTGGGTCTCACCATGTTGCCTAGGTTGATCTCAAACTCTTGACTTCAAGTGATCCTCCCTCCTTGGCCTATCAAAATGCTAGAATTATAGGCTTGAGCCACCACACCTGACCAGAAATCAACAATTCAACCTGTGATTTTAGAAAAGATCTGAAGAACATCACTGGCATCCTTTCCTCCAACCCTCTCCCCGTTGTGCCAGCCTCACCCTGTCTTCTCCCTCATCCCATATTCCCTACCAGGTGACAGTGGAGCAGGAGGCATGGCTTAGAGGCCCAGAGCCTGGAGTTCAGATCTAAGATTTCCAGAGACTCTGGGAGGGCTTCTGAGTCCCCTGACCAGCAGCAGGAAAAAGGGCCCAGTCTGTGGCTGTGGTTCCTTCCTCAGGCAGGAACATCCAGGTCATGCTCTCCACCCTTCAGAGAGCTGCCAGAAGCCCATCCCAGGTGGGCCTCCTACCCCTAACTAACTGCAGTCCTTCAGCTGCCCGAAAGCTTGAGCCAACGTTTGCTGTGTGGAAGAGGAATCCTAATTCAAAAGGAAGTTAATGGGCAGAGAAGGCCGTTTTCTGTGGAGAGCTCTCCCTTCTCCAAAACATCCCCTGGTAGGTTGGCCACCAGTCACCTCGCCATCTGATGGACAAATGAGTTTTGGAAGACAGGCTGGTTAATCTCATTTACAATAGCAAATTAATTCCTGCTGGGGCCATACAGAGCCAGTTTCAGAGGGACATTTTTACAAGTGTCTGCTCCACTCTATGGGGCATGGTTAGCAGATAGCTGCATGGCACAGCCATCTGAGCTCAACAGCTTTCAGTCCAGAGGGTCGTGAAGGGGCCTTGCTTGGCCTTTGGGTGCAGACATTTCTGCTCATCCCCTGAGATCTCACAGATAACTGTGCAGGTTGAGGTGGTCAGAGGAATTTGCCAGCCAGGCAAATTGCACAGCGGAGAGAGGCCTGGAGCATGGGCAGTGCCGCATGAATGCATGCTGAAGAGGTGAAGAAAAGGCTGAAGGAAAAGATCTCAGCCCTTCTCTTTTGGTAGACATTCATTCCATCATTCAGCACTTCCTGGGGATCTACCATAGACCAAGGACTTTGCAGGAACCAGGTGTTGGTAAGGCCAGGTCCCTTAACAGGGTCACAAAACCCAACTCTTTCTTTTTCAAGGGGCAAAAACCACAATCACAGTGACATGGGAAAACAACACAAGAACAAAATCCCCTAAAATTTACAAAAAAAAGGTCTTGGTTAATTCACACAGCTACACACTCACAGGGTCTAACGGGTGGTCACTGACAGATTCAGGCATTCAGAGCCAGGAGTTGGTCTCCATTGCCTGCTTCTGCTTTACTCAAAGTTGGCTTTGTGCTTGGGCAGGATTTCTCCCATCCCAACCAAAAATGGAACAATATTTCAAGCCCAAATCTAGAGACCAACCTGCCTTGGATCCACACATGTCCCATGCTCACTTGTGAATCAATCACTGTGGCCATGAAGTAGAATAAGATTGGTCAGCCCAGACAATACGCTGTAGGATCAATCCCACCACACCACACGGATTAGGATTGGGTGGCACAACATTTCCCAGAATAAAACCAGGATGCCATGAGCAGGAGAAGGGTGAATGGGTCCCAGACTAGCCACAGGGATTACTCTACTCATGCAAACAAAGAATGTGGATAGGGAGGAAGCTCCGGGAGAGAGGCTAGTACAAGCGGGGAGTAAGACAAGACAAGAGCTCACAGACAAATAGACCAAAGGATGCTTGAGTAAAAATCTGAAAGATGAATACAGGTCCATCATGGACAAAGAGCGCCATCGCAGACAGAGCTGAGGGTGTGCGCAGTGACCTAAATACACACACACACATAAGTGCACACACAAATACACACGCATGCACACACACACGTAGACACTAACCCATGTGTGCAAATACATGCACACACACGTACATACACACACACATGCACCCTTACACACAGACCCAAAGAGTGTCAGCCCTGTAACTGCAGATTCTTGTCTAGATGTGTTACACATCTTGTTTCAATTTAATCACTGCAATAACCCTGTGAGAAAGCTAACATTTTGTAAGATTTGGGATGAGGCTTGTGAACTTGCTTTCCTTTTCTGTTTTATTTTTTTTTGGAGACAAGACTTTGTCACCCAGGCTAGAGTGCAGTGGCATGATCTCGGCTCACTGCAACCTCTGCCCCCTGGGCTCAAGTGATTCTCCTGAGGCATTGGGACTACAGGTGCCCACCACCACACCTGGCTTATTTTTAAATTTTTGTGTAGAGATGGGGATTTTCCATGTTGCCCAGGCTGATCTCAAACTTCTGGCCTCAAATGGCCCACCTGCCTCGACCTTCCAAAGTGCTGGGATTACAGGAATAAGCCACCACACCTGGCTATATATTTGCTTATTTGTGTATTTATTTATTTATTTATTTTTATTTTATTTTATTTTTTGAGACGGAGTCTTGCTCTGTCGCCCAGGCTGGAGTGCAGTGGTGCAATCTCGGCTCACTGCAAGCTCTGCCTCCCTGGTTCACACCATTCTCCTGCCTCAGCCTCCCGAGTAGCTGGGACTACAGGTGCCCACCACCACGCCCACCTAATTTTTTTTGTATTTTTAGTAGAGACGGAGTTTCACCATGTTAGTGAGGATGGTCTCGATCTCCTGACCTCTTGATCTGCCCACCTCAGCCTCCCAAAGTGCCGGGATTACAGGTGTGAGCCACCGCGCCCAGCCTATATTTGCATTTTTAACAAGTTCCGTGGTGATGCTGAGCCGCTGTTTCAAAGCCCACTCTCAGAGACCATTGTCCTACCATACAGTAAGGCACGCTAGCAGGGAGTCAAGAGGGCGTCCAGTCAGTGAATCTGCAGAACTTTTATATGTAGGGGATTTTATTTGGAGCTTGAAATCAAATGTAAATGAAGTGTCAAATATCAGGGCTCAACTACACTGAGAGAACACAGTACCCTGTCCTTGATCTCATGAACAACCCATATATCTGAGAAGACCCAGAAAGCTGGAACATACCTGGGGCTGTGTTCTTAGCTGTTTGATATAGGCATGGGTGGTGCCAATCACTCCGTGTGAAATAGTAAGGAAGTTGGCTTTGTACCAGGGATCCCAAATTGTGATTCCCGAGAAAACCCAAACCCACCTCTAGCCTGCTGTCTTCCTCCTCTGGAGTGGGACAGGCAGGCACCATGGCCAAAGACCCCTGGGTACATCTGCCTTTAGGATAACTCTGTGGAGGCTGCTCAGAACCACTTAGTTCCTGTTCTTCCCAAACCCCAAGGAGGCACACGGGGAGGATGGTCCATGCTAATGGCAGCATTTTCTCTTTTCAAGTTCAGTCAATTTATCCTTTTGCACCCACCTCCATTCCTCATCTCTCCTTCCTCCACTCTAAATCTGGGTCAGCTGGGAGCCACACATCACAAATATGGTCCATCTATACTTCTGCGGGTTCAGGGAGCAGTCGCCAGCCTCCTGCCACCTGGAAGCAGTAAGACACCCGAGGTCGGGGAGCCTGACGTGCTAACGCCTGACTATGGAAAGCAAACACCATGTCCAGAGGCAGAATTGCTGCTTTATCAGTCAGGATACTGATGCAGGAATCAGAAACCACTCCAGCTATTTCAAGAAAAGGGGGCGAATACTGGAAATGCGGCACTTCCAAAACCCCTGGAAGGCCTGCAGGGGCAGGCTCTGTAGGACTGGGACCCAGGACCTTACCGCAGAACTGGCCCATCCAGAAAACTGCATGCTGCTTTTGCTATAATCAGGCAGAAGGTGAATCGTCATGTCTTATCCTAAGCACTAGTTCCAGGTTCCACCAGCTTGGCAGTGATACGGGGATCAAGCAGCACCTCTGCACCTGCTGCACACACACCAGTTGAAATGGCTGCCTCCCCTCTTTCATGCAACTTGGCTGCAAGTCAAGTCTCATAGGGCAACACCTGGTTGGTGGAACCTCAATCAGATACAGAGCCCTAGCTGGGAGGGGCCTTGGAGTTGGAGCTTTTGCTTCCCCCACCCCTGCAGTAAAGGAACACCCACTAGAAAAACACTAGAACAGATGTCGGGTGAACCAATCTACTGTATCCCTCCTGGGGCCTGGGGCCTCAGAACGCTTAGTGTCCAAAGTAAATTCACCACAAACTGATCAAGAACAAAGCAGATTTACTGCTGCATAAAACTAGAAAACCAAACACGTATGTTACTTTCAGGTGTGGTTTGATCCAGGGACTCAGAAAAAAAAGTCACTGGAACTTCATGTTTACCTCTTGACCCGGCTTCTCAGCCTGGGTCTCGGGCTTCAGCTTTTGGATAAAGGATTTAAAAAGGCACCATCCCCCCGTCCCCCCAGCGTCCAGTCCACTGGGAAAAAGTCATTGCTCTCAGTAGCACCTGTCCTCATCCTGGGGACATTCTCATGGGACCTGCTTGGGTTACAAGATGTGCCGTGAAGTAATCACCATCTCCAGGGGTATCTGAAGGGCTGATTGCTCCAGGCGCCTTGAACCAGAGGGCCCCAGAGCCTACCTGGAGCATGTGGAATAAGCGTGGGGTTGGTGTTGGTTTTCTGGGAGACCATATGTTTGACCTTGAAGATAGAAAAAAACAACACAGTCACCTCTTCTGGGATCTCCTGCCATCCCCTCCATCTTTTCCACCCCTTCCTGCCTTCTATACCATGAGCGAGTTGGGCCACTAGACACGGCAAAGACTCCTGACAGACCTGGCTCACCTAGATCTGTGAGTCCTCCCCAGTAGCCCTCCTCATTGCCGTTACCGTTTCTTAGAAAACCCTTAGATTCTGGGTGGTTTCTTCCTTCTCCCAGCCGTGGAGACTATTTTAGCACAGCCTCGTTTGCATTTCCAACCTGCCTCCCTTTCACTCCCAGCCCTCGCTTCTCTCCTCTCTAATGTATTTGTTTGGTTTTGCTTTAATTTTAATTACACCTTCCAGGGCAGCATCACCAGAAGGTCTCATCAGCGGGTGGATTCAGATCGATAAGAAAGTTAAATGATGACACAGATGACTGACCTCCGTAGAGTTCCAGGAGACAATCCCACTCCCTCAGGGATGACAACTTGAGCTCTGTTTGCAGTTATTCATTTCTGAAACACATTATAATAGTCAACACTAATTAATTGCCTACTACATACAGGCAAAGTGATAAATGCTTTATATGCTTTGTCCCTCATCCTCCCAACAGCCCTAAAGGGTGTATATGTATTACTGTTCTCATTTACAGAGCAAGATTTGGGATTCAGGTGACTGTTACCAAACAAGTGACTGCTGAGGGCTGAAACATGCCAGGCACTGCTAGGTGCTGAGGGTGTGGGCAAAAGAAGGTGAGAGCCAGTTTCTGCCTCCTGGGAAAACAACCTGGAGAGACAGATTTAGGTACTAAAGACAGCGCCAGTGTGAGGCAGTGTATAGTGAACTTCTGAATGCAGAATGCTGGTGCTTGGGCAGATGAAACTCCGGGAACGCTTCCCAGAGGAAGTATGACTTGAGTTGGGACTCAAAGCCCCTCCTTTGCAAGTAGCATCATCAAGTTTAAACACAGCTAATGAAAAATTCTCATGCTTCGTCTAACGTGGTGATTGCTTTGGAAGAGAACACAATGTGGACATCAGCCTCTGGCAGAAGCCCATCCTGGGAGACCCTCTCCGCAGTCCCAGGTGCACATCTATCCTCTTCTTAACAGACCTTGCACAATTTGTTCCTGCCACAGAGCTCTGGGTCAACAACTTTTTCCCGTTATATTTAGAAAAAGTAATAAAATGGTTCTCCCCACACGCTTTGCCAACTGGATGGTGTTATTTCAAATTAAAAAACAAAAGCAAAAACTGAAACAAGGAAGGGACCAAATTACCCACTTGTGGGAAGGAAGGCGCAGAGATCAATCGTGGGGCTCATTCCGGGCTGCTCACAAGCTGCCCCCCAACCCCAACAAGGGTGGGTCTTGGACTCCAATCCTGGCAACTCCCTGAGGTCACCAAGATGTGAACGATGCCTGGCTGTGCCCCACAAGTGTAGTGCAAGGTCTACAGAATTGCAAACCCCTGCTTTCAAATCCTGATCAGATACTTAGCAATTCTGCATTAACCTCTCTCTGCCCTCTCACTCATTTGTAAAGTGAGAAAGATAATAATATCCATCTCATCTCATTAAGATGAAGGGAGATGATACAGTGAGGCCCTTATATGGGACCTTGCACATCGTGGGAGCTTAGTAGATGGCACTGATCCTGATTACTGTGGATCACTTTGCTTGCTAATTGATTTTCCTGGGCCCACACTGTTTAATCAAACATGAATCCACTCTCTCTGTCTAAATACGGAGAGAAAAAGGTGCAACGAGAGCAGCACTCAGCATGAAGGGCTCTCTTGTCACAGGCAGCCAGGGGGACTGGATTTCGGGTGGAAGCAGGCTGCTGATCATCTAGGGGGAAACTTCAGCACACACCTGTCTGAGGGCCTCTGGAAGCCCTGTGATGAGGCTACTGTGTGGGGGCAGAAGGCTGATTTCTGTGTAAGGTTTTCCTTTGCCTGTGGAGGGGTAAAGAACCCAAAGTTTCCTGGCAATGGGGACAGCCCCCAGAGCAGGTGGCAGAGAGGCACATTCAGGGCACCCTTCCCCATGTGCTCCCAGTGGGAACTTCTAACATGGATGCAAGGGGATTATGGAGCCCAGGACAAGGTTAAAGACTGGCTCTTCTAGTTTCTTAAAATCCCAATGTGCGCAAGGATAAAAATCTATTTTTTCTATTACAATCTTTGCAAAAATGATCATCATAATTAATTCCAGATACAATGAATCCAGAAATTTTTCCTAGAGTGTTATTTAATTTTGCAAGACTCATGTGACTTTTAAATATCAGTCTTGGGAAGAAAACATTTTATCCTTTGGGCATCCTCCATCCACACTGACATCTGCAGAGCTACGGGGTTCTGACTGATCTTCAGCCATTACGTACACACTCTGAATGCTTGCAGTTCTGATCACAAGGCCTCTTTCAGCCACTTCCTTATTCCTCTGGCCCTAGTCTTGAGTTGGAAGACACTACAATGTCTGCCCACTCGTAAAGTGCGAGGAACTCCCACGTCTGCCTGGTCCTGGCTATGAGGGGAGGCAGCATCTGCACAGACCTGGGCTGTGGGGAATGTAGCGTATGCACAGGCCTGGACTGTGAGGTGCTGTGGGGTCTGCCCAGTCCTGGAGAATAAGGGAAGGGTATGTCTGCACCATCTGGGCCATGTGGGACTGTGGTGTCCGCACCGTCCTGGGCCATGGAGGACTGTGGCGTATGCACTGTCCTGGGCTGTGTGGGACTGTGGTGTCTGCACTGTCCTGGGCAACGGAGACTGTGGTGCCTGCCAGTCCTGAGTTGGGAGTGATGATTGACAATTTTGTGTGTGCAGTTCCGGCCAGCCTAAGCTCTGAGGGACTACGTCCATCCCAGTGTTCCAGGCCACTGTTCTAGGTTTTGTGGAGATCCAACACCAGGGATGTAGAAGCGGACCCTGCAGTTTTCATCATGTCCACCTGGAAACTGGCATAGGTCCTCTCCAAATCCAGATCTAGAAACTGACATAGGTCCTCTCCAAATCCAGATTCTCCTGCCTTTCTGGATTTCCATTTCCTTTCCTGGTGGACCAGGGGCTTGTTCTAATCTCAGAGACCTTTCTAATTTCGGCATGTCCTCCCCTCAGCTCTCATCAACCCGCCCAGCTCAGCCCACACCTGTGTTCCATATTGATAATGGTCAGTGCAAAAACGAGTTTCAGTGTGGAGGTTTAAACAGGACCAACACAGAAAGAGGGGGGCTTCAGAGGGAATCCATACCAGACCACCCAGAGACCCCGGGATTTCTTTAGCGTGCCAACTGCTGGCTCTGAATGACGGTTGCTGCTTCCTGGATTTGTCACCAGAAGTCCCCATGCAGTTTTAACAACTCCATGAAGGGAAGGTCCAAGCCTCAGGTGTTTCCCCCCACCCCCACCGCTTGACCCCACTGTCAGCTGTAAGACTCCTGGACTCGAGGGTCATGGTCCTGGCCTTAGGCAGGATAGTGTCCACCCCTTCTGTGACCCCTGCAGACTCTGACAAGAAAGTTCAAGGGGGACAGTGAGTCACTGAGGAGGGGCTTCCCAGGGGAAGGACAAGATAGAAAGGGCCATGCAGAAGACCAGGGTAAATCCTAAAAAAAGGGGTAAATCCTAAAAAAGGCTCCTCACCAGGAGGGCCACATCATGAGGAAGGGCGAAGAGGAGTTGCCCTTCTATAGAAGCTCATCGCCAGGCAGAGGCAATCACAGATGAGGGCGCGTTCCCAAGTTCCCTTCACAGAAAAGGGTGGGTCATCAGGGCTCCCCTCGCAGAGGAGGGTGGGTCCTCGGGGTTCCCTTCACAGAAAAGGTGGGTTCTCAGGGTTCCCTTAACAGAAAAGGGCAGGTCCAGGGGTTTCCCTCACAGAGGATGGTGGGTCCCTAGGTGCCCCTGACAGAAAAGTGCAGGTACCCAGGGCTCCCCTCACAGAGGATGGTGAATTTCTGGGGTTCCTCACACAAAGGAGGGAGGGTCCCCAGGGTTTCCCTCAGAGAAAAGGGTGGGTCTCCAGGTTTTTTCTCACAAAAGAGAGCTTGTCCCTGGGGTCCCTCTCACAGAGGGCTTTCTTCACAGAGGAAGTCAGGTCCTTGGGGTTCCCCTCACAGAAACTGGTGTGTCCCTACGGCTCCCATCACAGAGGAGGGTGGGTTCTCAGGGTCCCACTCACAATGTAGAGCGAGTCCCCAGGGCTCCCCTGACAAAGGCAGGTGGGTCCTCAGGATTCCTTTCCCAGTAAAGGGTGGGTCCCCAGGTCTTCCTCGCAGAAGAGGGCTAGTCTCCAGGGTTCCCGTCACTGAAAATGGTGGATCCTTTCTTCACAGAAGAGGTCGAGTCTTTGGGGTTCCCCTTAGACAAATGCATGGGTCCTCAGGGCTCCCCTGACAGAGGAGGGCAGGTCCTCAGAGTTTCCCTCACAGATGAGGGCAGGTTTCTGCAGTTCCCCTCACAGAGGATGGTGGATCCCTAGGGCTTCCCTTACAAAAGAAGGCAGATCCGGGGGCTCCCCTCACAGAGAAGGGCAGGTTCCCAGGGTTCCCCTCACAGTAAAGGGCGTGTCCTTAGGGCTTCCTTCACAGAGGAGGTCAGGTCCCTAGGGCTCCCATCACAGAAAAGGTTGGGTCTCTGAGGCTGCCTTCACAGAGAAGGGCAGGTCCCAGTGGTTCCCCTCACAGTAAAGAGCGGGTCTGCAGGTCTTACCTCACAGAAGAGGGCTTGTCCCCAGGGTTCCCCTCACTGATAATGGTGAGTTTTCAGGGCTTCCTACATAGAGGGGTCGTGTCCTTGGGGTCCCCCTCACAGAAAAGGGCAAGTCCCCAGACCTCCCCTCACAGAGGAGGGTGTAAACACACCCTCCAGGGTTCCAGGGTTCCCCATACAGAAAAGGGTGGGTCCCCATCTCCTGGCTCGAGACACCCATTCTCCAGCAACAATAATAAAGATCATCTATGGGTGCCGGAGTGTTCTGGATTCCTGAGACTGGGCCATGTGGGGTGCGTAGCCTGAGGGGAGAGGAACCAAACAAAGACCTTGGAAAACCATGAGGCAGGCAGGGAACGCAGTGCATGTGTGTAAGTGTAAGTGTGTGTGTGTGAGAGAGACAGTGTGTGTGTGTGTGACTCTGTGTGTGCTGGTGCATTTCTGTGTGTGACTGTGTTGAGTCTGTATGTGTGCGTGAGTGTGCATGTGTCTGTGTGTTGAGTGTGTATGTGTGAGAGAGTGCATGTGTGAGTGAGCGCCTGTGAGTGCATGCGTGTGTGTGTGTGTGTGTGTGTGTGTGTGTGTTTTATATGCACTTGTCAGGAAAGGCTTCACTGACAAGCTGTTACCCGAGCCACGACCTGAGATATTAAGGGAGGGAGCATTTCATGAAGAGAGAGGAGGCAACCAAATAATTGTAGGAAAAAGTCCCTGAGAGTGAGGTGTGGTGGGACACGGGGAAGTGGTGCTTTAGAAAGGGCAGGTCAAGGCCCCTCACTTAAGTATGCAGATCAGATTTCCCTTCCTCCTGCTGTTTTAATCCAGGATGGTTTCTGGCTTTAAGTGGTTAAATGTTCCTTTAAATTGGTTTATCCTTGTATTTAACAGTATTTTGGCAACCAGCACATAGATCTCTATTTTTTGGTTTAAGAAAGGTTTAAGAAACTAGGGATACAAAAAAAAATTATTAAAAACTAATATAATAGGCCCCAAATGCCAAAGACCATTTTATTTTATTTTTAATTTAAGAAAAATAATTTCAACTTTTATTTTAGATTAAGGGGTGCAGGTGCAGGTTTGTTACATAGGTATACTACGCGATGCTGAGGTTTGCGCCACAAATGATCCCGTCACCCACATAGTGAGCATAGTACCCAGTGGATGATTTTTCAGCCCCCTCCTTTCCTGCCCCATCTAGTAGTTCCCAGTGTCTGTTGCTCTCATCTTTATGACCATGTGGACCCAATGTTTAGCTCCCACTTATAAGTGAAAATATGTGATATTTGGTTTTCTGTTCCTGTGTTAATTCACTTAGGATAATGCATCCATCTCCATTCATGTTACAGCAGAGGACATAATCTCATTCTTTTTTATGGCTGCATAGTATTTCATGGCATATATGTCCCACACTGTCTTTATCCAGTTTACCATAGACTGATTCCATGTCTTTGTTATTGTGAATAGTGCTTCAGTGAACACATGAATGCATGTGTCTTTTTGATAAAATGAATTATTTCCCTTTGGGTATATACCCAGTGGCGGGATTGCTGGGTAGAATGGTAGTTCTGTCTTTAGTTTCCAAAGACCACCTTGAATCCCACTTGAGTTATTTTATTTTCAGCTTATCTTAAAACCTAAAGGTATTAGTTTGTTCTCCTGTTGCTATAAAGAAATAACCGAGACTGGGTAATTTGTTTTTGAACGGAGTCTTACTTTATTACCCAGGCTGGAGTGCAGTGACACAATCTTGGTTCACTGCAACCTCTGCCTCCTGGGATGAAGCGATTCTCCTGCCTCAGCTTCCTGAGTAGCTGGGACTACAGGCATGTGCCACCATGCCTGGCTAATTTTTGCATTTTTAGTAGAGACGGGGTTTTGCCATATTGGCCAGGCTGGTCTCAAAACTCCTGACCTCAAGTGATCACACCACTGCACTCCAGCCTGAGCAACAGAGCAAGACCTTGCCTCATTAATAATAATGATAATACAAAATATCCATGGAGAAAGACAGCCATCCAGAGAGGGGGACCATACAGTCTGCTGCCCAGGACCAGGGCAAAAAGGAAGGGCTCTTATGAACCAGACCAACTGCCTTCAGTCTCTACCCAGGGAGGGTGAGCCATTGATCCAGCCATACAGCTGATTAGAGGCAGAACTAAGGCACAAGCAGGACCCCTGGATCCTGAGCTGGTGTTCCCCTTTCTACCATGAGGCCCTGGCAGACAGTTTTTACTCCTGCCATGAGGCTCTGGAGCCAGAGTGAGATGAGGAGTCCCCTGCTTGTCCTGGGGCAGGAAAGAGAGGCAAAATCCTGAGAGCTCTTACCCCGAGGTGGAGTCCTGGACTCACAATCAAGGTCTGGGCCCCGTGCACCACGCAAGTCCTAGTTAAAGGGCGGTTGTAGCAGATGCCACCAGAGTCCTCCCATCTTCCCACAGGACTCCTCATTCCGGTGCTTTCTGCTGTGACTTCCAACAGCCAGGACCTGCGTTCTTTTCCTGAAGCCTTTCCCTGGCTGTTAGGACCCCACGAGGTTTGAAGTAATTGAGAATCAGCACCCTTAGGAGCAGCCTAAAAATGACCTACAGGGGCCAGTGGAGAAATACCCCAGCTCGCTGGCCCGTCAACTGGGAAAACTCTGTGTGCCCTCCCAGAGTTCCCCACGGGATTCAGCTCCACCCGCCCATGGTGGTGGCTGGCTCCATAGCTGCACCCGATGGGTGGTTTTCCCTTTTCTTCCTAATTTCATCTAAATAAACTACTTGCCCTCAAATCTTCATCTCAACATCTGCTTCTGGGGAACCTACACTAAGATCCTCTTACATATACAAGAGGATGGAGGCTCCTAAACATGTCTCTCCCAGTGTTCACTGATGATAGCTGTTCCAACCATGAGAAAATTGGAGTTAACAGATGTTTATTGAGCACCTAGTATCTGTCAGTAACTTTAGCAAATGCAGAAAGAGCCAGACAGGAAAGCATGACACAAGGTTACTCCTCTCAGGAGACATTCTAGGTGAGAGTGTGTGGCTTAAGCACCCCAAAGGTAAAACAACTGCTTAACGAAGAAAATATGGCAAGGGCATTTGTCAAAGAAAAATCAAACTTCTCTTTTCCTCTACTCTCACACTCAACGCAGACCACTTCTGTGGCCAGATGCATGGGCATCTTCCCACACACCGAGCAATTCTCCAGCAGACACCAACTGGGTGTCCTGTATTTTAATTCAATGCTGACTCCTATCTGGAGTTAGACTCAGATCCCACAGCCTAAGGGCTCAGTCTCACAAGGCTGCCCCCACTTCGGATAGCAATTGCAAGTAGTAAGTTGCCATCTATGCGTCTGACCCATCAGCTGTAAGTTGGGATTCCCACCACTCCCTTGGGTTTGCTTTATTTGCTAGGACGGCTCACAGAACTCATAGAAGCATGTTTACCGGTTTATTATAAAGGATGTCATCATGGACACATGGACAGCCAGAGGAGGAGAGTCACAAGGTAAGGTTTGGGGTAGAGCCTCCATGCCCTCTCTGGGTGTGCCCCCCTCTCAGCACCTCCAAGTGTTCAGCAACCCAGAAGTTCATCAAATCTTGTTGCTGAAGAGTTTTTACAGAGCCTAGTCTCCAGCCTGCCCCCTACTCCTTCCCAGAGGTCTTCAAGGGGCTGAGAGTTCAACTCATTTGGCCTCTCTGGGGACCAGCCCCATCCTGAGAAGATCTAGGGGCCCTAGAAGTCCCTTCATTAGCATAAAGTCAGGTGTCATGGAAAGGGGCTGATTATGAAAAAGAAAAGATGCACCTATCACTCAGAAATTTTCAAGGGTCTTAGGAGCTCTAAGACAAGAACTGGAAAAAAATCACAAGTAGATTTCTTATTATACCACAGCATTCACGACGTTAGTGTCCACTCATTTATACCGCAGCATTCATTACATTAGTGTCCACTCACCACAGCATTCTTACATTTGTATTCACTCACTTATTAGCTATTAATATGTAGATTTAACAAGCATTGGACTAGGCCACAGAGGCTCAGAAATAAATGACAAGGCATGGGTCTTGCTGGGGTTCCTGAGGATGTGAGAAGCAGACGCACAGCCCTGGCGTGGGAGTTGGGGGCTTGGGGAAGGCAAGTCCAGGCAGAGCCTGCGGGAGCCCCAAGGGGCAACATGGATTTCCGGGGACAGGGAGCAGTAGGTTAATGTTTTTCCCTCTGTGATGTTTGTTTGCTTCATGAATTAGGACTAATCATTATAAAACCTCTGCAAAGGCTTCCATGGTCCTGTGAAGATCACCCACCATGGTTATGAAGCTTCCAGGAAAACTCATATGCACACAAACTCAATTTTAAACTATTAAAATGAGAATTAATGAGATAATATGCATGAAATGCAAAGTGGTCTAGGTTGTATAAATTCAGGGAATAATTATGACTGTCATTCCTAATGCATCCATTCATATGTTTGTAATTGCTCAGTTCTTCAACGTTCTTCAGAGTTTTAATTTTTTTTTTTTTTTTTTTTTTTACGTCCTGCACACTCCTCTTCTCATCCCAGTATGAAACCAGCAGACTCATTTTACAACCTTGTTTTGGCAGAGGAGGCCCAAGAGCCTGGCCTCTTTCCCAAGCCGCCACAAAGATATCAGCTTTGGAAATGTGCCCAAAGCTCGTGGCTGGAATGACCTGCACAGAGTCCTAGGAAATGAGCAGCCTTGGACCCAACCCAGGCAGAAGGTCATTCCCCACCCACTGGTCTCCCCGCCGTGCTTTGGAGCCAGAGCCACCTCCAGGGCCAGGGTGTCTTGGTTGCTACCACTATTCTGGCCCCAGTTTTTTTTTTTTTTTTTTTTTTTTTTAAGCCCCTGAGGAGGCACAGCTCTCCCCAGAAGGGCTAATTCCTTGTCTCACAGCAAGACAATTTGTATAAATTTTCACTAAATCCCACCATGGCCTTGACTCCCCACCTGGAAGGGCAACTTTATTTGCCAGTTTCCAGGCTCTGGAAAGCTGTGGATGCCACCAGCGTCTCTTGTTTTTAAACACCACGTGAGGGTGGTGGGGATTTACAGGGACCACATTGCAAGTACTTGAAACTTGTAAAGGTTCTTTTTATAAATGATTCTTTATCTGGTGACTGTTTGCATTGTGGTTTCTAAATTTGGAGTCCCTTGCATTGTTGCTCACTGCATTTTTAATTGACAGATTTTTGTTGGCCATCTATTGTGCCCTCAGCTCTTGTTATTCATGCACAGATGTAGAGAGTAGGTGTTTGCTTTGAGGAGTTTAGACTCTGGCAGGGGAGAGCCTGTGTGACGCACCTGTCTGTCTCTTCCTCATAGCAGTGAATCATGCGCTGCCTTGATTTAAGTGCCTGTCTGTCTGTGAGCTGCACAGGGATGAGGGCCGTACCATTCTATTTCTGCTCCTAGCCCACTGCCTGACGCAGAGCTTACACTCTGGAGATACGGGCCAAATAGATGGGGAAAGGTGTCTGTGGTGTTATGTGGGCACTTTCTCCGGGGCACAGCACCACGTACTGGGTGTGCAGTTTTGGGTGGAGTGCAGCCCGGCAGCTGGGAATTGGCAGCACCAATCACAGCCATTCCCCCAAGCCCCCCACCTGTATTCCCTGTTGCCTCAACCTGTTAGGTAAGCAGTGGTGCCATGGTTTTTCCCAGAATGCTCTGAGGGAGGAAACACATCCCTGTATAATTCTCTCCTTTCGAAATTAGCTGTTTTCAGGGCAGCATTGTGTGTCAACTGCAAGAAATCGGGCAGGAGGGCTTATCACTCAGAGCTATTTTTCAGGCTGAAGGACACATCAAACAACATCCTCAGAGCGGGCAGCGCACTGTGAAAGGAGCCATGGCTGCCATCAACTCCAGGCACTCACAGTGCCTGGTGACAGTCTGGCCTGGTTCATGAGGCAGGAGGCTCAGGGCTTCCCAGGGGGCTGGGAATGCCCTTTGCAGGTTCCCATTGTGTGCCATGCACCATGCCAAGTGGCCTTATCTCAGATATTCCATGCGGTCCTCACAGGCCCAGAGGCAGTCGCTATGTACTGTCAGCCTCATTCTCATTTTGCAGATAAGATCCCTAAGGGTGATCCAACTGCAGCTAGCAATCATTAAGTGCTTCCTAGGAACCTAG
The DNA here is from genome assembly GCF_028885655.2 of Pongo abelii. Classification (NCBI taxonomy): domain Eukaryota; kingdom Metazoa; phylum Chordata; class Mammalia; order Primates; family Hominidae; genus Pongo; species Pongo abelii. The sequence goes on along the minus strand of NC_072005.2, from coordinate 34,147,564 downwards.
CAGCGTGCTAAGCCCTCCACCTGCATCATCCACCACTTTCATGGCCTGCCGAGGTAAGGCAAGAGTGCTGCCCTGGGTGTGAAATGTAAGGAGACCCTCACTCTTAGGCTCCTGCAAGTGCAGGGCTGGCTACTGTCAGTTTTTGTGCCCCAGGCACCTCTCTTGCCTCAACTTAGCATCTCCCCTTCCAGAAAACATCCCTGCAAGGTAGATATGATTATACTCATTTACTAATGAGGAAATGAGCTTTGGAGAGTGGCTTAGTTTATCCAAGGACACGAAGGTCACAGAGCCTGGAGTTAGCCTCCCAGCCCTACGTCCCTAACCACTGTACCACCCAAGGTCATTCTGCAGGTGCATGATGGAGCTCATGATGGCCTCATGTTGCCTTGCTGAAACAGCACAGATGCCACGTGAATGGGGCACTGCCCTGGCAGTTGTAGAAAGTAGGTGTTTGCTTTGAGGAGTTTAGACTCTGGCAGGGAAGCCTGTGTGATGTACCTGTCTTTCTGCCCTGAGAAGACCTGAGTGTCCAAGGCACCTCTCCACTCATGAGATGCTTCTGGCCCAGCCTTATGCAGCTCTGTTTTTTTTGGCTGATTTCCTGCCACACGGGTGCCATGCACTCTAGAGAGAGGCTGTCCACACTGAACCTGCAGACAGTGTAGCCCCAAAGAGCAGGCCTCTAGGGCTACACAGCTTCATCAAATCGCAGCATCTCACTGCCTTGCTGGATGGCTGAGGCAAATTCCTTAATCCCTCTGTACTTCAGTTTCCCCATCTAGAAAATGTGTCCTAGGTCACATGTTATGGAAGTTATGTGTATGACAGCAGGGAATTTCCTCATTCACTCATTTGCTACTATTTAAGTTTGACAACTTCTTGAAAAGTTTTTCCTGCCCAGTGCATTGACGAAATCATTCACCAAGATCATGGTGTTGCAGTGAAGAAAGCTTAATAGACGTGAGGCCAGCCACATGGAAGAGAGAGTTATCACTTCAGTCAGTCTCCCCGAAGGCTTGTGGAGGTTAAAGTTTTTCAAGAATAGTTTGATGCGCAGAGGAGGGAAGGGGGAATGTTGATTGGTTGAAAATGAAAAACAGTCCCCATGCGCTGAGTTCACCTCTGGGTGGGGCCACAGAACCAGATGAGTCTGAGGTGTGAGTGGTAGGGTCAGTTGGTTGCCAAAATTGCAAACATCTAAAAAGATATCTCAAAAGAGTTGTACAGTGGATAGGGTCATAGGACCGGGAACCTAACTTTGTGTCCTTGGGTAAGCTAAGCCACTCTCCAAAGCTCATCCTCTCATCAGCAAATGAGCATAATCATCTCTACCTTGCAGGGTTGTTTCCTACAGAAGGGGAGATGCTAAGGTAAGGCAAGAGAAGTGCCCAAGGCCCAAAAAAGACAACTTATTGGAAAGGTCCAATAGGAATTCACTTACATCTCCCACACTGTACTGTGTGATAGACATAGCACATTGCTGCCGAATACTAGCGTTGCTTTTGGAAAATTAAAATGCATGTCATCTCTTAATGTACTAGAAAGAGGAAATTAGAAACACAGGTCCAAGCCTAAAATTTTAGTACTTCTCCATGAAGACTAGTGCACATGTGAGAGGGCATCCGGTGTGTCTAGATAGTGATGCAGAGCATTGGATCACTCATAATTGGCTATATTCTCCAGAAAGTCTAGTGAAAATGTTATGCCCTAAGTAACAGCAGAGTAACATGAAAACAGAGTTATTAAAAAGTGCCAGGCACTCTTGGTGCCTCCTCTGAGAGTTGTCAGGGTTATTTAGGTTGCTATATGTGGAAATGCTTCCAAGAACGCCTGGCACTTTCTTACTACTCTGTTTGTTATTCTTATTATTTGGTGAATAGACATATTCAACACACACAGTGTTAAGAATGTGAACTAATTATCAATATTTACAAATCCAAGGAATTTATGTAATCACATGGATTTCCAGCTTCTATGAGAAGTCAGAAGTCTTGCCAATGCTGGGTTGACATGTCCAAGTTGTCAGCAAGCTTCCTCCTGCTACCAGGGTCTTCCTCCCAGATGCTGAGGTCCTGCTCGTCCATGCCACTCACCTGGCCCCACACAGCATAGGAGTCTGCACCTCCTGATTTAGTGTTTGCTGTGCACCTGGCATAGGAGCCAGCAAGATGCAGTCACTACTTCTGAGTTGAAGCAACAGAAAAAAGAAAAAATAAGGCTAGGATACGAGTCTGGAGAGTGTGACCTGGAGTGAGAGCCTTGTGGGGAGACTATACACCCTGGGCTGAGACTGGATGGATGCCCTTTGTCTAGCGTGTCTTCTGACTGTGGAAATCATAGGTCTCCGCTGAAAGCTTTAGTCAAGGGAAGGTTGCCAGCTTGAAGGGGTGGCCTACACTCTGATATGTCCTCATCTGTTAACTTACAGCACTTGAAACTATCCAGGTACTTGGCCACACCTTTCTGGTCATCTCTCAAGGACAGATCATGCAAAGGACACAAAAAGGATGTCCAGCCTGGTCATTTGGCACAGGCAAGCTAAGCTCCTCCCCAGGGACGAAAGTTCCGACCAGACTGACCCCTGCCCACCCTCCTGACCTTATTTCCTGCCTACTTTCACCCTGCCCCCAGGCCTCAGCCATACTGTTCCCCCGTTCCAGGAAGTTTCAATTGTTTTTCCCTCTCCCTGGCTCACTCTCCCCTGCACCCCTTCTCATGGCTGCCTCATTCTCAGCTAAAATGTCCCCTCCTTGAATTGTTCCTGAACCCCAGTTCCTGTAACCACCTCTGCAAAGAATATGACAATCAGATAAACTTAGTATGGCTGACTCCATCTTGCTTCTCATCTGCAGCCTGTCCTCACTCATTCCTGGGCATAGGCCAGGCTAACCACGGAAGGAATTTAGTTGATAGTTTAAAGCAAGGATGATAATAACCTTTCTTAAAATGAAGCCATCATTAAAACAAATGAAAGCCCACAAGATTAGGATTATGAGGGACTGAATTCTGCTAAGACATAGGCATAGCCAAACAATAACCAGCCATTGTTTCCAAGGTCACATTTGTGACCTACCCAATTGCTCCTGTAGATAACATCACTATTGCAGGACCCAAGTTTGGCCTTTTGAGATGCGTTTTCATACTTTTGCAGTTTTGGCAATCAACTGACTCCACCTAGACCCTCGACTCATGACTCAACTTGTCCTGTGGCCCCACCCAGAGGTGAACTCAGTGCATGAGGACTGTTTTTCAAGCACCTATGATTTCATTCCCAACCAATCAACATTCCCCCTTCCCTCTCCTGCTCACTGAACTATCCTTGAGAAACTCTAACCTCCACAAGCCTTCGGGGAGACTGACTGAAGTGATAACTCTCTCTTCCATGTGGCTGGCCTCACGTCTATTAAGCTTTCTTCACTGCAACACCACGGTCTCGGTGAATGGTTTCGTGGGTGCAGTGGGCAGGGGAAGAACTTGTCAAGCAGTTAAATTCCTCATAACCACTTCCTATCATATCACCATTTCATTTCTGTTGCGGCTCTTATCACCCACAGGAATTATTTCATTTACTGACTTTCTCCCCTCAGTAGGTTTCCCCAGGCAGGAACCTCAGTGCCTTGTTCACCTCTGATAACCCCATGCTTGGAAGGTGTGTGGAAACACAGCTGACAGAGTACGGTGTGTGGATGAAAGGTCTGCATGTTTACCATTCAGTGTCCTTGGTAACTGTCTGTTAAATGAACACATGAATTGAGAAGAGTTTTAAGAGACACACATGTACCCAGCCAATAGTGTAAGGATAGGGTGCCTCCAGAAAAATGCAATCAAAGTGGGAGGGCACATGGCAGGAGAGTCATTCATTCTATCCAGAAGATCAGGGGCTTCCTGGAGGAGACAGCATGAATCATCCATCTGAATCAAAAGAGATCAGCAAAAAGAAGGCAGCAAAACAGGCCTCCTTGAATGGATGTCTCTAGGCAGACATAAGTATGCTCACAGAGGACTATCAAAGATCTCTTGAAAGAAGTCTTTCCAAATTCCATGCGTCTGAAGAGTGTGTTGCTTCTGCCTCATGGAAATGATGCAAGGTAGAAATTAAGATAGTAAGTAACCTTGCACGTTTCTCTGCCATTTTGAAGCACATTCAATACAATTTTATGCCACTGCTCTGCCCAGTTGATTTATGTTTCACTATAGGAAGCTCCATATTCTATTTTTTATGCAGGTGAGTCCTTTCTGTTTGATTAATGGTTGACTCCATGCGGCATTTTTGTGGCCAGTCCTGGAAATCCAGGCAAGCAGTTCTTGCACAGGAATACAGATTCCCTCTGACAGCACAATTTCTATCAGACAGTCGGATGTTATCTCAATGCCATTCCATCCCTCTTGATTCCTTTGTTGGGAGCTTTAAAGCCTGCTGCAATGAGAGAACAGTGTTCAGCATTCAGCACACACATGCACATCTACACACTCACACACACAAACATGTCAATTAATGAAGAAGTCTTGGTGTAAAATGTCTCTGCTTTTCCTGCTGTGGTTGGATAAATGTTTCTCTTGGCCTGTGACCTGATCTGTCTTCCCAGTTCTTTTTCCCTGTCTTAGGCATACTTTTTCCACATTTATTGAGTCAAGGATTTGTATGCAGGGAATTCACTAAGAAAATATGCTCTGAGGGACCCCATAGGAAGTCGGGGAGTGGACTCAAAGAGGAGGAGCCCAGCAAAGATGGTGCTTCAGAAGTTACAGCTGCAGCCTGATGCTGAGGAGGACTCTGCTATATAAATTACACCTGGGAATTTGTGGATGTGGCACAAACACACTTCCAGCCTCTGCTCTTGAAGGTAAAGTGGCCCTAACCTGAAGGCAGCATTTGGGCTGTTGGAAGATAAAGCAAACGGAAGCCGAGGGGAGGGAATCCCAAGAGATGGAGCAAAGCACCAACACCGGCCCTTAGAGCTCATTCCCCTTCCTTTCCTTCCTCCCTCCTTCCCTCTCTCCCTCTTTCCCTCCCTCCCTCTTTCCTTTCCATTTCTAGGGGCAGGGAGGTTAATGCCAACAATCATAGCTAGTGTATTGCTTTTTATTTTTTTCAAAAAGCAAAAGCATAAGGTGATCAGTTTACTGATGGAGAATCTGAGGCTCAGGAAAGCAAAATACCATAGTTAACCAAGGCCACAAGGCCAGTCGGTGGCAACACAGGATCTAACTTGCAGCTTGCAGCTCAGTGTCCCAGGCAGTCTTTGAACTGCACTGAGCAAAGTGGTTCCAGCACTTCACAGGTTGCCTGAGAGGAAGCCACTTCATCCGCTCAGGCATATGTGACATTTATGTGCATAATATGCACATTGCAGCAGATACCCACTTACGACATTCTTAATGATGTCACACACTTGCTTGCAGCCCCTGGGACATTTCTCGCCCTGGCCCAAGCAGCAGATCCTGTGATCTGACAGCTTCACTTTAATACATCTAATAAAATTAAATGACATCATATAAAATTAAAGCCATAATTAAAAACTAATTAGCATGTACTATCTGGCAGCCTCAGTATCTACTGTAGCATCTTAAACACTACTCATATAGCTTTATTGATTGGAAAAAAAGACAAAGTGCAAAATAAAACTAGCAAGCTAGCTGTCCATGGATGAAAGCAGCAGGACTGTCAAACTGCAAATGCTACAACAAAGTGTCAGATCTGATGCTTTGGAAGCGTGTTTTGGCAAGGGAAAGTCAGGGCAGGAGATATTGACCTCGACAATAAACATGCCTCTGAGAGCCCTTTGTAGAAGAACAAATGTTTGCTTTAGACATGGAATGTTGGTGGGGTTTTAACCCCCTTGGGGAGGTTTCAAATGCATAAAAAGTCCATTCGTGAATATCAACAAAAAACCTAAATGTTTTTCTTTTCAACGGAATGGGAGGAAGTCAATAGTCAGAACTCACCTGGTCATCTCTCTCCACATAGTTTGCTAATAGGGAATTGCAGACAGGCAGCACATTTTTGTTTCAGACAGAGGAACAAGGACATCACCTCCTATGTTTCCAGAGTACTCTTCATTTCTTTTCTACATTTGTAAACCTCCTGTAAGGTTGGTTTTCAATGTTTTGATTATTTGTTCTGCATTAATAAATAAGTAAGGTTGTTTTCCTGTTTGTCATCATCAGTTCTACTAAGGTAGAAATATATGGAAGCGTTTTGTGTCTTCCCCCACTGCCCAAATAATTCTTAAACTTGGTTTATGCAAATGAGGTGCTAGAGAATTTTAGAAGATGCTAGACCTTAAATTTTCCTAGGGAAGCTGAGTGTGGACCAGATGAGGAAACTATCAAACAGAGATGCAGAAACAAAGCTAGACCTCAATTAATCAAGTCAGTGTTGTTGCGATCCACTACCACTTGCTGGTAACTACCACTTGCTGACTGCCATCTTGCTGGTAACTACCACTTCCTGACTGCCATCTTTGCCAGCCATGGTGTTAAGTACTGTATGTAAATAGCCTGGTAAGATTGGCACTGATATTATCTTTATAAGGTGGACGGCAGCACCCAGGCTCAAAGCACATGTTACTTTCTTAATGATCACATGGTTAGAAAAGATCAGTGCAAGGATGCAAATCTGGGTGACCTAACTTTGCCTCTGGAATGCTGCCCTCAACTTCTCCTTCAATTCAGGGCTGTGAAAAACTAATATATCAGGAGCTCTGAGAACCTAGTAAGAAATGCTGGTGTTAGAGAAAGAACCAGGAATGTTCATGGGGCTTCACTAACTCAAGCAGGAAAAAGTCAACCTTTTTTTTTTTTTATTTTTCTGAGATACAGTCTCACTCTGTCACTCAGGCTGGAGTGCAGTGATGCGATATCGGCTCACTGCAACCTCCGCCTCCCAGGTTCAAGCAATTCTCCTGCCTCAGCCTCCCAAGTAGCTGGGACTACATGCCCCCGCCACCATGCCTGACTAATCTTTTGTATTTTTTTAAGTAGAGACAGGGTTTCACCATGTTAGCCAGGATGGTCTCGATCTGCTGACCTTGTGATCCGCCCGCCTTGGCCTCCCAAAGTGCTGGGATTACAGGTGTGAGTCACCGCGCCCGGCCCGAAAAGGTCAACCTTTATAAACACATTTGATGCCACCTTACTGCAGACAAAACTCTAGAGGGAGTTTTAACTCAAACTTCTTTATTGCTTTAGAGCTTTCAAAGCACTTTTACATCTCCCCGGTCCTTAGCTCCTCTGTGTTTGACCTCTGGGTATACTGAGGCTCAGAGAAGTGAAACCTCATGGCCAAGGCTACTCAGTGAAAAAGTGACAGACCCAAGGTTTAAACTGTGGACTTCTGCTGTCAAGTGCGGAGGGTCACAACCTGGTGTTTCCAAAAGAAGACTGCAAAGACATGGAGAAACAGTTACTGCATGTTCTAAACCCAAATGATGGCTCATGTTTAATTGTATGTATGGAAAACCCAGGTATAGATGATGTGAATATGAGAATGCAACTGTACTTTCAAGGAACTTTTGATGTGACTGTAGTGAAAACTACAGTGAGCAAAGCTCCCCTGAGATGGTAGCAAAAAGAAAGGAAGAAAGAAAGAAAGAAAGAGAGAGAGAGAGAGAGAGAAAGGAAGGAAAGAAAGAAAGAAAGAAAGCCTTTCTAGCTGAAGAGTTCCCGCGTACGTACTATTGTTTCTTAATAATCCGAAGAAGAATTCCAAAAGGTCTCATTGCAAAACATTGCAGAGTGGAAAAAAAAAAAAAAAAACCTTCAGTGTTCTCTATAACTAATTTAATCCCTCAAACACAAAGGTTGGCTTTGAAGTCACACAATTAAAAACTAAGCATTGCCTTTGCTGGAGGTAAGTTAAAAGTGCTGAGCCTCAGGCTCTTTTTATGTGTGAATGGAGTGATCATTTCTCTGAGAGCAGGAAAACATGTGAATCATATCATGGCCTTCTGCTACCAACCAATACTGCTATTCACATCCCAAACCTTCTCCACTTTTACCCCAGAGAAGAGAAAGTTTGCCAGTGTCCACGTGAAAATGATGATGTTGCTGTTTTGTTCTCCCTGATTTACATTTTTCATGTTCTTTGGATGTTGGTGGCAAGAGCACAGGTTTTGAACTCTGATTAAACCGGATTCAATGCCATGCTTTGCCATGTACTATCTTTCTGGCCTTAGACCAGTTATTTAAACTCTCAGTCTCAATTCCTCAACCGTAAAATGGAAATTAAAAGCTACTTCATAGTCATTATGACGATTAACGAGGATATTATTGTGCAAAGCCCTGCTTCTGAAAGCATGACTTACACAGCAGCATCTTCAGCAACCCTGGAAACTTGTTAGAAATGATGACTCCGAGGTTCCACCCAGACTTGCTGTATAGGAACTTGCATTTTAACAATACCTTGGGTGATTTGTTTGCACATTATGGTTTAGAAGCACTGATATACAGCACATTGTATTGGTTTCTATTGCTGTGGTAACAAATTATCTCAAACTTCACGGTTTAAAACAACACACAGGTATTATCGTACAGTTATGGAGGTCACATGTCCAAAATCCATGTCATTAGTCTAACATCAAGGTGTCTGCAAGGCTGGCTTGTTCTGGAGGCTCTAGGGGGGATCTGTTTCCTTACCTCTGGTTGTCTTCTGGGGGCTGCCCACATTCCTTGGCCCACGACCCCTTCCCCCACCTTCAAAGCCAGCAAGTGGCACAGCATCATCTCATCTCCTTCACGGACTCTGATCCTCCTGCCTCCCTCTTATGAGGGCCATTGTGATTATATCTTCCCCACTTAAGTAATTCAGAGAAGCTTTTCCATCTCGAGGTCCTTAACTTAAATCAGCAAAGTTTTCATTGCCGGGGTAAGGTAACATAATCACAGGTTCTGGGGATCAGAGGACGTGGATGTCTCTGCAGGGCCATCATTTAGCCTAGTAGGTCCTTATGGAGGTTGACTATTGTTTTAGTCCATTTTGCCTTGATATAACAGAATACCACAGAGTGGGTAATTTATTTTTTTAAGACATTTTTTGGCTCATGGTTCTAGAGGCTGGAAAGTCCAAGAACATGGCATCAGCACCTGGTGAGGGCCTTTGTGCTGCATCATAACCTGAAGGAAAGCAGAAAGGCAAGCAAGGGTAGGAGTGAGAGAGGGAAGAGGGTTGAGCTTTCTTCTTTTACCAGGAGCCAATCCTCCTAATAACTAACCCACTCCCAAGATAACAGCATTCATCAATTCTGGAGGGCTCTGCTCTCATGACCTAATCACCTCCTAAAGAACTCACCCCTAATACTGTCACAATGACAATTAAATTTCAGCATAAATTTTGAGGGAGACATTCAAACCATAAAAACTATTATGCTTATCACCACTATCTATTCTCCTCCTTCTCCCCCTCACTTTTCTTAACAGAAGGTCTTCATTAACTAGGAGTGCCCATTTGACAAGTGCTCTGGTTAATCAAAGCTTTTTACACCTGTGGTCAGCATTCCATCAACTAGGAAGATATGGCCTTGTTCACAAATTGCTTTGGACACTAGATGGTAAGAAGAGTCAAATAGAGTAGTGGGCTCTCAAGATGCTGAGTCACAAAGCCTGGGTTCAAATTCTGACATTCCCACTTATCAGCTCATTAGCCTCAGGCAATTTCCTTCACCTCTCCAAGCCCCAGTTTTCTTCTTGTAAACCAGAAGTAACAATAGGCCCTGCCTCAAAGAGCTCAGGGAAGATTAAGGAAAATGAGAGCTCCTGGTAGCTCTCGGTGTCCAATATAGACTAAGAGTATCTTGTTTTCCCTCTCAAGGGCTTGGTGTAGGGCTGGCCTAGAGCCAGTGTGCAGCAATCCCTTGGCAAGTCTCTGATGCATAGCAAATTGCGATCATATCTCTCTTAGTAAGTCCCCAGCCATCCTTGGGAATTCTGAAGATCATGATTTTTTTTTTTGACAGGTTGTTTCTCTGTCACCCAGGCTGGAATACAGTGGTGTGATCCTGGCTTAATGAAGCTTTGAACTCCTTGGTTCAGGTAATCCTCTCACTTCAGACTCCCAAGTAGCTGGGACTACAGGTACACACCACTATGACTAATTATTTTTATTTTTTGTATAGATGGGGTCTCACTATGTTGCTGAGGGTGGTCTCAAACTCCTGACCTCAAGCAATCTTCCTGCCTTATTCCCCTAAAGTTCTGGAATTACTGTACCAGGCCTGAAGGTCATGAATTTTAAGTTCTACATGGCACCAAGTCTCTGATCTTTCTTTAACTTTTTCTGAATTTCAAGGCCTATTGGTGAAGGCATCCCATGATGGCAATAAATGTTCATAGTTCTGGAAAAACAAAGAAGCCTGAGAATTATGATGTAATTCAGCCAAGATGAGTCTTTAAATATAGCAGCTAAGTTAAGAATCCACTAAAAATTCAGTCCTTAAGGTAAACACAGACACCATGAACTAGATCAAAGTGGAATTATGATCTCATTGAGTGCAATAATGATGGTGAATTGACTAAGAAAAAATCAAAGTTGGACACAAACTCATGAAACAAGATGTTGAACTAGTAGCTACACACAGAGTTCTAAGGCCTGCTGTCTCCTAAGATTACCTAGAAAAGTGCCCTTTGAAGCTGTAGCATCTTAGAGTCTTGAGCCTCTCAAATCCATGCCACTGTGCCCCATTTCCCCATCACCCCACAATACAACACACACACATTTTCTATCTTAAAATTTTTAGGTGAAATTCATCAGAAACTGCCACTATCTGTTTCAGTAGGGTGAGTAGAGTGCTTTATGGTCCTAAGGCAGTTGCCCTGCTTTCAAAGCTACCAATAATTTAAATGTACAGAAATGCAAATGTTCCAGGAAGTCATAGTCTACTTCCCTGGAAGTCACTGCATGATCAGTTAAAAACAAAAATTATTAAAATAAAGATAAGATGCAGAAGCTTGGGAGATGCATTTGGCCATAAGTACACGCCATATGGTAACACAAGCTTTGTTGGTCTTTGAGAAACAAAGAGGCTGCTATTAGCAACATTTTTCTCTGGGTGATCCTAAAAGACAGGGGTGGAAGAGATGCTTGATCTTCTGCCATTACTTTCAATTCCTTGACCTTCAGAGTTGGATTGCGGGCCTCTGTGTCAAGCAGGTCTATGGACTAGAAGTTTTCGAGATAGTCCCAGGGACAGAGGTGATTTACGCAGCAAAGTGCCTTTCCAGGTCATGACATCTCATACAAACCCTACTATTCAACTTAGAGGCCCATGTTTGGGTTCAGAATCAGCTCATTTTCAGGGAAGAGGCTTTTTAACCATTATCCCACTGGGCCTTGGCTGGCTTTGAGACCAGGTGGGTGAAATGTTGAGATCTGTAGTGGATATCAATGACTCTTTTTTTCTTTTTTGAGACACAGTCTCGTTCTGCCACCCAGGCTGAAGTGCAGTAGCATGATCTTGGCTCACTGCAACCTCCACCTCCTGGGTTCAAGCGATTCTCACACCTCCACCTCCTGAGTAGGTGGGACCACAGGTATATGCCACCTGGCTAATTTTTGTATTTTTAGTAGAGATGGGGTTTCAGCATGTTGGCCACGGCCAGGCTGGTCTCAAACTCCTGGGCTTAAGTGATCCACCCGCCTCCCAAAGTGTCGGTATTACAGGCGTGCGCCACTGCACCTAGCCTGATGACTCTTTTTGTCTTTCACGTTCCTTCCTTCTGGAAGTTGTTCTTTTCCAGCATGAGGACATATTCAATCCAAAGGCCCTCACTTCCTAGCCATAGGTGTGAAAACGTCAGCCAATGAGAATGCCCCAGTTCTCTGGAGACTGGTTTTTCTGGGCAGGGGGAGGAGAAAAGAGGGGTATGACCTGAATAAGACCAATGGGGTTCTGTAAAAGAAGTTGCCTTGAGTGTTAGAAGAGATAGCATTGCTGTCTCCTTCAGAGACTCTGTGCTAATGGGATGAGTTATGCCTGGAGCTTCCTGGAGTCAATTTTGTGTCAGAGAGAACTTAGCAGGGAATGACACAATAATAATGATAACAAAAAGAGAGCTAAGAAATAGAAGGAGATTTATTTCATTTGACGTCCTGGATTCAGACATGCCTGAAGCCCCTCAATTTTTGGTTACATAAACCAAATATTCCTCTGCAAATATTCCTCTGCTTAAGCCAAGTGGTTCAGTTGCAAATAGTAAAACACAAACTCAGAGTCCAGATAGGTACAATTCCTCCAAGCCACAGTTCAAGCTCCATCTCTCTTGGAAAGACTTCCCTGGCTACTTCAGCCTCAGGGCTCCTTAGCTCTATTGAACTTAGACTGCATGTTACCATTGAGAAATGGAAGGCACCCCAGATGGTTCAATGAAGAGACTACAATATAGGGACAAGTGTATAGAGTTATAGGTAGGGATAATGAAAACTAAAAAGAGATGCTGAGACATCCAACAAGCTGAGAGCAACAAGCTCTCCATCCCCTAGGAATAAAGACAGGAGGGGAGGAATGGCATTACTGGGGCCTAATGAGAGCTAGAACCATCAGGCTCCATGTAGGATCTGTGGTCATGGAAGGATTAACCACTGCCAGAAACATGGTTATAAACCAGGAATGGAGTAGGGAAAAGACATGCCTTAACTTCTTTCTCTTTCTGCCATTGCATCTCCTGACGATGCACCTCGTTGTTAAAATCAAACAGAAAAGCAGAGGGAAGAAATCCCAGGTGCTGTGGTCTACAGTGATGTACCTCTGAGCCCAGTACAGGTGAGAGAGGGTAAGAACTGAATTCAGTGCTGGGGCTGACAGACGACAGCCCACAGTGTGTTGAGGTCTCACCCCCCTTTGATAGCTGACTGTGTATGGCTCTTCCTGGGGGTAATTAATTGATGTACCTTGAGGCTGGTGATTTTGTTCCAAAGATTGAATCCATGGTGGGAAGAACAGGCATCCCCCTAAGGGAAGTTTGCAGGGCACCTGGTGTCTCTGTTTTCCTATCTGGTATGTGGGAAGAGTGGAGCAAAACCACTGCTGACATTTTTAACAAATGTCTGACATTTTTAACACTTCTAAGTGAATCTGTGCAAACCAACAGTGTTGTCAGAAAGCAGAAAAGACTCCTCAGGCAGCAACATTGAATCCTTTACTCATGGTCTGGAATGTAATTTCTGCAATCAGTTGAGGCAGTAAGGGTAAGATGGAGAATGAGACAGTGAGGCTGGAGAGACAGAGCACCTGCTAGTTCCTGAAGTGGTGTAAAAAAACTGGCCTCGTTTCAGTGTGATTTCCAGGTAAATTTACGCACTTCTTCATCCTGTGGTTGGTGCCTTCCAATTCCATAATGTTGCTGTTTTACAGGCGGTGGCTCTCTCTTCCATCTTCTCCTGGCAGCCCATGCATGTCATTTCTCTTTCCCAGCTATTTTCTCCCCTCCTCTTGGCCACGAAATAACTTCCCAGCCTGCCATTTCTGAGCAAGCCCCACCTTTGGATCTCCCTTTAGGCAAAGCCATTCTGCACAGCCTGGGCTGCAGAGGAAAGGAAGGACAGGCAGGGAACAGTGGTCCTCAGCCTGATTTTGTGGCTGGTCTGCAGCCCCTCATGCAGCATTCATAGAAAGTGACAAGGAGAAATTAGCCCCATTGATTTCATTTTCATAGCATCTGAGAAACAATCCTTACCAAAGATGCCTTTCAAACATCTTTCTGGCTGAAAACATAGGGTTCTGTCTCAGAGAAAACATGTTTCTGAATACACATCCAGAGCAATTTCTAAGAAAAGCAGAATCAGAATCAATATTTCCACAGTTTATGCCATTCCCTGCCTTCATGAAGATATGCAACTTAATTTGCAGGCATTTTTCCTTACCAGGGAAATTGCCTGTGATGCTGATTGGATCAGAACCACTCATTTCAGACTCATTATACATTACACAATATCCCAAATGTCAACTCCCACCCACTACATCGGCATAGCAGCAGCGCTTTCAATAATAAATTACATCTATTTACTTCAATACAATGGAAAGAGAATTTGAAGCATTAAGAACTCTTTTGCACCTGAAGGTAATTACAAGTGACTATATTGAGCCAGGATTGTGGCTATCTTCACTCAGCTAGGCTAAGAATGTTAAAGGGATTTTAGGGAAAAAAAGATGAGGTTCTTGCTAGAGCTTAAAAAATCACAAATACATGAATACACACACACAGCAGGCTCCAAATGTTTTCATAGTGTGGAAATCAGTTGCATTGCTTTTATATTAGGACAATTATAAGTGTTTAGCAAAGGGTGCCTGAAGTCAAATAAAAGAGAGGAAAAAAATGACTTTGTAGTTGAAAGTCATCAAGCAGTGAGAGAAAGTAGAGGTCTGTTATTTATATGAAGAGACTTTTCGATTCAATTAACTTAATTAGAAAAATATACAATGAAAAATCTGACAGGAAACTGGTAAGCCGAAATAGTCTTGGAAAAGCTTCCATGTGCTCCAAAATGCGATGGAGGGGGAGGGGAGATGCACCATCACACAGGTCTAGAACATAATGGGTAAACATTCGACTGAGTCTAAACCAGGGCTGCAGGATCAGAAACAGAGAGCACAGCTGGGCAGGGCTGTAGATTTCTCCTCCAGAGCTATCCACAAAGAAAATGAATGGGTTATTGAGACTAGTTGCTAGGTGTCCTGGCCTTGAAGAGGAAATGAGAACTCAGAGGAAAAAAGCACTTCACAGGCTGCTCATAAAGACTCTTGGGAGAGAACTATGTTATTTACTTACTTGCTGTATCAGTCAGGGCATACTGAGTTATGCTGGAGTAACAAATATCCCTGAATGTTAGTGGCTTATTATAAAAGAAGACTATTTCTTGCTAATGCTCTGTGTCTAAGTACAAGCTTTCAGGCAACTCTATTCCTGTGGCGACTCAGGGATTTGGGCAGCCCAGGCACCACTTCCACCAATCTCTCCATGATTGGTACATGGTCAGGGAAGACCACATGGGCAATTAGGACCTGGGTGTGGAAATAACAAACATCACTTCCACTCGCATTTCACTGGCCAAAGCATGTCACATGCAGCAACACACTTCAAAGAGGGATGGGGAAGTGCTGTCCTCCCGTGGGCTCTGAAGGAGGGAGGAGTGGAATCATCACCATCAGCCTCATGACTGCCATCTCACTCAATAGAATTTCAGCCAAGCAGACACCAAGAACATTGTCTCCCCTGCAGCCCAGTACCAAGAGCCCAGATAGGAAAAACAGCAACAACAGCAACAGCAGAATTTTTCTCTTATTCTCTAATTGAAAATACCTTATTCTCTAACTGGTTAAAATCAAGCAAGACCTTAAAAACTGATAAAACAGGCTGGGTGTGGTGGCTCACGCCTGTAATACCAGCACTTTGGGAGGCCGAGGCTGGCAAATAAGTTGAGCTCAGGAGTTCAAGACCAACCTGGCCAACACGGTGAAACCCTGTCTCTAATAAAAATACAAAAACTAGCTAGCCATGGTGGTGGGTGCCTGTAATCCCAGCTACTTGGGAGGCTGAGGCAGGAGAAATGCTTGAACCCGGGAGGCGGAGTTTGCAGTGAGAGGAGATGGCGCCATTGCACTTCCAGCCTGGGCGACAAGAGCAAGACTCTGTCTCAAAAAATAAAAGTAAAAAAAAAATCATAAAGCGAGAGTTTCTTGCAGCTCTGTAGAGGGTGTTATTCAGCAATACAGTGATTTGCTAGAAGGAAGCATCACACAACAGTACAAGAGTGACTCACAGGAGAGAGAGAGAAGGAGAGAGAGAGCGAGAGCATCCAGCCCATGAGACTCCCTCAGTAGGGCTCCAGCAAAGCCTGGAAGAAGAGGGCGGGAGGCTAAGGCACTCACGGTGTCTTACTCAACATGGCAGCACTGTTGGGCAAGCAATGCTACTACCATTTACCATGAGGAAAATAGTTTCTGAGAGATCAAATGACTTTCCCAGATCAGGCAGCTCGCACATGCAGGTCTGGCAGGAAATTAAATATGGTGATTTGGGAAGCAGAGGAAGGAGCGAAAATGAGACTCCAGACTTGAGCCACAGGGAAACTAGGAAAACATATAAAGCAGTTACAGTGGTGTAAAATGTAGAAGCTTCAGTCTGCTTAGTATAGGGGCAAATTGACCTTTATGTCCCAAAAGGCAGGCTCTAACATTGTCTAAGGGTCTGTGCATCAGGCATGAGAGAGCAAAAACAAAAATTCAAAACTACCTCCAAAATATCCCCCAGTGTAATTTCCTTACTGTGCAAGAAAGAATGCAAACTATAAAATATGAAAAACTTTCCTTCCAAAATGATTAATGTATTTTAAAGAATTTTGATTTTAAAGGAAACAAATTCTCACTGACCAGTAAAACATGACTATCCAGAATGACTCATTCCTGAAGGCTTCTGATTCTGGAACCTATGCCTGAGACCTCCTCAGAGCTGCTGAAAAAGCCTGAAAGCTGGGACTGGCACCACAGAAGTTCCCGACCTCCATCCACTGCCCCGTCCAGACTGGATGCATTAGTGGACTGTATTTTCATTGGTTTCTCCGGCTGTTTAGTCCTGCTGTGAATCTGGAACAGAGAGGGCAGCTCAGTAGGAAGGGTTCCAGCTCCCATCCCACCGCAGAGATACAGATAAAGTCTCATCCAAATACCCACACACAGAAACACACACACATCCATACATGCACATACACACACATTCATAAACACATAATACACATACACATACTCATACACCCAACACACACAAATACATGCACACATATATATACACACACCCACACATTTATAGACAATACGGACACCCATGCACACATCCATATGCCCATATACACACATAAACACAACACACTCACATGCACACGCATACACATACCCACACAAACATAAACACATACTTACACAAATATAGACACCCACACATCCATCAACACATACATACATATACACACCCACACACCTGTACACACTCATACACACCATACACATCCACATACATATACACACACATCCACACACATCACACATATACACACATATATACACACATCCGTAAATACATACACATACACACCCATACACACATACACACAACACACACACACATATACACACACATACAGCCATGCACATATGCACATTACACACAACACACACATACACACACACACACACCCATTCAGATAGATACACATACACACAACACATACACACACATACCAATATACACATGCACACCAACACACAGCCACACACCCATATATGCACACACAACACAGAGACACACACATACACACCATACACGCACAAAACATACACACACACGCACACACATACACACACAACCCATACACACACACAATAGCGACTCCAGAATTATCAGTCTTACATTGTCACCATTAGAGACTCCTTCCTTTGAACCTCTTAAAAGACCAACCTAAAATTGGGGAATAAAAACGTGCATTATCTTCTTGGATCTCACTTTATGATCTTAAGTGTGTTCCCTTGAATCTGAATCTTGGCTTCCCATCCTTAAAATTAGAGCAGTGAACAAAAAACATATATTTTAAAGGGTGTTCTGCGGAGCCCTAGTCCCAGGAACTGTTAGGAGTTCTAAGGCCTTGCAGCCAAATAAGATTGGGAAGGCCTGGGTGTCTTACTGGAATTTCTCAGGACATTTAATGTGCTGCTCTGTGAACAAATCCTTTGGAAGCACCGTGTTATCCACCTTCCTTAATTACTCTGACCGTGGAATCCCCCAAGTGTGTAAGGTGCCTTAGGAAACAGGCTTTGAAACCACTTAGGCCCGCCCTCGCAAGGTCCTCTGCAGCCATAACACTCATCACCCAAGGACGTAGCTGCTGTCATCATCCCCCTTAGAGGCTCAGAATGTTAGCTTCAGCCTCACTAACAGCAGAAGGGAACGCCTGGGGACAGGACTGTTCTAGGTGAACGAGGGGTTGGGGATGTACAGATGGTAGCAGGAGGCTTTGTGAAGGAGAGGCCAAGGGGTTCACCAGGCCAAACTTGGCAGCCTTGCTCACAGGAGTCTACAGATGCTGCTAACTCAGCCTCAAATCTCAGACAGACGATCTCATCCCCACTGTGAACAAGACATGTGTGCTCCTCCAGAAAAGCATGGCTCTGGGGCTGGCATCTGATTTAGATACTTCCTGGACCTACATCTTGCGTAAGTCCTCATTACCTAGAAATTTCACTTTCCACTTCCTGGTTGAAATTCAAGAGCAATGAAATTTTAATCCTTGGCCCTTTGTATTAGAGGTTGAAGAGGGGAAGGAGGTGGGCAATCCAGGAAGATATGCTAGACTAGCTACATTATTTTCAGGGTCCCTTATACAAAAAGCAGGAAAAAACATACAAAATATCACTAATGAAACATTGTATGCTATGTGTATTTTGTCACAATATAAAAGCAGAAAAAGTGTAGTTAAAGGCACTAAAATATAAAGATTTATCCTTTAAAAATAATGTTATTTGTAATACATTAAGGTAATCACGATATTCAACAATATAAATTTAAAATTAAGAAAATATTTTTGTGTCATAATTTATACAATACAACAAATAACAATTTATCAGTATAATACCTTAATTGATGATAAATTTTTCAGTCTTATATTTTTGCAAATTCATTTATCAGGTCATCAGAAATTTTACTTTTAGCAACTTAATTTCCAATTGACATATTTGAAAGCAATGTCAGTCACTTGGCAAGTGTAAGATCACAAACAATTTTTGACAATTTTAATTTTAGAAACCAATTTTTTTTTGCTAATTTAGTTCTTATTAGAGTCGTTAAAAATTGTGACAGTATTGGGATACATTTCTGAAAAGTTTTTAGTAAAACTAAAGATGATCATTTTTGTGGAACAAATTTTCTAAGAGGTTTTATGTCTTCATATCAATCGGTTTTGCATCATTCTGAATTTAATTTTAAAGGCGAGTTCATACAATGTCATTTTAATGTGTCCTCTGAAATTCCCTGAAATTGGTGAAGATCGTACAAAAAAAGAAAGGACTTCCTGCTTTGTACATAATTTTAAATGTCTGTTTATGTATTCTATCACCATATGTTTACATTGATAAATTACAAAAGATAATTTTAGAATTAGCTCTCTTGTTAGGAGATACTTTATATGAAACATCATATGCAAATAGTGTTCTTTTATGTTGACTATGATGTTCTTTAAGTTCAGTTTCCAATCCTGTGGTTATCTTCTTTGCAATGTTGCAGCAGTTTTTAGAAGTTTAAAAGCTTTAATAATTGACATCTCTGATATGCTTTATAGCAATGTACATGCATATGCTTTTATTCTGTAATAATTTACTGACAAAATTTACCACCTGACTGCTCGAAGTTCATTCAGACTTAGGAGATGTTTTTCCAGCAGCTCGAGAAATTCTTTCTTGGGAGGACTTCGCATGCTCCAGGGACTTTACATGCCTCATTTCTCTTAATTCTCACAAGCAGCCAAAGAGATGAGTGATACCACACCATTCTGTAAATGAGCAAACAGGGTGGCAGAGGGTTCAGATTTGCATTCAGGTCTGTCCAGCAGCAGAGCTGGAGGCATTGCCACTTCAGCTCCATGAGCTCCTGTAGAGCCAGAGGCCCGGATCAGAGGCTTCTCACTCACAGTCCACCCTCACTTGGGCCCTGGTTCATCAGTGTTTATATGGAATTTGAATGGACTGAGTTCCCAAAGCCTGAAACATAGTAAGAGCAGTGAGTCAGATGTGTGAGGTATGTGTGTGGGGAGGACAAAGATGCTCTAGGAGGCTTTCATAGGTGATAGTGGAAGACAAGGCAAAAAATAATCATTTCCCCCGATCAGACACAATGATGCCTCTCTGCGGCAGGCTGGCATTGAATGGCTCTGCACAACGCAGCAGGCTCTGGTCCTATACTTTCATTATTATTCCTATCTTAAGTCCCTGTTAGAGCACAGCAAATGCTCCACCAATAAATGGCAGACACTTGTGTGAGGAGAAGCCCTAGAATGTATTTGGGGGAAATACAGAGGGTGAAAATTATGGAACAATTCCAAGGTTCAAGGTAAAAGAACAGGCTTCAGAAGGAATTTGGCAGATGAGGTCAGAGTGTAAGTAAGTTGAGGAGCCTTACGGTGGGATTCTCTCAGGTTCCCAGGGGATCCCAGCAATTCTCAAGCATCCAGTACAAAGTCTGAGAACCATGGATCCAACGGACAGTGCGCTGGCCTGTTTTTTTTTTTTTTTTGAGATGGAGTTTCACTCTGTCACCCAGGCTGGAGTGTAGTGGTGCAATCTCAGCTCACTGCAACCTCCGCCTCTTGGGTTCAAGCGATTCTCCTGCCTCAGCCTCCTGAGTAGCTGGGATTACAGGTGCGCACTACCATGCCTGGCTAATTTTTGTATTTTTTAGTAGAGATGGGGTTTCATCATGTTGGCCAAGCTGGTCTCGAACTCCTGACCTCAGGTGATCTGCCTGCCTCAGCCTCCCAGACTGCTGGGATTACAGGTGTGAGCCACTGAGGCCCCCACAACCTGCCTCTTTCTTAGAAGAAAAATTGTCAGTTGATGACTCTGAGCAAAATGCTTCACTCATATATAGCATATAGGAGCTTAGGATTTCTCACAGTGAGCTTGACATTTAGAAATCCCTACTGTCTGTCTATCTTGAAGACTACCATTATCTTCTCAATCTGTTTCCTATTATGAAATGCAGTTCAATTTGGACCACAAGGAAGACTGAGAAGGAACATTATTCTTTTTAATAGCTGCATAATATTTCACTTCAGGATGTAATCAAAATCTATTTAATCAATTCTGTTTTGGTGGCATTTAAAAAGTTTTCCTGAATTTTTGGGTCTTAAAAACAATACTGGCTGTCACGGTGGCTCACGCCTGTAATCTCAGCACTTTTGGGAGGCCGAGGTGGGTGGATCACAAGGTCAAGAGCTCGAGACTAGCCTGGCCAACATGATTGGTGAAACCCTGTCTCTACTAAAAATACAAAAGTTGGCCGGGCGCAGTGGCTCACACCTGTAATCCCAACACTTTGGGAGGCTGAGGCGGGAGGATCATGAGGTCAGGAGACCGAGACCATCCTGGCCAACATGGCGGTCTCTAGCCCGTCTCTACTAAAAATACAAAAATTAGCTGGGTGTGGTGGCGCACACCGGTAGTCCCAGGTACTAGGGAGGCTGAGGCAGAAGAATGGCTTAAACTCAGGAGATAGAGGTTGCAGTGACCTGAGATCACGCCACTGCACTCAAGCCTGGTGACAGAGCGAGACTCCATCTCAAAAAAGAAAAAAAAATTAGACAGGCGTGGTGGCGGGTGCCTGTAATTCCAGCTACTCAGCAGGCTGAGGCAGGAGAATTGCTTGAACCCGGGAGGCGGAGGTTGCAGTGAGCCAAGATCGCACTACTGCACTCCAGCCTGGATGACAGAGCAAGACTCCATCTCAAAAAAAAAAAAAAAAAAAAAAAACTAAAGCAATACTGCCATTGACATCCTTGTAAATCTCATTGCACACTTTCAGAGGCCATCCGCCCACAGGAATTATTCTAATTTAACCCTCACAAGAACCCCATGTGTTAGGTGTAGCTATCCTTTTGGCTGATGTGGAAACTAAAGTTCATGAAGACCTTTTTTATGGCTAAGGTTCCATAGCCGGTAAGTGATGGGACACTGATTCTGTGACTTACCCACTGCTCTGTGCAGGGAAACTGTGAAAACAGAAGTGTCATAGGCATGCAATCTCACTGAGAAAACAGAAGTGTCACAGGCATGCAATCTCACTGTGAAAACAGAAGTGTCACAGGCATGCAATCTCACTGAGAAAACAGAAGTGTCACAGGCATGCAATCTCACTGTGAAAACGGAAGTGTCACAGGCATGCAATCTCACTGAGAAAACGGAAGTGTCACAGGCATGCAATCTCACTGTGAAAACGGAAGTGTCACAGGCATGCAATCTCACTGAGAAAACGGAAGTGTCACAGGCATGCAATCTCACTGAGAAAACGGAAGTGTCACAGGCATGCAATCTCACTGTGAAAACGGAAGTGTCACAGGCATGCAATCTCACTGAGAAAACGGAAGTGTCACAGGCATGCAATCTCACTGAGAAAACGGAAGTGTCACAGGCATGCAATCTCACTGAGAAAACGGAAGTGTCACAGGCATGCAATCTCACTGAGAAAACGGAAGTGTCACAGGCATGCAATCTCACTGAGAAAACGGAAGTGTCACAGGCATGCAATCTCACTGTGAAAACGGAAGTGTCATAGGCATGCAATCTCACTGAGAAAACGGAAGTGTCATAGGCATGCAATCTCACTGAGAAAACAGAAGTGTCATAGGCATGCAATCTCACTGATAGACAATGAAACTCACTGTGGTGAGGGGTGCGGGGGAGGCCTCAGGAAGGCCAGAGAAGGCTTTTTGAAGAAGGGGGTTGAGGCTTGGCTTTGAGGTCAGGATTCAAAAGGCATCAAGGGAAACACCCCCTTCCCCAGTGTGAAAGGCCTGGAGGGAAGGAAGGATGAGGAGCTGTGGAGTAGGGGAGGCAGCAGCATCAAAACTGCCTATCTGAGCATGCGGTCCCTGTGGCTTGGAGACCCTGCCCCCTCTGGACAGAGGGAGAGGTTGTGGCCAGAAGCCTTGAATGCCAGGAGGGCTCTTCCTTCCTCAGTCCGCCTTCTCCCCCCCCACACACAGTGTTCTGGTGACTGTCTTGGAAGGATCCTCACTCTTCAGCTTTGCACAGAGTCAGAGATGGTTGCTGATGACCTGGGAGCTGTGGACACCCTGAGCATGGTGCCCTCCATGACTGAAGCTGCTCTTATGAGGGCTTAGGAGACATACAGGTGAGGAGAAAGCAGCTCAGGGACTCTGGGCCCCTGGTCTAATGCTTCTTTAACTTGTTGAATGTAAGAGAAAAGCTGAAGACTCAGGAAAGTTGGCAGTCAATTGTCACTTTACTGCAAGAGCAGCCACGTGGGGAGTGGAATTTCAGCTGTGTTAGAGATGAGAGAGTTGAAGAATGCCTGGCATGGGCCCGGGAGGCACACGTCACAAAAACAAAGAAGTCCTGGTGGCTGATTACTCTTTCTTTAAATTCTTAGGGTTTTTTATTTAAAAAAATGAATTTTATATGAATTGAAAATAAAGTCTGCTTTTCTTACAGTAAAATGCCAATATTTAAAGGTAGAAAGAGAATAGATTGAAATGTAATAAGCTTTCGTCTCATCACCAGAAGCTTAAGGAGGCCCAAGGAACAGCATAAAGTGTGGAATACTTCTGCAGAAAAAAAGAGAGGACGCCTGTGCCCCGTGATGGCCTCTAGGATTTGTTGAGTCAGTCACCCAATACGTATTCAGTGAGCATCCATCATGTGCCAGGATTGGGCCATGCAGGGCATGGCTGTGAACAGACGCACCTGTGCCTTCTTCCTCACCCTCGTGAAGCTGACGGCCTGCACAGGGGCAGGGGTGCAAGAGGGAGGCCAGTGGGACCAAGGGAGTCAAGTGGACTTGAGAGCAAATGAAGGGAAGAAAGTCCTTCCTCCAGGAGTAACCCCTGAGCCAGAGTGACTGTGAAATCTTTGGGAGACTTCCATGTGCCAAGTGCTTTAATATGTGAGATAATTTATAGCAACAAGAGATCAGTATTCATATCTACAGCTTATGAACTAAAAAAAAATTGCTTAGAGAGAGGAAGCAATTTTCCCAAGTCACATGGCCAGTAAATCACAGAACCAGGGTTCTTTGCCACTCGTACATTTCCCATCCTGTTCCTTGGCTTCTCGGGTGTGCTAGTCCCCATTTAGATGAAACATCCCCAAACTAAGGCTCTATCTTGGAGAAAGCTGGGGACATATTATCCCTCTGCTGCCCAAATCTGGGGACTGGGAGGCAGGAGCCTTTTGCATTTTGGAAATCCAGCTGTTTTCTTTTTGCACCTAGAAGCTGGAGGACAGAGGGAATTGCTTATTTTCTGGAAAAACCTGGCAAGTTGTTACATCCTTGGGAGGCATTTCACACTCCTCCTTTTCTCCTCATCCTCCCTACATGTCCTGAAGCTGTTTGAATTCCTTCCTCACTTGGTGCTTAAATGCTTGAGCCTGATGAGAGGAGGAGCCTGACTCTGGGAAATGCAGTGGAACTCAGCTGGAAATTACTGGAAGGCTGCACATGTTTAAGAGCACTTCAATTTTTCAAATTGGACTTCAAATTTAGAAGACAGCAGGTCCCTTCAACAAGTGAATCTCTTCTGTAAACTTAAGTCATGCCCTCCACTGGGAGCCCAGCATCCCGTTGCCTCCAAGTTGAGGTGCTTATGAAAGTAGCTGTGTCTCAGTGGGGGCTAAGCATCAGGTACCCGTGGACACAAAGATGGGAACCACGGACACCAGGGACTGCTAGAGAAAGAAAGGGTGGGGACAAGGGATGGAAAACCACCTGTTAGATACCATGCTTACTACATGGGTCGCAGGATCATTTGTGTCCCAAGCCCCAGCATCACACATATACCCATGTAACAAACTTGCACATGCACCCCATGAAGATAAAATGAGAGTCAAAATTATGTTTTTCAAGCGCGGCTGGAATGGCTATGACAACCAACACTGAATGAGGGGTGTCTGGAGGACAGAGGCCACCGCAGTTTCCTGAGAGCCCAGAGCTGCAGTGGAGGCTCTCATTCAATCATTCACTCATTCAACAGAAATAAACTGAGTGCTTGCTGCACACAACAAGCCCAGGGCAAGCATGGGGGCGTGTGACAGTGGCCTGCCTGCCCCCTGGAGTGCACACACAGGGCAAGTCTCTTTCCTCAGTGTAGCTACTTTGATAGTCAGAAACAGCAAGCACCAGAATAGTTGGGGGGTGAAATGGCTCCCTGCCAGCCTCACTCAGTCTGTTTGTGTCTCTCCTAGGAGCCCTTGCCTTGCTGGGTCAGTGCTCAGACTCCAGCAGGGTGCACCTGTTCGGAGAATGCTCCAGGGTAGCATGGAGGGACAGACGGGATGTGGGAGGAGGGGAGTGAGCTTCCAAGGAATGAAGGGGCTGAAGGGAGAGCAGGAGGACATGTGAGTGGGCAGAAGCCTTGAGTCTGAATCTCCATGAGGCTCCACAGTGTCTTCAGGATCTGCTGATCTTCAATAAGAAACCGGCTCTCCATGAGAACTGACTGGAGGGATTTCAGCGTCATACACCAGATTCCCAGCACAGCTCTTACATCTGTGCATGGATGGCTGTAATGACCCACACATGATAAGAATCATACATGGAACTTTTGTTACTCATCCATATCTGTGAGCTGGAGACTCAATGCAATTTAACAAACCTGATCTCCCCTTCATCTCAGGGTTCATTGCCAGCATTACTGGGGAGAGATTTATCAGGATTGCAATGTAAACTTAGGGGTGAGCTTTCTCTTCAGACATCTATTTCCAAAGTATGGTTAATTCTGCTTTATGTCTTGCTTTCTGGGTGATATGCAAATGTGTTGACTGATCTCATCTCTTTGCTGTGATATTCCAACATACTTGGGGAAATTAAAACAGCAATGCCATTCATTATTGACCACTTAATAATTTATAATCAAGGTGCAACCTGCCGTGTAAATCAGCAAAGTCAGGTTTGTTTGAAGTGTAAACAGGAAATAATCTATGAGTTTATTTGCTAATTGTACTTGTAGTTGACCCTAGAAGACCTTGCTGAATTCAACCCAGGAGATATATTATTTTCTCACTCATTTGATTAGTTTTAGCATGCTAATGAGGCCCAGACACCCACTTTAAGATAGTTGTTTGGGTTACTTGCGTTTGGTCCATGTAAATATCTCTCCACATCAGTGATCTTTTACTGATTACCCAAGGTTGTGCATGAGTCGTCATCTATCAATGGCTGGTCTTTCTGCTTTGCTCAACTAGACAGAAGCCCAGTGAGGGAAGAGACTTTCCTATTGTGTTCATAGTTTCATTCAATGACAAGCACAGCTGTTTAAGAAATGTCTGTAGAATGAATGCCATCAATCCCAGGGACATTGGTTGTTCCAGCAGCGGTCCCTATATGACATGGCAGGCTCTGTTTCATAATTATGCAAAAAAACACCAGTGAGCAGTGGGAAAAGGCAGGATCCCTTCTTGTGCTCTGAGCTCACACCAGCACCCCCTAAAACACACAGTCACATATATGCATGTGTGCACATCCACACGCGCACACACGTACACGGCCTGCCCCTCCTTGAACAACCAAGGGTTTCACTAAGAACAAAAGAGACATATTATTGTGGCCAGATTTACATTCCCCTTTTGTCAAACTCATTGCTTAAATCTCTTTCATTAAACTCAAATGTGTGATCTGTAAATGCCATGATGTGGCAGGTTCATAAAGAATTTTATTCACAATTATTCTGACGTAACAGGGATTTTAGAGCTGGGAAGCACACACTTCACCCTCATAGGCGCTGTCTTGCCATAAATTCTGTGATGCTGGCTGAGAACTTATTCTCTCTGAACTTAATTTTTTTCATCTGTCAAACAGAGCCAATAGCAAACAAACTAAGATATATTGTTAGTAAAATTACTTAACACAAGGTAGAATAATGAAGTATTATTTTTATCTATTAAACTAGCAGGCTTTTTTAAAAGATAGAACCAGCCAGGCATGGTGGCTCATGCCTGTAATCCCAGCACTTTGGGAGGCCAAGGCGGGCGGACCACAAGGTCAGGAGCTCGAGACCAGCCTGATCAACATTGTAAAACCCTGTATCTACTAAAAATACAAAAATTAGCCAGGTGTGGTGGTACACACCTGTAATCCCACCTACTCAGAACGCCGAGGCAGGAGAATCGCTTGAACCTGGAGGCGGAGGCTGCAGTGAGCCGAATAGAGAGAGTAGGAAGAGCACAGTTGGACACCTATCATTACCTCAATTTTGTATATATGTGTGCATATGCCTACCAGGATGAGAAAATGTCTAAAAGGATATAGAGCAATATTTTACCAGTGACTATTTGGGGAGAGGTAAAATCATACATTTTTAAGATTTTCTTCCTTGGGTTTTTCCATATTTGTGAACAATCTTATCTCTTTTGAAATCAGAAACATTTATTTTAAACTTACTTTATAGATGTGCAGATACTGAACCATTGTGACATATTCTTTTCTTGTTCCTTCTGGTGACTTCTTCCACCTCTGAAGACTGAGAGCTTCGCTTTTCTTCCTCTCAGGGTCCACTGACCTAGAACTGAGCTGCCTGAAGCATGCCATCCAGAGGCCCTAAGTTCGAGGCCCGAGCAACCAGCCTGCCTTGTGACAGCGAAGGCAGGCAACGTATTGATCGCCGTGGTTGCTCCCTGTGCATTTAAATAATAGATCATGGACTGGGGCTGTGGAGAGAGGAAAATCCTGGCCGCCACTCTATCATTTCCCCAGCTATGGATTTTGTCATTACTGTATTTGCCTTGTGTTAACAGTGGGCGAAGACTGTATTTGTGATTGATGGCAGCAGATGGGCAATTTATTCTGCTGTTTACTCTTTATGGCGGATATGGGAGTAAATGCAGCCAGAACACTTGGCTAAGCATTTGCTAATATCCTCTATTGACTGAGACACACAGAGAGTTTATCTGAGGTCCATGGACACAGGCTTCACACGGAAAAGGGGCCCAGGATGCTCAGGAACTGTGTGCTCAGGGACTGAGGAAAGGGGTGCCAGGTACTTGACAGCAGTTAACCTGTGTAAGCACCATGATCAGCCAAGAAGCAGATGCGATTATCTTCACTTTATAGGTAAGAGGGGCGGGGAGATGGTCTCCAAGGTCACACAGCTAGTGGGTATTACAGCTAGATTTTGAGGGCAGGTCTTGTGATGCTAAAACCAATTCTTAGTGTCTGGGTTCTGGATTTTTTAGAATTAGATTTTAAAGCAAGGACTGATTATGGAAATTCTGAAATATGTCTGTGCATGCACACACACACACACACACACACACTACCAAGGGTGTGGAAGAAGCAGGACGGAAAACAGAAAGAAGGAAGCCAGGCAAGAGTGTGATTTCAGGAGAAGCCCCAGACATAGGCAGACCCCACAGGGAGCACTGGAGCATGAGTCGACCTCAGAGTCTGTCCTGAGCCTAGCAGGGAGCTGTTCGGTGCAGCCTCACACCAGCCAGTCACTGGCTGTGGCCTACCATGAATCTCACCCCCTTTTTTTTTTTTTTTTTTTTTTTTTTTAGAAAAACACCCTTACGTGTGTTGCTTTTATTAATTCCAAGGACTCTAGGGCCAAAGCTCTGATATTGGTCATAACTACCAAGACTTGCTTTAATTTGACTGGGATGGTCTCTGTTTCCTCTGGGGCAAAAAGAAAGTTAATTTTTAAAAAATAAATGTTCAATTTAATAATAATTTTAGATTACAGCAGAAGCTTTGCAAAGATGGTACAGAGTCCCCATCTACCCCTCAGCAGCTTTCCATAATGTTGACATCTTAAATTCCAAGGGCACATCTGCCAAAACTGAGAAATTAACATTAGCACGTCACTCTCCACTAAACTACAGACTTTATTTAGATCTCACCAGTTTTTCCACCAGTGTCTTGTTTCCATTCCAGGATTGTATCAAGGATCCATGCTGCCATCAGTGACTTTGCTCCTCTGATTCCTTCCACTCTGAAAATGCTTTTCCTCCATTTCTACACATTGTAACTCTCAATCAAGGATGAGTTCTGAAATCAGTCCACACACTCGTTTATTTGTTCCTTTAGGCATTTATTCAGCGTCACTTATTTGGAGACTCCTCGGTGCCAGGAATTAACCCAGTTCTGAGACTGTGCTGATGAGCAGGAACATTACATGTGTGTTCTTGGGGTGCTCCCAAAGAGTGGGGGAGGTAGACACTCATTAAATGAATACACGCATAGGTGTGACACCACAGGCTGACACAAGTGCTGGAGA
This sequence comes from Pongo abelii, assembly GCF_028885655.2. NCBI lineage: Eukaryota > Metazoa > Chordata > Mammalia > Primates > Hominidae > Pongo > Pongo abelii. The sequence continues at coordinate 34,118,583 of NC_072005.2, read as the reverse complement.
GAAAGACGAAAACACCATGAATACATTTCTCTATGGCCGGGCAGGCCCAGACAAGGAAGACTCCAGGGTGTCTGCCTATGCAGCAGGTGGCTGGTACCCTTCTGAGAGAGAGAACAGGGGAGAAGCACCGGGTTTATAGGAGCAAGCTCATGAGTTTGGTTTGAGATACCCAAGCCAAGACCTCAGGCAGGCAGGTGGAAAGATCGGTCAGGACCTCAGGATAGTGGCCTTCTCTGATTGTCCCAGCTGGATACAGTTTTTTTCTCTTTTAACTTTGACTCCCATGACATTCTGTCTATTTTATAACACTTACCTTAATCAATAAGAAAAGCAATTTACCTTGTTCTAGAGCCATTTTTCTTCCTAACTTATCTTCCGTCATGTCGTAGGCTCTAAGCTTCATAGAAGCATTCTTTTTTTTTTACTTCAAACAAGTTGTTTTATTTATTTTTTTTCTTTTTATTATTATTATTATTATACTTTAGGCTCTATGGTACATGTGCGCAACGTGCAGGTAAGTTACATATGTATACATGTGCCATGCTGGTGCACTGCACCCACCAACTCGTCATCTAGCATTAGGTATATCTCCCAATGCTATCCCTCCCCCCTCCCCCCACCCCACAACAGTCCCCGAAGTGTGATGTTCCCCTTCCTGTGTCCATGTGTTCTCATTGTTCAATTCCCACCTATGAGTGAGAATATGCGGTGTTTGGTTTTTTGTTCTTGCGATAGTTTACTGAGAATGATGATTTCCAATTTCATCCATGTCCCTACAAAGGACGTGAACTCATCATTTTTTATGGCTGCATAGTATTCCATGGTGTATATGTGCCACATTTTCTTAATCCACCTTATACAAAAATCAATTCAAGATGGATTAAAGACTTAAATGTTAGACCTAAAACCATAAAACCCCTAGAAGAAAACCTAGGCAATACCATTCAGGACATAGGCATGGGCAAGGACTTGATGTCTAAAACACCATAGAAGCATTCTTTATCTGTCTTTCGCACTCCACCTGTCTCAGTATTCTATACCCAGTGGGGGCTTAATAAGTGTTTATCACACTGAATTGGAAGGCAGGCCAGTTGATAACATCACAGATATCTGACTGTATCTGTGGAATGGGCTTGATTTTCCAAAGAGAAAGTCAGACTGATGCTTCTCAAACTACCCTTCCCAGGTACTTCTGTGGGACATCACAGGGCAGGCTCTGGGGACTGCAGGCCACCTCCCCCATGAAAGGGGGTGTCAGTGGCAGAAGGTTGTCCCACAAAAGGGAGAGTTTCATGGCCACTTACATTTATGAAGCTCTGAGTTAAACTTATTTTATTTACTGAAAGAATTTCAAAGAGGAAAAAGACCATGAAATATTTTCAAATGTATTAAAAACTCACCCTTCCAGTGCCCTCCCCACGGATTTGTAGAGTATCTAATAGAACTAGTGCACTTGAGAATGGTTCTGAAATGCTACAAATGCCACCTGGTTTCCTCATAGCTCATTCATGGTGGCCAAAATTCCTGCGTAATGAAGTAAGACGTCACATACACAGAATAGGTATTTCTGTGGATCCCCAGAAATGACCAGGGACAACATTATGCCACAACATTTTCTTCACTGGGAACGTCACCTGCAGCCCCCAGAGCCTGTCCTGTCCTTGCCCTTACATAGGTGCCCCGAGTGGCAGCACACATGCTTGCGGCTCCTGCATCCTGCATAGCACAGGCACCGGGCTGGGTGGGCAGCTATTGTTCCACAGAGCCAGCCCCGTCCCTGATGTCACGGAGCTCTGGGTCTCCTGTGCCAGCCAACACCAAGCAGCCCAAGGTAGGATGTAGGCAGCACAAGATGGGTACAGGGGCTCAGAGGAGTCAAGACTGAAGCTAAGAGAAGGTGAGAGTGATGGAAGCTTCAGCTCTTCTGCAGCTCCATTTAAGCAGCTGCTCAGGGCCTGGGGATGGGACCCACAGCACGAGGGTGGGTCCAGGAGCAGAGCTGGAAAAAGTGCAGCCCAAGATTGCCCATCATCCCAATGTTCCAGAACATATGCCCAAGACATGGCGGGAGCCTCCTGCTCCTTGTCAAGGAGGAGTGACACTCCCAGAAAGCCTTCTCCCTATGCGGGATGTGGTCAGTGACACAGGGGAGGGGATGGAGGGGAGGGAGGTTCCCAATTGCAGCTACCGCCTTTCACTCTGCAGCATCGAACAGCCCCTGGGTGTGGCAGAGCCCCCTGACAGCCATAACTGAAGCCGACCCCGAGAATGACCCTATGGTCTAAGAAGAATGTGTGTTCAGAGCCCCGAGCTAAGGAATCTGAGCTCCACTCAGAAATCCACTCCTGGCCAGACGCAGTGGCTCGTGCCTGTAATCCCAGCACTTTGGGAGGCTGAGGTGGGCAGATAACTTGAGGTCAGGAGTTCAAGACCAGCCAGGCCAACATGGCAAAACCCTGCCTCTACTAAAAATACAAAAATTAGCCGGTCATGGTGATGTGTGTCTATCCCAGCTACTAGGGATGCTGAGGCAGGAGAATTGCTTGAACCCAGGAGGCAGAAGTTGCAGTGAGCCGAGATCGCGCCACTGCACTCCAGCCTAGGTGACAGAGCGAGACTCTTTCTCAAAAAAAAAAAAAAAAAAAGAAAGAAAGAAATTCACTCCTTATCCATGAAGGACATCTGAACCCCTGGCCCATCCCTTGGAACCCAGTCTGTACAGGGAGTCAAGGCCCTTTGTTTTGGGTTAAGTGGAGGGTGCTACATGAAATGCTATATGAATGGCATGCTTTTCACAAACTGTAGTGGTTCTCCTGTCCAGCCTGCTGCTACTGGACCACCCTCTATGCAAGTTCCCTCAATAAACCCTGCGTCTTGGTTGCTGTCTTAGGTCTCTTCTTTAGCCCCTCAGACACAGTGCCATCCCTACTGGAACCCATGGAGTACAACGCAACACCCGGGCACTAAGCAAGGACCCCTCCTACTCACACACGGTCAAGTGCTCACATAGAACCCCTGAGGGGGGTATCAGGGCTCTTGAATAGAAAATTAATGTGCATGCAAGGTATGTTTTTTGGCTGAAACAACAGAAATCCATTTTCTATTTTCTCACTGTTCTGGAGGCTGGCGGCCTGAGGGCCAGGGTGCCCATGGGTGCATGGCTGGGTGCTGGCAAGGCCCTCACCCTTGCTCAAGTTCTCCCAGAGTGTCTGAAAGAGAATTTGGGGAGGAAGAAGATTATGCTGGATTCCTAACATCTATATCCTGAGAGTGAAAACACATCCCTGCTGAGCCTGGGTTTACAGCTTTTAGGTGAAAATGTTAGGAAATTCATTCTGGTTTGAGCTTTTTCTAAGAAATCGAACCAAAATACTACTGGTCACCTCACTCTACAGGACCACAAGGAAAACAAATAGTACAGTTTAGAAGGTAGAAAATGGGTGTGCTCAGTCACCTGTGTCTGCCTGAAGACAGCCTAAGAGATGTCTTCACTCTCTGATGCCTTTCATAATAAGGGTTCCTATGGACTAAACTGTGCTCCCCCAAATTCATCTGTGGAAGTCCTTACCCACAATGCGATGGCATTTACAGATGGGGCCTTTGGGAGGTGATTAGGTTTAGACAAAGGGTTCTTTTAGGCACAGAAAGATGGCCTAGAGGAAGGTTGACATTAGAGCTTCTTGTTGTCATGCAAATGTGGGGTCAGTCCTCCCTCCCCCTTCCAGACTCTCCTAGTTGTGCTTTGGATCCCAGGTGGCTCCACCCAGACACACAGACCCAGAGAGTCCACCTGCTCCAGCAGATAGGCCACGCCAGAGAGGAGATTTGACCTTAACACCAACTGGAGTTGGAGTTGGAAATGCCTTCTGTGGTTGACGTGGAGATGGCTGCCCAGGGGCCCTTCAAGGGTGGACTTGCCCAATTACTGGAGTGTGGTTAGCAGACAGCCTCTGGCTTCTGGGCCTGTCTGGTGCACATTTTCTAAATATCACCTTCCAGGGACTTAGCAGGGCCTGGTTAGAAAGGCCTGACCTCTTTAGTCTGAGGCTGGACTTAGGATTCCAGGCCCTCCACCTGCTGCTCGCCCTTGGCCAGGACTCCCTGGGCCCAGCTCTTCTTGACTACTCGGTCACCTCCTCCATCCAATCCTGCTTTCTCCCAGTCCTGTTAGCTGTTGATCTCCGTACAACTCATGCCCCTCACTCCTCTATCTCAGCACCTGCTTCTGGAGAGCCCAACAGGAAACACTTTCCAAAAACAAAGCTCTGAAAAGGTCTGAGGTGGCTTCAGTGACAGGACTAGAAAAGAGATAAGAAAGACAAAGGAGCTAGGTGAGCCCCTCCTGTGGAAGAACTGAATTTAGGGTACTGTTGTTTCCTCAAGACACTGCCCCACCCTGTTGACCAAATCTAGCCATGTTGACTGGTCCACTCAAAGTTAACAACTCAGTGTCTTCAAGGGGCAAACAGGTAGAATAAATACGTGTAGAGTGCAAGGTGAAAGACATTAGGGACTGGTGAGGTCTGTGGCAAATTGGACATTTTATGCCCTGCCCAAAGACATTGAAAGAGACAAAAATAGAGATAAAGATAGAAAAATATATATACACACACACACACACACATTGTTATTTCTATTTTGGCAAAAAAAAAAAAAAAAAAGATCTATGTCCAAATTCCCTCTGAGCTGCTGGTTTGTGGCCCTGGACTAAAGGAAGTGTCTTTAGCTTTTTGCCTCAGTTTCTGGGTCTGTTAATAAGACCCACTTCATATGTTTGTTTTGACAGTTGAAAAAGTTAATCCCTTCAAATAATTTAGCATAGTTCCTAGCACAAAAAAGCATTCAGTCACTCCAGTGACTGCTCTAATCATTACCTTGATTTTCTATAAAAGAAATAAAGAATCCTATCAGTCTCACCACTGCCATCGCAGAGCAAAGCCAATGCTATTTGCCAGGCTCGGCTGCCAGGACTTGGCTTTGAGAGTCAAGCACCACACTGGAAAATATGTATTCATAGGCATCCTGAACCAATTGATATTTCAAACTCCCTTCTTTCCCACCCCATGAAAGCCTCACTTATATTTTAGTTTAATTGTGGGGACTGATTATTGCAGAGTAAATACTCTAGGATGGAAGCCCTGTTAAAACATTGCCCTAATGAGCAGGCATGGAGCCCTTTTCTTTTAGATTAGGAAGTATTTTCAAAGTAATATCTCCAGCTCTAAATCTTTTATGGTCAGTCTTGAGCAGTTTTTTGGGGTCCAGGTCTCCACAGATGCCAACAGGGCACATTAGAGTATGGGAAGCAATTTTCCAAGAGTAATGAGTTCTGCTGTGGCTGCCGGATGACCCGACTGGGCAGCAGGCACTCTGCTCGGTGGCAGGGAAGGCCAAGAGCTGGCAGGATGACTGTTGCCTCTGCAAAGCAACTGCACAGTGAGTTGAGGGACTAAATACACGAAAGCCATTGCCATCGCCATGCTGAAGTGGTAAATGACAGTCAAAAGTAGACATTTCAGCATTTCTATACCTTTTCCATTAGAATTTTTTGGCAATTAAAAATTTTAAAGCTTATGGATTCTAGTCTATAATAATAGAAATAATTTCAGACAATAAGATGTCTGGTTTGTTTCCAACGCTGGCTGCACTATTTTCTTAGCTGCTCACCTTGAGTTACTTAGCCAGGACTGGAGGGCTGGACCTCAGCTTGCTTCCTCCCTCTCTGGTGCTCCTTTCACCCCAGCACTGCTCTTCCCTTCAACCTCACCCTCCTCCCTGAGAGTGCAGTCTGCATGTTGCAACCACACAACAAACAAAGGAGAGCAGGACAAATGCCTGGGGACTACTCATTGTGGGTGCGGCTGCTTTGCTTTGAGATGATACTCCTATCAGGGGATGTGTGGACAAGTCCCAGCCTAGGAGCTTGCCCAGCCTCTGCCACCGTGGTCTTCATGTTCTGTGAGACCTCAGATCCCCACTGGTATGAGGAGGGGTTCTCTTAGCATTCTAGATGGTCCTGTCCTCAGGGTCACCAGGCAGGCTCCCAGAAAAAAGGCCCTGCCCTGCCCATCCTGAACTCAAACCATCTCTCCCCAAATCCAAATATGTAAAACACCACTCACATTTTCTTGGATAATTTCTGGGACATGGATCATGGCCTTTCTTCTCTCTGCATAGCTACTTGAACTTAAACTATATATACCAGCTTTAAAAGTTTGAACCTTATTGAGCATAAACATTTTTAGAATCCAAACTTGTGTCTGTTCTGCAGACTGCCTGATCCTTTGTGAGACAATGAGGGTGACATGGAGGATGAGGCCCCCACTCTAAAAGCAGCCCCTCAGCCCCACCCTAGGTGGCTCATCCAAGACTTCCAGTGGCACCGGCCTTACTGTGACCTTTTGTGAGTGGAGAGAAAGCCATGTGCAGATAGTAGGGGAGGTCCCGAGCCTTCTCCTGTAATTATCCTCCACTTCCCTCTCCCTTTTCTCCTCTCATCCTCCTCTCAGCAGTCACTCTGCAGGTCTCCAGGTTCCACTTCCTTCAGTTCACTCTGTAATGTATGGAGCATCTAACCTGCACCCCACCATGGCCTGGGTGCCTTGGGCTCAGGCCACGAGGAATGAGCATCACTTCCTGTCCTCCACCTGCTCCCAGGCTGACCAGGGCTAACGAGCTCAGCGGCAGTGACTCCATGCTGGACGGTGCTAGTGCTTTGTCCTAGGTGTGATGAGTGCTACAGGGACACAGAGAAGAGGGGACAGGAGGGACTGGGGTGGTGTTAAGTGAAGATGACAGAGGAAGGCATTCCAGAGAGAGGCACCAGCGTGAGCAAAGGCACAGAGACAGAAACCTCTGGCCCAGTGTAGGCGAAGGATGCTCAGTGGAGATAAAGTTAGAAAGGTGTTGGAGGAGACTGCTGTGAATCAAATGTCAGAAGACTGTGTGGTCAGTAGAATTCTTGGGTGGCCACCAAGATCCCCTTCTCATGTACGCACCTTCTCCATGTTATTCAGTCAAACAAGAATCTACGTGCTGGTGTCACAGATTTTACAGATGTAATTAAGGTCCCAAAACTCAGTTGATCTTAAGATACAAGAATTATCCTCAGTGGACCTGTTCTAACCAGGCAAGACTTTAAAAAAAAAACAGGATTCTCCCTGGAGATGGAGATGTAAAGCTTGGGTGGAATTTGATGTGAGGGAGATTGTTTGTTCCTGGATTGGAAGATGAAGGGGACAAGGTAGGAAAGAATAGAGATGGCCTCTAGGAGCAGAGAGCGCCCCTGGCTGACAGCTCACGAGAAAATGGGGGTCCCAGTCATAATCACAAGGAACTGAATTTGGCTAACAACCTGAAGGAGTTTGGAAGTGAATTCCTTCCCAGAGTCTCCAGAAAGGAGCACCCAGCTGGCACCTTGATTTTTGATTTGTGAGACCCCCAAGCAGAGGACGCAACCATGCGGTGCCCAAACTCTTACCCTAAGATAAAAGTAAGCCAGTAAATGGGTCTGGCTCCAAGTCTCTAAATTTGTGGTAACTTGTTTTGCAGCAATAGAAAGCTAACAAAAAGTATACGCCCAGACAGAAAGTCTCCCCCAAAGAGGATCCTACAGCTGAGCTACAAAAGGCAAGTAGGAATAAATGTAGGGGAAGGCGGGCTGGGGTAGAGAGACAGTGCCAAGGGAAGGGGCTGCACGCATAGAGGCCTGGTGATACCCATGTGCATGGCCTGTTTGAGAAGCTGAGCAGTGTGCCTGGGCTTCAAAGAGCAAGGGAGAGGCTGTCGCCAGGTGAGGTCAGAGGAGCGCGGTCAGGCCATGCAAGGTCTGGCAGGGCCATATTAAGTGGAAAAACAGGATCCCTTTTCATGTTTAAATATCCCTGAGACAGAAGTGCCATGGTTATCATGGGGGTGGGTGGATATAATAGACATGTAGAATGTAAAATACCCGGGGATTGGTGGTGGATTAAGGAAGGGAACAGGGTGAGAAAATAGTAGAGCTTTCCAGATAAGTTATACAGATGGATGATGATGTTACATACCTGGATCAAGGGCCAGATATGGGGGTAGTTCACACCCAGGACACGGTGGTGAGCAGGGCCTTCAGGAGATCTAAGCAGAGATGCTAAGTGGGGGCAGAGGGTTGCTCAGGCAAGACTAGAGTTCAAGGGTGAGTCTGTGCTAGAGCCCTGAATTTACAGATCTCAGTGCTGGACAGTAATGGATTATTTGGGAGACTGTGGATTTACCCAAGGTGAGAGGTGAAGGCAGGACATGGAGGGGGAGGGCTGGGGACCAAACTGTGTAGCAGGGATTCTGCGGTCGGCCCGAGCACTTGCGTTTCTGACAAGCTCCCGGGTGACCCTGCTGCTGCTGATCTGAGGTCACGCTTTGACAGTCACCTCCTTATGCTAGTGGCTCATGGTCATGTATGGAGAGGGAACCAATTAAAAAAAAAAAAAAAAAAAAACAGAGACAGTGGCCAGACAGCAGTAGACAAATTAAGGGCATGTGGCAGAGATTTGTGCACTTGCCTTTGAGTCTCTGCTTTGGGTAAACAATCTGATCTCCTCTAACCTTCTCTCCAAGTTCCTTGCCTTTTAGTCCATTATTCAGTTTGCTCCCTGTCTATTCTCATCCTGGTCAGTTATGGAAGTTAAAGCTGGGCCCACTGCTTGTGCCTCTATTGGAGATGGGCTGTCTGGAGCCAAGTCCTGTGTCCTGATCTTGCATTTCCACCTTCCTTGAGTGATAGCTAGCTGGATGCTGGGCCACAGGGACTGAGACGATGGTAAGAAAATATCCCTGGCCCCAAGGAGCTCTTGGCTAATTAAGGAGATGTAAGAAAAAATAACTACCCTTTAAACAAAATAAAATTTTGTTATAGGCATAAAAGAGGTAAACTCACCTCAAACATATTCGGACACCCACTAGGGCATAAATTCAAAATCGTACTTGTCCTCAGTGAGCTCACATTCGTTCCAGTGAGAAAGACAATCATACAAGTGACAATGTTGACAACTGCCTTGATCATATCACACTTCAGTGTGTGGAAGGAATGAAGGAAAGTGTGGGAGAGGGGCCAGTATCTCCATGTGGAAATTAAGAGATGGTAAAGGGCTGAATGGGGGTGATATCTGAAGAAGGGTTTGTTTTTATGTTGAAAACTCTGAAAATATGAAAGCAAAAAACTGAAACAATAAGTGCCCTTATTTCCACTATCCCAAATGATCAGTTTTTTGTTGTTGTTGTTTTTGAGATGGAGTCTCACTCTGTCACCCAGGCTGGAGTACAGTGGCGTGATCTTGGCTCACTGCAACCTCCACCTCCCAAGTTAAGTGATTCTTCTGCCTCAGCATCCCGAGTAGCTGGGACTACAGGCACATGCCACCATGCCCAGCTAATTTTTATATTTTTAGTAGAGATGGGGTTTCACTATATTGGCCAGGCTGGTCTCGAACTCCTGACCTTGTGATCTGCCCACCTCGGCCTCCCAAAGTGCTGGGATTACAGGCGTAAGCCACCGTGCCCACCTCCAAATGATCAGTTTTTAATAGGTTGTCATATTTACATCCAGTCTTTTTAAAATAAATAGATTAAAAATAAAGCTAAAGCCCTTTGTCAACCAGCCTAAATTTTTTCCTTTCTTCTCTTCAGAGAAAATAATTGCCATGTATTTAATGTGTATCTTTCAGTCTATTTGTAAATTTTTGTATTATATGTATGTTTTTATTTACAAGTGCTGATTTGTGTGTGCTTTCACATGTGCAGAAGCTGTGTGCGTGCTGTTACTATCACTGTGAAATTTGCTTTTCCCTCAAAATTATATTTCTCAGATTTCTTCAAATATTCAAATATACGTGTGTATATATATGTGTGTGTGTGTGTGTGTATATATATATATAAAGGTTAAATATATTTATATAAAGAGAAGTTTCCTTAAACAGCTATAGAATAAATATTTATGGTCTCTGTCTTGACTTTTCAACTCTGCAAGGGTAGTGCAAAAGCAGCTGCAGATAATATATCAATGAAAGTCATGCTGTGTTTCAATAAAACTTTCTTTTTTAAGAGACAGAATCATTCTGTCACCAAGGCTGGAGTGAAATGGTGCGATCATAGCTCACTGTAGCCTCGAACTTCTGAGTTCAAGTGACCCTCTTGCCTCTGCCTCCCGAGTAGCTGGGACTACAGGTGCACAACACCATGCCCGGCTAATTCTTTTCTTTCTTTTCTTTCTCCTCCCCTCTCCTCCCCTCTCCTCCCCTCCCCTCCCCTCCCCTCCCCTCCCCTCCCCTCCCCTCTCCTCTCCTGTCTTTTCTTTTCTTTTCTTTCTTTTTTTGTAGAAATGGATTTTGTTCTTTTGCCCAGGCCAGTCTCAAACTCCTGGGCTCAAACGATCTTCCTGCCTTGGCCTCCCAAAAAGCTGGGATTACAGGGGTGAGGCACTGAGCCTGGCTTCAGTAAAATTTTATTTACAAAAACAACTACAAGCAGTTAGCCTACATTTGACCGGCGGGGGCTGTAGTTTGGAGATCCCTATGCTACAGATAGCCAGTTAGGAGCAGATTGTGGAGGAAGAATGGAAGTGAGGTTTGAAGGCCGAGAAGGAGTTCACCAAGCCAACAAGACTCTGTGTGAGTGAACGTGCATGAGTGTGCCTGTGTGTGTGTGTGTTGGAGAGTGAGAGGCATTTCCTGCACAGGGGCCTCATATGCCAAGAGGACAGATGGGAGTGGTATGTCCTGGGCTGCACTGGACACCACGTGCTCAGGAGAGAGCAGTGGAAGTGCAGGTGTCAACCATGAGGCTGGAGAGTGGGGCTTTGGCCATATCCGGGCTGGGGAACTTAGACTGTATTCCTCAGGTGAAGGTGTTTTAAGCTGGGGAGGGACAAGGTCAGATGTGTGTTTTAGACAGATTGGAACTGCAGAATGGAAAATACATTGGAGAGGAGAAAGACTGGAGGCACGGAAGCCAATTTTAAGGCTGTTGCGATGGTCCAGGAGAGAAATGACAAGCATCTGAAGTAGGGCAATGGCGGTAGGAAGGGAGGGAAGAACGGATTTGAGAAATCGTTAGAGGCTAAATCAGTGAGATCTGGATGGCTGATTAGCTATGAGGGAGGAGGAGAGACCAGGCAAAGGCAGTTTTCTGTTTTCACTTTCCCCTTAGAATCCTGTGAAGATGGTGCCACTCCCGACCAATAAAGGGAATACAGAAGAAATTATAAATTACGGAGGAGAAAATGATTAATATGAAATGCTGGGAAAACACCAGTGAAGGAGTGAAGTGAAAATTACATAGAGGAAATTGCTGTTGGGCTAGGAGGAAGAATGGGAAGAGATGTTCTATGGAAGGAATCCCCTGGTGAAAGCATTCGGGGTGGAAACACAGGGCGTCCCTGGGGCCTACAGGCTGCTTTGGCGTGTGTAGTGTGCACAGGAAGATATGGGGATGGAGAGGAGATTAGAAAGAAGGACTGGAGCCAGGGAGAGAAGGGCCTTCAGGGTCTCCCTGGGGTGTTGGGCTCATTCCTTAGGAAAAAAAGGGAGCTCTTAGGATGTGCAATTTGCATTTGAACGTGCTTGATGCTTCAGAAGGAATTGCTCTTCAGAATGGAGTGACAGTAGAAGTGGGAAGGCGCCCAAGTGACCTGTGTTTGGGAAAGATCACTATCGCAGCAGTCAGACTGAGCAGGGGAAGAATGAAGACAAAGAAACACAGTAGGAGAAAGTGAAAGAGAGAAGGAAGGTAAGAAAGAGAAGGAAGGAGGTACATCTCTGGAGAGAAGGCCTGGGTAAGAAATGCTCCTCTCAGGGTCTGGCAGCTGATCACACACCTAGGAGGGAGGCGAGCTCTGATTTTCTGCTTCTGAATGCTGATGACTAATGGGGAAGACGTGCTCTGCCTTCACGCGCTGGGAGCTCACAAGTTGATGAAAGTGTGAGCTGCGGTTTCTCCCTCTGAACCTACCTGTCCTCCTCTCTCAGATCTCAAGGAAACCCTCCCACTGAATATGGAATCTCTGCGAATCTTCCCTGCATCATGAGCATAACTGCTCCGAGTCCGGCATCCCAGATGTCTTCCTCTTGCTAGATGTGTCCTCCCCCTGCAGCTGTATGTGACACACCTAGAGGGGATTCCTCAGCATCATCCAGAGGTTGAAGCCTCTGTCAGGAACCATTCTGTGCTACCTTTCATTCCCACCCGCATGCCCCCTCTCCACTCTTCTCCTCCCTGCCCCTGCTCCAGGAAGAAGGATGTTGTGTCTATGACATTGACAAACCCCTGTTTTCCAACATCTAGTTGGGTTCAACCAACAAAGAACTATGGCAGAAAATTTGCAGGAACCAGAAGAGTGAGGCTCCCTTCCTGGGGAGTCTCCCTGGACTGGCTCTGCTCTTTGAGAAAAATGTTTGTGAGTTTAATGTGAAACCCTGAATGGTTTTAGAAAGATAAGTGTGCTAGTCGAAAGCTGGTCAGGAAAAGGATGGTCAACTCTAATTAGAATAAGAAGGGGACAATTCAATAAACGGACTATTATAGTGAAAGCAAACTAAATATGGCCTGAGAAGGACTCCCTACTTCCATATTAGAGTCCTTGTGGACCAACCGCAACCTAACTTAGTAGGTAGATGAGATTGAAAACCTAATTTAGGAGTATGTACCTGTAACAATAGCTGAGTCTCAGCCAATCCCAGCAGCCATACTTCAATCACTCATACACTGCTGAGTGTTCAAACTGTGTTCAAATAAAGCAAACACCTGTAACCAATCCAAATGTTTCTGTACCTCACTTCTATTTTCTCTACATCACTTTCCTTTGCTGCCCATTAATCTTCCACCACATGGTTGCTCTGGAGTGTCAGAGCCTACTCTGGCTCAGGAGGCTGCCTGATTCATGAGTTGTTCATTGCTCAATTAAACTCTTTTAAATTTAATTTAGCTGAAGTTTTTCTTTTATCACTTATTAACAAGGAGTGTTCAGCAAGCCCATAAGTAGGGCAGTAACATGGTTCTACTGACCGTATGGGTCCCAAAGGGATTTGGGGAGAAAGTTATTTCTAGCATCAGAAGGACAGCATCATGGAGAGCAGGCCTCTTTAAGAGGAGCTTTGACCTTTGTTGGAGGGAAACAACCAGGCTGAGATGGCCTCACAGAAAAGCAGTGGCAAAATAAATACTGAATTCATCCTCCTTTCTCATTCTGGTCTCCTTGCATCTCTCAAACCCCCAGTTAGTTAAATCCAATCCACAGCCTAAGGACAAGGGTGACCTCTGATGTGCCTCACGTACTCCAGCAACAGAGAGAAATATGGAGGTGAGTGTGGGGGTAGGAGGCTGATTGGAAGGTGTCTGGCTTGGGGGTGCTGGGGTGCACTTTGGGGAAGCACATCATGACAGGGCTGAGTGTATGATAAATCAGAGCCCGTGTGATGTTGTGACAGGTGACGAGTAAGGAGGCTGCTGGAATCATCCATTTTGAGGACCTGAACTAAAGCATGAGCACCAGGTGAACTGGTCAAGAGCTGGTTGTATTTCAGAGAGGAGTGACAGCCTGACAACCAGGGGATGTAAGGAACATTTCACAACTTGGATCAACCCCAGGACACCCTTGCTGAGCTGTGGAGAGGAGTGAGAGCTTGACAATCAAGGAGATGTAAGGAACATTTCATAACTTGGATCAACCCCAGGACACCCTTGCTGAGCTATAGAGCCACAGGGCTCTCGGCCACTCCAGGGACTCCAGCACAGCATTTAGCAGTGCCAAGCAAGGCATACCTTTGGGAAACAAGCACAATTCCTGCCTCCAGAAATGTCTTCCTAATCCTGTTGGTAAATCTCATACACTGTGATTTATTAAGATCTTGTTTTAATTTCATAACATGATTTTACAGAACATTTACCAGATAAATATACCAGAACCCAGACACAAGCTGCTGTGCCAGTTATAGATGTGCCATTAATTTGGCTGACTAATAGCTCTGAGGAGGCAGCCCAGAGCCAAGTAAAGAGAGTCTGGATTCCTGAGACCTCTATTCCAAGATGCTTGAATAAAAGAAGTGGTTCCACTCAACTGGGTTCAACTCAGCCCAATGGGAAAACATTCTGGGGCCATGAGGATGGCAGGAACATTATTACTCCTCCTTCACAGGTAGGTGCTGATGGCAATGGCCCTCATAGCTGCAAAGCACACACACAGGTTCAGTTGGGCTAGAAGATAGAACATTCTGAAATTTTTAGGGAACAGAGATGGGTCCCAGAGAAGGCTGTCCTGAGAAACTCGGCTAAAGTTGTAGGTCATTGATTCTGCATCAAGGAAGATAGAATCTGTTTACCAGCTCGTCAAGGCTTCAATGTACTCAATTTTCAACTTCTCCTACTGCTTTTTTCACCTTGGTCATAGGATTATGACCAAGAAGAAAGATAACAAAGACCAGAAAATTCTAGCCCCCAATAGGTAGACCTAGGCTACATGAAGGAGGGATGACAAGGTGCTCTGCAATACAGGACAGGCAGAGGCTGGGCTCAGCCTGGGGAGCAAAGGAAGCTGGAAGGAGTCAGTGATGCCCGGCTGGGGCTTGGAAGGCCTCATGGTGCGTCAGGCACAGGACATGGCTAGTTTCTTTGAATGAACATTTTTATGACTGTCAGTCACAAGGGCATGGAAGATGAAAACATTAAGTCCCACTGTCACCTCAGTCATTGTGATGAGAATGTGTTAGATATCAAGGGAACCTGGCTGGCCAGATAGTGAGCTGGTGAAGCCCAAACTCATTTCCAGGAGGGAAAGCTAGCTGCAGGAACCCAGGAATGGAGATGTATTTCTGTCCTACTGAGTCTTGAGTCTCCATCCTCACCCAGAGGGGAGCTTGCCCTGGGGCTGCAGGGGCTTAATGACCAGGAGACTTCACCACCCACCCCCACAAGGGGGCCACAGTTCAGGAAGAGAATCTGGTGGCAGCTCCAGGTGTGTATGTACTGTTGAAACTGTATGAAACTGTTGTATCAGTTTCAGGGAGTCCCACCCAGTGCCTCACTGACCATCAATTTCCAGCTGGCCCAGCCTCAGCCTCCCTGTGAGGACTGTCACTGATGCAAGGTGTCACCATCACACTCAAAGGAGGGGAGTCACTGGAACAGGTTGTTGGTTTTAAAACCTGTTCCCCAGAAAGACAAATACTGCATGATCTCATTTATATGTAAAATCTAAAGATGTCCAACTCATAGGAACAGAGTAGAAAATAGGTTGACAGGGACTGGGGAGTGAGGGAAATTGGGCGATTTGGGTGGGAGGGTGCATACTTTCAGCTATGACATGAATACATTCTGGAGGTCTTATGTATAGCTAGCTTGGTGACTATAATGTATAATAGTGTACTGCATCCTGGAAATTTGCTAAGAGAGTAGATCTTGTGTTCTCACCACACACACACACACACACACACACACACACACACACGGTAACTATGTGGTGATGGTTATGTTAATTAGCTTGATGGCAGTAATCATTTCACAGTATATACATATATCAAAACATCCCTCTGTACACATTAAATATATATAATTTATATTTATGAATTATGCCTCAGTAAAGCTTGAAAAAATTAAAATGGGTAAAATGTGTGCCTGCTGCATCACTCATACAAAATCCACCATCTGAAGTCAAACTCCGATATGAGGGGCTTCATTCAGCATGCCCTCACCTGCACTGGCAAATACTGCCAGCATGGAGGACACAGAGCCTTGAGATACCAGAGGGGAGCCACCATTACCCACATCCTCCATGCCTGAGTTCATAGTCAGGACTGCCAGCACAGAGGACAGAGGGCCTGGAGATACCTGAGGGGAGCCACCACTACCCACGCCCTCCATACCCAAGTTCATAGTCAGGGTGGTGCAGTGCATGGGAAAGGACGACTGGTTAGGAGTCAGGACACCTTGCTCCAGCCCAGGTCTGCCACTCAGTTGCCAGTGTCTTCCACTCTCTATCAATGCACACAACCTAGACAGTTAGTTTCTCCCTCCTCTCGACTCACTAAGCCTTTCACCTCTTGATATAAAGGTCATCTCATTATTTTAATTTAATTTTGAGTGAAAAACTAAAAACTCATTGAGTGCCTGCCATGTTTCAGCACTGGACCATATGGTGGGAATACTTCAACAAATATAACAGGTGCAGCCTTTATTCTCATAGTGTTTGCAATCATTCCATTCTCCTCCTAAGCAAGGTTTTCTTGTCTTGGTGTGGATTGTTCCTCTCTTTTTGCACAGTGGCTAGCAGGAAGCTCTGAATCTAACAAGTGTCAGGCAACCAGATTAGGCTATGCAGTGGTCAAGAAGCTGAAGAGAGAACAAGTGACATCAGGAAGTAGGAGATCCCCTGTTTCTTAAGAGAAGAGTGCTCAAGTAGCTCTGAGCTTAAATTTCTTTGTTCTCCATCAGGATCCTGCTACGAGAATTGCAATAAATATCTCTGAAATGCATCATATACAGCACGTTTGTTCTCTGTAATTGAAGGTTCTCATTTTTGCATGCCTAAATCAGTAGTGGCACTGACAATATTTAAATGTGGTGTGGAATACTGGGTCAGAAGACCACAGTAAGATATCATTTGCCTTTGCAGCTTAACGTTCCAAGACGGACAGTGCTGGCTAAGGGATGGGAGACGTGGACTCATCTGGCTCTCATCTCCACACCACTGAGATCTAGACACCGGTTTCCAGTTTCTTTTGAGGGTCAATAAAAAGAGGAATGCTTTGCGTAGTATATCCCCTGTGTTTGCATGGTCAGACCAGCTAGTTGGTACAGATTGGGTCACAATGACAGTAATAGCATGGACTTCCTAGCTCATGTAGTCACATGCTCACATGGCCCAGCTCCTTGAAAAGTTCCCCTCATAGTCCTTGGAGTTTTGACAGGTTGTCTATTTTGAATACACCAACATTCTCTTGCCTGCTTCTTCCTTCTCTCACTAACGGTTATTGCAGTTTCAGTAGGCACTGTGGTCTCCTTCCCAACTGCATCACTAGGAGGCTGGGTCCCTGATGCAGCCCAGTCTTGGGGTTGGTGTGTGAATAAATGGATGGATTCATCTTCTTTGTGGTCCTCTCTAGCCCCATCTTAATCCTGCCTGTGTGCCTGTATCTCACATGACCCTCATGGCATTGACCTCTGTTTACTTGTGTCTCTTGTCCTCTTGCTAGAATCCAAAGAATTTCCCAGGAGTTGGACTTCATTCTGTATTCAGAATTATTTCTCACTTGTGTTAGCAAACGCTTTGCAGCTGAGTCAAACTAGTTGTTTCTGATGCCTTCGTTTAGGATCTCTTCCTTCCCAGAAAACTATTTTCTATTTTTATTTTTTGAAAACACCCAGGCTGGAGTACAGTGGCACAATCATAGCTTAATACAGCCTTGAACCCCCTTGCTCAGGTGATTCTCTCACATTAGCCTCCCAAGCAGCTGGGACTTGAGGCGCAAGCCACCACTTGTAGGTAATTTTATTTTTAGTTTTATTTTTAGTAGAGACAAGACCTTGCTATGTTGCCCAGGCTGGTCTGGAACACCTGGCCTCAAGCCATTCTTCTGTCTCAGCCTCTCAAAGTAATGGGATTACAGGCATGAGCCACCACACCCAGCCCCAGAAAGCTCTCAAATATTCATATTGAATTTCATACGAGTTAGCATATATTTTCATGTGTTTACGCTCAGAGATGGCTGAGTCCTGGAGGTAGACATAGAGGAGGGTGAGCTTAAGAACTTTACTAAAGCCCTTACATTTCACTTGCACACACATAGTGACAATACTGTGCTACACATTTTCTCCAATTTTGCAGAAACTTTTTCTCTTCCAGAGATCCCAGCTGGAATTTTTCTGAGTATATGTTGAGTCTTAAAAAAAGAGCATTTTAAAAGTATGCTCATTACTGTATTTTTTTCTAAGTGAATGGGAGCCTCTCCAGGGCACCATGTTCTAAGTTTGCTAGGGGCATAGAATGAAATGTCGCCATGCTCTCCAGAGTTGTGTGGAATGGCATCCTTGTCCCTTTTAGAGAGGCACCAAAATGCTTGGGTTTCCAAATTACTCTATCTCCTCTCTTGAAATCTGGCCTACCTATATATAGTTCAGACTGTCTCCCCATCAGAATAGCACTGTAAGAATTTTTTAAGGACAGAAATACGTGCTTCTTTGGTTTCAAAACACCTATTCATGCTGAGTACTAGCAGCTTTGTCCTCAGTAAGGTGTGTTTGAGCTATGCTCATAAAAGACGTGAGTTATAAGCATATTTCAATTACAGCAAAGAGACTGCAAAAAGGGGAACAGAAATAATAGAGAAAAAAAACAGATAAGCCAAGCCCACTAATTCGGGGCGGCCTGACTGTCCCATCCATCTGTGAAACATTTGATGGCCCATTTGTCTGGGAGGGTGTGTTGATTAAGAATTTCCCCAGATGGTAGCATGGAGGATGCTATATTAAAGCTCTCTCCTTATATCTGCAGAAGATGTGACAGGAAGAGAAAATTAGTGCTGAATTCATGAAAGAATCCTGTCCCATAAGGCCCAGCTTTTTATCTGAATCCATCTTGGGGGAATACCAGTTAAATGAAAAGTAGATTTAGGAATACATATCCACTGAATGAAATTATAATATGAGCAGAGACGCTGACTTAAAAGAAAATCCCTGGGACTTGGTTCTTATCTTAGAGACTGGGGCATGGATTTTCCATGTGTCAGAAATAGATCTTCCCCACAATTAGATTTAAAGATGAAATAATTGCAATATTCTTACATATGATGAAAGGGTATGAGTGTATGAGTACTGCTATGGTTTGAGTGCCTTCTCCAAAACTCATGTTGGAATTCAGTTGTCTTTGTGACACTATTAAGAGGTGGGACTAAATGGGGCCTTTGGGCAGCAATTAGGATAACATAAGGTCATTAGGCTGAGACCCCATGATGAGACTGGTGGCTTTATAAGAAGAGGAATAAAGTCATGAGCAGACGCACCCATGCCTGCCTACCATGTGAACACCTTATGCTATAGTGTGGTACAGCACAGAGGCCCTTGCCAGATGCTGGTGCCATGCTCTTGAACTTGGTGACAACAAGACTATGAGCTAAATAAACATCTATTTTAAAAAATAAATTACCCAATCTGTGCTATTCAGTTATAGCAACAGAAAATGGACTGAGACAGAAAATTGGTACTGAGATGTGGGATTGTTACTATAAAAATTCCTGAATATTTGGAGGTAGTTTGGTATTGGGTAATGGGTAGAAAATGGAAGAATGTGAAGCAACAGGCTCAGAAAAGCATGTTGCATAGTAGCAGGAGCAGAGGATTAGGGGTAATTCTTGTGAGGATTCATAAGAGACAAGAAAATGAGGGAAAGTCAGGAACTTATTAGAGAGAGCTTAAGTGGTCATGACCAGAATGCTAGTAGAAATGCGTACAGGAAAGGCCATTCTAACAAGGTCTCAGGTAGAAATAAAGGTCATCCTTGTTATAAAGCAGGAAAGAACTTGGCTGCATTATGTCCATGTCCTAGGACATTATGGAAGGTGGAACCTAAGAGTGGTGAGCTAGGCCAAAAAAAAAAAAAAAAAAAATCTAAGCCACAAAGTGTTCCAGACACTGCATGGCTGTTCTTGAATGCTTACAGTGAGATATGGGAGCAAAGAGATGATTTCAAGTAGAATAATAATTAAAATGGAAGCCAAGTATAAAAATTTGGAAAATTCACAGTTTGGCAATGTGAAGAACAGAAAAGCAAGTTAGGGAGAATACAGCAAGGGTGTGGCTGAGTGAATGGTCACTAGAGATGAGCAGGAATAGAAGGGACCAGGTGCTAATCATTGACAAAAAGGGGAAACAGTCCTGAAGGCATTTCTGAGATCATCGGTGCTGCCTCTCACAGGCCCAGAGCTCTAGGAGGGCAAAATGGTTTTGGGGGACTGGCCAGGGGATCCCTCCATGTCTCATTGCCCTGTGCCACCTCAGAGCTCTGTTCACTGCATTCTGGTGCAGCACTTTTTAGCCCCAGCTGTGGCTCAGGCAGCCCCAGTTGCAGTTCAGACCACCATTCCAGAAGGCTTAAGCCATAAGCCTTAGCAGTGTCCATGTGGAGCTAATACTGCAGGAGCACAGAATGTAAGAGCTACGGAGGCACGGTTTCCTCCACCTAGATTCCAAAACCTGTCATAGAGAGCCTGCAGGCCCAGGCAGAAACCTGCTGCAGGGGCAGAGCGGCCATGCTGAGTTCCTACCAGGGCAATGCCAAATGGAGCCATTGGAGTGGGACCACCACCAGGACCTAAGAAGTACAGAGCTACCAGCATGTAAATCCACCCTGGGAAAGTGGAAGTGTGGGCTGAACCCAGCAAAGTCACAGGGGCAGGGCTGCCTGAGGCAGTGGGGGCCCATCCCCACTCTAACCAGGAAGTGGTATGAGATTTAATGTTGTTCACCCTGTTGGGTTTTGGACTTACTTGGAGCCTGTTACTCGTTTCTTCTTATTACTCCCTTTTGGAATGGAAATTTCTATCTCATGCCTGTCCCACTAATGTATTTTGAGCATAATTTGTTTGACTTCCCAGGCTCACAGCTGAAGGAAATTCATCTCAGAATACATTGTGCTTTCAGTCTCACTCATATATGATTTAGGTGAGACTTTGGACTTTTGAGTTGGTGCTGGAATGAGTTAAGTCTTTGGGGCTATTGGTATAAAATGAATGTATTCTGCATGTGAGAAAGACATGGATTTTGGAGGCCAGAGGCAGAATGCTATGGTTTGAATGTGTCCTCCCAAAGTTCATGTGCTGGAAACTTAATCCCCAAATGCGTATGTTAATGGTATTTGGAGGTGGGGGCTTTCGGAGGTAATTAGAATTAAGGTCATGTGTGTGGGGCCTTCATGATGGCATAGTGGCTTTATAAGAAGAGGAGAGAGGGGCTGGGTGTGGTGACACATGCCTGTAATCTGAGCACTGTGGGAGGCCAAGGTGGGCAGATCACCTGAGGTCAGGAGTTTGAGATCAGCCTGGCCAACATGGCAAAACCCCGTCTCTACTAAAAATACAAAACTTAGCTGGGTGTGGTGGCACACACCTGTAATCTCAAGTACTCAGGAGGCTGAGGTAGGAGAATCACTTGAGCCTGGGATGCGGAGGTTGAAGTGAGCAAAGATTGTGCCACTGCAGTCCAGCCTGGGAGACAGAGAGACTCCATCTCAAAAAAAAAAAAAAAAAAAAAAAGAGAGAGAGAGCTGAATTAGTGTGCCTGCTCTTGCCCTCTGAAAATGTGTTGCCTTCCACCATGTCATGATGCTGTAAGAAGGCCCTCACCAGATGTGGACCCTCGACCTTGGACTTCCCAGCTTCTAGAACTATAAATATATATATTTATATTTATATACATTAAATATATATATATTTAAATACTACTCAGTGTGTAACATTCTGTTAGAGCAACAGAAAGAAACAGACTAAGATAAGTATGTAGGTCTGAGAAACAATCTGACAAGTGTCTAGCCTTCCCAGGTGTCTCTAGGTTAGCTCTTGTTTCATACACACAAATGTAGTTATCCATGCATGCAAATGATTATGTTAGAGATGAAGTCATTCATTTGATCCTATTAATTTACATGTGTGTGTATAAACTTGTACAAATGACTTTTATTATTATATGTATGTATATGTAAAAATAATTCCCCCATTATTGCCAGTCTTTTGTCTTCTTATTATCATTTTTTAACCTCTTTATTTCTCCAGATGAACTTAAGGATTATTTCATAATGTGTCCCCAATTTTTATTAGTATTATAACAGGAATCATATTAAATCTATAAATGATGGTGGGACTATTGACATTTTTTTCATTCAACTTCCAATTTAGGGAAACAGTATAGTATTCCATTGCATTTACCCAACCAGATTTATTTTTTACCATTTTGCATTCTGCTATATGTCCAGGAAGCTGGTTTTTATTAATACACACTCATGAGTTCCCTTGCCCTCCAACTCTTAATTAGGTGCAGCCCATGTACAGGTCTGACAAGGACTGGGAGGTGGGAGGGAAGTGAGATTTATATCCCAGCTTTCCTGATAATGGCCTTTTTTTTTTTTTTTTTTTTTGAGATGTAGTCTTGCTCCGTCGCCCAGGCTGAAGTGCAATGGCGCAATCTTGGTTCACTGCAACCACCGTCTCCTGGGTTCAAGCAATTCTCCTGACTCAGCCTCCGGAGTAGCTGGGATTACAGGTGCAAGCCACCGCACCTGGCTAATTTTTGTATTTTTAGTAGAGATGGGGTTTCGCCATGTTGGCCAGGGTGGTCTTGAACCACTGAGATAACAGGTCATTTTGTTAGCCACTTTTCTCAGTGCTCCCCTTGTTTTGTAAATTGTTTTCTTTTGTTTTTTGTTTGTTTGTTTTTCCCATGCTCCTCAGGCCTAGAGCTGGTAACAGCTTCCTAGTGTTGCAAGTCCCAGAGTGCATCACTGTTTCTTACACTTGTGTTTGTGCCCCTTACTTTCCCATACTTTAATTAGTCTTTTCATTAAATTCTTAATTATCCCATTAGCGTAGACACCTGTTTTCCTCTGGGACCCTGACTAATATAGTATACCTCTTTCTTCCCACTTTCACCTATATTCAGTATAATAACATCTTGTCATATTATTTTCCATCTTCAACATGAACATTTTTGTTAGCTTATTCCTAAATATTCTATATGCATGTTACTGTTAATACATTGGGATTCTTCTTCCTTTATGTTTCCTGAATGGTTATCACTATTGCAAAAGAAATCTTTAGAGATGTTTCTGTTTATTTTACTTTGTATCCTGAAAAATAGCTGGAATTTCTGTTTTGTTACTGCCAGTCAAGTAATATATCTTGTGATTCTCATTAATAATGCTACTGAATATTAGTTTGAGATAGTCATAATTTTTTCTTATATTTGTTTTATTGATGTAGTTTTTCATTGTATTTGTCCAAGAAATTAGCTCTAACTGCTGAAATAAAAAGGCTTTTGAGGCTGGACGCAGTGGCTCATGCCTGTAATCCCAGCACTTTGGGAGGCCGAGGAGGGTGGATCACAAGGTCAGGAGTTCAAGACCAGCCTGGCCAAGATGGTGAAACCCTGCCTCTACTAAAAATACAAAAGTTAGTTGGGCGTGATGGCAGGCACCTGTAATCCCAGCTACTCGGGAGGCTGAGGCAGAGAATTGCTTGAATCTGGGAGGCAGAGGTTGCAGTGAGCCGAGATCGCACCACTGCACTCTAGCCTGGGCAACAGAGCGAGACTCCATCTCAAAAAAGAAAAGAAAAGAAAAGAAAAGCTTCTCAAATTTCAGTGGTTTAACACAATAAAGGTTTATTTCCCACTCAAAAACAGTCCAAGGTCAGTCCCACAGCGCCTCACCATCATGTAGCTACATCACCTGGAACACAACTTCTCAAAGGTTTTCAGGCAGTGAAGAAGTTAGAGAAGTTAGAGAATCCTATGTGTGGATTATTTTAAGGGACAAATCTGGAAGGGATTTTTAAAAATTGCTTCTACTTAATCGCATTGACTGGGACTAAGGGGAAGTGGAAGATATAGAAAATACACGGAGTGTTTGGTGTGAACTTACAGTGTTTTCTATAAAAGTGCCCTTCTAACAGTGATCTCATAAAGCGCACTGAGAATAGTTGCCAAAGTTTTGTTAAGAGCTTTTTGAGCAGTTATTGAATTTATATAAAGCTTATTAGATTACTGATGTTCCTGGACTGTGCACCTGTGGACAAATTATTAAAATTCTATGTATCTCTTGTATCTCTGTTCATTTCATTGTTCATTAGAGATAACATCAACTCCACTTAGGAATCTTTTACATTAAAACTTTTTCTTTTTTAAAAAAAATTTTTAGAGACAGTATCTTGCTATAGTGCCCAGGCTGGTTTCAAACTCCTGGCCTCAAGTCATCCTCTCGCCTCCTCTTCCCAAAGTTCTGGGATTACAGGTGTGAGCCACCGTGTCTGGCCAATCTTTTAAATTTTAAATGGATTAATACAAGTGAGGTACATATACAAGTGTCCAGCATATGTAAGTAAAAAAATTTAGCATAGTAAGTAGTATTTATTGTATTATTATTATAAAATGGTTCTAATTTGGAGAATAACATGCTACTCTTTTAATATACTGATGTTCTATTTGTTAATATTTTAAAGTTTTTCATCTATATTCATATAATTATTAAATGTTGAAAATATGCCAAGAGTTTTCCCTTGAGGAAAGTCCTAGCTATGTAACTAATTCCCTATAATACATAGAATTATATGCATAGTGCTTACATTTTTGTCACTTTCTAAATAAACTAGCAACACAGTTTTTGTTTCCTACTTGAATAAAAAATTGTCTAGAAGAGCTTTTACCTTGGCCAGGGAGATTTGGGCATTGCCTCTGCTCTCAAGTATTTTCCAAAACTTACTCTGGAGTGATAAACAAATGTGATCACTTTTTAAGTGTTTTATGACAAGAATAACTGGGTTAATGTGTGTAATCTCTAGGTATTTTTCTAGCAATTTAAATCCTCTAATACGTACACATTTTCTTGCTTTAAAGGAAAATTTACAATAATGGGCACGATCTTCACTAAAATTGTGGTTATTGGTTATGTTATTTATTTATTTATTTAAGACAGAATCTTGCTCTGTCACCTAGGATGGAGTGCTGTGGTATGATCTCGGCTCACTGCAACCTCTGCCTCCCGGGTTCAAGCAATTCTCCTGCCTCAGCCTCTCGAGTAGCTGGGACTACAGGTGTGTGCCACCACACCCGGCTAATTTCTGTATTTTTAGTAGAGATGGGGTTTCACTATATTGGTCAGGCTCCTCTCGAACTCCTGATCTTAGGTGATCCACCCTCTCTGGCCTCCCAGAGGGCTGGGATTACAGGCGTGAGCCACCAGAAGTGTGGTTTTTATTGCTAGAAAGAGAAAACACACTCTAAGCCTAGACTGCATTATTTCCACGGTATTTTCCAGTTCAGTCTCTCCAGTGTCCTTCTTTACATCCATGGTTTTAACCTTCCTGTCTCCCAATCCCGCAAACCTGTTTTTTTCTTATTTTCTACTTTATTTCTGGGAATTGGAGTTACGGGTGGAAACAGAGGGGAAAGGTAATGAAATAGTTATGACCCTACTTATTGGATGTGGGGGCAGGAGTGTGTCTTCCGTAGGTTGTAATTATTTTATATCTGTGACAGAAGATTCTGAGGATAAATAATTAGATCAAAATCTCTTATCATCTGTGCCCTAACTTGTCATAATGCCTTATCTGAATGCTCCATCTGAGCTTTAATTAGTGGACATTTGTCCTGATTTCTGGTCTTAATTCTAAATTTAATGGCCAGGCATGGTGGCTCATGCCTGTAATCCCAGCACTTTGGGAGGCCGAGGCGGACAGATCACGAGGTTAAGAGAGCGAGACCATCCTGGCCAACATGGTGAAACCCCGTCTCTACTAAAAATACGAAAAATTAGCCGGTGTGGTGGCAGTCGCCTGTAATCCCATCTACTCGGGAGGCTGAGGCAGGAGAATCGCTTGAAACCAAAGGCAGAGGTTGCAATGAACAAAGATCATGCCACTGCAGTTCAACCCAGGCAACAACAGCGAAACTCCGTCTCAAAAAAAAAAAAAGGTGGGAGTAATGGTATTAATTTCAGACAGAGCAGACTTCAGTGCAAGCAAATTACCAAAGATAAGTACAACTACACAATGATAAAGGGGTCAATTCTCTGACAAGACATGAGGATTCTTTATGTGTGTGCACCTAAAGAACAGAGTATCAAAATGCAAGAGGTAAAAACTCATAGTGTTTCAAGGAGACTAGATGAATCCATTTTTTTAGTTAAAGTCTTTAACACTCACATCAGATATAGACAGATATAGAAAAGAGAAAACCACGAAGTGCACAGTGAAACAGCATCATCTATCCACTAAACATCATGAACATTCATAGACTACTTTATCCAACACGTTCTGATCAAGCTCACGTGGAAGAGCTACCAATATAGACAACATGCTGAGCCATAAAACACACATTAACAAATATAAAAAAATGAAAATCATACAATGTATACTTGCAGACCACAATGGAATTACAGTAGAAATTAATAACAAAAAGGTAGCAAGAAGACTTCGAAATACTTAGATAATAAACAACACCCTTATAACTAATATCATAGGTCAAAGAAGAAATCTCAAGAAAAATTTAAAAATATTTCTAATGAAACAAAAAGCACAACTTATCAAATGTGTGGGATGCAGTAAAGCAGTGCTTAGAAGAAAATTTATAGCATTGATTGCATACATTAAAAATAAGATATATAACCAATAATCTAAGCTCCCACCTTAATAAACTAGAAAGGGAATATTAAATTAAATATGAAGAAAACAATTAAAAACATAATAAAAATTTTAATAGAAATAAATGAAATTGAAAACAGAAAATCAATAAAGAAAATTACCATCATCTAGGGCTGGGTTTTTTTTTTTTTTTTTTTTTTTTTGCTTTTTTCTTCTAATAACTTATTTTATTTATTTATTTATTTATTTTTTAGTTTTTAGTTTTTTACTACTTTTTTTTATTATTATTATACTTTAAGTTCTAGTGTGCCTGTGCACAACGTGCAGGTTTGTTACATATGTACACATGTGCCATGTTGGTGTGCTGCACCCATTAACTCGTCATTTACATTAGGTATATCTCCTAATTCTATCCCTCCCTCCTCCCCCCACCCCATGACAGGTCCCAGTGTGTGATGTTCCCCACCCTGTGTCCAAGTGTTCTCATTGTTCAATTGCCACCTATGAGTGAGAACATGAGGTGTTTGGTTTTTTATTTATTTATTTATTTATTTTCTTTTTATTCTTATTCTTATTCTTATTCTTATTATACTTTAGGCTCTATGGTACATGTGCGCAATGTGCAGGTAAGTTACATATGTACACATGTGCCATGCTGGTGCGCTGCACCCACCAACTCGTCATCTAGCATTAGGTATATCTCCCAATGCTATCCCTCCCCCCTCCCCCCACCCCACAACAGTCCCCGAAGTGTGATGTTCCCCTTCCTGTGTCCATGTGTTCTCATTGTTCAATTCCCACCTATGAGTGAGAATATGCGGTGTTTCCTTTTTTGTTCTTGCGATAGTTTACTGAGAATGATGATTTCCAATTTCATCCATGTCCCTACAAAGGACATGAACTCATCATTTTTTATGGCTGCATAGTATTCCATGGTGTATATGTGCCACATTTTCTTAATCCAGTCTATCATTGTTGGACATTTGGGTTGGTTCCAAGTCTTTGCTATTGTGAATAATGCTGCAATAAACATACGTGTGCATGTGTCTTTATAGCAGCATGATTTATAGTCCTTTGGGTATATACCCAGTAATGGGATGGCTGGGTCAAATGGAATTTCTAGTTCTAGATCCCTGAGGAATCGCCACACTGACTTCCACAATGGTTGAACTAGTTTACAGTCTCACCAACAGTGTAAAAGTGTTCCTATTTCTCCACATCCTCTCTAGCACCTGTTGTTTCCTGACTTTTTAATGATTGCCATTCTAACTGGTGTGAGATGGTATCTCATTGTGGTTTTGATTTGCATTTCTCTGATGGCCAGTGATGGTGAGCATTTTTTCATGTGTTTTTTGGCTGCATAAATGTCTTCTTTTGAGAAGTGTCTGTTCATGTCCTTTGCCCACTTTTTGATGGGGTTGTTTGTTTGAGGTGTTTGGTTTTCTGTCCTTGCGATAGTTTGCTGAGAATGATGGTTTCCAGCTTCATCCATGTCCCTACAAAGGACATGAACTCATCCTTTTTTATGGCTGTACAGTATTCCATGGTGTATATGTGCCACATTTTCTTAATCCAGTCTATCATTGATGGACATTTGGGTTGGTTCCAAGTCTTTGCTATTGTGAATAGTGCCGCAATAAACATACATGTGCATGTGTCTTTATAGCAGCATGATTTATAATCCTTTGGGTATATACCCAGTAATGGGATGGCTGGGTCAAATGGTATTTCTAGTTCTAGATCCCTGAGGAATCACCACACTGTCTTCCACGATGGTTGAACTAGTTTACAGTCCCACCAATGGTGTAAAAGTGTTCCTATTTCTCCACATCCTCTCTAGCACCTGTTGTTTCCTGACTTTTTAATGATTGCCATTCTAACTGGTGTGAGATGGTATCTCATTGTGGTTTTGATTTGCATTTCTCTGATGGCCAGTGATGATGAGCATTTTTTCATGTGTCTGTTGGCTGCATAAATGTCTTCTTTTGAGAAGTGTCTGTTCATATCCTTCGCCCACTTTTTGATGGAGTTGTTTGTTTTTTTCTTGTAAATTTGTTTAAGTTCTTTGTAGATTCTGGATATTAGTAGGGCTGGTTCTTTAAAAGATCAATAATAGACAAACAGAAATTAATTACATTAAAAAGCTTCTGCTCAGCAAAATAAAACAATCAACAGAAAAAAACCTACAGAATGAGAAAAATATTTGCACACTATGTATTAACATTAAGCTAGTATCTAGAAACTACAAGGAATTCAAACAACTCAATGACAACAATAACAAAACATAACCCATTTAAAAGTGGGCAAAGGACAAGAACAGCTATTTTTCAAAAGAAAACATACAAGTGGCCAACAGACATATGAAAAAATACTCAACATCACTAATCATCTGAAAAATGCAAATTAAAATCACTATGAGATACCCTCTTACACCAGTTAAAATAGCTATTATTAAAAAGCCAATAGATGTTGATGAGAATGTGGAGAAAAGGGAATCCTTATACATCATTCATTGGATTAGAAATTAGTACAAACTTTGCTGAAAACAGTATGGAGATTTCTCAATAAACTAAATAAGCTAAAAATAAAACTACAATCAGATTAAAAAATAAATCATTATATCTAAAAGATACCTACACTTGTACATTTATCACAGCACTATTCTCAATAGCAAAGATGTGAAATTAATCTGTGTCGATCAAAAGATGATTGAATAAAGAAAATGTATACATGTTGTGTGTGTTTACATGTGTATGCCCAGGACTACAGCTAGCCTAGCAGACGAAAGATCTCTACAAGGAGAAATACAAAACACTGCTGAAAAATTATCAGAGTGGGTATACATGTATATATGTATATATATACACACACATACCTATATACATATGTGTGTATATATACATATATGCATATAGGCATATGTGCACATGTGTATATACACACATACATGTATATTGGTGTGTGTGTAAATATACGTATGTATATATGTGTGAGTGTGTACTATATATGTATATACATACATATACATGTATACATATATATACACCCACAAAAATGCCCTAGAATACAGCTAGCCTAGTAAATGAAAGATCTCTACAAGGAGAAATACAAAACACTGCTGAAAAATAACCAGATTGGGTGTGTGCGTGTGTGTGTGTATATACACATATATACACACAGAAGTTAACTGAGAAGTTACCTAACAGATACAATGTCCAGTATTCAGGTGATGGGTACACTAAAGCCCAGACTCCATCGCTATCCAATATATGCATGTAAGAAATCTGTACTTCTACCCACTAAATCTTTAAAAATAAAAAAGAAAGCATGCTTATATTTGTCTTTTTTACATTTAAACTTTTAGATACAGAGGGCAAATGTGCAAGTGTGTTACGTGGGAATATTGAGTAATGCTGTGGTTTGGAGTGTGGATCTCATCACCCAGGTAGTGAGCATAGTACCCAATAGGTAGTTTTTTAACCCACCCCCACTTCCTCCACCCTCTAGTAGTCCACAGTGTCAACTGTCCCCATATTGATGTCTGTGTGTGCTAAAGGGTTAGCTCCCACTTATAAGTGACAACATGTAGTATTTGGTTTTCTGTTTCTGTGTTTATTTGTTTAAGATTATGATCTCCAGCTCCATCTATGTTGCTTTAAAGGATATGATCTTATTTTTTATGTCTACATAGTATTCCACAGATAATATGTATCATACTTTCCTTATCCAACATAAAATTAATGGGCACCTGAGTTGACTCCATGTCTTTGCAATTGCAAATAGCATAGCGATGAACATACAAGTACATGTGCCTTTTTGGTGGAATAATTTATTTTCTTTTGAATATAAACCCAATCATGAGATTGCCAGGTCAAATGGTAGCTATGTTATAAGTTACTTGAGAAATCTCCAGACTGCTTTCCAGAGTGGCTGGATTAATTTACATTCACAGCAACAGTGTATAAGCATTTCCTTTTCTCTAAAGTCTTGCCAGCATATGTTGTTTTTTGACATTTTATAAATAGCCATTTTGACTGGTATGAGATGGTATCTAATTGTGGTTTGGATTTTCAGTTCTCTGATGATTAGTAATGCCAAGCATGTTTTCATGTTTTTTGGACACTCGTGTGTCTTTTCAAAAGTATATGCTCATGTCCTTTGCCCACTTTTTAATGGAATTAATTTTTGCTTGTTGATTTAAGTTCCCTATAAATTCTGGAAATTAGGCCTTTGTTAGATGCATAATTTGAGGATATCTTCTCCCATTGTGTAGGTTGTCTGTTCACTCTGTTTATATTTTCTTTTGCTGTGCAGAAGCTCTTTAATTTAATTAGGTCCCACTTGTCTATTTTTGGTTTTGTTGCAATTGCTTTTGGGGACTTAGTCAAACAATTTTCTGCCAAGGTCAAATAAAGAAGAGTATTTCCTAGGTTTTTTTCCAGGACTTTTATAACTTGAGGTCTTACATTTCAATCTTTAATCCATTCTGAGTTAATTTTTGTACATGGTGAATGGTAGGAGTCCACCATCAATCTTTTGCATATGGCTAGTCAGTTATCCAGCATCATTTATTGGATAGGGGGCCCTTTCTTCATTGCTTGCTTTTGTTGGCCTTTTTGAATATTAGATGGTTTCTAGCTGTGTGTTTTTATTTCTGAGTTTTCTATTCTGTTACATTGGTCTATGCGTCTGTTTTTGTAGCAGTATCAAGCTGCTTTGGTTACTATGGCTTTATAGTAGAGTTTGAAGTCGAGTAGTGTGATGCTTGTTCTTTTTGCTTGGGATTGCTTTGGTTCTTGGGGCTCTTTTTTTGTTCTATCTGAATTTTAGAACAGTATTTTTTCTAATTCTGTAAAGAATGACATTGGTAGTTTGATAGAAACAGCATTTGAATCTGTAAATTGCCTTGGGCAATATGGCCACTTTTATATTGATTCTTTTTATCCATGAGCATGGAATGTTTTTCCATTTATTTTTGTCATCTCTGATTTCTTTCAGCAGTGTTCTGTATTTCTCCTTATAGCAATCTTTCATCTACTTGGCTAGCTATATTCCTGAGCATTTGTGTGTGTGTGTCTGGCTATTGTCTAAGTGGGGTTGTGTTCTTGATTTGACTCTCAGCCTGGACATTTTTGGTATATACAAATTCTTTGTACATTGATTTTTGTATCCTGAAACTTTACTAAAGTTATTTATCAGTTCTAGGCGCCTTTTGGCAGAGTCTTTAGAATTTTCTAGGTGTAGAATGATAATATCAGTGAAGATAGACAATTTGACTTATTCTTTTCTTATTTGGGTGTCTTTTGTTTCTTTCCCTTGCCTGACTGCCCTGGCAAGAACTTCTAGTACTATGCTGAATAGGAGTGGTAAGAGTGGGCATCTTTGTCTTTTTCCAGTTCTCAAAGTGAGTGGTTCGAGCTCATTCAGTAAGATGTTGGCCGTGTGTTTGTCATAAATGGCTCTTATTATTTTGAGGTATGTTCTTTCAATGCCTACTTTGTTGAGGGTTTTATCATAAAGGGATGTTGGATTTTATCAAAAGTTTTTATGCATCTATTGAGATAGCCATATGGTTTTTGCTTTTTATTCTATTTATGTGGTTAATCACATTTATCAATTTGCATATGTTAAGCCAGCCATACATTTCAGGAATAAAGCTTACTTGATCATGGTGTATTAACATTTTGCTATTCTGCTGGATTAGATTTGTTAGTATTTCATTGAGGATTTTTGTGTTTATGTTCATAAAGGATATTGGTCTGAAGTTTTCTTTTTTCATTGGGTCTCTGCCAGATATTGGTATCAGGCTGATGCTGGCTTCACAGAAAAAGTCCATCCTCCTTGATTTTTTTTGAAATCGTTTCAGTAGGATTGATGTCAGTTCTTCTTCCTATATCTGGTAGAATTCAGCTGTGAATCCACTTGATCCAGGGCTATTTTGGTTGGTATGTTATTTATTACTGATTTAATTTCAAAACTTGATATTAGTCTATTTGGGATTTCTATTTCTTCCTGACTTAGTCTTGGGAAGTTGGGCATTTCCAGGGATTATCCATTTCTTTCAGATTTTCTAGTTTGTGTGCATAAAGGTGTTCATCACAGTCTTTGATGATGTTTTGCATCTCTTTGGGATCGGTTGTAATGTTACCTGTGTCATTTCTGATGGTGTACTGTGTTCATTTGAATCCCCTCTCTTTTTTTTCTTAATCTAGCTTGTAGTCTATCAATCTCATTTATCCTTTCAAACAACCAGCTTTTGGTTTTGTTGAACCTTTGTGTGGATTTTCTGGTCTCAAGGTGTTTTCAGATCTTCTCGGATTTTCATTATTTCTTTTCTTCTGCTAGCTTTGGAGTTGTTTGTTCTTCTTTCCTAGTTCTTTTAAGTACAAAGTTAGCTTATTAATTTCAAATCTTTCTGACTTTTTGTTGAAGGCATTGAAGGCTACTTTCCTTTTAACACAGCTTTGGCTGTATATCAGAGATTTTGGAAAGTTGTGTCCCATTTTTACTAATTTCAAAGAATTTTATTTCTGCCTTAATTTCAGTGTCCACCCAGGATTTATTTGAAGTAAGCTGTTTAATTTCCACGTATTTGTGTAGATTGGAGAGATCTTTTGGTTTCCATTTCTATTCTTACTGCACTGTGATTAGAGGTTATACTTGGTATAATTTCAATTTCTTTAAAATTTATTGAAGCTTGCTTTATGACTGAGCATGTGGGAGAACTTAGAATACACTGCATGTGCAGATGAGAATTATTCTGTGGTTGTTGAGTGGAGTGTTCTGTGGATGTCTATGAAGTCCAGTTTGTCAACTGTCAATCTTAATTCCAGAGAGTCTTTGTTAGTTTTTTACTAATATGATCTGGCTAACACTGTCAATGGGGTGTTGAAGTCTCCACTATTATTGCATGGTAGTCTAAGTCTGTTCATAGGCCAAGAGGAAGTTGTTTCATGAATCTGGGTGCTCCAATGTTGAATACATTTATTGTTATCATTGTGTAATGCCATTCACTGTCCTTCTTATTTTTTATTAATTTAAAGTCTATTTTATCTGACACAAGAATAGAAATCTGGCTCTTTTTTGTTTTCTGTTTGCATGGTAGTTCTTACTCTACCATTTTACTTTGAGCCTGTAGGTGTTATTACATGTGAAATGGGTCTTTTGAAGACAACAGATGGTTAGATCTTGTCTTTTTATTCAGGCTTCCACTCTATGTCTTTTAAATGGGGTGTTCAGCCCATGTATATTCAAATTTAGTCTTGAGGTGTGTGATTTTGATTCTGTGATGTTGTTGTTAGCTGGTTGTGGTGTAGACTTGATTGTGTAGTTGTTTTATAGTGCCTGTAGCTGTGCACTTAAGTGTGCTTTTGTGGTAGTAGGTATTGTTCTTTCTAATCTATGTTTAACACTTCTGTTAAGAACCCCTTGTAAGGCTAGTCTAGTTGAAATATATTCCCTCAACATTTGCTTGTCTGAGGAAGATCTTATTTCTCTGTCATTTATGAAGCTTAGCTTGTCAGGATATGAAATTCTTGGTTGGAATTTTTTTTTTTTTTTAAGTATACTGGAAATAGACCCTCAATCTCTTCTGGCTTACAAGGTTTCTTCTGCTTGGTCTGATGCTAGCCTGATCGGGAATTGCCCCTGCCGCTTCTCTCTAGCTGCTTTTACATTTTTGGCTTTTTGAGTTTGTTTGTTTGTTTTTTTCATTGAACTTGATGAATCTAATGACTATGTGCCTTGGGGATGGTCATCTCGTATAGCATGTGGTGGGGCTTCTCTATATTTCTCGAATTTGCATGTCAACCTGTCTAGCGAGATTAGGGAAAATTTTCATGAACTATAACATCAAACACATTTTCCAAGTTGCTTATTCTCTCTCCTCTCTCAGGAATGCCAGTGAGTCATAGATTTGGTCGCTTTACATAATCCTATAGTTCCTGAAGACTTTGTTCATTTTTCTCAATTCTTCTTTATTTTTGTCTGACTGAGTTAATTTGAAGAACTGGTCTTCAAGCTCTGAGATTCTTTTCCTAGCATGATCAATTCCACTGTTAATACTTCCAACTGTATTATAAAATTCTTGTAGTTAATTTTTCACCTCAAGAAGTTCAGTTTGGGTCTCTTTTAAAAGGGCTATTTTGTCTTTTAGCTCTTTAATCAATTTACTGAATTGCTTGTCTTCCTTGAATTGAGTTTCAACTTTTTCCTTGATCTCAAGGAGCTCTCTTGTTATCCAGATTCTGAATTCCATGTCTGTCACTTCAGACAACTGATTGGTTAAGAAGCATTGCTGGGGAGCTAGTGGGCTTGTCTGAGGTAAAAAGACAGTCTGTTTTTTATTTTTTATTTTACTTTTTTTAAACTGCCAGAGTTCTTGTGCTTATTTTTTCTCATCCAGGAGAGCTGGTATTACTTTAACTGTGGTCTAAGTTTAGTATAGTCAGTTTGCTTCACTCCTGGAAAATTTCAGAGGCATAAGGCTGCATACAGAATGTTTGTTGTTGAATTCCTGATTTTGGTTTACAGAAGGTGATAATTAGTAAAGTTATTTTTGGTGTTGTCGTTTGGGCTATTTTGCATTATTTGGCACTTGAGAGCCATGGGCAGTAGACAGGTTCTTACTCAGATGCATGGCTCCTTTGTGCATCATTGCATTTGCAGCTGTGTTCTTTAGTCTGTGCAGGAAAGATCAATATCCACAATCGCAAAGATATACAACCAACCTAAGTGTTCACTTATCAATGAGTAGACAAAGAAAATGTGGTATGTGTGATCTTTGTCACAATCCATCACTGTTGCCACACTCACCCTTAAGTGAATATTATTGACCATTCAAAGTTTGGTGTGATGGTTTGTGGATTTTTATAATGTCTATACTTCTTTTACTTTACAATTTTTAGTCAAATGACAATATCTTCTAGGCCCTTTTACAATTCAATGCATATAAATCTTATTTAAATGGCTGTTTTATAACATGTTATGAATAAGGCATGCGTTATTTAATTTAATGCTGCAAGAATGTTTAGGTGTTCTTAAGGTAATATTGTTTCAAAGGACACAAAAATATCTGAATTATTTTTCAAACCAACTATTTCTCTATAAAATTAATTTAAAGGAGCTGTAGGTACGAAAAGGTAAAAAAAAAGAGAGAGAGAAAAGTAACTTTATTATTAGATGAGGCTTTGACTCAGGTTTGAATAAACTAGAGATCTGGTCTGAATTCTTTGGAAATCTCCTTTTTCTTATGATAGTAGACTGAAGGAGTCCTGAGTCAAAGCCCCTTTATCTTGTTTCTCCTCCCTTCCCCAAGCATGACTCTTGAATATAATCGACCTCATGTCTGCACCTCCGACAGTGCCATAGGGAAAAAATGGTAAGACACAGAGTATGAGGGTGAGAACGAGATTAACTCTCCAAGCCTCCTTGGTGGTGTTAATGCATAGAGAAAAGGAAGAAAAACAATGAAACAAAGAGAAAAAGGAAAAAAGGAAGAGAGAGAGGAGGAGGAGGAGGAGAGGGGAAAACCAGACTCAGGTGTAATTGTAATACTTTAAAATATTAATCTCTAGAAATAATTCCTTTATTCTGTCCTGAAATCCAACCAATCATATTAACTTTCAAGGGGGCAAAAATCAAAGACATGAGAAAAGAAAGGAGCATGGAGAATTCTCTTCTCCTTGAGGCTAGGTTACCATTGCAATAATTTTTAAATCCATCCCTTTCTCTCCCAACCCATAGGTTCTCCTACAAGCCAACATCATCCCTACAGCAACATCTCAAACTTTCTTTTCCCCATATTTAGTTTTTGAGAACCCATTCCCTAGCAGTGGTCTGAGGGGACTTATCCAAAATATCCTTTATGAAAATCTTTTGATAGCTTTCCATTCCCTATAGCAAAAATTTCAGCATAGACAAATCAATCAAATGATACAGCACATTAAAAGTATGAAAGATAAAAACCACATGGTTATCTCAATAGACACAGAAAAAAACATTTGAAAAAATCTAACACTCCTGGCAAATTAGAAATAGAAGAAAATTTCCTCAATATAGTAGAGGCCATCTATGAGAAACTCACAGTTAACATAATAATCAGGGAAAACTAAAAGCTTTTCCTCTAAGGTCAGGAACAAGACAAGAATGCCCGAGGTCACCACTTGGTTTCAGCATGGTACTGGAAGTAGCAACAAGAGCAATTAGGCAAGAGAGAAAAAAAAAGAAAGAAACAAAAGACATCCATATCAGAGGACAAGCAGTAAAATTATCCCTGCAAATAGCAAGATCCTATACATAGAAAACCCTACAAATTCCACAAAAAATGTTAGAACTAATGAATAAATTCAGTAGTTTTAGGTACAAAATCAACACAAAAATCAGTTGCACTTCTTTACATCATAATGACCTACCTGAAAAGCAGTCAAGAAAACTATCCAATTTAAATAGTATTAAAAAAAAAAACACTTAGGAAGATATTTAACCACGGGTTTCAAGGATCTAGACACTCAACACAGTAAAATATTGATGAAAAAAATAGAAGACAAAAATAAAAGAAAATATGTATCACATTCATGATTAACATTGTTAAAATTGCCATACTACCTACAGCAACCTACAAATTCAATATAATTCCTATCAAAATTCCAATGACCTTTTTTTGAATAAATAAAAATAATTATAAAATATGTGTGGAAACACAAAAAGCTCTAAACAGCCAAAGCACTCTTGTGAGAGAACAAAGTTGGAAGCAACACTCTTCCTGTTTTTAGATTATATTATTAAGCTATATTTATCAAACCAGCATGATACTGACATAAGAAAAGACATAGCAATCAACCGAACAGAATAAAGAGCCCATAAATAAACCCACACATTTAAGGTCAATTTATTTTAGACAAAGTTGCCTAGGAGACACAATGGAAAAAGGATAGTCTCTTCAATAAACGATGTTTGGAAAACTGGATATTCACATGCAAGAATGAAAAAAGAGAAGAAGAAATAAAAGGAAAAAAAAAGGAAGGTAGGAGGAAGAAAAAGAAATTAGACTTTATTTTACGCCATACACAAAAATCAATTTGAAATGGATTAAACGTTTAAGTGTAGGATCTGAAACTGTAAAACTCCTAGAAGAAAACAGGGAAAGGCTCCTTGACATTTGTCTTGGCAAAGATTTTTTGTATATACCACAAAGCACAAGCAAAAAAATAAAAAATAGACAAATGGTATGATATCAAACTAAAAAGCTTCTGCATAGCAAAGGACGCAATCAACAAGATGAAAAGGTAACCCACAGAATAGGAGAAATATTTACAAACAATAATCTAATGAGAGGTTAGTATTCAAAATATATATGGTACTCAACCTAATAGCAAAAATAACAAAAAACAAACAAACAAAAAAACACCCAAATAAAAACAGGTATATCTTCCGAATAGGCATTTTTTTTCAAGAAAATTAAAAAATCACTAACAGGTATAAATACACAAAGGTGCTTGACATGACTATCAGGGAAATTCAAATCAAAACCACAATGAGATACCATCTCACTTCTGTTACAATGACTATTACTAAAAACAGTCACCAACACCTCACAAGAGAGAACAACTGTTGCAGAGCGTGTAGAGAATGGGAAGTCCTTGTATACTGTTGGTGGGAATGTAAATTGGTGCAGACATATGAACTAACATACAGAGGCTCCTCAAAAAGTTAAAAATACAACTCACTTCTGAGTATGTGTCTGAAGGAAAGGAAATCGGTATCTTAAAGAGATAATCTGCACTTTATGTTTATTACGGCATTATTTAAACTAGCCAAGACACAGAAACAACCTATCAGTCCACAGAGGGATGACTGGATACAGAAAATGCGGGATATATATTTAATGAAATATACTCAGCCAAAGGAAGGCAGAAGCCGCCACCTGTGACCTTGTGTCTGACCTGGAGGACGTCATGCTAAGAAAAATGATCCCGACAGAGAAAGGCAAACCCAGGATGGTGTCACTTAACTGTGGACTCCAAGGAGCGAGCCCCACGCTCCGCCGCCGGCGCCGCCCACTCGCGAGTCGGTGAGGGTTCGGGAGGCGCCCCATCCGCCCCACCCTCCGGCTCCTGCGTGCGTGCGCCCAGCGCGTGTCGCCCCGCAGCTGTTCCGCGCCCATCAGTACTGGAGAGGCAGAGGCCGGGCCGCAGCACCGCGCGTGGGCGCGTCTCTCAGCAGCCGCAGCTAGGCCGAGCCGGGCGCCATGCGAGGCAGCGCGGAGGAGGCCCCCACGGCGGCTGGCCGAGGACACGGAGCCGGCCTCTACCTGCCGGAGAAGCGGCTGCTCGCGCGCGCCCGGGGCCACCCGCTGCCCCACGGCTGCGCGAGGAATGGGCAGGCGCCGACCCCGGGCTCTCGGAGCAAGGGTCGCTGCTCGGCTCCTTCCCACGCTGCGGAGCGCGGGGCTCGGCCGGGCGCTGCGGGGTCGGTGGCAACTCGCTCGGGAGCAGGCACCTGGTGAACTGACCAGCTGCAGGGGCCGCCGCGCCTCCCCTGCCTGCACGCCGAGCTTCTCGGGGGCCGCGGAGGAGAAGGAAGGTGCGTCCGGACAGGCGAGTGCGGCGGCGACGGCGACAGCGACAGCGGCTGGCTGGGCTCAGGTACGTTGGACGTGACTGCCCAGAGGCAGCCTCGGAGCTCTGCCCGTCCCGGGAGCCTGCCTGGCAGCGTCGCGAAGCGCGGGCGGCTGGTCCCTTCCTGCTCCTTCCCCCAGCGCCTCTGCCTTGGCCTCCGGGAAGCTGGAAACCTTCCTTCCTGTTTTCAGGTTTCGGTGGAGACCCTTATTTTTTCCACCACTAAGGTTAAGAGATTCTGGAATGGAAGGACCAGAGATGGTGAACCTTCTGCAGTTCTCAGATTTAGCCAGACTCCCATTTGGGGCAGAAGACCACCCTTGAGCACCTCCCCAAGGGGCAGCTCTTTTGCAGTGTGACTTCTCTGATGTACCCCTAGGAATGAAGAGTCTTCTGATAACCCGATAGGGCCCTGAAAGTCAAAGGGCAAACGAGATCTCGCAGGACATAAGCTGGTGATCGTTTGAGGCGGGGGGTCACTCACGTTCCTGAATGGAATTGGAGGAGCGTCAAAGAGGTGCCTGTGAAGAAGCGCAGCAGTCCTGCAAGTGGAGCAAAATTGAGTTTTTCCATTTTTGCCAAGATTTTGAAGACAGTTCAATGTATCGTGCATTTGCTGTAAGCTTCAAGAGCATAAACGATGACCACCCCAGCCCTGCTGCCCTCTCCAGACGTGGGATCCCACCTCTGAACCTGAGGCCGCCCTCCCCACATCACAGCGCTACCTTGAGACTTTCTGAGAAGACACTTATTTTTAATGCCTTCATCACCCTGTGTTTGGGGGCATTCTTTTTTCTTCTAGGCTTCTCAAAACACAAACGCTTTGATCTGGGTTTAGACGATGTGTTAATTCCTCATGTAGTAGCTGGCAAAGGGGCTAAAAACCCTGAAGTCTTCCTGATCTATGCACCCAATTAACATACACACAAGGAAGAAGAAGAACCTCTGAGAAATAAAGTTCGAGCTGATCATGACAAGTCCCTGGAAGAGACAAAAGAAAAATTGAGAAAGTCAAGCAGCCTGGGCGCTGTGGCTCACACCTGTAATCCCAACACTTTGGGAGGCCAAGTCAGGAGGATGGCTTTCATCTAGGAGTTTGAGACCAGCCTGGGCAACATGATGAGACCCCTGTCTCCACAAAAAATCAACAACTAGCCAGGCCTGGTAGTGCCCTTTTGTAATCCCAGCTATTCTGGAGTCTAAGGTGGGAGGATTGCTTGAGCCTGGGAGGTGGAGGCTGCACTGAGCCCTGATGGCACTGCAACACTCAGCCTGGGTGACAGAGTGAGACCACGTCTCAAAAAAAGGAAAGAAAAGAAAAGTCAAGCAAGGAAATCCAAGCAGAAATTCAGATAGAGAAAAATAAGGTCCGACAAATGAAGACAGAGAACAAGCCACTGCCACCAGTCCCTATTCCAAACTTCGTAGGCATGAATGGTGGAGACCCCGAAGACAACATAAAAAAGAAAAGGGAAAAAAAGTAAAGCATGAAACATGCCTAGGATAATTATAGGACATACAGGTGGGGGCATAATGAACTTAGACCTATTAAAAGGAAAGGATGTGCCACTAACATTTGAAAATTCACAAATGGGTGCTACCATTGTAGATTCTTTGGATGCCCTTTATATCATGGGGCTTCATGCTGAATTCCTAGATGTGCAAAGATTGTTTAAAGACAACCTTGAGGTCAGTGTGAATTCAGAGATGTTTGTGTTTGAAGTCAACATTCAGTTTATTGAAGGCCTACTTGCAGCATATCACCTTTCAGGAAAGGAGATATTCAAGATTAAAGCTGTGCAACTGGCTAAGAAACTCCTTCCTGCCTTTCACACATGTACTGGGATTCCCTGGACAATGGTACATTTGCAGAGTGGAGTAGGGTGCAACTGAAGCTAGGGGCCTGCATGTAGCAGCATTCTGGCTGAATCTGGTACACTGCATATGGAGTTCATCCACCTCAGCTACTTGACAGCAGACCTGGTTTACTATAACAAGGTCGTGTACATGTGGAAACTGCTTCAGAAAATGGATTGTCCAAACGGTCTTTATCCAAATTGAGCCCAAGTACAGGGTGCTGGGGTCGGTATCACACATCACTTGGTGATCTGGGAGACAGTTTTTATGAATACTTACTGAGAGCATGGTTGATGTCAGATAAAACAGACCATGAATGGTGAAAGATGTGTGATGATGCTCTGGAGGCTGTAAAAAAACAAGAACTCCCATGGATGTCTTAATCTTTAGTAAAGAATGGATCAGTGGGCACTTGGAAAACAAGATGGGGCATCTGGCCTGCTTTGCTGGGGTAATGTTTACACTAGGAGAAGATGGTTCCAGAACAGATAAGTCCGTCATTATTTAGAGCTGGGGTGGAAGTTGCATGTACATGTCACGAGTCATATGACAGACTGCATTAAAGCTAGGTCCTGAGTCAGTCAAGTTTGATGGTGCAGTGGAGGTTGTGGCTGTCAGGTTGAAAAGTATTATATCCTCTGTCCAGAAGTAATTGAAACCTGTTGGTACCTATGGTGATTCTGTCACAATCCAAAATACAGGCAGTGGGACAGGGAACAGCACTTGCCATTGAAAAGTATTGCTGAGTCAGTGGTGGATTTTCTGGAGTCAAAGATGTACATTTCTCTACTCCTACACATGATGATGTACAGCGGGGTGTCTTTCTTGCTGAAACACTAAAATATTTGTATGTGCTGTTCTCCAGTGGTGACCTTTTACCTTTAGACTACTAGGTGTTTAATGCAGAGGCTCACCCTCTGCCTGTGTTACATTTAGCCAACACCACACTTTCAGGTAATTCTGCTGTTGGATAAAAGCAGTTCCGAGGACCATGACCAGTCTCACCTGTTTTGTTTACGTGGACCACTATAGAAATTAGTCTGAAAACCTAGACCTCTAAGTCAACATGATAGTGGTCATATAAGCGTGATGTGTGTTATAGCAAAGATCGTAATTACTTTTGTACCACCAAGTACTCTACAAACCACATATATTTTATATATATGCGTATATATATAAAACTATATAAAACTCTCTCTACATAACTATGTATATAGAGAGTTATATAGAGAGAGTTTTATATTTAGAGAGAGTTACATATATTTATACACACACACACACACATACATATATATATATATATATGGTCTGTAGAGTTCTGGAGTCTGGAGGCTAGACTTCCTAAGAGAAAGCCAAGAATATAGAGCACCTTGCAGGAGTTAAGGATGGCTTTTGGAACCAATTATATATTCCTACAGTGGAGCAACTGTCAAATATTCCACATTGTCTCATTTTTCTCCATTTTAATAATGTAATGAACTAAGGTAAAGAAAAAAGATAGTGTAACTGCATCAGTTACAAGAAGACTCAAAAAACAAACGGAAGTGCCAATCCATGTCTGAATTTTCAAGTTCCCTATTGGATGACCAGACTGGCAACCATTTCAAATCCTATTTAATCAGTTTAAATAAAATCTATTTCATTTAAATTTCATGGTTAAATTTAGTTTCCTC
The DNA here is from genome assembly GCF_028885655.2 of Pongo abelii. Taxonomy (NCBI): domain Eukaryota; kingdom Metazoa; phylum Chordata; class Mammalia; order Primates; family Hominidae; genus Pongo; species Pongo abelii. The sequence continues at coordinate 34,076,076 of NC_072005.2, read as the reverse complement.
CAGGGGTATGATCTCACAAAAAATACTCTTCAAGTCTTTGTCTTCATATGACATCATTAAAACTGCTATTTATCATAACCACTACCTGTAAGCCTGAGTTTGAGACTTAGTTCATGTGGTTCAGTCAGTGGTGGTAGCATGACAAAAAGTGCAGAAAATGCCACAGTTTTTTCCTTGAAACCTGTTCTAAAAGAAATTCTTGGCTTTGCTGGTAGGAGATTATTTTTCTGAACTAATAAATCTACCGAGCAAGTTTTATCCACTTTAATCTCATAATAACGTTAGGAGAGTCATCCAACTCACAACTTTATTTATGTGACTTGGCAAAATTCACGATACTATTATGTAGCTCTGAATTTGTCTTGGTAAGCTAAATTACTTTTACAACTCATTAAAGCAAAAACAAAACACAGTGCAACTTTCTTAAATATTCTATCTGGGATGATATCCTTTATTATCTTATCAGGTGAATGTGCCATTCACAAATATTTTATGTTTTTAAAATTTTTTCTATTGATCTTTATAGAAATCAAAATAATTAGAATAGCTTCAAAATCATTTTCAGTGATAAAAGTGTCGAAGTATGTATCTCAGGGATTTTCTCTTACCATCGGTAGGTTTTGCATTGTTATTTCTTTTCAAAGAAATTACTAATTTTTTATATTTTGCCAAAAAAATTTATCAGTAACTATGGTGTAAGATAAATATCTAATGCTTACACATTTTCTGTCACATAAACTGAAGGGACTTTTTATTGTTTAATTTAGACATCTTCCACTGACATTAATAAAATTGGAAACAGTATAACTAGTATGATATTTACTCTGAATTTAAAGATTTTGTCTCATTAAACAAAGTTTAATGAGACAAAAAAGTTCATACAAGAAATCCGACGGGAATTCTGAAGGCTTATTTCCTTATTTGATAACATTTCTTTTAAACTTAGCTTTTAGATTTAAGTTGGGAAAAGATTTAATGAATGAATATAATTAAATATTTTCCAAGGTTGATCATCTTAGACCACAAATTATTAAACAGTTCTCACAGTCCAGCCAATGATGCATAAATGACAGCCACTACAAAAGTTTTCAGTAAACATAGAAAATAAGGATGTAGAGCCAGTTACAATAAAGTCTTTAAGAGAGTTAAATTTTAGGATATATTTTGAGATTGTAATATTTTTTACTACTTAAACCTTTAAATTGTTTAAATGATAGAGGTAGATGACCATAACTTTAGAAGAGAAAAGGGAAAGTACTTGGTTCTCAAAAAAGCCTTGCTAAAAATAGCACAAGCCAACTTACGAATCACTACGAATCACTAAAAAAAAAAGGCAAGAAAATTTAATTGGCAAAGACCCAGAGAAGCTGTGCAGATGGCAATGAAGTCTCCAAACTCTTAATTTGTTTATAAGAATGTAGAGTAAAGAGGCCTTCTTGGTCTCCCAGGAAATTCTCAAGGGATGAGGAGACACAACCTGTATCTCCAAGGGCTCTCTTTGTATTACTCAGATGACTGGAGTTAAGAGAAGGTAGAGAAGTATTCAAGCAGAGTCAATTCATAAGCAAAGAATTTGAGAGGGTCTTCTACACCTCTCCCTGCCTTCTGTGGAATGACAAGACTGGACCTACAACAGTACTTCCTTTTTTTTTTGAGACAGAGTTTCGCTCTGTCACCCAGGCTGGAGTGCAGTGGCGCAATCTCGGCTCACTGCAACATCCGCCTCTCGGCTTCAAGCAGTTCTCCTGCCTCAGCCTCCTGAGTAGCTGGGATTACAGGTACATGCCACTATGTCTGGCTAATATTTGTATTTTTAGTAGACACAGGGTTTCACCATGTTGGTCAGGCTGGTCGTGAACTCCTGACCTTGTGATCCGCCTACCTCAGCCTCCCAGAATGTTGGGATTACAGGCATGAGCCACTGCGCCTGGCCCTCCATTTTTTTTTTTTCCTACTCTGAATACCAAAGACAATTCAGGCCAGCTGCAAATGACTTGCCAGTGTTACGTTTTATTTTTGTTACAGATTTTTAACCCATTTCCCATTTAGGGGGAAAAAAAAGTGCATCTTGCTGCCAGCACAGTATTCTTGAGGCAAACAGAAAATGGGTAAATTTCCTCCAAGATCAATTTTTATCTTATATTCTGCTTGGTACCCATACTTTCTTCTCTTTTTTACAGCTTTTTGCATTTTGTAGACCTTATTACTCTGGTAAAATATTGCATTTATCAGACCTTCTGAAAATAGCCCAGAAATGCTCCTCAAAAAGTTGACACCTCACATTGTGACTTTGGCGCAAATATGCAGAATAGATGGATTGGTTTGTGCATAACAGGAAAAAAATAGGAAAGTTAAACACCCCTCTACCTTCTACATTTATTTATCTTTACTTTAGAATAAAACTTTTTGGGTTAAGCCAGTTTTGTTTTTTAATTCAACTTTTATTAAGTTGTCAAAACCAAGAGAATGAGACCCTACCTGAAAAGAAGTCTCAGCGCAGAAAAACAAGTCCCCCATCAGGTGGTTCTTACTTTCCGGTGGACTGTGTGTTTTACTTCTAACACAACTTATTCCCAGCTTCAAGCAGATTGTTATATATAAAAGTCCAACCTGGGTATTGAAAGAATGCATTCTTTTTGTGGAGTATTGACTCTGATTTTCTATGAGGTCATCTTGTGAACCCAGGGCTTTACTTAGTAGATTTTAATCAAGGAGTTTGAAATCTTGATTATCATCCTCTCATCTGCTCCACTGTCCGTCAAAGTCTTTGTCAAAACTCCAGGTTTGTTGATAAATGATCGAGCTTTCAGTTTTCATTATAATGCAGTTTCTCCTTAAGCCCATATTTCTTTGAGTACATGAGTAAATGAGAGAATGAGTGAACAAACATTTATGAAGTAAGTAATATGTGCCAAGCACTGTGCCTGGCACCTTGAAGCATTAGAACATTTTATGTGATTCCAGTGGCACTTTCTGTGTGAGAGCAGTGTATACAATTTTACGTGTTTTTCAATATGAATCATGTTACAACATTTTAAATTTTATATTTCATATAAAGAGAAAAGCTTTATAATACATTTTAAATAATGTGTACTATATAATACTAACTATAATTGTAGTTAAAATTAAAGTCTTGAAAAATGTCAAAGAAATGCTTGATTTTTGATGCAACTTTGACTAAAATATTTACTTTAGAAATAAAAACATTTTTAGTTTGCTATATCACTTCAATTATATTATTAAAATCAATGTTTTATAGAAGTGCTGGTTAGTTTTAATTCAAAAAGCTTTTGTCACATCATTCGTGGGTAAAACTTGAAGTTGTAAATTGTCTTTGGTATGGGTCCTACTAACAGTCCCGTACTGTTAAATATAAAGAAAAACATAAAATATTTCTAGGCTTCAAAAAGCAGTTTCTAGTAATAGGATTTTAAGTTCTTATTTGTTTTTAGATTTCCTTATACTCAAATTGGATAGCTCCTATCTCTCTCTCTCTCTCTCTCTCTCTCTCTCTCCCCCTCTCTCTCTCCCTCTCTCCCTCTCTCCCTCTTTCCCTCTCCCTCTCCCTTTCTCCCTCTGCCTCTCTCCCTCTCCCTCTCTCCCTCTCTCTCTCCCTCTCCCTCTCTCTTTCTCTTTCTCTATACCTATCTGTATAATTTTTTAGTTATACACAAAAATTTTTAATACCATTTTTTAGTTAACAAACATAGTTGGTAACTAGTTTTGGCTGCACAAATTATAAGCAGAATGTTTGAGTAACCTGATATGGTTGGGATATTTCTCCCCTCCAAATCTCATGTTGAAATGTGATTCCCAGTGTCAGAGGTGAGGCCTGGTGGAAGGTGTCTGAGTGATGGTGTGGATCCCTCATGAATGGCTTGGTGCCTTCCCCATGGTAATGAGCAAGTCCTTGCTCTGTTAGTTCACATGAGAGCTGGTGGCTTAAAGGAGCATAGCATCTCTCTGGCTCCCTCTCTTACTGTGTGACAAACCTGTTCCCTTTTGCCATCTGCCATGAGTGGAAGTTTCCTGAGGTCCTGGCCTAAAGCAGATAGTGGCACTATGCTTGTATAGCCTGCAGAACTGTGAGGTAAATTAACCTATTTTAAAAATAGGGGCTGGGCCTGGTGGTTCATGCCTGTAATCCCAGCACTTTGGGAGGCTTAGGCAGGTAGATCACTTGAGGTCAGGAGTTTGAGCCTGGCCAATATTGTGAAATCCCGCCTCTACTAAAAATACAAAAATTAGCCAGACATGGTGACATGCTCCTGCAGTTCCAGCAAATGGGAGACTGAGGTGGGAGAATCGCTTGAACCCAGAAGGTGGCAGTTGCAGTGAGGCAAGATCGTGCCGCTGCATTCCACTGGTGATAAAGTGAGACCCTGTGTTGGAAAAACAATAAATAAATAAATAAATTAATTAAATATAAAATAAAATAAATTACCCAGTCTGAAGTATTCCTTTATAACAACGCAATATTGACTAATACAAACCACATATGATATGGAAATATATTAATCCACTTATTCTGGCTCAAGAACATTGGTGAAGACGAATGAGCTGAAGCTCATTCAGATTATGATGAAGATGCTCTTTTTAACTTGCAACCAGTCAGAAAGCTTTTCTGAAAAGGGTAGATAATAGATACTTTAGGTTATATGAGCTATACAGTCTTTCTTCTTACTCACTTCTGCTGTTGAAGTGTAAAAACAGATAGAGATATTATGTAAATGAATGAGTATAGCTGTGTTCCAATAAAGCTTTATTTACATAAACAGGTAAAGGACTGCATTTGACCCACAGGTCATAGTTTTTACCCCAATCCCAAGATTAAGTAGTGTAAGACCCTTTAGCCTTTTTTCTGCCTCTTTCCTCTGTGCTGTAATTTACATAATTCATTTTAAAGCAAAAGAAGTGAATGTGGAATATAAAACAATAAAATTGAGTTCTTAGAAATAGAGTAGAATGGTAGTTGATAAGGTCTAGGGGTGGGTCAAATTGGGAGATGTAGGCTAAAGTATACAAACTTTCCATTCTAAGATAAATAAGTTCTGAGAATATAATGTAAAGCATGGTGACTACAGTTAATAATACTAAATTATATACTTTGAAAATTTCTAAGAGTAGACCTTAAGCATTCTCATCAAAATGAAAGAAAAAAATTAAGTCCTTGAGGTAGTGAATATGATAATTAACTTGACTGCAGCAATCAGTTCACAATATATACTTACTTCAAATCATCATGTTGTACACTTTATGTCATATTTCTTTGCCTCAATAAAGCTAAAGAAGCTAAATAAAAATAATTGTGATAAGTCACATTAACAGAATAAAGAATGAAAATCATGTGGTGATTTTTTTCAAGATGGCTGACTAGAGACATCAGATACCAATTCTCCTTAGAAAGGAGATTTAACATTACAGGTGAATAATCATGGCCCAAGTGGAATGCTGAGAGAAAAGTGTCAGAACCTTTTGGAGAACCCACAGGAAGAAGTTGGGGGTACAGGAAAAAAAAAGGCCTAAATGTCTGGCAGAGACTGACCCGTGAGGAACTTGGAGTCCCATGGAAAGTCTAGATGGGAGTGTATCTTTTTTTCCTCACTCTTGTACCAAACTGCTGGCCACCAATTTGTCTGAGAGCCCCTCTGCCCTTGCAAACCCAGGCACCACTGTTGGCAGTGATTGGGGAACTTCTGGAGGGCAGACAACTGGGTGGTGAATTCACACAGGTTTGCTTGCTCTCGCCCTCAAACCCGAGCTGAGGTGGTGAGCACCATACAGACTGTACATCTGTTTGGGGCCTCTATTCTGTCCAGATAATTTTAGCCCTCGTGTCTCTCTGCATGACTAGATCCGACACAAACATTTCCCAGAACCTCCTCTGCCTGTGGCAACCACAGGGGACCAGCAGGACCCTGGGGAACTGCAAGATCCTTAGAGACCTAGCCTTTGATACAGGCCTTCACTAGGGAAGGGGGATTGTAGTCCACCAAAGCACACTTTGGGACAAAGGAAACTGGAATGCACATTCTTCCCTGATGGAGAGCCCCCCTCCCCACTTATAACCAGAAAATGGCTGTATTTCTCCCAGCAGAGACACAGGTGCAATGCTGATCTTTGAAAATGAGGAGTATTGTCCTGTCCCAATGGACAGGTGGCACCAGTGGCTGCGAACTGAAATGGAAAAGGCATCTTCTGCTCTCTCCATCACTGCTGCAGACACAATCATTACGTTTTCTGCTGGGGGTTTGTGTGGGTGCACTTGGAAACAGGCTTTTCAGTATACTTCGATTGCCAGAGTTCTTGTGCTAATTTTTCTCATCTGAGAGAGCTGTCTTTTTTTTTTTTTTTTTTTTTTTAGTTTGCCATCATTTGGATGGGACTTTTTTTTTTTTTATTCTTGCTCCACTTAAGAGTTTGGTGAATATAGTGTATAGTCAATTGGCTTCATTTCTGAGTGCTTTCAGAAGACCAAGGCTCTGTACTTACAGGTTCCTAGGCTGTATATACATTACTCTGGTGGGTTTCAGAGGCATTGCCTATTGGAGGAATGTACTTGTGTTTGGTGGTATAATTTAGGCTGTAGTCCACTAGAGTAAGGGCCGGCACATAAGCTCTTAACTCTGCTGTGCACAACTTTTTCAGTGCTTATGCAGCAGTGCTCTGGGGAAAGAAGGCAGGGGCAAGAGATGACTCCCTCTCCAATCTCATTCCCAGGACTTGGTGCCAACCCCTTCAAAAACTGGCACCATGCCTGTGTTTTCTTTGCCCCAGTGGGAGATTTGATAGGATGCACTCTCTCCTTCCTTAGGGGTGGTACCAGCTAAGTGTTGGGTCACCAGTAGAATCACAACTCCCCAGGGCCTTTGCCAGTTCCCTGTGCTTGAGAGAGTCCGAGTGGGTTGTAAGGTATGTCTACTGGTGCAGTGGGTCAAGGAGTGGAGGAGTTTCTGGCAGGGCAGTGATACCCAGTGATATGCAACTGGGAAGGCACCCATGGCCCAGGGTTTTCAGCTCAGCAGATGGTTGTGGGGTCTATTCAGCTTGCACTCTCCCAGCCCAGTGAATCTGCCTCTGGCATCTGCCCTGGAGGCAACTTGACTGGCTAGGCTTGTCCCTAGCTTTCTGCACCCAGATTTCTGAGCTGTTCCAGATATTCTGAGCCATGGCCTGAAGTTTGCTTTTTGCATTGTGTCTCTTCAGAAGTTTGGTATCAGAATGATTCTAGCCTCATAGAATGAGTTCAGAATTTTTTGAAATAGTTTCAGTAGGATTCGTCCCAGCTCTTCTATACATATATGGTAGAATTTGACTGTAGATCTGTGTGTTCAAGGGCTTTTTACGGTTGATAGATTTTATATTGCTGGTGCAAATTTTTTATCATTTTTATTTATTTCAATTATTATTGTTTTTTGAAACAGAGTATCACTTTGTTGCCCAGGCTGGAGTGCAGTGGCATGATCTTGGCTCACTGAAACTTCTGTGTCCCAGGCTCAAGTGATTCTTGTGCCACAGCTTACCAAGTTGCTGGGATCACAGGCATGTGCCACCATGCCTGGCTAATTTTTGTATTTTCAGTAGAGACAGGGTTTTGCTATATTGACCAGGCTGTTCTCAAACTCCTAGCCTCAAATGATCCACCTGCCTCAGTCTTCAAAGTTCAGGGATTAAAGAATGAGCCACTGTGCCTGGCTACTGGTGCAATTTTGAAACTGATTATTGGTCTGTTCAGGGTTACAATTTCTTCTTAGTTCAATCTTGGGAGGTGGCATTTTTGCAGGAATTTATCAATTTCTTCTAGATTTTCTAGTTTTTGTACATAGAATTGTTCATAATAGTCTCCGAGGGTTTTTTTTTTTTTTTTTTGTATTTCTGTAAGGTCAGTGGTAATGTCTCCATGTTCATTTCTGATTGTAGGTTTTTGGATTTTCTCCCTTGTTTCCTTTATTAGTCTAGCTAGAAGTCTATCGGTCTTCTTTATTTTTAGAAAAAACAATTTTTGTTTCATTGATTTTTTGTATGGTTTTCCTCATCTCCATTTCATTTATTTCAGCTCTGGCTTTTGTTATTTGTTTTTTGTTGGTTTGTTTTCGTTTTTTGAGATGGAGTTTCACTCTTGTTGCCCAGGCTGGAGTGCAATGGTGCCATCTCAGCTCACCGCAACCTCTGCCTCCCAGGTTGAAGTGATTCTCCTGCCCCAACCTCCAGAGTGACTGGGGTTACAGGCATGCGCAACCACACCTGGCCAATTTTGTATTTTTAGTAGAAACAGGGTTTCTCCATGTTGATTAGGCTGGTCCAGAACTCCCAACCTCAGGTGATCTGCCCACCTCGGCCTCCCAAAGTGCTGGGATTACAGGCTTGAGCCAACACACTTGGCCTATTTTTTTTCTTATGCAAATTTTGAGGTTGATTTTCTCTTGTGTTTTCAAGTTTCTCTAGGTGTGATATTATAATATGTTATTAATTTGAGATGTTTCTGATGTGGGTGTTTTGCACTACAAACTTTTCTCTTAACATTACTTTAGTTATGTCTCACAGATTCTGGTACATTGTTCCTTTGCTTTTATTAGTTTCCCAGAATTTCTTAATTTTTGCCTCAATTTCTTTGTTTACTTAAAAGTCATTCAGGAACAGATTGTTTAATTTCCATTTAATTGTATGGTTTTGAGAGATCTAATTGGTATTGGTTTCTATTCTTGTTTTGCTGTGGTCCAAGAGTGTGGTTGGTATGATTTTTTCTTTTTAATTTGTTAAGAACTGCTTTTGGCCAAGCATGGGGTCAATTTTATAGCATGTGCCATGTGAATGTGAGAAGAAGGAATATTTTGTTTTTGTTATGTGGTATGTTATGGAGATGTCTGTTATGTCCATTTGGTGAAATGTCAAGTTAAGTCTCAAATATGTTTGTTAGTATTCTGTCTTGATTATGCGTCCAAAAGTCACTGGGGTGTTGAAGTCTCCCACTTCTTTTGTGATGTTATGTAAGTCTCTTTGTATGTCTGTAAGAGCTATTTTATAAATATTGGTGCTCCAGTGTTAGATGTGTATATAGATAGATAGATAGGTAGATATAGATATAGAATAGTTAAATCTTCTAGTTGAATTGAACACATTATTATTATGTAATGCCCTTATTTATCTTTTTTGATTGTTATTGGTTTAAAGTTAATTTTGTCTGAAGTAAAAATAGCAACCCCTGCTCTTTTTGGTCTTCTGTCTGCTTGATTGGTCTTTCTCCGTCCATTTATTTTGAGCCTGTGATATTCTTGCATGTGAGATGGGTCTCTTGAAGACAGCATATAGTTGAGTCTTCTTCTTTACACAACCTGTCACTCTTTGCCTTTTAAGTGGGGAGTTTAATTCATTTACCTTCAAGGTTATTATTGACATGTGCAGATTTGACCCTGTAATTATGTTGTTAGCTGGTTGTTAAGTAGACTTGATTAAATATTGCTTTATAGTGTCCATGGTCTAGGTACTTGAGTGTGTTTTGTGGTGATTGGAAAAGAACATTTATTTCCATGTTTCACTCTCTTAAGGATCTTTTGTAAGGCAGACCTGGTGGTAACAAATTCCCTTAGCACTTGCTTGTCTGAAAAGAATTTCATTTCTTGTTCACTTAAATATAAAGCTTAGCTTGGCCAGATATGAAATTTTTTGTTGGACTTTATTTTCTTTAAGAATTTTGAATATAGGCCCCCAATCTTTTCTGGCTTAGAATTCTGCTGAAAGATTTGCTGTTAGCCTGATTGGGTTCCCTTTGTAGGTGACCTGCCACTTCTCTCTAGCTGCCATTAATATTGTTTCATGTTGACCTTGGAGGCTCTAATGACTATGTTTCTTAGTCATTAGAGTATCTCACAGATGTTCTCTGCATTTCTTGAATTTGCATGTTTGTTTTTGTTGTGTGGAGTATCGTGGAGATGTCTGTTAGGTCCATTTGGTGAAATGTGAAGCTAAGTCTCAACTAGGAAAGTTAGAGAAATGTTCATGGACAATATTCTTACATATGTTTTCCAAATTGATTGCTCTCTCTCTCTTTTCAGGAATGCCAATGTGTCATAGATTTGATCTCTCTACATAATCCTATATTTCTAAATTTTTTCATTTTTTAAAATCCTTTTTTCATTATTTTTGTCTGAGTTCATTCAAAGAACCAGTCTTCAAGCTCTGAGATTCTATCTTCAGCTTGGTTTATTCTGCTGTTAATACTTCTGATACACTTACCACAGTAGTTTGAGCCAATTTCACATCTTGTGGGTCTTTCTGAAATTGTGCCTGTTATTAGGCACTTGCAACAACCTGGCAGTCAACTAAGGGTATAAGAAGCTTTGGTGAGGACCTGAGGTTTGAAGGGAGGCAGATACCTTAGTACCTGGTATCACTCTGCCACAGCTACCACTACCATTGCTGTTGGCATGTGTGAAGGAGGATGGATCCCATTGTCCCTGCACTTCAAAACACTTTGGCTGACACCGCCTATCAGAGTGTAGTGACCAGTGGACTAGAAGCATATTCCCTTCCCCCGGCCCCCAGCACAATGGGTTCCTGACTTCAAAGAGCAAGAGAACAAAGTTGGAACTGAATACAAGTCACCCAGATTTAGAGCATGCAGTCCAGGAGCTGGGAGTTGAGTGTTGGCCACCTTAAATCTTCCAGAAATGAAGCCAGTCAGCTGAATCCACCTTATACCACAATCAAACCCTCAAGATTATCAATTAGGACAAAAGAAAAAAACTCGTCCATAGGTCAGCAACCTCACAGATTGAAGGTAATAAGCCCACAAAAATGAAAGGATCAGTGCAGGAACCCTGAAAACTCAAAAAGCCACAGTGCCTCCTTTCCTCCAAATGAACACATCAGCTCTCCAGCAAAGGTTCTGAAGTGAGCTGAGATGGCTGAAATGACAGAATTAGAATTCAGAACACAGATAGGAACAAAGATCACTGAACTACAGGAGTACATTGAAACTTAATCCAAGGAAGCTAAAAATCATGATTAAACAATACAGGAACTGACAGTCAAAACAGCCAACATAGTAAAGAACATAACCAACCTGATGGAGCTGAAAATCACACTACAAGAATTTCATAGTGCTGTCACAAGTATTGAAAGCAGAATAGAGGAAGTGGAAGAAAGAATCTCAGAGCTTGAAGACTGGCTTGCTGAAATAAATAAGACAGTCAGACAAACAGAGAAAAAAGAATGATAAAAAAATGAACAAAACCTCAGAGAAATATGGAATTATGTAGAGACAAACTCTGTGAATCATTGGTGTCCATGAAAGTGATGGGGGAGAACGGAACCAACTTGCAAAACGTATTTCAAGATATCATCCATAAGAACTTCCCCAACCTAGCTAGAGAGACCACCATTCAAATTCAGGAAATGCAGGGAACTCCAGTAAGATACTTCACAAAAAGATAACCGTAAGACATATAATCATCAGATTATCCAAGGTCAAAATGGAAAAAACATATTAAAGGCAGCTAGAGAGAAATGTTAAGTTACCTACAAAGGGAACCCCATCAGACTAATGGCGGATCTCTCAGCAGAAATTCTACAAGCCAGAAGAGATTGGGGGCCAATATTCAACATTTTTAAAGAAAAGAAATTCCCACCCAATATTTTATATCTGGCCAAACAAAGCTTCACAAGCAAAGAAGAAATAAAATTCTTTTCAGACAAGTAAGTGCTGAGGAAATTTGTTACCACCAGACATGCCTTCCCAGAGCTCCTGACAAAAACACGCTGAAGGACCCAGACCAGTCACAATATAAAGCAACCAGATAAACAAGTTTGAAAATTCAGGTAACATCATGATGACAGGATCAAATCCACACATATCAATAGTAACCTTGAATGTAAATGGGCTAAATGCCCCCAATTAAAAGACACAGAGTGGCAAGCTGGATAAAGAACCAAGACCCCTTGAGCTGCTGTCTTCAAAAGATCCATCTCACATGCATTGACACATATAGGCTCAAAATAAAAGGATGGAGAAAAATTTACCAAGCGAATGGAAAAAAGAAAAAAAAAGCAGGGGTTGCAATCCTAGTTTTAGGTAAAACAGACTTTAAAATGACAAAGATTTTTTTTTAAAAAGAAATAAGAACATTACATAATGGTAAAAAGTTCAACAAAAATTCTAACCATTCTGAATATATATGCACCAAATACAGGAGCACCCAGATTCATAAAGCAAGTTCTTAGAGACCTTTAAAGAGATTTAGACTCCCACACAATAATATTGAGAGACTAATACTCCACTGTCAATATTAGATTATTGAGACGAAAGATTAACAAAGATGTTTAGGATCTGAACTCAGCATTGGATCAAATGGTCCTGATAGGCATCTACAGAACTCTCCACCCAAAACCAACAGAATAGACATTCTTCTCATTGCCACATGGCACATACTCTAAAATCAGTCACATAATCAGAAGTAAAACACTCTTTCGCAAATGCAAAAAACTGAAGTCATAACAATCATTCACACCATGGTGAAATCAAATTAGAAAGCAAGACTAAGAAATTTACTCAAAATCATACAATTACATAGAAATTGAATAACCTGCTCATGAATGACTTTTGGGTAAATAATGAAATTAAGGCAGCCATCAAGAGGTTTTTTGAAACTAATGGGAACAAAGAAACAACATACCAGAATCTCTGGGACACTAAATTCTCACCTCAAAAGTAGAAGTTTCTACTTCTAAATTGAGGTAGAAAAATATCAAGATAACAATGTGACATCACAACTAAGAGAACTAGAGAATTAAGAGTAAAAAATCTTAAAGCCAGCCGAAGACAAGAAATAACCAAAATGAGAGTTGAACTGAAGGAGATTGAAACATGAAAATTTATTCAAAAGGTCAATGAATTCTGCAGCTAGCTTTTTGGGGAAAAAAAATGAAACAGACACCACAGCTAGACTAATAAAGAAGCAAAAATTCAGAGAAATACAATCTGAAACAAGGGAGATATTACCAGTCACCCCATAGGAATATAGACAGTCATCAGAGCATGTTATAAACACCTCTATGCATATAAACTAGAAAGTCTGGAAGAAATGGATAAATACCTAGACATGTACACCCTCCCAATACTGAACTAGGAAGTAATTGCATACCTGAGCAAACCAATAATGAGCTCTGAAATTGAGTCAGTAATAAATTGCCTAAAAAACAAAACAAATCCCAGGATCAGACAGATTTATAGCTGAATTCTACAAGATGTACAAAGAGCTGGCACAATTCCTGCTGAAACTATTTCAAAAAAATTGAGAAGGGACTCTTCCCTAACTCATTCTATAAAACCAATATCATCTTGATACCAAAACCTGGCAGGGACACAACAAAAAAAGAAAACTTCAGGTTAATATCTTGATGAACATCGATGCAAAAGTCCTCAAGAAAATACTGGCAAACTGAACCCAGCGGCACTTCCAAAAGCTCATCCACTAAGATCAAATAGGCTTTATCCATTGGGTTGCAAGTTTGGTTCAACATTTGTATATCAATAAATATGATTTATCACATAAACAGAACTAAAGACAAAAGCCACATGATTATCTCAATAGAAGCAGAAAAGGCTTTTGGTAAAATTCAACACTACTTGTTAAAAACTCTCAATAAACTAGGTATTAAAGAAACATACCTCAAAATAATAAGAGCCATCTGTGATGAAACCACAGCAAACATCATACTGAATGGGCAAAAGATGGAAGCATTCCTCTTGAAAACTGGCACATGGCAAGGATGCTCTCTCTCACCACTCCTATTCAACATAGTATTGGAAGTCCCAGCTAGGGCGATCAGACAAGAGAAAGAAATAAAAGGCATCCAAATAAGAAGAGAGGAAGTCAAAATATCACTGTTCGCAGATGACATGATTCTATATCTAAAATACTCAATAATCTCAGCCCAAAAGCTCTGTTATCCTAAACAATTTCAGCAAAGTCTCAGAATGTAAAATCAATGTGCAAAATTTATTGACATTCCTATACACTGACAACAGTCAAGCCAAGAGCCAAATCAGAAATTCAATCGCATTCACAATTGCCACAAAAAAATAAAATACAATACCTAGGAATACAGCTAACCGGAGAGGTGAAAGATCTCTACAGAGAGAAATATGGAACATTGCTCCAAGAAATCAGAGATAACATGAACAAGTGGAAAAACATTCCATGCTCAAGAGATAAGAAGAATCAATGTTGTTAAAATGGCCATGCTGGCCAAAGCAATTTGTAGATTCAATGCTATTTCTATTAAACTACCACTGAGATTCTTCACATAATTGAAAAAAAAACTATTTTAAAATTCATATGGAATCAAGAAAGAGCCTGAATAGCTAAGGCAATCCTAAGCATAAAGAACAAAGCTGAAGGCATCACACTACCTGACTTCAAACTATACTACAGGGCCACAGTAACCAAAACAGCACGGTACTGGTAGAAAAACGGACGCATAGATCAATGGAATAGAATAGAGAACCCGGAAATAAGGCCACACACCTACAACTATCGGATCTTCGACAAACCTGACAAAAACAAGCAATAGGAAAAGGACTCTCCATTTAATAAATGGTTCTGGGATAACCGGCTAGCCATATGCAGAAGATTGAAACTGGACCCTTTCTTTACACCATATACAAAAATTAACACAAGATGGATTAAAGACTTAAATGTAAAACCCAGAACTATAAAAACCCTGAAAGACAACCTAGACAATACCATTCAGGACATAGGCATGAGCAAAGATTTTATGACAAAGATGCCAAAAACAATTGCAGCAAAAGCAAGAATTGACACATAGGATCTAATTAAACTAAAGCATTTATTCACAGCAAAAGAAATAATCAACAGAGCAAATAGACAACCTTCAGAATGGGAGAAAAATACTGCAAACTATGCATCTGACAAAGGTCTAGTATTCAGCATCTATAAGAAACTTAAACAAATTTACAAGAAGAAAACAACCAACCATATTAAAAAGTGGGCAATAAACATGAACAGACACAATTCAAAAGAAGACAAACATGGATCCAACAAGCATATTTTAAAAAACTGAACTTCACTGACCATTAGGGAAATGCAAATCAAAACCACCATGAGATACCATCTCACATCAGTTGGAATGGCTACTATTAAAAAGTCAAAAAATAAGAGATGCTGGCAGAGGTGTGGAGAAAAAAGAACACATACGTTGTTGGTGGAAGTGTAAATTAGTTCAATCATTGTGGAAGACAGTGTGGCAATTCCTCAAAGACCTAAAAATAGAATTGCCATTCAACCCAGCAATTCCATTACTGGGTCTATACCCAAAGGAATAGAAAGCATTCTATTATATAGATACATGCATGCAGCATTATTCTCAATACCAAACACATGGAATCAACCTAAATGTTTATCAGTAGCAGACTGGATAAAGAAAATATGGTACATATACACCAGGGAATAGTATGCAGTTATGAAAACAAACAACATCATATCCTTTGCAGGAGCAAGGATGGAGCTGGAGGCTATTATCTTTAGAAAACTAATGCAGAAACAGAAAAAAAATACTACATGTTCTCACTTATAAATGAGAGCTAAATGATGAGAAAACATGGACACATAGAGGGGAACAACACCCCCTGGCTATCAAAGAGTGGAGGTTTGGAGGAGGGAGAGGATCAGGAAAAATAACAACAGATACTAGGCTTAATAACGTGGGTGATGAAATAATCTGTACAACAAACTGCCATGACACATTTGCTTATATAAAACCTGTTTATGTACCCCTGAACTTCAATTAAAATTTTTTAAAAAAGTACTTCTGTTTTTGCTGTAAAATTCTTATAGTGAGTTTTTCAGCTCTATTAGCTCAGTTTGGTTCTATATTAAAATGGCTATTATATTTTTCATTTTTTGAATTGTTATACTGGACTCTTTAGATTCTTTGAAATGGGCTTCAGCTTTCTCCTGAATCTCGATGGTCTTTCTTGCCATCCAGATACTTTTCAGCCTTTTTGATGTAGGTATTTGGCATTGTGAATTTTCCTTTTAGCACTGATTTTGCTGTATTCCGGAGGTCCTGATACCTTGTTTCCCTGTTACCATTCATTTCAAATATTTTTAACATTTTATGGATTGTATTGTTAATCCAAAAATTATTCAGGAGCAGATTGTTTAATTTCTATGTACATGTATAGGTTTAAGGGACCTTTTGTAACTGACTTTTAGTTTTATTCCACTATGGTCTGTGAAGCGACTTGATATAATTTCAATATTAAAAAAATATTGATACTTGTTTTGTGGGCTATTATATGGTCTATGTTGGAGAATGTTTCATGTGCTGCTGAGAAGGGTGTATATTCTGCACATCTTGGGTAGAATGTTTTCTAAATAGCTGTTAGGCCCATTTGTTCTAGACTACAGTGTAAGTCCAGGGTTTCTTTATTGACTTTCTGCCTTGATGATCTGTCTAGTGCTGTCAGTAGAATATTGAATTCCCCATTATTATTATATTGCTGTCTATCTCTTTTATTAGTCTAGTAGTAATAGTTTTATGAATCTGGGAGCTCCAGAGTAAAATGCATATAAATTTAGGATTGTTACATGTTATCATATAATTGATTATTTTATTATTGTATAGTGTTCTTCTTTGTCTTTTTTACTGTTGTTTCTTTAAAGTCTGTTTTTCTGATATAAGAATATCTACTCCTATTTGCTGTTGGTTTCCATTTGCATGAAATATCCTTTTTTACCCCTTTACTTTGAATTTTAAAGAATCTTTATGTATTAGGTGTGTCTCCTGAAGAAGGCAGATATTTGTTTTGTAATATATTTTTTTCTACCTATCTGTATTTTTTAAGTAGAGCACTTAGACCATTTACATTCTATGTTGGTATTGAGATGTGAAGTAATTTTCCAGTCATCATGTTGTTATCAAATGACTTTGTTTTCTCCATTGTGTTTATAAGCCCTGTTTTATGCTTTTAAGAGTTTCTGTTGTAGTGTGTATCAACCTTTTGTTTCAAAGTTGAATTGTTTCTTTTAGCATTTTCTGTAGGGCTTGTCTAGTAGTGACAAATTTCCTCATCATTTGCTTATCTGAGAAATACTTTTTTCCCTTCATTTAAGAAACAGTGTGACTGGATATAAAATTCTTGGTCAACAGTCTTTTTTTTTTTTTTTTTTTAGAAGGCTAAAGTTAGGATCCCAATCACTTCTGGCTTGTAAGGTTTCTGTTGAGAAGTTTGCTGTTAGCCTGATAGCTTTTAATTCATAAGTTACCTGATGCTTTTGTCTCACTGCTCTTAGAATTCTTTCCTTCACGTTAAGCTTAGGCTTTGGAGATATACTTGTTGGAATTAATCTTACAGAAGTTTTTTGAGCTTCTTGTATTTGGATGTCTAGATCTTTAGCAACACCAAGGAAGTTTTACCAATAATTCTCTCAAATAGGTATTCTAAAATTTTGTGTTTTCTTCTCATCCAGAAATACCTTTTGTTCTTAGGTTTGGCTGTTTTACATAATCTCCTATTCATTGGGGAATTTGATCATTTTTTATTTTTTTTTTCTGATTGGGTTAATACAAAAGTTTTGTCTTCATGCTCTGAAACTCTCTTATATTTGGTCTAGTCTGTTGTTAAAATTTTCTACTGAATTTTGTAGTTCCCTAAAAGTGTCTTTGATTGCAGAAGTTCTGATTGGGTTTCCTTTAAAATAATCTATCTTTTTAGAAAAGTTTGTATTAATATCCTGAATTTTTAAAATTTCTTTATGTTGGTTTTTACCTTTGTTTTGTATCTCCTTGAACAAATTAATGAACTTTTTGAATTTTTTATCTGGTATTTCAAGGATTTCATCTTAGTTTGGATCCACTGCTGGACAGTTAGTGTGACCTTTTTAGAGGATTAGAGAATGCTGAGGTTTTTTTTTTCTTCATATTGCTAGAATTGGTTTTTTGGTTCTTTCTCTTTGGTGTAGACTATTTCTTGTAATTACTTTTGAATTTGTGGTTGATTATACTGGTTTTTTTTTTCTTCAGAATGTAATTTTTTTTTTTTTTGAGACAAAGTCTCATTGTGTCACCCAGCCTGGAGTGCAATGGCATGATCTCAGTTCACTGCAAGCTTTGCCTTCTGGGCTCAAGTGATTCTTCTGCCTCAGCCTCCTGAGTAGCTGGGATTATAGGCACGTGCCACCACACCCGGCTAATTTTTGTATTTTTGGTAGAGACGGGGTTTCATGATGTTGGCCAGGCTGGTCTCGAACTCCTGACCTCAAGTTATCCACCTGCCTCCACCTCCCAAAGTGCTGGGATTGCAAGTGTGAGCCACCGCACACGGCCAAGAATGTGACTTTAATGTTTACAGATTATTGTTACCTAGCTTCAGCTCTGAGTGCTTTCAGTGGCAAAGACTCTGTATGCATTTCTTGGTTATAGAGAATTTTTGTGTGATGGCTTTCTGAGACTCTGGTTGTAGTAGTGACGTGCTGGGTGCATGAATAGGTCCGTTGTCTCTTGTTGGATGTTTTCTGCCTGGCTCACAGTGTAAGCTGCAGCCCACCACTTCATTCAAACAGTCTATGCTTTCTTTTAGTTTTTCTGATAAATTTCTGTGCTGCATCTTGGAAAAAGGTTCACAACATGAATCTTTACAAATGTTTTGCCTTTCTACATGGGAGACACATGCTAACATTGCCTCCAATGTCATATTGAAAAAAAATTAAACATTTCTTATTTGACATTTCTTCACATATAATTTTACATACCAAATAATTCAAACTAGCTTAATATCTCTCTTTTTCAAATCTCAGATGTCTCAGGGACCCTCTGTAACTATTGTTAAGTTAATTCAAGGTCAGAAAGACTTAATTAAAAGTTTCTTTTGAGAAGTTTGTCAAAAATGTCAAACAAAATATTTAAAACACTTAATGGAATCGCATTATGAAAAAAGAGGCAAATACAGAAAAGTTACATAGTTCTCAAAAAACTCTAATTTTTTTAATATTAGGAAGACTCAGTTTTCTTACTAATCAGAAGACCTGATAAAATATGGAGCACAATAAATTATTGTGATTAAACACAGAATTTTTTTTTTCCTCAAGAAGTTTGTGTAAAGAGGGTTTTAAAAAGCCTTTTATAAACTCTTATTATAGTCTCTCCAAAAGAAACCCAGTAATTTTAAGAGAAGACCAAGGTTTTTTTTCCTACTTTTAATTAAGTTCAGGGGTTCATGCGCATGTTTCTTACATGAGTAAATTGTGTGTCACTGGGGTTTGGTATAAAAATGATTTTATCACACAGGTAGTGAGCATAGTACCCAATAGGTAGTTTTCTGATTCTAACTCTTTCACCCTCCACCATCAAGTAAGCCCTGGCATTTATGGTTTTCCTTTTTGTGTTTGTGTACTCAGAAGTTTAGCTCACACTTATACATGAGAACATGCAGTATTTGATTTTTCTGTTCCTGAATTAATTCACTTAGGGTAATGGCCTCCAGCTGCATCTATGTTGGTAGGAAAAATACATGATTTCATTCTTTTTTTATGACCGCATAGTATTTCATAGTGTATATGTGCCACATTTTCCTTATCCAGGCTACAGTTGATGGGCACCTAGGTTTGATTGCATGTCTTTGCTATTGTGAATATCGCTGCAATGAACAAAAACAAACGTGTCTTTTGGGGAAAATAGTATTTATTTATTTTGGTATATAACCAAAAATGGGATTGCTGGGTTGAATGGTAATTCTATTTTAAGTTATTTGAGAATTCTTAAAGTTTTTCCACAGTGGCTGAACTAATTCACATTCCCACCAGCAATGTATAAGCATTACTTTTTCTCCACAATCTCACCAACTTGTGTTTTTTGTGTGTGTGTTTTCAATTATAGCCATTCTGACTGCTGCAAGATGGTACTGAATTGTGGTTTTAATTTGTATTTCTCTAATGATTAGTGATGTTGATTTTTTTTCATGCTTCTTGGCCATGTGTTATCTTCTTTTGAGAAGTGTCTGTTCATGTTCTTTGCTCATTTATTAATGGGGATGTTTGTTTTTTACTTGTTGATGTGTTTACATTTCTCATAGATTCTGGGTACTGACTTTGTCAGATATTTTCAACCTTTTTGTAAATATTTTAACCATTCTGTAGGTTGTCTGTTTACTCTGTTAATGTTTTTGTTTTTGTTTTGATTTTGCTGTGCAGAAGATCTGTAATTTTATTAGGTACCTTTTGTCTATTTTTGTTGTTTTTGCAATTGCTTTTGGAGACTTTGCCGTAAAATTTTTGCTGAGACCTCTGTCCAGAGTACTGTATCCTAAGATTTCTAATTGACTTTAAAAAATAATTTTAGGTCTTTCATTTAAGTCTTTAATGCACCATCAGTTGATTTCTATATAAGATGTAAAGAAAGTGTCCATTTTTAGTATTCTGCATATGAGTATCCAGTTATCTCAGCAACATTTATTGAATAGTGAGTCCTATCACCATTGCTTCTTATAAAATTTTTCAAATATAAGATGATTGTAGGTGGGCAGCTTTATTTCTGGGTTCTCTAAACTGTTCAATTTGTCCATGTGTCTCTTTTTGTACCAATGTTATGCTATTTTGGTTACTGTAGCCTTGTAGTATAATAGGTTGACAGGTATTGTGATTCCTTCAGTTTTGTTCGTTTTGTTTAGGATTGCTTTAGTATTTTGGTTCTTTGGTTTCATGTGAATAGTTGATGAATTTTAAAATAAGTTATTTCTAATTCTTTGAAAAATGATTTGGTAGTTTGATAGGAATAGCATTGAATCTGTAAATTGCTTTGTGCCGTATGGATATTTTAATGTTATTGGTTCTCCCTATTCATCACCATGGAATGCTTTTCTGTTTTTTTGTGTAATCTCTGATTTCTTTCAGCAGTGTTTTGTAATTCTTCTTGTAGAGATCTATCTTCCAACTCTCTTGTTAGCTGTAATCTTAGATATTTTATTGTTTTTATGTCTTTTATGAATGAAATTGTGTTCTTGATTTGGCACTCATCTTAGATGTTATTGGTAAACAGAAATGCGATTGATTTTTGTACAATGATTTTGTATGCTTAAACTTTGCTGAAATACTGTATTAGATCTAGCAGCCCTTGGGCAGAGAATATGGGATTTTCTAGGTGTAGAATTATATTGTCTGCAAAAAAGATAATTTGACTTCTTCTCTTTCTATTCTGGTGCCTTTTATTTCTTTTACCTGATTGCGCTGGCTAGGACTTTCAGTACTATTAATATATTGAACAGGAGTGGTGAAAATGAGCATCCTTGCATTGTTCCAGTTTTCAAGGGGAATGCTTCCAGCTCTTGCTCATTCAGTATGATGTTTGCTGTGGGTTTGTCATAGATGGCTCTTATTATTTTGAGGTATGTTTCTTTGTTGCTTAGTTTGTTGAAGGTTTTTAACATGAAGGGATGTTGAAATTTATCAAAAACTTTTTCTACATTTATGGAGATGATCATGTGGTTTCTGTTCTCAGTTCTGTTTATTTGATTGATCACATTTATTGATTTGTGTATGTTAAACCAACCTTGCATCCGTGGAATAAAGACTATGTGATTGTGGTGGACTCACTTTTGATATTATCTGGGATTCAGCTTGCTTGTATTTGTTAAGGATGTTTGCATGTATGTTCACCAGGGATATTGTCATGAAGTTTTCTTTTTATATTGTGTCCTTGTCAGGTTTTGATATCATAAATGATGCTGTTCTTATAGAATGAGTTAGGAAGGAGTCCCTCCTCCAGTTTTTTGAGAATTAGTGCCAGCTCTTCATTATACATCTGGTAGTATCAAGCTGTAAATCTGTCTCATCCAGTGCTGCTTCTGGTTGGTAGGCTTTTTTATTACTTATTCAATTTCAGAACTCATTGTTGGTCTGTTCAGGGTTTTAAAATCCTTTTGGTTTAATCACAAGAGGTTGTATGTTTCCAGGAGTGTATACATTTCTTCTAGATTTTCTAATTTGTGTGCATAGAGGTGTTTGTAATCATCTCTGAGGGTTTTCTGTATTTCTGTTGGGCCAGTAGTAATATCCCATTTGTCATTTCCGATTGTGCTTGTTTGGATCTTCTCTCTTTTTTTCATTAATCTAGCTAGTGGTCTGTCAATCTTTTTTTTTTTTTTTTCTTTTATTATTTTTATTATTATTATTATTATACTTTAGGTTTTATGGTACATGTGCGCAATGTGCAGGTAAGTTACATATGTATACATGTGCCATGCTGGTGCGCTGCACCCACCAACTCGTCATCTAGCATTAGGTATATCTCCCAATGCTATCCCTCCCCCCTCCGCCCACCCCACAACAGTCCCCAGAGTGTGATATTCCCCTTACTGTGTCCATGTGTTCTCATTGTTCAATTCCCACCTATGAGTGAGAATATGCGGTGTTTGGTTTTTTGTTCTTGCGATAGTTTACTGAGAATGATGATTTCCAATTTCATCCATGTCCCTACAAAGGACGTGAACTCATCATTTTTTATGGCTGCATAGTATTCCATGGTGTATATGTGCCATATTTTCTTAATCCAGTCTATCATTGTTGGACATTTGGGTTGGTTCCAAGTCTTTGCTATTGTGAATAATGCCGCAATAAACATACGTGTGCATGTGTCTTTATAGCAGCATGATTTATAGTCCTTTGGGTATATACCCAGTAATGGGATGGCTGGGTCGAATGGAATTTCTAGTTCTAGATCCCTGAGGAATCGCCACACTGACTTCCACAAGGGTTGAACTAGTTTACAGTCCCACCAACAGTGTAAAAGTGTTCCTATTTCTCCACATCCTCTCCAGCACCTGTTGTTTCCTGACTTTTTAATGATTGCCATTCTAACTGGTGTGAGATGGTATCTCATTGTGGTTTTGATTTGCATTTCTCTGATGGCCAGTGATGGTGAGCATTTTTTCATGTGTTTTTTGGCTGCATAAATGTCTTCTTTTGAGAAGTGTCTGTTCATGTCCTTCGCCCACTTTTTGATGGGGTTGTTTGTTTTTTTCTTGTAAATTTGTTTGCGTTCATTGTAGATTCTGGATATTAGCCCTTTGTCAGATGAGTAGGTTGCGAAAATTTTCTCCCATTTTGTAGGTTGCCTGTTCACTCTGATGGTAGTTTCTTTTGCTGTGCAGAAGCTCTTGAGTTTAATTAGATCCCATTTGTCAATTTTGACTTTTGTTGCCATTGCTTTTGGTGTTTTAGACATGAAGT
The DNA here is from genome assembly GCF_028885655.2 of Pongo abelii. Classification (NCBI taxonomy): domain Eukaryota; kingdom Metazoa; phylum Chordata; class Mammalia; order Primates; family Hominidae; genus Pongo; species Pongo abelii. Next base: position 34,052,833 of record NC_072005.2, on the reverse strand, counting down.
CCTTGCCCATGCCTATGTCCTGAATGGTAATGCCTAGGTTTTCTTCTAGGGTTTTTATGGTTTTAGGTCTAACATTTAAGTCTTTAATCCATCTTGAATTGATTTTTGTATAAGGTGTAAGGAAGGGATCCAGTTTCAGCTTTCTACATATGGCTAGCCAGTTTTCCCAGCACCATTTATTAAATAGGGAATCCTTTCCCCATTTCCTGTTTTTGTCAGGTTTGTCAAAGATCAGATACTTGTAGATATGTGGCATTATTTCTGATGGCTCTGTTCTGTTCCATTGATCTATATCTCTGTTTTAGTACCAGTACCATGCTGTTTTGGTTACTGTAGCCTTGTAGTATAGTTTGAAGTCAGGTAGTGTGATGCCTCCAGCTTTGTTCTTTTGGCTTAGGATTGACTTGGCGATGCGGGCTCTTTTTTGGTTCCATATGAACTTTAAAGTAGTTTTTTCCAATTCTGTGAAGAAAGTCATTGGTAGCTTGATGGGGATGGCATTGAATCTGTAAATTACCTTGGGAAGGATGGCCATTTTCATGATATTGATTCTTCCTACCCATGAGCATGGAATGTTCTTCCATTTGTTTGTATCCTCTTTTATTTCCTTGAGCAGTGGTTTGTAGTTCTCCTTGAAGAGGTCTTTCACATCCCTTGTAAGTTGGATTCCTAGGTATTTTATTCTCTTTGAAGCAATTGTGAATGGGAGTTCACTCATGATTTGGCTCTCTGTTTGTCTGTTATTGATGTATAAGAATGCTTGTGATTTTTGCACATTGATTTTGTATCCTGAGACTTTGCTGAAGTTGCTTATCAGCTTAAGGAGATTTTGGGCTGAGACAATGGGGTTTTCTAGATATACTACTATCATGTCATCTGCAAACAGGGACAATTTGACTTCCTCTTTTCCTAATTGAATACCCTTGATTTCCTTCTCCTGCCTAATTGCCCTGGCCAGAACTTCCAACACTATGTTGAATAGAAGTGGTGAGAGAGGGCATCCCTGTCTTGTGCCAGTTTTCAAAGGGAATGCTTCCAGTTTTTGCCCATTCAGTATGATATTGGCTGTGGGTTTGTCATAAATAGCTCTTATTATTTTGAGATACGTCCCATCAATTCCTAATTTATTGAGAGTTTTTAGCATGAAGGGTTGTTGAATTTTGTCAAAGGCCTTTTCTGCATCTATTGAGATAATCATGTGGTTTTTGTCTTTCGTTCTGTTTATATGCTGGATTACATTTATTGATTTGTGTATATTGAACCAGCCTTGCATCCCAGGGATGAAGCCCACTTGATCATGGTGGATAAGCTTTTTGATGTGCTGCTGGATTCTGTTTGCCAGTATTTTATTGAGGATTTTTGCATCAATGTTCATCAAGGATATTAGTCTAAAATTCTCTTTTTTTGTTGTGTCTCTGCCAGGCTTTGGTATCAGGATGATGCTGGCCTCATAAAATGAGTTAGGGAGGATTCCCTCTTTTTCTATTGATTGGAATAGTTTCAGAAGGAATGGTACCAGCTCCTCCTTGTACTTCTGGTAGAATTCGGCTGTGAATCCATCTGGACCTGGACTTTTTTTGGTTGGTAAGCTATTGATTATTGCCACAATTTCAGCTCCTGTTATTGGTCTATTCAGAGATTCAACTTCTTCCTGGTTTAGTCTTGGGAGGGTGTATGTGTTGAGGAATTTATCCATTTCTTCTTGATTTTCTAGTTTATTTGCTTAGAGGTGTTTGTAATATTCTCTGATGGTAGTTTGTATTTCTGTGGGATCGGTGGTGATATCCCCTTTATCATTTTTTATTGCATCTATTTGATTCTTCTCTCTTTTTTTCTTTATTAATCTTGCTAGCGGTCTATCAATTTTGTTGATCCTTTCAAAAAACCAGCTCCTGGATTCATTTATTTTTTGAAGGGTTTTTTGTGTTTCTATTACCTTCAGTTCTGCTCTGATTTTAGTTGTTTCTTGCCTTCTGCTAGCTTTTGAATGTGTTTGCTCTTGCTTTTCTAGTTCTTTTAATTGTGATGTTAGGGTGTCAATTTTGGATCTTTCCTGCTTTCTCTTGTGGGCATTTAGTGCTATAAATTTCCCTCTACACACTGCTTTGAATGCATCCCAGAGATTTTGGTATGTTGTGTCTTGGTTCTCGTTGGTTTCAAAGAACATCTTTATTTCTGCCTTCATTTCGTTATGTACCCAGTAGTCATTCAGGAGCAGGTTGTTCAGTTTCCACGTAGTTGAGCGGTTTTGAGTGAGATTCTTAATCCTGAGTTGTAGCTTGATTGCACTGTGATCTGAGAGACAGTTTGTTACAATTTCTGTTCTTTTACATTTATTGAGGAGAGCTTTACTTCCAAGTTTATGGTCAATTTTGGAATAGGTGTGGTGTGGTGCTGAAAAAAATGTATATTCTGTTGATTTGGGGTGGAGAGTTCTGTAGATGTCTATTAGGTCCGCTTGGTGCAGAGCTGAGTTCAATTCCTGGGTATCCTTGTTGACTTTCTGTCTCGTTGATCTGTCTAATGTTGATAGTGGGGTGTTAAAGTCTCCCATTATTAATGTGTGGGAGTCTAAGTCTCTTTGTAGGTCACTCAGGACTTGCTTTATGAATCTGGGTGCTCCTGTATTGGGTGCATATATATTTAGGATAGTTAGCTCTTCTTGTTGAATTAATCCCTTTACCATTATGTAATGGCCTTCTTTGTCTCTTTTGATCTTTGTTGGTTTAAAGTCTGTTTTATCAGAGACTAGGATTGCAACCCCTGCCTTTTTTTGTTTTCCATTTGCTTGGTAGATCTTCCTCCATCCTTTTATTTTGAGCCTATGTGTGTCTCTGCACGTGAGATGGGTTTCCTGAATACAGCACACTGATGGGTCTTGAGTCTTTATCCAGTTTGCCAGTCTGTGTCTTTTAATTGGAGCATTTAGTCCATTTACATTTAAAGTTAATATTGTTATGTGTGAATTTGATCCTGTCATTATGATGTTAGCTGGATATTTTGCTCGTTAGTTGATGCAGTCTCTTCCTAGTCTCGATGGTCTTTACATTTCGGTATGATTTTGCAGTGGCTGGTACCGGTTGTGCCTTTCCATGTTTAGCGCTTCCTTCAGGAGCTCTTTCAGGGAAGGCCTGGTGGTGACAAAATCTCTCAGCATTTGCTTGTCTGTAAAGTATTTTATTTCTCCTTCACTTATGAAGCTTAGTTTGGCTGGATATGAAATTCTGGGTTGAAAATTCTTTTCTTTAAGAATGTTGAATATTGGCCCCCACTCTCTTCTGGCTTGTAGGGTTTCTGCCGAGAGATCCGCTGTTAGTCTGATGGGCTTCCCTTTGATGGTAACCCGACCTTTCTCTCTAGCTGCCCTTAACATTTTTTCCTTCATTTCAACTTTGGTGAATCTGACAATTATGTGTCTTGGAGTTGCTCTTCTTGAGGAGTATCTTTGTGGCGTTCTCTGTATTTCCTGAATCTGAATGTTGGCCTGCCTTGCTAGATTGGGGAAGTTCTCCTGGATAATATCCTGCAGAGTGTTTTCCAACTTGTTTCCATTCTCCCCGTCACTTTCAGGTACACCAATCAGACGTAGATTTGGTCTTTTCACATAGTCCCACATTTCTTGGAGGCTTTGCTCATTTCTTTTTATTCTTTTTTCTCTAAACTTCCCTTCTCGCTTCATTTCATTCATTTCATCTTCCAGGGCTGATACCCTTTCTTCCATTTGATCGCATCGGCTCCTGAGGCTTCTGCATTCTTCACGTGGTTCTCGAGCCTTGGTTTTCAGCTCCATCAGCTCCTTTAAGCACTTCTCTGTATTGGTTATTCTAGTTATACATTCTTCTAAATTTTTTTCAAAGTTTTCGACTTCTTTGCCTTTGGTTTGAATATCCTCCCGTAGCTCGGAGTAATTTGATCGTCTGAAGCCTTCTTCTCTCAGCTCGTCAAAGTCATTCTCCGTCCAGCTTTGTTCCGTTGCTGGTGAGGAACTGCGTTCCTTTGGAGGAGGAGAGGTACTCTGGTTTTTAGAGTTTCCAGTTTTTCTGCTCTGTTTTTTCCCCATCTTTGTGGTTTTATCTACTTTTGGTCTTTGATGATGGTGATGTACAGATGGGTTTTTGGTGTGGATGTCCTTTCTGTTAGTTTTCCTTCTAACAGACAAAACCCTCAGCTGCAGGTCTGTTGGAGTACCTGGCCTGCCGTGTGAGGTGTCAGTCTGCCCCTGCTGGGGGGTGCCTCCCAGTTAGGCTACTCGGGGGTCAGGGGTCAGGGACCCACTTGAGGAGGCAGTCAGCCCGTTCTCAGATCTCCAGCTGCGTGCTGGGAGAACCACTGCTCTCCTCACAGCTGTCAGACAGGGACATTTAAGTCTGCAGAGGTTACTGCTGTCTTTTTGTTTGTCTGTGTCCTGCCCCCAGAGGTGGAGCCTACAGAGGCAGGCAGGCCTCCTTGAGCTGTGGTGGGCTCCACCCAGTTCAAGCTTCCGGGCTGCTTTGTTTACCTAAGCGAGCCTGGGCAATGGCGGGCGCCCCTCCCCCAGCCTCGCTGCCGACTTGCTGTTTGATCTCAGACTGCTGTGCTAGCAATCAGCGAGACTCCGTGGGCGTAGGACCCTCTGAGCCAGGTGCGGGCTATACTCTCCTGGGGCACCGTTTCCTAAGCCCGTCGGAAAAGCACAGTATTCGGGTGAGAGTGGCCCGATTTTCCAGGTGCCGTCTGTCACCCCTGGAAAGGGAACTCCCTGACCCCTTGCGCTTCCCGAGTGAGGCAATGCCTTGCCCCTGCTTCAGCTGGCGCACGGTGCACTCACCCACTGACCTGTGCCCACTCTCTGGCACTCCCTAGTGAGATGAAAATGGTACCTCAGATGGAAATGCAGAAATCACCCATCTTCTGCGTAGCTCACGCTGGGAGCTGTAGACCGGAGCTGTTCCTATTCAGCCATCTTGGCTCCTCCCCCCTCTGTCAATCTTATGTATTCTTTAAAAGAACCAACTTTTGGTTTCATTTGACGTTTTGTATGATTTTTCATATCTTAGTTTTATTTAGTTCAGCTCTGATTCTCACTATTTTTTGAGATACTTCTTGATATTGATTCCTAATTGTATTTTTCTGTGGTCTAAGAGTGTGGTTGGTATGATTTCAGCTTTTTGAGTTTGTTGACGTTTGCTTTATGGTTGAGCATGCAGTAGATTTTGGATTATGTTTCATGTGCAGATGAAAATAATATATATTCTGTTGGTTTTTGGTGGAGTATTCTGTAGATGTCTGTCTGGTCTATTTTATCAAGTGTCAAGTTTTAGTCCTGAATATCTTTTTTTATTATTATTATACTTTAAGTTCTAGGGTACATGTGCACAACGTGCAGGTATGTTACATATGTATACATGTGCCATGTTGGTGTGCTGCACCTGTTAACTTGCCATTTACATTAGGTATATCTCCTAATGCTATCCTTTCCCCTCCTCCCACCCCACGACAGGCCCTGGTGTGTGATGTTCCCCACCCTGTGTCCAAGTGTTCTCATTGCTCAGTTCCCACCTATGAGTGAGAATATGTGGTTGGTTTTCTGTCCTTGCAATAGTTTGCTCAGAATGATGGTTTCCAGCTTCATCCATGTCCCTACAAAGGACATGAACTCATCCTTTTTTATGGATGCATAGGATTCCATGGTGTACATGTGCCACATTTTCTTATTCCAATCTATCATTGATGGACATTTGGATTGGTTCCCAGTCTTTGCTATCGTGAATAGTGCCGCAGTAAACATATGTGTGCATGTGTCTTCATTGCAGCATGATTTATAATCCTTTGGGTATATGCCCAGTGATGTGATGGCTGGGTCAAATGGTATTTCTAGTTCTAGATCCTTGAGGAATCGCCACACTGTCTTCCACAATGGTTGAACTAGTTTACAGTCCCACCAACAGTGTAAAAGTGTTCCTGTTTCTCTACATCCTCTCCAGCCCCTGTTGTTTCCTGAGTTTTTAATGATCGCCGTTCTAACTGGTGTGAGATGGTATCTCATTGTGGTTTTGATTTGCATTTCTCTGATGGCCAGTGATGATAAGCATTTTTTCTTGTGTCTGTTGGCTGCATAAATGTCTTCTTTTGAGAAGTGTCTGTTCATATCCTTTGCCCACTTTTTGATGGGATTGTTTGATTTTTTTCTTGTAAATTTGTTAAAGTTCTTTGTAGATTCTGGATATTAGCCCTTTGTCAGATGGGTAGATTGTAAAAATGTTCTCCCATTCTGTAGGTTGCCTGTTCACTTTGGTGGTAGTTTCTTCTGCTGTGCAGCAGCTCTTTAGTTTAATTAGATCCCATTTGTCAATTTTGGCTTTTGTTGCCATTGCTTTTGGCGTTTTAGTCATGAAGTCCTTCCCCATGCCTATGTCCTGAATAGTATTGCCTAGAGTTTCTTCTAGGGTTTTTATGGTTTCTAGGTCTTACGTTTAAGTCTTTAATCCATCTTGAATTAATTTTTGTATAAGATGTAAGGAAGGGATCCAATTTCAGCTTTCTACATATGGCTAGCCAGTTTTCCCAGCACCATTTATTAAATAGGGAATCCTTTCCTCATTGCTTGTTTTTGTCAGGTTTGTCAAACATCAGATGGTTGTAGATGTGTGGTATTATTTCTGAGGGCTCTATTCTGTTCCATTGGTCTATATCTCTGTTTTGGTACCAGTACCATGCTGTTTTGGTTACTGTAGCCTAGTAGTATAGTTTGAAGTCAGGTAGCTTGATGCCTCCAGCTTTGGTTCCATATGAACTTTAAAGTACTTTTTTCCAATTATTTGAAGAAAGTCATTGGTAGCTTGATGGGGATGGCTTGAATCTATAAATCAACTTGGGCAGTATGGCCGTTTTCACAATATTGATTCTTCCTATGCATGAGCATGGAATGTTCTTCCATTTGTTTGTGTCCTCTTTTATTTCGTTGAGCAGTGGTTTGCAGTTCTCCTTGAAGAGGTCCTTCACATCCCTTGTAAGTTGGATTCCTAGGTATTTTATTCTCTTTGAAGCAATTGTGAATGAGAGTTCACTCATGATATGGCTCTCTGTTTGTCTGTTATTGGAGTATAGGAATGCTTGTGATTTTTGTACATTGATTTTGTATTCTGAGACTTTGCTGAAGTTGCTTATCAGCTTAAGGATATTTTGGGCTGAGACAATGGGGTTTTCTAAATATACAATCATGTCATCTGCAAACAGGGGCAATTTGACTTCCTCTTTTCCTAATCGAATACGCTTTATTTCTCTCTCTTGCCTGATTGCCCTGGCCAGAACTTCCAACACTATGTTGAATAGGAGTGGTGAGAGAGGGCATCCCTGTCTTGTGCCAGTTTTCAAAGGGAATGCTTCCAGTTTTTGCCCATTTAGTATGATATTGGCTGTTGTTTTGTCATAAATAGCTCTTATTATTTTGAGCTACGTCCCATCAATACCTAGTTTATTGAGAGTTTTTAGCATGAAGAGCTGTTGAATTTTGTTGAAGGTCTTTTCTGCATCTATTGAGATAATCATGTGGTTTTGGTGTTTGGTTCTGTTTATATGATGGATTATGTTTATTGATTTGCATATGTTGAACCAGCCTTGCATCCCAGGGATGAAGCCCACTTGATCATGGTGGATAAGTTTTTGATGTGCTGCTGGATTCGGTTTGCCAGTATTTTATTGAGGATTTTTGCATGGATATTCATCAGGGATATTGGTCTAAAATTCTCTTTTTTTGTGTGTGTCTCTGCCAGGCTTTCGTATCAGGAGATGTTGGCCTCATAAAATGAATTAGGGAGGATTCCCTCTTTTTCTGTTGATTGTAATAGTTTCAGAAAGAATGGTACCAGCTCCTCTTTGTACCTCTGGTGGAATTTGGGTGTGAATCTGTCTTGTCCTGGACTTTTTTTGGTTGGTAGGCCATTAATTATTGCCTCAATTTCAGAACCTGTTATTGGTCTATTCAGGGATTCAGTTTCTTCCTGGTTTAGTCTTGGGAGGGTGTATGTGTCCAGGAATTCATCCATTTCTTCTAGATTTTCTAGTTTATTTGCGTAGAGGTGTTTATAGTATTCCCTGATCATAGTTTGTATTTCTGTGGGATCGGTGGTGATATCCCCTTTATCATTTTTTATTTCATCTATTTGATTCTTCTCTCCTTTCTTCTTTATTAGTCTTGCTAGTGGTTTATCAATTTTGCTGATCTTTTCTAAAAACCAGCTCCTGTATTCATTGATTTTTTGAAAGGTTTTTTGTGTCTCTATCTCCTTCAGTTCTGCTCTGATCTTAGTTATTTCTTGCCTTCTGCTAGCTTTTGAATGTGTTTGCTCTTGCTTCTCTAGTTCTCTGAATTGTGATGTTAGGGTGTCAATTTTAGATCTTTCCTGCTTTCTCTTGTGGGCATTTAGTGCTATACATTTCCCTCTACACACTGTTTTAAATGTGTCCCAGAGATTCTGATATGTTGTGTCCTTGTTCTCATTGGTTTCAAAGAACATCTTTATTTTTGCCTTCATTTCGTTATGTACCCAGTAGTCATTCAGGAGCAGGTTTTTCAGTTTCCATGTAGTTGTGCGGTTTTGAGTGAGTTTCTTAATCCTGACTTCTAGTTTGATTACACTGTGGTCTGAGAGACAGTTTGTTATAATTTCTGTTCTTTCACATTTGCTGAGGAGTGCTTTACTTCCAACTATGTGGTCAATTTTGGAGTAAGTGCAGTTTGGTGCTGAGAAGAATGTATATTCTGTTGATTTGGGGTGGAGAGATCTGTAGATGTCTATTAGGTTCACTTGGTGCAGAGCTGAGTTCAATTCCTGGATATCCTTGTTAACTTTCTGTCTTGTTGATCTGTCTAATGTTGACAGTGGGGTGTTAAAGTCTCCCATTACTATTGTGTGGGCATCTAAGTCTCTTTGTAGGTCTCTAAGGACTTGCTTTATGAATCTGGGTGCTCCTGTATTGGGTGCATACATATTTAAGATAGTTAGCTCTTCTTCTTGAATTGATTCCTTTACCATTATGTAACGGCCTTTTTTTGTCTCTTTTGATCTTTGTTGGTTTAAAGTCTGTTTTATCAGAGACTAGGATTGCAACCTCTGCTTTTTTTTGCTTTCCATTTGCTTGGTAGATCTTCCTCCATCCTTTTATTTTGAGCCTATGTGTGTCTCTGCACATGAGATGGGTCTCTTGAGTACAGCACACTGATAGGTCTTGACTCTTTATCCAATTTGCCAGTCTGTGTCTTTTAATTGGAGCATTTAGCCCATTTACATTTAAGGTTAATATTGTTATGTGTGAATTTGATCCTGTCATTATGATGTTAGCTGGTTATTTTGCTCATTAGTTGATGCAGTTTCTTCCTAGCCTTGATGGTCTTTACAATTTGGCATGTTTTTGCAGTGGCTGGTACTGGTTGTTCCTTTCCATGTTTAGTGCTTCCTTCAGGAGCTCTTTTAAGGCAGGCCTGGTGGTGACAAAATCTCTCAGCATTTGTTTGTCTGTAAAGGATTTTATTTCTCCTTCACTTATGAAGCTTAGTTTGGCTGGATATGAAATTCTGGGTTGAAAATTCTTTTCTTTATGAATGTTGAATATTGGCCCCCACTCTCTTCTGGCTTGTAGAGTTTCTTCTGAGAGATCCGCTGTTATTCTGATGGGCTTCCCTTTGTGGGTAACCTGACCTTTCTCTCTGGCTGCCCTTAACATTTTTTCCTTCATTTCAACTTTGGTGAATCTGACAATTATGTGTCTTGGAGTTGCTCTTCTCGAGGAGTATCTTTGTGGCATTCTCCATATTTCCTGAATTTGAATGTTGGCCTGACTCGCTAGGTTGGGGGAATTTTCCTGGATAATATCCTGAAGAGGGTTTTCCAACTTGGTTCCATTCTCCCTGTCACTTTCAGGTACACCAATCAGACGTAGATTTGGTCTTTTCACATAGTCCCATATTTCTTGGAGGCTTTGTTCATTTCTTTTTACTCTTTTTTCTCTAAACTTCTCTTCTTGCTTCATTTCATTCATTTGATCTTCAATCACTGATACGCTTTCTTCCACTTGATCAAATCGGCTACTGAAGCTTGTGCATGCGTCACGTAGTTCTTGTACTGTGGTGTTCAGCTCCATCAGGTCATTTCAGGACTTCTTGACACTGTTTATTCTAGTTAGCCATTTGTCTAATATTTTTTCAAGGTTTTTAGCTTCTTTGCGATGGGTTCAAACATCCTCCTTTAACTCAGAGAGGTTTGTTATTACCGATCATTTGAAGCTTTCTTCTCTCAACTCATCAAAGTCATTCTCCCTCCAGCTTTGTTCCACTGATGATGACGAGCTGCATTCCTTTGGAGGAGAAGAAGCACTCTGATTTTTAGAATTTTTAGCTTTTCTGCTCTGGTTTCTCCCCATCTTTGTGGTTTTTGTCTACCTTTGGTCTTTGATGATGGTGACATACAGATGGGGTTTTGGTGTGGGTGTCCTTTCTGTTTGTTAGTTTTCCTTCTAACAGTCAGGACCCTCAGCTGCAGATCTGTTGGAGTTTGCTGGAGGTCCACTCCAGACACTGTTTGCCTGGATATCACCAGCGGAGGCTGCACAACAGCAAATATTGCGGAACGGAAGATGTTGCTGCCTGATCCTTCCTCTGGAAGCTTTGTCTCAGAGGGGCACCCGGCTATATGAGGTGTCAGTTGGCCCCTACTGGGAGGTGTCTCCCAGTTAGGCTACTCGGGGGTCAGGGACCCACTTGAGGAGGCAGTCTGTCCGTTCTCAGATCTCAAGCTTCATGCTGGGAGAACCACTACTCTCTTCAAAGCTGTCAGACAGGGACGTTTAAGTCTGCAGAAGTTTCTGCTGCCTTTTGTTCAGCTATGCCCTGCCCCGAGAGGTGGAGTCTACAGAGGCAGGCAGGCCTCCTTGAGTTGCAGCGGGCTCCACCCAGTTCGAGCTTCCTGGCCACTTTGTTTACCTACTCAAACCTCAGCAATGGTGTACGCCCCTCCCCAAGCCTTGCTGCCGCCTTGTAGTTCAATCTTAGACTGTTGTTCTAGCAGTGAGTGAGGCTCTGTGGGTGTGGGACCCTCCGAGCCAGGCACAGGATATAATCTCCTGGTGTGCTGTTTGCTAAGGCTGTTGGAAAAGCGCAGTATTAGGGTGGGAGTGTCCCGATTTTCCAGGTACCGTCTGTCATGGCTTCCCTTTGCTAGGAAAGGGAGTTCCTCAACCCCTTGTGCTTCCTGGGTGAGGCGATGCCCCACCCTGCTCCGTGGGCTGTACCCACTGTCTGAAAAGCCCCAGTGAGATGAACCTGGTACCTCAGTTGGAAATTCAGAAATCACCCATCTTCTGCGTTGCTCACACTGGGCGCTGCAGACTGGAGCTGTTCCTATTCGGCCATCTTAGTGGGGTATTCTCCTGAATATCTTTTTTTCACTTTTCTGCCTCGATGATCTGTCAGTGGGGTATTGAAGTTGTTTGGTATTGTTGTGTGGTATCTAAGTCTCTTTGTAGGTTTCTAAGAACTTGCTTTATGAATCTGGGTGCTGCAATGTTGAGTGCATACGTATTTAAGATAGTTAAGTCTTCTTCTTGAATTGAACCCTTTATCATTATGTAATGCCTTTCTTTGTCCTTTCTCATTACTGTTGATTAAAGTTTGCTTTGTCTGAAATAAGAATAGCAAATTCTGCTTTTTTTGTTTAGTTGGTAAATTTTTATATATTCCTATAATTTGAACCTATGAGTGTCATAGCAAGTAAGATGGGTATTTTCAATAGAGCGTGTAGTTGAGTCTTGCTTCTTTATCCAACTTGCCATTCTGTGACTTTTAAGTGGTGCATTTATTGCATTCACATTCAAAATTTATTGATATGTATACGTTTAATCCTGTCACCATATTGTTAGCTGGTTTTTATGTAGACTTAATTTTGTAGTTGCTTTATAGTGTCCTTGGTCTATGTACATAAATGTGCTTTCTGGTGGCTAGAAACTCATTTCCATGTTTAGCACTTCCTCAGGATCTCTTTTAAGGAAGGTCTGGTGGTCATTGCCTTAGCATTTACTTATCTGAAAAGAATTAGGGATTTTTTTTTTCTTATGAAGGTTAGTTTGGCTGGATATGAAATTCTTGGTTGGAATTTTTTATTACGGATACAGAATATAGGCCCTCAATCTCTTCTGGTTTATAAGATTTCTGCTGAAAAGTCTACTGTTAGGCTGATGGGATTCCCTTTGTTTGTGGCCTGCCCTTTCTCTCCACTTTCCTTTAGTATTTTTTATTTTGCATTCACCCTGAAGAATATGTTGACTCTGTGTCTTGAGGAGGGCCTTCTTGTCTAGTATCTTGAAGAGGTTCTCTAAATTTTCTGACCATGAATGGTGACTTTGCTAGCAAAGTTGAGAAATTTTTCATCAACAATATTCTCAAATATGTTTTCCAAGTTGCTTGCTTTCTCTCCCTCTATTTCAGGGACACTAATGCATGATAGATTTAGTCTCTTTACATAATTGTATTATTTCTCAGAGATTTTGTTTATTTTAAAGTTCTTTTTTTAGATTTGTGTCTGACTGAGTCAGTTCAAAGAACCAGTCTTGAAGCTCTGAAATTCTTTCCTCAGCTTGGTCTATTCTGCTGTTAATGTTTTATAAAATTCTTGTAGTGAGTTTTTCAGCTCCATTAGATCAGTTTGGTTTTGCATTAAAATGGTTTTATCTTGTATCTCAGCCCTTGTATCATTTTGTTGATTTCCTTAGATTCCTTGGACTGGGTTTCAACTTTCTCCTGAATCTCAGTGATCTTCATTGCTATATAGATTCTGCATTATATGTCTGACATTTCAGTAATTTCTGTCTAGTTAAATTAATGAGGAGCTAAGTTTGAGGATTTGAAGGTAGGAAGACACGTCTGCTCTTTCAGTTGCCAGAGTTCTAGCACTGATTCTCTTATCTATGTGGAGTGATGTTTCTTTAATTTTTGAAGTTGCTATTCTTTGGATGGCGCTTTTTGCTTTTATATTCTTTGATATCCTTGAGGACTTTACTGTGGTGACAGTTGGGTTCAGTTGGCTGGCTATTTAGCTGGATAATTTCAGGGGGCTGAGGCTCAGCTCAGTCCTCCTGGGCTGTATATTCTAACATTGGGGGCCTGGGACCAGGCCCATGGCTTTGTTCTCTGGCTCCTCAATGTTAAGCATCCACTTCACTGGAGGTAGCAAGGCATTCTGGGTCAACAACACTTTGATGGGGGTGCTGTTAAAAGAGCTTCATCAGGGTAATGGCAGCAGGGCATGCACTTGTACATTCCAGCAGCAACAGGGCAATGGTATGGCAGCATTTGTGTGCATGCCTGTGTGTACACAAGTGGCAGCAGCATGGCACGGTCCACACGTGTTCACACACTGGTGGCATGGGACAGTGGTACAGCAGGGTCCACATGTGCACCAGCAGTGGCAGGGTGGTGGCTCAGCAGGATCTGTGCATACATTTGCACTGATGGCACCAGGATGGTGAGGCCCACACACTCACATGCACCAGCAAAGCAGTTGGCAGATTTGGGGCAATTGCATGCCATCAAAGTGGTGGGAGGATGCTGCAGGCAAGTGTGTGCCAGTGAAGCAGTCACGGGAGGCTGTGGACAGTTGTGTGCTGGTGGGGTCCCTTGAACAGAAGCTCTCTGATAGTTAGGTGTGGTCTTCCAGTGAAGGACCTATGGTGGTGGCCACTGGGAAGCACCTTGTCTGAGCATCTGAGGCTGCACTGTTAGTGGGTGGGGCCAGGCAGGGACTCTAGGAGAGACTGGCAGACAGGGGTGTTCAGACCAGAATAGCTCCATCCCATGGACAAGGTAGCTCTGTTCTACTCGGATCCGACAGCCAAGAAAGGCCAAAGCTACCTAAATGAGTGGGGTGATCCTTGGGGGATGGGCATCCCTGGCCATGCTACACTGCAGTTGTTCCCATGCCAAACCCTTTGGGCTCCACAAAGGCTGGAATCCCCTCTCTGCCAACTCTTCAAACAGCTCTCCCTGCCATCTGAATGTCCAGGGGATCATAGGGTCTTCTGCAGCTAGGATTCTGAAGGTCCATGGTGAGAGTGAACCACTCCATGCCTATTTAACTCACCCTTTCCCCAAGAGCTGCATAAGGCCAGGAACAAGTCCTGGTGCTTGGCAACCCTTTGCAGGGTTTCCAGATATCTCTCTCTTCAGCCTAGTGTCTGTGTCCCTCCTCCACACACTCTCAATGTGTTCTTTCTGACAATCTGCTTGGAGTACTGGTCTTCTTGATTGTCTGGCCTCCCAGGGAGAAGTTCTTCCTCACCGTGTCAGGTCATCCCTCTTGGCTTTTCTCCTCTCCAATATCTTTTTTAAAAAAATTTGAACACGTTATTTGAACTTTTTTTTCTCCATTTGGGCCCTCGTGGACCTATGGATATATCCAGCTTTTAAAAAATGTAATAATGTGGCTGGGTGTGGTGGCTCACGCCTGTAATCCTAGCACTTTGGGAGGCCGAGGCAGATGGATTGCCTGAGTTCAGGAGTTCGAGACCAGCCTGGGCAACACAGTGAAACCCCCATCTCTACTAAAAAAAAATACAAAAAATTAGCCAGGCGTGGCATTGTGAGCCTGTGGTCCCAACTCGGGAGGCTGAGGTGGAAGAATCACTTGGGCCCAGGAGGCAGAGGTTGCAGTGAGCTGAGACAGTGCCATCTCGTAATGCTATCCCTCCCCCAGTCCCCCACCCACCGACATGCCCTGGTGTGTGATGTTCCCACCCTATGTCCATGTGTTCTTATTGTAGAACATATTATTTTAATGTTATTCTTCCTACTGACACCTCATAGGCCTATAGAGATACGCAGTAATAAGAGGCAAGTGGAAACATACTTTCCATAAAATGGGTTATAAACTGTTTCTTTCCATGAATGATAGTTTAACAAAAAAGGAGCTTATAAACAAATGTTGAGAAGGTCATGTTTCTTTCTCTAATAAGTGCCAAGTCCAAAAAAAACCAAAAAACAAAAAACCTCCACCCATAGAAAGTAAAGGCACCCTTACTTTCTGCAAGATTGATTATTTAGTGTTTTATTTCAATGAACTGAAATGTTTGGTGACTGTGATGCTTTTCTCAGTGAAGTTTAGAACATGTTATTGAACATTTTTCTCTTTCCACTGAGATTTCATAGACATACAGAAATATCCAGCAACAAAAGGCAAATGTAGTCATGCTTCCTGTAAGAAACATTGTAAACTGTTTTCATTCAGTGAATAAAAGAGTTTGACACTAAAAGGCATTTGTAAGTAAATATTTAGAAGAAATTATTAGAACATGGTTTTTCCCCAGTGAGCACCAAGAGGCTGATAGAGAAATCCACCTATAAAAAGTAAATGTAAGCTTGTTTTCTGCAAGATTAATCATTAACTGTTTTCTTTCAGTGAATAGAAGAATTTGATAAATGAGATGCATTTCTAACCAAAAGTTTAGAACGCGTTATTTGAACATTTTTCTATGCCCATTGTTTCCATGTAGGCCTAAAGACATTTTTAGTAATAAAAGAGAAGTGTAATTATGGTTTTCTTAGAATGCATAATAAACTCTTTTTTTCATTGAAGTGTTTCAAAAAGAAAGGTGTTTGTAAGCAAATATTGAGAAGTTATTAGAACATATTTCTGTTTCCAATAGGCACCAATAGGCCAACAGAAAAATACACGTATAAAAAGTAAATGTAAGCTTATTTTTTTATGATTCATCGTTCACTGTTTCTTTCAGGAAGTCTAAGATTTTTATGAATAAGATAATTTTCTAAGTGAAAACTGAGAACATGTTATTGAAACATTTTCTTTCTTCTTTGGGCCCTCATTGGCCAGTAGAGCTATCCAGAAAAAAAATAGCAAATTTAATTATGATTTCCTTAAGATGCATCACAGTATTCTTTCATTCTGTAAATGGGAGAGTTTGAAAAAAAATCATCTTTAAGCAAACACAAAGAAGAAATTATTATAACATGTTTCTTTTTCTAGTAGATAGCAAGAGGCCAGTAGAAAATCCACCTATAAAGAGTAAATGTAAGCTTACTTTCTTTAAGATTCATAATTAACTGTTTTCTTTTAGTGAATGAAAGAGCTTGAAGAAGAAGATCCTTTTCTAAGTAAAGGTTTGTGTTATATAATTTGAACATTTTTATTCCCTATTGGGCTCTTATGGGCTTATAGAGATGTCAAGCAATCAGAAGCAAATGTAAGCATGCTTTCCATAAGATGCATCAAGAACTGCTTTTTAAAATAATGAATAGAGGAGTTTAACACAGAAATAATTTGTAATTAGACACTGAGAAGACATTATTAGGACATGTTTCTTTCTCCAATAGGCACCAACAGCCAGAAAAGATATTCATAAATTTAAACAGTAAATGTAGGTTAAGTTTTTTCAAGATCTATAACTAACTGCTTTATTTCAGTGAATAAAATAGTTGAATGAATGAGATAATTTTTTTAACTAAAAATTTAGTATATGGTATTTTATATGGTTTGGCTGTCTTTCCACCCAAGTCTCAGCTTGAATTATATCTCTCAGAATTCCCATGTGTTGTGGAAGGGACCCAGGGGGAGGAAATTGAATCACGGGGACCGGTCTTTCCCATGCTATTCTTGTGATAGTGAATAACTCTCACGAGATCTAATGGGTTTATTGGAGGTTTCTGCTTTTGCTTCTTCCTCATTTTCTCTTGCTGCTGCCACATGAGAAATGCCTTTCACCTCCCGCCATGATTATGAGGCCTCCCCAGCCATGTGGAACTGTAAGTCCAATTAAACCTCTCTTTCTCCCAGTCTCAGGTATGTCTTTATCAGCAGTGTGAAAACAGACTAATACAGTAAATTGATACCCAGAGTGGGTATTGCTGAAAAGATACCTGAAAATGTGGAAGCAACTTTTGAACTAGGTAACAGGCAGATATTGGAACAGTTTGGAGGTCACAGAAGAAGACAGGAAAATACGGGAAAGTTTGGAACTTCCTAGAGACTTGCTCAATGGCTTTGACAAAAATGCTGATAGTGATATGAACAACAAGGTCCAGGCTGAGGTGGTCTCAGATGGAGATGAATAACTTGTTGGGAACTGGAGTAAAGGTGACCCTTATTACGTCTTAGCAAAGAGACTGGCAGCATTTTTCTCCTGCCCTAGAGATTTGTGGAACTTTGAACTTGAGAGAGATGATTTAGGGTATCTGGCGGAAGAAATTTCTAAGCAGCAAAGCATTCAAGAGGTGACTTGGGTACTATTAAAGGCATTCAGTTTCAAAAGGGAAACAGAGCATAAAAGTTTGGAAAATTTGCAGCCTGACAATGCAATAGAAAAGAAAAACCCATTTGTTGAGGAGAAATTCAAGTCGGCTGCAGAAATTTGCGTAAGTAATGTTAATACCCAAGGCAATGGAGAAAATGTCTCTGGGGCATGTCAGAGGTCTTCACAGCAGTCTCTCCCATAACAGGCTTGGAGGCCTAGGAGGAAAAGATGGTTTCCTGGGCCAGGCCCAGGGTCGCTATGCTGTGTTCATTCTAGGTACTTGGTGCCCTGTGTCCCAGCCATTCCAGCTATGACTGAAAGAGGCCAACATAGAGCTCAGGCCGTGGCTTCAGTGGGTGTGAGCCTCAAGCCTTGCAGCTTCCATGTGGTGTTGAGTCTGTGGGTGCACAGAAGTCAGGAATTCAGGTTTGGGAACCTCCATACAGAGGATGTATGGAAATACCTAGATGTCCAGTCAGAAGTTTGCTGCAGGGCTGGGGCCCTCATGGAGAACCTCTGCTAGGGCAGTACGGAAGGGAAATGTAGGATGGGAGACTCCACACAGAGTCCCCACTGGGGTGCTGCCTAGTGGAGCTATGAGAAGAGAGCCACCATCCTAAGACCCCAGAATGATAGATCCACCAACAGCTTGCATCGTGTACCTGGAAAAGCCACAGACACTCAACACCAGCCCATAAAAGCAGCTGGGAGGGAGGCTGTACCCTGCAAAACCACAGGGGCGGAGCTGCCCAAGCCCATGTGAACCCACCTTTTGCATCAGCGTGGACTGGATGTGAAACATGGAGTCAAAGGAGATCATTTTGAAACTTTAAGATTTGACTGCCTTGCTGGATTTCATACTTGCATGGGGCCTGCATCCCCTTTGTTTTTGCCAATTTCTCTCATTTGGAATGGCTGTATTTACCCAATGCCTACACCCCTGTTGTATCTAGGAAGTAGCTAACTTGCTTTTGATTTTACAGGCTCATAGGCATAAGGGATTTGCCTTTTCTCCGATGAGACTTTGGACTGTGGACTTTTGAGTTAATACTGAAATGAGTTAAGACTTTGGGGGACTGTTAGGAAGGCATGATTGGTTTTGAAATTTGAGGACATGAGATTTGGAGGGGTCCGGGGTGGAATGATATGGTGTGGCTGTGTCCCCACCCAAATCTCAACTTGAATTGTATCTCCCAGAAGTCCCACACGTGTGGGAGGGACCCAGGGGGAGGTAATTGAATCATAGGGGCCAGTCTTTCCCACGCTGTTCTCATGATAGTGAATAAGTCTCATGAGATCCATTGGGTTTATCAGGGGTTTCCACTTTTGCTTCTTTCTCATTTTTTCTTGCCACCACCATATAAGAAATGCCTTTCACCTCCTGCCATGATTTTGAGGACTCCCCAGCCATATGGAACTGTAAGTCCAATTAAACCTTTCTTTTTTCCCAGTCTCAGATAGTCTTTATCAGCAGCATGAAAATGGACTAATACAGTATTCTAATATATTTCTGGGTTTTTGGAGCCCTCATCAGCCAACACAGATGCCCAGCAATAAAAGGAAAATGTAATTATGCTTCTTTGAGGATGCATCATAAATTATTTTTTTTTCAGTGCATAGAAGAGTTTGACACAGGAAGGCATATTTAGGCAAATTCGGAAAATAGGTTATTAGAACATGTGTCCTTGTCCATTTATGCCAGGAGGCCAATAGAGAAATCTGTGCATACAAAGTAGATGTAAGCTTGCATTCTTCATGATTCTTTGTTAACTTTTCTTTCAGTTAATAGAAAAGTTGGATGAACGTTTTTCAAAGTGAAAGTTTAGAACATGTTATATGAATATATTTTTTCCTTATTCAGTGCTTATAGACCTAGAGCGATATTTAGATATAAAATAAATTTGTAATCATCCTCCTCCTAGGATTCATCATGTACTGTTCCCTGTCAGTGAATAGAATTTGTCACAAAATGGCATTTGTAAGCAAATATTGAGGAATATGTATTAGAACATATTCCTTTTGCTAATAGCCATCTAGAATAGTGGTCCCCAAACTTTTTGGCACCAGGGACCAGTTTCTTGGAAGAAAAGTTTTCCATATATGGTGGAGAGATAATTTCAGAAGAATTCAAACTCATTACATTTATTGTGCACTTTATTTCTATTATCATAACATACTCACCATAATGTAGAATCAGTGGGAGCCCTGAGATTGTTTTCCTGCAACTAGATAGTCTCATCTGGGGGTGATGGGAGACAGTGACAGACCATTAGGTATTAGACTCTCATAAGGAGTGTGCAACCTAGAACCCTCACAGGGGCAGTTCACAATAAGAGTTGGAGTTCAGCTTTGCTCACTGACCCTCCACTCACCTCCTGCTTTGCAGCCCAGTTCCTAACAGGCCACAGAGCAGTAGTGGTCCATGGCCCAGGGATTGGGGACCCCTGGCCTAGAGGACGATAGAGCAATCCACCTATAAATAGTCAATGTCAAGCTTGCTTTTAGCAAAATTTATTATTAACTGTTTTCTTTCAGTGCATGAATGAGTCATACAAGAAAACTATTTTCTAATCAATTTTATATATATATATATATATATAATTTGAACTTCTTTTTACTTCTTCTGGCCTTCATCTACCAATAAAGACATCCAGCAATAAAAGGCAAATGTAAGAAAGAGTTTTTCTTAGGATATATCATTAACTTTTATTAAAGTGAATGAAAAATTTTTATATAGAAAAACATTTGTAAGAAATTATACTTTGATCAAAAGAATCATAAACTATTTTCTTTTTAGTGATTGGAAGGGTTTAACACAGAAAGGAATTTGTCAGCAAACTGAGAAGTTTTAGAACATTTTTTTTCCTCTGATATATACTAAGACTTATAGAGAAATCCACTCACAAAAAGTAAATGTAAGCTTGCTTTTTAAAACATTTACCATTAAGTATTTTCTTCTCGGGGTATGAAAAGAGTTCAGGGAATGAGAAGTTTTTCTAAGTGAAAGTTAACAAATGTTAGGAGAATATGTTTCATTTCGTATTGGTCACTCTATAGGCCTATGGTGATATGCGGCAATAAAAGGCAAATGGAATTATGCTTTCTTTCAAATGCATCTTACACTATTTTCTTTCTCTAACATAAGAATTTGATCCAGAAAGGACTTTGTAAGCAAACATTGGGAAAAAGCTATTAGGATATGTTTACTCTGTTAGGCAAAACTAGTGGACTAACTAGTGATTAATGATACCAGTCAGGACCTCTTCTCCTGGCCTATTTAGAAAAATGATAGGACTCTTTCTCAGGGGTAAGAGCGGTGCCCACTGAGCAGTAAAATTCATTTATTAGGCAAATATTTAAGAAAAATCTACTATGTTTCAGACATTGAGCTAGGCACTGGGACAGCAAAACCACAAAGCCCCACGTTCACTTTAGTTGGGAAAACAGAAAATAAATAAATAGGTAAATAAATGTGAAAAATGTCAGGTGGCAAGAACTGCTGTGAAAAAAATAACAGAAAATGGGACTAGAGGATAGGCAGAAGCATCATTTTGATGAGGTGGTGAGGAAAACCTCTGTGAAGAAGAAACATGAGCAGATGAAGCATGAGCCACACTGGCACTGTGGCCAGGAGTGTGTCCATGTGTTCACACTTCAAGGAGCACAAAGCAGCTGGTTTGGCTGGTGAGCTGTGAGTCATGGGAGAATGGCTGGCCATGAGCTGGGCTGGGGGCATATTCAGATCCTGCAGAGCCCTGGAGGCCACGGTGAAGCCTGTGACCAGCACTCCAGAACATGAGATGGGACCCTGGGAGCAACTGCTCTTACTTGCATTTTAAAAGGGTCATGATGCCTGCTGTGGTGGTAAGACTGGAAGTAGCAAGATGGAGGAAATTGTATCACTTTATGTCGGACGCCATGTTGCCTTGGACAGGCAGCAGGGCAAGTGGTAATAAGTGGATGGAAGCAGTTTCTGGGGGATTGGATAGCGTATAAGAGGAAGTCTTCAAGGATAATCACAAGATTGCTGTTCTGAACAACTGGGTAAGGGTAATTGCTGGAATGGGGAAGGCTGGGGGTGGGGCAGGGTTAGGGAGCAGGAACTAAGAATCTGGTTTTGGATATGTTTAATATGTCTGGTGGACCTTCAAGCTGAACTGTGATGTAAGCAGCTGCAGAGTGGCTGGGGCAGATTTCAGGACAGGAGATAACTTGGGAGGTACCAGGCATGGGGCAATACACCACCACATGCTGGTAAGTCATCTGGGGATTTGTTAAAATGCAGATTCTGATTTTGTAGGATGGGGGCAGGGTCTGGAAAGCTGCACTTCCAGCCAGCTCCCAGATGCTGCTACTGGTCCACAGAGCATGCTTTAAAAAGTGAAAATGTAGATGGAGTTTAAAGCCCTGAGACTGGGTGGGATAAACTAAGGAATGAATATGGGTTGAGAAGAGTAGAAACCCTTAGTGCTTAAGGGACAATTCCTCCTGGATCTGCTTCTGAGCTCAAGACTGGTATGGAATGATGCCTTCTCCTAGGGTACCATCACCCCAGCTGGTCAGGAATATCCTCCAAAAATAATGAAATATGAGGCTCACTCAGAAATAAGGACTGGGAGACTTCCTGAGGAAGGTGTTGTCACATTATAAAGACCTTTCCTTAGAATGGGAGGAGGAGTGTCTGTGTGACAGCAGTGATGGAGTAGGGGTGACAGAACAGGTCTATTTATATCATGAACCAGCCAGTTCAGCGTATTGTATGTGAAAATGGTTACTGGGATAGCTGGGATTCTTAAAAGACATTCCAAGATGTCTTTTAGTTTCTGGGCAGTTTGGTGAGAATTGAAGCAAAAAATTATATTCCTCCCAATTTCTGAGAAGGTGTCTAATTTTTGGAAGTGGATCTTCAATGAGGCCAAGAACACTCAGAGATTAACGTAAATATAGACCCTCTTTTCATATGTATCAGAAAAAATGAGGTGAGTCTTAATCATTTTAGAGATGTATTTTGTCAAAGTTGACTATGTACCTGGGAAAAACAGACACAAGCTACAACAGGATCTGGGGCCTGTGCTTTTTCTGAAGAAGATTTTGATGGCTTCAGTATTTAAAGGGTAAATGTGGCAGAAGGAAAAAAGGGAAAGAAAGAAAAGAGAAGGATATGGTCACATTCTTGTGAGGCTTCGATTAGGTTAACTGAATCCACCTGTTGTGCCTGGAAAGGAGGACATAGAGGGAAAAGTCAATTATGCATTCATCTCGTGTTCAGTAAATGTGCACTTTACATAAGATAAAGTAAACATTGAGTAGAGGAAGCAGTCAAGTATGCATTTGTCTTGGGGTGGGTGGTGGGACAGTTTCCAGTCTCCTCTTGTTTTGTATCCATGAAGATAAGCTGTTAACTTACATTCTCAGGATGAGGGAGGCCCTTTGTGGAGACATGTGGCATTTTATCTGTAGCCTTTTGTTCCTATCGGTTTAGGAACAAAAGGAAAGGCAGTTTTTTGTTTTGTTTTGTTTTTAATAACTCAGCTTCTAGGCTCTAACTTTTCCCTTTTGGCATAATTAATTTGGGGTCCCGACATTCTATTTTTTTCTTTATCACTTCCCCCCTATTTAAAAGGATCTTTCAAAGAAAGTATTTTAGATGAAAATGAATCTGTGGTATTGGGTTTTGTCTGATCTCTCACCACTAGGATAGTTCATACCTAGATGGATAAGTCCACATTGTTAGGAAGGCTCATTCAGGTTGTGAATTCTCACATTCCATTAAGAAGAACAGAGAAATAAAATGGGGAAAAAAAGGAGGAAGGAAAGATCATAACAACAAAAGGGGAAAAGAATCCTGGAAAACCGATTTAGGACATATAAATAGGTTGTTATTTCTTCCTAAGTTGCTTAGCTTCAGTTCACAGGGCTTTGAGGAAAACACAGCTTTAATTTCTAGTGATTTCAAATTAGACAAATTGGAGAGAAAAAAAAGAAAGGAAAAAATTAAAAACATTAGTTTGGAAAACTTGTAGCCAGGAAAACTTTAGGATTTGGTCCAAATTGTAGAAAATAATAAAAACTGAAAAAACACTGAACAAGACTAGAATATAATAACACATATACTATAGTTTCTTTTGAAGGATAATTTTTATCTTTCAGTTCTCCATTTTTACCAAAGACAACTCATAGCAGGACTAATTTATTTGGAAAAAAAATGAAAGTTTTAGTTTTATTATACTTGGCCTGATTATTTGCATAAATTCCAGCAAGAAAAACTATCCTCCATATAGGCTTCTTTTTTAAATTGGCTTTACTGGAACATTTTAATACAATAAATCTCAGGTTAGATTTTTTTCAAACCATCAAGCCCAGTTAACTCATTCCAGCTGATATTGTGTTGGCAATTCTCATGTACACATTAACTTTTTAAGTAGAGTCCTGGAAGTTATATTTTTCTATTCCAACACCACAGTCTCCAAAATTATCAGAAACCCATGTTTAAGAGCACTCACTAAAGTTAAAAACCACTTTTCAAAAAGGATTAAAGTAATACAATATTTGTGGACAGCAAAATCTTAGAACTGTCATTGTTAGAGATACAATTGACAAGGAAATTTGATTATTTTGTAACATACAACTATTTAACATAATAATTGTTAAATTGTTTTCACAATTTAACGAATGAAAACGTAACATACAATAGTTTAACATAATAATTATAATTATTACTGATAACATATACTCAAACATATTAGAACTGTAGGAATCATATGATTTTGAAGCACATACTAATAAGACATTTATATAAATATAACCCAAAGGAAGTTAAACACCTTTGTATATTTGACAATGCTTCCTGTATGATTTTATTATACCAAATAAGACAAATATCTCTTTGCTGGACTTCTAAAAAGTTAGTTTAAGGCCAAAAGACTGAATTTAGAATTTGATTTTGGAGCGTTTGTCAAATAACAAAGGTTTAAAACACTTAAAATCACAAAATGGCATTATATGTCACTGAAAATAATTATTCACTTAGCCAAAGTGATAACTCAAAGATTTCAAAAAGGCAGAAATTTTTACTCTTAACACAGAAGAGACTCAGTTTCCCAAATAATAAGATCTAATAAAGACATTATGAGGCCAACTGGGTCTGTCTCTCTCTCTCCCCCTTCTTGTTTTTTTTTTGTAGTTCACTCAAAGGGCAAACAAAAACCTTTTACTATTTCTTAATATTACACAAACATTTTGTTCAAAAGAGAAAACTAAAATTTACCTTCATATAATGTATTACTAATATTTAAGCTAATATAAATAAGCCTTATGAACAAATCAAATTTTAATCAGCTTGATAAGATATAATTTCCATAAATCTTTTATAAGCTTTTTTTTTTTTTTTTTTTTTTTTTTTTTAGTTAAGGAGCAGATTAATGCCTCAAGGAAACCTTGCTGTTCTGCTGTTCCAACACAGGGACCTATATGCTGACCTTGCATCAATATGCTTTTGATAATAATGTTTAATTTACAGAGAAACTCTGAACTAATTTTATCTCTCAAAATAAGCCCGTATAATCTTACATGCCCACCTCTTTCATAGTAGTCCCTGGGCTGAGAGAGATTGAATAAGTTTAATTTCTGGCCCTGTGTCTCACAAATGCATTTTAAATGTTCAAGATTTAACAGGAATTGGTGCCTTTTCAAGACCCAGAAGTCAAAGTCCTGTAACTTAACAGCACAAGGATTTTAAAATCAATACAGAATGTTATATAGGTGTAAAAGCCTTAATTTTTCTTTAAATCTCAGTTTTCCTAAGCAGATAAAAAATTTAATAATGATGACATAGGAATTATCTCAATAAAACATAAGATCTGTTTCTTAGGCCAGTTTACCAAAAGTCAAAGGAAGACCCTCTGCAGTGAGAAGCCCATTCAGATCACCTGGAAGTCAAACCTGATGGAAATAATACTCAAATTACTCTGAGTCATGAGTTAAGTTTTCCTGTTCATGAAACAATTTAGATATATTAAGAAAAAACAAGAGTGCAGAATCAAGTTATACTGGAGGAAAGCATTGCCTTTGAGACCTTTAAGATAAAATATTTTAGCATTAGGCCTCAACAGCATTTAGAGTTATAGGGGAAAAAAAAGTTACAAACACTGATGAAAAAGTTACAAAGAGAAATCCTCTCAGGCCTTCTCAAGAGGATAGAAAGCTGAAAGCAGCAAGACACAACAAAAGTTGAACTTCTCTGAGTTAAAAATCAAAACTTCTTATAATATTAAGAGCAAATCAATACCTTAAGGTCTAACACAGGGGAGCAAAACTTGGAAAGAGTGCTATAAGTCATTTCAAAATTATTCTTTTATTCAATAATAACACACTTTTTGGCTTTTTTTTTTTCTTCAACTTTTATTTTAGGTTCAGGGGATATGTGTGCAGGTTTGTTACATGGGTAAATTGCATGTCACTGAGGTTTGGGGTGTGAAAACTATCACCCAGTTAGTGAGCATAGTACCTGATAGGTAGTTTTTAAAATTTTGCCCCCCATCTAACCCTCTCTCCTCTTGTAGTAACCAGCGTCTGTTGTTCCCATCTTTATGTCCATGTGTACTCAATGTTTAGATCCCACTTATAAGTGAAAACGTGGTATTTGGTTTTCTCTTTCTACACTGTTTCACTAAGGATAATGGCCTCCAACTGCAAAGGACATAATTTCATTATTTTCTATGCTGTGTAGTATTGCATGGTATATATTTACCACATTTTGTTTATCCAGTCCACTATTAATGTGTACCTTGGTTGATTCCCTGTCTCTGCTATGGTGAATGCTGGTGTGGGCATACATTCTGGTAGAACAGTGTATGTTGATTTGGGCATCTACCCAACAAGGAGATTGCTGGGTTGACTGGATAAAATTATCTAGTGAAAGAACAGAGACATAAAAGAAGTGAGGCCATCCCTGAAGAACACTAACATTTATGAGTCTGGTAGGCTCTGAGCTTTTCTTACTTTTTCTTTTTAAAAATACTTTTTTTTTACAGCAAAATTAAGTGGAGAGTACAGATAGTTCCCTTGTATTAATACATCCTCTGCAGCCTCCCTCATTATCAATATTGTCTGCCAGAGTGGTACGTTTGTTACAACTGAGCCTACATTGCCACATCATTATCACCTAAAGTTTATAATTTATATTAGGGTTCGGTCTTGATGTTGTACATTCTATAGGTTTTGACAAAGGTATACTGTAATGATATGTATCCGGTATTATAGCATCATACAAAAAATTTCACTATAAAAATCCTCTCTACTCTGCCTATTCATCCCACTTTCTGCCCATAACTCTCAGCAACCACTGATCTTTTTACTGTCTCCATAGTTTTGCCTTTTCCAGAATGACGTATAGTTGGAATTATACAGTATGCACACTCCGTGATTCTACATATATGAAACCTGGTGAAGACAAATTTATAATGATAGCAGATCAATGATTACCAGGGGCTGGAAACAGGGGTTTTAGGAGAAGGCGGCTGACTGGGAAGTGACACAAGGGACTCTTTTGGGATGATGAAAATATTTTATATCTTTGTTGTGGTGATGATTGTACAATTGTATATGTTTGTCAAAACTTTTAAAGTGTACACTTAAAGTGACTGCATTTATGTAAATTATAAGAATAAAGTTGATGTTAAAAAATAATACAGAGATTTCCGCTCACTTTGCGTTGTTTCCTCCAGTTGTAACATTTGAAAACCATAGTATAATATAGTATACATTAATATATACTATACTATAGTGTATATATAATATACTATAATACAGTATAACAGATACTATGTTATAGCATAGTGTTATGCTGCCAAGGATACGGAGAAACTGGATCACTCAAACATTGCAGCTGGAAATGTAAAATGGTACAACTACACTGAAAAGCAGTTTGTCACTTTCTTAAAAACAAATAAAACATATAACTACCATGTGACCCACAACTGTTCTCCTGGGCATTTATCCCTGAGAAATGAAAATTATGCTCATTATACACTATAATATAGTATAATATAGTACCTATTATACCAGGATATTGACATTGATATAATCTACTGACCGTGATCCAATTTCTCTAATTTTGCTGTGCTCATTGTGTGTGTGGATTAAGTGTTATATTATTTTAGAATCTGTATAAATTCATGTCTTCAACACCACAGTTCAGATACTGGTCAGTTCCAGTATCACAAGGATCCCTTATGTTGTCATTTCATAAACACACCCTCCTTCTTCTTCTTCTTCTTATCTACTCCCACCTCTTCCTCCCACTCTGGCTACCACTAATTACTCTTGTATTTCTAAAATTTTGTCATTTCAAAAATGTCATATAAATGGAATTATACAGTACGTAACCTTTTAGAAATGGCTTTTTTGCTGAGCAAAATTCACTGGAGAGTCGCCCAGTTTCTTATGTATAGCAATAGTTTGCTCCTCTTAATTGCTGAATATGGTGTGATGGTCAGTTTTAAGTGTCAATATGATTAAGCCATAGTACCCAGTTATTTAATTAAACACTAATATAGGTGTTGCTGTGAAGGTATTTTGTAGACATGGTTAACATCTATAATGAGTTAATTTTAAGTAAAAGACATTACTCTCAGTAATGTCGTGGGCCTTATATAAATAGTTGAAGGCCTTAATAGAAAAGACTAGTTTTCCAAAGAAAAAGAAATTTTGCCTCAAGACTTCAGCATCCACTCCTACCTGCGTTTTCAGTCTGCCTGTTTGGTCTACAAAGTTTAAAAATGCCAGCTCCTACAATTGTGTGAGCCAATTTCTAAAAATTTCCCCCTTCTCTCTCTCTCTCTCTCTCCCCCTGCCCCCGCTGTATATAACCTTATATTAATTATCTTTCTCCGGAGAAGTCTAATTTATGCACACGGCTTGAAGGCATCACAATTTGTCTGACAGTTCACCTATTGAAGGACGTCTGGGTTGTTTCCAGTTTGGGGCTATTATGACTAATGTTGCTGTAAACATTCATGTACAGGTGATTGTATAAACATAATTTTCATTTCTCAGGGATAAATGCCCAGGAATACAGTTATGTGTCTTATGGTACTTACATGTTTCCATTTTTTTTAGAAAGTGCCAAACTATTTTTCAGAGTGTTTGTACCATTTTACATTTCACCAGCAATGTTTGAGTAATCCAGTTTCTCTGTATCCTTAGCAGCATTATGCTACTTCTGTTAATTTTTATTCTAATCATTCTGATATGTGTGTAGTAATATCTCATTATGGTTTTATTTATTTATTTATTTGAGATAGAATCTCGCTGTGTCACCAAGGCTGGAATGCAATGGCGCGATCTCTGCTCACTGCAACCTCCGCCTCCCGGGTTCAAGTGACTCTCCTGCCTGAGCCTCCTGAGTAGCTGGGATTACAGGCGTGCACCACAATGCCCGGCTAATTTTTTTGTATTTTTATTAGAGATGGGGTTTCCCCCTTGTTGGCCAGGCTGGTCTTGAACTCCTGATCTCAGGTGATCCAGCAGCCTCAGCCTCCCAAAGTGCTGGCATTACAGGCGTGAGCCATCAGGTTTCATTTGTCATTTCCCTTATGTTAATGAAGTTGAACATTTTTCATGTACTTATTTGGCATCCTTATATCCTCTTCAGTGAAATGTCTATTTATGTTTTTTGCCTATTTTGTCTTTCATTGTTTGTTGTTTTCAGAGTTTTGTGAGTGCTTTATATACTTTAGATAGTTGTCTTTGAGGGGTCACCCCTCTGGCTTGTCTGAACTCCATGTCTCCCATCCCTGTGTGAATTGTGGTCATCGTTTAACTCTTGGCTCAGCCCATGCAGTTTCACCCTAGTAACATGTGGCTAAGTATTCAGAATCAGACTAGAGTGGCAACCTTCTAAAGATTTCTCAAGCTCTTTTTGAAATCAGCTCTTTCTCCTGGTACTTCTTTTTAAAAATTCCAGCCATTTCTGTCTCTCCAAACTCTGATCTCTCTTTCCCTAACTCTGTGAGATGTTGTGCTCTGTTCAAACTCCCCCTTCCAGTTCTGCAGTCCGGAGGTGCCTGCAGGCAGAAAGCCAGGGGGATTACAGTACTCACAACTTTTGTTTGTCTTCTCTTAGGGATCACAGCCCCGCCGTGATCATTGTTTAAAAACTGTTGTTTCATATATTTTGTCTGGTTTTCTAGTTGCTTATAGTGGGAAGGTAAATTTAACTTCAGTTCCTCATCATAGCTAGAAGCAGACACACTGACCTGCGTTCTCTCCATAGGCCTAATAAAAACATAAACACTGGGTCGTGCAGGGTGGGTGGTGCCTGAGTCTTGGACTGAGAGGGCAGATCGTTGGGCATTGGCACTTCTCTTCTTAACTTTCTTCAGAATTTTTCAGTTGTATCCTAGACTAGTTTCCTAGGATACATACATTCAGACATATGGAATTAAACACTTGACCTGCTTGTACAGGCTTGCAAAGACTAGAATATGAACATAGTTTTACATGATTTGTACATACGTATTTTATATATAGTACTTTACAAAGTGTGCAAGATTTATTTGATTTTGAAAGTTTAAGCTGCCCTCTAGTGGAAATTACATACCAAGATTTGGGCCTGGCTTTTCTTTGGTTTTGTTTTCATTATGAGGAGCCCTAGATACTCAAATCGGTAGCAGTGAGCTAGTATCTCTTCTCTCCCTGAAGCCGATGGGAGTTGTGGGCTACCTTTCTTTCTTATGGAAGGTGCTCAGGCCCACCCTGGGCCCATGTGGAGCTCCATACAGCTGCAGATAGAGAGACAAGCCTTACCCCAGTGGGACCCCTCCTACAATCAGGGGCCCTCTTTCCCTTTCTCTACTGTTCAGAATATGTGTTGTCTGTCTGGTCCATATCTGCTCTCTGAAATTCATTCACATGAATGTCCAATAATGACTTACAGTAGTGCTTGTCTCCTAGGGAATCAAAGCCCTTAGCCACGCTCTTAGTTACCACCGGAAAGGCTGTTCCTGTTCTTAGGGAAGCTGTTGAGATCATTTGCAGGCAGAGGAGGGTCACCAATACAATCAGTCTTCACTGACCCTGACTCGGGTAATGATGTCAATGTTGAATCTGCTTGCTGGAAGCATCTGGGCAGAAGCAGCCAGCATGGCCTCAGCCCTGGCTGCTGGACTCTAAACCCAAGTTATTCGGCTAATGACATTGTATTGTTATATATAAAAAGAACCATAGGCAAACCACTATCTGAAAGGTCCACTAGGGGTTAGAGACCATGTTGGTGATGAAAAGAGAATGCAAAGGAAGGAAGGAGGGAAGGAAGGAAGGAAGGGAAAACAAGAAGTAAATTAGAGAATCTGGTAATGATGAAGATGGCAGATGAGAGGCTTTCCACATGCCACAGCCACAGGGAAATAGAAAAATAATGCTTAAAGATCAACTCTGTGAACTTTCACTCAAGAAGGA
Organism: Pongo abelii; assembly: GCF_028885655.2. Classification (NCBI taxonomy): domain Eukaryota; kingdom Metazoa; phylum Chordata; class Mammalia; order Primates; family Hominidae; genus Pongo; species Pongo abelii. Next base: position 34,022,104 of record NC_072005.2, on the reverse strand, counting down.
AGACAGGAATTCACCAGACTAGTGAAGGACACACCAGACTCTGGGGAAGGAAAGATGCACAAGCAGCTTCCATGACAGCATTCGGCTGATCAGTGAGTGAAGCCCTTGTCTGCAAGGGTGGCAGCCTGTCTCCCTCTGTGTCTCACCCTTCTGCTAGGGGTCTGTGCAACCCAGGCCAAGACAGAGCACCCCTTTTTTCTCAAGCCCTGGAGCCAGCTTGGGGGAGGCTGAGAGATGGAGGGAGGGAAGACACTGGGAAAAGCTGCTGGCATTTTCCCAGACTTGGGACTGAGAGGATGATACCATTTTTAATCTGGGCTCATACCAAGGCAGTCATTGTGTGGCAACCTGGCAATAGTGTCTTCTGCAGACATTTTAGTCTCAGGCCAGAGAGTAGAGCATTTGCCCTGGAGCAGGGGAAGGGCCCCCACAGCCAGAATTGAGTGGTGAGTCTGGAGACCACCCCAGGAGTAGGCAGTGAAATTAGACTCTCTTGTTACAGGGGGCTGCCACAGGAGGAGAAGTGCTGAAGAAGAGGTTTCTCCTTAGCAGGAGGACTTGCAGCCAAGGACAGCTTTACGATCTGGAACTAGTCAGTGTGTATCCTTGCTGGGTGCCCCAGTTTGCTCCCTTGATCAGCTGGCAAAGTGTGACCCACCAACTTTGAGGAGTGGAAGGGAGGCGCCCTCCCCCTTTCCTGCCCCGCACACCTGCCCTGGAGACCTAACCCTTGGTGAGCACAGCCTTTAAGGGAAGTAAGAACACAGCCTGTCAAAGCTTCCCTTGGGTCAAAGGAAATGCAAGCGCAGTGCCAACCACTGGAGGGGGTAACACCAAAGCCTACAAACTTGGAGAGGAGGTCGTCTAATTGCCCCTGTCTCTCCTAAGTGCACTGCTGTGGATGCAGCCACAGAACCTATTGGTTCCCAGGAAGCGTGGGCTGAAAGAGGCACTTCTCGAGCTTCTTAAGGGCCTCTACTTCTGCTGAAGAACAGCAGTGCTAGGGGAGGGTGCTCTCATATGTCTCTATTGCCTCTACCCCTGCTGAGGGTGAGCACAGGCAAAGTGAGACCCTCCTGCTGGCTCTTGCCCTGAAGTGCCATCGACTTGACTGCACTCTGAATTATAGCACCAAATGAAAACATTGCTACACCAAGCAGTTTCCAAGAAAGCCACCATATGAATCTGTCTGCAACCAAGGAACCCAGGCCCTCTGATAGCTCTCAGACATAAAGCCAATTGATCATACACAACATAAACCACAGTCAAATCCTCAAATGAAAAAACAATAAGAAATCAAAATGCCCCATCCAAATGATAGCACATTTGAAAAATAAAGCGTCAACTTTCTCAGATGAGAAGAAATCAGCACAATAACTCCAGTAATACAAAAAGCCAGAGTGTTTTGTCACCTCCAAAGTATCTTACTAGCTCCCAAGAAATGGATTCTAACCAAAAAGAAATGTCTGAAATGACAGAAATATAATTCAGAGTATGGGTGGCAAAGAAACTCAACAAGATCTAAGAGAAAGTTGAAATCCAACACAAAGGAAACAGAAAAGTGATTCAGGATTTGAAAGACAACATAATTATGTTGTGAAATAAACAGACTTCTGGAATTGAAAATTTTTAAAATTCCCTACAGGAACTTCAAAATACACTGAAAACCTTAGCAAGAGAATAGTCCAAGCAGATGAAAGAATCTCAGAGTTCAAAGATTGGTTCTTTGAATCAACCCTAACAAAAATAAAGACAAAAAATGTTTAATGAACAAAGCTTTTGAGAAACTTGAGATTATGTAAAGCAATAAAAATCTAAGACATATTGGCACTCTTGAGAAAGAAGAGAAAGTAAGCAGCTTGGAGAATATATTTGAGAATATGATTCAGGAAAGTTTCCCCAACTTTTCTATAGAGGTCAACCTGCAGATATAAGAAATCCAGAGAACTCCTGCAAGATAACTATAAAAGACACCTATCCCCAAGGTGCATAGTCAGACTATCCAAGGTCAGTGTGAAAGAAAAAAAATCTTAAAATCAGCTAAAGAAAAGGGTCATTTTAACTATGAGGGGAAACCCAGCAGATGAACAGCAGACTTCTCAGCAAAAAACCTTGCAAGCCAGAATAGATTGAGGCCCATATTTAGCATCCTTAAAGAAAAGAAATGCCAGCCAAGAATTTTATATGCCAACAAACTAAGCTTCATAAAGCAGAAGTAAAGTCTTTCCCAGACAAACAATAGCTGAGGGAATCTATCACCACCAGACCAGGCCTACAAGAGATGCTTAATGAAGTTCTAAACATGGAAATAAAAGAATGATACTACCAAACAAACAACAACAACAACAAACAAACAAAAACAACTACTCACCAAAAAAAGCCCTGGACTACAGCTGAATTCTACCAGACACATAAAAAACAGCTAGTACCAATCCCACTGAAACTATTCAAACAAAATCGAAGAGGAGGGATTGTTTCCTAAAACATTCCATGAAACCAGTATCATCCTGATATCAAAATCTGGCAAAGACACAACCAAAAAATAAAACTACAGGCCAATATCCCTGATGAACATACATTCAAAAGTCCTCAACAAAATAGTAGCAAACTAAATGTAGCAGCACATCAGAAACTTAGTTCACACATGATCAAATGGGCTTTACTTCTGGAATGCAAAGTTAGTTTAATGTATGCAAATTAATAAATGTGATTCAACTTATAAACAGAATTAAAAACAAAAACTATAGGATTATCTAATAGATGCAGAAAAACCATTCGATAAAATTCAGCATTTGTTCATGATAAAAACCCTCAAATAACTAGTCATCAAAGGAACATGCATCAAAATAATAAGAGCCATCTATGATAAAGCAACAGCCAACATCATATTGAATGGCCAAAAGCCGGGACATTTCCCCTAGGAACTGGAACACAACAAGGATATTCAGTTTCACCACTTTTATTCAACACAGTACTGGATGTCCTAGCCAGAGCAATAAGGAAAGATCAAGAAGTAAAAGGCATTAAAACAGGAAAAGAAGTAGTCATGTTTTCTCTCTTTACTGATGATATAATCCTGCACCTAAAAAAGCCTAGACTGCACCAAAATATCTCTAGACCCAATAAATGACTTCAGTAAAGTTTCAGTATACAAAATCAGCATACAAACATCAGTAACATTTCTATACACTAATAATGTTGAAGCCGATTACCAAGTAAAGACTGAAATCTTATTTACAATAGCCACAAAAAAATAAAATACCTAGTAATATATCTAACCAGGAAGGTGAACGAGCTCTACGAGGAGAATTACAAAACATTGCTGAAAGAAAGCATAAATGACACAAACAAATGGAAAATATTCCATACTCATGGATTGGAAAAGTGAATATCATTAAAATAGCCATACTTCCCAAAGCAGCCTACAAATTCAACGCATTCCTATCAAATTACCAACTTCATTTTCCACAAAACTAGGAAAAACTATTCTAAATTTCATGTGGAACCAACAAAGTGCCTGAATACCCAAAGCAATCCTAAGTAAAAAGAACAAGGCCAGAGGCATCGCATCACCTGATTTCAAACTACTACAAGGCTACAGTAACCAAAACAGTATGTTACTGATACTAATGAAACAGAATAGACTAATGAAACAGAATAGATAATTCAGAAATAAAGATGCACACCTACAATCAACTGATCTTCAATAAAGGTAACACCAACAACAACAAAGTAATGGGTAGAGATACCTTATTCAATATATGATGCTGGGAAAACTAACCATAGGTAGAAGAATGAAACTGGACCTCTATCTATTACCACATATAACAATTAGCTAAAGATGTATTAAAGACTAAATGTAAGATCTCAAACTAAAAAATTCCTAGAGAAAACTTTAAAAAACACTCTCTGGACATTGGCCTGGGCAAAGAAATTATGACTGAGTCCTCAAAAGCAAATGTAACAAAAACAAAAATTGACAATTGGGACCTAATTAAACTAAAGAGTTTCTGCACAGCAAAATAAACTATTAACCGAGTGTACAGAATGCCTACAGAATGGCAAAAATATTTGTAAACTATGCATCCAACAAAGAACTAGTATCCAGTATCTATAAGGAACTTAAATGAATCAGCAACAACAAATACCACCCCATTGAAAAGTAAGCAAAGGATGTGAACATGAACAGACACTTCTCAAAAGAAGACATACATGTGGCCAACAGCATATGAAAAAAATGCTCAGTATTACTAATCATCAGAAAAATGCAAATCAAAATCACCATGAGAGAACATCTCATTCCAATCAAAATGCTATTAATTAAAAAGTCAAAAAATAACAGATGTTGGCATGGTTGCAAAAAAAAAAAAAAAAGAGAGAACATTTATCCACTGTTGGTAGGAATGTTTGTTTGGCCACTTTGGGAAACAGTTTAGAGATTTCTCAAAGGACTAAATATAAAACAATCATTCAACCCAGCAGTCCTATTATTGGGTATATACCAAAAGGAAAAGAAATCATTCTACCTAAAAGACACCTGCACTCGTATGATCATTGCAGCACTGTTCACAATAGGAAAGACATGGAATCAACCTGGGTGCCTATCAGTGGTGGACTGGATAAAGATAGTGTACTGCATATATACCATGGAATATTACACAGCAATAAAAAAGACTGAAATCGTCCCCTTTGCAGCAGTATGAATGCAGCCAGAGGCCATTATCCTAAGCAAACTAATGCAGAAATAGAAATGCATGTATTGCATGTTCTCACTTATAAGTGGGAGCTAAACATTGGGTTTACATGGACATAAAGATGAGAACAATAGGCACTGGTGACTCCAGAAAGTGGAAGAAAAGGAGGAGGGCAAGGGTTGAAAAACTACCCACTGGGTACTGATATGGTTTGGCTCTGTGTCCCCATCCAAATCTCATGTGAAATTGTAATCTCCATGTATCAAGAGAGGGAAGTGGTGGGAGGTGATTGGATCATAGGGGCAGATTTCCCTTTTGCAGTTCTCATGATGGTGTGTCCTCACAAGATCTGGTTGTTTAAAAGTATGTGCTGCTGCTGGCCTCCTCCTCCTCCTCCTCCTCCACCACCTCCTCCTCCTCCTCCTCCACCTCCTTCACCTCCACCTCCTCCTCATCCTTCTTCTTTCTCCTTCTCCTTCTTTCTCTCTCTCTCCTGCCAAGTAAGATGTGACTTGCTTCCCCTTCGCCTTCCTCCATGATTGTAAGTTTCCTGAGGCCTCCCCAGTCATGCAGAACTGTGAGTCAATTAAACCTCTTTTCTTTATAAATTACCCAGTCTCAAGTGGTTATTTATAGCAGTGTGAAAACTGAAAAATACAGGTACTATGTTCACTATTTGGGTGTCGGGATCAATAGAAACCCAAACCTCAGCATCATGCAAAATGTCCTTGCAAGAATCCCACATCTGTGCCCTTGAATCTAAAATTTAAAAGAAAAAGGACAGACACACACACAGATACAAACAGTATTCATTTAGTTTTTCCCTTTACTAAATCGGTCCTAGTGGTAGGTGCCAGCAACGCAATGAGGAACATGACACGTTGCCTTCAAAGAGTGCACAGCCTCTGTGACAATGCACCATGCAGACTAAGTCTTAGATGTCTCAAACTGGTGGTCTGCAGATAGGTTTTATTTGGCGGGCATACTGTTTGAATTTTTAAAAACTAGATGTTAACATTTTAATATGGAAATTGTCTCATTACATTTAGCTTTATGGCTTCTCTTGGAAGGTCCACGTGGCAACATTGTCTCATTTCCTGCCCACTGGAGAAACAGCAGCACTCACCTCTCTGCTTTGTGTCTTTGGTCTAGACTTTCGATATTGAAGTTTGAGACCCCTAGACCAGGACCAGCAAGAGGAGAGCAGTCAATTCTGAAGGGCTGGGGCAGGTGGAGGCTTGAGTGTGACTTCCTAGATGCTGTCCCAGCAGCCCTAGGGGAGATGGTGGCAGCCCACACAGGCCATGGTCGGGAGTGGGACATGGTGAGAGACATCTAAACTGGAGGATGGGCTGTGCTTAGGCGTGGCTTTGCAGGATTGTGGAGGTGGAGGTGAACCACAGGTAAGAACCCCAGGTCAAGTTTTCCAGCAGGAATATGAAAATTAAACAGCCTCAGGAGAGACATGAGTTCTGATGGCCTTTGCATCAAATGTGAATGATGTCACTTGGGGACTGTGGAACTTGTCGAACACAGATTCTGATCCAGCAGCTCTGGGGGATGGGTTGGGGAGGGAGGGAGGGGCTCTGTATTTCTAACAAGCTCCTGGTCCCTGGACTACATTTTCAGTAGTTGGAGCTTGGAACAGAAATTGCAATCTGGTGGGCCATGGGCCAATTTGGCCCAGGAAGTAAAGTTTTTCTGGCTTACATGGTATTTAATTTTTTAAAAAATTAGTTGCTAACAGTTTAAAATCAAGTGTTTTGCATAAAATCTGAATTTGTTCCTCCTTCATTTTTTGTCACATCATTGAATTTTCTTTTATTTTTTGCATTTTTTATAATTGAAATTTGCTTGTGAATTCATTTTTTTTTTTTAGTTTTTCATCATGTGCAGGCTGGGACATTGGGTGTCTTATTTGCCCTGTTACCCTAGAAGGTAGAACAATGTCTGACACACAGTCTATTCTATATATATATTTATTATTTGACAAATAAATGAGCAAATCTACTTTCTTGCATGAATCACCATAACCTGCACTAGGCCTTCTGTAGCATATGCCCCTGGGAATCACCTAGGTTTAGAGAATCTGAGAGACAGGAAGAAAAACAAAGGCAAGAAAGAGTACAGTAGTGCCCCCTTATCCTTGGGGACACTACTGTACTCTCACTGTGCTGTTCCAAGACCCCCAGTGAATGCCTGAAATTACAAATAGTAGCAAACCCACCAAACCCTATATATACTGTACTATGCTTTTTTGATCTGATAATTGAGATGGCCACTGAGTGATATTGGGGCCCAGAAACTGATACCCCAAACCACAGTGCTGTGTCATGGTGAGCTGAAGAAGCAGCCTCAAGGTCTCTCTGACCTTCACTATCCTGTCTTCCAATCCTCTGTCTCTCACAAAGCACAGATGAAGTTCTCTGAAGTTCCCTTTTCTGCCTAAAGCCTGAACCACCAAAGAAGGAAACAATTACCTTGGGTTTCTTCCCTGAATTTTAATTAACTGAATTTATATTGCAGGAAGAAAGACGGGAGTTTTTCAATACCCCTGGACGGACTTTTGTCATAAACCATTGTCTGCTCTGTGGGCTCAACAGACTTTGTCCCAGGTCATTGTATGTTCTTTAAGCCCATGGAATTCTCCCCCCATACCCCTCAATCATCCACACTTCCTCACCTCCCTTTGCCCTAAGAAGAATGGTGTACAACCACCTCTACCCCACTGCCTGGTGCGGTCATCCTGTGTGATATCCCCAACCCCGTGCATGTGAATACATTTGTATGCCTTTTCTCATATTAATCTGCCTTTTGTTGGTTGATTTTCAGCAAACCTTCAAGGGTGAAGGAGAAGTTTTCCTTTGGCCTTGACAGTGACTACCAGATGCGTAGCGTATACAGTGTGGGCACTTGTGGACGAAGGAATGAGTCTTGCTACTCAGAACAGCTCACAATTTGAAACTTATAATTTATTTCTGGAATTTTCATTCAATCCTTTCAGACCACAGTTTGACTCAGGTACTGTAGTCAGAGAACTAGAATGGAGATGAAGAGAGAGGATGCAGAGGGTAAGGAAGGAAAGAGCACAGGTGGTTGGTCAGCCAGGTCAGTGCTGTGGGGTGGAGGTCGGGGGCCTCAGGAGGGGCTGCTGGCCTTCAAGAAAGCAGGAGAGGGAGGCACTGTACTGAAAAGTCTGGGGCTACCAAGAAGGGAAGCAAAAGGGCAGTTTCTCAGGGTTGAAGTTGGGCTTTGGGAAGGTTTTAGGGGGAGCGCAGATATTTGTGAGCCTATGTTTAAACAGAGTAAGGACCCAGTAGTGATAAAAAGAGCAAAGATATAAAAAAGACGGAATAGCAGTAGGTGATGTCCACCTTAGGGTGAGTAGAAGGTTGTGATAGGCTACAAGGGAAGAGATTGAAAAGGAGGAAGAAAAATCCTTTCTTTAGGATATGGAGGGGCAGGGAAAGAAAACTCCCAAGAAATATGTGCTTCTAACAGGTCTCCACTCAGGGAGAGACTCTAAAAACCTCTGATAGAATCTGAACAAGTAGGGAATATGTGGCGACACCGGTTTGGAAATGAGAAGGGCTGTGTCTAGCAAATGTATCCCATGTAATCAATAGTTTCTCCTTAATGGAGTTTGCAATAGCATTGGTATTTTGTCTGACCCTGTTGCCTCCTGTTTCTTTCAAATAATTTTCTAGAAGCACTGGTTTGAGTCATATCTTGATGTTTGAAGAAATATTTGGTAATTGAATAAGAAGAGAGCTCTGTTCGCTCCAGTGATGATGAAAATGGTTAAGGAGAAATGCTGCCACTTGTGAGGTTTATGGGCGGGAGGGTTAAACGGGAAAATTATGAAAAAGCTACCTTAGTCCTCAAGGCCCGTTGTTAGTCCTAATTTTATTGTTTTCTGTGTTTTCACCTTATGGTGCACAATAAATATTTGTTCAGTGAACAAATAAATGTAAGGTCGGACTCTGCACACAAGTCAAAGAAATCTTGTTTCCTGGCAAAGCTGGCTGAATTAAGTGCAGGTTTCCACAATCACCTCTCCTGGCTCCGTTTTATTTCAGCTGTAGGGGATCTGAGAGACTGTAGCCCAGGTTTTCCATCAAACCAGTAAGTGGAAATATTTCCCTACGAGAAGGCTGCACTGGGTGTCATGTCCAGGCTCCTGGCCTCCTGTGGACTTACCCCGCCTGGTGTCCTGTTGACCTGGGCTATCTCAGGTTGCTCTCATCAGCCTGGCAGTGAGGGCCTGACAGAGGCACTAAAGGGTTTCTTCTGGAGTCTGGCTGATTTCCCCTCCTGGCTTTGCCTAGTTGGATCGGAGAAGTCACTTCACTTCCCGTTGACTCCATTAGTTCTCTGTAAAATGGGTATAATAATAGTTCCTCTCTCACGGGATGGTTTTTGAAGATTAAATAAGATAATTCAGGTAAAGCATGCAGGAGGGTGTCTCGCACACAGGTACTCGGTAAATGTTAGCCATTATTATTGGAAGATTATTGGAAGCTGTAGCCTTTGATCAATAATAAAAAAAAAATACTACATTTGACATTCTTTGAAAATACACCGTGCGTGTGCGTGTGTGTGCTGAGGAGAGAGAGAGACTGGTTTGGTGGTGGAATTTTCTGGCCATGGGGGGCCAGCATCCTGACACAGGTGAGGTGCACCTGAAATGGGAAATGATTTGCCCAAGGCAGTGCCCCTAGGAATAGCCGAAGTCCGTCTAAACACCATGTCTTCTGACTCTCAATCCAGTGTCTTTCCCACTCTCCCTCATTTTCAGCCATGGCTTGCTCGTTTTTCAAAAATCATCTCCAAGGATGTCCCAGTTCAACTTCGCCCCAGTTGCTCCAGCGCAGCCCCACGCCAGAGCTTGAGCGAGAGCAGCAGTCCGCCTGCCGGGAGGGGGCGCTCGGCGGGGCGGCGGCGCGGCGGGGCGGGGCTCTCACGGGTACGAGCTCCACCGCCCGTCCAATCAGAGGCGCCGCGCCGTCGCGTTTCTGTCCCGGGGACCGTCCGCGGGAATTTGAAGTGCCTGACTGGGCGGCCGGGAGACGGAGTCTCGGGGTCGCGTGCACCTGGGCGGCCGGGGCGGCGCCAGTGCCCGGGAGGAAGGTGAGCGCCCGCCGGGCCGGGCCAGGAAGCGCTCCCGAGTGAGGCCTGGGCGTCCAGACCCTCGGGGGTCGCCCGGGCCGGGGCCTCGGGACCCGGCGGGCCAGGACGTCGGGGTCGGGAAGGACCCGGGGCGGGGCTTCCCTCTCTGCCTCAGCTTCCCCGAGACTGCAGGGAGCTGGGCTGCGCCAGGGGCTCCCCACCTGTGTGGGCTTCAAGGAACTTCCGCGAGCTGTGGAGCGAGGGCTCCGCTTTTCCAGCTCCATCTCCACGGAGATCTGAGCCATTCGCTCTCCCGAAGAAAAAGGCAGCTGGAACCCTGGGCCCACGCAGCTGTCCTGATCGCCCAGGGCAGAGCGACCCCAAGTCGGGCGAGCAGCCTGCGGACGGGGTCCAGAAATGGAACCGGGTCCCCTCGTTCTCGGTCCTTTCTGCTTCCTCACTCCTCAGGCAGATTCCTTACCCTCCCCGTTCCCCCGCCCCCGACATTTTAAACTGGGTCACGTTTTTACTTTAACACGTTCAGTTGTATCGTGTAAAGAGCTGCCGCGAAGTGAGAAGGCATAAGTGTGACTTAATTCCACCACTGACCCACCTTTCCAACTAGCAAAGGTCTCTGGGCCGCAGTTTTCCCATCTAAAGACTGAGCCAGTGGCTGTCCTTGTGGTGAAGACGCAGTGAAACACTGTGCGAAGGGGAATATTTTTAAAATGGCTGTAAAGAAAGAAAAATTCTAAATAATATCACCTATGTGGAAAATAAAGCAGAACTGAGAGAAAAAGAGCAGCGCGGTGGTTGCTAGGGGCTGCAAGTGGGAGAAATGGGGAAGATGTGGGTCAAAGGGTACAAAGTTGAGTAAGTTCTGGGGATCTAGCGTGCAGCTTGGTAACTAGTTAATGACACTACTGTGTACTTGAAATTTGCCGAGAGTGAAACGTGTTCTTAGCGCACAGATGCGAGGTGATGGAAATGTTAATTTGCTTTATGGTGGCAATCATTTCATAATGTATATCAAAACATCACGTACACCTTAGATTATACAATATTTTTATTTACTTCAGTAAAGCTGGAAAAACAAAATAGCTGTAAAGAGTGGTGCTGAAGTAAGGTATATTTAACAAATATACATATATACTGTGTAATTGGCACTGTAGTAAATGGTTAACAAGTAATTTATTTAATTCTCTTAATTTAATTGAAGTAGGCGTACTATTTTTATCTTCTCTTTATAGGCAAGAAAACTGAGGCACAGAGAGATTGTCACACAGCCAGTAAGGTGTTGATGCCCTCTAAGGCTCATGCGTGTCAGTGTTTGTGAACAGTAGTAGACCCTTGCCTGCTTTGATCATCTCATCTGTGGAATCAAGTAATTCTGGGGGCCTGAGCCGGGACAAAGGAATGGAAGGAAGGAGAAAGGGAAAGGAGAAAATCAAAGGTGATGAGGGAAGAAAGACTGCTGCTAATTACCGTCTCAGACACCTTCCTTGAAACCACCTTCGGAAACTACTCTGCCAGTCTAAGTGCTACCCTCAGCATTGCTTATTTAGTAGTCATTTCGTTTTTGTTTGTTTGTTTGTTTTTTTTTTTTTTGAGACAGAGTCTGGCTCTGTCGCCCAGGCTGGAGTGCAGTGGCACGATCTCGGCTCATTGCAAGCTCCACCTCCCGGATTCACGCCATTCTCCTGCCTCAGCCTCCCGAGTAGCTGGGGCTACAGGCGCCTGCCACCACGCCTAGCTAATTTTTTGTATTTTTAGTAGAGGCGGGGTTTCACTGTGTTAGCCAGGATGGTCTCGATCTCCTGACCTCGTGATCCGCCTGCCTCGGCCTCCCAAAGTGCTGGGATTACAGGCGTGAGCCACCGTGCCCGGCCGTCATTTAGTTTTTTAAAAACATCTTATTACACAGAATTAGATATGCCACTGGCTGAATCATGCCTTATGAAACATAATTACATACAGCCCAAACCTAATGTGATTTGCATTTTCTGATCTTTTCCTTAGACACAGTCATTGAAATTAATGAGGAGGAACCTAGTAGTCTTAGTGAAGTAAACCTTATGCATTATTAAGAATCTCTCATCCCTGTTTATTGAGGAGCCATTGGCAGACTGATATTATAGAAAATAAAGAGAGGCTTCAACCCGTTGGAGAGGGACTATAGGAAATCAACTCTCTCTTTTAATGGTGCTTTATGGAAGTGTTTGGGAGAAAAAAAATAACAGATACTTGACTATTATAACTTGCTAACTATAGTAAAGATAGTTACTTCTAGGGAGAAGAACTTAGGTGGTTTCCACTGGATTAAAAAACAACCTTATTTCTCTGCTTTCACCCAAATCCCCACATAACAACAAAAACCTAACTTGTGAAAGATCTTAAGCTCTTACTGTTTTTAAGTAGAACTTGGATTTTCAGATATTTTTTAAGTTTGTAAAGCTGTTTCTTCTGACAATAATAGAGATAAGTAGAGCATTCATACTCAAATCCTTGTTGGTTTGGAATTTCAAGCAAGGATGTGAAGACAGAAGCACTCTACCAGCACTGGAAGTATCTGGGATACTTGTGCCTGCTTATTGTTTTTGTTTTTTTAGGTTGCTTTCAAAATGAAGGTTCACGCAGTGATTCTAACTGTCTTGATAAGCCAGGTTCTAGTTTACAAAGTTTTATTCCAGAAGGAAAAAAGCCACTTCACCTAGAAATTTTGCAAACAAATCAACTTTTACTCTGTGAGTAATCCAGGGCCTATCAAGACTACATTTTAGGTGAGTAGATTCTCTTTTTTGTTTCTTTTCTGCTTTTTTTTTTTTGTGTGTGATAGAGTCTTGCTCTGTCACCGAGGCTGGAGGGCAGTGGCACGATCTTGGCTCACTGCAACCTCTGCTGCTTGGCTCAAGCCATCCTCCCACCTCAGCCTCTTGAGCAGCTGGGACTACAGGCATGCACCACTACACCTGGCTAATTTTTGTATTTTTTCTAAAGAGAGGGTTTTGCCATGTTGCCCAGGCTGGTCTTGAACTCCTGAGCTCTAGTGATCTGCCCACCTTGGCCTCCCAAAGTGCTGGATTACAGATGTGAGCCACTGTGCCTGGCCTTTTTTGCTCCTTTTATCTTTTTAGTTTATAAGTAGATTGTCTATCTCAGTCCCTCAGATTGCCAGTTGTTGGTTCAGAGAAAATGGATCTAAGTGGATTTATTAACTTCCCTCTGCTTTATGCATTCTCACTTCTTCCTGTGTTTTGTTTGTAGCTGACTGCAAGGCCTCTGAGGCACGGGAATTCACAGCTGAGTTCTTGGAGAAGGTCCTTGAGCCATCTGGATGGTGGGCAGTCTGGCACATAATGTGCTCAAGGTGCTGCTTGAGGTAAAGTTAATTTTGTTGTTAACACATTTGTCTCAAGCTATAAGCACTCTACTTCAGACTCTTAGAGCCAAAGTGCTTATTTTTAATTAAAGTTTATGAGCTGATTGAAATAGCATGTTTTTCACATCTAATTGCCATGGTGTAGGAAGTGTTCCGCAAATTTTAAAGGCAACTGAGGAGGAGCTACCAGGGAATTAAAGTGGCTTAAGTTTCAGCGTCCTTTGACAAGGGGAACTGGATTATAAACCTATGAAGTGGAGGAAGTATTTGAGATCGTTTAAAAAATGAGGAGGCCTAATTATGAAGTCAACAGTTTCCATTAATTTTTTACCTTCTTAGTTGTAGCCCATTAAGTAGCTCAAACCAAAGAGGCATTTTAAAACTATCCCATTTTTGCCTAGTAAATTTGTAGATATGTGGTTAATCTTTTGATAATATGTCTCATTGCAGAAAGTAAGAACAATCTTATTTTTCAACTGACTGGGCCTTTTACATTAAATTTGCACTCCAATTACAGCTGTGAATTTTTCTCAGTGTTTGTTAACTGAACCACAAAAAGTCCTGTTAAGCTAAAATGTTAAACCAGGGGGTGTGAATACAAGTTGTTGCTGCAGCTCCTTTAGAAAATGGCATTGCATACTGCAGTGATTCTGAACGAGGCAGTGGGTTGCAGCTGTTCCTTGTGAGTTTTTAAGTTCTGGATTATGCTGATATCTTCAGTTGAAGTTCCGGCCTTTTCATTGGGTTATGATAGTGCCTGCCCCTCCTGCCCCCATCATTTCTCTAAAAGCAGTCAAAGTCATTGTTTTAAAAGAGAAGTGTGCAATTTCACTGCTTAAAACTACTAATGCATTGCATTTACCAAGGGCCCCGTGTTGGCTTTATGGCTTCTCATCGTGCTGGAGAACATGTAAAATCCAAGCGCCTGATGCTGTATATGTCCTGGTGTTTTTGCCTTTCTCTCCTACCTCATCACTTACTGTTTCTCCCCCACTCCCAGTTTCCTCCCTTTGGCTCTAGCAAGAAGGACTGCCTTTCTGCTCTTTCAGTGGCCAAGCCCATCTCGACCACAGGCCTTTTGCGTCTTCCCTGCTCTTTGAATGGCTGCTTCCTTTTCATTCTCAGCTCAGAGGTGACTTCCCCTGGCCATCCCAGCAAAACCAGATCACCACCCCTGCTAGTTACTCTCTGTCACCTACTCATCACTATCTTGTTTATTTACCCCCTTGATTACAATGTAAGTTCCACGAGCTAAAAGCGAGGCCTCTCTTGTTGATCCTTTATGGAAGGATAGAATTCCATAATGGAAGAAGCATCCCTGCCCCTATTGCATGCTTTAAAAAAATCAGGCTGTCAGTAGTGTTTTGTACGTGGAGCTGAATTTTCATTTCCATGTGTTAAGTCACATTATTTTACATTTTAGGTCATAGATGTGGACATTTCAGCCTTGAAGGCAGTGGTGCAGCTTGCTGAGCCATACCTCTGTGAATCTTGAGTGAGCACTTTCACCTTGGAGTGTATGAAAGAGCTCCTCGAGCTGAAGGAACATCAGTTGCCCCTGCAGGAGCTGGGTGGTGTTTGATGATTCTGGAGTGTTTGACCAGACAGCACTTGTAACTGAGCATGTCAGGTAGGAAGGTAAGTTGATAAAAATAACTTTGTGGCCAGAAACTTTGGATGAATTGAAGTAATTCTGGTCTGTGTTAGACCCAGCTTTAAAATTCAAACTGTAAACTTGGTCTTGGCAATATTTTAAAATATTCAATGATAGGATAATCTTTTTAAATTAAAAAAAAGTTTTAAATCATTTGGGATAATTTCAAACTCACAGAAAAGTTAACAAAAACAGTACAGTACAAAGCATTCCTGTTTGTCTTTTACCTAGTATCCCCAAATGTTAACAAAAGGTAGGGGATTCTTAATTTGGTTTGTGTATATTTAGAAACTGACTTAAAAGTTATGGATGCTAAGGCTTATGTTTGGTATATTTGAGTCTAAAAGGACAGAAAGAGGAAAGGAAAGAAAGCAAAGAAGTTTGTATGCCATGATGATGATGTACGCACTGATTAAACTAATACACATTTTCTTCAAGGAGGTATCTGGTCAGAGAAGGTGTTTTCTGAGGCTGCTTCCTGGATCTCTAGGGGTTGTGTTCCTGCCATTCAGCCTATTTGGCAGTTATTTCCACCTGTACAAGCAGACCCTTGTCCCTTACATGAGAAAGAAAGCCCACACCTGGATTCATATTAATAGGTATGATTTAAAATTTTTTTCAGATAAATCTTCTATCAGATAGTGCCTGATACAGATAGTTCTTTTGGATTTTCTATATAAGTATATTCACTGAAGAAGTCTACTTTTAGCCATGTAAAAATGGACTTATATTCCTCTAGTAAGTGGAAGACTGGCTAATGCAATGATCATAATGTTAATAATGTTGCTTGGTGTTTTGTAGTTTTGAAAGTACTTTCCTGTTTCTATACCATTAGTCAGTTAACCTGGTTTTGCCAAGCTTAGTTTAAATATTCAGTAAAGAAGCAGAGTGCCTCAGATGCCGCTTCCGACATCTTATGGACAATCTCTAATTGCATGCAAGAACATTTAACCCTGGGTATTCAGTATTAAGCCAAGCAATATAAATCTAAACTGGTTTCTGTCCAGGACCAAAATAACTCTGTTATGTTTCTCTTGCTTTAAAATAGTCTGTCAGTTGAAGCATTTGAAGGTGAAGGGATAACTGATGAGTTTAGGAAATTAGGAGAGAGGGTGCCAATCTCTATGGGTACAGAAGTTGGTAGAAAGACAAGTACCTGGAACTGGTAAGAGTTCCTGTTAAGGAAGAGGAGCCTGGTTACATTTACTCTCCATGTTGAGGACTCAGATTCTGGTCAGTGCCTAGAGAAGGTCAAATTATGAGGGTTTTCATTTGCCCATTGATTCAATAAGTGTGGAGTGCTGGGTTCTCAGTTGAGGGTAGGGTATGACTGGTGCACAAAACCAACACCCTCGTCAGGGAGCTGCCAGTCTAAAGGTGGGAGGTGAAGCTTTATGGAATAGTCACATAAGGATGCAGATGTGATTGGAAGCGGCCGTGAGCACCATGAAGAATTGCAGAGTGTCCTAAGACTGGGTCAGGTTGCTGTTCTGTGCTTATTTCCTGAGGAAATGACATTCTAATTTGGGTGTAAAAGGTGAAAGGAGTGGCAGGTGAAAGGGGTGGCAGAGATGGGGGAACAGGTTCAGGAACTCAGTGGGTTTAAGGAGCTGCAAGGTCAGTGTGGCCAGAACACAGTGCTGGGAGAGTCCTGTGGACTCTCAACCAGGGTAGAGAGGTTGGCAGGGCTCAGACGGTGCAGGGCTCTGTCAACCAGTGAATCATTTTGTAAGAGCATGAAAAGCCATTGAGGGATTTTTATTCTGGGGTCAATATGACTTGCTTTGTGTTTTAAAAGGTTCATTCTGGCTGTTGTGTGGAAAACAAATGGAGGGAGATGGAATAGGGAGGTGGGGATATGGAGGGGTCTAGAGTGGGAATATAGAGGGGTCTAGAATGGGGTTATGGAGAGATCTAGAGTGGTGGATATGGAGAGGTCTAGAGTCGGGATATGGAGAGCACTAGAGTGGGGGATATGGAGGGATCTAGAGTGGGGATATGGAGGGGTATAGAGTGGGGATATGGAGGGGTCTAGAGTGGGGATATATGGAGGGGTCTAGAGTGAGGATATGGAGGGGTCTAGAGTGGGGGATATGGAGGGGTCTAGAGTGGGGATATGGAGGGGTCTAGAGTGGGGATATGGAGGGGTCTAGAGTGGGGATATGGAGGGGTCTAGAGTGGGGATATGGAGGGGTCTAGAGTGGGGATATGGAGGGATCTAGAATGAATATATGGAGGGGGATGTGGCAGATATGGAGAGGTCCAGAGTGGGGATATGGAGAGGTCTAGAATGGGGATATGGAGAGGTCTAGAATGGGGACACGGAGGGGTCTAGAGTGGGGATATGGGGGGGTCTAGAGTGGGGACATGGAGGGGTCTAGAGTGAGGATATAGAGGGGTCTAGAGTGGGGTTGGAGGCTTATTGAGAAAGTAGAATAGCTGGGCCTTGGTTGTCGAGCAGTTATGGGGATGAGACGAGTGGATGTGGAAGTCAAGGCTGATACTCATGTTTCTGGCTTAAAGGAATAAAGACTGGGGAGTTGCAGATGTGAATGATGTGTAAGTGCCTGGCATGGTACTGGTGAGGAGGATATCTGAGCTGAGTCATGGGATGTAAATACAGGCTTACGAGGTGGAGAAGGAAGACACTTCCGGCAGTCTGACCAACATGTTACACGGAGGTTAGAAAGAGCTTGTGAAATTGACAGTTTACCCACAAGGGCTCTCAGGCAAGGGAGGTAGTTGGAGTTAAATTATGAATCCATGTTGTATTACCACGTTTAGGACTTCGTTTTGAGGGCAGCAAAGAACTGGCAGAGGTTTTTTTGAATTGAGTAAAGGCATGCTTAGATTCATTAAAAAAAAAAAAAAAAAAATAGACTCTAGAGGGTGAAGAGACTGACAGCCCAATCCATAAGAATTAAAAGATGGCTGGCTTCATTTTTAGTGCTCCTTTCTTTTCACACAGAACTTTTTGAAAGAGTTATATATAGTCACAGACAGACAGTCTGTACTTCTTGGCATCCCAGTAGCACTACCACTCCGACTTCACCATGAAAATTGTGCTCAAGATTATCAAGGACTTGCATGTTCTCAAATCCAGTTGACACTTCTCTGATCTCATCCTGCTTGACCTCTTGACTGTATTCTAGGTATTTGATCATTTCTATTTTTTTATTTTTTTATTTTTAATTTTTGTGGGTACTTAATAGGTTTATATATTTATGGGTTACATGAGATGTTTTGATACAGGCATGCAATGTGAAATAATCACATCATGGAGAATGGTGTATCCTTCCTTCAAGTGCTTATCCTTTGTGTTATAAACAATCCAATTAGACTCTTTTCGTTCTTTTAAAATGTACAATTATGTTATTATTGACTATAGTCACTCTGTTATACTGTCAACTAATAGGTTCTATTCATTCTTTCTAATTAACCATCCCTACCTTCCCCTCATCCCCCAGCTACTCTTTTAGCATGTAGTAACCATCCTTCTACCTTCTCTCTCCATAAGCTTAATTGTTTTGATTATTAGATCCCACAAATAAGTGAGAACATGCATGTTTGTGTTTCTGTGCCTGGCTTATTTCACTTAACATAATGATCGCCAGTTTGATCCATGTTGTTGCAAATGATTCATTCTTTTTTATGGCTGAATAGTATTCCATTGTGTAGAAGTCCTACATTTTCTTTATCCATTCATCTGTTGATGGACACTTAGATTGCTGCCAGATCCCAGCTGTTGTAAACAGTGCTACAAATAAATGTAGGAGTGCAGGTATCTTTTCAGTATACTTATTTTCCTTCTTTTGGATATATACCCAGGAGTGGGATTGCTGGATGATATGGTAGCTCCATTTTTAGTTTTTTGAGGAACTGCCAAACTGTTCTCCATAGTTATTTTACTAATTTACATTCTCACCAACAGTGTAGGATGGTTCCCTTTTCTTTTTCTTTTTTTCTTTTTTTTTGAGATGGAGTTTCCTTCCTGTTGCCCAGGCTGTAGTGCAATGGCGTGATCTCTGCTCACCACAACCTCCGCCTTCCAGGTTCAAGTGATTCTCCTGCCTCAGCCTCCCAAGTAGCTGGGATTACAGGCATGCGCCACTATGCCCAGCTAATTTTGTATTTTTAGTAGAGACGGGGTTTCTCCATGTTGGTCAGGCTGGTCTCGAACTTCCAACCTCCAGTGATCCACCCGCCTTGGCCTCCTAAAGTGGTGGGATTACAGGCATGAGGCACTGTGCCTGGCCTGGTTCCCTTTTCTTAACATCTTCGCCAGCATTTGTTATCGCCTGTCTTTTGGATATAAGCCATTTTAACTGGGGTGAGATGATATCTCATTGTAGTCTTAATTTGCATTGCTCTGGTGAGCAATGACGTTGAGCACCTTTTCATATGCCTGTTTGCCATTCGTATGTCTTGTTTTGAGAAATGGCTATTCAAATCTTTTGCCCATTTTTTGATGATTAGATTTTTTCCTATA
Organism: Pongo abelii; assembly: GCF_028885655.2. NCBI lineage: Eukaryota > Metazoa > Chordata > Mammalia > Primates > Hominidae > Pongo > Pongo abelii. The sequence continues at coordinate 34,002,779 of NC_072005.2, read as the reverse complement.
GAGTTGTTTGCAGCCACGTGTATATTCTGGTTATTAATTTCTTGTCAGATGGGTAGTTTGCAAATATTTTCTCCCATTCCATGGGTTGTCTCTTCACTTTGTTGATTGTGTCGTTTGCTATGCAGAAGCTTTTTAACTTGATGTGATCCCATCTGTCCATTTCTGCTTTGGTTGCCTGTACTTGTAGGGTATTACTCAATAAGTTTTTGCCCAGACCAATGTTCTAGGGAAAACCCTAATGTTTTCTTTTTTTTTTTTTAATTAATTTATTATTATTATACTAATGTTTTCTTGTAGTAGTTTTATAGTTTAAGGGTTTTTTTTTTAATAATTTAAGGTTTTAGATTTAAGTCTTCATTTTGATTTGATTTGTGTGTATAGTGAGAGATAGGAGTCTAGTTTCTGTCTTCTGCATATAGATAACCAGTTTTCCCAGCACCAGTTATTGAAGAAGCTGTCTTTTTCCCAGTGTATGTTCTTGGCACCTTTGTGGAAAATGAGTTCACTGTATGTGTGGGGATTTGTTTTTTGGTTCTGTATTCTTCATCATTGGTTTATGTGTCTGTTTTTATGCCCGTCCCTGAAGTTTGGTTACTATAGCTCTGTAATATAATCACGAGGTCAGGAGATCGAGACCATCCTGGCTAACACGGTGAAACCCCCTATCTACTAAAAATACAAAAAATTATCTGGGCACGGTGGCGGGTGCCTGTAGTCCCAGCTACTCGGGAGGCTAAGGCAGGAGAATGGCGCGAACCCAGGAGGCGGAGCTTGCAGTGAGCCGAGATTGGGCCACTGCACTCCAGCCTGGGCGACAGAGCGAGACTCCATCTCAAAAAAAAATAAATAAATAAAATTAAAGTCAGGTAATGTGATTCTTCCAGTTTTGTTCTTTTTCCTTATGATAGCACTGATCTGTAGATTGCTTTGGGTAGTATGGACATTTTAACAGAATTGCTTCTTCCATTCCATGAACATGGAATATTTTTCCTTTTTTGGTGTTCTCTTTCTTTCATCAGTGTTTTATAGTTTTCGTTATAATCTTTCACTTCTTTGGGTAGTTCCTAGGTATTTAATTTTATGTGTAACTATTTTAAATGGGGTTACTTAAATTTTTTTCAGATTGTTCACTGTTGGCATATAAAAATGCTACTGATTTTTATATATTGATTTTGTATTCTGTGACTTGACTGAATTTATCACTTCTAGTAGTTTTTGGGTGGAATCTTTAGGTTTTTTTTCAAATATAAGATCATATCACCTGCAAACAAGGTAATTTGACTTCTTCCATTCCAATTTGGATGCCCTTTATATCCTCTTGTCTGATTACTGTAGCTAGGACTTATAGTACTGTGGTGAATAACAGTGGTGAAAGTGGGCATCCTTGTGTTCCAAATCTTAGAGGAAAGACTTTCAGTTCTCCACATTCAGTATGATAAGAGCTATGGGTCTGATGTATATGGCTTTTATTATGTTGAGATATGTTCCTTCTATACCCAGCTTTTTGAGAGTTTTTATCATGAAGGGATGTTGAATTTTATGAAATGCCTTTTCAGCATCAATTGAAATGATCATATGGTTTTTATCCTTCATTCTGTTGATATGATATGTCACATTGATTTGTATATGTTGAACCATGCGTGCATCATGGGGATAAATTACATTTGGTCATGATGAATGATCTAATATATTAGCGAATTTGGTTTGGTAATGTTGAGAATTTTTCAATCAGTATTCATCAGAGATATTGGCCTGTAGTTTTCTTTCTTTTTTTTCTTTTCTTTTCTTTTCTTTTTTTTGATGTGTCTTTGTCTGATTTTGATATCAGGGTAATACTGGTCTTGTAGAATGAGTTTGGAAGTATTCCCTCCTCCTCTATTTTTTGGAATAGTTTGAGGAGGATTGGTAAAACTCAGCAGTGAAGCCATCAGTCCCGAGCTTTTCTTTACTGGGAGATTTTTTATTATAGCTTCGATATTGTTACTTGTTATTGGTCCATTCAGGTTTTAGATTTCTTCCTGATTGAATCTTGATTGGTTGTATATATCTAGGAATTTGTCCATTTCTTCTGTGTTTTCTGATTTATTGGTATATAGTTGCCTATACTATCCAACAATGATACTAGGAATCAAATTCTTTGAATTTCTGCGATATCAGTTGTAATGTCTCCTTTTTCATTTTTGATTTTATTTATTCGTATCTTTTTTTTTTTTTTAGTTTGGCTATGTCAATTTTGTGTAACTTTTTAAAAAACAACCTTTTGTTTCATTGATGTTTTGTATTTTCATTTCAGTTTTATTTGTGTCTGCGCTGATCTTTATTATTTATTTTCTTCTAATTTTGGGTTTGGTTTGCTCTTGCTTTTCTAGTTCTTTAAGATGCATTGTTGATTATTTATGTGGAGTTCTTCCTCTTTTTGATGTAGGCACTTATAGCTATAAACTTTCCTTTGAGTACTGCTTTTACTGTATCCCACAGGTTTTGCTATATTGTATTTCCATTATGATTTGTTTCAAGAAATTGTTCAATTTTCTTCTTAATTTCTTCATTAACTCACTGGTCATTTAGGCGCATATTGTTTAATTTCCATGTATTTGCATAGTTTCCAAAATTCCTCGTTTTTGATTTCTAGTTTTATTCTATTGTGGTCAGAGAAGATGCTTGATATTATCTCAGTTTTTTTGAATGTTTGAAGACTTGTTTTGATACCTAACATATGACCTATCCTTAAGAAGGATTTGAATAAACTTGCAACCCCCATTTCTTTCCCTACCTGTGCTTTAAGACCAATAACTCTTAGAATTACCCTTTTGAAGCTATTTTCTACATCCTGTAGACATGCTTCGTTGTTTATTCTTTCTTCTCCTCTGACTGTGTATTTTCAAATAGCTTGTATTCAAGCTCACTATTCTTTCTTCTGCTTGATCAATTATGGTAGTAATGGACTCTGTTGCATTCTTCAGTATGCCAATTGCATTTTTCAAATCCATAATTTCTGCTCGATTCTTTTTAATTATTTCAGTCTCTTTGTTAAATTTATCTGATAGAATTCTGCATTTCTTTTCTGTGTTGCCTTGAATTTTCTTGAGTTTTCTCAAAACAGCTATTTTGAATTCTCTGTTTGAAAGGTCATGTATCGCTGTTTTTTCAGGAAGAGCCCTGGTGTGTTATTTAGTTCATTTGGTGAGGTTTTTTTTTTCTGGAATGTCTTGATTCTTGTAGGTGTTCATCTGTGTCTGGGCATTGAAGAGTTAAGTACTTAATTGTAGTCTTCACTGTCTGGATTTGTTTGTACTCGTCTTTCTTGGGAAGGCTTTCCAGATATTTCAAGAGACTTGAGTGTTTTGATCTAAGCTGTACCTGCTTTAGGGGGTACTCCAAGTCCAGTAACACTATGGTTCTTGAAGACTCATAGAGGTACTGCCTTCATGGTCTTGGGCAAGATCTGGGAGAATTCTCTGGATTACCAGGCAGAGACTCTTGTTCTCTTCCCTTACTTTCTCCCAAGCAGAGTTTCTCTTCTGAGTCACCTAAAGTTGGGGGTGGAGTGACACAACCACCCCTGTGGCCACCACCACTGTGACCGCACTGGGTCAGACCTGAAGCCAGCACAGCACTGAGTCTCACCCAAGGCCTACTGTAATGACATCCTGGCTACTGCCTATGTTTGCCCAAGAACCTGGGGCTTAACAGTCAGCAAGTGATGAAGCCAGCCAGGTCTGTGTCCTTCCCTTCAGGGTGATGAGGTCCCCCAGGCTCCAGGTGGATCCAGAGGTGTCGTCTTGAAGTCAAGGACTAGAATCAAAGCCTTAGACGTCTACCTGGTGTTCTGTTGTACTGTGGCTGAGCTGACACTCAAACCACAAGATGCAGTCCTTCCTACTCTTCTGCCCACTTTCCAAAAGCAGAGGAGCCTCACCCTGTAGCTACCACCATCCCAGGCCATCAGGACTACTGCCAGACTATTGCTGATGTTCCCGTAAGGCCCCAGGTCTCTCGACTCAGTTGGTGGTGAATGCTGCCTGGCCTGGGACTCACCCTTCAGGGCAGTGGGCTTCCCTCCCTCTGACCCAGGACAGGTCCAGAAATGCCATTCAAGAATCAAGTCCCAGAATTAGGGACACTAATAGCCCGCTGGGTACTCTACCCTGCTGTGGCTGTGCTAGTACCTAAGGTGCAAGACGAAGTCCCCTTTACTTTTCCCTCTGCTTTTCTCAAGCTGAAGGAAACTTGGCCTGTGGCCCACCACAGCTGGGAATGTGCTGAGTCTCCCCTGAAGCCAGCAAGTCTCAGTGGCTCACCAAGGCCCTTGACGTAGTACCTGGGTATAGCTGCTGGTTATTCAGGGTCCAAGGGGTCTTCAGTTGGCAGGCGATGAATGCTGGCAGGACTGGGTCCTTTCCTTCAAAGCTGTGGGTTCCTTGTAACCCAGGATGTGTCTAGAAATGTCATTGGGGGTTGGGAGTTAGGGCCTGGAATGCAAGGTGGGGAAGCCTCACAACTCTGGCTGGTGACCCATCCTGCTGTGGCTGAGCTGGTATCCAAGACGGAAGATGAAGACCTCCCCACTCTTCCCCCTCCTCTTCTCAAGCGGAGGGAAGGGGTCTCCTTTAGAGCTGTGAGCTATGCAGTCTGGGTTTAGGGGAGGGGTGATGCCAGCACTCCTGTAGACACCCCAGCTGATGTCTCAGTAGGTTGTGTGCCCCCACCAAGTCCACTGTGTCTCTGCGTCTCTGGGCCCAGTTCAGCCCTAGGACTCACCTAAGAGTCGCAGTCCTTATGGCCTAGTGTGCCTGTCAAGTTTACTTAGAGACACAAAGTGCTTTAGCCCTCAGTGGCAAGGTTTGCAGGATCTCAAGTTTGGACTGCTGGGATGAGTGATTCCACTCTGGCTAGGGCTGGTTTAAATGCCGCATCCATAAGTGAGCGTCAGCTGAGTTTGGTCTAGTTTTCCTTTCTGCTGTAGCAGGACAGCTCAGTTTAATGCCTCACAATTGCAGTGCTCTCCCTGCTGCAGCACCCAGATATGCTCTCTGTACCACACAGGATGGTGGGTGAGGGGTGGCATTGGTGATTCAAGACTGTTTTTTCTATCTCTTCCATGCATCTTTTCAGTGATATAAAGTTAAAACCAGGTGCTATAGGTGCTCACGTGATTTTTAGTTCTTACCAAGTTGTTTTTCTGTGTGGATAGTTGTTAAATTGGTGTCCTTGCACAGAGGATGATCAGAGGAGCCTTCTTTTCCAGTACCTTGCTCCGCCTCCTCCATTCCCATCTTAACACACTCTCCTCTCAGCCTCTATGACAGCACTGTTCATTTGGTGTCTCACCGGCTTGGTTTTCTAATCATCTTGCCTAGAGCTCTTCTCTCATGCTCTAACTTTTTAGAGTGTTCGAGTTACCAAGGGATCAATCCTATTACTCTTCTTTTTCTAATCTACTCTACCTTGGAAGCACATTATAATAACTTGGGGATTTTCCTTATAGACACATCCAACCACTACATGAAGAAGGAATGATAGAATATCCATATTTTGTAACCACTAATGAAATAAAGGTTGTAGGCAGTGATCCTCAATGACTGCTATAATCTTTAGGTGAAAAACTAATAGAGAACTTTATAGTGAATGAATCAGGCTGACAACACCTGAATCCATTGATCAGTCTTAACCTCACAAAAAGAGATGGCTAGGCGTTATAGAAGTCTTCACTTACTGTTGTCGACAGGTTCTTGGAAACTTCAACTTTAAGCGAAATTACAAAACCAATGTTACCACAGGCTAATAGATACAAACAAAAGTTAAAGTTCCTATGGCCTATTTCTGGTCACAAAAACATCACCAGACTTCTAAATAAAGACCAAAAACAATTTTAATCTTGAACATTGAAATAAATGTGAATCCTGTATACATGTAAGAAAGATTAATAAAAACAAAATAATTATTTACCCAATTTTTGGTGAATCAGTGAGTCACAGCCGTCATGGTGGTGGTTGGTCAAATTGAGGAATAAATGTCGGCAAAGTAAAAATTTTAAGGAGTACCCTTTACCACCACGTGGTTCAAACCGTCACCAACTTGATGGACTCGCTGAGCGATTTTATACTGCATTGTTTATTGTTGTGCATTTGTATGATTATTGTCTAATTTAAGATTTTTTATTTGACAATAATTCATATTCTTTCATTTTCCAACCTGCTTATTCCAGTTCAGGGATGCAGGTGGCCAAAACCTATCATGGCAGCTTAGGGTGCAAGATAGAAACCAGCATGAGACACAATGCCATTTCATCCCAGGGTGCACTCACACCCACACTCAGACTGGGACGATGTCGACACACCAGTTCAGCTAGCATGCTCACCTTTCGTATGCACATCTTTATGATGTGGGAAGCCAGGGTACCTGTAGAAAACCCATGCAGACATAGGAAAAACATGAAGACTCCACACAGACTGTGACTATGGCCAGGAATTGATGTTTATTCCCTTATATAGTGAAAGGCATTGAATGAAAGGCTGACATTAGAGGACATGCTGTATGTGCTTCCTGACGCAAGTACATCATACCTCACTTGAAGTATTCCTGCCAAAAAATCTTTCCTGAAGCCCATCAAGCTCTAGATCTTACTATCAGTTTACTAGAAAGAAAAGAAACAGAAAAACATGTTAAATGACCCTGTGGATAAGTAATCAACAAAATTCAGTGTGTGTGAAACTATTAAATAAATTACAAGGGTAAAAAGAGCAACGGGTAATGTATAGAATAAAAGTGATTTAGGAGACACATCTATTAAGGGCCACAGCTGGCCTTGCTTGGATCCTAATTTGAACAAGTCAACTGTAAAATAACAACAGCAAAAGAGAAAATTAGGAAAATTTGAGTACTGACTGGATATTTGGTAATATTAAGAAGTTAAAACTTTTTTAGCATACAGATTTATTTTAGAGCTACATACTATAAATTTGTGAATGATTTGATATATCTGAGATTTGCTTCAAAATAAGCCAAGGTCAGGATGGTGAGAGGAGAGGAGCAGAGGGTAGGTTGGTGAGGTAGAGATGAAATAAGATTGCTCCTAATTCTTGAAGTTGGCTGATGGATACATGATATTCATGATACTATTTTATCTGTTGTATGTTTAGAATTTTTTGTAATAAAAATTTGTTAAAGTGCTTAGAGAGCTTTAAAAAACATGTGGATGCTAACCCCCTTCCCTCCACAGATATCTGATTTATTGGTCTGGGATAGGGAATCAATTTTTTAAAGTATCCTGGGGGACCCTAATGTGCAACCAGGGTTGAGAACTGCTGCTTTATATTATGTCCCTAGATGATCTCATTTACTGCTTTAAAACTATTAATATGCTGACACCTCCCAGATTTATGTCTCTAGCCCTGACCTTTCCCTGGATCTCTGGGCCTGTATATTCCTCTGCACACTTGACATCATTACTGGGAGGTCAGGTAGGCACCTCAGCCTGAACAGGGCAAAGACACAACTCTTCATTTTCAACCCCAAACCTGTTTCTCTCCCAGTGTTTTCTATCTCAACAAATGGAACTACTATCTGCCCAGTTACAGACGGTCAATAAATACTACTTCTGATAAAAAGAAAGTTTTAAAAAAATGAATGTTATAGAAAACCCCTCTAGCTGATCCAAAGAAGGTCTTTATCTTGTGTGACTCAACTGATAACCATAGCAAATAATGCAGCATTCTCTGAGATACGAGAATTGCTTTGATTTATTCTTTAGCTCTCATCCCTCCAGAATCCTAACATTTGGAGCCAGTGATTAAATTTGAATGATATTAAGTTATTTTTCAGGTTTTTCTACCAGAACATTTGGAAGTGTTGGGATGAAGAAAAGGATGATGCATATGATTGTTTTGTCAGATGTGTTGAACCTAAATTGAGATTGTGTTTATTACTGACCTTGTACATATTGAAAAAATAGTTACCATGGCTTAATTTTACCTTTGTGAGACACACATGCGCATGCACGCACACCACACACACACACACACACACACACACACACACGCACATACTCTTACTCCAAGGGCCTATAGACAGAAATAGACCAATATACAAATAGTGCAACCCCTTTTCAAGTTATTAAATGAAACGAACAAGTGCAGAGAAACCTGCTCTAACTGTTTATAAACTGAGCCTAAAATCAGGAGGTTTGTGAACATCTATTTAATGACAATTGTTTGAAAAACAATGAACTTATTTGAATTATAGAGACTTTTGCTTTAAACTTTTAAATAATACTTTTTTTTAAAGTATATGGCTTTACTCTAAGTTCCTATAGTAAAACATACTAGGTTAAACTAACGGATGAATCCAAAATACCTAAACGCATTCTTCTAATTTATCATATTTTGACAAGGAAAAGCTTTTCCGTTCAAAAATACCAAAATTAATCATGCAACCTAAATTAAGTAGTTGTTCTATGCTGATCTTGTTACATGCGACACTTATCTTTCCACTAGATGGTGCTGTAAGACCAGTAATTTTCTCCTGTATTCATGAGCAGTAAATTAATAGGCAATGCTGCAATAAAATTAGAACTCACACTAAAAAGAATTGTAGAAGGTAATTTGTTTTTCCTATGTGAAAGATGATTTGACATTATGTAAGACAAGGCCTTTACATTTTCATGCAGTTTGATTTGATTTAGTAAGTTTCTCTTGGTTTAAATAGTAAATAATAACAAAATTTAAAAAAAATGAAAATCTGGTTAATGGTTCTACCTGGTTTACAATTATGTATGTCTGATTTCGGCTTTCATAAGTTGACTGTGATTTCTACCTTTCTAATTTTTCTATTGTGCATTTCCTATTTTTCTATAGTGTGTTCAGTACAATCCCAGAACCTCAAAAAGCTTGAATATTTTCTAGGTTTGATACACTTGCTCTTAAAGAGCAGTGATTGGTTTTGATCGAAATGGAATGTAATGGTAGGTGAATATAATGTATATCTGGCAAATTTGATCTGTATGTGGACAAAAAAAATTGTATTCTGATTTGAGAGCCTTGCATGTGTGGACAAGTAATGATCTCCATACATGCCTTGTACATCACTGGCAGATGGGACAGCATAAGGGAGGAATTGTCTTTAGTTACGGAGAAGAAACTGTGGCACTTGATGGAGAGACTGGAATGTTATCACATGTAGGCAGACTCTAAAAAGGTTCCTGGGCTAAGATAGGAGTAGAGCTATCAGCAGGCGAGATCAAATCACTGTCTTGATTTTGCACCATGTGGCAAATATTTTTCCTTTCTAATTCAAAACACACTACTTCAGAACTTAGGGGTCTGAAGATGAAGTTGATTCACTGGTTCTAGACTATAAAGTATCAATCTAATGAGAAGAAATAAGCTAACTTGCATGGATATTGGAAATGCTAAGAAACTTATTTTAAAATTTTAGTCTTAATCTTCACAACTTAATAGACCAGTGGTTTGGTTCATAATTTCTTATTTGCAAAGTAGATTTCTAGAATATCTTTAAATGAGTGTGGATAACCAAAGTAGACAAAATCCTTACTTTTTCAAGCTTTACCCAATCCATTTACTTGGAAAAGCAAGAAAATAAAATCTGTTCATTTTAAATATTGAGTGTTCACCATAATTTGATATGAATTAGGATTTCGTTCTGCTTTCCGCCCTCCCCATCTTCTTAAGAGCATGACTAAGTTAAAAAAATAATAATCTAAGACAGTAGTTCTCAACCTTGGCTACACATTACATCTCTAGGGAACTTTAAAAAATACCTCTCCACTTTCAGAGACCAGTTTTTATTGCTCTGGATGTTGGCCTGAGCATCTGTATTTTTGAAAGATCCTAAGTGATTCTAATATTCATCAGAATTGAGAAGCTCTAACCTAAGGCACAGCTAGTTGATATACATTTAACTGAAAAAGCAATTATTTTAAAATTACAGGTAATGGCAATATTTTATTTTATTGTTAAACCCATTAGTTTAATATCTATTGACTGTACATTTATAAATTATTTTATTACATTGAGACATACTTTTTGTTCTGTCATTATGTTTGAGAATTTATGTAAATGAATAAATTTCAAGTGCCAGTAAGGTTGTCCAGTACAAGGTTATTTTGTGTTGATCATTCTCTAATAATGACAGCATTTTTTTCCCCTCAGAATCTCAAAGGTTTATTTTTTTGAAATCCCCTGATCTTTCTCTGGGAATATTCAACATAATTTTGTGCCTATATAGTGCTTTAAATGTAAGGAAGGACTAGACAATTTGAGTCATTTCTAATTTTTGATCCTATAAATATGGTAATCTTTTAAAACATTTTTATATCACATTCAGATCTCTGAAAAACATGGCAGTCTTAACCATTGTGAAACAATTTACTTCCCTCTATACCCCTACTCCCCAGTTGGCCCTTGCCACCCACTCCTTGTTAAGATTTTGAATCTAATATATGAGAAGAAAATAACTTTTTATTAAATAATGATTACAAATTGTACAGTATGAACTTTAGGTAATTCTAAAGCACAAATGTTTGGATCTAAGAAAAAACAATTCCTCAAAAGAAGAAAAATTATTGACTTTAATGAAGTGGTGTTTCAAACTTTCAACAGCTACCACTTAGAGTACTATTCAGAGAGACTTAACATGTACCTGAGTTATAAAGCACTTTTCTTAGTGGGTCTTTGAGGACTCCATGGGCTTTCTTAATGAGAAAAAATGTGTCTGAAAGGCAATGGATTTCAGTTTGCTTTTAAACTCTCAGGCATTATGACATTCTTGAAAACTGAGTTCCTTCAGGACATGACTACCACAATCTGTTGTCTCAATGTGAGGAGAGTTACAGCAAATTTTTTAATCTGAGAAGCAGTTTGTCAAATTGTAGCTCTGAGCAGGAAAATATCTCCATGATTGAAGGGTTAAAATTGTATTCAGAGATTGAACAGGTGAAGCAAAAGCTAAAACTCATGGAGAATCCTTTGTTGAGGTATGTGTGCCTTCATAATTCTTAGCTAGTTAGCATCTTTTCTTCCTCGCTATCTTACTGAGAACTGATAGGTCTGTTTGGTTTCTTCATGGTATGTGTTTGGTTATCAGAATTCTAACATCTAAGCAAAGGGTGTCCATCCAGTGGTCAGATTTCCACCCATGAGATCTCCTCCACCATGATGACTGGTCTGCTGTGGACCCTACTCACAGACAGGCTTTGCCAGGTGCCTTGGGGGAAGAGATAGAAATACAGGTAAAAGGAGAGTTTCTTGCTGCAAGTGGCTTTTTTCCTTCTGATTCACCATATGTTTTCATGAATTCTACACAGAGCTTCCCAGAGATGGTTTTCTGTTAAATAGGAAGTAGTGAGAACCCTGCCTTTCATCAGCAGTAGCCATTTACCAGGCGTGCATTAGGTTCAGTCCACTACCAAAGGAGATGCTTCAGTGTGCAGTGTTGGCTCCATTTTCAGAGTGACACATGAAAGCACTTGGAATAATACTCGAGTTGCTTTGTGGGGGTGTATATTTATCACTTTGTGCACTGCCTATAAATACCTAAAACTGGGTAATTTATAAAGAAAAGAGGTTTAATTGGCTCACGGTTCTGCAGGTTATAAGGACACATGGCACGGGAGGCCTCAGGAAACTTACAGTCATGGCGGAAGGTGAAGGGGAAGCAGGCATGGCTTAAATGGCTGGAGCAGGAGGAAGAGAGAGAATGAGAGTAGGTGCTACATACTTTTAAACAACCAGATCTCGTGAGAACTCTATCATGAGACAGCACTAGGGGGATGGTACTAAACTATTAGAAACTGTCCCCATGACCCAGTCACCTCCCACTAGGCCCCACATCCAACATTGGGGATTACAATTGAACATGAGACTTGGGTGGGGACACAGATCCAAACCATATGAGAGTGTATATTTGCAAATATGTTGTTGTTTTCTAGTTCTGTAGTGATCCATTATCTGTTATAAATGCGTGCTATGAAGGTGACACTGTTATCGTTTGTCCTGGCCATTTTGTGGTACATGGCATAATGGAGTGCAGTGTTGACTCCATTGAGTTGGAAGGTGGGTATGGAAGACACAACCAAACTCTCAAGTATGACATGATTAAGTAAACAATAAACGACTGTTCTTGTCAGAGCTCCAAGAATGTGATTTCAACCTATTTGATTTCAAATGAATTATTGAATTGCCTTGAAACATTAAAGGCATTGGAAGCTTAAAAGGAGTTGACCCAGTTTTTGAGTAAGTGGACTTGTGGTTCTTTGTAGCAGTGTATATGTTGGGAAGATACTTACAGACCTATATAGAAAAAAGACCATGAGGAAGAAGCAAACTTTACAGATTGTAGGTGATTTATGGAAAGGATGTCAAATTTCTAGAATTAAAAAATTCCCAACAATTTTTTTTTAATTTCAGTATTTTTTAGTTTGTTGCTTGCTCTTATCTCATAGATATTGTGATATCTTAGTGCATGGCTGTTTGTTTTTTGTTTTAAATTTAGCTTATTTTTGTGAGAGATATGGTGAAGGGTGTTTTACTTGAAATTGGTATCAAAAATTACCTTAATTCTCTAAAAGTTTGCTGAGTGTCACAAATGCTACACTTTGTGTCTTGACACAGTATACTTTTGAAAACATTAATGTTGAAAGATTAATATTAAAATAAATATATAATAGTTAATAGATAACTATTATCTGCTTTAATAGATATCTTTAATATCTATTAAAAATAAATTTTCCAATTATAATCTTTTTGTTCATTTGGAGTAATTCCTAAGTTTAGGTTACTTTACAATTGTTCATCTTGGTCCTGTATATTTCCATAATGTGTCAAATTTAGTTGTACCTGTTCAGCTATTTACCAAAACTGCTACAAGTTAGCAATGAAGCTTGTAATGCAAAAAAATCATATATCATTTTGGGACTTGTGCAGCTGTTCATTAACTGCTTAAGCTGTGTTCTTGATCTTTATCTTGTCAGAACTTCTTAATGGAAACAAGGCTGGGAGTTTAATTTCCTGCTGTTCACTAGTACATCATCTCACTCCCTTTTTTGTTTTATGTTTGTTAATTTTGTTCTTTCTCCTCTCCAATACTTGATTTATAATAGATGTGTATGTATAAGTAACACATCTGCAGGATAAATCACTGCAATAAAAACACTTTATTTTTTGGCAGAGTAAAAATAACATTGATATTATAAATTGTATAGTAGATAAGAGTTCTTCTTAGATTGGTGAGGAAATTACAATGTAATTGCCAGAGTGTTATAAATAACCTATCAAATTCTGATAGTTGAGTGTAAAAATGACTGTAAATTTGCTAACAGAGGACATTTCTGAGAATTGAGGAATCAAATGGTATCTCTGGTGTGAATATATGGAGCACTTGCTTAAAGTAAATTAAAGCTTATCTGATAGTAATCTATAGCTAACAAAACTAGAGATATGTTGAGTACCTACTATGTGCAGGGTATTAATAGTACTTATGGTTGGGCTTCTCTTTCTTTAGAAAATCTGTTCACTTTAGGTAATGGCTTTATGTTTTAAATTGGTAAGAATACATAATTTGTGGAAAAATCTGTTTTTTCTTCAATATGCAATTCTTTTTCTATTTTTAATTTTTCTAATGGTAAAAAAAATGGTTATTGTAGAAAATATTCAAAGTACAGGCAGACACATACAGAATCAGAAACACAATTACTCACTCTTCAGTCATTTCTAGTCCACCCCGGTAGCATTCTAGTGTATGGAGTCGTCCTGCCTTCTCCAGTGCCCCCAAAGGCTTGTCTGTACCCCTTCAAGTATGGGTAAGTTCAGTGGCTTTGACTGTTTACTGCAGTTACTGCTTTCATGTACTCAAGGACTTATTACAATGAGGTCTTTCTTTCTTACAGCTTTGTCTATGTGTTTGTCTTCTGTTTTGTAATGAAAGTCAAGCGAGTTCTTTAGTTTTCTGATATTGCAGGTTTTTGTAAGCCCACTTCGAGGCTTGGCCTGTATTACTGATTTGATTAAGATTTATAGAGATCTAATGGTTTTTGTTGATTAATGAGATAGACTGTTTTTTCCTGTAGCTAAACTGTCTTAAGTCAGTTTGTCAGATTTTAAGTCATTCTTCGAGAATATAAAATTAGGTAATCTTGAGAACTGCTTAGGTTTATTCAAATGTAATTTATATTAGAATCATAGAATCTCAGATACTTAAGATTCCTTCTATAGCACCCATGCAGTTAGAAAAAAGCTTAAGAGAGCTGAATGCTTTAAAGCCCTTTGACCCAGCTGTAGGTCCTTAGGATTATTTTTTAACTTTCATGGAAGCTTTGTATGTGAATTTTGTGCTGGGCTGGTCTGAGATGGCTGATAGAGTAGTCTTGCTAATATGGGGACACATTGGGAAGTTGTTATTGTTAAAAATGTGATGCCCTGGTTTAAATAGGATATGTGGGGAGATCGACTTTATTTAAATGCATCTGGGTTGACTGGTCTCATTATCATTTGAAACCCCTTGCACTAGAGAATGTGTTCTACATTTTTGTGTTTGGACATTTCCCCTCACCCACCTTAAATGTTTCTGTTCTCTTCCTTAGGATATGGTCTACCAATTGATATTGTGATAGAAAAGAGGGAAAAAGGTGACACTTCTGTGGACTGCATGAATGAGGATATTAACATCTCAGGCATAAGATTTGTTCAGCATGGTGTTGTAAAAGGAATCTTAAATAAGTGTCTGACTGTTTGGTATATTTACTCATTCTAGGCTTTGAAGGAAAACTTTACTTTCTATGGAAGATAGAATTTAATGAAATGCCGCTGTTGAGTACAGGAATACCTTGTTGTATAGTGCTTCGCAGATATTGAATGTTTTATACATTGAAGGTTTGTGGTAACCCTGCTTTGAGTAAGTCTACTTGGCCTCGTTTTTCCAATAACTGGTGCTCACTTTATGCCTTTGTATGACATTTTGGTAATTCTCACAATATTTCAAACATTTTTATTATTATTATATTTGTTATGCTGATCTGTGACCAGTAGTCTTTGATATTAGCACTGTAATTGTTTTGGGGTGACGTGAACTGCATCACCATAGAAAATGGTGAACTTAGTAAGTGGTGTGTGTGTTCTGACTGTTGCAACAATCAGCCATGCTCCCTTCTCTCTCCCTCTTCTTGGGCTTCTCTATTCTGAGACAAAGCAATATAGAAAGGAGACGAATTAATAACCCTACAATGGCATCTGTGTGTTCAAGTGAAAGGAAGAGTTGCATGTCCCTCACATTAAACAAAGTCTAGAAATGATTAAGCCTAGTGAGAAAGGCACATCAAAAGCCAAACACATGAATAAGAAAGCAAAACAGCCTTATTACTAATATGGAGAAAGTTTTAGTTGTCAGGATAGAAGATTAAATCAACTACAACATTCCCTTAAGCATAAGCCTACACAGTAAGGTCCTAACTCTTTTTAATTCTATGAAGGCTGAGAGAGTCAAGGGAGCTACAGAACAAAAAGTTGGCTAGCAGAGGTTGGTTCATGAGGTTTAAGGCAAGAAGCCATCTCTGTAACATGAAAGTGCAAGGTGAAGCAGTAGTTTCTATTGTAGAAGCTGCGGAAAGCTATCCAGAAGAGCTAGCTGAAATCACTGATGAAGGTGGCTACACTAAACAGCAGATTTTCATTGTAGATGAAATGGCCTTCTATTGGAAGAAGATGCATCTAGGACTTTTCATAACTAGAGAAAAGTCGTTAGTTGGCTTCAAAGCTTCAAAAGACAGGCCAACTCTCTTATTGGTGACTTTAAGTTGAATCAGTGGTCATTTATAATTCTGAAAATCTTAGGGCCCTTAAGAATTATGCTGTGTCTATTCTGCCTGTGCTCTAGAAATGGAACAACAAAGCCTGGGTGGTAGCAAATCCGTTTATTGCATTGTTTGCTAAATATTTCAAGTCCACTGTTAAGACGCACTGCTCAGAAAAAAAAAAAAAAATCCTTCCAAAATATTATTGCTTACCGAACAATGCACCTGGTCACCTGAGAGCTCTGACGGAAATGTGCAAGGAGATTAATGTTCTTTTCATGCTAACACAACATCCATTCTGCAGCCCATGAATCAAGGAGTAATTTCGACTTTCAAGTCTTAATAGTTAAGAAATAGACTTCATAAACTATAGCTTCAATTGATAGTGATTTCTCTGATGGATCTGGGCAAAGTCAATTGAAAACCTTCTGGGAAGGATTCACCACTTAGATGTCATTAAGAACATTCAAGACTCATGAGAGGAGGTCAGAATGTCAACATTAACATGAGTTTGGGAGAAGTTGATTCCAACACTCCCAAACTCTTTGAGGGTCAAGACGTCAGTGGAGGAAGTAACTGCAGATGAGTGGAAATAGTAAGAGAACCAGAATTAGAAGTGGAGCCTGGTGATGGGACTGAGTTGCTACAATCTTATGACAAAACTTGAACAGGTGAGGAGTTGCTTCTTACGGAAGAGCAAAGAAGATGATTTTTTGAGATGTAATCTACTCCTGGTAAAGAGAATGAATATTGTTGAAATGACAACAAAGGATTTAGAATAGTACATCAAGGTAGTTGATAAAGCAGAGGAGGGCTTTACGATGATCAACTCATATTTTGAAAAACATTCTTCTATAAGTAAAATGCTATCATAACATTGTATTACATGCTACTGAGAAATCTTTTACGAAAGGAGGGGTCAATGTGGCAAACTGTTTGTCTTATTTTAAGAAATTGCCACAGCCACCCCAACCTTCAGCAACCACTATCCTGATAAGTCAGCAGCCGTCAACATTGAGGCAAGACCCTCCACCAGCAAAAAAGATTATGATTTTCTGAAGGTCAGATGATCCTTAGTATGTTTTAGCAAAATAAAGTATTTTTAAATTAAGGTTTGTACTTTTTTTTTTAAAACATAGTGCTTTTGTACACTTAGACTACAATATTATATAAACATAACTTTTTTTTTTTTTTTTTTTTTTTGAGAGACAGGGTCTCACTCTGTCAACCAGGCTGGAGAGCAGTGGTACAGTCCTAGCTCACTACAGCCTCAATCTCCTGGGGTCAAGTGATCCTTCTGCCTCAGCCTTTTGAGTGGCTGAGACTACAGGCATGTACCACCACACCAGGCTAATATTTTTATTTCTTTCTAGAGACAGGGTCTCACTATGTAGCCAGGCTGGTCTCAAACTCCTGGGCTTAAGTGATCCTCCTGCCTTGTTCTCTCTTAAAAATAATTTTTATATGCATTAAGAAACCAAAAAATTGGTGTGACTCATTCTATTGCAATATTTGCTTTATTGCAGTGGTCTGGAAACTACACTCCGGTATCTCCAAGGTATGCCTGTACATGGAAGGCTGATTATTTATTTATGTATGCAGCATGACAACTTAGGAATCTTACCCTGAAGTGAAAAATAGTTCAGCCTATTCTTGAAAATGTGTTAGTTTAATATTAATTTCTTCTTGGTGCAGTCATCTTTTTCTTTTAATACTTTCCAACGTGGTGATCTGTATTCATTGTTTTCAATTTAGCACTAGACTGAAACTAGCTATCTTCACATTGCAGTAGTATTTGTTTCCTAAGATCTGTGTCTTCTTTCTTGAATAAGATCTTTTTTTCCCAAGATACTGAGCAAAGTTGCTCTCTGATATTCTTTTGTGGTAATGAAAAGTGCTTTTGCATTTCTGAGGTCAAGTCATTCTTTGTTAAGAATGTTGCTTTTAGATTTTAGAAAATAACTCAAAATGGTCATTGTTTTGTATTTTATGAATTTCAAATTCAAGTTTAAGTGGAAGCTATTAAATATTTAGACTATATCTAGTGTCAGCTCCAGGCTGTCCCTGATACTGGAAAAGGTACATTACTTCTTAAAGCAGTCAGCTGTATGTTTTCATCACAGGCACTCACCATAAGGAGACTCCATCAGAAAATTGTGCTGCCGCATGAAGTAGCATGAGGCACAGCACGCACATCAGTAGAATTTTTAAGGAAGAATTTGGACTTACACGGTGACAAGATATGATGAGCTCTTTTTGGGAAATAGTTTGAGTTTAAGTTGTAAATAAATATATAAAATATGAGACCAAGATGTAAGTGCAGACTCCTATTCTCTTTCTTCAAAGAATTTCAGACATTTATATCTGCTAAGTCATGCAAGCCCAATTGTATGAGGTTCTTATGTAACATTTTCAAAACATAGATTAGTAAGAAAAATAATAAATCTCACAATTTACTGTAACTTACAGAGAATTTTAGACTCTTAAAATTATAACTTTGTAAACAATTTTGTAACAGTCAAAGCTCAGTTGCTTTTAATTACTTTTTATTTTGAGGTAATTATAGATTCACTACTGTTGTAAGAGATAACACAGAGAGATCCTGTATGTACACTCTTTACCAGTTTGGTCCAGTGGTGACATCTTATGAAACCACAGTATCGTAGCACAGCCAGAATGCTGACATTCAGTTAGGCTGAGGAGCACGTCCATCACCACAGTGATTCCTCTGGTTGCCCTTTATAGCCACACTCACTTACTTTCCTCTCCCATCAGTCTTTTCCTTAACTGTTGGCAAACCTTAATCTGTTTTCCATTTCTATTATTTCATCATTTCAGAAACGTTTTAAAAATGAAATCACATTCCTTTTGGGATATGACCTTGTGGGATTGGCATTTTTCACTTAACACAATTCTCTGGAGCCTCATCCCGGTTGCTGTATGTACCAGTAATTTGTTCCTTTTTATTGTTGGGTAGTAGTCCAATGTGTGGTGGTTCTATAGTTTGTTTATTCACCCATTGGAGGACATCTAGATTATTTTCAGTTTTTGCCTATTGTCACTAAAGCTGCTACAAGCATTTGTGTACAGATTTTGCTGAGAATATACTTTTTATTTCTTAGGGGTAAATGCCCAGGAATACAATTGTAGGTCCTATGGCAGTTGCATGTTTAGTTTTTTAAGGAAACTGCCAGACTGTTCTCCAGAGTGGTTGTACAATTTTCGATTCCCACTAGCAATGTTTGAGTGATGCAGTTTCTTTATATCCTGAAAGCATTTGGTGTTTTCACTATTTTTTGTTTTAGCCATTATGGTAGGTGTGTAGTACTGTCTAACTGTGGTTTTAATTATTTCCGTAGTGGTTAACGATGTTGAACATTTTTTCATAGGCTTATTTGCCATTCTTCTATCCTCTTTAGTGAGATGTCTATTTGTGACTTTTGCCTATTTTCTAATTGGATTGTTTGTCCTTTTTTACTGTAGTTTTGAGAGTTCTATATATATATTCTAGATACTAGTCCTTTGTCAGGTATGTGGTTTGCGGATACTTTCTGCTGCGCTGTAGCTAGTCTGTTTGTCTTCTTTATATGGGCTTTTACAGAGCAAAGTTTTTATTTTTGATGAAGTCCAGTTCATCAATTTTTCCTTTTATGGACTGACCTGTAGATTTCCAAGTATTTTCTCCTATATTTTTCTAAAATTTTTATAGTTTTACATTTTATATAAAGTTGTAATCCAGTTCTTAGTTAATTTTGCTGTAAGATGTGAGGTTTAGGTCAAGGTTCATTTTTTTGCCTTTGGATGTCCAGTTGCTCCTTTACCATTTCTTGAAAAGACTGTCCTTCCTCCAATAAATTGGTTTTACATTTTTTTCAAATATTGTTTGGGCATATTTGTATAGGTCTATTTCTGTGTTCTCTGTTCTGTTTCACTGATCAGTGTCCTATTTCTTCACTAATACCTGTAGCTGTATTTACGTCTTGAAATCAAATAGAGTGATTTCTCCCACTTGGTCTCTATGAAAATTGTTTCAGCTACCCAAGTTCTTTGCTTTTCAATATAAATTTTAGAATAATTTTATATCCACAAGAAATCATGCTGAAATTTTGAAAGGAATTTTAATAAACTCATATATAATTGGGAAGAATTGACATCTTTATTATGTTGAGTCTTCCAATCTGTGAACATATTTCTCTGTTTATTTAGATCTTTGATTTCTTTCATCAACGTTATGTAGTCTTCAGCATACAATTGTTGTTTGTGTTTTGTTTTTTTTTTTTCAACTTTTATTTTAGATTCATGAGGTACATGCGCAGGTTCATTACATGGGTAAATTGTATGTCACTGGGGTTTGATGTGCAAATGATTTAGCCGCTCAAGTAGTGAGCATAGTACCCAATAGGTAGTTTTTTGACCTTTATTCACCTCCCACTCTCCCCGCTAAAGTAGGTTCTGTTGTCTGTTGTTCTCGTCTTTGTATCCATGTGTACTGAGTACTTAGCTCCCATCTATAAGTGAGAACATGCAGTATTTGGTTTTCTGTTTCAGTGTAAATTTGCTTAGGATAATGACCTCCATTTGCATCCATGTTGCTTCAAGGGACATGATTTTTTAATGTCTGCCTAGTATTCCACGGTATAGATTTACCACATTTTCTTTATCCAGTCCACCCTTGATGGGCATCTAGGTTGTTTCCATGTCTTTGCTATTGTGACTGGTGCTGCAATGAACATACGAGTTTGTGTGTCTTTTTGGTAGAATGATTTATATTCCTTTGGGTATATATCCAGTAATAAGATTGTTGCGTTTTAATAATAAGATTGTTGGTAGTTGCGTTTTAAGTTCACTGAAAAATCTTGAAACTGCTTTCCATAATGACTGAATTAATTTACAGTACCACCAAGAGTGTTTAAGCATGCCCTTTTCTGTAACTTCACCAACATCTGCTATTTTTTGACTTTAATTATGACCATTCTGACTGCTGTGAGATGGTATCTCATTGTGGCTTTTATTTGCATTCCTCTAATGATTACTGATATTGAGCATTTTTTCATATGCTTGTTGGCTGTGTGTATATCTTCTTTTCAGAAGTGTGTGTTTATGTCCGTTGCCCATTTTTAAATGGGTTTGTTTGTTTGTTGCCTGTTTTTTTTCTTATAGATTCTAGCCATTAAGACTTTTGTCAGATGCATAGCTTACAAATATTTACTCTCATTCTGTAGGTTGTTTACTCTGCTGATACTCTGCAGTAGCTCTTTAGTTTTTCTTCTAGGGTTTTTATACTTTTGGATCTTACTTTTAAGTCTTTAATCCATTTTCAGTTGATTTTTTAATATGGTGAAAGGAAGGGGTTCAGTTTCAATCTTCTGCATATGGCTAGCCAGTTATCCCAGCACCACTTATTGAATAGGGAGTTTTTTTTCCATTGCTTTTTATTATTAGATTGTCATACTATATTTTTAAGTTGAATGTTCATATGTTTATTGCTAGTATATAGAAATATAATTGACTTCTGTATGTTCATTTTGTATTTTGTGACCTTGCTGAATGTTACTTATTAGTTATAAAAGTGTTTTTGTAGATTCCTTGGGATTTTCTGTGTAGACAATCATGTTATCTGTAAGTATCAAAAGTTGTGTTTTTTTTTTTTCTGATTAGTATGCTTTTTCTTTTTTTTTTTTTTTTTAATTTCTTGCCTTATTGCACTGGCTAGAACTTCTAGCACTATTTTGAATAAGAGTAGATATCTTAACTTTATTTTTCACGTTATGGGGAGTGTATTCAATATTTCATCATTAAGAATGAGGTTAACTAGGTTTTTAATGAATATTCTTTATCAAGTTTTTTTAATGGATATTCTTTATCAAGTTCTTTATCAAGCATTTTTCTGCATTTCCTGAGATGATCACCTGATTTTTATTATTAGAAAAAAAAATAATGATGGGTTATACTGGTTGACTTTCAAATTTTAAACCAGCCTTGCCTCAATGGCATAAATACCACTTTGCCATAGTGTATAATCTTTTTATATTTTGCGGAATTGTACTTGCTAATGTTTTGTGAGGAAATTTTGCATCTATATTCATAAAGAATATTCGTCTGCAGTTTTGTTTTTTTGTACTCCTGTCTTTGTCTGGTTTGGGTTTCACTAATATTAGCTTCATAAAATGAACTCTGAAGTTTTTTTTTTCCTCTTTTATTTTCTAGAAGAGATTTTGTAGAATTACTGTTAATTCTTTAAATGTTTAATAGATTTCTCCAATGAAACCATCTGGGCCAGGAGATTCATCTTTTGGAATTTTTAAAATTATGAATTTAATTTTCTTAATAGGTAAAGAGCTATTCAAATGACCTATTTTATATAGAGTAAATTTTG
This sequence comes from Pongo abelii, assembly GCF_028885655.2. Taxonomy (NCBI): domain Eukaryota; kingdom Metazoa; phylum Chordata; class Mammalia; order Primates; family Hominidae; genus Pongo; species Pongo abelii. The sequence continues at coordinate 33,980,601 of NC_072005.2, read as the reverse complement.
GTAGTTTTTGCTTTTAGCAGTATTGGACCATTTCTTCTAAGTTGTCAAATTTACATATATCGAATTTTTTGTAGTATTTCCTTGTTCTTTTGATGTCGGCAGGGTCTGTAGCGATAATCTCTGTTTCATAATCTATACTGGTAGTTCGTTTGTTCTCTCTAAGAACCAACCCTGTTTCATTGATGTTTAAAAATTGTTCTGTTTTCAATTTCCTTGGTTTTTGTTGTTTTTATGATTTCATTCCTTCTGCTTGTTTTGGGTTTGTTTTGCTTTTTCTGTGTTTTCCACATGAAAGCATAGGTTGTTGATCTGAGACTTTTCCTCTTTTCTAATGTGCACACTTAATGTTAACAAACTTCCCTCTTGGCATTAGTTTAGCTGTGTTCCACAAATTTTTATATTTTGTATTTTCATTCTTTGACCCATGCAGAATTTAGAAGTGTTAGTTTCTAAGTATTGGGAGTTTTACTGTTATCTTTTTGCTGATTCCTAGTTTGATTCCATAGTTGTAAGAAAACACTATGTATGATTTCAACTCTTTGAAATTTGTTGAGGTTTGTTTCATGGCCCAAGATGTGGTCTGTCTTGTTATGTGTAAAGTGGCCCTATGAAAAGAATATGTATTCTGCTGTTGTTGGGTATTTCATTCTATAAATGTCAACTAGATCAAATTGGTTGGTGGTATTATTGAGTTTTTCTGTATTCTTTCTGATTTTCTGTTTAGTAATTCTGTCAATTTTTGAGATAGGGTTGCTAAAATCTCTAAGCACAAGTATGGATATGTTTGTCTTTTCAGTTCTGTTTTTGCTTCACGTATCTTGCAGTTCTGTTATTTGTTGTATGCCCATTTAGGATTGCTATGTTGTCATTTTGGTGAAACATATTTCTCATTATATAATGTTATTATCTGTCTCTGGTAATTTTTTTTGCTCCAAAGTCTACCTTATCTGACATCAATATAACCACACTTGCCTTCCCTTGATGAATGTTTGCATGATATATCTTTTTCCACTATTTTACTTTCAACTTGCCTATATTATTCTGTTTAAATTTGGTTGTAGACAGCATATAGTTGAGTCTTGTTTTTAATCCACTCTGCCAATCTGTGTCTTTTAATATCTTTAGACCATTTACATTTAATTATTGATGTTTAGTCATTAGTCTGTTTTATTTGTTGTTTTCTGTTTGTTCTGCTTTTTATTTCTTGATTTGCATTTTTCTGCCATCCTGTGGATTACCTGAGCAGTTTTCATAGTTTCATTTGTTTCTGAATATATCTTTTTGTATAGCTATTTTTTTAGTGATTGCTTCAGGTAATATATGTACACAGCCTCACAGTTTACTGGTGTCTTCATTCACCAGTTCAAGTGAAGTAGAGAAACTCTGCTTTTTTTTACATCTCTTGTGGAGCACCCGATTCTGTCGCTGATCGGGGCACCACTATGTAACCCACACGGACCTAGGGGGACCAAACAAAGCTGGGTGAATGTGGGAATAAAAGACAAGAGACAAAAGAATATATTTGGAAGAAGGGGTCAGGGGGCACCTTGCCTCTAATGGACAAGGGCCCTGAGCTTTACACAGTCTTCCGTATTTATTAGGCAAAAGAGATAGTGAGAAGGGGGATGTAAGAAGGGGGTCAGCTGCCTGGTCCAGAGTAGGCTTGCAAGAATGCGGTCCTTGAACAACAGGCTGTAGATGTCACAGTAGATAACCTCAGCACCAGGGAGTGATTGCCTCCAGCAAACCTTCTGTCAGCAGGAGCAGTCGTGAGTTTGCCCACATCCTGCATTCATGAAAAACAGTTTGTTGTTTGATCATATAGCCTCCAGTGGAATGCTGAGTTGGTCACGTCCCATGAGCCTTCGGCTCCCTGCAATGTCTTTTTCTTCTTTTTATAATCGTCTTAAATATCTCCTTTATGTACATCTAGAACCACTTAGATGATACTAATATTTTCATTTCAAATTTCAAACATAATTTAAACTCAAGAGGAGAAGGAAAGCCTATTTACTGGTATTTTTGCTTGCTTTTGCCCCTTTTTCCTTTCTGATGTTCCAAGATTCCCTCTTTTATTATTTCTCTTTTGTTCAGAGAACTTTCTTTACCCATTCCATTAGAGTAGATCTGCTGGTTGCTAATTATCTTAGTTTCTCTTCTTATTAGAATGTTTTGATTTCTTAATTCCTGAAGAATATCTTTATCGGGTATAGGATTCTGGATTGACAGTTCTTTTCTTTCCACCCTTAAATAATACTGGGCCTCTTTTGTCTGGCATCCATGGTTTCTGATGCTGTCAATCACAATTTCTCTCCAATGGCTGAGGTGTAAAATTTTCACTGATGCTTTCAATATTTTTTTTTGTTTTTGCCATTAGCTTTCAGTAATTTAATTATGATATATCTTTTCATGGATTTATTTGAGTTTATCTTGTGTGGAGTTTGCTCAGCTTCTTGACTCTATGGGCTTATTGTGTTTTACCAAATGTGGGAGCTTTTAGTGATTATTTCCTCAATTACCTTTTTAGCCTCACCTTCTTTTTCCTCTCCTTCCAGGTCTGTAATGACACAAATATTGGATCTTTTCTTATAGTCCAATAGGTCCCTGAAGCTCTGTTTACGTTTATTTTTCAGTTTAATTTCTCTCTATTGTTCAGATAGGGTAATTTTTATTGTTCTGTCTTTCCATGCACTGTTTCTTTTCTCTGTTCTTTTCATTCTGCTGTTGAACTTATCATTGAGCTATTTATTTTAATTATTTTTCAGTTCTAAAATTTTTATGTTTGTGTGTTTTATATATACACACACACACACACACGTATACACACACCATGAAATACTACTCAGAAAATAATGAACTATGAAAAATAAATAATGTCTTTTGCAGCAACTTAGGTCAAACTGGAGGCCATTATTCTACAGGAAGTAACTCAGGAGTGGAAAATCAAATACTACATGTTGTCACTTACAAGTGGGAGCTAAACTTTAGGTGTACAGAGGCTTACAGACTGGTATCACCAACATTGGAGGCTCAGAATAGGCAAGGTTGGAAGGAGGGTAAAGGAAGAAAAACTACCTGTTGGGTACAATGTGTATTATTTGGGTGATGGATATTCTAAAATCCCAGACTCTCCACCACTCTATAATTCATCCTGTAACCAAAAAGCATGTGTACTCTGTATTAGGATGTTCTTGCACTGCTATAAAGACTGGGTAGTTTATAGGAATAGGGGTTTAATTGGCTAATGGTTCTGCAGGCTATATAGGAAGCATAGTGGCATCTGCTTCTAGGGAGGTCTCAGGAAGCTTACTATTATGGCAGAAGGCAGAGGGGGAGCTGGCACATTGCAGCTCCTGGCTGGACCAGGAGCAAGAGAGATAGAGGGGCTGCAGGTGTCATATACTTTTAAATGACCAGATCTCACAAGATCTCACTCACTATCATGAAGACAGCATCAGGCCATGAGGGAACTGCCCCCACGATCCAAAAGCTTCCCACCAGGCCCCACCTTCAGCATTGGGGATTACAATTCAACATGAGATTTGGGCAGGGAAAAATGTATATCCAAACTATGTCATTCTGCCCCAGACCCTCCCAAATCTCACGTCTCTCTCACACTGCAAAATACAATCATGCCTTCCTGATAGTCCCCTAAAGTCTTAACTTATTCCAGCATTAATTCAAAAGTTTAAGGTTCAAAATCTCATCTGAGTCTCATCTGAACAAGGCAAGTCAAAAGGAAGTTATGTACTTCCAAGATAGAATGGAGCTATGGCATTGGGTAAACATTCCCATTCCACAAGGGAGGAACCAGCCAAAAGAAGGAGGTTACAGGCCTCATACAGGTTTAAAACCCAGCAGGGAAGTCATGAAATCTTAAAGCTCCAAAATAATCTCCGTTGACTCTGTGTCCCACACCCAGGTTACACTGACGGAAGGGGTGAGCTCCTGAGGTCTTGGGCAGCTCTTCCCCTGTGCCTTTCCAGAGTTCAGCTCCTGCAGCTGCTCTTGCTGGCTGTTGAGTGCCTGTGGTTTTTCCAGGCTCAGGGTGCAAGCTGATGGTGGATCTACCATTCTCAGATCTGGAGTTTGGCTACCTGCTTCTCACAGCTCCACTAGGCAGTGCTCCAGTGGGGACTCTAGGGGTTCCATCCCCACATTTCCTCTAGGCACTGCCTTAGTAGAGGTTCTCCATGAGGGCTCTTCCCCTACAGCAGGCTTCTGTCTGGACACCCAGGCTTTTCTGTATGTCCTCTGAAATCTATGTAGAGAGTACCAAGCCTCATTCACTCTTACGCTGTGCGCACTCACAGGCTTAACACCATGTGGAAGCTGCCAAAGGCTATGGTGGCTTACCCACTCTGGATTGGTGGCACAAGCAGTATCTGCAACTCTTTGAGCCACAGCTGGAGCCAGAGCAGCCAGAATGTGGGGAGCACTGTCCTGAGGTTGTGCAGGCTTTGGGAACCTTGTCCTGGCCGCCCAAACAATTCTTCCCTTCTAGGCCTTTGGGCTTGTGATAGGAGGGGCTGCTGAGAAGAGCTCTGAAATGCCTTCAAGACCTTTTTCCCAGTGTTTTGGATATTAGCACTTGTATCCCTTTTAGTTACACAAGTATCTAACAAGTAGTTGTTCCACAGCCTGCTTGAATTCTTCTCCCCGAGAAAGCTTTTTCTTTCTCTACCACATGGCCAGGCTGCAAATTTTCTGAACTTTTATGCTCTGCTCCCCCTTTAAAGCTCCAAGTTAAAGTCATTCCTTTGCTCTTGCATCTGGGCATAGATTGTTAGAAGCAGCAGCCAGGCCACTTTTTGAGTGCTTTGCGGCTTAGCAATTTCTTCTGCCAGATACTCTAAGTCATTGCTCTGTAGTGTAAACTTCCACAGATCCCTAGGGCATGAATAGAATGCAGCCAAGCTCTTTGCCAAGGCATAACACACATGACCTTTTCTCCAGTTTTCAGTAAGTTTCTCATGTTCATCTGAGGCTGGGCTTCATTGTCCATATCACTATCAGCGTTTTGGTCACAACCATTTAACCAGTCTCTAAGAAATTCCAAACTTTTTCTCATCTTCTTATCTTTTTCGGAGCCCTCCACACTTTTTCTAACCTCTGTTATTACCCAGTTCCAAAGCTGCCTCCACATTTTCAGGTGTTTTTAAAGCAATGCCCCACTCCTCGGTACCAGTTTTCTGTGTTAGGTTGTTCTTGCATTGCTATAATGAAATGCCTGATACTGGGTAATTTAAAAAGAAAAGAGGTTTAATTGGCTCATGGTTCTGCAGGCTTTAGAGGAAGCGTGATGCTGGCATTTGTTTAGCTTCTAGGGAGGCCTCAGGGAGCTTACAATCATGGTGGAAGGCAAAGAGGGAGCAGGTACCTCACATGGCAAAAGCAGGAGCAAGTGAAAGCGGGTAGGAGGGGGCACACTCTTAAATGACCACATCTCACAAGAACTCACTTGTTATTGAAAAGACAGAACCAAGCCAAGAGAGGTTTGCCCCCATGACTCAAACACCACCCACCAAACCCTACCCTCAGCATTGGCGATTACAATTCAATATGAGATTTGGGTGGGGACAAATATCCAAACTATATTATACTCCTAAAGCTATTGAAATAAAAAATTAAAATTTTAATTGGGTTCTTTCTATGTTCTATTTCTTTGCTGAGACTCATTTTTCGTTTGTTTGAAGTATGTTCATAATTGCTTGTTGAAGCATTTTTATCCTAGCTGCTTTCAAATTATTGTCAGCTAATTCTGTCATCTCTGACATCTTGGTTTTGGCATCAGTTGATTGTCTTATTCAATTTGACACCTTCTTGGTTCTTGGTATGACAAGTAATTTTCATTTGAATCCTGGACATTTTTTGTATTACATTATGAAAGTCTCAATCTTCTCTAACTTCTCTGACATTCCTGCAGGAAGATAAAAGATGGGGGTAGATGGCCATCACCTTGTTGAGGTAGAAGTCATAGTTTCCCCTTAGCCTCTGTTGATACTCAAGCTGGATGGAGGAGCTCCTTGTTGCTGCTGGGTAAGAGTGGGAATTCTAGCTTCCCATTTGGTCTCCACTGACACTGTGGTATATGGGGCTGGTCTTCTTACCACTGGCCAGTTGTGAAAGTTGTAATCTCCACTAGGCTTGCTCTGACACCACCCCAGTGGGGAGGGGGCAGGCATTTGTTGCTGCTAGGTGGGGGTACAAGCCCAGGCTCCTCAGTCTTCACTGATACTGCTGCAGAGAGGGCCTTATAACCAGTTAGTGGGGATGAAAGTCCTGGCTCCCTGTTTTGTTTTCACTGATTCCACCCCAGTGGAAGTGCTGGGATACCTGGTTACAGCCTTCAGTGGGCAAAAGTCCAGGTTCCTCTCGACCTTGGCTGGTATGATGGGAATGGGGTCGCTCTTTTATTTTGTGCTGTTTGGCTGGAATGGAGGTATTATTGTCTGTTTTCTGTCTTTCTAGGTTGCCTAGTCCTTTGACTAGACAAAGCAGTATTTTGGGGGCTTTTTTGGTCTTTGTCTGTTTGTGTACTGGATTGCCAGCTACATAAGCTCCAAGTCTGGGGATTATGAAGTGAAAAGAAAACCCTAGGAACTTCCCACTGTGTTGGTGTTCTTTCTTGGGTCTTGAGGTCTGTTGCTGGTCTGCCACCTTCTCTCCATTTTTCAATTATCTTATGTTTATTTTATATATAATGCCCATGGTTTTTGGTTATACCTAGCAGAACAAATAGAGACATGTCTATTGTTTCACAAGTGGCAGTTACTTTTTAATTGCCAAATTATTTGTTCATCTTTATAACTAAGTTTGAATATGATCATATCATTTGCCAGATAGCTGCTGTTCCCATTCTTTTTAAATTTTATATGATTCCTGATAGTTTGATATTTAACTATTTGTATATGTATTTTTAATATAATCACTCCTGTGTCTTTTTTGCACATAACCCCGAGCTGAAAATTTTTTAGCTGAAGTCCCAGTTAGCAGATTTTTAAAAACATCTCTACAGAAGAGATAAGTTAGTGTGTACATATATGGTTCAGGCATATGCAAAGGGAAAAGTAATAATAAATGTTTTCTCATGGTATATGACTGCTCTTAGAAAAGTAACATACCTGCAGTAGATGTGTCATGAGTAGTTATACCAGGTTTTCTTCACCTATGATTTTGTGTATTAAATTCTTCCTAAGTGGTTTCCTAAATAACTATAGAGGTTTGAGTGACTCATTTTGCTTTTTTTAGGAAATACATTATTCCTATTACTGTTTCTTTTTTGTTGGTGCCATGTGGTGTGAGGAGACAGTGTGAGAGAATCGGACCAGGTTTGAATCTTTCTGGTTACTCTATATAAATTACACTTGAACTAGTTGTTAATTTTAACCTGTGTAGCAGTGAAGGCCATTGCTTAATTCATAGAAGTGATTTTTAAGTTGGATTGGGGTATCTTATAACTGAAATTTTTTAAATATAGGGCCTTGTTTCTAGTCTCAAATTATAATATTTTACTAAACTCAAATACTGTTCTTCACTAATTGAGTAGATGAGAGAATGGTCATTTTGATTAAGTGCATCTTTCAACAAAATTGTTAAAGAATTTCTACTTTTGGCAGAATCTGAAAATCGATTTATGTAGAATGAAAGACAGTGGAACAGGAATTGAATGTTGACACTCAGCCTGTATGTTGGGGTGGGGTGGGGGTGGTTTGAAAATGATACATGCTAATGACTTGCTAATCTGGAACAAATGAAGTGTTGGTTTAAAATACCTAATAAAGCTTATCTGTAAAACACTTTATCTTTGTGCTTTACATTTGCACTGTGTAAAAGGCTAAAAAGTGATTGTAATAAAATTCTTGCTGCCTTTTTGAAACTGATTGTTATTATCTCAAATTGTAACTTGCAGGGTGCTGGCATAGAAATACATCCTGGGAGTAAGTTCGGGTTCCCTGAGTGAGAATGGACCTGCCGTTGCAAGGAAGGGCTCCTCATTAAGCTGAGCATCGGCCGAGACACTTGCTTTCTAAAGGTTGGAATGATTTCACGTAAAAAATTATGCTTTATTACATTCTCATGTTGGGTCCTATTGTTTTCTGACTTTGAAAGGCCTAAATAGTGTATAAATTCTAATAATATCAGTAGCTAATGATTGAAAGTCTTTTGCAAGAATACTTTGTTGCCTATAGATCTGCAGAAATGACAGAGGAATGTTGCATCACACTGTGCTACAGCATGTGAATCAGCATAGCTTTTCTGCTTTATTTTTAGAATAGTGTGAAAAAAGGCAAGATTTTTTAAGCAGGCAGTGAAGAAGACAGTTCCTTGAAACATTTGTTTTCAGTGTCACCGGTCTTCTTAGATGAGCATTATGACATTCCCAAAATATCCTTGGTGAGTAATATCATAAAATGAAGGTTATGGTGTTTTCTTGGTGAAAGCTACAGTTTTCTCTAACCTCCAAGAAAGTGTCCAAGATGAAACTGAAGGTATGCGATATTTAGGAATTTTAGGTAGAAAAATCAGACATAATTTACTTTTTTTTTCTGCATTAAAATCCGATTAAGGATCTCAGTCTTCCTGCTTTTTTTTTTTTTTTTTTTTTTTTTTAAAGATTGCCAGAATATGTTTGGGCATGGAGAAAGAGAAGTTTTGGTAAAGCTATAACATTATAGAATCTGAGGGAGAAAGGAAGTTTCAAAGTCAACTAGTTCAACTGTTCATTCAAAACCTTGACATTGTGGTTTCTGTGGTCCTGCAGTTCCCTTCTTACTGTGCTTGGCTTTCTATAAACGTATAGAATGAGGATGGGTGTGTGATAGCAGTGGTGGCTCCGGCTGGCATCTGTTGAGGTTGGAGGTGGGGAAATCCATGTGCCAGGTTGAGGGCTGTGTTTACTGGAGCCAATAGTGGAGTTTGCCTCCATTTTTTATTGGTAGAAGGAAGTGCCTCCCTGTCATCTGCCTTTCTTGGCAGCAAAGGTGAGCTAACTCACTGGATATTTATGAACTTCAAAGTGATGACATAGATCTCAGTCTACTAAATCTCAGTCATAGAGAAGAATTAAGCATTGACCGAGTTAAGGAACGTTTAAAGCAGTTTCAAGAGTACTCCTTGTCATCCTTCAGGGTCCACTCCTGAAGAGCAAGTTCTTTATTTCTTCACAGGTCTGAAGGGTGAAGTCAAGGTGTCAGCTAAACAGTGCTCTGGTCTGAAAGCTCAGTTGGGGCTGGATGCAGTGGCTCTTGCCTGTAATCACAGCACTTTGGGAGGCCGAGGCAGGCGGATCACCTGAGGTCAGGAGTTTGAGAGCAGCCTGACCAACATGGAGAAACCCCATCTTTACTAAAAGTACAAAATTAGCCGGATGTGGTGGCACATACCTGTAATCCCAGCTACTCATGAGGCTGAGGCAAGAGAATCGCTTGAACCCGGGAGGCAGAGGTTGCAGTGAGCCGACATCAGGCCATTGCATTCCAGCCTGGGCAACAAGAATGAAACTCCATCTCAAAAAAAAGAAAAGAAAAGCTCAGTTGGAAGAACCTGCTTCCAAATACATTCATGTTATTCATCAACAGAATTCATTTCTGTAGGTTGTAGGACTGAGGTCTCTGTTTTGTTGTTGGCTATTTGCTGGGGCTCGCACTTAGCTTCTAGAGGCTGCTCTCAGATTCTTGCCGCATGGTCCCCTCTATCTTGGCAGAAGAGAACCTCCCTCAAGGCAAACCTTTCATGCTTTGAATCTCTCTGACTTCCTCTTTTCCTCTTTTGCAACCAGCTGGAGAAAACTGATTAGGAACCTTAATTACATTGCAAATTGTAGTGCAAACTCCTTTTGCCATTTAATCGTCATGAAAATAATACCAGGGGCTGGGATCATGGGGCTCATCTAGATTGAGAGTTAAAGGAGTTAAAGGAAAGTAGCACTGTCTTACCAATCTGCATCCTAGTTCCTAACACAATGCTTAACAGATAGTAAATATCCAATAAATATCTGTTGAGTGGGGAAGATTCTAGGATGAAAAGGGTAGACAAATAGTTCAAAATTTGTGATCCTGTATGAAGATCAGGAAACCTTGGCATAAAGAGCAAGACAGTCACTCATTGAGATTCTTTTTTTTTCTTTTTATTATTATTATTATTATACTTTAAGTTCTAGGGTACATGTGCACAAGGTGCAGGTTTGTTACATATGTATGCATGTGCCATGTTGGTGTGCTGCAACCATTAACTCCTCACTTACATTAGGTATATCTCCTAATGCTATCCCTCCCCCTCCCCCCACCCCACAACAGGCCCCGGTGTGTGATGTTCCCCTTCCTGTGTCTAAGTGTTCTCATTGTTCATTTCCCACCTATGAGTGAGAACATGGGGTGTTTGGTTTTTTGTGCTTGCAATAGTTTGCTGAGAATGATGGTTTCCAGCTTCATCCATGTCCCTACAAAGGACATGAACTCATCCTTTTTTATGGCTGTATAGTATTCCATGGTGTATATGTGCCACATTTTCTTAATCCAGTCTATCATTGATGGACATTTGGGTTGGTTCCAAGTCTTTGCTATGGTGAATAGTGCCACAATACACATATGTGTGCATGTGTCTTCATAGCAGCATGATTTATAATCCTTTGGATATATACCCAGTAATGGGATGGCTGGGTCAAATGGTATTTCTAGTTCTAGATCCTTGAGGAATCACCACACTGACTTCCACAATGGTTGAACTAGTTTACAGTCCCACCAACAGTGTAAAAGTGTTCCTCTTTCTCCACATCCTCTCCAGCACCTGTTGTTTCCTGAGTATTTAATGATTGCCATTCTAACTGGTGTGAGATGGTATCTCATTGTGGTTTTGATTTGCATTTCTCTTATGGCCAGTGATGATGAGCATTTTTTCATGTGTCTGTTGGCTGCATAACTGTCTTCTTTTGAGAAGTGTCTGTTCATATCCTTCGCTCACTTTTTGATGGAGTTGTTTGTTTTTTTCTTGTAAATTTGTTTGAGTTCTTTGTAGATTCTGGATATTAGCCCTTTGTCAGATGAGTAGATTGGAAAAATTTTCTCCCATTCTGTAGGTTGCCTGTTCACTCGGATGGTAGTTTCTTTTGCTGTGCAGAAGCTCTTTAGTTTAATTAGATCCCATTTGTCAATTTTGGCTTTTGTTGCCATTGGTTTTGGTGTTTTAGACATGAAGTCCTAGCCCATGACTATGTCCTGAATGGTATTGCCTAGGTTTTCTTCTGGGGTTTTTATGGTTTTAGGTCTAACATTTAAGTCTTTAATCCATCTCAAATTAATTTTTGTATAAGGTGTAAGGAAGGGATCCAATTTCAGCTTTCTACATATGGCTAGCCAGTTTTCCCAGCACCATTTATTAAATAGGGAGTCCTTTCCCTATTTCTTGTTTTTGTCAGGTTTGTCAAACATCAGATGGTTGTAGATGTGTGGTATTATTTCTGAGGGCTCTATTCTGTTCCATTGGTCTATATCTCTGTTTTGGTACCAGTACCATGCTGTTTTGGTTACTGTAGCCCTTTAGTATAGTTTGAAGTCAGGTAGTGTGATGCCTCCAGCTTTGTTCTTTTGGCTTAGGATTGTCTTAGCAATGCGGACTCTTTTTTGGTTCCATATGAACTTTCACCACTCCTGTTCAACATAGTGTTGGAAGTTCTGGCCAGGGCCATCAGGCAGGAGAAAGAAATAAAGGGTATTCAATTAGGAAAAGAGGAAGTCAAATTGTCCCTGTTTGCAGATGTGACATGATTGTATATTTAGAAAACCTCATCGTCTCAGCCCAAAATCTCCTTAAGCTGATAAACAACTTCAGCAAAGTCTCAGGATACAAAATCAATGTGCAAAAATCACAAGCATTCTTATACACCAATAACAGACAAACAGAGAGCCAAATCATGAGTGAACTCCCATTCACAATTGCTTCAAAGAGAATAAAATACCTAGGAATCCAACTTACAAGGGATGTGAAGGACCTCTTCAAGGAGGACTACAAACCACTGCTCAGTGAAATAAAAGAGGACACAAACAAATGGAAGAACATTCCATGCTCATGGATAGGAAGAATCAATATTGTGAAAATGGTCATACTGCCCAAGGTAATTTATAGATTCAATGCCATCCCCATCAAGCTACCAATGACTTTCTTCACAGAACTGGAAAAAACTACTCATTGAGATTCTTATGGCAAGGAATTTGTAAACTCCAGTTAGATGACAGTAGGAATACTTGGCAGAAAACACTTGAAAGCTCTAACAAACTGTGTAGAAATATGTATGTTTTAGTTGGGCTAGCTTGCATACTGAACTTTGTCATAGTTTGTTTATCCAGAAAATAAAGCACTTAAAATTCAGACAAGTAGAAAGGCAGATGTAGCTGAAAGAGTAGATCCAGAGGAGCTGATTCAATGTGCACCTGCTAAAATGGAGCTTTATGCAAGATCTGACCTTTCTGAGCAAGTTGAGGGAAATTGTAAATGAACTGGTTTCTGCCTTTACACAAAAAGGCCAGATGAAGAAGAAAAGGTTAAGTGAACTGGGGATCATGCAAGCTGATGACAACCTAATGTCACAAGTGATGTTTATTGGAATTATGGGGATCCAGTTCAAGTGGAATGAGTGTTTTGGCACATTTCTTTTCTGATCACAATGATATTAGATAGCAAGATACTGTATTTTGCACATGCTGCCCCAAGAATCACTGTTGCCGTTGTAGTTTGCTTTATGTCTGTATTTTATATTTGATTATTCTACTGGGCTTGAGTGTAGATTTATTTCTGTTAGCAGGCGTTGCACATCAAACACTTCTTCTTTATAAGAAAGATTGTAAAAACATATAACGGAAAATTTTGGAGATTTCTTATCTGAAAGCCTCGCTTTCTTAAACATATAGTTCTCTTGTAATAAGCCCATTTGTAACTCTCTAGTGTAATTATACTTTAATCTGGTGCTTCAAAGAGGAGGAAGAAAGGAAGAGAATGCAAGACGAGTGCACAAAATGCAGTAAGTGTCACATGTACAGCCTTCTTCTCAGAGTGTCTTCTTGTCCCAATTACAGTGAGTCCGATTTCCACCCTAGATTTGCATAATAGTTGTCCTAAAATAAAAGCTTTTACGATTGGAAAGTTATCTGCCTAATTAGACTTATTACTGAGAATCTTAATGGGACGCATTTTCATGTTGAACTGTGTAATCACCAAAACAGCAATAGATAGCACAGCAGGTCTGAAAAAGAGATGAAATGTATTCTTCAGAGCCACCGTGTACCTAGAGCATTTTCACTATTGCTGAATGAGAATGATTAAAAAGAAGGTATTTTCCTTTATTGTAACAGTATTCTGATCATATTTTTTCACAGTCAAAATGATTAGCTATACAACCTGTATCAGCTGTGTGTTTTGGTATCATATTGTTGAGACATAACTTCTAAAAATATATATTAAAAAAGTATATGTGACATTAATATGCCTAATGATTAAGATTATAGTGATGAAATAATAAAATCAAATCTTGTTATTTTTTCAAACCCATTATGGACCGTAGTGCCAATGTAGCATATGTAATTATCTTAAGAACCCACAGTATTTTATCTTTTTGGTGTTTCAGAAAGAGTATTACTTTTTTTTCCCTAAGTGTGGTTATGTTTGTTTCTTAAATTTGAAAAAAAAAAAAAACTCTTATTTTTAAGATGCTACTAAATGTAGAAGGATATATGTTAGATTTATTATTTGATCATTGAAAGGTTTCTTTTATACTTCTTTTTAAAAATTCTGTTGCAAAGAGTTTTAAAATGTAATACTGATTAATTCTACATCAGCTTCAGCCAAATACTGATTTAAAAACCTTTCTTTTTTCTTTTTCCCTCTAGATATGATGCCTCAAGATAAAGCCATTTATTCATCTTAAAGAATCATGTTGGTTTTTCAATTGAATTTTCACTGTATCTTGGAGTTTAGATTTTGTATATTCTTTTATACCTTTCTAGAGTGTCAAGACAATACACAGATAGGTCAGTGAAGTTAATACGATCCTTGTTCCTGTTATAGCATGATAGTTTTTCAGAGTTTATTTTGATTTTAGTTTAAATCTAAGCTAATATTAATTTTTATTCACGTAATTAGTTATTAGTGAATAGGTCTTATGCGTTCTTGTTTAAGTTACAGAGAGTAGTTTTTTTCTCAGTCATGGGGAGTCACACATCTCAGCATAGTGTAGGGAGTACTGAGAGCACCCTGGAGTGGTATGGATTTGGCATTTTAGATGAAAACACTGATGTGGAAAAAGGATAGTCTTCTGTGTTGATTGAGTTACCCTGTGTCCTGTCCTTCTGGTCTTCCCTTAGTGTGACCTGGATATAGCAGGTAGCAAAATTCTGTACCTTAATTGACTACATTTGAGCTTCACAAGTATCACCTTTCCTAAGTTTCTTGTTCTGTCATTGCAACATAGATGTAAACATGAATATATTTTTAAAAACTGCCCAGAGATCATTTGACCTCAAGTCTATCCCCCTTTCCTGGAGTTGTAGAAGGATGTTGAAATATTTATTTTCTGGATTTGGCTTTCCAGAGGGAGATGAAGAAAGTTATATATCAAACATTGATGACCTCATGGGAGCAATACCAGTTTTGTTTCTTTATAATTCAGTTTGCTGCTGCTATTTCTTCTCCTTTCTAGGAAAAATATTCCATGGGCTTCTTTGGAAATTAAGGTAAATTTGATGACTGGGCTTTGATGCAAATTTTGTGCATGATGTTTTATTTTATTGTGTGATTTTAAAAATGTGTATAAATAATATTTTTCAAGGTCTTTTATGTGTTAGTGTTAACGTGAATATTCTCCTCTTTTGCCAGCACTCAGTATTAACAGAAAAATATATATCTTTTAAAAACAACAAACCAGGCATAATATAATAATGCTCTGAAAATTGCTATTGCTGCTTTCCCTTAACACCTTGTGGAAAATTATGTCTGTACATAAATATCCACCTCATCCCTGTGTATTTGTGTTCTACTCCATTGCCAGAGTTCTTTCAGTTATAAGTTACAGAAACTCAACTCAAGCAGGCCTTATGAGGATCGGTCCTGGAACTAGGAAGTCTGAGGACAAGAGCTGATTTTAGGTGGTTGGTGGATCCATCTTTTTAATTCTGCCTTTTCTGGTGTGGCTGTCACTCTCAGGTTGGCTTTGTTCGACGTGGTGCAAAAGATGGCCCCAGTTTTTATGGACTCAGAGAGAGAGACTCCTTTCTTCTAGCATCTGCTTGGGTCTGGCCATATTTTCTGTTTGTTTTTTACCACTCACTATACAACCAGAGAAATGGAGTCATCTGTTCCCATTAAATCACGTTTCTATCCTGATAGAGAGCAGGTAGAGCCTCGTGAATGATACCTTCCAGTTGATGGAAGGGCAGTTTCTAGGGGAAAGGGGGTGGTTCTGTTGCTAGAAGAAGGTGGAAGAACTGCTTTGCAGGCAAAAACATTGATGTCCGCTGTGGATGGATGAGTCATTACTTAACCTATTCCCCGGTATTGATGGGTATTCAAATTTCCAGTTTTTCATTATTACAAATAGATACATAAAAAGGATTCAAAATGCAACACTTTGTGTCTTCTCTAAGGTAGTCTATGTTTAGATTATTGGATGAAAACTTTTTGGGTTGAGGGTTGTGGATTTAAAATTTTGATAGCTTTTGCCAGAGTGCCTTGAGCAACAGAGCACTGGTTTATACTCTTGCCCACAGTATATGGGAGTGACAGTTTGACATGCTTTCATAACACTGAATATTAGCAATTTTAAAAAATGCTTCTCTGATGAATGAAAAAAATTGTAATTTGTATTTATTTGATTACTGTTATTTGATTTGATTATCTCATCATTTACTATCTTTTCACAGGTTTATTTTTCTGAAAATTGCCGGTTCATCTTTTGCCTGTTCTATTGGATTTGAGTTTTTAAATTGATTTATAGGTATTGTATATAGTGTGGCTTTTAATCGTTTAGTATTTAAACAAATGCATCATATATATAAGTATATATATATAAGTAACCTATACTCGTATTTATAGAAATGTTTATACTTTCATGTATGAAGTATCTCTTGGGCTGTCTGAGCTTGTGAACTTGGTTTACGGTATTTTATTTAAGTTTTAATTGTAGTCAGATCTACTCTTCTGGGTCTTGTGACTTGTTTACATAGGCCTTATCTATCACAAGATTTTAAAAATTTAATATTATCTTCTAGTGACTTTATAATCTTGTTTAAATTTACATTTGTATTCCATCTGTAATTTGATTTTGTGTACTGTATGATATGGAACTATTTTTCTCTAAATGCCTCAGGAGTTCTTATGATACTGAAGATATTGAAGAGTTGATTCTTTCCCCATTTACTGGGAATAATACTAAATTCCTATGTGTGCCTACTGTTAACCCTGTGGCCTAGATACTCCCAACCAGTATTTTAGTTAAATGTATATTCTGCTACAAGGACCCAAAGCACTAGCACCCTACCAAATTTGATCAGAAAGACTATTTCCCGGACATCCTGAATGTAGCAAGTTGTTTTTCCTACTAATGACTAGGGGAAAATGTAGTCTCACTCTTACTCCATTCTTATTTCTAAAGCCTTCCTGGCTATTTTTGTTTTAGATCAGCTTATATCATCTTTTTTGATACAATAAAAAAATCACCAATTTTATTTTTTTTAGTTTTTATTATTATTATACTTTAGGTTTTATGGTACATGTGCGCAATGTGCAGGTTAGTTACATATGTATACATGTGCCATGCTGGTGCGCTGCACCCACTAACTTGTCATCTAGCATTAGGTATATCTCCCAGTGCTCTCCCTCCCCCCTCCCCCAACCCCACAACAGTCCCTGAAGTGTGATGTTCCCCTTCCTGTGTCCATGTGTTCTCATTGTTCAATTCCCACCTATGAGTGAGAATATGCAGTGTTTGGTTTTTTGTTCTTGAGATAGTTTACTGAGAATGATGATTTCCAATTTCATCCATGTCCCTACAAAGGACGTGAACTCATCATTTTTTATGGCTGCATAGTATTCCATGGTGTATATGTGCCACATTTTCTTAATCCAGTCTATCATTGTTGGACATTTGGGTTGGTTCCAAGTCTTTGCTATTGTGAATAATGCCACAATAAACATACGTGTGCATGTGTCTTTATAGCAGCATGATTTATAGTCCTTTGGGTATATACCCAGTAATGGGATGGCTGGGTCAAATGGAATTTCTAGTTCTAGATCCCTGAGGAATCGCCACACTGACTTCCACAAGGGTTGAACTAGTTTACAGTCCCACCAACAGTGTAAAAGTGTTCCTATTTCTCCACATCCTCTCCAGCACCTGTTGTTTCCTGACTTTTTAATGATTGCCATTCTAACTGGTGTGAGATGGTATCTCATTGTGGTTTTGATTTGCATTTCTCTGATGGCCAGTGATGGTGAGCATTTTTTCATGTGTTTTTTGGCTGCATAAATGTCTTCTTTTGAGAAGTGTCTGTTCATGTACTTCGCCCACTTTTTGTTGGGGTTGTTTGTTTTTTTCTTGTAAATTTGTTTGCGTTCATTGTAGATTCTGGATATTAGCCCTTTGTCAGATGAGTAGGTTGTGAAAATTTTCTTCCATTTTGTAGGTTGCCTGTTCACTCTGATGGTAGTTTCTTTTGCTGTGCAGAAGCTCTTTAGTTTAATTAGATCCCATTTGTCTATTTTGGCTTTTGTTGCCATTGCTTTTGGTGTTTTAGACATGAAGTCCTTGCCCATGCCTATGTCCTGAATGGTAATGCCTAGGTTTTCTTCTAGGATTTTTATGGTTTTAGGTCTAACGTTTAAGTCTTTAATCCATCTTGAATTGATTTTTGTATAAGGTGTAAGGAAGGGATCCAGTTTCAGCTTTCTCCATATGGCTAGCCAGTTTTCCCAGCACCATTTATTAAATAGGGAATCCTTTCCCCATTTCTTGTTTTTCTCAGGTTTGTCAAAGATCAGATAGTTGTAGATATGTGGCGTTATTTCTGACGGCTCTGTTCTGTTCCATTGATCTATATCTCTGTTTTGGTACCAGTACCATGCTGTTTTGGTTACTGGAGCCTTGTAGTATAGTTTGAAGTCAGGTAGCGTGATGCCTCCAGCTTTGTTCTTTTGGCTTAGGATTGACTTGGCGATGCGGGCTCTTTTTTGGTTCCATATGAACTTTAAAGTAGTTTTTTCCAATTCTGTGAAGAAAGTCATTGGTAGCTTGATGGGGATAGCATTGAATCTGTAAATTACCTTGGGCAGTATGGCCATTTTCACGATATTGATTCTTCCTACCCATGAGCATGGAATGTTCTTCCATTTGTTTGTATCCTCTTTTATTTCCTTGAGCAGTGGTTTGTAGTTCTCCTTGAAGAGGTCCTTCACATCCCTTGTAAGTTGGATTCCTAGGTATTTTATTCTCTTTGAAGCAATTGTGAATGGGAGTTCACTCATGATTTGGCTCTCCGTTTGTCTGTTATTGGTGTATAAGAATGCTTGTGATTTTTGTACATTGATTTTGTATCCTGAGACTTTGCTGAAGTTGCTTATCAGCTTAAGGAGATTTTGGGCTGAGACAATGGGGTTTTCTAGATATACAATCATGTCATCTGCAAACAGGGACAATTTGACTTCCTCTTTTCCTAATTGAATACCCTTTATTTCCTTCTCCTGCCTAATTGCCCAGGCCAGAACTTCCAACAGTATGTTGGATAGAAGTGGTGAGAGAGGGCATCCCTGTCTTGTGCCAGTTTTCAAAGGGAATGCTTCCAGTTTTTGGCCATTCAGTATGATATTGGCTGTGGGTTTGTCATAGATAGCTCTTATTATTTTGAGATACGTCCCATCAATACCTAATTTATTGAGAGTTTTTAGCATGAAGGGTTGTTGAATTTTGTCAAAGGCCTTTTCTGCATCTATTGAGATAATCATGTGGTTTTTGTCTTTGGTTCTGTTTATATGCTGGATTACATTTATTGATTTGCGAATATTGAACCAGCCTTGCATCCCCGGGATGAAGCCCACTTGATCATGGTGGATAAGCTTTTTGATGTGCTGTTGGATTCTGTTTGCCAGTATTTTACTGAGGATTTTTGCATCAATGTTCATCAAGGATATTGGTCTAAAATTCTCTTTTTTGGTTGTGTCTCTGCCCGGCTTTGGTATCAGGATGATGCTGGCCTCATAAAATGAGTTAGGGAGGATTCCCTCTTTTTCTATTGATTGGAATAGTTTCAGAAGGAATGGTACCAGTTCCTCCTTGTACCTCTGGTAGAATTCGGCTGTGAACCCATCTGGTCCTGGACTTTTTTGGTTGGTAAGCTATTGATTATTGCCACAATTTCAGCTCCTGTTATTGGTCTATTCAGAGATTCAACTTCTTCCTGGTTTAATCTTGGGAGGGTGTATGTGTTGAGGAATTTATCCGTTTCTTCTAGATTTTCTAGTTTATTTGCGTAGAGGTGTTTGTAGTATTCTCTGATGGTAGTTTGTATTTCTGTGGGATCGGTGGTGATATCCCCTTTATCATTTTTTATTGCATCTATTTGATTCTTCTCTCTTTTTTTCTTTATTAATCTTGCTAGCGGTCTATCAATTTTGTTGATCCTTTCAAAAAACCAGCTCCTGGATTCATTAATTTTTTGAAGGGTTTTTTGTGTCTCTGTTTCCTTCAGTTCTGCTCTGATTTTAGTTATTTCTTGCCTTCTGCTAGCTTTTGAATGTGTTTGCTCTTGCTTTTCTAGTTCTTTTAATTGTGATGTTAGGGTGTCAATTTTGGATCTTTCCTGCTTTCTCTTATGGGCATTTAGTGCTATAAATTTCCCTCTACACACTGCTTTGAATGCATCCCAGAGATTCTGGTATGTTGTGTCTTGGTTCTCGTTGGTTTCAAAGAACATCTTTATTTCTGCCTTCATTTCGTTATGTACCCAGTAGTCATTCAGGAGCAGGTTGTTCAGTTTCCATGTAGTTGAGTGGTTTTGAGTGAGATTCTTAATCCTGAGTTGTAGCTTGATTGCACTGTGATCTGAGAGATAGTTTGTTATAATTTCTGTTCTTTTACATTTACTGAGGAGAGCTTTACTTCCAAGTATGTGGTCAATTTTGGAATAGGTGTGGTGTGGTGCTGAAAAAAATGTATATTCTGTTGATTTGGGGTGGAGAGTTCTGTAGATGTCTATTAGGTCCGCTTGGTGCAGAGCTGAGTTCAATTCCTGGGTATCCTTGTTGACTTTCTGTCTCGTTGATCTGTCTAATGTTGACAGTGGAGTGTTAAAGTCTCCCATTATTAATGTGTGGGAGTCTAAGTCTCTTTGTAGGTCACTCAGGACTTGCTTTATGAATCTGGGTGCTCCTGTATTGGGTGCATATATATTTAGGATAGTTAGCTCTTCTTGTTGAATTAATCCCTTTACCATTATGTAATGGCCTTGTCTCTTTTGATCTTTGTTGGTTTAAAGTCTGTTTTATCAGAGAGTAGGATTGCAACCTCTGCCTTTTTTTGTTTTCCATTTGCTTGGTAGATCTTCCTCCATCCTTTTATTTTGAGCCTATGTGTGTCTCTGCACGTGAGATGGGTTTCCTGAATACAGCACACTGATGGGTCTTGAGTCTTTATCCAATTTGCCAGTCTGTGTCTTTTAATTGGAGCATTTAGTCCATTTACATTTAAAGTTAATATTGTTATGTGTGAATTTGATCCTGTCATTATGATGTTAGCTGGTTATTTTGCTCGTTAGTTGATGCAGTCTCTTCCTACTCTCGATGGTCTTTATATTTTGGCATGATTTTGCAGTGGCTGGTACCTGTTGTGCCTTTCCATGTTTAGCACTTCCTTTAGGAGCTCTTTTAGGGCAGGCCTGGTGGTGACAAAATCTCTCAGCATTTGCTTGTCTGTAAAGTATTTTATTTCTCCTTCACTTATGAAGCTTAGTTTGGCTGGATATGAAATTCTGGGTTGAAAATTCTTTTCTTTAAGAATGTTGAATATTGGCCCCCACTCTCTTCTGGCTTGTAGGGTTTCTGCCGAGAGATCCGCTGTTAGTCTGATGGGCTTCCCTTTGTGGGTAACCCGACCTTTCTCTCTGGCTTCCCTTAACATTTTTTCCTTCATTTCAACTTTGGTGAATCTGACAATTATGTGTCTTGGAGTTGCTCTTCTCGAGGAGTATCTTTGTGGCATTCTCTGTATTTCCTGAATCTGAATGTTGGCCTGCCTTGCTAGATTGGGGAAGTTCTCCTGGATAATATCCTGCAGATTCCAACTTGGTTCCATTCTCCCCGTCACTTTCAGGTACACCAATCAGACGTAGATTTGGTCTTTTTACATAGTCCCACATTTCTTGGAGGCTTTGCTCGTTTCTTTTTATTCTTTTTTCTCTAAACTTCCCTTCTCGCTTTATTTCATTCGTTTCATCTTCCATGGCTGATACCCTTTCTTCCATTTGATCGCATCGGCTCCTGAGGCTTCTGCATTCTTCACGTACTTCTCGAGCCTTGGTTTTCAGCTCCATCAGCTCCTTTAAGCACTTCTCTGTATTGGTTATTCTAGTTATACATTCTTCTAAATTTTTTTCAAAGTTTTCAACTTCTTTGCCTTTGGTTTGAATATCCTTCCGTAGCTCGGAGTAATTTGGTCGTCTGAAGCCTTCTTCTCTCAGCTCGTCAAAGTCATTCTCCGTCCAGCTTTGTTCCGTTGCTGGTGAGGAATTGCGTTCCTTTGGAGGAGGAGAGGCACTCCGCTTTTTAGAGTTTCCAGTTTTTCTGCTCTGCATTTTCCCCATCTTTGTGGTTTTATCTACTTTTGGTCTTTGATGATGGTGATGTACAGATGGGTTTTTGGTGTGGATGTCCTTTCTGTTAGTTTTCCTTCTAACAGATAGGACCCTCAGCTGCACGTCTGTTGGAGTACCTGGCCAGCCGTGTCACCAATTTTAAATGATTCTCTGGGTCTTGACAAATATATGCAGTTGTGTAACTATGACAATCATAATACTGAATGTTTGTATCACCTCCAAAAGTCCCCTCATTTTCTTTTGCAGGCAAGTTCCTCTGCCCATACTTCGACCTGGCAACCATCGATGTACTTTCTGTCACTATAGTTTTGCCTCTTCTTGAATTACATAGAAAAGAAATGAGTCAGTATATAGTCTTTGCTGTTGCTCTTACACTTTGCATAATACCCTTAAAATGAATTCATCTGTTGTTTCCTGTATCAGTAGTTTGTTTCTTTCTATTTGTCTGTTCATTTACCAGTTGATGGACCACTTGGGTTGTTCATGCTCTTTGGTTATCATGGATAAAGTTGCTAAGAATATTTGGGCAACAATTTTTGCCTGAACATATACTTATTTCTCTTGGGGTAAATACTTATGAGATTGCTGGGCTATATAGTGAGTGCACATTTATTTCATTGTAAAGTTTCAAATTGTTTTCCGAAGTGGCTGTCCCATTTTGTAGTCTTACCAGCCATGCCTGAGAGTTCTAGTTGCTCCTCATCTTTGTCAGCACTTGCTATTGTCCGTCTCTTAAATCTTCAGTGTTCTGTGAATGTGTCGTGGTAGTTCATTTTGGTTTTAATTTGGATTTCTCTTATTAATGATATTTAATATATTTTCATATGCATATTTGCCATTTATATCTCTGGTAAAGTGTCTATTTAAATCTTTTGCCTTTTTTTTATATTGTCTCCAAATCAGGTTGTCTTGAGTCATATATATATATATATATATATATATTTTTTTTTTTTTTTTTTTTTTTTTTTGGGCGGTGGAGGAAAGCTAGTACTTTATCAAATGTGTGTTTTGCAGATATTTTCCTTCTGTCTGTGGCTTGGTTTTTTATTTTTTTAGCAGTGTCTTTTGAGGAGCAGAAGTTTAAATTTTGATCAAGTCTAATTTATCAATATTTTTTCTGTGGTTTATACTTATGCCTTATCTGAAAAATCTTTTTTCTTTTTCTGACTTCTTTTGGAATGAGAGTTTAAAATTTTTTTTTGAGGAATTCATTTTATTTCTACTACTGGCTTATCAGCTCTACCTTTATTTATTTATTTATTTGTTTATTTTTTTGAGATGGAGTCTCACTGTGCCAGCCAGGGTGGAGTGCAGTGGTGCAATCTTGGCTCACTGCAACCTCTACCTCCTGGTTTCAAGTGATTCTCCTGCCTCATCATCCCAAGTAGCTGGAACTACAGGCAGGTGCCACCATGCCCAGTTAATTTTTGTATTTTTAGTAGAGACGGAGTTTTAACCATGTTGACCAGGCTTGTCTTGAACTCCTGACCTCAGGTGATCCACCCTCCTTGGCCTCCAGAAGTGCTGGGATTACAGGCGTGAGCCACCATGCCTGGCCCAGCTCTACCTCTTTTTTATTTAAAAAAAAAAAAAACAGGTGTACTCTAGTGCAGTAGTTCTCAACTGCAGTCAGGTTTCTCTGTCACCCCCAGGACATTTGTCAGTGTCTGGAAACATATTTGATTGTCACTACTGGGGGTGGGTGTTCATGGCATCTATTGGGTAGAGGCCAGGGGTCCCACTAAACACCTTACAGTGCACAGGACAACCCCCACAACAAGGGATTATGTGGCTCAAAATGTCAGTAGCGCCAAGGTAGAGAAATTTTATTCTAGGACAGGGCTTAGCAACTTTTTCTGTAAAGAACCAGGTAGCAAATATTTTAGATTTTGTGTGACGTAGATGATTTCACATTTCCTTTCCCTCCCACCTCTTCCAAAATGTAAAACCCATTCTTAGCTTCTGAACTATACAAAAATATCAGGCTGGATTTAGCCTGTGCCAGAGTTTGCTGACCCCTGCTTCAGGGTTTACAACATGCACGTACTACCTGCAAATAATATTTTGTCCCCTTCTGTGTAAGGTCCATTTCCCACCTATCGTTTGTGCTGTTGTCATACATTGTACTCTTTACATATGTTTATAAACTTCTCAAGATGTCGTTATTTTTGTTTGAAACTATTATCCTTTAAAAAGATTTAAAATTTTTTAATAGTGTTAATATAATGACCACTTCCAGTGCTCTTTATTCTTTTGTAAAGGCTCAAATTTTTATTTAGTATCTTATTCATTTCTTTTGCTTAAGTTCTACTGACAACTGAATTCTCCCAGCTTTAATTTGAAAAATGTCTTTAATTTTGAAAGATGACTTTCACTGGGTAGAGAATCCTGAATTAACAGTTTATTTCAGTACTTTAAGGACGTTCCTCCACTGTCATTTGGCTCGCATAATTTCTGACAGTGCTGCTGTCATGTATCTTTTTCTCTTGGATGTTTTTTCAGATTTTCATTTTATTACTGGTCAACAATTTCATTATCGTGTCTTTGTGTGGTTTTCTTCATTTTTATTCTGCAAGGAGTTTATTGTACTTCATCATATGAGTTTATTTCTTCATATTTTTGTTCTATTCCACCTTCTCTTTTTTCTACTTCCTTGACTGTAATTGCATGCGTGTTACTTCTTTCATTTTGTCCCACAGGTCACTGGTGCTTTATTCATTCTTCTGTCGTTTTTTTCTTTTTGGATAATGTCTGGTACCATGTTTTCAAGTTTCCTCATCTTTTCCTCGGCACTGTTTATACCACTGTTAATCCCATTCAGCGAATTTTTTATTTCAGATGTTGTATTTTTCATTTCTAAATGGTTTTTACTCTCTTTCTCTCTTCATCATGATGATGTTTTTCTCTCCTGACCATATTGAATATATTTATAATAGCCATTTTAGTATATTTATTTGCCCTTTTTATTACCTCTCTTGCCTCTGTCTCTGTTTCTATTGATTACTTTTTCTCTTGGATATGGGTCATATTTTTCCATTTCTTTGCTGTCTTGTTTCTGACTGGGTGATGAATACGAAGAATTTCATATTATTGCTGTGATTGGTTTTATTTCTTTAAGTAATGTGGCTTATTTGTGGAGTAGTTATTTGGGATTAGTTGGATCCTTTCAGTGCTTGCTTGTAAGCTTCATTTGGGCACATGCAGAGCAGTCTCTGGCTAATTTAGGCCCTCCTTTCCCTTTTATTCATTTTTATTTTTATTTATGTTTAAATTTTATTTTTAATTGTGGTTATAAACCCATAAAGTTAAATTTGCCACCTTAACTATTTTTATGTGTACAGTTCAGTAACGTTAGTATATTTACATTGTTGTGCAACAGGTTTCCAGAGCTTCATCTTGCAGAACTGGAACTCTATGCCCCTTAGACACTAATTCTGTCTCCTCTCAACAATCCCAGCGACCATCTTCCAACCTCTGTTTCTATGATTTTGACTTATTTAGATACCTCATGTGATTCCCCTTTATTTTAAAGAAATCTGTCTGGTCCCTCATGTATGATGTGGTCTTTTCACTCTGACTGGTAGGAGTGAGATTTTTCCTGCTTATTCCTTTCTGGTGGCTCTTTCCCAGCCCTGAGTATTATCTTCTCACACCATACAGATTGGAACTCAAGTAATCCTTGAGGGGACCCTCTGCAGGTTTCTGGTGCTCTCTGGCTCTGCATTTCCCTCATCTCCTGTGCTCTGCCTTACAAATTCTGGCTACCTTGTCTTCTGAACTCTGACTCTGTCTCCCTGAATTGGTGAATCAGCCAAGCTTCATTTCCCCTCCCTGTACTAAGGCCTGGAAACTGCCTTCAGGTAGGAAGCTGGTATAATTGTAGAGTTCACCTTTTCTATTTCCCTTCTTACGTATCACAGTCCTGTGTTGCCTGATACCTAATGTCCAGAAAACCATTGCTTCATATATTTTGTCCACTTTTGTAGTTATTTAAGGCAGGAGGGTAAATCTGATACCTGTTACTCAATCTTGACTGAAAGCTGAAGTTGTCTTGAATCTTCAAGATTGGAACCATTTCCAAAGGAAGTGGATGACTCTGTTAGTAGCAATTGGTAACCAGGTCAAATTTCTAAGAGTTTCTCTGGCTCATTTCTGTATAAATCTTAACTAAAATGGTTGGTGTTTGACCATAGAAACACTTGAGAATATTTAGATAAAGGGGAGTCTGGGTAGAGTGACCTCCCAGGACATTATCTCTTCCAGGTGAACGCATTCACATCCCAGAATCTCAGGCAACCCAGATTCCATTTGCTTACATCAAGTTGTTTTCTGCACTCAGACCTGTTTGTTTGGGTGAGATCACAGGTGGTTGAAATAAAATCCTCCCTTACTAAAAAGCATGTGAGCCCCCCATGCCTGCGTACTTGTGGAGTTCAGTTTCTGCTGCCTTCAGGCCAGGAGGGCTGACAACTTTCTCACAGAAATATTGGAAGTATTTTTGGTGCATAGCTCTTTAAAGACCATTTTGAATAAAATTGAACAATTTAGCAAGCAATTAAAAACTAATTAGAATATTTGCATTATTTTCAGGGGAAGCATAATGCATTGTAGTTTCTTGTGAGTGTTACTGCAAAATTAAATATCTCTAATTTATAGCTGGCCCTTAGCTAGCAGCAGCTTTGTAGGTGATAGCTGCCAATATATTCTGTTAAGGCTTTTAGGAACTCACATGCTGTTTTACTTTAGATTTCTCAAAACTTTTTGGAAGGTGTTAGGCATACTACCATTGATGTGGCTTCCAATACATTAATAAAGTGCCCCTGCACTTAGCTTTTCTTCAGTGCTCACAAGGTACCAAATGAGCTCAGGGAAGATCAGACACTTTAACACTTTGTGAAGTAATATTAAACTTTACAGCACTAGAAATCTATTTAATTTCCTGTCATTGCTTCTAAAATGCATTTCAAATCTGTTGTCATTGGCAGAATGCTCAGAGTCACTGAGGAATTATTTTTGACTTGGTGTTTATATCTAAAATTTTCTAGTGAGACAAATCCTCTCCAGTGCTGGAGGAAATTAACATTTTGGCTTTTTAAGGTAGTATTAGTATTAGGTTAGAGCTTACAGTTCCCTGAGGTCTTTCAGTCTTTGGGGCTTAGAAAGGCTAACAACATTTCTTATTCCTTGTTTTTGGATAATGTGTTGGTCACAGTTTTTCTCTAAATCCCATTTTTTTTCTTTTAAATCACTATTTTATTGAGTCAAGTCACTGTAATTCTATACTACATAGATGTTATCTCTTAATTTGAAAAGCAAAATCAATGGCTGTAATTCTTTTTTTAATCAGTATAAAATGCATATGTCCAGAATGTAATTGACTACACAGTAATTGGCAGGAGAGGTTTCCACTAGACGCTGTGAAATGTAATAACTAATTTGCTGATGGCATTATGCTGTGATGAGGGAAGAACACTATCACCTAAAAGCTTTTCTGGAGGAGGGGCTGATATGAGCTGGTAATGTTAGTTGAGTGCAGCACTTATACTATAAAATTAACTGCATAATGTCATAGGGAAAAAATCTCAGAATATTAAAGCAAATATTGACAGTATAAAGCTAAATCATTTTCTCAAAATGTAAATGTTGGTCTACAGGTATTTCTCCGTAGTATTTACTACACCTTGGAGGCTTTACAAAAGAGATCAGGTATGCACATTGGCATATTAATCCTGCAGTGAAAAGGTACATTTAACCCTTTTAATCCAAGAGTTTCCCAAACATAGTTGAACACAAGCCACAAGCCTTTTTTTTTTTTTTTTTTTTTTCAGATAACACCTGCAGAACTGCTATTCCTTGAAACACTTTTTGAGAAACACTTGGTCATGAGAAATTTTCTTTTTCTTTTTCTGGGCCTAATCTATAAATTGGCCAATGTCTACACCTCACAGGATTGTGAGGATAAAAACGTTTAACACTGTGCAGAGCACATAGGCTTAATAAGTGGCAGCTTAAAATTTTTTTTTGAGGAGTAATACATGCAATAAAATGCACAAATTTTAAGTAAACAGCTTGATTAACTTATATATATATATATATGTACACACCCATATAACCACCACCCAGATCATGGCATAGAACCTCTCTAGCACACCAAATTTCCCTCGTGTCTCCTTCTAATCAATAGCTCCTAATTATTCTCTCTTCTGCCATATGGAAGAAGTCATACAGATTCTGATTTTCATAAGTCTGGCTTCTTTCACTCAACATTATACCTGAGAAATTCACCTGTGTTGTATTTAATAGTCCAGTCTATAAATGCACAATTATATATCCCTTCTCCTGTTGGTGGACATCTGCTTGGTTGCAGTGGGGCTATTATAAATAATGCTGCCGTGAACTAATCTCTCACAGTTATATCACTAGAATTGCTGAGTCATAGGGTGGGTGTATGTTTGTTTAGTAGAGAGGCAATTTGTGTGTTTCCCACCACCTAAAATGCCCCTCTGAGACACACTCCAATCACTGCCAAGCCTTCCTTAACTATTGTAGGGTGACCAGCCCTCCTGGTTTGCCCACAACTGAAGGGTTTCCTAGGACATGGAACTTTCAGTGCTAACACAAGGGAAGTCCCAAACAGACCAGGATGAGCTGATCCCCCTACCACCCAGTCTACAGTGCATTCTCTTTTCTCTGTACATCATAGTTTATCATTTGACTATTAATGTGCAGTAGTACAGACTTTTTTGGTAGGAGCCTCCTCACCTACAAAGGTTCATTGGAACAGGAGCTAGATCTTACGTATCTTTCACTCTCCCACACACCCAGTAGAATGCCTTCTACATAGCACTGTCCAGATATGCCACTGGGGAATGCTCAGACATTCTCATAAGAATGTTAAGAGACTTAGACATTAAGGAACCCTTCTGAAGTGGACTCTAAGCATATAGGCAAAGCTGTATTACTCCCATTTTTTACATGAGAAAATATTCACAGATGAGTTTTCACATGTTCAAGATCATATGACTAGTAGGTGGGAGAGGTCAGGAAAAAAAATTTCACACAACTCTAAATATTCAGAGTTCTGGGCTTTCTGCAAATATGGCCACCAGGCAATAATGTAACAACTGTGAGGAAGCTAGATCAAGGATTACCAAGCAACATTTCTTAACTTGACTACAGATTTTTAGGAAAGGGATTGGGAGGACAGAGAGAATTTTAGAGGACTTTAGGAAACACTTCACTCTACCATTTAAGCAGAGGTCTTCCCTTGGAGAGCTGTCTGGCCACAGTATGGTATGTATAGTGAAGCAGTAAGAGAGAGAGTGGAGAGTTAGTTTGAGATTGGGCTATAGAGAGTGTTGAATACGATGCAAAATACATTGAACACAAGGCAATGACGTTGAAAGCATTCTAAAGAGACTTTATTGGGTGCACAGTGACTTGGCAGGGCGAGAAGAAGAGGTAAAGTCTTAATTAGGAGGCATCGCTGTGGTCTGCGGGTGAGTCAGAAAGGACCCAAGCTCGAGAACACAGCAGCAATGAGCCCACAGGCCAGCAATTGTGCTGGAGAGTCTAAGGCATCAAGTCAATCATCATTTTCTAAGAAATGTTTCACTTTTAATCTCAAAAGTCACTCAGGCCTTGTCATATCTAAGTTACTACACTGGTGTTTTTGTTTTTGTGTGTGTGTGTGTTTTTTTTCTTCAGGTGTGGCTTTTTTTAAATTACTATTTAATTTCTTAAGAAGTGGTCCCATGAACTTGTTCCAGAGTTCCCATCCCCTGCGCAGAGCTGGTGGTTTTAAATATAGTAGGGTGGATGGAAAAGGTGTCAGGAAATTTTGGGGCATATCTTGTTTCAACGTAAAATAATGAAGAACAGCAGAGTTCTGGTGGCCAGGACACGGAGGCAAGATAAGGGTCACCCATGCAAAGGTTTCCTTGGCATTTCCCGAGGGTTCTTCATTAGCGAACATGCTTTCAGAACTGGTTGCTTAAAAAGCTAGCCCTCTTAGAAGGTTATAAAGAAAGGAGTTCAGTTTTCCATGGGAAACAACTTAGCTTAGTGGATTTAGGGACAGAATATCTGGATTCAAGTCCTGGATTCTCTGCCTCCTGGTCATATGGCCTCCGGCAAACCCACCCACATTTTTAGAATTTTTTTTTTTTTTTTTTTTTTTTTTTGAGGCAGAGTTTCACTCTTATTACCCAGGCTGAAGTACAATGGCGTGATCTCGGCTCACTGCAGCCTCCACCTCCTGGGTTCAAGTGATTCTTCTGCCTCAGCCTCCCAAGTAGCTGGGATTGCAGGTGCCCACCACCACACCCAGCTAATTTTTTGTATTTTTGGTAGAGATGGGGTTTCACTATGTTGGCCAGGCTGGTCTCGAACTCCTGACCTCAGGTGATCCACCTGCCTCAGCATCCCAAAGTGCTGGGATTACAGGCATAAGCCACAATGCCCAGCCTAGGACACTTTTTCTAGACTGTGTGTCAGATACAAAAGAAGTTCCTCTTCAGAGGTTTAGCTTGTTCAGCGCCCTTGTTCTTTGTTCCCTACTTCAAGCCCAAACCAACTTCCTTATCCCTTATGCCTCCCTGTCTTAGTTTCGGTAAATAACTTTCCCGCCAGTCCTTATCTGCAAAGACCACATCTGCTAACCCATTCTGTGAATTACCCCTCCTGTTGCAACAGCTCTTCCCACCAAAACTGGGCTTCCCGTTGATATAACCACATTCCTGCACCTCTCAAGTTAGCCAGTGGAGTTCAGCTTAAATTGTGCAGTCCAACTCCAGCTAATGGATGCAGGACACAGTAGCGGGACAAACTGCATTAGGGATAAAAGCCCCTTCCCCAGTTCGGTGTGCTCTTGTGACCAGACGTGCAAGCAGCACCCTTCTGCAGAAGTAAATTTTGCCTTGCTGAGAAATCCTTTGTTTAAGTGCTCATTTTCTTTGCAGCTCTGAGCTTTACTTCCAACGTGTGGAGTGGGAATAATGGTACCTGCCTCTTTTACATGTTCACCATAATAAAATGAGGCAATGTTTGTGCCAGTGCTTCCTAAATCCGAAAGCAACATGCAAGTTCACGTAACTATTTCCCTGTTGATTGGTTCTGTGCTTTTTCTTTCTCTCCTTTTTGTGGGCATTCATTCCCCATTAATTAGTTACTAGTTATGGTGATAAGTTCTTAATGTTGGCTGGCATTAATTATGTTCCAGAAGCTGAGAGCTTCATTTATGTTCTCTCTCTCTCTCCAAACTATGGCTTGTGAGACGGCTATTAGCTTCTTCATCTGTTAAAGTGGGCCAATGAGTCTCAGAGATGTTAGGCCACCTTCTTTGGATCACACAACTGGAAGTCAAACCCAGAGCAGGCTGACTCTACAGCCTGAACTCCTAACCTTTTTACTGCCTTGCACTTGAGTGAGATCTGGCTGTAGGAGGGCATCTTGAAGTCTGGGAAGGAACTAAAGCACTGTCTCCCTACCTCCATGTGGGGACAAAATGGAAGGGCTAATTGCGACTGCCTCTTTACCATACCTCTGTCTGTTACAAGTTCAGCTTATCCTCAGGGAGGTCACATGTGGGCAGAAGTCTGAGTTTCTGCTATGGGTGAAAGCTCAGATGGTCAAGACATAGGGATTGAAAGTGCAACTGTGACATTCTTTTTATAGGATATGGACCTAAGCTTCTAAGGGTTTTTGTTTTTGTGTGTGTGTGGAGGGGGGGTTTGTTGTTGTTGTTTTGTTTTTTGTTTTGTTTTGTTTTGACCATAAGAAAACCCTACAATCCCTGGTATGGTAACGTAGAGTAGGACTTTGGCCCCAGCATAGAGGTTTAGAAGAACAGGTATGGAATGATGAATTGAAAGTTGCAGAGTCTTGCTGGCCATCTCTGGGGACTTTTTGCGCATGAGAAACAGTGCAAGAAATATTTCATAGGGGTCCTGGGGCCCACCTTTGCTGCTTAGCGCTTAGTATTAGGGTGACTCTGCCCTGTTCCCATATATTAAAATCTTCCTGGGGAGAAGCATTTTCTCAATTTAGATTTTTGTAATTAAAAAGGAAGGCTTTAAATTGGGGCTACAGATACTAGGACAATGAATGGACTGATCCAATTTATTTATTTTTTTTAAGGCTGCTAAGTTTTTTGATAGAATTAACAACCCAATTGTCTCAGCTCAATTTTCTTTTTATTTTTTAAAGAGATGAAATATGTAGCTAGATATTATAAAACAAAAACAAAACTAAACCCTGAAATGTACTCAGTTCAAAAGCAAATAGAAGATAAATTAACAATGTTCTCTAGCCTGGAATGATCCAGTCTAGAGGAAGCAAAAAGTGAAATACAGTGGAGGTTAATATCCAAATACTGAGCTGGGCAGACACCTCAGCCTGCTATCTGCCCGTTCCTGCTCACATGTTGCACAAGGTCTTGTATGTCTGTCAGGTATGTATGTTATTACTTGGGAGAAGAGGAGACTGAGTGGAGAATATGCTGATTTTGCAGTTCTCAGTTTGATCTTCATAACATTCATATATCTTGATGTTTACAGGTATTCTTTTAAGATTGACACATAATATCTGTACATATTTATGGCTTATATTGTGACATTTTAATACCTCTATGTAATTTATAATGATCAAATCAGGGTAATTAGCATATCCATCACATCAAAACATTATAATTTCATTATGGGGACATTCAAAGTCCTCCCTTCTAGCTATTGGAAAATATAGAGTAAATTATTGTTAATTATGGTCAGCTTACAATGCTGTAGAACCCTAGAACTTACTCCTATCAAGTTGTAATTTTTGTATCCTTTAACTACCTTCTCTCTATCTCTCCTCCCTTCCTAGCTGCTAGTTGCCACTATTCTATTCTCTACTTCTGGGAGATCAATTTGTTTAGCTTCTACATATGAGTGAGACCAGTAGTGGGATTGCTGGATCATATGGTAGTTCTATTTTTAGTTCTTTGAGCAACTTCCATACTTTTTTTATGATGGCTAATTCACATTCCCACCAAAAGTGTGTAAAAGTTCTTTTCTCCACATCCTTACCAGCAACTGTTATTTTTTTGTCTTCTTGATAATCACCATTCTAACTGGAGTGAGATGATATCTCACTGTGGTTTTGATTTGCATTTCTCTTATTATGATGTACATTTTTTCATACAGTTGTCCATTTGTATCGCTACTTTGATTGTTTTTATTGTTTTTTTTTTTGCTGTTGAGTAGTTTGAGTTCCTTGTGTATATTCTACATATTAATCCCTTGTTGGTTAAATAGTTTGCAAACATTTTCTGTTATACTATAGGTTGTTTCTTCACTCTGTTTATTGTTTTCTTTGCTGTGCAGAGCTTTTTAGTTTTATGTAATCCCATTTATCTTTGCTTTTGTTGCCTCTGCTTTTGAGGTTTTATTTCTAAGGATATTAGCCTGAAGTATTTCTCTTATGTTTTCTTGTAGTAGTTTTTTTAGTTTCAGTTCTTACATTTAGGTCATTAATTCATTCTGAGTTGATTTTGTATATGGTGAGAGATAGTGGTCTAGTTTCATTTTTCTGGGTATGGATAATCCCAGTGCCATTTATTGAAGATACTGTTCCTTCCCCACTAAATGTTCTTGGTGCCTTTGTTGAAAATCAGATGGCTGTAAATAAATGGATTTATTTCTGGGTTCTCTATTCTGTTCCGTTTGTGTATGTGTCTGTTTTTATGCAAGTACTATGCTGTTTTGGTTAGTACAGCATGTACTAACATTTTGTAGTACATTTTGTAGTCCAGTAGTATGATGCCTCCAACTTTGTTTTTTGTTTGTTTTTGTTTTTGTTTGCTTAAGATTGCTTTAGTTGTTTGGGATCTTTTGCAACCCTATGTGGATGTTAGGATTGCTTTTTCTATTTCTGTGAAGAATGTTGTTGGTATTTCAATTGGAATTACATTGAATCTTTGTATCTTTTGGGGTAGTATAGTTATTTTAACAACATTCTTACAATCCATGAACATGGGATATTTTTTCTATTTTTTGTATGTGTTTGTGAACTCTTCAGTTTCTTTGATCAAAGTTTTAAAATCTTTAAGAAACTAGAAAAACAAGAACAATTCAAACTCAAATCTAGCAAAAGAAAAGAAAGCAAAGAGATCAAGCAGAACTAAATCAGATTAAGATGAAAAAATAACTATTATGCAATGAAGCAATGAAACAAAAAGTTGGTTTTTTAAAGGTTGAGCAAAATTGACAGACCACTAGGCAGGTTAATCACGAAAAAATGAGAAAAGATTCCAACTACAATCAGAAATGATAAAGGGGCCATCACAACTGATAATACAGAAATACAAAAGAGCATCAGAGACTAATATGAATACCTCTATACACACAAACTAGAAAACCCAGAGGAAATAAATAAATTCTAGGACACATGCAGCCCCCCGGGATTGAACCAGGAAGAGATAGAAATCCTGATCAGACTGTTAACAAGTCATGGAATTGCATCTGTAGTTAAAAAAATCTTTTATCAGAATAAAATGAAAGGAAGAAAGGAACAAAAAATATACAAAACAACCAGAAAATAATTAACAAAATGAAAGAGGTAAGTCCTCACCTATAAATAATAACCTTGACTTCAAACAGACTAAATTTTCCAATTAAAAGGTATAGACTGGCTGAAAGGATTTAAAAAAGGAAATGACAGGACCCAACTACATGTTGCCTACAGGAAAGTCGCTTCACCTTTAATGACACACATAGATTGAATTGAAGGGATAGAAATAAATATGCAAACAGAAACCAAAACAAAGCAGAAGTAGCTATACTTATATCAGATAAAATGGACTTTAAGTCAGAAACTGTAAAGAGACAAAGATTATTATATAATGATAAAGGAGTCATTTCACCAAGAAGATATATGCAGTCAACACCAGGGCACCTAGATACATAAAACAAATATTAACAGGTGTAAAAAAGAAGTTAGACTCTAATACAATAAAGCTAGAGACTGCAACACCCTACTTTCACCATTGGACAGACCCCTAGACAGACAGACAATAGACATTGAATTTAAATTCTACTTTAGGCCAAATGGACCTAACGGACATTTACAGAATATTTTATCCAACAGCTACAGAATACACATTTTTCTCATCAGCACATGGAAAATTCTCCAAGATAGGCCACATGTTAGGCCACAATACAAGTTTCAACAAATTTTAAAACATCAAAATCACATCAAGTCTATTCTCAGACCACAATGGAATACAAAAGACATTAATAACAAAAGGTATTTTGGAAAGTGTACAAATGCATAAAAATTAAACAACATGCTCTTGGACAATCATTGGGTCAATGAAGAAATTAAGGAAATAAAAAAAAATTTGTAAACAACTGAAAATAGAAACTCAACATACCAAAACTTATAGGATACAGTAAAAGTAGCACTAGGAAGGAATTTTATAGCAATTAACACATACATCAAAACAGCAGAAAGTTTTCAAATAATCCAGTGATGTACCTCAGGGTACAAAAAGTTTCCCAGCAAAGAAAAGCCCAGGACCTGATAGCTTCACTTCTGAAATCTACCAAACTAATAGAGGAGTTTTTATGTTTTTTTTAGGTATATGATCATATCATTAAGGGACTGAGATAATTTGACTTCCTCTTTTCTAATTTGTATTTTATTAATTTTTTTGTGCCTTGACTGCTCTGGCTATGACTTCCAGTACCATGTTGAATAGGAGTGGTAAGTGTGGACATCCTGTCTTCCTTCAGTTCTAGTAGGGAATGTTTTCAGCCTTTCTCCATTCAGTATAAAGTTGGCTGTGGATTTTTCACAGAAGGTTCTCATTATTTTAAGATATGTTCCTTTGATGTGTAATTTGTTGAGGATTTATTATTTAGAAGGGATTTTGAATTTTATTGAATATCTTTTCTCCATCTATTGAGATTTTCGTATGGTGTCTGTTTTTAGTCCTGTTTGTGTAAAGAATCACACTTATTGATTTGCAGGTATTGAACCATCCTTGTATCTCTGGAATAAAATTCACTTGATCATTATGAATTATCTTTTTGATGTGCTGTTGGATTTGTTTGCTAGTATTTTTGTTGAGGATTTTTGCATTTATGTTCATCAGGGATATTAACCTGTCATATTTATTGTTGTTGTTGTGTTCTTGCCTAATTTTGTTTTCAGAGTGTTACTGGATTCATAGAAGTAGTTAGGGAGGGATCTTTCCTTTTCAATTCTTTGGAATAGTTCCAATAAGATTAGTAACAGTTCTCCTTTATATATCTGGTAAAATTTGCTTTGAATATGTCTGCTTTGGGCCTTTTTGTTATTGTTGTTGGAAGTAATGATTCAGCTTTATTACTCATTAATTGTCAGATCAGGATTTTATTTCTTCTTGGTTGTATCTTGGGAGGTTATATATTTCCAGAATCTATCCATTTCCTGTAGGTTTTCTAGTTTATGTGCGTAGAGGTGTTCATACTAGTCTCTGATGCTCTTTTGTATATTATCAGTTGGAATGTTCATTGTATAATTATTTTATTGATCTCAATCTCATTTAGTTCTGCTTGATCTTTCTTTTCTCTTGATAGATTTTGGTTTGGATTGTTCTTGTTTTTCTAGTTCTTTGAGGGTCCACATTAGGTTGTTAATTTTCATCTTTCTATTTTTTTTTTGATGTAGGTGTTTAACATTATAAACTTTCCAGTTAGCACTGCTTTTGCTGTGACCTAGGTTTTGGTGTATTGTATCTATTTTCATTTGTTTCGAAAAAGATTTCAATTTCTGCCATAAGTTTGTTGTTTACCCAAAAGTTATTCAGGAGCAAGTTGTTTAGCTTATGTGTACTTGTGTAGTATTGAGCATTTCTATTGATTCCTAATTTTATTTGTCTGTGGTCTGAGAAGATGCTTCATATGATTTTTAGGTTTTTAAAGTTTATTGAGACTTGCTTTGTGGTCAGGCACGTGGTCAGTTTTGGAACATTCATGCAGAAGTGAGAAGAATGGATATTCTGCAATCATTGGATATAATGTTCTGTAAGTGACTATTAGGTTCATTTAGTCTATAGTCCAATTTAAGTCCAGAGCTTCTTTGTTGATTTTCTGCCTCAGTGATCTGTCTTGTCATGTCAGTGGGGTGTTGAAGTCCCCCACTATTATTATATTTCTATCAATCTGTTTTCTTAGGTGTAGTAGTATTTGTTTTATGAATCCAGGTGCTCCAGTGTTGGATGCATGTGTGTATTAGTCCATTTTCATGCAGCTGATAAAGACATACCCAAGACTGGGTAATTTATGAAGAAAAAGAGTTTTAATGGACTCACAGTTTCATATTGCTGGGGAGGCCTCACAATCATGGTGGAAGGCAAAAGGGTTGTCTTATACGGCAGCAGGCAAGAGAGAAAATGAGAACCAAGCGAAAGGGGTTTTCCCTTATAAAACCATCAGATCTTGTGAGACTTATCCACTACCACAAGAACAGTATGGGGGAACCACCCCCATGATTCAGTTTTCTCCCAATGGGTCCCTCCCACAACATGTGGGAGTTATGGGAGCTACACAATTCAAGATGAGATTTGGGTGGGCACACAGCCAAGTCATATCAACGTGTATTTTGGATAGTTATATCTTTCTGTTGCATTAAGCTCTTTATTATTATATAATACTCTTATTTGTCTTTTTTATAATTGTTGTTTGTTTAAGGTCCTTTTATTTGATATGAGGATGGCTACTCTTGCTTTCTTTTGTTTTCCTTTTGCATGATATGTCTTGGTTCACCCATTTACTTTGAGTCTGTAGCTGTCTTTAGCCAGGAGGTGTTGTCTGTTGTAGGCTGCAGGTGGTTGGATCTTGTTTTTTTTAATCCAGTTTCCCAATCCGTGTCTTTTAAGTTGAGCACTTGGGCCATTTACAATCAAGGTTAATATTAATATATGAAGTTTTGTTTCTGTCATAGTGTTGTTGCTTAGTTGCCCCTGGGGTTTAAATTGTGTAATTGCTTTAGAGAATCTGTGAGATTTTTACTTATATGGCCTTTTATGATAGCAAGTATCCTTTTATTTTCATGTCTAGAACTTTTTGAGTATTTCTTGAAAGGCCATTTTAATTTTTACAAATGTCCTCAGTGTGTGTTTGGGAAATACTTTATTTCTTCATCTGTGAAGGTTAGCTTGGCAGGATATAAGATTCTTGGCTGGCATTTTTTTTTTTTTTGAGTTGGAGTCTCGTTCTCTTGCCCAGGCTGGAGTGCAGTGGCATGATCTCAGCTCACTGCAAGCTCCTCCTCCCAGGTTCACGCCATTCTCCTGCCTCAGCTTCCCAAGTAGCTGGGACTGCAGGTGCCCTCCACCACGTCCAGCTAATTTTTTGTATTTTTAGTAGAGACAGGTTTTCACCATGTTAGCCAGGATGGTCTCGTTCTCCTGACCTCGTGATCCGCCCTCCTCAGCCTCTGAAAGTGCTGGGATTACAGGCGTGAGCCACCACGCCCAGCCCATTTTTTTTTAAGGAGGCTAAAAGGCCCCCAATTTTTTTGGCTTGTAAAGTTTCTGCTGAATAGTCTGCTTTTAGTCTGATGGCATTTCCTTTATAGCTGATTAGACCTTTCTCTTTTGCTACTCTTAGAATTTTTTCCTTCACATTGCCTTTGGATAGTCTTATGACTTTATGTCTTAGTGTATTTCTTGCAATGTGTTTTCCAGGAGTTTTCTAATCTTCTTTTACCTGGATGGCTTAATCTCTCACAAAACCAGAGACGTTTTCTTGAATTATTTCTTCAAATATATTTTTTATACTTTTAACTTTTTTTTCTTCTTCCTCTGTAATACCTACAACTGATAGGTTTGGCTAGTTTACATAACATATTTCTTGAAGGCTTTGTTGATTTGTTTAAATTCTTTTCTTTCCTTTCTTTCTTTCATCTGTGTGGGTTAATTTGAAAGACCTATCATACAGCTCTGAAATTATTTCTTCTACTTGTTCTAGCCTATTGTTAAAGCTTTCAACTGTATATTGTAACTGCTACAATGAATTTTTTATTTCCAGGAGTTCTGTTTGGTTTTTTCCTTAATGAAGCCTATCTCTTCTTTTATTTCTTGACTTGCTAATCTGATTTCTTTTATGTTGGTTTTCAGCTTTCTCTTGGATTTCACTGAGCTTCTTTAAAATCAGTAATCTGAGGCCAGGCACAGTGGCCAATGCCTGTAACCCCATCACTTTGGGAGGCTGAGGCAGGTGGATCGCTTGAGGTCAGGAGTTCAAGACCAGCCTGGCCAACACGGTGAAACCTCATCTCTACTAAAAATACAAAAATTAGCCAGGCGTGGTGGTGTGCACATGTAGTCTCAGCTATTTAGGAGGCTGAGCTAAGAGAATCTCTTTAACCCGGAGGTGGAGGTTGCAGTGAGCTAAGATTGTGCCACTGCACTCCAGCCTGGGCAACAGAGCGAGACTCCATCTCAAAAAAGTACAAAATAAAATAAATAATTTGAATTGTTTACCTGGTATTTAGATTTTATCTTGGTTAGGATCTGTTACTGGAGAGTTAGTGTTTCACTCTGTGGGTGTTGTAATACTTTTTTATTTCATACTTTTAGAATTGTTTCTCTGGTTTTTTCTCATGTGGATAAACTATCCTTTCTTGAGTTTGCTTTTGTTTGGATGGCATCTTTTTTCTACCCCTGAGGAAGGTATCCATGATATATGTTGTTATGTAGGGTCCTGTGGCTTTGGTTCCAGGTGTCTTCAGTACCAAATAGTCTATTTTAAGTTCCTTGGTTTTAGATAGCTTTTATTTGGCAACTTTGCTAAATGCTGGTTGCAGTAACTATGTACTGGGCATATGAGCAGGCTCATTGCCCCCTTCTCTGGTCAGGGTAGTAGAGGTCTTAGGAAGCTTATCTTGTTCCCCAGTACTGTGCACCTGTTTCAGATTTCTTGTTATGTTTTATCTTTCAACTTCCAGGCCAGTAGGTGGTGCTTATGGGTAACAGCTGGCTGCATCCAAACGACAGGAATATGCTTGATCCTTGTTTAGTGGAGGAAGCTCTCTCTTGCCTCAAGCAAGGGGCTGATCTTTGGAATGCACAATGATCTGAGTTCCCTGCTCAGTCCCAGGTAGGTGCACCAAGATGGGTAGGGCCAAACTAGACAGACCTAATGGCAGTTACAAGCACCAGCTTTTGCAGCAGAGGCTGCCAAGGACTCAGAGATGTGTCTAGACATGGAATTGGAAAACCTTCCCTGCCCCAAGTTTCTGGAAGGGAGAGGGGAATGCCCTAAACTCCTAATCTAGAAGAGTGGGTGCTCCAAATGCCTGAAGGTATATCTGAGCATCAAGCTGAGAGAGTGCCATTGTACTAAGTTCTCTTCACCTGAAGGGAAGGGCAGCTCAAGCTCCTCATTAAGGCAAGCAGATGTGCCACATGCTCTGGGAGGGAGTGGAGAAACTGCTGTTCAAAGAAGGTCTTTGCAGGGGATGGGAGGAGTGGGTGAAGCTCCTGCTCTGGGAAAGCAGGTATGTCCCGTGTCAGATGATATGCCTGGGGAAGGAGCAGAGAAACTGCTGCCACTACAAAGTCTTTACATGAGACAAAGCGTGGCTGAAACTCCTTATCCATGGGAGCAGGTGTGACAAATGCCTGGAGTTATATCTGAAAGTGAAGTGAAGGGAGTGATGCTGTACTAAGTTCTTTGAGTGGTAAGAGTATAACAGTTCATACTTCTATTCCAGGGGGCAGGTGTACTGAAGGCCTGGTGATATGTCCAGTCATGGGGCAGAGAATGTGCTGCTGCGCCAAGATCTCAGCATGGGAAGGGAGGGGTGGCTCAGGCTCCTATCCAGGGGAGCAAGCATGCTGCATACTTGGGAGTTTGCCCTGGAAAAACTGTCACTGCAACAAGGTCTTTGCAGTGGGAGGGAGAGACAGCTCAGGCTACTAATCTAGGTGAGTGGGTATTTGATTGCCTGGAAATATATCTACTGGTGAGGAGTGGAGTAATTGGTTGTGCAATAAGGTCTTTGTAGGAAAGTGGGGTGGGCAGCTCAAGAAGCAAATCAGGTGATTGGGTTCTCTGAGTGCCTGGAGATCTCTGACTGTGGAGCAGAGACAGCCCTGCTGTACCATGGTCTCTGCAGAAGAAGGTTGGGGTGGCTCAGGCTGCTGATCCAGCCAAGTGGGTGCTCCATATGCCTGGAGATCTGCCTGGGCAAGGAGTAGAGTTGACCCTGCTCCACCATGGTCTCTGCATAGAAAGGATGAAGTAGCTCAGACTGCTAATCCAGGCAGATGGGTACTCCTTATGCCTGGAAATCTGCCTGGGTGTGAAGCAGAGCCCCACTGTACCAAATTATCTGCTTAGCAAGTGTGAGGCAGCTTAGGCTGCTAATGTAGGGAAGTGGGTGCTTCAAATGCCTGGAGATCTGCCTGGGCATAGAGCATAGAGGGCCCTGCTACACCATGGTCTCAGGGGAGAATGCTGGGACTCCAAGCAATGACACGCAGACCAGTTCCAGGTCACAAAGCTGCTCTTGGCTGCAAGTCTCACCTCTCAGAGGAAACCACAGTTTCAGCAGCTCTCCTCCCACTCTAGTCCTGTGGTGGGAGATTGCCCAATTCCAGTGCCTACTGCTGGGGCACTTTCCACACTAGCTGCTCCATTTCGGCTAGGAGGTTTCTACCCCACTCTGAAGCAAGTGCTCCAGTCTCTAGTCTGAGACTGAAATGCCTGCGTGGCTGCATTGTTAGGTCACGAAACAATGACTGACTTTGTATTAGTGTGGATTAAAAACGACATCTTCCCTGTGGTCCAAGGTTGGGAAAGTGCATGCAGCTTTTTCCAATATCTTTCCCTCTCAGTGTCTCCCAGCCTCTCCTCATGGTAGTTCCAGGGCTTGGGAGAATCAGGGTCCGCTTTCTTGGCATGGGTTGCACAGATCCCAAGTGGAAAGGTGAGTCATAGAGGAAAACTCTTTGCCCTTTTCATGTACAGGGGCTTCACTCATGTTTATCAGCCAAACGCTATCACAAGGGCTGCTTGCGTACCTTTTCTCAATGGGATTTGGGATATCCTTCACTATTCTGGTGAATTCACATTTTCCTTCTTGAATTAAAACTCTGATTCAGAGTTGATCTTTACTCACTGTTTTGCTATTTCCAAGTGTTTAAGGTGTGTTAAAAGCCTCCAATCTACCATCTTGAGGGAACAAAAAAAAAGTTTAGCTATTATTTTATTGAATAGTTTTTTAAAATCTCTTTTACTTCTGGAACTCCTAAATTTTGAATATTTATTCAGTTGATGGTGTCCCATATGTCATGTAGGCTTTCTTCACTGTCTTCATTCTTTTAATTCCCTTCCCACCCTTTTTATTCTTTGGTCTGACTAGGTTATTTCAGAGTACTCGTCTTCAAGTTCAGAAATTTTTTTTCTTTTGCTCAGTCTATTTTTGAAGCTCTTGATTATCTCATTCATTTAGTTATTTAGCTTCAGGATTTCTGCTTGGTTCTTTTTTATATCTTTTTGTTGAATGTTTTATTTGGATTGTAAATTGTTTTTCTGATTTTGTGTTCTCTTATATCTCACTGAGTTTCCTTGATAATATTTTAATCCCTTTTCAGGCATTTTATAGATTTCTTTTTCTATGGGGTCTGTTACTGGAGAGTTGTGCTCTTTGGATGTGTTATGTTTACTTGTTTTTTCATGTTTCTTTGGTTCCTACGTTGATATCTGCACATCTGGTGGAGTATAGTCATGTCTTCCAAATATATGGAGTCACTTTTGTGGAGAAATACCTTTTCCTATAGACGTTTCCTATGGTGTCTGTTGGGTAGGGTGCTTTGGCTTTTGTTCTACATGGGCATCATAGTGTAGTCCCTGTCTGATTTCTTTGACTGTAATTAATGCCAGCAGTGTCTGAGATTTCCTCAGAATCTTAAATTGCAGGTGTTTGTAAAGGCAGTGGTGTAGCATTGCTTGTGATTGAGGGGGGTTGCAGGACAAGGTGGTTCTCAGGCCCTGGGGGGATGCGCCTGGCACAGTGGCTGCACTGATTTTGGGGGCGGGGCTGCTGGCACTGCTGAACAGGTCACTCCTTAGTTTCTGGGGGATGTGCATGGCATGTGGTGGCTCTGGCCCTGGAGTGGGTGGGGTTACTTGCATTGGTGGACACCAGGTGGGCCTCTCCTTGTGGACACATGACATGCACAGCTCCACCTCTGGAGGAGGTATGGCCTTCTGTGATGGCAATCACTGGACTGGCTGCACTTTAGTTCCCGGAGGATGTGCACACATGTGCAGCACCTCCGCCACTGGAGGGGTTGTTGGTGGTGGCAGATGTGAGGTGGTCAGCTCTAGGTCTCTGCTCAGCATGTACACTGGCTCCCCTAGTTCTGGAGCATCCTCCTCTCTGTGCTATGCCTGCTCCCTGGAGGGTAGAGCACTGCATGGGCTCGGGGGCAGGGATGATGACTGCACCATCGGGTCTAGCTGGGATCACAGCACTCAGCCTTTTTTGTGGGCACAGTGGAATGATGGCAGGGACCCAGGGACATGGAGATGTATATATAGGGGCTAATGGCCTCCAGGGCAGAATACGCTCCCCCAGTGGCTCTGTCCCACTGTGGAGCACATGTGTCCCTTCTCTGGAGCAATGTGACCTTGTGGACTCCAGGTAGTTTCCTCCACTGGTCTCAGGGCCTATGGGAACTGCAGGGCTAGCCTGTAGCTGGGATTGCAGGCAGCCTCAGTGACTATGGAGATCATGGGGGATCCCCTGCTTACCTTTCCCTTGGCCCCAAGCAGATCCTGGCCAGGTGTTTCGCTTCCCTCCCTATGCTAGCTTTCCAAGTTTTCATGCTTCAGAGAGTTTTTGTCACTTCCAGTGTTTTCCTTTAGTTACTCTACTCAAAGTGCAGTTATTTCTGTTGTTTTTGTCATTTTTGTGAAGGAGATGAGTGGTAGATTCCTCTAGTTGGCCATCTTGATCTGTCTGCAGATATTCTTTGTAGCAAAAATATATAAATTTATTTAATTCAGTGTTTCTCAAAGTTAAACTTGTCTTCAACACATTAAAAGTCCTGAGAAGGTACTACAGAAATGTGCCTTATGAAACTCACAGAGGAGGATGTAGGCAGCTTTTCCTGAAAATTCTGGCCGCTAGCTCTTTTTCAGAGTTCCTCTCAACGTTTTCCAACACATCGGTATTACTAACAGCAGCAGAAGGCATCTCATTAGCCAGAATTTATCGAACACTTACTGTACACGTGGCACTGTGCTAAATAGTTTTCTTTCTTCCTAAGGCTTTGAGATATTGATAGGATTTTTGTCCTTTTTTTTTTTTTTGAAGACAGTCTTCTCACTGTCACCTGGGCTGGAGTGCAGTGTTATGATCTCGGCTCACTGTAATTTCTGCCTCCTGAGTTCATGCAATCCTCCCACCTCAGCCTCCTGAGTACCTAGGATTACAGGCGTGCACCACTACACCCGGCTGATTTTTTTGTATTCTTAGTAGAGATGGAGTTTCACTCTGTTGGCCAGGTCTTGTACTCCTGACCTCAAGTGATCCACCCACCTCGGCCTTTGTTCCCTTTATAAACCAGAGATGACAATAGCACCTAGCTAAAGGATTGTTAAGTAACCTTTGCAAG
Source organism: Pongo abelii (assembly GCF_028885655.2). Taxonomy (NCBI): domain Eukaryota; kingdom Metazoa; phylum Chordata; class Mammalia; order Primates; family Hominidae; genus Pongo; species Pongo abelii. The sequence goes on along the minus strand of NC_072005.2, from coordinate 33,936,102 downwards.
ATTCCACAGCTGATAGGTAGTTAGTGCCAAGATCTGAACCGAGAAAACAGTGCCTGGCATTTGGGCCATGTTTCCTGTTCTGCCTCACTTCCCCGGCTCTTGTACTCTTAACACCTCATTACCAGAGGTCTCCTGGGAAGGAGTCTGTTCCTTGCAGATTGAAGAAGCAGCTGACTTTCTGCAGGTGGTTGCGATGATCTGGGCACTGCTATACCCCAGGGCCTTTCAGACCAGTGGCCAAGGCACAGGTCTTCACTAAGTTGCCCTCAGTGTCCTGATGGAGGTGCTGGGGTGTGCAAGAGGAGAAATGTGGCTCTGAACTGAAATAAGGAGTTTTCCCCCTCTTCTGGCTTGTAGAAGACATCCAGTATGGTGGGAAGTTTGCTGGTCCAGTTAGAGTTGTCTGGAGCAGCTCTTGTTGCCAGCCAGCTCCCAAGGTCGAGCCCCTCAAAATGGCTGTGTGGGATAAGCCAGCAAGAAAGTAGCAACACCTTTGAAGTGTGCTGAAGTTGCTGTAATTGAGCTCTTCCTATTGATTAGAATCTATTTGCATTCATTTTCCAGCAGAAGGGTTTCTCCTGTTGTTCAGATGGCACAGAGCATTGCTGCAGGGCAAATTAGGGAAAAATTAGCCAGGGTGCATTAGGCAAAGGAAAACAGAATCAGAGGCTACATTCTGCCTGAGCTGTTCCCTTTCCTTTTGTCTTGGAGAGGGTGGCCTTGCTGAGGTTGGTTAGGCTTAGCTGGATAGAGGGGGTAGAAAGAGAGAGACTGTTTCTGTCCTGGAGATGAAAGGCTGCTTTGTAGTGGCACAGCTGCTCCCATCAAAGAGCTCAGAAAACATTTGAAAACATTAACTCATTAAGCCTACCTGCTTTTGTCAAAGGTGGAAAGTCCCTCTCCCAGGTGCTTTTAGGCAGTGCAGATGCACGGTAGGGACCATCTTTTATTACCGTGGGCCATGGCTGTAGCGCATTGGGGGTGCCAGCAGGATTCCTGCCTCCCAGGATTTTTTGGAATCCCTCATCCCCAAGGGGTATATTTTTAAGTTTTCCAAGAGTATTTTGATTTCATGGTTGGTTGTTGCTTGTTCACTTGGCAATCACTAATGAGTTGTTTGTGCATTGCACTGAACTTTGAGCATGGCCCCACCCAACACATCCCCTAAGCGTTTGCTCTACACTTGACCTTCCCTTGTCTCTACGTGGATTTGAGAAGATGGGAAGGAGAAGGCAGTCTGGGCTCTGCTGAGAATGCTTTCTTGAATAATAGTCACAGGTAAGCTCACACATAATACCTTGGCCCCAAAATCAGTGTAGCTGTCTCTGTATGAGTGGTTAAGGTCACGTGGTAAAGCACCCTGACTTTACTAAGAGGAAATATCTTTCCTCTCTCATTGGATACAGTTTTGGGAGGATGGTCACTGAAGGTTTTCTTTTCTCTTCTGGCCAAGAGGTAGATAGGTGATGCAAACTTAGGCTATCAAACATACCCTGGCATCTTTTTTCGTGGGGTTTTTCAAACATTTTTATCTCTTATTATCTTAAAGATAGGGCTATGGCTATATTCTAAATCATACCAAGGTTGTTAAATTGGGTAAAATTTTGGGTGATGGGGATAATTCACAGTGTCTGACTTCTTGGACCAAATGAAGTATTAGATTAATGTATAGAAGGATATCAGTAACAATAAAATTAAATTGCAACAATATGAAATGAAGATGTAAAATAAATGAGCGTTTTCACAGCATGCGAAATTATGTAATGTCGTTTTTTTAGAAAAAAATCATAGCACTTCCAGCCCTGTAACACAAAACCATTCTGCAGCCTATGGCAGTGTCCCAAGGGCCCAGGCCAGGAAGCGTGCACTGCCCTTGACCTGCTTCTCAGCAGTGGAACCTGGGAACCCGATTTGTTAGCCCTGGTCTTGCCAAGTCATCTGGGTCTGACCATTTAATTTTCTTATGTAAAATGGGACAATCATTGGCCACTTTCCTGTGATCCAAGGAAGCACTTCTAGTGACATGTCTGTGGATCACTGCAGCCACCCAGCCAAACTCCCTGAAAGCTTGTTCCTGAGCAGAATGACTGAAGAATAAAAATGGTGGGGGTTTGGTTCTCCTAAAGGCAGTGGTTATTAGCGATTTCTGCTTTGAGATCTCCACCACTACTCTGGTCCTGTCCTTTCAGACCGCTTTGCCTTCGTTAACAAGCAGAAAGGAGATTACCGGAAAGATACTCAGTAGGAGATTCCCAGACTCAGTCTCTGTTTCTGCTGCTGGCATCATTCATTGCTTTTATCCCCCTCTCCTCTATACCCTCTTTCTTGCTGATTACATCTATGTATGCAACTTCAAATATAATTCTTATGCAGAAAATTCTCAGAGCAATGTTTCCAGCGCTGACATTTCATCTAGCTCCAAACCCCTACTTTTGATGGAGATGCTTGTGGGTCGGATAGCCACACAAAGGGCAAACTAGATGTCTAAACATGACACAGGAAGAACAGCTCTGTAGGGATGTGCTGTTATTAAACAAGAGTCAATTCTCCCTCCCCTGACAGCCTCCCCTCAATCTGCAGCTTTCTGGGTTGCTGAATCCCATGCATTCTTCCCTGAGCAATTTCCTGCAGGCATCTCTCCCAGGCCCCCTGCTGCCCTTCATTCAAGTCTCCCTTATTTCTTGCCTGCTGCAAGAAATATGTGTGAGTGTGTATGTGTGTGTGTGTGTGCGTGTACGCGTGTATGCATGCATCTGCGTGTGTGTGTATATGAAGTAACCTGGACAGGAGCAGTAGGACTAATGGACTCTTTTTAGGCAGGGCCTGTGTTCTTTAAGCACCTGTGGGCTGTTTTGGTTTTCAGGCTGTCATCTCCAACCATCTGCTATGTGGCTGACCGTGTTCTCCCATCATGCCTTTCATCTGGCTCTGAAGTCTTTGGTTGTAGTATAAGGAGCTTATCCTCTGTGCTGAAGCTCCCTAAAGCCTCCCATGGTAGCCTGTGTGGCTGGAGTGTTGAGGACTTCGTGGGCTCTAGTAGGGGTGCTTTGGGAAAGCTAAGTTTGAGGAAACTCACTGTTCTCCCAGTGTGCCCCTCATGTTCTTGCCGTGAGTTCTGATGCTAGTTGGAAGTTCACCTCTAAGAAGGCTTCTCTCTCTCTTATTAAAGTAACCTCTCTAAGCCTCCATCTCGTTTTCTGTAAAAAGGACATGAAACCTCTCTCAGAGCTTTTACGAGGACTACTACAAGGAAGATGACACATGTGCATGGACTTCATTTCTACCAAATCCAGTATGGATGGGCAGTGTGGACCCATCCTGCCCAGTCCTTCTAGCTTAGAGGGAGATTTGTGTTTGCTCTTTAGTGCCCTGGAAGCCTGGGGGGCTGGCTGGAGAGGGAGTCTGGATTGCCTCCATGCCCTCTGCATGGGAACCTTTGGAGTAGAGAGAAATGCAGGAGAGGCAGGGCAGCAGACTGAGGGGTAGGCATGTAGGGGAGGGACACGAAGGTTTCCAGTGGGGTAAGAGCCAGCCTCTACAGTGGCTGTTGGGGCCAAGGCATCATTCCTCTTTGCCAGGTTTTTGGGCCACTGAAGGGAAGTCATTCACTTCCCGCTCCAGCAGGCCTGGTTTCAGAGCTGCTTTGGCTCCCCTGTCTTTGTTGGAATCCAGGATAATGTGGGGTAAGGGAATGCAGGTTGTGAACATCTGCTAATGGTTTTCTAAGCACCCTTTCTAGGAATAGGACCTATAATCTTATTTTGCAGTGGACTAGAGGGGAAAATTGATTGTGGGTTGTAATGGATGTGATTTCCAAACAACAGCATAGTCTTAAGAGGGGCGTCTCCCCCAGAGTTTTATGAGGAAACTTGGAATAAAGATGAAAAGGGAATTCAAGTCCAAAGGTCCTAAGATAATGACCTGTCCTCTGTTTAGGTGACTTGCCAGGAGTAGAAAGGCCTGGAGTAAGTATCAAACTCAAGGTCAAATGCTCAGGTGTTGCATACTGGTGGCCCATAGATGTTCTTGGTTTGGACTGCATAATGTTTAAAAAATCTAATTAGTGGCTAAGAGAACAAAAACAGGCATTAACATAAAAATCAGAATTTCCATTGTCTGCTTAAAGCCTGGAGGATGTGGCTCCTGGACCCTGAGTCAGGCATGTCAGGAGCTGACAGGCAGCGGGACCCTTAGGTCTGGCACAGGCTAACCACCCGCAACCCTCGCCTTGTGTCCCTTCGATGAGTGAGGTCCCCAGGATTGAGCCACACTGGCCTCTGCAGGAGATGGGATTGAGACTCCCCACTTCACAGACTCCCTGGCCACCTGAGGCTTGTCCTGCCGGGAAGATTTTATGTATGACCAGTTCAGGATCCTGGAGGAAATGACTTGTTTACTCCCAAAGTAAGAGTCACAGAAAACAGAAGTGACTCTGAAATGAAAACAGTATACAAGAAACTCTATTGTGTCATTGTACTTGGGTTTAGTCTTTTGTTCCCAAGGTGAGAGTCAAGGAAGACAATTTTTGTCGTCGTCGTTTTTGTTAAGAGTTCTGAAGAGCATAGCAGTTTTCTGGTCTTTGGGAATAGCAAGCTGGTAGAGTGTTCTTTCATTAACCTGTGATTATTGACTGACTGGATGGTTTCTCCCCTCTAATGACACTCTGGGGGCTTTGGCCAGTTAATGTCAGTAGCAGGTACTATTGGTGCCTGATAGGTACTGAGTGAGCCTATTGCTTATTGCACCCAAAACAGACAGATTCTTAATAATTGGACCAATAGTGGCCCACCAGTACCTGTGGTGTGGCTGGACATTACTAATGTTGGTATTTTCTGAGCAGGTTTGGATTTCATTGAGTAAGTTGTTTATTTTAGAGAACTAAATGGATTTAGAACTCAGAACAACCAAAGCAGTTCAGTGAAAGCATCATTAACAGTCTTCAGAATTGAATTATAGATAATAAACTGAATTTATTTTCTACATGGAAATAGCTTTATTGCTTTTTCAATTTTTTCCTGATTAGAAAAGTAGTCTATGCTTATCGTTAGAAGAAAAATTCAGACAACATGCAAAGGAAAATTTTTAAATCATTTATAATATCACCACATAAAGATAATCACTGTTAACTTTTTAATGTATATGTCTCCGGACTTATTTCTTGGCACATATTACATATGTATATGTCTATATTTCTCAGAATGGCAGTTTTCCAGATCCATTGTTTGTAATCTTTCTACTTATTGACAAAGTGCAATGTCTGTGACATATGAACTATAGAACTTCCTCTTAAAATTTAATGGTTCTTCCTAGATATTCATCCATCTAAAACTTATTGAGCACCTACTGTGTGCCAGGCACTGCTCTGGGAACTGCAGCCACGTGAACAAAGCCATGTAAATAAAGCTGGGACAGAACACAGTTCAGCTTTGCCTTCTACTGACAGGTGGCAAGTCCTCAGGTGTGTAGTATCATTTTCACTGGCCAACAGTTACATTTTTAATAGCACTTAGGAATTTAATGTGCTTTTAAGTAAAGAGACTTTTTTGTGTGGATCTACCTAATTATTTTTATCAGTTGTTTAGTATTCCAATATATAGATGAACTCTGATTTATTTATCTACTCTTTGATGAACATTAGGCAAATTTTCACTATTATAAAACATTTTAACAATACACATGCTAAAACAAACACTTTTACCCATGCATGACTGTACACTTAGCTGATTATTTTCTTAGAACCTGTGTGGGAAGAGGTATCCTGCTATACTGGTAGGAGTATGATTTTTTAAATGAAGTGAAATTCACATAACATACAATTACCATTTCAAAGTGTACAATTCAGTGTCGTTTAGGATATTCACTAAATGTTGTGCAAGCACCAATTGTCTCTAGTTTCAAAACTTTTTTATTAATTCCAGAAAAACACCCTGTACCCATTAAGTAACCACTCATTATTGCTGCCTTCTCCACCTCCTGGTAACCACTAATCTGCTTTCTGTCTCTGGATTTGCCTGTTCTTGATAGAGCATCTAAACGGAATAATGCAGTATGTACCCTTTTGTCACTGGCTTCTTTCACTTAGCATAATGTTTTTGAGGTTCTTCCAGGTTGTAGCAACCCACGTTGATACCCCAGGAAAGTATCTATTAGTGCTTTATTTCTTTTTGTGGCTGAGTAATATTCTACTGTGTGTGTGTGTGTGTGTGTGTGTGTGTGTGTGTGTTTGTATGTACGTGTGTGTGTATATATATATATACACACATGTATATGTAATTCATATATCATAAAATTCTTTTAAAGTGTGCGTATATATACACACACACACATATATATACACACACACACGAAAGTATTTTAATTTTCTAAAAAGAATTTTAGGCCAGGTATAGTGGCTCATGTCTGTAATACCAGCAGTTTGTGAGGAGAAGGCAGGAGGATCACTTGAAGTCACAAGTTTAAGACCAGCCTGGGCAATATAGCAAGACCGTGTCTCCACAGAAAAAAAGTAAAAATAATTGGAAGGGCATGGTGGTATGCACCTGTAGTCCCAGCTACTGGGGAGGCTGAGACAGGAGGGTCACATGAATCCAGGAGTTCGAGGCTGCAGTGGGCTGTGATTGCACCACTGCACTCCAGGCAGGGTGACAGAGTGAAACCCTGTCTCTAAAAAAAACAAAAAAAAAAATGTTTTACTTTGGCGGTGGACCCTTATAGTTAAATGCTTAATGATGGCTTTTAGAAAGTGGAATAGCTCTTGTAATGGTTAGTTCACTCTTTATTAGTTCACTATCATATGCTTCAGCATATAATAAATATAGAGTTAAATCTGAATTTAACACATGAACACCTTCTGTATTAGTTTCCTAGGGTTGTCATGACAAAGTACCACGGACTGGGTGGCTTAAACCACAGAGGTTTATTTTCTCACAGTCGTGGAGGCTGGCAGTCTGAGATCAAGGTGTTGACAGGGTGGTTTCTCCCAAGGCCTCTCTTACTGGCTTGTAGATGTTGTCTTTTCCCTGTCCTTTACGTAGTCTTTCCCCTGTTCCTGTTTGCATCCTAATCTCTTCTTATAAGGGCACCACTCGTATCGGATTAGGGCCCAACCACAGGACCTCATTTTATGTAGTTACCTCTTTATTAAAGGCCCTATCTCCAAACACAGTCACATTCTAAGATACTGGGAGTTATAACTTCAACATAAGAATTTTGTGGGAGACACAGTTCAGCCCATAATACCTTCCTAATGTACATAGCTATTGGAAGCCAGATAGAATTTATTAAAAATTTGGTACTACAAAATGTTTCAAAAGTAACATTTTTACTGTTTTCAGGGCCATAATACTTAACCTCAAACCATCTACTTCAAGGTGTTGCTAAATTGGGCATGATTTATTAAATAGATATCTTATTAATGATTACTGTATTGTTTATGATGATGAGATAATAAATTTGTCAAGTAGGTTAACCACCTCCTACCATATGTGTTCTGCCCTTATTTTCTTTTTATTAAAATGTAATTCATATATCATGAAATTCTTTTAAAGTATGCAATCCAGTGGTTTTTAGTATATTCACAAAGGAGTGTAATCATCAGCACTGTTTAATCCCAGAACATGTCGATCACCCCAAAAGAACCCTGTACTTCTAGCAGTCACTCTCATTCCACTCTCCTTCCTCCAGCCCTGACAGTGACTAAGCCAACTCCTGTATCCATGGATTTGCCTGTTCTAGACATTTCATATAAATGGAATCATACAATATGTTGTCTTTTATGTCTGGCTACTGTCTCAGCATTTTTTAAGGTTCCTTCATATTGTAGCATGTATCAGTGCATTATTCCTCTTTGTATGTGAATATTCCATTGTGTGCATGTACCACATTTGGTTTATCCATTCATCTCTTGATGGATATTTGGTTTATTTCCACTTTTTGGCTATTATGAATAATGCTGCTATGAATACATATGTACAAGTTTTTCTCTGGCCATATGTTCTCAGTTCTCTTGGGTGTATACCCAGGTGTGGAATTGCTGGGATCATATGGGAATTCTCTGTTTAGCTTTTGGAAGAACTGCCAGAATGTTTCCCAAAGAGATTGCACCAGTTTACATTCCCACTGATTTCTTCCCATCTTTGCCAACACCTGGCAATTGTCCATATTTCTTACTGTAGCCGTCCTAGTGTGCCTACCTTTATTTTTAATTTGAATGGCAAAACCTTAAGCAGCTTGGTGTGGTGACTCATCAATGTCATCCCAGCGCTTGACAGACTGAGGTGGGAGCACACCTTGAGGCCAGGAGTTTAAGTTGAGTCTGGGCCACATAGCAATACACTGTACAAAAATTAAAGAGCCAGGTGTGGTAGCTCATGCCAGTAATATCAGTGCTTTGGGAGGCCGAGTTGGGGGAATCACTTTAGGCCGTGAGTTTGAGACCATCCTGAGCAACATAGAGAGAGCCCGCCCTCTACAAAAAATTAAAACATTAGCCTAGTATGGTGGTATGTGCCTATAGTCCCAGCTACTCAGGAGGCTGAAGCAGGAGGATTGCTTGAGCCCAGGAGTTCCAGGCTGCAGTGAGCTGTGATTACACCACTGCACTCCAGCCTGGGTGACAGAGCAAGACCCTGTCTCAAAATTAAATAAATAAAAACTTAAAAAAAAAAAAGTTGTTTACAGGTACTGTGGAGGTGAGCATGTGACTTCCGATTTGGAAGGCTGGCTGCTCTGTCTTTTCTCTTTCTCTGGAGGACCTATGCTATCCTTGTTTCCTCTTTTCCCACTATTCCTTTGTGAATTTTTGGTTTTCAGCCAACAGTTCAGCTCCTGCCCTTAGAGGCTGGTGAGAGTCATTTTCAGGGACCCCAGTTATCATGTTGGGTCTGACAAGTTAACACTTCCTTCTTCTACGTCTTCCTGGCACTGTCACTCTGCCTTGTGCAGCCTTAAGTGAGGCATTAAATCAGGGTGTTTTGACTCTTTGTGGCGTTTTTCTCTGAGTCAATAAGGAATATACCCTTTTCTACTTCACCCCTCTCCCAATTACATGGTTTACCATTGATTTATTTTCCCTCCTCCTCCTAGGCATGGATAGTACTTGCAACTCTCCTCTTAACAACAAATCAATTCCAGCATCTTAATGTTATAGAGTTGGGAGCACAGTTGAGTTTAAAACTTTTTTCACTCCCTCCACTCCCCCAGTCTCTCGGTTTAAAAAGCTCGAGTCATCCATGATTGATGGAGGACATTAGGGAGAGAAGTTAGCACCATTTTGATTTATTTGGTTTACTTTGAAAATAGTTTTCTCACTTGTCAAATGGATTAATTATGAGGAACAAATTGTGCGACTGGGTGCAGAGGAAGGTGAAGGAAAGCCAGAGTTCAGAGTCCTCTGGGTGAAGAGCCCCTGCCCTCGCCGGCCCTTCATCATGCCTGGTGCCCTGTGCTGTGGTGTGAGCTGCTGGTCATGGGGCCCTGCCTCGTGGAGAGTGCTTCCTGTCAGGAGGTGGTGGGGCTGGGAAGGAAAACTGCGTAAGTTTATGGTAGTGCTTCAGTTGTAGTGGCCTCACCTCAGGTCCAGCATGTGCTGTTTTCTCATAGCTCAGTGTGCTGTTTCTATCTAGCATTTAAACACCACATGCTATCATACGATGTTTGTTTTTTCTTGTTAACGATGTCTTCCCCTTTAGATGGCAAGCTCCAAGAAGACATGGACTGTTTGTTTCTTTCTTGGTCATGGCAGAATCCCCAGTGTCTAGCTCTGTGCCTATGACTAGTAGATGCACAATAAATATTTGCTGAGTGAATAAAGAAAAGAATAAATGTCCCAAAGGTAAAATAAAGTGCTCAACTGGGCCTCTAATGTAACAGGAGAGGAGGGGTGGTATGCGAGGTGGTCTCTGCAGAAGAGCAGGAGTAGCAGGGGTTACCTGGGTGAAGGTTGTTGGGAAGGGAATTATAGAAAGAATGGAAACACAGAGAATAATGAAGTCATAAGATGATGTTTTGATATTTAGGACCTAAGAAGCTGGAGCTCCAGGGAGTTCTGGGTGCTTGGTGGGCCTTTCTGTTTGTTGTTGTTGTCGTTTTTTAATTTAAGTCATTAGGATTTTGTGCAGGATAATAAACCAGGCTGTACCTTAACCTATGAGCTCATGAGACAAAAGAGGATTCTGGAATTTGGGTGCTAGAGTCTGCAACCCAAAATCAGGGGACTGCTGGACAGCTGCGGAGGCTGGATTCTAGATAGCCATTTGAGTGGCCAACTCTGCAGGTGAGCCTGATGAGCCAGCCTGCAGAGGGCAGCTCCCCTTAGCTCCCAGCTAAGCCCAGGTGTCAGAGCCCCTGCTCCTGTCTAACGTAGGTCCTGTCTAATGTAATCCCTTCGCTGTGATTCCAGGGCTTGCTCTTACTCAGGCAGAAATGAGGCAAGGCTGCTTTAGGGCTGATGCAGCTCCGGGGTTGAATTCTTTGTCACTGTCCTGCAGCCCTCCTTGTCTCATCTGCCCTTCCTGGTGGGCTATGAATGTAGACAGCTGGCTTTGCTCTCCAGAGGAGGAGGCCCCCAAGGCCGATGCTGGCTCCTTCTGGTGTTTGAGGGCTGTCACCTCCTGTTGCCGTCTTCAACACTTGGCTTCACATTTGCCTGTCCTCTGTGCCTTTCTCAATTTGTCATTATTATTTTAGTGATAATGGATAGGCCACTGGGAGTGGAGCAGCAGGCAGCAGCTTTTCTAGCTGATTAAATGCCTAAATAACTACAGCAGATGTGGGTGGCTTGCCTTCTGCTTCCTCGTAACTCGTGGCATGTCATCTTGCCTTTGGTTCCCTCTCTGCTCTTGTGGCTCTTGGTAGCCAGAATCCATCTTCTTGTATTACATGGACACTTATTCTAATTCGGACACCTGCTTTAACATTTCCCTCGGCATAAACGTTTTCAAAACAGACAATCAAAAGTATATGATATCTTAAACTTGTGTTGGCTTATGGTGCTTGTTAACCCTTTCTGTCTCTAACAGAATAGAGTTTAAAAGCACCCATGACTAGAATGAAGGTGAGATGTCGGCAAGAAAGAGGGAGGACACTCTGCTTGAGATATGACAAGTTTTTGGTGAGTGAAAGTTTATCTTCAGTTTTGTTATCTCACATACTAGACAATAACACACATTTAAATTTGCCTAGTGGAAAATCACTGCTCTGGCCAGGATGGGGTTTATAGCCAACATCTCACATGGACACAGGAGAGAGGCCTCCCTCCAGTAGTGTATTTCCACCTTACCCTATCAGGGGAGCTGATTTGCGGGGTGCTTTCTGATTTACTCCAAGGTGGGTTCCTTGTGTCCTCTGCTGCAGCGCGAGGCTGATTGTCCTGTAGCAGAAATGGGAAGCTCTGAAATCTCACTTCTTTCCTTACGCACCTTCTGCTTTTTTGTAAAGCCGCTTCACTCATTCAAAATTTGGTCATGTTCTCTTAGTGCATCTGAATAATTGAAGTTTTACTGTAGTTGACATAACTCATAATTTTACAGCAATTTAGAAGGAAAAACATTCTGAGGTTGTGCCTTTCTTTTTATATGGCACGGTCCAGATGACAAAGCTAAGATTGCAGTAAATTTTAATTATGGCATAGGACAGGTGCATGGTATCTGGGAAGGTCGAGGCATGGCCAGGCAGATTGCAACAGTCAATATGGGCAAGGGGGACATTAAAGCATTTATTTCACAACAACAGGAATGAAAATGAGACTGTTTAGAAACATTGACATGCAGGCAGAACTGAGAACTTTCTGACGGGCTTTTGATGCCTGTGGATGAAAGAAAAGTCCTCATGGAAAAGAATGAAACTTCTAAAAGAATCTGAGATAAAAGATTGCAGCAAAGGGCCCCCCACATACTTCAGGCAGGGGAACTCTTGTTTTACACAGACACAGCTGTGTACGGTGCCACCACTGATGGAGGGAATGCTGAAAGCAATGGAATGATGTAGTTCTTGGTGCTCATGTTGGCAGTGGGACGAGATGGCCTGAGTAACAGGGGCGGCCTAGGAAGAACAGAGGCAGCAGGAAAAATCTGGATCTGGATACAGGAATGATATGGCAATCTGGCTCCCCCCAAGGTCTGGGCCTGGAAGTTAGGCTGGTGTGACTTCAGAGCCGTCTGCACTGCGGAGGCAGACAGAGATGCAGAGGCTGGGGCCACATAAGCTGGCCTGCTGCATTCAGGGGCCCAGGACCCCACGATGACATGGCAAATGCAAGCACAGCAGATGCGCTGGCCTGCTGAAGCTGGTGCCAGCTGGCGCATCAGCGATGCTGAAGGCCCAGACGTGCAATGTAGACAGCTGAAGGTTCATCTTTGGGGAGTAGGCCCTGGAGATAGAAATGGAAAAACTGTAGGCTGTCCTCTCAGAGAGCTCAGAGCTGGGGAGAAGGATACACACAATACAAGATCAGAGCTTAAATAAAGATCCATTAGCTGATAGTAATGGGCTGCATAGAGATTTAAGATTTAACCCGCCAGGACAGAGCCTGGTCCCTGTCTGAGTTCCTGGACTAGCTGGATGTCTGTGCTGATGCTGAGCTCAACAAGCTCAGAAGCATCCTTCTTGGACCCCGCAATGCACCCATTTGGGTAACCTTGTCTTTAAGAACTGAGTCATCTCCTCTGTGGTTGCCCTTGATTTCTAAAATGCGCAGAAGCTTAATTTGGTGAGGTTTTTCATTTTCAGGTTTTATTTATTATTTCAAGGCTGAAGAGTTCAAATCTTTCGTTCATCCTTGAAGACATGCCACAAACAGGCTAGTGACTCCAAACCTTCAGGTGTGATGGAACCTCTTTAAGATACTGCCTGACTCACAGAATTGTGTGTATATTTGCACTTTGCAGGGAACCTGAAACTCTACTGGAAGCTATGGAGTAAATGTGGGCTGGGGAGGGAGAGCCTCAAGGGATCAGTGAGACAAGGCAGGGGAGAGGGAAGCATGCAGAAAACATGAAGGTGAGTTATGAGGTTTGTGAAGCTTGTTTTTCTGCTCAGAAGTACACTCATTACAAACGTGAGAAAGGCTAGTCTTGGAAGCCGAAGCAATTTTCCTTCTTTCTCAGGCCCAGTCCCAGCGTTCACATGGGCAGGGGAACAAGGGGTGGATCAGGGAGGGAGGAACCTCCATGCCACGGACAGGCAATGTGAAAGCAGGCCCAGCAGCCTCGGTGACGCCCCTCCCTCCCTCACGGCCTGTGGACAGCCCTTGTCTGATGGTCAGGGGACTCAGTGAATGCACTGAGGGTGGGTGCTTGAACACATTGAGCGGGGAAGGGACTGACTAACTGGGAGCTGAGCAGAATGGCTGGTTCTCCCATGAGTCCTGGCAGGGTGGGCACTGCATGGTCAAGTGTGCCTGCACTCTGGGAGGGCCTGTGCTGCTTCTCAATGACTTCACAGCAATCCACAGATTCAAGTTAATACCCAGGTAGCCCCCGACCCTAAGAACAGGGCAGCAAGCTTAGACAAGATCACCCATGGGTGCCAGACAAGCCAGTTACTGCCCACTTTGGGGCAGGAGGTATACTTAGAAGACAGGGTTACTCTGGGCAACTATTTTGTTCTCTTTTAAACATTAACTTTAAAAAATTACTCAAGTCATATATGTGATGTTTGTAAAATAAAATATCGCTGAGAAAATAAAAATCTTCCACAGTGTCACTCCTCTGAACATTTTGAGATTTAACTGTCTGGATTTCTTCAAGCTTGTGGATATACAGGTAAAAATCAATGACAATGCGATCATACTGGTCCATACCATTTCACTCAACAGCACATTCTAGATTTCTTGTAAATCATGTCACCTTCTCATGGGATCGTGCCCCATGCCCCAGTAGATGAATGTGTCATTATCCCCTGTGGCTGGACAGTTAGGTTGTCGCCAGCCTTTCACCTTTGCAAATGGTGCTATAATGAACCTCACTGCAGATAAATTCCATTTCCAGAGATTAATGAAATAATTAAAGACAAGTGCAAAAAAAAAAAAAAAAAAAGATACATTTTTAAGTCTTTGAATACATCTCACCAGATTACCTGAAAAAGTTTTTGATAGTCCCTCTACCCCAGCAGATGTCTGTGAGTGAGAGTGTGACTGAGGACTTCAGAGGAAGATGCCTAGGGATCTTGCCGTCTAGGACATATGTTCGTATGTTTTGTAAGAGATTGCAGTCTTCCTGTCCTCTGTCTGGCACAAATGGAAACAAAAACACAATAGCAATAAAACCAACTTAAAATTGGATGTTTAATTAAAACAAGTTCTTTTTTTGTTGGGGATGAAGATCTGCTTTATCCAGTGTTAACATCTTTACTAGAAGAAGAGAGGTTTTAATTAGATTTTGACAGTGGTGTCAGTTTAGCCTCTCTGATCTTGAAAACGCTGTTTTTAGAGGAGGATGGGGTAGAGGTGGCCAGGCCCAGCAAGGGAGAGCAGGCCCTCCCATATATGCCTTCAAGGGCTTCATTAGAGAGCCTGCCCTGATTAAACAAACTGAACCAGCACCGCCCCAGTCACTCTAGATTAGACTTCTGTTTAATTGTCTCATTAGTGCTTCCCAGTCAGCAGAATTTGGCTCATGTATTGAAAAGATAAATTCAGATTAAATAGAGGCTCTAGTACCTTCATCTAGAACCTTGCCTGATGCAGAGTAATCAACCAATAAATTGTTGAAAGAATAAATGAAAACCCATTCATTCAGATATATTTTTGGTCTTTGTTGACTTTCTTTGCTATGGTTGATGCAGGGATGGATTAGGCCCCTTTTCCAAAGTAGGTGTGAAAGCAATCTGACCTAGAAATTTCCAAGATCATGGAAAATCGTCTTTCTTTTTAAAACATTTATGCCTGGGCTCTGCCCTCTGGGTGCAAAATTCTTGAGGTGTTCTTGTATCCGGTCTTTCCTCAACCTCAGCACCTCAGAAGTCCTGTATCTTGGGCAGCAAGGTGAAGAAGTGACTCTGCAAGTTGGGCTTTGGACCTATCTGCAGGGCAGCAGCACTCAGGAGAATGACCACACAGTGCTGTTGTGATAAGACCATCTCTGAAGAGGAAAACCTTCAAGTGCTGACAATTTTTAGCTGCAAGGGTATACTTAAAATGTTGATGAAGTGTTTTGTGCTGTGAATGCTGTCATGCCCCGAGACCTTCACAGGTGTGAGGAGAGACCTGACAAAAGGCCCTGCTTGTTTTCACCAGGTCGTCAAACACTCCGAGGAACCGGATTAATCTTGTAGGGGTCAAACTTCAAGGGCGGAGGGCTAATTGCTCTCTCTTACCTGGTGGGATCAGATGATAAAACCAAACTGGAGTGGAGATGGATGGAAGAGGTGGGAATGGCTCAACATCATGATGGAGAGTAGCATGTTGGTCACATGGAGGCAAGTAGATTTTTAATAAGGAAAAATAATTACCAGTGAGTGAAGTGTCTGACTTTCCTGAAGATTTAAGCCACCTTGAGACCAGCATGAGAAACAGCTGGCAAACATTTTAATCAAGGGAAGGAAGCTGTTCTGCCCTCCAAAGAAGAAACTCTTTAATCAAAACCCAGTTGCCTTGTTTATTAAGGGAAGTAAGAAATGATGTGGCCACTGGGAGTAACTGCAGCAGCTTCAGAGAATTCCAGCCATGTGTGAAAAGACTGATGCACCTGAGAAGCAAGGCAGAAGCCTGGGAACATTTTAGAACCAGATGCCACCCAAACTGCACGGTGCGGTGATGATAAAGACTGCAGGGGCCTGGGGCAAGTCAGTAGGCTGGGGGCAGTAGAGGTCTGTGCCCCAAGAGGCAGGGACCGGAGGCTGTTTGGTGGAGGGCCAACCCCAGGCAGAGCCTGTCACGGCTGCAGACTTCCCATGAACCTGGATGCAGGACTAGCAAGTGGGCATCATAGGTGACTGATTAAGGGCTTTGTCCAGATGGCCATGAAGGATCCATTTCTGGGTCTTTCCCTGGCTCAAGAAACCTTTTCACTACAGAACTGCACTGGTAACTGCCCTTCTTAGGCACACAGTACGTGAATGCAAGTGTCTTGTTAAGGCAGGGGAAATTATTATAATTTATTTTCTCATTTGTTTTCTCCTTTTCAATTCTGGCATTGTAACAGGGAACACAGGTCAATCAAGTTCGGCAGCTGAGAAAATCAGAGAAGGTGGGGTGTGGCCTGGAGGAATTTCCTGCAGAGGGGTAAATGGCAGGCCAACCCCATCTGGGTCTTTCCCATGCCCAAGAAACTAAAACCAGTATTTTCATTCATTCAAGATGTATTTTCCTGTTTGGGAATTTTCATCCATGCGTTGTCCATCTTCCCACCCATCCCACAAACATTAGAGCAGAGCCGTTTTTGTGGGGGGCTCTGTACCCAGAATTGGAATCACACCTTGAATAAAACATGGAATTTGTTTCTTCCCTTAAGGAGCTCAACGTTATTTGGTTGAATACGTTCTCATTTAAAACCTCTACCATTCCCAGAAAACTTATTAAAGATCTGATTAAAGAGATAATCACATAACCTTACTTAGTTATTGAATAAGCTTTTTTCCTGGTCCTGAACGCGTGAGTGATGAAGGCTTCTTGAAGACGGTTCACTTGGCTGTGAACAGTGCTTCAATGCTCAGGAACAAGGCTCAGTGCTCAAGGGTGGGAGCTGTCGCCACATAGGTAACACCTACTGTTTTTGTTCCTTGATAGCTTGGCTCAGGAAGGATGATGGTCTGCGAAATTGACATTAGAATGTCTGCAGAAAACCCCCGGATGAGGGAAAAATCAACATGATCCAATGCTCAACTAGTTTAGGCCTGTGCTATTGCTGGTGAATGGATGCCACTACTGAGCACAACCCTGTCTCCAGAAACATCCATTTATGACCCCTCTCAATATCTACCTAAAACATGAAGACTTTTGACCTGGTCTGTGTCCACTCCCTGCTGATGACTTATACAAGTGGCTGTGGCTCAAGACAAGCCAACCACAGGAGACAGACAGGAGGTGCACAAGCTTGTAACAGTAGAAATGAAAAAGGATCCCTTAACTCAATTTGGAGAAGTGAATACTTGAACCCTGAGCATCTTTGCAGTGACGCCAGCTCAAATCAGGTCAGGCACTTTCTGTAGGAGGCTAACCCTTGTTTGCCATCTTGCTTTCCACTTGCATATGGAAGTAACATGCACTGGGGTAGAGGGCGTGGGGACAAAGGACTTGCTACATTTGTTCTGATAGCAATGTGATACAATCATCCATCTCATCTGAGACTCAGTCATATTTTATATGAAAGACAAGTTCTTTCTCTTTATAAAATGCAATTATACATAAATCATGTCATCTGCTCTTGAAATTTTAGCAGCAGGACTTAATGCTGCTGGTTACCATGGTAACAGGCAAAGTTGATGATATTGAATATTACCGTATTAAGTTCCCCTGTGTGTGTGTGTGTGTGTGTGTGTTTTAATGGCTGTGTTGCATATAGGGGATAGTTTTTTCCAGACTACAGTGTCAGAGAAGTCAGAACGTGAGACTGTCACCAATGTGTCAAGTGAATACATTGGAAAAGTCGAGCCCAGCACAGATGCCTTTCATTTCTTGGTCATATCCTTTATTTCTTGCACCCATCCCTCCCTGCCAATTTTATTAAGGTATAATTGACAAATAAAATTATATATCTTTACAGTGTACAATGTGATGTTTTGATACAGTATACATTATGAAAATATTAAATCAAGCTAACTAACACATTTTTTTGCAGTGAGAACATTTAAGATCTATTCTCTTAGCAGTTTTCAAGTATACGTTATTATTGTACATTTGGTGCAATAGATCTGCAGAACTTACTCATGCTGTCTACCAAACTTTGTTTACTTTGAGCAACATCTCATTTTGCACCCCCATCCCTAGTACCTGGCAAACACCATTCTTTGCTTTTGTGAGTTTGAAATTTTATTTCATTTTAAAAATTTTAATTTTTGACACTGGTGGTATATGTGCTTGTTTGTTACAAGGGTATTGCCTGCATAATGATAGCAATTGGGCTTCTAGTGTTTCCATCACCCAAATATTGAACACTGTATCCAACAGGTAATATTTTAGCCCTCACTCCCCTTCCACCCTCCTCCCTTTTAAGAGTTTCTAGTGTCTATTTGCATGATATCTGCATGATCTCGTTTTCTACCCTTTTACTTTGAGTCTGAATGTGTCTTTAGCCAGTAGGTGGGTCCTTTTTAGACAGCAGATGTTTGCATCTTATTTTTTTTATAACCCAATTTGCCACTCTATATCTTTTAAGTGTACAATTTAGGTCATTTACATTGAAAGTTAATATTGATATGTGAGGTCTTGTTCCTGTCATTGTGTTATTAACTAGTTGTTTTGGAGTTTCAATTGTGTAATTGCTTTATAGGATCTGTGAGCTTTGTACTTTGGTATCTTTTTCTGATGGTGAGTATAGTACTTTCATTTCCATATTTAGAACTCCTTTGAGCATGTATTGTAGGATCTGTCTAGTGGTAACAAATTCTCTTAGTGTTTGCTTGTCTGGGGAAGACTTTATTTCTCCTTCATTTATGAAGCTTAGTATGGCAGGATGTAAAATTCTTGGTTTGCATTTATTTAAGGAGGCTAAAAGTAGACCTCCAATCTATTCTTGCTTCTAGGGTTTCTGCTGAGAAGTCCAATGTTTGATCAATTTTCCTTTCTAGGTGATTTGAGTTTTTGTTCTAGCTGCCTTTAATA
Organism: Pongo abelii; assembly: GCF_028885655.2. Lineage (NCBI taxonomy): Eukaryota > Metazoa > Chordata > Mammalia > Primates > Hominidae > Pongo > Pongo abelii. The sequence continues at coordinate 33,917,345 of NC_072005.2, read as the reverse complement.
TTTTTTATTTCTTCAGTATTCACTGCATAGTCTGAAGACCGTATGCCTTGGTGATGTTCATCTTGTATAGAATCCCACAGATGTTCTCTGAATTTTTTGTATCTGGATGTTCAACTCTCCAGCAAAATTAAGAAAATTTTCTTGAGTTATTTTCAAATATGTTTTCCAGTGGCTTACTTTTTCTCTTTCAGGAATGCTAATAAGTCATAGGTTTTATTGCTTTAGATAATTCATATTTCTCACAGGCTTTGGTTTTCAAAATTATTTTTACTTTTGACAAATTAGTTTCAGTGATCAGTCTTCAAGCTCTGAAATTCTTTCTCTGCTGGTGTAATCAATCCATTGTTAAAGCTTTCAACTATATTTTCAGATGTCTTAAGTGGGCTTTTTATTTCAAGAAGTCCTTTTGCATTTTTTAAAAGATATTTATCTTTCCCATCATTTCCTGGATTGTTTTTATAGTTTCTTGTGTTGGTTTTCAACCTTGTCTTCAATCTCATTTAATTTCCTTGCAATTTATACTTTGAACTCTTTGTCAGTTCTCAGTTTCCATTTTGGTTAGGGCATATTTCTAGAGCGCTAATATGATCCTTTAGTCATGTCACAACATTCAGATTTTTTCATGATGCCAGAATTCTTATGCTGATTCTTATCTGGAGCAGCTGCTCACAGAAAGCCACTCTTATTTTTGAATTTATTTTTGTTCAGATGGGATTTTTTTTCTTATTTGTTTTTTCTTTCTCCATCCCTCCCTTTCCCTAGGGAGTGACTGTGGAGTATGTTGTGTTACTAAAGCTTTGCTTCTATAGCCCACGCACTTCCATTGGCCAGGCCTTATATTTGGCTGTGCAGTTCGACCTTCAGGCCAGTAGAGGGCGCTGACGGGTAAGAGCCAGCTTGTAGCACGGCAGGTGGGTAGGTACTCGGTCTTTGTTTACTGGGAGGTGCTCTCTGTTGCTTCTGGTGATGGGCTGGACAGTGAAGTGCCTGGTGCCCTGAGTTTTCTGTTCAGCAGGGAGTGGGTAGAGCTGGGCAGAGCTGGACCCCCTGGCTTGCCCACAAACATTCCAATGCCAAGTGTAGGCGCCAAGCCTTGTGGGGATGGCTTTGGGAGCTCCCAGTGACATGTGCTGAGGTCTCTACATGGGGTGAGGGGGCTGCACTAGCTCCATATGCTAGATAGGCAGGAATGTGATCTATTCCCAGTCACACCAGTCCTGGGACGCGTGATTCTCAGTTCAGATCCTTACTGTTGCCTACATCCAGGCCACAGTGGGTTGAGAGCTATGGAACACACCTGTCTTGAGACTCTCCACAGGAGTGGTTTGGGGGCAGAACCTTTTCAGCCCAATATGAACAGCGTATGGCTCTCTTTCCTTTGATGTGGTAATGATGTTGCATTGTCGGGGCCAGGGGATACACTCTGCCTTTCAGACCCTGTGGATGGGTATCAGCTGTGGTGGTGTCAGCTGGTTGGGCTGGCCTGACCTCAGGCCCTGGGAAAAGTGGTCAGGTGCCAGCACTGTTGGATTGGTCTACATAACGTCCCAGTTCCCAGGCCCTTAGATGGCCTACTGGACAGAGAGTATGGGTCCTTAAAACCCATTTATGCCTAGTGTTCCATTATTGGAATACTAAGCATGTGGGACTTATTTATATCCTACTGCTCAAGATCATCGCCAAGGTCTTATTGGAAAAATTAAAAAAATTGCAACCTCAGGCATAAATGGGTTAAGGGGCTGGACTGGGGTTGGGGCATCCTAGACTTCAGGCGCTGGCTGTGATGGGGAAGGGGCTGGCTTGTCCCTGAGAGGCTGACAGAACCCTCAGGCGGGGGACAGACAGAAGGCCCAGGTAGTGGGAGCCTGAGGGCAGCACAGGCCTGTGGGGACTAGGCTCTCAGAAGAGCTGTGGTTGCAGCGGAAATGTTCAGGCAGGAGCCAGGTGACCTTTCACTGGAGGAAGGGAGGGCCTCTCAGGGCACTGGAGATTGGCAACTGGGGGGCACATGACCTACCCACACTTCGCTCCTGCAGAAGCAGTTCTGGATTTTGTTCTTGGGGGCATGCAGAGGTCCCAGGCCTCCTCACTCTCTCCCTGGCCTGGGGTCAGCAGAAAGTGACAAATGTCAGTGGCTTGTCAGTGGCCTCTGGGAGTCGGGGTCTCAGAGAAACACCTAGCCAAGGCCAGTGTTTCTGCAGGGGTGGGTCAACTGTACAGGGGGCCTGTGGCAGGTAAGCCCCATTTCGCAGGAAGCAGCCGAGTCTGGGAGTAGTGTGTGTGGTCTGGCGGCTCCTCTGCACAGCAGCTGTGCTGTCTCTCCTGGGGGTATGCAAAGAGCCTGGCCTCCCTCCTTGGCATGGCAGCTGGCACCAGGCTGACTGGGATTCCAGATGGGCTTGAGCGGTGCCTCTGCAAAGTTTCTGGGTGGCTCTGTGTTCAGCTGGAGGCCTAAGGAGGATTATGGGGGCTCTCCTGTGGCTAGGAATGTAAAAGTCTGTGATGGAGGTGTGGGTCCCGGAGCCTCTCACCTCATTCACCCCTTCCTTGGAGTAAGAGCCTTTCCTCACTCCACACCATCCCAGCTCTGCAGGCTGCCTGGCTCCACTATTCCCTGCTTTCCTTGGGTCCCATTGCTTCTCTGGTGAATCTGAGCGTGCTCTCTTAAGATGATCTATGTGAAGTGTGAGGATTTACTTGCCATTGTGGTTCCCGTCTGTGAGAGAGGCATGGGCTAGCTGCTTCTAGTCAGCCATTTTGAATTAAAACCTCAACAACTTTTTTGATTCCTCATTTGAGTGAAATCGCATGTAGTTGTCCTTCTGTGCCTGGCTTATCTCACTTAACATAACCTCCTCTAAGTTCATCCATGTTCTGACAAGTGACAGAATTATCCTTTTTTAAAAGCTGAATAGTATTCCATTATACATATATGTATGTGTGTGTGTATGTGTATATATATATATATATATGTATATATATCTCAATCTCACATGTGCTCTGTCCACTCATCCGTTGATGGACACTTAGGTTGATGCCATATCATGATTATTGTGAATACTGCTGCAAAGAACATGAGAGTGCACATGTTTTATTGACATACCAATTTCATTTCCTTTTGATATATACTGTTGAAGTCAAATAAACTATAGAGATGAATCTCTGACATGAAAATGTTTTGTTTAGGAAAAATTGCAGTTGGGAAGATATACACAGACTGGGTGGTCTTTGGTGTATCCAAAGAACAAAGAGAAGGTCGGAAGTTTTATAACAAGGAGAAATGTTATGTATTTGTTCTTCAAGAAAGTTCGTGGCACTTGTAAAGTTCTGGGGAGTGAGCAAGCTCTGATTGGTGAGTGGTGGTGATGGTAAAACTAGTCCTAGATTTGCAGCAGGTTGTGTCGGTAGCTATTAGATAAAACTGGCTTCAGGTTACTACAGGCAATTTCACAGCCAGGCTTGCAAATAATTATATTCTTGGAGCGGTGTTATGTACCCTGAATGTTTTCCCCCTCTGGCTTCTTAACTCTGTTTTCATTCAGTAGAATGACCCAATTTGTATAATCAACTTTCACAATACTTGGAAGTGAGACAACTAGATCCTTTGGTAGTTCTATTCTTAGTTTTTTTAGGAATGTCACTACTGTTTTACAGAGTGGCTGTATTAATTTACATTTCTGCCAACAACATACAGGGATTCCTTTTTCTCGACATTCTCGCCAATACTTATTTTTTGTTTTTTGTCTTTTTGATAATAGCCATTCTAACAAGTGTGAGGTAATGTCTCACTGTGGTTTTAACTTTCATTTTCCTGATGACTAGTGATGTTGAACATTTTTTCATATACCTGTTGGCCATTTTTATGTCTATTAGGTCCTTTGCTGATTTTTGTTTGTTTGTTTTATGTTGAGACATATATCCATACGTTTACATATGTGAGACAGGGTCTTGTTCTGTCAACCAGGCTGCACTGCAGTGGCACAATGGCTCACTGCAGTCTTGACCTCCCAGGCTCAAGCGATCCTTCTACCTCAGCTTCCTGAGAAGCTGGGACCACAGTCATGCTCCACCACACCCAGCTAATATTTTTTTTCTTTCTTTTTTTGTAAAGACAGTTTCTCATCATTTTGCTCAGTCTGGTGTCAGACTCCTGGGCTCAACAGATCCTGCTGCTTTGCCCTCCTAAAGTGCTGGGATTACAGGTGTGAGCCACTGCACCTGGTCCCTTTGCTTGTTTTTTTTTTTTTTTTGTTAAATTAATTAATTAATTTATTTATTTTATTATTATTATTATACTTTAGGTTTTATGGTACATGTGCGCAATGTGCAGGTAAGTTACATATGTATACATGTGCCGTGCTGGTGCACTGCACCCACTAACTCGTCATCTAGCATTAGGTATATCTCCCAGTGCTATCCCTCCCCCCTCCCCCAACCCCACAACAGTACCCGAAGTGTGATGTTCCCCTTCCTGTGTCCATGTGTTCTCATTGTTCAATTCCCACCTATGAGTGAGAATATGCGGTGTTTCGTTTTTTGTTCTTGCGATAGTTTACTGAGAATGATGATTTCCAATTTCATCCATGTCCCTACAAAGGACATGAAGTCATCATTTTTTATGGCTGCATAGTATTCCATGGTGTATATGTGCCACATTTTCTTAATCCAGTCTATCATTGTTGGACATTTGGGTTGGTTCCAAGTCTTTGCTATTGTGAATAATGCCGCAATAAACATACGTGTGCATGTGTCTTTATAGCAGCATGATTTATAATCCTTTGGGTATATACCCAGTAATGGGATGGCTGGGTCGAATGGAATTTCTAGTTCTAGATCCCTGAGGAATCGCCACACTGACTTCCACAAGGGTTGAACTAGTTTACAGTCCCACCAACAGTGTAAAAGTGTTCCTATTTCTCCACATCCTCTCCAGCACCTGTTGTTTTCTGACTTTTTAATGATTGCCATTCTAACTGGTGTGAGATGGTATCTCATTGTGGTTTTGATTTGCATTTCTCTGATGGCCAGTGATGGTGAGCATTTTTTTATGTGTTTTTTGGCTGCATAAATGTCTTCTTTTGAGAAGTGTCTGTTCATGTCCTTTGCCCACTTTTTGATGGGGTTGTTTGTTTTTTTCTTGTAAATTTGTTTGCGTTCATTGTAGATTCTGGATATTAGCCCTTTGTCAGATGAGTAGGTTGCGAAAATTTTCTCCCATTTTGTAGGTTGCCTGTTCACTCTGATGGTAGTTTCTTTTGCTGTGCAGAAGCTCTTTAGTTTAATTAGATCCCATTTGTCTATTTTGGCTTTTGTTGCCATTGCTTTTGGTGTTTTAGACATGAAGTCCTTGCCCATGCCTATGCCGTGAATGGTAATGCCTAGGTTTTCTTCTAGGGTTTTTATGGTTTTAGGTCTAACATTTAAGTCTTTAATCCATCTTGAATTGATTTTTGTATAAGGTGTAAGGAAGGGATCCAGTTTCAGCTTTCTTCATATGGCTAGCCAGTTATCCCAGCACCATTTATTAAATAGGGACTCCTTTCCCCATTTCTTGTTTTTCTCAGGTTTGTCAAAGATCAGATAGTTGTAGATACGTGGCGTTATTTCTGACGGCTCTGTTCTGTTCCATTGATCTATATCTCTGTTTTAGTACCAGTACCATGCTGTTTTGGTTACTGTAGCCTTGTAGTATAGTTTGAAGTCAGGTAGTGTGATGCCTCCAGCTTTGTTCTTTTGGCTTAGGATTGACTTGGCGATGCGGGCTCTTTTTTGGTTCCATATGAACTTTAAAGTAGTTTTTTCCAATTCTGTGAAGAAAGTCATTGGTAGCTTGATGGGGATGGCATTGAATCTGTAAATTACCTTGGGAAGGATGACCATTTTCACGATATTGATTCTTCCTACCCATGAGCATGGAATGTTCTTCCATTTGTTTGTATCCTCTTTTATTTCCTTGAGCAGTGGTTTGTAGTTCTCCTTGAAGAGGTCTTTCACATCCCTTGTAAGTTGGATTCCTAGGTATTTTATTCTCTTTGAAGCAATTGTGAATGGGAGTTCACTCATGATTTGGCTCTAGTTTGTCTGTTATTGATGTATAAGAATGCTTGTGATTTTTGTACATTGATTTTGTATCCTGAAACTTTGCTGAAGTTGCTTATCAGCTTAAGGAGATTTTGGGCTGAGACAATGGGGTTTTCTAGATATACAATCATGTCATCTGCAAACAGGGACAATTTGACTTCCTCTTTTCCTAATTGAATACCCTTTATTTCCTTCTCCTGCCTAATTGCCCTGGCTAGAACTTCCAACACTATGTTGAATAGAAGTGGTGAGAGAGGGCATCCCTGTCTTGTGCCAGTTTTCAGAGGGAATGCTTCCAGTTTTTGCCCATTCAGTATGATATTGGCTGTGGGTTTGTCATAGATAGCTCTTATTATTTTGAGATACGTCCCATCAATACCTAATTTATTGAGAGTTTTTAGCATGAAGGGTTGTTGAATTTTGTCAAAGGCCTTTTCTGCATCTATTGAGATAATCATGTGGTTTTTGTCTTTGGTTCTGTTTATATGCTGGATTACATTTATTGATTTGCGAATATCGAACCAGCCTTGCATCCCAGGGATGAAGCCCACTTGATCATGGTGGATAAGCTTTTTGATGTGCTGTTGGATTCTGTTTGCCAGTATTTTACTGAGGATTTTTGCATCAATGTTCATCAAGGATATTGGTCTAAAATTCTCTTTTTTGGTTGTGTCTCTGCCCGGCTTTGGTATCAGGATGATGCTGGCCTCATAAAATGAGTTAGGGAGGATTCCCTCTTTTTCTATTGATTGGAATAGTTTCAGAAGGAATGGTACCAGTTCCTCCTTGTACCTCTGGTAGAATTCGGCTGTGAACCCATCTGGTCCTGGACTTTTTTTGGTTGGTAAGCTATTGATTATTGCCACAATTTCAGCTCCTGTTATTGGTCTATTCAGAGATTCAACTTCTTCCTGGTTTAGTCTTGGGAGGGTGTATGTGTTGAGGAATTTTTCCATTTCTTCTAGATTTTCTAGTTTATTTGAGTAGAGGTGTTTGTAGTATTCTCTGATGGTAGTTTGTATTTCTGTGGGATCGGTGGTGATATCCCCTTTATCATTTTTTATTGCGTCTATTTGATTCTTCTCTCTTTTTGTCTTTATTAATCTTGCTAGTGGTCTATCAATTTTGTTGATCCTTTCAAAAAACCAGCTCCTGGATTCATTAATTTTTTGAAGGGTTTTTTGTGTCTCTATTTCCTTCAGTTCTGCTCTGATTTTAGTTATTTCTTGCCTTCTGCTAGCTTTTGAATGTGTTTGCTCTTGCTTTTCTAGTTCTTTTAATTGTGATGTTAGGGTGTCAATTTTGGATCTTTCCTGATTTCTCTTATGGGCATTTAGTGCTATAAATTTCCCTCTACACACTGCTTTGAATGCATCCCAGAGATTCTGGTGTGTTGTGTCTTGGTTCTCGTTGGTTTCAAAGAACATCTTTATTTCTGCCTTCATTTCGTTATGTACCCAGTAGTCATTCAGGAGCAGGTTGTTCAGTTTCCATATAGTTGAGCGGTTTTGAGTGAGATTCTTAATCCTGAGTTGTAGCTTGATTGCACTGTGATCTGAGAGATAGTTTGTTATAATTTCTGTTCTTTTACATTTACTGAGGAGAGCTTTACTTCCAAGTATATGGTCAATTTTGGAATAGGTGTGGTGTGGTGCTGAAAAAAATGTATATTCTGTTGATTTGTGGTGGAGAGTTCTGTAGATGTCTATTAGGTCCGCTTGGTGCAGGGCTGAGTTCAATTCCTGGGTATTCTTGTTGACTTTCTGTCTCGTTGATCTGTCTAACGTTGACAGGTGTTAAAGTCTCCCATTATTAATGTGTGGGAGTCTAAGTCTCTTTGTAGGTCACTCAGGACTTGCTTTATGAATCTGGGTGCTCCTGTATTGGGTGCATATATATTTAGGATAGTTAGCTCTTCTTGTTGAATTAATCCCTTTACCATTGTGTAATGGCCTTCTTTGTCTCTTTTGATCTTTGTTGGTTTAAAGTCTGTTTTATCAGACACTAGGATTGCAACCCCTGCCTTTTTTTGTTTTCCATTTGCTTGGTAGATCTTCCTCCATCCTTTTATTTTGAGCCTATGTGTGTCTCTGCACGTGAGATGGGTTTCCTCTATACAGCACACTGATGGGTCTTGAGTCTTTATCCAATTTGCCAGTCTGTGTCTTTTAATTGGAGCATTTAGTCCATTTACATTTAAAGTTAATAATATTATGTGTGAATTTGATCCTGTCATTATGATGTTAGCTGGTTATTTTGCTCGTTAGTTGATGCAGTCTCTTCCTAGTCTCGATGGTCTTTACATTTTGGCATGATTTTGCAGTGGCTGGTACCTGTTGTGCCTTTCCATGTTTAGCGCTTCCTTCAGGAGCTCTTTTAGGGCAGGCCTGGTGGTGACAAAATCTCTCAGCATTTGCTTGTCTGTAAAGTATTTTATTTCTCCTTCACTTATGAAGCTTAGTTTGGCTGGATATGAAATTCTGGGTTGAAAATTCTTTTCTTTAAGAATGTTGAATATTGGCCCCCACTCTCTTCTGGCTTGTAGGGTTTCTGCCGAGAGATCCGCTGTTAGTCTGATGGGCTTCCCTTTGTGGGTAACCCGACCTTTCTCTCTGGCTTCCCTTAACATTTTTTCCTTCATTTCAACTTTGGTGAATCTGACAATTATGTGTCTTGGAGTTGCTCTTCTCGAGGAGTATCTTTGTGGCGTTCTCTGTATTTCCTGAATCTGAATGTTGGCCTGCCTTGCTAGATTGGGGAAATTCTCCTGGATAATATCCTGCAGAGTGTTTTCCAACTTGGTTCCATTCTCCCCGTCACTTTCAGGTACACCAATCAGACATAGATTTGGTCTTTTCACATAGTCCCACATTTCTTGGAGGCTTTGCTCGTTTCTTTTTATTCTTTTTTCTCTAAACATCCCTTCTTGCTTCATTTCATTCATTTCATCTTCCAGGGCTGATACCCTTCCTTCCGTTTGATCGCATCGGCTCCTGAGGCTTCTGCATTCTTCACGTACTTCTCGAGCCTTGGTTTTCAGCTTCATCAGCTCCTTTAAGCACTTCTCTGTATTGGTTATTCTAGTTATACATTCTTCTAAATTTTTTTCAAAGTTTTCAACTTCTTTGCCTTTGGTTTGAATATCCTCCCGTAGCTCGGAGTAATTTGATCGTCTGAAGCCTTCTTCTCTCAGCTCGTCAAAGTCATTCTCCGTCCAGCTTTGTTCCGTTGCTGGTAAGGAACTGCGTTCCTTTGGAGGAGGAGAGGTACTCTGCTTTTTAGAGTTTCCAGTTTTTCTGCTCTGTTTTTTCCCCATCTTTGTGGTTTTATCTACTTTTGGTCTTTGATGATGGTGATGTACAGATGGGTTTTTGGTGTGGATGTCCTTTCTATTAGTTTTCCTTCTAACAGACAGGACCCTCAGCTGCAGGTCTGTTGGAGTAGTTGGCCAGCCGTGTGAGGTGTCAGTCTGCCCCTGCTGGGGGGTGCCTCCCAGTTAGGCTGCTCGGGGGTCAGGGGTCAGGGACCCACTTGAGGAGGCAGTCTGCCCGTTCTCAGATCTCCAGCTGCGTGCTGGGAGAACCACTGCTCTCCTTAAAGCTGTCAGACAGGGACATTTAAGTCTGCAGAGGTTACTGCTGTCTTTTTGTTTGTCTGTGCCCTGCCCCCAGAGGTGGAGCCTACAGAGGCAGGCAGGCCTCCTTGAGCTGTGGTGGGCTCCACCCAGTTCTAGCTTCCCGGCTGCTTTGTTGACCTAAGGGAGCCTGGGCAATGGCGAGCGCCCCTCCCCCAGCCTCGCTGCCGACTTGCTGTTTGATCTCAGACTGCTGTGCTAGCAATCAGTGAGACTCCGTGGGCGTAGGACCCTCTGAGCCAGGTGCGGGCTATAATCTCCTGGTGCACCGTTTCCTAAGCCCGTCGGAAAAGCACAGTATTCGGGTGGGAGTGGCCCGATTTTCCAGGTGCCATCTGTCACCCCTGGAAAGGGAACTCCCTGACCCCTTGCGCTTCCCGAGTGAGGCAATGCCTCGCCCCTGCTTCAGCTGGCGCACGGTGCACTCACCCACTGACCTGTGCCCACTCTCTGGCACTCCCTAGTGAGATGAAAACGGTACCTCAGATGGAAATGCAGAAATCACCCGTCATCTGCGTCGCTCATGCTGGGCGCTGTAGACCAGAGCTGTTCCTATTCGGCCATCTTGGCTCCTCCTCCCTGCTTGTTTTTTAATAAAGTTATTTGGTTGTTTTTTGTTTGTTTTTTGCTATTGAGTTGAGTTCTTCATATATTTTGGAAATTAACCCTTTATCAAATATTTGGCTTGGAAATATTTTCTCCTATTCTGTAGGTTGTCTCTTCTGTTAACTGTTTCCTTTGCTGTGAAGAAGCTTTTTAGCTTGATATAATCCTATTTGTCTATTTTTGCTTCTGCTGCCTGTGCTTTTGGTGTCATATCCAAAATATCATTACCCACACCAATGTCAAGAAGCTTTCCTCCTATGTTTTCTTCTAGTCATTTTGCATTTCCAGGTCTTATATTTGAGTAATTTATTTTGAGTTTATTATTGTATATGGTATAATCCAATTTTATTCTTTTCCATATTGATGTACAGTTTTACCAATACCATTTATTGAAGAAGAGACTATGTTTTCCCCATTGTGTATTCTTGATACCTTTGTTGAAGATTGGCTGTAAACATATGGATATATTTCTGGACTGTCTGTTCTTTTCCATTGTTCTATGTTTCTGTTTTTCTGCCAGTACCATGTTGTTTTAATTACTGTAGCTTTCTAATATATTTTGAGATCAGGTAGTGTGATACCTTCAGCTTTGTTTTTTGTTTTGTTTCATTTCTAACTTCTAAACAATATGGAAGCTTCCAGCTTTTTTCTTCTCACTCATGATTGCTTTGGCTATTTGCTGTTATTTTGTGGCTTCATACCAATTGTAAGATTATTTTTACTTTTTCTGTGAAGAATGACATTGGAATTTTGATAGGAATTGCATTCAAACTGTAGATTACTTTCGATTATGTGGCCATTTTAACAATATTGATTCTTCCAATTCATAAATATATTTTTTCATTTACTTATATCATTTTCAATTTTTTGTCAGTGTTTTCACCTCTTTGGTTAAATTTATTATTTTATTTTTGATGCTATTGTAAATTGAATTGTTTATTTCTGTTTTTAGGTACTTTGTTGTTAGTATATATAGTTGCTACTGATTTTTGTATGTAGATTTTGTATCTTGCAACTTCACTGAATTTGTTAGTTTTAAAAGTTTTTTGGTGGCATGTTGAGGGTTTTCTATATACAAGATCATGTCATCAGCAAACATAGACAATTTCTTTCTTCTCTCCTCTTTGGATGCCATTTATTTCTTTTTCTTGCCTAATTGCTCTTAGTAGGATTTCCAGTATTAGATTGAATGGAAGTGACACAAATGGGCACTCCTGTCTTGTTCCTGATCTTAGATGAAAAGCTTTCCACTTTTCACAGTTGAGTGTCATGTTAGCTGTGGGTTTGTCATATATGGTTGTTACTTGTTGAGAGTTTTTATCATGGAATGATGTTGAATTTTGTCAGATTTTTTTCTAGCATCTATTGTGATAATCATATGTTTTATGTCCTCTATTCTGCTAATGTGGGTTCCCATTTATTGATTCGTGTATGTTGAATGTTGAATCATCCTTTCATTCAAAGAATAAATCCTGCTCAATCATAATGTATGATCCTTTTAATGTACTGGTAAATTCAGTTTGCTAGTATTTTGTGGAAGATTTTTACATCTATGTTCATTAGGGATATTGATTAGTAGTCTTCTTATAATGTCTGGCTTTAATATCAGGGTAATGCTGGCCTAATAAAATGAATTTGGAAGTGCTTCCTCCCATTCAATTTTTCAGATAAGAATTTGATAAGGACTCGTGTTAATTCTTCCTTAAATGTTTGATAGAGTTCACCAGTAAAACCATCAGTTACTGGGCTTGTCTTTATTGGGAGATTTTTGATTACTGATTAATTTCCTTACTCATTATTGGTCTGTTTGGATTTTCTGTTTTTTCATGATTCAGTCTTGGTAGGTTGTTATGTGTTTAGGAATTTATCTGTTTCTCTAGGCTATCCAATTTGTTGACGTATAATTGTTCATAGTATCTCTAGAAATCTTTTATATTTCTGTCATATCAGTTGTAATGTTTCCTCTTTCATTTATAATTTTATTAATTTTAAAGTTTTTTTATCTGAAAGTTTTCTTTTTTAACTTAGTCTGTCTAATGGTTTCTCAATTCTGCTTATCTCTTAAAAAAAATACACACACACAAGTCTTAATTTCCTTAGTGTTTTCTATTATTTTCCCAGTCTTTATTTTCATTTATTTGTTTCTGTTTTGATTTTTAATTCCTTCCTTCTGCTGACTTGGGCCTTAGTTTGCTCTTTTTTTTTTTTTTTTTTTTTTCCTAATTCCTTAAAGTGTAAAGTTAGGTTGCTTATTTGAGGTGTTTTCTCTTTATGTAGGTGTTGGTCACTATAAACTGTCCTCTTAGAACTGTTTTAGCTGCATGCCATATAGTTTTGATATGCTATTTTTTCATTTTCATTCATCTCAAGATATTTTTTTGTTTTCTCTTTTGACATCTTCTTTGACCTGCTGATTGTTTAGATGTGTGTTGTTTAATTTCTACATATTTGTGAATTTTCCAACTGTCCCCCTGTTCTTGAGTTCCAGTTTTATACCATTTTGTTGGAAAAGAAAATTGATATGATTTCAGTCTTTTCTAATATGTTCAAACTTGTTTTTTAGCCTAACATATGATTTGTCCTGGATGTTTTTTCATGTGCACTTAAAAAGAATTTGTATTTTGCTGCTGTTGGGTGGAGTGTTCTGTATATGTCTGTTAGGCCCATTAGCCCCAAGTCCACTGTTTCCTTATTTATTTTCTGTCTGGATTATCTATAAATTGTTGAAAGTGGGAGTACTGGCTTGGTGCAGTGGCTCACGCCTGTAATCCCAGCACTTTGGGAGGCCGAGGCAGGTGGATTACTTGAGGCCAGGAGTTCGAGACCAGCCTGGCCAACATAGAGAAACCCTGTCTCTACCAAAAATACAAAAATTAGCTGGGCATTGTGGTGCATGCCTGTAATCCCAGCTCCTTGGGAGGCGGAAGCATAAGAATCCTTTGAACCCGGAACACAGAGGTTGCAGTAAGCTGAGATGATAACACTGCACTCTCACCTGGGTGACAGAGCAAGACTCTCTCAAAAAAAAAAAAAAAAAGAAAGAAAGAAAATGGGAATCCTCTACTGTTACTGTATTGTTGTCTATTTCTCCCTCTAGCCATTAATATTTGGTTTATTTAATAGGTGCTCCAGTGTGCACCCAATATGCATATATATTCACAATTCTTATATCCTCTTGATGAATTAACCACTTTATCATTATATAATGACTTTCTTTGTCTCTTGTGACATTTTCTTTTACTTAAAGTCTATTTTGTCTGATATAAAAATAGCCACCCTGGCTCTTTTTTGTTTATCATTTTCTTTTTTTTTTTTTAAATTATACTTGAAGTTCTAGGGTACATGTGCACAATGTGCAGGTTTGTTACATAGGTATACATGTGCCATGTTTGTTTGCTGCACCCATTAAATCGTCATTTACATTAGGTATTTCTCCTAATGCTATCCCTCCCCTACTCTGCTACCCTACGACAGGCCCCAGTGTGTGATGTTCCCCACTCTGTGTCCAAGTGTTCTCATTGTTCAATTCCCACCTATGAGTGAGAACATGCAGTGTTTGGTTTTCTGTCCTTGTGATAGTTTGTTTGCTCAGAATGATGGTTTCCAGATTCATCTATGTCCGTGCAAAGGACATGAACTCATCCTTTTTTATGGCTGCATAGTATTCCATGGTGTATATGTGCCATATTTTCTTAATCCAGTCTATCATTGGTGGACATTTGGGTTGGTTTCCAGTCTTTGCTATTGTGCATAGTGCCACAGTAAACGTGTGTGTACATGTGTCTTTATAGTAGCATGATTTATAGTCCTTTGGGTATATACCCAGTAATGGGATAGCTGGGTCAAATGGTATTTCTAGTTCTAGATCCTTGAGGAATCATCACAGTGTCTTCCACAATGATTGAACTAGTTTATACTCCCACCAACGGTGAAAAAGCATTCCTATTTCTCCAATTCCTCTCCAGCATCTGTTATTTCCTGACTTTTTAATGATCACCATTCTAACTGGTGTGAGATGGTATCTCATTGCGGTTTTGATCTGCATTTCTCTGATGACCAGTGATGATGAGCATTTTTTCATGCGTCTGTTGGCTGCATAAATGTCTTCTTTTGAGAAGTGTCTGTTCATATCCTTTGCCCACTTTTTGATGCAGTTGTTTTTTTCTTGTAAATTTGTTTAACTTCTTTGTAGATTCTGGATATTAGCCCTTTGTCAAATGGATAGATTGCAAAAATTTTCTCCCATTCTGTATGTTCCTGTTCACTCTGATGGTAGTTTCTTTTGCTGTCCAGAAGCTCTTTAGTTTAATTAGGTCCCATTTGTCTATTTTGGCTTTTGTCGCCATTGCTTTTGGTGTTTTAGTCATGAAGTCCTTGCACCAAGTGGATCTAATAGGCATCTACAGAACTCTCCACCCCAAATCAACAGAATATACATTCTTCTGAGCACCACATCGCACTTATTCCAAAATTGACCACATAGTTGGAAGTAAAGCACTCCTCAGCAAATGTAAAAGAACAGAAATCACAACAAACTGTCTCTCATACCACAGTGCAATCAAATTAGAACTCAGGATTAAGAAACTCATTCAAAACTGCACAACTACATGGAAACTGAACAACCTGCTCCTGAATGATTACTGGCTAAATAACTAAATGAAGGCAGAAATAAAGATGTTCTTTGAAACCAATGAGAACAAAGACACAACGTAGCAGAATCTCAGGGACACATTTAAAGCAGTGCGTAGAGGGAAATTTATAGCACTAAATGCCCACAAGAGAAAGCAGGAAAGATTTAAAGTCGACACCCTGACATCAATGAATCCAGGAGCTGGTTTTTTGAAAAGATCAGGAAAGTTGATAGACTGCTAGTGAGACTAATAAAGAAGAAAAGAGAGAACAATCAAATAGACGCAATAAAAAATGGTAAAGGGGATAGCACCACCGATCCCACAGAAATACAAACTACCATCAGAGAATACTATAAACACTTCTATGCAAACAAATTAGAAAATCCAGAAGAAATGAATAAATTCCTGGACACCTACACCTTCTCAAGACTAAACCAGGAAGAAGTTGAATCTCTGAATAGACCAATAACAGGCTCTGAAATTGAGGCAATACTCAATAGCCTACCAACCAAGAAAAGTCCAGGACCAGACAGATTCACAGCCAAATTTTACCGGAGATACAGAGAGGAGCTGGTACCATTCCTTCTGAAACTTCCAATCAATAGAAAAAGAGGGAATCCTCCCTAACTCATTTTATGAGGCCAGCATCATCCTGATATGAAAGCCTGGCAGAGACACAACAAAAAAAGAGAATTTTAGACCAATATCCCTGATGAACATCCATGTGAAAATCCTCAATAAAATACTGGCAAACCGAATCTAGAAGCACATCAAAAAGCTTATCCACACGATTAAGTCGGCTTCATCCCTGGGATTCAAGGCTGGTTCAACATACACAAATCAATAAATGTAATCCATCACATAAACAGAACCAATGACAAAAACCACGATTATCTCAGTAGACGCAGAAAAGGCCTTCGACAAAATTCAACAGCCTTCATGCTACAAACTCTCAATAAACTAGGTATTGATGGAATGTATCTCAAAATAGTAAGAGCTATTTATGACAGACCCATAGCCAATATCATACTGAATGGGCAAAAACTGGAAGCATTCCCTTTGAAAACCGGCACAAGACAAGGATGCCCTCTCTCACCACTCCTATTCAACATAGTGTTGGAAGTTCTGGCCAGGGCAATCAGGCAAGAGAAAGAAATAAAGGGTATTCAGTTAGGAAGTGAGGAAGGCAAAATTGTCTCTGTTTGCAGATGGCATGATTGTATATTTAGAAAACCCCATCGTCTCAGCCCCAAATCTCCTTAAGCTGATAAGCAACTTCAGCAAAGTCTCAGGATACAAAATCAATGTGCAAAAAGTCACAAGCATTCCTATACACCAGTAACAGACAAACAGAGAGCCAGATCATGAGTGAACTCCCATTCACAGTTGCTACAAAGAGAATAAAATACCTAGGAATCCAGCTTACAAGAGATGTGAAGGACCTCTTCAAGGAGAACTACAAACCACTGCTCAACGAAATAAAGGAGGACACAAACAAATGGAAGAACATTTTATGCTCATGGGTAGGAAGAATCAATGTTGTGAAAATGGCCATACTGCCCAAGGTAATTTATAGATTCAATGCCATCCCCATCAGACTATCAATGACTTTCTTCACAGAATTGGAAAAACTACTTTAAAGTTCATATGGAACCAAAAAAGAGCCCTCATTGCCAAGGCAATCCTAAGCAAAAAGAACAAAGCTGGAGGCACCACGCTACCTGACTTCAAACTATACTATAGTAACCAAAGCAGCATGGTACTGGTACCAAAACAGAGTTATAAACCAATGGAACAGAACAGAGCCCTCAGAAATAACACCACACATCTACAACCATCTGATCTTTGACAAACCTGACAAAAACAAGAAATGGGGAAAGGATTCCCTATTTAATAAACGATGATGGGAAAACTGGCTAGACATATATAGAAAGCTGAAACTGGATCCCTTCCTTACACCTTATACAAAAATTAATTCAAGGTAGATTAAAGACTTAAATGTCAGACCTAAAAACCATAAAAACCCTAGAAGAAAACCTAGGCAATACCATTGAGGCCATAGGCATGGGCAAGGACTTCATGACTATCATTTTCATGAAATATATTTTTCTATCCCTTTCAGTCATGGACTGAAAGCCTAAGTTAGGTCTTTGAGTCCTTAAAGCTAAACTGTCTCTTTTAAGCAGAATTTATCTGAATCTTATTTTTCAATTCATTCAGCCACTCTGTATTTTTAAATCAGAGAACTTAATCTATTTACATATAAATTAATTTTTGATAGGTAAGAATTTAATATTGCCATTTTGTTGTTTTCTTACTATTTTGTACTTCCTTTGTTCCATTCTTTCTCTCTCGCTGTCTTCCTATGTGATATGACTTTTTGTAGGGGCAATCCCTTCTCTTTATCTTTTGTGTATCTATGTTGGATTTGTGTGTGTGTGTGTGTGTGTGTGTGTGTGTGTTTACCACAAGGCTTACCTAAATCATATTATAGTTAAGACATTATGTTTTAAGCTGATAACCATTTAACTTTCATTTCGTACAAAAGCTTTACACTTTTAACTTCTCTTCCCCCAACATTTTATATTAATGTCACAATTTACACCTGTTATATGTCACATACCCATGGACAAATTATTGTAGCTATAGTTATTTTAATACTTTTGTGTTTAAATTTTTACACTACAGTTAAAAATGATGTATCCACCACCATTGCAGTATTAGAGTATTCTGAGTTTGACTACATTTTTACCTTTACAGTGAGTTTTATACTTTCATCTATTTTCATGTTGTTAGTTTTGTACTTCTTCCCCTGTTTTCCATTCTAAAAACTCTGTTTCCAGTCTCCATGTCCATGCTACAAAATTCTTTTCATCTTATTCCAGATCCCCTTCTCTTTCTGTTTTTGCTCTTTGCATGCTGTCAGCATTCTCTTTGCCTCTCTTTTGGACTCACTTTCTCTCTCACACATCTCTGCTTGGCTTTTTTTTTCCTCATTATAGATAGACGTTTTCTATGTGTTGAAAAGATAGCCCCTGGCAGCCCCAAATTAACAACTTTTCATCTTAGAAACTCTTTTTCTGTTGCAGTTGCTCTTCCCAACATCTGTATATTTGTCCCAGGAAAGGATGTTGATTGGTCTTGGTTGAATCATATGTCCACTCCTGAGCCAATCACTGCCCTGGGTAATGAGATGCTATGATTGATTATTTGTGGATTATATGCCCAACCACAGAAAGGGAATAGAGCTGGGCAGTCCCAAACAATAGCTATTATCATCTACTACAGCCCGGAGTGAGATATTGTGGGAACTTTTCTCTCTCTCATGGTTCCATAGGAAGGCTATTTGGTTGGTCTTAGGAAACTAAAAGGGAAGTATGGATTTCTTTGGTGGTTGAAAGCCAGCTTAGGTTCTAGGTATATATGGCTGATTGAATGTATACATCAACTAGCATATTAGTGCTGTTCTGAGCGTAAACAGAAAGTAAGAAGATTTAAAATATAGATATGTGTAAACTCATAAAAAGGGAGAGGAAACAAAAACATGGAAATTTGGGGAGTTGAAAAGCACATGGACAAGTGGGAACTGATTGCTTCTCCCCACTCTGGCTTAGGAGTCAGCTTTCTTTGGTCTGCTGAGAAGCAACCTGATTTACACTGAAGAACAACTAAAGGCTCAGGAATTGGCACTTCCAGGTACTTCTGGAAGTGGAGGTAAAGATGAGGCTTGAAAAAGCAGAAAGTATATCTTCTCAGAGAGGATGAAACACTAGGCATGAAAGACAGCAGGGGCGCTGTGCTGAAAATGGGGTTATATGAACATTTCTATATTGAATGACCCGTGGTTTTCTTCTCACACTCAGCTTCCAGGATGCTGATTGCCAGGCCTGTACTCTATAGGCAGGGGTTTAGAGAAATTTTTAGGTCTCTCTTTTTGGTCGGTTTCCCCAGAGATACTGATATTGGAGGTTCTTTAAGGGAATGCCCTATGACTCCTCTCTGGTAAAGCCCATAGTTGATAGATCTCATCATGTGATTGAGCCTCCAATCAGTGTGTTAGTGTCCTGACCTTAAATTACACAGACAGCTCAGGATCTCCAGACAGCTGAGGAAAGCCTGTTACATGAAAGAAGTCAGCACAACCAGAAGTGTCCTCAGGTTGCCTTTCCATTCTATTTTATTGTTTTGTTGTTGTTGTTGTTGTTTTTGAGACAGAGTCTCACTCTGTTGCCCAGGCTGGAGTGCGATAGTGCGATCTCGGCTCACTCCAACTTCTGCCTCCCTGGTTCAAGCTATTCTCAGCCTCCTGAGTAGCTGGGATCACAGGCACCCGCTATCATGCCCAACTAATTTTTGTATTTTTAGTAGAAACGGGGTTTCACCATGTTGGTCAAGTTGGTCTCGAACTCCTGATCTCAGGCGATCCACCTGCCTCAGTCTCCCAAAGTGCTGGGATTTACAGGTGTGAGCCACCGTGCCTGGCCTTTATTGTAGATTTTTAAATATATGTCATCCAACACTTCTGTAGGAATTTTTGTTTATATTCTACAATTTTTAATGTTCAATACTTTCTTGTTCTCTGAATGTTTCTTTTTATAGATTTTTTGTTGTATGATAAAATTTTATTATACTAAGGACAAAGGGAAGATACTAGAAGCTTCCAGGAAAGAAAAAAAAGATGTGTCATATACAAAGGATCAGGAAACAGAATGGCTTGAAACATTTCAGCAGCAATACTGGAAACTAGAAGACAGTGTTGGTTTAATGCCTTGGAAGATTGGAAGGACAGTACTTTTCAACCTAGAAATCTTCATCCAGCCAAGCTATGAAGCAAGTGTAAGGACTGAATAATAGCTTTCTTAGACATTAAAGTCTCATGTACTCTTTGTTATCAAATTATTAGGAGATATGCTCCACCAAAAGTAGGGTTTAAATCAGGGGAGCGAGAAAAACAGAATGGAAATGCAGCATATCTAACTGAAGAGAGTTGTGAAGGAAATTCTCAGGTAGAGAATGAAGGGAGACCCCAGGGCAACAGCTGTGCCCCAGATATGAAGGTGATTCATCCAGACTGGAGCAAGTCGGATGGTCTGGAGAGATTCTTTCAAGAAGACCCATGTTGGAAAGCTGGCAGGAAGGAAAGTAAGGTATGGTGGGGGCAGGGGAGCTGTGAAAGAGGAATGTTCTAACTATGGAAGATCAGAGATAATACCTAAAACTAAAAACACACTATATTGGCCCTTTTTTATATTTCAGAGATATCAAGGTAATATCAAATGAATCAGCTAAACATTGCAAGTGGTTGTCTCTGGGAGTTGGGGGTGGGAGGAATAGAGAGAGGCAGAAGGCTGCTATTTTTGTAGCAAGTCTTGTAAATGTACTTGATTCTTAAACTATGAGTACGTATATCTTTTTGATCAAAGCCAGTTTAGATATCATTCCTAGCTCCCTCTGCAGCTGCCCGTTCGGTAGTTGGCTGTGTATTCCTTCCCAGAGTCAGTAGCCCCGTGGCTGGTGTATGGTATATACTGCACACAGAGCACCTCTTTGTGGTAACTGCAGTGGGCAGCCACCCCTGTCTTCTTGCCCACTGCATCTCATCTCCAAAGCCAGTTGCTTCCTTGTTGAATTAAACATAATTTCTTCTGTCTCATTTTGATACTGAACATGGCTTTGAGCATTTCCAAGTCTGAAGCTACATGGCTCTTGACAGCAGCTGTTATGAATGCTGATGGGAATATGGGAGGATAAGGGATTTGGTGAGTGCAGGGGTGGGAGAAGCAGGGAGATGGAGGGCGTAGCCCCTGGCTGGGTGTTTTAGATTGTAGCTCGATGTCCAGCAGTCTGGCCCCGAAGTAGAGATGTTGTGCTGCTTGTCCTGACCAGCTTGTTGCCTACACAAGTCTTGATTCTGGTGGCTGGGAGAAAGCCCGACTCACCTATTTGTCTGAGGCTCTTGGGTGGGCTTTTGGCACTTAGGTTTCACTGCTCTGCCAGTGGTGATGGTGATGCCCTGCAGGCACTCCTGGCAGAAACTTGACTCTACTTTTCTCAAGGCTTGATCCCAGCATCACCCTCTCCAGGAACCTCACTGATTCCCTTGTGGAGGAGAATTCTTTCCTTTTTTTGTGCTCCCATATATTCATATCTTGGTCATTTTAAGTTTATCTCTCTTTCAAACTTATGTGGCCTTTATAGGTTCCTGTCATGTCTCCCAAATCACTCCAAACTCAGTGGCTTAAAACAACAGCCATGAGTCTAGCTCACGAGTCTAGAGAGCATTTGGGCAGTTCTGCTTATCTGGGCAAAGCTTAGCTGATCTCAGATGGGCTCACTTACATGTTGTAGTCAGTTGAGGGTCATCTGGGGACTGACTGGTCTAGAAGGCCTTCACTTCCAGGTCTGGAAGTTGGCTACTTGTCACTGGGTGTCCAGAGTTCTCATCCATAAAACCTTTCATCATCTAGGAGCTAGCTTGAGTTTTTTCACATGGCAACATCAGGGTCCAAGAGACAGAAAAACCCTCAGTGTCCCTTGAGGCTTAGGTTTGGAATTGGCACAACATCCCATCTGCCAAATTCTGTTGGCTAAAGTCAGACCTGATTCAATAATTAAGGAGATAGATGCCATCTCTTGATGGGAATTGCTGCAGTGACATTACAAAATCACAAAGTCAGGGAGAGAGTGGGGGATTGGGGTGAATTTTGTAACCTACAGCAGAGTAACAAAAAAATCTAATGTTGAACACTTAAAACAGTGCCTGTTATACAGGGAGTGTTTTATGTGTTCCAATGCCATTGTGCCTGAGGTTTCTCGTCTTTGAAACTGGGATGGTCGTAGTACTCACTTCATGGGGTTGCTATGACAATGACATGAGATAGGGAGCATGCCCAGGGTCATGTGGCTGCTAGGTGTAGAGGCTCTGGGACTCAGTGCAGTGCAGTGGTTGCCTTACTCTTTTCTGTCATCCACATGGGGACTTGCCCAGGTCCTGGCACAGAGCAGGCCCTTCTAAACAGGAATCTAACTGGATGAATATATACATATGTGCCACAACCAAAAAGGGAATATCTGAGAACTTGCAGAATCTCTTCCCACCCCACCTGTTTTGTTATTTAATTAACAACAAACAATTTATCAGTGATAATCTCTGCCAGACAAATTGTCTAAGAGAAATAGGAGGTGAGGACTTCTTCATCCTGAGGAGGAACAGATGGGGCCCTCAGCTCCCTTCAGCCCCATGTTTTCTTCACTTTGGTGAATATGCCAGCCTCCCTATAAAATCTTCCTCTGTCACTGCAGTCCAAACGAACATATGCTTTCAAGGTTTTACAGAGCTAATTACCTCAGATGCTTTCTGAGACATTCATACCCCAAAGAGTTGAAAGCAGTATTAGGCCAAGCTATAACATAACACTTTGTGTTCCACATTCTAGTATATCACATTCAATACAGTATCTTCTCATATATGCTCATATGCCCACCTGTTTATTGAATCTTCATTCACCAATTCATCATCCATTGATCTATCCACTCATCCAGTTATTCATGCAATCCACTCATAAATTCATGTACCCACAAATCTACCATTCCCTGTACCTGACCAAATGAAACTCCGTCTATTTCTACCTGTGTTACTTTGGCCACCCATTATTTGTGTGTTCATTTATCCATTCAGTCATCAGTGTATCTATCTTGCATCACTCTCCTATTCATCTATATATCTGCCCTTCCAAATATCAGCTCGACCTTCCCTACATCTATCCCCTCTTACTGCATTACTTGATTCTTCCATCTGCCCATTTAGTAGCCCATCACTATGTTCATTTATCTAATTGTCCATCTATTCATCCATTTACTCATTTCACCCTTATGTTTATGCTTACTGAATTCTCTATAATTTTTTAAATAACATATATATTCACACATCCCTTCATTCCCTTTTTCCTCAAATCAGTTCTTGCTTTCTCCTTCTATCTACCCATTTATTTATTTATTTATTTACTTATTTATTTATTTATTTATTTTTATTTTTTTTTTTGAGATGGAGTCTGGCTCTGTCGCCCAGGCTGGAGTGCAGTGGCGC
Organism: Pongo abelii; assembly: GCF_028885655.2. Classification (NCBI taxonomy): domain Eukaryota; kingdom Metazoa; phylum Chordata; class Mammalia; order Primates; family Hominidae; genus Pongo; species Pongo abelii. The sequence continues at coordinate 33,894,307 of NC_072005.2, read as the reverse complement.
AGTCTCGGCTCACTGCAAGTCTGCCTCCCGGGTTCACGCCATTCTCCTGCCTCAGCCTCCCGAGTAGCTGGGACTACAGGCGCCCGCCACTACGCCCGGCTAATTTTTTGTATTTTTAGTAGATAGGGGGTTTCACCATGTTAGCCAGGATGGCCTCGATCTCCTGACCTCGTGATCTGCCCGTCTCGGCCTCCCAAAGTGCTGGGATTCTACCCATTTATTTATCCCTACTGTCAAAGTTCTATATGTATATTAATTTATCCATCTTTCTAGTTATTCATTTTTTTCTTTTATTTTCTATCTTCTTTTTATTCTTTTATGTATTTATTTATCTAGGCATCCACTCCTCGATCTCCCTATTCATCTTCTTTCATCCTCGTTATTTCTTCCCTCTGTCCATCCATCCATCCATCCATTTGTCTCCATTTGTATGGGCTGCTGTAACAAAAGTACCTTATAGATTGGGTGGCTTAAACAAACATTTCACAGTTCTGGAGTCTGAGAAGTCCAAGATTAGTGTGCCAGCAGGGTCCAGGTTTTCTTACATTGTGGAGAGGAAGCCGTTGCATGTCTCTTCTTATAGGGCACTACCTCATTGTGAAAGTTCCACCCTCATGACTAATTAATTCCTGAAGACCCACTGTCTTAATACCATCCATCTGGGAGGTAGGGTCTTAACATATTAATTTAACACCATCCATTCATCTATTGTTTCCTCTGTTCTTGCGGGGTCCCAATGAGAAGTCTGTATTCTAGACTTGTTTGAATAAGGGTTTTTATCGGGGGACTTCGTGGGGGTAGTTAGGACAGGCATTTGGGGGAAAAGTTACAGAAGAAGAGACAACATATTTGTCTGAACTCTGTTTGTGTGTGTGTGCAAATGTCAAGTTCAGGGGGTAGGTTATATATGCTATGATCAGTGTAAATGTAGAAAATCTTAGACATAGATATATATTCCTCTACTAAGTAATTACAGCCCGGTAAGATGAGCACCTTGATTACATGTTTCTACAATTTGACTTTAATCCCCATAAGCACAAAAACTAAGCCTGTCTTGGCCAATTTTGTCCCAGTATTTTGCAGAGTGTCTGCATGTGTAATACTAAATACTTAATTAATATTTATTGAATAAAGAATGCAGGATTTGTAGTCTGTCACAGAAGTAGAGTTTTTAGAAAAGAAAAGAATGCAGAATTTGTGAATAACTTTAGATCCCACTTCTGAGAAAAGTACTGGGGATGATTCAGCAAGGTCCCATGTGAGCTGGAGGAAGATCGTTGGTCAGGAATGGGAGTAAAGTTAGCCCTTGCTCTCCTGTACAGAGCATACAAATTCCATGGTGGGTGGGGGGTGACTTAGGGCTACATTATGACTTTTGTGGTTAAATTTTGCAACTGCTTTGGTATAAAGACAAATATATAACATTATGCATTTTCTTCAATTTAAACATTCATTTTTTTCTTCTAATTTAAAAAAACTTGTGTGCCCCTAAGTGTGTGCCCATCATGCCTAATGGATACATGGTCCTTTGTGTGGCAGGGCAGTGACCCACAGGCTGCAGCAGGAATCCAGGGCTCTCCAGAAGCAGATACCAACAATAACCAGTTTTCTTGCTTTTGTATTTTCTTTCTTTCTTTTCTTTTTTTTTTTTTTTTTTTTTTTTTGACTGAGTCTCAATGTGTTGCCCAGGCTGGAGTGGGGTGGCATAATCTTGGCTTACTGCAACCTCTTGATCCCCTCCTGGGCTCAAGCGATCCTCTCACTTCAGCCCCATGAGTAGCTGGGACTATGGGCACAAGCCACCACACCAAGCTAATTTGTGTATTTTTTTGTAAAGATGGGGTTTTGCCATGTTGTCCAGGCTGATCTCAAACTCCTGAGCTCAAGGGATCCACCCTCTTTGGCTTCCCAAAGTACTGGGATTACAGGCATGAGCCACCACTCTCAGCCACCCTTTTTTATTTCTTCTATTGAGAAAAAAACAAGCCATTTCAAGACAGCCTTCACTTTCCCACAGTAAACACCCCACCTTTATTAATACTCGGCCAGATTTTCTAAGTAATAACATTAGCTGATGATGGTAAAGATGATAAGGTTTTGCGTGTAAATGGCCTCTCTCCTCATTCCCCACTTTGAGAACATCACTCACTAGTGGGAGTTCTCATTCTCATCCTCACTATCTAGATCTTCCTGTGAGACAGATAATAGTGATTCGTGTATACTTGTACTGAGGTGTTTTGATGAACTAAGGTGGTAACGAAGCCTCTTAGTAACTGGAGAAATATGTGTAACATACAGGGGAGTAACATGCAGGTTCCTAACACTATTATTATGCTTATTACAAGAGTTTTAAATCCTCCTAGAGCTGGAAACCATTTTCCAAACAAGGATCCAGGATCAAACCTATGCCAAATCTGCATGGGCACATGTGCTGGCTTTGTCATGTCTCTAACTATATTTTCAGCTACTTGTCCTTGATCATCTATTTGCAGACAGCAGTTGGTCAAGTTGAATTTTCCACAGACTCCTCCTTCAGTTGCCAGCAAAGAGTCTAAGGCTAATCTATTCTGATAGATGGCATTTCTCATTTGGGTTTCCTGCTGGGCTAAAAGAGTCAAAGCTCTGCCAGTTTCATTAGCGATTATTTCTAATATGGCCTGTAACCGTATGATCTGGTTGAGCATGTAGATGGGGGTTTGGTATCCCCATGAGCCGTTTTATGCTCGTGTGGCAGGCCTATGTACTGTATGATCCTTTCGGGGGGGCCACTCGTCATCTTTCCAATTTCCTATAGATATGCTCCTCTTTTCTCAGGCATAGACAGGGAAACCTAGGAGCTCACTTGTTTTTATGGGCAGTAGGAAAAAGGATGGCTTAATGGTGCCAATGACACAACTACTTACCCATTGATCAGGTGATGGAGTGTAGGCTCTGTGCCTACATATCCAGTATAGTCCAGAGGGAGCCGTCCAGTCTCGAGATTCTGGATGGACCTAAGCAGTCTGTAATTTAGGAAATTTACTGAAGGGATTCTTTTCAGTATGGTTTAGACCCCACCAGGTGACTGTCCCTGTTGTGCTGTTATACAACTTCTGTCCTAGACAATTGAGCCTTCCTACAAGGATGGTGAAGTCTTTTCCTTCTCTAGCTATGCAGTATTATCCAATAATCAAGGTTTTCAGGACCCAGAAGTTGCTAATTTGGGGCTTCTGGACTGGAATTATGTCAGGAACTGAATCAGTAGGCACCAATTCCCGGGCTTCCCAAGGCCATTGGTCTCCCATAGTGGTTCCCCGACATACATAACAGGAAGTAACATTGAGGGAATGAGCTACATTTCCTAATAACTGGAGAAACAAGTTCTTTGTCTTTTGTGTGTGTGTGTGTGTGTGTGTGGAAACTCTGGTGCTGGCAGATTCAGTTCATCATAAAAGGTCTGAAACACTGGTTTGGGAAAGCACCTGTGGACCTCCCCTTGGATTAAAATATTTACTCGGAGATCCAGTCCAGTTCCATCAATTCCTAGAGTTACATACTCTCCTGTTTTCCAACAGGGATCAAGGAGACTGGTAATTAGTAGTTCTAATGGGTTATAGTGACCACTAGTGCAGGAAGAGTTACTCTTTCCTTTTTGAAGGCGGACAGGGTCCCTCTCATCTTTTTTTCCAGATGGCCTAAATGACACAGGACCAGTAACTACATTCATCACCACACATTCCTAATTCATGACAAACATACTTATTTTCTACTATATAGCCCCTTTCCCAATCTAGAGAGCCACATCTTATCCTATTTCCATACAGGTCACTGTTGATTGCTGCACAGGCATCAAATTTTGAGATAATTTGTTTGGGGACTCCTTTCTCTTCTGTTCCAGTTATTTACTTGTATCAGCTTTTCCTCAGCTGCCAGTCCTCAATCTTATTTCAAAAATGGTAGTCATAGGGGGCTTAGATGGGTTATAGCACACATCAGGCTGGTAACTTCCTGGGCTACATACCTTGTATAGAGTAGCATTATACAAACAAGTTCCTTTTAGAGTCCTGGCACACTCATGATAACTATAAAATAATAGGACTGCAGCAACCTTTTGTCCTACCTCAGTGACTTGATGTATACCCTGGGTACAGTCCTCAGTCTGAGGAAGGTCAGTTGAAGTCCTTACTGTACAAGTTCAAAATTTAAGGAAAATGAGTCCCATGATGAGTTTCCTTATGCTTCAGCCATGCGTGGACCAGTCAGCTTTTGGGTGTGACTGGAGCAGGGTTTGTCGTCTTCTTCAGAGTCACTTTGCAGGGGTTGTCTGGGCTTGGTCTCGCTTCCCAGGTCTCAGGTGCTGCAGGTTTTACACAGCTGTGGTGGATCCAGGCTGGGATTCCCTCTACCTTTACAACTGTGGGAGTGGTCAAGACGACGGTCTAGGGTCTTTTCCACCATGGCCGCAAGGGGGCTACGTTCCAATCCTTGATCCACACCTGATCACCTGGAGAGAAACGGTGAACTGGGGAGAATAAGCTAACGGGACACCTCTCATTTACCCAGGCTGAAATTGTTTGTGTAATTTTCCCTAAAGCCTGTAGCTGTCTCTGTAACTCAGTTTCACCTAGCCGTCGAGGAGTGCCTGGGAGTCCCTGTAGTATGGGAGGGGGCCTATGATATAATATTTCATAAGGGGAATATCCTGTTCTTTTAAAAGGAGTACCTCTAATCTTAGTACCATAGGGAGAGCTTGTACCCACTTTAATCCTGTTTCTTGACACACTTTCCCTAAACTATTTTTGAGAGTCTGATTCATCCGCTTCACCTTTCTGGAGCTTTGTGGTCTGTAGGTGGTATGTAGTTTCCATGTGATCCCAATACCTTTGCTCTCTTCTATACCAAGTCAGCCACAAATGCCAGCCAGTTGTCTGAGCCGATTCGTAAGGGCAGTCCAAACCTAGGGATGAGATCTCGGAGAAGCACACAGGTTACTTCACAAGCTTTCTTGGTCCGTGTTGGATAGGCCTCCACCTACCCAGAGTATGTACACACTAGAACTAGCAAATACTTGTTACCTCCACATTTGGGCATCTTGGTGAAGTTTACTTGGAGATCTTCAAAGGAGGCTTCTCATAAGCTTGTATGCCAGGTGGGACAGTTGGACCTTGCCTAGCATTGTGCTGCGGGCAGGTGACACTGCTACACCACTGTTTTGGCAAGAGCTGACAGATGTGAGATGTAGAAGTACCGGCCTAACAACTTTTCAAGTGACCCTTGGCCTAGGTGGGTGGTCTCATGCACAGCCAGTACAACTGCGGCTCCTAGCAGTTGTGGCACAGCTATTCTTCCATCCGATAACCGGATCCATCCCTCTTCTATCACCTGCCCTACCTCTGCCTGGAGAAAGTCCTTCTCTTCTTTAGAATAAGTAGGTACAAGGTCAGGTGCCTGAGGGAGCAGGGGGGCTGTGACTGATGCCCGGGAGTGGGTGGATGCTGCTTTTTGAGCCCCTGAGTCAGCTCAGGAGTTCCCCAAGGTGATCGAGGTGGAAGTTCGCCGGCATCCTCTGCAGTGCATGACTGCCACCTTTGGGGGCTCCAAACTGCCTCTAATAATTGCAGGATCCCTTGCTAATATTTTATGTCTTTTCCCCCAGAGTTCAATAGGCCTTTTTCCTTGTATAATGCCCCATGCACTTGGAGAGTTAAAAAGGCATACTGAGAGTCAGTGTAAATGTTTACAGTCTTACCTTCACTTAGCTCTAAGTCCCGAATTAAAGAAATGAGTTCGACCTTCTGGGCTGAAGTGCCCTGGGGCAACAATTTGGCTTCAATGACAGCATCCAGGGTTACCACTGCATATCCTGCACACCTTTCTCCTTGTGAGATGACAAAGTTGCTCCCATCCACGTACAGCTCCCAGTCTACTGACATCCAAGGATGGTCTCGGAAGTCGGGCCTGCTAGAATAAACTGAGTCCAACACCTCTACACAGTTATGTTCAACTGGGCTCTCTGACACTGGGAGCAAGGTGGTGGGGTTCAGGGTGTTGCAAACTTCAATGGTTATGCAGAGATTCTCACAGAGCAAGCTTTGGTACCTAGTTACTCTAGCATTTGTTAGCCAATGATGACCTTTGGTGTTCATTAGTGTTACCACAGCATGGGCGGGCCTTTATGTTTAGGTTTTGCCCAAGAGTTAGCTTATCTGCCTCTTTTCCTAGCAGGACAGTTGCTGCCAAGGCTCTTAAGCATGGGGGCCAACCCTTAGAAACTCCATCTAGCTGTTTGGAGAGGTAGGCTACTGGTCTTGGCCAGGGCCCCACCATCTGGGTTAAAACTCCAACTGCCATTTTTTCTTTCTGACACATACAGTGTGAAAGTTTTTGTTAGATCAAGTAGCCCCAGGGCTGGGGCTGACATGAGTTTCTCTTTTAACTCATAAAAAGCTCGTTGCTGTTGGGACCCCCATTTGAAAGTTTCCTTATCTCCTCTCTTTGTGACTCCATACAGGGGATTAGCCAATACTGCAAAGTTTGGGATCCACAAACTTTGGGATCCACAGCTCTTAGGAGCTGCAGAACCCTACAGCTCCTAAGAATTCTCTCACCTGCCTTCTGGTCTTAGGCTCCGGCAGGTTGCCGATAACTTGCTTTCTTTCTGATCCCAGGCTGCGCTCTCCCTGTTGGATAGTAAATCCCAGGTAACGTACCTGCTGTTTGCAGATCTGAGCTTTCTTCTTGGACACCTTATACCCACAGTCCTCTGGGTGCTGAAGCAGGGTATCCATTCCCTTGGTGCACCTGACTGCCTAGGTCTCTGGTGGGAAACTTCTGGAAGTCTCAAGCCAGTGCCTCCCCGAAGATGGTGGGGGAGTTCTTGAACCCTTGGGGGAACTGGGTCCCAGTGTACTGAGTGGTGACACCTGACCCTGGATCCTCCCACTGAAAGGCAAAGAGTTTTTGGCTCTCAGGGGCTAGTCTGATGCTAAAGAAAGCATCTTTTAGGTCCAAGCAGGTGAACCAGCTGTCCTCAGCTGGCAGCAACCCCAACAATGTGTACGGGTTAGGTACCATTGGATGCAAAGCCACTGTAACTTGGTTGACCATGCGTAAATCCTGTACTGGCTTGTAGTCCTTGGTCCCCGGCTTGGGAACAGGTAGGAGGGGAGTGTTCCATGGCCACTGACAAAGGACTATAATTCCAAAGGCCCTCGGGTGCTTGAGATGGACCTGTATACCCTTAAGGGCTTCTCTGGGGACCTGGTACTGCTTTTGCCTGACCAGCTGGGCCCCAGGCTTAATTCTATGAGTATGGGGGCCTGGTTGATTGCCAACCCTGGAGGGTTGTCTTCCACCCAAACCCTTGGCCACCGCTTAGCCAGAGCTGGTCCTGTCTCTTGGCCTGGCTCAGATAAGAAGAGTCTCCATTCCTCCTCCCAAGGACCCATGAGGGCCATGATGACTCCCGTTCCAGGTAACTTTAGCTGTAAAGAGCTGTGCTTTGTAAAAGAGATAGTGGCTCTCAGCTTGCTAAGTAGGTCCCTTCCCAGTAAAGGCAAGGGGCAGTCAGGCATGTACAGGAACTGGTAAATTACCTTATGCCCCCCAACAGTGCAGGTCCGAGGGAAACAGAAAGCTTTCTTTGCTGAAACCCCTATGGCTCCAATTATATCAATAGTCTTTTTGGATAAGGGGGTGACTGGGGGTGGTTACTACTGAGTGTTCAGCACCAGTATCGACAAGAAACTCAATGTCCTTGCCCCCGACTGTCATCCTGACCAGGGGCTCTTTGGGGGCACATGAGCCTGGTCCCCCTCAGTCCAGTAACCCTCCTGCCAGATTGAACAAGGTCCCTTCATCCTTGTCTGAGGCCTCCTGCTCAGAGCCACCTTGTTTCCCTTTCAACTGGGGGCACTTGTCCTTCCAATGTTCTATTTCCTTATAGTAAGCACACTGGTTACACTGCAAACGTGGATGGCCAGACTGGGTATTTTTCCTGGGGCCCCCTTCTCTCGCCCCTTTGGGGGGACCCCTCTAATAGCTGCAGCTAGCAGGTTGGTGTTTCACCAGGCTTGGTGTTCACTCTCTCTGCGGTTCTCTCCGCAGCTTACCACATCTCTATTCACAAACACCTGGTTGGCTATCTCCAATAACTGTGAAGTATTCATGCTTGCAAACCCAGCCTGTTTCTGTAGTTTTCTTCTAATGTCTTCTGCACTTTGACTAACTAAAGTCATGCTAATCATGCACTGATTTTCAGGGCTGTCAGGATCAAAGGGAGTACACATACAATAGGCCTCACATAGTCTCTCGTAAAATTGTGCAGGACTCTCATCTTTTCCTTGAATGACCTCAGAGACTTTGTTAACATTTGTGGCCTTCTGAGCTCCCTTTTTTTGAGTTCCCTTTTTCTAACCTTTCCAGAAGGGCTTCCCTGTACCAGTTTAGCCTTTGCATACCCTGTCTTTCATTTGAGTCCCACTGGGGGTCTGTTCCTGGTAATTGGATACTCACATACTCTTGGGGGTTTTGGTAATCAGCCGGAACTTGTTCCTATAGCCACTTAGTTGCTGCTTGGAGCACCCTTCGCCTTTCATCCGTGTTAAAGAGGTAAATAGCAACTGGTGGCAATCAGCCCAAGTAGTGTTGTAGTCTGGATAATAGTTGGGAGCAAATCAATTATAGATCGAGGCTTTTCAGTATAGGATGGGGTATTGTTTTTCCAATTGTGGAGATCAGCAGAGGTGAAGGGCATGCCTTTCCACTATATGCCCATCCTTGTCTACCCCAGTATACCATTGCTCTCTCAGGGACATTTGTATCCCAGTTCTAGGCCTCAAATGGGCTGCCAAGGGAGGGGTTTCTCCCAAGGTCTCGCATCCTTTCTTTTCTACTCTGGGTGGCCTAGGGGTACGTAGGACTTGTGGAAGCTCAGGCGCAGTGAACTCAGGAGTGGGAGGCCTTCCTTCTTGGTGAAAGAGGGGGGCCACTGGCACCATTTCTTGCCATGAATCCTCTGATGTTGGGTTGGACAGGACTTTAGGAGCCGACTTCCCTCGGCGGGCGGTGCGGGATTCTTCCTTGGCTGTCTGTCCCTTTGCCATTAGTACTGCTGCTGCCTGTCCTCTTAACCACCATGGGGGGCCTAAAGCCAGCTGTAACCAAGTGTCTATGTATGGAAACTGGTCTGGGTATCCTGGCTTACCAGTTACCTTGTGCCATACCTTTGAAACAAGGGACCTGTCTAGGCTTCCTTCTGATGGCCAACCCACTTCTAATGCTGGCCAATCTATTTCACACAAGGTCCTAAGTTTTCCTGGGGTCATATTAACCCCATAATCTCCATTAAAACCTTTTTTGAAATTCTTTAGCATAGTTCCTAATGGAGTGGGCTTACTTTGCGTCTCACCCATCTCCACCACCCCCACCCCCGCCAGACAAAAACAATGCTCACAACACAAGAAGGGAAAGGGTAAAGGGGTCACTCACTTGCCTCGCCTGACACTGGCCACTTCCCTTGCGGGAATCTCAGATCCTCTTAGCTTAGGCAGGCTGGTACCAGGCGCCAGCACGAACTGCCACTTAGCTGTATGAGGTATCCTACGGAACTGTAGCTCAGGGCTCAACACTCACTTCGGACGGTAACCGCTGTCCATCTGGTGCCTGTCTCAAACAAGTATTCACTCACTTTCACTTTCCTTTTTTTCAAACAAGCCAAGCCAAATCAAAATCAAAACTGAGACCAAAGTGCCAATAAGGGCACACCATGGGTGATCAGGCCACGCTTCCACTCAAATGGAGTGGGTAAGTTCCCAGGACTGGTCCTACCATATTCCAGATGTCCGACTCCATGCACCAGTTCCTTCCTGGTGTTCAGCCCCTGTGTTGATCCTCCATAGGGGCCTGCCGTGCACCACTCTGACGAGGCATTCCACTGGGGCAAATGCCTACCCAGGAGCACTCTCAGGATCCACGTTGCTCAAGCTGGCTGGAGTCCCCCGCAGGGATGCTCTGCAGGGCAGGGCTAAGCCGCCTAAGGGGCTGCCTCGACTGTCCCTTAATCACCTCGCTTCCAGGTCAGGGAACCAAGAAATGTAGCAGGACAAGCCACAGACAAAACCCTTCAGACGCCAGGTTAAAGAAGGAAGAGGCTTTATTTCTCTGGGACTGTTGACAGACTTGCATCTCAAGAACCAAGCTCTCCAAAGAAAGAGTTCCTGGCCCTTTTAAGGGTTTACGACTCTAAGGGGTCCACGTGAAAGGGTCATGATAGATCCAGCAAGCATGGGGTACATGACTAGGTGGGGGTGGTGAGCAAGGCAAGTATTTCTTCATACAGTTGTCTGTGATCTATAGATAGCACAAGCGGTTGGGATGGGGGTTAATCTTTAACCTACAGGCCTGGCCAATGGTGCCAATCAGTCTGTTATTTTTCAGTTTTTACTTCCTCCTTTTCTTTGGAGATGGGACAGTAGGAGAAATGGCCTCTCTTCTTAGTTCCTCTGTGGTCCTTGCCCACCCAGCACCCAGCTCTTTCTTTTCTTGGAACAGCACTGCCATGTCTCTTTAGCGAACTTTGCTCACTCACTGAGGAACATCTTGGTGAGATTGTCAACCTAGCGTGGGCATATGACTCAAACATGGACAATTGGACTCATTTTCTTGGGACTTTTAGTCTTGAGGGGAGAACGCTAGATTGCAAAACATCATACTAAAAAAAAAAAAAAAAGAAAAAATTATAGAGAATGCAGAAAAGAATGGATGCAGCGGGTTCTATTGTTGGAATGAATAAACTCTGAGAGAGTTGTCAACTATTTTCTGCCACCCAAAGCACTGCATGGTTCCCATTCTAATTTTAACCTGCTCAGCTGATTCTTTAGTTAATATTAAGTAGAAAAAGAACTTGTTGGAAGGATAGCAAGTTGCTCAGAGCCAGTTTTCTTTGTTTGTAATCAAACAACCTTAATGGATACCACCCTTAAAGAAGCACAGTTGTAGTGGCTGGAAGTAGGGTGTGCTTTACTATTTAATAACAAAAGCTGAAACCTTGCAGCCTCTGAGCCTAAGATCCCATTTAGTCAGAGAAAAATTCTGTGGCAAACTTCCTGAGATAACTCCCCGGAACAGGAAGATAACTTTGGAAGCTTAGTTTATTTCCATACAAATGGAATTTTAAGTCCTTATCAGGGTAACAGAAACAAAAAAGCATGTCATACAGACACATTTAGGGTAGCCTGGTTAATTCCTTCTTCTTTTGGAACAACTACATTATCAAGATGATGCTTCACTGCCTGTTAGACTTGCTTCTGTTTGGAAGCAGATGAATTGATTTTGAACTTCTTTTGTGATATGCTTCGTGCTTTGTCAGTAAAATTACTGTAATATCTTATGCCATCTGTCATATTCCCTTCTCGCAGCAGGAGCCATCTCCAGCCACAAAGTTCTCAGGCTGAATTTCAATCTTCAGAGTATTCACAATGCAAGCCCACATTCTGCAATGCTCTGCTGGCTGGCTGGGGATAGGGCTGAAAAGTGGGTGGTGGCCTGGTTTTTAATTTTCACAACCAGAGAAGAACCATGAACCTGGATGGTACCTGGGTTGGAACATTGATTAAGTGAGGTGGTTTTTTGCAAATATCCCTATCCTTAGAGGCCTAGAGGGTCAGGTGGGTGGGGCATTTGCCTCAGGAGCAAAATTTAAGGGGGTGTCAAAAAGTGAGCAAAGACAAATAATATTGAAAAATCAAAATTAATGCAAAATCCATAGTGAACCAAATCTCACATATTTAAATAAAGCCGGCATCAGCGACAGCACTCTGCTGAGCCATATTGGAGCCTGGGCCGAAGGAACAGTCTGTGAGCTGCTCCCCTGCTGCCCCTGCCTGATCTTTGTCCTCCATTTTCCCACTGCAGCGCTTGAGCTTCCAGCTCTGTTTCACCCATGGACGTGGACTGACACAGGTGGTTCAGAGGTGGTCTTTTATGGCAAACCCTCTGAGGCCTTGTACCACTGTGGATATTCCACCCTCATTTTTAAATGATAGTTTAACTAGATAAAAAATGCTGAGTTAATTTTTTTTTCTCTTCACTACTTTAAATATATGAAAAGACCGAAATGACATTTGGGTGTGGCTGTTGAGACATCTGTCATCTAGTTCTCTTTCCTGTTTGGGTATCTACCTCTTCACTCTGAAGTTTTAAAGGTTTCTCTTTGTTCTTAATATTCCCAAATATCAATTTAATATTTCTTAAACTCTTGGCTTCAAGCGATCCTCCCACCTCGACCTCCCAGAGTGCTGGGATTACAGACGTGAGCCACCACACTCAACCTATATTTTTCTATGTGAATTTTTAAAAATCTTTCCTTATTGGCACTCTGAGTTCTTTGAACATTTCCTTTATTCTTGGAAATTTTCAGTCGTGTTTTTGTTTTTTTCCCCCCAGAAAATATTCCGTCTTCTTTTTCTTTTGTTTCTCCAGGTAGGACTTCTATCCTATGTATGTTGATTCTTCTAATTCTCTGCCCCACATCCTGTAATTTTTGCATTTTTCATCCCTATCCCTTTTCTAAGAGTCTAAGTCAGTGGTTCTCAAACTTGGCTGCACATTAAAATGACCAGGGGAACGTTTACAGTTTCATACCCTAAGCTACCTACTTGAAGCTCTCTGACAGTAAGGACCAAAGTGTAAGTACTTTTTAAAGCTCCCAGATCCCTCCAGTGTGCAGTCAAGGCTGAGAACCATATCACTGCTTCTCAGACTTTACTGTGCATACACTTCACCCGGAAATAGTGTTAAAGGCACATTCTAACTCAGGCGGTCTGGGGCGAGTTCCCAGGGGATGCAGATACTGCTGGTCAATGGGTCTTATTTTGAAGAAACACATGGCCTTCTGACTCACTGCCCCTCCACTCTACCATCAACCCATCTATTGAGCTCTATATTTCCATCATTCTCATTTCCATTCTCCAAATTTCTAATTAGATCTTGTTTATAATGGCTTAGTCAGTAGCCTTTCATATATTTTTGTGTTTATTTATTATGCTTGTCATAAATTATTCTGAATATCAAAGATAAACAAAGCTGGACACTGATCAAGGTGGTGAGGCCAGATTTTAATCAGCAATAACTATTGCAGTAGGGAAAAGAGTTCTGCAAGAACTGAACTCTTCTTTGATTTGTGCAGAGGGGAACAGGTGTTTTAAGAGACAGAGAGGGCATAGGGATGGGAAAGCAGAAACTTAGCGGAGTTAAGGAAGTGAAAAATGCAGACTTTGTGTAAATGCGACTAGGTCAGCTGTGGCTGAGGCTGGCAGTTACTGAGGTAGGATCCTTTCCTTCCTCAGAGAGCGGGAGACAGAGGCTCTATATTGTCTTCAGGTGTTGGCTGAAAAAAACAGTAAATCTTTTTGGCAGCCTTGCGTTTTCTCAGGCAGGCACTTTAAGCGGGCCCAGGGTCATCCTAGGGATATGGCCTTGAGCTGTTAGAAACCCTGTGGACAGGCCGGGCGCAGTGGCTCACACTTATAATCCCAGCACTTTGGGAGGCCAAGGCTGGAGGATCACCTGAGGTCAGGAGTTCGAGACCAGCCTGGCCAACGTGGCAAAACCCCATCTCTACTTAAAATACAAAAATTAGCCATGCATGGTGGTGGGTGCCTGTAATCCCAGCTACTGGGGAGGCTAAGGCAGGAGAATGGCTTGAACTCAGGAGGTGGAGGTTGCAGTGAGCTGAGATCGTGCCATTGCACTCCAGCCTGGGGGACAGAGCAAGACTCCATCTCAAAAAAAAAAAAAAAAAAAGAAAAAAGAAACGCTGTGAACGTTTGGTTGAGACCTGGACGAGAAGAGGGCTCAGAGGAGCCTGGCTGGAGATTGGCTGAGGAGAGAGGCTTTGTCAGTGGAGTGCAGGTTGTTGGGTGTCATACTCTTTCTTTTATGGAGGAACATCCTTCAGTGTCTGGTTATCTTTCCTCCCAGAGTTCATATTTCCCTGGGGTAATCAGCTACTTTGGCTGCTAAGTGAATACCACGGAGTATATATTGGGCTAAAGCCCAAGCCCTAGCTCATGTCTCTTCTGGTAAATTTAGCAAGGGGGTGGTAGGAGGACTAGGGGCAGGCGATTTAGGAGGAGAAGGGGTGGTGCTTTGCGGTAGAGATGGCCCAGGCTTATCAGCCCCATTCTCCCTTTGACTTCCCACCTTATCTTATTAAAGTCTCGGCACTTTTGTCCTAGCCCTTCTCCGTTTCAAGAGCTGTCATCCTTGGCTGTAATCACCCAAACCTGAGGAGCGGGAGGGAGGTGGGCTGGGGAAGCGGGGAATGCACAAGGCCTGCTTGTCTACCTGCATCTGGCTCTGCCTCCTCCCACCCAGCCAGGCTCCTTGTCACGACTGCCTCAGCACTACCGCTGCGAGACAGAAAATATCCCAGCAAGAATAAATGGACAGGCACAGACCACCCAGCGAAAGGCTGGCAAAAAAAAAAACAAAACAGCCGTCTCTAACCTGTCCCTGAAAATGACACCTGGTCCTTTGGGCTGCTGTCTCTCTCACGTCGGGACCCAAACTTCTGTGTTTCCTGGATGTCTCTCAGTTTCTCCTTCAATGTTTCAGGTCCATCAACCCTAATCTCAGCATCTGCAGATGCGGTTTCAGATGGGGGAGCCAGCAGCCTGCATGAGGTCCCCAGCCCATCAGGACTTCCCAGGGACCTGTCTCCGTGTGGGCCCAGCCTGACTTGGTGCAGGCAGCCTTCACAGGAGCTGTCACTGCAGCCATAGTCCCAACCATTGCCACCAGTTCTGGAAACAGTGGTGACAGCAACAGTAGAGGTTCAGCCTCCACTTTCATGGAGCTTACAGATGGGTCAGGGAGACAGCCAGGCAATTGTGATCACATATAGTGAATACTAGGAGGGTGTTACTGGAGCACAGAGTAGGGGCTTGAGTCCCAGGTGTGTGCATGTGCGTGTGTGGGTAGTTATTGTGAATGTCAAGGAAGACTTGCCTGAAAAGGGTGACATCACAGCTCATGCCTGAAGGATGATTTACAGGGGGGTCTTCTAGGTAGGGAAAGTGGCACAGGAGGTGAGAAAGAGCACGGTTTGGTAAACCAGAAGGAGTAGATAGGGCCAGGATTCGACTGTGGCGGGTGAGGCTGGAACATGTGAGTGCAGGGCAGATCCTGTCTTTATTTTAACTTCTGATCTGTTAACCATGGATCTTTTGCGCTGATTTTGATTTTTTTAAAAATATTGCATTAAAATAACATTTGTCTTGATCACTGAGTTTTTTGTTGCCCCTTTTAATTTTGCCCCTGAGGCGAGTGCTTCCCTTCCCTTACCCTAATCCTGGTAGGTGGGTGCAGCATAGATGTCAGAGAGGGGTGAGTGAAGAACGATGAGGCTGCCAGATGGAGTGAAGGCCAGGACATGAGGGCCTGCATGCCTTGCTAAAGATTTTGGACTTGACTGGGTATGGTGGCTCATGTCTGTAGTCCCAGCACTTTGGGAGGTAAATCAGGAGGATCACTTGAGCCAGGAGTTTGAGACTGGTCTGGGCAACATGGTGAAACTCTGTCTCTACAAAAAATAAAAAAGCCAGGCATGGTGGTGCACACCTATAGCTCCAGATGCTCAGGAGGATGAGGTGGGAGGATCGATTGCGCCTCAGAAGGTTGTGATTGTGCCACTGCACTACAGCCTGGGTGACAAGTGAGACCCTGTCTCAGGAAAAAAAAAAAAAGTATTTGGACTTTATATGTCAACTCTGCTGAAAGCTTCCAGTGGTAATGCATGGCTGCCCTTGAAGTTGAATTTGGCTTTGTGAAAACCAGGTTGGTTGTAAGGGGTTGGAGGGAGCAGCCTGGAGAAAAATGCTTTCCTCTTCCACCAACTGCCTCCAAAGGGGGCATTTGCTCCACACTCGGACAGCCCAGCTATCTGGGCTTGGATGTCACAGCCTCTGCCAGAACCTGAGAGTCGATCTTCTCACCATCCATTCTCCTGAAATGTGCACCAGGTGGATGCAAGACTAGCTCACTGATTAACAGGTCATTGGGGCTCATCTTTCCCATGCTGCATTTTATGTTGCAGAGGGCCTGTTAAAAGAATATCAATGACATTGTTAATGTAGCAGTCAGGATCTTCTGGAGGAACCGAAGGTTTAAGACTCAATAAAACATTAAAAAAGGTTAAACACTTTACTGGATAAGTCAGAACGTATTCCTTAATGATATAGCTTTGAGGGAAAACGGAATATGAAAAGGCAATATCACTTTGTAATGGGGAAACACTGCATAAAAAAGATTACTTCCTCAGTCTGATACTTGGATTCAGTGTGTACACTCGTGAGGACTGCAGGTAGAATAGCGGGATGAGGCCTCTGTGGGGAGCGTAGTGAGGGGACTGGAAGAGAAGAACGCCAGGCAGAGTCCAGTGCTTTTGCTGGCTGTGTGACCCAGGGCAAACCACCCAGTTTCTCTGAGCCTCAGTCTCTTCAGCTTATAGATTCTGCTCCTTATGGGGCTGTTTTGAAGATCTGATGAAATAAAGGATTTCAACTGTCAAATGCACATTAGAGTTTTTGTCTGTAATCACAGTAAGTAGTAATCTTAGGGCGGAGCCTCTGCATTTGCAGAGGAATTAGAGAAAAATGCTGTGCGGTGACACAGCTGCAGCAGTGGGGGCTCCTCCCCCAGCACCTGCAACGGGGCTCTTGGTGAATAGGAATTGCTGCTTCCATGCATGTTCAGTAAGATGGCCATGAATTCCTTATGCATTTCCATCTGTGGAACCTTCCTTACCCATTCAGTTCCTTCTCCCGGGAAGCACTCCTATCTCTCCACTTCTGATTATGGTTTGCAAACCCCACCCATCCTTGGGGACAGTTAAGGCATGGGAGTGGGCTATGCTCCTGCCCCTCTCTCCCAGCTCCCCGAAGCTGGGAGGGGCTTGAAACTGTAAATGCCTGACAGAAGTGTCAGAATGACGTTTTAGTGGCATTAATTGGGAAATGTAAGTTTTCATCTCTGACTTCGACCTGTGTAGAAGTTGTAAAATGTATTAGAAAATAAAACAACAACAACAAAAAAAAAACCCATGGGCGCGTTGGAAAAACCTCAACATCCTCAAGACTTCAATTATGCTCTCAGAAGCACCTTCCTCTCCCAGAGAATTCATCCTTGTAAGTCTGTGAGGGCTGAGGCTGTGTGCTCTCCCACCTCCTCCGAGAAGCCCTTCCTGGCAATTCCAGCCCGCCGTGGCTTGTGAACTCTTCAGCCACCTGCTGTTTTTATTTCACAATTTAGCCTTAAAGGTGACATAATTCTGAATGCATCTTTAGTAGCTGTGCAAGCACCAGTCTTGGTTTTCTAAGGAGACTGAGTTCTCCAAGGGCAGGACTGCATCTTCTCTCATAAACCCCAAGGTGAGCCAGTCCAGGCCTCTCTAAGCACATGTTAACTGATGTCCTGAAAGGGTCACAAGCTTACAATGGCTTTCCACTGAAAGAAGGTTCTGGAACTACTTTTCTAGTAGTTCCTATCACCGTGGGAATGCTGAGCGGCCTTGGGATGCCATCGCTGATGAAGAGGTTGCCTCTGATGTGATAAGACAAATGGACATGGAGAGGCACCTGAGCTCCACTCCTAACAGGACAAGACAGAGAAGAACTGGGTCTGAAGTTGCAGAGCAGAGGGCGGAAGGAGCACTTAGGAAGCGTCTCATTCTCAGGGAAGAAGGGCTTAGAGATGGGTCATCTGCAAAGGCCAGGACGAGCCTCTGCACTGCTCAGCTCTGTTTGCTTCTGACTTAGGTCCCACTGGGGCCCCTGGTTTGGGTGACTTGTTCAAAGTTAAGGCATGCTCCCCCCTGGGGGTGGGGTGGGTTTTTGCATTCGGAGAACACAAGGTGTGCAACAGTGAGAAAAAGACAAAAGTCCCTGCTGTGGTGGGGCTCACATTCCAGTGTGTGTGTGGCCAGAGGGAGCCAACAAGCAAACAAAAATGAAACAGGCAATTTCAGAGAGCTGAGAAAGAAATAGAGGAGACTAGTGTTACTGTAATTGGAAGGTCAGCAGGCCATGGGCTGAATGACTAGAGGCTGAGTCTTTTATTTTCAAGAGAGAAAGGACGTGGTGGGGAGCAGCCCAGGCCATGTGGGATAAAAAATTGTCAGTTGCACAAGGTGCTTGAATTTCACTCCAAGTGCAAAGGGAAGGCAGATTGCCCTGATTGCTGAGTGGAGGAGGAGACAGGTGGGTGATGATGGTGGCCGGGGCCTGGGCAACTCCCTTTCTTCTTCCCCCAACTGGACCTGCCCCATCCACAACCCCTGCCTCCCATGAGCCTTGCAGGAACTCCAGCCAGTGAGGGCTACAGAAGGCCTTGACCAAATCACCAGGCCCCAATTTCCAGCTTCCTTGTGTAAAATAGAACTGGCAGTGGTGTCCCTCATAGGGTGGCTGTGAAGATGAGATGAGGGCACATGTGCACCAGAGATGGGGACAAGAAGTGCCTGATGCAGGTGTGGCCACTCTCGAGTCCACCCCCACATCAGGAGATTCTGGAATTAGGATGAACTTTACCCTTGTGTCATTTAAGCAAGAGTTTGCATGAGTTTCGAAAGCTCATCCCCAAATTGATGTCTTAGAGTTGAGGAAATCCAGTGTTATGGACCCAGCCTGCCCATGTTTACCTCTGTTCCCTAGCCCTCCTCCTGCCTTTTGGAATCTCACTGTCCTTCCAGTCCCTCCTGTCCCTAGCAGCCCTCCCTCACTTCCCAGCCTTTGAAGGGCCACCTTTGTGTCCTGCCAGCTCAGAGAGCGCTCACCTCCTGGGTTACCCAGTGTGAGATGAGCCATGCAGCTACCATGGAGCAATACCCTGAGGATCGGACCTCATGCATTTTTCTCTGTCTCACACCAACCCTGAGCCCCAGGTAGAGATGGAGAAGCCTTTGTGAGCCCTTACCTAGGTGAACATCCAGGGAGCCATTCCCACCAGAAGCAATGCCCTCGTCTAGAGCATCCTGGGAGCCATTTCTGTCAGAAGCAGCGCCCTCGTCTAGAGTCTTTCTGATGCGTTGCCAGTCTCCCCAGCTCCCACTTGCCAGCCACACACTGTGAGGAGCAGCTTGGCTCCAGTGTCGGGCAGGGTGGGGCACCCTCCTTCGTGGGGAGCCAGCTCTGGCAATAGAGCAGTCCACGATGACCTCCTCCACCTGGCACGAGGGCTTGCTTTCACAGTGGCACTCTGGTGTCTTTTCATGGCATCTATTAGGCATCATAACAAAGTACTGGGGAAAGGCCCACTGGTGGGTGCTTGCCATCTCCTCCCACTATGTGTCCACAGAGACGGTGATTTGAAGATACACTGTGGTAGCGCTTACTGAGGTTGACATGGTACCGAGCTCTCATTTGGTCAGGGATGGCTTCCTGCAGGAGAAAGTGGGTTTAGGAACAGAATCTTCATAGGTGGAGGATATAGAAGAAACTGCCTAGGCCTCAGGGAGCACAGAAAAAGCTCATCGCAGTTTCTACTGCTGTTGGCAAGGGGTTGGGGAGATTTAATAGCACAGATACGGCTAGGGTCACCCACTTCTTGCCCTTCCTGCCTTGAATTTGGATATGTTAGCTGTTTTGGCAGCCATCCCGTGACCAGGAGCAATGACTGTTTGCTGGAAACTCCACCCAGGGCTATATCTAATCCTAACTGCAACCTTATAAAGCAGGAGCCATTGTCCACCCTATTTTACCAGTGAGGAAACTGAGGTTCAGAAGTAGAAGAGCACACAGGAATTAGATGGTAGAGATGGACTCTGAATCCAGGTGTGGCCCATCTCAGTCAGTGTTGCTAACCGTGAGCCCTGCTCTTCTCCTGAGAGCTGGGCCAGTAGAGGCCTCCTAAGCACGCACTTCCCACCCTCACTGCCGCGCTGCTCCGCGCCTTCTTTTCCTTCTCTGGGAACAGGGGCCCGGATGTGGAAAGCTTGGGGGGAGAGTGTGGGGGACCCCCTGTAAGGCTGATGTTTAATCACTTGTCTGTTTAGCACCTACGAGTCAGGGAGCAAATGTGGCCCCAGGTGTGTTGTTTTAATAATAAATCAGAGGTGAGTGCTCACAATTCCTTAATTATGTACATTTTCCTCAGAAAAAGTTTCAGGGCCCCAGCAGGTGCCTGCTCTCTGGGCCTCATTACTGTTGACAGAGCTAGGATTTATGCGCTCACAGCGGCTTGTGGCAAAATGTGCACAGGGCTGGGAGACCCGCCCATGTTTTCCCTGCTATTAAAATGTCACCTCGGGGTAAATAATATGTGTTAACACACCAGACACATCTCCCAGGTTTGTTTCTTTTACCTAGTCTGAAAATAATTAACAGCTTGTAACAACTTCATAACTAAATGTAGTGAGTTATTTAGCCTTTCTAAAAAAAAGACACATTTTCCTACCATTATTATTTAATCTCATTTAATTGTGAAGCCCACAGATTATTGAAATAAGAACAACTTGGTTTCAGTACTCCTGGGGTGTGTTTTCCCAAATCATTGTGTTCAGCACACTCTCACTGCATTGCAAGTTGTCGATGTGGCTGGAATCGGTGTGAGAAACATTTCTCTCTGGTGGCCTTGTTAACACTCCTTGGTCAGTACTGTATGTTTCCTGTCCTCCCTCTTTCAGTTGTCATGGCTGCTGGGGATATGCTCAGTGACCAACTAGAATTCGGTTCAACAGAACACCTGTTTCCAACCCCCTGTTTCTCACCTGCTTCTCTGCTATAGGGGCTGAAAGGGATATATAGTCAGTTTCCCAGAATTCCTTGCAGCTGTGTCATGGGATCTGGTTCTAATGTGATATAATGTGGTTGGTGGAAGGTTTCAGCAAAAGCTTTTGCTTTCCTGAAAGGAATTAGATAGGTAAAGCTGTCATCACCTCTTCCTTTTCTTTCTGCTTGAGTGTAAATGTGATGTTTGAGCTGCAGCAGCCATCCTGTGACCATGAGGCAAGACACATATGGGAGAGCCACCACACTAAAGACAATGAAGTAGAAAGGAGCTTGGGTCTCTGATGACACCATTAAACAGCTAAACTGATGCTAGCAACTGCCTAACATGACACTCATTATGTAAGAAAAATAGGCTGGGCACGGGGACCCAAGCCTGTAATCCCAGCACTTTGGGAGGCTGAGGTGGGCGGATCATCTGAGGTCAGGAGTCGAGACCAGCCTGGCCAACATGGTGAAACCCATCTCTACTAAAAATACAAAATTAGCCAGATATGGTGGCGGGCAGCTGTAATCCCAGCTACTCAGGAGGCTGAGGTAGGAGAATTGCTTGAATCTGGGAGGCAGAGGTTGCAGGGAGCTGAGATCACACCACTGCACTCCAGCCTGGGCAAAAAGAGCAAAACTCTGTCTCAGAAAGAAAAAAAAAGAAAAAGAATCTCATATCTTTTAGCTATTGTAGTTGAGTTTTGCAGCTTAATACATTTCTCATTGATACGTATTTTATGGGAAAACATATCTGGCTCAAGTGGTGACCAACCCAGCCCCAAGCTGCAAGATCTGGGCAGTTCTGGAGAGGAATCAATCTTATTTCTATTCTCCCTTCCTCCCTCCCTCCCTCCCTTCCTTTCTTTTTTCTTTCCTTTCTTCCTCCCTCTTTCCTTCTATCCACTCATTTACTCATTCATCTACCCAACACACATTGATGTAGAACCTATAATGTGCCCTCTTGGTGCTGGGGGCAACAGTAGTAAATAAGAGAGAAGTCCCTGCTCTTTGGGAGCATGAGCTGTGTTAGAGGCCGATAATATAAGCACACATATAAGCAGGATGAACTCACAGTAGCAAGTGCTAATTGGAAGGTAAAATAGAGTGATGTGTTAGAGTGTGGGGGCAGGAGTGACAGCCCCACTTTAGACAGGGTAGTCAAGGAAGACCTTTCTGAGGAAGTGACATTTTTGCTGAGTACTGAATGACCATAATGAGCCAGTAATTTAAAAATCTTAGGGACAATGTTCCAGGCAGAAGGAAGAGCAACTGCAAAGTCCCCCAGGAGAGCAAAGGCCTGGCCTGGTGAAAGAAATGGAAGAAAGGCAGTGTGGCTGCAGAGTTATGAGCGGGGAGGCTGGGGCAGCCTCAAGCATGGAGAGAGGCAGAGGCAGGTCATGCAGGCTCCTGGAGGACAGAAATCATTTCTCATTGCAGCCCCAGAAGCCATAGAGACTTGCCATCAAGTGTGAGCCTCTGGTTGAATGGTGGGAGTAGGGAGGCCGGCATTGTTCTCTTGAGCCAAGGCATGTTGACTGTCATGGTGCTCAAGGGGCCTACCTGGGGTTTCTGTCCCAGCAGAGCCCTGAACGCCCAGTGACTCTGTGTTGGGCACCTTGGTCCCCGATCAATTCCTGGAGAAAATGCTGTGGAAAAGCTCACTGAGATTAGATGGGACTCTTAAATTACAAGGGCTACAAAGCCAGTTTGAATTAGTTTAAACAAAAAAGGAATTTTTTGGAGGTACCTCTGTTATCCCAACTGAAGAGTGAAGGAGCTAAGGTATTTATCCACCAACTACCCATGTATCTATGATTAAGATCAGCCTTGTAGGGCAGCTTTCAGCTTGCCTTGTTTGGCCAGAAAAAAATTTCAGGCAGAGTCTAGGGTATTTGCAGAAAGCAACTTTCAATTCTAGAGGTGGGAGTCAGGGGACGCTGTGGGGCACACAGCATCTGCCACAATGCTGATGGGCAAAACTCCTTTGCCTGCTCTCCTCTGTGTGCTAACTGTGGAAGTGGATGACAGGACAGCAGTCCTGCATGGCCGTGTGTTTTCACAATGGCATTCTTGTGTCTGTTGATTTGGCTGACTGCTCTAAGACAAGGATTGGTACATTTTTTTCATAAAGGATCAGGTAGTAAGTGTCTTAGATGGTGTGGGCCCCAAGTCTTTGCTGTCCTAGCAGGAAGCAGCCATGGGCAGTGGGTGGAGGAATGGGTGTGGCTGTGATCCAGTAGAACTTATGCATGGAAACAGGCAGAGCCTTGGGTTTGATGCATGGGCTGTAGTTTGCCAACCCCTGTTTTGAACAGTCTCTGGGTTCCTTATGTGAGAGGTTAATAGCGGGGGTTCTACAAAAGGAGAATCCTTCTTCAAGTAAGGTGAAGAGGCTTCACTGTCAAGGGGTGGCAGGTGCATTCTGTGGATTGCAAGTTGGGGATGTGCAGGTGAACCCCTTTTACTGGTGGTGATGGTGATAGTGGTGGGGGAAAGGTTTCTTGAAAGGTGAACTCTAAAGAAACCAACCATCATTAGGGTCATTATAGACCAGTCCCTAAGGAGATGACTTTGACTCATGTGCTATTCCTTTTTAAAATTCCTTTCCAAATTCTCTGAAGAGTTGGCAGGCTATGGCCATAGTTTCTCCCATGGGCCTTCCAGGTCATCCAGTACAGTGTCCTTTTGTGACTCTCCCTGAAAGGAAAGGACTGATTTTCTGCTGACTTTCTGTTGAATTAACCATCTCCTTAAAGCCCTGAAACACTGGAAAGACTTGTATTTAACATATTTTGCACCTCATGACCTGCTTGCTTTTGGTCAACCTTTATGGGTTAAATCTGTCCATTGGAACTTGATATAATAACAAGCAACTATGGCCACAAAGGTGGGCAGGTTAGGGCCATCCCACCTGTGCTGGCCACCTGGCCATCAGTATCTTACAGAGATATGAACCAACCTTTTACAGATTCCAGCAGTGAAGTCAACATGTGGGTAGATTTTGGATATGAGTATAGGAGACCAAAGCACCCCCGTGCTAAGGGATGTTTGTTAGTTGCATGCAACACCGCCCTAGTCCTGCGTGACCATGGAGCCTAACAAGAGTTTAAAAACACTTGTTCTACTCATCTTGCATTTCCTTATCAATAGTGATTTATGACTGTGCCTCAAACAACCCCATCTCCCCTATATGACATATAAAATTGGGAAAATTTGGAATCTTCAAGGCATAATGTTGGGTATAAGTTAGGGTGAGTACTAGAAAATCTGGAATAATTGGACATATCCAGAATTAATTGGTAGTATTATCAATCAAGAATATCAAAAAAACAGATCAGATTCCAGAAAATATTCCCCAGAAGCCCCTCCTGGACAGGTGGAGACAGAATTCATATGGTATTGGAGAGGATAGCATAACTGTGGGTGAGTCTCTGAGACAGGCTGGAGGCATTGTAATGGTGTTGACCAGTGCCTTGTGAAGGTTGTATTCCGTCAAGGTATGTAAAGCAAAAGACCATCTCATTAACAAATCCTGACTGAGTGCCTACTGTTTTCCAAGTGCTGGAGATACAGGAGTGAACACAACAGAGTCCCTGCCCTCATGGAGCTCACATCCTGTTGCAAGAGGCATCACACATACACCAGTGAGTTCAGGACAGTCTGATGGTGAACAGTTAGGCCAGTTAAGTCAGCTGGGGGTGAGGGAGCCTAGCAAGTTGCTTTTTATGTAAGGTAGCCAGGGAAGGCCTTCCTGATGAGCTGCCATTTGAGCAGACACTGGAAGGAAGAGAGCAAGCACCTGGCTCTCTTTGGAAGGATGGAGCCTGGCAGGGGGAGCAGCAGGTACTGGACACTGAGGGGCAAAGTGGGAGAGCACAGGGCCAGTGTGTCAGGCAGCAGGCAGGGTGCAGATCACACAGGGCCTCCGGGCCCCGGCCAGGAGCGTGCATGTCCTTGTAGGTGTGAAGGGAAGCTGATAGAGGGTTGACAGCCAGGAGTGGCATGGTTTCCTCTGTGTTTTAGGAGTTCCCTTGCAGCTGCCGCCTGGAGACCCACCCACTTCAAAGTCTGGGAACCTGTTAGGTGGCCGTGAAATGACATTGATGAGCCATCACTGGGCCTGACCCAAGGTGGCAACTCTAGGGGGAATAAATGAAGTTTTGCAGCCAGAGCCCATGGGTTACTTGGTGATGGGATAGTTGTGTTGAGAGAAGAAAGAGGAGTCAAGTGTGACAACAGGGCTCTTGGCCTGAGCAGTTGGGGATGGAGTTGCTGTTGACTGAGACTGGGAGAGATGGCGGGGAGAGCAGAGTAGGATTAGGAGCTCAGCAGTGGGAGCACTGAGCTTGAAATGCAAATCAAGTGGGGATGCCAGCTTGGATGTCGGATATGTGATCTTGGAGTTCAGGGTGAAATGAAGCAGGGACCCCTTCTTTTAGGGGCCTGCAGACCCTAAGCATGGAAATAAAGGAAAATCCTGACGTATTTCAAGAGAAATTTCAGACACCTAGCCTGGGGCTGGGTCTTCAGGAAGGGGTATGTGGATGTGAAAGAAGCCCCAGGAGTAAATAAGCAACTTGTTCAAAGAAAAGTATATCGTAGCCTAAAACAGTAGCCCAGGAAGTTAAAGCTCCAGAGATGTTTAGTTTCACTATAGAAACTAAAGGCTGCTCCTTAACCTGTATCCCTGAGTTGTCCTTCAGAGGTGCCGACTCCACCTAACGAGTCCAGATGCAGACAAGGGGGAAGTGAGAACTAAGCTTCATTGCTTTGTTTCTTCCTGGGGGGCTTAAAGAAAATCACTCAGCCAGTTAATGTGTTTCCAGTAACCCAAAATTTGTAAACAAAGCTTCTCTTCCTTAGCCAATTACAAAATCAGAAAATCTTTGACTCTGCCTACAACCTATAAGCCCCCTACTTCAAGGTACATTACCTTTTTAAGCTTTAACCAATGTAAAACCTCCATGGTGTATTTGATTTATTATTTTGCCTGTAGCTTCTTTCCTGAAATTTATCCTGCCTTTAAAAACCCTCACCTGCAAGCCATCAGGGAGGCCAGGATTTGAGCAATAGCTGCCTGGTCCTCGTCACCTGGCACCCTGCAAGTAAGCACCTTTTTTTCTATCACTGCAAAAACCTCGCTGTGGGCACCACACCAGGCAAGTGGGCCTCAGTTTGGTTGTGACAAGGGAAGAGGCCCAGAATGGAGATGTGTATACAGGAGTCACCACTCCTCACACTCTTCTTTGTCTACGCTCACTGCCTGGTGAATCTCATCCAGTTTCAAGGTTTTAAAACCCATCTACATGAGTCTTGTTCATTCTGATGTTTAGAAATGAGGAGTTGAAAAGTCTGTAATGCAGAGGTTCTCAACAGAGTTTTGCCCCAGGGAATATTTGGCAATAGTTGGAGACATCTTTGGTTGTCACCACTGGAGATAGGAGTGCTATTGCCATTTAGTGAGTGGAGACCACGGATGCTGGTGACCATCCTACAAGGTACAGTGCAACAGACCCCACCACAAAGAATTATCTGGCCCCAAGCCTCAATCCTGCCAAGGATGAGAAACTGCAGTAAAAGAATCAGAGAAAGAGTAGCCAAGGGGAGGGAGAGAGCCAAGATAGAATCTTCTCTGTGGCTTGGTCAGGGGCCTTACAAAGCTCCAGTTCCTACCTAGAGGAGAAGATCTTGGATTGATAACAGCTTGCGCAAGTTCTAACCACCCAGGCCCCAATAAGCCTCAGTAAAGGTTTTCTGAATTGAATTGAATTTTATTCACTAATTCTAGTGCCAGACAGGATCACATCAAGTGTTGGGGAGCCTTTCCCACCTGCAGCGTGCTCCCCTGCGGGGCTGTGGCAGTCTCCCAAAGGGGCTTTCCCACCTGCAGTGTGCTCCCCTGCGGGGCTGTGGCAGTCTCCCAAAGGGGCTTTCCCACCTGCAGCGTGCTCCCCTGTGGGGCTGTGGCAATCTCCCAAAGGGGCTTTCCCACCTGCAGCGTGCTCCCCTGCGGGGCTGTGGCAATCTCCCAAAGGGGCCTCCACTCTGTTTGTGCTTTCATTCATTTGCTTGTTCATTTCATTGCCATGTTTTCACCTTGTGTCTCCTGTGTACCGGGCCCTGTGGTTGCCCGGTGCTAGGGCTCAAAGCCTAAGTAAGATGAGCATGGTCCCTTCTCCACACAGCCTCCATTTTAGTGTGGAACACAGAACGTGTGAAAGCAGAGAAAACAGAGATGATGGGGAGCACTGTGGAGGTAACACAGAGTGGGGCAGAGAATGGCAAAAGCTGACAGGCGGCCTGAGGAGGCAGCATTTCAGCCAAATCCAGAAAGACAAGAAGTCAGCCCCAAAACAGGGGAGTGTGTCCTGAAAATCTTGGAGCTCCCCCTCCATGGGAGAGGGTTTGGTTGTTGAAAGGGAGAGAGATGGGCCCAGTGCAATGCAAACCTAGAGAGTAAGTGAGACAAGAGCAGCAGGAAAGGAGGTTAGAGAGGCGGGTGTCGCCAGGCAGGCTGGGAGTCCAGGGGCACAACCAGGGTCCCAGCAGGTGCGTCTGAGCCTGGGGCTGGGTCTTCAGGAAGGGGTATGTGGATGTGAAAGAAAGTAGATTTTGGGGACTCCAAACTCACTATGCCAAAGGACAAGTTAAGCTTGGGAGCTGTCACCAATTCTGCTTTCTTTTTTATGTTCCCAAGCAGACAGCTGTAATTTCACATGCTTACTTTCTCTTCCTATTATTTTTTAAACGTTTAAAATTATTTATTAATGATTTTTTGTAAATAAATAGAGTTGGAGTCCCACTATGTTGCCACAGCTGGTCTCAAATTCCTGACATCAAGTGATCCTCTGCCCCCAGGAGACTCTCCCTCCTTGGCTTCCCAGAGCGCTGGGATTACAGGTGTGAGCCACGGCCCACATGCTTACTTTATCTTATGTAAAATGTGGATAATTGTTTCTCTACCCCCTCTTTTCATATGTAAAATGTAGATTCACTGAGCACTAAGCAAAGTCTCATGAGCACACAACCACTGGCCTCACTGCCTACCCTCCCCCCTTTTTTCGTCCCTCCTTCTCTTCTATCGCTCTTTGCCCTTTAAATATTGAAGTCCTCAAAACCCTCCTGAAAAAGCAGAGGTCACAAATCCTACTGGGACTTGTGTTTCTTCTTCCCAGGTGTGTCCTCAACCTTGGCAAAATAAACCTCTGAATTGACTGAGACCTGTCTTGGTAACTTTTTGGGTTGCACGGGATGTGCAGGAAGGGCCAAGATGTAATGAGACGGAAGCCATTGTTCTCCCTGGCTCCAGGGTCCTCAGGACCACTAACCCCCTACATTTTGGGGGTTAGTTTTCTTTTGCATTGGCTTCTTCCAGGAGGGGCTAGGTGGCAACGACCCCTTGGAAATACACGTCTAAGCTGGCACTGTCTATACACACACCACTCTGAGGCCTCACCGTGCTCTGATTTTCACACGCATTTCATCACATATTTGTTTTATAATCTCATGATACCATTTTAAATGCTCTAATTAGACAATGTGGAGTCTGTATGATTCCATTAAGAGTATTTGAGTGAAAATAAAAAGGGAATTAACTATCTTAGCTGAAACCTCTAATTGCTTGTGGGAAGGCAGAAAACAAAAATGCCCACCTACAGGGGTTGTTCAGATCTTAAGATTAAAGACAATATTTCACCAAGTCAGTAATAATCACCGCCAGGAAACATTTTCTTTTTCCCTTCAAAACAGAAGGAAGACAAATCAAATGAGACTTTCACAGTTTTTCCTTCTGTTGCCATGCGAGTGTCCACAGGCCACTGGATGAAAGGCTCGATTGGTGCATTGACTCTAATAGCCAAGCTCTGTACCATGCAAGTGAGCTGGCAGGGGCAGGGAGAGCTGGAAGGAGGAGAGTTTTTCAGTGACAGCCCAGGAGGGTTCTAATGTCACAAGCACTGCCACTTCCCTTTCAGCCCCTATCCTTCCACCCCAGCTGTGGTCCTGGCTGCACTTGGGGGCTGGCTGGGGCAGGATCTATCCGAGCCGTGAGGGCCACATCCCTGCAGGGCTCCACACTCAGATGATGCACATCTCTCTGCAGCGGTTTCACGGATGTTCTGATGGAGAGTAAGATGTTTACCCAGCAGCTCAGACTGACGTTCCATTCTCAGCATGCACTGCCTCAGGCACACCATGAATGCATAACCATTTTTACAAATTCTGTAACTCGCATGTAAGCATCAGCTATATAGATAATTTTTTTTCTCTTTTTGGCCTTAAAAACTGTCTTTATTTGCTGAATTTTAAATATACCTCAAGGTGATGGAGGTGGGAATAACAGATGAAACAGGGCTGTCAAAATGTTGGTAATTATTGACGTTGAGTAATGGGTACGAAAGGGTTCATTATACTCTGATACTTACCTGTATTTGAAAATACTTATAAAAGATGAACATAAATACACCACTGTGTTTTGCATCTATCAGTTTTTATTCTAGAAAGTGGCCTGTGAGGACAAAGTGTAAGATTTTTGCTGATAGACATGAGGGAGAACTTTCTGGAAGACTGATGGGTGTCTTGGGAAGCATTCCAGCAAGGACTTTGAGATGGACTGTGGGTGCCAAACAAGCATGGTCTCCATTTGATCTTTCCCATCTTGCTGCCTCCTCAAGGGCCTGATGCACCTGCAGATATTTCCCCAGTGACTGCTGGGCTGGTGGGGACCCCTGGGGACATCATATCACAGGGCTGGGGACATTGTATCATGGGGCCCTGGCTCTTGCCACGTGCTCCTCCTGGAAAACTCACTCTCCTCATCCTGTACTGTGTGCACTGAAAATCCTCCTTGAAGCCTTCCTGACTACCTCAAGTGAAAGTGGCTGTTTCCTCACCCTTTGGCCCTCTCTGATGACGCTGGTTTCTATTTGGTATTGGAATTGGCGGTAGGGCTCCTGGGTGGGTGGGTTCTGTTCTTCCCGGAGAGGGTGTTGTTACCCGAGGCCAGATTTGTGGTCTCCATGAACAGCCCCTGGATGCTGTCTCCTCTGGGCCCCGTTTCCAATATTGAGCTTTCCTAACCCCACAGGGTAAAGGGTCAGTGGCCCTGCCCCTGCATGACCTGGGGCCAGCCTGTTCCCCTAAGCCTCACTCACCTGAAGTTAAGATCCAGAACTGCCGGTCTGTCCAGCTGGAAAAGCCCGCGTCTAACGGCCATGGTGCTCCCAGGCCTGGCTTCTTGGCTTGTTTTGCTGTATCTGGCATCCAGTCCTACTTCTCCTGATACATGCAGGGGGAAGGGCCCTTTCCTGGAGACACTCATGCCCCTGCCTGCTGTGACACTAATTTCCAGGGACACATCTGAGCACATCTAGCATGCGAGGGACTGGTGGCCCGGCCCGAATCCAGCTCCTCCCCAGGGCTGAGCTGTCAAAATCACGAACCTTTTGGTGGTGACAGGAAGCAGGTGAGGCCTCTTCCATTAGCGATCACTCTGCAGCATCAGGCAGAGACATTTTCCACTTTTAAGAGAATTTATCTGAGGCAGCTTTGGCATGTCCTGGGCAGAGGCTCAGGGACAACCCCTGGGAACAGGTCTCCATCCTCTCTTCCTTAGGCTCAAGGAATTAAATGACATTTTATTACTCCAATAAATATTTCAGGGGCTTCTTTTGTCTCCAGAAACAATAGAGGATGAGAAGAGGAGACACATCAATGTCTTGCTGCTGTTCCTTTGAGGGGCTGGTGGCCTGTGCAGGGTCCCCCTCAGAGCCATTTAGGAGAGTTGCAGCCTAAAGCTGCTTCTGGACAGGAGACATCACTGACCCCTGCTGTGGTCATCCTTGCTTTAAACCAGAAACAAAATTTGTCCCAGAGTGAGCTTGGCATACATGGAGCTAGTCATGGTGGGCCTCCTTTTTACTGCTGCAATCCTGTTTCAGAGAGGTTGACATGTAAAAAAATATGAGTCTTAGAATCAAAGACATGTGATAATGACATGTTCCCAGAAGTGTTATCGAGAGGCAGGAACAAGGGAAGGGTGCAGGGGACAGGTCCTGGGGAGGGAGAAGTGGTGTAGGCTGGAGTGGTCAGGCCAGGAAGGCTTCATGGAGGTAGTGGGCCCAGAGCTGGGCTGTGACAAGGTCTGCATAGGAAGGGGCAGGGCAGAGGCACTGGCAGGGCTGTGGGAGCAGAGCGCTCCTGGATTGCAGAGGACCAAGGCATGTGGAATTTGTCTGGGCATCAGTGAGCAGCCCCTGAAGTTTCCAGCCTAGCAGTGCTAAAGGGAAAGATGTTTTAGGGAGAGTACTCTGAGTTTTAGAGAGAGACTGAGGCATAAGTTAACAGTCAGGAGGTTATGGAGGGAGCTGAGTGTTGGAAACAGAGAAGCAGTCTGGAGCTGGGGACAGGGTTGACAGCGGTGATGGAGGCTGAGAACATGAGATAGTGACGGGTCTCATCACGCCCACAGCCGTTTCCCTGAGCTGCCTCTCTGCCTAGAGGTCTGGGCTTCGGTTACCTCAGAACCTTGTTCCCCACCCACTCACCAGTCCCAGGTCCACTGTGGACCACTCCCAAAGCCCCTTGGGCATTCCACACCCTCCATATATGGGAGAGCATGTTGCCTGCAATGGATCCAAGCCTTCCAGACATAAAAGGACTGATGTGGGATAAGGGGCAACCATCATCACTGGAAACTTCTTCTTCTTCCGATGAAACTATGATAACACTTCTCTCCTCTAGGGTGGCGCCTGGCTGCACCTAAGGTGGTCTGCAAAGGAGCAGAGATGCTTCCTCAGGCAGTACCCTTGCAACGAGTCCCCCCAGGAATATCCTGCACCACCCTGCAATCACTTCCGCCAAAGGTGACCCAGATAGCTTCCTGGCACCAGCTAGAAACACAAGCTAATTCTCCAGTGGGCTACCAGTCTAGGAGATGGGGAGAGGGGAAAGTCAAGATGGCTACTGAAGAGCTGGGCATCTAGAGAGGCTTCTAGTGGAACAGAATGGAACTCATGTGAGGGATGGCATGGTCGGGAGCCCACATGGTGCCCCTACAAGCCCTGAGACAGTGCTGTCTCCTCCGGATCAAGGCCACCTGAGGGTTGGTGCCAGCCCCAGAGGTCCCCCCACCCTCACATCCCAATGCCTTCCCAGGGAAACTTCCCTGCCTTTTTGTGTGGTGCAGGCTGCTTTCCACGAAGACCAGATGGAACTCATTAAGCTTAGGTCTGTTGTGACTGAAGACAGATTTAGTTCACCCAGAGGCAAGAGCCGAGTGCTGATTAGCTGTGCTGTCCTGCCCACAAAGAAGGGGATGGAAGGTGTGCTAACTGCTGAATTTTAGGTGGAGTGTAAAATAAACGTCTCTTTAAGTTTTGAAGGTTTAATGACTCATAAGATTATTCCAAATTACTTGCCGCTCTAATATTCAGTTTCTACCTTTCCCAGTGGGCCGGGGTTCCATTCCTCCTAGTTGTAAGGACTCAAGTTCATTGATAGTAGGAGGTAGTGGTGATTTGTCAAGAACAGTTTCTCTCAAGGTATGTACCATATGAGCTTGTGTGTGCATGTGTGTATGAGTGTGTATTACTGTGTGCGTGGGTGTATAAGTGTGTGTGTGTGTAAGGGTACAGCTTTGGGGGAGTGTTGTCCTCATACACACCACTGTTGGCCTGTTTAGAAAAGGTGAGGCAGTCGTAGCTGTGTCCCTCCAGGTGGATTAGCCAGTCATGCCTTAACTGTCCCTGAAGGTGTTTGCAGACCCCGACCTGGGATGAAATGCCAGGCCTGGTGGTATAATGCCTGTTGCTAAATCAGGCCTCGAAAAATCCCTTCAGTCACCACCAGTATAGCATACAGGCTTTGTTTGTGCAGTGCTGTAGGGCAATAACTGTGCACATGGTGCTGAACCAAGCAAAGTCAGTAAGCTGCTGGTGGCCTCTTCCCCGTGAGGCCCGTTGAATTGCTCCAAGAAAGCAAGGAGATGGCTGTTTATCCTTGCAGAGTTTATGCCATTCCGTTTTACTATAAGCATCTTGAATGTTAATTTGGATAATAGACTTGTTTCTTGATGTGAAGATCAAATAAGAGAGTGGAACCGCATCTTCCACACCGAGCTGGAGCCGGAGGTCAGAGCAGTGTGCTCCACTGTGAAGCACTTAGCACAACATCTGGTGCACGATCCACACAGCCAGAAGCCGCATTAGCATTACGGAAGAGAAGTGTGCATTTCCTCCATGCATGAATCATGGAACGTCAGAGGTGGCAGTGGCCTTAGAAGGAGGGCAGGAGATGAAAAGGGTTTTGGCAGAAGCAAGAATCAGACCTGGGCCTCCTGGCTTCTGCCAGGCCTGCAAGCTGCCTCCTTTATGCCTGTTTGCCATTACCTTCAGGCCATTTGGTTGACATTCCCCGCTTTGTTATGGACAAATATCAAAATGACTGCTCAGGGCTGTCACTTAGGGGGCCGTTTTGATCTTCAGAGGTGCTTTTTTACCAGCAAGACTTCCCCATACTGTTTTCTGGCATATGGCCTCAATGCCGACATCAGCTGCCATATTTTTACATCGGATCTGCTGCAAACGCTGATCGCCTGTTTACCCAGTCAGGCAACCATGTGCCTAATTCTTCCTAGAAGAAGGCTTTGAATATTCATGAGGAATATGCCTTCATGTATATCGCAGTTGCCTGGTCTGTCACTGCTGTTCTCTGCATGCAGTTATTAGTATTTGCTGTTGACTATATCAGCAGGTATTTGGCCTCGAAGCCTTAAAAAAATTCTGTATTCCTAATGAACTGCCACAATTACAGTGGCCTGTATTTATTTCATTGGGACTGATTTCTCAAATGTCCATATGGTGGGAGAGTGGAGGGCAGACAAACTGAAAAGTATCTGAGGCAGTTCTCAATCAACTTAGAAGTTTATTTTGCCAAGGTTAAGGATATGCCTGGAAGAAAGGAATATAGAATCCCAAAAACAGTCTGTCCTCTGTGTCTTCTCCAAAGATAACCCTGAGGGCTTCACTATTTAAAGGGGAAAAGCAGGCTGGAGAGCAAAAAGGAAGAGCATGGTCACGTTACTGAATCCACAGGTGGCAAGGGAAAAGGAGTAGTAGTGCAGGGAGTAGTCAATCACAAGTCCTCTCTCGTTCAGTAAATCAGCAGTTTACATAAGAAAAGCCAATCTTTAACCTTTTTTTCTGTAGCTCTGCTCAGGAACAAATGCAGAGGCAACTTCTTGCCTGTCTCAGCTTTCACCTTAATTTTTTCCTTATGGCAGAGTGCATTGGGGTCCTGAGTCTTTTTTTTTTTTTCCACAAGACATAAGGTCCTACTGTCTTAGGAACACTCCATCTCAATGAGAATTGCATTTTGTTTTTAATTTCATGGATGTTTCTTTGTGGATTCTTGGTTTTTTTGTTTTATTTTGTTTTGTTTTGTTGGAGTCAGTGTCTTGCTCTGTTGCCCAGGCTGGAGTGCAGTGGCAGAATCTCAGTTCACTGCAACCTCTGCCTCCCGGGTTCAAGTGATTTTTGTGCCTCAGCCACCCAAATAGCTAGGGCTACAGATGTGCATGACCATGGCCCAGCCAATCTTTTGTATTTTAAGTAGAGAGGGGTTTTGCCATGTTGGCCAGTCTAATCTAGAACTCCTGGCCTCAAGTGATCCGCCCCCCTCAGCCTCCCAAAGTGCTGGGATCACATGTGTGAGCCACCATGCCAGCCACTTGTTTTGCATTTGACTTCCTTGAGTCTCAGTTCATGAAAAATGGGTGCGTCACTTCAGATGCACATGCGTGTACACACAGTCACATGTGGAGCTATGCTGACAGCCCCATCACACAGGATCAGAGAAGGTTTCCTAGGGGAGACCTTTGAATCCAAGGGAGGAGGGCAAATTGTGACAGAAGAGGGAAGGCGATTTTATGTACCTGCGATGAGATGAAAAAGCTCCAGTAGAAGACAATAGGAATGACTTAAGCTGGAATTCGGAGAAGACTAAGGGGGAGGCCTGGTGGGGGTGAGGGCGGGGGGTCATATAGTGTTTACCCAAGAGCTTACCTGCTGGACTGACACAGATCCCAACTGGAACACTCACTGGCTGTGTCATCCTAGAGAATGACCCTACCCCCACGCCTCAGTTCCATCGTTGGTAGAGAATCGCCACCTCCCAGAGTTCTTCTGAGACCAAGTGAGGTGAGGGGAGCTGGGCACTAACAACTCAGCTCTTGCTCTGTGCCTGCTCCAGGTATTATTTGGGTGTGCAGTGCATCTCAGTATTGCAAATGGGAGTTTTCCAGACTCTGAATAGCAGTTAAAAAACAAAAAAATTTAGGGCTAGAAGTAGATTCATCACCTGAGGGTGTGAACCCCCTGTGGTCTCCTTCCTTCAGTTTCTCGGCATAATTCAGTGGTTTTGCAGCCTTCAGCGTGCTGTGGACAGCTGAAATTGCAGTTGGCGAGATCTCCCATCACCTAGTTAGCTTTCTCTATCTCTTCTCCCATACACAATAGTCAACACCACCGCCGCTTTCCCTCCAATTTTCTCCCAGACTGACTGCTTACCTGTCACGTCTGCTACTTTGCCCACTGCTGCTGACTCTCCACAGAGCTGGTGGAATGCATGGAACTCAAGGACAGGGCCTTTTCTTACCCTAGGGGAAAAAAAAAAGAGTCTCTTCTATTTGCTAATTTGCCTTGTTTCAGCTTCCCTCCAATCCTGCAAATTAGCAGGTCAGGCTGCTTTTAAAAAAGCTGGTGCATGGCCACGTGTGGTGGCTGACGCTTGTAATCCCAGCACTTTGGATCATTTGAGGTCAGGAGTTCAACACCAGCCTGGCCAACATGGTGAAACCCCGTCTCTACTAAAAACACAAAAATTAGCTGGGCGTGTTGGCGCCCACCTGTAGTCCCAGCTACTCAGGAAGCTGAGGCAGGAGAATCACTTGAGCCTGGGAGGCGGAGGTTGCGGTGAGCCAAGATCGTGCCACTGCACTCCAATCTGGGCGACAGAATGAGACCCCGTCTCAAAAAAAAAAAATGGTGGTGCAGATGCTAGTGCCATGAGGCTGCTTCTAACCCTCGTGTGGCTTCCTGTGCCCTCAGTCACATACCTTGTTCTAAGGGCCCTGCGTGTCCTGCCCTGTCTGCCTCTCCCTCACCCCTGCTTGAACTCACTCCTTTCCTGGCTCCTTCCAAAAGCTCCCTAGGCATACCTAGCTCCCTCCTGCCTGAACCCCTGCTGTTCCCTCTTCCTGAAACACTCTCGCTCACTTTTTGCCTGAGTAGTTTCTTCTCATTCTTCTTTCTTCCAGGGAGATAGGCCGCGAAAGGCTTTCTGAGCAAAGACTGTTACTAGGTTCTTTTCATCCACGGTATATACAAATATATGCATAAATACAAATTGCGCCATGTTTAGTTGGACATGGGGCTCTCTGGCTAATCCACAGTTTTGATGAGAGCAGGAACTGTGTCTGTTTCACTTTTACACTGTACTCCCCTGATCACAGGGCTGCCAGGAGCCCAGATGGTGCCTTTCTGCAAAGTGGACAAGGGTCCTTCCTCAGGACACTTGATATATCTACTGGAACATTGTTTTAGTACACTTTTTTTTAGAACAAGACACATTATTACCATCTGCTAGAAAATTAGAATAATAAATACAGCATTCTATGCTGTTGTGGTGTGACCTAGATATGGTATTTTTTCACAGTGCACAAATTGTACAACTGTACTCGGCAATCCTCCCTATCACCTACTGCAGTGTCTACATCATAATTAATATTTGTTGAGTAAATTAATTATTAATGGGAAAGCCCTGAGGCCAGGGTAAGAACAATGGATTCAGAATCTGGCTGCCAGGGCTTTGGGGACAAAAGTCATCACTTGCTAGCTGTCATCCACCAAGCTGTCATCCACTGCTTGGAGCCTGTTTCTTTACCCGTAAGACAGGGTTCATGATCCCTGGCGTCCTCTTAGGTTTGCTGTGAGGGTCTAGCAAGATCACAGTGCAAAGTTAACATACTTGGCTCATGGGCCCTCAGTGTAGCAGCCCCACTTGGTGCCCGTGCTGTCTCCTGCCTTTTCTCTGCCTTCATTTGCAGGCTGCAAGCTTCTCACCTCAGGCCATCCAGGCTCTCAGTGGTTCTCAGGGCTTTCTCCAAACTGTGTACTTACTCAGCCCTCAAGGGCAGGTGCAGGGTGGGAATGGCTGTGGTTGGTGGGAGGGAATTGATATACCAGGGACAGCATCTCTCCATGGGGATAGGACCTGTGGGTAAATGCCCCAGCCTCCCATATCTTAGAGGGATGAGTCTGAGGTGTTTACAGCTCCCCAGACAGTCCCCAGCAGGTTGGAGCCTCAGTTTCCCACAGTGGCAACGAACCCAGCAGACCCACTGTAGCTTTTCTCCCTTTCCTTCCTCACCCTCTCCACTTTCTTATTCCAGCTTCCTGGGATCAAATTCTAAAGAAACCAACCACACCCAAGTCCTCAGCTCAGTTCTGCTTTCAGGAGAACATTAATAACACCCATATCCTAGAGAATCAAGCTGGGTTTTTTCCATTATCTTCTGCTAGAATATCCTGAGGAAGCAGCTGCAATTCCAGCCTAGTCTCTGGAATAACAGGGAACTTGGGGATGGATCAATATCCAGAAGAGGGTGCACAGATGGTGTGGCCCACAGGGATTCTGGGGCTGGGGTTGGGGGAGAGTGGGGCAGAGATGAGGAGGAGCAGGGTTAAGGGCAGGGCCTGGGAGACACCATCTTAATGGTTCTGCCCTCGGGAGAGGGCTGCCAGCTGCTCCAGGACAGCCCATTGTTTCGGCTGAGAGAGGCAACGGTGCTCCCTGGAGTGCCGACTGGTCTGCCCGTTTCTTCTTGAATTTTTGTATTAGCTATTGCCACAGAAATGCTACATAGCAAAGCAACCCAAAAGCCAGTGACTCAAAACCCCAGCCACTGGTTCCTGCAGTTCACGTGGCTGGCACTGAGCTCTGGCAGGGCAGCTCTTCTCTAAGTCTCTCCCTTCCCAGGTGATGGTGGAGGCACAGGCTGAGAAGCTCCACCATACAAGTGTAGCATGTGGGCCATGCTTGCCGGTGTCTCGTTGGCCAGAACAAGTCACGTGACTGCATCCGACATCAGGGAATTTCCTTTTGCCCTTAGGCAGATTTGATGCAAAAATGTGGACACAGGAAAGGGGAAGAACTGGAACCCTTAAGCATTCCACCACGCGCGTGGGGAGGGTCTCCAGTAGTAAAACCCATTTTCTTCCAAGTGTCTGTACTTTCTGGGCATCTAACAGTGACATGACCAGTGCCAGTGAGCAACCTCTGCCTTTAGACTTAGGGTTCCAACTTGAAGCTAACATGGCAAAGTCTGCTTCTTTTAAACTCAACCTCGCCTCTGTTTGGTTTTTTGTTTGTTTGCTATTTCTTTTTAGAGCTGGGGTCTCTCTTATTGCCCAGGCTGGGGTGTTGTGGGGCACGATTACACTTCACTGCAGTCTCAGCCTTGGGTTTGAGCAATCGTCCAACCTTAGTCTTCTGAATAGCTGGGACTACAGGTGCCTGCCATCACACCCATCTCTTTTTAAAAAAAATTTGTAGATATGGGGTCTTGCTGTGTTGCCCCAGCTGCTCTTAAACTCCTGGCGTCAAGAGATCCTCCCACTTCAACCTCCCAAAGTGCTGGGATTACAGGCGTGAGCCACCCCACCTGGTCTGTTGCATCTGTTTAGCGTAACCCATCAGCCTGAGGTGCAGGTGCAGTTCTTTCCTCTCCATTTCTGAGCACTTACCTGTCTAGCCTGGCAGGGAAGCCCAGTGCTTCCCGATGGCCTAACCCAGCATCATTGAGTCCAAGGCGGCAGCAGGA
Organism: Pongo abelii; assembly: GCF_028885655.2. Classification (NCBI taxonomy): domain Eukaryota; kingdom Metazoa; phylum Chordata; class Mammalia; order Primates; family Hominidae; genus Pongo; species Pongo abelii. Next base: position 33,855,679 of record NC_072005.2, on the reverse strand, counting down.
GTCTCTTGTCAGTCACTGCCATGCTTCCTCCTCTCAGAGAGAAAACACTGGACCCAGGTGGCCTTCTTTTCCTGATGTCCTAGAACTGATCCTCCCACCCCACCGCTAGTCTGGACTCAGCTCATTTGCGGTTCTCTTCTGGGGCCCTGAGGCTCAGTGAGGACCATCCAACCCCCACAGAGTTTCTCGTCATGTCAGAGCTCCAGAAGGAAGAGTTAGTCTTGATGCTTTTCCTCCCCGGAGGTTCCTTGGCTCCTTTGCAAATGTGTCCTCCTCCCCCACTCCTCCCCTTCCGCTCCAGGGGCACGATGCCACCAAATGTCCTATCCCACTTTTGCTGGTGCCCCCACCTTCCACTGCATGCCAGAGGGGGCCGCTCACATGACACTTCTCAGAAAGACCTGCTCTAAGGTGACATTCTTCCACCCAGCCTGAGAAGCTGCTGGCAGCTTTTTTTGAAAATAAACAAAATCACTTTTCATTCCACCCTGTTGGTACATTTGTTTATGTTTTCTACTTAAGGTTGTGTTTGAGCTCAGGGCCTTGGGTGAGAAAAAGCTGGAGAATTCTAGGCCTGGATGTCCCCTGGGGCCTGTTCTGCTGTGACTCTCCATGACTCTGCTGCGAGAAAGAATCCTTTCCCTCATTTTCCTGCCATCCTTCACAGGCCGGGGCTGGACTCACCTTGGGGGTGTGGTTGACCCCACATGTGCACAGCTGCCCTCTGTCCCTGTGCTGAGTTTCAAACATTGCTTACCCTGCAGCTGGCTTTAAAAAGCATCATAAAGATCAGGCTGGTGGGAGGAGAAGGAGGAGGCATGACTGGGGGAACTTCAGAGCTATAAACATTTAGGCATCTGCGGCTGATTTAAAAGCATTCTAATTTAGCAGCTGTCTTGGCACAGCTGGCTACCCTGGTGCACAGTACCATTGAGCAAAGAATATATTTAATACGATTTATGCAGGCATTGCCACAGAAAGTTTCTAACCAAAATATGGCCTTAAAGTGAATGGACAGAGGCCAACAGTGAGTGAAGCTTGTGGCATAGCTTGGGGCTTAGTGTCCCCATCACCTTTGAAGCTGTGTGTGAGGGGTGGGGTGGGGGGGCACGTGTTTAGCAAAATTGTCTCAAAATTATAAAGACAATTAGTTTGGTGTGCCTGAAGGTCAATCTCCATTTTCAACTTCCTTCTGTCCCAGGCACCTGCTGTTCATCCTATTTTCTACTGCATTCTTTTGCTTATTTGTCCATCCATCCATCCATCCAACTGTCCATCCAAACATCCACCCAGGACTAAGTGACTGCATTTGTGCTGGATGCTGTAGTAGTGTAGGCCCATCCTCAGGAGCTTGCATTTTATCAGATGCAGCAGATGCTGCCAGTGCACCACCTATATCCCCTTGGCCCACACCAGAGGCCACCAGCAGTTTCCATGCTTACTGATGCCATCCTATCTTGAACACTTGTGTCTCTGTCAGAGCACTTTCTCTGCCATTAATGCTTATGGCCTGTGGCCCATGGGGCTCAGCCCAAAAAGGCTGAGAGGTTAAGAGAGTAATCCTCCATCAATACAGGATGGGAATGGGTGGCGATAGCCCCCAGACATATTGTGAGGGTTTGAATCCAGATTCCTTGGCCCTTGGTACCTTGTCAGGATAATTTTGAAGTGTGTTCTATGGAGTTCTTAAATGTTCAATAGTTTGAATATTTGTTGCCCCAGATCTCATGTTGAAATGTAACTCCCAGTGTTGGGGGTGGGGCCTGGTGGGAGGTGATTGGATCATGGGGATGGATTTCTCATGAATGGTTTAGCACCATCCTCATGGTGCCCTCCTTGCAATAATGAGTGAACGCTCATGAGATCTTGCTGTTTAAAAGTGTGTGACACCTCCCCACCCTCTTGTTTCCACTCCCACCAGGTGGGACACCTGCTCCCCTTTTGCTTTCCACCATGAGTGGAAGCTTCCTGGGGCCTCACCAGAAGCAAATCCTGGCACCATGTTTCCAGCACAGACTGCAGAACCATGAGCCAAATAAACCTCTCACCTTATAAATGACCCAGCCTCAGGTATTGCTTTATAGCAATGCAGAAATGGCCTCATATAGCAGGTTCCCAGCAGGACTTAGCCAGTCACCGCAGTGGTACTTGTTCACTGTCACCCACTCATTCATCACAGTTATAACCTGCTTACTGTCACCCATTCATTCACCAGAGTGAGAACCTGTTCACTGTCACCCACTCATTCACCACAGTGGGAACCTGTTCACTGTCACCCACTCACTCACCACAGTGGGAACCTGTTCACTGTCACCCACTCACTCACCACAGTGGGAACCTGTTCACTGTCACCCACTCATTCATCACAGTTATAACCTGTTCACTGTCACCCATTCATTCACCAAAGTGAGAACCTGTTCACTGTCACCCACTCATTCACCACAGTGGGAACCTGTTCACTGTCACCCACTCACTCACCACAGTGGGAACCTGTTCACTGTCACCCACTCACCACAGTGGGAACCTGTTCACTGTCACCCACTCACTCACCACAGTGGGAACCTGTTCACTGTCACCCACTCACTCACCACAGTGGGAACCTGTTCACTGTCACCCACTCATTCATCACAGTTATAACCTGTTCACTGTCACCCATTCATTCACCAAAGTGAGAACCTGTTCACTGTCACCCACTCATTCACCACAGTGGGAACCTGTTCACTGTCACCCACTCATTCATCACAGTTATAACCTGTTCACTGTCACCCATTCATTCACCAAAGTGAGAACCTGTTCACTGTCACCCACTCACTCACCACAGTGGGAACCTGTTCACTGTCACCCACTCACCACAGTGGGAACCTGTTCACTGTCACCCACTCACTCACCACAGTGGAAACCTGTTCACTGTCACCCACTCACCACAGTGAGAACCTGTTCACTGTAACCCACTCGTTCATCACAGTTATAACCTGTTCACTGTCATCCATTCATTCACCAGAGTGGGAACCTGTTCACTGTCACCCATTCATTCACCACAGTGGGAACCTGTTCACTGTCACCCACTCATTCACCACAGTGGGAACCTGTTCACTGTCAGCCATTCACCATAGTGGGAACCTGTTCACTGTCACCCACTCACTCACCACAGTGGGAACCTGTTCACTGTCACCCACTCACTCACCATAGTTGGAACCTGTTCACTGTAACCCACTCACTCACCACAGTGGGAACCTGTTCACTGTAACCCACTCACTCACCACAGTGGGAACCTGTTCACTGTCACCCACCCACTCACCACAGTGGGAACCTGTTCACTGTCAGCCACTCATTGGCCTTTCTTGCTTCCTCATCTTACTTCCCCGTGCCTTCATTGAGATTCTTGGGATTGCCTCTAAATTTAACTGCCTGCCCATGAGTTCTTGTCTCAGAGTCTGCTTTGGGGGACTCTAAGCTAAGACAAAAGACAGGGGTCTGAAATTTCTTTCACCTGTCTCCTTTGCTAGATTCTATGTTTCCTGAACCTTATGTCTTACTTTTTCATAGATTACCCCCTCATTCTGGGGAGCACAAGCTCTGCTAGCTTGCTCAGGAGGCGTGTCTCATTTGTGCATATTTGGAGGCATTTAATTTCTGAAAGAATCTTAAGTCTACCCTAATATTTGTTTGATAGGTTGGTTGTATATAGAATTCTAGAATTTTCTTTTGGAATTTTAAAGATATTTGTATTAGTTTATTCTCACACTGCTATAAAGAACTACCGGGGACTGGATAATTTATAAAGAAAAGGTATTTAATTGGCTCATAGTTCTGCAGGCTGTATAGGAAGCATGGCTGGGGAGGCCTAAGGAAACTTACAGCCAAGGTGAAAGGTGAAGGGGAAGCCGGCCCGTCTTACATGGAAGGAGCAGGAGGAAGGGAGAGAGTGAAGGGGAAGGTTCTACATGCTTTGGACAACCAGATTTCATGAGAACTCTATCATGAGACAGCATTAGGGGAATGGTGCTAAACCACTAGCTACCACCCCCAAGATCCAATCACCTCCCACCAGGCTCCACCTCCAACACTAGAGATTACAACTCAATATGAGGTTTGAGTGGGGTTGCAGACTGAAACCATATCAACACTGCTTTGTCTTAAGGTTCTAGTGTTGTGGTTGGGGACTTTGAGGCCATTTTGTGCCTGACCGAGTGTGTACTAGTGTGTCCCATGGCTGCTGCTGGTTAGGCACAGAAGCATCCCCTGAGCAATTCTAGTTGTCAGGGAGTCGGGAACAGCCTGCTTGCAAGGATCTAGGTGACCGCTGCAGTGTGAACACCAAGGCAACTCCTGCTACGTCTTTTTCTGGTCTCTTTGTTCTGTTCTTTATTGACCAATTTTTTAAAAATTCCTTTGCCACTGTTACCCTGTTTGAAGGATCATAGTTTCCAAATTTTATTTTGTTTTATTTTATTTTATTTTGAGATGGAGTCTTGCTCTGTCACCCAGGCTGGAGTGCAATGGTGCAATATTGGCTTACTCCGAACTCCCCCTCCTGGGTTCAAGTGATTATCCTGCCTCAGCCTTCCCAGTAGCTGGGATTACAGGTGCCCACCACCACGCCCGACTAATATTTGTATATTTAGTAGAGATGGGATTTTGCCGTGTTGGCCAAGTTGGTCTTGAATTCCTGACCTCAGGTGATCCTCCCGCCTCAGCCTCCCAAAGTGCTGGGATTACAGGCATCAGCCACCAAGCCTGGCCTTCCAAATTTGATTTTTTTAAATGTGGATTTGTGGATTTGTTTTGATTAAGTACTAATTCTCCATGACATGTAATTTAAATGGCACCTAGGGCTTATGGTGAAAAGTAGGAGATTCCTAGTGCAGCTTCTGCTTCCAGTCCTTGTGCATCCTTCAGACATGCCCTATGGATGTGCAAGCATGTCGATGTGTGTTCCTTAAGAAGAAACACGCAAAAACTAACTCAGCCCCAAACTATTGCATATGTTAGCATGCCTTGCAGGTTGTCTGTCCTTCTGGAGTTTGCATTTTCATGCAGGAAGATGTCATTTAGCCTGATGCCATGGGAGTCAAGGTGCTATGGGAGTCAGGCAAAGCCTGTCTGAGAAGTTGAGGCCTGAAGGGAGACAGGAACTAATATCGGGGAACTGGCTTGAGCTCCAGAGAGAACAAGAGCCAGGTTTGAGGGCTCGAGGAAGCAGAGAGGGGGCTGTATAAGGTGAAGATATGGAAGCTGGAGAGATGGGCAAGGGTTGGATTCTGGGGGGCTTGAATGTGTGGGCATGCCTGGCAGTGTTTTCTTTTTGCAGATAAAAGTGGTGAATTGCTTCATTGACAGGAAAGCACTGCCATGAGCAAACTTAAAATAATAAAAATAGACGTCAGTTGAGTGCCAGACACTATTCTGTCCTTTACCTGTATGACCTCCTTTTACCTCCACGATAGCCTTATGAGCTGGGTACTGTTATCATCATCATTTCCATTTTACCAATAAAAACCTTAAGGCACAGAGAGGTTTAGTGACTTGTTCAAGGTCACACTGCAAATAAGTGGCACGGCTGGGTTTTGAACCTGTGTTGTCTGGTCTAAAGCCCTTGCTCTTAACCCCTGCACCTCCTGCTGCTTAGCTTTCCTCTTTCTTGCCCTCAGTCTCTCTTTTCTTTTTCCTCAGCCCAATGCACCTTCTAGCATCACCTTTGTGGATTCAGGGTCTTTTGTGTTCCCAGGTCACCCACTTTGTCTTCTTCCAGGAAAGGCATCTGGGTATCAGCCACCCACACCTCAAGAACTTATGTCCTGTCAAAGAGGGTGATGGTGCCTTTGGAAATTATCTGTCCAGTCCCCCATTTTCCCCATGGGGAAACTGGTATCAGAGGGAAAATGGGAGTGGGGAAGGTAGATAAGGGAGATTTTTACAGATGAGAGGAAAAGGCAAGGAAGGGAAGGGATGGAGGGAAAGCAGAGTGTGGAAGTGCCATGTGAGCACCGTGATCTTGCTCCCATACGTGTCCCCACCTGAAGTAATGGTGCTCTGTGAAGGAGAGAGCACCTTACATCTGGAGCTTGGGGTGCACACTTGAGTTCTAGATCAACCCTAGTTACATATGCAATTATGGGCAAGCCACTTCGGCCTCTGAGCCTCCATTTTTCTTATCTATATAACCTGTTTTATTAAGTTTTGGAGGAGATTCGAATGAGATAATGGATGTGAAATGCATAAAAGACTACCTTCATTATCCAGGCACAGTGGCTCTCTCCTGTAATCCCAGCACTTTGGGAAGCTGAGGCTGGACTATTGCTTGAGCTCAGGAATTTGAGATAAACCTCAACAACCTTGTGAGATCCAATCTCTACAAAAAGTAAATTAATTAATTGAAAATTTAGCCAAGTGTGGTGATGTGTGCCTGTAGTTCCAGCTGCTCAGGAAGCTGAGGTGGGAGAATTGCATAAGCACGGGAGGTCAAGACTGCAGTGAGCCATGGTTGCACCACTGCACTTTAGTCTGGGTCACAGAGCAAGACTCTGTTTCAAAAAAGAAAAAAAACAAAGGCCAGGCACAATGGCTTATGCCTGTAATCCCAGCACTTTGGGAGGCCAAGGCAGGTGGATCACCTGAGGTCAGGAGTTCCAGACCAGCCTGGCCAACATAGTGAAACCCTGTCTCTACTAGAAATACAACAATTAGACAGGCGTGGTGATGCACGCCTGTAATCCTAGCTACTGAGGAGGCTGAGGCAGGAGAATCACTTGAACCCAGGAGGCAGAGGTTGAAGTGAGCCAAGATCATGCCGTTGCACTCCAGCCTGGGAGACAAGAGCAAAACTCCGTCTCAAAAAAAAAAAAAAAAAAAGAAAGGAAAGGAAAGGAAAAAAAAACCGACTATTTTTATTTATTCAATAAATATTTGTTGAGACACTACTTTATGCCAGGCTCATGAGTAACACTGAGAGGAGCCCTACCTTATTTCAGGTACTGTGCTAAGCATTTCATATGCATTATTTAATTCTTTCAACCTCGTTTGCAAAAGTATTGCTGCTGTTGTCAATGATGAAAACAAAGACCACCCAGAAAAAAAACAGCTTGATTTCTGAACTCTGGGAGTTAGGAAGGAAATACAAACCAATGAAGAAATTTACCAAACAGTTTGCTAAGATGGAAAAGCTGTGGTTTTGAAATGCTGGGAGAGAAGGGCATATGGTTCGTGGCAGTTCTGTTGATTAGGGATTGGAAACCAGCACTCTGAATTAGATGGAATAAGTCCAGGTGTCTGAACATCATTGGTTTAAACAAAATGCATGGGCATTGCCCAGGAGAGCAACTGTAGACAAGTGCAGTACAGAGTCTAGAAATCCAGGATGCTCGGAGTTCATGGCCCTTCCGCAGCTCAAGCTGGGGAGGGTGGAGTTCGGGTTCACTATCTCCTAGGCAAGCTGTGCTAAGCTGGGGCATTTCTTGTTCCCATAGCATCCTCGACTTAAAGTTGAGGAAATAGAGGTGGAAAGGCGAAGTAATGTGTCCCAGCTCGCATAGAAGCCAGGATTTAGACCCAGGTTGACTTTTTTGGAGCCTGTACTCTAAACCGTGACTTTCTGTTTATTACCATTTTTTTAAAAAAAAGGTATTCTTTAAGCTTAGTTTGTGGGAAAGGATTTTGGATATGAGAACACAGGTTGGGGGGATCTTTATTATTAGGGCAAAGAAAACTTTTCTGTTCAATGCCTTTCTAATTTCCAGCACAGAGAAAGCTGAGCCTGCGGGGTGAGAACAGAAACTGCCTAGAGAGCTGGGGGCTTGCTGGGAGACTCAGGGCTATCTCAACCCTGCCTGATGCCCCTCTCTTGGGGACAGCACCCCACTTCTTGGCTCATCTCCTTAAAGGCCCCAGTTGCCCTTGAGTTACCATCCAATAATGGTGTCAATCGGAAGCCGAGGCTGCATTGTCAGCCTGGCTGCAAATCAAAATAATTTGACATGTTCATTTTCCAGATTTCAGGTAGATCATGATGTTCCCCAGAAGGACATGAACAAAATCTATAAAAGGGAGAAAAAGAGTGTTTTTTTGCCTTGGATGATCCACATATGGTATAAATTATTGAGAAATTAGCATTTATCCATAATACCAGTAGCATGAGCAGTCAATAGAAATAATGACTTCCATGCAATCAACAGACAATAAATTCGGGGGTCAGAATGCTGCAAGAATGTGAAAGCTTCCATGAGAGACATTGCATGGAGGAAGGGGCGGGTTGTAAGGGCCCTGCTGTGATCGCGGCTGCACCTGGGAAGGCGGAGGAGCAATGAAGGACGGCCGTAAATGGGAGAGCAGTGGCACCAGAGCTACCCTGTGGTCGAGAGACTCCTAGAGGATGGAGCCGTAAATCCTGCAAACAGCAGCCCCGGGTAGTGGGCCTCCAGGGCAGCCTGCCCAGTTTACGGACTTCAGCAGAGCATTGGTTTTGGATTTGGGGTTGGAGACTGGTTCTCAACTTTGATAGTTCATTATAATAAACTGGGGAGTTTTTTATAAAAAATTACACATTTCCTGAGCCCCTTTCCCAGAAATCTTGACTTCATTGATCTGGAGTGGGTCCTGGCATTGGTTTATCTTATAAAAGCCCCCCACCCCAGGAGTTTCCAAAGTGCAATCGATTTTGGCCCCTGGGCTGGAGGCTGAATTGTGAAAGCACAATTTAAGAGACCTTGGTACCTAACAGGTGAAGATTTCATGGGCCTGGAAGTTGGGCATGCAAAAAAAAAAAAAAAAAAAGTAATTTTCTTTATAACCAGAATTCGTTTTCCATCCTCACATTTTACTTAAAATTTAATTGTACCCAGTGAGGTAGACTCAGGGAATCTTGAAGCTTAAACTTCCTTCCTTCTGATCCCTCAACTTGTTTAGAATTCTGTGGCTCCCCCAGGGAATCACTGTGAGCAGCTCAGGTGTGGATGGTGCAGGCTGCAGGGTGGGGCGGGAGTGGGGGAGGGAGGTCAGGAATGAGCAAGTGGCACTGTCATCTGAGATGAGAGTGGGTCTGACACTCGGGCTGGCATCTCCTGTATGGGCCTCGGTTTCTGTTGGGTCCGCCCAACAGAACTTCTGTGTCCTCTCCATAACTTCAGAACTTCTCAGGTTTGCCTGGCCTGTTCCCCATCTCTCTCTTTCTCCAGGGGGCCTTAGCAAGGGGGCACCTGCCTAGACAGGCCCCTCTGCCCAGCCAGCTCCATGAAGCCTCTATGGGGGGCCTGCGGGCTCTGGCATCTGTACCCCCAAAAGTGGAAGCTCAGGTCTCCTATGCTGTCAGGTTTCCTAAACTTCTGGGGGGTCCTATGGACTTCCCTTCTCACCCAGGGTTTTTTTTTGGGGGGGGGGTTATTTGTTTGTTTTGAGACGGAGTCTCACTCTGTCACCCCGGCTGGAGTGCAGTGGCGTGATCTCGGCTCACTGCAACCTCTGCCTCCTGGGAGTAATTCAAGCAATTCTCCTGCCTCAGCCTCCCAAGTAGCTGGGATTACAGGCACCCACCACCACACCCAGCTAATATTTTTGTTTTTTAGTAGATATGAGGTTTCACCATGTTGGCCAGACTGGTCTCGAACTCTTTACCTCAGGTGATCTGCCCACCTCGGCCTCCCAAGTCGGCTGGGATTCCAGGCATGAGCCCCTGCATCCGGCTTCACCCAGGGTTTTGATCTCAGAATAAGAAGGGGTCGGACTCTTTTTCCCCTCAGACACTCACCCTAGAGCTCATCTATTTTAATTCTAGATAAAATATCTGCCGTTCTTCCACCCAAGAGGTGTTTCTTTTTAATTTCCATTTCATTTTATTATTTTTGAACCACCTCTCTCTGTGCAGGAGGGTTTGGAAGGCATATGCTCCTCAGACCCGTGCTCGTTCTGCTGCCTTAGTTCTTGATTCTCAAGCAGCCGTTTCTCTGAAAGATCTCTGTTTTAGAAACAAAAAATGTGTTCTAGAAGCTCAGAGGTCAGGAACTGACTCTTTGCACTGCCTTCAGGGTAGACATGATCCAGACAGAAAATTCAAGAAAGTTGAAGGCCTGGAAGAAGCCTCCATTAAGTCTTACAGTGTCATCCCATCAAGCCTGGTTATAGAAGCTCTGAAAAGCAGGAAGGAGAAATTGGGGATGAGGGATGGAACTCGAGTCCTATAGACCCGTGCCATTGCCCGTGCCATTGCCCATTCCATGCCCTGGTCCTGTCTGCACTAGACTGTATTTGACTATCTTGCAAGGCCTTCCTCTTCCAGGAAGCCCACCCTGCATCTAGGGGCCTGCTATCAGTCCCACCCATGTCTTGTGTCTTGGGCTCTTGCTGCTTCATTCTGCTTCTCATTGTGAACTGCCTGGTGGTGTTTTTGTTTGTCTGTTTATTTGTTTGTTTGTTTTAAATCACTGGTACTGCTATTAACTCTCTTGTTAAAAATTATTTTTTTGCTAGAATGTGAGTCTCTGAGAAGCAAGGACTGTATTTTATTCAGATTATGGTCCTAGTGTCTAGCATATAGGGTGATAAGTCCTGAGAAATGGCGAGTGAGGACAGAAGATATATAAACATCTCTGCTGTGTCTCCTCCATGAGACTGGGTATTCTTGTGTCTCAGTTTCCTGAAGTTATATCCATTCCTGAAAAATAAGATATACAACAAAAATAATTACATTTGTTTGGTGTCCCATGCCTACGGGGTAAAATTACACTTTGTTGTACATCACATAAGGCCTCTGTGGTCCAACCCATACCTGCCTGGCCCCATCTCCCAGCCTTGAACATCCTGCTCTTTCTTGCCTCTGGGCTGCTGCACATTCTGTTCCTTCTACTGAATGCTTTTCCTCCAACTGTCCGGTTGACAAACTAGCAATCTCCCATCAGTCTCTGGACCTTACCTGAGATTCAGCTGCTCACTGGAGCCTCCCACACTCCTGCAGCCAAACATGAGCATGCTTCCTGTGTGTCCTGCTATAGCCAGGGCATCCCCTCCTCGCTATTCACAAGCCCACCCTGCAGACAGCCTTTCTAACCATTTCTATTCTGATTGCTGGAGGTTACCTCCAAAATACAACATAAAATATAATTTTCTTAGACATGTCTTGGTACCCCAGTGTATCAACAGATGGCATTTTAAGTACCTCTCTCCTCCTTTCTGCTTACTATTCCTATTATTATGTTTAGTTTTTATATTTGACTACTTTTATATATTTAAGCCTCTACATTTCTTGCTGCGTCAACTTTGACAGTGACTTATGTTGGTTTCACAGCTCATGAGGTGAGGGCCAGGGCCCTGCCCTCCATTAATAATTATTGCTTGGCGGGGCGAGTGAGGATGGTTAATAGGTACAGAAATATGGTCAGATAAAATGAATAGGAGCTAGTATTTGACAGCACAACAGGGGGACTATAGTCAAAAATAATTTGTTTTATATTTAAACATAACTAGAAGAGTATAACTGGAATGTTTATAACACAAAGCAATGATAAATGCTGAGGAGATGGATACCCCATTTACCCTGATGGTATTGTGATGCATTGCATGCTTGTAACAAAATATCTCACGTATCTCATAAAAATATACACCTACTGTGTAGCCACAAAAATTAAACATTACAAAAAAATACTATTAAAAAAAAAGAAGTATGGCCAGGCATGGTGGCCCATGCCTGTAATCCCAGCAGTTTAGAACACGGAGGTGGGAGGATTGCTTGAGCCCAGGAGTTCAAAACCAGCCTAGGCAACATAGCAAGACCCCATCTCTACAAAAATAAATTAAGTTTGAGGCTGCAATGAGCTATGATTGCACCACTGCACTCCACCCTGGGTAACAGAGCAAGACCCTGTCATTCATATATATATATATATATATATATATATATATATATATATATATATATATATATATCTTGTTCTGCTAAAGAGTTATACCAACGTAGATTTTCACCAGGAATGTATAAAAATTTCAGATGGGATAATGTATATTTTTATCTGGCAACATAATTGTGATTAACTTTTGTGTGTCTGTTGCTCTCCTAGACTTTAATTATTGAAGGCAGAGGCAGAGGTGATTCGCCCAGGGCCTGGGAGGGCAGCATTCAATATTCATGTAACTATTAGAAGAATTAGCCCAAACTTAAAAATAAGGGATTGCTGGGTGTTCTTTCTGGGGAGTGCTGGATTGACACCTCTCATTGATTTTCTACTGACAGGGCTACTTTACAGTTCCACAGGACAGAAGTGAACCTATAGATTTTGGTCTGGTTTAGATACAAATAATTTCTAAATGGTAGAAAGGATAACCCTGGCCAGGTGCAGTGGCTCACGCCTGTAATCCCAGCACTTTAGGAGGCCAAGGCAGGAGGATCACTTGAGCCCAGGAGTTAGAGACCAGCCTGGGCAAGATGGTGAGAGCTCATTTCTACAAAAATAAAAATTAAAAATTAGCTGGTTGTGGTGGTGTGTGCCTGCTATTTGGGAGGCTGAGGCAGAAGGATCGCTTGAGGATCCAGGAGTTTGAGGCTGCAGTAAACTATGATGACGCCACTGCACTGCAGCCTGGCTGATGGAGAGAGACCCTGTCCCTAAGAAGAAAATAAAGAACAGATAACCCCAGTGGTTATGGGTACTGGCCCTGAGAGCATTACCTAGTTTTGCATCTAATGTAGCACTCATCCTAATGTTCTTTTAAGTTGCCTAAAATACCATCTTCCTCAGATTCTCATTTGACAGAGTTTTGACGTCTTGCTGGTTGCCTCTTAATGAGTTAAGTAAAATCTTTGACACATATTTATCTTATATTTGCATAAAAGTCAAATTTTTATCTTTTTCAAATTATACTATAACACAACAATATAGTATTAGTAGAAATTTTAGCTTCAATAGTTTATTATGGGAAGCTCCTTCAAGGCAAGACCATCTTTTCTTTCTTTAGGCAAATGGTGCTACAGTTATTATTTTACAAGAAACAGGGCCAAGGTCTTGTTAATAAAAGAAATGTCTACTCCTCTGGTGAGACTCAACTGACAAGAGTCTTTGGAAGAAGGTTAGTATTCACAGTAATGAAGAGGGTTTGCCCTTAGGTGAAAAGACAAAAACTTTTGTCTTTTCTGTTAAAGAAAATCTTAACTGGCTTCAAAACCCTTGTCACCTCTCACATTTATCTCTTTCCTGGATCTGCTTTTTATCAGAAGAACCCACCTCCCTGGGCCATCTGGGGTAGGATGTCACCACTGCCAGAGCATTCTCTTTGATTCCCAAATGTCTGTCCTGCCAAACCTGGACATGTTCTACCCTTTATTCTACCTGGCTCACAAGGTGGTTGTAAGACAGTGGTTCTCAACTGGGGGTGACTCTGCCCCCTAGGGGACATTTGGCAATGCCTGAGAACATCTTTAATGGCTGCAATTCACGGGATGCTGCTGGCCAGCAGTGCTGTTAAATAGCCCATGCACAGGACAGCCACGCATGATGAAGAATTATCTGGCCCCAAATGCTGAAAGTGTCATGGTTGAAAAACCTTCTTGTAAGGGAGGTATGAAATAATAACTTTGCATTTTATTTACATTTTACAGATGAACTAACGGAGGCTCGGAAAGGTTAGTTGCCTCGCCCAAGGTCATACAGCAAGGAAAGAAACAGCGACCAGATCACAGTTCTTTTAGGCCTGCTCTTTATTCTCAAGTATGCTGCGTCTGGGGCTATCAATGGAACTGGGTAGGTGCAGCTGCAGAGTGTGGAAGGGCACTGGATTAGGAAAGAGGAGAGGCTGCTAAGAAAGTGGGAGAGGTGTGAGACCCGCTAGTCTCATTTGATAAAAAATGAAGCATGTCAATGACTATGCACATTTAGCTATCGGTGCTGGTTCTTTGGCTGCTGTGGGAACCCAGGATTCCTCAACAGAGATCTCCACAGGTGATCACAGAGTGTGGTGGTTTAGTGAGAATCCAGTTCATCTTAAGGTGCAGCCCTGTCTTTGGCTCTGAAAGCAGTGGCGTGTGTGGCACAGACTGAGAAAACTTTTCTCTGTGAAGTAGGAGAGGAGGTAGACAGGGGTAAGTTTAGTCTCCATTAATAAATGGAAGCTGGCCAGCACTCCCAGGACATGCACAATCGCCCTCTGCCAAACAGCCAGCATCAGCAATCAGTTCTGGGAGCCGAGTAGTTGAGGAATAAAAATGAGCTGTTGGCTCCAGGGAGGGACGGGCAGCTCTTTAGAAAGATTAAAGTTACCTTGTACCTTTCTGTCCCCTAATTACATTCATTCTAGAGGATATATCTGAATAACCTGAGAATCTGCCATAGCTGTGCAAAGCCAATAGACCATTACCTTGTTCCACAGAAATTGTGGGAAGGGGCAGAAGGAGCTGGTACAAAACCACCTGACCCCGAGCTGGTACCTGCCCAGGTCTGCACTTTCCTACCTCGATGCCTTTGCTGTCACCCTTCCCCATGCCTGGCATTCCCTTCCTAGTGCTGACACCCTCCCCTTGCCTATCCTCGAAACTCCTCTGTTCTTCAATGCCACTTCTGTGAAGGCTGCCTTTAACTTCCATCTGGAAATGACCACTTTGCCCCCTGAATTCTTGTAGCCTGTCTCTTTATCTGCCTGTTTCTTGTGACTCTTATGATTCTCTTTGTATTGTGTTGCGGACTGAATGTTTATGTTTGCCCCAAACTTTATACGTTGAAATCTCAACCCCCAGTGTGATGGTATTTGGAGGTGGTGCCTCTGGGAAGTAATTAGGTCACAAGGGCAGAGCCCCCATGCATGGGATGAGTGCCCTTATGAGAAGAAGCCAGAGAGCTGCTCCTTCTGCTCTCTACCATGTGGGAGCACAATGAAGACAGGGAGCTGCCAACCAGGAAGCAGCCCTCACCACACACTGGGTCGGCTGGCGCCGTGATCTTGAACTTTCCAGCCTCCAGAACTGTGAAAAATAAATTCCTGTTATTTATAAGCCACCCAGTCTGTGGAATTTTGTTAGAGCAACCCGGGTTGACTAAAACTTGCAGTTGTTTGAGTTTATATCTAATTCTATTTTGTGGTTTCCTAAAAGAAAACACTCATACAAAGATATTTTGTGGAAACTAAGAGGAGGGGTGTCACATAGGAGAGCCTACCACTGCAGCCATGTCTTGGGTCTCTGTGCTCTGAATCCCTGCTTGGCCAGCCTCCTGGAGGTGAGTGAGCTTGTTTTTCTCTCTTCTCTTTCCCAGCAGGCACTACCTTGGCTGACTCCTCTCTCTTCTATACTGGAGATTACCGTTATCCTCGCTTACCTCCATCTTGCTCACCCTGATCCCACTGGAAGTCAGTCTTGTGATCCTTTAGAGTCACCCTCATTCCTACAGCAACCCCAAGCAGCTCATCAGAGCATATCCCCACAAAAAACAGGGCTCTGGCTGCTCAAAGAGGAGTCCTGGCAATTAGAGATTCCACCTAGAGATTCCTTCCGCCTCACTCCCTGGATCCTTGCTTTTCCTCTCTGCTAAATTGGATGGAGGGTATTTATCTTTGCCCTTCCACTTCTGTTCTAGCTCTTAACCTACACAGGTGCTTAAGAACCACTTAATTGGATGAATGAATTTAGATATTTTTCTTGCTGGAGTCTCTGCCAAGATAGGCTGAGGACCCCAATTCCTGCCTGAAAAGAACATTTCTTGACCACTCTACCTGCCTTTCTCCCATGTCTTTGTCCTGGCTTCCTGAGGGGGCTTGTCTTATCTAGACCTGAGGGGAAAAGGACGGAAAGAAAGTGATTGGAAGGATTATTTTCTGAAGAATTCCCCTGCCCGGGAACCAAAGGACATGAGGTAGCAGGAGGGAGTTGTGATCAGTAGAGGAGGAAAATGGAGACGCAAGAAAATTCTTATATAAAACTTTCAAACTTTAGAAGAGGAGAAACTTTATATTTCTTATATTGTGAAACCTTAGACAGTAGAAGCTGTGAAAAGAAATTATCCAACTGAGTTTTAGCAGAATCTAAGGACCGGTGAACCTTTATGAAAAAATAGGTTTGGTTCTAGCAGTGAAACTTAACAAGAATATAGGCTGCTCATTAAATACGCTGCCTGCCTGTGTTCAAAATTGAAGGGTGTCTTTCTAAAGTTATACCATGCTTCAGTGTCATTCCAATGTATTTTCTTAGTCCTTGACATTTAATTATTTGCAACTGCTTTTTACTGCCTCATCTATGTTACCGTCATGAATGTAATATTATCATGTAATTAAATGACATAATATCTTGCAAAACTCACTGTCTGCCAAGTAGGTCCTAGGTACTGGTTAAAACCATTGAGTTGGCAATCAATGGAACATTAAAGTATTTTATGGGAATTAAGAAAGACAAGATACATTGAATTTCAATGGCTGCTAGCTGAATCCTCTAACTCCTTTGTAAAGCTTGTTAGCCCAGTATCCAAATTGAGTCTCCAGCTCTAAAGTCAGACTTCAGAAGCAAAATCAAATCAGCTATACTTAAGAAAAACAAGACGGGAAAATAAGAGGTGAAGCAAATTCAAGTAGGTCAGCTTGAAATCTTTAGTTGGTCTTTAAATTTGTTTAAAAGAAAAAAGAATTACATTACACATAAAAGAAGGGGATAAAGTATAGTATGTAAATTTAAAATGCTGCTTTTCAGACTTCTGGTTTATTGTCTGGCAGGTTGGAGCTCAGAAGTCTCCACTTTGTTCTAGTAACAAGTGAAAAGCTGACTTTATCACAGGATGTTTTTCTCTCCACACACCTTGCCATTGCAGTACTAAACGTCTGTTCACCTCAGTTCCTGTACCAAGTATACCATGTCCACCTTGCAACAAAAATTACAGGGCATACGACAAGGCAAAAACACAGTCTGAAGAAACTGAGCAAGCACCAGAATCAGAGTCTGGTAGGGCAGGAGTGTTGGAATTATCAGCCCAGGAACTTTACAAATATGTACATAAGTAATATGCTAAGGTTATTAATGAAAAAGTACATAACTTGCAAAAACAGATGGATAATATAAGCTGAGGAAAGATTCTTTGAGTTTGAGTATATAACAGTAGAAACTGCCAAAACTCAAAAGCAAACAGAAAAAAAAGACTGAGGAAAAAGAAAAAAACAGAACAGAGTGTCTAAGAACTGTGAGACAACTACAAAATGTGTATCAAGGGGCAGAAGGAGGAATTAAGAATATTTTGTTATTATACAGCACATGCACTTTGTGAAGTGCTACGGTGTTATCAGAAAGTGGGCTTGGAGTAGTTGTAAATGTATATCGAAAACTCTAGGGCAACCACTAAACAAGTAAAAGAAATACAGCCCACCTAGTGGTGAGAAACTCAAAATTTTTCCTGTAGGATCAAGAACAAGGCAAAGAATATTACCACCTTTTTTTAACATTGTACTGAAAGTGCAGCTAAATGTAAGACAGGAAAAAAAAAACACAAAAAGTATACACATTGGTAAGAAAAAAATACAACTGTCTTTGTTTGCAGAGTATAATTCTCTCCGTAGAAAAATCTAAAAGATTTGGCAAGAAAACTCTTGGAATAAGCAATTATAGTAAGGTTTCAGGATTCAAGGTTAATATACAAAAGTCAATTGCATTTCTATATACCAGCAATGAACAAGTAAAATTTGAAATTAAAAATACAGTACCATTTACATTAGTACCCTGAAAATTGAAAATACTTAGGAAAAATCCAACAAAATATGTATAAGATCTATACAAGAAAAATTACAAGACTCATGAAAGATATCAAAGAGCTAAATAAATGGAGAGATATTCCATATTTATGAATGAAAAGAGTCAACATTGTCAAGATGTCAGTTCTTCCCAACTGATATATAGATTAAATGAAATTTGGATAAAAATCTCAACAAGTTATTCTGTGGATATCAACAAACTGATATTAAAGTAATATGGAGAGGAAAAAGACCCAGAATGACCAACTCAGTATTGAATAACAAGAACAAGGTTGGAGAACTGACACCATCTCTCTGGATTCAAGACTTAGTGTAAAGCTACAGTAATTAAGACAGTATGGTTTGGTAAAAGAATAGACAAGTAGATCAACAGAAAAAATAGCCCAGAAATAGACCCACATAAATAGAATCAATTGATCTTTGACAAAGCAAAAACAATACAGTGGAGTCAAGATAGTCTTTTCAACAATTGGTGCTGGAACAATTATACATCCACATGCAAAAGAAATGAATCTGGACACTATCTGCTTACACCTTTCAAAAAAATTAAAATGGATTATAAACCTAAATGTAAAACACAAAATTATAAAACTCATAGAAAATAACATAGGAGAATATCTAGGTAACCTTGGGTATGGTGATGGCTTTTTAGATACAACACTGAAGGTATGATCCATGAAAAAAAAATTGATAACTTGAGCTTGGTTAAAATTAAAAACTTCTGCTCTATGGAAGACAATGTAAAGAGAATGAGAAGCCATGCCATAGATAGAGAGAAAATATTATCAAAAGACATATCTCATAAGGGACTTTTATCCAAAATATACAAAAAAACTCTTAAAACTCAATAATAAAAAAATGAACAGCCAATGTAAACCTACGCAAATGACCTGAATAGACATCTCACCCAGTAATATTTACAGATGGCAAGTAATCATATAAAAAGATGTTCAACATTATATGTTACTAGAGAATTTCAAGCTAAAACATTGAGATGCCACTGCCCACCTGTTAGGAGGGCCAAAATTGAAAATACTGACATCAACAAATTCTGGTGATTACATGGAACAACCAGAATTCTCATTCATTGCTGGTTGGAATACAAAGTGTACAGCTACTTTGGAAGACAGATTGACAGTTTCTTATAAAATAAAACCTATAATTCAGCAATCATACTGCTTGGTATTTGCCCAAGGGAGATAGAAACTTACATTCAAACAAAAAATTGTGCATGGATGTTTATAGCAGCTTTATTCATAATCGCTGAAACGTGGAAGCAATCAAGAATGTCCTTCAGTAGGTGAATGGACAAATAAACTGTGTGGTACATTCAGAAAATGGAATATTATTCGGTGCCAAAATGAAATGAGCTATCAGACCATGAAAAGGCGTGGATATTACTAAGTGAATATTACTAAGAGAATGCACATTACTAAATGAAAAAGGCAAATCTGAAAAGGCAGCATACTGCATCACTTAACTACATGATATTCTGAAAAAGAAAAAACTTTGGAGTCAGTAAAAAGATCAGTGATATCCAGGAGTTAGGAGGGAGGGAAGAATGAATAGACGAACCCAGGATTTTTAGGGCAGTGAAACTATTCTGTGTGATACTACAGTGGTGGATACATATCATCATACATTTGTCAAAACCCACAGAATGTACACCACCAAGAGAAACCCTAATGTAAACGTGGACTTTAGGTGATAATGATGTGTCAGTGTAGGTCTATCAATTAACACAGATGCACCCCTATGGTGGGGAATTTTGATAGTGAGGAGGCTGTGTGTGTGGAGACAGGGGGTATATGAAGACTGTGTATTTTCCTCTTGATTTTCCTATAAACCTAAAACTCCTCTGAAAAATAAAGTTTATTCACTTAAAAATGATGCTTTAGATGAATATTTACTAACATTGAAAGTTGTTTGCAGTGTTTTAAGTGAAAAAAATTTACAAAGCCAATTACTGTTATATATTTATACTTATAAATATGTATGTTTATATTTATGTCACTTAGGACAGTGTGGAGCAGATAATAGCATGTTTATATCTTTACTCACTTGTTTAATTCTCTTAATAAAACTATAATGTAAACATGTTATTACCAGTATAATCCTCTTTTTGTTTAAAAGTGCATAGAAATAGTTTTGGAAGAGTATGAAACCATTTTCAGAATTTTTGGAATCATTCCTGGAAGGATATGAAAGGATTCTCTTTGGCCAATTTTTCTTTTGTTTATCTCTGTTTTATTATTTCTCTATAGTGAACATGTATTGATATTTTTCAATAAAACAGTAATTTTTATGTTTGTTTTACTTTGTTTAAATTAGGCTTTTTAACAGGTAGCTTACACTGCACATGAGGATATAGAGTGAAAAGCAAATCTTCCTGGATCAAGTCCCTGGGTCTCTTTACTTTCTCCATCAGAAGACAAAGATTTCACAAGGAAATAGTTCCTAGTGAATCTTTTCAGAGACTGTCTCTATATTGACAAGCATAAATGTATATGAGTTACCTTCTTTTCCCCATGACAAATGATAGCATCCTATACACGGTTATTTACCCTGCTGTTTTATTTAGTTGCACATCTTAGAATTTGTTCTAGATCCATACATACAAAGCAGACTCTTTGTTTTTAATGTCTGTAAAATATATTATTGTTTAGATGCACTATGATTTATTTAACACCTCCCCCAGTAATGGGTATTTAGGATGCTTTGTCTTTTGCTTCTGCAGACATTGATGTTACAGTAAATATCCTTGTATAGACTATTTTTCTGCATACGTACGAGAATATCTGGGGTATAAATTTCTTGAAACAAAGGCACCAGGTCAAAGAGTTAATGCATTTTAAAATGCTGGCATTTGCCAAATGGCCGTCAAAAGCATTATGCCAGCTGTAACTCCCAGCAAAATGATTGAGCACCTGTATATCTAATGTGTACTTACCAGAGGTAGCCAAATATCTATGTATGCCTTTCCTCACCCAGCAAGGTGCTGTCAAATATTATTTTAAATAATGACAAAAAATAGATTCAGCAATCATTCATGTTAGACTTGATCTGGCATTTGTGTTGAGATTACCATGAGACTTTGAGACTGAAGTGAAAATATGCCTGGATTCAATTATTTTTAAAACACATTGAGAAATCACTTGATATATTGCTGAAGGGCCTTGCAGAGATATATTGTAGAGAACTGTTGAGAGAGATTGTTTGTTCTGAGTTCCAAAGAAAGTTGCATGCTAAGGTTTAGCAATTGGGGGCCTTCTGGCCAGGACTCATCTGTTTCACTACCTCTCTCCAGAATCTTCCTCCATGAAAAGGAAATTGGTGAACCCCACCATCTCACTGCTTCAGCAATTGATTTAATCCTTTCAATGGACTTTGGCTTCTTGCAAGGACCTGGCCTTCAGGATAGGAGGAAATGGTCCAACTCCAGCAGCCTTGAGGATTAGGCTCCCAGTGATCATCAGGATTAATTATTACTCCATAATATCATTATAGTCAGGGCATTGATTTAGAAAAAAAAACAAGACAATGTAATCTGCTTTGCACAGAGGGTGAGGAAGTTGACAGCAGGTGCAATTTAAATGGAATTGTTTTATTACTTGCTCATCATATTTGGCTGCAGCCAGAAGAACAAAGATGTCACAAACTTTTTTTTTCTTCCTCTCTTTTTTTGAGACAGTTAACTTTATTTTGGGTGATGCAAACGAGACCTATGTGACTCATTTAGACTCAGCCCAGCATTCAGATATCTAATTATTATTTTCTTGGATGTGTATTGGGTTTTGTGGACGTTTTAGAGATGCTGTATGATGTGTTTGATAAGCAGGGAAGGCTGTGGGGGGAGATGGGGGTCCTGCAGCATTCTCTTCCATTGGAAGATGAAATGGGGTTCCTGCTCTGGAGAGGAATAGGAGGGGACCTGCCAACCTGCCATGTGCCCTCTTTCAGGGGTTTTGCTGTCTGCAGCTGTAATGGTTTTTTACAACAACCGTGAAAGGTTTTGGATGTGCGCCAAGACTTTCAGAGAGTCCTTGCACTCAGAGGATTACACATTAGAATGGGTGAAGACCCTGCCCCTTGGGTAAGCACCACATATCTGACATGTGGCCTCTGCTCAGGCACCTCTGGGGTCCCTGGGAGACCACACTGTTCCTTGTGTCTGGATAATGTGACCCCTTCTCAGGTTCTGGGAAGTGGGAGCCTAGCTGGTAGGTATGAGGCAGTCCTCACATCCCACTCCCTTTCCCTCCTTGATTGATTCTGGAGTTAGCACATGAGCCAGTTATGACCAATAAGATGCCATCAGGTTTTGCTGGGAATTCTAGGAGAGAAGTTCTTGTTTTTTTTTTCCACTTTGCTGGAACAGCACAGGTTGGGTGCCCTGGAGTTGCTGCCGCCACTGAGGAGGGTCTGCTTCAGAGGGGAGCCAATGGGGAGGAGAGAGAGAGGAGGCTTCCCTGAAACACACATGCTCTTCGATCCCACTGTGCCTGAAGCCAGCATGCCTCCAGGCTGCTCCGTTATAGGAGGCAGCAAGGCCCACCTTGGGGTAGGGTTTCTCTCATGTGTATCTAAAAGGTCCCTGATACCTGATTTTTTTTCCCTGCAGAAAATCAGAATCACCAAGTCTGCTCCTTAGTTAACTCTCACAAGCCACCTTCCATCTCTATGTAGCCTCTTACTTCCTACCTGACTGCGCTGAGGGCAATATCAAAATTTCCAGACTCTATTAGGAGCAAATTTCTACTTAAGGTTTTACAGCTTAGCACATTTTGATTGGATGTTTGTGGAAATTTGGGGAGGAATGTTGATGATAGACACAGGAATAGAAAATCGGTGCTAGACTGCAAGTTCCCTGGGGGCAGGGCTGAGGCCTCCCCCAGTCCTCTTATGCCCCTGTCCCTGGCACTCAGTGCAGCGCTTGGCTGAGTTAAGGGATCGAGGTTTGGCTGGAATCAGGAACCCAGGGTTATCCTAATTCAACTTTCTCATTATCCATTTGGGATGGGAAGCGGGTAGGGTGGTAGGTTCAATGACTATTGTCCTTTGGCCTGATTTACTTTGACTCCAGAGCCTCATTCCTGATCTTCTTGCACTGACTTCTCCCCTGGTGTCTAATGGTGCATTGACAGTGCCTTTTATCTCTGATCCTGAGGGACAGCTGTGCTGAGAGTGGAAAGGATATAAAGGACAGAAAATATTTGTCTGATGAAGTAGTCCATACTGAGGCCAAATGTCACTTCTGGCCCTGATTCCGGCCTTGCTCAGAAGAGTCAGCAGCCCTGATTTGCAGTTCTGTCCAGGGCCCCTGGGCAAGTCACTGACCCCTCTGCTGAGGAAACTTAAAATGTCTGGTGCATAAATTCCCAGCCTGTTACATCTTGCTTCAAGGAATGAAGCCGCTATGCTGGCATAAATCATTTGAAAAATATAAAGTGCTTTACATGTGGTTGTTATTGTTAAAAATGTTATCCTTTTCCTATGCTAATAGCATGGATAACAACAATAACTAAAACCGCATTTTCCCTGATGGACAGAGAAAAAACACAGGAGAACTCAGTTTGTCCATGTGGGTTCTTACCACAGGGCTTCCTGGGCCAGGCAGGCAGGAGAGTGGCTGCCATTCCTTCCTCCCAGGCTGTCTTCATCCTTGAGGGGAAAGCCTGTCCTGCCGGTTGCCCACCTGGGCAGCTCTATCCTAAGATGAGCCTTAACATTTGCAGGCTGCCTGCTTCTGGCATAGGGAGAGAAGCTATAGGAGAGGCAGGGCCAGGGCATCCTGGCTGACACCCATGTGGAGAGGAGCAGGGTAGGGCAGTCTCTCCAGGTAATGGTAGCAGGGCTCCTAAGCCTGTGGATTGGGGATATAATAACCAGTTGGTAACTGGTAACCAGTTGGATATATGTGACTTACACAGGGCCCCTCACTGTGGCCTTTGCATGCTGGCCTTAGGAGGGCCTGGCCCAGCTGTCTCTAGGATAGCCCGGCATCCTGGAGGAAGCTTTTCTTCCCCACCTTTAAAGGTGAAACAAACATGCAAACCCTTCACCACCTGCGGGGATCCCTTGGTCTCAGAAGAGGAAGGAGGAGGTAGGACTGTGGAGTTCTGGGCAGGGCTTACACCCTGTTTGTAATTTCCTGTTTGGTTCTCACCATCATCTGTGATATAAGCACTATTGTCTCCACTAAACCCATGAGAAAATAGAGACACAGAGAGATTAAATTGATTGCCCATGGTATTATTTTGCTTAAAAAGGGATGGAGGCAGAATTGGAGCCTGTGGATTCCAACTTCAGAGCCTGGGCCCCAAACTCCTGTGCTGCCCCTTCTCACATGCACATGTGTTTCTCTGGTCTCCTGCCCTAACATGCTTGGCCCAGGGCAGATGTTCAACAGGTTTGTTAAAAGGTCAGTGAAGGTTAGACATCAAATGATAAGGGAAATATTTTTGGTAGCTTGAATGCTTCTAGTGATGGAGACGGTTATGTGTTCACCAAGCCCAGGCACACAGGGGACTCATGTCTGACTGCTGCCATGAGATGGGGTCTGTGAAATGTGGGCAGAAGTGTCATGGGCTCCCATAGGCCCTGCATATGGAACCTCCCAAACTCTCATTTTCCTTCCCTTTCCACTGGGTTCATGGGGTAGATGTGGAAGGTCCAAGCGAGGCAGAACTGCAAGACAGAAGGAGCTTGGGCACTTGTGTCATCACATGGAGGAGGGCTGTCCAGGAGAGTAGCTCAACCACTGTGATCTGAGCAGGGATACTATTTCTTTATTGTGTTAAGCTGTTGAAATCTTGAGTTTTGTTATAGCAGTTATATATCCCAACTGTACACTTCTTTAAGAAAGGCTTGCTTTAGACTTGTTTAGGAATCTTCAGCTATAGTCTTCAGCTATAGTCTTCAGTATAACTTTGTGTGTGTGTGTGTGTGTGTGTGTGTGTGTGTGTATTCAAACATGTCACTTTGGACTTATCTAAAGCACATTTGCCCATTTATCTCCACTCTGTTCCCAAGTTCAAAACCCTTAAATACCTATCTATTTTTTCTTCCCATAGCTACTAAGAGATCTCTCCACCAGACATCCAGAATTAAACATTATACCAGCTTATATAGTCTCCCTTCAAACAAACAGTTTTCAGCCAACTCTAAAGCTGTCTCTTTCATTTACTTTCAGTGAAGCTCTTAGCATGAAGCTGCATACGGCTGAAATCTGGGTGGCATGGCAGAGAAAACCATTGGTATTTAAAAGGAAACTTTTTGGGTAATTTTTTTTATGATCTTCAGAAGCACAAAGGGTGTTTGATGCTACATCTGCCGCAACCAATGGGCTGTGTCTGGGATGTGCAAGGCGTTCATGCCTGGGAAATCTTCAGAGTCTCTGAAAAGCCTGGGGGAGGCCAGCATGCCTGGCACAGCAGATGAAGGTAGGGTGTTTCCAATGCCTGGAGACAGCTGCAAATGGGGCAGATGATGGAAGTCACAGCCATTTTAGAGGCCCTGCAACTGACACGGGAAATAGGAAAGCCACATGATATTTGAACTGATGAGTCATCAGCGTGCTCAACTAGAATCCAACAGATTCCCCTCACCATCTTCAAACCACAAGAGTGGCTTAGTCTGATGTCTGTAGTGGCGGGGTTGGCTTTATTACCCCAAGTGATCGATGGGGAAACTGAGGGAGCTGGAGTAATTTGCTCAAGGTCATTTATCTAGTAACTGGCAGAGCTTGGACTTGGACCCATGTCTCTCAGCTGCCAAAGCCAGGATTCAGGGCTGTGTCACAGTCTCACAGGGAAGTCTCATTGGGAAGGCAGGAAGTACATGTGCATCTGCTGGGATTATTCTGAGAGACCCCTCTCTCACACAACATCATCTGGAACTTCCCTGCCAGGCTTTTTTTATTTTATTTTTTCCTTTCTTTCGGTGACATCTCTGCTTTCTTTGTATCCATTCCTAAGACCAAGGAGTGGGGCTGACCTGTTTGGTGTACAGTCCCTGTCTGTATGGTTCTCTAAAGCAGGCCACACAGCAGCTGTGGTGATGAACCCCTGAAATCCTCAGCTGAGTGTGGTGGCTTGCCAGTGCAGGGAGGAAAGAGTATCTTAGGAAGAGGAAAGAGCTTGCGGAAGGCCCAGGGATGTTAATGAGTGTGGTGTAATCGGGGCAAAGCAACTCGGGGCTGGAGCTCAGCATGGATGCGGCCAATGGTGAGGATAAGGGGAGAGATGACAGCAAGGACTAAAGGATGAAGGTCTGTAAAAGACGTGCCAAGGACCCTGGGTGGCATCTTGTAGGTAATGGGCATAGGTGGGAGGGTGGTGAGTGGTGATCCCTGGTTTTGCCATGCGAAAGGGAGAGACTGCCTCGGCTCCATCTGGGACTGTTGCAGTGACCCACCAGGAAGACCAAGCATGTCATTCCTTATATCGATGAAGCATTTTGTAGGTTTCAAAATCTATCCACATTCATCATGGAATTTGAGGTACATGGGGAGGATGTTATTATTTCTGGTTGACACATTCTGGCCCTGAGGCCTTTGTTGCCATGTGTATAATGAGTATACAACTCTGCTCTCATGCTTGCTGTTTGCACTCTCCTAATGGTCTCTTTCGATAAACAGAAGTTCTTCGTTTACCAGTTTGTCGAGTTTGTCTTATGTGTTTCATGTGTGTGCCCTGTTTAAATATTTTTACTTACCTTAAGATCACAAAGATACGGCATTTTTTGAGTGTGAAAACCAGAAAGTATCTGAGACAGGTCTCAATCAATTTAGAGGTTTATTTTACCAAAAGGTTAAGGCCCATGGGCTTGTGACACAGCTTCAGGAGGTGTCACATGAGAACATGTGCCCAAGATGGCTGTGTTACAGCTTGGTTTTATACATTTTAGGGAGATAGAAGTTATAGGCAAAGACGTAAGTCAATACGTGGAAGACACACATTGTTTGGCCTGGAAAGGTAGACTTTTGGAAGCCAGAGGCTTCCAGGTCATACATGGAGTCAAAGATTCCTGGTTGGCAATTGGTTGAAAGAATTAAGCCTTGCCTGAAGAGTTTGAAGTCAGCAGAAATAAATGCTCAAGTATAAATAAGGGGGTTGTGAAAGCCCAGGTTCTTGTCATGTGGATTAAGCCTCCAGGTAGCAGCCATCACAGAGAATAGATGGTAAATGTCTCTTATCGGATCTTAAAAGATGTCAGACTTGGGCCGGGCGCGGTTTGGGAGGCTGAGGCGGCTGGATCACCTGAGGTAGGAGTTTGAGACCAGCCTGGCCAACGTGATGAAACCCCATCTCTACTAAAAATATAAAAAATTAGCTGGACCTGGTGGCGGGCACCTGTAATTGCAGCTACTTGGAAGACTGAGGCAGGAGAATCACTTGAATCCAGGAGGCAGAGGTTGCAGTGAGCAGACATTGTGCCATTGCACTCCAGCCTGTGCAACAAGAGTGAGACACTGTCCAAAAAAAAAAAAAAGATGTCAGACTCTCCAAGAAAAAAAAAAAAAAAACCTACTAAGGGAAGGAGGTTGTCTACAGAATGCAAATTTCCCCCACAAGAGACAGCTTTTCAGGAACATTTCAGACTATGTCAGAGAAACATTTTTGGGGGTAAGAAACTTTCATATCTGTTATCTGTCATGCGATGCTCTGCCACAGTCAGGTCGGAATTCAGTGTCTTATTGCTGCAGTCTGTTTTGTCAGTCTTAATATCTCTGTTTTAATGTTCATGCTTGTCGGTTGTACCTAAACTCCAAAGCTAGGCATGTCTGATACCCTTTTTCCATCATGGCCTGGACTAGTTTTCCAGATTTCTTTGGGATTCCCTTGGTCAAAAGGGAGATACATTCGGTCATTTGAGGGGCTCAGAATTTTATTTTTGACTTACAGTGGAAATCTAGAAAAGGCCTTTCCGATAAGTGACATTTCAGCACTAAAGGACACTGGGGAAAGGGCCAGGAACCCGGGCACACATCTCAGGCAACCATGCTGACCCCTCTGCTTGGAATGCTGAGGAGAGAGCCAGGAACCCGGGTGCACATCTCAGGCGACCATGCTGACCCCTCTGCTTGGGACGCCAAGGAGAGGGCCAGGAACCCAGGCATGCATCTCTGGCGACCATGCCGAGGAGAGGGCCAGGAACCCAGGCATGTATATCAGGCGACCATGCCGAGGAGAGGGCCAGGAACCCAGGCATGTATATCAGGCGACCATGCCAAGGAGAGGGCCAGGAACCTGGGCATGCATCTCAGGCGACCATGCTGACCCCTCTGCTTGGGATGCCTTTTCCTTCAGTTGGACCCTGTCTTTGGAACCACAGATCCCTTTCCCCCTCAGGTTAGACTGCAGCAGAGAGGGCAGACAGCCAAGGAAAGAAATGCAGCAGCAGCACTGTTTGTCTTAGAGTCCTCGGAGTTCATAGACTTGTGGCTGGCAGGAAACAACAACATCAAATCCATCAAGAATTGCCTTAAGGTTGACAGAGGTGAAGGCAGGAAGTTGAGGTAATGCTTTCAGGACAGCTTTTGGCCTCCTGAGCCATTTAGAAGAAAGGACACACCTTTAAAGCACTAGAGACAAACAAAGGGCAGTGCGCCTGCAACCTCCCACATTTCCTAGTGAGTTTGATTTGATTTAAGAGGCTTTTGTGCAAAGTGAAAATCAATAAAAACAGAACTGGCAG
Organism: Pongo abelii; assembly: GCF_028885655.2. Taxonomy (NCBI): domain Eukaryota; kingdom Metazoa; phylum Chordata; class Mammalia; order Primates; family Hominidae; genus Pongo; species Pongo abelii. The sequence continues at coordinate 33,827,287 of NC_072005.2, read as the reverse complement.
GTCTCCCCTGCAGAGAGCCTATGAGTGCCTTCCATCAGGAACACGCTTCCGGGACAGTGGCTCCAGGTCCTCACTTGGGACAGAGAACGTCGAGCGTGTCTTCAGAGCTGCACTGCCCATTTCTCGGACCCCAGGCTGGGTTTATTCATCAGTGCTAAGAAGGGCCCTGAGAAGGTGTGAAGTGACGGTGTTGTCTTCAGAGCAGCAGTAACTGTGGTCTAGCTGGTCCTAGGTCGGGGGCAACAAGCAGTGGTTTAAGGCTTGTCAAATTTTGGTCACTGCCCACCTTGGTTGACAGGGATTTGGGGATAAAGAGTGGCTAAGCACGAAGGCTCCAGAGCCAAGACTGTCAGGCTTGAATCCTGCCTCTGCCATTTACATCCTCTGGGACTGTGAGCAAGTGACTTACACGCTGTGCCTCAGTTCCCTCATCTGCAAAATGAGGATAAGAAACCAGCATGTTGAGTGGATTAATGGAGTCAATATGGGCAAAGCACCTGGAACAGCATTGACGTGGAGTCCACACTCAGCGAATGTCATTCGCCAACAGTTTCATGCAGTCATTATATCTACTGAAGCAAAAATGAATTCCTAGATTCCAGAAGCTATTTGAACTTCCTTAACTATCAGGTTGTAGCAACGGGAAAATTATTAGAATAAAGTAAAGAAGTTTCCTGGCTGTTAAGAAATTTAAGAAAGCTAACTACCAGAAAATTATTGGAATATTTCAGATGGCCAAGTGCATGTTTGCCTGAAACATTCTGATAAAGGAGGCAAAAGTAACTGGGATTGCAGACACATGCTACCACATCTAGCTAATTTTTTTTTTTTTTCTTGTGGAGACATGGTCTCCTTTTGTTGCTTAGCCTGGATTCGAACTCCTGAGCTCAAGTGGCCTTCCCACCTCGGCCTCCCAAAGTGCAGAGAATACAGTTGTGAGCTTCTATGCCTAGCCCCATTGCACTTTTTAATATGTAAGTGTGAAAAATAATGGCCAGGTGCAGTGGCTCACGCCTTAATTCCAGCACTTTGGGAGGCCAAGGCAGGCAGATCGTTGAGGTCAGGAGTTTGAGACCAGCCTGGCCAACATGGTGACACCCCATCTCTACTAGAAAATACAAAAATTAGTGGGGCATGCTGGTGCACACCTGTAGTCCCAGCCACTCAGGAGGCTGAGACAGTCAAGTCACTTGAACCTGGGAGGTGGAGGTTGCAGGTCACAGTGAGCCGAGATCATGCCACCACACTCCAGCCTAGGTGACAGAGTAAGACTCCAACTTAAAAAAAAAAAAAGAAAAGAAAAATACATCAACTCCATAATACATTTAAAGGTTTCCTTTTTGGTGGGATGGTCAGTCAATGTTTTCTCTCTGCATAGAGACGAACTTATGACTCAAGAACTTCGCATTTGAGTGGGGTGATTAGAGGACAGAAGAAGGAGTTGGAGGTCATTCCCTGCAGCTCTGGCACCCTGACAAGGCTGTGGCCTTTTTCTGAGTCTGGTTCTTTGTGGTTCCTGTTGTTTTAGTTGGTCCTCATCTTCCATATAGATCTCTAGCCTCTCTTTCTGTTGCTTCTGAGCAAGTATCTTGGGTTCTGCCCTCTATCCATGAGTGTCCTATGCCATTAAACAAACACTGTCCCTTGAGGACTGAGAAGCATTTGGGGTCACAGATGGGCATCACTCCTGCCAGAAGTCCATAGGTGACTGCCATGCTAGAGGTCCTACAGCTGCCCCAGCAGGCAGCATGTGAGCTTGGTGGCCCAAGATGCAGCTGATCTGCTCTGAGCTGCTATCGATATGGCCACAGACACACCTTCCTTCTCATCTCTCCTTTCTTTCTTTTTTCTTTTTTATTTTTTTGAGACGGAGTCTCACTCTGTCACCCAGGCTGGAGTGCAGTGGCACGATCCCTGCTCACTGCAAACTTCGCCTCCTGGGTTCAAGCGATTCTTCTGCCTCAGCCTCCCGGGACTACAGGCACACGCCACCACACCCAGCTAATTTTTGTATTTTTAGCAGAGATGGGGTTTCATCATATTGGTCAGGCTGGTCCTGACCTCATGATCCTCCCACCTTGGCCTCCCAAAGTGCTGGGATTACAGGCGTGAGCCACAGTTCCTGGCTGGTCGTCTCTCCTTTCTTAACTCAGCAAAGGAGAGAGTAAGTTAGAGCAATGTTTGCAAACTTCATTTGCCTAAACCAAGAATTCCCCAGGGATTCCCAGAACTAAAGGAGTGAGGAAGTGGGCAAGCAGGAGGGGTCCAGGGACACTGGCATCCCTTTAGTGCTCACATTAACCCATTTAACGTTATGGGGTTTTCTGGAAAATTATTTTTTTAACATCAAGACTTCTGCAGCTCACAGGGTTTTTATGAAGAACCTTCTAGCACAGACATCCTATGTCCAAGCTTTATCTTGCCTGAAACTTTCTCAAAAGGCATTTTTTCCCTGAGAAATATTTTAGAAAATTGGCCTGAAAGGAGTTTTAAAATATCTTCTTTGCATAAATATTTTATCTTCAAAAATCATTTGTTTCAATATGTTTTCAGAATTATTTGGAAGAGGAGGGTGGGGAGTCTTTCAGTAGTGACGGTAACTTGTAACACTTGGTTCACAGAATGTCCCTTGCCCAGGACAGGGCCGCAGCTGACCTCCCTCATCAGGGGCTGCTGGTCCACTACCTGGCACCGGGAAGAGTAGCCCCCACAGGGCTGGCCTTTTTCTTTTACGAAGGACCCACGCACGTGATGTCACTATCCTCACACAATCCTGTGGCCTGGCATCAGTTTACAGAAGACAATTTGGATCCTCACAGGCAGGTGAGTTTTCTCTGGGTTTCACAGTGGATATCAGGGGATCTGGGCTCACATGCAGGTCTTTTGAGTTCCAGCCCAGTGGTCTTCCCACGACATGCCACTGCTGAGGGAGACCACTTATTTGAAAATAATAAGCTTAGAAGACAGGCCTTATAGAAGGAGATGACTTGGAGGGCAATGGAGGAGGGTGTGTGCAGTGAGAGAAAGGCTCAGAACGAGTCCCTGACCACAGCAGGTGTGAGGGTCGGGGAGGGGAAGAGGGGCCAGGGATGGACTGAGAAAGCCTGACCAGAGAGCTGGAAGGAAGAGCACAGGGCCCAGAAGCCAAGAGAATATGTTTTGAGGAGAAGAGCGTGGCCGCTGGTACATGTGCGTGCAGGACAGAAGATGCTTACTAGACAGAGGGGAAATGATGATTCTGGAGAAATAATTTCCTTGAGATTTCCATTTTTCTTCCCCTGGATGACCAATATCCTTCTCTTTGGAAAGGTGCGATATTGTGGCTCATAGCAAGGCCAGGGAATGGGAAGGGAGGGATGCGGTTCTGCTGGGTCCTGACTTTGGCTGCAAAGATCAGATTCAGAAACTATTCTTGCTGCGGGACCTGGGGGAAAGGTCATGTGTGGCCTCCTGGATTCCCTTTATCAGCCCTGTGCAGAGGAACTCTCCGGACCAAGCCATTTCTCTGTTTTTGTACCAGTCCCTGTAACAGGCTTCTGTGAAGTGGGAGCAGCTGAGGATTGCAGTTTCCTTCAAGGCCTAATGAGGTGAAAGGGGCCTGGGGGTGGTTCAGGCCAGTGTGCTTGGAGCGTGTTCATCTTCCAGGAGAGAATTATATGGACAGTCACCTCAGGTTTCCTTTGTAGACACGCTCTAAGGTGTGTTTAAGTTTGCGTGGCTAAAGCCTGATGGGGCACAGACTGGAGCCCAGTCCAGAGCTCCCTGCAGCCGCCTGAAAGCAGGTGTCTTAATGGCATCTCTGGGTGAGTGACAGCTGAGCCCTTCACAGACTGGCTCGATCATTGTCCACCTCCTCATAGTACTCTGCGTCCTCAGAACCACACAGATTATTTAACTGAAGGCTGTAAGATCTTCTGCATCAAGGGTTTGTGCTGGAATCAAAGTCTTCTCCAGTTTGGCTATTTTATTGTTCTCATCTTGTTTTCACCTCATCAAGATTCACTGTTTGTATTTCTGTTGTTATGTTTCATATCAACAGTTTTTAGATGAAATTATAAAATCATCTGCGTGTGAAATGAAGGAAATGGTTAGAAGGCCTTTGGGTACTTTCAAACAAAGAGAGGGGAGAAGGGAGGGAGGAGGGATAGAGTGAGAACTGTGTGATATGTGTGTGCACACGGTCACGTGTGTGAAGCATGAGCGTGTGGCCTGTGTTTAAGGTCCATGGGGAGGATTGTTTTTCTATCTTTCTTTTTTTTTTTAGATGGATCTCGTTCTGTTGCCAGGCTGGAGTGCAGTGGCACGATCTCAGCTCACTGCAGCCTCCACCTCCCGGGTTCAAGTGATTCCCCTGCCTCAGCCTCCTGAGTAGCTGGGACTACAGGCGGTGCCACCACGCCTGGCTTATTTTATTTTATTTTATTTTATTTTACTTTTGTATTTTAGTAGAGATGGGGTTTCACCATGTTGGCCAGGCTTGTCTCGATCTCCTGACCTCATGATCCTCCCGCCTCGGCCTCCCAAAGTGTTGGGATTACAGGTGTGAGCCACCGCACCCAGCTGTATTTCTATCTTTGTTTATGGTTTTGTTGATCTGCTTCCTAATTCTTTTATATACTTCTCTTCCATAATCTTCATAAAGAATCCTTTAGGGCTATTTCATTCCATTTCTATAGCCAGTCCTGTGCTTACGTAGTCACTGGGCTCCTGCCCACCCCCATCCCAGCTTCCATCCACAAAAGGTCGAATAAAAGAAAGGCCTCCATGGGGATTGGTGCCTATCAGAGGGTCTCAGGCAACCGAACAGTTTAGGGCTAGATGTGGTTTAAGATACAGCTTGATCCATGGCTCAAATGGTATGACAGAATGGAATCTCTCTCCATTTGATGACTTTGCTTCTTAAAGAACTGTCCAATTCCTGACATCTGTCATCCTTTGGTTGCAAAATGGCCATTAGCATTTTTTTTTTTTTTTTTTTTTTTTGCAGCATTTACTTGTGGGCACAAATCTAGCCTTTCTAGCAATGTTCTGAGATCCACTCTGAATGGACTGACTTCAATTCCATGTCCACCTGAGCCAATCATATGTCACTGGGGGAAGGGCGTCGTTGATTGGCCAGGCTAGGGTTGTAAGCTCTGCCTTTAAACTTGTGGGGCAGTCAGTTCCAGTAACAGCTTACAGAGCAGGGGCATGGTGGTCCTTCTGAAAGGAATGGTCACTGCTGAGCAGCACGATAAAAAAGGTAATTGTGCTATTTACCATCTCTCAGACTTACTATCTTATTTACAGACAAGGAAACTAATGGTATCTACCTCCTAGGGATGTTATAAAAATTAAATAAAATTATCCATGTAAAACAGTTAATTGCTTGACCCTTAGGAAGCTTCTAATAGATGTTCTCTGTTATGCTAATTATTACCTCTTATCCTTAAATATTTGGTTTCTTCCAGACAAACCACATCTGTGTGAATGAAACTGAGGCTAACATGAAGCTGCTCATCTTGCAGGGCCAAATTGAGGGGCCTAGGCATTGTCGTTAGGAGTGATCCTGGGGAAAGGCTTCCAGGAGGAGGTGCTCCTTGTTCTGAGCCTGGAACAAGAAACAGGTTATAACGAATCCTAGTGAAACCAGTGACCACCAGTGAAAGAAATCCCAGCCAAAGTGGATTCAGGGAATAGAAAGTATTGGCTGCTGTAGCTGAACAGCTTGAGGGCTAGGGTTGACTTCAGGTGATCTTATGGAGGGTAAAAGCCTCCTCAGAATTCAGCTTATTTCTTTATTTATGTACTCATTTATTCTTTTAGCTGTAGAGACAGGGTCTTGCTACATTGCTCAGGCTGCTCTCAAACTCCCGAGCTCAAGTGATCTCCCACCTCACCCTCCAAGTTACTGGGATTACAGGCATGAGCCACCACAACTGTCTCTAGATTCAGCTGTTTTTCTCCACTCCAGATGCACCTCTGGTGGCAGCAAAAGGGTTTCTCTGGGGTGGTTTCCACGCAAATCCCCAGAGTCACTCTGATTGGACCACCTTAGTCACATGCCCATGTCTGACCTCATCATTGCATTGGGGGTTGCAATTGGCTCAGATCCCACATGACCCCATGTAGGCACATGGACTGAGGTGGGTGAGGTGGAGGGTCTTTCATCAGAAGAGTATGGACTGGATGCTGGACAGGCAGTTGACACATTTCCACCACAAACATGCTCATTACAAAACCCAGTAGAAGGCCGGGTGCAGTGATTCCCACCTGTCATCCCCGCACTTTGGGAGGCTGACACAGGTGGATCACCTGAGGTCAGGAGTTCAAGACCAGCCTGGCCAACATGGTAAAACTCCGTCTGTACTAAAAATACAGAAAATTAGCTGGGTGTGGTGGTGGGCACCTGTAATCCCAGCTACTTGGGAGGCTGAGGGAGAAGAATCGCTTGAACCCAGGAAGCAGAGGTTGCAGTGAGCCAAGGTTGCGCCATCTCAAAGAAAACCTCCGTCTCAAAAAAAAAAAAAAAAAGCAAAAAACAAAAAAACCCCACAAAACCCCAAAGAGGAAAGTTCCTTATAACTTTCCCCGCTTCCTTGCCAACCCTGGGGTAGTCACTGTGAGCAGTTGCTACTGTGTTTCTCCAGGTGCTCTCTGTGCCTATGGTAATATATGAATGGTAGGTAATATGGTCAGTGAGATCATCTGTGCGTATTGTTAGGCAATTTTCTGTTGCACTTCATAGACCTTGGTTATTTTACTGCCTTACTAGTGTAGATATGCTTTGTCATATCTAATGTCTGTATGGTATTCTCAGGAATGAATGTAGCCTAATGTGTGTAATCAGTGCTGGGCATGGGGCATGGTTTGGAATGATGCAGGTGAGTGACGAGAATCCAGTGCAGGCTTGGGGAGAGAGCCGCATGCCATCTCAGCCATGAAAATGTCAGCATTGTCACATCAGGGGAAGGACGGGGAGTAGCTCATGTCATCCAGGCCAGTTTGCTGCCCCCTGACAAATCAGACTCCCCAGAGGCATCAGTGAAACCTCATTACCAGTGGTGGGTTAATGAGCAGCTGGAGCTGCTGCGGTGGAGCTCAAAAAAATTACAAAGATGTCATCAGAGAAGCTCAAGGCCCTTTCACAGGTGTCATCCCCTGTACAAGATCTGAAAGGATGAAAATGTTATGATCATTATTACTCTGCTAATAGCTAAACAATAAGAGAAAAAAGAAATCACCCACCAAAGATCCTTGCAACTCAAAATTGTGCTGGAAGGACACTATGGCTTTATAAAAAGCCACTGCTCAAAGTCAAACACCATAGCTTGCAGAGAGAGAAGTAGAAAATCAATTATTAATGCAGCCCTAGCCTGGCTTGTGCTTCTCGTAGAGAACCAGATCTTTTAATAGGGGAGGGAAATCGGTGAGTGTGTAGGGGAAATGGTAATAAACAAAGATGAAAACCTACTGCAATCATGTGCTGCCTGTCATGGGAGAGCAGAAACAACATTCAAAGACTGAGGGAATAGTAAAATGGAAACAAGCAAAAGAGCCTTGCGTTGAGATGAACTAGTAATCAGGCTGCCTTCATGAGCCTTCTTGGTCATTTAGCTGAATGCGTAAACACACTTCTAATGTAGGGTCCTTTCCTCTGCTTCTAAGTAGCTTCCCTGTAGCTATGTAAGGGCAAAAGGGGAATTTTGAAAACATTTTTCTTTTTTAAATTTTATTTCAATAGCTTTTAGGAATACAGGTGTTTTATGGTTACATGGATAAATTGTATAGCAGTAAAGTCTGTTCTTTTAGTGCACTGTCACCCAAATAATGTAGCATACCCCATAGGTAGTTTTTATCTCTGCCCCCTCCCGCCCTCCCCCTTCTGAGTCTCCCATGTCCATCATACCCGTCTGCCTTTGTGTACCCATAGCTTAGCTCCTGCTTATAAGTGAGGACATGCAGGATTTGGTTTGGTTTTCTATTCCTGAGTTACTTAGGATAATAACCCCCATTTCCACCCAAGTAGCTGCAAAAGATATTATTTCATTCTTTTTTATGTCTGAATAGTATTCTGTCCCATACATGTATCACATTTTCCAAAAGGGGAAATTGAAGGTTATTCAGGGCACATTTCCACCTCGGCACTACTGGCATTTTGAACTGAACAATTCTTTGTTGTGAGGAAACACGCTGTGTACTAGAGGATGTTAAGCAGTGTCCCTGGCCCCTATCCACTAGATGCAGTAGCATTCTCCCAGTTGTAACAATTAGAACGATCTGTGCACATTGCCAGAGTCCCCTGGGGGGTGCAGAATACCCCTAGCTGAGATCCAGGGAGGCTGCTGTGCACACAGTGTTTGAGGTGGCCCAGCCCCTAGCCTTTGCTCTGGGTCAGGAGGAGGAAAGCCAGGCTTCCCTTTGCTCTCCCCTGCCAACCCAGTGCAGCCATATTCCATCTCACCCCATCAAACCACCTTGCAGAACAGAAACAGTCCCTGCAAACACACCCATTTTCAGAAGCCCAGATATGTTGAGGTCCTAGTAGCATCTAGCTGAGACCTAGGACCTCTAAATGCTAGAACCCTGCTCCAGCACAGCCCCTGCTCTGTGGGTTCTTGGGAGCTTGGAAGATACACAAAATGTGAGTTCTGTAGTAGCATTTGGCCCCAACCCGAAAGTCATCCTCTGGTGATCCAGGCAGGACTGCTGGGAGGGCTTCTATTACCAAATGCAGCCTGAGCCTGTCTTTTCCCTCTTTATGGACTCAGGCTCAGTAACCGCTGAAAGATGGAGACATACTGTTTCAGAGAAAAGCAAGGTAGAGAAGTAGGCAAGGCAGAGAGAGCTTTTCTCCCTAAGGCCTAGAACTGGTCTCCTCTTCCCAAGTGGAAGCAGCCCCAGGGGCTTGTGCACTGGCCTCCAAGACCAGGGTGTCTCCCACTCTGCTCACTGCAGAAGAGCTGTGGTCGGTGGTCTCCAAGGAGGGCTGCCATCAACTCCCTGCCTATTGAATTACCTTGGCAGTTTGTTGAAAACCGAATGAATCAAACATGTGTAGAACTCTTTCTGGATTCCCTCCTCTTTTCTGTTATCTATTTGTCTATTCTTATGCCAGTATCACATTGTCTTATTTTTTATTATATGTTTTATGGTAAATGTTGAAATCAGTTAGTGAGACTCCTCCAATTTTTTTCTCCTCGTTAAAAGTTGTTCTGATGATTGTTGGTTATTTTTATTTCGATATACATTTTAGGCCTAACTTGTAATTTCTATTAAAGTTCTTGTTGAAATTCTGATTTGTAATGTATGAACTATATAGATCAATTTGTAGGAAACTGACATATTCATAATATTGAGTCTTCTGGCCGGACACGGTGGCTCAAGCCTGTAATCCCAGCACTTTGGGAGGCCGATGCAGACGGATCACCTGAGGTCGGGAGTTTGAGACCAGTCTGACCAACATGGCGAAACCCCATCTCTATTAAAAATAGAAAAATTAGCCCAGCATGGTGGTGCGCACCTATAATCCTAGCTACTCCAGAGGCTGAGGCAGGAGAATTGCTTGAACCCGGGAAGCGGAGGTTGCAGTGAGTGGAGATCATGCCGTTGCACTCCAACCTGGGCAACAGAGCAAGACTCCATCTCAAAAAAATAAATAAAATAAAATATTGAGTCTTCTAATCAATGACTATTTAATATCTCTTTATTTAAATTTTTCTTACTTTCATCAATGTTTTCAGTTTTCAGTGGTCTTGCATGTCTTTTGTTAAATTTACTCTCATATATTTATATTTTATGATGTTATTATAAATGAAATTTTTATAAATGAAATGTTTAATTGTTTGCTGCTAGTACACCGAAATACAATTTTTTATATTGACCTTGTATCATGTGATCATGCTAAATATTTGTGTAGATTATTTAAATTTTCTATGGAAACAATCAAGTCTATGAATAAAAACAGTTTTACTTTGTTCTTTTCAATTTTTATGCATTTTTGTTTTATTTATTTGCCTTATTGAAGTAGACAGGATTTTCAAGACAATGCTGAATAAGAATAATGAGAGTGGATATCTTGACTTCTTTATTCTTAAAGGGGCAGTATTTAATGTTTCACCTTTAAAAATGACTTAGCTGTAGGTTTTTCTCAGATACTCTTTATAAAGTTAAGAAAGTTGTGTTCTAGTCCCAGTTTTCTGAAAGCTTTTTAAAAATTGTTGAATTTTGAGATTGGTTGATTTTTAAATGTTAAACCAATCTTGTATTTCTGGAGTAATCATAGCTGGTCATTATACTTTTAAAAATATCACTAGATTTTATTTTCTAATATTTTGCTTAAGACTTTTTAAACTATAGTCCAAAGCAAACTCTTTCCTGATTCAGCACACAATCTGTAATGTTCATTGCTCTATAGATTACTCTTTTTTTTATTATTATTATTATACTTTAAGTTTTAGGGTACATGTGCACAACATGCAGGTTTGTTACATATGTATACATGTGCCATGTTGGTGTGCTGCACCCATTAACTGGTCATTTAGCATTAGGTATATCTCCTAATGCTATCCCTCCCCACTCCCCCCACCCTACAACAGTCCCCAGTGTATGATGTTCCCCTTCCTGTGTCCATGTGTTCTCATTGTTCAATTCCCACCTATGAGTGAGAACACACGGTGTTTGGTTTTTTGTCCTTGCGATAGTTTGCTGAGAATGATGGTTTCCAGTTTCATCCATGTCCCTACAAAGGACATGAACTCATCATTTTTATGGCTGCATAGTATTCCATGGTGTATATGTGCCACATTTTCTTAATCCAGTCTATCGTTGTTGGACATTTAGGTTGGTTCCAAGTCTTTGCTATTGTGAATAGTGCTGCTATAAACATACGTGTGCATGTGTCTTTATAGCAGCATGATTTATAATCCTTTGGGTATATACCCAGTAATAGGATGGCTGGGTCAAATGGTATTTCTAGTTCTAGATCCCTGAGGAATCTCCACACTGACTTCCACAATGGCTGAACTAGTTTACAGTCTCACCAACAGTATAAAAGTGTTCCTATTTCTCCACATCCTCTCCAGCACCTGTTGTTTCCTGACTTTTTAATGATTGCCATTCTAACTGATGTGAGATGGTATCTCATTGTGGTTTTGATTTGCATTTCTCTGATGGCCAGTGATGATGAGCATTTTTTCATGTGTTTTTTGGCTGCATACATGTCTTCTTTTGAGAAGTGTCTGTTCATATCCTTCACCCACTTTTTGATGGGGTTGTTTGTTTTTTTCTTGTAAATTTGTTGGAGTTCATTGTAGATTCTGGATATTAGCCCTTTGTCAAATGAGTAGATTGCAAAAATTTTCTCCCATTCTGTAAGTTGCTTGTTCACTCTGATGGTAGTTTCTTTTGCTGTGCAGAAGCTCTTTAGTTTAATTAGATCCCATTTGTCAATTTTGGCTTTTGTTGCCATTGCTTTTGGTGTTTTTAAACATCTTTCTGTGATCTATGAAAGCAAAATGTAAATTATAAGATATAATGTACAACAACATCTATAACCTGTCTGTCTCTTTTTTCCCCCTCTATAAATAGGCTTCTTTGTTGTTTAAAAGAAAAAAAAAGACTTTTTTAACTATAGTCATGAGAGACCATTGATCTGTAGTTTTTGTTGTTTTGTTTTGTAATTACCTTGTCAAGTTTTATGTCAAAACTTATGCTGGTCCATATAACATATTCCCTCCTTTACTATTTTTCAAAGTATTTGGGTAAGATTAGCACTATTTCTTCTTTAAATGCTTGATAGAGTTCATTAATAAAACAATGTGAGCCTGGAGTTTTCTTTATGATAAGTTATTTTGATAATGTACTCTGCTTCTTTAATAGATATTGGGCTATTAGATTTTTTATCTCTTTTGTTTTAGTTTTGGTAAGTTGTGTTAATGATATCCCCTTCTTTCACTGACAATGTTGGTATTTGTGTTTTCTTTCTCTTTTTCTTTATTTGTTTCACTTGGGTTTATCAATTTTATTAATCTTTGAAAAGATCCAGCTCTTAATTTTATTGACTTTACTGCTTGTTTTCTATTTATTTTTGCCTTATTTTTATTATTTTTGTCCTTCAAAGTACTATTTTTTTCTAAATGTGTATCACTTCAGGTAAAATATAAAAAAAAGTTCTACTTATTTTGGGCATACTTTGCTTTTCTTTCTCTAGCTTTTTAAAGTGGAAGCTTAGATCATTGTTTTTAAGTCTACTTTGCTTTTAAACATTTAAAGCTATACATTTTCCTCAAAAAACTGCTTTACCTGCATCTCACAGATTTTTATATGCCTAATTTTTTAGCATTCAGTTCAAAATATTTTATTATTTCCATTTAGACAGAATTCTTCTTTGTCTTACACATATTGGCACTGGAAACTTTAGTTTTAGGCTACATTTCAAGGAGGTTGAATAACAAATATCATTAGAAAATAGAGACAGCATTTCTCTGAAGTAGAGAGAAGACTTGTTTGCTGCCTAACGTAATAAAGATAATATCTCCCTCTGGAGAAAATGTTGGACAGATTTGCCTCCTGAATTTCCTAGCTTAGGGTTCTTTAAATGTGATACAAAACTACTGTGTGTATAGCATTTATCTGGGCAGCTCCACATCTCTCCCTGGGACTGGAGGGGTAACAGGGACTTGGGTAAATATGAAGCTCATGCTGCTTGCTGTGCTATGGACAATTAATTTCTTTGCCTCTGACTCAGGAGTTTTGTGTCCTTTGCCACCATCTATGAAATTGTGGCAGGCAAACTTGTTAGCTTGCAAACAGAATACAAACTCAGACCCTTCATGGTTCTTGACAATTTCCTTTGAGATTTTTTTTGACTATGCATTAGGTAGAAGTAGTTGTTTAATTTCTAAATATTTTGTATAATTCCAGGCATCTTATTTTTATTGATTTCTAATTTAATTCTGTTGTGGTCAGAGAACATGCTATGTAAGATCTCAATCCTTTGAAAACATTGAGACTTATTTTGTGTCCCAGCATATTGTATCTAAATATATGTTTCATGTGCACATAAACAAGTTATATATTTATAGTGTATAGATGCAGTGTTTATTGTTAACCCGGTAAAACTGGCTAATAATGTTATTCAAACAAATAGTTGTTTTTCTTAGGCTTGCTCTTTGTGTGGAATATTTATTTGCATCTTAGTACTCTCCAACAATCTGCAGTTTTATATATAAAGTATACCTCTTATGGGTAGCATATGGTTGGATATTGCTTTTAATATCTAGTGTGACTATTACTGCATCTTAATAGGAATGTTTAGTACATTTACACTTAATGTAATTATTGGAATGGCTGGTTTAAGTATATCTATCATATTGCTATTTGTTTTTTTAGTCATCCCAACTATTTTTTTCCTTTGTTCTTCCTTTCTTGCTGTCACATGGATTAATCAGATATTTTTAGTGTTTCATTTTAATTTATCCACTGATATTTAGCTTAACTTCATTGTATATTTTAGAGATTTTTCTAAGTATTTATATATACATATACTTATCATAGTCTACTTAGAGTACATACTGTGCCACTACTTATACAATGCAAGAAACTTCTAACAGTAAAACTACTCTCCTCTTACCGTCCTTTATGCTATCATTGCATATATTTTGTATCTATCCACATAATAAATGATATAATACAATGTTATTCTTTCTGGTTTAATCAGTCAATTTTATAAATTTTTTTAAAAAAATTAGCGTGCACCATCCTGGCTAACACGGTGAAACCCCATCTCTACTAAAAATACAAAAAATTAGCCAGGCGTGGTGGTGGCGCCTGTAGTCTCAGCTACTTGGGAGGCTGAGGCAGGAGAATGGTGTGAACCCGGGAGGTGGAGCTTGCAGTGAACCGAGACCACACTCCAGCCTGGGCAACAGAGAGAGACTCTGTCTCAAAAAAAAAAACAAAACAAAATTAGCATACAGTAGAATTGGCCCTTTTGGTATTGGTATACAGATGCATGCATATTAACACATGCATGTTGTTACTGTTATATTAACTGTTATATTAATACTGTTATATATATACTGTTATATTAACTGTTATATTAACATATGTGTGTTGTTAATATGCATGATTGGCCCTTTTGGTATATTGGTATACAGATGCATGCATATTAACACATGTGTAAACACCACTATAGTCAGAATTCAGAATAGTTCTATCATCCCCAAAACTTTCCTGATTCTGTTCTGTTGTAAGTCACACTCACCTCCATTCCGAATCCCTGACAATCAGTTATCTGTTTTCTATCACTGTAGTCTTTTGGAAACTGTTATATAAATGAAATCTGTAGTATCAACTTTGATTCTGGCTTTGTTTACTGAGCATTCAGATTGCTACATGTATCAATAGTTTGTTGCTTTTTAGTGCTAAGTAGTGTTTCATTGTATGGATGTACTAAAGTTTGCTTATGTATTCACCTAAGGGTTTTAGGGATTTGGGGACTGAGCTAGGAAAAACATATGACAATGAGAGGCAGTAACACACAACTTTATTGAGTGGCACTAAGACAGGGTTGCATGAGACAGTCTAATGAGACCACCAATGAGAAAGGGAATAAGGCAAGAGAACTCTGGAGGGAGGGTTGAATATGGGGCTTATGTATGTATCTCAAGGGTGTCTCACAGCAGCACAGCAGGAAGTCTTGGGTCAGGCAAACCAAAGGCAGCAGGAATCTTGGGTTTTATAACTGCAAGGCCCTATTTATCAGTAGGTAACAGCTGTTGGGTGAGGTTTCTTGGAGTACGCAAAGCAGGAAAGCTCTAAATAGCTAAAAATTTGCTTGTTCAGGCAATTTTATAAATAACTCGGTATGTACAAATTTGAGTTTGGTTTGGGCAGGATTTTGAGCTAACTGGTCTCAACCTACAGTAAAGAAATAAAGGTAGGGGCCAAAACACAGAGGCCGTCTTTGGCTCATTTATGTAACCATTCATCCCTTGAAGAACATCTGGGTTGTTTCCAGTGGGCAATTATAAATAGAGCCTCTGTCAACATTCCTGTACCAGTTTTAGTATGAACATAAATTTATATTTCTCTAAGTACTCAGGAGTAGAATTGACGTTCTGTCATATGGTAAGTGTGTGTTTCACTTTATAAGAAACTTGCTGTTTCCCAGAGTGGCTGAACCATTTTGCATTCCCACAGCAATGTTTACAGTTCCAACTGTTGTGCATGTTCACTCTCACTTGACATTGTCGTTATTTTTATTTATGTGTGTAATTGCATTTCAACAAGGTTTTAATTTGCATTTTCATAATGACTAACGATGTTAAATATCTTTTCATGTGCTCATTTGCTCTCCTTAAATACTGTTTGGTAAAGTGTCTGTTCAGCTCTTTTGCCCATGTTTTAATTTGGTTGTTTGCTTACTTATTGTTAAATTTTAACATTTCCTTTTAGATTCTGAATGCAAGTCTTATGTTGGATATGTGATTTGTGCATATTTTCTCCCAATCTGTAGCCTTTCTTTTTATTCTCTTAGCAGTGTTGTTTCAGAGTTAAAGTTTTTAATTTTGATGTAGTCCAATTTGTCCAAAAATTAATTTTCAGTTTTTATATTTTGAAGGTTTGTTTTTAGCTTCATATACATTTAGGGTTTTTATGTAATTCTTATAAATGAACTCTTTTATTATTGTATGATATCCTGCTAAATTTGTTTGCTCTGAAGTCTACTTTGTCTGGTATTAATATAACTACTTGAGCTTTCTTTTGGTTAGTGTTTGCATTTTGTATCTTTTCTCATAATTTTACTTTTAATGTGCTGATATCATTATGCTTGAAGCAGAATTTTTATAGAGAGTATATAATTGGATTATGTATTTTTAAAAACTTGTTCTGACAATCTCTTTATTTGGTGCATTTAGATCATTTACCTTTAATGTAATTGTTGATATGTTTGAATGTAGTTCTATCATTTTATTCTTTGTATCTCTTTTTTCCTCTGTTTATCATCCCTGTGTGTTCCCATTCCTGCCTTCTTTTGGGTTATTTAATAATTTTTTTATTTTATTTTATTTTTTTAGACAGAGTCTTGCTCTGTCGGCCAGGCTGGAGTGCAGTGGTGCAATCTTGGCTCACTGCAACCTCTGTCTCCCTGGCTCAAGCGATTCTCCTGCCTCATCCTCCCAAGTAGCTAGGATTACAGGCATGTGCCACCACAACCGGCTAATTTTTGTATTTTTAGTAGGGACAGGGTTTCACCATGTTGGCCAGGCTGTTCTTGAATTCTTGACCTCAGCCCGCCTCTGCCTCCCAAAGTGCTGGGATTACAGGTGTGAGCCACTGTGCCTGGCTTATTTAATAATTTTTAATTCATTTCTATATATTGTGTTTTTGAATGTATCTCATTGTGTATGTACTTTTTTTAAATTAAAAAAGTGGTAGCCCTAGGAATTACAATATTTTCATTTAAATTTTCACTATCTACACAGAATCATTATTTTACTGTATCATGTGTTTTGAAATCTTACCTCTCTATAGGTTTCTTCTTCCCCCTTTATGTTGTAATTTCTTATATGATTTTTTTTTTTTTTAAATGGAGTCTCACTCTGTCAACCAGGCTGGAGTGCAGTGGTGCCCTCTCGGTTCACTGCGAGCTCCGTCTCCCAGGTTCACGCCATTCTCCTGCCTCAGCCTCCGGAGTAGCTGGGACTACAGGCGCCCACTACCACGCCCGACTAATTTTTTTGTATTTTTAGTAGAGACGGGGTCTCATCATGTTAGCCAGGATGGTCTCGATCTCCTGACCTCATGATCCACCCACCTTGGCCTCCCAAAGTGCTGGGATTACAGGCGTGAGCCACCGCGCCCGGCCTATATGTTTATTATGTATTGCATCTACATACTTTGAAATTTCATTTAAAAATATTGTTTTACTTTGAAACATATAATATATTTTAAAGAATTCAACAGAAGAATAGTTTACTCAATTTTTTCATATATTTTAAATTTCTTTTGCTTTTTTAAAATTTCTGCTCTGAAGTTTCTTTCTGGTACCATTTCCTTTGTGTCTGGTGAACTACTTTAGCAATTCTCTTAGAGCAGGTCCACTGACAATGAATTCTCTTGATTTTACTTTAAATGAGAACTTCTTTATTCTCCTTTTTTTGGAAACATACTTCACATACCATAAAATGTACCTTTTTAAAGTACACAATTTGGTTTTTTTTTTTTTTTTTTTGCATATTCTCAAAGTTGTGCAACTATCACCATTATCTAAAGCTAGAACCTTTATATCACCACCACCACCCCTAAAAGCCCTGTATACATTAGCAGTTCATTCTTCTTTTCTACCTAGCCCCTAGCCATCAATAATCTTTCTGTCTCTATGAATCTGTCTATTCTGGACATTTCCTACAATTGAAATCATAGAATATGTGGCCGTTTCTTTCTGGCTTCTTTCACTTTGCACAATTTCTTTGAGTTTTATCCATATTAGCATGTATCAGAACTTAAGTATTTTTTACGGCAGAATAACATTTCATTGTATGGATATAACATATTATATTTATCTACTCATCAATTGATTGATAGTTGGAGTGTTTCTACCTTTTGGCTATTATGAATAATGCTGCTATGACTATTCATGTACAAGTTTTTGTGTGAATATGTGTTTTCAATTATCTTGGGTCTATACCTAGAAGTAGAATTGTTGGGGCATATGGAACTCTATATTTAATTTTTTTAGGAGCTGCCAAACTGTTTTCCAAAGCAGCTGCATCATTTTATATTCCTATGAGCAATGTGTAAGGGTTTCAATTTCTTCACCTGCTCGCCAACATTGTTATTGTCTCTCTTTTTTATTATAGCCATCCTAGTGGATGTGAAGTGGTATCTTATTGTGGTTTTGATGTACATTTCTGAAGAGTATTTTTCTTGGACCTAGAATTCTTGGTTGACAGATTTTTTTTAATTATTATTATTTTGGCATCAGAAATTTCTGATGAGAAATCCACTGTCTTGTGTACTGTTTTCCTTTTTTAAGCAATGAATCTTTTTTTGTCTGGCTGCTTTTAAGATTTTTTCTTTGTCCTTATTTTCAAAGTTTATAATATGTCTTTGCATTGATTTATTTGTGTTTTTGCTGTTTGGAATTTTCTGAGCTTCTTGAATCTGTAGGTTTATTTTTTTCCCCCAAACTTGAAGAGTTTCTATACATTATTTCTTTAAATATTATGTCTCCACTGCAGTCTTTATTATTTCTTTCTAGGACTCAGATGATACAAATGCTAGACATTTCTATTTTATCCCACAGATTAATTTGTTTTGTTTTGTTTTGAGACAGAGTCTCGCTCTGTTGTCCAAGCTGGAATGCAGTGGCACAATCTCAGCTCACTGCAACCTCTGCCTTCCAGGTTCAAGCGATTCTCATTACTCAGCCTCCTGAGTAGCTGGGATTACAGGTGCCCACCACGACACCCAGCTAATTTTTGTATTTTTAGTAGAGACAGTGTTTCACCATGTTGGCCAGGCTGGTCTGGAACTCCTGAACTCAGGTGATCCTCCTGCCTCGGCCTGCCAAAGTGCTGGGATTATAGGCATGAGCCATCGCACCCAGCCCAGATTAATTTTTAATCAATCTTTTCTTAGTTTTTAAGGTTGAATATTTCTATTGATCTATCCTCAAGTTCCAGTGAAGTTTTCACCCTGTCATCTCAATTATGCTATTGAGTATACCTAATGAGTTTTAAAATTTTATTCATTGTATGTTTTAGTTCTGAATTTTATATTTGGTTCTTTTGTGTATTGTATATACATTTATGTATGTTTGGCTCTATTTTGGGCTGAGACTTTCTATTACCTGATTTATTTTAAAGATGCTTAGGCCAGGTGCTGTGGCTCATGCCTTTATTCCATGCACTTTGGGAGGCCTAGGCAAGTGGATTGCCTGAGCCAGGAGTTTAAGACCAACCCAGGCAACGTGGTGAAACCCAATTTCTACTAGATAGATAGATAGATAGATAGATAGATACATACATACATACATACATAGAACCAAAGTTAGCTGGGCATGGTGGTGTCTGTCTATAGTCCCAGCTACTCAGGAGGCTGAAGTGAGAGGTGGCTTGAGCCCAGAAGACAGAGGTTGCTGTGAGCAGAGATCACGCACTCCACTCCAGCCTAGGCAACAGAGCCAGACTCTGTCTCAAAAAATTAAAAATAAAAATAAATATGTTTACCCTTACTAGTGGGATAAGTATCAAAGCCTTTGTCAGATAAATTTAACATCAGTTGGAAAGGTTTACTGTTGGATGAGTTCCAGCATCTGACTGTTGTCATCTGTTGATTGTCTTTTTCTCATGCAATTTGTAATTTCCATGATTCTTCATGTGCCATGTAATTTGGGATTATATTCTGGACATTTTCAATATTGTGTAATACAGGACTGGGTCTTGTATATACCCTGTGGAGAATATTGACGTTTTTGTTTTAGCAGCCAATTGACCTGATTGGGTGTAGATTGTAAACTCTGAGTGGCCTTCTCTGGGATAAAGTCTCTATATTAGTTTAATTTTAACAGCCTTTGCAGTCCTATTTAAATGTGTCCTACAGGTGTACCCTCCGGTGGTCAATCTGGGACATGGGTCATGGTCTCTTAGTTTAGTTCTCAATGTCTTTGTAGGCTGCTTTGAATCAGAACCTGAATGCTAAACTTGAGGTTGATTTCAGGAGTTCATAAACACCTTAATGGTATTGTTTCCCGAGCTCCTCCTTTTCTGCAGTCTTGGTGCTTTATGGTTCTCTGGGATTCTCCTTTTTAAGTCCTCTAGCCAGAAACCTGGAGTTTTATTTACTTTGCTTTCACACTTTCTTTCTGGAACTGTGTCTGTATCCAAGGCCAACCAATGTGTATCTGGAGAGAGTGAGGGGCAAAGAGGAAAAATCAACAGGAACTTGCCTCACCCCCTTTGGACAGTAGCTCTTTTCACTGAAGAGGAAGGCTCTTATTTCTTTGAGTTTCCAGCACTGTGGGTTCTGGCTGCCACAACTTTTATTAACAGGAGATCCCTTCTCTTCTCGAGCCTGAACTAAAGGACTTCTCTTCAAGATCTTTTTATCAATGCTTATTGTGTTTCTGGAGTTCTGGCTGCCTTGAGACCAGGTCAAGAGATACCACAGGAAAAAAAAAATGGTGAATGACATGTTGAATACAAGCAGAAACACTTGACACCTTAGTGTTGAGCATGACTTTAATGAGAATGATTTTTAAATTTCACTATTACATATGATGTTTTCTGTGGCTTTTAAATTAAATATCTTTCATTAAGCCTTTCATTTTTACTGTTCTTATTGTTAATATATGTTTTATTATGTGTATAGATTGAATTTTATTGAATACTGTTTCTTTTCCTATTGAAATAACCATATAATTTCCTGGCTTGTTAATGTGGTAAATTATATCAATAGGTTTTCTGATTTGGGCCCCTTATACTTCTGGAGTAAAGAGGCTCTTAAATTAAACATAAATGTGGTAGTATACTTTATTACAAGTTTTACACAAAAATGAATTAACCCAGTGTTACACTGGTGGTCTCTGCTGTGTTAAATGTTTTACTTTAGAGGGTTTTATATTTGGTTACAAATTTCCGTATGGTTGTATATTTATTGTAGCTTTAAATAGTTGAATTATTGCTTTTGATATGAAATTTAAATCAGACTTTATCTTTTTTCTGAGGTTGGTTGGAAGACATGAAGCTGAGCTGTTTCGTATTTTGTTGGGCATTTACTCAGAGTAGGCAGCTGCCAATAAGAATCAAGGGTTTCAGAAGACACCCAAAAGGCCCTCAGTTTTGGCCATGACAGTATAACTAGTACTAGACTTTCATTCCCACAGAAAACTACTGTTAAATTAGACAAACATGAAGCAGGTGTTTTCAGACACTGAACATTACACAGTGCAGAACTGTGATTGTTGAGAGAAAGGAAACACACAAAATGAGCCTCAAGGTCTTACAGAACAGACAAATACAGGAAAGGACTCCCAACCCAGACCCCAAGAGAGGGTTCTTGGATCTCGCACAAGAAAGAATTTAGGGCAAGTCCGCAGTGCAGAGTGAAAGCAGGTTTATTAAGAAAGTGAAGGAATAAAAGAATGGGTTACGAGTACATAGACAGAGCAGCCCCGAGGGCTGCTAGCTGCCCATTTTTATGGTTATTTCTTGATGATATGCCAAATAAGGGGTGGATTATTCATGCCTTCCCTTTTTAGACCATATAAGGTTACTTCCTGATGTTGCCATGGCATTCGTAAACTGTCTTAGCGCTGATGGGAGTGTAGTAGTGAGGACGACCAGAGGTCACTCTTGTGGCCATCTTGGTTTTGGTAGGATTTAGCTGGCTTCTTTACTGCAATCTGTTTTATAGGCAAGGTCTTTATGACCTGTACTTTGTGCCAACCTCCTATCTCATCCTGTGACTTAGAATGCCTTAACCATCTGGGAATGCAGCCCAGTAGGTTTCAGTCTCATTTTGCCTGGCTCCTATTCAAGATGGAGTTGTTTTGGTTCACATACCTCTGACATTTCCCCTTTCCCTTTTATAAGAGAACCCTTAATCCTAAGGGTCACAGAGGGATGAAGATTCATTTTCTGTAACTTCTTCAGGCTGAATAGGGGTGATGATATTTCTGCCTGTTAAGGTCTATTGTCTTCAGGGTAGAGAGGAGCTCAGTTAGAAAACATCAGTATGGTGAGGGCCATTTATGACTCGAGTTTTGACAAGAGGTGATATCTGGAAGATTAATAAGTGTTAACTTTAAGAAAACATTTCGTAAGCTTTTTTTATATTCCTACAGAAAGAGTATAACAGCAATATATGCCACAAGAGTGAAGCAAAATAAGTAAAGTTATTCCGAGTAAACTAAATTAGAAGGCTTTTCATGAATTGGGCATCTCTTGGAACTAAGCTGGTATGGGGTTGCTAGCTGATTGTAATGTGCCCAGAATTAGAATACTAATCCAGATTTTTACAATTGCCCATCCCTCTTCTTTCTTCTGAGCAACAGTCAGACATCACTGGTTGGTTCACCGGAAGAAGCAGAGTTAGCCTGCTTATTGCAGAAACAAACTTAAAAACGACTGATGAGACTAGAATTTAATAACAAGTATACCATAGTTTTTGAAACAAAATATTTCTGTCCCCAGTTTCCCATTTTTGCTAAATACAAATTATGGTAAGACCAATTTGCTTTATTATACTTGGCCTGATTATTTGTATAAAGTGCAGCAAGAATAACTATTTTTCACATAGGTTCTTTTTAAATTGGCTTTGATGGAATTCTGTTCCATAGAAGGAATTTTAGATAAGGCTTTTAAAGCCAAGCTTAGCCATGGATTTGTACCCTCAAATACCTATGAGTTTGGTAAATTTCTTTCCGCTTGAGGTCCCAAGATAACTTGTGGCTTCTGGACCTGTTAGAAAGTGGCATTCTTTACTTACCACAGGTCAGAAGCCCTGTACAGGCACTGTTGTAGGCAAGGTATGAGGCCAGTTTCCCATGAGGCTTTTACTGGCTCTACAAGTTAAGTTTAATTTCTTAAGGGAAAACACACCATTCCAGTTAAAGCCTTGGTAAAATATCCAGTTTCTTCAATTGTGTCTTGTTACAAAAGAAAACAGATTTTTATCGCACTTATACAAATAACTATATTGCTATAAGTTAAGCATACTTACAACTAGTTCCTAAATTTTGGAGAAATTAGGTAGAGAGAAATATGTTTCCATTTTTTTTTTCATAGCAGTATACTTTACTCAATTATTATAAGCTGTAAATAGCTTTAAAAAGTTTTGTTTTTTTGACTCTGAAAAACAAAACAAAGGATTAGTGTTTTAAGCAGAGTTGAAAAGATTACTTCAGTTTCCTATTGGTTCTGTTAATTTCTGTTTTATTTGATATTTGTAAACATTTTAGCTTTTTATGAGAGTTTTGAATGTTGTTTTCTTTATTTTAATGTTACGATTTCCAAAGTTATTAGAAAACCTGTATTTAACAACAACTGCTAGGGTTTTATAGTTGATTACAAACCATCTTTTAAAGGGGATTAAAACAAGACAGCAATTGCCTGTGGATGATAAAAAGTTTTAGGACAGCCACCATTAAAGCCATAATTGATAAGGAAATTTGGTTACTTATGTGTTACACAGAATTTTACATAACAATTATAATTATTAATAACATACACTAAGTTATATTAGAATTATAGAAGTTTTCCATAACTTTGGAACATATACCAATAACACATTTATGCAAATATCTAAAGAAAGCAAAACACCATTTTACATTTGATAATGCTTCCTATATGAATTTTACATCAATTAAGCCAAATTTTACCTTTATTTTAATGTACTATTAATGTTAAATCCAATGTTTATATAAAACCTTATAGACATATTTGCCCAATTTTAATGTTTAACCATAAGAAAAGATTCTTATAAACCTTTTACAACCCTTTAAATTTTTTGTGAAAGAGCAGAAAAACCCATTGTGCTTTTATTCCAATGTTTAGTGAATAATACCTCTTTAACTTTAGCCAATATGTTCAAACACAGAATCTCTTACAATTAATTTTTATAAACCTTCCACAACTAGTTTAAAATTTTGGTTTTTTTTTTTTTTTCTTACTTAAAACAATCCTTTAACACTTTAGGCAGAAAAAAAACCACATGCCCATGACTTCTTATAATCTTTTTTTTTTTTTTAACCCAAAACACATTTTGCTTTTCTTACACACCTTGCATGTAAAACTGTTTCTTCAGTAGTCTTAATTACATGTTACAATGTTAACTCTTAGCAACTTTTATTTTTGGTGAAAACCTTGGTAAATTCGAGATTTTAATTGTGTACTAGCGTGTAGCCTGCCTAGGGCACACCAGGCAAAAGTGCAGATAAGAGCTGACTCTCTAGCACAGCTAGGGAGTGTGGCTAATTCCAAATGTCCCCAGGCCTTGCTCTTACTTAAGTAAGAGTCATAGTGGCATTTTATGAAGCATTTAGGAGGCCTAAGAACCTTGGAATTGTACATTTCTTGCATAAATTCCCTTTCACAAGTCCTTTCATGACTTACACAGACCATCTGAGTCATTCTTGGACTTTCTGACTTGCCTTAAACATCCCTCCTTT
The DNA here is from genome assembly GCF_028885655.2 of Pongo abelii. Lineage (NCBI taxonomy): Eukaryota > Metazoa > Chordata > Mammalia > Primates > Hominidae > Pongo > Pongo abelii. The sequence goes on along the minus strand of NC_072005.2, from coordinate 33,803,130 downwards.
TAAACAACCAGTTATTTTACTTTAGGACAAGAATTTACCATATGAGATCCCTTCTTATATAAAATCTCTTTCTTTATAATCTTTGTATAGCTAGGGAGTATGGCTAATTCCACATGTCCCAGCCCTTATCTAGAAGCTAATGACTTTAAGGTAGGTAAATTGAACATTTTTCTTTTTTCTTTTATTTATTTATTTATATATATTTTTAGATGGAACCTTGCTCTGTCGCCCAGGCTGAAGTGCAATGGTGCAATCTCCGCTCACCGCAACCTCCACCTCCTGGGTTCAAGCGATTCTCCTGCCTCAGCCTCCCAAGTAGCTGAGATTACAGGCACCTGCCACCAGGCCCAGCTAATTTTTGTATTTTTAGTAGAGACAGGGTTTCATCATGTTGGTCAGGCTGGTCTCGAACTCCTGACCTCAGATGATCCACCTGCCTCAGCCTCCCAAAGTGCTGGGATTACAGGCGTGAGCCACTGGGCCCAGCCAAATTGAACAATTTTCAAAAGTCAGAAAAACAATTTGACCTTAAAGCATTTAGCAAATCTGATATTTGACGTTAATTTAGACCAACAGTCTACATTTTTAAAGACATTTTATTTTACTAATAATTTTTAAAACTGTCATTATTTCCAAAAGATTACTAAAGTCACATGAACAAAAAGGCATTAAAGTTCCTGTTTTTCTGACAAAATATTTAAGTGCCTATTTTTCTAAGCCAGTTAATTAGAGTTCTTTTATCTATAAACATGCAACATATATAAATCCACAGACAGAAGATTCAGCACTTACAAGATTTTTCATTTGCCATTTTCTCCCTTCCATCCTTCCTTCTTTCCTTCCTTCCTTCCTTCCTTCTTTTTTTGAGATGGAGTCTCACGCTATTGCCCAGGCTGCGGTGCAATGGGGCAATCTCATCACACTGCAACCTCCGTCTCCCAGGTTCAAGTGATTCTCCTGCCTCAGCCTCCTGAGTAGCTGGGATTACAGACACCCACCACCATGCCCGGCTAATTTTTGTATTTTTAGTAGAGACAGGTTTAACCATGTTGGCCAGTCTGATCTCGAACTCCTGACCTCGTGATCAACCTGCCTGGGCCTCCCAAAGTACTAGGATTACAGGCATGAACCACCTTTCTTAATTGGATTGCTGGCTTCAGGGTGGAGCCCTTGGAGGAACAGGGCCAGGAAAGCATGCATTTCTAGGGCCAAATAAGCAGCTGAAGGCAAAGACAGATCCCCCAAATTAAGAGTGCCATTTTATACCAGTTCCTGGATCCCCAAAAGCAGGGAAATATTTCGGGAGAAGACAATGCAGTGCTTCTCTCCTGCATTTCATTGCAAGGCAACCCAAAGCCAACCAGCCCCTTTTGTAATCAGACTATCCCTCATGGGAGTCTCATCCCCCAGTGTGGGGTAGGGATGTTTAATCATCTTCCAGGTGGCCAAGAGCATGCTTCTCTGATCCAAGTGTGCAAAGAGTCAAGTATCCTTCCATAACTACTATTAGCCATCCCTTAAAGTATATTTCCTACCTAGTTATTACACACCAAAGCTCTCTCATAATGTAAAGTAATTTCTGATACCCCCAAAACTCAAAACTGTCGATAACAATGCAAAACAAAATAGCCTTTGATTTTGAGAGGAATCTATCTGCTTTTAATTAAACTGATTTTAACCGTAGCACTCTTTAATAATGTCCTTTTAAAATTTCTAATGACAAATAGCTGATATTTCCAGCTTTTGAATTTTACCACAGGTAACCTCCCATGTCCTTAGAGAAAGGAAAATTTAAGACAGTCTGCGAAGCACAAGAGAATAGACAAGGTCACACAGATACTAAACCAGAAATAACTTCCTACATGGAAAATTGAACCCGGACCACCACTGTGAAAGTGCAAAACCCTAGCTACTGAGCTACAGCAAGGGGCAGTCTCCATTTTCTTTCCCAGAAGGAATCTAGAGTAGTTAATTCTGAGTTTGCAAAGACTTTTATTTAATATGATTTTATTTAGTATGATTTTTTAGAGCTATTACATGAGCCCTAAAATTCCTGTCCCTGGAAGGGACAAGGAAGAGACCAAGAAAAGATATCACCACATTATTAAAACGTCAAGCTCCCAAGGACATAAAACAAGGTGGAGACTTCATCCAGTTTTTTTGTTTGTTTGTTTGTTTGTTTCAGGGACCTGCAGCCAAGTTTGTTATGATCAAGCTGCTGGGTCATCTTGAAAAGCGGGCTTACAGGTGTTCTAAGCCTGTGTTTTATCCTGAAGTACCCCTTGACACAGAAAAACAAATTCATAGCACCAAATACACTAGCTTAAGACTAGCCTTAGAATTCTTTTTTGCATTAATCAAAACTTTACAGAGGAGATAAATACTGATTTTGTTTTTTTTCCATACATTCAACTGTTTGCACAGAGAGAAGCCAGAAATCTGACTGGTAAGAAATTCTTACCCTTTTGCTGGCGTGCCAGGCTTCTGGGTTCCCTTTCCCTGAGCGCCCCTAGTAATCCAGCTTGCGGCAACATCGCCCTGGGGGCCAAGCTGCATCATAAAGGAAAATTATTTTTTTTGTTCTGGCCAGAGCAAATTACATGTGATAAAACATAGACATTAGCCACTCTGCTTAACACGCAATGTCAAACTGGCAAGGCTTAAATTTACCCCCAGATGGGTGGACCCAGTCACCTTTAATCCAGCCTCGAAATTGGAGTTTCAACACATGGTCTCTGGGCAAGATGGTGGCCCTGAGTAACAGAACAGATAGGAAAGGGAAAGGAGAGAGAGAAAAGCATCGCCTGTGGCAGGGTGGGGAAGGCGAAATGCTCGGGGAGGCCAGAGAAAGACCCACCCATTGCAGCGACACTGAAAAGTTCAGGCGGCTGCTTGTCAGTAGCCAATGGATCTTTTCCAGCAATCCTATTAGTGCTCAAGTTTCCTCTTTTAGGGAGGAAAAAGCTCCCCATGTCCCACGATCCTGTACATGCCTAACCATGTCACCCACACACGGCCATCAGCAAACAGTACGAGGCAGATTAATACAAAGAGCATAGCCTGAGGTGCCAAACCTGGTTTTAGCCAAGAGACACTTTACTGAGAGAGGCCTCTAACTCCATACATCTTAGAAGGGACTCTAACCCTCCTAATTTGGGCCTCTAACCCAAGGTCCGTCAAGCATTCTTGCCTTATAAGAGGGGCTTCTAACCCACTCTGTCTTAGGAGAGACTCTAACTCCCCTAAGTTGGGCCTCTAACCCAATCCCATTCTTTACTTGGGTGCCCCACCCACTTACCCGAAGTCATCCAATCAGTGCCGCAGTCCATTTTCTCCAAGTCGGGGGGTTTTCTCAGTATCATACGTTCGTGGTGGCCAGAAATATGTTGCAGGACAGAGAAATATGTTACAGGAAACAGGTCCCAATCCGGACCCCAAGAGACGGTTCTTGGATCTCACACAAGAAGGAATTTAGGGTGAGTCTGCAGTACAAAGTGAAAGCAAGTTTATTAAGAAAGTAAAGCAATAAAAGAATGGCTACTCCATAGACAGAGCAGCCCTGAGGGTTGCTGGTTGCCCATGTTTATGGTTATTTCTTGATGATATGCTAAAGAAGGGGTGGATTATTCCTGCATCCCCTTTTTAGGCCATATAAGGTAACTTCCCAACATTGCCATGGTATTTGTAAACTGTCATGGTGCTGGTGGGAGTGTAGCAGTGAGGATGGCCAGAGGTCACTCTTGTGGCCATCTTGGTTTTGGTAGGATTTAGCCGGCTTCCTTACTGCAACCTGTTTCATCAGCAAGGTCTTTATTACCTGTATCTTGTGCCAACCTCCTATCTCATCCTGTGACTCAGAATGCCATAACCATCTGGGAATGAAGCCCAGTAGGTTTCAGCCTTATTTTACCCAGCTCTTATTCAAGATGGAGTTGTTCTGGTTCACATGCCTCTAAAAAAGAGATCCCAGCTTTCTTTCTTGGGCCATTTTTTTGTTTGTTTGTTTGTTTGTTTTCTGAAATGCAGAGAGGTAGAAACTCAACAAAAGCATTGATCTCACTCAGCCGAGTATTCAGAGATCAGGCTTGTGGACTGTTGGAGTTTATGAGGGAGACCACTGGAGAAGAGGGAGCTGAGTAAGTGGGGGCTGTAGAAATCTGCCTGAAGATTCACGTAAGTCCTTGGCAGTTGCTGAGCTCTTGCTTACAGCAACATGTGGCCCTGTCATAGGAACCCTTCCAAACTTCTCGGCCAACACTATCAGCTGCATTCTGAGCTCCCCAACAGGGCAGACCATGCTGGTTCCTTCCATCCTCCACAGAAATCGAGTTCACTGGGTTCCCCTGGTATGCTTAACCACATATCTGTGCTCTTGGTAGTCATGCTTCCTGGCAGCAATCTTCTCTGAAGGTCTCATAGTCTTCTTGTCATGCCTTTATTTACCAACATTGTATCAGCTATTATTGCCTTAAAGAGACCTTCCATCACCATCCTGTGTAAAAAGGGATCTCTCTATTCACCTGTCCTGTTTGTCTTCATTGCACTTGTCATTACCTGACATTAGATAATATAGTTACATATGTTTTGTTTATTATCTATTTCCCCAACTAGAATTAACTTCCATGAGTCTAGGGACTCTGTTCTAGTCCCAGGTATTGTAATGGAGACTAAAGCGGACATTCAGAGGTTGCAGAATACACAAGCAAATAAATGTCCTTAGTGCTTAAGCCAGTTTCATTTAGATTTTTTTTTCTTCTTTCTACTAAAGGAGCCATCACTGACATAATCAACATAAATTAACAACCTTCATGCAAAATAGTGTATGTAGATTTGGTGGAAGAGTCTCCTACATAATCCACATATCAGTTACATTGGAACTCAGCTCTGACCAAGCTCTCAACTCTGCCTTCCTCTCTTCTCCTCCAACACACTAGAGTCATAGAATCTTAGAGCTAGAAAGAACTTGAAAAATGTGGAGAATGACTTTCTTGTTTGACAGATAATGACAACAAAGTATTGTGATTTCATTTCAAGCAATGTACCCAGAGTTTCAGGCCTGGTGGCAGAAGTGGGACCAAGTGCTCTTTATTCCATAGCACATGACCCCGTTATCTTCTGGACTTGGTGTTCTTTGTATAGAAATGACCCTAGCTGAGTGCACTCGGCTGTGAATTCTCTAGCAGGTGCCTGCAGCCAGCATGACTGCCTTCTGAGCCTATGAGGGAGAAAGTGTGGCCAGCACAGAGCCTGCCTAGTGAGAGTGTGACTTAAATTTTTCAGCAGGAGGTAAAGGACTGCTGCAGGGAAGACCACCACCTGCTGAGCCTTCTCTTTGACCTCCGTGTCCAACCACTCTCTCTCATTCAGTTAATCTGTTATGTGGATGGGCGCTCATGGCTTCAAGTGAGATATTTTTAAGTTTCCTGACATCTCCTGCATTTCTTGGCACAAAGAATGAATCATATTACTGGGATAATGAACCATATAATGACTTGTGTGTTGATTTATCAGACGGTGCTAGAGAGGCCGATTTAAAAATATAAAGCCATAAGTCACCCAGTCAGGGTGTCTGGTAGGCAGAGTGGCCCGGCTCCCTGGCCGGTGATTGCTGTGTTAATCACGATGACGCCAGGCCTGGCAGCAGTGCAAGGACTTAGGTGCTCAGCACTCTTCCCCTACTGAGGTCATTCATGCAAGCAGCAATTATTGTGGTGGGGTTTTTTTGGTTTGTTTTTTTGTTTTGTTTTCTTTTCTTTTCTTTTCCCATCTGCCAGGGGCTGGGAAGAGAAAATAACCTAAAAAGTCAGAATGCCTCCTTCTCATTAGACTAAGGGAGCCTCACCCTGGATCTCCGGGGATTCCTGGGGACAAGTGAAAGGGAAGGAGGCAGTGCTATGCTAGGCCCTGGCTGTGCTGCAAGGCAGCTGGGGACCTGCCGATTGAAGAGTCGCTGATACTTTGCAGGTTAAATGGACCTGGCATTGTTAATCCGTGTTTGGCTGACCTGGTTTACCATGCAAGTTCCCAGCCCCTGTGTTTACACATGGTGTGGATGGATTTCTGCAAACGCAGACCAAGTACTTGGTGGTTTATTGTAGAAGGAACCTCCTCTGAAAAAACCTCACAGGGAAATTCTCAACTTAAATGGTAGCTAACAGAGGCACTAGGTGCTTAAGGTGTGCATTGGTGAGGTAGGCACTATTCTGACGAATGGTTGATGGTGAGAAAACTGAGGCTCGGGAGTTCATGTAAAATCCCCATAGCTACATGGCTCAGGGGGTGAAACTGAGATTTAACTTACGACAGCCTGACTCTAGAAACTGAGATTTAACCAACACGTGTGTTGCCTCCCTTTCTAGAAAAGGAGTTCCACCCAAAGGGAATAAGTCACATCTACTTTTCTAACAGAAATCCCAGTGTCAAAATAGCTATGCTGGTGTTCCCAATCCTCTTTTCAAAAGAGGAAGAGCCACCATTAACTTTTCGGTCAATGAATGAAAGATAAGGAAGTGAGTGAAACCAAAGTGTTAGCAAGGCCCAACTGTGAGCCGGACACTGTTACACACTAAATGCGTCATCTCATTCAAAGGAGAGAACATTTTCATTAACAAATGTGACACCCTTCCCTGCTGAGCACCCCCTTCCGCCCTGATCCCCAGCTCCTCAGTCAGATTCTCTCTGCCACACTCCGGTGAAACTGCTCATGTCAAAGTCACCAGGGGCTTCCACGTTGCTGCTTCCACTGAACCATTTAGGACTTCATCTTGTTTGATCTCTCATCAGCATGGCACGGTTGTCCATGTTTTCCTTCTGAAAAGTGCTGCTCTTTTGACCTTTTCTTTTTTCTCTTTGTTTGAGATGGAGTCTCACTCTGTCGCCCAGGCTGGAGTGCAATGGTGCAAACTTGGCTCACTGCAACCTCCGCCTCCCAGGTTCAAGTGATTCTCCCACCTCAGCCTCACGAGTAGCTGGGATTATAGGCACCTGCCACCACACCTGGCTAATTTTTGTATTTTTAGTAGAGATGGGGTTTCATCATGTTGGTGAGGCTGGTCTCAAACTCCTGACTTCAAGTGATCTGCCCGCCTTGCCTCCCAAAGTGACATTATTTCTGACGGGTTCTCTTCCTCCTCACTCTTGCCATCCCTCAGTCCCCTTTGCTGGGTTTTCTTCTCCAGACCTTAAAACACTGCAGCTTTGTCCTGGGCCCTGCCTACACAATTGCACCTTATCACCTCACCTAATCCCACAGGTTTCAACAGCATGCATACTGACAAATGCCGTGGTTGTTTTTTTTTTTTTTTTTTTCTGAGACGGACTCTCGCTCTGTTGCCCAGGCTGGAGTGCAGTGGTGCAATCTCAGCTCACTGCAAGCTCCACCTCCCGGGTTCACGCCATTCTCCTGCCTCAGCCTCCCGAGTAGCTGGGACTACAGGTGCCCACCACCACACCTGGCTAATTTTTTTGTATTTTTAATAGAGACGGGGTTTCACCATGTTGGTCAGGCTGGTCTCGAACTGCTGACCTTGTGATCCACCCTCCTCGGCCTCCCAAAGTGCTGGGATTACAGGCTTGAGCCACTGCACCCGGCTGACAAATGCCATGTTTATAGCTCAAGGCCAACCTGTCCTCCCAGAGAGGCACACCTGGGGAGGTATCCACACAACTACACAGAGAGCTCCAGGCAGATGTTTCAGAGGCTTTCCACGAAAAACCTAGAAAAAGAAGAACAACGTAAACTCAAAGCAAAAATGAAGAAATGAGAAAGATACCATAAATTTCTGCTTTTTAAAGATGTTTTCAATTATAAAATTGAAAACAGGTGAACAATGAGAGAACATCAATAAAATTTAAAAGGCAGTTCTTTTTAAAAAAATCAATAAAATTGACAAATCTCCTGGTCAATTTCTTTTTATCTTTTTCAAGGCTGACACAATAGAAAAAAAGACACAGATCGCCAGTGTCCAGATAAAACAGGAAATATCTCTACAGAACCTTCAGTCATGAAAAGGATGATGCTATATTCGTAACGTCAACAACTTAGAAGAAATAGACTAATTCCTAGAAAACTATAAATACTGAAATTCAACTTTTTCTAATTGATTACTACTGGTGTACAGGAAACCTATTGGTTTGGGAATGTTATTTTATTTGGCCACCTTACTAAACTCATAGATTCTAACAATTTTTAGCTGATTATTTTTTGTATAAACAATCATGTTTATAATCAATAGATTAAAATAGGTTTTATCTCTTCCTTTTGAATACATATTTTTTTCTTTTTTTTTTTTTTTTTTTTGAGACAGCGTCTCACTCTGTCACCCAGGCTGGAGTGCAGGGGGGCAGTCTTGGCTCACTGCAACCTCCACCTCTTGGGTTCAAGCAATTCTCCTGCCTCAGCCTCCTGAGTAGCTGGAATTACAGGTGCGTACCACCATGCCCGGCTAAATTTTTTTGTATTTTTTTTTTAGTAGAAATGAGGTTTCACCATGTTGGCCAGGCTGGTCTCAAACTCCTGACCGCAAGTGATCCGCCTGCCTCAGCCTCCCAAAGTGCTAGAATTACAGGCATTAGCCACCATGCCCAGCCTGCCTTCCTTTTGAATATTAATACTAATTTCTTGTTTTCATTTTCTTGAGTTTTCCAGGACCTCTGGAATAATGCTGGATAGTTAAGATGATAGTTACTGTATATTGGGTTTAATAGATTTCTAATGCTGCCACTTTAAGTATGTTGTTTATTGTAGGTTTTGAAAGCTACCTTTTATCGTTAAGAAAGTTTAAATTTTTTCCTGGGCAATGAAATATTGGGGGAGGGGGAGAACAGAATGTGTTTCTGCCTCTTGAGCTGACCACGTGGCATCCCCTTTTCTATATAGTGTATTTTTCTTGCATAAATTTCCTAATGTTGCCATGTTCTTGCATTCTCAGGATGACACACTTGGTTATGAGTTAGTATTCATTTAAAAGAATTTTCTGATTTCTGCTGTATTTTTATTAAATTTCTACTTTTTAAAGATGTATTTACTTTTACCTTCTTGAGTAGAATTCTTATTCTATTTTTGGTCTTTCTTGTGTGCTAATAAATGCAAATGTGACCAAAATTGGCATCAAATATGGTTTTGGTGACATCCATATACTTCGTCATTTAAAAAAATAACTTTAAGGCCAACCATTAGAAGACTAGACATAAGATGTAATTTCTAAAATACTGAAAGAATAAAAGTGACCAAAAAAAGTAACTACCTTTGGTACTCTCACTGACATTTATTTCTATTTACTTTGTAATTTTAGTGTAAGCAAATTTTTTGTCCCAGCTTTATTGAGGTATAATTGGTGCATCAAAAAACTACACATAATTAATGCATACACTTTGGTGAGTTTGGACATGTGTCTATCATGCTACCCTCACCACAGACAAGGTAATAAACATCTCCATCACTTCCCAGAGTTTCCTTGTGTTTCCACCCACTTTTGTGGTAAGAACACTTAACATGAAATCTACCCTTTAAATTATTGTTAACCACAGGGGCTGCATTGTACAGCAGATCTCTGGAGCTTACTCATCTTAAAACTGATCTTGGCCGGGTGCAGTGGCTCACACCTGTAATCCCAGCACTTTGGGAGGCCGAGGTGGGAGGATCACCTGGCCAACATGGCAAAACCCCATCTCTACTAAAAATACAAAAATTAGCCGGGCATGGTGGCATGTGCCTGTAATCCCAGCTACTCGGGAGGCTGAGGCAGGAGAATCGCTTGAACCTGGGAGGCGGAGGTTGCAGTGAGCCAAGATCGTACCACTGCACTCCAGCCTGGGCGACAGAACAAGACTCTGTCTCAAAACAAAGCAAAACAAAACAAAACAAAAAAACCTGATTTTATCCTTGTTGAACAACAACTTCCCACATCACATTTCTTCAATGCCATGGTAGCCACCATCCTGCTGTCTTCTTCCACGTGTTTTACTATTTTAGGTCTCAGGCAAGAGATGTAATTTCAGTTTTGATATTCACATTAAACTAATAAATATTTAGAGTTGCTTTAATTTCCAAACGAGGTGTTTGCGAAACTTATTTTTATTGGATCACTTCAGTGAATGTGACCTGTGTGATTTTTGACTTTTGGCAACTTATTTATTTATTTTGACTAATAAAAGGGCAGTTAAAGGCTGTTCCACTGGGAGCAGGGAGAGGTTGGTCAATGAGTACAAAGTTATAGTTAGATAGGAGGAATAAGTTCTGGTGTTCTATGGTTAACATTTCTCTATTGTATACTCTAAAAAGGCAAGAAGAGACAATTTTGAATGTTCTCACCACAAAGAAATAATAACTGTGGGAGGTAATGTATATGCTAAATACCCTGGTTTGGTAAATAAACAAAAAAAATAAAAATATCCAACAGGTATTTGAAAACATTGTGCAGCCTTTTTATTGAGAATGATTCATATTAGCAGTGCAACTATATAGTTAATTAAATTAGAAACTGGCAATTTATATGAAAGTACAATAACTATTTATGTCCTCTCCTGGCTTAATTTTTTTTCATCTAGTTGGTATCTTAATTTCTTGGAGAGGTTTTAAAATCTCTCGCCAAGATTGTGGTTTGTCAGTTTCTGTTATGTTTCCAGGAGTTTTAACTCTATAAATACCAATATAATATTGCTCTGTTCATAAAGGTTAATGATTGTTATATTTTGGAGGCGACTGTAATTTTTATAATATAAATATGTCTCATTCCTATTTAATGCATTTAATGCTTCTCACTTTGAATTCTATTTTGACTACTATTGCTATTGCCATTTCTGCTTTCTTTTAGTCAGCATTTCCCCGGTATATCTTCATTTATTTTTTTATTTTCAAATTTTCCTCTCTCTCTCTTTTCTTTTTTTGTTCCAAATTTAGGCATGCTTTTTTGTAAATAACATACAGCTGAATTTAAAACATTCCAATTTAAAAATTTCTCTCTTTAAAAAGGAGATTAAATTCACATTAGTTGTGACTAATGATGTGTTTACATAATTACTACCATCTGATTTCATGTTTTGGCCTTAAAATTTCTTCTTCTTATTTGTTTTATTGTTTTTTGTCACTTTTATTATTTTACTGTTTTAGAAATTACATCTTATGTCTAGTCTTCTAATGGTTGGCCTTAAAGTTATTATTTTTAATGCCAAAGTATAAGAGTTTTAAACATTTTACTAATCCATGTGAATATAGTCATAATTTAAAGTCCAGAATTAATTTCTACCTGTAACTACTTCAAATGAACAAGACACTTAGCACACCTTATACTCTCCTTTCCACCTCTACTCCTAACATCCACATTATTTTGAAATAACCTGGAATCTTAGTTCTATATTTCATTCATTTTTAAATTTTTTTATATAGGCCAAAGCTTTAAAAATTCTCATTCTTGTCAATTGCATTATGTCTCACAGTCACACCACTGAGAGTTACTTGGATTTGACCATGGATGTCACTGGTGCCCTTGCTCACTGCTGTGGCAGGTCATATTTTCTAAAAATGGCTGCAGCAATGTCTGCCAATCCCCATGCTTTTGCAGCTACACCATGTTCTCTCCCTGACCCTGGCTGGGTCTTGGTGACTGCCTTGATCAACAGAGTGCAGCAGACGTGATGCTATGTGACCTCTGAGCCCAGACCGTGAAAGGCCATGCCTATATGCTTTGTTGTCTTGGGATGCTCACCCATGGAATCAAACTAGCTTATGTGGAGGGGTCACGTGGAGGGCCCACAGTAGAGGTTGTGGCTGACAGTCCTGCAGAAGCCCCAGCCTGGGCTGGTAGGAGCCACAGATACCTGAGGGAAGGTGTGTCCTGATGATGCCAGCCTTTTCCTGCTGCTTTTGCTGAGGCCCCAGAACTTGAGGGGCAGAGAACATCCTTCAGTAATTTATTTTCCCACAGAAGGTGAATTTATGATATTTTTATGAGTTTAATATGTTTATTTTTAACCTTATTCTTGATATTGGATATAGAATTCTGGGCTAAAAATAATTTCCCAGCCAGGCACGGTAGCTCATGCCTATAATCTCAGTACTTTGGGAGGCTGAGGAGGATGGATTGCTTGAACTCAAGTTTGAGATAAGCCTGGGCAACATAAAAATTCTGATCTCTAAAAAACAACAAAAAAAATGAGCCAGGTGTAGTGCTGTGCACCTGTGGTCCCAGCTACTCAAGAGGCTGAGGTGGGAGGACCACTTGAACCTGAGAGGTAAAGGCTGTAATGAGCTGTGATTGCACCACTGCATGGCAGCCTGGGCAACAGAAGGAGACCCTGTCTCAGTCAATCAATCAGTAAAAATAATTTTGCATAAAAAGTTTGAAGACAAAGTTTTATTATTTCCAGAATACCGTGTTGCAAATGAGCAGTTTGATGGCAGTCAGATTTTTATCCTTTTAAAGGTAACCTGAAATTTTACTTTTATAAAAGTTCTTGGGAATTTTAACTTTATCCTTGGAGATCAGAATCACCAGCATATATATATTTCAAGTACTCCTTGGCACACAGCTTCTCCAGGCTTCTGGTTGATCACTATTTCTGGGGAAACTCACAAGAAGAGAACTAGGGACAAACCATAGCCCTCCACTGTTGCCACTCCTGAAGCCATGCCTCATACTCATCATCCACCTTCTCCATCAGGCTTTCAGAATCTCCCTGTCTCTTGGTGAGGCTGGCACTTCCTTTGGTTTTGGTGGCTTGCCTCCACTCTCCTGACCTAAGCATTCTGCCTCTTGGGGACCGACCATCATATAACGGCCCTTTGTTCAAAGTGTATACCACATTTTAAAGGGTGCCACTCTCTTTTCAGAGTGTCATCTCTAAGCTGGGGTTCTTCAGCTATGTCTTCAATAGGCTATCCCATTGCTTATCCCCCAGCAGTTCCTCGGTGGTGTGGCACATGGTAGGACCAGTGGATGCCATGGCTGTGTGCCCACCTCTATGTTTTTCTTGCTGTAAAGTGGACCCTTTGGTCTGAGGTGATGCTATGTGGAATCCTGTCACAGAATGCATACAGTAGATCTACAGACACTCTAGGAGCCCTAGGATTGCAGGACTGGCTGAGGGCCTGTGGACAGAAAAGACAAATCCATATTCATAGATATATGCCATTTCTAGTGAAGATGACTCACAGTCCCTTCAGGGTAGAAGAGGTTCAGTATAATCAACTTGCCTGCAAGCGACTGGTTAGTGAGACACCTACCTTCTGTGGCTGTAGTTAGACACCAATCAGTAGCTGTGGCTGGATCAGCCTTGGGGAGAGGGACCCCATGATGTTGGGTCATGTTAGCCTCATTCTTTGCCACCATCTCTGCCTCCACTACTGTGTCACTCATGAACCCACTTCACAAGAGCAGCAGTAGCCAGGGCCAGAGGCTGGCTGACATCTACTGGCTGGATCATTCTAGCCACTTGGTTCCTTGTCACAGCAGTGGATGCTTTCCAGTGAGGGTTAACTTACAACACTAAGATCCTCACACTCCATGCCCACCCTCATGTGTCCCTCTACATAGCTCTTCCCTGAAGCTCTTGATGTCCCATGGTCAGACACTCATTCCACCAGGGCCCAGCAGGATGTCAGGAGCTCGCTTTGAGTGTCCCATAGTTCTCTGCTGTGGATGGCACAGCCTTTTTCTGGAACTACTAGGGTCTGCACGGCAACTCATCTACTGCACACTTTTCCTAACACAAATACCTTTGGTCCCATGGATTCTTCCAGGTTATAGTCCAAGCAGAGCTATTTCCACTGCAGTCTAAACCTTCTGCAGGGCCTTTACTGCTCTGGGCCCACTCAAAACTGGTAATTTCCATGTCACCTAATAAATGGGTCAGAGTATTGCCAGGCATGGTTTGTGTTACTCCAAAACCTGTAGAGACCTCTAATTAATGTGCTTTGTTCTTAATGGTAGAGGGTGCTACCACTAAGCAATAACTTGTCCTTTACTTTTTAAGTGATGTTTGAGAAAACCCCAGACCACTGGACCCAAAAGGCAGCTTCACCAAAATGGCAGGACCCTAAGGTTTTGCAGGTTGCTCTCCCACCTTCTAGTGTGTTTCTTAATGAAACATCTAGAATATTTGCTCTTCTTGTTCATAGGTCTGATTAACATGATATCATCAACATAGTGTACGAATGTGAAGTTCTTTGGACTGTCCCTTCTGGTTATATTGTAATGGAGAGCAGGGTTAACAGCCTGTAAATATCTACTGTTGTCCATCCGTAAGAATGCTAACTGTTTCTGAATCTTTTTCATGGTGGGTATTAAAATAATGCATATGCCAGATCAGTAGCTGCATTCCACATGTGTATGCATTCATATGTTCTAGTAAAAACAAACACCCAGCATAGCTGTGAGTAGGGGTACTACTTGCTCAAATGTGTAGTAGTTTGCTGTTGTCTTCTATGGCCTATCTTGTTTTTGAAGAGGTTAGACTTGTGAGTTAAATGGAGACCATTGCTCCTGCATCCCTTATGTCTTTGGAAGTGGCACCGGTCTTCACTCTCCTTAGGATGTGGTGTGTTTGATTTATTCTTCAGGTCTGGATTAAAGGATAAGGGGCATCTTCAGAGGCTCCATTTGGTTATTCGTATTGTGATAGCTTTTATTCCATAAGTCAAGAAGCCAATTCTTGAGTTCTGCAGCCATTGTTTGGCCATTCCAATGATAAATTCAAGAGCTGGAGCAATGACTGCCATGGGGACCCACTCCACTGTGAGACACACTTGAGCCAGGACTCCATTTAGCACCTGATCCCCGTATATCCCTACTCACATCACATAGGGGCTGATGGCACTTTGGGTCCTCAGAGTCTGTACAGGGTGACAGCCACCCTGAACACTCATCAGAAAACCATTCTGGGATTGCTCCCACACGTGATTTAGGCTGCTGAATTTCTGATTTTTTTTGAGATGGAGTCTTGCTCTGTCACCAGACTGGAGCGCAGTGGCACGATCTTGGCTCACTGCAACCTCTGCCTTCCAGGTTCCAGTGATTCTCCTGCCTCAGCCTCCCAAGTAGCTGGGACTACAGGTGCACACCACCATGCCCAGCTAATTTTTGTATTTTTAGTAGAGATGCTGTTTCACCATGTTGGCCAGGATGGTCTCGATCTCCTGACCTCATGATCTGCCCACCTCAGCCTCCCAAAGTGCTGGGATTACAGGCATGAGCCACCATGCCCAGCCCTGCTGAATTTCTATACTATTAGGCACAGCGAAGACAGTGTTACCTGGAAAAATTTAGAGCAGCCGTTACTATTTCCTTGCCATGGCCATAACCTTTTAATTAACTGATATTTCAGCACCCACTGTTTCTGTAGATCTCTTTGGCTCTCTTTCTCTGATTGTTGATCTCTTTATAAACCTGTTAACCCTGTTAGATCCTTTGTAGAACCCTTAGAGTGTATTATTTCCTTTACCTCTAGCTCTCTCTGCCTCTGTTTCTCTCTGTGTGCCCCCTCATTTCTCTGTCTTCTGATTGTTTCTGTTCATTTGATGGTGGTGTGGTATCTTGTTTATCTCCAAGTCCCTGGCAATTAATCTAGTGCCAGGTACATATGGAATATCCAGTGAAATTTGCTTGCTGGTGGATGGACATTTAATGAAAATCCATTATTGACCAAGCACGCATTAGACACTGTGGGGAGTATAGGAATAAATCGTATGTGGCTCCTCTGGCAAAGATTCTTTGCTGTGCCAGTTTAGTCCGGCTTCTGAATATTCTGCTGGGCTCACTCATGCACTGCCTTGTAAGATCTAGTTTTAGCAAAGAACCCTGCTAAGTCAGGGTAGCACCCACCACCATCAATATCTGATCACACTTGATATCTGATCAGGTTCCTTATCCTCTGCCATCCCCTCGGTGATGTAGGATCACCCCCCACCATGCCTCAGTAAGAAACTATTAGGTCGGTTTACCCAGAACCTCCCTCACCCCGATGTAATTTTCCATCTGCTGACCCTTATGCTGCTCCTTGGCCATAAATTCTTACTTGCCCATGCAATATTCAGAGTTGAGCCCAAGCTCCCCGCTCCCATATGTATTGCAATGGTCCTGAATAAAGTCTTACTTACCATGCTTTACAAGTAGCACTGACTAACTTTTTCTTTAACATTTCCTTTGAGGAGATCGCAGTTGGGAGAAGAAAGTACGAGGCACACTGGAAAGGGCATTTTCTGTGGCTGCCACTCTAGCGCCCAATTTAGAGTGAAACTCAGAAGAAAGGTTATAGCCATTCCTTAGGCCCCCTGGTGCCTGAGCCAATAACCCACCAGATCAAATGAGATAAGCCACAGAGGCAAGAAGCTCCCCAACAGCTTTGGCAACAGGTCTCCCTTCCCCAGTGTCCACCCTCAGCTCTGGGCCTGAGATGGACGAAGTCACCTCTCTTGGCAGCATGTTGTTACCACAACGGCTGTCGTCTTTCTCTTCCAGCAGCTTCAGTGTGCAGGCGGTCGACCAGCTGTGGCTGACAGCAATTGCCCTTTAAAAGGCATTAAATGACCTCTGTGACCATTTTTAACAGTTTGAAACAGTAAAAGCCATTTTAAACAATTTTACTTAACAGTGACTTTTCTGTATAGTCTTAAGAGAATGAATTTACTTACCTGCTCTCTAAAACAATTGAGTGCTCACTACTGATAAAAACTGGAAAATGATGTGCCATGGTGTTTGTTGCTGTGCCATGGTGTTTGTTGCTATGCCTCAGGAGGTAGGAGGTGAGACGCCAAGGACACTGCTGATGCGTAAGTCGAGGAGAGGGATTTGCGCTACTCCTCATTCTGCTTTTATTTCCTCTTGAGAAAAACATCAAGAAGGTAGAAAGGAAGAGGGAGTGTCACTCTGTGCTTTAACACCTTCCACGTGGCTTCCTGTTATAATTGGAATGCAGTCTAGACTCCTTCCAAGATCTGCCTCCTGCCTGCTTCTTTGACCTCATCTCCTGCAACTGTCTCCTTTGTCTCCTCTGCTCTTCTGGCCTTATTTCTTTTCTTGGAACAGACCAAGAGGTGTGCTGGAACCAGCTCAGATTGGCTCATTTTCACTGCTTTCCAACTCCAAACTCAGTTACCTTGCATAATCGCTCATAATCCTGGGAGTATTTACACCACAGAAATGGGCAAACACCACAGATCAGGGCTCCCCTGACCCAGCCAGCTGCTAAGCATTTATCAGGATGCCACTGAACATGCCAGCTGCTTTAGTCCTTTGCTTAGCTGTTCTCTCCACCTGAAATAACCTCGTCCTCATTTTTGCAGGCCCAGTTGTTTCTGGCCTTTAGCTCACATGACCCTCCTCTGAAAGTCTTTCCTGACCACACATTCTAGAGGGACCACTCATTGACTCATGATTACATCAATCATTTTAATTCTCTGAATATGACTGTCAAATAGGATACTAAACATTTAAAAAACATAATTCCCATATGGTTGTAGTATGCATTTGTCAACCTAAAAAAAGACATCAGAGAAAAATATGTCCAAATATGTTGAATTTATTCAGTGATTAGAAAAGATGTCTGGGCACAGTAGCCCACACCTGTAATCTCAGCACTTTGAGAGGCCACGGTAGATTGCTTGAGGCCAAGAGCTTCAGACCAGCCTAGACAACATAGCAAGACCCTGTCTCTACAAAAATATATATATATATATTAAAAAATTGCTGGGTATAGTGGTTTATGCCTGTAGTCCTAGATACTCAGGAGCTGAGGCAGGAGAATCACTTAAGCTGACGAGTTTGAGGCTACAGTGAGCCTGAGCAACAAGCAAAACCCCGTCTCTAAAATAAAAAGTAAAGAACAGGATTGTAATCCAGGTTGCACTGTGGCAAGCCCCGGATATATCTGCTGAGGGAAGAGTAAAGAGCAGCTTTATTGGCAGAAGGGGGACGTTTACGTACACTGTGTAGAAACAGAATTCATGGGTGCCGGAGGCTCAATGCCTGAGTTGGCATGAATTTGTTGGTGGAGATGCCATTCCTGAGCAGGTGTTCTTTGAGAGCATCTTATCTGAATTGCCGTGGTCCTAAAGACTGTCTAGTGATAAACCTCGTCATAGAAATACGTGCACACGTGAGAAACATGCAAGCTGTGCAGAGCTGGAGATGTGTGAATGACATGAGGGATTTCCTGTGGGGTTTTCAGACAGTCCTTGGAACAGTTCTCATCTCAGACAGGAAAGCATACCCTCCCTCCCTCCTTTTTTGTGCCTTTCTGGCTCTATTTTATCCAGGTCTGACAAGAGCAACTTTATCCTGGTGGCTGCAACTTTCACATGTCTCTTCATTTTATTTAATTCATTAATGACAAGCCAAGTTCACAAGAGAAATATGAGGAACTGGGATTTTAATGTCAGCAGGGAAAAAATAAATGCTAAGATAGAAGTATGAAATTAGATCAATTAATACCAGGCAGGGCAATAAAATCCCAACCTTGGAAGTTATTGTCACTACTAGACAGAAAATTATTTGTTGCACTTTAACAGTTTTATAAAATTGTAAAATGTCCAGGAGTGGTGGCTCACACCTGTAATCCCAACATTTTGGGAGGCCAAGGCAGGCAGATCACTTGAGGTCAGGAGTTTGAGACCACCCTGGCCAACATGGCAAAACCCCATCTCTACTAAAAATTAGCCAGGCGTGGTGGTGCACACCTGTAATCCCAGCTACTACAGAGGCTGAGGCAGGAGAATCACTAGAACTTGGGAGGCGGAGGTTGCAGTGAGCTGAGATCACGTCACTGCACTCTAGCCTGGGCAACAGAGAGGACTCTATCTCTAAAAAAAAAATTAATAAATAAAAATTTAAAATGCCTGGGTCGTAATAGATTGTAGAAAGAAAGATTCAGATGTCTCTTATCAAGTTCTGGATAATTTAAGCAAAAACAAACAAACAAACAGAAGCTAGTGGTAGGTCTTGGTATCTTTCTATGTTCTTTTATACCTATCTATCATGTCTATCTCCCAATAAAAAGAACCTTCTGGGCACCTGAAACAGCACCTAGAATGTAGCAGGCACTAAATACATTTCTGTTAGTTGAAGGCTGAAGCTAGACATAGTGAGAGGAAGATCCAAGAGGAAAGTTTGCAGTACCAAGGGGCCAGGAAAAAGCTTTGGACATCAAGACTGATGTGAAAACTTATTGTGCTGCAGCACCTTTGGCCAACCAGCTGCATTGGTGGCCTGTGTCACTGTGGATACTCCTTTCGCTAGCCTGGAGTCTAGAAGGGAGTGAAAGAGTGGGCCCCATCATACTTAACCTCTCTGGATGATGTTTTCCTCAGTTATAAAATAGGAAAGATAATAGTAACTTGAGATAGAGTTGATGTAGAGATAATCTGTGTAAATGCTTAGTGCAGGGCCTGGTGCATAGTAAGTGTTCATTAAGTATTTGATGTGTGCATTTACATAGCATCAACAGTGAACAACTGTGGGAATTCAGTGGCGGGAGGGATGCTGCCCAGCAGGTAGCTGAAGAAACTTTAGGAGTGGGGGCATGATCTGGGCCGAGAAGGACTGGCAGGGTTTTCAGAGCCGGAAATGTGGGGCAGGGGGGTGGGGTGAGGGGTGGTGGGGGTGGGTAGGAAAGGAATTCTCCTTAGAGGAAAGAGCTTGAGTAATGACATAGAAGGGCAGGTGTGGTGAAGAGAGATGATACCACAAAGGGGCTCCCTGACCCTGTCTGAACTCTACCTCTCTAGAGAGGCCAGGCAGTGCACTGGTTAGGGTTATAGACTTTGGAGCTAGAACTGCCCAGATTTGAGCCCCAGTCTGCAGATGACTAGTTATGTGATGTTGGTGAAATTCCCTCATCTTCCTGACTCTCAGTTTCTCCAGCCATAAAATGGGGTCACAAGGGCAAAGGTCACCTTGGGGTCATTCTAAGGAATAAAGTAAGATGCTTTGTGTAATGTGCTGCAGAAGCCACAGTGATGAGTACTGGAGAAATACTCAGTCACCTGGTTTCCTCATCCTGCCCCCAGAAAAGCTCGACTTGACTCAGAATATGTGTAAGAGGGTAGTGGGCTTCTCCCCGTCTTCCGTTAAACATATTTCAGTTTGTTTGTTTGTTTTTTACTGAGGAACACAAGTCAGGTAGCTCTCGGTTCTCAATTCTTTCACCTGCATCTACTTAAATTTCCTTTGCTGAAATTGAATCAGGTGGGAGAAATATTGTCAGGAAATAAAATGCCTGCTCTGTCACCACAGGAGGTGTTTTGTTTTGATCAGAGGCAAGATCCCCTGTGTGGTTCTCAGATGTAGCCACCAAATCCCATATTTTGAGGAAATGAACCAACAACTACAGAAATGATTTTCTGCAGTAACCTGGCTGTCTTGATGTGCAAGCAAGAATACTGAGAAGCTGTCAACAAACCAAGACCCTTTCTCATGATCTTCACTGTAGAAGAATGCCATCTGGACCTTAGGATGAGAAGTCCAGCGTCCAAAACGTGCAACCCTGTGACATTTTCATTATCCAAATTTCCCAGGTGCCTGCCAGAGCCTGGAATCCCCTCCCAAAGCTGAACCCAAAGCTGAACTTGTGTGTAGTTCATTCATTGTGAGATCCTATTCCAGAAAACAGACATCGGGGGACTGAGGAGCACAAAACAAGATAGGAGGAAAAGACTTTTCTAATTGGGGAGTTATCAAATTAATCACCACTGTGGGCAATGGGGCCTCACGCTTCCATGACCCTCTGAGGAGCTGTGTGTATAGGATGCACCCACCAAGTCTGTCCAGGGCAGGAGGAGGGGAGCGTTCAGCTGCCAGCTCCTGGAGCGCCCCATTGCTGAGGGTCATTCCATGGATGTTAAGGCCCTCCTAAACCCATGCTGGGGTGACCAACTTGTCCCACTTGACCTGGGACTGTCCTGATTTTCAAACTAAAAGCCCTGCTGCAACCCCAAAATCCCCTCAATCCTGAAAACACCCAGATGTTTGGTCCCTCTAGTCCAGGCTGGCCTGTAGACTCCACAATGGAGCATCAGAAAGTGAGCTACCTCTGGAGCAGAAGGTGGGAGGAATATAGTGCAGCTGAGATGAGGAGCTGTTGGGCTCCACCCTCACAAGCTGGTTGCCACAGCAACGGCTGGAATGAAAGGTGGACCACAATGATGGGAGGCAGGCACAAGAGGTACCCAGGACAGAGCTTTGCAGAGAGAGCTGGGGAGTGCTGCCTGGAGGAAATGGTGCAGCCATCACTCACTTACACAAGGATGAAGGTATAATCCCAGAGGTCAGAGCTTGGACCAGGGGGAGAACACTGTAAGGAAGGAGATTTTTGGCTCCAAATAAGGCAGGATATTTTAAGTGTCTGCATTATTAAAACATCTTAGCTGGACCTTGAAGATCAGTTGTTCCAATACCCTCTTGCTAAACCTAGGGCTTAGAACAGAAACTGATGTGTCCATGGTAATCCACAGGGCAGAAGCAGAAACAGGACTTGAATTTTATGACCTGAAGACCTTTGCAGTCAGGAGACATGAGAAAAAGAATGAGACTTCTTCAGCAGGGCGCAAGTTCTCTATTCCTGGATGCATCCCAAAGAGTCTGAACTTCTTGGTCTGGTTACTGTTGGGAGAGGATTCATGCTTTAGGGGGGAAGTAGCCTCAGGTGGCCTTAAGCTGCCCCAACTCAGAATTCTGTGGTACAATGATTCAGCAGAGTGGAGTCTCTAAAAGTGAAACATCAGCAGAATAGCAAGGGGGAAGTACATTAAGAGTTCGAATTAAATAGTTGAATATTAAAACACAGCAGGCGGCACAGTCCAATACTGATTCCTTCTACTCTTCTCTGTTGACTAAATCAGTCTGTGCATGAGAAGAATGAAGTGTGACTGCACATATGTGCAGGTGTGTAGGTGTGCACGTGAATATGTGTGATGCATGCAGATGTGACTGTGTATGCATGTATATGTAAGCACACACATGTATGTGTGTGTGCATGTTTGTGTGTAGAAGAAGAGAACAAAATGGAAATGCTAAATTGGGTTCTGAAAGCTGAACGATTCAAGTTTCATCAAAGAAAAACTAATTCATTTTACGTTGTAAATATTAAAGTCTGAAGGCATTTTCCGTTTAAACCTAGGCCAAATGCATCCTCACAGACCTTTTCAAAAGTTGCAAATGAAACATGCATTTCATTTATGAACGTTCACAATGCAGATTTCAGCCTCGGACCTTGAAAGCCCTTTTCTCCTGTTTAGAAAGAAAGATTTTTCTCTGAAATGCTCAGTGCTTTTATTAGAAAGCAACCCTCTGAGGAGCTGTATGCATGAAATATGAAAAACCCAGAGTCTTCCCGCAGCCACTGAATAGTGAAAAGCCTGGAGTTTTAGGGATTAGAGAATGAGGAGAAGGGAGTGAGCCAGAGGACCGTGGGGGCAGGGTTCACTCATTCATTCTTCTGAGTGCTCATCCATTCCTCTAAGGATGGTCACTGTGCCGAGTGGTGAGAGCAGAGTGGTGTTACCTTGGAGGTCTGTTGCAGAGTTTCTGGAGAAAGCGCTCAGGGCTGGACCTAGAAGACTTCGGTTTCAAGTTCCAGAATTGCTCCTAGTGCTGCACAGCCTTGGGCCCCTCTTAGCTTTGTGTAGAACAGAAGACTGCTTGTCTGCTTGTTGTGGGGGTTTAAATGCGATCGTGAAAAATGAAAGTCATCTGTAAACTGTAAAGTCCTCTATGTATACATGCCTTGCTCCTCCTGGAGAACACCATGGGCTCTCCTCCATTTTCCAGCCCACCCCACAAGACACCATGTGAGATTCTGTGTTCTTTGTTGTGACTTTTGTCTCCACAAATACTGGAAGTGTTTTGAGGCTCAGGACAGTCTCTTTTTACTTAGAAAGCATCCCCTCTGTGCTCCACTCAACTCATTCGCTCCTTATGTAAATACTGATGTTTATCTTTTCAAGATTTGCGTCATCCATTCACTTTTCATGTGTTACTGAGGGACAAAGTCACTAAAATTACTGACATTTTTTAAGAAATGGAATATTTACTAACATCTCCATCTTCTGTAAAACCAGCCATAAAAGGCAAACAGATGTTTTTTATGAAATCTGAATGCTTCAGTCCTTCGGGGCAGTCATACTTTTCTTGCAGCAATTGCAGAGGCTGAGGTCTCTCCAAAATGGGAATAAGGTTGATGACCTTTGGAGGGGCCTTTTTGAGAAGATAAGGCTCTGTGGACTTTTTGGCACAAAGAGAGGCTTTAGTGGTTATTTTCTTTAAATCCTCTTTATTATTTTAGATAGGAAATTATACTGACTTGGAGCTAATTAATGTTATTGTTTTTATTTTCCTGTGTCTTTTCTTCAATAATGTCTCAAAGCTCTGACTTTATTTACTATCAACACTAATTCACCATCACCTTGGTAAGATTCAAGGAAATTAGGTTGGGAGGTTACTGCCTTGGTTCTGAAATCAGGACAAAGTGATTTAGAGACAGTCATGGAAATGTAATGACAGGCCCTAGACAGTCCATTTGGTTGTTCATCCAGGGATACAGCTCCATGTGGTGAATGTCTATGTGCATGTTACAGGAAGAGAGGAGAGACAGAGTGAGAGAGCTGGAGGGCCTTGGGCAGTTTGACAAGTTGTATGTTTTGTGATGGTCCCCAAAACAATTGCATTAAGAAAACATAAATAGGTCATCCCCACCCTCCTATTTCCATCTCTCGCTGCTCCCTGCATCACCTCTCACACTCCACAACTCACCACGCCCCTCACCTCTGCCCTCCCTTGCCTGCTCCCACCCTTCACTTCCTCCTCCCCACCTCACCTCCACGTGGCATCCCTCATTTCCTGTACCCTGCAGCTCTCAGCTCTGGGGAGGCTCACTTGAAGCTTAAGGATGGAGCATCAGGGTTGTCTACTGAGTCCTGTATTTTACTTAATACAAAAAAGAAAACATTGTTAAATGTGAACATACATTAAAATAGCCACATCATTTGCACTTGCATGAACAGCAACATTTTCTCAATTATTTGGAATAAGACGATGTTCTTTAAACTTTGAGCTCTTCTTCTTGCTTCTCTGCCTTTTTCATGGTGCCTAGAATGCTGTCTGCTCATGCCCCTTCTTCTGCTAACAGTTCTCCCTCAACACTCAGCTTCGATGTCACTTGCTTCTGGAACCTCCCCGATTTCAGTGACTGAATCAGTGCCCCATATTTCATGGCCCATTGCTTTTTCGCTGTGGCAAATGTCATTTCATGCCATTGTTTCTTGGTGTATGTCTCTCTTCTGTTTGCTGCTGAAGAGGCCGGGACTATGTGTTCTTTCCCTGTGTCCCACTCTCAGCACAGGCCAGCCCTACTGTGGAGAGTCAGGGGATGCTCCTTGGATGGACATGAATGTAGCATTCTCAAATACAAAACTTTGATGGGTTCAAATTCACAAAATAAGAATGCTATTTATCTTCTCACAATAAGAGAATTACAGACACTGAATTTCCTGAGGAGGCCTCTGCTAACAGAACTGGTGTTTCTGTCACCCACAAAGATGCAAGTTTCCTTTATTCTCACACGTGGGCTCACAGGAACTTGACAATTTCGTCACGCCTCACAGCTCTATGATTGCAAGATCCTCTCTCTTGCCTTGTGATTTTCTCTGTAAGCCTACAGAAGATGACAAGAGGGACCACAGCCAGCGGAAAGCTGCTTGTAGAAAGAGACACAGCAGGAAAACAATTAATTCTTCCTCCTCCCATTTGTTCAACTCCAGTCCTTGGAGCACACATGAGAGCTTCTGGAAACTCATGGGGTGGCCACTGCTGTGTCTGCTGTGATGGCTTCTTCCGGCTCTTGATTTCACATCTAGGGTCTAGTGATGCACATTGGTAATGGTCCCAGCTGGGTCAGAGCCTATGGGAAAGCGGTGGCTTTGGGTGTTCCCTCCCTAGCCTGGGAGATGTGCACTCCATCTTAAATCCCAGCAAGGATAGCGGTGTCTTAGTCTGGGTTCCCCTGGAAACCGACCCCGAGGCCAGGATGTGAGTGCAAGTGGTTTATTTGGGAAATGAACCCAGGAAGCACAGATAGGGGAGTGTGGAAGCAAGGCATGGAGGGGAAGACAGCAGCAGAAGGTGAGTAACCACTCGGTCACGCAGGGGCCACTGGAGTTAGCCTTGCTGGGAACTCTGGGGGAACTTACACTCAGGACTCAGGGTTACCCACAAATGAATGAGAGAGCTGGGGCACACCTCGTTAGCTTCTGTTAGCCGTTGGCCAAGGGTCACTCCTGGAGAGCTGAATTCTGTGGCATTTCTGGCCTGCCACATCTATGGGCAGAGTGGGTTCCAGGGAGAGAAGCAAGCCCGCAGGAAAAGAAGTGCATTCAGGCTGTTGGCCCTCTGGTCAGCAGAAACGCAGATGCCAGGAACCAAGGGGGCGCAAGTGGGGCCCCCACAGATGTCTGCTGCAGACAGGGTGCCACAGTGAGCTTCCAGAGCCTAGCTGACATGCCCATCCATCCTGGGCCACTCTTGACTCCTGGTGGGAGGGCTGGCAGAAGTGCTTTCTGAAAGGGCTGTAACTTCCAGGCCCTTAATGCAATTCCTACAAATGACCCATTTTAATCCTAATCGTCAGACTGTCAGAGTTTATGAGAACAAGGCATTAAAGTGTTCTTGAAAAGCACTTGATAATCTAGCTTGTATTTGGGCAGCACTGACATCGGGACTTAAAATGTCACGCAGCTCCTCAGTTGGTTTGATCTGTGCCACTCCAGTTTTCGAAGGAATAATTTGATAAATGGATTCTTATGAAAGCTCTGTGATGAAATGCAACTAGATTCTACAGAACAACAACACGCACCTCACTGCAGTGACCCAGCTTCAAAGTAAAAGGATTGGAAAGTTTGTAGGAGCCAGAGGGGACCAGAGGCTGACAAAGCTGCTGTGTTTAAAGCACTTTCTCTGTATACAGACAATTTTCACTGGAGTAATAAGTGCGAATTTATCAGGAATGCTAACAAAAGAGGTTTAGTGTTGTGTTTCCCTTGCATATTCCCATTCTTAAGGAGGAGTTTTTGGGAGCATAACACACGTGTTCAGTGTTGTAAAGGCTGACCAGGAAGAGGAGTATGGGCACACTGCTGCTTAGTATTTATACATTTGCTGAACTTTGGGGACCAGAATGAACACTTGATGCTAACTAAAAGAAAAAAATCAGGCCAGGTGTGGTGGCTCACACCTGTAATCCCAGCACTTTGGGAGGCTGAGGCAGGAGGATCACTTGAGGCCAGGAGTTTGAGACCAGCCTGGACAACATAGCAAGACTCTGTCTCTACAAATAATAATAATAATTTAAAAATTTGCTGGGCATGATGGTGCACGCCTGTAGTCCTAGCTGTTTAGGAGGCTAAGGTGGGAGGATCACTTCAGCCCAGAAGGCTGAGGCTGCAGTGAGCTATGAGCATGCCACTGCACTCAGCCTAGGTGACAGAGTGAAACCCTGTCTCAAAAAAAAAAAAAAAAAAAAAAAGGAATTAAAAAACAACCTCACATTTGTACTGTGAAGGGCTCTCAGTCCTGGGGTTCTGAATAATAGCTCGCAGTTTAGCCCAAGACATGTCTCACCCAAGGTGTGAGTTGGAGATGTATCTGTGAGTGTCCTGGGTAAAGGAATGGCAGCTTGGAGAGTGGACCGCCAGTAGGGGCTGGAGGAGTAAGCTCTGTCCTAGCAGGGGACCCAGAGAAGGAATTGTCCACAGATGTGGTTTTTATCATCAAGGCTCCTGCAAGACTTCACTAAACACAGAGCCAAGGGCCCCAGCTGTAGTTCAAGAGAAGTCACTTGAAATTACCGCACTGCTCTTATGAGGTCTTATGGCAGCTGTAAAAACTGGAATGTCTTTTTCATCATGAGCAGGCCCTTGAGAGAGTGGCTGAATTTAAAATTAAAAACAATCGCAACAACAAAAAATAAATACATCTGACCCAGTTTTATATTTTAAACACATTGTTATGCTATGGTGTAGTGCTGGACAAATTGTTTTATTTCCCCTTTGCAAACATAATCATCAAATTTCCTTCACTCTTATTATTTATCACTTTGTCAATAATCATTTTATTTTTTTAAGGCATCCACCTTCCCCTGTGGCAAAAGCAGTTATAATCTTCTCATTTAGCAAAGAAGAGGATCCACTGTCATCAGCCACAGCCCTCCTGCTGTGCATTCCATCTTTAGACTTGTTCATCCTGCATATTTGCTATGTGGGAGCCTTTGAGCTATGTCTCTGTTTCCTCCTGCTCCCCTATCCTGACCCTGCTAACCACTGTTTTATTCTCTCTCTCTCTCTCTGTGTGTATGTGTGTATATATATATGTATATATATATATACACACACATATATATACACATATATATACACCTATATATATACATATATATACACCTATATATATACATATATATACACCTATATATATACATATATATACACCTATGTATATACATATATACACACCTATATATATACATATATATACACCAAAAGCAATGGCAACAAAAGCCAAAATTGACAAATGGGATCTAATTAAACTAATTAAACTATATATATATATATATAAAAATATATATACACACACACACATATATATACGTATATATATGTATATATATGTGTGTATATATGTATATGTGTATATATGTGTATATATACGTATATATATATATATATAACCTTTTTTTTAAGATTTCACATATAAGTGAGGTTATACATTATTTATCTTTCTGTGTCTGACTTATTTCACTTATCATAATGTCCTCCAAGCCTATCCATGTTATGGCAAGTGGCAGGATTTCCGTCTTTTTTAAGGCTGAGAAACATTTTGTTTTGTACACACACCGTGGTTTCTTTATTTATTTGTCCATTGATAGACCCCTAGGGCGTGACCGTACCTTGGCTGCTGTGAAGTGCTGCGGTGAGCACGGGAGTGCAGATGCGTTGACGAGATGGTGATTTCATCTCCTTTGAGTATGTACCCAGAAGTGGGACTGCTGGGTCAGATGGTAGTGCTATTTTTAATTTTGTTTGGAGCCTTCATACTGTTTTCCATAATTGCTTTGCTAATCGACACTCCTATCAACAGTGTACAAGGGTTCCCTTTCTCCACACCCTCACCACCACTTGTTATCACTGGTTTTTTTATTGTAGCCACCCTGACAGGTGGGAGGTGTTTTCTCATAGTGGTTTTGATTTGCTTTTTCCTAATGATGTTGGTCATTTTCGTTTCATCTTTGGAGAAATGCCTATTCAAGTCCTTTGCACATTTGTTAATTGGGTTATATGTTTTCTTGCTATTGAGTTGTATGAGGTTTTTTGTGGGGTTTTTTTGTTTGTTTTTGTTTTTGAGACGGAGTCTCACTCTGTTGCCTAGGCTAGAGTACAGTGGCGCCATCTCAGCTCACTGCAACCTCCACCTTCTGGGTTCAAGCAATTCTGCCTCAGCCTCCCAAGTAGCTGGGATTACAGGCATCTGCGACTACGCCCAGCTAATTTTTTGTATTTTTAGTAGAGACAGGGTTTCACCATGTTGGCCAGGCTAGTCTCAAACTCCTGACCTCGTGATTCACCCACCTCGGCCTCCCAAAGGCTGGGATTATAGGTGTGAGCCACTGCACCGGCAGAGTTGTAGGAGTTTTTAACAAATCTTGCATATGAACCTCCTATCTGATATTTTGCAGATGTGTTTTTCCCTATCTGCAGGCTGCCTTTTTATTTCATCCATCGTTTTCTTTGCTGTGAATCATCACTTTCTTACAGCTCTTCCTGACAACCTCTCCAAAGCCAACCACAGAGAATTTTTTTGGCCTTTGTATTCAAAGGTGACTGAAACATATACAGCTCAAGGCAGGTCCGGCCATTCCTGATTTCAAGTTGAGTTTTCCATGAGCACCAGCCACACTTTCAGCCCTGGGTTTGGCAAGTTGGGGTCCCATGGGAGAAAATGTGGCCTCTGTTCTCAGAAGCCTTGCTTTTCAGGAGACCAAACCAACATCTTCCCTTTACCAAGAACGCGATAGCTTTCTCATAAGCCCCATTGCCGACTGCCCTCAGCATCACACTTGGAAATGGGGCACTGAGTGTTCTGCTCTTTAAAGCTGAGAAAGACAAGAAAGAAAGAGGGCTAGGAATGGTTTTTCTCTCTTTTTTTTTTTTTTTTTTTTTTTTTTTTTTGAGATGGTCTCACTCTGTCTCCCAGGCTGGGGAGCAGTGGTGCTATCACAGCTCACTGCAGCCTTAACCTCCCAGGCTCCAGCAATATTTCTGCCTCAGCCTCCTGAGAAGCTGGAACCACAGGTGCACTCCACTACAACTGGCTAATTTTTTGTAGCGATGGGGTCTCACTTTTTTGCCCAGATGAGTCTCAGACTCTTGGCCCCAAGCAATCCTCCCACCTCAGCCTCCCACAGTGCTGGGATTACAGGCGTGAGCCACTGCATTTGGCTGGATCTTGAGTGAATTAACAATGTCTTCCAAAATAGGCATAAGCTCTGTTTTCTAAATGAAGAAAACAAGGTTCAGAGAGATAAAGCAGTTTGCCTATTGTCATACAACTGATAAGAAAGGGAATATACTCAGTAATGGGATTGCTGGGTCAAATGGTATTTCTAATTCTAGATCCTTGAGGAATCACGACACTGTCTTCCACAATGGTTGAACTAGTTTACAGTCCCACCAACAGTGTAAACGTGTTCCTATTTCTCCACATCCTCTCTAGCACCTGTTGTTTCCTGACTTTTTAATGATCACCATTCTAACTGGTGTGAGATGGTATCTCATTGTGGTTTTGATTTGCATTTCTCTTATGTCCAGTGATGATGAGCATTTTTTCATGTGTCTGTTGGCTGCATAAATGTCTTCTTTTGAGAAGTGTCTGTTCATATCCTTTGCCCACTTTTTGATGGGGTTATTTGTTTTTTTCTTGTAAATTTGTATGAGTTCATTGTAGATTCTGGATATTAGCCCTTTGTCAGATGAGTAGGTTGCAAAAATTTTCTCCCATTCTGTAGGTTGCCTGTTCACTCTGATGGTCATTTCTTTTGCTGTGCAGAAGCTCTTTAGTTTAATTAGATCCCATTTGTCAATTTTGGCTTTTGTTGCCGTTGCTTTTGGTGTTTTAGACATGAAGTCCTTGCCCATGCCTATGTCCTGAATGGTATTGCCTAGGTTTTCTTCTAGGGTTTTATGGTTTTAGGTCTAACATTTAAGTCTTTAATCCATCTTGAATTAATTTTTGTACTGGGTATATACCCAAAGGATTATAAATCATGCTGCTCTAAAGACGCATGCACACATATGTTTATTGCGGCACTATTCACAATAGCAAAGACTCGGAACCAACCCAAATGTCCATCGATGATAGACCAGATTAAGAAAATGTGGCATATACACACCATGGAATACTGTGCAGCCATAAAAAATGATGAGTTCATGCCCTTTGTAGGGACATGGATGAAGCTGTAACCATCATTCTCAGCAAACTATCACAAGGACAGAAAACCAAACACCACATGTTCTCACTCATAGGTGGAAATTGAACAAGGAGAACACTTGGACACTGGCTGGGGAACATCACACACTGGGGCCTGTCATGGGATTGGGGGAGGGGGGAGGGATAGCATTAGAAGATATACCTAATGTAAATGACGAATTAATGGGTGCAGCACACCAACATGGCACATGTATACATATGTAACAAACCTGCACATTGTGCACACGTACCCTAGAACTTAAAGTATAATTAAAAAAAATAGAAAAAAGAAAGAAAGAAAGGGAGCAGGTTTCAGCATGACTCTGACTTGAGAGCCTGGCCTGTGGCCCAGTTCTTCTCATTCTAGACATTTGCTGCCTGGGCCCCCTCCTCCCACATGATTGTCTTGCCCCAGTGCATCATGGGAAAATCTTGATTAAATACTGTGTTTGTGTTTGGATAAAATAATGTACTATGTCTTGGAATTCCTACCACACAGTGTCTGCGTATTTCTTCTTCCCTGCCTCCTTCCCTCCCCTTCTTCCTTCACGTGGTTATTGAACACCTGCTATATGCCAGGCACTGGGGTCCACCACTCTGCCTGAGCACTTCAAGAGCTTGCTGAATAAATAACTATTTTTGTCTGACATTATTCTTCTGCCTCTAGTAAGGAACAATGGGTTTGTTTGAAGTACAGGCCATTCTTCTCATTCCTAAGCCTCTGTTCTAAGAGCATCAATGTGGCATTTTTAAAAATTTTTTTAAAAAGGCAGAAGCAGGCCCTTTTTGTGATATTAAACCTCTTAAATGACAAACTGTAATTTGTAGGGGGAAAATGGTTCCCTGAATGCATCTTATATCCTTGAATTCCAAATTACAAAGTTCTTGCTGAAATTGGTTTCTGCTCAGGAGGAGATAACGTCAGTCAAGGAGCTCGCTTTCTGATCAACACTGCCCTTCCCCCAACAGAGCGCGCGGCCGGCAGCAGCACTGTCAAGGCAGAGGAGAGAGCATTCGAGGCAATTTCCATTTCTTACTGGGGTCCTCAGTGAACATTCCAGAGAGGAGACAGTGGCGGGCTGTG
Source organism: Pongo abelii (assembly GCF_028885655.2). NCBI lineage: Eukaryota > Metazoa > Chordata > Mammalia > Primates > Hominidae > Pongo > Pongo abelii. Next base: position 33,771,546 of record NC_072005.2, on the reverse strand, counting down.
GAGGTTATTAAAAGACAATTTTATTTTTAGCAGGGTTGCAAGGGAGCATTGGAGGGAACATGCAGATGTTTGCGATGGTAATGACCAAGGGGCCCACCTTGCTTTGCTAAGGCATTTAATGTACCAGACCTGCCAGTCACCAGGACAAAAGCATTGCCTTATACAAGAAGATGATGTTTATTGACTAAAATTAAAGCAATTAAGACTGCTGATAAGCCTTGACCAATACTGAATCTCTTAGTTTTCCTAATTTTTACTCATAGAAATCATCCCATTGATATTGTAGGGTTTTCATAAAGGAGATGAATGGACTGAGTCTATTTTGAGTCTCTCGTGAGCATTTGGAAAGAATCCCAACCCTGCACTCCCCATTGTCCTCCCGCCACCCTCCCTCTACCCCGGGAAAGATCCTTCTTTGTTCCGTCTCTGCCTTATTCTAAACGAGCTCCTCCCATCAGCACCGCTCCTTGTGTGTTTCCAAGTCTCTCCAGGCCAGTAATTCCTTTGTGCCCCTGGGAGGAAGCAGAGGGACAAGTGCATCTCAACTCTATTAACAAGAAAACTGACCCCAGAGAGATTCAAGCCTTGCTTCAGATCCTGTCTCAGTCAGCAGGGACACAGAGGACCTGGGAGTCCTGAATTTCTCTTCAAATCATTACCCTCCTTATAAATATTTATGAGCACTAAACTGTACACTTAAAGATGGTAAATTATATAGGAAGATTTTACCTCAATTTTTTGGCCGGGCGTGGTGGTTCACACCTGTAATCCCAGCACTTTGGAAGGCTGAGGCAGGTGGATCACTGGAGATCAGGAGTTCAAGACCAGCCTGACCAACATGGTGAAACCCCATCTCTACTAAAAATACAAAAATTAGCCAGGTGTAGTGGCACATGCCTATAATCCCAGTTACTCAGGAGGCTGAGGCAGGAGAATCGCTTGAACCTCGGAGATGGAAGTTGCAGTGAGCCGAGATCACACCATTGCACTCCAGCCTGGTGAAACTATGTCTCAAATATATATATATATATATATTTTAAAGAAAACCAAATTATTGCCCTTCTTGCTTCAGCACCCTGGTTACTCCCTGAAAAGTGCCTCTCTACCTGGTTTTCCAGAGTGGCGTGAGCATGTGCAAGCTCCTCAAAGATGCAAGAGTTTCTGAGCCGCTCAGGAGCCCGGACTCTTTGCTGTTTATTTAATAAAATCTGCCCTGGGAGAAACTGACATAGAAGCTCAGACAAGAGGCGGATGCTGCTAAGCTTCTTGGAGGCTGCTCTCTCCCTGTGAAGCAATGAAACATTCCAGACTAATTTCAGAAACGACTCTGTTAATTTTTTTTTTTTTTTTTTAGTTTGAAGACCATATTTTTCTCTCTTCTTGATCCTTTTTTGATGAAGGGAAACACTCAGGACTGCAGGCATGAGCTTTAAATGAATGCTCTAGAAGAATAAAGTCTCTGCATGTTTGATGTTCTTTATGTGCTGTAAGAATTCTGATTTTTTTCTCCTTGTCGTTTTTGGTTTAGCAAATCACCAGCTTTCTCTGAAACACACACGCCCCTCTGCCTGCCTGTTCCTGATTTAAACATCAGAGTGTGCTGCCCAGGACCAACCTGAGGGGTTGAATGTCATCACAGCTGTGGCCTGCCCTTGTTACAGGCAGCACTCCCGTCTTCTTCCAGTGACACCGTTTGCATCCCAAGGACAGGAATACTCTCTGGACTTCTGCCCTCTTTTGTGCCATGTGGAGTGCTCCTCAATAATGCTGGGTGACTCACTTGAGCAACCTTTATGCCCTTCATTGTGTCTAATTTTTCCCTGTTCAGAGTGGCATTCTGTGACTGGCCAGGCCAGCTCTTGGAATTGTTAATGATGACATTTTTTCCTATTTCTTCAATGCACCAAGCGTCTTCTTATTTCTGGATGGGTTCCATTCCTCGTGCTCAAATCCCTTCTATGAGGCTTTCACAGGGCTGGATCATTTCCATCCATTGGTCCTACTTGGTTCTGGTGTTGAACTTTCTCATAGGCACCTTCCATGACTGCCTGTGTCACTTGAGGGCAATAATAGAAAAATCAACTCAAACTGGCTTAAATAGGATGCAAATCTGGTGGCTCACATGTGTGGCAGCCCAGAGGCAGTGAGAGTTTCAGGACCAGGCAGCTTGATTACAGCATCAAGGGCCCCTGTGTTCTCTGTTTTCTGCAGCCATAGTGTTGGCTTCTTCCCAAGACTTATTTTTCCCATCAGTGTCACCTGTGCTACAAGCTCCTTCAGTCACATCTATTTTTGATATTTGTGGGTACCTAGGAGGTGCATATATTTGTGGGGTACATGAGATATTCTGACACAGATGTGCAGTGTGCATGGATCGCAGGGAAATGGGGCAGCCATCCATCCCCTCAAGCATTCATGATTTCTTTGTGTTACGGACATTCCCGTTGTGCTCTCTTAGTTATTCTGAAATGTACAAGAAATTGTTGCTGACTATAGTCACCCTGTCATGCTATCAAATACTAGACCTCATTCGTGGTATCTAACTATATTTTGTACCCATTAACCATCCCCATCTCCCACCCGCTACCTTTTTCACTACCCATCCCAGCCTCTGGTAACCATCCTTCGTCTGTCTCCACGAGTTCAATTGAATTAATTTTTAGCTCCCACAAATAATATAGAATATGTGAACTGTGTCTTTTTGTGCCTGGCTTATTTCACTTAATATAATGTTTAATAGGAAAGCGAACATGGCTTCTTGTTCTTTCTTAAGAATGAGAAAAACTTTCCCCAAAGTCTTTGGCAGTGCACTGCTGGTATGTCACTGGCTCACTCCTATGGTGGTCACTGTCTACATAATGGGACCACGTTTAACACAATGAGGCACAGCCCCCAAGCTGACTTGTGCTACCCACACTGCCCTGATGCTACTCAAAGAGGGAGTGGTGGGATAGATGTGGAGGCAGCAGCTTCAGAATCTCTCTCCAGGGGTCCTCAGACACCTCCCATCAGAGCTACCTGGGGAGATTCAAAGCCCCCAAGCTCCTCCCCAGCCAGTCAGGTCAGATCTTTTTGAGCAGGGACCTAGCCCAGTGGTTAGCCAGCTTGGCTGCACCTTAGAAGCACCTGGGGCCTTTAACCAAACCACTGCCCCACCCCAGATATTCTGATTTTATTAATGTCTATGTGATGTGACTTTTAGTACAATCTAATTTATCAAGTTTTTTCTTTATCACTGTATTCTTTGTGTTGTATATAATAAATCATTAGATATTAGATATAAGTATTTTTTTTTTTTTTTTGAGACAGAGTTTTGCTCTTGTTGCCCAGGCTGGAGTGCAATGGCTCAATCTCGGCTCACTGCAACCTCCACCTCCCAGGTTTGAGTGATTCTCCTGCCTCGGCCTCCCAAGTAGCTGGGATTACAGGTATGCACCACCACGCCCAGTTAATTTTGTATTTTTAGTAGGGACGGGGTTTCACCATGTTGGGCCAGGCTGGTCTCAAACTCCTGACATCAAGTGATCCGCCCGCCTTGGCCTCCCAAAATGCTGGGATTACAGGTGTGAGCCACCAGGCCTGGCCGATATGAGTACATGTTTTAAAACCTTCCCAGGTGATTCTAATACAAGGCCAGGGCTGTGAACTCCTGCTATCTGCAGCTGTGTCTACAGCTTTTCCAGCGCTTTCTTTCTTTCTCTCTCTCTGTCTTATTGCCACAAAGACAACCAAACCAAGGGACTCTGTGAAAATATCTTGTTGACTTATTAGCATCTTATTTTGTGACTTCTTACAGCAGCATGTCAGCTCCATAAAGACAAATACTGTGTGAGGCTCCCTGTTGTGTTTCTAGCACACTGTTGAGCACATGGAGGGCATCAGTGGAATGAAAGATGGCACGGGTCTGTTGAGCAGCCTTCCCCTGCCCCTCCCACACCATCCAGCCCCCACAGGCTGCCTGCCCTCCAGTCCCTGTTTTTGTTGTTGCTTCCCCACACTCCCTTCATCCAAGCCAGGGGTTTGAGGTCTCCCTCACCCTCCACATCTAATTGGTAACCCACCCCTGTTGATTCCTCCCAGAGAGGGCTGTTATCCACACACGCATTGCACGGCATTCTTTTGCTTTTCCATCTTTCCCACCTCATTGGAGTTTCTTTCAAGCAGGAGTGGAGCCCTCCTGGCCTGCCGTGCCCAGCGCTCATTTGTTACCGGCACAAGCTGGGGCTTAGCGTGGCCACTGAGCTGAGTCTAATGCCAGGGACTTGGAGTCGGGATCTGCTGGCTGGGCTCCAGTGAAGAGCCCTTTTTGTGGCAGCTCCAGGGCTGTTCTTTTACTCTGATGAGAGCTGAGTGACTGACAGATGAGAGGGCAGTGGCTGTGATGAGGGAGAGAACTGTGGTGGGGCTGGAATTTGGATGTAAAGGGAGACGCTCTAGCGACTCAGAGAACTGAGCAACTTGATAAAGAAAATATCAAATACTCAGGCACTGAGCTTCTTTGAAGCAACAGTGAGCTGTGAACACTAGCACATGAATGAAAGAATGTTCCAGTGATACATGATCAGAATTAACCCCACCATAAGTCTCAGCCTTCCTGCCACAAAGGAAGAACCGCACAGCTGAGGAAGCTGGAAAGGCCTCCCAGGAGAGAAAAGCCCTTTGGCTTGGAAACCTCAGCATTTCAACATGCCAGTGCCCAAGTAAACCCTGGCGGAGAAGAGAGCAGCTGGCGCAGAATCTAAGGTCCACTGCTTTCCGTCTCCTTGAGGAGAACCCCGGCTGAACATCTTTGGGGCATGAGGAGACAGAGGTCTCTAAAGTACAGTGAAGGAATGGCTTTGTTGCGATGAGAGTAAGGAAATGATTGTCCCGGGCAAGCACATTGCCTCCAGGTGCTCGACCTCCACATTCTCCTCGCCACAAGGGCCTCCTGGCTGGAAGAGGGACTGCTCTGTTAACTGAGGTGGGCCCGGGGCTGGACAGGTTGGAGCAGGTGCTGCAGCGCCCTGATCGGGGTTCTAGGCGAGCCTTTTGACCTCACTCTGCTACAGGCTTACATGCTTGGGACCAGCCAGAAGTGCTGGGAGGGAAAAGGCGTGGCGTCAGCCCTCAGCCGCTGGTGGACAGGGCTGGAAAACACAGACCCCAGCTCCCACTGCTCCACAGGCTCCCAGGATTCTCCAGGGCTTGGACTCTAGGGGCCACAGTGGTGACCTGTGTGACAGCCTGCCCTCCGCTGGCTGCCTTCTGTCCCTGTCTCACTCCCACACTCTTCTGCAATGAGGTGCTCAGCCACCTCCCAGCCAATTGTTGCTCTCAGTCCCCTGTCTCAGTGTCTGCTCCTGGGGGAACCTGGCCTGAGACAGCCGTGTATCACAAAATGCACTTTGAGCCTCCAGCAAAGAAAACAGCTGCAAGCTCTGGGCTGAGAAATCTGGGGATGGAGGCTCTGAAGATGACGCCCAGTCTGGGAAGGATGAAAGTCAGGATAGTTTTGGGACAGATTTTATTTATGATGTATTTTTTTAAGACAGGGTCTCTTACTCTGTTGCCCAGGCTGGAGTGCAGTGGCACAATCCTAGCTCACTGCAGCCTCAACCTCCTGGGGTCAAGTGATCTTCCCACATCAGCCTTCTACTCAGCCTCCTACTCATGTGTCACCACACCAGGCTAATTTTTATTTATTTTTTTTTTTTGGTAGAAATGAGGTCTCACTATATTGCCCAGGCTGGCCTTGAACTCCTAGACTCAAGCAATCCTCCTGCCTCAGCCTTCCAAAATGCTGGGAGAGGCATGAACCACTGCACCTGGCAAGATTTTACAAAGAAGGAAGGAAAGAAGAGAGAAAGAAAAGAAAGGGAAGGAAGGGAGGGAGGAGGAAGGAAGGAAGGGAGGGAGGGAGGGAGGGAAACCTACTTAAGATGGAACATGGATTTGGCTATTGCCCGACTCATGGACTTTCAGAGCTTTTTTCCAGTTGTTGAAAGTAACATTTTTGCATGCTTTCTCTCCTTATTTTTCAGAAAACCATTGTATACTTAAGTGTTTAACTTTTTGTTTGTTGATCTCTTTGCCACCACACCTCATCTTTTCCCAGTGAAAACCACATCAAAAAAAAAGAAAGAAAATGTGTTCTAACAATGGGTGGATACTGCCATGGCCTTTGGTGGGCCATGCCCTGTTTTGGGGGCTCTGAGGGGCTTGTCTGCTGTCCCTGAGGTACCAGGATTGAGCCTTTCAGAAAGAAAAAAACCCTAAGTCTCTGAGAGGTACGAGAGTTTCAGGAAGTGAGGGCCGTGCTGCAGAGCAGGGCAAAAACTTTAATGAGCCGCTCTGACACCTGCATTTGTCTTAGGAGGTTTCTCAACAAACAAGGCCAGAAGCCATATGCAGATCAGCTTCACGGGTGACTCCAGTCAGCAGAAGCTGTGGCTGCAACTGTGGGGACTTTGAGGCATTTCTTGCAGGGATGCTGGCAGAGTCCGCAGCTGAGCCACTGTTCTATAATCCTACAGCATCTGTCCCTGGAAGGGGCAGGGTTTTCTTGTTGGGACAGATGATAAGAGAGAGAGAAAGGGGAAACACATTTGTAAGCTTTCTGGTTGTACTCATTTCCCTTTAGGAATCTGGGGTCTCAGATTTTGTTACCTTAAATGCAAGAACAGATTGCTTTCTTCTGAACCATCAAAAAGAAGATGTAAAAGTAGAAAGGCCTTTTAGAGTTTAGTGCTGTAAAATATTCGAGTTTTTAAAGAGGGGCTGGTAATGTTGATATTCATGTGAACTTACTCCATTTTAAAATGTTGGTTTCCTTCCTTTCTTCCTCCCTCCTTTTCTTCTTCTTTGCTTCCTTCTTTTCTTTCTTCAAAAACTGTCCAGGTAAAAACAATGTTTTAAAAAACAAAACAAGGCTGGGTGCAATGGCTCACGCCTGTAATCCCAACACTTTGGGAGGCCAAGGCGGGTGGATTACCTGAGGTCAGGAGTTCGAGACCAGCCTGGCCCAACATGGTGAAACCCTGTCTCTACTAAAAATTAGCTGGGCGTGGTCGTGTGCACCTGTAATCCCAGCTACTCAGGAGGCTGAGGCAGGAGAATCACTTGAACCCAGGAGGCAGAGGTTGCAGTGAACCAAGATTACTCCATTGCACTCCAGCCTAGGCAACAAGAGCAAAACCCAGTCTTAAAAAAAAAAAAAAAAAAAAAAAAAAAAGCCTATGGGCTAATTCAACAGCTGCGTAGTCAGTTTGTAACCTCTGACCTGTCCAATTATGTTGGAAAACTTTGAAACACTGTAAATGGAAAACGAGAACTGGGCTTTTGTGCAGTGCAGAGACAAACTCTATCCATTCACAGGTGTTTCCTTGCCCATCACTGTGCCAGGCCCTGGGGATTCACAGTGAGTGAGCGGAAAACAGTCCCTGCTGGCCACAGGCCTCTTCTCTAGTGGCAGATGGGGCATAGGGTGTATTTGGTTAAGGCAACAGCACACCATTTTAATTTGCTTTAAGCAAAAGTGAGAATGTATTGGAAAAAAACCATGATCCTGTTGCTTTTATTGAACCCATAAGCAGCCAGGCCTCATGAGAACCTCGAATCAGGGCCTGGAAATCAGGATAACTCTCTCTTCAGCATTGATAGTTTCCTGGTTCCCCTTGCAATCTTTCTCTCTCTCTCTTTCTCTCAGCATCAGGTACCTGCACGGAATTGATCTAGCCCTTCCTAGAAAGAGTGGTTAATAACATAAACATTTCCTTACCCTCTTTCAGAGAGATTGCATTCTCTTGAGAGGGGAGAGATGAAAAAGAAAGAAAGAAAGCCATCTGATGTCATGGTGCCTGTCAGGAGGGAGACTGCTGTGGCTCTCGTGTATAAGAAAGGTCTACAGCTGCAGATGGAGGACGGCAGAAAGCCTCTCTATGGAGCCAACACTTGGTCTGAGATCTGACAAGGAGAAGGAGTGGGAGTGACATGGTCAGATTTATGTTTTAGACAGATGACCCTGGCAGCAGGAAAATAAGGGGTCTTTCTATCCACAGAATCTGAGGAAACAAAGCTCCCACTAAGTCAACTTGCTAATAAGGAAAGGATTCGTAAAGGTTCAGCCATCAGGGTCACCTCATCATCTTCAGTCAGCCTGGGCTTATTTGCACCTTAAGCAATCAAAATCAGCTCTCATGTATGTAGTATTTTTAGAGTTTATAATGCATTTTTACCTTCAGTAATGTATTTATCATCAAAGTTCTTATTCAAGGTGAGCAGGGCAGGAACTGTCACCATTTTACAGAAGAGGACACAGAGACCAAAAGAGACCATGTTGGCCGGGCATGGTGGCTCACACCTGTAATCCCAGCACTTTGCAAGGCCAAGGCGAGTGGATCACAAGGTCAGGAGATCGAGGCCATCCTGGCCAACATTGTGAAACCCCATCTCTACTAAAAGTACAAAAATTAAGTCGGGCATGGTGGCGTGTGCCTGTAGTCCCAGCTACTCAGGAGGCTATGGCAGGAGAATCTCTTGAACCTGGGAGGCAGAGGTTGCAGTAAGCAGAGATCACACCACTGCACTCCATCCTGGTGACAGAGTGAGACTCCATCTCAAAAAAAAAAAAGAGACCGTGTTATTTACCCTAGCTAGTGGGCTTAGGACCAACCTTCTCCCACTGGCCTGTTAGAGCAGGTAGTTAGGCAGACAGGAGCAGGGTGGGAGAGCCCCCACCAGGAATGTCAGGTGACCAGCAGGTGAGGGTCAGGTGCTTGTTACACTGTCTCTCTCTAAAATAATAATTGATTGCAGGCAGTACCAAGAAAAGGCAGTCTCCCAATAGATAGAAAAACCTGAAACTGGTGATCGGCAACTTCCTAATAAGATCTCAGGAGTTGGCAAGTGGGCTCGAGTATGTGCATTAAGAAGCAATATAGCGTTTAACTGGTCGGTGACCAAACGACTCAAGTGAGCATGCCCACAGCTCTGGTAAACACGCCGTGCATGCGGCCCCTCCCAAGAGCTTAGGCCACTGCGCATGCAGACTGCTCACCCCAAAGGAAGAAGCAGAAGAGGAGAGATGCAGTTCCCTGGAAGCATGCCAACATGTAAAACCTCAGTCAAAGGTCAAAATGTGCTCTTGAATCGTTCCAGTTGCCCACTTGGCCCTCTTCCAAGTGTATGTTACTTCCTTCCATTCCTGCTCTAAAACTTAAAAAAAAAAAAAAAAAAAATAGAGACAGTGTCTTGCTATGTTGTCCTAGCTGGTTTCGAACTCCTGAGCTAAAGCAATCCTCCTGCCTTGGCCTTCCAAAGTACTGGGATTCCAGGTGTGAGCCACCGCACCTGGCCCCTGCCTTAAAACTTTTTAATAAACTTTGGCTCCTGCTATAAAACTTGCCTCAGTCTCTCCCTCTGCCTTATGCCCCTTAGTCAAATTCTTTCTTCTAAGGAGGCAAGAATTGAGTTGCCTCAGACCATATGGATTCACTGCTGCTAACAGGACCACTCTATCAAGTGCACTTGGTCACATTACTAAGGAAAGTGCCACCTAAGTCTAGAATCAGGGTTTTCCCCTGAGAGGGTCTCCTGTGGACTCTGTAGGAAGGTGAGCCTTGCTGCTTTTGTTCTAATGAATCTCGGAGCTTAGCAATGAGACCCAGAAACCCTAACCCACCTCCCCTACCCAAAAATCCAGATGTTTGTTCAAACCTTAAGAAAAACTCATTTATTTATTTATTTATTTATTTATTTATTTCGAGACGGGGTTTCATTCTCATTGCCCAGGCTGGAGTGCAATGGCGTGATCTCGGCTCACCGCAATCTCTGCTTCCCAGGTTCAAGTGATTCTCCTGCCTCAACCTCCCAAGTAACTGGGATTACAGGCATGCACCACCACGCCGGGCTAATTTTGTATTTTTAATAGAGATGGGGTTTCTCCATGTTGGTCAGGCTGGTCTCGAACTCCTGACCTCAGGTGATCCGCCCACCTCAGCCTCCCAAAGTGCTGGGATTACAGGGGTGAGCCACCATGCTGGGCCAACTTATTTTTAAAAAAGACTTTTGCCTTTCAGGGTAAGAGATTCTGGATCTCACTCTATCACTGTTATATGTTACGTGTCTGAAGTCCCACAGACGGCCTCCACATGCACTCATTTTCTGTACATCCTTGTTGTGCACAAAATGTCACAGATAACATTTCTTGTTAACCAGAGCTATACCTTAGAATCCCCAGGGAAACATCTTGAAAATTCAGATACCTGGACCCCTCTGCAGACCTGGTTTGTGGCGATTGCAGGCTTATGTCTTAGGACAAAGTGCTAGTTAAAACCCACGAATCTGCATATGCACCCCAAATCTGGATTTCCAAGGGTGTGTTGGGAAGCATACAAGATACATTGGATATTAATAGTTATTTGAACAAAGGGTGTATGTTCAAATAGATTTTAGCTCTAGAAAGTTTTGCAGCAAAGAGACCTTCGAAGGCATTTGTGAAGCCCAGCTTGGGCTGGTGGGCCTTGTGAATCTGCTGGAAGGGTTACATCTGCTGCATTCAACACCGATGCATTATCGAACTTATCTGACCAGAATGTGAGCCTCTGAAGGGTGCTGCCTGTCCCAGAATGTCTTTGGGGGTGGCTGTGTGAGAATTTGGTCCCTGTTGTTCTGCTGTGAGGAAGGTGCAGTGGAACTGTGTCAACAGATGTTTTGGTTACAGCTGAGCTAGTTTAATACACAGTGTCCCTTGCTGTCATCGCTTCAGGTCCTAAATTCAGAGAGTGAGAATTTGGACAGCCAGTTCAGGCAACAAAAGCAAGCAACTTGCTTCAATCTGTTTTGGTTCCTGAGGGTTCAGAGAGTGGGAGGTGCACCTAAGGAGGGGTGTCCCTGGCACTGCTGGTTCCTGAGCTCTGACAGTCAGATTTTGGAGAGTGAGAAGTACCTGTAGTCAGAAGAGAAACTTGAATACAAAAGTGTTTGGGATGTTCCAAAGAGCAGTCTAGGCCATCAGAAAGCTGCTAATAAGATAGTTTTCATTATCTCAGATGCCAGAAGGTTTGGTTATAAATAGAGGGTTGGGAGTAGAAGAATGAATTATGCAGACAGCCCTGAGATACTAGGAGCCATCTTTCAGGTACTCTTATTTGGGAAATGGGCCTAAGACACACTGGAGTGAGAGAAAGAGGAGAGAGAAGAGGGCAGAGGGAAGAGAAAGGAGAAGGAGGGGAGAGAGGAAGCAGAGGGGATAGAGAGGACAAAAAGGAGAGAGAGGAAGGCTCTCTTCCTCCCGCTTTTTAGTCTCCAGCTTAGACAAGGACACAACTGAAGGGACATCTGAGCACCCAGCAGGGTTTCAGAAAGCAGGCTCTCGATCAGTCACTAGACTTCACCATCAGGGGCGAACAGTTCTCACTCTGAAAAGCAGAAAACAGAGAGGTGGGGGTTGGGGTCCTTGGGCAGTGCTTGGAAGTCAAGGGGCTGGGAAAGAGACATCACAAACCCGGCACATCTCATGAAGGGGAAATTAGAGGCCCTGGTCCAAACAGAGCATCCTTCGATACTGTGGCCGGGGGTGCATTGGAGCCTCATGGGGGCTGTCTGTTGGGCTAGGCTGGGCTCTGTTTCCTGCCTGCCTGCCTGGAGAGAGGGGAACCTTCCACACAGGAGCATCCAGCAGTGAGCCTTCTTCCAGTTGAGGCTGACGGTGAGCAAATTGTCTGCCTCTCACTGTGTTTGTGAACAAGTAGAGGCCACGCGTCACATGTGTGAACAAACAGCCCTGCAGCTATACCCACAGGATGGTTCAGAGGTCATGGGAGCCCTTGCCTTCTAAGTGTGTCAAAACTTACTGCAGGTTGTGTGTGTGATGATTTTTTTACAAATTTTAATAGTTATATATTTACTTTAAAGTGAATTTAAATATATACAAAATATACACCTATTTTTTTTTTGTTTTTTTGTTTTAGGATTTTTGCTCCTTCGTTCAGCTAAATCCAGGTTCTTGTCTCATGACCAGAAAAAAGTGAGTCACACGGACACATTGAAGGGTAAGGAGGGTGGAATTTATTAAGCAAAAGGAAAGCTCCCAGCAAAGACAGGGGCTCTCCAAGCAGGTTTTCCCTTCACAGTTGAATGCCAGGGCTGCTGCACAGGAGGTGAAGAGGCCCAGGCTCCTCCCCTGCATAAGACGTGAATTCCTGGTGGCTCCACCCATTCTCCCAGAACACATGTGGGCATGCCAAGGGAAGCCATAGGTAGTGTCGGAAAAGGCAACATTTGATTGGTTGAAAGGCATTATTCAGAAAGAATCAATCGGGAAAGGGCAGGCAAACGGAGGCAGAAGTTCTCCTTCTGGGTCACGGGTTTCATCCAAAACCAGCGGTCCCATCTTTCAGTCCTTAGCCTGTTTTAGACTTGAAGGTGGCTTTCACTGGGGACCCTTCTCTATCTGTCTAGGCATTTGGCTGCTTCCTACCTCTATCACTATAACTTAATTTTTTTTCATAAAACCTATAACCTTTTTATTGAGCCAAATCTTTAGAAAGTAGTTTTACTTAAAGTCAAGTTAAAACTGTTTAAGGTAAATAATAGTAGAAGAGACACAAAGATAGGGATGCAATTTGGAAGGTGGATTGCAGGTGACCGAAATGCCTAACAAGCCCCACTTCCTTGACTCAGCTGTGTGGCCTTGGGCAAATTATTTAACTTCTCTGTTTCAGTTGCCAACCTTTGGAAACACTGGACTATCAGATATTGTATTCCTCCCAAGTAGTGGCCATGTTATGTTTGGCAGTCCCCAGATGCACCTAGAACCCAGCCTGTCACTGGGGTTCCCCAGTAACAGGTTTGATTAGGGAGGGATGTGGGAGCAGAAAGGACTGACCTGGCTGTGTCCTCAACCCGCAGAGCTGCCTGGGGGAACACACTGCAGCTGGGCCTTCCTCTGCCACACACCTTTCTCTGCCCCCAACTTATACAAGCGTCTGAGTGAAGCTAGGGCCACTACACATGTATGTCCTTCCTCTCAGGCCACTATTTGGGGACCTACCTTCCCTGCTTGCTGCTCTGTCGTGGCCCACAACTGTGCCTCTTATTTTTGTCTGAGAGTGACCCACCTCATCTCTATGAATAAAAAGGTGATAGAGAGTGGCAGGTTTGTAGACCACGGTGCCAGCGTGGTGTAGCTTCTGCGACTTTAGACATGGAACACAGCCAGCCAGCACTGCTACCAGCTGCATCACATGAGCAAGTTACCCATCCCACTAAGCGTCGCTTTCCAGGAAACAGGAACCCAGAATCGACCTTCAACTAGCTGTGGATCAGTGTCTTCTTACATGGTCACCAGCACTGAACACAGAGTTTTAAAATCTTGGCTAATCTGATATTATCCTACTTATAATGTTTTATGTTAGTGTGGTTGATTATTTTCCCCATGTGCTTATCACTTTCATTTTCTTCTCCTTTGTGAATCATTTTTGTACGTTGACTCTCTTTCTCCCCTGCAATTGGTAATGTTAGAGTATTTCTGTTTGCTTTGTAATAATTTTTGTCTTTCAAAAAAAAAGTATTTAAAAAGTTCTTCTTGGCCAGGCATGGTAGCTCATGCCTATAATCCCAAAACTTTGAGAAGCCAAGGCAAAAGGATCACTTGACCCCAGGAGTTCAAGACCAATCTGGGCAACCCAGTGAGATCCCATCTCTGAAATTTTTTTTTTAAAAATTAGCTGGGTATGGTGGCCTGCGCCTGTAGTCCCAGCTACTTGGGAGGCTGAGGCAAGAGGATGGCTTGAGCCCAGGAGGTTGAGGCTGCAGTGAGCCATGATTGTGCCACTGCATTCCCACCTGGGTGACTCTGTCCCTAAAAAAAGTAAAATATGAGCCGAGTGTGGTGGCTCATGCCTGAAATCCCAGCACTCTGGGAGGCTGAGGCTGGCAGATCATCTGAGGTCAGGAGTTCGAGACAAGCCTGCCCAACATGATGAAACCCGGTCTCTACTAAAAATACAAAAATTAGCCAGGCATGGTGGCTCACACCTATAATCCCAGCTACTCAGGAGGCTGAGGCAGGAGAATCACTTGAACTTGGGAGGCGGAGGCAGCAGTGAGCTGAGATCGCACCACTGCACTCCAGCCTGGGTAACAAGAGCAAAACTCCATCTCAAAAAAAAAGAAAAAAAAAAAAGAAAAAGTAAAATATGTATCCACAAATTATAAACAATTTAAAACAAGTTCTGCTTAACATGGCATCTGGACATGTGCACAGATAGTAGCTGATTTACGTGCTTGTCTCTATTGGCTCTGTCATTGCTGAGTCTGTTTTTATTGAACAACTTTTATTCTAGTTATTTTAGTTATATTTCTCTTTTATAGGCCTATGTAGTAGTTTTTCCTACTTTTTTACTTTTTATTTTTTGAGATGGAGTCTCACTCTGTCACCTAGGCTGGAGTGCAGTGGCACGATCTTGGCTCACTGCAACCTCCGCCTCCCAGGTTCAATTGATTCTCCTGCCTCAGCTTCCTGAGTAGCTGGCATTACAGGTGCCCGCCACCACACCCAGCTCATTTTTTGTATTTTTAGTAGAGATGGGGTTTCACCATGTTAGCCAGCATGGTCTCAAGCTCCTGACCTCATGATCTGCCCACCTCGGCCTCCCAAAGTGCTGGGATTACAGGCGTGAGCCACAGCACCCAGTCCTACATTTTATTATAAAAAAAATTTAAGACATATACCTACCACCTTGATTCTGCAATTCACATTTTATGATGTTTGTCATTTTACGTATCTACTACCTATGTGTAGTAATTTCTACATGAAACCCTGGATGTGGTGAATCTACATTGTTGATTGCTGGATTTAGTTGTCTTGCTTCAAAGGGTGTTTGACTTAGTCCAGGCAGTCAGGTGCCTGAGCTCAAGCTCCCTGGTGATTACTTGGATCCCTCTGGGACTGGTGAAGCTACTCTGGCTTGCGTTTACAGCAGCCTTTTCCCCAGGCGAGTTTATTTCTGCCACTACTGCAGAATCCTTCTGGGCTCTTAACTGAATGCCTTGGATATTAACAAAGACTCTCCACCCCACCTGGTTGGAGCCTGAAGGTTCTGTAGCCCTGGGTGAGCTCTAGGAATGGTCAAACTTACAGTTCTCTGGTCACTCTATGCCTAGTTTTGTGGAGTTTTTTTTTTTTTTTTTCCCACAGAAGTGAAATTTACTGTTCAGCAACAGACTTGAGGGAGACCCTACACAGATTTTTGGAATCCTTTCTTGGTGTACATTTCTCTTTTCTGCTTCTCTGCCCTGCAAATTCCAGTAGCCTCAGCCTCCTTGAACTCTAATCTCTGATGACACACAAGGAATTAACTGAGAATTATTAAAGTCAAATATTAAACCCTACTTCAAAATTGTCACATATAATTATGCCTAGCAAACTACAACATCCCCTTCCTTTTTACTAAGGGTGTAATGGAGGCAGTTAGCCTGGCATGGTTCACCATTGTCTTCTGCTGTTTCGTTCAAGTATTGCCACTGTTCCTCTTGGTCTCACACTATCTTTGTCTCACACGTTCTCAATTCTGAGACTCTCGTGTTAGAACACTTCTTTTTCTCCTTTTAAAAAATTTTTTATAATAAGAAATTGCAAAAAAAGGAAATATACAGATCCCGGCTCTTCTTCTTAGTTGAAGGGCATGGTAAGAGTTGATATCTGTAACTGCCCTAAGGCAGAGGTTCTTAACCTCGCTGCATTTCACAGTCACTGGGTGAGCTTTTCAAAATCTCACCTCCATGTCACCTCTAAGACCAATTAAATCTGGATCTCTGGGCATCGTTTTTTTTATGAAGCTCCCCCCAGTGATCCCAGTGCACTGCCAACACTGAGATCCACTCCTCTACATTCACCTGGGGCTTGGTTTCCATCAGTGCCATGTCCAGAGACACCCCACTGCCCTCCAGGGGAGTGTGTAAAAAGCAACTAGCTGATCACTTATCATTAATGCTTGTGGGAGGCTGCAGCTCAGCTCTGCTCTGTGACCAAATATCCTTTGCCTAGGCGTGACTTTGAGTTCCATCCTGTGTTGATGAGATGGGGAAGATTCCTCAAACATTTTTGGTGGAAATAGTCATCCCTAAAAGGGGGTTTGCACTGTGCTTAAGAACTCTTGTTTAAGGCAGTCGACAGCCTCGACAGCAGCTCAGTATGGTATTTTTGGCATTTTTAATTTTCTTCAAGTCTTATGGTAAGTGTATGAGGTAGGGATGGTTTCAGACATGGGACACAAGGATGCATAGTGTTGGAGAGCCATGCTCAAGGCCACATGCTGTTCTAAGGCCCAAAGCCAGTGTGCTCTCCCAGTGTTTTTGCTTCTGTTTCTTCCTCTTACTCCAGCTCTCTCTCTTCTACATTGGATGTGTTTTCTGGATAGACCATGAGCATGTTATGGATCCTGGAGAAAAGACTTGGAATATTGAAGGACAATCCTTCTATTCATTCCAATAATTTTCTTTACTTGGCAATCAGTTCTTACTCAGGGCTGTCCAATGGCACCCTGCGTTTGATGGTCATACTAGGCCTGATGGGATTTAGGGAAAAACATCAATTAGGTTGGAGAAAAAAGAGGACCCTATAAACATTAAGGGGAGGGATAAACATGCTCATGCCCGGCTGTGGGAGGGGGAATCCAGCCACGGTGGGGGGAACTTGGTAGCATACGTTAAAATAACTGTGTGTGCTCCGTGAGCTAGTGATTTCACTTGTAGATATCTGCTTTAGGAAGACACTCTGCAGTACCTTAGGGAGAAGGTGTGAACAGGGCTCTCCATCACAGCATTATGTGGAATCTGGAAAAACTGAAAACAAGCTAAATGTTTATTAATAGTGGAATAGATAATGATTTAATGCTGAATAAATAATGACAAAGTTACTGTGGAGTACTACATACAAGCTGACAAGAATAGACAGGCTGAGCAGGGTGGCTCACACCTATAATCTAGTGCTTTGAGAGGCCGAGGTGGGAGGATTGCTTGAGGCTAGGAGTTTGGGACCTGCCTGAGCAACATAGCAAGCTGAGACCCTGTCTCTACAAAAAATAATTTTAAAAAGTTAGCCAGGTGTGTTGGTGCTCGCCTGTAGTCCCAGCTACTCAGGAGGCTGAGGTGGAAGAATCGCTTGAGCCCAGGAGTTCAAAGCTGCAGTGAGCTATGATCACACCACTGCACTCCAGCTTGGGTGACAAAGCGAGATCCCATTTCTAAAAATTAAAAAAAAAAGCATATATATGTACTAATAAGACTTCCAAGATAGAATGTAATATAGAGGAAGAAAAGCTTTAGAACCGAAATGACAATATACCATCATTTATATAAAACAAAACCAAGAAAAAAATTAAACAATACATGTGTATGTAAATGCATAGAAAATTCTGGAAGAGGCATGCGCTAATTTGGTAAGAATGGTTATTTCTGAAATGGGTGGGGCCCTGGTCTGAAGAGTGGGTGGTCAAAGGGTGCTTTTACTCAGTGTTTGCTATTACTTTTTAAATGAATGTTTTAAGTTCCTGAACAATGATGGAGTACAGTTTCCTTTAGAAACAGGTGAAGCATCTAAGCAAGGTGGACTTTTATTCTGTGCAGCCTGCCAGGGCTGTGGCATCACCTCAAGAGTGAAATTCTTATGGGAGCTTCATGGAACCTCTCTCATCCTCTCTCATTCCAGGCCCATCTTCCCTCTAATTTGGCTCAAGGGCCATCCAGCCGTACTAAATAGGATCAGGAACAATCTTGTAATTGTCTTGATTTTAGCAAAAGTCAAGTGTGATTCAGCAGGTGGAGGGCACTTGACTTTTCCAGAGTGCTATTCACAGTGGTTCTCAGTTCGCTGCCTGTGCTCTCAGAAGGATGAGCAGGGGCCATCACACCCCAAGGGTTTTGAGGAGCTATTTGCAGGCTGTGGGCTGGGAGAAACCAAGGCATGGCCAGGCCTCTGGTGGAACTCATGGCAGATCATGGAGAGTGGATCTTGGATTCTCATCCTGCCTTCTGGGCTGTCGGCTGGTTCCTCCCTCCACCTGCATTGCCCTTGCAGCTGCTTTCTGCTTAGCTACCCGGTGTCTGGGGTTCTGGTCAGCGGGCTCGGTCATTGATTTGAAAAAATATTTACACTTTTTGAGAGTAGAGAATCTTGGCTGTTTTGAGCACTGATGTATTTTAAACACTTGTTGTCATGCCTGGCACACTGTCAGCACTCAGTAAATATTTGTTGAATGAAGGAAGGAAACATTTATCAAGTTTCTACTGTGCATTAGGACTATGCAATGGGGTGCGATAATGGTCAGTACAGATGCATCCCCCACCCTGGTGGGACTCAGTAGTGAGTGAGGGAAGAGAGCAACCAGCTCATCAAGGGTGGGAGGAGAAACGCTCCCTAAGGAAGCCACACTTCTTATGGACACTGAAGGATGAGAAGAATCAGTTTTAAGACAAGCAGGGAAGAGAATTCCTGGCAAGAGGAACAGCAAGTGCAAGAGCCCTGAGGTAAGAGCCAGAAATAATAAAAACAGAAGTAAGCCCCATGGGAGGAGGGGGACAGATGCCAAAAGATGAACGTGGGGGATGGGCAGAGATGGCTCCTGTAGCCCTTGAGTCTTGGATATTGGATTTTGGATTTTGATAACAGAGAGTACATGCCTGTCATATGGGAGACCCCAAATGTGTGCAATTGCTGTGCTTAATTTTACCACTCTCTTGGTCCACTTGGGCTGCTATTATGAAATCCCACAGACTGGGTGACCTACAAACCACAGACATTTATTTCTCGCAGTTCTGGAAGCTGGAAACTCCAAAGTCAAGGGGCCAGCAGATTTGGTGTCTGTGAGGGCTGCTTCCTGGTTCACAGATGGCGGCTTCTTGCTGTGTCCTCATGTGGCAGAACAGGACAAGAAAGCTCTCCCAGGACCTTGTGTATAAGGGCACTGATCCCGATCATAAGGGCTCTGCCCCATGACCTCATCACCTCTCAAAGTTTCCACCTCTTGCTTCCATCACAGTGGAGATTAGGTTTCAACACATGAATTTTGGGGAGACAGAAACATTCAGTCTACAGCAAACATTTTTAGAAATGCTCCACTCTTGCCTAATTTATTTCAACCCATGGTGATGTCTCCAGTGTGATATTGTTGCATTCTCAATCATATTGTGTTATTTGTCTGCCCAGCAGATTCTTCTCTAGTGACCTTCATGCTCTGCCCCTCCACATGATTTTGTTGAACCTGACCATTAGGCAGCTCCCTTCCCCTTCTGGGAAGGGTCCAGGATTCAGAAAGACCAACCAGAGTGCCATAGTCTTGCCCAGTGCTTAGTGTGTGCAGGACGAGCAGGTGACCCAGACAGCCAGGCAGAATTGATGCAGGGACTGATGGAGACACAAGAGAAAGAAGGGCTCTGTGTTTCCTCCCCCATCTCACTATCTCCCAGCCGGGGCCTGCCAGCACTTCTTTTTGCTTCTCCTTCCTGGCTGCTTCCCTCTGTGAGAGCTTCAAGCCTAGGAAGCTTCTCTCGGGGAGCAGGGGGTGGGCAGCAGTGTCTTCGTGACATTGTTTGCATCCCTGGATCCAGCCATGCCTGAAGCATGAAGTCGATCTGCTGGACATATAGGAACACAATGTGTTGCTCTAATCTATTCTGTATATGTTAGTCTTGTCTCTCTAGATAGATGCGTGGGTGGCACATGATAGACAACGCCCACATCTAAAACCATGTTGTTTATGTTTTTGTTTAGTTTTTGTGAGACAAGATCTGTCATGCAGGCTGGAGTGCAGTGGCATGATCATCGCTCACTGCAGCCTCGACCTCCCATGCTCAAATGATCCTCCTACATCAGCCTCCTGAGTAGCTGGGACCACAGGCATGTGCACCACCCCATCTGGCTAATTTTTGTATATTTTGTAGAGATGAGGTTTTGCCATGTTGTCCAGGCCTTAAAACTTTTTTTTTTCCGGCTGGGTGCAGTAGCTCACGCCTGTAATCCCAGCACTTTGGGAGGCCGAGGCAGGTGGATCACAAGGTCAGGAGATCGAGACCATCCTGGCTAACGCGGTGTAACTCCATCTCTACTAAAAATACAAAAAATTAGCCGGGCATGGTGGCATACACCTGTAGTCCCAGCTATTTGGGAGGCTGAGGCAGGAGAATTGCTTGAACCGGAGGCGGAGTTTCCAGTGAGCTGAGATCGTGCCACTGCACTCCAGCCTGGGTGACAGAGTGAGACTGTCTCAAAAAAAAAAAAAATACCTTTTTTCCTCAATTGCAGTGCCTAGTACACTGTCCAGCATACAGCAGGTGCTCAGTAAGTGCCAATCTAGTTACTACACACAGAACCTAAGCTGCTAAGTTCACCAACAGTATGATGAATCATTTTAGTCCTGAGTTAATCAGTGTGTTGTAAGCAATTCAAACTATAGGCCCATATTTCAATATCAGTGAGACTCCATGAGCTAAAAATTGTTCCTTGGATTGAGTGATTTGTTTGAAGCAGCATTTTTTCCACTCTCCAGGTAATAGGGTGAAAGTGGAGAAACAGAGATGGAATAAAGTTTTTGAGGGAAAGCAGACCATGGGACCTCCGCTTGGCACCATGCCATGTGTCAGGTATTTTATCTTCCCAGCTCTCCCTGTCTTGGGGACACACTTGTGTTTCAGTCTCTTTAATCTATTGGATAGCATGTGTATTAGTCTATTTACATGCTGCTATAAAGAACTGCCTGAGACTGGGTAATTTATAAGGGAAAGAGGTTTAATTGACTTACAGCTCACCATGGCTGGGAAGGCCTTGGGAAACTTACAATCATGGTAGAAGGTGAAGGAGAAGCAGGCACCTTCTTCACAAGGTGGCAGGAAGAAGTGCCAAGCAAAGGGAGAAGAGCCCCTTATAAAAAAAACCATCAGATCATATGAAAACTCACTCACCATCTTGAGAACAGAATGGGGGAAACTGCCCTCAGGATTCAATTATCTCCACCTGGCCCCACCCTTGACTTGTGGGGATTATGAGAATTCAAGGTGAGATTTGGGTGTGGACACAGCTGAGCCATAGCAGCATGTGTTTTGGGGGCAGGTGAAATGGATCACACCATTTCCATTTAGTGATGTGCTCCGTGACACGTGAGCTGTGCTGTGGGGCTCTCCCTTTCCCCTCGCTGTGGCCCAGCTGCAGCTCTGCCAGCGTCACTGGCTGTTGCTCCTCAGCCTTTTGTTTATTAGAAAATCCTGGGGATGATGATTTGATACATTTGCATATTAGCCTCCTTGATTACTGATGTTGATTTTTTTTTTTTTGCATTGTGCATGCAAATCAAATGGTTAGCATAAATCTAAGCAAATATTTTTTCTATGTCCTGGAAAGACACATTGAATGCAGTTGTGTATGGGAAGTGTGTGGGAAGTTCAGGGGCAGTGGATTTTAAATCTCACCACCCTCACCAAGCCATCTGCTTATAGGTGAAGGCTAAGTCACCATTTCAAATGTCCCTTAAGGAAGCCGGTGGGGCTCGCCCAGGAAACCTGCCAAGCCAGCAGGGACCAGGAAGTTGCTCGAGCGCATGAGAGCCCTTCCTCCTCCTTCTATGGACTGTGGGTATGAGTCACGAGTCACGTTAATCACACCCTCAGCTCTCAGCGTGCCCTCACTGGCCGTTGGGGCAAGATCCCTCTCCCATTTTGTAGATTTCTCTTTCCCGTATTCTCATTGCACTTCCGCACCCTCACCTCTTCCCCGCTTCTCATCTTGTGTTTGGTAATGTGCTGCAGAATGCATGCATCCTTGTAAACTAGGTAGAGCTGCTGCCGGCATGCATTTTTGATTTACACAAAAGCTGAGCTTGGGCTCTAAAGCCTGGCTACTCCAAGTGTGGTGTGAACCCCAGCAGCCTCGCCTGGAGCTTGTTAGAAATGCAGAGTCCTAGGCCCTGCTTCCGATCTGTGGAAGCAGTCCCTGCATTTTAAGAGGGTCCCTTAGTGATTTCCTCTGTGATTCAAGCTGGAGAAGCTCCCATCTAGATCTTCCGTTTCTTCCTCTTTCTACTCGGTAATAGACGGTTCAGCTCTATCTGTGCCGCTCTGCGTGTAGCCTTCTGTTGCGTCTCACGGCTTCGTTTCTGTGATGTGCATCCACACTGCTTTCTTCTGCCTCCCCCTGTGATGGACACTTCTCTGGTGGCCATAATTATATGAACAGATTCTTCCCTGCTGCCCGGACAGGATTCTTAGCTCCAATTTGGAGCAATCAGATTCCTCCTCCAATGAGTTTGTGTCTGAGTATGAGCTGTGGGCTCCCAGCCTGAGGAAATATTTCTCTTGCTGGAGGGAATAAAAGCGTGAGAGCTGTGATGTGGGCCTAAGCTGGAAGAGTGGGCAGGGAGAAGCCACCGGGGAGGGGCAGGGGTTAGTGTGACAATGTTCTCGTTCCCTCCTAAGGTCCAGCAGCCAGCAGCTTCCCTGGTGTACTCTCCAGCCCCTAAAATGTACTCTTCCTTTTATTTTACTTTTTTGAATTTTTTTATTGTGGTAATATATATTCAACACAAAATTTACCACTTTTACTATTTTAATGCATACAATTCAGTAGCTTTAAGTGCCTTCACGTTGTCATGCAGCTGTCACCACCGTCCACCTCCAGAGCTTTTCCATCATCCCACACTGAAACTGTGTCTCCCTTCCCCTTTTCTGAGGCCAGCTTGAGTAGGTTTTTAGTCTGTATCTACCATGAACTCTAAATAAACATTAGGAAGCAGGAATCCTTGGCCTACCAGAAACTTATGAGTGATCTGAGGACAAGCCTGTGGGCCAGAAGTGACTTATCAATGAAGAAGGACCACGACTGCATCAGGAGTTCTCAACCTCAGTGCGGGGATGGGCTTCAGGTGGCACAGGATGTCTCCGAAATCAGATGGAGCATTGGCTTTAATAAGTGCTTATTTTGAGGGGGGAACCAACTGCTTTTATCAGCCTTTCAAACGGTTTTAAAAGCTAAGAAATGTTACTAATTGATGAGTTTGATGATAACAATAAAATTGTGTTTTCTTTATTCCCACAACCACTCAGCACAACACTTCACAGCAAATGTGTGGGCTTTTCCCACGCTTTTCTTCAGTGGATCCCAACTGCATGTCCTGCAAGTCAATTCTGCCACTATCTACTTGAAGTTAGGGCAGATCCCACAGGATGAGGGCTCAGTGCCACATGACTGCCCCACTTTGGATGAGAATTGCAGGTAGTAGGTTATCACCTACACTTTAGATCAACTGGCTTTAACTAGGGTTCCACAATTTGCTAGCATGGCTCCCAAAACTCAAGGAAACACATTTACTGGTTTATTATATTTATAATGGATATGGTGAAGAATGCAGATGAACAACCAGGTGGCGGCTTGCATACAGCCAAGGATGTGTGGAGGGCAGGGGGCTTCAGTGCCCCCTTCAGGACCTTCCACACATACAGCAACCGGAAGCTTTCCAAACTGTCTTTTTTTGGGTTTTATGGAGGGCTTCATTACAAAAGCATAATTTGGGGGTTTTTTTGAGACAGTGTCTCACTCTGTGCCCCAGGCTGGAGTACAGTGGTGCAGTCATGGCTCACTGCAGCCTCAACCTTCTGGGCTCAAGCAATTGATCCCCCTGCTTAGCCTTCCCAGTAGCTGGAACCACCACATCACCATTTCTGGCTATTTTTTAATTTTTTTTGTAGAGATGTGGGTCTCACTATGTTGTCCAGGCTGGTCTTGGACCCCTGAGCTCAAGGGATCCTCCCCTCCCCACTCAGCTTCCCAAAGTGCTAGAATTACAAGTGTGTGCCACTACATCCAGCCCAAAAGCCTGATTGACTAAATCAACTGGCCATTGGTGATCAACTCAACCTTCACCTCCTATCCTCTTCCCAGAAATCAAGGAGTGGGGCTGAAACTTCCAAACCCCTAATCACATGGTTGGTTCCCCTGGCAACCAGCCCCCATCCTGAGGCCACCCAGGAGCCCTCCAAGAGTCACTTCATAAGAACCAAAGAGACTCCTGTTACCTAGAAAATTTCAAGGGATTTAGGAGCTCTGTGTTAGTCAATCGCTCAGGAAATTACAAAGGTCTTAAGAGCTCTGTGCCAGAAGCAAGAGGCATGGGGTAAAAAAGTATATGTATATATGTCTATTTCTTATTATATCACAGTGTCACAGATTATCTCTTCCTTTGTTAGGTAAAATCAGCCCTGGGGAGTCACAACCACTTAAAACACAGTCCGTGCTTTCAGTGAGTCTAGTTCTCAGAGGGGAAGGCTGTTAGTGGTGGGTGTGGAAGCTGGGAAATGAAGGCCACTGGGGAAATAAATTGGGGAAGGCCACCTGGTAGTGGCTACCTTCAGGGTATGTCAGAAGGCCCAATCTTGTTTTTAGTGAATGCCCCAGGGAAACCTATATGAAACTGGCAAGTTGTGTCCAGAGGACTTTCTCCAGCGTGAGTACTGGGCCCCTCTCCATCTGTTCTGCCTCCAGCACCCAGGACCGCTCTGAAGCTCTGTGAATTCAGCAGGCTGGGGATCCCCAGGCTGGGGCTTCCTGGGCCTGGAGTCACACACACCTGCCTTTGAATTCTGCCTCCCCTCTTACGCTTGGAACCTCGGGAGGGTCACTTTACATCCCTGAGTCTCAAGTTCCTTATCTGCAGAATAGTGATGGCCAGGCAGCCTGCAACTAGACAGGGTTATGAGTTTCAGAGAGGTTAACATGTGTGGGCACATCTTCAGTGGAAAAGTCAATGGAGGCCCGGCCCCTGAAGGTGTGCAGAGTCCACACCAGCGATTCACCATGTGAATGATCTTGAGCAAGATGCTTAAGCTTCCGGAGGCTCAGTTTTCTCATCTATAAAATGGGACTAATAATATTACCTATGTAACAGTGCTGCTCCAAAACGACATGAGGAACTCCATGTATAACACTCAGTGTCTTACACATGGAACCTTCATGAAAGCATGAGCTATCATGTGAGGCAATGCAGAGGTTGGGAAAATGAAGTGTTTTCCATAGTCTTTTTATTAGCAGACGTCACAAGCTTGTGGACAAATAAAAACTATCTGTGGATAGCTGACATGTTTTGTTTAGCTCAAAATATTGGGGAAAAAAGTCCACGTGTCAACAGTAAAAAATGAGATTTTTCACATTTAGAGAAGTCGTGATTTTCAACTTAAAAATATTTTGGAACAAAGTCAGAAGGTGTAACAGCCGTGGGCCGAAGTCGGGCAGTAGTGACTTAGAGGTGTGTGCACTCCGCCTCCACCCAGCCGGCACTTCAGCAGCCTCCACTCAGCTCTCTTTCCTGTGTGTGTTCCTGGCCTGGCCCTGTGGGCTTTGTGGTTTACAACCTCTGTCTTAAAGGACTGTGTCCAGTGTGGATCTGGGATATAAAAAGGTTTGAATGAGCCTAGAGCAAGCTGAGGCTAAAAGGATAGATACTTTATAATGGAATCTAATATTTTAAAACAAGCTTTTCTTATTTTCTTAGCTATAAAAGCATTTGATCAGCAGACCTTAGCTGCTTGCCTTGCCTCCAGCCAGAGCAGCTCTAGCAATAGCTCACCTGTCTGTGTTCCAGGAGCCCTGACTGCCTCCGCTGCTGCCACCAGCTCTGCAGACCAAGAGCCCCCACGTGCAGTGCTAAGTGACAGGAGGAACGGTGCACCTGGGCATGGCTGAGCCAGGTCCCCTGCAGCCCGGCTTTTCCTGTGGAGCCACGTGGTCTACCAGTGTGGGGAGTCAGTGCAGACTTTGCCTAGGAGAGGCTGAGACAGCCAGTGCCTCCTGACCCTCCTTGGCTGACTGTGGCTCACAGCTCCTTGTGGCCTCTCTGGTGAGGTCCTAAGTGACTGAGCAGTCAGCTATGTTTTGTTGTGAGACTGTGACCGGCTTGGAATTGCACTACTCAGTATTTGTTTTTGCTTTTTCTCTGCCCCTCTTTCTTCCTCATTCCTGCTTCTTTCTTTGGGATTGCACCTCCAACAAAGCTTTAGCCTGTAAGCTTTTGTCATAGGCTCAGCTTTTTAGGGCAACTGGAATAAAGTGTATACGTTCATTGTAGACAGTTTGTAAAATGCTGAAAAAATAAAGACCATAAAATAAATCACTCATAATCCTAACATCCAGTGATAGTCAAATGATTGTCACTGTGAGTCTTTCTCCCCCTTCTCCCCTCCTTCTCTTCATCTTCTTCCTACTCCTCTTCCTTTTTCTCTCTCCTCATTTAAACAGGTGAGATTAGGAGAATTAAGACTGAGATAAAATGGCTTGAAAAGACATGGCTTAGAGAGGATTTTATGCTTGTCTTGCTGTAAAGAAGAAGGTTTTATAGTAAAGATGCTGAATAAAAGGACAGTAGTTAAATAACAAATTCAGAAAGAGAGGTTAGGTGCATAAAAAAAGTTGAGACTGCCAGAAGGGTTCTGCACTGAAAGGAATTCCTGGGAAAGAAGGCTGTGGCATCCCCACTGAATGAATAAACTATGGGGTTTCAGGGATAGGAAGAACAGAGAAAATCAAAGAAAGACAGAGTACAGAGCTGCTCAGGGCAGCACCTTTTCTGGCAGAAGAAAAGCAGCTACAGAAAGCTGGCTCAAAAGGCAAGCAAGCACTTGATGGAAAAGAAGAGGCAAAAATCAGAGAAGGAGAAGTAATGCAAATTGAGTTTATTTATTTCTATTTTTATTTTTTTGAGACAGAGTCTCTCTCTGTCACCCAGGCTGGAGTGCAATGGCACGACCTCATCTCACTTCTTCCTCCACCTCCCAGGTTCAAGTGATTCTTCCTGCCTCAGCCTCCCGAGTAGCTGGGACTACAGGTATGAGCCATCACGCCTGGTTAATCTTTGTATTTTTAGTAGAGACGGGGTTTCACCATGTTGGCCAGGCTGGTCTCAAACTCCTGACCTCAGGTGATCCACCTGCCTCAGCCTCTCAAATTGCTGGGATTAGAGGCGTGAGCCACTGTGCCTGGCTGAGTTTGTTGTTTACAAAAATATTCATATATAATTAATTGTACTTTGAATTTTCGTAAGAGGTTGTTTAGCAATGGGGAAAACAAATTTTAAATACATATGTGTCCTATGTAAATACATGTATGATAAGACACCTGTGAGTGTAAAAGGATGCCCTGGGTCTGTGGGCATTGAGGCTCTATAAGGCGAATATAATAACAGCAGTACAGGCACCCCTAGGCTGAGTGCTTCCTCCCTGGTATTGTTTGCTAATTGTTTCTGGAGGTGACTGAGGATGGATGGCAATAAAAGTTTGGGGGAATGTATTTTTGATTGACCCCAAAATGGTTTTGCTGCAAAATTTAAATGAAGTGAGCATAATGTAGGGTTTATTCTCCTCAGGAGAACTCTATAGATTTTCATATCCCATTTACATCAATAGCAGGATAATTTATCTTGATTACAGGGAGTACTGAGGGAAGTAATTGTCATGTGCTGCTTATTATAGTGCTTCCAAATAAATCCCAAGCTCCAACGATATAGAGGTTTTAAAACCAGCCACAGGGTGTGCACGATAGCATTGGTTTCAATAATCAATAGTAAATGATCCATGAATCAGAGATGCTTTCTTAGAGTGATCATAATGGCTTCTATTCCTTTCCTTTCCAGCTC
This sequence comes from Pongo abelii, assembly GCF_028885655.2. Lineage (NCBI taxonomy): Eukaryota > Metazoa > Chordata > Mammalia > Primates > Hominidae > Pongo > Pongo abelii. The sequence continues at coordinate 33,743,896 of NC_072005.2, read as the reverse complement.
ATTAACAATCAGCTTTTAAAAACATGTCCAACCTGGGTGGCACTTTCCTAGGAAGGAGCTGCCGCCTGTGTGTCGGAGCCCGGAGTGCTGGGTGACCGTAGGCCGGATGCACAGCCAGAAACTCCGTCCAAATCAATGGCCTCCTGTACATTTTAGGTAACACCTCCTAACCTGTGTTTTGGTCTTTTGTTTTGTCAGGATAGCCACTGAGCAAGCCTGTAAGGCTATTGGTCTGCCCATTCTGGTTTCTTCACCAATGAGAAAACTGGGACCTGGGGAGTTTGCAGAAGCCATCCAAGGGCACCTGCTTCTCACAGCACAGCAGCTTCTTGCAGCCCTCCCTCCTGTCTTGTTTCTCCCTTGGTTGAGAGGAGAGGCCAGAACCGGATGCAGCCAGTTCCAACAGTAATGAATTGCTCTAAGGTGTGGAGCCAAGAACCGGTGACAAGGTCAGGAAATTCCACCCTGGGGCACTGACCCAACTAAGAGACTGTGCATGATGGCTAAGTTCAGAGCTCTGAGGAGATGGTAAAACTCATTTGCAATGAAACAAGCTATTTCCCAACTCTGCAGCCAGGTGAGTAGGTTGTTTGCATTATTGGAAATTGGTTTCTGAAATATTTGGCAGAGGAGGCTGTGAAAGGTGTTTGCAGATGTCAAACAGCACCCCCTGGTGGAGTGCAGTGGCCCTGAGTCTTGGTCCAGCCAGCCTTTTTTTTTCAATTCTGTAAATTTAAGATGCACAACAAGATGTTTTGATATACATATTTATAGTGAAGTGATTATTTACAGGTGAGCAATTCAACATATCCATCTCTTTCTATAGTTTCCTTGAGTGTGTGCACACTAACAGCACCTAAAATCGACCCTTTCAGTAAATTTTCAATATACTCTACAATATTAGTAAGTGTAGTCCTCTTGCTGTATATTAGATCTCCACTTATTTATCCTACATAACTGCAAGTTTGCACTCTTTAACCTACATCTCCCCACCATTTCCTTGCCTTCCCCACCCCTGGGAGCCACTTTTCTTCTATTCTGTTTCTTCCTTCTTCCTTCTTCTCTCCTTCTCCTTCTTGTTCTTCTTCTACTACTTCTTCTTCCTCTTCTTTTTTTCTTCTTCCTCTTCTTCCTCCTCCTCCTCGTCTTCTTCTTCTTTTTCAGACTCCACACCTCGGTCGACTCCACACCTCAATGAGATCATGCAGTGTTTCCTGTGCCTGACTTATCTCACTTAGCATAATGTCCTCACCCAGTCTGGCATCAGGCTGCAGCCAGCTCTGCAAGCAGGGCCAGGGGCCTAGACGGGCAGCTGTCAGGGAAGCCTGCTGGGTGCCCCCTTCCCCTCAGCTGCACCTGGGCCCCAGGGGCTCTGGCCTTTCCTGGGGGATCCCATCTCATTCAACCCATGAGCAGTGGAGGAGGTGGTGCAGTGAGCCACGAGAGTGTTCCAGTCGTCTTGACTCATAACTTACACATTCTTGTCCAGCACTTCCTGTGCCTGCCCTGCATCAGGCCCACCTCTGACTCCAGCCATGGCTCAGTCAAGCACTCTATGGGCTTTCACCTGCTTCCCATGGACAGTGGTTCACCCCAAAGTGCCCTTTCTCTGAGGGCTTTGGAGAGACAGGGGGATCCCATCATAAGGAGTGTTGGAAAAGGTCTTTGTGCAGCCTCCAGCACTTCTGCTTGGTGGCCCCTCAACCCTCCCACTGTTCCTCCACTCTCCCATGTTAGGGCCCCTTCTCTTTGGGCCCCCATTCAAATCTTCATATATATATTTTTAAATTCAGCAGGGCTCTTGGCTGTTCCTTCCCTCTGGCCTGGCCAGAGACTCACTTATGTGATGTCATGAAGATTGGCCCAACGTGCTCAGCCACCTTCCGGCAGCCATGAACGGGGAGACACTTTGACATTTCCATTTGCCCATTTTGGTGCTCCTCTCCTGACTTGGGAGGGAAAGAAAGCAGTTTAGACATTAGCTTTGCTGTGTGATATGAATTATACCACTTACTCCCTTCACTCTGTAACTTTAGAAAGTTTCAACAGTCATTTATATTTGTGTTAAAGCTCACTGAGTTTCACTTTCCTCAACTAAAATTTACCAAGTGCCTGGGCTTTCCCAGGCCTCGTGCTCCAACAAGTCATAATAAAATAAATTGGCAGCTACCAGATAGTGCTGCAGTGCTGACAAGCCAGTGCGCGAAACGCTTCAGAAGCACAGGGGAGGGAGGGAGGGAGGATCAGGCTGGGGGCACCAGCTTTAGCAGGTTGGCGAGGGACCCCTTCTTTGTCATTCCCCTGATGATGGGGTTCTATTTCCCAGGGCAGGTGCTGGGGAGGCAGGTGGAGCAGAGAGAGAGGCTCATTTCCACTGAGGAGAGAATACCTTCCAAAGGTCCCTGCCTTTGGATTCAGTCTGCTGCTCTTCTGCTTGGGAACCAGCTCTACTATGGGCAAGGCAGGGATTCTGGATGAGGAAGAGGGCGCTTACCCCCAACCCCATAGACACTGCTGAGGCTGACAGGGGAAGGCAAGCCAAGGCCCTTCCAGCTCTGCCTTTGAGGCCTGTGCTATGCTGAGACCCTTTCCAGGCACAGGGGCCAAAGCACAGTGCTAGGACTGGGGTGTGCTAGGCACATCTAGAGACAGGGTGTAGGTTCTCCACTCTCCGGGCCTGTTTTCCCACCTTAAAAATAGGGCAGAGAAAAGCCCTGACTATCAGATTTGTGGGCTCCCAGCCAGTTCCTAATGCTCTGGGGCTCTGTGGCAGGTTAGAAGTGAAGGACTGTGGAATAAATGCAGAGGAAAAACACAGAAGTGAACTGAGATGAGAGGAAGTTGGCAAGGGGAAGAGAGAGGGGGAAAAGAGGCAGAGAAAAAAATCAAAGAGGAGAGAAAGCGGGAATGATAGAGGAGAGAGAGAGTAAATGAACAAGAGAAGGAGGGAGAATATGAGTAAGTAAATAATGAGGACAGAGTACTGTCTTCCCTCTGGCTGGACTCTGCCCTGGTTTCCATGGTAATGGGAAGCAGAGGGTTGGGGAAGGCTGTTCTCACCCCTCCTGGGGTGAAGGAGACCAGGTCACAGCAGCTGGGCAGGGCCTGGCTTAGTGGCCTTCCCTGTGCTGCGCCTGCCTTTGGCTGTTGGCAGGGGTGGGATGCGCTCTGAGAAGATGCCTCTAACCACCCTTGTGGACATGACTGACACCCATCCCAGGTGGTGCAAGGATTGCCTCCTGTGTCTTCCCAGAGCCCCTGGCACTGCCCTATTCATAGTTCAGCTCATTCTGGCCCCAGATTGCCTTCCCCTCCAGACTGCAAGCTCCTCCAGAGAGCTTTAGCCGGAGGTCCTTAGTTCTGTTGTACCATAGATGCCTTTGGGCAAAGCCAGTGGACCCCGTTTCTGAACAATTTTTTAAATGCATGTAGTAAAATATACAGAATTAACAAAATCAATTATATTGAAATATACTTGTTAACATTAAAATGTAAAATAGTAACAGATTTGCTTTTCTAGTAATACATTATAGCAGCAGGTCTGATAAGCATCAAAATTTCAACATTGTGATCATCTGCAAAAACTGTGCTGTGAAACGGAGGCCTCTATGGCTTATATCAATGACAAGGTCCCAGGTACTACTAATACTATTAGGGACATGCTCAATTTCAGCTCAAGATTGGTGAACACAAAAGAATAACTTTTGGCGGGGCACAGTGGCTCACGCCTGTAATCCCAGCACTTTGGGAGGCCGAGGCAGGCGGATCACAAGGTCAGGAGATAGAGACCATCCTGGCTAACACCGTGAAACACCGTCTCTTCTAAAAATACAAAAAAATTAGCCAGGCGTGGCGGTGGGCGCCTGTAGTACCAGCTACTCAGGAGGCTGAGGCAGGAGAATGGCGTGAATCCGGGAGGTGGAGCTTGCAGTGAGCTGAGATCACGCCACTGCACTCCAGCCTGGGTGACAGAGCGAGACTCTGTCTCAAAAAAAGAAAAAAAAAAAAATTACTTTTTATCCACATTCACAGACTCACCAGATTCTATTTATGGACCCCTTGGTGGGGTCTTCGGACCCCAAGGAAGCCCCTGCTCATTCTCTATGCCTTCCTACCCCATCTTTCACCTCTCTCTCCCTTGTCACTCTGCCCAGTCCCCTGGCCTTCTGGCAGTGTCACTTTGTATGCTTCTTTTTGTCCTGTTTTGTTTGTTTTTGGAGATAGAGTTTCACTCTTGTTGCCCAGGCTGGAGTGCAGTGGCGTGATCTCTGCTCACTGCAACCTCCGCCTCCCGGGTTCAAGGGTTTCTTGTGCCTCAGCCTCCTGAGTAGCTGGATTATAGGCATGCACCACTACACCCAGCACATTTTTGTATTTTTAGTAGAGACAGGGTTTCACCATGTTGGCCAGGCTGGTCTCAAACTCCTGACCTCAGGTGATCCACCCGCCTTGGCCTCCCAAAGTGCAGGGATGGCAGTGCCACTTTGAATGCGTTCAGTGCTTCCTAAGTCAGGGTCTTCTCCCCTGGTTGCCCCTGCTGCCTAGAATGTTCTTTCAGCCCCTCTACCTGGTCCCTCACTGCTCCCCTCAGCTCACCTCCTCAGAGCAGCCTCCACAAAGGTCCCAGGCTAGATTTGGTGTTTCCTGTTTTTCTTGCTACAAAACTCAGTGTCTCGCTTCTCTAGTACTTATTCAATTTATAATTGATCATCAAACAAATAAACACAAAATAAACATATGTCCACACGTGAAGACTGTGCTTTATGAGAGGATGGTGACCACATCTGTTTGGCCCTTTGCCTTAAGTTCAGCTAGCAATATCTGTTACCTAGTAGAGACGGTACACGCCTGAAGAAGTGATGAATGAGTGGATTTAAAAGGTTTAGACACTGTCCAGCTTGTCTTTGCACTTTTAGTGCTTAGCCCCATGTCTGGCACATTGTAGGTGCTCACTTAGTGATAGCCAAATGAATTAAAGGCTGGCTGGCTGGAGAGAAGGTTGAGGGGCTGGGGTTGAGGCCTCGCAGATGTGACCCTGGACCCTAAACCTTACTGAGATACTGCCCAGCCCATGGACTGCCTCCCAGGGTCCAGCTGTGTGATTAACTCAACATTCCTTTATTTTTTATTCCATCTCCCTCTGTCTAGTTTCTGATTTGAAAGTGGCTGATTTGGGGAATGAGTTCTGAGCACTCTGTGGGTTACTGTAGAAACCATCCTCCTGGCTGTCTCACCTCTCCATGGATCTGGAGTCTTCAGGAGCCAGGACTGGACTGGGATGTGAGGCTGGGTCTTCCGAGCTGTAGATGGGAGCAGGAAGATGGATCTCCACTCACAATCTCAGCACAAGGCTCAGCTCTCTCCTGGCAACTCGCCCATCATCTGTTTCTGAGTTCTTCTGACATACAGGTACTTGTGCCTTTGATACTTCTTTGCTTCTATTAAGTGATGAGCCATTTAACCATGCAGCCATCTCTGGACAATGAGACAGGAAGGCCGGGTCAGGGTGGTGGGGGCAGGGGAGTGCTGGAAACCGAGGAGAGAGTGGAAGAAAAGCAGGGAGGAGGCCCTTTCATCCCTGACCTACAGCATCCTCCTGCCCAGAGCAGGAATTTGTTCTGCTTTTTTTTTCTTAGCAACATTCACTTGATTGAGTCCTGACCTTTCCCTGCCAAAAAGAAAGCCATGCTAGTGAAATTAAGGGAGAAATCTAATATTCATGAGGTGCTGATTACCCACAAATAGGATAGTGTTTTAAAGTAGATGGTGTCAGAATTGCAAAGGCTTTTGATAAATATGTATGTTTACGGGCCCAAACAGAAGTGGAATACAGTCTAGGTGCTGAATAATTCCTCATGAGGATGGAGACAGCCTGCCACAGCCCGTTCATCATCAGGTGCGGGGCTTGGGTGAGGTGTGATTATCTAGCGTAATTACACGTGCCATGCAACATTCATGAAACCCAGCAGACATCTTTGTCTATGCAGGACAGGAAAGGGCTTCACTCTGAAGCACAGCAAACTTCCAAATTACTATTTAGCCTTTTGTACTTCAAGCTTGAGCCACTTTTCATAGGTGCTAAGTAAGGTATTCAGAGAGCCTGCTTAGGACTGGTTAGGTACCAGTTAGAATTAAAAGTTTCTCTCCCAAACAGCAGATGAACCAGATATTGTTAATAAAACATTACAAGCTACAAATCAGTTACCACTCACACTTAGCTTGCATTTTGTTTTCATTCCTTTTCAAGGTTCTCTGGAGGAGGCATCAAGAAAATACATTTGGATAAATCCTTCATCTCAAATATTTTCCCTTCATGAAACCAAAGGCATTGCTCCAAAGTCATTTCCATTAATTAGACATGCATCTTGTATGACTGAAGGAGAATCCAGTCCACAAACTCTGGGTTAATTTTCTCTTCTGACATCTGTGTGTTGTATTTCTCTGAGGAGCTGAATTATCTGCTCTCCAGTGCTTTCCTCTTGGTGTTTTCTGGCCAGGAGCAAGGAGACAGGCAGCTGCATTCTGGGAGCAGCAAGCAATTCTGAGAACTGGAGCTGCTTAGGTTCTTTCACTTCTGCTTCAAAGGAATACGTTGAGTTTGCAGAGAAGGAAGGAGAGAAAGACTCCAAGTTCCAAGCAGGGACTTGGGGTAGTCTCTGAGCATCCCAATGTACTTCCTCTCCACAGCTTCCTCACTGGGCTCCCAGCCACCAGTATTTGTCTCTTTAATCCCCCAACACAGAGCTACTAGATGGATTTCTCTTTCTTTCTGATGGATTTCTTTCTTTCTTTTTTGTTTCTTTCTTTCGATGGATTTCTTTCTCTTTCTTTCTTTCTCTTTCTTTTCTTTCTCTTTCTTTCTTTCTCTCTCTCTCTTTCTTTCTTTCTTTCTTTCTTTCTACATCTTCCTTCTTTCCTTCCTTGCTTCCTTTCTCTCTCTCTCTCTCTCTTTGTTTCAAGGTTTTTTTTTTTTTTTTTTTTTTTTTTTTCAGACAGTCTTGCTCTGTCACCCAGGCTGGAGTGCAGTGGTGCAATCTTGGCTCACTGAAGTCTCAACCTCCTAGGCTCAAACAGTCCTCCAACTTCAGCCTCCCAAGTAGCTGAGACTATGTACCAGCAATCTGGCTAATTAAAAAAAGATTTTTTTAGAGATGGGGTCTTACTATGTTGCCCAGGCTGGTCTTGAACTCCTAGCCTCAAACAATCCTCCTCCCTTAGCCTCCTGAATTGCTGTGATTATAGGCATGAGCCACCATGCCCAGCTGAATTTTTTCTTTTAACTGTAGTTTTATCATGTTCTTTTTGCTTAAAATAAACTTTTCTGAAGTAAATTCTGGACTCTGCAAGGTCCTTGTCCTTGTCCCTGGACTCTGCAAGGTCCTTGTCCCATTTGTTATGGTGTTTGGGCAAGCCCTCTGTTTTCCCGTCCAGAGCAGGCCTGAGACCTTCGCCTTCAGTGGCTTTCCTGGGATCCCCCACTACCCAGAAGTGCAGGGCTATTGCCCCTGCTCGTCCCCAGATCCCAACCCTCCATGGGTCTGCCCTGGATCCTTGCTGTTGGAGGGGAGGCACAACTTCACCTTTACCCTCATAGGGATTTTTAGCTGCACCTGTGAGTTACATTGACATAAGACAGATGAACGAGAGAAAAACATACACATTTATTTAACACAAGTTCTACGTGACACGGGGGCCTTATTAAGGAAATGAAGACCCAAAAAGGCAGTTACAGTAAACACATTGGACAAAGAGTAGTGCATTATGAAAATGTGACAAGGCAAAGGGGCTTTGGCTAACATGGTTAGCTGGGTGAAGTGGCCAGGAAGATAAGGGTGAGTCTAACAAGGTTTGTGTGTGCAGATTTTTCTTGGTCTTAATTCCCCATCCTTGATGGGAGTGGGACTTTGCTTCTGGTACAGAAAGTGCCTTCTTCACATGGGAATTATCTTTTGCTTTTAAGAAACAGATTAGAGTGGTCTTCTTGCGTCTGCTGTTTTCTTATCTGTTTTTAACTCAAAATAGTCAATATTCTACAGCAGCAGATCTGGGGGCAACATGTTCTGAACTCCCTCATTTCTGAGTGTCAGTGTCTTCCAGTTACAGACCACCAGGAACACACCTGCAGTTGACCAGCTGGGTTTATTACTTGATAGGGTGAGGAAGGATGCTCTCCACAAAAAAATAGTGGGGCATCTCAGGAAGAAGATATTGATGAAAGCTTTAGAGTCTGGGCTTTGATTGGGTAATGTTGAGGAGGGTATAAGAAGGTGATGTTTGCCATGGATTGGGTACTGACAGAAAGCAAGAACAATGTTATGGTTTGGTATCCTGATAAATGTTATTGACAGGCAGGGCAGACTAGAGTGAGGATAAGGCTGTAATTGGTAAAGAAGTAGCAGTCACTCATTTTTTACCAAGAGTGGTGGTTTTTAGGAGGGCTGCACAGTGATTTTGTTTTTGTCTAGTGACCTCACCTGATGTTGGTGTTCTGTGAGATCAGGTATGTCTAGCATAAAGAACATGGTCTTGCTGTGAGTGTCAGACCAGTTTCCAGATGTCAGGGGCCCACACCTTACCTTAGGACTCTCCAACCTCAGCCTGATCCATGTCTACACCTTGTAGTGCCAACCCTGAGCCTCTTCCTATTTTTTAATTTATTTATTGAGACAAGGTTGCTCTGTCACCCAGACTGGAGTGCAGTGGCATCATCACAGCCAGGTGTGGTGGTGCACAACTGTAAGCCCAGCTATTTGGGAGACTTAGGCATGAGAATAGCTTGAACCTGGAAGGCAGAGGTTGCAGTTGGCCAAGATTGCACCACTGTACTCCGGCCTCAGCAACAAAGTGAGACCCTGTCAAAAAAAAAAAAAAAGAGAAAGAAGAAAGAGAGAGAGAGAAAAAGAAAGAAAGAAAGAAGGGAGGGAGGGAGGGAGGGAAGGAAGGAAGGAAGGAAGGAAGGAAGGAAAGAAGGGAAGAGAGAAAGAAAGAAAAATTTAAAAAAGAAAATGGATGGGAAACACTTCAAAACTGTAAGGGCTGTAGGAGTGAGGGCATCAATTTCCTGAATGGCACGTGGCTGTTGGGAGGTGGCATAGTAAACACTGTCCCTCACTATGCTGTCATCACTGGGGTGAGGACTCTTCTCCATTCAGCTTTCCTGATCCACTTGCCATTCTTCACTCTGCTGAGGTGCCAGGAAGCCGACCTGTAAGGATTGCAACAATGGATCCTTCTGCCCTCTGGCTTCTGGTTGGTGTTGGTTAATGGAAATATTAATAGGAGATTACAGGGAGGAAGGAGAAGGGGTTAGGGAAGTTACCACCAAGCTTCTTCCTTGCCTGTGTCCTATGGGGCAGCTTCTCTCACAGCTCTCTCTCCAGGTTCTAGTAAACGCTCCCTCTCCTTTTCCTTGCTTTAACCCTGCACATATGATTCAGACAGTCCCTTTGTTAAATTTTCCTTGAGAATGCCACTTGAGTGACATCTATTTCCAGTGTATTTCTAGCATGCATCTATGCTAAATGATACCATTAGGTTTTCAAATTCACTCAGGAAAGAGAAGCCACTGACCCAGATCACACAACCCAAAAGCAGTGATGCTGGGATTTGAGGCTCCTGGTTCACAGTTTCATGTCAGTTTTTTGACCCTCTCATTCAGAGTGGGGCTAATTTATCTAGCAATCAGCTCAAGTGACTTCTTGTATTCTAGGTGGGTGTTTTCCAAACTGTGGAGCCATGAAATTGATTTAGAGGGTCATGACCCAGTATTACAAGAAAACCAAATAGAAACTGTTAGAATGCATCCCACATAGTAAAGGCAAGTATTGTTTGACTGAACTTTGGCTTCATCTGTATGTATGGGTGTGTGGTATCTGTACAGAGTTGCAGTGTAAAATCTATACCTTACTCTGGGCCACAGTCCAAAAGATTCTGAAAACCTTTGTTCTTTTGCTTTTCTTTTTAGAGAAAGGGTCTTGCACCAGGCTGGGGCAAGGGTCGTCCAGGCAGGAGTGCAGTGGTTCAATCACAGATAACTGCATCCTCCACCTTCTGGGCTCAAGTGATCCCCCCACCTCAGCCCTCATGGGTAGCTGGGACTAAAGGCGTGTGCAACCATGCCCTGCTAATTTTAACAAAAAATTTTTGTAGAGATGGGGTCTTACTATGTTACTCAGCCTGGTCTTAAATTCCTGGCTTCAAGCAATCCTCCCACCTGGGCCTCCCAAAGTGCTAGGATCACAGGCATGAGCTACCTGCTGGGCTGAAAGCCTTTGTTCTGTAGAGAGCAGCAAAGCCCTCTGAGACCTGAATGGGTGAGGCAGCTCCAACGTGGGTGGGGGCAGACCCTCTCGTGCTTTAGCACGCACTGTGATCCTCTAATAATGAGTGCATCCTGCAGGCCTCCCAAACACCTGGGACCAGAGAATGCTCTTAGTCTAAAACACACAGCCCCACTCTTCTGAGAACTGCGTTTTGGGAAATACTGCTTCTGGGAGAGGTGAATTGCACAGGAGAGCCAGCACCTGCTCTTTGGATGCCCCTGTACTGATGTAGGCCACCCAGGCTTGGGGCAGATGGGCAGGAGCAGAAGGAGGGATGCCAGCCTATGGATTCCAATCTATGCAATTAGTTCCCTAGGCATCAAGGCTGCCTTGAAAATTTTGGAATTCCATGTGGTAATCCAGGGGTTTAATCATTTTTTGTCCTCACACCAGCATAGTAGCTTCACTCTCAGCAAACATCTGCTGAATGCACAAATGACTCCTGTGCACTGTTCCTGCCCCTCCATGGAGCCAGTGACCATAATGAAAAGAGAATGGGCTTTGGAGTCAGAACCACATCCAGTTTGTGACTTTGGAATATATTACTTATTCTGAGCTATATCTCCTTCTTAGGCAAATGCAGATGGTAATACATTCCTTAGCATTGTTGTAGGTACTAAATAAGGTAATATACAAAGGCCAGGCTGAGTTCCTCATAGTTGATGACTTGGCAATGTTAATTTTTTTTCTCTCCCTTAAAGTCCTTCTCTTGCTTAAATTTGTTCTATAGCTTTATCACCTGTTTATTGTCTGTTATCTGCTTGCTTTCCTCCAGGGAAAGGGAGATCGCTACCTTGTCTAATAGCTCTTTCTAGTTTGGGACTAAAGACTGTCTCCTTCTACTGCATTCACTATTCCTGGTTTTATTCACCTAGGCCTCCTACTGCTCCTTAAGGAGACTAAATATTGAGACAGGAAGAAGAAAAGTAGGGGGTGAAGAATTGGTTTTTTTCAGACCGCCAACATTCACCTCCAATGAGCCTGGCCTGTTGACTTCTGTCTGGGTCTGCTCCTGCATATTTTCCAGCTCCTTCTTCGTTCCTCAGTGCCAACATGCAGAGAGAGCTGGCATCGTTGTAGACCAGAGACTTCTCTTGGCACTTTGCAAGCATTGTATGGCCCATTTGTGGTAATAATGTAAAATTTATCTGTCTGAGAAATGTGGGACTTTCTTGAGGACAATAGTTAACAGTGACGATCGTTATGTCCATATTTAATTTCTGAGAGAGTAAAAAAAAATCATTAAATGTTTGGTAAGCATTAAGGGGACTTCAGGCCCATAAGAGATTTGAAGAAATGTAGTGTATGGTTTTTATGGGAATAAGTAAATGACTGAATGGACCTATAGCTGGGAAGAGGCATGAGGTGGGACAAAGAGGCTGCATGTGGCCATCCCTGGGCTCCACCTCCTGTTACTCTTCCTCTAGTGGTTCCCAAGACTCAGGGTTGAGTCCAAGCCTGCAGCCTTCCACAGAGGAGCCATTGTCAGGCATGAAGCCAAGGTGAGCAACTTTGCTTGCTCACTTCAAGGAAGGTCTGCAGATGTGGCCTCGGCCCAGGGCCCTCTGGAAACACAAAGTTGTTCCATCTCTCATCTCTATAAAGCATCCACAAGGCCCTTTTCGATACCTGGGTTCCCATGTCCCTGGTAAAAACTTGCACTGTAGACGGGCAGGTCTCTAAGGCCCATATTCTGGTCCTGTGTGTTGCTTTTATTCTGTGCCTGGTGAGCAGTGATGGCTGTGTAAATGTTTGTTGAAGGACTGATTGACCCATTGAACAGATAAGTGAGTGGAAAAAAATAGATGTGCAAGCTCCAGGTTGTACAGGGGTCTGAGTCACTGTAGATTCTGGGGTCCCTGGGGAGGTCCAGCTGGGTGGTGCTATTCCCCAGAATCCTGAGCCTTAGGGTTCAGCTCAGCCCCTATCAGAACAGGACAGAGCTCCTGGACAATCAGTTGTGGAAAAGGCTGAGGGACCTCCTGGTGATGTCTCCCTTTCAGCCAGAGGGAATGTTACTCCTGTAATGACCTAAGGACTTAGAAAGATCTGTGTGAAAAGTCTGCATGGGACAGGAATTCTGGGCTTGATTGAGAGCAGCGGTAACTTCTTCCAGTTCATCCTGGTTGCTGGAGTTTGAATATTTGACCCTGCAAACCTCATGTTGAAATTCGATCCTCAGTGTTAGAGGTGGGACCTAATGGAAGGTGTTTGAGTCATGGGGTGGATCCCTCATGAGTGGCTTGGTGATGTCCTCTCAATAATGAGTGACTTCTCGCAGTATTAGTTCCCCCTAGAATTGTTGTTAAAAAGTCTGCCTCAGTGATCTGTTGTCCATACCCCAAACCTCAGCATCATGCAAATATCCGTATTAAAAAACCTATACTTGTACCCCCTAAGTCTAAAATAAAAGTTGAAATTATTTTTAATTAATAAATGTAGAGGATTAAAAAAAAAAGCCTGATGCCTCCCTCTTCTCTCTTGCTTCCTTTCTCACCATGTGATTTCCACGTACACCAGCTCCTCTTCCCCTTAGGCTGTGAGTGGATGCAGCCTGAGGCCTCCCCAGAAGCAGATCCTGGCGCTGTGCTTTCTGTATGCCTGCAAAACTGTGAGCCGAATCAACCTCTTTTCTTTATAAATTACCCAGTCTCAGGTATTCCTTTATAGCAGCACGCACGGACTGAGATACTGGTGAAGCTTTGCCTCATCTTTGAGTGTAGGATTAGCCATGCATTGTCTTGTGAGTTTCCTTCTTGTTCCTCCTGCGAGCTGTGATCTGACTCGCTGTGCTCTGTAATCTAGTCTCGCTCATGAACCTATCTGCTCCTTGCTAGCAGAGACCATTTCTACATTTTCATGCCAGAGCCAATGTCTCTTACACGGTTGGCATCCACTCTATGCTTGCCAAATGAATAGGATATTTAAAGGCAAATGATGTTTCAATCATTTTGACTGTCTGGAAGAGCTGTCACCGGGAGAGGGTGGTGACTACAAGTCGTCTGGGTTCTTGGTGTTTTGAACACAGAATTGAACAAAACGCCCAGCAAAGCTAAGAAAGAATGAAGCAACAAAAGGACAAAAGCAGAGATTTATTGAAAACAAAAGTACACTCCGCTGTGTGGGAGCAGACCCAAGCAGAGGCTCAAGGGCCCGGATACAGAATCTTCTTGGGTCCAAACACCCCCTAGAAGTTTCCTATTGGCCACTTTATGTTCACCTCATGTCTCAGATTGGATGCAGACAGCAGCCAACTAGAGGCTGAAGTGAAGTTACAAAGGTCACACTCCTGTGCAAACATCTGATTGCTTGCCCAAAGCAACCAATCAGAGGCTAGGATGAAATTACAAAGTTATACTTCTATGCAAACGAAGACTTGGCCTGCAGTCAGTCTGATTGGTTGTGGAGTGAGGTTACAAAGTTGCAAATGAAGACTTAACCCGCAATCAGTCTGATTTGTTGTTAGAAAAGCCAATTTCCCGTCTGTCCTGCAGAAAACGTCAAAGGGAGTAGCCTCTCGTACTTTTGTTACTTAGGCATGGAAAGTTAGGGTTTTCCTTTCAGTTTAGTTCTAGGAAGTCAGGTGTGAAACAACCTTAGGTTCCCTGCCTCCAGACCCTATTCTCCTGCCTCATCTCCCCGCTGAGAGAAGTGATCCCCATAAGTCTTCTTGGGAGGCAGAGGCACTGAAGGTCTTTCTTCTCTAACTGCTTCATGCTGACTTGGGGCATAGTCCCTACCTGTTGGAGATCATAGAACTCTCACCTTACTCTGTCCAGTGGAGGCAGGGTGGCTTCCTGATGGCCAGGGGTGGTGTCTTCACCTGGAACTGGCTGAAACCTTTTTGCACAGTCATCTGAAGCTCGATGGTCTCTATGCTAGAGGAAATGGATTCGGTTAAAAGATTTAATGGGCAGCCGGGCGCAGTGGCTCATGCCTGTAATCCCAGAACTTTGGGAGGCCGAGGCGAGTGGATCACTTGAGGTCAGGAGTTCGAGACCAGCCTGACTAACATGGTGAAACCCTATCTCTACTAAAATTACAAAAATTAGCTGGGCGTGGTAGTGGGCACCTATAATTCCAGCTACTCAGGAGGCTGAGGCAGGAGAATCACTTGAACCCGGGAGGTGGACATCGCGCCATTGCACTCCAGCCTGGGCAACAGAGTGAGACTCCATCTCAAAAAAAAAAAAAAAAAGATTTAATGGGAACTTCAGGAGGTTGATACCCATTTTGTCAGAAATGTTTGTCATAGAGATTTGCAGGAGAAAAAACCTGGTCTGTTTTAGAATCTATCTGTTTCCTTAAAGTCAGCATGAGTGACTCCATTTTTGTTCAGTTTGGTTTCTTGGGGCCTAGTGCATGAGCTTAGTCCAAAACAATGGCCTCCCAGAATTTTGTTTAAAAATTTCCCCATTTTTCACTTAGGTGAGAGCGTGACCAAAATTTAGGGCCTTAGCATCACTCTCAGTTACCATGATTTTGAGTTTCCAGTCTCAGCACATAATTTATAAGTTATGGTGTCCTCATGGTTGCACATTTCTTTCAGCTCCTGTTATTCCAGTTGAAGAGAGAACATATGACGTTCTGGAGATGGCCAAATGCAAGCATTAAAAACCTTTGAGAGAATACAATACACCAGGGAGACTATTATTATGACTATTGGGAGGATAGTACCAAGAGTTTGGAGTATGCTCCTTATCCAAGGTTCCCATAAACCAAACCTCCTAAAATCAAATAGATCAAAGAATGAGCTGGAAAAAGAATTTACTTACCTAACTAAGTAATCTCTTCATTAATTCTCTACCACTGAATTTCTATAATCTTCATTTGATGTATTTCTCCATAGGCCATAAGTGCCAGCAGCTGCATAGGTAGTTTTTGTTTAGCCAATTATATTATTTAGCATAACATTCACAAGAGAATTTAAAGGCTGTTGTGTAACTGTAGCCTTTACAGTAGAATTTTCTATAGAACCTATCACGAGGGTTACATTTCTTATCATTGCTTCTTTACTTTAAACCATGGAAAAAAGACCTAACAAAGGATGCCCTTTTAGAAAAGTGAAGGCCTTCTGGCAATGTTCTCTTTAACCCATGATGTGGGTTAAGAGGAGTAAACCAAAGTTTTGTTTTTGACTGATTATGAGGCAGCGCATGTATGATTAAAGTTTCTTACCTACATTGGGCCTTCATATTTTATCTATTAAAGTACAAGGTTACCCATGTATAAGGCTGGCTGCAAAATCCTTCACAAATAAAAGCATTGCCCATAAGAAAAAAAAGTTCAAAGATAAGAGTTTCATGATAGTAGAAGTCTTCATCTGTGAACTTGAAAAAGCTGTTCACATCAAAGGCGCCATCTTCTTCTTGGGAGAAATTTCCCTGGTTAGGTTTACCTCTAGGGTTCCAATGGGTGCACAGCTCCAAAAGTGTAGAGGGTCCCTTCTCAGTTGTGAGACTATGAACCCAAAGCCCAAGGTCCTGAAGTTTTGTTGTAGTGTGGATGGCAAGGACAGTCTTTCTTTGCTGTTTCTGGAAGATTTAAGCCATAAAAAGCTTTTTTACCCGGTAAAAATACACTGTAGCATAATAATCTATTGTTATAACATCACCCCTCTTGCATGGGAAAGCTTTTATACAACTAGAAAACATGCACTGAAAATAACAATTGAATGAAACCCCTTTATAAAATGTCTAAATGGCCCATCAGGTGACCAAATGTACCTGAAGCTTTAATTGTTTTCCCAGTAATATGGGCTTAAGCACTGGTTATAAACTATTTTAAACAATTTGTAAGTCATTGCACCAATGTATTTAATTTGGATTATTTTATCTTTTCCATGATGAGTCATGGAATGCAGAACTTTTAGAAATAAAAGCTTTAAGGATTCACGAAGAACAAGGTGGACATCCTGGTTTCATGAGTCCATGTTTAATTAACATTAGACTTATGTCCTCTTTGATACCAGTTTATTTTCCAAATTAGGTACATAGCACTGACAAGTTATTTCTATGATTTATAATAACTTAACATAATAACGATAATTATCATTGATAGCATATACTTAGACATTAGAATTTTAGAAATCCCATATATTTTTTGGAACATACATTAGTATTATTCACAAAAATACAACCTAAAGACGATTGAACATCATTTTGGCAATCCCATGTACATAAACATGTCAAATAATCCTGTGTACCTTCTTTCTGGATGTTTTCAGGGGCCCTCTGATTCATCCAAAAAGCTGGGCATTAGGAAAGACAATTTTAAAACTAAAGTTTGCTTTTGGAATTCCAGATTACCATAAATTATTTATTTTGCCAAAATGATGACTGATAAATTTTAAAGAAGTAAAAACCTTCTATAACCTTTTACAAAACAAAAAACAAAAAAAAACCTCAAAAAACACTTTCTACCGTTTTTACACACCTTGCATGTAAAACTATTTCTAGTAGTCTTAACTGCATGTTACAACGGTGATTTTTAGCAATTTTAACTTTAATGTAAAACCTGGTAAGTTATGTTCTGATAACCTTTGACTGTTTCCAGCATAGCTAGGGTGTGGCCAACTCCACATGTCCCCAGGCCTTAACTAGCTGGAAAGCAGGCAAGTTAAATAATTTTCAAAAGCCAAAGAAGCAGTTTATGACCTTAAAGCATTTAGCAAACCTAGTATTCGAAAGTAATTTAGACCACATGTTTACATTTTGAAGACAATTGTATTTCACCAATAATTTTTAAAACTGTCTTTATTTCCCAAAGAATACTCACGTCAAATGAACTAAATGAAAGGCATTATGTTTTTCACTTTTCTGACAAAATATTTGATTTAAGCTTTTATTATTATGAAACCAATTAATTTAGAACTTTACAGAGGAGACATACAATGACTTCTACTTTATATTTAACCAGTTTGCACAGAGAGAAAGAGGCCAGAGACTGACTGGTAAGAAACTCTTACCCTTTTGCCAGCATGCCAGGTTTCTGGGTTCTCTCTTCCTGAGCCACCCTGGCGACCCTGCTTGACTCTATGCAAATGAACACATTGCAATGAATTAGACTGTTTATATATACTTTACAGATTTTGGAGAAATTAGAGAGAGAGAAATATGACTCAAATTCTATTTGCGAGAGTATACTCAACACACTTAAAGTATCAGGAAGCCTAAAATTCAAAAAGTTAAAGGATAAAAAGCTGGCGTGGGCCGGGCACGGTGGCTCACGCCTGTAATCCCAGCACTTTGGGAAGCTGAGGCAGGCAGATCACGAGGTCAAGAGATCGAGACCACCCTGGCCAACATGGTGAAACCCCATCTCTACTAAAAATACAAAATTAGCTGGGTGTGGTGGCGCGTGCCTGTAATCCCAGCTACTCAGGAGGCTGAGGCGGGAGAATCACTTGAACCTGGAAGGTGAAGGTTGCAGTGAGCCGAGATTGCACCACTGCACTACTCCAGCCTGGCAACAGAGCGAGACTCCATCTCAAAAAAAAAAAAAAAAAAGCTGGTGTGCTCCATTAATTTCTGCAGGCCCAACAAAGGTAGCTTAGGAATTCCAGATAAATGGAATGAATGAGGACTTGCAAGAAGTGCATAGGATCACAAAACTAAATAAAACCTTCCACTAGGAACTAGAAAACATCATTTATTTATATATATGGTTACACAAGCAAAGCCACAGGAGAATAAACAGCAAACAAATGAAAACTAGAAGCGAAAACAAGCAGGAAACCAGGCGTAAATTTTTATACTCAGTTTACCCTGGAGGCTACAGTGTTACCCAAGTCCCTAAGAAACCCACATAATGAAAATTTTATTCCCCATACACAACTCAATATCCTTAAGTTTACCAATGTCATCATACATTCCACGCCATCAAGAAATCCACTTAAGGCACATGACCAATAAGTACTCTAGCACTATCCATGCAAAACAGTAAACAGTGTGAAACAATGCAAACATGTATGTGAAATTTGGCTCCACACTAAATTTAGCTTCATGCTTAACTATATTATAAAAAAGAATTATCAAACTGCCAATGCATTTTTACAATACTTCTTATTTTACTTTAATTAATACTAAGGGCTTTAACTATGAAAGTGTTAATTAGTCAAATGTCTCCAAGGTTCCCACGTTTGAAAGAACACTTTATTATTTAAATTTTTCCACACTTTTCTCCCCTACTTAATGATTCCTTACTACATTGTTTCATAAATAACTTTTTCAAATCTGTAATTTGAACTAACTTTTAGATAACTTCTGGATTAGACAAAATTATTATTCTTTTTTCTTCTAATAAAATAACCCTTTCTGGCACATTTTGTGTACAGAATTACATGTTAACTAGAATTTTATCCTTAGTAACCTAAAACTTTAGTGAAACTCCAAAAAGCAAGAAATCCTGAACCATCACATATGGGCATTTATAGATAAGAACTATCAGATATGGGCATTTATAGAAAAGAAAAATAGATGGAATTAAGAATTCCATAATTTTTGAAACATATTTCTTCATATTACAACACTTTCTCAATTGGAAATGGCCCAGATATCAAATGGGTGTTAAAAATAGCTCTAAGATTTTAATTTACACAAAAAGTTTACCTAAAACATTTATCCCACTCACTGTACTTAATTTTGACTTTTAACAAAGGAGACATGAGACATCAATCAACATATGTAAAACAAACATTGATTTGGTCCCAGAAGGTGGGACAACTCCAGGCGAGGAGGCTTGGGGGCTTTCTAATCACAGGTGGGAGACAGAGGGTTGCATTATTTTGAGTTTCTTATTAGCCTTTCCAAAGGAAGCAATTAGTTATGTATTTATCTCAGTGAGACTTTGAATAGAATGAGAGGCAGATTTGCCCTAAGCATCTTCCAGCTTGAATTAACACTGACATTTTAAAATATC
Source organism: Pongo abelii (assembly GCF_028885655.2). Lineage (NCBI taxonomy): Eukaryota > Metazoa > Chordata > Mammalia > Primates > Hominidae > Pongo > Pongo abelii. The sequence goes on along the minus strand of NC_072005.2, from coordinate 33,724,655 downwards.
TAGCAAAGAAAAACATAAAATTCAGGCAAAATGTATGTTGACAATTCTGAAAACATTTCTATTTTTATTCCACCAATAATTGTAAAGCTAGCTCGTTTAGTAAAGTTATACTTTGAGTCACATGAACTTGAAAATTGCTTAGACTTACTCAATTTTCAGGAGCGCTCTTTCACTTATAAGCCAATTTTTTAGACACAATATACAACAATAAGTGTACATACAAATAAACACATCTAGACATGTATCCACACACATAAACAAAGATCCAACAGCTTGGAACCTTAGCCAAGAGATAGCAATACAAGCTTGCCGGTTTTACTTTGCCCCAATAGATAATCAAAGGAAGGCTGTGAACCAAAATTTTGGATAAAGCAGTCTCCTTGGCAGTTTGAATGTTAAAGTCTAAACCTCCCCAGACTCCAAGGAGCACTGGGGCCAAACAGTACCAAAGCAAGGTACTGGGGCCAAATAGTACCAAAGCAAGGCTTTGCTTATAACCAGGCCCCTGCTTATAACGGCAGCACAAAAGCCTGTGATAAGTCTCCAATGAGTGGAGGTACACCAGGGTCCTTAATCTTGCACCAAATTGGATAAAATGACATGGATGCACGTGGAGTGGTTTTAAGGAGTGGAGAGTTTAATAGGCAAGAAAGAAGGAAGAAAACAGCCTCCCTGTACACAGACAGAGGGAGAGGGGATTCAAACAAAGAGAAAACCGGTGTGGGAGGAAAAGTGGCTGCTTATATGAGGAGGCTGGAGGAGGTGGTGCCTGATTTGCAAAGGGCTCAGGGGATTGGTTTGACCAGGCATACCACTCACGTAGCCTGCAAAAAAACTTGCCCTCCCACCCTAACCTTTTAATATGCGAATACAGGGCGCCATGGTGTTCTACACACCTGTGGATATGTGGGGGTGGCCATGTTTCCAGGCACAAGTGGGGGCAAGGGCAAGAAGACAGCGGGAATCACCATGTTGGGGTGGACCCAGTTTCTAATGGCCGGGATTTGGATATCAAAGCTTGCCGACAGGATCTAAGAGCCGGGGCTTTCCTACTAGACAAGAAAGGTTTCTGGAGCTGCTTTAAAAGAAAAACTTCCCAAAGACCCCTTTTCCTCTCTATCTGCCTAAAATAACTTCTTAATAACTCCTATAAGACCCGTATTTATGCAATACCATCCCACTTTCCCATTAGACAGTAAACTTCAGATTCTAAACACTTTTGGGTCCAAGCAGCATTTCAACTCCGAGAGAAAATTCTAAGGAGGGCTTAATACTAGACCTCTGAACCTCTGCCAAGGGCATCCCCTTTGGAGAGTTCGAGGTCTGTAGAACCCACAGAAGGACCTGTGGTCCTTTTGTTACTTAGGCATGGAGAGTTTAAAGTTTTACCTTCAACTTAGTTCTAAGAAGTCAGCCTGAAGCACCCTTAGGTTCCCTGCCTCCAGACCTTATTCTCTACCACAGAGCCAGGGCTGGAAATCTTGCAGTCTTTTTCTGTGTTTATCTTCCAAGGATGAGAAGAGAGAACACACAATGGAATCTACCGGTAGCAAATCAAATGTTATTATGTCTGTGCTGATGGCAGGCTGTTTCTCATTTGCCCAAATTATCAACCCCATTGTGCTATGCCCATGTTAGATTGTTTGGGAAAAGAGGTGACATATGTTAGAATGCTAAATAAGCTGAAACTGTGCCAGGATGGAGACTGAAGATGTTTGTTTATTTTTAAGTGGAGCGTGGCACTCCAGAGTGACTTACTGTGGCGGGAAAGAGGACACTGAGGGGAAGGCAGCATGGCTGCAGCAAGAGGCTGAGATTTAAAGCAAATGACTGTTCCCAAACAGAAATGAGTGGCATCTGACCCCTCAGTTAGCTGGAGGGAGACTCAATAAATTTGGTTAGACAAGGCTCAGCTTCCAGGTGGTTTTAGCTTTTCTCTTGAGCCTCTGATTCCCAACTGAGTGCGCATGTTCAATAAACTTATTGTAGCACCAGGAATACAGCAACCAAGGGCTGGCGCATTGCTCTGCACTGATGCCCTTCTTTGACTTCCCGGGGCTTTCTAGGATTTTTTTTTTTTTTTTTTGAGATGGAGTTTCGCTCTTGTTGCCCAGGCTGGAGTGCAATGGCACAATCTCGGCTCACCGCAACCTCCGCCTCCCCGGTTCAAGCGATTCTTCTACCTCAGCCTCCCAAGTAGCTGAGATTACAGGCATGCGCCACCACGCCCGGCTAATTTTGTATTTTTAATAGAGACGGGGTTTCTCCATGTTGGCCAGGCTGGTCTCGAATTCCCGACCTCAGGTGATCCTCCCGCCTCAGGCTCACAAAGTGCTGGGATTACAGGTGTGAGCCACCATGCCCAGCCCCAGGACTTGATGTTTATCTTAACACAGTTGATAAGCCCTGTGGGTCCTCACTATGCTCATCCTCCAACCTTGCTTGGTGCTGCCTGACCCGTTACTCACCAGGCTGCTGCCAAGTGCCTTTCCTGTCTCTCTTTCTTTGCTGATATTTACTCCTTGTCAGAAAGTAACTCCGTGGCTCTCAGCCCCTGCTGAGTGTTAGCATCATCTGAGGAGCTTAAAAAAAACAATACCCAAGCTGCCCCATAGTCAGTCAAATCAGACCCTGTAGGGATGTTTAACTGCACCAGGTCAGTCTGGCTCAACTTCCCCGTAACAAGGTTGTGAGTTGTTCAGTTGCCATGGACCTGCAGGTCGAAGGTCACATTGCTGGAGCATGCCCAGATGAGCCAAGTGCACAACCATGGGCAGCCCCAAGTGCTCGAACTGAGGAGGGAGACCAAATTTAAAAGTGGATGCCACGTGGCAGGATCCAGGATTCAATCACATCAAACCCTGGCATTGTCCTGCGGCAGGATCAGTGAGATTATGCCTCCCAGCATCACCTCATTGCAAGATCCAAGCAGATCACACCTTATTACCCTGTGCTTATAAAACCCCACTCAGCCCCCAGCTCAGGGAGACAGATTTGAGGGTTTCCTCCTATCTTGTTGCCAGTTGACTGGCAATATTTTTTTTTTTTTTGCTGCAAAAATCCAGTGTGTCAGTTTTTTGGCTTTCCATTGCACAGAGGCAAAGTGACTCCATTTGGTTAGATAACAATGGGATGAGCACAGATGACGCTGAGGCACCCTCAGGACATTACAGTACAGGTTGTTCAAATCTCCTTAAGTGACCTCTTGGATCTGCCAGAAAACGTGGACTGTAGAGAGGGCAAGATTCCTCAGGAGGCACTCACCCCTCCACACTGTGGGCTCACTCCATTAGGTGCCCTCCCAGACTGACTGCCCTGTCTCTGCCCTAAATCTGGGAAGATCACAATGCAATGTTCTCTCTGTTTAGTATTCAGAGAAGAGAAAAGTGTGTGGATCAGACATCGCAGGAGGCAGGCCTCCATGCAGGAAAAAGGTCTGATGTCTTGTTTTGTGCATTGAGAAGGCAGGAGAAGCAGATGTAGGTACCAAAGCATTAACGTTTTTCGGGAAAGTGTGGCAGAGCAGGTGGCAATGTTGGGAACCCTGACCTGTTTGGAAATGCCACAGTGGATGGAACATGCACTCAAATTTTACTTCCTCAAAAGTTCATTCCGTTTTTATGGAAACCCCACTTATCATTAAAATTACCAGTTTATAATTACAATCTTGTGTCAAGCACATCTGAGAAATGACCTTTCTTCATCTGAAATACTATAAAAATTAAGCTTTCCTAGGCTGTGGGCTGAACTCCTGGGACAGGCTTTTTTAAAAAAAGTACTAAATATTGCTTTCAAAGTTCTCTAATTGCCTAAATTAATAATGGCATTTTTTTTGCCTCCTGTAACCGACAAATGAATTTGAATCTCTCTCTAAAGAATTGAAACTTCAGCTATCTCATTCTCATTACTTTTTGCATGCATTACGGAATGTGAAAGGATCTGCAAGGTCACTTCTTCCACCCAGCCCAATGCCCCTCAACTCTACCCCTTCCTTCCAGCCTCTAGTTTCAAGGGTTTGGTTGGGAAAAGGAAATAAACAGAAAGTCCACAGACTTTTCCATACTCACTTTAGCCACAAACCCCCACAGACCAGCTATTGTTTATTACATTTGACTTCTGGTTTTATTATAGAAAGAAATAATTCTCCTTAGGGAAATTCCAAACAGACCAGTGGAAATGTGAGCACTTTACATTTATTGTCAAATGGGCTACTCAGCCTCACCATACTTTTTAAAAAATATCTGGCTCTCTTTTGAGTGTACATGTCATGACTGGCCAGACTATAGCTAACACACAAAAATATTGCCTTATAAAAAGCAAAAGTACAAAACACGCAATGACAACAATAACAACAAAACACTGTCTTCAATCTTTTCAGACAAAGGCTTAGTAAAGAGGCTGACAACATTGATATGTCTGAGATGTTCACGTTAAAGGAAACAGAGTATAGCTATTGACTTTGAAATGTGTAGCTATTTGCTTAATTCAGAGATGGAATCTTTGCTAAAATGGGCAGTTAGGCTGATGAAAGAAATTGACTTGTACCACTTAATGAGCAATTTCATCTTTTTAATATAGAAATAACTGTTGCTATGAACAGCCTTTTTATTCATTTGAGAACACCATAACCAAAAAATCTTTCAAATGATCATTACACAATGAATGTCCTGAGGCTTTAAAAAATATTTACTTTGAAATTATAAGCTCAAAATTATTCACTAATGCAAAAAAGAAAGTGATTAAATGCTGGGCTGTAAGCTCTATAAATTTTTTCCTGCTAAAAATAATTAGATAGGGTTTTTCTTCTTTTTTCTAAACAATAGTGCCTAAAGAGATTTAATGATCTTGTTGCTTATGGATATGGGGCATAAATATATTTCTTATCTTAAATTTGATGTTAGAGTTACAAGATTGTAGAAAATGATATAATGTGATTAGGAGAAGTATAGTTTCAATAAATTTTACCAAAGTAAGTATCACCTAAAATTCTCTAAAAATCAGCATTAGTTTTGGAATCTAAGTTTTGGGTTGGTGGGAAAAAATATTTGCAATAGGCCACACTCACCAGGCTCCTCATCTACATATGGGGGAGATTAATGGGGTGACTAAGTCAACAATACTGTACATTGTAAGAGAACTAAAAGAGCATAATTGGAGTGTGTGTAACACAAATAAATGATGATAGAGATATTTACCATGTGCTGTCTATATATTTCTCAGCCTCCTTGCAGTTGGGGGGGTTCTATGACTAGTTATGACTGATGGGCTATAAGCAGAAGTGCCAAAGCATTTAGGAAATGATCCACAACTCCCAAATTTTGTGCTTTCTTGCTGTGGTGACCTGGAAGCCAATTTTTGATATGGTGGCACCACAAGTGTGGAGGTGCCTGGGTCCTTCGGTCACTGCATGGAGGATGACTGCCCTGCAGAATTGTTTGTCCAGGATCATAATATGCATTAGCAAGAAATCAACTTTTAGATTTTTTAAGCCACTGAGATTTCAGCGTTAATATGTTACTGTCGAATAGCCTAGGCTATTCTAAGTAATAATCTCATCACAGGGGATTTGAGAGGAGCTGATGGCGCCCAAAGTCCCCTTTGTATAGTACTTTGTAGTTTTCTATTGTTAAAAAAAAAAAAAAAAGATTGCTTTCAAAGTCAGGCAAAATGTCCCCTTAATGATTCCCGAGGAGAGTCCAAATGGCTAATTCTAGGACAACCAGTTCAACATGTGTTTCTTTTAATGACAGGTTTTCATGTATCCACCAGCCTTGACTAAGGTAGTTATTCACTTTGCAGAGTGGCAGCCTGCAGCCCTGTGGTGGGAAACAACCTTGAGCACCAGAGGTCACCCTTTAGGGAACATTAGTAGATTTGCAGCAAAAGGTCCTGGTCTATTGGTCATTGCCAGTACACTCCCTAAGGTGATCAGAGTTTCAGAGCCAGAGACCAAGGGTGAGGTTCCAGGGCAGATAACCTGCTGTCTTGGAGAGGTTATGTGTGTGCTGTTCCAACCAAAGGCCCATTTCACCAAAGTTGTCTCAGAATCAATGATTTTTTTCCCCCATGTGTAAAGAATTGTGTTTAATATCCTCCCTAGTGATGAACCGAAAAGCTGGCTGACTTCATCTCTGGGGAGCAAAAGATAATAAACCTGCCTTCCCTTTGAATTCACATGGGTTTGGTTCAAGTCCTGCGTGTGTGTTCTTGTCAGTCTTCCTTCCAATTGAGGGGCTTCCAAGGGAGTCTGACCCCAGCCATTAATACCTATGAGAAAAAGTAAAGCTTAGATTTCATAGCTTATTTTACAATTTGATACCACACTTAGCCCATAATTTAATATACTGCTATCATTAACACATAGATAAAGCTTTCTAGAACCAAAGGGCCTTTGTTGGAAGTAAATCAGTTGCTAGAACTACCAAGTTACATTCTTTTTCATTTTCTGCCTTCTAATTTGTGGTCAAACTTAGGAAAATTTAAGTGAACGAATGTATAATGGTGAAGAGTGTAAGTCCTGGACTCTGCATGACAATGATTCAAATCCAAGCTTCCCTGTCTGCTGTGTGATCCTGGAAAATTACTCAGCCTCTTTAGGTCTCCTCTCCCTAACTGTAAGGGGGCTAAAAGGAGATCCTTTCTCAGAGATAGGTTATTTAGAGATCACCTTTATAATATACTCAGACCTGTGCCTTATATATGTGTGTTGGCAGCTGCTTTTATCATTATTGTTATGTTGGAAAGAAAGAGTATAGAATGGGCTGTCCTGTGCATTGCAGGGTGTTTACTAGCATCCCTGGCCTCTACCCAGGAGATGCCAGCAGCACCCTTCCCTCAGCAGTGACAACCTAGAATGTCTCCAGGCATGGCTGACTGTCCCCAGGGGTGTAGACCTGGGTAATGCCATATGAATGTACTGGGTGGCCTGGATTTTGGTGTTTTTACATGTTTAGTTTTTTCATATTCACACACATAACACATCTGCCACTGGAAGTTACTGGGGAGAGGCATTGCTCTATCAAAGATTGCAAGTAGTCAATTTTACCGAGGATTTTTGTAATGATCGCTGAGAGTTATTGAGTTCCCAGCAAGGCTTCAGTACCTGCTGGGCATTTCTTACACAGATACAGGTATTAGTGGCTTTTTTGTTTTTTAAGAAAAACCCATTTCAAAAATAGGAAAGTGAAGACTCAGAGATGATATGCAGTTTTTTAAATTTTTTATTTTATTTTACTTTAAGTTCTGGGATACATGTGTAGAACATACAGGTTTGTTACATAAGTATACATGTGCCATGGTGGTTTGCTGCCCCTATCAACCTGTCATCTAGGTTTTAAGCCCCGCATGTATTAGGTATTTGTCCTAATGCTTTCCCTCCTCTTGCCCCCCACCCCCGACAGGCCCGGGTGTGTGATGCCCCCCTCCCTGTGTCCATGTGTTCTCATTGTTCAGCTCCCACTTATGAGTGAGAACATGCGGTGTTTGGTTTTCTGCTCCTGTGTTAGTTTGCTGAGAATGATGGCTTCCAGCTTCACCAATGTCCCTGCAAAGGACATGAACTCATTTTTTTATGGCTGTATAGTATTCCATGGTGTATATGTGCCATATTTTCTTTATCCAGTCTATCATTGATGGCCATTTGGGTTGGTTCTAAGTCTTTGCTATTGTAAATAGTGCTGCTATAAACATACATGTGCACGTGTCTTTATAGTAGAATGTTTCTATAGTAGCATGATTGATAATCCTTTGGGTATATACCCAGTAATGGGATTGCTGGGTCAAATGGTATTTCTGGTTCTAGATCCTTGAGGAATCATCTCACGCCAGTTAGAATAGTGATTATTAAAAAGTCAGGAATCAACAGCTGCTAGTGAGGCTGTGGAGAAATAGGAATGCTTTTACACTGTTGGTGGGAGTGTTCAGCCATTGTGGATGATATGCAGTTTTATTGATGTAAACTGGGACTTGCACCTGTGTCTGTCTGGTCCTATGAGCCTGCACTCATTATAATGGCTTGGTTAAGCATTTAGATTCAGAGCTGGACAGCCCGGGTTCAACTCTTGGCAGATCATCTCTGTAACCTTAGGTAGGCTATTTAACTTCCCTGCAAGCCTGTGAAGTAGCTAATATTATTAGCTTGACTTTATCTATAAGGAAATTGAGACATTGAGAAACTAAGTGAATTAGTGCTTGTAAAATGCTTGGAACATTGCCTGGCATATAGTAAGTGCTATATAAGTGTTTGCTTTTTTAAACAATGCCTCTCCCTTCCTGGTTCTGTGAGTACCTGGTAGAGTCACAAAGGAAATGAAAGCTCTGACTTCTGGCTCCTTGGAGTGTCTTGTGCCACTGGCAGGAGACCGGCCCATGAAGGTGGCCCTGAAGCTGGTGGTTGCTCCACCCACTCCCTCCCACCCAGGACCACTCCTCAGCATCTGTGTTCTTCAGCAACTAATACCATGCCTGTGGTCTCTCCTCAGTGACTCGCCTTTGGGCTTTGCTCACAGGTACAGAAAGCTGGAAGTGATGCTCCAGGGAGTTATGTCTCCCCATCTTGACCCACAGCAATATCTGAGGCTTGTTGCTTTGATTCAAGTCCGGACAAGCTCTAAGGTTCAGCTCACACTGGGAGTCATGCTGCAGGTGCAAGCAAGAATGAGACTTGAATCACACGCCTACTTGGTTTCTCCATCTCCCTCCTTCTTCCTACTTCTCCCAGGGGCACCATAGAAAATTCCTTGTACACTTATATTGCTTTTGGGGAGCACAGTCTTACCCAGGCCCAGGGTCAGAGGGGACAGTGAGCGGGGGCCATGCCTATACTCTGTGGTTCACACACACTTATGTGCTGGGGCTGCACTCTAGACAAATGTTTGATAAATAGGACCTAACCTTAAGTCAAGAATGCTCTGGAATAGAAGGTGTGGATCCTGGTGCCTGGGGCCTCCAGAGGAGGGAGGCCATTCTGGACCAGGTTGGCCAGGGAGGGTGCCCGGGAGGTCAGGAGATTGGAGGGGCTGGGTCTGAAGGCTGCGTGGGTGTGGTACCAGGTGGAAGCCACTTGAGTGATCTCCTTTCTACTGACTGCAGGAGCTCCTGGGAGTCTGTGAATGGTGGTGATGCAGAAAAGCAAAGTGTGTGCATCTGTTTTAGTCCTCCCTCAGATCTGCTGAAAACACCTTGAGCCTGAAGTGAAATCACAGTGGCTCTCAGGAAGAAGGGTGACTGTCTGGTGTGGAGGTGTGCTGCCATGGCAAAGGGAACTTTAAAACATAGAACTGCCATGTAGAATCTCAGGAAATATCCATGGTGAGGATCCAGGTTAACAAAAATACTTTCTACTGACCTGCTCTCAGACAGATCAAAGAAAAAGCTTCTTCTGGAAATGACCAAATCCATTTTCTTACAGGTCTGTCATTTCTTTTGGTCATAGAAGAAAAAAAAATGGAAGACGAGAAAAGGCAGTGAAGACTGACAGCCTGTTGGTTGCTATTCCAGTCGTGTCTGCTCCATACGCACCCTCCATCTCATCCCACCCAGTCAGTATATTTTCACCAGGCAGTGTTGCAAAAATGTCTGTGGACTCGTTCTATTGCGGTCAGGCAGCATTTACAGGTTTGACTTTCAACTGACCATGGCAGGAAGTCTAGAGGCAATTATAGCCAACACCTGCTCTATGCGCGTGCCGGGCAGGCAGTGGCTGATTCCTGGCCTCCAATCCATGATGTGTTTCCTATCAGCTCAGAGTAATAACAGCGACACCTCTGCTTCTTCTCTGTCTGGAGGAGCTCAAGGCACTTTACTCTGAAAACCCTCAAATTACTGGCATTTCTTTTAGTGAAGATATCAAATTAATGACTGAAAAAAATGTAGAAGATGGTTATTGGTGATGTTAAAAGACAAGTTTAACCCACTTCCACAAACGTGTCTTACAAGTGTAAAGTATTTGAGTAGAGAAAACTATGAATCTAAAATTGAACAAGATGTGAATTTAGACAGACAGTGTTTGTGGTTACAGATGTGCAGAGATGAAGACTGGAGGAAGGGCACAGTTTCTATAGCAGTGACTTCCACCCAGGGTGTGTCTTGCTATTGTGTGAAATGATTTTTGACACTGGACAAATCTCTACTTCCACTTACAATGTTTTGCCAGCTAGCTGAGGCATTCTGGGAGGGTGAGGAGCCTGGGCTTGGGTTGACCTCAGGAAATCCTGTGTAAAGGGCTTTTACACACTCGGAAGCAGGCCAGGTTCACTGCTGTTACGTGCAATATTCACTCCTGGCTCTTGCTTCTGAGCCTTGGCAAACCTGAGTCCTAAGAGGCCAATGAAAAAGAAAATATGTTAAGGAGCCAGGGCGCTTCTTGGATATCAGCCTGAATAGTTCTGTTTCATCTGGGCCCCAATTTTACTCTCCTGATGTTTTACACAGAACTAAAAAGTGCTTTACAGAGGACCAGATAGACTGCAGGTCCCTAGGCAGACATTCAGGGGCCAGGCAAGGCATAGGAGGGTGTCAGGCCTCTGAGCTCAAACTAAGCCATCATATCCCCTGTGACCTGCATGTACACATCCAGATGGCTGGTTCCTGCCTTAACCGATGACATTCCACCACAAAAGAAATGAAAATGGCCTGTTCCTGCCTTAACTGATGACACTGTCTTGTGAAATTCCTTCTCCTGGCTCATCCTGGCTCAAAAGCTCCCCTACTGAGCACCTTGTGACCCCCACTCCTGCCCACCAGAGAACAACCCCCCTCTGACTGTAATTTTCCTTTACCTACCCAAATCCTATAAAATGGCCCCACCCCACCTCCCTTCATTGACTCTCTTTTCGGACTCAGCCCTCCTGCACCCAGGTGAAATAAACAGCCTTGTTGCTCACACAAAGCCTGTTTGGTGGTCTCTTCACACGGACATGCATGAAATTTGGTGCTGTGGCTCAGATCGGGGGACCTCCCTTGGGAGATCAATCCCCTGTCCTCCTGCTCTTTGCTCCATGAGAAAGATCCACCTATGACCTCAGGTCCTCAGACCAACCAGCCCAAGAAACATCTCACCAATTTCAAATACGGAAAGCAGCCTCTTTTTACTGTCTTCTCCAACCTCCCTCACTATCCCTCAACCCCTTTCTCCTTTCACTCTTGGTGCCACACTTCAGTCTCTCCCTTCTCTTAATTTCAATTCCTTTCATTTTCTGGTAGAGACAAAGGAGACACATTTTATCCGTGGACCCAAAACTCTGGCGCCAGTCACAGACTGGGAAGGCAGCCTTCCCTTGGTGTTTAATCATTGCAGGGATACCTCTCTGATTATTCACCCACATTTCAGAGGTGTCAGACCATGCAGGGATGCCTGCCTTTGTCCTTCATCTTTAGTGGCAAGTCCCGCTTTTCTGGGGGAGGGGCAAGAACCTGTCAACCCCTTGTCCTTCACCCTTAGAGGCAAGTCCCGCTTTTCTGGGGAGGGGCAAGAACCCCTCAACCCCTTCTCCTTCACCCTTAGAGGCAAGTCCCACTTTTCTGGGGGAGCGGCAAGAACCGCTTATTTCCACGCCCTGACCTCTTATCTCTGCGCCCTGATCCCTTATTTCCATGCCCCAACCTCTTATCTCTGCGTTCCAACCCCTTATTTCTGCACCCCGACCCCTTTCCCACTTTTCTGGAGGGTAAGAACCCCCGAACCCCTTCCCTCCATGTCTCTACTCTCTCTTTTCTCTAGCCTTGTTTCCTTCACTATGGGCAACCTTCCACCCCCCATTCCTCCTTCTTCTCCCTTAGCCTGTGTTCTCAAGAACTTAAAACCTCTTCAACTCACACCTGACCTAAAACCTAAATGCCTTATTTTCTTCTGCAATGCTGCTTGACCCCAATACAAACTCAGCAGTAGTTCCAAATAGCTGGAAAATGGCACTTTCAATTTTTCCATCCTACAAGATCTAAATAATTCTTGTAAAATAGGCAAACGGTCTGAGGTGCCTGACGTCCAGGCATTCTTTTACACATCGATCCCTCCCTAGTCTCTGTTTCCAATGCAACTCATCCCAAATCTTCCTTCTTTCCCTCCCACCTGTCCCCTCAGTCCCAACCCCAAGCATCGCTGAGTCTTTCTAATCTTCCTTTTCTACAGACCCATCTGACCTCTACCCTCCTTGCCAGGTTGAGCTAGGTCCCAATTCCTCCTCAGCCTCTACTCCTCCACTCTATAATCCTTTTATCACCTCCCCTCCTCACATCCGGTCCAGCTTACTGTTTCGTTCCTTGACTAGCCCTCCCCCACCTGCCCAGCAATTTACTCTTAAAAAGGTGGCTGGAGCTAAAGGCATAGTCAAAGTTAATGCTCCTTTTTCTTTATTCCAAATCAGACAGTGTTTAGGCTCTTTTTCATCAAATATAAAAATCCAGCCCAGTTCATGGCTTGTTTGGCAGCAACCCTGAGACGCTTTACAGCCCTAGACCCTAAAAGGTCAAAAGGCCATCTTATTCTCAATATACATTTTATTACCCAATCTGCTCCTGACATTAAATAAAACTCCAAAAATTAAATTCTGGCCCTCAAACCCCACAACAGGATTTAATTAACCTCGCCTTCAAGGTGTACAATAATAGAGTAGAGGCAGCCAAGTAGCAACATATTTCTGAGTTGCAATTCCTTGCCTCCACAGTGAGACAAACCCCAGCCACATCTCCAGCACACAAGAACTTCCAAATGCCTAAACCGCAGTAGCCAGGCATTCCTCCAGAACTGCCTCCCCCAGGAGCTTGCTACAAGTGCCAGAAATCTGGCCACCAGGCCAAGGAATGCCCACAACCTGGGATTCCTCCTAAGCCATGTCCCATCTGTGTGGGACCCCACTGGAAATCGGACTGTTCAACTCACCTGGCAGCCACTCCCAGAGCCCCTGGAACTCTGGCCCAAGGCTCTCTGACTGACTCCTTCCCAGATCTTCTCAGCTTAGCGGCTGAAGACTGACACTGCCTGATTGCCTCAGAAGCCCTGTAGACCATCATGGATGCCAAGCTTTAGGTAACTCTCACAGTGGAGGGTAAGTCCATCCCCTTCTTAATCAGTATGGAGGCTACCCACTCCACATTACCTTCTTTTCAAGGGCCTGTTTCCCTTGCCTCCATAACTGTTGTGGGTATTGACAGCCAGGCTTCTAAACCTCTTACAACTCCCCAACTCTGGTGCCAACTTAGACAATACTCTTTTAAGCACTCCTTTTTAATTATCCCCACCTGCCCAGTTCCCTTATTAGGCCAAAACACTTTAAATTTTCTGCTTCCCTGACTATTCCTAGGCTACAGCCACACCTCATTGCTGCCTTCCTTCCCAATCCAAAGCCTCCTTTGCGTCTTCCTCTTGTATCTCCCCACCTTAACCCACAAATATAGGATACCTCTACTCTCTCCTTGGCAACCGATCATGCACCCCTTACCATCTCATTAAAACCTAATCACCCTTATCTCCCTTCGCTGAAAGTCTATAAACTCTCCTTACAATTCCCCCATTTTACCTGTCCAAAAACCAGACAAGCCTTACAAGTTAGTTCGGGATCTGTGCCTTATCAACCAAGTTGTTTTGCATATCCACCCTGTGGTGCCAAACCCATATACTCTCCTATCCTCAATACCTCCCTCTACAACCCATTATTCTGTTCTGGATCTCAAACATCCTTTCTTTACTATTCCTTTGCACCCTTCATACCCAGCCTCTCTTTGCTTTCACTTGGACTGACCCTGACACCCATTAGGCTCAGCAAATTACCTAGGCTGTACTGCCACAAGGCTTCACAGACAGCCCCCATTACTTCAGTCAAGCCCAAATTTCATCCTCATCTGTTACCTATCTTGGCATAATTCTCATAAAAACACATGACATGCTCTCCCTGCTGATCATGTCATCCCTACTATCTTCTATCTAGTCATACTCCTATTCACCATTCTCAACTACTCATACATGCCCTGCTCTTGTTTACACTGCCAGTTTACACTGTTTCTCCAAGCCATTGCAGCTGATATTTCCTGGTGTTATCCCCAAACTGCCACTCTTAACTCTTGAAGTAAATAAATAATCTTTGCTGGCAGGACTATGCTGAATCTCCTTAGGCATTCTCTAATTAGATGTCCTGGGTCCTCCCAATTCTTAGACCTTTAATACCTGTTTTTCTCCTTCTCTTATTCAGTTTAGTTTTTTAATTCATACAAAACTGTATCCAGGCCATCACCAATAATTCTAAATGACAAATGTTTCTTCTAACAGTCCCACAATATCACCCCTTACCACAAAATCTTCCTTCAGCTTAATCTCTCTCACTCTAGGTTCCCACACCACCCCTAATCCCGCTCAAAGCAGCCCTGAGAAACATCACCCATTATCTCTCCATACCAACCCCCAAAATTTTTGCCACCCCAACACTTTACCACTATTTCATTTTATTTTTCTTATTAACATAAGAAGACAGGACCTGACAGAGGGGAGAAGTGGCACACAGAGGCTCATGTCTGGGAGGGTAACTGCATGTTTCTGAGGCTGGCTCAGCTGTGCAGTGGTGCTGTTAAGAGCCAGGGCTGGGAGGCACCATTGTGGTTTCCCATTGGACAGGGATCGCATGACTCTTGGACCCAGAATTTATGTTCGACGTGTCCCTGACTCTCAAAGTAAAAGTCGGGCTAAAAGTCTTTAAAAATAAAGGAGAAACTTGTTTGCAAATCCACTCTTTGATTCAGGCATTTCAAAGGAATTCCTGCACAGACATTTCAATACTCAAAGCATGGCAGGGAAAGTGAAAGATGCCATCTTCCTCCTTGGCCTCTTTTCTGGCTTTCATGGATTTCCAAGGGGCCACCCTGAGCGATGCCATCTAGGTCAAGTTTAAAGATGCGCTAATTCTGAGGAGATGTGCTGTGCTTCCTTTTTTTGTAGGAAGGCTCGGCTTCTTACTCTGTGACAAAACACGGGGCACCAGGAGCCCTGAGCCTGCATTTTTTTCCCGTGGCCTTTGCTTTTCTCTGGAGATGCACCTCTCACTGCACTCACTGTGGGCACTGAACTGTGAGTTCAGCTCAGTCCCTGAGACTGTTTTCCTTGCTAGCAAGAAACATCTCCACATTTCCTTAGAACCCTTCGGTGTCCTGGGGTCTCATTTTCCATTTTTCCAGCCGTAGTTCTCCTACTTGTGATGGCTGGCAAACACTGATGCCTATGGGGCCGGCAGGTTCATAACTGAGGATAGTGAAGGGTAGCAGGGAGTGGTGGGAACCGGGCCACCAGGTGAGTGCACACACTGCCTAAATGGGATCAGTCTGTTTCAATGCTGCCATCCAGGACTGTAGGCCAGTCTTGCAAGAAATCTATAGTTTTATGCAAAATCATTCAGTTACCCATGAAATGAATTCAAGGCCACCTGTAATGAATTCCAGTGGCTCACACCTGTAATCCCAGGAGTTCAAGACCAGCCTGGGCAATATAGGAAGACCCAGGGTGGTCTTGAACTCCTGACTGGAAGCAATCCTCCCTCCTTAGCTTTCCAAAGGGCTTTTGTTGGTAATAAAACCATATATATATATTAGCTGGGTGTGGTGCAGTGCCCCTGTGGTCCCAGCTACTTGGCAGGCTGAGGTGGGATTATGGCTTGAGCCAGGGAGGTTGAGGTTGCAGTGAGCTGTAATTGCACCACTGCACTACAGACTGGGCAACAGAGTGAGACCCCAACTTTAGGGAAAAAATTTAACATCATGATAAATGCACAGTTAGCCAAAGTACACATTTGTCAGATGCTCAGTTTTTAATTTCTGCTTTGCAAATTGGAGCAATTGGAGGGTGTTTGAAAAAGGCAGGACATGATCCAAATGGCCATGGACAAGATGAGCTATGAGCAGGGGGACTGGCTATGAAGCAGCCTCTGCATCATTCCAGGGAAGAGGTGGTGAGGGCCAGACAATAATGACAAAGAAGACCTGGATTTTAGAAATATTTCTGAAATAGATTTCTTAGTCCTGTCAAAGATGAACAAAGCTGAACGCTAAAGTGGTAAGGACAGATTTTAATCAGTAACAACTATTGCAGCTGGGAAAAGAGCCCAGCAGAAATTGAACTCAACTTTGATTTGTGCAGGTCACTGGGCATTTTAAAGTGAGAATGGGCCAGGCTCAGTGGCTCACACCTGTAATCACAGCACTTTGGGAGTGAAGTGGGAAGACTGTTTGAAGCCAGGAGGTAAAGACCAGCCTGGGCAACAGAACAAGACCTTGTTTCAACAAAAAATGTTAAAAAATAGCTGTGCGTGGTGGCACCCACCTGCAGTCCCAGTTACTTGGGAGGCTGAGGTGGGTGTACTGCCTGAGCCCAGAATTCAAGACTATAGTGAGCTATAACTGCACCATTGCACTCCAACCTGAGCAACAGAGCAAAACTCTGTCTGAAAAAAAGGATAACATTAGAGAATGATGGGTTACGGAGGGAAGGAGCAGGGGCTTGGCAGAGTTAGGGAAGTGAAACACTACAAAAGCAGAAAGTGGGGTGGTCCATGTGAAATCCACCTGGGTTTACTAATGGATTCCTGTTGAAGTTAGACTCCCACCCCCACAGAGGCTGGGAGGCAGAGACCCTGTCTTCACGTGTTGGCTGAAAGAAATGGTAACTTATTTTGGCAGCCTTGAGCTTTCTCATGCAGGCACATGAAGAGGACTAGTGTCATCTTAGGGAATGTGGCCTTGCACCATTGGAAACGATGTGAGTGTTTGTTCAAGTCTCTATAGGTCAAGGCTGAAGCCCACCTGGAAGGTCTCAGAGGAACCTGGAGGAAGTGTGGCCATGGCGGGGTGGAGGGGGAGGATCCTGACAGTCCTTAGAAAACTACTGGGTTTTTTGGCCAGAGAGAGCAACAGGTTGGGAATGACCCTGACGTGTGGTCCTGTCCTGACCTTTGGCTCATGCTTTCTCCCAGGGCCCTGATCCTTGCCTGTGGTCAGGCCTGCTGCCCCCTCCCTCATGCTGGTTCCCATAGCCTTCCTGGTTCCTATCATGCATTGCTGCTGTCACTCTGGAAGCAGCCACCAGCTCATGCACTTCTTTTAAAGAGAAGAAAACGGCTCTCTGCCACTGAGAGCAAGTAATTTCAGGATGATGGATCTGTGATACCATGGAAAGCAAATCTGTTATCTTCCATGGTGCACCAAACATGCTGTCACAGTGATGACTCATAATAACCCTTCAGTTTCCTAAATTGCTTTACTACTGCTTTTTTAATTAAGACCCATTAACTTGTCATATATTGATAAAGGCATGACCCTGAAATAGGTGGATAAATTAGGACTCCCATTCATTCTGTGCTTTTATATGAACGTGTTAATTATTTTTGTCATTAGGAAGAGTGATGGAAGGATGGAGAAGCACAAAACAGATTTTGACAATGTGCTGGTGTTTGCAGCTGGAAACTTGGTGCATGTCAGATCCCATCCTTCACCCTTTCACAGTTAGCACCAAGCAGCCAACCTAGAATTTCTTGTGCTAATAGTTCCCATCACAGAGGCTACTAGATGGCACAGAGGACCTACTATTTTGTTTTAGCAGTCGCATACTGGTATTTATAGGAAATCAGATCTGGTGTTCAAATGGAGCTTTGTTTCAATGCACAGTTGGCTCACACACTAATTTTCTACATAAAATAATTATTGGGCTAAATACAATGGCAATGTAGCCAGGGGTCTGAGCCTTCACGTGATGATGAATGCAAGTGTAGACAACGTCATACCGGAGCCCGGCTGAAAGCACCCTTTTCTTCACCAGTTGTCACCCAGGGTCCCTCCCCACGTGATGCCCCCCAGGAACCCTAGGAAGGGCAGAGTCCACACATTTAATCGTGACTGCCCTGGGGTCCCCTCTCACGGCCTCCCTCTCTTGTCTGTCTTTGGTGTGTGGTGGTGAGGCCTGGGATTTCTCTCTGGTTTTAAATGCCTCATGAGGGATGTGGACATTCGGTGCCCTGAGGCTCAGAGGATGGGGAGGCAGGGTCCTGCCTGTCCCAGTGAGGAGGGCATGGCCTGGAGGCTTTCCCAGAAGTGGGGGTCCTGAGGAGAAGGAGCCATGTGTACCTCCTCAAAAACCAACACCAAGTAGAACTCCACACTAGGCAGATTTATCTGTAACCATTTTATTTGTGGCATGAATTAGTTCTGTTTGGAAGTTGAGGACCTTGATGTATAAAATCTCCCAGCTCTGCTGTGAAGGCCTGTGTGGATTTCCTGAGTCCTGCATGTGTCTGAGAGAGGGAGGGAGAGGGGACGCCTGTCTCTGCCCTGGAGAACATGGCTGTGGGTGTACGTGTGTCTGTGTCTCTGAGCAAGTGTGGCTGCTCTATGAACCCATGCTGGGTGTGTGTGACTGTGCTGCATGTGTGAGTCTGTGTAAGGGTGTGTGGCTCTGCATGTTAGAGAGGGGATGTGTCTGTGTGTGTAGGAATGTTTTTGGTGCTGTGCGAGTGTCTCCAGGTGGGAGTGTGAGGATGGGTGTCCTCATTTGCTGGAGAGCATGGGTGGAGGGTGTGTGTTTAGACTCCAGCTGGAATCACAGCCCCTGCTGCCAGGCAGTGTCCCGGAGCTGCCCAGCCTGTGGGACAGATGCCGAGAGCTGATGAATAGTGCATAAACCAACAGTAGCTGAGTTCCAGCCTCCATGAGGCTTGGGGATGGGATGGAAAACTGCCTTCAGCTCAGAGGATACCAGAATTTCAGTGCTTTTTTAGGAATATAAAGGCATGGAGGACAGGGAACTCAGAGAAGGGTAATCCCTTTGGGTCCCCTCATGTCCACTGTGGGACTCCATAGCCTCGGCTTCACCATCCCCAAATCCCCAGTCCTTCTATTGCTTAGGGGCCTCCTTGATGTGTTCATTAGATCTCCAGGCACCTGGTGAGAGGCTCTTGGCAGTGGGGTGTCAATTCTGGCTCAAAGCCAAACTCAGCCCTACAGTTCCCATCCCCTTCCAGGCTCTGGTGCTCTGACTCACTGGTGACAGCAGGCGGGAAGCATCTTTGAGCCTGCTCTCTGCCCCTTTTACCCTCCCCACCTCCTTCCCTCCCCCACTCCTCCCCTCCCACCCTCCTCCCTCCCCCCGCCCCCTTCCACTCTCCTCCCCTCCTCCCCTTCTCCCCTTCTGCCCTCCACCCCTCCCTCCCTCCTGTCCTCAGGCCCCTCAGCTGGACTGGAGGTGGGGCCTTGCCAGGCTCTTCAGTGTCTTCCCTGCACTGCCTCCTCACCAGAGGCGAGAGGCTCTGCTCGGCTGCCTCCCACACTGGCCCCATTCCTTGCTTCCTTTTTGGTCAATCACTGTGATGGTGGTGGGTGGGGGGTGAGGGGTGTGAGTGTAGAGGAGGGCCTGAGAGGGGGATTTAGGAGTTTGTCAGAGGTGGAAAGATAACCTCATGGTATTAGCTTGCTAGGGCTGTAATAACAAAGTGTCACAAACTAAACGGCTTCAAAATGAGAAATGTATTATCTTGTGGCCTGAAAATCAGAAGTCAAAAATCAAGGTGTTGGGAGGGCCGTGGCCAATCTGAACTCTGCAGGGAACGCTTCCTGGCCTCCTCCTGGCTTCTTCCAGTTTGCTGGGAATCTGTGCTGTTCCTTGGCTCGCAGCTTCAGGGCTCCAGTCTCTGCCGTCTGTATCCCATGGCTCTCCTTCCTGTGCCTCCAACTTCACGTGGCCATCTTCTTCTTTTTGTTTGTTTGTTTTTGAGACAGAGTCTTGCTCTGTTGCCCAGGCTAGAGTGCAGTGGCACAATCTCAGCTCACTGCAACTTCTGCCTCCTCTCAATTGATTCTCCCACCTCAGCCTCCCTGGTCACTGGACCTACAGGTGCATGCCACTATGCCCAGCTAATGTTTGTATTTTTGGTAGGGACAGGGTCTCACCATATTGCCTAGGCTAGTCTTGAACTCCTGAGCTTAAGCAATCTGCCTGCCTCGGCCTCCCTAAGTGCTGGGATTACAGACATGAGCCCCCATGCCCGGCACAAGGTCATCTTCTTGTAAGAACCCCAGTCATTTTGGATTAGGGCCCACCTTATTCTAGTCTGACCTCATCCTAACTAGTTACATCTGCATTGACCCTGTTCCCAACCAAAGGTGCACTCTGTGGTCCTAGGAGCTGAGATCTCTACCGCAGGCAGATGTCCTTATACTGTGCTTTGCTGTATTGGGTTTCACAGGTACTGTGTTTTTTACAAGTTGAAGGTTTGTGGCAACCCCGCATTGAGCAAGTCTTATTGGTGCCATTTCTCTGAAAGCATATGCTTACTTTCTTCCTCTGTGTCAGAATTTTAGCAGTATTTTTTTGTTAAGGTAAGTGCACTTTTTAGACCTAATGGCATTGCACATTTAATAGACTACGGTATAGTGTAAACATGACTTTTCTTTGAACTGGGAAACCAAAAAGTTTGCGTGACTCACTCTATTTTGATGGTCTGGAACTAAACTCGCAATATCACTGAGGTATGCACATATCTTTTGGGGAGGACACAATTCAGCCTGTAATCATCTCACAGTCATCCCAGTATTTACCGAGGATCCATGTTTTCAGATAAATCACCAACCCCTCTCGCCTTTCCAGTTCTCTTTCTCTCCACCCTCTTTATTACCACAATTAATCACCAGCAGCACAACCTCACCTTTGCCGACCTCTCCACAGGAAAGAAAATAAAATATTGAGCAGCAAAGGAGTGAGACTGTGTATTCATGGCAGCAGTCCAAGTCTTCTCAGATTATCTGCAGCCCCAAGAAGCAGTGTAAGAGCTGATTTTAAGGAGGTGATGAGAAAACAACAACAACAAAACAACTAAAAGTCACTTGAGATTTTAAAAAAAGCTTTTCTGCCCCTTTATGCCAGGGCAAGCTCAGATTCCAAAATTTTATTTCCGTTTCAGGAGCTGAGCTGTCTAATTTTTAAAGTTGCTGCTGCTAATCAGCTTTCTTACATTTCATTTCCTGTCATCCCCACTAGATTAATTGTTCCTGCTTCTGACGCTGGAAGCTGCAGTGTGCTCCTTTAAATTCTTAGTGATGAAGTATTTGCATTTCTTTCTTTTTCTGAGGAAGCTTAGGTGCGCATATAAAATATAGAATTTCAGTTTCCCAGTATTGGCGCTACAGTAGGGGTGTGTGTGTGTGTGTGTGTTGTGTTAGGATGTGTGTGTAGACCACCATCAGAGATCCCACATGAGAGGGCCTCAGAGACCAAGAATTCAGGGCATTCCCACCTGCAAATCAGAATCTGCATTTTTACAAGATCCCCAGTAACTCACATGTGTGTAAAGCTTAACAAGCTCCACTCTAAGCAACTTACAATCCTTAAAAGAGAAGTCTTAAAGTATCTCTGAGTAAAAAAGGGGTAAAATTCACAACTAAGGAAGTTGTCTATAATGTGCTATTTCAACAATTGATTTCTATTTATTCTTGCTGTAAAAGAAAAAATACGCATGGGGTCTGTAGTCGGACAGCCTGACCACACCATTCAGTAGCTGTGCAGTTTTGGGGAAAGGGTTCAGTGTCTGTGAGCTTCAGTTTTTCATGTGTAAAACAGGTACAGTAATAGCTCCTATCACTGGGTTATTGAGAATTAAAAAAAAAAATGCATGTAAAATGGCTGAGCAGAGTGCCTGGCAAAGACTAAGCACTCAATCAATGTTAGCTATTAAGCCTGTCTTGCAATTATTTTTCTCATGGGATTCTTTTCCTCAAGCCTGGTGTGTGTGTGTATGTGCGCATGTGTATGTATGTGCATGTGTGAATGAATGTTACTCTCAGCTTGCTCTCTCTTCCTTGGTCTCCAGATCCGAAAGCTGGGAGCTAACTTTCCAAAGTCACCAAGGAATCTGGGCCACCCAGGGTTGGTCTTTGTCTTCCAAAGGTTGAGTCTGGAATTCCAGGAAGTCATCTGTTTCCATGGAGAGGAAGAGGTGTTGCTGGCAGCCAGAAGACGTAGGTTCTAGTCTTGCAGGATCCCAGACACTAGGTTCCAGTACTCAAGTACCTAATGAGCAGTTAGCCAAACACTGACACACCAGCGCTTAGGAGGAGAGAAAGGTTTATTTGATTCGACCAAAGTGTGAGATTGGGAGAGGCAGACTCCAATCTGACTTGTCTTTGAACACAACTGGGGCTTTGATGCGTAAGGGAGGTATGCAGGAGGTGAGATTCCTGGTAACCAAAGCTGTTCATGTCCCTCAGTCAATCAAACTTCCAGATACCATCAAGGAGGTCTGCATGACCTAAGGATCATTGTTCTTCGAAAGAAAATCAAATATTACTCTTGCAACCAGCACCCAGGAGTCCAGATATGCAGTTAATCAATTATGAGTGACTGCCCTCTATCAAAATGAGTACATGCAAGTAATCTGTGGAGGGAGAAAAGGACAAAGAGTAAGGAAGATAAGTAAAATAAACAATTTTTATGATACAGATCTGCTCCTAGTCTTAGCACCACCATTCTGGTCTTAGCCTCAGAAAAAAAGAGAAAACTTCCCTTGACCCTAGTTGCTTCTGCCCAGTTCCTGGGATTCACTGTGATGGGATGGCCTGGGTCACATGCCCTCCCCTTCAGTACGCAGATGGCCAGGCTCCTTTTTGGAATGTGGGCTGGAGCCCTTCTAAAGAGCATGGTGGAGGGAAATAGACAGACAGCTGCTAAGAAATTCCTCCCTTCAGGGAGAAATGGATGCGAGGTGGTGCAAAATCCACAAAGGAGCTCCAGGGGACATGGCAGGATCCCTCTGCTATGACTGTGCTGCATGAGAGTCTGAGCCCATGCCAACCTAGAGTGTGAGTGCCCCATCCTACCACGTCTAGTGTGCTTTCTTTTCTTTCCTTTTTATCTCTCTCTTTCTCTTTCTTTCTGTCTCTCTCTTTTTCTATCTTTCCCTCTCTCTCTCTTTCTCTTTGGTGCTCTCTCTCTTTCTCTTTCTCTTTCTCTCTTTCTTTCAACAGGGTCTTATTCTGTTGCCAAGGCTGAAGTGCAGTGCTGCAGTTATAGCTCACTGCAGACTTGAACTTCCGGGCTCAAATACTTCTCTTGTTTCAGCCTTCTGAGTAGCTAGGACTACAGGTGCATGCCACCTGTAGCATGCCTGGCTAATATTTTTAATTTTTTGTAGAGATGGGGGTCTTGCAACATGGCCCAGGCTGGTCTCTAACTCCTGGCCTCAAGCTGTCTTCCTCCCTCAGACTCCCAAAGGGCTAGTATTAAAGGCAAAAGCCACCATGCCTAGCTAGCTTGTTTTCTTTTGAATGGCCTGGGAATCTGGTTCTTTGTATTTGAGCCACAATTGAGGCAGGAGAATAGGGTCTGTAGGAAGGGAACCTAAGGCCGATTTATGCTGACTTTTTAGAACTAAATCAAATGATTCTGGAATAGAAAAGGGGACATTAGGTTAAAAACTAAGGAAATTGGAAAAAAGTATAGACTTCAGTTAATAATAATATATCAATATAGGTTTACTAATTGTAACAAATGTACCATTTTAACATAAGATATTAACAGTGGGAGATACTGGGTGTGGAGTATGTGGGAACTCTTCACTAGTTCTGTAATTTTCTGTAAATCTAAAATTGATCTAAAAAGTAAAGCTTATTAAAAAGCAAAAAATATATATATCAAAAGGAAAACCCCAACTTTCCACACCTAAGTAACAAAAGAACCAGAGGTTACTCCCTTTTCACCCCCCCTCCTCCCCCACCACCACGCGGCCTTACTTTCTTCATGGCAGATGGAAAATTACAAGTACCTGTGACTGGTTGCTTTCAACAACCAACCAGACGTTTGCATGGAGTATAATCTTTGTAACTTCACTTCAGCTTCTGATTGGTTGCTTTCCACAACCAATCAGATGTTTACATAGAACGTGACCTTTGTAACTTCACTTCAGCCTCCGATTGGTTGTTTTCCACAACCAATCACACTAATGGCAGGCTACTACTTTATTTGCATGGGGTGTACACCAAGTGGACAAAGAAAAACCTCTAGAGGGTATTTGGACCCCAGAAGATCCTGTAACCAGGGCCACTGAGCTGCTGCTCAGGCCCGCTCCCACCCTGTGGAGTGTGCTTTCATTTTCAATAGATGTCTGCTTTCATTGCCTCATTATTTCCTCACTTTGCTGTGCGTTTTGTCCAATTCTTTGTTCAAAATGCCAAGAACCTGGTATTTTGAATGCCAAGAACCTCACCGGTAACTCAGTGAGGAGGCATCGTCTGTATGACATGTGACAACCAGAGGTGATTCCCTTATCAATCCATGGTAGGAGGTGGGGGGACGTGTTGATCCCCATTCCTGTTTCACAGGAGCCCCCGTAAGGTGGCTGGAGAACCCTGATGTCTTCCTCAGTCCTCCTGCCTGATTCATCTGCCACAGGTCAAACACAGAATCTTCTGTCCTGGTGACAGAAGAACTTTATAGAAACTTCATGGAAAAGGTTGGGCTGAACTCAGAATAAAGATGTGGCTGGAGGGACAGAAGCTGTAACTGCTCCATAGACCCCATGCCCACCGTGGGCCTCTCTGTCACATGGTGGGGCCCCTGCCGCAGCAGTGATCACACCAGCGCTGAAAATGCTCCTTTTGGAGGAAGGTTTCCGTTGAGATCAGCGTCCGGAGTGGAAAGCTTCCAAGGTAGCTGGGGGCTGCTGGCGGAATTTCACCCACAGCAAAGTGTCATTTGGCTGCACAAACTGAGAGGAGAGCTCAAGTGCCCTTTGGTGGGGCTGCATCCTCCATGTAGCCAGCCGCAAAGGGCAGCTTTGATATTCACCCCACTAGCCTAGCCCAGAAGGCATTCAGTTTTGCAGACCTTTATGTTCCCCTCTTCCTGCATTTATAGATGAGGAAATGAAGGTCCACAGAGAGTCAGGTCACACAGGCAGCTGGGGAGGGTGTGGGAATGGGACCGGGTCCTCAGGCTCTGAGTTGAGTCATCTTTCCTCCACCTCCAGGCTACGAGGTTGTGCTCACACGGCTGCCACATCACAGCCCCTGTAGTGATGCCTACAGCTCAGTAGAGAGGGGGTAGTGACAACAGGTGCAAAGGAAATGACACAGTGGGATTGTAAGGGCCTTGGTTAAGAGGGACGAGGCTGTGGCTGGCACTGGGAGCCTGAAATCCCTCTCCACATGGCCACTTGCACAAGACTGGTCCAGCCACAGCCTCAGGCTCTGTCCTCACATCTTCCATGATTTAATCTGTGGCCCTTGTGGCTTACAGGGTGCATTAGGGAGCACTGAGTAATTTATGTGTTCATGAAACATGGGTTCTGCTCATCCCTGGAGGGCTCCAAAAGTGGCAGGAAGATGGATGACTGGCTTAGAGACCCACAAAGCTCTGCAGAATCTCACCTCTGCTCTTGTGAACTATTCTTAGAAACTAGCAGGGACTCTCAGCAGTCGCCCCACCTGGAATCCATGCTGCCCCAGCCTGGGCTGATTCCGGTGCAGCAACACAGGGATCAGAGGATATGGGGCCCTCAAGTGCAGAAAGAGGCCTTGGGTTCTTTAGAGAAGCAGTTCAGGCAGTCAGGGCCCCGAGCAAAACCATCCCGGCCTCCCAGTGCTGCCCGCCTCTCCCTCTTGGCTGCCAGCAGGAGACAAGGTGAGTGAAACTGCCCCCCACCCCATTTTACTTCATCAGTTTCCCCTTTGGGTATCATTACTGCATCAATCTCAGTCAGTCAGACAAAGCCACCACCTCATGGAGATCCTAGTTTGTCTTGTTCATTTCTTATCTGACTCCTATATGTCACCACTGCCTGGTGGCTGGGCATGGTGGCTCACACCTGTAATCCCAGCACTTTTGGAGGCTGAGGTGAGATGATTACTTGAGGCCAGGAGGTCAAGACCAGCCTGGGCAACATAGCCAAACCTTATATCTTTTTTTAAAATTTTTTTTTATAAGTTTAAACTAGCCAGGCATGGTTGTACACACCTGTAATTCCAGCTACTCGGGAGGCTAAGGCAGGAGGATCACTTGAGCACAGGAGGTTGAGGCTGCAGTGAGCTATGATTGCACTATTGCACCCCAGCCTGGGCAACAGAGTGATACCCTGTCTCTAAAAAAATTAAAATATAAAAATATAAAACTATCTGGCATTCAGTAGATGCTTATATTACACCCACGCTCCAGAGAAGAAACATTTTTTTTCCAAGGGTAGATTCTGACTGAGCCTAGGACTGTGTGTCAGGTGTTCTCACGGTACGCATGCTTCATAAAATGATCTCCTTCTGGGATTCTAAAGGCCATTTCCAAATAGAGAAGCTGCCAGAACAAGCACTGCTGCCCTTGGAGGCCACTGACATTGTGAGGTCTCTGGGACTGAAATGAGGTTGACTAGAAGTTCTGTTTGGCAATGCAAAGCCAGGAGGAAAAGTTAATGGAGTTTGTCCCCTGGGTCCCAAGAAAGCTGACCCAGGACAATGAAGCTAGAATTTGTGTTCTAGGAGGTGCTGCTTCTTCCAGGAAAGTCTACTCAAAGCACACACCGTGAGCTGCTGCATGTCTCTTGAGCTAGTTCACTGCAGTTTTCATGATGAAAGTGATCTGTTTCAGTAAACTTTCTGGTATTTGAGAGCATGGGAAAAATATTTGCTGTGATTTCCCAGTTCCCCATTTTTTCTGATTCTTTGTTGCAGTTTCCACAACTTTGTTATCAGGCTGTGACAGAGGTTTGTGAACTGATGAAAGCTCCCGAGCCTCCCGGGCCCTCTGAGTCTGATGCCTGCACTCCACAATAAGGCCACAAGCTCAGGGCACCCACCACCAACCCATGCTGGGCTTCAGGGGCAGGCAGCACTTGAATGGGGTTTGGTTATTGTCTTTCTTTATTT
The DNA here is from genome assembly GCF_028885655.2 of Pongo abelii. Lineage (NCBI taxonomy): Eukaryota > Metazoa > Chordata > Mammalia > Primates > Hominidae > Pongo > Pongo abelii. Next base: position 33,697,790 of record NC_072005.2, on the reverse strand, counting down.
TCTCTTATTTTAAGCCTTAAAAAAAAAAAAAAAAAAAGATAAGGTCTCGCTCTGTTGCCCAGGCTGGAGAGAAATGGTGCGATCATAGCTCACTGCAGCTTTGAATTCCTGGGCTCAACCGATCCTCCCACCTAAGCCTCCCGAGTAGCCAGGACTGCAAGTATGCACCACCACACCCAGTTAATTAAATTTTGTGTGTGTGTGTGTTTGTGTAGAGGTGGGTTCTTGCTTTGTTGCCCAGGCTGGTCTTGAACTCTTGAGTTCAGACAATCCTGCCACCTCAACCTCCCAAAGTGCTGGAATTACAGGCATGAGCCACCGCACTCAGCCTCCTTAAGCCATTTTCTTAAGTGGCTTTATTGCAAAACAATATCAGAGTAACAAAGAAATATAAGGTCAAACTTTCCCTGTTCCCATCTAGTCCAATAAGCATTGCTGCACTTGCCAGGGATTCTCGCCCCTCTCCAGGTGCCCGTGCAATCCATACTGGTTGTTCTTGTTGGCTGCCCCACATCTGAGTCTCTGCCTTGTCTGGGTTCTTCCCCACTTTATGAAGAGATGAGTCAGTGCCTGCTTTTTTCTGCCTCTCTTGTCACTAGGGCACAGCCATGTGCGTGGGCCCTGTCACTCAGAAGACCCCATCCACCAACAGCATGGCTCTGGGGGCCTCCTCTCTATGGAAGAATTGGCAGTTTTAGCAAGAAAGGTTTTCAGAGGCGGCAATGATGGTGGTGATGTCCAGGGCCAGTGGCAGGTCAAACCATTCTCTGTGTCATTTGGGGCAGTGTTTATGCTGTCCCTAATTTTGGTTCCCTAAGCCTCCGAACATGTACATGAATTTCCAAATATTCTCAATTAAATTGTTTTTCTGTTGAAATTGGCCTGGTTGCTTTCAACTATGACAAACCTAGCTATATAAGTATTATTTTGTAGTGTTGGGATTGGTAGAACTTTATGTTCTGCACATTAACAGAATACCATGTGTATTTTTCCATTTGACATAATCTTTTATCTTTCCATTGATAATTATTATTACTATTTAGTGATATATTATTTGAGTTCTCCTGCCCCTTTTGGGTAGCCCATGTTAACAGTAATACTCAGCTGCTACGTTGAGAGCCTCTGAGACTTACTGGCTTCAGGGGAGACAGCACATTATCAGCTGTGGTGGCCATGGCCGAAACTCCTTTTGTCTGAGAAAAGCAGAGGAAAATGTAGAAGGGACTTCGTCTTGCATCTTAGACACCAGCACAGCCACAGGGTGGTAGAGCACCAAGTGGGCTTTTGGAATCTTTGATTCTGGGATGTGGCTCTTGGAAGGCATTTCTGGACTTGCCCTGGGCCAGGGGGAGCCCACTGTCTTAAAGGGTGAGTCCCAGGCCAGGCAGCATTTGCCACAGTGGACTGAAGAGCCCTGGGGGCCTTCAAGGGACATAGAAGGTAATCTGGAAGTACTCCGCATAGGCCTGTGGGGTGGTGGCCATGGGGCAAGGCTGCCCTGCCTCTGGAAAGGGTAGGAGAGAGTGAGAAAGACTGCATCCTGTTGTCTGAGTGCCAGCTCAGCCACAGTACAATAGAACACCAGCTAGGCTCCCAGCAAGCACCTCTGGACCAGCCTGGAAACTGGGGGTAACTCATCGCCCTGAAGGGAAGGACAAAGGCCTTGCTGGCTTTGCCGTCTGCTGATTGTTGAGCCCTAGGCGGGGAGTGGTTAGAGCAGGACTTGGGTGAGACTCAGAGCTGCACTGGCTTCAGATCTGACTCAGCAGTCATACTGATGGTGGCCACAGGGGTGCTTGTGTCACTCTACCCCAGCTTTAGGTGGCTCAGAACAGACACACTCCATTTCTTTGGGAGAAAGTAAGAAAGAGAACAAGAGTCTCTCTGATAATCCAGAGAGTTCTCCCAGATCTTGTTCAAGATCATCAAGGCAATACCACTGAGTCTGCAAGAACTGCAGTGTTACTAGGCTTGGGGTGCCCCCTAAAACAGATACAACTTAGATCACAACACCCATGGCCTTTTATATGTGAAAAGCCTTCCCAAGAAGGACGGGTACAAAGAAGCCCAGATAGCGAAGACTGCAATAAATACCTAACTCTTCAATTCCAGACACAAATGAACACCTACAAGTATCAAGACATTCCAGGAAAAAAATGACCTCACCAAATGAACTAAATAAAGCCCCAGGGACCCATGCTGAAGAAACAGACACGTGACCTTTCAGACAGAGAATACAAAATAGCCACTCTGAGGAAACTCGAAGAAATTCAAGATAACACAGAGAAGGAATTCAGAATTATATCAGATAAATTTAACAAAGAGATTGAAATCATTAAAAATGATCAAACAGATACTATGGAGATGAAAAATGGAATTGGCATACTAAAGAATGTATCAGAGTCTTAATAATAGAATTAATCAAGTAGAAGAAAGAATTAGTGAGCTTGAAGACAGGTTATTTCAAAATACACAGAGGACTCAAAAGAAAATAGAATAAAAAATAATGAAGCGTGCCAAAGAATCTAGAAAATAGCCTCAAAAGGACAAATCTAAGAGTTATTGGCCTTAAAGGGCAGATAAAGAAAGAGATAGGTGTAGAATGTTTATTCAAAGGGATAACAACAGAGACTTTTCGAAACCCAGATAAAAATATCGATACCCAAGTACAAGAAAACAGAACACCAAGCAGATTAAATCCAAAAAAGACTACCTCAAGGCATTTAATAATCAGATTCTAAAGACCAAGGGTAAAGAAAGGATCCTAAAACTAACAAGAGAGAAGAAACAAATAACGTACAATGGAGCTCCAATATGTCTTGCAGTGGACTTTTCAGTGGAAACCTTATGGTCCAGGAGAGAGTGGCACAACACATTTAAAGTGCTGAAAGAAATAAACTTTTACCATAGAATAGTATATCCAGTAAAAATATTCTTCAAACATGAAGAAGAAATAAGACTTTCCCAGGCAAACAAAAGCTGAGGGATTTTATCAAAACTAGACCTGTCCTATAAGAAATGCCAAAGGGAGTACTTCGATCAGAAAGAAAAGGATGTTAGTAAGTAATCATGTGAATGTACAAAACTCATGGGTAATAGTAAGCACACAGAAAAACACAGAATTTTATAACCCTGTAACTGCAATGTGTAAACTACTATTATTCTAAGTAGAAAGACTAAATGATGAACCAATCAAAAATAATAACTGTAACAATTTTTCAAGCCGTAGACAGTACTATAAGATATAAACAGAAACAACAAAAAGTTTAAAATCAGGACATAGATTGTTTATCTGGAAGTTGTCTCCCCTAGGAAACAGGCAGTCATCATTTTAATATTTATTCATCACCATTTAGATGACAGGATTTATGTTAAGAAATTGGGTGAACAAAACAGACATGGTTTTTGCCTTGCAGAGTTTAAAATCTGATGGGAGAGATGAGAATTAAAAAGACAAATCCTTAACATGAGTTATGACTCTAAGTGTTTCAAGGACTAAGAAGAGAGAAAAGAAGAGGCCAATTTTTGATCAGGGGGTGAGGGAAGAACTCTCTGAATATGTTGCTTTTAGGGAGACTGACCCTGACATTTGAATCAGAATGAATGAATGGTTTTGACCATGTTGACTGTGTTATAAAGAAATCATCCCAAAGATGCTTTGCATCTAGGAAAATGCTCAATACATATTAGCAATGACTGTGATACACACTTCTACCCTCATCTTCTCATGGCCTTATCAACATGCTATAGGCTCATGAGTAGACTTACTGGGTATTGCTTTCCCAAGGTGCAGATTTCTAAATGAATTGGCTGAGACTTGAACCTAATTTTCCTTATGGCTACATCGGTGCTCATTTCTCCAAAGCTATTTTGGAATGGAGCATGCAGTTATTGGGGTCTATGCATTATCTTCATGAGCATGTAAATTACTTGGGGGAACTCTTCCTACAGCTCCGTTGAAGCAGTCAAGCCCTTGTGCCAAGCTCGGGGGTGCTTCATGTGCACCTTGCTAAATTCAAGGACAGTTGGGCCATTCAGGAAGCATATGGGGTTGGGTGTGACATGACTCTTTCTTCTCCCCTCTGACTCTGTCATTTCTTAAAAGACTCTCATGAAACTAATGACAGGATGAGGCAAGAAATCACATTACACTTTATAAGGAGCTAATTAGGTAAATATATTAAAAAGTGTTCCCCATGGTGCTGTTTCACAGTTGCACTGTTGGTAATCAGCACTTGCCTTCAGCATGTCAGGATATCAAAAGCAGAGTGGCTTGCCTTGCTGGGTTCTGCTGTGCAGATGAAATGAGTGAAGTGGAGTCTTGGGCATGCCCTCCTCTAGCAGAGTGTGAGTCCTTTGAAGGGATACTTTCGTCTACTAGTATATATACTTTGGTCCTGGGTGATCCTTTGAGCATTCAAGCAGATGTACAAGATCTTCAAGAGATCCCTCCAGCCTCCAGTACAGAGTTTCCTTTGCCTATATAAGATGTTTATGGGCTGATGCTAGGGGGTGGTGGGGAGTCCAGGTGAAAAGCTTTTGGAGGTTGAGGTGGGCTTCTCAACTGACTCTGAATCAGCACATCCATCCATGAACAGGAGGCCCCTAGACAGATATTGGTCATGCTGAGATTCAAAGAGGGGAGATGCACTTTTCCCAAAAAAGAAAAACCTGTGGCACCATTTGCCTTCAGTGTGCTTCAGGCTGAAAACCTAAACAGCCATGCTATCAGTTCTGGGTGAGCAGACTATACCAGGGGAAGAATGGAAACAAGAGTGAGGAAGTTCCTGGAGCACATCTGGGTTCAGAACACACAGGGAGAATGATCAGAACCATCCCTGGCTCATCTTTGGGGCCTGTTAGGGTTCCTACCCTGCAAACAACAGTGTCTGACTAATGTATGTTAAAAGGGATTTATGGGACGTATGATGCGGGCTGAAGAAGTGGGTTTGGGAAGCTCAAGATGCCCACGGATGGAAAATCTTTGTCCCCTCCATGTGGCTGGCAACATGTGGCCACTGCTGCCACTGCAGAGGACAACTCCAGTGATTCTGGATTCTAAGTACTCAAAGTCCTGGAGAAACCATCTGAGTAGGGGGCGTGGGCCACAGACCCATTCCCACAGTGTAAGGAGCTGTCCCCTTTTACTCACTTCAGTGAGAGACAAGACCCTGGGGTGGTTTGCTTCAAGGAGATGACATGAAAAGAGTAGGTCACCAAACAAAATCCAGCTGCTTTTAGAAGGGGAAATGAACACTCAGCAGCCAGAAAGTGACAAAAGACAAGTATGCCTGGGTGGGGGCAGAGTCTTGGGCCTCAGGGACCCTGGCACTGAGTGGGAACCTGGTCTGTGCTCAGATGACCTGCTGAAACTCAGCCAGCTCTCTGCTCAGCCAGGCACTCCTGTGCTGTCCAATAGAGTGGCCGCTAGCCACATGTGCCGATTTAAATGTAAATAAATTAAAAGTGTATAGAATTAAATGTCCAGTTCCTCAGTTGCCCCTGCCACATTCAAGTGCTCAGGGGTCTTACATGGCTAGTGGCTGCCACATGGGCTGATACGGATACAAAGTATTTCTGCCATTTTAAAGTGTTTTATGAGATAGCTGTGGAGGTTCAGTAGCCAACCAGGCCTTTCTCCTCATCTCCGTCTTATATGACATCAACTCCAAGGCCATTTTACCCTGTTTGTCTATGGAAAGAGATTGGGCATCAGATGTGGAAATGAAAAATTATATTTACATATTTTGCCTTTTTCTGTTTTTGTTGGTAGGTGATATGACAACATGGGCAAATGCAGAAATCACGATGTAATATATGCTGCGATTATAATTAAATTGAGTCAGATTAACTGTGAACAGGGAATGAAATAGAAGACATACAAAAAGAAAAGGATGCATTGACTGGGTTTGTATGACAGTGGAGGTTTTCTTTTCATTTGATTTTTACTATGGCTAATAAAATGATTGGGTCTCAAGTATGCTTTTGCTTAAAGAAGAGTTGGTTATTTGGGCATAAATGAGATTTTCAGTGTCTTTTCTAGATAACAATGATCCTTCATCTCATTTTTTAGGGTCATAGTTTAAAAGATTTCCATGAGCTCATTTGCTCCTCAAATACTCTTCTATAATTCAATACAGGGCCGAGATTTTAATACTAAGGCCCTTTCTAGAACTAAGATACACATTTTAATAAGATACACATTTTAAAAAATGATTTTCAATTCAAATGCAAAGAAACTGAGGCTGAGGATGGCCTAATGACCTGCTCTCTGAAGTCAGTCACACAACTAGTGAGTAGTGAGGCTGGAATGGGAACCTCCCACTTCTGGCTTCTAATTTGGTGCTTAATCCTGTTATTGTTCTCTATAATATCCTGCTCTTCATTATGGTAGATTCTCTCTGTGTGTTCAGGTTTTCTTTGCCCCCATCTTAAGGTGTTGAGTTGCTGAATATCATCACGCTATGGGGCTGAGCTATGGAGGTGATAGACATAATGCGAGCTGACCCCAGAGTGTCAGAGTTGTCAGTTTAAGTGCAGGACTGACAGGGCAGGATCACAGGTGCTTGGTCTGGGAGTCAGGAGCCTTGAGGGTGGAGAAGAACTGGGTCTGCTGGACAGAGCCTTTTTTTACCTTGGCCTGTCTGATGGGACTGATACCTCCTGCTGGAAACTCTTACAAAGTTGTTGTGGGGTAAAAATAGATAATGCCAGGTAAGCCCTTCAGCAAAGCTGAAAGTGCAAGGTACAAACACAAAGCATGATTTTTATAAGGAACACTGGGGGAAGAGGGGAAAGTATTCCTGTGAACTTACGCCCCATTCCTGGAAATAAAATACAAAATACTCTTCTGGGGATGGTGACTGAGAAATGGCACTGTGTGGGTACCAGCTTCATTTGCTGATTTGTTCAACGTAACATGCAGCCGGTAACCTCAGCCCATGTCTTGATGGTATGTGGCTGGAAGACAAGGGGGCTGCTGCATGCAGGCTGCACACAAGATGTGTGAGCACACACACATACACATGCACACACACACATACACACACACACACACACAGTGGGCTCACTTGTCAGGCTAAAAGCACTAGAAAAGGTCTTTTAAAAGGGAATCCATTTAAAATGGAACAATATTTCATAATAAGTGTAATAAAAAATATTTGATTAAACACTTGTGTGAGGGAGAGCCTCAGGAAGAATAGCTAATAGATGCTGGGCTTAATACCTAGGGATGGGGTGATCTGTGCAGCAAACCACCATGACACGGTTTTGCCTATGAAACAAACCTGCACGTCCTGCACATGTGTCCCTGAACTTCAAATATAAGTTGAAAAAAAAAACTTGTTTATTTTATCTTATGTTTAAAACAATCTTTTTTTTAGTTGCAATCATGTACTACAGAACAAATCAAATTTTCTGAAAGACTTATTAACAACTACCTAACTTGTAACTACAGTCCTAAGAAGATCTCCTCAGCCAAATGTTTGGAGACTTTTCCATTTTTTCCAAGAGCTTCTGTAGGCCTCTTTTGCTTCAGAAGTTTGCCTGTGGTCAAATCATCACTTGTGGTTTTTTTTTCTTCTGCACTAACTACCCTAACTCTGCGTTATCCTCATTTGTCAGTGATTTGCGTGGGATTCAAGGCATTTCCCTTGTCACTTTCACTGACTTTACAAATCTTATAGATGGTGCAAGGTTTTTCCAATTTCATTTGACAACTGATTTGCATTCATTTGCACTGTATTGGCAGGCAGCTGCCACATTTTATAATCCAGGAAGTTATACAAGAAGTGTATAACTTCTTCCTGATGGAGCTGCTCTGGGGTGGGATGTGAGCTTCTTTTTTTGTTTGTTTTGAGACAGAGTCTCACTCTGTCGCCCAGGCTGGCATGCAGTGGCACGATCTCTGTTCATTGCAAGCTCTGCCTTCCGGGTTCACACCATTCTCCCGAGCAGCTGGGGTGTGAGCTTCTAAGTGGCGGCAGGAGATCAAGTAGGGCCAGTCTTAAAAGAGGGCAGGTTATTAAAGAATAGATTATTTGTTTCCATCTGGAATCATGTAACCACATCGATGCAGACAACGCTCAGGAACATGTGCCTTCTATGCTTAGCCCCCAATGCCCCCGATGCCCCCGAAGCACATCGTCAGGGTTGTTGTCAGGATCAGCAAGCTCCTGAGTGTGACTGAAAATAATCTCATTTCTCCTCTGTGATTTTGGACAAATCCTTTTTTTTTTTTTCTCTGGCCTCCTGTGTAATGTTTTAACTTCAGTCCTGCTCTGGCATCTCAATACTCCAGCATCTCTCTATAAAACCTTGTGGGCTGCCAGCTTTGACCCAGGCCACAGTAACTTGATCCCAGGTTAGGGATGTGGGCCAAAGAGGAGCACTGCCATGATGAAAATAACCTTCGGGCCTGCAGTCCATGGCCACATGTCACCATATGTGGCAGGGGACATGGGAGAACATATGGGAGCTGTGACATGGCCATTCTGGGTATTTGCTTCTACAAAGAGCCGAGGGGATGATCAGAAACACTTCATCTGGTATAGTCTGAATTGACTGAAAGTAATTCAGAAAACTTTCCTGGGAGGGGCTGGGGAATTCAATGAGTAGACATTGGACTTGTTTTCTGTGGTGGTGGTGAAATATTTGCAACAGAAATGTATCATTTGAACCATTTTTCATGTGTAAGTGTACACTTCTATGGCATTAAGTATACTCACATTGTTGTACAACCACCAGTATCACCCATCTATAGAACCTTTTCATCATCCCAACTGGAAGTCCATGCCATTAAACAATAGCTCCTTATTTCCTTTGCCCCTAGCCCCTGGCAACCACCCCACTCCTTTCTGTGTTTTTGATTAGACTATTTAGGTAGGTCATGTGACTGGAATGATACAGTATTTTTCCATGTCTGACATTTCACTTAGTATAATGTTTTCCAGGCTCATCCATTTTGTAGCATGTGTCAAAATTTCATTCCCGTTTTAGGCTGAATAATATTCTGTCGTATTCATGTACCGCATTCTGATTATCCTTTCTTCCATCAATTTGGGCTGTTTCCACCTTTTGCCTGCAGTGAATAATGCTGCTGTAAATGCCGGTGTGCAAACACAGGTTCGAGTCTCTGTTTTCAGTTCTCTTGAGTTGGGCTTGGTTTTGTCAAACTTAAATCCTAAACTATGTCTGGCTTCTTTCATTTGAAAATGGCTTTTAAAAAATTAAATATAGAGTGACATTAATCTGATCCTTTTCTTTAAAAAAGATTTTTTAGAGTCAGAAAATTAGAGGTCATTAAAGACTTGAGAGTTTGGAAAAACTACCTTCATATATCTTGAGGAATAAGAAAGAAACTCAGTGTTCTGAGGCTTCAGAGGGAAGAAGAAACAGGCTTTTAGGAGCCAGTTTTCAGCTCAAGATAAGGTGGCGCTTTTTAGGAATGAGTGTTACCCAACAAGGCCTTAACTGGTGGGGTCATGAGGAACCTGTCACAGCCTGCGTGGGGTGGGAGCTTCCAAGACTAGTATCCAGAGATTGTTATCCCCTCTCCCTCCTTTATCTCTCCCTTTCCAGAAATACTTCCTGCTCACAACAGTCCATTTTGTTTGATTACATATTCTGCTCTGTGGTGCCCTAATTACTCAAGGTGTGTGAATCTTGACTCCTCAGTATTTGCAGGGCTTATTACATGCCTTCATTGTAAACCCTGTGAGCCCAGTCAATTTATGGAAATGTCACATTGAAGATAAACTGGAAACATTATCTGAGAAAGATAGAGAGATAGAATGAGAAGAAAAAAGAGAGAAATAGGAGATACTAATATATAGCTATATCTATCATCTGTTGAGAGAGACAGGGAGAGAGAGGTAGAGAGAACAGAGATAGAGATACAGATATAGATAGTTTTAGGTTAAACTGAAGGTGAAATTCTAACCTAATGCTCTTTTAAAAAAATGTAACTAGTCTTGTTTCCTCTCTTTCTTCTTCTGGGTACCTCTGTCCTACCCATCTTCTTTTACTTCCCCTTTTTTAGAGAAGAAGAGCTGGTAATTATTCACCTGTGATATTGGGGAATTGTTACTAGTCCAAGTGGCTGCTCGCTAATCCTTTAGGGAGTGCTTGTGTTAGGGGAGATTGTGCATATAAGACTCACTAAATATGTGGAGAACTCCCCCATGTACCCTGTTAGCAAGGAGAGGGCTTGTTTTGGAGGGTTGCCAGTGAAGCATTTCAAAGGTAATTGGCAAATGATGTCTTAGAAATAATGCAAAAAATGCACCAAGTTTTCCTAGCCTGAGATGGAAACAGTCTCCTCTCTGCAAGGCATCCCAGTGGTTTATAGTAATCACCTATGGAAAAATTGTATTTTCAAGCCCCCAATTAATTTCTTACCCACTGGAGATGATAAAAGGACTGTCAGCCAGGAAATAAAAATAGCCTAGTGGAGTGCCTGTATGTGTGTGTGTGTGTGTGTTTTAACAGAAAATTCATGTTGTTGCTTTTGCTGGTTTCAAAACAACACAAAGCCCTGGCTGTGGGCCAGGGATTATGGGCAGGAGTGTGGCAGTGGCAATAATAATAAGGAAGGAACGGGCTGCTCGTTTGTACGTTTGATCTATGGACTGATCGGGAGCGTAATTAACAGGTTCCCTTCAGGCTGTCTGTGGGAGCCGCGGGGAGGCAGGAGATGGATAACCGTGGTTAGTGGCTGCGAAGATGCTAATGCTCCTCTGGCCACACCGGAGGGCACCGCGTCCCTCGGGAAACAGAAGGTCTTGGCCTCCCCTGTCTGTTTTCTGGACTCTGTTTTTCTCTGGTCTGTCTGCACAGTCCAAGAAACTTCCTCACATTCTCTGCCTTATTTTAAGTTCTCTCGCAAAGCAGACCCTGAAACAATAATTTGGGTGGAGGTAGCCTCCCGGGAAGTACGATGAGGGAGTGGGACAGTGAGACATGGAGGAAAGAAAGACAAAAAAGGGTGTGTTCGTCACAAGGTGACCGCTGCTGGGCAACAGGAGCTCGGTCTTCCTGGGCGCGCTGATTCCATTGAAGGAGGTGAGGCCCAGGGCAGGCCGTGGTGCAGCTGGAGAGCAGGGTGAAGAAGATCTTTCAAGAGGAGGACAGGCAAGAGGTGAGAAAGCGGGGCTAAGGGTGTGCGGGGGATGCTTCTAGTTCCTCCCAGAGACCCCACAACTTCTTTGCCCACCATTTCTATGAAGCATCTCTTTCATCATGCAATCCCACTTTTCACTAACTTAAGTGAACGAGAAGAACAGAAATACAACATGAACAAACACTCTTTATGTTTATAATGTCATTTTAATTCCCTATGAGAGGAAGTGTTTAACACGACGCCTATCATACACCCGGCCCTCGACAAATGGCAGCCGCTATTATTTATAATGATGACTACTTCATCCCTGGTCCTATCTGACCTTGTCTCTCATCTTAACCCTGACACTGACTGGAAATAAAAACATTTTTATTTCCTGACAGCCGGGAAATGAAAATAGTTTTCTTGGGACAGTCTCAAACACCCGAAACTCAATGAAAATGAATTTCTCATCTAAGATGCCTGCGTATTTGGCATGAACAATCACCACATATCCAGTATTCACGTCAGAAGCCAAAGAGCATCCCTAATTCTTTCTCCTGTCCCACAACCATGAAAAGAAAATAAAATCTCTGGACCCCAATGCACCCTGCCAAAAGGAAAAATTAGCTGAAAGCTGAGTCATGCAAGAAGCTGCCTTTTCTTTTCTTCCTAAGCAGAGAGCTACAGATAAAAGGCTAACTATTAATATCTCCACTATGCGTTCACCTTGTCTGTGTAAAGTGCCGATTTACTGAGTGCGGGAAGGATGCATGATTGACTATTTCCCCACCTGTTCCTTTTCCCTTGCAACATGTGGATTCAGTAATGTGACTATGCCCTCCCTCTTTTCCCTCCAACCCACTTTTCCTTTTTAAATATTGAAGCCCTCAGAGTCAACTCTGGAGAAGGGCACAGACTACAGGCTGTTTCTGGGATCCCGTAGTCGTTTTTTCCAGGCACGTTCTTAACCTTGACAAAAAAAACTTTTGAGTTGATTGAGACCTGCCTCAGATACTTGTTGGTTTCCACAGCCAATCAATAAACATGCTTGGTAAATTCACCCTCACCAGTGTTTCCCAAGGCCATCTGTTTCATTTCCCCCACCATCCTGGGCCACACGCTATCATTTCCCACAAATACAGCAACAATGTCTAACAAGACTCCCAACCACCTGCTAAGCCCCTTTCGATCTGGTGGTTTTTCAAGCTTTCTGCTGAGGCAGTAGTTAGTATCCTTTGCTCAAATAAAATCATATGTGAAACTCCAATATATGAGACCCACAAAAGTGAAGCTGCTCTGGTTTAAGAAAATGGGGAGCAGAGGTGACCAGAGCCCTCCCATCCAGCCTCCTCATGTACACCCTGGCCCTGTCCAACCCATAGCCCGGAAGATGACACATGAACACAGAGGTGAGGAAGAGAGGCAGTGAACCATGGAGACAATCCAGGGGGGAGAGCATTCCAGGAAGAGGCAGTGGCCAGAGCACAGGCCCCAAGGAGCAGCTGGAGGCCAGTGTGGTGGAGCCAGCCAGGCAGGAGAGAGCCCTGGGAGAGCCCTGGGAGAGCCCGCAGAGAGACACATGGGTCATGTTGGCCACTGGTTGGGTGGGGCTTTGGCTTTTACTCCAGAGAGGCAGGGGCCTTTGGAGGGTGTGAGCACAACAGTAACCTGGGGGATCCTTGTGGTGGGTGATAGACTGCAGGGAGGTAAAGGTGGGAACAGATCCATGAGGAAGCTGATGCAATAATTCAGTTAAGAGATGATGGTGGCTTGGAGCAGGGTCGTGGCAGGGAAGTGGCGAGAGGAGCTCAGATTCTGTGTGCATTCTGGAAGTAGGAGCAACAGTGTTTGTTAAAGGATTGAATGTGGCTGTGAGGGAAAGACGCGTGTTTAGAACAGCACTTTTTTCTTTTTGGCCTACATACCTGGAAGCAGGACTTCCCGTCAGCTGAGAAGTAACAGCTGTGGGTAGAGCAGGTTTTAGGGACATGCTGGTAACTTCATCACAGGTGCATTTTCCATGATATTTTATTGACATTATCTCAGATTTTTTCATTTTGCATAAAAATTTGATAATCGATTATCTAGTTCCAACAATCAGATAAAGGGAGAAAGTAATCACTTTACAGAAAAGTTTAGACTCAGGATTGATTATAATAGTAAAATTGGAAACCGTCATAGCATATGTAAAATGTAAATCAGCTTAACATAAAATTTCAGAAACACATTTATTACAGAAAGGTCAGCCAGAGAATGTGACGATGAGGCCAAGTGACACAAGGTGAGAACTGGGCCTTCACAGCATCAGCATAACAATGGCCTTGGGTGGCATCTCAGGAGCCCTTCTCCTCGGGACCTTTCTGCCCTGTGCTCAGCGTGGTGATATGTGCCGGCCAGTGCAGGAAGGTGATGTGTGCCTCCTCAAGGGCTCGGTGGGGGGAGGCTCACAAGGCCTGGATGGCCAGGAGTGGGACATGGATACTTAGGAAATACCGAACCTGCAAATATTCATGTTTTCAAGCAACCATGGAATAGTTGTATTGTATTTATAGCATCACACAGCCAGTGCCTGACACATAAGCACAGCAGGTGCTCCACACGTGAGAATGAAGACATGCTATGAAGGGTGCAGGCAGAGAGAATTCTCAGCCCATGCTGATCTCATTTGCCTTCCATCCTCGGCCACAGCCCTGAGTGGTCTTTAGATAGAACCACCCACCACACCAGACCTGAGTGGTCTTTAGATGGAACCACCCATCACACTGTTTCATGCTCCTGCTCAGCTAGGGTCATTATGTATCTTTCTCTGGTTGTCTTTGCAACTGGTACCTGTTACTTTCAGCAGTAAGTCACATGAAACCTAACTTCCTCAACCTTGCTCAAAGGAGGGCCACATGAGGCTGTGCAACAGCTCCCGTGTCTCCAAGGACCCGGGGTCTTTTTGCAGTTCCATTCTTCCATTCTTAACCAGGTCAGGTTTCATTTTTAAGTTGATCAGCTCGTGTTTGCAGGGTGGCAGCTGAGACGGGTGCCCTGGGTTTTTTCCATTTCCCAGGATAGAAGTCAAGAAAGACGTGGCAATAAAGGAGAGTTTATTACCTTGTGCATTGGGGAGCCAGCGTGAGACAGGAGAAAAGAGCGGTGGCCCCCAAGGAAAGTATGTAGTTCAGCCTTATAGAGTCTTTTATAGGGAAAGGTTATGTCAGGGCATGTCTAGGAGTTTGTCCAGTGCTTGCACAGTGGCTCAACGCATTTCTTTATGCATTGCATGCAGTATTTGCATTTTAAATCTCCACCCCTGGGCATGAATTTTACCATCATGATGAGGAAAGAGTAACTGTAGGCAGGAGCTTAAGTCTGACTGCACAGGCGGTGCTTGAGGAAAGCCCATAGCCCCCTGATAGAAATTTGCTGTCAATAGGTTCCCAGGTATTTTGTTACTGATTGCCTGAGGGTTAGATGAGCCAGAGTTTGAGTGAGGGGCTTTTATCCTTTAAGATCAGCCCATGTCAAAATAGGAAATCAGCCAGCCTGCTTGTCTCAGCTGCACTTTCAGCAAGTACATGCTTACTCCATGCAGCAGAAGGGAGAAGACAAAAGAAAATGGGAAGCACACGCATTTTTTTTTTCTTGTTGTTGTTGTTAGAAAAGAAAATTTTCCCAGAAAGCTAGAAGCAGACTTCCTTTTAGGTATCTTTAATGTCTAGGTCATATGACCAGCTTTCTTGAAAAGGTGGCTGGGAAAATAATTATTTTTTAGCACATCCTATTGCTGCTCCTAGCAAAACTGGGATTCTATTGGCAAGTGAAACATGGGAATGTGTGTTGTGTGGGTAACACATAGATTTATTATACCAACTACACCATAAAACCCATGGCTGCTGGGTCCATGAGCTGGACTTTGTCTCTATTGAGGACCTCTGAGTGCCATAGAAGAGAACTAAGCAATGACTGACTGCTTGATTCCAGTGGGAGTGATTACTGGGAGCCAGGGCTTTTGTCCAAGGTGACAAATCCAGAGAAGTTCGTCCCTTTGATCTCTGGTAGTTTCACTAAGAACCAGACCTTCACCTTGAGATGAAATCACTGTGCTTCTGCCAAAGAGTGCTGCATGGCTGGTTAAAGGGCTCCTTTTAGCTGCCAGGACTCATCATCAAGCTATCCTTGACAAAGTTTAATTTTAGTAAAAGTAATTGGCCTAATGTGAATCAGACTGATGGCCAGCTTTCAGAACAGCCTCTAATAGTTCATAATGTCCATACCACCCAGGAGACTCAAGATAACACCGCCAAAGATAATTATTACAGAATGTAGGAGCTGATCGCGAGGGGTAATTAAATGTCCTGTTCACGTATATTCCCTGCTTTGAGGAAAGAGATAAGGAGCTCCCAAGAGAGGTCATAGGTTTCTGGGAAAAGTAACTTTCCTTAGCAGCTTAGGATGACTTCAGGATTTTAACCTAATTCAACAGGTTTCTACTCAGCCCAGGGATAAGCCCCATGAACAAGAGAGGTGTAACTATCCAAACAGCAGGGGGAGAAACTTACAGATTAATTAGAAGAAAAAGACTAACATGAGAAATCTACCTTATTAAAAGCACAGCTTTGGAGAGAGATGGGCCTGAACTCAGATTCTAATCCTGATGCTAGTTTTGAGGACTTAGGCAACTTTTTTAACCCCTTGCAGTGGGTTCCTTAATCTAGAAATTGAAGGCAATAATAGTTATCTTCACAGATATTTAAACTGTATTAACTAAGAGTTAATATGAAATAATGAATGCAAAGTACATAGCCCAGAGCTTGGCAAGTGTAAATGAAACTTGGCAGAGCATGTTGGTGGGTGGGCTGGGGCTCAGGCCGCCAAGGTTGCCCTTGCTGCCCCTCCTCCCACCTATGGCATCTGCTGCATGCATTGAATGCAGGGGGGATTTTGTTTCATAACTGGGAGGCTGGGAGGAGACGTTGGTGTGTTGGAACAGGCTGACAAGGATAAACAAGGAGCAGCATCTCACATGCCCTTCCCAGCCCTTGGCCCTGGTGTGAGTCCCATGGTATAGGGGTGGGGACCAGAAGCCAGCCAAAGCTTTTATGAGTTGGGCCCCAAAGCCACTCTGCTGGTATTTGCAGGCCATGAGAGAGTGGCATGGGCCAGGGACAGGATTCTTCCATCCTGTGCCACCTCCAGCACATCTGGGAGCTTTGGGATGTTCGGAGGTGGTGCACCTTGCACAGGCATTGATGGGGGTGGCTGGCCATGGCAGGCAGAGTCAGGCCCACACTGCTTGATGATGGAGCTGGACCAGGTCTGTGGCTTACGAGATTGTCTTTGCAGGACTCAGAAACAATGGGAGGGGATATTGGGAGGCCTATGCTCCTCTCTCAGCAGGTGGCTTGAACTGAAGTCTAATTGGGACCTCTATTCCTACCCACAGCCTGGAGCAGATAGATGGCATTGGGATTGTACCTCACGCCAACCACAATGTGATTCAGCCTCAGAATGAGAGAGTTGTAGCTTTTAAATGAGAAAGCAAGTGTACAAGTTACCACCGCAGCATCTGGCCCATAGCAGCTGCTCAACAAATACCATCAGCCTTAAGGGTCATGTTTCCACTTTCAGGAGGGGTAAAGAATATTATGTCTTAGAAAACTCAGGAAAATGTCTATTCACTTATCTGTTCATTCAACAAGAATTTATTGACTGCCTACACGTACTTTATGTGTGTGTGTGTGTGTGTGTGTGTGTGTGTGTGTGTGTGTGTGTGCGTACAAATATAAAGAACATCCAAATCCTGGTCAGGAGGAGGCATGGGTGAATGGAGTGAGCCCTGCATCTGGAAGTGTGGATCCCAGTGGAAGAGGCCTGCATGTGCGTCAGCAGGTGCAGCCCAGGCAAAGGCTGCTAAAGCTGCAACAAGGATGAACCAAGCAGAGTGAGAGCATGGGAGAGGTATGCATGGCTTTCTGGGGAGAAGGCCATTGAGTTGAGTCTGGAGTAGCTCCCCTTCCACAAGCAGAGATCTGGGAAGTCAACCACCCTAATTAGAGGAGAGAGCAGGGAAATTTCAAGAGACCAAAAATAATTTGTTTTACATATGGTACATATCCAACATGGAATACTACACAGCCATAAAAAAGAATAGAATTGTGTCTTTTGCAGCAACATGGATGCAGCTGGAAGCCATTCTCCTCAGCAAATTAACACAGGAATGAAAACCAAATACCACATGCTGTCACTTAAAAGTGGAAGCTAAACACTGACTACACATGGACACAAAGATAACAAAAATAGAAACTGGGGACTACAAGAAGGAGAAGACTACAAGGGGCAAGGGTTGAAAAACCACCTGTTGGGTACCATGCTCACTATTTGGGTGGTAGGTTTAATAGAAGCCCAAACCTTGGCATCACACAATATCCCCATGTAACAACCTGCACGTGTACCCCCTGATTCTAAAATAGTTGAAAATTTTTTAAAGGTTGAAAAATTAAGGATAAATAAATAATTCATGAAAAAAAATTTAAAAATTTATTTTGGGCCAGACGCGTTGGCTCACGCCTGTAATCCCAGCACTTTGGGAGGCCGAGGTGGGCAGATCACTTGAGGCCAGAAATTCGAGACCAGCCTAGCCACCATGGCAAAACCCCATCTCCACTAAAAATACAAAAATTAGCCAGGCATGGTGGTGGGCACCTGTAGTCCCAGCTACTCGGGAGGTTGAGGCAGGAGAATCGATTGAACCCAGGAGGTCGAGGTTGCAGTGAGCCGAGATAGCTCCACTGTACTCCAGTCTGAGCAAGAGAGAGAGACTCAGTCTCAAAAACAACAAAAAAAATTATTTTGATCACAGCCTTGTTGATAGGAGGGGAGAGGAGGGATGCTGTGAGCCAGGCAGGCTGAGGTTCATGTACAGAAGGCCCGGATGCCTTTCTAGGAAGAGCAGGGACTCTGGAGGTGGGCGTGCATGGTGGCAGGTGGCCCGCTTTGGGGGATCACATCCTGCAGGGCTCCTGGGCTTGACAAGAACACAGGCCTCAAGGAGAGGCATGGTAATTTGCCTTTGGAAAGGACTTGGACGGAAGCCTCTAACTCTGTTCTGGTATGAACTGTAGGAATTGTGCGTGCCCTGGCTCTGAGATTGGTGGCTTCTCCATGTCTTTGAGGAGCAAGGTCTCATGTTTCCTTGTTTGTCTGTTGTTTCCTTCATTATCTCCCGATGACCTTCTGCTGCTGTGAAAATATGACTGGCTGGGGATAGGAGGGTCCAGCAGTCACACTCGATGCCAGACTCTGCCCACCCTGGCTTCTCCCGCTCCCTGACCCCCAGATAATGTTTTAAGAGGTGTCTGAGACACAGACATCAGGCAAATATGTACTGGAATTGGAAGCCCAGATTTGCTGCTGCCTGAGCAGTTCATGAATCACATGACTGCCTCCTCTCCATCAAGATTTTCTTTCAAATCAAGTGTATGACCACTGTCCAAAAGGGAGTGTCTCAATGCAGAACAATTTAATGGGGGATGGTGGAAAATCAGATCAGCCAAGGCCTGTGCCCTGCCACCCTGTGGCCACAATTGCCCTCTACCCATTCAGAGCACTAACAGCCACCCCGTTAGCATGCCTCTCCCTCATCTTCACGTGGACCAAAGCAGGCGTCATAAAGTGAGTTACAAACCACTAATATGGTTTGTAAATTTATTGTTTTCTCCTTGCTCTTAACTCGGAATTGTCAGGTTCTCCTCCTTTTCCTTCAGGGCCCCATTTTCCTTTGACAGCTCTTCCAGGCCAAGACTTAGAGAGCCCTGGAGGTGGAAGTCCCACCTTGAGACATGGGATAGTTCACGCCCACACCTTGGCTGAGCAATGGCCAGGGAGAGAGCTCTTGTCACAAGGTCACAAGGCATGGTGGGCTAGGGAGGGAGAGGAAACTCAGAAGTGGCGCCAGAACCCTCTTGCAGAGGCTGCCAGGCGCTTTTCACAAACACATCCTCATAAACCGCCACAGATGGCCTCTTTCACAGAGCACACCCAGATAGTCCCCGGGTGACTAGTTCCTGCCTTAGCTGCTAAAGCCCATTTCCCCATCATCAGCAAGGAACTCTCTGCTTCAGTTACCTCTTCCCAGTGCCAATAAAGCGCACATGGCAGCTCTGAGCTCAGGCACGCGCTGTCATGGGGTTGCTCCAATTTCCATCCCCAGTGATTTTGCTATGCCAAAATATTTTACTTCCGATTAACCTGAAATAGTTTTTAAGTCTCTCTTTGCATTGAGAGACTCAAGGAAGTCAATGAATGGGTAGGTGGGCGGTTTTGGGCAACAAATACAATCTTGGGTTTAAAGTGTTTAAAGCCCTGTCCTAAGATTTCAATTGTTTCTCATTCAATCTCTCCTCTTAACTAAAATTTAAGTATTACTTTACAGACAAAATATATGTAAAAGATAATGTCTGTGCCTCACTCATGCCTCCCTGGGTCTTATCATTGCAGTGTAGACTTCCAACTACCCCGGGGTCTTTTCCTTGCACGTTGGAAGGTCTGATAAACAAGATAATCTTCCCTGCCTCCATGGACAGCCCATGATGGGAGGCTGCCTTGAGTCAGTACAAATGCCCCAGCCCCTCTGTCCTCAGGGGAGCTAACTCCGAAGAGTGCCTTCTACGCCCAGAAGTGATGCAGGGCAGGTGAGCCCCAAATTGGAGCTTAGCCTGGGAGAATTCTTGGCTTCTCTCAGCAAATAATTTGAGGGTGAGCCGATGGTGTTGGACAGCAACTTTTCTTAAAGCGGCTGTGCGCAGCAGCGGGGGACTGCTCCTCGAAGAGCGGAGCCTCCCCACAGGCTGCGTGCCTGGAGGAGCAGCTCAGGACAGTTCTGCAGCCACATTTATCCCACCTGTAATTATATGCAAATTAAAGGACATTTCTATGCAGACATCTCTAGGATGAGGGTGGTAACTTCAGGGTCACCAGATCATTGCCATGAAAAGGGACTGTAATGTCCCAGTGTTGCCATGGCAACAGCAAACTGAGGCGGCTCACTAGTGGGCGTGTCTTATGGAAAGCTACATCTGCGCAGTTCCTGTTTCAGACAGTCCTCAGTTCTGGCGTCCTAGTCCCGCTTCTGGAGTCAGGTTGCACCTCCTACCTCAGAAGGATCAAGCTCCAGTTGCCCACATTGGTAATTAGCTTGAGAATCCATCCTTTACTGTTACCTCCTGCAATCCGCTTATTTATTATGATGATTATTTTTTGAGAGAGGGTCTACTGTCACCCAGGCAGGAGTGCAGCGGCATGACTGTAGCTCACTGTGGCCTTGACCTTTCCAGGCTCAAGTGATCCACCCACTTCAGCCTCCCAAGTAGCTGGGACTACAGCTGCATGCCACCACACAGGGCTAATTTTTTTTTTTATTTTCTGTCCAGATGGAATCTCACTATGTTTCTCAGGCTTGTTTCCAACTCCTGAGCTTAAGTGATCCGCCAATTCTGCCTCCCAAAGTGCTGGAGTACAGGCGTGTGCCATCACACCCAGCCTTTCTATTCACTTTTTTTTCTTTAAGAGACAGAGTCTCACTCTGTTTCCCAGGCTGGAGTTCAGTGGCACAATCATAGCTGTTGGCACAAACTCTTGTGCTCAAGCAGTCCTTCCGCCTCAACCTCCCATGTAGCTGGGACTACAGATATGCACCACCACCTGGCTAATTTTTTTAGAAAAAATTTTTTTTTTGGTAGAGATGGGGTCTTGCTATGTTGTCCAGGTTGGTCTCGAATTCTTGGCTCAAGCGATCCTCCCACTTCAGCCTCCCAAGGCTTTGGAATTACAGGCATGAGCCACTGCACCTGGCCCCTATCTCACTTGTCTATTCCCCTACCTGTGTTTCCTGGGATCACCTTCCAGATACTTTTTTTTTTTTTCTGAGACAGAGTCTTGCTCTGTTGCTCAGGCTGGGGTACAGTGGTGCAATCTCGGCTCACTGCAACCTCTGCTTCCTGGGTTCTGAGATTACAGGCACCTGCCACCACACCCAGCTAATTTTTGTATTTTTAGTAGAGGCAGGGTTTCACCATTTTGGTCAGGCTTGTCTTGAACTCCTGACCTCAAGCAATCCACTTGCCTCCGCCTCCCGAAGTGCTGGGATTACAGGTGTGAGCCATTGCGCCTGGCCCCAGATACATTTTTTATTCATGAATTTTTGTTTCAGGATCTGTTTCTTAGAGAATGAGAGAGAAAAATGACATCAGGAGACATGGAACCTCTAGGCTGGGTCTTGCTCTGGTGAGAAAGCACAGGACCGGGGTGGATTTCTGAAATCCAGGCAGTGCTCTGCACCAGGCATGTAACAGACAGGTCTCCATGGAAAATAGTTCAGATGTTGGGCTTAAGGTTCAGCAAATTACATAGAAAGTCTTCTTAAGGCCCCTTATGGAATTTGCTTTATGAGATGGGAAGATCTTTCCTCTGAAGGAGTGAACTGTGTGACTCCAGTCACTTTGCTGAGGGGATGTGCTCCTCACAGTTTATGGGACCTGATCTGTTTTTCATGGCATCAGGGCAGAGGGTCCATAAAGTGAAGTCCTGTGTGCTGACAGGCCAAGCAGACCCACTGGGTGAGGCTCAGCCAAGTGCTTAACTTTAACTACTGATTAAATTTCCTTCTGTCACCTGCTTGTTGAGGCTCTGCTCTGTGCATTGCACTGTGTGGATCATAGAGGAGAAAAGGGAGAAGAGACAAAGGACCAGCCCCGCAAGGCCTTATCATTTTCTGGAGTCTGAGAAAATTCTGGGAGCAAAATGCTTAACTGGAAGTCAGAAAACTGGAGACCTTGTACCTTGTCTTCTGCTGCATGATTTGGGAAAATTACTCCCCCTCTCTGAGTCATAAATTTCCATATGAAAAATGAGGTGAGAGGATAGATGATCCCAAATTTCTCTCCCAACTATGATTTCCTAGTCTTATATTTTGAAGGAACATTTAACTTTGTTCCTGAAGTTTTGGTAATTTCAGTCTATAAGATAAATGTAAGGCACAGATTACCCGGAGAAAAAGGTGTAAACATTTTATTAGCATTCATATGGGCTCGGGAGTCATACAAAATATAAAGACTCAAACAAATGTCGAGATGGTTGATGCTTTTAGCCCTCTTGAATATACAGAAAATAGGGGCTTGGATCATAGCAAAAAGAATACGGGAGAGAGAGAAAAGGAGAAGAGGCCTGTTTAGCAGAGGCGGTCTTGGTACACAGCTGGAGCCCGTCAGGTGGCAGCCCTCAGAGGGGGTGGGTGGCAGCTTCTGGTAAATGTTTCTCTGCAAGAACTTTAAAGGCTTCAGCCTCTCAGTTAATCTTTCCTGGACCTTGACAAGGAGGGCTTCAGAGAAAGCCTTCCACATTTGTTGTTTACTTCCCTTTATTTCCTCTGCAGGTGCAAATCTGCCCCACAAAAGACAGCTTTGCAGGGCTCCTTGTGTTCGCAGGCCCTCTGAACAGCCAGCTCAGAATATGCCTAAGACACATATTTTGGGGTGAAGTATTTTGGTTTTGTGATATCACATAATTCAAACTTAAAATAATTTAAACTTAAAGTTATTGGAATTTTACCTTATTCTGAGCCTTGTGAGAAACATGGCTATGCAGCAGAGTCACGTGGAATGCAGCTGTGGCTTCCGCCTTTTTCTGCTTGTAAATAATTATAAACCAACAGTGCCAGAGACAAGACCCCTCTTCCTGGAGTGGAGTCATATTCCACTCTCTTCCTGGAGCGGAGTCATATCCTTGGAATGGAACAATGTGTAACTGATCAGTTTGCTCCAGCTCTGCCCTGGTATCCTGTGGAAAGTGTCCTGATCTCACCGATGTTTCTGTCTCTGCCTTTAGAAGTGAAACAAATACCAGCTCTCCCTATTCATTTGGGGTCAGCATCTCCCAGACGGGCATCCTCAAGCTGTCTGCCCAAATAAATTCCACCCTTAATCATATCTTCTGAACTTCATTCTTTAAGGTTGGCAGTTGCCTTTAATCTCTTAGCAACATTTTGTATATTCTGGATTCTAGAGATGAGGCCTCAACATAAAGTTTAAAAGGTAGTAAAAAAAATCTTTTATATTTGTATTCTATGATACAATCACTGAGGTAACATATTTAAGGTTTATATGGTTTTAAATGTAGGTACCCTAATATTAAATATTATCATCATTCACAGATAAGTTGATAAAAATCTGTTGATGGGTATTTAGATTTTTCTATTTGTTTTACTATTACTTCACTGCAATAAACATTCAACTGGATATTTATTTAATTAATTAGTTAAGTAATTAATTTGTTTATTTTAGAGATGGGGTCTTGCTATGTTGCCCAGGCTTGATTCACACTCCTGGGCTCAAGTGATCCTCCAACCTCAGCTTCCTGAGGAGCTGGGGCTATTGGTGCTCACCACCATTCCTGGCATTTTTTTTTTTTTTGAGACAGAATCTCACTGTGTCGCCCAGGCTGGAGTGCAGTGGCACAATCTCGGCTCACTGCAACCTCCGCCTCCACGGGTTCAAGTGATTCTCTTGCCTCAGCCTCCCAAATAGCTGGGATTACAGGTGGGTGCCACCAGGCTGGGCTAATTTTTGTCATTTTCATAGAGATGAGGTTTCACCATGATGGCCAGGCTAATTTTTGTCGTTTTCATAGAGATGAGGTTTCACCACGTTGGCCAGGCTGGTCTGAACTACTGACCTCAAGGGATCTGCCCATCTTGGCCTCCCAAAGTGCTGAGATTACAGGCACCCACCACCACGCCCAGCTAATTGTTGTATTTTTAGTAGAGATGGGGTTTCGCCATGTTAGCCAGGCTGGTCTCAAACTCCTGACCTCAGGTGATCTGCCCACCTCGGCCTCCCAAAGTGCTGGGATTACAGGCATGAGCCACTGTGGCCGGCCAGCCTGGCATATTTTTTGCACTTGGTGTTTCTATGGGGTAAAATAGCTACAGATGGGAATGCTAGGCCAAAAGATAAACTTTAAAATATTAACAGATCCAGCCAAATTGCTGTTCAGGGATGCCTTTAGTGAGAAAGAAACAAAAAAACAAAACAAAACAAAAAACCTTTTTATGTGAGAAATGTGAGCGCCTTTAAATTTTTAGACCCAGAGAGGAACTTAAAATGCAACAGTCATCACCCCTGGAGCTAAGTAATTATCTCTTGAAGCCACTTACTGTATGGGCTTTGAACTAACTGACACCCCATAGCCATAAAATGCCCTAGGAGGACAACTTAACTCATACCCTATAGGTCAACAATGTACAGTCCATCTCTAATTAACATTATCTCTCTAAACCAGTGAGAACTCCTGTCAAACAACTTTGTATCAGCCCACCCCTTGTTCCCCTTGACTTCAAAAACCTTGTGAAAGAGGCTGACCAAACACTCCCCAAGGCACCTGGGAAGTGTGTCCCGGGCAGGTGTCCTCACTTTGGCTCAAGTAAATTCTTTAAATACTATTTTGGGGCCGGGTGCTATGACCCATGCCCATAATCCCAGCACTTTGGGAGGCCAAGGTGTGTGAATCACCTGAGGTAAGGGACTTGAGACCAGCCTGGCCAACCTGGTGAAACCCCATCTCTACTAAAAATACAAAAATCAGCCTGGTGTGGTGGTAGGTACCTGTAATCCCAGCTACTCAGGAGGCTGAGGCAAGGAGAATCACTTGAACACAGGAGGCAGAGGTTGCAGTGAGCCGAGATCACACCATTGCACTCCAGCCTAGGCGACAAGAATGAAATTCCATCTCAAATAAATAAATAAATAAATAAATAAATAAATATTATTTTGCACCTCAGCTTCTTCCTTTCAGGTTGACTTTAGTTACCATATCTTTGTTTACAATGACAGCTTTAAAGAAGGTAAAACATAATCTGATATATGAAACATAACATTGGATTGTGTTTTAATTTTATATTTTCCAATGTGCGTGCCATTCACCATAATTTTTGGTTTTGGCTATTTTATTCTCTCTTCTGTTAATGCCTTTTGTTTTTGATTTGCAAACATGTTTGTGTAGTAAGGCTTCTATGCATCTGTAAATATTTTACAGCTCTCTTTTTTTTTAATTTTGATTTTTGGTATTCAGAAATTTAAAATTTATAACATAATCAAATTTGTCAGCATTTTTCTTCCTCATGTTTAGTTTTGATGTGAAAACTAATGTCTTTTTTCTTCTCAGACAATAAATACACTCCCTTATGTTTTTTTCTAGTGCTTTTATGGTTTCTTTTTTGTATTTAAATCTTCCATCATTTAGAAAGTTTATTTTGGAAAAAATAAATAATTCCAGCGATTTTTTTTTTTGAAATGTATCAACTTTTGAAGTTTACATTTTATTATCACATCATGCCACTTCTCAGCTCAAAACTCTCTCATGGCTTTATCTCAATTAAAGTGAAAGCCACCTGGCACAATGGCTCATGCTTGTAATCCCAGCACTTTGGGAGGCTGAGTGGGGTGGATTGCCTGAGCTCAGGAGTTGGAGACCACCCTGGGCAACATGGTGAAACCTCGTCTCTACTACAATACAAAAAATTAGCTGAGTGTGGTGGCACATGCCTGTAGTCCCAGCTACTGGGGAGGCTGAGGCCTGAGAATCGCTGGAGTCCAGGAGGTGGAGATTGCAGTGAGCTGAGATCACACCACTGCACTCTGGCTTGGGACACAGAGTGAGACTCTGTCTTAAAAAAATAATAATAATAAATTGAAAGCCAATATCTCTGTCATGGTCTGCAAGCTCCTGCCCATCTGTCTCCCACTCTTCTGTTCCCCTTACTCCCTCTAGCCACCTGGCCTCCTTGACATTCCTCAAACACACCAGGCATACTGCCACCCTACCTAAGACCTTAGCACTGCCTTGGATTCTTTCCCCCCAGTTATTGACATAACTTGTTAGCTCATCACCTCCACTGGGTCTTTGCTCACACGTCATCCTCTCATTGGAGCCTTCTCCAACCACCTTATTTGAAATTTCAACCCTCCCTTCTTTCAGCTCCTCAGACTCCTCACTCCTCTTTCCTGCGGTATCATTCCCCATCATAGCTGCCACCATCTGACATTTTATGCATTCCAATTATTTATATGTTTATTTTCTGTCACCCTCCATTAAAATACAGGCTCCAAGAAGGCAGGAATTTTGTTTTGTTTACTGCTATATCTTTAGCACCATGTTAGAATAGGACCTGGCACAGAGAATATATTTAATACATATGTGTCATATCTTTATGGTGGCTGTAAATTAATCATATAACTTTTATGAATTCCATTATTTGGTTATATCCTTATTTATTTAACTGGCTTATTTATTTATTTTTAAATTGACAGACAATAATTGTTATTTTTTATGTGGTACAATGTGATGTTTGGATACATTGTGTAAAGATTAAATCAAGCTAATCAACATATCCATCACCTCAACAACTTATCATATTTCCTGTGAAGAGAATGTCACAAATCTATTCTTTTTGCAATTTTAAAATATACATGATTGGCCAGGCACAGTGGCTCATGCTTGTAATCCCAGCACCTTGGGAGGACAAGGCAGGCAGATCCTTTGAGCTCAGGAGTTCAAGACCAGCATGGGCAACATGGTGAAACCCACTCTGTACAAAAAATAAAAAAATTAACTTGGCAGAGCATGTGCCTGTAGCCCCAACTACTTGTGGGGGCTCAAGTGGAAGGATCACTTGAGCCTGGGAGGTTGAGGCTACAGTGAGCCATGTTTATGCCACTGCACTCCAGCCTGGTGACAAAGTGAAACCCTGTCTCAAAAAATATATATCTGTATATATACATTAGTCTTAACTGTGGTCATTGTGCAGTGCAATAGATGACAAACACTTATTCCTGCAGTGTAACTGAAACTTCGTACCCTTTGATCGACATCTCCCCTTTCCCCTTCGATCAACATCTCCCCTTTCCCCTTCCTTCTCCCTTCTCCCAGCCTTGGTAACCACCTTTCTACCTGCTGTTTTTATGAGATTGACTTTCTCTGATTCCACATATGAGTGCAGTAATACAGTATTTGTCTTTCTGTGCTTGGCTTATTTCACTTATGTCCTCCTTCTGTATAATAAAGAAACAATATACAGAGTGAAGAGACAATCCATGAGTTGGAAGAAAATATTTTCCAATTATACGTCTGATAAGGGGCTAGTGTCAAAAATATGTAAGAAATTCAAATAACTCAATAGCAAGAAAACACATGCTACTGAAAGAATGGATGAATGACATGAACAGGCATTTCTCAAGAGAAAGCACACAAATAGCCAACAAATGTATGAAAAAATGCTCAACCTCTCTAACCATCACATAATGAAAATGAAAACCTCAGTGAGAGATTTACAACATGTGCTGTAACCTCATGCCTGTTAGAATGGCTATCATTCAGGTGATGAAATGTAAGTGCTGGCTGGAAGTGGAGATAAAGAAACACTGACATACCATTGGTGGGAATGTCAATTAGTACAGCCATTTTGGACAATAGTATGAAGTTTCCTCAAAAAATTAACAATATAATTGAGCCAGCAATCCACTGTGTTCGTCCGTTTCACATTGGTATAAAGAAATACCCGAGGCTCATGGCTCGGCAGGCTATGCAAGCAGGGCACCAGCATCTATTCTGCTCAGAACCTCAGGAAGCTTTAAATCATGGCAGAGGGAAAGGGGAGCTGGGTGTCACATGGTGGGAGATGGAGCAGCGGGGGAGGCGCCACACTCTTTTACACAACCCGGTCATGTGAACTAATAGAGAGAGAACTCACGCATTCTCTGTGGGGAGGGCCCCAAGCTGTTCATGAGGGATTCACCTCAAACATCACCCACCAGCCCCCACCTCCAACATTGGGGATCACATTTCAACATGAGATTTGGAGAAGACAAATATCCAAACTGTATCTCCCACTCCTGAGTACATATCCAAATGAATTGAAATGGATATGCCTGAGAGATAACTGCACTGCCTTTTTCATTTCAACATTATTCAAAATAGCTAATGTATGGAATCAACCTAAGTGTCCAACAGTGGATGAATGTATAAACAAAATGTGGCATATACACACAATGGAATACTATACAGCCTTAAAAAAGAAGGAAATTATGTCATTGGTGATGATGTGGATGAACCTAGGGAGATACATATTAGGTTTTCTAAATCACTAACCTGATGGCCCAACTGTATTAACAACAATGCAGTTTTCCTCAGTGAATTGAAATGCCGCTTATACTATATACTAAATGACCAGCTGTGACTGCCTATTTCTGCACTTCATATTTTGCCAGTTTGACTGTAATGTGTCTGGGTTTGGCCCATTTTGAATTTATTCTATTAGGAGTTTTTTGAATTTCATAGTGCTTAATGATTTCCACCAAATATGGGAGGTTTTTGACCATTCTTTTCACAAAGCTATTTTAGCTTCTTTCTCTCGTCTCCTCTCCTCCTGTGACTGTTATGTTTATTTGGTTTGCACGATGGTGCCCTACAGGTCTCTGAAGCTCTGTTCATGTTTCATAATTCTTTTTTCTCTTTCTTGACTGAACAATCTCAATTAATGCTTCTTCAAGTTTTCTGATTCTTTTTTTTTAAACTAAAATCTGCTCTTTGATCTCCATTGATTTTTTAAAAAAAAATATTGTTTCTTTCACCTCCAGAGTTTCCATTAGTGTTTTAAATATTGTATATCTCTTTATTAATATTCTCCATTTGGTGTGCATTATTTTCATACTTTACATAATTGTAAAAGCCGATTACAGTCTTTCTAGTAAAGAAACATCTGGGGTCCCTCAAACAGTTTCTGATGACTGTGTGCATGTGTGCATGTGTGTGTATGTGTGTGTGCATGTGTGCGTGTGTGTATGTGTGTGTATCATACTTTCCTGTTTCTTAGCATCTTTCAGAAGTTTTTGTTAAAAATTGGACGTTTAAAATAATATAACTTGAAAGCTTTGGAAACCAGTCACTCCCTCTCCCTAGGATCTGTTGTTGCTATTTGCTGTTTAGTGACTTTTCTGGACTAACTTTGTGAGGTCCTTGTTTCCTGTAAAATACAGTGAAACCATTGACATCTATGCTTGCTTGGCTCAGTGGTCAGCAAATGATTGAACAAATCCCTTGGATGCCTTGAACCAGTGATCCTTCCACACCTTGCTGAGGGCTTTCTCTCTCTCTCTCTCTGTGTCCAGTGAGCCTTCTACACCTCACTGAGTGCTTTCTGTCTGTGTTTGGGTGTGATAACTCCAGTGAGCCTTCCACACCTTGCCAAGGGCTTTCTCTCTGTTTTGGGATGTGATGACTCCAGTGAGCCTTCACCTCGCTGAGGGCTCTCACTCTCTGTGTCAGGGTGTGATGCCTTCAGTGAGCCTTCTACACCTTGCCAAAGGTGCTCTCCCTCTATGTTGGGGCGTCATGTCTCTAGTGAGCCTTCTACACCTTGCTGAGGGCTCGCTCTCTTTCTGTGTCAGGGTGTGATGTATCCAGTGAGTGTTCTACACCTTGCCAAGGGCTCGCTCTCCTCTGTGATGGGGTGTGATGTCTCCAGTGAGCCTTCTATACCTCACTGAGGGCTCTCTCTGTCTCTGTGTTGGGGTGTGATACCTCCAGTGAGCCTTCTACACCTTGCTGAGGGCTCTCTCTCTCTGTGTTGGGTATGATGTCTCCAGTGAGCCTCCCACACCTCACCGAGGGCTCTCTCTCACTGTGTTGGGGTGTGATGCCTCCAGTGAGCCTTCTACACCTTGCTGAGGGCTCTCTCTCTCTGTGTTGGGTATGATGTCTCCAGTAAGCCTCCTACACCTCACCGAGGGCTCTCTCTCACTGTGTTGGGGTGTGATGCCTCCAGTGAGCCTTCTACACCTCACCAAGGGCTCTCTCTCATCTGTGTTGGGCATGATGTCTCCAGTGAGCCTTCTACACCTCACTGAGGGCTCTCTCTCTCTTTGTGTTGGGGTGTGATGCCTCCAGTGAGCCTTCTACACCTCACCAAGGGCTCTCTCTCCTCTGTGTTGCGTATGATGTCTCCAGTGAGCCTTCTACACCTCGTCGAGGGCTTTCTCTCCTCTGTGTTGGGTGTGATGCCTCCAGTGAGCCTTCTACACCTCACCGAGGGCTCTCTCTCCTCTGTGTTGGGTGTGATATCTCCGGTGAGCCTTCTACACCTCGCCGAGGGCTCTCTCTCCTCTGTGTTGGATGTGATGTCTCCAGTGAGCCTTCTACACCTTTCTGAGGGCTCTCTCTTTGTCACGTTGTGATGCCTCCAGCACTCCGGCAGTTTAGAGCTCAGCTTCAGCCTTTGCTGCCTGTTGGTGCAGGAACTTGAGGTCTGCCAGAAGTGAGATACTGGGGCTTCTCAGGTCTTTTCCTGGGTGGGCCAGAGCCTTGCTCATGCCCACGACCTGCGGGGACACAGGAATATCTCAGAGTATTTGAAGTTCCCTGTAAACATCTCTTTTTCAAGATCTTCCTGTTATGTTTTCTGGACAGTCTGTTATATGCTGCAACTGCTATCACTTTCTCAGGCAGCTGTGAGGTTAAACAACTGTCACTTACCATTTTCCACACACACCCTGGCTGAATACTTTCCCTGGGGAGTTTCTGGATCAGGTGAGATGATAACAAGACCTGTGCATGGGGCTTTTCCAAGGTGCTGCCCGACAGATGAAATAGGGTCAGTTCTCTGGGGGTGGGGCTTTTTGCTGCTCCCTAAACCTGGACTCTCCAGTTGCTGCAAGACTGCTGGTTTTGGGAACAAACATGGTTGGGGGGTTTCTGGTTTTCAAGGCTGCTGTGGGCTGGGGAGGGGTGATATGGGACAAGTCAGAACCACAAAGCTTACCAACCTACCAAGATTCACCTGCTGTTCTTGAATAAACATGACTCACATTTTTGCAGGTCTTTAGATAATTTTTAGAGTTCTGGAAGCGTTATTTTGGTATTTTTTCCCAGTGTTCTTATTGCTTTTAAGAAGGAATTGAGTTTTAGGGTCTTTGAGATTTTGGATGTGTCACTCTGTATTCTATTTTTAAATTTAAAAAACTCTGTTATCTCTATATAAATTATTTTAGTTTACAGTATATTGTATATAATAATAATATAATCATCCTGCCATTTATCTTATTAATAATATATTTTTGAATATAGTTTTTGACTATTATTGTTCATTTGTGTTTCAAAGTTAATTTTGGAATACTGCCTTCATATTCTGAAAATTAATCTTTTGATATTTGATTGAGACTCTTAAAAGGATGGATTCATGTGGGAAGAATTACAGTCTCTGGGGTTTTGATTAAATATTCAATTTCAGGAACATTAGTATGGCTCTCCATTTATTCAAGTCTTCTTTTCTGCTCTTTAGTACTTTTTTTTGCTTATTTTACAAAGGTCCCACATACTTATTTATGAGTTTATTTCAGTTATAAATGGGCTACTACTTGGTTATGTCTTCAGTAGTCTAAAGCCATTTTTCAGAATTCATTCGGTTCTTCAGGGGCCATAGTAGTGAGTTAAATGAATATATAATAGGGACCATTACCCTTGCATTCCTAAGACCTTTAAGGGTGGCACTAATCCCACCTCCACACCTACCCTTAGAATATGGTATTGTTTCAGACTCATTATTTTGGCCAGTGGTGCGGCTTCCATGTGGTCTTCCCCATTATAGCCTTTCCTTCTCCAAATGCCAAGAACCCAATATGGGGACCGACTCAGGGGCTGCATGCACTCTGGGGTGGGCAGTCTCTAAGGAGACCTCCACAGCACTCTCAGCATCTGGGACAGAAAGCTTCCTGCTAAGTAAGGGGGTCTTGGTGGTGTATCTTTCTGTTTATTGCATAATTTGATCTCATTTATTTAAAATGTTTATGCATGTACCTGCATATAAAAATAGATACACATACATTTCCAAAAGCTTACAATAAAATACTGTAACCAAATATCTTCGAAATGCATTCAGAACTCTTTTTCCTAAGCTTAGAAATATAGCCTTGAAGTGTGCTTTGAAACTCATGTTCCTCTCTCTTTCCCACCAGACACTCCCTTGTCCTGTGCATGCTTATCTAACTGCATGGTTACTTAACACTCCCAGAGGCTCATCTTAAACCAGGCATGGGCCCCTGTTGTGAAATCCTCCCATTTAGGGGGAGTCATGAACAATGAGTTCACCACCACTAGGCTGCAGTCAAGATAATGACGACCAGACCTCCAGACGCCCAAGACAGCCCTCAGAACGAGACATGCAGGCCCTTACCCAGCACGACCCCCACGTGTTTCTCATACTAAGTTTCCCTTCTTACCTCCTTCACCCAGCCCGCAATTGAAGATGGTTTCTTCATGGCTTGAGCCCTGCCATCTCCCCAGCTGCTGGCATTTGGAATAAAAGTTACTTCCCTTTCCCCACACCTCACCTCTTGTATTCAGCATGACAGGTGGTGAGCAGCTTGGCCTGAGTTTACTGCAACATCATGTTCTAAAACCTATAGTTGAGGGGGGATTATTTTATCTATGAAGCTATCTCTGTCTCTATCTTATTTTGGGTTCCTGCAGAAGCAGACTCTGATTCAAGGACTTGTGATTGTATCTTCTTGTAGACAAGGTCAGGAAGTACAAGTGAGGGAGTGGGGAAATGAGACAGGGACGGAGAAAGCTGATGAAGGTTGTGCATATGAGCGGGTCACTGGGAATCCACCTGGCTGGAGACCCTTTAAGAAACTCCATGGAACACACCTAGAATTGTCTCACCAGAAGGTGGGGAGGTGGAGGCATTTATTCACTGACTCCCACCCCTGTTGGTTGAGGGTTTTCCCTGGTACCCTGCCGCTGAAATTCTGGCATATGTCCCCACTTAGTGGAGGAAATACTGGTGGTGCTGGAGAAAGTTCAGCAGAGAAGCAGACAGGTGCAAATGCTTGAGGCAGGAGGCTGTCACCAAGCTGGGAACCAGCTATCACTGCTTCACGTGACCTCAGGCGAACTGAGGGGATTGGTCCCATCAACAGTGTCTGCTATAACCACATAAATGATTCTAAAAAGTCACAGGTCTCCAAATATATTTGGAATGGAAAAGTGATTTACCTAATTTTCCCCAAGCCAGTCTGGTATGGTGGCATGGATAATCCGTATTGGCAAGGGTCAATTTCAGATCTAATGTTTCAGCATGGTTCAGAAACGTCTGACAGCACATCTCTAATTCCTACTAGCCAAGTGTCATTGTGGGACTGCCTTTTAATGCACGGATTCCCCATTTCATGTTGTTATGATTGAACATAATTAGGGAAGCCTTCTTGATGAGCATGCTCTTAAATGAAAAGAAAGTCTGATCTATGGCAAATACATTCTCTCTGGTGATTTAATGTGACAGACAGAACAAACTGACCTAAAAACTTAGAAAACTTTAAAAAAATAATTCTAATTTCCAAATTCAAATTGGCTATAGTGAGTTAATCAGGGAGTTTAGAGAGAGAGAGAGAGCATGGTTTGTTTCCCTACCGTAGCCCAGTTTCAATACCGTGGCTTTAGGTATGTTTGTTTTAAACACTGTCCTTGATGTCTAGAAGCTCACATGGATACTTGTACATGTGGGTGTCCAGCTCAGTGCCATGCCACCTGTGGAAAAGGGCAGCGGGCCCACAGGAAGCGTCATGAGGTGTGAGCACCTTTGTAACATGACAGGGCAGCTGAGCAGAGACTCTAATTATTCCCAATCATTTGCACCTCCCATTTCTCGCCTTGTATATTTCAGTCCACCCCATGAACCTTCGGTTGTCCTCATTCTAGGGTCTCTTCTGCAATCTTTGTCAATCCACAAGAGGATACAGGCTAAGGTTCATTGAGAGGCAGAGAGGAGACACAATAAGTGTTTTCTGAATGGGATTGTTTTTTGAATTTGCCCGAAGCGAGAAGCATCTACTGGAATGAATGCTAACACTACATTCAGAGTATGGGGCCCCAGTAAATAACCCCCAGTGAGGATTCCCACAAGGTCCTGGGGCTCTGCAAGGTCTTTCCTAGTCATGCTGCCTTCTTGACTGGGGGAGGCACGGCAAGGATTCGTGGGCAGAGCTCATGACTTAGCCACCCTCTCTTGACAGAGCAAGGACACCTGCTCCATATGTTTGCTTTCGTTATTAATAACATGTTCACATTTCAGATGAATATTATACCAAATTAGCCTAATTATGTATGGCAGCTAATTTTCTGAGTAATAGGCAAGTATTCAGAGGCTTTAAAACATTGTGGAGAACGCTCAAATTACAGCTGTGAGGCTTTGTTAGGGGTGTGGGGAAGGAAGGGAGGTGGCAATTCTGGTGGGCTTCTAGGGGGAATCCCCTCATAGAGGGAGGAGCTAGTGTCTTTATATTCAGGAAGCTAACTGGAGCATTCCTGAATAGATACCATGCCCTTCAGCAAAAACTTGCCCACAGGGTCCTTCTGCTCTTGTTTCCAAGCAGCTACTAGATCCCCAGTGAATCTCATCACAAACACATTTGTGGCATCTGGGGGGGGACCAGTCTTCACTGTGCAGGACTTTACTGTCCTTTGAAGGATGTTTAGCATCCCTGGGCATCCCCAATGCTGATAGTGTGCTCAAAGCATTGTGACAGCCACAAATGTCCCTACAGATTTGTCATGTCTTCTGGGAGTGGCTGGACTGCCTCTGTTGAGATCTGTTGCTAACAGAATATTTTTGCGGGCAAAAATATATATCTCATCCTTGGTTAAAATCCTTCAATAATTAAAAATAAGCCCTAAAATGGAAGTTTCTGTGACTTTGCATTTTTCTCAGGATAAACTCCACTCATGGCCATGCCCCTCAGGCCCGGCTCTGCCTTCTCACTGACTGTTCCAGCCATGCTGACCTTGCTTCCAAGCCCAGCTCAGGCCCAGGCCTACTAAGGCCTTTTCCCACCTGAATGTCCATCCTGCCTCCTCCCGCACCCTCCTCTCCACGCAGAGGCTCCTCCTCTCTGCGGGCCCCAGCGCAGCCAACACCTCCTCTGCAGCCCTCCCTGGTCCCGATGACTTTAAAAGGGCCCCCCACCCTGGTATCTTTTACCACCTCCTCCCATTTTACCTCCATTGAGCTTTCTTGATTTGCGATCCCAGGTATATTGATTTGCTCACTGGTTTATTATTTGTCTTCTGTTGCTGGCTCCATAAGGGCAGATACAGCATCTGTTCTGCTCATGGGTCTGTGCCTTGCTGAGACCTGAAGACAGCTGGTGGCTGAATGCTTAGAGACCCCCATGTATTTTCAGGGGGCCAGCTATAAAGGAGTGCCTTTATAGTGCCTTTAATGGGAGCCCCAAAGCACCTCTACCATAGTCAATGCAAATAAACAGCTCTCTGTGTCTAGGTACCAAAGGGCCTGAGACAGTCCCCCAAAGTAGAGACAGGGGGAAGCAGGCAAAGTTTTCTGCACCTGAGGCCAGTTTGGAAGTGGCCA
Organism: Pongo abelii; assembly: GCF_028885655.2. NCBI lineage: Eukaryota > Metazoa > Chordata > Mammalia > Primates > Hominidae > Pongo > Pongo abelii. The sequence goes on along the minus strand of NC_072005.2, from coordinate 33,662,232 downwards.
GGAAAAGGCTCCTGGATCTGAAGGACACACGGATGTCAGAATGACTGTGGACCTGACGCCTCCCTGACACCGAGACTCAGATGAGGAGTTGCCCTGTCCCCCACCCCCACCTGGGCTATCTGAGATCCCCCATCCAGAAGAAGAAGGTAGGGGAGGAGGAAACACTTTTAATCCTGAAACTTCTGCATTTACCCAGAAGAAAATGAGTTTATCTGGAGGTAACTATAAGACACTTTTGCATCAGACAAAAATGTGAACTGTAAAAAATTGAGTTCAGTTACAGAAAGTTACATTTTTGCACACTGAGTATAGTGATGAAAACTTTAGCCCATGAAGTGATGGTGTTAATAATAATTATCCTGATTTACACTCTATAGCAACTTTACATAATGGTGTCTGATCCTTACAATGATACCCTGAGGCTGCGGGAGAGCTGGGCTCTGAATCCAGCTGTTCTGTCTGGAAGTTTGTCTGTTTGTTGCTGTGCTCTGTGCTGCATCCTGGAGTGTTCACGGAAGAGTCAACATTTAGATCAAGAAACATGAAGCCTGTCTTCGAATCCTGGGTTGATGGCCTGCCTGTCTAACTTACACATTGTCCATAAAAAGTGGTGGAGATCTGAGATCTGGGAGATCTGAGATTTCCCAGACACCCGTGGGCCACCAGAAGCTCAAGATCTCCCAGCATTCCTCCTTGGCATCCCTCAGCCGAGCCCCAGGAACAAGGCTCACAGTGGTTGATGGGTTTCCAGCAGTCCTTCTGCAGCAAGCCTTCAGACTCAGAGATGCCTTCTTCTGGAACTATTTTCCTCAGCTGGCTGTGGCCTGAAGCCATAGTGCAAACACCCTTCTGCTGGACTCAGGGACTTGAGGGGGTCTATCTTAGGTTTGGTAGCCATCGTTAGGCTACTAGTCCTATCATCAAATCTTAAAAGCTATTGTCAAGGCTCCCTCAAATTTGAGGTTGAATGATGAAATTAATGATGACATTAATGGTAATATCACTAATAGCAACATTTATTGAATATCTATTACATGCCAGGCACTATGCTAAGCCCTTTCCTAGATTTGCTCATTTAGCTTTTGCAATAATGTGATGTAGGAGCTACCATTGTTGTCTTCATTTCACTGATAGTGAATTTGAGACTCAAAGACATTGTTTAAAAATAACATCCACAGTTGTGTAGCTGCACCTTTGTCTGTCTGGTCTACAGTGGGATTCTCAATCAACATGCCACACCTTCCAGCCATAGTCGTGGTCATTGTGGCTGCCCCTATATGCCAGTACTGTGCAAAATGCTTTATGACTAAGGTTGGTTCTAAAGTTACATGGAGGGTGTGACAGTAGAAATACATAGGTAACTCCAAATCACTGCTAAAAGGAAAAAGAAAGAAAAAGAAAACCCAGAATCAGTTGTTAGCAGGTGAGTTGGGCCTCATCAGTGTGAGCGTCAGAGGTGGCAAAGGGATCGCAGGGGCCTGGGATGTCCTCACTTTTGTGGCTGGGCTTGGACACAGGCTGCTAATGCTCTTCTGCCATCTCTGTGAGCAGAGCAGAAGCCACATGTTCACCCGGCTCTGTGATGAAGCTGCTGTTCTTCCTGATGAATCCACTGCTAGCGTAATCCAGAACTGACAACTTTATTTCCAAAACCTGCAATTATTTTGCCTGGTAGGAATTGCTGCCATAGTTTATAGATGGAGATGTAAAGTGCAGAACCTTAAGTGAGATGCCTGAGGAAGCACAACATCGTCTAAGCAATGGTGCTAGGGTTTAAACCCAGACCTGTCCCATTCTGATAACATGACATCTCCATTTCTCTGCGGATCCATCACTATCAGTCTTTGAAACTTTCTTTTTTATTTTATTTATTTAGTACAGCAATAAGACAGATCTCAGGGGCTTGGGAGAAACCGTTTTGCCATCCTAACACACACGTACACACACCCCCACACACACATATACACACGCATACCTTCTGTGTAAAAATCTGGTAAGAATTATTTGAATAATATGTTCAGAGATTCTCCTCTTATTTCAAAATTTCTCCCGCGTAGGGATGAGGGTGGCTAAAGTGTCGCTGGCGTGACAATGGCACAGTTTGCAACAATGTTCTGCAAATCTTCTGATCATCAGAATTATCTAGGGAGCTCTTAAAAAAAGCATGGGCTGGGTCCCACCCCATAGTTTTGGCAGCAGTGGGGTAGAGAAGGAATCTGTTCTTAACAAGCCATATCCCTCCACAGGTTTGGTAGCCACTGATTTAAAAGACAGCTCCCTGGCCTGGGAGCTCAGGGTCTTAGGTTCCTGTCAGGGCTCTGTCAGTGACTTGCTTCATGACTTTGGTAAGTACCCTCCTCTGTGCTGGACTCTGTTTCCCCAACTATAAAATGAAGGGAATTGGAATAAATTAGGAATCTCAAACTGGATTCCTGTAGGATCATATGTGTTTCATTTCATGACTTGTGCCCAGAGATGATACTAAAGATAATTCCAAAGAATAGTGCAGGCAGGGCTAAAGGAGGGGAAAAGGAGAAGGTGATGGGTAAAAGGAACAAAGTTTCAGGTATGCAAGTTCTGGGGATTTACCTAAGATCACAATGCCTGTATCTAACAATACTGTGTTTTAGGTTTATAATTTACTCAGAGGGTGTATGTTATGTTAAGTGTTCTTACCACCTACCCCCCAACAATTAACACTAATAATAATAAAGGGGGTGGGAGGAATCTTTGGGAGGTGATGGATGTGTTTGTGGCCTTGATGGTGGTGATGGTTTCACAGGTGTATACATATCCAGCCAACTTATTGAGACGTATACATTAAATATGCACAGCTTTTTACATGTCAACCACATCTCTACAACGTTTTTTTAAAAAGAGAAAGAAGGCTGGGTGCAGTCGCTCACACCTGTAATCCCAGCACTTTCGGAGGCCAAGTCAGGCAGATCAGTTGCGGTCAGGAGTTCAAGACCAGCCTGGCCAACATGGTGAAACCCCGTCTCTACTAAAAATACAAAAATTAGCCGGCGTGGTGGTGGGCACCTGTAATCCCAGCTATTTGGGAGGCTGAGGCAGGAGAATCACTTGAATCTAGGATGCAGAGGTTGCAGTGAGCCGAGATCACACCACTATACTGCAGCCTGGGCAACAGAGCAAAAATCCATCTAAAAAAAAAAAAAAAAGGAAAAGAAAAGAAAAAAGAGACTGGGCGCGGTGCCTCACGCCTGTAATCCCAGAACTTTGAGAGGCCGAGGCAGGTGGAACACAAGGTCAGGAGTTCAAAACCAGCCTGGCCAATATTGTGAAACCCCGTGTACTAAAAATACAGAAATTAGCTGGGTGTGGTGGTGGGTGCCTGTAGTCCCAGCTACTCAGGAGGCTGAGGTAGAGGTTGCGGTGAGCCAAGATCTCGTCACTGCACTTCAGCCTGGGTGACAGAGCGAGACTCTGTCAAAAAAAAAAAAAAAAAAAAAAAAAAAAAAAAAAAAAAAAAGTAGTGCCGGCACTGACTAAGTGACGCTGGCCATGGTGCTGAAACAGGATTCTTTTTTTTAATTAACGTGGAGAGATTTTTATATTTATTAATTTTTCTTTTTTCTTTCTTTTTAAATTTCAACTTTTATTTTAAATGTGGTGGAGTACATGTGCAGATTTGTTACATGGTTATACTGTGTGATGCTGAGATTTGGGGTATGACTGATCTCATCACCCAGATAGTAAGCATAGTACTCAATAAAAAGTTTTTCAAAGCATATATCACTCCTGTCCCCCCTGAAGTAGCCCCCAGTGTCTATTGTTTTCATCTTTATGTCTATGTGCACCTAATGTTTAGTGTCCACATATAAGGGAGAGTATGTGGTATTTGGTTTTTGTTCCTGCATTAATTTACTTAGGATAATGGCCTGCAGCTCCATCCATGTTGCTGCAGAGGACATGATTTTATTCCTTTTTATGGCTGTGTAGTATTCCATAGCATGCATATATACATATGGGATATATATAGCTGGGACATATATATATATATATCACATTTTCTTTAGTCAGTCTACCACTGATGGGCACCTGGGTTGATTCCGCGTCTTTGCTATTGTTAATGGTGTTGCAATACACATAACAGTACAGGTGTCTTTTTGGTAGAATGTTATATGGTAGTTCTATTTTAACTCTTTGAAAAATCTCCATACTCTTTTCCATAGAGACTGTACTAATTTACATTGCCATCAACAGTGTATAAGCATTTTCTTTTCTCCACAATCTCATCAATATTTATTTTTTGACTTTTAATAGCCATTTTAACTGGTGTGAAATGGTATCTAATTATGGTTCTGATTTGCATTTCTGTGATGACTAGTAATGATGTGCTTTTTAAAAATATGCTTGTTGGCTGCTTGTATGTCTTCTCTTGAGAAGTGTCTGTTCATGTTCTTTTCCCACTTTTTAATGGATTTTCTTCTTGCTTGTTGATTTATGAAACAGGATTCTTGAGGCGATCGTTGGTTAGTTGTTTGCCCTTTAGTTGCTGAATGATGGAGCAGTCTGACAGGTTCTTGGGCAGACCACAGGTGCCAGGATGGTGGGGAGGTTATTTAGGGGGTTTAGGATAATTACTATTTACGTATTTATTTATTATGGGGGGGGGTCTCACTCTGTTGCCCAGACTAGAATGGGGTGGCACCGTCACGGCTCACTGCAGACTTGAACTCCTGGGCTCCTGCAATCCTTCCACCTCAGCCTCCTGACTATCTGGGACTACAGGCATGCATCACCATGCCTGGCTAATTTTTTATTTATATTTTTGTAAAGATGGGACCTTGTTATGTTGCACAGTCTGGTCTCAAACTTACAGGCTCAAGTGATCCTCCTGCCTTGGCCTCCCAAAGTGCTGAAATTACAGGGATGAGCCACTGCACCTGGTCTGTTTACCAATTTAAATGGAATGATTTTAACATTTAACAATCCTGACAGCTGAGCTTGTGAGTACCAACTGACTACCAATCTTGCCTGAATAGTAATTTTATTATTATTATTTGGTTTTATTACTTTTAAAATACTAATTACTTGTTAATATTGAAGAACAGAAGAATTTTTACTCATAAACCCGGATATATAGCTTCTCTTGAAAAAGTCTGGCCACACTGGATCTGAACTTCTGCCTTGTAACTGAAGAACAGTTATTCATTTGGACTTAGCAGGTCCTGGCCAGGTGACTGTAGGCATTTCAATCTGTGATTCCTGGGCTAATGTGATTCTTTTGATCTTGAAGCACAAAGTCTTTGGATTCTTTGCTTTTCAAGCTCATTCCTGAATGAGGTGAAATGGGCCAGCAGGTGGGAACTATAATGGAAAACTGGGCCCTGTGAAGAGTCAGTGACTTTAAGGTGAGATTTGAAGCCTATTGAAGCTGATGGCACCTCTTTAAGCTACAAATGACCCCTCGTCAGGAGCTGGGTGAGGCTGGCCTTCAGTGCAGACTAATCCCAAGCATGTTTCACTGAAACCTCTGAGTCACTGGCACTAGGAGGTGGTGTGCCGGCCTAACTCGTACTTTTTCCAGAGGTGACATGCCTGTCCTTCATGCCACCGACTATATCTACAGCTTCTCGCTTATCTTGCTTTTAGCCTCAATTACAGGAGTGGCTTGTCAATTTGACTTTAATTCTGAATTACCTCCTTGAGACGGTAAGTGTCTGTCAGCAGAGGCTCTCACACTAAAGATCAAATCCCCTCTGCCTCTGGAGTTCTGACCTTCTGCCTGACAGCCTTTCCCCAAAGACCTGGATTCCCAACCCTGTTCTCATTTTCACTAATGAAAAACAGGAATTCCTAAACCTGATTTTTTCCAAGAATCAGAGATGAATTGCTGACTCTGCTCAGGGAAGGGTTGATTGTGTGTTACACACTGAATAACAGCAGCAGCAACAACAGCAATAATAAACATTTCCTCCGTTTTTCCTCAATTATTTCTGAGGTCCTATTACCATACCCTGTGGTAGGCTTTGGATGATGGTGAATAAGTCATACACAGTGATTTTGAAACTTAAAGTCTTATGAAAAATCCTATATTAGGCTGGGATGCCTCAGAAGCAGATCCTGAGGCAAGGATTCCAGTGCAAGTAGTTTACTTTGTAGGTTCAGGTGACACTGGTAGAGAAGTGGTGTAGTGACACAGAAAAGAGAAGGCAGTAAATAAAGGGGGTGCTATTAAGCCAGATGCCACAGTGAACTACTGAAGTTTAAACCCATGGGAAGCTAAAAATTTGTAAAAATACATACCTCAGAATCATTCCTCCCAAAGGGTAAGAGATTGGGGTATTTATACATCAACTCCAGAGAATAACTGGTCAACTGCTGCTGCCACAGGCTGTTAATTCTTTACCGTTTATATCCTGCAAGACAATCGCCTTCCAGGATTCCAATAAAAGGTCTCAGAACCAGAGATACAGAAACTGGTTGAACCCCCTAAAATGAGAGGCTGTATGGGAGGCACTAACAACGTCTGCCATAGGGACCAACATTCATCAAAGATTAACCCAGAAAAACCTATAAAATGACAACCGTGATAAGATTTCTAAGGAGAGATGCATTTAGTAGGGAGATTTTTCCTGGTCATATTTATTTGAATAAAAGCTGTCCATATGTAGTTTATCAGATATTTCAAAACTCCATGAGATTCAGTGACTTGCCAGTCAGAGGCAGAGCCAGGACTTGAACCCAGGGTCCCAAGGTGGAACCCCTGCTTAGTCTACCATCCTACTTTTTCCAGAAATGAAATCATCTATTCTTGACTATATACAGAGTAAAACAGCAGGCAGCTGCAGCCAGAGAGAATTAAAGAACAATGTTGCTGCACCCTGAGGGAAGCCTTTCTTCAACTGCATAAACAGCCAGCTATCTCTGTATTCCTGTAATTGTATATATTTTTTGGTAGCTCTGCATATTCCAAGAGGGGAGGAAGAGCCAAACTACCTCCAAGGGAGAGGAAATCATTTTTTTTTTTTTTTTTTTGCCTCTCTGCCTTTTCATTAACACCTGGAGCAAATTCCCAGCCTTCCAATGTCTAGGAAGTTAATAGAAGTATCTGGCCCCACTTCCAAGAATTGCTGATTTTTATTTCATGAGCTGGACATGATTTTCATGACTGATTATGTGCCGAGCTCCAATGTTGCTATTACATAACCATCTGCAACAAAAATATTCAGTAACAATGCATCCAAAAAATGATAGTGCCAGAGAATTAGGACCAAATGGAATGTTATGTTTCACAGTTAAAATAAATCCCTTTCTGGACATGGGCATCTCAGGAGGGCTAAAATCTGGTTTTGGATGCTTCCTAAGACTGGATGGTTTAATGGATATAAAGGAGATGTTTCTGGATTTTTTCCTGGATAAACAATGAGCAGCTAAGTTAATTAGAGGTTTGAACCCCTGGGAAGAACAGCTTGAAGAGAACCAAGGTCATTTATGCCTGCTTGTCTATGCACAAATGAACAGATCCCAGCTAAGCTGTGCTGGTGCTATACTGCTTGTTTTAAAATCAGAGGCAAGCTCATGTTTCAGAGTGTCCACATTTTCTCTAGGACTCATTTAACATATTTACCCAGGGTGGTGCTGAGGTCTTTGAAATTAGATCAAATGCTCTTAATTTGCAATGACTATGTTTGGAAATAGGAAATTATGACTCATCTTTGAAGAAGTTGAATCCTTCATGTAGGTGCATGATTTTTTAACAGTTGAGTGTAAAAAACACCAACTGTTTTTCCTATGCTCTTATCCCACTCACAACAATCAACACAGACGATTTCTATGACCAAATGTGTGAAGGTTCTCTCACCACACATACCACGCAAGCAGTCAGTTTGCAGTAGACACCAGCTGGGTATCCTCCGATTCAATTCAGTTCTGACACGGCCTAGCTGAAGAGAGCATCAGGTTCCACAGGGTGAGGGATCTGTACCACGAGACAGCCCCTGCCTCCAAAGCCAGGTGCAAGCCCCAGGTTATTTTGCCTGTGCTTCTCACTGCCCAGCTATAAGTCAGGGTTTTTGTGGACCCCTCTTTGGGTTTTATTAGTTTGCTAGAGTGACTCGCAGAAGTCAGGGAAACACTTGTTTATCAACTTATTTTAAAGAATATTACAGAAGATGCAGATAAACAGATTCATATGGTGATACATGGGGGAAGGGGCATGGAGCTCCCATGCCCTCCCTAATGCACCACCCTCTAAGAACCTTCACATGTTCAACTCTCTGGACGTTCTCTGAACTTAGTCTTTTTGGTTTTTTATGGATGCTTCATTACAGAGGCATGATTGATGAAATTATTGGTGATCAACTTATTCTTCAGCCTCTCTCTGCTCCCTGGAGGTTTGGAGTGGGGCTGAAAGTCCCAAACTGTCTAGTTGTGCCTCGGTCTTTCCATTGACCACCCCCATCCTGAAGCTACCTAAGGCTGCCAGCCATCAGCCAATTCACTGGTATACAAGAGACATCACTTTGGAAATATTAAGGATTTAGGGGTCATATGCTAGGAAACAGGGTTGAAGATTTTTCTTAGTCAGATTGTGTTGCCATAAGGGAATACCCGAGGATGGGTAATTTATAGAGAAAAGAGGTTTATTTGGTTCATGGTTCTGCAGGCTGTACCAGCATGGCACCAGCATCTGCTTCTATGAGGGCCTCAGATGAAAACGGTGGAAGATGGAGGGGAGGCGGTGTATGGAGCAATCACATGGTGAGAATAGGAAGTAAGAGAGCTAGTGGGAGGGGCCAGCTCTTGTCAACAACCAGTGCTGTTGGGAATGAAGAGCGAGGACCCATTTACTCCTGCAAGAAGGGCATCAAGCCGTTCATAAGGAATCCAGCTCCATGGCCCAAACCCTCCCACCAGGCCCCACCTCCAACATTGGGGATCAAATTTTAACTTGAGACTTGGTGGGGCAAAACAAACCATATACAAGACATATCAAAGACCAACTCTGCATATTTTATAATATCACAACAGTGCATGCCATGGGCCTGAGGAGACCTGAGTTTCAGAGAAACTGAGTTTAGAGATTCTCTTATTTCACCCTCATCTCAAAAAGGAAAATAAGTCATTGTGTGAAAAAGACACCTGCACTTGTATGTTTACCACTGCACAATTTACAACCACAGAGATACAGAACCAGACTAAGTGCCCATCAACTGATGAGTGGGTCAAGAACACATGGTACATATACACCACGGAATACTGTTCAGCCATTAAATATAACAAAATAATGTCTTTTATAGCAACTTGGGTGAAGCTGGAGGCCATTATTTTAAGTAAATTTACTCTGGAATAAAAATAACAAATACCACATTTTTCACTTACATGTAGGAGCTAAGCTATGGGTATGCAAAGGCAAACAGAGAGGTATAATGAACATTGGAGACTCAGAAAAGAGGGATTATGGGAGGAGGATGAGGGATGAAAAATTACCTATTGGGTACAATGTACACTATTTGGGCGATGGGTGCAGTATACTATAAGCTCAGACTTCACTGCTGTAGAATTCATCCATGTGACAAAAAAAACCACTTGTACCTCTAAAGCTATTGAAATAAATAAAGAAATTATAGAACCAAATAAAAGTTGCTTAAAATATGAGAAAATAAAGATAGTTTTCACATAGAATCTTGCATCTTTGAGCCTCGACATGGTCAGCTGTCACTGAACAGAGGCTGCTCAGGTAGGCGAATGGGTGCCCCCCAGGCAGCCCTGTGCCCACCACCGCCTCCCGCTCCTGGTCCCTGAGGCTGAGTGTCATTTGCCATTTTTCACGGTACCTGTGTTGCTGCTCTCTCATTCCTGATCCCTTCACTCAATCACATTTCCTTCTTGGCTTTGCGTGCTTTTGGATTTTCAACCTCCTAAATATATGGTCTTCTTTAAGGTTCCATCTGTCTTTAAAATTCTGCCATTCTGTCTCGAAAGATCATGCAGCAGGCCTCTTGCAGATGTGGAGTGTCTGACATGATGATTTCAGTGCCATGTTTCTTGAGGGAATGGCTGCTTCCTGATGGTGCTTCATCGAAAGCCACCTGCTTCTCTTATTTGGGTGACTAACTTGAAGCATGGAATGGAAAGTGATGAACTGGACAGGTGCATCATTTGGTTTTTATTCCTCTAAAGCAAACAGCTTTGACTCACCCTGGCTTTGGCTGAAGTTGAAATCTATTGGTCACATGATGACTGAAAAGACTAGAGTTACGTGAACTCTTGATCCAGGGGCTCCCATGAAGGCACTGGGCTCAAGTTCTCTTCATTCAGTGGCTATTATCTTCCCTTTTGGCTCTAAGAACAAACTCCACTTGTTAGATGACTGCCAGTGGCTCAAATCCCTCATTGTTTCCAGTTTAAGCCTAGTGGAAAAGAGAGTATGCTTTTCTCCCCAAAGGGCCCACTAAAGTCTCATTGTCTCTCTCTGACTCCGAACGTGCCATGCCTGTTCTTTAACCATTTCCATGTCCACGGGAATGGGACTTACTGGCTGGCTGGTCAGTCCTGTGTCCCACGCCCTCTCCTGCAGTCAAGGGTAGAGTCAGTCCCACTAGACATTCATGGACTGGGAGTGGGAAGGGGTGATTTCCTACAAGAGAACAAGGAAAAATTATCCAAAGAACAGAGAATGGATGCAGTGTATCAAAAATCATATATGTCCATCCATCACATTTGGGTTTCTTTTGCCTGAAACAAGTTATCAGAAGGCCCTGAGTGCATAGAAACCATTGTTCTTAAGAGTAAAGACATCCACCCCTGTAACCCCAACACTTTGGGGGTCCAAGGCCTGTGGATCATCTGAGGTCAGGAGTTCGAGAGCAGCCTGACCAACATGGTGAAACCCTGTCTCTACTAAAAATACAAAAATTATCTGGGCGTGGTGGTGCATGTCTGTAATCCCAGCTACTTGGGAGGCTGAGGCAGGAAAATCGCTTGAACCTGGGAGGCAGAGGTTTCAATGAGCCGAGATCATGCCACTGCACTCTATCTAGCCTGGGCAACAGAGTGAGACTCCATCTCAAAAAAAAAAAAAAAAAAAAAAAAAAGAGGGCATCATCATGCTTGAATCACTAGCAGTGAAATTGAAATAAATTATTCATTAAATATATATTTTCATCAAATATATAAAATTACTACAACAACCTCTCAATTTAGTAAACAGGTTTTTTTTTAAAGCAGCATCAAATGAGTGGTTTCATATTGGAAAGACCAAGAGATATTCTGAATATTTCATCTTCCAGCAGGTTGTCTGACAAGTATCGGGAGCCGTGGAGTGGTCTTCGTTTGGAGAAGTTCCATGTGTGCGATAGTGATTATGATGGCAGCATGGCCTTTGGGAAAGCACTCAATACATTAGCTAGTGGCATACACTCCATGCATTCACTACTCAGTGCTTTAGATGCACACATACCTTTATTCATTCACTCATTCATTTAATAGTTTTTGAATATCTAACTTCTGTCAGGATTTACAGCAACTTTTTCTGTGAAGGGTAGGTAGTAAATATCTTAGACTTTGTGGGCTACACGCTGACTATCACGTAATCTTCATTTCCTCACCAACTGTTTAAACATGTAAAAAACAGTCTTAGCCTTGGGGCCACACAAAAACAGGCAGTGAGCTAGATTTGGTGTGCAGGTATTATTTGCTGAACACCTCTAGAATGCAGGTGATATGGATTATTGATTGAATAAAAAAGATGAAGATCTCTGCCCTTATGAAATTTTAATTCTAGTGTTCATTAAATTCTCAGAAAAATCCTATTACAGTTATCATTTAGCTCTCTTTCAGAGATAAGGAAAGAGAGTAGCGGTTCAAGGTCCCAGAATTGGTAAGAAGAAAAGCTGGGCCGTGAACCCAGATCTGACTCCCAAACTTACACTCGTGAGCTTTGTGTTTTGCTCCATCACTGGCTGCACCATTCTCCAGGATGGCCTCAAGTCAATTAATTCAGCAAAGATAATAGAGAGTCCACATTTGGTAGGCACTTCGATATGTAAAGGAGGGTGAGGAAGGTGGTGTTCCAGGAACACAGACTGAAAGGTCCAAGGAAAGCCAGAAGCCAGGAACAGAAGGCATTTGAATAAAAATGGCAAATGCTTCCAAGAGGCCAGGTGAAGTGGGGATTGAAATCTTGCTACTAGTCCAGGAGTGGTAACTCATGCCTGTAATCCCAACACTTTGGAAGGCTCACTTGAGCTCACGAGTTCCAGACCAGCCTGGGAAATATGGAAAGACACCTTCTGTACAACAAATAAAAAATCAACCAAGCATGGTGGCTCATGCCTGTAGTCTCAGCTACTCAGGAGGCTGAGATGGGAGAATTGCTTGAGATGAGGAGGTTGAGGCTGCAGTAAGCCATGATCACACACTCCAGCCTGGTGGACAGAGCAAGACTCTGTCAAAAAAAAAGAAGGAAAAGAAGGAAAGGAAGAAAGAGAGAAAGAGAAGAAAGAAGAAAGAGAAGAAAGAGAGAAAGGAAGAAAGAAAGAAAGAAAGAAAGAAAGAAAGAAAAGAAAGAAAGAAAGAAAGAAAGAAAGGTGGTCACAGGAGTTAGAAACATGGTGTTCTTGTGCCCATGATAAGAGCTCTTTGGATGGAGACATCAGGATGAAGCCAATTCAGGGTGGATTCAGGAGAGAATGGGAGTGGGAGGAGGTAGAGGTGGGTAGGTAGACAACTCAAATATTTTTGAAGACTGCCTGTGAAGAGGAGGGGAAGGATAGAACAGACTCTGAAGGAGTGTGTGAGGTAGACAGAGTTTCTTCTTTTAAAGGTAGAAGATACTAAAGTATTTTTGCAGGTTAATAGGATATATACAAAGATGAAGGGGATGGTGAAGATACAGGAGGGGCAGAGAACAAGAGAGTCAATGGGGTCCCTCATGAGGATGAAGGGGTTGAGGTGCATAGCTCAAGCAGAGCAGTGGACCTTTCGCACAGATGGGGAAGGACCTTCCTCAATTGTATGAGGACAGAAAGAGAGGAGGCAGTGATGCTGCAAGGTTAATAGACTTGGTAGATGGAAGATGAGGGTCTCTATTTAGTGGCTTCTGAGGATTGCATCTTTCTTGAGTGCAGTGTTATGTCCCTGAGCCAATGTGTCCAGAAGCCTGGAAGTTCAGCCTGCATAGGGTAAGAGAGGGAGACTGAGCTGAACACGTGCAAATTGCCAACTTCTCTTATTTTCTGCTATTATTCTTTGCTGAAAATCTTTTTCATGAGTTTGGCAGACTAAAGAAGCTTTCTCTTAGAAAAGAAAGAAGCATGGTGTTCAAAGCACAGCATTCTCATGTCACAGAACTGAATAGGCTGACAGCACTTGGGTGGTTTACGTTCTGAATTAGGATCTGTGAGCCAAGTGTCTAACATTCAAGGTCTCAGCAAAAGAATTCCTACTGCATGAGTCTCCTTGAGTCAAATTTACAAAAATCTTTAAAGAAATTTATCTAAAGCAAGTACGGAACCTAAAACCCAAGGACATCCAGTCTGCATTAAACCATCCACCTATGCTGCTCACAGTTCAATGTGTCTGTCTCTGCCACACAGATCACTTCAGTGGCAGGTGAAAAATAAAATATCCCTGCTGAATTCAAATGTGACTCCTACTAATATTAGGGCTGGTTTTTCTTCTTAGAGATTCAACCACTGAAGTTTAGTTCTTTATATTTTTCATATCATCTAACCTGATCTCTAATTCTGTCGGATGATTGAAATGGAAAAAAAAATTTGCCACGCATGGTGGCTCATTCCTGTAATCTCAGTAGTTTGAGAGGTCAAAGCAGCAGGATTGCTTGGGGCCAGGACTTCAAGACCAGCCTGGGTAACATAGCCAGAACTCGTCTCTATAAAAAAATTAAAAAATAAAAATTACCCTGGTATGGTAACATGTACCTGTACCCCCAACTACTCTGGAGGCTGAGGCAGGAGGATTTCTTGAGCCCAGAAATTCCAGGCTGCAGTGAGCTGTGATCGTGCCACTGTACTGCAGCTTGAGTGACAGAGCAAGACCCCGTCCCTGAAAAAAAAAATTAGAAAATTAAGATGAGTTTGTGTTCCCAATCTGCCTTTTTTTTTTTTGCTTTATAGTAAGAAATGCAAAATACAAAGAAAAAAACTCCCAGGAATTAAAGAAACAGGAGCTTTATCTATGTGAATTATGGAGTCTTGGGGTTGGAGAGGACCTCAGGTTCATGGCTAAACCTCTTCTTGATATAAGAATCCCTCCTTCATCAGCCTCCACATAAGGCCAGTCGGGCTGGCCCGACTCTATCAGTGATGAGGTGCTGACACCACTGTGATACGTCTTTCTCTTCTTAAAGGATTCTTCATGTGGAGTGACTTTAGTTTTCCCTTTACTTGCTCATCTTTCACTGCTGAGTTTTGTGGAATGTTTGAACCTTCCTTAAACAGAACTTATCCTCTTATGTTGGAAAATGGTTATTTTGCCATTCATGTACTATCCCCAGCAGCTGGGGTCATGGGCTGCGAATTATTCGGTCCTGGGTTTGAGTTGCATCCCACTCTTGCTGCGGCGTGACTTTAGGAAAGTCATTTCTTTTCTCAGAGCCTCAGCTTCAAATCTGTAAGACAACATGGTTCCACTGCCTGCTTTGCAGGACTGTTGTATGGAATGAGTTTTGTAATGAGCACAAAGGTTAAAATACAGTGCTCTGAAGTGTTCTACCCTACATCCCATGATAAATCAGTTTCTCTTTCTGTCACCTTGGGCAAGCTGCTTCATCCTTTAGTACATCTGCTTCCTTGTGTACAAAATAGCCACCCCTATGGTGGGGTTGTAAAGTTCAATGTAAACTGCTTACAGCCATGCCTGGCACATTGTAAATTCTCAATAGACATGTAATACTGATTTTTAGTTGATCACTTAACTAAATTAATTAATAATTAATAATTATTAATATTTTGCTGTTCTTTATAGGATTTTGGTGACTACTTTATCTTCAACCAGACCTTCAGCAGGTATAATATATTCTTGTTATAATTAACAATTGCACCTAGAAAATTAATTAGCAATCATCCATAATGAATAGCTGGTTTTCCCCTAGTTAATAGAAGAAATTATTGTGATTTTCAGTCAGGCCTTCACTGACAGTTTCACTAGAATTCTCCTTAGCAAAGATTTATAGACAACCTTGAAATTAAAAAACTAAAGGAGGGCTATTGGTTTGGTTTTGTAGACGGGAATAAAAGGATGTGGCTTTGTTTCTAGAACTCCTGATAGAAGGAGTGTGGCCAAAGAAGCTGCTACCATCTTGCACATTAATGACATCCAGGATTTTGGTCTATGTGTGAGTTAGTGGAGGGATGCCCAGGAACATTTGTTTCCAACACCCTGTTCCTTTTTTTTTCCCCATCATTAATTTGTTTGTTTGTTTGTTGTTTTGTTTTTTTGAGACAGAATCGCCCTCTGTCACCCAGGCTGGAGTGCAGTGGCATGATCTCAGCTCACTGCAACCTTCGCCTCCCAAGTTCAATCGATTTTCCTGCCTCAGCCTCCTGAGTAGCTGGGACTACAGATGTGCACCACCACATCTGGCTAATATTTGTATTTTTAGTAGAGATGGGGCTTCACCATGTTTACAGGCTGGCCTGGAACTCCTGGCCTCATGTGTTCTGCCTGCCTCAGCCTCCCAAAGCGCTGGGGTTACAAGTATGAGTTGCCATGCCTGATCTACCATCATTAATATGAATAAGACCAGGATTTGCTAGGACTGATCTGTGCGCTCAAGATAATCCTACCTGTTTTCTCAGAAGATTTTTCTGAAAAGCCTTGCCATCTTTTGGCTTTGTCATAAAATAAAGCCTCTCATGAATGTTCATGGGAGCTATAATAAACGTATGTTACTGAACAATAAAACTAAAACACAATTAACTGATTCCCATCATACACCTGCATTTTCTTAGTGAGACCAGACTTCATATCCCAAAATCAATTCCTCCTGAGAGACCTTTCTGGATCTCTGAAGGCAAATGGCCCTTGCTTTGGCAACTCTGATCTTCTGAGCCTATCCTGTTTACTCTTATTGGTCAGAGACATCTGCAAATGAAAGCTGTCATCCAAGTCCTTTGCATTTCAGGTGCTTGCATATTCTTGACAAATTAAAATTTGGCTTGAGCACCAGCTGGATAATGTGGTTGTCATATTCAATATGTCATATCCAAAGGCAGGACAGAGAGATTTGTACAATCTCAATACATTGCAACCAGAAAAAAAATTTTCTGGGCTGATCTATTTATTTTCTGACTAGATAATTATGGAATGATGGATGCTACTGCTATGATCTTCTTTTCATATGTGGACCAGATGGGCCATCCATCACCTCCATTTGCCCATCTATTCATCTATCCATCCATCTTTCCATCCATTTATCCATCCATCCATCCATCCATCCATCCATCCATCCATCCATCCATCCATCCATCTATCCATGGATCTATCTATCCATCTATCCATTCATCCATCCATGGCTTTGTACAACCAGATTAACAAGTGAGTAGAATTCATTTTAATATATGTATTTATACAAATAGTTCTCTTGTTCTAAATCAGACCTGGAAAGACAACAATTTATTTGACAATTCTGCTTCAGTGTTTCACAGGCACCACAAAGTGAATATTTACAAAACAAAATGCATAAAATTTCTTTCTGACAATTTATTTCTCCTTGAGTGTTTACATTTCAGCAAGTAGCATAATCATCCTCCTACTTGCTCAAATCAGAACCTGGGAATCATTCTTGACTTCTACCGCCTTCTAACTCCAATGTCCAAATCCTTTTGATTCATTTATCATTTGTCCACTTCTCTCTGTTTCTACTATTGCTACCCTCATACAGGCCATTAGCGTCTCATGTATGAGTTATTTTAATAGCTCTTGTGGTTTGCAGCATCTTAGATGGCTCACTTTGATTCCTGTCTCCTGGAATTCATGCCCACATGACATATTCTCCCCCTTGTTCTCCCTATGTTCTCCCCATATTTATATTCTCCCCATGTTCATTAGGAATAGAATGCCATTTTCAATAGAATATGGCAAAAGTGACAGAATGCAATTTCTGAAGCTAGACTAAGAAAAACTAGGACTTCAATCTTGCTCACCTACTCTCCCTCTGGCTCCTCTCCTTGTTTAATCTGAGGTCACAGGCAGCTGTGCTGTCAGCTCCCATATGGCCTCTGATCAGCAGTCAGTGAGATACTCAGGGCTTTAGCCCATCAGCTGCAAGCTACCATGATTGAATTTAGAAGCAAATCCTTTTCCAGTGGAGCCTTGAGGTGACTGCAGTCCTGGATGACACTTGGCAGCCTTGAGGGTGACTGAGCCGGAGGATCCAGGAAATTTGCCCCCAGATTCCTGACCCATAGAAGCCATGAGACAGACAATAAATGCTGCTGTTCCAAAGCACTAGGTTTTGGAATAATTCCTCACATGGCAATAACAACTAATACAGCACCCTAACTAGACTTCCCACACCCATACCTGCTGTCTCTCACGCTGTAGCCAAAGGGATGCGAATAACATGTAAATCTGATTATTGCTGAAACTCCTTCCATGGCTCCTCATTGCCTTAAGGATATACTCCAAAGTTTTCAACATTTGCTCAAAGATCTTTTTTGACTGCCCTGCAGGCTCAGTTCCCCCCATTTCTCTTCTTGGTTTCGTTCTCCATCAGTCTTCTGCAGTTTCTCCTGGCCTCGTGGTCATTCTCATCTCTAGGCCATCACACTTGCTCTTTCTCCTGCTGGAAGCTTCCTTTCATTTTTCTCTTTACCTGGCTACCTTGGAGCCATCCTTTATGTTTTAGCCTAATCCAAGGAAGCCTTTCTTTCCTGACCCGCCCTATAGACAAGGTGAAGACCTGCTCTCTCACTTCCACAGCACCCTGTGATTTCTCTGTTGCAATGCTGTTCACTCGTGGTTGTGAAGATTTCTTTACTTGCCTCTTACTCTTGCTCAACTTGCAGGTTCGTGACATCAGGAACGATGTCAGCTTTGCTCCTTGCTTTCCCTGAGCACCTCACAGAGGCCTGGAACATAGTGGGAGCTCACTGTGCATCTGTTTGAAGGGAGAAAAGGAAGGTTCGTTCCTTCACAAGGGGCAATTTGACTGTTCAAACATTTTGTGGGTACCTCCAGCTGTACTTGCCCTGCACTCATGGAAACCTTGACCTTTAAGTTTCTATTGGCCAGGCCTGACTGTGATTTCATCCCTTCAACCACAGTAACTGTGGTTTATGAGTAAGGGAGTAATAGAAGAAAGGATGACTATTTTGGATAGAAAAAAAATGTTGCCCCTTCCCTGTGAAATATTGAAACTTGTTTTAGGGAGAATGACAGAGCATGGCTCACAGCTGGTCTTGTCTGTCTGCACATTCTGCCACCAGCAAGAAAGGGCTCCTTGTTTCTACAATGCTCTATGCCCACTGTGCAGAGAATGCTGAGATAATTCCAGCCAGAGATGCAGTGTTGGTCAGTGCTTTGCTTTGCTGAGGGCTTTTGGTTTCATGAGAAATTGGTCTCAGTTATGGCTTGTGTGGCAGACTTGGAGTATATGAAATCATATCAGTTATGAAGTTTAATCTTCCAGCAAAACTCTACCAGCAAGGTAGAGTTGGCCAACACCGACAGACCACAGTGAATAATTTCCACTATATGTGACACTTAGTGAAGATTGCTAGGGACATTGCAATTTGAGATTTTATATGGGGTGTGAATATTTTATGTACTTACATAAGTCAGTACAATTAGCATACAAGCAAATCCAAAATGGTGTGTTTTCAGGCTGAACCAGGAGACTGCTTATGTGGGAGGCAGCTATGCCCTATATTATGCCCTGATTATTTTCCAAATTCAAATGACCCTCATTGCGCAGATGTGTTGGAGCTGTCACTTGGCCCTGTCTCCAACATAAGAGAGTGTGTAAAACACATTGATGAGACTGCACATGGAGATGTATTGCACACGATTGTGCAGGGTGTTAGGAAAAGACCGCCACCACTGACCAGGTTATAAAGGAAACTAACAAGCTGGCCCCTGACATAGGATACAATTTTTTGGTAATCAGAGAATACAGGTGTGGATCAACTTTCACATTTTGGGTAAAATATAGATGTGTAGGCCTTGTGCTTAGAAAATATAGCTGGTCTCAATGTAATGTAAAATAATTTTCTGTTACATGGACAACCTGTATTTGCACATGCAGATATAATTTAAGTGATAATTTTTATAGCTTTCATTCCATCTATTAGTTTATTCATCTATTATTTATTGGATGTTTACTAAATGCTAACGTAGCCCATAGCAGTTAAGTGAATGTATCAGTCAGCCTAGGCTAAGTTATACTGTAGTAACAAATATCCTCCACCATTTCATCATTGTAAGCTCACATGTATCATGGGTTGATGTGGCTCTGTTCAATTCATTCCAGGACCACGACAGAAGAAGCAACCTTTATCCAGTACATGCATGGCTTCATGTGCCATGACAGACCATGTGATGGCTCTCAAAATTTTGTTCAGCCATGGCTGCTCACATTCCATTGGTTAAAGCAAATCATGCCACCATGCTAGCTGTCAGTGAAGTAAGACGTATAAGCCTCCTATGATGACTGCCTTTCTTTCATAGTAAAAACAGTGAATTTTTTGAACAAATAATATGATCCACATTCACATAAACAACAGGAGAGTTTGAATGAGGAATTCTCAATGATAGAATGATTGGTTTTGATGATTAATTTGGCTTATTTCACAGGGAGACGTCATGGCATGGGAAGAACTTAAGTAAATCTACCAAGAAATGAATTTTATCAAAAGCATTGCTTTGATTATTTTTTCCTCAAATAGAGGTTTCTCCCATGCTCTGATTCTCCCTAGCACTGATTTTTAGGGTTCACCCAGACCGAGTTTGTAGAAGCACAAATATTCCAATTTCCTTGGTGGAGGGCAAAAGATAAAAAGCTGAAAATTTGAAAAGAAGTTTTTTTCTGGAACATGCAATTTGGATGCTGAGTTTGTTATTCTACTGGGGTGGTATCTTTTGATTCTGTGCAAACTTTTCCTGCTTGCAAGAATTCACCCCTAAAAGAAGTAAAGTCATGAATCCTCACACTATCAAATTTAATTAAAGTTGTTCATTGCTGATTTTCAGTGTAAAGCTGGCAAAGTTTATTACTCATCCTATAGAAAAAGTGATGACAGTGCATGTATTTTTATGGCATAAATGGGATTTTATTTATTCTTTATGCAAAACAAAGTAGCCGGTATAATTAGATAGTAATTTGTAACTTCCAACATAAACATTTTAGGAACAGTAGTATCAAACGTGAGTGCTAATTAGAGAGCTGTTAGAGAAAATGTAAGTGGTAACAGATTGACAAACTACACCAAACAGCAGGCTATTTATAACTCCATGCTGTTTTAAATTCTCTCTTGTTTAACAGTCTTCGGACTACTCATAAGAGGGGAGAGCTTCACAATTTGATTTGCAGTTTAATGTCCATAAATAACAAAGCATTGCAGACATGCTGCAGTGCTGGCTAGCTGTGATAATTAAAGAGTACTATAAACTGGATGACTTTCTAACTGTGTCATTTGAGATTCTAATATCTTTTATGTCTCATCTTTACAAAGAAAGTGATAAATCCAAGCATTATTTAATTATGTTTTTAACAATAGAGGGTACTTTAATCAGCAACATTTCAGGAGCCCTTGTGATATAGTCATTTATTCAAATGATGAAAAAAGTCAAGAAATCATCTGCAGGAGTGAGATGGTGCATCCCAGGCATTTATTTGGGCTGCTGTGGAGTGAGTGGACCCTCAACCTCTAGTTTCATTTGCAAAGCTATTGTTTAAAATAGTGACATGAGGCTGAGGCATGGTTCACTGCCTGGTTTATAGCCTTCTCCTAAGTCTCTTTGTAAAAAAGAAAGAAAAAACGAATGGTCCTTACTGGAAAAGGTGGTGAATGACAATGTGTAAGAGTTCATCTCATCTCCCACGTCATCTTCCAAGGAAACAACCATCAGAGTCCTGACAACCACTAATATGCTTTCTGGTTCAATGGTTTTGCATATTTTGGATATTTCATATATATGGAATTGTAAATATGTGGCTTTTTAATATCTGGCTTCTTTCAATTAGGCTTATTTGTGTTGTAATATACATGAGAATTTAATTCCTTGCTTATTTTAAACATTGTATAATGCTTAAATAATATTCCATTGTATGGATACACCACATTTTGTTTACCCATTCCTCAGTTCGTGGACATTTGGGTGATTTCCACATTTAGTATAATCTGAATAATGCTGCTATGAATGAGCATTCATGTACAAGTTATTGTGTGATCATACGTTTCTAGTTCTCTTTTGTGTACACCTAAGAGTGGAATTGTTCGATCAAATGGTAATTCCATGTTCCACTTCGTGAAGAACTGCCAAGCCGTTCACAGCAGCTGCGCCATTTTACATTCCCACCAACAGTGTATGAAGGCTCCAGTTCCTCCACATCCTTCCCAGCAATTGTTCCCCCTCCGCTCCTCTTCCCTTTCCTTTCTTTTCTGGATTAGAGGCATCCCAGTGGGTGGAAAGTGGTGTCTTGTGGTTTTGATATGCATTTTCCTCATGCCTCATGGTGTTAAGTGAGGCATCTCTTCATGTGCTTATTGGCCACATGTGTATTTTCTTTGGAGAAATATCTATTCAAGTTTGTTGGCCATTTAAAAATTGGGTTGTTTTGTTGTTGTCGTTGAGTTGTAAGAGCTCTTTATTCTGTGTGCTAATTCCTTATCAGACACATGATTTGTAAATATTTTGCTTAATTCTGTAGGTTTTTATTTCACTTTATTGATATTATTTTTCAATGTACAAAAACCTTTAATTTTTAACTTGCCAGATTTATATGCTTTGCTTTTGTTGTTGTACTTTCGGTATCGTGCCTAAAAATTTATCACTAAATTCAAGGTCATGAAAATGTACTCCTATATTTTATTCTAGGGGTTTCAAAGTTTTAGCTTATATTTAGATCTTTGATCCATTTTGAATTAATTTTTAAATATACATTTCTGTGAGGTAAAATAACAATTTTATTCTTTATTCTACATGCTTTTCAATTATTATAGCCTCAAGGTAAGTTCTGAAATTGGAATGTATGAGTCCTCCAATTTTTTTCTCTTTTGCAAGATTATTTTGACTATTTGGGCTTACCGTCCATTTCATATACATTTAACAATCAGCTTGTCTATTTCTGCAAACAAAAGTTGAAATTTTGATAGAAATTGCATCGATAGACTCAGGTAGTATTGCCATCTTGACAATAGCTCTTTCAATCTGTGAAGAAGGGATGTCTTTCCAGTTTTAAAGGGTTTTATTTGATTATTTTAATAATGTTTTGAATGTTTTCAGTGTATAAATCTTGCAGTTTCTTGGTTAATTTTATTTCTAGTATTTTATTCTTTTGGATGCTATCATAATGAATGGAATTGTCTTCTTACCTTAAATTTTGGCTTATTCGTTGCAAGTGTGTAGAAATAAGCTGGATTTTGGATGTTGATGTTGCAACTTGGGTGCTTTGCTGAGTTTATTGGCTCTAATAGTTT
Source organism: Pongo abelii (assembly GCF_028885655.2). Taxonomy (NCBI): domain Eukaryota; kingdom Metazoa; phylum Chordata; class Mammalia; order Primates; family Hominidae; genus Pongo; species Pongo abelii. Next base: position 33,639,598 of record NC_072005.2, on the reverse strand, counting down.
TCATATGGAGTCTCTAGAATTTTCTGCATATAAAATTATATCATCGGTTAACATAGATACTTTACTTCCTCCTTTCCAATTTGAATGCCTTTTTTTTTTCTTTCCTTCTTGCCTTGGCTAGAACTTATAGCACAATGCTGAATAGAAGTGGCAAGAACACATAGCTTTGTCTTATTCCTGATCACAGAATCTTTTGCAGTCTTTTACCATTAAGTATGATGTTAGCTGTGAGTTTCTCATAGATTCCCTTTATATGGTTGAGGAAGTTTCCTTTTGTTTCTAGCTTGTAAAAGATTCTCATAGTGAAGGAGACTGACTTTCATCAAACATTTTTTCTGCATCACTATGGATTTAGTTGCTCTCACCCCACACCCACAATGTATAGTCTGAAGCTCTAACCCTCAGTGCAACCATATTTGGAGGTAGAACCTTGAGAGTAGGTAAGGTTAAATGAGGTCGTAAGAATGGGGCCCTACTCCAATAGGATTTGTGTCTTTATAAAAAGAAGACACCGGAAGTGCACATGCTCTGAGGAAAGGCCACATGAGGATTCAGTGAGAAAGTGGCAAATGCAGGCCAGGAAGAAAGGCCTCACCAGAAACCAACTCTGCCAGCCCTGTCATCCTGGGACTTCCAGCCTCTAGAGTTGTGGGAAACACGTTTCTGCTGCTTAAGCCACCCAGGCTGTGGTGCTCTGTTACAGCAGTGCAAGCAGACTAATGCACACATCCATTGAGATGATCATGTGTTTTTCCTTTCTCCTATTAACTTGGTGCGTTACATTGTTTGATTTTAATACATCGAACCACTCACCCTTGCATTCCTGGGATAAATCCCACTTGGTCATGGTATACAATCTTTTAGTATGCTGCTGGATTTTGTTTGCTACATTAAAAAAACTACTTTATTATTACTGACATACAAAAAGCCATACACATTTAATGTATGCAAGTTTTTTTTTTGATAAGTATATACCCATGAAACTATTGATACAATCAGTGGCCATAAATATACACATCACCTCCAAAGGATATCTCCCTCTCTCTTTCTTTATTCATTTTTGGTAATAAGAACACTGAAATTGAAATCTAAACTCTTAGCAAACTTTTAGATATATAACACAGATTTTTTTTTTTTTTTTTTTTTTTGAGACGGAATCTAGCTCTGTCCCAGGCTGGAGCGCAGTGGCGGGATCTTGGCTCACTGCAATCTCTGCCTCCCAGGTTCAAGCTATTCTCCTGCCTCAGCCTCCCGAGTAGCTGGGGTTACAGGTGTGTGCCACCATGCCCGGCTACTTTTTGTATTTTTAGTAGAGACGGGGTTTCACCATGTTGGCCAGGCTGGTCTCGAACTCCTGACCTCATGATCCATCCGCCTCAGCCTCCTAAGGTGCTGGGATTACAGGTGTGAGCCACCGTGCCTGGCCCAGAATTGTTAACCTATAGGTACCATGCTGTGCAGTAGAAATCCAAGACTTACTCCTGATGCATAACTGCAACTTTGTATCCTTTGACCAACACTTCCCGGTTTCCCCTCCATTCCAACCTGGCAACCATCATTCTACTCTCTACTTCTGTGAGCTTGGCTATTTTAGATTACTTATATAAGTGGGATCATGTAGTATTTGTCCTTTTCTGCCTGGCTTATTTCAAATAGCATAATGTGCTTCAGGTTTGCCCATGTATTACCAATGGCAAGATTTCTTTCTTTCTTAAGGCTGAATAATATTTCGTTGAATGTAAATACCACATTTTTTCTTTATTCATTCTTCCACTGATGAAAATTTAGGTTCTTTTCATGTCTTAGCTATTGGGAAGAGTGCTGCAAAGAACATATAAGTGCTAATATATCTTCAAGATTCTGATCAATGCCTTAGTATATGTACCTAGACATGGGATTGCTGGATCATATGGTAGTTTTATTATTTTTTTGTGTGGAAACTCCATATCATATTCCCTTGTGTCTGTGCCAATTTACATTTCTACCAACAGTGCACAAAGGTTCCTTTTTTCTCGATATCCTCATCAACACTTATCTTTTTTTTTTTTTTTTTCAAAGTAGGGCCAACTCATAGGCAATGTGCCTGGGGTTAACCAATACTTGTCTTTTGTCTTTTTGATAATAGTCATTTAAACAGGTGTGTGGTGACGTATCATTGTGGTTTTGATTTACATTTCCTTAATGATTAGTGATGTTGGTTATCTTTTCACATATCTGCTGCCATTTGTATGTCTTTTTTGAAGAAATGTTGATTGAAGTTCATTTGGGCTGCTATAAAAAAATATTTGAAACTGGGCAACTTATAAACATCAGAAATTTATTTCCTACAGTTCTAGAGCAGCAGTCCCCAAACCTTTTTGGCACCAGGGACTGGTTTCATGGAAGACAGTTTCTCCACAGAATACGGAAGGGAAGGTTTTGGGATAATTCAAGTGCATTACATTTATTGTGCACTCCATTTCTGTTATTATTACATAGTCACCATAATGTAGAATCAATGGGAGCCCCGAGCTTATTTTCCTGCAACTAGATGGTCCCATCTAGAGGTGATGGGAGACAGTGACAGGTCATCAGGCATTAGATTCTCATAAGGAGCGTGCAACCTAAATCCCGCACATGCACAGTTCACGACAGGGTTCACACTGCTACGAGAATCTAATGCTGCCGTTGATCTGACAGGAGGCAGAGCTCAGCTTTGCTCAATTGCCCTCCACTCACCTCCTGCTTTGTGACCAGTACTGGTCTATGGCCTGGGGTTGGGGACCCTTGTTCTAGAGGATGGGAAGTTCAAGACCAAGGTACCAGAAGAATTTGTTGTCTCCTAAGGGCCTTCTTCCTCATACATGGTGCTTTTTCCCTGTGTTTTTACATGGTGGAAGGGACAAACAAACTCCCCGCCTTTTTCTTTCAGGGCACTAATCCATGTTAATCAGGAATATTGGCTTCTAATTTTCTTTTTTTGTAATGTCCTTGTCTGGCATTGCTATCAAGGTAATGCTGGCTTCATTAAAAGTATACGTAAGTGTTCCCACCTCCCCAGTGTTTTGGAAAAGTTTGAGAAAGATTGGTGTTAATTATTCTTTAAGTATTTGGTAGAATTCTGCAGTGAAGTCATCTGGTCCTGGGCTTTTCTGTGCTGGAAATGTATTAATTACTGATTTGTCTTTTACTTACTGTTGGTCTGTTCTGATTTTTTATTTTTTCATGATTCAGTCTTGATTACTTATATGTTTCTGGGAATTTATCCATTGTTTTAGGTTATCCAATTTGTTGACATATAATTATTCATAGTAGCCTCTTTTGATCCTTTGTATTTCTGTTGTATCAGTTTTATATATTTATATAAATTTATATTATATGTTATATATTATATATTTATAAAATATAAATATATTTATATAACATATAATATAAATATATATTATATAAAAATATATTTATATAACATATAATATAAATATATATTATATAAAAATATATTTATATAACATATAATATAAATATATATTATATATAAATATATTTATATAACATATAATATAAATATATTATATATAAATATATTTATATAACATATAATATAAATATATATTATATATAAATATATTTATATATAATATAAATATATATTATATATAAATATATTTATATAACATATAATATAAATATATAATATATAAATATATTTATATAACATATAATATAAATATAATTATATATAAATATATTTATATAACATATAATATAAATATATATTATATATAAATATATTTATATAACATATAATATAAATATATATTATATATAAATATATTTATATAACATATAATATAAATATATATTATATATAAATATATTTATATAACATATAATATAAATATATATTATATATAAATATATTTATATAACATATAATATAAATATATATTATATATAAATATATAAAAATATAAATATATATTTATATATAAAATAAATTATATATATTTATATTTATGTTATATATGCTTATATTTATTTATAATTTTGTCTTTTTCTTCTCAGTCTAGCTAAAGTTTTGTCAATTGTGTTTATCTTTTCAAAAACCGAACTCTTACTTTCATTGGCCTGTTATTTTTCTAGTCTTCATTTCCTTTATTTCTGCTTTGACTTTTATTATTTCTTTCCTTTTGCTTACCTTGGGCTTAGCTTGTTCTTTGTTCTGTAATTCCTTGAGGAATTATCTTCTTTCTTCAAGTGGGTGTTAGTCACCGTAAACTTCCCTCTTAGAAGTGCCGTTGCCGTGTCCCTTGTACATTTTGGCATGTTGTGTTTCCATTTTCACTTATCTCAGGATATTTTTTGCTTTTTCTTTTAGTTTCTCCTTTGACTCACTGATTTTCAGAAGTACGTTACTTAATTTCCACAGATTTGTTAATTTTCCAGTTTTTCTTCTGTTATTGTGTTCTGTTTTCATATCATTACTTCAGAAAAGATACTGAGTGTGATTTCAGACTTATTAAATTTGGTAAGGTTTGTTTTGTGGCCTAACATATGATATGTACTGGAGAACATTCCATGTGTGCTCAACAAGAATGTATTCTGCTACTGTTGGGTGGGAAGTTCTGAGTATGTCTGTTACGTATATTTGATCTATAGTGTTGTTGAAGTTCTTTATTGATTTTCTGTCTGGATGATCTATCCATTGTTGAGAGTGGGGTATTGAGTTCTTCTATGATTATTGTATTGTTTTCTATTCCTACTTTCAGTTCTGTTAATATTTGATTTATTTATTTAGGTGCTCCAATGTTGAGTGCTTAAATATTTACAATTGTTATATCCTGTGGATGAACTGACCATGCTATCATTATATAATGATCTTCTAGGTCTGTTGTGACTGTTTTTGAGTTAAAGTCTATTTTGTCTTATATAACCACCTCTGCTCTTTTAAAATTTCTACTTGCATAGTATGTTTTATCATCCCTTTGCTTTCAGCCTGTATGTATCCTTAATGACAAATTGTGTCTCCTGTAGAGAGCATATAGTTGGATCTTGTTAGTTTATTCATTCAGCCACTCTATGTCATTTAATTGGAGAATTTAATGCATTTAATTTAAAGATAATTATTGATAGGTAAGGACTTACTGTTGCCATTTTGTTAATTGTTTTCTGACTGTTTTGTAGTTTCTTTCATACTTTTTTGCTGTCTTTGTGGTTTGATGACTTTAACCCTTATGGTTTTGATTCCTTTATCTTTTGTGTGTCTAGTACAGTATCTTCTCTGGATTACAATGACGTTTACATAAAACATCTTATAGTTATAACAGTCTATTTTAAGTTGATAATTTAACCTCAGTTGCATACAAAGCTCTATGTTTTTACTAGTATCCATTATATTTTTACATCATTTTATATTGTGTATCTGTTATCAGAATATTGTGGCTACAGTTATTTTAAATATTTTTGTCTTTTAAGAAAATAATTAAAAGTGAATTGCATGCTTCTATTACAGTATTATTCTTATTTTTACCATATATTTACATTTACCAGTAAACTTTATACTTTCATATGTTTTCAAGTTACTAATTTGTGTCCTTTTGTTTCAGCTTGAAAACTCTAGACTTTCTTGAAAGGTATATCTAGTGGTCATAAACTCTCAATATCACATTTGTTTGTCTAGGAAAGTCTACCTTTCTTTCATTTCTGAAGGATAATTTTGCCAGATAAAGTATTTGTGGTTGACAATTTTTCCGTCAGTGTTTGAATATATCATCCCACTCTTTCTTGGGTTTACTGCTCAGAGACATACAAAACTACCCTGGCACCCAGGGCCTGTGGCAGTGGCATATTTTCTGTGGAACTGGGAACAGTGTCTGATGCATAGGTGCATGAAGATTGTCCATGGAGTCTTTGTCTCCAAAGCATGCCATGGTGACTCAGCACTGGTGAACCAAGATGTAGCAGTGTCACAGGCCCTGGGGTGACAGGGCTTAGTGGTGGTCTGGGACCGAGGGGTAGGGCACATCAGTAGCGCAGCCGAGTGGATAGTAGATTGCAGTCACAACTCTGACCCGTGGGCATGGGATGCAGAGAAACTGATGGCTAGTCAGAGCTGTGACTCATGACCCAGGGGGCTTCATAATGGTAGTTCAAAGTTATGATTCAGTTTCCAGGGGATGGGGCAGAGCAGCAGTAGCATGGATCAGTGATGGCAGACAGCAGCCGAGAGACAGGCCCCAGCATGAGGTGCAGGGTAGCACAACTTGGTCACATATGGTGAGGCACTGTGGTGTTTTCATTCCAGATTATTGGGTGTGGTAATGACTTGGGGGTAGTGATTCAACACAGTAGTAGCTAGGGGTGGGGATTCAACACAGTAGCAGCTCCAGGCCCAGGGAAGAGACACAGAAGTGGCTCCATCTTTGGGAGGAGCACTGCAGTGTGCAGTGTACATTCCAGGCAGCTATGTCAGCTGGGCTCGGCATTTGTGATGACTGTGGGATTCTTTTTCTTTTTCTTTTTTTTTTTTTCTTTTTTGAGACAGAGTCTCACTCTGTGGCCCAGGCTGGAGTGCAGTGGTACGATCTTGGCTCACTACAACCTCTGCCGCCCAGGTTCAAGCAATTCTCCTGCCTCAGCCTCCCAAGCAGCTGGGATTACAGGCACCTGCCACTGTGCCTGGCTAATTTTTGTAGTTTTAGTAGAGACTGTGTTTCACCATCTTGTCCAGGCTGGTCTTGACTTCCTGACCTCATGATCCACCCGCCTTGGCCTCCTAAAGTGCTGGGATTACAGGCGTGAGCCCCTGTGCCTGGCCGACTGTGGGATTCCTGAGAGCAAAAGTTTAGTCATTGTGATCTTCAGTTCCAAAGTATTTTTTTGTTTCTGTCTCTTGTTGAAATTAGAATTTTTTTCATGTATTTTTTGTGTGATTTTGTTTAGCTGTCTTATTCTCGTAGCTTACCAAGCTTCTAAAATGTGGTAATTTTGAAACTTTTCCAGCAGTTCAAATGTCTTCATTTCTTTAGGTTTGGTTACTCTTGCTCTATTTTGTTGCTTTGGTGGTGTCATGTTTCCCTGATTATTTGTGATTGTTGTGGCCTTGCATTTGTATCTGCACATTTCAAGAAGTCACCTCTTCCAGTGTTTACAGATTGGCTTCAGCAGGAAAAGTTCTTCACTAATCAGCCTGTCCAGAGTTCTGGATAGGACAGTTGGTGTGGTCCACGGTTGGGCTTGCTGATGGAGTCCTTGAGCAGTCTGCTCTAGTGCCTGGGTCAGCATGTGAGCAGTAATGGTGCCTCGGTTTTTAAGTGTTAATCTGTGTTCTCAGTATTTGGCCTAGTGCTAGAGTACACTAGGATGGGCCTGGCTACTGGGTCTGCAGGATTGAGTCTGGATCTTGAATCTGTGGCAGTGGGCTTGGTGCCTGGGACTATAGAAGCAGGCCTTAAAGCCTGGGTCTGTAGGTACTAGCCTGGTGTCTGGGACTGTTGGGGTGGGGCAGCCTGAAGCCTGGGTCTGCTGGGGTTGGCCTGGAGCTTGGGTCTGTGGGGACTGGCCTGGAATTCGGGTGGGCCTGGAACCTGAGTCCGCAGGGTAGACCTAGGGCCTGGGTCTTCAGGAGCCAGCTCAGCATGGGAATCTATTGGAGTGGTCCTGGATCCAGGGTCTCTGGGGCTTAGCCTAGTGCCAGAGTCAGTGCGGGTGAGTCTGGAGCCTTGATCTGAGAAGGTGCACTTGGGTCTATGGGGCTGGCCTGGGTCTGGGGACAATGGCAGCCTGGTGCTGGGGTGGATCTGGTGCCTGAGTCCATAGTGACAGGCTTGGAGACTAGATCTGTGAGGGCTGGCCTGGTGCAGGGTCCACAGGGCATGGTATAGCCTGGCTTTGCAGGGTTTGTTTTGGTGCTAGGATGGGCTTGGAGGTTGGTTCTCCTGGGGCTTGCCTGCAGCCTAGTTCTACGGAAGCTGACTTGGTCCCAGGGTCCACTGGGTAGGCCTGATGTGGAGGCAGCTGACCTGGTCCTAGGGTCTACTGGGCGGGCCTGATGTGGAGGCGAAGTCAGATGCTCACTGCCTTCTTTCCCATATGGATGGCGTCCATCTCTGTGTTGCGCTGTGAAGGCTTTGGGGAGGGCTGACACAAGTAATATGAACCTATCCTTCTCACCTTCTTCATGCATCTTTTCTGATGTCTTTGCTTCACCCAGGTGCTATAATCTTTACACTTGAATTCCTTCATTTTTGTGAAGTTATTTTCTCATTCGCATGGTTGTTTAAATTTACATTTCTGTGAGATGGAGTGCTTGGAACTCCTATTTCACCATTTTTGCTAATGTAACTTGGTTTATCATCCCTATCTTCTCAATTTTTCTGTAAATCTAAAATTGTTTTAAAAACGAAAGTTTATTAAAAAATGAAAAAGGATAATGGAGAAAATGGGGAAATAGATTCACCTTCTAGTCTAGGCTCTGTCACTTCCTGTTTCTCTGAGTTTCTCTGAGATTCATTTTCCCCTTCTGTGAAATAGAAGTAGCTGTAGAAAGTACTTAATGCAGTTGCTGTAATACTTTACAGAGACAATGCATGGGATATAAACCATACAGTGCCTGACATATGCCATATATTTTTACTAAACGGTGAGTAAATTCAAATAACATCACTCTTCACCTTTAGTGTGTATTTTTTTTTTTTTTTAGCAAGAACATTCTTTTACCTAATTCCTGTAAAGTTATAAAATTCAGAAAATGTCACAGTGAATTGTCTCAATTATGTCTTTTAAATCACCTTTTCTTTCTATTCCAGGATCTAGTCCAGGATCATATATGACATTTAGTCCTCATGTTTCTTTAGTTTACTTTAATCTGGAGCAATTCTTCAGCCTTTCTTTGAGTTTTATTAATTGATATTTAAAGGAAATAGTTTATAATTCAAGCATAATAATTGTACAACTCATATTTTTGAGGAGTCCAGACCAATCTTTTTGTGGAATGTCCCTTAATTGGGGTTTGTCTGACTATTTACTTAAACCCATTTTTAAAAACTAGGTTTAATTTTTATCCAAGATGTTTCTGCACAATGTTTAGAGTCAAATAGTTCTGCAAGGCTTGTTTTTAAATAAGAAATTCACCAGACATCTCATTTTTACTCCTGTTACACAGAGGCAAGACCTGGTAACTCTTTTCATGGAATCTTTGAATGTTTAACTCCATATCTCTAAATAAAATGCTTATATTAATTTCTCAGACTTAGTATTATCTATTTAATTCTCACTATCAAAGATGATAATTCAGCTGTCTTTCACATGTTTCCTTCCTATCACTGTATCTTTGCATATGTCTTATTTTCCATTCTGTCGCTATGGATATCTAATTTTTGGTTCATCGCCATTCAGTGTTTACATTAAATGACAATTAAGCATGGTGCACAGCTAAACTATATGGCATCTTGATTATTTTTCTTTTGGTACATAATTCATTAATTTTCTAGAATTAATACTACTTTTTAACATTTTTTAAGCTATAATTTGGTTATAACCAAATTATCCCCCAACTCACCTTTAGTTGTGTAGTCTCCTCTTGGTATGCTTAACACAGTGGAGAGTCTATCCATTCCCTCTTTATGAGGCATCTCTTCCTGAGCCCTCCATCTGCTTTCCTCTGGATGAGCTGCCTCTCCTGCCAGTGCACTCTTGGAGTGGATCTGAGACCTTGGGGTTTTCCTCTGCTTCCCCTTTGTGTTGCATATTCTATTTTTTGTTTGTTTTTTTTTTGAGTTGGAGTTTCGCTTTTGTCGTTCAGGCTGGAGTGGGATGGCACAATCTCGGTTCACTGCAACCTCTGCCTCCCAGGTTCTCCTCCCTCAGCCTCCTGAGTAGCTAGGATTACAGGTGCCCACCACCACGCCTGGCTAGTTTTTGTATTTTTAGTAGAAACAGGGTTTCACCATGTTGGCCAGGCTGGTCTCAAAGTCCTGACCTCAGGTGATGCACTTGCCTTGGCCTCCCAAAGTGCTGGGATTACAGGGGTGAGCCACCACACCAGGCCTGCATCTTCTGTTTACAAAGGCTTCCATTTTTCTCAATTAACTTCATTTTATCAGAGCATGTCCTGAGAATGAGTCCATCAAATGTAAAAATTTTGAGAACTTGCATGAATTAAAATAGCTTTATTCTATGTTTTAATAATAATTTAGCCAAGCGTAGAATTCTAGGTTAAAAATAATTTACCCTCGGCCAGGCACAGTATCCCACGACTGTAATCCCAGCACTTTGGAAGGCCAAGGTGGGCGGATCACTTGAGGTCAGGAGTTTGAGACCAGCCTAGCCAACATAGTGAAATGCTGTCTCTACTAAAAATACAAAAATTAGCCAGGCGTAGTGACGGGTACCTGTAATCCCAGCTACTTGGGAGGCGGAGGCAGGAAAATCACTTGAACCCGGTAGGTAGGTGGAGGTTGGAGTGAGCCGAGATGGCGCCACTGCACTCCAGCCTGGGCAACAGAGTGAGACTCCATCTCAAAAAAAAAAAAAAAAAGAAAAAAAAAGTGATAACTTACCTTCCATGTTTTGAAGGCATTTCTCCAACGTCTTCCTCTTCAGTGTGGCTTTCAGAAGGTCTTTACTATTCTGAGACTTGATCTCTGTATATGACTTCTATTGTTTTACTCCCTTTCTGGAAAAATTTTTGATCTTCTCTTTTGCCTCAGTGTTCTGAAATTTCATAATGATGTGCATTCATGTGGGCTACTTTTATCGGCCATGCTGGGCTGTTGGTAGCACCTTTTCAAATTAGAATCTTGAGTCCTTTAGATCTAAGATTTGCTTGATTTTACTTGACTTTCACTGTATTATGTTTTTCCTTTGAGGATTCTTATTATCTGGTCTGTTGAATTTTTTTCTCTTTTCTTTCCATCTCTTTATGTTCTATTTCCTGGACAATTACCCCAAGTTTCTCCTTTATTCTATCTTTTGAGTTTTTTCCCCTGCAGTCATATTTTCTCTTTCTGAAGATACCTCTTTTGCTCTCTAAGGGTTTCTCTTCTCTTGATCTGTTTGTGTTTAATAATAGTTTTTTGGAAGTTTCCTCTCCTTTCGTACTATTTTATCTCACTTGCCTTTTTCTGTTTTGGTCTTTTTCATGAATATTAGAAGTATTCTCTCAAAAGTCTGGTGAGCTTTGGCTGTCTGTTTATGTTTAATAGTTGGGGGACCAAAATGGTGATAGGGAGCTCTAAACCTATGTGTAGGTATACTTTCTGCACTTACACTTTAGTGAACAGCAGTGGCTTCCATTAAAGGCTGGGTCATTTTGGTTGGGCATCTCTATGTCTATATCTTAAGGTCTGTCTCTTTGGATGGTTGGAGTTCCCAGAAAAGCTGTTTGGATCTTCTGACCGAGGGTATTATTGTAGTGGCCAATTTTCTGGGGTGGGGTGAAAAAAGAATGCTAAGGTCTTCCATATTTAGAATGCTAACTTTTATATTCCTCCTGCTTTCATTATGAAAATCCATCTTGAAACTGTGTGCAGACACATGTGCATGTGTGCACGCTGGTCTCTTCGAGAGAATGCTAGAGTCTGAGTCTTGTCTTCTGTGTCCTGCTTCTGAGCAAAGTTCTGCTGAGCAAAATTCTGCTGACTCCTTGGCAATAAAAATACTATTCTTGGTAGAATCTGAGCATCTGAGCTAAAAATAGCTTTCCTAACAGTGATGTGCTTATTCTCTTAGCACCCGCACACCTATCCTTCTCCAGTCTCTGCCTGTTCTGTGCCCTGGAGGCTGACTCTTGTGGACACTATTACCTGAGAGTCCCCTTCTTTCTGGCTTCTAGTTAGATTTGACCAGTGGAAGCTACTAGCAAAGAATCAAAGGGTGTGAGAGAGAAAGGACCAGTATAATTACCCAGCCTCCTCTTTGACCAGTGCACATCTCTGGCAGCAGCTGTGCCCCCCACATCTACAGCATCTTCTGGGCAGTCCCTCCTCTATGTCCCTTGCCCTCAGGTAACACCAATTCCTCCCATTGGCCTCTGAAGTCCTTGGGCTGGCAACAGCTCCCAGCTCTTTCTAGTCTCTGGGTACCTCAATGTTCCTTATTTGTTCTCTCCCTGTCTCCACATCTCTGTAAGTAGTGATTTATTTATTAGGAATATTTGGGATAAATGATTTCCTGCTGGGACTCTGACCTATGTAGCCAGAAAGAACAATAGGATCCAGGATATTTCCTATTGCCATCACCCACATTTCTCACCCCCAAACTTTCATTGCTCATGGGAGTTACTATTTGTAGCAGACACTGAGCTTGGCATGAAGGAACCACACTTTAACCCTGAGTCAGATGTAGGAATGAGCTTTCCAAATGTCTGGAGTTCCAGATAACTTAGATTTAATCCCTGCTGTTTTAAACATGTTATACAAATTATCTCTAAAACTTCTGCAGTAAACACTTTCTGTTTTGAGGATCTGTTGGTCATCACTAGCAAAATTAATGGATTTGTTTTGCTGTGTAAATTTAAATGAAAAGGAGACTGGGCTTAATAGAAATGTGGGTCAAAATAGTCTTGAGCATTTCTTTCAGAGATGAAATCCCTGATTTCAGCTTTGGTTTTATGTGACTCGCTCTTCATTTAAGTCAGAGTAAGGCATTTTTCAGAGGGCTTTCTTCGGTTGAGAGACCTCACTTCTCTGAAGTCTCCCTAGTTCTGCTGTGACTGGCGAGCTTAATTCCCCCTGAGGAAGACAGGAGTCTGGGAGGCTGGAGAGGGCGAGGGCTACAGAAAGCTTCCATCCCCTTTGCCTATAGGAAGACGGCCTGGATGATGGATGCAATTTCAAGATAATTCGAGACAGCTCTGGTGAAGGACAGAGATTCTCATTGCACCTGCAAGCCTTTTGGTAGTCACACTTCTCTTCGTCCTGGGTGCCCCTTGTTCCTTGGCTTTTAAGGCTGGAGTGCCTCTATCTTCCCACTGCTCCTTGGTATGACGAACCAGCTTCTAGCATCAAACATAAGCTGAGGTCAGGGACTTCATCTGAAAAAGAAATTCCCAAGGGTATTTAGGCCCCGTTCCACTCTCCTGAGCTTCTTCATTTAACTTGCATACTATCCCCAGCAGCTCCTTCTACCTCCTGTGCTTACAGCCACCTCTGTTTCTGCAGGGTGTCCTTGCATTTTATCCTTTCCCCATCCTCTCTGTTCAGCCAAACTCTTCCCATCTGCCCACACCCTTCCATTCCCACCTCTTTCAGAAAGCTTTCCACCATCCTTCCAGCCCCATCTTTTCTGACACTTTGACTTGTCCTTGGGTGCCAGTGCTGCTGTATTATTATTTTTTATCTTATATGTGACTTTTTCATTTTTTTGCTGAACTACAAACTGTCAGCAGGTGAAGACCATGCATTGTCACACAGCCTATGGCACAGCACTGGGCATGTATGTTGGTGCATATTTGTGGACTAGTTAGCTGACTTACTGGTTTGTGTGCTATCTGCTCCATTTTTCTAACAATTTTAAGTAGGTATGTGAAAATCAGTGCTTCAATCTCTTAGACCATGTTTAGCATAAAGTATTTGAAACAGTGTGAACCGTACCTTGGTGTAAATGTCAAGGGGACACTTGTTTATGCCTTTCCTCTTTTCTGGGCTCGCCTATTCATATGGCAAAAACCAAGTATTTGGATAATTGTTGAACAGAAATTATTGAAGTGAAAATAAAACTGTGATGAGAAACATAAATAAAGCTGTTCAGATGCTTGAAAGCAAAAGGAAGAGTGATTGGCGTGTCAGAGAGGAAAAGCAGAGCCCATGTCTGGAGTGAGGTGGCTCCGGGGAAGGATGGGCAGCCACGCTCTGGGAGCCAGTGGGCTCTAACAGGCTTGCTGCCAAACTCCTTCTGTTTGCCCCACACTATGGAGGCCATTCTGAGCATTTTGACTCATTTCAAATTTCAGGAAGCAACTGCTGAGTGCGGATGAATACACTGGCCCTGATGGGGAAAGTTCTTGGAGGAGCTTCTTCACAGAGCTGCGAATGCCTATGTTTCTCACTCAAGTCCTTTTACTCAAAGACATTGTAACCATAAAGAATTATCTCCTGTATTTCATTCTACAGAAGGATAAGCCTCTAGTAAATTTCAGTAGATCAAACCTACAAGAGAGAAATGTGTCCTAAAAGCTTAATTAAATATGAAATTGGGTGAGAATCTGCCCTCTTATTCTCTTAGTTCAATTCCAGAAAAATAAGGAATAGAATAGCAGTGTTCAGCTGAAAGTGAGTGGGTTGGAACCAAACATAATTTAACGTTGATCGTAGTGATCACTTAACCACAGACTACCTTTAATGAGGACAAAATACTTTCACACCAGTTGTACAATTTGTTTCTGCTGGTATCCCTCACAGCAGGGCAGATATTGGAAATATTTTTATTGTGCTTATTTTTTTTAAAATAAAATCAATATATTTGCATACCAGAAAGTTTATAAAATAGAGAAAAGGAGAAAATAAAGCAATAACCCATTATATCAATGTAGTCTTTTTCATTTTTATTTATTATAGAGACAAGGTCTCACCGTGTTGCCCAGGCTGGTCTCAGAGTCAAGGGATCCTCCTGCCTTGGCTTCCAAAAGTGCTAAAATTACAGGCATGAGTCACCACACCTAGTCTGTGTTGTCTTTTAAATGTGTATCCCTTTCTTATTATATAGCTATAATCAATTTGAACCTTGATTTCTTCACTTAATATTGTATCCTAAGCATTTTCCTATGTTTTCCTATATTCTTCATAGTCTAACTTTCAATGGATTTATCACATTTTACTCCACATTTCATTCATTTTTCAATATTTGTCATTCTAAATAATATTAAGAGGGACATTTTAGTATACACAGGTTCTGGTGTTTAAGATTTCCCCCAAAGACTGAATTCCTGGAACTGTAATTATTAGATCAAAAGCTATGAACATTTCTAGTGGCTTTTGATTTTTTTTTTTTTTGGAGATGGAGTCTCGCTCTGTCGCCCAGGCTGGAGTGCAGTGGCGCAATCTGGGCTCACTACAATACAAGCTCTGCCTCCTGTGTTCACGCCATTCTCCTGCCTCAGCCTCCTGAGTAGCTGGGACTACAGGTGCCCACCACCACGTCCTGCTATTTTTTTTTTTTTTTGTATTTTTAGTAGAGACAGGGTTTCACCATGTTAGTCAGGATGGTCTCGATCTTCTGAACTCATGATCTGCCCGCCTCAGCCTCCCAAAGTGCTGGGATTACAGGCGTGAGCCACCATGCCCGGCTGGCTTTCAATTTTTATTTTTAAATTGTTCTTCAAAGAGGCTGAGTAAGCAGCACACATGCTGCTTCACATGAACCAATTCTCCACGTGCTGGCTAGAAATCAGAAATGAGATGTTTAAGTTACTAATTGAGTAGTGAGAAATGAATATTTGTTGGTATTCTCATTTGAAGTCTTCTCAATGTAAAATTATCTTTCCATGTCTGCTTTCTGGCCCCATTTGACAGGACAGACATTCTGTACTCACCGGACAGAAAAGGACACAGGTTCAGAGATGTGGAGTGGCTTGCCTGTGGTAGCACAGCAGAGTGTTGAAACCAGATCCTGGGGCTTCCAACTCTCAGTCCAGACTCCATCTATTTGAGGACTGGCTCCAGCCCTGCCACTCTCTCCTTGTGCGGAAGTTTTCTCCTTTCTTTAAGCCTCACTCTCTCCATCTGCAAAATAAAGTGCTTGGACTGCAGTCAGTGGTTTTCATTTTTAAATATAATTAAATTGAAGGAGATTTTCTTCAAACGAATGTTGTGCTGAAACCCAGTATAGAAAACCGTGAATGCAAAACACCTTGAGGTGATTGGCAAGAGGACTGGAGGCCCCTGGTCACCTCCTTTTCTCTTTCAAAATCTCCATTCTTTTTTTTTTTTCTGCAAAATCTCCATTCTTATTGTGTCTCCTTGAAATACTTAGATATCACCTAGTCCAAGCAGTTTCCAGGCAGCTCTTCCATCATCTTATCCAACTTTGATATTCCATCAGCTATCACAACTCAAACTTTCCAGGATATATTTTAAACTTTCGTGTCTCTTTGCTAGCTTCCCCTCAAGCAGTTGGTATCTGGGAACTCCAGACTCTGATGATATGGTGAAAAGAAAACTTGGCGCAGAGCCAGGACACCCAAGTTCTCTACCTATAACATGGGGGTCTTTCTGTTGTTGGTGTCCCCATTTAAAATAGAAATAATCACCTCTGGCTCTCCTGTCTTATAGAATTGTGAGGATCACACGTGTTGAGCTGTGTGCACTGTCCTTTCCCCTTTCCAGGCACATGGCAGGTTAACTTCCCTGCCCTTTTGGAGTTGGACTTTGCCGTGTTATTTGCTAGCCAATGATGCACCTGTGATGATGATGTGTGTCATTTCCGAGGGGAAGTTTTAAGAGCTGGTGCTTGATTCACTATGTTCTTTCTCCTCCTGGAGCAACTGTAGAGGCACATGTCAAAACTCACTTCCAGTCAGCATGGGTTTAAGAGTGGTCAGTATTAGCAGAGATCCTGGCATAACCAAACCATCCTGGAGAGTAATCAAAAACTAAAGCTTTGCTGTGTTGAGCCCTGAGATATTAGGGTTGTTTGTTATTACAGCAAAACCTAGCCTATCCTGACTAGTCTAGTGTGTGTGAGGGTAATTAACATTGACATCCACAATATTGATTAAACTTCTAGAGTTGTTGAAGCACATAGAGCTTCCAAAACCTAGAAAAAATGATTATCTGAAGACTGCTTTTGAACTGGAAAGTTCGAAACACATTTAACAATTAGCCTAACATTTGTAAAACCTTTTGTTTTGCACATTTAAAGCCAAGAATGTTAGTGAAACATAGTGTTGGTCAGATATTCGGCTTTTCTCTCCCTCCCCAAATGCTGAATCTTCAGGAGCTTAAAGAATGACTGTGGTTTTTTTTTTTCTACAGAGATTCAAGATGTCTAAACTAATCTCTTACTAATCCTCTTATTCTTCCAGCGAGTTCATGAAATCAGTGAATTAAGCATTGCAGAGCATATACAGTTATGAGAACAGTATGCTGGGGAAGGGAGCTGGTTTGCAAAAAGATTTCCCCTGTGCTTTACTGACACAGTAGCCATAATACAAAAGCAGTGCTTTAAGTAGTGTTACTGATAGGAAATAAATTTATCCTGACCTTATAAAGCTTGAAAGTGATGTTTTGTAGAAGTTACAAAGGTGAACATGGCCTGGTACAGGCAGCTCTGCAGTGGAGCTGGTTTTCTGACCTACACCAAGGGATCCTGCACAACTCACAGCACTTTCTTGGTCCCAGGTTCCCCATCTGTAAAATAAGGGCTCAAGTTCCTGACTTGCTGCTTCCAGGGTGAAATGAGATGATGTATAGAAGATTACTATAAAAACAAAAAAAGAGTAATTTTGTAATGGGTTGGTATTAGCTGAAGTCTCTATTCAATTTGTTTGGAAGTCTGTTACTCAGATACTTTAAGCAGCAAGTGTCAGGAAGCCCTTTCCAATAGTCTATAATACATTTAAAACTGTCGGTAAAAACATTTAATCCAACAATTCTTCATGGTAAAAACCCTCAACAGACAAGTATCGAGGGAACATATCTAGAAATAATAAGAGCCATCTATGACAAACCCACAGCCAACATCATACTGAATGGTCAAAAGCTGAAACTATTCCCTTTGAGAACTGGAACAAGAAAAGGATGTCCACTCTTACCACTCCTATCGACATAGTACTGGAAGTCCTAGCCAGAGCAATCAGTTAAGAAAAAGAAATAAAAGATATCCAAAAAAGAAAAAGAAAAATTCAAACTATCTCTCTTCACTGACAATATGATTCTACACCCAGAAAATCCTAAAGACTCCTAGAGCTGATAAACAATTTAGCAAAGTTGAAAATACAAAATCAAGTTTTGAAAATCAGTAGCATTTCAATACAACAACAATGTCCAGACTGAGTCAAGTCCAGAACACAATCCCACTTACAATAGCTACAAAGAAAATGAAATACCTAGGAATACAGCTAACCAAGGAGGTGAAAGATATCTTCAAGGAAAACCACAAAACACTGCTGAAAGAAATCAGAGATGACACAAATAAATGGAAAAACATGCTATGCTAATGGACTGGAAGAATCAATATCATAAAAATGGTCACACTGCCCTATTTACAGATTCAATGCTATTTCTATCAAACTACCAATGTCATTTGTATTAGGCTATTCTTGCATCACTATAAAGAAATACCTGAGACTGGATAATTTGTAAAGAAAGGAGGTTTAATTGGCTCATGGATCTGCAGGCTATAAAACTGTGGCACTGGCATCTGCTTGGCTTCTGGGGAGGCCTCAGGGAGCTTTTGGTCATGGCAGAACGTAAAGTGGGAGCTTGTGTGACAAATGGTGAAAGCAGGAGCAAGAGAGATAGTGGGGGAGGAGATGCCACACTTTATAGCAAGCAGATTTCATGAGAACTCACTCGTTATCTGAGTACAGCACCAAGCCATGAGAGATCTGTCCCCGTGACCCAAACACCTCCCACCAGGCCCTACCTTCAACATTGGGGATTAAAGTTCAAACTATATCATCATTCTTCACAGAATTAGAGAAACTATTATAAAATTCATGTGGAAGCAAAAAGAAGCCCGAATAACATAAACAATCCTAAGCAAAAAGAATAATCGCAGAGGCATTGCACTACCTGACTTTAAATTCTACTATAAAGCTACAGTAACCAAAACAGCGTGGCACTGGTACAAAAACAGACACATAAACTAATGGAACGAAAAAGAAAACTCGGAAATTAAGCTGCACACCTACAACCATCTGATTTTTGGCAAGGCCAACAAAAACAAGCAATGGGGGAAAGGACTCCTTATTCAATAAATGGTGCTAAGATAACTGGCTAGCCATATGCAGAAGATTGAAGCTGGACTCCTACCTTTCACCATATAAAAAATTAACTCAAAAGAGATCAAACATTTAAATTCAAGACCTACAATTATGAAAATCCTAACAGAAAACCTAGAAATTACTCTTCTTGACATAGGCCTCGGCAAATTTTTTTTGGCTAAGTCCCCAAAAGCAATTGCAACAAAAACAAG
Organism: Pongo abelii; assembly: GCF_028885655.2. Taxonomy (NCBI): domain Eukaryota; kingdom Metazoa; phylum Chordata; class Mammalia; order Primates; family Hominidae; genus Pongo; species Pongo abelii. The sequence goes on along the minus strand of NC_072005.2, from coordinate 33,620,485 downwards.
AATTGACAACTTGGACCTAATTAAACTAAAAAGCTTCTGCACAGCAAAAGAAACTATCAATAATGTAAACAGACAACTTACAGCGTGGGAGGAGATATTTGCAAACAAGTCATCCATATCCAGAATCTATATGGAAATGAAATCAATAAGCATAGAACAAATAAACCCCTTAAGAAATGGGCAAAGGACATGAACAGACACTCTTCAAAAGAAGACATGAAGGCAGACAACAAATGTATGAAAAAATGCTTGGCATCACTAGTAATCAGAGAAATGCAAATTAAAACCACAGTTTGTTACCATCTCACACTAGTAGTCAGTATGGCTATTATTAAAAGTCAAAAAACTGCCGGTGTGGTGGCTCATGTGTGTAATCCCAGCACTTTGGGAGGCCAAGGTGGGCAGATCACGAGGTCAAGAGATCGAGACCATCCTGGCCAACATGGTGAAACCCCCGTCTCTACTAAAAATACAAACATTAGCTGGGCATGGTGGTGCATGCCTGTAGTCCAGCTATTCGGGAGGCTGAGGCAGGAGAATCGCTTGAATCCAGGAGGCAGAGGTTGCAGTGAGCCAAGATCGTGCCACTCTACTCTAGCCTGGTGAGAGAGTGAGACTCTGTCAAAAAAATTAAAAAAAAGAAAAAGTCAAAAAACAACAAATGCTGATGAGCCTTTGGAGAAAAGGGAATACTTATGCACTTTTGGTGGGAATATAAATTAGTTTAGCTACTGTGGAAAGTTTTCTGGAGATTTCTCAAAACACTTAAAACAGACCTACCATTTTACCCAGCAATCCCATTGCTGGGTATATACCCAAAGGAAAATAAATCATTCTACCAAAAAGACACATGCCCTGGTATGTTCATTGCTGCATTATTCACAATAGCAAAGACAAGGAATCAACCCAAAGGCCCATCAGTGGTAGACTGGGTAAAGAAAATGTGCTATATATGTACCATGGAATACTATACAGCCATAAAAAAGAATAAAATCATGCCCTTTGCAGCAACATGGATGCAGCTAGAGGCCATAATCCTAAGCAAAATAACACAGAAACAGAAACCCAAACATTGCATGTTTTCACTTATAAGTGGGAGCTAAACATTGAACACATTTGGACATAAACATGGCAACAATGGACACTGGGGACTACTCGGGGGGAAGGAAGGGAGGAGAATATGGGTTGGAAGGCTACCTGTTGGGTATTATGTTCACTACCTGCGTGATGGGATCCATACCCAAACCTCAGCATCATGCAATATTCCCTGCACATGTACCCCCTGTATCTGAAACAAAAGTTGAAATTGAAAAGAAAAATAAAACATGAAAGAGAATCTGATTACAAACTTAACTAAAAACTCCAGGAAGTCTGATGCTACTTTGGTTCTTTGTCTCTTCTGTGTTTCCTGCATTCTGGCTTTATTCACAGGCCGCCTCTGTCCATGTGGTGACCTCTGCAAGCTCCAGGTCACAGAATAAGGAATGTTTCTCTACACTAAAGCACTGGCATTGAGTCCAGCTGGCTTGTATTGGGTGATGTATGTATTTCTGGAGTTTCTGGACATGTTAGGAGAGGAGACTCCACCACATGGGTGAGAAGGGGAGATGTGGATCCCTAAAAGAAAATCAAAGTGCACTAATCAGGCTGAATGACCAAAACCAACGCATGTCCTCCACAGCAGGTGAGAGCATCCTTCTACCTTTCTTTTTGAGTCCTGAGCTCTGAAGAGGCCAATTGCCACCCCCAGCAGCCTGGCATTGGAGTCTGACAGGTAGCACTGTTAACATTTCAGCCACAGTCTCTGTTATAGCCAGGGCTCAAGGGTCTTCAGGAAGCCTCAGGAACCTTCCCTGCACAGATGCAGCCACACAGCTGGAAATACGAGACAGTGAGAAGGCAGAAAAGGGCATCTTCTTTGTTGTTGAACTGTAAGAATGCATTTTATGTTTAATTTTAGATTCAGGAGGTACATGCGCATGTGCATGTTTGTTACATGGGTATATTGCATGTTGGTGGGGATTGGGCTTCTATTGTATCCATCACCCAAATATTGAGCTTTGTATCCAATAGATAATCTTTCAACCCTCAACCCCCTCCCTTCCTCCCGCCTTTTGGAGTCCCTAGTGTTTACTGTTTTTGTCTTTATGTCCATGGGTACACAATGTTTAGCTCCCACTTATAAGTGAGAACATGTGGCATTAGGTTTTCTGTCCCTGTGTTAGTTTGCTTAGGATAATGGCCTCCAGCCTCATCCATGCTGCTGCAAAGGGCATGGTTTCATTCTTTTTATGGCTGTATAATATTCTATGGTGTATATGTACCACATGAAGAAAGAATTTTTTTAAAGCTACTATTCATTCTGTAGTTTTTCTGCAGTGTACATTGGAAACTATCCCAAGAAGAATTCATGTAGACCCAGTAACTGTTATTCAGAAGACAGAAATGTCTTCCCATGACACCTCTCCCACATCCCAGGGAAGGAGTCAGGGGAGAATTTATCCAGGCAGGCTTTGCAAGCCTGGCACTGAGTGAGGTGCTGTGGAGGATGTTGGAGGCGGGGGGTGCAATGGGCCTTGCCCTGGGAGATTCTAGTGTTATTGGAGATGAAATTTAAACACAGGAAGTGGATAGAGACCATCAGGAAGATGTTAGATGTAATTAGGTATGTGATTTGCAAAGAGTGCTGTGTACTTGGGAAAGGAGGAAGCAATGGTTACTGGAGGTGCAAAGGAAGGCCCCACAGGGGATGGATGGAGAGATGGTTAAAAATCAATTGCATTCACCATGGGCTGTGCCCTTACTGTATGCCATGCAACTACTGACCACTTTGCATTTTCCGTGCTCTCTCTCCTGTAGCTGTAAGAGATGGTGCTAATGAGACCATTTTGCAAATGCACAGTCAGCTCAGAGAGGTTAAGGCCACCCAGATTGTCATGGCAGAGCCAAAGCCCAGTGACCTCATCTACTGCATCATCCTCAGCTACTCTTGTGACAACTTGGGTCAAAGTCTTGTCATAATCAACATTGTGATCCTGGCTTTTGGCTAGGATGTGCCAGGAAGAGCACTTCAAATGATTGGTTTAGCCACAGGCTTGAAAGTTGTTTTAAAGTAACATTTTTTAGCAATTGAATGTCCCTTATATTAAAATAATTTTTTCTATTAAAAAATAATTAAACTTTTAGGGCTTTAAAATAAATAGAATTATGTAGTTATAATAAATGTTATACAGAAAACTTTCCATGAAAACTGGGAATTTCTGTTCAAGTATATTACAGATTTTGTTTTTTCTTTAAATTTATAACTGTGAAATTAGGGTGTTGGGGGAATCAAGACAGTATCTTTCACTGACCTGGAAAACCCAGTAACCTAGCATCCTCCCAGACTAGAAGATGCCAGATTACTGAATTTTTATGGTATATTTCATTCTTGAAGATTAAAATGGCATACATTTGTTCTTAATACTTTGTTTATGAAAACTCTAGTAGTTGCAAAAGCTCTATTTACTTAAAACACCATTTTCACTTATTGATCACAGATAAAAGTGAAATCTCAATAAAAATCTTTAAAAACAGGGCCTATTATCCTATAACAAGACAGTCAGATATAAGGAAATGACAGAATTAAGTCAGTGGCTTAACAGTGTCTTCAAGGATGCAGGCTCAGGACGGGTGCTGTGGCTAATGCCTATAATCCCAGCATTTTGGGAGGCTGAGGCAAGAGGATTCCTTGAGACCAGTAGTTCAGACCAGCCTGGGCAACATAGGGAAACTCCATCTCTACAAAAAAATAGAATAATTACCCTGGCATGGTGGAATGTGCCTGTGGTCCCAGCTACTCAGGAACAGAACCCAGGCACCCCTGACCACTTGCATGTGGAATGTGGGCTTCTGAGACGAGCTCGTGCTTTGGACTCTGGACAGGAGCCAAGAGAAATGGAGCACCTGGTTGGCTTTTTACACTGTGGAAGTAGCAATGCCCTTTGACCTGCCTGTTTCACTAAAGCCTCTTCTATCCAGAACTTCCTGGAGGATGTCCTTAAAGGCCCTCTTGATTGTCTACTTGTAGTCTCAGGCTGCCCATCTCATCAGGGTCATGGTCACTTGTGAGCAAAGAGTTGTGGCAGCACCTCAGTTCTCCATGAAGCCTGTCCACCTGGCCTGCAGGGACAGAGGAGCATGAGCACCCTGCTTTCTTATCTCATCCTTGGGTCAAAGGTAATGTTTCTATGTGTTCAAGAAATGCAAGAGTAGTTCTGCCTATTTTTTTAAATAGCTGAACTTAATTTCTTTTGTGAGGCCCCATTCTTAGGGGTTATGGAAACTGCAGTTGATGAGGGTTTTTGCAGTTTCAAAGAGGTTGCATCTAGTTCTGAGGGGCTTCTATGGTGTGGGGGAACAGGTCCTCCCTATCATCCTCGTCTACTTGGTAACTTCTGAGCATGTATTTGACCTGGGTTTCCCCTGAAAGGAGACCCAAGGTAAGAACTTGTGTGCAGGTGGTTTATTTGGGAGCTGACTCCAGGAAATGAGTCACTGGGAAGGTTCAGAACATGGTGGGTTATTGAGTTGGTCATGCTAGAGACAGCTGGAGTTCAGTCCAACCAGGATGCTCTGAGGAATATGGCGAAGGCCTCTTGGAGTTGTTTATGTGAGGTCGATGTTTCCAGCTGATTTCTTTCCCATTGGTGGAAGCTTGTCTAGAGGATGGGGCACCTCCCTGGCACTTCTCTGCTGCTCCTGTGTTCTTGTGGCTAGCTTCCCGCCTGCCTGTCTCCTCCCCTGCTGGCAGTGTTGGAGAAGCTGCAGTGCAGAAAAGGAAAGAAGCTCAGTGTGCACTTAGGCAGGATACTGTCAGTCTGATGAGGATCAAAACCACTGCAAATTCAGGAATGTAGCCGAGGTGTGAGGCGGGCACACAGGTGTCCTCTCCAGGATATGAGACATGTGTGACCTGTCTGGTCATCTGCTCGGAAGCTCTGTGCCAAGCCCCTGCCATCTGGGGCAGATGGGGAAACATCTCCCTCCACCATGGGTTGGAGGCTGCCCTGCTTCTGAGCCTCTGTGTTTATGGAGTCTTTGTGCTCCTCAGCGCTCCATGAGGCTGCCTGGCATGGTCAGCCTAGACATCCCATGCAGCTTGATGTTTTTTCTAGTTTCCTGGCCCCTGCCTGGCTCCCACTAGAGAGGACAACCCAGGTCAATCTGTTCTTAGAGACCCCCAAACTCTGCAGTTTCTGCTTTTCTCCCTACTTGGTTCAAAACAGGGGGTGGGGAAGTGGTGGCAGAGTACAAGCATCACTTTGTCAGAAAGTCTGAGGGTCCTGGCATCCTGGCTTTCTTTCTCCAAAATCAAGGAATCTTTTCTAGTTCTGAGAATGAAACACTGTTATTTCTGATTACCATTGTTCTATGCTTTGAGTTCCTTCGGGCTTAAACTTTAAGACTTAGAATGAAGAATTCACTCCTGCCTTAGGCTGGCTTCCTCCTAGGAGCAGACTCTGAGAAGGTTTATTTGGGAGGTGGTTCCAGGAAGTGCCGGTAGAGAAGTAGGGAAGGGCAGAGAAAGCAGCCAGCAAAATGTGTGTCATCAAACCAGTAATCACTGTGGGTGGCTGCTTAATCCTGCTGGGGAGTTCTGAGAGCTGGCATAGAATGCAAGCCTCCTGCAGCCATGAAAAAGAACAAAATCATTTCCTGTCCAGTGACATGGGTGCAGCTGCGGGCCATTATCCTAAGAGAATTAAGGCAGAAACAGAAAACCAAATACTGCATGTTCTCACTTATAAGTGGGAGCTGAGTATTGGGTACACAGGGACACAAAGAGGAGAACAATAGACACTGGGGAGGAAGGAAGGGAGGCAAGGGCTGGAAAACTACCTATTGAGTGCTAGGCCCACTACTTGGACAATGGGATTATTAGAAGCCCAAACCACATCATCATGCAGTATACCCATGTAATACATCTGTACATGTACCCCTTGAATCTAAAACTTGAAACAAATTTAGAACATTGTTCTATAAAAAGGGGGAATACAAGCCTCTAAGTTATTTCACCTGACAGGCGAGGGAGCTGGGGTATTTATCTACCAGTTTGCATTAGTTATTGGATGACAGCTGTTTATAGAAGTTGTTTCTCTGGCACACTGGCCTCCCTTGGGCCTGGGAGGAGAAAGCTCTAAGGTAAAAGAATGCAGACATGGCAGCTGGATGTTGCACGGGGATGCCCAGAAGTGGCGAGGACTGAAGGGGCATGGATGCAGCATCAGTAGGGCCTGCTTCAGCTCCCTTGCTTTTTCTTATTCTTCTATCCTTTCTCCCACGCAGTTAACAAGAAATGGCCTGATGGTTGGAAAGGAAGAAAGGAATGAGATGTAATGAAATTCAGGGGGAAAAACTCTCAGTATGTCAAAATAGCATCCCAGTAATTTTCCTTATTGGGAAGGCTAATGGTGTCTTCCATGGGCAGGAGGACTGTGTGTTCATTTGTCTGATTTAAGGATCCAGAAAAATTTTCAAGGATGAAGTATTCATGCTGCCTGAAGGACCTGGAATTTGTCAGCCAGCACGTGGGTAGGTGTGCTTTCAGTTACACATTAACTGTGCAAGTTTAAGAAGATGGCTCAGCACTGTGGTTAAGGACTAGACCCCAGGGTCAGTCAGGCCTTAGTGCAAGCTCTGGCTTAGCTTCTAACTTGCTTTGTAAGCTTTGGCCTTACAAAGGCCTAGTTTCTTTTCTCTAATATGAAAATAATAAAGTACCTTCATCAGCCAGGTGCGGTGGCTGATGCCTGTAATCCCAGCACTTTGGGAGGCCGAGGTGAGCAGATCACCTGAGGTCAGGCATTCCAGACCGACCTGGCTAACATGGTGAAACCCTGTCTCTACTAAAAATACAGAAATTAGTCGGGCATGGTGGTGGGCACCTGTAATCACAGCTACTTGGGAGGCTGAGGTGGGAGAATCGCTTGAACCTGGGAGGCGGAGGTTGCAAGTGAGCTGAAATTGTGCCATTGCACTCCAGCCTGGGCGATAAGAGCAAAACTCCTTCTAAAAAAAATAAAAAATAAAGTAACTTCCTCATAGAGTGGTTTGATAATCAAATGAGAGGGTGCATTTGGATAATGTATTAACACAGCATCAGGCCCAGGGCATCAATATTGGACTTGTTAAGGCCCGGTTTTCAGCTGGCATTTGTTGGAGGTTTATGGCCAATGTCACTTCTGACTGTTGTTATTATATTACACCCCTCCCCAGTGGGGGTTGCAAGATTCCTGACACAGGAGGCCCATCACCCTAGACCTGCCAGCGCTCATTTGGCCTTGCCTCCATTTTTCACTCTGTATTTACATTTGTGGTAGCTGCCCCTGGTAATCGGCCTGCCACTTGGATCTGCACAGAGGGAAATGTCTGTCCTTTCCCCTGAGCACTGTCTGGGTTAGGAATGGCCCCTAAGAGGAAGACTATGCCTGATCTCACCTCCCCGGCAGCTTGGAGGGAGTCAATTCCCTGCCTCTTGTGGACTGGCTGCCTCTACTGGGCCTTGTCACTCATTGTCATTCCCACTGATGAACTTGCCAGCTCATGGGAGCACTGCTTGCTTGAGAGACTCTGAGGAAAGGGGCTGAATTTTACTCAACTTTGACACGTTGGAGTGTGAGTATTTACATGTTGATTAGTAACAAGTCACTGCACTGAGCTACCATGGTAATACTCCCCCTTCTTTTCTTGGCCACTCTGCTCCTATCCCAGGACCTCATCAAGATCCCCTGTTAGGTAACACTGTCCCAGCAGAGGCCCCTAGACCCTGGCCCAGCACCTTGGCCAGCATCCATTCCTTAGGCCATTGGGGCCCATGCCTGGCTGTTAAGTATTTTGAACATCTCTCCTGGGTATATGGTAGATGCTCAGGAAGTAACTGCTGAATTAAATGTTCTATAGATGGTGGTCAACAAGGGTGATGTTTCTAATTAAAGAATACTCCCTGCTAGTCTCCTCTGGGAATATCATTTTCTCTTTTATCTCTGCAAGTCCAAATCCTATTTTTTATGACTCAGGTCAAACAATAGAAAGTAAGAGCTGGATGGAATCAACTTTAATCCAACTTTCACAACTAAATAATAAAGAAATGAGTCCTGAGGCCAGGAGGTGATTCACCCAAAGTGCCAGAACTCCATAAAGCCTTTGTGAATTTTCTCACCAGCTGCGTAACCATGGGTGCCTGGAAATATTCCCCTTCCCAGCTGAATCCTTGAAGTTCCAGTTTATTAGGGACCAAGAGAAAAACTCCACTTCTGAAGGTGTATTAGTCCATTTTTACACTGCTGAAATAGACATACCCAAGACTGGACAATTTACAAAAGATAGAGGTTTGATTGGACTTACAGTTCCACGTGGCTGGGGAAGCCTCACAATCAGGGTGGAAGGCAAGGAAGAGCAAGTTATGTCTTACGTGTATGGCATCAGGAAAAGAGAGAGCTTGTGCAGAAAAGTTCCCATTTTTAAAACCATCAGATCTAGTGAGACTTATTCACTATCATGAGAGCAGCATGGGAAAGACTTGCCCACATGATTCAATTACCTTTCACCTGGTCCCTCCCACAACACCTGGAAATTCAAGATGAGATTTGGATGGGAACACAACCAAGCCGTATCATTTCACCTCTAGCCCTTCCCAAATCTCATGTCCTCACATTTCAAAGCCAATCATGGCTTCCCAACAGTCCCTCAAAGCCTTTACTCATTTCGGCATTAACTCAAAATTCCACAGTCCAAATTCTCATCTGAGAAAAGGTAAGTCTTTTCTGACTATGAGCCTGTAAAATCAAAAGCAAGTCAGTTACTTCCTAGATACAATGTGGGTACAGGGATTAGGTAAATACAGCCATTCCAAATGGGAAAAACTGGCCAAAACAAAGGGGCCACAGGCCTCATGCAAGTCCAAAATCCAGTGGGGCAGTTAAATCTTAAAACTCCAAAATGATCTCCTTTGACTCCATGTCTCACATCCAGGTCATGCTGATGCAAGAGGTGGGCTCACATGGCCTTGAGCAGCTCTGCCTCTGTGGCTTTGCAGGGTACGGCCTCCCTCCCTGCTGCTTTCACAAGCTGGTGTTGAGTGTCTTTGACTTTTCCAGGCCCACAGTGTAAGCTGTCAGTGGATCTACCATTCTGGGTCCTGGAGGACTGTGGCCCTCTTTTCACAGCTCCAGTAGGAAGTGCCCCAGTTAAAACACTGTGTGGTGACTCTGACCCCATATTTTCCTTCCACACTGCCCTGGCAGAGGTTCTATATGAGGGACCCGCCCCTGCAGCAAACTTCTGACTGGACATCCAGGCGTTTCCGTACATCCACTGAAATCTAGGCAGAGGTTACCAAACCCCAATTCTTGACAGTTGCCAAGGCTTGAGGCTTGCACCCTCTAAAGCCATGGCCCAGGCTCTTCATTGGCCCCTTTCAGCCATGGCTGGAGTGGCAAGGACACAAACACCAAGTCCCTAGGCTTCATACAGCATAGGAACCCTGGGCCCATCCCATGATGCCACTGTTTCCTCCTAGGCCTTCAGGCCTGTGATGGGAGGGGCTGATGTGAAGACCTCTGACATGCCCTGGAGACATTTTCCCTATTGTCTTAGGGATTGACATTCAGCTCCTCCTTATGCAAATTTCTGCAGGTGGCTTGAATTTCTCCTCAGAAAAAAAGATTTTCTTTTATATTGCATTGTCAGGCTGCAAATTTTCCAAACTTTTATGCTTTGTGTCCCTTTTGCAACTGAATGCCGTTAACAGCACCCAAGTCACCTCTTGAATTCTTTGCTGCTTAGAAATTTCTTCTGCCAGATACCTTAAATTATCTCTCTCAAGTTCAAAGTTCCAAAAATCTCTAAGGCAGGGGCAAAATGCTGCCAGTCTCTTTGCTAAAACATAGCAAGAGTCATTTTTGCTTCAGTTCCCCACAAGTTCCTCATCTCCATCTGAGACCACTTCAACTTTGAACTTATTGTTCATATCACTATCAGCATTTTTGTCAAACCCATTGAACAAGTCTCTTGGAAGCTTTAAACTTTACCACATTTTCCTGTCTTCTGAATCCTCCAAACTGTTATAACCTCTGCCTGTTACCCAGTTCCAAAGTCACTTCCACATTTTCGGGTATCTTCTCAGCAGTGCTCCACTGCACTGGTACCTATTTACTGTTCTAATGAACATTAGTCTGTCTAATGCTCATTAGTCTGTTTTCACGCTGCTGATGAAGACATACTTGAGACTGGGCAATTTACAAAAGAAAGAGGTTTAATTAGACTTACAGTTCCACATGGCTGGGGAAGCCTCACAATCATGGTGGAAGGCAAGGAGGAGCAAGTAACGTCTTACGTGGATGGCAGCAGGCAAAGAGAGAGCTTGCACAAAAAAACTCTCATTTTTAAAACCATCAGATCTCATAAGACTTATTCACTATCATGAGGACAGCACAGGAAAGACTTGCTCCCATGATTCAATTACCTCCCACTGGGTCCCTCCCACACCACCTGGGAATTCAAGATGAGATTTAGGTGGGAACACAGCTATACCATATCAGAAGGTTTGCAAAGAAAAAAAATCAATCCACAAAAGTCAGATTAATCGGAGAAAAGGCATATAAATGTATTAATGTGCACATGGGGAGAAAAACACAGAGTAAGGACTCCTACCTCCCAAAGGGGTTCATAAGCTTACATGCCATCTTGAGGCTACAGAAAAAAATGGGACTTGCCATCAACTGTGGATTGGATAAAGAAATCTACATTTGTGGATTTATATGTGGTACATATATACCATAGAATACTACACAGCCATAAAAAAGACTAAAGTCATGTTCTTTGCAGCAACATGGATGCAGCTGGAGGCCATTATCCTAAGCCTATTAATGCAGGAACAGAAAACCAAATACTGCATATTCTCACTTATAAGTGGGAGCTAAACATCAGGCACTCATTGACACAAAGATGGGAACAACAGACACTGGGGACTTTACAAGGGGAAGGAAGGGAAGTTGGGGCAAGGGTTGAAACACTATATATTGGGAACTATGCTCACTACCTGGGTGATGGGTTCAATCATGCTACATCCCCTGAATCTAAAATAAAAATTGAAATTAAATAAAAATAATTGGGGCTTGGATTGTGGCAAAACAAATTATGGTGGTAAAACAGGTGATGGGAGGAGGAGAAGATGAGGCCTGGCTAGCATAGGAGGTAGGCTTGTTAAGTAGATAAAACCTCACAGGTGGCTGCCCTCAGAGAGGGTAGGTGGTAGATGTCTTTTTTAGACCTTTAAAGGTGTCAGGAGCTCAGTGAATCTTTCCTAGATCCAGACAAGGACAAGGGGAGGCCTCAGAGAAAACCTCGCAGCATCAGTGCAGCTTCCCTACAGATGCAAATCTCCCCCCACAGAAGATAGCTTTGCAGGGAGACTTCTGTTTGCCAGCTCTCTGAACAGCCATCTCAAATTATTTCAAAAATATATTTTGGGGTAAAATATTTAGTTTCCCTAACTGCTTACGATAGTGTGGCTAGATCCTGAAGAATTTACATAGATTGTAGCGACTCTAAGTGGCAGGTTCTGCCATCACCTCTACTGTAGAAGTGAGGAAACTGAAGCTTAGGGAGTTTAAGTCACTGGCCAAGTGCACAAAGCAAGTAGTTGGTGAAGCTCTTACTTGCTGTGCTTTGAATCTTCTTTTTCAGTTATACTCTTCCTTATGCCACACCTCCTTCAGACCTGGAGGGCAGGGCATCATCTCAGCGTGCCTCCCACCCAGGCACAGTGGGAGGCAAGCATTAGTAAGGGCTTAGCAAGTGTTTAATGAGTAAAAGAATGAATGCTAAGAACAGCTGAACTGTGATATGAAGGTGGGATGTATTCACAGTTCATATTTACTTGGGTTGGTGGGGCAGGGTACGCAGATGTTATAATTCTGATGAAAATCGAAAAGCAATCGTGAGTGCTTACAGAGAAGCCAGCATGGCCGTCACTAGATAAAAGGGTACTTTTCCAGCCTGGAGCTATAAATATCATCTTTGCAGGTTTGCATGGCTTTCCCCAAGTCTTTCTTGAAAATCCTGCAGGACAGAAATTCTAAATGAGTTTCCTCTCAGTTACCAGATACTTTGGAAGGGAGCTCTTGCCCAGATTTGCCACGCAATTCGCTGCCGGAAAACTCCATCATCCTTACCTGTCTCAGAGGGCAAGTGTTCCCATCTAATTATCTGAAGCAGCAGCTGGGGATCTAAGTAAAAGCTGGAGGGTTTCCACGCAATTGCTATAGACTAGCTGCCTCTCTTTTAAGATAGTGGCCTGACAATTTGAGGAGACACTGCAGAGTTCCTTAGCAATGTTGCCTTGCGTGTGACCTACCAAAGCTATTTATATGTGGATGAAAATGCAATCCAAACTCAACAGTAGCTTAATTTTAGTTCTCCTGGAGTGAAAATGCCCCTATAAATTGCCAGTTCTGGCACCTTTGCCTGCAGGTTTTGATTTTATCTAAATGAATGCCCATTGTTGACAAGATATATTGATAAGCCCACATCTTCAAGATCAACCCACAGACGTAAAACATGATCAGCTACTGCAGAGAGGCCTTTGATTCCAGGAAATTGTCATGTTCCATAGGCAAAGGTTCACTCTTTTTCTGTTGCTGGAGATCCTCTGTATTTTAACACAAGTGCTCCTCAGTTACACAGGGAAGACTCAGAGATTTCCTGGGTTCATAGCAGCTTTATGAGGCTAGAGGGATTTTAAAGGAAGGCACAGTCTGCGTGCAATACCTGGAGTAATTCTGCACCTTTGAGGGATATTTAAAGCCAGATTAACTGATTCTCAGTGCACTCTAAATAAGAGTTGAGAATATGAACTCTCTTTGCATTTGAAGTCACTGAATCTTAAAAATAAAAAAGGGAAATAAGATGTTGGTCCCGAAGTTGCTAATGGAGACAGTGTCACTTGGGCCTCCTGGTAAAACACTGGCCTTTGCTTCTCTCCTCTTTCCTTCCTCCTGTTTATCCATTCATCCAAGCAGCAGGTGTTGCATTGGAGGCTCTACTCCGGCCACTGTTCCCAATGGTGGGACATGGCAGTGAGGAAGGCAGGTAAGACTCTACTCTCATAAAATTTCATCCTAGGGCATGAGGGTGTGGGAAAGGCAGGAAATATGCAAGTAAATAGATGAATAAAGAAAGTATTTTCAATGCGAAAAGGGCTGTGAAGAAAAATGAAACATGTCTTGTAGAGAGTGATGTGTGGAGTGCAGTGGCTACTTTAGATGCAGTGAGTAGAGTTTTCAGAGGAGGCGACCTCTCAGCCAGTACCCAGGTGAAGAGGACACCGCCTATCAGAGGGGCTGAGGAAGGGGAACTGCACATAGAGGACAAGTCAGGCAGCCCTGACCTGAGGCTGCGCACTGCCTCCTGGGAAAAGGTTAAAAAATGACCTGAGAAAGTCCTGAGTTGAAAATGTGGAGCTTGTGTGTGCCTCCCAAGACAAAGAGGGGAACCAGGAGAATGCAGATGATTCCCCTCGAAGAGCTTCCACCAGAATTTCACTCTTGGAAAAAACGCTTTTTCAGGTATTGGTTATTTTCTTTCTTGGCCACTTGATGGTACTGTTGCCCGTATAATTTTGCTAGGTCCCTGTTGAGGTTGGTGTTGGAAATAATGACTGTCTTCCTGAGACAGATTTTTTTTTTTTTTTTTTTTTTTTTTGCCATGTTAAGCAACAATTTGCTGCTGCTGAAATTCTTTTCCACCAGGAAGGACTGCTTTCACCCAAAATCTAGAAGAGGGTGGCTATTTCTGTAGACATAGGTCTAAAAAAAAGTCTTCATGGATTTTGGAACCCCAAGAACCACCGAATTCTCTGTCTCAATAAAACTGCCCAGTGACTCACCTCACCCTTGTAAACCAAAGGGTATCTGAGGCAAGTCTCAATCAATTTAGAGGTTTATTTTGCCAAGGTTAAGGACATGCCTGTGACACAGCCTCAGGACATCCTGATGACATGTGCCCAAGGTGGTCAGGCTACAGCTTGGTTTAATACGTTTTAGGGAGACATAAGACATCAATCAATAGCTGTAAGATGTACATTAGTTCATCCCAGAAAGGTGGGACAACTTGAAGGCAGTGGGGTTGGGGAGGCTTCCAGGTTATAGGTGAATTCAGAGATGTTTCTACTGGCAATTGGTTGAAAGAGTTAAGATTTAGAATCAACAGAAGGGAGTGTCCAAGTGCAGATAAGGGGCTGTGGAGACCAAGATTCTTATTGTGCAGATGAAGCCTCCAGGTAGCAAACTTCAGAAAGAATAGATTGTAAATGTTTCTTATCTGATTTTTAAAAAGTGCCAGACTCTTAGTTAATTCTCTCCTGGATCAGAGAAAAGATCTGGAAGGGGAAGGGGATTCTCTACAGAATGTAGATTTTTCCCACAGGAGACAGCTTTGCAGGGCCATTTCAAAAAGTGTCAAAGAAATCTATTTTAGGGTAAAATACTTTGATTTCTTTCAGGGCCTAATATCTTTCATGTGATGCTACACTACATTCAGGCTGGAATTTGGTGTCTTATTGCTACAAAAAGTCTTAAGATCTCTGTTAATGTTAATGCTGGTCAGTTGTGCCCGAATTCCAATAGTGGGGGCGTATGGTGAAGAGTATCTGGCCCTTGCTTCCTCGTCATGACCCGAACTCGTTTTTCAGGTAACCTTTGGAATGAATGCTGTTGGCCAAGAGGAGGGGTCCATTCAGATGGTTGGGGGGCTTAGAATTTTAGTTTTAGTTTTAGTTTACATCCCTAAGGCAGAGTGGGATGCTCACATTGGTTTCTAGGGAGTGAGAGATGCTAAAAAAATGTTCATCTGGGAAAGCCAGCATAACAGCCACACAATTAATAAGACACTCACTTCTCCCTCAATAAACCTTGGGAACTGGTTGCTGTGAGGCATGGAGGAAATTCCATCCCCTGATGAGAAGCTTATCAAGTCACTTAATACTCTGCATAACACTATGCCATTTTGCATTGGAAAGACTTGGATCCTGCAGAGAGGATGAGTGATGGAGTGGATACACACGGCTGCTAGTGCAAACCTGTAAGCCAAGGTGAGTCCCATTTTCAAACTTGAGTCCCATTCTCCTGGAGACCAGCCTTCCTCTGTGGCCCACACTGCACCTACAGACACTGTCAACATTTCCTCCTGTTTGGGTGTAACTTTTGCGTTCCTACTGCTCTAAAACCAGCATTGTTGGCACAGCCTGCAGTTCCTTGAAAAGCACCTTAACTTCTTTACCCTGCCTTATCAAAATAGGTTCCTAGTGACCACTGAAGCTGTCAGAGGCATTTGAACCAGAGCAACTCCATTTTGAATGGGGGCTGGGTAAAATAAGGCTGAGACCTATTGGGCTACATTCTTAGGAGGTTAGGATTTCTAAGTCACAGGATGAGATAAGAGGTTGGCACAAGATACAGGTCATAAAAACCTTGCTGATAAAGGTGGGGCACGGTGGCTCACACCTGTAATCCCAGCACTTTGGGAGGTGGAGGTGGGTGGATCACAAGGTCAGGAGTTCAAGACCAGCCTGGCCAAGATGGTGAAACCCCATCTCTACTAAAAATACAAAAAAAAAAAAAAAAAAAAAAAAAAAAAAAAGAAAGGAGCTGAGCATGGTGGCAGGTGCCTGTAATCCAAGCTACTTGGGAGGCTGAGGCAGAGAATTGCTTGAACCTAGGAGGTGGAGGTTGCAGTGAGCCGAGATCATGCCACTGCACTCCAGCCTGGGCTACAGAGCAAGACTCTGTCTTAAAAAACAAAACACAAACAAAAAAAAACTTGCTCATAAAACAGGTTGTAGTAAAGAAGCTGGCTAAAACCCGCCAAAAGATGGTGATGGAATTGACCTCTGTTCATCCTCACGGCTTATTATATGCTCATTATAATATTTTAGCATGCTAAAAGACACTCCCACCCTTGCCATGACAGTTTACAAATGCCGTTGCGTTGTTAAGAAGTTACCCTGTGTGGTCTAAAAAGGGAAAGAATCCTCAGTTCAGGGAGTTTCCCACCCCTTTCCTAGAAAGCTCATGAATAACCCCTTGGTTAGCATGTAATCAAGAAGTAACAATAAGTATCATTAGTCAGCAGCTCAACCTGCTCTCTGCCTTTAGAGTAGCCATTTTTATTCCTTCACTTTCTCTAATAAACTTGCTTTCACTTTATGAACTCGCTCCAAATTATTTCTTGTGTGAGATCTAAGAACCCTCTCTTGGGGTCTGGATCAGGACCACTTTTTGTTAACGAAGTCTCTACTTACTTAGCTTAGTGGTCAGCTAATAATTGGACAGAGGTTTCTTTAAACGCCTGGAATGAAATATCTCTCAGTCTTTGCAGATGGGTTCTCTGCGTGTGTTGGGGCACAAGGTCAGCACTCTGCCAGGCAATTGGCAACTCTGTCTCAACTTTCCTTCCCACTCGTGCAGGGCCTCAACTTCAGTCAGCGGTGAGTGCTTAGGGCCTTCTCGGGTTCCTGGACATGTGCAAAGCCCTACTGGACAGATTCTCAGGGTCTTCTAGATTCCCAGGAATGTGACAAAGCTTTTCAGGGTCCTTATGGACATCTCATTCCTTAGCTTTTCCTTTAAGCTTTTCATTAGTCTATTGTTTGCCCCAAATGCTATCCATTACCTCCGGCAGCTGTACCGTTGAAACACTAGTAAATGCTACAGACAAATGCTCTTCCCTCCCCCAAGGCTTTTAGCACTGGGCCACTAATAAAGACAAGGTCTTTCAGGGAAGCACTAGACAGGTCAAATAATGACTCTCTCTGGGAATGAGATCTGTTCTATTCCTTTCAGTACAGGGAGTGCAGGTGATTTCCAAAGCTGCTGCTGAGCTGGAGCAAAAGAATGAGACTAGGGCAAGTTAAAATGCTACAAAGCCCTCGGTTCTTACTGGGATTCAGCTGCTTTTCTTACATAAACATTCCCTGGGGTGTTGCAAGCAGTTGGTGAATTTTCAAGTTCTGAAAAAGTTGTTTCTGGCCATTTTTGCCAGTTTTTTTTATGGCTTTTATGGAGTAGTGAACTTTCAGAGGTTCTGTACTCTGCTGCCTTCCTGATGTTTGTCTGCTCCTTTCCTTTTGGAGCTGGGATGAACCTGTCCAGCCATGTTGAAGCCACATCTGCATAGCACCAGACAGCCCATCAGTTTATGTCAATGAGACTGAGGTAACACTGCCGTAAGCTACGAGATACAGCTGTCTGTATTATTATCCCCTAAAGTGCAGAGAACTCTCCAAAAACAGTTGATTTTTACCTCACAGTCAATTACTAAGAAAAAATACAACCTCAAATTAAACTCCAAGTGGGAGAATGCTGCAATGTTAAAATTGTCATAATTCTCAATTCGGTACAGACATGTCACTCCAGTCCGATATTGTCATTGGCCCATTCACTCAGTCTCTGTTAAACAGCTGGTATCAATTAAACCTGGTGGCCTGGAAGAGGCAGAGCTGAATAAGATGTAGTCACCTTCTAAAGGAGGTGAAGGAGGCAGCCAGACCCAGCAGCTCATGGCTCAAGGGCTCTGAGGAAGGGGTGTGCAATGGCCCCAGCAGACCTCCTGAATAAGGTGGCATTTGGGTTCAATGGGTTTGGGCAAAAGTATTTATCCTCATAAATATTCTTGACTTAAAGATCTTTTAAATTTTTTATTTCTATTTTGTAAAATTTCAATAGCTTTGGGGGTACAAGTTGTTTTTGATTACACAGATGAATTGTACAGAGGTGAAGATGGAGATTTTAGTGCAACTGTCACCTGAGTAGTGTACATTGTACTCAATAAGTAGTTTATTTTCTCTCACCTTCCTCCCACCCTACTGCTTTTGAATCTCCACAGTTCATTATATCACTCTGTATGTCTTTGTGTACCCATAGCTTAGCTCCCACTTATAAGTGAGAACGTTCAATATTTGGTTTTCCATTCCTGACTTACTTCACTTAGAATAATGGCCTCCAGCTCCATCTAAGTTGTTGCAAAAGACATTATTTTGTTCCTTTTTATGGCTGAGTAGTATTTCATGATGTGTGTGTGTGTGTGTGTGTTGGCCCATCAGTTGATGGGCACTTAGGTTGATTCTATGTCTTTGCAATTGTGAATTGTGCTGTAATAAACATATGCATGCAGGTGTTTTTTTGATTTAGTGACTGTTTTTGGGAGGTAGATAGCCAGTAGTGGAATTTCTGGATAGAATGGTAGATCTACTTTTAGTTCTTTGACAAATATCCACACCTTTTTCCACAGAGGTTGTGCTAATTTACAATCCAACCAGCTGCGTATAAGCGTTCCATTTTCACTACATCCACACCAACATCTATGGCTTTTTGACTTTTAAAAAATAGCCGTTCTGACTAGGATAAAGTGGTGCCTCATTGTGGTTCTAATTTGCATTTCCCTGATTACTGATATTGAGCATTTTTTCATATGTCTGTTGGCTTTCTGTGTGTCTTATTTTGAGAAATGCGTATTCATTCGACTCAAGGATTTTATCCTTGCTCTTGTTTCTTCCTGGAACTTTCTTACTTCACCTACCTGGGTCTCTCCTCTTCATTCAGGTCTCAGTGCCAAGGTCTTCCCTGAGAACCTGATCTGGTTTTTCTTTCCCTATTGAGATGGAGCCAGAGCCCCCTTTATTAGGGGCCTGCAGACCCCAAACATGGAAATCAAGGAGAATCATGAGTGCCTTCAAGGGAAGTTCCAGGCACCTAGCTAGCTCCAGAAGTCAACAAGTAACTTATTAAAAAAGAAGGCAATAGTAGCCTAAAGGACACCTGAGGAAATTAGAGTCCTAGGGATGTTTGCTTTTCCTACAGAATCCAAGGAGAACCTCTTAACCTGTACTTCTGAGTTGTCTTTCAGAAACTCAGACCCCCACTGGGGACCCCCACTGAAGGGATCAGCCAACATGCAGACCTCAGGTAAGTGGGAAGTGAAGACTGAACTTTAACCATCATCTTTTGTTACAAATTTCTTCCTGGGGGTCTTGGAGAAAGTCACTCACCCTAACCAGTTGACATTCTTTTCCTGCCTGGTAAGGTTGACATTCTTTTCTTGCCTGTAATTCTAGCACTTTGGGATGCCAAGGTGGGAGGATTGCTTGAGGCCAGGAGGTTGAGATCAGCTGGGCAACACGGTGACATTCCATCTCACTATTTAAAAAAAAAACATTAAAAAATTGGTTAGGCACTGGGGTGCACACCTGTAGTCCCAGCTGCTCAGGAGGCTGAGGCAAGAGGCTGCAGTGAGCTATGGTCATGCCATTGCACTCCAGCCTGGATGACAGAGTGAGACCCTATCTCAAAAAAACGACGTTTTTTCTACTTACCCCAGATTTTTAAATAAAGCTTCTCTTTCATCATCAATTGCAAATTGCAAAGTTTTTGAATCTACTTATAACCTGTAAGTCCCCACTTCAAGATATCACACCCTTTTAGGTCTAAACCAATGTGTAACCTCCAGGTATTGATTGATGATTTTGCCTGTGGCTTCTGTTTTCCTGTAATTTACCCCTGCCTTTAAAAATCCTTGCCTGCAAGCCATTGGGAAGGTCAGGATCTGAGCAATAGCTGCCTGGTCCTCTTTGCTTGGCAACTGCAATAAAAGCTTTTCTTTCTATTGCTGAAAAACCTCCTTGTGGGTATCTGGTTTTACTGCACCAGGCTAGTAGTCCCCAGTTGGGTTCTAAAATATTATTACCCTCCCTCCCACTGCCTTTTAATTATCTTCCCAGGACTAGTGGTTATCTGAAAATGCCTTAGTTACCTGCATCTTTACTGTATGTCTCTTGTTCCCTGGCTCCCACTTGAATACAAACCCCTTAAGACCAGGCACCTCATCTGTCTTGCTTACGCCTCTACCCCAGGACTCAGATCAGTCCAGCACATGGTTGGTCCTCAATAAATGTCTGTTGAGTGAATAAATAAACTGATAGAAGACACATGTGGGAGACTGATTCCCCATTGTTTTGCTCTCTGCCCCAATGGTACCACATTCCCCATGCCCTCCCTACCTTCCGCCCCCACTGTGCCTGCTTATTCTGTGACTGAGCTTGGCTTGACTGACGTGAGCCAACAGGGCAGTTTTTTCCTCTCAGGAGCACATTGCAGAGCAACACTCTGCTTGCAAAGGAACTGAGCAAATGAAGGGCTTGTTCTCTTTTATCTGGCTGGAGCCAGCTTGTAGAAGCACTTCCTTCTAGCACCCAGATGGTCATTGCCTAGTCCTGGAGGTGAGGAGAGGGCCCAGTGAGCCCTGAACAGAAATGTTCTCAGCTCCTCTTCTCTGGGGGATCTGCATGTGGGCCAGCTGTTACCCAAAAGTAACCAGAATCTGTCTACCTGGTGAGTGACAAACGACTCTCCACGAGAAGGCAGAGTAGGCAGGTGTTGATTAACAGGAGTTTTATTAATTGGCACATGTAAGGAGGACACGGGCGTATTCTCCAAAGTGGTGTGGGAAAGGGAAGGGAGGGTTTTATGAGGTGATGGAGAGGGGAGAGGGTGTGCCATTCATTGCATGGAGAGGAGGGGTCCCAGTGGTGCAGATGCAGCGAGTCCATGCCAGCACATGGGTTGCGTGTTATGGTGATGAAGCTGTGGCTCCTCCTGGGATGGACACTTCAGCATGGTCATGAGGAAAGCTCACTATAAATTACCAGGCTCGGTCAGGAGCTGGTTTTAACCAAAGAGATGACCACATTCCACACAGAGCTTAAGAGAAACAGGCTGCAGGGCAGGAGGCTGTGCACCAGGCTGAGGGCTCACGTTGATTAAATTCCTAGGATCTGGGGAGACCATCCTGTTTGCTTACACAGCCACTTGAAGCAGAGTTCTAGAGCAAAAAGCCAACCACTCATTTTTCTATTTTCAAAATGTCAGTGTAGTGTTACTATTATTTTTCTTTTCATTAACCAAATAATAGAAGAGCTGCCAGATTGTGAATGGTTAGAAAAGGGGTGTCCTAGAAGGCACATGAGTGAGACAATACAAACACACACAGGAAGCATTATCAAAATCTCACATGTTCCCCAGAAATATGTGCAATCATTGTAGATCAACAAAGACATTAAAAATATGCATGAGGAAGGTGTACTATTTTTTTAACCTACCTGGCTAAAAATGAGCACCAGGTTGATTCCTGAGTGTAGACATACATCTCTTATAGAGAGACCAGGCAGAGCAGAGCAATGCCAACTTCTTATTACAAAAGCAACATTTCCTGGCCGGTCATGGTGGCTCATGCCTGTAATCCCAGCACTTTGGGATGGGCAGATCACTTGAGGTCAGGAGTATGAGACCAGCCTGGCCAACATGGTGAAAATCCGTCTCTACTAAAATATAAAAAAAATTAGCCGGGCATGGTGACTGATGCCTGTAATGCCAGCTACTCGGGAGGCTGAGGGAGGAGAATCACTTGACCCCAGGAGGCAGAGGTTACAGTGAACCAAGATCGCGCCACTGCACTCCAGCCTGGTCGACAGAGCGAGACTCCCTCTAAAAAAAAAAGAAGAAGAAAAGAAAAAAAGCAACATTTCCCAAGAAGTCAGTGGGATCTGCATGTGTTTCTGTGGTGTGTGTGTTTCTGTGGTGTGTGTGTGTCTTTCTCTGTGCGTGTGTTTCTGCAGTGTGTGTGTTTCTGTGTGTCGGGGGGGTTACATGTGCATGGTCATGCATGTTTGTGTGTATGTAATAGCTATAATACCTCATAAGTCATGGTTCCACCTACATCCCCCATGGTTCCACTCTCCCTTGTCATTACTAGATACGCTCAGCGTGTTCCAAGACTCAGGCCCCACCCCCGGAGGTGAATGTGTGGAGATAACCAGTTACCATGGGGCTCTCTAGAAGGGGTCCAGGTGAGTGAAGTGGCCCTGGGAAGGGCTCCGGGCTGGCGAGGGCTGCCATGCATCTCAGTCTGAGAGATGAAACCTGCTTGCAGGAAGAGGGAAATTGCAAAGCCAGAGAGATAGGCTTCTGGGAAACGCCAGCCCTCAGGAGGCCGCTCTCTAAGGGACAGCATGTGGGGGCAGTGCTCGGAGGAAGTTGGGGGCATCCTGCAAAGGCAAGACGTGAAATGTGGCTGTGGATGGAGTGGACAGTGGCACAGCTGCCAGCAGTAGTGAAGGCTGCAATGCGGCCCTTGCGGTCAGGAGTGGGGAGTGTATTATTAATGTGTAAACAAAGGTGAAACCATGGAGGAAATTCATCTTAATTTCACAAAAGCTCTCTCCTCTCCTCAAAGCACACGGGCAGTTGGCAGAACCCGGGAAGTACCAGCTATTGAAATGAACTCAAACTGCCTTATCTAAAGACTGTGAAAAAAGAAATGGTTTGGGTACAAAGCTCACTGCCAAGGAGTGCTCTGCCATGCTTGTCAGGGACAGAAGGGGTCTTGTTGGCAACACATTCCCAGGGTTGGAAGGGCCCCTGCTGAGCTGCACGGCACAGGCAGAGCAGACGCTGAGATCACTCATGTGGATGAGAGACCTGGCTGCCCACTCACACCACCTGGCAAGCTTGAAATCAGCATCTAAAACGCCCCAGGAGAACTGGGCACTGGCTCTGACAAGTTAAGAAGGCAAAAGTCTGCTGCTCTGGGGTGATGGGTGTAATTGGAGTGAGTGTTGTGAACAAACAGAGATAACAAATTTTTCAAACATTTTTTACCAAGTCAGATTTAATCTCCTATCTCTAAGTCTATGGTCTTTCTTCTTCCCTCTAAAATGTGTTATTTCGTGGGGAGTTTTCTGAGATACAGGCCAAGGGCAAATTCTGGTACAGCTCACCCACTCTGCCTCTTCACTGCTCTAGGAGCAGGCAGGATTTGGTAGAGGTTGGGGATGAATTCCAGAGCTCAGCCCTGAGAGTCTGCACCCTGCAGGCACATCCTGGGGAGGTCACCACTCTGACCCTCTCTCTGGGTGGAGCAAACAGGCCAAGGAGACAATGGTTCCAAAGGCGTTAGGACACGGCAGCCATGGAGGACTAGGCCTAGGAGCTCAGCCGGGGGGACAGGGAAGGGCCATGAGTCTTTTGCTTTGGGAAATAGTTAGATCTGAGACTTTTGGTGATGGGCACAGGCAGCCTACGCAATCTTGTGCTGGAAGAGGTGCTTCTGATCACAAAAAGGGCAGTAAGATAGTTGCTTTTTGCCTGGGGAAGACAGGTGACAAGGTGAAGGTCACATGCAAGGTCGTGGCATTTTCCCATATGTGGGGAGGCTGAATGCCAACATCTGCATTTCCCACCTTTCTACATCCAGATGAATAATGAAGCATTTTCTGTACTGAGGACAGAGCCTGATCTTTGCGACTCTTTCTATCAGGCATGGAGACTTGCAGGCCCCTGGCTGATCTTCTCTACCCAGCCAGTTCTTCCTGGATTCAGTCAGGGCAGGCCTAGACTCCCCTTTCTGCTAGGTTGTGAGAACTGCAGTCTTCAGCGTTTGAGTCTTCGCAGGAGCAAAGGCATTGGCCAAGGGTTTAATATTATCACTTAAAACCAGGGGTGAAACTGGGTTGGGGCTAAGTCAGAACGAACAGAAAAGGAGCTACTCTTAAGACTTGGAGAGAAATATGTAACAATGACTCATTTTAAACTAGAACCCAATGTGGTAATGAGCTCACATTTGAGCATTTGACAGTGCCTATACATTCTCCAATGCAGGTGTCATTAAGGGAGATGTGTCTGGCAGCAGCAAGAGTAGTTTTAATTGAGACGTGGTTTCACACAGATATATAGGGATGGAAATGGATATGTCTACATACGTTTGGATATATAGACATCTATGCATAGATCTGGATCTATATCCATGTATCGACAGAGATTCTGTACTATTCACTCCTTTCTTCCCTCGCTCCACAGTCATGGTTGAGTCTAAAAGATATTAAGACCATCAGTTAAAAAGTAAAGCTCATTTTAAACTAGTTATTCAAATTTATGTACTCCATATACCTACAGTCAGAGTATTTTTTAATTTCTGATTTTACTCAGCAACTCAAAGGGAGCCTCTTCTTTCGTTCTTGTTTGTCTTTCTTCACCGCTTAAGTATATATAGGACCTTCATTGGTCCCACTGGAAATGACTCTGCCCCCAGCCTTGGTTTGTAACTGACTGACATTCCTGTGGCCTTCTCAAAGCTGAGGTCTTCCATTTGCACTGATTCGTGGATACTCATGGCGTTGTGAGACTTTTGTGAATCTGCCAGGATACATCATGTTATCGGGTGCAGGTTTGTGTAAAGATCTGACCCCTGAACACATCTTTTGTGAACTAACAGAGAAACAGATGCTAGTGGATGTGTGTGTGTCATCCACACCTAGGGAGACAACAGGGCTTCCAAACCCCGAGAGCTGATCCCTGGCAGGGCTCAAACTGCAGGGGAGATGCTGTGGGGGTCTGTGGTTACTTTTGTGCTGAAGACCTTCTTCTTTAGTGGTGCCTTTTCATTTGCAATTGTAATTATTTCTCTGGAAACTAGAAACCTAGGTTTTTGTGAAGTGATAAAACTAATTAGCCACAACAAATCCTGTCTATGCTTAGTTTGCTCAGGACTACACAGTGTATATTAGTTTGCCTCTTGGTAGGAGCCTCTTTGCTGTGGCATGACAGTACTGCAGTCCCCCCGGGCTGCTTCAACCCCCACCAGAAAGGAAAATGAGAGAAACAATGTATTTGAGGCACAAGCCTGCTACAAATCACCCATTAATTACACACAGAGCTGTGTGCCAGCCAGAAGGCTTTGTCAGGCTTGCACCTTGAAGCCAATAGCAGAATTCTAGGTGCTGCAATTGGGAATAAGGAGCAGTGCTCGACATACATGCCCACTGGGTACAGTCTGGGGCAAGGAGGAATAATTCAAGGCCATGCCAAAACCCAGGAGGAGGAACACGGCCACAAAACCCATCTGCTTTGACCAGTCTTGCCTTCAAGTGAGGACATTGGAAAGAAACCACCGGCACAGGTGTAAACTCCTGGGTGCTTTTGCCTAAGGCAGTTCCCAGGGGCAAGAGAAATGCGGCAAGAATAAAGGTGACTCATAAAATGGAGTCCGCCATGTAAATTAGAAGCAGAAAGTGTATTTTAATTAGACTTGGTTACTGCTTTCACCCGATTTCCAAGTATTAAATTTTCTCTTTCATTTCCTGCGTGAGTAATCCTGGCCCTGATTAATTGAAAACACTAGGTCCTTGCTACTTCCACACATTCCCCGTGGAGGGGACTGTGCTTCCGTGACAAATGGTCACGGAATGTGCTGCATTATCATTCCTTGGCATAGCAAATAAAGAGGGGAAATCATTTATTCCCAGCATTGGCAAGCAGCCTCCGGGGACCGCAGTGGCCAGCTCTGACACCCACTGAATGATGGTGGCGGCACTGATTTACGTTACCCGCAGACAGAAACCATGCCCTCTCACTCCATTAGCCAAGTCAGAAAAGAAACATCAAACTTTTACAGAATCCATTCCAGCTGAAACAACAGTCTCCTTTATCATTGTAGTAAGTGTTGGGAATTATTTTTCCTCCGGAAAATTAATATCTTGAGTGAGCCAAGTGGATAATTCAGAATTTTTTTTGATGCCAAAATGGTTGCATTTTTACCCTGAAGAGAGAGAGTGGAAATGGGGACCCTGTTGGTTTCTTGGGGAACTAGAAATGAGGCTCTCCCAGTGTGTGCCAACATGCTTGGCACTTTTGGGATGCTATGGGTCAGGCACCAGGTAATGCTGCTAGACCACCTTTACTTCCAAAAAATGTCTGTCCTTGAAGTTCAATCTCATAAAAATGAACCAAATATTTGTGTCTTTTCTTAAGCTTTTTTAAAAAATAAAAATGAATATATCTCGAACGTCCATTTTCCAAGTTTATATAGTTCTCTTTGTTGCTTGACATTAAAGTGAATCCTATAATTACTTTCTTCTGATCTTATTCAAATGGTCAAAGTTGGGGTGAGATGTACACAGGCTGCTGTGGTTATGTGATTAGTTCTGTGCAACCACCTTCTGGGCAGGCTCCTGAAGTGGTGGTTACCTGATTACTCCACTTAGTGCTGGACAAATAGGTCAAAATGTTAGTTTTGGCCTCTTTCATGTAATTTAGAATGCAAAAACGTCTCTATGGGGTTGTTAATTTTTTTTTTACTTCATTTATTCTTAAAAAAATGATAGACTATTTTCTTCTTCATTGGGAGAAAATGTTTAAAAGGTCTTTTTGCTTCTGTTTTTCCACATAATGCAGATAAACACACCCAGGGACAGAGGATAGCTGCTCAGGAACTTCTGGGTAAGGTGAATCCTACTGAGCAAGACAGCTCTCCAAAGAAGCGGCCAGCTATGAGTGGTGGTGTAGATGCACTGGCTTTGACAGGGGAGTGACTTGGGTGCCGACAGCAGCCATCACACAAGGTTTCCTGAAGATTTACAGTCAGCGCTGACTTTGTCATCTTTGCAAGCCCCAAGATTAGATCTGCTAAGTCAGTGTCTGCAAGATCTGCCTTGATGAGGCTTCTTGGCACTTGTACTGACTACTTGTTGTGTGGGGCCTCCTGGCCTCCAAGTCCCTCTCTGCAGTGACATGACATCTTCCTTGTGAGGAATCATTTGGTCACCCTTGAGGACCATTTTGGTGGGGCTATTAATCAGGGTGCACAGCCTTCCCCTGGCCAATGAGCAGGCTTCAAGTAGAAGCTCAGCCAATCAGATTCCTCTGCAGAGATGTTAGACTGCCCTGGTGCTTGTCCTTTTTTGATCCTGGATTTTCAGCATTCATTTTTGGGAGCTCCACCATGTTCTTCCAGAAGATTTTTATTTTCCTACTTAAATTGTCCAGAGTCTGTTTCTATTCTTTATAACTTTACAATCCTGACTGAATTAGTGTCTTTCATTTCTATGATTCCTGAGACTTCTTTGTACTGTGACCATAAAGTAATTTGGCTGATTTTAATAGAAACTCCCCAGGAACTTAATATCTTTGATAACACTTTTGTGCATTCAAATGCCTCAATTTCCCTACTCCATTCTTTTGCCACATAAGACAGTATTTCTTTTACTGCTTAAATCACATGGGTTGGGTTTTCTGTAATGTGTAGTCCAGAGTGTTCCAGCTAGCATATGATCTTTGTTCACAATAATTTTTGCATTGAATTTGGGAAGTACCATGATTGCCTACAAGCCATTTTTTTTTTGGCTCTTCCTCAGGGAGATAAATATGCATCTTTTGAGAGGGGATAATATTGGGAAGTATTCAAAATGTGTTCAAAGAGCATTCAAACTGGATAATACAATGTTTAATTTAACAGATAAATCAACTCTAAAATAACATTTTGGTTTCTTTGTGAGGTTAAAAAGCAGGTCTGGAAGCTATGTTAAAATAAGAGGTCCAAGAACATTACGCACAAAGGCCACATCACTGGAAAAAGTGCACAGATTTTCAAGGTGACATTCTTGAAAGACAACATTCATTTGCTATCTACTCTTACATATATTTGTTAAAAACTAAACACATTAATAGACTCTGTATATATACCCTTTATTATATGTCATGTTCCTTCATTTATGGAAAAACCTAAGTTATTATGGGATCTTTGAGACCATAACTGATATTTATGTCAACAGTCCATATCAGGTCATTTGAAGGTCATGTCTCATAGATATGTAGCATGGCTGGAAATTTTGGATCCTCATGCACCAATTTTTATTTATTTATTTATTTATTTATCTATCACTCTTAATGGCTTTATTTTTATTTTTATTTATTTTTATTATACTTTAAGTTCTAGGGTACATGTGCACAAAGTGCAGGTTTGTTACATATGTATACATGTGCCTTGTTGGTGTGCTGCACCCGTTAACTTGTCATTTACATTAGGTATATCTCCTAATGCTATCCCTCCCCCCTCCCCCAATCCCATGACAGGCCCCAGTGTGTGATGTTCCCTTTCCTGTGTCCAAGTGTTCTCGTTGTTCAATTCCCACCTATGAGTGAGAACATGCGGTGTTTGGTTTTTTGTCCTTGCGATAGTTTGCTGAGAATGATGGTTTCCAACTTCATCCATGTCCCTACAAAGGACATGAACTCATCCTTTTTTATGGCTGCATAGTATTCCATGGTGTGTATGTGCCACATTTTCTTAATCCAGTCTATCATTGATGGACATTTGGGTTGGTTCCAAGTCTTTGCTATTGTGAATAGTGCTGCAATAAACATACGTGCCTCATGCACCAATTTTAATTCCTAGGGGAATAGTAATGGAAAACATTAGGCTTTGAATAGGTGGTTTGTGACAGAGCAGAAATTCTAACTTTATTAGGTGACTTTGGCAACCCTTAAAGCCTCATTTCTCTCATCTATAAAATAAGATAATAATTTTAGTCAGAGAACTGGGTACAAAACGTATAGAAAGCACTGGAAGGGTGGCTTTCCCCTGGTAGGCACTCAATAAATATCAGTTCTTATTACAGATAACCCAGCTCCTTACAAGGCAGAGGATGTCTGGGAAGTGTCTGTCCTTACAGAGAGAGCAGAATGGACAGATGGCAGGGCCACCACATTCTCTCTGTCACCAACTCCCATTACCATTTGTGTTCATTATAAGGAGGCCAAAGGTCATCAATTACTTCAACAATGGATATTTCTTATAATTTCAGAGAATTGAATGCAGTTGTTTGTGATGTTCTTTGCAGTCATGGATGCCTCAGAATCTGAGAACTCTTGTATAAGGATCCCTCATGGATTCCTGGGCTCCTTTGGAAGCTAATGAATCAGAATTTTGCATAGTGGGACTGAGGAATCTGCATTTATTAAACTTTCCTCATTATTCTTCTGCATAGTAAGGTGCATGTACTACCAGATTAAGAACCTGTGTTTGTAAGATACAGGCAACCCCATCAGCTAAGAACATTTAGTTCAGCACAGAGACTTTTGGGTCTTAGGTCTTGCACCCAAATGTTTTACTAGAGAATTTATTAGATCCTTGACCTTGCCCTGTGTGCTTCACATGTGTTATTTCAGTGAAATTCCGTAAACACCTCTGTGGGATACTATAGATATCTCTCTTGTACTAACAAGGAGACATGGACTCAGAAAGGCCCATGGGAAAGCAGCCTGCTCCAAAGCTAAATGGTGCTACATTATGTGGTCTCTGTGCTGATTCACTATAACACAGTTTCTTAGTGTTCCGATGAGCTTCAAAATGTTCCAGACCAACAGTGAAGATGGTCTTGCTTAGTCTGAGGCTTTTTGAGGCAGCAGAGGAGGAGAGGCAGTAAACTTTTGGGTCTTAGGCCTTGCACCCAAATGTTTTGCCCTTAACTTACACAGACAGTATCACATGATGTTAAGAACAGACTGCCTGGGTTCAAATCCGGGGTCTGCCACCTATGAGCTGTATGGCCATGGGTAAGTTATGGAAATTTGCAGGGCCTCAGTTTCCCATATGTAAAATGATACTAATAGTACCTATCCCATAGGGTTGTTATGAGAATTGAATGAATTAATACCTATCAAATGTTAAAAACAGTATTCGGTATGCAATATGGGAGTGTTTGTCAAAGAAATAAAATAAATTCCACTAAGTCCCAATAACTCCAGCTGCAACTGGAAAGTATGATCCAGAAACATGATTGGCTCTTTCTCCAGACTCCTAATCGAGGAGGCAACCCCTGCTTAGATCCTGGTTGGTGCAACACTAGTTGGCCATCTATAACATTTCTTCTACCCCTGGGCATGGAGCCCCCGGTGTCCCAGGCCAACATGAGCACACAGAGGCTAATGTCAGGAGTGGAGGCACACTTCCTCTGTGCATCTGGCCATAATACACATCTGTGCAAGACAGGAATGAAGAGGGCCAGAGACATCCAGGGCTGATATCCAAGGAACTTCTAAAGCAGAGGACAGTCTCAGAAAGGCGAATGCAGAGCATCCTATCAAAGTTTCAGGAGTAGCTTCATGTTCCTGTACTTCTGATTCTGAGTAGCTTTTGACAAGCTCCTGAGGCAGTGTGGAGGGCAGGCAGCGTCAGCTGCTCACAGATAGTGCGCCAGGCCCTGCAGAGGTGATGTGAGTGGAGGGGACTTTGTTCTTGGGCTAAAAAGCCACTGAAATCCTCAAGAGGGTAGAGACTCATATGTATAAGCTCAAGTACACATATACGTGTTGCAGCTGAGCACCCTTGGTGTTCCATGGGTGCTGGGGTGGGGGCTCCTGTCATGCCTCTCACAGCAGCCACATTGCCATTTCCATGTGCAGTCTACAAACCTGCTTTGGCTGAGTCAGAGGGAGAGGGCCTGGCCTGTCTTGGATTTTGTCTTGGGATTGTTCCGGTCACTGTTTTAAAGTGACTGGATCTTTTACTTCTTTCTTGATCCCCTTTCTCATTATTTACAGCACAAATGTCCATTGAAACTTAAGCTGATTTCATGTTATAGAAAAGGTTTTGCATTATTTTTGTCTCCTATGTATAGAGACACTAAGGATTGGGACTTTCTTCATGCGTTCATTCACTCTTTCAGGTAGACACACATTCGAACCATCATTATTTGTTCTTTCGATGACCCTTTGCTCTGTCTTGTCCCGGGTGCCA
This sequence comes from Pongo abelii, assembly GCF_028885655.2. NCBI lineage: Eukaryota > Metazoa > Chordata > Mammalia > Primates > Hominidae > Pongo > Pongo abelii. The sequence continues at coordinate 33,589,825 of NC_072005.2, read as the reverse complement.
TGGAGAGAGAGTCTGGACTCAGTCCTTGCCTTCAAATAGATGGCCTAGTGTGGGGGGAACCAGCATGAGTGACTAGTGACAGCCTTCATGACTGAACATGATGAAGACCATTAGAGGGCAGATGATGGACCAAGATCATACAAAGGGAGGAGAGATCTGAGTGATCTCCTTGGAGGAGGTGCCGCTAGAGCTAGGCCTAGAAGGGTGAGCTATGTTTGTACAGGGGGTGCAAGGACCCTGTCTAGGAAGTTGTGAAGATGAAGAAAATAACATGTGAGAAAGGGCTTTGTGAATATCAAGGCGATATCTACATTTTCATTATTATTTCCATCATAAATATCATTTCAGGAGGAGGCTACAGCTTGGACCAAGGCCCTGAAGCTGGGGAGGAGGAGCTCAGGGATGGGAGCAGTGAGCACAGATTGGCTGAGCACAGGCACGGGAAAGTCACGGAAGGAGGATGTGGACAGGATGCGTCTGTGGGGCTGGGCCCCAAGGGCCAGGTGGAGGCACCTGGACTTGGTCCTGCAGCTGGCAGGAGGCCAGGAAAGGTTTCTGAACAGGCATGGCCTGTGCTAAACTGTGCTTCTGGAAAATGAGTTTAGTGGCCTGGGCAGGATGAGGCTGGAGGCTGGAAGAACTGTGGAGAATGTGGGGCAAGTCTCCAGAGGAGAGAGAGTGACAGCCTGGACTTAACAGCAACCAATGCAAGAGAGACCTCCTGGAAGGGGAGGTGGCAGGAGCTAGTAACTGGTTATGGGGGCTGTTCTTGGTTCTGGGGGATTCATGAACAGGCCTGGATCCATGGATTCAGCACTCTCTGGAGCAGGGGAAGCCGTCAAACATTAAGTGTTTGCACTTTCCTACATGTGGGATTCCTCTCACCCCATTGATTTTTGAATATGCCCAGCTCATTCCACCCCAGAACACTTGGCTGCATTTTTTCTTCTTTCTTCTTCTGCCCTGCTTTCCCTTCCCTTCCCTTTGTTTCCCTCCCCTTCCCTTCCCTCCCCTCCCCTCCCCTTCCCTTCCCAGTCTCACTCTTTCATCCAGGCTGAAGTGCAGTGATGCAATCATAATTCACTGCAGCTTCAACCTCTGGGCTTAAGCAATCCTGATGCCTCAGCCTCTCAAGTAGCTGGGACTACAGTCACACACCACCACATACAGCTAATTTTTTAATTTGTTATTTTTTTGTAGAGATAGGAACTGGCTATGCTGCCCAGGCTGGTCTTGATATCCTGGGCCCAGGCGATTCTCCAATCTTGGCACTCTCAAAGTGCTAGGATTCCAGGCTTGAGCCATGGCACCCGGCCTCTCTCTAGCTTTCATGGCTGGCTCCTCATCCTTCAGGTCTCCCCTCCAGAATGGCCAGTTCAGAGGGAGGTTCCTGGTCACCTCATCCAAATTCACATCCCCCGTCCACTGTGCTACCCTATTCCTCATTAACCTGTTCAATTTTCTTCAGAGCTTTTATTACTATGTAAAATATATTTTTTTGTTGACCTTATTTCCATCTTCTCCCAGCTTTTGAACTCCATGTGAGGCTGGGCACAGTGGCTCACACCTGTAATCCCAGCACTTTGGGAGACCAAGGCAGGAGTATGGGTTGAGCCCAAAAGTTTGAGACCAGCCTGGGAAACATGGTGAGACTCCATCTCTACAAAAAATAAAAACAAAAATTAGCCATTAGTTGGGCATGGTGGCGTGTGCCTGTGGTTCCAGCTACTCGGGAGGCTGAAGCAGGAGAATCACCTGAGCCTGGAAAGTTGAGGCTGCAGTAAGCCACAAACTATCCTGTCTCAAAAAAAAAAAAGAACACAAAAAACAAAACTCCACATGAGTGGATCCCCATGGTATGTATAATAGTACTTGACAGAGTTCAGTATATATTGTCTAAAATAATGAAGACATGCTCATGTTTCCTTTACAGGATTTTCAACAGCAAAAGTAACTATCCTAGACACTGGTTCAAGAGGAGAACTATCACTTCTAAGCAAAAGCCAGCCCCCAGCCTTTTTCTTTTTTCTTTTTTCTTTCTTTCTTTCTTTTTTTTTTTTTTTTTTTGTGTGTGAGACAGAGTTTTGCTCTTGTTGTTGCCCAGGCTGGATTGCAATGGCATGGTCTTGGCTCATTGCAACCTCCACATGCCAGGTTCAAGCAATTCTCCGGCCTCAGCCTCCCAAGTAGCTGGGATTACAGGCATGTGCCACCATGCCAGGCTAATTTTCATATTTTTAGTGTAGATGGGGTTTCACCATGTAGGTCAGGCTGCTCTAGAACTCCTGACCTTGAGTGATCCACCTGCCTCGGCCTCCCAAAATGCTGGGATTATAGGTATGAGCCACCATGCCCAGCTACAGAGGCCCTTCATATTATATTATATAATGGTAGGAATTGGGCTTCTAGTGAACTCATCACCCAAATAGTGAACATTGTACCCAATAGGTAATTTTTCAACCCTCCCTCCCCCACTTTTGGGTCCCCTGTGTCTATTGTTTTTGTCTTTATGTCTATGTGTGCCCATTGTTTAGCTCCCACTAAGAGGGGAGCTTCGTTCAACTCTGTGAGACCATGCAGTATTTGGTTTTCTGTTTCTGAGTTAGTTCACTAAGGATAATGGGCTCCAGCTCCACCTAGGTTGCTGCAAAAGATAGGATTTTATTATTTTTTATGACTGTGTAGTATTCCATGGTGTATATGTACCACATTTTGTTTATTCAGTCAGTCATTGCAGGGCACTCGGGTTGGTTTCATGACTTTGCTATTGTGAATAGTGCTGCAAAAAAGCACACAAGTGCAGGTGTCTTTTCATAAAATGCTTTCTTCTTTTCTGAGTAGATAACTAGTAGACTGAGCAAAAGTGCTTAACCACGAGTCTTTTATGCACATCAGTAAAGAGGCCCACATTGTGGTGACTGCAGCAGGGTCCTGAATCTTGCTTCAAGTTGCCCCCTCTCACAATTTCCACAGAGTCCTCAATGGTTCCATATACAACCCCCAAGTGCAGTTTGGGGTGTTGACAGCAGCACATGGCCTTGATGTCTAGACCCTGACCTGAAGACCCTCTCAGTTTACTTGGGCATACTTCACAGCCTGTGCAAAACTGAAGATGTGTCCTTCAGAAGAGTTTCTGGGCACATACCAGTCAGTATAAAGTTGGTGATTGGGTGGAATTTCATCAGCAGGGAGGCCTGGGATTGGCTATATTCATCGCCACATTGGTTGGTAAGAGTAAGCATGGAAGACTGAGTTTAAGATTGCAAAGAACAGAGGGTTATTAGGGGCAAAAGACATCCCTCTAATGGTTGGAGAAGTATTCCTTGAATATTTCTTTTTTCCCTTGAAAAGCAGGGCTATGCTATTAATTACAAATTCAGGGTGAGTGTAACATCCTGGATGTGTATAGTGGCAGGGCCATGCCATTGGGTGTGTGTCTATATGGATATCTGTGCTGAGCTTTAGAAACAAATCTTAGGGAATGCTGGTGAGAAGGTGAGGCTGAGTGAGGGAAAGAGAGAGGAGTTGCAGATGACTCACCAAGAGTATGTTCTAAAATCTCAAAGGAAAGCTGTGTGCTGCTGTGTCTCTATTCCCAGGGGGAGGATTGTCTCATGTCCCTGCAGTCTCCCAATGCACAATCCTGTCCAAGAATGCCCTTCACATTGTGGACTCTATGGCTACCGGTCACATCTACAAAAGAACTCTTGCATCTAGCCATTCCATATGATGGCAAGGAGTGTCTATGTGAGATTTTAATTCTCTTTTGTATAAAATAATGAAAACTACATCACAGTAATATTGAGAAAACTAAATAAAAAAGGAGTACAGAAAGTGCGTAGCACAAATATGGTACAGGGAAAGTGCTCAATCAATATTTCCTCCTGTTAATGTTTCATTGGGGAAGAAAACTCACTGCTAGAGAAAAAGAGCTTAAAACTCAAAGAATGAGCTAATTCTCCAGCTGTATGATTCTGTGATGTTAAAGTACAACATATTTCAGTAAAAAAATTTCAGTCTGTTCAAAAACACATTTTCATGTTTGGGTCCTGGAATCAATTTGTGAAACAACTCTACTGAGATGACACATCAGATGTATCCCTCCCTCTGTACTGCACCAAGCTAGCTTCCACCTCGTATTTCCTTTTCTTTCCTTTTTTTTCTTTTTGGCAAAGTCTCACTCTGTCACCCAGGCTGGAGTACAGTTGGTGCGATCATAGCTCACTGCAGCTTCAGCCTCCAGGGCTCACGTGATCCTCCTGCCTCAGCCTCCTGAGTAGCTGGGACTGCAGGTGTGCAACACCATGCCCAGCTAATTTGTCTACTAAAAATTATTTTTAGTAGAGACAGCATTTAGCTATGTTGCCCAGGCTGGTCTCAAACTCCTGGCCTAAAGCTATCTTTCTGTCTTGATCTCCCAATCCTGTGCCTTGGATTCCAGGCGTGAGCCACCACATCCTACCTCTACCTTCTGTTTCAATCCAGGGATAGACCCATTATCTCGAGTCTGAAAGGACTTACCTTAGGCTGAGTTTTCCCTTAGAAACAACCCTGAGACAAAGATTTTAGCACAAGTGTTTATTCAGGAGATGAACCCAGAAAGTGCAGTTGAGAAGGGCGAAGAGGCAGAGGGAGGAGAGAGAAGACAATGCGTATTAAAGAGCCAATCACTGCTGTGGACAGCGGGGCTCAGGCAGAACTCCAGAGGACCCTGTGGAGCCCAGGCCACAGAGCTGTGCCTCCTGAGGGGAGGAGTCTGCTGCATTCAACCTTCAGTCCTTCCCATCATTGGCTGAAGGTCGTTCTTAAGGCATCAGCTCCTCAGCGCTTCCTGCCCTCCCTGAGTGGGAACCGTGATGTTTCTTAGGAAGCTCTCCAGGGACAGTCTCAAGCCCTCACAGCAGGAAGCCATCAGCACACATTGAACACTTAAGGGAAACAGGCAGGGCACCAAGACAGCCTCTGGAGAACTCAGCATTTTCTGTGGTTCAGGTTGCATCCTGTGGATCAGGAGCCATATTCACAAGTCTGTTTCATCAGCACAGGATCTGAAATGGAATGTCCAAAGGCCATGTTGGAACAGCGATGTCAGCAGCAGGAAAGATTAAGAATGACCTGGACTACCATCCCTCTGATAAAGCACCTCCTGTGAGCCTAACCCTACATAATAAGGAAGAAAGAGCTTGGGGCTGACTCTCATTAGACGCTTTGAGTTGTGCATACATCCTGTGCCAACCACACATCCAGGTAGGTAGAAACCCCAATTGGCCAGGTCTAAGTGTTGTGCTCAAGTCTGAAATTACTGGCAGGATCACCCTCTGCCTTCACTTTTACCCAGAAAACTGAGAGTAGAGAGGCATAATTTTCCCCCCCAAAAAACTGAGGTATGGCTGCTAGGAGAGGGAAAATTGAGGCTGAGGAGGCAAAAACTATTGATACCCACTTATCTGGTAGATGCATATGTGCCATCATTTTTATTTTATGTCTTTTTTTATAATTTCAGCTTTTATTTTAGATTTGAGCGTATAGGTGCAGGTTTGTTACATGGGTAACTTGCCTGTTGCTGAGGTTTGGGGTACAACTGATCCCATCACTCAGGTAGTGACCATCATACCCAATAGGTAGTTTTTGACCTTTGCCTCCTCCCTCCCCCCCGTAGTAGCCCCCAGTGTCTATTGTTCTTATCTTTATGTCCATGTGTACCCAGTGTTTAGCTCCTACTTATGAGTAAGAACATGTGGTATTTGGTTTTCTTTTCCTGTGTCAGTTTGCTTAGGATAATGGCCTCCAGCTGCATCCATGTTGCTGCAAAGGATGTGGCCTTGCTCTCTTTTATGACTGAATAGTATTCCATGGTGTAGATGTACCACATTTTATTTATCAAGTCCACTGATGGACACCTAGGTTGACTCCATGTCTTTGACATACACCATCACTTTCGGAGAGGGAGTTTTTGCAGATGCAGAAACCAGAGCTTAGGGAAGTTAAGAGATGTGCCTAAAGCCTCACAGTTAGTAAAAGCTACAGCTAGAATTGTAGGACACCTGGCCTTCAGAGCTTTTGCTGCAACAATGAACCTTACAGTCTCCTAAACATGGCCTGGACAGAATCCAAGGTGCAAAACGACTTAAAGGAGACAGTCAATGAAAGCATCAGCATTTCCATGGGGTCCAAGTATGTGTAGTTTGGTTGGTCCATTGATAACATTCTCCTAGACTGACTTATTTAGAGATTGGCTCATCCAAAAGCTTGAGAACATTCACTTCTGAGTTACCTCTTTGGATAGAGCTTTGAGTGTGGATATTCCATGGGCTGGGTTATCCTGGGATATTCCATGGGCCGGGTTCACTTTCTCTGGCACGGCATCAAACCGTGCAGGATTCAGTTGGTGGCTGTGCTTCTAGGCCACCCTAAAGTGAAGGCTGTGTGTCTGTGGTTTTGTGTGGGCTTCTTAATTAGCTGCAGCTTTCAAACCTGCCTCCCTGACAACAGGAATAATGCACAACAGATGTGACTGCAAAGAAAGCTCCAGAGTCAGAACAGTTTGGTGCAGGAGGCTCAGTTTTCTCCCTACCATCTGTTTAGACTGGGCTGAAGGGGAGTGAGTCCAGTAAATGTATAAATCATTAAAACATGATGATATAGCCTCTAAGACTCCCTTGCTTAAATGATCCAGCTCTTCCAGACAGAAAGACAAAGCAACAGCAGATGAAACAGTGAGGTGACCATGCTGGATTTTACTCCAATCACACGAATGGTTATAAAACATGACTTGCTAGAAGTCCCTCTAATTTGTAGCAGATTGAAAATGAAACCTAGCAGAGGCAGTGGAGAAAAATCTAACACAGCTGGCACCTGTTATATTAAGACCCAGAACTACTGTGATTGGTAACAGCAGCGCCAGAGATCCGACTGCTGGAGTTGCAAATGGAAGAGGTTTCTGCCTGGAATGGACCAGGTTCCCGGGAGGTAATGAGACAATCTGTTTTGTGGGTCATTACAGGCTCTGAAACAGTCTCTCTATCTTGCAGCTGTGGCAGAACATTTCACAGTCAGAAGTGCTTTAAGGTTGTCCAAATTTTCACCTGCCTCCACTTGGCATGCCAGTAGAATTTTGGCAACTGCTAAAACAAGAGGCTGTCTTTCTTTTCTGAAGAAGACAAGAGCCTCAGAACACTGCGTCCCTTTGTCAGAGGCGTCTTGACTCTGGAGGTCCAATGGGAATCCCCTGAGAACATGCGGAGTTCACATTTCCCTGGACATTTACTGCTGTCTCTGGGCTGAGAGAAAGACAGAAGCCAGAGGCAGTGGGTACTCTTGTCGGCAAGGGCTGCCCTCCATCTGTGCCTTCCAGTAAGCTTGAGACGAGTTTGGAGATGGCTGTAGATAAGTTCGTGGAAAGAAGTTCTCTGTGCTTCATCCTCTTGACAGCAAAGGCCTTGGCTTATCTGGCCCCTCCCTGCATGCCATGGCTTTTCAAAATGTGCCATGGTGGAGAGGACTCCTGATCACCCATGACTCGAGCCTGTCACCAGTTGGCTTCATCACAAAGAGAACTTATCCCTTACATGCCTAGAAAGTCCTAGGGCTGGGTGTGGGGTCAGCTCACAATGTCCCCCCAACCCCACACCCAGGAGCTGGAAACAGAGGAGGGGGTGCTGCACAGGAAAGCCCCCAGGAGAGGAAAGGATGCTGCTCAGGCAGGAGCAGGTGCTCCGGGCTCCTGCTGGGTTGGGCTTCTTCAACCCCCAGGTCCACTCTCCTGGGACTGTGCACATGGCCTCCGGAGGCCCCTGATTGCTCTCCTTCCTGTCTCCCCTGCAGGCCAAAGCTTTTGCTGCCAGCACTTAGCATTTGCAGACTTTACAGCTCGCCACACATTTTGTGCTAAGTAAAATTATTTATTTATTTATTTATCTAAATTTCAATAGCTTTGGAGGTTCCAGTGGTTTTGGCTACATGGATGAAAAGTATAGTGGTGGAGTGTGGCATTTTAGTGCAATCATCACCACAGTAGTGTACATTGCACGCCAGTGGTGACTTTTTATCCATTTCTCCCTCCCAACCTTCCCCCTTCTGAGTCTCCAGTGTCCATCACACCCCTGTACATGCCTTTGCATACCCATAGCTTGGTTCCCACTTATAAGTGAGAAAGTGTGGTATTTGGTTTTCTGCTCTTGAGTTTCTTTACTTAGGATAATGGCCCCCAGCACCATCCAAGTTGCTGTGAAAGACACTATTTCCTTCTCTTTTATTCACCACACGTTTAACTTATTTTGTTCAATCCTCAAAACCATCCTGTGAGATTAGTGGTATTGCTCCCACTTTACAGAAGAGAAAAAGGAGGCCCTGATGATTCAATGACTTTTTTGCTTTATATTTTAGTTTGCCCCTTATGTGAGAGATGAAGGAAGCTGAAATGTCACCAACTCAGGGTGAACTATTCAAACCTGTTTAAAAACAAGCTAGGAAAATCTGTCCAGAATACTTCCCCTTAAATCTTGCAGCCTCCCCCTCTCATCCCCGGGTTCCCTAGCAGGGGGCCAATGGTACAATGACTATCCAAGCCCTGCATTATTCCCTAGACCCTTTCTTCAGGAAATCCAGCAGGCAGGAAGGAGCCCAGGCAGGCAAGTCTCCTGAGCACCTGCAGGCATTGCACCAAGTGGCCCTGGTGCTGCAGGAGGGGTGCACCCAGCAGCCTCCCATGCCCGGGACAGGCACGCCTGTGGTGCACGCAGCAGCCTCCCACGCCCAGGATAGGCCCACTTGCCATGTACCCAGCCACCTCCCACATCTGGGACAGGCACTCCTGCTTACCTCCGGAGGAAGTGTTTTCAGGAGGAGGCTGCAGAGCTGTACCATGAGTACAGCACACATCCCCAGAAGGGGCCGGGGTGCTTTCTGTCCAGTCTCTGGGGAAGGACAAAGAGGATCCTTCTAGCAAGCAGGCTCTGGGACCCTGCTCTGTGCCGTGGCTTGTGTGCTCTCTGAATGGGATTCGGGGTTGAGAGAAAACATTCGCTCCCCTTACTCTTGGTGTGTTTGCAGTCAGCCAACAAACCTTCCAGAGATGCAGCAGATTCTGCATAAATAAAACTGAGGGATGGGACAGATATGCACCTGTAGAGCACATAGGAAGCTAGGCAGAGAAGCCCAGCACACAACATGTCAGTGACAAAAGTTCAATTAAGAGAGAGAGAGGGTACAATTTAAACAGCACTGGCAATTGTGCCCATGATGTGCTGCATGTGTCTGCCCCAGAGAGGACAGAGCAGAAATCACGATCACCATTTTTTAGCTCAGATTGGTCCCGGAACCTCCAGACCTAAGCATCTCACATCACTGATTGTGACTTCAGTCATTAAAGACACTAGTTTTCCTTATACCATGGCCCTGCAGTACAAGCCAACTGAGTGAGCAGGTCTACACTAATGCTGAAGGGAAGGCTGGTTGAATGGAGTCACTATGAGCAAGTGTGTTTATCTCCAGCATGGCATCTTTCTGAGAGAGTTTCAAGAATCATCTTGACCATCCATGGCCTTGCTTTTTGTGTCAACTTTAGAACCCAACGATAAGGGGAAGCCAGGAGGCCTCTCATTTACCATCACAGCATCTGAGAGGCCATCCTCTATGGATCCTTCCCAACCCATTCCACTCCCTGATGTGCCAGCAACACATGGAGCTGGTTGGAGCATTTTGCAGGTTTGCTCTCCATCAGTCCCCACCTCCAGCATGGGATGAGCTACTCTAGAGACAAATACCATGTTGTTAGCATCCAGAAAATGATACATATTTGCTGGATTTAATTTGACTGTGAGTTTTGAGCCCTGAGTACATAGGAATTTCAAGAAGTGGTCAGCCCTGTGGCTGGATAGTCAGGAAAGGGTTCCTGGAAGAGGAGGCATGAGCTGCACCTTCAAGAGTGGGCAGAGCTGAGGTTGGTGGGGATGTCGGGGGAAGGCTTGGCTCCTGCCCTTCCCTGTGTTCTCTGCTCTGTGCCTTGAGGCTCAGCAAGTCTAGGGTTACTGCCTATTGGTTCTCCCAACACTGGTTCCAGGACTTCTCTCAGCCCTCCCTGGACCCTCAAATTAGATTGTTTTAGCAGCCTTGACTACAGATGCTGGTGTTAACCAGCCTGGAGAACTGACCCACTCTCAATTGCATTAAGCTATGATGACAAGGCCAGGCTTGGTTGCTCACACCTGTAATTCCAGCACCTTGGGAGGCCAAGGAAGGAGGATCACTTGAAGCCAGGAGTTTCAGAACAGCCTGGGCAACATAGCAAGACTCCATCTCTAAAAAATAAAAATTGACGCATGTCTGTAGTTCCAGTTTCTTGGGAGCTGAGGTGGGAGGATCGCTTGAGCCCCTGAAGTTGAGGCTGCAGTGAGCTATGATCACGCCACTGCACTCCAGTCTGGGTGACAGCGTGAGACCCTGTTTCTAGAAATAGAAAGCTGTGATGACAAAAGAATGAGGCCTAGCAATTCTGCAGGTGGATGAGAAATTCTCACTGGGTGGTAGAGAAATATGCAGTCTTCCCCGTGTCTACCTACCTCTGAAAACAGTGCAGATTCATTCCAGTCTCAATCAAAAGGCCTCTCCTCTGCCATCCAGGCTGCCTGCCAGGGCAATGGGGAGTGGGGGAGGGCCCAGAGATGGGAGACTAGCCGAGTGGTGCATCCCTCACTGCACAGATTATGTGCAGCAGTGTCTATAATGAAGAGAGGTGGCAGAAATGCATGAGGTTTTAAAACACTGAAATAAAGAACGTGCTTGGGCGAGTTGAACTTGTGCACATCGTCAGCCCGCTTTCTGCACAGCGTTGATCAGCTGCCATTGCTCCGGAGCGTATGGAAGTCCAACTTGGCGGAGGTGGCTCACAGTGCCGTGTGGAGGCAGCCTGTGGACATAGGCTCAGGCCATCTTCCTGATCACATTTGCCCGCCAGTTTGTTTGTTTTGTTTATTTTTCTCTTCATTTTTTGAGCATTTACTAGATACTGGGTCCTGTACAAGTGTGTCTCTAATTATGTGAGGATTTTGCCACATGGAGTGTTTTTATTCAAATGTACATTTGTTTGAATTCATTTAACTATTTAGGTGTCTTTAATAATTTATTTTAAACTTTTACCTTAAAATCAAGGGGTACCTGTGCAGTTTTGTTACAAAGGTACATTACATGGTGTTGAGGTTTGGAGTGTGATTGAACCCATCACCCAGGTAGTGAGCACAGTACCCAATAGGGAGTTTTTCAGCCCTTCCCCCTCTTCCTTCCCCTTCTTGTATTCCCCAGGGTCTGTTGTTTCCAACTTTATGTCCATGAGTACCCAATATTTAGCTGCCACTTAATACGTGAGAACATGAGGCATTTGGTTTTCCATTTCTGCATGAGTTCACTTAGGATAATGACTTCCAGCTGCATCCATGTTGCTGGAATCATGACATGATTTCGTTCTTTCTATGGCTGCATAGTATTCCATGGTGTATATGTTCCACATTTGCTTTATCCAGTCCATCATTGGTGAGCACCTGGGTTGACTCCATGTTTCTGCTGTTGTGAAGAGTGCTGCAATGAACATATGAGTGCATGTCTTTCTTGTAGAATTTCTTTTCCTTTGGATCCATACCCAGGAATGAAATTGCTGGGTTGAATGGTAGTTTAACTCTTAGACCAGCCAGTTTCTTTTTCGCTCTTTCTTGGCTTCCATCCTGATCAGATTCACGTCCTCAATCCTTTCTTGTCTGCTCTTCTGGATGAGTGCAACATGCAGACACAGAGAGCCAACTTGTACGCCCCCCACTACCTCCATGCACAGGCTTAGCTGGCAGAGTGGTAGAGTGAGAGGATCCCTGCCTGGCATGGAATAGCTACTCCATACTGTGGGTGAGTATTTCCGGTGTCACATTTTACTCATCCTGCTGAAGTTCATTAAGCTTTCACAATCCTGGGGTCAACTGGAAAAAAATTTTTTTGGTAATGAAAGTCAGCGGGAGGTGAGGAACAGGACAGGGACTAAGAAATAAGAGATCATCCATCTGATCACATTTACTGGTTGTGTGACCTTGAGCAAGTCACCAAGCCTCTCTCTGCCGAACATTCCTTGTAAGAGAAATGGAGATGCTGGAAGTAGAAGTCCTCAACATCTCCTCTGGATCTAATTTGTGCTAGTTTCTAGCTAAGTCGCTTATGCACCATCTGTCCCATCACAGTTTTACCATTTGGTACTCTCTGGAGCATTGCTGTGGCCTAGACCTGTGATTAAATTGGTGCACCATTCTTTAAACCAATTAGCAATCTTTGTCAAAGAAATAAGTCAATGGAGAAAATTTCATTGGTTAAATGAGATACAATCAAAGGGCATGCGACCTGAGAAATTTTTAGCTTGGCTCACATATAGCTTTACAAGTTCAGCTGGTTAAAAGAAGATTAAATTATATGTAGGCTTACTGATTTAACCAACTGTAACAAACTGTAGCAGACTTACTAAAAGGACAGTCTCTTCAATAAATGTTACTGGGAAAACCAGATATCCATATGCAGCAACATGAAACTAGACCCCATCTCTTGCCATATATAAAAATCAAATCAAAATGGATTAAAGACTCAACTCTAAGACCTAAAACTATGAAACTACTAAAAGAAAACATTGAAGAAGCTCACCAGGACATTAGCCTGGGCTAATACCTGAACAATACCCCAGAAGCACAGGCAACCAAAGCAAAATGGACAAATGGGATCACATCAAGTTAAAAAGCTTCTGCACAGAAAAAAATAAAGTGAAGAGACAACTCACACAATAGGAGAAAATATTTACGAACTACTCATTGACAAGGGAAAAATAACCAGAATATAAAAGGAGTTCTAACAACTCTATAGAAAAAAAAATCCTAATAACCCAATATAAGATCTGAATAGACATTTCACAAAAGAAGATATACAAGTGACACACAGGTATATGAAAAGGTGTTCAACATCACTGATCATCAGAGAAATGCAAATTCAAACTACATTGAGATATCATCTCACTCCAGCTAAAATGACTTTTATCCGAAAGGCAGGCAATAACAAAAGCTGGCAAGGATGTGGAGAAGAGGGAACATTTGTACACTGTTGGTGGGAATGTAGATTAGTACAACCACCATGGAAAGTAGTTTGGAGGCTTTTCAAAAAACTGAAAATTGAGCTACCATATGATTAAGCAATCCTACTGCTGAGTATATACCTGAAAGGAAGGAAATCAGGCTATTGAAGAGATGTCTACTCTCCCATGTTTATTGCAGCACTATTCACAATAGCCAAGATTTAGAAGCAACCGAAGTGTCCATCAACAGATGAATGGATAAAGAGAATGTACTTATACACGATGGAGTTCTATGCAGCCATAAAAAATAATGAGATCCTGTCATTTGCAACAACATGAATGGAACTGGAGGCCATTATGTTAACTAAAATAAGCCAGGCACAGAAAGAAAAACTTTATATATTGTCACTTACTTGTGGGAGTTAAAAATTAAAACAATTGAACTCATGGGGTTAGAGAATGGAAGAATGGTTACCAGAGGCTGGGAAGGGTAATGGGGAGGAGAGCAGAGAGGAAAGTGGAGATGTTAATGAGTACAAAAATATCATTAGAAGGAATACATAAGATCACATATGTACATTAGAAGGAATACATAAGATCACATAAGTCACAGGGTGACTACAGTCAACGATTATTTATTGTACATTTAAAAATAACTAAAAGAGTATAATTGGAATATTCATAACACAAAACAATGATAAATGCTTGAGGGGATGAGTACCTCATTTACCCTGATATGATTATTACACATTTCATGCTTGTATCAAAATATCTCACATACCCCATAAGCATATACACCTACTATGTGCCCATAAAAATTAAAAACAAAATAAATTAGACTTTCTGAGAGTCAGTTAAAGATAAAAGCCTTGTCTGGCTGGGCGTCCATCCACAGGCACAGAAGGAAATGACTCATGCTGTTCCCAGGTTGGGTGTGAGTGTCCTCCTCCCTGGCCTCTCTAACTGGAGCATCTGATTGCTTCCTAGTGGCAGCTCTTTGTGGACTGGCGAAAAATTGGCTGAAAAGGAAGGGCTGTGACCCAAAGATGCCCAGCTCCCTGGAATAGGGCATGTTACAGCCGGCTGAGGAGCTGCAGTGAGCTGTGCTAAGAGTATGCCTGGGAAGAGAAACCGAGGACGTGAGATTCAAAAACAGGCTTTGCCTAAGACTGCATAAAGCTGCAAGCTCTCCAGCCCTTCCCTGGCCAGTTCCCTGTGACCTCCTAGGCTGAAGAAACCAAGACTAATGGCAGCTACCAACCAGCTTGGCATAAGTGGTTGGCAAGGCAGAGCACCCCCATCTGTGCCCAGCTGCCGGTCTTGAAGTCTCTCAGTCATCAGCTCACCCAGGACATCCAGTTCATCAGCCAGTCTTGTGGGTTAACTCATATTCTGATTCTCTTTACTGTTCCCTCTGGTTTTAAAAAAACAGCTTTACTGAGATATAATTCACATACCATACAATTCACTCATTTAGCGTGTACAGTTAACTGGTTTTTGGTATTATTAGTTTTTTAAAATGTGCTTAAATATTATGCTATTTTTTCAAGGTTCATCTGCGTTGTAGCTTTTATTACAACTTCATTCCTCATGTTTCTTAAATTTTGTTGTTTGTTTTAGAAACAGGGCTTTACTATATTGCCGAGGCTGGAGTGCGGTGGTGCATTCAATCATAGCTCCTGCAGCCTCAAACTGCTGGGCTCAAGCGATCATTCCACCTCAGCCTCCTCAGTAGCTGGGACTACAGGTTTCTGCCTCTACAACCTGATCACTTTTATTTTTATCTTTATTTTGATAGAGATGGGGTTCTCACTATGTTGCCCAGGCTGGTCTCAAACTCCTGGCCTCAAGCAATCTTCCTGCCTTAGTCTCCCAAAGTGCTGGGATTACAGTCCTCTGACTTCTCTTTTAATCACTGCTTCTGCCACTCCATTCCGGGCCAGCATGGTCTCTCCTCTGGGTGGCAGATGCTGTCAGGGCCCCACCCCACGCCCTGACTTGCCCCTTCCAGCCCCCGTGTCTCTTTGTCAGAGCCTCTCTGCCCACACAAATCAGGCCAGGAGTGCTGGGGGACGGGGCTGGTGTGACAACACTCAAATGCCCTCAGCCCTGGGGCAAGACAGATCTGAGATGTGTGTTCTCCTCTGCGGTTCTTAGGGCCCAGCGGGATCAAACTCCAGCTGCCGACAGTGGGAACCTGCTTTCGGACACCCTGGGCTGGCTGCCCTCCCTTCCCAATCACATTTCCCTTTGCTCCTACCAGTCTTCCGGCAACACTTCCTAAACAAACTACTTACACTGGACCAGAGTCTGCTTCCAGGAACCCGGACAATCACAGCCTCCCATCCAGACCCTCTTCTTTCACTCCCATCTTCCTAAAATACACACTCCACAGCAGCTGGAGTGGCCTTTTAAAATGCAAATCAGAGAATGTCGCTGTCCTGCTGAAATCTGCTCAACACCCTCCCAGGTGCTGAGAGTAAAATCCGAACACCTTACTGAGGTGGGTAAAGCATGCGGGTAAGGTATAGGACCCTCCATACTTGTCACATTCCTGTCCCCCACCGCCATGCCTGGCTGTCTCGAGGTCTTTGTAACTTGTGCTCTGACCGTTTATTTTATCATAACTGGGACCAGAAGAGATAGAGACTAAGCAGCCAGTCATGACCACTGACCCATTATAAAGGATGCCAGTTGTGAACAGCGTGGACATCTGTGATGCTGCCACCCGCACATGTCAGCCTGGCTGAAGCCCTTATTTTACTCAGGCCTCAGATTAGGTGTTTCCTCCTGAGCTAGCCCTTCCCTGGCTGGTCAATCTATTATAAATTGCCCTCCCTGGGCATGGTGGTGCATGCCTGTAGTTTCAGCTCCTTGAGAGGCTGAGGTGGGAGGATCACTTAAGCCCAGGAGTTCGAGGTTGCAGTAAGCTATGATTGCACCACAGCATTCTAGCCTGGGTGACAGAGTGAGATTCTGTCTCTAAAAAATAAAATTAAATTAACTTAAAAAAAGACCCCCCATAAACCTCTCTTTCTCATCGTATCACTCTGCTTCTATATCTTCATAGCACTTGCCACTATCTGCAATTATCTTGAATTTTTTAATTTGTTGTTTTTTGCCTACATCATGTCTCTCCAAGTAGAACACAAGCTCCATGAGCTCAGAGGCCTTTCTGTTTTGTTCACTGCTGGATCCCCAGTATCTGACTCAAGCTGGTCACCTACCATAGCAGTTGTTCAAAAAATACTCATTGAATGACTAACTGAATGGATGGGTGTCATGGTTTCCAAAATCAAGAACCCCATGGCCTTAGCAAGTGGTAGCCCCTTCCAGAGCCTAGGTACTATCACAGAGGAGCAAAGACCATGCTGCGGCTGCCTGGAGAAGACCTACAGGCCCACGTGCTGTGCAAAGGTGACAGGAAGAGAAAGTGTTGGCCCATGTTACAGGTGACTCTGAGAGGTAGACAGTGAGAATGTGTGTGACCAGGGTCCTGATGATGTCTGAGAGTTAGGATGGATGGAGAAGAAAGTCAGGTTGCAAAGGCTTAGGGAGAAAGGAGTGTGAAGGAAACAGATATAACCAGGAGATTGAGGCATGTTACAGTGGGAGCTGGTGGTGGTGGCTGAGGGAAGAGACTTGTTTTGGGGCTGCAGAAAGAGACTAGGGAGAAGCAGAGACTGAAGGTGCAAGAGACTAGAGACTGAGCGACTGAGGCCTGAGTAGAGGAGTAAAGACAGGACCAGGGCTTCAAGAGGTAGGATTTGCTTGGGACCAGAAAAAAAAAAAGACTTTTTCCTTGAATATGGGAGGAAAGGAACAGAAGTTGAAGGCAGAATCAGAATATTTGAGCAGACAAGAGGAGGGAATGTGACCTCAGGGTCCTTGGAGTTAAAGGCGGGAGTGGTGGGGGTCTTCCAGAAGGGGCTGTTCTGTAAGCCATCCCCCAGTGAGAAGCAGCAGTGCAGGAGATTTCAGTGCTCCCCTGGGAGTGGGGAGGCTGGGGCTATCTCCTCTTTTATCTAAAACACCAACCACTTTATTTATTTGCACCACTGGAAACTGAACTGCTCAGCAGGGCCTCTTTGTGAGGTATCTACAGGGGAGCAGAGGACAGGCTGAGCAGCATTTCAAGAAACGCTTGGGTGGAGGGAGTGGGACAGGGAAGTAGGGGACTGGAGGGGCAGGCTGGGCTGGCACAGGCTCTCTGATGACTGGCAGGGAGAGAGGGGGCAGAGAGCAGCTTGTGTCTTCCTCCACTGCAGCAGCAGTTTCTGGAGGCAGGGGCTGCTAAGCAGGCTGTCCAGGCACCTTTTGGAATGTGTACATGGGGACTGAAATGTTTGGAGCAGAACCTCCTAGGGGCAGATGGAGGTGCAGGCTCCCTGTGATGGAATCCTTCGCTGCCTCTATCTCTAAATCTCTAAAGCCACAGTGGGGTGATGGTGGGGGTGTTCCAGGCTCACAGGGCCCAGGGCAGGCTGTGGCTCAGGGAGGCCCTTTTGGTTCCCTGGGCTATATGGTGCCATTACCTGCACATGGCTATTGGTACCTGAAATGTGGCTAGACTGAGATGAGCTGTGGCAAGTACACACCTGATTTCAAAAGTTTAGTGCCAAAGAATGTCAAATATCTGATTCATATTTTTTAATATGGCTTACACATTGAAATACTTATATTACGGACATATTGGGATAGATAAGATACATGACTGCAATTAATTTTTTTGAGTTAATTTTTTTAATCTAGAAAATCTAAAGCTATGTATGTGGCTTGCATTGTATTTAATTGGATAGCACTTCTCTAGGGAGAATGACATCCAGGAATCCAGTGGTCTTGATGACCTAAAATAATCAAAAGGATCTGAATCTAGTTTAAAGAGAGTTTATTCAAGCACAAAGTTGAGGACAGGCCCACCCAGGACATCACGTATACAGACAAAGCCTAAAAAAGTTTAACAGAATTTAAACATCTTTCTATGAAAGGCTTACTACATAGTCATAGTGATCTGATTAGACGAGGTGGTCTTTTTCTTTCAGAAAATGTATGTTTAACCTTCCACACTGAGGCTGTAACTGTGCTGAGGTCTTGGACACCATCTGGTCTGAGTTGGGTACAAGACTTTATTGTAATCATTTAATCTATATAATTTAATATATAACATTTGCTCTATAATCATTTAATCTATAATAACCCATGATTAGTCATTTACAGAACAACAACATGGAAGAGTTAAACTCTCATCTAAGAAGAAAAACTGCAAATATGCTACATGACTCACTCCCCAGGGCTTGCCTTCCTCCTCGGCGTAGTACATTCAGAGGGTCCTAAATTTTATTTTCTTTTATAGTTGGAGCCCCCTGGGTGAAGTTGAGGAAGGAAGACCTGCCCACAGCCCCGGTTCCCTGGCAGCTCTGTGAATAGCAAGAAATGGGGCAGGCTGGGCTGTACTTGCTGTCATCTCTGGGTTGGGGGAGATGGAGGCCTGGGCAGGAGTCCTAAGGATGCTGGGTGTCCATGGCTGCCCAGTCCCTGGGGTCCCTCCAGCAGAGGACAGTGTGGCTGTGCACCTTGTCCAATGCCAGGAAGCCGGCAGCTGGGGGTGGAACTTGGTATTCTTCAGGGATGTTGTGACTGACACAGTAATTATGGGTTTTTGCATTGTTTATGCTTCTCTGGGAGCAGAGCCAAATGCTATGAGCCGGCGGCTGCAAGGCACTCAGTAGATATCATGACAGAGTATCATTGTATTTACTCTTTCAGGCCTCCCGGACTATTGGCACCTCACAAAGCTTTAACACTATTTGCTGTTCTCATAATTAAATCACTGACTAAATGAAAAAAAAGACAATAAAAGAAATACCAAATCATTCTTCTAAACAGTGATCCAACATGGCTTGGGTGCATTCACAGAAAAGCAACTTTCTGTCGTTTTACATTTTTTTCTTCTCTGATCTGGGCTATGTGGCTGCTTTGATGCTGGGCTGGAATCAGGCAGCTGTTTCCTGCCCCTTCCGCCTGGCCTGCAACTGAGGGCTGGAGCCCCCTGCACTGCCCCTCCCCACCCCCTGCAGACCCCAGGAGGAGGGAGGGAGCAAACTTTGCCAGTACCCAGGGTGGAAAAACTCTCTCTGCTGTAAACTAAAAATAAAATCCTAAGCCTCATCAACTAAACAGACATGCCTTGTGGTGAAGGGGACCCAGAGAAGCTGAGTTCCTGCCATGACAGGATGGGCGGTCAGACACGCCTCTTTATATGCCTCTCCTTTCCGGTTCAGACACAACAAGTGACCAGCATTCATGTTAAAATAGAGATCGTAAGACTGGCAGAATGGACTTTTTGTGGCAATACATACCAAATTATAACCTGGACCTAAGGTCCTGTCCCACACTCCCACACTTAAAGGAGAAACTGTGCTCTGTCACAGGTGTTTCTTTTCAAAACTCCAGCAGCTGAGCAAGCACTGGCCTGGAGATAAGCAATGTTAAAACAGTTACAACTTACCCAGCTCACAGATGCAGGCTAACTGACCCCTGTCCCACCAGCCATAACTGCAGCCTGGACTAGATAAGATGCTGATTTCAGTAACTTTCTCCTGATCAGAGACTGCTGACCGTGGACTAGTTCTGGCTGGTTTATGGAAGTTCTACAGTCATGTGCCTTGTGTTCTGAAAAGGCCTTTGGATGGGCTGATACAGTTAAATGTTGTCTCCTCCCCAAAGTGAATATGCATCATATATAGTCACATGCATATATCAGGACCACCTTCATGAATATTCATGGATTCTCCTGTAATCTGTTGAATATGTATGTTTGACCAACCTGCTCAGCATAGACCTCCTGTCCCAAACCCCTTCTCTTTCAGAGTGCCTGTCTCTGGTCTTGGCCAAAGGCTATGCCTCCCAGCCTGCAGACAGCCACCTGGTAGGCTGTACCCCTTTATAAGAAAGTCTCCTTTTCTAATTTATACATCTTGTGATTTTTAAGTTAACACTGCTCAACTCTGGGCTGTTGGGAGAATAGGAGGTACCCTTGTCTATTCTCAGCCCACAAACATTTTTCCTCCTCTAGATGCATTTGCTCAGAACTGGATCAAAATTGTGTGTGTGTGTGTGTGTGTATGTGTGTGTATATGTTTGTGTGTGGTATGTGTGCACACATGCATGTAGATATTTTCCTCTTCAATTTCGCAAAGTACATGTGTATACTGAAATAAACGCCTTCTGGATCTGCTGAGTGTGAAATTGATGAGACTCCAGCCTGTCTCACTCTCACTTTCCCCCAGGAGCTCCTGCTCTGCGGGTGCCTGGGCTGAAGCAGGCTGGGCTCTGGGTGACTCCTCTACTGGGGAGGTGGGTAGAGGAAGGCTGGCCAGGTTTGCTGTGTGCTGGGGTCCAGGCAGGCAGAGCTCCCCTGGGAAGTTTCCTTCAGGCAGGAAAACTCATACTGTGGGGCCTTCACCTCGCTTTAGCCTAAAACATATGGATATTAAATTTTCATTTATTTTTATTTGTGGAGTACATGTGTAATTTTATTACATGCATAGATTTCATAGTGGTCAAGTCAGGGCCTTTAGGGTGTCTGTTACCTGAATAACATACATTGTACCCATTAACTGATTTTTCATCATCCTTACGCCTCCCACCTGGCACCCTTCCGAGTCCCCTTCTCTCTCATTCCATTCTTTATGTCCACATGAACACATTTATCACCCACTTATGAGTAAGAACTTGTGAGATTTGTCTTTCTATGAAATAATTTTAACATGGAAGCAATGTCTTTTGTTTTACCATTAAGGCTAGGACGTTATTGCAGATTCCCCCGAGAGAATAAAGCCAGTGTCTTAAATTTACTCCACAGAGTAAATGACTCATTAGAACCTCTCCTGAAAAAGCCTTTGATTGTAGTAGAAGCAATGATGACGATGATAACGATGACAATGATGATGATGACGATGACAATGATGATGATGACGATGACAATGATGATGATGATGATGATGATGATGATGATGACGATGACGATGATGATTACAGCAATTGCTTCCATAGCTCTAGCTGTGTGCTGGGCACGGTTCTAAGTGTGTAAATAAAAGTTGTGTATCATAAGAGTTAATTCACTTAATACACCAATGCCTTGTGGTCGTTAAAGCCCAGAGAGGTCAGTAGCAGTACCAAGACTTGAATTTGCATATGTCTTTAACCTCTATACAATACAAGGCATAAATCCACCTCATAGCTAGAATCAGGCTTGGGGATGTCAGGGTGGGGGAGCATCCCAACAAACTCTTCAGATCCTCAGTGCTGGTGAAGTTGGATTCTGTGGAAATGGTGGAGGAAGCAGCAGGAGATGGAGTGATGTGGCTGCTTATTTCATGGCAATATTTAGGCCAGAATTAGCAGTAATTTTTTCTTCAATTAGCAAATATTGGACACTAGAAACTGTGTCTTAGAAAATCATGTGGTAAAATCAAATATTTTAATCCAGCTCTTTTAACAGATTACATGGCAAAGATAATTAGGCTGCTGGGAGCAGGAGTATAGTGTTTAACTAATGTATTAATTTTGAAAGGGAAATTCAATTGTTAAAGAAAATGCAATAAAAGATTGAAACACGAAATTAGCATAAGAGCATTACCCATTTCTTCAAGCAGCTTACTGGGCATGATCTTTTTCCTGCTGTTTCCCGGGGGAGGTTAAGTAGGAAAGTAGGGTCATTTGTGTCTTGCAGGAGAATGAAACTCTGCCATCCTGTTTATGCGGGTGGAGGTGGAGACATTGAAAAGACCCAGCTTTTATACTGTGCCCCCAAATGCGAACCCACATGAACCATCTGGCAGGTTCCTAGGTGCTAAGTGCACCTCCTGGTCTTTCATGTCACTAGAAGACACATGGGGCTCAACATACAGAGATGACAACACACTTGCTTAAAGCCTGAAGGGCATCACTGCCCCTGCCTAGAGCAAAACGTCAGCCCTGGCCCAGTTCCTCTCTTGTCACCACTCCTGCCCCTTTCTTTTTCTTTTTAATTGACACATAATCATTGTACACAATTATGGGGTTAAATATTATGTTTCAGTGCATACATATGTTGTGCAATGATCAAATCAAATGAGATCTCCAGAGCGATATTACTAGAAGAAGGAGAAGGAGGACGGGGAAAAGGAGGATGTTGTTTTAGGATACAAAATCAACGTACCCAAATTCATATGGAACACAAAAAGAGCCCTCATAGCCAAAGCAAGACTAAGTAAAAAAAGCACATCTGGAGGCATCACATTACCTGATTTCAAACTATACTACAAGGCTATAGTGACCAAAACAGCATGGCATTGGTATAAAAACAGCCACATGGACCAATGGAACAGAATAGAGAACCCAGAAATAAAGCCAAATACTTACAGCCAACAGATCTTCAACAAAGCAAACAAAAGCACAAAGTGGGGAAAGGATGCCCTATTCAACAAGTGGAGCTGGGATAATAGGTAAGCCACATGTAGAAGAATAAAACTGGATCCTCAGCTCTCACCTTATACAAAAATCAACTCAAGATGGATCAAAGACTTAAACCTAAGGTGTGGAACCATAAAAATTCTAGAAGATAACGTCAGATAATCTCTCCTAAACGTTGGCTTAGGAACAGAGTTTATAACCAAGAACCCAAAAGCAAAGGCAACACAAATAAAAATAGATGAATGGGACCTAATCAAACTAAAAAGCTTCTGCACAGCAAAACAAATAATCAGCAGAGTAAACGGACAACCCACAGAGTGGGAAAAAATATTGAAAACTATGCTTTTGACAAAGGACTAATATCCAGAATCTACAAGGTGCTCAAACAGATCAGCAAGAAAAAGACAAATAATCCCATCAAAAAGTGAACAAAGGAAATAAACCATTCTCAAAAGAATACACGAAAACAGCCAACAAATATATAGAAAATGCTCAACATCACTAATTATCAGGGAAATGCAAATTAACATCACAATGAGATACCCTTTACTTCAGCTAGAATGGCCATAATTAAAAAATCAAAAACGATAAATAGTGTCAAAGATGTGGTGAATAGAGAAGGCTTTTACACTGCTGATGGGAATGTATACTAGTACAACCACTTGTTCTAGCCCATTACCTTTCATCCTCCACCCTCTTCTTCCCTTCCACCCTCCAACCTTTTCTTCCCCATTCACCCCTCACCTCCTCCATTTTCCTAGCCTCTTCTTCCCCTCCAACCTCCTTCCCCTCCACCATCCTTCCCTTCCACCGTCCTTCCCCTCCACCTCTTTCCCCTCCACCCTTCTTCCCCTCCACTACCCTTCCCCCCCTTTCTCTCCACCATCCTTCCCTTCCACCCTCCTTCCCCTCCAGCTCCTTCCCCTGCACCCTTCTTCCCCTCCTTCCCCTCCACCTTTCTTCCTCCCCTTCCCCTCCATCCTCTTTCCCCTCCATTCTCCTTCCCCCTCCACCTTCTTCTCCTTCTTCCCCTCCACCCATCTTCCACTCCTTCCCCTCCACCCTCCTTCCCCTCCACCCTCCTTCCCCTCCACCCTCCTTCCTCTCCACCCTCCTTCCCCTCCACTCTCCTTCCCCTCCTTCCTCTCCACCCTCCATCCTCTCCACCCTCCTTCCCCTCCACCCTTCTTCCCCTCCACCCGCCTTTCTCTCCACCCTCCTTCTTCTCCTTCCTCTCCACCCTCCTTCCTATCTACCCTCCTTCCTCTCTACCCTCCTTCCCCTCCTTTCTCTCCTTCCTCCTTCCCATCCACCCTCCTTCCCATCCACTACCCTTCCCTTCCACCCTCCTTCCCTCCACTCTCCTTCTCTCCACCCTTCTTCCCCTCCTTCCCCTCCACCCTCCTTTCTCTCCATCCTCCTTTCTCTCCATCCTCCTTCCTCTCCGCCCTCCTTTCTCTCCACACTCCTTCCCCTCCACTCTCCATCCCCTCCACCCTCCTTTCCCTCCACCCTCTTTCCCCTCCTTCCCCTCCACACTCCTTCCCCTCCACCCTCCTTTCCCTCCACCCTCTTTCCCCTCCTTCCCCTCCACACTCCTTCCTCTCCACCCTCCTTCCACTCCACCCTCCTTCCTCTCCACCCTCCTTTCCCTCCACCCTCTTTCCTCTCCTTCCTCTCCACCCTCCTTTCCCTCCATCCTCTTTCCCCTCCTTCCCCTCCACACTCCTTCCCTTCCACCTTCCTTTCCCTCCACCCTCCTTCCCCTCTACCTTCCTTCTTCTCCACCCTTCTTCCCCTTCACCCTCATTCCTCTCCACACTCCTTCCCCCTTTTTCCTCTAGCCTCTTTCCTTTCCACTCTTTTTCCCATCCACCCTCTTTTCCCTCTATGTTCCTTCCCCCTCCCCCTTTTTTCCTTCTTCCACAGTTCCCTCTACTCTCCTTCCCCTATATCCTCCTTCTCCCTTCACCCTTCTTCCCCTCCTTCTTCTTCATCCCCTCCACCTCCTTTTTCCCCTTTATGCTCTTTTTCCTCCTTCCCCTCCACCCTCCATTTCCTCCCCCTCTCCTTCTCTTCCACCCTCCTTCCCTTCTTTTCTCTTTCTCCTCTTTTCCTTATTCTCCTCCACCTTTCCCCTCTCCTTTTGCTCCTTCTCCTTCTCCTCCAAGATGGGAAGAAGAAGTGTGGGGAGAAGATGGTGGGGAAATGATTTTGGGCAGATGGGGTGAAGACTTTGGGAAGAAGGAGTTTGGGGAGAAGATGGTGGGAAGAATAATGGAGGTTTTTTTTTTTTTTAAAAAAAAAAGAAACTAAAAGTAGAACTTCCTTCTTATCCAGTGATCTCACTACTGTGAGTAAAAGAAGTTATTACATTAAAATACATATGCATACACATGTTTATAGCAGCACAATTAACAATTTCAAAAATATGGAATGGTGGGGAGAGAGGGTTGAAAGAAGATTTTGGGGAGAGGAAATGGGGAGAAGATTCTGGGGAGAAGATGTTGTGCAAAACACAGTGGAGAGAAGACTTTTGGGAGTGGAACTGTGGGTATGAGGGTGGACAAGATGGTGGGGTGAGAAGTTGGGGAGAAGGCAGTTGGGAAGAAGGCAGTGGAGAAGAGGATGACCAGAAAAAGAGGATGGGGTGGGAAGAAGAAGGTTGGGGATAGGGTGGAGAAGATGGTGGAGAGAGGGAATGGAGAAGAAGATGGTTGGAAAAGAAGACAGTGGGGGAAGAAGACAAGACGGTGGGGGAAGAAGATAGGGAGGAGAGGGAGTTGGAGAAGTAAGGTGAGGAGTGAAAGTGGGGATAAAACATTGGGGAGAAAGAGTGAGGAGAAGGTAGAGAAGAGATGGTGGGGTGAGCTGGTGGAAAAAGGTGGTGGGGAGAAGGTGATCAGCGAGAAGAAGTTCAGGGAGAAAGAAGATCTGGAAGAAGATGGTGGGGTGGAGATGTAAGGAGAACATACTAGAGAGGAAACTCTGGAAAGA
Organism: Pongo abelii; assembly: GCF_028885655.2. Taxonomy (NCBI): domain Eukaryota; kingdom Metazoa; phylum Chordata; class Mammalia; order Primates; family Hominidae; genus Pongo; species Pongo abelii. The sequence goes on along the minus strand of NC_072005.2, from coordinate 33,564,285 downwards.
TGATGTTGGACACAACACAATGGGGAGAAGACTTTGGGGAGAGAGAGTGTGGGAAGAGGATTGTTGGGTGAAGGATTGGGGAGAAGGAGGTTGGGAGAAGGTGGTCAGGGAGAAAAGGGTCAGAAAGAGGGTCGTGTGGGGAGAGGGAGTGGGAAAGAAGATTGTGGGGGAGTGGGGAGAAGACACTGAAGAGAAGCTTCTGGAGAAAAGTTTCTGGGGAGAGAAAGATATTGGGTGGAACACAGTGGGAAAAATACAGTGGAGGTGGAGAGAGGGGACAGTCTGGAAGAAGAGGGTGGGGTGGGAAAAGGAAATGGCAAAGAAGATGAAGAAAAAAATGTTGAAGAAGAAGAGAGTAGGGTGGGAAATGGAAATGGGGAAGATGAAGATGGGGAGAAGACAATGGGGAGGAGATGTTGGGCAGAACTCAGTGGGGAGAAGAGTTTAGGGAGGGGGCTTGTGGGAGGAAGACAGTGAGGGGGCTTGTGGGAGGAAGACAGTGGGGTGAGGGGTTAAGGACAAGCAGTTAGGAAAAAGGTGGTCTGGGAGAAGGTGGCCCAGGAGAAGGAAAAAAGATGGTGGGGTGAGGGAGTAGGGATAAAACACTGGGTAGAATGAGTGGGGAAGATGGTGCAAAAGGGGACAGTGGGAAGAAGAGGATGGTGGAGGGGGAGGTGGGGAGAAGATGGTGGTGGGGGGATGGGAAGAAGATGGTGGGGATGGAGAAGATTGTATGGGAGAAAATTTTGAAAGATGTTGAGCAGAACTCATTGGAGAGAAGACTTTGGGGAGAGGGATGGAGAAAAAGTGGAGAGGGAGTGTGTGAGGGGGTGAGGAGAAAGTGGTTCAGGAGAAGATGGTTGGGGAGAAGAGGATGGGTCAGGAAGAGAGTGTGGGGATAAAACACTGGGTGGGGAAGATGGCGGAGGGGGAGCTGGAGATGAAATTCTGGGGAGAAAATGTTGGGAAGAACACAGTGGGGAGAAGACTGTGGTGAGGGGTTGGGAAGGAGGCAGCAAGGGAGATGATTGGGAAGAAGAGGGTCAGGAAAAAGACCATGGAGAAGACATCTTGGTTGAGAAAACAAGGGGGGAAAATTTCTGGGGAGAAGGTGGTCGGGGAGAAGGGTGTGAGGATGATGGTGGGAAGAGAGAGTGGGGAGAAAACGGCAGGGAAGAAGGCAGTTAGACAGAAAATGGTGAAGAGGGGCAGAGGAGTCGGAAAGAAGATAGTCTGAAAAAGAAGGGGTGGGAAAAAGAGTGTCAGGAAGAAGATCTTGGGGAGAAGTTGTTGGGTAGAACACAGCTGTAAGAAGACTTTGGGCAGAGGGAGTGTGGGGAGAGGGAGCGCTGGGAGGAGACACGAGACGGAGTGTGGGAGAAGACGGTGGGGGAGAAGACAGCCCGGAAGAAGTTCGGGGAAGAAGAAAGAAGGGGAAGAGAATAGGGAAGGGGGTCTGGGAAGAAGATGAAAGAAGAGGGGGAAGAAAAGGGAAAAAAAGGAAAGAGAAGGAAAAAGAGGGTAAGGGAAGAACGAAAAAAGGGAGTTGGGGGGAAAGGGGATGAAGGTCAAGGAAGAAGGGAGAGAAAGGGAAGAAGATGGTAAAGAAAAAAGGAAAAGAAGGTGGGGGAAGAAGGGAGTGGGGAAGAGCGTCAGGGAAGAAGGGAAAGAAAAGGGTAGAGGAAGAAATGGGTGAAGGAAGAAGGGAAAGAGGATTGGGGAAGAAGGGAAGAGGGTCAGGGAAGGGGAAGAAGAGCATCAGGAATGAAGAGGGAGAAGAGGGTGGGGGAATGAAAAAGGAGAAGAGGGTGGGGGCTTAGGGAGGTGGAAGGCGAAGGAGGGTGTGGGGAAAGAAGGCGGTAGGGAAGAAGTTGTTAAGCAGAACACAGTGGGAAGAAGGCTTTGGGGAGAGAGACTAGGAGTTGAGGGGGAGTTAGGGAAGAACAATGGGAAGAAGACAGTGGGGAATAAGAGTGGGATTAGAGAATAAGATGATGGGGAGAAAATGCTCAACAAATCAAGTATAGCGGAAATGTATCTCAACACAAAAAGGCTGTATATGACAAGCCCTTAGCAAACAGTATTACGTACACTGAAAAGTTGAAAGCTTTTTTGCCTAAAATCAAGATCAAAACGACGATATTCACTCTCATCACTTATTTTAAACATGGTAGTGGAATTCCTAGCCAGAATAATCAGGCAAAAGGAAAATAAAAAACATCTGAAAATTATGAAAATATATAAGTGAATTTATCTCTAATTGCTGATGACATGCTCTTACATATGAAAAAAACCTAACTGCTTCACAAAAAACTGTGGGAACAGATGCACACATTCAGTGAAGTTGCAGGGTACAAAATCAACTTACAAAAATCAGTAGTGTTTCTATGTTGGTAATGTTTCTATATACCAATAAAGTAATCTGAAGAAATATTTAAAAATCTAATGTAGAATATTATAAAAATTCAAATATTTAGGTGTAAATGTAATCCAAATGATAAAAGGCCTTTATACTAAAAACTATAAAACACCAACAAAAGGAATTTCAAAAACAAAAGTAAATAAAAAGACATTGCATGTTTGTGAATTGGAAGAATTAATATTGTGAAAATGTACATAATAACATTAAGAGATTTAAAAAAATCACTATCAAAAGTGCAATGCCATTTTTTTTTACAGAAATGAAAAAATAATGCTTAAATTTGTATGGAACCACAAAAGACCCCAAATAACCAAATGAATCTTCAGCAAAAGTAGCAAAGCTGGAAATATTGATTTCAATACAAATTTTAAAAGAATTGTAATCAAAACAGCATAGTACAGCATATAAAAAGATACATTGGTCAATTGCACTGGACGGAAAACCTGGACATAAATCTCCACATGTACAGCCAACTTATTTTTTGCAAAGCTACACAGTATGGAAAAAAGACAGTCTCTTGAATAAGTGTTGTTGGGATAACTGGATATCCATATGAAAAGTAAAATTTGCCCCTTACACCACATAAAAATATCAACCCCAAATAAAGATAAATATAATAGTCGAACTGTAAAACTGATAGAAGAAAGCACAGGGCTACAGCTCCATGACATTGCTCTGAGCAATACTGTTTTTGATATGACCTTGATAGCATATTCAACAAAAGCAAAAATGGACACGTTTTTTGTTACTCATGCTTTGGATTTCTGGTCATTACTTGAGCTGGTAATTGCTTTCTGGCACTTCACGGTTACAAGTAGCAGCCAAGACGTAGGTCCACTTTCTTGCCTGCAGAATGTGAAAATCATTGTCTGTTGTCAATAACATTCAGGACATAGGCATAGATGAAGACTTAATGAATAAAACACCAAAAGCAATTGCAACAAAAGCCAAAACTGACAAATGGGATCTAACTAAACTAAAGAGCTTCTGCTGAGCTATGCTCAGTGGCTCACACCTGTAATCCCAGCACTTTGGGAGGCCGAGGCAGGCGAATCACGAGGTCAGGAGATCAAGACCATCCTGGCTAACACTGTGAAACCCCAACTCTACTAAAAAATAGAAAAAAATTAACTGGGCATGGTGGTGGGCGCCTGTAGTCCCAGCTACTCCGGAGGCTGAGGCAAGAGAATGGCGTGAACCTGGGAGACAGAGCTTGCAGTGAGCCGAGATCACGCCACTGCACTCCAGCCTGGGTGACAGAGCGGGATTCCATCTCACAAAAAAAAAAAAAAAAAGGGAAAAGAAAATATCATCAGAGTGAACAGGCAACCTAGAGAATGGGAGAAAATTTTTGCAAGCTACCCATCTGACAAAAGTCTAATATCCAGAATCTACAAGGAACTTAAACAAATTTACAGGAATAAAACAAACAACCCCATCGAAAAGTGGGTGAAGAATACGTACAGACACTTCCTGAAAGAAGACATTTATGCAGCCAACAAACATACGAAAAAAAAGCTCATCATCACTCCTCATTAGAGAAATGCAAATCAAAAACACAATGAGATATCATCTCATGCTAGTTAGAATACCGAGCATTAAAAAGTCTGGAAACAACAGATGCTGGTGAGGATGTGGAGGAATAGGAATGCTCTTACACTGTTGGTGGGAGTGTAAATTAGTTCAACCATTATGAAAGACACTGTGGCAATTCCTCAAGGATCTAGAACCAGAAATACCATTTGACCCAGCAATCCCATTACTGGGTATATACCCAAAGGATTATCAATCATTCTACTATAAAGACACATGAACATGTATGTTTATTGTAGCACTATTTACAATAGAAAAGACTTGGAATTAACCCAAATCCCCATCAATGATAGACTGGAGAAAGAAAATGTGGCACATACACACCATGGAATACTATGCAGCCATAAAAGTGAATGAGTTCATGTCCTTTGCAGGGACATGGATGAAGCTGGAAACCATGATCCTTAGCAAACTAACACAAGAAAGGGAAACCAAACGCCACATGTTTTCACTCATAAGCAAGAGTTGAACAATGAGAACACATGAACACAGGGAGGGGGATCTCATACACTAGGGCTTGTCGGGAGGTGGGGGTCAAGGGGAGGGAGGGCATTAGGACAAATATCTAATGCATGCGGGGCTTAAAACCTAGATGATGGGTTGATAGGTGCAGCAAACCACCACAGCACATCTATACCTATATAAGAAACCTGCGTATTCAGCACATATATCATCACATGTCTTAGTATCACCAGTAATCAGTCTCATCAGAAAAATCTGTAAGTATTAGTATGATATCAAGCTCATGAAGGCAGATACAAATTTTCCAAGATTTTATTTTTTGCTTGAAAGTGTGAATTTAATCATCGGCAGAGAATGCCATGAGTTGTTTTCCTTGGAGGAACAGGCTCTTTTCATTCATTTTTTGAGAAAACCTATGACATATACCCAAGTATGAATAACCATAGTTTGTCAGTTGCTCTTTCAAGTAATAAAATTATTATTTTTAACGCTCCATTAAGGACATTTTTAAGTGAACAAAAAAAAAAAAAGAAAAAGAAAAAGAAAAAGAAGAGAAAATCATTGCCTGTTGGATCTTCTGCCTGGTCCTGTTTGGCATCCTTGGTATCTATGGCAGAAATGTATGAACCAGCCACATGCACATAGACTTTGCATATGGACAGCAACACAGTTGAAAATATATCAATCACCATTGAACAGGGATAAACATTTTATGTCTGCTTCTCAGATATCTAGATCACATTAAGATGGATTCCTGTATGTTGGGGCTTTTCATGTATAAATTGATAACACACCTCTCCCCTTTTAGTTCTAAACCAATTTAGAAATAAAACCAAGAGGTCAGATCAATATTCAAAGATGTTATTCCTGTTAAAAGCTCATTTAGAAAATATGGCTTTTTGCCTTGACAAAAAAGACTTTTCTTATGTTTTCTCTTTGTCTTGATTTTGGAACCTGAACAAAAGAAATGTTCATCTACAGAACATTTACCCAGCCAACGCAAGAAGGGTCTTCACCTGCCCTACATTTCTCTGCAGAGTCCAGAGGAGAAAAGGAGACTAGATATACTCATTGATGACATATTAACCTTACTGACAAAAACATGGACCAATGGATGTGAGGTTTCCCTTACACCAAATAAGTTACACCTTGTCTTAGCTCTGGGAATAAACCAGTTCATGATGAAGACTTAGCACTGTTTTTACTCAATACTTGTGAGAAGATTAAAGTTCTTGTCAATGAGTAGATAGTAATGTGATGAGGGGCAAAGCAAGTTTCTCTCAGCGTCAACTTCTTTTGATTTATGTAGTTCATGCTGAAGATTGCCCCTAGAATAACTGACTTTCGAAAAGATGATTTCCCTCACAATAGCTTTATACTGAGTGTTTTTGGTTTTGTATTAAATAACTAATGTTGATTTGTGGTTTTTATTGTGTGCATTAAATAATTGGGGGAATCTCAGTATGAAAGGAAGATGATAGTTATCTTTCCTCCTATTGCCAGAGCCAACTGCTGGGGTGATCTGACTTTCCTCATTTGTGATATGAGTGTCCTCAACAACTTTCACAATTCTGTCTATGGTCATTTGATATATATATCAGAGTGTCACCTGGAAGCATGGTATAACAAGGAAATATGTATTTGTCAAATAAAGATGTAAAAAACAATCAAAAATAAAAAATTGAATGAGAAAGGCAGGGACTAGATTATAGTTTGGCCATCTGGAACAAACATCGCAGGTTTCACCAAATATTTGCCATCTTTGTAGTAGAATATTTTGACATTTAAGTTCTAAATTATTTCTTTATTTATAAGTAACACTGACAATTAATGAGATGATAGCTGTTAGTAACTTAGACCATCTCTTGGTTTACTACATCCTTTCAAGGCATGTAAGCCAGTGCTCCTGAGCAAAGCAGCAACGTGCCTGGTTTTCCCAACTGTGGAAAACTTCATGAAAACAATGCATGAATAATATAAAGGAGGTTACCTCAGCAAGATAAAGTTTAATCTTCCCCATATCTTGTTCCAGGACAGAATGTAGGTTATAGCAATACAGTGGACGTGAGTGGGGTGGGAATTTTGGGGGAATAATAAAAATGCATGTAGATTTTTTCCTTTTGGGTGATGAAGTAAATTATGAAAAAAGATGGAAGTAAATAAATATTGTGGTGCTATTGGCAAATTCTTGAGAAAAAAGTGGTTTATGAAACAAAAGTTCAAAATACAGAAACAAATGACATTAAGAGTTAGAACAAAGTTTATGGGAAAACAGTAATAAAAATACATTTTGTTCAGAATATATAAAGCATTCTTACAATTCAACAACAAAAACCCAATCAATTAAAATATGCTCAAAGGATCTGACTACATATTTTATAAAATAAGATCGACAAATGGCCATTAACCACATGAAAAGATGTTCAACATCATTCATCATTAGAGAAATGCAAGTCAAAGCTACAATGAGATAGCATTTCACATCACTAGGATATGTATAATCAAAAAGATTAAAAATAAATATTGGAAAGTATCTGAAAAAATGGGAACCCTCCTACATTGCTGGTGATAATGTAAAATTTTGCAGCTGATTTGGGAAACAACTTGATGGTCCCCAGTCCCTCAAGATTAAATGCAGTTACCATGTGATCCAGAAATTCCACTCCCTAGTATTTTCTCAAGAGAAACATATGCCTATGTGCACATTCGTAGCAGCATTATTCATAATAGTTAAAACCTAGAAACAATCCACATGTCTATTATCTGATACATTAAATGTGATATTTATGAGGTAGAATATTACCTGGGAATAAAAAGAAATAATGTAATGATACTTGATACAATATAAACGAACCTTGAAAACATTATACTAAGTGAAATAACTCAGACACACAGACAAAAAAAAGTTGTATGATTCCACTTAAATGAGGTACCTGGAATAGGTAAAGTTATAGAGAAAGAGAGTAGAATAGAGGGTTCCATGGGCTGGGGGAGAACTTACGGGAAGTTAATATCTAATGGGCACAGAGTTTCTGTTTGGGGTAATAAAAACGTTCTAGAAATGGATAGTAGTAACTGTTACATGATATTGTAAATGCACTTGATGAAACTAAACTGTGCACTTAAAAATTGTTAAAATGTTAAAGTTTATGTCATATATATTTTAGAATGTTAAAAAGAATTGATAAAACTTGGAAAATTTTTAATAGAATATAAGATTTAAAGTTAAACTCAAATTTAAACATTTTTAAGGAAATAAAAAATGCATTTAAACACTTATTTTAGTAAGTTGAATATTTAATCCTCTTTCAAAATCAATTAATGTTATCACTATATTAATACAATGAAAGGAAAAGCATACAATTATGTGTAGTATATGCAGAAAGAGCATTTGACAAAATTTAATATCCATTCTTATTAAAAAATAATCTCAGCAAATAAAGGATACATAAGATTTTTCTTAACATTTCAAAGGGCGTCTTTAAAATACCTACAACTAACATCCTATATAATGATGAAAGACTGAACGCTTTCTCTTACAATCAAGAAGACAGGGATATCAGGTCTTACCACTTCTATTCAACATTGTCCTGGAAGGTCTACCCATTGCAAAAAAACTTAAAAAAAAAAGAGAAGAGAAAGAAGGAAGGAAAAAAAGAAAGGGGGAAATAAAAGGCATCTAAATAGAAAAGAAGTAAGTAAAAATGTCTTTATTCACAGATATAATCATTTATGTAGAAATCCCAATTAAATCCTTTAAAAGCCTACTACTGAAGATAGTAAGTTAGTTTTGCAATGTTGCAGGATATAAGATAAATATGCACAAATCAATGGTATTTTTATATATTAGAAATAATTAGGAATAAATTTTTAAATATAATACTATTTACAATAGAATTAAAAATATAAAATACTTAGGGATAAATCGAACACATTATGTGAAAGATCTTTACACTGAAATCTAAAAAAATTGCTGAGCACATGTACCTATGCTAGGAGAAAAGAAATGAAACTATACTATTATACTTTTCCTAAACCATGTATGATGTTGTATAATATTACTTGAAGGTGGACTTTGATAAGTTAAAATTATGTAAATTCTAAAACAAATACTAAGAAAGCAAAAATAAAAATAAAAAAGAGTTATACCTAATATGCCATAACAGAAATGTGAAACTAAATCATTAAGAAAAATTACTTGACTAATCTTTAAGAGAGCAGAAAAGAAAAGGGGAATAAAGAACAGCTGGGGCTAATAATAATCAAACAGCATGATGACAGGTAAGCCTAACTATGTCAATAATTACATCACACATGACACTGGTCTAAGAACCTCAGTTAAAATATAGACTCTCAGACTCCATAAAAAAAAAAAAAAACAGGACCCAACCAGATGCTGCCGATAAGAAACGCACTTTAAATTTAAAGACACAAGTTGGATAAAAGGTTGAAAAAAGAGAATGCTAACACTTAGAAGAAGGCTGAGCAGGAGTGGCTGCCTTAATACCAAAGCAGATTTCATAGGAAAAAATATTCCCATCAATAAACAAGATCATGTCACCATGACAAAGCATTCAATTAATCAAGAAGACATAATCCAAAATGTTTATGCCCCTAGTAACATAACAGCTTCAAAATATATGAGACATAAATGTCTAGAACTACAGAAAGACAATTTTAAAGTAACCTGAGGTTTTAATACCCTGTAGTCAATAAGTGACTGAACAAGGAGACAGAAAATCAACAAGAATAGTCTTGAGCAACACTGTGCTTTTCAAGTACCTGTGGAACACTTACCAAGATAGATCATACTCTAGGCCATACAATTACTCTCAAAAAAAGGATTAAGTGAAAAGGATAAGTCATACAAAGTATGTGCCCTGACAAGCATATCAATCAAATCAGAAATCAGTAACAAAAATAGCTCTAGGAAATATTCAAATATTTGGAAACTAAGTAATACATATCCAAATACGCATCCCAAGTCAAAGAGGTAAGGGAAAATAAATTAGAAAATATTTTGCACTAAGTAAAAATGAAAACATAGCATATCAAAACTTGTGGAATACAGCTACAACTATACTTAAATACAAATCTTTAGCACTGAATGTCTATATTAGAAGAGTCTCAAACAAACAACTTTCACTTCTACTTTAATAAACCAGTAAAAAGGAGATAAAACTAAACTTAAAGCATCCAGATGAAAAAAATAAATATCTCTGGTGAGCTGAATGTTGTATCCTTTCAAAATTTATATACTAAAACCAAATCACAGAGCTGATATTATTAGAGGTGGGGCTTTTTGGAAGTGATTAGGTAATGGAGGCCAAGTTCTTATGAATAAATTAATGCCCTTACATGTGAGACCCCAGAAAGCCCCTTCACCCCTTTTGCCTTTTGAGGACACAGGAAAAAATAATGCATCTATGAACCATGAACTAGTCCCTCATCAGACATCAAATCTAACAGCACCTTGATCTTGGACTTTGCAACTTCCAGAACCATAAGAAATCAATTCATTTTGTTAATAAGCTACTCAGGCTATGATTTTTTTAAAATAATGAGCCTAAAGGACCAAATCATCAAAGATGAAATTAATAGAGAACAAAAACAGTAGAGGAAGTCAACACCAAACACTTTGAGGAGATCAATAAAAGCAATAAAACTTTGTCTAGCCAGGTTGCTTAGGAAAAAAAGAAGATACAAATTACTAACTTAGAATTAGTAATGTGACATTATTACAGATTCTACAGATACTATAAAAAAGGTAATATTGTTAAATTTATGTGAATAAACATGACAAGTTAGATAAAATTGAAAAATTCCTTGAAAAAGGATAAATTACCAAATATAAATCAAGAATAGATAACCTACGTTGTCCCATATCTACAAAATAAAATAAAATAACAGTTGAAAACCTTTCTACAGATAAAATTTTAGGCCTAATCAGCTAGGCTGGTGAATCCTTCCAAACATTGTAGGAAAAAATAATAAAATTCTACACAAACTTTGCCCTTCAAAATAAAAAGGAGTATATTCAAACTTCTATAATGCTAGCATCACCACGAACCAAAAGCAGACAAAGATATAATAAACAAAAAAATTTCTCATAAGCATAGATATAAAAATTCAATCAATTTGTGAAGCAACGAAGCTATCTTCCAGTAGGTGAAGGAATAACATGTGCTACAGCCATACAATGGAATATTAGTGCTAAAAATAAATGAGCTCTCAAGCCATTAAAAGACATGAAGGAAACTTAAATGAAATTAGACAATTTTATGATAAAGAATGCCGGATTTTGTCAAATGCTTTTTCTGCATCTATTGAAATGGTTATATATATATATTTTTAAAAAATTCTGTTGATGTAATGTATCACATTTATTGACATACATAAGTGTTTGTATGTTTATTGTAAGTTTTAATAATATATGTATGATAGTTTCACATGTAGGTCATCATTTTCATGTTCAATTACATTAGAATTTTTAATCTTTCAGCAGCTTTGATACAGTTGAGGATCCTCCAGCTTTGGCTGACTAAACTATTCTATTTCCAGAGAAAGTAACTATTGCTAACATTCTTTCACAGGGAAATAAACTTACAAGTTTTACCTGCCTTCATCTTCAATTATTTTACTTAAACTGCTGTCATCATTCACTTGTAGCAGACCACCAGTGAGTAAGTTGGCCTTCTCAAACATTTGTTTAATCCCAGGGTCTTTTGAGGTATAGTTTTTATTTTCATGTTTCCCTACCTCATTCACATGCAAAGAAGTATCACTATTCTAAAAAAAAAATCCATTAAAAAGCCAATCTTTTAAAAATAACTCTATGACAAAGAATTTTAAAAACTTTTTTTTGTAAAATTCAAAATGTTCCCCATTTCAATTAACTTACTATTCTAAAACCTGTTATGAACTATATATATATATATAGTTCCAAAGATATACAAGAAAATGAATATTATCTGCTTTAAAAACAGGTAAATATACAATTATGATACAACGTGATACGTAAGAGTTAGGATACCAAAAAAAAAAAAAGTGTGAGAAAACCATTCTACATAGAGAATAGAATGTGAGCACAAAGGTTAGGTACGAGGCATCTAGGAGTTTCCTAGGAACTCAAAAAATTGTGTAAAACACATGAAAGCAAATACTGCAAGATGAATGCTACCCTAAACTTGAATACCACACTCAAAGGCTGGAGCTCACTGCCCACAAGCAAGGACTCATAGACGTGACAGTCATAATTGGATTTTTGTTATGTTTTTTGTTTTGTTTTAAAATATAATAATGTTTTATTTAAATCAAGTTCTTAAAAATAAGCTAAAACATATAAGCTGAAAGGAAAAAATGAAATATACAGTGTGGGGAGAACTTTAAAAATATTTATATGTCATTATATGTAGTTCAAAAATAGCACTATTCTGATTGCTTATGATTATTTGAAAATAAAGTAATTTTGAAGACTTTGTACAGTTTTAGCCCTGTATCTGATCCTAATATAAAAATGTAGATTTTAGGAAAAAAATTGTAATTATATTTTTATAAAATAAACACATGCATAATTGTATCGCTATTATATAACCTACATTAATTTGCAAAGAGACTAAAACTTTCTACTGGAGATTATGATGTTAGGAGTTCAGCCTCAGCCCCTAAAACACACACACACACATACACACGCACACACACACATAAAACTAATAACTATTTATCGATAAATAACTATATAGGTAACTCTCTCAGTTGAGAATAAGTGTCTTAAAGAAGGTGAGGGGGGAATCTTTTTGAGAGCAGTTATTAAACAACTCCTCTTTAATCCAAACTTCAAAAATACATCCACATTTCTGGAATATAAAAAATTTTTATTTTGAACATAGTTGATGGAAGGCAACTTTGAAACGGAAAACATCTGATGAAAGTTGCCTCAAACTTAGGGAAAGTCTGATCTGTAGCCCCAATAACAAGCAGCCACACAGAAGTCGTTTTAAATCCAGACACGTAATCAAGGACCACTAGCCCCTTTCCCTAACCAATCAATGTCAGCTGCTTGCATCTGAAAGATAGCCAGTTGGAGACAAACTTACCTTAATCAGCATGCCTGGGAATGCCAACCATTCCATAGCAGTCTCCCTCAGATAACTACGCTGCACCAGGCAGGTGGCATCAACCCACTGATGCCTGTGAGAGTTGGCCAAGCTTTTAACTCCACTCTTCCCCCAAATCTGTATAACATCAGCAGCTGCTTAATCAGAAGAGACTGCCTGACGAGAACAGCTTTCTTACTATGAAAAGCAAGAAATTCAAACTTTGTCTTTTTATATCAGATATTGAAGGCTCATAATCTTTTGAAAAAAATTTTACATTTATTGCATTCATCACCCTTATATTTTATTATTTCTAATAAAATACAAATGAAGTTTGCAACTCCTTTGACTCATTTTACCATAATTAAAACTATCATAACAACGAGTAAAAGAAAAAATATTAACCACAATATTGGGCTTTCCTTCCTAAATGGAAGAATATAAATATAGAGAAAATAGAGTATTAAAAATAACTACAATAATCCCGCAAATGTGCATAATGCCAAGTAAAATTGTCAGAATTAGCCCACGTCATACTGTTTCTTAAGTGAGAATTTATGTTTAAAATAATACACCAGGGTAAACTTTATTCACTTATTTAACAAATATGTATTGAGTTGCACTAAGGATATAGTAATGAACAGACAAAATCCTGATCATGAGAATGAAGTGAACATACAGTAACAATAAACAGCATAAACAAAATATATATGTTAAAGGAGAAAAATTAAAGCAGGAAAATGAAATGTGTGTTGGAGGAGAGAGATGGTGGAAATATTAGAATGGCCAGATATGGCCTTGCTGAGAAAGTGGCTTTCCATTGAAGAACTGAAGAAATGGAGGAAGCGAGCTGAGAGCAGATCTGCGGGAAAAGCCCTCCATACAGAGTGAGCTGCCAGGTACAGAGGGAAACATGCTGAGCATGCTTTAAAGTTTCCAAGAAGCTCAGTGTGGCTGGATTAGAGCAAAAGGAACGGAATAGTAGACGTTTAAGTCGAGAAAACAGGTTAGGGCATGTGCTGCCTTTTGGGTATTAGAAAGAAATTTGAAATGGGAATCGATGGAGTTGAACAATGAGAACACATGGACACAGGACAGGGAACATCACACAACCGGGGCCTGTCGGGGGGGGGGTCGCTGGGGAAGGAATAGCATTAGGAGAAATATCTAATGTAAATGATGAGTTGATGAGTGCAGCAAACCAACATGGCACATGTACACCTATGTAACAAACCTGCACGCTGTGCACATGTATCTTAGAACTTAAAGTATAATAATAAAAAAAAGGTTTTCAGCAGAGGAATGACACAATCTGGCATGTTTTAATAAGACCTTCGTTTAAGAATAAATGGGAAGAGGATTAAAAATAAAGAAACAAGACCAATTAGCAGTCTAGTCACTCATCACTCATCTAGGCAGCAGATGGTGGTGGCTAGGACCTGGAAGATCTGACTGGCTTCTGGTTGTATTTTGAAGGTAGACCTAACTAGATTGGCTGATGGATTAGGTGTGAGGTGTCAGAGAGAGAGAAGTCAAGGATGACCTCAAGGCTTTTGGCAGAGCTGCTGGGAGAGTTACCACGAATGCAAGAAGACTACATGAGCAGTGGGTATAAAAAAAAGACACTGGCCAGGTGCGGTGGCTCACGCCTGTAATCCCAGCACTTTGGGAGGCCGAGGTGGGCAGATCACGAGGTCAGGAGACTAAGACCATCCTGGCTAACATGGTGAAACCCCCTCTCTACTAAAAAATACGAAAAATTAGTCGGGCATGGTGGCGGGAACCTATAGTCCCAGCTACTCTGGAGGCTGAGACAGGAGAACGGTGTGAACCGGGAAGTGGAGCTTGCAGTGAGCCAAGATCGCGCCACTGCACTCCAGCCTGGGTGACAGGGTGAGACTCTGTCTCAAAAACAAACAAACAACAAACAAACAAACAAACAAACAAAAAACACAAACAAAACGAACACACAAACAAAACAAACAAAAAACAGCCAAACAAAAGACAAACAAACAAAAACAAAAAACAAAAACAAACAAAACAAACACACACACAAACAAAAACAAAGCAAAAAACATCAGCAGCCCAATTTTGGATCTGATAACATTGCAATACCCAGTAGCTAACTAAAAAGAGATATCAAGTAGGCAGTTTGATATAGATGTCTGGAACTCAAGAAAGAAACCTGGACTGGAAATATACGTTGGGAAGTCATTAGCATGTACAAGGTGCTGAAAGTCATGAGAAAGATCCAGGCCTGGGTCCTGGGACACTTCAATGTGCGACAGGTTGGGGACAAGGAGAAGCAAGCAAAATAGATGATGGCACATGGATGGGAAAGCAGGAGGAAAAACCAGGAGATCCTGAGAGCCAAGTGATTGTTATGGAGGAGAGGGTTTTCAGCTGGGTCACCCATTGCTGACAGGTTAAATAAAATGAGATCTAAGTAATTGTGTCTAGCTTTATTAGAGTGAAAATCAGTGGCAAGCTTGAGAAAAACAATTTTGGAGGAGAAGTAGGGATGAAAATTATAGGAGTGAGATCTATTATTTAATAGTACAACCGGGTGACCTATAGTCAGTGATGATCTAATTGTACATTTAAAAATAACAGACTATAATTGGATTCCTTGTAGCACACACACACACACACACAAACAAATGATTGAGGGGATAGATACCCCATTCTCCATGATGTAATTATTTTGCTTTGCATGTCTGTGTCAAAACATTTCTTGTGCTCCATAAGTGTATGCACCTAAATGTACCCACAAAATGTTTTTACAATTTTTTAAAATAAATGAAAAGGAAATATGAGTTTGTGAGTATAGACAGTTTGATTTCAAAGACATCATACATACGTGGCATGATTGTGAATGATTTAATTTTCTTCTTGTTCAGCTGTATATTTCAGTTCTTTTATGATGATTCATTATATAGATTTTTTTTTTTTTTTGAGATGGAGTCTCGCTCTGTCGCGCGGGCTGGAGTGCAATGGCACAATCTCGACTCACTGCAACCTCCACCTCATAGGTTCAAGCAATTCTCCCTGCCTCAGCCTCCCGAGTAGCTGGGATTACAGGTGCCTGCCACCATGCCTGACCAATTTTTTGCTTTTACTAGAGACGGGGTTTTGCCATGTTGACTGAGCTGGTCTTGAACTCCTGACCTCAGGTGATCCACCCACCTTGGCCGCTCAAAGTGCTGGGATTACAGGCATGAGCCACCATGCCTGGCCAATTATATAGGTTTTTAAAACTGTATACATATGGCATTTTTTTTAAATAGTGAGACCAAGATATTAAATAATAAATTCAAAAAATTATAGAACTAAAAGACCCCTTGAACATTTCTAAATTACATAAGTTGATTATAATTTTGCTCATGCTTATATAATAAAACAAAACCACAGAAAAAATAAAAATTTCAAGGGCATTTTTTTTTTTGCTTTCTACCAGTACCATGCTGTTTTGGTGACTATAACCTGGTAGTATAGTTTGAAGCAGGGTAATGTGATGCTACCAGATTTGTTCTTTTTGCTGAGTCTTGCTATGGCTATGTGCCTATCACCCCCAGAGCCTAAGGGAGAAGGGGACAGCAGTGGATAGAAACTTGGAAGAAGAATGGTGTAGGGAAGATCTCCTTGAATAGGAGCAGGGCCCCTAACGAGGGATGCATCAGCCTCGGTGAAGGAGTCAAGGGCTCCTACCAGACCACAGTTTCCTTCTTTGCTGTGTTCTTTGGCTGGAGAAGCAGAAGGCTGGGAGCCTACAGCACATCATCAGAGCAAGGAGGAGAGGAGGGAGAGCTCTTGAGGAGCCCATGGAAGATGTTCCAGGCCACATGTAAACCTGCAAAAGAGCCAGGGGAACAATGGCCCTGAGTGTGATATGCATTGCACAGAGAAGGCAAAAGCAGTGAAGTAAAATCACAAAAAAAGTGTGTGGATCCGATTTATGAACAATTAGCATGAAACATTCTCAAATATTTCATTGCGTTGTCTGGTTAAGTGAAAAAAAATATTGTACAAATGTTCCGATGTATGTCTCTTTCCATAAAAACTTGTAAGGTGAAATGCATTAGCCATGGTTTCACCATGGAGAAAGAATATGGCATGTGAATTTACTGTCTTTTCTTTTTAACCAGTCAAGTATGCTGAGATTTGCAGTCTAAAACATAGAGAGTAAAATGATTTATTGTCCTTTGGTATATACCTAGTAATGAGATTGCTGGGTCAAATGGTATTTCTGTTTTATATTCTTCGAGAAACCTCCAAATTGTTTTTCGCAGGGACGGAAATAATTTACATTTTTACCAACAATGCATAAGCAATCCTTTTGATGCACAGCCTTGCTGGCTTCTGTTATTTTATGACTTTTTAATAATAGACCTCTGATTAGTGTGAGATGGTATCTCATTGTGGTTTTGATTTGCATTTATCTGATGATTAGTGATGTTGAGCATTTTTAAATGTTTCTTGGCCACTTGAATGTCTTCTTTGTGAGAAATATCTGTTCATGTCCTTTGCCCACTTTTTATTGGGATTGTTTGGTTTTTGCTTGTGGAGTTAAGTTCCTGATAGAGCCTGGATATTAGACCATTGTTGGATGCATAGTTTGTAATAAATCTGCATATGTAAGCCCTAGATCTAAAATAGAAGTTGAAATTATTTTAAAAAATAGAGAGCAAATACTGATAATGTAATGCTCAATACTTTCTGAATACTTCTTATGTGCCATAGCACTTTCTTACTCAATCCTCCCACAACTCAAGAAGGTACGTACTTTGATTTTTCCCTATTTGCAAGTGAATTGTCTCAGCACAGTTATGACACCTGACCAACATCAGTGGCAGATTGGGGTCTGACAGCAGCCTGTATCACCTGGGACTTGAGTTGGTGGCCTCTGTGTAGCCCCACCTTGGGCCTGGCCTTTCTAGCTCTGTGGCCAGAGGGCTCTGGCTCAGCTATCTCACAAGTTTTACAAAAGCCAGTAGCCAGTAGTGAATCACTCTTCTCTGTCACGATCAAGCACCTTCAGAAAGCACCAAGGGCAGGCTCCAGGGAAGGAAATAACTTTAAAGTTCATAAAGCATCATTACGTTGCGATTGAGGTGCATTATATGAGGCCACCTCCTGACACTGTGTTCGATCATTACTCCAGAGGAAAGAGCCCTCCATAGTGCTGAATTTTCTGAGAGAGACTGTCTCTCCCCATTATCTCCAATAAACTGGGTCTATTCCATAGAGCAGTTAAGTTAATAGTACCTGATGACACTCTGAGGCTTTCAATGAAATAAAAATGATCACAAACTAAGCGGAGCTGCCTGTATCCTTACGGGGAATCTATATACACACTTGACCAGGTTGTTACATCAATTGTTAGAATTTATGCATTCGTCGTGGCAGGAATGAATACAGGAAGAGAAAATATCAGGGAATGAAATGGGTTGAGATGCAGATGAACAGTGAGCACGGATGTGGGGTCCTGCGATCTTTTTGCTCCCACCCACGGCCCAGAGCCCCCTCCTCCCTCCCACCTATTCCCAGGAACGCTGTTGAAACATTGTCCTTTTGACAGTTAATTGAAAGCTGGCTTATTGGCAGCACCATCCACAGAATTAAGTGGAGAGCTGAAAGGTGGAGGTAAGAAGCTTGCCATCTGGATTTCCTCCAAGGAGGGTTTGATTCTTATTCTCCTGTCAGATGGGCAAGTTTACTTTGAAATGTCTGGGAACTGTAAGCGTTTTGCTGTTCACTGCTGAAGGCACCGAAACATTGGTGAGCACCCCAAGAGACAGCAGTATGGAACGAAGAATGCTTCTGACCAGGAACAGAGGGCTGTGGAGTCCAGCCACACCCCTCCTCCAGGAGCTTGTGACCAGGGCCAGCCACTCACTGTCAGACCTCAATTTCCTTGTCTGAGAAATGGAGGTGATCGAAGCTGCCCTGCTTTCCCATTGCACAGGCTGCTCTGCTGACCAAGTGAGGTAATGGGAGAGAAACTGCTTTGAAAAGTACAGAGTGAAACACAAGCCTTCATCCCTACTACTCAACCCTAATTTCAGAGTTATTTTGACCAAGAGGAGTGGAGGAGTGAGGGAGCAGAGCCTGGGCTCTTTCCCGCCTGCCTGCCTTCTCCTGAAATGCCCTGGCTGAGACACCAGTCTCTCCAAGCCTCAGATCCTTCATCAGTAAGAGCAGCTATCAGTGAGCCTGTTCCAAACAGACTTGTTTTCAGAATTTAATACCAATAGTAAGAGCTGACTTCAGCTGGGCGCAGTGGCTCATGCCTGTAATGCCAGCACTTTGGGAGGCCGAGGTCGGGGGGAGGTCAGGAGATTGAGACCATCCTGGCTAACACGGTGAAACCCCGTCTCTACTAAAAATACAAAAAATTAGCCAGGCATGGTGGCGGGCACCTGTAGTCCCAGCTACTCGGGAGGCTGAGGCAGGAGAATGGCATGAACCCGGGAGGTGGAGCTTGCAGTGAGCCGAGATTGTGCCAGTGCACTCCAGCCTGGGCAACAGAGCGAGACTCCTTCTCAAAAAAAAAAAAAAAAAAAAAAAAAGGCTGACTTCAATTAATATACTTGCTATATGCAAGATTAAAAAGTGTAAATAAACACTCTATTTTGTCCTCTTATGGCTTCTGGCTTTCATGCCATGCCTTTCCCTACACCAACATAAATTATTACAAAATATTTAAAAAATAGTTTCTTCTATTACTTATATGGTTTTTGTGCATTTAGTTCATTAAGCCATCCAGAGAATATTTTTGTTCATGGTGTTGGGTATATAATCTAGTTGATTTAACTTTTCCAAAGTGGATAGAATATTGTCTTGTGAATTTACTCTTTCTTTCCACCAATTCAAAATGTCATGTTTGTCACACTCTAAATTCCACACAGGTCTGTTTCTGGATTCCTAATTGTATTCAACTGGTCTCTTTTATTGATTTCAATGTCAATACTATGCCATTGAAATTACCATAACTGTAATACGTTGGACAGGGTATTTGTCATTATTGCTTTTTCTCTGTGGAATGCTGCCATGTTTTCTTTTTCCAGAGAAACCATAGCATTTGTCTCCTTCCTGGAACATGCACCAATATCTCACATGCCATGAGCTGTCATTGTTCATAAAGTTGGCTTGGGTCCTGGCATCTGTAAGCTCACAATAGGATGTTCTTCCTTATGTGTTTCCACAAGGGAATAAATGCGGCTCCATAACTGCTTATTGGATGGAAAATGCTCTCTGTGACAGCAGTGAGCTCGTGCCTCTTCTAAAGAGGAGATTGCATTTCTGGTGACACTGGCTGCCCTGTGCTGGATTTTTACTGACTGCCTCTTTAGAATCCAGCTCTCTTCATGGTGCCACACTGCCTGCCTGCTCAGGGTAGGAGTCGTGGACCTAGATTCCAATCCTGCTTATGCCAGCCACAATTGTGGGAACCTAAGCAATTCCCTGCACCTTGCTGTACACCTTGGTTACCCCAGCTGCCTGCTGTTTCTGGCTTCGGGTAATACAAAATAGCCGAGTGTTGGGCTGTTTACAGGTGCCTGTGGTTTCCATTTACTTCATTCTTTAGTTAAGAGGTATTTAAAGGCTTAAAATAGAGTCTGAACTTTCTCATCCTGAGTTGCTTAAAAAACAAAACACAAACAATCCAGACCTTTTCATTTAAAAACAAAATGCAGGCTGAGTATGGTGGCCCACACCTGTAATCCTAGCACTTTGGGAGGCCGAGGCGGGCGGATCACCTAAGGTCAGGAGTTCGAGACCAGCCTGACCAACATGGAGAAACCGTGTCTCTGCTAAAAATACAAAGTTAGCTGGGTGTGGTGGCACATGCCTGTAATCCCAGCTACTCAGGAGGCTGAGGCAGAAGAATTGCTTGAACCCGGGAGGTGGAGGTTGTGGTGAGCTGAGATCATGCCATTGCACTCCAGCCTGGGCAACAAAAGCGAAACTCTGTCTCACAAAAAACAAACAAACAAACAAAAAAAACCCCAAAAAACACAAAATCCACAAATGCTTATCAGGCTTGCCTTGAGATGCTCTGAGTGCACAGATGTCTTCACTGTGCAATGAGGTTGGAAAGTGAATCCTCTGTGGGGAGTTTCCAGGTGGCTGGTGCTATGGAGTGGGCTCATCAGGCTGCACTGGCTGTGGGCCTGTCCCTGCCAATCCCAGCTTGGAAATGGGGAGGCCCTTGGACATTTGCTTTCAAGAGCTGAGAACCAGTCCCTGTAAAGAGTAAGGCTTCTTTGCGTTACCTCAATTACATATTTCTATAAGAAGTTTCTTTCACCAGGAGAACCCTGACCTTCTAACAATCTGCTACTCAATTTGCCTAACGGTGAAATTTTTGAGATTGGAGTCACTGGATAATGACATTCCAGAATATGTTCTTTTATCTTCATTTTTTATTTGTTTATTTGGGACAGAGTCTTGCTGTGTCCCCAAGGCTGGAGTGCAATGGTGCCATCTTGGCTCACTTCAACCTCTGCCTTCCAAGTTCAAGTGATTCTCCTGCTTCAGCCTCCCAAGTAGCTGGGATTACAGACATCCGTCACCACATCTGGGTAATTTTTGTACTTTTAGTAGAGATGGGGTTTCACCACATTGGTCAGGCTGGTCTTGAACTCCTGCCCTCAGGTGATCCACCCGCCTCAGGCTCCCAAAGTGTTAGGATTACAGGTGTGAGCCACTGTGCTTGGCCTTATCTGCAGTATTATCCTCTTGCTTGATAACTTTTTAAATTGTTAAATTTATTATTTGTCCCCATGAAAGCAAGCAGCATTTAAATTGTTACAATTGACTATGTAAGAGTGTGTCTGATAAAATATAGTCTCAAAAATTATGCGCATTTATAAACCTTTCATCAAACATTAGTGTTCAAGAAAATAATTTCTCTGTATTCCTCTCCTCTTTTTCTTCCTTTCTTCTCCTTTATTTTCTCCCTGTCTCCTACACCTTCGGCTGCAGACTTCAGGAGCAAATTTCCATAGATCCAGAAAACAAATTTCATTACTGAATGTGATTCTATTTTCTAAGGACCCAGAAAGATGTAAATGAAATGACAAGTCTGAACATCTTTTATAGGAGAGTAAAAGTTAGATTTGGTCAAATAGTTAAGTAAATTGGTTAAGTTAATCTATACTTTTTGCATAGTGGGTTAAAGCAAATGAAAACTAAAAAAGAAGTTTTCAGACAGAGCTGGAAAAAAGCAGTTTTTGGAAACTGAGAAGCAGTTCTGGGAAGCTCAATGCATATGGCTTTATTGATGATGATGATAGAGAATTTGCTGAGACCCTGAAACTATGGTGACTTGAAGATGTTAAGATACATTTAAAATTTATCATTTAAGCACCTACGATGTTGAACATTTTTACAAATGCGTAAAGGATATGGCTCTCTGTACCTAGGAGGAGGGTTAGATACCTTTATAAATGCACTCTGCCAGGGGGGTATCTAGCGATATGTCTGTCATCCATGCAGGGGCTGTTACCATCTGTCTGGGTACCAGAAGCAGCCTCTGGAGAAAAGGAGGACTGTTGGGATGGGGAGGAAGTATGCTGAAGACATCTTTGGACTTAGAGTGTCTCCTAGGTTGGGGTGGAGCTAGTATAAAAGAAGGATGGGCAGATGGGTGTTAGTTTCTTGGCCCAGGGGTGCACAGGCTCCTCCATTCCAGGGCACTCTGATGAGGAAGATTTTACTATCTCTGTTTGAAGCTGGTAAAGCCAAAGTTCTGGAAATTTGCAAAGTATTTCAAAGACTGCCTGTGACAATTTTATGTGTCAACCTGACTGGATCTGGGGATGCCTAGATTTCTGGTTAAACATTATTTTTGGGTGTGTCTGTGGGGGATTGGAGTTGGTGGACTCAGTGAAGTACATTTATTTCTCTGCTTCACTGTTGAGCTGGGATGTCTTATCTCATCTTGCCTTGTGCTCAGACATTACACCATTGGCCCCCCTGGTCCTCAGGTCTTCAAACTTGGACTGAATGATACCCCAGATTTCCTGGCTCCCCAGCTTGTGACAGCATGTCATGGGACTTCCCATGTCCATGATCTTGTGAGCCAATTAATGTGTGTGTGTGTGTGGGTGTGTGGGGTCAGATGTTAATTCTCATCTTACACTTGTGTGTGAGTGTGTGTGTGTTTGTGTGTGTGTGTATTGGCTTTGCTTCTCTGGGAAACCCTAACACATCCTCAAAAGCAGCTGTTCCATGGTGCATGGCAGCCTTTATGGAGATTGGACCAGCTTCAATGAGCCAGGACTGACACTCACAGGGGCTCAGTGGCCTTTCCTCATTGGCCCCTCCCTGCAGGTTGCTTCTTTGTGGTCAGACGTTAATTCTCATTTTACACTTGTAACTTAGCGTGTTTGTGCACCCATGACTCTTGTGATTAAAGTTAGAAGCTTTCGTGAAGGGCTGGGGACACAGTAGAACAGTGCCTTTGGATAATAAAAGAAAAATAGGCTGCATACCTAATACGTGCTGTGCAATGTGCAAAGCAACTTACACACATTACCTTCTTTAATCCTCAAAACAGCTCTATAAGGCAGATTCTACCATCTCCATTTTTCTCAGAAAGGGCACTGTATGGTTTGCACCAGGTTCATGGAGTCTTTCTGAATGTTTGGGGATGGCTGAATGGCTGTTTCCTGCATTTTAATACTTGAAGTTATACAAGGAAACAGAGAAAAGGTAGGAAGTGACAGAGAGGACTTTACCCAGAAGAATCCTTTTGATTTCAGGTGACAGAAAATCTGACCTAAGTTGGTAAAACAGTATAGAGAATTCGTTGGCTCCTGTAATTGAAAAATACAGGGCTTGTCTCACTTCAGGTACAGCTTGATCCAGCCTCAAACACTATACCCAGGATTTACTTTCTTTATCTATTTCTTGACTCACCTTCAGGAATGTTTGCTCATTTCTTTGGCAGACTCTTTCTTCAGTCTCAAGGTGGCTATCGGTACTTCAGGGGCTATAGCCTTCCTTGCGCACATACAGCAGAAGAGAGAGGGTTACTATTTTCAGTTTTTGAAAAGAAGTTTTCAGCTGGACTTTCACTGGCCTGAGATTGGAAATGCTCATCCATACACCAATCTCTGGGGCCAAGAAGGTGGAATATGCTATTTGGTGAAAGCCAATCAGGACCCACCCCTGGGGCTGGGGCATGGAGTTAGTCCCTTTCCATTAACTCGGTGTGAAACTGAGGGACGGCTGGTTACCCAGAAAATTGCTGAGCCACTGTTCTACCAAAAGAAGGATGGAAGGATAATGGGCAGCCAAAACGACTGATGTCAACTGTAGGCATAGAGGATGAGCTCTCTGTTGGTTCCAACAAATGCTGGTCAGGTCATTGGGTCTCGAATGAATCATAGATTTTTTTTATTGTTGTTGTTAGAGAATGGACCTACCTTCTTTTTCCTCTCAAGCTGTTGGCAAGTTTGGTGCTCCCCTGGCTGTGATAGTGAAGAGATTAAATTGATACATCACATGACTTCTAATTATGTTTTGCAATTTCCATATGTGCTGTTTTATTTGTTCCTCTTCGCCAGCCTTTGATGTGGGAAAGACTGAGATTATCAACTCCATTTTTCAAATAAGGACATAGTCTCAGAAAGTTAATGATGAGGCTCAGGTCATGCCTGTCATTTGCCCAGCTACTCAACACATTCGGCTATTATTCTACAAAAATATTTTGAGGGCCAGTCATGGTGGTAGAGCTGTTGGCAAGATACCAGGTTATGCCCTGGGCAGCCACGTTTGGCTTATCCAGGTCTGGGCACCCAGCTTTGAAAAGGTCACATTGGACATTGGGATGATGTTCAGAGACAAGTGGCCAGGACAGAGGAGACCTGTCTTTCATGGCATAGCTGAATGTAGAAGGAGAGTGTCTGAAATAGAGGAGAAAAGACCATGAAGTGCCATGACTGCTGTCTTCTCATACTGGAAGGCCTATCAGATGGAAGAGAGAATCATTCTGAGCCAGAGGGTGGCTGTCAGCTAAGAACACAGGAGAACTCCCAGCAATGAGGTCTGCTTACCAACAGGACAGTCTATCTTAACTCAAGCAAGAAGTAAATGATGACAGAAAAGAGATGCCTTCATTTGGTAAAAGAGGCTGGATTTAACTTAATGAAATTATTTCACTGAGTCCCTCACACATAAGAATTCCAAGGACTCTGCCCTGAAGCAACCTACAGCCTAGCCAGGGGGATGAGGAAGGTGCACAGACACACTAATATGGAAAATGGTGCAATGCAGTCAGATCGTGCAGAGGTGGCAACAGGACTTTTTTCTGCCTGGGTTTGACTCTTTACTTTCTGCCTGCTTTGATTGGTTGTGCCTCAGAGTCCTCATTTGTAAAGTGAGACCATAGTGTCAACAACCACATGGGCATTCAGCACAGGGGTCCGCACAAGGAAAGTGCTCATTAAATCCTAGTGATTACTGTTGTTAAAAAAGAGAGAGTCAATGGGGTGTGCCAGGCTCAGGGTTTCTGACCCTACAAAGGCTGGCAGGGAGCTGAGGAGGTGGGGAAAAAGCAGGAAAGGCTTCAGTAGCGAAGCCCTGGAAACAGGTTTTCCTCACAGTCCATCATGCTTCCAATTTCAGGACTGATGCTGATTGTTTTGCAGACTCGTCCATCCCAAACAAATTCCTATAAACCCAAGTTAATCTGAACAGCATGCAGAGGGCTTCTGGGGCTTCGGCTGCTAACTGGGGTGAAGTGCTCAGATGCTTGGGTGATAATGGATCCATCTCTCAGAAAGACTTTTCTGGAGGAGACCAAGGAAAGAAGGGGTAAAGTCGGGTAAGCTACGATGGGCTGGGGATGGGGCACAGGTGGCTGCCTCTCCCTGGTAGCACTCTGCTCTGATGCAGCATTTGCTAAGGTGCCTGGTGTGGGAGGCATGCTGAGATGAGGATTTCCACTGAAATCTAATTTCAGGTTTTCCCCTGGCTTTAGGCTTTCTCCCCTACTTATTTACCTATGCTCTGTGATTTATCTCTCACCACTGCAGAATACTTATTAATAAAAATCCTGACAGTTCCTCTACTCAAGAGTTAAATTTTTTCAGCTCTGAGAGCAAAAGCACCTTTGGATTTTTTTTTCCTCTGGGCTCCTGAAGTAGTTTCCTGCAACCTGGGTCTGTTTCAGGAGAGCAGACCCTGGTGGGTGTTGACATCATGATATTTAAAAAAGTGAATAACATCTGTTTAATTGTCTTAACAATTTTATGAGATAAGTACTATTATGAGGAAACTGAGGCACAGAGAGATAAAGAAACTTGTTAGAGGTCACACCGTAATGACTGAAGCTGGGTGTGGACCCAGGTGGCCTTTTCCAGGTCGTTCCATCATGGCAGATGCTGTCAGTGTCTCACCTGTACCTCCTGCCTGAGGGCTTTCTCTGGCCACTACAGTGCTTGGGCCATGTGCAGCCTGGCCAGAAGTTCTGGGGAGTCATGGCCCTGGAACACCCCTCAACTAATGACGGACAGGAGATGGTGGACTGATACTCAGCTCTCTTGGACTCCTGGGTTGGAGAATTTTAAGGCGTTTTTCTGTGTCACCTCCCAGAGGTCCCCAGTGGGACTGAGCCACTTTCTGCAGTAATAACCTGATCACCAGCATACTTTCCCCCTTCCACTCCTCCATTTCCCTTCTTCCCTACAGGTACTTTCTGGGGGTCTCCTTTCAGGAAAATGATTTGCACAAAGGTCCTTGTCTCAGAGTCTGCTTCTGGGGAAACCCAGCCTAAGACATAGACTGGGCCAGTCTTTTCTACGTCTGGCTTATATAGTTTTAATATTTCATGTTTAAATGAGCTGATTCTCTTTAATTCTAAGCAGGTGATCTTAGAATTGTCTATGGTAAATCACAAAAATGGCCACAAATTACATAGCTTGTTGTTGGCCATAGGATATCAGCTGAAAATCACATAAGTAGAGACTTGAGAAGCACTTGTCATTGCAGCTCACTCTCTTGCTGCTGTTAGAACCCTAAGGTCACTGCGTGAATGAGCCTGAGCTCGTCTGTTGAGGACAAGAGGCCACAAGGAGGGGAAATGGCCTCCAGCCTGCCAACTGTTTGTGTGAGGCCATCCTAAATGATCCAGCTGTTACGGACCCACTGCCAATGAGATTGTCCCACAGAGATCAGCCAACCTAATCCGGACCAGAACCATCCAGCTGACCACAGAGTCATGAGAAATAATAAAGGCGTGTTGTTTTTAAGCCAGTAAGTTTGAGGCCACTTTTTTAGGCAGCAAAAGCTGATGTATAAGTCAGCTAACATCTCACATGTCTCAAACCAGGGCATCTCAGGTTACGGAGTGAGTGTGCCACTTGTTTCATCCACAGGCCTGCCTGTCCTTAGCTCAGCCAAGAGGCTTCCTTGGCTCCTGAGAGGTGCACAGGCTACCAACAACAGGAAGAAAAGTGCATTCAGATTTTGTTTATAACATGCATTAGCTTCATTTCAGAGCATAAATAATTCCTTCCAAATATTGAAGCACCAAATCCAGGAGAGTGTGACCTATGCAGAGAAGACTTGTGTATAAAATCTGGCTTCCCCTAGAGCATTTCGTATATTCAGAGAGTTAATTGTTCCACTGAGGTTTCTTTTGATTTTATTATATCTGAAAACAGCCAGGAAGAGCAAAGAAGTTGGCTGGGTCTCAAGCCAAGTAGAATGGTGTGTAGGCCTGTTAGCGTGATGAGGGAGACAGGCCCTTCCTTCGTCCTTCTTCTTGGGTGATCTGCCCAGGGACAACTCACTCCCAGAGAGAATAAGTGCTCCATAAACGTGCCTGTTTTGTTAACACAGTCATGAAAAGGGTGGATGGGCTTGACTTTGTAGATGCATTTTTACTCAGGGCTAAGAAATTTTGGAAATGGAGTAAATGCCTCCATTCCTGGCATGAATACAAGAGTATTTCCAGAAATTCTGGGTCTCATACTGGGCACAGCTGAGAGAAGCAGAACACAGCTGCCCCGTTAGGTGGGAAATGGGGTCATTTTGTCCCCTGTGCTTGCTTCTGCCATGTCAGGGTGCTAGGTCCATTCACTAGCACACAGCCCCTGAGAGCAAAGAGTTTCACTTGCGCCTCAAAGGGAACAATCTAATTCCATTTGTAAATGATGGCTGACAACAAGTTATCATTGGAAACTTGTCACTAAGCATGGTTGTTCATGTGGTCTTTGTGTTGATATAACCAATTACCAATTCACACCACCAATACCCAGTTTGATGTCTCACTTCTCATTACTGATTTCTTCCATAGATTTAGCCTGGGTTCATTCAGGAACAGCAGTAGCTGGTCTGTGTTAGGTGATGAGGTTTGATTCATACTTCCAGGACTGTGAATCTTCTCCATATGTGGACTATTTGCACTGAATAATTCAATGTAAGCACAACACCTGTGTTTCTAACGCCGCCATATTGGCGAGACAGGTCCCAACTTACAGTCTGTCCATCATTACTGTACCCATGCTGTGGTGTCTACTGCAGCAGTCAGATTCCCTTTATCAGGTACTGTCTGCCTGAATGATTGCTGTGGATTTGTTTTAACATGCTTTCTGGAGAAGCTACACATTCTTATTCTGTGCAGACATTCTATATATGTCTTGGTTGATTGGTTTTAGATTAGCCATTTAATGAAAATAAAATGTATTTGGAGAGCTTGGAAGCCACTGTCAGTTTATCGGGAGCTCTGCAGACACAAAAATGAAATTATATTGTGGGTTCCTCCTCCTTAATGGGAATGTCATGCTACAGGCAGCTCCTTGGGATAATGAAAAAAGCTGGATGTAAAAATGTAAACATGCAATTAGGGAGGCCTAGCTGTTTGGTGCAGTTATCTGCTGCGTAATTCTCCAAACTAATTAATTTTATGCTAAAATGCATGAAATCTAGATAATTCAGGCCTGATTTGATTACCCATCTCTTATAAAAGAAAACACCTTGTATCAAATCTTTCTCCCCTGTCAAGCAGGTTGCTTCTGGGTGCTGGGGTATTTTAGTGTTTGGTCTCAAACTAAATTGATGGGGGAGGAAGGGCTGCCATGCTAGCAAAATGTTTGTGCAAATCTCTTTGTGTATTATTCTACTCCAATGTAGAATGAATGCACTGAGGCCTCTTGAATGGTAAGAGAAGTCTTGTAAATCATAAGTATGTAAGAAATAAAGGTGAGCTGTCTATTCTAGCATTTCCCCTTCTGTATTCCAAACTGCTGGTTCCAGGAGAGATGGGCAGGGAGGGTGGCTCCTCCATGCATCTTATGCCCAGTTCTTGGAGAGGTGGTCTTTGCGTGTGAGCCCAACTTTATTTGAGTGTTGGTGGTCTCTGAATGTTAGGATTAATGACATTAAATGTTTTGTTTTGTTTTGCTGAGACAGAGTTTCACTCTGTTGCCCAGGCTGGAGTGCAGTGGCACAATCACAGTTCACTGCAGCCTTAAACTCCTGTGGTCAAGAGACCCTCCCACCTCAGCCTTTCCAGTGGCTTGGATACAGGCATGCACCACCATGCCTGTCTAATTTATTATTATTGTTATTATTAGTTGTAGAGATGGGGTTTTACTATCTCTACAATACTATTATTATAGAGATGGGGTCTTACTATGTTGCCCAGGCTGATCTTGAATCCTGGGATCAAGGGATCTTCCTGCTTTGGCCCCCCAAAGTGCTGGGATTACAGGCATGAGCCACCTTGCCCAGCCCTAAATAATATACTTAATCTCAAATCCCTGCCTAATTGATGCTTAAAGGTCTTCCATTTGCAATTCTATTTTTTTTTAGTTGATTGCCTCATTCTAGGCTATGAATGGGTAACATGAACCTCTTTGATCCCACGTAGCTCCTCGTCCCTCCTGCTCTAGGTCCTACTCTGACATTTATTGAATTTTTGAAGTTTCTTAGTTATTTTCCAGCTGTTCAAGAGTTAGGAGCTTGGAGATAGAGGTTTGCCATGAAAAACTACCATAAATACAGTATATATTTCTCCATGGGGAAGCTGAGCCAGAGAGGCCTGATTCATGCAAGTTCATGTTTCACCTTTGTCATAATTGTTCTAATGACATAGTAACAAGAAGCAGATGGCCTTCCTTACAGGAACCTCCAGAAACCAGATGGTGTGAGCATCTGAGACAGGTAGGGACTTGGTGGTAAGGAGAGCAGTAAATGAGGGGAGAGCCACAGGCTCTGACCTGTACTAGGTTTCAAGGTTTATCAAACTGAGCTGCACACCTGGGGTGTCCATTTAGACAGAGATGAACATCCCACCATCTGGTCAGTGGGGTCCCTCTGAAAATGATACCTCCCAGGATGGAGGCAGAGACCTTCCTCTCAGCCTCATTCCTATGGTCTCTTGTGTCACACTGAGCAACACATCTGTTTGCTACTTCCTGGAAGAGTGTAAGAGAATTCATGGTCATTATGAAAGGTGTGGATGCCAGAAGTTATCTAGATATTTCAGACATTCAGATATTCATGTTTAAATATATTTGTAGCCAAAAAGTTTTGGACAGTTTAAATAGCAAGATGCATGAAATAGTTGTGATAAAATAATTTGTACAGTGACATTTAAACTTTGCACACAAACAATATTCATTAAATATCAAATTGAACCTCTAATGTTGAATTTCTCTGAATTAAGTCCTGGCCTGTTTCTCTCATCTCTTCTTCTCCATTCTTTTACCAGTTTCTCTCATTCGTCCCTGAGGCTTCAATACCTGCTGACACAGCTAGGCTCTGCCACACAGCTAGGCTGGATGCCTCATCTGAGAGACAAAAGTAAAACATATGTTTGATAAAGGGTTAATATCCAAAATATATTGGAAACACATACAACTCAATAGCAACCTACCAACCAAACAAATCTGACTTAAAAATGGGCAAATGACCTGAATAGACATTTTTCTAAGGAAGACATACAAGTGACCAACAAGTACAAGAAAAGGTACCCAATATCATTAACCATCAGGGAAAAGCAAATCAAAAACCACAATGAAATATCACCTCACACCTGGTGAGTTGGCTGTTACCAAAAAGACAAAAGATAAGAAGGATGTGTGGCAAGCATGTGGAGAAAAGGGGATGCTTGCGCACTGATCATGGGAATGTACATTTGTACAGCTATTATGGAAAACAGTATGGAAGTTCCTAAAAAATAGAACTACCATATGATCTGCAATCCCACTTCTGGGTATACATCCAAAAGAAACAAATCAAAGATATATATCTGCACTCCCATGGCCATTGCAGCATCATTCACTATGGCCACATTATGGAATCAACAACCTAAGTGTCTAGCAATGGGTGAATTGATATAGGGAATGTGGTATTTATATACAATGGAATATTATTCAGCCATACAAGAAGGAAATCCTGCCACATGTGATAACACGGATGAACCCCAAGAAGACTGTGCTAAGTGAAGTAAACCATTTAGTTACCTTTCTTGTGGAGAGACACTTAAGATCTCTCTTAAATCTCAAGTAAACCATGCAATATTATTAACTATAGTCACCATTATTCTCATAACTGATGGTTTATGCCATTTGACCAACTTCTCCCTATTTTCCCCTTCAGTCCCTGGCAACCACTGTCTGCTCTCTGTTTCTGTGAGTTTGACTTCTTGAAATTCCATAATATAAGTGAGATCAAGCAGTATTTTTCTTTCTGTGTCTGGCTTCTTCACAGATCAGGAAGCTGACTTAGAGATACAATGTGACTTAAGTAAGGCCAAGTTGCTCTTGAGGGGTGGAAATTGAATCTGGTCCTCAGGTCTGTACACTTAACCTCTGCTCTATGCTGTCTGCCATGACTTCTAGTGCCTCTTTCTCTTCCTGGAATTCTTTAAGAATCCAGCCTGGTGCTTCTGTCTCCTTTGTACCTGCTCATCCCATTATTCAAAGGTCAAGTTCACGGGATGCATCTGTGAGCATCTGTGAGCATCTGTGAAGTTCTGGGAATTTCCATGTGCTTGAGGGATCCAGTGGCTGTTATCATCTGTGGTACCTGAGAACTGGGAAGAAAAGACAGAAATTGAATGAGTGATGCCACCAAATGCTTGCTTAATGTGTGCCCATGTTCACAGCTCAGGATGAGGACTTTTAGTTGATTAACAGCTTCGATTTCCAGAATAAAATATTCAGTGGTTGTTTGAACTGCAAAATCCTCATTATGTGAAATGCCAGTTCGAAGCCCCAGCGTGTTACCTTCTCCTGGACAGTAATGCTTCTGAACAGAAAGGGCATCTTACTCAAAGTGAGCATGCAATTAGTCTTGACAAAAGAGTTGAAAATGAAATCCTAATTTGTGCTGTGTTTATCGATCTGCACTGCTGTCTTTGCTGCAGCCTTTGAGCTTGTCTCCATCAGCACCTCCTTCCCAGGGACAGCTCTTTTTATGTTGAACATGGTCACGCCTAATTGGAGTCTTTCTGTTGGTCTCCCAGAGCTTCAGGAATCTCAGTTCAGCCTCAGTTGGAACAAGGGAGTTGGGTTACCCCAACAGTACTTTGGAAAATGAATCATGATGGTTGCCGATATTTTCGTTGGCATTTTTTCAGAAAGAGCCAGTGCCATGGCACTAGGAAGGGCCCCTGCTGAATAGCAAAGGAGGAGGCAGTCCTTGTAGAGAGACCAGGCAGTGGGACAAAGTTAGGGTTTGCTTTAAGGTTTCCCCTTCCCTCTGTTTCTAGAACTCACACAGAGTGTTTGGACCCCTGAAAGTGATTATTCTTTTGCTTGGGATGATTTTCCCAGCATGTGCATAACTGACTGTGTCTCATCATTCAGGTCTCTGCTCAAGTGTTGTATCCTCAGAGAGGGCTTCTCTGGCAGTCCTATATAAAGTGTCTCTACTTTCCTGGGCATTCTTGTTCATACTTTCTCATTTTATTTACTCATGTAATTTGTTATTCTGTAAAATTACCTCATTTATTTTATGTCTCTCCAGCTAGAATATATGTTCCATGAGGTCAGAGACTCGGTTTTGTTTTCTGCTGTCTGCTGAGCATAACGGGTGCTCTAAAGATGATTTTTTTGGTGAATGATTAAGTGAGAGAATTAATGAAATCCATTATAGAGGCAGCTAATTAGGTGGGCCTTCCCTCTGTTTTAGCTGGTAGATTTTAAGAGTGAAACCCAGAATATCTCTTCCAGAAAAGCCTAAGATGAAGCAAGGTTTGAATAAAGTCAAGAGGGACAGAGCTTGGTGGTGAATAAAAGGAGACTTTTACTGCTTCTCTCAACTTCAGCTGAAAATCTTTCCTGAGGCTACATTGTCAAGCCCATTACTTGGGTTATTTCACAAGTCATCAAAGGGTCTGCCATCGATCTGGGTTGTTGGGAGACTAAACAAATGCAATTCCCTAATTGGCTTCTAGATGGAAACTGCATTCAACCCTAAGCTGAGAGCGATTTATCTTGTATGCAGGACAGTGGTGCGGAGAGGAGGAGTAATGGGCTAGCATCGGAAAGGGATAGATTGAGTTTAGGTGTTTAGAAATAACTGCTTTGTCAGATAAATCAGCCAGTGGGACAATCTGATTAACGATCACAGAATAATCATTTGGTGCTTTAAAAGAAGCTAGAAATACTGAGAGAAGAGAGAATAAGAAATTGAGGGACAAAGAGAAAAAAGTTTTCTCATTCTGCATTGTTCCCACCATCCACTTGGGGCCACCCTCATGTAAAAGAGAAGCTGTGTTCACACACAGATGAGTTTAAAAAGGTGTGAAATCTCACTTGAAACTAGCATTAAGATGCATCTTATGCTTTAAAAAAAATTTTAATTAAGGTGTAATGCATGCAGTAAACTTTGTAAAGTGCACTAATTTTAAATGTACAGCTCAATTAATTTTTACATCTAAAATCATCACCCAGACAAGACATAGAGCATTTCCAGCCCCCCAGAAGAGTTCCTTTTGCCTCTTCTCAGTTAACATCTCCCAGAAGTAGCCACTGTCCTGAATTATACCCTCATACATTATATAGTCTTTTGAGCCTGGCTTATTGTGTTCATCTGTGAGAAAAATGTCTGTGTGATTTATCCATGTTATTATGTTTATTAACAGTTTATTATTTTTAATTTCTGTGTCATATTCCATTGTATAAATATACGAAGTTTATTCTCTTGCTGATGAACACTTGGATTGTTTCCAATTTTTGGCTATCATAAATACATTTAAAATAAATGTTTCCAATAAATGTTGGAAATATGCTTGGATATTTTCTTGACTCTTTGTGGGTGGCCAGGAGGGTTGGGGATTGGAACTTGGAACCAAAGTCTCTAACATAAAGTTCAAATCAATCATACCCTCTGGTTCCCAGCAGCCCTCCATATAGCAGAAATTATAATCTCTGGACATTGCACACAGTTAAACAGTTTATCTAACCTAGGCAGCCAAAATGTATTCCACTGCAATGATGACAATTCATTCCTCCTTATATATGATGGGTCACAGGCAAGAATGACACCATAATAGCCAACATTTATTAAACACACATTATGTCCCAAGCCTATGCAAAACTCCACCTGGGCTACCTCACTCATTCTTATCTACAGATTACAACATAGGCAGTATTTTTATCTCTTTTTAAAGATGAGAGGCTGTAGAAAAGATCATTCAAATGCAAAGTACTAAAATAATATAAAAACTTAAATCCTTTAATAATGATAGACTCAAAAACAGTAACAATTTAAAATAGATGGAGTGGACAGGGTGTGTTAGGACAGGGTTAGCCATCAAGGAATCTGTCCCCGGATATGATAGGACTTGGGCAAACAGCTCTATGGTGGGTGTTCCAGTGTAGCTTCCTCTTTGTAGACTGACTAGCTACATAGGAGAGTAGTTCGCAGGCTCAGCGATGTCTGCACGTGCATGAGCTGGGTGCTCCATGAAAATGCCAGTTCCTTGGTTACGCCCTAAGGTGACTGAACCAGAATTTTGGAGGATGGCTGTCAGGCGTCTTGTTTTTAACATGCACTCCAGATGATCCTGATGGGTAGCAAGCGTGGATGTCTCTAGAGCCCCCTCTAGCGGTGACTTTTGAAGAAAGTCTTTGCCATTGTTGTCTCATCCGTCCAACATGTGGGTGATTGACTGGGCCTTTGAATGCATTGACCAGATGACTTGATGTCACAAAGCCTTAATTACTAACTTTATATAAATCTATTTTCACAAATAATATAACCGTTCAATTCTTTCTGCGATGGCTGCTTTTATTTCCACAAAAATCAAGACAACAGCACATCTAATTAGACTCACAGAATGCTTAAGAGTTTGGGTCATGTGTTTTGGCTTTTGAAATTTATCTTTTTAATTTTCAGTGATAGAGATAGGGTGAGAGGAGCATACTTTTTTTTAGAACCTAATTTTTGATTTTCTAAGTTCAAGACTCATTATGACCCAGTTTTTCAGGGATCAGTAATGATACAGTGCTTACATTTCATAGAATGCCCATATTGGAGATGAAAACATATGCTCCTTTCCTTGCTGCTGTTCTATTTGGAGGGTATTTTATGAAAGTGTCAGGCTGATGAGTAACATATCCTTATCCATATTCAAATTTTCCAGGAAGTTATCTACAAATGGCTTCCAGTAATTTAAAGTAAGTTAATGTACTATAAGCAAAACTCCTTTTCTCATTTGTTTTCTGAAGTGAGAGAAGTATCACCTAAATATTTCATTAATAGGAATCTTACAAAGCTTCCCTGTATCTCAAGAAAGACCAAGGGCTACTGAAGGATCTTGCCCTTGGTCCAAGGGATTTCAGAGGATGCCTCTCTCTTCCAGGTGTATCATAAAGGTCAGGAGGTGTGTCTGGAGGGGTTGCAGGGAAGGGTCCTCAGCTACTCCAAGCTTCCTTAGTTCCAGTCTGGGGAGCTGGAAAGGCATCAATCTTGTGCAAGGTGAGTGGAGATGCTCATGGAAACAGTGGAGGAGCTGGTGCTTGAGTGGAAGAGAAAACAGAACAGCCTGCATTTGGGTCCTGGTCCCAGCACATACTGACTGCACACTCTTGGGCAAGTTATCTAACCTTTTTCTGTATGCACTGATCTGTAAAATGTGCATCATGATGATACAGCATCAGCCTCCACAGGGTTGCTGTGTGCACTCCATGGGAATCTGTATAAAGCTCAGTGTCAGACAGTAGTCACTTTTCTTATTGTATCTGGGACTGCAGACCCTGTGTCTCTTTCCCAGTGGACCTTGTAAGTGTTCAGCCGTGATGTTTTTACAATGTACAAGTAAGTTGCTGATTTGTTGAGTTTTTGTTTACACTTGGACTTTTATTTATTTATTTATTATTTTAGAGACAGTGTTTTTCTTTGTTGCCCAGACTGAAGTGCAGTTGCACAATCACAACTCATTGCAGCCTTGAACTACTGAGCTCAAGCAATTCTCCTATCTCAGTCTCCCAAGCAGTCATGACTGTGGGCACATGCCATCATGCCAGAACAATTTTTCAATTTATTTTCTTTTTTCTTTTTCTTTTTTTTGTAGAAACAGGGTTTTGCTTGTTGCTTAGGCTTGGATGGTCTTCATAATAAAAACTCCTGGAGCAGGAAGTTTGGAGTGGTTGTTTCATGGAGTGTTGATAGCCTGAGTTATATGATTTAGATGGATGGATAAGAGTGGGGGCTTGGTGGAATAAAGCCTCTCCAGCCAAACTACTCATCCCTCCACCTTGCCTATGGGCCCCATATTTCACCATTGTGATGTGCAGGAGTGTGTGGCAGCAGGTGGCAGTTGTCTTGATGTGCGGCAGCAGGCGGCGGTTGTCTTGATGAAGCCCAGAGCTACCTGGCAGAATCCTGGGAGAATAAGATACATGTGTTCTATGGGGAAAATGTGCAGAGACATGGGTGCCATGGAGCTGTGTGTAGCCAGTGAACCAGAAAGCGCAGCCAGGCCTGCGGAGACATGTCACTGCTGCAGCCCCTCCAGCCCACATGTTTCAGCTTGCAGGTGGCTGCTAACCACGTGACTACAAAGGAGGGGCCTCCAGCGTGTCCTTCCAACACTCCACAGACCTGAAGGATTATTTTTCCTCTCAGCCAATCTTCCCCTTTAGGGGTCCTAAGTCTCTTTTAAATTTCAGCTTAGCCAAAACTCTCCAGCATTTAAATACAATTTGAATCTGAATGTCTTGGGACTGGGTCTGTGCTACAGTTACCTCCATTCCTACTGCCTGTCACTCTCAGCTTCACTTTTCCCCTCCTGCTGACCCCTCTGGGCACTTAACTGGGTTGCCTTTGGGAAGATATGAGTTTTTCCAGGAAACCTTCCCTGCTGCCCCCAAGAATCCAGCATTTCTTTGGACTTCTGCAGCCTCCTGCATTTTCCATCAGTGCTTCGCACATCGGTGTTTCTTTAAACCATTTATTAGGAAATAGTTATAGATCAGAGCAGTTGCAAAACAAGTGCAGAGAGTTATACCCATCTCCCAGCCTCCACCTATGGCAATATTTTATATAACTGTAGTGCATTATGAAAATCAGGAACTTGGCATTGGCACAATGTGCTTAACTACTAGACTATGATGGACAAATAAGTTGCTGATTTGTCCAGTTTTTGTTTACAATTTGGAATTTGTTTTTAATTTTAGAGACAGGGTCTTGCTCTGTGGCCCAGACCAGAGTGCAGTTGCACAATCACAACTCATTGCCGCCTCGAACTCCTGGACTCTAACAACTGATCTGGTCTATTCAGATTTCACCAGTTTTTACATGGACTCTTTTTTGTGTGTGTGTGCATGTTTTTGTGCACAGTTCTAGGAAATTTTGTCACCTGTATGGAGATTGGTCTAGACATCACCACAATCAAGATACAGAACTGTTCCCTCACCATAAGGAACCTCCTCCCCATACGGTCTGTGTCTTAATTTCCTCTTCACCTGTCTGACTTCTCCAGCAGGTGGTCAGCCTGCTCAGAGCAGGGTTCTGCTCACTGCTGAACTTTTTAGGACACAGAGTAGGTGCTCAGAAAATAGGAGTTGAAGAATGAGGGAATGAATCTCGAAGTCTTTCCAGAATGACCTGCACATGCTAAGCCCTGTGCTGTGGGGGCTTCAGGGAGAGTGAGATGTGGTTTCCCGCCCTCTGGTGATGACTGAGGTCCTGGGCCTCTTGCGAGGATGGGACTGCAGTTCGAAGCCTGGGACTTCCAGCAGCAAACAGGTGGGCCCAATGCCCACTGTGCAAGACAAGCCATTTTCTGCTTCTCATGTTTGGTTTTAGACAACCGATTTAGGCATCTTGTATGGGACACAGTTGGGGTGCCTGAGATCTTCACTTCTGCCTCACAAGCCTGACTACACTCAGAGCCTGGCACTGGCCCCAGGAAAGTCCAAAGCCATTTCTACCACTAGGATAAAAAGTTGGTGACAAAAAGACACTAGCTGAGGCGCTTCTCAAGCAATTGTGTGGGGTCCTTTTAAAAGATTAATCTGTGCTCACTATTTTCCCAGCCAAATTGTTCAGGGTGGAGAAGCCCCTGTCTTTTCATCACCATCTCCTGCTCCACCTGTTCAAGGTGTCTTTGGATTTTTATCCTGCCTGGGTACATAGAAGACTTTAAAAAACAGACCCAGGAGGAACATTGCTTTTTGAGGCTTTTGTTTTGCTCTTGCTTGTTATTTTCTCCCTGTTTAGTTGTTTGCAAATTTGCACAGTTATTGGAAGAAACTTTCTGAGCACAAATCATGTAGGCAAGATTAATTTTGTCCCCCAGTCAAATCTATTTCTGTGACAAAAAAATTTTAGCTTAGGTTTAAAAGTGTCTGGTGAATAAAATTAATTGCATCAACCAAATAAAATGCATTCTGTCCAATGCATATAGATATTCTGTCAACAAGACAAATGGACTCAGCAGTAGAAGTATCTCTGTGGGTGAAATGCATAATAATGTAATTACTTTGCCAACAAAATGCTAACTTGCTTTGATCATTCTGTTCACAGTATAATGTAAAGTGATTTAGTGAGTAAAATGAATCCACTACAAATTGTTCTATGGTCGTAATGCAGCCCTTTGGTGGACTGTAAATTGATGATAATAATTTTATGGGCAAATAATTTTTCAATTAAAATGTCTTTTTACAGACAGAATGGGAGTGTTACAAATGGCTCCCAATAACCATGTGCCAAGTCACAGGCAGAAAGGGCTGTCACCTACATTAACCAAGCCTCAATTGGAAAGACTCAAAAGCTCAAAAGGTGATTTATTTTCATCAAATTTGTAATTTCCTTCCCTCCCACTTGAGAAGTATTTTCTTCCTGCCTTTACTGACCCAATAACAAAATTAAATCTAGTGACCAACCCACCAGTCACCAGCAGCCGTGTTTCCTTCCTGTGCCTTAAATGACTATGGCTGTATTGTTCATTAACAAGCTCTTAAACCAGGGCAATTTTTTCTGCTTTCTAGTGTGGGCCCCATTATCTCTAGTGCAATAATTACTGCACCCATGAAAATGAAATAAATTATTATAGTATAGTGGTTTTGAATTTGAAGGCTATGATGAAGGAAGTAATGTTTTTACCTGGGCTAATTGTCATAATTTCTTTTTAGAAAGGTGCAATTTCTGACCGGTTATAACTTCGCTGTTTCAACATCATAGGTGCTTGGAAACAGCCCCTTCCACAATGAGTTTGCCTCGGCAGGGAGAAGAGCTGTGCCCTTAAGCAGCCCCATTTGCTCTGCATCAGGCTGGTCACATGAGTGAAGGGTCCTGGGTGTTCCTCTCTGCCCTTGTCCCACCCAGAAAGGTTGGAAACTTGGTCACCACCATCCTTTCCTCCTTAAGCAAGGCAGCTTCATTGCTTTCCTTGTTGAGAGTTCCACGTTCTTTCCAGTTTCCTTTTCTGGAGGCCACACCCACTGGAAATGAAGCAGACATCATTTAAGGCTGCACAGAGAAGGGGAGGTCATGTCAGAGATGGTAGGTGGTTAGTTACGTCAAAGGTGGCAGAATGG
This sequence comes from Pongo abelii, assembly GCF_028885655.2. NCBI lineage: Eukaryota > Metazoa > Chordata > Mammalia > Primates > Hominidae > Pongo > Pongo abelii. Next base: position 33,524,701 of record NC_072005.2, on the reverse strand, counting down.
TGAGTGAGGGCAGAGACTCAGTCACTAGAGCTAGACTGGGAAGAAGCTGGCTCTGCTTCTTCCTGGCTGTGTAATCTTGAGCCATTCACTCTGCTATTCGTTTTTTTTTTTTTTTTTTTCCTTTTGAGACAGAGTCTCACTCTGTTGCCTAGGCTGGAGTGCAGTGGTATGATCTCAGCTCACTGCAACTTCTGCCTCCTGGGTTCAAGCGATTCTCCTCCCTCAACCTCCTGAGTAGCTGGGATTATAGGTGCCCACCATCACACCAGCCTAATTTTTTTTTTTTTTTTTTTTTTGTATTTTTAGTAGAGATGGGATTTCACCATGTTGGACAGGCTGGTCTCGAATTCCTGTCCTCTGGTGATCCACCTGCCTCGGCCTCCCAAAGTGCTAGGATTATAGGCGTGAGCCCCCACCCCGGCCCATTCACTCTGCCATTCTGAGACTGCCTTTCTGCATCTACAGAGTAGGGATAAATAGTACCTACTTCTAGGTTATGGAGAAGATTGAATGAGGCGATGTCTAGAAAGCACTCACATACAGCTGTACACAGTAAGCAATGGCTGTTACTGTCACTGCAGTCACTACCACTCAGCCAGGCCCTGGGAATTATTCGATGGGGAAATAAGAAAAGATATATAAGGCATAGCCCTCCTCTCAGGAAGCGTGATCTAAATGTGGACTTACTGATACGGTGGAGTAAAAGATTCAGATGTTCTTTGTCCTCTTCTGTTTTACACTGAATCTCAACTTCCTGTGTTTTTGGAACTCACTGGATCTTCTGACTGTACTCACAGCTCTTGAATTTCCTTCTTCTTTTCTTCCAGGGCAGTCAGAGCCCCTCAAGAGTGATTGCCCACCCTCACAGCACTGTTCATACCCATGGGAAGAATGCCAAGGGATTGCTCAAGGTATCGCCACTTTGGGCTCCTGAAGTTTGAGTTGAGTTTTACTTTCAGCTAATTGGTGAACATCCCCCTTTCTCCATTCTGGTTCACAGTTGGTCAAATTCAAGATCAGAGGCAGGGCCACTTCCGGCCCAGGGGGCTCCTTCTGAAGCCAGCTCGTCAGCCTCCATCTAAAGCCAGCTCGTCAGCCTCCGTCTAAAGCCTTCCTTTGCACAACACAGCTGGGCCCCGGAGCTGGATGGGGCATGCGGCAGGCATGCCTGTCTTCTCGTAAAAGCACATGATGTGTGAGAGGGAGCTACTCTTCTCCTTTCAGTTCAACGAGCCAGGCTTTGTGTCTCTCTGGCTGCCATGATTAGTTCCAGCAAGGGGACATGACCAGTGTGTTCACTGCCAGACGGTGGCTTGCTGTGCTGGCTGAAACATGAATCACCCATGGGTGGGACTACACTGTGCACCTAGTACCTAGCACAGGACTGGGCAGGGGCTTGGGCAGGTACTGTATCCACCCGCAAACAGGCCCATTTGACAGAAACTTTAAAAAAGGTAAGCAGAGAAGAGCATTACTGTCTTCTCTTCAGACACCTCTCTGCCCTGTGGTGGCTCCCTAGGATCTGCCCCATCACCCCTTTCATTAGTTTAGGTGATCAGACCTGCAGTCACCTCCATAAACAGTGGGTTCACATGGGAGGCCAGGAGGCAGCCAGGGAGCTGAGCAGACTCAGGGAAAGCTATTACAAGCATGCTTATATTTACTCCTCACAACAGCCCTATGAGGTAGGGCTCGAGGTTATCAGCCAGAGGTTATGCAGTTAGTGAGCATCAGAGCCCAGGCTCAGATTGACATCAAAGGCTTTGTTCTCTCTCCCACTATGCAGCTCTTAATGAGATAGGTTAAAATGGAAATGAGCCACCCACCCACTTACTTCTTCTTCAATCACTGCACACTTCTCAGGCAACTGTTACTCACCAGGGAAGTTGGGTACAAAGAGGAGCAGGACACAATCACAGCACTGAGAAACTCAAAGGTGGCAGGAAGACGGAGGCATCCCAGAGAAATGAGTAACTTTAGTGTGGAATATCTTTTGAAACCTGCTTCTCTTATGGAAGTTGTTTTTAAAAAACTAAATAGAAGAAAGCAAATAGTTATACTTCTTCAAAAATCATATTATAAAATGTGGTCACCACCTGCTAATTTCTATTCAGCTGATCTGAAACGATTGCATTTTAGCAAACACTTAACTGTGTCAAACACCTAGACGTTCCTGAAAACAGGCTTTTAGAGAATTGGAGAATCACAGTGATGGCACAAGCCTTCCTGAGCCTCTAGCCATTAGGGCATCCTCTCAGTGTGTTCCGGTCAAGTGGATCCATTAAAAGATGGGAGAGGAGACCAATGGGACCTGGTCATGTCAGCTGAGGTGGCTCCTCCTCCGTTCACTTTTGGGTCACTCTGGGGAAAATGTCCTATTTGAAACTGTGCTATTAGGAAGTCATGAAATTTTTTAAAAATCCTTTATTGACACATAATTGACCTTGACTTTTTTGTTTGAGAATGAGGAGATGGAGATTTTCATGCACACACACACACACACACACACACTTATGATAGCTGCAATTTTCTGAAATCAGATAATTTTTCTTGAAGATTATTTTGGCCTTTTCTGATTTACTGGATACATTTCAACAACAACAACAACAAAAAAAGTTCACACATGGAGGAACAGGAAGACATTTGTTAGTTAAGCTGAGAAAGAGTAGCAAATAGGCTAAAGAAACCTGAAGTCCTGTTTCTGAGAAGTCATTTCAAGTTCCGCTCAGCTCAATGGAGAACGCTCTACAGTGCAGCTCCGAGCTGCTATGAAGCCGGGCATAGAATTGCGGCTGTCAACACCCAGATGAACTTGTGTCCATGACTCAAACTGAAAAGTTAACCAGCCTCACAGAGCCTATTAAAAAGCCAATTAGCAGGACAAGAGAGGCAGCCAGAGCCTGGTGCAAAGAAGAATTTCAGTGCACTGTGACCCAGTTCTGCAGCAAAAGTGCCTCTTTGCCTTGAATCGGTGTTTTGGAAAGTCAGTGGCTGACTTGGGGAAAACATTATGGAAAATTAGTGCCTCATTGGATGGTTTCTCTGCTTTTGCCCCAACTCTCCAATCTGCCTTGGTCAGGATGAGGCTCAGGAACTAGAACGGCGATTTCTTTATGATACCTTCTATAGACTGGTGTCAAAGCTCAGATACGATTCTGGTTTTGTTTGTTTATTTCCTGCTGATAAGGGTAGGATCAGTAATTTCAAGTCCAAGTTTTCCTTTGTTTCCTATTTTGGATGATGTGTTAAATATGTGTAATTCATTCTGTTGTTTGAATCTCATGATGAAATAACCTTGATATAGAAGTTTTCCTTTCTATAGCACTTTATTTTCCTTCCTCATTTATTTGTTCCAACTAATTTACTCATCTAGTTCAGTTTTCTTCACGCACTCCATTAGTAAAGACTTTTCAGCCTGTCCCTCCAGTAGATCAATATTTATTTATTTGTAAATTATAAATATGTACTACTACTATCTTTATCTAATTTTTAAAGGCACAATTGGCACTTAGGGCCTATCATTATTAATGACAACAGATATAAAATCTCTAATAAGATAATCATGGTTTTTAACCTCATAATATGGCTAAAATCGAGCTCAAACTGGGAGGTGGAGTTCTATCACTCGGTTTTGCTTTTGTTCCTTTGTGCTCATATCATCAGTAAAGAGATGAAGCAGGAACCCTTTCTGAGGAGCCTGCCAGCCCCACCACCCCAAGCATGGGAATAAAGAAAAATGTTCCTTCAAGGAAAATTCAAGGTGCCCAGTGATCCATGAGAAGTAAATAAACAACTTGATAAGCAAGAAGGTAATAAATAGGAGCTTAAAACAATAGCCAAGGAAGTTAGAGTCAGGAGATGTTTGGTTTCTATAGAAACTAAAGATAACATCTTATATGATCCTGAGTTGTGTTTCAAAAACTCTACTCCCTACTGAGGACCCCCACCAAATAGATCCACGGGCATTAGACCATGGAGAGAGGAAAACAGAGGACTGAGCTCTGACCACTTTTCTTTCTTCTAAATTTCTTCCTGGAGTAAGTTATGGCCATGGGCCAGACTTAACATTTTTTCCCCTGACCTCAACATTTTAAACAAAGCTTCTCTTCCTTAACCAATTGCAGATAAGAAAATCCTTGAATCTATGTAAGACCTGTAAGCCCTCACTTCAAGATATCGTTCAGTCCAAATAAATGTATTAAATCCAGTATTTATTTCTAATTTTTGCCTATAACTTCTGCTTTCCTGAAAGTAAAAAACCCATTTAAAGTCCTGTTTCTGAGAAGTCATTTCAAGTTCCACTCATCTTATGCCTTTAAAAACCCATGCTTGTGAGCCATTGGGGAGGCCAGGTGTTAAGTGTGAGCTGCCTGATTTTTTTTTGTTTGGTGCCCTGCAAATAAATGACCTCCTTTCTCTCACTGTAAAGCCTCAGTGTGGATGTTTGGCTTTACTGTGCAAACCTCAGTTCAGCTCAGAAACAATATTATCTCCACTCTGCAGTTTCTCTGTAGGAATCTTCATAAGCCTCCTGTCCATTGGTGAATGTTGGTTTGGTTAAAACAAGCTGTCACCATCCATAAGTCCACTAACTAAGCCAAGTAACCTGCAAAAACTCCACTTGCTTCTGATTGTTGAAACTCCTCCCTCTCTCAAGGGACCTCATGAACCACATGGGACATGTATTCATCTGATAAAATATCTGAGAGCAAGATCCAGAGACAATCATGTATTAACACGCTTTTCTTGTTCAATGTTTTCATCCTGCACCCAGTGGACGGTCCTGTGCATCCCTGGAGGTGCATGTAATTCCTTTGGAGAAAATGTCTGACTCTTTCAGCCCCTTCCTGGATCTGAGGACCCTGCACAAACACCACATGGGGGAGGCTTAGGGACCACATGTTGGTCAAGGGAGTTCTGAGATTAGCAGGGAGTGGGCCATGAGGTTACCAAATTCCTGACATGAGTATGGCTTCAGAAAAGAACTTATGAGATGTGAAAGTGTCAAAAAAACCTTCACCTGTGTCACAATTTTGACTTCATATTTTTAGGTATTCTATCCCCTGCCATGTGAGCTAAACCTTCTTTCTTCTGCCTGATGCTCTGGCCTTTGACTTGGTTTTGAATTTGATGGTACTGTACCCCACACACGGTAAGTTCCCGTATATGTTCAACGATAGCATTTAATGTCAAGCAGTATTGATGGATGTCTTTAAGTTCAACAATAAAAGGCTTAGTTGTGTTTTGTTTTTCTTTAAAATCTTGTGCCTCTTCAATCTTAGCAGCCTTTTGTTTCTGTCTGTTGCATTGATGCGTGCTATATTCTAAGTCATCCAGCAACTATCTTTGCCACCCACTAGGACATCTGTAAGTGACCTGAAACAGGTCTAGGTTCCTCATATCACCCAAGAAAATGCTGGGCATAGAGTAGGTACTAAAACAAAACTTTATATCAGAAGATAGAAACTGGCCACACATAGGAAAATTCAGCCCTGATATGCATATCCCTGCAGATGTTAACACGGTTTTTGTTAGTTGCCAACATTTATAAGTTACAAATGTTGCATAAGGAGCCAGATTCCCAGCTTTCTGGAGAAAGAGAAGACCTGAGAAAGCTCGCCTGCACTCCTGCATGGAAACTGTCAGCTGGAGCTGACCTGTCACTGCCCTTCTCGACAGTTCAGACACACTTACCAGGTTGTCCCAGCCTACACCACTCCCTGTTGATCCCTGACATGAAAATGGAGCATCAGATGCTCATTTACCTTTGTTCCTGTGCTTTGGGTTTGGTAGAAGAGAGATAGGATAATTGACTCTTCGCTGACCCTGTAGCAGATGCTCTTGGTGCCCTATGTGTTTGCTCCATGCTCCCCTCTCATGCCCAGGGCAGCTTGTTAATGGCCATGGCCACACCGGGGCAGGCCAGAACTGCTGGGAAGTTAATGCTGCCCAGAGCAGCCAACAAACAATGACAGACAGAAGTTGGTGGGTAAAAATAAGAGTCCTCACCGCCTTGCCCCCAGGTAAAGTAACTGCAGCAAGCTCCATTCTTTCTCCCAGAGAGCCCCCGGCTTCCAGGGAGCAGGTGGAGCCTGATTGCCTATAGTGCTTGGGAGCACGCTCTTCATTGCCTCCCTTGCCCTCTTGTCCTGTCTGACTTCTCCCCACCAGAGGATCACTTCTCAGAGAAATGACTTGTTACCAAACCCTTGTCTCAGATTTTTGTGTTTAGGAAATCCAAACTAACACTCTTGTTTCTATCAGAAGTGAAGGAAAGATTGTGAGAAACACATGTTTCAGGAAAATTAGAATGAAACCATGCCTTTCTTAGCTTAATGGACACGTGGAAATAGACTTTACTTTCACAAGTATCTGTTGAGAGAATATCCCAAGACCACTTCATCTACTCACATTACATTTCTATAGGCATCTAAATTGGAGAGTCCTGCTTCAATAGACTAAACAAAGCAAAAATATCGAAATTACCTCTCACCGTTCTTACGCTATTTAAAAGCTTTCTGAGCTTTAAGAGAGCTTCTGAGATTGAAATAAAAGCTGCAATATGAGATACAATTAGAACCTCTTTTTACTTTTCTAGAACTCACACCAAGGCCAGTTCCCTGCAGCCTCTAACCAAATACAAACTAAGAATTGAAATAGTCCCTATGCGGTCACTAGAGTTTCAGCGCATGGGGTGCTTCTTGGTGTCTGCTTTGCCTAAGCATGTCATGGTAGATGCACAAGCCTTTAAAATAGCAAGATTTTCTCATTTTCTGAACAATGAGTTTGATGGTGAAGCCCTTTGAAGCCCTCCCTGGCAGGCTGCTGGGTCTGAGAGAAGGCATTCATAAGGCCTGGGCCTGTAGGTTTGGTGAGCTGTACAGAGAAGGAAAAAAATGAACATACAGTTGTAACTCTGCACTTTACACTGTATCTTCCTCCAGGCAATTGAGTTATTTGGAACCAGCTAGGGGTCAGTGTCTGTGATGGAGAGGTGCAGTCTTCAGGTCGGGGGAGGAGGGCTGGCCTCAGACTTACACTGATGATCACGATTTTTAAACTAGGATTCCAGCCACTTTCTTGTGACTCAGAGATTTTCCTTTTTTTTTTTTCTTTTTCTACTGCTGCTTGCCTTGCTCTTTTTTCTTTAATGTGTCAGGTGTCACATTAGGCATCTGAGTGACCAGGTGTACATCTGGTGACTCCTAAGGATAATTGGTACTTTAGGCGAGGCATGCACTCCCTGGTTCACCTCCATGCTCTCTGCTCTGTGTTGTCTTCTTGAATTGGCACCTGCTGATCCCCATAAGCTCCTGAGTCGTGGGCACATGTCTATGCTCATGTGGAGACTCTTTCTAGAGTGTTCACCCTCTTCCCAGAAGAGACAGTGAGGCCAGCCCAAAGGGTGCTGGCCTTGAAAGGCCTCCTGCTGCATTGCTTGCTGGGGTGACCTTTAGAAAGTCGCTGAAACTCTCAATTCCTCAGTCTCTTCAGTTGAAAAATGGGAAGAGTCATCCCTTAGATCACTTAGGGATCAAATGATCTAAGGGATCAAATGAGATGACAAATTGAAAAGTGTTGTGAAGTGCTATGTGTCAGGTGACTGATTAGTCATGATAATATTAAAAGCTGCAGGCCAGGCGCGGTGGCTCACGCCTGTAATCCCAGCACTTTGAGAGGCCAAAGCAGGCAGATCACCTGAGGTTAGGAATTCAAGACCAGCCTGGCCAACATGGTGAAACCCCGTCTCTACAAAAATAAAAAATTAGCCAGTCATGATGGTGGGTGCCTGTAATTGCAGCTACTTGGGAGGCTGTGGCGGGAGAATCGCTTGTACCTGGGAGGCGGAGTTTGCATTGAGCTGAGATCACGCCATTGCACTCCAGCCTCGGTGACAGAGTGAGACGCCATCTAAAAAAAATAAATAAATAAAAATAAAAATAGTGAAGGAAACTTAAATTATTGTCTTAATTTAAGTTTTCAACTGCCTCCAACCAAAAAAGCTTTTTCTTTTCTCATTTTAGCTCTAAGAATGGAGAGAAGGTAGAGAAAAAGCAAAAATATTAAAGTTCATTAAGGAACTTGTGTTTCTTGGCAGCAACAGCAGAGTAGAGATTTGTACGTTTGCCATTAAGAGGAAGAAAACGTCATGAAGCTCCAGGGGATTAAGTAGAAGCTCCTCCCTGAGCTGGGGTGGGCTTCTGCCATTGCCATGTGTTTAAAGCATTCTGGTTCACTGGCAGCTTGTTGGGCCAATAAGTCCTCATTACCAGGCAACCTATTAGTCAGGCAAATAAAAGACAATGTGTACAATCTTAGGACCTGTGTAAAATTTCATAGAGCCTAGAAGAAACTTGACTCTAGGCGCGTGAGAAAGTTAGCATTACAAGGAATGGATGCCGTGGACTCATTTGTTTCATCCATTAAAATAAGTGATATGTAATTGCCAGTTTTGCAGATCAGCCCTCAAGGTGGGCAGGCACTGTCTGGTCAGCTGAGACCTGGACAGGATGAAAAAGCAGAGTAAAAGCCATTCTCTCTCTCTCTCTCTCTCTCTCTCTCTTTCTTTCTCTCTGTCTCTCTCTCCTGGAGCTGGGACATCCTTCTTCTCCTGTCCTTGACAGTCTGTGTCCACTAGTCTTTGGACTCTGAGACTTGCACCAGTGGCCCCAGGTTCTCAGGCTTTCAGCCTGGGACTGAGTGACACTCAATGGACTGAGTCAACAATGGCTGAATATTGTTGATTTTATGTGGTTCCACCTAATATTAAAAAAACAACGACAACAAAACTGAAGTAAATAACTAAAGGCTGCCTTTGCCATGTTGATGTAGGGTGACCTGGGAAGAAACATGACTTAATCAGACCTCAGCTCTGCCCTCCAGATGCTCGCAGAAATCACCAAGCTCAAGCCAGCCACAAAAGATCCATGACCAAGCTGCAGCACATGTGGCCTTAGGGAGGTGAACCTCATCTGGGGCACCTGGTGGGCCGGCTGGAGGGAGAGGCCGTGGATAGAGCCAGGAAAAAGAGGGGCATGTGGTGTAGGGCCGGGTGATGTGGTGATGGGTCTCCTGTAAGTCCTGTTCTTTTTGTTTTGTTTTTTTTTTAATTTTTATACTTTTATTTTAACTTCAGGGGTACAAGTGCAGGTTTGTTGGATAGGTAAACTTGGGTTGTGGGGTTTTTCTGTGCAGATTATTTCATCACCCAGGTATTATGCCTAGTGCCCATTAGGTATTTTTCCTGATCCTGTCCCTCCTGCCCCCTGCAACTCTTCCGATAGGCCCCAGTGTGCATTGTTCCCCTCTGTGTGTCCATGTGTTCTCATCATTTAGCTCCCACTTATGAGTGAAAACATACGGTATTTGGTTTCTGTTCCTGTGTTCTTTACTCCTAAATATGTGCAGTCATTTCTGGTGTCAGCCTTGGCAAGGCCCAAGTCCACAGTCTCGGGAACATCTGCAAGAAAAGAGAAGCAGGTTTAGGTCACTATCTGGATGCTAGGTCTTGTGTGGGAGAACATCGGTGTGTTTGTCAATGTATGGATATTAATATTAAAGTAAAAATTGAGGTGGAATAGAGCGACCCAGAAGGAGGTGCAGACTCATCAAGAAATAATTGAGTCCCTGCGTTGTTGATGGAGGGCACTGTGTACTGTATATAGCATAAACTAACTTTTTGTTTTGTCCCCTTTCCTTTCAAGGTTAATCTTTAAAATCCAGCAGCATAGAAGAGAACTATGACTTGTTTTTCTCGTACACTCTGAGATGTGGCTGCGACTTAAGTTTTTCATTTTGATGATAACTAAAAATGACTCGTGTTCATTTCCATCTCAGCAGCCGGGGATCACTTTGATAGTATCTTCAATTTCTTTGGTACCATTTCCCACTGGGGGTTGTTACCAGAACTCTAGCAAGAATGGTAATTTGTTATAGCATGTGAAAATGTCTATAAATCCTTAAGGGCTTGTCGTATGAGAAAGAATTTAACTGCATGATATGGGCAAAAAGTTGTAGAATCAATGATAAGAATAAATAAGGAAGAGCAGGTGGTTCAAACTGATATTGACATTGCACAATGCGATCTATCTCTACCCCATTATATCTGTCCTCACCCTGGAGGGATGCCGAGGCTCACTGACATTGCATCAAGGAAGAAAGGTTGAAGAGTATCAGTTTTGAATATGCTATATATTAGTTTCTTTTGTGCACGCGTGTTGGGAATGGCTGTCCCCAAAGCTGTAATTCATATTTTAGCATCAGGTCTCTTAAAAATGTAGAGATTGTGTTTGTCTGAAATCAGATGGGATTTCAGACAAAGCTAGGCTATCATTGATAATGTGCTTCCTGTCAGTCAAAATACATCTGTGGTGGGAATTCTAGGCAGACTGATTATTTTTCTGCTATATATATATATATATATATGCATAAATGTCCAGTTGGAAAGAAAAAATGTTGGTGCAGAGAACCTGAGGAAAGATGCACTTGATATTTCTAAAAAGGAATATGTAATTCTAGTTCTTTAAGACCCTCTAAAATAAAAGCCCTGCCCATGTCTGCATGGGAGAATGTTGATTAGGAATCCCTGGCCCCTGGGGCTGGCTGTGACACACAGCTGAACGGCACAAATCCAGCTTGCTTCAGGGTGGTCCTGCTGGCTCTTTTGCCTTTATGTGTTTAATTGAGGAGTAACCTGCCAAAAAAGCAAAGATTTAGCTTGGCCACTGGGAACTAGAAAATGTTTCCATTTCTCTAGCACCTCTCAGTCCTGATCTCCTTTGTTATCTGTTCAATTTTAAAGCAGACCATTCATCTACCAGGAGCTAAAAACAAACCTGTCTGTCACATTTGATAACAGTTTGAAATTAGTGGCCGAAGGTGGGAATTGAACAATGAGAACACATGGACACAGGAAGGGGAACATCACACTTCGGGGACTGTTGTGGGGTGGGGGGAGGGGGGAGGGATAGCATTGGGAGATATACCTAATGCTAGATGACGAGTTGGTGGGTGCAGCGCACCAGCATGGCACATGTATACATATGTAACTTACCTGCACGTTGTGCACATGTACCATAGAGCCTAAAGTATAATAATAATAATAATAATAATAATAATAATAATAAAAAAAAAACAAAAAACAAAAAAAAAAAAAAAAAAAAAAGAAATTAGTGGCCGAATTGTATTTGGAATTAAATGGTCTTGTGAATGATCAGACTGCACAAGCAGCTCTTTCATGAAAAGCAAGGAACTTTGTGTTGGATGTAGGAGCAGAGCTAAGCCAATGCATCGTGGGGCATGGCTACTTGATGAGATAATCATTTTCCATTTATGTTTTATATTTTTTTCCTGCTGCAGTTTGTCACTTCCTTCCTATTTTACAGGCTCCAGCTCCTGGAGGCGTTGAGCAAAGGGGCTGCATTCTCCATAGATCCACTTCCTGAAAGCAATGCAATACAGAGGTCTTAAAAACCCCACCCTACCACAATAAAGTCCTGGGAGAAGAGCAAATAGCAATATGAATAAACTAATACAAAAAAACTATTCCAGAAGCACAGATCATTCAGATTCTTCTTACATTGAGTTTTGTAGGAAAAATATGTGATTGTTTAAAAAATTAACTTTTCTACTGCCCATTTACCAGAAAATCTGCAGATAACTATTTGATGCCAACACTCATTAAAATGTTAGTGCAGTTAATGGAGGAGATTATAAAATCATCGGAGACATGGTTCATAAGCATTGGGCAGCCAGACCTGGGGTCAGAGCTCCCTGGGTATTGGAGGAAAAAATGTTATCTTGGGTTTGTGTATGTGTGTTTGTCTGTGTGTGAAGAGGGGAGGAGCCACAGATACGTTTTGAATATCTGGGAGACCTGTCCAGCGCAGTCTCTGAGCAGAGTTTCAGACCTGCTTAGAAACATATAGTGCCTGTCTCTGCCTCCATGTTTATGACACACTGGATTGGATCAGTTATTCCTGAGATTCATTCCAGCCTTGTTCTCAGAAATTAAAATTAATGCTTAAAACATATGAAAAATGCTCATCATCACTAATCATCTGAGAAATGCAAATCGAAACTACAGTGAGACACCAGCTCACACCAATCGGAATGGCTTTTGTTAGAGAAAAGCAGACACTTACGCACCATGAGTGGGAATGTAAATTAGTCTAGCCACAGTGGAAGGCAGTTTGGAGATTTCTCAAAGAACTAAGAGTTGACCTATCATTCGACCCAGCAACCTCATTACTGGGTATATAACCACAGTAGAACAAATCATTCAACCAAGAGGACACATGCACCCATATCTTCATCACAGCACTAGTCACAATAGCAAATGCATGGACCCGACCCAGATGCCTATCAATGGTGGATTAAAGAAAATCTGGTACATACACACTATGAAATATGATGCAGCCATAAATAAGAACAAAATCATGACCTTTGCAGCAACATGAATATAATTAAAAGCCATAATCTTAAGTGAATTAATGCAGGAACAGAAAGTCAAATACTGCATGCTCTCAATTATAAATGGGAGCTAAACACTGCGGACACATGGATATAAAGATGGCAACAGTAGACACTGGGGACTACGAAAGGGGAGAAGGAGGGAGGGAGTGAGAAGGGCTGGAAAACTTCCTGTTGGGTACTATGCTCACTACCTGGGTGAGGGGTTCAATCATACCTCAAATATCAGCGTTATGCAATATATTAATACTTCTGTAACAATTATGCACATGTACTCCCTGATTCTAAAATAAAAGTTGAAAAAAAAGAAAAAGTAAAAAATGAAATTAATATTTAAGGAAAACTGTTAGAAATTTTCAAAATTTGATAATAGCCCTGGTGAGGAAAGGAGAGCTGGCTGATGCAAAGATGAAGTAAATTTAAGGAGATGGGGAGGAAACTGGAAACTCTAAAAACCAGAGTACCTCTCCTCCTCCAAAGGAACGCAGTTCCTCACCAGCAACGGAACAAAGCTGGATGGAGAATGACTTTGACGAGCTGAGAGAAGAAGGTTTCAGACGATCAAATTACTCCGAGCTACGGGAGGATATTCAATCCAAAGGCAAAGAAGTTGAAAACTTTGAAAAAAATTTAGAAGAATGTATAACTAGAATAACCAATACAGAGAAGTGCTTAAAGGAGCTGATGGAGCTGAAAACCAAGGCTCGAGAACTACGTGAAGAATGCAGAAGCCTCAGGAGCCGATGCGATCAAATGGAAGAAAGGGTATCAGCCCTGGAAGATGAAATGAATGAAATGAAGCGAGAAGGGAAGTTTAGAGAAAAAAGAATAAAAAGAAACGAGCAAAGCCTCCAAGAAATGTGGGACTATGTGAAAAGACCAAATCTACGTCTGATTGGTGTACCTGAAAGTGATGGGGAGAATGGAAACAAGTTGGAAAACACTCTGCAGGATATTATCCAGGAGAACTTCCCCAATCTAGCAAGGCAGGCCAACATTCAGATTCAGGAAATACAGAGAACGCCACCAAGATACTCTTCGAGAAGAGCAACTCCAAGACAGATAATTGTCAGATTCACCAAAGTTGAAATGAAGGAAAAAATGTTAAGGGCAGCCAGAGAGAAAGGACGGGTTACCATCAAAGGGAAGCCCATCAGACTAACAGCGGATCTCTCGGCAGAAACCCTACAAGCCAGAAGAGAGTGGGGGCCAATATTCAACATTCTTAAAGAAAAGAATTTTCAACCCAGAATTTCATATCCTGCCAAACTAAGCTTCATAAGTGAAGGAGAAATAAAATACTTTAGAGACAAGCAAATGCTGAGAGATTTTGTCACCACCAGGCCTGCCCTAAAAGAGCTCTTGAAGGAAGCGCTAAACATGGAAAGGCACAACCGGTACCAGCCACTGCAAAATCATACCGAAATGTAAAGACCATTGAGACTAGGAAGAGACTGCATCAACTAATGAGCAAAATAACCAGCTAACATCATAATGACAGGATCAAATTCACACATAACAATATTAACTTTAAATGTAAATGGACTAAATGGTCCAATTAAAAGACACAGACTGGCAAATTGGATAAAGACTCAAGACCCATCAGTGTGCTGTATTCAGGAAACCCATCTCAAGTGCAGAGACACACATAGGCTCAAAATAAAAGGATGGAGGAAGATCTACCAAGCAAATGGAAAACAAAAAAAGGCAGGGGTTGCAATCCTAGTCTCTGATAAAACAGACTTTAAACCAACAAAGATCAAAAGAGACAAAGAAGGCCATTACATAATGGTAAAGGGATTAATTCAACAAGAAGAGCTAACTATCCTAAATATATATGCACCCAATACAGGAGCACCCAGATTCATAAAGCAAGTCCTGAGTGACCTACAAAGAGACTTAGACTCCCACACATTAATAATGGGAGATTTTAACACCCCACTGTCAACATTAGACAGATCAATGAGACAGAAAGTCAACAAGGATACCCAGGAATTGAACTCAGCTCTGCACCAAGCAGACCTAATAGACATCTACAGAACTCTCCACCCCAAATCAACAGAATATACATTTTTTTCAGCACCACACCACACCTATTCCAAAATTGACCATATCCTTGGAAGTAAAGCTCTCCTCAATAAATGTAAAAGAACAGAAATTGTAACAAACTGTCTCTCAGATCACAGTGCAATCAAGCTAGAACTCAGGATTAAGAATCTCACTCAAAACCGCTCAACTACGTGGAAACTGAACAACCTGCTCCTGAATGACTACTGGGTACATAACGAAATGAAGGCAGAAATAAAGATGTTCTTTGAAACCAACGAGAACCAAGACACAACATACCAGAATCTCTGGGATGCATTCAAAGCAGTGTGTAGAGGGAAATTTATAGCACTAAATGCCCACAAGAGAAAGCAGGAAAGATCCAAAATTGACACCCTAACATCACAATTAAAAGAACTAGAAAAGCAAGAGCAAACACATTCAAAAGCTAGCAGAAGGCAAGAAATAACTAAAATCAGAGCAGAACTGAAGGAAATAGAGACACAAAAAACCCTTCAAAAAATAAATGAATCCAGGAGCTGGTTTTTTGAAAGGATCAACAAAATTGATAGACCGCTAGCAAGATTAATAAAGAAAAAAAGAGAGAAGAATCAAATAGATGCAATAAAAAATGATAAAGGGGATATCACCACCGATCCCACAGAAATACAAACTACCATCAGAGAATATTACAAACACCTCTATGCAAATAAACTAGAAAATCTAGAAGAAATGGATAAATTCCTCAACACATACACCCTCCCAAGACTAAACCAAGAAGAAGTTCAATCTCTGAATAGACCAATAACAGGAGCTGAAATTATGGCAATAATCAATAGCTTACCAACCAAAAAAAGTCCAGGACCAGATGGGTTCACAGCCGAATTCTACCAGAGGTACAAGGAGGAGCTGGTACCATTCCTTCTGAAACTATTCCAATCAATAGAAAAAGAGGGAATCCTCCCTAACTCATTTTATGAGGCCAGCATCATCCTGATACCAAAGCCTGGCAGAGACACAACAAAAAAAGAGAATTTTAGACCAATATCCTTGATGAACATTGATGCAAAAATCCTCAATAAAATACTGGCAAACAGAATCCAGCAGCACATCAAAAAGCTTATCCACCATGATCAAGTGGGCTTCATCCCTGGGATGCAAGGCTGGTTCAATATACGCAAATCAATAAATGTAATCCAGCATATAAACAGAACCAAAGACAAAAACCACATGATTATCTCAATAGATGCAGAAAAGGCCTTTGACAAAATTCAACAACCCTTCATGCTAAAAAGTCTCAATAAATTAGGAATTGATGGGACGTATCTCAAAATAATAAGAGCTATTTATGACAAACCCACAGCCAATATCATACTGAATGGGCAAAAACTGGAAGCATTCCCTTTGAAAACTGGCACAAGACAGGGATGCCCTCTCTCGCCACTTCTATTCAACATAGTGTTGGAAGTTCTGGCCAGGGCAATTAGGCAGGAGAAGGAAATCAAGGGTATTCAATTAGGAAAAGAGGAAGTCAAATTGTCCCTGTTTGCAGATGACATGATAGTATATCTAGAAAACCCCATTGTCTCAGCCCAAAATCTCCTTAAGCTGATAAGCAACTTCAGCAAAGTCTCAGGATACAAAATCAATGTGCAAAAATCACAAGCATTCTTATACATCAATAACAGACAAACAGAGAGCCAAATCATGAGTGAACTCCCATTCACAATTGCTTCAAAGAGAATAAAATACCTAGGAATCCAACTTACAAGGGATGTGAAAGACCTCTTCAAGGAGAACTACAAACCACTGCTCAAGGAAATAAAAGAGGATACAAACAAATGGAAGAACATTCCATGCTCATGGGTAGGAAGAATCAATATCATGAAAATGGCCATCCTTCCCAAGGTAATTTACAGATTCAATGCCATCCCCATCAAGCTACCAATGACTTTCTTCACAGAATTGGAAAAAACTACTTTAAAGTTCATATGGAACCAAAAAAGAGCCCGCATTGCCAAGTCAATCCTAAGCCAAAAGAACAAAGCTGGAGGCATCACGCTACCTGACTTCAAACTATACTACAAGGCTACAGTAACCAAAACAGCATGGTACTGGTACCAAAACAGAGATATAGATCAATGGAACAGAACAGAGCCGTCAGAAATAATGCCACATATCTACAACCATCTGATCTTTGACAAACCTGAGAAAAACAAGAAATGGGGAAAGGATTCCCTATTTAATAAATGGTGCTGGGAAAACTGGCTAGCCATATGTAGAAAGCTGAAACTGGATCCCTTCCTTACACCTTATACAAAAATCAATTCAAGATGGATTAAAGACTTAAATGTTAGACCTAAAACCATAAAAACCCTAGAAGAAAACCTAGGCAATACCATTCAGGACATAGTCATGGGCAAGGACTTCATGTCTAAAACACCAAAAGCAATGGCAACAAAAGCCAAAATTGACAAATGGGATCTAATTAAACTAAAGAGCTTCTGCACAGCAAAGGAAACTACCATCAGAGTGAACAGGCAACCTACAAAATGGGAGAAAATTTTTGCAACCTACTCATCTGACAAAGGGCTAATATCCAGAATCTACAATGAACTCCAACAAATTTACAAGAAAAAAACAAACAACCCCATCAAAAAGTGGACGAAGGACATGAACAGACACTTCTCAAAAGAAGACATTTATGCAGCCAAAAGACACATGAAAAAATGCTCACCATCACTGGCCATCAGAGAAATGCAAATCAAAACCACAATGAGATACCATCTCACACCAGTTAGAATGGCGATCATTAAAAAGTCAGGAAACAACAGGTGCTGGAGAGGATGTGGAGAAATAGGAACACTTTTACACTGTTGGTGGGACTGTAAACTAGTTCAACCCTTGTGGAAGTCAGTGTGGCGATTCCTCAGGGATCTAGAACTAGAAATTCCATTCGATCCAGCCATCCCATTACTGGGTATATACCCAAAGGACTATAAATCATGCTGCTATAAAGACACATGCACACGTATGTTTATTGCCGCATTATTCACAATAGCAAAGACTTGGAACCAACCCAAATGTCCAACAATGATAGACTGGATTAAGAAAATGTGGCACATCTACACCATGGAATACTATGCAGCCATAAGAAATGATGAGTTCATGTCCTTTGTAGGGACATGGATGAAATTGGAAATCATCATTCTCAGTAAACTATCGCAAGAACAAAAAACCAAACACCGCATATTCTCACTCATAGGTGGGAATTGAACAATGAGAACACATGGACACAGGAAGGGGAACATCACACTTCAGGGACCGTTGTGGGTTGGGGGGAGGGGGGAGGGATAACATTGGGAGATATACCTAATGCTAGATGACGAGTTGGTGGGTGCAGTGCACCAGCATGGCACATGTATACGTATGTAACTTACTGCACATTGGGCACATGTACCATAAAACCTAAAGTATAATAATAATAATAATAATAATAATTACAATAAAAGAAAAAAAATGAAATTAATATTTAAGGAAAACTGTTAGAAATTTTCAAAATTTGATAATAGCCCTGGTGAGGAAAGGAGAGCTGGCTGATGCAAAGATGAAGTAAATTTAAGGAGATGGGGAGGAGTCATACACCTCCCCCAGGACACTGAGCCAGAGTGTCACTGTCTATGCCCTCCACCATGACCTCAGGCCCAGCACAGTGCCCACCACAGGGCATGATTCAGTGCACAAAGAAATACAAAGAAAACAGTCATTGAGAAACCATCTTCCTGAATGGTTGTAACCAATGTTATAACAACAATGATAACATTATTATTATAATTATTTCACATTACTAGGAAGCAGCTCTGGGCCAGGTCTTGAGCTAAGTACCTCACATGCATTATCTGGTTTAATCTTCATGCATACACCAAATCTTAAAAGTAAGTGGGGGCCATTTTCTTCTGCACGATGAAACAAAAACTTAAAAAGGATGAGTCACTCACCCGAGGTCACATGGCTGACCCACAAGGAACCAGGACTCTAGAGTCCATGCTCCTAGCCATGATGCTCCACTGCCATGCCTTGAAGTTCCTGCTGGCGTTGTCCATGCTCAATGATTTTCACTTCTGTGAGATGTAAGCTGCGTGGGCACAGGAACCACATCTGGCGCCAACAGTACTGTGTCCCCAGAGTCTGGCACAGTGCTTGGTACATAGCACAGGTGCATTAATGAGTATTGAATGGATGTTGGAGGGATGCAGAAGCCCTGGTACACACTGGGAGGCCCGAGTGGCCATGGCTGTGCTGTAGGACTCTGCCCCTCCCTCTGCCTTAGTTCAGGGACAGGTCTCCCCCTACAGTAGCCACTGTTGGTACCCCACCCAGGGGCCTTTTATCTGGCCAGTGCAACCACTTCTTGCCTGCTGTGGGTGTCAGCTGAAAATGGTTCACACCTGCACCTTTTTAGGAGAATAATTATCTGCTGTTGATGTCTGAGGGTTAGGCACTGCCCCTCTTTTCTCCCCTTGCAAGGATGGACCTTGCTCATGCCTGTGGTGAAATTCACACTCCAGAGAACCCATAGAATCAGGTGGAAAAGAGACTTCTGCTGATAGCACGTGGCTGCTTCTCCTTCCCTCATTTTCTAGCAAACTCACCTGAGAGCATCTCTCAAATGATTACTTGTACAAGAATCCCTGTCTCAGGCTTGCTGTTAGAAAACATGACCTGGGATACTCTAGAATGTAAACCTTGAAAAGGAGATTCTTGTGTATCTCCTTTCACCTCTGTATCATACTCATGGAATACTCTAGCATCTTTCTGGACTTTTTGCTGAGGCCAAACAGGACAGTTATTGTTGCCTGTTATTAAAATGAGCTCAACACATGGAAATCCCAATCTTCCTGTATTAATTAGTGAAGAGGAAGAAAAATAGCCTCAAACTCGGAAACTGTAAGGAGTTTCTCTGATACCCTATTGCCTTCAAAATGTGGGTATATTGGTCTAGGATGGTGACCAAGATCTGATAACATTACTGTCAAAGACCTCAAAATGCACCCCTGCTACAGGCTGGGACTCCTGTGTGTCACATTGAAGAAGCTGTATTATCTGAAAGCAGCACCCAAAGGAGTCCCTATTCGGTTCTCAGGAAAGAGACACCAGTTGCTGCTGCAGTTTTTGTTCTTACTGACAGGGGTTCAATGGCAGACTCCTGTTCAAATTTATCAAGATCTGAAATGATTTTGAGGTAGTTAAGGGGATCTTTTGGCTGAACTGACAAACACAGAGAGTCCAGAACAAGAGAGGAGAAAGCCCCACCTTGCCTGGTGCTGCTTGCCTACAGAGGGGTGGTGGAGCCAGTTAGGGAGGCATCTGTTAAACAGGTGACTGACAGTCTAGGTGGGAAAGGGCCAGGGGGAAAGTGCCTGGAAATCAGGTCACCTGGAGGACTGAGGATGCTGAGCCTGAGAAAAGAGGCATAGTGGGGACTGGCCGAGGAAGCCTTGGTGCTTCTGGAAGGCTGCCATGTGGCTGCAGAGGGAGAATTCACAGTGGGCGGAAGCTATGCCCCAATTCACCTCAGCATCAGGAAGTCTTTCCACCAAAGTCACTCATGAATTTAAAGGCTGTTCTGGTGGCTTCCCAGCACAGAGCTGTTCGAGCTGAGTCTTGAGGGCTATTTGCCTGCGCTGAGGAATGGGGCAGTGTGTGCCGTGCACAGGTCTCTATGAGGTGGCCTCTGGGTTCCCTTTGACTCTTTAAGACTCAGATTCTCTACATTGGGGTTGAACAGAGACATACCTGGTAGAGATGATCTGGTTACATAAATTTATTTGTGGGGAAATTCTTGGGGAGAATATGTGGATAAAACCAAGACAAGACTCAGTCCATGGCATTTATAAGATTTTTCAACCTCAGCCCTCCAGCTTGGGCAGTGAGGCTGTCACTGGGGCAGCTGGACACGTATCCTAAGCCCCTACAGCAGCCTGTCTCCTTGAGAGCTGTGCTGTGGTTCCAGAGGGTTCCAAGGAAGCGTGGCTTAGAAAATGCCATAGCGCAGCTTCTAGATGTGCTGGCTTTGCTGCTCATGAGCCTTCTGACTTTGGGAAAGCCCTTGAAGTCTCTGTTTCCTGTGAAGATGACAATTTCTGCTGTGTCTGAGGAAATGGGAAGAAGCCCAGACAGGACTTCACATTTGTGGCTCAGCAGTGTCAGAACTATAGCCTGCTTCCTGACAGAAGCCCTACAGCATTTGCTGTGGAAGGTGCTGAGTTCCTTGTGAGACCTGGTGAGGCTTCTGGGAAGATGGGAAACCAGGGCAGTAATGCTGGGGCCCATGTAGGACAGAATCAGTGCTGGGCCCAGGAACCTGGAAGCCACTTAGAAGTGATAGCTGAGGCCCTGTGAGTGGACGACCCCTGAGGGGAAAGCGTGCAGGGAAGTGGAACGAAAAGTCAGGCTGCAGGAGATTTACAGGGTTGATCAGAGGAGCCCAAAAGGGGCAGTCGAAGCTGGAGGGTCTGGAGGAGGGAAGAAGGAAAGCTGCTAAGGTGTGGATTCATACAGGCTTCTGATGACCAGCATTAGATGTCAGGGATCATGGCAGGTGAGGAATGAGAAGGAACACTGGGCCAGTGGTGGGGAAGCCACCAGTGAGGAGGCAGGGCAGGACTCCCTTGGTGCCACCTAACTCAAATTAGCAGTCATAAATGGTAACTATTGGCTCTTAAAATCAAAGGAAGGATTGACTTAGAAATCCACAAAGAATGCCAGAAATGCAGCTATCCTTAGAATGGCTAGGACCAGGAGCTCAAACAGCAGCCAGGCTATTGGCCTTTCATTCTCTTTCATTCTCACTTCTCTCTGCTTATTGGCCTCATTCTTTATTTATTTTTTTTTTTGAGATGGAGTCTCGCTTCCGTCACGCAGGCTGGATTGCAGTGGTGTGATCTCGGCTCACTGCAACCTCTACCGTCTGGATTCAAGCAATTCTCCTTCCTCAGCCTCCCAAGTAGCTAGGATTACAAGTGTACGCCACCACGCCCAACAAATTTCTGTATTTTTAGTAGAGACGGGGTTTTGCCATGTTGGCCAGGCTGGTCTCAAACTCCTGACCTCAGGTGATCCACCCGCCTCGGCCTCCCATAGTGCTAGGATTACAGGTGTGAGCCACTGCGCCTGGCCTGGCCTCATTCTTATGGTGATTATTTCTTACAAGGGAGGAAAACCTGGCCACCTGTAGGTCCTCATCATCTTAATTACTGAGACACTGGACATACAACTGGACAGTGGCCAGACCACATAGAAAGATGAAACTTTGACCCACAACCTCCATCAAACCCACCCAGGAAACTGGCCCACTTATCTACAATAAACAGGCCAGGATGCCAGTCTGATATTTCAGACACATAGAAAGTCAGATGGCTGTTCTCTAGCGAAAATTGGGGAAGCTAAACAATAAATTCTAAAACAATCAACCCCAAATGGTCAAGACTTGATTTATAATTGACAGATTTCCTAATGTTTGTCCCTGCTTCCAAATTAAGGCCAATCAGATAAATCTAAATATGCACCCCTAACCTACTGCCTAGGACCCCCTCTTGTAGGTAGCAGGCCTACAGCTTCCCTGTGCCAACAGCCTTCAATCAGGGTGCATATGAAACCTTCCTTTGTTTCTACTAAAATGCTTTCCCACTCCTCTGTCTGACCCTGAGTGATGCTAAAATGTTAATGATGGTGGTTGGCTCCATTGAAAGCTCTGAATACATAGGCTTTCCTAGTTCTCATTTTGTTGGTCTTTGTTTATTTCCACACTTCATGCCTCAGCTTCAGTTAGAAAGCCTCATGACAGCATTGCGATTGATCTGCCTTGTTCTCCGTCCCTGGACCAAGCACTCCTGCCATTGTGGGTACACATATTTTGATTAGCTCAGGATAGGTGCCACCCCTCAGAAAGATGTGACAGCTCCCATTCTGATTAAATGCATAGATAGGGAAGGAGTGATGTTCCTAAGAGGAAAGGAAGGCTCTGTATCTCTGTAGCTGAGACAACTCAAGATGGTTGGTGCTGAGGAGACCAAAGAGCTAATGTTCTTTAGAGAGAATTAGAAGGTGCAGCTGTTTAGAAGGGCGCTCAGAGTGTGCATCTCATGTGAAGATGGAGTAGGGAAAGGGGAAGGGATGGAGAGACTAGGGCTGGAAGAGATATGGCTGCAGACATCCCAGAGCTGAAATGAAGGCAGGGTCAGAAGGAAGGATGACAGCCGAAATCACCCTGGGGTGGAAGCAGATGATGAGCTGTGGACAGAAAGAAGCTCCAAATCAAAGCAAAGCTTGGTGTTTTCCACCAAGCCATTTTCCTGAACCCTCTTGCCCTTTTCAACTCTCCTATTCTTCCTCCTGATCTCTCTTTCTGCATAAAGAACAAACTGAGTGACAGAGGCTGAGTGTTGAAAAGGGCATGTGATGTGGGGTTCTCGGACCTTTGCTTTCTGTGCTTCCTCCCCACAAGCCCCAGATGCTGCACCATGACTCCTCCCACAGCATCCGCTCCCAGCCTCTGCCTCTCCCCAGAAGGAGGTCTTGGTGCGCAGCGACTTCTCTGACAATGCAAAGCCGACTCCTCTGGGTGATGACACCCATTCTGCTCTATTTATTCACCATTGCACGGGTGTGGCATGGTGAGAAGGGAAGAGAAACTTAAAACGGGAGCAGAAGATGTTTCTCTTTTTTGCTTTCTCTCTTGAGAATACTGCGGGAGTGGCCAAGCCAGAGGACTCTGCTCCCATTAGGGAAGCTGCTGTGGTGTGGGAGGCTGTCAGTTTCTCCCGGGTGATCCCCACCAGCATTAGCTGCAGGGATGCAACGACATCTGGGAGAACTGGTAGCTGATGAGCCAGCAGCCCAATTCCCTCAGCCCCTCTTCTAGTGCCTGGGAGTCAGGCAGAGTTAAAAAGGCAGATCTAGGTTTCCCATGGTAAGACTTGGATGTCTCCTCCAGGGAAGTAACTGACAGTTCCAGAAATGGCAGAGATGGAGAAGAAAACCTAGGAGAACAGGTGCTAAGGCAAGTTGGTGCCATGAAGAGTTCCAAAGCCCATGGCCAAAGCTCTCCAGAGGTGATTCCTGTGGAATCCACCATCTCTGCCAGTGAGGGTGATGGTAGTTCAGGGGCTTCTTCCTGTCCTGAGTTCCTAATCAAAGGCCAGGAGAAGCCTTCCAGGGATCTCCTCTGACCAGGAGAAGCCTTCCGGGGATCTCCTCTGACCAGGAGGGGCCTTTCGGGGATCTCCTCTGAGTGGCCACCTCACCCTGAAAGGAGGTCTATGCCATGGCTGGTCCTTCTCTGGCCAATGTAGTGACTGGTGTGTGGGGGGTTCAGGTGTACTTTTTGGGGCTGATGTTGACAATGGCCCCAAATTAAACTGGGATGGGCAAATAGGGTGGCCATGGAAAGAACAGTAGTATTCTAAAATGAAAATTTATGACAATTAACTTTGGGAAACAAATAAGTGTGAAAATCTATCTCCAACTAAATTTGGATTCTGTTAACGTCATTCATCCAGTTGTGAATCTGGGGGTTTTGTTCTGTTTCTGGCTTTTGCCTTGGTTCCTAACATTCTAAGCACCACCATGGATTTAAGCATTGTGAGAGAGGGTGAGCATGAGCTCTGGAAGCCTCCCTCTGCCATGAGTGTCTGGTTTCCTGGGAGAGGTGGGGAGGAGCCTGCATGGCCATCCCTGCATCTTTTGTGGCTCTGCTTTCTAGGCCCAGCAGGTCCTGATAAGAGCCACAGCCTCTCCTGGGCTCCACCTCAGCTGTGCCACTCCTACGACAAAGAGCCCTAGGTGACAACCTGCCTTCCAGGATGGATCCAGGAGTTCTATCCCCTCTTTCCAAAGTCTGCTGGTAGCCTCCTGAGAACAGGAGTCTCCTTTCCCATGCTCGCTCCTCTGAGGTAGCAGCTTTCCCAGGAAAGGAGAGGAGAAGTCCGGGTTTTGTGCTTTGTTTCCTGAGAGCTTTTTTTTGTGTGTGTGGGATTTGCGTCAAAGCATGGCTGCTTGTGCCTCAGCCCTCAAAAAATTCCCCGTGGAAACAATGCCCTCATCTTTCTCCTGCAGAGAAGCTCTCTGCACTCGTCCCTGTGGGGATATTGCCCTCTGCATCTCTCTGCCTCTGCCTCCACTGTCCTCAGGGATCTGAATGGAAAATGTCCTGCTCCAGGCTTTCTTCATTCTGTGATATCAACATATGCAAATAGACACCTGAAGACGCCACCAGGCCGCCAATTTATTAGACAGAACCAGAGTCTACAAACCACCTCAGGTGCTATTGGAACCCTTGTAATAAAGACACAGCAAGACATGCAAAACATCCTAAATGATGACAATTTTTCTTTTTTGAGAGACAAGGTCCTGCCCTGTTGACACAGCTCATTGCAGCCTTGAACCCCTGGACTCAAGTGATCCTCCTACCTCAGCCTCCCAAGTAGCTGGGACTGCAAGTGCCTACCACAAAACCTGGCTGATTTTTATTTATTTATTTTTTTGTAGAGATGGGGATCTTTCTATGTTGCCCAGGCTGGTCTCAAATTCTGGCCTCAAGTGAGCCTCCCATCTTGGCCTCTCAAAATGCTGGGATTATAGGCATGAGCCAATGCACTGGGCCTGAAATACATTTTGATGCCATCTCCAACATAAGAGAGGAAAGCCTCTCTCTGCCATGGGTGTCTGGTTTCTCCTTTATGTTTTTTTCCTCTGTCCCCTAAACCTCTAGAACCACATGTTTGGAACTTTCTTTAGGCAGATATTGTGCATTGTCTTAATTCATAATTCTATAAATCCACTTGATAAACTGTAAGCACCATGGAGCTTACACACAATGCATTTAAGTGCTTGGTACACATATCAAGGTATCCAATACTTCTGTGTGTATGTATGTCTGTATACATATATATACACACATACATGCATTTTATATATATATATATGTATATGATCCATAATTTCATAAAGCCTGCTGTCATCTTTGGCACTCAGCAGATAATAATTTCTGTTGAAAGAGTTGAGTGATTTCTCTTCTGTGCACGGGCTTCTCATCACTCCCTGCATCTTGAAGCACAAAGGATTCTTTTGACACCTAGGGAGAGTAGTGTCTCTGCATCAGACACTGCACCTGCAGAAAAATTCCCGTGCTAAGGAAGATTTGGGGAGCTCAGAATAGAAAGTTTCATTAGTTCCATTCTGTGCGTAATGACAGCTTCTTCTCAAGGCTGAGGCAAGCACTCATTCTCCAGGTGAGGACAGCAATTTACCTGTAGCTCTGTGGGTGGCTTGGGAATTGACTGCTCCCCAGTGTCTGCCTTGTCCCATTGGGTCGCCTCGGCTTCTGCTCACCTGTGCCCCCAACTGGGCCTATGGGCCAAATAACTCTTTAAGACAAAGAACTGGGAAATTTGAAACTCAATGATTCAGTACTCTCCTTGGAAATACAGTAGCGTCAGAACTAGGGGGCACCAGATAACCATTTTCCAACAACACAACAACACTGCTTTTTTTGTTTGTTTGTTTTTACCAGAAGAAAGCGGCTGCTAATGGATGCTGGGCTGAGAGCAACATATTATTTTCAAGCTGGCCACACAGACTTTCTTGGCTGCTCCCAGGGGAAAATCTGATTTGTTTATTCTGAGTGAAAATCAGTATGACTGCAGTTTCTGCCACTTGGTTCAGGACGTCTTCATCAGTGCAGGCCTGTTTTGATAACCTACAGATGGATGGCAGCCCCAAAATGAGCATGGCATGCCACCCTGTTCTTGTGTCTACTGATTGGAAGCATCTATCAAAATACCTCTTTGGAGCTGAATTTCTCCCTGATTGAGTATTTTGAGGCAGCATACCAGGGAGCTTCTATGTGTTGAAAGGTCTCTTTTCACACAGATGAATGTGTGTTAGGTAACTCGTCATCTCTTAGAGTTCTGCTTTAATTGCAATTAATGTTTAAAATATTTTTAGTTCCTGCGCGCTGGGTTCTGTTGTTCTTTCTGTCATGAGTATTTTTGCACAGGCTGTGTAAATCCTCGAAGATTTTATTGGAAAGTTCTCACTTCCTATTGGAATTTTAGAATAACTATATAGTGTAATGAAGAAAGTGCCACTGACCATTATTTTTTCTGGGAAGGCTGCTGGATGCATTTGGAAGACGAACTTTGATAAGCTTCTAAAAGTAGAGGACTGGGGTCCTAGAGGGCCTGGGTGTGGGCAGGTGTGTTTTGCATGACCCAAGGGGAAGAATTCAGGTTTTTGTTGTTGTTGTTGTCTTCTGGAGAGGGTGCGGGGGCAGAAAAAGAGAGAGGGAAAGAGAGGCTGGGAGAGGGTGGGAGTGAGGTACTCTGTGTTGTGAACTTTCCCATAAATCTCAATGAAGTCTACAAAAAACAAAAACAAAAACATGAGATACTTAGTGTGATGCTGCTCCTTTTAAAAACCTGTGGTGACTCTAGGTTTTGAAACTCAAATTGATATGGAATGAATTGGAGAGTGCACATGGCTGCAGGAAGCTGAGAAATGCATGGGCAAGAGAATGGCAGCACTGCACCCAGCTCCAGATCTCATGGGAGATGGAATTCGGGTTTGAGAACAAGATCTCGTAGGTCAACCTGGTCGAGGCAGAGCAGACATTTGCATTACGGCTATAAAGCTCTTAAACATTCTGGAGTAATATAACTTGAGACATTACATTCATGCCTTCCTTCCTTTACTCATTCATTCCATCTGATTCTTTTCATAAGTCATCCACTTTGTGCCCAGCCTTACACTAAGTTCTGTGTAACATAAAGACAGTTTATGCTTCAAGCAATTTAATGTCTCATTGGGGAGATAAGCTCATGAGAAAGTTTGAAATATTCAAAAGGTGAACCTTGCATATTCTTACTCTAGTGCACTGAATTGCTTTTTTACTTAATAGTAGCTTGGATTTGGTTAAAGTGCGATTGAACCACTTCTAGACATTTTATTTTTATACCTAAAACAAAGGGGAGCTGACAATCTCTTTGCTGCTGGCCGTCTTCTGCATTAATACATGACTTTTCTGCACTAAGGGAATACAGAGGGTGTCGGGAATGTTTCTCTCAAGTGGACAGCAGGGCAGACTCAGGCACCTCTCATCACTCCAGGTCTCACCTTTATCTGTCAGTCACTGTGCTGGGCACCAAAACACTGCTATGTTGAGGTTCATCTGTGCCCTAAAGAAGCTCGAAGTCTAGGAAAGGTTTTTAAAATCAGGGTCCTGGGAGTCCTGAAACAGAAACAAACACAGATCTGCTTGAGAAGAGACAACTTATGAGAAAACTCAACAACCAGAGAAGAAGCAACTGTGCATCCAACCTTAGAGTCAAGCGGACCCTAGGGCCGAGTGCTGACCACATCTCCTCTGCACCTCCCTGCTCTGCATGTGGCCTTTCTTCCTGCTTGCCTTGCTCTGCCCTTGGCCCACTCACACTTCTCAGCTTTGTTACCATCATAGGACTAGTACTTTTTCCTGAATTTCAGTTTGAAAAATCCCCAGGAAGAACAGTGATTGGCTTGACTTGGATTGGCCAGAGACTACATGTGGGAGCCTCTGAAGACCTTCTCAGTTGGAGGGGAAAGGAGCAATTCTCCCAAACAAGAGGTGCTCGAGACAGAAGTTAGGAGAGTTTCTGGACAGACAAAAACAAAACAAAACAGAAACCTTCTTACATATACTTGAGTGTCTACTATAAGTAGTTCAATTTAACACTGGGGATACAAAAATAAAAAAACCCACATAATCGGCATCCTCCTGGAGCTCAAAATAAGCCTGGTTTCCAATGTCTGATATAAAAATAATGAGCACAGTGTGCTATGGGAGCTCATAAGAGAAGCTCTCACCTGGCTTCATCAGGCGAAAGTGGGCTGTTTGGCAGAAAGAAAGGAAAGGAATAATTTTTTAAGTAGAGAGAGAGCCTTGGGCAGTAGCCCACGGAGAGGGGAGGCTGGGGCTGTGCATGGTGGGGATGCTGGGAAGCTGAGAGGAGGTGAGGCTGGCCATGTCAGCAGAAAAAGTCCTCATGGGCCAGATGGGTCAAGGTCAGAAATGTGATGTTTTTTCCGTGGACAAATGGAGCAACATTTAAGAGTTTCAAGCAAGAAAGGGCATGATGAGATTTTGATCTTAGGGAGGTCACAAAGGCCACGGGGGTGGAGGATGGGTCTGAAAACAGTAGGAATCAGAAGGAGATTGAGGATTACAAGAAGGTAGGCAGTAGTGGTGGTGGACGGTAAGGGGAGGTAGACATATTTGAGTGACCTTATGGAGGTAGGAGAAAGACATGAATGGATTTGGGAGGGGGAGCAGGGACAGGGAGACATGTGGATGAAATCAGCAAATGCTGTGGCATAATTCTGTAACTTGTTTGGAATACAGCTCACCTGGATGCCTTACTGTTTTTTTTTTGTTGTTGTAGAATATCATGAACTTGAGATATATTAAATGTAATTTCAAATAAGTCAATATATGATGTCATTCTAAGCCTGTTAGATCTAGCAGCTAAGTGCCAAGGCATTTTTTTAAATTAATAAAGGGAAATTAAAAGTAGGAGAATATTTGGTTTATTACGTAAATAGTTTGCTCCTGAGAATTGGGAAAAGGTCACTGTTTTAAATTTTGGTAGTAGAAAACTGGTCTCCTCATTCATGGCCAGCCAGCATTCAATGAGAGGATAGCTTGCAAATTGACTTACTGTGAGAAGTTTTGGGCAGAAGCAGAGTCTCTGAAACTGAGATTGAAAAACTAATTCAAAAGTAGATCAAATAATGAAGTGTTCATTGATGTGTTTCCATAGTAGATTTTGTGATTTCTGTATTCTACTTTTATTTATTCAATTTTTTTCTTAAATAGATTCACTTTTCTTAATTTAAATTCATTTTGAAAGAAAATTTTATATTTCTGCCATAGAAGAAAAACCAGTTTCAATTGCCAAAAATGGAAAACATAAAATAAGTAGAATGAAAACAAAACAATGTTATTAAACTCTAGTGAAAATGGCACTACTTGGGAAGGCTCCATGCCTGAGGTCTGACTGCCTGCCATGTTGTGGAGCATCTCCACGAGATTACTTGAAGGCTTCTTTCTGGGCATGCAACATGACTGCATTTTCCAGACTCCTTTGCTGTGGGCTGTGATCATGTGACTGAGCTCTAGCCAATGAAATGAGACAGAAATGATGGGTACCTCTTCAAGGCCTTTCATAATAAACTTCCATGCTCGCCTTCACATTCCGTCTCTTCTCCTTTTCTGCCAGTTGAATAAAGAAGAGCCAGATAAAAAATCTCTGAGACCCTAGCAGATGGCAGAGCCACAGGATGGCAGAAAATGTGGTCCTTGAGTCACAGTGTAGGAGGCACTCATCACTTCTGTCTCATTTCGTAGGATAGAGCTTAGTCACATAACCACAGCCCATAGCAAGGGAGTCTGGGAAACTGGATCATGAGTCACTATGTGAAAGGCAGCCCCATAATCGTACTCACTGAATAAAAAATGACTTTGGATTGTGTAAATTCACTGAGATTTTAGGAATTTTTTAAAACAGCAGTCAAAATACTTCGGCTAAAATACTGCTAACGACATGTTTGCCCAAATGGAAACTTTCTCTTTTTAATTTGTAAAATAAAATAGGACAAAATAAATCTTAAAAGCTAAAAATATTTTTTCTCTACACTTCAGTGTGATTTAATGCTGGGTCTATTAGCCTCTAACACCATATTTCATGCACCCTCTGGAAAATATCAGAGCAGGTCATCATGTGCCAGTCTTTGGAACTAGGACTTTATCTGTCTTAATCACTCATCTCTCTGTTCTCAAGTGTTTCTCCTATCCCAAATTTGCCAGAAGGCTCTTATACATGCTCAATAACGGCTAGCTAGCACAGCGGTTGTTTTTCACCCTTAATATGGGTGTGTCATTTTCTGTTGGGTTGGAGTGAAAAAAGCATGTCAAAAACTAGAGTAGTAAGACATGAAGTGTTATAGTCAGCTACCACTTCCTCCTCAAATGTGCATGCTTCTGGTTCAGAGAGGGCCCCACCTTGTGCTAAACCAAAGCTTCAGTGTCTATGGGTCAGTTTTGAAGTATGCTAAGTAGGGCAGTGACATGATTTGATTTGTGATTTAAAAAGAAAATTCAGGGCCAGGTGCAGTGGCTCATGCCTGTAATTTTAGCATTTGGGGAGGCTGAGGTGAGAGGATCTCTTGAAGCCAGGAGTTCAAGACCAGCCTGAGCAATATAGTGAGACTCCATCTCTACAAAAAATAAAAATAAAAATAAAAATAAAAATAAAATAAAATGAAATAAAAATGTTGGTTACAGCAAGATAGATGATTTGGAGGAGATAGGGACTGGAGTCTGGGTTTAGAGCAGAGCTAAATCACATATTTGTTTTTTGCTGTTGAGAATCAAGTCTAAATTAAGTTGTGAAAATGGGTGACTCATATATCTCATATGTTAGAGACGAGTTATTTTAATTTGAACCATAGTGACCATATTCAAGCTATACTCTTCCATCACAGATAAAAAGGTACAAGTTCATGGATCATTAAAGGAATGCTGGAGATTAATTGGAACTACCACAGTGTGGCACTGACGCTATAAACTCATTTTCAAATTGTACTTAATTAACATTTGCTTACAAGATCTCCTTTCTCTGCTGAACACCATGAATTTAAACTGCGTTTTTCTCTCTCCTTGTCCATGTCCTTGGCTAGTGTGGAGGCTCCTGTCCAACTTCTTTTCCATTTTATTCCTTTTATAGACCCAAAGATAAATGAATGAGCATCATAATTAACATTTCACTGCATAGACCCTTGAGGTTCTTTGCTGTCCCACACCCCACTTCTTTTTATCTCCAGGGCAGGAACTTGTCCTGAAAGCCAGCCCACATTTCATGGGGTGACATGGAGTTCTAACCCCACCTCTTCCAGGAAGCCTGAAAGTCTCTGGTCCGAACTGACCTCTCTTCTTCAAATTCCTGTAGCACCTGCAGAACAGAATGAATCATTTTCTATCTTGTGCTGTGCTGCACTTGTGTATCTGACGTGTACACCTGCTTTAGTTCAGGATTGTGTCTTTTATTTTACTTCAAAAAATGACCCCCGGAAAGACACATCCTTGTGCCACCACCCCCAACTGTTTAATCTGGCCCCTGTGTGCCACATGGAAGGGAGCAGTGACTCAGGAAAGCAGCAAGGCTACTAAACATTGTTCACAAAGAAGCCCACTCCACTGTCCAAGGCAGAGAAGACTTCATACATTGTCTCTTTTTAAAACAATGAATTCAAACCAGAAACAGTAAACAGACATCCACATGTAGGCCAAAATGTTTTGTTTGAATTTAACAAATTCAAATATTTGAAGATTTTATATAAAAATCTATATTGGATTAAGAAAATGTGGCACATATACACTATGGAATACGACGCAGCCATAAAAAGGATGAATTCATGTCCTTTGCAGGGACATGGATGAAGCTGAAAACCATCATTCTGACCAAACTATCACAAGGACAGAAAACCAAACACCGCATGTTCTCACTCATAGGTGGGAATTGAACAATGAGAACACTTGGACACAGGGCAGGGAACATCACACAATGGGGCCTGCTTTAGGGTGGGGGGGCTGGGGGAGGGATAGCATTAGGAGAAATACCTAATGTAAATGACGAGTTAAGGGGTGCAGCACACCAACGTGGCACATGTGTACCTATGTAACAAACCTGCACATTGTGCACATGTACCCTAGAACTTAAAGTATAATAAAAAACAAATTCAGACCCTCACATGGAGGGAAGTCTCTTTTTATGGCCTTATAAAGAAGTAAGACTAATGGAGGGAATACTTTGACTAAAAAAAAATCTAGATTCCTATCCTTTCCCAGAAAGTCATATGATCTGACAAACCTAGTTCAACTTACACACAGCAGCTGTGCAGTGGGATGAAATAACAGCTGTTCCTCTACATGATGGAGGAGGGCATGAGCCCTGCCAGTTTCCACTCTGCCCACTGCACACAGTGACTGGGTTAACTGCCTGGACTCGGTCATTAAAAGTCATTTGACTTTGCAGTCCCAGAGCCTGTGCTGTCTCTGAGATTTCAAGTTTTCTCTTTGGATGTGTATCTGAACATTTGCTGTGTGTGTGTGTATGTGTGTATGTGTGTGTGTGTGTGTGTGTTTAAAAATTTACCTGCTGGATAATTATAAGATAGAGTGTATTTGAACCTCACACTACTTAAAGGTGATTGGATTTGGGGCACCTGTGCATGTAACCTGGGGATTACAGTGGACTCAGAACCACAGACTTCCTACTGCATTATTCTAGATGGACTGACTCCCACTTGGGGAACTGTACTACTTGGGAGAAGAAGAGAAAGTCACAGGGTGGATAAAAGGTGGGGTGCCTCCAAGTTCATGGCTATACATCCTCCTGAGACCAGAACCAGCATGCGGTTTCTCAGAGAGCTTAAGGCTGGGGAGTGAGGTCACAAACCAGGGGATCACCCTCCATGCCCCAGAGTTTTAGCTACTTGAATACTTTAATTTAGACAAAGGAAAAGTCATATTTAAAATACAGTTTTAAAAATCCCTCCCCCATTTTTCCAGATGTTCCAATTTCCATTAGTGACTCCAGTACTTCAGTACAATCTCTAATAGCTCCTGGGCTTGCATGGCAGTGCTGAGGACATGCACCCATCACTAGTCACCTGTGCCCTTGCGGTGGGGTGACTCTAGGAGCTTACGGTGTCAACCGGCAGTGTTCTTTTTTTTTTTCTATTTTTCATATTGTTTTTATTTTCCAGATTGTTGTCATTCTACTCAACCCTACCCTCAAAACTTTCTTTTGCATTGTAATTTCAGTAATTATATTTTTAATTTCAGTAATTATATGTTTAGTCTCCCTTGTTGGCTAATTTCTTATTTTAAAAAGCATTCTGTTGTTTTAAGGAGCTGACCTCTCTTCCACAGTTCTTGGGACCAATTTTCTTCTTTCTACATCAGTAAATACTTTTCCCTCTACTTGGTGTTCCAGAAATATTGATTGAAATATCTTGTTTCTGAATTGTCCCTCCTTTTTTCTATTTTTAAAATTCATTTTTCTCTCTTTAGGGGAAGAGGTGGGGAGACAGAGAGACAGAGGGGGGAGGAATATGAATATAATATATGAATGTGTTTACTCTGCTCAAAAACCTTCAGTAGCAGATTTAATCAATGGAATGTTGATGAATGAATGGGTCCCTTAAGGAGCCATGTCTTTTTCTCCTTCCATGGGGAGAGAGCTCTCAGTTTTCATCTGTTTTTGAAGGGGGATTATGACCCATGGCAGTGTCAGCTAGCCGTCCCCTAGAGCCTGTGCCTCCTTCTGTAGTGTGAAGCTGGCTGGCCAGGGATACGTTTCCCTTTACCTCCAGATGTGGCCACGTGAATGGTTTTTGGCAGTGCCGCATAAGCAGAGTAATGATGTAGGTGGACAGGTGAGCCCCAGAATTGAGGCTTAGCCTGGCAGAGATCTTGGCTTTGCCCAGGAAGAAACTCAAGGGTGAGCCAGTGGTGTGAGATGGCAATTTTTCATTGAACAGTACTGTTCCTTGTGGGGCGGGGATAATTCATAGGCAGTGCTCCCAGAGTCCACATAGTGTGAGCTCTTGGCAATAGTATTTACACTTTCTTATGCCCACTTTAATTCCATGCAAATTGAGGGGTGGGTTATTTAGAGCTTTCTAGGAAATGGGTGGTAATTTCCAGGTCGCTGCCAGAGAAAGGGGCAATAGCTTCCTGTTTATTACCATGCATTTGTAAACTGTCATGGCAGTGATGGGAGTGCCTTGTGCTCTTGTGCTAATGCACAGTGAGGGCAGCCAGGGGTCCCTTTCCTTGCCATCTGCTGATCTCTGCTGATTTCTTCACTTCATCTCATTGGGACTGAGAAACAAGTGCTGATGTCCTACCTCGGTAAGATGGGTCACATCCCGACTGCTTTTAGGGAGCAGGCACGCCCCCTACACTGTATCTTTCTCTTTTGGCTGATTGACTGCAGAAGCCTCTGAGGCCTTAGGGGTGGTAGAGCCGCAGATGGAAGGAAACGGTCACTGAACCTCCACATGAGGAATGCGGCTTGCTTACCCACAACAGCCATGGTAGCACCCCGCTGGAAGTGAGCTCCTGTTGTGGTAAGCCACGGACATTTCAGGGTTTATTTGTTAAACAGCTAGTAGTGCCCCAAGTAAAATAGCCTTCCGAAAAGGTGTGCACCACTGTCCCAAGGCATCTTTGGGGTGTAGCAATGCTCAAGAAGCCCTCAAACCACAATGACAATGCAGGGATCAGGATCCCAAGACTGGAATCATTTGTCTTTTCTCGAAAATATCTCTATTGTTCAGTTTTCGGGGGACTTTACATGCCAGCTGGTAGCAAATGCTTCTGCTGTTTTACAAGGCGGTAGTTTTCTCTTCTTGGCATGGTGAACGTGCCCTAAAGGCCTGATGTCAGGCTTGATCCTCCATGTTAAAATAATGAGCTCTTAACTTTGTGTAATGATTTCTAGTTTACAAAGTGCTTACAAAACATTAGTTCATCCACAAAAAGCCAAAAGGAGGAAAAGAAATCGGAAGTCTATTTGCAGGGGTAAAGTCAGAGCTAGAGGAATTAGAGGGACTTCTTCAAAATTTCACGGGATCAGGCTCCACCACATAAGCACATCCCACCCCTCTCCCCCTGGGGCAGACCTGGGGAAGGGCCCAGAGAGTGCCTCAGGGCTGCTCCCAGCCCTGCCTTTGACATGGTCTTTAGGTTTGTTAATGGCTCTGTCCCTTAGGCTCCAGCTGATCTCCTGGCTTCTCTTGTTCAGGCTCTGGAAGGCAGCCTGTCCTTCAGATATCCTTGACTCCATCCTACCTCAATCTATTATGCCTTAGTTTTGTAATTTAGCTCTCAGAGTTTCAAGGGTGCCTTGTTGGCACCTCTATGTATCAACTGCATCACCATTTTACAGATGTGAGGATGGAAGCAAAGAGAGAGGGAGGCCTTTACTCAAGGTCACCCACTGAGTAAAAGGCAGAGTGGGAACAAGGGCGATTTGGAAAACAGTGTTGCTGGGCCCCTGGATCTGCGTTCCTCATCTCCCAGAGGCTCAGTGTTGGGTGAAGAGACAGGTACCTGAGGACGTAATCAGGTGTCCTGGCTGAGCCTGACTAAGGGGGATGGGGGCATGGGAGTCCTGGGGCCATTCTCACTTCCTCTGTCTGTAAATACTCCGTTAACATGGAAACTTGATGCCAGGGATGGACATTCAGTTTGGGGCAGGCATGTTGAGAGAGGCCCAGTGGAAGCCAAGCTGAGAACCCAGGCAGCAGAGGCCCTGGGAAAGAAGTACCCTAGAAAGAGAGTCTGGGAGAAAAAGTTGGATTCAGTACCAGGAGCAAGGCTCTGAGCCCCTCCTGACCTGCCCTGCTGCAGCATGTATGCCTCTTCCGGGGGGAGAAAGCAGGACATGTTCTAAGCAAAGGGAGTAATCCTGTGGGATCCATCCTGTTACAGGGCCTCTTGAAGTGAGGCTAACACAGGTGGGGGCATCATTTTCCTACCCATACCACAGTAAGGGAATAAACAGCTGTCCTGAACACGATTGTGGCATCAATGATGTCATGGTTTGGGGGTGGCCTAAGCCTCCCTGGGGCGAGTGGCTTGTAGGTGAGTTAGAGCAACACAGCAGCAATGCACTGAGAAGTGGAAAGGACAGACCTGCAAGTGCAGTAAGACCCAAAACTGCTCCCAAGTTATTCTGATGCACACTTCTGATTCAGACTGTGGAGAAGCGTTGAAGAGAGGAGGCTGAGCTCCCACATTTCCATGGGGGTGTCTATCAAGCTGTAGAAAGACAGGCTACAGCCTATGACACATCGTCAGTACTTGCAGACACAAGGCCTGGCACCTCTAAGCTACCCACAGTCCTGATGACATGTACTTATCAAAAGAGCTCTAGCAAGGAGAAGAGGTGATATTGATCAAGTGCATGGGAAGCTGGGGTGCCTAAGCTCCTAGGCCTGGCCTTTCCTTCTCAGCAGTGTCCTCCTGGAGGCAGGATGCTGAGGAACCTAGCTCCTTCCAGGATGCAGCCCCACCTACACACTCGAGAGTCTATATCTCTGAAACTGGGTGTTGGAAGTTCTCCAGGTTTATGATGTTTTGTGAATTTTTCTCTTTCTCTCTCCCTTCCTTCCTTCCTTCCTCCCTCCCTTCCTTTATTTGAGAGAATTTTTCACTCTGCTGCCTATGCTGGAGTTCAGTGGCATGATCATAGTTCACTGCAGCCTGAAACTTCTGGGCTCAAGCAATCCTCCTGCCTCAGCTTCCTGAGTAGTTGGGACCACAGGCCTGCATCACTACACTCTGCTAATCTGCGTATTTTTTGTAGAGACAGGATCTTGACACGTTACCAAGGCTGGTCTCAAACTCCTGGGCTCAAGTGATCCTCCCACCTTGGCTTCCTGAAGTGCTGCAATTACAGGCATGAGCCACTGCACCCTGCCTGTGAGTTTTTCATTTGTTTTCTTTGTTCTGGTACATTCAATTTCATAACTTAGAGAAGACTTACTCCTCCCTAAACTCTTAGCAAATTCACCTGGATTCCTCATTTCTGCTGTCTGTTGCTGCTTTGACCCATGTCTCTGGTTCTTCCCTGAATTTTACTAAAAATCCACTCAGAAGCTCTTTAGTTTAATTAGATCCCATTTGTCAATTTTGGCTTTTGTTACCATTGCTTTTGTTGTTTTAGTCATGAAGTCATTACTGATGCCTATGTCCTGAATGGTATTACCTAGGTTTTCTTCTAGCTTTTTTATGGTTTTAGGTCTAACATGTAAGTCTTTAATCCATCTTGAATTAAGTTTTGTATAAGGTGTAAAGAAGGGATCCAATTTCAGCGTTCCTCATATGGCTAACCAGTTTTCCAAGCACCATTTATTAAATAAGGAAATCCTTTCCCCATTTCTTGTTTTTGTCAGGTTTGTCAAAGATCAGATGGTTATAGACATGTGTTATTATTTCTGAGGGCTCTGTTCTGTTCCATTGGTCTATCTCTCTGTTTTGGTACCAGTACCATGCTGTTTTGGTTACTGTAGCCTTATAGTATAGTTTGAAGTCAGGTAGTGTGATGCCTCCAGTTTTGTTCTTTTGGCTTAGGATTTTCTTGCAATGCGGGCTCTTTTTTGGTTCCATATGAACTTTAAAGTAGTTTTTCCAATTCTGTGAAGAAAGTCTTTGGTAGCTTGATGGGGATGGCATTGAATCTATAAATTACCTTGGGCAGTATGGGCATTTTCACGATATTGATTCTTCATATCCATGAGCATGGAATGTTCTTCCATTTGTTTGTATCCTCTTTTATTTCGTTGAGCAGTGGCTTGTAGTTCTCCTTGAAGAGGTCCTTCACATCTCTTGTAAGTTGATTCCTAGGTATTTTATTCTTTTTGAAGCAATTGTGAATGGGAGTTCACTCATGATTTGGCTCTCTGTTATTGGTGTATAAGAATGCTTGTGATTTTTGCACATTGATTTTGTATCCTGAGACTTTGCTGAAGTTGCTTATCAGCTTAAGGAGATTTTGGGCTGAGATGATGGGGTTTTCTAAATATACAATCATGTCATCTGCAAACAGGGACAATTTGACTTCTTCTTTTCAAAAGAAACTACCATCAGAGTGAACAGGCAACCTATAGAATGGGAGAAAATTTTTACAATTTACCCATCTGCCAAAGGGCTAATATCCAGAATCTACAAAGAACTTAAACAAATTTACAGGAAAAAAATCAAACAACCCCATCGACAAGTGGATGAAGGATATGAACAGACACTTCTCAAAAGAAGACATTTATGCAGCCAACAGACACATGAAAAAATGCTCATCATCACTGGCCATAAGAGAAATGCAAATCAAAACCACAATGAGATACCATCTCACACCAGTTAGAATGGCAATCATTAAAAAGTCAGGAAACAACAGGTGCTGGAGAGGATGTGGAGAAACAGGAACACTTTTACACTGTTGGTGGGACAGTAAAGTAGTTCAACCATTGTGGAAGACAGTGTGGCGATTCCTCAAGGATCTAGAACTAGAAATATCATTTGACCCAGCCATCCCATTACTGGGTATATACCCAAAGGATTATAAATCATGCTGCTATAAAGACACATGCACACATATGTTTACTGCGGCACTATTCACAATAGCAAAGACTTGGAACCAACCCAAATGTCCATCGATGATAGACTGGATTAAGAAAATGTGGCACATACACACCATGGAATACTATGCAGCCATAAAAAAGGATGAGTTCATGTCCTTTGTAGGGACATGGATGAAGCTGGAAACCATCATTCTGAGCAAACTATTGCAAGGACAGAAAACCAAACACTGCATGGTCTCACTCATAGGTGGGAATTGAATAATGAGAACACTTGGACACAGGGTGGGAAACATCACACACTGGGCCTGTCATGGGGTGGAGGGAGAGGGGAGGGATAGCATTAGGAGATATACCTAATGTAAATGACGAGTTAATGGGTGCAGCACACCAACATGGCACATGTATACATATGTAACAAACCAACATGTTGTGCACATGTACCCTAGAACTTATAAGTATAATAAAAAAAACTTATAAGTATTGTAAAAAATCCACTCAGAAAACATTTTATGAGTTTTTTAATGCTTTTTGGAGGATTTCAGGCTATGGGGGATGGTAACTTTGCACACTGCACAGCTGCCTACCATAAATATCTTCTTTCTCCTTTCTTAACCTGCTTTCCTTCACCTTTTTCTCCCACCCCCTTCAGAGCAAACCTGTTCCCCTCTTTGTCTGGTGCAGAGCTCATTTCCACTGTTCCTCTCCCTCAGGGTTGAGGCTGGACAGCTCCCATCCTCAGCATCTGAAGGTATTTCCAACAAATGCCGCCCTTCCTTCCCCTTCCTAAGAGAGGTGTTTGGGGAAGAATATTCCTTCCTCTTCTGGTTTCTAGTTTGTTTCTCCCAAGTAGCTTCTTTCCCTCTTACATCAGAGCAGCAGACATCAACTCATTGACTTATCTTTCAAGGTGCATCCTGGAGAGGTTAAAAACAAACAAAAACAGACACAGGATTTCCACCCATGATTTTCTTTCTGTTGTTTTAGGAACCATAGCTATTATTTCTCTTGTTCTAAGAACCACAGCAGTTATTCTGGGGCTATCTCCCATCATTAAAAATCTACCCTTTTGTTTTGTTTTGTTTTTTGTTTTTGAGACGGAGTCTTTCTCTGTTGCCCAGGGTGGAGTACAGTGACACAATCTTGGCTCATTGCAACCTCCACCTCCTGGATTCA
The DNA here is from genome assembly GCF_028885655.2 of Pongo abelii. Classification (NCBI taxonomy): domain Eukaryota; kingdom Metazoa; phylum Chordata; class Mammalia; order Primates; family Hominidae; genus Pongo; species Pongo abelii. The sequence continues at coordinate 33,484,768 of NC_072005.2, read as the reverse complement.
AGGGATTATCCTGCCTTAGCCTCCTGAGTAGCTGGGATTGTGGGTGAGTGCCACCATACCTGACTAATTTTTTTTTTTTTTTTGTCTTTTTAGTAGAGATGGGGTTTCGCCATGTTGGTCATGCTGGTCTCGAACTCTTGACTTTGTGATCCGTCCACCTTGGCCTCCCAAAGTGCTGGGATTACAGGTGAGAGCCACTGCACCTGGCCTAAAAATGTACTTTGAAAAAAATATTTTATTTTAGATTCTGTACGTGGGCAGATTTATTACATTGATATTTTGATTAGTAGTGGGAATTGGGCTTCTAGTGTATGCATTACCCAAATAGTAAATATTTCACCTAATGGGTAATTTTTCAACCATCACCTCCTCACCTTCACTGCTTTTGGAGTCCCCAGTGTATATTATTTTCATCCTAGTATCTCTGTGTGCCCACAGTTTAGCTCCCACTTATAGGTGAGAACATGTGGTATTGGGCTTTCTGTTTCTGAGTTACTTCACTGAGGATAATGGCCACCAGCTGCACTCATGTTGCTGCAAAGAACATGATTTTATTCTTTTTTATGGCTGCATAGTATTCCACAATGAATCTTTACCACATTTTCTTTATCCAATCATGTATTGGTTGACATTTATGTTGGTTCCATGACTTTGCTATTGCGAATAATGCTGTGATGAACATCTGTGTGCAGGTGTCTTTTTAATACAATGATATATTTTCCTCTGGGTAGATACCCAGTAGTGAGATTACTGGGTCACATGGTAGTTCTATTTTCAGCTCTCTGAGACATCTCCATACTGTTTTCCATACAGGTTGAACTAACTTACATACCTACCAACATGGTATGAGCCTTTCCCTTTCTCTGTATTCATGACAAGATCTGTTGGTTTTTTATTTTTATTTTTATTTTTTGAGTTTTAAGTTTGGGTGTACATGTGCAGGTTTGTTGGGTAGGTAAACTTGGGTCATGAAGGTTTGTTGTACAGATTATTTCATTACCCAGGTATTAAGCCTAGTACCCATTAGTTATTCTTCCTGATCCTCTCCCTCCTCCAACCCTCTACCCTCCATTAGGCCCCAGTGTGTGTTGTTCACCTCTGTGTGTCCATATGTTCTCCTCATTTAGCTTCTACTTAACAGTGAAAACATGCAATATTTGATTTTCTGTTTCTGTGTTAGCTTGCTAAGGATAATGGTTTCCAGCTCCATTCATGTCCCTGCAAAAGACATGATCTTGTTCTTTTTATGGCTGCATAGTATTCTATGGTGTATATGTACCACATTTTTTATCCAGTCTACCATTTATGGGCATTTAGTTGATTCCATGTAATAATGGCCATTCTGATTGGTGTAAAATGTTACCTCACCATGGTTTTAGTTTGCATTTCTCTGATGATGTGATGTTGAACTTTTAAAAATGGGTTTGTTGGCTGCTTGCATGAAAATCTGCTCTTTGCTGGCATGCTGGTCATCCCCCTAAGCTTCCAGAGAGAAAATAATGGCTGGGTATAAAATGGAAGGTGTGGCCGGACATGATGGCTCACACCTGTAATCCCAGCACTTTGGGAGGTTGAGGTGGGCAGATCACCTGAGGTCAAGAGTCCAAGAACAGCCTGGCCAACATGGTGAAACCCTATCTCTACTAAAGATACACAAATTAGCCGGGCGTAGTTGCGGGCGCCTGTAATCCCAACTACTTGGGATGCTGAGGCAGGAGAATCACTTGAACCCAGGAGGCAGAGGTTGCAGTGAGCCGAGATTGAGCCATTGCACTCCAGCCTGGGCAACAGAGTGAGACTCCGTCTGAAAAAAAAAGGAACATATGAGGCACTGACTTATTGAATGATCTCCTATGATTAATGAGGGAAACTCTGGGACAGTATTCAACAAGTGGCTGAAAACATGGAAAAAACAGGTGTTTTGAGATCTTGGGGAAAGGAGGTACCAACAGTCCTAGTGCCTAGAACAGTGCCTGGCATGGAGCTGGGACTCAGCAATTAGATGGATAAAGGGCTTCCTGAGTGGATGGGGCTTGAAAGTTGGGGGAGATTTGAATGGGAAAGGGGAGGAGCACATTGAAAGGGCAAGGTCCAAGTTTGGAGCTGGTGATGAATGCTGTCATTTTGTTGTCTGAGCGGGCCTCTGGCCTGACTAGCCCAGAGGAAATGACAAGTGGGCCAAAGCAGGGGCCCAAAAGGCTGGGTTTTTGGAAGTGGAGAACCAAGCAAGCATTATGGGCAAGGGGTGTTGTATATGCAGTGGTGTTTTATGGAGATTGATAGGGTTTGGTATGCAGGGTATTCCAAGGGTGAGAGAGAAGCGGATGATGAAAGAGAAAGGCTTGGAACCAAGGTGCTGTATGGCATACCCCAGGCCAGGGACTGCCAGGCATGAGGCTTCCCCTCCTCAGCCCCATATGCAACCCTGGCACGTGTTCCCCTGGACTTCTCAATCCTTGCACAGACACTAATCAAGTTGGGACTAGAGTTCCTGAAAGATAACCTTCATGGGACCTGGACTTTTTTTGAGAGGAGAGAATGCTTCCACGTCCTCCTTCAATTCCCCTGCTTCAGGCTTTGAACTTGAGCTGCTCCTTTCTCTAATAGAACCTAGAAAATGAACACCTTGATTTTTCATAGCAGGAGGGGCAGGTCCAGCCTGATTTATTTATTTACTTTTTCACATGAGGGATGTGGTTTTTTGCCTTGTTTTGAAATCAACAAAAATGCACAACAAACCCAAGCCTTGGAGACAGTGATAGTCTCCTGGTTGTGTTGCCGAGCTCTGGCATTCTGCTTAAGGGAGGCTGTCATCAGAGTACAGTGTAGGTGGCTACTACTGGAAAAGAATGCCAAAATTTCTCAGATGTCTATGTGTCAGGGTGGGAATTAGCTGCTCACCCAGAGGCTTCAGTGGGGAGGGGACTGCCACTGTCCACCTGGCAGCCTCTGCAAACAGGAACTGCTTCCAGCAGTGTACCTGGCTCTGATTAGTTTCTGATGGAGACAAAAGCTGAAGTCTCATGATTCCCTATGCAAGATCGTGGAACTTTGCAAGGTTGGGATTTCATGGCAGAGGGCGGGCCAGACACACTTCCCCTGCCACCAGCCTCCGGATGCATCCTTGCTTCTTTTCTCTCTTCCTTTCCCTCCATCTCCACTTTCTTCTTAATCTGTTTCTCTTTTCTTTATTATCACCTTTCCTCCTTTCTTATTTAAAATCACTTAAAGAAGCCAGGCATGGTGGCTTGGGCCTGAAATCCCTACATTTTTGGAGGCCAAGGCAGGAGGACTGCTTGAGGCCAGGAGCTCGAGACTAGCCTGGGCAACACAGGGAGATCCAATCTCTAAAAAAAAAAAGATTAAAAATTAAAATAATTAGCCAAGTTTGGTTAATTTTTTAATTAACCTGTGGTCCCAGCTACTCAGGAGGCTGAAGTGGGAGGATCACTTGAGCCTAAGTGCACTCCAGCCTGGGTGACAGAGCAAGACCCAGTCTCTTAAATAAATACATAAATAATAAAATCACTTAAAGGGATATTACACAAAATTGAGGCAAACAAATAATGTTTAGACAATTCAAATGTTTACCCTGATTTGTTTGATGATATTTCCTATCTTCTGAATGAATGTGCATTTTTAATCAGAGAAAAAATTCTAAATCTGCAAGTCTAGCCCAAGCTTACAACTGAGAATCATGCCAAAGACCTCCCTGGTTATGGGCAGGCCATACTCCAAAGTCCCGGGGCCCTTTTTCCAGGAGACGGAGACAGGTGGAGTTGTCCCGGGCTGGGCTAGATCACCAAGAGAGACATAGCCAGAGCCTACATGTGCTGTCTTCAGGTTGGCCCGGCTTCCTGAGACAGGTGAAAGGGAGAGACAGATAATTACGCTGGAGCTGTGGTGGTGTCACACAAGTAGCTCAAGGCTGTTGGGACTGGCCAATGCCAGGCATGTTCATGGGTCAACCTCTTCGGAGAACATGCGTGCATGTTTCACATTTGCTTTTGCTTTGTCTCTACTTGCAGGAGAGTTCAGGATCATCAAGAAGCTGGCAGCTTGCTCTGCCAATGCAACGTTGGTGGCAGGGGGTGGGTAAATCACTGTACTTTGTGTTCTTGCCAGCCCCTCCCGTCTCTTCCCCAGTCAATCATCTGAGGGACCTATACCTCGCAGCTTCCTTGTATGACACCGTGCTTGCTGCAGAACATAAGGAAATAGGAGGCAGCTTCTCCTTGCCAGCACCCGACAGAACAGATAAAGTCACACCATAATGCGCTCAACTGCAATTTCTGAACTCTGTGCACTTACTGGCTGCTTTCCCCTGGTATTTAACATTTTAGGCCTAGGCTTGTCTTCAAAGTAGGGCCTGAGGACCATCTACATTCCAGTCCACAGGTATGTTTATTAAAAATGGAGATTTCTGGCCGGGCACGGTGGCTCATGCCTGTAATCCCAGCACTTTGGGAGGCTGAGGCAGGGGGATTACGAGGTCAAGAGGTCGAGACATCCTGACCAACATGGTGAAACCTAGTCTCTACTAAAAATACAAAATATTAGCTGGGCATGGTGGTGTGCACCTGTAATCCCAGCTACTTGGGAAGCTGAGGCAGGAGATTCGCTTGAACCTGGGAGGCAGAAATTGCAGTAAGCCAAGATTGCGCCACTGCACTCCAGCTTGGTGACAAAGTGAGACTCTGTAAAAAAAAAAAAAAAAAAAAAAAGGAGATTTTGGGCAACTTCATGGTTTTCTGAAGTGATTGCTGTGAATGAGGCTTGGAAGCCGTGGAAAGCATTTGTGTGCCCATTCACATTGAAGCAACACTGCCTCCTGACAAGTAGGGAGGGGACCCGCCCTGCACTGTCTTCCCTGGCATTGTTTTCCAGGGCTCAGCACAGTGCCTGCTGCACACTCGGTCATTCATAACCATTCCACAATGACAAACATGCAGCAGGCAGTTCCCTCAGTGGTGTTCATGTTCATGGGAGTTTTCTCTCTACTTCACTTATTGCCATTCCCTATCCCAGGGCTCTACAGCCCCTTCTTTCTTGCCTCGAGGAGGAATGGAGGGCAGAGCACAGCATAGTTGGCAAGGCGGCCTGTCCTGGTTGCTGTCTCTGAAGCCCCTCGGGGAGGTACGCCAGGGAGGAGATTGGAGAGGGACGTCACGGAGGAACATAGAGTGGGAAGGATTTTCCAGGACTCAAATTAGATTCCTTCCTGATGGAAGGCTGGGGGAGGCTTGTGGCTTTCAGGATCGGAGACTTGTAATGTGTCTGTTTCCTGAGATTTATAAACCTGAAGTTCAGCTGCAGAAGGGCCAGCCTGGAGGGGTTGTGTACCTGGGATGGACACTTCTGTGGAGCTCACTGAGTTCCAGGTGCTGTCCTACGTGCTTTGTGCATATTACCTCATTCAATCCTCAACATCCCCATGAAGCAGTTACTGTTCTTATCTTCTTTATACAGATGGGGAAACTGAGGCTCACAAAAGTCAACTGCTCACCCAAGGTGACCCAGCAGAAGCAGAATTAATTTACAGAGGCAGGATTAAGATCTAGGTCATCCGATTCTATGGTTCATGCCTTAACTAGGACCTTTGTGCCACTTGGGTGAGGTTGAATGTGGTTTTCAAAGAATGGGCAGTTCTGAGAATGACTGAAGCTAGAGGAATGTGGGCTCAGAGTTGAAATTATGGTAACTTAAAAACAAAACAGAAATGTGACATTTTGGACATACCATGGCTTTGGGTTGGGATTCGCCAGGTAGGAAGGGGCAGACAGGTGCGAGGAGACTTCATGGTGAGTGCAGAGATTCATGCTGGCCACAAGTCAATGACTGGCAGTTACTTAACCCTAACTTATGATGATCTCCTGATGGGAACCAGTTTATTCCTCTCTGGATGCCCTGAAGCCACTGCCCAGATGAGTTAACATGCTTCCCTCTGATCATGGCTGGGAAGCAAAGGCTTTCCCAAGGTTGGGCACTCAATTCGTCATCCCCAGGAGAGTGAGACATGAGTGCCTGAGGCTGAGCTCTCCAAGAAGCAGGCCCTGAGACAGGTATGTAAACACAAGCGTTTGCAGGAACTATGGAAGTGAGATGGGGCGGGGGGGGAGTGGTGCCACAGACAATATGAGCAGATTATCTGTCATTGTGGGCAGCAGGGGTTCAACGTTAGCATGAGACCTTTAGTAAGGGACATGGGTATCACATGACAGTTGTTCCACTGAGGGCTGAGAATGCTGGTTATGTGTCTTCTGACTTCTGCTTGTCTCTGTCTTTGCCTGAGGGCTGCTGGGGAGGGGAGTGGCATTAGTGCCCTCCTGTATCCAACCTGACCCCTTCCCTGTGCAGAGAGAGCACCAAGTGGGGCAGTGTGGACAATGGCAGGATGCCTGTAGGTGATTAACGCAGAGAGGATGGGGCGGGGGGCTGTCTCCACTACAGTCTCCTAGAGCTTTAAGCACAGCTGTCCTGGGCCTCTGCCCACTGCCGCCCTTTTGCCATGATGCTCAGCTGGCCATTCCTTGAGACTCCCAAGGAGCTTGCCCTTCGTGCATTTTGTGCCCCATCCCGATGGCCGGCAGACCACATCTGCTCCATATCTGTGCATGTCTGTCAGGAGCCATTTCTGAATGTGCTGCTTAGTGGTTGGTTTTGGGCTCCTGTTTTGCACCGAGAAGCCTTCTGCAAGTCGCTTTTTCTGACACATTAATTAACAGCTTGTAGGAAGATACAAGTTTGCTGACAAAATGACACATTTAAGCTGTGACACAGTTAATCAATAGTTTGGTGTGGGATCCAACACAGTAAACAGCCTTTCTGCAGCCCTCACTGGGGCTGATGTGGGGATGCTATGCAGTGGCCTATCCTCCTGCTGGGGCTATCCTCCTGGGACCCCCATTCCTGTGTCTGTCTAATTCCTCTTGAAGGTGGCCCTGATTGTTTTTGCCTGATTTACATAGTTCTCACAGTTAAACCATTTTTTCAAAAAATCTATTTCTCTCTTACACAAAGATGACTCCTACTTTTGCTCACCAATCTCCTCTGGATGTTTCCTCTCCTTTCCCACCACCATTCACGGATTCCTCTCTGCAAACCATCCTTGTCCCCAAATCAGATCGAGTTTCACCTCCTCCTGTTGCAGCACAGGCTTGGAGGGGGAGAAAGAACGAGGAGGAGTGGGGAGGAAGAGAGAGAATGTGTGAGTGTATTTCTATCAGGGTGGGCAAAGTGCATTTGACCCACAGGCCTGCCTTTGTGAGTGGCGTTGTGTTAGAAGCAGCTACACTCATGGTTTACTGGGTGCATACAGCTGCTTTCTCACTACAAAGGCTAAGTTGAGTGTCTGTGACAGAGATAGTCTGGTCTGCAAAGACTAAGATATCTGCCAGCTGGTTATTTACAAACAGCGCTGCCTATCCCTAGTTTATATTAATATATTCCTGAACTTGCTCAGAAAAAGCTTAGGCAGCTGAACAAGGACTTACAACATGTAGGTATTTAATTGTGCCCCTTCATACCCCTTTACCCTGCTCCACTCTGTTAAGGCCCCAGGAGGCTGACCTGGGCAGGCAGCGTTTCCTTGATCCAGGTTTGGGTTTGACTCATAAGAGGGCAGAGGAGATCAGAGGGAAGGAGGGGAGTTGGGTTTTTTCTGGATTATTTGGGCTGGCTGTCTCTCTTGGTCAAAGGCCAAGGCTCCCATCAAAGGCCCTCTCCTCTACTGTGTGACTGGCCCTGGGATGTTGCACTATTCTTGTGGATTTCCTACACTCTGCCCACACTTTTACACATGATGTCTTCATTAAGATATCATGTATAAAATAGCAATATTATTCTCTCCTCAAATTGTCCAATTTAGGTGAGCCATTTCTTTACTGCAAGGACTCTGATTGACACAATAACAAATTAAAGCCTTTTATAGCTTCTTTCCTTAAAAACATTTATTTTAGATTCAGGAGGTACATGTGTAGGTTTGTTACATAAATACATTGTGTGTTACTAAGATTTGGGCTTCTATTGAACCCATCACACAAATAGCATAGTACGTAGAACATAGTACCCAATAGTTAGTTTTCAACCTTCCCCCTTCTCCCTCCCCACCTAGGAGTCCCCAGTGTCTGTTGATCTCATCTTTACATCCATGTATACTCAATGCTTAACTCCCATTTACAAGTTGAAGCATCGTGTATTTGGCTTTCTGTTTCTGCATTAATTCACTTAGGAGAATGGCCTCCAGTTGCATACATGTTGCTGCAAAGGACAGGATTTCATCCTTTTTTCATGGCTGTAATAGTCTGTGGTACATATGTACCACACTGACCTCTGCAAAGAATTTATGACTAAGTCCTCAAAAGTAAACACAACAAAAACAAGAATTGACAATCGGGACCTAATTAAACTAAAGAGCTTCTGTACAGTAAGAGAAACTATCAACAGGGTAAACAGGCAACCTACAGAATGGGAGAAAATATTCAAAAATGATGCATCCAACAAAAGAATAATATCTAGAATCTGTAAGGAACTTAAACAAAGTAACAAGAACCAAACAATCCTATAGAAAAATGGGCAAAGGACATGAACAGATATTTCTCAAAAGAAGACATAATAGGAATGGTCAACAAACATATGAAAAAATGCCTCACATCACTAATCATCAGAGAAATGCAAATCAAAGCCCTGCGTAATTTCTAGCCAAAGGAGAGGGGCTTGTGTAATTTGTGGCTGTAATAGATGTGTGCACTCCGCAGTGCACCAGCTCAGGCACCTGGTCACTTGCTGCTCACTGAAGTCTCTGACCAGGACCATGGGGATCACCTGGAGCTCGTTATAAGTGCAGAGTCACAGAGCCTAGCCCAGCTGAATCAGAGTCTGAATTAAATGCAAACTCCAGGTTCCTTGGCACAAACTCCACTTGTTCCCTTTCTTTTCTCCAACCACGTGCAGAAGCTCCTCTTCTCCATCTCTTGCCATACACTTTTTGATCTTAAAGTTATCCTGGGGAAGGAGACAGGGGCTATTGGAGGGTTTCCTTGAAAGCAACCAGATGGAGTAGTGCTAGTAGCAGATGTGGGGAAGCAGGTGAGGGCCGGGAGGTCTTCAGGCAAGAACTGTGCTGCAGGGGACCTTCTCACACCCTCCCAACAGCCTGCTTCGCAGGCAGCATCCACCCAGGCTGCCCCTCTACACAAAGCCCTCTTCTCTCACCACAGCCCCTCAGGCCTACTCTGGAAGTGCCTTTACAGCTCAGAACTTAAATGGAAGAAAGCCCAGTCCTCTCTTCTCTGACGGCTGGGAAGACCAGAAAGACATAAACAAAACCAAAAACGTACAGTCATGCCTGTTTGCTGGCTTTTAGGGAGGACAGGAGATCTCTGCAGTCTCTCCAGGGGAAGTCTTTGCCCTGGAAAGCTACCTTTTAATGCCAAGTGGCTCCCAGGGCCGCAAGGGGGAACCAGGATGGTTGGTTTCTCCATCAGAACAGGCTTTATGCCATGCCCTGAAGATCCTTCTCCAATCTCCTTCCCCTCCACTAGGAATTGGTGGGTTTCTTGGTTCTACTTTCTTGCCCAAATAAATGTTTTCTGATTTTTCTTGGTCAACAATTACCTCATACTACTGCTTCTGTTTCTTTTGAAAGCGTTTGCTGAGCATCTGCTATGAACTGGATCTTCTGAGGGGTGGCGTAGAGACAGAGGGTTGGCAGGCAGTTTCTGATCCCAGGAGGGTGTGGGGTTCACAGGAGTGACAGCCACGACACAGCTGAAACCAGCAGGCTAGGGGACTTGAAGATGCTGTCGGTGTCCTGCCTGGATCCCCTCAGTGCTTTCTGTATGTGTTCCTGGTATATTTCTGTGAGTGTCTGTCACTCTCCAAGACCTGAAGGCTTTCTCCTGCATCACAAGCAGGGTAAGGTGGGAGTTCAGGACATTGACACCCTGGGGAGTACCCTCAGTGATAACCAATAGGAGTGGTAGGGAAACACCTCGGATCCTTGCCCCTACTGTGGGACTGTCCTGTGTCACATCATTTCCCAAAGGTCCCCCTGAGGGTATGAGGCCACAGCTGCCTGAGGCCACACCATCCCTGAATGTGCCCTGTGCTGGCTGCCTTCCCATCCTGTCCCATACCCGACTCATCTACAAATGCTGCCTGAGATTGTCTTTCCAATATTCCCCTTGCACTCAAGAGACACATTATCTCAGGGTCTGCTTCTGAGGAGCTCAGACTAAGACAACAGAGTGTAAACCCAGAAAATCTGAGACAGATCTCAGTTAATTTAGAAAGTTTCTTTTGCCAAGGTTGAGGACGCATCCGTGACACAGCCTCAGGAAGTCCTAAGGACATGTGCCTAAGGCAGTCGGGGCACAGCTTAGTTTCATACATTTTAGGGAGACATGAGACATCAATCAATATATGTCAAAATTTCATTGGTTCAGCCTGGAAAGGTGGGACACTTGAAGCAAAGGCAGGAAGACTTGAAGCGGGGAGGGGGCTTTCAGGTCAAGACAGGTGAGACAAATGGTTGCATTCTTTTGAGTTTCTGATTAGCCTTACAAAAGCAGGCAAATCAGATATGCATCTAGGTCAGGGGAGCAGAGGGGTGACTTTGAGTAGAATGGGAGGCAGGTTGGCCCTAAGGAGTTCCCAGCTGGACTTTTACCTTAAGCTTAATGATTTGGGGGCCTCAAGATTTATTTTCCTTTCACAAGAGACATTGGGGGTGCATGTGGGTGGGAGAGAGAAGCAAAGATTGTTGGAGTCTGGAAGGCAGGTGAAGGCAGGAGAACATTCTTCAGAAGTGACATTATTGCAAACATTTTTAAGAATTCCTGTTCATAAAGTCATTGTTAAGACTGTGATGAAAGAATGTTTAAGGAATTGATATGAAAGTAAAACAGATATTGGGGAAAAATAGGCTAAAACAGGCAGATTTTATCTGTGCTCATACCCCAGCATCCATCCACAGAGGGAGATTCCCCCTTTGCCCCCAAAGGCCTCTTCCCTAGCCTCCACACCTGGCTTAGCTACTTCCCTTGGGAGGAGTCCTCAAGAGCCTGTCTTAGCAACATGGTAGACGTGCAAAGTTTTGCTCAAAGAAGAGATCTGTGGGTGAGGAGGAAATTGAAAGTGATTGCATTTTACTGGTTGACCTAGTGAGAAAAACAGCTGGTCGATGTGCTGTTGGTATAAACCAAAAACTATCTAAGACAGATCTCAAACAATTTAGAGTTTTATTTTTCCTAGGTTAAGATCCATGGTTTGTGATACAGTCTCAGGAGGTCCTGGGAACCTATTGATTGGATTACAGTTTGGTTTTATGAATTTTAGGAAGACAGATGTAGGCAAAAACATAAATCAATACATGGAAAGTATACATTGGTTTGACCCAGAAAGACAGGATATCTTGAAGCCAGGGGATTCTAGGTCATAGATGGATTCAAAGATTTTTTTTTTGATTGGCAATAGGTTGAAAGAGTTAACCTATGCCTGGAAAGCTTGAAGCCAGCCTTAATACTCAAAGGAATGTAAATTGTCCTACCATAAAGACACGTGCATGTGTATGTTCATCACAGCACTCTTCACAGTAGTAAAGACATAGAGTCAACCCAGAAGCCCATCAGTAGTGGACTGGACATATACATTATGAAATACTATGCAGTCATAAAAAAAAGAACAAGATCATGTCTTTTGCAGCAACACGAATAGAACTGGAGGCCATTATCTTAAGTGAATTAATAGAGAAGCAGAAAACCAAATATCACATGTTCTCACTTAAAAGTGGGAGCTAAACATTAAGTACACATGAACACAAAGAAGGAAACAAGTAGCACTGGGGCCTATTTGAGGGTTGAGGGTGGGAGGAGGGTGAAGATTGAAAAATTTCCTATCTGGTATGATGCTGATAACCTGGGTGACCAAATTTTCTATACACCAAACCCCTGCAACATGCAATTTACCCGGTAACAAACCGGCACATGTACCCTTTGAGCCTAAAATAAAAGTTGGAAAGAAAAAAACAAAAATAAAAAATGCCTGAGTTTAGATAAAGGAGGTTGTGGAAGCCAAAGTACCTACAATATAAATGAAGCCTCCAGGTAGCAGGCTTCAGAGAGGGTAGATGGTAAAAGATGTCAGGCTGGGAGTGGTGGCTCATGCTTGTAATTCCAGCACTTTGAGAGGCAGAGATGGGTGCATCACTTGAGGTCAGGAGTTCAAGACCAGCCTGTCCAACATGGGGAAAACCTGTCTTTACTAAAAATATAAAAATTATCCAGGCGTGGTGGTGGGCACCTTTAATTCCAACTACTTGGAAGGAGAATGGCTTGAACTTGGGAGGCGGAAGTTGCAGTGTGCTGAGATAGTGCTGCCGCACTCCAGTCTGGGCAACAGAGTGAGACTCCATCTCAAGAAAAAAATAATAAATAAAGGATGTCAGACTCTCTGGAAAAGACCTAGTAAGGGAAGGAGATTCTCTACAGAATACACATTTCCCTCACAAAAGAAATCTTTGCAGGGTCATTTCTAAATATGTTAAAGAAACATATTTAGAGAAAAAACACTTTAATTTTCTTCAAAGTAGTATCTGCTGTTTTGTAATGCTCTACTTGAGTCAGGTTGGAATTTGGTGTCTTATTGCTACAAACGGTCTATCTTGTCAGTCTTATGATTTCTGTTCTAATGTTAATGCCGGCCAGTTGTACCTAAACTCCAAAGGAAGGCATGTGTGACCGTTCCTTCCCACTATGGCCTGAACTAGTTTTTTGGGTTTTCTTTGGGATTTTCTTAGCCAAGAGAGAGTCCATTCAGTCAGTTGGGGGGCTTAGAATTGTAGTTTTGGTTTTCACTAGTCGTGTATCAGGGGTAGGGAGAAAAGCCAACCCTGAGGATCCTGCCTCAGCAACTATAAACTTTGTTTTCTAGGACAGAATCATAGACTCTTAGAATCAAGAAACACAGCTTGCCTACCTTATTATTTTAGCACTGAAGATTACAGGCTAGGCTTGGAAAGACGTGCAGTGGTTGACCATAAATAAAGGCAGCAGGTTTTGTATTTGTAACCATTTCACAAATGCCATCAGGAGTCCCCTGTGGCCAGCATTCTCGGTAATCCAGTTAGTCCTTCAGAGAAGGACCACATCTGCTGCAGGACCGTGTCTGCTGCATTCTCACTGTCTTGTGATTTTGGTGGTTGTCGAGAGGGCTGTCTCTCTCAACCCAGCACAGCTGTCCCACTAACTGCAGCTGACAATTCCCAGAGGCAGGCTGATGGAGGTGTGTGCAAGGGATCCAAGAGGGCCCAGAGAGAGTGACTGAAAACAAGGGAAATGCAGATTTGTTACAGCTATTGGCATCTGAGAAGAGAACCTTATGGCTTTGGTTGGAGAATATGTATTTTCCAGTTTGATTGAGCTCAGTTTTCTAGAGTTGTAGCCCCCAGTTCTGTTTCATTCTGATATGTTGCTGCCTCATACCCAGAGAGGAGCAAACAAGCCTGGAGAAAATCATGTTTGTTTTTTACTAGTCTTACAGCTTCACTAAAAGATAGCAATGCTGAGGTCACGGGGGGAGCAGCATTGTAATGGAGTCTCTACCATGCCTGACCTGTGGCTACTCCAGTCTCAAAGCATAGCTGTTGGGTTTTGAATGCAATGTTGAGAGCTGATGTGAAATGACACATTTGTCCTAAAATGGGTTGAAAACTATGCATGTTGGTTGGAGGAGGAAGATGGTACTGGCAAGACCAGAAATGTGGTGATTTTTAATGTAATTAAACAGTTTTACTAGGAATGGCGGCTTGATCCAGCCACCTTCATCCATCTGAACTGGGTCCATCTCTGACCCAGGCTGAGAAATGGTCTGGCAGAACTACCTGAGGTGGGCACACCTTGTAACACGCACCCTTGTACCTTTGTCCACCTAGCCTCAGCCCTCTTCCAGTTCAGACCCTGACCCAGGCTCAGGGTCTCCTCTGACAGTCACCAACCTGGAGCTTGTGCTATTTGCCTCTATTTCCAACTCAGCACTTCTCTGATGCTACAGCCCAAAAGTGGGGTTTCAGGAACTATTGCCTCAAGGAGCAGTCCTCAGCAATGAGGGACGGGAACCAGAATAAAAGCCCACACTGCCTGTCCTGAGGTGATAATTCTGGGAGCCATTCTCCATGCCTCTCAAGAGGCCCCAGCAGAACTGAGCTGCTTTTGCTCACAGCAGTGACTTGGACAGTGCATCCTTATATTGGTCTATCTTTATTCTTTTGATCACTCTCTCAGCTCCCACACTCCTGCTTCCTGAGATCACCTCCCAAATAAAATGTGCACTCCTACTTTCTTTTCTCAGGCTTTACTTTTGGTGTAATTCCTCATGGCTGAATATTTAATTTTAAACACCTCTGGCAACCAGACTTTCTCTGAATTGAGGGAGTTGACTGTCCCATTTGCCATTCAGAGATACAGCTATCTCTCACTGTATTTTCATAGTCCCAAAAGAGGTTTTATTTTTTACAGGGCAACAGGTACCAAAGAATTCTGAGAACCTAATCAACTAGCACTTGCCACGTTTTTGCTAAGTAGTTTGGGGACTACAAAGAAACTTCCATATTACAATACATAAGAAGTAAATGTAATATAAATATAAGACACAAAAATTTGTCAAAAAATAGACATACATGGTATTGGAGTATCAGGGAACCTGCCCCGGTAATCAAGTAGGTTCTTTTCTATTTTTCCTAAGCTTTGGCCAGCTTGAGAAATAAAGGGACAGAGTACAAAAGAGAGAAATTTTAAAGCTGGGCATCCGGGGGGGACATCACACATTGGTAGGATCCGTGATGCCCCACAAGCCACAAAAACCAGCAAATTTTTATTAGGGATTTTCAAAAGGGGAGGGAGTGTGCGAATAGGTGTGGGTGACAGACATCAAGTAGTTAACGGGGTAATAGAATATCACAAGGCAAGTGGAGGCAGAGCTGGATCACAGGACCACAGGACCGAGGCAAAATTTAAAATTGCTAATGAAGTTTCGGGCACCATCGTCATTGATAACATCTTATCAGGAGACAGGGTTTTGAGATCAACCAGTCTGACCAAAATTTATTAGGTGGGAATTTCCTCTTCCTAATAAGCCTGGGAGAGCTATGGGAGACTGTAGTTTATTTCATCTCTGCAGCCTCGACCATAAGAGACAGGCGCACCTCGGGGGGCTGTTTATAAGCCTATACCTCCAGGCGTGTATTCTCTTTCTCAGGGATGTTCCATGCTGACACGGTGAAACCCCGTCTCTACTAAAAATACAAAAAAAAATTAGCTGGGCATGGTGGCAGGTGCCTGTAGTCCCAGCTACTCCAGAGGCTGAGGCAAGAGAATTGCGTGAACCCGGAAGGCGGAGCTTGCAATGAGCCAAGATCGCGCCACTGCACTCCAGCCTGGGCGACAAAGCAAGACTCCGTCTCAAAAAAAAGAAAAAAAAGAAAAAAGAATTCAGCGATATTTCTCCCATTTGCTTTCGAAAGAAGAGAAATATGGCTCTGTTCTGCCCAGCTCACTGGCAGTCAGAATTTAAGGTTATCTCTCTTATTCCCTGAACAATTGCTGTTATCCTGTTCTTTTTTCAAGGTGCCCACATTTCATATTGTTTAAACACACATGGTGTACAATTTGTGAGTTAATGCAATTGTTACAGGGTCCTGAGGTGATATACATTCTCCTCAGCTGACAGGATTGAGATTAAAGTAAAGACAAGCATAGGAAATCACAAGGGTATTGATTGGGGAAGTGATAAGTATCCATGAAATCTTCACAACTTATGTTTAGAGATTGCAGTAAAGACAGGCATAAGAAATTACAAAAGTATTAATTTGGGGAACTAATAAATGTCCATAAAATCTTTATAATCCGTGTTCTTCTGCCATGTCTTCAGCTGGTCCCTCCGTTTGGGATCCCTGACTTCCTGCAACATCGAGGAAGAGCTGTGGTCCTGCTTGTCTGGCATTTGCTCTTCCTTCTGCTGGTGAAAGTTCTGCAGTTTCCCTTTGTAGAGCCCACCCTGGTCCATGCTTTATTTTGTGGCTAGCTTGGCTGGTTCCACTCCTGACTCTTGAGGGAATGGCTTGATTCAAGGATGGCCACTTGGTTTATTCCACCCCCCAGGTCACAGTGCTTATTAATTCAGGGATGTCCATGTGGCTCAGATTGGTACAATAATATTTAGAGCTGGGATATTTGTTGGATGTTTTGAATAGCACAGTTATTTTTTAGCTGGAGTCACTGAACTGGTAGAAATTGAACTTTGAAGCTGTTGGTGACATTTTTGCCACCATTATGTGAGTCTGTTAAATCTGAAGGCAGCTTAAGGGGAAGCCTGGCAGAGACTGAATCCTGATGGTACTGTGAGAGCACCAGGATCCATTTTCATGAGCTCATAGCTTCAGTTTGCTGTCTGAAGTTGAGTTAGATAGATTTCTAGTACTTGTAACTGAAAGAATCTGGACTAAAAAATTATTTTCATACAAGGTGATAACAGCTGAGCCCAAACTGGGATTCAAAGCTTTATCATGTCTTTTAAATTGAGGGGTTGGTAATCCTACTTCTTTCCCAGGTGTCAATTTGCATGAGTTGATAGGGAGGGAAAGGGGCCCACAAGGATGATGTTCCAGCATGGGCTCCAGTGGTCAGAAGTGTGCTACTCTGTGCTAACTGATGGTGAGAACAATTTGATATCAGTTCTCTCTCTAAGCAATGCTAAAATAAGGACTCAGCTGGGGGCTTTGGGAGACCAGGGCCACAGCCTAGTTGGTTTGGACTCTGATAACAAGGTCCACACAGATGGAGAAATATCTATTTTCCATGTTTGCCTGAAACACAGCATTACTCTGGTAGAGGAGGACTAAAAGGAGCCCAGAAATTTTTGTGGGACATTGGGAAGCAGAGCTCTGGGCAAGGAAGCATGTTCTCATGAAGGCTGAGATGAGCTCCTCAGGGGGCTGCTGGGAGGTGGCATTCAGCCTGGAGACTGGATTGAGAATGTGTGCATCCCAGAACCTTCCAGACATAATAGGCAGATCTGTGGCAGAGAGGCTGAGGAGGGGTGTTGGTGACACAGTGGACTATCACAGTGGGTGACAGTCCATTTTTATGTAAGCTTGCGTAAAAAGTTTCAGAGAGAAGTCATTCATCTCTTTTCCTCTCCAAGTTGTGAACGAATTGAGATATACACATAAGAGTGAGAAAGACTCAAGGTATCACTTTATTGTTGCTGAAGTTGGTTTGTAGAACATGCTTGGATTTGAGTCTTGCTTATTTTCCACCCAGATACAGGCAGAGCAGCTGGATTGCAGTAGGTCTTTGCTCCTCAATAAACCAAGGAAAGAACATGAATGTGACTTCAGGGCAGGCTGGGTTGAAAAGCTCCCAGATGCAGGCTAAGCTGTGATGTGAAGGAATTAGTGAGTGAGTAGAGAGAAGTCCAGAAGATTACTTTTACAACCTTTTGAGAGGTTGAAAGTTTCTATTTCATGGTTCTTGGCAAGAATGTGGCAGAGGAAGAAAATAGCTCTCTTGACAGTGTGTGCTATGAGTTAGAAAAATTTGGGCATTAACATTAATTTGGCCTCATCTGGATGTTTTACTAGTTATTGAGCTATTATCTCCCAGCTACAAACCATGTCTTATACTTTGCTTCGTGATGCTGTGATTGGAACCTGCAAACCACATTCGTCTTCTGCCGTGGGTCTCTCTGTTAGTTCTGATAATAGAGGATGCTGGATGGAGACTGGAGAGCTGGGTGAGGAAGAGAGGACTTGTTTTTTTGTTTTTTTCTTGTTCTGCTCACATCACCCAATAATACTTCTTCACCCCAGTGATGGAAGTTGGTTGCTGTGTTCCTGTTTCCAGGTTTTTCTGCAGTGCCAGAACCAGCCTCATCACATTCCCTTGGAGACACTAACACCAGCCTCCTCCTCATGAGGTTGGCTCCCAGCTTGATGATCTCTCCTCCAAGCTGCAGGCTGTTAGTAAGCACAACTTCCTCCCTCTGCTCCCAGCCTGGGAGTGAAGAGTTTCTCCCTGAAGTTGCTGTCTTTGTGTGCCCTTGCTCTTCCATCTTGGCTTTTTGTTCAGTCTCCTAGGCCTGTTTAACCAGCTCCCTATCTCAGATTCCTTCTGTTTACAGGACTAGTGTGGTTTCTTTTTTCTTGAGTGAATCTGAATGATGATGCACAAGCTCAGGGGGCCTGGGACATTCAGTTTACCCGACATGTCCTGTCTGTGATCCTGCCACCATGAGCCCCAATATCAGTAAAATGAGGATATTGGAGGAAAAATGTGTAATATTGCTTTAAATACTGGCATTTGAGGTTCTGTATTTGTCAAATAAGAGTGACAAAAAATGAAGGTGATCAGTTAAAGTTGTGAGGGTTATATAAAAATTCATACAGGGCCACAGAGAAAATGCCACGGTGAAGGCCTGAATCCTGTAAAGTTGCCGGCAGAGTGAAAAGTTAACCAGCCAGTGTTTCTAAGCTTGCCTTCCTAAATTGCTTACTGCTCAGAAGCCATAGCCCCAAGAGGGTTATGATTTGGGCATATCTCTCTCAAACGTGGCTGCAGGCTTTTCTGATCCATGCAGTGACTCAGCAGGTTAGCAGCAAGAAGTGAGTGCTATAGAGTTTGCTTTTTCCCTCATCTCTTGCCATTCCCCTTCTTTTAGTGTTCTCCAGAGCTATGAGTTCCCAAGCCCTTGAAAGTGTGTCTCTCCTCCTGTCTGGTGAAAGGGACTTTAATGGCACACCCCCAAAAGTTTGATATCTGCCCCTATAGTAAGGGGGTCACTGGGAAGTGTAGAGAACAAAACATGCCTGGGTAGCTGCTTTAGTCGGGGGAGAAAAGGTGCTGCTGCATGAGGGACATGTGTTCTTCCAGACATTGTTGAGGTGGAAAAAACATGAATGTTTCCTATGGATGAGGATCAGACTTGTCGGGTAAATACCACTGTTGATGAGAAAAGACAAACTCTATAAAATACTTGAGGAGGTTTTTACAGAGCCAAGTATAAGTGACCATTGCCCAGGATACAGCGTCAAGCTGTTCTGAGAACATGTGGCCAAGGTGATTGGGTTGCACCTTGGTTTACTACGTTACGGGGAAACAGAAGTTACAAGCAAAGACATGAATCAATCCATGTGATATATACATTGGTTCAACCAGGAAGGTGGGACATCTTGTAGCAGGGTGTGGTGGGGAGTGGTTTACAGGTGGATTCAAAGATTTTCTAATTGACAATTGGTTGAAAAAGTTAAGTTTGCCTAGAGAGTTGAAGTTAGCTAAAATAAATGCTTGAGTTAAGGGGAAGATAAAAGCAAGGCTCTTGTTATGTAGATAAAGCCTCTAACTAGCAGACTTCAGAGAGAATAGATGGTAAGTGTTTCTTTTTTTAATGAACCTTAAAAGGTGTCAAACTCTTAGTTGCATCTCCTCCTGGATCAGGAAAAGACACATAAAGGGAAGGAGATTCTCTACAGAATGCAAATTTTTCCACAAGTGACAACTTTGCAGGGCCATTTCAAAATACATCAAATACATATGTTTCAGGATAAAACACTTTGATTTCTTTTAGGAGCTGTTATCTGTCATGTGATGCTATACCAGAGCCAGTTGAAACTTGCTGTCCTACTGCTACAAAGAGTCTGTTTTGTCAGTGTTAAGATTTCTGTTTTAATGTTAATTCTGGTCAGTTGGAACTAAACTCCAAAGAGAGGTGGTACAATGAGGCATGTCTGACTTCCCTTCTCAACATGGCCTGTCCTAGCTTTTCAGGCTTTTTTGGAATCCCCTTGGCCAAGACAGGGTCTGTACAGTCAGTAAGGGGGGCTTAGAATGTTATTTTTGTTTCACACTTCTTTTTATCTTTATTTCTTGTCTTCTCACCTCCTTCTCTGACTCAGGTAGAGCTTGAAAATTTAATAAACAATTTGCAGAGAAAGAAGAAATGCTAGATAATGAAATGGAGAAAGAATATATTCTTCACCTTTTTTGCCTTCCTCTGACCCATCCTTGCAAGTAGCTAGTATGCAATTTTAGGCTTTGCTATGGAAGGGAAAAAATATTTAGCACTAAGTAACTTTGGAGCTTTGATTATTAGTTGGGACTGGGCAGTTTTACCTAGTGAACTTTGACTTAGTTTTTAACTCAAACTGCCCATAGTTTTTTTGTTTTTTGTTTTCCCCTAAGAATGAACAGAAAAGTCACTGCTTAGGGTTTCATGTGAAAGCAGGAAAGTATCTTCACTGATTATAAATAAATGAACTATATAAGTCTGGGACCAGCAGGCAGGAAATGGTTAACACATGCAAACTAGGTAACTGAAGAGGGTTTAAGGAAAGAACTATTTACAAAAGTGTGAGTAGGCTTAAATAAAATTAACAAAAGATGGCATAGAACCCCTGAGCTAGCAACAGTGAGGAACACTGCTGTCCTGAGGCCTAAGGGGCAAGGGAAAGGGTGGTTACAATGTACAGCCTGGTGGATTCTTCTTGCCCACTGTCCAGAAAAAAACAATACACTGAGACAGTAGTTGTTACAGCAGAGAAAGAGTTTAATAATTGCAAGAGAGCCAAGCAAGGAGGACAGGAGAAATCTCTCAAATCTACCTTCCTGAGAACTTAGAGGCTGGGATTATTAAGGTAGTTTGGTGGGCAGGGGTCTAGGGAATTAGAGCTGCTGATTGGCTGGGGATGAACTCATAGGGGTGTAGAGTATTGATTGTCTTGCACTAATCCAGTTTCTGGGTCGGGCAGGGGTGTCACAGCCTGTTGAATCAATTTCTTGGAATGGGCCCTTGGTCCAGTCAGTGCTATTTGGTACAGTGGTTGACAAGTCTGAAAAATATTTCGAAGAACAGTCATAGGTTTTACAATAATGATTGTTGACTACAGTAAGAAATTCTTCTTCAAAGGTTTAGCTTGCTTAAGTTTTCCTGTCCTTTGTTCCCTGCTTTCAAGGCCAGACTTCCTTACTCTCTATATTCCCCCAGCCCTGGTAAACAACATTCCCACCAGTCCTTATCTATAGAGCCCACATTCCACATCTGCTACCCACTCTGTGAATTACCCCTCCCAACGCAATGACTTCTCCCACGGAAACTGATCTTCTTGTCTTCCCACTACTGGTGTAACTGCATTTCTGCACTTTTCAAGTTAACCAACCAGGTTCAGCTTAGACTGTGTGTTCCAACTCTAGCTAATGGAGGCAGGACACAGTGACAGTGACAAGCAGCGTTAAGAGATAATAAAAACCCCTGCTCTGTTTTATTCTTTGTGCTCTTGCCATTGCTCCACATGGGAGAAGCACCCTTCTGCAGAAGAAAATTTGCCTTGCTGAGAGATCCTTTGTCTCAGTGCTGGTTCTTCTTTGTGGCACTGAGCATTTGTTTTCAACAATGATGCTATCTATAAGAGCAACTAGGAGAAGTTACAGCCCTTGTGACCGCTGGCTACATGGCTTCTGGGCAGTAAGCAATTATGGGATGAGCTTAGAAACAATGGCTGGTTAACTTTTAACTATGCCTGCAACTTTTACTCTATGGTCCTATGTTAATTGTTATGTAGGTGGTTTCAACCAAATACCTGACAACATTAACTGAGCACTAACAAATCAAAATGGCTTGTGGAGTTGGTTTTGGAAAATGCTTTCAAATTAAATTTCACCAGAGTTGGAATAATTTTGACCAAAGCATTTTTACGTACAAACATGGAGTCAAAGTGTTCTTTTGTTGAAGCCAGTAGATCAAAGTCTTACAATGCCCAAGATAAACAAAAAGAGAAAAGAGCTCAACCCATTTTCCAGACGCCACATTCACTGGTATAAAACATATGGTTGGCTGGCCATAGCAGCCAGGTACCCACCAATGTTCAGGTCTCTGATGGAGTACACAGAACTTAGGCAGAACAGATTTTAGGATCAGGTTCCTAAGCCTAGAGTTTTTACACCCAAAAATTTTTTATTAATGCCAGGCACTGTTCCATGCACTGAATATAGCAAAGAATAAAATAATGTTCCTTCCCTCCTAGAACTTACATTACAGTTGGTGTGGATGGGTGGTGTAGACAATCACCCTATTATGAGTTGGGTGGCGAAAAGAGAGAAAAAGAAAACAGTATTGGGGATGGAAAATAATGGGGGTGCTATTCAGATGATATGGGCCAGGAAGGCCTCTCACATAGTGTGACATTGAAGCAAACACCCGGATGAAGTTGGAGAGTGCATTAGTCTGTTTTCACACGTTATAAGGAACTACCTGAGACAATAATTCATGAAGAGAAAAAGTCTAATTGACTCACAGTTCTACATGGCTAAGGAGGCCTCAGGAAACTTACAATCCTGGAGGAAGGTGAAGGGGAAGCAAAGACCTTCCTCACGTGGTGGCAAGAGAGAAAGAGTAAGCGGGGAACTGCCAAACACTTTTAAACCAGCAGATCTTGTTAGAACTCCCTCACTATCACAAGAACAGCATGGGGGAAATGACCCCCATGATCCAATCACCTTCTACCAGGTCCCTCCCTCAACACGTGAGGATTATAATTCAAAATGAGATCTGGGTGGGAACACAGACCCAAACCATATGAGGGAGTAAGCTGTGGGGCTCTCTGAAAAAAGAGAGTTTCCACAGAGGGGACAACAGGAGCAAAAGCCCCACTGCCTGAGCTTACCTGGAGTGTGGAAACCACAGGGAAGCCAGCAGGGCTAGCTATAGGACATGGGGTAGAAACGGGGCCTCAGGGGTGTGGGGTGAGGACCAATCATGCAGCACCTTGTGGGCATTAGAGGGCCTTGGTCTGTGCCAGGTTTCCCTGCTAACTCCTCCTGAGCTCCTCCTTCACCCTAAGTTTCCTTGTTTGTGCAGAGGGAATAATCGTCTTGAACCTGCCTTTTTCACAGAGTGGCTGGGAAGTTTGGGGGTCCCAGATGCAGCCTCAGCCTTCACTCTTAGTCTTTGAAACGACTTTGGAAAGAAATTCGGGAAAACTGAAAATAATTTCTTTTCTGCTTTTCTCTTCCAATGGCTGCTCTCTGGTTCATGTTCCCTCTCCCTTGCTCAGAAGATGTGCAATTGGCTGGCCAGAGAGGCCCCCTGGATGCCAGCCCAGCCTGAAGAACAATGCCTGTCTCCTCCTATCTCTACCTGCTTCTGTTTTCCAAGGACATTTTAAACAAGCAAACACACACACACACACACACACACACACACACACACACACATATTATGTAACTATAAAATTATCTATTACATATAATTGAATTATGTGATTATAGTTATGAATAAATATAAATTATAGTTATGAAAAATATAAATTAATTTTTTAATGATTTATGTATATAACTTAGTGTGTGTATATATAATAAAGAACAACATATAGAGTGTTCACCATATCAGGCACCGTGTGACTGCTTTGAGACATTTCTTTATTGAATTCTAACAAAAACAATCAGTGAGGCAGAAGTTACAGTAATTTTGATTTGACAGGTAAAAATATTACATCTCAGGGAAGCCGAGAAACTCATCTCAGCCCCTGAACCAGACCCAGGGGCTCTGATGCAGACCCACTGTGCGTGCTTACCTCTGAACTGCCTTTTTGGGGAGTCTCGGCTCTACCTCGGGTCCTGCACTGCAACCTGGGAATACCACTCTTGTGATGCTGTGGTCAAGATCAAAGCTAGGCAAGGTTGAATTCAAGGCAGTGCTGCTCTATAATGAATTCATAAACTTGAGCATGACCTGCAGTTTCTACCAGGCTTGATTTATATTTAAGTTTTGTTTGGCTAATTGGCTCCAAAAAAAAAAACTTGTGATTTTTTTTTTATTGCTACACATTTTTCTATAGCATGGTATAAAGATGCCATCAAATACATTTTCAGAATGGTAATACATTTATGAATGGTGGAATTTTGATGGTATAATTGAGGCTGAACTAAAATAATGTGGTTCAAGGGAGAAATTTGGAGAAGAATATTCAGAAATGGAAATTTCTGTGCAGCTGAGCATTAATGGCATTTAATATTCAACAAGTTAAATGCTGGCTCTTCAAGGGTACTTTATATGTCTCTAGAACGCTGGAAATATCTGTGTGCTACTGGTCCTTTCTCCAATGGCTAACTAGACATTTGCTCATTCTGACCTTGAATATCGTTCATGAAAATGCAATTGAAAAGTACATTTAGAGATGACTCTCGAAAGCTTTTCATAAGGGTCATTTAAAGGAATAAAAGTGATTTTATTAATTCTCAATTTCACACACTCAGCTAAATAGAGAGCAAAATTCAGAGATAGACCTCAGAAGTGGAGAAAGCAAAGTGTGCCCTTTGTGGCTCCCCTCTCTCCCATTGTCCTGACCCCTGTCCTGGGGGTTCCCTCATGCACTGCTTTGCTGTCTTCCCCTTCACTCCCTTCAAAAACATCCTGCCCTCTGCCCCATCTCTGCTAGGGCCATTTCTAGCATGTTCCTAAGATTATGCTAGTTATTAGCTCTCTTTTCACACAGAATTTAGAATCTATTATTTATCTATTTTGAGTCCCACAGTACTCTAGCCATGGTTTGAAGGACAGAAGTAAAAGTATCTGGAATGATTGGGAAGAGAGGGAATGAGACAAAAGGATGGTCATCTGCTGACTATGAAGTTACCCAGTGTATTAGTCCATTTTGTGTTGCTAAAAAAATACTTGAGACTGGGTAATTTATAAAGAAAGGAGGTTTATTTGGCTCATGGTTCTGCAAACTGTACAATAATCATGGCACCAGCATCTGCTCAGCTTCTGGTGAGGGTGCAGGAAGCTTTTAATCATGGCAGAAGGTGGAGGAGGAACAGTCATGTCACATGGTGAGAGAGGCAGCAAGAGAGCTGGAGGAGGTGCCAGGCTCCTCTAAGCAATCAGCTGTTTCATGAACACATAGAGTGAGAACTCACTCATTACTTTAGGGAGGGCACCAAGCCACTCATGAAAGATCCACCCCCCTGAAGCAAACACCTCCCACCAGGCCCCACCTCCAACACTGGAGGTCACACTTCAACCAGAGATTTAGAGCAAACCCATATCCATGCTACAACAACCAGACTTTGGACTTCTGGGGCCATGAGGCATTATCCCAGCCTGATGAGAAAGAGACAAGAGTTCCTCCCATGAAAAGTAGGTGTTCTGCCATGAAAAGTAGGTGTCAGGGAGGAGACCCACACTTGGCCTGGTTGGAGCAGTTGGGCCTGGATGCTAGATGCTGAGGCGTGGGGAGCTCTGCACTGGTCATGGTGGCTGGGGTGAGCTGCCTCTGGCAATGTGGATGCAGGCACTGGAGAAGATCCTGAGGCATGTCTGGGCTCTGCTTCCACTGGCCATTGGCAACCTAAGCACATGTCATTAAATCCTGAGACCCCGAGCCAACACAGGGGCTTAGACGTGTGGGGCGCCCCGGCAGAAACTTGCTCTCAGCAGGGACAGCTGACGAGGGTAGAATGAGGACGTGGAGCCAACAACATCTATTCTGAAGCACATGGGAGATCACACAGGGAGGATGACTCAGAGCAAGTGGAGCATGTCTGCAGTTGAATGGATGAAGGGAATGCGGGGCATAGAAACAGTGGAATATTATCCAGCCATGATAGAATGAAACTCTTTGTCATTTGCAACAACATAGATGGAATTGGAGGATATTCTGTTAAATAAAATAAGCCAGAAACAGAAAGGAAAATATCATAGGTTCTCACCATTTGAAGGAGCTGAAAAAAAAATTGCACTTATGAAGACAGAGAGTGAAATGATGGTTGCCAGAGGCTGGGAAGTGGGGGAAGGACAAAGAGGGGAAGGTTAAGCTGGGCGCAATGACACGCATGTAATCACAGCACTTTGGGAGATGAGGTGGGAGGATCATTTGAGACCAGCCTGACCAACATGGTGAAACCATGTCTTTACTAAAAATAGTAAAAATTAGCTGGGCGTGGTGATGAACACCTGTAATCTCAGCTACTCAGGAGGGTGAGGTAGGAGAATCGCTTGAACCTGGGAGGCAGAGTTTGCAGTGAGCCGAGATCATGCCACTACACTCCAACCTGGGCGACAGAGTGAGACTGTCTCAAAAACAAACAAACAAAAAACAAAAAAAGAAGGGAAGGTTAATGGATTCAAAAATACAGTTAAAGAGAATGTATAAGATTCAATATTCAGTAGCACAACAGGGTGACTATAGTTAGCAATAATTTATTGCATATTTTAAAATAACTAGAACAGTGGAATTGGAACGTTCCTAACACAAAGAAATGATAAAGGCTTGAGGTGGTGTTTGCTCCGATTGCTCTAAGTTGATCATTACACAATGTGTGCCTGTATCAAAACATCACATGTACTTTATAAACATATGCTACTATTATGTACCCATAATAATTAAAAATAAATTTAATAAAGATTACACTGATCCTCTCAAAAACAAAAAAAGAAAAAGAAGTAGAATGCAGAATGCAAGAGAGAGGAATGAAGTCATAATTTTCAGCACATGGATGAATGGGGACTCATGGCGTTTACTGACTTCTAAATTAGTCTATTGACTTCTAAATTAGTGCCGTTTTATTTTATAGCCACAGGGGAGACCACATTTTCATTTTTTACCACATTTTCTTTATCCCATTCACCACTGTTGGACACCCAACTTGATTCCATGTCTTTGTTATTGTGAATAGTGCTGCAATGAACATATGAGTGTATGTGTCTTTTTGGTAGAATAATTTAGGTTCCTTTGGGTAGATACCCAGT
The DNA here is from genome assembly GCF_028885655.2 of Pongo abelii. Taxonomy (NCBI): domain Eukaryota; kingdom Metazoa; phylum Chordata; class Mammalia; order Primates; family Hominidae; genus Pongo; species Pongo abelii. Next base: position 33,457,975 of record NC_072005.2, on the reverse strand, counting down.
AATGGGATTGCTGGGTCCAATGGTTGTTCCATTTTTACTTCTTTGAGGAATCTCCAAACTGCTTCCCATAGTGACTGAACTAGTTTACATCCCCACAATGGTATATAAGTGTTCGCTTTTCTCTGCAGCCTCACCAGCATCTGTTGTTTTTTTGACTTTTTAATAATAGCCATTCTGACTGAACATCAACATTTATAAAGACTGGCACATCAGAGGCTCAGCCAGGCTCCAAATGTAGTTTCTGGCATCAAAAAAGAAGTACTGATGGAAATAATCTGTAGTGTGAATGATCAGTATCCACGTCTGATGCATGTTATTAGAGCCTTGTATCCCTTCCCACGTGAAGGCCTTCAAGAATCCACACTGTGGTCTCCTCTTTCCTGGCCGCTTTCCTCCATTTACTGTTGCACTTCAAGGGTTAATAGCTGCAGATGGGAGAAGCTGAAATACTTACAGCTTATCCCACTGGATAACTACAAGGTTTGTCCTGGGATTATAGGAACCCTTGCCCTCAGCCTTAGTGACTGAGGAGGGCCTCCATGACTTTCCAGGTTGTGCATGTCAGTGGCACACAGACCCATGTCTGCAGGGGCGGGGTCATCCGCTTATAGAGCAGGAGCAAGTTTCAGAGCCAAGACATAGGCAAGTGTTCATCCAGAGCTCTAGAGCCTGCTCCCTGGTGATCCTGAGCTGTGCAAGGCTGACTGATGTGTAGGGCTGGCCAGATTACTGGGATGATAGGGTATTTGCACAGAAATGACAGTGGGGATTGCTGATATTGGCAGAGCACTTCCTGGGCAATGGGAGGAGGGAGGCTGCCTCTTCCAGCCAGGGAAGGGGAGGGAAGGACGGGGCCAACTGTACCTTCAGGAAAACAGGGAGGAGGTTTCACTAAGAGCAGAAGAGAAATCACCAACTCCCTCACCAGATAATGGTTTTGATATTTGTTTTGAATTTGCCCAACTGACTTGCCCTTGTGACTGAAGCCAAGAATCACAGACTCTTGGAAGTGAGCAGAACTAGCAAAGCAAATCACAAAAAATTTGTTTAGCATTTCCTCTGTGATTCCCCCTGATCCCGACAACTCTCCTGGAGTACTCACCATATGCTGCAGGAGGCTTATCTCCATGTAAAGTAGACCCTAGTGGGAAGCTGTGCTTTTTAGGAAATACTTCCTATGCTGGGCTGAGACCCATCTCTAGAGCCATATTTACTCTCTGAAATGGTGTAATGTTTCAGCACAGAGGCTTAGCCTAAGAGCTGTGACACAGGAGGTTTTGAAGAGGGCAGCAGGGGAGGAGGCTGCTCTCTTCCTTGTTTCAGACTCTGGGATTTAACCCATAAAATCACTCCCTAAAGTTCATTTAGGTTTTGATTCATGGCAACAGATTTCTCAGATGAGGAATGAGCTCCAAACCATTGGCTTTTCTCTAGTTATACATCAGAGGTCTGTCCTCCATGGGCTTCTCTAAATCTCCTGTGTTTTCTGCACTTAGGAATCCTATGGTTGCAGATGCTAGGTGCAGCAGAGTGCCATTCCTGTGACTTAGAGCTGTTGCAGTCAGATTCCACGGAGGGGAATGGTGGTGCCGGACCCCTAGGGACTTGAGTGCAGTCACCATGCCCTCTCGTCTCTACTTCTCTCTGCATCTCGACTTTGTTGTTTTAAGTTGTTCATTTTTGCTTTCATGGAGGAAAACATGGTTGCCACCCTTACCTTGCAAGAATCTCTTTCCATGGCTTTATTTCCAAAAGTTCCAGGGAAAAACCTTAATTGACATGGCTTAAGTTACATGTTCACTGCAAAGCAATTGCCTTTAGCCAGGCAGTGTGACCTTGCTGTGGTGATTTGTATCATTATGGTTTCCTGTTTTTTTTTTTTTTTTACAAACAGGAAACCATAATGATAAAAATCACATAACTCTTAAGAGGCTAAGAGGGTCTTACCCTCTTAAGAGTGACCATAAGCCAAGAGAGCCATCTGTAGGAGCACTCTGACCAGGGGGATGTTGGGTCTGGGTGTGTCTGTCAGATGAGACACACTGAGGAGGTAAAAGCAAAATGCCTGAAACCGCAGAAATTCATTACTTATAAGTCACAGAGAGGTTAGAGGTGTTGCTGAGAGGACAGCAGGAGGTCTGGAGGAGGCAGGAAGCTGAGACAGCAGGGGAGAGAGAGGCCTGAGGCCTGTGAGACTCTGCCTTTGTTAAATTCCTGGGATTTTTTCAGACTCTCCTGCAGGGAAGCTGCAGGTTGGCTCCTTTAAAGAAAACATGCGTGAAGGGGAGCTCATTTCCATGACTCTGGTGTTGATCATTGGTTTTCTCATGGTCAGTAGCTGTGGGTGTGTTGGATTTTGGGTCAGTGGGATGAGGAACAAGTGGGCTATGCTGCAAACAACCACATGGGTAGGGGAAGTTTTAATTAGGCCCAAAGTGACATATGGTACAACCGGGTTTCAAATAACTTTTATTAGGACTAAAAATGGATACCAAGACAGCAACTACATTAAACTAATGAATGACACCCGCTCTGCCTTGAGCCTCCTTATTGTAGCTGGGAAGGAACAGTTCTCCAGAAAAGTAGAGGTGCTTCACTCTGGACCAAGCAAATAGCATATGCCCGCTGCAAAACCCTGAAGGGGCAATCACTGGGAGGCTCCAATGTCTACTTCATAAAATTCCTTCAGCTTCTCATGCTGCAACTGTCTGCAAAAAGGGAGCCGTAAGGAAAACAGTCTCAAAGACTGTGGATGTGCCAACAACCTCTAATCACTGCAAAAGAGGACACAGTCTTTCCACAAATGCCAGTCAGTCCTTACTTCATCTAAATACAGCATGCCTAGTAGAACTAAGCTCTGTAAATCACATCCAGGAATCAGAAAAGAAGCCTAGGAAAAATAGGCATCGCTAAACCAGTGAATTGGAGCTCATACTTTTTCTATGACAAATAATGCTTATTTTGTAGGATGCTTAAGAAGCTAGATAATTCTTCAGCACATGTGAATATGCTGGGCTCTGTGCTAGGCACCAGGTGCAGAGAGGACAATAAAATGGACCTGGAATTTTAGTTTAGTGGAGGAGACTGGGTAGTAAGGCATCAATGTTCATAGATAATCATAAGCATTGTGGTGCTTTGGGGAGCTAAAAGTGTTATCTGCCTCCCAAACACATACAAATAAAGATAGAGACCAGGTGCAGTGGTTCAAGCCTGTAATCTCATCACTTTGGGTGGCCAAAGTGGGAGGATCACTTGAGGCCAGGAATTTGAGACCAGCCTGGGCAACATGGTGAAACCCTGCACCTATAAAAAAAAATACAAAAATGAAAAATTAGCTAGGCCTGGTGGTACGTTCCGTCTGTAGTTCCAGCTCCTTGGGAGGCTGAGGCTGAAAGATCACTTGAGGCCAGGACTTCAAGGTTGCAGTGAGCCAAAATTGTGCCACTACACTACAGCCTGAGTGACATAATGAGATCTTGTCCCTTAAAAACAAAACAAAACAAATAGAGTTTGTTTGATTTGGATAGACTGAAGGATTAAGAAGTGAGTTAATAACATGGGAGGAGGCAGAAGAGCTATGAAAACAGGCACAATAACTAAAATAAAATACAACAGTTGGAGCCCTGTGGTGCTGGAGCAAAGAGTCTAGGCATCTTAAATACCCGGAGAATTTGACCATGGCTCCTTGGATGCAGCTTTCTTCAGGGCTAGACTAGAAGTCAGGATGCTAAGATTCAAATCATAGATTTACCACCTCAAACCATGGTCCCTCCACCTCTCTGGGTCTCAATTTACCCATCTAAAAAATGCATGGGATAGACTGTCTAATGTCTGATATTCTTTAATTGTGACTGCATTCATAATGATGACCTTGTGTTCAAGGTTAAACTATGTTCAGCTTACTCTGTGTAGGAAGGAAATGTATAATCAATTTGAGAAAGGCTCTTATCCAAAAAGAATTGATTATACATTTGCTAACCTACCAGTGTGGAATAAGACAGCATAAATAATAGGCACATGTTTATTGAATGCTGGGCACTGAATGGGGTGATGAATTCACAGTCCAGGGAAGGGTAAGGTGGGTGAGCAGGCAGTTATAATGCAGAGCTGTGCCTCAGTGGAGATAGAGAAAGAACCCATGGCATGGGAAAGTGGCCGATGCAAGGGGCTGAGTGGGAGCATCAAGGAAGACTTTCCAGGGGTGGTAGCATGGATCTTGGGACCTGAAAGGTAAACTGAGCTTGTTTGGGCAAAGGTAGAAAGTGGATAGAAGAGCTCCAGGTAGAAGGAAAATCAAGTTTTATGGAGGTGTGTTGGGGCATGGTGTGGTGTGGAGTGGGAGCCTGGGTGTGATTCCCAGGGGCCTTTTACACTGTGGCCAAGAGTCTGGCCTTTGCCCTGGCTGATTTGGAGAAGGGGAAAGAGCTTACATTCTGGAGAAGCCACTCGTGTTTACTTCCTTTTCCCACCTGACTGCCTTATACTCCCACGCGTCCCTGTTCTCCAAGCCTGCGCCCACTCCCCTTTGCATCCCACTGGCACCTGCAATGGCCTCCTCGGTGGCTGCCTCCGTTTGTTCCCACTACCCTTTCAGCCATTCTCCAGAGCAGAGCCAGACTCACTTCTTCCAACTCATCCTCATGCATTCTCCATCCTCAGCACTCTGCAGTGGTTTTCTGCCTCGGTTAGAATGAGTGTAAACCCTCGGTGCAGCCTGTGAGTCCCTGCATGGCCCAGCTCCTGCTACTTTCCCAGCCTCTCCTTGAATGAACTTCTCTTGACTCTCTCCACTGTGGTCACCGGGGTCTCTGAAGTGGTCTTCTGAGGGTTCCTTCATGTGTTTCACAAAGGCCCGTTTGGTGAAAATAAGAGATTGTCTCCAGTGTGCAAACAACATTGACACTGAGCTTGAACCCGGTGCCAACCCTCAAGGGCCGTGACACATCGGCGAGCTCTTCCCCTTTCCAAGTTTTAGTTTCTTTATTTGTTCAATGAACATGTTGGACAACATCCAACAAAAAAGTTTAAACTATGTTCAGCTTACTTTGTGTAAGAGGGAAATATATAATCAATTTGAGAAAGGCTCTTATCCAAAATGAATTGATTATACGTTTGCTAACCTACCGGTGTGGAATAAGACAGCATAAATAATAAGCACATGTTTATTGAATGCTGGGCACTGAATGGGGTAAGGAATTAACAGTCCAGGGGAGGGTCAGGTGGGTTAAAAGGAACATTCCTGATCCCTTTTAGCTCTTACACTTTGTCAGTTTTTAGAGAAACATTCTATTTTTTTCATAGACTTCTAATAATGCTGTTTTTTCTTGTATGAAATTTAATCTCCAAGATTCAGTCCAAATCTCACCACATTTAATATGTTTAACTGCAATATATTGGTGTCCTTTCTAGGGCACAGGCCAGAGGCAGGGGCTGGGGAACAGAAGGCAGTGAAGTCACGCTTGTGCTCTCAGGCTGTTCTTGTCTCTAAGTGATCAGCGCTTCATTCATATTGACTGCCCCTTTTCAACTCTTTATACTGTCTTCCTGTTCCACGTATTAGTGCTTGATTACATACTCTCTTGATTTTATAATATTTAATATAAATGATGTTATAATATATAATTATATATTATATATAATATTACATTATATATCATAATATGTCATTTTTTTCCTCCAAAAAAACTATAACATCAACAAGGTCTGCTTTAATTTTTAAAAACATGTTCCCTAGAGCTTGCTGTTTGTAGAGTAGAAATGCAGTGAACACTGGAGAATGGTCTGTGGGATCAGAACCATCGGACTCTGCTCCTACCTACCTTGTGGCGGGACCCCTACAAACTCAATGTCTTTGTCACTCAGGCAAGAGCCAGTTTTGTCTCTGAGTATGTCTGCACCTTTTAGAAACTTCCTCTTTGTTCTGGATGAAGCCACTTCTGGGTTATTTCCAGGGAGCCCCACAGGCTTCTCAGGGGTCAGCCAATGGGTCAGAGCCATGGTTGTCCATCTCAAACAAGCAGTGACCCTTCCCTGACCAAACACCCTTAGTCCCAGCTTAGTGACTGGTGTGCAGGCTCCTCAGAGTGCTCATTTTCCTAAGACTCTAAAGCCCTCTTAGCTACACCTAAGTGACCTTAGTCACCCTTTTCTGAATTCTCAAGCAATCAAAAGAGCAGGAGCTCTAACTAATTGTTGCTTTGAGATCCACTCCACCTCTCTCTCCAGTCTTCTTCCAGGACCACCAGCCATGCAGGGATTCTGCTATTGTCTGTGGCTTTCAGCTGTCTTTGAATTAGAAATAGAATGAAGACAACAAATGATATGAAGAGAGTGGTTTGTCCATTTGAGGGCATTCCTGGGCTGTGTTCCTTTCCACAGGGAGGGAGAAGATCCCATAGCAGCTTTACAGTCCCATACTGATTTATGCTCTGGAAGATAAGACACGCTTTGCAAGATTCAGCTGACGCAGACCTGCTGTGGTGAGTGAGATATGCCAGCTCTCTGATTTAAATGCAACTTGATGCTGTTCAGCCCAGGGTACAATTCCAGCATCCACCAAGAGATAACAAAACACTGAGGTACATATGTGCAGGTGCAGAAAGCCCACAGAGGCTGAACTCCCTGGGTATTAACCATAGCTGCAAAAGGTGTAGAGGAGGCCTTGTTGTGATTTTGAAGGTGAACATGTGGCTGAGCCCCCTGGAGTTGGAAAAATGGTTCAGATCTGTGCTGAGCAGAGCAAAGAAAACACATCTATTACCCCTTATGGGACATGCGATACCTAGTTCATAAAAACTTATGAAAAGAAACATGTCTTAAGTTCAAATAACTCATCTCGTTGTACAACAAAATGGTTTTCTGTGTCTTATCCTTCAAAGACGACTCAGTTTGCTGCAGTGAGTCTGGTGCATGCATATTCACTGGAGGAAAATTTACTAACAAACAAATTTTGTTATTTCTTATTGTTCATTCCTACAGAAGCCAACTGTTTCTTAAAAACAAAAACACACAAAATAGTCAAATTGGTTATAAATTTGTCTTTGTTAATATTCATGACATACTGGTTAAAATATGAATTTCAAGTTGTTGTCATTCCCCCAGATATTCAAGTAATTAATCCCCCAGTGTGTTGAGATGATAAATAGTCACAGTCAGCAAAGGCTGCAGTACTGATTTTGTCAGTGGGCTCAGCTTTCTCACTGGACAAGCTGTGACGCTCTTCTAGTTTGTTACCTGGAAATAGTAAATGGGAGAAAGGTTTTCATGCACAGACAGCTCCCAAGCTCCCGTTTCTGCTGCAAGTTTGGCTCGTTCAAGGTAAACGGTCAACAGTGCTTCATATTTCATTTATGGGAAATAAATAACATAAAAAGTTCAGGTTGCTTTCCTCAGATACTTTGTTACATTTATCTTTATTTTTTTCAATTATATTACTTTCTTTGTCTTGCTGGAAAGAAGTGCAAAATACCTAAGGAAACCTCCTTGTGGCCTCCATTAACCCCAGCTAGCACCTACCAAATCAGCAAAATCAGAAATATGATTTAAATAAATTATGCCTAAAGAAAAAACGTTCTTTTTAATTCCTTACTTTTCAAGGTTTACACAAACAATGAGAACAAAAAGAATCAGTAAATGGTATATAAATGTTATTATAATTTTACTTATTCTATTTTTTTATCAAGAGGAAACTATGTGTTCCATGAAAATTTTTAATAATTATGCTTTTTTATCAAATGGAAAAGACCATTCTAAAATTCATGTGAAATCAAAAAAGATCCAAATGAACAAAGAAATCTTGGGCAAAAAGAACAAGCCAGAGGCTTCACATTACCTGATTTCAAAATATACTACATACCTATAGTAATCTAAACAGCATGGTAATGGCATTAAAAACAGACACATAAACCAATGAGACTGAATAAACAGCTGAGAAATAAAGCCATACATTTACTGTCAGTTGATTTTGACAAAGATGTCAGAAACACACAATGTAGAAAGGACAGTCTCTTAAATAAATGATGTTAGTAAAACTGGATATCCATACGTAGAAGAATGAAATTAAACTCTTATCTCACACCATTTATAAAAAATCAACTAAAATAGATTAAAGACTTTAAAGTAAGACCTGAAACTGTAAAACTACTTGAAGAAAACATAGGAAAAAGCTTCTTGACATTGGCCTGGGCAATGGTATTTTGGCTATGAACCAAAAAGCACAGACAACAATAAAAAACATAGAGAAATTTGATTAAATCATACTAAAAACTTCTGCATAACCAATAAAAAATCAATATAGTGAAGAGACAACCTGCAGAATAGAAGAAAAATATTTACAAACCGTACAACTGATAAGTGGCTAATATCCAAAATATATAAGACCCGAAACATGAAACACCTCAATAGTAAGAACATAACCAGATTAAAAATGAGAGAAGCCTATGAATAGACATTTCTCAAAAGAAGACATACACTTGGCCAAGAGGTATATTTAAAAATGTTCAATGTCACTAATCATCAGAGACATGCAAATTAAACCCACAATGAGATATCACCCCCTACCTGTTAGAAGAACTATTATCAAAAAGAGGGAAAGTAACAAGTGTTAACAAGGATGTGTAGAAAAGGGACCCCTTGCACACTGTTGGTGAGCATATAAATTGGTGCAGCCATCATGGAAAACAGTGTGGAGGTTTCTCAAAAGTTAAAATAGAACCATGGTATGATCCAGCAATCTCACTAATGGGTGTACATTCAAAGAAAATGAAATCAGTATGTTGAAGACATATCTGCATTCTTATATTTATTGAAGCATTATTCGCAACAGTCAAAATGTGAAATCAACCTAAGCGTCTATCAGTGGATGAACAGATAAAGAAAATGTGATATACATACAGACACACAAGGGCTCTTCAATAAGCTCATGGAAAATGATGACTATGAAAAAACAACCATGTATGGATTTCAAAATTTTTTTTGCAACAAAATAAACTCATACCTAATATGTATGAACAACATCTAGCAGAAGAATAAGGCACGAGTTTGAAAAGAGCCCCTATCTGAGCAACATGAAGTCTGTTAAAACTGAAGCAAAAAAAAATTACATTTATGGTTAAGTTTGGGTCAAAGAAGGATAAAACCATAGGTGATTTACAAAAGTTCATGGGAACAATGGCCCCCCCAAAATTAGTACTTTTCAAATGGATACCTTGTTTTAAGAAGGGATGAGACATGTTGAAGATAAAGTATGCAACAGCAGACTATCCACATCAATTTGCATAAGTAAGCAATAATAAAAAAAATTCATATTGTTTATGCCATAATTGAAGAGAACCAACAATTAACAGCACAAACAATAGCCAGTGCCATAGACATCTCATTCGGTTCAGCCTACACAATTCTCTCTGAAAAGTTAAAACTGAGCTGCCTCCTGGGTTCATGTGATTCTCCTGCCTCAGCCTCCCGAGTAGCTGGGATTACAGGCACCCACCACCACGCACAGCTAACTTTTGTATTTTTAGTAGAGTTGGGATTTCACCATGTTGGCCAGGCTGGTCTCAAACTCTGGACCTTGTGATCTGCCCACCTTGGTCTCCCAAAGTGGGATTACTGGTGTGCCAGCACACCCGGTGAGTTGAGCAAAGTGGGATTACTGGTAAGCCAGCACACCCGGTGAGTTGAGCAAACTTTCTACTTGATATGTGCTAAAACTGTTGTGCCCAGACAAGAGCAGAGTTTTCAATGAAACTTACAAACAAGGGGGATAAAAATTCTGAAGCATTTTTTCAAAGTATTGTACCTGGAAATGAAGCATGGCTTAATGAGTATGATCCTGAAGACAAAGCACAATCAAAGCAATGGCTACCGAGAGGTGGAAGTGGTCCAGTCCAAACAGAATCAGACAGCCAAGAGCAAGGGTCATGGCAACAGTTTCCTGGTATCCTCAAGGCATTTTGCTTGTTGAGTTGCTGGAGGGCTAAAGAGCAATAATATCTGCTTGTTATGAGAGTGTTTCAGAAAAGTTAACCAAAGCTTTAGCAGAAAAATGCCAAAGAAAACTTCACCAGAATCCTTCTCCACCACAACAATGCTCCTGCTCATTTCTCTCATTGGCAAGAACACTGTGGGGGGAGTTTTGATGGAAAATCCTTACACATCCACCTGAAAGTGCTGACTTGGCTCCTTCTGACTTCTGTTTGCTTCTTAATGTTAAAAAGATCTGTAAAGGGAACCCACTTATTTTCTGTCAATAATGTGAAAAAGACTGCACTGACATGATTAAATTTCCAGGATCTTCAGTTCTTTAGAAATTGACTTAATGGCTGATGTCATCAATTACAAAAGTTAATTGAACTTGATGGAGCTTACATTGAGAAACAAAGTTTATATTTTTAATTTTTATCCTTTAATTTAATTTTTCACTAATTTTTTGAAGTTCCTCTGTGTGTGTGTGTGTGTGTGCGCATAGGTGTGTGTCTGAAGTAATATTTGGTCTTTAAAAAGAGCCTTAAAAAAGAAGAAAATTTTGGACAACATGGATAAATTTTGACTACGCTATGTTTAGAGAAATAAGCCAGGCACAGAAAGACAAGTGCCACATGATCTAACTTATATGTGGAATCTAAAATAGTTGAACTCAATAGAAGTAGAGAATAGAATGGTGATTTGGGGCTACAGTTGGTAGGCTTGTATGGAGAGTAGGTTAGGGAGATGTTGATCAAAGGATACAAAATTTTAGTCAGACCGGAGGAATAAGACAAAGAGATCTATCATACAACATGGTGATTTTAGTTAATAAAAACTTACTATATTCTTGAAAATTGCTAAGAAATAGATTGTAAGTGCTCTCACAACAAAAGGAATGATCAGTATGTGAGGTAATGTATATGTTAATTAGCTTGATTTAGCCATTTCATAGTGTATACATACTTCAAAACAACATATTGCAGATGATAAATATGTACTTCTTTTTAAATTTCAAATAAAATAATAAGCCCTATTCCATGTTAAAAATATAAATAAAACTTCTATTTGCTTCTTTAAAGAACATTAATCATGCATACTTGATGATGGAGTCTAAAATTAATGAGTATTTTCATCTTCAACTTAAATGGTTAAAAAATTTAGAAAACTTTATCTCTGGCCTATTCCCACCATACTTTATGTTATTGTTCACCAGTGTTTCAGTTCTAGCTAACTTGTTAAAAGCTAATAATATTTGGTTATTACCACATAATACATGTGTGTTTATATGTATCTACATACATATGTAGATACATATAAACAATATGTAGTACACACATGCAATATTATATCTTATATACATTCCGTTATATGCAATGCACTCTTTATTGCTTTTAATATTTTTCTCTTTGTTTCCAATGTTTGGCAGTTTTCCTATGATGTGTTAGACACATGCACACACACACACAACCCATACACAACATACACACACATTTACATTTTTCCATCTACTTGCCAATTTTTTTGTATATTTGTCCCTTGCACTTATTTTTTTCTTTCAGGTTTTATTTCCTATTACTTGAAGGAAATAGTCTGACAGTTCATTCTTTGAGACCCTGCACATAAATAAAAACTCCTAATTTTTTTTAATCTGAAAAGTATTTTGTCCTTACATATGAATCATACTTTAGCTGGGTATAGAATTCCAGGTTAACAAAGATTTTTTTCTCACAGTTTGAAGATGTTATACCATTATATTTTAGCCTTGGTTTTTGCTCAAGAGAAATTTCACTGGTTTCTTTTTGGGGGGAGATTTTCAACTAATGACCAATGGAAGTTGATAGATAAATAAATCAACCTGGCTAGGTATGGTTTCTCACCCCTGTAATCCCAATGCTTTGAGAGGCAGGAGGATTGCCTGAGGGAAGTAGTTCAAGACCAGCCTGGGAAACATAGAGAGACCTTGTCTCTACAAAAAAGTACAAACATTAGCTGAATATGGTGTTGCATACCTGTAGTTATAGTTATTTAGAAAGCTGAGGGGGAAGAATTCCTAGAACCCAGGAGTTTGAGGTTTCAGTGAGCTTTGATCACACCATTTCACTCCAGGCTGGGTGACAAAGTGATACCCTATCTCAAAAATAAATATCTCAAAAATAAATAAACATAAATAAATAATAACTAAACCCCCTTGGGGCAATGGTCTACACTGTCTCCCAGAGTTGCCTTGGAAATTTTATTTGCTTATAATTTTTCCTTGCTTAATAATGTACCTTTTATTTGCTTCCTTCCCTTCTATATCTCACTACTCTGTTCCTTCCCTTCATCTTCTCCCAATTGAACTATTTGTACTCACAGCCTCGTCTCAAGATCTGATGGTTGGGGAGCCCAAGCTAAAATGCATATAGATAGCATCACCTAGCTCTGTTTCCCTCTTGCTTCCAGGTGAATTTAGACAGGATAATTCATGAACAGATTAGAGAGTGGAGGGAGAGAGGGATTTTGCACACTATAATATCTGTCAGGGCTTTATCTCTTTATCACTACAGCTCTGTGGCTCTATTAATGACCAAACCTGAGTAACATTGTTTCTTCTACCTTGGCTTGAAACCTGAGTTATAGGTCTTACAACTATTGCTAGTCTCACGGTGCCTCAATGTGCTTGGTTTTTCCCTCTGTCAGTTATCAATTTATTGCCTCTCAGCCCAAACTTGCAGTTCTGTAGCACTGAAAATAAAACGTGCAAACAATTCTCGTTTGCCAGCTCGTTCAGTATGAAACTTTATTAATAGAGAGCATTAAAGAACACTTCATGGCCATAACGAAGGGAAAGGCCTCTTTTTGTTCCTGCATGCATATTTTTAACACAGTGAATCGGAATGTGGGAGGCATGAAAACATTCTCTTCAGCAGTCTTCTAGGGACCAGTTTTGGCCCACTCACAGCCTCTGGCAAGTTTTTCTACAAGCCACTGGGCTCTTAGTTTGGACCAGCACTTTCTGAAAAGTTTTTCTGTCACCTGGTCGGCTGTCCTATGGACCAGCTTCAGCTCGCTCCCTCTGGTGCAGGCTGCATGTGGTGGTGGCCAGGATCTCTTCAAAAATATCTGAATCTCAGCTTCAAGAGGCTGGATTATTCTGCTAAGGCTGCTCTGACAAAATGACATAGACTGCAGGGCTTCAACAAAAGAAATTTATTTTGTCATGTTTCTAGAGACTGGAAATCCAAGCTCTCAATGCCTGCGGTGTTAGTATCCAGTGAGGGCTCTCCCCTGGGGTCACAGACGGCCGCCTTCTCTCTGTGCTCACATGACCTTTTCTCAGTGCAGGTGCATGGTGGGAGGATGAGTGCCAGTGCATCTTCTTACAAGGACACTAATCCCATCAGATCAGGGCCCCACTCTCATGCCCTTAATTTACCTTAATTACCTCCATAATGGCCTTGTCTCCAAATACAGTCACATTGGGGGTTGAAGCTTCAATATATGAATTTTGGGGGACACAATTCAGTCTATATCACAGGCCCTCTTTAAGCTGCCTCTTTGTTCACTTTCTCTCAGGCAACAGGTGGCAGCTGCTTTCTGCATTTTCTTTTAGAACCCTTGAGAATTATTTTACTTCTTTGTGAAGCAAATCATTATTTTCAGTTAACAATTCTTTATATCAGCTTCCCCTGTTTCAGCTACTGATGTAGTTTCTTTCTCTGACTGGACCTTGTCTGGCACCCCCACCTTTGTAAGTAGCCTCTTTGTTAAATTTCTTCAATTCCAACTGAGTGGACTCTCTATGTCTTTTGGGGATCTTGGCTGATATAAATTATTTTACCAAATCTGGCTGATCACCAGGCAACTCTAATAGTAAGGTCACAGTTTATCCAAAATTATTATTTTGTTCTCTCTGATGATTGGTTCCAAATCCCCCATCTCCTGTTTTGCATCAGCACCCTCTACATAGCCCATCTCCCTTCCTACACTCCAAGGAGCTCCATCCTTTCAGGTCTAATCACTCAATTCTATCCTTTTTACTTTGAGTTTACCCCCAACCTTGCCCCACAAGACTGCATGAGGCCCATTAAGAAAACCGCTGACTTACCACAACATTATGTGTGCGTATTTTACAAGAGGAGAAATAATCAACGCAGAGACAGACGTCTTTAATGGTGGAATTTATGGTGGGCTGATAAAAAGTGTCTTGGGGAGAGTCCGTTTTGAAACTACTTTGGTTCTGCTTTTTCTTTCAGGTGTCCAAGCGAAAGTTAATGGAAGTGTAGGTCTACATGTGCAGAGAATCGATAATTAAATTTAAGCCCCCCAAACCTATGTTTTGCTTGTTTTTTTTTATTAGAAGAGTTGGCAGATTCTTATCAGTGAAACTGATATTTGGTTAGGTTATTACCCAAGGCCACAGAGAGAGTGAGTGGCAAGAGGAGTGGTGGTTTTCCAGGCTTCTGATTTTGCCTAGTCCCCTAGTTCATGCTGAAGGATGTAATTTTAGGGACAAAAGAAAGTTCAGTTGAGGAATTTTGTTTTTAGTGCAGTGGTTGTTTATTTAATTAGAAATTTGCTTTCCAGCAATTTTCTCTGCATATTTAAATTCAGCTTTAAAATGTATTTCTTTCTTTTTATACTAAAAATTCCATTAGATTGTTAAAAATTACATATTTTATGAGAAAACTTCTATTTATTTGGGAAAAATAGAAAAATCATATAGAGTGGTGCAGAGAACAGAAAAAGATCAGACAGTTCTTATGCAAAAATATGTTAAAAAGTTGAGAGAGTATTTTATATAATTTTTATGTTTTTTCACTACTAATATTGTTTTTCCATGTAATAAAAAATGTTAGCACAATTTTAGTGACAGGATCACTAAATAATTAAAAATGTTTCAGATGAATTACCCCCATAAGCTTAGCTCTAGGGGTGACTAAGGCCAGGCTTTTGGGTGGGAAAATTAGTCAATCTATTCAATTAAAAAATCATTTGGGGCTATTGTGATTTAACCTCTTTGGCCAACCTCTCTGTTTGGGAGAGAAGTGAGGTCAGCATCTTTTCCTGGCATTGAGAGACCAGGAAATTTTCTGGCCAACATCCATGGGAGAAATCTGACTGTCATACCAGCAAATCCGAAAAGAAGAGGAGGCAAAATTATGCTGGTACTGAAAGGATGATGGTAGAAAGATAACTAAGAAGCTCGTGTTTGCTTCCAAGGGACCTCACTCCCCTCTTGCCCAGAATAACAGCAGATGAGCAATTCCTATGCTGCCTCCACGGTACTGGGAGGAACAAGCATGAAAGCCAGGCCTCCCAGCTTGGAAGATGCAGCTCTCTGAGTTCCTCTTCCAAGTGTTCTTTATTCTCCAAGCATTGATTCTGTTTAACATTTTGCACACCTTAAGGTTGCAAACAGAAGGAAATAAATGTGGAAATGCTTTTATCAGTGTTATCCACAGAAACTATCCTTTTCTTGTCTTCTGAGCAGTTCTATTGCTACTGCTTCTTCAGAGACTGTAATTTCTGTTGATGTCTGTCTATTTTTGACATTTTTGTCTTATTAATGGATCTATTTCTCTTGTTTACTCCCCCTTGGACTGAAAGTTGATAGATGCATGCATTCCACTTGAAGTCTTTGCGGCCTTCTTGCATCCCCCTTGCTCTAAGCAATAGTTCATATATAAGAACTGTCACCAAAGTAATATGGTCCTGCTTGTTGTGGTGTGTGAGGTGCCTGGAGGCCTCTTCTGCTCACAGTCCCATGCAGTAAACATGAGTGGAATTTTAAGAAGGACATAAATTACTTTTCTAAGTTATATTTTAAAGTGGAGAGAGGGAAAAAGAGAACTCCTGTTTCCCAGAGATATAGCCTGACCCAAAGCCTGTGGATTTGTGTGATAACCTCTGAAATGTAATAACCCCTGACACTTGCTTTTTAAAAGAGAAAATTCACATTCTCCTTCTCTCCCCACCTTCAGGAAATATATATGTATTGGTTTTGCTATGAAATTACAAGTGGAAAAGAAGTTTTAGATTGACAGATTAACTCTTGGGAAAATTTTTAAAAAGCAACCCTTAAAATAGTCTTTTTGGCAAGCTGAGAATATAGCCTACTTATAAGGCCAGTGAGGAATATTTTTAAAATAATTTCAGCCTTTATTTTAGATTCAGGGGGTACATGTGCAGATTTGTTATATAGGTATATTGCGTGATGCTAAGGTTTTGGGTATGATGGATCCCATCACCCAGGTAGTGAGCACAGTGCCCAGTAGGGAGTTTCTCAACCCTTTCCCCCAACCTTTATTCCCCAGTTTCTATTGTTGTCATCTTTATGTCCGTGAGTACACAGTGTTTAGCTCTCATTTATAAGTGAGAACATGTGGTAGTTGGTTTTCTGTTTCTACATTAATTTGCTTGGGATAATGGCCTCTGGCTGCATCCATGTTGCTGCACGGAACATGATTTGACTCTGTTTTATGGCTGCCCAGTATTCCATGGTGTACATGGACCACATTTTTTTGTTATCCAGCTTACCACTGATGTGTGCTTAGGTTGATTCCATGTCTTTGCTATTGTGAATAGTGCTGTGATGAACACATGAGCATGTGTCTTTTTGGTAGAACAGCTTCTTTTCTTTTGGATATATGACCAGCAATGGGATTGCTGGTTCAAACGGCCATTCTAAGTTTTTTGAGAAATCACTGAGGAGTAATTTGGATGTTCCTGTGAAGTTCGCTCTAACTTGTATTATTGTTACTGCCTTTAATTTGCATTTATTTAATGATGAGTCACGTTGATAGTATTTTCTATGTTCATTGGCCATTGGTTTATTTCCTATAGCACTGCGAATTTTTTTCTTTTATAATTTAGTACTTTTAAAATCATTTTATTAAAAGTGTTTAATTGCTAATCTATGATTAGAAAAAAAAAAGCCCTGAAAACTAAGTGAAAATTGAAAATCTAGAGTGAAAAATGAAGTCTTTATTCCATTTCTGTTTTCCAGATCTCCAGTTTTGCCTCCTTCCTGGTGACCACTGTTATCCATTTCTTGTCTTTACAGTGTCTTAGAGATATTAGGCCTCCAAATCTTCCTTTTTGCTCCTTCATCTGGCTTTGTGGAGTTAGAAGCCAGAAATGCTCAGTGAATTTGGCTGGGCTATGATGGCTTTGGCTACCATGGCCACAGCTGGAAAACTTGAAACGTTGGCAATTTAGCACAATTTTTACTTTATGCCCACATTCCTTCCTTGTAGTTCCCCGGTGTCTGCCATCAGGGGTGCTAGCTTGACCTCACCAGTTTGGTAGGGAGGTTGCAGTTCTCACCCTTACTTGAATCTTGGGCTTTTCTTCAATAGTTTGTTCTCTTTGTATGATCGAGGCCCTCTTGAGAAAATCTCCTACATGGGCCCAGGGCCCCAGACTCTATAGAAGGAATTTCCTTCTCATTTGAAGTGAAGGGGAAGTGACAGGTGTAAGAAGGGTACTAGGGAAAAGTGTAGCAGCATGCTGATATAAGGGCCATAGAAAATTTCCTACGGGGGAAGTTGTCAATTAGCCTCATCTCTAGGAAGACTTATGTCTGCAATCACATTCATGATTTTGTTACAGGCTCTGTGCTGCAGTCACCCAGCATGCTTCCAAGCTTTTATGAAAGTGTGGTGCTCTTGGCGAATGAAGGAAAAGGATCAGTCCTCAGGATGGGAGAAGCATGTCAGTGTGGAGGGTAGAGGCTATGGAGATCAAGGCTGTGTTAGCTCAGACTGTCATAACGGAATACCACAGGTTGGGAGGCTTACATGACAGAAATTTATTTTCTTACAGTTCTGAAGACTGGAAGTCCCAGATCTTGGTGCCAGCAGGGTTGGAGTCTGGTAAGGGCTCTCTCCCTGGATGGCAGGCAGCGGCCTCCTCAGAGTCCTCACACGGCCTTTTTTCTATGCGTTCATGCAGACAAAGGGATCCACCTTCTAAGGTCATTAGGATTCCACTTTTATGACCTTAATTTAACCTTAATTACTTCTGTAAAATCCCTGTCTCTAAGTACAGTCACATTGGAGGTTAGGGCTTCAACAAATTTTAGGGTGCACCACTCAGCACATTAAAGAAGGTGGTGGCACAGGTGCAAGACGTAGCCTGCACTTTCTCAGGGAAGATGAGAAATATCCCTCTCTTTCCCCAAATTTACCAGAAGCTGTCTTTATGATGGGATGGGCAGAATCTTTGGTTTTTTTAAACAATGTGCATCACTGAACGTTTTTTGTTGTATTCCTGCATCAGAGTTAACTTTCCAGCTTTCAATCCAAGGTGATGCCTGCTAGCATTCAGGACAGGGCTCACAGAGGCAGGCATGGCACTCACTCCTCAAACTTTCACTAAAATGAGAATCTTCTTCATCAGATGACACAACATGTGTAACTCAAAACAGTCACCAAAACCACACAGCTACTAAACAATCGCAGCTAATGGAGTTATGCTTAGCAAAATGGGGCACTTGTGTGAAGTGGAATCTTCCTTCTTAAATATCAAAGTGGCACCCAACCTGAAGGGACGATTTCACTGCAGAGATCCAGACCTGTCCCCAGCGTCAGCCACCAGAGCTGCAGGGCCTCTGTGGAAATGCAGTTAGCGCCATTCCTGGGTGATGAACATGTTCCACTCTGTTTTCAGAGCCAGCCTCTTCTTGAGCAGAAAAATGATAGATTCTGCTCCATCCAGGAACACATAAGCCTATGACTTTCCTTTCAGAACAACCAGCACAATGCATTCAAAAGAACAATTGTTTGATTATGGTTGCAATTTGTAAAATATCGGCTTGGGGAAGGGAAGGCTGAGAAGGGGCTTAGCTCAGCTCATTGAAGTTTCTGAATAATAAAAATAGGACTCTGTGCTCCATCTGCACCCAGGGGGCACTAGGATATTGTGATGAAGTTCACAGGGTTGGGAATCAAACCCACCTGAGCTAAGACCCTGGCTCTGCCTCTTGCCAGCTGCAGGACTGTGGCTGTTCAATTCCTGGGTTCCTCCAGCTGTGAGGTAGGGACAATTATGTTATAAGGTTATCGTCTAAGACAATGCTTGTGACTGTCTTAGCACAGTGTTTAATACTTACTAAATGCCCCAGAAAATGTCTGCTTTAAGTGGGATGTCAAATAATTGTCCAAAATTCAACTTCGAGATGGAAAGGACACTATTAGTATTTACTCTGGGCCACAGGCATAAACCTGGACTTTCCCAGGCAAATGGTCGTGTATCGTCCTGCCAGCCACAAGGATGAAGCTGCCTGGTGTAGCTTCTGTTTCTAACTTGATGGCCACTCAGGTGTAGTGGAAGATTTCCTCCCAGTAACAGGTGGATTTGCCTTGAAATTGGAGAAAAGACACCAAAGTTGTAGCTAGGATCATGTTATGGATTGAATTTTGTTTTCCAAAAAAGGTCTGTTGGAATTCTAACTACCAGTACCTCAGAATGTGACATTATCTGGGACTGGGGTTGTTGCGGATGGGACTAGCTAAGATGAGGTCATTCTGGAATAGAGTGGATCCTTAATCCAACATAACTGGTGTTTTTATAAGAAAAAGAAAATTCAGACAGAGGCACTGAGAGAAAATGGAGGCAGAGTTTGGCACTATACTGTCACAACTATCAAAAGCCAAGGAGCAGCTGAGCTACCAGAGGTGAGAAGAGGCAAGGAGAGGAATCCTCCTGGAGGTTGGAAAGGGAGCATGGCTCTGCTAATGCATTGAATTTGGGCTTTTAGCATACAGAAAAGCAAGGCAATGAGCTTCTGTTTTTTAAGCCAACCAATTTGTGGGCTTTATTAAGGCAGCCCCGGGAAACTAGCACAGATCACAACGCTGACCAGCTCTGTGGTGTTGAACAGACCGTCCTCCCTGCTGAGCCTCAGTTTTTTTACTTTTTTACTCTGTTCTTTAAAAGGAGAACTGAGGCCGCCACGGTGGCTCACGCCTGTAATCCCAGCACTTTGGGAGCCTGAGATGGGCGGATCACCTGAGGTCAGGAGTTCAAGACCAGCCTGACCAACATAGTGAAACCCCGTCTCTGCTAAAAATACAAAAATTAGCCAGGCATGGTGCTGGGCACCTGTAATCCCAGCTACCTGGGAGGCTGAGGCAGGAGAACTGCTTGAACTTGGGAGGTAGAGGTTGCGGTGAGCCAAGATGGTGCCACTGCACTCCAGCCTGGGCAGCCTTAGACTCTGACACACACACACACACACACACACACACACACACACGGAACAAAAGACTCACAGGTAGTGGTGAGGATTCAACATTGTGAGGTAGGTGGAAGTGTTCTCTCAGCACATTTCTGTCCAAGGGAAAAAGAGAGAGGTGTGTCCCCTGTCCCGTCTTTCCACAGTTTAAAGACTCTTTGCTGCCTAACAGAGAGTGGATGCAGTCAGCAAAACATATTATTAGTAAAAGACAAAAAAGGTTATTCTAGTTACTTGAACTGAAGGATTGGCTAAACCAAGGGGCCAGTTAGACATGCAGGTGCTGAGGACCTTGTAGAGCTCTGGCAGCCCCTCCATGAGCGTCTCTGTGAGCCCCACCCCCAGAGGGTGTTAACAGGAACAGTGGGGATCCTGGTCAGAATGTGGGGCTCTGAGGACATTTGTCAGAGGACTAAGGAAGGGACAGGTAGGCAGATTCCTGAGGGAGCTCATAAACCCTTAGCCACAGTGCTGGTTTCCCTGGCTGCAAGCCTGGGGACATTTGCAGATTTAAAACAGCCACTGATAGGAGCGATTCGGGAATTTCTGCTTACCCATCCCTGCTTGGCAGTGCTGAGACACAGGGGTCTTTATCCAAGCCAGGCCCTGCTTGGAATCAGGACTGAGAACAGTTACCAAGGCCATATTTCAGAACCTGATGTTCTCAGAATCCAGGCAATCTTGGAAAAAGTAAATGTAAGAAGGAAAAGTAAATAAATAATTGAAAGAACAAATAAAAAGCTGTCTGAATTGTGGCCTGGAGTTTCAGTCTATTAGGAAGGCAGAGAGGACTGAGGGTGAAGGTGACACAGGAGGCGGCAGCGTACACCTGGGACAGGAGTTCCAATGACGTTTCCCTCAGAGGGAGCGTAGTTTAGTGTTCACTAAAGCAACAAATCCGAACAACACTGAGAGCTGGTGCGGATTATATTAATAACAAAACACATCCCGGTTGTATGTAGGCCCTTGCACAAACTCCTCCTCTGCGACTTGCTTCCCTGCCTAAGAAAGTTGAGCTGTTAGGATGGCCATGTGCCCCGGGGCTCTACGTGCTTCAGCTCAGTGGCTGTAGTCTCAGCAGGATTCAGGGCCCGCTCTCAGGAGACGAGACACCAGTTTCCGTGGTGCTCTTCCTCATCCTCTTCTCCAAATAAAAGCCAGAGTAGTCTCTCTAACATGTGAATCTGATCACATCTGTCCCCACTGAGAATCCTCCGTAATGTCTGTCCTCAGAGAGACTGTGGTGTCCTCAAGGTGCCTCTGCCTGAACGGCAGGACTCCTGCCTGCCTTGATGACATCAGCTCCTGCTCCTCTCACTTTCTGATTCAGTTCCACCCACACTGTCTTTTTTATTCTTTGACATTCCAAAACTGACTCCAAGAAAATCACTCTGTGGTCCATCTTCTAGAATTCTCTTCTGGATATTTATATGGCTTTTGCTTTCTTTCTGGACAGGGCTTCTCTGGCCTCAGTGCACAAAGAGACAACTCTTCTCCCTCTGTCTGCATAGTGGTTATCACTGCCTGATGTTAAGTTAGATGACGATCACCTTTACAGAGTGCTGATCCCCCTACAGTGTCAGTTCTCGGAGGGTAGACACTTTGTCTCATTCCCCACAACCCCCAAGCACCTAGGACAGTGCAAGCATCTGGTGGGAACCTCAGTAAATGTCCACTGAATACATAGATGAGTAAATGGATGCATGAATCAAGTATTGAGATGCAGAATTACAGCTTGAAATTGCTGTCAACTTTTGTCACAA
The DNA here is from genome assembly GCF_028885655.2 of Pongo abelii. Classification (NCBI taxonomy): domain Eukaryota; kingdom Metazoa; phylum Chordata; class Mammalia; order Primates; family Hominidae; genus Pongo; species Pongo abelii. The sequence continues at coordinate 33,436,030 of NC_072005.2, read as the reverse complement.
ACCTGTGTTCCACAAAGCCTTAGGGCTTCATGTGCTGGCAGCTGTGTGACCATGGACAAATTCTCTCTCATTCATTCACTCATTCATGCATCACTCAACAGATGAGGATCATGCACCGGTGAAGGCCTGGCACTGTGCAAGATGCCTGGGGCACGCTGCTGAGCAGACAAACCTGGTGCTGCTTTTCATAAAACTCATATTCTACCAGTAGCATAGTCAGTCAATTTAAAAGGCAAACAAATTTAAAAAAAAAGAAGTACTAGGTAGTGATATAGGCTATTTATAAAACAAAAAAAGGAAATGGAAAAGAGAGCAGCTGAGGTAGGTGAAATATGCTTCACCCAGATGCCTGGGAAAGTTTTTTCTGAGCAGGAACACTCGGACTGAAACCTTAATGAAGAAGCTGGCCTGGTGAAGAAATCCAGGCAGAGACAGAAGCAAGTGCAAAGGCCCTGAGGCAGGAATAGGCTTTGAGTGTTTGAGGAACAGAGAGCAGACCTTATGGCAGGAGCACAGGAGATGAGCAGCAAGAGACGACCTTGACCAGCAGGCAGGTGCCAGGACTTACGGGAGCTTTAGAGTCCTCATATGTGAAATGGGCCCAGGAGATGAGCAGCAGAGATGGCCTCGGCAAGCAGGCAGGTGCCAAGACTTATGGGAACCTTAGTGTCCTAGTCTGTGAAATGGGCACGGGAGCACCTATACTATAGGGTTGTCCAAGGGATCATGTAGGATAATGCACGCAGTGCATACAGCACATGGCTGAGTACATTGTAAACAGAAGCTGAAATCATCATTCTAGCACTGACGCTTTGCCAGAAAGGGCACACAAACTTCAATGTTTGTAATAACTTTACTGTCTGGTCTGAGTAAGGCAGGACCTCTTGGCCACTGAGAGACAGAGATGGTCTGGAGCCCAGATGCATGCCCTCCCCCTGAGCCCTTGCTGCCTGCTCTCCCATCTGCCTGTCTGCCTACAAGTTTCCATAATGTTCATTCATTTTCAAATGGGTACACATGGAGACAGGCAAGAGCCACTGGGCATGAATGTTTCTGCTTGTTATAATCAGTTTTGGGGCCATTGTGTAGCTGGAGGAGTTTTAAAAATCAAATTCTGATGTGTCAGTAAAAGACGAAAGAAGACCATAAAATATGAAAAGTCCTCACATCTTACCATGGTGAGACAGGGAGCCAAATCCCAGGGCCTGACATGGCTCTGGAGTAATTGGTTCGAAATTTGTCATCTCCAAGAGGGACTCCAGCCTCCTTTGGCTCTCCCTATGGTGAAGTTTCCACTCAGGCTGACAGGTTCAAATGACAAGGGCGGTGGCATTGGGAAGGTTTCTGGGTATGCTGGGCTGAATAGCACCCAGCTCCCCACTCTATCTTCCAAGGAGCCACCTACTTTGGCCTCTGCCTGAGTTTCTAGCCTCACCTCCCTGTGCCCGGCTGTGCTGGCTTCCATCCTGCCCCTGAACACTCCAAATCAGTTCCCTTCCTATAGCTCTTATATCCAATTTTACCTTTGCATGGCTGGTTTCTTTTTATCTTCTGTGATTTATCCCTGGCTCAGCAAGGCCTCCCTTGATGAGGCTAAATACAGCATCCCTTCCTTCATTCCCCACTTGATTTTTTCTCTAATGCTTATCACTGCTCTAAATTATTTTCTTTTTTATTAGCTGTTTCCCCTCAGTAAAATTGCATATGATATTAGAGAAGTGACTTTATCTGATTTGCTCCCCATGACACTTTAACATGTAGAACAGTGCCTGACATTTAATATAAGTGTTTGTTGAATGAATAAATTATGTGAGAGAAGCTAACATTGAACTTGAACTTGCACGGGAGAAAGTAAGAAAGTATTGGAGGAATATTGGGGTATCTCATATAATTGCGGAAAAGGTCGAGCATTTGAGGCATAGAAAATGCAGAGAGATGGCTGGGCCTCTGTTATCAGGGACTTGAATGCTCCTGGGACTCTCTCCATCTCTCTCCTCTGCTTCTGTCTGTGTGGGCATCATTCTACCTCACGGTGGATCCGCTCCCCACACAGCAAGAAATATAGCAGTGGAGGCTCACACATTTTAGTTTCTGACTAAAGAAGGAATCAATCTTTTATTAAATTCTCTTGTGAAATATCTCAGCCAAGAACTCTGATTGGCCTGATTCAGCACCAAGGAAATCTGGTGGAGGGGGATGATGGAGATGGCTCATGGAAGAATGTGGTAGCTCCTAGTGTCACTGTACCCATACCCATGAGTGGGAATGGAGTGAGGGGTCATTTCCAAAATAAAGAAGTATTGGGAAGATGTCCACCAGACTGGGCCTTGAAATGCATATACATGGGAACATTTGAAAAACTAGGAATAAGGATGGGAAGGAGAAAATATTTATCATAGGAAAAGCAAGCAGGGAAAGAGGCTAGAGTTAGGAAAACTGGTTGGGAAACCTCTGCAGTCCTCCAGATGTGAGGTGATGCATGCACGTGTGCCTTAGCCTGGGTTTCTCTGAAAGAGACAGGTGTTCTATATTACTGACAAGCATTGTACCAGGAGACAGGACAACATCTGACATTTAATCCAGGTTTGTTGAAGGAATGAATGATGTGAGGGAAGGGTGCAGCGGTGGGAGGAGAGTCAGTGAGTGCATGTGCCATTGAGCTGCCGCTGCCCTGTGTCAAGCACACAGCTTAGAGGGCATTCTCTCCTGTGAGGCACATAACTAACTGCTTCCAGGACAGTGCATCTGAGGGGAAAATAGAAAAGGAATTTATGTTCTGGAGGATTTTTCCTTGGTGAAAATTGGTTCCATGGAGCAGCAACTCCTCATACATCCAGACTGCACAGGGACAGGCACATAGAGGGTCTGCGCATCTCCTGCCTTATCAGCAGGGAAACCTCTAGGCATGAGGCAGGGCATTGTCAGGCTGCAGCGCCGAGGACCAGGGAGGTGGCGAGGGTCTGAACGGACACATAAAATGTGTCTGCTGCAGCGCCAAGATGGAACGGTGAACAGTTGAGAGAGAAGAGAGGAAGGATCTAGGAGATGTGTGAAGGTTGGATGGAGCTTGCAAACTGATTGGATGTGGGAAAGAAGGTGAACCAAGAAGCTAAGATGGTGCAAGGTTTCTCCAAGCTGGGTTGCCCAGGGTCTTAGGGTCAATCCCCTTTTTACTGTTTTCCTAAATTCTGATTTATCTGCTCAGGTTTTTGACCAAAAGACTTGATTTCTGGATCTCCAAACTTCACATTTCTCACCCACTTGGCAAATTCTGTCCTCACTGGCAAGTAACTAAGAGCTGAGATCTGGCTTTAAGTAAATAAAGCCAGGACACAATGAACCATTGGGGTAGAAAAAGCACAGCTGCCTAAAAGGTAGATCAGCACCGAGGCCATATTTAAAAAACACCAGGGGATGCTTCTGTCCATGTCCCAACCATAAACAGCAGCTGCAGCAGGTGGCAGAGGGCTCTGGTGGGCAGAGCGTGGCCTGTCTGTTGATGGGCTCTCTGTCATGACCCGAGCCTCTGTCCAGGCATGTCAGGAAAATTCAAGGACATAGGGTAGTCTGCTTCTTATCTCTTCCAGGGAATAGAATGGGTATTATATCGTGGGCAAAACAGCAGGTGGGCAAGAGTGAAAGGAAGCCCAAGATGGAGTGGGGATTGGGCCACATTCTGCAATGAGTGGGTGGTGTCTTACACATCACACTCATCTCCCCTTTGCTGCAGTTGACATCACTGCCAATAGTAAACCACAACCAAATAATAAAAACCTGTTTTCTTAACAACCATAGTGAGTTTGTGTGCAGTGGCAGGAAATTGCATGGAACTGGCATCTCTTAGGGTTTTAACTTCTAGAGGACAGTGCAAAAAAAGAATTATCATAGGAACTGAAAGACTATTGCTTTTGTCTAACCAAATACCTTGATAAATTGCTGGAGGGAGAAGATAGGACCATGGGGACATTTGTTAGTGAGAAGCAAGGCTTCAAATCAGAAAACAAACTGGCAGGCATCAGAAATGAGCAAAGGGTGGATTGGGGAAGAGTAGAAAAGGGAAGAAGAAAGAGGATGAGAGAGGAAGGATGGCTGAGCCCATGGCCAGGTGATTAAGACCAGGAGTGTTTAACTATCAGTTTTAGAGTCTGCTTTGTGTGTTTCACTGCAGTGGAACCCCTTTGTCTTCTCAAGCCTCCAGTCCTAATGATGACGGTGATAAAGCTGTTACTAACTGAGCTCTTACTAAGTGCCAAATACTGTACAAAATGCTTTACATACATTATCTCATTCAATCCTTCCAGCAGCATAGGAGTTGAGTATTACTATTATCCCCATTTTAACTATGACACAATGGAGGCTTGGAAAGATAATATGACCTACCCAAGATCACAAAGTTATAACACGGTAGAATTAACCTTCAAGCCCATGCAGTCTGATTCTAGAACTTGCTCTTAACCACTTACTTGCTCTGCTAATATGCTACACACAGATGCCATCTCTCTCTCTCTCTCGTGTGTGTGTGTGTGTGTGTGTGTGTGTGTGGCTACAGGAACTGCCTCAAGATGCAGGAGAGAGGAAGCATGAAGTTGAAGAGTTAGGTGACCACAAGATGGAAGCTCCCCATGCGTTTGTGGGAATGTGAGGCCAGGATTGGCCTTCCCCAGGGCAAGTTATAAAGATTATCCTTTCTAAATTTTAGAGGTCAGGGAGACCTTAGCTGATAACTGGTTTACTTTTCTAGACTAGCAATTCTCAATTTTGCATCTTGATAAGGAGGTGCTATTGTGAACAATTGTGAGGACTGCAGTGAGGATTCCTCCAGGAAATTTATTAATAATAAAGTAGTAGTGTTTGTAAATGATTTTTTGTTCTTGTGTAAATGAAAGCAGATTTAAGGCCATGCATGGTGGCTCATGCCTGTAATCCTGGCACTCTGAGAGGCTGAGGTGGGCAGATCACCTGAGGTCAGGAGTTCAAGACGACCAGCCTGGCCAACATGGCAAAACCCTGTCTCTACTAAAAATACACACACACACACACACACGCACACACACACACACACACAATAGCTGGGCATGGTGGCACATTCCTCTGATCTTAGCTACTTGAGAGGCTGAGGCAGGAGAATCATTTGAACTTAGCAGGCAGAGGTTGCAGTAAGCCGTGATTGTGCCACTACACTCCAGCCTGGGCTACAGAGTGAGACTCCATCTAAAAAATAAAAATAAAAAAAAGAAAACAGATTTAAGTTGTTCCCTAGAGCAACATGGCTTTCATCCATATGTATTCTGATTCACTTCCAGGAGTGAGGGAGAAAGGCTGCAGCTATGTCACACATTGCGCATAACTACTCTGTCTTATCCATGTTGTTGCCCATGATCCACATTATGCATGGAGACATTTTCCATCAAGAGGTGTCTTGGCACAAAAGCAGTTTAAGAATAACTCGACTGGGCAACTGCTGTATAACTAGAAGATTTTCCCCTCTCCTGGATTTTTGCAACACCTATAGCCCCTTGGAGAAAAAATGACATTAGGCATTTGCACGGGGGTTGTCTATATCATCATTCTGCTTTGCTATTCATTTTGGCTTCCAGAAGATGTTTAATTGCTGCCACATAAAAAAAGTGCAAACTGTGTAATTTTCCCCACTGTGGAAATGATGAATGGTGGTGGGGTAGAGGTGGCTCGGACTTTAATTGGTGAAGAAGTTGGAACTTGTCATATACACAGGCAAGTAGAAATTTGTTTATTCTCCTGACAATTTTGCAGATATTCAGAAGCAAGTCCACAGCCAACGAAGAAGCAACTCATTCTCCTAAAGCAGCATCACTTCCTTATCTAGATTAAGATGCGTGATGGAAGGAGACCTGCTGGTGCCCCCTACAATAAGCTGGATTACCCCCAGCTTTGCTCACCATGTCCTTACCTAGGGCTTATTTGCGTTTCAGAGAAAAGAGAGGGTGGGAGCAGCCAATGCTCATCCAACCCCAAACTGCTCTAGCTGCTAAGTTGCCAGCATGTCAACTGCAAGTCCCTTCTTGCTATGCAAGCTTTGAGCCCAAGGGCAGCCATGGTTGAGCTGTGGGCTGAAATAGTCAATGGGGACTGTTTTTGTGCAAGTTTATTTGGGAGCCTCAGTGGTCACTCAGTTGATGAAATGGTATTTTTAGGGGAAGCTTTTAAGCCAGTGTTGGCCAAACATTTTTAATCTGGGAGATTTAGTATAGCCCCACCAACAACAGAGGTAGCATTAGTGGTAGGGTTCTTATTCTTTTTTTCCTTTCCTTCTCTCCCTCCCCTCCCTTCCTCCCTCCCTCCCTCCCCTCTCTCCCTCCCTCCCTCCCCTCCCTCCCTTCCTTCCTTCTTTCCTTCCTTCCCTCCTCTCCTTTCTCCTTCCCTCCCTCCTGCCTTTTCTCCCTTCCTCTTTTTTCCTCCTCTTCCTTCCTCTCTCTTTCCCTCTTTCCCCCTTCTTTCCTTCCCTCCCTCCTTTCTTCTCTCACTCTGTCCTTCCTTCTCTCCCTCTCTGCTTTCTTCTCTCTCTCTCTTTTCTTCTCTCCTTCTCTCCTTTTTTCCTCTCTCTCCCTTTCTCCCTCCCTCTCTCCTTCCTTCTCTCTCCTTTCTTCTCTCCTTCTCTCCTTTTTTCCTCTCTCTCTCCCTTTCTCCCTCCCTCTCTCCTTCCTTCTCTCCCTCTCTCCTTCCCTCTCTTTCTTCCTCTCTCTCTTCCTTCTCTCCTCCCTCTCTCTCTTTCTTCCTCCTTCTCTTCCTTCTCTCCTTCCTCTCTCTCTTCCTTTTCTCCTTTCTTTCTCTCTCTCTTCCTTCTCTCCTTTCTCCCTCTCTCTCCCTTTCTCCCCCCTTCTCTCCTTCCTTCCTCCCTCTCTCCTTCCTTCTCTCCCTCTCTCCTTCCTTCTCTCCCTCTCTCCTTCCTTCTCTCTCTCTTTCCTTTCTTCCATCTTTTCACTATTTCTTTTTCCCCTCCTTTTATCCATTTACTCTATAAGCATATATATATATATATATATACATATATATATTCTTTGTTTCTGCTTTCTGGCATAGAACTCCTAAAACCCTTAGAATTTACTGAATAATAGGAGTAACTTTTGTTATTCATAACAAACCCCTTTCAACCATACCTGCATTAATGCTAGTGAGGTGGCTCTTTGAGAGTCAGTTCCTGGGAGTGTCTGGATAGCAGCTGGTCCCCAGAAAGATTAAGCTTTGATTAGGCTTGACTGAACAAGCTCTGCCTGCTGAGCCACTGGGAGGAGAGAAGGGCTGCAGTTAGAGTTCAATTACTGATGGCCAATGACATAATCAACCATGCCTACATGATAGAATTCCCTAAAAACCCCCAAAGGATGAGCTTCCAGATTGGTGAACATGCCAAAGTGCTGGGAGGGTGGTGTGCCCAGAGAGGTTATGGAAGCTCTGCCTCCACCCTCCACGCCCTGCACTAAGGGTCTCTTCCGTTGAGCTGTTTCTGAGTTGGAAATGTTTTCCTGAGTTCTGTGAGCCCTTCCATCAAATAATTCTACCTGAGAAGGGGGTCATGGATCCCCTCCATTTATAGCTGCTCCGTCGGAAGTACAGGTAGCCTGAGTCTTGGGCCTCAAGTGGGGTTTGTCCTGTGGGAGAAAATCTCTTAATGTGTGAGATGAGATGCTGACTCCATGCAGAGAGTGTCAGAATTGAATTGCATTATAGGACACCCAGTTGGTGCTAGAGAATATGTATTTATCCAACAACTAGTATGTCCCTAGTGCTATTAAAACTGAGAATAACTCATAAAAGCATCAATTTAATAAATATTTACTGTAGCAATCCCAAAGGGACTTTTTCATAATCATATTCAAATATTAGTTTATTCTTCATTTATCCTGAATTAGAAATAAAGTCAGAGAGCTTTTATTTGTTAGGCCATTAAGAGAGTCACTAGTGACCAAATATGACACTAAGAAAAAAAATTTGGTGAACTATATTGTGACTAACATTACAGAACTGCCAAATAGCTTTACCTACTGTGCACTTAAAACTAAATCAACATAGACAACTAACTCAGCAGTAAACAAGCATTTACCAAAACAGAGAGCAAAGGAGAAAGGAACAAAGGCAAGCCCAGGTGAGAAGAGTAGGATGGGTGGACAGGCCAAGGGTGTCTCCTATGTTCTCCTCTTCCTTGTTTAAGAATTTCTGGAGAAAAACCCTTGACATGTCCCTGTCTTAACACTCAAGACAGAGCAGCACTATTCACAATAGCTGAAAAGTGAAAACAATCCAAAGATCCAACTGATGAACAATAGAGGAAGGTAGCATATTCATACAATGAAATATTATATGGAAGTAAAAAAGACGAAGTACTGATCCATGCTACCACATGGATAAATCTTGAAAATATGCCAAGTGAAAGCCGGCAGACCCAAATGGCACACATTGTATAGTGCCGTATGTTAGAAATGTCTGTGTAAACCAAAAAGTACCTGAGGCAGGTCTCAATCAATTCAGAAGTTTATTTTACTAAGGTTAAGGACGCGCACCCAAGAGACAGGTCTGTGCCTTTCTCCAAAGATGACTTTGAGGGATTTACTATTTAATGGGAAAAGTGTCTGGAGGAGAAAGAGAGAGGGCATGGTCACATTGCTCAATCCATATGTTACAAGGGAAAAGAAGCAGTGGGGGAATAGTCAATTAGATATTCAGCTCACACTCAGTAAATCGGCTCTCTTTACACAAGATAAGGTGAACACAGAGTTGCTACCTGTTGAGATTTGTAGCCTTTCATCTGTGGCTCTCCACTTAGGAAGGAAAGGAAAGGCAGCTTCTTGCATGACTCAGGTTTTGGCTTCATGTTTTGGTTTTTTTTTTTCTTTTGGCAGAGTGAATTGGGGTCCCAAGTTTTTATTTTCCTTTTGCATTCATAAAAGGCAAATCCATAGATACAGAAAGTAGATTAGTGTTTCTCGGGGGATATGGAAAGGAAAAAATGGCTGAAGGAATGCTAATGGCTAGAAAGTTTCTAATTGGGGTGATGAAAAAGTTGTAAAATTAAATAGTTGTGGTGGTTGCACAACTTTGTGAGTATGTTAGAACACACTGAATTGTGGCCGGGTGCGGTGGCTCATGCCTGTAGTCCCAGCACTTTGGGAGACCAAGGCAAGCATATCACTTTGAGCTCAGGAGTTTGAGAACAGCCTGGGCAACATGGTGAAACCCCATCTCTACAAAACATACAAAAAATTAGCTGGTCATGATGGTGTGCGTTGGTAGTCCCAGCTACTCAGGAGGCTGATGTTGGAGGATCGCTTCAGTCCTGGAAATGGAGGTTGCAGTGAACGGAGATTGTACCGCTGTACTCCAGCCTGGGTGACAGAGTGAGACCTTGTCTCAAAAACAAACAAACAAACAAACGGAAAACCCCACTGAATCGTACACTTCAAAAGTATGAATTTTATGACATGTGAAATATATCTCAATATAATAATTATTTAATTAAAAATTGGGAATGAAAATATGAATAAAACTAAATTTCTATTTCTGTTTGATTGAGAGCAACCTCCAAAGCATTGCTGAAGAATAGAAGAGGTGCCCGTGTGTCTATGTGAGCACCAGAGGAGCCTCACCACGGACCTTGCATGCTGCAGTCACCAGGTTAGACTCACCCTGAGGTGGAAGGGACGAGTTAACAGGCACACTGGACACTATGCCAGGCTTCTCTACCTTATGCCTTTTCCATCTACCTTTTATTCTGTCTGTTGCTACAGCAATTGTCCTCTCGCAGGTGTAAACAGCCGGCACTCTGGTTTGCCTGTGCCATGTAGATCTTTTTCTCCTTCTTCCAGTGCTTCTCTGATACTGTGAAGTGTCTGTGACAGCCATCCTGAAAGCTTGCATATGTGACCTGAAATTGTGAGGGAATTTGCAGCCCCATGGGGGCCACACTTGACCAACAGGAGGCTGGAGACAATGGATAAATACTCCTCCTGTCCTCTGGCTGGAATGATTTGCAGTGTATCCTAAATGGCTCCTCAGAGGATCTTGGCAGAGTTCCGAATCAGTTGCCCATATTGGTGGCACCATATTGGCTGACCATCCTTTTCTGCCTTGCCCTTCTTAGTGTCCCATTCCTGTTCCCTGGGATCATAGTCCATTTTGTATGGATGCCTGTAGGCAGCTGTCTCACGCTCTGCTTTCATAGGGATGGTTGCAGGGTTGGGTCGTGGGGGCTCAGGGTAAGCATGAGGTTCCTTCAATAGTCCAAACCAGAGTAGTGAGATTTGATCCGCTTGGAGAGAAAAGCGTTGGTAGTCATGGTGATTACAGGTGTTTGAAGTCAATGCTAAAGCAGAACAACATTCACCAAGAATGATTCTGGAGGAGGAAAGGTAAGGCTTCTTTCATTTTCCTGGGGGTGAATGATGTACTCTCGTAGGCCTTGCAGCTCTATTTGAATTGTCTGTTCTGTGCCCAGATGAAGAATAACCAGTCACAGTCTCAGCTCTTGAGCCTGCAGCCTCCTGGGGGGCACTCAGGTGAACAGACAACTTGAACAGGAGTCTATATTTGTGCCAAGGGACTTCAGAATAGATAGAAGAACACGTGACCTGCATGCCGATATGCCAGTGGCTGTCTCCTCAGCCCCTATCATCTGTTACTGCAATCCTTTGCAATCTGGAATCCAAATGCTTTTTAAAAAATTAACTCTTAATAATTCACAGGATGGTTGTGGTCGCTTCTTCCCATACAGCCATTTCTGAGCTTTCATCCCATCTGTTCTTTCAGCTTGGCATGCCTTCCTCCCCTTTCTACTTATTGAAATCCTACTTACGTTCTAAGGATTGGGTGGATTGCTGCCTCCTCCTTCAGAAACAGTGAATTGCTCCCTGCTCCGCAGTCCTGAGTTACAGAGCTCATCGCACTGTGTCTGGCATTAGAGTTGGCTGTTTGCACATCTGTCTTCACCACAAGGCTAGAATTTGGGAGCAGAGGCAGCCTAGTGCACCCCATCCTCCCTGTGTCTCTTAGACACGTTTGGCACCTCGTGGCTGTGTATTGAGGATAATGTTACAACATAACCCTCCCTAATTGGTCCAGTAGTCCTTTCTGATAGTAAAGTGCAGAGCTTTGCAACAACAACGATAACACAACAACAATACAACGGCAACGATGACTCAGTCTTCAGTGGGGTGAGTGGTTTGGAAGAGTCATTGGAAGGGGAAGCCCTGGTGCCGCCTCGCCCTCAGAAGCCTCATCTTCCAGGACTGATCAGGACCAGGGTGCTGAACTCTTCATCTTCTACTTAAAGAACTTGTCTTAGGGGTTTATTTGTTTTATTTATTTATTTATTTATTTTGGCATCACTTCAGTGAGGCCAAAGCCCAGTGAGAGCACGTCTTCCTCTGCCTCCTGCTGCTGCACAGAGCCTTCATGGAGCCAGCTGTGCAGCTTCGGCAGAGTCCCACTCACACTCCTAGACCTCCTTCAGCTGAAGTGTCCCTGAGGACAGCAGCAGCCCCTCCCGAGCAGGTGCTCTGTTCCAGGCCCTGTGCTGGGTCCTGTGTGTGCATTTTCTCATTGCTTGTCATCCTCACTTTAAACACAGAATACTGAGATCCAGTGAGTGACGTTGCTTGTCTGGGGCCTGGACTTAAGACTCCAGGTTTTCTGTGGTCAGAGCTTGAGCTTATAACTATTGAGTTTTCCTGTTAAATCTGGGCACAGTGTACAATCTTCACCTTCTTATAAGCCTGGCTGGGTGTGGTGGTTCATGCCTGGAATCCCAGCACTTTGGGATTAAGCCAAGGCAGGAGGATTGCTTGAGTCCAGAAGTTCAAGACCAGCCTGGGCAACATAGTGAGACCCCATCTCTACAAAAACTTAAAAAATGGCACATGCTTGTAAACCCAGCTACTTTGAGGGCCTGAAGTGGGGGGATTGCTTGAGCCTGGGAGGCTGAGGCTGCAGTGAGCCATTATCACGCTACTGCACTATAGCCTGAGTGACAAAGCAAGACCCTGTCTTAAAAAGAAAACACACACACACACACACACACACACAAACAAAAACAAAACAAAACAAAAAAACAAACCAAAAGAAAAAGCCATTAACTTAACCAACAGAGGCCAGCTCCAAGCAGAGGGGACATCTCTGGAGGAAATGATCTCATCATAGCCTTGGGGTCTTTAGGGCTTGCTCTGAAGTTCAAATACATAAGCCTCCTTCTGTTTTTTCTTTTCTTCTTTCTCTCTTGTTGTCTATCATCCAAGTTTTTAACTGAAATGTTTTCAGTTAACATTCTGATAATGGATTTCAAACAGACAGCTAACTATTTTGTCCTTAATATTCTTCAGTGGGACAATACGTGTAGAGGCTGCTCTTAATTACGAAGGAGCTTGGCATTCTATTTAGACGAGCAAGGCCTCCTCTGACAGGCTGTAGTGGAGAATCCTGCCTGCTGGCATGTGGGTCATTATGCAATGGAGGGTAGCATTTAAGGATGCACCCAGGCCTGGCTTCTTATGCCCCTACTTTGGGAAGAAAAAAACTGTGTGAGTGATCGTGAACGACTCTGACAAGTTTTCCTTCTGAAATGCTATTCGGTAACAAATACAGCTTTGTCTTGTCTAGGCCGGTTTATGAGCATATTTCAGTTTAAAAATAGGTTTAAGACAACGAACAAAGCTAATGCAAAGTTCTGAGGCCAAAACGTCCAGTTTTCCAATAGAGGGAGGAATGGATGCTTGATGTGAAGTATTGCTCACCAAACCATAGAGCAGAAAGATGCTCGTATGTTCTATGAGGCTTTAAACACTAATTGTTACATTCCAAGTGGCACAAACACACACATATGATTTTCCCAGCGAGTGTGGTGACTGTGTACACAAAGTAGAACTCTTCTATGAGAAGCATTTGTTTCATAGCAGTTTCCTGAACACAGTGCTGGGTGGCACAGCTGTGCCTCTGAACACACTGTTCTTTCTGACAGGAGTTCCTCCCTCCCTGCTCACCACTCCCTGAAACACTCATCTGTATGTATTCTTGAAACTCAAGCATCTCCTTGCTTTGCAAGATGTTTCCCTACTCAGCCAAATTTGATCGTCCCATCTCTGCACTCCCTTTGCCTAGCATATACTTAGCTCTCATTGCTCAACCTTGCAAATGTTTACATGTCTTTATTTACTATTACAGGGTTTTCCAAACATCCTGTGTGTCTTACTTTCATGATTTTTCCTGTGTCTGTGTTTTATTCACACTATTAGTGTCTTAATGGTTTTCCTTAAGTTAGGTCACCTTTAACATTTGCAAGGACGCAATTCACAATAGCAAAGACATAGAATCAGCCCAGGTGCTCATCAATGGTGAATTGAATAGAGAAAATGTGGTACACACACGTATGTTTATTGCAGCACTATTTAAAATACCAAAGACTTGGAACCAACCCAAATGTCCATCAATGATAGACCGGATGAAGAAAATGTGGCACATATACACCATGCAATATTATGCAGCCATAAAAAAGAATGAGTTCCTGACCTTTGCAGGGACATGGATGAAGCTGGAAACCATCATCCTCAGCAAGCTAACACAGGAACAGAAAATCAAACACCACATGTTCTCACTCGTAAGTGGGAGTTAAACAATGAAAACACATGCACACAGGGAGGGGACATCACATACAGGGGTCTATTGAGGGGTGGGGGGCAAGGAGAGGGAGAGCATTAGGACAAATCCCTAATGCATGCAGGGTTTAAAACCTAGATGATGGGTTGATAGGTGCAGCAAACTACCATGGCACATGTATACCTATGTAACAAACCTGCAGATTCAGCACACGTATCCCAGAACTTAAAGTAAAATAAATAAATAAATAAATAAATAAATGCGTCCTATCAAAAAAGAAAATGTGGTACATATATACTATGGAGTACTATGCAGCCATAGAAAAGAATGAACTTACGGGTTTTTTTTTTTTTTTTTCCAGCAACACAGAAACAGCTGGAGGCCATTATCCTGAGTAAATTAACACAGGAATAGAAAAGCGAATGCCACATGTTCTCATTCATAAGTTGGGAGCTAAAAGTTGGGACACAAAGAAGGTAACAATAGATACTGGGAACTCTGAAAGTGGGGAGGAAGGAGGAAGGGTAAGGGCTGAAAAACTGCCTACTAGGTACGGTATTCACTACCTGGGCAATAGTACCATTAGAAACCCCAACCTCAACATCACAAAATATACCAATGGCACAAACCTGCCCATGTACCAACCACCCGAATCAGAAATAGAAAATAAATCAATAAAATTTGCAAGGCAGCTTAACATCACCTCTGTAGATGAGACACCAATAACAGTTGCTAAAGTGGTCACTGGACAACATTCTTCAGTTCCAGCAGAACTCTGTTGCCTATCAAAGCAGGCATGAGACCTGCTCTGTATCTGAGATCAGCCAGTGATATAAAGGCAATAGACAGGCTGGCACCAAACTCAGACCTTTTCCTAAATGTAATCAGAAGCATGGAAGGTGACTGAACATGCAGTAACTTTTCACTCTGCAGTGATGTGACTTCATACTGTGTCTGTGAATCACCTACAATTCCCTCTTATCCTACCCAGGGCAGGGGTTCTAATGTCTCACACTTTGAGAAACACTTTCCCCCGGACTGGGAGCTCCTCTGGAAGGCAGTGACAGGTCTTTCTCATATCTACTGTGCCTGGCACACAATAGAATGAACATTTCTGGGCAGAGTCAATATCATTGTACTATATTTAATGAACAAATGAATTCACTTTTCTTCCTGACTGAGGAGCACTGTGTTGGGAGGTCACAGATGCAGCCATCAGCAATGTATGCAGAGATTTTGAAGTTATGTGGCTCCTATTTTCTTGCCTGGTAAAATGCAGCACATATCTAACAATAGCTTTAACATTTACTATGTGGTAGGTACTGTGTGAATGGTTTGCACGATGAGATCATTTGAACCAGAGAGGCAGGTGTTTATATCACTGACTATAAGATGAGGAGGCTGGGGCCCAGAAAGACTAAGTAAGTTATTCAAGGGCACACAGCAATAAGTAACAAGATTAGGTGTTAAACCCGGTTAATCTCACTCCAAAGCCATCTCCACTTTACAGAGCTGCCTCTTTACAGTTCTTGATGGAAAGCCCAGGCTTGGGCATCTGGAGAGCTGGAGGCCAGCTTCTTGTCTGATGCTGATTCCCCATGAGAGCTTTGGCCTCTGTGTTCTCCAACTCTAAGAAAGGGAATGAGACAAAAGCACTTGGAAAGCTTGTTAAAACAACTAGCTCCAATTGACAAGCCAGAACCTCTGAAGGTCGGGTCCAGAACACCTCATTAAAAAAGAGAAATTACAGATGAATTTTGTATTAGTTTCATGTTGTTGTGACAACAAATTACTACAAATGTTGTTCCTTATAAACAACGCAAATATATTATTTTAGAGTTTTATGGCTCAGAAGTCTGGTATGGACCTCACCAGGCTAAAATCAAAAGGTTCAAAGGGCTGTGTCCTTTCACTAAACTCTAGGGGAGAAGACATGTTCTTGCTGATTCAGGTGTTGGCAAAATTCAGCCCCTGAAGTGTCATTGCTGAGGGCAGTGTTTCCGTGTGGCCAGCAGCTGGCAATCATCTTTACCTCCCAGCATTTCCTCCTGGTTCTTGCACATAAGTCCCCTGTGTCTCCGAATCCACATGGGGTGTCACACCCTTCACACGCCACCATCGCTCTTGCCTCTTCTTCTGTCACGGCTTCCCTCTGGCCCACGCTTCTGCCTCCCATGTCCACTCACAAGGCCCCCCCTGGGTAATTCAGGGTACCCCCACCTCACGGTCCAGAACACTCATCACATCTGCAGACTTCCTTTTCTCAAGGCAGGTGACATAGTCACAGGTTCAGGGATTAGGGTGTGGACATCTTTGGAGGTCCACTATTTTTCCCATTCCAAATCCCACACTAAGTAGTGAGAAGATGGTCTGCCCTGTTATTTTTTTCTCTGCAATAATTATTTTGGCGTGATGGCCTTTTAGTTTTACTCTCTGTACCTTGAACAACTTTCTTTCCCCTCAGCTGCAGCTCATTGTTTCTGCTGCCTGGAGTATCTTCTCCCATCATATGTCACCATGTTGAAGAAGCACACACCATTAGCCAAGAGTCAGCTTGAACCCTCCCTGCTCTACAAAGCCTTTTCTGGGACCCTAGTCAAAATATTATTTTGTGCCTATTGTCTTATAGCATGCCACCTTATAGCATTCCACATGGGACACCTCCCAGGCTGCCTGGCCAGCTATTGCCCGCAGTAGGCACTGTGTGTGTGTGTGTGTGTGTGTGTGTGTGTGTGTGTGTGTATGTGTGTGTTGAATGGAACCAATGGAGCAGAGGCTTTGCTGGCCCAGTCACGATGGTCTTCTTCTTCTTCCAGAGATTGTGTTAGCCTAGCCATGTGACCCACCACTGGCCCTTGGGTACACTCCAGTGATAACTGCTTAAACAGAGTGACCCAAAATATGGTGCCACTTCATGGACTTAGATTGTCATTTTTGCATCTAAAAATGTTTACAGTAATTTAATGGATTAATTTTATGCTTGCTAAATATAATCATAATAAATAATTGAAGCTTGGATTTGTATATATTTTCCTTCATTAATTTGTTGATTTGTATTGTACTTTACAAAAATATTGATTCATAATGGATTGAAAATAAAAACAAACTAATTCTTCATCTCGGATAGTTTGAGAAGCTAGGGAACCTTGAGGAAAGGCTTTTATAACTAAAAGCAAGGATGTTCCTTCTCTGTGGGGTGTGCTGCATCTACACACGACACTGTATTCATCCAAGGGATCACATAAGAATTCTATATGGTTGGAATGTCAGAGCAGGAAGAAGAATTCCACCCTGGTGAAATGCCAGAGCTGAGGATACCAGAGTAGGACAGGCTGCTGACATTTATTGGTAACATTATTAGCTACTACTCACAGAGCACTTACTACAGAACCAGCACTTTTCTACATTATTTACAGAAATTTACTCATTTAATCCTTACAATGTTAACATACCATTGTTACCCTATTTTACAAAAGGAGAAACTGAGACAGAAAGAAGCTCAGGGGCAGGCCTGGCTTCTGAACTCAAACAATCTTGTTACAGAAAATGGCTCTTGACCATAATGACGTGATGGAGCCACAGACTGATGAGAGTTGAGCCACCCTGGAATCAACTATCTCGGGTTTCTGTATGTGAGGAATTAAATCCCCCTATCTGAGCCACTTGAGGTTGAAGCCATTACCTTTGGCCAAAAACACAGGCACTGACACAGTGAGAGAAGGACTGTCTCACCTGAAGTGTGTATTTGCTCACTTGCTGAGGAAATGGCTGGTAAAGCAATGGGTGCCATTGAAGGGGCGGGTTGCCCCTCCACACCTGTGGGTGTTTCTCGTTAGGTGGAACGAGAGACTTGGAAAAGAAAAAGACACAGAGACAAAGTATAGAGAAAGAAATCAGGGAACCCAGGGGACCAGCGTTCAGCATATGGAAGATCCCCCGGCCTCTGAGTTCCCTTAGTATTTATTGTTCATTCTTGGGTGATTCTCGGAGAGGGGGATGTGTCAGGGTCATAGGATAATAGGGGAGAGGAGGTCAGCAGATAAACACGTGAACAAAGGTCTCTGCATCAGAGACAAGGTAAAGAATTAAGTGCTGTGCTTTAGATACGCATACACATAAACATCTCAATGCCTTACAGAGCAGTATTGCTGCCCGCATGTCCCACCTCCAGCCCTAAGGCGGTTTTCCCCTATCTCAGTAGATGGAACATACAATTGGGTTTTATACCAAGACATTCCATTGCCCAGGGACGGGCAGGAGACAGATGCCTTCCTCTTGTCTCAACTGCAAAGAGGCATTCCTTCCTCTTCTACTAATCCTCCTCAGCACAGACCCTTTATGGGTGTCGGGCTGGGGGACGGTCAGGTCTTTCCCTTCCCACGAGGCCATATTTCAGACTATCACATGGGGAGAAACCTTGGACAATACCTGGCTTTCCTAGGCAGAGGTCCCTGAGGCCTTCTGCCGTGTTTGTGTCCCTGGGTACTTGAGATTAGGGAGTGGTGATGACTCTTAACGAGCATGCTGCCTTCAAGCATCTGTTTAACAAAGCACATCTTGCACAGCCCTTAATCCATTTAACCCTGAGTTGACACAGCACATGTTTCAGAGAGCACGGCGTTGGGGATAAAGTTCTAGATTAACAGCATCTCAAGGCAGAAGAATTTTTCTTAGTACAGAACAAAATGGAGTCTCCTATGTCTACTTCTTTCTACACAGACACAGTAACAATCTGATCCCTCTTTCTTTTCCCCACATGCCATCCACTCCCAGTGAGTGTTTGCAGCTGAACTGTCAGCCTCAGGCCTGTAAAACTGAATAGATTTGTTAGTGAACAACACTCATAACCTTATCTCACCCAAATTATGATTTCATTTGTCCTCTAAATCTTCCTCTAGATGGTGTGGAAATAAACTCTTTAAGATCTGTAAGCAGAGCAACTGCGGAACAGGCAGGGAAGTGCCATGGCCCGCCCACAAACACCATAATCAAGCAGCCTCCCTCCCGTGCCTCCCTCTGGATCTCTTTCTGCTTAAGGCAGACTCACACTGCTGTCTTTTGCAAGTGTATTTACAACATATTTCCTTCTAAAGCCAGGCCAAGAATTCACCTGCAGGGCCTGCGAAGATGCTGTCACATCTGTGTTTAGAGGCTTCTGAGATTTACAGAGTAGATTTTCCTGGCCCCACTTGTTCTCTGGTTGAGACAGATCAAGTGGACCTTTATGACCCCTCTTGAGGTGGCTCATTCTTGAATGACAGCTGCAGTCTCTCTTGGTGGCTTGAAGGTTTTTACTGAAGGCCATGACCTAGGAACAAATGATTAACTTGGCATGTTGATCATGCCACTTAGCCTTTGTGGTTTGGGTCACAGAAAACCAGACCACTTAGCCTTTCTGGTTTGGGTCACCGAAAATGAGATCAGAGTAGATGATTTTCACTACTTTCCCTTCATAAGCATCTTTTTGAACTTATCTTTATCTTTAATTGCAGAAAAGTTATTTTTAAAAGTTATTTTAAGAGAGAAAGCTATACAAGCTCTCTCCTAAAGTCAATGTTAAGGGATTTATCACTGTAAGTGACATTTTTTTCAAAGCTATGTTGGTGAAGATTTAAACTCAGGGGTTGAGAAGGAAACGATTAAGCAGATGTCACTGTTTGAGTTGAGGCTGTCCTTTGCAAATCTTCTTCCCCTTTAGCAATAAAGACAGAAGTAGTGATAGTGACATAATCTGCATTCAGATCATCAGAATGTTTTTGGTTCAAAACATGAGTCAAATACAGCTTGGCTCGATTCAATGCAACCCAGCCAGAACAATGTTTTGATTTCTTAATCTTACTCTTCTTCCTAAAAATTATATAATGGAGAGCTACTGGAGTCAGACTTCTCCTCCTTAGTGGACATTAGGAGAAACCAAGTCAGAGTGATTACTGCCCCATCTCCCTTTGACTTTGGGAATGAAAAGAAATTGTCTCAGCTGTTATAGACAGCAGTGTGTGTATTAGGCCATTCTCGCCTTGCTATAAAGAAATATCTGAGACTGGATAATTTATAAAGAAAAGAAGTTTAATTGGCTCACAGTTCTACAGGCTATACAGGAAGCATAACACAGGTATCTGCTGCTGAGGAGGCCTCAGGAATCTTCCAATTATGATGGAAGGTGAAAGGGGAGCAGGCTTCTCAGCTGGCAGGAGCAGGAGAAAGAGAAGGGGAAGGTGCCACACACTTTTAAACAATCAGATCTCACAAGAACTCACTCACTATCAAGAGAACAGCACCAAGGGAATGGTGCTAAACCATTCATGATGAAACCACCTCCATGATCCAACCACCTCCCACCAGACCCCACCTCCAACAATGGGGATTACAATTTGACATGAAATTTAGAGGGGACACATCCATGCTATATCCATGTGCATATGGGCAGGGAAGTTTGCTAAAGGTGTGAGTGCTGAACACAGTAAAGGCACTTTTGTAAGTGATGGTGGTTAAGGCTAACGGCCCCTCATTCTTTTCCACTTGGAAAGACATTCCTAAGCAGACTCAACTGAGATTTTTTCTCTGCCTCTTCATGAGAGGTAAATTATAGTGATCTGAGAATCTAAGCCATAGTCCAGAAGGAATCTTCTGTGAGCCACACCCATCCCAAGGCAAATGAAGCCCCAAGCAAAAGTCTTCCATCCTGGGGCCAGGGTGGTGGTGGTGGAAAATGAGGGCTGTGTGAGTGATGCCATTTTTTTTTCTTTTTCTTTACACACATGCACTCAGTAGGCAGGCCTTTCCTCCTTTTTCAAGAACCTGTTATCAAGAGGGCTTAACTGGAGGATAAGCTTGAGAATCTTGGAATAAGCCTTTTATGAGCCACAGCAATTGGCATAGAAACCATGCTGGCTCACACCTGACAAGGGGTTGAGTAACCATTGACATCTTAAGGATTTCCAATTGAGAAGCTCTCCCAATGAAGACCTGGCTTGCACAGGACGGAGTCTTTTTTTTTTTTTTTTTTTTTTTTTTTAGTTTATTTCACACACATCTGTTGCCTATTCTGGGATGGATTCTGCTCTGGCTGCTGAGCACATGGCGATAAAAGCCCTAAAGACAGAAGAATGAGACTTCCAGTGATGGAGGAGAGATGGAGTTAACTAAGTAAACATAACCTGTATTACTTAACCCTGGAAGTATTATTTGCTGTGGAGCTCAGAGTGCTGGGTGTGTAGGGAATAGGGCAGCCTGACTTGTCCTGAGTTTCAGGAAAGGCTCTCCTATTTGATGGAAATTTGAGATAACTAGAAACTGGCAAAATAAGAAAGAGTTTCAGGCAGAAGCAGGAGCATAAGGAACGAGAGACAAATGTGTATTTGAGGAATAGAATGTATAAAGGGCACTTTGGTTTAGAGCCTGGAGGGTGATGCAAGTGTTACAGACCCAGGACACACTCAGGGTTACATGATGAAGCCTCAAAGGCCAGGGTGAAGAGCTGAAAAGAGCCTGTTAAGAGAAGTGGGAGGCGTTTTAAGCAGAGTGTAAGATTAGGTTACTGTTCTTCGACAATCACTGCAGTTACTATGTGTAAATGGATTGGAGAAGAAAAGACATAAAATGTGAGACCAGTCAGTAAATAATACAATTGTTCAGCAAGAAATGATGAGTGACACTTGGGTGTTGTGGCATGCGTGTAAATTTTGTTTTGTTTTGTTTTGTTTTGAGGCAGAATCTCGCTTTGTCCTCCAGGCGAGAGTGCAGTGGCGCAATCTTGGCTCACTGCAACCTCCAACTCCCGGGTTCAAGAGACTATCCTGCCTCAGCCTCCCAAGTAGCTGGGATTACAGGCATTCACCACCATGCCCAGCTAATTTTTGTATTTTTAGTACAGACAGGGTTTCGCCATGTTGGCCAGGCTGGTCTCGAACTCCTCACCTCAGGTGATCTGCCTGCCTCAGCCTCCCAAAGTGCTGGGATTACAGGCGCGAGCCACAGTGCCCAGTCTGGGTGTAAAATTTAAATACTTGTCATCCAAATTCATTTCTCAAACCTTTCTATCCACTCAGAGGACAACAATGTTATGATTCTGTATGTGTTAAATTTTTTATCAGGGTTTACGTATCAATTACATTTGTAATGCAGAATAGCTGAACGTGTACAGAGTCACAGATGGGTCCCTTTGCATACTCAAGATAAGCAGTGTAGTTTCATGGGGCTTGGACACACAACTAAAGAGATTTTCAGCTATTACAAAGTTGTGCTTAAGACAGTTTGGTCATAGCTCTGATTTATTAGATGTTGAGCTCTTGGTCTAGAACAAACCTCCAATAAAGGCATTGTTTTTGTGGAGAAATGCAATTAGCTTTATAATAGTATGCTTTATGGGTGAATTCGCAGGGGATTCTTTGGTAAAAAGTGAGAAGTGGCTATACCCTATTGATTCATTTATTCATCCAACCATTCATTTTTGAGCACCAACTATATTCTAGGCTAATTATGTGCTAGATACAGGATATAGCAAGATGTCCTCAATAAGAAGTTTGGAGCCCAAAAGGGCCAGGCTCATCTTCAAGCAGGAAAATCCCAAACCTAAACTTCATCTCATCCGAACTCATGATAATCTCTGCTGTCATATTTTCTCACACCACCCTTTCTCCCACTTAGCTGGCCCTTTATTGCATCCAGACAGACATTATTCATAGGCACAGTTCCCTAGAGACCCAAGCCGAGGGGCCAAAAAGAAAAGGCAAAGAAAGCCAATTTGTTCAAACAGATTGTTGTGTAATATCTGTCTAGGCCTTGAGTTTTGTGGCTTAGTGTTTATTCCCTACAAATGACTCAGTATCTCAGAAATATTTTAAAGTGAATCTTCAAAAAATCAACAAACTGTGTCTTTTTCTACAATAAAATTATCTGAGTCAAAGGCACTGTCCTTCATTGATAAAATAGATAATATTTATTAACTCCCTGATGTAGTGAAAGATGCAGTGTTTAGAGATGCAGCATCCATGTGGATGATTTATCACTGAGCCAGCTTCCGAAGCTGGCTTCCCAGGCCTGACACATAAATATGAGCTCAGAATACCTCTTTTTAGTGACCTGGACTTTATGCTATATCCTCTCTTGAGACACAAGATAAATACTTAGCTTCTTTTAGAAGAAACACGTTGAAGACATAAAAGCTTTTCCAAGAAGTCATTTATAAAGGCTGCTGCCTTTGAAAGGCCTGCCCATGGCTCTGTAATGAAGGAGTGGCTTAGGTTTTTCTTTCTCTTGCTGAGCTGTTTTCTTGTTTATTCCTTTTTGTGTTTTTTAAATGTGTTTATTTTTCAGAGGCATTTGAGGACACAGCCAGAGCACAAAACTGCTTAAAATTTATAATTATTAACCAGCAAACCAGGTCTGTGCTTTTGTGAAAGAACAAGCAGAGGGAACTGTCAGCTGGGGTCTCAGGGCTGGTTCCAGAAAAAAGTTCTCCAGAGATTTTATGTGTAATACTCGACTGTTTCCTAGCTCTTAATTTCTGTGAGTGTCTATCACTAAGCAGGTAGCTCTAAGGGTCAGAAATGGCATCAACACCCTGCAACCTTGTTTATCTCCATGGGCGTATGTACCTGTGTGAGAGAGACAGAAAGAGACAAGGAGAGGGATAAATCAAGATGAAAAATAATGGCTCCCACAGTTATTGGTAATGATAACAACATTAAGAGTGGTAATAATAATAATCATATTAGTAGAAATAATAGTAATGATAGTAACAATAACTACATTGTATTGAGTACTGCTATGTGTCAGAAACCGAACTAGAGTTGATGTTCATTATCTACTTTAATCCTCAAAATTCCAGAGAACAGATTATATTAGTCAGAATAGGACAGGTTATGCTGCAGTAGTAAGCAAATCTTGAAATCTCAGCAATCTGACAGAAGTTGGCTGTGTTTCTTACTCATATCACAATCTGCTGTAGTTTCCCTGGTCATCCTTCTCCAGCAGAGACTCAGAGATCGAGCTGGTCCCTTCCTGTCACTCTCCATCTCCAAGTTCTTAGATCTCTTGTCTGTGCAGTTGGAAGCAAAGTGTGGAGAACTTGTATCTTTCCTTAAATGTATCAGACGAGAATTGAAGTGTTCCAATTCCCTCACAAACTATTGGCCAGAAATCTTCAGATAGCTCAGACAAACCGCAAAGGGGCCAGGAAGCAATGGGAAACCCATGAGCTATTTAGTAAGCACGACTGTCTCTGTCATGCAGATGCCACTATTGTCACCATCTTTTGGAATAATGAGAGACTTTGAGGGGTCAGTCTCACCATAATGAGAGGCAAGACCAAGGCTGGACCCAGATGGGGGTGACCCTGACCCTGTTTACTCAAAAGCAGGGCTCAAGTACCTTGTTTGTATTCTTTCTGGATAATTAGATTTCTTTTTTCCTTCATTCCACAAACATTTGACAAGTATCCACTATGTACCAAGAGCTGACCTGGGCTCTGAGGATACCACAGTGGACAAGTCAGATGAGGTTCAAGAATAAAGGAGACAGATGGCTGTGGGGCTGAAGTTTGCTTTTTTCTTCCCACTCCCCAGACTCATTTCTTGAGCAATTACTGTGTACATAACACTGAGCCGAATAGATCCTGACCTCAAGAATTGTTGATCTATTGAGGTAAACAGGATGTCACAATTCTTTATGCTTTATAGGAATCTTATGCTCTGCCTGATTATCAGGCGGAATAGACCAGTTATTGTGGGACCCATGCTAGGGAGAGGACTAGACATGTTCCCGTGTTACAGGTGGAGCATGAACGGGCAACAGGAAGTGAGTAAGATGTCTAACAGATAGTGATGGAGTGAAGGATGAAGAGACTTGCAGGAGCAAAAACCCACAGTCAAGGGTGTCATGTCTGTCCAGACAGAAGCAGCAAGGCCCACACGCATGTAGAAGGGGAATGTGTGTGCAGGGCATGTGTGTGGCGGCAAGGTTGGAAGCCTTCTCTCATCAGAAGACATGGAGAAGGCAGTCCAGCGGCATGGTCAGTACTCAGGCTTTGGCATGAGACAAGACTGAATACCAGCCTGGCCGCCCTCCTGCTGTAGCCTCAGACATGTCCCTTATCATCTCTGAGTTTTCATTTCCTAATATTTTAAAATAGGGATAATTTTCTAACCCTCTCACGAGATTGCTGGGAATATTAAATTACACAATCCTTGTAAAGTGTCTGGCACATAGAATCTAAGTTTAGGCCACTCTGACTTATTTAAACAGAAAGCAAAAGTGAAGTGACTCATGAAGTTGATCATGCAGTGTGTTTGCTCCATACTACATCCAGAGTCTTCTCTAGAAGAGAGAACCTAAACATATCTTCTCTCTCTCTTCTCCCTCACCATCTGTGTCCCTTTCAATCCTATTTCTATTTATCTGCTTAAATCAAAGTGCAAAGAGAGACATATTAAGACACAATTAACAGAGAAGACAAAGGCAAAGTTAAAAGACAACTCCCAGTGACCCCACATTTGTACTAAGAGAATCATAAAAGGTGCTTCCTCCTTGGGGTAGGCAGGTTAGGTGGTGGCTGTCAGGTAACTTCTGGATTCCTACCTCTCAAGCTTTTCATTGCTGAGACTGATTGAAGGATATGATTGGTATGTTCTTTTTTCTAAGGACTCCAATATAACATTAATCTCTTTGGGATGGTGTGGCAAGGATACTAGTTCTTGGAGTGTGTTAGAGAAGGCAAAGCCACTGTGGCTCTTTACAGAAAATTTTTAACTCCAGAGACATACTCATTTTTTGGAATTAACAACTTTTCTGGCTGTTTTCCAATTAGAAAGAGCTTCTTTTCCGTAAGCAGACAAGCATTAAACATTTCATTAGTTTTTGCAAAAGCACTTCATGTTTTTAACTAGAGAAAATATAATATTTTCTTGCCTCAGAATTGTGATACTCACCACATGCTGTGTTTTGAGAGTAAATTGTCCCATCATTTGTCAAGGATGACACTCATTTTTTTCTAATAGACTTTCAGGGAAGCACATTACCTCTCAAACTGCCAGATGCAAGCTGCCTCGAAGTACTCTAGAACTGGAGCCAGTACTATGAGTTTCAGCTGCTCAGCAGAGCATGGGAAGGCTACCTTTACAGAAAAGTATTTTGAGCACTTTATGATATTAGCTTCCTTGTAAGGTAAGGTGCCAAGGTAATTTAAGTCTCCCCTGTGGTATAAAGCTTCTGCTTGCTGGCTTATTGCTATTTAATACTGATGGCTTCTGGATATATAATAGTTTATATTTATTTTACTAACTTCAGGGTCTGCTGAGAGGACTCAGGTAAGGAAGTGTATTGCTGACTATTGCCATGTGGCAGAAAGGGAACTTCCTCTCTATGGCCTGCGTTAGCATCCTCAAGTACGCTCAGGAGATGGGTCACCTTGCATCCCTGAGCACAACTCTGCCTCTGGTAAAGCCACAGATTCTGGCTTTGAAACTTCCTCAGCAGAATTCACGACAGACTGTGCGATGCCTCACTCAGGGATGAGTGTGTGCAGGTGCATCATAAGCAGCTGCTGAATGAGTCAGTTGATGAATGTCTACACGACATATTCAGGAAAGTGGAAGAAAAGGGTTATGTGGATAATCCTCAATTTACCAGAGATTCTATCATTTTGCTCAATGCATATTTGTGGTGGCTCATTCTTTCACCAAAGAGTTTTGTGCCACTATTACAAATAAATTTTTGTTTGTAGATATAACAAATTAGGAAGTTACTTATATTGGATGTGAGATATTATATATGTATTTGTATTTATAAACATAAATGAAATCCTAACACATAAGGTAATAACAGCATATCAATTATCTATTGCTATAATTAAGGCTGTGTAACAAGCAACTCTAAACATGGTGGTTTCACATAGCAACCATTTATTTTCATTCACAGGTCTGTGGGACATCTGAGCAGTGCTGCTGATCTTGGATGAGCTTGCTCATAACTGTGAGGTCAGTTGTGTGTCTGCTGGCTGGCTGATCCAGGGTGGCCTTACTTTGAAGGACTGGAAATCTTGACTCTCTGTAATATGTCTCCCATATTCCTATAGCAGCTGGCTCAGTCATGTTTCATTGTGGAGGTAGAGCTTCAACTGCAAGCAAGAGGAAACTCGCCCGACCTCTCAAGCCACAGGCTTGGAGATGGCACCGTGTTACCTTCTCTGGATTCTATTTGCAAAAGCAAGTTATAAGGTCATCTCAGGTTCAACGAATGGAGAATAGGCTCTCTTTTTGGAAAAAGTGAAGAATTACTTCAATAAATTTACCATAAGCAGGGAACAATATTAGCTGAAATTGCCAAGCATAAGCTAGGAGCAACAGAATAACCAAAGATAAAAATTGTAAGTGTTTAATTAGAACCTACTGTTGGAGCTAAGGATTTAAGGTTCAGAGGAATTGATGGGGAAGCCCCCAAAACAGATGGCGAGGCTAGGACCTTTAACCTGGGGAAATTTCCTGGAGGCTAAGAGCCTAAGAGAGAGTTTACATGGAATTACTATAACAAATTGAATGGATGAAATCCCACTCTAGCCTCCTAAGGACTAGCTCTACAGTCTTGTGTCCAAGCACAGCCCCACTGTCTGTCTGTCTGTTTGTCCAGAGTACAGGAAAGAGGTTACGACCTGCTCTCTTACCTTTGTAAACTTTATTCTTACACAAATATTTAGTGGGCTAAAAGTGAGAAGAAGAAACCTATACATTAACTTCTCTCTTTTTTCTCTAGCCCTATCCCCTATAATCTTATTTCCATTTTGATCTGTGTTTAGATGGAAGTGGCAAAGGAAGAAATGTTAAGAAACCATTAACGAAAGACAATCTCATCTTTGTTTCCCAATACACCCGTATACATCCTAGGCTTGGTGCTAATGTTTCTGTTGTGCGATAAAGTTGGCCAATTTCAACGAGATTTTTGAAATTAAAAATGAGAACAAATATTTTGGTTCTAGATCTGCATATAATTTCCTACATGGCAGTGAATCAATCAGTTATCAATCAATCAGTCAGTCAGTCCATATTGGGCACATATTATGTTCATCTCTATTACAAGGAAAAGTAAGAGCTAGGATCCCTACTGCTATGAGCTTTTATTCTGTTTAAATTCACCTTTAAAGTTTGCTGAATTTGGGGTTTTTAAACCAAGACCAGACAAAAGTAACTTCTTTTGGCCTGGGTAACTTACAGAGCTGATAAGGGAAAGAAATGGACCAATGATGCACTGAGAGTTTGAATACATGCCTTTAAGATATCAAATTATTGAGACTGAAAGAGGTTGGCTTGTTTGTTCTAGGGCACTGTGCATAAAGACAAGTACTTTAAAGTGGAGTGTTCTCATTTCAATCAGTGTGTTTTAATGCTGGGTGATACAGGAAGATGTGTGTGGTGACATGCATAATGAAAAGGTAATACATAATTACTCTACTACATTCTAATGCAGAATATGACAAATGAGAATTCAACTGTTCACTCTGTGAGGGCTGCACTCACTCTCTATTTAACAGACAAGGTCTCTGATGTGGAGGCTTTCTCACCAGGACCTTGGAGGACATTTTTACAGTCTCCACCATCCTGTTCTAGGGGTGATCTATCCAAGGGTCAAGGAGAAGATAGGCTCCTCTTATTGCACTGGATCATACATCTAGCTCCTTAAGCGGAGTGCAAAACCACTGATGGGTGTGTCTTTATTGAGTTCCTAGGGGTGTATGTAGCACTGATTCTAAAGATAGAAGAGGAGCAGGACAGAGAACCCTACATTCTGACAAGATTGAGAAGCACATATAGCCAATTAAGGAACAAGATAGCACATGGCTGGTTTAATCTTCCAAAGTGGATTGTTTTTGGATATATTTTGCATTTAATCTAGTCTTCCTTGTGTTAACTGTGTCAAGACCTGTCCCTGCTACTAACTGTAAATTTTGGAGGAGGAAAAACTATAACTTATGGTATTATATAACTCTCTTGATCAAAATCCTTTAGTGGGAGTTCTTCAGGTCATAATATAGTTTTGGGTACTGAACTCATTGTCCTGTGATAGACCGTGATGACATTGGACAAATATATAAAAGCACTGGGCCTGCATTGGTAATGCTGACAGTGTACAATTGTGGTTCCAGATACATGGGAGGGAAGTGAGGAGGGCCCTATGCCCCAGCTTTTTTTTTGGAGAAGTTTTCCAGAGGACAGTGTAGGGAGAGGAAACCCAAGCAGATCAAGGTGGTGATGCCAGGTTGAGCATGTAAAGAGTGAATTTCTGAAATGTCTGTTTCTGGCTTCTGACTGGAGGCTCTTCTTTCCAGTCTGTTAGAATGGCCACCCTGCAGACCGTAACCCTTTATAAGAAATAAAGTCTCCTCTCCTCCTTTTCTAAATTTATAGATTGCATATTTTTAAGTGAACATATCTGGTAATGAGGATGAAATCCATGGAGAACCCCAGGGTCTCTTGGCATCACTGGGAGTCACCGCACAGAGGCCTACAGGTCAGTTGTCTTTCTCACTGCACTGGAAAGACACCATGTAAGTTCCTCTAAATCTAGGATCTCCTGCTTTAAGGTTGAAGATTTCAGAGACTTTATTTCTCTCTACCTCTTCCCTTCATTTCTTCTTGGTCTCTCCCCAGTCCCTGTTCTTGTTTCCTCCATCTGGACCCTGCAGGGGACCTTCCCTATTGGCCCCGGGTTTGGTGGGGGTGCTTCCCAGTTCAGTCAGATTCAGCTGGTCCATAAAGATAAGGTGCTGTGGGAACACTCATGCTAAGAGCACTCAAAGAGACTCTTTCACCCAGTGAGTGAGTGAAGGTATAGAGAAACTTAGTTTTATATATATACCTTATAAGGGAGAAGTAACGTTCTAAGGGGACGGTGTAGAGAGCCTTAGTTCTAATGGGGCAATCTCTGATCAGCCACCATAATGAGCCTCATTGGCTTATATGGTTAAGGAAGATGGGAGGATCAAGTTTAAAAACAAATGAAAAAGCAAAAGACGTAAATAGTGTCATGACCACCCTTAAAATTCCCTTGACAAACAGAGCAAAATGACCTGAAACAAAGCTAAAAACCGTGTCCACTCAGGCTGCCTGCTTGGAGTCCATGTGGGATTAACAATGGAAGCTGGTCCACACTGTAATTTCGTGGTTAAAATTCAGAATCAGGGAATCAGTCCTTTTGGTTTAATATTTGTGTGCTATTTATTGATTATTTTTGCCATTTATTGATTATTTTTTCTTCCAGGAACAGCTTTTGATTTCCTGTCTTCAATCTGTGGAGGCTTACAGGGCTTTGGGGCCTCTGTGTGTAGACAGTAGCTGGGAAGCTGAGACCCTAGAGAAAATGGCTGAACAAAATGTAAGGTGTATCCTATTTGTGGCCAGCAGAACTTTACTTTCCTTGAGCTGCCTTTCAGTGATTCTGAGTCTTGTGAGGACTGCTTTGCACCTCTGTGGGGATGCCTCTTGTGTCTTCAGTTAAGTCATAACCTTGGTTGAGGCTTACTAGTTTCACTTGAGAGATTGCTTTGGTAAAGCTTCAAGAGCCAGGAATATCAGCTGTTTGTCCCAGCTAACATCCGGTAATAAGAGACTTGAGTGGACTTTCCTTTTAAAGAGCTCCATAGTTAGAAGTCATCACAATTAAAAACATATATCCAAGCGATTGTAACCGGCAAAGGGGTCCAGCTGCTTACCGCTTGTGAAAAGAAGCCAAACCAATCATGAGTTATGATAAGAGGAAGCAAGATTCCCTTACTATCCATGCTGGCAAGGGAAAGAGCAGAGCACCATTCCACTCTTTAGTTTGTGGAGGGAACACAGGCATCTTTGAATAAAGGGTTTGGAATGCAGAAAATGCAAGGGAGTCCAGCAGTTGCCGTGTCACTCCAAGGGTCCTCTTGAGTTATTGTTTCATTTGGTGAAACGGCTGGTGTCATCATGGATCCTGCCAGGTTGTAAATGGATCAGTAAGGCATGCACCACCACACCTGGCTAACTTTTTTTTTAATTTTTAGTAGAGAAAAGGTCTCACCATGTTGTCTAGGCTGGTCTCGAACTCCTGAGCTTAAGCAATCCGTCTGACTCAGCCTCCCAAAGTGCGAGATTATAGGCTTGAACCACTGCACCCGGCCTGAGACATATGAGCTTTCAGTGCCTTCCCCTCACTTAATAATCCTGCAGAGATAATCATATGCTGATTTCCATCATCGTCAATACTATTACCTTTTTTGTGAGTTTCATATTAACAGGCCGACTCCATACTGATCAAACTTCTGGTCTTCAGGATCTTTTACACAATACTGTATTTTTAACATTCAGCCAGGTTCTTGTGTATCTCTGTATTGCAGTTTGTTCTGTCTATTGCTCTGAATATATGTATTTCATTATGAAAACACTGTAATTTATTCATTTTCCAAGTGGTGAAAAATTGTTTTGTTTGCAGTTTATGACTATTATGAACAAAGCTTCTCCCTTGAAAGTTCAAGTATGGCAAAAGTAAGCTAAAAACCATACAAATTGAAAATGGAAATTGAATGAATTAATTTCCACAACTCATACGATTTCACTATTTGAACTCCAGTGTAGCTGTACAGAATTAGTCTTAGTGTTTTTCTATGCTGCAGTAATAGCAAAATAGAGTATTGGCTCAGGCAATCTAGCAGTGTTTTTTTTTTTTTTTCACCAAGACCATATCTTTGCTGGGCTCCCTCAGAATTTTGTTGGCCTTTGCCCTTTCTGTTAGCTTTGGCAAACACTGAAGGATAGAGAGCCACATTCATCTTGCCTATTGAACAGGCCCTGCTTAGAACATATCTACTGTGTGCAGAGATGCCAACATCCTGTTTTTATGCATGGCATTCGACTGATACTTGAGATCATTTCCTAAGCCACAGAATAAGCCCATCATTAATAAATATACCATGCACAAAATAACCCCTAGGAACTCTCTGTTCTTTTCTGTTATCCTAACAGTGCTCATCCTATAATGACAAGGGTGTGCCCATCATTTCCTGGAAGATTGCCATGGCCGCTTGGGTCCACAGTGAGTTCTGAATCTTGGAATTCTACAGGCATTGAGGCTGAGAGATAGCAAATTCAGGTGGGAGCGGGGGCCCTGAATAACAGTAAGGTTTTGCCCAGCTGGGACCAAAGCAAGAGATAGGGTAGCACAAATGTTTAGAGACTGAGTTCAAATAGTTGGGGAAGAGGACATCACTAGATGAGAGAGAAATGGACCAGTGAATGGTCTCTGTGAATCAGACACAGCACCTGTGGGGCTTGCTGAACAAGTGGAAGGGGCAGGGCCAGCATGGGAAACAGCACTGGAGCTCAGCACCAACTGCTATAATTTACTGACTGGGGGCACAGCCATAAATGCTTTCACTTGTGG
Organism: Pongo abelii; assembly: GCF_028885655.2. NCBI lineage: Eukaryota > Metazoa > Chordata > Mammalia > Primates > Hominidae > Pongo > Pongo abelii. The sequence continues at coordinate 33,404,017 of NC_072005.2, read as the reverse complement.
AGAGAGTATGCTAATTTCATGAAGATTTCATCTCTGAGTGCTGGGTGATTACAATCTAGGACAGCACTCTTTTAGAAGACTTTACAATAAGATGGACTTGAATCAATGATAGACTGGATTAAGAAAATGTGGCACATATACACCATAGAATACTATGCAGCCATAAAAAAAGGATGAGTTCATGTCCTTTGTAGGGACATGGATGAAGCTGGAAACCATCATTCTCAGCAAACTATCACAAGAACGACAAACCACACACCGCATGTTCTCACTCATAGGTGGGAAATGAACAATGAGAACACTTGGACACAGGAAGGGGAACATCACACACCGGGGCCTGTCAGGGGGTGGGGGGAGCGGGGAGAGGAGAGGGATAGCATTAGGAGATATACCTAATGTAAATGATGAGTTAATGGGTGCAGCACACCAACATGGTACATGTATACATATATAACAAACCTGCACTTTGTGCACATGTACCCTAGAACTTAAAGTATAATAAAAAAACAAAAACAAAACAAACAAAAACAAAACAAAACAAACAAAAAAAAGAAGGACTTGAAAGTTTACTGGTTGGGATTCTTTATCTTCCTCCAAGTGCACTCAGAGCTCCTAATTGTGTACCCGCAAGAGCCCTGTGAGATTGGGACCTGGTATTTACGTTTGAGTGCTGGTACACATACCCATGAGAGTGAAGCCACCAGGCAGTACATGTGAGAGGCACAGTGTGCTCTCTGGATGTGTCTCAGTCACACCCTCTCCCCATCTTCTCCCCAAACTGTTAGCCTTTCAGAACCAGGCACGTGGACTGGGTTTGCTTTCACTGTGGCCAGGAGCTTCTAAAACTGGTTATTGTTAGCAAGTTTCTGTTCAGTTGGCAAATCAAACTTTTGAAGGAAAGTGAAACCGTAGTCCTTTTGCCCCATTTCCAATTACTGAGTCTCAACCCACGCATTTATTATTGATTTCTTCATTAATAATCATAGCTTGCTTTAGTTGAATTTTGTGTCTTTTATGCGTCTAAATGTTGAAATAAGTAAAATTCATACTGTGATTTTCTTATGTGAAAATTTTAGTATTTTGTATTTAAATTTCCCTCATAGCATAAGGAATTATACAGCAAGATCTCTTTCAGAATCAATATAAAAAGGGTGAGGAGGAAGGAGTTAACATTAGATGACCATCTATTGAATTCCAGACCTGTTGTATGTACTTTGAATGAAACAATATATGCAGTTTTTACAACAAATATGCTGCGATAAACCCCAAATTCCTATGAATGAATGGAGGGTCAGAAAGGTTAAGTAAGTACCCCATGTCCATAGTTGACTAGAGAAGGAGCTGGGATCAAACCAGGGTGGTTTTGCGCTGAAGTCCGTCTCCTTCCTATTGGATCATATGACCCCCAAAACAAGCCGGTGAGCGTGTTTTTGTTTTGTTTTGTTTTTGAGATGGAGTCTCGCTCTGTCACCCAGGCTGGAGTGCAGTCACAGGATCTCGGCTCACTGTTTTTTTAACTTACTGGCTAGACAGCGTTAAAAGCGGCACTTGGTAAGCATAATCTTCATCAGCCTTTTGCTTTTTAAATACAATTTCTGTATCTTTTCTTTTTGGTCTACCTTCTGTATTACATTCTCATATTACCAAAACACACAGAACATTTGGGTATTAGTAGCCTGCCATAATCTAATGCAGTTGGTGAAATTATAGCCAAAAAAGATAATTCAGGTGAAACCATGCCAAGGCACCAGACATATCTGAATTGGCTGGTGATAAAATTCCTACCCTGAATGACCTCTACTTCTCACTCTATTGTTTGGCAAAACTATTAGATGCAGGCAAATTTATTGTTCTGATATTTCCACTCTGATTTATGATCATACAAGGATGGTATAAGCCATATCAGGATCAATTGATTTGATCAAATGTAATCTAATGTGATTATTTATATACAATATTCAAACTAGCCTCCCTGTAGCCTGTTATTTTAGTGACATGGTCTTGGTAACAATGTTTCTTGTTTCTGGTAAATAGTTGTTTGCTTTCTCATAGTGACTTAACAGCCTATTTTATTTTATTTTATTAACACAGGATCTCGCTCTGTCACTCAGGCTGAAGTGCAGTGGTGTGATCATTGTTCTCTGCAGCCTCAACCTCCTGGGCTCAAGCAATGCTCTCACCTCAGCCTCCCAAGTAGCTGGGATTAAAGATGCATACCACCATACCCGGGTAATTTTTTTCATTCTTTTAAATTTTTTAGAGACAGGGTCTCGCTATGTTGCCCAGGCTGATTTCAAAGTGATCACTCCTGTCCTCAAGTGATCCTGGTGCACCCGCCTCTGCCCCTCAAAGTGCTAGGATTACAGGTATGAGCTACCGTGCCCAGCTGGTAATGATCTCTTTCTTTCCTTTCTTTTCTTTCTTTCTTTCTTTCTCTTCTCTTTCTTTCTTTCTTTCTTTCTTTCTTTCTCTTCTCTTTCTTTCTTTCTTCCTTTCTTTCTTTCTTTCCTTTCCTTTCTTTCTTTTCTTTCTTTCTTTCCTTTCTTTCTTTCTCTTTCTTATTCTTTCTTTCTTATTCTTTCTTCTTTCTTTCTCTTTCTTTTCTTCCTTTCTTTCTCTCTCTCTTTCTCTCATTCTCTCTTCCTTTCTTTCTTTCTTCCTTCCTTCCTTTCTTCCTTCCTTTCTCTCTCTCTCTTCCTCCCTCCTTCCCTCCTTCCCTCTTTCCCTCATTCCTTCCTTCCTTCCTCCCTTTCTCTCTCTCTCTCTCTTTCTTTCTTTCTTTGAGATGGAGTCTTCCTCTGCCAGAGATTGTTGCTCACCAAGTGAAGTCCAGCCTCCCAAACCTGGTGTTCAAGACTCTCTAGACTCCAGTCCCACCACCTCCTTTTCTGCAGCCTATACAACTTGGCATTCAACAAGCACACTCTTTGTCTTTGTGCTTCTGCAGTTTTGATCATGTCACTCATTGTCTGGATTACCCTCAATGACCTCTCCCTTCCTATCCATATGCTGTTTACCCTTCAGGACTAGCCAACTTTTCTTGGAGTTATTTCTCATTGCCTTCTGCAGAAGGCAATAGCCTCTTCTGAAATCTTGGGCTCTTCAATCAAATGTCATGAATCCCTTGCTTCCTTGAGCCATTATGTGTATGTGCTTTATTTTTGTCACTGTATCACATTTTTCTTAAAGGCATGGAGTTATTCTTGTATCTTTTTAAAAAATTTCATGTATCATTTTCATTTTTATAACAAATATTAATTCTGTAACCAGAACATTGAAAAACATAATAAAGAGAAAATTCGCAAATTTAAAAAATTGCAGTACTTATTTATCTTTTATTTTGTATTACTTTTGATTTTTTAAAAAAATTTAGTAGCTTTGGGGTCCAAGGGTTTTTTTTTTCTTTTTTTTTGAGATGGCATCTCACTCTGTTGCCCAGCCTGGAGTGCAGTGGTACTGTGTCAGTTCACAGCAACCTCTGTCTGCTGGGTTCAAGCAATTAATTCTCTTGCCTCAGCCTCCCAAGTAGCTGGGATTACATGTGCCCACCATCACACCTGGCTAATTTAAAAAATGTTTTTAGTAGAGACGGAGTTTCACTATGTTGGGCAGGCTGGTCTCGAACTCCTGATCTCAGGTGATCCACCCACCTCAGCCTCCCAAAGTGCTGGAATTACAGGCGTGAGTCACCATGCCCATCTCCAAGTGGTTTTTGGTTACATGAATGAATTATATAGTGGTGAATTCTGAGATTTTAGTGCACTCATCACCCAAGTACTGTATGTTGTACCCAATATATAGTTTTTTATCCCACACCCTCCCTCCTAATCTCCTGCTTCTGAGTCTCCAGGATTCATTACATCACTCCATATGTTTTTGTGTATTCTCTGCTTGGTTCCCACTTATAAGTGAAAACACCTGGTGTTTGATTTGCCATGCCTGAGTTATTTCATCTAGAATAATGGCCTCCAGCTGCATACAAGTCCATGCAAAAGACATTATTTTGTTCCTTTTTATGGCTGAGTCCATGGTGTGTGTGTGTGTGTGTGTGTGTGTGTGTATATATATCTCACGCCTTTTTAATCCATTTATTGGTCAATGGCACTTAGGCTAGCTCCATATCTTTGCAATTATGAATCAGGCTGCAATAAATATTCATGTGCATGTGTCTTTTTCATATAATGACTTATTTTCTTTGGGATAGTGATATGATCTGGCTCTGTGTCCCCCCCCAAATCTTATATTTAACTGTAGTTCCCATAATCACCATGTGCTGGAGAGTGACCTTGCAGGAGGTAAAATCATGGGGGAGGTCCCCCTCATGCTCTTCTCATGATAGTGAGTGAGTTCTCATGAGATCTGATAGTTTTATAAGGTTTTTTTCCTCCCTTTGCTTGGCACTTTTCTCTCCTGTGGCCTTGTGAAGAAGGACATGTTTGCTTCCCCTTTCGCCATGGTTGTAAGTTTTGAAATAAATCATTTTTCACAAAACTAGAAGAAACAATTCTAAAATTGTGGCCTCTTCAGCCATGCTGAACTTTGAGTCAATTAAACCTCTTTCCTTTAAAAATTACCCAGTCTTGGGTATGTCTTTATTAGCAGTGTGAGAATGAACTAATGCAGGTAGATATCCAGTAGTGAGATTGTTGGATTGAATAATAGCTCTATTTTAGTTCTTTAAAGAATGTCCATACTGTTTTTTATAGAGGTTGTACTAATTTACATTCCCACCATCAACTAATAAGCACTCCCCTTTCACCAAATCCATGCCAACATCTATTGTTTTTTGACTTTTTAATAATAGCCATTCTTACAGGAGTAAGGTGGTGCTCCATTGTGGTTTTAATTTGCGTTTCCCTGATGATTAGTGATGCTGAGCATTTTCTCATGTTTGTTGGCTATTTGTATATCTTGTTTTGAGAAATGTCTATTCATATTATTTGCCCATTTTTGATGGAATTATTTTTTTCTTGAAGATTTATTTGAGGTTTTTTTGTTTTGTTTTGTTTTGTTTTGTTTTGTAGATTCTGGGTACCAGTCCTTTGTCAGATGCACAGGTTGCAAATATTTTCTTCCTTTCTGAGTTGTCTCTTTACTCTGATGATTATTTATTTTTCTGTGCAGAACTTTTTAATTTAGTCAGGTGCCATTTATTTATTTTTGTTTCTGTTGCATTTGCTTTTGGGGTTTTAGTCATAAATTCTTTGCCTAGGCCAATGTCCAGGAGAGTTTTTTCAAGGTTATCTTCTAGAATTTTTATGCTTTGGGGTCTTATATTTAAGTACTTGACACATCTTGAGTTGATTTTTGCGCAAGGTGAGAGATAGAGATCCAATTTAATTCTACATGTGGCTAGCCAGTTTTCCTAGCACAATTTATTAAATAGGGTGTTCTTTCCCCAATTTATGTTTTTGCATGCTTTTCAAAAATCAGTTGGTTGTAGGCATTTGGCTTTATTTCTGGATTTTCTATTGTGTTCCATTGGTTTATGTGTCTACTTTTATACCAGTACCATGTTGTTTTGGTAATTACAGCCTTGTAGTAGAATATGAACACTGGCAATTTGATGTCTCTAGATTTGCTTTTCTTACTTAGGATTGCCTTGGCTACTGGGGCTCTGTTTTGGTACCAAATAAATTTAAGAATTGTTTCTTCTAGTTTTGTGAAAAATGATATATTTTGATGAAAATTGCATTAAATCTGTAGATTGCTTTGGACAGTATGGTCATTTTAATGATATTTATTTTTTCAATCAATGAACATGGAATGTGTTTTCATTTATTTGTTTCAACTATGTTTTCTTCAGCAGTGTTTTGTAGTCTTCCTTGTAGAGCTCTTTCACCTCCTTGGTTAAGTATATTACTAGGTGTTTTATTTATTTGCAGCTGCTGTGAAAGGGGTTCAGTTCTTCTCAACTTGGTTGTTGTTGATGTACAGCAGTGCTACTGATTTGTGTAAATTGATTTTGTAACCTGAGAGTTTACTGAACTCCTTTATCAAATCTAGGAGTCTTTAGGGTTTTCTAGGCATACAATTATACCATTGGTAGACAGTAGTAGTTTGACTTCCTTTTTTCTTGTTTGGAAGCCCTGTATTCTCTTCTCCTTCCTGATTGCTCTGGCTAGGACTTCCAGTACTATGTTGAACAGAAGTGGTGAAAGTGGGCATCCTTGTCTTGTTCCAGTACTCAGGGGAAAAGCTTTTAACTTTTCTCCATTCAGTATGATGTTGGCTGTGGGTTTGTCATAGATGGCTCTTATTCATTTGAGGTAAGTCCCTTCTATGCCTAGTTTGTTGAAGGTTTTATCAGAAAAGATGCTGAAGTTTATAGAATGATTTTTCTGCATCTATTGAGATGATCATATGGCTTTTGTTTTTAATTCTGTTTATGTGATGTATCACATTTACTGACTTGCATATGTTAAACAATCCCTGCATCCCTGAAATAAAACTCACTTGTTCATGGTATTTTTTTGACATGCTGTTGGATTTGGTTAGCTAGTATTTTGCTGAAGATTTTTGCATCTATGTTCATTAAGGATATTGGTCTGTAGGGTTTTTTCTTGGCTATATCTTTTCCTGTTTTTAGTATCAGGGTGATACTTGCTTCACAAAATGACTTAGGGAGTATTTCCACAATTCTTTTTTTGGAATATTTTTAGTAAGATTGGTACCAATATGTTTGGTAGAATTCAGCTGTGAATCCATCTGGCCCTGGGCTTTTGTTGTTGTTGGCTTTTTAAAACTACCGATTCAATCTCATTGCTTGTTATTAATCTTTTCAAGGTTTGTATTCCCTATTTAATATATGAGGATTGTATGTTTTCAGAAATTCATCCATTTCCTCTAAATTTTCTAGTTTGTGTGCATAGATCAGTTCATAGGATCTTGAATAATCTTTTTTATTTCTGTGGTGTCGGTTGCAGTATCTCCTGTTTCATTTCTATTTGAGCTTATTTGAATCTTCTCTTTTCTTGGTTAATCAAGCTAATGTTCTGTCAGTTTGGTTTATCTTTTCAAAGAACCAGCTTTTTTTTTTTTTATCAATCTGTTGTATTTTTTGTTTCAATTTCATTTAGTTGTGCTGTGATCTTTGTTGTTTACTTTCTTCCTCTAGCTTTTTATTCAGTTTATTCTTGTTTCTCTAATTCCTTGAGGTGTCACATTAGGTTGTCAATCTGTGCATGATCTTTCAGACTTTCTGATGTAAACATTTAGTGGTATAAACTGTCCTCCTAACACTCTTTTGTTATATTCCAGAAGTTTTGCTAAATTGTGTCACTATTATCATTAATTTCAAATAATTTTTAAATTTCCCTCTTGATTTCATTGTTAACTCCAAAATTACACAGGAGCAAATTGTTTAATTTCTATTGTTTTGTATAGTTTGAGGATTCCTTTTGGAGTTGATTTCTAGTTTTATTCCACTGTGGTCTGAGAAAATACTTGACATGATTTTGATGTTTTCAGATTTATTGAGACTTGTTTTTTGGCCTGTCATATGGTCTATCTTGGTGAATGATCCATGTGCTGATAAGATGAATGTATATTCTGGAGTTCTTGTTCTATTCTGGAGTTAGAATGTTGTGTAAATATCTGTTAGACCCTTTTGTTCTAGAATGTAGTTTAAGTTCATTCTTCCTTTGTTGATTTTCTGTCCTGATAATCTATCTAGTGCTGTCACTGGAGTGTTGAAGTCTCCTACTGTTATTGTGTTGTTGTCTATTTAATTTCCTAGGTCTAGTAGTAATTGTTTTATGAATCTGCAAGCTTCAGTGTTAGGTGCATGTAAATTTAGAATTGTAATATCCTCTTGTTGGATTGATTCTTTTATCATTAAATAATGACCATCTTTTTATTTTTCTACTCTTGTTGCTTTAGTCTCACTTCTGGTTTCTATTTATATGGAATGTCTTTTTCTACCCCTTTACCTTGAGTTTATAGGAATCCTTATGTGGTAGGTGAGTCTCTTCAAGATGGCAAATATTTTATTTGTCATATTTGTCTGTTCTGCCAATCTGTCTATTTTAAGTAGAGCATTTAGTCCATTTATATTTAACAATATCAAGATGCGAGGTACTGTTACAGTCATCATGTTAGTTGTTACCTGAATACTTTGCTGTTGTTTTTTTCATTGGTTTATTGTTTTGTAGGCCATGTGAGTTTTATGCTTTCAAAAGGTTTTATTTTTGTGCACCTCAAGCTTTTTATTTAAGATTTAAAGCTCCTTTTAGCATTTTTTTGTGGGGTCGGTTTGATAATAACAAATTTCCTCAGTATTTGTCTGAAAATGACATTATTTCTCTTTCATTTATGAAACTTAGTTTTGCTGCATAGAAAATTATTAGCTGAGAGTTATTCTGTTTTAGGAGGCTAAAAAATTACCCCAATCCCTTCTGGCTTGTGGGGTTACTGCTGCTAAGACTTCCGTTAGTTGGATGGGTTTTTCTTTATAGATTACCTGATGCTTTTCTCTCACTGCTCTTACAATTCTTCTTTTCATGTTGATGTTAGATAGCCTGATGACTATATGCCTTTGTGATTATCTTTTTTCAATGGATCTCCCAGGAATTCTTTGAGCTTCTTATATTTGGATATCTAAATCTCTACCAAGTCCAGGGAAGTTTTCCTGTATTATTCCCTCAAATACATTTTTCAAAGTTTTTGCTCTTTTTTCTTCCTCAGGAACATTAATTATTCTTAGTTTTGGCTGTTTTAGATAATCTCACATTTCATGGAGACTTTGTTTTATATTTTTTATTCTTTTTTCTATATTTTTATCTGATTTATTTAATTCAAAAGTCTTGTCTCCAAGCTCTGAAATTCTTTCTTGTGCTTGTTCTAGTCTATTGTTAAAACTTTTCACTGCATTCTGTAATTCTCTAAATGTGTCATTCATTTCTAGAAGTTCTGATTGGTTTTTCTTTAAAATAGCGATCTCTTTAGACAATTTTTCATTTATATCCTGAATAGTTTTTTTTTTTAGTTTCTTTTTGTTGGTTTTCATCTTTCTCTAGTATCTCCTTGAGTAGCTAAATAATCAACCTTTTGAATTCTTTATCTCGTATTTCAAGTATTTCATCTTTTTTTGGATCCATTGCTAGAGGGCTGAGGTGATCTTTTGGGGTGTTATAGAACCCTGATTTGTCATATTGCCAGATTTATTTTTCTGGTTCCTTCTCATTTGGATAGACTATTTTTTATAATTATTCTAGCATTTATTTTTTATTTGACTTTTTTAAAAAATTTTTTCCCCTTTATCGATATGACTTTAACATTTACAGTTTATTGCAACCTAATTTGGCTCTTAGTGCTTTCAGAGGTGAAGACTCTGTAAGAGTTCCTTGGTTACAGAGAGTCTTTTTATGATGCCTTTCTTGGATGCTTGTTGTAGTAGTAATGTGCTTGGTGTGTGAGCAAGTTCATTCTCTCCTATGGGATTGGAGTGGCAGAGGTCTCTTGAAGCTTATTTCACTCTTCTGTGGTGGGCACTTATGTTTTTTTCTAATTTCCCCAGTATTTTATTTACTGGGTTGAATAATTTAGGCTTCAGGCTAATAGAGGAGGCGTCCACAGGTAGAAATTTTCTGTGGCTAAAGCAGGTGGGCAGATGCAGTACCCTTTCATGGGCAGAGGTCTCAGCTTTTACAGAGGTGGATGGGGGAGCTTTCAGTGAAACACACTGAGGTCTTATCAGAGGGAAGGACCAGAGCTACCTCAGCTCTTCTCCCAGGCCAGCAGGAATGCTATTCACCTCCCAGACACACTCCATAACCAGTGTTCCAGCTATTCAGATCAGACAGCTGCCTCTTTACATCTGTGGGAGTGGTGATGTTCCAAGTAGAAAGAAATTGTTACTCTACCCCTTGTGCAGGCCTGCACGTGAAGGGTGCTTCTCCTGCAGGGATGCAGTCACTCTGAAGTGTTCCAGAGAGGCTGTCTATAGGTGCACCCACACCACCTTCCAATGGGAAAAGCCCCAGCGGTGTCTGCAGTGGTGGATGAGGGGGAAAAAGCCTTCTTCTCCAAGCTCCTTCACGAGCACCAGAACTGCCTGACAGCTGGAGAGAGCTACAGACTTTCCCTGCTGAGCCTCGCACTACAACGGACCTTCTACTGAAAGATACTTCCCACCAGTGGAATGATCTGGGACTCAAGTCCTGCTGTCCAGTTCCTTTGTCCTATGGGGGGTTCCCTTCATGTGGTGCACTCCCTCTTCCCCTAGGAGTAGGAGTCTCTCAGAGCCAGGTTACCGCACATGTTGTTGCTCCTCTGAGTCTAGCTGCCTTGTGTCACTGCCACACTCCAGGCTGGTGCTGTGGAATGTCTTCAAGGGATCCAGTGATGTAGCCTATCCTTAAGTCTCCCAGTAGTGGGAACCAGCACCAGCCCTGATGGGGTTGGCAGGGGAGTGACATAGACTCTGTGAGATTCCTTGGTTATAGATAGCCTCTGTATGTTGGCTTTCTCAAATGCCAGTTGTGGTAGTAATGAACAGGTCTCATGGATATACTAGGGGCCTCTTGGTTAGCCAGGATGGTGCAGGCAATGGTGATAGCTGAGGTCATGCCCATGTTTTCTCCTTCCTGGACACAGTGTTATTCTACCTGGAGATGTTGTAATGGACAGTGTTGGTTGGTCTCCAGTCAGAAGGTGGCACTTGCAAGAGAGTGCCAGCTGCATTAGTAGCTTAGGAGGTCAAGGCTGCAGTAAGCCATGATTTAGCCACTACACTTCAGCCTGTGCAACAAAGACAGACCCTGTCTCAAATAAAAATTCAATTCATGCAAATTTAACAGGATTTACACACACTAAATGTTTAATGAATTGAGTGGTACAGGTTAATTAAGTTTTTAAGCGATTTTATGTGTATAGACCAAAGATCACAAAACTATATTCAACTGACCACATTTGCTACACAGGTATTATTCTTCCCAGTAGAATGACTTTGTTTGATTGAAATAAACTTTTATGTTCCATGTCCTGGCCTCAAAAATGTTCAACTCATGACCAAACGTGTTTCATCTATAACCCCACCAACTGACCTACACCCAGATTATTTTTGAAGCAGATCCCAAATATCATATGATTTTATCTGTAACTAAAAACGTATCTCTAAAAGATAAGAAATTTCTTAAAACCCGTAATCACAATATTATTTTATACTTTAAAAATCCCAATAATTTTTTGTACCATTACATGTTAGTGTTCACAGTTTCCTGGTTGTTTTATAACTGTACCTGTTTGTTTGAATTACAATATAAGTAAAGTCCATATGTTGCAACTGGTTGATGTTTCTCTTGACTCTTTTGATGTTTCTTTTCATAAGTTTTCCATCTCTTTCTCTTTTATTTTGCCTTGAAATTCTTTTGTTGAAGAAATCAGTAGTTACTGTAGTTTTCCACATTCTGAAGTATGCTAATTGCTTACTTATAGTGTTGTTTCTTCTGTACTTCTTGTAAATAAGTAGTTAGATCTAGAATCTTGATTAGATTTAGGTTTGATGATTTTGGAGGAAGACTGCGAAATAGGTCAAGCTATGCATCTGCCTCAGTGAGCACCTCAGGTCAAACTATCTTTGTTATGATGTTAGGCATTGTTGATGGTCATTGCCTAGAGTCTTTAATTTATTATTGGCTGCAATATGGGAAATATTTTAATTATATTTATATATTATATTAATATATGTATATTTTTATTGTATTTATTTATATTAATTCTTTTTTTTTTTTTTTGAGACGGAGTCTCGCTCTTTCACCCAGGCCAGGCTGCAGTGGTGGTACCTCGGCTCACTACAAGCTCCGCCTCCCAGGTTCACGCTATTCTCCTGCCTCAGCCTCCCGAGTAGCTGGAACTACAGGTGCCCGCCACCACGCCCGGCAAATTTTTTGTATTTTTAGTAGAGACGGGGTTTAACTGTGTTAGCCAGGATGGTCTTGATCTCCTGACCTCGTGATCTGTCCACCTTGGCTTCCCAAAGTGCTAGGATTAACAGGTGTGAGCCACCATGCCCGGCCTATATTAATTCTTAATATAGTCATATTAGGCTAATCTGAAGTACAGTTCTATTTTTAAAAAGCAGAATAATGTTTAATTTTTTAAATTTTTAAAAAACTGTATTTTTAAAATTTATGACTGACACATAATAATGGTACATGTGTATGAGGCACCATATTTCACAAGTTGTGGCAGGCAGCCTCTAAGATACTGCTTAATGATCCTCACCTCCTAATATTCACACCCTTGTGTAATCTCTCCTTGAGTGTGGGCCAGAATTAGGATTCATTTTGCAATAATAGAATAGGGCAAAAAGGATGGGATGACAGTTTGGAGATCAGGTTACAAAGAGGCTGTGCTGTCTTCTTGGGTGGTCTCTCTGACAGTTTCTCTGAAGGAAGCCATTGCTTGTTGTGAGTTGCTCTGTGGAGAGGTCCACTGATCAGGAATGTGATGTCGTTAGCCAAAAAGCCTGAAGCCTCCCTTCAGCATGGAGGTAAATTTCAGTGGAGGCTGAAGTGCCCGCCTACCCAGCACTCTGCTGCCATGTGAGAGACTGAGCAGGAGGCACCAAGTTAATGATGGCCCAGATTTCCGCCCCACACATATTGAGAGACAGGAAAGGCTTGCTGTTTTAGGCTGCTAGATTTTGAGTATTTTGCTCTCTTTTTTGGCACATTTTATATTTAGAAAGGTTAATGTATCTCTGCAGGCATTTTACACTATTCAGGCTTTATAATAGGCATAGTGGACCCCCCATTTTTAATTTTAGTTATTACTATGGCCCACATTTTCTTTCCTTGAGTATTTCTAATATATTTCTTGATTTTATTCTGGCATAAGTCATTGCTTTAAAAAGTTTAAATGCAATCTGTGGTGAATGGTTTCGTGCACCCCCAGGTCCCATCAGGACCATGCAGTCACACGTGCTAGGGGAGTTTTGGCAGCTGACCATGCTCAGGTGAGTTCCTGTCTGGGATGTGTCCTCTCAGGAAAAGAGGCATTTCATCCGAGGACATGTCTCTTCCTTTTTGACAGTCCTCACCCAATGACTGGCTAATTTAGAAGTGGGGATGAAAAGCCTGTATCCTCGTTTCAAGGTGGAATGCTCTGAAGCGTCGTCTCAGCTCTAGAAGGACATGTGAGATTAGCTGAGATCCTTGTGGCTGAGGTACAGTTCAACTCCTCTCCCTGCCCAATCCTAGTTTCTTTAGTTCCCCATAGGTGTTCACCCTGAGGTGAACTCTCTACACACAATAACTCAATAAACTCTCTACACACAAATCCTGCCTCAGTGTCTGTTCCAGGGAAACCCAACCTAAGACACCCAAATCCTGAATTTCTTTGTTTTATGTGTGACTTGATCATTTTATCCAGAAGCCCTAAGAATTTTTTCTTTACTTTTTAAATTAAATTGTTTTACTAAAATTTTTTTTTCAGTCAACAGTCCTAGGTTAATATTCTAGATGCATGGTATATTCTTTCACTATGAGTTGAATCAGGTCCAGATCCAATTGAAGCAGAAGACACAGATTTCCTGCAAAGAACTGAGGAGGTAGCTTTAAAGCTATAAAATTAGCAATTCTCTCCTGGCCGTTTCCATTTTTCTCAAAATGCAAGTAAAATTTTTTTCAGTTACACATGAGAAAGACACAATAACTGCAGTCAAATCACATACAAAGTACCCTAAAACTTAAAGTATAATAATAATAAAATAAAATAAAAATAAAAAATAAAACAAAGTTATTATAGAAGAGAATATGAAGTAGAATAATGTTTTTGTAGACAATGAAAGAAAATCAAATGGATACATCCAAAAAAGTTTCTCCTTCTAGTGGAGCCATCCTTATACATTGGAGCCTGAAGAGCACGCTCACATTTTCAGAAGCTGTTTCAGGCTGACCTGATGCATGTCCTGTGAGCACCTGCTGGTGGCATTGATTCCATGCTCCCAGGACCATCAGAAGCTGCTGCATTTCTCCCACTTCTTCTCCCAAGAAGAAGAAGATGAGGTTTTGTCTGAAGTTTAACCCATTTGTCCAAATTTTCAGGTTGATGGGGATACCTGGCCACTTAGTTTGTTGTAGATATTTTCTGTAAAATGTTGGTTTTCCTCTATTAGGCAAAATTTTAAAATACTCTTGCATTTTTTGTTGTGTATTTTTGATTGCATATTTTTGTTCCCCAGATTTAAAATTTTGGATTTTCTGCTTTTCTTGAACAGCTAGATGATAGAGCAAGACAGTCTACATTTATTTCATGTCTGAAAGGCTGGAAAAGAGATCCTGTTCCCTACCATCTTCACCTGATCATGTAAGTCCTCTATAAGGTACTTAGCTCTTCTTAACTGCTGAGCATGTCGCCCTTCTTATGTACACTTCTAAGAATTTTCATCCATGATACAGTAGGGGAAATCCACATGACAGAAAATTTAGGGAGAGTGCTTTCTTTGTATTACAACTAACTAAATACAGTGATCTGACAGAGGCTCAGAGTGTCCAGGCATCAGTCAAGTGTGGATAAAGAGGTGTTGTTAGTGAATAGCCTGAAGGCAGGGAGAGAGTATTGAGATCATAATTCAATTAGGACTCTCAAAAGTAGTTTGTCAATGAGGAGCTTCAGCTTGAGTTCTAAAGAGAGGAAGGCAACGTCCTTTTTTTAGCTTAGTGAAGTGGTGTTATGAAAAAAAGTTTGTTACCAGGACATTTAAGTAAGATCTGTGATTCCCTAAAGAAATGCAGGTGGAAGTGGTGCTGTCAACATTTCCAGGGAGGGCAGTTGAATAATTAAAGAAATTATAGATGCTTGGCATGGAGACAAATGGGGGTCTTTAACAGGGATGGTAGTCGCCTGCTTTTTGGAGAGAAATTTTTACCAGAGAGGCAACTCTCGTATATCATGTGCAGCTACGGAGCTATGATGGTTCAATTGGTTGCTGCAAAGAATAAAACTCAGGTCTTCAGGTCTGAGAAAAAGATCAGCCTTTAGCTGATGACTTCATTCATTAATGTATCCAAAATTTTTGGTCTTCTGATTCTGGGATAGAATGGGATTTGTATCTTGAAAAGTACTTTTTTGAGCATGTTGGAGGAACTCATAAAAAATCACACACTGGCATTATTTGGCCTGAAATCATATTTTGTTTGAATAGCACAGTATTATTATTTTTTAAAATTTGAATGCCTTTAGGCAGGGCATACACCCTTAAGTTTTTATTATCTCCACCAGTTTTATTTTCTTAAATCTTTTCAAGTTTACTTATTTATATTACCTGCTAAATATTGTTAGTTTTATTAAACTAATAATATTGTTTTATTATAATTTTATGTTTATTTTATATAATTGTATATAATTTTTATACAAATTTTATTATAAACTCCACCAGTTTTATTTTTTTAAATCTGTTCAATTTTACTTATTTATATTACCTGCTTAAACGCTATAGGAATTTTATTTTATAACCTCAAAAAGAATACACTGGGCTTGTCAGAGGCATAACAATAGTAAAAGATCTGCTTATGAACACCGCCCTACACAGCTTAGGAAGTCTGTTAAAATTTCTATTTTGATTTATAACCAGATAAGAAATAAGCGGTTTAGGGAAACAGGTTCGGAGATGCTATGAGCAGTGCCATACAGCTAATAGAAGATATAACACAAGTCCAGTTAGCCCCTTTTCCTGGCCACTAAACATTTCCCCTCAGCCAATAGCTGCTGAAACTGTGTGTCTAGCATTGATAGATCAATGTGACCCAAAGAAGCCTCTGATAGTCCCAACCACATACTAATCATTGCTAATAACTGCAATCATCACTAATACTAGAGTATGGAAATATTGCCATCAGGTCCAGGCTGAATGCAAACACCATTATACTCAGCTCATCTTTCCTGAGTGACTGGCCTCATAGGTATGTTGAGTGTAGTGTGAGAAAAGACTGCAGCAGGTATCTAGCCATCCATGCCTGCTGCAGAGAGCAGGAAGGGTAGGAGAAGATGCCTGCATTAGGGCCAGAGCTCCTGTCTATGGGCTTCAGGCTTCCATGAGCAAGAGCTATCCAAGTGCCTCAACATGTTAAATAAGGACACCAGTTTGACCACACATTTCCAAGCCTAGTGGAGCCATATTTAGTCACTAAATATGAAAAGCACTTGCCTCAGAATTATCCCCTGAACGGGAATCATCATTGTTTGAGAGCTTTCCCAGATAGTGGCAATTTCCAGCACTTCCAGGCTGCTGTACACATGGTTCCCAGGAAGGTCCTCAGGCACAGAAAGACAAAGAAGTACAAGGGAAGTCAGCAGGCCACTGAGAGGAGAAGGCCTGTGGGGTGCAGAGGAGCCAGCTTCACTAATTTGCTCCAGAGAAGGATAAATGAACATACAAAACTTCTCCCTGCTCCTCAGATTGCTATATATAGAGTAATAAAACCCAATTTTGACTAAATAGTTACTGCCTGCCAGGCACATTACACGCATTATATTATTGAATACTTCCTACAGTCCTTAAAAGCTGCCCATATTCTTATTCCTGTCTTGCAGAGGAAGACATGGAAGCACAGAGAAGCCATGTGACTTTCCACTGGAACAGTTCGTGCAAGGAGCAGCCAGTTCTCTCAGGCAGATGGCCTGTCTCCCAGCCCACCTCTTCACCACAGTGCTCCATCACAGGGGCAGGGCTGAGCATCTTCTGAATTCCTGAGGTCAATGGGCCCTTCAAGCCCTAGCGTGACTGACTTTTGCCATTTGCCTATCACTTGTGGCCCCATTCTGTAGGAGGTCCATGTGGCTGTAGGGCTTTCCTTGCTGCTGGGTGCGTACTCTAGTCTTTGATTCCTGCACAGTTGAGATTTTTATATCCCCCTCTTTGATAATGTTTAGACTGAACTTATAAAGCTCCATCTCCCCTCTTCACTGAACTCCTCTACTTCCATAGACTCAGGTCTGTATGAGTCATGGTTCTTCTTCTAGCCCACGGGGAGATACAAAGACATTTGTCAAAGGGAAGTGATCCCTTTCAGATCTCTTGAAATGAAATGTCACCATTGACCTTTCCACCTGAACCTCATCTTCCTTGGATGGCTCAGCACATTCTGGGCTCCCTAAACGCTCCTGGAGCTCATATGAACCAACTGACAGGTCATGACAGCAGAGGTGAAAAAGCTGAATTACCATTGCCACAATGTGATCATTGGAAGGCCCTGCCGAGTTATTTTAAAGATGAGAAGAATGGCTCTGATAATAAGGCTATAGCCCAAATCCCTTAGAGCTACACTTTCCTGGATTCATGCTTATGGAGCTGTTCATAACCACAAGCACCTTCATTTCCCCAAGCACCTTCATTTCCCCACCCAATAATGACCATTGGTTATTGTATCTTTATTAAGCTTGCAAGCTCTTAGCCAGGCATGGGTAATCACTTATGTGCAGGAAGAAGGGAAGATGTGCACCTCTCTCAAGTTTCCTTTTGTTTCCCCCAATTAAAAATTTTATTAGTAAGAGACCCCAGTCCATGAGCCCTGTCTGCAGTGGCACCCTCCCCAGGACTCCTTTTCTGAGCTCCAGGCAGATCCGGCCCTCTCCTGCTTCTCTTTCTGGACTCAGGCTTCCTCCATTCTTGCATTCAATATTTAGGCTCCTGGAATGGATGGAGGTCACCCCCCTCCTGGCATCTCCTATTTCCTCCTTCTGCCGTAACCCAAGGGGTCCTTAGGATTCTTCTCCTGCCCATTCTAGTGGCAAACTTGCAACCTGGCCTCAGTTCAGCATTGGCATTTTCTCTTTCTGGGTTTTCTTACATTATTCTGCCTGGCTTTGGCTGCTCTTGTCTTACCTTTCCAAGATTCTCTTCTTCTTCTTCTTTTATAGGGAAAAAGAGAATATAGTTCCCTTTTGCCCTCTGAAGTTTCCCTGAAAAATCAGCTCACAAATGGCAGATTAATTAGAGAACAAGCATACAAATTAATTAAATGTGTACACATTGCGACCTTCAGAATGAAGACACAAAGATACAAAGAAAATTGTCTACTGTTATGCTTAGGTCCGACACAGTAGGAAAGCCATGTAGAAATATGACTGGACAGAAAGCATGTGATCTAATGCTACTAGACATAGTGGGGAAACCCGGAAAAGCCTGTCTTTCTAGATCATTTTTGGCCTCCCTGAGCAGCATTTCTTCCTTCTGGGTATGGGGCAGGGTACTCTCTGGAATGAGGGTCTTGTGACCTACAGTCCAAAAAGGTAGGCCAGATCATTCTTTATGGCCAGTTTTTATGGTCAGAAAGTCAGAGAGAAGTTTATTTTAATGATAATTTTTTACCATTAAAGTTTCAATCATTATTATTTAATGATAATTTAATGACATTGATTCTATTTATGAGCATGAAAAGGTTTTCCATTTGTGTCATCTCTGATTTCTCTGAGCCGTTGTTTGTAGTTCTCCTTGCAGAGATGTTTCACCTCTCTATTTAGCTATACATTAGGTATTTTGTTCTTTTTTTGGCAGTTGTGAATGTGAGTTTGTTCTTGATTTGGCTCTTGGCTTGACTGTTGTTGGTGTACAGGAATGTGAGTGGTTTTTGCACACTGATTTTGTATCCTGAGGTTTTGCTGAAGTTGTTTATCAGTTTAAAAAGCTTTGAGGCTGAGACTACGGGTTTTTCTGGATATAGGATCATGTTGTCTGCAAACAGGGATAGTTTGACTTCCTCTCTTCCTATTTGGATGCCATTTATTTTTTTCTCTTGCCTGATTGCCCTGGCCAGGACTTCGAATCGTATGTTAAATAGGAGTGGTGAGAGAAAACATCCTTGCCTTGTGCCAGTTTTCAAAGGGGAATGTGTCCAACCCTTGCCCATTTGGTATGAAATTGGCTGTGGGTTTGTCATAGATAGCTCTTATTATTTTGAGGTATGTTCCCTCAATACCCAGTTAATTGAGGGTGTTTTATTAAAAACATGAATGGATGTTAAATTTTATCAAAACTCTTTTCTGCTTCTATTGAGATAATAATGTTTTTTGTCTTTAGTTATTTTATGTGATGAATCTAGTTTATTGATTTGTGTATGTTGAACCAACCCTTCATCACAGAGATAGAGCCTACTTGATCATGGTGGATAAGGTTTTTGATGTGCTGCTGGATTAAATTTGCTAGTATTTTGTTGAAAAGTTTTGCATCAATGTTCATCAAGGATATTGGCCTGAAGTTTTCTTTTTTTTTTTCTGTAGTCACCCCCCTATTATTGGTCATGTTCTGACTGAGGCTGAATGGGCCCACAATCTGTCAAGGATATTGGGTGGGACCATGGGCTGGATATGCATTAGGCTCTTCCAGTGCCTAGATTCTATGAGTGCCTGGATCTTCTGGTCTTTTGAGACGAGACGGTCTCATGATCCCCCTGCTAGGTCTAAGAAGTCCTCTGTCCTCCTCATTCTGTTTCCAACACCCCCTAAATGACCTCCCACTCATGTACTTAGCTTCTGTTTTATGTGGAGGTACAAGTAAAATTATATTTGAAGTTGAAAGTTGAACATGGAAATTATGTTTGAAAATCACATATTAACACTAATTATGTTTTTCAAGTTCATTGGTGTTTTTAGCCCACAGACTAACAAGGAACTTTAGGATTGCTTCACTCACTCTCTCCTTTAGGAAGGAATGTTGCTCTTTCTTCCTGTCTGGATCTTCTCCATCCTTCCAGTTGCTTCTACATAAAGCCCTAAGGGACCTTGGCCCCATATAGTCTGCTTTCTCATTTCTGGTCTTCAGTCCATTTCTAGTTAGCACTGCACAAAGTGGCACTAGTTCACATTTTCTTAAACATATTTGTTTTCTGGTGACTTGAGGGCTAGGACAATACCATGAAAATTATACTTCTTTCTTGCATCCTCCAATATGCCCTCTCCCAAATCCATGCATTGATGCCATGGATTTTTGGATGGCCACCCAAAGACAAAAGCTGGTTTTTCCCTTTGTGGTCAGACCCTTATCAGTGTAGGCAATTATCATATGTTTATTCACTTATTCAACAGACATTGAATGAGTGCCTCCTGGGTGACTAATATTGTGCTGAATTAATCCATTTAATGAGGAAGACAAAGATCTAGGGACATCTAGGACAGAAACATGAAACTTTGGCTTTTAAGAGACCACTTTCATAAGAAAAAAAAGTCAGAGATGAGGGAAGAGAAAGGAAGACGGTGTGATCAATAGTAAGGAATTCACAATATTTAAGGAAGATGTTTTTAGTAAATGTTTTTAATTTTGCAGTTGGAGAAAACAGATTAGTTCAAATCAGTGGGCCAGTGAGGTTTGCAGGAGTTAAAGACAAAAAGGTCTCCCCCAGCCCTAATTCCACTCTGGCTAATACCTCCTTGCCATGAGGGTCAATCAGAGGAAGGTAAAAGTAAGCTAAATGAATGGCAAGAGGAGAAAGGCAAGGCAGGGGTTCAAGGAAACAGACCTTGAGCAGTGCAGTGAGGCCACAGTAGCAGGAATGTGGACTCAAGTGCTGGGGACTGTGCTGCTAGCTGGGAATTTGCTCACTCAACCAACACACCTGATACTTCCATTATCAGATCCTTTATTGTCCAGAGCACTTCTGACAGAAGACCCACCTTGCAATGAACTAAAATCATCACCTGTGTGCCTTGGATCTGCTCCATTCTAGGTGGGTTCTCCTATCATTTGTAGCTGAGTATAGCCTGGGTAGAATAAATACCCTAATTCCGTTGTCTGCCTGGGGAAAAAGAAAAAAAAAAACAGTGAATGGGTATAGAGAAGTAGAGAATTATTATTTTTTTCCCCTAGTGGCTTGGTCTGGAAAAGAAGATAAAGTAATAGAATTGGAAGGCGGGGAGGAGGAGCAAAAGCTGGGATGGGATCCAGAGAAGGCTCTGCTTTATTTGTTTGCTTTTTAAATTTTTTAACAACGGAAGAAATAAATTTGAAAGGAGCTTTTATTGTTTCTGAGAGTCCGAAGTCTGTAGAAATTAGAAGTCTGTCTCAAGTACATCTACTATGTAGTTGCTAGGGAGGCCGTAAGTTTCTCTGTGACCAGGGGAAAGAACATTCAGGATATGGGTAGAGAGGCTATACCATGGGTGTATGGAAGAGTTACTTGGAAGTAAACAGCATTTGGAAGGGTTCTTCAATATTACACTAGGAAGGTTTAAGAATATTGAAGGTGGCAGAGCCATTTTGAGGCACAGGTAAAATTAGGGGTGAGTTGAAATGTCAGTCGGCTCTGGAGTACCCATCCGTATCCTATCCTCTGCTCTCTGCCTCAACCCCAAACCCATGTCTTGCAACTCATCCCCAAAGATCTCACTGCTGAGCTGTTGAGATCTTTCAGGCCCCTCCAGCCTTGACATCCTGTTTTCTTGTAGGTCATATGCAGAAGTTGAAAATAGACATGATTGGAGTCCTGGCTATATGTGGTTCTTTTTGGGCAACGTATAGACTTTTATGCCCTGTGACTTCTTGTTGGTTGAGTTTTGTTTTAAAATTTATTGATTTCTACAATTGCACATGTAATACATGAGCTTTGTTGGGGGACACTATATTCAAAACAATAAAAATATAAGTGGACAGATGTGAATAGGTCTTTTTACCACTCCTACACCCACCTCCCTCTTTGTATGTAACAACTGCCAACAAGTCCATAATTCCAGTCCATTCTCTGTGCATTTACATCTAAATATATATAGAAATTTCTACAAATATATTTCTGGTAGTTTGTGTTTGGGTTTTTAAAACAACTGTATTCATACTACATGTATCATTCCGTAAAACTTTTTTTGCATATAATTATCTATCAAATATTTCATGCCAAAACATATGTATTTATGCCATTGGTTTTAATGATTGACTGGTATTCTGTGACTTGAATGTATAATGTATAATAATTAAAGGACATTATGTTTTGTTTTCTATTACCCCTCCTCCTCCTCCTCCTCCTCCTTCTTCTTTTTGCTATTGCAAACAAAAGTTAAATTCAATGGTCGTCTTCCTGTCTGTAATTCTGTGAACATGTGTGAGTATATTCTACAGCTATACCCTGGAAGGAGAATTGATGAGTTAAGGGGTAGGCATATTTTGGATTTTGAATAGATTCAAGTGTTGCAGGAGGGCCTAGGTAGGTCTCCCAGCCACAGCCAGTGTTCCAGGTTGTAGACATTGTTGCAAGAAAAAATTCAAGGATGAGTCAGAATGAAGGGAAAAGCAAGAAGCTTTTATTGCAAAGGGAAGGTACACACTTGAGAGTTGGAGTGCCGGCATACTTGGGAGAGTGAGTTGTGCACAGGGGAGTCTGGGTATCTAATGTTATGGTTTCTTCTAATTAGGAAGTAGAATAGAGTAGACTTTCTAGGAAAAGAGTAGATTTTCTAGGAAAAAGGTGGAGATTTCTTAGGCTTGAGGGCCGCGCATTTTTATAAGAAATATGGCCATGCTCAGATTTACCACGGTGCTGGTGAGTGCGTGACTTACTTTGGGAATAGGAATATAATTAGGTCTGGAGTAGGGCATGGGTCAAACCCAATGCCATGTTGGATCTAGCTTGTTTCAGCCAGTGTGGCCCCATTTTATTTGTGAGGATCTTATGAGGCCAGGCTCATCTTTGTCCTCATAGCTAATTTTAACAGCTCTTTTCTCGACATTATGTGAAATTGTTTCTTGATATTTTCCTGCCTCTCCTGTGACCACCCAGCATTCCTATCTTATGCGTGTTTCTTTAATTGGAGGGTGAAATAATCATGAAATATTATGGAAAAGGAGGGGTTTCAGGGACTCCCCAGTTACTGACCCCTATTCTCCCTTATTTGGGTTTGCCTGGAAGGGTCATGGACATGTCACCCTCACTGGGGCTTTAGCCATTTTCTCTCCCTTATTTTGGGTTTTCTGTTATCCTGTGGGTTT
The DNA here is from genome assembly GCF_028885655.2 of Pongo abelii. Classification (NCBI taxonomy): domain Eukaryota; kingdom Metazoa; phylum Chordata; class Mammalia; order Primates; family Hominidae; genus Pongo; species Pongo abelii. Next base: position 33,381,105 of record NC_072005.2, on the reverse strand, counting down.
TTGTGGCTAGTTCTTGTTTCAGCTATTATTTGGGTTTTTCCATCCTCCTGCAAGCACCCAGCGCTATTCCTGTCTCACAACCAAATTATCCTAAAGAAAAAAGCAGTTCCAATTCATATTCCCACCAAGTGTGTAAGGCAGTAATCATTTCAATCGTTTCTATTCCAACCCTGGATATTAATATTTTGGATAGCTAAGTATTTATATATTTTAAGCATTTGTCAATCTGACAAGTGAATGTTGTTTTGACTTACATTTCCTTAATTATTGGTGAGGTTGTGTATCTTTTTATGTTTATCAGCTATTTGTTTTCCTTCTATAAATTGGTTGTATGTATCATTTACCAATATGTTGTATTTTATGCCAACGTATTGTATTTTTAATTTAGAGAACTCCTTATGTAAGATGGACATTTATCCTTTTATTGTCTTGCCACTTAGACAGTAAGTTGTCAAATAGTCTGTTCATTCCTCTTTTTCCTGTAAGATCACCTTTACAGTCAACAAAATCATCCTGTGTGCATTGCTAGAGACTCTACTTTGTTGTATTGATTTACTTGTCTCTTCCTACCAGGATGTGGTTCTGTTTGATCACTGTAACTCTACACTATATTTTACTATCAGCCATGTTTCACTTCTCATTTCTTCCTTAGAGTATTTCAGGCTACTAATGGGCATTTATTCTTTTGAAGAAACCTAAGATTGAGTGTCTAGAGTTTCATAAAGAAATATATTATGATTATGATTGGGTTTGTGATGGAATTTTTAGGTTTACTTCAGGAAATTTTCTTATATTTACTCTACTGAGTATCCTTACTTACGAGCACAGAATTCCCTTTATTCAGTAATAAAGCTATATACTTTTTTCATATTCTTACTAAATCACTTCCCAGGGATTTATACATGTAATACTATTATACATAGGTCACCTTCACCCAGGGATGTCATGTACAATCTGCAGCTACTTTTTACAAATTGAACATTTTTTGAGATAATTGTAGATGTACATACTGTGCAAGAAATAATACAGAAATTCTGTGTACCATTTACCCAGTTTTTGCCAATGGTAACACCTTGTGAAACTATAGAAGGACATCACTCCCAGGATATTAGCGTTGATATTACAAGATGCAGAATACGTAAATCAACACAACGATCAGTCATGTTGCTCTTTCTAGCCACACACACTTCCCTCCCACCTCCACACCCTCGTTAACTTCTGGAAATCACTAATTTCTTCTTCATTTTGTTATTTTTTTAAAGAATGTTACGTATATGGAATTGTACAGCATATAACTTTTTTACCAGCATAATCCTCCAGCAGTTCCTCTGGGTTGTTAGTGTGTAAATAACTCATTCATTATGTTTTCCTAAGTTATAAATTTTTAAAATTAATTATTTTGAGACAGGGACTCCTCTGTCACCCATGCTGGAGTGCAGTGGTAGAAACTCCCAGGCTCAATAAATCCTCCCACCTCAGCCTCCCAAGTAGCTGGGACTACAGCTGTGCCCCACCACACCTGGCTAATTTTTTAGTATTTTGGGGGTAGAGATGGGGTTTTGTCAGGTTACCTAGGCTGGTCCCAAACTCATGGGCTCAAGTGATCCTCCTGCCTCTGCCTTCCAGTGTTGGGATTACAGGTGTGAGCCACCATGCCCCACCCAAGTTTATTGTTGAGTAGTATTCATTGTATAGACGTACCACACTTTGTTTACCCATTCACCTATTGAAGGACATATGGGTTGTTTTCTGGTTTTGGCTATTACAAGTAAAGCTGCTAAAAGCACTCCAGCAGAGGTTTATGTGTGTGCAAATAGAAGTCACTGCTTCTGTAGGATGAATGATGAGGAGTGCAGTAACTGGGTTGTATGGTTGTTGCATGTGTCAAATTTTTACAGACACTGCCAAACTGTTCGTCAGGGGGTGGCTTTATCATACTACATTCCCACCAGCAATAGTGTTATTAGGATATTTTTAATTTTGGTTATTCTGATAGGCATTTAATTATGGCACATTGTAGTTTTAATTTGCATTTCTTAATGGATAACAATGTCAAACATCTTTTCATATGCTGTATACTTTCTGTATACCTTCTTTGGTTGAAATGCCTCTTCATGCATTTGGTCATATTCTAATTTGGTGGTTCGATTTGTTATTGAGTTTTTATTGTTGAGTTTTAGATGCCAGTCTTTTGTCATACATAAGTTTGAAAATACATGATCTCAGTTTAAAATTTGTTTTTCTATCTGCTTAACACGGTTTCTCACAGAGCAAAAGGTTTTCACTTTGGTGAAGTCCAGTTTATAAATTTTTTTTTACGAATCATGCTTTTGGTGTGTATCAAAAGAATATTTTGCCTAGTCCTAGATCTTGAAGGTTTTTTTCTATAGTTTTATATTCTACATTTAAATACTTAATCCATTTGGAGTTAATTCATATATAAAGTATGAGACTAAAATTAAAGGATTTTTGCCTATGAATGTGTAATTCTTTCGGCACCATTTGTTGAAAGTCAATCTTCATCCATTGTGAAAATCAGTTGAGAATATTTATGTGGTTCTATTTCTGAGCTCTCTGTCTGGTCCATTTATCTACAGTTTTATCCCTCTGCCTTGTCCTTTTTTACTAGGTAAGTCTTGAAATAGAGTAGACAAATTTCTATCATTGTTTTTCAAGTTGGTTTTGGGTATTCTAGTTCCTTTGTCTTTTTGTGTACATTTAGGATAATCTTATTTATATCTATAAAAAAATCTTGCTGGGATTTAAAAGGAATCACCTTGAACCTATGTATCAATTTAGGGAAAAATGACATCTTTACTATGTTGAATCTTCCAATACATAAACATAGTATGGTTTTTTATTTATTTAGAACTTTGAATTATTTGATCAGTGTTATGTGGTTTTCAACATTTAAGTCCTGTACATGTTTTGTTAGATGTATTCTATTGTATTATTTTCTAAGTGATTGTAGTTTAAAAAATTTTTTAATGCTTGCATGTTATTTCCAATAGAGTCATCCCTCAGTATCCACAAGAGATTGGTTCTAGGACCCCCACAAATACCACAATCTGCAGATGCTTAAGTCTTTTATATAAAAGGTCATAGTATTAGATATTATCTCACCCCAGTTAAAATGGCTTATATTCAAAAGACAAGCAATAGTAAATGCTGGTGAGAATGTGGAAAAAAGGGAACCCTCTTACACTGTTGAAGGGGATTTAAATCAGTACAACCACTATGAGAACAGTTTGGAAGTTCCTCACAAAACTAAAAATTGAACTATCCATGATTCAGCAATCCTACTGCTAGATATATACCCAAAAGAAAGGAAATCGGTATATTGAAGAGATGTGTGCACTCCCATTTATGTTGCAGCACTGTTCACAATAGCCAAGATTTGGAAGCAACCTAAGTGTCCACCAAGAGATGAATGGATAAAGAAAATGTGGTACTTATATACAATGCAGTATACTAAGCCATAAAAAAGAAGGAGATCCAGTCATTTGCAACAACATAGATGGAACTGGAGATCATTATGTTAAGTGGAATAAGGCAGGTACAGAAAGACAGACGTTGAATGTTCTAACTTATTTGTGGGATCTAAAAATTAAAACAATTGAACTCGTGGACATAGAAAGTAGAAGGATGGTTACCAGAGAATGGGAAGGGTAGTGGCGGATCAGGAGGAAAGTAGGGATGGTTAATGAGTACAAAAAATACTTAGAAAGAATGAATAAGACCTGCTATGTGATAGCACAACAGGGTGAGTATAGTCAATGATAACTTGATTCTACATTTTAAAATAACTAAAAGAGTGTAATTGGATTGTAACACAAAGGATAAATGTTTGAGGGGCTGGATACCCCATTCTCTATGATGTGATTATTTCACATGGTGTGACTATATCAAAACATCTCATGTATCTAATAAATATCTACACCTACTGTGTACCCACAAAAATTAAAAATTAAAAAAATTAAAACTAACAAGGGCATAGTATTTGCATATAACCTACACACATTCTCCTGTATTCTGTAAATCATTTCTAGATTATTTATAATACTTAACACAATGTAAATTTTATATAAATAGTTATGTTTTAAATTTATAATATTTTATATTTTATTGTTCTTTTTATTAGTTTTTATTTCAAATATTTATTATCTCTGGTTGATTGAATCTGCAGATGTGGAACCCACAGATACCAAGTGCCAACTGTATATATTACACACACACACACACACACACACACATTACACACACACACATGAACTCATTTATTTCAGGAGGGTTTTTTTTGCTTATTATTTGAAAGTTTCAGGAATTTTCACACAATCATGTCATCTGCAACTAGGGTCTGTTTCTTTCTTTCTAATTTATAGTATTTTCCTTGCCTTCCTATACTGGCTAGAATTTCTAGCAATATTGGAATAAGAGTGACAAAAGTGGGCATCTTTGCCATACACCCAATTTTTGCAGAAAGCATTCAGTATTTCAACTCGGGTGTAATTTAGCTTACTTTTTTTTTCTACAGATGATTTTATCAAGTTAAAAATTCTCCTATTCCTATTTTGCAGATAGTTTTCTTTGTAAATTCATGAATGGGTGCTGAATTTTGTCAAATGATTTTTCTGAATTGATTGATACAATCGTTTGATTTTTTTCTTTAGCCTGTTAATGTGGTAGGTTACATTGATTTTCAAACATAGAAGCAGCCTTGCATTCTTGAAATAAACTTCATTTGGTCATAGTCTGTAATTGTTTTTACACATCAATGAATATTATTTGCTAATATTTTCTTAAAGGTTTTTGTTTCTACATTTATGTGTCTGTAGTTTTCTTGTTTGTACTTTTTCTGGTTTTGATATCAGGGTAATACAGTTTCATGAAATAAATTGTAGTATTTCCTTCTCTTCTGTTTTCTGAAAGATATTATGTAGAATTGGTGTTATTCTTTAAATGTTTGACCAAATTCTACAGTGAAACAATCTGGACCTGGAGATTGCTCTTTTGAGAATTTTAATATAGGAATTCAATTTACTTAATAATTGTGAGTATATTCAAACAATTTATTTTACATTGAGTTATATTAGTTTATGTTTTTCAATGAATTTGTGAATTTTTATTTGTGAATATTTAAGTTGTCAAATTTATATGTGCAGAATTGATTGCAGTATTTCTTTATTATCCTTTTGATCTCTGCATGGTTTATAGTGATTTCCCATTTTATTCCTGATAATGAAAATTGATGTATTTTCTCTTTTTTCTCATTATCAGACTTGCTAAGATGTGTTCATTTTATTCATCTTTTCAAAGAACCAGTTCTTGGTTATATTAATTTTTGTTTTCAATCTCACTGCCTTTTTTTTCCTTCTTTCTTTCTCTCTCTCTCTCTTCCTTCCTTCCTTTCTTTTCTCTCTCTCTCCCTTCCTTCCTTCCTTCCTTCCTTCCTTCCTTCCTTTCTTTCTTTCTTTCTTTCTTTCTTTCTTTCTTTCTTTCTTTCTTTCTTTCTCTTTCTTTCTTTCTTTTTCTTTCTTTTTCTTCCTTTCCTTCTTTCTTTCACTTTTTTTTCACAGAGTCTCACTCTGTTTCCGAGACTGGAGTGCAGTGGTGCAATCTTGGCTCACTGCAATCTCTGCCTCCCAGGTTCAAACAATTCTCCTGCCTCAGCCTCCTGAGTAGCTGGGACTACAGGCATATGCCACCATGCCTGGCTAATTTTTGTATTTTTAGTAGAGACGGGGTTTCACCATGTTGGCCAGGATGGTCTCGATCTCCTGACCTCGTGATCCACTGGCCTCAGCCTCCCAAAGTGCTGGGATTATTATTTCCTTTCTTTTAGTTGAATTGGGTTTATTTTAAGTTTCTTTTTCTAGACTCTTGAGGTAGGAGCTTAGATAATTGAATTGAGAATTTTCTAATACATACATTTAATGCTGTAAATTTTCCCTTTGGCACTTCTTTAGCTCTGTCCCACAATTTTTGATATATTATATTTTTATTCAGTTCAATATATTATCAAATTTCCTTTGAGACTTTCTCTTTGACCCAAGGATTATTTAGAACGTGTTTAGATTCACAGTATAATAGTTTTATTTTGCTGCTGTAACAAATTGTCACAAATTTAACTACTTATAACAACAGAAATTTATTTTTTCTCAGTTCTGGAGGCCAGGAGTTTAAGCTGAGTGTTATGTGGCTAAAATCAAGGTATCATCAGGGCTGCTTCCTTCTGACAGCTCCAGAAAGAATACATTCCTTGTCTCTGCCAGCTTCAGGTGACGGCTCACGTTCCTTGGCTTGTGGCTGCACCCTTCCAGTCTCTGTGCCTATCATCATGTGGCTTTCTCCATTTCTGTGGTCAAAAGTCTCTCTCCTTCCATCTTATAAGAACACTTGTGATTATATTTATGGCCCATCTGGATAAGCCAGAATAATATTCTCATTCCAAAGTCTTTAAGCTAGTCACATTTGTATGTTACATTTTCACATAAGGAAACAGCCACACTGAGTGTTTGGAGATTTTCCTCTTACCTTTATGTTATCTTTTTGTAGAATTCCATTGTGGTTGGAGGATACTCTCAGCATAATTTCAACTCCTTTAAACTTTTGAAAAGTTTGTTTTATGGCTCCATATATGATATATCTTGGTATATGTTCTGTGGGCACTTGAAAATAATGAGTATTTTGCTGTTGTTAGATGAGGTGTTCCATGTATATATAATATATACGTATATATGTACACACATATACATAGTATTGTTATATAAACAATATTATATATAGTTTCTCTCTGTCTATAATGATTTTTATTGATCTGATATCTACATTATCTGATATTAATATAGCCACTCGTATTATTTTTATTAATATTTGCATGATATACTTTTTTGTATCCTTTACCTTTCAAGCTACCTATATTATTATATTTGAAGTGAGTTTCACTTAGTGAGGCTACTCAGGTAACTCTGCCAATTTCTTTCTTAATTTGTTAGGGCTTAAGTCTGGCATTTTACTTTTAGCTTTCTGATTGCTCTCTATTCTGTGTTGTTGTTGTTTGTTTCTCTTTATTTTTCCTGCCTTCCTGTTGATTACTTCAACACTTTTTATAATAAAATCTTGATTTATAAATTACTCGTAAATTACCCATACTACTATTTCTTCATAGTAGTATGAAAATGGACTGATACACCATGTTAACAAAAAGAACAAAGCTGAACAATCAACTATTCATCATAGGTTCATAAAATAATTAAATTCATGGGGTTTCAAAATTACAAAGACAGGCAAATGAATGCAGGGAGTCAAGACACACAAGAGCAGAAAGCTCTGTGGGAGCCAGGCTAGGGCAGGAGAGCTTTGGCTGCAATGAAGCTACTAGAGGCTGGCTGTGGACTGGCCTGAGAACTAAAAACACCAGGGGCACTCAGTCATGGGGAAGCAAGATCGTTTTGTGGTTTTGACCTCCAGTAGCTCAGCCAAGTTCTCACAGTAAATACTGGGGGGAAATACTCTCCTGTTACCAGAATGCTCTGTGCTTAACAAAGTCTGCCCTCAGGCAAAACTACTTAACCAGAACCTAAGTTTGCTAAGATTTTATCAGAGCCTCACTGACCTAGGTCAGGAAAGTGAAACTGGATCTCAGCTAGCTCCAGCCCTCTGTGTTGGGGGAGGGAAATGCCCAGCTCCAGTCCACCTTAGCTATCCTTTGTGACCTCGTGGGAGAAGCCTGAGAAACCCATGTGAAGTTCAGAGACACAGGCTCAATAAAGACTGAGATCTAACTGGAGAAACGCAGAACGCCTCCTATCCACATGCCACCCTCACTAAGTGTCCATCCATCAATGGATGAGTAGATGAAGAAAATGCACTGTATATACTCAATAGGATATTACTCAGGCTTAAAAAGAAGAAAGTTCTATCATTTGCCTCAACATGATTGAACCTGGAGGGCATGCTAAATAAAACAAGCCAGACACAGAAGATAAATTCTGCATAATCTCAGGATATGTGGAATCTAAAGAAGTTGAACTTACAGAAACCAAGAGTGGAATGATGGTTGCCGAGGCCTGAGAGGTGAGGAAAATAGGGAGATGTTGGTAAAAGGGTTCCAAGTTTCAGTTATGCAAGATGAAAAGGTTCTGGAGATCAAAGGTGCAGCATGGTGACTAGTTAATATTACTGTATTGAATATGTAGAATTTACTGAGAGAGTAAATCATAAATGTTTTTACCATATCCCAGAAAGAATGGTAACTATGTGAGGTGAAGAACATGTTACTCAGCTCGATTGGGGGAAATCATTTCACGATGAATATGCATATCAAAACATAACTTTGTATACTGTAAACATATACATTTTTATTTGTTAATTATACCTCAATAAAGATGGAAAAATGAATAATATTTTTAAAAAACAAACAAAAACCTCCCAAAAAAGAAAAGCCCGGAACCAGGTGGCTTCATAAGTGGATTCTACCAAGCATTCAAAGAAGAATAGTAACAATCCTTATCAAATGCTTCCAGCATATATAAGTAGAGGAGACACTTCCAAATGCATTTGATGCAGCTGGCATCACACTGATACCAAAGCCAAAAAAAGAACAAGAAAATAAAGCCACAGGCCAGTATCCCTGATGAACATAGATGCACATATCCTCAATGAGACATGACCAGACTGAATTCAAAAGCACATTACAAGGATCATACAGCATGACCAAGTGAAATATATCTCTGGGATATGGGAATAGTTCAGCTGATGTGAATCAATTAATGTGGTGAATACACAAACAAGGAAAAAGTACATGTGATCGTCTCAACAGATGGAGAAAAACCATTTGACAAAGTTCAATTTCTATTCTTGATTAAAAAAAACTCTCAATAAAATAGGTATAGGAGGAACGTAACCCCTACACAACAAAGGCCGTAGGTGATAAACTCACAGCTAACATAATCAATGGTGTAAAGCTGAAGGTCTTTCCTCTAAAATCCCATACAATGCAAAGATATCCACTCTCATTGCTTCTATTCACGGTAGTGTTGGAACTTCTATCCAGAGAAATCAGACAAGAAAAAGAAATAACATGTATCTAAATCCAAAAGGAAGAAGAAAAACTCTCCCTATTTGCAGATGACATGATCATATAGAGAGAAAATTCTAAAGACTCCATAATGGCTACAAAAACCTATTCGAACTGGTAAAGCATTTATACCTCATTAAAGATGGGGGAAAACTACTCCAACAAAGCAAAGGAAAAATAGGAATGAAATATTTCTTTATGACACCCTTCAAGAATACATTTACAAATCCAAAGCTGTTGCTTCTAACTTCATGCATTGTAACTAAATTCCTTTACTATTGCGGCTTAAGAATTTTATTTGTACTCTTTCAAATGCTATCATTTTAAAATTTAAATAAAGACTTTTAAATCAATATTTTAGGAAACAAACAAGCCGAATTAATTACATTCATTTAGCAACTTATTTAACATTTTTTAGCTCTGTCATTTAACTAGCAGTGTGACTTTAGGCAAATAAGCCAAAATTTTAATCTTTTTACCTGTAAAATATAAACAAATGTGTCAATTCTTTCAAGTTGTTTGCATTATTCCAGGCTATATAAATATATATAATTATTAAATATCCTGATAAATAGTAAAAACAAAGGAACTTTACAGTTTCTATTTATATGTAAACTAGTATCACTTGCTATTATTTTTGAAAAGGAAATCACATTATTGAAACCAAAAGGAAATCTCTTACTTTTGCAAATGTAAATGCCATGGCCAAGCTCTGGGGAACGTGAGCGAGGCTTGGTTCCCTCAGTTGCCACAGCAAATATACTTGAGCATCCTGCAGGGGAAGCTCTGCTGTGAATACTTCTTATGACTGAGATGAGACCTGGATATAAAAAAGGTGATCATCCTACTGGAACCTGGGCCCAATCCAAGTACCTTTTGATTTGCAATCTAAATCTCTTACAGCTGAGCTACTTCAGGTGTTCTTGTAAGATGAGGACATATATAAATGATTCTTCAATTTTGCAACTCAAAATTAGTGTATGGTTACTGTGCATATCTAGCAAAACTCAGCAAGGGAATCCTTCCAGCCTTGCCAGTCTTGATACTCCAGTCTGGAGTCATTCATGATGTCCACATCAGGAGCATCTTGTTCTCACATCACTTTCTTTTTTTTTTTGAGATGGAGTCTTGCTCTGTGGCCCAGGCTAGAGTGCAGTGGTGCCATCTCGGCGCACTGCAACATCCACCTCCTGAGTAGCTGGGATGCCTGCCACCACGCATGACTAATTTTTTTTTGTATTTTTTGTAGAGACCAGGTTTAACCATCTTGGCCAGGCTGGTCTTGAACTCCTGACCTCGTGAACTACCAGCCTCAGCCTCCCAAAGTGCTGGAATTACAGGCGTGAGCCACCGTACCCAGCCACTTTCATATCCTGAATGGCCCTCATGCCAGCTCTCTCCTGCCTTTCCCTTGATAAGAGGGCATGGTCCCAGGCACACTGCACATGTTGGTTGGAGAACAAACTAGGAAAGACAGTTTTCAGGGCAATCAGACTGTGTACATTAAATGCAAATTTTATTTTGTTTTTATAACCATTGTTTTTTTTTAAAAAAAAAACTCATACACTTAAAGATGACAAGGAAGCCTACTCCAGAGGAGACTTCTGCAATGTGGTTTTGCAGTAGGGTAGAGAGATCAAGCTCAACCCTGAATACAGTGGGGACAAGTGGAGATTTATAGCCAAGGAGCAGAGCTGGGATCAGTGGATGGTAAATTCCTATGAGAACACATCAAGGCTAAAACTCACCAGGATTCTTGCTGAAGGCAGGCCATGATGACAACATGTTGAGGGTCAGTAATTTGGCATTTGGTCAGATATGGACAGTGATCAGATATCAAGGGTGGAGGATGTTTGCTAACTGGATTCAGCAGGGTTCTTTCTAAAACTGGACTAAATGGGCCAAGGGCAGAGCCCAAGGCTGTGGCCTAGTCAAAAAGAGGACTTAGAGGAGGCTGACTGTAGCTTGGTCAACGAGATAGTCTTTGTTACCCTTGGCCCCCTTATTCAAAGAACAAAGAGACATTGTTCTTTCCTTTGAACAATACAAGATTATTTCCCATTTGGAGGGGGATATTTGCTGGATGATACAAACAGTTAGGCATTTAATGATGAAAATCTCTATGAGTAAAAAGGAAAATGAGAGTAACTACTACTTCAGAGTCCAGAAGGCAATCAGCCCAGATTTCTAAATGCTGGGCTTGAAGCACCTTTACATGCTGGAGTGAGGAAAAGCGAGGTCATCCAATGGCTCTTTCCATTTGCAGCTTGAGTACCTTTGGAGATAGTGTGCAGTGTGCTAGGGAGCTTTCTGAGTGGCCTACACAGCATCAGGCATGAAGGTTGTCCACACTTGAGTTGTTGTGTGATTTTCTTGAAACTTATATCAGGTCATGCAGTTTCAGGTTGCAGGGCTTGGGGAAAAGGGCAGTTCTAGTTCTCAGATAAGCCAAGTCAGGAGGGAAGGAGAAAAGTTGCAAACATTAGTTTGGAAAGTTTCCATGGAAATGTGAAGCTTCTATAGTCACTGCTCCCCAGTTAATTGATAAAAAATAACCAAAGTGAATTTATTCTTGTTTATAACATAAGTAATCTTACTAGATTTGAATTGATTATTTATATGAGTGCAGCAAGAAGAGACGACCACATAGACGCTTGGCTGCTTTTCTGTAACTTGTAATACAGAATCTCCAATTAGCCTTTAAAAGACTCTTGAGCCTAGAAACCCAAGCCTAGGAAGATAAACTAAGCCATCACCTCCAATACCGATAGATGTGAATGAATTCTTCTTTTTCCAGGTCCCCAAATTATCCTGTTTCCTGGGGATGCCATGAAGTGGTTTTCCTTAGTCACCTGTATGCCTGGAAACCCTGTAAGCCAGGTGCCAGGCTGGTTTCCTCAAGAAGTCTTTGTAGGCATTGGCTCCATAAAGTCTATCTTATTTCCTTAAAATTGTCTGGTCGTGTCTGATTTTATGCATTATTCCCAAATATGACATTCCAGTCAAGGCCTTGGTAATATAACCAATATTTCTAATTATGTCCTGTTGCAAAGAGAACAGATTCTTTTTGAACTTATGCAAATAATTTTACTGCCCTTAAGAGTTTCTAAATTCTAAAGGAATCAGGCAGGGAGAAGATAAAATGTTTATTTCTGTTCACAAAATTTAGTCTATGAGTTGTAGACAGCTGAACAGAAAAGAGAAAGGAGTTCTGTACACCCAGAAAATACTATATTAAAGAGCCAGCAATCTTTCTTTTTTTATGAGTTTTTTGTTTGTTTGTTTTGAGATGGAGTCTCGCTCTGTTGCCCAGGCTGGAGTGCAATGGCACGATCTCAGTTCACTGCAACCTCCGCCTCCTGGGTTCAAGCAATTCTCCTGCCTCGGTCTCTGGAGTGGTTGGGATTACAGGCGCGTGCCACCACATCTGAATAATTTTCGTATTTTTAGTAGAAACGGGGTTTCACCATGTTGGTCAGGCTGGTCTCGAACTCCTGACCTCATGATTGGCCCTCCTCGGCCTCCCAAAGTGCTGGGATTACAGGTGTGAGCCACCACACCTGGTTGAGCCGGCAATGTTTCGAACAAAATCCATTATCATTCTTTATCAGTTCATTCGGTCCTATGTGATTAAATTCTGTTCTGCTTGATCTTGGATTAGCAGTTTTATGCATCCGTCAGCTCCTTCATTCGTTCTGCAAATCTTAACTTATTCAAGTGGTATGATCTCAAAATTATGTATGCAAATGTCATCGGAAACCTTTACTCGAAGCCCCTATGGATCTCAGACCATCACTTTTTTTTTTTTAAAGAGGAGTCACTTTGGCTGGTAACTGAAAATATTTTAAAGAAGAATAAGAGAATAACAAAATCTGTGAATGACAAGACTTAAAATGACCATATTAAAGGCCTATTGAGACCTCATTATAAAAAAATAATGCAATTCACAAGGGATTTAGGTGATTTCCATGGCATGCAACATTTAGAAGTAATAGCTGGAATTATGACTGATAACATACCTGGACACATTATGAGCAGTAGAGACACTGACACATTTCTAGGAATTTCGTACAATTTCTGAAATATTTATGTTAATACTTTCTACCCATACAAATAAAATCGAGGGAAGGTTTCTGTTTCTTATTTGACATCGTCTTTCCAGGCAACTGAACTTATCAAATAAACCACATTATTTTGAACATATCTCCTTATGAGATGAAAGAACAAATTCTCTCAGGTTGTTCTAAATCCCTCTGGGAAATCTCAAGACCATTGGAGAAGAAAATTTCATCTAGGATCTGCTTTTGAGAGCCACTTTTAAAAGTAAGGAGCACTAATTCTCTTACATAAGCAAGGATGTGAAAAAGGTTAACATTAAGCCCAGGAAGTTATGATGATTGGATACAAAATATTTGTTTCCTGGGCAGATCATTTAAAAGGTAAAGAAAAACTTTTTACAATCTTTTTAAAAAGCCAACCAATAATTTAAGAAACCATTGTTTTAACAGACAGAAATAGAAATTCTAGTTTTGCATCGGTACACTATTGGCCACATTTAATGAATTTTATAAATAAATGTATCTAATCTTACTGGCTTCACCACATATGCATTTCCCTTCCACAAACCTTCTACAACTTTCTATGTCCATTTATATTTTGCCCTACTCTTTTTTTTTTTTTTCATTCTGGAGTAACGAATCATTTTAGTTAAGGACAAAGTACTTTTTCTTTAATAAAAACATTTCCTTCATACTTAATACCTTTCCTTATCAGAAACATACCCTGCTTTTCTCACAGGCTTCACAGTTGTTTCTCTTACTGCTTTTAATGGCTTCGTTTAAGCTCAGGTGGTCTCCTTCCCTAGCCTCATCCAGATCAGTCTGTGAGCTAAGTATTCTTGCTCTAGACTTTCAAGCAGAAAATGAAACAGGTCTCATCAGAATCAGCCACTTGCATTTATTAGTTGGAAGTAAATGAAAATGATAATTGTAACTCTAAGGGGACAGAAGAGGCAGCCACTCAAAATCTAGATGAGTTCTTTCAGAATGAGTAGACACTTCATGAGAATGGTGGACGGCCCTTTCTGAAATCGGCAAGTGTGTGAAACACAGGGCTTCTGGGGCACAGCTGTTAACAGATGTGCCCGTTCCTCCCACCCTCAAGTCCCCCTTTGACTGCTTCTTGAGTTCTTCGGCTGCCTCCTCACTGCCCTGAGCCTCTCACTCCTGCCAGACCATCCACTCTCTACACAAGAGCCAAAGTCACTTTTAAGGACCTCAAATCCAATGCTGTCCATCCCTTTCTGAAACCATTCCAGTGTTTCCACACTGTCCTAGGGTCAGGCCCTGACTGAAGACAGCCTTGCAGCCTGACCTTGCTCTGTCCAGAGTCCATGCTCAGGACATGGGAGCATGCAAAGGTACTGCTGCCACTGTTAGTGCCACAGGAGGCTCTGCTCCGTGGCCTGGGCTCTAGGAGACCAGTTCTGCCATGGAGCCACTGGATGGGTGAGGCCCTCTGAAGGTCAATGGGGTCGAGGACACAGGTTAAGGGCACCTGGTGGGGGGTGGTGCTTGTGTGATGTCAATCAAACAGTAGAATTAAGGGAAGATGGGAGATTCCTATTGGCAAATATTGTGCATCTCCTGGTCTGAAGGAAGGTCAACAGTGAGTAAAAGATGGTAAGGGCTGTCCTGGGGTCACGGGGGCCCCATCATCAAAGGAGTCTAAACAGGCCCATCCAGGGACTCCTTGGCAAGGGCACCATGGGAGGGAGCTCTGGGTGGCCCTCCCCTGTCGGGAGCCACCATGGCCCTGGGGGCTGCGAGTCTCCAAGGTTTCTTCCACCTGTGAGATCCTGCAGTTCAGATCCCAGGCCATTGAGGCAGGGCCAGGCTGCCACTGGGGCCACAGTCCCGACAGGTCCTCCTAGGAGGCATGCGGTGACACTCCGCTCGTACCCGTGCCGTGCATCCAGCTCTTACCAGCACTCCGCTCCTACCCATGCCATGCACCCACCTTCTACCAGCACCCCACTCCTACCCGTGCCCAGCTCCTACCCGTGCCATGCACCCAGCTCCTACCAGCACTCTGCTCCTGCTCCTACTCGAGCCATGCACCCAGCTCCTACTAGCACCCCATTCCTACCTGCACCAGGAACATACATTAAAGAAAGAAGAGTCTCTTCAATAAATGATAAGGGGAAAACTGAACATTCAAAGGTAGAGGAAAAACTGGGCCCCTATCTCTTATTATATGCAAAATGCAAATCCAAATGGATTAAAGACTTTAATGGAAAACTTGAAAGTATAACACTACTAAAAGAAAACATTGAGAAATTCCTCTAGACATCGGTCTGGGCTGAGATTTTTAAAAAACCATAGATGAGAAGAGCAAAAATACATAAATAGGACCAAAGCTTCTGCACAGCAAAGAATCAAGAGAGTGAAGAGATGACCTATAGAATGGGAGAAAATATTTGCAAACTATCCATCCAATGAGAAATTAATATCCAGACTATATAAGCAACTCGAGTCAACAGCAAAACAAAATAATCTCATTAAAAATGGTCAAATGACCTGAAAAGACATTTCTCAAAAAATGACATACAAATGGCCAGCAGGTCTATGATTATGTGCTCGGTCCCACAGCACTGTCCTCACTTAGATGCCAGCAACCAATGGGGTGTCCAAGCTGCCCAGGCTTCTGCCTGGCAGACTACCAATTAAGGAGTTCCCACAACACCTCCCTCAGGTTCACTAGAATGAATCAGAGAACTCAGAAAAGCACTCTAGTCACATGTACAGGTTTATGTCATATTAAAAAATGCAGCTCAGGAAAAGTCACATGGAAGAGAGGCATAAGACAAGGTAGGTGGAGGTAGGGGCTGGCAGAGAGGATAACAACTATTCGCATAGCAGTTCCTGCCTGTGGGGCTGAGGAGAGATCTGAGATGATTCAAGTGCACAGGAGCACCGGCATGGCTTATATGCAGATGCTGTGCCACTTTACACCAGGGACTTGAGCATTGTCAGATGCTGGAATCTGTGGGGGTCCTGAAACCAACCCCTGCAGATAACGAGCAATGACTGTAAGCTTCAGCTTAGGAATATGTTTTCCAATTGCTCAATAAGAGGATTTGGGGCGTAATATGACAGACATGCTTTTATATGTGGACTAAATTTTTAAGTATTAGTAAAGAAAATTAAAAGAGTTCTTTCTTTTCAGAGGTTACTTCCTAAATAATACTTTTTAATAAAACATGGGCAATAATTTAAGGACAATTTATGGGGATCTTGTGACATCCACAGTGCACTGTGAAGAGCCTGTTGTCTATGCCTGAAAATGTCAAAAGGCAGAAAGAGTTTGTGGCCCAGTTAGACATGACCCTGCATATCTGGGAATCTACTGGATTCAAAATAAATAACAACCACCCAATACCTAAAGATAAATCCCCACAGCAAACAACAAATCACTTTGAAAAGAGATACATCTAAAATCATGTGAAAATTAAGTCTAAAATCACTCAAATATAAACATCAAGATACAAAAAAATCTTAAATACACAAAAAAGTAAAAATTAATAATCATAAGAATAAAATATTGACAAATAAAAATAAATAAAATAAGTCAGAGAAGAAACCGGTTTTCAGATATATAATAGAAAAGAACAAAATGATCTGGAAAGTGAATATGCACTCAAAGTCAATCAGCTTACATTTTGGCAATATTGTGGCAGTTGTCCCCTTGCAAGACAGGCTTCCCATTTAGGAGCAATATTCAGTTGCAGGATCCAAAGAGAGCAGTGGAGTACAGTGGAGGAAACCAGGGAGGAGGCTCCTGTTACAGAAGGGGAGAAGCACAGAGGCAGGAAATTCCAGGAAACAGGTGTCATAGTTGTGAGCATTGCATAGAGATTTCAGAGAGAGAAGCTCTATGAGGTTGGAAAAGGTTTCTGAATTATAATGCTCATTACAAATTCATGAAGACAAAATCCATATTAAAAATCAGCAACAGAAATATATTGATGCCAATTCTCATACAAAGACATGTAATAGACAAAATTAATACTTATAGAGTAAAACCACTAGAAAATTTGAAAGTTCTCACCCCAGTGTAACTCACTCACTGGACTGTGGACTTTTCAACAAAGAGATCAAAGGCATTAAGAAAATAATATCAAACACAAAAGGACACCATTCATCAGAATTAAAGAAACATAGCAATGCATGGATGAAACTCCAAAAAGACTAAGAAAAATAATTGGAAACATTCTTCAGCTCTAAAATGTAAACTAGAGACAACACAATGATAGCTTCTGCCTTCTAAGAAACAGAAGGTTCAAGTGAGGAGAATATTTCAAAAGAAAGTGAGCAAGAGGTTATAAATGTTTAGGGAGAGTAGCCAAATGGATGCATGATTGAGGTGCCTGAACGAGAACAATCAAAGCAAAGACACAAGGAAATATGAACAACGATCATTCCATTTTTTTCTGAAAATAAAAAGAATATTTTTAGGTGTTTCTTCAAAAGAATACTGAGGATTGATGTGAAATGGCTAACAGCAAATGATATTTGAGTAAACTCCTGAACTTGAAGACAAAATTCATTTTTAAAGCATCTAGACTAGAAGAGTGAGTGATACACAAAGAAGTGAAAGTTAGACTCATCCGCCTTTCAGCAAGAAATACTCTATGCGGGAAAAAAATGGAGGAAAATTCTGAAGACACTCAGGGAAAGTGCCAGTGAGCCGGGAAGCTCACACCAGCTGTGCTGACCATGCGGCAGGAAAGGCCCTGACAGCTAAGTCACTGTGGAGACCGTGGGGAAGGTTGATTCCACGATCCCTTCCAGAGGAAGGAACAGATTTCAGACAACAACCTCTCGAAGGACACTGACGTAAAGACAATGAGTGAGGGTGTATTTGCTGGTAATTTGGCCAATTAAGATGAAATTAGGAAGACATAAGAGAGAGAGTGGCAGTCACTGGAGGGACTGCTTTCTAATTCAGTGAGTTCTAGCTCTGCTGAGGGAGATTTCCTATCATGGGTTTCATTTCACAGGAAAATATTCTAAAAGCAATTAGAAAGGGATAACTATTATTTAATATATAACTTTAAACAAATATAGAAGACAACAAATAATATAGCAAGACAAATATAATGACATAACAAATATAGCCACTATAAAAACAACAAATAAAAGAACAACAAATATAGCATCAGCTATATACAAGACATTGCTAAATAAAATCTTGCAGAGTATCATGATTTGTATCCTTTCTGGGCCAGGGTGACATCCCCACATCATGGCTCTTTCATGTTAGAGGAATCTGCAACACAGGCAGAGGCACGGGGTTCACTGGGAAGGCACAGAGGTGAGGAGAGCGGGGACTCCCTGGGGCGGGGTGCAGGTCCCAGAGGGCTACTTTGGCCTCCCTAGAGTCAGGTCCACAGGGCACTGAGGCCTGCCTGGGAGTTCACACTCATTTTCATAGGAGCAATGTCCAGGTTTTCAGAGCTGTCTTCATGGGGCTTAGCCTAGGTGTTCACTGTCGTCCTCATCAGGATCAGCCCAGGCATTCACAGCTGTACTCACTAGGCCAATCCGAGTTTTACATGGCTGCCCTCATTGAAGTCAGGTCAGGTGTTCACAGCCATCCTCATCAGGTCCAGCCTAAGCGTTCAGAGCACTCCTCACTAGTTTTCAGACCAGATGTTAATAGCTGTCCTCATTGGGCCCAGCCCTGTGGTTACAGAGGTTCCCATCAGGGCGAGTCCAGGTGTTCAGAGCCATCCTATTGGGACCAGTCCAGGTGTTGGAGACATCCTAATGAAGGCCGTCCCAGGTGTTCCCAGCAGTTTTTATTGGGCCTATCCTAGGTATTCACAGTTGTCTTCATTGGGACCAGCCAAGGTGTTCACATCCACGCTCATCTGGGCCAGCCAAGGAATTAGAGCCATCCTTATCAGGGCCAGTCTGGCTGGTCACAGCCATCTACCTTGATGCCAGCCCAAATGTTCATAGCCATTCTTATCTGGCTTAGTGTTCACGGCTGTCATCATCGGGCCAGCACAGATGTTAATAGCTGTCCTCACTGGGCCCAGCTTAGGTGTTCAGAGACCGTTTAATAGTGGCCAGACCAGGTGCTCACAGCCATCCTCATGAGAGCAAGCCCAGGTTTCATATCTGTCCTCACTGGGCCTCACCCAGGTGTTCCTAGCTGTTTTCATCAGGACCAGAGTAGGTGTTCATAGCTATTTTCATCTGGTCCTGCCCAAATGTTCATGGTGGTCCTCATCAGAGCCAGCTGAGGAGTTGACAGCCATCCTCATTGAGCCTAGCTAAGTTGTTCATAGCCATCCTCATTGGGTCCAGCCTATATGTTCACACTTATGCTAATCAGGTGTAGCCAAGCTATTATAGCAACACTCACTGGGACCAGCCAAGGCGTTCACTGCCATCATCAACTGGGCTGTCTCAGGTGTTCAAAGCCGTCCTCACAGGGCCAAGCCCAGGCATTCTTACCTGTCCTCATGGGACCCAGGCCAGTTCTTCACAGCTATCCTCATTGGGTATAGCCTAAATGTTCACAGTCATCCTCACTGGGCCCAGCCTAGGTGTTTCCACCTTTCCTAATCACGGCCAGCCTAGGTGTTCACAGTGGTCCTCATCAGGGCCTGCTCAAGTGTTCACATCTATGCTCACAGGGCCCAGCCAAGGTATTGTAGCCATCCTCACCAAAGCGAGTTCAGGCATTCCCAGCCAGGCTCATGAGAGCCAGCACAAGTATTCACAGTTGTCTTCATATAGGCAAAGCCCAGGTGTTAATTGATGTCTTACTGGTCCCAGCCCAGGTGTGCACAGCCATCCTCATCAAGGTCAACCCAGTTGGTCAAAGCTGTGCTCATTGGACAGCTTTGTACTCATTGTGATCACTCAGATGATCACAGCTATCCTCATTGGCCTCAGGCCAAGTGTTCAAAGCTTTCATCGTTGGGTCAGCTTAGGTGTTCACTGCTCTCTTTAATGGGCCCAGCCTAGGTGTTCACATCTGTCATCACTACAAGCTGACATGTTTTCAATGGTCCACATCAGTGCCAGCAAAGTTGGTACCATTCATAGTTGTCATCATCAAGGTCAGCCCAAGTGTTCATAGCCATCCTCATTGGCGCTAGCCCTGGTCACAGTGGCACAGTGGTTCTCACAGGGGCCTAGTCAAGGTGTTAATAGCTGTCGTTATAGGGCTCAGCCTATGTGTTCACAGTTGTCCTCAACAAGATCAGCTCAGGTGTTCAAAGCTGCCCTCATGGGAACAAGCCTATGTGTTTATTGTTCTTTTTATTGGGCCAGCTCAGGTGTTCACATCTGACCTCATTGGCCACCATAGGTGTTCACTGCTGTCCTCATTGAGCCTAGCATGAGTGTCTACAGCAGTCTTAATTTGGTCCAGCTCAGTTGTTCACAACTGTCCTCATCGTAGCCAGCCCAGGAGTTCACGGCTGTCTTCAGAGCTTTCCTCTTCTAGGCCTGCCCAGATGTTTATAGTGGTTCTCTTTGGGGCCAGCCAAGATATTCATATTTTTCCACACTGCCACCAACCCAGATGTTCATAGCCATCCTTACTGGGATCAGCCAATTTGTTCCTGCACTGCCCATGCTAACTGGGTCCAGGTAAGGTATTATAGTCACACTCATTGGCACTGGCCCACCTGGGCTGAGCCCAATGAGAACAGCTGTGTACATCTGAGCTGGGTCTTATGATGATAGCTGTGACCCTCTGGGGTGGGCCCAATCAGGGCAGCTGTGAAAATCTTGGCTGGGCACAATGAGGACAGCTGTGAACACCTAGGTTGCCCATTGGACAGCTGTAAACATGTTGGCTGACCCCAAGAAGAACAGCTGTGAACAAGTTGGCTGGCCTTGATCAGGATGGCTATAATAATTTGGCTGGTCCCAATGAGGACGTCTGTAAACACATTGGCTGGTCCCAATAAGAATCGCCATGAATACCTGGGCTGGCACTGAAATAAACTGCCCTGCTACCTGGTCAGGCCTCAGTGATGAAGATGGCACTAATGCCTTGGCTAGGCCCAATGAGCATGGAGGTGAACACCAGGGCTGTTCCTGATAAGGATGACTGTGGAAACCCAGGCTGGCCATGGTAACTATAGCTGGGAACACCTAAGGTAGCCATCTTGAGGATGGTTCTGAACACCTGAACTGGGTCCAATAGGATAGTGCTGAACACCTGGACTCACCCAGATGAAAACTGCTATAAACACCTAATGATGATAGCTATGAACACATGTACAAGGCCCCTATGATAAAGACTGTGAAGACCTGGGCTGGACCAGTGAGGATGTCTCTGAACACCAGGGCAGGGCCCAATAGGATGGCCCTGAACACCTGGACTTGCCCTAACGAGTATTTGGATGGCTGTGAACATCTGGGCTCAGCCCAATAAGGACAGCTTTTAAACACTGGACTGGGTCCCCATGTGAAGGACTGAAAATTCCTGGGCTGGCTCGGATGAGGATAGCTGTAAGAACCTGTGCTGGCTCTAATGAAGACAGCTGTGAACACCTGCACTGGCCAATATTTTAAAAGCTGTGAATACTTTGGCAGGGCCAATGCAGACAGCTTTAAAAACCAGATATGCCCTGATAAGAATGGCTTTGAATATCTGGGAAGCTCCAATGAGAATGGCAATGAACAATTTCCTGGGTCCAAAGAGGACGGCTGTAAACACTTGAGGTTGACCCAATGTGAATAGGAGTGAATACCTGGCTGTCCCAGATAAGAACAGCTGTGAACACCTGGGCCTGTCCACATTAGGATGGCTATGAACACCTGGGCTGGACCCAATGACTATAGCAGTGAACACCTCATGGGGCTGGACCTGATGAGGATGGTTATGAACACCTGGGGTAGCCTCAGCTTAGGTGGCTGTGAACACCTGGTCTGGGCCCAGAAGGATAAATGTACATTTGGTCCTCAATGGGGCCAATCCAGGTGGTTACAGCTGTCCACATTAGCACCAGCTCAGATGTTCATAGCAATTCTCAGTGGGGCCAGCCAATTTGTTCACACTCATGCTAATTGGGGCCATCCCAAATAGGATACTATCCTCAGTGAAACCAGGCAAGGTGTTCACAGTGGTCCTTTCTTGGCCAGTCACAGGTTTTCTCATAGCTGTTCTCCTTGGGCCCAGTCCAGGTGTTCATGGCTGTTCTCTTCAGGGCCAGTCAAGGTATTCACAGCTGTCCTTATCAGGATAAGTCCAAATGTTCAAATCTGTCCTCACAGGGACCAGCCCAGATGTTTCAAAGTTGTCCTCATTGTGCCCAGCCCAGATGTACTCAGTTAAGCTTTTGGGCCATGCCCAAGTGTCATAGCCATCTAGGTTGGGGCCAGTCCAGGTGTTCATAACCATCCTTGTCGAATCCAGCTGAGGAATTCACCGCTAGTGTCATTGGGCCCATCCCAGGTGTTCACAGCTGTCCTAATGTGGGCCAGCCTAGGTGTTCACAGCTGTCCCCATCTAGGACAACCAGGTATTCACTCCTGTCCACATTGGGCCAACCTCATGTGTTCACAGCTGTCCTCCTTTGGCCCAGGAAATTGTTCATTGTCATTCTCATTGGGGCCAGCCCAAGGTGTTTGTTGTCATCTTCATTGGGCTGAGCCCAGGTGTTCATAGCCATCCCCATCAGGATCAGCCAATGTGTTCACAGCCATGATCTTTGGGGCCAGCCAACGTAGTATAGCCACCCTCATTGGGGCAGCCCAGGTGTTCACAGTAATCCTCACTGGGCCAAGCCCAGGGGTTCCAGGCTGCCTTCATGGGACCCAGCCTAGATGAACACAGCTGTCCTCATTGGGCCCTGGCCAGGTTTTAGTGTGAATACCTGGGCTGGGCCCTATTAGGACATCTGTGATCATGTGGGCTGGGTATAATGAGGGCAGCAGTGAACACCTGGACTAGGCCGCATTAGAACAGCAGTGAATACTTGGGATAGGACCTACGAGAGCAACTGTGAACACCTGGGCTGGCCCCATGAGGACAGCCATGAACACCTCAGCTGGCCTGGGAGAGAATGGTCATGTACACCTGGGCTGGCCCCGATGTCAATGGCTATGAATGC
The DNA here is from genome assembly GCF_028885655.2 of Pongo abelii. Taxonomy (NCBI): domain Eukaryota; kingdom Metazoa; phylum Chordata; class Mammalia; order Primates; family Hominidae; genus Pongo; species Pongo abelii. Next base: position 33,357,880 of record NC_072005.2, on the reverse strand, counting down.
CAGGGCTGGGCCCACAACCATAGTTGTGTATGTTTGTGCTGGGCCCAATGAGGAAACCTTGAATACCTGGGCTACGCCCAAATAAGGGTAGATGTGAACACCCAGGTTACACCCAATGATGACAGCTGTGAACACCTAGGCTGGGTTCAGTTAGGACAGCTATGAAAACCTTGGCTGTGCCCATTGAAGATGGCCCAGGTGTTCACAGCCATCATCATCGGAGTAAGCCCAGGTGTTCAAAGATCTCTTCATCAGGGCCAATGTAAATGTTTACTGCTGTCTTCATTGGGCCAGGACAGGTGTGCAAAGTAGTTCATATAGAGACCTAGTTCAGGAGTTCAAAGCTGTTCTCATTGGACTCAGCCTAGGTGTTCACAGTCGTCCTTATCAAGATTAGCCCAGGTGTTCAAAGTTGTCCTCATTGAATACAGCCCAATTGTTAACAACTTTCCTCAATGTGCTCAGCCCAAATGCATGCAGCTATCCTTTTGGACCTAACCCCAGTGTTCATAGCCACCCTTATTGAGCCCAGCCCAGGTATTCATGGCTGTCCTTATTAAGCCCAGCCAAGATATTCACAGTCGTCCTCTTGAGACCATCCAGGGTGTTCATAGCTGTCCTCATTGGGCCTGGACAAGGTGTTCACAATAGTCCTAATGTACACCAGCTCTGGTGTTCACAGTTGTCCTCCCACCCCTGGTGTTCACTGTTGTCCTCATGGAGAGAAATCAGATGTTAACTACTGTCCACATTAGGCTCACCTCAGGTGTTCAAAGCTGTCCTGATTGAAGTCAACAAAGGTGCTCACAGCCATCCTGATCTAAGGCAGTCCAGGTATTTACAGTTCTCCTCAGGAACAAAGAGGCTAGGGGTTTATATCTGTCCTCATTATGCCCAGCCCAGATGTTCACAGCTGTCTTCTTTAGGCCGAGCTCAAATGTTCATAGCTATCCTCAGCGGGACCAGCCTAGGTGTTCAGTCATGCTCATGGATTCCCAGACCAGGCATTCATACCCGTCCTGATTGTACCCAGCCAAGATACTGAAAGCCACTCTCATCAACATAGGCCCATGTCTATACAGCCATTTTCATAGAGTCCAGCCAAAATGTTCATAGCCATCTTCATTGTGCCCAGACCTGGTGGCCACAGCTGTTTTCCTCAGGGCCTAGCCCAAGTGGTCGTACCTGTTGTCAACTGGGCCTGCCCAGGTGTTCACAGTGGTCTGCATCGGGGCCAGCCAAGGTATTCACATCCATCCACATTGAGCCAGCCAGCCGACAAGGCCACGGCTAATGAAGACAGCCAATTTGTTCACACCCATGCTAATTGGGGCCATCTCAAATAAGATAGCCACCCTCAGTCGAACCAGGCCAGGTGTTCACAGCTGTTCTCTTTGAGGCCAGTGGAGGTATTCACAGCTATTCTAACAGGTATCAGTCCAGGTGTTCAAAGCTCTCCTCATAGGATCCAGCCCACATGTTCAAAGCTGTCTTTGTTATACCCAGCCCTAATATACAGTTATTCTTTTGAGCCCAGCCCAGGTGTCCATAATTGTCCTCATCTGGTCCAGCCCCAAGAGATGTTCACTGATGTAGTTGTTGGGTCCAGCCCAGGTGTTCACAGCTGTCCTAATGTGGATCATTGGTGTCAATCAAGGTATTAAGGTCACCCTCATCAGGGCCTGGCAGGGTATTCATAGCTGTCCTCATCTGAGCTAACCCAGGTCTTCACTGTTGTCCATACTCAGCCCAGCCCAGGTATTCATAGCTGTCTCCACTGGGAGCATCCCTGGTTTTCATAGCTGTTCTTATCTGGGCCTTTGCAGGTGTTCACAGTGGTCCTCACTTGAGCCAGCTCAGCCCATCACAACAATCCACATTAGCACCATCCCAAATGTTCATAGCCATCCTCAGCAGGGCCAGTCCACCTGTTCACAGCTATGGAAATTAGGGCTGGCCAAGGTATTATAGCCTCCTTCATGCAGGCCAGCCAACGTGTTCCAAGCCTCTTCCTAGGGGTCAATCCAAGTTTTCACAGCCGTCCTTTCTGGGCAAAGCCCAGGTTTTCATAGATATTCTCATTGTGCCAGGCCAGGGGTTCATAGCTCTCCTCACTGGGTCCAGCCTAAGTGTTCACCGTGATCCTTCTCTGACCCAGTTCACATGTTTATAGTTGTTTTCACAACTATAAACATAGTTGTATAGAGGTCCATCTCAGGGCAACTTCAGGTGTTCACAGCCATCCTATTGTGCCTTTCCTAGGTGATCAAAGCCTTCCTCCTGGGGGCCAGACCAGGTTTTCCTTATAGGGGGCAGCTTAGGTGTTCACTGTGGTCCTTGTCAGGGCCAACCTAGGTGTTCACATTCATGCTCAATGGGTGCAGCCAACGTCGTAGGGCCACCCTCATCAGGGCAGCCCAGGTGATCACATCCATTCTCATCAGGGCCAGCTCAGGTGTTCTCAGCCATCCTCCTTGTGTCCAACCCAGTTTTTTTTGTTTGTGTATTCATTTGTTTGTTTGTTTTAAGTTCTGGGGTACATGTGCAGAATGTGCAGGTTTGTTACATAGGTATACCTGTGCCATGGTGGTTGGCTGCACCCATCAACCCGTCATCTACATTAGGTATTTCACCTAATGCTATCCCTCTCCCCACCCCCCACCCCCCGACAGGCCCCAGTGCATAATGTTCCCCTCCCTGTGTCCATGTGTTCTCATTGTTCGATTCCCACTTGTGGTGTTTGGTTTTTTGTTCTTGTGTTAGTTTGCTAACACAAGATGCCCCTCCCCACACTAAGCTCAAGCATCCCAGGTTGACCTCAAACTGCTGTGGAGCAGCGAGAATTTCAAGCCAGTGGATCTTAGCTTGTTGAGCTCTGTTGGGGTAGAACCCACTGAGCCAGGCCGGACCTAATGAGAATGGCTGTTAACACCTCAGCTGTCTCTGTTGAGGATCACTGTGAACACCTGAGCAGGCTCACATGAAAATAGCTATGAACACTTAGGCTGGTCCGGATGAAGACAGCTAGGAACACCTGGGTGAGGCCCAGTGAGGATAGCTATTAACACCTGGCTGGCTTTCATGAGTAGGGCTATGAGCACCTGGTCTGGCCACTATTAAACAGTCTCTGAACACCTAAGCTGGGCCCAATGATGACAGCTATTAACACCTGGGCTGGCCCAATAATGACAGTTGTGAACACTAACCCAGATAAGGATGGCTATGAACATTTGGGCTGGCATCTAGGTACATGGCTGTGACCTCCCAGGCTGGCCCCAATGAGGATGGTTCTAATTCCTTAGCTGGCCTAAAAAAGCATGGATGTGAACACCTGGGCTGGTCCCAGTGAAGACAACTATGAATACCTAGGATAACCCCCAATAAAAACAGCCAGGAGAGAATCTCCCGGTCTGCTGGTTTTGAGGACTGTGGGAAAAGTGCAGTATCCAGGCCGGAATACACCATTCCTCCTGATACAGTCTCTCAAGGCATCCCATGGCTAGGAAAGGGAAATCTCCTGACCTCTTGCACTTCCCAGGTGAGGCAACACCCCGCCCTACTTTGGCTTGCCCTCCATGGGCTGTACCCACTGTCCAACCAGTACCAATAAGATGAACCGGGTACTTCAGTTGGAAATGAAGGAATCATCTGTCATCTGTGTCGATCTCACTGGGAGCTGCAGACTGGAATTGTTCCTATTCTGCCATCTTGCCAGCTACCCCACAACCCAGTTTTTCATAGGTGTTTCCTTTGGGTCCAGCTCAGGTTTTCACAGCCATCCTTGCTGTGGCCAGCCCAGGTTTTAACGGCTGACCTTATTTGGCCTAGCCTAGTTGTTCACCACTGTTCTTATTGGGCTCATGCTGGGGGTTCACAGTTGTCCTTATCAGAGCCAGCCCAGGTGTTAACAGCCATCCTCATTGGGGCTAATGGAGGTGTTGATAGTCATCCTTATTGTGTAAGCCTGGGTGTTCAGAGCCATTCATATTGGGCCTAGCTCAGTTGTTCACAGTTGTTTTCATTGGGGCCAGCCCAGGTGGTCACAGCAATTCACATGGTGCCAGTTCAGGTGTTCATAGTCATTCTTCTTGGGGCCAGCCAATGTGTTCACCCTCATGCTAATTGGGGCCAGCCAAGGTATTATAGCCAGGTGTTCACAGCTGATATCATGGGGTTCAGCATAGGTGTTTATAGCCAACCTCACTGAGCCTAGCCCCGTTGTTCATAGCTGTTTTCACTGGTGCCAGGCCAAGTATTCACAGGTGTCCTAATGGAGCTCAGCTCAAGTGTTCAAAGCTATTTTCTTGGGGTCTAGCCTAGGTGTTCACAGCCATTTTCATTGGGTTTAGCTCAGTTGTTTTACCTTATTTTGCCCAGCCCAGGTATTCACAGCTGTTCTCATGGGGCCCAGACAAAGTGTTCACAGCTGTCCTCATGGGGGCCAGCCTGAGTGTTCACCACTGTCCTCATTGGACCAAGCCCATGAGTTCACAGCTTTCATAATTGAGCTCAGCCTAGGTATTCATAGCTGTCCACATTGGGCAAGCCCAGGCATTTACACTTTTTCTCATAGGAGCCATGTCCAGGTGTTCAGAGCTATCTTCATTGGGCTTAGCCTAGATGTTCACCATTGTCCCCATTAGGATCAGGGATCAGTCTAGGTGTTCACAGCTGTCCTCACTAGGTCAATCCCAGTTTAACACAGCTGTCCTCATTGAGGTCAGGTCAGGTGTTCACAGCCATCCTCTTGGGGTCCAGCCTAAGTGTTCAGAGCACACCTCACTAGTTTTCAGACCAGGTGTTAATAGTTGTCCTCATTGGGCCCAGCACTAGGATTACAGAGGTCCTCATCAGGGCAAGTCCAGGTGTTCAGAGCCATCCTATTGGGCCCAGTCCAGGCGTTGGAGACATCCTAATGAAGGCCATCCCAGGTGTTCCCAGCTGTTTTTATTGGGGGTTATCCTAGGTATTCATAGTTGTCTTTATTGGGACCAGCCCAGGTGTTCACATCCATGCTCTTTTAAGGCCAGCTAAGGAATTAGAACCATCCTCATTGGGCCAGCCTGGGAGGTCACAGCCATGTACCTAGATGCCAGCCCAAATGTTCATAGCCATCCTTATCTGGGTTAGTGTTCACAACTGTCATTATTGGGCCAGCCCAGGTGTTAATAGCTGTCCTCATTGGGCCCAGCTTAGGTGTTCAGAGACTGTTTAATAGTGGCCAGACGAGGTGCTCACAGCCCTCCTCATGAAAGCCAGCCAGGTGTTAATAGCTATCCTCACTGGGCCTCACCCAGGTGTTCCTAGCTGTCTTCATCCGGACCAGCCTAAGTGTTCATAGCTATTTTCATGTGAGCCTGCTCAGGTGTTCACAGTGATCCTCAACAGAGACAGCTGAGGTGTTGACAGCCATCCTCATTAGGTCCAGCTTATTCGTTCACACCCATGCTAATTGGGGCCAGCCAAGCTATTATAGCAACACTCACTGAGGCCAGCCAAGGTGTTTACAGCCATCATCATTGAGGCCATCCCAGGTGTTCAAAGCCTTTCTCACTGGTCCAAGCTCAAGTGTTCATATTCATCATCATGGGATCCAGGCCAGTTCTTCACAGCTTTCATCATTGAGTACAGCCCATGCTCACTGGGCCCAGCCCAGGTGTTCCCAGTTTTCCTAATTAGGACCAGCCTAGGTGTTCACAGTGCTCCTCATCAGGGCCTGCCTGTGTTCACATCTATGTTCACTGGGCCCAGCCAAGGTATTATAGCCATCCTCACTGGGGCCAGTTCAGGTCTTCCCAGCCAGGCTCATCGGAGCCAGTGCAAGTGTTCACAGTTTACTTCATACAGGCAAAGCCCAAGTGTTAATTGCTGTCCTCACTGGGCCTACCCCAGGTGTACACAGCCATCTTCATCAAGGTCGGCCCATTTGTTCAAAGCTGTAGTCTTGGGGCCCAGCCCAGATGTTCATAGCTGTCCTCTTTGGGCCTAGCCCAGGTGTTCACAGCTGTCCTCACTGGGCCCAACTCAGGTGATCACAGCTATCCTCAGTGGCCCCAGGCCAGTTTTTCACAACTTTCATTGTTGGGTCAGCTTAGGTGTTCACTTCTCTTTCCATTGGGCCCAGCCTTGGCGTTCATATTTGTCCTCATTACTGCAAGCCAACATGTTCACAATGGTCCTCATCGGTGCCAGCAAAGGTGTTCACAGTTGTCGTCATTGAGGTCAGCCCAAGTGTTCATAGCTATCTTCATTGGTGGCAAGCCCAGGTGTCCGCACTGGTTCTCATAGGGAACTAGTCAAGGTGTTAATAGCTGTTGCTATTGGGTTCAGTCTATGTATTCACAGTAGTCCTTATCAAGATCAGCTCGGGTGTTCCAAGGTGTCCTCATGCGGACAAGCCAAGTGTTCACTGTTGTCCTTATTGGGCCAGCCCAGGTGTTCACATCTGACCTCATTGGCCACCATAGGTGTTCACTGCTGTCCTCATTGAGCCTAGAATGAGTGGCTACAGCTGTCCTAATTTGGCCCAGCTCAGTTGTTCACAACTGTCCTCATCGTAGCCAGCCCAGGAGTTCGTGGCTGTCTTCTGAGCTTCCTCATTTGGGCCTGCCTAGATGTTTACAGTGGTTCTCTTTGGGGCCAGCCAAGATATTCATATTTTTCCACACTGCCACCAACCCAGATGTTCATAGCCATCCTCACTGGGGTCAGCCAATTTGTTCCTGCCCATGCTAATTTGGTCCAGGCAAGGTATTATAGTCACACTAACTGTGTGCCTGGGCTGAGCTCAATGAGAACAGCTGCGTACTTCTTTGCTGGGTCCTAGGATGACAGCTGTGAACCTCTGGGGTGGGCCCAATCAGGACAGCTGTGAAAACCTTGGCTGGACCCAATGAGGATGTCTGTGAACACCTATGCTGCCCCCGACGAGGACAGCTGTGAACAGATGAGCTGGCCCTGATGAGGATGGCTATCATAATTTGTCTGGCCCCAGGGAGAATGTTTGTGAACAGATTATCTGGTCCCAATGAGAATGGCTATGAATAACTGGGCTGGCACTAAAGAGAACTGCCATTACCACCTGATCTGGCCCTGATGATTAAGATGGTTCTAATACCTTAACTAGGCCCAGTGAGCATGGATGTAAATACCAGGGCTGTTCCTGATGAGGATGACTGTGGAAACGCTGGCTGGCTATGATAATTACAGCTGGGAACTTCTAGGCTAGGCACCACAAGGATGATTCTGAACACCTAAACTGGGCCTAATAGGATGGCTCTGAACACCTGGACTTACCCATAAACACCTAATGATGACAACTATGAACACATGTACAAGGCCCTGATGAGAATGATTGTGAATGCCTGGGCTGGAGTAGTGAGGATGGCTCTGAATACCAGGTCAGGGCCCAATAGGATGGCACTGAACACCCGGACTTGCCCTGATGAGAACCTCTATAAACTCCTGGGCTGGGCCCATAAGGACAACTATTAACACCTGGGCTGGGCCCCGATGTGGATAGCAGTGAACACCTGAGCTCACCCAAATGAGTGTAGCTATAATACCTTGGTTGACACGTATTAGCATGGATGTGAACAAACTCACTGGCTCCAATAAGGATGGCTATGAACATCTTGGATGAAGCCAACGTGGATGGCTGTGAACACCTTGGCTGGCTCCAAAGAGCATCACTGTGAACACCTCGCCTGGACCCCGTAAGGACAGTTATGAACACCCAGGCTGGACACAATGAGGACAGCAGTAAACACCTGGGTTGGCCTTGAAAGGAACAGCTGTGAGCACCTCACCTGGACCCCATGAGGACAGCTGTGAATACCTTGGCTTGGCACAATGAGGACAGCTGTGAATACCTGGGATGGCCCCAGTGAAGATGGATGTAAAAAACTGGGCTGAACTCAGGGAGGGGGCAGTAAACACCAGGCTGGGTCTCATGAGGACAGCTGTGAACAACTTGGCTGAGCTCCATGGCCAGCTGTGAATACCTGGGCTGACCCTGATGAGAATAGCTATGAACAACTGGGCTGGACCCAATGAGAAAAGCTGTGAACACCTAGGCTGGTCTCAATGAAGATGGCTAAGAGCACCAGATCAGGGTCCAATAAACACAGCTGTGAACATATGAAAATATAAACAAACCTCGGTGAGGGCAGCTATGAACCCTGGGCTCGTTCTGATGAGGATGGCTATGAACACCTGCCTGGGCCCAATGAGGTCAGTTGTGAACATCTGAGGTGGGCCTAGTGAGGATAGCAGCAACACCTGGGCTGGCCCTGATGAAAATGGCTGTGAACACCTGAGCTAGGCCTAATATGAATGCCTCTGAATGCCCAGGCTTGCACAATGAGGATGACTGTCAACACCTCCATTGTAAACACCTACCCCATACCTCTGGGCTGTCTTATTGTGGACCTAGAGGTCTCTTGTGAAATCAGACAGGGCCTCACAGCAGAAAGTGGAATGACCCCAAGGTGGGATAGCACCAGAGCCAGGTGCATGAGCTGGTGTGGACCTCAGATGAGAGGTGAGCTGGAAGGTGACATGGCCCAGGGTGCCAGGTGGTCGGCTGAGCTCTCCCAGGGCCGTTGTCTTCATCTTACAGAGGAAATCCAACTGGTGCTGCCAGAGCCTGGCCCAGAAGCTTTTCTGCCTTGCTCTGTGCCTCAGGAGGGGACCTGGAGGCATGGCCCAGCTGGCTTCCTTGCCTCTACTCCCTCAGCTCCCAGGGAGCCCTTGGGAGGAAGGCAGAGGGAGTGAAGAGGGAGACAGGGCCTTGATTCCTCCTGCGTCCTCCCTGCTGGGTTGCTCAGGCTGACTGAGTCCCTGCTCTCAAGGCAGCTTCCTCCTTCTGAGCACCTGGGATCATGTGCTCATTCATCTCTGCTGTCACTGTTCCGCCGAAATCTTTGCAAATTGCCAGGTTATTGAATCCTCTGATGTCCATGTGCCACCTGTTCCTTTGGGGACCCTGATTGATAGAAGAAACTCAGTCCATTCACAGGGACTAAGACCACTGTGGTCTCCCTGAAATGATGGCAAACAAAGGAGCTCAATTTCTCCTTGGCCTCCCCGGGCCCTGGCTCTGTGCCTGCTCATTGCTCAGGGCTGTGGAGGGGATGGGGTGCAGGTGTGCAGGTGTGTAGCTCCTGTCCTTGGGAGGCTTCTAGCGTGGTGAGATGAATGAGAAGGGGAATGAGGCCCTCCAGAAAGACAGCGAGAGTGCTCAGAGTCCATCTGGAGCTTTGTCCCTCACCAGAGTCTTCCCAGATTCCTCTAGAGACCCCGCCTGGGCCTTCCGGGGCCACCTCCCACATCTCACCTTTTGTCTCTTCTCCACCCTGGCTGGAGTTGGGCTTTTCCCTCATTCTCTTTCATGTTGCAGTTCCAGAGGTTTCTGCTGACTGATGTCTCTTTTATAGATGTTCATATGACAGAAAAGCAGGCTTCAGATGCACACATCTCATATTAACAAGAGAGTGAGTGAGGACAATGGGGAAATCAATGGTCTTTTAACCAAGCACAGAGATTTTGTGATAGTGTTTTTTTTTTCCTTTTCTTTCTGAATTCTGCAGAAGCTGTTATACTAATAATTGTGATTCACATAATTTCTGAGTGCAGCAGAATAAAAAGCCAGGCTTGCGGGCAGACAGTCTGGCTCTGCTGATGGAGGGCAGGGCCTTGTATTAGGGGAGAGACAAATCACCGTATAGCCGCTGGACGAGGGGTTATGGCTGGGATGGGTGCAGTGAGTCAGAAGGTGGCTTCCACGATGAGGATGACTGTCAACACCTCCATTGTAAGCACCTACCCCATACCTCTGGGCTGTCTCTTAGTGTGGACCTAGACGTCTTTGTGAAATCAGACAAGGCCCCGCAGCAGAAAGTGGAATGATCCTGAAGTGGGACAGCACCAGAGCCAGGTGCATGAGCTGATGTGGATCTCTGATGAGAGGTGGCTTCCACACCCTCCCCTGTGACAGGAACTGACACATGGAAGGGCCTGGGGAGGGGCAGTCCTCAGCCTGTCCTAGATTGGTCCAGATCAACCCCTCCACGGTAGCTGGTGCTCCATGTGGAGCTGCACAGACATTGGCTGTCCCGGGTGAGGGCAAGGGCTCTCTGATTTGGGATCTCCCTGCTGAAGGGGTTCTTTGAAGAAATCAATCATTGTCAAGTCTAGGCTATACCTCATGCCAGACTCACACAATGGTGTGTCTCCACCTTCAATGGGCTAAATGTTGCACCACCAAAGGCTATCTATGTGGTATCAAGGTAAACAAATGGGCATTAGAGTTGAAAAGAGAAGGCTCTCCATGTGCGAGGCTAAGCGAGTGACTTTGGCTTAAGAATAAAGGCAATATGGCAGCGTGCAGTGGCTCATGCCTGTAATCCCAGCACTTTGAGAGGCTGAGGCAGGAGGATCATTTGAGGCTAGGACTTTGAGACCAGCCTGGGCAATGTAGCCAGACCCTATCTCCACACACACACACAAAAATTAAAAACCATTAGCTGAGCTTAGTGGTGTGTGCTTGTAGTCCCAGTCCCTTGGGACTCTGGGGTAGGAAGATCACTTGAGCCAGGAGTTGGAGGCTGCACTGAGCACTGCACACTACCTTGTGTCACTGACTCTAACTGGAGCAACAGAGTGAGACCCTGTGTCATAAATAAATAAATTAATAACAACAGAATGAAGGCAGTGTGGCTTCGAGAGGATCTTGTGATTGTGTGAGATTGTATGGTGTGTGTGCTGACTGCATAGTTGCTATTGTTACATTTCATTCTCACTGGCCTCCTTTGCCAAACTTTTCCTTCAGAGTTTGTGTTAAGGGGTTGGGTTAAATTTATCAGTGTCTTCTGAAAGACGGGAGTCATGGTTACAGATGTTTTCTGACAATTCCAAATTTTATGAATTCCCCACTAGAAAGTCTCTTTCACTCACCCTGCTTCCTCCCTCTCTCCTGAGGGGTGAAGGCCTCTTCTTGGAGGCAGGTCGACAATGACAGGTTTGTCAAGGCTATAGCTGCAGAGGCTCATAGGAGGAGCCCAGGTCCTCTCAAGATGCAGTGGCCAGAGAGTTCTGGAGTTTAATTAACAGGAAAACAGCTGTGGAGACTTGGGCCAACTGCTGGTGTCAAAGGACATCCTCCCTTTACCCCACTCTGTGCCAGTGTGCCTCTTATTTCTCCCTGGGCTATAACTGTTATTAGCGTTCAGATTTTGGAGATAATGGTTTTAATTAAACTACTTTGCTGTTTACTACTGTTTTGGGAATTTGCTAATTAATCTTTATGTAATTGTTTTGCAATGGTTGTACAGCAAAAGTTCTTAAATTATAAGTGAAACTTCTCACAGAGAATCTGAGAATCTAATTTTTAATCAGCATCGCATGTTAGTAAGCAACAATGGGGGTGGGGAATTAACTAATTGAAGTCCATGCTCCGTGGAGGTTGTCTGTCTTCAGCGTGACAAGTTGGCTGTGCTGTGCAGAGCCCTCTCCCTGCATCTCCCCATGTTCTTTTCATTTTGATGGTGCTGAGGGAACCGCAAATGTCCACATACTAGGATAATAATTCTGATGCTTTCTTTGTAGGGGATATGTCTCCAAAGGGGCTGGTCCTCACTGATGCCTGAGGCCACCTTCAATTAAACCCAAGACTCTTCCTCTTCTACTGGAGCCCCTGTGAGTAAAGTCTGTAGAAATCATATCTGTTGAATTTTGGAGAAGGGTCATGAAGTATTGAGAGGTGTTTCAGGCTATCCCACAATATTTGATATGGAAGAAGAAGCATTTCTAATGGAAACTGGTGGAGGTTGCTCTTTAATTCCTAAAATAAGAACAAGAGACTTCAAGTACATCTGCAGCTTGTTTCCCTACTGTCTTACTGTCTTAGCCTGTTTGTGCTGCTATAACAGAATACAAGAGACCAAGTAATTTATAAAGAAAAAATTTAATTGGCTTGTGGTTCTAGAGGCTGGGCAGTCCAAGATCAAGGGGCTGCATCTGGTGGCAGCTTTCTCACTAAATCATCCAGTGGCAGAAGGCAAGAGGGCAAAAGACAGAAAGAGCAAGAGGTGGAACTCACAGCCTCAAGTTCTTTATAATGGACATTAATCCATTCATGAGTGTGGAGCCCCCATGACCTAGACACCTCTCATTAGGCGCCACCGCCTGACACTGTTGTGTTGGGGATTCAGTTTCCAACATGTGCTTTTTTGGGGGACACATACAAACTATCATACCTACCTTGGCCAGAGTTCATCTCTCTCTAATTCAGGATTCTGATCCCAAGATTCATGGAAGGGACAAGCAACAGATTAGACAGAAAAGTCTAATCTCCCTCCTGGTGTTAGCCCTCAGGAACAGGTATATAATATCAGCAATGCTTACCTCTGCCTGAAAGTTAGGATTAGCAGAGAGCTCCACCAGGCAGTACAGCACTCAGGTTAGAAGCATGAAACTTGAAGAAATACTTCCTGGGCTCCAAGTCTGACTCTGCTACTCTTAGTGTGGCCTTGGACTAGTTACCCAACTTCTCTGGCCCTGTTTTCTTGCCTGTAAAATAAGGGTTTGTAAGAGTGCATGCCTGGTCAGGTGCAGTGGCTTACGTGTGTAATCCCAACACTTTGAGATGCCGAGGTGAGTGGATCACTTGAAGACAGGAGTTAGAGACCAGCCTGGCCAACATGGCGAAACCCCACCTCTACTAAAAAAAAAATAATAATAATACAAAAATTTAGGCGGGTGTGGTGGCATAGACCTGTAATTCCAGCTACTTGGGAGGCTGAGGTATGAGAATCGCTTGAACCCAGGAGGTAGAGGTTGCAGTGAGCTGAGTTTGCACCACTGCACTCCAGCCTGGATGACAGAGCAAGACTTTGTCAAGAAAAAAAAAAAAGTGCATGCCTTTTTATTACTATTTTGATGAGCAAATGGGATGAAAGATGAGGGTGTTAGTACACTGCCTGCCACACAATTATGCATATTATTATATCTATTAAGCAATTGTATCCATGCTTTTGTTTTCAACCTTTACCATAGTGCATGCTGATTCTCACAGAGGGATTGCCTAATTTGCTCATAGCTATAATCTTTTCAGCACCAAATATTTCTTTCCTTTTGTGCTTTTCTTTGTTGGGAGCTAGTCTGATGTTGCTTCATCTGTGATCTCAAGTATGTTTAAGGGCTGCTGACTTTAAGCACATATTTGCCGCAGAAGAATAGTTCAGGGGTGACAGGTACTGAGTATCTTTTCTCACACCTTTGGAAGAACTCATGCACTACAGCACTCTTGTTCACCAGGTGTGAGTCCAGCCTGGACTCCTTCTCAGTACACTGCCTCAGCATTCAAGAGTCAGAGTCTTAACCCAGGAAACAGAGCCCCAAGCAGAGTAGACATGCTAATGCTTTATTGGGAGGTGCAATCCCAACAACCAAAGTAAGAGACATAGGGAAATAAAGCAGGAAGGAGAGAAAGCAAATACAAGGTCATATGTTACCACATGGCCACAGTTTCTCCAGAACTCCAGTTGGTTGCTCAAGTCATGTGGGACATCTCCAGGGAGGACATGTAAAACACTGTGGCTCAGAACACTCTGTCATAGGGGAGGAAGGCCAGATGATTTATCTGTTGGCTTCTTTCCATTTCCTGTCTCTCACTGGTGAAAGTTCACCTTATGGACTATCAATGCCTTGCATGACCAGGTTGTGTTAATTGTGCTAACCAGCCTCCCTGTCCCAGGGCAGCCACTGAGGAGGTCAAAGCCTCCATAAATACAGTGGAGTCAAGGTAGGGGCACAATAACTGTTTTCAGTCCCAGCACAGCAAGTGTAGTAGGAGCCATGCAAGCCTGGCAGACTCCCCAGGGGAGGCTGAGAGCACTTGGGTGGCAAAGAGTCAGGCCACAAGCAGTGGTGCATCTACGGGAGTTGAGCCAAAGCTTGGGGAGCTGGAATTGCTGAGTGCAGCTGGTAACTCATAGACTGGCTTCCGTGAAGTTGGCACATGGCACAAAAACAAATCTTGGCATCCAGTGTTTTGCTGAGAAACATCCCAGGAGGCTGGGCATGGTGACTCATGTTGTAATCCCAGCGCATTGGGAGGCCAAGGTGGGGGGACTGCTTTAGGCTGGAAGGTTGAGTCCAGCCTGGGCAACATAGTGAGACTTTGTCTTGATAAAAAATTAAAAAATAAAAATTAAAAAAGAAAACATCCCAGGGCTTTGGTCTTCTAAGTCTTCATCCTATCTTTTTTTTTCATTTCCATCTCTTTAGTTCCTTAACTTTTTGCCAAAGTGCAGGGACCACCCCTACTTAGGGTATGAGGTACACATTAACCTCTTATCCCAGACCCTAGAGACCTATGGTGGGACCACATGGGAGAGGAGCAGGGCGGCCAGTGGTTAGAAACTGAGACACACTGACATCAGCTTCTGTGCCCTGTCTACTGTACCATACTCCTTCATCTCTCACCACCTTCTTCCACCTGTTCAGGTCATATCTCATGTTCAGCTCCTTACCTGATGGTCTCTGGCCACAGTGTCTTTTTTCAGCTCTCAGTAAAGAGAACAGTTTGCGCTAAGACCTGGTTGGAAAACACATTCACCCCTCTCTCTCTTGTGAACTCCTGCTCATCCTGCCAGTCTCAGCTTCAGAGAGACCTACCAGGGCCCCACCATGTTGGGGGCCTGTTGCACATCACATCATATCACCTTTCTTCAACTGTAGGAGAATATTTATTGGGGCACTTACTGAATTCACATCTTTGTCCTCCACCAAGCTGTGTGCCCCACGAAGGCAGGGAATATGATTATTCTCTGCACCACTGTGTCACTGACTCCCGCCCTCTGGTTTACAACAAATGTCACACACACACACACACACACACACACACACAGAGAATAAGTGAACACATAGGTGAGCACCTGGATCTAACTTTTCGATCCTTTGTCTCCATGAGCTTGGAGGCTGACAAGCTGGTAATTCTTACAGGAAGAGTGAGGCTGCTATCATTTTCTCCAACTGTTGTCCTGATTGCTTTGCAGAAGGTAATTGACTTTATGCCCTAAACTGACCTTTTGAGTGGAACTGAAGAATAAATGAAGAGAGAAAAATGACTCAGAATGGTCCTGTTGGGTCCAATTATCAGTAGAGAAAGGTAGTGAGTATGAGGCCTGGATAAACCTGGGCTCCCGGGCATGAACTGCACTGTCTGCTCATCACATGTTCCCTGCAGCCTGTCTGAGCTTTTGGGAAACTGATCTGCTCATTATTCATGACCATTTATCCTCACTGACAGGGCTGGTAGAAATAAGCTCTGAGTTGTGAAAACAGTGGGAATTCTAGGTCCCCAAGATTAAGTATCAACAATAGCTATTATCCTTCCATCGGTGGCAAAATCTACACTTCTCCAGGTTTGGGCAGCAGGTGTTGTTTGAGTAACCCTGACTCCAGGGCCAGAGGGCAAGGGGGTGGTTGTTGAAGTTCTCTGCCTCCAATCTTATGATAAAGTGTGGCCTACAGAGAATGGGGAAAAGGTTACGATGGACCTCAAGGGACCCAGCAGAAAAAGCCACATGTGGGAACTAAATCACCTCCTTGTCTGTTAGATGGCAGAGTCCCTGTTGCAGGGAGGTGTAATTAGGGCCTGGAGAAGAGGATAGCTAGGTCTCCTGGCGAGCCAGTTGCCCCTGCCAGTTGACTCTGGGTGAAGAAGTTTATGCGGAACACAGATTTGGTACCCACAAGGGATGGTGCACCTGACATTTCAGACCATTTCATGGTATGATGACTTATCTGCTTCCCATTCACTGGGGCTCCATGCACCCAACTTGGTTTGTTTTGCAAAGAGCAATCTGTTCTTTTCTCTCAAAACTTCTGGGACCTGATGTCAAGCTTGCCATATTCTCTCCTCATCCCTGAATTCAAAGAAGCAAGAGTTGACTCAGATACCTTAATCTCTTTGCTGTGGGCGTCAAGAGATCCAAAGAGATCTACTCTTCCTGTTCTTCTTTCAAAACCCACCTTCCTTTTGAGCTCAGGAAAGGTGGGGGCTGTGTACATCCCCTTGTATAATTGCCAGGGATGTGCAGGGTGATGCCTTTTTTGTTTTTTTAACACTGGGGAACACTGACAGTCTTTTTTATTATTATTTTTTTTAATCTCCAATTGGGTGGGCTATTGCTTGCTACTTGCACTCCTTATTTAAGAAAAATCCCTCTACAACAAACCCTCAGGAAAATGTCTTAAACCTCTGGTAAAATGTCTGGAAAGTTTGGAATAGGTGAGCAGATATGAGGACTGTACAGAAACATCCTGTCTTTATAGAGTCCTTTTCAATCATATCTTCCTTTACATTCACTGGAAATGTTTGTAATTTAGGATGAGAAATAAATGGAGCATAATGTATCCATCTGCTTGTGAGAATGAATTTCGTGTCTACTGAAGGTTCTTTGCCCAATAAAATCTCCAACGAGATGAGGGTGAAAAGACTCACAAATGTGTTCTGTGTCCTGAGGGGAGAGGGATGTACATTGTCATTTTTATGCCATGCACAAAAATATCCAAGCTTCCCAAGTTACATGAGATATTATTTTTGCAGAGGCCAACATGGGGAATATTAGATTACTTTGTTTATATTTTCTAAAACAGTTTTACAATAGATTTCAAATGTATACAAAAGTAGAAAGCCTAATATAGTAACCCCCCATGTACTAATCACCCAGCTTCAACAATTACGAATGAATGGCCACTTCAGATTTTTACAATTTGATCTATAAATATTTCAGTATATATCTAGTAAAAAATTTCAAATATCAAATTTTTTAAAAATTATACCCACAATACAATTTTTCACCTCTAAAATATTAATAATTTCTTAATAACATCAAACACTAAGTCAGTGTTCAAATTTTCTCAGCTGTCATATGGATGCTTCTAAAATTTTTACACAGTTTGTTTGTACCTGGATCCAAAACAGACCCTTTCATTGTACTTGGCTGGCATAACTCATGTTTCTTTTAATTTATCTTCTCCCTTTGTATTTTTTCTTTCTGGCAGTTCTTTTTTCAATGTTGTTGTTTTTGAAGAATCTAGATCTTTTGTCCTGGAGAGTTTCCAACAACCTGGATTTTGTGGATTTTGTCCCACAGTGACATTTCCCTTGCTCGTCTGTCTCCTGCATTTTCTCTATATCCATATCCATATTTTCTCTATATCTGTAATCAATCCAGATGCTTGATCAGGTCCAGGTTTGATGTTTTGTGGCAAGACTGCTTTAGAGGTGGTGCTGCCTGAGGTTCATAAGGCTTTATTATGTGATGTCAGCAGCTGTCGATGATCATGTAAAGATCTGTCACCTCACAGAAGGTGACATATGGGGATATTCCAGTCCCATCAAATTTGTCAGCTGGACTATGTCCATAAAAAGAAACTTTCCCTTATCAGTTTTGTGGTACCACTGAGAAAGCATGCATACAGGGAAGGCGTTACACATGCTTTGGTTTTCCCCTTTTATTTGCAAGGTTATTTTTTAAATTAAACTTTCCATTTTAAGATAATTGTAGATTCACATGGAGTTTTAAAAAATAAATACAGAAAGACTCTGCGCATCCTTTACCCAGCTTACTACCTATGGTACCATATTACAAAGCCATAATATGATACACAGCCAGGAAGCTGACATTAGTACAGCCAAGATCCTGAACACGTTCATCACCATAAGGCGCCCTCCTGCTGGCCTTTCATAGCCACACTTCCCTGACTCCTGCCCGCCAGTCCCTGACCCCTGAAAACCACCAATCCATTCTTCATTTCTATAATTTTGTCATTTCATGAATGTGGAACAAAAGGAATTATATAGTCTACGACCTTTAGGGATTGGCTTTTCTCACTTAGCAGAATTACCTGGAGATTCATCCAAGTTACTGCATTTGTCAATAATGCATTTGTTGTTATTGTGAGGAGAATTTCATGGTATGGATGTGCCATGATGTGTCAATAATGTGTTCACCCGTTGAAGATCATCTGATTATAGGTTTTTTAATGTGCTTACTTGCCATTTATTACATTACTTAGTAAAGTATCTATTCAAATCCATTGCCCATTAAAAAAATCAGAGTTTGGCTGGGCATGGTGGTTCATACCTGTAATCTCAGCACTTTGGGAAGCTGAAGCAGGTGGATTGCTTGAGCACAGAAGTTTGAGACCAGCCTAGGCAACATGGTGAAACCCTGTCTCTACTAAAATCACAAAAATTAACCAGGCACAGTGGCACATGCCTGTAGTCCCAGATACTGGGGAGGCTGAGACAGGAGATTCACATGAACTTGAGAGGCAGAGGTTTCAGTGAGCTGAGATCACGCCTCTGCATTCCAGTCTGGGTGACACAGTGAGACCCTGTCTCAAAAAAAAAAAAAAAAAATTCCAAGTTTGTCTTTTTTTAAATTGAGTTTTAGGAGTTCTTCATATATTCTTAATAGAAGTTCTTTATCAAATGAATATTTAGAGAATATTTTCTCCCAAACTGCACCTTTCCTTTAAATTTTCTTAGTGGTACTGAAGGTGGAAAAACTCAAGCTGTTTCTCCTCTGCTGCCATCCCACACAATAATCAACAAAGACTTCTGTGACCAAATGTGTGGGAATTTCTCCCCACCAATGAGCAAGCAATCAAGCTTATAGCAGACATGAGCTGGGCCTCCTCCCATTCAACGCTGTTTACCTAGAGACAGTTTAGATCTCACGGGTTAAGATCTCAGTTGCTGAGCCTGTGAGGGGGGGCCCCTGCACCCTTCAGTCACCAGTAGCAAGTTCGGGCCTTCAGAACTTCTGAACGACTAGCTATATAAATCAGGGCTTCCAGAATCCCCTTTTTAGGTTCAATTAATTTGCTAGAGTGGCTCACGGAAGTCAAGGAAACACTTATGTTTATCAGTTTATTATAAAGGATATTACAAAGAATAAAGAGAAAGAGATGCATAGGGTGAGGTAGTGGGGAAGAGGTGTGGAGCTTCCACATTCTCCCTGGGTGCACTGTCCTCCAGCAACCTCCATGTGTTCTGCTATCCAGAAGCTGTCCAAACCTTGTTCTTTGTTGTTGTTGTTGTTTTTTGAGACGGAGTCTCCCTCTGTCACCTCTGTCACCAAGGCTTGAGTGCAGTGGTGCGATCTCTGCTCATTGCAACCTCCGCATCCTGGGATCAAGCGATTCTCCTGCCTCAGCCTCCCAAGTAGCTGGAATTACAGGTGCCAACAGGTGCCAACACACCTGGCTAATTTTTGTATTTTTTAGTAGGGACAGGGTTTCGCCATGTTGGCCAGGCTGGTCTTGAATTCCTGACCTCAGGTAATCTGCCTGCCTTGGCCTCCCAAAGTGCTGGGATTACAGGCATGAGCCACCGTGCCTGGCCTCCATCACGCCTGGCCTCCACCACACCTGGCCACCAAACCTTGTTCTGTTGGGATTTTATGGAAACCTCATTATGTAGACATGATAATTTAAATCATTGGCTATTGGTGATGAACTTAACCCTCAGCTCCTCTTCTCTTCTCAGTGGTTGAGGGGTGCAGTTGAAAGTCCTGACCCTGGAATCTTGCCTTGGTCTTTCTGATAACTGCCCCCATCCTGAAGCTACCTATGGTCCCCTAGCCATGAGTCAACTCAATAGCAAACAAAATACATCATTTTGAAGATTCTAATCTTCAAAAGGAGTTGTATGTCAGGAAACCAGGTTAAAGACCAATATCACACGTGTCTTTCAAAAAGCAGATTTTTAAAATATACATTTTGTTTTCTATCAAAAAAACTTTCTGACTCCAAGGGTGCAAATATTTTTTCCCTATGTTTTCTTCCAGAAGTTTATAGTTTTAGTTTTTAAATTAATGTCTATGATGCATTGAGTTATCTTTTACATGATGTGAGGTAAAGATTAAGGATTCCTGTTTTCTATATAGATATGGCACCAATTGTTGTTAAGACTACCTCTTCCCCATTAGACTATCTTTTCTCCATTGAATAACCTTAGCATCCTGGCTGAACATCATTGGATCATTCATATGTGGATCTATTTCTGGATTCTTTATTCTGTTCCATTGATTTATTTATATTTCTTTATACAGTCTCTCTGAAAGCTCAGAGGTTAGGGTTTTTCAAAGATAGTTTATTGGGCAGGGGCTAGAAAATGGGTGCTGCTGACTGGTTGGGGGTGAAATCATAGGGGTGTGGAAAACAGTCTCATGTGCTATGTCTGCCTCCGGGTAGGGGCCATAGGACCGGTTGAGTGATGAGTCACAAGAGACCAGGTGGGGTCAGTCTGTTGCCAGAATGCAAAAGTCTAAAAAATACGTCAAGAGACCAATCTTAGGTTCTATAATACTAACATTGTAGGAGCAACTGGGGAAGTTACAAATCTAGTGACCTCTGGTCACATGACTCCTGGGAAATAAGGAATTATAGAAACTATAACTACATAGTAGGAGAATTCAGGGTTCTCCCATAATCTTGTGGCCTTTTGTTAGTTTTACAAAGGTGGTTTCAGCCCCTAAACAAGGAGGGATCAGTTTTAGGGAAAGACTATTTTCATCCTTACTTCAAAGTTAAACTATAAACTAAATTCCTCCTGTTGTTAGCGTGACCTCTGCCCAGGCACAAGTAAAGACAACCAGTCTCTGAGGCTGGAAGGAAGATGGAGTCAGCCATGCTAGACTTCTGTCACTGTCATCATCTTTGCAAAGGCAGTTTCATTTCTGGTAGCCCAGTCTTTCAGCTGGGTTGCCAAGTGAGACACATGAGCAGTTACACCAGCTGCCTTGAAGACCCACAGCCTAAAGCAGAGCTGCCCCTCCTGACCCCAGACTCACATCTCAAAGAAAGAAGACAAACCTGGTGTGACCCACAGGCCTGGGAACATGGGAATCAGTGGCTATTCTTTTAAGCCACTGAATTTAAGGTAGTTTGTCAAGACATGGTTTGGCTGTACTCCACCAAAATCTCATCCTGAATTCCCACTTGTTGTGGGAGGGACCCAATGGGAGGTAATTGAATCATGGGGACAGGTCTTTCTGGTGTTGTTCTTGTGATAGTGAATAAGTCTCATGAAATCTGATAGTTCTAAAAAGGGGAGTGTTCCTGCACAAGCTCTCTTTTTGTCTGCTGCCATCCACGTAAGACGTGACTTGCTCTTTTTTCCCTTCTGCCATGATTGTGAGGCCTCTCCAGCCACATGGAACTGTAAGTTCATTAAACTCTTTTTCCTGTATAAATTGCTCCAGTCTCAGGAATGTCTTTATCAGCAGCATGAAAATGGAGTAATAGAGTAAATTGGTACCAGTAAAATGGGGCACTGTTGAAAAGTTACCCAATATTGTTAAAGTGACATTGGAACTGTGTAACAGGCAGAGGTTGGAACAGTTTGGAAGGCTCAGGAGAAGACAGAAAAATGTGGAAAAGTTTGGAACCCCCTAGAGAACTGTTGAATGGCTTTGACCAAAATGCTGATAATTATATGGACAATCATTATTAGGCTGAGGTGGTCTCAGATGGAGATGAGGAACTTGTTGGGAACTGGAGCACAGGTGACTCTCGTTATGTTTTAGCAAAGAGACTGGCAGCATTTTGCCCCTGACCTAGAGATTTGTGGAACTTTGAAGTTAAGAGAGATGATTTAGAGTATCTGTGGGAAGAAATTTCTAAGCAGCAAAGCATTCAAGAGGTGACTTGGGTGCTGTTAAAAGCATTCAGTTTTGAAAGAGAAACAGGACATAAAAGTTTGGAAAATTAGCAGCCTGACAATGCAATAGAAAAGAAAATCTTATTTTCTGAGGAGAAATTCAAGCTGGCTGCAGATATTTGCATAAGTAAGGGGGAGCTTAATGTTAATCCCAAAGACAATGAGGAAAATGTCTCCAGCGCATGTCAGAGACCTTTGTGGCAGCCCCTCCCATCACAGGCAGGGAGGTTTAGGAAGAAAAAATGGTTTCATGGGCCAAGCCCAGGGTCCGCATGCTGTGTACAGTATAGGGACTTGGTGCCCTGCATCCCAGCTGCTCCAGCCATGACTAAAAGAAGCCAAGGTACAGTTCAGACTGTTGCTTCAGAGAGTAGAAGCCCCAAGCCTTGGCAGCATCCACATGGTGTTGAGCCTGTGGGTGCACAGAAGACAAGAATTGAGGTTCGGGAGACTCCACCTAGATTTCAGAGGATGTATGGAAATGCCTGGATGTCCAGCCAGAACTTTGCTGCAGGGGCAAGGCCCTCATGGAGAACCTCTGATAGAGAAGTGCAGAAGGGAAATGCGGGGTCAGAGCCCCCACAAAGAGTCCCTACTTGGGAACCACCTTGTAGAGCTGTGAGAAGAGGGCCACCAGAGCCCATAATAGTAGATCCACTGACAGCCTGCATTGTGCACCTGGAAAAGCCACAAACACTCAACGCCAGCACATGAAAGCAGCCAGGAGAGGAACTATGCCCTGCAAAGCCACAGGGGCAGAACTGTCCAAGACCGTGGAAGCCCACCTCTTGCATCAGCATGATCTGGACATAAGACATGGAGCCAAAGGAGATAATTTTGGAGCTTTAAGATTTGACTGCCCTGCTGGATTTCTGACTTGCATGGGGCCTGTAGCTCCTTTGTTTCAGCCAATTTCTCCCAGTTAGAATGGCTGTATTTACACAATGCCTGTACCCACATTGTATCTTGGAAGTAACTAACTTGTGTTTGATTTTAAAGATTCATAGTTGGAAGGGACTTGCCTTGTCTTGCATGACACTTTGGACTGTGGACTTTTAAGTTAATGATGACGTGAGTTAAAACTTTTGGGGACTATTGGGAAGGCATGATTGGTTTTGAAATGTGAGGACATGAGATTTGGGAGGGGCCAGGGGTGGAATGATATGGTTTGGCTGTGTCACCACCCAGATCTCATCTTGAATTCCCATGTGTTGTGGGAGGGACCCAATGGGAGGTAATTGAATCATGGGGGCAAGTTTTTCCTGTGCTGTTCTCATGATAGTGAATAAGTTTCATGAGTTCTGATGGTTTTATAAGGAGAAGTATCCCTTCACAAGCTCTCTCTTTGCCTGCTGACAGCTATGTAAGATGTGACTTGCTCCTCCTTGCCTTCCACCATGAACGTGAGGCCTCCCCAGCCATGTGGAACTGTAAGTCCATTAAGCCCTTTTTCCTGATAAATTGCCCAGTCTTGGGTATGTCTTTATCAGCAGCATGAAAAGAGACTAATAAAGTCACATGCCATTATTGTAGATACAGTTGGCAGATACAGTAACCACTTTTATCTTTCCTTTTTTTAATATAAGGAAATTGTACATACATTATATATGTGTGTGTATGTGTGTGTGTGTGTGTGTGTATATATATATATATATTCTTCACCCCTTTTGAATTTTTGTAATTTTATGTTTTAGTAAATGATAGTGTACTACTAGCACATTATTTTCCTTTTTAAGAATCTTTTTACTATAGCCTGGAGGTTACTCCATATAGTGTATGAAGATATCTCTTTTTTTTTTTTTTTTTCCACAGCTGCATGGTACTCAGTTGTGTTGCGCACTCTATTCTATTTAAACAACTTTCTACTGGTGGGCATTTGAGCTTTTGCTATTTCTAATAGTGCTGCAGTGAATACCTTCTTTTCATGTCTTTTTTTTCTTTTCTTTTCTTTTCTTTCCCGGTGCATCTTTGGGCTAGATCTTTAGAAGTAGGATGGCTGGCTGAAAGGATAAATGCATACATGGTTTTGATGGATATTTCTGAATTTTCCTTCACTGTACCATGTTGCACTTATACTGCCAATTTATCAGAGGGCCTATTTCTCATAGAATCACCAGCCAAATATGTCATCAAGCTTTTAGATTTTTTGTGTCTGATTACACACAACTCAGTACACCTTTAATCTGCATTTTAAGTTATAAGTTAGGTTTAACCTTTCAAAATATTTTAAGAGATATTTGTGCTTATGTTTCTGTGAAATGTGTGTTCATAATCTTAGCCTATTATAAAGTAATTGGTTCCCTGCACCAACATTTAAAAAAGTTCTTTGTGTATTAGGTGTATTAACCCTTGCCTTAAATACACTTTGCAAATAATTTATTCTGTTTTGCCATTTAACTATTTACTTAGATTATTTTTTCTATTGTTCCCAGAAAGGGGTCCCAATCCAGACCCCAAGAAAGGGATCTTGGATCTCAGCAGGAAAGAATTTGAGGGGAGTCCACAGAGTAAAGTGAAAGCAAGTTTATTAAGGAAGTAAAGGAATAAAGAATGGCTATTCCATAGGCAGAGCAGCAGCTTGGGCTGCTGGACTAAGGATACTTACAGATTTCTAGATTATATGCTAAACAAGGGGAGAGTTATGCACTAGTTTTTCAGGAAAAGGGTGGGCAATTCCTGGAATTGAGTGTTCTTCTCCTTTTTAGACCATCTAGGGTAATTTCCTAACGTTGCCATGGCATCTGTAAACTGTCATGGTGTTGGTGGGAGTGTCCTTTAGCATGCTAATGCATTATGGTTAGTGTATAACAAACAGTGAGAACGACCAGGGCTCACTTTCATTGCCATCTTGGTTTTGGTAGAATTTGGCCAGCTTCTTTACTACAGCCTGTTTTATCAGCAAGGTCTTTATGACCTGTATCTTGTGCCAACCTCCTAGCTCATCCTGTGACTAAGAATGGGAATTCAGCCCAGTAGGTCTCAGCCTTATTTTATCCAGAGCCTACTCAAGATGGAGTCACTCTGGTTCAAATGCCTCTGACATTATTATACTAAGATTTTAAACATTTTATTTAAATTTATTAAACATTTTCTTATGTTTCAAAATTTTATGTTAGGAAAACATTTCTTCACTCCCAGATGATAGAAAAATTTATCAAGTTTAAAAAAATTATTTAGTTGCATTTTTTTACATTTAAATATCTGATATATTTAGAACTTTTTGGTATAGGGTGTAATGAATGGATTCAATTTTACCTTGTTCTATATGGTTATATGGTTTTCCAACACTACTTTTTAATAATTCTATTTTTTCTCCACTAATTTGAGATGTTGCTTTTATTGTATACTAAATTTTCACTAATATTTGGGTATAGTTCTGGAATTTTGATTCTGTGATTGAATTCTTTTTGAATTTCCATAAAGTTAAGACATATTGCAATAAATACGAATCTTTATCCCAATAAAGTTGATTATTGCAGGGGTTGAAAAAGTAATTTTTTGTTTATTCTTCTAAGGTCTTAGCTAGGATCTCTTGTTAAAAAAATGACAGATTACTAGAACAGAACAAACCAGAAGTTTATCAACATGTATTCCTTTTGTATACATAGGAGATACTCAGGAAAAGTGGGAAAATCTGAAAAAAAAAAAAAAAAAAAAGCTTAGAATTCAGGCTTTACTACCATCTTCATCTGAAATAAA
Organism: Pongo abelii; assembly: GCF_028885655.2. Taxonomy (NCBI): domain Eukaryota; kingdom Metazoa; phylum Chordata; class Mammalia; order Primates; family Hominidae; genus Pongo; species Pongo abelii. The sequence goes on along the minus strand of NC_072005.2, from coordinate 33,332,439 downwards.
GAAAGGAGGCTGTGGGGGAGGCCAGTTTTGGGGAGGTGACCAGGAAAAGCATGGCAGACAAAGGGTGAAGTTTGTTATGCAGATTTAAGTCAGAGCTTTCTCTATGGATGAGAGTCTCTTGTGATTAAGCCATCCTTCTCATCCTAGTGCTGAAAGGAAGGCACCTTTATGAAAGAAAATTTTCATTATAGAAGTAAGTCTTCCTTGCAAAAGAGTAACTTCTACTCTGTTTCTCTGGTGTCTGCTGTTTCTCAAAAATAATTGGCTCAAAATAATGCTTATGCCAAAGGGGTATATTTTGAGATGGTATATTCTGGTCTCTTAAGTTATCCAAAAGTGGAAAAACACATTAGACATGCTTAACATATTAGAGAGGCTTAAAGATGTCATTCAGAGTGTGGAGCTAATAACACTGCTGTGGTTGTTTAATTACCAAATAATTGCTCAATAGTTAACATTGCTGGTACAAAGAGAGTCTAGATATTGGAGGAAGAGCCCTTTGAATGGTTTCTATTGCTCATGGGACAGGAGGATGCTGGGCCATTGTGGTGTACCAACCTTAAACAACGAGATTCAGAAATTATGATTAAACATAGAGTTTATTTGAGCTTGAAGATGGCCACCTGGGAGCATAGATTCAAGTTGCCCTGAATACACACTCTCATTAGTGGCAGTTATAAGTGAGGTTTTTTTTTTTTTTTTTTTTTAAAGATACACAGCTCAGTCTGTTATGAGCTGCTTTCCTTCCCCAGGTGGCTGTTATCTTTTGGGATCCTCTATACAATAGTCAACAGGGGTGTCTTGGAATGCACTGAAGTGTGAGATCCTTCTGGATTTTAGTTCCTGCTTGTGAAACCAAAACATTACCTGCCCACAGCATCCTCTGAGTACCTCTTACAGCCATGCTCAGGCAAGAGACTCAAACGCTACCATTTCCCAAGTGTGCGGTAATGACAGCTAACATATTCTATATTCTGGAGAAATGGCCCAACCATTTTAGAATAATTAATCTTGGGACAAAGGAAGCTTGTGGGAGAAGAGGACTAGCCAAATGTTTAAAAAACAGAGGGTAGTTTTACACATCTTGTCATTTCCAGCATTTAGGAATTCATTACCCACTCAACCACAGCTTTGCAGAAAGGAACTTTTTCGTATTACTGTATAATTTTTTAAGCATTGACACTGCTGCTTACTGAATAAATGTAAATTCTAGGAATTCTTCTATTTTTTTCTCTTTTGTCCATTTAAAAAGAAGATAATAAAACACAAAGTGAGATTTAAACAGTTTACTTGAGACAGATAAATAAAAATAAAATCCTAAGTCTCCCAGTGGACTAAACAGATCCCCTTGTTGGCCAGGAGGATCCTAGATAAACCTTAAAAACTGAGTTTACCTGGCTGTGATGGGATGGGAGGTCAGACATGCCTCAGTAAGTCCCTTTCTTATTAACCTTTAACCAGAATTCTTTCCTAAGGAGTAGGCAGAAACCAGCTCTACAAAGCAAGAAACGGACAACTCATTTTTCTATCACCTTTAGCAAGTCATCTGAGGCCACAACTGGACTCTCCTTTCCTCTCTGCACATTTGGCACAGCAGCTCAGCAGTTTCACAATGCTTTCTTTCCTAAAAACTGACCACCAACTCTGGACTAGTTTTGGCCAACTTGTGGAGGATGCTCAGTGAGAGTTTTTGTGTCCCCCTCTTTGTCACTTTTTGACATCAGAGGGCCAAAGACTCCACCCTTAGATCATGCCAAGATCACCATTTTTTGAACATGTGACCCATGAAGAGGCATGAAGCTCAATTGCACATATGCCTGTTTCTCCTTTCACAGATATTCATGACATCTTCTATAGCTTATTAAATATGTATATTTGGCCAACCTGTTCAGCATAAATTCCTGTTCCCTTCATACCTCCCTCAAGCTTTGGGCTTCTGCTGGAGGCTATGCTTCTCAGCCTGTGGAATGGTCAGCCTGCAGGGTGCAGCCCTTTATGAGAAATAAAGGTCTCCTTTCCAAAGTTGTGAGCCTTGTGAGTCTTCAGCTCGCAGGCTAATATAAGGACAAGCTGCCCAGGAGGCTCAGACCCAAGTAACCTTGGATATGACCTTTGTTTGGCCTTTGTTACAGGCATGTTTTTAAAGGAAAAGAAAAGGAAGGGGGAAAGGGAGTGTGCAAAATCCTGTCAGGAATTCTCATTGGTTTACAGAAATAAAACTGATCACTGATCAGCTATACATTGTTATACTGTGGGGTGTGGAATATAGTGTCTGGTGAGGCATTATTAGGTTAATCCATAGCTGCTTGTGACAATAGCAAGCCATTTCAATAGGTAAATACTTAGCTCAAAAGCAGGAGTAGGATATGATTGCTGTCTCATTTTTATGTCTCTCCAGGCCTGATAATTTGAAAGGGCTCACATTTCTCAGATAAAAGTTTTTTTCCCCCTAACTTTAATGTGGAAGACAAATAGCTTATCTCTTTGCGCTTCTCTAGACCCTCTCATCTCTTCCTCACACATTTTCTTAACATTATAAGTTTATTTTTAGTTACGCTTTTAGTTAATTTTATAACCATAGATAATATACATGCATCTTATTTCTTATCCTCTTAATAGTTTAGAAGAGTACGAATTTCTAGATTTGAAATTCTGCACTCACTATCAGAGTTTATCTGTCTCAGATGGTTCCCTTAACTATGTAATTGGGCAAATTTGGATAAGGAGACAGATATTAAAAGATGTGGGCAATATTTAGGAAAATCAAAGGGAGAGTGGTATATCCACCTTAAGCCTTCATGAGCTCATTAAATTCCAAAGGCCCTATCTTCTAATGCCATCATATTGGGGTTTAGAATTTAAACGTATGAATTTTGGAATGGCACAAACATTCAGTCCACTACAGGAAATAAATACATGCTCACTCTGTCACCTGAACCAGACCCAAAAGTCAACTTAAAATTTTTACTCCTTAGATAGATGATATTCTATGCTGAAGGGATGCTTTGAGTTTTGCTATTGAAGAGCCCTTGGCTAGTTGCTGGTTTACACATCCTTCTCCCAGGTCTTCAGTCACCTTGTGCACACCTATGCTGTAGATGTGGTCTCACTGTACATTAATGTCTGCTTGTCCACTTCCGCCATTATGGAAGAATGGGCAGAAGGGTCCTCCCAGCATTCACGGTCACTTGCCCAGCACCTGATGCATGCTCAGCATTTTACTCAACCCTTATGCATTCACCTGTTCCCCACCTCACTACACAACACAAGGATTTGACACAGATCACAAATTCGTACTGAACAAAGACAATTGAGTTTTAAAACATTGGAGCCAAAGAAAATGTTTAATGGTGTTACATAGAGTTGGGGTATAACACCAGTTAAAGGAGTGAGCAGTGGGGAAGAGATGACATTCAGGCCTTCAGGGCCTCTACAGTCATGAAAACTGGGCTACAAACGTGGCTTTTAGCCTCTGGGAGGCCACAGGAAGAGTGAAGCACATTAGAAACACCTATTTTGTATATAATGTGTTCTTGAAAGCATGCATAAAAGACATCATAAAACAAACAGTATTTTAGTTTTAGCTGTGGTGGTAGCTGGGTGGATGTGCTCTGTTGGCAGAAGCCGAAAACTAGTATAAAATATCTGAACACATTGTGCCTTTTATGCACAATATTTAACACATTTCATTGAATCTAGTTTTTTTTTCCTTTATAATGCAACCATTTGAAAGTCTATTTGAGATGGAGACTTATGCATGCAGCTCATTAATCAATTCCATCTCGGCCTTAATTATATGACAGTGATGGGACCAACATATTTGTTACCAGTATCATTTTTCTGTTCTGTCCTAATTTATTTTTTGAAGCGTAAAATAACAAACACGTAAATAGTGGCACAAACACTGGCTTACCGAGTTAGACCTTTTGGAGGTCGGCATTGCTGCACCTGAGAAAGCTTCCAACACTTGTGGACTCATGTGCAAAAGTCCAAATTCTGATCATGAAACATTTAATTCTACCAATATATAATTAAGGCAAGTCAAACACATGAAAGTTAAAGAAGACTAAAATAACAAAATTTATGTTTTTCCAAAAGAAGTAACTCAGTTTATGGCAATGAACTATTCAGGCCTCAGAGTCCTGTACATCAGAAAGTAGGAACCCCTCAAACACACACACACACGTACACACAAACACAGGTGTAGTTTAGAAGACAGACATAGATGTAAATGTTTTTTTTTTTTTAAGAAAATGAAAATATATAGTTTTATTTACCCTTACCTTACACAGAACATAGCATATATTATCCACTCTTCTAACCACACGTTTTTTGATGCAAAAACATAATGTGGAGTTTTTCCTTTTTGTACATAGAGGGCATTCTCATTCTTTAAAAGGTGTACATATTCCGCTATATGGATATACTATAGTTTATTTTAACAACTCCCATATAGATGGGCCTTTGGCTTGTGTTCAACATTTTGCTCTTATAAACAAGAAGGCTATGAAAAATGACATATATAGGTCATTTTCTATGTTTATTGGTATGTCTGTAAGATATATTTTCCAAAGTGGAATTCCTGAGTCAAAGAGTAAATGTAATTGCAATTTTGAAAGATATTGTCACATTTCCCTTCATTAGAGGTTGAAGTATTTTACACTCCTGCCAGCAATGTGTAAGAGTGCTTCCTTTCTCAAAGCCCTGCGAATAGTGTTAACATTTAGCTTTTTGACAGTCTGGATAGGTAACACACATATATCTTTGTGTAATTCCACTTAATATGAATGAGATTGAATGTCTTTTCATATGTTCCAGTGTCATTTTGTTTTCTTATGTCTTTGTGTACATATGAATATATTTTTTGTTTTGTTTATTTTTGCTTCTGATTCTTTCCTGAATGTGCAGATAATTTTAATTTTGTTAAAGACTCAATTTTTTTTCATGGTATCTGGACTTTTTTTTTTTTTTTTTTTTAGTGTTTCAGAATTTTTTTTTTATTATTATGATTATTATTATTATACTTTAGGTTTTATGGTACATGTGCGCAATGTGCAGGTAAGTTACATATGTATACATGTGCCATGCTGGTGCGCTGCACCCACTAACTCGTCATCTAGCATTAGGTATATCTCCCAATGCTATCCCTCCCCCCTCCCCCCACCCCACAACAGTCCCCGAAGTGTGATGTTCCCCTTCCTGTGTCCATGTGTTCTCATTGTTCAATTCCCACCTATGAGTGAGACTATGCTGTGTTTGGTTTTTTGTTCTTGCGATAGTTTACTGAGAATGATGATTTCCAATTTCATCTATGTCCCTACAAAGGACATGAACTCATCATTTTTTATGGCTGCATAGTATTCCATGGTGTATATGTGCCACATTTTCTTAATCCAGTCTATCATTGTTGGACATTTGGGTTGGTTCCAAGTCTTTGATATTGTGCATAATGCTGCAATAAACATACGTGTGCATGTGTCTTTATAGCAGCATGATTTATAGTCCTTTGGGTATATATCCAGTAATGGATGGCTGGGTCGAATGGAATTTGTAGTTCTAGATCCCTGAGGAATCGCCACACTGACTTCCACAAGGGTTGAACTAGTTTACAGTCCCACCAACAGTGTAAAAGTGTTCCTATTTCTCCACATCCTCTCCAGCACCTGTTGTTTCCTGACTTTTTAATGATTGCCATTCTAACTGGTGTGAGATGGTATCTCATTGTGGTTTTGATTTGCATTTCTCTGATGGCCAGTGATGGTGAGCATTTTTTCATGTGTTTTTTGGCTGCATAAATCTCTTCTTTTGAGAAGTGTCTGTTCATGTCCTTCGCCCACTTTTTGATGGGGTTGTTTGTTTTTTTCTTGTAAATTTGTTGGAGTTCATTGTAGATTCTGGATATTAGCCCTTTGTCAGATGAGTAGGTTGCGAAAATTTTCTCCCATTTTGTAGGTTGCCTGTTCACTCTGATGGTAGTTTCCTTTGCTGTGCAGAAGCTCTTTAGTTTAATTAGATCCCATTTGTCAATTTTGGCTTTTGTTGCCATTGCTTTTGGTGTTTTAGACATGAAGTCCTTGCCCATGCCTATGTCCTGAATGGTAATGCCTAGGTTTTCTTCTAGGGTTTTTATGGTTTTAGGTCTAACATTTAAGTCTTTAATCCATCTTGAATTGATTTTTGTATAAGGTGTAAGGAAGGGATCCAGTTTCAGCTTTCTCCATATGGCTAGCCAGTTTTCCCAGCACCATTTATTAAATAGGGAATCCTTTCCCCATTGCTTGGTTTTGTCAGGTTTGTCAAAGATCAGATAGTTGTAGATATGTGGCATTATTTCTGACGGCTCTGTTCTGTTCCATTGATCTATATCTCTGTTTTGGTACCAGTACCATGCTGTTTTGGTTACTGTAGCCTTGTAGTATAGTTTGAATTCAGGTAGTGTGATGCCTCCAGCTTTGTTCTTTTGGCTTAGGATTGACTTGGCGATGCGGGCTCTTTTTTGGTTCCATATGAACTTTAAAGTAGTTTTTTCCAATTCTGTGAAGAAAGTCATTGGTAGCTTGATGGGGATGGCATTGAATCTGCAAATTACCTTGGGAAGGATGGCCATTTTCACGATATTGATTCTTCCTACCCATGAGCATGGAATGTTCTTCCATTTGTTTGTATCCTCTTTTATTTCATTGAGCAGTGGTTTGTAGTTCTCCTTGAAGAGGTCCTTCACATCCCTTGTAAGTTGGATTCCTAGGTATTTTATTCTCTTTGAAGCAATTGTGAATGGGAGTTCACTCATGATTTGGCTCTCTGTTTGTCTGTTATTGATGTATAAGAATGCTTGTGATTTTTGTACATTGATTTTGTATCCTGAGACTTTGCTGAAGTTGCTTATCAGCTTAAGGAGATTTTGGGCTGAGACAATGGGGTTTTCTAGATATACAATCATGTCATCTGCAAACAGGGACAATTTTTTGACTTCCTCTTTTCCTAATTGAATACCCTTGATTTCCTTCTCCTGCCTAATTGCCCTGGCCAGAACTTCCAACACTATGTTGAATAGAAGTGGTGAGAGAGGGCATTCCTGTCTTGTGCCAGTTTTCAAAGGGAATGCTTCCAGTTTTTGCCCATTCAGTATGATATTGGCTGTGGGTTTGTCATAGATAGCTCTTATTATTTTGAGATACATCTCATCAATACCTAATTTATTGAGAGTTGTTAGCATGAAGCGCTGTTGAATTTTGTCAAAGGCCTTTTCTGCATCTATTGAGATAATTATGTGGTTTTTGTCTTTGGTTCTGTTTATATGCTGGATTACATTTATTGATTTGCGTATATTGAACCAGCCTTGCATCCCAGGGATGAAGCCCACCTGATCATGGTGGATAAGCTTTTTGATGTGCTGCTGGATTCTGTTTGCCAGTATTTTATTGAGGATTTTTGCATCAATGTTCATCAAGGATATTGGTCTAAAATTCTCTTTTTTTGTTGTGTCTCTGCCCGGCTTTGGTATCAGGATGATGCTGGCCTCATAAAATGAGTTAGGGAGGATTCCCTCTTTTTCTATTGATTGGAATAATTTCAGAAGGAATGGTACCAGCTCCTCCTTGTACCTCTGGTAGAATTCGGCTGTGAAGCCATCTGGTCCTGGACTTTTTTTGGTTGGTAAGCTATTGATTATTGCCACAATTTCAGATCCTGTTATTCGTCTATTCAGAAATTCAACTTCTTCCTGGTTTAGTCTTGGGAGGGTGTATGTGTCGAGGAATTTATCCATTTCTTCTAGATTTTCTAGTTTATTTGCGTAGAGGTGTTTGTATTATTCTCTGATGGTAGTTTGTATTTCTGTGGGATCGGTGGTGATATCCCCTTTACATTTTTTATTGAGTCTATTTGATTCTTCTCTCTTTTATTCTTTATTAGTCTTTCTAGCGGTCTATCAATTTTGTTGATCTTTTCAAAAAACCAGCTCCTGGATTCATTAATTTTTTGAAGGGTTTTTTGTGTCTCTATTTCCTTCAGTTCTGCTCTGATTTTAGTTATTTCTTGCCTTCTACTAGCTTTTGAATGTGTTTGCTCTTGCTTTTCTAGTTCTTTTAATTGTGATGTTAGGGTGTCAATTTTGGATCTTTCCTGCTTTCTGTTGTGGGCATTTAGTGCTATAAATTTCCCTCTACACACTGCTTTGAATGCATCCCAGAGATTCTGGTATGTTGTGTCTTGGTTCTCGTTGGTTTCAAAGAACATCTTTATTTCTGCCTTCATTTCATTATGTACCCAGTAGTCATTCAGGAGCAGGTTGTTCAGTTTCCATGTAGTTGAGCTGTTTTGAGTGAGTTTCTTAATCCTGAGTTCTAGCTTGATTGCACTGTGGTCTGAGAGACAGTTTGTTATAATTCCTGTTCTTTTACATTTGCTGAGGAGAGCTTTACTTTCAACTATGTGGTCAATTTTGGAATAGGTGTGGTGTGGTGCTGAAAAAAATGTATATTCTGTTGATTTGGGGTGGAGAGTTCTGTAGATGTCTATTAGGTCCGCTTGGTGCAGAGCTGAGTTCAATTCCTGGGTATCCTTGTTGACTTTCTGTCTCGTTGATCTGTCTAATGTTGACAGTGGGGTGTTAAAGTCTCCCATTATTAATGTGTGGGAGTCTAAGTCTCTTTGTAGGTCACTCAGGACTTGCTTTATGAATCTGGGTGCTCCTGTATTGGGTGCATATATATTTAGGATAGTTAGCTCTTCTTGTTGAATTAATCCCTTTACCATTATGTAATGGCCTTCTTTGTCTCTTTTGATCTTTGTTGGTTTAAAGTCTGTTTTATCAGAGACTAGGATTGCAACCCCTGCCTTTTTTTGTTTTCCATTTGCTTGGTAGATCTTCCTCCATCCTTTTATTTTGAGCCTATGTGTGTCTCTGCACGTGAGATGGGTTTCCTGAATACAGCACACTGATGGGTCTTGAGTCTTTATCCAATTTGCCAGTCTGTGTCTTTTAATTGGAGCATTTAGTCCATTTACATTTAAAGTTAATATTGTTATGTGTGAATTTGATCCTGTCATTATGATGTTAGCTGGTTATTTTGCTCATTAGTTGATGCAGTCTCTTCCTAGTCTCGATGGTCTTTACATTTGGGCATGATTTTGCAGTGGCTGGTACCTGTTGTGCCTTTCCATGTTTAGCGCTTCCTTCAGGAGCTCTTTTAGGGCAGGCCTGGTGGTGACAAAATCTCTCAGCATTTGCTTGTCTGTAAAGTATTTCATTTCTCCTTCACTTAGGAAGCTTAGTTTGGCTGGATACGAAATTCTGGGTTGAAAATTCTTTTCTTTAAGAATGTTGAATATTGGCCCCCACTCTCTTCTGGCTTGTAGGGTTTCTGCCGAGAGATCCGCTGTTAGTCTGATGGGCTTCCCTTTGATGGTAACCCGACCTTTCTCTCTGGCTGCCCTTAACATTTTTTCCTTCATTTCAACTTTGGTGACTCTGAAAATTATGTGTCTTGGAGTTGCTCTTCTCGAGGAGTATCTTTGTGAAGTTCTCTGTATTTCCTGAATCTGAATGTTGGCCTGCCTTGCTAGATTGGGGAAGTTCTCCTGGATAATATCCTGTGGAGTGTTTTCCAACTTGGTTCCATTCTCCCCATCACTTTCAGGTACACCAATCAGACGTAGATTTGGTCTTTTCACATAGTCCCACATTTCTTGGAGGCTTTGCTCGTTTCTTTTTATTCTTTTTTCTCTAAACTTCCCTTCTGGCTTCATTTCATTCATTTCATCTTCCAGGGCTGACACCCTTTCTTCCATTTGATTGCATCAGCTGCTGAGGCTTCTGCATTCTTCAGGTAGTTCTCGAGCCTTGGTTTTCAGCTCCATCAGCTCCTTTAAGCACTTCTCTGTATTGGTTATTCTAGTTATACATTCTTTTAAATTTTTTTCAAAGTTTTCAACTTCTTTGCCTTTGGTTTGAATATCCTCCCGTAGCTCGGAGGAATTTGATCGTCTGAAGCCTTCTTCTCTCAGCTCATCAAAGTCATTCTCCATCCAGCTTTGTTCCGTTGCTGGTGAGGAACTGCATTCCTTTGGAGGAGGAGAGGTACTCTGCTTTTTAGAGTTTCCAGTTTTTCTGCTTTGTTTTTTCCCCATTTTTGTGGTTTTATCTACTTTTGGTCTTTGATGATGGTGATGTACAGATGGGTTTTTGGTGTGGATGTCCTTTCTGTTAGTTTTCTTTCTAACAGACAGGACCTTCAGCTGCAGGTCTGTTGGAGTACCTGGCCAGCCGTGTGAGATGTCAGTCTGCCCCTGCTGGGGGGTGCCTCCCAGTTAGGCTGCTCGGGGGTCAGGGTTCAGGGACCCACTTGAGGAGGCAGTCTGCCTGTTCTCAGATCTCCAGCTGCGTGCTGGGAGAACCACTGCTCTCCTCAAAGCTGTCAGACAGGGACATTTAAGTCTGCAGAGGTTACTGCTGTCTTTTTGTTTGTCTGTGCCCTGCCCCCAGAGGTGGAGCCTACAGAGGCAGGCAGGCCTCCTTGAGCTGTGGTGGGCTACACCCAGTTCAAGCTTCCCGGCTACTTTGTTTCCCTAAGCAAGCCTGGGCAATAGCGGGCTCCCCTCCCCCAGCCTCGTTGCCAACTTGCTGTTTGATCTCAGACTGCTGTGCTAGCAATCAGCGAGACTCCGTGGGCGTAGGGCCCTCTGAGCCAGGTGTGGGCTATAATCTCCTGGGGCACCGTTTCCTAAGCCCGTCGGAAAAGCACAGTGTTCGGGTGGGAGTCGCCCAATTTTCCAGGTGCCGTCTGTCACCCCTGGAAAGCGAACTCCCTGACCCCTTGCACTTCCCGAGTGAGGCAATGCCTCGTCCCTGCTTCAGCTGGTGCATGGTGCACTCACCCACTGACCTGCGCCCACTGTCTGGCACTCCCTAGTGAGATGAACACGGTACCTCAGATGGAAATGCAGAAATCACCCGTCTTCTGCGTCGCTCACGCTGGGAGCTGTAGACCAGAGCTGTTCCTATTCGGCCATCTTGGCTCCTCCTCCATGTGCTGTTATTCTAAATTTACTGGGCATCCTTTATTTTATCTAGCAATCCTAATTTGAGAGGAAAGTTTGAGTTGTGTGTTAGAGATGTTGAGAAGGCAGTTGGATATATAGGACTAGATATCCAGATGTAAATGTTTTTACTAAAGTTTTCATTTGCCTGGGTAAGTTAACATACAGAAGGACATGTTTCGTGATAGGTAATATATATTCTCACCATAATAAAGTACTTTTATTTAAATTCATATTTTTTCAAAAATGTAGCACTTACCCATGGATGAAAGAAGGTTAAAGTTGAGATTTGTTCTTCAAATGGCATTTATTCTGTTTGAGGTTTGGTGCGAACCTCACCAATATACATGCCAACTATTTCCATAATCCATTGCGAGTTGCAAGACCACCTGTTTCAGTTCAGGTAGTACTTTCTGCTCTAAAAAAGAAATCCCACATCTAAGGACTTAAAATAAAACTTTATGGACTGGCATGGTGGCTCAGGCCTGCAATCCCAGCACTTTGGGCAGCTGGGGTGGAAGAATTCCTTGAAATCAAGAGTTTAAGATCAGCCTTGTCAACATAGCAAGACCCTGTCTCTACAAATAATAATAATAATAATAATAATAATAATAATAACAATAATAATAAAATAGCCAGGTGTGTTGGTGCATGCCTGTAGCCTTAGCTACTCAGGAGGCTGAGGAGGAAGGTTTGCCTGAGCTCAGGAGTTCCAGGTTGCAGTGAGCTGTGATTGTGCTACTACTCTCTAGCCTGGGTAACTGAGCAAGACTCTGTCTATAAAAAATAAAATAAAATCAAATAAACTGAACTTAAACCATCTTAATGTTATCCTTGGACGTATACCATCTCCTAACCCCTCTGGCCTCAGCTTTGGTGCCTGCACAATGAGAATGGTATTACCCACCACACAGCAATTTAGTCAGTGGAAAAGAATGTAACAAACACCAGGGAGCCTGAAACCTTTTTACAACTGGAGTGGAATGTGCTTTCTGTGTGGAGTGCTGTGTGTCTCTTAAGTTCCCCACAAGCTGTTGGCCCTCATGGACTTTGTTCTTTACTGTCATTTCCAAGTCTGTCCTGGTTACTGTTGTGTGTGGTGTAGATGAAGCACGTCTCATTTTCTTAGTATCTCGACTACAGGGGAAAATTATAGTCATTAATGCACACTATTAAATTATGTCAAACACTAGACTCAAAATTTCTGCTGAATACCAAATAGATTTTGGTTAAAAGGAAAATCTGATGTAGATTTGGGGCTCTGTTTGGGATTGTCCATCTAGCCTCCCCTCCACTCTGCCCCATCTTCTTCAAGGTGGTGTAATACATTGCTGAATTTGGAAGGAGACAGGAATAAGTAGCCTGTGGGAGATCTGGGTCAGGTGTAAAGTCTGACCTTGAACCTGGCAGTGTCAGACTATGGACCTGAGTCAGGGGCTGCCATGCACCAGTACAGCCATGAGAAGAAGCGAGTACTCTGTTGTCACGCAGCCCAGCTGTGGCAGGTCTCCCACAGGCACCCCCAGATCTAACCTTGCACCAACCTTGCAGCCCCCAAATGCAAGCCCCTTTTACAAAAGTGGCAGTCATGTGATTACTGAAGTTTTCACTGGGATATCAAGAAAAAGGTCTCTATCACTCACCACCTGTCAGACAACTTCAGAACCTACCCTGTAACATTGCAGCCCCCATCGTTCCCCTTTCCTGCTACCCGCCTGCCAGTCACTCAATTTTCCTTGGCCCCACCCAAACCCCATGTTAGCCACTGCCTTACTTTTCATTTATTTCTCTGTCGTGTGTTGGACAATTCAGCTCTGTACCAACTCCTCTTCTCCTGCATCTCCATACCCATTACCCGCTCAGCAGAGGCCCTGATGAGGGATTCCTCTCCCTCCCATCCCCATACCCATTACCCACTCAGCAGAGGCCCTGATGAGGGATTCACCTCCCTGCCATTTCCATACCCATCACCCCCTCAGCAGAGGCCCTGATGAGGGATTCCCCTCCCTCCCATCTCCATACCCATCATCCACTCAGCAGAGGCCCCTGATGAGGGATTCACCTCCCTGGAAGGCAGCGGAGGCAGTAACATACACATTTACAAGTGCTTTCCTTTCTCTCTATGGTACCATGGATGACACAGTGTGAAGCTCTATGAACCCAACAATGATTAAGAAGCAGGTCTTGGCCAGGCATGGCGGTCACAACTGTAATCCCAACACTTTGGGAGGCCATGGTGGGATAATCACTTGAGGCCAGGAGATCAAGACCAGCCTGGACAGCACAGCAACACCATGTCTCTACCAAAAATTAAAAAAATAAACTGGGTGTGGTGTTGTGCACCTGTAGTCCCAGCTACTCAGAAGGCTGAGATAGGAGAACTGCTTGAGCCTAGGAGGTCGAGGTTACAGTGAGCTGTGATCCCACCACTGCATTCTGGCCTGAGTGACAGAATGAAATTTTGTCAAAAAAAGAAAGGAAGGAAGGAAGGGAGGAAGGGAGGGAGGGAGGGAAGGGAGGGAAGGGAGGGAAGGGAGAGAAGGGAAGGAAGGAAGGAAGAAACAAGAAAGAAAGAAAGAAAAAAGAAAGAAAGAAAGAAAGAAAAAGAAAGAAAAGAAAGAAAAAAAATCAGGTCTCATCCACAAAGTGCTCTCCCTTTGTGGGGTGAGCAGCCAGCTTTCTGTGCCTCTGTGGGGTGAGCAGTCAGCTTTCTGTGGTGGCTTAGTTTTTCATCATGCATTTAATGTCATTCATCACTGTTTGTGCTCATAAGAACCCCCTCCAGGAAGACAGACTTTCTCATCTGCACACAGCGGCAGGTGATGCAGGGCCTGTGAGTTGTGGCTTCTCTGGCATCATATGGGGGTCTCAGGCAGAATAGACCACAGTCTCTTGTCTTTTAAGAAAATGTGGTTTTGATTCTATAACAGAAAACTCACAGGCCATCCAAGAGAATTCCAAATGACAAAATGGACAGAGCAGGTTTCATCACCACACAGAGACTCCCTCTCTGTGGAGGCATTTGGAACTTGGTGAGGACTCCCCATGTCCCTGCTCTTTGGCAAGAATCAGGGCAATGTCTGGAACCTGCACAGCAAGGCGTGCAGATTCCTGTATGGTTCAAAGCAGTAGCTGAAAGAGGTGTGTTAAGTAATCAACAAGGCTCCTGGAAGCTTCAATCTCTCACTTCCAGTGTTCAGGTTTTCCGTCCTCCTAGACCAGGGTTTTTTTAAACTGGGCCCCACAGACATTTTGGCTGGATCATTCTTTCTTGTGGGGTCTTTCCTATGCATTATAGGGTGCTTAAAAAGGTCCCTGGCCCCCACAACTGGATTCCAATAGCACCTCCCCCAACAGTGTGAACAACTAAAAGTGTCTCCAGGCGTTGCCGAACATCCCCTGTGGGTGAAATCACTCCTAGTTCGGAACCACTGACCTAAATGGTCCTGACATGGCAGAGCCATGTTCTTTCTTCTGTGTCCTCACTGTTGTCCCATCATCACAGCAGCAATGTAACCACAACTTTATCATCACCATCACCACCGTCATCATCCCGTAGGCAGCATCTGTGTCAGTCATGATTACTAACATCTGTTCATGATGATCGAGGACCTCATGAAGGAGCTGTGCTACTCCCTAGGTGCCTGGCATGTTCCTGGAAATGTGTGCAGACTAACCCAAGATCCCTGGGAACCCTAAAAGGTGAATGCTATTACACCGGTTTTAGAGATGAGAAAACCAATGATCACGGCGTTTAGGTCCTAACTTTTCTTGAGATGAGGCAGAACACAACTGTGCCCCTGTTTGACCTAAGCGGGAGATTTTGTTCATTATACTCAGCTACCGTGTACTTCTCTTTCTCCTGTCATTTGTGCTGTCCAGCTCCTAGTAAGGATTAGGCACAGGTCTGGCATCCTCATCAATGTAAGGAACGGGAATCAAGTCACTCAGCTTAGCTCAAGTAATTCAAATTGATGTGCACCTTGTCCGTTGAGGCAATAAAGAATTATTTGCAACACAGGACTAATCCCAGAATTCTGGTTCCAGCTTTGACTTGCCCTGTGAGCTTAGACAAGTCACTTGACCTTTCTAAGCCTCCCACACCTTATTTGTAAATGGGCTAATACTTGTAAGAAGATAAGAACCACACCTGGATACAGTTAACCCTCAGTGAAAGCCGTGTGTTACTATTAGTGACAGATGCTCTCCGGGTAAATCGACATCTTTCTTTTTGTTCTCTCTGCAAAAGTGGTTGGGGAGGTGCTGTGTGAGCTTTTTCTACTTTATTTTATTTTTTAAATTATTATTATACTTTAAGTTTAAGGGTACATGTGCACAATGTGCAGGTTAGTTACATATGTATACATGTGCCATGCTGGTGTGCTGCACCCATTAACTCATCATTTAGTATTAGGTATATCTCCTAATGCTATCCCTCCCCCCTCCCCCCACCCCACAACAGTCCCCAGAGTGTGATGTTCCCCTTCCTGTGTCCATGTGTTCTCATTGTTCAATTCCCACCTATGAGTGAGAACATGTGGTGTTTGGTTTTCTGTCCTTGTGATAGTTTACTGAGAATGATGATTTCCAATTTCATCCATTTCCCTACAAAGGACATGAACTCATCATTTTTTATGGCTGCATAGTATTCCATGGTGTATATGTGCCACATTTTCTTAATCCAGTCTATCGTTGTTGGACATTTGGGTTGGTTCCAAGTCTTTGCTATTGTGAATAGTGCCGCTATAAACATACGTGTGCATGTGTCTTTATAGCAGCATGATTTATAGTCTTTTGAGTACATACCCAGTAATGGGATGGCTGGGTCAAATGGTATTTCTAGTTCTAGATCCCTGAGGAATCACCACACTGACTTCCACAATGGTTGAACTAGTTTATAGTCCCACCAACAGTGTAAAAGTGTTCGTATTTCTCCACATCCTCTCCAGCACTTGTTGTTTCCTGACTTTTTAGTGATTGCCATTCTAACTGGTGTGAGATGGTATCTCATTGTGGTTTTGATTTGCATTTCTCTGATAGCCAGTGAAGGTGAGCATTTTTTCATGTGCTTTTTGGCTGCATAAATGTCTTCTTTTGAGAAGTGTCTGTTCATATCCTTCGCCCACTTTTTGATGGGGTTGTTTGTTTTTTTCTTGTAAATTCGTTTGAGTTCACTGTAGATTCTGGATATTAGCCCTTTGTTAGATGAGTACGTTGCAAAAATTTTCTCCCATTTTGTAGGTTGCCTGTTCACTATGATGGTAGTTTCTTTTGCTGTGCAGAAGCTCTTTAGTTTAATTAGATCCATTTGTCAATTTTGGCTTTTGTTGCCATTGCTTTTGGTGTTTTAGACATGAAGTCCTTGCCCATGCCTATGTCCTGAATGGTAATGCCTAGGTTTTCTTCTAGGATTTTTATGGTTTTAGGTCTAATGCTTAAGTCTTTAATCCATCTTGAATTAATTTTTGTATAAGGTGTAAGGAAGGGATCCAGTTTCAGCTTTCTCCATATGGCTAGCCAGTTTTCCCAGCACCATTTATTAAATAGGGAATCTTTTCCCCATTGCTTGTTTTTGTCAGGTTTGTCAAAGATCAGATAGTTGTAGATATGCAGCGTTATTTCTGAGGGCTCTGTTCTGTTCCATTGATCTATATCTCTGTTTTGGTACGAGTACCATGCTCTTTTGGTTACTGTAGCCTTGTAGTATAGTTTGAAGTCAGGTAGTGTGATGCCTCCAGCTTTGTTCTTTTGGCTTAGGATTGACTTGGCAATGTGGGCTCTCTTTTGGTTCCATATGAACTTTAAAGTAGTTTTTTTCCAATTCCGTGAAGAAAGTCATTGGTAGCTTAATAGGGATGGCATTGCATCTATAAATTCCCTTGGGCAGTATGGCCATTTTCACGATATTGATTCTTCCTACCCATGAGCATGGAATGTTCTTCCATTTGTTTGTATCCTCTTTTATTTCATTGAGCAGTGGTTTGTAGTTCTTCTTGAAGAGGTCCTTCATGTCTCTTGTAAGTTGGATTCCTAGGTATTTTATTCTCTTTGAAGCAATTGTGAATGGGAGTTCACTCATGATTTGGCTCTCTGTTTGTCTGTTATTGATGTATAAGAATGCTTGTGATTTTTGTACATTGATTTTGTATCCTGAGACTTTGCTGAAGTTGCTTATCAGCTTAAGGAGATTTTGGGCTGAGACAATGGGGTTTTCTAGATATACAATCATGTCATCTGCAAACAGGGACAATTTTTTGACTTCCTCTTTTCCTAATTGAATACCCTTGATTTCCTTCTCCTGCCTAATTGCCCTGGCCAGAACTTCCAACACTATGTTGAATAGGAGTGGTGAGAGAGGGCATTCCTGTCTTGTGCCAGTTTTCAAAGGGAATGCTTCCAGTTTTTGCCCATTCAGTATGATATTGGCTGTGGGTTTGTCATAGATAGCTCTTATTATTTTGAGATACATCCCATCAATACCTAATTTATTGGAGTTTTTAGCATGAAGGTTGTTGAATTTTGTCAAAGGCCTTTTCTGCATCTATTGAGATAATCATGTGGTTTTTGTCTTTGGTTCTGTTTATATGCTGGATTACATTTATTGATTTGCGTATATTGAACCAGCCTTGCATCCCAGGGATGAAGCTCACTTGATCATGGTGGATAAGCTTTTTGATGTGCTGCTGGATTCTGTTTGCCAGTATTTTATTGAGGATTTTTGCATCAATGTTCATCAAGGATATTGGTCTAAAATTCTCTTTTTTTGTTGTGTCTCTGCCCGGCTTTGGTATCAGGATGATGCTGGCCTCATAAAATGAGTTAGGGAGGATTCCCTCTTTTTCTATGGATTGGAATAATTTCAGAAGGAATGGTACCAGTTCCTCCTTTTACCTCTGGTAGAATTCGGCTGTGAATCCATGTGGTCCTGGACTTTTTTTGGTTGGTAAGCTATTGATTATTGCCACAATTTCAGATCCTGTTATTTGTCTATTCAGAAATTCAACTTCTTCCTGGTTTAGTCTTGGGAGGGTGTATGTGTCGAGGAATTTATCCATTTCTTCTAGATTTTCTAGTTTATTTGCGTAGAGGTGTTTGTAGTATTCTCTGATGGTAGTTTGTATTTCTGTGGGATCGGTGGTGATATCCCCTTTACATTTTTTATTGAGTCTATTTGATTCTTCTCTCTTTTATTCTTTATTAGTCTTTCTAGCGGTCTATCAATTTTGTTGATCCTTTCAAAAAACCAGCTCCTGGATTCATTAATTTTTTGAAGGGTTTTTTGTGTCTCTATTTCCTTCAGTTCTGCTCTGATTTTAGTTATTTCTTGCCTTCTACTAGCTTTTGAATGTGTTTGCTCTTGCTTTTCTAGTTCTTTTAATTGTGATGTTAGGGTGTCAATTTTGGATCTTTCCTGCTTTCTCTTATGGGCATTTAGTGCTATAAATTTCCCTCTACACACTGCTTTGAATGCATCCCAGAGATTCTGGTATGTTGTGTCTTGGTTCTCGTTGGTTTCAAAGAACATCTTTATTTCTGCCTTCATTTCATTATGTACCCAGTAGTCATTCAGGAGCAGGTTGTTCAGTTCCCATGTAGTTGAGCTGTTTTGAGTGAGTTTCTTAATCCTGAGTTCTAGCTTGATTGCACTGTGGTCTGAGAGACAGTTTGTTATAATTTCTGTTCTTTTACATTTGCTGAGGAGAGCTTTACTTTCAACTATGTGGTCAATTTTGGAATAGGTGTGGTGTGGTGCTGAAAAAAAAGTATATTCTGTTGATTTGGGGTGCAGAGCTCTGTAGATGTCTATTAGGTCCACTTGGTGCAGAGCTGAGTTCAGTTCCTGGGTATCCTTGTTAACTTTCTGTCTCATTGATCTGTCTAATGTTGACAGTGGGGTGTTAAAATCTGCCATTATTGTTGTGTGGGAGTCTAAGTCTCTTTGTAGGTCTCTAAGGACTTGCTTTATGAATCTGGGTGCTCCTGTATTGGGTGCATATATATTTAGGATAGTTAGCTCTTCTTGTTGAATTAATCCCTTTACCATTATGTAATGGCCTTCTTTGTCTCTTTTGATCTTTGTTGGTTTAAAGTCTGTTTTATCAGAGACTAGGATTGCAACCCCTGCCTTTTTCTGTTTTCCATTTGCTTGGTAGATCTTCCTCCATCTTTTTATTTTGAGCCTATGTGTGTCTCTGCACATGAGATGGGTTTCCTGAATGCAGCACACTGATGGGTCTTGAGTCTTTATCCAATTTGCCAGTCTGTGTCTTTTAATTGAAGCATTTAGTCCAATTACATGTAAAATTAATATTGTTATGTGTGAATTTGATCCTGTCATTATGATGTTAGCTGGTTATTTTGCTCATTAGTCGATGGAGTTTCTTCCTAGCCTTGATGGTCTTTCCAATTTGGCATGATTTTGCAGCGGCTGGTACCGGTTGTGCCTTTCCATGTTTAGCACTTCCTTCAGGAGCTCTTTTAGGGCAGGCCTGGTAGTGACAAAATCTCTCAGCATTTGCTTGTCTGTAAAGTATTTTATTTCTCCTTCACTTATGAAGCTTAATTTGGTGGGATATGAAATTCTGGGTTGAAAATTCTTTTCTTTAAGAATGTTGAATATTGGCCCCCACTCTCTTCTGGCTTGTAGAGTTTCTGCCGAGAGATCTGCTGTTAGTCTGTTGGGCTTCCCTTTGTGGGTAACCCGACCTTTCTCTCTGGCTGCCCTTAACATTTTTTCCTTCAGTTCAACTTTGGTGAATCTGACAATTATACGTCTTGGAGTTGCTCTTCTCGAGGAGTGTCTTTGTGGCATTCTCTGTATTTCCTGAATCTGAATGTTGGCCTGCCTTGCTAGATTGGTGAAGTTCTCCTGGATAATATCCTGCAGAGTGATTTCCAACTTGGTTCCCTTCTTCCCGTCACTTTCAGGTACACCAATCAGACGTAGATTTGGTCTTTTCACATAGTCCCATATTTCTTGGAGGCTTTGTTCATTTGTTTTTATTCTTTTTTCTCTAAACTTCCCTTCTTGCTTCATTTCATTCATTTCATCTTCCATCACTGATACCCTATCTTCCAGTTGATTGCATCAGCTCCTGAGGCTTCCGCATTCTTCAGGTAGTTCTCGAGCCTTGGCTTTCAGCTCCATCAGCTCCTTTAAGCACTTCTCTGTATTGGTTATTCTAGTTACACATTCATCTAAGTTTTTCTCAAAGTTTTTAACTTCTTTGCCTTTGGTTTGAATTTCCTCCTGTAGCTCGGAGTAGTTTGATCGTCTGAAGCCTTCTTCTCTCAACTTGTCAAAGTCATTCTCCGTCCAGCTTTGTTCCGTTGCTGATGAGGAACTGCATTCCTTTGGAGGAGGAGAAGGCACTCTGCTTTTTAGAGTTTCTAGTTTTTCTGCTCTGTTTTTTCCCCATCTTTGTGGTTTTATCTACTTTTGGTCTTTGATGATGGTGATGTACAGATGGATTTTTGGTGTGGATGTCCTTTCTGTTTGTTAGTTTTCCTTCTAACAGATGGGACCCTCAGCTGCAGGTCTTTTGGAGTTTGCTAGAGGTCCACTCCAGACCCTGTTTGTCTGGATATCAGCAGCAGTGGCTGCAGAACAGTGGATTTTCGTGAACCGTGAATGCTGCTGTCTGATCGTTCCTCTGGAAGTTTTGTCTCAGAGGATTACCTGGCCGTGTGCAGTGTCAGTCTGCCCCTACTGGGTGGTGCCTCCCAGTTTGGCTGCTCAGAGGTCAGAGGTCAGGGACCCACTTGAGGAGGCCGTCTGCCTGTTCTCAGATCTCCAGCTGCGTGCTGGGAGAACCACTGCTCTCTTCAAAGCTGTCAGACAGGGACATTTAAGTCTGCAGAGGTTACTGCTGTCTTTTTGTTTGTCTGTGCCCTGCCCCCAGAGGTGGAGCCTACAGAGGCAGGCAGACCTCCTTGAGCTGTGGTGGGCTCCACCCAGTTCAAGCTTTCCCGGCTGCTTTGTTTACCTAAGCAAGCCTGGGCAATGGCGGGTGCCCTTCCCCCAGCCTCACTGCCGCCTTGCAGTTTGATCTCAGACGGCTGTGCTAGCAATCAGTGAGACTCCATGGGCATAGGACTCTCCAAGCCACGTGAGGGATATAATCTCCTGGTGTGCCATTTTTTAAGCCTGTTGGAAAAGCACAGTATTAGGGTGGGAGTGACCCAATTTTCCAGGTGCCGTCTGTCACCCCTTTCTTTGATTAGGAAAGGGAACTCCCTGACCCCTTGCACTTCCCAAGTGAGGCAATGCCTCGCCCTGCTTCGGCTTACACACGGTGCGCTGCACCCACTGTCCTGCACCCACTGTCTGGCACTCCCTAGTGAGATGAACCCAGTACCTCAGATGGAAATGCAGAAATCACCCGTCTTCTGCATCGCTCACGTTGGGAGCTGTAGACCAGAACTGTTCCTATTCGGCCATCCTGGCTCACTGTGTGAGCTTAAGGGAGATTAGAACCCTGGTGTTGGGGTCAGACAGGAAAATGCCTGGCTGCTTCTCTCAATTGCTCCCCTGAGAAATGGCAGCATGTCTTAGAGCCCAGCCTGGGTGTCAGAGGTCCTGAATTTCAGTTTGAGGAATGGACCATACACAGCAAGACTGAGAAAGTCATGTACCTACCAGGGCCCTGATTTCCTTATCTGCACATTAGGCTAGATAATCGCAAAGCTCCTACATCCGCATGTGTATAATAGACAGTTTTACTCACCTGCTATTGTAATGCACACACTGGGGCCATGTATTTCAGTGTTGGATGAGTCTTTTTCTGGTGCTGCCTGGGCTGGCTAAGGCCAGAGAGTGGTCCAGCTCCCTCCCTGGAACAGCTCTCCAATGGCTGGCACCCATCCTTGCCCATCTCTGACAGCAGACACCCTGCCCAGGATTAAGGACCAGAAGTATATATATATAATAGATAGATAAATAGATAGATCAATAGATGCTTTTTAAAATACACATTTTATCCTTTTCTTCCCTTTAATCATTCTACAGCAACAGATTCTTCAAACAAGCTGCACTCCCATGTGTACTCAGTCGGGTATGCTTTTCTTAGGCAGTAAGCAGGATATGCAATCAGGTTCATACATAGCTGTTGCGACTTCATGAACACGTCTGAAAAATCGATTGGCTGGGCACTTTTTTAAAGATGTCTCCTCTTGACCCGCAATCTGAAGATTAATTCTGCCAACAGAAAGGGCTGACTTGCAGGTCGATACCTCCTTTTAAGAACCTCCTCACTTTAATTAATTGTCCCTACAAAGTCCTAGATTACAGCTCACGGATAGGTGATAAAAAAATTAATGAAAGCACAGAGCGTAGGGTGGAGGTAAGCCCTGACAAGGTTATGGAGTGTGGGGAAAGGAGGATTTGGGAAATGGACTGAGAGGAAGCAACATCCTGAGTGGTAGCAAAGGGGAGATTACCTGTCTGTCTATCTACCTGTCTGTCTCTCCATTTGACATTACTGTCTCTAGGACATTTTGTTTTTCAGTGGTGCTGGGCACAGCTCACACTATCACCATTATTTATAAGACACACGGTTATTGGAAGGAGCTCAGGGTTTGCAATCACATGATCATGCTGGCAGCTCTAGATCTGTCCATTGCTCACCTTGGCTTGCTTCTCTGATAAATGGGGATAAGAGTTCCTACTGCATAAGGAAGCTACTTGGCTCTATGGCAAGCAGAGGCTGTAGATGGGCCAGGAAGAAGGTTGGGTGACATCCTAGGGTCACACCAAAGCCATGCTCAGCACCCCGCCTCCTCCCTGAGGTCCCTGAGGCACAGCGCACTTCACCTGCCAGGTAGGGAGAGGCCCACAAGAGCTTCAGATGTCATTACAGTGGCCCTCTTCCACATAGGTTGATATATACTTTCTGCTTCTTTGTTTCTTTCAGATTCATTTCTTCAGGAGCATTGCATAGTGACAAGAGTGGAGATCTTTGAAACCAGAGAGCCACCATCAAGTTCTGCCCGGCTTCGCGAGCTTATGGAAGGCAGGCATTTAACAGAAGGGAAACGCGCTGAAGCATGCTAAGAGTTTCGTGAACTGCCATGCAGGAAAACTAGAGGGGGAGTCACTAGCAACCAAGAGCTAGAATGGAAGATCAGCAAAGCTCTCTCTGAGGAAGTGACATTAAAAGGATGAAAAGACAAACGGGAATCAAAGAGGACAAATACAGACAAGGGAAGCAGGTGGAGGAGTTCCAAGGGGAGGAAAGAGCCTGCACAAGGCCTCCTATAGGGCAGAGACTTGTGTGCGAGGAGCTGAAGGCCTTGCCAAGCAGGGCTGGCGGGAGGGAAATTGCAGGAAATGAGGTTGGAAACTGAGGAGAGGGGATGTGGGGATTTATAGATGCAGTAGAAGTTAGTGTCTCATCTAAAGGGCAAGGAGAAGCTCTTAAAGGATAACGATTTCCTTTTTTTTTTTTTTAAAGAAACAAAGTTCTGTTGCCCAGGCTAGAGTGCAATTGTATAATCATGGCTCACTGCAGCCTTGAACTCCTGGGTTCAAGCAATCGTCATGCATCAGCTTCTTGAGTAGCTGGGACTACAGGCATATGCTACCATACCTGGTTAATTTTTTTTAAGAAATGTAGAGATGGAGTCTCACTAAGTTGGCCAGGCTGGTCTCCAACCCCTGGCCTCAAGCCATCCTCCCACCTTGGCCTCCCAAAGTGCTCGAATAACAATCGTAATGCCTGGCCTCTTGAGACTTTAGTGCATCAAAAAATTATTCTCTACAAATCAAGACTCTTTGTATCCAAAGACTATTTTAAAGCTATAAATCCCAAACTGCCTTTCTTTGCTCTGGTATCTAGGCACCCCTTTCCTGGGGCGTGGGGTTGGAAAGCCCTGGCTGCCTGCACTGGCAGGTGTGGGGGACTCATGGGTCCCATGGAAACCTGTGCATAGGGTGTGGGGAGTGCAGTGGTTGAGTTTTCAGAGCACAGTCCTCATCGGCTACCAAAGCATTTTTCCTGAGGTGGACTCTTAGTATCATTTAGCCCCGAAGCCTCCCTCCCAGCAGATCTTTAAACTGTTACACTAAACATCAGCCTGAGTGACCCAAGCAACCATACAGACATGCCCTTGACAACGCTTACACCAATGATGGCTTCAGCCATCTTTCCAACCACTCACTAAGTGCTTCATTTAGGGAGGCACAAATTGTCTACTGGTTTTAACCAGGACATGGAAAGTCCAAAGCTGATGGTGTCTTCTCATGCTTGCACAGATGAGATATGGGCATCAACCCTTTGATTGGTCTCAGCTTGCTAAGAAAGATGGCTTTTGGAACACACCAGCCACTCCAAATAAGCTAAATCAGGACTCTTGATCCAGTTCAATGCAGGCAGGTATATACACTTCAAAGGCAGCGACAAGGTCTGTCTTCCTCCTTATGTAATCCCCCAGTGCTGAGTATGGGGCCTGGGGTAGACAGAGTACTCAGGTCCATCTGTGGAAGGTGCCAGCCATAACTTCCTGATGTAGATGGGGATTGTGGTGGTGTGGGGAGTCACAATGGCGGAAAGAAAATACTTTGGTCTTTCAATCAAGAGGCCTGATTTGTCTTTAACTTAGAAGGTGGTGTTTGGGAAATAATTTTTTTTCTCCTTGGGTCTTCATTTTCTTATCTGAATTAACTCATCTCTCAGCCCTAAATGATCTTCTGTTTCTTGCATTTTATTATTCCCTTACAGACTTAGCTGTAATCCCTTGCAAATCTGATGAAATGCAGTAGAAGTGAGAGATTTTTTGGTAAGAAGATGGTATCAGTTCCTTAGATGCTTGCAGGAAAAAATTCAGGTACAAACTTAATAGATTCATTTTTTATTATCAACCAGCTTCAGTGGACCAGAAACTAGGATTCCAAGGTGTGGGCCTATGGCCAGGTGCCAGCAGAGCAATGAGAGAGATTTTTCCTGGTGACACAGGCCAGAGGGTAAAATGGTTTCAAAGGCATGTTGTATTTTATGAGTCTCTCTACCATCTAAGTGATGAAGTTCCAAGGTCACGTGGGGCTTTTAATCTTTTTACTTACCTTATATTCGAAACAAAAGCTAAGTGACAGAGGAAGGGATGGGGAGGCCAGGCAAGTGTCCCCTCTCTTGTGATACCTGTCCTTTCTATACTTTTACAAGTGAGTTCTGAAGCCTTGCTGGGCCACACAAAGGCTCATCTGATCCAATCGAGGAGATGTCTATTGAACAGGGCCACAACTCAGGTGTGCATGAAAGAAACACAGCTTGATGTTTCTATAGCTGAACTTAGTTTCTCTCTCAACCTCCCTTCCCTACCAGAGCTGAAAATTCATGTTAGTAACTGAGTAAATTCAGTCTTTTCATGAGTTTTCCCCTCTCCTCCTCAGGGAAGTTGCAGAAGAACTTCAAGAAGCTCATGTGTGCGGTCTGGCTTTTAAGCATCATTGTCTGTGAATGTTGACATCTGCTGAGTGACCTCCATGGTCCCCCTGACCTCTAGTCTCAGCAACCTCTATACCTTCTTGGGGTGTACACAGGTGAAGCACATGGAACTTGAAGGGATCTCTCCTGCCCTGCATGGGCCTGCAGGAAACGTGGGCTGGGGGGCTCTGGTGCCTTGATTAGATTCGACCACAGCTCCGATGCTGACACACCCTGCTGGTGCTGGAGGCTCTCAGGAGACTTGTTGCTTCCCTAGGCTCCACTGGAAGTGTGGTTCAGGCTCCCCAGGCACTCAGCTTCTGGCGTTAATCTAGGGCTTCAGTTCTTTATTGTTAAGGAACTCAGCCCAGGGGATATTGATGCGGGGCAGGTGAGCCCTTAAGTGGGGCTCAGCCTTTGAGTGTTCTTGGCTGCACCCAGCAGAAAATGGCTTCACTGAAGCAGCAGTGTGGCAGCTCCATGACCGCTCTTGCAGAGCAGGGCTACCCCATGAGCAGTGCACTGACAGTAGCAGCACCTCTAAGCAGTTCTGTATGCATGTTTACACCCACTTTTAATCACATGTAGATTAAGGGGTAGTTTATGCAGGAACTTTTAGAAAAAGTGTGGTAACTTTGAGGTTCTTGGGTCATTGCCATAGAAAGGGGTGGTAACTGCCAGGGGTTGCCATGGTAATGGTAAGTTGATGTGGCACACTGATGGGCATGTCTTATGGAAAGCTGCATCCGCCCAGGCCCTATTTTAGCCAGTCCTTCATTTGGTCCAGTGTCTGAGCCTCACCTCTAGAGTGGAGTCTCACTTTTACCTCAGTATGACAGAGCCCTCAGTGGGCTTCTTCAACTCCGCCACCCACTACCTTCCACCCCGAATGCCTGTCCTTTGCCCCAGTTTCAAGGGTCTTTATCTGTTTTGAGGGATGAAGATGGGAGAGGGAGGGAAAACCGGCTCTGAGAACTTCTTGTTATGTTTTTCCCACATTTATTGCTGTGGCATAAACGCATTGCTGAGGTCCTTCTAAGCTTCCTTCTCTGAAGCCAGCATTGGGCCATTCTGGAGGCCTTCACTTTGCCCCTCACTCTGCTCTGGGCGGCTCCCCTGCAAGGGCTTCATCCATGGCTCCCTTGCCCCCTGGTTCCTGGCTGAGTTTAGACAAGGGTGGCCCTAGCACAGTCTAAAGGAAGACAAGCACGAAGAGGGGCACGTCGTCCTCCAGCTCCATCCCTGCTGGGTCCCCGGCTGAACACCACAGCTCCTGCCAAGCAGTCCTTTCTGCTAGGCTTTCTGGTATGGTTTGGAACTGTGTCTCCGTCTGAACCCCATGTTGAAATGTGATTCTCAATGTCAGAGGGGGGCCTGCTGGGAGGTGATTGGATCATGGGGGTGATTTTTTTTTTTTTAATAAATGGCTTAGTGCCATCCCCTTGAAACTGTCCTGGTGATAGTGAGTGACTTCTCAGAAGATCTGGCTGTTTAAAAGTATGTGGCACCTGCTCCCTCTCTCTCTTGCTCCTGCTTCACCTTCCACCATGAGTAAAAGCTCCCTGGGGCCTCCCCAGAAGTAGATACCACTCTACTTCTTGTACAGCCTGCAGAACCATGAGCCCATGAAATCTCTTTTCTTACAAATTACCCATCCTCAGGTATTTCTTTATAGCAATGCAAGGACAGCCTAACACACTTTCTCTTCCCTTTCACTCCTCTAGCTTAAGGTGATAAAGGCGTCCTGATGCCAGTGGCTATGTGTCACACTGAACGTGGCCCAAATCTCTGTAAATAGCCCCTTAACTCATTAAACTCTCAATTTCAGCTCTGTGTGTCTGCTTCCAGAAGGGCCCCTGGTGACACCAAGCCATTGGTTTCAATAGTCTGATTTGAAGTTGAGAGGTGAGAACTGACTTTTTTCTCTTTGCCTTTCTGCAGCAACAATTTTTTCCTTAAGGTGATGGAAAACTCTGGTCTAGTTTGAATCTGACAATTAATAGAGAGAATGGAAGAAAAAAAAGAAGGCAAAAAGAACAAGAGGGTTGCCAGCCAAAAAAGCATGAGTGAATATTTTAATTATTATATTTCTATCCAATTCTTTGTTGTTATTTGGCTTGTTACTTTTTTACTGGTAAGTGGGACAAGTTAGCTTAGAAAAAAAGGGGACCTTTGCCTCATCTAAGAAGCTATGACCATTTTAAAAAAGAGTATAAGGAATACTGATCTTGTCTACCTCCCAAGTTTTCTAGTTGAGAAAACTAAACTCTAGAAAAGGAGAATTTTGTTCACCTAGTCAGTAAATGCTAACCAAAATAGTACCTGAGCTCAGGCTCTGTACTAAATGCTGGAGGTACAAAATTAAGAAGACCCTACCCTTGAGGAGCTCATAAAGTCATGGAGGATCATCTACATAGATTTAACATATAGTCACCAAGTCTTTGTTTGTTAGATATGCTACATGCTGGGGCTCTATACTAGGAGAAAATCCATCATAATCTATGCCCCCATAGAGCTTGCTGCCCAGTGAAGACACAGACATTGAACAATTAATCCCAACAAAGATGTGGGACATTTTAACTATAATCCAAGGCTATTGCAAAGAAGAGTAGAGGACTTTAGGGAAAGCACAGCGTCTGCAAAGGCCCCATGGCAGGAGGGGTCCTGGTGCATCTGAGGGGCTGCAGTGGGAGTGATGAGAGGTCACTCTAGGAGGAAGGTTGGGGACAGACCCTGCAGGTCTGCTGGGCCTTGTGAGTAGCCCTGGAGTGTGGTCAGAATCCACACACTGCATACAATGCACAGAGGGAGCAGGGGGAAGTGCGACCCCACCTGGAGGATCAGGGAAAGGCCTGTGGACAAGGATATGGGTTTAAAGGATGCTTTGTCCCTCTCTCAGCCTGGTGTGGAGAAAAGCATATGAACGGCAGGATCAGAACATGTTCAGAAAAGTTCCTGTGGCTGGAGAGCCAGGAGGTAGGGGTGGAAGGTGAGGTTACAGAGGGACACAACTAGAAACAGATCCTGGGAGCTTTCTAGACCAAGCTAGCACAACCTGGAAAAAAACATCTACCACCTTCTTGAAAAAGCACTTAGCCCATGAGTGAAAGGACAGGTCTAGAATTCAGGTCCAAGGGAGTATCTTGCCCAACATCTTCTCTTTAAGAGGAGACTGAGACCCCTTCCAGCTCTGACATCCTCTGACTCTCAAATGTGATTTGCAAACTCAACCATCCCAGCCTTGGAGACTGTTGTTGGATAATGAGGAAGTGTAAGATGTGGTGTTCACACTGTGGTGTACTAAAGCCCAGGAGAATGAAGAAGAGAAGCTTACCCCATGCCTAAAGATGAGACCATGCGATAGTGTCCTGAGGTTGCAGTAACAGATTCTTACACATTTGGTGGCTTCAATAACAGAAATGCATTCTGTCACAGCTCTGGATACCAGAAGCTGAAATTAAGATGTTGGCAGGGCCATGCTCCCTCCCAAGGCTCTAGAAAATAACTCTTCCTTCTTCTTTCAGATTCTGGTGGCTCCAGGTGCTCCTTGGCTTGGGGCAGCCTCTCTCTAGTCTCTGCCTCCACCTTCAATGGCCCTCACCTCTTCTCTCTGTGTCTCTTCTCTTATCACTGGATTTAGGGCCCATAAGTTAATCCAAGATTATCTGCTTCTCCTGAGAGCCTTAGCTCAGTTACATCTGCAAAGACTTTTTTTTCCAAATAAGATCACAGCCACAGACTAGGACGTGGACATGTCATTTCAGGGACCACCATTAACACACTAAAGACAAGCATCAGAATTTACTGCTAAGTTGTTTTTCTGCAAAGGTGCTCATGGTAGTCTCATAGAACTTTCTAATGATGTAAACTGTTTTAAAGATCTTTGTTTATGCAAGAGCATAACTGGTAAAAGCTCCACACTGGTAAAAGCTTTTACAAAACCCTTCATTCCTCTCTACACCCAAGTCCTGGGCCCACGTAGGCGGGTTATGAAGGTCTGACCAGAGCTGATTTTCAACCAGGCTCAGTAACAAAGCATGTGCCACCTCTGTAACCACATGCAAGGATATAAGAGGCAGGAAGTATGAATTCACTGGGATCCCGAGGCGTCTTGGTGCCCACTCCCGAATGAGAGTCTCAACGAATGCTTGTTGGCTGCGGGGCTTGAACGCATGAACCCTGCTTAGTGAGGCTTCCCTCCCTTAACCAGCACTCCGTGGTTATCTGATGCCTTTCTCCACAATACCCTGGTTCTGAGAAATCAAATTAAATATAAATTCTTTCTGCCACTAAGCAGTACCTTGGAACTCCCCTAATAAAAATTCTCTTAAATATGCCACTCGGTGGAATTCTGTGTAATTCTAGACAAGAATAATCATTTCAGAAATAGGTTCCTGTATTCAACTGTGTAATGAATACAATTATTCTTATTACCCAGCACCGAGATTGCGGGTGTGACTGCATGTTAAAGACTGTTTGTAAAAGGGGCGCCTTAGCTATCCTGACAGCACACCCAGCCACTGGTCCACGTGGGACTTGCCTTATCTCCTTTCTACTGCTACAATTGTGGGAGAGGAAGATAATGGGAGAGGAAGATAATGAGGTTTTTTTTGTTATTTTTTGAAAAAAATATGTTACAAAAGGTAAGTAGAAACTTAAGCCCCAAAAGAAATTTCTCCATTAACATAACTTATGAAAATATTTTGTTCAGAGAAGTGCATCATGCTACCTCTCCAAAACGCTTGCAGAAGAGAAACGTGGAAATCCATCTAAAAGCAGAGTTGCAGTGTTCCTCAAGGCCCATTCAAGACATCGTTGTTCTCACAAACTCTTCAAACTTCTCACCCAGGCTGCTGGGCATTGCAGAGTCCGGTCTGGATCACTGAGGCTCACATTAGACACTATTTGAAAAGGAGTGCTGTTTCATTCTACAGACCTTACACTACACAAAACAATTAAATGTGGTGCCAGAGAAGACTGGAAGAAGCAGAGCCTGCTGAGACAACTTCAATGAACTGATAAAAATGACTATAATTAGTGGCACCAATTTCCATATTCCATGTTAAAAACCATGGATTTGGTTACAAAGATTAAACATATTCCTTACAATGTTATTTTCCCCTTCTACAGAGAGCACACTTAACGGCTAATCAAGGCTGAGTTCTTAGTGCCTGGATTTTTCATGTGCATAGATTTGTATGTTTCACAGGTTCCTAAATGCTACAACTCAGAGGCCAGAGCAATGTGAGCTGAGCTCACAGAATTACCACTGCCAGTCGAGACATTCCAACATGTTTTTCTGACATATCTGTGTCAATTGTCATCTCCACAATTAAAACTATTTTAAAATTAAGTTTCGTTCCTTAGACTCTTTCCATCACTGCCAATCTCAAAAGAGTCACCTGAAGCATGATACAAATTCTAAAACATGTTAGGGTCAGGGTAGTGCCTCAAAGTTGGTGTGACCTGCTCAGGCATGGGAGCTGGGGGCAGAGCGTGTGTGAGCCCTGCCTGTGAACAGTGTACCCTCATGGGCTCTGCGGTTCCAGCCTTTCCTGCAGAGCTGAGTCAGACAGACAGTCCTGCACAGGAACTCCTTCTCACACTAGAACTTTGCCAAAAGATACTCGTGGGCTGGAACTGCCAGAGTCACTTTTTGGCTTAGAATATCACACAATGTCTGTATGATCATTTGCACAATGGAATCTATGTTGTGGAACAGTGAAGATAAAAGAGGCAGATTCAGCAAGGGGGACTCTCACTCTGATTCATAAGCACTTGGCGTTTAATGTAGAACCTCTCTTTGTGCAAACCCTGCTCCCCTTTGACTCCCTGATCAAGTGACAGGCAATGCATCCTCCTGTCTGTCCCACCAAACCACAAAGAACCTGTTCATCCCCAGATTTCTCCACATTCCTCAAATCTGCCCAAAGCCTTTGGGTCAGAACTCTCTCCTACTATACCTGCTTTCTAGCTCCCCGGCTTCCCATTCCTTCCCTTGGTGCTATTATCTTAGTTAGATGCCAGCATGGGCTTCTTTTTGATTAAAACCAAAGGCCACCCTCACACCTCAGTGTCCTTCATCATCTCCCCACTCCCTGCCAGAGCAAGTCCAGCCTCCTGAGATTTATCCATGTCTTTTCAGCATCTGGCCTCAGTCTCCTCTCCCAGCCTCCCTCTTTGCTCCCCTCTACTAACATGCTGTGCCCTTTCTCATGTGAGCATGGCCGTCTCTGAGCTCTGAGGAATGCAAGACCTATGGACATGTGAGCACAACCTCAATTTCCAGCTACCAATAATCAAGCAGGTTCTTCGTTAACCCTGACAACAGCTTTGAACAATGGCCCAGTACACAGAAGTTACAATTTCCTGTCTCTGTGACAAATATGAGCTGGTGTTAAAGCATGTGCTAATTATTGAAATGTGCCCTCTCTGTTCTGAGCAGCATTTTCCTGCAGATTTATAGGGCCCTGCTGGCTGCCCAAGCACAACCTGCTTCCTTTCTCATCTAAACTCAATCTCTTCCCTGCTGGTTCTTTGCATACTGGAGGTGAGAGGTAAAGCCAGCTGAGCTTCTGGGTCTGGTGGGGACTTGGAGACCTTTTATGTCTAGCTAAAGGATTGTAAATGCACCAATCAGTGCTGTGTCTAGCTAAAGGATTATAAATGCACCAATCAGCAATCTGTAAAAACACACCAATCAGCACTCTGTAAAATGGACCAATCAGCACTCTGTAAAATGGACCAATCAGCAGGACCAATATGCAGCTTCATTCCTGAAGTCAGCGAGACCACAAACCCACCAGGAGGAATAAACAACTCCAGACGTGCCACGTTTAAGAGCTGTAACACTCACTGTGAAGGTCTGCGGCTTCACTCCTGAAGTCAGCCAGACCACGGACCCACCAGAAGGAAGAAACTCTGGATACATCTGAACATCTGAAGGAACAAACTCCAGACACACCATCTTTAAGAACTGTAACACTCACTGCAAGGGTCTGCAGCTTCATTTTTGAAGTCAGCAATACCAATAACCCACTGGAAGGAACCAATTCCAGACACAGAGGGACTGCCAAGTAAAGATGTCAGAAAGTGGGCTGCATTGAACTCCAGTTCAGCTGCAGGCTAAAGACTGTTTGTGGAGGCTAAAGACTGCTCATCTTCTCCCTTTGTAATAACAGAATGCTGGCTTTTCTCTGGGACTTCTCAAATCTTTAAATAAGCATTACAGTTTTTAAAGGGTGGGTAGGAGGGCATTAGAGTATATAAATTTTCCCAAACTCAGTGTTCTTGAAAATTTATTATTTCAATTTTTTCAGAGTCTTTCATACTGGTTTTCTGCAGAGCTCATTTTGAAATACACTGTCTTACAGTCTTCTGTTGTCATTCCCGTAGGCAACTGCAGAATAAAACCCTGCCATCAAACATCATTCCCACAACATTTATTTTTCTATTTCTTGGATGAGTTTTTCAAGTGGGACATCTGGTTGTTTGCTGCCTGTATTAATTTGCTAGGGCTGCTATAACGAAGTCTCACATTCTGGATGCTTAAACAACAGAAATTAATTTTCTCACAGTTTTGGAGGCTGGAAGTCGCAAATAAAGATGTTGGCAGGTTGGTTTCTTCTGAG
Source organism: Pongo abelii (assembly GCF_028885655.2). Classification (NCBI taxonomy): domain Eukaryota; kingdom Metazoa; phylum Chordata; class Mammalia; order Primates; family Hominidae; genus Pongo; species Pongo abelii. The sequence continues at coordinate 33,299,348 of NC_072005.2, read as the reverse complement.
GCTGCTCTTCTGAATTGCAGACAGCCATCTTCTCCCTGTGGGCTTCCCTCTGTGTGTGTCATGTCCAAATCTTCTCTTCCTATAAAGACAGCAGTCATAATGGATTAGGGTCCACCCTAGTAACCTCATTTCAGTTTACCTCTTTAAAGACCCTGTCTCCCAATACGGTCACATTCTGAGGTCCTGAGGGTTAGGATTTCAACGTATGAATTTTGGGGGGATATCCCATAACACTGCCAGCGCCTGAAAGCTGGATTTGCAGGATAATTGTAAGCGATGGCAATGTCAGACAGACCCAAGATGTATAGAACATCTGGGCTAGTCCCTAAAGAGAGGGGGAACATTCCCTGTGATGATACAGGATGGATCCACCCTTTGTAGTAAGAGGTGAAGGGAAGTGAAGGGAAAATGTGGGAAAAAAGTCCTTGACTAGGAGCTGGCCCCATCTTGGTGTGCTTGGTATCGGGGCAGAGGGCATGCCATGTACTGCACATGAACACTCTTGTTTAATAGTCCAGCACCTCTAAGAGGTAAGTACTATTATAACCATCACTTTGCCAACAAAGCTGTTGAGGCTAAGGGGAGTCTGAGAATTTGCTGAAGGCCGGAAGTGATTAAGTGGTACACTTGGCATTTGAACCCAGGCAAGTTTATGCCAAAGCCCACATTATGTGCATTTCTCAGCTAGCCTAGTATCTTACCAGCTACATGCCTTTGTAAAAATCGTATTTCTAGGCCTTGATTCTCATCTTCAAAATGATACTAATGAAACATGTGTCCCCTATGTCACTAAGGTATTGAAAGTCTCTTTGCAACCTCAGTGAGAAAAGCCAGAGCAACTAAGGAGAAATGAGAGAGGCTATGGTGATCTTCCTAAAACACTCCTAGACTTTGGGTTACCCCCAGGACCATGATCAGTTCATTCATTCATTCAGTCATTTACTTATTCAATGATTCAATGTATACAAAACATCTACTCTGTATAATGATAATGCCAGTAATAGTAGCTAACATTTGCCAAACATAATAAGGGTCAGGACATTTCCCTGATGCTTTCTCATTTGTTATCCATTACATTTTTGCAAATTCATGTGAAGAATAATGGTGAAAATGAAATAATTTATTCCAAAAGCTGATAAAGCTGATATACAATGCCCCTTGGGGAGAGAATTCTAGGGAACCCTTTTTGATTTAGAAGCACCACCTGAGAAGCATATGAAGGATGAAGGCAAAGCACTTTGAGCACAGAATGTGATTAGTGAGGCTACTATGTGAACAAAATTTAAAAAATAAAAGAAGGTAGACTTGGGGGGAGGGAGAGAGAAGAGATGGCTGGGAAAACTTTAAGGGCAGAAATGCCAAACCTCACACTTGGATTATTCTGAACTTCCAGGAAAGTCTACCATGCACAGCTGTGAGGCAGTCATGTTCTGGGCAGCTACCACTACCCAAAAGAATCAGGCTGATGTTAAGCAAGGCAATTTGGTGTGGAAAAATGAAACTACTAACAAAAGCATGATGCAAAAGAAAATGATATAGGCCAAAAGAGCCAGCAGTAACTATGAGAACTGAAATTCCTCCTGGAGTCCTTGGAGATACTGGAATTTCCATGCACCTGGGAAGGGGTATACCACCTTCTATTTGGATGACAGAAGAAGGGATTAACTTTAATAGATATTTGGATCGTCTTCTTGGAAGATCTTTCAAGGTCTTTCAAAGGATCCATATCTCAAAAATAAGATTCAAGTGAAAACCAGAAAAAAAATCACCATGGTTGTTGGCTTCCTGAGTGATTAGATGTCCTTTTGTATTTGGAATCTGTAGACTTGATCTTTGAGTCTCAAACCAGAAAAGATCTTGAGTATTGGGACAGAAACAGAGGATGCTCTTCCCTGCCCATGGGACACAATCTCGGTTGTGTGAGTGGCTTTGAAGGATGCCTGAACTGTGGAAGACAAACACCTCACAGGAGCTGAATGCTGGCCCATAGCAGGGATGGTGAGAAGAACCTGGCATTCGTAACCCTGAAAGAGTGCAGATGAAGACTTCCAGCACTGCTGTTCCAGCAGCTCTATTAGAATATTCTGGAGTTACAGAGAGCTACCTAGGTCCTCAATAAGAGACTCAAAATCAGTGGGAAGGCCAGGCCTACAGAGAATCATCTCAAAGTGCTACATAGTGGGGCATTTCAGGCAACATGAATAAATTACTAAGTGCAGATAAAGTTTCAGGATGCTGTAAGAAAATACGTAATCAAAAATACATATATAATCAAAGTGTTCAATCATATAGGAAACCTCATTGGAAAAGCAGATTCTACAAAGGAAAGAATTTGCTGGCTTTGGTGGATGTGGCAGGGATAACAGAGAACAGCATGTTTTTATGGATCAGTGTTTCCAGAATCAAAAACAGAATGTAGTGGATTATCTACCTCATTATCTGAAATACACATCACCTTGTCTTCTTCCTTATAATACACACAAACCACACACACACACACACATCCCCCTAGAATTTAATTTTTGAATTTCACATACATTTTTCCAAGAACTCTGGCATCTTTTGTCTCGGCTGGTTTCTACTGCAATCCTATTAAACAAATACAGATACGTTTATTATTTTCCACTGACAGGTAAGACCACTCAAAGCCAAAAGAAATTAAGTGATATTCCTATAAGATATTCCCCTCTTGGCTCTTTTAATAAATCTATTAGGGTGCTTTGGGTAGCAAATAACATAAACCAAATTCATAGTGGCATAAGTAAACAGAGGGAAAAATGGGCTCATGTACCAAAGCCACAGGGTAGCTCTCCTTGACTAAAAGAATAGCTTGGTCTTCATTTTCAGATAGCTTCTCTCCTCTTGGTGCAAGACAGCTACCACCAGCTTCAGAATTCTCTCTCTTTTCATCCGATCAACCCCAGTAGAAATTACGTACCGCTCTTCAACATAAAACATACTTTGTTACAGAGAAAAAAATGTATAAATGAAGACTGTTTTTCTTTTTTCATAGGCTTTCCTGATGGATTAAGACTCTTTGCTGCTCAGTGAGGTATTTGAATTTTTGTCTTCATTTGTCTATTCCACACCCATGGCAGACATCACTAGTCAATCATGGCATATTTGCTGTATTCAATCAGTAAGATCCAGTGTGTGAGCTGAAAGCTTAGACCTCCCGCAAGCAAGGATGCAAAACCTGGTGTCATTGTCTTCATCTTATTCTTTTACTTTTTGAAATTTCATCAATCACCTGAATGTTTTTTTTCCCAGAAGCCTCAATGATAAGCATTTCCCCAGTAAAACCTTAATGAACCAAATAACAGTGAAGTGAATCACTGAAGCATAGCTGTACTCTTCTTTAGCCTCTCCTTGGCCCTATTCTCTCCCCAACAGACCAGGAGCTTAACTCTAAAATCCAGGAAGCTTTCTGCAGAGCCATTCAGCCCAGCCCATACTAATTAAGAACAAGCACTCATTAATATTTCCCATAATGATGCCTTTTCAAATTAGAGCCTATTTGCTGCTACCATATATCCAGCATAATCTCATTTGAAAGACTGCATCAACAGACCCTAATTTGGGCATTTTAAAGGAAACACAAAGTAGCAATGTCACATCAACTAATAATTCTGCAGAAATTACAGAGATATTAGCATTGCAGTGGGAAAGAAGAGCCATACACACTCTTTACTCTCTGTCTCCACTCTCCCTATCCCACACAGTGACCAACAGAGTCTGTGGAGAGTGGCAGCTCTGGTCTCCCGTCCTGTCTTGCCCACAACTGCATGTTGGTGCCCATGGTGGGCTCTCAGCATGAGTAGCAACAAGACAAAGCCAGCAAGTACCCTACAGGCCATTGCGAGTTGCTGCTGAATTAATAGGCTGGCAACAGGTAGTTGCAAAAAGATTTGCCACTGAGTTTGATGAGACAGCTTTCTATGCCTAAGAGAGCCATGGCACAAGGAAGCCTTTCTGCCAAGACACCATGACCTCCCTTGGTGTCTTGGCTACTTATGTCCAACACATTAAGAAGCTGTTTCCAAGAGTAAAATAAAGCAATCAAGTCCAGCGGGGACCTGGTGAGAGCATCATCTGTGTCTTGGGTGGGAGGGTCTTGGACAGGGCTGCAGGAGGCCAGCCTCTGCTCTCAAGTGCTTGAGATCCTGGGTGAGAGGCAGGTGAGCAGTGGGTCCTCCGTAATGCAGGTGGGAGGGAGAGTGACAGGGGGTGTCAGCAGGAACACGTAAGCGCACAGGCAGGAGGCAGCACAGTGGAACTTGGCCCAGGGAAAAAGGCTTCCTGCAGCTGAGTCTTGAGAAGTGAGTAGGATTTCCACAGGCCAGGAGGCTATGCCAGGCAGGGAGAATGATGCCAGCGATGACGAGGGACCTCCGTCTGGGGTGTGTTCCCAGGCGAAGCAATCAAGCTTCATTTCTCTAGGCAGGAAGAGCCTACAGTGACTGATCGGAGGCATGGCTGTGAGAAGAGCATTTGCGAGGGCTCTGAGAGCAGCGCTTTCTATTAATCACTTTTTCAATTCATCACTTAACTTCACCGCCTCTTCCAGACCAACGCGTGTGCTAAGCTGTCATTTATTTACTCACAACTTCCACTGAGCACCCGTCTGTGCCTGTGCTGTGCTCTGTCTATGAGGCAAGCACGAGCTCTTTCCAAGGTCATGTGGGTGTGAATGACCTTTGGGCCTAATGCACCTTGCTCAGCTCCTGGCCCAGAGTAGACACCTACAATTATGTGTTGAGAAAATATCTTCATATCAGGTCTTCAGATCATCAGTCAGACAATCAGACCCATCACTTAAGGTTCTCTTCCTCATCTTGTTACCCACATGGCAGGTGGGTTCAATGGCTTGGCGGGTGACATCCAATGACCACAGCCAAGGTGGGTTCAACAAGGGAACTTTATGCAGCAAGTAAGGAGAACATCATGGATAGTTCTCAAGCAGTGCCTCCCAGAACAAAGGTGAAAGCTGGGCTTTTACTGGGCTGGCGAGCTGAGTCATTAATTGTAGAGATGGAGTAAAGGGCGTCACTGGTCATGTTCCACATACCTCTCATGTATAAAAAACGGTAAATGGGCTGGGTGTGGTGGCTCAAGCCTGTAATTTCAGCACTTTGGGAGGCTGAGGCAGGCGGATCATGAGGTCGGGAATTATAGAGACCAGCCTGGCCAACATAGTGCAAACCCGTATTTACTAAAAATACAAAAATTAGCTGGGTGTAGTGGCATGTGCCTGTAGTCCCGGCTACTTGGGAGGCTGAGGCAGGAGAATTGTTTGAACTGGGGAGGTGTAGGTTGCAGTGAGCCAAGACCACACCATTGCACTCCAGCCTGTGTTACAGAGCAAGACTCTGTCTCAAAAAAAAAGAAAAAAAAAAAGTGAATGAACTCCTCCCTCCCTGGGTGGGGATTTTAGGACGCTAACAAGGGGAGTTCTCCAAAGTTTATCTCCAACGCAGGCAACTCTGGGTCAAACCCATTCTTGTTTTCTAGGGCTGAGATTCCTCTTGGAAATTTTTGAAACAACTCTGGGTGCGATCGTTACCAGTGGGTGCTTGTTCACAGTGCATGCACAGAAACCTGTGGACCATGGGTTAGGCTCTTGCAAGACTTCCCTGAAAGATTAGACCTGGTCACTGACAACATTTGTCTGCATTTCCCCTTGACAAGAAAGTCAACTGTGTGACCAAGCCAGGCTCTCCAACCAGTCTAGATTCAGAATGGTTCCTGGAAGAGAGAGCTTAGGAGCTGCAGCTTGAAAGGTACTTCAGAGATGTTGTGTTTGTCTTCCAGCCATCTATTCTCCCTTCTGCTGGTGCCAGCACCTCGATTTGCCTTGATGAATCGTCCTCCTGTTGGTCTCAGACAATGTGGGTCTGGTGCCCAGCTCCTTCCTGTGCACACCAGCTTGAGCAGTTGACAGCTGACTCAAGATGACAACTTTGCCATCCCGTGCCCCTCGAGGCTGCTTCAGGAGCATGCATATTAAATAGGTCAGTCTACTATGGACCAATCTCACACATTTTTCTAGAACTGGGAAAAGGGACACTATCCTGTCTTAGGAATTGCAGCCAGTAAGGCCTCTGGGGTGGACTCCCCAAGAGTTTGGCCAAGCAGCAAAAATAGAACCAGGAGATGGAGATGGCCAGGGTGTGATTAGAGTTGGGGAAAGACTTTAGGTGGCTCTCCTGATGTGGCAGTTTCTAAAGAATAGGGATAGTTTTAGGTAATAAGAAAGAGACCTCTGGCTAAGCTGTAGCGCCAAGCATGCTGTCTGGTTACCAAAAGCATGGCTGACCAAAACCTCCTTCCAGAGTGGCCCTGGGAAATATTAGCAGGGAATTTACCGAAGGAAGAACTACACTGAGAGACTTCCATCCAAAAGTTACAGCAATAGCAGATTTGGGCAAAAATAATAGAAAAAGAAAAAGAAAAAAAAAAAACAGTGTAGTGTGTCTCAAATTATTCCACATCTCTCCATCTCTATCATCACTACAGGCGTTTAGTCCACTGTTGCCTCACCCTGAAAGACTAAAACCATCCTCAGTTTTCATCCCTATCCTCTTGTCTTCCATTCTCCACAGGGCATCCAGAATCATCTTTTTAAAATACACATTCCATTAAGTCACTTTCCTGCTTAAAATCCTCTGATGACTTCTCATTCAAATGAGACTAAAATCCAAATTCCTTACCAAGGGCTGTTTGACCCTAAAAGACTTGTTCCCAATCTCCTCCTCTACCTCATTTCATGTGACTAAAACCCAGCCACGATGGCCTTTATTTTGTTTTTCAAACACATCAAGCTCCTTCTGACCCTATGGCTTTGTTCTTGTGGTCCCCATCACCTGGAATATACTCTCTCATACTTTCCTCATAGCTGAATTCTCAACCTTCTGTCCCAGCTAAAATGCCACCTCGTCAAAGAGTTCTCCTCCACCTCAATTAGTTTTTAACCTGGGTAACTCTGATAAATTGTTTTGTGACATTCAAAAATGTAACCATAGTGGCTCTAAATAATTGAAAGTCAGCTATGCAAAAATAGAGATTTTGTCTTTCCTTGTCAACAGCAGTTTTTTGAGGTCTTAGAATGAGTTCCATATTCCATATTCAGTTAGTATTTGTTAGATAAGTGGCTAGCGGCTGACTGGATGGCTAAATGGTGATCGGACAAACAATGGTGATTGTCTACGCAATGTAGTTCCTACATGCTACTGGAAGCAGCCACCCTCAACCAGAAGCACTGGACTTAGGAAAGTTTGAAACCAAAGAATCTCCAGCTCTTAGAGCCACAGAGCACTTGGCAAGAAACAGGCTTCTCAGCAGACTACCATCAAGTGTAGAAGCAGACAATTCAGGTGAGAGCCAGCACCTTCCATTGCAACGACATTAAATCTGCTGGTAGGTGCCGCAATAAACATACATGTGTGTGTGTCTTTATAGCAGCATTATTTATAATCCTTTGGGTATATACCCAGTAATGGGATGGCTAGGTCAAATGGTATTTCTAGTTCTAGATCCTTGAGGAATTGCCACACTGTCTTCCACAATGGTTGAACTAGTTTACAGTCCCACCAACAGTGTAAAAGTGTTCCTATTTCTCCACATCCTCTCCAGCACCTGTTGTTTCCTGACTTTTTAATGATTGCCATTCTAACTGGTGTGAGATGGTACCCTAGAACTTAAAGTATATAAAAAAAAATCTGCTGGTAGGAACAAGTGCAAGGTGCCTTAGTTACTCATATCTACTTGCATTGAGATGATGACTAACTTCCAAATTGCCATGTTATGCAACATGTCTTATTTTCCTTCACATGGGATGGGTGATGTGCTAATGGCATGACAACTGCTACCAGCCAAAAGCTTTGCATTTTGCTAAACTAAGCTTCATAAATGAAGGAGAAATGCTAAGAAAAGCAAATGCTAAGGGAATTTGTCACCATTAGACTGGACTTACAAGAAATAATAAAAAGAGTTCTAAAGATAAATATTAAAGAACAAAATTTGCCATCATAAAAGCACACGTAAGTAAAAGGTTCACAGATCCTATAAAGCAATTCTACAACTGTTGCTACAAAACAACCAGGTAACATTACAACAACAATAGAATCTCACATATCAATATTACCAATATTACCTTTTAATGTAAATGGCATAAATGTTCCAATTAAAATATACAGTGGCAAATTGTATAGAAAAAGTAAGATTCAATATTTGCTGCATACAAGAGATGCATCTTAGAGGTAAAGACAACCAAGCCTCAAAGAAAACTGATGGGAAAAGATATACCATACAAATGGAAAACTAAAATAAGCAGAAATAGCCATACTTATATGACATAAAACAGACTTTAAATCAACAGCAGTAAAAAAAGACAAAGGAGATTATTATATAATGACAAAGGGCTCAATTCAACAATAAGATATATCTATCTAAATGTGCCCCCAACACTGAAACATTCATATTTATTAAACAAATGCTGATAGAAAAGAGATAGACAGTAATACAATAAGGGACTAACGCCCTTCTGACAACACTGACAACGAAATATCTCAAATTAACAACATAATGTTGCACTGCAACGAGTTTAAAAAACAAAAACAAACAAAGCCTAAACCTAGCGGATGAAAAGAACAAAGATCAGAGCAAAACCAATGGGATTGAGAACAAAAAACAGGCAAAAAAATCAATACAGAAACATTAGAGTTAAATTAGACTTCAGACCAAATGAACTCAACAGACATTTACAGAACATTTTACACAATGGCAGAATACACATTTTCCTCATCTGCACGTTAAAAATTCTCCAAAATAAACCATATGTTTGGACATAAAGCAAATCTGAATAAATTAAAGAAATTTTTAAAAATCAAGTTTCTTGGACCATAGTGCAATAATATTAAAAATCAATACCAAGAGAAACTTTCAAACATATGCAAATACATGGAAACTGAACAATCTGCTCCTAAAGAACCTCTAGTTACCTGACAAAACCAAGGCATAAATTTTCAAAACAATTTTCGAACAAAGAAAATGAAGACACAACATACCAAAACCTTTGGGATACAGCAAAAACAGTGGAGAAAAGTTTATAGTGTCAAATGCCTACACAAAAAATAGAAAAATACCTCAAATTAACAACATAATGTTGCACTGCAACAGATTTAAAAAAAAAAACAAAAAACAAAGCCTAAACCCAGCGGATAAAAAGAAGAACAAAGATCAGAGCAAAACCAATGGGATTGAGAACAAAAAAAGATAAAAGGATCAACAAAATGACAAGTTTGTTTCTTGAAAAGATAAACAAAATTGATAAATTGCTAGCTACACTAAACAAGAAAGAGAAAATTCAAATAAACACAACCAAGAAAGATAAAGGTGACAATACACCTAATACCACAGAAATACACAAGATCACTAAAGACTACTGTGAGCATCTCTAAGCACACAAACTAGAAAACCTAAAGGAAGTAAATAAATTCTGGAAGCATACAACCTCAAAAATAAACCAGGAAGAAATAGAAATCCTAAACAGACCAATAACATTTAATGAAATTTAATCAGTAGAAAAAAATCTCCCAACAACAAAAAACAAGACCAGGCAGATTCATAAATTTTGCCAGATATACAGAGAAGAGCTGAAACTATTTTGCAGAAACTATTCCAGAAAATTGAGGAAGAAAGATTCTTCCTCAACTCATTCTATGCAACCAGTATTGCTGTAATATCAACATCAGGCAAGAACACAACAACAAAAACTACAGATCAGTATCTTTGATGAACAAAAATCCAAAGATCCTCCACAAAATTAGCAAACCAAATTCAACAGTACATCAAAAATATAATATAATCAAGTGGGTTTTATCTCAGGGATTCAAGATGGCTTACCATATCCAAATCAATAAATGTGATTCACCACATAAACAAAATTAAAAACAAAATCATATGATTATCCCAATAGTTGCAGAAAAAGTATTTGATAAAATCTAATACCCCTTCATGATTAAAAATAATCTTAACAAATTAGCATAGAAGAAATATATCTCCAAATAATAAAAGACACATAAAACAAACCATAGCCAACATCATACTGAATGGGAATAAGGTGAAAGAATTTCCCTGAAGAGCTGGAACTGGTCAAGAATGCACACTCTCAACCGTTCTATTTAACTTAGTATGTCAATTCCTGACCAAAGCAATTAGGCAATAAAAAGAATTAAACAGCTTACAAACTGGAAAGGAAGAAGTAAAATTTTCTCTGTTTGCAGATGTCATAATAATAAACATAGAAAAATGTTACAACTCCACCAAAAACTATTAAGACTAATAAATAAGTTCAATAAACTTACAGTATAATCACATAAAGCATTAATGTAAACATGATTAACAAACATAACTTGTTTTTCTATACACAAATAACAAACTGTCTAAAATAAATTAAGAAAACAATCCAAAGACAATAGCATCAGAAAGAATACATATGAATAAATTTATCCGAGGAGGTGAAAGATTTGTACATTGAAAACTATAAAACATAGATAAAAAACTTAAGAAAAACATAAATAAATGGTGTGTATCTTATGTTTACAAATTTGAAGACTTGTTAGTGTTAAAATGTCTATACCACCCAAAGTGATCTACAGATTGAATCTAATCTTTACCAAAATTCCAACGGAATTTTTCACAAATATAGAAAAACAATCTTAGTCTTTATATGAGGTCACAAAAGACTCCAAATAGGGCAAACTTGAGGAAGAGAAGAAAGCAGAAGGCAGCACACTTCTTGATTTCAAGCTTTACTATAAGGTTATAGTTAACAAAATGGTGTGCTACTGGAATTTCAAAAAGACACAAAGACCAATGGAACAGAATAGAGAACCTAGAATACAGAGTCATCTGCAAACAGAAATAATTTGACTTCCCCTTTTTCAGTTTGGATGCCTTTTATTTATTTCTCTTGATGACTGCTCTAGCTTAGACTTCTAGCACTATGTTTAAAAGAAGTTGTGAGAGTATGAATTCTTGTCTTGTTCCAGTTATCAAAAGAAATAATTTGAGCTTTTGCCCATCAGTACAATGTTAGCTGTGGGTTTGCCATAGAAAGTTCTTACTAGTCTGAGTCATATTTCTTTGACGCCTAGTTTGTTGAGGGTTTTTATCATAAGGGATGTTGAAATTTATCAAAAGTTCTTACTGCATCTATCAAAACGATCATATTTTTTGTTTTTAATTGTTTATGTGGCAAATTCTGTTTATTTATTTGCATATGTTGAGCCAGTCCTGTATCCAAGAAATAAAGCCTACATAATCATGGTGAATTAACTTTTGAATTTGGTGCTGGATTTTGTTTGCTAGTATTTTGTTAAGGACTTTTGCATCTATGTTAATCAGAATATTGAATTTTATGTGTGTGTGTGTGTATGTCTTTGGCAGATTTTTATTACCAAAATGATGCTGGCTTCATAGAATAAGAATGATTTGATTAAACTAGGTAGAGTTGGTCAAATATGATGGGAGAAAGACCACAACAACAAACAAACCCAACAATATGATTACTGAGCACTCTAATGGTAAGGAGAAATTAAGGCCAGCTGGTTGTTAATCTTTTCCTAGAAGCAGGAAGAAACAACTCACCTTCTTTGTTGAAAGTGAGCTGAAATTCCAGGAAGGAGTTGCCTGCACTTTATTGTCACAGAAGCAGAAATCTTGCCTTCCCTTTTTGGAAGCAAGTAAAACTCCAGGAAAGAAGTTGTACAGCAAAATAAACTTCGGATCTTGACCAAATTTTGGGAAATCAAAAATTCTCTGGAGTGGGCAGCTCCCAGGCCTCAGAAACTCTCCTATTGGTTTACGCCATAAAGATAGCTCAAACTGGTACCAAGCATTGATAGATTTGTCAAAGGTCAAGGACGCCTCCACTCAGAATCCTCTATGGTTATCAACCTGTAAACCCAAAAGTATCTGAGACAGGTCTCAATCAATTGAGAAACTTTATTTTGCCAAAGTTAAGGATGCCCACCACAGAGCCTCTCTCATTGCTAGCACAGCAGTCTGAGATCCAACTGAAAGGCAGCAGCGAGGCTGGGGGAGGGGCGCCTGCCATTGCTGAAGCTTAAGTAGGTAAACAAAGCTGCCCGGAAGCTTGAACTGGGTGTAGCCCACCGCAGCTCAAGGAGGCCTGCCTGCCTCTGTAGACTCCACCTCTGGGGGCAGGGCATAGCCAAACAAAAGACAGCAGAAACCTCTGCAGACTTAAAGGATGCATCCATGAAACAACTTCAGGAGGGCCTGATAACAGTCTCGCTCTGTTGCCCAGGCTTGAGTGTAGTTGTGCCATCTCGGTTCACTGCAAGCTCCGCCTCCCAGGTTCACGCCATTCTCCTGCTTCAGCCTCCTGAGTAGCTGGCTACAGGCGCCCGCCACCACACCCGGCTATTTTTTGTATTTTTAGTAGAGATGGGGTTTCACTGTGTTAGCCAGGATGGTCTTGATCTCCTGACCTCGTGATCCACCTGCCTCAGCCTCCCAAAGTGCTGGGATTACAGGCGTGAGCCACTGCGCCTGGCCATAGCTTGCTTTTATACATTGAAGGGAGGCAAATTACATCCATCAATACATGTAAGATTTACATTCATTCAATCTGGAAGGATGGGATGAGTCAAAGTGGTGGGGGAAGGGGTGCTTTTAGGTCTTAGGTAGATTTAAAAATTTTCTGATTGGCAATTTGTTGAAAGAGGTATTATTAGTAGTAAGGAATGTCTGAGTTCCAATAAGGGATTGCAGAGACCAAGGTTTTATTAGGCAGAGGAAGCCTCAATAAGCAGGCCTCAGAGAGAATACATTGTAAATGTTTCTTATCAGACTTAAGGTCTGTGTTTATGTTAATGCTGCAAAGGTAGTGTAGTGCTACCTCTAGCACTACACTGTTTCTTTCCTTCTGAGAAAGCCTGTTTTGATGAACACACACACACACACACACACACACACAGAGAACTTCTTTGCTATTAATTTGGTTTGCTTTACTAAACTGTTCAACCATTCCTTCATTCATATTTGAAAGCCTATATAATGACAAACACATACACATAGACACAAACAGAGGTTTCTTTGCTATTAGAATTTTTAAAAAAATTTGTTTAAGCATTCATTCATGAAGGGTTTGAGGTCATTACTGGACAAGAGAGTGGCAGTGCATCAGCAAGCAAAATACCAATGACCAAGATTGAGTGAGTGCTAAATTTAGAAAGATAAAATTGCTACTGCAATTAACATTTCAGAAAACCTACCTGGAAAAACACCTGGAGTCTAGGCATTTGGATTTAATTTACACCAAAATTGGAAAAGTAATGTTTAAGCCTAGGTCAATTTTTACTTCATGGATATTCAGTAGATAAATGTATACTTTCCACAGGCAATTTGAACATTTTTTATGGGGAACAGCGGGGGTTGAGGGAGAAAGTACTATAGTTTTAAGGACTCTCAAAAGCTCTTAACATTTATATATATATATGCCTGCTCTTACACAGCTCATCCTCTGAATCATAATTAAAATTTCAGTGGCCACAACAAAACCTACTACACATAGCTACAGAACTTTAGCCTATCTTATTTATTCTTCAAGGAAGAAGCCCCTTACTCATATTTTGAAACAGATTGCCTGTCTGGGCAACAGTTCCTCTTCTGTTTTTCAGATGAGAATCTCTGGTCACCTTGACCTTTCCCCTCATCTAGTATGTATTTCCACAATGTATGTAGACTGCCCTGCCTCCTTCAGTTATGCTGCCTAATTTGGGTGTTCCCTCTTTTCTTTGTGGAGAAATCTAGAAATGATGCACGGTTACCTAATACTGTGGAATGAAGTAGATAAACTGATTTATTTATTTTTAGATTTTTAAAAAAAATTTAGCAACATGCTAAACCTAAGAACAATTAATTCACTCAGAAATAAGACAGTTTTAGAAAACATGCTAACCCCAAGGGCAGGCAGTATAAATCATGGTCTTTGGGATCTAGTTCCAGACTAACTTTCAGAGGCACTTAAAGAAAATTCTCATCCCTGCTATCCCTCTATTCCCTCATTCCCTAAAAGACACAAAGATAAAGGCCATCTCCTTCCCTGAAGTCTACCATCAGCCACCCTAGGGAAGAGAAGCTGGATTTACAGCCACCCCCTATTTCCATCCATATAATTTGCATTTGATTATGAAAACAAGTTATACTCATAAAAATACTTGTAAAATAAAAGGTTATGGGGTGGTACAGCAACTCCTTTACAGCTAGCTTTGTAAAGTGGGGACAGACTTAGACCCAGTGGAGTCTCTTACAGACAGCTTGAGGGCTATCACTTTCACAGCGTGATTTTAAGCAATGTCTCACTTCGTAGACAAGGGGATGAGAATTCAAATAGGTTATCTAAAGAAAGTAATGGGAACTCTCAGTGAATCAGTTGACCAGATTTTCAGGAGTCTTTTTTTTTTTTTTTTTTAATTTCACCCATTGTAATCGGGAACCTGTTCTAAAAATACTTTTTAATCATCCTCTTATTTTTCTTCCTTTTCTCCCCTCTCACCCCTTTATTCCTTCCCTCTCTAGACTACCCTCCAAGCTTATCTAATTATGTTCTTGCTTAAGAAATGTCAGAAGGTAATCTTAGAACAAGTAAGGCATGGAGTCCCTGTGAAATTCTCCTGCTTAGGGGGAGTCACAATTAGTCCACCACATTAAGGCCAAAGTCAAGATAACACCAACCAGGCCTCCAGTTGGGTGATTACCCCTGACAGCCATCGCAACAAAGACACAGATGCTGCACTCCACACGGCTCCCACATGTCTCCCATAGCAAGTTTTTCTTTAAAAACCCTATGGTAATATTTAACAATCTGTGATGGTATTTTAGAAAGCTAGTTTGCCATCCTTTGGGTTTGCTGTCTCTGATTAAACCTGCTTTTCCTTCCACCAACCCTCACTTCTCATGTCTGGCTTTCAAGTGGTGAGCAGCTGAACCTGAGTCTGGTACAACCTCGTATTTTGAAGTTAACTGGAAATTAACTGAAATTAACTGGAAATATTTTTCTTGGTGCCTTATTGGTATATATTTGCAAACTTTTGTCATATTTTCACGTGATCATTGCCAGTGAACTGGTCCTGTGTGTGTGTTGTAACTGTGTGCATGTACAAGCTTTAAATAACATGCCCACAGCACTATTTCAAAGTTAGTATTCTTTAGGCTATTTTGTCCTGTTTTGTCACACACCAAACCTCAATAACAGCATCCATGACCTGCACTCTCCAGTAGAGAATGGAAACCTTAGAGCTAGGACATGCAGTTGCATTTTAATAAAACGGTTATTCTTGCCAAAGGAGCTTCTTTCACTTTTGTGCTCTACAGAAAGACCAAAGGGAGTAGCAGACACAGAACTTTGAATAACTGCTTTCTAACCCCACATGTGTCCAGTGAGACAGAAAACAGCACACATCTCAGCAGGTGGGAGGGAAAGTGGCTGAGAGATGCCTGCCTCTTCTGCATGCCCCCTTTTTTCTCCAAAACCCAATCAAGTCATCCTGGAAAAGAAATCTTAACTGCGTTAAGGGGAAATGGTTTTGTATGAACAGACTACCAAGACATTACAGAAGCATGAGGGTAGGCAGGAGGGAAGTAACTCACCTGACTCAAAACTCTCAAAGGTTTCTAGCAGCTTGATGACAATTACAATATTTATTTTAGCCAGATTAATGTTCATCTGTGGTATATCATTTTACAACAATGTGACTTCATAGCCTAAGCAACATAGCGAAACCCTGTCTCTACTAAAAATAAAAAAATTAGCTGGGCATGGTGGTATGCACCTGTAGTCAAAGCTACTTGGGAGGCTGAGATAAGAGGATTGTTTGACCCTGGGAGGTCAAGGCTGCAGTGAGCCATGATCATGCCACTGCACTCCAGCCTGGGTGACAGAGCAAGACCCTGTCTCAAACACAAAACAAAATAAAACAAAACCGTAAAAACAATATGACTTCATGTTTGTAAAAACTAAATGTATCGTATATATGCTTTGTAGATGGGTGCGTATCTACAGAGTATATATGATATAGATGAAATATTTAGTGACTTTTGATATGAGGTTGGTACAGGTGGATTTATTAGTGAGCCAAATGAAGCACATACCAAGTCAACGGTTCAAGTCCAGGCATTCAATCCTCTTTATGATTTCTATACATGTATCGTACCTATCCCATGCAGTGCAGTCACTGTCATGCTAACTTCAGAACTTACATGTCAGAGCCAGTGATATATTTGTAGATAATCAACTTTGAACATTTAAATTTTTACTGGCAGATGATAATTATAAATCTGAATACTAACAATAACAACAACAACAAAACCCAGAGCATCTTGATTAGGAATTTTTTGTTTTGTTCCTCACAGTCAGTAGAATGGCTATGCGGTTATGTTAGTCTCAAAATGTTAAATTAGTTGATACTGTTATTGCAAAAATTTTTGTGTGTATTCTGTTTGTAGCAAGGAAAAAATAACAGTTTGAGCTTTTTTAAAAATCAACTATAAAGACTAGTTATGACAAAAAGTGTTTTTGTTCCTTTATTCTCAATTAATATAGATTAATTTTAAAATGCATTAAAGCAATACTGAAGAAAATAAAAAGATGCCATGGAAGTCTTTTTCTCTTCATGTTTCTATGAAGAAATACACTGCTTTTTAAGAATATCTGGGGAGAGATGTAGATTTTAACTTCATAATCAGATTTTTCAGATGTACTTAAATATAAGCAGAGAAATTTTATAAACAAGTAAAATTAAGCAAATTCTAATCACCAGAAGCAGAACTAATTAAAACATGTTTTAATTGAAAATACTTCCTAGGTTTCTCCTGCCAATCTTAATTGTTCACTTGAAGAAATAAAGAGAGACATGAAAAAAACAGTTATTTCCTGAGATTGCCTTCTA
This sequence comes from Pongo abelii, assembly GCF_028885655.2. NCBI lineage: Eukaryota > Metazoa > Chordata > Mammalia > Primates > Hominidae > Pongo > Pongo abelii. The sequence goes on along the minus strand of NC_072005.2, from coordinate 33,282,372 downwards.
TTTTACGAGCCCTTCATTTACACTGAAATCATCTGAATAGACATGGTGCTCTTTTGTGTGTCTGGCTGGAGGACAGAAACTTCTACAACTTTTTAATTCAGCAGTTGTATCCACAATTTGCTGTCAAACTCTAAAGTCAGGGAGCCCAGATGAGAACGTAGAAACTGATTGAGAGTTGGTTTCTCCCTTAAAATCTAGAAGGATGCTTCGTGAGCCTGAGAGTACTGTCAGACCACCTTCTGCTGATTGCTGCTTTGGCAAAATAAAGACTAGCCACCAATCTACCAAATGCCACCTCATTTTAATGCCTGGTATGTCCACATTCTGCATCAATGATCCCAGACATAAGTATGTGGGAGACACAACTATGTGAGTAATGAGGAGATTAAAATGTTTGGGGGAGGCAACATAAATCCAGGAAGAGGTGAATTAGCAATATGGGAGCATGGAATTCTGTGTCAAGGTGGGTGACATGGGTGGGTGCTGTCAACTTCATTCAATTGGTACATAAGGCAGTTGGGAGAGGCAGATTAGAAAATATAATAGTTGAGCTGAATCCTAAGAGAAGAGCAACTGTCCCTTCTACGTTCAGGACTTTAGAGTCAGCACATCTTCCCCATGCTTTCTCATTGCTCATTCATCCCCAGTGGAAAAGCAGGGGAGGCAAAGTCCATATGCTGAAGCAGAAAGACTGTTTGTTGGACTTAGAAAGTTAAAGAAATAGGTAGACCTAGGATAATATTATTGGTAATAATGCTGCTTTTAGCGCTTTACTTACAGAGCTTTTTAGCTCACCATGGATAGAAATAGGGTTGATGGAGAGTGGTTATGAGCATAGACTTGGGAGCCAGGCTGATTGGGAATTCAAGTCCCAGCTCCACCTTTTCTGAGCAGTGTGATCCTGGACACCTCAGCTCCTACTATTTCAGCTTTCTCATCAGGGAAAAACAGATAATAATAGTACTTACATCATAGAATTCAGAAGGTTTAACAGATTAACTCAGGTTAAGTTAGGTAGGTGAAACAAGGGAGAAGCAACTGTTCAGACATGGAATGAAAGGGAATTGACAAGAGGAGGATTTAAAATTTGAGGCTGTATAAGAATCATTTAGGTTGCCTCTTAAAAATTTAGATTCCCAGGCCTCAGCCCCAGGCATTGAGACTCAGTAGTTCTGAGGCCCAAGAGGCCATTTTATAAAAGTAAATTTACAAAAAGTCACAAAAATAACTCAGAGTTTCTGAATACCATTGCAGTTTTCCCCTAATGCAAACATCTTATTAACATGGCACATTTGTTAAAACTAAAGTCAGTGTTGACACATTACTATTAACTCCAGACTTCATCAGATTTCCCACTCAAGTTCTTTATCTGTTCCAGGATCAAATCCAGGATACCACACTGCACTTAGAAAACCTTCATCTTTCATAAGCTCTTTCAGTGGAAGGGAGGCAGGGGAGTTGAGGGCCACATTTTGAGAAAACACTTGGACATTCAGAGAACCAAACCAAAATTGCTACCTCCCCAAGTTGGGGAGGTAAGTGCAATTTTAAGGAAGATAATTGATGGAGCAGGTGTAAATAAAAGGTTAATTTTAGAGTTAGAAGTGGAATGCTTTCCATTAGATGGGAGGGGGTTACCTTCAGAACAAGGAATTTAATGCCAGAGGAAATAGTAGGTTTTGGAAGGTGGGGGTGCAACCTCAACCTCAGTCTAGATTGAGAATACATTATGAGGGTTGTGAGTAGGTCAGGAGAATAGCTAAGTGCAGCAAGTTGGGAAGAGCTGCTTTGGAGAACACAGGATTCACATAAGTGATGAAAGGGAGTTACAAGGGGTCAGTTAGTCTGTAAGCCACATACAGCCTGCATGCTCTGGAACCTGGTGCTAATAATGCTTTGGCAGTGGGTCATAATGACCAACATCAAACATTGCAGAAAAAGCAAGGATAACGCTGGAAGAATTTTGTTTAAAGAGGGTCCTAAGGGTCTTGGGTGAAGCAGCTGGTAAAAGAGAAGGTGGAAAAACACTTGAAGCTCTACCTGTGGAAGAGTTAGTTATCACACCGAGGAGACACAGGAGCCACCAGCTCGGGCTGACAGGTAAGAGTTTGTAGAATAGACAAGGTGGAGAAGACAAAGCGATTTTTCTTATAAGAAGGTAGCAGACTAATTTGAGAATCAGTGGAGGTCTTTTGAAGAAGATACTACTGGTATTTTATTAAAGACCTCAAATTCTGGTACTATCACTGAATTTTCCTAATCACATTAAAATTGCTTAGCTCCCTTACAGCAGTTGTAAGAATCACCTAACCTGTTCCTCTTTAAAGAGTATTAACCTTATTTCATTGCACTCAAGATTCTCATAATTTTTATTCTATTTCACTTTCCCAGTTAGTTTTTCTTCTTGTACCTTGGAGATCCTAAACGACAAGCTGATATTCTTAAAATTTATTTCACATTAAGTACATGTTGTGACACTTGCCCAACACATTTAAAATAATTGAATGGAAATTGCCTTAGAAACTTGTGTTATAGGGATGCAGACTTCACTGAAGGGCTCCTACATCTTTTGCCTTGCCTGCTGGCACAATGTCAGGCCCAATCAGGTCTGGAAGTGGCTGTTGAGTAGATTTAAGATTAATCCTTAACTTGATAGATTCTGGGTGTACTCTACAGATCCTGCGTAGAAACTAGCACTTACCTGGGAGATTTCTCTGCCATCTGTGAAATGATTTTCCAAGTAGTTTCATACTCAACAATGCTGTGTGAAGGAACAGTCAGGCCACAGTCATCTTAAATGTGCATCTTAAATGTGCTTAAAGAAGCCCTTGCTGATGAAAAATTCAAGCTAACTTGCATACTGCAGCTAAACTAGTTTCCAGAAACACTGAATGAGCTGAATACAGAACTAAGAATGATTTGATTTTTGGTTAAAATTGGCTTTGGCATTTTTTTTTAAATCAATAAATAGAGTATTTAGAAATGTAAAAAAATTAGATCAAAAATGAACCTTGAATTGTGATAAAATTGGGATTTAGTGTTGTTGGATTTTAATAACATGTGGGCATATAGGTTACATAAAGAGGAAATGTGAAGGAAAGGGCCAGGATAAGATTTCTCCAGAAACACTGAGCTCTAAGCAGTCACCTTAGGGTGAACCACATGAAATTGCCATTAGGCAACCATTTTTGACTTATAAGAATGGCAATTTCACTTGGTTCAAACGTATATTTCAAATCTTTGTCTTTTCCTTGTAATGATGTAAAAGTTCAGTTCACAATATACTGGAGTTAAAATGTCACTGGTGGCTATATTACAACAGTTGAAATATTTCCTAGATATCAAACTCTAAGAAAAACTGCCATAGTTGCCACTGTACTAGCAGCTTGGTTTCCATGCTCAGCATGGATGATAAGCCACACATGCAGATTCCTTTAGATAGTTCACAGTTACAGCTACTTTGGCTGAGGTTCACACTGCCAGGTTCTGGGGATGCTACTCCCTGCCACCTCACATTCTCACATAACATTTGTCAGAAAACCTATCCGCTTTCAGTGACATTTATATTCTTATCCTAAGTTGACCCAATTTCCCAATTATCAAAATGACTGTGTTGCCTTCTGGAATTCAAGCCAAAGGGGAGAGCAATGTTAGTGATTTTTATTCTACTGACTTACTCCTGAAGTCACAAATTCATGTCCAGTGCTTCTCTCTCAAACTGTTTTTTGAAACTTTGACCACACATATATGTCAGGATTTCTGCTTATTGTCATATGATATGCTGCAAACTTTCTTATAAACAGTAATTTATAAATATTTTCTTTTAAGTTAAATGAGATCATTGATTTTAGTCAGCACTTTATCAAGATAAGGTGATAAGTTATTTAAAGATTTTACTTTAGGTACTAAAGAATTAAAGATTTAGTGAGAATCACTGAAGCTGAGTGGCTAGACTCTTAGTTCTAAAAAACAACCTAACTGATTTGATATATTTTTAACTAAAATGTAAGCTTGAAAACAGTGTGCTAAAGTCAAATTATGTGCTTTGTCACCCTCTGTACAGCAATGCTAATTCTACTCTTTGTACTTCCAATTTTTTTTCTGTGTAACTGAATACCTCAAACACCTCTTGTTCTAATTCTGTACTATTTCTGGAAATCCTTTCTCTTTGTATATTTACATAATTTTATATCCTAATAAGCACATTATGCTTTTTTCTTGCAGGCACAATAGCCATTTATTCAAAGATGCCATCTAATGCACTATGCCACTAAGTACTGTGGCTGGACAGTGATTTTAATGGTAACAAATTATCTCCACTTTGAAAAGAGCTTAAGAGAGAGAAGACAAATATTATGTCTTAAACAGAGGCATGAATCAAACCAACTTATGAACGGTGAAAGCAACTTATCAAAATGTCTTCGGACATATCAAGACTGACTTAAACCATGTAAGTTAGGCAGATATATAATATAATGTAAATACAAGTGTCATAAACACATTGGTCACATTATAATTAGAACAGTTTATCAGGTTTTATTTTAATGTAAACATGAGAAATAAAAACCCCATAAATTATAGAGAGCATTTATCATTTGAAAATAAAACTGCAATAAATACTTAAATCTCCAAGCTCCAAACTCCATAAACAATAATTTTTGAGGAAGTAAGATTTCTAAGGTTTATGGAAGTTCTTTTTTGTAAACAGCAGGACATGAAATATAATACCTGTAGCCAGGCTAACAGGTGGGATAATAAAATGATTAATCACCTACTACTATTAGGGTACAATTCCTTCCAATCTGTTACATGTAAATTAACACTGATCATATTCTTCCTTTACCACATGTAGGGAGAATAATTTTAGGTGATCAACGTAGATAACAGCCCTGCTAAGAACTACTTTAAAAGAGAAGAGGGCACTTTATAAAAATACAAGAATAAAAATACAAGTCTTAGTGTAATTTTAAGCTTTGATACTTGTAAAAGTATCAATGCTACAAACATTTACAAAACATCATTGGAAAGTTTGTTACATTGCTTATACATGTATTTAGTTTTGCAGTTCTTTAAAGGCATAGGGTCTCACTATGTTGCCAAGGCTGGAGTGCAATGGCTATTTACAGGCATAATCATAGAGCACTGCTGCCTCCAGGGCTAGGCTTCAAGTGATTCTCCCACTTAAGACTCATGAGTAGCTGGAACTACAGACATGCCTAGCTCCTAAATATTAAGCTTTTAATTTTTTGTTTCAGTATTTCTTGGAGACAGCAGATATTGACTGAAACAAAAAGGTAAAAGCTTAATATTCAATTTTTGCAAAAGAAAACCAGAGGAGGTGGTACTGCACCTATAGTCCTAGCTACTTGGTAGGCTGACATGGGACGATTGCTTGAGGCCAGAATTTCCAGGCTGTGGTGTCGTGATTGTGCCTCTGAATAGCCATTGCACTCTAGCCTTGGTAACATAGTAAGACCCCATCTTTTATAAAAAAAAAAAAATAAATACTATTAAACTTTTGAATGGTATTTTATAAAGGTTTATAGCACATATACATAAGCTGCAGTGCACTGGAGGGTCTAAACACACTACATTAAAACTAGAATCTGCTCTGAAACTTTCAGGTCACATCACGTATTATTATTTTTATATTACCACTGGATCATCATGTGGTTTGGCATTATGCAAATATCTCTCAATACATTTATTTAACAAATAAGAAAATTTACCAGCAAATACAAAATAAATAAATAAATAAATAAATAAATAAATTCACGCACACACACAAAAGGATCATTATAGTTTATAAGAAACATACCATGGACCCTAATACAAGTAGGTAAGCAATAACTAATAGTTTTTCTTTTGTGACCCCAAACATGCTAAAATGCTAGCAAGTAATGCTTACAAAAGATATGAATGGCAAATGTCCTCCATCAGCTTATGTTTAAAATGATTGCCAGTGACGAGCAGCTCCGATGGTAAAAGTAGGCAGGAAGAACCCTTCAACACCTGAAAATGAGCAGTCTGCTTCTAGTGGCTTCATGAGTTGTTACAGTCCCATGTTTTAATAGTAATACTGAATTTATTTTAAATGCATCTGCAGCAATACTGGGGGAAAAGAAAAATAGAAAAGAAACAGAAAATTATGTCTAAAATCTAAAAATTTAAACTATTGTTTTAAAACCCTTACATAGTTCACAGGTATCAGTCCACACACTAAAAAAGATACCTATGTGTGGGCAAGAAGTCTTCACTTTGGAGTGGTTTTTATACCTGTTTACGTTTAAAAAGACAGAAGAGTGTACAAGAGTTGTTGCAGTGCAAAGATCCCATTTTTTTCCTGTGGAGTGCAATCCTGGTTGTCCACAAGCCTCTCAACTTTGAGATCTTTCTTCTTTTGAAAATACTAACTTTTCTAGTTGTTGAGCAGGAGAGGTAATATTTTCCGGTCTTTTTTGATGAGGGGTTCAGATGATATAGCCCCTCATTTCTTCCTTCAAGAGATAATGGCTTTAGAGCACTGAAGATTAATGAAATTATCAGCGCTGAAGGACCTTCTCATGGTAGCACTATAAAAGATTTTGGCGTCTTCCATCCTTGAAATAGCCTAGAAAGTAAATGAAACAGAAAAGAGGTACAATTTTAAAAAGGGCTCCAACCTTTTAACAAGCACCATTGATGATAAGCCACACATGCAGACACTCCTTTAGATAGTTCACAGTTACAGCTACTTTGGCTGAGGTTCACACTGCTAGGTTCCGGGGATGCTACTCCCTGCCACTTCACTAAGGTAATCTCCTTTAAGGGCTATGATTAGATTGCTGGAGCAAAGGAAAATTTATAGTTTATTAATCTATTCAGATTCTACCCAATCTGTAGTAGTTATTATATCCTCAAAGCAAATTTGAATGAAGCAGATGTGTGCTGGAGTGCACTGGAACATCAAAGAGGTCGAATGACTAAAGCAGCAAAAGGCAGAACCTGGCACATTAATTATGGTAGAAGGTATATTATTCTAAAGTACTTCTAAGGAACCACAGAAAGTACTAATTGTAAATATGAATCCATTTCAGTTGTAACTTTGCTCACAACTGAAACCAGAAGTCACAAACCATAAATATTGCTTTGCCCCCCAAAAGTTACCATTTCCAGTAAAGCCCACGTACTTCTTGCATCCAGTACCTGAGACGCTCATACCTTATACAGACTAAGTGTAGGTCTCTTGGCTTAAGCACTAATGCTTTGCCTAACAAATTTATGGGACTGGCTGCACTGTAATATATACAATATAAAATGACATAAATTTGCAAACAAAGTAATAAAAAACGGCAAAAGTGGTAAGTGCATTATATATGCAGATATCATTTAAAATAGAATTGCAAGAAATGATTCATGTATGCTTACTTGAAAGGGCAAAGATTCAAAAAGAATACCACTAAGAATGAATTAAATTTGGTTAAAAATATTCTGAATTATGGTCACAGAAGAGATCTATAATTTTTAAATAATGTGGATTCTTGTATAAACCATAAAGGATACAGGAAATAAGCTCTTCAGTATGTAAGTTAATTTTGGAGCTTCTCATTTTTCTCATCACTACTTAATCTAATCTAGTCACAGATGTTGGCTTTGGTGGTTGACAGAAAACCCCCCTTAGTGACTTTATCGCCTTACTTCCAGGTTCTGTGCCCTTTCTTTGTTGAGAAGATAAACTGGCAAATGCAAGCTACTGTCCTTTGCCAAGGATCGAAGATCAAAATAGTACTTGGCATAAACACTTCCAGAAACTTTGACGTTATAGTCAATTAGCTGCAAAAACTGTCTTTCAAGCTCATTCCTGTGGGAGGAGAAACACAACGAAACCAACATGGGACAATGTTAGTCCACTGGGCTATCTTCAAAAACATTATTCTGATGTAAGAAATGTGATAAAGCAATTATAAGTTCTAGTTCTATTAGAACACATGAAAAAGCACACACTGGAGAGAAACTCTATATATGTAATAAATATGGGAAAGCCTGGAATTTTCTCACTTCTCTTTGAAAACTTAGAAAAACTCATACTGGAGAAAAAGCATAAATGTAAAAAATGTGATAATAAACTTGATTTTCCCACTTGCTTTTAAAGACATTTTAGGATTTAAAATGGAGAAAAACCACAAAATTTTAAGAAACATGGTAAAGCCTTCAGTTTTTGTCATTTCTCTTTGAAAACATAAAAGGGTTCAATGAAGAAAAGCCTTATAAATACAAACATATGGTAGTGTTTTACTCATTCCAGTTCCACCTGAAGACAAGAAAAAACTCATTTCTGAGGTAAAACCTATGAATGTACAGAATGTCAGAATGCCTTTAGTTGATATTCACTGAAAGACCCATGATATTACATGCTGTAGATGGACCCTATAAATATAAAAAAAGCACCCTGAATTGGAACCCCAGTAGTTTACAAAATACAAGAAAGTTTTCAGTTTTAACATTTTTTTCAAAAGCTGTGTGGAAACTCCCACTAGAAAATAATTCTATAAATGTTGCTAAAATGAAAAGTTTGATGCCAACTGATTATTTTATTATCCTCAAAAATGCACATAAATTTTATATGACTTTTAAATATTTTGTGTTTCTCAGTGGTTCCTTGTTACAGAATGTGTCTGCACTTCATATTTTCACTTCTTTTGCAAGAAAACATTAGGGTGAGAATTTTGTAGATACCCTTTAAACAATACTACATAAGTTTAGTTCATGTACTAAACATGTAGCGGTTTTTTTCTGTTGTCATTTAATAAAATTTATTTCTATTCATTTAAAAATATAATTCTGAGCTACTAGGATGTCTCTAAATTCTGTTTTGAAACAAATAAAGGCTACACCCAGTTGGATTCCTATGCTAATGTCCAAACAAGGCACAGTTGCTTGCAGTCCCTTCTGCATCCAGCACCCTGAGTCTGGGATGAGGAGAAAGGTGACCACCTCTTATGCATATGTACTGCTGACTCGGGGCTCATTCTTGAGAGTTCCCTTAGTGCAGGTGCACAAGCTCAGACTCCATGCTCACTCACAAGGCCCCACAATAGTGATCAGATGACAGGAATGATGAATGCCATTTATTAGCTCTGAAGAACTTGCAGACATTTTCACAAGGATAACAAAAAGAGGCTTACTGAAGTCAAAAAGCACCAACAAAAGCCATGGGCACATCACCATGGCAACAAATGGATCCACGGAGAGCCACCCTGTTATTTCTGAGGAGGAAAAACTCTAAAACAACAAGGATTGGTCCCAAATACATACATATGCTACATTTGATGGGAAAGGGAATCCCCTCCCTCTGCCTCAGTGCATGAGGCTATGTCAAAGGGCATAATGCCAGTTTCTACTCACCTTGAAATTATGAAGGTGAGAAACTGTCACTAGACAGGGCAGGAATACTCTTTAAACATTGGAAGGCAGAAAGATTAAAGAGAGACATCTTGGTTAGACCAAACTCAGTTTATGATACGACTTCTGGCAGGGCACTGGACTTACACACTCAGTGTTTCTCCTGAGCTGGAAATAAAACCCCAAGGTGCTCAGCTTCTGTCACCCACGGCCAGAACAGAATGTGGGGGATGAGTTGAAGGTACTGGGAGAGATAAAGGCTGAGAGCAGCCTTCTGTCACATGATCATACAGCTGCCCTCGCCTATTTTTTTTTTTTTTTTTTTTTAAGAAACAGGGTCTCAGTCTGTCACTCAGGCTAAAGTGCAGTGACATGATCCTAGCTAACACCAGCCTCAAACTCCCGGGCTCAAGCAATCCATTTACCCAAGCCTTTCAAGTCACTGGGACTACAGGCTCATGCCACTGAGCTGGGCTAATTTAAAGGAAAAATTCAATTAAAGACAGGGTCTTTGTTGCCCAAGCTGGTCTCAAACTTCTGTGCTCAAGTGATCCTCTTACCTTGGCCTCCAAAAGTGCTGGAATTATAGGTGTGAGCCAGTGTACCTGGCTTCTTGTTAAATGTTTAAACAAATGAATATAAAATAATATAGAACCACTTTCACAGTAATCCCTGTAAAGACTTAATTGTATAAAAACAATCAATACCTGAACAACACATTTAGTTTCTCGGTTTCAAAGTTTTGATATCTTATCCACTGGCTAAGTCAACAAATGTTTGATGTTCTCTGGAAGAGCAGTTAAAATATGAGCAGAGATGTAGTTTTCTCATTTGCTTAACTGAAAACCCATCCGAAACTATTTGCAACATCAATTTCCTGTTCGCATGACCATAAGGCTATAGAAATGTAAATCAGACAATGTTTTAATAATCAGCTAATCAGGACTTTCGTATTTATTTCTTTTATATTATCTCCCATTTCTCCATGAACACTTTTTGACTGTGTAGAAATACAATATTTTATTAAATTATTACACCTATTAATAGGGTTTAGTTACTGAAGATAAGCATATGCCTAAGGATATGGATCTTCTTAGTTTTTTCTGTTTATTTTTTTAAATGACTGAATAGCATACCCTTTACAGGCACAGCAAATTTTCTTAAGAGCAGCTGCTCAGTTTAACTGATATTTCGAAGGAAAATATATTCCAACAAGACATGAAGATGTTGAAGAGTTTTAAGAAAAACCTGATAGACACTCATTTTTAAATGGTCCAATTTACAGTCAAAACAAGATTATTATGCATGATCAACAGCAGGGAGTCAAGGTAAATGTATATTAAACACTTTCTTGTAATGCTTTCCAATTTCCAAAGATCATAAACAAAGGCAGCCTTTTCAGAGCATAGATTCTGGTGCTTCCACATTCACAAACAGCATTGTGTAGAACTGGTTTTCTTACAGCAGGCCTCTGACACCACTGCTCCTGAAGCTCACATCTGTGAGAACTTGCACATTCCCTGACCTTGTAACTACAACTAGAGCCCAGCCAGCTTAGTTGCAAGTTTTGAGAATAATTTAGCTGCAATTATAGCAGAGCTAAGTGTTCATAATCACAAATTTTGTTTCCTTTGAGAAATCAGTCTGCAGACTGATGACAGTAGTGATCAAAGTCAGTTTAGTGTCTGCAACTTTCAAAGTACTTCCGTTTCAAGTTTATTTTCTGCCACATCTTTTGCTAAAATGGCTACTAGGAACATCACCATCATCACTCGTTTATACTATCAGCAAAGTGGTCATTTTCACCAACAGCCATTTCAACAGCAACCAACAGTTACTAGTCTTTTGTTAGTCACAACATCCTCACTTCAGTTGTATATACACAGTGTAGTAATTCTGAATGATAGCCTTTTTTGGGGTGGGGGGCGGGGGACGAAGTCTCACTCTGTCACTCAGGCTGGAGAGCAGTGGCAAGATCTTGGCTCACTGCAAGCTTCGCCTCCTAGGTTCACGCCATTCTCCTTCCTTAGCCTCCCAAGTAGCTGGGACTACAGGTGCCCACCACCATGCCTGGCTAATTTTTTGTATTTTTAGTAGAGATGGGATTTGACTGTGTTAGCCAGGATGGTCTCGATCTCCTGACCGCATGATCCGCCCGCCTCGGCCTCCTGAAGTGCTGGGATTACAGGTGTAGGCCACCGAGCCCAGCCGAATGATAGTCTTTTTTAAAAATTGTGCATACATTATAGCTTTATATATTCATAGGGTATATAGGATATTTTGATACAGGCCAACGATGTGTACTAATCCTACCAAGGTAAATGAAGTATCCATCACACATTTATCCTTTGTGTTACAAATAATCTAATTATAATCTTTTCATTATTGTTAAATGTACAATTAAATAATTACTGACTATAGTCACCCTGCTGTGCTATCAAATACTAGATCTTATTCTAAATACATTTTTGTACTCATTAACAATTACTTCTTACTCCCCATCCCCCATACTACCTTTACCAGCCTCTAGTAACAATTCTTCTACTCTCTATCTGCACAAGTAAAATTGTTTCAACATTTAGCTCCCATAAAAAGTGATAACATGGGAAGTTTGTCTTTCTGTGCCTGGATTATTTCACTTAACATAATGAGTTAATACTCCATTTCATTATACTCCATTTCCATCCATGCTGTTGTTGCAAATAACAGAATCTCGTTATTTTTTAAGGCTGAATAGTATGCCATTGTGTACATGTAGCTTTTCTTTATCTACTCATCTGTTGATGGACACTCGGGATGCTTCTAAATCTTAGCTATTGTAAATAGTGTTGCAACATACTATGAGAGGGCAGGTATCTCTGATATACTGATTTGCTTTCTTTTGTGTATATACCCAGGTGTGGGATTGCTGGATCATACTGTAGCTCTATTTTTAGTTTTGAGGACCTCCAAACTGTTTTTCATAGGGGTTGTACGAATTTACATTCCCACTAACAGTGTACGAGGGTTCCCCTTTCCCCATATCCTTGCCAGCATTTGTTATTGCGTGTCTTTTGGATAAAAGAAATTCTAAGTGAGGTGAGATGGATCTCTCACTGTAGTGTTGGTTTTAACTTCTCTGATGATTAATAATGTTGAGTATCTTTTCGTATATCTGTTTGCCATTTGTATGTATTTTTTTAAAGTTTTGAAACAGAGCCTCACCCTATTACCCAGGTTGGAGAGTGGCACAATCACAGCTCACCACAGCCTTGACCTCCTGAGCTCAGGTAATTTTCCCATCTAGGCCTCCCTTGTAGCAGGAACCAGAAGCATTTGCCATCAGCAGCTAATGTGTCTTCTTTTGAGAAATGTCTATTCAGATCTTTTGCCCATTTTTAAATCAGATTATTAGTTTTTTTCCTATAGAGTTGTTTGCACTTCTCATATACTCTGGTAATTAATCCCTTGACAGATAGTTTGCAAATATCTTTTCCCAGTCTGTGGGTTGTCTCTTCACTTTGTTGTTTCCTTTGCTGTGCATAAGCTTTTTAACTTGATGTGGCTTCATTTGCCCATTTTTGTTTTGGTTGCCTGTGCTTATGGAGTATTAAAAAATCTTTTTCCAGTCCAGTGTCTTCAAGAATATTCCTAATCTCTTATTTTAGTTTCATAGTTTGAGGTCTTAAATTTAAATCTTCAGTGCATTTTGATTTGATTTTTGTATAAGGTGAGAAAAACTAGTTTCATTCTTCTGCATATGGATATCCAGTTTTCCCAGCACCATTTATTGAAGAGACCATCCTTTCCCCATTGTGTATTATTGTCATCTTTGTTGAAAGTGAGTTCACTGTGGACATATGGATTTGTTCATGAGTTCTCTCTTCTGTCTCATTGTTCTATGTGTCTGTTTTCATGCCAGTGCCATGCCGTTCTGGTTACTATAGTTGTAGAGTATGATTTGAAGTCAAACAATGTGACTCCTTCTGTTTTGTTTTTTCGTTTTTTTCCTGAGAATAGTTTGAATATTCTGTGTCTTTTGTGGTTCCATATAAATTTTAGGATTGTCTTTTCTATTTCTATGTCTATGAAGAATGTCATTGGTTCTTGCAGATATGTAGAGGTAGCACATTAGTGATCTTGGATTCGATCTGGAAGAATTCTCTGCATTAGCAGCCAGAGACTCATTTCTTCTCTTACTTTCCCCCAAACAAAAAGAGTCTCTCTGTGCTGAGCTTCCTGGAGTTCTAAGATGAGTGATACAAGCACCCCTGTGGCCACTACACCTGGGACAGCACTGGGTCTGATCTGAAGCCCACACATCTGAAGCCCACACAGCACTGTGACTGCCCAAGGCCCCTACTGTAACAACTCCCTGGCTGCCAGCTATTTTGCTCTAAGCCCCAAGGCTCTACAATTAGCAGGTAGTGAAGCCAGAGAGCTTTCTGTCCTTCGCTTAAGTGTAGTAAGTTCCCCCGGCCCCTGGATGGGTTCAGAGGTGCTGTCTGGGTGCTAGGGCTGGGGTTATAAACCTTAGAAATCCACCTGGTGCTCTGTTTTACTGTGACTGAGCTGGCACTAAAACCATCAAACACCTTTCCACTCTTCCCTCCCCATTACCCAGGCAGAGTAGTCTGTTCCCATGTTCACCAGCATCACAATCCCCTGGGGTATACTGCCAGGTCACCACTGATGTTCACTAAGGCCCAAGGGCTCTCAGTAAGCTTGTGGTGAATGCTGCCTGGCCTGGAACTCGCACTTCAGGGCAGTGGGCTCCCCTCTGGCCCAGGGTAAGCCCAGAGATGCCATCCAAGAGACAACGCCTAAATCAGGGACCCTAACAGCCCACTTGGTGCTTTTCTCCACTGTGGCTGCTCTGGTGTCTAAGCTCAAGGCAAAGTCCTCTGTACTCCTCCCTCAGATTTTCTCAAGCAGAAGCTGTCTCTCCTCATAGTCACCACAGTTGGGAATGTGCTGGGTCACACATGAAGCCAGCAGATCTCTGAGGCTCACTAAAGACCCATGACATATACTACCTGCTTACCACTCCTGATTATTCAGGTTCCAAGAGCTCTTTAGTCAGAAAGTGATGAATCCTGCCCTTACTGAGTCCTTCCCTTCAAGGCAGCAGGTTCCCTTCTGGCCCAGGGTTTGTCTAGAGGTATTATCCAAAAGCTAGGACCCAAAATGGGAGCCTCATGACTCTGACCAGTGCCCTCTCCTACTGTGGCTGAGCTAGTATCCAAGTTGCAAGACAAAGTCCTCTTTACTCTTTACTCTTCTCAAGCAGAAGAAAGAGGTCTCTATCAGAGCTGTGAGCTACACTGCCTAGGATTGAAGGAGGGGTGGTACAGCACTCCCTGAGCTGCCCCATCTGCTGTCTCTCTAGGTCACATGCCCCCCAAATACACTGGCTCCAAGCCCAGCACAGCACTCAGACTTGCCTAAGAGTTGCAGTCCTTGTGGCCTAGACAGTCTTTCAAGTTTATTAAGGACCCTAAAGTACTTTATCCCACAGCAGTGAGGCTTTCCACAGCTCAGTTTTCAGCCACTGGGATGAGTGATTCCCTTCAGGCTAGGGCTAGAAATGTTCCATCTGTGGGTGGGAACTGGCTGAGTTCAGCCCAGTTTTGCTTTCTGCTATGACAACGCAGCACTGAGTTCAATGCAAAGTCTCACCCTGCTGTGCTCTTGCTCCCCGAAGCATGCAGAATCTCTTCTTGTCACATGGCCAATGCTAGGACGTAAGGGAGGGCTGGCATCAGCAACTCAAGACTGTCTTTCCTATCATGTTCACTGCCTTTTTCAGTGATACAAAGTTTAAACCAGGTACTATAATTATTTAGCTATTTTTAGTTCTAATAAAGCTGTTTTTTATTTAGATAGTTACTCAATTTGTTATTCCTATGAGGAGAACAATTGGCAGAGACTTCTAATCAGCCATCAAGCTCCACCTTTGTGATCACATACATTCTGGATGACAGTCTTATCTGGAGTAATGGGCAAATGTAAAAAAACAAACTCTTGCCACTGCCTGTCGTGATCTTGATCTTCATATGCTGCTCAATGACAGCAGCAGGTGTTCCTTTATATTTTCTTAAGTGTCACCCACATAGCTATTCTCACTGTCCTGTGGACATTGCTAGAGTGTTCGCTGGAAATGCCTCCCTAGCTCACCCTGCTTATAAGCTCCAAGGCTCTTTCCTTTACAACAGTCGTAAGGCCAGACTGAAAGAAAGCCCCCATGAAGCCCATGTTTCAGTATCATGTTGGCACCATCTATGAGCAACCCCATGACTCAGCAAGATTTCTCGCACTCTCCTTGGTAACTCAAGTCCCACAGATTGCTGCTGTGGTTGTATGAGTGCCCCAGGAGCCTCTTGAGTGTGATGGGCATCGTGTGATGCCCCGGCTATTTTTTGCATACTGCCTCAAGGAAACACTGGAGCTGCAAACTCATCAGCCCAATTTCTAAACACATGCAACACTCCTAATGGGGAGGGCACAGGGTTCTGTGGCTATTCTGCATCTCGAGGTTTCTATAAAAACAGACATTTAAATAAAAGGGAGAAAACATCAGCAAAAGCAAATACACAATGTGTGACTGAGGCTGAGGCTATAACTTCTCCATAGTCCAGAGGCCCTAGACCTTAAGAGTGGCCAATTATTTCAACAGCCAGACATGTGTCCCTTAAAAAGAGAGCGGAACTTACAGACAGCTTCTAAAAAGCCATAAAGATATTTACTGTACCGTGCTGTTCTGGTAGTGCACTTGTGAAGTATTTGCCAAAAACCACCAGAAAAATACTTTTCCATGTATGAGCAGAGCAGATTATTACAACAGTAACTCACCAAGATCTACCCATTAACAGTGAAAAAATATGAACTTTTATACTAAAGCTGGATAGAAAGAAGTATGTGGTTTTATGTGTTTTCCTTATCTGCACACTGTAGCCTTTAAAAATATGTCTTAAAGTGTTACATTTATTGGAGCAAATAAGGTAATGAAAATGGTTAGGAAGTTCACAAAAATCTTAGAAACTCACATGTCTTCAATGCTAGTGTTCACAAAGAGCCTGCAGTATTCCCTATTCCATATAGTCACATCTTTCCAAACTTTGGAGGTGAGAAGAATGGCTCCCATGACAATCCTCTTCCAGTTGGTCGGGCAAAGGTCTATCTCTGCATAACTTAAGAGTCTTTCTATGTAAATCTGCAAAATAGAGCACTGGCCTTTGATTTAGTTCACTTTAAGTGCTGCGATAAGAACTCTTTTGAATGACAGATTTCTTCTGGTTTTGACCAGAAAGTGTCTTTTATTCTTATGCTCTACATACTTTGCTTGGTCAGGCAAAGCAAGAGACCACATTACAATTGTAGGTCAGATACTTCTGCTGCCTACTCTGCCTATGGGAATTTCCAGCCCAATTTCAGTGACAAGAATGCCTGCATATGTCAGCCAAGGCCACCATGAGGAGAGTCAGTGTCATCATCTTCACACTCATAAAAGGCAGCACACACTAAGGACTAGTGTGGATTAAAGTTGTTCAGGAAATACTCAAGTGCCTACCAAATGTAATGTCTCATACCTAGCTGGGAGGTAGATAGAAATTCTACAGGTATGTCAAGCTTGAATATGTAAAACCCATGTGATAGTGAGCAAATGTTAATCTCCTTTTCACAAAAACTAACCTTTTGTGGTGCTAGCTTAAAAATCTGCTGGTCAAGAGAGCCTCCCAGTGGCTGCTGTGCAGAGCAGCATGGCAGGTGCAGGTCTCAGGGGTTGTAAAACATTCCCAATATTCAGTTGCTTGATAAAAAACACATGTGTATAAAAGAATGGTTCTCCTCTCAGCACCTACTTTCCCATCTTCATGATCACTTCATGAAAATTTATTCTTTCTTACATCCTGCAACTTAGTCAATTCTGTTGGTTTAAAGGTGGAAACAGCTGCCAGTTTCTGCATCCCTGGGATTCCTCTAAGCCTGCCGAGTAGTTTGTGAGACAATCTCATGAATTAGCACGTTTGATAGTTTACATCTATCAAACATCTGCTTTACAAAGAATTGGGCAAAGTGAACAGCTGAGTAAAGATTAAAGGTGAGCTGTGAGGAGGTGTTACCTCAGAGGTAACACCTGCAGAGGGTGCTCTGCAGAAGAGTATGTCTGCAAGCTACCTGAACTCTTTATGTCAAAACAAAGGGAAAACGTTTATTTTATACAAGTTTATTTCTTGTCTGAGGGTTATGATCATCAGCTCAGATGTAGAAGTTGTTCTCCAAACTCGCCTGTTTTCAAAAACAAATGGCTATTGAGCATGACATGTTTTACAGAGATTCTGCTCCCTTTCCCCGAAACTCAAAACTCTCAAGTATTTTGAGAATGAACCTCGCTCTCTGTATAGGAATCAGAGAGCAATGAAACAATATTAGCAAGCCCTCAACTTCCAGTTGCCTTACTGCTAAGCCGCTGACCTGCTGCCACTCACTCATCAGTATTTTCCCTCCTGGGTCAGTGTAACACAGAATTCTTTTTCCCCACTGATGCCAACTTTTCTCAGTGCAGTTGATCCCATCCCATTTTTGCAGAACACTGTTCCCACAATCACCTCTTTTTGAAGATTTTAGGCCTCTCTACTAGCAATTTTCCCCAATCTAACTGTGTTTCCTTTGTTCCCATCTCACTCCCCACTACTCCTCCAGCTGTGTCATCTCATTGGTGCTCACAGCACCATGCCCTCATGCCAGCTCCTCATCTTCCATCTCTCCTTAATGTACACCGCCTGCCCCACTGACATTATTTCTCCAACACTTCTCTTGCCTAGGTTTCTGGTGCCTTCACACTTACAAACTGGAAGTCTCCAGCCCAACAGTCAACTCCCCAAGCCTTTTCTAATCTTGTACAGGACACTGCCATCTGCCTAGCTGCTGGGGCCAAATACCTATATTTGAGTTTCCCTTCTGCAATGTCTCCAATGCCTGTTATGTCTGCCTTCACTGGTAGTCTGCCTGGGTTGATTATGAGCCACAATCTCTCATTGCTCACCTGTATCACTCTAATTGCTTTTTAGCCCTCTTCTCTGCCTCCAATCTGCCTCCCAACCATGGCCTGCTTTCCCCAAAGCAGTCACCATAACCTCTTTATTAACAGCACTCACTTCCCTGCTCAAGATCTACATGAGTCCCCTATGAAACTGGAATAAAACCTTAACATCTTCCTATGGCCTGAAGCCAAAAGGCCCTGTGAGCTGTGGCCCTGCCTGTGTGGCCTTATCTCCACTGCTTCCCTTATTCCTCACTCTGACCACACTGGTCACCTTGCTGTTTGTTCTGTGAACACATGTGAAACACATTCCTGTCTCTGCTGCCTGTAATGCCAGCACTCCTTCCCTTTGTTGCTTTGGTCAGGTCACTGTTCAAATGTTGGCTCTCTAGAGAGACTCTTCCTTATCATTCTATCTGAAGTACTGAGCACCCCAACACTCTGAATCCCTTTATCTTGCTTCCTCTTCCTGCTATTTGACACTACCTGAAAAACTACTTGTGTCTCACTAGAACATAAGCTCATAAAGGCAAGAACTGTGTTCAACTTGTCCTCCCTTCTACCCCAGCACTTAGAAGAGTGACACAGAGTCAGCATCCAGTGAGTGTTTATGGAATGAGTCACTTCTCGGCAGCATTCAGCACTGTGACCACAGCCTCTTTTAACTCTTTTATTATCCTTTCCTGCTTTTCCTCCTCCCACTCTAGTAGCTACTCCTCTGGGGGCTTGTCCTTTACTCACTATAAGTCCTTACAGACCTATTGTCTCTCAATTTTCTTTATCTTTTTTAAGACAAGGTCTAACCTTGTTGCCCGAGCTGCAGTGCAGTGGCACGATCATGATTCGCTGCAGTCTCCACCTCCTGGCTCAAGTAATCTCCCTGCCTTAGTCTACCATGTACCTGGGGCCACACGCATGTGCCATAACGACTGGCTAATTTCTTTATTTTTTTGTAGAGATGGGGCCTCACCTTATTGCCAAGGCTATTCTTGAACTCCTAAGCTCAAGCAATCCTCTTGTCGTGGCCTCCCACAGTGCTGGGATTACAAGGGTGAACTACCACACGTGGCTTTATTTTTTCTTTTCTTAAGATATGGGTTCTCACCATGTGGCCTAAGCTGGACTCAAACTACTGGGCTCAAGTAATACCCCCCAGCTCAGCCTCCCAAGTAGCTGGGACTAAAAGTATGAACCCACCATGCCTGGCTTGTCCAATTTTATTCTACACACTTACTCTGCATTTGAACAGCTGCTATTACTCTTCATTCTGCATCTCTACCACAAATTCATGCTCTAGTCCCATATATCCAAATGATGACTAGACACTGTTATTCTGCTATCTAAAAGGCACATCTAGCTTAGCCTGAGTACAAAACTCTCCCTTTTCCAATCCAGCTTTCCCCCCAGCATCATCTATCTCTCTAAATCTGGAAGCACCACTCCTGCTTCCCTCGAGCATGTGCTAAGAGTTCTAAAGGACTTGCAGCTCCTTGAAAAGGCCTGTGTCTGGTCCAGCACCCATTGAGGGCTTTGACTCAAGTGCACATCAGAAGTCTTCTCTCCAAAACTCTAATGGCATGGTAAATAAGTAAGTATTGACCTAAGTATTCTTTCCTTCCCAGCCATGCAGTTGACTTTCCTCTATAGGTTCGCTGTGAAGAGGGGTAAAACAATTTCAACAATTTGAATTGAATTTATTATTAACATTTTTACAACAGGAATTCTGTAGGGATGATGTAAATGTAAGGAAACAGCTATGGCTTGGAAGACTAACGAGCAAAGCTTGTGTCCCAGGCCTACTGGAACCACATTCCTGGGCAATTTCATGAGCAGGCACAAGTGATCAGCAGGGATAGATTAAGACTCATGGCCCAAGGAACAAAGACGACAGGGCAGCAGCTGTCAATCACAGCCTGCATGAGAACTGCCTGAGGAATGCAGCCTGGGACTCAACTCAGAGCTCCACTGGAATCCGTCTCCGCCCACGGACCGGATGGTTTTGTTACTGCTCCCCATCCCAACACCTCCACCTGCCTTGCATGTGTGCACATTGCATATACACTGATGTGTGGGGGGAAATCATAAATCTCTCCCGCTGCTTTTAATAGCAATGGTTCTATTATGAAAAACGCAATGGCAACATTTTAAGCTGCAATGATGATTCAACTCGAATGTGTGTATTTACTTTGCTTTCATAAGTTTCTCTTAAAGTTTGGATAATAATTTCAGAAGCCAACATTTTTTTTTTTTTTTTTTTTTGAGACAGAGTTTTGCTGTGTCACCCAGGCTGGAGTGCAATGGGGAGATCTTGGTTCACTGCAACCTCTGCCTCCTGGATTCAAGCAATTCTCCTGCCTCAGCCTCCTGAGTAGCTGGGATTACAGGCATCCACCACCACGCCTGGCTAATTTTTGTAATTTTAGTAGAGATGGGTTTTCGCCATGTTGGCCAGGCTGGTCTCGAACTCCTGACCTCAGGTGATCTACCCGCCTCAGCCTCCCGCAAAGTGTTGAAATTACAGGTGTGAGCCACCACGCCCAGCCCAGAAGCCAACTTTTATTTAAAAACAGCACCATACCCTGTGTACAAGTACCAAATTCTAAAAATGCTTTATAAATAAGAAATATCTTACCAAAGTTACTATTGCAAATTCAGCTGTTAGGTTTGTGGCTTTAAAAAGAACATGGACAAATCTGTAAATAAACTTGTGTTCAGGAACATACTCAAAGTATTCCTTTGGCATCTTTTCTTGCTGAAAGAAGAAAGGATGTGATTAAGTATCCATTGGAAAAAAAATGAAGTATTCTTAAGACAGCAATATTCATACTTGTGCCTATGTGTCACTTAGAACAATTTGGATTGGGGAGATGTCTTTTAGTTTCTAAAATATGAACGGTGGAATCTTAAGATACTATAATGATTCAATACTCGTCAACATTCAGTGAAAAAAATGGGCTCAAGCTCAGAAAATTTTTATGTTCCTTTCTACTCTTTTCCCCACAGAATTCTATAAAAATGTATACTACTTTTAGGCTTTAAAGTCTTACTTACTGACAATAATTCATTCTTCTCTGCAACAAACTTCGAAAAAACACATTTAGTTTTCTGTAACCATAAGGCTCTAAGGCTGCACTATTCAATACAACGGTCACTAGCCACATGTGGCTATTATGTACCTGAGGAAGTACATCTTTTAATATGCACACCATTTATTTAAATTTACATTCTTTTTTTATTTCTATTCACAGAAATCATGTATATGTGTTTAAGGCATTTACAAAAATGTATATTGTTTGATGCTACTGACAATTATCTTTTTAAAAGATACATTTTCTGTTATTTGGATTATATATTTACTCTCATTAGCTCACTAATTAACCAGAGCTGCAGGTCATTTCTTATTCCAGCACATCCTTTTTATAACACTTCTTAAATAAGACGATTAGATGCAACATGGCATGGGGAAGAAGACTTAAAAATGTCTTTGACTTCAACGTGAAACAAACACAAGTCTATGAGAAAAATACGGCCTCAATAAAAGTGACACTTACAGTGAGTGGATGTAATTGCTCGTCAAACATATCGAGGGATTTATCTGCATCTCTATAAAGTAAAAATGTGCATTTAAGAAATTAATTCAGAAATGATTAATATCTCAGTAACATATCTGTTTAGTAAAATAATGCCTCCTGTGTGTTTCGCTGTTTTGCTTCACCAAGGCAAACCATTTTACAAATCCTTCTCCTGGAGCCTGACCTTCAGAGGGTCTCCTGGACTCTTCTTACTCAGCACATCAAGTCCTGTGAAGTCTTTTATTACGGTAACCAGTCAGAATTGCCAGTAAAGTACTGACCCTCCCTAACAGGCCATGGTAATGAACCTGTTATATTTTCACTCCTCTAACCTGACATTGGAACACAAGAATGTTTTAGAAAGCAGTAGTAATGGGCAATAAAGTCTTTAGAACTTTAATAAATGTGAATATGGCCAGGCGCGGCAGCTCACGCCTGTAATTCCAACACTTTGGGAGGCCAAGGCAGGCGGATCCCAAGGTCAGGACATCGAGACCATCCTAGCCAACATAGTGAAACACCATCTCTATGACAAATACAAAAAAAAAAAAAATTGGCTGGGCATGATGGCACGCGCCTGTAGTCCCAGATACTCAGGAGGCTGAGACAGGAGAATCGCTTGAACCCAGGAGGCGGAGGTTGCAGTGAGCCAAGATAGTGCCACTGCACTCCAGCCTGGGCGACAGAGCGAGACTCTGTCTCAAAAAAAAATAAAAAATAAATAAAATAAAATAAATAAATAAATAAATGTGAACGCGATTCAGATTTCCTAGTCTTTTTCTCTTAATAATTACAAATTAAAAAGTATTAATAATAATATAATGACTATCAATTACTGATAATAGTATAATTATTCTCTTTATCATTTTCTCTGTATTAGATTCTCATGATATATTTATTTATTTTAAGTAGTTTGAATTAAAAATTTAATCTGTCTTTTTATTTTGAAACAGGCCAGTCTTTGATGAACTTAAGAGGTTAATACAACTAATACATTTTGCCTGTTTAATAAACCAATGGTTCTTGCAATGTGCTCTGTGGACCTCTGGAGATTCCCTAGACCATTTTTCATGAGGCCCAAGCAGTCAAAACTGTTCTGATAAAAATACTATTTCAGCCTGAGATATGGAATCAATGTAAGTGCCCATCAATGTTAGACTGTATAAAAAAAATGTGGTACATATATACCATGGAATACTATGCAGGCCATTTTTCATGAGGCCCAAGCAGTCAAAACTGTTCTGATAAAAATATTATTTCAGCCTGAGAAAGCTGATTAAAAATAAAAAATAAATTAAAATAATTTTTAAAAGGATATGAAGGCATTGCCTGCTTTCTCACTGTGACACTTGCCGTGATTTTATAAAAGCAAAAGCGGGTGAAATAGCTGGTTTTTCAGCATAAATCAAGGTTTCTCAGCATAAATCAAGGTGATCAAATTACACTAGAAGTCATTCTATTCTCCATAGCCCCTTACAGTTAAAAAAGAGAGCCTGATTTAGTTAAGAATGTCTTTGACAAAGCAGTAAAAATTAATGGTATTATTAAATCTTTACCTTCCTATTTAATACTCTGAATAAGTGTAAAGTTAACAAGAAGCACTTCTTCTTACTGCAGTATGGTTGTGTTAAGAAAAAGAACTGATGGTTTAAATGTAAACTGAATAATCACTTTTTTAAATAAAATATTGTTTTTATTTAAAAGTACAACTGACTATCATTCTAAAAAATGAATAAAGTGTGCCTTTTACATCATGGAAAATAAGTGTTCCCCTATTGGTGAAAGTGTGAATTAGTTCAACCATTGTGGAAGACAGTCTGGAGAGTCCCCAAAGACCTACAGACAGAATTACCATTCAACCGACCATCCCATTACTGGCTGTATACCTAAAAGAATATAAATCATTCTATTATAAAGTCACATGCACACACAGGCTTACTGGAATCAACATAAATGCCCATCAATGTTAGACTGTATAAAGAAAATGTGGTACATATATACCATGGAATACTATGCAGTCATAAAAAGAACAAGATCATGTCCTTTGCAGGAATATGAATGGAGCTGGAGGCCATCATCCTTAGCAAACTAACACAAGAATGGAAAACCAAATATCACATGTTCTCATTGGTAAGTGAGAGCTAAATGATGGGAACACATTAACACATAGAGGGGAACAACACACACTGAAATCTTTTGGAGGGTGCAAGGTGAGAAGAGGAAGAGGATCAGAAAAAATAACTAATGGGTACTAGGCTTAACACCCGGGCAATGAAATAATATGTACAACAAATCCCCATGACACAAGTTCACCTATGTAACAAACCTGCACATATACCCGTGAACTTAATATAAAAGTTAAACAAAGAAAGAGAATAACTGTTCTCAATGATAATAGTCAAGTTTTCAGGCTTAAAACCAGAACTTTGGAAAACACACTCCTTCTACCGTAAACTCGACAGCTTCTCAATACTTAAAGAGCTCTTAATAAGACATGGTGATACTAACAAAAGTGAGTTTTTGACACAACAAAACATAAACCATTATTTCTCAAATAACCAATGCATACTATTTTACAAGCAAGCATGGGGGAAAGACCCATTTACTGCACAAGAAAAATCGTGAGTATTGATGGAATAAATGTATTGATATGTAAAATTCCCTTGTAACTAAGAAACTAGTTACAGGGGAGTTTTGAGGTAGTATTAAAGAACACTCACAATTATCTAAAAGCTTTAAAGATACACCTTTTAGTAACTACATATTTGCAAAAAGCTTGATCGTATTATTGCTTCTCTAAAAAATTGCGAAGGGAATCCATCTGTCTTCTATTATGGCAAACTTTAGAGGTTTGCAATAATATCAATGCATGACACACTTTTTACTCAACTTTGTATTGTAGAGAAGTTATTTTTCTTTAAAAAATGCTATTTATGTTAAAGATATAGTTTTCAGAAAATATTTTTGTTGTCACAACCTGGGTTATTGCTTACTACTGACATCTAGTGGGTAAATGACATCAATGCTGCTAAACTTCCTGCAATACACCAACAAAGCATTTATTTCCTCACAACAAAGCATTATCTAGCTCAAAATACCAATAATGCTAAGGTAGTAAAATCTAAACCAGAAGCAGATTTTTTAAAGATCTCAATTTTAATTTCTTACATAGTATGTAAACACAGATTCTTTGGGATTCTCAATAAGTTAGGACTTAAAGAGTCTCAAGGGTGAAAGAAAACACAAATAATATGCTTCAATATTTTAGTAGGCACAATACAGCTTATGGTGTCTATAGCTATGAACTAACACTGAGATTGATATTATAAAAAGTAATGAGTTGGAATAACAAGATAGGTTTTAAAAGAGCTCACACTCACCTTTTCTTCATGTGATAATATATTGCTAAGGCCACACTACGGAAACAGAAAAAATCATAACAATGGATTTTATCATTTGTTGGGTCTAAAAACTTTTTTTAAAAGTGGGGAGGAAGAAATTATCCTAGAGGCCCTGAAATTTAAATCTTCTACTTCAGAACAGTACCATTAGGGCACTATATTCTAGTTTTAGTTTTTTGTTTTTTTAACAAAAATACGAGGATCAAAATGCTAGGCAATATACTGTTAGAAGACATGTTTCTGTTGATGATTATAATATATAAATAATAACATATTTCCCTGTTAGATGCTCTTCTACCCACAAAACCTTTCATCCCATGCAATTTATACCTATGTGTACATATGCTTAAATTTAAGACATACAGTAGTGTTTTTTTTTTTAAGTTGTTAGGCCCTGCACTTTAGTT
Source organism: Pongo abelii (assembly GCF_028885655.2). Taxonomy (NCBI): domain Eukaryota; kingdom Metazoa; phylum Chordata; class Mammalia; order Primates; family Hominidae; genus Pongo; species Pongo abelii. The sequence goes on along the minus strand of NC_072005.2, from coordinate 33,256,589 downwards.
GATTTAATTAACTATCTCCTACCCATCCGTGTTTTATTATTTCCTAAAAATTAATGATAAAAGTGTTTTATACCAAATTAAATCATTTACAATAACTTTTGCATAATTCATGTTAGTAAACCTAAGTACACACAAAATCAATGATAGCTTTCTGAAAATAAGCAGTGCTAATGATAATGCAACATAACACTACACAGTATAATATTAAGGGCAGGTACTTTCAATTAGTTTAAATGAAATATTTATGAACAAGTAAAACTCTTCAGATATATGTTACTGTATTCTTACGTTATCTACAGACACTGTGTATTAGGAAACATAAGTTATGTTTTTCCATCTGCCCACAGCATCTAAAATGAGGCTCAAATAATTGAGGAAAGCAAATCTGAATTTTAACAGTAGGTCTATATAATATTAGCACGTTTTTAAAAGCCTGTAACATTAGGATCTAAGATGGCTATGTCTATAGTGCTTCAAGAAGTTTTTAATCTCTAAAATAATTTTAAAATCACAGAATGTGAAGTTACCTGCTGAAAAGGACCAATGATCTAAATGACATTTAATCCAACACCATTTTACAGATAAGAAAAACAATGTTTAAAATTGACTTGCCCAAGATCCTACCAAATAGGAGCAGCTTGTTGTCCTAAATTCAAATCAGGCAATGGCTCTCAAACTTTGCTGCACGCTGGAATCACCTGAAGAGCTTTAAAAACTGCCTTCTTTTTAACATGAGACATTTTGATTTAATTAGCATTGTGTATAACTTTGAACATCAGGGTTGTTGTTAAAATTTCCCAAGTGATTCCAATGTACAGCAGGGTTTCCGAATGATTGAGTTGGGGTTCAAATCAGAATCTTCTGAGATGCTTTTATCCATATAAGAATGCCTCACATCCATCCCTATTTTCTTAAAAGGCTTCTGAGTGCCTAGAGTTGAAGGAGAGGTAGAGGTAGGAAGAGACATGTGACTGAAGACATATATTTTAAGAAAACTTGCATAAGTAATCAAATGTGGTCCATGCATTCCATTGAGAACAATGCTCTACTCACCTATATAAAACATTTTCCAAAATCTGTTCATAAACCCATTTCGCCCTATTAATTTGCTCAATAAACCTTTATTTTACCAATAGTGAATATACCAAGTGATCATTTCTCAAACTTGCTGACAGAAAATTAAAACTTACTACACTTTCAAAAGTAGAATTCTAAAAATTAGAATGATGGAGGAAAAAACATAAACTTTATGAATACTTGTTTGAGCAAGATTAATCTTTAAAACTACTTTTGAATTGTATACTAACATCTTACAATCTTTTGAATAGAAGCCAGGGACTCTAGCCAAAGTACAGTAATTTTTTTTTCCCCAAAGATTTAGAGACTTGGCTGAATACAGAAGTTTAGGGATTACTTAATAGGTCACAAAGCTTAAGACTTTAGACAGAGTTTGAGTCAAGTTTTTGCTGCAACACAATTTTATCTCAACCACTGTTAGAAGTGAGATAGAAAAGTGACATTATCATGAATGTAAACTTCCTACTTTTAATTAAAATAAAAGTTACTGACAATTGGTTTGGCTAGGAAAGCTAGTGCATTAGAAACAAAATTGTTTATAAGCTAGCTATGTTTATAGAATGAAAAGTAAAACTGACAACCATCCTCTTGTGAAGAAAAATAAGTAAAATGAAAGATAAAGACATTAATATTCTAAATTGGCACTTTCCAAACTGTGTTCTAAAACTGTGTTCCAAAAATTAAATGCTCATAATCCAAGAAGATGATAATGATGTTCTCTAGACAACCCCAACAGAGCTGGTGTTGTTGTTGTTGCTTTTAAAATAAACTTGAAAGGCTCATCTTAGGTTGTTCTAAAAGTGCATCTTCACTTGTGCCCTATGAGGTGTTCATGCAAAATGAAGGCAAGTCAAATGCAGATACACTACAGTGCAGTACTACTGCACTACTACACTACTACAGTGCCAGTAGAGAAAAAGTTGTTCCTTCTTCCAAGATTAATGTCAAAACTAGTACATATTGATTGATTTAGGCCTGTAACTCATAAAAAAGCTTTTTTTGGGGGGAAACATCCTATAAAGGATACCTATCTTACTCATTGTATTCAACATTGTCATAAGGCATAAAAGCATCAAATAAATAACTACACTTTTCCAGGGATTGATTATTTGCTAACTAATTTTCCCTTCCAACGTGAAGTCTAAAGTCAAAGGAGAAACTGAAAATTAGTATTTTTTTGAAAACTAATACATAGAATCAGAAATCAATATATAGTTGACACCAGTTTCTTAAACTGATTGCCCAAAAGGACAATCAAACAGCTGAAATAACCGAGGATGGCTGGGATGATTTTAGAATAAGGGGCTGTGTCCCTTGACATCATAGTTGTACTCACGATTTTACTATGATTGTAAGATGAGGCTGGCTGGCTGTGCTGTCATCTAGGTATATGGTTGAACACGAGCTGTACTTTTTAGTAAAATGCTTAGTAGATACCTGAAGGGGAAGGGAAATAGAAGAAAACATCACAGTAAGTTAAACCTATAAAAGTGTATTTTTTCCCATTGGTTAAAATGTCAAATGACAAAGTACTAAGGTACTTCTCACACTTCGTGAACTGAGTGTGGACTCATGTGCACTCCATGGGAAACCCATTGGAGGCTCTTAAATTCAATAGAGGATGTTTGAGAAATAGGTTATAAAAGGCTGCCCTTAATATGGTACCTATCATCAGACCTGGCAAGCGTCTATTGTGAATTCCCCTTTATAAATGAGAAATATTTAAGATTTCAGTGTTTTTAAAGCAATATAAAGCAGCTGAGATTTTCTATTATTTGCTTACTACAATGAGCTGTAATGCATTAAATAATATTGGCACAAGAGCATTTTATTGCAGTGAATGAAGACTAATGCTACATTACTAAGTTACTAATCCTAAATGTAATCTTCCAGGAGACAGTGGGACAAAACAAGTGTTTTAGATTCAGAGGCTCTGTGTGCCAGGGCTGCTCCATAACCAACAATAGAGAAAGCCATAGCATTCTTTAGTCCTGTTTTCTTACATAGAAGATAAAAAGACTATCACTTTAATATTCTCTCACATCCTGAAAACAGATAACAAAGACAACTCTAGGAATTTAACTTTCACTTCATGTTTCAATAAGACTGCCAGGACATCACTCAAATGAGACTCTTGGAGAATACTTTCCATTCATTTCCAAAGTTGATTCATTTTATTCTACAAGTCATTTGACCTGCTCATAGGCATTTTCCTGCCACACAGTTTCCTGCTGCTCTCTGCCTAGGATTCTTTTTCTTTGTCCAAGCAAACTTGACCCCATTTACCCTCTGGGATTCCTTTGCCAGCAACCACACCACAAAATATTTCTGTTTTTGTAAACTAGTCAGTCTAATTCACGACTTGTTACATGATACCAATTCTTACAGAGTATTCCCCTTGTAAGAAAGTAGGTCTTTCCAAGGAAGGGAGAGTCCTTTCTTCTTTACCTGGAGATGCTGAGCACAGAATTTTGGACAAGTTTAAAAGTTCAACAAGTGCTTGACAAATTAATTAAATCAGTTCCAATTTGGAAGATAAATCTTACTATATTTAATTATATCAAATATAGTAACAATTTACCATTTATAGGTATTATTTCAGATAGTCAAAATTAGAAAGGAACAAATTATCTTCATTCAGTCAGCATAAATACCAAGAATATAAAATTTTACAAACTTTAACACAAAATGGAAGGTGTTACTTAGTAATCTTAAGGTTGAATAACGAAGACTAGAAAATCATCATACCTCATAGTTTAGTAAGCCAAAACCAAAACATTACCATCAAAGGTCCAGTATCTGTTGAACTCCTATACTGACTTTTTTTCATTGTACCTGCTGCCTTTTGTTTTAGCCCACTGAAAATTCTCAAGTTTACTTCTGTCTCTCTCCTTTTTGGGAGGACAAATTTTAGCTATGTTTTCAAAGAATTAACCTTTTTTTTTGAGACAGGATCTCACTTTGCTGCCCAGGCCGGAGTGCAATGGCACAATCAGAGCTAACAGCAGCCTCAAACCCCTGGGCTCAAGTAATTCTCTGCCTTAGCCTGCTGAGTAGGTGAGACAACAGGGACACGCCACCATGCCTGGCTAATTTGTTTTTTAATGTTTTTGTAGAGATGCAGTCTTGCTATGTTGACCACGCTAAAAATGAACACATTTTAATTTAATACTTCTAACACTTTGGGCATTAATGAAAACAGCTCCATTTATAGTGTGAAGTAATGGAACAATATGGCAGGGTATAAAATTTGAATAGGAATACTAAACAAGGGCCGGCCACAGTGGCTCACACCTATAATCCCAGCACTTTGAGAGACCAAGGCAGGCAGATCACTTGAGGTCAGGAGTTCGAGATCTGCCTGGCCAACATAGTGAAACCCCGTCTCTACTAAAATTTAGCCAGGTACAGTGGTGGGCGCCTGTAATCCCAGTTACTCAGGAGGCTGAGGTGGGAGAATCGCTTGAACCTGGGACGTGGAGATTGCAGTGAGGTGAGATTGTACCACTGCACTCCAGCCTGAATGATAGAGTGAGACCTTGTCTCAGAAATAAAAAGAAAATTTAAAAAGGCCCTGGTAGAAAAGTGTAATGAGTTTATTATAAATATATAAGTAAAATTCTCTGGATTAATATTAATTATACTGAAATTAAATTATAATTTACACTTTAAATATAGGTCATAAATTTGGGTTAAATATAATAGATTGACCATAAATTTATTCCCTCTCCCTCCTGAAATCTCATTAGAATTACTCATATAACTCAAGTTATATGAGTATATAGAGAAGATGGACATTGATGATTTTTAATAAATGCTGAATTATAAAAAGTAGATAATGGAGTGGTAACTGGCATGGTAGAACAACTTCGGTGCCTACAAGAAGTGACTGGAACAGAAACCAGCAAACCAGTTTGTCTTCCATAACCCAAGGTAGACTTCAACTTAGAGGGAAATGGCACCTCTGAAAGTAGGGTGAAACATAAAATAAAAGCCAGCGAGGTCAGTTGAAAATCTGTGGTTAGATCCCCAAGTCCACCTGTCCTTCCATCTTACAAGGAATTTAAATGTGTGTTCTCTGGATATATAAAACCTGAAATTTCTGGGCTCACAGATACCATAGCTAAAACCTGAGAGATGGAAAAAAACTGTACAGCAAGAAGCAGAACTCCACCTCTACTTCTGGAAAGCAAGTAGCCATGCTTTTACATCCCAGGCAGAAAATTGGGAGAGCCTTCTCAGAAGGAACTGAATGGTCCCAGAGTAAAGATCCCCAGATAATACACTGAAGTCTCCCAAATGAAATGCTGGCTTCATTTCCAAAACCTCACAGCGAGTCTCCTTAGTGAACAGAAGTCCTGCTTCCAATGAAAGCCAAGGACCACCATTCAAGAGAGATCAAAACAACAGGAAAAAATAATTCATGGGACCCGTAAAATTTTGGAGCAAAACTTTAAAAATATACCCTCAACAAGAGAAACACGAGACATATTAAACTATAAAGTAAAAAATATCCAAGAAGTAGAATGAAAAGACAAACTGGAAAATAGGAGGGGGTGGGGGGATTAAAAACCAATGCGGATACAGGAGTCTAAGCAGCCCAGCATTCTTGAATAACAAGAATATCAGAAAAAATTAACAGAGAAAATAGAGAAGAAAAGAAATTCTCTAGAAGAGATAATCTGAAGACCTAGTAGCCCCAATAAAGGGAAAAGATCCCCACACCAAGCTGCATTACAAAATTTCAGAATCCCAGAGAGAAAGAAGGTCCTAAAAAGCTTCTAGAGATATGTAAAACCCGGTTACAAATAATGTATCACACAATGGCAACAGATTAAAAAACAATACTATAATGAGAACACAATTACAAAATACCTTTAGAACTGTAACATTTAGTTTAAACCTAAATTTTTTTTTTTTTGGCTAATAGTGTATTCAGAAGTAATTTGTATAACAATAACACAAAGAAGAGGGTAGAGAACAGAGCTATTTAGAAGCAAGATTTTATATACTATTGAAATTAACTTGGTATTAATTCTAAGCAAGATTTTATATACTATTGAAATTAACTTGGTATTAATTCTAACTACATTGTTATAAATTGAGTTATTTCTATTAGTATGCATTTTAGTTGTTTTCAACCTAAAATTTTATACTGTATCAAAGAGGAAGGGTTTTAAGACTGGCTGGGTCTCTAAACATGTTCCCATGTGCCCTTTCCCAGGAAAATGTGCTCTAGTACAACTAGAGAGGATAACAAGGCAGAAGGAAACACAGAATCTAGGACTCAGGGAATCTCACAGAAGAGGGCAGTTAAGTGAGATCTCAGAAGACTTTCAAGAGATAGCTTAGAAAAGCAAGCATGTAGCACATCTAGGAAAGCCACTCTACATTGAACTAGGATGACAAAAGGCCAAGGAAAATTGCCCCAAGAGAAATATAAAACAGATGTATTTGAGCTGATGAATATTTTTGATGTGCATGTGACAAATGTTACAACACTTGGGTTAAGAATAACTGTTAGAGAACAGGCAAATGAATATAGTCAGACAATTAATTCTATGCTAAAAATTACAGGATGTGAAAGCAGAGAGACCAGCCAACGGCTACTTACTGCATTTGGCTGGGTAAACTAACATAGGCCAGGAAAAGGATTATCTGGGAGAAGTGAAGAAGTGCTCAGATGCCAGAACTGTTTAAAGGAATGAAGGATACGTAATGCAGATGCACAGCTGAAACACTGTATGACTTAGCAGTAAATAATACTGGCATAAGCAGAATCATGTAAATATTACTGATTTAATAAAAATGTGCTACAATTGGACAAAACAGTGGGAAAAAAATAATGTCATGGTATACCCAGAAAGCTGTGCTTTTACCTGCTATACCAGAAAGTCAATAGACAGTGTGGAAAATTAACTTAGCTATTCTAATTTTGTTGTTTGATTTATTTTAAGACTAAATAAAGATCTTTATACCAATCACATTCTTAAAATTTAACTTGCATGTCAGATCCTTTAAAAGCTGGACACACTAAGCTAAAGACTTTTCTGCATAAATCTGAAACTTGGAAAGATAGAAGAGATTTACAAAGTCCACAAAGAGAGTTCCATGCTAATAGCACTGGGTCCTCATTTTATTTTTAAGGAATCAAGATGGACATATTTTACTTCAAACTATGAATTTCTTAACTTTGTGACTATTTACTTACATGGTTCATGTGGTTGCTCTTTCTCTTTTCTTGAACTAAGAATAAAAAAAAATCAGTTCTGATACAAATATAAAATAAAATAGTTGCTAACATCTGATTGATTATCCTTATGCAAAATGAGACAGAATTCCATTTAAAAATAATTTCCAACTATTTATAACTTAAATTATAGGGCATAATAAATCTCATAAAGTAAAATCTAAAAACTTGGCTTTACTTTTTGTCCTAACGGATATTCTATTCACATTCATAACCAGGCATGGTGGCATGCGCCTGTAGTCCCAGCTACTTGGGAGGCTGAGGGAGGAGAATTGCTTGAACCAGGAGGCGGAGGTTGCAGTGAGCCAAGATCACACCATTGCACTCCAGCTGTGGGCGACAGAGCAAGACTCCATTTTGGGGTAAAAAAAATATCTATCTATCTATCTATCTATCTATCTATTCTATTACAGTCAAATGAAAGAATCCTCATGTACAAAAAAAGGGGCATAACAAATTAAGCCAGATGAGAAATTTAGCTAAGAAATAAGTTTAACTGTTGCATATATGAGCCATGATTCATTGGTATTTTCTCACTCTGCGTTTACACATGGCTTACTTTAATTACTAGAATCTAAGAGCTAGCAGCTCTAAGAACTAGTTCCTGGCCAGGTACAAATCTGTAGATGCACCAGAATCCCTGTAAGCATCTCAAACCACTTATTGGTCATCTACTAATATGTCACTAACAAAAAAATGTGTCTTTGCACAACTGGAAAGTAACCTACCTTACATTTAAATTTTAAAATGAGTATGCAAACTTAATTGGACATAGTATCTGCAGCAAACAAAATCATTTTTTTTTTCTAACAAAGGCCAGAATAATAAAAGCTCCAAGAGGGACTTGGGCCATGCTTTGTTTCCTACACTGCCTCCTCCTTTGATGCTGGAAGGCCTTGAAGGCAAACATTCCTACCACTGAAGACTTGAGGGACATGAAATAGCCTTCACTGCTTCCACACACTCTATGAGAAGCCCATGGCTCTAGAAGGAACTGATAAATACAATTCTGATATGGTTTAGGTATTTCCTCCCCTCCAGATGTCATATGAGAATGTGACCCTCAATGTTGGAGACAGGGCCTCCTGGGAGGTGTTTGGGTAATGGCGGTGGATTCCTTATGAATGGCTCGGTGCCATCCTCACAATAATGAGCAAATTCTCATTCTGGTAATTTACATAAGAGCTAGTTAAGAGTGTGGCACATTCCCCCTTCCCCTCTCTCTTGCTCCCTCTCTCATGTGAAACCACCTGCTCTCCCTTTGTCTTCCATTATGATTATAAGCTTGCTGAGGCCCTCAGCAGAAGCAGGTGTTGAAGCTATGCTCGTAAAGCCTGCAGAACTAGGAGCCAATTAAACTTTTCTAAAAAATAAATTACCCAGACTCAGGTGTTTCTTTACAGCAATGCAAAAATGAACAAACACAAGTCCTGACCAGAGATGACTGACTTAAGGCAGGCAAAATCCACACAGACCGTAAAAGCACAATTAGAAACCCAAATTTTATTGTGCTGCATTACTTCAAATATTATTATAGAACCCTCATTTATATTCTTGCTGTTGAAATCAACTAAAAAACTTGGTTGTATATGGCTTTTTAATCAAATAAACTAGGATTTAACATAACATTTAAAATATAAGCAGGAGTACTGGATGTTTAAATTTATATTACATTAACAGGAAAAGTTTAATAGCTTAAAAGTTTTGAGTAGCATAAACTTGGATGTGATAAACTCATATGGTTAAAGCACTGTATAAGAGGAGGCTGAAATCACAAATTTAATCCCCATTGATGAACAAATGATTTTTTTATTTGTTTAAATAAAAACCAAGCTGAAGCCTAAATTCTATCATTCATCATTAAAATGAACTCTTTGGAGCAAGGGAAAAAGGGTGAAAGACAAAAAATTATGAATAAAAAATTATGAATAAAGATAAATCTATGACTACTCTTAAATCACATGAAAAATGGTGTTGCTAAAAGGTAGCAAAATGTATAAACAGAAAGTTTACATGTTTTCACTCACACAGTAACAACTAAAGAGAAGTATTTCACACATTAAAATAGGACAAGTGAATATATGAAAAGTTGAAAAATTTAAACCAATGTAAGTTTCTCTAAATACTTTCTGTAATACACTCATTATGACAGAGTTTTCAGTCGTCTTCTTGGTGGAAAAAACAATGTCGTCTCACCATCTGTTTGAGATTTTTGCAAGAAGATTGTGCTTTCCCTTGGATCATCAGAAGGGTTTGGCTCCAAAGCTCTATCTACAGAGAAAAAAAAAGTGATAATTCATGCGAATAGAAAAAATGATTTTTAAAGTAGCTACACATTCATTTTAATCACTTTAAATAGTCCTGAAAAAAGTTTCTAGTAATAAATATGAAGGAAATAAAGGCAAAAATATAATAATTCTACTTGGGAATGCAAAATTATAGCCTCTCTGTATACATATAGAATAAAACTGGGCTACGTCAAGGACTTTCAAAGAGACTAAAACTAAATAATCCAATGCAAAAGAGGAGTAATTTACACGCCCTGCTCCTTCTGCTGCAAAACTCTGCTCCTTAGTTCAGCTAAAACCAGGTTCTTGTCACACAACCAAGAAAGATTAGGCTCAAGGACACATTGAAGGGTGAGTAGAACAGAATTTATTTGGCAAAAAGGAAAAAAAAATCTCAGAAAAGCGAGAGGGAATCCTTCCAGCAGGCTCCCAACTCACAGACTGAATACCAGGCCACCACACACAAGCTGAAGAGGCCAGGCTCCTCCCCACTGCACAAGATGCAAACTTCCTGTGACCCCACCCCATTCTCCCAGTGCACAGGCAGGTCACAGATTCTCCGGACACCCTCCCCCTCATCTGCCTCCTGCATCCAGTTCTACTTATCAAATAAAAATATAATCACTTGCCTCTCTACTGATATTCGCAGCACATTTTAGGAATAGGCTCAAGCAGCAACGGATGCTGTGGAAAAATTACTGTCAGACACTAGCTCAATATATCAAACATGCTAAAATAAAGAGCTGTTTTTTGGCCATTATCCCTCAGAAAATAACATGGCTAATTCATTTACTTATCTGTGATTTATTCAGGGGCAATTCATCATGGCAGATTTAAGTGGACTGCATAAAAAGTTCAGTGCTCTAATCTATAAGGACACTTTCATGTCAGAAAATGATTTTTAACTTTTGCCCTCCATTTCCAAAGCTAAAATCTCACTTCTTTCCAACACATGATTCATTTGGGACTTCATCAAGAGTACTTTTGAAACAGAGCTTACTTAGACCTTCTTCTAAAAAATGTTGGCCCTATGTATGTCAAGGTAGGTCTATTTACAGTCCACCTTGCACCAAAGTGAGATAATCCATTTAAGCAAGACTAAAAATAATATTCTTGAATTTTTATTACACAAACTTTGTCATCATATAATAAAAGTTGTAATAAGGGAAAACAATAAAAACCTATGACACTCCTCAGCACTGTCCATCTCAACCCACTTATCTTAAGCAATCTTGTAAGAAACTAGGTGAAGTTCCACTCAGAGTAATAATTAAGGCAATATTTTCCAAATCACATATTAGTAACCATTCCACTTTTTAAAAAGGGGTGTAGTGGGCAAATCACAATCCACTCTTTCCCTTGCTTTTACAAAATCAAATTGCACAGTGGTACAGTAAAAACTAATCAGCCTGTTAGTGAATACTGTCCAACTCAGCATTTCACAAATTTATCTACCCAGGATCCTTTTCTTCCCTCCAACTAAAGTAGTTAGAATCTAGTATAAAAATAATTTGGAAGTTTCTGATTTAGCAGAAATCCGAATCATCCATTTTAATAATACTGCCATCTCACTAGAATATTACATAGCTAAAAAATCTGCTTTTTCTCCATGATTTGAAGTTCATTGGGAGAAAACTATTCTTATGTAAAAAACTTACACAAAAGTCATTTTCAAGTTTTTTCCCACATATTTGACAGTTTGATGACATAATGTTAGCTATGTGGAAAAATAAAATTGTCTGTGCACAACATGACAGGAAGAGACTTGTATAGCCGTCCCTAACCTAAAGCTTCTGAAAAAGTCCATGACTACTTTGTATCAAAAAAGCAAATATATTATCATTTGAGTGTGAAACATAACAAGTAATGTTTGCAGAATTCATATAATGTTTCAGTACCTGTGTCATAATGTTTAATTTGGAATTTTCCATGGAAGCCCAGGAAAATTACATACAAGATTCAAAAAGTAGCAGGCTTACGCCCATACACATATACCCCACACATAAAACCAAGATGTGCTATTGTGTATTTTAATACAAAAATCAAGAAGAAATGAAAACATACAGGAAATAAAACAAGATCAGCCCAAGTAACAAGCTGTCACTCTCCCATTCCCGGGGTTTTAGGCATCTGACCAAGGGGTTGGCCAGTCAATCGCAGTTCATCTGGGACTTCCCAAGAACTAGAGGAGAAAGGATGAACTGGCTCACAGGACTGGTAGCTGACCAGGAGTTGCCAGTGGCTCCCATTGCCATCAAGAGAAGGGTATTTTCAGGAGAGATCAACAGAGAAGAGCATAACTGAGATAGGTTCTGGAGATATCATTCGATTCCTTGGTCAAGCAGTGCCTCACTGACTCCTGTTAACTCCCTGGCTATGCAAGTTAATTTTTCAATAAACATTTTTAACTATTTTGAGGTAGATTTTATTCAACTGGCAACTGTAAGAGACTTGGTTAGTCAGCACTACTGATAGTACTGATGATTACACTAAAGGCAGGAATAGGTAAAAGTCTCTTGCTTACTTCTTTAAGAAATGTCTTATCAAGAACAGAAATTTGCCAGAGCCAAAATAATGCCTTGTTTAAAACTCACAACCATTACTTTTCGTTTTCCTTATGCATGGTAAAAAAAAAAATAGCTCTAAGCAGTACACCTTTTATGTTTTATTTTCTTACAAATGACTTTGACCCCTTTGGAAAATATTGGCTCATCAAGTGTTATTCCTATACTTTACTTAGCCAATGCCCTATTGTTGGTGATTTAGGCATTTACAAAGTTTTGTTCTTATGAGGAAAACCTTCACGTATAGTATCTTGTACTTTTTTTTAGAGATCCTTAGGAAAGATTTTCAAAAGTGGAATGACTAGAACAAAGGTGAGATTGTTTTCATGAATCAATATATAGCGCTAAGTTGCTTTCTAAAGAAGATATGGGCATATTAGGGCACAGTGCTTCAAATCACACCAGTTTTAGCTTCTAGTTCAGCTTTGGATACTTAAAAAAATTCCTACTGATGTGAAGAGGAACACTATTGAGGCTCTAACTTATATTTGTTTATTAGATTATACACTTTGACCATTTTTCCATAGTTAACAATGTTATTTCCACTTTGATGAGTTTCATATCACTTGTACATACTGTATGTACTGAATTCACTAGGAATTTACTAGTGTTTATTTGCATGGGGTTTTCAGAAAACATTCATTTTATGTCTATAGCCTACCACAATTTTCTATATAACTTGTAATTTCTGCTGATGACAAATACCACATATTGCTATTTTATAGAATGGACACTTAAGCCATTAGACAGAAACTTAAACACAAACACTGTTATTTCTGCATTCTCCATTAACTCTTTTCCCAAGAGCCTAAGGAGACTCTGAGAAATCACACTACTCTTTTTTCATTGTCACAAAAGACTGCCAACTATTAAATAAAATATTAGGCCCCATAAACAGGCACATGCAGAAATTTAGAGACATCCAGAGGATAAAAACACAATAACTACACAACTTATATGTGAATGCCTTCAAAAATTATTTTTGTAACCTCCTAAAATGTTTGAAACTAGGAAAATAATTTTGATCTCATGATTAGGGGTTATAACTATCACTGTATTTTAAGACCCAGTGTTTTTGTATTATCAATTTAAGTTACATCGTAATCTGGCAGCATAATAGAATGATGGGGAAACGTATGACTTAAAAAACAGTTATGCTCAGGGCTAAATGTAAACATCCCTCAGAGGAAGGAATCTGTAGACCCGCTGACACTGAATACCGGTTTTTCTCTAAGATTCTATTAGTCGTAAGATCTATCTCAATTGTAAAGATGTTAAAAACGTAACAAAACAATGTATGCAATTTAGAATAAGTAAGATGCATTATTAAAGGCCAAAAGTGTTAAAATTATGCAACTGTAAACTGGCAAGAAATAATTTTTCCTGTCAAAATATTAAAAGGGAGAGGGCAGTAATGAAGGAATTAACTGACAGAAGGAGCATATTCAGAGAAAGAGATTAATTTCAACATATTACTTTCATATATCCCAATTAAATAAAATACATCAACACTTTCTGAGCCAACTGCTGGGCATCAGTTTATGTAAAGGCTTACTGCATTTACCGACCTGCTCTATCATCCCTATACTGTACCTGGTATTAGTTTTATGGCCCATAAAAACATTCCAAGTCTCTCAATTACGATGCAGTTTGAAGGCCAGACTTTTCACACATCAGATGCTACCTACCTGATAGCCTTGAGCTGGCCTGCCTGTATCACCTGAGGGCACACGTGGAGCTCCTTTGTGCCCATCTCAGGCTCACTCATGACTTGGTTCTGCTTTCCCAGGTCGGACAACCCCACCTTGGCCTTCCTAGCCACTGCTGTTCCTCTATGTCAGTTCCCAGTCTTGCCATAACTTTTTAACTCCTCGATCTGTTTTAGTGACTGTGACTGAGCTGTGACATTTCATATTAGGTAGTATACTTTCCCCCTTTATATGTTTCTTTTTTTTTTTTTTTTTTTTTTTTGACAGAGTCTCGCACTGTCACTCACGCTGGAGTGCAGTGGCACGATCTCGGCTCACTGCAAGCTCCACCTCCCAGGTTCACGCCATTCTTCTGCCTCAGCCTTGTGAGTAGCTCGGACTACAGGCACCCTCCACCACGCCTGGCTAATTTTTTATATTTTTAGTAGAGACGGGGTTTCACCTTGTTAGCTAGGATGGTCTCGATGTCCTGACCTTGTGATCCACCCACCTCGGCCTCCTAAAGTGCTGGGATTACAGGTGTGAGCCACCGCGCCTGGCCTATATATGTCTTAAGAGCACTTAACTCTGCTTCTTAGGCTTTTAAGAACATTTATGAGCCAGGTGTGGTGACTCATGCCTCTAATTCCAACACTTTGTGAGGTTAATGTGGGATAATTGCTTGACACCAGGAGTTTGAGACCAGCCAGGACAACACAGTGAGACCCTCATCTCTATAAAACGTATTTTGAAAATTAGCCAGGCATAGTGGTACACGCTTATAGTCATAGCTACTTCAGATGCTCTGAGGTAGGAGAATTGCTTGAGCCCAGGAGTTCAAGGCTGCATTGAGCTACAGTCATGCCACTGCACTCCAGCCTGAGTGAGAGCAATAATCTGTCTTTAAAAGAAAAAGAACACTTCTGGGTTATAAGTACCTCCTTTTCATTTCTCACCATTGACTGTTACAGTTTTAACTCTAAAGCCTAATTACTTTAATAAACTTTAAGAAAGTAAAATAAAAAGGTATTCAAATAAATTCATGAGTCATTCTACAAATTCTAGTCTTATGTAGAATTTACACTCTCAGTTTACCAAGTCTTATATATCCAAACCTTGAAAAACCTAATTTGTACTTCTCAGAGGCCTTGTCCTCACATGTAAAACAAGTATAATTCTTATATCAACAAATTCAAAACATTATGAGGATCAAATGAAATGCAAGAGCAATCTATATACTAAAAAATGAACAATAAATTACAAAGAAAAGCTTTCACAAGTTAACTCAAAAGCAAAAAATGAATGGTTAGCATTCACTGGAAAACCAATGCCAAAATAACACCTTGAGCAAATATGCACTTTGTCTACCCACTGAAGTTAAGGGAAAAACTGTCACACATCATCATCAAGAATCCCTTCCAATGTTGGTTTTTTTTTTTTACAGTAAGCAAATACATGTTTCCCCTGCCTTCTTTTATGTATATTACTGTACATTCTCCTCCTTGCTTTTTTTTTTTTTTTTTGAGATGGAGTCTTGCTCTGTTGCCCAGGCTGGAGTGCAGTGCGCAATCGCAGCTCACTGCAAGCTCCACCTATCGGGTTCACACCATTCTCCTGCCTCAGCCTCCCAAGTAGCTGGGACTACAGGTGCCTGCCACCAGGTCTGGCTAATTTTTTGTATTTTTAGTAGAGACAGGGTTTCACTGTGTTAGCCAGGATGGTCTTGATCTCCTAACCTTGTGATCCACCCACCTTGGCCTCCCAAAGTGCAGGATTACAGGCGTGAGCCACTGCACCCAGCCCCTCATTGCTTTTTTTTACATAATATAATCTGGAAATCACTCCACAGCAGTAAAGAGAGATTTCATTCTTTTTTATAGCTCCATAGTTCTCCTTTGCATTGTTGTATCAGTTTATTTTACCAGTCCCTTTCTAGACATTTGAGTTATTTCCAATATTTTGCTATTGAAAATAATAGAACAAAAATTTTGTGTTTATGTTATTTTATATTCATGGATACACCTTCTGGAAAAATTATTCACAGTAGAATTTCTGGATTAAATGCATTTACAGGGGATCTGTTCCAAGATGGTCAAATAGGAATAGCTCCGGGCTGCAGCTCCCAGCGTGATCGACGCAGAAGATGGGTGATTTCTGCATTTCCAACTGAGGTACCTGGTTCATCTCATTGGCACTGGTTAGACAGTGGGTGCAGCTCATGGAGGGCGAGCCAAAGCAGGGCAGGGCATCACCTCACCCAGGAAGCTCAAGGGGCCAGGGGATTTCCCTTTCCTAGCCAAGGGAAGCCATGACAGACTGTACCTGGAAAAATGGGACACTCCTGCCCAAATACTGTGCTTTTCCCAAGGTCTTAGCAACCGGCAGACAAGGAGATTCTCTCCCATGCCTGGCTTGGTGGGTCCCACACCCACGGAGCCTTGCTCACTGCTAGCACAGCAGTCTGAGATCGAACTGTGAGGTAGCAGCGTGGCTGGGGGAGGGGCATCTGCCATTGCTAAGTCTTCAGTAGGTAAATAAAGTGGCTGGAAGCTTGAACTGGGCGGAGCCCACTGCAGCTCAGTAAGGCCTACTGCCTCTATAGACTCCACCTCTGTGGGCAGGGCATAGCCAAACAAAAGGCAGCAGACAGCTTCTGCAGGCTTAAACGTCCCTGTCTGACAGCTCTGAAGAGAGCAGTGGTTTTCCCAGCACGGTGTCTGTGCTCTGAGAACAGACAGACTGCCTCCTCAAGTGGGTCCCTGACCCCTGTGTAGCCTAACTTGGAGACCCCTCCCAGTAGGGGCTGACCGACACCTCATACAGCCAGGTGCCCCTCTGAGATGAAGCTTCCAGAGGAAGGATTAGGCAGCAATATTTGCTGCTCTGCAATATTTGTTGTTCTGCAGCCTCTGCTGGTGATACCCAGGCAAACAGGGTCTGGAGTGGACCTCCAGCAAACTCCAACAGACCTGCAGCTGAGGGAACTGACTCTTAGAAGGAAAACTAACACAGAGAAAGGAATACCACCAACATAAACAAAAAGGACATCTACACCAAAACCCTACCTGTAGGTCACCAGCATCAAACACCAAAGGAAGATAAAACCACAAAGATGGGGAGAAACCAGAACAGAAAAGCTGAAAATTCTAAAAACCAGAGTGCCTCTTATCTTCCAAAGGATTGCTGCTCCTTGCCAGCAATGGGACAAAGCTGGACGGAGAATGACTTTGACGAGTTGACGGAAGTAGGCTTCAGAAGGTCAGTAATAACGAACATCTCTGAGCTAAAGGAGCATGTTCAAACCCATTGCAAGTAAGCTAAAAACCTTGAAAAAAGGTTAGACAAATGGCTAACTAGAATAAACAGTGTAGAGAAGGCCTTAAATGACCTGATGGGGCCAAAAACTATGGCACGAGAACTTAGTGATGCATTCACAAGCTCCAATAGCCAATTCGATCAAGAGGATGGAAGGGTATCAGTGACTGAAGATCGAATTAATGAAATAAAGAGAGAAGACAAGGTTAGAGAAAAAAGAGTAAAAAGAAATGAACAAAGCCTTCAAGAAATATGGGACTATGCGAAAAGACCAAATCTACGTTTGATAGGTGTACCTGAAAGTGATGGGGAGAATGAAACCAAGTTGGAAAACACTCTTCAAGATATCATCCAGGAGAACTTCCCAAACCTAGCAAGGCAGGCTAACATTTAAATTCAGGAAATACAGAGAACACCACAAAGATACTCCTCGAGAAGAGCAACCCCAAGACACATAATTGTCAGATTCACCAAGGTTGAAATGAAGGAAAAAATGTTAATGGCAGCCAGAGAGAAAGGTCAGGTTACCCACAAAGGGAAGCCCATCAGACAAACAGTGGATCTCTCGGCAAAAACCCTACAAGCCAGAAGAGAGTGGGGGCCAATATTCAACATTCTTAAAGAAAAGAATTTTCCTTCGCTGTGCAGAAGCTCTTTAGTTTAATTAGATCCCATTTGTCAATTTTGGCTTTTGTTGCCAATGCTTTTGGTGTTTTAGACATGAAGTCCTTGCCCATGCCTATGTCCTGAATGGTAATGCCTAGGTTTTCTTCTAGGGTTTTTATGGTTTTAGGTCTAACATTTAAGTCTTTTATCCATCTTGAATTGATTTTTGTATAAGGTGTAAGGAAGGGATCCAGTTTCAGCTTTCTCCATATGGCTAGCCAGTTTTCCCAGCACCATTTATTAAATAGGGAATCCTTTCCCCATTTCTTGTTTTTCTCAGGTTTGTCAAAGATCAGATAGTTGTAGATATGTGGCATTATTTCTGACGGCTCTGTTCTGTTCCTTTGATCTATATCTCTGTTTTGGTACCAGTACCATGCTGTTTTGGTTACTGTAGCCTTGTAGTATAGTTTGAAGTCAGGTAGTGTGATGCCTCCAGCTTTGTTCTTTTGGCTTAGGATTGACTTGGCGATGCGGGCTCTTTTTTGGTTCCATATGAACTTTAAAGTAGTTTTTTCCAATTCTGTGAAGAAAGTCATTGGTAACTTGATGGGGATGGCATTGAATCTGTAAATTACCTTGGGAAGGATCCCATTTTCATGATATTGATTCTTCCTACCCATGAGCATGGAATGTTCTTCCATTTGTTTGTATCCTCTTTTATTTCCTTGAGCAGTGGTTTGTAGTTCTCCTTGAAGAGGTCCTTCACATCCCTTGTAAGTTGGATTCCTAGGTATTTTATTCTTTTTGAAGCAATTGTGAATGGGAGTTCACTCATGATTTGGCTCTCTGTTTGTCTGTTCAGAGTGAACAGGCAACCTACAAAATGGGAGAAAATTTTCGCAACCTACTCATCTGACAAAGGGCTAATATCCAGAATCTACAATGAACTCCAACAAATTTACAAGAAAAAAACAAACAACCCCATCAAAAAGTGGGCGAAGGACATGAACAGACACTTCTCAAAAGAAGACATTTATGCAGCCAAAAAACACACGAAAAAATGCTCACCATCACTGGCCATCAGAGAAATGCAAATCAAAACCACAATGAGATACCATCTCACACCAGTTAGAATGGCAATCATTAAAAAGTCAGGAAACAACAGGTGCTGGAGAGGATGTGGAGAAATAGGAACACTTTTACACTGTTGGTGGGACTGTAAACTAGTTCAACCCTTGTGGAAGTCAGTGTGGCGATTCCTCAGGGATCTAGAACTAGAAATTCCATTTGACCCAGCCATCCCATTACTGGGTATATACCCAAAGGACTATAAATCATGCTGCTATAAAGACACATGCACACGTATGTTTATTGCGGCATTATTCACAATAGCAAAGACTTGGAACCAACCCAAATGTCCAACAATGATAGACTGGATTAAGAAAATGTGGCACATATACACCATGGAATACTATGCAGCCATAAAAAATGATGACTTCATGTCCTTTGTAGGGACATGGATGAAATTGGAAATCATCATTCTCAGTAAACTATCGCAAGAACAAAAAACCAAACACCGCATATTCTCACTCATAGGTGGGAACTGAACAATGAGAACACATGGACACAGGAAGGGGAACATCACACTTCAGGGACTGTTGTGGGGTGGGGGGAGGGGGGAGGGATAGCATTGGGAGATATACCTAATGCTAGATGACGAGTTGGTGGGTGCAGCGCACCAGCATGGCACATGTATACGTATGTAACTTACCTGCACGTTGCGCACATGTACCACAGAGCCTAAAGTATAATAATAATAATAATAATAATAATAATAATAAAAACAAAAAAAAGAACCTAATTTGGGCCCAGGCTCCACTATTCACTCTCTGTGGAATTTTAGAGATGTCATTCATCTTCGAAGCATTATTTGAGATTGAATGCTTACCTCATTGGGAAGTCATTCACAGTCAGGCTGAGTCATGTGAATTCCCCTCTCCTGTTGCTCTAACATTTGCGCTCATTGTTTTGCATACAAGACAATGACTTACTCATAATGCTCAATTTAAATTTCTTCTTGATTGATCTACTAGATAAAATTTGCCTTGAGGTTCTTATTACAATACTCATTACAGCCACCATTAGAACATGGATTTTTAACTGTTCTCCCACTAATATAATTGCTGTTAGACTGACATGAATAATCTTTGCTCTCATTAACATAATAAAAAGCTGTTAGCTGCATTCTTTCAAAAAAAAAAAAAAGAAAAGAATTTTCAACTCAGAATTTCATATCCAGCCAAACTAAGCTTCATAAGTGAAGGAGAAATAAAATCCTTTACAGACAAGCAAATGCTGACAGAGATTATCACCACCCAGCCTGCCTTACAAGAGCTCCTGAAGAAAGCACTAAACATGGAAAGAATTAACTGGCACCAGCTACTGCAAAAACATGCCAAATTGTAAAGACCATCGATGCTATGAAGAAACTGCATCAACTAATGATGCAAAATAAACCAGCTAACATCATAATGACAGGAACAAATTCACACATAACAATATTAACCTTAAATGTAAATAGGCTAAATGCCCCAATTAAAAGACACAGACTGGCAAATTGGATAGAGTCAAGACCCATCAGTGTGCTGTATCCAGGAGACCCATCTCATGTGCAGAGACACACAAAAGGATCAAAATAAAGGGATGGAGGAAGATCTATCAAGCAAATGGAAAGCAAAAAAAAGCAGGAGTTGTGATCCTAGTCTCTCATAAAACAGACTTTAAACCAACAAAGATCAAAAGAGACAAAGAAGGCCATTACATAATGGTAAAGGGATCAATTCAACAAGAAGAGCTAACTATCCTATATATGCACCCAATACAGGAGCACCCAGATTCATAAAGCAAGTCCTTAGAGACCTACAAAGAGACTTAGACTCCCACACAATTATAATGGGAGACTTTAACAGCCCACTGTCAATATTAGACAGATCAACAAGACAGAAGGTTAACAAGGATATCCAGGAACTGAACTCAGCTCTGCACCAAGCAGACCTAACAGACATCTACAGAACTTTCCACCCCAAATCAACAGAATGTACATCCTGAGCACCACATGGAACTTATTTGAAAATTGACCCGATAATTGGAAGTAAAGCATTCCTCAGCAAATGTAAAAGAACAGAAATCACAACAAACTGTCTTTCACGCCACAGTGCAATCAAATTAGAACTCAGGATTGAGAAACTCACTCAAAACTGCACAACTACATGGAAACTGAAGAAACTGCTCCTGAATGACTAAACTGCTCCTGAATGAGTAAATAATGAAATGAAGGCAGAAACAAAGATGTTCTTTGAAACCAATGAGAACAAAGACACAATGTACCAGAATATCAGGGACACGTTTAAAGCAGTGTGTAGAGGGAAATTTATAGCACTAAATGTCCACAAGAGAAAGCAGGAAAGATCTAAAATTGACACCCTAACATCAAGAACTAGAGAAGCAAGAGCAAACAAATTCAAAAGCTAGCAGAAGGCAAGAAATAACTAAGATCAGAGGAGAACTGAAAGAGATAGAGACATGAAAAACCCTTCAAAAAATCAATGAATCCAGGAGGTGGTTTTTTGAAACGATCAACAAAATTGATAGACCACTAGCAAGACTAGTAAAGAAGAAAAGAGAGAAGAATAAAATAGATGCAATAAAAAATGATAAAGGGGATATGATCACTGATCCCATAGAAACACAAACTGCCATCACAGAATACTATAAACACCTCTATGCAAACAAACTAAAAAATCTAGAAGAAATGGATAAATTCCTCGACACATACCCCCTCCCAAGACCAAACCGGGAAGAAATTGAATCTCTGAATGGACCAATAACAGGCTCTGAAATTGAGGCAATAATTAATAGTCTACCAACAAAAAAAGTCCAGGACCATACAGATTCACAGCCAAATTCTACCAGAGGAACAAAGAGGAGGTGGTACCATTCCTTCTGAAACTATTCCAATCAATAGAAAAGGAGGCAGTCCTCCATAACTCATGAGGCCAGCATCATCCTGATACCAAAGCC
Organism: Pongo abelii; assembly: GCF_028885655.2. NCBI lineage: Eukaryota > Metazoa > Chordata > Mammalia > Primates > Hominidae > Pongo > Pongo abelii. The sequence continues at coordinate 33,234,718 of NC_072005.2, read as the reverse complement.
TGGCAGAGACACAACAGAAAAAGAGAATTTAACACCAATATTCCTGATGAACATGGATGTGAAAATCCTCAATAAAATACTGGCAAACTGAATCCAGCAGCACATAAAAAAGCTTATCCACCACGATCAAGTTGGCTTCATCCCTGGGATGCAAGGCTGGTTCAACTTATGCAAATCAATAAACACAATCCATCACATAAACAGAACCAATGACAAAAACCGCATGATTATCCTAATAGATCCAGAAAAGGCCTTTGACAAAATTCAATAACCCTTCATGCTAAAAGCTCTCAATAAACGAGGTATTGATGGAACATATCTCAAAATAATAAGAGGTATTTATGACAAACCCACAGCCAATATCATACTGAATGGGCAAAAACTGGAAGCATTCCCTTTGAAAATCGGCACAAGGCAAGGATGCCCTCTCTCACCATTCCTATTCAACACAGTGTTGGAAGTTCTGGCCAGGACAATCAGGCAAGAGAAAGAAATAAAGGGTATTCAATTAGGAAAAGGGGAAGTCAAATTGTCCGTTTGCAGATGACATGATTATATATTTAGAAAATCTCATCATCTCAGCCCAAAATCTCCTTAAGCTGATAAGCAGCTTCAGCAAAGTCTCAGGATACAAAATCAATGTGCAAAAATCACAAGCATTCCTGTACACCAATAACAGACAAACAGAGAGGCAAATCATTAGTGAACTCCCATTCACAATTGCTACAAAGAGAATAAAATACCTAGGAATCCAACTTACAAGGGACGTGAAGGACCTCTTCAAGGAGAACTACAAACCACTGCTCAATGAAACAAAAGAGGACACAAACAAATGGAAGAATACTTGGGGAACCTACTCCCAATATTTTAAAGTAGGTCCTTTCTATTCTCCGTTAAGTGTCGGCTGGCTGAGAAATAAAGAGAGACAGTACAAAGAGAGGAATTTTATAGCTGGGCCGCCAGGGGTGACATCACATATCGGTAGGACCATGATGCCCACCTGAGTCTCAGACCAGCAAGTTTTTATTAAGGGTTTCAAAAGGGCAGGGAGTGTAAGAACAGGGAGTAGGTACAAAGATCACATGCTTCAACGGGCAAAAAGCAGAACCACTGATAAGGGTCCAACAAAGATCACATGCTTCAGAAGGGTCCAACAAAGATCACATGCTTCAGAAGGAACAGGACAAAGGGCAAAAGCAGAACCACTGATAAGGGTCTATGTTCAGTGGTGCACGTATTGTCTTGATAAACATCTTAAACAACACAAAACCGGGTTCAAGAGCAGAGAACTGGTCTGATCACAAATTTACCAGGGCGGAATTTTCCCAACCCTAGTAAGCCCGAGTGTTCTGCAGGAGACCAGGGCATATCTCAGTCCTTATCTCTACTGCACAAGACAGACATTCCCAGAGCGGCCATTTATAGACCTCCCCCTCAGAACGCATTCCTTTCCCAGGGTATTAATATTAATATTCTTTGCTAGGAAAAGAATTTAGCAATATGTTTCCTACTTGCACATCCGTTTATAGGCTCTCTGCAAGAAGAAAAATATGGCTCTTTTTGCCCGACCCCACAGGCAGTCAGACCTTATGGTTGTCTTCCCTTGTTCCATAAAAATCACTGTTATTCTGTTCTTTTTCAAGGTGCACTGATTTCTTTTTTTTTGAGATGGAGTCTTGCTCTGTTGCCCAGGCTAGAGTGCAGTGGTGCGATCTCGGCTCACTGCAAGCTCCGCCTCCCGGGTTCATGCCATTCTCCTGCCTCAGCCTCCTGAGTAGCTGGGACTACAGCAAACACACATGTTTTGCAATCAGTTTTTACAGTTAACACAATTATCACAGTGGTCCTGAGGTGACGTACATCCTCAACTTACAAAGATAACAGGATTAAGAGATTAAAGTAAAGACAAGCATAAGAAATTATAAAAGTATTATTTTGGAACTGATAAACTTCCATATTAAGATGAAATCTTCACAATTTATGTTGTTCTGCTGCGGCTCCAGCCTGTCCCTCCATTTGGGGTCCCTGACTTCCTGCAACAGAAGAACAATCCATGCTCATGTATAGGAAGAATCAATATAGTGAAAATGGCCATACTGCCCAAGGTAATTTATAGATTCAATGCCATCCCCATTAAGCTACCAATGACTTTCTTTACAGAATTGGAAAAAACTACTTTAAAGTTCATATGGAACCAAAAAAGAGCCCGCATTGCCAAGACAATCCTAAGCAGAAAGAATAAAGCTGGAGGCATCACGCTACCTGACTTTAAACTATACTACAAGGCTACAGTAACCAAAACAGCATGGTACTGGTACCAAAACAGAGATATAGACTAATGAAACAGAACAGAGGCCTCAGAAATAACACCACACATCTACAGTCATCTGATTTTTGACAAACCTGACAAAAACAAGAAATGGGGAAAGGATTCCCTACTTAATAAGTGGTGCTGGGAAAACTGGCTAGCCATACACAGAAAACTGAAACTGGATCCCTTCCTTACACCTTACACAAAAGTTAATTCAAGATGGATTAAAGACTTAAATGTTAGACCTAAAACCATAAAAACCCTAGAAGAAAACCTAGGCAATACCATTCAGGACATAGGCGTGGGCAAGGACTTCATGACTAAAACACCAAAAGCAATGGCAATAGAAGCCAAAATTGACAAATGGGATCTAATTAAACTAAAGAGCTTCTGCGCAGCAAAAGAAACTACCATCAGAGTGAACAGGCAACCTACAGAATGGGAGAAAATTTTTGCAATGTACCCATCTGACAAAGGGCTAATATCCAGAATCTACAAATAACTTAAACAAATTTACCAGAAAAAAACAAAGAACCCCATCAAAAAGTGGGCAAAGGATATAAACAGACATTTATCAAAAGAAGACATTTATGCAGCCAACGGACACATGAAAAAATGCTCATCATCACTGGCCATCAGAGAAATGCAACTCAAAACCACAACGAGATACCATCTCACACCAGTTAGAATGGTGATCATTAAAAATTCAGGAAACAACAGATGCTGGAGAGGATGTGGAGAAATAGGAACACTTTTACACTGTTGGTGGGACTATAAACCAGTTCAACCATTGTGGAAGACAGTGTGGCAATTCCTCAGGGATCTAGAACTAGAAATACCATTTGACCCAGCAATCCCATTACTGGATATATACCCAAAGGATTATAAAGCATTCTACTATAAAGACACATGCACACATATGTTTATTGCAGCACTATTCACAATAGCAAAGACTTGGAATCAACCCAAATGTCCATCAATGATAGATTGAATTAAGAAAATGTAGTACATATATACCATGGAATACTATGCAGCCATAAAAAGGATGGGTTCATGTCCTTTGTAGGGACATGGATGAAGCTGGAAACCATCATTCTCAGCAAATTATCGCAAGGACAAAAAACCAAACACCACATGTTCTCACTCATATGTGGGAATTGAACAATGAGAACACTTGGACACAGGATGGGCAACATCACACACTGGGGCCTGTCGTAGGGTGGGGTGGGGGGGCTGGGGGAGGGATAGCTTTAGGAGAAATACCTAATGTAAATGACGAGTTGATAGGTGCAGCAAACCAACATGGCACATGTATACCTATGTATCAAACCTGCACGTGTGCACGTGTACCCTAGAACTTAAAATATAATAAAATAAATAAATAAATGCATTTACAATGCTGTAAGATTATGTCAAAGTTTTCTTTATGGAGCTGAGCCACTTTGCATTTCCACCAGCAACACCTTCACAGCCACACCAAAGAATATATTGGAAAGTTTTTGTAATTTCTCCCAATAAGAGAAATAGTTTTCATTTGCCTTTCTCTTATGTGTTAAGATGTGTTTAAAGATCATCTGCATTTTTTTGTGACTTGTCTATTGATCACTTTGTTGCCTACTTCTGGATTCACTTAATTTCTTCAAGTCAGCCTGTTTCAGGTCCTTCTAATTTTTCTGTTCACTGTTGACTCTCATCTGAACCACTCCATCAGCTTCATAGCTGGTCTGCCTGCTTCCACCCTCACCTGCATCCCACCATATTCTCACAGAGCAGCTAATCTGATCTTTTTCTTAAAGAACTATCAGTATTCCCTGGGCTATATTCCTCCAATGGCTTTTCATCACAAAGTGTATAATCTTTGTCAAGGCTCATATTGCATACAAGGTCTTAACCCACCTGGTCTGCCTTTCACTCTGCTGCAGCCATCCTTTTGTCTTTCTGTAAGGTCTTAACCACCTGGCCTGTCTTTCAATCTGCTGCAGCCACCCTTGTGTTTTTTTGTCCTTTGGTCAAACCAAGTTTGCTTCCATTTAAGGAACTCAAAAGCAGCTATTCCTCTGTGTGGAAGCTCCCCACATCCTCACAAGGTTCCCCTCACTTTTAGAACTGCTCACATGTCACCTAAGGAAAGCAGCCAACTTCTGCCTCCTTCTCTACTGTAAAACCGCCCTCCTCCTCAATCCATTGCTCTGTTTTGCTTTCTTCTAAACATTTCACCACCTCACATTCTTGATTATTCAAGTGCTATTGATCCCTAGCTCCCTCTAGAATGTAAGGTTCAGAGTTAGGATGGGGAGTCTGTCTTGTGTAGTACCATTTGCCCTGCATCTGGAACACATATGCTCATTAGATATGTTTCAGTATACCTAAAACTAGTTAAGTTCTCCCAGTTTTCCCACATCTTCTAAGATTTCTTCTAGTGCTGTCTCCTGATTGGTCATCTAAGACAGCATCAGAACTCTTAAAGGGGCAGCTATACAGAACTGCCAAGAACCACAAAAGAGCTACCAAGAATCACAAAAACTTTAATGAGAAATGCTAATGTCCAGTGAAAAGTCAAATGGTTAACTTCAGTTTGGCAAAGGAACATTTAATACTAAACTACCTTAACTACAAAATGACTCATCCCATTGATTTATGCCCTGAGACAAAAATATAACATCTGAATTTTATAGGGAGGTACAATGCATCAGTTATCAAAGTACATTTTTTATCTGTGTCCCCATGATCAAATAAAATGTAACTGTGTATGATGTTACTATAAAAGATATCCAATCATAAATGACAGGTAAATAAGTAATGCTCCAACCAGTCCATGGTATACCAAGATTCTATTAGAAGGCATGAAATAGAACAGGGTGCAGGTGCACAGGCATGGAAAGACATCCTGGAGTGCTCTCTAGATGTCAAGCACTGTTTCAGGAACTTATGTCATTATTTCACTGTGTTAGGTAAAAGTTAGAAAGCAGCGCATATACAGTAATCTTGTTTTTGAAGAAATGTTATATTCACATGCATAAAGATTAAGAAAGAATCAATACCAGAATCATAATGAATGTTAGCTTTCAGTATTCTGAGTATAACAAATTACTTTTCTGTATTTTCTGTATGTTTTCCATTAAACATATTGGAAAGGAGGGCTTAAAATAGCTACTGAAAAGAGGACAAGTCTGTTGCTCAGAGGCTTTTTCACTTCATATTGTCCATTCTTTCCTTCCCTCACCCCTAGGGTAGGGGAAAGAAATGGGTCACTGGAGAACACCTTTACCCCCAAAATTAGTAAAGCTTCTAAAGTCAGAACATAAAAGGCTGCATGAAAAATTGGTGAGTAATAGTGAAACTGGATAATAAGATCACAGTACCTTATTTTGTGTTACAGTTACTACCTTGAGTTACATTAGCTATGCTGCTAAATGAAGGTAAGGTAGTAAAAAACACTTTTGAGTAATCTGAAATCTATTCCAGGTTCTTAGAAACAGCTTTTTGAAATGCCTTAAATAAATCTTGTTCTTCTGAAATGTTTCAGGAGAGAAGACAAAAGTAGAGCATAACTTGTGTCTAACTTTTTCTAAACAAACAAAATAATTCAATTCCTCATTGTAAAAAACCAAAAGGTTTCACATCTAAGTAGAAATTTCTCAGTTTCCAGGAATACCAATATAAAATTGTCTCAAATAAAGATTTTAAAAGCAAACTTTCAATGTGTCTATACTTTTATCATTTGGTGTTCTGCTGTGTTCCTATGAAAAGTTAATAGGCAAATGATAAAATTGAGATTTTGCTTATTGTTTTATCGAATTCCACACAAATACAATTAAAAAGACAAATTGAAATAAAAATTTAATGGTCATGGTAATCAACACAAAATGAGAAATTCTGTGCTCGCAAACTTTTTTTAAAGCTATTCTGCTGTAACACTCCTTATCATCCCATGCTTAATGCCTGGTTCCTTACCTGCCTCTTGCCACCTTTTCCTGTCCTATGCACTCTCAGCTTCAATTCACAGTAACCAAGAGAAATTCTTTAGAATTTATCAACTTGTTTATTTGAATGACAAACCTGAGCTATTTCACTACCTCTACTTTTATTCTTACCCATTGAAATAAATGTATAGACATGAGATAGGGCCAGGCAAGATAGCAGATGCCTGTAGTCCCAGCAACTCAGGGGGCTGTGGTGGAAAAATCTATTGAGCCCAGGCCAGCAATTTGAGGCCAGCACGGGTAACGTAGTCAGACTCTCCTTTATTTAGAAAAAAAATGAAGAGGTAAATGTTGCCTTTGAGTTGTGTAAAATGAACTTTAAATGGAATACATAATTTAAAAAATCATTTAAAAAATCATTTTAAAAGACAGATCTACTTTACAGGTAAAATATAAGATGTATTCTGGAGTTTTAAAAACTTTAAAGAACTAAATTCAGCATATCTGTCATTTCCATGTCATTCTGAGGACTTAAAAACCTTAGTTCTGTTTAGTAGCCGTCTTACTAGCCATTTAAGATCTCTTTTTGTTTCTTCATTAGCAATATAGGGAGAACATACAGAGGCCTTATCTGTATTTGGAGGGGCCAAATGAGACATACATAAAATGTGTTGTAGGCTGAGTGAGGTGGCTCACGCCTGTAATCCCAGCCCTTTGGGAGGCTGAGGTAGGTGGATCACGAGGTCAAGAGATTGAGACCATCCTGGCCAACATGGTGAAACCCCATCTCTACTAAAAATACAAAAATTAGCTGGGTGTGTTGGCGCGCGCCTGTAGTCCCAGCTACTCAGAAGGCCGAGGCAGGAGAATCGCTTGAACCTAGGAGGTGGAGGTTGCAGTGAGCCGAGATCGCACCACTGCACTCCAGCCTGGCAACAGAATGAGACTGTGTCTCAAAAAAAAAAAAAAAAAAAAAAGTGAAAAAAGTGTTGTAAATCCTGAAGAATGACAATAAAGAGCCTATTTTGGGCTGTCAACCAAAACTACCCATCTACTAACTCATGTATAAAATCACTCAGTCTTACCTTACACTTCCAAGCAAAGCAGAAGTTTACACAAGTACTTACATCCTTTGTGGATAAAGGTATAATCAATTAATTCACATAACGTATTTATTTATTCTAAGACAATTCTGAAATATCCTGAAAAGTGAGTATAGTACATCCCAGTTACAAAGTCACATTAATCATGAGTCTTAATTATTCTACCTTTTCAAAAACTTAAGAACCCAACCAAAGTTTATATAGAAGAGCTACAAGACATTTCCTCTAAATTAATGAAATCTCTGACATTTAAATGAAACCAATGAACCAACTGGATTTAAATATCTTTACGATACAGTGTTTTCTATTTTGGAAGATTTACTTTTTATTCAAGACATATTGTTACCCAGAATTATTTTTACCTAGATTTATCTCTTTCCAAAATTTTAGAGGCAAAATTTTAAATGTTTCCTCTTTTCTACCTCCTCCCATCCCCCTGCCTCTCCCAGCAGTTTAAAGTCTGAAGAACTCCAACTCTCTTATCTTTGAACAAGATGCTTCTGGCAGGAGGGGGAAAGAGGAACCACGGCAACAAACACTCTTGTGTAGTTAAGGTCTGGCATTTTGACTTTCTTTATTATTATTATTATTATTATCATTATTATTATTTTACTTTAAGTTTTAGGGTACATGTGCACAATGTGCAGGTTAGTTACATATGTATACATGTGCCATGCTGGTGTGCTGCACCCATTAACTCACCATTTAGCATTAGGTATATCTCCTAATGCTATCCCTCCCCCCTACCCCCACCCCACAACAGTCCCCAGAGTGTGATGTTCCCCTTCCTGTGTCCATGTGTTCTCATTGTTCAATTCCCATCTATGAGTGAGAACATGCGGTGTCTGGTGTTTTGTCCTTGTGATAGTTTACTGAGAATGATGGTTTCCAATTTCATCCATGTCCCTACAAAGAACATGAACTCATCATTTTTTATGGCTGCATAGTATTCCATCCCTTTGAAAACTGGCACAAGACAGGGATGCCCTCTCTCACCACTCCTATTCAACATAGTGTTGGAAGTTCTGGCCAGGGCAATTAGGCAGGAGAAGGAAATAAAGGGTATTCAATTAGGAAAAGAGGAAATCAAATTGTCCCTGTTTGCAGACGACATGATTGTATATCTAGAAAACCCCATTGTCTCGGCATTTTGACTTTCAATCTTTACATTACAAATTGAAGTCTAAACTTATATTTCATCTCTTTGAAACTTTTGACCATGAACCACCCCACCTCTCTTTTAGAACAAGGAGGTAAATGAAGTCCAGAATAAATAAAAGGTAAATGAAGTCCAGAATAAATGTGGAGACCCATTTTGTGTTAAATTGGGAATTTTCTTTCTTTCTTTTTTTTTGAGACAGAGTCTCGCTCTGTCGCCCAGGCTAGAGTCCAATGGCACATCTCAGCTTACTGACACCTCTGCCTCCAGGGTTCAAGCAATTCTCCTGCCTCAGCCTCCCAAGTAGCTGGGATTACAGGTGCCCACCACCATGCCTGGCTAATATTTATTTATTTATTTATTTGTAGTAGAGACGTGGTTTTGTCATGTTCGCCAGGCTGGTCTCAAACTCTGGACCTCAGGTGATCCACCTGCCTAGGCCTCCCAAAGTGCTGGGATTACAGGCCTGAACCACCGCTCCCAGCATAAACTGGGAATTTTAAAGTAAACAGAACTTCATGGGTAAATTCCTTTGGGGGAAAACATGTTAATTTTTCTGCAGCCCTGGCAGTAACACTTCACATCTTTCCCAATTATTTTAAGCACGCTCCATTTTCTTTCCTTCTGTGTTCAAATTATAGTTAGAAGGAATTAGCAGCTTCTATCAAGGTGACTTACAACAACCTATTAAGAATACCATGGCAACCTCTATTTTGAATTTAAATAAGAAATTCCAAAATATTTGGGTATGAATTGTCCTGAGTATTAGTAGTAGTATAATTTCTTCCATACTGTAATAAATGGAAGGAAGGGAACACTTGGGCACTTACCTGGTTCCTTTACTTAGGCACCATCTGGATAGGTAAAGAAAGAGAATGGGATAGGTACTGGAATGCTGGGGTATTTGAGATATTATTTAGAAACAGGAGAGAATATGCCAAAAAAAAACCCTCAAATAATGCTTCTTATGCCAAAGGATAATAAATAGAGACACAAGCAGGAAGAGGCACAAAGTGGAGGGTCCCATGCCAGCCTGGAAGAATGAGATGAGACAGCAAGAACTAGGCATTTAGGTAGGGAGGAAAAAAATTCACTGGACCCTGTGGGGAAGACTAAGGGGTGGGAATGCAAGGCAGAGCCAGTCTTTGTTCCTGGTGCCCAGCCCTGGGAAAGCTGGCTACAGGCATGAAGGAGACTGATGTAGAGGATACTTCCCAGGGGACCCTGGGGAAAGTGGCAGCCAAAGGTGTGCCAAGGGCAGATGGCATCCATCACCTCCTTACCTTCTGGAATCTCTCGGTCATGGATGTGGTGTACATGGAGGCTCTCAACAGCTTCAAAAGCAAATTCAGTAGGCTCTACAACAACAGGCACTGGTGCTACTGGCGTTGTGTTCCCAGTTGCTGCCTCACAGATCTCAGGCTCACAGGGCCACACACGTCCCCGGTGCCAGCCCCACTTGGGGCACACACAACAGTTCAGTGTGTTCCCCATGGGGCGCCTCTACTCCTCTCTGCTACTACCTGTGCCTTAGCTTGCAGGTTTGGCCTCTCACACCTGCTGCTCTAGGCCAGGGCTTCACTGCACTTGCAGAGATGGTCTTGTCTGCTGCTCTCCTGCCTGCCCCACAGCTCAGCCCTGGGTGGCGCTCAGGCCAAGGCCCACACCCCACCGCCTCCCTTGAGCTGACTTGTCTGGGAGGGCGAAGACCAGCTGGCTTTTAAATAGGTTGTGAACCCAACAAACGCTGAAGAGACACAACAACTGCCTGAAGAGACTACAAAGGGAGCTGCTCCTCCTGCAATCACCTCCAGACTGAAGCCCACTGACCCAGGGGGATCCCAGGCATGTGGCTCACAATGCCCCACCCGGCTGCCCCATCCCACATTTCACAATGCCCTGCCCAGCTGCTGCCCTGCCCCACAGCTCACAGTGTCCCAGCCTGGGCTACCCCACCCTGTCACTTATGATGCTGCTGCTTTCCTGGCCCCTTGTGCAGTGCTATTGGGACTAATGCTTTCATTCATCACAAGCTTCCTGAGCTTTTAGGTCCTGAGGAAAGCACAGGCCGATTTGTTAGTTGAAGCCATCCTCCTCTATAAGTCTGCAGGAAGGCCCAGTTAGTAGAATGGGTCCCATTAGCAAGTTCGTTTTGCCAGGTAGTACATTTTTCATTTGCTCACTGAATTTAGATATGCCTAAATTGTTGAATGTTTTTGTATCTAAACAATCCCCTCCTGTCTTCCAAGGGATAATTTTTGTCAGAACTTTGTCCATAGCAATTCCTGGGACCCTAGTTCTACTCTCAATAGAGTTATCACTGTGTATCTTGCATAAGATCCCAGGACACATCCTGCCTCCACTTCCTTGTTTATAAAATAGGTACCTAACTTGTCCCCACAAGCTCTGAAATACTGAAACTGGCCCACTCCCTTTTTTCCCCTCTGTTTCTTCCTTCCATGGCAGGGTTTTTCTGATTTCCTTTCTTTGATTATCAATGCACTAAGCATGATTTTCTCATACAAACTTGAGAACCATAAAGTAGAGTACCATAGTCCTAATTCAGTAAAGATGAATAGTCAACAACTGGCAAACAGTATGTGCTTGACAGTGTTCCAACTGTGGTATGCTCATTTAACCCTCAGAAATAATCTCATTTTACAAATTTTACAGAATAAATTGAGATGAAGAAGTAAGTAAGCTCCCCAAAGTCACAGGACTGCTCGCGGATGGCCAGGATTTGATCCCAGGTAGTCTATATTCCCCAATTCCCCCAGCCTGATTATCAGAAAGTGAAGGTGGAAGTCGATCTTTTAGAGGAAGTGATATTGTAGGTTAGTATAATTTTTAAAAGAACAATGATTTTTTCATGTTGATTTAAAAATGTCTCCCCTTCATTCTTCATTCAGTGGCTGATACTGTCCCCAGGGTCCCCTGGGAGGTATCCTCCACATCAGCCTCCTTCATGCCTGTAGCCAGCTTTCCCAGGGCTGGGCACCAGGAACAAAGACTGGCTCTGCCTTGCATTCCCACCCCTTAGTCTTTCCCCACAGGGTCCAGTCAATTTCTTTCCTCCCTACCTAAATGCCTAGTTCTTGCTGTCTCATCTCATTCTTCCAGGCTGGCATGGGACCCTCCACTTTGTGCGTCTTCCTGTTTGTGTCTCTATTTATTATCCTTTGGCATAATAATAATTAAGTCCCTTCTACGTGCCAGGCACTGTATATATGAAACAGTCCCCACTCTCAGAGAGTTTAGGCAGGTAAGCAAACAAAGGCTTAGAGAGTTCAGTTTTCTGAGACCACACTTCTGGACAGTGCATGAACCTGGGATACAAACCCAGGCCTATTTGATTCCAAATTTGTGCTGGGGTGGTTTTCATTTTATTCTGAAAACATGAGAATCTTTGAACCATACAAAGGTGAGGCATCACTGTCATATGTGTGTGCAGTGTGGTCACTCTGAACAATAACAAAGGATTGCAGGCAACAACAGGATCAACTAACAGGCTTCATCTTAGAGAAGAGTAATGTTAAAGTCAGTGGCAGTGATTAAAGCAAAGGGAAAAGTTTTGTGATCATTTGGGAGATAGAATAGGTAGTGCTTGGTAATTATATGTTAAGAAGAGGGGAGATACAGGGAAAACAGAGCTTCTAAGGCTCTGGTGTGGTGGACTGGGGAAACAGTGGTGCCTTTCTCCTAGCAGAGAATGTAGGAAGAAAAATAGGTAAGAAGGAAAAGATAGGTTTTTAGTCTCAGCATCACATTAAAATGGAGCTCTCTAGTCAAGAGTTGGATATAAATCTCTGTAGACTAAGTCCATTTGTGACATCCCAACATATGTTTTCAAAAATAATACACACACTAAATCAAACCATTAAGAGTAATTGGGGAAATTCCCTAAAATTTACATGCTAAAAATGTCACCATATTTTAGCGATTACTTTTATGGAGCAACTTTGAATCTATGTTTATAGCAAATGAGGCATCTTGTATAAAATAAAGCTATTAAATGAAAACATTTATAATTGTATTGTCCTCAAAGAACAGAGAAGGCAACTGAAGCCATGAGCATGGAGATAATTGCCTTGAGAAGTTGTGTATAGTAAGGGGAATCGGAAAGAAAGACTTGGAGAATAGGGAGATTTACATGGCATTAAGTGAAGCTTGCAAAAGCTAGGCCAAGTCAAGGGACCTGCATATGAATCAGGAATAGCTGCTCCATTGAGTCTCATCAGAATGGAGAGGATGTCTGCTTCTCATTTCTGTAACTGCAGGACCTAACACAGTGCCTGGTCAATAGGTGCTGAATACATATTATCCCAATGCACAGAGTCAAATTTTGCCAGGAGGGCAGGAAAGCTAAACATTGTCTATGGCAACTTAGTGACAAGGGATGTGCATGAGTGAGCTGGATGTCAGGCAGCGGGGAAAGTGAACTGGAGGTGAGAAAACAATGACACAAACTGAGGGCTTCTCTTCCCAAATATTTCGCTGAGAAGAGAGATGAGGTAGTAAAGGAGATATATGGTAAAGCAAGGCTTTTTATTCTGAGATTTTTAAAAAGGGTGGGTATACTTCTATGTTAAAGGGTAACAGCCAATACAGAAACCTCACTTCTGAAGTCAGAGAGAAGAAAAAACAGAAAAGGGCCCTGAGAAGGCACAAGTGCATGCAGTCCAGATCAAGGAAAGATTAGTTTTGGACTCAGACAAAAGCAAGAAGGGAGAAAGGACCATGTGACTATAGAAATATTTCTGGTAGAGGGGAGGTTTAGGAAGAGCTCTCTTGAAGACCTCTATTTTTCTCTGTTTTAATATACTTTTCAGAAAACTACTCTGGAAAAAGAAAATTCTGTATAGAGAAGTCTACACTTGTTGATACACCTATCAAGAAAAGCTTGATACACCTAATGAAAACCAAATAATGTCTTCTCTAAAAGGCAGGTAACTTGAAAAGCAATCTGAGCAAAAATCAAGGAGCTCAAGTATAAATAAGTATATAACAAAAGTAAAACATGAGTTTAATTTTTCTCACGAAGAGTTAAATAGCAACAACTTTGGAGGAAGAGTAAAAAATAATTAAGAAAATTATATGCATTTGCAAAAAATGTATTTACAAACCCTATAACCACAAAAGTGGCCATGAAAAGGGCCCAGAGGAATTGTTATCATAGGAAGAAAAGGATCACTTCAAAAAACAGGGAAGGAGTGATGATTAATATTTAATTTAATTCTATTGAAAAATTTAAATAAAGTTTGAGGATAAGTATAGGTGATATGTTGAAATGCAGGAGACCACAGTGGAAGGAAAAGAATTCAAGGAAGTTCAGTTTCAGTAACTAACATCTAGTGAAATCCTCAGGATTCAGTGGCTGCATTCTGTGTTAAGAATAATATTGTCTGAAGTCTTAGAATTTTAAACTTGCTAAGCAGGAAAATATTGGAAAGCACTGTTATAAAAATAGCTTTTAAAACATTTTAATGGAAAGGAATATTGATGTACATTTTAAAAAATCTTATCTTTCTATAACATTGGCAAGGCTGAGGCAGTAAAGATAAAAAAATAGAGTAATGTGATTTGAATTAATCAGGAGTTTGATTACGTGAAATAAGCTGAGACCTTGTTTACTCATGACTCCAGAGTGAACTAATTAATTTATTCATTCATTCAACACCCATTTGATACCTGAGCCCTTAGCACATGCCATACACTTTGCGTGAGCACTGGGGATATTGCTTTGACCAGTATAAACAAGATTCTTATTGTTCTGAAACTTATTTTCTAGTAAAGAAGTTAACAGACTGTGTTGCCCATCACTCCTGCCTGCATTACGTAAGAGGGCTACTGATGTCCAGCTATTGTATTTTCATTCCAGACTGCTTGGTAGATGAAGAGAAGAAGGAGGAAGGATTTATAGAAGGTACACATAGCACAGTGCTTACAAATCACTGGCTTAGTCAAATAGCTATAACAAGCTGCAGGGAAGCTCAGAAAACATAATCACATAGCTAGGGTGATAAATGCAGAAGAAACAATTGGATATGAAAAGGAAACTAGCATGATATGTCACAATCTCTAAGGGAAGATTAGGGAAGTTTCAGCCTAAAGCAAGAATAATCACAACAAAATTGTATAATCTTTTGCAAGTACATATGAAAAACATACAAAGTTTGTCATAATCTTTCCTTAAGCTAAGAGAACAGAAAAAGTGGAAAGAAGATTAAACTATAGAATGAAGTGTTGGTTTAGAGGCAAGAAAGATTTTGTGGCAGTCAAAAGATCAGTCTTATATTGTTGCGGGATTTAGGAGGACAAGAGAGACCTCGGGTTAAAACAGGAGAATCTTTTATTGAGTGCACTCAGGCCCAGCAGACTCACATCCAAAGACTGGGCCCGAAACAAAGACAGCACTTGACTTTTATACACACTTTACAAAAGGGGGTAGGCTAGCTTGAAGCAAGCTTACAGTGGCATGAAAGCAGGGATACAGAGGCAGGACAAAGACAGTTAATCAAATTGTAACAGGTTCATAACTCAGGATTGCACATAATTGTTGCTATGCAACCCAGATGTCCATTATCTAGGTTTGCCTAGGCACGGGCTTATCCCATAACCTTCACTATGGTGTCTAGATAGCTGTAGTTCAGGCCTGCTCAGGCTTCTCATGACCTTCGCTGTGCTTTTTAGATAAAACAGAATACTTGAAGTTACTGGTTACAGAGAACAAGAATCTATAAACTCATACCCCAAAACAAAGGAAAATTTTTCTTCTCCCTACGTCGAGGGAGTGCTGGGAGAGTCTCCAGAGTACATTAGATAATATTATCAAGACTTTTCCTGGGTCTGGGATGTGCCTGTTTGTGCCTCTGGGACAAGTCAGCCTAATACAGGAAAGCTTATTTCTCTTTCTTTTCAATTTTATTTTTCTTCGATTTCCCACCTCATTGTGGTATATTACGTGTATATTGTGAGTAATTGGATTTATCTTGGATATATTAACTTGACTTTTTAAAAAGTCATTTTTATGGGAAATTTACCAAGTGTTCTATAAAGTACTGTCCCATCAGACATTAATAATAATCTTCCATATTCTTGAGTATTTTAATGGCTCCTTCTAAAGTCTTCCATTTTTTAGTTTAGATTAACCTGGGAATGATGTTTGAGTATTGTCTCATCCAAACTTGCTGTTACCCATCCCCATCATAAGTCAGAGAGGTCTTGGTTATTTTGTGCTCCAGCAATTAATTCATCATGAACCCTGGAGTTATTTGCTATTCTAATCATTTGTGCTAATTCACTTCTCATAAGCATAATGGATTTACCATTGTTAACCCATAAACCATATAGAACTTATACATCTGGTTTGACCCCATGTGCTAAAGTTCTACATATACCCTGTAACTCTTGCCTAGTATAAAACTTATTTTCAGTAGAGATAATATTTCTGCACTCATGTCCCTATGTAACTTTTACTGTTACTGCTGGTCAGGCTTTCCAGGGGTCATCATAACCTCCTGGGTCCTCTGCATGAGGGACATATTCTTCAGGATAACTTTGTAATAAATCTTTTATCTATCTAAATCAATAGTACCTAAAGTCTTGAGTAACAAGGTTAGTACTTGGTTTTTCTTAGCTCTGTGAGCTAATGTGACCAGTGCCTGAGGTTGTGTGATAAGGCCAACAATCAGCCTGGTCTTTGCCAGAACTGTTTTTCTAATACATTTCTCTACTGATTTCCAGGGGTCACTGCATGTCAATATATGAGTTCTGGCATCGCAATTTGTTTAAATGTTTTGTGAATGACTAGCAACATAGTAACTTAATATAATTTCAAATATAATTTGCAAGTAAAATGTTGACATGGTTTGATTGCGTCCCCATCCAAATCTCATCTTGAATTCTCACATGTCATGGGAGTGAGTTGGTGGGAGGTAATTGAATCACGGGGGCAGGTCTTTCCTGTGCTGTTCTCGTGATAGCGAATAAGTCTCACATTATCTGATGCTTTTAAAAAGGGGAATTTCCCTGCACAAGCTCTCTTTTCTTGTCTGCTGCCATGTGAAATGTGCCTTTCACCTTCTGCCATGATTGTGAGGTCTCACCAGCTGCA
This sequence comes from Pongo abelii, assembly GCF_028885655.2. Taxonomy (NCBI): domain Eukaryota; kingdom Metazoa; phylum Chordata; class Mammalia; order Primates; family Hominidae; genus Pongo; species Pongo abelii. The sequence continues at coordinate 33,218,109 of NC_072005.2, read as the reverse complement.
TGGAACTGTAAGTCCAATAAGCCTCTTTCTTTTTGTAAATTGCCCAGTCTGTATAATCACTGTTTTCAGATTCTAAAAGTAATTTTGGATAATTCCACTAAATCAAGGCAAATGAACACTTGAATTCAGTTCTATTCCTACCCAAATTCCATTAAAATGACTGAATATAAACAATTGAATAAGAAACATAAAAACTGAGCATAAAAAACTAAAAGGAATTAAAAAATAAAAAAAGAAATGAAAAAAGCAAACAGGTGATGGCTTCAAAGTTATAGAAATTGGAAAATGGATGGTCTAATGGTTGCTGACATAAAACAGAAAAAGTTGAAATCCAGCTCTCAGACTTGAGGGACTCCCATAAAAAGAAATCAACCTAATGCCTTGGGATAGAGTGAAGACAGCCACCATAACAACAACAACAAAATGAAGTAGGCAATACAGAGTAGCAATGGCAAAACTTAAATATTATTACCACAAGTAAGTGTGAGAATACTTAGTGTGTGCATTGTCTAATCAGCCCACAGCGTTCTGATTGTTCATGTAACTCAACATGGTGAGCTAATCTCATTAAGCCTAATCCTAAGCAAAGCCAGAAAGTCACTGATGCTGTTTATGGCCTGAGAGTTCTTAAGCTGTCATTCTCAGTTGAGGGTGGCTAGATATTTCAGATAGCCATGAAAATTAAGTGCTTCTTAAAGCAAACAAAGAAATGTCTCAGAGAACAAGACAAGAGAATAGGACAAGAACAAGAAACAGAACAAGAAAACATCACTATATAGTAGAAGGATGCCTGTTCAAAGATTTTGTTCGGTAGCTGCTTAAGTCCTTCTTGGACCTGTAAAGATTATCATGTGTGGTTAACTTCTCAATGATCTGACCACACTCTTCCAACCACTGAGCTCCATTTTTCAATGTGGTGCTGGCTTCTTGATAGCCTTTCGCCACTCCTCATAATCATCCTCAGAGAGAACAGCGTAAGCCACAGAGTGCACAAGCCTGCAAATCAGCCACTGGTGAATGGAAGCAAGCAGAATGTTTTACCTCAGAGGGGACATCACACATGCTCAAAAGTTAAAGAAACCACTGCTTTTTAAGGACACTTGAATTCAACATTTACACAGTTCCAAAGGGGTATTTAAAAACAGTTCTCCCATTTTCTAACTAAACCACTTCTACTGCAAGATGGAGAGTGCACAGTAAGTTGCATGAGTTAATTCCCTGCAGCAGAGACATACAGGACCTGTGCATTATCCATGTGTACATGTGCGGTAAGCAGGTATCAATACGAGGAAGCAGGAGGTATGTTTCAACATAGCAACATAATGCCCAATGTGCCTTGAGCTCAGGAGTTTGAGACCAGCCTGGGCAACATAGGGAGACTTCTTCTCTACAAAATAAATATATTAAAAAAAACCTGTCTTGGTAGCATGTACCTGTGATCCTAGCTGCTTGGGAGATTAAGGTGGGACAACTGCTTGAGCCCAGAGGTTTGAGGCTACGGTAAGCCATAATCACATCACTGTACTCCAGCCTGGATGACATTATGAGACCTTGTTTGGAAAAAAAAAAAAAGCCTAATGTGCTGTCCCATGAAAGATCCAGTCTTTCAGCAGCTACACCCATGTATTCACAAGTGCATGCATCATGCATTCAGCGGAACACACTAAGGCACGAAAGCAGCCAGCATCTGAGCATATCTGCAGCTATCATCACTGGCAGGAAAACCTGACATCAGGGTCATTTAAAGCCTTTCAGATAACTCCTTTCCTGCTCACAATGGGTTCCATGAATTATTTGTTCAAGTCATAGATCAACCAATGTCATAAGGATAAGAGAGGGATAAGAAAACACTGTTTTCTTATGACAGTTATGACAATGTTTGAGTTTTCTAAGAAAGGGACCAGTAACTAAAGTTGATTCTACATGGGATGCCTCCTCTTTCTGCACTACTGGTGATGAGTTACGGAGGGCTATACAGGTAATTGACTTTGGATTTGGCCACACATCTAGTCCCTGCCATAGGCACAGGAGGAGTAGGTGGGAGGGAAAAGGGGCAGGCAGTAGAAGAATATGCTCCTGTGAAGCCAGCCAACATGCCAGAAAGTACAACTCCAATGGTCAAAAATAGCATTTTCACATTTCACTTACCTTCTGTGGCAAAATATCCAGATGGCATAATGTTTCCTCCATGTATTTTAATACTTTTAAAAGTGTCTCACAAAATACACTATCCTATAAAAATATGGAAACACCATGGCTGGAAAACCTTTCAATAAACCTTGTAGCCAGCATGCTTCGCATGGCTTTGTATTATTGTTTTTCCAGCGTCCATGAGAATACTGAGTGGTCAAATAGGAATACAGCCTTCCGTTGGGCTCAGGCATGAGCTTTGGAAAACAAATTGGGTATAGATGTGCCCAAACAAGACTAAAATCTGTTCTGTACATAAAAGTCAAACAAAAACAACACTGGGGAGAGCCAAAGTTGCCAGGAGAGTCATCAGAGAAACATCAGTGCCTACATGCACCCAACTCTGTAAAACTCATATCCCAACATTTATATTTTTGTGCAGAAATGGAAAGGGTAAAATGCACATCCTAAATTGCTCAAGTACAACTTTGCTCCCTGATACTGAAGAAGCTCCTAATCAGGTAAGACACAACCCAGTAGGCAGCCAATCCATTTCTGCCCAGAAACATGTGGGTGCACACAGCTCACTGCCCTGTGAGTATTTCCATGATGACAGACAGGGCTAGGGTACTGGATTCCACATATAATCTAATATGCTATAAAGTACATAGTTTTAGGATGCTTTTTTATAAAAAAAAAAAAAGGAGAAGAACCTAGCTTGAATTTTGGAAAAAATAAAATCCTGTAAAAATCAAATGCCCCTATACAAATAGAATATGCCTCTGTGGTGTTTTCATATGGACACTGTTCTATATTTACAGCCTTCCTCTCTCCACTGCCTCACATTGATGCCTTTTGTACTTTCTGTAGTACTTAGAATTCGATGTCAAATCAACAAAAAGTTTAAGAAACAGATCATGTGAGAACAAAACCTAGATGAAATTAATTTAAGTAGCTATTACTAAAAACATAATTATTTCATGGGTAAAATATAATGCCCTGAGAATTCCTATGTATTCCTCATCATTTTTAAAAACCACTAGTCATACTGTACTCATATGAAACCACCATTCTTCCCACAATTGGTAAATATTACTAAGATTTTCAACTAATCAGTAATCCTAGAATAGCTTTATATTTTTGACAGTCAAATAAAATAAGCTTAATAATTATTTTCCTCAATACATAAGATCACGATTTAACAAATAAGATTCACAAATTCCTCAGGGAATACATAAAATAAAAAAAAAAATAAGATTCACAGGTTCCTTAGAGAATACATTTAGATTTGGGTACTAGGAAGCAGACAGGACAAAAAGCCTGACCAAAAGGAGCAGCAATAATGCAGCCACAGATGGACACTGCCCTTGTACCCACAACACAGCTCTTGGTGATGAAAAAAAAATAAACCACAACAATTGAGAAGAATAGCTGCTAAAGAACATATATCTACATATCAGAGCACTTAAAGAAGATCATCACAGGCCAACCAAAATTCTTTATCTTCCCAAAGTCACAACACAATGCTGGTAAAACTGGAATCAGAATTCATACTCCAAGGATTTTGCCTGACACATTGAGTTGCTGTTTCTGAAACAACTATTGGCTAAAACTGACCATCTGTGCCACTCTGCCTTGAACCACCATTATCATCCATGGGCTTTTACTCCTAAGTCAACTTGACAACCTACCTGAAAGAACCTTTCAACTTTGGGCAAACAATAAGGAAATGGTGAGGACCACAGTTAGGAAAAGCAGCTGATTGACAAAGTGGTTGCCAAGAACTCTCTGCTATGCACGACACTGCACCGATACTTACAGCCTCTTTACAGTAGAGTTAAAGTTGCACTGAAAGACTTTGAACAATTACATCCTTTTTCTGTCACTGGGAGAGTAAAAAATGAAAGGTCACCATTGCTCTGTTGATAGAATGTGTGTCCTACAGCTAAACACCAATAAAAACAAAAGGTGGCCTGACACTCCTAAAAACGGTCAAGCTTTATCTTTCCCTACCTTTTTCCTCAAAGTTGAACATAACTATGTATCTCCTAGTCTTTTCATTTACATCTAATGGACATAAACCTATTTATTCCCCTGCCACAAAAATATACTAGCAAAGCTATTTGCAGTAGGAAAAAAAGAAAAAGAGAATTCTAGCACTGGCTGTGTATGTGACTGACTTCTGGATCTACTCTCTAAAAGTATTCTTTACTTTTTTAGCTCAGAATTATCAAGTAACTTGATCTTTAGGTAGCAAACTGGGAGATTCAGTATAGATCCACTTGACTCAAAAGCTCCTCATTGTTTCATCTTTAAACTGGAGTGGAAAAAAAATACAAACCTCTAGAACATTCCCAATTCAGCACCAATAAACTCTTCCTCTCTCCTTTCCTCACCAAAGCATCTATAGTTCCTTACACATCTTTCATCATGGTCCACCCTCACCCACCAAGGCTTTCGTGAGTCCCAATCACCCATAAATTCTTCTTACTGCTCTCCACCCACTTGTGCAGCCTCCTTTCATCTCCCACTCATCCTTCCATGCACAACCTCCAGATTTCAAGCACACACAAGCCTCACCATTCTCCTTTTCTGTACATTCCAATCCATGCCTATGTCAACATGTTATCCTTCTGAGACACACCTCAACTACAGCAGCCCTGGACCACCCATCTCTGTGGCTCTCTTCAGTTTGTTGCTTCGCAATCAACTTTAAATGCCTAAGAGTGAGGATAGTCTCTCCTCAGCTCGGGATAAATTCCTGCATTCTCTCTCAACTACCTAGTGGTTGTGTGCGCTTACCAAAGATATCAAATCCATGTCTTAGTTTCTCAATATGTAAAGCAACTGCTTGAAAAGAGTGTTATCAAAATTAAGTGAGGCCAGGCGTAGTGGCTCATGTCTATAATCCCAGTACTTTGGGAAGCTGAGGTGGATGGATCACCTGAGGCCAGGAGTTTGAGACCAACCTGACCAACATGGTGAAACCCCATCTCTACTAAAAACACAAAATTAGCCGGGCATAGTGGCACATACCTGTAATCCCAGCTACTTGGGAGCCTGAGGCAAGAGAATTGCTTGAACCCAAGAGGCAGAGGTTGCAGTGAGCCAAGATCATGCCATTGCACTCTAGTCTGGGCAACAAGAGCAAAACTCCATATCAAAAAACAAAAAACAACAAAAAAAAAATCCACGTCTTAGTTTCTCAATATGTAAAGCAACCGCTTGAAAAGAGTGTTATCAAGATTAAGTGAGGCTGGGCGCGGTGGTTCATGCCTGTAATCCCAGCACTTTGGGAGGCCAAAGCAGGTGGATCACTTGAGGTCAGAAGTTCAAGACCAGCCTCGCCAACATGGTGAAACCCCGTGTCTACTAAAAATACAAAAAGTAGGCGGGCATGGTGGCAGGAGCCTGTAATCCCAGCTACTCATGAGGCAGAGGCAGGAGAATCACTTGAACTTGGGATGAGGAGGTTGTAGTGAGCCGAGATGACACCACTGCACTCAAGCCTGGGTGACAGAGTGAGTCTCCATCTCAAAAAATAAAGATTAAGTAACATTAGGTAAAAGATTAATTAAAAAGAGATAGGACCACAACTATAACCACAAATGACCTGTTCTTTCTTATTCTCCCATATAATTTAAAATTAATTGGCTGGGTGAGCTGGCTTATGCCTGTAATCCCAGCACTTTGGGAGGTTGAGGCAGGCAGATCACCTGAGGTCAGGAATTCGAGACCAGCCTGGTAACATGGTGAAACCCTGTTTCTACTAAAAATACAAAAAATTAGCTGGGCGTGTTGGCACGCGCCTGTAATCCCAGCTACTCGGGAGGCTGAGGCAAGAGAATTGCTTGAACCTAGGAGGTGGAGGTTGCAGTGAACCGAGATCGTGCCATTGCATTCTAGCTTGGGCAACAAGAGCAAAACTCCATCTAAAATAATAATACTACTAATAATAAAATTCATCTTCACATCTTAATCCATATTCACCCATTTTTATCTAACTCCCTTCTTGCTTGTCCATTAACTGCTGGTCCTAGTTAATGCAACTAGAAAGTAATGGACAGTCTGCAATAAGAGATGGGGCATAAAAAAGTCTGGAGAGCTGCCTAACACGTCCCTCACCTCCATACCCAGAGCACCATCACCACCCACTCCATGAGCTATCACAGTCATCAACCATCCCCAATCTCTCTCGTTAAATATGTAACCCCAAGGGTTGTTGTCTAGCCAAAGTTCACACTTGCAAACATAAAGACTAGATATGGAAGGTATTTCCTACAAGCGAATGCAGTGCTGACCTTTATCCAATAGCTTATAAAGCAGACAGAGCAACCAATTCATGAATCATTTAACAAACGTTACAGAAAATCTCCCCTAACTTTAATAACAGGAAAAGATGCAATTCAGATAGCAACAGAACCTGGTTTTAGCATTGACCACTCAATGTTAAAGAGGCAAAAACAAAAAAAAATTAAGATGAGTTTTCTTATAACAAAGTATAAATATCCTAGGGGAATAAAATAATTTAACAAATGTTTACGAGTCTTAATTTTCAAAACTGCTCTGGGGAAAAATGCTTACACACATGCGCAGTAGAACTGTCCTACATGGACCAAGCCTCTAATGAGATGAATTTATCTCATCTGTCATCATTTGTCACTTTCTCAGATCTCCAGAGGCACGCCCAGATGGAGCTAGGAGAAAGACCTCATAGGACGTGGGAAATGCCAATGAAAATAATGCCCTCATCACATGTATAAACTATTCAGACTTGTCTGCAGCTGCTGGTGCAAGAAAATCAAACTCTAGAAGTGTAAAGAAAAGGAGCACATGGAACTTTACTTCTGTTGACTAAAACAAAGAAAATAACTTGCTTCATTTTCTTTAATAAAAGTCTCAAATTCCAAGGAGAAGAAGATTTGGAGAGATGTTTACTGTATTTAATGCTTAAGTACTATATTGAGTCATGCCATACAATCATACAAACGAACTGAGATAAAGCTTTTAAAAAGATATATGTCAAAACTTTCATACACTTAAACTTTCATAAACTCCTTCATATACTTAAAACATATTTTAAGCGTATAAAAGAGATATAGGCCTAGAAAATTCCAGGACTATAAGGATTCCTAATGTCTGTTCCTGTACCATCTAAAGGAAAAAATAAATAGGCTCTTACCTATTAAAAGTGTAAGTACTAAAATCTCAAAGCAATTTTCTCCCACTCATAAACCCACTCTCTCTCTATCTCTCTCTGCCCCCGTCTCTTCTGCTTTCTCTCCCCTTCCCACCCTCTAGCCTCTTGCAACATGTACTATGTCATACTTGCAACATGTATCTGACAAGTCTTCTAGGGTCATAGCTTGCTCTTCTGGTAAAAGCTTCTCATTTTTCTTCAGTGATATGGCTATCCTAACAATTGGCTGGTGTAACTACCTCCAAGAAATGAAGATAAAGAACACAAAGCTGCATGGGTCCATCAGAAATCTTGGGGCTAGTTATGCTTCTGAATTCAGAGTTTTCCAATTTTATATAGGTATGTGCACATTCTAGACCATTTATCATAATGCTCCCTGCAGGCTCTGGGGTAACACTGTTTGCTATAATATATCCACTTTCTGCAGAAAAATGTATGAATATCACATGCAGTGAGATTCATAAAGATTATAATAGCCTCATGTCAGTTCTGATTAGATTTTGCTGCCAAATGACTATTCCCCAAACTTAGGACAAAACTTTTGGAATTCAAAGGCTTTTGGATCTTGGTGCAGATAAGAGATGGTAACTCTGCACCTGGTTTTAGGGCAGTTAATCAAATGCTATTCTTCTTTGGGTTCTTTCAAGTTAGAAAGTCAAGAATCACAATTTCTTTCCATCTACAAAATCCCAGATGGTGTGTATGCTGTTTCCAAAGGTTTTTGTTTTTGTTTTTAGACAGGGTCTCACTCTGTTGCCCAGATGTAAGTGCAGTGGTGCAATCACATCTCATAGCAGCCTCAACCACCTGAGCTCAAGTGATTCTCTCAGGTAGCTGGCACTACACTTGTGCACCACTACACCCAGCTATTTCAAAATTGTTTTTTGAGAGATGGGGTCTCTCTGCATTGCCCAGGCTGGTCTTGAACTCCTGGGTTCAAGTGATCCTCCTGCCTCCCAATTTCTGGCATTACAGGTGTGAGCCACCATACTTGGCCTGCTTTCAAACTTTTTAATCTAATCTGGTATTTCCATAACACATCACAGTAGAAAGAATGTAGCCTTTGGAGCCCAGTAGATGTGAATTTAAATTCAGTTTCTTCCACTAAGTGTTTGACTTACTGATGAACAGTGATAGCACTTACCTCTTGGGGTGAGAGAAATAATCAGTGAAGTAATGTATTTGAATGATTGATTGAATGTATTCAGTACATGACTGAATAATCATCTCCACAACTCTTTACTCCTCACTGCATCCTAAAATACAACTAATAATCTACTTCATCCAGCCTTCACCCATCTTTATTCACCTCTCTCTGGATCCACCAGTTCCCTTTCTCCTCAGGCTAAGGAATGCTATAATATCCACTGTCTAGCAGCAGGGCTTCCACTCCCAGGAGCCACATCTCTCGGTATGATGGTTTTATCAACCACCTCCACGTGCACCCATGGACTCAGCTCTTATGATGACCAGCAAGGTCATCATAATACCTGGTAAGTACATGGTATCTAATTTGACAATTTGTGGTTCCACGACACCCCAGTATTAATGGTTTAATAGGATTGTATTTATTATGATTATTTGCAAGTCCTAATGAATAGGGTATTCTTTTTTACTCCCAGAAATATGACCTAAAAACTTCAATGAAATAACAAAGTGGTACCAATCTGGCATCTAACACCAAGAGGACGGTATCAACAGGCTCTCTAGATGCTCGTCTTTCTTTGGCATGTCAGTGAGGCAGAAGCAGCTGTTCTTGTCTGTCTCTCCCACTTCTGATTGACTAGTCCATGCCCACTACCCACAACCTCCATTTTTGCAATGCAGATAAATGTTGCAGCACCCATGCAATTGAAAGTTCTCCAGTTAAGGTTAGAAGTCTCCTCGAACGCAAGAGGGAAAGGCCTCATTTTTAAAAAGCTTCTGTAAAGGAAATACTATACTCAATCAGTACTTTGTTCTATTTTTGCACACTTCCCTAAGCTAAATTCCCTCTGTTGGTTAAAATAAAAATAAACATAATCTGATCTTTGTACTCTGTAAGAAAGGAAACCGCAGATGCTAAGAAATAAGCACTTTGTACAAGGTCTGATATTTCACAGGTTTTGCATAGAAGCAAAGGCAAAAACTGACTACAGTACCGAACAGTCAGAAACAGTATCACGCTATTATACCCCTTGGAAGTGAACTTCAAATGCATTATAGCCCTTCTAACTGGTCATCATGACAAACTCCCCTGCCCTCCTTGTCCTCATCATCATTTTACCCTGTTGCCCATCTCAATGGTCCCTATTTGATCTTATTCTTGATATAATCTTTTTTCCATCACTAAATTTCTTCCTCTGGACCATAGGGAGCAAAACTAAAAAAAAAAAAAATCAGAAAATACATGACCTCCCTTTAACTTTAGTGAAGAAGAACCCGCCTATGTAGATTAGGGATATTAAGCTTTGACCCCTTCTCTCTCAGCCAGCCAGACAGAAGCCCAGAGGACTGTGAAGCTTCACTGTGTAAGAAATCTTAGGTGCTAAAGCTACAAGAGGCATAGAATATGCCCTTATGTGCAACACAAAATTACTTTTCTAACTATTGTAGAATGAAAACTAGACTTTTGAAGTTCTTTGCTACTATTTTCACAACAATGTAAAAAGATGTGTGGGGAAGCATCTTAAAGAGCGAACAAGTATTGTAATGCAAATAATACTAATAATATAATTACATTAACAAATTTTCAACAGTTCTGTTTTTTCACAGATAGAAAAATAAACATTTAGCTATCATTCTTGCAATAGACATGCTATGTCCAATACACAATCATCAAGAAAGTAGCTGTTCTAAAATGTGCACAAGTTTGCCACTTAATGCTTCTATGATGACCGAGTACGGTGTTCTCACTGTACAAAGCCCAGCTTTTTAGCACCTTCCACCAAAGCAGCTTCATCTGTCAATAAAGAGTTGGTGAAACATTGACAATCACTCATAATGGTAAAATTCTGTTTAGTGTCATTTTTCAAATTAGCAAAACTCACTCTAGTTAAAGAGGCCTGGCATCATCTGCACAGTAGTAAGGACTCAGGGTATAGCAGCACTCACTCTTCCTACCACCGTGGTCCTGAAATAAGCGCTTCTGTTAAATGGGAGCACATGGACCTAGAGCTAATTCACCAGAAGAGTGATTTACATTCCTGCTACTTTCACGGGCAAGTTCTCTCTAATTAATCTAAGTAGTATTCCCACAACTTTCTGACCAAATGTCACCTCTGAGCAAGGCCATGTTTAGTCATGTGCTGTGGGACTTCCAGAGCCCCACAAAGTGGGGAGAGTGCTTCATACACAGCTTCCACAGCAGTTGGAAAGCTCCTGGGGGCTAGGGGATGACAGAAGCTGGCCCTGCTCTCTCTTCAGAGACTTACTTAGCCCAATAGCCTCTGCTCGGAAATGCAAGACAGCCTGGGTCCTCCCTCTGCTGTCAGCATTAGGAGAGTCGGGAGAGCACAGCCCCAGTTCTCTACAGCTCTTAACACCTGTAGTCACAGCCTGGTCATGGTATGAGGGCAGGGGCAGACAGCCAAGTCTGTGGCAGAGGTGGCATCATTGCATCATTCACGAGTAAATGCCAATACCCTTGTCTCCTGAGGAGGGTCTGGTGGGGTGCATCTCACCACAGCCCTCACCTGGGGAGGAGGCGTGGTAGATGATGTCATCTCCATCCTCCTCAGTGACAATCACATGGCATAGGACCAGAAGAATGACGATCTCCTGTATGCAAGGGACTGTGGGCTGCAAATGTGAGGCCGGGTTAGTCATCAGTTACAACACTATCAACATACACCAAGGCTATGTGCAAACCAAACCCATCTAACATCCATTCGTGGGTCTCCACTCCCTGCAGGACAAGGTCGAGGTCCCTAGTGTGGAGCCTGGGACCCTGCAAGTCTAGTTCTCCTTCTGCTGCTGTGGTTTAGAGTCCTTTCCAATGGTCCCACCGTGTCCTGGTTTCAGCCAGCTCTCCCAGGTACGCTTCTGTTCTTTATCTGTTCTTTAAAAGGTGTTTTGGTGCATCAGCCACTTTGCCCCAGAAGTCCACTATTCCCCAAGTCTTGGAACTCAGCTCCTGGGCCCCAGTGAAAGTGGTGGCGAGAACAAAGAGAAGCCATGAGCCCTCTGGTGCCTCTGGAGCCCTGCCTTGCCCACGTACTTCCTCCTCACTTTCCCAAGACCCAGCTAGAACCTGTGTTCCACCTCCTCACTGATATATTCCCAGACCTGCAGGTAGAAGACATGCCCATCTACCTGACTTTTATAAATGAATTTCCAATTGTAACCAACCTCTTACTAGTTCTAAGTTGCTGTTGACTCCTCTGGGCTTCCATGGTGGACAATTATATCATCCAAAAATGACAAGTTTTTCATTTTCTTTCCTATATACACACTTGTTCAGTTCTCCCCTGTCTGCATGGGCTAGCACTTCAAGAATGATGTTCAAAGAGAGGGGTGATAACAGGTTTCCTTTTTCTGAGGTTATTTTAATACCAATGTATTTTATGTGTCCCTTTTAATTAACAACTGGGTTTAAATTTGAAATAGATTGGTAGATTTTTATTAAGGAAGCAGCTCTGCGCTTGCTATTTCTCATGGAATTTTCCTCTTCTTTGTTAGTCATGAATGAATGCTGACTTCCACATATTTATTTTTAGTTTATTTATATTTAGCTTATTCAAATAAACAGGTGAGAACCTGTTTATTTGACTAGAGAGGAATTTTATGGAAGCAAATCCCAACTGTTCACGTGGCTACTTCTTGGCCTGCAGGAAAAGAAACTGCACATTATATTATAGTTCAGTGAAATCAAATAGGTGAGCTTGGAAAATTCCCTAAGGTCAACACTGCAAAAATGTAAGAAATTGTATACAAAACACTTTAATTTGGGAATTGAGCTTCAAGATTACCTTCCTCTGCATCCGATAACTATTCAGTCCTAAAAATATCCTTGTACCACAACGGAAAAAATCATAGAGTCCTTGCCCTTATAGCAAATAAACAAAATATTGAAATATTTTCTGAATTATAAAGAAGAGTGGCACACACATTCAAATTGAGTTTCTACTCTCAGTGGTAAGCCAAATAAAATTCAAAAACAAAAAAATTCCCAGGACCAAATTAATCTACTTTTCCTTCCCTACCTAACATGGCATTCTATAATAAATTAGGGAGAAGAAGCAAATTTAATCTGAAGCCTATGGATGCATGTACACATGTATATGTATACATTTATGTATGTATAATATATATGTGTATATATATATATCTTCTTAGAAGTTACAGGTTTTCATTGTATATATACATGCCATATTTATCGTCTTAACCATTTGTAAGTGTACAATCCAGTGGCATTAAATGCAATTACAATGCTATGTACCTATTACCACTACTTATACCCCAAACTTTTTCATCGTCCCCAACAGAAATTCTGTACTCACTAAACAACTCTTGCTTCTACCGCCAGTAAATTCTATTCTGTTTTTGCCTCTATGAATTTGCCCATTCTGGGTACCCCATATAAATAGAATTATGCATTTTATTTTCTTCAGTAAACAGCTTTTAATATGCACAAATGCTGTAGCTAGAAATGAATATTTTCTATTTAATATACTTAGAAAATTATACCTCTTAAAAATAGTTTTGGAGGCCAAATTGCAGCTACAAAGTATCTAAATAATATACATTATATAAATGATTTCTTTTTGAAGATTCAAGCTCAAAAAACCCAGGCAAAATAATTCAAAAGAAAGTTATATATTATTTCTTGATGAATCTTTGGAAATCTTTCCCACACAGGGGAGTCACTGGATAGGAATGGAATCAAGGGATCACATGAATTGTCCTCTGAAATTTGCTATAGGTTGATTCTCTAAGAGTTAAATTACATCTTGTCTATCAGTCCACACAAAGCTTAAAACAGCCCTAAAGGACCCAGAAAACCAGAAATGATAATCAAGGATAAAAGAAAATTCTGTAGCAGATGCAAATATTCTCTTGGGAGGAGAGTAAGAATTTTCTTGGGTAAAATGCTTTAATTTTAGCCAATGGTCCCATGACAATTTAGATGAGAATGTGGGGCCATCCATAGCCTAAAATCCTCAAATGCTCCTTCTCTCTCCTCAAATATATTTTAGCAAAATGAGCAAGTGATCTAACAGGCTCTGTATTTAAACTGCTTAAAAACATCCATTGGATACATTTAATCCAATCCCCTATCTTTGCAAAAGAAAAAATATTGAGGCCTCTGGTATTAATTATGTATAGCAGAGCTAGATGCATGCAAATTGCCACAACATGGATGCAGCCAGAGGCCTTTTCCCCCAAGCAAATTAACAGAGAAAAAGAAAAACAAATACCACATGTGCTCACTTAATACATGGGAGCTAAACATTGGGTCCTCATGGAATTAATGATGGGAATCAAAAGACAATGGAGACTCCAAAAGGTGGGGAGAGGAACGAGACAAGGGTTGAAAAAGTACCTATTGGGTATGATGTTCACTGCATATGTGATGCATTCAGTCGAAGCCCAAATCTCAGCATCATGCCACATACCCTTGTAACAAACAAGCATATGTTTTCCCTGAATCTAAAATAAAAATAATAAAAATCTTCATGCCAAGAATATGCCCAATCTCAATGGCATCAGTGATGTGTATTTTGCCCATTTTTGATGAACAATTACAACCAATCCTTTACAAATATGAAAAAAAAAGGAGAAGGAAAAACTTCCCAATTAATTATGCTAGGCCAGAATTACTATAATACAAAAACCACAGAAGAAAAGAAAAAAAACTGCAGAACACTACCCCTGTTGAATTTAACAAAATAAGTTCTCAATACTAGCAAAACGAACCCAACAACATTTAAAAAGAATTAAGGACCCTTACACCAAGAGGAATTGTGGCACAGATATGCAGTTTATGTGGCAACTAAAAAAACTTGATGTTTCCATTCATATCCATTCTTCTAAATGATTTCTCAAGTCCCTGGATGTGTGGGCCCTGTGGTCATTACAATTAACATAGATATATTCATTATCTTGATTGTGGTTCTATATCACAAGTGTTTGTCCACACCTACCATATTGAATATAATAAACATTCAGTTTTCTGTACATCAATTGTATCTCAATAAAGCGGCTAAAACAATTAATGTAATATACCATATTGTAAAAGTGATGGAAGACCAAGATATGGTTATCGGATTGACACAGAAAAAAAAATTCACTATACATAGCATATAACGAAAATTTTAACCAAACCAATAATTGAAGAGAATTTCCACAACCTGATAAAGGTAATCTATAGAAAAACTACAGAAAACGTCATACTTAGTGGAAAGGAGTTTTCCACATAACACTGGGAACAAGATGCACAAATATTCGCTTTTGCCACTTCTATTCAACATTGTCCTTGATGACATTGTTAAAAAAAAATCACAAGGAGGGGAACATCACACACCAGGGCCTGTTGGGGGAGCTGGGGGGATAGGGGAGGGATAGCTTTAGGAGAAATACCTAATGTAGATGACAGGTTGATGGGTGCAGCAAACCACCATGGCACGTGTATACCTATGTAACAAACCTGCATGTTCTGCACATGTATCCCGGAACTTAAAGTATCATGAAAAAAAAAAAAACCATGCAAGAACAAATGAAGAAAAGGACTCCAGATTCCAAAGGAAAGTGTAAAATTGCCTTTTCATATCCAAAACACAATCTCATATATAAGAAGTCCTAGCCAGGCACAGTGGTTCATGCCTGTAATCCCTGAACTTTGGGAGGCTAAAGTGGGGGAATCACTTGAATCCAAGAGTTTGAGACCAGCCTGGGCAACATAGTGAGATCTCATTCCTACAAAAAATAAACAAAAATTAGTTTGGCAGGGTGGCAATATGCCTGTAGAACCTGCTACTCTGGAGGCTGAGGTGGGAGGAGTCAACCGTGTTCATGCTACTGTACTCCAGCCTGGGCAACAGACTGAGATACTGTCTCAATAATAATAATAATAACAATAATCCTGAGGAATTTCCTAAAAACTCACTCAAAGTAGTAAGTTTAGCAATATTGCAGACTATTGAGATCAAGACAGAAATATCAATTGCATTTCTGTGCACTACCAACATTCTCAAAATATAATTAAAGAAACAATACTATTCAAAATACAACCCCCCAAAAAACACATAGGGAAGGACATTTTTTTAAACTGTAACTTTTTTTAAAACTGTAACTTTAAACTAAAATATTTTTAAGACGTTTTTTAAACTGTAATTTTTTTAAAACTAACTTTAAACTGAAAAATACAAACTACAAAAAGAGACAAAAATACAATTTTAAAAATGAGATTTTAATAGAAATTTTTACCAGTGCCAAAATATATACAAATTGTAAATAAGTATGTATGAATGTATTCAATATTAGTCCATTAGGGAAATTATAATCAAAACCTCAGAGAGATACCACTTTACACCTTGTAATCCAACAACAACAACAAAAAGTGTTGCCATGAATGAGAAAAATAGGAAAACCTCACACTGCTGGTGGGAGTGTAAAATAGTGCAGCCAGTTAAAACACAATGAGGAAATTTCTCAAAATGTTTAAGAAGGAGCTACCGTTTTGACCCAGCAATTCCACTCCCAGTTATGCGCCTATAAGCTATGAAAGCCTACGTGCACACCAAGATTCACCGCAGCACTATTCATGATGAAAACTACCTGAATACATCTCAAGGAATGAAAGGAAAAACATGGGTGGTATATCTTTATTACACTTTTTGTCAATCAAAATAAAGTAATAATACACATTACAAAAGGAATGGAACTCAAACACATTAAGCTGACAGAAAGAAACCAGCAGCAAATGACCACATTCTGTGATTCCACTGGCAAGCCATGCCTAGAAAAGGCAAATCTCTGGAGACAGAGGGGAGATGTATAGTGGTCTAGTGCTAGAAGGTAATAGGGACTGGCCACAAACAGCATCACCTTTTGGGGATGAATGGAAATGCACTTCAATTATACTGTGCCTATAGTTCCATAACTCTGCAAATACACTACATGTATCGAATGCACACTTACATGTGATTGTTGGGGATTATCAGGCTGGGTTCTGAGGCTGGCACTTTAAGGAAGGTTTCCAAATTCAGAAAGATACATCCTGGGTGTCCAGGGAGCAGGAACCACCACCCCCGGAGCCACAGACTGCAGCAACACCAGCTTCCATAGTGCCTCTGCCAACTGCAGGCTCCAGCCTCCAATGACCAACTCATCCTGATGGCCCGGATTAGGCCCAGGACCTCTGTAGGTGGGATAAGCAACCATGAAGCAGGCACCCCCAAAACTAGCACACTGGAGCTCAATACCCTCAAGGGAGGCACCATGGCACCCTAACTTTACAGACACACCAGCAGAGACTACAGCAGTGGGAGTGATAAAAGATTTGGTGCAAAGCCTCCAGTCCCACTATGTAACTCTCAAATCAAGAACTAAAAACAGTCCCTAAAGGGTCTGGGGTCAGTATTTTCAGGTTTTCCCACTGGTCTCTGTCCCAAAGACTCAACTCTGCCACTGTAGCAGGACAGCAGCCTTCTGCAGACACCCTGTAAAAGAACAGGCATGACTGCACCTCCACAAAAGTTTTCTTCTGGATATGGAAAATTTCAAAATGTCCTTAAGTATTATTATTCTTTTGACGAATTCTACCATTTGAAAATAAAAAGCTATTTCTTGGCTTATAGGAGGCACAAGACCAAACAGGGATAGGCTGCATCTTGCCAACCTCTGGCAGAAATGGAGCTCAAAGGAGGGGATTACAGAGTGGGGCAAGCCCAGGCTTTTCAGAGCAAAGATTTACCCCAGGAGAAGACCCTCTCAGTAATCCTTCCCCATTCCTCATCTTGGCTTCAGGAGCAGTTCAGGTGAAAAGTGAGAGACAGAATAGACCTCAGTAATAAGGGGGAAGGAGATGCAGGATCAGGAAGCTATGTCCAAAGATCATACTCAGCAGTGTAGGCTGCATAGGCCATTTTTGTTTTCATCAAGCTGAGCACATGCACAGTCAGCTCAAAGGGGGTGGAATCAGGGCTTGCTGGGGTAGGGACTTTCTGGGGTGGGGAACATTCCATATCCTGAAACTTATATGGAAATGCCGTATCATTGCCATTATAGCAAACATACACTGAGAAAAAGAGAGATACAAATAGGACACCAGGTCTGGACATTTGGCTCTCGTACACAAATGGAGTGAAGAGGCCCAGGTGGGCCCACAAGGGTGGCTGGTGGTTGGATCCTAAATACGGGGGGCCTGGGATCCCCATCTCATATGAGGAGAAGACCTTGGGTCAATCTCAGACAACAGGCAACAAATTCAGACTTGTGTCTGAAGCTGGTTGCCCTGAGGGATTTAGGTTTTGGGGTGAGATGAGGGCCAAGGGTCAGGGAACACATCATTCTAGTTCTGGACACGCATGAAGTTCTTCCCAGCTCTCTCAGGTACAGGATGAGTTGCCAGGCACGTGCTTTAAAAGATCTAAAAGGAGTGGAATGCCCTGAAGGGACTTTTAAGCCAAGAGAAAGTATCCCAGCCTTCCTGCCTCCCCATCTCTAGACAATCCATTGAAAAGATCCTTAAAGCCAGGAAAAAAAAATTCAGAAAGCCAGTAGGCTGAGGGTTTCCCAAAGCAATAAGTCTAATAATCTAAACACTGCCATATAGGTCCTCCTGGTAAGGTGAGGAAACTGAAGGCTAAGGAGGAAACCCAGAACCTCAGCAGGCAGCTGGCAGCCTGGAGCCCTGGAGGTCTGGAAAGACCCCACCTTAAAGCCCAGCCAGAGGTGGCTCTACTCCCAGCTCCTTCTCTTTCTGGCTGGGCCAACTACCCTCCCCCAAACCCACTTGCTCACTGGGCAATGGCCTCTGTGCATGCAGCTGCCAGGCTGCGGATGGGAGCTGGATTTCCCCAGGAGGCAGGCTCCCGCTCTGTGCCAGGCCGCCTGGTGCCTAACAACAAACATAGGGGTAGGATGGCACCCAGCGTGCTGGGGCCAGCTTGGCTGGAGGACTATGGTGCTTGTGCAGAGTGGGCCTGGCTTACCCACCCCTCTCCTGACCCCATAGCCCCATGGCCCCTCCACTTCTCCTAGAAGACCCTCCACATCCCCCCAGACCTTGACTGCCAATTTGGGTCTGTTGCCCCAACACCATCTCACATCTGCCCCTTCCTGCGGTTGAACACACTCCACCAGACCCCTTAGACCATCTGACTCAAGAGTAGGGTGAGGAGAGTGGTGACACTAAGTTGCGTCACCGTGTTAAGCTGGCCACTTGGGATAAGGGGCCAGGTTTCAGCTGACGCACTCACACCCACCCACCCACCCTCCAAAGCGCAGCCTCTCTTTGCAGAAACTGGGGCCCCGGGGGTGAGGGCTGCGGACAGCACAGTCCCTGGCTCCCGGCGGTGGTTCCGCACTTCGGTGGAGGTCCTGAGGCTCGGGGCACCACGCAAACTATAACCACTGGAGCTACGATGTGGTGGAATTAGGAGCAGCAGAAACTGGGAACCACTCCTTCAGTGCCATTCACACCTGGTGACCCCTTTTCATCCAGGTGCGTGTTCCTGGTTCCTGATGCAGCTACCTACAGGGCCCGACCCTCCCGTGCCCCCTAGGTTCTTCCTTGCCTGCTGCTCTCCCATAATGGGGCTGCTCCCTGCCCAGTGGCTCCTAGGCAGTCCTGGCCACACAAAGTGCAAGCATGCAAACCTGGGAACCCACGGCAGGAATCCTGACGTTCCCAGGCTATCTGCATGGGCATGCTGTTCCCCACGCCTGGCTGGGTCACAATCGGAAATATGAACCCTATTTTTCCTGGCCCCGCCACCTGCTGCAACACTGTGCCACCCTCCTCCCCCGGCCCCAGCAGTGTTGTATCCCCCCAGCAGTGTTTTATCCCCCAGCACTGTTCTAACCCCCCAGCCTCCA
Organism: Pongo abelii; assembly: GCF_028885655.2. NCBI lineage: Eukaryota > Metazoa > Chordata > Mammalia > Primates > Hominidae > Pongo > Pongo abelii. Next base: position 33,198,758 of record NC_072005.2, on the reverse strand, counting down.
ACTCCAAAGTCACATCCCTCATCCCCTGGTAGCCTGGTTGCACTGGTACCGCTGACGCTGAAGCTAGGCCACCACCAGCAGAGCGATACTACCTCCCGTGCCATCCGCCCACCAACCAACCTCCTGTTGCCGTAGGTCCCCCTCCTAGCGGCTGCCATCTCACTGCAGCCATCCGCAGACTCCAGTCTCCAATAAAGCCGCCCAGCAGGTAGGCCAGCTCGTCCTCCTTTTGCCAGAACAGGACAGCACAGCACACAGAACCAGAAGAGAGTCAAACGAGAAGACTGACCCACCTCAACAGCTATATACCCACCTTCTGCAAGTGCAGGCTCCTAGGACGCATGTTCTGATTGGATGAGAAGGAAGCTTTTGACCTAATCTGATTGGACTAAATTATCCAATCAGAGTTGTCCTATAGACTTGCTCTCATTCAATCAGAACACGTGTTCCAGGAGCCTTTATTTGCATAAAGCTGGTATAAAAGCCTGCTGAGGGCCTGGTTCAGCGTTTGAGTTGCCTGTGGTTTTTGCCTGGGGCTGTTTTGTGCTCTGCCAGAGGAGGAGCCGGCGCCGAGGCCACCCGCCAGCGTCCTCCTTGGAGGCCGGAACTTGCGGGCCCTAAGGAGACGGCTGCGGGATGTTGCACTATCTGGGCGGTGGCAGCGGCTGCCACGGTGGAGAGGACTGGGGCAGCAGGCAGCGGGCGGGCGGTAGCGGAGGCAGGCAGATCAGGGGTAGGGGAGTCAGAGGTAGGCGGCCATTGGGTAGGGCAGTACAGTGGGGCGGAATGGCTGGGGAAAGGAGAGTTCCCTCCTTCGGTGCCCAGAAGGTAGCACCGCCCTGTGGCGGCGGCCTCGGCGACACGACCGGGGGTAGGACAGCGCTGGGGCAGCAGCGGGCGGAGGCTGCCCGCGGGTAGGGCCGCACTGTGCGGGCACAGCTAGGGAAAGAAGGGGTCTTCCTCTGGTGGTGGCCGGGGGGTAGGACAGCGGAGCGGCCACGGGGCAGGGCGGAGCTGAGGCCTGGATGGCCGGGGAGAGGAGCTGACCTCCAGCGGCGGGAGCGGCAACAGCGCGGCAGAGGGCGCCCTCCCTCTGCAGGTGCCCGAGCCAGGCGTGGGGACCACAAGCCGGCGTGGGGACCAAAGGCCCGCGTGGGCACCCCCAGCACGTCAGGGCCTCCGGCATGAGTACTGGGACCTGCGACCTGGCGCTCTCGGTGGCCGTGACCGCCCCAGAGCCCCTGGGCAAAAGAGCAGCCCCGTTGTGGGGAGAGCAGCAGGTGAGGAAGCACCCACCAGGCACGGGAGGGACGGGGCCCTGCGGGTAGAGGCCTAAGGACACCGAACCCGGCACCAGTTGTGAGCGCCCGCGTTTCTGCTGATCCTCCTTCCTGGTGAGCCCAGCCCCAGTGGGCACAGCAGTCTGCGTGGCGCCCAGAGCCGCGGGACCACCATCCAAGTTCAGGGCCACCCATGGAGCCGGCCCACAGGTGTCTGCGGCCCTTTCCCCGGGGGGCCCCCAGTTTCTGGCCACCTTGGACCAAAGTGAGAGCTGGCTTTCAAGTCCCTTTTATTAAGTATCTGGCTTATTTGGGTGGTAAAAATTTTTATAAGCTCTTGTAAAGCCTGTATCCTGTTATTTGTTTTTATTTGTTTATTTTTGTAGAGATGGGTGTCGCTCTGTTGCTTAGGCTTGTCTTGAACTCCTAGCCTCAGCCTCCCAAAGTACTGGGATCAAAGGCATGAGCCCCACCACGCCTGGCCCATCCTGGTATTTCTAACAGAGCTTTGGAGAAACTAGCTTGAACCCCAAGAATTAGTAGCCACTTCTAGCCTGACTCCATTTCCATTTGAAGAAAAGTTATGAAGATGGGGCCCAGCTTATTCCTCCTGTGTTTCTGCTTCAATAGCCTGTTGATGTGTATGTCCGCTTTGGGTTTAGGGACATATGAAGAAAACTCTCTATACTTACTCTAGCTCCCACAGAGGTTGCCGGTGCTTCTGTGGTTGGTGGGTTTTTGTTTTCAAGTTCCATATCAGTATGACATTGTTTTCATATAGCTGAGGTCCTGAAGCCTTGATTCATGTTGAACTGAAGTGTTGTGGACTCAAGATGTAACAGAAAATAATGATCTGTAATTTTGTGATCTTGGTGTGCTATATAATTTGTTTTTTCTTTTGAACAGAATGTAGAAAAGCTGAAGTTGATGGGAATAGATTTCATTTGGAAAATAACCATGAAATTGCCTGATGAAGAAATTCCTAATGAAGCTATTCAGTTAATCATAAAATACAGTTATGGTAATCTAAATCCTAGCTTAAAGAGGATGAATATCTAAGGAAAGAAAGTTACTCATTGCTATGCAAGATTTGAAGTAAGTCAGTAGCAAATTTTATTTAGCCTGTCTTTGAAATAAATGCTTTTGGATTTTTTTTCTTTTATAATTTTATATTTTCAGATAATTTATAAAGTTGATGTTTGAGAGTAGATTCTATTGAAGAATTTGTCAACTGTACCACTGTGGCATAGGGAACAGGAACTTGCCATGATGCCCTCAATATGGATGTGTACTGTAGCAAATCTCATTTTCCCACCACCTCTCTTCTGCACCACTATAGAAATACAGGTACTATCTTCAGAAAACAGGTCTGCTATGTATTCCGTATTTTTGATAGTTTTTTCTCCTTATTCTCTTTCTATACAAGAACTTTATACAAGCACCACTTCTTTTTCTGTTTTTCTTGTGTTTCACTTAGTTATCCTGTAAATACTATTAAAAGCCACAGCAGAACACTCAGTAGTAGGGGGTGTTTGTTGTTTTTATCCATTAGAAGCCTGCTCTGTAATACTAGCTCATGGGTATTTCTAATGTCTTATTTCAATCAAAAAGTATTCAAAAGCATGAAGCGTAGCCAGGCACAGTGGCTCATTCCTGTAACCCCAGAATTTGGGGAACTCCGGAAGGAGGATTGCTTGAGGCCAGAAGTTTGAGACCAGCCCAGTCAGCATAGTAAGACTGCTGCTACAGAAAAAAACAATACAACAAAAACAAAACCCATGTATGCATACAGATATATAACATATATAATCTATATCATATATATATATATAACATTTCTCTTTGTTCTCTGGTAAACCATTATCATCATGGTGAATCTCAGCAGATTGATTCGTGATAAATTAGCTTCAGAAAGCTTAAGCAATGGGAAAGTAGACATTTTAACTTTGCAAGTGGACACACTGAGGCCCAGGGAGGAAAGCAAGCTCCCAGGCCACATGCCACATCCTAACCCTCCTGCACACACGTACCCCCACAGGCCTGAGATCAACGACATGACTGGTCAGGGCCTCCCAGGCCTGATGCTGAAAACCCATCCATTCACCCAAGTGGTGAACACTGAATATCCCTGCCTCTCTTGAAAATCTTACATTTAAACAGGCAGAGAAATGTATTTCATAGAATATGCATACTTTTTCCTTTGTACAAAAGCATTTTAATCTCTCTTAGTTCATAGCCAAGATGAACAAGAGGAGGAACAATCGCCACACACAAAAATCAGTCACCAGGCATCAGAGCCTTCTGGGGTGAACATCTATCATTACCATTATCACCACCACCATCCTCACCGCCATCATTGCTGTTTTTTATGGTTAGTGCAAATTTTGCTTTGTTCCTTGGACATTCAGACTGGATCTTGTTCATTACATCAGCTGCCTCACCTAGCATGATGTTTGTCACAAGTCTGATGCCAAATGAATATCAGATATTGTAAATGTTTATTAAAAATTAATGAATGGTAAAATGTAATAAAAACAAATAAAAAAATTTTAAAAAAGAAAATCAATGAATAGGCTAAGTGCAATGGCTCAGGCCTGTAATCCCAGAATTTGGGAGGCCGGGGCAGGCAGGTTGCTTGAGCCCAGGAGTTTGAGACCAGCCCGGGCAATATGGCAAAACCCCATCTCTACAAAAAAAAAAAAAAGTAAAAGTTAGCCAGGCCTGGCTAACCTGTGGTCTCAACTACTTGGGAGGCTGAAGTGGGAGAATTGATTGAGCTCAGGACGTTAAGGCTGCAGTGAGTGGTGACCATACTGCTGAACAGAGCAAGACCATGTTTCAAAGAAAAAAACAATCAATGAATTAATGAGGTTTCACGTACATTATATTACTTGTTTGTTACTGATTATAACTCCACCAGATGAGCAAGAGTAGGTATCACCACCCAATTATATATAAGAAAACTGAAGCACAGATAGGTGTATTGTCTTGACACAGGCCGTGTTTTGTGGTGTGACCTGGTAGAGATGTATTGCTCAGCTCTGGCCAAAATTCCCCCATGAGCAGAATCTGGTCAGGAGCCTCCCTGCCCCTCCCTCTCTCGCTTTGGCACTGGCCTGGGTGCCTCTTCTTGGGGCTGAAAGCAGTCCTTTATGTGTGTGGCTTTTATGTTCTATCAGACTAATCTCACTCCCATGGATAATAGCCCCTTGTCAGTGCTAGAGCCTAAAGGAGCAAATTCTTCATTATTACATGGAGTAGACATGCAAGAACAATTGGACAAAATAGAGTGTATTTTCCAAGGTCATCCCCTGGCTTCTAATTCTATCTGCAAGATAGAATTAGAATTTGAATGAGAATAAGCTCCTACATGAGAATCTAAGCCCTTGATCAGAAATGGAGAATGGGCCCTCATGCAGTCCAGTGGAAAGGAGGTTTCTGGGCCTGCAGTAGGCCAAGGACCCTTCTTTCTCAGAAACAGTCTCTGGTGAGAAGGAAACCAGACACTACTTTCTCAGAAGTTCACAGTCTGGTGGGATATATATCATTTTATGTCTGTAAGCACACCTGGATATGTACAGGGGTGTGTGGTGTGGGGAGGCTGCTAGCGCTGGAAATGGGAGCAAAGTCTGGCCTTAGCTTGTCCATTGCTGTGATGAACATGGACTCATGTGGGTGCATGAGTGGGGCCAAGTTCCTACAGGATGTCCAGGGTAAGTGCCAGGGAAGCCCTGGGGAACCAATTCAGCCACAGGGGCCCCTGGCCTGTCACCTCTGCCCAGCCTTAGCTCTCATATAGCCCCATGGGCAGGAGCAGCTGCTGCCAACAGTCACCCTGATGAGGCATCTGGAACAGAGGACCACTTCTGCTTCACTCCCTAAGTGAACAACAAGCCTCAGTGGGGAGGCAGGAGAGAAGGTCACTGTCAACCGAGCCTGCCAGGGTTGGGAGGACTGTGCTGAGAGTGTGACAAGCATGGCCTTAGGGTGCAGATGGGGAGGTTGGTGGGCAGCTGAGGGCCAGCCTGCAGCGTATTCTTGGCATTAAGTTGTAAATTGAGTGTTCCAGTCCTGGGATAGGGGAAGCGGTGAGTGGGCTGGCTGGGTGCCCTGGTCAGAGGCCTTGATCTTTTCTCCCTGAACTGGCCTGTCTGCAGGAGGTGAGGGGTGGATCTGAGAGCACCTGGGACTGAGTGGCCAGTGGTTAATCATTTCCCAGGGGCTTGAGCTGCCTTCCCACCTGCATGCACTGCCCTGGGCACTCCCAACACTTTGCCCAAGACCATCAGGGCTGGAAGTGACCTCAGTGACCACCCACAGTGACCCTTTATGTTGAAGGGGAACCTAAGGCTTGCCCTGCTTAGGGAATGAAGGTGGGTCCAAGATCGTGGCCAGCCCCCACTGCGGCTTTCTCCTCTGTTCTCCCTTTCTCTATCCTAGCCCCTAAGAGTTGCAAATTATGCTCCTTGAGCCCCAGGGTTCTAGAAAATGCTTCTGGGGCAGCCTTCACACCCTCTTCCTACTTTAACCAGAGCATCTGAGCCTTGATGTGTTGTATAAGGAGCACCTACCTATAATTCAGTTTGGGAAAATGGGTTTTACTTGTAAACATGACCTTTACTAACCACTGCACTTAAACCCTTGCTATCAGTTGCTACAGAATAGATGGAAGTTAAACTTTAGGAAGAAAATTCCAAAAGGAGAGGTCAAAACAAGCTCTCCAATGAGTAACAGGGCAGATGTCTTTTAGAACCATTTAAGAGAGAAAGTGGTGCTCCATTTTGGAGTTGGTGAATTCTGGAATAGGGAGGATAGCAGTATGACATGCAGGCACAAGGAGAGAAATGTGTCCCCCAGTGAAGGCCAGGACAGGGGGAAAGCATTGTTAGGAGGGAAGCAGTGGTGGGCAGCCGCCTGGGGCTGTGCCCTCAGCTAGGGAGAGTGGCTGGGACCCCCAGTTGTTGGGGCCTTTAGGTTTCACCCTAGGCCTGGCTCTGGCCTTGACGGTCAATGTTGTACTGGCCACTGGGTTTCCCCAAAACTCTGCCCTCCCAGGCTGTGCCCTGAGCTGCAGCCTGTCTCGGTGTGGGAAATCCCACACCTCAGAGGCCCCTCTGTTCCTTCTCCTGAATGCTCAGCTGTTGAGCTCCCAAGGAGGTGGAACCTCACTCTGGTTTAGGGCCAGGCTTCCTCAGCAGCCTTTTCTGGCAGTGGTAAAGTGGTTAAGGGTATGGGCACTTGAGAGGCTAACCTAGATTTAAATCTTGGTTTCCTTTTTTTTTTTTTTTTTTTGAGACAGACTCTAGTTCTGTTGCCCAGGCTGGAGTGCACTGGCGCCATCTTGGCTCACTGCAACCTCCACCTCCTGGGTTCCAGTAATTCTCCTGCTTCAGCCTCCAGAGTAGCTGGCATTACAGGCACTTACCACTACGCCTGGCTAATTTTTGTATTTTTAGCAGAGATGGAGTTTCACCATGTTGGCCAGGCTGGTCTCAAATCCCTGACCTCAGGTGATCCGCCTGCCCTGGCTTCCCGAAGTACTGGGATTACAGACGTGAGCCACTGCATCTGGCCTGGTTTCCTACTTTTATTAGCTGCGTAATCTTGGGAAAGTTATAATCAAAATGGGGATAACACACACTTACCTCCCAGGGCTGTTGTAAAGAGGAATGTCAGTGACATCAGAGCAGTGCCTCTCATTGGAGTAAGCACACATGTGATTGTCCTTTCTTCCTCCTTTATTCCTTTAGTTACTGATTATTATTCTCCACATTCAACAAATGCCAGGCACTGTTCTAAGCCCCTAATTATTTATTTATTCTCATAGGGGTCTCAACACCTGCACCTGCTGTGGTCCCTCCTGGGGACTGACCTTTGCCTTCCATTTCTACCAATTTCCTCATAACTTTTGCTTATTGGAGATAGCTTTTCTTCCCAGGGTTGGATGGTGATGCTCAAGGGACTCAGGTTTTGCCAATGTCAGGGGTTGAAGGTGGCCACATGATTCCCAAGCAGCAGGAGTGGCAGCCACATCACCTTGAGTGAGCTGTGGGGTCTTGGTGTAAAGCTCAGGGACATTCAAAGATGCCTGGGCCCCATCTTCTATAGCCCAGCCCGCTGGAGACCACTCAGGACCAGAACCAGCCCGGGGAATGAGTCAATTCCAAGGAGACCAGGCTCTGATCAGACACCATAAAAGGCTTCACTGGAGGGTAAACAAATAGACCACTTCCCCAAGGGCTGAGGGCAGCGTGTGGAAACTGGATTGCTCAGGGTTCAGGGGTCCTGGAGGCTCCAGCCCAGCCAGCTCAGGGAAGAGGTGCTTTGAGCTGTGTGGGTCACTTTCCCCAGTATATGAATCCCTCAGCTTTGGAGGGCAAGAGCTGTTCCTAGACTATGTGCAAGGGGCAGGGGTGCATCCAGAGAAGCAGGGGTGTGGGGGCTGGAGATGTGGTATCAGATGAAAGACAGCAGAAGTTGGCATTTCTAACTTCGAACAAGAAAACCAAGGAGAGGTGCGACATTGAATCCTACCTCATAAGAGACCATCAGTTTGTATGCAGTGAATGAACGATGAATGATCATTCTACAGAGCTCACAGGAGTCATGTGGAGGCCCAGGGGAACCTCGCTTAAATTCCATGATGAAGGCCATGGGGAGAAACATTTGACTGGGGCCCTTCTGCATGAGGAAGTGGAGGTAAGACTGACAGAGGGACTGAGGTTCTAACCTGGAAGAGCTGCACTGATGGCAGAATTAAGAGGGTGCAGAAAGTTCCTCTTCAAAGGTACATCCTTTCCTATAGAGTGATTGGCAGGCACTCACCTTCCCGGGAAGAGAGACAGACAGATTGCCTTTGGGAAAGACATAGAGTTTTTTCCTGCTTTGTGCTCTTCAGTATCAAGGCAGAGGTTGAGTAGCTCCTAGGGAGGAGGAGAGCCCTGCACTCCTGAAATTGACATTGCCTTGCTCTTCCACATTAGTCTGCACTTGTTGGGCGCCAGGTGCCATGCTGGGTACTAGAAAAGAAAGATGCCCTATCCTGCAGTTGTTTCCCTCACTGCAGGACAACTTAATCACCCTTTCTTTTCAGGCCCTCTCTACTCTCCTGCATTTGCTCATTTATTTTTAAGAAAAGCAAAACTTAAGATCTGTACATTGATATAAATTATACCTCAACTTATAAAAAGCATCCTGTGACCTCACATCCTCTTCTAGGTACTTACTGTCCCCTTCTATTTGCTTTTCTTCTCAGTAATATTTCTCAAAAGAGTGCTGCTAATCACTAATTTCTTTCTTCATTCCCATTCATCCTCACCAGCTGGGTCAGGATCTGGCACAATCACCGAAGCTGCCCCTTCCAGGAAGCCTGGCACCCCTGTACTCATTATTCCACCTGGTCTCATTCTCCCTCACAGCAGCATTTGACTGAGGCCCTCGCTCCTTTGTCCATGCCAACGCCCTTGCTTGGTATTTTTCCAGCTTCCTGACTGCAGCATCTTGATCTCCTTTGCTTTTCACTACCAGAAACACAGGTCTTCATTTCCCTCCTGTCCTTCCCCTCTACCACCCAACATCCCCCACACTCCTTGCTCCCCTGGTCTTCCTGTCCTTCTGATGGTAGCTCCAGGAATAGCTCAGGCCAAAAATCTTGCTCTTAATTCTTCTTTCCTCACCAACCACGCACCCCCCCCGAGTCCAACATCCAATATAATAGTAAACCTGGTGGCTCTATCTTCAGAATGTGCTCCAAATCCATCCCTTTCCCATATCTCTCTGTCAGTTCAAGTCATGATAGTTCTTACCTGTGCAATTGCAGGTGCCTCCTAACAGGTCTCCTGTTTCCCCTTTCCCCTGCCCTTTCCATTCTTGTTCCACACATCAGCCAGAGAGAATGAAACTACAGAAATCCCACCCTGTCACTTCTCTGTGTACAACTCTCCAGGACTCTCCAGCACACTTTGATTAAAACCCAAGTTCCTTCCTTGGTCTCCAAGACCCCATGCTCTAGCCCTGCCACTCTGTCCAACTTCCCTTAAGGCCACTCCTTGGCCCACGCATACCCTCTTCCCCTAGATACCTACCTCCTCACATCCAGGCTCTGTGCTCGCTGTGCCCTCCTCCTGGGACTCTGGCTGCCAGATCCAGCTCTGCCTCCTCCTCATGAACCTGATCTCTCAGAGGGTTTCATCACCCAGCCACTCTCTCCCACATTGCTTACTTTGTTCTGTTGTCCCAGTGACACTTAGCTCATTTTGTTCATGAGCTTGTTTTCCTCACTCATGGTCTGACTCTCCTCCACTCTGGATTTGTGCTCCATGAAGGGGAGGATCTTGTTGGTTTTAGTCCCTGGAAGCATGCCGGACACATAGTAGATGCTCAGAAGTATTCATTTAGTGAATATTGGCTCAATACATGTGATGCTGGACCTAGAAAAAAATGAGAGCTGTCTTGTGGTTGAACCTTCTCATTTTAGGAGGTAAAATGGAAAAAGAGAAAAAGAAATGACTTATCCAAGTGCAGGAGGACTAGAAACCAGATCACCTGACTCAGTCTTACCTAAGACTCCATGTGGCACTGTTTTATACCATCCAGGAGGGAAGAGGCTCAGTAGGAACTAGAGGTGGGCAGCAAGGGAGGCTGGAGAGCAAAGAGAAGGGAGAGTTTGGCGCCCAGGAGTGGCAAGGGTAGGCCTTATAGTTGTTGCTGTAACTCTGGAAGGGAAGATGGAGGCTTTTTCCAACCCAGGTCTAAGCATAGGGGAGGCAGAGAGAGGTGCCAGGAGGGGCTCACCTGACTGACTCTCTCAGTCTGCTACTCCCCTGCTGAAGCCCTCTCCTGCCTCCCTTGGGAAGTACAGCCTTTTGTCCCCAGCAAACCCCAAAAATTCTGGCCTCCTGGGGTGCTCAGTACTTCTCCTTTGCCTGGACTGCCAGTCACCACATCCGAAGCCTGGTTGCTCACTGAGATCCAGCCTAGGTTCAGTCTCTTCCTTGAGCCTCTCTGGATAATCTTGGCTTGTAGCATTTGTGTTCTCACTCTGCAGAGTGACTTGTGCACTTTGGTTGGGGGAGTTATTGGTGAACATTCTTCTGTTTCTTGGTGGACATTCTTCTGTTTGTTACTAGGTTGTTCGTGTCTCCAGGGCAGATATCCTGCTATGTTCTCTGATCCCCCTCCCCACTCCACCGCAGTTCCTGAAATGGTGCTGGCTTGTCACAGTTGCTCAGCAAGTATGCATTTGCTCCTTTGTTGGATTGGAAGAGACGTGGTGGTTGGAAGGGAGGATGGGCTGGTGGGCAGTGGGTGAGTGTGTGGCAGGGAAGGTGGGACAAGGATGATGGAAATGGGTGGGTGGCTGGGTACACAGATGTGTGAGTGAGTGGTAGATGGATAAATTTGTGGGGCTTGACTGGCTGGCTGCGAGAGTACCTGGATGGCCACGTGAATGAAGGGTCATTGGGGCAGGAGCCAAAAGTATAGTGTGTGAGCTCCCTTTGCTTCCCAGACAAGTGAAAGTTTTCTGGATTTTCATCACCATCTGTCAACATCTCTGACTCAGCTCTTTTCAACTAGAAGTTGACAGAGACCCCAAGAGCCCCTGGGAAGCAAAGGGGAGATGATATCGGGGTTTTCAGGTGTAATTGGTTTTATTTGCAAGTCTCCCCCTCCCCAAAGCTAAGAAATTCCATGGGGAACTGAGTAACTCTGAGGAAATCTCGCCCTGACTGTCCGTCAAGGAATATTATCTAAGAATCCCAGGACTAAAAAGAGAGAGGCACTTGGCAAGCTCATCTACTTCCTTCAGGCATAACCATGCCCACCCTTCCACATTCCTAGTCATCCCCAGGCAGGGAGGCCTCACATTCCCACCCTGAAGTCCAGAGTAATGTCCAGCCCAGGGATTCTCATCTGAGGTGATTTTGCCCCCCAGGGACATTCAGCAATGTCAGAAAGCATTTTCATTGTCACAGCTGGGGGATGCTACTACTGGCACCCAGCAGGTATTGGCTAAGTTTGCTGCTAAACATCCTACAATCCAGGACAGCCTCACATACGGAATTATCTGGTCAAAGTGTCAGTGGTGCCGAGGTGGAGAAACGCTGGTTTAAATCAAATCCCTGCAGCTTTAGTAGAAATTTAATAGACATATAATGGGAACTACATTTAAAATGTTAAAATTTTGAGTGGTCACATTAAAAAAGTAAAAGGTAAAATTATGTTGATACGATAGCTTATTTACCCCAATATATCCAAAATATTACCATTTCACCATGTAATTAGTATACACAATTCCTAATGAGAGTTTTAACTGGTTTTTAAAATCCAGTGTGTATTTCACACAGCATGTCTGTGTTCAGACCAGCTGCATTTCAAGCACTTGACAGCCTCTTGTGTTCAATGCAGGCAGGAGGGTATGTGGTCTCTTCTTTCAGCCCCACAGGAATATGCAATTGGGAGGGTCTTATGTTTCTCCGTGCTGTGCTGACCCTCTCCTCCCCTCCCTGAGCCTTTCCTGGTAGTGGTCTTTGGAAGATAAGGAGGAGCAGAAGCTCAGATGGTGCCACTGCAGCCAGAGCTAAACCACAGAGGACGAGGCTCCCAGGCTCAGCCAGATGGAGAACGTCGGGCCTCTGAGACGTGCTCAGGTCAAGGCAGGGGCCAGGGTATCATTGTGGTATCTTGGGTGGTGGGGATGAGTTAGCTTCTCCAGATTTCGTGCAGCGTGTTCAGCTGGCCAAGCAATGAAGCCCAGGGAATGAAGCTGAAGGACGTGAAGGTAAATTTCAAATTCCTCACCTTCTCCAGACCCCTCAGACCTGCTAGGTTCCACCTTCTTCACAACAATGATTGCCAGTATTGAGATCATCCATGAGCCAAAACTATGTGGGACATTTTATGGCCATAGCTCACTTAGTTCTCACAATATTCCTGAGAGGGAGGTATTGTGAACCCATTTTACAGAAAGGGAAACTGGGCTGAAGGATACTGAGGGGATCACATACCTACACAGCAGCAGGACCAGAGTTTGTATCCAGATCTGTCCAGCTCTGGGGCTCACCTCTTCCTGTTAGCCAGCCTGCCTCCCTCTAATCCTGACCCCCATAATTCACTTCTGAGGGGAGGAACACTAGAACTGCTTTCGCCATCTAGACTTCGAGATTATGAGGAAAGGAAGAGAAGGGCCCAGAATTTACTGAATGCCACTCACATGCCAGGACTGTGCTGGGCACTCTCATGAGATGAGTCTCATTTTACTTCCTTGCAAGCCTTGTTTGCAGATTTGAAAACCGAGGCTTCGAAAGTGAGTTAACCTGCCTGAAATCACATGGAGAAGAGGGAGTTGAGGAAGGAAAAGAATCTCCTTTGGCTGGAGGCCGAGTGCTGTGGGTTTTTGACAGTCTTCTCATGCTGTTGTTTCCCTGGGTGCCCCAGATGATGGAGAACAGGGTATGTGCCCTAGGCCACAGCAATACCTGTGGCTATCACTTGGTCTCAACTGTACCCATGTGACTGACAGGAAAGTGGAATGGTGCGTCAGAAGCCCTCTGTTTCACTCCAAGCTCTCCTGTCAATTAGCTGTGAGACCTTTGACAAATCCCTGAATACTTCTAGTTTTGATCTAAGATCTAAGGAGCAGAAGCTGTGTTTATTTCTTTTGACCCTCAATGCCTAGCACAGGGTCTGGCACATATATATTTGCTTAATTTTTTTTGACTATGTCTAAACATGGAATAGTTGGACCTTACTAGGGGTTTATTAACTTTTTAAAAAAGCATGGAGTGCTTTGTTCAATGACCCCTTGGAAGCCTAATATGTAGAGTAGGTAAAGATAATCCTTATTTAAGTGGTGGCGGGGAAGAGGGCAGGGCCTGACATTCTTGTATTCCCCATGGTGGTCCTGAAGGCATCTCCATTGGTTAGGTGCCCCCAAGGTCCCTTCCATTTCTGATATCCTGTGATTATATTTCCAACTCCACCTCCCCACTCAGACTCTCAAGCATGGAAGAAGCAGAGGTTTCCAAGCTGCTGCCCCAGCCTCCAAAGATGAGGATGAGGACATCCAAGCCATCATAATCTGCCAGAAGGGGCAGAGGTAGCAGGTGGTGAAGGCTGCATGGGCCCCCATCTGGGAGAGGCAGAAGGCAGAGGAGCAAAGGGGCAGCTGGGACCCTGGCAGGACATGCAGCATCTCCTAGTCCCCAAGAAGGAACTGGAGACCCCACCTCACCAGAGACAAAGCCAGGAGCAGCAGGGTTCCTGGGCCCTGGAGGAGGAGAGCTTGGTGAGCAGGAAGCCAGGAGGGAGGAAAAAAGAAACAGAGAAGTCCCCAGTCTCAGAGAAATCCTCCATGCTAGGGAAGACAGCACTGGATGAGAGACTGGTCTCAGAAAAAACCTCCATCGCCAAGAAGGTGCTAGCCTTGGAGAAAACATCTCTATCTGAGAAGACAGTGGTATCAGAGAAAAGACAGCTCAGAGAAGAAGCTGGTTCCAGTAAAGACAGGTGTCTCAGAGAAGACACTGGCCCCAGGAAAGGCATCAGTGTCAGAGAAGGTAGTGGTGAGAGAGCAAAGGTCCATCTCAGAGAAGTCAGTTCTAGAAAAGACAAGTGTCTCAGAAAACACACCAGGCTCAGAAAGGAGACTGGTGTCGGAGAAAGCATCGATCTTCGAGAGGTCACCAGTCCTAAAGAGGAGCCTGACCAGACACCAAGCTGGCTCCAAAGAAGACTGCAGCCTCAGAGCAGCCCAGGCCCAGGAGCAGGCGGCCTCTCGGAGGAGGCCAAGCCACCACTGAGAGGCAGACAGAAAGGGCCCTCCCTTGGAAGAAACTGCCATCCTCTGCAGAGCAGGGCATGTTGGGCCCTCTGACTGTAGTCTCCTGCCTCTCACTAGTCACACTGCAGGTTGGCAGTGTCCCCTCCCTCCTACCCTTCCACCCCGCACCCTGGAGGGCTTCTTCCTATTTCCACCCAGGTGGTCTCTGGCTCCCTGTCTGTCTCTCATCCACCCCACTAAGGCAGGCTGGTGTCGGCAGTCTCTTCCCCACTGCCTCCTTCCAGCCATGATCAGAGCAGGGACTGAGATGGGGCAGGCTGCTAGACTTCAAGGGGCACCAGCCATGGGGCAGGGAGACCTGGTACCCCCTACCACATCCTCATCCAGGCCTGGACTCCAGGGCTCCAGCAGACTCTTGGGAAGCCTCAGATCATTCCAGAAGCTCCCCTAGGAAGCTCTGCCTGGTGGCCTGGCCCCAAGGGAATGCTTATCCACCAACCACTCTTACAGAAGGTGAAGGAGGCAGGAGAGAGAGGCAGAGGATTGTCTCACTTTCCCCTTCTCCTGCAGCTCCTGGGATGAGACATGGGGTCTGTGGCTGCCTGAGCCCACTGGGCTCTAGACCTCTTTGTGATGCTCCCCCTGCCCCGTCCGGGTAAAAAACCCCAGCAAGGAGGAAGAGGCAGACCCCCTCATCCACTCAATGCACCTGCGGTAGCTCCCTCAAATACTCCAGCCCAGGACCACCTCCTTTCAGGTGAGAGCACAGCACACCCTTGTCTTGAATCCACTGCAAGGTAAACTGAGGAATCCAGCACCCATCACAGCATAAGAGCCTCGGACTAGATAGGACAATGCTCTGGATAGAGTAGGGCTTTGGGTTTCCATGGGTGGCCCCAAGCAGACAAGGCTGTGCTAAATAAAGGAGAGTAGGTTAGTGACCCAGGAGTTGGGTGCCAGTAAGCATGAGCTGCCCCACGTAGTGGGCAAGGTCAGAGCTGCAGATGACGGTACAGGCCAGGATGGCGCTGGGCTTCAGGAGGCCCACACCTGCCTTCATCAGTTTCTGGCATCACTTAGGAGGCTTGCACAGGAGCAGAGGGGAGAGGTGGAGAGCAGCAGGGCTCTCCTAATGCTCTTTGCTAGGCCACTGCTCCAACAGTACAAAGTATGTGGGGTGGGGAAATCTCATATTGCCTTGTCCTAGTGTTTATTCTTCATTATTTGGTTCACAGGGTCACTCACTCATTCATTGGGCATTGCGTCTCTAATGTGTGCCAGGCCCTAGGGAGGAAGCTGAAGGCCCAATGTTGATCGGTGCCCCACAGGGCTGGCAGGCAGTGGGGAGGCAGATAGGAAAACAGGTAGTTACAGCTTCCCAAGAAGGAAACCTAGAGAAGGGCTTGTGACCCTGACTGGTGTATGGGGTTTCACAGATATGTTTACCAGACAAGACAAGGGTCTTCAATGAGGGCTTGTCCACAGACTTCTTTGGTCACAGTTGACGCTTGGTTGAAGCGGTAGGATATCCAAGGAGGAGGAGGCGTCCTGACTTGAGGGGGCCACTGACCTCCCCAGGACTCTCACAAGCCACCGCTTTTCCTGCCCCCTTCAGATGAGCCCCAGGAAAGACAACTGAGAAACCACTTTAATCTGCAGGTTGGGGCCAAGGGGACTGGAGGCCCCAGCTCTTTCCTGTTGGTCATATTCAGAATGTTTTCTGAGTATCTGCCACCCATGTCCTTTGTGCCAGGCTGTACCCTATGATACACAAAAGGAACATGCATTCCTTGCCCAGGGCTCCAGATCTGGTGAGGGATGGGATTAACAGGAGAGACTATAGCTGGATCAGATGGAACAGGGAAGTAGGATCAGGGAGAGCTGCTTGGAGGATGCAGGCAGGGCTTGGATGGGGCACCAAAGAAGGAGGAGGGTTTAGTCTTGAGGTGGGAAGGAGGAGGAAGCTTTTCAGGAGGGAGACCAGGAACAGCGTAGGGAGGGAAAGCCTCTGCCTCAGCAGGCCTGGTGTGGGGGCCTGTGGATCTGTGGGATGGATAAGGGTCCCCATGCACCATAACATTGATGCAGGAGTCTGAGGATCATGCTTTGGGAAAGAAATATCACATCTGAAAAGCAGTTGCACGTATGTGTTAGGAATTTAATCCACTTGTGCTGTATTCATCTGCCCTCTAAACATTCACTGAAGCTGACTGCCAGGCTAGGCCTGGGGGTTGGGGTGGGGATGGAACAGGATGAGTACAATGATGAATGGCAGAGTTGCTGCCCTCAAGCAACTCACATGAGACCATGAAACACACACAGACCACTCAAGCAGGGAGGTGCAGTGACAGGAATTTCAAACCCAGGGCTAGGAGCTCAGGAGTAGCTGCAACCGCTCAGCCTGTGAGAGCTGGGGAAGGTATTATGAAGCAATTGACATTCAACATGGAACTTGAAGAACTAGTGGGATGTTTTCAGGTGGAAAACTGGAGGAATGGCATTTCCAATAGAAGGAACAGCATGTGGAAGGGCACAGTGAAGAGCATGGGTGTTCTATCGGCTGTCACATAGGCATGAGGTGTAGGCAGGGGGAGGGACCAGATAATGAGAGCCTTGTGTGCTGTGCCAAGGAGTTTGGCCCCTGTTCTGCAGTCTGAGGGGTCTGAGTGGGAAGGACCGTATCAGATTTGTTTGAGGTATAAGCAGCCTGGTGAAGAGCTCTGGGTGGCAGACCGGGGAGCAGATAGATGTTGATTGCTTTGGTGGGGAAGATGGGAAGGAAGGACCTGACTCAGGAGGTGTCTTTGAGGTGAAAGTGATAGTTGTTGGAAGAGAAGGGGAGAAGGAAGGAGTGGAAGATATTCTGATCCTGGGGATGTCCTACTGAGTGGGATGTTTCTCAGGAATGGAGAAAAATTCCTGGAGTCTGGAAGTTCTTCACTTTGGCCAAGTCAACATAGTCCACTCTGTGATGGAGGGCCATGTTCTCTTTGGTGCTGGGGACTACTCCTCCAGCCCTAGGGACAGGCCTGGTCTTCCTGAGGTGAGGGTGTCTCACGTGGCTTGTCTGTCCTGTCTTCCATTCTGCAGTGCCAGCATGAGGCTCCCGGCCAGCACAGTGAAGTTGGGAGAGACACTGGCGGGATACACACAGCTATACAGGTGAGTGGGGCCCCTCCAGAAGTGTAGAGGATACCTAATGTGCTGGGCATGGTCTGTGCACCTCACCTGTATGGGTCAGGGATCAGTTTGAGTTCTTGGTTCCCAGAGATCAGAATCCATTAAGTCTCTGACCTCCTGTCACACTGAGCGCTTCATTGCTCATGTGGGTCTAGTCAGCAAACACCACCTCTTGGAGAAGGAACTGGCAGATCGGTCTACAGCCAGAAGGTGGAGGGCTCAGGGTCTGCAAGGGATCTTTAGGCTGATTATCTCGGAGGTCTCCAAAACCAAAATCTTGGCCATGGCAGTGCTAGAAAACTCTGTATTTTCATATGTCAAGTAATGTTGGCAGAACCTTGAGTTACCATCATGTTCCTCAGCCCATCTCCTTAGCTGAGCACATGGCTCCCTAGGGACAGTGAGGGAGCTTTTTCATGTGTCTATAGCATGTTCTGGATGTAGTGGGAGTGAGGCAGAGTCTATCCTCAATCCAGGGCCTGTGAAAATGCCTTGCTGCTGCAAGTGGCCCTAAACCCTAGGATGGAAGGCTCTCTTTTTAGGAGATCTTGAGGCTCTTAGGAGTGGTGATGTCAAGGCTCAACCTGTGGATCAGAAGGACCCAGGAGTCTGGAGATCAAGACTCCCAGGTACCCTTTCCTTCCCTGATGTCTCTTACTCTGGGCCCATTTGTGGTGGGATGATCTGGAGCAGAGGAGGAAAAGCCCCTAGAGCAATGAGTCATTTAAGGGGTAGATACGGGGGAGGTAAGGGGGCAATGGACAGGCCTGTGGGTCAGACTATAGCAGAGGGAAGGGGTAGGTATTGGTCGCTTCCCTTTCAGGAAGAAGGGGAATACCCTGGGCAGGGGGCTGGGCCTGGGGGATCTTGAGCCCCTCACTGTCCTGCCTTGGTCCCTGATCTCCACCTTGATTCTCTCAATCAGGAGGCATGAAAAGAGTCAGCAATCACAACAGGACTCAGTGGGAAAAGAAATCTGACCCCTCACTGGACACTGAGGGGCAGGGAGGGGCCTGGCTCTGGGGCAGAGGGCCACAGGTGCATGGTGGGAGACTCTCATATACTCTCCTTTGTTCACACACTAATATGCCTGCAGTTGCACAGTCCAGCTACCCAGAATGCCCCATACCTGCTCATATAGGCTGGTCTGAACCAACCACAGGAACATAGGAGAACGCTCAGCTGGCTTTGCTTCCCTGCAGCTTTGCAGAGCCCCCGCCCTTTCAGCCAAGAGATTGCAGGGCTCTGACTCATTGTGGGCGTATCATTCATGCAAAGTAATGTACTTTATTAGTACTTTCTCACATTGCTATAAGGAAATACCCGAGGCTGGGTAATTTATAAAGGAAAGAGTTTTAATTAACTCACAGTTCCACATGGCTTGGAAGGCCTCAGGAAACTTAAAATCATGGTGGAAGGCAAAGGGGAAGCAAGCCACCTTCTTCACAAGGTGGCAGAAAGGAGAATGACCAAAGAAGGAACTTGCCCAAACACTTATAAAATAATCAGGTCTCATTAGAACTCACTCACTATCATGAAAACTGTATAGGAGAAAATGCGCCCATGATTCACTTACCTCCACCTGGTCTCTCCCTTGTCACATGGGGATTTTGGGAATTACAATTTAAGATGAGATTATGGGTAGGGACAGAGGCAAACTCTATCAGTTGCCTTCCTGTCCAGTGACCCCTTCCTCTCTCAGCCTTTCCTTGTTCTAGCTCTTTGCCCCACAGGTGTGACAAATCCTGCCAAGACAGACCTTTGAGTCTGCATCTCAAGAGGTCTCCCTCATGCCAGAGCCATGACTCTCGCAGAAGCACCTGTGTGTCTCATTGCCTCTGCTCCCTGTCTGCCTACGGACCTGTCTGGCCAGGGCCTCTAGGGCTCAGGGATATTGGCAAGACTCAGCCAACTTCTTCCCAGCCCAGCCTCTGGGAGCAGGTGTGCCCTGACACCTTGTCCCACTGCAGGCACAGCAGATACTGGAATCTGTGCTGGTGCACATCAGCACTATGGTGGCTCAGTGCCCTATCTGGAGATGTCCATCCCTTCCAGCTCACTTCTAGGGTCAGGTGCGGTGTCCCTCAAGAACTCCAGGGTCATCTGTCTCATCAGCTTCCAGCACATACCTCCATGTGCCTGTGATGTCCCCATCACTGAGGTCCTGATCTGCTCCCAGCTGCTTGTCCCTCCTCTTCTTCTCACATGGACTGTGTGAGCTTGTAGAATGATGAGCCTTCAGAGACTCTAGGACCAACCACCCTAAGAAAATCAGCCAGGTGCCTCTCAGCCCCTTCAGGCTGTAGTTTAATGCTTTTCTTTCAATCATTAGAACTCTGTTGATTGACTATCCTGGTGCTACCCATAACCAGAGGGGGTGAGACCAGGTGCAGAGCCCTGCCCACTCCCCACAAGCATGTGGGGCAGGAGCCCTGCCCTGGCTCCATGATTCTGGATGAAGGCTCCTGTCTCAGATCTGGAGTCCAGGGAACAGAGGCCCTCAGAGCCCCATCTGTGCAGGATTTCCGGTGCCCCTGGGCTGGCCCACTTCCAGCCAGTGAGTCTCCTGTGCCTTGTTCCCTGTGCCTGCACTGAGCTAGGGGTACCAGGACCTGAGGACCCTGCCCCAAGCAAACCTCACTCACTGCCAGGGCCAGAGCTTGGTGAATATTCCAATTCCACAGCTGAGAGTTGGAGGACAAATTGAGGACAGGGCAGAGGAATGGGGTCAGTCTTGCCCAGAGCTTTGGGTGATTTCAACAGCTCCGGCTCCGCTGGAACCTCCAGTGTGACCCTGATACATTTTCCCCCTCTAAGCCTCAAGCAGATGACCTTCACATGCTCATTTTCTAAACTTTGGAAAGTCCCCCTCACACGTAAACTTTTTTAGTAAGCAAAATTCTCCCCACACAGGCTTAGGAGAGGCTCCTAAAAGCCTTTCCCAGGTAGTGGAGCCCAACTCCTCTGGAGTAAGAGCCTGAGAGGACACCGAGGGGCCTCTTCCTGCAGCTTCAGCTCCAGGGGTGGGGCCCTTCATGCCTGCACACTCTCCATGGGGTGCCCATTGAGGGCAGGCTGCTGGGGAAATGTCAGGGGCACCGCTCCACAGCTCCCTCTCATTTGTATGTGTGCATCCAACACATGAGGTCCCTGCCCTCATTCCTGCTGGGGACACAGCTAATAAAGAGACCAGCATGTGTCCAAGATGACTTCATTTGGCAGTTAAATGAGTAGTAGCCACTGGGTAGGCAGGTGGGTGGGGAGGCCTCTTGGAGGAGGATGACATTGAGCACCCTCTGGAGACAGAACAGGGCTCCTACTCACCAATCTTTGACCTGCCTACCTGCTCTACTGTCACAGTGGCCCTGTGACCCCATAAGTGGCCTGTCCTCTTGTGGCTCCTGAAATTTGCAAGCACTGTTTCAGCACATGCTTTCTCCTGCTGCTACAACTTGGATTTCTCTTCCCATCGATTGTTGTGCTGGAAGGTGACTTTTGTTACATCACTTTGCAAGGACAGGGATATCTGCAATGGGCTGGGAGTAACTATTTGGTGTTGAGCAGTGGCTGCTGGATGGTGGCTGGATTTCCTCACTAGATAAGTGACTGTCTCATAGCTTCCTGAACAGAGTTCTTGCCTTGGAACAGTCAGTAGGAGCCTCACACATGCAGTCCATGATACCCAGGATCTACTGGGGTTTGTCCATTGGGCTCTGTAGGGCTCTAGATGCCCAGATCCCTCTTCCAGGCATCCAGACAAATAAGCTGTAGTCTGTTTGAAGGGCTGTTCAGCTTACAAGGAACAGTAAGCCACCCTTAAGTTAAGGGAGGGTTTAGGAAAAGCAATTCCTAAATTCTAGATTATTCCAGGCCAGGACACAAGTCTGGACCCTGGTGGGCTGGAATGGGAAAGAGAGATTAAAGGTTCCCTGACTTTTCTCTGAGCAGCCTGGCTTCTTTCTCACTCTCCACTTTATCCCCCAACCCATTTGTCTCTCTGTCAAGCCTCTTGCTTTCCTGTTATCTCCTCCTTCTCAGGATGGTGGCTGGCAGGCTTGTGGCTTCAGCTGGCCCTGCTGTGGATCTGCTAGTAGTGTGGAGGCCCACATGGAGGAAGATAAGCCTGGCTGGGGAATCAAGGCCACAGGACTCAGAGGCCACCAAGGACCATGGAGGAGATGGGGTACTGAATGGTGTGGAGCAAATGGAAGTCCCATGTGCAGAGGATTCTTTCAAGGACAGGAGCTGTAGATGCAACATAGTTCCCAAGGCAGCAGTATTGAGGGAAGAATTTGAGGACTGGGAAGGCAGGACATGTGGTTGAGCGACTGGAGAAGGGGGCAGATAATGGCAAGACTTCATTCTTTGTCCACAAACAGAAGAGTGTGGATCACAAGTAGGCAAGATCTGCAGGTTTCAGGGGGCTCATGGAGGAGGGGAAGGCCTGGTTCAGAGGACCATTTCTCCTTCAGAGCCAGGCAGGACCTGGGCTGTGAGGATTCAGACAGATCAAGTGGAAGAGTCAGCTCAGCTGCCACCAGACTTGCTTTCCTCCTCTCTCATTTTCATTATGTACTGAACCTACAATGTGCCAGCAATGAACACAAACATGCACATGCATAGGCATCCACGTGCAAGCCAATAGACTGCCTGGGTCCTGAACTATGGAATTATAATCTGGTAGCTTTAGCAGATTGTGGTCTTACATCCCTTGATTTTAAAGCCATTGGGAATTGATCTTTATTGGTCCTCGCTACCCCCCTCAAACAGTTTCTTGTTTTAGGTTTTTGAATGAAAACTCTGTATCTGACCTCTTGTAGCACTTTAAGTCCATTCCCTGGGAGGAGGGCTTGCCACATGGCCTTGGGGTTCATGAAGAAGATACATGTTGCAGCTGTTCTCACTGAGCCCTGCAGAGCCAGCAGCTTGCCAACACTGCTCAGCCCATTAAAAGGAGCCAGTAGCCTGGTTGTGGGGTGACCTTTCCTAGTAGGCAAAACTGTCCCCACATAGATTTAGGAGTGTGTATCTACAGCATCAGCTCAAGTGCAGCTGCAGGTGTGCTTTCACCCTGTGACTTCCAAGATCCTGGCACAGAGATTAAGGAACGTCTTGGAGGTTGCCTTCTGCTCCCAAACTCTGCTCCCAGCCTGCAATCCCAGGCCTGGGTGGCCTCTGCTTTATCAGGACTCTCAAGAGGGACAGCTGGTTTACTTTCCATCCATGTTCCCTGTGTGTCTGTTCTGCTTTCAGATAGCTTATCTGAGCACCTGGAGGGCCAAATGGGCATCTATGGCATGGGGCACATGTTTCTGTGGCTTTGTTCCTGCACCTGCCAAAATAGCCAACACCCCCCACTGCCATCTCCCCACTCTTCCCATCCCCTGCCACACATTCTTCCTGACACAGGGCTGGCTCACCAAGCTCCATCCCAAAGGCCTGCTTAAAGCCCTCTCCAGCCCTTGCCCTCACCCAGTCCCTGCTGAGGCTGAGCAGGATCTGTCAGCAACTGCTGATCTTATGTAAGACTAGGGCAGGGCTCTGGGGAAGGAGAGAGAGAGTGGAGGGAGAGACATGAGGATCTTTGGCCCTGGCACCTTTACCCAGAGTCCACCTACATCTACAGAAATCCATGGTCCCTCCTGGAGGAGGCCACACTTCAGAGAAGGTGTTGTCATGGTTGGGCTCTGATATGGTTTGGCCCTGTGTCCCCCACCCAAATCTCATCTCGAATTGTAATCCCCACGTGTCAAAGAAGGGACCTGGTGGGAGGTGATTGGATCAGGGGATAGTTTTCCCCATGCTGCTCTCATGATAGTGAATTCTAATGAGATCTGATGATTTAAGAGTATGGCACTTCCCTCTTCTACTGCCATGTAAGACGTGCCTTGCTTCCCTTTCACCTTCTGCCATGATTGTAAGTTTCCTGAGTCCTTCCCATCCATGCAGAACTGTGAGTCAATTAAGGTTCTTTATAATTACCCAGTCTCAGGTAGTTCTTTGTAGTACTGTGAAAATGGACTAATACAGCCTCCAAGATTAGTGCAGTAGAGCAGAGCAAACTCCATGATAGCATTTGGAGACTAGGGTTGGAGTCCTGAATCTGCTACTAAAGATGTTGTGTGCTCTTGGGTAAGTCACTTCCCCTGGCTGGACCTCAATGTTCTCATCTGTAGTGTAGACTGCTAGTTCTCTGTCTGCTATAAACACAATGAAGCTGTAAATAACAGGGACTCCCCCAAATTGCTTGGTCCATCCCCTGCACTCCAGGCCAAGAGCCATCAAAACCTTTCCAGGTAGGGTCTTCCTGAGACCCAGAGAACAGAGACTGCAGCCAAATTAGTCACATGAGTCCCTGTGGTCATATACTTAATGGCAGGAACTCAGAAACTGTCCTGTAACCATGGGGAAAGACTAAATGTGCAGCAGCAGGCAAGGACCACTGGCGTGCCTCTCCAGGCTGACAAATGGATTCCATTTGATTTCCCTAACTCGGAACCATTCCCTCTTGAGAGAAGAGCCTGAACTGAGCAGTACTTGGGGCTGATGAGGAAAGGCTTCACTAGGAGAGCCTTCCATGGGGTGTGTGTCCAGCTTGTTGGCAGGAGAGGGTTAAGCCTGGGTCCCTGCAAGTGTGACCCTTGTCCCAACACACCTCTAGAGACAGGGTGTGCTCTGTGTGTAGGAGTGGTAGAGAAAGTGTCCCTTGATTTTTCAACTTCTCCTCGGCAGGCTAAGGACTGTATGGGGAGAGGGTTGGCTTGTGTGTAAGGAGTTCTAAAGAACATCCCTGGCTTGGTGCATGAGAAGCCACTGCCCTCCTAAATTCTTACCAGGCACATTCTTTTTCTCTCAGGCAAAAGAGGAATCAAAAAGGATCAAGTTGCCAGCTGCCATCTACCTTTTGCCTTTCCCTTCTACTTCCCCCAGCCTGTCACCCTCCTCTCCTGGTGGGCTAAAAGTGGCATATTTAGTAAGATCATAGCTGAGTGTTTGGGACAAGGACTGAGGGTGGGGTTGGTGTTCCTGAAGACAAACATCATGTTCTCAATTATTCGTGGGAGCTAATAATTAAAACGATTGAATTCATGAAGATAGAGAGTAGAAGGATGGTTACCAGAGGCTGGAAGGGGTAGCGGAGTGGGAGGAGATGTGGGGAGGGTTAATTGGTACAAAAACATAGAGGAAAACCTAGTATTTGCTAGCAAAACAGGGTGACTAGGGTCAAAAATAAATTAATTGTATATTAAAAATATCTAAAAGTGTATAATTGGATTGTTTGTAACACAAAGAATAAATGCTTGAGGGAATGGATACCCCATTTACCCTGATGTAATTTTGATGCATTGCATACTTGTATAAAAATATCTCATATACTCCATAAGTATATACACCTACTCTGTACCCATAAAAATTAAAAATAAATAAACAAACTCAGAGACTGTTTCTGAAAGACTGGAACTTGAGGCTCATCTATTTGATAGACAAGTTAACTGAAGTCCAGAGAGGATGAGCTACTTAACTAAGGTCACACAACAGAAGCAGAGTTTTAAACCCAGGTTTTCTTGACCCCAATGATACGGCTTTGATGACTGGAGGAACACCAGGGTCCTTTGTCCTGCACCAATTTATATAAAATGACACAGACACACATGGAGTGGTTTTAAGGAGCAGAGAGTTTAATAGGCAAAAAAGGAGGAAGAAGCTCCCTTGTACAGAGACAGAGGGCGGGGGGCTCCAAGTGGAGAGAGGAAACCACAAGTGCAGCAGAAAACAGTAGGTTATATTAGGAGGCTGGAGGAGGCGGTGCCTGATTTGCATATGACCCAGGGGATTGGTTTGACCAGGTATGTCATTTATGTAGACCACGAAAAAACTGGCCCTTTCACCCTAGCCTTTTAATATGCAAATGTAGGCCGCCATGATATTCTGCAGACATGGAGATCTCTGAGGCGGGGTGGGGGCCTGATGCTTGGCACTCATGGTGACAAGGAGAAGAGGATGGGAATCCCCATATTGGATAGACCCAGTTTGTAATGGCTGGCATTTGCATATCAAAGCCTGCTGGCCTGGCCCTTCAAGCCATTTTTCTGCTAGAAAAGAAATGTTTTGGGAGTTACTTTTAAGAAAAAAACTTACCAAGGATCCCTTATCATATCTGCCTAAAGCAATTTCTTAATAACTCATATAATATTCACCCCTGAGGAGATGTTACCATAACTGCTGTTAGGGGGATTTGGGCAACGACTCTTTCTGGCTACTTCCTGCTGAAAAGGGGTGTTGATTGGGGAACAGCAGTTAGGGCTCCTCCTGGATTCGATATAAGGGTCCTTGGAAGAATGGCATGTTCCTGCATGGTTCGGTTTGCAGCACTATTTGGAGTTTGATTTCAGAGGAAACAATTCAAGTTATAGTATTGAGTGTACAGGTTCAAATGTTAATACAAGACATATAAGCAAGAGGGGGCTTAATAAAGGAGCTAACCAATTCCATAAAGAAGTCTGGAATTTATTAAAGAGGGATTATAGCCACCTGGGACTGAAGCCTGCATATTCTCTTAGCCTGATAATACTTTTGATTTGATCTTTACGTACCTGTAGATTTTCCTCTACTAGAAATGTTAATCCAGAAGCAGCATGTTTCATTTAAAAGTGCACACCAGTACTTCCTACCTCAGCTGTGAGGACATCTAAAGCCCATCTATTTTGTGCTGCTACTGAGGATAAAGAGTCTATAGATTGTTGTTGTGCCTCTATGGCACCTATAGTTACCTTCCATCCTTGTTGCATCATAATAGAGATAGTAAGTACTGATCTTTCAAGGAGAGGGATGCCCATAAACCAGAATAGGCCTCTGGCTATAGAATTTCCCATCCATGTTTTTTTTTTTCAAGTTGGGATTGTCATGTGCATGCCCTTCCCCAGTCTGCCCTTTCAGCTAAATCTCCATATGAGGGCTTAGAAATGATAGATCTCTTTGTCCGGTGTATTTGAGATAGTGCAGTTTCTAGAAAAGAGCCTAAGTTAGGTATGTCTCATGATGATGCTGCCATCTCGGTAGAATTTAAAAATAAGTTGGAAACTACTGCTACTGTAATACAAGTTCCCCTCTAATGCCTTAGGAGAATTAAGTGTATCTAGGAGCCACAAGGAATATCTAGCCCTGTTTCTTGAAGGGATGGTTCCAAGTTGTGGTTTGTGAGAGACAGTGGCAGACTTTTCTCATATCTTAGAAATTCCCCTTCCTTACACATAATAGGGGCATCCTTGGGATAAGGATAACCATATTTAAGATAGTCACTTATGATGCCAATTGGAATTTGACATACCAAGTGAGAAGGGT
The DNA here is from genome assembly GCF_028885655.2 of Pongo abelii. Lineage (NCBI taxonomy): Eukaryota > Metazoa > Chordata > Mammalia > Primates > Hominidae > Pongo > Pongo abelii. The sequence goes on along the minus strand of NC_072005.2, from coordinate 33,172,175 downwards.
CCACCTGACAAATGGAGTTTCAAAAAATTAGACATTTTATACCCTGGCCAGTATCTCAGATGATCCTTGTGGCAAGGGCTGTCAGTCCAGATGTCTCCAGTTTGCCACAGATCTGTAAGCCACTACTATTAGCAAACATTGTGCAAGGATCTGGAATTCCATAAGTGGGCATGTTTGAAAAGGCCCATGTATTATTCTTTACATTACAGTCAAGGTGGTTGTTTAGAGCATGCCACTCCCATCATAGGACTTCCAACCAGAAGGAAAGGCTAGATTCTGAAAGCCCCCCACTAGGGCTTCTGATCCTGTTAGATCCCCTTTGTTGCACTCTCCTCCCCAAATCTTTGAACTATCAACAATTAAAAATGTGATGTTACAATATTTGAGCCCAAATATGGGTTTTCCCCACTACTTTCAAAGCAGAGGGAAGCATTTGCTGTTACTAAGCCAACTTTTCCCAACCTGAGGGTGTGAAGCTGAGTTTTAGGGAAAGTGTTCTTTGGTACTGGGGGCAGAATGTTCTCTGAGAGGAGTTAGTTACCCAGTTGAAAGTGCTCCCATACCATGTCCCATTTATGACTGGTAAGTCTTTAAAGGTTAAAGGTAAAGCCAACAAAGGAAATCCTAAGATGGTGAGTTCTGGGTCATTTTAAGATTTCTTAGTGTGATTGAACTGAGTGAACCACTTAGGACAGACCCAACAATTAGTCTTATTGTACAAATGGGCCATGGTGAATATTGTAGGAGCTAAAGGGTGAGATGTATTACTAAGTCCACTAAAAAGTTTTAACACTTAGTGATAGTAAAATGCTCATGTTTACTTCCAGTTAGGAACTGTTATTCCTGCTATGAGGATAATAATTAAGCAAAATGCTACAGTAATTGAGATTCCTGTCTGATATTCCGCCCAGAGGGTGGTACAGTGTATAGTCCTACTGCAAATAGTAGCATGAGTATAGCAATTCTTGCAAGAGTGGCATAGTCAATAATTTCCATCAAAATAAGTTCTAATATTAGGCAACAAATCTGAAAGGAGAGGTAGAAACAACAAAAAGTATTTGGTGAGGTAGGGGTGAGACTGAGATGAGTAGATCTCACTCAGTTACTTATATTTTGTGATTTTCAGCTTAAGACCTCCTATTTCTTGACATTGTTATTCAGGACATTCCTCTGGGCTGTCAGGGGTTGTTCCCTCAGCTCTCCAGGCTTTGACTTGAGTGTGATGTATCCAGGCATTGATTCCTCTAACTTTTATTGCCAAGGGGGTTGAAAGAACAACAGTGTAAAGCCCTTCCCAGCTTGGGCTTAGGGAGAGAGAGAGAAGGGAGAGCTTTTACCAGTACCAAATCTCCTGGGTTAAATAGAGGTGGTTCAATGTCCTGGGGTTGGGCTTTTACTAATTGAGCTAATTGCGCTAATTGCTGTTGGAAGTGAGCCAGAGAGGTTACATACTTAACTAGCTCAGAGTCTTCCCAATCTAATAGAAAATTATTGGGGGAAAAAAGGCCATCCATACAACATCTCAAAAGGGCTAAGACCTAATTTTCAAGGGGTATTTGTTATTCATAGTAACGCCATGGGAAGAAGAGTGACCCAAGTAAGATGAGTTTCTTGGGATAATTTTCTGAAATGTCTCTTCATAATATCATTAGTTTTCTCCACCTTTCCTGAGGATTAGGGTCTCCAAGCACAATGGAGATGATATTCCATGGCTAGTGCTTTTCAGACCCCTTGAGTGATAGCTGCCTTAAACAAGGGCCCATTGTCACTTTAAAGCTACTTAAGTAATAAACTTGTCCTTCAGGATGAGCTGTCCCTTGACTAAATTAGGAGTAAAAGAGGTGTGTTTCATTAGTGCTTCTCTCAGCCCTTCCATAAAGGCTGTGGGATTCTCGTTTGGTCTTTGGTCTATTGTGGACAGCTTAGTGTAATTGAGAGAATTGGCCCTGGTTTTCCATAGTTCCTCTAATATGCACCTGAAAAAGTGTTTCCTTTTTTAGTTATCTCCTGAATTATTGGGGTTCCAGTTAAGGTTATTTACTGGAACTGCTTCCGTTTCGAATGTGAATGGAGTTTCCACCTCTTTCTCACCTTCCCTACTTCTTTTTCTCCTTGGTCAGCTATAGGAGGCATTTTGCTCAACTCTATTTTTTTTCCTGCTGCCTACAGAACAGCCTGCTTTTTAGCTGCAGTGAGGGTCTGACTTATCAGTAACATAATATCCCTCCATGTGAGGTCAAACACCTGAGATAAATTTTGGAAAATTTCTGTGTACCTATTAGGGTTGTCAGAAAATTGGCCTGAGTCTCCCTTTATTTGCTTAAGGTTCTGTAATGAGAGGGGAACTTGAACCCTCATGGCACCATTCCCATCAGACATTTCCTACAGAGGTAAAAGTGAAGGAGGAAGAGTAGGATATACTGGAGATGGTGGAGCTGGAGGAGCTGATGGTATGATTGGAGGGAGACTGGAAGGGTTGGGATATTCAATAGCTGTCTTAGATTGCTCTTCTGGAACCTTCCTTTACTCTGGGGAACTATTCCCTGGGCTTTCCCGCCATGGCTGCTAAAAGAACTGGGTCAATTGTACAGAACTTGTAAATGTCTGGGTTGTCTTGCGGGGCAAAGAAAGTGCACATAGGGGATGTCAGTCCATTTGCCCTTCTGTCAGCAGAAAAGAACTGTTAGATAATATTAAAATTAAGTTTCCCCCCAGCAGGCCAGGTTTGTCTGTTCCCAAGATGGTAAGAAAGCCATGCCCTTGTGCAACAGAATATGAGGTGCCTTTTCTTCAGAGTCTCGGGGTCAGAGGAGTCCCAGTGCTTTAAAATACACACTCCAGGAGAGTCCATGCTGAAGATGATTTGTTACCCATCTAGAAAGAGAAGTGAGAATAAGCATTCTTTTAGTTTCCTTCCTTTCCATATGTGACTCAGGGTGAAGAAAACAGTGGGGGCATTCCCCCAACTATTTTTTCTTCCTGATTCCTGGGTCCCAGCACCCTGTTAAATGTGCTGCCCATGACTGTAGGCATAACCCTTCAAGCCATGGCACCAGAGGAACTAGGCTTTTGAGGCCTGGTCACACTTACCCAAGTAGCCCTAGTCCTCACCTATTATTTCCCTTTGACGTCCTAGACTTGTGTGACCTATGTGCCTCCCTTAAAAAAAAAAGGATCTCAAGAAAAACTATGTAATTCAGAAGGCCCCTTGAATGAAGGGGGCATGCTAGATTGAACGCTATATCCTGCTGTTATGGCCCATGCTAAAGCATTTACACTTAAAAAATGGTTTTTAGCTTGCTCCCATACTCACCGCTCTGATGAATGTTATACCCCAGATTCCTGGCCAATGCACCAAAATGATACAGCCCCAATGACTGGAGGAACACGAAGGTCCTTTGTCTTGCGTCAATTTAGATAAAATGACATGGACACACGTGGAGTGGTTTTAAGGAGTGGAGACTTTAATAGGCAAAAAAAGAAGGAAGAATCTCCCTTGTACAAGGACAGAGGGAAGGGACCTCTGTCCCTTCTGTCCCAAGCAGAGAGAGGACACCCTGAGTGAAGCAGAAAAAAAGTCGGTTATATGGGGAGGCTGGAGGAGGCGGTGTCTGATTTGCATATGAACCACGGGATTGGTTTGACCAGGTATGTCATTTATATGGCCCATGAAAAAACTGGCCCTAGCATCTTAACGTGCAAATGCAGGCCACCATGATGTTCTGCATACATGGAGATCTCTGGGGGTGGCCATGATGCTTGGCACACGTGGTGACAAGGAGAAGAGGGTGGGAATCACCATATTTGATGGACCCAGTTTCTAATGGCTTCCATTTGCATATCAAAGCTTGCCAGCCTGCCCTTTGAGCCATTTTTCTACTAGAAAAAAACATTTCTGGAGCTGCTTTTAACAAAAAAACCTTACCAAGGACCCCTTATCCTATCTGCCTAAAGTAATTTCGTAATAATTCCTATAATACCAAGGTCAGTATTCTTTCTGCCTTCTCTTGTTTTTGCTTTACTCCCCCAAGCAAGGTGACCCTGATCTCTTGATTTGGAAGACGTTTGGCTAGGAAGGAGCCTGTGAAGCCAGTAGAGCTGGTGTGTGAGGACACAGGTGCCTCAGGACATTCTGGTGCCTTGCCCTGCCAGGTTCTTGATCCTCTCACACTCTGGAGCCTGTTTCAGCTGATCCCCTTCCCCTTCACCAGGTCCTGCCTTTGAGCCATAGGCTTGGATGTGTTCTCTAAACTGTCCAAAAGGCCCCCTGCACCCTCCGTGGTCTGCATGCTATTTTGGGAGCCCGATGGTGCTCCCAGGAGCAGGGAGAGAAGTCCAAGTTGCTTGTTTCTTCTCTGAGCCCCAGCAGGCTTTGAACTGGTGGCAGTGTAGAACACAACAGAACAGATAAATCTAGAAGCTACTCGTTCCAGGATGGCTACCCACAATTCCCCTGAAAAACTTTTGTCGCCTCTTGAGTATCATTTAACCCACACCCACACATAGAGAGTGGCAAAATAAAACTATTCAAACACTGGTCACTCCAAGTACCCATTGCAGTATGCAAACCTCACTTTCCTGCTGAGTATCGAGAGAAACAAGACTCCCGGGGGTTACTAAGGATTTGAAGTCAGGCTTCTCTGTGAGGGCTAATTAAGATGGGAAAAGTTTTCATCACTTCATGAACTCAACTCTTGAGCAGTCTGGGTCACAGTTTACCTTATATCTGGCCCTTGACAGCAGCAGAACCAAAAGGCAGGTGAGAAAAGCCCAGATGCACTAATTAAATACTAATTATTGAAATAAAATAGAAGACAAGGTGGAGTCAGGAAGGCCCGCAGATTAACTTTCCTGTAGGATATTCAGGAAGCAATCAGGGCATCAATTCTCAGCATCAATTTGAAGCAGTCATTTAAGGCTCATTAGAAGAACAACTCCAGGTAATAGGCATAAAAATAAGCTATTAGAAGGGGGAATACCATTGATCCATTACATTCTCTAAAACTATTCTTTCACATGTGTTTTCTTGCTTTACTCTGCTCAGAATAACTGACACAATAGGATAATGTGAAGGCCAAACAGAACAAACTAAAAGACAGAAAATTGGTGAAATCTCTAATAAGAGGAATTAAGAATGGTCCTCTTCCGTTGTTGACTGTTCCAACTGAGCTTTTACAATGTGTTTTGACAAAACCCAAAATATCTGGGGGTGTGTAGCAGAGCAATTTGTACCGACCAAATGTCTCATGTTCTCCCCTAAATTTCCCAGCTTTCCTTGCTGGGTAATGTGATTAATTCTGGCCATTGAGCTGTAAATGCAAGTGATGTGTGTCACTTCCAGGCTGGAGTAGTTAAGAATTTGTGGGCCTCCTCCTTAGGCTCTTTATCCTGCCTCAGTAATCTTTGAGAGGCCACATGCTGCAGAAGATGCAGCTGTAAGAGATGGAAGAGCTGACAAACCCACATCATGCTTACCTACATTTATTAAAGAATGTATTAAGCTTCTGATATTTGTCTCAGTCATAAGGTATCCTGATAAATACAGACTACCCCTTCCCAGTGCTTTTCCAAAAACTTCTTCCAGCCAATGCAGGCATGAAAATTTTCAGTTAGAAACATCCTAGAACAGGATTTCTATGCTTGAGCCAGAGGATGCTGTGGACATAGTAGAACTTTAAGTTCCCATACTCTGGAAAGTCTTTGCACCTTCTTAGTGGCATTATGCACAGCTCCAAGAGGAAATAGAACTCAGGTTAGTGGTGATAAATTATATTAAAAGAATAAGAAGATTTAATTATTCATAAAATAAATGTTCCAATGGTGACTGCAGTGAGTTGAGCTGGAACCAAAGTCTGATATTCTGTATTAAATTAAGAATATGAAGTGATATGGTTTGGATGTTTGTCCCCTTCAAAGCTCATGTTGAAATGTAATCCCCACTGTTTAAATTGTGGCCTGGTGGTAGGTATTTGGCTTATGGGGGCAGATCCCTCATGGATGGCTTAGCACCATCCCCTTAGTGATGAGTGAGTTCTCACTCTGAGTTCATGTGTGATCTGATTGTTTAAGAGTATGAGGGATCTCTCCCCTTGCTCTCTTGCTCTCACTTTTGCCATGTGAGCTGCCTGCTCCACTTTTGCCTTCTGCCATGATTGGAAGATTCCTGAGTCCTTCACCAGGAGCAGATCCTGGCACCATGCTTCCTGCAAAGCCTGCAGAATTGTGAGCTGGTTAAATGCCTTTCTTTATGAATTACCCAGTATCAGGAATTTTCTTATAGCAATGCCAGAACAGACTAGTATACTAGTCTTTGGTCTTTCATGCAGTAAGTTAAACAAAATATTGGAACAAAAATGAGTTTAGAAACAACCTGTTTATATCTTTCAATTTAGTTCACATATTGAATGAGGGCTACTAGGTTTTTGGCATTCTGCAGTTTACTGTGAAGTCAGAGATAATGTGACTCAATTTATTTCCTGTTGATTCTGGACTGGGAATCCACAGTAGGGCTCATTCTCCCAAGAAGTTCATGAGTGAGTCTGGCTTGCTAGAAACCATGGCAACAGTTTCCTCAGTATCCCTGTCTGATCCTTGCAGTTCAGTAACCTGATGTGAAAATGTTCAGAAGGAGGAGATGAGAGGTGAAGTGGTTAATGATAAGGTTTGAACAGGTGGACATGTCACAAGCAGGGATGCACCACTGAGGAACACGGAACTTATACTTGTATGGTTAAGAAGCAGCCTTGGGAAGCAGGAGACTTATTTAAGTTCCCATCATTAAATTTGCCTGAACCAAGACTAGAAATATGGTGTGTATTCTCAGGTGATAGCAATTTATTTTCTTTCATACAGTCCCTCCTAATTATCATCCTCATAGGATACCATCTTCCTTCTTTCATTCATTTATTGATTCTCCTCTTATAGAAAATCCAAATACCAGTATGTTTCTTGTCTACTGAAAACAGAAAATTAGAAAAATTGTGAAGGACATAAATAACAAATTGAAAATAAAAAGACTTTCCTGAATACAAAAAGCAAGGTGCTCTGAGAAGCTAACAACATGTCCTTTATGGGAGGGAAAATTTTCAGAGTGGCTGAGTGAGTTTTGAAAAGAAGAGTTATGTGCATCAAAAATTCAGTTCAGATATGGCTTTCTAAATATATTTTTAGCTTAGAATATTTATGAACTGAGACTTTTCCAAAAATACTTAATGAAATACTGGTCACCACCAATCTTTTGTAAATAATTAGTAGATTATGAAAGAGACTAATGCCAGATCCAGATGTATTTGTCCACTCTGAAATCTATGAGCCATGATCTACACTGAGTTTGGACTTGAAAAGGCACAGCATATAGGTTAAAAAAAAAAAAAAAAAAAGACACCAAGGAATAATAAGTGTTCCCAAGCTTAGGATGATGCAGAGAACTTCCTCACAAGCTTATGAAAGAAAGACAAACCATGGATCTTATTTATAAAGGGGATGGTTCTATAGTCATATAACGTAGTGTCAAAAAGTTAATCTAAACTTTGGAGTGAGATATTTTTCCCACCTATTGCCAATTTCTATCTTGGCAAATGAGCATATTCCTTGATGTCTCTAAGTCTCAGTTCAATACTTCAAATGAGGATTACACATGGGTCTTTGCTTTAGAGGTGTTTTGTTTGTTTGTTTTTTGAGACAAAGTCTCGCTTTGTCACCCAGGCTGGAGTGCAATGGTGCAATCTTGGCTCACTGCAAACTCTGCCTCCCAGGTTCAAGTGATTCTCCTGCCTCAGCCTCCCAAGTAGCTGGGATTACAGGTGCACACCACTATGCCTGGCTAAATTTTTGTATTTTTAGTAGAGACGGGATTTCACCAGGTTGACCAGGCTGGTCTTGAATTCCTGACCTCAGGTGATCTGCCCTCCTTGGCCTCCCAAAGTGCTGGGATTACAGGCATGAGCCAGTGCACCCAGCCTGCCTTAAAGTTTTATGTGGGTCAAATTAAAAGATTATGAAGAGAAGCAGAGTCCATCCTGGACTAGAGATGCTCTGTAAATACCACAGACCACTCCTTGCCAATCAAGGGGGCAAGGAAATGTTTCCAATGGAAAATTCAACTTCCACAGCTCAGGATAAATCTAAGCCACAGCTCCAACAGAAGTTGGGGTCCTCATTGCATAGAGGAGCAGTAGATATATAGAAGGCAAAGCACCAGCTCTATGATTGATCTTTGAGAATGGACAGCAATGTGACCCACCGCAGCTAAACTTACTGTAAATCATTATCACCATGACTATCATCAACATTATAATCGTCATCACCACCATCATCATCATCATCATAGTCCACATCATCACCATCAACATCATCATCACTACTACCATCCTCACCACCGTTATCATTAGCAGCACCATAATCATCATTATCACCATTTTTATTTTTGAGATAGGGTTTTGCTCTGTACCCCAGGCTGGAGTGCAGTAGCGTGATCACAGCTCACGGCAACCTTGAATTCCTGGGCTCCAGTGAACCTCCTGCCTCAGCCTCTTATTACCATTATCATCATAACTGTAACTAAATCTGCTCACTCAAATGTTTACTGACTACATAGGTATCAAGCAGCTACTAGGTGCAAATACTGTTTTTGTGTTCGGGTGGAGCCTACATTATGAAGGGGAAGAAGACAATACGCACATAATTAAGTCAGTGTAGAATGCTTTTTTTATGGTAATAAGTGCTATAAAGAGAGTAAAGATACTATGGAGGAGGTTGCCAATAATACTGTGGTCAGGGAAGTTATTTTTAAAAATCTGGGACAAAGTAATTTAAAATTCTAGTACAATATTACAACCAGAATATTAAAATTAATAAAATCAAGATACAGAAAATTTTATCACCACAATTTGGGCATTTTGATTATGTGTTTAAAATTTCAAATGTCTTTTTCCCCCTTTTAAATAGATTTTATTTTTTAGGACCATTTAAGTTTATAGCAAAATTGAACGGAAAGTACAGATATGTCCCATATACTCCCTTCCATCACAGATGCACAGCTTTTCCCTCCAGCATGGTAGGCTTGTTACAATTAATGAATCAATATTTACATTTTACTATTACCCAAAGTCCATAATTCGCATTAGAATTTACTCTTCATGTTGTACATTCTAATGACAAATGTATAACGACATGTATCCACTATTATATTATTATACAGAATATAATGCAGTATGATGCTATACATACAGTATATGTATAGTACACATTACAATATTTGTACTGTCTTAAAAATTGTTTGTGCTTCACCTATTCATCCCTTCCTCCTCTCAACCCCTGGAAATCACTGATTGTTTCACTGTTTCTATAGTTTTGTCTTCTCCAGAATGTCATATAGTTGAAATCATACAGTATGTAGCATTTTCAGATTGGCTTCTTTCATTTAGCAACAGGTATTTGTTTCTTCCATGTTTTTTCATGTCTTGATAGTTCTTTTTTTAAATAACTGAATAAGATTTAATTGTCTAGATATAATGTTCATTCATCATTCAAGTTTTGGTAATTATGCTTCTATAAATATCTGTGCATAGGTTTTTGGGTGGGTGTAAGCTTTTTAACACATTTGGGTAAATACTAAGGAGCACAACTGCTGAATTTTATGATAAGACTATGTGTGGTTTTGTAAGAAACTGTCAAACTGTCTTCAAAAGTGGTTGCACCATTTTGTGTCACCAGCAATGAAAGAGAGTTCTTGTTGCTCCACATGCTTACCAGCATTTGGTGTTGTCAGTGTTCTGAATCTGGACCATTGTAATTTGTGTATAATCATATCTTATTGATATTTTATTTTGAAATATTCTAATATCATATTATATGGTGCATCTTTTCATGTACTTATTTGGCATCTACATATATTTTTGATAAAGTATCTGTTCAGATCTTTTGCCTGTGTTTTTTAATTAAGCTTTTTTTCTTATTGTAGAGTTTTAATTTTTTAAATATATTAGATAGAAGTACTGTATCAGATATATCTTTTGCAAATAGTTTCTCCCAGTCTGTAACTTGTGTTATCCTTCTACTGACAGTACCTTTGGCAGAACAGAAGATTTAAATTATAATGAAGCCCAGCTTATCAATTGTTTCTTTCATGGGTCATGCTTATGGTGTTGTATTTAACAAGCCATCACCATGCCCAAGGTAGTGTAGATTTCTTTTCCTATGCTATTTCCCAGAAGTTTTACAGTTTTGCATTTTATATTTAGTCTTATGATCCATTTTGAGTTAATTTTAAGCAGTGTAAAGCCTGTTTGTAGATTTTTTTCATATGTATATCCTGTTGTTTGAGTGCTATTTACTGAAAAGACCATCTTTTCCTCATTGTATTACCTTTGCTCCTTGATTATATTTATGTGGGTCTAAATCCGTGCTCTATAACCTGTTGCATTAATCTCTTTTTATGTTCTTTTATGAATACCATACTCTTTTGGTTACTGTAGTTTTATAGTAAGTCTTGAACATGGGTAGTGTCAGTCCTCTGGCTTTTCATTTTTTCTAATGTTGGTTATCCTGGGTCTTTTGCCTTTTCATGTAAACTTTAGCATCAGTTTATTGATTTCCATGAAATAATTTGTTGGGATTTTTATTTTAATTGTGTTAAGTCTATAGATCAAATTAGAAATAACCAATGTCTTGACAATATTGAATCTTTCTATCCATAAACATGGACTGTCTCTCAATTTCTTCAGTTATTTGATTTTTTAAATCATAGTTTTATGGCTCTCCTTATATAAATCTTGTACATACTTTGTTAGATTTTTAGCTAAGTATTTTATTTTGGGGGATGCTAATATAAATAGTATGGTGTTTAAATTTCAAATTTCAGGTATCTATTGCTGATACATGGGAAAGTGATTACATTTTGTGTATTAGCCTTGTATCCAGCAAATGTTGAATGGTAAAGACTTTTCCTTGGTTACACAGCTAATGTGCAGTGCTGGCAGGATTTGAATCCAGGTTAGTCTAATATTCAGGTTTTCTAAACTATGATCTGTTTTCTTTCCTGAAATTTTCTTCACCCATTTATCCCCATTTGTGGCCTTTGCTTAACATGCTGTGTGCAATGAAGGCTTACCTATGCTCTACTGATACTAAAGATCTTTCCCAGCTGCCTTTCACCCCACCCAAAAGAAAGTTAAAGGCAATTATTACTTATTTGTATTTTTTTACTCTAAGTCTTAATTCGTTTAAGGAGGAACCTAGTTAACTTATCCCTGTAATCTCAGAGCTTAGCACAAGCATTGACCCAAAGATAGCAGTGAGCAGATACTTCTTTAAATAAATTACTATATGTTGATATCTGCACCATGTAAGGGGAGAGGGAAAGATCTGGAAGAAATTAGGGGTTCAGAATTAACATTCTATGCTTAGGCAGCCTGCGAGGTCTGCATGTTCATTGAGGCATCAGGGATTTTGTGGTTTCCTTCAAGGAAACCCCAAGCATGTAGAATTTTTTCTCTCCTCACATTATGCTTTGAGAAACTTGAGATGGATCTTGTCAGCGTAATTCAAGAGTATTTTAAGTAGTAAACCAAAACCAAAAGCAGAGGCACATTTTCATTGATATACATGAGCGTCAAAGTATTTCTCATGCAAAAAGTATCCTAATTCATCTAATAACTAAAAAGATGGCTAAACAGAGACAATGGTAAGAAAAAAAGTGAAAATTAAATGCTCTTAGATTTACTAACTTGTTTCCTTTTTCATTTAAAGTAATATCAATTAAAAAGCAAACTAATTTTCTCTACTTCTTCCACAAAATCATATATTTATATAACATATAAATAGAATATAACCCAAAATAAAGGTCAAGAACACCATTATTGGCTGGGCACAGTGGCTCATGCCTGTAATCCCAGCACTTTGGGAGACCAAGGTGGGCAGGTCACCTGAGGTCAGGAGTTCATGACCAGCCTAACCAACATGGAGAAACCCTGTCTCTACTAAAAAAACACAAATTTAGCTGGGTATAGTGGTACACACCTGTAATTTCAGGTAGGAGAATCGCTTGAACCCAGGAGGCAGAGGTTGCAGTGAGCATATATCACACCGTTGCACTCCAGCCTGGGCAAGAAGAGCAAAACTCCATCTCAAAAAACAAACAAACAAACAAAAACAAAAAAAAATTATTTGCTTTGAAAAATTTGTTTTCATTCTGATTACCAAACAAGATGCATTCAAAGCCTTAGGGACAGTAAAACAGGCTTTATGGAGATTGTTAGAAAGGAGATTGTTAGAATTTCCAATTAGAATGTTTTCTCCAGCATCAATTATGAAGCCATGAAAGTCTCAACCTCCCTAACTAAAATAAGATCTCAAATCCATGAACAGTCCATTACAGCAGCAATTCAGGTTCCTCTTGAGAAAGCCAGACAGTAGTTCCTGCTAGGGGAGACAGAGGAGGTAATGCACAAATTGGCAGAGTACTGTGCTCACTATTCTAACATCAGAGCTCTCTGCACAAACCTCTGATGGGTCTAATGCTGGGAAAGTTCACAGTAGGACACTAGAACAAAGCCTGCCTTTAACATGAAAATTATTCCTAAAATGTCTCTGTTGATAGCTGGAAATGCACAAAATAAACAGTTGGCTATTTGCAAGGAAGCAAGAATTAGAATAATTAGCAGCTGCAGGCTTACCCACAGACATAGAACCATAAAGAACCTCACGCCTTCTAAAACGAAGTTAGGCAAGAGGCCTGAATAGAATAATACTCACCACCTGCCAATGTCCCCCAAACCACAGCAAGGAAGAGCCATTTGCTACTGGTCTAAGCATCCTCTATACTTTTCTAATTAAAATAGAAACAAATCTTGTGTTAATAATATGACATTCTAGTGATTAGGAATAAGTTTTCCTTGCAGATATGATTTTTTAAAAAAGATGGCTTTTATTCTCCATCATCCCAAATGTAACAGCAGATGGCTCAGTTAATCTGTGCCTGGACCCCTGGCCTCCTGTGAGATAATATGACTTCTAATTTTTCAAATCAGTCACTTTGTGATTTTTTATGCAGCATAAAACAATAACACAGGCCTGGGATGGTGGGTCATGCCTATAATCTCAACACTTTGAGAGGTCAAGGCAGGAGGATTGCCTGAGCCCAGGAGTTTAAGATCTGCCTAGGGAACATAGTGAGACCCCGTGTCTACAAAAAATAAAATAAAATAATCCAGGCATGATATCTCATGCCTGTATTCTCAGCTACTCAGGAGGCTGAGGTGGAAGGATTGCTTGAGCCTGGGAGGTTGAAAATGCAGTGAGCCATGTTTGCGCCACTGCACTCCAGCCTGGGTGAAAGAGCAAGACCTTTTCTCAAAAACACATGGCCAGGCGTGGTGGCTCATGTCTGTAATCTCAGCACTTTGGGAGGCTGAGGCAGGCAGATCATGAGGTCAGGAGATCGAGACCATTCTGGCTAACACGGTGAAACCGGGTCTCTACTAAAATACAAAAAATTAGCCTGTTGTGGTTGCACATGCCTGTAATCCCAGCTACTCTGGAGGCTGAGGCAGGAGAATCACTTGAACCTGGCAGGCAGAGGTTGCAGTGAGCCGAGATTGTGCCACTGCACTCCAGCCTGGGTGACAGAGCAAGACTCTATCTCAAAACAAAACAAAACAACATGGAGACATGCAAATAAATAGATTATGTTTATAGTAACTTTTTTACATAATTTAATGAATAACTGGTGCACTGTAGTATGGATGCACTGTTGGTTATTTCATTACAGTGTCATAAATTCTATGCATACAGGATACTAGCAGGTAAATCTTTTTTTAAAAAGTTGGCCATAAAGCACTACTGAGTAAAGGAGTCCTAGAGAATTGGAAAATGCATGGCCAGACTAAAAGAAAAGGATGTTACTTAGCTGCAGCCAAATGATTTTTTTTAATTTTTAAATTTATTCATTTATTCTTGTTACTTCACACTGGAATAGAGTATCCCAGATCTTCTCTGTTTTTTGAAGAAAAGCCAGCACTCTAAAATTCTCTGTGGGAAGTAATTTTTACAAATATTGACAACAAATTGTTAGAATGACTGAGGTCAACCAGGTGTCTCTCCCCTTAGGATGCCTGAAGTTGGCCAGGAGACTCTTCAGTTAGAACGCCTGAGGATGGCCAGGTGTTTCTCTCCGTAGAATGCCTGAGGTCAGCCCAGAGACTGTCTCCTTAGAATGCCTAAAGTAGGCCAGGTGTCACCCCATTAGAATGAATGAGGCCATCCGGCCATCCAGGTGTCCCTCCCGTTGGAAAGCCTGAGGTCAGCCAAGTGTCTCTATAATTACAATGCCTTTGGTGGGCCAGGTGTCTCACCCGTTAGAATGCCTGAGGTTGGCCACGTGCATTTCCCCTTAGAATTCCTGAGGTCGGCCAGGTTTTTCTCCTATTAGAATGCCTGAGGCCAGACAGGTGTCAATTCTGTTAGGATGAATGAGGTAGGTCAGGTGCCTCTCCCCTTAGGATTCCTGAGTTTGGCCGGATGTCTCTCCTATTAAAAATGCCTGCAGTTAGTCAATTGTGTCTCCCATTACAATGAATGAGGTCAGCGAGGTTTCTCTCCCATTACAATGAATAAATAAGGCCGGCCAGGTGTCTCTCCCCTTAGAATGCCTGTGGTCATCTAGGTATATCTCCCGTTAGAATGAATGAGGTTGGCCAGCTGTCTCTTCCGTTAGAATGCCTGAGGTCAGCCAGGTGTCTTTGCACTCAGAATGCCTGAGGTTGGCCTGGAGTCCTACCCCTTAGAATGCCTGAGGTGGACCAGGTGTCTTTCCTATTAGAATGCCTGAGGTCACCCAGGTGTCTCTCCTATTAGAGTTCCTGAAGTCAGCCAGGTGTCTCTCCCCTTAGAACGTGTGATTTTGGCCAGGAGTCTCTCCCGTTAGAATGCCTGAGGTCAGCCAGGAATCTTTTCTCAGAATGCCTGAGGTTGGCCAGAAGACTCTTCCATTAGAATGCCTGAAGTAAGCCAGGTGTCTCATCACTCAGAATGCCAGACGTTGGCCAGGAGACGCTTTCTTCAGAATGCCTGATGTTGGCCAGTAATCTCTCCCCTTAGAATGCCTGAAGTCAGCCAGGAGTCTCTTATTATAATGCGTGAGGTCTTCCAGGTGTCTCTCCCATTAGAATGCCTGAGGTCAGCCAGGTGTCGCTCCTATTAGAAGGTCTGAGGTCAGCCAGGAGTCTCTCCCATTAGAATGTGAGGGTGGCCCAGTGTCTCTCGGATTAGAATGCCTGATAACAGCCTGGTGTCTCTCCCATTACAAAGAATGACGTTGGCCAGGTGTCTCCCATTTAGAATGCCTAAGCTCGGCCAGGAGTTTCTCCCATTAAAATGCCTGAGGTTGGCCAGGAGACTCTCCCTTTAGAATGCTTGAGGTAAGCACCTATTCCAAAATTGACCACATAGTTGGAAGTAAAGCACTCCTCAGCAAATGTAAAATAATAGAAACTATAACAAACTGTCTCTGACCACAGTGCAATCAAACTAGAACTCAGGATTAAGAAACTCACTCAAAACCGCTCAACTACATGGAAACTGAACAACCTGCTCCTGAATGACTACTGGGTACATAACGAAATGAAGGCAGAAATAAAGATGTTCTTTGAAACCAACGAGAACAAAGACACAACATACCAGAATCTCTGGGACACATTTTAAAGCAGTGTGTAGCGGGTAATTTATAGCACTAAATGCCCAGAAGAGAAAACAGGAAAGATCTAAAATTGACACCCTAACATCACGATTAAAAGAACTAGAGAAGCAAGAGCAAACACATTCAAAGGCTAGCAGAAGGCAAAAAATAACTAAGATCAGAGCAGAACTGAAGGAGATAGAGACACAAAAAAACCCTTCAAAAAATCAATGAATCCAGGAGCTGTTTTTTTAAAAGATCAACAAAATTGATAGACCACTAGAAAGACTAATAAAGAAGAAAAGAGAGAAGAATCAAATAGACTCAATAAAAAATGATAAAGGGGATATCAGCACTGATACCACAGGAATACAAACTACCATCAGAGAATACTATAAACACCTCTATGCAAATAAACTAGAAAATCTAGAAGAAATGGATAAATTCCTCAACACATACACCCTCCCAAGGCTAAACCAGGAAGAAGTTGAATCTCTGAATAGACAAATAACAGGCTCCGAAATTGAGGCAATAATTAATAGCTAACCAATCAAAAAAAGTCCAGGACTGGATGAATTCACAGCTGAATTCTACCAGAGGTACAAGGAGGAGCTGGTACCATTCCTTCTGAAACTATTCCAATCAATAGAAAAAGAGGGAATCCTCCCTAACTCATGTTGTGAGGCCAGCATAATCCTGATACCAAAGCCTGGCAGAGACACAACAAAAAAAGAGAATTTTAGACCAATATCCTTGATGAACATCGATGCAAAAATCCTCAATAAAACACTGGAAAACCAAATCCAGCAGCACATCAAAAAGCTTATCCACCATGATCAAGTGGGCTTCATCCCTGGGATGCAAGGCTGATTCGACATAGGCAAATCAATAAATGTAATCCAGCATATAAACAGAATCAAAAACAAAAACCACATGATTATCTCAATAGATGCAGGAAAGGCCTTCGACAAAATTCAACAGCCCTTCATGCTAAAAACTCTCAATAAAGTAGGTATTGATGGGATGTATCTCAAAATAATAAGAGCTATTTATGACAAACCCACAGCCAGTATCATACTGAATGGGCAAAAACTGGAAGCATTCCCTTTGAAAACTGGCACAAGACAGGGATGCCCTCTCTCACCTCTCCTATTCAACATAGTGTTGGAAGTTCTGGCCAGGGCAATTAGGCAGGAGAAGGAAATAAAGGGTATTCAATTAGGAAAAGAGGAAGTCAAATTGTCTCTGTTTGCAGATGACATGATTGTATATCTAGAAAACCCCATTGTCTCAGCCCAAAATCTCCTTAAGCTAATAAGCAACTTCAGCAAAGTCTCAGGATACAAAATCAATGTGCAAAAATCACAAGCACTCTTACACATCAATAACAGACAAACGGAGAGCCAAATCATGAGTGAACTCCCATTCCAATTGCTTCAAAGAGAATAAAATACCTAGGAATCCAACTTACAAGGGATGTGAAGGACCTCTTCAAGGAGAACTACAAACCACTGCTCAACGAAGTAAAACAGGACACAAACAAATGGAAGAACATTCCATGTTCATGGATAGGAAGAATCAATATTTTGAAAACGGCCATACTGCCCAAGGTAATTTATAGATTCAATTCCATCCCCATTAAGCTACCAATGACTTTCTTCACAGAACTGGAAAAAAACTACTTTAAAGTTCATATGGAACCAAAAAAGAGCCTGCATTACCAAGTCAATCTTAAGCCAAAAGAACAAAGCTGGAGGCATCATGCTACCTGACTTCAAACTATACTACAAGGCTACAGTAACCAAAACAGCATGATACTGGTACCAAAACAGAGATATAGACCAATGGAACAGAACAGAGGCCTCAGAAATAATATCACACATCTACAACTATCTGAGCTTTGACAAACCTGGAAAAACAAGAAATGGGGAAACGATTCTCTATTTAACAAATAGTGCTGGGAAAACTGGCTAGCCATATGTAGAAAGCTGAAACTGGATCCCTTCATTACACTTTATACAAAAATTAATTCAAGATGGATTAAAGACTTAAATGTTAGACCTAAAACCATAAAAACCCTCGAAGAAAACATAGGCAATACCATTCAGGACATAGGCATGGGCAAGGACTTCATGTCTAAAACACCAAAAGCAATGGCAACAAAAGCCAAAATTGACAAATGGGATCTAATTAAACTAAAGAGCTTCTGCACAGCAAAAGAAACTACCATCAGAGTGAACAGGTAACCTACAGAATGGGAGAAAATTTTTTCAATCTACCCATCTGACAAAGGTCTAATAACAAGAATCTACAAAGAACTCAAGCAAGTTTACAAGAAAAAACCAAACAACCCCATCAAAAAGTGGGCAAAGGATATGAACAGACACTTCTCAAACGAAGACATTTATGCAGCCAACAGACACATGAAAAAATGCTCATCATCACTGGCCATCAGAGAAATGCAAATCAAAACCACAATGAGATACCATCTCTCACCAGTTAGAATGGCAATCATTAAAAAGTCAGGAAACAACAGGTGCTGGAAAGGATTTGGAGAAACAGGAACACTTTTACACTGTTGGGCAGACTGTAAACTAGTTCAACCATTGTGTAAGACAGTGTGGTGATTCCTCAGGGATCTAGAACTAGAAATATCATTTGACCCAGCCATCCCATTACTGGGTATATACCCAAAGGACTATAAATCATGCTGCTATAAAGACACATGCACATGTATGTTTATTGTAGCACTATTCACAATAGCAAAGACTTGGAACCAACTCAAATGTCCAACAATGATAGACTAGATTAAGGAAATGTGACACATATACACCATGGAATACTATGCAGCCATAAAAAATGATGAGTTCACGTCCTTTGTAGGGACATGGATGAAGCTGGAAACCATCATTCTCAGCAAACTATTGCAAGGACAAAAAACCAAACACCGCATGTTCTCACTCATAGGTGGGAATTGAACAATGAGAACACTTGGACACAGGAAGGGGAACATCACACACTGGGGTCTGTTATGGGGTGGGGGGAGTGGGGAGGGATAGCATTAGGAGATATACCTAATGTAAATGATGAGTTAATGGGTGCAGCACACCAACATGGCACATGTATACGTATGTAACAAACCTGCAGGTTGTGCACATGTACCCTAGAACTTAAAGTGTAATTATATATATATATATATATATGAAAAAGAAAAAAAAATAAAAAAAAAAATACTTGAGGTAAGCCAGGAGACTTTCCTCTTAGTATGGATGAGGTCAGCCATGTGTCTCTCCCCTTACAATACCTGAGGTTGGCTAGGTATCTCAGTAGAATGAATGAGGTCAACCAGGTGTCTCTCCCCTTAGAATGCTTGAGTTAGGCCAGGTGTCTCTATCCTTAGAATGCCTGATGTTGGTCAGGTGTCTATCCACTCAGAATTCTTGAGGTCAGCCAGGAGACTCTCCACTCAGAATGCCTGATGTCAGCCAGGAGTTCCTCCCCTTAGAATGATGGAGATCCTCCGGGTGTCTCACCCATTAGAATCCCTGAGTTAGGCCAGGAGTCCTTCCCGTTATAATGCCTGAGGTTGGCCAGGTGTCTCTCCCCTTAGAATGCCCGAGGTCTCCAGAAGACTCTCACGTTAGAAAGCCTGAGGTCTGCCACATTTCTCCCCCATTAGAATGCCTGAGGTTGGCCAGTAGTCTCAATCTTTTGAATGCCCGAGGTTGGCCAAGAGTCTCTGTTAGAAAACCTGAGATTGGCCAGTTGTTTCTCTCATTAGAATCCCTGAGGTAGACCAGGTGTCTCTCCCCATAGAATGGCTGTGATCGTCTAGGAGACACTCCCCTTAGAATGCCTGAGGTCGGCCAGGTGTCTCTCTTGTTAGAATGCCTGAGGTCGGCCAGAAGTCTCTCCCGTTAGAATGACGATGGTCGGACAGGTGTCTACCATTAAGATAAATGAAGTCAGCCTGGTGTCTCTCCCATCAAAATGAATGAAGTCCACCAGAAGACTCTCTCGTTGAATGCCTGAGATTGGCCAGGTGTTTTTCTCATTAGAATGCCTGCGTTTGGCCAGTGTTTCTCCCCTTAGAATATCTGTGGTCAGACAGGTGTCTCTCCCATCAGAATGAATCAGATTGGCCAGGAGACTCTCCTCTTAGAATGCCTGAGGCCAGCCAGGAGTCAATCCCTCCCATCAGAATGAATCAGATTGGCCAGGAGACTCTCCCCTCAGAATGCCTGAGGTCGACAAAGACTCTCTACTGTTAGAATGCCTGTGGTCGACCAGGAGACTCCCCTTAGAATGCCTGAGATAGGCCAGGTGTCTCTCCACTCAGAATACCTGATGTCGGCCAGGGTTCCCTCCCCTTAGAATGCCTGAGGTCAGCCAGGTGTCTCTTTCACTAGAATGTTTGAGATTGGCCAGGTGTATACGCCATTACAAAGAATGAAGTTGGCTTGATGTCTCCCCATTAGAAAGCCTGAATTCAACCAGTAGTTTCTCCCATTAGAATGCCTGAGATCGGCCAGGACTCTCCTTTTAGAATGCTTGTGGTAAGCCAGGAATCTCTCCTCTTAGTATGAACAGGTCGGCCAGGTATCTCTCCTCTTAGAATGCCTGAGGTTGGCCAGGTATCTCTTCCAGTAGAATGAATGAGGTTGGCCAGGTGTCTCTCCCATTAGAATGCTTGAGGTCGGCCAGGTGTCTCTTTCTTTAGAAGACCTGAGGTTGGTCAGGTATCTCTCAACTCAGAATGTGTGAGATCAGACAGGAGATCCTCCTGTTTGAATGTCAGAGATTGGCCAGCTGTCTCTCTCATTAGAATCCCTGAGTTCAGCCAGATGTCTCTCCCGTTAGAATGCCTGATGTCAGCCGGGTGTTTCTCCCTTTAGAATGCCTGAGGTCAGCCAGGTCTTTCTCCCCTTAGAATGCCTGAGGAAGGCCAGGAGTCTCTCCCATTTCAATGCCTGAGTTCAGCCAGGAGCATCTCTTCTTAGAATGCCTGAGGTCAGCCAGGACTCACTCCCATTAGAATGCCTGAGGTCAGCCAGCTGTTTCTCTCAAGTGCCTGGGATTGGCCAGGAGACTCTCCCCTTAGAATGCCTAAGGTCGGCCAAGTGTCTCTTGTGTTAGAATGCCTGAGGTTGGCCAGGTGTCTATTTCATTAGAATGCCTGAGGTTAGACAGGTGTTTCACCCATTAGGATGAATGAGGTCGACCTTGTGTCTCCCCCGTTGGAATCCCTGAGGTGGGCCAGTTGTCCCTCGTCAGAATGCCTGGGTCGGCCAGGTGTCTTTCTCCTTAGAATGCCTGTGGTCGGCCAGGTGGCTCTCCCCTTAGAATGCCTGTGTTCGGCCAGGTGTCTCTACCATTAGAACGTATCAGGTTGGCCAGATGTCTCCCCCCTTAGAATGCCTGAGGTCAGCTAGGTGTCTCTTCCCTCAGAATGTCTGAGGTCGGCCAGAAGTCTCTCACTTCAGAATGCCTGAGGTTAGCCAGGAGTCTCTACCATTAGAATGCCTGAGATTTACCAGGAGATTCTCCCCTTAGAATGCCTGATATAGGACAAGTGTCTCTCCACTCAGAATACCTGAGGTCGGTCAGGAGTCTCTCCCCTTAGAATGCCTGAGGTCGGCCAGGAGTCCCTCCCTTTAGAATGCCAGATGTAGGGCAGGTGTTTCTCCACTCAGAATTCTTGAGGTCAGCCAGGAGACTCTCCACTCAGAATGCCTGAGGTCAGCCAGGAGCCCCTCCCCTTAGAATGCCTGAGGTCGGCCGGGTGTCTCTCCCATTACAATGCCTGAGGTCGGCCAGGTGTCTCTTCCCTTAGGATGCCTGAGGTCAGCCAGGATTCTCTCCCATTAGAATGTATGAAGTCAGCAGGAAGTCTCTCCCAAGATTTCCTGAGGTTGGCCAGGTGTCTCTCATTAGAATGCCTGAGAACCACCAGTTGTCTCTCCCATTAGAAAGAATTTTGTCGGTCAAGTGTCTCGTTTGTTAGAATGCCTGAGGTCTTCCAGGAGTCACTTCCCTTCGAATGCCTGAGGTTGGCTATGAGACTCTCCCCTTAGAATGCTTGAGGTAGGCCAGGAGACTCTTTTCTTAGTATGAATGAGCTCAATGTGTCTCTCTTCTTTGAATGCCTCAGGTCAGCCAGGTGTCTTCTGGTAAAATGAATGAGGTCGGCCAGGGTGTCTCTCTCGTTAGAATGCTTTAGGTCAGCCAGGTGTCTCACCCCTTAGAATGCCTGATGTCGGTCAGGTGTCTCTCCACTCAGAATGACTGAGGTGGCCCAGGAGACTCTCCCCTTAGAATGTCTGAGGTCAGCCAGGAATCTCTCCACTTAGGATGCCTGAGGTCGGCCAGGTGTGTCTTCTGTTAGAATGATTGAGGTCGGCCAAGAGTCTCTCGCCCTAGACTGTGGTTGGCCAGGAGTCTCTCCCCTCAGAAAGAGTGAAGTCATACAGGTATCTCTATCCTTAAAAGGCCTGAGGATGGCAAGATGTCGCCCCCATTAGAATGTCTGAGGTCAACCTAGTGTCTCTCCCTCTTAGAATGCCTGAGGTCGGCCAGGAGTCTCTCCAGTTAGAATGTCTGAGGACAACCAGGAGACTCTCCTTTTAGAATGCCTGAAGTTGACAAGGAGTCTCTTCCATTAGAATGCCTGAGTTCTGCCAGGGGTCTCTTTCCCATAGAATGCCTGTGGTTGCCCAGGTTTCTCTGTTAGAATGCCTGAGGTTGGACAGGAGTTAATCCCATTAGAATGAATGAGGTCAGCCTGGTGTCTCTCCTATTAGAATTCCTGAGAGCGGCCAGGAGTCTCTCCAATCAGAATGCCTGAGTACAGCCAGGAGATCCTCCTCTTAGAATGCCCGAGGTTGGCCAGTTGTCTCTCTTGTTAAAAATGCCTGAGGTTGGCCAGGTGTCTCTCCCCTTAGAATGCTTGTGGTTGGCCAGGTGTCTCTCCTGTTAGAATGAAGTCCGCCAGCTGTCTCTCCCATTAGAATGCCAAAGATCAGCAAGGTGTCTTTCCCATTAGAATGCCCAAATTTGGCCAGGAGTCTCTCCAGGTAAAATGAATGAGGTCAGCCAGGTGTCACTCTCATTAGAATGCCTGAGGTCAGCCAGGAGTGTCTCTTGTGTTATAATGCCTGAGGTAGGCCAGGTGTCTCTTTTGTTAAAATTCCTAAGGTCGGCCACAAGTCTTTCTGTTTAGAATAAATGGGGTCAGCCAAATGTCTCTCTCCCAGAATGCCTGAGGTTGGCCAGGTGTCACTCCTGTTAGAATGAATGTGGCTGGCCAGGTTTTTCTCTCTTTAGAATGCCTGAGTTCAGTTAGGTGTCTCCCCTGTTAGAATGCCTGCAGTTGGCCAAGTGTCTCTCCCATTAGAATGTCCACGGTCAGCCACGAGAATCTCCCAATGGAATTCTTTTTTTTTCTTTTTTTTCAGAGTAACTTTCTTTTTTTCTCTTTTTTAAAATAATACTTTAAGTTCTAGAGTACATTTGCACAACGTGCAGATTCGTTACATATGTATACATGTGCCTGTATACATGTGTCATGTTGGTTTCCTGCACTCATTAACTCGCCATTTACATTAGGTATTCTTCCTAATGCTATCCCTCCCCCAACCCCCACTCCATGATAGCACCCAGTGTGTGATGTTCCCTGCCTTGTGTCCAAGTGTTCTCATTGTTCAATTCCCACCTATGAGTGAGAATATGCGGTGTTTGGTTTTCTGTCCTTGTGGTAGTTTGCTCAGAATGATGGTTTCCAGCTTCATCCATGTCCCTACAAAGGACATGAACTCATCATTTTTTATGGCTGCACAGTATTCCATGGTGTATATGTGCCTCATTTTCTTAGTCTAGTCTATCAGTGATGGACGTTTGGTTTGGTTCCAAGTCTGTGCTGTTGTGAATTGTGTCGCAATAAACATATGTGTGCATGTGTCTTTATAGTAGCATGATTTATAATCCTTTGGGTATATATACCCAGTAATGGGATGGCTGGGTCAAATTGTATTTCTAGTTCTAGATCCCTGAGGAATTGCCACACTGTCTTCCACATGGTTGAACTAGTTTACAGTTCCACTAACAGTGTAAAAGTGTTCCTATTTCTCCAAATCCTTTCCAGCACCTGTTGTTTCCTGACTTTTTAATGATTGCCATTCTAACTGGTGTGAGATGGTATCTCATTGTGGTTTTGAGTTGCATTTCTCTGATGCCCAGTGATGATGAGTATTTTTTCATGTGTCTGTTGGTTGCATAAATGTCTTCTTTTGAAAAGTATCTGTTCATATCCTTTGCCCACTTTTTGATGGGGTTGTTTGGTTTTTCTTGTAAATTTGTTGGAGTTCTTTGTAGACTCTGGATATTAGCCCTTTGTCAGATGAGTAGATTGCAAAAATTTTCTCCCATTCTGTAGGTTGCCTGTTCACTCTCATGGCAGTTTCATTTGCTGTGCAGAAGCTCTTTAGTTTAATTAGATCCCATTTGTCTATTTTGGCTTTTGTTGCCATTGCTTTTGGTGTTTTAGTCATGAAGTCCTTGCCCATGCCTATGTCCTGAATGGTATTGCCTAGGTTTTCTTCTAGGGATTTTTATGGTTTTAGGTCTAACATTTAAGTCTCTAATCCATGTAGAATTAATTTTTGTATAAAGTGTAAAGAAGGCATCCAGTTTCAGCTTTCTACATGTGGCTAGCCAGTTTTCCCAGCACCATTTATTAAATAGGAAACCCTTTCCACATGTCTTGTTTCTGTCAGGTTTGTTAAAGATCAGATGATTGTAGATGTGTGGTGTTATTTCTGAGGCTTCTGTTCTGTTCCATTGGTGTATATCTCTGTTTTGTTACCAGAACCATGCTGTTTTGGTTACTGTAGCCTTGTAGTATAGTTTGAAGTCAGGTAGCGTGATGCCTCCACCTTTGTTCTTTTGGCTGAGGATTGACTTGGTAATGCAGGCTCTTTTTTGGTTCCATATGAACTTTAAAGTAGTTTTTTTCCAATTCTGTGAAGAAAGTCATTGGTAGCTTGACTGGGGAGGCATTGAATCTATAAATTACCTTGGGTAGTATGGCCATTTTCACATTATTGATTATTCCTATCCATAAGCATGGAATATCCTTCCATTTGTTTGTGTCCTCTTTCACTTTATTAAGCAGTGGTTTGTAGTTCTCCTTGAAGAGGTCCTTCACATCCCTTGTAAGTTGGACTCCTAGGTATTTTATTCTCTTTGTAGCAATTGCAAATGGGAGTTCATTCATGATTTGGTTCTCTGTTTGTCTGTTATTGGTGTGTAAGAATGCTTGTGATTTTTGCACATTGATTTTGTATCCTGAGACTTTGCTGAAGTTGCTTATCAGCTTAAGGAGATTTTCGGCTGAGATGATAGGGTTTTCTAAATATACAATCATGTCATCTGCAAACAGGGACAACTTGACTTCCTCTTTTCCTAATTGAATACACTTTATTTCTTTCTCTTGCCTGACTGCCCTGGTCAGAACTTCCAACACTATGTTAAATAGGAGTGGTGAGAGAGGGCATCCTTGTCTTGTGCCAGTTTTCAAAGGGAATGCTTCCAGTTTTTGCCCATTCAGTATGATACTGGCTGTGGGTTTGTCATAAATAGCTCTTATTTTCAGATATGTTCCATCAATACCTAGTTTATTGGGAGTTTTTAGCATGAAAGGCTGTTGACTTCTGTCAAAACCTTTTTTGCACATATTGAGATAATCATGTGGTTTTTGTCTTTGGTTCTGTTTATGTGATGGATTATGTTTATTGATTTGCAGATGTTGAAAGAGCCTTGCACCCCAGGGATGAAGTCATCTTCATCTTGGTGGATAAGCTTTTTGATGTGCTGCTGGAATTTCCTGTGTTTCTAGGAATTTATCCATTTCTTCTACATTTTCTAGTTTATTTGAGTAGAGGTGTTTATAGTATTCTCTGATGGTAGTTTGTATTTCTGTGGGATCAGTGGTGGTATCCCCTTTATCATTTTTTATCGTGTCTATTTGATTCTTCTCTCTTTTCTTCTTTATTAGTCTTGCTAGTGGTCTATCAATTTTGTTGATCTTTTCAAAAAAACAGCTTCTGGATTCATTGATTTTTTGAAGGGTTTTTATGTCTCTATCTCTTTCAGTTCTACTCTGATCTTAATTATTTCTTGCCTTCTGCTAGCTTTTGAATTTGTTTTCTCTGGCTTCTCTGGTTATTTTCATTGTGATGTTAAGGTGTCAATTTTAGATCTTTCCTGCTTTCTGTTCTGGGCATTTAGTGGTATAAATTTCCCTCTACACACTGCTTTAAATGTGCCCCAGAGATTCTGGCATGTTGTGTCTTGTTCTTATTGGTTTCAAAGAACATGTTTATTTCTGCCTTCATTTCATTGTTTACCCAGTACTCATTCAGGAGCAGGTTATTCAGTTTCCATGTAGTTGTGTGGTTTTGAGTGAGTTTCTTAATCATAAGTTCTAATTTGATTGCACTGTGGTCTGAGAGTTTGTTGTGATTTCTCTTCTTTTACATTATTTGCTGAGGAGTGCTTTACTTCCAATTATGTGGTCAGTTTTGGAATAAGTGTGATGTAGTTCTGAGAAGGATGTATATTCTGTTGATTTGGGGTGGAGAGTTCTGTAGATGTCTATTAGGTCTGCTTGGTGCAGAGTTGAGTTCAAGTCCTGGATATCCTTGTTAACCTTCTGTCTCGTTGATCTATCTAATATTGACAGTGGGGTGTTAAACTCTCCCATTATTATTGTGCGGGAGTCTAAGTCTCTTTGTAGGGCTCTAAGGACTTGCTTTATGAATCTGGGTGATCCTGTATTGGGTGCATATATAGGATAGTTAGCTCTTCTTGTTGAATTGATCCCTTTACCATTATGTAATGGCCTTCTTTGTCTCTTTTGATCTTTGTTGGTTTAAAGTCTGTTTTATCAGAGAGTAGGATTGCAACACTTGCTTTTTTTTTTTGCTTTCCATTTGCTTGGTAGATATTCCTCCATGTGTTTATTTTGAGCCTATGTGTGTCTCTGCACGTGAGATGTGTCTTCTGAATACAGCACACTGGTGGGTCTTGACTGTTTATCCAATTTACCAGTCTGTGTCTTTTAATTGGGGCATTTAGCCCATTTACATTTCAGGTTAATATGGTTATGTGTGAATTTGATCCTGTCAGTATGATGTTAGCTGGTTATTTTTGCTCATTAGTTGATGCAGTTTCTTCCTAGCATAGATGGTGTTTACAATTTGGCATGTTTTTGCAGTGGCTGGTACCAGTTGATTCTTTCCATGTTTAGTGCTTCCTTCAGGAGCTCTTGTAAGGCAGGCCTGGTGGTGAAAAAATCTCTCAGTATTTGTTTGTCCGTAAAGGATTTTATTTCTCCTTCACTTATGAAGCTTAGTTTGGCTGGATATGAAATTCTGGGTTGAAAATTCTTTTCTTTAAGAATGTTGAATATTGGCCCCCACTCTCTTCTGGCTTGTAGAGTTCCTGCTGAGAGATCAGCTGTTAGTCTGATGGGCTTCCCTTTGTGGGTAACCCGACCTTTCTCTCTGGCTGCCGTTAACATTTTTTCCTTCATTTCAACTTTGGTGAATCTGGCAATTACGTGTCTTGGAGTTGCTCTTCTCAAGGAGTATCTTTGTGGCGTTTTCTGTGTTTTCTGAATTTGAATGTTGGCCTGCCTTTCTAGGTTGGGGAAGTTCTCCTGGATGATATCCTGAAGAATGTTTTCCAGCTTGGTTCCTTCTCCCTGTCACTTTCAGGTACACCAATCAAACATAGATTTGGTCTTTTCACATATTCCATATTTCTTGGAGGCTTTGTTCATTTGTTTTTTCTCTTTTTTTCTCTAAACTTCTCACTTCATTTCATTAATTTGATCTTCAATCACTGATACCCTTTCTTCCACTTGTTCGAATTGGCTACTGAAGCTTGTGCATGCATCACATAGTTCTTGTGCCATGGTTTTCAGCGCCATCAGGTCATCTAAGGTCTTCTCTACACTGTTTATTCTGGTTAGCTATTCACCTAATCTTTTTTTCTAGGTTTTTAGCTTCCTTGCGATAGGTTCAAACATCCTTCTTTAGTTCAGAGAAGTTTGTTATTACTGACTTTCTGAAGCCTACTTCTGTCAACTCGTCAAAGTTATTCTCTGTCCAGCTTTGTTCTATTGCTGGCGAGGAGCTGCAATCCTTTGGAGGAGAAGGAGTGCTCTGGTTTTTAGAATTTTCAGCTTGTCTGTTCTGGTTTCTCCCCATCTTTGTGGTTTTATCTACCTTTGGTCTTTGATGATGGTGACCAACAGATGGGGTTTTGGTGCAGATATCCTTTTTGTTGATGTTGATGCTGTTCCTTTCTCTTTGTTAGTTTTCCTTCTAACAGTCACATCCCTCAGCTGCAGGTTTGTTGGAGTTTGCTGGAGGTCCACTCCAGACCCTGGTTGCCTGGGTATCACCAGTGGAGGCTGCAGAACAGCAAATATTGCAGAACAGCAAATATTGCTACCTGATCCTTGCTCTGGAAGCTTCATCCCAGAGGGGCACCGGGCTGTATGAGGTGTCAGTTGGCCCCTACTGGGTGGTGTCTCCAAGTTAGGCTACATGGGGGTCAGGGACCCACTTGAGGAGGCAGTCAGTCAGTTCTCAGAGCTCAAACATCATGCTGGGGAACCACTGCTCTCTTCAGAGCTGTCAGACAGTGACGTTTAAGTCTGTAGACGTTTCTGCTGCCTTTTGTTCAGCTATGCCCTGCCCCCAGAGGTGGAGTCTACAGAGGCAGGCAGGCCTCACTGAGCTGTGGTGGGCTCCACCCAGTTCGAGCTTCTCGGCTGCTTTGTTCATCTACTCAAACCTCAGCAATGGCAGAAGCCCCTCCCTCAGCCAGGCTTGCTGCCTCACAGTTTGATCTGGGACTGCTGCGCTAGCAGTGAGCAAGGCTCCTTTGGTGTGGGACCTCCTGAGCCAGGCACAGGATGTAATCTCCTGGTGTGTTGTTTGCTAAGACCATTGGAAAAGTACAGTATTTAGGTGGCAGTGTCCTGATTTTCCTGGTATAGTCTGTCATGGCTTCCCTTGGCTAGGAAAGGGAAATCCCCCAGGCCCTTGCATTTCATGCGATGCCCCATGCTGCTTCGGCTTGCCCTCCATGGGCTGTACCCACTGTCCAACCAGTACCAATGAGATGAACCAGGTACCTCAGTTGGAAATGCAGAGATCACTTGTCTTCTGTGTCGATCATGCTGGGAGCTGCAGACCAGAGCTGTTCCTATTCATCCATCTTGGAACAGTGTGTCCCCGGTGGAATTATTGAGGTGGGCCACATGTCTCCTCTATTAGAATGCATGTGGTCAGCCATGAGACTCTCCTCATAGAATGTCTGAGGTCGGCCAGGTGTTTCATGAGAAAGAATGTGGTCAGCCAGGGGTCTCTCTTTTTAGAATGAATAAGTTCAGACAGGTGTCTCTCCAATTAAAATGTCTAAGATTGGTCAGGCGTTTCTTCCACTAAAATTCTTAATGTTGGCCAGATTTCTCTCCCCTTAGAATTCCTGAAGTCAGCCGTGTTCCTCTCCACATAGAATGCCTGAGGTTGGCCTGTAGAGCCTCTTCTCAGAATGCCTGAGGTTGACCCAGAATCACTCCTTTTAGAATACCTGAGGCTGGCCTGGTGTGTCTCCCATTAGAATGCTTGAGGTCAGCCAGAAGACTATCCTCTTAGAATGCTTGAGGTTGGCCAGGAGTCTCTCCACACAGAATGCCTGAGGTCAGCCAGTAGTCTCTACTGTTAGAATGCCTGACGTCAACCAGGAGACTCTCACCTTAGAATTTCTGAGGTAGTCCAGGTATCTCACCACTCAATGCCTGAGGTCAGCCAGGAGACTCTCACTGCAGAATGCCTGAGTTCATCTAGGAGAACCTCCCCTTAGAATGGCTGTGGTGTTCCAGGGATCTTTCCCATTAGAATGCCTGAGGTTGGCCAGGTGTCTCTCCCCTTACAATATCTGAGGTAGACCAGGAGTCTCTCCCTTTAAAATGACCTCAGACATGGGCCAGCGGCTAAGTACAGCACCCGTGGCTGACAGCTGTTCCACACAGGGTTCAGAGCAAGCTTCCCTCCCCACTGCAGCTCCTGCCAGAGGGCCTGCTGGTCGACCTCAGACAAGGTGAGCCAGTGGCCATGTACTGTGCTGGCAGCCAACATCTTGATGACCCAGAGGCCCGAGGGAGTGAGGAGCGGCTGGCGGGTGAGGGTGGCCAGGTGTGGGACGCTCAGGGCCAGGATTTTCAGGACCCTGACCCATCCTGAGCCTGGCTCACCCCTCGAAGGGCATCTCACCTGGTCCAGTGGGCTTCCCTCCCCAGCGCTCTGAAGAGAGGACCTGCTGGTCGACCTCAGACACAGTAAGCCAGTGGCTAAGTCAGGCGTGGCTGGCATCTGGTTGACCCGGAGGCCTCAGTGACTGAGGAATGGCCAGTCCATCGATGGTGGCTGGGTGTGGGATGCTCAGGGCCTGGAGCCATACCAGCATGGTCAGGACCCTGACCCGTCCCGAACCCAGCTCCCCGCTGCAGCCCGTGTTGCACTTGGTCTGCCGGGCTTCCCTCCTTACTGCTTACTCTGGAGGAGGGCTTGCTGTTTGACCTCTGACACTGCAAGCTGGCGGCTAAGCCAGGGGCTCACGGCTGAACTCTTGTCAACACGGAGGCCTGAGAGAGCGAGGAGCACCGGCCAACACAGGTTGGACGGGTGTAGATGGGTTTGCAATGCTCGGGTCCTGCAGTGGTACTTGCCAGGTCAGGACCATAATCTCCCAGAGCCCTGCTGACCCCCGTGGCCCACGTCTTGATTGGTTCACTGAGCATCCCTCCCTACAGCTCACTCCGGTGAGAGGGCCTGCTGGTTGACCTCAAACATGTTGAGCTGGAGGCTAAGTCTGGCGTTCGTGGCCGACATCTAGTTGACCAGGAGGCCTGACAGAGGAGCGGCCGGCAGGCCGGATGCTGAGGGTGGAGGGCAGTGGGACACTTGGGGCCAGAAGTCATACGGGCCCTCCCCATCGCTCCCTTCCCCCATCCTGGTAGACCTGGGCAACAGAAAGTGGAGGAAGGGTGCACAAGGGTGGCCCAAGTCCCAGTGTGCCCACACCCTGCCGCAGTGCAGAGGAGAGCTGGAACTCAGAAAGCACCCCCCACCCCGCCCCTGGGCCCACGCGGCCACCCCTGGTAAAGGACTGCCTCAGCAGTCCCCAACATGCTCCCAGAACCCCATCCCAGCCCGGGGATGAGCCCTCCATGGTGCAGGAGGAGGAGGAGGCGGGAACCAGAGAGGCTGGACACCAAGCAGGGGTGCTATCCCCATTCACCAAAACCACGAAGTCCACTGGTTGAGACCTAGCTAGGGTGAAACTTTCCTACAGAGGGAGGCTTCAGGAGCAAAGGGGGAAAAAATCACAACTCCAGTTCGGACCGCCCACGCAGGTCGAAGGCAATAGATGAGAATGCAGTTATTTAGTTTATTGTTGGTTTCATCTTCGGTGGTGGTGGTGATGAAAGAAGCATGACACTAAATTGACTCTTAGAACACTCCCCTTCCTCCCCACCCCACACCCCTTCCCCACACACACCCTCACCCCTGCACCCCCGCTCAAGCCCAAGAAAGGAAGAAAGACAGAAAGCAAAGTAAGAGGTCAACCTCCAAGGCGGTGGAGATAGGGGATCTGGTAGGGTAAGCAAGGGGTCCGGGGGGCGGCAGATGTCGTTGCTGAGCTAGCAAAGGTAGGGGACTGACTTTCTAGGCCCACCCCACCCTCTAAACCCCAGGGGAAAACAATACTGGGTAGATTTCTGGATTCTGGTGCACACTACCATTATCACTGTTTTCCATGTTGATGTTCATGCCTCTTTGCTTTCTCTTGACAGACTATTTAATCAGCAGGCAGACCAACAAGCTAAAATTTCTACTATTACTGCCGACTCAGACCTGGAAGAAGCAGATTGGACTGCAATCACACAATGGGTGCATCACCAGTGCGGACACCTAGGCTTACAGGGAACCATGGCTTGGGGAGTGTAAAGAAGGATGTTACCCCAGGATGCGGTTCACACAATTTTATCCCAATGCACTACATACCAACAGTTAAAAACCAAGCCAGTTCCTCAAAGGGCTATGGGGCACAGTCACTGGGGAAAAATACCAGGACAAATTTGTCAAATGGACTATGTTTGTCCCTTGTCACTTTCTAAAGGGTGCCAATATATATGTACTGCTGTAGACACCTACTTAGGGCTCCTAGTAGCCTGCGCTTATGCTAATGCTAACCAAACTAACACTATTAAAACATGAAATATCCTAATTCTATATTATGGTGTGCCCATACAAATTCAAATGGACAATGGCTCCCATTTCAAAGGTGAGTCTGTACAAACCTTTGCAGCCCAAGATGGCATTAAACGGATTTTCCCATATTCCTTCCCACTTGCAAGCAGCTGGTTTAATTGAAAGAATGAATGAGTTATTGAAGAAACAGTTGAAAGTGTTAGGGCAAGGTAAGTTAGAAAAATGGAAGGATCACCTGTTTGACGCATTACAAATTTTAAATAATTGGCCATTAACAACATCTGAAACCCCAATGAGCCAAATGCTTACCCCACACCTACAAATTGCTAAGTGTGCCAGTGTAGTCCAAACTCTCTCGCTAAAATTCTAGAAAATCCACCCAGAGGCTATACTCCCATGAAAGAGTACAATAGAAGCTGCTGGCTTGGACTTACATAGTTTCAAGTCTGGGATAATTCCTGCCCAAAGTACATACATGGTGGCCTCAGGCCTAGGAGTTATAATACCTTGCAAACATTGCAGATGGGTTACATCCCTATCAGGTCTTGCAATGTGGGGTCTTACAGTACATGGGGGCATAACTGACAGTGATTACTGGGGAGAGTTGGAAGTCATTTTATACAATACTATTCCAGATTCTTTTGCTATAAAACTGCAGATGCGAGTTTCTCAATTGTTAGTGACACCTTGTCAACAATTAACCCCTGAGGAAATCTCTGCCCCAAAAGAGGCTACTTATGGAACTGGGGGATTCGGATCCATTGGTACAAGTAGCTTAAATCCTGGAGCCAAAATATGGGTACAGTGTCCATCAGATCCTGTCCCTATGTCTGGTAACCTTGTAGCTATGGGAGCAGAAAATGAAGGCATAGTACAATTTCCTAAAGAGAAAAAGCAATATAATGTACCCCTCCGTTTTTCTTATTAAAGAGGATAACCTGTTTGCTAGTAGTCAGTACCTGGGTTATCATGTCTGAGCCAAGAATGAGTTCATCAACTGGGTAGCCACCGTTGCAACAGAAGCCAACCGCAATCAATGCTGGCTATGTGTCTAATTGCCAGAGGCCACAGGAAATGGACTACCTTGGAGAATCATCCTTGCCAATGTTTCTGAATGGCTATGTTGGCACCAATGTGGCCACAACAACATTTGCAATCCAACCCAGACTTTTTTTGGCCAAACCAAGCATTCTGTCTTTGCCCAAGTCAGACAAAAGGTTAACTCCACCCTTGCCTTACGTCAGAAGCCTTGGTATCCTGCCCGATATACCTGGAATGGCATATACCAAGAGCCTGCCCTGTTGGTAGCTGGACTCCATATAGCCCCCGCTTTGTTTGGAGGCCTTGAATGGCTCCTCCAATGGCACTCTGGGGTTTCTCCTGCCAGACAATTGTCAACACATACTCCAAATCAATAACACTGCCCCTAATGAAACACAATCTCTTTCCTACTTTAATAACACCTTAATACACTATAATTATAGTAAAACCATTGCTGTTCCCTGGAGGGCCCTCTGGGTATGCAGATCCTATGGGTGGTGATACCTGTCCCCACACTGGACAGGAAGATGTACTGGGGTGGCCATTAATTCCATTCACCATCTGGGATGATATTCCCCTCCCCAGTAATTGAGATGCTTACAAACATTGCTGGTTGTGAATGTGCCAGACTCCCTGGTGGTGGTACCCTATCACAGTATTCTCCCCTGCCGCTGGTACAATCCTGCTTCAGCAACAAATTAAAATATTAAGTTTCCATGTAGAAAAAGCTCTTGAGAGTAGCACTGGATTTATGTTGTTATCGATGAATTTGCTCAGCTGCATACTGTTGTGTTGCAAAATCGAATGACATTAGATATGCTTACTGCAGCCCAAGGAGGGGTTTGCACCTTACTGCATACTGAATGTTGTGTGTATATCCATGACAATTCTCACAGTATTACTCTTCTTGCCCAAGACATGCAAAAACAGGTAAAACAGTTGGAATCTAACCAGTAGGACCCCATCAAGGACTGGCTATCCAACTGGCATTGGCATTGGCCATAGTGGGTGTGGTTTTTATTAATTGTGCTTTTAATTCTCCTGTGCTTACCCTGTATCTGTAATCTATATAAACTGTGCCTTCCCTGTGTATCTGTAAGGGTATTTTCCTACAATTGAGTATCAAATTGAGGCCGAATGTGGAGGAAAACTTAAATATCAAATTTGAACTCAGTTGAACACGGACACAAACAATGGTCACCACGTCCCGGAAGAGGTTGTGTGAGCCCCTTGAGGTGTTCATCCAGCACTGTTGTGGAGAAATCTCTATTTCAATCTATTCCTATACATTAGTTAGTGTAGCTCCAGCTGGGGGCAGTGGTGGGCACCTGTAGTTCCACCTACTGGAGGGGCCCAGTCAGGAGAATCACTCGAGCCCAGGATGCAGAAGTTGCAGCAAGCCGAGATTGCCCCATTGTGTGTGAGGCAGGCCAGGTCTCACTAACTAAGGCGGGCCTCCACAACAACCGTTTCAGTACCGACCAAGTGGCTAAGTTAAATATTAAAAGCTGAGAGAACCAGTGCACTCTTGCAAAGGGTGGAATGTCGCAAAAGTCCACCAGGAGTTTTCACTAGGACTCTCCTGGGCCTGCCTTGGAGCATGACAAGATGATGAGGGAATTCTTAACAGGACCATTTAAGATTAAATAAGTTTAATTGGGGGTCTGAAAAAACTCCCTGTTAGGGTCACCCCGACCAGACCCTTCCCCTCCCACAGGCCTTACAATACAGTCCCTTGTGCTCTCCACACAGCTACCCCAGGGCAAAAGACAAACCCCCTCCTTCACTGACCCCTCCAGTATCTGTTTGTCCAGACAAGTATAGGATGTGGTTAACATATCTGTTAACCTCGCATAACAAACCTGGCAAAAAACATCTCCAGGATGCGGTTGAGACACCTGCATCCCCAACTCAGCTCCTCTACCAGGACCCAGTTCTGCCCCGACTCAGCTCCCCGACGCTGACCTGGTTCTGGCCCTATAAAACCCTGCTATAGTCTGTAAGCGGGGCTGCCTCCTCTAACTGTGATGGAGCAGCCAAGCAGCTCAATAAAGCTTGCTTGTCTGACTTTGGGTCTCCTCATCCTTTCTCTCAGCTGACCTTACATTTCTGGTGCTGAAACCCAGGGAGGTGGTAGAGTTCGGCCTCCCTTTCTCCTTCCCTCCATTCTTCCCCCGACTGAACTCCCCCTTCCAGAACCTGCTAGCCACCCAAGGATCTCATACAGCCTTTCCATTGCTGGTGAACACATCCAACACCAGGACCACCTCAGGGGTGAGTAAAGGAGACTTTTGCCTTCTATCTGGAACCCTTGTCCACTCTTTCCTTCCTGAAAGACCCAGCACTGGGCCAAGGGTTTCCTCCTCCCAGCCTAGGCCCTCGGTATCTCCCTTTCAGGGACACCTGAACGGAGGATTATTGCATTTCTCCGACTTGAACCGTGGGACAAGGGATGCCTTCTCCCACCATTCTAGTCTCCAGCCAAGTCTCCCCTCTCTACCCCTCCCTTTCTCATTCCACTATGGGAGCCTCCCAATCCACTCCCTCAAAGACATTCCCCCCGCCCCTTGGGTGTCTCCCCTGTAACATTAATGCCCTTATCCTCCATTCCGAAATTTGGCCAAAAAAACCTCACCTTTTATTGTAACACTCCCTGGCCAAAATATAAACTAGACAATGGCTCCCAATGGCCTGAAAATGGCACTTTCAATTTCAACATTCCCAGGGACCTAGACAACTTCTGCCATCGCAATGGAAAGTGGTCAGAGATCCCTTATGTTCAGGCTTTTTTTGCCTTCTGTAGCCATCTCTCCGTCAGTCCTGCTCTACTTTCCAAATCCTCCTCCCCTGCTCCAAACCTGACCCATCCTCAAACACCCACCTCCACCACTCCTAGTGACAATTCCTCCTCCTTTGACCCTGCCAACCTTCCTTCTCCCTGACAACACCATAATCCTCCCCCAAATCATCACAATCCTCCACCATATGCTCCTGCTTCTGCCTTACCTCTTTCCCCTCCTCTCTCCTAACCACCCAACTTCTGATTCTGATTGCTCTCCATCTCCACCTCATACCTGCTCTCGGACTTGGCAAGCCCAACAGTTGGCCCCCTTACTTCCCCTCTGAGAGGTGGCTGAGGCTAAAGGATTTGTTCACATCCACATTCCCTTCTCCCTCTCCAACCTCTCTCAAATTAAGAAATGTCTCAGGTCCTTTTCCTCCAATCCTGACACTTATATCAAAAAGCTCAAATACCTCACCCAATCTTATAAACCCACTTGGCATGATCTCTGTATTATCCTCTCTTCTACTCTCCTCCCAGAAAAACAAAGAAAAGAGTGCGGCTTGCAGCTCAGGCACATGCTGACGATCTTCATTGGCCAGACCCTCCTAAGCCCATAGGGGCTGCCGCATTTCCCTGGGAAAAACCCTCCTGGGAGTACCAACCCACAGAGCCTGGCTGGCATCTCGTAACCACATGATCACTCCCTTATTGCAGGCCTTAACAAAGTTGCCCACAAGGCCGTAAACTTTAAAAAACTCAAAAAAAAAAAAAAAAAAACTCCCATAGGGCCAATGAAAATCTTGCCAAATTTCTTTCCCGCTTTACAGAGGCCCCCCCAAAAATATACCAGTGTTGACCCCACCTCCCAGGAAGGAACTATTGTTCTTAATACCCATTTCATCTCTCAGTCTGCTCCTGACATACAGCGCAAGCTCAAAAAGATAGAAGATGGCCCTCAAAACCCCCTACAAGACCTTCTTATCCTGGCCTTTAAGGTCTTCAACAACAGAGATGGGCAAAATAAATTAAATAAAGCCCAACAAGATCTGGCTAAATACCAACTCCTAGCAGCAGCTATCTACCCAGGCTGCCCAGAGGCACAAAAGAACCAATAGCAGTGACCCTTCTGGGCCCTGTTTTAAGTGTGGCAAAGAAGGCCATTAGGCCTGAGCATGCCCTAACCCACGAATGCCAAAAACTCCTTGCCCAGCCTGCCAACAAACCAGTCAATGGAAGTCTGATTGTCCTCTTAACAAGCAGACTAACAGGCCAGTTCCTCAAAACCCTGGCAAATCAAAGAGTGAAGTGTCACTCACACTCCCACACCTCCTTGGCCTGGCTGCTGAAGACTGACAGAGCCCAGGGCCCCTGGCCCCATCTGCCATCACTGCATTGGAGCCCAGGGTAACTCTGCTAATAGCAGGTAAACCGATCTCTTTTTTAAACAACAGCGGAGCCACCTAATCGGCTTTACGTGTATTTTTAGGACCCATTTACCCTTCCCAGGTCTCTGTTGTGGGGATTGATGGACTCTTCTCATGTCCATGCACTACTGAATCCCTTACTTGTTCCCTATTTAATACTATTTTTTCATACTCCTTCCTTATCATGCCTCATTGCCCCACTCCCATCCTAGGCCGAGACATTTTAACCAAATTCAAGGCTTCTATCAACCTTTTCTGCCCGCCTCAACCAGAGTCCCTCCTGCTCCTCTCTGCTAGTCCAGCCTCTGACCCCTCCTCCCCAGCACCCACTAGCTGTCTCCTTCATTAATCCAGTAGTGTGGACACCACCACCCCTTCCATAGCTGCTCACTAGGACCCCATCAAAATCCAGTTAAAAGACCCCTCCAAATTTCCCAGTGTTCCCCAATTCCCCATTTCCCTAACATACCAAAAGGGCTTACAACCCATCATAAACAAGCTCTGCTCATGCAGTCTTCTTAGACAAACACACTCTCCCTATAACATCCCCATCCTCCCTATTAAAAAATCTGATGGCTCATACCACTCATCCAGGACCTCCGAGCTATCAATCAGGCTGTCCTCCCTATTCATCCCGTAGTCCCTAACTTATACACACTTTTCTCTCTTGTCCCCTCCAACACCACCCACTATACCACAATTGACCTGAAAGATGCCTTCTTCACCATTCCCCTACACCCTGATTCCCAAAACTTCTTTGCTTTCACCCAGACTGACCCCGACACTCTCCAGTCACAACAACTCACATGGACTGTCCTCCCTCAGGGCATATCCTTCAGGGATAGCCCTCATTTCTTTGGGCAAGCCCTAGCCCAAGACCTCACTTCCTTAAATCTTTCCTCCAGCTGCCTTCTTCAATATGTAGATGACCTACTCCTCTGTAGCCCCTCCTTAAAAATCTGCCAAACTCATGCTGCCACCATTCTCAATTTCCTTACTAATAAAGGCTATAGGGTCTCCCCCTCCAAAGCACAGCTTTCCACCCCTACGGTGACCTGCTTAGGACTTCAACTCTCCCCCAGGTCCCAAGCCATGACCTTGGCATCGGCAGCCTTAATAGTCAGCCTATCTCTACCTTCCTAAAAAAGCAAAATCCTTTCTTTCCTAGGGATAACAAGCTTTCTAAAAATATGCATTCCCAACTTTGCCCTCCTAGCTTGCCCCCTTTATAAAGCAGCCAAAGACCCCCCTCAACAAAACCCTAAACTCCTCACATAACGTACTCCCCAACTTCCACAAATTCTAAACCACTCTTATCACTGCACCAGCTCTGTCCTTACCTAGTATATCCCAACCTTTCATTCTCTATACTGCCAAAAACCAAGGAATAGCCCTTGGTGTCTTAAGACAACAAAAAGAAAATCCTTCTTCCTTTGCTCCTGTAGCCTACCTCTCTAAACAACTCAGCAACTCAGTCAAAGGGTGGTCAACCTGTCTTAGAGCACTAGCAGCAGCCACAGTTTTAGCTCTAGAAAGCAAGAAACTAACATTCAGCCAAAATACTACCGTCTGCAGTCCTCATAGTCTACAAGATCTCCTCTCCTCCCAAGCATTAAGCTGTCTTCCTCCTTCCCAGATTCAATTACTCCATGCCCTCTTTATCAAAAATCCCAAATTCTGCCTTGCCAAAAGTGCTCCCCTCAACCCAGCATCCTTACTCCTTGTATCCTCTTCCCTTCCTACTTATTCTTGCACTGACATCCAAGACCACCTGCAGCCACACTTCCCAAACATTTCCTCCAAGCCTCTCATCAACCCCAATGACAAGCTGTTCATAGATGGCTCCTCTTCCAGGCCCACTGGCTCCCCCAAAATTGCTGGATATGCAGTTGTTTCTCTTGACCAAGTAATTAAACCAGGCCCTTACCTCCAGGAACCTCCTCCCAAAAAGCAGAACTTATAGCTCTCACCAGAGCCCTAACCCTTTCCAAAGGCAAACAAGTCAACATTTATGCAAATTCCAAATATGCCTATCACATCCTTAATTCCCACGCTGCCATCGGCAAAAGAGAGGATTCTGTCTCAGCTAACTTCTCTGGCTGTTAGTAGAAACAAAATGCCCAACCGTGGGCCCATGAAGTTACCATGTGAACCGAGCTGCTCATCACAAACTGGGTGTAAATGGGTGTGCACAACAGCACTTCAGCATAACATGGAAGCTGTGTGGACCTGATCAGGTCTGAACAGACCCTGAAGCACAAGTAAGTTCCACGAGGAAGTGGCCCAAATGCCCATGGTCCCCAGTCAAGAAATGAGCTGAGTTAAGGAACTACATATAATTTTATAGTGTCGTTGCTGCCTCAAAAGTCGAGAGGCATATGTTTCACTGTGGGTTTTTATTTTTCATTTTATTTCCTGGAAACTCACTCATTTATTTTTAAAAATCACAATTTAGGCTAGGCACGGTGACTCACACCTGTCGTCCCAGCACTTTGTGACACCAAGGTGGGCAGATTGCCTGAGGTCAGGAGTTTGAGACCAGCCTGGCCAACATGGTGAAATTCCATCTCTACTAAAAATACAAAAATATAGCTGGGCATAGTGGTGGGTGCCTGTTATCTCAGCTACTCAGGAGGCTGAGGCAGCAGAATCGCTTGAACCTGGGAGGCGGAGGTTACAGTGAGCCAAGATGGCACCATTGTACTCTAGTCTGGGCAACAAGAGTGAAACTATCTCAGAAAAAAAAAAAATGTTTATTTGGCCAAGGTTGAGGATGCACACCCGTGACACAGCCTCAAGGTGCTCTAACGACATGTGGCTAAGGTGGTCACAGCACAGTTTGGTTTTATACATTCTAGGAAGACATGAGACATCAATCAACATATGCAAGATGAACATTGGTTCAATCTGGAATGGCGGGAAAACTCGACCCAAAGGCGGGAAAACTTGAAGCTTAGGTGGGAAGACTCAAAGTGGGGAGGGGGCATCGAGGTCATGGGAAATAGGAGACAAATGGTTGCATTCTTTTGAGTTTCTGTTAGCCTTTACAAAAGAGGTAATCAGATATGCATGCATCTCTGTGAGCAGAGTGGAGACTTTTTTTTTTTTTTTTTTTGAGATGGAGTCTTGCTCTGTCGCCCAGGCTGGACTGCAGTGATGTGATCTCTGCACACTGCAGCCTCCACCTCCTGGGTTCCAGAAATTCTCCTGCCTCAGCTTCCTGGGTAGCTGGAATTACAGGAATGCACCACCATGCCTGGCTAATTTTTGTATTTTTAGTAGAAATGGAGTTTCACCATGTTAGCCAGGCTGATCTTGAACTCCTGACCTCTGGTGCTCCACCCCCGGCCCCCCAGCCTCCCAAAGTGCTAGGATTACAGGTTTGAGCCAATGCACCCAGACAGAGGGGTGACTTTGTACAGAATGAGAGGCAGATTGGCCCAAAGCAGTTCCCAGCTTGACTTTTCCCTTTAGCTTAGTGATTTGGAAGCCCCAAGATTTATTTTCCTTTCACACCATTTTTAAAACCAAGGTAGAAGAGTCTATGCTTGTTAAAAAAAAAAAAAAAAAAAGAAAGACAAATGATAAAAGAACAATGGGGCCTAGCCAGGGTGGAGGTTCCTTAGGCAACAAGGCAGTGGGTAGAGGAAGGGCGGGAGTGCCACCGAGGTCAGGGTGGGGCCCAAGGGAAACCACAGTTTTCCCTGGCTGTGTGCAGGCAGCCAAGAGTTTTGATGGGATGCCTATGTTTTCAATAACAGTGACCTCTAGGTGACACCAGATGACAACCAAATGAAATGTCAGCCTGGAATGAGTGGGATCCCTCGTTGAGGGGTGGGCATGGAAGGGGAAGGGGATGGAGGCACATGGGGTCGCCGGTCTTCTGATCTCTCTCAGATTACATTTCCGGGCCCAGGGCACCCTCCCAGACAGTCCCCACAACTCTTCAACCAGAGCCTCTGGGGAAAAGAGTACCATTTCTCAGAAAATAGACACACACAGGCACGTACGCTCGTGGGAGTGCACCATATGTCTACGAGTTTATATCATGATAGTGAGCTTCCTTTTGCCAAATGTCTTTGTAATGAGTTTCATTAGATAGTATTGTTGAAAATATCAAATTATAGGACTGGGCATAGTGTCTCATGCCTGTAATTCTAGCACTTCTGGAGACCAAGGTGGGAGGATGGCTAGAGGCCAGAAGTTCCAGAGCAACCTGGAAGAGAGAGAGCTTATCACTAC
Source organism: Pongo abelii (assembly GCF_028885655.2). NCBI lineage: Eukaryota > Metazoa > Chordata > Mammalia > Primates > Hominidae > Pongo > Pongo abelii. The sequence goes on along the minus strand of NC_072005.2, from coordinate 33,130,664 downwards.
TTAAAAAAATTGCTGATCATTGTGGCACATACCTATAGTCTCAGCTACTCAGGAAGCTGAGACAAGAGGACTGCTTAAGCCCAGAAGTTCACCATTGCAGTAAGCTGTGCACAGGTGACTAGAGCTTTTTCTGTTCTCTGCTGCTTAAATTTTCAACAACGGTCGCTACTAGGTGACGCCCAATGACAACGACTGCAAGTGTCATTCTGGAATAAATGGGATCCCTGATGGAGGGGTAGGGGAGGAAGGGGGAGGGAATGGAGGCACATGGGGTCACCAGTTTTCTTGTGATTCCCCTTGGACAACATGCAGGGCATCCTCCCAGACAGTCCCCCAAAAAATTCAACCAGAGCCCCTGGGAAAAACAGACTAATTCTCTGCACATTGGATCATCCGGAACTTCCATTTATCCAGAGAGAAGAGTGCGCCACTGGCGTGCGGCACAGGTTATGGGTAGAGGCAGGAGATACTGCAGACAGATGTTCAGTCTATAGAGTTTCACAGCAAACCCTAGGTTCAATGTCTCACGACCTCAGAGTAGCAATATCTGTCACCGTGGAATGAAGTGCATGAAATGCATGCTCTGAACAAAGCATTTCATGGAGCAGATGGCTTGCACACTGTTTCTTGTCCCTAGGCCAGTTGTTTCTTCCAAAGTACCCATTTCTCAATTGTGTTTCACAGTGTTCACTGTGTTGTGAATGAGTTAGGAATCTTGTTCTGTGAATCCTGGAATTTCAATATTTGACATCACCAGAAGAACATGAATGCTATCCTAGCCTGGTAGCAATAAAGTGCCATTTCTCAGAAAACACACACCCACGCGCACACACAAGCATGTATGCACACATGTGCATGCATCATATCCATACAATTTTACACTGTGTTAGTGAGCTTTCTTTCCCTACATGACTTTCTTATAGGTTTCACTAGGTAGTATTGTTTAAAATATCAAATTATAGGTGCTGAGTGTGATGGTTTATGCCTGTAATTCCAGCACTTTGCAGGCCAAGCTGGGAGAGCTGCTTGAGGCGAGGAGTTTGAGACCATCATGGAAAACACAGCAAAATTCCATCTCTACCAAAAATACAACAAAATTAGCTGGGCGTTGTGGTGTGCACCTATAGTCTCAGCTACTTAAGAGGCTGAGGCAGGGGTTGCTTAAGACCAGGAGTTTGAGATCTTATGATCCCCAATCCTGCAACACTGCTGTGGCCCATGAATTGGCTAGATGGTCAGTGACATGTAGGGAACATGATTACAGAATTCATGGCAAAAAAATTGGAAAGAATTTTGTGGATAAACCCCTCTCACTGGGTAAGTTACATAAAGATATGTATGTTCCATGGGAATGCCCACCAAGGGATGACCACATCAGAGCAGGATTTTGATAATGACATGGACAGAATGACTTGTTCTGTGGGTATCAGTTATTCTTATTTCCCTGCCACCCTCGTCATCACTCAATGGGCTTATGAACAAGGTGAACATAGTAGCAGAAATAGAAGCAATGCATGGGATAAGCAGCATGAACTTTGAATCCCAAAGGCCAGTCTGGCTACAGCCAATTCTGAGTGTTAAATCTGACAGCAGCACATAACAACACTGAGTCCTTGATATGACACCATTTCTAGGGTGATTCGCCAGGTAGCTGGTAGTAGGTTTATTACATTGAATAACTTTCATAATATAAGGGCAACAGTTTATACTCATTGGAGTAGGCTCTTGCCATGGATATAAATTTGTTTTACCTTCAGGGAATTCTTCTGCCAAAACTACCATCTATGGACTCACGGAATCCCTTATGCATCCTCACGGTATTCCACTCAGCATTGCTCAGACCAAGAAACTCACTTCACAGCCAAAGTGTAGTAATGTGCTCATCTTTATAGAATTCAGTGGACTTACCATGCTTTCCATTATCCTGAAGCAACTGGCTTAGTAGAATGATAAATGACCTTTTGAAATGTCGGTTATGGCACCAAGTAGGTGACAATACTTCTTAACAATGAAGCCAGGTTCTTCAGAAGGTGATATATGCTCTGCATCAACGTCCAACCTATGGTACCATTTTCCCATAGTCAGGATTTATGAGTCCAAAAATGAAGAGGTGAAAATGGGAGTTATATCACTCATTATTTCCCCTCATGACCTTCTAGAAATATTTTTGGCTCTGCTCCCATGAGCATGTTCACTGGCCTAGAGGTCTCAGTTCCAGAGGAAGTACTGCTTCCAACAAAAGATTTTAAAAGTTATTAAATTGAACTGAAAGTTAAGAATGCCACTGTGCCACTTTGTGTTTCTCATGCCTCTCAGTCAACAGACTTAGAAGGGAGTTATAGTGTTACCTGGGGTGATAAATCTGGAATACCAAGGGAAAAATTAGAATACTAATCCACAATGGAATAATGAAAAGTATGTCTGAAATACATAGTATTAGAATGAACTGTAATTAAGGTCAATGGGAAATTACAAGAACCCAATCCAGGAAAAACTAAAAACAGCCAAGAAACATTAGGAATAAAATTTGGGTCACAACTCTGAGTAAAGAACCATAACCAGCTTAGGTGCTTGTTAAATGTAATATGGAGTGGACAGAAGAAAGCTGTTACAAATACAAGCTACAACCAAATGACCAGTGATAGAAATGAGGACTATAACTGCCATGAGGATGGTCTTCCTATATAGTTAAGACTATGTTCATGTTTCTATAGATATATATTAAGCAAATGTTGTTGTTTTTGCTCTTCTATTATTCTTTGTTATGTAATACAATGTTTATTATTTTTATGTCAGTATTTAAATATTGTTAATTTTATATCATAGTCTTTAATCAGGAAAAAAGTAAACATTGTCCAAGAGCTTTACCTCATCTTCTGGAAAAGATATTGTTACAGTTTTTGTTGTTCTTGGAATAGATGCTTTATATTTGTTAAAACTATTACCTTGTTTTTGTCTTCATTTGGAAATTAGGTATGATATAAGGGCATATGTATAAGTGTCAAGGTGATGAGTGGTGGACTTATAAAAATTAATTTTAGTTGTCAACTTCAGTAAATTAAGGAATACCTGGAGACTGCCAAGCATACATGGTGGTTCATGCCTGTAACCTCAGCACTTTGGGAGCCTGAGGAGCAGTTGCTTGAGCCTAGGAGCTCAAGAACAGCAAGATAAGATTCTGTCTCTACAAAACATAAAAGAAAAAAGATTAGCTGAGCATCATGGCCAGTACCTGTGATCTCAGGTACTCAGGAGGCTGAAGTGGGAGAATTGCTTGAGCACAGGGAGTCAAGGCTGTAGTAAGCAATGATTACACCACTGCACTCCAGCCTGGGTGACAGATCAAGACCCTGTCTGAAAAGAAAAACGCCTGGAAAACAGTTAAAGTATTATTTTTTGTGTCTCTGAAGGTGTTTACAGAAGAGATTAGCATGTGAGTTTCAGTGGAGTAAGTGGGAAAGACTCATTCTTAATGTGGGCAGAAACCATCCAATTAGTAAAGAGCCAAGATAAAAAAGGAAGAAAGGCTGGGTGTGGTGGCTAATACCTGTAATACCAGCACTTTGGGAGGCCGAGGTGGGTGGATCACCTGAGGTCAGGAGTTCGAGACCAGCCTGGCCAACGTGTTGTAAACCCGTCTCTATTAAAAATACAAAAAATTTACTGGGCATGGTGGCAGGCACCTGTAATACCTGCTACTTGGGAGGCTGAAGCAGGAAAATAGCTTGAACCCGGGGCGAGGAGGTTGCAGTGAGCCGAGATCACACCACTGTACTCCAGCCTGGGCAACAAGAGTGAAACTCCATCTCAAAAATAAAATTAAAAACAAATTGAAAAGACAATATAGAAGAATTGCTCTCTCTCTCTCTCTCTCTCTCTGTCTCTCTCTCTCTCTCTCTCTCTCTCCCTCCCTCCCTATTCGGGCACACTCTTCTTTTCCTATCCTTATATATCAGAACTCCAGGCTCTTTGGCCTTTTGACTCCAGGACTTATACAAGTGAAATTCCAGGTTCTCATGTCCTCAGCCTTGGACTGAGATCTACACTGAGTTGTTTATTCTTTTTTCTTTTGTCTCCTCTGACTCTGTATTTTCAAATAGCCTGGCTTGAGGCTCACTAATTCTTTCTTCTGCTTGATCAATACTACCATTAAAAGACTCTGATGCATTCTTCAGTTATTGCATTGCATTTGTATCTCCAAAATTTCTCCTTGACTCTTTTTAAAATTATTTTTTTCTGCATGTTAAATATATCTGAGAGAATTCTGAATTCCTTCTCTTTGTTATCTTGAATTTCTTTGTTTCCTTGACACAGCCATTTTGAATTTTCTATCAGGAAAATCACATATTTCTGTTTCTGCAGGATTGGTCCCTGGTTCCTTTTTTAGTTCATTTGGTTAAGTATTATTTTAAATCATTTGTTGATGCCAGTAGATCTTTGTGGGTGTCTCACCATTGAAGATTTTGATATTTGTTGTAGTCAACACTCCCTGGGATTGTTTGTAGTCATTGTTCTTGGGAAGGCTTCAGAGATATTTGAAAGGACTTGGGTGTTGTGATCTAAGATTTTTCTACTTTAGGGGACTCCTCAAGCCCAGTAACAATGTGGTTCTTGCAGACTCACAGAGGTACTACCTTGATGGCTTTGAACAAGATTGTCTTGGACAAGATCCAGGAGAATTTTCTGAATTACCAGGCAGAGATTCTTCTTTTCTTCCCTTACTTTCTCCCAAACAAATAGAGTTTCTGTGTGTGTGTGTGTGTGTGTGTGTGTGTGTGTGTGTGTTCTGAGACACATGAAAGTGCATCTCTGTGGCCATCACAACTATGACTGCATTAGGTCAGACCTGAATCCAGCAGAGTGCTTGGTCCCACCCAATGCCTGCTGTTACAGCTTCCTGGTTACTCCCTATGTTCACTCAAGATGCTGTGGCTCTACAATCAGCAGGTGAAAAAGCCAGCCAGGCCTGTATTTCCCCCTTCAGTTTGGCAAGGCTCTCCAGGCCCTAGGTGGGTTCAGAGGTGCTATTCAGGAGTCAGGAATGAAAATCAAAAACCTCAGAAACCTACAGTTTTGGTAATTGAGTTTGGGTGGTGAGTCTGGAATAGATATTTAAAAAGACAAGAGTTTCTATTTTTTTTTTCTTTTTCCTTTTTTTTTTTTTTTTTTGAGATGGAGTTTCACTCTTATTGCCCATGCTGGAGTGGAATGGTACAATCTCAGCTCACTGAAACTTCCGCCTTCCATGTTCAAGTGATTCACCTGCCTCAGCCTCCAGAGTCGCTGGGATTACAGGCACCTGCCACAATACCTGACTAATTTTTTGCATTTTTAGTAGAGACAGGGTTTCACCATGTTGTCCAGGCTGGTCTTGAACTCCTGACCTCAGGTGATCCACCTGCCTTGGGGTCCCAAAGTTTTGGGATTACAGGCATAAGCCACCAGGACCAGCCGGTAAGAGTTTGTAAATAAAGATTAAAACCTGATGGGAAAAACAATAGAGAAATATACAAAAATATACAAAAAAAATTATGTTCTTGTTAATTTTACTTACTCTACTAAAAATACAAAAAAATTAGCTGGGCATGGTGGCAGGTGCCTGTAGTCACAGCTACTCGGGAGGCTGAGGCTGGAGAATTGCTTGAACCTGGGAGGGGGAGGTTGCATTGAGCCGAGATCGGGCCACTGCACTCCAGCCTGGGCGACAAAGCGAGACTCCATCTCAAAAAAAAAAAAAAAAAAAAAAAAAAAGTAGTGCTTTAATTTTACTTGTGAAATGTATTCTTTCTTCTGGACACTAGTAAATTAAACACTAATACAAAGAGAATACATGTTTTCGTCATGTAATATATATACGTGTATTATCTTTGCATATGCTATATATTATGTATATATTATTTATAATACATAGATAAAATATATATTATATACAGAAACATAGGCAAAATATGCATTGCACACACACACTCACACTCACACATGTGCTATCTGGTCTAAGATGTATCCAACCTGTTATTAGTGATCACTGAATAGTAATGACTGAACTTATTTAAAATATATTAAAAACATAATTAGCAATCTCATTCTTAGTTGAATCACCTAATTTGATAGACATAGAGTTACCAGTGGCTAAGCATGTTTTTTAAGGTAAATGTATATTCTATGTAAATCCCTCCCAAATGTTGATCTCAAAAGCATGTGCAACTTTTGTAAACACTTTTATGCGCTGCATTAAGTTAAAAATGGATGTCAAGTGTTACAATAATTGAATAGTTTTTTTTCTGAATATCAACACCAGGCTTTTACCTATTTGTCAAATGCACAATTGCCACCCTCTCTTTTCCTGGCATTGTTTTAGACCACTGGCAAGGGGCTGCTCAGCTTGCCAAAATGATAGGATTAAATAATTGGTTTTTGAGATTCCAGTTTACCACTTACCAGCCATGTAGCTTTGGTTATTCATTTATTCTTTCTAAGCAGCCACTCACAATGAGACAACATTTTATCCTCCTATGTAAAATTGGAATAATGAGTCCATTGATCCTTGAGTTTCCCTAAAGATTAAGTCAACTCGCACCTGTAAGCTACTGCTTAACACAGTGCTTGGCACATAATATGTCCTTAAATAGCTGCATATATTTTCTTCTGTAGACAACAGATAGTAAAGTATTCCAAAGGCAAAGCTCAGCTGGAACCTAATAACATTTCTGGATACTTCAGACACAAACTATGAAAAATCACAACTTGTTGAACTTTGTGGAGAGACAGAAAAGTGCCAATCAGAGAAGAAATAGATCAATGAAGTACAGTCCAAACTTTTTTCTCTGCTCCCTACTGCCTGGTGACCCACAGTCTCTGCCTATTTTTATCATCAGTCAAAGCAGAAGGATCTGACTTGACTTGCCTAACTCACAGTAGTAATCAGAGAATTTAAAAAAAAGAGCCTTGGGGTTGTACTTAATATCAATTAAATATTTATGTCTATAAATCTAAGAACATCTATTGCCACATAATGCTCATTAAAATCTATACTTACAGAACTCTGCCAGGTGCGATGGCTCGCTCCTGTAATCCTAGCACTTTTGGAGGCTGAGGTGAATGGATCAGTTGAGCTCAGGAGTTCGAGACTACCTTGGGCTACATGGCAAAACCACATCTCTACAAAAAGTCAAAAAATTACCCAAGTGTGATGGTGCACATCCATAGTCACAGCTATTTGGGAGGATCACTTGAGCCCAGGAGATGAAGTTTGCATTGAGCTGAGATTACACCACTGCACTTCAACCTGGGTGAAAGTGAGACCCTCTCTCAAACATTAAAATAAAATAAAATAAAATAAAATAAAATAAAATAAAATAAAATAAAATAAGATAAATAAAATAAAATCTATGTTTACAGAACTCTCATTGTTAATATGTCCACCCTACAGTTTGTAATTTATGAGAGTCATGAAGCATGTGTGGAATTAACCCAACTTATTTTTTCCTCTGCTCAGCTTTTTCTGTGTAAGCACAGACTGTAGTGTTTAATATTTGTTTGAGGCAAGGGCTAAAGTAGGATAGCACTATCCCCTGGGCAGGAGCATGAGGGCGCAAGGAGCCAGAAGTGATTAGCATGCAGAGGGATTGGGTGGTTGGTAGATTTTTTTCTCTCTTGGTTTGCTATACTAAGGTCTGTGATGCCTTACATTTTAAGAGTACCCAGGATTAAGAACTTTTTACTTTCTGCCACTTTGTAATCATTCTTGACCCTACACTCGTCAGCACTTCCACCCACCCTTGTACCTATATCTCCCTGTGCACCCTAGGAGACTACACAGAATGGTAAATTGGATACCTGTATCTAACAGAACTATAAAAGTTTGAGTTTCCCCCTCCAAGTCTCCAGTCCTATGTAGTTTAATATTTAAAGTTGCTTAAGTTGGCTATAGATGAAGGAAAAATTTTAGGAGTGCAGAGGGAGTGAGCACTTTCATCTGGGTAAAGAAGGGACTAACGGCTGGGCGCGGTGGTTCAGGCCTGTAATCCCAGCACTTTGGGAGGCCAAGGCGGGTGGATCACCCAAGGTCAGGAGTTCGAGACCAGCCTGGACAACATGGTGAAACCCAGTCTCTACTAAAAATACAAAAATTAGCTGGGTGTGGTGGCAGGTGCCTGTAATCCCAGCTCTAAGGAGGCTGAGGCAGAAGAATCACTTGAACCTGAGAGGCGGAAGTTGCAGTGAGCTGAGATTGCACCATTGCTCTCCAGCCTGGGCGAAAAGCATGAAACTCCATCTCAAAAAAAAAAAAAAAAGAAAAAAAAAAAAAAGCACTAACAAGACCCATTTAATTCAGCTTTTAGCAGCCTCTAGACTGCTCATAGCTCAACCGCATAAACTTCTAGTGTTTTGGACTCATCCAAGCCTCAACATCAGCTTTAAAGACTGCTTGATCCTTCCAGCAGGAGAAACATGAACATGCAAAGCACTCAGGCTCCTAGTTTTAATCCTCCCACACATCAGCCTCTTTAGCAGACAGCAGAGTGTAGAGCCCTTGTTTCACCTCACTAACCACTTGGCTCAGAGAATTTGCTGTTGGACCTAGGGAGACTTCTCATATTCCCTTGCAAACTCTTCAAGTATTTGTTTCTCTCCCCCTTTTAGAAAGTTGTGTTTATCTCAGCTCACATTTTCATCACCAAAACTAAATAATTGTGAAGGATCATAGATTCTACCTTATTTGTAAACCAACCTATAAACCTTCCAGTTTCATGGATGCTGGTAAAAGGCATGAGACACTTAAGTATGACAAAAATATTTACTTATTTTCTGCATAACTGAAGGCAAAAGCTTCATATTTGTATTAGTTCTCCTTGTCTATACTCGATTTTTAAAAGGGATTTCAAAAGGCTCAGATGGACATTGCACATGGGAAAGATTTGTGTCACAGCCAAGTAATCTCAAGATAAAGAAACCCTAATCTTTATAAAGTAGTTCACATGCAAACCTGTCCAATCTTTGCCTCACAGACAAACATTGTCTTTATTATATTGGTTGAGTAATTTATCTGTCATTCACCTGAAGAGAAAAACTACTACTCTTTTTCCAGGCTATTTGTGTACAAAAATCTTTGAAAAATAATCTGGAACAGGACAGATATATGATGTAATAAATAACAAAACAACAAACTCTAAGAGACTTTTGGAGAATTATATCTCAGCAGCATGCATCCATTCCATTAAATGTTGCACTAAGGAATCCTCTGATGAAAAATATCCATTGAAGATTTTTGACATAAAGACTAACTTTGGTTGTTTTGTGTTGTGGAATTGCTAAAGATTGAAAGATACAGGAAGAAATACAATTACCAGGGACTTTACAGTAATGGAAGTTCTATGTGTGAAGTAATGTAATTCTGGGTGAGTGAATGACAGCTGAGAGTAAATGAAAATAAAACACAATTTAACATTTTTACATATTTAGAACATGCTGAAATTGGTCAGCTTATTGTAAAAAGTTAAATGACTACCAATGTATACAGCATATTTATTCTGAATGAATCACTAATCTAGATTTGAAAGACAAAATAATTATTTTTACAACACAGAAATATAAACTGCATTTCCATATACCAACAAGGAACTATTTGAAAGGAAATTAAGAAAACAATTGTTTGCAACAACATTAAAATAATATAATACTTAGCAATAAATTTAAAAAGGAAGTAAAAACCTGTGCAATGAAGACTACAGGATGGGAATATTTCTGAAATAGACTTAAATAAGTGGCAAGGAATTCCATGTTCATGGACTGGAAGACTTAATAATGTTAAGATGACAATATTACCCAAAGTAGTGTACAAATGTAATCCCAACTTTTTATTTTTTCCAACTTTTTTTCTGCATAAACGGAATAGCCCATTCTAAAATTTATATGGAATTTGAAGGTACTCTGAATGGCCAAAATAATCTTGAAAAGAACAAAGTGAAAGGCTCAGAATTTTAAATTTCAGAACACACAAAGCTACTGTAATTAGAACAGTTTGATACTGGTATAAGAACAAGGATAGAGATCAAAGAAATAGAATAGATAACCCAGAAGAAAAAACCTTGCATAAATTATTGGTTGCCTTTTGACAAGGGTGCCTAAAACATTATGTAAAGAAAGGGACTCTGTTCAACAAGTGATTCTCGGAAAACAAGTCCACATTTAAAACAGTAAAGTTGGCCGGGTGTGGTGGCTCACGCCTGTAATCCCAGCACTTTGGGAGGCCAAGGCAGGTGGATCACCTGAGGTCAGGAGTTCAAGATCAGCCTGGCCAACATGGTGAAACCCCATCTCTACTAAAAATACAAAAATTAGCCAGGCGTTGTGGCAGGTGCCTGTAATCCCAGCTACTTGGGAGGCTGAAGCAGGAGAATTGCTTGAACCTGGGAGGTGGAAGTTGCAGTGAGCTGAGATCACACCATTGCACTCCAGCCTGGGTGACACGAAACTCTGTCTCAAAACAACAAAAAAGTAAAGCTGAATCTTTATCACATTCCATGTACAAAAATTAAATAAAAATGGATTCAAGATATGAAAATAAATGTTAAAACTTTAGTGGTTTCTGATGGTTGTTTTTATTTCTGTAGGGTCAGTACTAGTACTGTGAACACCTCTATACACACAAACTAGGAAACTTAGAAGAGATAGATAAATTCCTGGACACACATGCCCTCCCAAGACAGGGCCAGGAAGACATTGATTCCATGAGCTGACCAATAACAAGCTCTGAAATTGCATCAGTAATAAGTAGCTTGCCAATCAAAAAAAGCCCCGGACCTTATGGATTTGCAGCCAAATTCTACCAAATGTATAAAGAAGAGCTGGTACAATTCCTACAGAAACTATCCCCAAAAATTAAGGAGAGTCTCCTCCCCAACTCATTCCATGAGGGCAGCATCATCTTGACACCAAACCCTGGCAGAGACACAATGAAAATAGAAAACTTTAGGCCAATGTCCTTGATGAACATTAATGCAAAACTTCTCACCAAAATACTTGCAAACCGAATCCAGCAGCACATCAAAAAGATAATCCATCATGATAAAGTAGGTTGCCTCCTTAGGATGCAAAACCACAATGACATATCACTTTATGCATATTAGGGTGACTATATAAAAAACAAAACAACAGAAATGAAAAAGAACAAGTATTAGCTAGGATGTGGAGGAAGTGAAAGCCTGGTGTATTGCTGGTGAGAATATAAAATGGTTTATCGACTGTGAAAAATAGTTTGGCAGTTTATCAGAAAGTTCTACATAGAATTACTGTATGTTCCAGCAATTCCATTACAGGTGTATCTCCAAAATAATTAAAAGCAGGGACTTAAGCTGCAACCTCTGCCTCTAGGGCTTAAGCAATTCTTGTGCCTCAGTCTCCGGAATAGATGGGACTATCAACATGTACCACCATGCCCAGCAAATTTTTGTACTTTTAGTAGAGATGGGATTCCTCCATGTTGCCCAGGCTGGTCTCAAACTCCTGAGCTCAAGCAATCTGCCCACCTCAGCCTCCCAGAATTCTGGGATTACAGGTGTGAGCCACCATGTCTGGCCTCTGTTATTCAATCTAAGAACTGCATGCAGAGATGTGTTCAGGTTTTAAAATTTTATTCACTTATGCACCGATACTTCCACACCACTTTTTATAGAAGCATCATTTATAGTACTAAATGTAAAAACAAACCCAGATATCTTCTAAGAAATAAACAGATACAGAAAATATGGTATATACGTACAATGGAATATTATTTAACCTTAAAATGAGTGCACTGCTGATGAGTGTGGTGGCTTATGCTTATAATCCCCAAACTTTGGGAGGCAAAGATGAGAGAATCTCTTGAGTCTAGGAGTTTGAGACCAGCCTGTGCAACATAGCAAAATCCCAGCTCTACAAAAAGTACAAAAATTTACTGGGCTTAATGGTGTGTCCTTCTAGTCCCATCCACAGGGAGGATCATCTGAGGTAGGAGAATCACCTGAGCCCGGGGAAGTTGAGGCAGCAGCGAGTCAGGATTGCATTGCTGTGCGCTCCAGCCTGGGTGATAAAGAGAGACTCCATCTCAAAAAAAAAAAAAAAAAATGCAATCCTGATGCATGCTACAACATGGATGAACCTTGAAGATGTTATACTATGTAAAATAAGCCAAATACAAAAGGATAAATATTTAATGTCAAATATGGTGTGTAGGGGAATGTCATGTGGGGCTGGCTCATCCTGAACAGGAAGAGATTGTTGGGAGGTTAGAATCCTGGTGGCTCATCACGTTTACACACCTGGTCATGGCTGGCAAAGTAGGGAGGCAAGTGCTGGTGCAATGATTGTTCTGAGCCCTGGAGCTGTCATCTGGCGCTTTCCAAGGCTGTAGTTCTGTGTAGACGTAAGTCTATGCCTAATCTGGGGAGCAGAAGGTTGAATGGGGTATGAGGAGCAGCAGTGATGGCCAGGAATAGCTCTGAGGCTTCCAGGTCTGTCTACCAGTTACTGTCTTTGCAGAGCTCCACACAGGAGATTGGCAAAAAGGTGTTAGTGGGGTAACTCTGTTTACTCTCTTGAAGGCCAGAAGCTTGCTGCTGCCAACAAGGGCCAGCATTGAAATGAGGTGAGTGGAAGAGCAGAAGGTTCTCCAAACCAGCCCAGAGATGGCTGATGAAGGACCCCTGCCCAGACACCACCATGACAACTCTAAAGGGCTCTGTCTCATATATTAACATATATACATAGATGAACACACACACAAAGATATAGTATAGACATAGATATTTATTCTATTGCTTCTATTTCTCTGAATAACTCTAATACCATTTGTAATAAGTAAAAGACTGCATAAGTTATCAAAAACATACTAACTAAGCAAAGTCTGGAACCAGATGGCTTCACTGATAAATTGTTTTAAACATTAAAAGCTGTAACTACAATTTTTCTCAAATTCTTTAAAAATTGCAATCAATGCAATATACCAATTCAATAGAATGAATTTTACAAAAAACATGATTATGTCAATTGATAGAGAAAAAATTTGGCATAATCCAAAACTCTTTTATGATAAGAGCATTTAGTAAACTAGATATAGACTAAAACTTCCTCAACATAATAAAAGGCATGTATAAAAAACTCAAAACTACCATTATATGCAATGATGAAAGACTAAAAGCTTTCTCCCTAAAATCGGGAACAAGACAAGGATACCTGCATTCCTCACTTCTGATGAACATTGTAATAGAAATCTGGCCAGAACAATTGGACAACACAAAAACAGAAACACTCCAATTGGAAAAGAAAAAGCTTATTTCTATATATAGATGTTATAATTTTATACATATAATTAAAATCCTAATTAATAACAATAGAACTGTTAACACTAATAATCAAATTCTGCAAAGTTGTAGGATCCAAGATCAATACATACACATTAATGGAATAGAATTAAAGGTCAGGAAATAAACCCATGCATGTAATTTTTTGACATGGACTTGGCAAAGCTGCAGGAGCTATTGGAAACAATTTATTTCATGTATTTTAGCCCCATTTTAGAAGACGCTTCCTCACTGGGGAATAGTTAATAACTTTCCATTCATGGGCAGTGAGCTAGAATATGTAGTTTTCAAAGAAAGCTTCTGTTTTAAGATACAAATGAATTTAAGACAAAGTTCAAAAGATATAAATAAACTTTCTTTACCATCTTAATGAAAAAACAATGTTTGGTGTTTTATTTTGTCCAAATTTGAAATTAAATATTCATTTCAATTACTCCAATAGGCATTAAAAATAAACAGGCTATTGAAAAAAAATTCTTAGAGCATGTTCAAATTTTAATTTAGCCTTAAACATGTTTACAAAATATGGCCTGGGTCCTGACCTCTTTGTATTCCTAGGGAATCCAGAGAAGCATAAATGAGCTGGAACACATTTATCTATCAGGAAAGTAACCTCAGCCAAGTTACACCAAGACTAGCAGCAATACTGACTACAGGTGTGCACCTGCCACCAGGTACAGGTCCCACTCTCATGATTCCACACAGTAGAGGTAAAATAATGTCACCTGTGGTGATGTTGATCAGCTTTTTAACCTGCAGGGTTAATGGAGCCAGCATCCCCACTTTGTTCACAGAGGTAACGTAGCTCTTCAGCTTGTCTTCAAACACATCCAGTTCATTCCTCATAGAAACAGGTATGAAGAACTCTATGAAAATGAACTGGGGATAAAGAGTGAACATTTTACAGTTCCACCTGTGTCCAGACAGAGATCTCCTTTTAGTTCAGAGGCCAGTCTCTCTCAAGCATTTGAAACTTCTATGTAAATGACTCTTGGCACTGGCTATATTGAGACAAATGGGATATTAAATTCTATGAAGGTAGGAGTCACCCACACTCTGTTCTTCACCCCCACAGTGTACAATACAGTCTCACAAGAGCTTGTAGAACTGTTCCAACATGAGTGAGATAAGTGAAAAGATTCACTTTGAGTAAGGATTGACTTTGGGATAATTCCAACCCTACCCCACCCTACTGCCAAGTTAAGAAAAATAAAGCTTTCTGTCCCATGTTATGGTAGCCACCTCTGTCATCCTATCACCCTGCCATTGCTCAACTATTTCTGCATTCATCTTTCTCTATCAACTAAGTCTTACTTATCTCTGAGAGTGGATCTTACTTGCTATCATCTTCAGGAAGTTTCCCAAAGTAGAATAATTAACTAAACTTTCAGAGCCTTTTCACATTATTCTTTTCTTTCTTATGACAGCAGGCACTTCATACCATGTATTTTCTTATTTTCTTAGACTGTGAGTTTCTCTCAGACTAGGACTGTGCTGTCTCAGCTCTCTGTCCTCCCTTCAGCCCTTATCACAGTACTTGGCTATAATAGATGTTCAATAAATATTTGAGAAACACAGTAAATCCATATGAGTGACATACTGTAACAGAAAACTCTTGTCGTTCATAAAAATCTATTCTCCCTTTTGTTAGGCACAGATGAATTACATTTCTTAACCTCCTTTGCATTAGATGTGGAAATGTGACCAGTTATTGATAATGCTGATGGAGTGAGACAGATGTGAGCCACATTGAGTTGAGTCCATTAAATCTTCCCACATGAATTTCTTAAAGTACTTTATTTTAAGGGGACTGAACACAAAGGGCAACCAAGACTCATGGATGGTGAAGGCAAATAATGAAAAAACTCTGAGTTCCTGAATTACCACTTGCAAAGGAGGTGTTTTTTCAACTTGGTCACCCAACCACACTGTTATGTGTGCTAAAGTATGCTGTTAATCTACTGCAAATTACGGGGATGGTATTTGACACTTCAGTATAACCTAAACTATGCACTTAAAAACCTAACCACTGAATTAATTTAAAAGGCATCCTTATAGTACATTTAAGATGACAAATGTTAAGTTGGTCTTGCAACTTTTACCCTTTCATTTTGACCATACTATGTTATGTTAGAGAATTTGAACCACACAAAATAGTTTTATTATGGGTTTAATAAACAGATAAAAACAGTCAAATAATCAAATAAAATCAGATTTTATTTATTTGAGAATGTGTTTTCCAGAGCAAACTCATATATGACATTTTAACTCCATTATTTATATTTTATAAAACAACAAATTCAAGTTAATCTGTTCTAATTTTTAATTCAACTGAATTATTGTTATCATGATCACTATATTTAAATAAAAATTATCTGACTTTTTCACATCATAATTTACAGATTCTGCTTCTATACATTTTCTATATGGACCATTATATCTACCCAGTCAACTTCCCTGGGTCAAATTGTGGATACCCAAATGTTTTTGAGAATATTTTTCTCTCATGTTAGTTTTTAGTCAATGATACGTTGTACCATGTTCAATTTTAATCATCAGTTTTCTTTTTTGTGCATTATCTTCACAGTAATATGGATCATGGACATCGAAGTATCCTCAGGGTTAAAAATGTTGGAATCCAAGCATTCTACCTTTTTTATTTGTATGGTTTCAATTATGACTCAGCATTTTAGAAAAATGTTAGCTCTATAATCTTCCACCCTCACCCCTTTAAATAAGAACATACTTTTTTAGACACACAAGGGTCAGGCAGATACAACTACACAGTGGTTGACATCATTTTTGGGAGGGAACTGAAAACTGGTTTTATACTCAAACATCCCGTTGGGAAACTGTCAAATCAAAAAAACTGTGACATTTGTTAAAAATTCAGAAGAAACACTTTAACACTATTGCAGTAGATGTTATGGCCACTGTAATACGGTTCACAAATTGATCATAACTCTGAACACAGACAACTCAGGATTTATAATCAATAAGCAAATAAA
Source organism: Pongo abelii (assembly GCF_028885655.2). Lineage (NCBI taxonomy): Eukaryota > Metazoa > Chordata > Mammalia > Primates > Hominidae > Pongo > Pongo abelii. The sequence goes on along the minus strand of NC_072005.2, from coordinate 33,114,316 downwards.
TCAGTGGATAAAAAATTACTGAAATAAATTTGATAAAATACCAAAGGAGGAGGAATTTTTTTTGTAACAGAATTCTGGCTACAGGCAGGCTAAGGACTTAAATATCAGGGAAGGGGAATGAGGATTTCAGTAGATGTAAAAAATATGTGGATTTTTACTAAGCGATCTTAGCAGGATTTCTGAAAATAAGCTTCTCAGACCAGGAGCAGGGCAACAAGCCAAGGTTGATTAAGTCAAGAAGAGAGTTAAGTTAAGCTTAACTAACCTTTGGTCATAAAAAGAGTGCTTGTCAGAACCAAGACTTTTTCCCATCTGATCTGAAAATAAATAAACACTAAAAGAGGCTTTGCTTGGAAAATAAGTGCCACTTCACCCGAGACAAACTCCATTTTCTCCTTGTTATCTTTGAATTTAGTGCAGAAAAAGAGCACTGGTTATTGCCATAGTTTTTATTTTTCTTTCTTTCTTAAAAACAGAGATTCAGTTTTATTCAAACAGCAACTTACCATACACAAAGGTTATAGTTCCTGACCCCTGTTGAAGCTAATAATGACTAGAAAACATTCAAGACAATTGGGTGTAACCAGAAGTATTGACGGGACTTTGGGGAGACTCTTCAGATGGAGCTGACACAGCTGTGTGAGCCACTTTGACCTTGCATCTTTCCTCCTTCTTGCTCTTTGAAATGCACATGGTTGCTGGTGCAGGCTGACGGTCCTACAGCCATCTTGGCCCATGAGACAGCCTACAGGATAAAAACCATCTACTGAAATATTGCAGCAGAGAAGGGTGCCAAGATGGCTGACTAGAAGTAATATGGTGTGTGGCTCTCATGGAAAGGAAATAAAGGAGGAGAGTAAATACAACACCTTCAGCTGAAACACCCAGGTATTTGCACTGGGAATAATGAAGGAAACAACTCAACCCATGCAGAATGCAGAAGAGCAGGGCATGGCAGCTGCCCACCCAGAAGTGACACAGAGCAAAGGGAACCTAACCTGTCCAGGGAAGTGGTGGGTAAATGTGTGACCCTATGAAACCACACTTCTCCAATGGACCTTTTTATCCCTCAGGTCAGGAGATCTTCTCATGAACCCATTTCACCAGGGCCTTTGGTCTGACACACAGAGCTGCATGGTCTTGCCAGAGAAACTGCTCAGACAAATAGAATCTCAGAAGCTTTACACACTCCGGCTCCAGGATCTCCAGCAAAGGTGACTGCAACTCAGACAAAACAGGAGGTGAGACCACCATAAAAATCCCAGAAAGGAGGCTTAAACCACAGGGATGAGCAACATCAGTCTGTGAGCCCCACATCCATGATGCCTCACAGGATAAGAACCCACTGGCCTGGAATTCCAGCCAGCCCCCAGTAACAGTGTTGTACATACCTGGGATGAGACAAAGTTCTGGAGACAGAGGCAGACTGCCATACTTGCTGTTTGGATGACTCAGCCTTTCCAGCCTGTGGGTTTAGGAGAGTCCAAGCAAAATTGATGGCAGATGAAGGGAAGCCCTGGCACAGCACAGTGCTCTACCAAAATGTGGCCAGACTGCTTCCTTAAGTGGGACCCTGACACATTTTTTATCTCAGTGTGGGGCCTCCTACTGGCACCTCCAGCCAGCCCCTTCCATATTCTCTGGCAGACAGAGTTTTGATTTCTCCCTGGATGCAGTGTCCAGTGGGAGAAGTGGGCCACCACATTTGCTGTTTGGACAACTCAGCCATTCCAGCCTGTGGGCTTAGGAGAGCCCAAACCATCCAGGGGCAGAAGCAATCCCCCAGCACAGCACAGTGGCTCTACCATGATGTGATCAGACTGCTTCTTTAGGTAGGACCCTGATATGCCCCTCATCTTTGAGTAGGACTTCCCAACCAGGGCCTCCAGCCACTTCCACTGATGTTCTCTGGCCAACAGAAGTTTGAAAACTTTCTGGGACAGAGTTCCTAGAGATAGCGGTGGGCCATCAACTTTGCTGTTTCAGCAACTTAGCTTTTTCAGCCTCCAGGCTTTAGAGAGCCCAACCTGATGAGGGGCAGAAGCGGTACCCCAGCACAGCATGGCTGCTCTATGAAAGTGGGGCTAGACTGCTTCTTTAAGTGGGTCCCCAATCCTGTTCCCTCTGGCTGGGTGAGACCTCCCAAATGGGGTCTCCAGTCACCTCCTACAGTGCGTTCAAGCCAGCAACAGGTCTGCACCTCCCCTGAGATGGACCTCCCAGAGAAAGGGGTGGGCTGATTTGTTGTTTCACAGCCTTCACTAATGATACCTTCAGATACTGAAAAATCCTAGATGACTACAGACTGGGGCAGATGCCCAAAGAACTGCAACAGCCCTACACAACATGGCCAAACAGTTGAAAGAAAAACAAACAAAAATCCCATTCAAAGGTCAGCAACCTCAAAGATTAAAGGTAGATAAGCACACAACAATGAGAAAGGATCAGCACAAGAATACTAAAAAATCAAAAAGCTACAGTGCCCTCACTCCTCCAAATGGCATTACTTCTCCAACAAGCGTTTAGAATAGGGCTGAGGCCGAGATGGCTGAAATAACAGAAGTAGACCCCAGAATGTGGATAAAAATAAACTTCACTGAGCTAAAGGAGCATGTTCTAACTCAATGCAAGAAAGCTCAAAATTACAATATAACATTGCAAGAGCTGACAAACAAATTAGCCTGGATAGAGACGAATCTAAGCAACCCGACAGAGCTGAAAAACACAATACGAGAATTTCATAATGCAATCACAAATATTAATATCAGAATAGACCAAGTACACTGAAGAATCTCAGCTCTTGAAGACTGTCTTTCTGAAATAAGACAGGCAGACAAGAATAGAAAAAAAAAGAATCAAAAGGAATGAACAAAACCTGTGAGCAATACGGGATTATCTAAAGAGACCAAATTTATAACTGATTGGTGTACCTGAAAGAGCTGGGAAGAATAGAATCAATTTTTAAAAAATATTTCAGGATATCATCCATGAGAACATCCCCAACCTTGCTATACAGGTCAACATTAAAATTCAGAAAATGCAGAGAACCCCAGTAGGATACCGCATGAAAAGATCATGCTCAAAACATATAATTATCAGATTCCCCAAAGTTAAAATGAAAAAAAATATTAAGGGCAGCAAGACAGAAAGGCCAGGTGACCTACAAAGTGAAGCCCATCAGACTAACAGCAGACCTCTCACTGAAAACTCTACAAGCTAAAAAAGATTGAGGGCCAATATTTAACATTCTTTTTTTAAAAAACATTTTATTACTATTATACTTTTAGGGTACACGTGCACAATGTGCAGGTTTGTTTGTTACATATGTATACATGTGCCATGTTGGTGTGCTGCGCCCATTAACTCGTCATTTAGCGTTGGGTATATCTCCTAATGCTATCCCTCCCCCCCTCCCCCCACCCCACAACAGGCCCCGGTGTGTGATGTTCCCCTTCCTGTGTCCATGTGTTCTCATTGTTCAATTCCCACCTATGAGTGAGAACATGTGGTGTTTGGTTTTTTGTCCTTGCAATAGTTTGCTGAGAATGATGGTTTCCAGTTTCATCCATGTCCCTACAAAGGACATGAACTCATCATTTTTTTATGGCTGCATAGTATTCCATGGTGTATATGTGCCACATTTTCTTAATCCAGTCTATTGTTGTTGGACATTTAGGTTGGTTCCAAGTCTTTGCTATTGTCAATAGTGCCGCTATAAACATACGTGTGCATGTGTCTTTATAGCAGCATGATTTATAATCCTTTGGGTATATACCCAGTAATGGGATGGCTGGGTCAAATGATATTTCTAGTTCTAGATCCCTGAGGAATCGCCACATTGACTTCCACAATGGTTGAACTAGTTTACAGTCCGACCAACAGTGTAAAAGTGTTCCTATTTCTCCACATCCTCTCCAGCACCTGTTGTTTCCTGACTTTTTAATGATTGCCATTCTAACTGGTGTGAGATGGTATCTCATTGTGGTTTTGATTTGCATTTCTCTGATAGCCAGTGACGATGAGCATTTTTTCATGTGTGTTTTGGCTGCATAAAAATCTTCTTTTGAGAAGTGTCTGTTCATATCCTTCGCCCACTTTTTGATGGGGTTTTTGTTTTTTTCTTGTAAATTTGTTGGAGTTCATTGTAGATTCTGGATATTAGCCCTTTGTCAGATGAGGAGGTTACAAAAATTTTCTCCCATTCTGTAGGTTGCCTGTTCACTCTCATGGTAGTTTCTTTTGCTGTGCAGAAGCTCTTTAGTTTAATTAGATCCTATTTGTCGATTTTGGCTTTTGTTGCCATTGCTTTTGGTGTTTTAGTCATGAAGTCCTTGCCCATGCCTATGTCCTGAATGGTATTGCCTAGGTTTTCTTCTAGGGTTTTTATGATTTTAGGTCTAACATTTAAGTCTTTAATCAATCTTGAATTAATTTTTGTATAAGGTGGAAGGAAGGGATCCAGTTTCAGCTTTCTACATATGGCTAGCCAGTTTTCCCAGCACCATTTATTAAATAGGGAATCCTTTCCCCATTTCCTGTTTTTGTCAGGTTTGTCAAAGATCAGATAGTTGTAGATATGTGGCATTATTTCTGAGGGCTCTGTTCTGTTCCATTGGTCTATATCTCTGTTTTGGTACCAGTACCATGCTGTTTTGGTTACTGTAGCCTTGTAGTGTAGTTTGAAGTCAGGTAGTGTGATACCTCCAGCTTTGTTCTTTTGGCTTAGGATTGACTTGGTGATGAGGGCTCTTTTTTGGTTCCAAATGAACTTTAAGGTAGTTTTTTCCAATTCTGTGAAGAAAGTCATTGGTAGCTTGATGGGGATGACATTGAATCTATAAATTACCTTGGGCAGTATGGCCATTCTCATGATATTGATTCTTCCTACCCATGAGTATGGAATTTTCTTCCATTTGTTTGTATCCTCTTTTATTTCCTTGAGCAGTGGTTTGTAGTTCTCCTTGAAGAGGTCCTTCACATCCCTTGTAAGTTGGATTCCTAGGTATTTTATTCTCTTTGAAGCAATTGTGAATGGGAGTTCACTTATGATTTGGCTCTCTGTTTGTCTGTTATTGGTGTATAAGAATGCTTGTGATTTTTGTACATTGATTTTGTATCCTGAGACTTTGCTGAAGTTGCTTATCAGCTTGAGGAGACTTTGGGCTTGATTTTGATTGAGGAGATTTGGGCTTATCAGCTTGAGGAGATGATGGGGTTTTCTAGATATACAATCATGTCATCTGCAAAACTTCCCCTTTTCCTAATTGATTTTAACCCAGAATTTTGTATCTGGCTAAACTAAGCCTAAGCTAGGGAGAAATAACATTCCTTTTAGACAAGCAAATGCTGAGGTAATTCATTGCCCCCAGACCTGCCTTTCAAGAGATCTTGAAAGAAGCACTAATTTGGAAAGAAAAAATTATTTCCAGCCACTGCAAAAGCACCCTGAAGTACACAGACCACTGACACTATGTCAACCACTTAAACAAGTCTACAAAATAAACAGCTAGCATCAAGATGACAGGATCAAATCTACAAATAAAGTGAATAAAGAGCCAAGACTCATTGGTATGCTGTCTTCAAAACACTCCTCTGAAATGCAATGACACATATAGGTTAAAAATAAAGGGATGGAGGAAATTTTACCAATCAAATTGAAAACAGAAACAAGAAGGGGTTGCAACCCTAGTTGGCAACAAAACATACTTTAAACAAACACAGATTAAAATGAAACAAAACAAAAACAAAGAGAGGCATTACATAATGGCAAAGGGTTCAATTCAATAAGAAGAACTAACTATCCTAAATATATATGCACCCAACCCAAGAGTACCCAGATTTATATAACAAGCTCATAGAGACCTTCAAAGAGACTTAAACCGCCACACAATAATAGTGGGAGACTTTAACACCCCACTGACAATATTAGACAGTTCATTGAGATAGAAAATTCACAAAGATATTCAGGACCTGAACTTGGCTCTAGATCAAATAAATGTGATAGATATTACAGAACTGTTTACCCCAAAATAGCAGAATATACATTCTTCTCATCACCACATGGCACTTTCTCTAAAATTGGTCACATAGTCAGAAGTAAAACACTCCTCAGCAAATAGAAAGAACTGAAATAATAAAAAACGGTGTCTCAGACCACAGCACAATCAAATTAGAACTTAAGATGAAGAAATTTACTGAAAACCATAAAATTACATGGAAATTGAATAACCTGATCCTGAATGACTTTTGGATAAATAATGAAATTAAGGCCAATATCAAGAAGTTCTTTGAAACCAATGCGAAAAAGGACAAAACATACCAGAATCTCTGGGACACAGCTAAAGGAGGGTTAAGAGGAAAATTTAGAGCACTAACTGCCCACATTAAAAAGCTAGAAAGATCTCAAGTTAACAACTTAACATCACAACTAAAATAATTACAGAAACAAGAGCAAAGAAACCAGAGAGCTAGCAGAAGACAAGAAATAACCAAGAAAAAAACCAGAGCTGAACTAAAGGAAATAGAGACATGAGAAACCATTCAAAAGATCAATAAATTCAGGAGATTTTTAAAAAAAATCATATAGATAGACCACTAGATAGATGATAAGAAAGAAAAAATCAAAAATTCAAATAAACACAATCAGAAATAATAAGTTACCACTGACTCCACAGAAATAAAAATAACCATTAGAGAATATTGTAAACAACTCTATGCACATAAGCTAAAAAACTTAGTAGAAATGGATAAATTTCTGAACACATACATCCTCCCAAGACAAACCAGGAAGAAATTGAATCCCTCAAAAGACAAATAACATGCTCTGAAATTGAGGCAGCAATAAATAGCATGCCAACCATAAAAAGCACAGGACCAGAAAGATTAACAGCTGAATGCTCCCAGATATACAAAGAAGAACTGGTACAATTTCTACTAAAACTATTTCAAAAAATTGAAACAAAAGGTATTCTCCCTAACTCTTTCTATGAGACCAGCATTATACTGGTACCAAAACATGGCAGACACAAGAAGAAACTTCAGGCCAATATTCTTGATGAACATTGATGCAAAAATTCTCAACAAAATACTGGTAATCCAAATCCAGCAGCACATCAAAAATCTTATCCACCACAATCAAGTAGGCTGTATTTGTGGGATGCAAGGTTGTTTCAACCTACACAAATCAATATGCGATTCATCACATAAACAGAACTAAAGACAAAAACCACATGATTATCTCAATAGATGCAGAAAAAGCTTTCAATAAAATTCAACATCCATTCATGTTTAAAACTCTCAATAAATGAGATATTGAGAAAACATACCTCAAAATAGTAAAAGCCATATATGCCAAACCCACAACCAACATCATACTGAAAGAGCAAAGGCTGAAAGCATTTCCCTTTAAAACCAGCACAAGTCAAGGATGCCCTCTCTCACCACTCCTATTTAAGATAGTATTGGAAGTTACTGGCCAGAGCAATCAGGCAAGAGAAACAAATAAAAGGCATTCAAATCAAAACAGAGGAAGTTAAACTATACTTGATGGCAGATGACATGATCTTATATCTAGAAAACTCCATTGTCTCACCCCCAAAGCTTCTTAAGCTGATAGACATCTTTAGCATAGTCTCAAGATACAAAATCAATGTGCAAAAATCATTAGCATTCTTTTTTTTGAAAAGGAGTCTCGCTCTGTTGCCCAAGCTGGAGTGCAGTGGCACGATCTTGGCTCACTGCAAGCTCCACCTCCCGGGTCCACACCATTCTTCTGCCTCAGCCTCCCAACTAGCTGGGACTACAGGTGCCCACCACCATGCCCGGCTAATTTTGTGTAATTTTAGTAGAGACGGGGTTTCACCATGTTAGCCAGGATGGTCTTAATCTCCTGACTTCGTGATCCGCCCGCCTCGGCCTCCCAAAGAAAAATCACTAGCATTCTTATACACCAACAATGGTCAATCCAAGAGGAAAATCATGAATGAACTCTGATTCACAATTGCCACAAAAAGAACAAAATACCTAGGAATGCATCTAACAAGGGAAGTGAAAAGTCTGTACAAGGAGAACTGTGAACTACTGTTCAAAGAAATCAGGGATGACGTAAACAAATAGAAAAACATTTCATGCTTATGGATAGGAAAAATTAATATTGTTAAAATAGCCATGCTCCCCAAAGAAACTTACAGATTTAATACTATTCCCATTAAACTACCACTGACATTTTTCACAAAGCTAGAAAAATTTATTTTAAAATTTATATGAAACCAAAAAAGAGCCTTAATAGTCAAGACAATCCTAAGCAAAAAAGAACAAAGCTGGAGACATCATGCTACCCAACTTCAAACTATGCTACGGGGCTACAGTAACCAAAACAGTATGGTGCTGGTACAAGAACAGACATGTAGACCAATGAAACAGAATAGAGAACCCAGAAATAAGACTGCGCACCTACAACTATCTGACCTTTGACAAACCTGACAAAAACAACCAATGGAAAAAGGGCTCCCTATTCAGTAAATGATGCTGGAATAACTGGCTAGCCATATGCAGAAAATTGAAACTGAACCCCTTCTTCCATCATTCTCAGGAAACTAACACAAGGACAGAAAACCAAACATGGCATGTTCTCACTCATAAGTGTGAGTTGAACAATAAGAACACATGGACACTGGGAGGTAAACAACACACACTGGGGCTAGTCAGACAGTGGGGGGTGAGGGGAGGGAGAGCATTAGGACAAATAGCTAATGCATGTGGTGCTTGAAGCCTGGATGACGAGTTGATAGGTGCAGCAAACCACCATGGCACATGTATACCTTCGTAACAAACCTATATGTTTTGCACTTGTATCCTGGAACTTAAACTAAAATTAAAAAAAAAAAAGAAAGAAAGAAACTGAACTCCTTCCTAACACCATATACAAAAATTAACTCAAGATAGTTTAACAAGTTAAATGTAAAACCCAAAATTATAAAAACTTTGGAAGACAACCTAGGAAATACCATTCAGGACATAGGCACAGGCAAATATTTTATGATGAAGATGCCGAAAGCAATTGGAGCAAAGGAAACATTGACAAATGGGATCTAATTAAACTAAAGAGGTTCTGCACAGCAAAATAAACTATCAACAGCATAAACAGACAACGTATGGAATGGGAGAAAAATTTTGCAAACTATGCATCTGACAAAGATCTAATTTCTAGCATCTATATGGAACTTAAATTTACAAGAAAAAACAAACAACCTTATTAAAACGTGGGCAAAGCATATGAAGAGACACTTCTCAAAAGAAGACATATATGCAGCCAACAAGCATATGAAAAAAAGTTCAACATCACTGATCATCAGAGAAATGCAAATCCAAAAAACAATGAGATACCATTTTATATCAATAAAATGGCTATTATTGAAAGGTCAAAAAATAGCAGATGCTGGCAAAGTTGTGGAGAAAAGGAACATTTTTACCCTGTTGGTTGGAGTGTAAATGAGTTCAGCCATTGTGGAAGACTGTGTTGTGATTCTTCAAAGACCTAAAGACAAAAATACCATTTGACTCAGCAATCTTAGTACTGAGTATATACCCAAAGGAATATAAGTCATTCTGTTATGAAGACATATGCATGCACACATTTATTGCTGCCCTATTCACAATAGCAAAGACATTGAATCAACCCACATGTTCATCAATAATAGACTGGATGAAGGAAATGTATTACACATACACCATGGAGTACTATGCAGCCATAAAAAGGAACAGGATCATGTCCTTTGTAGGGACATGGATGGATGGAGCTGGAGACCATTTTCCTTAGTAAACTAACACAGGAACAGAAAGCCAGGTACCACATGTTCTCACTTATAAGTGGGAGCTAGATGATGAGAACACCCAGACACAGAGAAGGGAACAACACACACTGGGGGCTATCAGGAGTTGGAGGGTGAGAGGAGGGAGAGAAGCAGAAAAAAATAACTAGTGGAGAGTAGGCTTAATGACTGGGTGATAAAATAATCTGTACAACCAACCTTCATGACACATGTTTACATATGTAACAAAACCTGCACATCCTGCACATGTACCCCTAAACTTAAAAGTTAAAAAAAAAAGAAAACAATTAGCAAAAAGATAGATTATTTTTGACTGCCTTGATGCACAGATCAGAGTCAACATGCACTTCCCAGCTCTAAGATTCTTATTTATGAGAAAGAAAGCATTTTCTCTCTGGTCTGCACTACTATTATATTGGGTTTTCTTCTATATGTAGGCAAATATAATCCTAACCAAAGTGCTAGCTTTGCCATGGAATCCTTGTATAATCTTGGATAATACATGTCTCCTTCCTAAGACATTTTCCTATCTGCACAGTGGTGGAAGGCTTTGAAGGGGTAGCCTGCCCCTCCACACCTGTAGGTGTTTCTCGTCAGGTGGAATGAGAGACTGAGAAAAGAAATAAGAGACAAAGACAAAGTATAGAGAAAGAAAAGTGGGCCCAGGGGACTGGCGCTCAGCATAAGGAGGACCTGCACCAGCACTGGTCTCTGAGCTCCCTCAGTATTTATTGATTATTATCTCTACCATCTCAGAGAGGGGGATGTGGCAGGATAATAGGGTAATAGTGGGGAGAGGGTCAGCAGGAAAACATGTGAACAAAGATCTCTGTGTTTAAGGAAAGGTGCTGTGCTTTGATGTGCATGTACACAAACATCTTGATGCATTAAAGAGCAGTATTGCTGCTAGCATGTCTCACCTCCAGCCCTAAGGCTGGTTTTCTCCTATCTCAGGAAATAGAACATACAATCAGGTTTTACACCAAGACATTCCATTGCCCAGGGACGAGCAGGAGACAGATGCCTTCCTCTTATCTCAACTGCAAAGAGGTCTTCCTCTTTTACTAATCCTCCTCAGCACAGACCCTTTACGGGCATCAGGCTGGGGGATGGTCAGGTCTTTCCCTTCCCATGAGGCCATATCTAATGCTATCGCATGGGGAGAAATCTTGGACAATACCTGGCTTTCCTAGGCAGAGGTCCCTGCGGCCTTCCGCAGTGTATTGTGTCCCTGGGTACTTAAATTAGAGAATGGTGATGACTTTTAACAAGCATACTGCCTTCAAGCACTTTTTTTTTTTTATTACTATACTTTTAAGTTTTAGGGTACATGTGCACAACATGCAGGTTTGTTACATATGTATACATGTGCCATGTTGGTGTGCTGCACCCATTAACTCGTCATTTAGCATTAGGTGTATCTCCTAATGCTATACCTCCCCCCTCCCCCCACCCCACAACAGTCCCCGGTGAGTGATATTCCCCTTCCTGTGTCCATGTGTTCTCATTGTTCAATTCCCACCTACGAGTGAGAACATGCGGTGTTTGGTTTTTTGTCCTTGCGATAGTTTGCTGAGAATGATGGTTTCCAGTTTCATCCATGTCCCTATAAAGGACATGAACTCATCAAGCACTTTTTTAACAAAGCACATCCTGCATAGCCCTAAATCCATTAAACCTTGAGTCAACACAGCACATGTCTCTGCAAGCACAGGGTTGGGTCTAGGGTTACAGATTAACAGCATCTCAAGGCAGAAGAATTTCTCTTAGTACAGAACAACATGGAGTCTCTTATGTCTATTTCTTTCTACATAGACACAGTAACAGTCTGATCTCTCTTTCTTTTCCCCACGGGCTGCAGTGGGGAAGATTTAATTCTGAAGTTCTAGTGCTTTCACATGGCCCACACCCATAGTCCCTTGTACAGTTAATACCATCTCAGATTCTCTTCGTGGGACTACTCCACCATGAAGGGTCCATCAGTCTATGTGTTCAGTGAGGATGTCACCACCTTCCAGATGCAGAGGACAGGGGAAAAATTGGTATGCTCCATGGGAAGCTGTGGGGGATGGAGGTGGGGCTCACATGCACCCATTGTCTGTGGGCCTTTAAAGATCCTGTGTGCACGACCCTTCTTGGATAGAAGGTCCAGCTGGCCATTGCAGAACCCATCTACTTCTGCTTGAGTAAGGAAGATCTGGGCACACCCTGATTACAGCCCTGCTACATCCATCCTAGTTGGCAGGCAGCTTGGACCATGTGCATGCTGAGTTGTGGTTAAGCACTTTGACATCTAACACCTCACTGGATAATTGGAAAACTGGGATCTGGAGAGAAGCAGAGACCCAGAGAACATAAAGTGGGCAGAGTCCAGAGAATAAAAGAGCATTCTGACATCCTAGGCCAGGGCTCAACACTCTCATGAGGTTTGCTTTGGGAATAAATCCCTGAAATCCTGGGGATTCCTGCTAATTTTCTCATCATATGATGCAATCTCATGTCTGCACCATTAGATGCGTACAGGTTTGGGCATAAACACACATGTGCGCACGCACGTGTGCACTTGTGCGCGCACACACACAAAAAAACACACACAGACTTCTCAGGTTAAAGATCAGAAGATGAGTTAACACTGATGGAGTGACAAGAAGAAAGGAAAGAGAGGATTGGGGCAGCTTTGCCCTAAGGTAGGGGCACCCCATCCCCTGGTAACATGCCCAAGACCCATAACACGGGGATGGGAAAAGATAACAGTCCGATGGCTTGGGAACCTCAAGGTTCCCATGGATTTGCATGGGCTGTGGCCATCCCCAGGACAGCCTTCAGAGGACAAAAACTTGTTTTCTGCATTCATTGCTGTGCATAGTTAAAATTAGGAAGAATCCCCCTACACCCAGTATGGAGAGGAATACAGTAGTGAAAACCTCATTTTTTTCCTCTATAAACTGACATAATTGACCTGGGTGGCCCCTAAATTTCAAAGGCTTAAAGAAGTGAGTTGACCTTGGAAATTGCTCTGTATCCTCTGAAGGTCTTTCAGAGCACAAAGTGGCCTGGGGGTTTGTGGGATTGAGCACTCAGGCTACTGTAGAATGTGGCAGAGCATCAGACCACTGCTCTGAGGCCCAAGGACAAGACCATCCCTGTCAGAGCTTTGGTTGGTTGGTTTGTTTGTTTTTTTAAGTGGAGCTAAAGTCATTTTCCAGGCTGGGATGAGGAGGCCTTGGGAGTTAACTGGATACCTCAGAACAGTGGAGGCAAACAGGAAGCACAGGAGGCCTCTGAGGCCCCCCACATTGTCCTGGAGCCTGTAGGGCTCCCTCATTCTTTCTCTTGTTTCATAGTCTATTTTTCTTTGTTTGTTAAATAGTTTTATTCAGCTAAAATTTACATAACATAGAGTTCAATGTATTAACCGATTTAAAGTGTAAAATTCAGTGTTTTTCAGTCTATTTCCAATGCTACACAACTGTCACCACTATCAAATTCCAAAATAGTTTTATCACCCTTTCACAAAAGAACTCCATCTCCATCAAGCAGTCATTTCTTATTCTCCCACCCAATTTCCCTGGTAACGACTAATCCACTTTCTATCTTTAGTTGTCTATTCTAGTCATTTTATAGAAATATAATGTGAAATTTTTTCTTTGTTTTTTCTCATTTAGCATATGTTTTTATTATTTATCCATGTTGTAACACATATCATAGGACTGTATTTATTTTTATGGCTAATATTCCATTGTATAGATAATACCATATTTTCTTTATTTGGTTATTCACCCACAGATATTTGGGTCATACCTACTTTTTGGCTATTTATAACAATGCTCCTATAAACATAATACAAAGTTTTTGGGTAGGTATATGCTTTTATTTCTGTTGGGTATATACTCAGGAGTAGAATTGCTGAGCTATATGGTAACTATCTTAACCTGTGGAGGACCTGCCAAAATATTTTCCAAAATGGCTGTATTATTTTACCATGCCATCAACACTGTATGAGGGTTCTAATTTCTCCACATTCTCATCCACATTTATTTCTTTTCTTGAATATACCTATCCTAGTGTGTGTAAACTGACATTTAATTGTGGTTTTGATTTGCATTTTTCTAATGAAAAGAGATGCTAAGCATCTATGTGCTCATTGGTCATTTATATTTTATTCTTATATACTGATGCATTGTTATCATTAATAATTGAAATGTTCACTAGTAGAGTATTTTTCTAAGTTATAATAATAATGTGATTATCATTAATTATTATTATTATCCATTTATACTCAATGGAGTTTCACTGTTGTTGCCCAGGCTCAAGTTCAATGAAGCAATTTCGGCTCAATGCAACCTCTGCCTCCCAGATTCAAGCATTTCTCCTGCCTCAGCCTCTCAAATAGCTTGGATTAGAGGTGTGCACCACCATGCCCGTCTAATTTTGTATTTGTAGTAGAGATGGGATTTCACCATGTTGGCCAGACTGGCCTTTAACTCCTGACCTCAGGTGATCCACCTGCCTCGGCCTCCCAAAGTGCTGGGATTATAGTCATGAGCCACTGTGCCCAGCTTTAAGTTATTTATAAATGTTACAAAGGTATACAATAATTTACTCAATAAATGCTGTTGTTTTATTTTATTTAATTTTATTATATTAAATTATATAAGCTGATTGTCTTCTTGGAATGCTCTGTATTTCTGAAATAAAATCTTCTCAGTTATTATATATGTACATATTGTATATACATATATATATATACTCATGTAATTTTACATCCAAATGTATCTTATATTGGCTTAGTTTTGAAGTTTTGGAATAATGACTGTGTTAGTCGCAAAATTTTTCTATGACTTTTATTTCTTTCTTTCTTATAAAATATATTTTAAAGAGAGATTTGAAATTAAGTAATAATGCAGGATAGAAAACCAACATACAAAAATTAGTAGCATTTCTATATCCTGATAGAAATCATTCTGAAAAAAAATTTTCTTTACAATACTTACAAATAAGTAGGAATAAACAACTAAAGAAGGGAAAGATTTCTATAATGAATCTGTAAAATATAAATTAAAGAAATTAAAGAAGATGAAACAAAATGAAAAGGTATTTTATATTGCATGAAATAAAATAATCAATATTGTTAAAATGTTCATACTGCCAAATCAATTTACAGATTTAATGCAATCCCATCAAAATACCAATGACATTCTTCACAGAAGTAGAAACAAAATTCTAATATTTACATAAAACCACTTAAAAGAATATTCAAAGGCATCTTAAGCAAAAGCAAAACCAAACAAAACTGGAACCACCATACTACTTGGCTTCAAAATAGTCTGTAAAAATATACTAACCAAAACAGCATGGTACTGACATTAAAACAGACATGTAGACCAATAGAACAGAATAGTGAATCCAGAAGAAAATTTATACATTTGTAGTGAACTCATTTTTGACAAAGACACCAATAACATACACTGGATAAATGACGGTCTTTTCTGTAAATGGTGCTAGGAAAACTGAATATCCATATGTAGAAGAATAAGACTAGACCCCTATCTCTCACTCCATACAACCATCAAATAAAAATGGATTAAATACTTAAATCAAATACCTGAAACTATAAAATTACCACAAAAAAACCTTAGAAAAACACTGCAGGTTATTGATCTGAGCAAAGATTTTTAAATAATGTTTCAAAAGCACAGGGAATGAGAGTAAAAATGTACAAATGAGATCACATCATACAAACAACTTCTGCACAGCAAAGGAAACAATCGATAAAATGAAGAGACAATTCCTAAAATGAGAGAAAATAAGGCTGGGCATGGTGGCTTATGCCTGTAATCCCAGCACTATGCGAGGCCGAGGCAGGTGATTCACCTGCCTGGTTAAGTTTAAGACCAGCCTGGCCAGCGTGGAGAAACCCTGTTTCTACTAAAAATACCAAAATTAGCTGGGCGCAGTGACACGCGCCTGTAATCCCAGCTACTCGGGAGGCTGAGGCAGGAGAATCGCTTGAACCTGGGAGGCAGAGGTTGCAGTGAGCTGAGATCGTGCCACTGCACACTAGGCTGGGTGACGAGAGAGACTCTGTCTCAAAAAGAAAAAAGAGATGAGAGAAAATATTTGCAAGCTACACATCCGACAAGCGATTGATAAGCAGAATACAAAAGAAACAAAAAACTCAATAGAAAATAATTAAATAATCCAGTTTTAAAATGGGCAAAAATCTGAATAGACACTTCTCAAAAATATAAGGGGCATAAACAAAGAACCTAAAAGTTAGAGAAAAATTATATAGAAAAATTGAAAATTTTAGAAAAAATAGTCCCAGACTAGTCACGTTAAAATATAATTAGCAATGAAAAAAAGAAAATTCTACAACTTTAAAGTAGAAAAAATATAGATTAGAAACAAAAATGGGGGTAAAGTATGACTTTGTTTTTACTTCTTGATTGATTATTACTTAGGTATTATCATTTCATTAAAATCCTCATATTTCTGGGCCTACTTAATTCTATGCTATTTTATTTTTTAATTTTTTAAATTTAATGTATTTAATTTTTGTGGGTACACAGTAGGTGTATATATTTATGGGGGTAAATGAGATGTTTTGATACAGGCATGAAATACATAATACTCCCATCATAGAGAATGGGATACACCCTCCCCAACTTAAGCATTTATTTTTTGTGTTACAGTCTAATTATTCTCTTTTAGTTTAAAATGTGCAATTGGCTGGGCATGTGGTGAAAACCCATCTCTACTAAAAATACAAAAAATTAGCTGGGTATGGTGGCAGGTGCCTGTAATCCCAGCCACTCAGGAGGCTGAGGCAGGAGAATTGCTTGAACCTGGGAGGCAAAGGTTGCAGTGAGACAACATGGCACCATTGCACTCCAGCCTGGGTGACAAGAGCAAGACTCCACCTCAATAAAATAAAACAAAACATATGAAATAAAATATAAAATAAAATAAAATAAAATAAAATGTACAATTAATTATTGACTATAGTCATCTTGTGCTACCAAATAGTAGGTTATATTTATTCTATTTATTGTACCCATTAACAGTCCCCAACTTTCCCCCAGCCCCTACTATCTTTCTTAACCTCTGAAAGAGGTTAAGAAAACTAACCTTCTTCTCTCCACGTCCATGGGTTCAATCGTTTTGATTTTAAGATCCCACAGGTAAGTGAGAACATGCAAAGTTTGTCTTTCTGTGTCTGACTTATTTCACTTAACATACTCTCCACTTTTATCCACGTTGTTGCAAAAGACAAAATCTCATTTTTATGGCTGAATACTACTCCATTGTATGTATGTGCTACATTTTTTTTTAATCCATTCATCTCTTGGTAGACAGTTTGCTTTCAAATCATAGCTATTGTAAACAGTGAAGCAACAAGTTGATTTTCTTTCTTTTGGGTATATACCCAGTACTGGGATTGCTGGGTTGCATCGTAGCTATGGTAGCTCACTTTTAGTTTTTTAAGAAACCTTCAAAATGTTTTTTTTATAGTGGTTGTACTAACTTACATTACCACCAACAGTGCACAAAAGTTCCCTTTTCTCCACATCCTCGTCAGCATTTGTTAATGTCTGTCTTTTGGATATAAGACATTTCAACTGGGGTGAGATAATATCTCACTGTAGTTCTGATTTGCATTTCTCTGAGGTTCAACTTTTATATGCCTGTTTGCCATTTGTATGCTTTCTTTAGAGAAATGCCTCTTCAAATCTTTTGCCAATATTTTGATTATTAGATGTTTTTCTATAAACTTGTTTGAGCTCTTTCTATATTCTGATTATTAACTTGTCAGTTGAGTGGTTTGCAAGTATTTTCTCCCATTCTGTGGGTTGTCTCTTCTCTTTGTGGATTGTTTCCTTAGCTGTGCAGAAGTTTTTCATCTTGATCTGATTCCATTTGTCTATTTTTGCTTTGGTTGCCTATGCTTGTGGGGTATTACTCAAGAAATTTTTGCCCATACCAATATCCTGAAAATTTTTTGCAACTTTTTCATATATAGTAGTTTTATATAATTTGAGGTCTTATATTCACATATTTAATTAATTTTGATTTGTTTTTGTATATGGTGGGAGATAGGAATCTAGTTTTATTCTTTTGCATATGGATATCCAGTTTCCCCAGCACCATTTATTGAAGGGACTGTCTTTGCCCCACTGTATGTTCTTGATATCTTTGTCAAAAATGAGTTTTCTGTAAATGTGTGGATTTGTTGCTGGGTTCTCTATCCTTTTTCATTGGTCTATGTGTTTGTTTTTATGCTAGTACCATGCTGTTTTCCTCATTCTGGTGATATGACATATCACATTTATTGATTTGTGTATATTAAACTATGTTTGCATCCCAGGGATACACCCCACTTGGTCATGATGAATAATCTTTTTAATGTATTGTTGAATTCTGTTTGCTAGTATTTTGTTGAGATTTTTGCATCAGTATTTATCAGAGATATTGGCCTGCAGTTTCCTTTTTTTGATGTATCTTTGTCTGGTTTTGATATCAGGGTAAAACTGGCCTCATAGAATGAGTTTGAAAGTATTCCCTCCTCCTTATTTTTCAGAATAGTTTGAATAGGAATTGGTATTACTTCTTGAAATGTTTGGTAAAATTCAGTTATGAAGCCATCAGGTCTTGGGCTGTCCTTTCCTGGAAGAGTTTTTTATTAAAGCTTCAATCTCATTAATTGTTATTGGTCTGTTTGGGTTTTGGATTTCTTTACTGTTTAATCTTGGTAGGTTGTATGTCTCTAAGAGTTTGTCTATTTTTTTTTTTTTTAGACTTTGCAATGTATTGGCATATAGTTGCTTATAGTAGCCACAAACCAATCTTTGAATTTGTGTGTTATCTGTTGTAATATCTCCTTTTTTAACTCGTTTTTCTATTTGAATTTTAAAAAATTTTTTAGTCTGCTGAAGGTTTGCCAATTTTTAACTTTTCAAAAAGGCCAAATATTTTCATTAATCTTTTGTAGTTTTTGTTTTATTTTTTTCTGCTCTAATCCTATAATCCTATGATTTTTTTCTTCTACTATGAGTTTTTTTTTTTTTTTTTTTTTTTGGCAGAGTCTAGCTCTGTTGCTCTTATTACTGCCATAACAAATTTTAATTCCAGCCTATCTCTCATCTACATGACCACAAACCCCTACACTATGGCCTGAGAGAAAACTGCTCACTAATAACCTAAAAACTGTTTATCCCTTTCAATGTCAGTGAGCTGAAAATAAAAACCAAAAACCTGTTGATCCCAATACACTATCCTATACAACATATACTATTGCTTTTAACAAAAATTACAAGCCAACACATCCCCTTTTATCTTTATGTGAGATCTTTAGTTGTGTTAAAACCAAATTAAGGTCCCAGCGTGGAGTTCAGGAGGCTCCGATCCCAGGAGACGCCGGGCACTCCGCCTCCTGCCGGTCATGCCATGCCTGCGTCCCGGAAGGCCCGGCTGATGCTCCCGCTCCAGGGCAGGCGATCCCGGCAGGCAGCCTGGCTGGCGGCATCAAAATCTACATCACAGGGCCGGGCGCGGTGGTTCATGCCTATAATCTCAGCACTTTGGGTGGCCGAGACGGGCGGATCATCTGAGTCAGGCGTTCGAGACCAGCCTGACCAACATGGGGCAACGCCGTCTCTACTAAAAATACAAAAAAATTAGCCGGGAGTGGTGGCACATGCCTGTAATCCCAGCTACTCGGGAGGCTGAGGCAGGAGAATCGCTTGAATCCAGGTTGTAGTGAGCCAAGATCGCGCCACTGCACTCCAGCCTGGGGGACAAGAGCAAAATTCTGTCCAAAAAAAAAAAAAAAGAAGAAAGAAAGAGGAAGGAAGGAAGGAAAAGAAAAAAAAAATCTGCATCCCATTCCCCACCGAGTTCGTGAAGATGCAGCTGCAGCTGGACTAGCACTCGCATCCACCGGATACCGGGCATGGGGCCTGCAGGCACACAGTCGCAGCCAAGGCATCCTGGGCCTGGGCCGCAGCCTCAGCTCCCTGCTCTGCGGCTTCATCCACAAGGCGGCGTGAGGCGTTCCTCAGCAACCACATGCGGGATGCCCAGGGACTGGTGAACAGAAAGGCGGGCAGCGGTGCGGCCAGTGAGCTAGCGTCGCCGAGGCCGTGGTGGTCCTATGTCCCATGGAGACCATCAAGGTGAAGTTAATCCATGGTCAGACCTCTCCAAATCCAAGTACAGGGGATTCTTCCACAGGGTTAGGAGATTGTGCGGGAACACCGGGACTTACGGGGACCCCACAGGCCCCGTGCTAAAGCAGGGCTGGAACCAGGCAACTCGTTTCTTTGTCCTGACATCCCTGCGCAGCTGGTACCGAGGGGACAACCCCAACAAACTCATGAACCCGCTGGTCGCTGGGGTCTTCGGAGCCATTGTGGGAGCGGCCAGTGTCTTCGGAAATGCTCCTCTGCACGAGATCGAGCCCCAGATGCGGGACCTGGAGGCGCACAAATGCAGAACACATGGGACTGCGGCTGCAAATCCTGAGGGAAGGGCACAAGACCTTCTACAAGGGCACTATTGCCCGCCTGGGCCGGGTCTGCCTGCATGTGGCCATAGTGTTTATCATCTATGATGAGGTGAGGAAGATGCTCAACAAAGTGTGGAAGACAGAGTAAGCTTGGAGGGGCCGCGAGGGGACCACCTCAGCACCTCCAGAGCACCCCGCCACCCTTGTCTCACATGATTCCAGTGCAGAAATGCCAAAAGGCCCCTTCCCATATCCCTCGAGCTCTGTGGCCTGGTCTGTGCATTGTGGCCATCACGTCCATCTGTCCCATTGTGTCATGTCTTCCCTGTGGTCTGTATGTGACACCGTGTCTACACTCTGGTCCCACCATGGCTGGATGTCAACTGGCCTGTGAATCTGTGTCCACTTGTCCATGTGCTTACTGTGAGCCCTGGGCCTGTGTTTCATGCTCTGTGTCATGGGACACTGTGCTCCGCCTCCCAGGGTGCCCGTGTGGCCTGAGATCTTGGCCCTGTAGCCCTTGCCTAGTTCCAGTCCAGTGCCTTCCACCCTGCCTTGGCCTACCACAGCTGCCTCTGGGCCTCATCCTGGTTTCACTGCATTCCAGGGGTTGCAGCCCAAATCCCCAACCCCACTCCACCCCCAGGTTCTCCCACCATTGGCCCTAACTGGCCTTCTGGACCTCCCTTTGCCCAGAAGAGGGTGGCACCTGCCACTCTCAGGACCACCCTGCCAAGGCAGACTAAACCAGATCCTGTTGCAAAAATTAATTAATTAAAAGTATGAAGCACAGAAGAAAATGAGGTACCAGGAAAAGGGGTGAGAAGAAATTAGACATTACATAAACTTTGCATATTGGAAATACCTATATTATTTTTTTGAGATAGTCTCAGTCTGTTGCCCAGGCTGGAGTGCATTGGCGTGATCTCAGCTCACTGCAACCTCCACCTCCCGAGTTCAAGTGATTCTCCTGCCTCAGCCTCCCGAGTAGCTAAGACTACAGGTGCCCACTACCACGCCCAGCTAAGTTTTTGTATTTTTACTACAGACAAAGTTTCGCCATGTTGGCCAGGCTAGTCTCAAACTCCTGACATCAAGTGATCTGCCTGCCTCAGCCTCCCAAAGTATTGGGATTACAGGCATGAGCCACCGCACTTGGCCGGATATATATTTTAAATCTTTAAGTCAAAACAAGTGGGGAAAAGAGGATATCGAAATAATTTTGAAAGCGCAGGGAACTATAAACTGAACAAGCAAATTTGGAAAAGAGACAAATACAAGTGGAATAATTTAAAAGTAAATAAATTTAATATACAATATGTGAGTTAAATATAAAATTAGACTGAGTTGACGACAGAATTAGTGAACTGGATTTGTGAACTGGAGTTTTCAGCAGAATGAATACAACCATATAAAAAAGAGAAAATAATAGCAATATGAATGTAATTATATGTATAGGAATAATAGAATGACAAGAAATAAAGCACAACTTAGCACATCGGTCTTGGTCATATTAGAAGATGTAGCTTACATAAGAAAGTGTGCAGTATTTACTGATACTTAGCACATCAGTCTTGGTCACTTTAGAAGAAGCCACAGTGGAGGAAAGCAGGTTACTGAGAGACAAACTGAGAACCCATGGGAAGAAACAGGAGTGGAAAATGTAACCTGTGAATTTCTGTTTAGTCTTCACCAACCAGGAGGTGCTGGGGCTGATGGTGATGACCTGGAGCACAGTCAGGAGAAAGGTGATGGAGCTGGAGAGGCTCCTCATCACCCTGTACATGTAGAAAAATGCCTTGCACTTGAAGTTATTCTGCAAATGTAGTTACTCAAACAGGTCTGGAGATGCTAAGAAGACCACGGTGAGGAGCATCACTAAGTGTGCAAGGTCCAGGTGACAGGTGATGTGGTCAGTGGACTTAGGCTTGTGATCTGGAAGGACTGTGAAGATGTGGAAGAGAAGGAAGGTCTTGGCTGTAAGTCCGATGGCAGCTTGGAAGAAAAGGGCATTTTTTATATTACTATAAGTGCAACATGATAATCTTAATGATGAAGAGGAATCATCTTTTCTATATTTGAAAAAAGCAATAAGACTTCTATCATCAATGTTATTTATTGCATAGTCAAAACTATTACCAACCTTACCATTTTTATTTCACTCATTTATCTTGATCAAACCCACCTCATACAAATTTTTCAAAATGCAGCCTGAGCACTATATTATACAACAAATTACTTATACATATATAAAACATCCACACATTCACAATCACATGTATGTAGGGTCCACATTGTCTATACTCATATAATAATATAGTACCTGGACTCACTCTTCAGAAAGCATTTCTTTATTTTCTGCATTTTTTGTTTAATTATCACCATCCATGGTAATATGCATGTAAAAATAAATCACAGGTGTTTGAACAACTGAACTGAACTTTATGCTAATGGGAAAATAATCCCCAAAAATTTTCTTAGGAAAAAAATATTGCATTGAGTTGATGTAATATCACATCAGTGTGATAAAGTTTCTTTTTTTCTCCCTCTTTCATATTTAAGCGCCCTTCTAATTACATGAGGCTTCTGCTCATGATAATTTATCATGAAGTCAGCTGCTTGCTAACCTTGACACTATCTGTATCTTAATTTTCCTTTGTCACATTACCTAAGATATTCACAGATTCTGGAGTTTAGGGTATGAACATTGTTGTATGTGGGCGGCAAGCCACCCAGGTGCCGAGGCAAGAGACCGAGGACATGAGCTGTTCCAGTATAATAAAATATAAAACAAGAATAGTTATACCAAATATAGATCTTAGATATAATTATATATGAATATCATTAATCATTAGTTTGTAGCAATTACTCTTTATTCCAATATTATAATAATCTTCACTCTATAATCATAACCTAGGAAAAAAAGGCCATACAGAGATAGGAGCTGAGGGGACATAGTGAGGAGTGACCAGAAGACAAGAGTGCAAGCCTTCTGTTATGCCCAGACAGGGCCACCAGAGGGCTCCTTGGTCTAGCGGTAATGCCATCGTCTGGGAAGATGCCCGTTGCCAGGTGGACTGTGGTCTAGCGGTAGCCTCAGTGTCAAGGAAAAACACCGGCTAATTAGCAGACCGGGAATGGGAGTCTCCCTTTCCCCGGCGGCGGGGTGGGGGGGCGGTTTAGAGAAGACTCTACTCCTCCACTTCTTGTGGAGGGCCTGACATTAGTCAGGCTTGCCTGCAGTTATCCGGAGGCCTAACCAACTCCCTGTGATGCTGTGCTTCAGTGGTCACACTCCTAGTCCGCTTTCATGTTCCATCCTGTACACCTGGCTCTGCCTTCTAGATAGCAGTAGCAAAATTAGTGAAAGTACTAAAAGTCTCCAATAAGCAGAAATAATGGCATAAGCTGTTTCTCTCTTTGTCTCCTCTCTCTGCCTTGGCTGCCAGGCAGGGAAGGGCCCCCTGTCCAGTGGACACATGACCCACGTGGCCTTACCTATGATTGGAGATGGCTCACTCTTCTTATCCTGCCCCTTTGTCTTGTATCCAATAAATATCAGTGCAGCCTGGCATTTGGGGCCACTACCGGTCTCCGCGACTTGGTGGTAGTGGTCCCCCGGGCCCAGCTGCCTTTTCTTTTATCTCTTTGTCTTGTGTCTTTATTTCTACACTCTCTCATCTCCGCACACGGGGAGAGACCCACCAACCCTGTGGGGCTGGTCCCTACATCCGGCGCCCAGTGTGGGGCTTTCCCTTGCTGTGTGAAGTTGCACCCTGATTGTGGGATTCAGCGGAGGAGTTCAACGAGAGATTCCTGAGGACTGCGGTCAATAAGCTTGGTGGCAAGCTAGAGCACTCAGAGTATTCCGGGGACACCATGGGACAAGCCAGTACTAAGTACTTGGCTTATTTAAATTTTATAAAAACTCTTCTTAAAGAAGGAGGGGTTAAAGTTTCTACTGAAAAGTTAATTGAATTATTTGAGGTTGTAGATCTTCTTTGCCCTTGGTTTCCAACTGAGGGAACTTTAGAACTTAAAGATTGGGATGAGATTGGCCAACAATTCAAAATTGCTCATAAAGGGGGACATTTTATTCCACTCACCATTTGGTCAATCTGGGTTTCAGTTCGCTCTGTCTTAGACTCCTTACAGACTCAGGAGGACAACATGGAGACTGATCCCTCTTTCCTGTCCTCTGAGGAGGTCGAGGAAGCTCTCAGTTCTCTTTCCCCTGAGGATACTGCACAAATTGAGAACATAATTTCACAGGAGGACTTCCACTCTGACATGCCTGTGCCGCCCCCACCTACGCTAGGGCTACTGTATCCCCGTTGTCACTTTATGATGATCTTTTAACTGACCTGAATGCACTTATTTCCCCCAGCCAGCAAAACTCAGCTGAAACATATCAACAGCCATTGCAGCCAGACCCTCCTGTCTCTTCTCACTCTCTCAACGCTGTCGCCGTGCACACAGCGGATGAGATCAGGCAGCCTGAAAATGAGTCTATAAATTATGTTTCTATGTAGCCTGGTACAGAGGCTCCGATATCTGAACAGCCCGGAGAAGAGGCTTCCAATTCTCGGCCCGGTAATGAAGCCTTCAACTCCTTTCCTACAAATCGGACTCAGTTAGGGTCACAGGCTCCCTTGAAGCCTGGATCCTTTCCTGCCAATCAGACTCAGTTAGAGTCACAGGCTCCCTTGAAGCCTGGTTCCTTTCCTACTAATCGGACTCAGTTAGAGTCACAGGCTCCCTTGAAGCCTGGATCCTTTCCTGCCAATCGGACTTGGGTAGAGTCACAGGCTCCCTTGAAGCCTGGTCCCTTTCCTACAAATCGGACTCGGGTAGAGTCACAGGCTCCCTTGAGGCCTGGTCCCTTTCCTACAAATCGGACTCGGGTAGAGTCACAGGCTCCCTTGAGGCCTGGTCCCTTTCCTACAAATCAGACTCGGGTAGAGTCACAGGCTCTCTTGACGCCTGGTCCCTTTCCTACAAGTCGGACTCGGGTAGAGTCATAGGCTCCCTTGAGACCTGGTCCCTTTCCTACAAATCGGACTCGGATAGAGTCACAGGCTCCCTTGAAGCCTGGTTCCTTTCCCCCTGCTCAGACTTGGCTAGAGTCACAGGCTCCCTTGAAGCTTGGTCCACAGTTGCTGTGGCAGCCTGGTTTTCAGGCCCATGAAAGACCTGCTCAGCAGGTAATCTGGTCTCAACCTGGCTTTCAGGTTTTCAACTCTCCTTCTATTCAAAATTCTAGCCCTTTTTCTGCTCCTGGTCCGGTCGCGACTGCTGTTGCTAATACTACCATTGCCGCTCATAAGCAACCAATTACATACATCCCTGAAAATGATACTCCGCTTATGAGGGCTATAGTTCAGGCAAGGGAATATGGGGATCCTGAAGCCTGGCAATTTCCTGTAATTTTACAACCTCCAGTACCTGCCACCCCAACAGTACAAAATCACCCACAGCCCGTTGTTGATCCTGCTCAGCAGGCAGCTGACCCCGCAGCTCAACAGGATCAAGAAGCTGATAATCAAGCCCCTCAGCCTGAAAATCAGGCTGCTCAGGGAAATAATCAGGCTCTGCAGTTGCCTGCTGCTGAGGCACAGCCAATACCTGGCATTCCCGCTGTTCAGGCGGTAGTTCAGCCTGACCCCATACATCCAGGTCAGGTTCAGCTACGCCCTGCTACTTGGGAAAGTTTTTCTTTTAAATTCCTCAAAGATTTTAAGGAATCAGTAAAACAGAATGGCACCAACTCTCCTTTTGTCCATTCCACATTAAAAGCCCTAGCAGAAGATAAACATTTGGTGCCCTACGATTGGGAAATTTTAGCAAAATCAGTCTTATCTAAATCCGAATATTTACAGTTCAGAACTTAGTGGGTTGATGCTGTCCAGGAACGCATTTGTCTTAATCAGGGCTCCAATCCTCCTGTTAACGTTATGGCTGACCAGTTACTGGGAATGGGTCAATGGGCTGCAATTCGACACCAAACTATACTAAATGATGAGGTTATTGAGCAACTGCGAAAATGTTGCTTAGATGCTTGGGACAAAATTCAAGATGATGGTAAAGTATGCCCATCTTTCACAGCCGTCAGACAGGGACAACATGAGCCCTACCCAGACTTTATTGCTTGTCTTCAAGACGCAGCAGAAAAGGCTATTCCTGATAGCCACTGCCAAAGACTTGTTGTAGAACTTATGGCTTATGAACAAGCAAATCCAGATTGTCAGGCGGCTATTCGCCCCGTCAAAGGCAAAATTCCACTGGGTGGTGATATACTCACCTCCTACATTAAAGCCTGTGAAGGGGTGGGAGGAACTCTGCATACAGCAATGATTATGGCACAAGCTATGGTCTCTATTCGAATGCCTGGACAATTCTCTGGCCAATGCTTCATATGCGGCCAGAAGGGACATGCAAAAAGAAATTGCCCTCAGCGTACAGGTCGTCATCCTTTACATCACCAACAACAACAACAAAAAACTTTTCAGCAACAAAAAGCCCCACCTTCTACTTTATGCCCACGATGCAGAAAGGGACTTCACTGGGCATCTCAATGCCATTTGAGATTTGATATTGATGGCAATCCTATACAGCCTTCTAACAATCAGGGAAACGGGATGAGGGGCCGGCCCCAGGCCCCTTTAAACAGTGGGGCATTCCTCAACTCTTCAGCCCCTGGCGTCCAGCCAGATGGGAGCTTTCCCAGTTCAATCCATTCAACCTCCACCCCAATTCCCACTTCAGCAATTCATGCCACAGGATCTAATGGCTCAGCCCCAGCATGAATCTCAGTACAATGCTTGTCCCCCACCACTGCAGGCTCAGCAGCAGTAGATCTCTGTTGTACCACAGATATTTCTTTGTTGCCTGGAGAGCCACCTATTGCTGTTCCTACAGGTGTTTTTGGTCCCTTGCCAACTGGCAGTGTTGGTTTGCTACTGGGTCGTTCAAGTTTAAATATAAAAGGTGTTCAAGTACATACTGGTGTAATTGATTCTGACTATTCAGGTGAAATTCATATTGTCATTAGCTCTGCAGTCCCTTGGAATGCAGCAGCTGGGGACCGCATTGCTCAACTCCTGATACTTCCTTACATTCCTTTAGGATCCAGTTCTAGTACAAGAAAAGGAGGTTTTGGTAGCACAGATTATCAAGATAAAGTGGCCTACTGGGCCAGCAAAATTTCTGACACTCGTCCTGTGTGCTCCGTGCATATTCAGGGGAAAAAGTTTGAGGGAATGATTGACACGGGTGCTGATGTTTCTATTATCGCTTTACATCAATGGCCCCGACACTGGCCAAAGGAGCATGCCTCCACAGCATCAGTTGGTGTTGGTCAGGCTTCAGAGGTATATGAAAGTTCCACAATTTTACAATGCACAGGCCCTGAAGGACAGATTGGAACTATTTGCCCCCTCATTACACCCATTCCTGTTAACCTGTGGGGAAGAGATCTTTTATATCAACGGGGGGCTCAGATTACTTTTCCTGAAGGCAATTACAGACAGCAGAGTAAAGACATTATGACCAAAATGGGATTTGTTCAAGGTATGGGTTTAGGAAAATCAGCACAAGGCATCACCGAGCCTATCATACCCACTCCTAAAGCAGACTCTACAGGACTTGGTTATTCTTTGTAGAAGTGGTCACTATCAAGTCTCCAGATCCCACCCCTTTGACCTGGAAAACTCAAAAACCTGTCTGGGTAGATCAGTGGCTGCTTCCAAAAAATAAGCTGGAGGCACTTCATATTTTGGTTCTTGAACAGTTAAAATTGGGACACATCAAACCTTTTTCTCCCTGGAATTCACCTGTTTTTGTTATCCAAAAGAAATCTGGTAAGTGTTAAATGCTTACCGATCTTAGGGCGGTTAATGCTGTCCTTCAGCCTATGAGGACATTACAACCCGATTTGCCCTCCCCCACTATGATTCCTGAGTATTGGCCACTTATCATCATTGACCTTAAAGACTGTTTCTTTACCGTTCCTCTGGACCCTCAGGACTTTGAAAAATTTGCTTTCACTGTTCCAACCCTTAACAACATCGCTCCTGCAGCACGTTACCGTTGGAAAGTCCTACCTCAAGGTATGCTCAATAGCCCTACTATTTGTCAATATTACGTGGGATGCATATTAAAGCCAGTTAGAGACAAATTTCCCCAATGTTATATTATTCATTACACAGATGATATTCTTTGTGCAGCACCTTCATGCTCTGTATTAATATCTTGTTTTTCTGCATTACAACAGGCAGTCACAGCAGCTGGCTTGGTTATCGCCCCAGAAAAAATTCAGACTTCTTCCCCTTATCACTATTTAGGAATGCAGCTAGACGACAAGGTCATTAAGCCTCAAAAAGTTCAACTCAGACGACACTCCTTAAAAACTCTAAATGATTTCCAAAAATTACTTGGAGATATTAATTGGATTCGTCCCTCCTTAGGCATTCCTACTTATGCTGTGTCTAATCTTTTTGCAACATTACAGGGCAAGCCTGATTTACGCAGTAAAAGGTCCTTGACTCCTGAGGCAGATTTTGAATTACAGCTTATAGAAAAATGCATTCAACAGTCTCAGGTTACCAGAGTGAATCCACATTTACCTTCTGAAATATTAATTTTTCCCACTGAACATTCACCAACAGGACTCATTATTCAGGGACATAATTTAATTGAATGGTGTTTTCTTCCACACAGCTCTTTACGTACACTAACTATTTACCTAGATCAAATTTCTACCTTAATTGGTCAGGCTCGTTCTTGTCTCCTTCGTCTTTCGGGAACAGAGCCCCAAAAAATCATTGTTCCCCTTACCCGATTACAAGTTCAAGACGCTTTTGCTTCTTGCATCGCTTGGCAAGTACATTTGGCAGGTTTCCTGGGTATAATTGATAATCACTATCCTAATGTAAAATTATTTCAGTTCCTTAAACTCACGTCTTGGATTTTGCCTAACATTACTAGAAACACCCCATTACCTGAAGCTGTCACCGTTTTCACTGATGCTTCCTCTAATGGCCAAGCAGCATATACAGGACCAAGATAACGTGTTCTTAGCACACGAGCTATTTCAGCACAACAAGCTGTCCTTGAAGATTTCCCTGAACTAGTTAACATTGTCTCTGACTCAGCGTATGTAGTACATGTTGCTCGCAACATTGAAACTGCCCTAATCAAATTTTTGCCTGATGATAACCTATTCTTTCTTTTTCAAAAGTTTCAGTCTGTGCTCAGAGCAAGGTCTTCTCCTTTCTACATTACTCACATTCGGGCCCACACACTCCTCCCCGGACCCCTCTCGGCCGCAAATGCCAGAGCTGATACATTAGTTACTCCCGTTTTTACAGATGCAGAAAATTTTCATGCTTTAACTCATGTCAATGCTGCGGGACTCCGAAAAAAGTTCCCCCTTCCATGGAAACAAGCTAAAACCATCGTACGTCACTGTCCTACTTGTCGAGTGTTAATTTTACAGCCACTTTCTTCAGGAGTTAACCCTAGAGGACTTTCACAGAATGCTCTCTGGCAAATGGACGTGACTCATTATCCTCCTTTGGCAAGCTTTCTTTTATACATGTAACTATTGATACCTTTTCTCATTTTATTTGGGCCACTTGTCAAACAGGAGAAAGTACAGCTCATGTTAAACGACATATGCTTTCTTGTTTCTCGGTTATGGGCTGTCCCGAGAAACTAAAAACTGATAACGGCCAAGGCTACACTAGCGCTGCTTTTAAAAAGTTCACTCAAACATGGGCAATTACTCACACAACTGGCATCCCCTACAATTCTCAAGGACAGGCTTTGGTTGAACGAGCCAATACAACACTCAAAGATCAACTTCGAAAACAGGATACTAAATCAAAGGGAGACGCTGCTACTCCTCATGCCCAGTTAAATCTGGCCCTTTTTATACTAAATTTCTTAAATCTAACAAGAAATCAACCTTTTATAGCTGCAGAACAACATTTCACTGGAAATGAATTTGATCCACAAAAAGGAATGCGGGTTTGGTGGAAGGATGCAAAAACTAACACATGGGAACTAGGCACCGTCATAACTTGGGGTAGGGGTTTTGCTTGTGTTTCCCCAGGAACAGGACTACAGCCGGTGTGGGTCCCCTCCCGACAATTAAAACTGCACCATAACTCCAAAGATGAAATGCTCCCAGAAGCAAAAGGACTGCCAGACTTCCCAAAGAAACCTACAAAGGGACCTTTTATAGTGACTTCAGTTTTGTGGAATAATTGTAATGCTCCCAAGGCCGTTGTGCTCCAAAGTCTAGCCACAGGTATTGTTATTGATTGGGCTCCAAAAGGGCATTATTGGCGAGATTGCTCCGGCAAAAATAACTCATGCTCGGAGTTTATTTATTTATTAGATTATATAGAGCATGGATGGCAGTCATATAAGCTGAGACAATGGGTGTCTCCTTACCCATTCAAATGGATGGATGCAGGCATTGCTCCTCCTAGACCAAAAATGATTCATCCCTTTGCTACCCCAGAACATCCTGAATTATGGAAATTCGCTGCAGCCTTGACAGGAATAAGGATATGGAACACTACCTATCAACTCCTTCACATTAATACCAAAACACCCACATTCAAACTCACCTCCGTATCTGAATGGGTGATACCTATCAGGAGCTATGTCAAACCCCCTTACATGCTGTTGGTTGGAAATATAATTATCATTCCCAATACACAAACTATAGAATGTGATAACTGTAAGCTGTTCACGTGCATTGATGCTACTTTTAATCCCACTACAAGTATTCTCTTAGTAAGGGCTAGGGAGGGGGTCTGGATACCAGTTTCCTTACATCATCCATGGGAGTCTTCCCCCTCTATTTACATAATCAATGAAGTTCTTAAAGGTATCCTCAAAAGAACAAAGAGATTTATTTTTACTCTTATTGCAGTCATTGCAGGACTAATTGCGGTTACTGCAACAGCAGCAACTGCTGGAGTTGCCATCCACAATTCTGTTCAAACCGCTCAATATGTTGAAGCATGGCAAAAAAACTCCTCCAGACTTTGGAATTCTCAGGCTCGAATTGATCAAAAATTAGCTAATCAAATTAATGATCTCCGCCAAAGTGTAATCTGGCTGGGAGATAGAGTTATGAACTTGGAACACTGTATGCAATCACAGTGTGATTGGAATACTTCTGACTATTGCATAAAGCCTTATGCTTATAATAAAGATCAACATAGCTTGGAAAAGGTTTCAAGACATTTAAAAGCCTGGGATGATAACTTAACCTTGGATATTTCACAACATAAAGAGCAAATTTTCGAGGCTTCACAAGCTCATTTATCCACTGTTCCTGGCTCAGACATCTTTGAAGGCATAACTAAACAATTATCTGATTTTAATCCCTTCAAATGGATTAAACCCTTCGGAGGATCATTGTTGTTACTGGCATTATTAATATTGGTATGCTTATGTTGTCTCCTTTTAGTCTGCAGATGCCTCCAAGGAGTCCGAAACCAAGTCTGAAGTCAACAACAAGCAATGATGGCGATGGCAGTCCTAGTTAATAAAAAGGGGGGAGATGTGGGCGGCAAGCCACCCAGGTGCCGAGGCAAGAGACTGAGGACAAGAGCTGTTCCAGTATAATAAAATATAAAACAAGAATAGTTATACCAGATATAGATCTTAGATATGATTATATATGAATATCATTAAACATTAGTTTGTAGCAATTACTCTTTATTCCAATATTATAATGATCCTCGCTCTATAATCATAACCTAGGAAAAACCAAGCCATACAGAGATAGGAGCTGAGGGGACATAGTGAGGAGTGACCAGAAGACAAGAGTGCGAGCCCCAGACAGGGCCACCAGAGGGCTCCTTGGTCTAGCGGTAATGCCATCGTCTGGGAAGATGCCCGTTGCCAGGTGGACTGTGGTCTAGCGGTAGCCTCAGTGTCAAGGAAAAACACCGGCTAATTAGCAGACTGGGAATGGGAGTCTCCCTTTCCCTGGGGCGCGGTGGTTTAGAGAAGACTCTACTCCTCCACCTCTTGTGGAGGGCCTGACATTAGTCAGGCTTGCCTGCAGTTATCCGGAGGCCTAACCAACTCCCTGTGATGCTGTGCTTCAGTGGTCACACTCCTAGTCCACCTTCATGTTCCATCCTGTACACGTGGCTCTGCCTTCTAGATAGCAGTAGCAAAATTAGTGAAAGTACTGAAAGTCTCTAATAAGCAGAAATAATGGCGTAAGCTGTTTCTCTGTCTCCTCTCTCTCTCTGCCTCGGCTGCCAGGCAGGGAAGGGCCCCCTGTCCAGTGGACACATGACCCACGTGGCCTTACCTATGATTGGAGATGGCTCACTCTTCTTATCCTGCCCCTTTGTCTTGTATCCAATAAATATCAGTACAGCCTGGCATTTGGGGCCACTACCAGTCTCCGCGACTTGGTGGTAGTGGTCCCCCAGGCCCAGCTGCCTTTTCTTTTATCTCTTTGTCTTGTGTCTTTATTTCTACACTCTCTCGTCTCTGCACACGGGGAGAGACCCACCGACCCTGTGGGGCTGGTCCCTACAGTTGTACTAACTGTATCTTTTCAAAATGCTTTGGTTCTCCCCTAGCTTAGTTTTTATATGAGACCCCTTATATTAACTCTCTTTAACATCTCAGAATGGAAGTGTTAAAAAGTGCTGCTCTCAATTTTCCAGAGAACAAAAAACACATTTTTCAAATTTATGGCATTCATAAAGTTACATTAAAATGCTCACACGGGGATCTTTTTGTTAAGACTTCACTTAATATAAAGATACCCACTCATGCCTTCAAAAATACTTTGCTCTCAAATAATAACGACAATTTCTCTCGTGTTAATTGAGAGATCTCCGTATGAAAATATTATTATGAAATTGTACTGAATAATTCAGAAATTGTTCTCATGGTATCTTCTTTGGATACTGGCAGTATTATTTTATTAAATCAATTTAATACTGGATGTAGAACAATTCAGCTGTAAAATGCTGAAAAAAATCTTTTATACTCCCTCTATTCCTCCTGTGAGATGTAAGTGTGTTCAATTGTTTTCAACGTCAGTTAAAACTACTCTGGCCCATAATGCAAATCATGTGACAGTTTGCATTCTTGGCTTGTACTCAGAGAATCATGGCTGAGGTAGAATATTGCTCTAAACCCACCTGATACATATGAGTTTATAAAGGAGAAAGTGCATATCTGATATGTATGAGTATATACAGGAGAAACTGCATACCTGATATGTATGAGTTTATAGGGAGAAATTGCAGTATCTTATTTACTTTTTCTTCAAGCACTTAATCTAATAAAGGGATATATTTATTTCAACTTCCAGAACCAAGCAATTGATAGTTCTCAACAATGCACATTTGGAGCCTCAGCTCAGTTAAAATCTGTTGCCATGTTGCACTCAGGAGAAACACCAGGAGAATACTCACAGAAAGGCTCAATGATCTCCACATTATAAAGTTAACAAACCACTACAAGTGAAGCAATATTTGGATACAAATCACGTATATATGTGGAATTATTCATTAACTATGTATCAGAATTATATTATTATTCTGTCTGTATCGTAGGTTATGTAACAGAGAGAATAAATAGAAAAAGTAACATAGATTAGAAATTTAGTAATTTTTCATCCTAAAAGACATCCAGCTCACCATTTCTAATTTATGTCCCCAGTCTGTAAATGACTCTCACATACTGAATAAAGAGTCTATCTGCTAGATCATCATGTGGCCTCCTTCTCTGATGAGACTTGGTCATTGGTGCTAAAACTGTACTGGGGAGAACTACAGTTCTTATGGATTGAGGTCAACAAAAAAAGTCCAAGAGCATTAAATTTGAAATTCAGGTAAGCAAAAGGATGTGTGTGTGTTTGTATGTATGTAATATATAATAGGTGGGCATAGAAATATTACATGCAAATGTTTATTTTATAGTTATACTAAAAAGTTATTTGTTTTCTAGCGGGGAACCTGCCCCGATAATCATGTAGGTTCTTTTCTATTTTTCCTAAGCGTTGGCCGGCTTGAGAAATAAAGGGACAGAGTACAAAAGAGAAATTTTAAAGCTGGGTGTCCAGGGGAGACATCACACGTCGGTAGGATCTGTGATGGCCCACAAACCACAAAAACCAGCAAGTTTTTATTAAAGATTTTCAAAAGGGGAGGGAGTGTGCGAATAGGTGTGGGTGACAGATATCAAGTACTTAACAGGGTAATAGAATATCACAAGGCAAGTGGAGGCAGGGCGAGATCACAGGACCACAGGACCGAGGCGAAATTAAAATTGCTAATGAAGTTTTGGGCACCATTGTCATTGATGACATCTTATCAGGAGACAGGGTTTTGAGATCAACTTGTCTGACCAAAATTTATTAGGCGGGAATTTCCTCTTCCTAATAAGCCTGGGAGCGCTATGGGAGACTGGAGTCTATTTCATGTCTGCAGCCTTGACAGTAAGAGACAGGCTATGCACAGGGGGGCCAGTTCAGAGACCTACCCGCAGGCGCACAGTCTCTTTCTCAGGGATGTTCCATGCTGAGAAAAGGAATTCAGCGATATTTCTCCCATTTGCTTTTGAAAGAAGAGAAATATGGTTCTATTCTGCCCGGCTCACCAGCGGTCAGTTTAAGGCTATCTCTCTTGTTTCCTAAACATTGTTGTTATCTTGTTCTTTTTTCAAAGTGCCCAGATTTCATATTGTTTAAACACACATGCTGTACAATTTGTGCAGTTAATGCAATTATTACATGGTGCTGAGGCGATATACATCCTCCTCAGCTGACAGGATTAAGAGATTAAAGACAAGACAGGCATAGGAAATCACAAGGATATTGACTGGGGAAGTGATAAGTGTCCATGAAATCTTCACAACTTATGTTTAGAGATTGCAGTAAAGACAGGCATAAGAAATTATAAAAGTATTAATTTGGGGAACTAATAAATGTCCATGAAATCTTCACAATCCTTGTTCTTCTGCCATGGCTTTAGGCGGTCCCTCTGTTGGGGGTCCCTGACTTCCCGCAACAGTTTTCTTTCTGAATATTAAACTTAACTGTGTGTCGTGTATTTTTATTTGCTGAGTCTGGCAACTCCAAAATAAAGTAATCATGAGATCTGAAAACCTGGGCATACCCGAGTGAAACAGAAGAAAAACCCATGAAGTCACATAGGTCGATCTGAGTGTAAAGAAGAATTCGCTTCTATTGGATACAGCACACACTTATCAATCTAAATGCAAAACTCAGCCCTCACTATGAGACGTAGCAACCAGCTTGCCCTTCGGTTGAAGGTAAAGCCCCTGAGCACTCTCAGAAGGCAGATAATACAGATCAAATTTATCTTCATTATCCTCACTTATATCTTCGGATATTCTTAATACTGTAAGCCACAAAGCATATGCACAATTATGGATGTTAGGGAAAACACCACCATTAAATGGACCAGGAACCAAAGACTGATTATAAAGTCTACGGGCTTGATCAGACATCAGAAAAAGAAGAAAGATTGTCATGAGAGAAAGAAGCTATTTACAAACCTATTGCAAAATATGCATTAGAGAATATGCTATTTTGGACAATATAATAATAATTATATATAAGTATATAATATTTAATATTTAGTGTTGCATTATTTTATCAATATTCTGATAGAGTTCTTTACAGTCTGCCTGACATATATTGAAGTATAAATCTATTTCAGAAAAATAACACTGTTTTATTTTTACTAGATTAATGATAAAAAGTGTCATATTCTCATCAATTTTACCACCAGAGAGGGACCCCATCTCTCCTAAAAATACAAAAAAATTAGCTGGGTGTGGTGGTGGGCGCCTGTAATACCAGCTGCTCAGGAGACTGAGGTGGAAGAATTGCTTGAACCCGGGAGGTGACGGTTGCAGTGAGCTGAGATCATGCCACTACACTCCAGCCAGAGCAACAGGGCAAGACTCTGTCAAAAAAATAATTCAAATCCCTCTCATTATACTTTGGTCTCTTGCACTTGGCCCAGCTATATTCCACTGTTTTGTTCTGTTTTTATTTTACTCCATGCTTCTTAGCCTGGTGGCAGGGGTGAGGGAGTGAGGATATCTCTGATGTTCTGAGGGAGCCTCACACTTAAGCACTGTTAATTGGGGTATGGGGTTACTGACCTTCAAAGAGTTTCCTGCCCCTCCTGTAGATGCAGTGCCAGGACAAGAGCACATTCCTGTCTCTCCTTCGGTGGTAGAGAGGCTCCTTGTCCACGTTCGTAGCTTCCAGTTGAAGTGGGTCTGCAACAGCGCCCTGTAAATTAACACTTTAGTTTCTTTATGGGAGATGTATCTGTGCAGAGATGTGTGTGTTGGCCTTGTTTTTCCACACTCAGCTGTGGTGAGTTTTTCCCCAGTGTCCACTGGATCAGGTTTGGATGCTCTTTCTCTGCAGATTGGTCCTTGTGTTCTATAGGAGAGATGGCAGAGCTATGTCTCCAGAGTTGTAGCAGTAGATGGGGTAGTGGTCTCTCCTTATCAGCACTGTGGGGAAAACATTCTCGGGATTCTACCCCTTCTTCTCTAACAGGCCTTGTAGGGTTCCTAGAAAAAATATACACAAAAATGTAAACTCTATGTCTGTAGACTCCAGGGTTTCTCATTCTCCTCACCCACTGACACACAGCCACCAGGAACTAGTTCAAATGTTCTGGCTTAATTATACCAGTTCACATGGTTTTCAGGGTGCACTTGAAAGCCTGGGGCCAGGCTCCTGCATGCTCTGATGTTGAGTTTGTTGTCTTCGCTGTGACCTCAGTTCTCTAAAGGGCTCGGGAGAAATCGACCACGCATTTGTAGCTTCTCCAGCTTTTCTGTTTGTTTGGTTGGTTAATGTGTAGGAACAACTCTTTTTGTCAGGTCTCTACATCTACAATCTTAACTCAGAAACTAATATTTTTAGATATATTTCTTTCCTGTTATACCTTTAGTGCTCCTCCACCTATGCTACTTGTTCTTCAGTATTTTTATATTGTATGTCTTTATCTATTTTAAAACCAGGTTTAATTTCTTCTTAATCTAATTAACAACTTTTCTATTTGCTTTCATTTATTCTCCTGCGTGACTTTCTTCTGAGGCATTTAAAGTATTGATGTATGTTTCGAGTGCAGGAGGTCAGATTATACATTGACATTTGTCCTTGACCACTGCACGTATCACTTCAGCCCTGATTACCTGAAGCCAGATCTACTCTTAACATGTATTAATTTTACTATTCAATAAATATTAAGTCATCATGAACTGTATATATTGTTGCAGTTGTAGGCTTTATGGACCTGAATAGACAATAAACTAAATAAAAACCAAATTACATGGCTTCAGGGGGTATAATTTTTGATTAATGTTTTGGTTAATGAAAACATTCTTGTCTTTCTGTGATTTGCAACCTTGAGTGATTGTCTTTTTTTTTTTTGAGACGGAGTCTCGCTCTGTCGCCCAGGCTGGAGTGCAGTGGTGCAATCTCTGCTCACTGCAAGCTCCGCCTCCCGGGTTCACACCATTCTCCTGCCTCAGCCTCCCGAGTAGCTGGGACTACAGGCGCCCGCCACCGTGCCCGGCTAATTTTTTTTTTTTGTATTTTAATAGAGACGGGGTTTCACCGTGCTAGCCAGGATGGTCTCTATCTCCTGACCTTGTGATCCACCCACCGCAGCCTCCCAAAGTACTGGGATTATAGGCGTGACCCACCGCACCCAGCCGAGTGATTGTCTTGAAATAGGAACCAGAGTTGAAACTGAAGTAGTAGGTGTTAGTGAGATTTTGATGGCTAGGAACATCAGGCTTACTTTATAACTGAAAGGGAAATGAGAACACATCACCAGTTCCATATGATCACAATGCATTTGGAATAATCACCATGGCAACCCAGGACTGTTGTATTTTGAGAGAGAAGAATTGGAAATATAATGACCAAGCATAAAGCTAACCCAATCTAACATAGATCTTTGTCTTTAACACATATCTGTAATATTCATGTAGGCAGTGTATTTAACTTGTCAGAATTATTATTTATGTGCAGGTTCTTCTTTAATTTTCAAGGTTTTGTTTCTCCAGTAGTGAGTGTGGTACTGAGCAAAAGGGGCTTGCTATGCAATGCACTAGAAATTAACACTTTGACACTGTTTTTATTTTTATTTTTTAAAAAGTTTTTATTATAATTTTTGTTTAGTTTTAAATTTTTTTAAATGTCAATATCATTTAGGAACAAGTGGTTTTTGGTTACATGAATGAATTATATAGTGTTGAATTCTGAGATTTTAGTGCACTTGTCACCTGAGTAGTATATATTGTACTCAACAGGTAGTTTTTTCATCCTTCATCCACCTGCCACCCTCATGTCTGAGTCTCCAAAGTCCATTATATCACCCTGCATGCCTTTGCATATGCATGGCTTAGCTCCAACTTATAAGTGAGAACATATGGCATTGATTTTTAATTCCTGAGTTATTTCACTTAGAATAATGGCCTCCAGCTTCATTCAAGTTGCTGCAAAAGACATTATTTCATTCCTGAGGTGCTGACCTCAGGTTTACTGGACACGTCTCAGAGACAGGGCAGGGGATGAGGGCAAGACCCCTCTAAGGCGCTCCCCCACACCCTATCACTCCTGCTCTTAAAGGACCCCGAAGGGCACTGAAGGGGTTGGACTTCTCAGTGCAAGCCAAAACCCACACCTCCGAGTACCAACAGCCCCAGAGAACAGCAGGGGCTCCTCAATCCTGAGCACCCCTCCAAGGAGGTCAGGAGAACAAGCCTTAAGCCAGAGTGAAGAGGATCAGTGTCTCGGACCCAGAGAGGATTCAGGGAAAGGGCACAGGAGGCACCCCAGTCCAGAGCCAGATAGAGTTCAGCTGAATGTGGGAACTCATGCCATGGAGTGGATGGCCCTGGATGACTGAAGAGCCCAGTGCCCAGGGGCGTCTCACCCACTGTAGAGACAGGCCCTTATATTAGGTGGCAATGGTGCCACCTGAGTTCTGGACCATGGCTCAAGCCCAGGCCAAGCAGCCCTGGAGTAAGGGCATGAGGCAGGGGGCCCCAAGCCAAGTTGAACACTGGGGCGCTGTCCCTGGAGCAGCCTGGGGTACCCTGACAGTACCCATGCCCCAGTCTGCACACACCCCTTGTTCTGAAATTAACAGCCTGCAGGGGTGTCTTCAACATCAGAACTAGTGGGCCACACAAAGCCCTGGAGGACTCTACAAACCCAGGTCCATGAGGAGCAGCCCTGTAAGGGCCAGATTGGCTGGGTGGAAAAGCTGACCAAGTCTTCCTTCCTTCCAGCCAAATCTGGAAAAAAGGCACCTTGCCTAGGGCAGTGTTCCTGGTACCCAGGCCTCTGTGGGCATCCTTCAGCACAAAGACCCTCTCCAAGGGGGGATGGGCTGGCTCTCCCAGGACCACCAACCCATCTCCAGAAGCCCCTGGGTCATCCCCACCTTCACCTAACTGGGCTGTCCCTGACGCTAAGGCCCAGCAGAACGAAGGGGATTCCACATAAATCAGGACAGCAGGCTGCTCTCTGGCGGCACTGGGGGCTTAGGGTCTGGCCAGCCTGTCCCTGGCTCAGGACACATGCCTGGAAATTAGGGTTTTCTCCTCTGCTCTTAGCATCTCCTGGGTAAACCAATAATTACCCTCCCTCATGTCTCAAAATTCACATCCACCTAAAAGGCGCTGGTGAGGGTGACATTTCCAAGAAGCCATATCCCATGTCACCCCCTTGCAAAGCTGTGACCTTGTCCGCGGGCAGGCCAGGCGGCGGAGTTCTCCCAAAAGCGGATGAACTGGCACTGTGGCTGGAGAAAGCAGAGCGCAGCAGCACAATGGACAGCGTCTGGGACCTCAGGCCGGTTCCACAGCAGCTTAGGAAAGCAGGAGGCCCCCTGGGCGGGAGGAGGCTTGATGATCTGGAGGGAAACCGAACTGAGCAGCGGGAGGTGGGGTGAGCCTGAGACCCGACCGATTTTGGCAAAGGCGAGGCGCACTTTGCAGTGTCACACTCTCCTCACTGCCCAGCCCAGACCTGCCCTTCAAGTCCCTCTATGGACTCACTCCCCTTAGCCAGGGGTGGCACAGATTCAGTAGCCAGCATGGGTTTGGAAACAGAGGTCAACACCGCCCTGCCCCTCCCTGCGGGGCTGCGCAACACCCCAGAACCTTGCGCATGCTGAGACTGTAGTCCCACAGCCCTGCGACCAACGGCCGGAAGCAGCTAAGACACTATTACCAGCATGCCCGGCAGGAGCGCACCGCGCTGCCCCCCCTCCCCCAGGGTACCAGCATCATCCCCACTCCCTCAGCATACTGGGATTGTAGTCCCGCAGCTCTGCCACCAACGGCCAGAAGCAGTTAAAAAACTGTTCCTCCCAGCATGCCCGGCGAGGCGCGCACCGCCGCTGTACCTCCCTCAACGTATCCGTACCTTCCTCAAGGTATCCGCACCACCCTCTCTCCCATTTCAAGCGAAGATTGTAGTCCCGCAGCCCTGCGACCAGCGGCCGGAAGCAGCTAAGATGCTACTGTTCCCAGCATGCCCGGCGAGGCGCGCACAGCACAGGCCCTCCCTCAAGGTCACCACCTCCACTCCCGTTGCATGCTGGGATTGTAGTCCGGCCGCCCTGTGACTAACGGCTGGAACCGCCCAAAACACCAAGCCAGCCAGCATGCCCGGCAGGAGCGCACCGCGCTATGTCTCCCTCCAGGGATCCGCACCGCCCTACAATCCTGCTTTGTGCTGAGATTGTAGTCCTGCAGGCCTACAACTAACAAGCTGGGTGCGGATAAGAGACTACAGCTCCCCGCATCCCAAGCAAAGGTCCCTCCTCTACGGAGCCCCTCCACGCGTCCACTGCGGTTCCGCCGTGCCAAGGGGAGCTTGGCTGTTCACGGGCCTCTCCTGCTAGCGAGAAAATAGCTTGGCCGGGCGGCTGATCTCACCTTGTAATTCTGACACTGTGTCTCCCGGGCTTGTCGGCTTCATGACTTGTGCCCAAAGTTTGATTTCTCGCAGACCAGGTAAAAGCCAACAGGCTGTCATAAGCGCCTTGGCAGAGTTGCCATTGGAAGGGGCGTCCTCTAGTAGCTGGGATCTCCCCGCCCCTTCCCCCTGAGGGGCCACTCCTTTCGGCCCCACCCTTCTTATTGCCCCGCCCTTTGCCACACGGCTTCAGACATGCGCAGTGCTGCCCCTTTCTATGGGCAGGGACGAAGGACTGCGGGCCTGACAGTTCTTGGGCTTGAGTCCAGCGGCAAGCTCCCTCCTGAGTGTCTGAAACCGTCAGTTCACTGCCTCATGTGAAAGTACCCAGTTCTTGGTAACCTGACACTTCCCTTTTAAAAGCCACCTTTTCTGTATCTCTGGCCTGCCACGATTCTTCCTGTGCTCCATAGGAGGACCCATTGGATCCCCGGGCTGGCTGCAGGACCCACACCTGGGTTAGACCTCTCACAGGGACGCTGCTGCCACTGTAATAAAGCGTGCCTACACGCTTCTGAAACTGGTGAAGGCACAACCTCAGTTCTGTGAAAGGCGGACACAGCAGGACAGAATCTCCGTGGACATCTGTCTGGAGGAGCAATTTTACTGCGACATTTTAAAGAAACAAATTTAATCGATTTCCAAGGTAAGAAATTAAACCTTGAAAACTAAACTAAAAAGTCATCTGTGCTTGACAAGTCAGACTTTCTCCAAGAAGAAAACTAAGGAGTGCATATTTTCCATTATTATAAATAGTGAAAATGAGAAATCATAGCAACTCCCTGGAAAATCTTGCTCTGCCAGTTTTCTAAATCACAGTAGGGCCTCGATATGGTTTTATTTGTTTTTGTTTTTGTTTTGGAGTGTGCTCACCTTTTGAATATAAAAATTTGCGGTTTTGACCAAGTTTTTAAATTTTCAGCTATTAGTTGTTTGTTTTTGTATTATACTTAATTTTTCTGTCTCTCCCTCTCTGTCTCAGACTCAATCATTTCACAGGTCTCTAAGGCTGTTTTCATTTTCTTTAAACTTGTTTCAGTCTTCAGATTGGATGGTTTCTATTGCTGTCTTCTGTTTCTACTCTGTTTGTAAACTAAAAGTTCTTTTTATTTTATTATTTTATTGTCTTCTATTTTACTCTTTTTATAATTTCCATGTCTCTGCTGAGACTCTACATGAGTTAATTCATTATGAGAATATTTTCCTTTACCCCCATGAACGTACTTACAATAGCTGCCCTGAAATACTTGTCTGCTGATTACATCATCTCGGACATCTTAGAAATAGCTTCTGCTGCCTGCTTTTTATCTTGTGTATAGTTTGCGTGTTACATTTCTTCACACATTTTATGAATTTTAATATTGTGTAATAGAAATTATAAATAGTAGTTACAGAGACTAAATTCTGTTATATTCTTTGGAAGAACATTGTTATTATTTGAAGACGGGGTAAATGTGGCTGAATTCAAACTGAAATAACTATCTTCCCTACAGTGGGAAAGGTTGAAATTCTCATTCAGTTACACACACATATGTATGTATTGTATATAGATGAGTGTTTCTATGTAACTATATATAATATTTTATCCAGATTGTATCATTGTTACCTGTGAGAGTGTTAGTTTAACAAGCTACTCCAGTATTACCGGAAGCCAGAACTTCACTTTTGTTTTCTTACTGGATTTTATGTAAATGAGAGTATCTACTGTGGATAGTTTTACACCTACTTTTTCTTTTTTTTTTTTTTTTTTTTTTAGTTTTTTAAGACAGAGTCTCGCTCTGTCACCAGGCTGTACAGTGCTGTGGCCTGTCTCGGCTCACTGCAACCTCCACCTCCTGGGTTCAAGCGATTCTTATGCCTCAGCCTCCCAAGTATCTGGGACTACAGGCATGCGCCACCACGCCCAGCTGATTTTTGTATTTTTAGTAGAGATGAGGTTTCACCATGTTGACCAGGATGGTCTCGATCTCTTGACCTCGTTATCTGCCTGCCTCCGCCTCCCAAAGTGCTGGGATTACAGGCATGAGCCACCATGCCCGGCCACATCTACTTGTTTAAATGTGTCATTATATTTGTGATATTGTCATGTTGTTTTCTACTTATATTTTATTCAAAAATGTTATAGTTTAAGTTCTTACCTTTAGGGCTTTGATGCATTTTTATTTGTTTATGGTGTAGGGTAAAGGTTCAACTTCATCCTTTTGCTTGTGGATATCCATTTTTTCCCAGCACCAATTGTTATAAAGACAGTCCTTTGCCCATTGAACGGTCTTCGTATCCCCATCAAAAATTATTTGACCATATACTGCTTTACACTGTTCCAGTGTCCATATGTGTGTCTCTTTGCCAATACCACACTATTTTGGAACTTTGCATTAAGCTTTGGAATGAGTAAGTGTAAATTTTGTAACACTGGTCTTCTTTTTCAAGATAATTTTGACTCTTCGGGGTCCCTTGAGATTCCATATGAAATTTAGGTAGGATTTTTCTATTTCTGCAAAATAGAATTTTTTGCTTTTTTGGTTACTCCCGACGTATTTTATTCTTTTCAGTGCTATTGTAAATGTGCTTGTTTGCTTAGTTTTGTTTTCTGATTATTCATTATTACTATATAGAAACACAAGTGATATTTGTATGTTAATTTTGTATGCTGCTACTATGCTGAATTTATTAGTTGTAATAATTTTTGTGTGGATCTGTGAAATCTCTAGAGCTTTCCACATAAAATTATATTATCTGTAGGCTAGGGTAATTTTACCTTTACATTTCCAATTTGGATAGTTTGTTTTCTTTTTAATTCTTAATTTGACTAGAACTTCCAACACGATGTGGAATAGAAATGGCAAAAGCAGACACCTTTGCCTTGTTCCTGAGCTTAGAGCAGAAGCTTTTTGTCTTTCACCCTGGAGTACATTGTTTGATGTGGTTTTTTAATGTGTGGATTTCACAATGGTAGTATTTTAGTTTTAAAATTCCTACTTTTTTGAGTGTTTTCACCCTGAAAAGATTTTGAATTTCATAAAATACTTTTCTCTGCATCCATGAGGTGATCAATGTTTCTTTTATTTTGTTAATGTGTACGCATTGATCAATTTTTATACGTTAAAAAATTCATGTTGTAAGATATCCTTGCATTCTAAGAATAAATTCCACTTGGTCATGGTGAGATCATCTTTCTTTTTTTTAAATTTTATTATTATTATACTTTAAGTTATAGGGTACATGTGCACAATGTGCAGGTTAGTTACATATGTATGCATGTGCCATGCTGGTGTGCTGCACCCATTAACTTGTCATTTAGCATTAGGTGTATCTCCTAAAGCTATCCCTCCCCGCTCCCTCCACCCCACAACAGTCCCCAGAGTATGATGTTCCCCTTCCTGTGTCCATGTGTTCTCATTGTTCAATTCCCACCTATGAGTGAGAATATGCAGTGTTTGGTTTTTTGTCCTTGCGATAGTTTACTGAGAATGATGATTTCCAGTTTCATCCATGTCCCTACAAAGGACATGAA
Organism: Pongo abelii; assembly: GCF_028885655.2. Classification (NCBI taxonomy): domain Eukaryota; kingdom Metazoa; phylum Chordata; class Mammalia; order Primates; family Hominidae; genus Pongo; species Pongo abelii. The sequence goes on along the minus strand of NC_072005.2, from coordinate 33,069,416 downwards.
CTCATCATTTTTTATGGCTGCATAGTATTCCATAGTGTATATGTGCCACATTTTCTTAATGAGGTCTATCATTGTTGGACATTTGGGTTGGTTCCAAGTCTTTGCTATTGTGAATAGTGCCGCAATAAACATACATGTGCATGTGTCTTTATAGCAGCATGATTTATAGTCCTTAGAGTATATACCCAGTAATAAGATGGCTGGGTCAAATGATATTTCTAGTTCTAGATCCCTGAGGAATTGCCACACTGACTTCCAGAAGGGTTGAACTAGTTTACAGTCCCACCAACAGTGTAAAAGTGTTCCTATTTCTCCACATCCTCTCCAGCACCTGTTGTTTCCTGACTTTTTAATGATTGCCATTCTAACTGGTGTGAGATGGTATCTCATTGTGGTTTTGATTTGCATTTCTCTGATGGCCAGTGATAGTGAGCATTTTTTCATGTGTTTTTTGGCTGCATAAATGTCTTCTTTTGAGAAGTGTCTGTTCATGTCCTTCGCCCACTTTTTGATGGGGTTGTTTGTTTTTTTCTTGTAAATTAGTTTGAGTTCATTGTAGATTCTGGATGTTAGTTCTTTGTCAGATGAGTAGGTTGCAAAAATTTTCTCCCATTTTGTAGGTTGCCTGTTCACTCTGATGGTAGTTTCTTTTGCTGTGCAGAAGCTCTTTAGTTTAATTAGATCCCATTTGTCAATTTTGGCTTTTGTTGCCATTGCTTCTGGTGTTTTAGACATGAAGTCCTTGCCCATGCCTATGTCCTGAATGGTAATGCCTAGGTTTTCTTCTAGGGTTTTTATGGTTTTAGGTCTAGCAGAGCCCTCAGAAATAACGCTGCATATCTACAACTATCTGATCTTTGACAAACCTGAGAAAAACAAGCAATGGGGAAAGGATTCCCTATTTAATAAATGGTGCTGGGAAAACTGGCTAGCCATATGTAGAAAGCTGAAACTGGATCCCTTCCTTACACCTTATACAAAAATTAATTCAAGATGGTGAGATCATCTTTCTAATATGCTGCTGAATTTTATTTGCTAGAATTTTGTTGAGTTTTGCATCTGTGTTCATAAGGGATAATTAATCTGTAGTTTTCTGTAGTGTCTTTTTCTGGCTTTGATATAGGGTAATGCTGAGATTGTGGAATGAGTTTGGAACTGATCTCTCCTTTTCAATTTTTTGGAAGAGTTTGAAAAAGATTTTCAGTCTTTCAAAATGTTTGGTAGAATTAACTACTGAAGACATCAGGTCAAGGGCTTTTCTTTGTCAGCAGGTTTTTGATTTTTTATTTGATTTCCTTATAAGTTATGGATCAATTCAGTTTTTCTATTCTTGGTAATCAAGTCTTGCTAGGTTTTTTATACTTAGAAATTTGTCCATTTCATCTAGATTGTTCATTTTGTTGTCACACAGTTGTTCACAGTACACTCTTTAAAACATTTTATTTCTTAGAATCAGGCAGGCAGATCATGAGATTAGGAAATTGAGACCATTCTGGCCAATATGGTGAAACCCTGTCTGTACTAAAAATACAAAAATCAGCTGGGCATGGTGGTGTGTGCTTGTAATCCCAGCTACTTGAGAGGCTGAGGCAGGAGAATCGCTTGAACCTGGGAGGCGGAGGTTGCAGTGAGCTGAGATCGGGCCACTGCACTCCAGCCTGGTGGCAGAGTGAGACTGTCTCAAAAAAAAAAAAAAAAAAAAAAAAAAGAATTAGTAGTAATGTCCCCATCTCATTTCTCATTCTACTATTTTGAGTATTCTGTAATTTTTTTTCATAGTGTAGCTAGAAGTTTGTGAATTTTCAACATTTTTGAAGAACCAAGAACCAAATTTTGGTTTTGTTGTGTTTCTGTTTTTCTGGTCTCTATTTTATCTCTACTAAGATCTTCATTATTTTCTTCTTTCTGCTTATTTTGTGCATAGTTCATTCTTTTTCTAATTTGTTAGGTCATAAAGTTAGGTTATTGATTTGAGACCCTTCTTCTTCTTCTTCTTCATTTTTTTTTTGACAGAGTCTCACTCTGTTGCCCAGGCTGTAGTGAAGTGGTGCAATCTCAGCTCACTGCAACCTCCACCCCCTGAGTTCAAGCAATTCTCCTGCCTCAGCCTCCTGAGTAGCTTGGATTACGGATGCCCGCTACCATGCCCGGCTAATTTTTGTATTTTTAGTAGAGACAAGGTTTCACCATTTTGGCCAGGCTAGTCTCAAACTCCTGACCTCAGGTGATCCACCCGCCTGGCCTCCCAAAGTGCTGGGATTACAGGCATGAGCCACCGCGCCCAGCCAAGGCCCTTCTTTAATGTGTTTATAGCTATAAATTTCTGATCTTCACACTGCTTTTGTGCATCTCATAACTTTTGGTATGTTGTATTTTCATTTTCCATTCTCTGTATTTTTAAATTTCCCTTGAGATTTTTTTCTTTTACTTATTGGTTAAGAGTATGTTAATTTTTACAACTTTGTGAGTGTTTTAGTTTTCTTTCTGTTATTGACTTGATTTGTGACATAACATACAGTCCATCCTGGAGAATGTCCATGTGTGATCCATGGACATTGAGAATAGTGTGTATTCTTCTGTTGTTGGGTGCAGTATTCTGTATATGTATCTGTTAAATTTAGTTGGTTTGTTGTGTTATATAAGCCATTTATTTCTAACTTATCTTCTATCTGGTGATTCTGTTCATTACAGAGAGTGGAGTATTATCATCTCTATTATTTTAGAACTGTCGACTTCTCTCTTCATTTCTGTCAATTTGTGCTTCATATATTTTAGTGGTTTATTATTAAGTACATGCATGCTTATAATATTTATATCTTCTTGCTAAAGGGACTTTTGTGAATACACAGTGTCTTTGTATTTTTGTGTAAGATTTTTGATTTTAAGTCTATTTTGTCTGATATTAATATAGCCAACCCAAATCTATTTTGCTTACTGTTTGCACGAAATATCTGTTTTCTTCCTTTTACTTTCAGCCTAGTTGTATCTTTGAATCTAATGTGAGTCTTGTAAAAACAAGATAGTTAGATCATGTTTTATAGTCTGTTCTGCCAATTTCTGCCTTTTAATTGGATAGTTTAATACATTTACATTTAAAATAATTACTCAAAAGTAGAGAGTTCTGTCCTTTTGCTATTTGTTTTCTGTATATCTTACATCTTCTAGTTTTGTATTTTCTACATTATTTCTTCTTGTTTGGTTGATTTTTTCTGGTGAAACATTTACACTTTTTATTTTCTTTTGTGTATATTCTATAGGTTTTTTGTGATTATGATCATGGGGATGACATTTAACACCTGAGTTTATTTATTTTAATTGCTGCATAGGACTATATTCAGTTACATATTTGTAACTAGTATAATTTTTAAATCCAGTCTACTTTTGATAGTAATCATTGGGATATTTTTTATACTTTATTTTTTTGGTAAGTATTGAGTTTACATAAACATTAAGTGGAAAGCACAGAGTTTCCATGTATCCTCTCCCCGCACCCAGCTTCTCCTCTGTTATTAACACCTTACATTGGTGTGGCATATTTTTACTGTTAATGAACTATTATAGAAAAGTCATTATTAGCTGAAATCTAAAGTTTGCATTCAAATTCATGTTTTTTTAAATTTTAAAATCTATGGATTTTGACAAATGCATAATGACATGACATGTATCCACCATTACTGCATTATGCAGAATAGTTTTACTGTCTTAAAATATATGCTGTACCCCACCTATTCATCTCTCCCTCTTTCCCCCAAACTTGGGGATACCACAGATCTTCTTACTGTCTCCATGGTTTTGCCTTTTACAGAATGTCATATACTTGGAATCAGATAGCATGTAGCCTTTTCAGATTTCCTTCTTTCACAACCATATGCACTTAAGGTTCCTCATATCTTTTCAAGGCTTGACAGCTCATTTCTTTTTATCAGTGAATAATGTTTGTTGTATAGTTGCACCACAGTTAGTTTATTCATTTACCTATTGAAGAATATCTTGGTTGGTTTCATGTTTTGGCAATTATGTGTAAAACTCTTCTAAATAGTAGGGTGAAGAGTTTTGTGTAGATGAAAGTTTCCACCTCTTTTGGATAAAGGCCACAGAGTGTGATTGCTGGATTGCACTTAAGTGTATATGTAGCTCTGTAAGAAACGGGCAAACTGTCTTCCAAACTGGTCATAGCACTTTGCATATTCACCCGCGATAAATGAGGGCTCTTGTTACTCTACATTCTCACCAGCATTTAGTGTAGTCATTGTTTTGGATTTTAGCCATTCTAATATGTGCGTGGCAGTATGCCATTGTTATCTTCAATTTCCTAATGACATATGATGTTGAGCATATTTTCATATGCTTATTTGCCATGCTTATATGTTCTTTAGTAAGGTATCTGGATCTTTTGCAATTTTATAATTGGGTTGTTCATTTCTTATTCTTGCGTTTTAAGAGTTCTTTATTTCTTGTCACATATTCTGGATACCAGTCTTTTATCAGTGATGTGTTTTGCAAATATTTTCTCTTATTCTGTGGTTTGCATTTTTATTCTTTTAACAGCATCTTTGGCAGTGCAGAAATGTTATTTTTAATGTAGTTCAACTTAGCAGATTTTCCTTTCATGGATCATATTTTGGGTGTTGTAGAAAGGAGCAAAACCTGAGGTAATTCAGATTCTGTTCTTTGTTATTTTCTAAAAGTTTTGTGGGTTTTCCTTTTATATTGAGCTATGATCCATTTTGAGTAATTTCTGTGAAAGTTATCAGGTCTGGGTTTAGGGTTTTTTTTTTTTTCTTTTTTTTTTTTTCTCTTGCATGTGGATGTCTAGTTTTTCCAGTACTGTTTTTTGAAAAATTATTCTTTCTCAATTGAATTGCCTTTGCCATTTCATCAAAAATAAGCTGACTATATTTGTGTGGGTCAATTTCTGACCTTTCTCTTTTGTTTCATTTATCTGTTTCTCTATTATTTTTAACAGTACCGTGTTGTTTTGATTACTGTAGCCTTATAGTAGTTCTTACAGTTGGGTGGTGTCATTCCAACCGTTCTTTTTGAATATTTTCTTGGCTATTCTGGGTCTTTTGCCTTTTCATATAAACTTTAGGGTCAGTTTGTCAATATCCACAAACTAACTTTGTGGAATTTTGATTGGGACTGCATTGAACATGTAAAGTTGGGAGGTACTGACATTTTAACAAAGTTGAATGTTTCTTGAATGTGAATTTTCTCTCCATTTATTTATATCTTTGATGTTTTTATTCACAGTTTTGAAGTGAATAAAGTCCTATATTTATATTTATTTTGTTATATTTGCACTTAAGTATTTTATTGTTATTGGTACTAGCATAAATATCATTGTGTTTTTAATTTCAGATTCTAATTACACTGCTAATATGTAGGACAATAATTGACATTTACATTTTCTTATAATTTGCAAAGTTGGTAAAATCGCTCATTATAATTGGTTATTCTAAGATTTTGTTTTGTGATCCTTTCAGATTTCTCCATAGGCAATTACATCATCTGTGTAAAAAGACAGTTTTATTTCTTCCTCCCTAATCTATGTACCTTTTCTATTCTTGTCATTGTATTACCTGGGGCTTATAGTATAATGTTGTATAGGAATGGTGAGAGGAGACATCTTTGCCTTGCTCCTGATCTTAGCAGGAAGGAATCTAGTGTTTCTACATTTAGCGTGAGGTAAGATGTAGGTTTTTCTTAATAAACATTCTTTTGAAATTGAGGAAGTTTTTCCCTATTTTTAGTTTGCAGAGCGGTTTTCTCATGAATAGATTTTGGATTTTGCCAAATAATTTTTCTGATTGTATTGTTAAGATCATATTATCTTTCTATATCTTAATATGATGAACTAATTTCTTTAAAAGACAGAGTCTTGCTATGTTGTCTGGGCTTATCTTGAACTCCTGGCCTTAAGTGATCCTCTTTCCTTGGCCTCCTACTGCACTAGGATTACAGGTATGAGCCACCACACCCAGCCTAATTTATATTCAAATGTTGAACCAGACTTGCATGCCTGTAATAAGTCTCACTGGGTTGTAGTATATAATTCTTTTTATACATTTTTGGATTTGATTTCTTAATATTTGGGTGAGGATTTTGGCATCTTTGTTCACAGAGTAATAGAATAGAATTATAATAAGCACTCTGATAGAAATCAGTTTCTTTCCTGCAACTATCCCTAGAAAAATACAATAGTTGGCAGAAAACGAAAAAAATAGATGGAATAAATAAATTAAGTGGAGAAGAGAAAAAATAATCTGTAGAAGTAAATTGTCAACCAGTTTGAAATCAGGTAAAATGTAGATTCATGATTTCTACTCTTTCTGAATAATTGTACAATTCTGTGCAATAGGAGCTTCTGTCAGTGCAAATACAGGGTCACCTATGGAAGAGCTTTGCTCAAACCAGCCCCCTGACAGCCAGTCCCTCAGGCCCAGAAGTCATGAATCCTTCCTCCAATAAGTCATTCAGTTGGCTGGCAGCAAACACTGTTAAGATTCTGGATGGCAGCTGCATTTCATATTAGATTTTAACAGAAACTCATGTTGAAAAGTCTTTAAGACCTAAAAGTCCAAGTATATTATTGTATAATTTTGAGTATTAGAAAATCAGTAGGACGTTCTTTCAGCATTTCTGAAATAACAGTGCAAAAATAGCTCCAGCTTCATAAGGCCAACCTTTGGTATCTGTTCTGCACAATAGAGTAAGCAAGATGCCACAAAAGCCAGGTTGTATGTGTAATTATCTTCACTACAACAACACAACTATCACACTTTAAGTAACCCCATGGGTCTTTAAAATAAAAAAAAAAATTGTAAGACATAAAGAAAAACTTTCTTGAGAGAGAACATTTTACAAATCAGAGGAAAATCTTGCAGAACTTTTACATTTTATAACAAATAAATTATATGCTCTATTGTTTTCCTCTGAGTACATCATCAATACTTCCATAATACTTTTAATGTTTAACTTGAGAAAACCAGTGGCTTAAAAAAAAGGCACAATAAAAATCCTAGAAATGTAGAATTAATATATATATATTTTTAGACGGAGTCTCGCTCTGTCGCCAGGCTGCAATGCAGTGGCGCTGTCTCGGCTCACTGCACCCTCTGCCTCCCAGGATCAAGTGATTCTCCTGCCTCAGCCTCCCAAGTAGCTGGGACTACAGGCGCATGCCACCACACCCACTAATTTTGTATTTTTAGTAGAGACAGGGTTTCACCGTGTTGGCTAGGAAGGTCTCAATCTCTTGACCTCAAGATCCGCCCACCTCGGCCTCCCAAAGTGCTGGGATTACAGACATGAGCCACTGTACACAACCAGAATTAATTTTCATAAGCTGATAAAGGAATAACACACCAGTGTCTTCTCGGGAAAAGCTTTTAGGCAAAGCAATCATTTCTAGTAGGGATTATAGAAGAGGGAGTTATCATGATGAAATGGTGGAACTAATCCAGGACATTCCAGATTTTGATTATTGACAAAAGAATTTAATCAGTTGCCCAGGAATACTACTTGGAAATCCAACTTGAATTCTTATTCTTGGAAGCATTTCTGAAACTTTCCCTTTGGAAACAAGTTTTTATCTTAAAATATACCAGACAATAGAAGAAGAAAATGAAACAGCAGGCAGAGGAAGTTGAATCTTGCTTAGGCAGGGACTGAGAGGGAATTAGTGCCCATAGACCACATCTCTCAGAGCCCACTGTGTGACGGCTTTCTCCAGGACCACATGTGCTCCACTTAACAAGAAGAGTCCACCTTCACCTTATTCCCTGCCAACGTCAAAATTAAAATGAAACAGCCTAATATGAGAATAAGAGTATATAACAAAACTTCCATTACATTTAAAGCATGCAAAGTATTTAATTGTAAATTCAAACAGTGGAAAAACAAATTTGCTTGCCTCCTGACTAAAACATTATTCTTTTATGAGAACATAGTCTGTGCTTGCTAATCTCATCACCAGGGATAACCAGTTTAGTGTGGCATAGAACCACCTCTATGCAGAGGTAACTTTGCACTTATTTTTATAAAACAAAGATTATACTCTGTACTTTTATACCATACTTTTAAAATACCTGTTGTTGTTGTTGTGATCATTTTATAATTATTTGAAAGAACCTCAATGGCTATATAACATTAAATCAAAATAACATTTCATAATTTCACAATTTTCCTACTGGACATTGAGTTTGCTTTCATGGAAGTTCATATTTGTATGATAATTTGAGGGAAGTTTCTCTGCCTCACTAGATTAAAAACTTTGTGTTTAATGTTTGTTCACTGTTGTATTCCTATTTCATAGGAGTACCTGAAACATATCAGGTAGACTGCAGCATCTGTTGAATGAATGAATATCCCCTTCAAATCTTGGCTAAAATCAGCCTTATCCACAAAAGTTTCTGACCCTCACTTTAATTATAAACCTCTTTCTCTTCTATAATTTGCTTCTCTAGCTGTTTTTTGGGACTCCCTGGCAGGGAAAATACAGCAATGCTTTCTACACTATTTAAAACCACCAGAGATCAGGCACACTACACCTGATGAGGCTTGTGCCACTAGAAAGAAAAGGCAGGTTTGTGAGATTGATCTCTCTCAAAATATTTGTTTTCAATCCCCATATTATCAACTATGCATCCAAAGTGGAAATGAGGTCTGGAAAGAATAAACACATCAAAAATATAACCAGACTGTGCATGGCAGGTCATGCCTGTAATTACAGCAGTTTGGGAAGACAAGGCTGGAGAATTGCTGGAGCCCAGGAGATGTGCGGCAACACCTCTAATAATAATTATTAATATAATTAAAGTTAAAAAAGAAACATCTCTACTCAAAAGATAAGTAGATAGATAGATATATAGATAGGAGCCAAGCACAGTGGCTCATGCCTGTAATAGCAGCAGTTTGGGTAGTCGAGGCAGGAGGATTGCCTGAGTGCAGGAGTTCGAGACCAGCCTGGGCAACATTGCAGAACCCAGAACCCTGTCTGTACATACATACACATAAAAAAAAAAAAAAAAGAAACAATAAACATAACAATAACAAAGAAACAATAACAAACAATAATAGAACAATAAATAACCAAATAAGTGGGAATGAACTAAGGTAAATAGACAATTAAGATCATAATTGTTGCCTCTCTCTCTCTTTCTCTCTGTCCCTTTCTCTCTCTCTCTCTCTCTCTCTCGATCTTTGTGTGTCACACTGTCCCACCCAGGCTATAGTGCAGACGCGTGATCACAGCTCACTGCTGATTGCACAAGCTGCACTCCAACCAGGGTGTGACAGAGTGAGAAGACCTAGCCCCCACCCCGCCACAAAAAAATCTAAAACATTAACTTCAGTGTGCAGGAAGGAGTGTAAAAAACTTAAAACAGAGAGAAAGAGCGAAGAACAAAGGAAAAAACCAGCAACCCCCTCTAAGTATTGTGGAAGCAAACTGAAAATTGTCTGAGTAGTTCCAGCTACTCGGAAGGCCGAGATGGGAAGACCACCCAGGCAAGACCAGGGAGATCGAGGCCACAGTGAATCACGATCACATGTCTCTGTTGGACCTGAGCAGTACTGCCGGTGGCGAGAACCGTCTGGTCGACCTTAGACGTAGCAAGCTGGCGACTAGGTCCAGTGGCCACGGCCGACACCTGTCTCAAAATAAATAAAAAACACAACAGTAAATATTTAACAATAACAAAGAAATAATAACAAACAATAATAAGACCAATAAATAAATAAGTGGGAGTGAACAAAGGTAAAAGATAATTATCACAATTAAAATCTCTTTCTCTCTGTCACACGGGCTGGAGTGTGACAAAAAGAAAAAATCTAAAAGGTAAACTTAAGCATGCAAGAAGGAGCATAGGAAAGTAGAGAAGAACGTAAAACCTAAAACAACAGCAAGTCACTCTAAGTACTGTGGAAACAAACTGAAAGTGGGATTAGAAAAAAAAAAAAGAGGAAGTTGGAGACCAGCCTGGGGCAACATGACGGAACCTCTAATCTTGTCTTTACACATACCTCCCCATCAAACATTTAAAAATACAAAAATTAGCCTGGTGTAGTGGGACATGCCTGTAGTCCTAGCTACTCGGGAGGCTGAGGCAGAAGAACCACTTGAACCCATTAGGCAGAGGTTGCGGTGAGCCAAGATCACACCATTGCTCACTCTAGCCTGGCCGATGGAGCAAGACTCTGTCTCAAGATATGAAAATAATAATAATAAAAAAGTAGAAGTAAAAAATACAAAAGTCAACTGGTGTGGTGGCTTGTGTCTGTAGTCTCAGGTACTGGGGAAAGGGGAGGCATTGGAAGTGTGAGGATTACTTAAGTCCAAAGGCTGCAGTGATTCTGGGTGACAGAGTGAGACCCTTTCTCCAAACAAACAATAAACATAACAATAACAAAAATATAATAAACAATAATAGAACAACAAACAGCCAAATAAGTGGGAGTAAACAAAGTTAAAGGTAATTAATGTCACACTTAAGATCTTTCTCTCTCTCTGTTTGTCAAACCCAGGATGTAATGTGTCAAAAAAACTCTAAAAGGTCAGCTTCATTGTGCAGGAAGGGGCGTAGGAAAATAAAGTAAAGAACAAAGGAGGAAAACAACAGCAAGTCACTGTAAGTACTGTGAAAAGAAACTGAAAGTGGGGCTGGAAAAAAACAGCGAATGTCCGAGTAGTCTGATGGAATTGGGAGTCTGAGATGAGAAGGCCACCCAGGTGAGACCAGGGAGATTGAGGCCACAGTGAATCATGATTGCATCTCTCTGCTGGACCTTAATGGTACTGTAATGGACAAGAGCCATCTAGCTCTTAGATGTGGCAAAGTGAGAGCCTTCTGTTTGTCCTTAGACTTGGCAAGCTGGTGGCTAAGTCCAGTGCTTATGGCCGATATTCATCTCAAAATAAATAAACAAAAAATACAAGAGTGAATACTTAACAATAACAAAGAAATGGTAACAATATGAAAGACCAATAAATAAGTGGGAGAGAAGAAAGGTAAAAGGTAATACCACAATTAAGATCTTCTCTCTCTCTCTTTCTTTCTCTCTCTCCATTTGTCACACCCAGGCTTGAGTGTGATAAAAAAAAAAAAAAATTAAAAGGTAAACTTCACCATGCAGGAAGAAGCATAGGAAAAGAGAGAGAGAAAAGAACAAAGAAAAAAAAAAGAATAGCAAGTCTCTCCAAGTACTATGGGAACAAACAGAAAGTGGAATTAGGAAAAAAGAGAGGAAGAAGGTCTGAGTAGTCCAAGGGACACGGGAGGCCAGTTGGGAAGACTGCCCGGGCGAGACCAGGAAGATCAAGGCCACAGTGAATCATGATCCCATCCCTCTGCTCAACCTGAATTGTACTGCTGCTGGCGAGAGAGATCTGGTTGACCCTTAGACATGGCAAGGCGAGAGGTGAGGTCCATCAGGTTGACCTTGGTCCATCGCTCACAGCCGACATCTCTCTCAAAATAAATAAACAAATCCAACAGTAAATACTTAACAATGACAAATAAAAAAAATTTAAAGAACAATACATAAACAGGTTGCAGTTAACAAAGGTAAAAAGTAATTAATATCACAATTGAGATCTTCTCCCCTGTCTCTCTGTTTGTCACACCCAGGCTGGAGTGTGTGACAAAATAAAAAATCTAAAAGATCAACTTTATTGTGCAGGAAGGAATGTAGGAAAATAGAGAAAAGAACAAAGAAGAAAAACAAAAGAAAATCACTCTAAGTACTATGGAAACAAACTAAAAGTGGGTTAAAAAAAAAGCAGAGGCTGGGCATGGTGGCTCATGCCTGTAATCCCAGCACTTTGGGAGGTCAAGGCAGGCAGATCACGAGGTCAAGAAATCAAGGCCATCCTGGCCAACATGGTGAAATCCCGTCTCTACTAAAAATACAAAAATTAGCTGGGCTTGGTGGCATATGCCTGTAGTCCTAGCTACTCAGGAGGCTGAGGAAGGAGAATCATTTAAACCCAGGAGGTGGAGGTTGCAGTGAGCCAATATCAGCCACTGCACTCCAGCCTGGCAACAGAGTGAGACTCCATCAACATCAACAACAACAAGAACAACAAAAAACACACGAAGAAGGTCTGAGTAGTCTCAGGTATGCGGGGGGCCAAGATGGGAAGACCACCCGGGTAAAACCTGGGAGTCTGAGTTCTCAGTGAATCACGAATGCATCCCTCTGCTGGACCTGAATGGTACTATCACCAGCAAGAGGCATCTGGTCAACCTTAGACGTGGCAAGCTGATGGCTAAGTCCAACGCTTGCAGCCAAAATTGGTCTCAAAATAAATGACAAAAAGTCCAACAGTAAATATTGAACAATAACGAAAAATAATAACAATATTAAGGACCAATAAATAAGTGGGAGTGAACAAAGGTAAAAGATAATTATCACAATGAAGATTTTCTCCTCTCTCTCTCTCTCTCAATTTGTTATGCCAGGCTAGAGTGTGACAGAAATCTAAAAGATCAACTTCATCGTGCAGAAAGGAGCATAGAAAAATGGAGAAAAGAAGAAAACAGCAAACCATTCTGAGTACTGTGGAAACAAACTAAAAGTGGTCTTAGAAAGAAAACAGAGGAAGAAGGTCTGAGTAGTCCCAGGGACTCCAGAGGCCAAGATGGGAAAACCACCCAGGCGAGACAGGGGAGATCAAAGCCACAGGGAATCACTGTCACATTCCTCTGCTGGACCTGAATGGTACTGGTGCCAGCTAGAGCCATCTGGTCAACCTTAGACATGTCAAGGCAGGAGCCACCTGATCGACCTTAGACTTGGCAAGCTGGTGGCTAAATCCAATGCTCACTGCCGACATCTGTCTCAAAATAAACAAAAAGTCCAACAGTGAATATTTAACAATAACAAAAATATAATACCAAACAATATTAAAGACCAATAAATAAGTGGGAGTGAACAAAGGTAAAAGGTAACTAATATCACAATTAAAATATTCTGCTCTCTCACACTCTCTCTCTCTCTCTTCCCCTTTCCATTTGTCGCACCCAGGCTGGAATGTGACAAAAAAATATAAAAGGTCAATTTCATCATGCAGGAACGAGTGTAGAAAAAGGGAGAAAAGAACAAAGAAGAAAAACAACAGCAAGTCTCTCTAAAACTTCAGTTAGTTTCACTGTAGAAAAAAAATTGAAAGTGGGGTTAGGAAAAAAAGAGAGGAAGGAGGAGGATAAGTTCAGGTAGCCTGAGGGACTAGGGAAGCCAAGATGGGAAGACCACCTGGGTGACACTGGGAAGATTAAGACCACAGTGAATCATGATCACATCCCTCTGCTGTACCTGAATGGTACTTCCAAAGGCAAGAGCCATCTGGTCATCCTTAGTCATGGCAAGGCAAGAGCCATCTGGTTGACCTTAGACTTGGCAAGCTGGCAGCCAAGTCCAGTCTTCTCAGCTGACATCTTGGAGAGAGAGACAGACAGACAGACACAAACAGCGAGACAGGAGAAAATCTTAATTGTGTTATTAATTACTTTTCACCTTTGTTCACTCCAAACAGAAACAAATCCAACAGTGAATATTTAACAATAACAAAGATATAACAACAAACAATATTAAAGACAAATAAGTGGGAGTGAACAAATGTAACAGGTAATTAATATCACAATTGAGTTCTTCTAATCTCTACTCTCTCTCTTGATTTCTCTCTGTCAACTTCTTCAAGCAGGAAGGAGCACAGGAAAATATAAAGAGAAAACAAGAAAAAAATAGAAAGTCACTCTAAGAACTGTGGAAACAAACTGAAAGTAAGGTTAGAAAAAACAGAGGAAGAATGTCGAAATAGTCTGAGGGAATCAGGAGGCCGAGATCAGAAGGCCACCCTGTAGAGACCTGGAAGACCCCCAGGGCACAGTGAATCACGATCCGATCCCTCTGCTGGACCTGAATGGTACTGCTGCTGATGAGAGCCATCTGCTCGACCCTAGACTTACCAAGCTGGTGGCTAAATACAACCATCGTGGGAAGATCTGTCTCAAAAGAAAAAAAATCCAAAAGGGAATATTTAACAGAAACAAAGAACTAACCATGAACAATATTAAAGACCAATAAATAAATAAGTGGGAGTGATCAAAGGTGAAAGGTCAATTATATCACAAGATCTTCTCTCTCTCTCCATTTGTCATAACCAGGCTGGATTGTTCCAAAAAAAAAAAAAATTTAGAAGGTCAAATTCATCATGCAGGAAAGAGGGTAAGAATATATATAGAGAGAAAAGAACAAAGAAGAAATACAACAGCAACTCACTGTAAGTACTGTAGAAACAAACTGAAAGTTGGGTTAGAAAAAAAAAGAAGGTCCAAGTAGTCCGAAGGACTCGGGAGGCCAAGATGGGAAGACCACCCAGGTGACACCGGGGAGAACGAGGCTGCAGAGAATAAGGATCACATCCCTCTGCTGGACCTGAATGGTACTGATGCTGTTGAGAGCCATCTGGTCCTCAGACATGGGAAGGCGAGAGCCATCTGTTCGACTTAGACATGGCAAGATGAAAGCTAAGTCCAGTGCTCGCTGCCAACACGTTTCTCAAAATAAATAAACAAAAATTTCAACAGTAAATATTCAACAATAACAAAGAAATAATAACAACTTTAAAGACCAATAAGTAAATAAGTGAAAGTGAACAAAGGTAATAGGTGATTAATGTCACAATTAAGATCTTCTGTCTCTCTACTTCTCTGTCACTCTCTAGCTGTCTCCGTTTGTCAAACCCATGCTAGAGTGTGATTAAAAGAAATATAAAAGTCAACTTCTTCCTTCAGGAAGGAGCATAGGACATAACGAGAGAAAAGAACAAAGGGGAAAAAAAAACAGCAAGTCACTCTATGTGTGTGGAAACAAACTGAAAGTGGGGTTAGAGGAAAAAAAGAAGAAGGTCCGAGTAGTCTGAGGGACTCAAGTGGCTGAGATGGGAACACCAGCCAGGTGAGACTGGAGAGATCAAGGTTACAGTGAATCACGATTACCTCCCTCTGCTGGACGTGAACGGTATTACTGGAGGCAAGAGCCATCTGGTCGACCTTAGACATGGCAAGGCAAAAGTCATCTGGTTGACCTTGGTCCAATGCTCGTGGCTGACATCTCTCTCAAAATAAATAAGCAGAAAATCCACCAGTGAATATTTAACAATAAAAAAAGATAACATTAAGTGTCAATAAATAGGAGTGAACAAAGGTGAAAAGTAATTGATAACACAATTAAGATTTTCTCCTCTCTCTCTCTGTTTGTAACACCAAGACTGGAGTGGGTCAAATTTATCATGCTGGAAGGGGTGTAGAAAAATAGAGAGATGAATGAAGAAGAAAAACAACGCAAGTAATTCTGTGTACTGTGGAAACAAACTGAAATTGGGTTCAGAAAAAAACAACAGAGGAAGGAGGTCTGAGTAGTCCCGGGTAATTGGGAAGCCGAGATGGGAAGACCCCTCGGGTGAGACCAGGGAGATCGAGGCCACAGTAAATCATGAACACATCCCTCTGCTGGACCTGAACGGTACTGCCGCCTGCAAGAGCCATCTGGTCGACCTTAGACATGACAAGGCAAGAACCATCTGGTCGACCTTAGACATGACAAGGCAAGAACCGTCTGGTCAACCTTAGACATGGCACTCTTGTGGCTAAGTCCAACTCTAATCGCTGAAATAGTCTCAAAAAAACAAAAACAAAAAAAATCCAACAGTAAATGTTTTACAAAAACAAAAAAATAAACAATATTAAAGAACAATGTATAAATAAGTGGGAGTGAACCAAGGTAAAAGGTAATTAATATCACCATTAATATTTCTTCTCTTTCTCTTTTTCTCTCCATTTGTCATACCAGGCTGGAGTGTGACAAAGGAAAATCTAAAAGGTCAACTTCATTTACAGGAAAGAGTATAGGAAAACAGACAAAAGAACAAAGAAGAAAATAGCAAGTCACTCTAAGTACTGTGGAAATAAACTAAATGTCGGGTTAGGAATAGAACAGTGGAAGAAGGTTCCAGTAGTCCCAAGGACTCGGGAGGCTGAGACACGAAGACTGCCCAGGTGAGACTACAGAGACTGAAGTTGCAGTGAATCATCACATCCTGCTACTGGACTTGAACAGTACTGCTGCTGATGAGAGCCATCTGGGTGACCTTTGACATGGCAAGGTGCGAGCCATCTGATCAGCCTTTGACATGGCAAGGCAAGAGTCATCTGGTCAACCTTAGAAGTGACAAGGGACAGCCACCTGGTCAACCTTAG
Source organism: Pongo abelii (assembly GCF_028885655.2). NCBI lineage: Eukaryota > Metazoa > Chordata > Mammalia > Primates > Hominidae > Pongo > Pongo abelii. The sequence continues at coordinate 33,053,154 of NC_072005.2, read as the reverse complement.
ACATGGCAGGATGACAGCCATCTGGTCGACCTTAGAGATGGGAATGCAAGAGGCTTTGGGTCCACCTTCAACATGGTAAGGCTAGCGCCATCTGGTCCAGCTTAGACATGGCAAGGCAAGAGCCATATGGTCCACCTTAGTCATGGGAAGGCAAGAGCCATCTGGTTGACCATAGACATGGTAAGGTGGGAGCCATCAAGTCTCCCTCAGACATAGCAAGGTGAGAACCATCTGGTCAACCTCAGACATGGGAAGGTGAGAGCCATCTGATCTACTTCAGACATGGCAAGGCAAGAGGCATCTTGTTTTGACCTCAGACATGGCAAGGAAAGAGCCATCTGGTTGACTTTAGAGATGGAAGTGCGAAAAGGGTTTGGGTCCACCTTAATCATGGAAAGGCAAGAGGCATCTGGTCTAGTTTAGACATGGCAAGGCAAGAGACATATGGTTCACCTTAGTCATGGGAAGGCAAGAGCCATCTGGTCGACCATAGACATGGCAAGGTGGGAACCATCAAGTCCACTTCAGACATGGCAAGGTGAAAGCCATCTTGGTCGACCTCAGACATAGGAAGTTGAGAGCCACATGGTCTACTTAAGGCATGGCAAGGCAAGAAGCATCTGGTCAACCTCAAACATGGCAAGGCAAGAGCCATCTGGTCAACATTAGAGATGGTAATGCAAGAGGCTTCAGATCCATCTTAGACATGGTAAGGCAAGAGGCATCTCATCTAGCTTAGACATGGCAAGGCAAGAGCCATGTGGTCCACCTTAGTCATGGGAAGGTGAGAGCCATCTGGTTGACCATAGGGCAAGGTGGGAGCCATCAAGTCCACCTCAGACATGGCAAGGCGAGAGCCATCTAGTCTGCCTCAGACATGGCAAGGCGAGAGCCATCTGGTTAACTTTAGACATGGGAAGGAGAGCCAACTGGTTGGCTTCAGACATAGAAAGGCTAGAGCCATCCAGTCGACCTCAGAAATGGGAAAGAGAGCCATCTGGTCAACCTTAAACGTGACAAAATGAGAGCCATCTGGTAGACTTTAGACATAGAATGGCAAGAGCCATCTGGTCAACCATAGATGTGGCAAGGTGAGAGCCATCTGATTGACCTAGACATGGCAAGGTGAGAGACATCTGGTCAACTGAAGACAAGGAAAAATGAAAGCCATCTGGTTGAGCTTAGACATGGCAAGACAAGAGTCATCTGGCCGACCTTAGACATGGAAAAAGAAGAGCCATCTGTTCAACCTTAGACATGGCAAGGCGAGATCCATCTGGTCAACCTTAGACATGGCAAGGTGAGAGCCATCTGGTCGACCTTAGACATGGCAAGGTGAGAGCCATCTGGTCGACCTTAGATATGGCAAAGTGAGAGTCAGCTGGTCGATCTTAAACATGGCAAGGTGAGATCCAACTTGTCTACCTTAGATATGATGAGGTGAGAGCCAACTGTTCAACTTTAGACATGGCTAGGCAAGTGCCATCTGGTCGACCTTAGATACGGCAAGGCGAGAGCCATCTGGTCGACCTTAGATATGGCAAGGTGAGAGCTGTCTGTTCATCTTAGACATGACAAGCTGGCAGCTAAATGCGATGCATGCAGTCGACATCCATCTCAAAATAAATGAACCAACAGTAAATATATAATAATAACAAGGAAATAATAGTGAACAACCCTAAAGACCAAATAATTAAGTACGAGTGAACAATAATAAAAGGTAATTCATGTCACAATTTAAAAAAACTCCTCTCTTTCTCTCTCTCTCTCTCTCTATTTGTCACACAGAGGGTGAAGTGTAACCAAAAAAAAAAAAAAAAAAATCCAAAGATCAAACTCTGTGCAGGAAGGAGCATAGGAGAATAAAGGATGGAACAAAGAAGAAAAAGAACAGCAAGTTACTCTGAGTATTGTGGAAACAAACTGAAATTAGAGTTAGAGAGAGAAAAAAAAAAGGTCCGAGTAGTCTCAGGTATATGAGAGGCCAAGATGGGAAGATCACTTGGGTGAGACTGGGAAGATTGAGTCTGCAGACATATCATAGGGCGGGAGAAGTGGGTTAAGGACAGCCTCTGTTTAAGGGGCAGCAGCAATAGCCTAGGGTTGGCATGAGGCTTGCAGAAGAGTTGGAGTCTGTAGGTTCTTGATGGTCCCTGCCTTGGAGATGAGGAGAGCAAGGTTTCTTAATCCCAGTTCTAGGAGACCTTCAGTTACTCAAGGGTCCTTTGCCAGGTGGCCTGTGCCAACGTTGCTAGCCTTCTTTTCTTCAAAAATAGCCATTAGGAATAAGGGAAGAGCTCACACTTTCCCCTCTCTAAAAGAAAATAAAAGCCCCTTCCCCTCCAGGAAAACAATCTTGATTAAGAATCATCAGTTTATCAGACTGCTGGACGTTGCATATACAGCATGTAACTTCCAATTCTTCCCATGGTTTCTAGTGAAGATTCCCATTCTCTCCATCCCTCCCTCCACAAAAGGCCAGGAGTTTCAGGGAGAACTGGCAAAAAGAACTAACCTGCAGCAGTTTCTCAAAATATGCAAATAATCGAGTCAGGCTTCTTGGGAGAAAATGGAGGGAATGGAGAAGGGGGAGGCATTGAGACAATTAAATTTCACTGGAAGAAGTTGGGAGTTGATGGAAAGAAGGCAGTCACTTAGGGCTGTAAGGGCAGGAGGCAGCCTGGCAGTTGGCACAATAGTCCAGCGAAGAAAAAGGAAAATCATCAGCCAATTTCACCACCAAAAAGTAAAAGTACATATAAGCCCAGATGGAATGGAGATAGTGGTGCTAAATCTTCTGCATCAAGGGTGTTGTTCCCTTCAATGGCTCCATGTAGGTGACCCCATGCATTCTAATAAGAGAGACTCCTGGCTGAACCCAGGCAGTTTAATGATAGAGACACCTGGGAGACAACAGGCATTCTAATGGGGGAGACACTTGGCCAACTTCAGGCATTCTAATGAGAGAGATTCCTGGCCAACCCCAGGCAGTTTAATGATAGAGATACCTGGGAGACCCCAGGCATTCTAACGGGAAAGACTCCAGGCTGACCCCAGGCAGTCTAATGATAGAGACGCCTGGGTGACTCCAGGCATTTTAATGGGAGAGACTCCCCGCTGACCCCAGGCATTCAAATGGGAGAGGCTCCTGGCTGACCCCAGGCAGTCTAATTGTAAAGAAATCTGGACGACCCCAGGCATTCTAATGAAAGAAACTACCAGCCAACCTCAGGCTGTCTAATGATAGAGATATCTTCACGAGCCCAGGTATTCTAATAGGAGAGACTCCCAGCTGACCCCAGGCATTCTAATGATAGAGACACCTGGGAGATCCCAGTCATTCTAATAGGAAAGACTCCCACTCAACACAAGGCATTCTCTTGAAAGAGACTCCTTGCTGATCGCAGGCAGTCTAATTATTGAGACACATGGGCAATCCCAGGCATTCTAATGGGAGAGACCCCTGGCCGACCACAGGCAGTCTAATGATAGAAACACCTGGGCAACCACGGGCATTCTTGTGAGAGAGATCCGTTGCCAAACTTAGGCAGTCTAATGATAGAGACACTTGGGCAAATCCAGGCATTTTAATGGGAGAGACTGTCAGCCGACCTTAGGCATTCTAATGATAGAAACATCTGAGCGATGCCAGGCATTTTAACGGGAGAGATTCTTGGCTGACCCAAGACATTCCAATGGGAGAGACAGCTGACTGGCCCCATGGAGTCTAAAAATAGAGACAACTGGGTAACAACAGGCATTCTAATGAAAGAGACTACTGGCCGAATCCAGGCAGTCTAGGGAGAAAGAAACCTGGGCGACCCAAGGCATTTCTTTTGGGAGGGACTCCTTCTCGACCTCATGTTGTCTAATTATACAGACACATGGGAGACCCCAGGCATTCTGATGGGAGAGATTCCTGGCCAACCCCAGGCAGTCTAATGATAGAGACACATGGGGAACCCAAGGCATTCTAATGTGAGAGACTTCTGGGTGACCCAGGTAGTCTTATGATCTAGACACCTGTGCAATTCCAGACAATCTAATGGGAGAGACTTTTGGCAAAACCCAGACATTCTATTGAAAAACACTGTGGGCTGCTCCCAGACATTCTAATGAAAGAGACTCCAGGGTGAGCCCAGGCATTCTAATGATAGAGACACCTGGGCAACACCAGGTGTTCTAATGGGAGAGACACCTGGCCAACCCAAGGCATTATAATGGCAGAGACTCCTGGACAATCACGGGGAGTCTAACAATAAAGACACTTGGGCAACCCCAGGCATTTTAATGGGAGAGATTCCTGGCCAACCCCAGTCAGTCTAATGATAGAGTCACCAGGGCAACCGCAGGCATTCTAGTGAGAAAGATTCCTGGTCGACTCTAGGCCATTTAATGATAGAGACTTATGGGTGACCTCAGGCATTCTAGTAGTAGAGAGTCCCAGCCGACCCCAGGCATTCTCATGGGAGAGACTCCTGGATGAACCCAAGGATTCTAATGATAGATAAACCTGGTCCAACCAAGGCAGTCAAATGATAAAGACACCTGGGCAATGCCAGGCATTCTAATGGGAGAGACTCCCGGCCTAACCCAGGCATTCTAATAATAGAGACAAGTGGATCACCCCAAGCATTTTAAGGTTACAGACACATAAACGACCCCAGGCCTTCTAATTTGAGAGACTCCTGGCCAACCCCAGGCTTTCTTTTGGGAGAGACTCCCAGCCAAATGCAGGCAGTCTAAGATAGGGGCACCTGGGGGACCCCGGGAATTCTAAAGGGAGAGACTCCTGGCCTAGCCCAGCCATTCTAATGATAGAGAAAAGTGGGTGACCCCAAGCATTTTAATGATAGAGACACCTTAGCGACCCCAGGCCTTCTAATGTGACAGACTCCTGGCCAACCCAGGAATTCTAATGAAAGAGACTCCTGGCTGACTCTAGGCATTCTAATGATAGAGACACCTGGGCGATTCCAGGCAATCTAATGATAGAGACACTTCACAACAGCAGGCATTCTAATGGAGAGAATCCTGGCTGACCCCAGGCAGTCTAATGAAAGAGACACCTGGGAGGCCCCAGGCATTCTAACAGCAGAGACTCCCAGTCAACCACAGGCGTTCAAATGTAAGAGGCTCCTGGACGAAGAAAGCAGTCTATGGATAGAGAGAACTGGTTGTCCACAGGCATTTTAATGAGAGAGATTTTTGGTCGATGCCAGGCAGTCTAACTATAGAGACACCTGGGCGACCCCAGGCATTCTAATGGGAGAGACTTCCGGCTGACCCCAGGGAGTGTAATGACAGAGACACCTGGGTGACTGCAGGAATTCTAATGGGAGAGACACCCGGCTGACCACAGGCAGTCTATTGGTAGAGACTACTGGGCAAACACAGGCATTCTAAAGGAAGATATTCCTGTCCGACCTCAGGCATTTCAATGGGAGAGACTCCGGGCCAACCCCAGGCAGTCTATTGATAAATACACCTGGGTGACCCAAGGCATTCTAATAGGAGAGATTCCTGGCTGACCACAGACAGTCTAATGAGAGAGACAGCTGAGCGACCCAAGACATTCTAATGGGAGAGACTCCCGGCCAACCCCTAGCATTCTAATGACAATGATACCTGGGAGACTGCAGGCATCCTAATGGGAAAGTCTCCTGGCTGACCAAAGGCTGCCTAATTAAAGAGACATCTGGGGGACCAAAGGCATTCTAATAGGAGAGACTTTCAGCCGACCAAAGGCGTTGTACTGGGAGAGACTTCTGGCTGAAACAAGCAGTGCATGCATAGAGACACCTGGGAGACCCCAGGCATACTAATGGATGAGATTCTTGGCCGACCCCTGGAAGTCTAATTATAAAAAAACCTGGGTGACTTCAGGCATTCTAATGGAAGAGAATTCTTGCTGATCCCAGGCATTCTAATGAGACACCCCTCATCGATTTCCATCACTTTAAGGGTAGACACTCCTGGGTAATCCCAGGCATTCTAAGATGAGAGACTCCCAGCCAACACCAGGCAGTCTAATAATAGAGACACCTAAGCAACCCCTGGCATTCTAATGGGAGAGTCTCTCATCCGACGCCAGGCAGTTTTATAATAGAGACACGTGGGCGACAGCATGCATTCTAATGGGAGAGACTCCTGGTCCTCCTGAGGCATTGTAATGAAAGGGACACCTGGGCGACCCCAGACACCCAAATGGGAGAGACTCCCAGCTGACACTAGGAATTCTAATGAGAGAGACTCCTGGCCTACCCCACGTGGTCAAATGATAAAAACAGATGGGAGCGACCACAGGCATTCTAATAGGAGGGACTCCTGGCAAACTCCAGTGAATCTAGTGAAAGAGACTCTTCTCTGACCCCATGCAGTCTAAGGATAAATACTCCTGAATGACTCCAGGCATTTTGTTAACAAAGACTCCTGGCCAAATCCAGGCAGTCTAAGGATAGAGACATCTGGGGGATCTCAGGCATTCTAATGAGAGAGACTTCTGGCCAACGCCAGGGAGTCTAATTATATAGACTCCTGGGCGACCTTAGGCATTGTAATAAAAGAGACTCGTGTCCAACCCTAGGCAGCGTGATGATAGAGACACTTGGGCAACCCCAGGCGTTCTAATAGGAAAGACTCCTGGACAACCCCAGGCATTCTAATGATAGAGACACCTGTGCTACCCCAGGCAGTCTAATGATAGAGACACCTGTGCTACCCCAGGCAGTCTAATGATAGAGACACCTGGCCAACCGAGGCATTTTAATAAAAGACTCCTGCCCGAACCCAGGCAGTCTAATGATAAAGACACTTGGGTGACCCCAGGCATTCTAATATGCTGGGGTCTGTCCTGCAGACCCTGACTCAACAATGAATAAATAACATACACTGACACAGATCTTATGCTTGTCAGTCCTGCCAAGTGTCTGGGCCATTTACAGACTCCAAGGAGAGTCCTGTCAGCCGTGGCCCCGACTCATTGGCCCTCCCAGCATTTATTTAGCACACATTCAATGACAGAAGTCCCAAGCAAACACCACTAGAAGGTAATGACTGTTGCTGAACCAAAGAGTAGAGAACAATCATGCACCCGCGGATGGTCAGAGGTTAGTTTTAGAACCATATGAGTAAACAAGCTATTTAGATAAACTACTCTACATTCCTATGTTAGTTACCCTTGCTATAGTTCAAAGAGGATTAGGCCACTTTCAGCCAAGCTATCTGAAGCTATGCAAACCCCCCTGGCCTTCCAAGAAGGTTTATGTTTTATAATTTTCCCCACTATCCTGCTTGAACCCCTACATCTCCCCCTTTTCTGTTTTCTGCATTAGGTTTTTTTGATTGGAGAGTGCAGATGTATGCAGCAACAGGTTTGTAAGGCATGGCAGCCATTGCTTTTATTCCGGCTTTGCATCCTAGAATTAGCAAATCCCATAATATAATCATGATTATAATTAGCAACATTATTTTCCAGTCAAAGAGTGAACCATAGTGTTACTTGACATCTCAGTTCACTCTATGCCATCAATGAGGAACCCCACCGGGAGTATGTTAATTTCTTTTAGCCAAGCAGTCTCACTGTTAGAAGCTCTGAAGGGGGTGTTTGTTAAGTAACAGCACATAAAAAAGGGTGGATTTCAGAGATGAGCTTAATAGAGTGTAGCAAGTACTGGTTGCAGGCAGAGAGAGAGAATTAAAAAGGAATAAATTATTTGGCTTAACCTTATGCTTCTTCAGCATAATGTCTGGGGCCTGCATCATCCATGGAAGCTCCATCGTCTGGGGCTGCAGGTCCTGTAGGGTCTTTCTTAGACTGGCTGGAGTTTTTTCTTCTTTCCATCATTTGATGAGGGCGTAGTCTCCAGGCTGGTGCTGGTTTACTGGAAATTCTAGGGGTGGTGCCTGTGCTAAGAGACCTTTTATAATCTTTGTTAAAGAGCAGGTTAGTGCTTTAAGAAAAACCTGTTGTGCTTTATTTTGAAGTCTGGTTTACAAAAAAAACTGGATGATACCTTTTTTAACTTTAGCCAATATGTTTCTGTCTGATCTCAGAAGCTAAGCAAGGCAATTTTCTTCATTTCTGGTACCGGGTTGGGTCCTAGCCACACCATGGTATGGTTTAATGCATCGTGCTGGAATCCAAAGAGGACCTGAGGTTGTGGAAAAACAAGCATACCCTCTTCCCCACGTTAACAATTCATTTGGACCACACCATTCATTTCTGTTTACATCTTCGCATAAAACTGCAGGTTTTATGTCTTCTGAGGTTATTGCAAAGTGCTTTTCTACAGCTGATTGAACTTTGTCATCTAAATTTTAAAAATTAAGAGTAAATAAGGCGTGTGCCAATAGCATTGCAGGAACTTTACCCATACTCCCTCTTTTCTGTTTTTTGAGCATATTTTTAATGGTGGAGTGGGCACATTCTACTATGGCTTGTCCATATATGGGATGCCTGTGGAATATTGGATGTTCCATGTGTGGCAAAATTGTTGAAATTGTGAACTGGCATAAGCTGGACCATTATCAGTTTTAATTTTGGTGGGCAGTCCCATAAATGCAAAAGTTAAAATATGTTTAATGACATATTGAGTTGACTTTCCAGGCAGAGCATGTGCACTAATTAAATGACTGTTGGGGTTCTAGTCCTCAAAAGTTAATACCTGTGGAAGGAGGGGATGTGCCTGTGAGCTGACAATCCAGGCATTGCAAGATAATTTGTTTAGCCAGCCTCTGGGTAAGTTGAAATTGTTTAGATAAGTTCTCCAATTTTGGTGGAAAAATTGATGTGATTTGGTGGCTTGGTCAAGCAGTGATGTCATGACTTCTGGGTCAACTTGTTAATTTTCTTTTTTTTTTTTTTTTTGGAGACAGAGTCTCGCTCTGTCACCCAGGCTGGAGTGCAGTGGTGCTATCCCAGCTCACTGCAAGCCCCGCCTCCTGGGTCCATGCCATTCTCCTGCCTCAGCCTCCCGAGTAGCTGGGACTACAGGCGTCCGCCACCATGCCTGGCTATTTTTTTTTTTTTGTATTATTATTATTTGTTTCTTAGTAGAGATGGGGTTTCACCATGGTCTCAATCTCCTGACCTCGTGATCCGCCTGCCTCGGCCTCCCAAAGTGCTGGAATTACAGGCATGATCCACCACACCTGGCCAACTTGTTCATTTTCATAAGCCAATGGGCCAGGCAGAGAGCTGTGAGCTCCAATGCATGTGATAAAAATAGGATGTGTACTTAGATCTAGTAATTGCTGAAGTCAAAGAAAAAGAGCACACAGGATGGACTCAAGATTGGATTTAATTAATGCTGTTTTAAGGTTCTACAATAAACAAAGTAAGCTGAATCACTCACTATATTGATGGGCTGAGTGGAAAAATTTCCAAGACCAGTATCAGGGCCCCATTTCAGCTCTCTGAGTGCTAGTAAGCCCAGATTGAGTGACTGAATGATGGGTCTCCACCAGACTGTCACTTTTCCATGTTTACAAGAACCATCAGTAAATAGTGTTAAAGCATTAGGTATGGGGGCGTAAACTATTTTTGTGGGCAAGATTACTGGCATATGAGATAAGAAATGAAGAAGTTTATCAGCAGGAAGTTCATGCTCTATTTGTCCTGTGTAATCAGAGAAAGCTATTTGCAGATATATCGATATGTGCAATACTGCTTCAAATTGCTTTTTACTTAAAGGAATCCTGATGATATCAGGATCATAACCTAGCAGCTGATTGCATCGTTTGCAGCCTGAATAGATGACTTTAGTAATGAACTGAATATAGGGAGACAGTGTTTTAGTCCTGGTATGTGAGCAAAAAACCCATTCTAGGAAGCGTAGCCTGGGGGCTATTTGCCCTATTAACCCTGTAGGGGAGTGTTTGGTGGGAAAGATAAACAATTGAATTGAATAAGGTGGATCAATGCGATTTAGCTGCCTCTGAGAGGTGGCTTGCTCTATTTCCTCGATTTCCCTTTTTGCTGCACGGGTTAAATATCTGGGAGAATCCAGGGCTGGATTGCCCTTTAAGATAGAAAACAAGTTGTGTAGCTTATCAGTAGGAATTCCCAAAGTGGGTTGAAGCCAATTAATATCTCTCAGTATTTTTTGATAATCATTTTAGGTATATGAGTTGCTAGTATTTAATTTAACCTTTTGAGGTCTTACTCACCAGGAGGTTAGTATGTACCCAACATATATCCAAGGAGAAGAAATCTGTACTTTCCCAGGTGCAGTGATTAGACCTCTTAGCTGTGTATTCTTTATGACAGAGGAATATAAATTTAAAATATTGGCTCCGTTGGAGCTTCTAGTAGAATATCATCCACAAAATGAATATCTGTGCAATCAGGAAATTCTTTTCTACTTGGGAGCAAAGCTCAATTTACATGATACTGACACATGGTAGGACTGTTTAGCATTCCTTGAGGAAGGATTTTCCAATGAAATCAACAAGCTGGCTTTTCATTTTTGATAGCTGGTATTGTAAACGCAATTTTTTCTCTGTCCTGTTCTGCTAGGGTAATCATCTAAAAGAATGTCTTATGTCAACAACTATTATAGGCCAATCTTGAGGAATTGCCGTGGGGGAAGGGAGCCCCTGCTGAAGGGGTCCCACAGGTTGCAAATTGGCATTAATAGCACGTAGGTCATGCAAAAGTTTCCATTTCCCAGACTTTTGGGGAATGATGAAAATGGGTGAATTGTAAAGGCTGGTAGATAATTCAACATGCCCAGCTTTCAATTGCTCTCCAACTAATTCATGGGCCCTCTGTAATTTCTGTCATTCAGAGGTTACGGTTTTATTTTAATTGGATTTGGAGAGAGTCACGCTAGGGGCAAGCAAGAGATAACAGTGGCTATTATCTGAAAGAGGTCTTTTAAATTCTTAAATTTTACTTAAATCTTAGCAGAGAATTATAATTTGGGACATCTCTGTATACAATAAACACATGAAATTTTGCCGTGGGCCACCTGCGGAGCTGTAGAGCTGAGCGGGCAGGTCCCGGGGCAGCGGCTGCGATGTGCTTGCTCAGGCACTGCCGCTTCTTGTCTGCACCGCTTCTTTCTGCGTGTGCCGCTCCTTCCTCCTGCCACCAGGTGGCTGCTGCAGGCTGGGCGAGCCTTCCCGCGCACACCTTCTGCCCCTCAGTAGCAGGCCGCTCTGGCGCACTGGACCTGGCTTTTTGTCAACACAGCTGCCACGCAGGCCGAGTTTTTGGGAGCATTTGCTGGCTGTGTTTGCAAGCTTCCCTGCTTCGGAGTCTTTCTATTTACTACCTGCTTGACTGCAGCACTCTGGCCTCTAATGCTTTTTCTTAACCCTTTAGGTACCTGATTGCCTTGCTGACCTTGCATTACCAGGCAGGCTAAAAGCTCCGCTTCTAATGCCGCTTGTTTAGACAGGGTCTCATAGGTGTAGCGTGTCTCCTGTCCTTTTTCCTATCTCTTGGAGGAGGTGGCTCAGGAAAAACCTGTTTCTTTTTTGTTATTCTGGCCCGGTGATATATCGGGGCTGAAGGAAAAGGAGGTGGTAAGGCAGGTTACGGTTCCTCCTTCCCCTTTTTAGGCTCTTCTGTGTATAATGGAGCCTGGCCCACCCTAATTACAGCCCATAGCGTTAGAGGTGTTACTGGGACCCGTTGCCTTTGTGCATAATGCTGTTTAAGATTTCTCCCCACTTGTTCCGAGAGCTTTATGTCTAGCATGCCTTTTTCTGGGAACCATAGGCTTTCACTTGTAACAGTTTGCATTAAGTCATTTAATTGAGCCTGCAAAACTGAGGCTCCACTAACCTTAAGCAGCTGTTTCAACACTTTTATATACTGTTTCTGTTGAGCTGTTAACTGTTGTCTCATGATGAAACCTCAGCCTGAACAATCTCCCTTGAACTTGGAGATCCTGAGTGGGCACCAATGACTTACTGATTACTCGCTGACGACAAGGTTCCTTTTTCACCTTCATTTTCAGGGTGTCCGTCGCGCTTCCTTCACTGCCTTGATCATGTTGGGGTCACCACCTGCGGGGGTTTGTCCTGCAAACCCTGACTGAACGTCGGATGAATAATGTACACTGACACAGATCTTATGCTTGTCAGTCCTGCTGAGCATCCAGGCCACTTACAGACTCCAAGAAGAGTCCTGTCAGCCACGGCTCTGACTTGTTGGCCCTCCCGGCATTTATTTAGCACACATTTAATGACAGAAGTCTCAGGTAAACACCACTAGAAGGTAATTATTGTTGCTAAACCCCAGAGTAGAGAGCAATCATGCACCAGTGGATGATCAGAGGTTAGTTTTAGGACCACATGAGTAAACAAGCTATTTAGGTAAACTACTCTATGTTCCTATATTAATTACCCTTGCTATAGTTCAAAGAGGATTGGGCCACCTTCAGACAAAGTATTTGAAGCTATACAAAACCCCCTGGCCTTCCAAGAATGTTTGTGTTTTATAGTTTTCCCCAGCATCTTGACTGAACCCCTACACTAATGGGAGAGGCTCTGGGACAAACCCTGGCATTCTATTGGTAGAAACAAATGGGCAAACCCAAGCATTTTAATGATAGAGACAGCTGGGCTACCACAGGCATTCTAATGTGAGAGACTCCTGGCCAACCCATCCAGATGATCCCAGGCATTCTAATGGGAGAAACTACCAGCCAACTGGAGGCCGTCTAATGATAGAGACACCTCGGTGAGACTAGGCATTCTAATGGGAGAGTCTCCTAGCTGACCCCAGGCATTCTAATGATAGTGACACCTGGGAGAACACAGCCTTCATATTGGGAGAGACTCCAGCTCAACCCCAGGCATTCTCTTGGGAGAGACTCCTTGCTGATTGCAAGCAGTCTAATTATTGAGACACATGGGCAACCCCAGGCATTCTAATGGGAGAGAACCGTGGCTGACTGCAGGCAATCTAATGATGGAGACACCTGTGAGGCCACAGGCATTCTTATTGGAAAGACCCGTGGTTGAACCCAGGCATTCTAATGATAGAGACACCTGGGGGACTCCATGCATTTTAAAAGGATAAACTCCCAGGTTACCCAACACATTCTATAGGGAGGGACCCCTGATGAACCCCAGGCATTTTAAAGGGAGAGACCCTGGCTGACCCAAGACATTCTAATGGGAGAGACCCCTGATGGAACCTAGGCAGTCTAAGAATGAGACATCTGGGCAACAACAGGCATTCTAATGAAAGAGACTCCTGGCTGAATCTAGGCAGTCTAAGGATAAAGAAACCTGGGTTACCCATGGTTTTTTTGTTTGTTTGTTTTTGTTTTTGTTTTTGTTTTTGAGACTCGTGGCTGACCCCAGGCAGGCTGTCTAATTATAGAGACACATGGGAGACCTCAGCCATTCTAATGGGAGACACTTCCAGCCGACCTCAGGCAGTCTAATGATAGAGACACCTGGGTGACCCAAGGCATTCTAATGTGAGAAACTTCCAGTCGACCAGGTAGTCTGATGATATAGACACCTGGGCGATTCCAGACAATCTAATGGGATAAACTTTTGGCAAAACCCAGGCATTCTAATGGGAAAAGATTGCCGGCCAATCCCAGATATTCTAATGGAAAAGCCTCCTGGCCGAACCCAGGCAGTCTAATGATAGAGACACCTAAGTGACCCCAGGCATTCTAATGGGAGAGACTCCCATCTGACCTCAGGTGGTCTTATGATTGAGACACCTGGGCAACCACGGGCATTCTAATGGGAGAGACTCTCAGTCATCCCGAGGCATTGTGATAATAGAGACACCTGGGCGACCCGAGGCATTTTTAATGATAGAAACACCTGTGTGACCCCAGGCACTCAAATGAGAAAGACTCCCAGCTGACACCAGGCATTCTAATAAGAGAGACTTTTGGCCAACCCCAGGCAGTCAAATATTAAAGACAGTTGGGCAAACCCAAGCATTCTAATGGAAGAGAATATTTTCTAACCCCAGGCAGTCTAATGATAGAGACACCTGGGCAACACCAGGCATTTTAATGGGAGAGGCTCCCAACCAACCCAAGGCAGTCTAATGATAGAGACACCTTGGCGACTGCAGGCATTCTAATGGGAGCGACTGTTTGCCAACCCCATGCAGTTTAATTAAAGTGACAATTTGGTGACCCCATGCATTTTAATGGAAGAGACTACTGGTCGTCCCAAGGTATTGTAATGACAGAGACACCTGGGTGACCCCAGGCATTTCAATGATAGAGATTCCTGTGGACCCCAGGCACTCAGATGGGAGTTATTCTTGGTTGACACCAGGCATTCTAATGAGAGTGACCCCAAGCTGACTACAGGCATCCTAAAGATAGAGACACCTGGGTGACACCAGGCATTTTAATGGAAGAGACTCCCAAACGATCCCAGACAGTATAATGACAGACACACCTGGGCAGCCCCAGGCATTCTAATAGGAGAGACTCGAGGCCAAACCTTGGCATTCAAATGATAGAGACAAGTGGGTGACTCCAATCATTTTCAGGATAAAGACACCTGAGTGACCATAGGAATTCTAATGTGAGAGGCGCCTGACCAACCTCTTGCATTCTAATGGAGAGACACCTGGCTAAGCACAGGCAGTCTAATGATAGAGATACCTGGGCGATCCCAGGCATTCTAATGAGAGAGACCCCTGGCCGACCCCAGGCACTCTAATTAAATAGACATCTGGGTGACCCCAGGCATTAAAATAAGAGACTCCTACCCAATCTCAGACATTATAATGGGGGAGAATCCTGGCAGTTTATTGATAGAGACACCTGGGCGACCTCAGGTATTCTAATAAGAGAGATTCCTGGCCGACCCCAGACAGTCTATGCATAGGGACACCTGGGCGATTCCAGGCATTATAATGGGAGAGTCTTACGGTTGACCCCAGGCAGTCTACTGTTAGAGACACCTGGGCAATTGCAGGCATTCTAATGCAAGAGACTCTTGGCCAACCCGAGGCATTCTAATGATAGAGACACCTGGGAGACCCCAGGCATTGTAATTATTTAGACACCAGTGAGACCCCAGGCATTCTAATGGGAGAGAATTTTGGTTGACATCAGGCATTCTAATGAGAGACTCCTGTCTGATGCCAGGCAGTCTAACAATAGAGACACCTGGGCAACCCAGGTATTCTAATGGGAGAGACTTCCAGTCATCCCTAGGCAGTCTAATGATAGAGAAACTGGGAGACCCAGACATTTTAATGGGAGAGACTCCTGGCCAACCCAAGCAGTCTATGGATAGAAACTTGGGTGACAACAGGCATTCTAATGAGAGAGATTTCTGGCCCACCCCAGGCATTCTAATGATAGAGACAAGTGGGCAACCCCAAGCATTTCAATGATAGAGACACCTGGGCGACCACAGGTATTCTAATGTTATAGACTCAGGGCTAACCTCAGGCATTCTAATGGAGCGATTCCTGCCTAAGCACAGGCAGTCTAATGATAGACATACCTGGGCTACCACAGGCATTTTAATAGGAGAGACTTCTGGCCAACCAAAGGCAGTCTAATTAAGGTGACAAATGGGCAACTCCTGGCATTCTGATGGGAGAGACTCCTGGCCGACCGCAGGCAGTTTTATTAAAAAGACACCTGGGTAACCCCAGGCTTTCAAATAAGAGAGAATCCTAGCTGACCCAAGGCATTCTAATGGGAGACACTCCTGGCTGACCCAAGCAGTCTATTGATAGAGACACCTGGGTGACTGGAGGCATTCTAATGGGAGAGATTCCTGGCTGACCTCACACGTCTAATTATAGAGAAACTTGGGCGACCCCAGGCGTTCTAATGGGAGAGACTAATGTCTGCAGTGGCTGGCACGAAATTAACCAACCCTGGGTTTAGTATAGCTTAGTTAAACTTTCATTTATTGCTAGGCTGACCCCAGGCAGTCTAATGATAGAGACAAATAGGCGACCACAGGCATTTCAGTGAAAGAGACTCCTGGATGACCACAGACAGTCTAATGATAGAGGCATCTGGGCGACCCTAGGCATTGTAATGAGAAAGATGCCTGGACGACCTCAGGCAGTATAATTAAAGAGACCCCTGGGTGCCACCAGGCATTCTAATAGGAGGGTCTTTCGGCTGACCGAAAGCATTCTATTGGGAGTGACTCCTGTTCGACTCCAAGCAGTCTATGCATACAGAAGCCTAAGCGACCCCAAGCATTCTAATGAAATAGATACCTGGCCGAACCCAGACAGTCTAATTATAGAGACACTTTGGCGACCCCAGGCATTCTAATGAAAGAGACTTTCATCTGACATCTGAAAGTCTAAGGATAGAGACTCCTGGGCGACCCCAGGCATTCTAATGGGAGAGAGTCCTGGTTGAACCCAGGAAGCTCAATTATACAAACTCCTGGGCCACCCCAAGCATTCTACTAGGAGAGACTCCCAGCCCACCCCAGGCAGTCTAAAAATAGAGGTACTTGGGCCACCCAAGTCATTCTAATGGAGGAGACTCCCCAACGACCCCAGGCAATCTGATGTTAGAGACATTAATAAAAGATACTCCCAGCCAACACCAGACAGTGTGATGATAGAGACACTTGGGTGACCCCAGGCATTCTTATGGGAAAGACTCTCAGACCACCGCAGGCATTCTAGTGATAGAGATACCTGTGCAACTCCAGGCAGTTTAATGATAGAGACACCTGGGGAACCCCAGGCAGTCTAAATAAGAGACACGTAAGCGACCCCATGCTTTCTAATAAAAGAGACTCCCAGACGACCCAAGGCATTTTAATCAGACTCCTGGCCAAGCCTTGACAATCTAATGATGGGGACAAGTGGGCCACCCCAATCATTTTAATGATAGAGACACCTGAGTGACCCTGGGCATTCTAACGTGAGAGACTCCTGGCAAGCCCCAGTGATTCTAATGGGAGAAACTCTTGTCCGACTTCAGGCAGTCTAAGGATAGAGACATTTGGGTGACTCCAGGCATTCTAATATGAGATTCCCAGCCGAACCCAGGCAGTCTAATAATAGAGACACTTGGGGGACCTCAGGAATTTTAATGGGAGAAATTTTTGGCCAACCACACGCAGTCTAATGATAGAAAACCCTGGGTGGCCCTAGGCATTCTAATGTGAGAGACTTTTGGCCAACCACAGGCAGTCTAATTGAAGTGAAATGTGGGTGGCCCCAGACATTCTAATGGGAGAGACTCCTGGCTGAACCCAGGGAGTCCATTGATAGGGACCTCTGGGTGACCACACACATTCTAATAATAAAGACTCTTGGACGACCCCGGGCAGTCTAATTAAAGTGACCACTGGGTGACCCAAGGCATTCTAGTAGGAGAGACTCAGCCGGCCCAAGGCATTCTAATGGAAGTGACTCCTGGCCTACACCAGGCAGTCTATGCATAGAGACACCTAAGGGACCCCAGGCATCCTAAAGGGATAGATTCCTGGCCGACCCTAGGCAATCTAATGATAGAGATACCTGGGCGATTGCAGGCATTCTAATGCAGGGAGACTCTTGGCCGACATGAGGCATTCTAATGATAGAGACACATGGGCAACCCAGGCATTGTAATGATAGAGACACCTGTGAGAATCCAGGCACTCTAATGGGAGAAACTTTCAGTTGACACCAGGCATTCAATTGAGAGAGACTCCTGTCTGACACCAGGCAGTCTAATGAGAGAGAAGTCTGGGAGAGACTCTTGGCCAACCCAAGCAGTCTATGGGTAGAGACACATGGGTGACCCCAAGCACTCTAATGGGGAAGATTTCTGGCTGACCCCAGGCAGTCTAATGATAGAAACACCTGGGTGACCCCAGGCATTCTAATAAGAGATACTCCTGTCTGACCTCAGGCAGTATTATGATAGCGACACCTGGTGACCGAAGGCATTCTAATAAGAGAGACTACCGATCATCCCGAGGTATTGTAATTATAGAGACACCTGGGTGACCCCAGGCATTCTAATGATAGAGACAACTGTGTGACCCCAGGTACTCAAATGGGAGAGACTCTTGACTGACACCAGGCATTCTAATGAGAGAGACTCCAGGAAGATCCAGGCAGTCTAATGATAAATATACCTGGGCGAACCCTGCCATTCTAATTGGAGAGACTTCTGGCTACATCAGTCATTCTAAGGTGAGAGACTATTATTCGACTTCAGGCAGTCTAGGGATAGACTCCTGGTCCAATCCAGGCATTCTAATATGAGATACTCCCGGCAGTACCTAGGCAGTCTAATGATAGAGACACTTGGTCTACCCCAGGCTTTTTAATGGGAGAGACTCCTTCCTGACCCCAGGCAGTCTAATTGTACAGACTCCTGGGAGACCCCAGGCATTCTAATGAAAGAGACTCCCAACCAACCCCAGGCAGTGTGATGATAAAGACACTTGGGCTACCCTAGGCATTCTAATGAGAGAGACTCCCAAAAGACCTTAGGCATTCTAATAATAGAGACACCTCTGCGACCCCAGGCAGTCTAATGATAGACAGAACTGGGCAACCACAGTCATTCTTATGGGAGAGACCTCCAGCCAACCACAGGCATTCTAATGATAGAGGCACCTGGGCAAAACCAGGTATTTTAATGGGAGAGACACCCAAGCTGACACCAGACAGAATAATGATAAAGACACCTGGGCGACCTCAGGCATTCTAATGGGAGACACTCCAGGCTGAACCCTGGCATGCTAATTATAGGGGCAAGTGGGTGGCCCCAAGCATTTTAATAATATGGACACCTGGGTGACCACGGGCATTCCAATGTGAGAGACTCCTGGCTAAACTGAGGCATTCTAATGGAGAGACACCTGGCTGACCACAGGCAGTCTAATGATAGAGACACCTCAGTGACCACAGGCATTCTAATAAAAGAGACTCCTGGCCGACCCAAGGCAGTCTAATTAAAGTGCAACCTGGGCGACCTCAGGCATTGTAATGGAAGAGATTCCTAAGCGACCTCAGGCAGTCGAATTAAAAAGACACGTGAACGACCCCAGGCATTCAAATAAAAGAGACTCCTAGCTGACACCAGACTTTCTAATGGGAGAGACTCGTGGCTGACCCATGCAGTCTGTTGATGAGACACCTGGGTGACCACAGGCATTCTAATGGGAGAGATTCCTGGTGGACCCCACACAGTCTAATTATAGAGAAACCTGGTCGACCCCAGACATTCTAATGGGAGAGACTACCGGCCGACCCCAGGGAGTCTAATTTTAGAGAAGCATGGGCAATCACAGGCATCCCAATGAAAGAGAAACCTGGATGGTCCCAAGCAATCTAATTATAGAGGTACCTGGGTGACCCCAGGCATTTTAATGGAAGAGACTCCAGGCCAACCCCAGGCAGTCTATTGATAGGGACAACTGGGTGACCAGAGGCATTGTAACGAGAAGGAGTCCTGGACGACCCCAGGCAGTCTAATTAAAAAGACCCCTGCCTGCCTCCAAGCATTCTAATAGGAGAGACTTTCAGGTGACAGAAGGCATTCTAATGGGAGTGACTCCTGGCCAACTCCAGGCAGTCTACACATAGAGACACCTAAACAACCCCGGGCATTCTAATGGGAAAGATTCCTGGCCAAACCCAGATAGTCTAATTATAGAGACACCTGGGCAACCCCAGTAATTCTAATGAGAGACTTTCGTCCGACCCCTGGCAGTCTAGAAATAGAGACTCCTTAGCGATCCCAGGCATTCTAATGAGAGAGACTCCTGGTCAAACTCAGGCAGTTCAATTATATAGACTCCTGGGTGACCCCATGCATTCTAACGGGAGAGACTCTAAGCTGACCCTAGGCAGTCTAATGATAGAGACACTTGGGTGACCACAGGCATTCTATTGGTTAAGACTCCCTGACAACCCTAGGCATTCTAATCTTAGGGACACCTGTGCAAAACCAGGCAGTTTAATGTTAGAGAGACCTGGGCGACCCCAGCCATTCTTACAGGAGAGACCCCCAGCCAACCCCAGGAATTCTAATGATAGAGACACATTGGCGACCCCAGTCATTCTAATGGGAGAGACTCCTGGATGACACAAGTCAGTCTAATGATAGAAACACCTGGGCAAACCTAGGCATTCTAATGGGAGAGACTTCCCACAGAACCTTGGTGTTCTAATGATAGAGACAACTGGGTGACCCCAAGTATTTTAATGGTAGAGACACCTGGGCAATCCCAGACACTAATGAGAGAGAGTTTTGGTCATTACCAGGTATTCTGATGGAGAGACTCCTGGGAGACCACAGGCTGTCTAATGATAGAGACACTGGACAACCACAGACATTCAAATGGAGGAGACTTCTGGCCTACCCCAGGCTGTCTAATAATAGAGACACCTGAGCAACCCCAGACATTTTAATGAGAGACACTTTCATCTGACCCCAGGCAGTATTACAATGGAGACACCTGGAGACCACAGGCATTCTAATGGGATAGAATACTGGCCGTCTCAAGTCATTGTAATGATAGAGAAACCTGGGTGCCCCAGGCATTGTAATGATAGAGACACTTATGCCACCCTAAGCACTCAAATGGGAGAGAATCTTGGCTGACACCAGGCATTCTAATGAGATAAACATTAGGATGATCCCAGGCAGTCTAATGATAGAGACACCTGGGCAAACTCAGGCCTTCTAATGGGAGAGACTCCTGTCTACCCAAGGCAGTCTAATGATAGAGACACCTGGGCGACCCCAGATATTCTAATGAAAGAGATTCCCAGTCGACACCAGGTAGTGTGATGTTAGAGACACTTGGGTGACCCCAGGCATTCTAATGGGAAAGAACCTCGGACTACCCCAGGCATTCTAATGATAGAGATACCTGTGCGACTCCAGGCAGTCTAATGATAGAGACACCTGGGCAACCAAGGCAGTCAAGATAAGGGACAACTAAGTGACCCCAGGCTTTCTAATAAAAGCCTCCTAGGCGAACCTAGGCATTCTAATCAGAGAGACTCCTGGCTGAACCCCAGCATTCTAATGATAAAGACAAGTGGGCCACCCCAGTCATTTTAATGATAGAGACATCTGGGCAACGCAAAGGATTCTAATGTGAGAGACTCCTGGTGAACCCCAGTGATTCTAATGGGAGAGACTCTTGTCCAACTTCAGGCGGTCTAAGGATAGAGACCCCTGGGTAACTTCAGGCATTCTAATAAGACAGACTCCAAGACGAACCCAGGCAGTTTAATGATAGAGACACTTGGGGGACCCCAGGCATTTTAATGGGAGACTTTTGGCTAACCACAGGCAGTCTAATGATAGAGACACTTGGGCGATCCCAGGCATTCTAATGTGAAAGAAGTTTGGCCGGCCACAGGCAGTCTAATGAAAGTGAAACCTGGGCGACCACAGGCATTCTAATGAGAGACTCCTAGCTGACCTAAGGCAGTATGATAAATGAGACACCTGGGCAATCCAAGGTATTCTAATAATAGAGACTCCCATCCAACCCCAGGCATTTTAATGGGAGAGACTTCTGACTGACCCAAGCAGTCTATTGATAGAGACACCTGGGAGACCCCAGGCATTTTAATGGGAGAGACTCCCAGCCAATACCAGGCAGTCTAATGAAACAAACACCTGGGCAACCGAAGGCGTTCTAATGGGAGAGACTCCTGGCCAACCCCAAAAAGTCTAATGATTGAGATACCTGTGCAACCCCAGGCATTCTAGTGGGAGACACTTCTGCCCAACTCCAGGCATTTTAATAGTAGAGGCTCCTGGCCAACCCAAGGCTTGCTAATAACAGACACCTGCTCAACCCCAGGCATTCTAATGCGAGAGACTTTTGGCAAACTGCAGGCAGTTTATTGATAGAGACACCTTGACGAGCACAGGCATTCTAATGGAAGAGACCCCTGGCTGACCCCAGGCAGTCTAATTAAAGAGACACCTAGGTGTCTTCAGGCGTTCTAAAAGGGGAGACTCCCAGCAGAACCCAGGCATTCTACTGGGAGAGACTTTTGGCTGAAAGAGGCAGTCTATGCATAGAGACACCTGGGAAACTCCAGGCATTCTAATGGGAGAGATTCCTGGCTGACCCCAGGTAATCTAATTATAGAGACACCTGAGAGACCTCAGGCATTCTAATGGTAGAGACTCCCTGCTGACTCCAGGCAGTCTGATGACGGAGACATTTGGGTGACTGCAGGCATTCTAATGACAGACACTCCCGGCCGACCCCAGGCAGTCTAAGGATAGAGACAACTGGTGAACACAGACATTCTAATGAGAGAAACTTCTGGTCAACTTGAGGCTTTTTAATGATAGAGACACCTGAGCGGCCCCAGGCATTGTAATGATATAGACACCTCCACGATACCAGGCACTCAAATAAGAGAGACTCCTGGCCAGCACCAGGCATTCTGATGAAAGAGACACCTGGCCAAACCCAGGCAGCCTAATGATAGAAACACCTGGGTGAACCCAGGCATTGTAATGGGAGAATTTCCCATTTAATCCGAGGCAGTCTAATGATGGAGACATCTAGGCAGCTTCAGGCATTCTGATAGGAGAGGCTCCCGGCCAAACCCAGTTATTCTCATGGGAGAGAATCTTGTCTGACCCCAGGCAGTCTAAAGATAGAGACTCCTTCATGACCACAGGCATTCTAATGGGAGAGACGTTCTGCCAAACCCAGGCAGTCTAATGATAGAGACACCTGGGTGACCCCAGGCATTCTAAAGAAAAAGGCTCCTGGCCAACCCCAGGAAGTCTAATTATACAGATTTTTGGGCGACTCCAGGCATTCTAATGAGAGAGTCTAATGATAAAGACACTTGGGCTACCCCAAACATTCTAATAGAAGAGACTCCTGCATGAACCCAGGCATTCTAGTGATAGAGACAGCTGAGCGAACCCAGGCATTCTAACTGGAGAGAATCCAGACCAACTCCAGGCAGTCTAATGATAGAGACACCTGGGCCACCCAAAAATTCTGATGAAAGAGACTACTGGCCGACTTCAGATAGTCTAATGATAGAGCCACCCAGGTGATCACAGGCATTCTAATGGGAGAGACTCCTGGCCAACCCCAAGCATTTTAATGATAAAGACATTTGGGCAACCACAGGCATTCTAATGGGAGAGAATTTTGGCTGAACTCAGGAATTCTAATGACAAAGACATCTCGGCAACCCTAGGCAGCCTAATGATAAAGACACCTCGGCGACCCCAGGTATTTTTATTACAGAGGCCCCCCAACCCTGGCATTCTAATGATAAAGACACCTGAACGACCCCAGGCATTTTAATGGGAGGGATTACTGGCTGACCCCTGGCAATCAAATGATAGAGACTCCTGAGTGACCTCAGGCAGTCTAATGATAGAGATATCTGGGTGTCCACAGGTATTTTTATGGGAGAGACCCCAGTCGGCCCCAGGCATTTTAGTGATAGTGAAACTTGAGCAACCCCAGGCATTCTAATGGGAGAGACTCCCGGCTGACCCCAGGCATTCTAATGATAGAGTCACCTAAGTGACCTCAGGCATTCTAACTTTAGATGCTCCCGGCAAACCTCATGCATTCTAATGGGAGAGATTCCTGGCCGACCCCAGGCCATCTCATAATACAGACACTTGGGCAATTCCAAGCATTCTAATTAAAGAGACTCCTGGCCGACAACAAGCAGTCTAATTAAAGAGACACCAGGGTGGCCCCAGGCATTCTAATAGCAGAGAACCCCAGCTGACACCAGAGATTCTAATTGGAGAGACTTCTAGCTGAAACCAGGCAGCCTATATAGACACCTTGGTGACCCAAGGTATTCTAATGGGAGAGACTCCTGGCCAACCACAGGCAGTCTAATGATAGAAACACCGGAAGAGCACAGGCATTTTAATGGGAGAGAGATTTGGCTGACCCCAGGCAGTCTTATGATTGAAATACCTGGGAGACTCCAGGCATTCTAATTTTAGAGACTCCTGGCAAACCCCAGGCATTCTAAAAAGAGACTCCTAGTAACCACAAACAGTCTAGTGATAGAGACACCTGGGAAACCGCAGGAATTCTAATGGGAGAGATTCTTGGCCCAACTCCGGCATTCTAATGATGAAGAAAAGGGGATGAGGCAAAGCATTTTAATAATAGAAACACCTAGGCGACCCCAGGCCTTCTAATTCAAGAAACTATTGGCCAACGCCAAGCATTCTAATAGAGAGAGACTGCTGGTGAACACAGGTGGTCTATGAATAGAGACACCTGGATGATCCCAAGCATTCTGATGAAAGAGACTCTTGGCCAACAACAGGCAATCTAATTATACAGACTCCTGAGCAACAGCAGGCATTCTAATGGGAGAGACTCCTTACTGACCCCAGGCAGTCTAATGATAGAAACATCTGGGTGACATTTCTGAGTCTTTTGAAACCTATAGTAAAAAACTGAATATCCCACTATAAAAACAAGAAACAAGCTATTTGATTAAATGCTTTGTAAATTGTGGGTTCACCTCACAGAGTTAGACCTCTATTTTCATTCAAAGGGTTGGAAACACTTTTTTTATAGAATCTATGAAGGGGCATTTCTGAGTCCATTGAGGCCTATAGTGAAAAACTGAATATCCCATGATAAAAACAACAAACAAGCTATCTGTGAAAATGGTTTGCAATGTGAACATTCATCTCACAGAGTTAAATCAATCTTTTGATTCAACAGGCTGGAAACACTCTTTTTGTAGAACATACAAATGGACATTTCTAAGCACATTGAGGCCTATAATGAAAAATCGAATATCCCGTAAGGAAAACTAGAAGGAAGCTATCTGTGATAATGCTTTGTGGTGTGTGGATTCATCTGGCCAACTGAAACCTGAGTTTTGATTCACCAGGTAGGAAACACTTTTTTTTTTTAAGAGAATCTACAAAGGGACATATTTGAGCAAATTGAGGCTAAGAGTAAAAAATCAAATATCACACGATAAAAACTAGTAACAAGCTATCCGTGAAAATGCTTTTCAATGTTTGAATTCATTTCACAGAGTTAAACCTTTGTTTTGATTGAACAGGTTGGAAACACTCTTTTTATAGAATCTACCAAGAGACATTTCTGACCTCATTGAGGCCAATAGTAAAAAATCAAATGTCTCGTGATAAAAAATAAAAAGATGCTATCTGTGAAAATGCTTTCTGAAGTGGAGATTTATCTCAGCTAATTGAATCTGTGTTTTGATTCACTAGGTTGGAAACCTTTTTGTAAAATCTACAATGGAACATTTCTGAGCTCATTGAGGCCTGTAGTGAAAAACTGAATTTCCTGCAATAAAAACTGAAAACACTTATCTGTGAAAGTGATTTGTGATGTGCAGATTCATCTCATGAAGATAAACCTCTGCTTTGATTGAATAAACTGGAAGAACTTTTTTGTAGAAATTTCTGAGCGCATTTAGGTCTATAGCAAAATAATCTAATATCCTGCAAACAAAACTAGAAACAAGCTACATGTGAAGGTGCTTTCTGATGTGTGAATTCATCTCACCGAATGAAACTCGTGTTTCGATTTAGCAGGTTGAAAACAATCTTTTTGAAGAATATACGAAGGGACATTACTGAGCTTATTGAGGCTTATATTGAAAAACTGAATATCCCACAAAATAAACTAGAAACAAGTGATCTGTGAAAATAGTTGGCCATGTGTAAATTTATCTCGCACAGTTAAACCCTTTTCTCAACTCAACAAGTTAGAAGAACTCTTTTTGTAGAATCTATGAAAGAAGTTATATGTAAAAATGTTTTGCAATGTGTTCTCTCATCCCACAGAGTTAAATCTTTTTTTTTTTTTTTTTGATTCACCATATTGGAAATACTCTTTTTGTAGAATCTACAAAGAAACATTTCTGAGCCCATTGAAGCCTATAGTAAAAGAACAAATATTCTGCAGTTGAAACTAGAAACAATCTCTTTGAAAATGCCTTGTGATGTGTGGATTCATCTCATTAAAAGGAGCCTGTGTTTTGATTCACCAGATTGGAAACACTTTTTTGTAGAATATACAATGGGATGTATCTGAGCCCATTGAGGCCTATAGTAAAAAATCGAATATCTTGCAATAAAAACTAGAAACGAGCTATCTTTGAATGTGCTTTCTGATGTGTGGATTCATCTCACAGAGTTAAACCTTATGTTTGACTCACCACGTTGGAAATACTTTTTTTGTAGAATCTATGATAGGACATTTCTGAGTCTATTGATGTGTATAGTGCAAAACTGAATATCCCACAGTAAAAACTAGAAACAAGCTATCTGGGAAAATGCCTTATGATGTTTTCATTCATCTTACAGAGTTAAACCATTGCTGTAATTAAACAGGTTGGAAACACTCTCTTTGTAGAAACTATGAATTGACATTTCTGAGCCCTTTGAGGCCTACAGTGAAAAACAGAATATCCAGTGATTAAAACTAAAAACTTTCTGTCTGTGAAAATACTTTGTGATGTGTGGAAGCATCTCATAGAGTTAAACCTTTGTTTTGGTTCAACAGGTTGGAAACACTTTTTTAGTAGAATCTATGAGAAAACATTTCTGAGCCCTCATGTGATGCAAACTAGAAGCAAGCTATCTGTGAAAACGCTTTGCGGTTATGGATTCATGTCACAGAGTTATACCTATGTTTTGATTCAACAGGTTGGAAACAATCTTTTTGTAGAATCTACAAAGGAACATTTCTGAGCCAATTGAGGTCTAGAGTGAAAAATGGAATATCCCATGATAAAAACTATAAATAAGCTCTCTGTGAAAATGCCTTGAGATCTGTGGATGCATCTCACAGAGTTATGCCTTTGCTTATATTCAACAGGTTGGAAACACTTTTCTTGTAGAATCTATGAAGGGATATTTCTGAACCTATTGAGGCCTACAGTGAAAAACTGAATATCCTGCAATATAAACCAGAAACAAGCTATCTGTGAAGATGCTTTTCCATGTGTCCATCCATCTTACAGAGTTAAACGTTTGTATGGATTCAACAGGTTGGAAATACTCTTTTTGTAGAATCTACAAAGGGATATTTCTGAACTTTTTGAAGCCTATTGGCAAAATCTGAATATTGTGTGATAAAAACTAGAAACAAGTTATCAGTGAAAATGCTTTGTGATGTGAGGGTTCATGTCACCAAATAAAACCTGTGTTTTGATTCACGAGGTTGGACACACTTTTTTTTCTATAACCTACATAGGGCCATTTCTGAGCCTATTGAGGTCTATAGCAAAGCAACAACAACAAATATCCTGTCTTATAATCTAGAAAGAAGTTATCTGTAAAAATACTTTGTGATGTGTGAATTCATCTCACAAAGTTAAACCTTTGTTTTGATTCAACTGATTGGAAACACTCTTTTTGTAAAAACTATGAAGGGAAATTTCTGAGCCCATTTAGGCCTATAGTGAGAAACAGAATATCCCACTGTAATAAGTAGAAACAAGCTATCTGTGAAAATCATTTATGGTGACTGGATTCATCTCACCAAATGGAACCTGTGCTTTGATTCACCAGTTTGGAAACACTATTTTTATAGAATCTATGAAGGAATATTTCTGATCCCATTGAGGGATATGCTGAAAATTCGAATGTCCCATGATAAAAACTACAAACAAGCTATCTGTGAAAATGGTTTGTCATGTGTGGATTCATCTCACAGAGTTAAACATTTGTTTTGATTCATCTGTTTGAAAACACGCTTTTTTGTAGAATCTAAGCATCAACATTTCTGAGTGCATTGAATGAAAAACAAATTATCCCGTGATAAAAACTAGAAACAAGCTATCTGTGAAAATGCTTTGTGATGTGTGGATTCATCTCAAAGAATTAAACTTTTATTTTGATTCAACAGGCTGGAAACACTGTTTTTGTAGAACCTACAAAAAGACATTGGGGAGTGCATTGAGTCTTATAGTGATAAACCGAGGATCCTGTGATAAAACTAGAAACAAGCTATCTGTGAAAATGCTTTGTGATTGGTGAATTTATTTCATAGAGGTAAACCTTTTTTTATTCAACACGTTCAAAACACCATTTTTTAGTGTCTCTTAAGGGACTTTTTCAGCCCTTTGAAACCTATAGTGAAAAACCAAATATCTTGCAATAAAAACAAACAGACAAAAAAAAAAAGCTACTTATGAAAATGCCTTGTGATGTGTGGATTCAATTCACAGAGTTAAACCATTGTTGTGATTCAACAGGTTGGAAACATGCTTTTTGTAGAATCTACAAATTGACATTTCTGAGCCCTGTCTGGGTTATGGTGAAAACCAAATATCCCATGATAAAAACTAGAAACAAGCTATCTGTGAAAATGCTTTGCAATGTGTGGATTCATTTCACAGAATTAAACCATTGTTTTGATTTAACAGGTTGGAAACACTGTTTTTGTAGAATGTATGAAGAGATATTTCTGAGGCCTGTTGTGAAAAACTGAGGATTCTACAAGAAAAACTGGAAACAAGTTATCTGTGAAAATGCTTTATGATGGGTGAATTCATCTCACAAAATTAAACCTTTGTTTTGATTCAAAAGGTTGGAATCACTTTTCTTTTTTTTTCTTTCTTTTTCTTTCCTTTTTTTTTTTTTTTTTTTTTTGGACAGAGTCTTGCTCTGTCACCCAGGAAATGCAATGGCATGATCTCGGCTCACTGCAAGCTCTGCCTCCCAGGTTCAAGCAATTTTTTTTTTTTTTGGACAGAGTCTTGCTCTGTCACCCAGGAAATGCAATGGCATGATCTCGGCTCACTGCAAGCTCTGCCTCCCAGGTTCAAGCAATTCTCCTGCCTCAGCCTCACAAGTAGCTGAGAATACAGGTGCCAGCCACCACAACTGGCAGTTTTTTTTAATTTTTATTAAAGACGGGGTTTCACCGTGTTAGCCAGGATGGTCTCGATCTGCTGACCTCCTGATCTGCCTGCCTTGGCCTCCCAAAGTGTTGGTATTACAGGTGGAATCAATTTTTTTTGTAGAATCTGTGCAGGCACATTTCTGAGCTCATTGAGGCCTACAGTGAAAAATTGAATATCCCTCAATAAAAATTACAAACAAGGTATCCGTGGAAATGCTTTGTGATGTCTGGATTCATCTCACAGAGTAAAACCTTTCTTTTGATTCATTAGGTTGGAAGCACACTTTTTGTAAAAACTACGAAGGAACATTTCTGGGCCTGTTTAGGCCTATGGTGAAAAATCAGATAACTAGTGATAAAAACTAGAAACAGGCTTCTGTGAAAATGCTTTGGGTTGTGTGCATTCATCTCACAGAGTTAAACATTTGTTTTGATTTAACAAGTTGGAAACACTCTTTTGTAGAATCTATGAAGGGACATAATTGAGCTAATTGAGGCCTATAGTAAAAAATTGAGGATTCTGCTATAAAAACTAGAAAAAGCTATCTGTAAAAGTGCTTTGCTGTGTGTGTATTCCTATCACAAAGTTACACCTTTGTTTTGATTCAACAGGTTGCAAACACTCTTTTTGCGGAATCTACGAAGGAACATTTCTGAACCAATTTTGACCTATAGTGGAAAACTGAACATCCTGTGATATAAACTAGAGAAAAGATACCTGTGAAAATGCTTTGCAATGTGTGGATTCTTCTCACTGGATGGGACCTATGCTTTGATTCAGTAGGTTGGAAATGCTCATTTTGTAGAATCTACGAAGGATATTTCTGAGCCCCTTTGAGCCTGTAGTGAAAAATCAAGGATCCCACGAAGAAAAATAGAAAAACATTATCTGTCAAAATGCTTATTGGTGTGTGGATTATTCTTACCAAATGGAACCTGTGTTTTGATTCACCAGGTTGGAAACACTTTTTTGTAGAGTCTATGAAGGAACATTTCTCAGCCCATTGAGGCCTATAGTGATGAACAAAATATCCCATGATAGAAACTAGAAACAAACTGTTTCCAAAAATGCTTTGCAATGTGTGGATTTATCTTACAGAATTAAACCTTTATTTTGATTTGACAGTCTACAAACTTTTTTTTTAGAAAGTACAGAGGGACATTTCTGAGACCATCAACAGCTATAGTAAAAAAAAAAAAAAAATCAAACAACCTGCCTTAATATTTAGAAACAAGTTATCTGTTTAAATGCTTTGGAATATTTTCATTCATTTCACACATTTCAACCTTTTTTTTTATTCAACGAGATAAAAACACTCTTTTAGTTGAATCTACAAAAAGATATTTCAAAGCCCATTGATGCCTATAGTGAAAAACTGAATATCCCATGATAAAACCTAGAAGTGAGCCCTGTGTGAAAATGCTTTGTGATGTGTGGGTTCATCTCACAGAGTTAAACTTATATTTTTATTTGACACCTTGGAAACACTCTTTTTCTAGAATCTATGAAGGGACATTCTGAGGCCATTGAGGCCTATAGCAAAAAGCAGAATATCCTTCCTTAAAATCTAGAAACAATCTATATGTGAAGATGGTTTATGATATGAACATTTATCTCACAGATTTAAAACTATGTTTTAATTCAACACATAAGAAAAAGTCTTTTTGTAGAATCTATGAAAGGACACTTCTGTGCCCATGGAGACCTATAGTGAGAAACTAAATATCCAGCATTAAAAACTAGAAACAAGCTATATGTAAAAATATTTTGTGATGTGTGGATTCATCTCTCCCAATGGAACCTGTGTTTTGATTCTCCAGGTTGGAAACACTTTTTGTGAAATCTACGAAGTGACATTTCTGAGCCCATTGAGGCATATTGTAAAATTTGAATATTCCACGATAAGAAATAGAAACAAGCTATCTCTGAAAATCCTTTTCGATGTGTGGCTTCACCTCACAGAGTTAAATCTTTGTTTCAATTCAACACCTTGCAAACACTTTTTGGTAGAATCTACGAAGGGACATTTCTGACCCATTGAGGCCTACGGTAAAAAATGTAGGGACATTTCTGAGCCCATTGAAGCCTGTAGTTAAAAACCGAATTTCTGGCGATAAAATCTAGAAACAAGCCATCTGTGAAAATGCTTTGTAATGTGTGGACTTATCTCACAAAGTTAAAACTATGTTTTTAACCAACAGGTTGAAATCACTCTTTTTGTAGAATCTATGAAAAGACGTTTCTGAGCCCACTGAGGCCTGTAGAGAAAAACTGAATATCCTGCAATAAAAACTAGAAAAAAAGCTGTCTGAGTAAATGGTTCCCGATGTGTGGGTTAATCTCACAGAGTTAAACATTTGTTTTTATTCAACATGTTAGAAACGTTCTTTTTGTAGAATCTACGAAGGAATATTTCTGAGCCCACTGAGGCCTATAGCAAGAAGCCGTATATCCCGCAATAAAAACTGGAAACAAGCAATCTGTGAAAATCTTTTGTGATGTATGCATTTATCTCACCAAATGGAACCTGTGTTTTGATTCACCAGTTTGGAAACACTCTTTTGTGGAATGTATGAAGGGACATTTCTTAGCCAGTTGAGGTGTATAGTGATATACCAAATATCCCAGGATAGAAACTAGAAACAAGTTATCTGTGAAAATGCTCTGTGATGTGTGGATGTATCTCACAGAGATGAACCTTTGTTTTGATTCAACACGTTGAAAACACTTTTTTTGTAGAATCTACAAAGGGACATTTCTGAGACCATTAAAAACTATAGTAAAAAAATGTATAATGCACTTTAAAATATAGAAACAAAGCTATCTGTGAAAATGCTTTGCAATATGTGGATTCATGTCACAGATTTAAACCTTTGTTTTGATTGAACAAATTGGAAACACTGTTTTAGTAGATTATATAAAGGGACATTTCAAAGCCCATTGAAGCCTATAGTGAAAAATCAAATATCCTGTGAGCAAAAATAGAAACAACCTCTGTGGGAAAGTGCTGTGTGATATGTTCATTCATCTCACAGGGATAACCTTTGTTTTTATTCAACACCTTGGAAACATTCTTTTTGTAGAATCTATGAAAAAAAATTTCTGAGCCAATCGAAGTCTATAGTGAAAAAGCTAATATCCCATTTTAAAATCTAAAACAAACTGTGAAAATGAGTTTTGATGTGTGGATTCATCTGAGAGTTGGACCTTTGTTCTAAATCAACAGGTTAAGAACACTTTTTTTGTAGAATCTATGAAAAAACATTTCTGAGCCCATTGAGGCCTATTGTGAAGTGAATCTCTCGCGATAAAAAGTAGAAACCAGCTCTCTGTGAAATCGTTTTGTGATGTGTAAATTTATCTCACAGAGTTAAAACTTTGTTTTAATTCAACAAGTTGAAAACGCTCTTTTTATAGAATCTGCAAAGAGACATTTCTGAGCCCATGGAGGCCAATAGCAAAAAAAATGAATATCCCACAATAAAAACTAGAAACAAAATAGCTGTGTAAATGCTTTGCAATGTGTGGATTTGTCTCACCGAGTTAAACCTATGTTTTGATTCAACACGTTAAAAAACTTGTTTTTGTAGAATCTTCGAAGGGACAATTCTGAGCCTATGGAGATTATAGCAAAAAACTGAATATCCTGCGATAAAAACTAGAAACAAGATATCTGTGGAAATGCTTTGAGATGTGTAGATTTATTTCACAGAATTAAACCTTTGTTTTGATTTAACAGGTTGGAACCACTGTATTTGAAGAATCTGTGAAGAAATATCTTTGTCCCTATTGTACACTATAGTGGACAACTGAATACTTCATGACAAAAACTAGAAACAAGCTAGCTGTGAAAATGGTTTGCAATGGGTGAATTCATCTCACTGAGTTAAACCTTCGTTTTGATTCAACAGGTGTGAAACACTCTTTTTGTAGAATCTACAAAGAAACATTTTTGAGCCCCTCGAGGACTATAGTGAAAAAATGAATCTCCTGCATTAATATCTAGAAACAATCTATTTGTGAAAATGCTGTGTGATGCATGGATCCATCTCACAGATTTCAAACTTTATTTTGATTCAACAGGCTGGAAACACTCTTCTTATAGAAACTACGAAGGGTCATTTCTGAACCCATTGAGGCCAATAGTGAAAAACTAAATATCCTGCAATAAACCTAGAAAAAATCTATCTGTGAAAATACTTTGTGTAATGTGGATGAGTGTCTCAGGGTTAAACGTTTGTTTTTATTCACCAGGTTTGAAACACTGTTTTTGTTGAACAGACAAAGGGACATTTCTTAGCCCAGTTAGGCCTATAAAGGTAAACCGAATATCCTGCAATAAATAGTAGAAACAAGCTATCTGCAAAAATGCTTTGTGAATTGTAGATTCATCTCACTGAATTAAGCCTTTGTTTTAATTCAACAGGTTAAAAGCACTCTTTTTGTAGACTCTACGAAGAAACATTTCTGAAACCATTGAAACCTATAGGGGAAAAAAAAAACCCGAAACTCCTGTGATAAAAAATGGAAAGCAACTATCTGTGAAAATGCTTTGTAATGTGTGGATTCTTCTCACAGAGTTTAACCTTTGTTCTGATTCAACATGTTGAGACCACTCTTTTTGTAGAATCTACGAAGAGATACTTTTTAACCTATCGAGGCCTCTAGTGAAAAACAGAATGTCCTGCAATAAAAACTGGAAACAACCTGTCTGTGAAAATGCCTTGTGATTCGTCTATTCATCTCATAGAATGAAACTTGTGCTTTGATTCAACAGGTTGGAAAACTCTTTTTGTAGAATCTACGTAGGAATATTTCTGAGCCCATTGAGGCCTATAGTGAAAAACCAAATATCCCAGAATTAAAACTATAAACAAGCTATCTGTGAAGATGCTTTGTAATATGTGCATTCATGTAACAGATATAATCGTGTATTTTGATTTGCCAGATTGGGAACACTCTTTTTGTATAGTCTATAAAGAAATATTTCTGAGTGCATTGTGTCGTATATTGAAAAATCGAATATCCCGTGATAAAAACTAGGCACGAGGTATCTTTGAAAATGCTTTGAGATGTGTGGGTATTGGTCTCACAGAGTTAAACTTTTGTTTTTATTCAACAGGTTGGAAACACTCTTTATAGAATCTACAATGACATATTTCTGAGCCCGTTGAGGCCTGTAGTGAAAAACCGAATATCCCGTGATAAAAACTCAAAACAAGCTATATGTGAAAATGCTTTGTGATCTGTGGTTCATCTCACAGAGTTAAACTTGGTTTTGATCCACTACATTGGAAACACTCTTATTGTAGAATCTACCAAAAAAATTTCTGAGACCATTGAGGTCTCTAGTGAAAAACTGAATATCCCGTGATAAAAACTAGATACAAGCTATCTGTGAAAATGCTTTGCAATGTGTGGATTTGTCTCACAAAGTTAAACCTGTGTTTGATTCAACGGGTTGGAAACACTCTTTTTGTAGAATCTATGAAGAAACATTTCTGAGACCATTGAAGCCTATAGTAAAAAATTGAATATCCTGTGATATAAATGAGAAACAAGTTATCTATGAAAATGTGTATTCATCTCACTGAATACAACCAGTGTTTTACTTCACCAGGTTAAAAACACTCTGTTGGTAAAATCTGTGAAGGGACATTTCTGAGTGCATTGAGGCCTGTAGTGAGAAAACAAATATCCTGCTATAAAAACTAGAAACAAGCTATGTGTGAAAATGCTTTGCCATGTGTGGATTCATCTCACAGATTTAAACCTTTGTTTTGTTTCAACAGGTTGGAAACACTCTTGTAGTGGACGAAGGGACATTTCTGAGTCCCTTGAGGCCTATAGTAATGAACAGAATATCCTGCAATAAAAACTAGAAAGAAGCTGTCTGGGAAAATGCTTTGTGTTGTGTGGACTTCTCTCACAGTGTCAAACTGTTGTTTCCATGCAACACTATAAATGCACACTTTTTGTAGAATCTATGAGGAGGCATTTCTGACCCCATTGAGGCCTATAAAGAAAAATCCAACTTCCCATGATAAAAACTAGAAACAAATTATTTGCAAAAATGCTTTATAATATGTGGATTCATCTCACTGAATGAAACCTGTGTTTTGATTCACCAGGTTGGAAACACTCTTTTGATAGAATCCGCGAAGGGACATTTCACAGTATGAGGGCATATAGTGAAAAACCAAATGTCTCGTGATGAAAGCTAGAAAGAAGCTATTTGTGAAAATGCTTTCCGATGTTTAGATTCATGTCAAAGAGTTACACCTTTTTTTTTTTTTTTTTTAATTCAACAGGTTTGAAACACTTTTTTGTAGAATCTACGAGGGACATTTCTGAGCAAATTGAGGAGTGTAGTGAAAAACCGAATATCCCACCATAAAAACTACAAACATTCTGTCTGTGAACATACTCCCAACCGACCCCGGGTATTCCAATATGAGAGACTCCTGACTGACCCCAGGCAGTCTAAGGATAGAGTCTCCTGGGCGACTTGAGGCATTCTAATGGGAGAGACTCCTGGCAGACTGCAGACATTCTAATGACAGAGACACCTGTGCAACTCCAGGCATCCTAATGAAAGAGACTCTAGGCCGACCTTAGGCATTCTTGTGATAGGGGCAACTGTGCGTCTTAAGACATTTTTATGAGAGAGACTCCAGGCCGACCCCAGGCATTCTAAGGAGAGAGACTTCTTGCCGAATTCAGACACTGTAACAACAGAGACACCGGGGCAACTCCCAACATTCTAATGAGAGGGACTCCTGGTCTACCTGGACAGTTCAATGATAAAGACACTTTTGCGACCCCAGGCATTTTAATAGGAGAGACTCCCAGCCAAAACCAGGCATTCAAAGTGGAGAGACACCCAGCCAACCACAGGCAGTCTAATGTTAGAGACGCCTGGATGATCCCAGGCATTATAATGGGAGAAACTGCCAGCCAAACGCAGGCAATCTAATGATAGAGATACCCAGCCAACCCCAGGCATTTTAATAAAAAAGACTCCTGGTCCACCCTAGGCATTCCAATGATAGAGACACTGGGATGACCCAAGGTAATCTACTGGGAGAGACTCCCTGCAAACCCCAGTGATTCTAATGGGAGAGACTGCTGGCCGACACCAGGCAGTCTGATAGAAACCCCTGGGCAACCCCAGGCATTCTAATGAAAGTGATTCCTGGCTGAACTTAGGCAGGCTAATGACAGAGACATCTGGGTGACCCAAGGCATTCTAATGGTACGGGCTCCCAGGAAGTTCCAGGCATTCTAATGGGAGAGACTCTTGGCCGACCACAGGCAGTTTAAGGATAGAAACACCTGGGAGACCCCAGGCATTTTAATGGAAAGACTCCATGCTGACTCAAGGCAGCCTAATTACAGAAAAACCGGGTGACCCCAGGTATTCTAATGGAAGAGACTCCTGGTGGATCCCAGGCAGTCTAATGATAGAGACACCTGGGCAACCACAGGCATTCTAATGGGAGAGACTCCCAGCAGAGCCCAGGCAATCAAATGATACAGACACCTGGGCGACCCCTAATATTCTAATAGAAGAGACTCCCAGTCAACCCCAGGCATTCTGGTAAGAGACTTCTAGCCGACAAAAGGCAGTCTTAGGATAGAGACACCTAGGCGACCTCAGGCATTCTAATGGGAGAGATTCATGGCTGACCCTTGTTAGTCTAACGATAGAGTCACCTGGGTGACCCCAGTCATTCTAATGAGATAGACTCCTGCCGAACCCAAGCAGTCTAATTATAAAGACATTTCGGTGACCTGAGGCATTCTAAGGAAAGAGACTCCTGGTGGATCCCAGGCAGTCTAATAATAAAGACACCTGAGCAACCCCAGGTATTCTAATGGAAGAGACTCCCAGCTGACCCCAGGCAGTCCAATGATAGAACTCCTGGGCAAACCCAGGCATTCTAATGGGAGAGACTTCTGGCCAAACCTAGGCAGTATAATTTTATACGCCAAGTCGACCCCAGGCATTTTAAGGGGAGTGACTCCCAGCCGACTCCAGGCCACCTAATGATAGAGACACCTGGGTGACCCTAGGCATTCTAATGGGAGGGACTCACCGCCGACCCCAGCCATTCTAATGGGAGAGACTCGTGGCCTACCCCAGGCAGTCTAACGATAGAGACACCTGAACAGCCCCAGGAATTCTAGTGGGAGAGACACCCGACCAACTGCAGGAAATCTAATGATAGAGACAACTGGGCAACAGCAGGCATTTTAATGGAATAGACTCTCGGATGACTTGATGTTTTAATGATAGAGACACCTGGGCGTCCCCAGGCTTTCTAATAGGAGAGACTTCCAGCCAAACCCAGGCATTCTTTTGAAAGAGATGTCTGGCTGACCCCAGGCAGTCTGATTATAGACACACCTGGGCGACCTCAGGAGTTTTAATTGGAGAGATTACCGGCTGATCACAGGCAGTCTAATGACAAAGGCATCTATGTGACTTAAGATATTCTAATGGGAGAGACTCCAGACCGACATCAGACATTCTAATAATAGCGACACCTCTGTGACTCCAGGTATTCTAACGGGAGAGACTCCAGGCCGACACCAGGCATTCTAATAAAAAAGACTCCTGGCTGACCATAGGCTCTCTAATGATAGAGACATCTGAGCGACCGTTGGCATTCTAATAATAGAGATTCCCGGCTGACCTCAGGGACCCTAATGGGAGAGACTCCTAGCTGATGCAGGCAGTCTTATGATAGAGACACTTCAATGACCCGAGACATTCTAAGAGAGGGTCCTGGTTGAACCCAGGCATTCAAATGATAGACACCTTATCGAGGACAGGCTTTTTAATGGGAGAGACTCCCGCCAAACCGCAGGCAGTCTAATAAAGAAATAGGGATGAATACAGGTATTCTAATGAGAGACACTCCTGGCTGACCTCAGGCAGTCTAACGATAGAGACACCTGGGAGAGTCCAGGCATTCTAATGGGAGAGACTGCTGGCTGAACACAGGCAGTCAAATTGTAGAGGAATCTAAGCCACCAAAGGCATTTTAATAGGAGAGCCTCCCAGCTGACCCCAGGCAGTCTAATGATAGAGACACCTGGGTGACCCCAGGCATACTAATGGGAGAAACTCCCGGATGACTCAAGGCATTCTAATAAGAGACAATCTTGGCGGACCGCAGGCAGTCTAATGTTGACAGCTGGGCAACCACAGGCATTCTAATGGGAGAGACTACAGGAGAAGCCCAGGCATGCAAATAATAGATACACCTGTGCGACCCCAAGCATTCTAATGAGAGAGAATTCCAGCTGACACCAGATATTCTAATGGGAGAAACTCCTGCCTGACCCCAGGCAGTCTAATAATACAGACACCTGGATGACATCAGGCATTCTAATTGGAGAGGCTTCTGTACAAACCCAGGCAATCCATGCATAGAGACAACTGGGTGACCCCAGGCATTCTAATGGGGGAGATTCTCAACTGACCACAGGCAGTCTAATGGTAGAGAAACTTGGGTGACCCAAGGCATCCTAATGGGGGAGACTTCCAAAGGACCCCAGCCAATCTAACGTTAGAGACACCTGGGTGAACCCAGGCATTCTTATGGGAGATACCCTCCACCGACCCCAGGAATTCTAATAATAGTGACACCTGGGATACAACAGGCATTCTAATGGAAGAGACTGCTGGCTGACATCAGGCAGTCTCATAATAGAGACACCTGTGAGACTCCAGGCATTTTAATGGGGGAAACTCCCAGATGACCCCAAGCAATCTAATGTTAGAGAGAGCTGTGCAAACCCAAGCAGCAATCTAATGTTAGAGAGAGCTGTGCAACCCCAAGCAGTCTAATGTTAGAGACACCTGGGTGACCCAGGTATTATGGGAGAGACCTCCAGCCGACCCCAGGAATTTAATGAGAGAGACACGTGGGTGACCCCAGTCATTCCAATGGGAGAGACTCCCAGATGACAGAAAGCATTCTAATGGGAGATACTCGTGGTCAACCCCAGGCAGTCTAATGACAGAGACACTGATCGAGCCCACTCATTGTAATGGGAGAGACTAATAGTCGAACACAGGCAGTCTAATAGTAGAGACACCTAGGTGATCCTAGACATTCTAATGGAAAAGACTATTATCTGACCCCAGGCGTTCTAATATTACAGAAACCTGGGTGACCTAAGGCATTCTAATGGAAGAGACTTCCATCTGAACCCTGGAATTCTAATGGGAAAGACTCCAAGCCAGCCCAGGCAATCTAATGATAGAGACATCTGTGCAACCACAGGCAATCTAATGAAAGAGACTCCCGGCCAATCGCAGGCAGTATAATGACAGAGACACCTGAACGACTGCAGGTATTTTAATGGGAGACACTTCTGGCTGACCCCAGGCAGTCTAATAATAGAGACACTTGATGGACCCCAAGCATTCTAATAGAAGAGACTTCGAGCTGACCCCAGGCAGTCTAATTATAAAGACACCTGGGTGACCTTAGTAATTTTAATGGGTAAGACTCCTGGCAAATCACAGGCAATTCTAATGGAAGAGACTCCTGACTGACACCAGGCAGTCTAATAATAGAGAAACCTGGGCAATCCCAGGCATTTTTATGGGAGAGACTGCTGGCTGAACCAGGCAGTCTAATGATAGAGACACATGGGCAAACCCAAACATTCTAATGGGAGAGATTCCCAGCCAATTCCATGCATTCTAATGAAAGAATCTCCTGGCCAACCCCAGGCAGTCTTAAAATAGACACCTGGGTGACACCAGGCAGTTGAATGGGAGAGACTCCTGGCTGACACCAAGCAGTCTAATGACAGAGACACCTGGGCTACCCCAGGCATTCTAAAAAAAAAGAATCCCGGCTGACATGAAGCAGTCTAATGATAGACAACTGGGCACCACAGGCATTCTAGTGGGAGAAACTCCCGGCCGATTCCAGACATTCTAATTTGAGAGAATTTGGGAGATGCCCGGCATTCTCATTGGCGATATCAATGACCGACCTGCACCAGACTAACGATGAAAACGCCTCTGCGAACCCAGGCATGCTAATGGGAGGGGCTCTGGGCGACCTCATGCAGTCTAATGAAAAAGACGCCTGGGTGACCTTAGACATTCTAATGGGAGAGACTCTGGTCCTACCCTAGACTGCCTAAGGTTAGAGACACCTGGTCAACCCCAGGCATTCCAATGAAAGAGACTCCTGGCCCAATTCAGGCAGTCTAATGATAGAGACACCAATGTCACCCTAAGCATTCTAATGTGAGAGACTCCTGGCTGAGACCAGGCAGTCTAATTATAGACACCTGGGCAACCCCAGGAATTCTAACAAGAGAGAATTCAGGCTGACCCCAGGCAGTCTAATGATAGAGAAACCTGGGCAACTCCAGGCATAATAATGGGAGAGACTGCTGGCTGACCCAAAGCAGTCTAATGATAAAGACCCCTGGGCACGCTATCTGTGAAAATGCTTTAGGATGTGTGGATTAGTCCCACCAAATGGAACCTGTGTATTGATTCACCAGGTTGAAAACACTCTTGCTGTAGAATCTATGAAGGGATATTTCTAAGACAATTTAGGCCTATAGTGACAGACTGTATATTTTGCAATGAAAAATAGAAACAAGCTATCTGTGAAAATGCTTCATGAAATGTGGATTTATTTCAATGATGTAAAACTTTGTTTTGATTCAACAGGCTGGAAAGCCTCGTTTTGTAGTATCTACAAAAAGACATTTCTGAGCTCATTGAGACTGATAGTGAAAAATCTAATATCCTGTGGATAAAAAGTATAAAAATGCTGTGTGAAAATGCTTTGCCATGTGTGAATTCATCTCAAACAGTTAAAACTTTGTTTTGATTCAACAGGTTGGAAACACTTTTACTGTATTATCTACGAAGAAACGTTTATGAGGCCATTAAGTCCTATACTGAAAAACTGAATGTACTGCATTAAACACTCTAAAGAAGCTAACTGTGAAAATGCTTTGCAATGTGTGTATTTATCTCACAGAGTTAAACTGTTGTTTTGGTTAATCAGTTTGGAAACAGTTTTTTTTGTAGAATCTATGAAGGGACATTTCAGAGGCCATTGAGGCCTATAATAAAGAAACAAATATCCCATAATAAAACAAGAAACATATAGAAACAAGCTATATGTGAAAATGCTTTGTGATATCTGGATTCTTCTCACTGAATCGAACCTGGGTTTTGAGTCACCAGGTTGGAAACACTTTTTTCATAAAATCTAAGAAGGGACATTTCTGAGCCTATTGAGGCATATAGTGAAAAACCGAGGATCCTGTGATAAAAACTAGAAAAACACAATATGTGAAGTTGCTTTGTGATGTGTGGATTCTTCTCACCGAATGGAATCTCTGTTTTGATTCAACAGGTTGGAAACATGTTTTTGTAGAATGTACGAGACATTTCTGAGCCCATTTAGGCCTATACTGAGAAACCCAATATCCTGCTATAAGAAGTAGAAAAAAGCTATCTGTGAAAATGCTTTGTGATGCATGGATTCATCTCACAGAGTTAAAGTTTTATTTGGACTCAACAGGTGAAAAACACTTTTTTACAGAATCTACAAAAAACATTTCTGATCCCATTGAAGTTTATAGTGAAAAACAGAATATCCTGTGATAAAAAGTAGAAACAAGCTATCTGTTGAAATGCTTTGCAAGATCTGAATTCATCTGACAGAGTTAAACCTCTCTTTTAATTCATCAAGTTGGAAACACACTTTTCTTAGAATCTACAAAGAAACAATTCTGACCCAATTGAAACCTATACTGAAAAACCGAATATCCCAAAATAAAACCAGAGAAAAGTTATCTCTGAAAATGGATTGTAATATGTGGATTCATCTAACAGAGTTAAACCTTTGTTTTGATTCAACAGGTTGGAAACACTCTTGTTGTAGAATCTATGAAGGGAGATTTCTGGGAGCATTGATGCTTATAATAAAATACAGAATAACCCACAATGAAAAGTAGAAACAACCTATCTGTGCAAATGCTTTGCCATGTGGGAATTCCTCTTAGAAAGTTACACATTTGTTTTGATTCAATAGGTTGAAACACTTTTTTTGTAGCATCTACTAAGGGACATTTCTGAGCTCACTGAGGCCTATAATGAAAAACTGAATATTCCATGTTAAAAAGTAGAAACTAGCTATAAGTTAAAACGCGTTGGGTTTTCTGGATTTACATTACAGATTTAAACTTTTGTTTTGATTCATCACCTTGGAAACTTGCTTTTTGTAGAATCTATGAAGGAACATTTCTGAGCTCATTGAGGCCTATAGTGAAAAACCGAATATCCAGTGATAAAAACTAGAAGCAAGCTATCTGTGAAAATGCTTTGTGATGTTTGGATTCATCTCACAGAGTTAAATCCTTGTCTTAATTAAACAGGTTGGAAACACTCTTATTGTAGAATCAATGAAAAGACGTTTCTGAGCCCACTCAGGCTATGTTGAAAAATCGAATATCCCACAATAAAAACTAGAAACAAGGTAGGTATAAAAATGCTTTGTGATGTTTGGATTCATCCTAGAAAGTTAAACCTTTGCTTTGATTAAATAGGTTGGAAACACCATTGTTGTAGAATCTACGAAGGGACATTTCTGAGGCCTTTGACTCCTATTGTTACACACCGAATAGCCCATGATAAAAACTAGAAACAAGCTTGCTCTGAAAGTGCTTTGTAATGCATGGATTTATCTCACTGAATGAAACCCTTTGTTTGATTCACTAGGTTAAAATCACTGTTGTTGTAGAATCTAGGAAGGGACTTTTACGAGTCAATTGAGACCTACAGTAAGAAACCAAATATTTCATGATAAAAATTAGAAGCAAGCTATTTGAAAAAATGCTTTGCAATGTGTACATTCATCTCACCAAATACAACTTGTGTTTTGAATCACCTGATTGGAAATACTCTTTTTGTAAAATCTCCAAAGGGACATTTCTGAGCCCATTGAGGCCTATAATAAAAAAAAGACTATCTTGTGATAAAAACTAGAAAGAAGCTATCTGTGAAAATGCTTGTGATATGTTGATTCATCTCAGAGTTAAATTATTATTTTGATTGAACAGCTTGGAAACACTCTCCTTGTAGGATCTAGAAATTGTAATTTCTGAACTCATTGATACCTATAGTGAAAAACTGAATATCCCACAATAAAAACCAGAAACAAGGCATCTATGAAAATTCTTTGTGATATGTGCAATCATCTCAGAGTGTGAAACTTTTGCTTTGATTCAACAGTTTGGAAACTCTGTTTTTGTAAAATTAATGAAGGCACATTTCTGAGCCCTTTGAAACATATAGTGAAATACTGAATATCCCACCTTAAAAATGAGAAACATCTATTAGATAAATGCTTTGCAATGTGTGGATTCATGTTGCAGGAAGTCAGGGAACCCAAATGGAGGGACTGGCTGAAGCCATGGCAGAAGAATGTGGATTGTGAAGATTTCATGGACATTTATTAGTTCCCCAAATTAATACTTTTATAATTTCTTATGCCTGTCTTTACTGCAATCTCTAAACATAAATCGTGAAGATTTCATGGACACTTATCATTTCCCCAATCAATACCCTTGTGATTTCCTATGCCTGTCTTGACTTTAATCTCTTAATCCTGTCAGCTGAGGAAGATGTATGTTGCCTCAGGACCATGTGATAATTGCGTTAACTGCACAAATTGTAGAGCATGTGTGTTTGAACAAATATGAAATCTGGGCACCTTGAAAAAAGAACAGGATAACAGCACTTTTTCAGGGAATAAGAGAGATAACCTTAAACCCTGACTGCTGGTGAGCCAGGTGGAACAGAGCCATATTTCTCTTCTTTCAAAAGCAAATGGGAGAAATATTGCTGAATTCTTTTTCTCAGCAAGGAACATCCCTGGGAAAGAGAATATGCACCTGGGGGTATAAGTCTATAGATGGCCCCCATGGGCGTGTGCATCTTTTATGGTCTGTAGACTGCAGGGGTGAAATAGACGCCAGTCTCCCATAGTACTCCCAGGCTTATTAGGAAGAGGAAATTCCCACCTAATAAATTTTAGTCAGACCAGTTGCTCTCAAAACCCTGTCTCCTGATAAGAAGTTATCAATGACAATGGTGCCCAAAACTTCATTAGGAATTTTAACTTCACCATGGTCCTGTGGTCCTGTGATCTCACCCTGCCTCCATTTGCCTTGTGATATTCTATTACCTTGTGAAGTACTTGATGTCTGTGACCCACACCTATTCGTATACTCCCTCCCCTTTTGAAACTCCTTAATAAAACCTTCCTGGTTTTATGGCTTGTGGGGCATCACGGAACCTACCAACATGTGATGTCTCCCCTGGATGCCCAGCTTTAAAATTTCTCTCTTTTGTACTCTGTCTCTTTATTTCTCAAGCTGGCCGATGCTTAGGGAATATAGGAGAGAACCTACGTGACTATCCAGGCAGGTTCCCCAATATCTGGCACACACGTGGTCTTTCTTTTTTCATAAGTGCATGAGGGAACCCAATTCCCTTTGGTAGGTGCAGTGAAACGTCATCGGCTTGGTCCACAGATACATGTGTTAGACTCCCTGATGAGTGGTGAGTAGTCTATGTATGCTGTGGGTTAACTACGGGTCATGCAGAGACTAAGCGTCATACTTATATCTGCTATATTAAATTCCTGTTAAAACAGGGCAGTGTCCGAGTAACCATGGAAAATATGGTCACTCTATTCAGGGCAGTGGTGAAATTCTGTCCTTGGTTTCCTGAAAAAGGAACCGTATATGTAAAAGTGTGGGATTGCGTTGGTACAGCATTCCAGAAGCTGGTCTCAGCAGGGTATTATGTTCCGGTCACTGTTTGGGGTGGTTGGACCTTGGTACGTGCTGTCTTAGTGGTGTGCGGATCTCGTGACCCCCTGCAGTTGCCACAGTTTTCTGCCTTTTCCTCCGATCCTCCACCTTTCCCTCAGCCTTCTTCTCTCACATGGCCTTCATTATCTGATCAGACTCTCCCTTTGGCTACTCCTCCCCCACCTAATGATGCTGAAAATTCAATGTCTAACTCTGGTGACTTTGGTTTAA
This sequence comes from Pongo abelii, assembly GCF_028885655.2. Taxonomy (NCBI): domain Eukaryota; kingdom Metazoa; phylum Chordata; class Mammalia; order Primates; family Hominidae; genus Pongo; species Pongo abelii. The sequence continues at coordinate 33,008,222 of NC_072005.2, read as the reverse complement.
AGTTCCCCCTTACTTATCTTACTTCTTTTCACGAAGAGCCGGTACTTGAAACTCCTGCTGCTGCGACTCACACAGCCCAGTACCACAGATATGCTAATTCTTCTCTCTTCAAACCTCCGGAGTCAGCTAATGGCTCCAGGACCAACCTACAATTTACCTATCATTCTCCAGGCCGTCCCCCCATCCACTTCAGCCGCTCACCCTCCTGTCGTTTCGGTTCCTCAATTGGTCACTTTACCATCCACTCAGCCTGCTTCTCTATATCCTTCTTCATACGTGAACACCAGTAATCACCAGTATACTTCTGCTCGTTCTGCTTCCCCAGTGCCTCTTTCTCACACTCTCATCCTGGTCCGACCCTCTCACCCTCAGTTTCCCTTATCTACACATGCTTTTCCTGTCACTTCTATGCCGACTCTCTCTCAGATGCCTGCTCTTGAAACTTCAATGCAACGCTTATTACGCCGAAACAAAGAAATAAGTTGATTAGATGAATGGACTTATCTGGTTGCGCTAGACCCACCTAACTTCCAAGGGTTACAAATGCATTTTTATGTACCTCTTAATCTTATCTTTTTAAAAGAATTTAAGGATGCTTGTACTCAGTATGGTCCTACTTCTCCTTATGTTAAGATGGTTTTACAAACTTTTTGTACTGAGTTCACTTTACTTCCTTTAGATTGGGACCTTTTGGCAAAAGCTGCTCTAACCCCATCTCAGCATTTACAATTCTGTACCTGGTGGTCGGAGGAGGCCCGTTTGCAGGCTCAGCTAAATATGAGTAATGGCATTCTAATTACTCAGGCTCATCTCACAGGCTCCTATAGTTTCTCTGATGCTTATGCCCAATTAAACTTTGATGCCTTTACCACAGAACAAGTAACAAAGGTGTGTATGAGAGCTTGGAATAAATTACACACTCCAGGCCAATCTCCTGTTTCTTTTACCATGGTCAAACAAGGTCACTCTGAATTATACCCTGATTTTTTAGCTAAATTACAAGATGCTGTTGAAAAATCTGTCTCTGATGAGCGTGCTCAAGGCATTCTCCTTCGTATGTTAGCTTTTGAAAATGCAAACCCTGAAGGTAAAATGGCCATGCGTTCTGTCCACCAACAAAATTTACCTGATCACGAGGTGTTGCCTGCATATATTAAAGCTTGTGAAGGCATTGGATCAGACACCCACAAAGCTATTCTGTGGGCATGGGCCATGAAGGACACCAACCAAACTGGTCCCATTAATTCTTCTCTTGGAGCCTGCTATAATTGTGGCCAACTTGGTCATATTTGAAAAAATTGCAGTGTTAAAAACTTACAAGCGGCCAAGCTGGTTCAACAAACATGGCCAAATGTTGCTCCTACTGTTTGCCCACGTTGTCGCAAAGGTAAACATTGGGGAAATATTTGCCGCTGTAAGTATGATATAGATGGAAACCCCCTACCACAGTGCCAGGGAAATGGGGAGTGGGGCTGTTCCCAGGCCCCGACATCAAATGGGACACTTCCAACTAAGACAAACATTGTGTTTCCACTTCAGGAAGTCCCAACGCAACCCCTAGCACAAACAAATCTACCTACAGCCAAACCAAATGTGTCCCAGCCTCTCCTTCTGTCTCAGTACAATTCTTGTCAACCTCCACAGTAGGAGGTGGGGCGGTTGATCTCTGTAGTACTATTCCTCTGAATTTACTTTCTGATTCTTTGCCCTTGATTGTCCCTACGGGGGTCACTGGCCCTTTACCTCAAGGTTCGGTGGGCCTGGTGTTAGGTAGGGCATCCACCTCTGCTAAGGGAGTCACCATTCATACTGGTCTCATTAATTCTGATTCCATTGATGAGATTAAATTAATCGTGTCTGCCAAGGTTCCTGTTTCCATTCCGGCTGGTGAGTCAATTGCTCAATTGCTTTTACTACCTAATATCATTTTAAACAAAGGAGTTAAGACGTGTGGCCCTGGGATGGGCTCTAGAGGTGAAAAGGCCACTTATTGGATTAATGTAATTTCTAAACAACAGCCCACCTGCATCATACACATTCAAGGAAGAAAGTTTGAGGGCCTAGTAGATACTGGTGGTGATGTTTCTGTTATTTCCTCTAGTTTATGGCCTTCCTCTTGGCTTAAACATCCCACTAACATGGGACTAGTAGGTGTTGGATAGGCCGAGGAAGTTTATGAAAGCACATTTATCTTGCCTTGCACTGGCCCTGATGGTCAAAAGGGTACAATTCAGCCCTATATCACGCCAATTCCCATTAATCTTTGGGGTAGAGATTTACTGGCACAGTGGTGGGCTGAAATTAACATTCCACGTAACTCTTATAGTGCTCCCAGTCAGCATTTGATGGAAAATATGGGGTTTCTTCCTGGACTCAGTCTCAGACCACAGCATGAAGGGATTACTAAACCCCTCCCAGTTACTATAAAAGAAAACAGGGCTGGTATAGATTATCCTTTTTAGTGGCAGCTGCTGCCACGCTTCCTGATCCTATTCCTTTGCAGTGGAAATCTGACACACCCATTTGGGTTCAGCAGTGGCCGCTTTCTAAAGAAAAACTGGAGGCTTTAAATCAATTGGTTTCTGAGCAGTTGCAACTTGGAAATATGGAACCTTCTCTTTCCCCTTGGAATTCTCCTGTGTTTCTAGTAAGAAATAAATTAGGCAAATGGCAGGTGGTAACCGATTTAAGGGCCATTAACGCTGTAATTAAACCTATGGGTGCCGTCCAACCTGGCATGCCTGCCCCTGCTTTAATACCTAAAAATTGGCCTCTCATAGTTATTGATCTTAACGATTGCTTTTTTTCATATTGCTTTACAATCGGATAGTGAAAAATTTGCTTTTACTGTACCATCTATCAATAATCAGGAGCCTGCAGCTCATTATCGATGGAAAGTACTTCTTCAGGGAATGCTAAATAGCCCTACAATCTGCCAGCTTTATGTTAGACGAGAGCTTTCACCAGTTCAAGCCCAATTTCCTGAGGTGTATATTCTTCATTATATTGATGATATTTTAATTGCTGCCCCCACTGATAAAGAATTAATTGACTGTTACCAAATTTTAAGCCACTGTTTTACAGAGGCTGGATTACACGTCGCTCAGGATAAAATTTAACAGATCACTCCTGTTCAATATTTAGGAATGGTGATCAATAAACAATGTATTCAATCTCAAAAATTTCAAATTAGGAGAGATTATTTAAAAACTTTAAATGACTTCCAAAACCTTTTGGGTAATGTAAATTATTTAAAACCTACTTTAGGCATTCCGACCTATGCTTTGTCTAACTTGTTCTCTATGCTGCGGGGAGATTCCGATCTCCACAGCCCCAGGACTTTGATCCCTGAGGCTTTACTAGAGCTGCAATTCATAGAGAAAAGAATCCAGACTGCCCAGTTATCTAGAGTACATCCGTTTCAGCCTTTTCAGCTTCTGGTTTTTGCTTCATCACACTCCCGTACTGGACTAATAGTTCAACATAATGATTTAGTGGAGTGGCGTTTTCTTCCTCATTCTATGTCCAAAACTTTGTCTGTTTATCTAGACCAAATAGCCATATTAATTGGACAGGATCAGTGCAGAATACTTCAAATCTCTGGATTTGATCCAAATGTAATTGTAGTTCCTTTAAATTGACTTGAAGTTCAATCTGCCTTTCAACATTCTGTACTGTGGAAAATTCACTTGGCTGATTTTATTGGCTTTATTGACAATCATTATTCAAAAAACTAATTGTTTGATTTTATAAAAATTACATCCTGGGTGGTTCCTTGCTTAACCAAAGATCAACCCAATCCTGAGGCCGTTACAGTGTTCACTGATGGCTCCAGTAATGGCAATGTTGGTTACATAGGTCCTACAGACAAACTTATTTCTACCTCTTATGCTTCTGCTCAAAAGGTGGAGTTAATTGCTGTGATTACTGCCTTACAGGATTTCCTCAAACCTTTAAATATTGTCTCAGATTCTGCTTATGTTGTACATGCCACTAAAAATATAGAAACTGCTGCTATCAAACATATTGATAATTCTGAATTGACTTCTTTATTTTCAAGGTTACAACAGGTGGTTTGCCAACGTAGACACCCTTTCTATATTACACATATTAGGTTTCATACCACTTTACCAGGACCCATGTCTGCCGGTAACCATAAAGTCAATTGTTTGGTCTCTTTTACAACCCAAGAAGCTCAGGAGTTCCATAATCTCACTCATGTCAATGCCGCTGGATTAAAAGATAAATTTGCTCTTACCTGGAAACAGGCTAAGTTTATTGTTCACAGCTGCCCTCAGTGCCAGGTCTTCATACTTCCAAATAAGGAACCTGGTGTTAATCCTAGAGGCTTAACTCCTAATGCTTTATGGAAAATCGATGTGACTCATGTTAGCTCCTTTGGCATACTGTCATATGTGCAAGTCTCTGTATATACCTTCTCAGGTTTTATCTGGGCTATTTGCCAAACAGGGGAAGGCACGGCCTATGTTAAAAAAAAAATCTGCATTCTTGCTTTGCAGTTATGGGGCTTCCATATCAAATAAAGACACAATGTCCCTGGATATGTTAGTAAGGCTTTTGATTCATTTATGCAACAGTGGGGAATTTCCCATATTACTGGAATCCCTTACAATCCTCAGGGACAGGCTGTGGTAGAACAGGCCAATCGCACTTTAAAAACCCAATTGTCCAAACAGTCTGAACAACCTAAACATGATTTAACTACTCCCCATTCCCAATTACATTTGGTTTTGTTTACTTTAAATTTTTTAAATATTCCTAAAGATAATACTCTAACTGAAGCTGAACTCCATTATACAGGCAAAAAATTTTCCTTAAACGAAGGCAAGCCAGTGTTATGGAAAAACTCCCAAACCAATACCTAGGAATCTGGCACAATTATAACGTGGGGAAGAGGATATGCTTGTGTTTCACCAGGAGATCATCAATCCCCTGTCTGGGTACCCAACAGAAGACTCAAGCTTCGGGTGAATACTGACAATGAAAACCACAGAGTAAAGACATCTGTGTCAGAGACTACCTTCAGACGTGGTGAGATCTGTGCCAATTCCTCAGAAAAAGGCACACCAAATCACAATGGGTTTAAATCAATCCTCCCTGATGGCAATGGAGACCCATCTAACTAATCCCACTTCTCCTGATTACCTTTCTTTTTCTCCTTGCAAACCTAAAAACCTCACCATTTCTATTAGCCTGAAAATAACATCCCTCTGTTCTTCTCTTCCTCCTTAAGCATTCAATCTCACTCACACTAGGTTTTATTTAATGATTTTCCTCCTTATACTTTCTGTCTCACTAGTTTCCTCTCACACTGATTTACCTGCTACACATAATTATTCTTATTGGGCTTATGTGCCTCTTCCTCCACTTATTCGACCTCTCACCTGGATAGATGCTCCTGCACAAATCTACACTAACTAGTGTATGATGCCTCGAGCCACAGATGACCGTTGCCCTGCTCAACCAGGAGAAGAAGGCACTGCATTTAATGTTACCATGGGTTGTAATTACCCGCCTCTGTGCCTCGGACATGCACCCAGTTGCATCTATCTAGAAACTCTAGTCTAGGCTGCTTATCTTCCGGAAAGATCAACTATAGATAAAACAGGACATTTGGTCTCTGGTCTCTCTCTTTCTCCTTTAAAACAAATGAAAGGGGGAGTAATGGGAGATACCCCATACTTTCAATATAAGCCTGCAAGAAAATGATGCCCTAAAATTTTGAAGGCCCATCTAAACTTTAATTTGGGAAGATTATGTTAACTCACATGCAGTAATATTAAAAAATGACTCATATGGTTTAGTAATAGACTGGGCACCAAAGGACTATTTAAAAAGCAATTGGTCCTCTGGCAGAAGGGAATGCCTGGAGGCTACTTATTTTATTTCTTATTAGGAGAACAAGAATCATCATTCTACTTTGCATAGGAGGATCAGCTCATTCTTTCCCTTAAAATGGGAAGATAAAGGCATTACCCCCCACCAAGGCCTCGTATGATACTCCCCATTCTGAGCCAGAACACCCAGAACTTTGGAAATTGGCTATTGCCATGTCTGGACTGCGAGTATGGGAAGGGAAAACTATTTTGACTGTTTTTCCCACTACTGTCCCACTCTCTCAGTATCAATGTAGTCCCAGACATTCTGCTTTACTTACCTCCAACCTGACTATTCCCATACAGGGTTGTGTTAAGCCTTCTTACATGCTGTTAGAAGGAAATATCAAAATTTGGACGAACAATCAAACTGTCCAATGCATTAATTGTGATCCATACACTTGTATTAACTCCCATTTTGACTCCAAGAGAAGTGTAATGTTGGTTCGAGCTTGAGAAGGAATCTGGATTCTGGTAACTTTACCTAGACCTTGGGAATCCTCCCCCTCAATACATTTAATTAATGAAGTGTGACAGCAAATTCTAAAAAGGTCCAAGAGATTTGTTTTCACTTTGATCACTGTTATCATGGGCCTAATTACAGTCACTGCAATGGCCACCACTGCTGGAATGGCATTACACCAATCCATTGAAACAGCTCATTTTGTTAATGATTGGCAAGCCAATTCCACCCAAATGTGGAATTCTTAACAAGGCATTGATCAAAAATTGGCAAATCAAATTAATGATTTTAAACAGTCTTATTTGGCTTGGAGATCAGTTAGTGAGTCTGGAACATTGCATGCAAATGCAGTGCGATTGGAATACTTAGGATTTCTGCATCACCCCATATTCCTATAACAAGACTGATCATTCATGGGAAATGGTCAAAGGACACATTCTAGGTAGGGAAGATAATTTATCATTGGACATAACTAAGTTAAAGAAACACATTTTTGAAGCCTCTCAAGCTCACTTATCCATTGTGCCTGGAGCTGAGGTGTTAGATCAGGTGGCAGAAAATCTTTATGGATTAAACCCCACGACTTGGATTAAGTCTATTGGGAGCTCCACTGTAGTAAATTTTGGAATTATGTTTCTCTGTTTAATAGGCTTGTTTTTAGTGTGCTGGACCAGTCAAAGAATCCTGCGTCAAAATCGAGAGAATGAACAAGCCTTCATCACCATGGCACATTTATATAAAAAGAAATGGAGAGATGTTGTGGGAAGTCAGGGACCCCAAATGGAGGGACCGGCTGAAGCCATGACAGAAGAATGTGGATTGTGAAGATTTCATGGACATTTATTAGTTTGCCAAATTAATGCTTTTATAATTTCTTATGCCTGTCTTTACTGCAATCTCTAAATATAAATTGTGAAGATTTCATGGACACTTATCACTTCCCCAATGAAAACCCTTGTGATTTCCTATGCCTGTCTTTACTTTAATCTCTTGATCCTGTCAGCTGAGGAAGATGTATGTTGCCTCAGGACCATGTGATAATTGCGTTAACTGCACAAATTGTAGAGCATGTGTGTTTGAACAAATATGAAATCTGGGCACCTTGAAAAAAGAACAGGATAACAGCACTTTTTCAGGGAATAAGAGAGATAACCTTAAACCCTGACTGCTGGTGAGCCAGGTGGAACAGAGCCATATTTCTCTTCTTTCAAAAGCAAATGGGAGAAATATTGCTGAATTCTTTTTCTCAGCAAGGAACATCCCTGGGAAAGAGAATACGTGCCTGGGGGTATAGTACTATAGACGGACCCCCAGGCGTGCTTGTATTTTATGGTCTGTAGACTGCAGGGGTGAAATAGACCCCAGTCTCCCATAGTGCTCCCAGGCTTATTAGGAAGAGGAAATTCCTGCCTAATAAATTTTAGTCAGACTGGTTGCTCTCAAAACCTGTCTCCTGAAAAGATGTTATCAATGACAGTGGTGCCAGAAACTTCATTAGCAATTTTAATTTCACCATGGTCCTGTGGTCCTGTGATCTCACCCCGCCTCCATTTGCCTTGTGATATTCTATTACCTTGTGAAGTACTTGATGTCTGTGACCCACACCTATTCTTATACTCCCTCCCCTTTTGAAACTCCCTAATAATAACTTGCAAGTTTTACGGCTTGTGGGGCATCATGGAACATACCCACATGTGTTTTCTCCCCTGGATGCCCAGGTTTAAAATTTCTCTTTTGTACTCTGTCCCTTTATTTCTCAAGCTGGCTGATGCTTAGGGAAAATAGAAAAGAACCTATGTGCCTATCAGGGCAGGTTCCCCGATAGATTCACCTCACAGAGTTAAAGCTTCATTTTGATTGAATAAGTTGGGAACACTCTTTTCAGGACTTACAAAGAGACATTTTTGAGTCTATTGGCGCCTATAGTAAAAAAAAAAAAAAAAAAAAAAAAAATCCCTGGATACAAACTAGAAACAAGCTATCTGTGAAAATGATTTGTGCTATGTGGATTCATCTCACTGAATTGAGTCTGTGTAATGATTCACCAGGTAGGAAACCCTCTTCTTGTAGAATCTAAGAAGGTATATTTTTGAACCCTTTGAGGCCTATATTGAAAAACCAAATATTTTGTGATAAAAATTAGAAACAAGCTATCCATTGAAATCTTTTGTGATATAGGGATTAATCTTACCAAATGGAACTGGTGTTTTGAGTCACCAGATTGGAAACACTTTTTTTGTAGAATCTACGAAGTGACATTTCTGAGCCCATTGGGACCTATAGTGAAAAACTGAATATCCCACCTTAAAAACGAGAAACAAACTATCTGTTGAAAATGGCTTTGTAGTGTGTGAATTTATTGTATTTAATGAAACTTGTGTTTTGATTCCGCTGGTTGTAAAAACTCCTTTTGTAGTATCTACGAAGGGACATTTCTGGGGTTATTGTGGCCTATTGTGAAAAACTGACTATCCTGCAATTTTTTATGAGAAGTAAGCTCTCTGTGAAAATGCATTGCAATATGTGAATTCATCTCACCTAATGGAACCTGTGTTTTAATTCACCAAATGGGAAACTCTGTTTTTGTAGGATCTACAAAGGAATATTTCTGAGCCCATTGAAGCCTATAGTGAAAAACTGAATATCCCATGATAAAAACTAGAAACAACCTCTCTGTAAAAATGCTCTGTGATGTGTGGATTCATTTTCTGTAATGTAACCTGCATTTTGATTGACCAGGTTGGAAATACTCTTTTTTTTAGAATATGTGAAGGGACATTTAGCACACATTGAGGCTGATAGTCAAAAACAAAATATCCCATGACAAAAACTAGACACAAGCTCTCTGTGAAAATGCTTCTCAATGTGTGGATTCATCCCACAGAGTTAAACTTTTGTTTTGATTCACAAGGTTAAAAAAAATCTTTTTTTTTTTTTTACAATTTACAAAAATACATTATGAGCCACTTGAGGCCTATAGTGAAAAACAGAATATCACAAGATAAAAATTAGAAACAAGCCATCTGTAAAAATACTTTACAATGTCTGGATTTATCTCATGAAATGGAAACTTTCTTTTGATTTAAGAGGCTATGAAGGAACATTTCTGAGCCTATTGGGGCCTATGGTGAAAAAACAAGTATCCTGCCATAAAAATTTGAAACAAGATAGCTGTGAAAATGCTTTGTGATATATAGATTTATCTCGCTGAATAGAACCTGTGTTTTGACTTACCAGTTTGGGAACACTCTATTTGTAGAATCTATGAAGGGAAATTTCTGAGTTCCATGAGACCTATAGTGAAAAACTGAATATCCCAAGGCAAAAACTGTAAACAGGCTACCTGTGAAGATCCTCAGTTATGTGTGGATTCATCTCACTGACTAAACCATGTGTTTTTATTCACCAGGTTGGGAAAACTATGTTTGTAGAATCTACAAAGGAAAATTTCTGAGCCTCTTGAGGCCTATAGTGAAAAATGAAATATCGTGCAATAAGAAATAAAAACAAGCTATCTGTGAAGATGCTTTGTGATATGTGGATTCATCTCACAGAGTTAAATGTTTGTTTTGATTCAACAGGTTAAACCCCCCCCTTTTTTTTTGTAGAATCTCTGCAGGCACATTTTTTTGCTCAGTGAGGCCTACTGTTAAAAACCAAATATCAGGGATGGAGCCAAGAAGGCCAAATAGGAAGAGCTCCAGTCTACAGCTCCCAGCGTGAGTGACACAGAAGATGGATGATTTCTGCATTTCCAACTGAGGTACGAGTTTCATCTCACTGGGGAGTGTTCGAAAGTGGGTTCAGGACAGTGGGTGCAGCACACTGAGCATGAGCCAAAGGAGGGTGAGGCATCACCTCACCTAGGAAGCACAAGGGGTCAGGGAATTCACTTTCCTGGTCAAAGAAAGGGGTGACAGATGGCATCTGGAAAATTGGGTCACTCCAACTGTAATACTGTGCTTTTCCAATGGTCTTAGCAAATGACACACCAGGAGATTATATCTCATGCCTGGCTTGGAGGGTCCTATGCCCATGGAGCCTTGCTCATTGCTAGCACAGCAGTCTGAGATCAAACTGCAAGGTGGCAGAGAGGCTTGGGGAGGGGCATCTACCATTGCCGAGGCTTGAGTAGGTAAACAAAGTGGCTAGGAAGCTCGAACTTAGTGGAGCCCACCACAGTTCAAGGAGGCCTGCCTGCCTGCCTCTGTAGACTCCACCTCTGGGGGGCAGGGTATAACCAAACAAAAGGCAGCAGAAACTTTTGCAGATTTAAATGTCCCTGTCTGACAGATTTGAAGAGAGTAGTGGTTCTCCCAGCATGCAGCTGGAGATCTGAAAACAGAGAGATTGCCTCCTCAAGTGGATCCCTGACCCCCAAGTAGCATAACTGGGATGTCCCCCCAGTAGGGGCAGACTGACACCTCACAAGGCCAGGTACTCCTCTGAGACAAAACTTCCAGAGGAACAATCAGGCGGCAACATTTGCTGTTCACCAATATCTGCTGTTCTGCAGCCTTCACTGCTGATACCCAGGCAAACAGCATCTGGAGTGGACTTCTGGCAAACTCCAACAGACCTGAAGCTGATGGTCCTGACTGTTAGAAGGAAAACTAACAAACAGAAAGGACATCCACAACAAAACCCCTTCTGTACATCACCATCATCAAAGACCAAAGATAGATGAAACCACAAAGATGGGGAAAAAAACAGAGAAGAAAAGCTGGAAACTCTAAAAATAAGAGTGCCTCTCCTCCTCCAAAGGAATGCAGCTCCTCACCACCAATGAAACAAAGCTGGACAGAGAATGACTTTGACGACTTGAGAGAAGGCTTCAGATGATCAAATTACTCCGAGCCAAAAGAGAAAGTTTGAACCCATGGCAAAGAATTTAAAAACCTTGAAAAAAAAGTTAGACAAACAGCTAACTAGAATAACCAATACAGAGAAGTCCTTAAAGGACTTGACGGAGCTGAAAACCAAGGCACGAGAAATACTTGATGAATGCACAAGCCTCAGTAGCCAATTCAATCAACTGGAAGAAAGGGTATCAGTGATGGAAGATCAAATGAATGGAATTAAGTGAGAAGAGAAGTTTATAGAAAAAAGAATAACGAGAAATGAACAAAGCCTTCAAGAAATATGGGACTATGTACAAAGACCAAATCTACATCTGATTGCTGTATCTAAAAGTGACGGGGAGAATGGAACCAAGTTGGAAAACACTCTGCAGGATATTATCCAGGAAACCTTCCCCAATCTACCAAGGCAGGACAACATTCAAATTCAGGAAATACAGAGAATGCCACAAAGATACTCCTCGAGAAGAGCAACTCCAAGACACATAATGGTCAGATTCACCAAATTTCAAATGAAGGAAAAAATGTTAAGCGCAGCTAGAGAGAAAGGTCGGGTTACCCACAAAGGGAAGCCCATCAGACTAACAGCGGATTTCTCAGCAGAAACTCTACAAGACAGAGGAGAGTGGGAGCCAATATTCAACGTTCTTAAAGAAAAGAATTTTCAACCCAGAATTTCATATCCAGCCAAACTAAGCTTCATAAGTGAAGGAGAAATAAAATACTTTACAGACAAGCAAATGCTGAGAGATTTTGTCACCACCAGGCCTGCCCTAAAAGAGCTCCTGAAGGAAGCACTAAACATGGAAAGGAACAACCTGTACCAGCCACTGCAAAAACAGGCCAAATTGTAAAGGCCATGGAGGCTAGGAAGAAACTGCAACAACTAATGAGCAAAAAGCCAGCTAACATCATAATGACAGGATCAAATTCACACATAAAAATATTAACCTTAAATGTAAATGGGCTAAATGCTCCAATTAAAAGACACAGACTGGCAAATTGGATTAAGAGTCAGGACCCATCAGTGTGCTGTATTCAGGAAACTCATCTCACAGCAGAGACACATATAGGCTTAAAATAAAGGGATGGAGGAAGATCTATCAAGAAAATGGAAAACAAAAAAGGAAGGTATTGCAATCCTAGTCTCTGATAAAACAGACTTTAAACCAACAAAGATCAAAAGAGACAAAGAAGACCATTACATAATGGTAAAGGGATCAATTCAACAAGAAGAGCTAACTATCCTAAATATATATGCACCCAATACAGGAGCATACAGATTCATAAAGCAAGTCCTTAGAGACCTACTAAGAGACTTAGACTCCCACACATTAATAATGGGAGACTTTAACACCACACTGTCAACATTAGACAGATCAATGAGACAGAAAGTTAGCAAGGATATTCAGGAACTGAACTCAGCTCTGCACCAAGCGGAACTAATAGACATTTACAGAACTTTCCACCCCAATTCAACAGAATATAAATTCTTTTCAGCACCACACCACACCTATTCCAAAACTGACCACATACTTGGAAGTAAAGCACTCCTCAGCAAATGAAAAAGAACAGAAATTATAACAAACTGTCTGTCAGACTACAGTGCAATCAAACTAGAACTTAGGATTAAGAAACTCACTCAAAACTGCTCAATTACATGGAAACTGAACAACCTGCTCCTGAATGACTACTGGGTACATAACAAAATGAAGGCAGAAATAAAGATGTTCTTTGAAACCAACGAGAACAAAGACACAACATACCAGACTCTCTGGGACACATTCAAAGGAGTGTGCAGAGGGAAATTTATACCACTAAATGCTCACGAGAGAGCAGGAAAGATCTAAAATTGATACCCTAACATCACAATTAAAAGAAATCACCCTAAAATCACAATTAGAGAAGCAAGAGCAAGCACATTCAAAGGCTAGCAGAAGGCAAGAAATAACTAAGATCAGAGCAGAACTGAAGGAGATAGAGACACAAAAAACCCTTCAAAAATCAATAAATCCAGGAGCTGTTTTTTTTAAAAGATCAACAAAATTGATAGACCGCTAGCAAGAATAATAAAGAAGAAAATAGAGAAGAATCAAATAGACTCAATAAAAAAGTGATAAAGGGGATATCACCACCGATCACACAGAAATAGAAACTACCATCAGAGAATACTATAAACACCTCTACTCAAATAAACTAGAAAATCTAGAAGAAATGGATGAATTCCTCAACACATACACCCTCCCAAGACTAAACCAGGAAGAAGTTGAATCTTTGAATAGACCAATAACAGGCTCTGAAATCAAGGCAATAATTAATAGCTTACCAAGCAAAAAAAGTCAAGGACCAGATGGATTCACAGCCGAATTCTACCAGAAGTACAAGGAGGAGCTGGTACCATTCCTTCCGAAACTATTCCAATCAATAGAAAAAGAAGAAATCCTCCCTAACTCATTTTATGAGGCCAGCATCATCCTGATACCAAAGCCGGGCAGAGACACAACCAAAAAAAGAGAATTTTAGACCAATATCCCTGATGAACATCGATATGAAAGTCCTCAGTATATACTGGCAAACTGAATCCAGCAACACATCAAAAAACTTATCCACCATGATCAACTGGGCTTCATCCCTTGGATGCAAGGTGGTTCAACATACACAAATCAATAAACGTAATACAGCATATAAACAGGACCAATGACAAAAACCACATGATTATCTCAATAGATGCAGAAAAAGCCTTCGACAAAATTAAACCACACTTCATGCTAAAAACTCTCAATAAATTAGGTATTGATGGGACGTATCTCAAAATATTAAAAGCTATCTATGACAAACCCACAGCCAATATCATACTGAATGTGCAAAAACTGGAAGCATTCCCTCTGAAAACTGGCACAAGACAGGGATGCCCTCTCTCACCACTCCTATTCAACATAGTGTTGGAAGTTCTGGCCTGGGCAATAAGGCAGGAGAAAGAAATAAAGGGTATTCAATTAGGAAAAGAGGAAGTCAAATTGTCCCTGTTTGCAGACGACATAATTGTATATCTAGAAAACCCCATCATCTCAGCCCCAAATCTCCTTAAACTGATAGGCAACTACAGCAAAGTCTCAGAATAAAAAATCAAGGTGCAAAAATCACAAGCATTCTTATACACCAATAACAGACAAAGGGAGAGCCAAATCATGAGTGAACTCCCATTTGCAATTGCTTCAAAGAGAATAAAATACCTAGGAATCCAACTTACAAGGGATGTGAAGGACCTCTTCAAGGAGAACGACAAACCACTTCTCAATGAAATAAAAGAGGATACAAACAAATAGAAGAATATTCCATGCTCATTGATAGGAAAAATCAACATCGTGAAAATGGCCATACTGCCCAAGGCAGTCTACAGATTCAATGCCATCCCCATCAAGTTACCAATGACTTTCTTCACAGAATTGGAAAAAACTACTTTAAAGTTTATATGGAACCAAAAAAGAGCCCGCATTGCCAAGTCAATCCTAAGCCAAAAGAAGAAAGCTGCAGGCATCACACTACCTGACTTCAAACTATACTACAAGGCTACAGTAACCAAAACAGCATGGTACTGGTATCAAAACAGAGATATAGACCAATGGAACAGAACAGAGCCCTCAGAAATAATGCCACATATCTACAACCATCTGATCTTTGACAAACCTGACAAAGACAAGAAATGGGGAAAGGATTCCCTATTTAATCAATGGCGCTGGGAAAACTGGATACCCATATGTAGAAAGCTGAAACTGGATCCTTCCTTACACCTTATACAAAAATTAACTCAAGGTATATTAAAGACTTACATGTTAGACCTAAAACCATAAAAACCCTAGAAGAAAATCTGGGCAATACCATTCAGGACATAGGCATAGGTAAGGACTTCATGTCTAAAACACCAAAAGCAATGGAAACAAAAGCCAAAATTGACAAACGGGATCTAATTAAACTAAAGAGCTTCTTCACAGCAAAAGAAACTACCATCAGAGTGAAGAGGCAACCTATAGAATGGAAGAAAATTTTTACAATCTACTCATCTGACAAAGGGCTAATATCCAGAATCTACAATGAACTCAAACTAATTTATAAGAAAAAAAAAAACAACCCCATCAACAAGCGGGCGAAGGATATGAACAGACACTTCTCAAAAGAAGACATTTATGCAACCAACAGACACATGAAAAAATGCTCATCATCACTGGCCATCAGAGAAATGCAAATCAAAACCACAATGAGATACCATCTCAAACCAGTTAAAATGGCAATCATTAAAAATTCAGGAAACAACAGGTGCTGGAGAGGATGTGGAGAAATAGGAACACTTTTACACTGTTGGTGGGACTGTAAACTAGTTCAACCCTTGTGGAAGTCAGTGTGGCAATTCCTCAGGGATCTAGAACTAGAAATATCATTTGACCCAGCCATCCTATTACTGGGTATATACTCTAAGGACTATAAATCATGCTGCTATAAAGACACATGCACATGTATGTTTACTGCGGCATTATTCACAATAGCAAAGACTTGGAACAATGATAGACTGGATTAGGAAAATGTGGCGCATATACATCATGGAATACTATGCAGCCATAAAAAATGATGAGTTCATGTCCTTTGTAGGGACATGGATGAAGCTGGAAACCATCATTGTCAGCAAACTATCGCAAGGACAAAAAAACCAAATACCACATATTCTCACTCATAGGTGGGAATTGAACAATGAGAACACATGGACACAGGAAGGGGAGCATCACACACCTGGGCCTGTTGTGGGGTAGGGGGACAGGGAAGGGATAGCATTAGGAGATATACCTAGTGTTAAATGACGAGTTAATGGGTGCAGCACACCAGCATGGCACATGTATACGTATGTAACTAACCTGCACATTGTGCACACGTACCCTGAAACTTAAAGTATAATAAAAAAAGAAAAAAGAAAAACCAAATATGTTGTAATAATAACCAGAGCTATCTGTGAAAATTATCTCTAATGTGTGGATTAATCTAAACGAATCTAACCTGTTGATTCACCAGGTTGGAAACACTCTTTTTGTAGAGCCTACAAAAGGGACATTTCTAAGCCCATTGAGGCCTGTAGTGAAAAAATGAATATCCGTCTATAAAAACTCGAAACAAGCTGTTTGTGAAAATACTCCTAGTTGATTTCAAGCATTGTAATGGGAGGGACTCCTGACCAACCCTAGGCAGTCAAAGGATAGTCATCTGGGTGACCCCATGCATTCTAATGGGAGACACTCCTAGCCGACCCCAGCCAGTCTAATGATAGAGACACCTGCGTCACTCCAGGCATTCTAATGAGAGAGACTCCTGGCTGATACCAGGCATTCTAATGGTGAAGACACCTGGGTAACACCAAGCATTGTTATGGGAGACACTCCAGGTTCACTCTAGTCACTCTAAACAGACAGACTTCTAGCCAAATTCAGGCAATTTAATGATAGAGACACCTGGGCGACCCCATGCATTCTAATGTGAGGCTGACCACAAGGCAGTCTAATAATAGAGACACATGGGCAGCCCCAGGTCTTCTCATGGGACAGACTCCTGGATGCCTCCAAGTAGTCTAATGTAGAAACACCTGGGAGACACCAGGCATTTTAAAAGGAGAGATTCCATGCTGACTCCAGGCATTAGGGGTGACTCCTGACCAACCCCAGGCAGTCTAGTGTTGGAGACACCAGAGCAACCACAGGCATTCAATCCACAGAGACTCTCCATTGACCACAGGCAGTCTAATGATAGATACACCAGGGCAAACCCACACATTCTAATGAAAGAGATTCTCGGTCAACCCCAGGCGAATGATAGAGACATTTGGGCCACCACAGGCATTCTAATGGGAGAGACTCCTGGCCATCCCTAGGCATATTAATGGTAGAGAATTCCATCTTACTCCAGGCATTCTAGTGGGAGAGGCTTCCAACTGACACCAGACAGTCTAATGATAGAGTCATTTTGGTGAACCCAGACCTTCCAATGGAAGAGACTTCTGGCCAATTTCAGGCAGTCTAATGTTACAGACACCAGGGCAACCCCAGGCATTCTAATGAGAGAGACTACCCACCGACAGAAGTCAGTCTAAGGAGACAGTCAACTTGGTGACCCAAGGAACACTAATGAGGGAGACTTTAGGCTGACCTCAGGCATTCTAATCATAGGGAAACCTGGGTGATCCCAGGCATTCTAGTGATAGAGAAAACTGGGCTACCCCAGTCATTCTAATAGGAGAGATTTCCATCTGACATCAGGCATTCTAATGGAAGAAACTCCTGACCAACCCCAGGTAGACTAAAGATAAAGACACCTGGCCGACCCCAGGCATTCTAATGGGAGAGACTCCCAGCTGATCCCAGGCAGTCTAATGATAGAGACACTTTGGAGACCTCAGACATTTTAATGGGAGAGACCCCTGGTCAAATGCCGGCAGTCTAATGATAAAGACATTTTGGTGACCCCAGGCATTCTAATGAAAAAGACTCCCAGCTGATCCCAGGAATTTTAATGGAAGACTTGAGGTCGATCACAGGCAGTCTTAGAATAAAGACACCTGGGAGACTGCAGGTATTCTAATGGGAGAGACTCCTGGCTGACCCCCATCAGTCTAATTATAGAGACACCTGGGCCACCCCAGACATTCTAACAAAAGAGATTCGTTGGCGAACCCAGGCAGTGTAATGATACAGACACCTGAATGACCCCAGGCATTCTAATGGGAGAGACTCCCAGCTGAACCCAGACAGACTAATGATAGAGACATCTGGCCAACCACAGGCATTTTAATGGGAGAGACTCCTGGACGAGCTTAGGCAGCCTAATTATAGAGACACGCGGGCAATCTGAAACATTGAAATGGAAAAGACTCCCGGCGGACCCAAGGCAGTCTAGTGATAGAGACACCTGGGTGATCCCATGCATTCTAATGGGAGAGATTTACAGCTGACAGCAGTTAGTCTAATGATGAAGACACCTAGGCAACCCCAGGCATTCTAGTGGGAGAGACTCCTGGACAACCCCAGGCATTCTAATGATAGAGACACCTGGGCGACCCCAGGCATTGTAATGGGCAAAACTTTCAGCCAACCACAGGTATTCTCTTGGGAGAGACTCTTTGCTGACCTCAAGCAGTCTAATTATAGAGACACCTGCATGACCCCAGGCATTATAATGTTAAAGACTCTCAGACGATGCCAGGAATTCTAATGGGAGAGACTCCTGGCTTACCTCAAGCAGTCTAAGGTAAAGACACCTGGGTGACCATAACCATTCTAATGGGAAAGACTCCTGGCTGTGCCAAGGCAGTTTAATTATAGAGACACTTGGTGTGAATCCTAATGGGAGAGATTCCCGGCTGACTCCAGGTAGTGTAATGAAAGAGATACCTGGGCAACCCCAATCATTCTAATGAGAGAGACCCCTTCCGAACTTAGGTTGTTTAATGATAGAGGTGCATGAGCAATATTATCCCAGGTATAATAATAGGAAATTATTATCCCAGGTATAATAATGGGAAATTATTATCCCAGGTATAATAATGGGAAAATGTGCTGGCCAACCTCAGGCAGTCTAATGATAGAGAAACCTGGGCAAACAGAAATTCGAATAGAAAATATTCCCAACAGACCTCAGGGATTCTAATGATAGAGACACCTGATTGACCACAGACATTATAGTGGGAGACACTCCCACCCGATCCCCGGCAGCCTAGTGATAGTGTCACCTGGGCGACCCAGGCATTTTCATGGGAGAGACTTCTGCCCAATTCCAGGCAGTCTAATGGTAGAGTCACCTGGGCGACACCAGGCATTCTAATGGAAGAGAGTTCTGGCCGAACCCAGGCAGTCTAATTATAAAGAAACGTGGGAAACCACAGGCATTCTTGTGTGTGAGACTCCTGGTTGACCCCAGGAAGTCTAATGATAGAGACACCAGGTGTACTTCTGGAAAAGACTTTCACCTAACACAAGGCATTCTAATGAGAGAGACTCCTGGCTGACCCCAGGAAGTCTAACGAAAGAGACATCTTGGTGATCCCAGGCATTTTAATGGAAGAAACTCCGGCTGATGCCAGGAAGGCTAATAAGAGAGACACATGAGTGACCCCAGGCATTCGAATGGGAGAGACTTTCGGCCAACCCCAGGCATTCTAACGATAGAGAGAGCTGAGCAACCACAGGTTTTCTCCCGTCTGACCCCAGGCATTCTAATTGGACAGACCCCAGGCAGACACCAGGCAGTTTAAGGATAAGGACAGATGGGCGACAGCAAGCATTCTAACTGGAGAGACTCCTGGGTGACCCAAGGCAGTCTAACTATGAAGACACCTGGGTGACCCCAGGCATTCTAATGGCAGAGACTCCCAGCCAACACCAGGCTGTCTAGTGATAAAGACACCTGGGCGACCTCATGCATTGTAATGGGAAAGACTACTGAACAAACCCAAGCAGTCTAACAATAGAGATACCTGGGAGACCCCAAACATTCTAATGCAAGGGATTTTCGGCCCAACCCAGCCACTGTAATGGGAGATGACTGGCTGACAACAGGTAGTAAAATGATACAGACACCTGGGTGACAACAGGCATTCGAATGGGAGACACTTCTGATTGATCTCAAGTAGTCTAATTATAGAGACACCTGGGCGATCCCGGCATTCGAATGGGAGAGACACCTGGCCAACCATGGGCAGTCTAATAATAGAGACACCTGAGGGACCTGAGGCATTCTAATGGGAGATACACCTGGCCAACCATGGGCAGTCTAATAATAGAAACACCTGGGCGACCTGAGGCATTCTAATGGGAGAAACTTTCACCGAACTCAGGCAATCTAATGATAGAGACAGCTAGGCGGCCTCAGGCATACTAATGGGAGAGACTCCTGGCCGATCCCAGGCAGTCTAATGCAAGAGACAACTGGGCAAACTCAGGCATTCTAATGAGAGACACCTCACACCGAGCCTAGACAGTCTAATTATAAAGACACCAGGGTGACCCCAGGCATTCTAATGTAAGTGACTCCAAGCTGGCCCCAGGCAAGTCTAATGATAGAGACACCTGGGCCACCACAGACATTCTAATGGGAGAGACTCATGGCCAACCCCAGGCATTCTAATGAAAGAGACTCCTGGTTGACCCCAGGCAGCCTAATAATAAAGACACCAAATCGACCCCACACATTCTAATGGGAGAGATACCCGGCCAACCACAGGCAGTCTAATGATAGAGACACCTGGGCAACCACAGGCATTCGAATGGGTGAAACTCCAGAACTACCACAGGTATTTTAATAATACAGTCATCTGGCATTCTAATAAGAGAGATTTCTAGACAATCCCAGGCATTCTCTTGAAAGAGTCTCTTGGCTGACCCGAAGCAGTCTAATTATAGAGACACCTGGGTGACACAGGCATTTTAATTGGAAAGGCTCCATGCCGACTCCAGGTATTCTAATAATAGAGAAACCTGTGAGATGCCAGGCATTCTAACGAAAAATAGTTTTGGCAGACCCCAGGCATTCTAATGGGAGAGACTCCTGGCCGACCTCAGGCCTTCTAATAATATAGACATGGGGCAATATTTGGCATTTTATTAGGAAAGACTCCTGGCTGACCACAAGCATTCTAATGCTAAAGACACCTAAGCAACCCCAGGCATTATAATGGGAGAGACTCCCAGCGATTCTAGGCATTGTAATGGGAGGGAGTCCTAGCGGAAGATGAATGACAGAGACACCTGGGCGACAAAAGGCATTCTAATGGCAGGGATTTTCTGCCGACCCCAGGCGGTCTAATAGTAGAGACACCTGGGTGATCAAAAGCATTTTAATCTGAGAGACTCCCGGCAGACCCCAGGCAGTCTAGTTGGAAAGACTCCTGGCCAACCATAGGCAGTCCAATGATAAAGACAACTGAGCTGCCTTAGGCATTTTAATGGGAGAGGCTCCCAGCTGACACCAGGAGTCTAATGATAAAGACATCTGGGCAAAAGTAGGCATTCTAATGAAAGAGATTCCTGGCCGTCCCCAGACAGTCTAATGATAGAAACACCTACCTGGTCGACTGAAAGCAATGTAATGAGAGAGGCTCAAGGAAGACCCCAGGCTTTCTAATTATAGAAGCAACTGGGCAACCCCAGGCATTCTACTGGAAGAGACTCCTGACCAACACAGGCATTCTAATGCAAGAGACTTCCAGTCGACAACACTAATGGGAGACTATTCTAATGGTCTAATGGGAGACTATTGGGTGACAGCAGGCAGTCTAAAAATAGAGACTACTGGGCAACCACAGGTATTCTAAGGGAAAAGACTACTTGCTGACTCCTGGTAGTCTAATTATAGAGACATCGGTATGACCCCAGGCATTCAAATGAGAGAGAGACACCTGGGGGACCACAGGCAGTCTAAACATAGAGCCACCTGGGCAATCCCAGGCATTCCAATGAGAGGGAGTCTTAGCCAAACCCAGGCAGTCTAATGATGGAGACAACTGGCTGACCACAGGCATTCTATTAAGAGAGATTTCCAGCCTAACACGGGGATTCTAATGATAGAGGCACTTGATCAACCACAGGTATTTTAATGGGAGAGACTCTCACCCAACTGCAGGCAGTCTAATGATAAAAACACTTTGTCAGGCCTAGGCATTCTAGTGGGAGAGATACTTGGCTGACCCCAGGTGCTCTAATGATAGAGAAACCAGGAAGACCCCAGGCATCCTAATGAGAGAGACTCCTGGCCCACCACAGCATGTATAATGGAAGAAACGCATGGGTGATCCCAGGAATTCTAATGAAATAGACGTGCTATAAAAACTAGAAAAAAGTTAACTCAGAAAATGCTTTGTAATATGTAGATTCATATCACAGAATTAAACCTCTATTTTGATTCAACAAGACACACTCGTTTTGTAGAACCTACAAATGGACATTTTGGAACCTATTGAGGCCTATAGTAAAAAAACAAATATGATAAAAACTACAAACAAACTATCTGTGAAAATGATTTGAGATGTGTAGATTCATCTGACAAAGTTAAACTTCCTTGCTCATTTAACATTATGGAAACACTTTTTTTGTAGAATCTACAAAGGTACATTTCTAAACTCATTAAGGCCTATACTGAAAAATGGAATATCCCGTGATAAAAACTAGAAACAAGCTATCTGTGAAAATGCTTTGCAGTGTGTGGATTCATCTCACAGAGTAGAACCTCTATTTTGATTCAAAAGATTGGTAATACACTTTTTATAAAACCTATAAAGGGATTTCTGAGCCCATTGAGGTGCATAGCGAAAAACAGAACATGCCACAATAAAAACTGAAAACAGCCTCTCAGTTAAAATGCTTTGAGATGTGAGGATTCACCTCACAGATTTAAACCTTTGTTTTTATTCAACTTGTTGGAAACACTCAATTATGTATAATTGAGAAGGGACATCACTGAGCCCATATAGTGAAAAATTGAATATCCTATGACAAAAAGTTGGAAAAAAATCTGGGAAGGGACATTTCTGAGCCCATTGCGGACTACAGTAAAAAATTGAACATTGCCCTATAAAAACTAGAAACAAGGTATCTGTGAAAATGCTTTGTAATGTGTGAATTAATCTCACAGTGTTAAACCTCTGTTTTGATTCAACAGAAGGGAAACACTTTTTTATAGAATCTACAAAGAGACATTTCTGAGCCCATTAAGGCCTATAATAAAAAAAAAAAAACCCCTGCGATAAAGACTAGAAACAAGTTTTATATGAAAATACTTTGCTATTTGTGGATTCATCTCACCAAATCAAACCTGTGATTTGATTCAAAAAGTTAGAAACACGAGGGAGGAGGAGCCAAGAAGGCCGAATAGGAACAGCTCTGGTCTACAGATCCCAGCGTGAGCGATGCAGAAGATGGGTGATTTCTGCATTTCCATCTGAGGTACCGGGTTCATCTCACTAGGGAGTGCCAGACAGTGGGCGCAAGTCAGTGGGTGCGCGCACCATGCGTGAGCCGAAGAAGGGCAAGGCATTGCCTCACTTGGGAAGCGCAAGGGATCAGGCAGTTCCCTTTCCTAGTCAAAGAAAGGGGTGACAGATGGCATCTGGAAAATCGGGTCACTCCCACCCAAATACTGCGCTTTTCCGACGGACTTAAAAAACGGTGCACCAGGAGATTAATATCCCGCACCTGGCTAAGAGGGTCCTACGCCCACGGAGTCTCGCTGACTGCTAGCACAGCAGTCTGAGATCACACTGCAAGACAGCAGCGAGGCTGGGGGAGGGGCGCCCGGCATACCCCAGGCTTGCTTAGGTAAACAAAGCAGCCGGGAAGCTAGAACTGGATGGAGCCCACCACAGCTCAAGGAGGCCTGCCTGCCTCTGTAGGCTCCACCTCTGGGGGCAGGGCACAGACAAACAAAAAAGACAGCAGTAACCTTTGCAGACTTAAATGTCCCTGTCTGACAGCTTTGAAGAGAGCAGTGGTTCTCCCAGCACGCAGCTGGAGATCTGAGAACGGGCAGACTGCCTCCTCAAGTGGGTCACTGACCCCTGACCCCTCAAGCAGCCTAACTGGGAGGCACCCCCCAGCAGGGGCAGAATGACACCTCACACGGCCAGGTACTCCAACAGACCTGCAGCTGAGGGTCCTGTCTGTTAGAAGGAAAACTAACAAACAGAAAGGACATCTACACGAAAAACCCATCTGTACATCAACATCATCAAAGACCAAAAGTAGATAAAACCACAAAGATGGGGAAAAAACAGAGCAGAAAAACTGGAAACTCTAAAAAGCAGAGCGCCTCTTCTCCTCCAAACGAAGGCAGTTCCACACCAGCAACGGAACAAAGCTGGACGGAGAATGACTTTGACGAGCTGAGAGAAGAAGGCTTCAGATGATCAAATTACTCTGAGCTACGGAAGGATATTCAAACCAAAGGAAAACAAGTTGAAAACTTTGAAAAAAATTTAGAAGAATGTATAACTAGAATAACCAATACAGAGAAGTGCTTAAAGGAGCTGATGGAGCTGAAAACCAAGGCTTGAGAACTACCTGAAGAATGCAGAAGCCTCAGGAGCCAAAGCGATCAAATGGAAGAAAGGGTATCAGCAATGGAAGATGAAATGAATGAAATGAGGTGAGAAGGGAAGTTTAGAGAAAAAAGAATAAAAAGAAATGAGCAAAGCCTCCAAGAAATATGGGACTATGTGAAAAGACCAAATCTACGTCTGATTGGTGTACCTGAAAGTGACGGGGAGAAGGGAACCAAGTTGGAAAACACTCTGCAGGATATTATCGAGGAAAACTTCCCCAATCTAGCAAGGCAGGACAACATTCAGATTCAGGAAATACAGAGAATGTTACAAAGATACTCCTCGAGAAGAGCAACTCCAAGACACATAATGGTCAGATTCACCAAAGTTGAAATGAAGGAAAAAAGGTTAAGGGCAGCCAGAGAGAAAGGGCGGGTTACCCTCAAAGGGAAGCCCATCAGACTAACAGTGGATCTCTCTGCAGAAACTCTACAAGCCAGAAGAGAGTGGGGGCCAATATTCAACATTCCTACAAAAGGAATTTTCAACCCAGAATTTCATATCCTGCCAAACTAAGCTTCATAAGTGAA
The DNA here is from genome assembly GCF_028885655.2 of Pongo abelii. NCBI lineage: Eukaryota > Metazoa > Chordata > Mammalia > Primates > Hominidae > Pongo > Pongo abelii. Next base: position 32,983,350 of record NC_072005.2, on the reverse strand, counting down.
GGAGAAATAAAATACTTTACAGACAAGCAAATGCTGAGAGATTTTGTCACCACCAGGCCTGCCCAACATGGAAAGGTACAACCGGTACCAGCCACTTCAAAATCATGACAAAATGTAAAGACCATCGAGACTAGGAAGAGACTGCATTAACCAACGAGCAAAATAGCCAGCTAACATCATAATGACAGGATCAAATTCACACATAACAATATTAACTTTAAATGTAAATGGACTAAATACTCCAATTAAAAGACACAGACTGGCAAATTAGATAAAGAGTCAAGACCCATCGGTGTGCTGTATTCAGAAACCCATCTTACGTGCAGAGACACACATAGGCTCAAAATAAAAGGATGGAGGAAGATCTACCAAGCAAATGGAAAACAAAAAAAGGCAGGGGTTGCAATCCTAGTCTCTGATAAAACAGACTTTAAACCAACAAAGATCAAAAGAGACAAAGAAGGCCATTACATAATGGTAAAGGGATCAATTCAACAAGAAGAGCTAACTATCCTAAATATATATGCACCCAATACAGGAGCACCCAGATTCATAAAGCAAGTCCTGAGTTACCTACAAAGAGACTTAGACTCCCACACACTAATAATGGGAGACTTTAACACCCCACTGTCAACATTAGACAGATCAACGAGACAGAAAGTCAACAAGGATGCCCAGGAATTGAACTCAACTCTGCACCAAGCGGACCTAATAGACATCTACAGAACTCTCCACCCCAAATCAACAGAATATACATTTTTTTCAGCACCACACCACACCTATTCCAAAATTGACCACATACTTGGAAGTAAAGCTCTCCTCAGTAAATGTAAAAGAACAGAAATTATAACAAACTATCTCTCAGATCACAGTGCAATCAAGCTGGAACTCAGGATTAAGAAACTCACTCAAAACTACTCAACTACACGAAAACTGAACAACCTGCTCCTGAATGACTACTGGGTACATAATGAAATGAAGGCAGAAATAAAGATGTTCTTTGAAACCAACGAGAACCAAGACACAACATACCAGAATCTCTGGGATGCATTCAAAGCAGTGGGTAGAGGGAAATTTATAGCACTAAATGCCCACAAGAGAAAGCAGGAAAGATCCAAAATTGACACCCTAACATCACAATTAAAAGAACTAGAAAAGCAAGAGCAAACACATTCAAAAGCTAGCAGAAGGCAAGAAATAACTAAAATCAGAGAAGAACTGAAGTAAATAGAGATACAAAAAACCTTTCAAAAAATTAATGAATCCAGGAGCTCGTTTTTTGAAAGGATCAACAAAATTGATAGACTGCTAGCAAGATTAATAAAGAAAAAAAGAGAGAAGAATCAAATAGATGAAATAAAAAATGATAAAGTGGATATTACCACTGATCCCACAGAAATACAAACTACCATCAGAGAATACTACAAACACCTCTTCGCAAATAAACAAGAAAATCTAGAAGAAATGGATAAATTCCTCAACACATACACTTTCCCAAGACTAAACCAGGAAGAAGTTGAATCTCTGAATAGACGAATAACAGGAGCTGAAATTGTCGCAATAATCAATAGCTTACCAACCAAAAAAAGTCCAGGACCAGATGGATTCACAGCCGAATTCTACCAGAGATACAAGGAGGAGCTGGTACCGTTTCTTCTGAAACTATTCCAATCAATAGAAAAAGAGGGAATCCTCCCTAACTCATTTTATGAGGCCAGCATCATACTGACACTAAAGCCTGGCAGAGACACAACAAAAAAAGAGAATTTTAGACCAATATCCTTGATGAACATTGTTGAAAAATCCTCAATAAAATACTCGCAAACCGAATCCAGCAGCACATCAAAAAGCTTATCCACCATGATCAAGTGGGCTTCATCCCTGAGATGCAAGGCTGGTTCGATATATGCAAATCAGTAAATGTAATCCAGAACCAAAGACAAAAACCACATGATTATCTCAACAGACGCAGAAAAGGCCTTTGACAAAATTCAACAACCCTTCATGCTAAAAACTCTCAATAAATTAGGTATTGATGGGACGTATCTCAAAATAATAAGAGCTATCTATGACAAACCCACAGCCAATATCATACTGAATGGGCAAAAACTGGAAGCATTCCTTTTGAAAACTGGCACAAGACAGGGATGCCCTCTCCCACCACCCCTATTCAACATAGTGTTGGAAGTTCTGGCCAGAGCAATTAGGCAGGAGAAGGAAATAATGGGTATTCAATTAGGAAAAGTGGAAGACAAATTGTCTCTGTTTGCAGACGACATGATTGTATATCTAGAAAACCCCATCATCTCAGCCCCAAATCTACTTAAGCTGATAGGCAACTTCAGCAAAGTCTCAGAATAAAAAATCAAGGTGCAAAAATCACAACCATTCTTATACACCAATAACAGACAAACAGAGAGCCAAATCATGAGTGAACTCCCATTCACAATTGCTTCAAAGAGAATAAAATACCTAGGAATCCAACTTACAAGGGATGTGAAGGACCTCTTCAAGAGGAACTACAAACCACTGCTCAAGGAAATGAAGAGAATAAAAACAAATGGAAGAACTTTCCATGCTCATGGGTAGGAAGAATCAATATCATGAAAATGGCCATACTGCCCAAGGCAATTTACAGATTCAATGCCATCCCCATCAAGTTACCAATGACTTTCTTCACAGAATTGGAAAAAACTACCTTAAAGTTCATATGGAACCAAAAAGAGCCCAAATCGCCAAGTCAATCCTAAGCCAAAAGAACAAAGCTGGAGGCATCACACTACCTGACCTCAAACTATACTACAAGGCTACAGTAACCAAAACAGCATGGTACTGATACCAAAACAGAGATATAGATCAATGGAACAGAACAGAGCCCTCAGAAATAATGCCACATATCTACAACTATCTGATCTTTGACAAACCTGAGAAAAACAAGAAATGGGGAAAGGATTCCCTATTTAATAAATGGTGCTGGGAAAACTGGCTAGCCATATGGAGAAAGCTGAAACTGGATCCCTTCCTTACACCTTATACAAAAATCAATTCAAGATGGATTAAAGACTTAAACGTTAGACCTAAGACCATAAAAACCCTAGAAGAAACCCTAGGCAATACCATTCAGGACATAGGCATGGGCAAGGACTTCATATCTAAAACACCAAAAGCAATGGCAACAAAAGCCAAAATTGACAAATGGGATCCAATTAAACTCAAGAGCTTCTGCACAGCAAAAGAAACTACCATGAGAGTGAACAGGCAACCTACAAAATTGGAGAAAATTTTCACAACCTACTCATCTGACAAAGGGCTAATATCCAGAATCTACAATGAACTTCAACAAATTTACAAGAAAAAAAGAAACAACCCCTGAAAAAGTAGGCAAAGGACATGAACAGACACTTCTCAGAAGAAGATATTTATGCAGCCAAAAAACACATCAAAAAATGCTCACCATCACTGGCCATTAGAGAAATGAAAATCAAAACCACAATGAGATACCATCTCACACCAGTTAGAATGGCAATCATTAAAAAGTCAGGAAACAACAGGTGCTGGAGAGGATGTGGAGAAATAGGAACACTTTTACACTGTTGGTGGGACTGTAAACTAGTTCAACCCTTGTGGAAGTCAGTGTGGCGATTCCTCGGGGATCTAGAACTAGAAATATCATTTGACCCAGCCATCCCATTACTGGGTATATACCCAAACGGCTGTAAATCATGCTGCTATAAAGACACATGCACACGTATGTTTATTGTGGCATTATTCCCAATAGCAAAGACTTGGAACCAACCCAAATGTCCCACAATGATAGGCTAGATTAAGAAAATGTGGCATATATACACCATGGAATACTATGCAGCCATAAAAAATGATGAGTTCATGTCCTTTGTAGGGACATGGATGAAATTGGAAATCATCATTCTCAGTAAACTATTGCAAGAACAAAAAACCAAACACTGCATATTCTCACTCATAGGTGGGAATTGAACAATGAGAACACATGGACACAGGAAGGGGAACATCACACTCTGGGGACTGTTGTGGGGTGGGTGGAGGGGGGACGGATAGCATTGGGAGATATACCTAATGCTAGTTGACGAGTTAGTGGGTGCAGTGCACCAGCATGGCACCTGTATACATATGTAACTAACCTGCACATTGCACACATGTACCCTAAAACCTAAGGTGTAATAATAAAAAAAAAAAGTTAGAAACACTCTTTTTGTAGAATCTATGAAGGGACATTTCTGAGCCCAATGAGGTCTATAGTGAAAACATGAATATCCCACAATAAAAACAAGAAGCAAGCTACCTGTGAAAATACTTTCCAATGTCTGGATTTATCTCACAGAAGTAAACCATTCTTTTCAATCATCAGGTTGGAAACAGGCTTTTTGTAGAATCTACAAAAAACCATTTCTAAGCCTGTTGTGGCCTATAGTAAAATAACGAATATTCTGCAATAAAAACTGGAAGCAAGCTATCTGTGATGTGATCTGAGCTATTTGTGATGTGTGGATTCATATTACAGGGTTAAATCTTTGTTTTGATTCAACAGGTTGAAAACACTTTTTTGTAGACTCTACAAAGGGATGTATCTGAGCCCATTGAGGACTATATTTTAAAAATTGAATATCTCACGATATAAATTAAAAAGAAGCTATCTATGAAAATGCATTGTTAAGTGTGGATTCATCTCATAGATATAAAACTTTGTTTTGATCTAACAGATTGGAAACACTTATTTTGTAGAATCTACGAAGTGACATTTTTGAACCCATTGAGGCCTATAGTAACAAACTGAATATCCTGTGATAAAAAATAGAAAGAAGCATCTGTTAACATGCTTTGCAATCTGTGGATACATCTCACAGAGTTAAACCTTTATTTTGATTCAACAATTTGAAACAGGCTTTTTGTAGCATCTACGAAGGAACATTTCCGACACTATCTAGGCTTATAGCAAAAAAATGAATATCCCCTGATAAAAACTAGAAACAAACTACGTGAAAATGGTTTGTGATGTGTTGATTAATCTCACAGAGTTAAACCTTGGTTTTGATTCAACAGTTAGAAATACAGTTCTCGTAGAATCTATGAAGGAACTTTTCTGAACCAATTAAGCCCTATAGTAAAAAACCAAATATCCCACGATAAATACTAGCAACGAGCTATCAGAGAAGATGCTTGGTAATTTGTGGATTTATACTACAATGTTAAATTTTTGTTTGCATTAAGCTGGTTGGAAACACTCTTTTAGTAAAATCTACTGAGGGACATTTCTGAAGTTATTGAGGCCTATAGCAAGCAGCTGAATAGCCTGCTCTGAAAAGTAGAAATAGGCTATGTGTGAAAATGCTTTGTGATATGTGGATTCTTCCCACTGAGTGGCACTGAGTTGTGATACACCAGACTGGAAACACTCTTTTTCTAGAATCTATAAAGGGACATGTCTGGGGCCACTGAAGCCTATAGTGAAAAACTGAGTATTCCATGATAAAAACTAGAAACAAGCCATCTGTGAAAATGCATTGTGTTATTTGGATTCACCTCACCAAATTAAACACGTGTTTTGATTTACAGGGTGGAAAACACTCTTTTTGTAGAATCTATGAAAGGATATTTCTGAGCCCATTGAGGATCTATAGTAAAAAATCTATTATCCTGTGATAAACACTAGAAGCAAACTATCTGTGAAAATGCTTTGCCTTGTGAGGATTCATCTCACAGAGGTAAGCCACTGTTTTAATTCAACAGGTTGAAAACGTTCTTTTTGTAGAATCTACAAAAAGACATTTCTGAGCTTATTCATGTTTACAGAGAATAACCAAATATTTTGTGATAAAAACTAGAAACTAGGTATATGTGAAAATGCTTTGCAATGTGTGGATTTAACTCACAGAGTGAAACGTTTATTTTCATTCAAGAGGTTGGAAACACTCCTTTTGTAGAATCTAGAAAGGGACATTTCTGAGACCATTGAGGCCTTTAGTGAAAAACCAAATATCCCATGATAAAAACAAGAAAGAAGCTATCTGTGAAAATGCTTTGTAATGTATGAATTCATTTGACTAAATAAAACCTGTGTTTTGATTCACTAGGTTTGAGACACTTTTATCTACAATCTATGAAGAAACATTTTTGAGCCCTTTGAGGTCTATAGTGAAAAAGTGAATATCCTGTGATACAAACTAAAAACAAGCTCTCTGTGAAAATGCGTTGCAATGTGTGGATTTATCTCACAGAGTTAAACCTTTTTTTTATTCAACTGGTTGAAAACACTCTATATAGAATCTAGAAAGAGACATTTCTGAGTCTATTGAGGCCTATAGTGAAAATCGAAATATTTAAACTAAAAACAAGTTATCAATTAAAATGCTTTGTGATGTGTGGATTCATCACAAAGAGTTAAACCTTGATTTTGATTAAGCAAGTTGGAAACATTCTTTTTTAGAATCTAGAAGAGACATTACTGGGTGAGTGAAGGCCTATAGTGAAGATCTGAGTATCCCACGATAAAAAGTAGAAACAAGTTATCTGTGAATATGTTTCATGATGTGTGGATTTATCTCACCCAATTAAATCTGTGTTTTGTTTCATCAAGTTGGATAGCTCTTTTTGTAGAATCTATGAAGAGTCATTTCTGAGCCCATTGAGGCCGACTGTGAAAACTCGAATATTGCACTATAGAAACTAGAAACAAGCTTTCTGTGAAAGTACTTTGCAAGGTGTGAATTCGTCTTACCGAATCAAACCTGTGTTTTGGTTCAACAAGTTGGAAACACTCTTATTGTAGAATCTACAAAGGGATATTTCTGAGACCATTGAGACCTATAGTGAAAAACGAAATATCCCATGATAAAACTAGAAACAAGCTAGCTGAGAAAATGCTTTTGAACGTCTGGATTTGTCTCACTGAGTTAAACACTTGTTCTAATTCATCAGACTGAAAACACTTTTTTGTAAAATCTACAAAGGAACATTTCTAAGCTTATTGAGGGCTATAGTGAAAAAACGAATATTCCACGAAAATAACTAGAAATAAGCTAACTGTGAAATGCTTTGTGATGCATGGTTTTATCTTACAGAGTTAAATCTTTGTTTTGATTTAACAGGTTGGAAACCCTTTTTTTGTAGAATCTACAAAGGGACGTTTCTGAGCCCACTGAGGCCTGTAGTGAAAAATCAAATATCTCGTGATATAAACTAAAAAGAATCTATCAATGAAAACGCATTGTGAGGTGTAGATTTATCTCATAGAGTTAAATTTTAGTTTTGATTCAACAAGTTGTAAACACTCTTTTTTTTTTGTATCTACGAAGGGTTATTTCTGAGTCCATTGAGGCTTGTAGTGAAAAACCGAACATCCCCTGATAAGTAGGTAGTAGAAACAAACTACCTATGAAAATGCTTTTTGATTTGTGGATTTATCTCACAGTGTTAAATTTTTGATTTGATTCAACTGGTTGAAAACACTCTATGTAGAATCTATGAAGGGACATTTTTGAGCTTATCGAGATGTAAGGTGAGAAACTGAATATCCTGCTATGCAAAGTACAAACAAGCTATCTGTGAAAATGCTTTGTGATATGGGGATTCTTTTCACTGAATGGATCTTGTGTTGTGATTCACTTGGTTGGAAACAGTTTTTTTTATAATCTACAAAGGGACATTTCCGAGGCCATCGAGGCCTATAGTGAACAACACAATATTCTGCGATAAAAACTAGAAACAACCTACCTGTGAAAATGCTTTGTGATCTTTGGATTCATCTCTCCACATGGAACCTGTGTTTTGATTCAGCTGGTTGGAAAAACTCTTTTTGTGGAATCTACCAAAGGATATTTCTAAGCCCTTTGAGGCCTATATTAAATTGATTATCTCACGGTAAGAACTAGAAACAAACTATCTGTGAAAATGCTTTGCATTAGGTGGATTCATCTCACGCAGTTAAACCTTTGTTTTATTCAACAGGTTGAAAGCATTCTTTTTTGTAGAATCTATTAAAAGACATTTCTGAGCTTATTCTGGTTTATAAAGTAAAACCGAACATCCTGAAATAAAAACTGGAAACTAGGTATGTGTGAAAATGCTTTGTGATGGGTGGAGTTATCTCAGAGTGAAATCTTTGTTTTGATTCAACAGGTTGGAAATACTTTTAGTGTAGAATATATGAAGGGACAATTTCAAAGACCATTATGGCCTATAGTGAAAAAAACAAATATACTGCAATATAAACTAGAAACAAGCTGTATGTGAAAATGTTTTGTGATGAGTGGATTTATCTCACAGAGTTAAACCTATGCTTTGATTCAACAAATTGAAAATACTCTTTTTGTAGAACTACAAAGAGAAATTTCTGAGCCTTTGAAACCTATACTGAAAAAAGGAATATCCCGCCATAAAACTAGAAAGAAACTATACATGAAAATGCTTCATGAAGTGTGGCTATTTCTCACAGAGTTAAACCTTTATTTTGATTCAACAGGTTAAAACCAGGTTCTTTGTAAAATCTATGAAGGAACATTTCTCAGCCCATTAAGGCCTAGAGTGAAAACCCAAATATCCCACAATAAAAACTAGAAAGAAGCTATTTAAGAAAATACTTTGTGATATATGGATTTATCTCACAGAATGAAACCTTTGTTTTGATTCAAAATGTTGGTACCATATTCTTTGTAAAATCTATGAAAAAACACTTCTTAACTTATTGTAGCCTAGAGTGAAAAACTGAATAACCCATAATAACTAGAAACAAGCTATCTGTGACAATGCTCTGTGATGTATGGATTCATCTCACATAGTTAAACTTTTGCTTTTATCAACAGATTGGAAACACTCTTTTTGTAGAAACTACAGAAAGACATTTCTGAAACCATGGTGCATACAGTGAAAAAATAAAAAATTACACGATAAAATCTAGAAACCTGGTATGTGTAAACATGCTTTGCCATGTGAGGTTTCATGTCAGAGAGTTCAACATTTGTTTTGATTCAACAGGTTGAAAACACAATTTTTGATGAGTCTATGATGGGACATTTCGAAGCCCATTGAGACATAGTGAAAAACAGAATATCCCATGACAAAAATTAGAAACAAGCTTTCTGTGAAAATGCTTTTTGATGTCTGTATTCATCTCACCGAATGAAAAATGTATTTTGATTCAAGATGCTGGAAACACTATTTTTGTAGAATCTACTAAGGGATATTTCTGAACTCATTGAAGTCTACACTGACAAACGGAATATCCAATGATGAAAACTAGAAATACGCTATCTGTGAAAATGTTTTATGATGTGTGGATCCTTCTCACCGAATTAAACCTGCATTGTAAATCATCAGGTCTGAAACCTTCTATTTGTAGAATCTATGAAGGAACATTTCTGAGCCCACTGAGGCCTGTATTGAAAAACCAAGGATCCTGTGGTAAAAACTAGAAACAACCTAAATATGGAAATGCTTTGAGAAATGTGATTCATCTCACAGAGATGAATCTTTCTATTGATTCATCAGGTTGGAAGCTCTCTTTTAGTAGAAAAAAAAGGCCTAAAAAGAGACATATCTGAGCCCATTGCGGCCTACAGTGAAAAACTGAATTTCTTGAACAAACACTGGAAACCAGCTGTGTGTGAAAATGCTTTGTGATGTGTGGGTTTATCTCACAAAGTTAAACCATTGTTTTGATTCAACATGTTGGAAACACTTTCTGTAGAATCTGCGAAAAAAACATTTCTGAGCTCATTGAGAAGTATAGTGAAAAACTGCATATCCTGAAATAGAAACTAGAAACAAGATACGTGTGAAATGTTTGTGATGTGTGGATTCATCTCACCAAATGGAACCTGTATTTTGATTCACCCAGTTGGAAACACGCTTTTTGTAGAATCTATGAAGGGACATTTCAGAGCCTATTGAGGCCTATTGTGAAAAATCGATTATCCCATGATAAAAACTTGAAACAACCTATCTGTGAAAATACTTTGCAATGTATGGACTCATCTCACAAAGTTAAACTGTTGTTTTTATTCAACATATTGGAAACACTATTTTTTAGAATCTACAAATAGAAATTTCTTAGCTTTTTGAGACCTATAGTAAGAAAACTAATATCCCACAATAAAAACTAGAGACAAGCTGTATGTGAAAATGTTTTGTGATGTGTGCATTCACCTAACTGAATGGCACCTGTGTTTTGATTCACAAGGTTGGAAACACTTTTTGTGGAATCTACAGAGGGACATTTCTGAGCCCATTGAGGCCTACTGTGAAAAATCAAATATTCTGTGATAAAAACTAGAAACAAGGTACATTTGAAAATGCTTTGGTATATGTGGATTTATCTCACAGCATTTAACCTACATTTTGATTCAACAGGTTGGAAAAACTTTTTTAGCAGGATCTATGAAGGTACGTTTCTTAGTCCTTTTAAACCTATTGTGAAAAACTAAATTTCCTGTGATAAAAACCAGAAACAGGGTATCTGTGAAAATGCTTTGTGATGTGTGGATTCATCTCACAGAAGTTAACCTTTGTTTTGTTTCAACAGGTTCAAAACACTCTTCCTGTAGAATCTACTTAGGGACAGTCCTGGGCCCATTGAGGTCTTTAGTAAAAAACCGAATATCCCACGATAAAAACTAGAAACAAACTATCTGGGAAAATGTTTGTGATATGTGGTTTCATATCACAGAGTAAAACCTTTGTTTTGATTTAAAACGTTGAAACCACTCTTTTCGTAGTATCTAGAAATGGATATTTCTGAAGCCGTTGATACTTCTAGTAAAAAATTAAATTTTCTACAATATAAGCTAGAAACAAACTATCTGTGAAAACGTTTTGTGATGTGTTAATTCATCTCTCAAAATTAAACTTTTGTTTTTATTCAACACCTTGGAAAAACTTTTTTTTTTTTTTTGTAGAATTTACAAAGGGACATTTCTGAGCTCATTAAGGCTTATAGTGAATAACCAAATATCCACCTAAAATTTAGAAACAAGATATCTGTGAAAATAATTTCCGATGTGTAGATTTAATGCACAGAGCTAAAACTTTGTTTTAATTCCACAGATTGGAAACTTTTTTTGTAGAATCTACGAAGGGACATTTCTGAGCCCATTGAAACCTATTGTGAAAAAGCTAATATCCCGTGATAAAAACTAGAAAGCAGCTATCTGTGAAAACGTTTTGCAATGTGTGGATTCATATCAAAGACTTAAAACTTTGTTTTAATTCAACAGGTTGAAAACTTTTTTTGTAGAGTCTATGAAGAAACATTTCTGAGCTCACTGAGGCATATTTGGAAAAATGGATATCTCACAATACAAACTAGAAACAAACTATCTGTGGAAACGTTTTGTGATATGTGGATTCATATCACAGAGTTAATCCTTTGTTTTGATTCAACAGTTTGAAAACACTTTTTTTGTAGGATATACGAAAAGACATTTCTGAGCCCTTTGAGTCCTATATTAAAAAAACAAATATCTCGCGATAAAAACTAAAAAGAAGCTTTCTGTGAAAATGCTTTGTGATGTGTGGATTCATCTCATAGAGTTAAGCCTATGTTTTCATTCAACACGTTGTAAACACTCTTTTTGTAGAACCTATGAAAAGACACTTCTGAGCCCATTGCAGCCTTTAGTGAAAAACCGAATTTCCCGCGATGAAAAGTAGAAACAAGCTACATGTGAAAATGCTTTGTAATGTGTGGATTCATCTCACTGAATGGAACCTGTGTTTTGATTCAATGGGTTAAAAGCACTGCTTTGTAGAATCTGGGAAGGGACATTTCTGAGCACATTGAGGTCTATTGTGAGAAACTGAATATTCCTCAAGAAAAACTAGAAACAGTCTATCTGTGAAAATACTCCAGGCCAATCCCAGGCATTCTAATGGGAGAGACTTTTGGCCCACCTCAGGCAGTCTAAGGATAGAGACACTTGGGTGACTTCAGGCATTCTAATGGGAGAGACTCCTGGCTGACCCCAGGCATTGTAATGATAGAGACACCTCTGCGACTCCAGGCATTCTAACACGAGAGACTACCGGCCGACCCCAGGCTTTATTGTGATAGAGACACCTCTGCGACTCCAGGCATTCTAACACGGGAGACTACCGGCCGACCCCAGGCTTTATTGTGATAGAGACACCTGGGCGACCCCAGGCATCGTTATGGGAGAGACTCCAGGCCGACCTCAGGCACTTTTTTTTTTTTTTTAGACTGTGTCTCATTTTGTCACAGAAGCTAAAGTAGAGTGACACGATCTCAACTCACTGCAACTTCCAACTTCTGGGTTCAAGTGATTCTCTTGCCTCAGCCTCCCGAGTAACTGGGATTAATGATGTGTGCCACCACACTCAGCTAATTTTTGTATTTTTAGTAGAGACAGGGTTTCACCATGTTAGCCAGGCTGCTCTTGATCTCCTGATGTCAGGTGATCCACTGCCCTCGGCCTCCTAAAGTGCTTGGATTACAACCCCAGGAATTCTAAGGAGAGAGACTTGTTGCTGAACAAAGGCACTCTAATGATAGCGACACCTGATGGACCACAGGCATTCTAATGGGAGAGACTCCTGGTCGACCCCAGGCAGTCTAATGATAGAGACACTTGGGCGACCCAAGGCATTTTAATGGGAGAGACTCCTGGCCCACACTAGGCATTCTAATGGGAGAGACTCCTTATCAACTCCAGGTATTCTAATGATGGAGACACCTTGGCGACCCCAGGCCTTAAAATGGTAGAGACTTCCAGCCAACCCCAGGCATTCTAATGATAGAGACACCTGAGCCACCACAGGCAATCTAATGAGACAGACTCCCAAGCGACCCCAGGCATTCTAATGGGAGAGAATCCTGGCTGACAGTAGTTTTACATAGACACCTTGGGGAGCCCAAGCATTCTAATGTGAGAGATTCCTCACCGACCCCAGGGAGGCTAATGACAGAGACACCTGGTAGACCCCAGGCATTCTAATGTGAGAGACACCAAGCGGACCCAAGGCAGTCTAATTATAGAGACACCTTAACCTCTCTATAATGGGAGAGACTCTCGGCCGAGACCAGCAGGCTAGTGACAGAGACAACTGGGTAAACCAAGGCAATCTAAACAAATAGACTCCTGTCTGGGTGCTGTGGTGCATGCCTGTAATCTCAGCACTTTGGGAGGCTGAGTGGGGTGGATCACGAGTGCAAGAGATTGAGACCATCCTGGCCAACATGGTGAAACCCTGTCTCTACTAGAAATACAAAAATTAGCTGGGTGTGGTGGCATGTGCCTGTAGTCCCAGCTACTCAGGAGAGTGAGGTAGTAGAATCGCTTGAACCCTGGAGGTGGATTTTGCAGTGAGCCGAGGTCATGCCATTGCATTCCAGCCTGAAGACAGTGAGACTCCATAAAAGCAAAAACAAAAACAAAAACAAACAAACAAACAAAACCTCCTGGCTGACTTCAGGCATTCTAATGGGAGAGATTCCTGGCCGACCTCTGGCTGTCTAATAATGGAGACACCTAGTTGACTTCAGGCATTTTAATGGGGGAGTTCCCTGACCAACCACAAGTGGTCGAATTATAGAGACACCTGAACGATCACAGTCATTCTAATGAAAGAGACTTTAGGCTGACCCAAGTCATTCTAACATGAGAGACTCCTTGCCTACCCAGGCAGTCTAATTATAGAGACACATGGGTGATCCCAGGCATTCTAATGGGAGAGATTCCTGGCTGAACCCAGGCATTCTAATGATAGAGACACCTGGGCAACTCCAGGCATTTTAATGGGAGATTCTCCCGGCCAATTTTGGGCACTCTAAAGGGAAGCATTTTAATGTGAGAGACTCCTGACTGAACCCAGGCAGTCTAAGGATAGAGACAGTTGTGTGACTTTAGGCATTCTAATGGAAGACACTGTGGGGGAAAGAAAGAGAGATCAGACTGTTACTGTGTCTATGTGGAAAGAAGACATAAGAAACTCCATTTTGTTCTGTACGAAGAAAAATTCTTCTCCCTTGAGATGCCGCTAATCTGTAACCCTAGCCCCAACCATGTGCTCACAGAAACATGTGCTGTGTTGACTCAAGGTTTAATGGATTTAGGGCTGTGTAGAATGTGCTTTGTTAAAAATGTGTTTGCAGGAAGTATGCTTGGTAAAAGTCCTCGCCATTCTCCAGTCTCGAGCACCCAGGGACAAAACTGACCAGTTTAATTGTAGAGACATCTGGGCAACTCAGGCATTTTAATAAAGGAGACTCCCAGCTGGCCCCCGGCAGTCTAATGATGAAGACGCCTTGTTGACCCCAGGCATTCTAATAGGAGAGACCCAGCTGGCCCCAGGCAGTCCAAAAATAGAGACACTCAGGCAACACCAGGCATTTTAATGGGAAAGACATCTGGCCAACACCAGGCAGTCTAGTTTTAGAGACACTTGGGTTACCCCAGTCATTCTAATAAGAGAGACTCTCAGCTGAAACATGGCAATCTAATGATAGAGACACCTGGGCGACCCCAGACATCTTAATAGGATAGAATCCCAGCCGACTCCAGGCATTCTAACAATAGATACATTTTGGCGAATCCATACATTCTAATATGAGAGATTCCCGGCTGACACAAGGCATCTTCTTGGGAGAGAATCCTGCCTGATCCCAGGCAGTCTAATTATAGAGAAAACTGGGTGACCCCAGGCATTCTAATGGGAAAGACTCCTGGCCAACCCCTGGTGGTTTAATGATAGGGACACTTGGGCAACCCCACATTCTAATGGAAGAGACTCCTGACCCACCCCAGGCATTCTAATGAGAGATAACTTTTGCCTACCACAGGCACTCTCAGGTTAGAACCACCTAATAGCAGAGACTCCTCGATGACCAAATACACTCTAATTATAAAGACACCTGGGTGACCCCAGGCATTCTACTGGGAGACAGTCCTGGCCTACTTCAGGCAGTCTAATAATAGAGACTCCTGGGTGATCCCAGGCATTCTAATGGGAGGAACTCCCACCGACTTCTGCCAGTCTAATTATAGAGACACATGGGCCACCCAAGACATTTTAACGGAAAGAATTCCAGCTGACACCAGATAGTTCAATAATAGAGACACATGGGCGATCCCAAGCATTCTAATGGGAGAGAGTGGTGGCCAAACCCAGGCAGTCTAATGATAGAGACACCTGGGCGACTCCAGGCATTTTAATGGGAAAGACTCCTGGTTGAACATAGGCAGTCTAAAAATAGACACTTGGGCAACTTCAGACATTCTAATAGGAGAGACTCCTGGCCGATGCTAGGCCATCTAATAATAGAGACACCTGGATGAACCCAGGAATTCTAAAGAGAGAGACTTTCCAGCCGATTCCATAAAGTCTAATGATAGGGACAAAAGGGCAACCCCGCATTCTAATAGGAGAGACTCCTGACCCACTTTGGGCATTGTAATGGAAGAGACCCTAGCTGACTGAAGGCAGTCTAAGGTTAGAGTAGCCCGGGGGACCACAGACATTCTAATGGTAGAGACTCTTGGCTGACCAAAGGCATTCTAATTATAGAGAAACCTGGGCGACTGCAGGCATTGTATTGGGAGACATTCCCAGCCAAACCGAGGCAGTCTAAAAATAGAGACACCTGGGTGACCCAGGCATGCTAATGTAAGAGACACATGGCCGGTTTCAGCCAGACTAATAATAGAGAAACCTGGCCAACCACAGGCATTTTAAGGGGAGAGACTCTGTGCCAACCACAGGCATTCTAATGATACCTGTGGCCAACCACAGGCATGTCTAATGGACGACATAGGGCATTTTGATAAGAGAAACTTCCAATGGACACTAGGCAATCTCATGAGAGACACTCCTGGCTGACACCAGGCACTTTAAAGATAGAGACACCTGGGCCACTCCAGGCATTCTCTTGAGAGAGACTCCTGGATGATCCCAGGCAGTCTAATTATAGAGACGCCTGGGCAAACCCAGATGTTTTAATTGGAGATAATTTCGGCTGACCCAAGGCAGTCTAATGATAAAGACACCTACAGGAACTCAGGCATTCTAAGAAGACTTCCCGTCAACCACATGCTTTCTACTGTGGAGACTCCCGGCCTACCCCAGGCAGTCTAAAAATAGAGACAGTCGGGCAACACCAGGCATTTTAATGGGAAAGGCACCTAGCTGACACCATGCCGTCTAATTATAGAGGCACTTGGGTCACCCCAAGCACTCTAATAAGACAGACTCTTGGCTGACTCCTGGCAGTCTAATGATAGAGGCACCTGGGTGACCCCAGGTATCTTAATAGGAGAGAATCCTGGCCAAACCCAGGCATTCTAATAATAGAGACATCTTGGCCAACCCAGGCATTCTAATATGAGAGACTCCTGGCTGACCCAAGGCATTCTTTTGGGAGAGACTCCTGGCTGACCCCAGGCAGTCTAATTATAGAGACACCTGGGTGATCCCAGGCATTCTAATGGAAGAGACTCCAGGCCAACCCCAGGCAGTTTAATGATAGAGATACCTGGGCGACCCCACATTCCAATGAAAGAGACTACTGACCCACCCTAGGCATTCTAATGAGACAGACTTTTGGCCAACTCCAGGCATTCTCAAGTGAGAGTCACCTGGATAAACACAGGTATTCTAATGGCAGAGACTCCTTGCTGATGAAATGCACTCTAATTATAAAGACACCTGGGTAACCTCAGGCATTCTATTGGGAGACAGTCCTGGCCTACCCCAGGAAGTCTAATAATAGAGACTCCTTTGTGATGCCAGGCATTCTAACGGGAGGAACTCTTGCCAAATTCTGTCAATCTAATTATAAAGACACATGGACGACCCGAGGCATTTTAGTGATACAGACTTCTGGTCAACACCAGGCAGTCTAATGAAGAGACACCTGAGCGACCCCAAGCATTCTAATGGGAGAGACTGGCAGCTGAACCCAGGCAGTCTAATAATAGAGACACCTGGGTGACCCCAGGCTTTTTACTGGGCAAGACTCCCAGCCGACCCCGGGCATTCTAATGATACAGACACGTTATCAACCCCAGGCATTCTAATGTGAGAGACATTTGGCTGACCCCAGGCATTCTAATGACAAAGATACCTGAGCCACCCCAGGAATTCTAATCAGAAAGACTTCTGGCCGACATGAGGTATTCTAATGATAGAAATATCTGGGCAACCTCAGGCATTCTAATAATGGAGATCCTAGGAGATCCCATGCACTTTAATTGGAGAGACTCCTGGTTGATCACAGGTAATCTAATGATAGAGGCACCTGGGTGACCACAAGCATTGTAATGGGAGAGACTTCCGGCTGACCCCAGGCATTCTACTGATAGAGACATCTGGACAACCGCAGGCATTCTAATGGGAGAGACTCCTGGCTGACCCCAGGCATTCTAATGGCAGAGACAACTGGGTGAAAGTGCATACTAATAAGAGATTCCTGACTCACAGCAGTCACTCTAATCGGAGACACCCCTGGCTAACCACAGGCAGTCTAAGGATAAAGTCTCCTGGGCGACCACTGGCATTCTAATGGCAGAGACCCCTGGTGGACCCCAGGATGTCTAATGTTAGAGAAAACTGAACAACCTTAGGCAATCTAATGGGAGAGACACCTGGCCAACCCCACGCAGTCTACTGATAAAGGCACCTGGGCGACCCAAGGCATTCTAATGGGAGAGATTTCCATCAGCACCAAGCATTCTAATTATAGAGACACATGGGCAAACGCAGGCATTCTAATGGGAGAGACTCTTTGCAGACCCCAGGCAGTCTAATGATAGAAACAAATGGCCGACCTCAGGCAGTCTAAGGGTAGAGACACCCGGCGACACCAGGCATTCTCATGGGAGAGACTCCTGGCTTACACCAGGCAGTCTAATGATAAAGACACTTTGGCGACCCCAGGCATTTTAATGGGAGGAACTCCCAGCCAACCCAAGGCAGTCTAATGAAAGAGACAATTTTGATATCCTGGGCATTCTAATGGGAGCAAATTCTGGCCAAACACAGGCAGTCTAATGATAGAGGCACCTGGGTGATGCCAGGCATTCTAATGAGAGAGACTCACGGCCGAATCCAGGCAGTCTAATGATAGAGACAACTAGCCACTCTAGGCATTCTAATGAAAGAGACTCCTGGCTGACCTGAAACATTCCAATGGGAGAGACTCCTGGCCAACCCCAGACAGTCTAATGATGGAGACAACAGGGCTATTCCAGGCATTCCAACAAAAGAGACTCCCTGCCGACTGCAGGCAGCTTAATGATAGAGATACCTGGGTGACCCCAGGCATTCTAATAAAAGAGACTTCCCACAGATTCCAGGCATTCTAATCATAGAAACACCTGGATGACGGCAGGCATTCTAATGGGAGAAATTCCCAGCCAACCCCCAGGCATTCTAGTGAAACTTTCAGCTGACCCCAGGCAGTCTAATGATAGAGACATCTTGGTGACATCAGGCATTCTAATGGGTGGAGACACCCTGCTGACCCCACGCAGTCTAATGATAGAGATACTGGGGCGACCCCAGGCATTGTAATGAGAGAGACCGCTTGGCAACCCAAGGCTGTCTAATGATAGACACACCTGGGTGACCCCAGGCATTCTAATGGGAGAGACTCCCACCCAACCACAGGCAATCTAATGATAGAGACACAAGGGTGTCCCTGCATTCTAATGGAAGAGACTCCAGACCTACCCCACACATTTTAATTGAAGAGACTCCTGGTTTATGTAGGCAGTCAAAAGTTAGGTTCTCCTGGGCGACCACAAGCATTCTAAAGGCAGAGACTTCTGCCAGATCAAGGGCATTCTAATTATAGACACACATAAGTGACCCAAGGCATTCTAGTGGGAGAGGCTCCTGGCCAACACCAGGCAGTCTAATGATAGAGACATCTGAGAGAATCCAGCCATTTTAACAAGAGTGATTTTCGGCCAACCTCAGTCAGTCTAATGATAAAGACTACTGGGCGATCCCAGGCATTCTAATGGGAGATACTCCTGACTAACCCCAGGCAATAAAATTATAGAGACACCTGGGCAACGTGATGCATCCTAATAGGGGAGACTCTCAGCCAAACTCAGGCATTCCGATTGGGGAGATTCGTGGTCAACCCCAGGCATAGTAAAAAATAAAGGCACCTTGGTGATCACAGCCATTCTAATGAAAGAGACTACCGGGCAACCCCAGGCATTCTCTTGGGAGAGGCCCTTGGCTGACTCTAGGCAGTATAATTATAGAGACACCTGGGTGACCTCAAACATTCTAAGTGGAGAGATACCAGGCAAATCCCAGGCAGTGTAATCATAGAGACACTTTGGTGAACCCAGGCATTCTAATGGAAGAAACTCCAATAGACTTCAGCAATTTTAATGGGAGAGACTCATGACTGACCCCAGGCAGTCTAAGGATAGAGGCAACAGGGCAACCCCAGGCATTCTAATGGGAGAGATTCATGGCCCGCACCAGGCGGTCTAATGATAGACAAACTTCAGTGACCCCAGGCTTTATAATACAAGAGAATTCTGGCAGACCGCAGGCAGTCTAATGATAGAGACAGCTGAGCAACTGTAGACATTCTAATGCGACAAAATTCCAGTCTACCCTAGGCATTCAAATGATAGAAACACCTGAGTGACCACAGGCATTCTAATGGGAGATACTCTAGGCCTACTCCAGACATTCTACTAAGAGAGACTTCGTGCCGACTCCAGGCAGTCTAATTATAGAGAACCCTGGGCGGCCCCAGGCATTCTAGTGGGAGACACTCCTGCCAGATGCCAGGCAGTCTAATAATAGAGACACCAGGGCAACAAACCCTCATTCTAATGGACGAGACTGCTGACCCACCCCAGGCGTTCTAATAATAGAGAATTTTGGTGAACCACAGGAAATCTCAAGTTAGAGTCACCTGACCAACCACAGGCATTTTAATGGCAGAGACTCCTCGCCAAAAAAATGCACTCTAATTATAGAGACACCAGGGCCACCCCAGGCATTTTGATGAGAGACACTCCTGGTTGACCCCAGGCAGTCTAATGAAAAAGACTCCTAGGCGACCCCAGGCATTCTAATGGGAGAGACTCTCACTGCCTTCAGGCCATCTAATTATAGAGACACATGGGCAACATAAGACATTTTAATGGAACAGACTCCAAGCCAACACCAGGCAGTCTAATGATAGAGACACCTGGATGACCCCAAGCATTCTAATGGGAGAGACTGGCAGCTGAATCCAGGTAATGTAATGATAGAAATACCTGGGCAATCCCAGGCTTTGTACATGGAGGACTCTCAGCCGACCACAGGCAGTCAAATAATAGAGACACCTGGTGGACCCCAGGCATTTTAATGGGAGAGACTTCTGGCCAGCTCCAGGCATTCTAATGATGGATACTCCGGGAGACCACACACATTTTAACTGGAGAGACTCCTGGCCGATTGCAGGTAGTATAAAGATGGAGACACTTGGGTAACCACAGGCATTATAATGGAAGAGACTCCTGACTGACCTCAGGGAGTCTTATGATAGAGACATCTGGGTGACCTAGGCATTCTGATGGGAGAGACTCCTGGCTAACCCCAGACAATCTAATAATAGAGACACCTGAGTAACCTCAGGCATTCTACAGGGAGAGACTCCTGGCTGATGCCAGGCATTCTAATAATAGAGACACCATGACAACCCCAGGCACTGGAGTCTTACGATAATGACATCTGGGCAACCCCAGGCATTCTCATGGGAAAGACTTCTGGCTGCCCCAGATATACTAATGATAGAGACACCTGGGCCACCCCAAACATTCAAATGGGAGAGACTCCACATCAACCTCATGCAGTCTTATAATACAGACACCTGGGCGACTTCAGGCATTCTAATGTGTGAGACTTTTTGTCACTTCCAGGCAGTCTAATAAAAAGGACATCTGGGAGACCTTAGGGATTCTGATGGGAGAGACTCCCAGTTGACACCAGGCAGTTTAATAATAAAAACATCAGGGCAACCTCGCATTCAAATGGGAAAGACTTGGATCCAGCCTAGGCATTCTAATGGGAGAGACTCCTGGCCAACCGCAGGCTGTCTAAAGTTAGAGTCACCTGACAAACCACAAGCATTCTAATGGCAGAGACTCCTGTCCCTCCAAAAGCATTCTAATAATAGAAACATCAGGGCGACCAAGGGCATTGTAATGTGAGAGACTCCTGGCCAAACGCAGACATTCTAATGGCAGAGACTCCTGGCTGACCCCAGGTAGTATAATGATAGAGACACATGGGCAATGCCAAGCATTTTAATTGGAGAAACTCCTGGCCAATCTTTTCTAATAAAGGAAAAACCTGGGTGACCCCAGGCATTCTAATGAATGAGACTCCTGTCAGACACCAGGCATTCTAATGATAGAGACACCTGGGGGACCCTAGGCATTTTAATGATAGAGACAACTGCACGACCCCACACATTATTACAAGAGAGTGCCCCAGCCGACCCCAGGCAGTCTAATGATAGAGGCACCTGGGCAACCACAGGCATTCTAATAGGAGACAATCCCTGCTGACCCCAGGCATTCTAATGGGAGATACTCTTGACTGTCTCCAGGCAGTCTAATGATAGAGACACCTATGCGATTGCAGCCATCATTTTGTTTGTTTGTTTGTCTGTTCGTTTTTTGGATTCTGGCTGTCACCAGGCTGGAGTGCATGGCACGATCTCAGCTCATTGCAACCTCTGCCTCCCAGGTTCAAGTGATTCTCTTGCCTCAGCCTCCCTAATAGCTGGGACTACAGGCATGCACCACAACGCCCAGGTAATTTTTGTATTTTTAGTAGAGACGGGGTTTCACCATGTTGGCCAGGATGGTCTCGATCTTTTGACCTCGGGATCCTCCTGGCTTGGTCTCCCAATGTGCCGGGATTACAGGCATGAGTCACCATGTTCAGCCAACTGCAGTCATTCTTATGGGGCAAACACTTGGCTGAACCCAGGTTTTCTAAAGATACAGACCCACGGGCGACACCAAGCATTCTAATGGGATAGACACCTGGCTGACTCCAGGCATTCTAATAATAGAGACACCTGGGCGAACTCAGCCGTTTTAATGGGAGAGACTTCTGACTGATCACACGAATTCTAATAATAGAGAAAACTGGGCAACCCCTGGCATTCTAGTGAAAGAGAAAACCACTGACCTCAGGCAGTCTAATGACAGAGACACTTGAGAGATCCCTGGTGTACTAATGGAAGAGACTCCCAGCTGACCACAGGCCGTCTAATAATAGAGTCATCTGGGCAACATCAGACATTCTAATTAAAGAGACAACGGGCCAACCCCTGGCAGTCTAATGATAGAGACACCTGGGCAACACCATGCATTCTAATGGGAGAGATTTCTGGCCAAGCACAAGTAGTCTAATTATGGAGATTCCTGGGCGACCCCTGGCATTTTAATGGAAGAGACTCCTGGCCGAATTCAGGCAGTCTAATAATCGGGACACCTATCAACTACAGGCATTTTAATGGAAGAGACTCATTGCAGAACCCAGGCATTCTAAAGGGAGAGACTACTGGCTGAACCCAGGCAGTCTAATGATAAAGACATCTTGGTGACACCAGGCATTCTAATGAGAGAGGTTCCTGGTTGAACCCAGGCAGTCTAACAATAGAGACACCAGGGCGACCCCAGGCATTTTAATCGGAAAGACTCCAAGGCAATCACAGGTATTCTAATAGAGACACCCAGGTGATCTCAAGCATTCTAATAAGTGAGACTTCCAGCTGACCTCAGGCATTTTAATGAAAGAGGCTCCCACTCAACCACAGGCATACTAATGAGAGAGACTCTCAGCAAACCCCAGGCATGCTAATGTGAGAGACACCAAGCCAACCACATGCGTTCTAATTGGAGAGACTCCTGGGCAACCCTAGGCAGTCTAATGATAGAAACACCTGTGCAACCCCAGACATTCTAATGGGAGAGACCCCTGGTTGGCCCCAGGCAGTCTAATGATAGAGACACCTGGGCAACATTTCTGAGTTCTTTGAGGCCTATGGTGAAACAAGCTAACTGTGAAAATGCTTTGTAATGTGTGGAATAATCTCACAGAGATAAAACTTTTTTTTTAATTTAAAAAGTTAACACTCTTTTTGAAGAATCTATGAAAAAACATTTCTGAGAGCATGGAGGCCAATAGTGAAAAACCAAATTTCTTGTGCTAATAACTAGAAACAAGCAGTCTGTGAAAATCCTTTGCCATGTATGAATTAGAGTTAAAACTTCTTTTTGATTCACAAGTGGGAAAGACTCTTCTGTAGAATCTATGAGGGGTCATTACTCAGGTCATGGAGGCCTACGGTAAAAAATAAAATCTCCTGTGATAAAAACTATAAACAAGTTATCAGTGAATATGATTTGAGATACATAGATTCAACTCACAGAAGGGAACGTGTGTTTTAATTCACCAGATTGGAAATACTATTCTTGTAGGATCTATGAAGGCACATTTCTGAACCCATTGAGTCCTTTAGTAAAAAACTGAATATCCCCTGATAAAAACTAGAAACAAGCTATCTGTAAAAATGTTTTGCCATGTATGGATTCCTCTAAAAGGCTTAAACCATTATTTTGATTCACCTGGTTGGAAACACTCTTTTTGTAGAATCTACAAAAGGACATTTCTGAGCTCATTGAGGCCCATAGGATTTTGTGTTTTGATTCATGAGGTTGGAAACACTTTGCAATCAAATCCACAAAAAAAAATTTCTGAGCAAATTCAGGCCTATAGTGAAAAAATGAATATTTCATGATTAAAAACAAGTAATGAACTATCAGTGAAGATTATTTGGGATATGTGGATTCATCTAAAAGACTTGAACCGTTGTTTTGATTCACCTGGTTGGAAACGCTCTTTTTGTAGAATCTATGAAGGAATATTTCTGAGCCCATTGAGACCCATAGTGAAAAACAGAATACCTGTGATAAAAACTAGAAATAAGCTACCTGTGAAAATGCTTTATGATGTGTGAAATCATCTCACAGAGTTAAACCTTTTTTTGATTCAAAAAGTTGGAAACACTTTTTTTGTGGATTCTACTAAGGGAAAATCCTGAGCCCATGGAGGGCTATAGTGAAAAAACAAATATCTCATGATATAAACTAGAAACAAGCTATCTGTGAAAAGCATTTGTGTGTGGATTCATTTCACAGAGTTAAACCTTTGTTTTGATTCAACAAGTTGGAAACACTATTTTTGTAGAACCCATGAAGGGACATTATTGAGTGCATAAATGCCTATAGTGAAAAACAAAATATTTTGCGATAAAAACTAGAAACAAAATATCTGTGAATATGCTTTCAGATGTGTGGATACATTTCAATGAATAAAACCTGTGTTTTGACTTATCTGGTTGGAAACACTCTTTTGTAGAATCTACAAAGGGACAATTTCTGAGCGCATTGAGGACTATAGGAAAAAAATCAAATACTCTGCTATACAATCTCTAAACAAGCTATCTGTGAAAATGCTTGGTGACGTGTGGATTAATCTCACAGAGTGAAACCTCTTTCTTGATTCAACCAGTTGGACCCACGATGAAAACTAAAAGCAAGGTATCTGGGAAAATACTTTCTGATGTGCATTCATCTCACTGAATGGAACTCATGTTTTGATTCACCAGGCTTGAAACACTCTTTTTGTAGAATCTACAAAGGGACATTTCTAAGCACATTGAAGCCTATAAAAAAAACCAAATGTCCTGCAATAAAAACTAGAAACAAGATATCTGCCAAACTGCTCTGTGATGTGCAAGTTCATCACACAGAATGGAACCTGTGTTTTAATTCAACAGATTGGAAGCACTCTTTTTGTAGACTCTATGAAGAAACATTTCTGAGCCCATTTTGGCCTATAGTGAAAAATTGAATGTCTTGTGATAAACACTAGAAACAAGCTCTCAGTGAAAATGCTTTCTGAAGTGTGGATTTATTTCAAGGAATGGAACTTGTATTTTTATTCATCAGGTTGGAAACATGTTTTCTGTAGAATCTATGAGAAAATATTTCTGAGCCAATTGAGGCCAATATTGAAAAACTGAATTTCTTATGATAAAAAGTGGAAACAAGCTATCTGTGAAAATAAATTCTGATGTGCCAATTAATCTCACAGACTTAAACCTTTCTTTTAATTCAACAGTTTGGAAACATTCTTCCTATAGAATCCATGAGGAAATATTTCTGAACCCATTGAGGCCTATACAGAAAAACTGAATATCCCATGATAAAAACTAGAAACAAGCTGTCTGTGAAAATGCTTTTCCATATATATATATTCATCTCACAGATTTAAGCCACTTTTTGATTCACTAGGTTGGAAACACTCTTCTTGTAGAATCTATGACGGGACATTTCTGAACCCATGAAGGCCTATAGTGAATAGGTGGATACCCATGGCAAAAACTACAAATAAACTACCTCTGAAAATGCTTTGTGGTGTGCATATTCATCTCACAGAGCTTAAGCTCTTTTTTGATTCAACAGGTCGGCTACACGAGTATATAGGAAGGGACATTTCTGAGCCCACTAGGGACAATAGTGAAAATCCTAATACTCCATATTGAAAAATAGGAAGAAACTCTCTGTGAGCATTCATCTCACGGATTGGCTCCTGTGTTTTGAATAACGAGGTTGGAACCAGCTTTTTATAGAAAACACAAAGGAGAATTTCTAAGAAGATTGAGGCCAAGAGTAAAAAACTGAATATCACACAATAAAAAAGAGAAACAGGCTATTTGTCTGAATATCACACAATGAAAAAGAGAAACAGGCTATTTGCCAAAATGCTTTGTGATGCATGGATTTATCTAAAAGAGTTAAACCATGGTTGTGATTCACCAGGTTGGAAACACTTTTGTTGTAGGATCAATGAAGGGACATTTCTGAGATCATTGATGTCAGTACTGAAAAACTGAATATTTTGCAATGAAAACTAGAAACAAATTATTAGTGAAAATACTTTCTGATGTGTGGATTCATCTCATCGAATGGGACCTGTGTTT
Source organism: Pongo abelii (assembly GCF_028885655.2). Classification (NCBI taxonomy): domain Eukaryota; kingdom Metazoa; phylum Chordata; class Mammalia; order Primates; family Hominidae; genus Pongo; species Pongo abelii. The sequence goes on along the minus strand of NC_072005.2, from coordinate 32,957,285 downwards.
TGATTCATCAGGCTGGAAACACTTTTATTGCACACTCAATAAAGGGACATTTCTGAGCCCAATGAGGCCTACTGGAAAATCCAAATATCCTGCAATGAAAACTGGGAACAAGCTATCTGCAAAAATAATTTTTGATGTGTGCATTCACCTCACTGAGTCACACTGTTATTTTTATTCACCAGATTGGAAACCCTTTTTTGTAGAATTCACAAAGGGATATTTCTGAGTCCTTTGAGGCCTACAGTGAAAAACTGAATATTCCTCATCAAAAATTAGAAACAAGCTAACTGTAAAAATGTTTTGCCATGTGAGGATCCATCTCACAGTGTTGAACCTTTGTTTTAATTCGACAGTTAGGAAACATTTTTTTTGTAGAATCTGTGAAAAAATATTTATGAGTCTATTGAGGCCTACAATATAAAACCGAATATGCCATGATAAAAACTAGAAACAAGATATCTGTGAAAATGTTTTGTGATGTGTAAATGCATCTCACCGAATGGAACCTGTGTTTGGATTTACCAAATTAGAAGCCCTCTTCTTGTAGAATCTACAAAGGGACATTTCTGAGTTCGTTGAGGCCTATTGTGAAAAACCAAATATCCCCGGATAAAAACTAGAAACAAGCTATGTGTGAAAACTCTTTCTCATTTGTAGATTCATCTCACAGAGTTAAACCTTCGCTTTGATTCAACGGGTTAGAAACACTCTTTCTCTGGAAACAACAGAGTGTAAATTCATCTCACAGTGTTAAACCTTTGTTTTAATTCAACCTGTTAAAAAAACTCTTATTGTAGAAACTAGGCAGGGACATTTCTCAGCTGATTGAGGTCTATTGTGATAAATCAAATATCCCATGATAGAAACTAGAAACAAACTATCCATGAAAATGCTTACTGATGTGTGGATTTATTTCACAGAGTTAAACCTTTTTTTTCAACAGGTTGGAAGCCCTCTTTATAGAAGCTACAAAGGGACATTTCTGAGCCCATTGATGCCAACAGTAAAAAACTGAAAGTCTTGTGATAAAAACAAGAAACAAGCTATTTGTGAAAATGCTATGCAAAGTTTGGATTCATCTCACAGAGTTAAACTTTTGGGTTTACTGAAAACCTTGAAAATACTCTTTTTGTAGAATCTACAAAGGGACATTTCTGAGACCATTGAAGCTGAGAGTGAAAAACAGAATATCCTGAGATGAAAACTGTTATTAAACTATCTGTGAAAATTTTTTGCAATATGTGGATTCATCTCACGAAGATAAATTTTGTTTTGGTTCAAAATGTTGGAAACACTTCTTTGGTAGAATCTAAAATGGGAAATTTCTGAACACTTTCAAGTGTATAGTGAAAGACAAAATATTTTGTGATGAAATCCAAAAATAAGCTACATGTGAAAATGCTTTGTGATGTATGAATTCATCTCACTGAATGAGACCTGTGTTTTGAACCAGGTTGGAAACACTCTTTTTGTAGAATCTATGAAGAGACATTTCTGAGCCCATTGAGGCTTATAGTGAAAAACCGAATATCCGATAAAAAAAAAAACTAGAAACAAGCTATCTGTGAAAATGATTTGTTATGTGTAGATTCATCTCATCGAGTGGAAACTGTATTTTGATTCATCAGGTTGTTAACACTATTTCTGTGGAAACGAAGAAGAAATATTTCTTAGCCCATAAAGGTATGTAGTGAAAAACTGAATTTCCCATGATAAAAACCAGTAAAAAGTTATCTGTAAAATGCTTTGAAATGTGTGGATTTATGTCACAGATTTAAAACTTTGTTTTCATTCAACAGGTTTCAAAAACTCTTTTTGCAGAATCTACAAAAAAAAAAAAAATTTCTAAGCCCATTTAGGCCTACAGTTAAAAAAAGTCCACAAATAAAAACTACAAACAACCTGCCTGTGACAATATTTTGCAATGTGTGCATTTATCTCACAGACTTAAACCTGTGTTTTGATTCAACAGGTTGGAAAAACTCTTTGTACAATCTACAAAAGGACATTTCTGAGCCCATTGAGGCTTATAGTGAAAAACCAAATATCCTATGATAAAAACTAGGAGAAATATATCTATGAAAATGCTTCATGATATATAGATCCATTTCACAAAGTTAAACTTTTGTTTTGGTTCACTAGGTTGGAAACTTTTTTTGTAGAATCTACAAAGGAACATTTATGAGCCCATTGAGGCCTATTGTGAAAAACCAAATATCCTCAGATAAAAGCTAGAAGCAAGCTATCTGTAATAATGCTTTACAATATGTGGATTTATCTCACATAGTTAAAACTTTGTTTTAATTCATCAGGTAAGAAACACTCCTTTTATAGAATCTCTGAGAAAACTTTTCTGAGCTGATTAAGGCCTAGAGGGAATATCTGGTGATAAAAAATAGAAACAAGCTATTTGTGAAAAGGCTTTGTGACGTGTGGATTTATCTCACATCATCAAAACTTTGTTTTGATTCTACAGGTTTGAAACACTGTTTTTGTAGAAACTACAAAGGGACATTTCAGAGCCCATTGAGGCCTATAGTGAAAAACAAAATATCCCGTGATAAAAACTAGAAAGAAGCTATCTGTGAAACTGCTTTGTGATGTGTGGATTCATCTCACAGAGTGAAACCTTTCTTTGAATTCAGCAGGTTGGAAACCCTCTTTTTGTAGAATCTATGAAGGGATATTTCTGAGCCTATTGAGGCCTATACTGAAAGACAAAATATCCCACACTGAAACTAGAAACTAGCTATCTGTGAAAATGCTTTTCTATGTGTGGATTCATTTCACAGGATTAAACCTTTGTTATAATTCAAAAGGTTGAAAATTCTTTTTTAGTAAAATCTACTAAGGGACATTTTTGAGGCCTTAGAGACCTGTTGTTAAACACTGAATATTCTGTGATAAAAGCTAAAAACAAACTATCTGTTAAAATGCTTTGTAATGTGTGGATTAATCTCACCAAATGGAAGCTATGTTTTGAATCACCAGGTTGGAAGCACTTTTTTTGTAGAATCTACAAAGAGACATTTCTGAGCTCATTGAGGCATACAGAGAAAAAACAAATATTCCACAATAAAAACTAGAAATAAACTATCTGTGAAAATGTTTTGTGATGTGTGAATTCATGTCACCAAATGGAACCTGTATTTTGAAACACCATGTTGGGAAATTTTTTTTTGTATAATCTATGAAGGGACATACCTGAGCCCATTGAGCCCTACAGTAAAAAAAGAAATATTTCATGACAAAAGTATAAACAAGCTATCTATGAGAATGCTTTGTGATATATGGATTTATCTAACTGATTTAAACCTATGTTTTGATTGGCCACTTTGGAAACACTCTTTTTGTAGAATCTGCAAAGGGACATTTCTGAGCCCATTGAGACCCATTGTGGAAAACCAAATATCCTGGGATAAAAACTATAAAAAACATCAATCTTTGAAAAAGCTTTTGACATGTGGATTCATCTCAAAGAGTTAAACCTTTGTTTTGATTCAACAGGTTGAAGACACTCTTTTTGTAGACTCAATGAGGAAACATTTCTGAGCCCATTGAGTCCTATAGTGAATAAACAAACATTTCACCATAAAAATTTGAAACAGGATATCTGTGAAAATGCTTTATGATCTGTGGATTTATCTCATGAACAGAACCTGTGTTTTGATTCACCAGGTTGGAAACAATCATTTTGTAGAATCTATGAAGGTACTTTTCTGAGCCCAGCAAATCCTATAGTAAAAAGCCATATATCCTAAGGTAAAAACTAGAAACAAGTTATCTGTGAAAATCCTTAATGATTTGTGGATTCATCTCACTGAAAGAACCTGTGTTTTGATTCACCAGGTTGGTAACACTGTTTTTGTAGAATTTGCAAAGGGACAATTTTGAGCCCACTGAGGCCTATAGTGAAAAACTGGATATCCTGCAATAAAAATTTAAAACAAACCATCTTTGAAAATACTTTGAGATGTGTGGATTTATCTCACAGAGTTCAATCTTTGTTTTGATTCTTCAGCTTGTAAATGCTCTTTTTGCACAATCTATGAGGAGACATTTCTGAGCCTAATGAGGTCTATAGAGAAAAATTGAATATTCTGTGGTAAAATGTAGAAACAAACTATCTGTGAAAATGTTTTGTGATATGTGGATACAACTCATGGTATTACATCTCTGTTTTGATTCACCAGGTTGCAAACACTCTTTTGTAGAATCTACGAAGGGACGTTTCTGAGGTTATTGAGGCCTATAGTGAAAGACAAAATATCTAGTGATAAGAAAGAAAAACAGGCTATCTGTGAGGATGTTTTGTGATGTGTGGAGTCATATCTAGTGATAAGAATGAAAAACAGGCTATCTGTGATGATGTTTTGCGATGTGTGGAGTCATCTCACCGACTTCAACTTTTGTTTTGATTCAACAGGTTGGAAAAACACTTTTTAAAGAATCTGATAAGCAACATTTTTTTCCCATTGAGGACTACAGTGAAAAACTGAATATTTCGAGATAGTAACTAGAAACAAGTTATCTGTGAAAATGCTAAGTTGAGGATTCATATCAAAGAATGTAACCTGTTTTTCAATTCACCAGGTTGAAAACACATTTTTTGTAGAATCTACAAAGTGATATTTGTGAGCCCATTGAGGCCTATTGTGAAGAACAGAATATCAAACAATGAAAACTAGAAACAAGCTATCTGTGAAAATACTCGTGGCTGACTTCAGGCATTCTAATTAAAGAGACTCCTGGCAGACCCCGGGCAGTCTAAGAATAGAAATGCCTTGGCAACCCCAGGCATTCTTTTTTTTTTTTTTTTTTTTTTTTTTTTTTTTTTTTTTTTGAGATGGAGCCTTGCTCCGTCACCCAGGCTGGAGTGCAGTGGTGTGATCTCGGCTCACTGCAAGCTCTGCTTCCTGGAAACCCCAGGCATTCTAATGGGAGAGACTCCCAGCTGATCACAGGCATTTTAATGATAGAGAAACCTGGGTTACCCAAGGCGTCGTTATGGCAGAGACTCCAGGCTGACCCCAGGCATTCTAATTAGAAAGATTTCTTGCCGAATGCAGGCACTCTAATGATACAGACACAAGGCTGACTCCAGCAATTCTAATATGAGAGACTCCTGGCTGACTGCAGGCAGACTAATGATAGAGACACATAGGCAGCTTCAGGTGTATTCATAGGAGAGACTCCTAGCCAACCCCAAGTGGCCTAATGACAGAGACACCTGGGAGAACCCAGGCATTCTAATGGAAGGAATTTCTGGTTGACCCTGGGCAGTCTAATGATAGAGACACTGGGAAATTCCAGGCATCATAATAGGAGACTCCCAGCTGACACCAGGCATTCTAATGGGAGAGACTCCTGACCAAGGCCAGGCACTCTAATGATGGAGACACCTTGGCGACCCCAAGCATTCAAACGGATGAGACTCAAGGCCGACCAAAGGCAGTCTAATGATAGATACACCTGGGAAACCCCATGCATTCCAATGGAAGAGACTTTCCACCAACCCCAGTGTGGAAAGTGGAAAGTTCCTTTTCAAAGTTTCCCTTCTTGTTAAATAATAAATGTTAGAAATAATAGTTTCTTTTAAAAACTAACTTCCTTCAAGCCTCCTTGCTTTAATACTAAGAACTCTTTATTAAGCCCTATCCTATGTAGCTGTTGGACATGAGGGAATAAGTACATTTTATGTCCTCGTACTTTAAGCAAGATATTTGTTCTAGACATGCTCAAGCATGTCCCATCTCACAGCCTATACCCCTTCCTTATTTGGAAATATTACTTTTCTAAGTTCTTTTGCAAGCAACTTCCTCTTTTCCTTTTGTTCTCCATTACCTTTACCTACTTAGGAAAGTTTTAAGTTGTTAGCCAATCGGGTTTAGCTTAGACTGTGAGGTCCAGCTCCCACCAACGGAGATAGGACACAGCAGTAAGGACAAAATGCATAAGGGCTAAATATTCTTGTCCTTGTTTGTTCATTGTGCTCTCATGGCAGGATTGCTGATGGACAGCACTCTTTCTGCAGAAAGTAAAATTGCCTTGCTGAGAACATTCTTTGAGCACTAGTTCTTCTTTTCAGTACAAAGGAATGAGTATTTCTAACACCTAGTCTTTCTAATGATAGAGACATTTGGGCATGCTCAGTCATTCTCATGGGAACAATTCCTGGCCTATCCCAGGCAGTCTAAAAGTAGAGACACCTGGCCGAACCCAAGTGTGACCCCAGGCATTCTAATAGGAGAGACTACTGGCTGACCACAGGCAATCTAATGATACAGTCACATGGGCGACCCCAGAAACTATAATGGGAGAGACCTTAGGCTGACCTCAGGCATTCTAATGATAGAGACAGCTGAGCCAACCCACACGTTCTAATGATAGAGACACCTTGGCTACCCAAGTCATGGAAGAGACTGCCAGCTGACACTAGGCATTCTAACAGGAGAAATTTCTGGCCGACCTCAGGCAGTCTAATGATAGAGATACATTATTGATTCCAGGCATTTTAATTGGAGAAACTCCTGGCCGAACTTAGGCATTTTAATGGGAAAGACTCCTGGCTAATTCCAGGCAGTTTAAGGATACAGACTCCTAGCTGACACCAGGTGTTCTTTTTCTTTTACTTTTTCTTTTCTTTTTTCTTTTGAGTCTCGTTCTGTTCCCCAGGCTGGAGGGCAGTGTCATGATCTTGGCTCACTGCAAGCTCTGCCTCCCAGATTCACACCATTCTCCTGCCTCAGTCTCCTGAGTAACTGGGACTACAGGTGCTTGCCACCATGCCCAGCTAATGTTTCTGTGTTTTTAGTAGAGACGGAGTTTCACTGTGTTAGCCAGGAGGGTCTCCATCTCCTGACCTCGTGATCCACCCCTCTTGGCCTCCCAAAGTTCTGGGATTACAGGTGTGAGCCACCATGCCCAGCCCACTCCAAGTATTCTAATGGGAAAGACTTCTGGCCAACCCCAGACAGTCCAATTATAGAGACACCTGGGCGAATCCAGGCATTTTTAATTGGAGAGACTTGCAACCAAGCTCAGTCAGTCTAATGATAGAGACACCTGAGTGCCTTCAGGAATTCTAATGTGAAAGTCTATTGGCTGGCCCCAGGCATTCTAATGGAAAAGATTCTTGCCTGACACCACGCAGTCTAATATTAACAAAACCTGTGAGACCCCAGGCATTATAATGAGAAAGACTCCTGGACCTGCTCAAGCTGACTAATGATAGAGACACCTGGGCCACGTCAGGCATTCTAAAGAGAGAGACTTCCGGCTGACCCCAGGCATTCTAGTGAAACAGAAACCACGAAAAGCCAAGGCATTGTAATGGGAGAAACTTCTGGTTGACCCTGGACAGTCTAATAATAGAGACAACTGGGAAACCCCAGGCATTCTAATGGGAGAAAGCCCTGGCCAACCCCAAGCAGTCTAATGATACAGACACCTGAACAACCCTAGTCATTCTAATGGGAGAGCACCTGGCTGGCCCCAGGCATTTTAATGGGAGGTTCCTGAAACGCCGCATACAGTCTAATGATAGAGGCAACTTGAAGATCCCAGGCATTCTAATGGGAGAGACTCCCAGCTGACAACAGGCAGTCTAATGTTACAGACACCTGCGGGATTCCAGGCATTCTAAAGGGAGAGACTCCTGGTCAACACCAGGCAGTCTAATAATAAAGACACCTGGACAACCCCATTCATTCTAACAAGAAAGACTCCTGACTGAGTCCAGGCAGTCTAATGATAAGTCTTTATGAGACACCAAGGCTACCACAGGCATTCTAATTTAAGAGACTCCAAGGTGACCCCAGGCCGTCTAACGATAGAGACACCTGGGTGAGCCCAGGCATTTGAATGGGAGAGACAGCCGGCCGACCACAGGCAGTCTAATGATAGAGACAACAGGGTGGCCGTAGGCATTCTAATAGGAGAGATTCCCGAACTAACCCAAGTATTTTAATGATAGAGGCTCCTGGGGCACCCCAGGCATTTTGATTGGAGGGACTCCCAGCCTACCCCATTCTCTTGGGACCTACTTTTGGCTGATTCCAGGCAGTCTAATTATAGATACACCTGAACGACCTCAGGCATTCTAATTGGAGAGATTCCCATCTAACCACAGGCTATCTAATGATAGAGACAACTGAGCCACTTCAGGCATTTCAAGGAAAGAGACTGTAGGTTGACACCAGGCATTCTAATGGTAAAGATACCTTTGCAATGCCAGGCATTCTAACAGCAGAACTCAGGCATTCTAATGAAAGAAACTCCTGGCCGACCCCAGGCTGCCTAATGATAGAGATATCTGGGCGACTTTTGGCATTCCAGTAAGAGAAACTCCCAGCCAGCCACAGGCATTCTATGCTAAAGATACCTGGACCACCCCAAGCATTATAATGGGAGATACTCCAAGGTACCCAAGTCATTACAATGGGAGAAACTTCTAGCTGACCCTGGCAGTCAATGGATAGAGACACCCGGGAAACCCCAGGTATTCTAATGGCAGGGATTCACTGCCAAATCCAGGCAGCTTAATGACAGAGACATCTGGGTGACCCAAGTCATTTTAATGGTAGAGATTTCCAGTGGACTTCAGGAAGTCTAATGATAGAGACACCTGGGAGATCCCAGGCATTCTAATTTGAGAGACACCTGGCCAACCCCAGGCAGTCTAATGAGAGAGGCACCTGTGTGACCCAAAGCATTATACTGAAAAAGACCCTCGGCTGACCCCGCAGGGCCAATTGACAGAGACATCTGGGTGACAGCAGGCATTCTAATGAAGGAAATGCTTGGCCAACCCCAGGCAATTAATTATAGAAACACCTGGGTGATGTAAGACATTCTAATAGGAGAGACTCCTGGTTAAGCCCAGGCAGTCTAATGATAGAGACACCTGGTCACACCCAGGCATTTTAAAGGAAGACAATCCTGGCCAATGCCAGACAGTTTAATTATAGAGACACCAGGTGATTACAGTCATTCTAATGGAAGAGACTTCTGGATAACTCCAGTCATTCTAATGGGAAAGACTCATGGTTGACCCCAGGCCATCTAAGAATAAAGACACCTGGTTGACCACAGGTATTCTAATGGGAGAGACTCCCAGGTGACCCCAGGCAATCTAATGACAGAGACACCTTAAGGACCTCAGGCATTTTAAAGAGAGACCCACCCAGTTGAACCCAGGCAGTCTAATGATAGAGACACAATATCAACCCCAGGCATTCTAATGGGAAAGACTCCCAGCGGACCCCAGGCATTTTAATGGGAGACTTGTGGCTGACCACAGGCAATGTTAGGATAAAGACACCTGGGCGGCCACAGGCATTCTAATGGGAGAGACTCCTGGCCGACCCCTGAGGGCCTAATTATAGACACACGGGGCTATTACAGTCATTCTAATAATAGAGACACCTGGGCGACCCCAGGCATTCTAACTAGAAAGACTCCCAGCTGAATACAGGCAGGCTAATGATAGAGACAACTGGGTGACCCCAGGCATTCTATGGAGAGACTTCTGGTCAAGCCCAGGAAGCCTAATTATAGGTATGCCTGAAAAAACCCAGGCATTATAATGGAAGAGACTCCTGGTGGACCCAGAGCAGTATAATAGAGCCACCTGGGTGACCCCAGGCATTCTAATGATAGAGATTTACAGCCAACCGCAGGCAGTCTAATGATGGAAACACCTGGGTGACCCCAGGCATTCTAATGGGAAAGACTCCTGGAGGACCTTAGGCATTCTAATGATATAGACACCTGAGTGACAACAGGGCATTCTAATTAGAGAGAGACTATCAGCCGCCTCATGCATTCTAATGGCAGAAAAACATGGCTGGCCCAAGGCAGTTTAAGGATAGGGACACTTGGGCCTCCCCAGACATTCTAATGGGAAAGACTCCTGGCCGACCTCAGGCATTCTAAAGATAGAGACACCTGGGTGACACAAGGCATTCTCATGGGAGAGACACCTGGCTGACCACAGGCAGTCTAACAAGAGAGACCTGGGCATCTCCAGGCATTCTGATAGAAGATATTCCCGCGGATTCCAGCAGTCTAATAACAGAGACAGCTAAACGACCTCAGGCATTCAAATGGGAGAAACTCCTGGCCCACCCCAGGCATTCTAATGGTAGTGACTCTTGGCCAACACCATGCAGTTTAATAATAAAGACACCTGGGTGACACCAGACATTTTAGTAGGAGAGACTCCTGGATAACACAAGGCAGTCTAATGATAGAGACAACTGGGCGACTTCTGGCATTCTAATGGGAGAGATTCCCGTCTGACCCCTGGCAGTCTAAAGATAGGAACAACTGGGTGACACAGGCATTCTAATGGAAGAGGCTCCTGGGAGATGCTAGGCAGTTCAATGATAGAGACCCCTAGGCAACCCAAGGCATTCTAATGGGAGAGACTTGAGGTCGACCACAGGCATTCTAAAATAAGAGATTTCTGGCAGAACTAAGGCAGTCTAATGATAGAAACACCTGGGTGACCCAAGGCATTCAAATGGGAGAGACTCCTGGAAGAACCTAGGCATTCTAATTGTAGAGACAACCGGGCAACCACAGATATTCTAATGTGAATGACTCCTGGCCGAACCTAGACAGTCTAATGATAGAAACACCTGGGCAATGCCAGGCATTCTAATGGGAGAGACTCCTGGCCGAATCCAGGCTGTCTAATAATAAAGACCCCTGGGTGATTTTAGGCATTTTAATTGGAAAGACTCCTGGCTGACCCTAGGCATTCTAATGGTAGAGACACCTGGGTGACAGTAGGAGTTCTACTGGGAGACACTCCTGGCCTATCCCAGGCATTCTAATGATAAAAACAACTGGGTGATCCCAGGAATTATAATGGGAAAGACTCCCTGCCAACCACAGGAATTCTAATGGGAAAGACTTCCAGCCCACCCCAAGCATTCTAATAAAAGAGACTCCCAGCCAACCCCAGTGAGTCTAATGATAGAAAGGCATGGGCGACAGCATGCATTCTAATGGGAAAGACTCCCAGAAGACCCTAGGTATTATAATAAAGACACCTGGGCCACCCCAGGAATTCTAATCCAAAAGACTCCTGGCCGATGCCAGGCATTCTAATGGGAGAGACCCCTGGCTGACCCCAGGCAGTCTAATGATAAGGACACCTGGTCGATTTTAGGCATTTTGATGAGAGAGACTCTTGGCCAAACCCAGGTAATTATAGAGACACCAGGGCGACATCAGTCATCCTAATACCAGAGACTCTTGGTCGACACTAGGCAGTCTAAGAATAATTAAACCTGGGTGATCCCATGCATTTCAATGGGAGAGACTCTTAACTTACCCAGACAATGTAATTATAGAGACACCTGGGAGACACCAGTCATTCTAATGATAGAGGATGCTGGCTTACCCCAGGCAGACTAATGGTAGAGACACCTGGGAGACGCCAGGCATTTTAATGGGAGAGACTCCCTGCCTACCCTAGGAAGTCTAACGATAGAGACACCTAGGCTACTGCAGGCATTCTAATGAAAGAGACTCCTGGCTGGCCCCAGGAAGTTTAACGATAAAGACACCTGGGCTACACCAGGCAGTCTCATGATAGTGACAGCTTGGTGTCCTCAGGCATTCTAATGGGAGAGACTCCTGACCGACCCAGGCAGTCTACTTACAGACGGACATGAACAGCTTCAGGCATTCTAATGGGAGAGACTTTCGGAAGAATGCAGGCATTCTTTTGAAAGAGAGTTTTGGCTGACCACAAAAAGTCTAATTATACAGACATCTAGATGACCCTAGGCATTCTAATGGAGGTGAGACTCCCCACTGACTCCAGTCATTCTAATAATAGAGACACCTGGGCGACCCCAAGCATTCTAACTGGAGAGGCTTCCAGCCTACCCCAAACATTCTAATGGGAGACTCCTGGCTGACCCTAGGCAGTTTAAGGATAGAGACACGTGAGCGACCCTAGGCATTCTAATGGGAGAGACACCTGGTTGAACCCAGGGAGTCTAATTACAGAGACATCTAGGCAACACTAGGAATTCAAATGAGAGAGACTCCTGGCCAACCCTAAGCAGTCTAATGATAGAGACACCTGAGCGACCCCAGGCATTGTAATGGGAGAGACTCCTGGTTGAACCCAGGAAGTCTAATTACAGGCATCTGGGTAACACTAGGATTCGAATGGGAGAGGCTCCTGGTCAACCCTAAGCAGTCTAATGATAGAGACACCTGGGCGACCTTAGGCATTGTAATGAAATAGACTCACTACCAAACCCAGACAGCCTAATAATAGAGACACCTGGGTGACCCCAGGCATTCTAATTAAAGAGAATTTGGGCCAACACCAGGCATTCTAATGAGAGACTCCTGGCTGAATGCAGGCCGTCTAAGAATAAAGACACCTGGACGACCTCTGGCATTCTAATGGGAGAAGATCCTGGCAGACCCCAGGTATTCTAATTATAGACACACATTGGCATCTTCAGGCATTCTAACGAGAGAAGTTTTGGATGAACCCAGGCAGTCTAATGTTAGAGACTCCTAGGCAACCCCAGGCATTTTAATGAGAGAGACTCTCAACTGACCCTGGGCTGTCCAATGATGGAAGCAAATGGGCAACCAACCACAGGGATTCTCATTCGAGAGACTCCTGGTGGATTCCTGGTAGAATAATTAAAGAGACACCTAGGTGACCACAGGTATTCTAATGAGAGAGATTCCTAGCCAACTCCAGGCAGTCTAATGTTAGAGGCACATGGGCAACCCCACATGTTCTAATGGGAGAGACTTCCAGTCAGCCCAAGGCATTCTAATGGGAGAAACTCCTGGCCGACCCCAGGCAGCCCAATGATAGAGACCCCTGGGCGACTCCAGTCATTCTAATTGGAGAGACGCCCGGCCGACCCCAGGCAGTCTAATGATACAGACACCTGGACAATCCCAGTCATTCTAATGGTAGGGATTCTTGGCCAGCCCTATGCATTCTAATGGAGAGATTTTGGCTGACACCAGGCAGTCAAACGATAGAGACGCCTGGTTGACCCAAGGCATTCTAATGTAGAGACTCCCGGTCGATGCCAGGCAGTTTAATGATAGAGACACCTGGGTGGCTACAGGCATTCTAATGGGAGAGACTCCTGGCCAAACCCAGACATTCTAATGATAGAGAAACATGAGCAACCATAGGCATTCTAATGGGAAAGACTCCCAGTCAAATGCAGGTATTATTCCTGGCTGACTCCAGGCAGTCTAATTATACAGACATCTAAATTACCCCAGGCATTCTAATGGGTGAGACTCCCAGCCGAACACAGACATTCTAATGATGAGCCACCTAGGCAACCAATGGCATTCTAATTGAAGAGGTTCTCGGCCGACCCCAAGCATTCTCTTGGGAGAGATTTAGGCCAACCCCTGGCAATTTAAGGTTAGAGGCCCCTGGGCGTCCCCAGGCATTCTAATGAAGGAGACTTCTGGCCAAACCCTGGAAGTATAATAATAAAGACACTTGGGCAACTTCAGGAGTTGTAATGGGAGAGATATCCGATGGAACCCAGGTGGTCTAATGGTAGAGGCACCTGGGCGACCCCAGGCATTCTAATGGGAGGAACTCCGGGACAACCTCAAGCATTCTAATGAGAGACTCCTGGCCAACAGCAGGCAGTATAAGCATAGAGACACCTGGGCGACCACAGGCATTCTAATGGGAGAGACTCCTAACCAATCCCTGGCAGTCTAACTATGGAGACACCTGGGCGATTTTAGGAATTTTAATGGGAGAGACTTCTGGATGAACTCAGGCAGTCTAATGAAAGAGCTACATGAGCAAACCCAGGCATTCTAATGGAAGAGACTCCCAGTCGAACCCAGGCAGACTAGTGATAGAGACACCTGGATGACCCCAGGCATTCTACTGGGAGAGACCCCTGGCCAATTCCAGGCAGCCTAGAGATGGAGACACCTGGGCGACTCCAGACATTTTAATGGGAGAGACTCATGGAAGAGCCTGGCAGCCTAATTATAGAGACATTTAGGCAAACCCAGGAATTATAATGGGAGAGACTCCTGGCTGATCCAAAGCAGTCTAATGATAGAGACACCTGGGTGATCCTAGGCATTCTAATGGGAGAGACTCACGGCCAACGGCAGGCATTCTAGTGAGGGAAACATTTGGCCGACCCGTGTCATTGTAATGGGAGAGACTCCTGGATGACTTCAAGAATTCTAATGATAGAGAAAAATGGATGGCTCCAGGCATTCTAATTGAAGAGACTCCCGGATAGCCCCAGGCTTTCTAATAATAGAGACATCTTGGAGATGCCAGGCATTCTAATAGAAAAAACTTCCAACCGACCACAAGAATTTTGATGGCATTTTAATGGGAGAAATTTTCAGCAGACACCAGGTATTCCTTTGGGAGAGACTCCTGGCTGACCCCAGTCTAGTTATAGAGAAACCTCACGACCTTAGGCATTCTAAAGTGAAAGACTCCTGGCCTACTCCAGGCATTCTAATATTAGAGACACCAGGATGACATCAGTCATTCTAATGGGAGATACTCCCTCCGACCCCAAGCATTCTAATGTGGAGACTTCCGGCCGACACCAGCAAGTCTAATGCTAGAGAGCCCTGGGTGACTCCAGGCATTCTAATGGGAGAGACTCCCAGCAGACCGCATGCAGTCTAATAATAGAAAAACCTGTGCCGCCCCAGGCATTCTAATGGGAGAGATCACTAACTGAGCCCAAGCAGTCTAATTATAAAGACACCTAGGTGACCCCAGGCATTCTAATAGGAGAGATTCTGGGAGACCCAAGACACTATAATGATACAGACACCTGGACAACCCCAGTCATTCTAGTAAGAGACTTTCAGCCCCAGGAATTCTAATGAAGAAACTCCTGGCCGACCTCAGGCAATCTAAAGAGTAAGACTCCTGGTTCACACCAGACATTCTAATGGAAAACACTCCTGGCCAACCGCAGGTAGCCTAATGATAAAGACACTTGGGTGATCTCAGGGATTCTAATGGGAGAGACTTTCAGCTGACCGCAGGCACTCTAATGATGGAGACACCTGGGAGACACCAGGCATTTTCATGGAAAGGACTCCTGTCCCACCATGGGCATTCTAAAAATAAAGCCTACTGGGCGACCCCAAGCATTCTAATGGGAGAGACTTCTGGCCGACTTCTGGCAGTCTAATAATAGAGACACCTGGGCAACTCCAGGCATTCTAATTGGAGAGACTCCCGGATGGCCCCAGGCTTTCTAATAATAGAGACACCATGGAGAGCCCAGGCATTCTAATAGAAAAGACTCTCAACTGACCACAAGCATTCTAATGGCAGAGACTCCTGGCTGACACCAGGCAGTCTAATGATGGAGACATCTGGTTTGCCACAGGCGTTTTAATGGGAGAGACTCCTCGTTGACCCCAGGCAGTCTGATTATAGAGACAGTTGGGCATCCACAGTCTTTATAATTGGAGAGATTTTTGGTTGACCCCAGGCATTCTAATGAAAGGGACCTCTGGCTGACCACAGGCAGTCTAAGAATAAGGACACCTGGCTGAGCAAAACCAGTCTTTATAGAGACACCTTGGTGACACCAGGCGTTCTAATGGGAGACACTGCCAGCCAACCCCATTCATTTTAATGATAGAGATACCTGAACCACCCAAGGCATTTTAATGGGAGAGACTCCCAGCCAACCCCACACATTCTAATGATAGAGACACCTGGGCGACCGCAGGCATTCTAATGCGAGAGACTTCCGGCCAACCTCGGGCATTCTAATGGGAGAGACTCCTGGACATTCCCAGGACATCTAATGATAGAGACACCTGAGCGACCACAGACTTTCTAATGGGAGAGTCTCCTGTCCAATCCGAGAAAGCATAATGATAGAGATAAGTAGACGACCCCCAGCATTTTAATACGAAAGGCTCTGGACTACCCGAGGCATTCTAATGGAAGAGACTCACGGCCAACCGAAGGTATTCTAATGGGAGACTCTTGGCCGACACCAGTCAGTCTAATGATAGAGATACATGGTTTACCACAGACATTCTAATGGGAGAGACAATTGGCAGACCCCAGACAGCCTAGTGATAGAGACATTTGGGTGACCTTGGGCATTCTAAAGGGAGAGACTCTCGGTAGACCCCAAGCAGTCTAATGATAGAGATGCCTGGGTGACCCCAGGCATTGTAATGAGAGAGACTCTCGGTCAATCCCAGGCAGTCTAATGATAGAGACACCTGGGCAACTCCAGGCATTCTAATAGGAGATAATCTAGGCTGACCCCGAGCATTCTAATGAAAGACTCCAGGCCAACCCCAGGAAGTCTAAGGATGGAGACACCTGACCCACCCCAGGTATTCAACATGGCCTTGCTGACCCCAAACATTCTAATTATAGAGACACCTGGGTCACCTCAGACATTCTAATAAGAGAAGCTCCTGGTCGATCCAAGGCAGTCTAATGATACAGACACATGGGAAACATCAGACATTCCATTGGGCAGATTAGGTAGTCTAATTACAGAAACACCTGGGCGACCTCCGGCATTCTAAAAGGAGGGACTCCCAGCTGACACAATGCAGTCTAATGATAGAGACACCTGGTTGATTCCAGGCACTCAGATTAGAGAGACTCCTGTCTGTCCCCAGGCAGTTTGATTATTAGAGACAACTGGGCAACTCCAGGCAGTCTAATACAGAGACTCCTGGCTGACACCAGGCAGTCTAATAAAAAAGACACCTAGACGACCCCAGTCATTATAATGGAAGAGAATCCCCGATGACCACAGGCATTCTAATAGAAGAGACTTCTGGCCTATCCAAGGCAGTCTAAGGATAGAGACAACTGGGCGAAAACAGGTATCCTAAAGGGAGAGACTTTTGACCTTATCCAGGCAGTCTAATTATAGAGACAGCTCGGCGACCCCAGACATTCTAACAGGAGAGACTCTGGCCCAACCCCATCCAGTCTAATGATAGAGATACCTGCGTGACTCCAGGCATTCTAATGGGAGAGACTTTGGGCAGACCCCAGGCATTCTAGTGGGAGAGACTCCTGGCTGACCCAAGACAGTCTAAGAATGAAGACACCTGGGCGACGCCAGGCATTCTAATGTGAGAGACACCTTGTTAACCACAGGCAGTCTAATTATAGGGACACTTGGGCCACCCCACATATTATAATGGCAGAGTCTCCTGGCCAACCCAGGGCAGTCTCATTATAGAGACATCTGAGTGACACCAGGCATTATAATCGGAGAGCCTGCTCTCTGACCCAATACATTCTAATGGTAGAGACAGCTTCAAGAGTCATGGCATTTTAATGGGAGAAATTTTTGTCTAAACCCAAGCATTTTAAAGGTAGAGACACCTGGGAGAGTCTAGACATTCTAGTGGAAGAGACTTCCAGCCGACCCCAGGCATTCTAATGGGAGAGACTCATGGGAGACTGCAGCCATGCTAATTGGAGAGTCATCTGTCTGAAGCGAGGAAGCCTAATGATAAAGACAACTAGGCCGACAAATGGACTCTTGGCCGACCCCAGGTAGTCTAATGACAGAAACACCTAGGCGATTCCCAGAATTCTAATGGAAGAGGCTCCCAGCCCACCCCTAGAAGTCTAATAATAGAGACACCTGGGCGATGCTTGGCATTCTAATGGGAGAGACTTTTGTCTAAACCCAGGTGGTCTAATTATAGAGACACCTGAGAGATCCCAGGCATTGTACTGACAGAGAATCCTGGTTGACTCCAGGCATTCTAATTATAGAGACACCTGAAGACCACTGTCATTCTAATGGGAGAGACTCTTGACCAACCCCAGGCAGTCTAATTTCAGAGACACCTCTGCGACCACTGGCATTCTAATGGGAGAAACTCCCAGCAGACCCCAGGCATTTTAATGATAGAGGCAACTTGGTGACCCCAGAAATTCTAAAAAGAGAGACTCTTATCCGACCCCAGGCAATCCAATGGGAGAGACTTCTGGCTGACCTCAGGTAGTCTAATGATAGAGACACATGGTCGACCCCAGGCATTTTAATGGAGAGACTCCTGGCCAACCCAAGGTAGTGTAATTATAGAGACACCTGGGCCACCACAGTCATTCTAATAGGAAAGACTCCCAGAGGAATCCAGGTATTCTAATTGGAGAATCTCCTGGCCAACCCCAGGCAGTCTAAGAATAGGGACTCCTGGGCAAACTCAGGCATTTGAATGGGAGAGACTCCTGGCTGACCTCAGGCAGTCTAATGATAGAGACACCTTTTCATCCCCAAGCATTCCAATGGGAGAAACTCCCACCTGACCCCAGGCAGTCTAGTGATAGAGACACCTGGGTGACCCAAGCATTTTAATTGGAGAGACTTCTGGCTGATACCAGGCAGTCTAATGATAGAAACACCTGGGTGACCCTAGACATTTTTGTGGGAGACTCCTGGCTGACCCCAGGAAGTCTAATTATAGAGACACCTTGTTGACCCTAGGCATTATAATGGGAGAAACTACTGGTGGACCCAGACAGTCTAATTATAGAAACACCTGGGCAACCCTAGGTATTTTAATGGGAGAAACTACTGGTGGACCCAGACAGTCTAATTATGGAAACACCTGGGTGACCCTAGTCATTCTAATGAAATAGGTTTTCGGACAAAATCAGATATTCTAATGAAAGAGGCTCCAGACCAACCCCAGGGTGCATAATAATAGAGACACCTGGCGGACCCCAGTCATTCTAATAAAAGAGACTCCCAGCCAATCCCTGGCATTTTCTTGGGAAAGTCTCCTGGCTGACCCCAGGCAATCAAATTCTAGAGAAACATAAGTGACCCCAGGCATTTTAATGGGAGAGTCTCCTGGTGGACCCCAGGTAGTGTAATTATAGAGATACTTGGTCGACCCCAGGCATTGTAATAAGAGAGACTCCAAGCCAACCCCAGACATTATATAATAGAGACACCTTGACCACCCCAGGCATTCTAATGGGACAGACTCTTGGCAGATTCCAGGCATTCTAGTAGGAGGGACTCTTAGCTGACCCAATGCAGTGTAATAATAAAGACACCTAGGTGAACTTAGGCATTCTAATGGGAGAGACTCTTGGCTGACTACAGGCAGTCTAATGATAGAGACACCTGGGCAATGACAGGCATTCTAATGGGAAGGACTCCCACTTGACTCTAGGCATTTTAATTGGAGAGATTCCTGGCTGTTCTCAGGCAGTCTAATGATAGAGATACCCAAGCGATCATAGGCAATCTTACGGGAGTAACTCCTGTCGGACCCCTGGCAGTCTAATAATAGAGACAGCTGGGCAACCCAAGGCATTTTAATGGGAGAGACTCCTGGCTGACTCCAGGCACTCTAATTGTAGAGACACCTGGGCGACCCCAGGCATTATAATGAGAGGCACTCCCAGCCAACCCCAAGAAGTCTCATGGTAGAGACACCTGGGTGACCCTGGGCATGCTAATGGGAGAAATTTCTGTCCAAACCTGGGAATTTTAATAATAGAGTCACCTGGGCGACTTCAGGCATTCTAAAAATAGTAACATTGGGCCAACCTCAAGAATTATAATGGGAGAGACACCCAGCCAACCCCAGGCAGTCTAATGTTAGAGACAGCTCATCAATTCTAGGCATTCTAATGGGAGAAACTCCTGGCTGACTCAGGCAGTCTAATTATAGAGACCTGGGAGATCCCAGTCATTCTAATGGGATAGACTCTGGGAAAACCCAGATATTCTAATTGGAGAGACTCCTGGCCGAGCCCAGGCAGTCTAAATGTCGAGACACCTGTGCAAACCTAAGCATTCTAATGTGAGAGACACCAGGCCAACCCCAGGCAGTTTAATGACAGACACACCTGGGTGGCTCCAGGCATTCTGATGGGAGGGACTCCTGGGGGACCCCAGGCATTTTAATGGGATAGCCTCTTAGCCGACACCAGGCAGTCTAAGAATGAAAACACTTGGCTGACCCCAGGCATTCTAATGGGAGAGACTCCTTGCTGACCCTATGCAGTTTAATGATAGAGACACCTGGGCGACCCTCCAGGCATTCCAATGAGAGAAACTCCTGGCCAACCCCAGGTAGCCTAATGACAGAAACACCTGGGAGACCTTCAGCATTCTAATGAGAAAGACTCCCAGCCAACCCCAGGCAGTCTAATGATAAACACCTCAGTGACTCCTGGCATTCTAATGAGAGACTTTTGTCTGACCTTAGGTGGTCTAATTATAGAGACAATTTGGCCACCACAGGCATTCATATGGGAGAGACTCCCAGCCAAGCACAGTCAGTCAAATAATAAAGACACCTTGGAGACCCCAGACATTGTAATGGGAAAGACTCCTGGCCAACCCCAGGCAGTTTAATTATAGAGAAACCTGGGTCACCAGAGTCATTCTAATGGGAGAGACTCTCAGAAGAAACCAGGCATTCTAATGGGAGAGAGTTTTTGCTTACCCTATGCAGTCTAATTATAAAGACACCTGGGCGTCCCAGGCATTCTAATGAAAGAGACTCCCAGCCACTCTTAGGGAGTCTAACGATGGAGAAATATGTGAGACAAAAGCCATTCTAATGAGAGAGACTCCCTGATGACCCCAGGCATTCTTTTTGGAGAGACTCCTGGCTGGCCTCAGTCAGTCTAATAATAGAGATAGTTGGGCCACCACAGGTATTCTAACAGGAAAGACTGCTTTCTGACCCCAGGCATTCTAATGATAGAGACATCTGAACAATCCCAGGCATTCTAATGGGAGAGATTCCTGGTCGACCCCAGGCAGTCTTACAGTAAAAACACCTGCACGCACCCAGACATTCTAATGGGAGAGAGTTTCAGGCGACCCCAGGCAGTCTAATGATAGAGACACTTGGGCGACTGTAGGCATTCTAATGGGAGAGACTCCCCGCTGACCCCAGGCATTCTAATGCAGAGACTCCTGGCCTACCCCAGGCAGCCTAAGGAGAGAGACACCTGGGTGACCCCAGGCATTTTAATGGGAGAGACTCCCCGCTGACCCCAGGCATTCTAATGCAGAGACTCCTGGCCTACCCCAGGCAGCCTAAGGAGAGAGACACCTGGGTGACCCCAGGCATTTTAATGGGAGAGATTCTTTCTGACCACAGGCAGTTTAATTATAGAGATACTTGGGTGACCCCAGACATTCTAATGGAAAAGTCCTTTGGCCAACTTCAGGCAGTCTAGTGATAGAGACACCTGGGTGACCACATGCATTCCAATGGGAGAGACTCCTGGCTGTCCCTAGATAGTCTAATGTCAGAATCACGTGGGTGGCCTGTGGCATTCTAATGGGAGAGACTGCCGGCCAACTGCAGAGAGTGTAATGATAAAGACACTTGGGTGATCTCAGGCACTTTAATGGGAGAGATTTCCACCAACCCCGGGCAGTCTAATGATACAGACGCTTGGCTGACCCCAGGTATTCTAAAGGGAGAGACTCCCAGCCAACTATAAGCAGTCTAATGTTAGAGACAGCTGGGTGATCTCAGGCATTTTAATGAAAGAGATTCACAGCTGAACCCAGGCATTCTACCGATATAGATAACTGGGCCACTCTAGGCATTCTAATGGGAGAGACTCTTGGCTGACTTTGGTATTTTAATGGGAGAGACTTCTTGCCAACACCAGGCAATGTAATGATGGAGACATCTTAGCAAACCCATGTATTCTAGTGGAAGAGACTCCTGGCTGACACTAGGCAGTCTAAGGTTGGTATACCTGGTCAACTTTAGGCATTCTAATGGGAGAGACTCTCAGCCAACCCCTGGAAGTCTAATGATGAGAAAAGTGGGGGTTTGCCAGGATTCTAAAGGAAGAAACTCCTGTCTGACCCCAGGAAGTGTAATGATAGAGATACCTTGGCAACCCTATGCATTCTAGTGGGAGAGACTCCTGGCTGACACCAAGCAGTCTAATGATAAAGACAACAGGGTGACCCCAGGTATTCTAATGGGAGACTCTACAAGCCTACCCAAGGTTTAACTCTGTGAGATGAATCCGCACATCATATAGCAGTTTCACAGGTAACATCTTTCTCTTTTTATCTGGGAATATTCAGTTTTTCACCTTAGGTCAAAAAGGGCTCCCACAGATCCCTTTCCTGATTCTACCAAAAGAGTGTTTCCAACCTGCTGAATCAATAGAAAAGTTAAACTCTGTGAGTAGAATCCGCACATCACAAAGTAGTTTCACTAAAAGCTTCTTTCTAGTTTTTATCTTTGAATATTCCATTTTTCACAGTGTGCTACAATGGGCTTGCAAATGTCCCTTCGCAGATTCTAGCAACAGAGTGTTTGCAACTTGCTGATTCAAAAGAAAGTTTTAAGCCTTTGAGCTGATTCCACACTTAACAAAGCAGTTTCACAGATAGCTTCTTGATAGTTTTTATGTGGGGATATTCTGTTTTTCACCATAGTCCTCTAAGGGCTTATAAATGTTCCTTCGCAGATTCTATCGAAAGATTGTTTCCAACTTGCTGTATCAATAGAAGGCTTTAACTCTGTGCAATGACTCCACACATCACAGAGCACTTCACAGATAGCTTCTTTCTAGTTTTCATCTGGGAATATTTTCTTTTTCACAATAGGCCTCTAGGGTCTCCAAAATGTCCCTTCACAGATTCTGCAAAATGAGTGTTTCAAAGCTGTGGAATGAAAGGAAAGGTTTAAGCCTGTAAGATAAATCCACACAGCAAAAAAGCAGTTTCACTGATCATTTCTTTATAGTTTTTATCTGAGGATATTAGGTTTTTCACCATAGGCCTAAAAGGGCTCCCAAATGTCCCTTTGCAGATTCTACAAAAAGTGTTTCCAACCTACTGAATCAATAGAAAGATTTAACCCTGTGAGATAAATTCACAAATCACAATGCAGTTTCAGAAATCACTTCTTTCTAGTTTTTATCTGGGGATATGCATTATTTCTCCTTAGTCTTCCATGGGCTGTGATAAGTTCCTATGCAGATTCCACCAAAAGACTGTTTACAGCCTGCTGAATCAAAACAAAGTTTTGATTCTGTGAGCTAAATCAAAACATCACAAAGCAGTTTCACTGACAGCTCCTTTCTAGTTTTGATCTTGGGATATTTGGTTTTCATCCATAGGCCTCAATGCGTTCTGAAATATCCTGTCGCTGATTCTACAGATGAGTGTCTCCAACCTATTGAATAAAAAAAAAAAGTTGAAATCTGTTAGATGAATTGCACATCACAAAGCAGTTTCACAGATAGTTTCCTTCAGGTTTTTATCTGGAAATATTGGATTGTTCACCATAGGACTCAATGGGCTCCACAATGTCTCTTCACAGAGTCTACAAAAACGAGTGTTTCCAACCTGATGAATCCAAGGAAATGTTTAACTCAGTGAGATGAATCCACACTTAACAATGCAGTTTCAAATATAGCTTCTTTCTAGTTTTTATCGAGGTATATTCAGTTTTTCACAATAGGCCTCTAAGGGATCCTAAGTGTCCGTTGGTAGATTCTACCAAAAGAGTGATTCCAACTTGTTGATTCAATATAAAGGTTTATCTCTTTAAGATAAATCCAGACATCACAAATAAGTTAAACAGATAGCTTCTTTCTAGTTTTTAATCTGGAGTTACTGAGTTTTTAACTATAGGCCCTTATGGGCTTGTAAATGTCCCTTCACAGATACTAACTAAAGAGTGTTTCATACCTGCTGTGTTATAACAAAGGTTTAACTTTGTGAGATGAATCCATACAACAGAAAGCAGTTACATGTTTAGCTTTTTTCTACTTTTTATCTGGGGATATTCTGTTTTTCACCATAGACCTCTATGGGCTCTTAAATATCCCTTCACAGATTCTATCTAAAACATTTTTCAAACACGCTATATTGATAGAAAGGTTGAATTCTGTTAGGTGAATAAATACATCCCAAACAGTTTCACAAAGAGCTTCCTTATGGTTTTTTTCTGTGGATTTTCAGTTTTTCATTATAGGCCTAAAAGGTCTCACAAATGCCCCTTTGCAGATTCTACAAAAAGGTGTTTCCAACCTACTAAATCAAAAGAAAATTTTAACTCTGTGAGATGAATCCACGCATCACAAAGCAGATTCACTGATAGCTTCTTTCTAGTTTTTATCTGGGGATATTATGTTATTTACCATAGGCCTCAAAAGGATCCCAAATGTCCTTTCACAGATTCTATCCAAAGAGTGTTTGTTTCCAACCTGCTGAATCAAAGGAAAGGTTTAACTCTGTGAGATGAATCCAAGCATCACTAATCAGTTTCACAGATGCCTTCTTTGTAGTTTTCATCTGGGGACATACAGTTTTTCACAATAAGCCTCAATTTTCTCCCAAGAATCCCTTGGCAGATTCTATCAAAATAGCGTTTCATACCAGCTGAATCAAAAGAAAGGTTTAACTTTGTAAGATAAATCCACACATCACAAAGAATTTTCACAGATATCATCTTTCTAGTTTTTATCTGGGCATATTCTGTTTTTCAGTGTAGGCCTCTACTGGCTATCAAATGTCTTTTCACAGATTCTAACTACCTAAAGTGTTTGAAAACTGCTCTATCAAAAGAAAGTTTCAACTCTATGTGATGAATTCACACATCACAAAGTAGTTTCACAGATAGCTTCTTTCTAGTTTTTATCTTGGGATATTTGGTTTTGCAACATAAGCCACAATGGGCTCCCAAATGTCCCTTTGCAGATTTTACAAAAGGAGTGTTGGCATCCTGATAAATCAACAGAAAAGATTACCCTCGGGGATGAATCCACACATCATAAAGAAGTTTCACAGATAGGTTCTTTCTACTTTTTATTTTGCTATATTCCATTTTTCACCATATTACAGTGGGCTCAAAAATGTCCCTTCTCAGATTCTAGCAAAGAAGTGTTTCCAACACGCTGAATCAAAAGAAAGATTTACCACTGTGCGATGAAGCCACACATCACGAATTAGTTTCACAGATAGCTTCTTTCTTTTTTTAATCTGGGGATAATTTGTATTTCACCATAGGCCTCAATGGGCTTCAAAATGTTACTTCGCAGATTCTACCAAAAAGTTTTTCACAACTCCTGAGTCAAAAAAAGTTTAACCCTGTGAGATGAATCCACATATCACACAGCAGTTTCACAAACACCTTATTTCTAGTTTTAATCTGGGATGTTTTGTTTTTCACCACAGGCCTCAAAGGGCTCCCAAATTTTTCTTCACAGATTCTACCAAAAGAGTGTTTCCATCCTGCTGAATCAAAAGAAAGGTTTAATTCTGTGAGATGAATCCACACATTACAGAGCAGTTTCACAGATAGCTTAATTCTAGTTTTTATCTAGGGATATTAGTTTTTTTTTTGTTTTTTTTTTTAACCATAGACCTCAGTGGGCACAGAAATGTCCCTTTGCAGTTTTCACAAAACGAGTGTTTCCAACCTGGTGAATCAAAAGAAAGTTTTAACTCTGTGAGATGAATCCTGACATCAGAAAGAATTTTCAGAGATAGCTTCTTTGTAGTTATTATCTGGGGATATTCGATGTTTCACCATAGGCCTCAAAGGGCTTCCAAATGTCCCTTCGCAGATTGTACCAAAAGAGTGTTTCCAACTTCCTGAATCAAAAGAAAGGTTTAACTCTGTGAAATGAATCCACACATCAGGAAGCAGTTTCACAGATAGCTTATTTCTAGTGTTTATCTGGGAATATTCGGTTTTTTACCATAGGCCTTAATGGTGTCCCACATGTCCCTTCCCCAATTTTACCAAAAGAATATTTCCAAACTTTTGAATCAAAAGAAAAGTTTAACTCTGTGAGAAGAATCCACACATCACAAAGCAGATTCTCTGGTAGCTTCTTTCTTATTTTCATCTTTGGATATTCAATTTTTCACAGTAGGCTACATTGGCCTCACAAATGTCCTTTCTCAGATACTAGTAAAGGAATGTTTGCAACCTGCTGAATCAAAAGAGAGGCTTAACTCTCTGAGGTGATTCCACACATAGCAAAGCAGGATCACAGATAGCTTATTTCTAGTTTTTATCTGGGGATATTCTGTTTTTCAACATAGGCCTCTATGGGCTTTCAAATGTCCCTTCACAGATTCTAACTAAGGAGCGTTTCAATCCTGCTGTATCAAAAGAAAGGTTTAACTCAGTGAGATGAATCCACAGATCACAAAGCAATTTCACAAACAGATCATTTCTAGTTTTTATTTGTGGACATTCAGTTTTTCACCATAGGTCTCAAAGGGCTTACAAATGTCCCTTTGAAGGTTCTATGAAAAAAGTGTGTCCAACACGCTGTATTAAGGAATGTTTTAGCTCTTTGAGATGAATCCAGACCCACAAAGCAGTTCACAGATACCTGGTGATATTCTGCCTTTCACCATAGGCCTCAATGGACTCTCAAATGTCCGTTCACAGATTCTACCAAAAGAGTGTTTCCAACACGCTAAATTGAAAGAAAGGTTTAACTATGTGAGATGAATTTACACATCACAAAGCAGTTCACAAAGAACTTCTTTCTAGTTTTTATCTAGGGATACTGGGTTTTCCACTGTATGCCACAAGGGACCTCAAAATATCTTTTTGCAGATTCTACTAAATGAGTTCTTTCAACCTGCTGAATCAAAGGAAAGGATTAACTCTGTGAGATGAATCCACTCATCAAAAAAGCAGTTTCATAGATAGCTCTTTCTAGTTTTCATGTGAAGATAGTCAGTTTTTCACTACAGTCCTCAAAGGGATCCTAAGTGTCCCTTATCAGATTCTACAAAAAGAGTATTTGCAAGCTGCTGCATCAAAAGAAAGGTTTAACACTGTGAATTAAATCCACACATCATAAAGCAGTTTCACAGATAGCTTCTTTCCAGTTTTTATCTGGGTATATTCAGTTTTTCATCATAAGGCTCAATGGGCTCACAAATGTCCCTTTGCAGATTCTACAAAACGACTGTTTCCAACCTGCTGAAACAAAAGAATGGTTTAGCTCTGTGAGGTGAATCCACACATCAAAATGTAGTTTCACAGATAGCTTCTTTTGAGTTTTTATCTGGGGAAATTTGTTTTTCACCATAGGCCTCAATGGGCTCCTGAATGTCCCTTCCAGATTCCACATAAGAAGTATTTGCAAACTTCCCAATCAAAGGAATGGTATAATTCTGTGAGATGCATCAACCCTTCACAAAGCAGTTTCACAGATTGCTCTTTTCTAGTTTTTATCTGGGGATATTCGGTTTTTCACCATATGCCTCAATCGGCTTTCAAATGTCTTTTTGCAGATGCTACCAAAAGAGTGTTTTCATACTGCTGAATCAAAGATAGGTTTAACTCTGTGAGATGAATCCACAGATCACAAAGCAGTTTCACAGACAGCTTCTTTCAACTTTTTATCCAGGAACATTTGTTTTTTCACCATAAGCTGTAAAGGGCTCCCTAATGTAACTCAACAGATTTTTCCAAAAGAATATGTCCAACCTGCTCAGTCAAAACAAAGGTTTAACTCTGTGACATGAATCCCCGTATCACTAAGCAGTCTCACAGTTAATTTCTTTCAGTTTTTATCTGGGGATATTTGATCTTTCACCATAGGCCAAAATGGGCTCCAAAATATTCCTTCACAGATCCTACAAAAGAAGTGTATGCAAATTGCTGAATCAAAAAAAAAGGTTTAACTCTGTGAGTTGAATCCACACATCACAAGGCAATTATAGCTATTGCTGCTTTCTAGTTTTTATCTGGGTATACTCTGTTTTTTACTACACCCTTCAAAGTGCTACCAAATGTCCCTTCACAGATTCTACAAAAGGAATGTTTGCAAGCTACTTAATCAAAAGATACCTTTAACTCTGTGAGATGAATAAACATAACAGAAAGCAGTTTAACATATAGCTTCTTTCTAGTTTTTATCTTGGGATATTTGGTTTTTCTCCATAGGCTACAGTGGGCTCAGAATGTCCCTTCACAGATTCTAGCAAAGGAGTGTTTGCAACCTGCTGAATAAAAGAAACTTTTAACTCTATGCAAAGAACCCACACGTCAGAAACTACTTTTACAGATAGCTTCACTCGAATTTTTATCTGGAGATATTCAGTATTTCATTGTAGGCTTCAAAGGGCTCCCATATGTACCTCGGTAAATTATGCCAAAATAGTGTTTCCAACCTGCTGAATCAAAACAAAGGTTTAATTCTGTGAGATGAATCCATACATCACAAAGCAGTTTCACATATAGCTTCTTTGTAGTTTTTATCTTTGGATGTTCAGTTTTTCATTATAGGCCTCAATGGGTTCCCAAATATGTCTTTGTAGATTCTATGAAAAAAGTGTTTCCAACATCCTGAATCAAAAGAAAGGTTTAAGTCTTAGGTGAATATGCACATCCCAGAGCACTTTCACAGTTAGCTTCCTCTTAATATATCTGGGGAAATTTTGTTTTTTACCATATGCCTCAAAGGGCTTCAAAATGTCCCTTCACAGAATCTACCAAAACAGTGTTTCCAAACTGCTGAATCAAAAGAAATTTTGAACTCTGTGAGATGAATCCACAAATCACAATGCTGTTTCATGAGATCTTCTTTCTAGTTTATATCTAGGGATATTTGGTTTTACAACATAGGTCTCAATGGGCTCCAAAATGTCCCTCTGCAAATCCTACCAAAAGTTTTTCCCACCTGCTGAATCAAAAAATAATTTTAACTCTGTGAGATGAATCTACATGTCACAAAATTATTTCACAGATAGCTTGATTCCAGTTTTTATCTGGGGATAATTTGTTTTTCATCATAGGCTTTTATGGGCTCCAAAATGTCCCTTTGCAGATTCTACCAAAAAATAGTTTTGCACCTGCTGGGAAAAGAAAAATGTAACTCTGAGATGAATCCACACATCTCAAAGCAATTTCACTGATAGCTTCTTCCTAGTTTTTATCTGGGGACATTTGGTTATTCACAAAGGGCTCCCAAATATCCTTTCACAGATTCTACAAAAAGATTATTTCAAACCTGCTGAATTGACAGAAAGTTTTAACTCTGTGAGATGAATCCACATATAACAAAGCAGTTTTACAGATGACTTCTTTCTAGTTTTAATCTGGGGATATTCGGTTTTTCACTATTGGTCTTAATGGGCTCTCAAATGTCCCTCCACAGAGTCTACCAAAAGTGTTTAAAACCTACTTAAACAAAAGAAAGGTTTAAGTCTGTGAGATGAATCCACACATCCAAAACAATTTCACTAATAGCTTCTTTCTGGTTTTTATCTTTTTATATTGGGATATTCAGTTTTTCAACATAGGCTAAAATGGGCTCACAAATTTCCCTTCACAGATCCTAGTAAAAGAGTGTTTATAACTTGTTAAATTGAAAGAAGGTTTAACTCTATGGGGGAAACCACACATCACAAAGAAACGTCCCAGATAGCTTCTTTCTAGTTTTTATCTGGTGATATTCTGTTTTTCAACTTAGGCCTATATGGGCTAACAAACGCCTCTTCACAGATTTCACTTAAAGAATATTTCAACACTGCTGTATCTAAAGAAATGTTTATCTCTGTGAGATGAATCCACACATCAAAAAGCAGTTTCACAGATAGCTTCTATCAGGTTTTTTTCTGAATGTATACTGTTTTTCATCATAGGCCTGAATAGGCTCCCAAATGTACCTCCACAGATTCTACTAAAACAGTGTTTGCAACCTGCTGAATCTAAAGAAATGTTTACCTATGTGAGATAAATCACACATCACAATGCAGTATCACAGACAGCTTGTTCCTACTTTTTATCTGGGGATATTCAATTTTTCACCATAGGCCTTTATGGGTTCCCATGTGTCCCTTCGCAGAGTCTAAAAAAAGAGTGTTTTCAGCTCACTGAATGAAAAGAAAGATTAAAATCTGTGAGGTGAATGCACACATCACAAAGCAGTTTCACAGATAGCTTGTTTCTAGTTTTTTTCTGGGGGTATTCAGTTTTTCACCACAAGCCTAAAAGAACTCCCAAATGTCCCTTTGCAGATTCTACAAAAAGAGTGTTTCCATCCTGCTGAATCAATAAAAACATTTAACTCTGTGAGATAAATGCACAAATCACAATGCAGTTTCAGAAATATCTTCTTTTTAGAATTTATCTGGGGATATCCGTTTTTTCACCATAAGAAAGTTTTAACTCAGTGAGATGAATACACACATCACAAAGCAGTTTCACAGGTACCTTCCTTCTAGTCTTTATCTATGGATACTTGGTTTTTCAACACAGGCCTCTATAGGCTCCCAAATATCCGTTTACAGATTCTACCAAAAGAGTGTTTCCAACCTGCTGAATCCAAAGAAAACTTTAACTCTGTGAGATGAATCTATGCATCACAATCAGTTTCAAATATAGCTTCTTCCTAGTTTTCATCTTGGAATATTTGGTTTTTCGCAATCAGCTTCTATGGGCTTCCAAATGTCCCCTCACGGATTCTTCCAAAAGAGTTTTTCAATCTCCAGAATCAAAAGAAAGGTTTAAATCAATGAGATGAATCCACACATCACAATACAGTTTTATAGATAGTTTCTGTCTAGTTTTCATCTGGGGATATTTGGTTTTTCTTGACAGGTGTGAAAGGGCTCCCAAATGTCCCTACACAGATTATACCAAAAAAGTGTCTCCAGCCTGCTAAATCAAAGGAGAACTTTAACTCTGTGAGATGAATGCACGCATCCCAGTGCAGTTTCAAAGATAGTTTTTTCTAGTTTTTATCTTGGAATATTTGGTTTTAAAACATCATGATCAGTGGGCTCTCAAATGTCCCTTTGCAGATTCTACCTAAAGCATCTTTCCAACCTCTGGAATCAAAAGGTATGTTTAACGCTGTGAGATGAATCCACATCTTACAAAGCAGTTTTACAGATAGCTTCTTTCTAGTTTTTATTTGTTGATTTTCGGTTTCTCACCATACACCTCAATGGGATCTCAAATGTCCCTTTGCAGATTCTGCAAAGGAAGTATTTGCAAACTCCTGAATCAAAAAGAAAGGTTTAACTTTGTGAGATGAATCCACACATAAAACACTTTCACAGATATCATCTTTCTAGTTTTTATCTGGGGATATTCAGTTTTTCAGCACAGGCCTCTATGTGCTCCCAATATTCCCTTGGTAATTCTATCCAAAGAGCATTTCCAACCTGCTGAATCAAAAGAAAGGTTCATCTTTGTGAGATGAATCCACTCATCCCAAAGCATTTTCAAAGACAGATGTTTTTCCAGTTTTTATCTGGGGATATTCTGATTTTCAGCATAAGTCTCCATGGGTTCCAAAGTGTCCCTTCATAGATTCTACCAAAATAATATTTCCAACCTGCTGAACAAAAAAGAAAGGTTTGGCTCTGTGAGATGGATCCCCACATCACAAAGAAGTTTCACAGATAGCTTCTTCGAAATTTTTATCTGGATATATTCTGTTATTCACCATAGGCATCTAAGAGTTCCAAAATGTCCGTTCGCAGACTCTAGCAAAAGAGTGTTTCAATGCTGCAGTATCAAAAGAAACGTGTAACTCTGTGAGATGAATGCACACATCACAACAGTTTTGCAGGTAACTTCTCTCTGTTTTTTTTTCTAGAAATATTTGGTTTATTGCTGTAGGCCTCAAAGGACTTCCAAATGTCTCTTTGCTGATTTTACAAAAAAAGTGGTTGCAACCTGCTGAATCAGAAGAAAGGTTTAATTTTGTGAGATGAATCCATATATCACAAAGTAGTTTTACAGATAGCATCTTTCTAGTTTTTACCTCAAGATATGCGGTTATTCACCATAGGAGTCTATGGGCTTTCAAATGTCACTTTGCAGCTTCTACAAAAAGAGTGTTTTCCAACTTGTTGAATGAAAAGAAGGGCTTGACCCTGTGAGTTGAATCCACACATCACAAATGAGTTTCACAGACAGCTTCTTTTTAGTTTTTATCTGGTTATATTCGTTTTTTATTACCATAGGCCTCAAAAGGCTCCCAAATTTCCCCTTGCAAATTGTACAAAAAGAGTGTTTCTAAGCTGCTGAATCAAAAGAAATGTTTAACTTTGTGAGATGAATCCACACATCACAATGAAGTTTCACATATAACCTCTTACTAGTTTTTATCTGGCAATATTCAGTTTTTCAATGTAGACCTCAATGGACTCCCAAATGTCCCTTTGCAGGCTCTACAAAAAGAGTGCTTCCAACCTGCTGAATCAAAAGGAAGGTTAACATCTGTGAGGTGAATCCACCCATCACAAAGCAGTTTCACTAACAGTTTCTTTCTAGTTTTTATGTTGGGACATTCAATTTTTCACCATAGTCCTCAATGGGTTTGCAAATGTTCCCTCACAGATTCTAACGAAAAAGTGTTTCCAATGGACTGCATCAAAAGAAAGTTTTAACTCTGTGAGAAGAATCCACACATCACAAAGCAGTTTAACAGATAGCTTCTTTCTAGTTTTTATCTAAAGATATTGGGTTTTTCACCATAGGCCTTGATGGGCTCTGAAATGTCCCTTCCCAGATATTGCAAAATGAGTGTTTCCAACCTGCCAAATCAAAAAATCTTTAACTCTGTGAGATGAATCCACACAACTCAAAGCAGTTTCACAGATAGCTTCTTTATAGTTTTTATCTGGGAATATTCGTTTTTTCCCCATAGGCCTCAATGGGCTCCAAATGTTACCTTCAAAAATCCTAGAGAAGAGTGTTTTTAACATCCTAAATCAAAAGAAATGTTTAACTGTGTGAGGTAAATCCACACATCACAATGCAGTTTCTCATAGCTTATTTCTAGTTTTTTTCTGGGGTTATTTAGTTATTCGCCATAG
Organism: Pongo abelii; assembly: GCF_028885655.2. Taxonomy (NCBI): domain Eukaryota; kingdom Metazoa; phylum Chordata; class Mammalia; order Primates; family Hominidae; genus Pongo; species Pongo abelii. Next base: position 32,924,430 of record NC_072005.2, on the reverse strand, counting down.
ACCTCTATGGGTTTCCAAATGTCCCTTTGCAGATTCTATCCAATGAGTGTTTCAAACCTGCTGTATGAAAAGAAAGGTTTAACTCTGTGAGATGAATTCACACATCACTAAGAAGTTTCACAGACAGCTTCATTCTAGTTTTTATCTGGGTATATTCAGTTTTTCATTATAGGCTTCTATGGCCCCAAATGTTTCTTCACTGAGTCTACCTAAAGAGTGCTTCAAAACTGCTACATGAAAATAAATGTTTCACTCTGTGAGATGAATCCATGCAACACAAAGCACTTTCCAGATAGATTCTTTCTAGTTTTTATCTGGGGATATTCTGTTTCTTACCTACACCTTTATTGGCTTCCAAATGTGTAGGGAGAACCTCTGAAACTATTGCTACGGAATAAAATATGAAATGGTCCTGATTATTGTAAATACAAAACTGCATGCAGGATTGTGTAAAGACAATGCCAGGTTGGGGTGCAAGAATGAGCCAAAAGCACATGATGTGCTTCCTCCTGCAGAGGCCTGATAAACACACGTGCAGTCAGGGAGGTTTAACATCATCAATATTCCTATCCCAGTGAAGCAGATGTTCATAGCTTTGTGAAGGCACATATCACAAAGCAATGTCTCAGAATGCTTCTTTCTAGTTTATTCTGAAGGTATTTTCTTTTTCACCATATGCTACAATGCGTTCTGAAATATCCGTTCTCAGTTTCTAAAAAACAGTGCCTCCAAACTGCCCTATCAAAAGAAAGTATTAACTCTTTGAGAAGAATGAGCACATCAAAAAGCAGTTTCTCAGAAAGCTGCTTTCAGGTTTTTATCTGAGGATATTTCCTTTTTCACCATAGGCTTCAATTCACTCCCAAATATCCCTTCACATATTTTAGAAAAAAAGGGTTTCCACGCTGTTCAATCAAATGAAACATTTAACTCTGTAAGATGAATGCACACATCACAAAGCAGTATCTCAGAAAGCTTCTTTCTACTTTTAATCTGAAGATATTTCCTTTTTCACCATGTTCCCTAAAGTGCTTCCAAATATCCTTTCAGAGATATTACAAAAACTGTGTTTGGAAACTACTCAATAAAAAGAAAGCTTAAACTCTGTGAGAGGAATGCAAACATCACAAAGCAGTTTCTCAGAAAGCTTCTGTCTATTTTTTAGATGAAGATATTTCAATTTTCAGCATAGGCCTTAATTCACTCCAAAGTATCCCTTCACAGATTATAAAAAAAGAGTGTTTCCAAACTGCTTAATAAAAAGAAATGTTTAACTCAGTGAGATGAATGCAGACATAACAAAGCAGTTTCTCAGAAACCTTCCTTCTAATTTTTATATGAAGACCTTTCCTTTTTCATTATAGGCCTCAAAGAACTCCCAAATATCCCTTCACAGATTATACAAAAACAGTGTTTCCAAGATGCTCAATCAAAAGGAAGGTTTAACTCCATTTGATGAATGCATACATCACAAAACAGTTTCTCAGAAATCTTCTTTCTGGTTTTCATGTGGAGACACTTTCTTTTTTGCACTGGACCTCAATGCTCTCCTATATCTCCAAGGATATCCCTTGGCAAAGTCTACAAAAAGAGTGTTTCCAAACTGAAAATCAAAGAAAAGTAAAACTCTGAGAAATGAATGCACACATCAGAAAGTAAATTGTCAAAAAATATGTTTCTAGTTTATACCGTAGGATATTTCATTTTTTACCATAGGCCTCAATGCACTACCAAATATCACTTTGCAGATTCTACAAAAATAAGGTTTCCAAACTGCTCTGTCAAAAGAAAGGTTTAACTCTGTGAGATGAATGTACACATCACAAAGCTGTTTCTCAGAAACCTTTCTAGTTTTCCTCTTAGGATATTTCCTTTTCAACGTAAGCCTCAATGTGTTCCCAAATATCCCTTTGCGAATTCTACAAAAACAGTGTTTCTAAACTACTAAATCAAAATAAAGGTTTAACTCTATGAGATGAAAGCACACATCACCAAGCAGCTTCTCAGAAAGCTTCTTTCTAGTATTTATCTGAAGATATCTCCTTTATCACCGTAAGCCTCATTGTGCTCTGAAATATGCCTTCACAGATTCTACAAAAACAGTGTTTCCAAACTGCTGAATCAAAGAAAAGGTTTAGCTCTCTGAGATGAATACACACATCTCAGAAAACTTTCTCTACAAACAAGTTTTCAGAAAACTTCTACATTTTATCTAAAGGTATTTCCTTTATCACTGTAGGCCTCAATGTGCTCCGAAATATCCCTTGACAAATTCTACAAAAACGGTGTTGCCAAACTGCTCAATAAAAAGGAAGATTTAACTCTGTTAGAGAAATGCACACATCACAAGGATGTTACTCTGAAATCTTTCTAGTTTTTATCTGAGTATATTTCCTTTTTCACCATAGGCCTCAATGCATTCCCAAATCTAGCTTTGCAGATTCTACAAAAACAGTGTTTCCAAACACTTCAAGCAGGAGAAAGGATTAACTCTGTGATATGAATGCACCCATCACAAAGCAGTTTATCACAAAGCTTCTTTCTAGAATTATCTGAAGATATTTCCTTTTTCACCATAGGCCTCAATGCACTCCCAAATATCCCTTCACAGGTTCTACAAAACAGTGTTCCAAAAACAGTCAATCAAAACAAAATTTAACTCTGGGGGATGAATGCACACATCACAAAGCAGTTCTTTCAGAGCATCTTTCTGGGTTTTATCTCAGGATATTTCCTTTCCCACCATAGGCCCCAATGTGCTCCCAAATATCCCTTCACAGATTCTACAAAAACGAATGCTTAAACTCTGGGAGACAAATGCAGACATCTCAAAGCAGTTTCTCAGAAAGTTTCTTTCTAGTTTTTATGTGAAGATATTTCCTTTTTCACCATAGGCTTCAATATGCTCCCATATATCCCTTCACAGATTCTACAAAAACAGCTTTTCCAAGATGCTCAATCAATAGAAAGGTTGCATTCTGTGAGATGAATGGACACATCACAAATCTGGTAATTGGAAAGCTTCTTGCTAGTTTTTATCTGAGGAAATTTCCTTTTTCTCCATAGGCCTCAATGCGCTCTCATATATCCCTTGACAGATTCTATAAAAACAGTGTTTCCAAACTGCCCAATCAAAAGAAAGATTTAACTCTGTGAGATAAATGCACACATCACAAAGCAGTTTCTCAGAAAGCTTCTTTCTAGTTTTTCTCTGAAGATATATACTTTTTCGCCATAGGCATCAATGTGCTCAAAAATATCCCTGTGCAGATCCAACAAAAACAGTGTTTCCAAGATGCTCAATCAAAAAGAAGCTTTATCTGTATGATACGAATGCACACATGATAAAGCAATTAATCAGAAAGATTCTTTCTAATTTTTATATGAAGATATTTACTTTTTTGACATAGGCCTCATTGCGTTCCCAAATATCCCTTCACAGATTCTGCAAAAATGGGGTTTCCAAACAGCTCAATAAAAAGAAAATTAACTCAGTGAGATGAATGCACACGTCAGAAAACTAGAGAACTTTAACTCGGTGAGATGAATGCACACATCAGTGCACACATCAGAAAACTAGAAAGCTTCTTTCTAGTTTATATCTGAAGGCATTGCCTCTTTCACCATAGGCCTCAAAGCATCCCAAATATTCTTTCACAGTCTCTACAAAAGCAGTGTTTCCAAACTGCTCAATCAGAAGAAAGGTTTAACTCTGTGAGATGAATGCACCCATCACAAAGCAGTTTCTCAAAAAGCTCTTTCTAGATTTATCTGAAGATATTTTATTTTTCTCTGTAGATAATTCTTTTTCTCTGTAGGAGTCAATGCACTCCCAAATACACCTTCACAGATTCTACAAAAACAGTCTTTCCAAACTGCTGAATCAAAAGGAAGGATTAACTCTGTGAGATGAAGGCACCCATCACATAGCAGTGTCTGAAAAATCTTCTTTCTCGTTTTTATCTGAAGATATTTCCTTTTCCAACATAGATTTCAAGGCACTCCCTAATATCCCATCAGAGATTCTACAAAAACAGGGTTTCCAAACTGCTCAATCAGAAGAAAGGTTTTAATCTGTGATATAAATGCACACATCACAAAGCAGTTTCACAGAAAGCTTCTTTCTAGTTTTCATCTGAAGTTATTTCCTCTTTCACCATAGGCCTCACTGCAGTACCAAATATCCCTTCATAGATTCTACAAAATCAGTGCTTCCAAACTGGTCAATCAAAAGAAAACTTTAACTCTATGAGATGAATGCAGACATCACAAAGCAGTTTCACTGAAAGCTTCTTTCTAGTATTTATCTGAAGATATTTCCTTTTACACCATGGCCTCAATGCACTCCTTAACATCCCTTCACAGATTATGCAAAAACAGTGTTTCCAAACTTCTGAATCATAAGAAAGTTTTAACTCTGTGAGATGAATGCACACATCACAAAGCTGTTTCTCAGAAAGCTTCTTTCTAGTTTTTATCTAAAGATATTTCCTTTTTCACTATAGGCCTCAAAGTATTCTAAAATATCCCATTGCAGATTCTAGAAAAACACTTTCCAAACTGCTCAATCAAAAGAAAGGATTAACTCTGTGGGATGAAAGCACACAGCACAAAGCTGTTTCTCAGAGATATTTCTTGTTTTTAGCAGAGGGTATTTCCTTTTTCACCATAAGCCTCAATGCGTTCCCAAATATCCCGTCACAGAATATACAAAAAAACCGTTTCCAAACTGCTCAATAAGAAGAAAGGTTTAACTCTGTGAGATGAATGCACTCATCACAAAGCAGTTACTCACAAAGCTTCTATCTAGATTTATCTGAAGATATTTCCTTTTTCACAGTAGGCCTCAATATGCTGCCAAATATACCTTTGCAGATTCTACAAAAGCAGCATTTCCAAACTGCTCAATCATAAGGAAGGATTAACTCTGTGATATGAATTCACACATCACTAAGCAGTTTCCCAAAGAGCCTCTTTATAATTTTTATCTGAAGATATTTCCTTTTCCACCATAGGCCTCAAGGAGCTCCCAAATATCCTTTTGCAGATTCTAAAAAACAGTGTTTCCAAACTGCTCAATCAAAACAAAGGTTTAACACTGTGAGATGAATGCATACATCACAAAGCAGTTTCTGAGAAAGTTTCTTTCTAGTTTTTATGTGAAGATATTCCCCTTTTCACCATAGGCCTCGATACCCTCTCATATGTCCCTAGACAGATTCTATGAAAAGAGCTTTTCCAAGATGCTCAATCAATAGAAAAGTTTAACTCTGTGAGATGAATAGACACATCACAAAGATGTTAATCAGAAAGCTTCTTGCTAATTTTTATCTGTGGAAATTTCCTTTTTCACCACAGGCCTCTATGTGCTCCCTTATATCCCTTCACAGATTTTACAAAAACAGTGTTTTCAAAATGCTCAATCAGAAGAATAGTTTAATTCTGTGAGATGAATGCACACATCACAAAGCTGTTTCTCAGAAGTCTTTCTACTTTTTATCTGAGATTATTTCCTTTGTCACCATATGCCTCAATATGTTCCCAAATATCCCTAGCAGATTCCACAAAAATAGTTTTTACAAACTGCTCAATCAACAGAAATGTGTAACTCTTTGAGATGAATTCACACATCACAAAGCAGTTTCTCAGAAAGTTTCTTTCTGGTTTTTATGTGAAGATATTTCCTTTTTCACCATAGGCTTCAACATGCTCCAATATATCCATTCAAATATTCTACAAAAACCGTGTTTCTAAGATGCTCAATCAATAGAAAGTTTTAATCCTGTGAGATGAATAGACACATCACAAAGCTGTTAATCAGAAAGCTTCTTTCTACTTTTTATCTGAGGAAATTTTCTTTTTCACCATAGGCCTCAGTGCAGTCCCATATACCACATGACAGAATCTATAAAAACAGTGTTTCCAAAATCTCAATCAAGAGAAAAGTTTAACTCTGTGAGATGAATGCACACATCACAAATCAGTTTCTCAGAAAACTTCTTTCTTGTTATTATCTGAAGACATTTCCTTTTTCACCATAGCCCTCAATGTGCTGCAAATTATCCCTTTGCAGATTCAACAAAACCAGTGTTTCCAGGATGCTCAATCAAAAGAAAGCTTTATCTGGGTGAGATGAATGCACACATCACAAAGCAGTTAATCAGAAACTTCTTTCTAGTTTTTATGTGAAGATATTTCCTTTTTCAACATAGGCCTCATTGCATTCCCAAATGTTCCTTCGCAGATTCTACAAAAATGATGATTCCAAATAGCTCAATCAAAAGAAAGCTTTAATTCTGTGAGATGAATGCACACATCATAAAGCAGTTTCTCAGAAAGCTTGTTTCCGGTTTTTATCTGAAGGCATTTCCTGTTTCATCATAGGCCTCAAAGTGGGCCCAAATATTCCTTTGCAGTTTCTACAAAAATACTGTTTCAAAACGGCTCAAACAGAAGACAGGTTTAACCTTGTGAGATGAATGCACCCATCACAGTGCAGTTTCTCACAAAGACTCTTTCTAGATTTATCTGAATATATTTCCTTTTTCTCTGTAGGCCTCAATGTGCTACAAAATATCCCTTCACAGATTCTACAAAATCAGTGTTTCCAAACTGGTAAATCAAAATAAAGCTTTAATTCTGTGAGATGAATGCACATATCACAAAGCAGTTCCTCCAAAAGATCCTTTCTAGTATTTATCTGAAAGCTTTCTAGATTTATCTGAGGATATTTCCTCTTTCACCATAGGCCTCAGTGCATTCCCAAATATCCCCTCACAGAATCTACCAAAATAGTGTTTCCAAATTGCTCAAGCAGAAGAAAAGTTTAACTCTATGAGCTGAATGCACCCATCACAAAACAGTTTCTTACAAAGCTTCTTTCTAGATTTATCTGAAGATATTTCCTTTTTCACTGTGAGCCTCAATGTGCTGCCAAATACAACTTTGCAGATTCTACAAAAGCAGTCTTAACAAACTGCTCAATCCAAAGAAAGGTTTAACTCTGTGAGACGAATGCAAACATCACAAAGCAGTTTCTCAGAAAGCATCTTTCTAGTTTTTATCTGAAGATATTTTGTTTTCCACCATAGACCTCAAGGCACTCCCAAATATCCTTTTGCAGATTCTACACAATCAGTGTTTCCAAACTGGTCAATCAAAAGAAAACTTTAACTCTGTGAGATGAATGCACACAACACAAAGCAGTTTCTGAGAAAGCTTCCTTCTAGTTTTTATTTGAAGATATTTCCTTTTTCACTCTAAGCCTCAATGCACTCCCATATGTCCCTAGACAGATTCTATAAAAACAGTTTTCCAAACTGCTCAATCAAAAGAAAGATTTAACTGCATGAGATGAATGCATACATCACAAAGCAGTTCCTCAGCAAGCGTCTTTCTCGTTTTTTGTGAAGATATTTACTTTTTCACCATAGGCCTCAATGCACTCCCAAATATCCCTTTCACATTCTACACAAACAGTGCTGCCAAACTTGTGAATCGAAAGAAAGGTTTAAATCTGTGAGATGAATGCACACATCACAAAGCAGTGTCTCAGAAATCTTCTTACTAGTTTTCATCAGAAGATATTTTCTTTTTCACCATAGGCCTCAACTTGCTCCCAAATATCGTTTTGCAGATCCTACAAAAAAAGTCTTTCCAAGCTCCTCAATCAAAAGAAGGGATTAACACTGTGAGATGAAAGCAGACATCACAAGGCTGTTTCTCAGAAATCTTCCTAATTTTTATGTGAAGGTATTTCCTTTTTCACCATAGATTTTATTGCATTCTCAAATATCTCTTTGCATATCCTACAAAAATAGTGTTTCCAAACTTCTCAATCAAAAGAAAGGTGTAAATCTGTGTGATGAATGCACAACTCACAAAGCTGTTACTCAGAAATATTTCTATTTTTTTTAAGGATATTACCTTTTTCACAATAGATTTCAATGCACTCCCAAATATCCCATCACAGATTCTATAAAAACAGTCTTCTCAAGCTGCTCAAACAAAAGAAAGAATTAACTCTGTGAGACGAATGCACACAACACAAAGCAGTGCGTCAAATGCTTCTCTCTAGTTTCTATCTGAAGTTATGTCCTTTTCAACCATAGGCCTCAAAGAGCTCCCAAATATCCCTTTGCAGATTCTAACAAAACAGTGTTTCTAAACTGCTCAATCAAAACAAAGATGTAACACTGTGAGATTAATGCACAAAACACAAATCAGTTTCTCAGAAAGCATCATTCTAGTTTTCATCTGAAGATATTACCTTTTTCACCATAAGCCTCAATGCACTCCCAAATATCCTTTTACAGATTCTACAAAATCAGTGTTTCCAAACTGGTCAATCAAAATAAAACTTTAACTCTGTGAGATGATTGCACACATCACAAAGCAGTTTCTTAAAAAGCTTCATTCTAGTTTTTCTGTGATGGAATTTCCTTTTTCACCATAGGCCTCAATGTGCACCCATATATCCCCTCGTAGATTCTACAAAAACAGTGCTTCTGGACTGCTCAATATAAAGAAAGGTTCAACTCTGTGAGAACAATGCATATGTCACAAAGCAGTTTCTGATAAACAATCTTTCTTGTTTTTATCGGAGGATATTTCCTTTCTCACAATAGGCATCAATGCGCTCCCAAATATCCCTTGGCATATTCCACAAAAACAGTGTTTCCAAACTGCTCAATAAAAAGAAAGGTTTAATTTTTTGAGAAGAATGCACACATCACAAAGAAGTTTCTGAGAATGCTTCTGTCTAGTTTATATGTGAAGGTATTTCCTTTTCCAGAATAGGCATCAAAGTGCTCCAAATATCCACTTTTAGATTCTAAAAAAGAGTGTCTCAAAACTGCTCTATCCGAAGGAAAGTTCAACTCTGTGAGTTGAATGCACACATCACTAAATTTTTTTCAGGATGATTTGTCTAGTTTTTATGTGAAGCTATTTCCTTTTCCAGCATAGTCCTCAAAGAGCTCAAAATATCCACTTGCAGATTCCACAAAAAGAGTGTTTCAAAACGGCTCTATCACATGGAAGGTTCAACTCTGTGTGTTGAATGCACACATCACAAAGTACTTTCTGAGAATGCTTCTCTCTAGTTTTTAAAAGAAGATATTACCTCTTCCAGCATATGCCTCAAAGTGCTCAAAATATCCATTTGCAGATTCTACAAAAAGAGTGTTTCTAAACTGATCTATCATAAGGAAGGTTCAACACTGTGAGTTGAATGCCCACATCAAAGGAAGTTTCTGAGAATGCTTCTGTCTAGTTTTTATGTGAAGATATTTCCTTTTCTAGAATAGTCCTCAAAGGGCTCCAAATATCCACTTGCAGATACTACAAAAAGTGTGTTTCACAACTGCTGTATCAAAAGGAAGGTTCAACTCTGTGAGTTGAATGCACACATCACAAAGTAGTTTCTGAGAATGGTTCTGTCTAGTTTTTGAGTGATGACATTTCCTTTTCAAGCACATGCCTCAAAGCACTCCAATTATCCACATGCAGGTTCCATAAAAAGAGTGATTCAAAACTGCTCTATGAAAAGGAAATTTAAAGTCTGTGAGTTGAATACACACAACACAGAGAAATTTGTGAGAATTCTTCTGTCTAGTTTTTATGTGAAGATATTTCCTTTTCGAGTATAGGCCACAAAGGGCTCAAAATGTCCACTTGGAGATTCCACAAAAAGTGTGCTTCAAACTGCTCTATCAAAAGGAAGGTTCAACTCTGTGAGTTGAATGCACACATCACAAAGTAGTTTCTGAGAACGCTTCTGTCTAGTTTTTATGAGGACATATTTCCTTAACCACCATAGGCCTCAAAGTGATCCAAATATCCACTTACAGATTCTAGAAAAAGAGTGTTTCAAAACTGCTCTATCAAAAGAAAGGTTCAACTCTTTGAATGGAATGCACAAATCACAAAGAAGTTTCTGAGAATGCTTCTGTCTAGTTTTTATCGGAAGATATTTCCTTTTCCAGCCTTGGCCTCAAAGCACTCCAAATATCCAATTGCAGATTCTACAAAAAGAGTGTTTCAAAACTGCTCTATCAAAAGGAATGTTCAACAGTGTGAGTTCAATGAACACATCATGAACAAGATTCTGAGAATGATTCAGTCTACTTTTTGTGTGATGACATGTCCTTTTCCAGCATAGGTCTCAAAGCACTCCAATTATCCAAATGCAGATACCATAAAACAGTGTTTCATAACTACTCTATAAAAAAGAAGGTTCAACTCTATGAGTTGAATACACAGAACACAAAGAAACTTCTGAGAATGCTTCTGTCTAGTTTTTATGAGAAGATATTTCCTTTTCCAGCGTAGGCCTCAAAGGGCTCAAAATATCCACCAGCAGATTCCACAAAAAAGTGTTTCAAAACAGCTCCATCAAAAGGAAGGTTCAACTCTGTGAGTTAAATGCACACATCACAAAGTAGTTTCTGAGAATGCTTCAGTCTAGTTTTTAATGGGAAGATATTTCCTTTTCCACCATAGGCCTCAATGCGCTCCAAATATCCAGTTGCGCATTCTACAAAAAGAGTGTTTCAAAACTGTTCTTTTAAAAGGAAAGTTCAAGTCTGCAAGTTGAATGCACACATCAAAAGGAAGCTTCTGAGAATGATTCTGTTCAGTTTTTATGTGAAGATATTTCCTTTTCCAGCATAGGCCTCAAAGCATTCAAAATATACACTTGCAGAATCTACAAAAGGAGTGTTTCAAAACTGCTGTATCAAAAGGAAGGTTGAACTCTGGGAGTTGAATGCACACATCAAAAAGAAGTTTCTGAGAATGTTTCTGTCTAGTTTATATGAGAAGGTATTTCCTTTTCCAAAATAGGCATCAAAGTGCTCCAAATATCCACTTTTAGATTCTACAAAAACAGTGTCCCAAAACTGCTCTATCCAAAGGAAAGTTCAACTCTGTGAGTTGAATGCACACATCACCAAATGTTTTTCAGAATGATTTGTCTAGGTTTTATGTGAAGGTATTTCCTTTTCCAGCATAGTCCTCAAAGTGCTCAAAATATCCACTTGCAGATTCCACAAAAAGAGTGTTTCAAAACGGCTCTATCACATAGAAGGTTCAACTCTGTGTGTTGAATGCACACATCACAAAGTACTTTCTGAGAATGCTTCTCTCTAGTTTTTATGGGAAGATATTTCCTCTTCCAGCCTATGCCTCAAAGTGCTCAAAATATCCACTTGTAGATTTGACAAAAAGAGTGTTTCAAAACTGCTCTATCAAAACGAAGGTTCAACTCTGTGAATTGAATGGACACATCACAAAGAAGTTTCTGAGAATGCTTCTGTCTAGTTTTTATGTGAAGATATTACCTTTTCCAGCATAGGCCTCATAGCGCTCCAAGTATCCACTTGCAGATTCTTCTAAAAGTGTGAATCAAAACTGCCCTATCAAAAGGAAGGTTCAACTCTGTGAGTTGAATGCACACATCACAAAAATTTCTCATAATACTTTCATCTCGTTTTTATTTGAAGGTATTTCCTTTTCCAGCATAGTCCTCAAAGTGGTTAAAATATACAGTTGCAGATTCCACAAAAAGAGTGTTTCAAAACGGCTCTATCGAATGAAAGGTTCAACTCTGTGTTTAATGCATACATCACAAAGTAGTTTCTGAGAATGCTTCTGTCTAGTTTTTATGGGAAGATATTTCCGTTTCCAGCATAGGCCTCAATTGGCTCCAAATATCCACTTGCAGATTCTACAGAAAGAGTGTTTCAAAACTTCTCTATCAAAAGGAAGTTTCAAATCTGAGAGTTAAATGCACGCATCACAAAGAAGTTTCTGAGAATGCTGCTGTCTAGTTTTTATGGGAAGATATTTCCTTTTCCAGCATAGGTCTCAAAGCGCCCAAAATATACACTTGCAGATTCCACAAAAAGAGTGTTTCAAAACTAAACTATCAAAAGGAAGGTTCAACTCTCTGAGTTGAATGCATACATCAGAAAACGTTTGTGGGAATGATTTTGTCTAGTTTTTATGTGGAGATATTTGCTTTTTCTGCATAGGCATCAATGCGCTCCAAATATCCACTTGCAGATTCTACAGAAGAGTGTTTCAAAACTGCTCTGTCAAAATGAAGATTCAACTCTGTGAGTTGAATACACACATCACAGGGAAGTTTCTGAGAATGCTTCTGTCTACTTATTATGTGAAGATATTTCCTTTTCCAGCATAGGCCTCAAAGCCCTACAAATATCCACTTGCAGAATCTACAAAATGAGGGTTTCAAAACTGCTCTATCAAAAGGGAGGTTCAAATCTACGAGTTGAAAGCAGACATCAAAAAATGTTTCCAAGAATGCTTCTGTCTAGTTTTTAAGCAGACATCAAAAAATGTTTCCAAGAATGCTTCTGTCTAGTTTTTATGTGAAGATATTTCCTTTTCCAGCATAGACCTCAAAGCCCTCCAAACATCCACTTGCAGATTCCCCAAAAAGAGTGTTTCAAAACTGCTCTATCAAAAGGATGGTTCAACCCTGTTCGTTGAATGCACACATCACAAAGGAGTTTCTTAGAATGTTTCTGTCTAGTTTTTATGTGAAGATATTTCCTTTTCCAGCATAGGCCTCAAAGCACTCCAAATATCCACTTGCAGATTCTACAAAGTGTTTTTCAAAGCTGCTCTATCAGAAGGAAGGTTCAACTCTGTGACTTGAATGCACACATCATAAAATGTTTCTGAGAATGCTTTTGTCTAGTTTTTATGTGAAGATATTTCCTTTTCCAGCATAGGCCTCAAAGCGCAACAAATATCCGCTTGCAGATCCTATAAGAAGAGTGTTTCAAAACTGCTCTGTCAAAAGAAAGGCTTACTTCTGTGAGATGAATGTACATATCACAAAGAAGATTCTGAGAATGCTTTTTTCTAGTTTTTGTGTGATGACATTTCCTTTTCCAGCAAAGTCCTCAAACTGCTCAAAACATCCACATGCAGAATCTATAAAAAGAGTGTTTCAAAACTGGTCTATCAAACAGAATGTTTGACTCTGTGACTTGAATGCACACAGCACAAAGAAATTTCAGAGAATGCTTCTGTCTAGTTATTATGTGAAGATATTTCGTTTTAAAGTATTACCCTCAAAGGGCTCCAAATATCCACTGACAGATCCTACAAAAAGTGTGATTAAAAACTGCTCTATCAAAAGGAAGCTACAACTCTGTGAGTTGAATACACACATCACAAGGAAGTTTCTGCGAAGGCTTCTTTCTGCTTTTTATGTGAAGATATTTCATTTCCAGCAGAGGACTTAAAGCGCTACAAATATCCACTTGCAGATTCCACAAAAAGAGGGTTTCAAAACTGCTCTTTCAAAAGGAATGTTCAACTCCACGAGTTGAATGTACACATCACAAAGAAGTTTCCGTGAATGCTTCTGTCTAGTTTTTATGTGAAAATATTTCCTTTTAAATCATAGGCCTCAAAGCACTCCAAATATCCACTTGCAGATTCTACAAAAAGAGTGTTTCAACACTCCTCAATCCAAAGGAAGGTTCAGCTCTGTGAGATGAATACACACATCACAAAGAAGTTTCTGAGAACACTGCTGTCTAGTTTTTATGTGAAGTTATTTCCTTTTACAGCATAAGCTTCAAATTGCACCACATATGCACTTGCAGATTCTACAAAAAGAGTGTTTCAAAACTGTTCTGTCAAAAGGAAGGTTCAACTTTGTGAGTTGAATGCACACATCACAAAGTTATTTCTGAGAATGATTCTCTCTTGTTATTATGTCAGAATATTACCTTTTACAGCATAGGCCTCAAAGCACTCAGAATATCCACTTGCAGACTTCACCAAAAGAGTGTTTCAAAACTGATCTATCAAAGTAAGGTTCAACTCTGTGAGTTGAATGCACACATCACAAATAAGTTTCTGAGAATACTTCTGTCTACTTTTTATGTGAAGATACTTCCTTTTCCAGGTTTGGCCTCAAAGTGCTCAAAATATCCAATTGCATATTACACAAAAAGAGTTTTTCAAAACTGCTCTATCAAAAGAAAGGTTCAAATCTGTGAGTTGAATGCACGCATCACAAAGAAGTTTCTGAGAATGTTTCTGTCTAGTTTTTATGTGAAGATATTTCCCTCTCCAGCATTGGCCTAAAAGCGCTACAAATATCCCCTTGCAGATTATACAAAAAGAGTGTTTCAAAACTGCGCTTTGAAAAGGAAGGTTCAAGTCTGTGAGTTGAATGCACTCAGCAGAAAGGAGTTTCTGAGAACGCTTCTGTCTAGTTTTTATGTGAAGATATTTCCGTCTCCAGCATAGATCTCAAAGTGAAACAAATATCCACTTGCAGATGCTACAAAAAGAATGTTTCAAAACTGCTCTATCAAAATTAAGGTTCAACTGTGTGAGATGAATGCACACATCACAAAGTAGTTTCTGTGAATACTTCTGTCTAGTTTTTATGTGAAGTAATTTGAGGCCTATGCTGGAAAAGGAAATATCTTCAGAAAAACTGGACAGAAGTTTTTTACAGCATAGGCATCAAAGCTCTCCAAATATCCACTTCCAGATTCTACAAAAAGTGTATCAAAACTGCTTTATCAATAGGAAGGTTCAAGTCTTTGAGTTGAATGCACACATCACAAAATAGTTTCTGAGAATTCTTCTGTCTAGATTTTAAGTGAAGATATTTCCTTTTCCAGCATAGGCCTCAAATCGCTGCAAACATCCACTTGCTGATTCCATAAAAAGAGTGTTTCAAAACTGCTCTATCAAAAAGACGGTTCAATTCTGTGAGTTGAATGCACACATCACAAAGTAGTTTCTGAGAATGCTTCTGTCTAGTTTTTATGTGAAGTATTTCCTTTTCCAGCATAGGCCTGAAAGCGCTCAAAATATAAACTTGCAGATTCCTCAAAATAAGTGTTTCAAAACTGCTCTATCAACAGGAAGGTTCAACTCTGTGAACTTAATGGACACATCCCAAAATTTTCTGAGAATGCTTTTGTCTAGTTTTTATGGGAAGATATTCCCTTTTCCAGCATAGGCCTCAAAATGTTCAAAATATCCACTTGCAGATTGTACAAAAAGAGTGTTTCAAAACTGCTCAAACAAAAGAAAGTGTCAAATCTGTGAGGTGAATACACACATCACAAAGTAGTTTCTGAGAATGCTTCTGTCTAGTTTTTATGTGAAGTATTTCCTTTTCCAGCATAGGCCTGAAAGCGCTCAAAATATAAACTTGCAGATTCCTCAAAATAAGTGTTTCAAAACTGCTCTATCAACAGGAAGGTTCAACTCTGTGAGTTTAATGGACACATCCCAAAATTTTCTGAGAATGCTTTTGTCTAGTTTTTATGGGAAGATATTCCCTTTTCCAGCATAGGCCTCAAAATGTTCAAAATATCCACTTGCAGATTGTACAAAAAGAGTGTTTCAAAACTGCTCAAACAAAAGAAAGTGTCAAATCTGTGAGGTGAATACACACATCACAAAGTAGTTTCTGAGAATGCTTCTGTCCAGTTTTTCTGAAGATATTTCCTTTTCCAGCATAGGCCTCAAAGCACTCCAAATATCCACTTGCAGATTCTACAAAAAGAGTGTTTCAAAACTGCTCTATCAAAAGGAAGGTTCAACCCTGTGAGTTGAATGCACACATCACAATGAAGTTTCTGAGAAACTTCTGTCTAGTTTTTGTGTGATGACATTAGCTTTTCCACCGTGGGCCTCAAAGTCCTCTAATTTTCCACATGCAGATTCTACAAAAGGAGTGTTTCAAAACTGCACTGTCAAAACGAAGGTTCAACTTCGTGAGTTGAATGCACACATCAGAAGAAGTTTCTGAGAAAGTTTCTGTCTAGTTTTTATGTGAAGTTATTTCCTTTTCCAGCATAGGCCTCAAAGTGCTCAAAATATCATCTTGCAGATTCTACAAAAATGTGTTTCAAAACTGCTCTATCAAAAGAAAGTTTCAACTCTGTGAGTTGAAAGCACACCTCCCAAAGTAGTTATCGAGAATACTAATGTCTAGATTTTGTGAAGATATTTCCTTTTCCAGCATTGGCCTCAAAGTGCCCCAAATATCCACTTGCAGATTCTACAAAAAGAGTGTTTCAAAACTGCTCTATCGAAAGGAAGGTCCAAATCTGTGAGTCAAAAGCACACATCACAAAGAAGTTTCTGAGAGTCCTTCTGTCTAGTTTTTATATGAAGTTAATTCCTTTTCCAGCATAGGCCTCAAAGCACTCCAAATATCCACTTGCAGATTCTACAAAAAGAGTGTTTGAAAACTGCTCTATCAAAAGGATGGTTCAACCCTGTTTGTTGAATGCACACATCACAAAGGAGTTTCTTAGAATGTTTCTGTCTAGTTTTTATGTGAAGATATTTCCTTTTCCAGCATAGGCCTCAAAGCACTCCAAATATCCACTTGCAGATTCTACAAAAAGAGTTTTTCAAAGCTGCTCTATCAGATGAAAGGTTGAACTCTGTGAGTTGAATGCACACATCACAAAATGTTTCTGAGAATGCTTTTGTCTAGTTTTTATGTGAAGATATTTCCTTTTCCAGCATAGGCCTCAAGGCGCTCAAAATATCCAATTGCTAATTCTACAAGAAGAGTGTTTCAAAACTGCTGTGTCAAAAGAAAGGCTCAGGTCTGTGTGTTGAATGTGCACATCACAAAGAAGATTCTGAGAATGCTTCTTTCTAGTTTTTGTGTGATGACATTTGCTTTTCCAGCAAAGTCCTCAAACTGCTCAAAACATCCACATGCAGAATCTATAAAAAGAGTGTTTCAAAACTGGTCTATCAGAAGGAAGGTTTGACTTTGTGACTTGAATGCACACAGCAAATAGAAGTTTCTGAGAATGCTTCTATCTAGTTTTTATGTTAAGATATTTCCTTTTAAAGTATTAGCCTCAAAGGGCTCCAAATATCCACTTGCAGATCCTACAAAAAGTGTGATTCAAAACTGCTCTATCAAAAGAAAGCTACACCTCTGTGAGTTGAAAGTGCACATCACAAGGAAGATTCTGAGGCTTCTTTCTTGTTTTTATGTGAAGATATTTCATTTCCAGCAGAGACCTCAAAGCGCTACAAATAGCCACTTGCAGATTCCACAAAAAGAGGGTTTCAGAACTGCTCTATCAAAAGGAATGTTCAACTCCACGAGTTTAATGTACACATCACAAAGAAGTATCCGAGAATGCTTCTGTCTAGTTTTTATGTGAAGATATTTCCTTTTAAAGCATAGGCCTCGAAGCACTCCAAAGATCCACTTGCAGATTCTACAAAAAGAGTGTTTCAACACTCCTCAATCCAAAGGAAGGTTCAGCTCTGTGAGATGAATGCACACATCACAACGAAGTTTCTGAGAATACTTCTGTCTAGTTTTATGTGAAGTTATTGTCTTTCACAGCATAGGCCCAAAGTATTCCTAATATCCACTTGTGGATACTACAAAAAGAGTGTTTCAAAACTGCTCTATCAAAAGGAAGGTTGAACTCTGTGAGTTGAATGCACACATCACAAAGTTGTTTCTGAGAATGCTTCTGTCTTGTTTTTATGTCAGGATATTACCTTCTACAGCATAGGCCTCAAAGCGCTCAGAATATCCACTTGCAGATTCCACAAAAGCAGTGTTTCACAACTGCTCTATAAAATGAATGTTCAACTCTGTGAGTTGAATGCACACATCCCAAAGAAGTTTCTGAGAATACTTCTGTCTACTTTTTATGTGAAGTTATTTCCTTTTACAGCATAGGCCTGAAAGCACTCCAAATATCCACTTACAGGTTCAACAAAAAGTGATTCAATACTGCTCTATCAAAAGGAATATTCCGCTCTGTGAGTTGAATGCACACATCACAAAAAGTTTCTCAGAATGCTTTTGTCTAGTTTTTATGTGAAGATACTTCCTTTTCCAGCATTGGCCTCAAAGTGCTCAAAATATCCACTTGGAGATTACACAAAAAGAGTGTTTAAAAGCTGCTCTATCAAAAGAAAGTTTCAAATCTGTGAGTTGAATGCACACATCACAAAGAAGTTTCTGAGAATGCTTCTTTCTATTATTTTTGTGAAGATGTTTCCTTTTCCGTCATAGGCCTCAAAGGGCTCCAAATATGCACTTGCAGATACTACAAGAGGAGTGTTTTAAAACT
Organism: Pongo abelii; assembly: GCF_028885655.2. Classification (NCBI taxonomy): domain Eukaryota; kingdom Metazoa; phylum Chordata; class Mammalia; order Primates; family Hominidae; genus Pongo; species Pongo abelii. The sequence goes on along the minus strand of NC_072005.2, from coordinate 32,906,290 downwards.
GCTGTATAAAAAGGAAGGTTCAACTCTGTGAGTTGAAAGCACACGTCACAAAGTAGTTAGTGATAATGCTTCTGTCTAGTTTTTGTTGGAAGATATTCACTTTTCCACCATAGGCCTTAAAGCCCTCCAAATATCCACTTGTAGATTTTAAAAAAAGAGTGTTTCTAAACTGCTTTATCAAAAGGAAGTTTCAACTTTGTGAGTTGAATGCACAAATCTCAAGGAAGTTTCTGAGAATGCTTCTGTCTAGTTTTTATGTGAAGATATTTCCTCTTCCAGCATAGGCCTCAAAGCGCTCCAAATACCCAGTTGCAGATTCTACAGAAGAATGTCTCAAAACTGTTCTATCAAAAGGAAGATTCAACTCTGTGAGTTCAGTGCACACCTAACAAGGAAGTTTCTGAGAATGCTTAGCTCTAGTTTTTATGTGAAGATATTTCGTTTTCCAGCATATGCCTCAAAGCACTGAAAATATCCACTTGCAGATCCATGAAAAGAGTGTTTCAAAACTGCTCTATCAAAAGTAAGGTTCAACTCTGTGCATTGCATGCACACATCCCAGTGAAGTTTCCGAGAATGCTTCTGTGTAGTTTTTTTATGAAGATATTTCCTTTTCCAGCATAGGCCTCAATGTGCTCCAAATATGCACTTGCAGATTCTACAAAAAGAGTTTTTCAAAGCTGCTCTATCAAAAGGAAGGTTCAACACTGTTTGTTGAATACACTCATGAAAAAGATGTTTATGAGAATGCTTCTGTCTACTTTTAGTGTGATGACATTTTGTTTTCTAGCGTAGAAGTCAAAGCGCCCCAATTATCCACATGCAGGTTCCATAAAAAGAGTGTTTCAAAACTGTGCTACCAAAAGAAAGGTTCAACTCTGTGAGTTGAATGCACACATCGGAAGTAAGTTTCTGAGAATGCTTCTGTCTAGTTTTTATGTGAAGATATTTCCCCCTCCAGCGTTGGCCTAAAAGCGCTACAAATATCCCCTTGCAGATTCTACAAAAAGAGTGATTCAAAACAGCTCTATCAAAAGTAAGTTTCAACACTGTGAGTTGAATGCACACATCACAGAGAAGTTTTTGAGAATACTTCTGTCTAGTTTTTATGTGAAGTTATTCCCTTTTACAAGATATGTCTCAACGTGCTCCAAATTTCCACTTGCAGATCCTACAAAAAGAGTGTTTCAAAACTACTCTATCAAAAGGAAGGTTGAACTCTTTGTGTTGAATGCACACATCAGAAAAAGTTTCTGAGATGCTTTTGTCTGGTTTTTTTGTGAAGATATTTCCTTTTCCAGCATAGGCCTCAACCACTCAAAATATCCACCTGCAGATTCTACAAAAGATTGTTTCAAAACTGCTCTATCAAAAGGAAGGTTCAACTCTGTGAGTTGAATTCACACATCACAAAGAATTTTCTGAGAGTGCTTCTGTCTATTTTTTATGTGAAGACATTTCCTTTTCTAATATAGACTTCAAGGCGCTCTGATTATCAGCAGACAGATTACAGAGTGTTTAAAAATTGCTCTTTCAAAAACGAAGGTTCAAATCTGTGAGTTGAGTGCACATAACACAAAGAAGTTTCTGAGAATGCTTCTGTCTGGTTTTTATGTGAACATATTTCCATTTCCAGCATCATCCTCAAAGTGCTCAGACTATCCACTTGCAGATTCCATAAAAATAGTGTTTCAAACTGCTCTATCAAAGGGGAGGTTCAACTCTGTAGGTTGAAAGCACACATCACAAAGTAGTTTCTGAGAATCCTTCTGTCTAGTTTTTCTTGGAAGATATTTCGTTTTCGAGCATAGGTCTCAAAGCGTACCAAATACCTATTTGCAGTTCTACAAAAAGAGTGTTTCAAAACTTCTCTATCAAAAGGAAGGTTGCACTCTGTGATTTGCAGGCATACATCACAAAGAAGTTTCTGATAGTGCTTCTGTCTAGTTTTTATGTGATGACATTTCCTTTTCCAACATAACCCTCAAATCACACCATTTAACCACATGGAGATTCTATAAAAAGAGTGTTTCAAAACTGCTCTATCAAGAGGAAGGTTCAACTCTGTGAGTTGAATGCACATATCACAAAGAAATTTTTTAGAGTGCTTCTGTCTTGTTTTTATGTGAAGATATTTCCTTTTCCAGCCTGGGCCTCAAATCCCTCCACTTATTCACATGCAGATTCCATAAAAACAGTGTTTCAAAACTGCTCTATCAACAGGAAGGTTCAACGCTCTTTGTTGAATGCAAACATAACAAAGAAGTTTCAGAGAATGCTTCTGAGTATTTTTTGTGTGATGACATTTCCTTTTACAGCATAGACCTCAAAGCGCTCAAAATATTCACTTGCAGATTCCAAAAAACAGTGTTTCAAAACTGCTCTATCAAAAGGAAGTTTCAACTCTTTGAGTTGAACGCAAACATCACAAAGCAGTTTCTGAGAATTCTTCTACCTAGTTTTTATCGGAAGATATTTCCTCTTCCAGCATAGGCCTCAAAGCTCTCCAAATATCCACTTGCAGATTCTACAAAAAGAGTATTTGAAAACTGCTCTATCAAAAGGATGGTTCAACTCAGTGAGTTGAATGCACAAAACAAAAAGCAGTTTCTGAGAATGCTTCTGTCTATTTTTTATGTGAAGATATTTCCTTTTCCAGCATAGGCCTCAAAGCGCTCTAAATTTCTAATTTTGGGTTCTACAAAAAGAGTGATTCAAAACTGCTCTATCAAAAGGAAGGTTCACCTCCGTGAGTTACATGCACACATCACAAAGAAGTTTCTCAGAATGCTTCTGTCTAGTATTTATGTGAAGATATTTCCTTTTCCAGCATAGGCCTCAAAGCGCTCCAAATATCTACTTGCAGATTCTCCAAAAAGTGCTTTTCAGAACTGCTCTGTCAAAAGGGAGTTTCAGCTCTGTGAGTTGAATGCACTCATCACAACGAAGTTTCTGAGAATGCTTCTGTCTAGTTTTTCTGTGAAGATAGTTCCTTTTCCAGCGTAAGCCACCCAGCGCTCCAAATATCCCCTTGCAGATTGTACAAAAAGAGTGTTTCAAACCTGCTCTATGAAAAGGAAGGTTCAATACTGTGAGTGGAATGCACACATCACAAAGAAGTTTCTGAGAATGCTTCTGTCTAGTTTTTATGTGAAGATATTTTCTTTTCCAGAATAGGCCTCAAAGAGCTCCAAATATCCGCTTGCAGATTCTACAAAATGAGTGTTTCAAAACTCCTCCATCAAAAGGAAGGTTGAACTCTGTGAGTTCAATGCAAACATCACAAAGAAGTTTCTGAGAATGCTTCCGTCCAATTTTTATGTGAAGATATTTCCTTTTCCAGCATAGTCCTCAAAGTGTTCCAAATATCCAGTTGCAGATTCTACAAAGAGTGTTTCAGAACTGCTGTATCAAAATGAAGGTTCCACTGTGTGAATTGAATGCACACATCACTAAGAAGTTTGAGAGAATGCTTCTGTCTAGTTTTTATGTGAAGATATTACCTTTTCCAGCATAGGCCTCGTAGCGCTCCAAATATCCAGTTGCAGATTATGTAAAAAGAGTGTTTCAAAACTGCTCTATCAAAAGGAAAGTTCAACTCAGTCAGTTGAATGCACACATTACAAAGAAGTTTCTGAGAATGCTTCTGTCTAGTTATTACGTGAGATATTTCCTTTTCCAGCATAGGCCTCAAAGCGCTCCATATATCCACTTGCAAATTCTACAAAATAGTGTCTCAAAATTGCTCTATCAAAAGGAAGGTTCAACTCTGGTAGTTGAATGCACACATCTCAAGGAAGTTTCAGGGAATGCTTCATCTAGTATTTATGGGAAGAAATTTCCATTTCCAGCATTGGCCTCAAAGCGCTTCAAATATCCACTTGCAGATTCTACAAAAACAGTGTTTCAAAACTGCTCTATCAAAAGCAAGGTTCTACCCTGTGAGTTGAATGCACATATCACAAAGAAGTTTCTGAGAATACTTCTCTCTCCTTTTTTGTGAAGTTATCTCCTTTTCCACCATAGGCCCCAAAGTGCTCCAAATATCCACTTGCAGATTGTACAAAAAGAGTGTTTAAAAGTTGCTGTATCAAACGGAAGGTTCAACTCTGTGAGTTGATGCACACATTAGAAAGATGTTTAGTGGAATGTTTATGCCTGGTTTTTATGTGAAGATATATCATTTTCAAGCATATGCCTCAAAGAACTCTAAATGCCACTTGCAGATTCTACAAAACGAGTGTTTCAAAACTGCTCTATCAAAGGGAAGGTTCAACTATGTGATTTGAATGCACACATCAAAAAGTAGTTTCTGACATGCTTCTGTCTAGTTTTTAAGTGAAGGTATTTCCTTTTCCAGCATAGGCATCAAAACGCTTCAAATATCCACTTGCAGATTCTACAAAAAGAGGGTTTCAAAACTGCTCTATCAAAAGGAAAGTTCAACTCTGTGAGTTGAATGCGCACATCAGAAAGAAGTTTCGTAGAATGATTCTTTGTAGTTTTTATGTGAAGATATTTCCTTTCCCAGCATAGGCCTCAAAGTGCTCCAAATATCCACTTGCATATTCTACAAAAAGAGGGTTTCAAAACTGCTCTATCAAAAGGAATGTTCCACTCGGTTAGTTGAATGCACACATCACAAAGAAGTTTAGGAGAATGTTTCTGCCTAGTTTTTATGTGAAGATATTTCATTTTCAAGCATAGGCCTCAAAGAACTCTAAATGCCACTTGCATATTCTACAAAAATAGTGTTTCAAAACTTCTCCATCAAAAGGAAGGTTCAACTATGTAAGTTGAATGCACTCATCCCAAAGAAGTTTCTTAGAATGCTTCTGTCTAGTTTTTATGTGAAGATATTTCCTTTTCCAGCATAGGACTCAAAGAGCTCTAAATGTCTACTTGTAGATTCTACAAAAGGAGTGTTTCAAAACTGCTCTTTCAAAAGGAATGTTCAGCTCTGTGAGTTCAATGCACACATCACAAAGAAGTTTCAGGTAATGCGTCTGTCTAGTTTTTATGTGAAATTATTTCCTTTTCCAAGATAGGCCCGAAAGGGCTCCAAATATCCACTTGCAGATTCTACAAAAAGCTTGTTTCAAAGTTGCCCTATCAAAAAGAAGGTTCACGTCTGTGAGTTAAATGCACACATCACAAAGGAGTTTCTGAAAATGCTTCTATCTACTTTTTATGTGAAGTTATTTCCTTTTCCACCATGAGCTTCAAAACGCTCCAAATATCCACTTGCAGATTCTGCAAAAAGACTGTTTCAATACTGTTCTATCAATAAGAAGGTTCAACTATGTGAGCTGAAGGCACACATCATAAAGAGGTTTCTGAGAATGCTTCTGCCCTCTTTTTATTTGACAATATTTTATTTTCCACCGTTGGCCTCAAAGCTCTCCGAATGAACACTTGCAGATTCTACAAAAAGAGTTTTTCAAAACTGCTCTAAGAAGATAAAGGTTCACCTCTGTGAGTTGAATGCACACATCCCAAAGCAGTATCAGAGAATGCTTCTGTCTAGTTTTTATATGAAGGAATTCCGTTTCCAACGAAGCCCTCAAAGAGCTCCAAATATAGACCTGCAGATTCTGCAAATACACTGTTTCAAAACTGCTCTATCAAAAGGAAGGTTCAAATCTGTGAGTTGAATGCACACATCTTAAAGAAGTTTCTGAGAATGCTTCAGTCTAGTTCTTATGTGAAGATATTTCCTTTTCCACCATAGGCCGCAAAGCGATCCAAATGAACACTTGCAGATTCTACAAAAGGAATGTTTCAAAACTGTTATAACAACAGAAAGGTTGAACTCTGTGAGTTGAATGCACACATGACAAAGCAGTTTCAGAGAATGCTTCTTCTCTAGTTTTTATGTGAAGAAATTCCCGTTTCCATAGAAGGCCTCAAAACGCTAAAAGTATCCACTTGCAGATTCTGCAAAAACATTGTTTCAAAACTGTTCTACCAAAAGGAAGGTTCAACACTTTGAGCTGAATGCACACATCTTAAAGAAGTTTCTGAGAATGTTTCTGTCCAGTTTTTATGTGAAGATATTTCCTTTTCCACCATAGGTCCCAAAGCGTTCCAAATGAACATATGCAGATTCTAAAAAAAGAGTGGTTCAAAACTACTCTATCAAAAGAAAGGTTCGACTCTGTGAGTTGAATGCAAACCTCACAAAGCAGTTTCTAAGAATGCTTTCATCTACTTTTTATGTGAAGATATTCCCGTTTCCAATGAAGGCCTCAAAGAGCTCCAAATATCCGCTTACAGATTCTGCAAAAAACTGTTTCATGACTGCTTTATCAATAAGGAGGTTCAACTCTGTGAGTTGAATGCACAAATCATAAAGAAGGTTCTGAGAATGCTTCTACTCACTTTTTATGTGAAGATATTTCCTTTTCCACCATACGCCGCAAAGCTCTCCGAATCAACACTTGCAGATTCCACAAAAAGAATGTTTCAAAACTTCTCTAACAACCGAAAGGCTCAAGTCTGTGAGTTGAATGCACACATGACAAAGCAGTTTCAGAGAATGCTTCTGTCTAGTTTTTATGTGAAGAAATACCCGTTTCCAATGAAGGCCTCAAAGAGCTCCAAATATCCACTTGCCGATTCTGCAAAAACACTGTTTCAAAACTGCTCTATCAAAAGGAAGGTTCAACCCTGTGAGTTGAATGCACACATCTTAAAGAAGTTTCTGAGAATATTTCTGTCTAGTTTTGATGTGAAGATATTTCCTTTTCCACCATAGGCCTCAAAGTGGTCTGAATGAACACTTACAGATTCTACAAAAAGAGTGTTTCAAAACTGCTCTATCAAAAGAAAGGTTAAATTCTGTGAGTTGAGTGCAAACATCACAAAGCAGTTTCTGAGAATGATTTTTCTAGATTTTATGTGAAGATATTCCCATTTCCAATGAAGGCCTCAAAGACCTCCAAATATCCACTTTCATATTCTGCAGAAAGACCGTCTGAAAACTGCTCTATCAACAGGAAGGTTCAACTCTGTGACTTGAATGCACACATCATAAAGAAATTTCTGAGAATGCTTCCGCCCATTTTTTATGTGATGATATTTCCTTTTCCACCGTAGGCCTCAAAGCGCTCTGAATGAACACATGCAGATTCTACAAAAGGAGTGTTTCAAAACTGCTCTCTCAAAACAAAGGTTCAACTAAGTGAGTTGAAAGCATACATCATGCAGCCATTTCAGAGAATGCTTCTGTCTAGTATTTATGTGAAGAAATTCCCATTTCCAACGAAGGCCTCAAAGAGCTCCAAATATCCACTTGCAGATTCCGCAAAAAGACGGTTTCAAAACTGCTCTACCAAAAGGAAGGATCAGCTACGTGAGTTGAATGCACAGAGCTGAAGGAAGTTTTTGAGAATGTTTCTGTCTAGTGTTTTTGTGAATATATATTATTTTCCACCATAGGCCTCAAACCACTCCTAATGAGCTCTTGAAGATTCTACAAAAAGAGTGTTTCAAAACTGCTCTATCAAAAGAAAGGTTCAGCTCTGTGACTTGAATGCAAACATCACAAAGCAGTTTCAGAGAATGCTTCTGTCTAGTTTTTAGGTGAAGAAATTCCCGTTTCCAACGACGGCCTCAAAGACATCCAAATATCCTCTTGCAGATTCTGCAAAAACAATGTCTCAAAACTGCTCAATGAAAAGGAAGTTTCACCTCTGTGAGTTGAATGCACACGTCCCAAAGCAGTTTCAGAAAATAATTCTGTCCAGTTTTTATATGAAGAAATTCCCGTTTCCAATGAAGGCCTGAAAGAGCTCCAAACATGCACTTGCAGATTCTGCAAGAAGACTGTTTCAAAACTGCTCTATCAAAAGGAAGGTTAAACTCTGTGAGTTGAATGCACACATCATGAAGAAGTTTCTGAGAATGCTTCTGTCTAGTTTTATGTGAAGATATTTCCTTTTCCACCATAGGCCTCAAAGCTCTCCGAATGAAGATTTGCAGATTCTACAAAAAGAGTGTTTCAAAACTGCTCTATCAAAAGAAACGTTCAAATCGGTGAGTTCAAAGCACATATCACACAGCCGTTTCAGAGAATGATTCTGTCTAGTTTTTATGCGAAGAAATTCACGTTTCCAACGAAGGCCTCAAAGAGCTCCAAATATCCACATGCAGATTTCGCAAAAAGACTGTTTCAAAACTGCTCTATCAAAAGAAAAGTTCAGCTATGTGAGTTGAATGCACATCGCTGAAGAAAGTTTCTGAGAATGTTTCTGTCTAGTTTTTTTGTGAGGATATATTCTTTTCCACCATAGGCGAATAAGCCCTCCTAATGAACACTTGCAGATTCTACAAAAAGAGATTTTCAAAACTGGTCTATCAAAAGAAAGGATCAACTCTGTGAGTTGAATGCAAACATCACAAAGCAGTTTCAGAGAATGCTTCTGTCTAGTTTTTATGTGAAGAAATTCCCGTTTCCAAAGAAGGCCACAAAGAGCTCCAAGTATCCACTTGCAGATTCTGCAAAGACTGTTTCAAAACTGCTCTATCAAAAGGAAGGTTAAACTCTTTGAGTTGAATGCACACATCATAAAGAAGTTTCTGAGAATGCTTCTGTCTAGTTTTATGTGAAGATATTTCCTTTTCCACCATAGGCCTCAAAGCGCTCCGAATGAACATTTGCAGATTCTGCAAAAAGAGTGTTTCAAAACTGCTCTATCAAAAGAAACGTTCAAATCGGTGAGTTCAATGCACATATCACACAGCCATTTCAGAGAATGATTCTGTCTAGTTTTTATGTGAAGAAATTCACGTTTCCAACGAAGGCCTCAAAGAACTCCAAATATCCACATGCAGATTTCGCAAAAAGACTGTTTCAAAACTGCTCTATCAAAAGGAATGTTCAGCTATGTGAGTTGAATGCACACAGCTGAAGAAAGTTTCTGAGAATGTTTCTGTCTAGTTTTTTTGTGAGGATATATTCTTTTCCACCATAGGCGAATAAGCCCTCCTAATGAACACTTGCAGATTCTACAAAAAGAGTTTTTCAAAACTGGTCTATCAAAAGAAAGGATCAACTCTGTGAGTTGAATGCAAACGTCACAGAGCAGTTTCAGAGAATGCTTCTGTCTAGTTTTTATGTGAAGAAATTCCCGTTTCCAAAGAAGGCCACAAAGAGCTCCAAGTATCCACTTGCAGATTCTGCAAAAAGACTGTTTCTAAACTGCTCTATCAATAGGAAGGTTCAACTGTGTGAGTTGAATGCACACATCATAAAGGAGTTTCTGACAATTCTTCTGCCCAATTTTTATGTGAAGATATTTCCTTTTCCACCATAGGCCTCAAATGGCCCCGAATGAACACTTGCAGATTCTACAAAAAGAGTGTTTCAAAACTGCTCTTACAACAGAAAAGTTCAACTCTGTGAGTTGAATGCACACATGAAACATTAGTTTCAGAGGGAGGAGCCAAGATGGCCGAATAGGAACAGCTCCGGTCTACAGCTCCCAGCGTGAGCGACACAGAAGACGGGTGATTTCTGCATTTCAATCTGAGGTACTGGGTTCATCTCACTAGGGAGTGCCAGACAGTGGGCGCAGGTCAGTGGGTGATTGCACTGTGAGCCAGCTGAAGCAGGGGCGAGGCATTGCCTCACTTGGGAAGCGCAAGGGTTCAGGGAGTTCCCTTTTCAGGGGTGACAGACGGCAACTGGAAAATCGGGCCACTCCCACCTGAATACTGTGCTTTTCCTCTGGTCTTAGGAAACGGTGCCCCAGGAGATTATAACCCGCACCTGGATCAGAGGGTCCTACGTCCACGGAGTGTCGCTGATTGCTAGCACAGCAGTCTGAGATGAAACAGCTAGTCGGCAGCGAGGCTGGGGGAGAGGCGCCCGCCATTGCCCAGGCTCACTAAGGTAAACAAAGTAGCCGGGAAGCTTGAACTGGGTGGAGCCCATCACAGCTTAAGGAGGACTGCCAGCCTCTGTAGGCTCCACCTCTGGGGGCAGGGCACAGACAAACAAAAAGACAGCAGTAACCTCTGCAGACTTAAATGTCCCTGTCTGACAGCTTTGAGGAGAGCAGTGGTTCTCCCAGCATGCAGCTGGAGATCTGAGAACGGGCAGACTGCCTCCTCAAGTGGGTCCCTGACCCCTGACCCCCGAGTAGCCTGACTGGGAGGAACCGCCCAGCAGGGGCAGACTGACACCTCACACGGCCGGCCAGGTACTCCAACAGACCTGCAGCTGAGGGTTTGTCTGTCAGAAGGAATACTAACACAAAGGACATCCACATCAAAAACCAAAAACCCATCTGTACATAAACATCATCAAAGACCAAAAGTAGATAAAACCACAAAGATAGGGAAAAAACAGAACAGAAAAACTGGAAACTCTAAAAAGCAGAGTACCTCTCCTCCTCCAAAGGAACGCAGTTCCTCACCAGCAACAGAACAAAGCTGGATGGAGAATGACTTTGACGAGCTTAGAGAAGAAGGCTTCAGATGATCAAATTACACTGCGCTATGGGAGGTTATTCAAACCAAAGGCAAAGAAGTTGAAAACTTTGAAAAAAATTTAGAAGAATGTATAACTAGAATAACCAATACAGAGAAGTGCTTAAAGGAGCTGATGGAGCTGAAAAGCAAGGCTCGAGAACTACGTGAAGAATGCAGAAGCCTCAGGAGACGATGCGATCAAATGGAAGAAAGGGTATCAGCCCTGGAAGATGAAATGAATGAAATGAAGCGAGAAGGGAAGTTTAGAGAAAAAAGAATAAAAAGAAACGAGCAAAGCCTCCAAGAAATGTGGGACTATGTGGAAAGACAAAATCTACGTCTGATTGCTGTACCTGAAAGTGACGGGGAGAATGGAAACAAGTTGGAAAACACTCTGCAGGATATAATCCATGAGAACTTCCCCAATCTAGCAAGGCAGGCCAACATTCAGATTCAGGAAATACAGAGAACACCACAAAGATACTCCTCGAGAAGAGCAACTCCAAGACATATAATTGTCAGATACACCAAAGTTGAAATGAAGGAAAAAATGTTAAGGGCAGCCAGAGAGAAAGGTCGGGTTACCCACAAAGGGAAGCCCATCAGACTAACAGCAGATCTCTCGGCAGAAACCCTACAAGCCAGAAGAGAGTGGGGGCCAATATTCAACATTCTTAAAGAAAAGAATTTTCAACCCAGAATTTCATATCCTGCCAAAATAAGCTTCATAAGTGAAGGAGAAATAAAATACTTTATAGACAAGCAAATGCTGAGAGATTTTGTTACCACCAGGCCTTCCCTAAAAGAGCTCCTAAAGGAAGCACAAAACATGGAAAGGCACAACCGGTACCAGCCACTGCAAAATCATGCCCAAATGTAAAGACCATCGAGACTAGGAAGAGACTGCATCAACTAACGAGCAAAATAACCAGCTAACATCATAATGACAGGATCAAATTCACACAGAACAATATTAATTTTAAATGTAAACGGACTAAATGCTCTAATTAAAAGACACAGACTGGCAAATTGGATAAAGACTCAAGACCCATCAGTGTGCTGTATTCAGGAAACCCATCTCACGTGCAGAGACACACATAGGCTCAAAATAAAAGGATGGAGGAAGATCTACCAAGCAAATGGAAAACAAAAAAAGGCAGAGGTTGCAATCCTAGTCTCTGAAGAAACAGACTTTAAACCAACAAAGATCAAAAGAGACAAAGAAGGCCATTACATAATGGTAAAGGGATTAATTCAACAAGAAGAGCTAACTATCCTAAATATATATGCACCCAATAAAGGAGCACCCAGATTCATAAAGCAAGTCCTGAGTGACCTACAAAGAGACTTAGACTCCCACACATTAATAATGGGAGACTTTAACACCCCACTGTCAACATTAGACAGATCAACGAGACAGAATGTCAACAAGAATACCCAGGAATTGAACTCAGCTCTGCACCAAGCGGACCTAATAGACATCTACAGAACTCTCCACCACAAATCAACAGAATATACATTTTTTTTCAGCACCACACCACACCTATTCCAAAATTGACCACATACTTGGAAGTAAAGCTCTCCTCAATAAATGTAAAAGAACAGAAATTATAACAAACTATCTCTCAGATCACAGAGCAATCAAGCTAGAACTCAGGATTAAGAATCTCACTAAAAACTGCTGAACTACATGGAAACTGAACAACCTGCTCCTGAATGACTACTGGATATATAACGAAATGAAGGCAGAAATAAAGATGTTCTTTGAAACCAACGAGAACCCAGACACAACCTACCAGAATCTCGGGGATGCACTCAAAGCACTGTGTAGAAGGAAATTTGTAGCACTAAATGTCCAAAAGAGAAAGCAGGAAAGATCCGAAATTGACACCCTAACGTCACAATTAAGAGAACTAGAAAAGCAAGAGCAAACACATTCAAAAGCTAGCAGAAGGCAAGAAATAACTAAAATCAGAGCAGAACTGAAGGAAATAGAGACACAAAAATCCCTTCAAAAAATTAATGAATCCAGGAGCTGGTTTTTTGAAAGGATCAACAAAATTGATAGACCGCTAGCAAGATTAATAAAGAAAAAAAGAGAGAAGAATCAAATAGATGCAATAAAAAATGATAACGGGGATATCACCACTGATCCCACAGAAATACAAACTACCGTCAGAGAATACTACAAACACCTCTATGCAAATAAACTAGAAAATCTAGAAGAAATGGATAAATTCCTCGACACATACACTTTCCCAAGACTAAACCAGGAAGAAGTTGAATCTCTGAATAGACCAATAACAGGAGCTGAAATTGTGGCAATAATCAATAGCTTACCAACCAAAAAAAGTCCAGGACCAGACGGGTTCACAGCCGAATTCTACCAGAGGTACAAGGAGGAGCTGGTACCATTCCTTCTGAAACTATTCCAATCAATAGAAAAAGAGGGAATCCTCCCTAACTCATTTTATGAGGCCAGCATCATCCTGATACCAAAGCCGGGCAGAGACACAACAAAAAAAGAGAATTTTAGGCCAATATCCTTGATGAACATTGATGCAAAAATCCTCAGTAAAATACTGGCAAACTGAATCCAGCAGCACATCAAAAAGCCTTTCCAACATGATCAAGTGGGCTTCATCCCTGGGATGCAAGGCTGGTTCAATATACGCAAATCAATAAATGTAATCCAGCATATAAACAGAACGAAAGACAAAAACCACATGATTATCTCAATAGATGCAGAAAAGGCCTTTGACAAAATTCAACAACACTTCATGCTAAAAACTCTCAATAAATTAGGTATTGATGGGACGTATCTCAAAATAATAAGAGCTGTCTATCACAAACCCACAGCCAATATCATAATGAATGGGCAAAAATTGGAAGCATTCCCTTTGAAAACTGGCACAAGAGAGGGATGCCCTCTCTCACCACTCCTATTCAACATAGTATTGGAAGTTCCGGCCAGGGCAATTAGGCAGGAGAAGGAAATAAAGAGTATTCAATTAGGAAAAGAGGAAGTCAAATTGTCCCTGTTTGCAGATGACATGATTGTATATCTAGAAAACCCCATTGTCTCAGCCCAAAATCTCTTTAAGCTGATAAGCAACTTCAGCAAAGTTTCAGGATACAAAATCAATGTACAAAAATCACAAGCATTCTTATACATCAATAACAGACAAACAGAGAGCCAAATCATGAGTGAACTCCCATTCACAATTGCTTCAAAGAGAATAAAATACCTAGGAATCCAACTTACAAGGGATGTGAAGGACCTCTTCAAGGAGAACTACAAACCGCTGCTCAAGGAACTAAAAGAGGATACAAACAAATGGAAGAACATTCCATGCTCATGGGTAGGAAGAATCAATATCGTGAAAATGGCCATCCTTCCCAGGGTAATTTACAGATTCAATGCCATCCCCATCAAGCTACCAATGACTTTCTTCACAGAACTGGAAAAAACTACTTTACAGTTCATATGGAACCAAAAAAGAGCCTGCATCACCAAGTGAATCCTAAGCCAAAAGAACAAAGCTGGAGGCATCACGCTACCTGACTTCAAACTGTACTACAAGGCTACATTAACCAAAACAGCATGGTACTGGTACCAAAACAGAGATATAGATGAATGGGACAGAACAGAGCCGTCAGAAATAATACCACTTATCTTCAACTATCTGATCTTTGACAAATCTGAGAAAAACAAGAAATGGGGAAAGGATTCCCTATTTAATAAATGGTGCTGGGAAAACTGGCTAGCCATATGTAGAAAGCTGAAACTGGATCCCTTCCTTACACCTTATACAAAAATCAATTCAAGATAGATTAAAGACTTAAATGTTAGACCTAAAACCATAAAAACCCAAGAAGAAAACCTAGGCATTACCATTCAGGACATAGGCATGGGCAAGGACTTCATGTCTAAAACACCAAAAGCAATGACCACAAAATCCAAAATTGACAAACAGGATCTAATTAAACTCAAGAGCTTCTGCACAGCAAAAGAAACTACCATCAGAGTGAACAGGCAACCTACAAAATGGGAGAAAATTTTCACAACCTACTCATCTGATAATGGGCTTATATGCAGAATCTACAATGAACTCCAACAAATTTACAAGAAAAAAACAAACCACCCCATCAAATGTGGGCAAAGGACGTGAACAGACACTTCTCAAAAGAAGACATTTATGCAGCCAAAAAACACATGAAAAAATGCTCACCATCACAGGTCATCAGAGAAATGCAAATCAAAAGCACAATGAGATACCATCTCACACCAGTTAGAATGGCAATCATTAAAAAGTCAGGAAACAACAGGTACTGGAGAGGATGTGGAGAAATAGGAACACTTTTACACTGTTGGTGGGACTGTAAACTAGTTCAACCCTTGTGGAAGTCAGTGTGGTGACTCCTCAGGGATCTAGAACTAGAAATTCCATTCGACCCAGCCATCCCATTACTGGGTAAATACCGAAAGGACTATAAATCATGCTGCTATAAAGATACATGCACACGTATGTTTATTGCGGCATTATTCACAATAGCAAAGACTTGGAACCAACCCAAATGTCCAACAGTGATAGACTGGATTAAGAAAATGTGGCACATATACACCATGGAATACTATGCAGCCATAAAAAATGATGAGATCATGTCTTTTGTAGGGACATGGATGAAACTGGAAATCATCATTCTCAGTAAACTATCGCAAGAACAGAAAACCAAACACCGCATATTCTCACTCATATGTGGGAATTGAACAATGAGAACACATGGACACGGGAATGGGAACATCACACTTCGAGGACTGTTGTGGGCTGGGGGAAGGGGGCAGGGATAGCATTGGGGGATATACCTAATGCTAGATGACGAGTTAGTGGGTGCAGCGCACCAGCATGGAACATGTATACATATGTAACTTACCTGCACATTGCGCACATGTACCATAAAACCTAAAGTATAATAATAATAATAATTATAATTATTATTATAATAAAATAAAAAAATGCTTTCTGCAAAAAAAAAAAACAGAAAAACTAGTTTCAGAAAATGCTTCTGTCTAGTTTTTATGTGATGAAATTCCCGTTTCCAATGAAGGCCTCAAAGAACTCCAAATAGCCACTGGCAGATTCTGCTAAAACACTGTTTCAACACTGCTCTATCAAAAGGAAGGTTTAACTCTGTGAGGTGAATGCACACATCTTGAAGAGATTTCCGAGAATGCTTCTGTCTAGTTTTTATGCGAACATATTTCCTTTTCCTGCATAGGCCTCAAAGCGCTCCCAAGGAACACATGCAGATTCTAAAAAGAGTGTTTCAAAACAGCTCTATAGAAAGAAAAGTTCATCTCTGTGAGTTGAATGCAAACATCACAAAGCAGTTTAAGAGAATGCGTCTGTCTAGTTTTTATGTGAAGAAATTCCCGTTTCCATAGAAGGCCTCAAAGAGCTTCAAATACCCACTTGGAGATTCTGCAAAAAGACTGTTTCAAAACTGCTCTATCAAAAGGAAGGCTCACTTATGTGAGTTGAATGCACTTATCTTAAAGATGTTTCTGAGAATGCTTCTGTCTAGTTTTTATGTGAAGATATATCCTTTTCCACCATAGACCCCAAAGCGCTCCGAAGGAACACTTACAGATACTACAAAAAGAGTGTTTCAAAACTGCTCTATCAAAAGAAACGTTCAACTCTGTGAGTTGAATGCACACATCACAAAGCAGTGTCTGAGAATGTCTCTTTCTCAATTTTATGTGAAGATATTCCCATTTCCAACGAAGACCTCAAAGAGCTCCAAATATCCACTTGCAGATTCTGCAAAAAGACTGTTTCAATACTTCTCTACCAATAGGAAGGTTCAACTCTGTGAGTTGAATGCACACATCATAAAGAAGTTTCTGAGAATGCTTCTGCCCACTTTTCATTTGACGATATATCCTTTTCCACCATAGGCCTCAAAGTGCTCTGAATGAACACTTGCAGATTCTACAAAAAAAGTGTTTCAAAACTGCTCTAACAAGAGAAAGGTTCAACCCTTTGAGTTGAATGCACACATGACAAAGCAGTTTCAGAGATTGATTCTGTCTAGTTTTTAATGAGAAGAAATACCCGTTTCCAACGAAGGCCTCAAAGAACTCCAAATATCCACTTGCAGATTCAGCAAAAACAGTGTTTCAATACTGCTATATCAAACAGAAGGTTCAACCCTGTGAGTTGAATGCACACATCTTAAAGAAGTTTCTGAGAATATTTCTGTCTAGTTTTGATGTGAAGATATTCCCTATTCCACCATAGGCCTCAAAATGGTCCGAATGAACACTTACAGATTCTACAAAAAGAGAGTTTCAAAACTGCTCTATCAAAAGAAAGGTTAAATTCTGTGAGTTGAGTGCAAACATCACAAAGCAGTTTCTGAGAACGCTTCTTTCTAGATTTTGTGTGAAGATATTCCCGTTTCCAATGAAGGCCTCAGAGACCTCTAAATATCCACTTGCAGATTCTGCAGAAAGGCTGTCTGAAAACTGCTCTATCAACAGGAAGGTTCAACTCTGTGACTTGAATGCACACATCATAAAGACATTTCAGAGAATGCTTCCGCCCACTTTTTATGTGACGATATTTCCTTTTCCATCGTAGGCCTCAAAGCGCTCCGAATGAACACTTGCAGATTCTACAAAAAGAGTGTTTCAAAACTGCTCTCTCAAAACAAAGGTTCAACTCAGTGAGTTGAATGCATACATCACACAGCCACTTCAGAGAATGCTGCTGTCTAGTTTTCATGTGAAGAAATTCCCGTTTCCAACGAAGGCCTCAAAGAGCTCCAAATATCGACTTGCAGATTCCGCAAAAAGACTGTTTCAAAACTGCTCTATCAAAAGGAAGGATCAGCTATGTGAGTTGAATGCACACAGCTGAAGGAAGTTTCTGAGAACGTTTCTGTCTAGTTTTTTTGTGAGGATATATTCTTTTCCTCCATAGGCCTCAAAGTGCTCTGAATGAACACTTGAAGGTTCTACAAAAAGAATGTTTCAAAACTGCTGTAACAACAGAAAGGTTGAACTCTGTGAGTTGAATGAAAACTCCAGAAATCAGTTTCAGAGAATGCTTCTGTCCAGTTTTTATGTGAGGAAATTCCCGTTTACATAGAAGGCCTCAAAGAGCACTCATCAGAAAGATGTTTCTGAGAATTCTTCTGTCTAGTTTTTATGTGTAGAAATTTCCTTTTCCAACATAGGCCTCAAAGCGCTCCACATATACACTTGCAAATTCCACAAAATGAGTGTTTCAAAAATGATCTATCAAAAGGAAGGTTAAATTCCCTTAGTTGAATGTACACCTCCCAAAGAAGTGTCTGAGAATACTTCTGAATAGTTTTTATGTGAAGATATTTCCTTTTCCAGCATAGGCCCCAAAGTGCTACAAATATCCACTTGCAGATTCTAAAAGAAGACTGTTTCAAAAGTGTTCTATCAAAAGGAATGTTCAATTCTGTGAGTTGAATGCACACATCACAATAAGTTTCTGAGAATACTTCTCTCTAATTCTTATGTGAAGTTATTTCCTTTTCCAGCATAGTTCTCAAAGTGCTCCAAATATCCACTTGCAGATTCTACAAAAAGAGTGTATCGAAACTGCTCTATCAAAAGGAAGGTTCAACTCTGTGAGTTGAATGCACACATCACAAAGAAGTTTCTTTGAATGCTTCTGTCTAATTTTTACGTGAAGATATTTCCTTTTAAAGCGTAGGCCTCAAAGCGCTCCAAATATCCAATTGCAGATACTATAAAAAGAGTGTTTCAAAACTGCTCTATGAAAAGGAAGGTTCCACTCTGTGAGTTGAATGCACACATCACAAAGACGTTTCTGAGAATGCTTCTGTCTAGTTTTTATGTGAAGATTTTTCCTTTTCGAGCCAAGGCCTCAAAGCGCCCCAAATCTCCACTTACAAATTACACAAAAAAGGTGTTTCAAAACTCCTCTATCAAAAGGAAGGTTCAACTCTTTGAGTTGAATGCACACATCACAAAGAAGTTTTTGAGAATTCTTCGGTCTAGTTTTTATGGAAGATATTTCCTTTTCCTTCATAGGCCTCAAAGCACACCAAATATCCACTTACAGATTCCACAAAAACAGACTTTCCAAACTGCTGTATCAAAAGGAAGGTTCAACTCTGTCAGTGGAATGCACACATCACATAGTAGTGTCTGAGAAGGCTGCTTTCTAGTTTGTATGTGAAGATATTTCCTTTTCCAGTATAGGCCTCAAAGCTCTCCAAATGTCCACTTGGAGATTCTACAAAAAGAGTGTTTCAAAACTGTTCTACCAAAAGGAAGGTTCAACTCTGTGAGTTGAATGCACAAATCACAAAGAAGTTTCTGAGAATGCTTCTGAATAGTTTTTATGTGAATATATTTCCTTTTCCAGCTTACGCCACAAACTGCTCCAAATGTCTACTTGCAGATACTACAAAAATAGTGTTGCAAAACTGCTCTATCAAAAGGAAAGTTCAACCCTGTGTGTTGAATGCACACATCACAAATATCTTTATGAGAATGTTTCCGTCTACTTTTTATGTGAAGATATTTCCTTTTCAACATAGGCCTCAAAGAAATCTAAATGTTCCCTTGCAGATTCTACAAAAAGAGTGTTTCAAAACTGCATTCTCAAAAGGAAGTTTCAACTCTGTGAGTTGAATGCACACATCACAAAGAAGTTTCTGAGAATGCTTCTGCCTAGTTTTTTTGCAAAGATATTTGCTTTTCCAGCATCGACCTTGAAGGGCTCCAAATATCCACTCGAAGATTCTTCAAAAAGAGTTTTTCAAAACTGCTCTATCAAAAGGAAGGTTCAACTCTGTGAGTTTAATGCACACATCACAGAGAAGTTTCCGAGAATGTTTCTGTCTGTTTTTTATGTGAAGATTTTTCCTTTTCCAGCATATTCCTCAAAGCGCGCCAAATATCCCCTTGCAGATTCTACAAAAAGACTGTTTCAAAACTGCTCTATCAAAAGGAAGGTTCCACTATGTGAGTTGAATGCACACATCACAAAGAAGTTTCTTTGAATGCTTCTGTCTAATTTTTATGTGAAGATATTTCCTTTTCCAGTATATTCCTCAAAGTGCGCCAAATATCCCCTTGCAGATTCTACAAAAAGACTGTTTCAAAACTGCTCTATCAAAACGAAGGTTCAGCCCTGTGAGTTGAATTAACATATCACAAGGAAGTTTCGGAGAATGCTTCTGTCTAGTTTTTCTGTGGTGACATTCCTTTTTTGAAAGTAGGCCTCAAAACGCTGCAAATATCCAGTTGAAGATTCTACAAAAAGAGTGTTTGAAAACTGCCCTATCAAAGGGAAGGTTAAACACTGGGGGTGGAATGCACACATCACAAATAAGTTTCTGAAAATGCTTCTGTATACTCTTTTTGTGAAGATATATCCTCTTTCAGCATAGGCCTTAAAGCGCTCCAAATATCCACTTGAAAATTCTACAAAAAGAGTGTTTCAAAACTGCTCTATCAAAAGGAAGGTTCAACTCTGTGAGTTTAATGCACACATCACAGAGAAGTTTCCGAGAATGTTTCTGTCTGGTTTTTATGTGAAGATATTTCCTTTTCCAGCATATTCCTCAAAGCGCGCCAAATATCCCCTTGCAGATTCTACAAAAAGAGTGTTTCAAAACTGCTCTATCGAAAGGAAGCTTCAACACTGTGAGTTGAATGCACACATCACAAATAAGTTTCTGACAATGCTTCTCTCTGCTTTTTATGTGAAGTTACCTCCCTTTCCAGCCTAGGACCCAAAGCGCTCCAAATATCCCATTGCAGATTCTCCAAAAAGAGTGTTTCAAAACTTCTCTGTCAAAAGGAATGTTCAACTCCGTGAGTTGAATGCACACACCACAAAGAAATTTCTGAGAAAATTTCTGTCTAGTTTTTATGTGAAAATATTTCTTTTTCCAGCGTAGGCCTCAAATCGGTCCAAATACCCACTTGCAGATTCTACAAAAAGAGTGTTTCAAACTTGATCTATCAAAAGGAAGGTTCAAATCTGTGAGTTGAATGCACACATCACAAAGAAGTTCCTGAGAATGCTTCTCTCTAGTATTTAAGTTATTTCCTTTTCCAACATCGGCCTCAAAGAGCTCCAAATATCCACTCGCACAATCTACAAAAAGAGTGTTTCCAAACTGCTCTATCAAAAGGAAGTTTCAACACTGTGAGTTAAATTCACACATCACAACATAGTTTCTGAGAATGCTTCCGTCTCATTCTTATTTGAAGATATATCCTTTTCCTCAAGAAGTCGCAATCACACCTAATATCCACTTGCAGCTTCTACAAAAAGAGGGCTTCAAAACTGCTCTATCGAAAGGAAGGTTCAACTCTGTGAGTTGAACGCACGCACCACAAAGAAGATTCAGAGAAAGCTTCTGCCTAGTTTTTATGTGAAGACATTTCCTTTTCCAACACAGGCCTCAAAACCCTCTAAATGTCCACTTGCAGATTCTACAAAAAGAGTGTTTCAAAACTGGCCCATGAAAAGAGAGGTTCAACTCCGTGAGTTGAATGCACACATCACACAGAAGTTTGGAAGAATGCTTCTGTCTAGTTTTTATGTGAGGATATCCCGTTTCCAATGAATTCTTATGAGCGGTCCAAATATCCACTTGCAGTTCCTAGAAAAAGAGTGCTTCAAAACTTCTCTGTCAAAAGGAATGTTCCTCTCTGAGAGATGAATGTACATAACTCAAACAAGTTTCAGAGAATGCCTCTGTCTAGTTTTTATGTGAAGATATTTCCTTTTCCACCACAGGCCACAAACCGCTCCAAATGTCCACATGCAGATTCTATAAAAAGAGTGTTTCAAGACTGCTCTATCAAAAGAAAGGTTCAGCTTTCTGAGATGAATGCACACATCACAAAGAAGTTTGTGAGAATGCTTCTGTCTAGTTTTCATAGGAGGATATTAAGTTTCCAACGAATTCCTATAAGCGGTCCAAATATCGACTTGCAGATTCTTCAATAAGAGTGTTTCAAATCTGGCCCATGAAAAGAAAGGTTAAACTCTGTGAGTTTTATACACACATCACACTGAAATTTGTGAGAGCGGTTCTGTCTAGTTTTTGTGTGAGCATAATCCGTTTCCAACGAATTCCTATAAGCGGTCCAAATATCCACTTGCAGATCCTCCAAAAAGAGGGTTTCAAAACTTCTCTGTCAAAAGGAGTGTTCAACTCTGTGAGTTGAATGCACACACCACAAGGAGTTTCTGAGAATAATTCTGTCTAGTTTTTATGTGAAAATATTTCCTTTTCCAGCATAGGCCTCAAATCGGTCCAAATATCCACTTGCAGATTCGACAAAAAGAGTGTTTCAAACCTGCTCTATCAAAAGGAGGGTTCAACCATGTGAGTTGAATGCACACATCACAAAGTAGTTTCTGAGAATGTTTCTTTCTAGTATTTATGTGAAGATGTTTCCTTTTGCAACATAGGCCTCACAGTGCTCCAAATATACACTCACAGATTCTACAAAAATAGTGTTTCCAAACTGCTCTATCAAAAGGAAGTTTCAACATTTTGAGTTGAATTCACACGTCACAAAATAGTTTCTGATAATGCCTGTCTCATACTTATTTGAAGATATATCCTTTGCCTCAAGAGGTCGCAATCACACCTAATATTCAATTGCAGCTTCTACAATAAGAGGGTTTCAAAACTGCACTATCGAAGGGAAGGTTCAACTCTGTGAGTTGGAAGCACACACCACAAAGAAGTTTCAGAGAATGCTTCTGCCTAGTTTTTATGTGAAGATATTTCCTTTTCCTCTACAGGCTTCAAAGCCCTCCAAATGTCCACTTGCAGATTCTACAAAAAGAGTGCTTCAAAAACTCTCTGTCAGAAGGAATGTTCAAATATGTGAGTTGAATGCACACATCACAAAGAAGTTTCTGAGAATACTTCTGTCTAATATTTATGTGAAAATATTCGCTTTTCCACCGCAGGCCTCAAAGCGCTCCAAATGTCCACTTGCAGATTCTATAAAAAGAGTGTTTCAAAACTGCTCTATCAAAAGAAATGTTCAACATTCTGAGATGAATGCACACATCACAAAGTAGTTTGTGAGAATGCTTCTGTGTAGTTTTTACTTGAGTATATTCTGTTTCCAACGAATTACTATAAGCGGTCCAAATATATTCTAGTAGATTCTATAAAAAGAGTGTTTCAAAACTGGCCCATGAAAAGAAGGGTTCAACTCTGTGAGTTTTATACACACATCACACTGAAATTTGTGAGAGCGTTTCTGTCTAGTTTTTGTGTGAGCATACCCCGTTTCCAACGAATTTCTTTAAGGTTTCCAAATATCCACTTGCAGAATCTCCAAAAAAGAGTGTTTCAAAACAAGTCCATCAAAAGGAATGTTCAACTCTGTGAGTTGAATGCACCCACCACAAAGAAGTTTCTGAGAATACTTCTGTCTAATTTTTATGTGAAAATATTTCCTTTTCCAGTGTAGGCCTCAAATCGGTCCAAATATCCACTTGCAGATTCTACAAAAAGAGTGTTTCAAACCTGCTCTATCAAAAGGAAGGTTCAACTCTGTGAGTTGAATGCACACATCACAAAGAAGTTTCTAAGAATGCTTCTTTCTAGTATTTATGTGAAGATATTTCCTTTCCCAACATAGGCCTCAAAGAGCTCTAAATATCCAGTCGCAGATTCTACAAAAGGAGTGTTTCAAAACTGCTGTATCAAAAGGAAGTTTCAACACTGTGAGTTGACTTCACACATCACAAAATAGTTTCTGAGAATGCTTCTGTCTCATTCTTATTTGAAGATATATCCTTTTACTCAAGAGTTCGCAATCACACTAAATATCCACTTTCAGCTTCTACAAAAAGAGGGTTTCAGAACTGCTCTATTGAAGGGAAGTTTCAACTCTGTGAGTGGAATGCACACATCCCAAAGAAGTTTCAGAGAATGCTTCTGCCTAGTTTTTATGTGAAGATATTTCCTTTTCCTCCACAGGCCTCAAAGTCCTCCAAATGTCCACTTGCTGATTCTACAAAAAGAGTGTTACAAAATTGGCCCATGAAAAGAGAGGTTCCACTCCGTGTGTTGAATACACACATCACATAGAAGTTTGTGAGAATGCTTCTGTCTAGTTTTTGTGTGAGGATACCCCGTTTCCAACGTATTCCTACAAGCGGTCCAAATATCCACTTGTAGATTCTAGAAAAAGAGTGTTTCAAAACTTCTCCATCAAAACGAATGTTCATCTCTGAGAGGTGAATGCACACACCACAAATAAGTTTCAGAGAATGCTTGTGTCTAGTTTTTATGTGAAGATATTTCCTTTTCCTCCGCAGGCCACAAAGCGCTCAAATGTCCACTTGCAGATTCTATAAAAAGAGTGTTTCAATACTGCTCTATCAAAAGAAAGTTTAAACTTTCTGAGATGAATGTACACATCACAAAGAAGTTTGTGAGAATGCTTCTGCCTAGTTTTCATAGGAGGATATTAAGTTTCCAACGAATTCCTATAAGCGGTCCAAATATCCACTTGCAGATTCTTCAATAAGAGTGTTTCAAAACCGGCCCATGAAAAGAAAGGTTCAACTCTGTGAGTTTTATACACACATC
This sequence comes from Pongo abelii, assembly GCF_028885655.2. Classification (NCBI taxonomy): domain Eukaryota; kingdom Metazoa; phylum Chordata; class Mammalia; order Primates; family Hominidae; genus Pongo; species Pongo abelii. The sequence goes on along the minus strand of NC_072005.2, from coordinate 32,882,158 downwards.
ACACTGAAATTTGTGAGAGCCCTTCTGTCTAGTTTTTGTGTGAGCATACCCCGTTTCCAACCAATTCCTATAAGCGGTCCTAATATCCACTTGCAGATCCTCCAAAAGGAGTGTTTCAAAACTTCTCTGTCAAAAGGAATGTTCAATCCTTTCATTTGAATGCATACATCCCAAAGAAATTTCTCAGAATACTTCTGTCTAGTTTTTATGGGAAAATATTTCCTTTTCCAGCGTAGGCCTCAAATCGGTCCAAATATCTACTTGCAGATTAGACAGAAAGAGTGTTTCAAACCTGCTCTATCAAAAGGAAAGCTCAAGTCTGTGAGTTGAATGCACACATCACATAGAAGTTTCTGAGAATGCTTCTTTCTGGTATTTATGTGAAGATATTTCCTTTTCCAAAATAGGCCTCAAAGAGCTCCAAATATCTTCTCGCAGATTCTGCAACAATAGTGTTTCAAAACTGCTCTATCAAAAGGAAGTTTCAACACTGAGTTGAATTCACACATCTCAAAATAGTTTCTGAGAATGCTTCTGTCTTCTTCTTATTTAAAGACATATCCTTTTCCTCCAGAGGTGGCAATCACACCAAATATCCACTTGCAGCTTCTACAAAAAGAGGGTTTCAAAACTGCTCTATCAAAGGGAAGGTTCAACTCTCTGAGCTGAATGCACACACCACAAAGAAGTTTCAGAGAATGCCTCTGTCTAGTTTTTATGTGAAGATATTTGCTTTTGCTCCACAGGCCTCAAAGCCCTCCAAATGTCCACTTGCAGATTCTACAAAAAGAGTGCTTCAAAACTGGCCCAAGAAAAGAGAGGTTCAACTCCATGAGTTGAATGCACACATCACACAGAAGTTTGTGACAATGCTTCTGTCAAGTATTTGTGTGAGGATATCACGTTTCCAACGAATTCCTGTAAGCCGTCCAAATATCCAGTGGCAGATTCTCCAAAAAGAGTGTTTCAAAACGTCTCTGTCAAAAGGAATGTTCAACTCTTTGAGTTGAATGCACGCATCACAAAGAATTTTCTGAGAATACTTCTGTCTAGTTTTTAAGTGAAAATACTTCCTTTTCCAGTGTAGGCCTCAAATCGGTCCAAATATCCACTTGCAGATTCTACAAAAAGAGTGTTTCAAACTTGCTCTATCTTAACGAAGGTCCAACACTGTGAGTTGAATGCTCCCATCACAAAGAAGTTTTTGAGAATCCTTCTTTCTAGTATTTATGTGAAGATATTTCCTTTTCAATCATAGGCCTCAAAGCCCTCCAAAAGTCCAATTGCAGATTCTACAAAAAGAGTGTTTCAAAACTGGCCCATGAAAAGAGAGGTTCAAGTCCGTTAGTTGAATGCACACACCACACAGAAGTTTGTGAGAATGCTTCTTTCTAGTTTTTGTGTGACGATATCCCGTTTCCAACGAATTCCAACAAGCGGTCCAAATATCCACTTGCAGCTCCTACAAAAAGAGGGTTTCAAAACTGCTCTATCAAAGGGAAGGTTCAACTCTGTGAATTGAATGCACACACCACAAAGAAGTTTCAGAGAATGCTTCTGCCTAGTTTTTATATGAAGATATTTCCTTTACCACCACATGCCTCAAAGCGCCCCAAATGTCCACTTGCAGATTCTATAAAAAGAGTGTTTCAAAACTGCTCTATCAAAAGAAAGGTTCAAATTTCTGAAACGAATGCACACATCACAAAGAAGTTTGTGAGAATGCTTCTGTCTAGTTTTTATGTGAGGATATACCGTTTCCAACGAATTTCTATAAGCGGCTCAAATATCCACTTGCAGATTCTACAAAAAGAGTGTTTGAAACCTGTCCCATGAAAAGAAAGGTTCAACTCTGTGAGTTTTATACACACATCACACTGAAGTTTCTGAGAGTGCTTCCGTCTAATTTTGTGTGAGCATATTCCGTTTCCAACGAATTCCTCTAAGTGGTCCAAACATTCACTTGCAGCTTATCCAAAAATATTGTTTCAAAACTTCTCGGTCAAAAGGTATGTTCAACTCTGTGAGTTGAGTGCACACATCACAGAGAAGATTCTGAGAATACTTCTGTCTAGTTTTTATGTGAAAATATTTCCTTTTCCAGTGTAGCCCTCAAATCGGTCCAAATATCCACTTGCAGATTCTACAAAAGCAGTGTTTGAAACGAGTCCTATTAAAAGGAAGGTTCAACTCTGTGAATCGAATGCACTCATCACAAAGAAGTTTCTGAGAATGCTTGTTTCTAGTATTTATGTGAAGATATTTCCTTTTCCAACATAGGCCTCAAGGAGCTCCAAATATCCTGCTGCAGATTCTACAAAAAGAGTGTTTCAAAACTGCTCTATCAAAAGGAAGTTTCAACACTGTGAGTTGAATTCACACATCACAAAATAGTTTCTGAGAATGCTTCTGTCTCATTCTTATTTGAAGATATATCCTTTTCCTCAAGAGGTCGCAATCACACCAAATATCCACTTGCTGCGTCTACAAAAAGAGGGTTTGAAAATTGCTCTATCGAAAGGAAGTTTCAATTCTGTGACTTGAGGACACACACCACAAAGAAGTTTCAGAGAATGCTTCTGCCTAGTTTTTATGTGAATATATTTCCTTTTACTCCACAGACCACAAAGCCCTCCAAATGTCCACTTGCTGATACTACAAAAAGAGTGTTTAAAAACTGGCCCATGAACAGAGAGGTTCAACTCCCTGAGTTGAATGCACACATCACACAGAAGTTTGTGTGAATGCTGCTGTCTAGTTTTTGTGTGAGGATATCCCGTTTCCAACGAATTCCTATAAGCGGTTCAAATATCCACTTGCAGATTCCAGAAAAAGAGTGTTTCATAACCTCTCTGTCAAAAGGAATGTTCATCTCTGAGAGTTGAATGCACACACCACAAATATGTTTCAGACAATGCTTCTGTCTAGTTTTTATGTGAAGATATTTCCTTTTCCACCACAGGCCTCAAAGCCCTCCAAATGTCCACTTGCAGATTCTATAAAAAGAGTGTTTCAAAACTGCTCTATGAAAAGAATGGTTCAAATTTCTGAGATAAATGCACACATCACAAAGGAGTTTGTGAGAATGCTTCTGTCTAGTTTTTATGTGAGGATAATCCGTTTCCAACGAATTCCTATAAGCCGTCCAAATATCCACTTGCAGATTCTCCAAAAAGAGTGTTTCAGAACTTCTCTGTCAAAATGAATGTTCAACTCTGTGAGTTCAATGCACGTATCACAAAGAAGTTTCTGAGAATACTTCTGTCTAGTTTTTATGTGACAATACTTCCTTTTCCAGCGTAGGCCTCAAATTGGTCCAAATATCCACTTGCAGATTCGACAAAAAGAGTGTTTCAAACTTGCTCTATCATAACGAAGGTCCAACTCTGTGAGCTGAATGCACATATCACAAAGAAGTTTCTGAGAATCCATCTTTCTAGTATTTATGTGAAGATATTTCCTTTTCCAACATAGGCCTCAAAGCCCTCCAAAAGTCCGAATGCAGATACTGCAAAAAGAGTGTTTCAAAACTGCTCTATCAAAAGGAAGTTTCAACCCTATGAGTTGAATTCACACATCACAAAATAGTTTCTGAGAATGCTTCTCTCTCATTCTTATTTGAAGACATATCCTTTTCCTCAAGAGGTCATTATCACACCAAATAACCATTTGCAGCTTCTACAAAAAGAAGGTTTCAAAACTGCTCTATCGAAGGGAAGGTTCAACTCTGTGAGTTGAATGCACACACCACAAAGAAGTTTCAGAGAATGCTTCTGCCTAGTTTTTATGTGAAGATATTTCCTTTTCGACCACAGGCCTCAAAGCCCTCCAAATGTCCACTTGCAGATTCTATAAAAAGAGTGTTTCAAAACTGCTCTATCAAAAGAAAGGTTCATCTTTGTGAGATGAATTCACACATCACAAAGAAGTTTGTGAGAATGCTTCTGTCTAGTTTTTTTTGTGACGATATCCCGTTTTCAACGAATTCATACAAGCTGTCCAAATATCCACTTGCAGCTTCTACAAAAAGATGGTTTCAAACTTCCCTATCGAAGGGATGGTTAAATTCTGTGAATTGAGTGTACACACCACAAAGAAGTTTCAGAGAATGCTTCTGCCTAATTTTTATATGAAGATATTTCCTTTTCGACCACAGGCCTCAAAGCGCTCCGAATGTCCACTTGTAGATTCTATAAAAAGAGTGTTTCAAAACTGCTCTATCAAAAGAAAGGTTCAACTTTGTGAGATGAATGCACACATCACAAAGAAGTTTGTGAGAATGCTTCAGTCTAGTTTTTATGTGAGGATATTCCGTTTCCAACGAATTCCTATAAGCGGCCCAAATATCCACTTGCAGATTCTACAAAAAGAGTGTTTCAAAACAGGCCCATGAAAAGAAAGGTTCAACTCCCTGAGCTTTATAAACACATCACACTGAAGTTTGTGAGAGCACTACTGTCTAGGTTTTTGTGAGCATACTCCGTTTCCAACGAATTCTTCTAAGCGGTCCAAATATCCACTTGCAGATTATCCAAAAAGATTGTTTCAAAACTTCTCCGTCAAAAGGAATGTTCAACACTGTGAGCTGAATGCACACATCACAAAGAAGATTCTGAGAATACTTCTGTCTAGTTTTTGTGTGAAAATATTTCCTTTTCCAGCGTACGCCTCAAATCGATCCAATTATCCACTTGCAGAATCTACAAAAACAGTGTTTCAACCCTGCTCTATTAAAAGGAAGGTTCAACCCTGTAAGTCGAATGCACACATCACAAAGAAGTTTCTGAGAATGCTTCTTTCTGGTATTTATGTGAAGATATTTCCTTTTCCAACATAAGCCTCTAAGAGCTCCAAATATCCTCTCGCAGATTCTACAAAAGAGTGTTTCAAAACTGCTCTATCAAAAGGAAGTTTCAACACTGTGAGTTGAATTCACACATCACAAAATAGTTTCTGAGAATGCTTCTGTCTCATTCTTATTTGAAGATATATCCTTTTCCTCAAGATTTCACAATCACACCAAATATTCAATTGCAGCTTCTACAAAAAGATGGATTCAAAACTGCTCCATCAAAAGGAAGTTTCAAACCTGTGAGCTGAATGCACACACCACAAAGAGGTTTCAAAGAATGCTTCTGCCTAGTTTTTATGTGAAGATATTTCGTTTTCCTCCACAGGCCTCAAAGACCACCAAATGTCCACTCGCCGATTCTACAAAAATAGTGTTTCAAAACTGGCCCAAGAAAAGAGAGGTTCAATTCCGTGAATTGAATGTGCACATCACAGAGAAGTTTTTGAGAATGCTTCTGTCTAGTTTTTGTGTGAGGATATCCCATTTCCAACGAATTCCTATAAGAGGTGAAAATATCCACATACAGATTCTAGAAAAAGGGTGTTTCAGAACTTTTCTGTAGAAAGGAATGTTCATCTCTGAGATTTGAATGCACACACCACAAATAAGTTTCAGACAATGCTTCTGTCTAGTTTTTATGTGAAGATATATCCTTTTCCACCACAGGACTCAAAGCGCTCTAAATGTCTACTTGCAGATTCTATAAAAAGAGTGCTTCAAAACTGCTCTATCAAAAGAAAGGTTCAAATATCTGAGAATGAATGCACACATCACAAAGGAATTTGTGAGAATGATACTGTCTAGTTTTTATGTGAGGATAATCCGTTTCCAACGAATTCCTATAAGCGGTCCAAATGTCCACTTGCAGATTCTACAAAGAGAGTTTTTCAAAACTCACCCATGAAAAGAAAGGTTCAACTCTGTGAGTTTTATACACACATCACACTGAAGTTTGTGAGAGCGCTTCTGTCTGGTTTTGTGTGAACATAACCCGATTCCAAGGAATTCCTCTAAGCGGTCCTAATGTCTACTTGCAGATTATCAAAAAAGAATGTTTCAAAACTTCTCCGTCAAAAGGAATGTTCAACTTTGTGAGTTGAATACACACATCACAAAGAAGATTCTGAGAATACTTCTGTCTAGTTGTTATATGAAAATATTTCCTTTTCCAGCGTAGGCCTCCAATCCATCCAAATATCTCCTTGAAGATTCTACAAAAACAGTGTTTCAAACCTGCTCTATTAAAAGGACTGTTCAACTCTGTGATTCGAATGTACACATCACAAAGAAGTTTCTGAGAAACCTTCTTTCTAATGTTTATGTGAAGATATTTCCTTTTCCAACATAGGCCTCAAAGAACTCCAAATACGCTCTCGCAGATTCTACAAAAGAGTGTTTCAAAACTGCTCTATCAAAAGGAAGTTTCAACACTGTGAGATGAACTCACACATCTCAAAATAGTTTCTGAGAATGTTTCTGTCTCATTCTTATTTGAAGATATATCCTTTTATTCAAGAGGTAGCAATCACACCAAATATCCACTTGCAGCTTCTACAAAAAGAGGGATTCAAAACTGCTCTATTGAAGGCAAGGTTCAACTCTGTGAGTTGAATGTGCACACCACAAAGAAGTTTCAGAGAATGCTTCTGCCTAGTTTTTATGTGAAGATATTTCCTTTTCCTCCAAAGGCCTCACAGCCTTCCAAATATCCACTTGCAGATTCTACAAAAAGAGTGTTTCAAAACTGGCCCATGAAAAGAGAGGTTCAACTCCGTGAGTTGAATGCACACATCACACAGAAGTTTCTGAGAATGCTTCTTTCTAGTTTTTGTGGGAGGATATCACGTTTCCAACGGATTCCTATAAGCGGTCCAAATATCCACATGCAGATTCTAGAAAAAGAGTGTTTCAAAAGTTAGCTGTCAAAAGGAAGCTTCATCTCTGAGATTTGAATGCACACACCACAAATAAGTTTCAGAGAATGCTTCTGTCTAGTTTTTATGTGAAGATATTTCATTTTCCACCACAGGCCTCAAAGTGCTACAAATGTCCACTTGCAGATTCTATAAAAAGAGTGTTTCAAAACTGCTCTATCAAGAGAAAGGTTAAATTTTCTGTGATGAATGCGCACATCACAAAGAAGTTTGTGAGAATTCTTCTGTCTAGTTTTTATGTGGGGATATTCCGTTTCCAACGAATTCTTAAAATCGGTCCAATTATCCACTTGCAGATTCTAGAAAAAGAGTGTTTAAAATCTGGCCCATGAAAAGAAAGGTTCAACTCTGTGAGTTTTATACACACATCACATGAAATTTGTGAGAGCGCTTCTGTCTTGCTTTTCTGTTAGAATACCCCGTTTCCAAAGAATTCCTATAAGCGGTCCAAATATCCACTTGCAGATTCTCCAGAAAGAGTGTTTCAAAACTTCTCTGTCAAAAGGAGTGTTCAATTCTGTGAGTTGAATCCACACACCACAAAGGAGTTTCTGAGAATACTTCTGTCTAATTTTTATGTGAAAATATTTCTTTTTCCAGCGTAGGCCTCAAATCGGTCCAAATATCCACTTGCAGATTCTACAAAAAGAGTGTTTCAAACTTGATCTATCAAAAGGAAGGTTCAAATCTGTGAGTTAAATGCACATATCACAAGGAAGTTTCTGAGAATGCTTCTTTCTAGTATTTATGTGAAGATATTTCCCTTTCCAACATAGGCCTCAACAACTGCAAATATCCACTCGCAGATACTACAAAACGAGTGTTTCCAAACTGCTCTATCAAGAGGAAGTTTCAGCACTGTGAGTTGAATTCACGCATCACAAAATACTTTCTGAGAATGCTTCTGTCTCATTCTGATTTGAAGATATATCCTTTTCCTCAAGACATCGCAATCATACCAAATATCCCCTTGCAGCTTCTACAAAAAGAGGGCTTCAAAACTGCACTATCGAAAGGAAGGTTCTACTCTGTGAGTTGAAAGTACACACCACAACGAAGTTTCAAAGAATGCTTCTACCTAGTTTTTATGTGAAGACATTTCCTTTTCTTCCACCGGCCTCAAACCCCTCCAAATGTCCACTTGCAGACTCTACAAAAAGCGTGTTACAAAACGGGCTCATGAAAAGAGAGGTTCAACTCCGTGAGTTGAATGCACACATCACACAGAAGTTTCTGAGAATGCTTCTGTCTAGTTTTTATTTGAGGATATTCCGTTTCCAAAGAATTCCTATAAGCGGTCCAAATATCCACTTGCAGATTCCACAAAAAGAGTTTTTCAAAACTGGCCCATGAAAGGAGAGGTTCAACTCTGTGGGTTTTATACACATATCACACAGAATTTCTGAGAGTGCTTCTGTCTAGTTTTAGTGTGAGCACACCCCGCTTCCAATGAATTCCAATAAGCGGTCCAAATAGCCACTTGCAGATTCTCCAAAAAGAGTGTTTCAAAACCTCTCTGTCAAAAGGAATTTTCAACTCTGTGAGTTGAATGCACACATCACAAAGAGGTTTCTGAGAATACTTCTGTCTAGTTTTTATGTGAAAACATTTCCTTTTCCAGCATAGGCCTCAAATCGGTCCAAATACCTACTTGCTGATTCTACAAAAAGATTATTTCAAAACTGCTCTATCGAAAGAAAAGATAAACTTTCTGAGACGAATGCACACATCACAAAGAAGTTTGTGAGAATTCTTCTGTCTAGCTTTTAAGTGAGGATATTCCGTTTCCAAAGAATTCCTATAAGCCGTAAAAATATAGACTCTGAGAGCCTACAAAAACAGTGTTTCAAAACTGGCCCATGAAAAGAAAGGTTCAACTCTCCGAGTTTTATACACACATCACACCGAAATTTGTCAGAGTGCTTCTGTCTAGTTTTTGTGTAAGCATAACCCTTTCCAACGAATTCTTATAAGCGGTCCAAATATCCATTTGTAGATTCTCCAAAAAGACTGTTTCAAAACTTCTCTGTCAAAAGGAATGCTCAACTCTGTGAGTTGAATGCACATATCACAAAAAAGTTTCTGAGAATACTTCTGTCTAGTTTTTATGTGAAAATATTTCCTTTTCCAGCGTAGGCCTCAAATCAGTCCAAATATCCAATTGCAGTTTCTACAAAAAGAGTTTTTCAAACCTGCTCTATCGAAAAGAAGGTTCAACTCTGTGATTTGAATGCGCACATCACAAAGAAGTTTCTCAGAATGCTTCTTTCTAGCATTTATGTGAAGATACTCCCTGTAAAAACATAGGCCTCAAAGAGCTCCAAATATCCACTAGCAGATTCTGCAAAAAGAGTATTTCAAAACTGCTCTATCAAAAGGAAGTCTCAACACTGTGAGTTGAATTCACACATCCCAAAATAGTTTCTGAGTAGGCTTCTGTCTCACTCTTATTTGAAGATATATCCTTTTCTTCAAGAGGTAGCAATCACACCAAATATCCACTTGCAGCTTCTACAAAAAGATGTTTTCAAAACTGCTCTATTGAAGGGAAGGTTCAACTCTGTGAGTTGAATGCACACACCAAAAAGAAGTTTCAGAGAATGCTTCTGCCTCGTTTTTATGTGATGATATTTCCTTTTCCTCCACAGGCCTCAAAGCCCTCCAAATGTCCACTTGCAGATTCTACAAAAAGAGTGTTACAAAACAGGCCCATGAAAACAGAGGTTCAACTCCGTGAGGTGAATGCACTCATCCCACAGAAATTTCTGAGAATGCTTCTGTCTATTTTTTATGTGAGGATATTCCTTTTCCAACAAATTCCTATAAGTGGTCCAAATATCCACTAGCTGACTCTACAAAAAGAGTGTTTCAAAACTGGCCCATGAAAAGAGAGGTTCAACTCTGTGAGTTTTATAGACACATCACACAGAAATTTGTGAGAGCGCTTCTGTCTAGTTTTAGTGTGAGCATACCCCATTTCCAACGAATTCCTATAAGCTGTCGAAATATCCACTTGCAGATTCTCCAAAAAGAGTGTTTCAAAACCTCTCTGTCAAGAGGAATGTTCAACTCTGTGAGTTGAATGCACACATCCCAAAGAAGTTTCTGAGAATGCTTCTGTCTGGTTTTTATGTGAAAATATTCCCTTTTCCACCACAGGTCTCAGAGAGCTACAAATGTCCACTTGCAGATTCTATAAAAAGAGTGTTTCAAAGCTGCTCTATCAAAAGAAAGGTCCAACTTTCTGAGATGAATGCACACATCACAAAGTAGTTTGTGAGAATCCTTCTTTCTAGTTTTTATTTGAGGATATTCCGCTTCCAACGAATTCCTATAAGCGTTCCAAATATCCACTTGCAGATTCTACAAAAAGTGTGTATCAAACTTGATCTATCAAAAGGAAGGTTCAACTCTGTGAGTTGAATGCACACATCATAAAGAAGTTTCTGAGAATGCTTCTTTCAACTATTTATGTGAAGACACTTCCTTTCCCAACATAGGCCTCAAAGAGCTCCAAATAGCCTGTTGCAGATACTACAAAAAGTGTGTTTCAAAACTGCTCTTTCAAAACGAAGTTTCAACACTGTGAGTTGACTTCACACATCACAAAATAGTTTCTGAGAATGCTTCTGTCTCATTCTTATTTGAAGATATATCCTTTTCCTCAAGAGGTCATAATCACACCAAATAACCATTTGCAGCTCCTACAAAAACAGGGTTTCAAAACTGCTGTATCTAAGGGAAGGTTCAACTCTGTGAATTGAATGCACACACCAAAAAGAAGTTTCAGAAAATGCTTCTGCCTAGTTTTTATGTGAAGATATTTCCTTTTCCACCACAGGCCTCAAAGCGCTCCAAATGTCCACTTGCAGATTCTATAAAAAGAGTGTTTCAAAACTTCCCTATCAAAAGAAAGGTTCAAATTTCTGAGATGAATGCTCACATCACAAAGAAGCTTGTGAGAATGCTTCTGTCTAGTTTTTATGTGAGGATATTCCTTTTACAACGAATTCGTATAATCGATTCAAATATCCACTTGCAGATTCTACAAAAAGAGTGTTTCAAAACTGGCCCATGAAAAGAAAGATTCAACTCTGTGAGTTTTATACACACATTACACTGAAATTTGAGAGAGCGCTTCTGTCTGGTTTTTGTGTGAGCATACCCCGTTTCCAACGAATTCCTATAAGCCGTCCAATTATTCACTTGCAGATTCTCCATAAAGAGTGTTTCAAAACTTCTCTGTCAAAGGAAATGTTCAACTCTATGAGTTGAATGCACACATCACAAAGATGTTTCTGAGAATAATTCTGTCTAGTTTTTATGTGAAAATATTTCCTTTTCCAGCGTAGGCATCAAATCGGTCCAAATATCCACTTGCAGATTCTACAAGAAAAGTGTTCCTGACCTGCTCTATCAAAAGGAAGGTTCAGCTATGTGAGTTGAATGTACACATCACAAAGAAGTTTCTGACAATGCTTCTTTCTAGTATTTATGTGAAGATATACCCTTTTCCAACATAGGCCTCAAAGAGCTCCAAATATCCACTCGCAGATTCTACAAAAAGAGTGTTTCAAAACTGCTCTATCAAAAGGAAGTTTCAACACTGTGAGTTGAACTCACACACCTCAAAATAGTTTCTGAGAATGCTTCTGTCTCATTCTTATTTGAAGATATATCCTTTTCTTCAAGAGTTCACAATCACACCAAATATCCACTTGCAGCTTCTACAAAAAGAGGGATTCAAAACTGCTCTATTGAAGGCGAGGTTCAACTCTGTGAGTTGAATGCGCACACCACAAAGAAGTTTCAGAGAATGCTTCTGCCTAGTTTTTATGTGAAGATATTTCCTTTTCCTCCAAAGGCCTCAAAGCCTTCCAAATATCCACTTGCAGATTCTACAAAAAGAGTGTTTCAAAACTGGCCCATGAAAAGAGAGGCTCAACTCCCTGTGTTGAATGCACACATCACGCAGAAGTTTTTGAGAATGCTTCTATCTAGTTTTTGTGTGAGGATATCCCGTTTCCAACAAATTCCTATAAGGCGGCCAAATATCCACTTGCAGATTCTCCAAAAAGAGTGTTTCAAAACTTCTCTGTCAAAAGGAATGTTCAACTCTGTGAGTTCAATGCACGCATCACAAAGAAGTTTCTGAGAATTCTTCTGTCTATTTTTTATGTGAAAATATTTCCTTTTCCAGCATAGGCCTCAAATCGGTCCAAATATCCACTAGCAGATTCTACAAAAAGAGTGTTTCAAACTTGCTCTATCATAACGAAGGTCCAATTCTGTGAGTTGAATGCACACATCACAAAGAAATTTCTGAGAATCCTTCTTGCTAGTATTTATGTGAAGATATTCCCATTTCCAACATAGGACTCAAAGAGCTCAAAATATCCTCTCGCAGATTCTACAAAATGAGTGTTTCAAAACTGCTCTTTCAAAAGGAAGTTTCAACCCTGTGAGTTGAATTCACACTTCACAAAAGAGTTTCTGAGAATGTTTCTGCCTCATTCTTATTTGAGGATATATCCTTTTCATCAAGAAATCGCGATCCCACCAAATATCCACTTGCAGCTTCAACAAAAATAGGGTTTCAAAACTGCTCTATCGAAGGGAAGGTTGAAACCTGTGAGCTGAATGCACACACCACAAAAAGTTTCAGAGAATGCTTCTGCCTAGTTTGTATGTGAAGATATTTCCTTTTCCTCCACAGTCCTCAAAGCCCTCCAAATGCCCACTTGCAGATTGTACAAAAAGAGAGTTTCAAAACTGGCCCATGAAAAGAGAGGTTCAACTCCGTGAGTTGAATGCACACATCACAGAGAAGTTTGTGAGAATCCTTCTGTCTAATTTTTGTGTGAGGATATCCCATTTCCAACGAATTCCTGTAAGCGGTCCAAATATCCACTTGCAGATTCTAGAAAAAGAGTGTTTCAAAAGTTCTCTGTCAAAAGAAATGTTCATCTCTGGCAGTTGAATGCACATACCACAAATAAGTTTCAGAGAATGCTTCTGTCTAGCTTTTATGTGAAGATACTTCCTTTTCCACCACAGGCCTCAAAGCGCTCCAAATGTCCAATTGCAGATTCTATAAAAAGTTTTTCAAAACTGCTCTATCAAAAGAAAGGTTCAACTTTCTGAGATGAATACACATATCTCAAAGACGTTTCAGAGAATGCTTCTGTCTAGTTTTTATGTGAGGATATTCCTTTTCCAACGAATTCATATAAGTGGTCCAAATATCCAATTGCAGATACTACAATACTAGTGTTTCAAAACTGGCCCATGAAAATAAAGGTTCAACACTGAGAGTTTTATACACACATCACACTGAGGTTTGTGAGAGCCCTTCTATCTAGTTTTTGGGTGAGCATACCCCGTTTCCAACAAATTCCTATCAGCAGTCAAAATATCCACTTGCAGATTCTACAAAAAGAGTTTTTCAAAACTTCTCTGTCAAAAGAAATGTTCAACTCTATGAGTTGAATGCACACATCACAAAGAATATTCTGAGAATACTTCTGTGTAGTTTTTATGTGAAAAAATTTCCTTTTCCAGCATAGGCCTCAAATCGGTCCAAATATCCACCTGCAGATTCTACAAAAAGAGTGTTTCAAACCTGCTCTATCAAAAGGAAGGTTCAACTCTGTGAGTTGCATGCACACATCAAAAAGAAGTTTCTGAGAATGCTTCTTTCTATTATTTATGTGAAGATATTTCCTTTTCCATCTTATGCCTCAAAGAACTCAAAATATCCATTCGCAGATCCCACAACAAGAGTTTTGAAAACTGCTCAACCAAAATGAAGTTTCAACATTGTGAGCTGAATTCACACATCGCAAAATACTTTCTGAGAATACTTCTGTCTCATTCTTATTTGAAGATATATCCTTTTCCTGAAGAGGTCGAAATCACACCAAATATCCACTTGCAGCTTCTACAAAAAGGGGGTTTCAAAACTGCTCTATCGAAAGGAAGGTTCAGCTTTGTGAGTTGAATGCACACACCACAAAGAAGTTTCAGAGAACGCTTCTGCCTAGTTTTTATGTAAAGATATTTCCTTTTCCTCCACAGGCCTCAAAGACCTCCAAATGTCCTCTTGCAGATTCTACAAAAAGAGTGTTTCAAAACTGGCCCATGCAAAGAGAGGTTCAACTCCGTGAGTTGAATGCACACATCACAAAGAAGTTTGTGAGAATGCTTCTGTCTAGTTTTTGTGTGAGGATATCCCGTTTCCAACGAATTCGTATAAGCGGTCCAAATATCCACTTGCAGATTCTAGAAGAAGAGTCTCTCAAAACTTCTCTGTCAAAAGGAATGTTCATCTATGAGACTTGAATGCACACACCACAAATAAGTTTCAGAGAATTCTTCTGTATAGTTTTTATGTTAAGACATTTCCTTTTCCACCGCAGGTCTCAAAATGCTCCAAATCTCCACTTGCAGATTCTATAAAAAGAGTGATTCAAAACTGCTCTATCAAAAGAAATGTTCAACTTTCTGAGGTGAATGCACACATCAAAAAGAAGTTTGTGAGAATACTTCTGTCTAGTTTTTATGTGAAGCTATTCCGTCTCCAATGAATTCCTATAAGCAGTCCAAATATCCGCTTGCAGATTCTACAAAAAGAGTGTTTCAAAACTGGCCCATGAAAAGAAAGGTTCAACTCTTTGAGTTTTATACACACATCACGCAGAAATTTGTGAGAGCGCTTCTGTCTAGTTTTTGTGTGAGCATACCCCATTTCCAGGGAATTCCTATAAGCGTTCCAAGTATCCACTTGCACATTCTACAAAAAGAGTGTTTCAAAACTTCCCTGTCAAAAGGAATGTTCAAAACTGTGTGTTTAATGCACACATCACAAAGAAGTTTCTGAGAATACTTCTGTCTAGTTTTTATGTGAAAATGTTTCCTTTTCCAGCGTAGGCCTCAAATCGGTCCGAATATCCACCTGCAGATTCTACAAAAAGATTGTTTCAAACTTCCTCTATCAAAAGGAAGGTTCAACTCTGTGAGTTGAATACACACATCCAAAGAAGGTTCCGAGAATGCTTCTTTCTAGTATTTTTGTGAAGATAATTCTTTTTCCTGCAAAAGCCTCAAAGAGCTCCAAATATCCACTCACAGATTCTACCGAAAGAGTGTTTCAAAACTGATCCATCAAAGGGAAGTTTCAACACTCTGAGTTGAATTCACACATCACAAAGTAGTTTCTGAGAATGCTTCTTTCTCATTCTTATTTGAAGATATATCCTTTTCCTCAAGGGGTCGCAATCACAACAAATATCCACTTGCAGCTTCTACCAAAAGAGGGTGTCAAAACTGCTCTATCAGAAAGAAGGTTCAACTCTGTGGGTTGAATGCACACACCACAAAGTAGTTTCAGAGAATGCTTCTGCCAAGTGTTTATGAGAAGATATTTCCTTTTCCTCCACAGGCCTCAAAGCCCTCCAAATGTCCACTTGCTGATTCTTCAAAAAGAGTGTTACGAAACTGGCCCATGAAAAGAGAGTTTCAACTCCGTGAGTTGAATGCACACATGACACAGAAGTTTGCGAGAATGCTTCTGTCTAGTTTTTGAGTGAGGATATCCCGTTTCCAACGAATTCTTACAAGCATTCCAAATATCCACTTGCAGATTTTCCAAAAACAGTGTTTCAAAACTTCTCTGTCAAACGAATGTTCAACTCTGTCGGTTGAATGCACACATCACAAAGAAGTTTCTGAGAATACTTCTGTGTATTTTTTATGTGAAAATATTACCTTTCCCAGTGTAGGCCTCAAATCGGTCCAAATATCCACTTGTAGATTCTACAAAAACAGTGTTTCAAACCTCCTCTATCAAAAGGAAGGTTCATCTCTGTGAGGTGAATGTACACATCACAAAGAAGTTTCAGAGAATGCTACCTTCTAGTATTTATGTGAAGATATTTCCTTTTCCAACATAGGTCTCAAAGAGCTCTGAATATCACTTCGCAGAGTCTACAAAATTAGTGTTTCAAAACTGCTCTATCAAAAGGAAGATTCAACATTCTGAATTGAATTCACACATCACAAAATAGTTTCTGAGAATGCTTCTCTCATTCTTATTTGAAGATATATCCTTTTCCTCAAGAAGTCGCAATCACACAAAGTATCCACTTGCAGCTTCTGCAAAAAGAGGGTTTCAAAACTGCTCTATTGAAGGGAATATTCCACTCCGTGAGTTGAATGCACACAGCATGAAAATGTTTCAGAGAATGCTTCTGCCTATTTTTTATGTGAAGATATTTCCTTTTCCTCCACAGGCCTCAAAAACCTCCAAATGTCTACGTGCAGATTCTTCAAAAAGAGAGTTTCAAAACTGGCCCATGCAAACAGAGGTTCAACTCCGTGGGTTGAATGCACACATCACACAGAAGTTTGTGAGAATGCTTCTGTCTAGTTTTTGTGTGAGGATATCCCGTTTCCAATGAATTCTTAAATGCGGTTCAAATATCCACTTGCAGAATCTAGAAAAAGAGTCTTTCAGAAATTCTAGGTCAACAGAATGTTCATCTTTGAGACTTCAATGCACACACCAGAAATAAGTTTCAGAGAATGCTTCTGTCTAGTTTTTATATGAAGATATTTCCTTTTCCACCACAGGCCACAAAACCCTCCAAATGTCCGCTTGCAGATTCTATAAAAAGAGTGTTTCAAAACTGCTCTATCAAAATAAATGTTCAACTTTCTGAGATGAATGCACACATCACAAAGAAGTTCGTTAGAATGCTTCTGTATACTTTTTATATGAGGATATTCCGTTTCCAACGAATTCCTATAAGTGGTCCAAATATCCACTTGCAGATTCTACAATAATAGTATTAAAAACTGGCCCATGAAAATAAAGGTTCAACTCTGAGAGTTTTATACACGCATCACACTGAAGTTTGTAAGAGCGCTTCTGTCTAGTTTTTGTGTGAGCATACCCCGTTTCCAAGAAATTCCTATCAGTGGTCAAAATATCCACTTGCAGATTCTACAAAAAGAGTTTTTCAAAACTTCTCTGTCAAAAGGAATGTTCAACTCTATGAGTTGAATGCACAGATCACAAAGAAGTTTCTGAGAATACTTCTGTGTAGTTTTCATGTGAAAAAATTTCCTTTTCCAGCGTAGGCCTCAAATCGGTCCAAATATCCACCTGCAGATTCTACAAAAAGAGTGTTTCAAACCTGCTCTATCAAAAGGAAGGTTGAACTCTGTGATTTGAATGCACACATCACAAAGAAGTTTCTGAGAATGCTTCTTTCTAGAATTTATGTGAAGATATTTCCTTTTCCAACTTAGGCCTCAAAGAGCTCCAAATATCCACTCGCAGATCCTACAACAAGAGTTTTGAAAACTGCTCAATCAAAATGAAGTTTCAACACTGTGAGTTGAATTCACACATCGCAAAATACTTTCTGAGAATGCTTCTGTCTCATTCTTATTTGAAGATACATCCTTTTCCTGAAGAGGTTGAAATCACACCAAATATCCACTTGCAGCTTCTACCAAAAGGAGTTTTCAAAACTGATCTATCGAAAGGAAGGTTCAACTTTGTCAGTTGAATGCACACACCACAAAGAAGTTTCAGGGAACGCTTTTGCTTAGTTTTTATGTAAA
Source organism: Pongo abelii (assembly GCF_028885655.2). NCBI lineage: Eukaryota > Metazoa > Chordata > Mammalia > Primates > Hominidae > Pongo > Pongo abelii. The sequence goes on along the minus strand of NC_072005.2, from coordinate 32,864,743 downwards.
GATGTTTCCTTTTCCTCCACAGACCTCAAAGACCTCCAAATGTCCACTTGCAGATCCTTCAAAAAGAGCTTTTGAAAACTGGCCCATTCAAAGAGAGGTTCAACTCAGTGAGCTAAAAGCACACATCACACAGAAGTTTGTGAGAATGCTTCTGTCTAGTTTTTGTGTGAGGATATCCCATTTCCAACGAATTCCTATAAGCGGCCCAAATATCCACTTGCAGATTCTAGAAAAAGAGTCTTTCAAAACTTCTCTGTCAAAAGGAATGTTCATCTCTGAGACTTGAATGCACACGCCACAAATAAGTTTCAGAGAATGCTTCTGCCTAGTTTGTATGTGAAGATATTTCCTTTTCCTCCACAGTCCTCAAAGCCCTCCAAATGCCCACTTGCAGATTGTACAAAAAGAGAGTTTCAAAACTGGCCCATGAAAAGAGAGGTTCAACTCCGTGAGTTGAATGCACACATCACAGAGAAGTTTGTGAGAATCCTTCTGTCTAATTTTTGTGTGAGGATATCCCATTTCCAACGAATTCCTGTAAGCGGTCCAAATATCCACTTGCAGATTCTAGAAAAAGAGTGTTTCAAAAGTTCTCTGTCAAAAGAAATGTTCATCTCTGGCAGTTGAATGCACATACCACAAATAAGTTTCAGAGAATGCTTCTGTCTAGCTTTTATGTGAAGATACTTCCTTTTCCACCACAGGCCTCAAAGCGCTCCAAATGTCCAATTGCAGATTCTATAAAAAGTTTTTCAAAACTGCTCTATCAAAAGAAAGGTTCAACTTTCTGAGATGAATACACATATCTCAAAGACGTTTCAGAGAATGCTTCTGTCTAGTTTTTATGTGAGGATATTCCTTTTCCAACGAATTCATATAAGTGGTCCAAATATCCAATTGCAGATACTACAATACTAGTGTTTCAAAACTGGCCCATGAAAATAAAGGTTCAACACTGAGAGTTTTATACACACATCACACTGAGGTTTGTGAGAGCCCTTCTATCTAGTTTTTGGGTGAGCATACCCCGTTTCCAACAAATTCCTATCAGCAGTCAAAATATCCACTTGCAGATTCTACAAAAAGAGTTTTTCAAAACTTCTCTGTCAAAAGAAATGTTCAACTCTATGAGTTGAATGCACACATCACAAAGAATATTCTGAGAATACTTCTGTGTAGTTTTTATGTGAAAAAATTTCCTTTTCCAGCATAGGCCTCAAATCGGTCCAAATATCCACCTGCAGATTCTACAAAAAGAGTGTTTCAAACTGCTCTATCAAAAGGAAGGTTCAACTCTGTGAGTTGCATGCACACATCAAAAAGAAGTTTCTGAGAATGCTTCTTTCTATTATTTATGTGAAGATATTTCCTTTTCCATCTTATGCCTCAAAGAACTCAAAATATCCATTCGCAGATCCCACAACAAGAGTTTTGAAAACTGCTCAACCAAAATGAAGTTTCAACATTGTGAGCTGAATTCACACATCGCAAAATACTTTCTGAGAATACTTCTGTCTCATTCTTATTTGAAGATATATCCTTTTCCTGAAGAGGTCGAAATCACACCAAATATCCACTTGCAGCTTCTACAAAAAGGGGGTTTCAAAACTGCTCTATCGAAAGGAAGGTTCAGCTTTGTGAGTTGAATGCACACACCACAAAGAAGTTTCAGAGAACGCTTCTGCCTAGTTTTTATGTAAAGATATTTCCTTTTCCTCCACAGGCCTCAAAGACCTCCAAATGTCCTCTTGCAGATTCTACAAAAAGAGTGTTTCAAAACTGGCCCATGCAAAGAGAGGTTCAACTCCGTGAGTTGAATGCACACATCACAAAGAAGTTTGTGAGAATGCTTCTGTCTAGTTTTTGTGTGAGGATATCCCGTTTCCAACGAATTCGTATAAGCGGTCCAAATATCCACTTGCAGATTCTAGAAGAAGAGTCTCTCAAAACTTCTCTGTCAAAAGGAATGTTCATCTATGAGACTTGAATGCACACACCACAAATAAGTTTCAGAGAATTCTTCTGTATAGTTTTTATGTTAAGACATTTCCTTTTCCACCGCAGGTCTCAAAATGCTCCAAATCTCCACTTGCAGATTCTATAAAAAGAGTGATTCAAAACTGCTCTATCAAAAGAAATGTTCAACTTTCTGAGGTGAATGCACACATCAAAAAGAAGTTTGTGAGAATACTTCTGTCTAGTTTTTATGTGAAGCTATTCCGTCTCCAATGAATTCCTATAAGCAGTCCAAATATCCGCTTGCAGATTCTACAAAAAGAGTGTTTCAAAACTGGCCCATGAAAAGAAAGGTTCAACTCTTTGAGTTTTATACACACATCACGCAGAAATTTGTGAGAGCGCTTCTGTCTAGTTTTTGTGTGAGCATACCCCATTTCCAGGGAATTCCTATAAGCGTTCCAAGTATCCACTTGCACATTCTACAAAAAGAGTGTTTCAAAACTTCCCTGTCAAAAGGAATGTTCAAAACTGTGTGTTTAATGCACACATCACAAAGAAGTTTCTGAGAATACTTCTGTCTAGTTTTTATGTGAAAATGTTTCCTTTTCCAGCGTAGGCCTCAAATCGGTCCGAATATCCACCTGCAGATTCTACAAAAAGATTGTTTCAAACTTCCTCTATCAAAAGGAAGGTTCAACTCTGTGAGTTGAATACACACATCCAAAGAAGGTTCCGAGAATGCTTCTTTCTAGTATTTTTGTGAAGATAATTCTTTTTCCTGCAAAAGCCTCAAAGAGCTCCAAATATCCACTCACAGATTCTACCGAAAGAGTGTTTCAAAACTGATCCATCAAAGGGAAGTTTCAACACTCTGAGTTGAATTCACACATCACAAAGTAGTTTCTGAGAATGCTTCTTTCTCATTCTTATTTGAAGATATATCCTTTTCCTCAAGGGGTCGCAATCACAACAAATATCCACTTGCAGCTTCTACCAAAAGAGGGTGTCAAAACTGCTCTATCAGAAAGAAGGTTCAACTCTGTGGGTTGAATGCACACACCACAAAGTAGTTTCAGAGAATGCTTCTGCCAAGTGTTTATGAGAAGATATTTCCTTTTCCTCCACAGGCCTCAAAGCCCTCCAAATGTCCACTTGCTGATTCTTCAAAAAGAGTGTTACGAAACTGGCCCATGAAAAGAGAGTTTCAACTCCGTGAGTTGAATGCACACATGACACAGAAGTTTGCGAGAATGCTTCTGTCTAGTTTTTGAGTGAGGATATCCCGTTTCCAACGAATTCTTACAAGCATTCCAAATATCCACTTGCAGATTTTCCAAAAACAGTGTTTCAAAACTTCTCTGTCAAACGAATGTTCAACTCTGTCGGTTGAATGCACACATCACAAAGAAGTTTCTGAGAATACTTCTGTGTATTTTTTATGTGAAAATATTACCTTTCCCAGTGTAGGCCTCAAATCGGTCCAAATATCCACTTGTAGATTCTACAAAAACAGTGTTTCAAACCTCCTCTATCAAAAGGAAGGTTCATCTCTGTGAGGTGAATGTACACATCACAAAGAAGTTTCAGAGAATGCTACCTTCTAGTATTTATGTGAAGATATTTCCTTTTCCAACATAGGTCTCAAAGAGCTCTGAATATCACTTCGCAGAGTCTACAAAATTAGTGTTTCAAAACTGCTCTATCAAAAGGAAGATTCAACATTCTGAATTGAATTCACACATCACAAAATAGTTTCTGAGAATGCTTCTCTCATTCTTATTTGAAGATATATCCTTTTCCTCAAGAAGTCGCAATCACACAAAGTATCCACTTGCAGCTTCTGCAAAAAGAGGGTTTCAAAACTGCTCTATTGAAGGGAATATTCCACTCCGTGAGTTGAATGCACACAGCATGAAAATGTTTCAGAGAATGCTTCTGCCTATTTTTTATGTGAAGATATTTCCTTTTCCTCCACAGGCCTCAAAAACCTCCAAATGTCTACGTGCAGATTCTTCAAAAAGAGAGTTTCAAAACTGGCCCATGCAAACAGAGGTTCAACTCCGTGGGTTGAATGCACACATCACACAGAAGTTTGTGAGAATGCTTCTGTCTAGTTTTTGTGTGAGGATATCCCGTTTCCAATGAATTCTTAAATGCGGTTCAAATATCCACTTGCAGAATCTAGAAAAAGAGTCTTTCAGAAATTCTAGGTCAACAGAATGTTCATCTTTGAGACTTCAATGCACACACCAGAAATAAGTTTCAGAGAATGCTTCTGTCTAGTTTTTATATGAAGATATTTCCTTTTCCACCACAGGCCACAAAACCCTCCAAATGTCCGCTTGCAGATTCTATAAAAAGAGTGTTTCAAAACTGCTCTATCAAAATAAATGTTCAACTTTCTGAGATGAATGCACACATCACAAAGAAGTTCGTTAGAATGCTTCTGTATACTTTTTATATGAGGATATTCCGTTTCCAACGAATTCCTATAAGTGGTCCAAATATCCACTTGCAGATTCTACAATAATAGTATTAAAAACTGGCCCATGAAAATAAAGGTTCAACTCTGAGAGTTTTATACACGCATCACACTGAAGTTTGTAAGAGCGCTTCTGTCTAGTTTTTGTGTGAGCATACCCCGTTTCCAAGAAATTCCTATCAGTGGTCAAAATATCCACTTGCAGATTCTACAAAAAGAGTTTTTCAAAACTTCTCTGTCAAAAGGAATGTTCAACTCTATGAGTTGAATGCACAGATCACAAAGAAGTTTCTGAGAATACTTCTGTGTAGTTTTCATGTGAAAAAATTTCCTTTTCCAGCGTAGGCCTCAAATCGGTCCAAATATCCACCTGCAGATTCTACAAAAAGAGTGTTTCAAACCTGCTCTATCAAAAGGAAGGTTGAACTCTGTGATTTGAATGCACACATCACAAAGAAGTTTCTGAGAATGCTTCTTTCTAGAATTTATGTGAAGATATTTCCTTTTCCAACTTAGGCCTCAAAGAGCTCCAAATATCCACTCGCAGATCCTACAACAAGAGTTTTGAAAACTGCTCAATCAAAATGAAGTTTCAACACTGTGAGTTGAATTCACACATCGCAAAATACTTTCTGAGAATGCTTCTGTCTCATTCTTATTTGAAGATACATCCTTTTCCTGAAGAGGTTGAAATCACACCAAATATCCACTTGCAGCTTCTACCAAAAGGAGTTTTCAAAACTGATCTATCGAAAGGAAGGTTCAACTTTGTCAGTTGAATGCACACACCACAAAGAAGTTTCAGGGAACGCTTTTGCTTAGTTTTTATGTAAAGATGTTTCCTTTTCCTCCACAGACCTCAAAGACCTCCAAATGTCCACTTGCAGATCCTTCAAAAAGAGCTTTTGAAAACTGGCCCATTCAAAGAGAGGTTCAACTCAGTGAGCTAAAAGCACACATCACACAGAAGTTTGTGAGAATGCTTCTGTCTAGTTTTTGTGTGAGGATATCCCATTTCCAACGAATTCCTATAAGCGGCCCAAATATCCACTTGCAGATTCTAGAAAAAGAGTCTTTCAAAACTTCTCTGTCAAAAGGAATGTTCATCTCTGAGACTTGAATGCACACGCCACAAATAAGTTTCAGAGAATGCTTCTGTCTAGTTTTTATGTGAAGATATTTCTTTTTCCACCGCGGGACTCAAAACGCTCCAAATCTTCACTTGCAGATTCTACAAAAAGAGAGTTTCAAAACTTCTCTATCAAAAGAAAGTTCAACTTTCTGAGATGAATGCACACATCACAAAGAAGTTTGTGAGAATATTTCTGTCTAGTTTTATGTGAGGCTATTCCGTCTCCAATGAATTCCTATGAGCTGAACAAATATTAACTTGCAGATTCTACAAAAAGAGTGTTTCAAAACTGGCCCATGAAAAGAAAGGTTCAACTCTTTGAGTTTTATACACACATCACACAGAAATTTGTGAGACCGCTTCCGTGTAGTTTTTGTGTGAGCATAAACCGTTTCCAACGGATTCCTATAAGCCTTCCAAATATCCACTTGCAGATTCTACAAAAGGAGGGTTTCAAAACTTCCCTGTCAAAAGGAATGTTCAAACCTGTGAGTTGAATACACACATCACAAAGAAGTTTCTGAGAATACTTCTGTCTCGTTTTTATGAGAAAATATATCCCTTTCCAGCATAGGCCTCAAATCAGTCAAAATATCCACTTGCAGATTCTACAAAAAGAGTGTTACAAACCGCTCTATCAAAAGAAAGGTTCACCTCTGTGAGTTGAATGCATACAACACAAAGCAGTTTCAGAGAACACTTCTGTCTAGTTTTTATGTGAAGATAGTCCCGTTTCCAAAGAACGCTTCAAATAGCTCCAAATATTCTCTTGCAGTTTCCGCAAAAGCACTGTTTCAAAGCTGCTCTATCCAAAGGAATGTTCAACTCTGTTAGTTGAATGCACACATCAGAAAGATGTCTCTTAGAATGCTTCCGTCTAGTTTTTATGTGAAGTTGTTTCCTTTTCCACCGTACGCTTCAAAGCGCTCCTAGTGAACACTTCCAAATTCCACAAAAAGAGTGTTTCGAAAGTGCTCTATCAAAAGCAAGGTTCAACTCTGTGTGTTGAGTGCACACAACACAAAGAAGTTTCTGAGAATGCGTCTGTCTGGTTTTTATGTGAAGATATTCACGTTTCCAACGAAGGCCTGAAAGAGCTCCAAATATCCACTTGCAGAAGCTTTAAAAAGAGTGTTTCAAAACTGCTCTTTCAAATGGAAGGTTGAACTCTGTGAGTTGAAAGCTCACATCATAAAGAACTTTCCGAGAATGCTTCTGTCTGGATTTTATGTGAAGGTATTTCCTCTTCCACCATAGGCCTCAAAGCGCTCCTAATGAACAATTGCAGATTCTACAAAAAGAGTGTTTCAAAACTGGCCCATGAAAAGAGAGTTTCCTCTCCTTGAGTTGAATGCACACATCACACAGAAGTTTGTCAGAATGCTTTTGTCTACTTTTTGTGTGAGGATATCCCGTTTCTAACGAATTCCTAAAAGCAGTGCAAATATCCACTTGCAGATACTAGAAAAAGAGTGATTCAAAACTTCTCTGTCAAAAGGAATTTTCATCTCTGAGAGTTGAATGCACACACCACAAATGAGTTTCAGAGAATGCTTCTGTCTACTTTTATGTGAAGACATTTCTTTTTCCGCCACAGGTCTCAAAGCGCTCCAAATGTCCACTTGCATGTACCATAAAAAAAGTGTTTAAAACTGCTCTATCAAAGAAAGGTTCAATTTTCTGCGATGAATGCACACATCACAAAGCAGTTTGTGAGCATGCTTCTGTATATTTTATATGTGAGGGTATTCCGATTCCAAAGAATTCCTGTAAGCAGTCCAAATATCCACTTGCAGATTCTACAAAATGAGTGTTTCAAAACTGTCCCATGAATAGAAAGGTTCAACTCTGTGAGTTTTATACACACATCGCACTGAAATTTGTGAGAGCGATTCTGTCTAGGTTTTGTGTGAGCATACCCCGTTTCCAACGAATTCCTATCAGCGGTCCAAATATCCCTTTGCAGATTCTCCAAAAACAGTGTTTCAAAACTTCTCTGTCAAAAGGAAGGTTCAACTCTGTGAGTTGAATACACACATCAGATAGAAGTTTCTGAGAATAGTTCTGTCTAGTTTTTATGTGAAAATATTTCCTTTTCCAGCGTAGGCCTGAAATCGGTCCAAATATCCACTTGCAGATTCTACAAAAAGACTGTTTCAAACCTGCTCTATCTAAAGGAAGGTTCAACTCTGTGAGTTTAATGCACACATCACAAGGAAGTTTTTGAGAATGCTTCTTCCTAGTATTAATGTGAAGATATTTCCTTTTCCTCCACAGGCCTCAAAGACCTCCGAATGTCCACTTGCAGATACTACAAAAAGATTGTTTCAAAACTTATCTGTCAAAAGGAATGTTCAAGTCTGTGAGATGAATGCACACATCACAAAGAAGTTTCTGAGAATACTTCAGTCTAGTTTTTATGTGAAAATATTCCCTTTTCCAGCATAGGCCTCAATTCTTTACAAATATCCACTTGCTAATTCTACAAAAAGAGTGTTTCAAAACTGCTCTGTCAAAAAGAAGTTTCAACACTGTGAGTTGAATTCACACATCACAAAATAGTTTCTGAGAATGCTTCTGTCTCATTCTTATTTGAAGATATATCCTTTTCCTCAAGAGGTCGCAATCGCAACAAATATCCACTTGCAGCTTCTACAAAAAGAGGGTTTCAAAACTGCTCTATCGAAAGGAAGATTCAACTCTGTGAGTTGAATGCACACATTACAAAGAAGTTTGAGAGAATGCTTCTGCCTAGTATTTATGTGAAGATATTTCCTTTTCCTCCACAGGCCTCAAAGCCCTCCAAATGTCCACTTGTAGATTCTACAAAAAGAGTTTTTCAAAACTGGCCCATGAAAAGAGAGGTTCAACTCCGTGAGTTGAATGCGCACATCACAGAGAAGGTTGTGAGAATGCTTCTGTCTAATTTTTGTGTGAGGATACCCCGTTTCCAACGAATCCCTATAAGTGGTCCAAATTTGCACTTGCAGATTCTAAAAAAAGAGTGTTCCAAAACTTCTCTGTCAAAAGGAATGTTCATCTCTGAGAGTTGAATGCGCACACCAGAAATAAGTTTCAGAGAATGCTTCTGTCTAGTTTTTATATGTAGATATTTCCTTTTCCACCACAGGCCTCAAAGAGCTCAAAATGTCCATTTGCAGATCCTATAAAAAGGGTGTTTCAAAACTGCTCTATCAAAAGAAAGGTTAAACTTTGTGACATGAACGCACACATCACCATGAAGTTTGTAAGAATGCTTCTGTACAGTTTTTATGAGAGGATATTCCATTTCCAACGAATTCCCATGAGCGGTCTAAATATACACTTGCAGAATTTGCAAATGAGTGTTTCAAAACTGGCCCATGAAAAGAAAGTTTCAATTCTGTGAGTTTTATGCACACATCACACTGAAATTTCTGAGAGCGCTTCTGTCTAGATTTTGTGTGAGCATACCCCGTTTCCAACGAATTCCTATAAGCGGTCCAAATATCAACTTGCAGATACCCAAAAAGAGTGTTTCAAAACTTCTCTGTCACAAGGAATGTTTAAATCCGTGAGTTGAATGCACACATCACAAAGAAGTTTCTGAGAATAGTTCTATGTAGTTTTTATCTTAAAATATTTCCTTTTCCAACGTAAGCCTCAAATCGGTCCAAATATCCACTAGCAGATTCTACAAAAAGAGGGTTTCAAAACTGGTCTATCAAGAGGAAGGTTCAACTCTGTGAGTTTAACGCACACATCACAAAGATGTTTCTGAGAATGCTTCTTTCTAGTATTTAGGTGAACATATTTCCTTTTCCAACATAGACCTCAAAGAGCTCCAAATATCCACTTGCAGATTCTGCAAAAAGAGTGTTCCAAAACTGCTCTATCAAAAGGAATTTTCAACACTGCGAGTTGAATTCACACATCACTAAATAGTTTCTGAGAATTCTTCTGTCTCATTCTTATTTGAGTATATATCCTTTTCCTCAAGAGGTCGCAATCACACCAAATATCCATCTGCAGCTTCTACAAAAAAAGGGTTTCAAAACTGCTCTATCGAAAGGAAGGTTCAACTCTGTGAGTTGAATGCACACACCACAAAGCAGTTTCAGAGAATGCTTCACCTATTTTTTATGTAAAGATATTTCCTTTTCCTCCACAGGCCTCAAAGCCCTCCAAATGTCCACTTGCAGATTCCACAAAAAGAGCGTTTCAAAACTGGCCTATGAAAAGAGAGGTTCAACTACGTGAGTTGAATACACACATCACACAGAAGTTTGTGAGAATGCTTCTGTTTAGTTTTTATGTGAGGATATTTCATTTCAAAAGAACTCCTATAATCGGTCCAAATATCCACTTGCAGATTCTGCAAAAAGAGTGTTTCAAAACTGGCCCATGAAAAGAAAGGTTCAACTTTGTGAGTTTTATGCACCCATCACACTGAAATTTGTGAGAGCGCTTCTGTCTAGTTTTTGTGTGAGCAAACCCGTTTCCAACGAATTCGTATAAGCGGTCCAAATATCCACTTGCAGATTCTCCAAAAAGAGTGTTTCAAAACTTCTCTGTCAAAAGGAATATTCAACTCTGTGAGTTGAATGCACACATCACAAAGAATTTTCTGAGAACACTTCTATCCAGTTTCTATGTGAAAATATTTCCTTTTCCAGCGTAGGCTTCAAATCGGTCCAAATATCCGCTTTCAGATTCTACAAAAAGATTGTTTCAAACCTGCTCTATTAAAAGGAAGTTTCAACTCTGCGAGTTGAATGCACACATCACAAAGAAGTTTCTGAGAATGCTTCTTTCTACTATTGATGTGAAGATATTTCCTTTTCCAACATAGGCCTCAAGGAGCTCCAAATATCCACTCGCAGATTCTATAAAAAGAGTGTTTCAAAAGTGCTCTATCAAAAGGAATTTTCAACACTGTGAGTTGAATTCACACATCACAAAATTGTTTCTGAGAATGCTTCTGTCTCATTCTTATTTGAAGATATGTCCTTTTCCTCAAGAGGTCGCAATCACACCAAATATCCACTTGCAGCTTCTACAAAAAAAGGGTTTCAAAACTGCTCTATCGAAAGCAAGGTTCAACTCTGTAAGTTGAATGCACACACCACAAAGCAGTTTCAGAGAATGCTTCTGCCTATTTTTTATGTGAAGATATTTCCTTTTCCTCCACAGGCCTCAAAGCCCTCCAAATATGTCCACTTGCAGATTCTTCAAAAAGAGTGTTTCAAAACTGGCCGATGAAAAGAGAGGTTCAACTCCGTGAGTTGAATGCACACATGACACGGATGTTTGTAAGAATACTTCTGTGTAGTTTTTGTGTGAGGATATCCTGTTTCCTACGAATTCCTGTAAGCCGTCCAAATATCCACTTGCAGATTCTAGAAAAAGAGTGTTCCAAAACTTCTCTGTCAAATGGAATGTTCATCTCTGAGACTTGAATGCGCACACCACAAATAAGTTTCAGAGAATGGTTCTGTCTAGTTTTTATATGAAGATATTTCCTTTTCCACCACAGGCCTCAAAGCGCTCCAAATGTCCACTGGAAGATACTCTAAAAGAGTGTTTGAAAACTGCTCTATTGAAAGAAAGGTTCAACTTTCTGAGATGAATGTACACATCACAAAGTAATATGTGAGAATGTTTCTGTCTAAATTTTTTGTGAGGATACTCGGTTTCCATTGAATTCCTATAAGCGGTCAATATAGCCACTTGCAGATTCTACAAAAAGAGTGTTTCCAAACTGGCCTATGAAAAGAAAGTTTCAACATTGTGAGTTTTATAGACACATGACACTGAAATTTGCGTGAGCGCTTCTGTCTAGATTTTGTTTCAGCATACAGCGTTTCCAACGAATTCCTATAAGCATTCCAAATATCCACTTGCAGATTCTTAAAAAAGAGTGTTTCAAAACTTCTCTGTGAAAAGCAATGTTCAACTCCATGAGGTGAATGCACACATCACAAAGAAGTTTCTGAGAATACTTCTGTCTAGTTTTTATGGGAAAATATTTCCTTTTCCAGCGTAGGCCTCAAATCGGTCCAAATATCCGCTTGCAGATTCTAAAAGAAGAATATTTCAAACCTGTTCTCTCAAAAGAGAGGTTTAACTTTCTGAGATGAATGCACACATCAGAAAGACGTTTGTCAGAATGCTTCTGTCTAGTTTTTATGTGATTAAATTCCATTTTCAACAAATTTCTATAAACGGTCCAAATATGTACTTGCAGATTCTTCAAAAAGATTGTTTCGAAACTGGCCCATGAAAAGAAAGTTTCCCCTCTCTAAGTTTTACACACACATCGCACTGAAATTTGCGAGAGCCCGTCGGTCGAGTTTTTGTGTGTGCATTCCCCGTTTCCAACGAATTCCTATAAGCGGTCCAAATATCGAATTGCAGAGTCTCCAGAAAGAGTGTTTCAAAACTTCTCTGTCAAAAGTAATGTTCAACTCTGTGAGATGAATGCACACATCACAAAGAACTTTCTGAGAATACTTCTGTCTAGTTTTTATGTGAAAATATATCGTTTTCCTGTGTAGGCCTCAAATCGGTCCAAATATCCAGTTGCAGATTCTACAAAAAGAGTGTTTCAAACCTGCTCTATCAAAAGGAACGTTCAACCCAGTGAGTTGAATGTACACATCACAAAGAAGTTTCTGAGAATGCTTCCCTCTAGTTTTTATGTGAAGATATTTCCTTTTCCAAGATAAGCCTCAATGAGCTCCAAATATCCACTAGCAGATCCTACAAAACAGTGGTTCCAAACTGCTCTATCAAAAAGAAGTTTCAAAACTGTGAGTTGAATTCACACATCACAAAATAGTTTCTGAGAATGCTTCTGTCTCATTCTTACTTGAAGATATATCCTTTTCCTCAAGAGGTCGCAATCACACCAAATATCCACTTGCAGCTTCTACAAAAAGAGGGTTTCAAAACTGGCCCTTGAAAAGAGATATTCAACTCCGTGAGTTGAATGCACTCATGACAGAGAAGTTTTTGAGAATGCTTCTGTCTAGTTTTTGTGTGAGTATATCCCGTTTCCAAGGAATTCCCATAACGGTTCAAATATAAACTTGCAGATTCTAGAAAAAGAGTGTTTCAATACTTCTCTGTCAAAAGGAATGTTCATCTCTGAGAGTTGAATGCACACACCACAAATAAATTTTAGAGAATTCTTCTGTCTAGGTTTTATGTGAAGACATTTCCTTTTCCACCACAGGCCTCAAAGCGCTCCAAATGTCCAATTCCAGATTTATATAAAGAGTTTCTCAAACCCGCTCTATCAAAAGGAAGGTTCAACTTTCTGAGATGAATGTACACATCACAAGAAGCTTGTGGCAATGCTTCTGTCTAGTTTTTATGTGAGGAAATTCCGTTTCCAACGATTTCCTATAAGAGGTCAAAATATCCAGTTGCATATTCTACAAAAAGAGTGTTTCAATACTGGCCCATGAAAAGAAAGGTTCAACTCTGTGAGTTTGATACACATATCACACTGAAATTTGTGGGAGCGCTTCTGTCTGGTTTTTGTGTGAGCACACCCCGTTTCCAACGAATTCCTATAGGCGGTCAAAACATCCACTTGCAGATTCTAGCAAAAGAGTGTTTCAAAACTTCTCTGTCCAAAGGAATGTTCCTCTCTGAGAGTTGAATGCACTCACCACAAATAAGTTTCAGAGAATGCTTCTGTCTAGTTTTTGCCTTTAGATAATCCCTTTTCCACCACAGGTGACAAAGCGCTACAAATGTCCAGTTGCAGATTTTATAAAAAGAGTGTTTCTAAACTGCTCTATCCAAAGAAAGGTTAAACATTCTGAGGTGAATGCACGCAACACGAAGAAGTTTGTGAGAATGCTTCTGTCTAGTTTTTATTTGAGGATATTCCGTTTCCAACGAATTGCTTTAAGCGGTCCAAATATCCACTTGCAGATTCTACAAAAAGAGTGTTTCAGAACTGGCCCATGAAAAGAAAGGTTCAACTCTGTGAGTTTTATAAATACATCACAGAGAAATTTGTGAGAGCACATCTGTGTAGCTTTTGTGTGAGCACACATCGTTTCCAACGAATTCCTCTAAGCGGTCCAAACATCCACTTGCAGATTCTCCAAAAAGCGTGTTTCAAAACTTCTGTGTCACAAGCAATGTTCAACTCTGTGAGTTGAATGCACACATCACAAAGAAATTTCTGAGAATACTTCTGTCTAGTTTTTATGTGAAAATATTTCCTTTTCAAGCGTGGGCCTCAAATCTGTCCAAATATCCACTTGTAGATTCTACAAAACAGGGTTTCAAACCTGCTCTATAAAAAGGAAGGTTTAACTCTGTGAGTTAAATGCACACATCACAAAGAGGTTTCTGAGAATGCTTCTTTCTAGTATTTAGGTGATGATATTTCCTTTTCCAACGTAGGCCTCAAAGAGCTCCAAATATCCACACGCAGATTCTACAAAAAGAGTGTTTCAAACCTGCTCTATCAAAAGGAAGTTTCAACACTGTGAGGTGAATTCACACATCACAAAATAGTTTCTGAGAATGCTTCAGTCTAATTCTCTTTTGAAGATATATCCTTTTCCTTAAGAGGTCGCAATTACACCGAATATCCACTTGCAGCTTCTACAAAAAAAGGGTTTCAAAACTGCTCTATTGAAAGAAAGTTTCAACTCTATTAGTTGAATGCACACACCACAAAGCAATTTCAGAGAATGCTTCTGCCTAGTTTTTATGTGAAGATATTTCCTTTTCCTCCTCAGGCCTCAAAGCCCTCCAAATGTCCACTTGCAGATTCTACAAAAAGAGTGTTTCAAAACTGGCCCATGAAAAGTGAGGTTCAACACCGTGAGTTGAATGCACACATCATACAGAAGTTTGTGAGAATGCTTCTGTCTAATTATTGTGTGGATATCCCGTTTCCAACGAATTCGTATAAGCGGTCCGAATATCCACTTGCAGATTCTAGAAAAAGAGTGTTTCAAAACTTCTCTGTCAAAAGGAATGTTCATCTCTGAGAGTTGAATGCACACACCACAAATAGGTTTCAGAGAATGCTTCTGTCTAGTTTTTACGTGAAGATATTTCCTTTTCCACCACAGGCCTCAAATCGCTCCAAATGTCCACTTGCAGATCCCATAAAAAGAGTTTTTCGGTATTGCTTTATCAAAAGAAAGCTTCAACTTTCTGAGATGAATGCACACATCACAAAGAAGTTTGTGAGAATGCTTCTGTCTAGTTTTTATGTGATGATATTCTGTTTCCAACGAATTCCTATAAGCCGTCCAATTGCAGGTTCTACATAAAGAGTGTTTCAAAACTGGCCCTTGAAAAGAAAGGTTCAACTCTGTGAATTTTATACACACATCACACTAAAATTTGTGAAAGCGCTTCTTTCTAATTTCTGTGCTGGCATACACCGTTTCCAATGAATTCCTATATTCGGTCCAAATATCCACTTGCAGATTCTCTAAAAAGAGTGTTTCAAAACTTCTCTGTCAAAAGGAATATTCAACTTTGTTAGTTGAAAGCACACATCAGAGAGAAATTTCTGAGAATACTTCTGTCTAGTTTCACTGTGAAAATATTCCCTTTTCCAGCATCACCCTCAAATCCATCAAAATATCCACTTGCAGATTCTCCAAAAAGAGTGTTTCAAACCTGCTCTAACAAATGGAAGTTTCAACTCTGGGAGTAGAATGCACACTTCACAAAGAAGTTTCTGAGAATGCTTCTTTCTAGTATTTATGTGAAGATATTTCCTTTTGCAGCATAGGCCTCAAAGAGCTCCAAGTATCCACACGCAGATTCTACAAAAAGAGTGTTTCAAAACTGCTCTATCAAAAGGAAGTTTCAAAACCGTGAGTTGAATTCACACATCACAAAATAGTTTCTGAGAATGCTTCAGTCTCATTCTTATTTGAAGATATATCCTTTTCCTCAAGATGTCGCAATCACACCAAATATCCAGTTGTCCCTTCGACAAAAACAGGGCTTCAGAGCTGCTCTATGGAAGGGAAGGTTCAACTCTGCGAGTTGAATGCACACACCACAAAGCAGTTTCAGAGAAAGCTTCGACCTAGTTTTTATGTGAAGATATTTGCTTTTCCTCTACAGGCCTCAAAGCCCTCCAAATGCCCACTTGGAGATTCTACAAAAAGAGTGTTTCAAAACTGGCCCATGTAAGGGGAGGTTCAACTCCGTGAGTTGAATGCACACATCACACAGAAGTTTCTGAGAATGCGTCTATCTAGTTTTTTCTGAAGATATACGGTTTCCAACGAACTCCTATAAGCGGTCTAAATATCTACTTGCAGATTATAAAAAAAGAGTGTTTCAAAACTTCTCTGTCAAAAGGAATGTTCATCTGTGAGAGTTGAATGCACACACCACAAATAAGTTACAGAGAATGATTCTCTGTAGTTTTTATGTGGGAATACTCCGTTTCCAACGAATTCCTATATGCGGTCCAAATATCCACTTGCAGATTCTACAAAAACAGTGTTTCAAAACTGGCCCACGAAAACAAATGTTCAACTCTGTGAGTGTTATACACACATCACACTGAAATTTGTGACAGCGCTTCTGTCTAGCTTTTGTGTGAGCATACACCGTTTCCAACGAATTCCTATAAGCGGTTCAAATATCCAGTTACAGACTCCAAAAAGAGTGTTTCAAAAGTTCTCTGTCAAAAGGAATTTTCAACTCTGTGAGTTGAACGCACACATCGGAAAGAAGTTTCTGAGAATAGTTCTGTCTAGTATTTATGAGAAAATATTTCCTTTTCTAGCGTAGGCCTCAAATCGGTCCAAATATCCTCTTGCAGATTCTACAAAAAGAGCGTTTCAAAACTGCTCTATCGAAAGGAAGGTTCAACTCTGTTAGTTGAATGCACACACTACAAAGCAGTTTCAGGGAATGCTTCTGCCTACTTTTTATGTGAAGATATTTCCTTTTCCTCCACAGGCCTCAAAGCCCTCCAAATGTCCACTTGGAGATACTTCAAAAAGAGGGTTTCAAAACTGGCCAATGAAAGGAGCGGTTCAATTCCGTGAGTTGAAAGCACACATCACACAGAAGTTTGTGAGAATTCCTCTGTCTAGTTTTTGTGTGAGGATATCCCGTTTCCAACGAATTCCTATAAGGGGTCCAAGTATCCACTTGCAGATTCTAGAAAAAGAGTGTTTCAAAACTTATCTGTCAAAAGGACTGTTCATTTCTGAGAGTTGAATGCACACACCACAAATAAGTTACGGAGAATGCTTCTGTCTAGTTTTTATGTGAAGATATTTCCTTTTCCACCACAGGCCACAAAGCACTCCAAATGTCCACTTGCAGATTCTATAAAAAGAGTGTTTCAAAACTGCTCTATCAAAAGAAAGCTTCAACTTTCTGAGATGAATGCACACATCACAAAGAAGTTTGTGAGAATGCTTCTGTCTAGTTTTTGTGTGAGTATATCGCGTTTCCAACAAATTCCTACAAGTGGTCCAAATACCCACCCGCAGATTTTAGAAAAAGAGTGTTTCAAAATTTCTCTGTCAAAAGCCATGTTCGTCTCTGAGAGTTGAACGCACACACAACAATTAAGTTATAGAGAATGATTCTGTCTAGTTTTTATTTGAAGATATTTCCTTTCCCACCACAGGTCTCAAAGCGCTCCAAATGTCCACTTGAAGATTCCATATAAAGAGTGCTTCAAAACTGCTGTATCAAAAGAAATGCTCACCTTTGTGAGACGAATGCACATATCACAAAGAAGTTTGTGAGAATGCTTCTGTCTAGTTTTAAATTGAGGATATTCCGTTTCCAACGAATTCGTACAAGTGGTCCAAATATCCAATTGCAGATTCTAGAAAAAGAGTGTTTCAAAAATGACCAAAGAAAAGAAAGGTTCAACTCTGTGAGGGTTATACACACATCACACTGAAATTTGTGACAGAGCTTCTGTCTAGTTTTTGTGTGAGCGTACTCCTTTTCCAACGAATTCCTATAAGCGGTCCAAATATCCACTTGCAGATACTCCAAAAGGAGTGCTTCTAAACTTCTCTAGCAAAAGGAATGTTCAACTCTGTGAGTTGAATGCACATATCACAAAGAAGCTTCTGGGAATACTTCTGTCAAGATTTTATGTGAAAACATTTCCTTTTCCAGCGTAGACCTCAAATAGGTCCAAATATCCACTTGCAGATTCTACAAAGAGTGTTTCAAACCTGCTCTATCAAAAGGAAGGTTCAACTCTGTGAGTTGAATGCACAAATCACAAAGAAGTTTCTGAGAATGCTTCTTTCTAGTATTAATGTGGAGATATTTCCTTTTCCAACATAGGCCTCAAAGAGATCCAAATATCCACTCGCAGATTCTACAAAAGGAATGTCTCAAAACTGCTCTATCAAAAGGAAGTTTCAACACTGTGAGTTAAATTCACACATCACAAAATAGTTTCTGAGATTTCTTCTGTCTCATTCCTATTTGAAGATACATCCTTTCCCTCAAGAGGTCACAATCACACCAAATATCCACTTGCAGCTTCTACAAAAAAAGGGTTTGAAAACTGCTCTATCGAAAGGAAGTTTCAATTCTGTGAGTTGAATGCACACAACACAAAGCAGTTTCAGAGAATGCTTCTGCCTACTTTTTATGTGAAGATATTTCCTTTTCCTCCACAGGCCTCAGAGCCCTTAAATGTCTACTTACAGATTCTACAAAAAGAGTGTTTCAAAACTGGCCCATGTAAAGAGAGGTTCAACTCCGTGAGTTGAATGCACACATCACACAGAAGTTTGTGAGAATTCTTCTGTCTAGTTTTTGTGTGAGGATATCCCTTTTCCAACGAATTCCCATAAGCGGTCCAAATATCCACTTGTAGATTGTATAAAAAGAGTGTTTCAAAACTTCACTGTCAAAAGGAATGTTCATCTCTGAGAATTGAATGCACACATCACAAATAAGTTTCAGAGAATGCTTCTGTCTAGTTTTTATGTGAAGATATTTCCTTTTCCACCATAGGCCTCAAAGCGCTCCATATGCCCACTGGTAGATTGTATAAAAAGTGTTTCAAAACTGCTCTATCAGAAGAAAAGTTCAACATTCTGAGGAGAATGCACACATCACAAGGAAGTTTGTGAGAATGCTTCTGTCTAGTTTTTATGGGGGATATTCCTTTTCCAACGAATTCTTATAAGCGGTCCAAATATCCACTTGCAGATTCTTTAAAAAGAGTTTTTCAAAACTGGCCGAGGAAAGAAATTTTCAACTGTGTGGGTTTTATACACACATCACACTGAAATTTGTGAGAGCG
This sequence comes from Pongo abelii, assembly GCF_028885655.2. Classification (NCBI taxonomy): domain Eukaryota; kingdom Metazoa; phylum Chordata; class Mammalia; order Primates; family Hominidae; genus Pongo; species Pongo abelii. The sequence goes on along the minus strand of NC_072005.2, from coordinate 32,845,885 downwards.
CTTCTGTCGCGTTTTTGTGTGAGCATACGACATTTCCAACGAGTTCGTATAAGCGGTACAAATACCCACTTGCAGATTCTCCAAAAAGAGTGCTTCAAAACTTCTTTGTCAAAAGGAATGTTTAAGTCTTTGAGTTGAATGCACACATCAGAAAGAAGTTTCTGAGAATACTTCTGTCTAGTTTTTATGTGAAAATATTTCCTTTTCCAGCATTGGCCTCAAATCTGTCAAAATATCCACTTGCAGATTCTACAAAACGAGTGTTTCAAAAATGGCCTATGAAAAGAAAGTTTCAACTCTGTGAGTGTTATACACACGTCACACTGAAATTTGTGACAGAGCTTCTGTCGAGCTTTTGTGTGCCCATACTCCGTTTCCAACAAATTCCTATAAGCGGTCCAAATATCCATTTACAGACACTCCAAAAAGAGTGTTTCAAAACTTCTCTGTCAAAAGGAATGTTCAACCCATTGAGCTGAATGCACACAGCAGAAGAAGTTTCTGAGAATAGTTCTGTCTACTTTTTATGAGAAAATATATCCTTTTCCTGCTTAGGCCTCAAATCGGTCCAAATATCCACTTGCAGATTCTACAATAAGAGTGTTTCAAACCTTCTAAATCAAAAGGAAGGTTGAACTCGTTGAGTTGAATGCACACGTCACAAAGAAGTTTCTGAGAAGGCTTCTTTCTAGTATTAATGTGAAGATATTTCCTTTTCCATCATAGGCCTCAAAAAGCTCCAAATATCCACTCGCAGATTCTACAAAAAGATTGTTTCAAAACTGCTCTATCAGAAGGAAGTTTCAACACTGTGAGTTTTATTCACACATCACAAAATAGTTTCTAAGAATGCTTCTGTCTCATTCTTATTTGAAGATATATCCTATTCCTGAAGGGGTCGCAATCGCACCAAATATCCACTTGCAGATTCTACAAAAACAGGGTTTCAAAACTGCTCTATCGAAAGGAAGGTTCAATTCTGTGGGTTGAATGCACACACCACAAAGAAGTCTCAGAGAATACTTCTGCCTAGTTTTTATGTGAAGGTATTTCCTTTTCCTCCAAAGGCCTCAGAGCCCTCGAAATGTCCACTTGCAGGTCCTGCAAAAAGAGTGTTTCAAAACTGGCCCTTGAAAAGAGAGGTTCAACTCCCTAAGTTCAATGCACACATCACACAGAAGTTTGTGAGAATGTTTCTGTCTAGTTTTTGTGTGAGCATAACCCGTTTCCAAAGAATTCCTGTAAGCGTTCCAGATATCCATTGCAGATTCTAGAAAAAGAGTGTTTCAAACCTTTTCTGTCAAAAGAAATGTTCATCTCTGTGAGTTGAATGCCCACACCACAAATAAGTTACACAGAGTGCTTCTGTCTAGTTTTTATGTGAAGATATTTCCTTTCCCAACACAGGCCTCTAAGCGCTCCAAATGTCCACTTGCAGATCCTATAAAAAGAGTGTTTCAAAACTGCTCTATCTATCAAAAGAAGGGTTCAACTTGTGGAGATGAATGCGCATATCACAAAGAAGTTTGTGAGAATGCGTCAGTCTAGTTTTTAAGTGAGGATATTCCGTTTCCAGCGAACTCCTATAAGCGGTCCAAATATCCACTTGCAGATTCTACAAAAAGAGGGTTTCAAAACTGGCCCATGAAAAGAAAGGTTCAAGTTTGTGAGTGTTATACACTCATCACACTGAAATTTGTGAGAGTGTTTCTGTATAGTTTTTGTGTGAGCATACTCCGTTTCCAACGAATTCCTATAAGCTGTCCAAATATCCACTTACAGACTCTCCAAAAGAGTGTTTCAAAACTTCTCTGTCAAAAGGAATGTCCAACTCTGTGAGTTGAATGCACAGATGAGAAAGAAGTTTCTGAGAATACTTCTGTCTAGTTTTTATGAGAAAATATTTGCTTTTCTAGCGTAGGCCTCAAATCGGTCCAAATATCCACTTGCAGATTCTACAAAAGGAGGGTTTCAAAACTGCTCTATCGAAAAGAAGGTTCAATTCTGTGAGTTGAATGCACACACCACAAAGCAGTTTCAGAGAATGCTTCTGTTTAGTTTTTATGTGAAGATATTTCCTTTACCTCCACAAGCATCAAAGCCCTCCAAATGTCCACCCGAAGATCCTACAAAAAGAGTGCTTCAAAACTGTCCAATGAAAGGAGAGGTTCAACTCCGTGATTTGAAAGCACACATCACACAGAAGTTTCAGGGAATTCTTCTGTCCAGTTTTTGTGTGAGGATATCCCGTTTCCATCGAATTCCTATAAGCGGTCCAAGTATCCATTGCAGATTCTAGAAAAAGAGTGTTTCAAGACTTATCTGTCAAAAGGAATGTCCATCTCTGAGAGTTGAATGCACACAACACAAATAAGTTACAGAGACTGCTTCTGTTTAGCTTTTACGTGAAGACATTTCTTTTCCCACCACTGGCCCCAAATCGCACCTAATGTCCACTTGCAGATTCTATAAAAAGAGCGTTTCAAAACTGCTCTATCAAAAGAAAGGTTCAACTTTCTGGGATGAATGCACACATCACAGAGAAGTTTGTGAGAATGCTTCTATGTAGTTTTTATGTAAGGATATTCCGTTTCCAACGAATTCCTATATTCGGTCCAAATATCCACTCTCAGATTCTACAAAAAGAGTGTTTCAAACCTGCTCTATCAAAAGGAAGATTCATCTCTGTGACTTCAATGCACACATCACAAGGAAGTTTCTGGGAATGCTTCTTTCTAGTATTTATGGGAAGATATATCCTTTTCCAACATAGGCCACAAAGAGCTCCAAATATCCACTCGCAGATTTTACAAAAAGAGTGTTTCAAAACTGCTCTATCAAAAGACAGTTTCAACACTGTGAGTTGAATTCACACATCACAAAACAGTTTGAGAGAATGCTTCTGCCTCATTCTTATTTGAAGATATATCCTTTTCCTCAAGTTGTCGCAATCACACCAAATATCCAGTTGTCCTTTCTACAAAAAGAGGCCTTCAAAACTGCTCTATCGAAGGGAAAGTGCAACTCTGTGAGTTGAATGCACACACCACAAAGCAGTTTCAGAGAATGCTTCTGCCTAGTTTTTATGTGAAGAGATTTCCTTTACCTCCACAGGCATCAAAGCCATCCAAATGTCCACCTGGAGACGCTACAAAAAGAGTGCTTCTAAACTGTCCAATGAGTGGAGAGGTTCAACTCCGTGAGTTGAAAGCACACATCACACAGGAGTTTGTGAGAATGCTTCTGTCTAGTTTTTGTGTGAGGATATCTCGTTTCCAACGAATTCCTATAAGCGGCCCAAGTATCCAATTGCAGATTCTAGAAAAAGAGCGTTTCAAAACTTATCTGTCAAAAGGAATGTTCATCTCTGAGGGTTGAATGCACACACCACAAATAAGTTACGGAGAATGCTTCTGTCTAGTTTTTGTGTGAAGATGTTTCCTTTCCCAGCACTGGCCCCAAATCGCTCCAAATGTCCACTTGCAGATTCTATAAAAAGAGTGTTTCAAAACTGCTTTATCAAAAGAAAAGTTCAACTTTGTGAGATGAATGCAGACATCACAAAGAAGTTTGTGAGAATGCCTCCGTCTAGTTTTAATGTGAGGATATTCCGTTTCCAACGAATTCCTGTAAGCGGTCCAAATATCCAGTTGCAGATTCTACAAAAAGAGTATTTTGAAACTGGCCCATGAAAAGAAAGGTTGAACTCTGTGAGTGTTTTACACACATCACTCTGAAATTTGTGAGAGCTCTTCTGTCTAGTTTTTGTGTGAGCATACTCCGTTTCTGACCAGTTCCTATAAGCGGGCCAAATATCCACTTGCAGATTCTCCAAAAAGAGTGTTTCAAAACTTCTCTGTCAAAAGGAATGTTCAAGTCTGTGAGTTGAATGCACACATCACAAAGAAGTTTCTGAAAATATTTCTGTCTATTTTTTATGTGAAAATGTTGCCTTTTCTAGCATCGGCCTCAAATCGGTCCAAATATCCACTTGGAGATTCTACAAAAAGAGTATTTCAATCCTGCTCTATCAAAAGCAAGGTTCAACCCTGTGAGTTGAATGCACACATCACAAAATAGTTTCTGAGAATCCTTCTTTCTAGTATTTATGTGAAGATATTTCCCTTTCCAACATAGGCCTCAAAGAGCTCCAAATATCCACTCGCAGATTGTACAAAAAGAGTGTTTGAAGTCTGCTCTATCAAAAGGAAATTTCTACATTGTGAATTGAATTCACACATCACAAAATAGTTTCTGAGAATGCTTCTGCCTCATTCTTTTTGGAAGATACATCCTTTTCCTCAAGAAGTCGCAATCACACCTAATATCCACTTGCAGATTCTACAAAAAAAGGGTTTCGAAACTGCTCTGTCGAAAGGAAGGTTCAACTCTGTGAGTTGAATGCACACACCACAAAGCAGTTTCAGAGAAAGTTTCTGCCTAGTTTTTATGTGAAGATATTTCCTTTTCCTCTACAGGCCTCAAAGGCCTCCAAATGTACACTTGGAGATTCTACATAAAGAGTGTTTCAAAACTGGCTCACGAAAGCAGAGGTTCAACTCCGTGAGTTGAAAGCACACATCACACAGAAGTTTTTGTGAATGCTTCTGTCTAGTTTTTGTGTGAGGATATACGGTTTCCAACGAATTCCTATAAGCGGTCTAAATATCCACTTGCAGATTCCAGAAAAAGAGTGTTTCAAAACTTCTCTGTCAAAAGGAATGTTCATCTCTCAGAGTTGAATGCACACACCAGAAATAAGTTACAGAGAATCATTCTGTCTAGTTTTTATGTGAGGATATTCCGTTTCCAATGCATTCCTATAAGCGGTCCAAATATCCACTTGCAGAATCTACAAAAAGTGTGTTTCAAAACTGGCTCATGAAAAGAAAGGTTCAAGTCTGTGGGTGTTATACACACATCACACTGATATTTGGACAACGCTTCTGTCTAGTTTTTGTGTGAGCATACTCCGTTTCCAAGGAATTCCTATAAGCGGCCCAAATATCCACTTGCAGATCCTCCAAAAGGAGTGTTTCAAACTTCTCTGTCAAAAAGAATGTTCAACTGTGTGAGGTGAATGCACACATCAGAAAGAAGTTTCTGAGAATATTTCTGTCTAGTTTTTATGTGAAAATATTTCCTTTTCCGGCATCCGCCTCACATCGGTCCAAATATCCACTTGCAGATTGTACAAAAAGTGCGTTTCAAACCTTCTCCGTCAAAAGGAAAGTTCAACTCTGTCAGTTGAATGCACACACCCAAAGAAGTTTCTGAGAATGCCCCTTTCTAGTATTTATGTGAAGATATTTCCTTTTCCAACATAGGCCTCAAATAGCTCCGAATATCCACTCGCAGATTCTATAAAAAGAGTGTTTCAAAACTTCTCTATCGAAAGGAAGTTTGAAATCTGTGAGTTGAATTCACACATCACAAAATAGTTTCTGAGAATGCTTCTGTCTCATTCTTATTTGAAGATATATCCTTTTCCTCAAGAGGTCGCAATCATACCAAATATCCACTTGAAGCTTCTACAAAAAGAGGGTTTCAAAACTGCTCTATCGAAAGGAAGGTTCAACTCTGTGAGTTGAATGCACACACCACAGAGTAGTCTCAGAGAATGCTTCTGCCTAGTTTTTATGTGAAGGTATTTCCTTTTCCTCCACAGGCCTCAAAGAACTCCAAATGTACACTTGCAGATTCTACAAAAAGAGTGTTTAAAAACTGGCAATGAAAACGGAGGTTCAACTCCGTGAGTTGAATGCACACATAACACAGAAATTTGTGAGAATGCTTCGTCAGGTTTCTGTGTGAGTATATCGCGTTTCCAATGAATTCCTACAAGCGGTCCAAATACCCAGTTGCAGATTCCAGAAAAAGAGTGTCTCATAATTTCTCTGTCAAAAGCAATGTTCATCTCCGAATGTTGAACGCACACACCATAAATAAGTTCTAGAGAATGATTCTGTCTGGTTTTTATTTGAAGATATTTTCTTTCCCACCACAGGCCTCAATGCGTTCCAAATGGCCACTTGCAGATTCTATATAAAGAGTGTTTCAAAACTGCTCTATCAAAAGAAGGGTTCAACTTGGGGAGATGAATGCACACATCACAAAGAAGTTTGTGAGAATGCTACTGTATAATTTTTATGTGAGGAAATTCCGTTTCCAACGAATTCCTATTAACGGTCCAAATATCCACTTGCAGATTTTACAAAAAGAGTGTTTAAAAAGTGGCCCATGAAAAGAAAGTTTCACCTCTGTGAGATTCATACACACATCACACTGAAATTTGTGAGAGCGCTTCTGTCTAATTTTGGGGTGAGCATAACCCGTTTCCAACCAATTCCTATAAGCGGTCCAAATATCCACTTGCAGATACTCCAAAAAGAGTATTTCAAAACTTCTCTTTCAAAAGTAATGTTCAAGTCAGTGAGTTGAATGCACACATCACGAAGAAGTTTCTTAGAATACTTCTGTCTAGTTTTTATATGAAAATATTTCCTTTTCTAGCATCGGCCTCAAATCGGTCCAAATATCCAATTGCAGATTCTACAAAAAGAGTGTTTTAAACCTGCTCTATCAAAAGGAAGTTTCAACTCCGTCAGTTGAATGCACACATCACAAAGAAGTTTCTGACAATGCTTCTTTCTAGTATTGATGTGAAGATATTACCTTTTCCAACATAGGCCTCAAAGAGCTGCAAATACCCACTCACAGATTCTACAAAAAGTGTGTTTCAAAATTAATCTATCTAAAGGAAGTTTCAACACTGAGCTGAATTCACACTTTACAAAATAGTTTCTGAGAATGCTTCTGTCTCATTCTTATTTGAAGATATATCCTTTTCCTCAAGTGGTCGCAATCACACCAAATATCCTCTTGCAGCTTCTACAAAAAGAGGGTTTCAAAACTGCTCTATTGAAAGGAAGGTTCAACTCTGTGAGTTGAATGCACACACCACAAAGCAGTCTCAGAGAATGCTTCCGCCTAATTTTTATGTGAAGGTATTTCCTTTTCGTCAACAGGCCTCAAAGCCCTCCAAATGCACACTTGCAGATTCTACAAAAACAGTGTTTCAAAACACGCCGATGAAAAGAGAGGTTCCACTCCGTGAGTTGAATGCACACATCCCAAAGATGTTTGTGAGAATGCTTCTGTCTAGTTTTTATGCGAGGATAACCCGTTTCAAAAGAATTCCTGTAATCTGTCCAAACATCCTCCTGCAGATTCTAGAGAAAGAGTGTTTCAAAACTTTTCTGTCAAAAGGAATGATCATCTCCGAGAGTTGAACGCACACATCACAAATAAGTTACAGACAATGCTTCTGTCTAATTTTTATGTGAAGATATTCCGTTTCCAAATAATTCCTTTAAGCGGTCCAAAAATCCACTTGCAGATTCTACAAAAAGAGTGCGTCAAAACTGGCCCATGAAAACAAAGTTTCAACTCTGTGAGTGTTATACACACATCACACTGAAATTTGTGACAGCGGTTCTGTCTAGTTTTTGTGTGAACATACTCCGTTTCCAACGAATTCCTAAAAGACGTCCAAATATCCACCTGCAGATTCTCCAAAAATAGTGTTTCAAAACTTCTCTGTCAAAACGAATGTTTAATTCTGTGAGTTGAATGCACACTTCAGAAAGCAGTTTCTGAGAATATTTCTGTCTAGTTTTTCTGTGAAAATATATCCTTTTTCAGCAAGGCCTCAAATTGGTCCAAATAGCCACTTGAAGATTCTACAAAAAGAGTGTTTCAAACCTGCTCTATCAAAAGGAAGGTTCAACTCTGTAAGTTGAATGCACACATCAAAAAGAAGTTTCTGAGAATGCTTGCTTCTAGTATTTATGTGAAGATATTTCCTTTTCCAACATAAGCCTCAAAGAGCTCCAAATATACACTCGCAGATGCTACAAAAAGATTGCTTCAAATCTGCTCTATCAAAAGGAAGTTTCAACACTTTGAGTTGAATTCACACATCAGAAAATAGTTTCTGAGAATGCTTCTGCCTCATTCTTATTTGAAGATACATACTTTTCCTTAAGAGGTCGCAATCTCACCAAATATCCACTTGCAGCTTCTACAAAAAAATAGTTTCGAAACTGCTCTATCGAAAGGAAGGTTTAACTCTGTGAGTTGAATGCACACACCACAAAGCAGTTTCAGAGAATGCTTCTGCCTCCTTTTTATGTGAAGATATTTCTTTTCCCTCCACAGGCCTCAAAGCCCTCGAAATGTCCATTAGCAGATTCTACAAAAAGAGTGTTTCAAAACTGGCCCATGAAAACAGAGGTTCAACTCCGTGAGTTGAATGCACACATCACACAGAAGTTTGTGAGAACGCTTCTGTGTAGTTTTTGTTTGAGGACAATCTGTTTTCAACGAATTCCTATAAGCGGTAAAAATATCGCTTTGCAGATTCTAGAAAAAGAGTGTTTCAAAACTACTCTGTCAAAAGGAATGTTCATCTCTGAGAGTTCAAAGCACACACCACAAATAAGTTACAGAGAATGCTTCTGTCAAGTTGTAATGTGAGGATATTCCGTTTCCTAAGAATTCATATAAGCGATCCAAATATCCACTTGAAGAATTTACAAAAAGAGTGTTTCAAAACTGACCCATGAAAAGAAAAGTTTCAACTCTATGAGTGTTATACACACATCACACTGAAATTTGTGACAGCGCCTCTGTCTAATTTTTGTGTGAGCATAACCCGTTTCCAACGAATTTCTACACGCGGTCCAAATATCCACTTGTAGATTCTACAAAAAGAATGTTACAAAACTTCTCTGTCAAAAGGAATGTTCAACCCTGTGAGTTGAATGCACACATCAAAAAGAAGTTTCTGAGGATATTTCTGTCTAGTTTTTATGGGAAAATATTTCCTTTTCCAGCGTAGTACTCTAATCGGTCCAAATATACAGTTGCAGATGCTACAAAAAGAGGGTTTCAAACCCGCTTTATCAAAAGGAAGGTTAAACTTTGTGAGTTGAATGCACACATTACAAAGAAGTTTCTGAGAATGCTACTTTTTAGTATTTATGTGAAGATATTTCCTTTCCCAACATAGGCCTCAAAAAGCTCCAAATACTCACTCGCAGATTCCACAGAAAGAGTGCGTCAAATCTGCTCTATCAAAAGGAAGTTTCAACACTGTGAGTTGAATTCACACATCACAAAATAGTTTCTGATAATTCTTCTGTCTCATTCTAATTTGAAGATACATGCTTTTCCTCAAAAGGTCGCAATCACACCAAATATCCACTTGCAGCTTCTACAAAAACAGGGTTTTGAAACTGCTCTATCAAAAGGAATGTTCAACTCTGTGGTTGAATGCACCCTCCACAAAACAGTTCAGAGAATGCTTCTGCCTCCTTTTTATGTGAAGATATTTCATCTCCCTTCACAGGCTTCAAAGGGCTCCAAATGAACACATGCAGATTCTACAAAAAGAGTGTTTCAAACTGCTCTATCAAAAGAAAGGTTCAAATCAGTGAGTTTAATGCACACAACACAAATCAGTTTCAGAGAACACTTCTGTCTAGATTTTACGTGAAGATAGTCCCGTTTCCAACAAAAGCTTCAAAGAGCTCCAAATATCCTCTTGCAGTTTCAGCAAAAACACTGCTTCAAAGCTGCTCTATCCAAAGGAAAGTTCAACTCTGTTAGTTGAAGGCACACATCAGAAAGGTGCTTCTTAGAATGCTTCTGTCTTGTTTTTATGTGAAGTTGTTTCCTTTTCCACCGTATGCTTCAAAGCTCTCCTAATGAACACTAGCAAATTCTACAAAAAGAGTGTTTCTAAAGTGCTCTATCAAAAGCAAGGTTCAACTCCGTGTGCTGAGCGCCCACAACACAAAGCAGTTTCTGAGAATGCTTCTGCCTAGTTTTTATGTGAAGATATTCACTTTTCCAACGAAGGCCTGCAAGAGCTCCAAACATCCACTTGCAGATTATATAAAAAGAGTGTTTCAAAACTGCTCTTTCAAAAGGAAGGTTCAACTCTGTGAGTTGAATGCACACATCATAAAGAAGTTTCAGAGAATGCTTCTCTCTAGATTTTATGTGAAGATATTTCCTATTCCACAATACGGCTCAAAGCGCACTTAATGAACACTTGCAGATTCTGCAAAAAAAGTGTTTCAAACTGCTCTATCAAATGAAAGGTTCACCTCTGTGAGTTGAATGTACACAAAAGAAAGCAGTTTCAGAGAACACTTCTGTCTAGTTTTTATGTGAAGATAGCCCCGTTTCCAACGAATGGTTCAAAGAGCTCCAAATATCCTCTTGCAGTTTCTGCAAATACACTGTTACAAAGCTGCTCTATCCAATGTAAAGTTCAACTCTGTTAGTTGAATGCACACATCAGAAAGGTGTTTCTTCGAATGCTTCGGTCTAATTTTCATGTGTAGTTGCTTCCTTTTCCACCGTACATTTCAAAACGCTCCTAATGAACACTTGCAAATACTACAAACAGAGAGTTTCAAAAGTGCTCTATGAAAAGCAAGGTTCAACTCCATGTGAGGAGCGCACACAACACAAAGCAGTTTCTGAGAATGCTTCTGTCTAGTTTTTATGTGAAGATATTCCCGTTTCCAACGAAGGCCTGAAAGAGCTCCAAATATCCACTTGCCGATACTTTAAAAATAGTGTTTCTAAACTGCTCTTTCAAAAGGAAGGTTGAACCATGCGAGTTGAAAGCACACATCATAAAGAACTTTCAGAGAATGCTTCTGTCTGGATTTTATGTGAAGGTATTTCCTCTTCCACCATAGGCCTCAAAGAGCTCCGAATGAACAATTGCAGATTCTACAAAAAGAGTGTTTCAAAACTGCTCTTTCAAAAGAAATGTTCAACCCTCTGAGTTGGATTCATACTAAACAAAGCTGTTTCACAGAACGCTTTTGAGTAGTCTTTATGTGAAGATATTCTCGTTTCAACGAAGGCCTGAAAGGGCTCCAAATATCCACTTGCAGATTCGGCAAAAACACTGTTTTAAAACGGCTCTATCAAAAGGAAGGCTTATCTCTCTGAGTTAAATGCACACATCATAAAGATGTTTCTGAGAATGCTTCTGTCTGGTTTTTATGTGAAGATATTTCCTTTTCCACCGTAGGCCTTAAAGCGCTCCAAATGAACACTTGCAAATTCTACAAAAAGAGTGTTTCAAAACTGCTCTATCAAAGGAAAGGTTCAACTCTGTGAGTTGAACACACACATCACAAAGCAGTTTCTGAGAATGCATCTCTCCAGTTTTTATGTGAAGATATTCCCGTTTCCAACGAAGGCCTGAATGGGCTCCAAATATCCACTTGCAGATTCTGCAAAAACACTGTATCAATACTTCTCTATCAAAAGGAAGGCTTATCTCTCTGACTTGAATGCACACATCATAAAGATGTTTCTGAGAATGCTTCTGTCTGGTTTTTATGTGAAGATATTTCCTTTTCCACCATAGACCTCAAAGCGCTCCAAATGAACACTTGCAGATTCTACAAAAAGAGTGTTCCAAAACTTTTCTATCAAAGGCAAGGTTCAACACTGTGAGTTGAACACACACATCACAAAGCAGTTTCTCAGAATGCTTCTGTCCAGTATTTATGTGAAGATATTCCCGTTTCCAACGAAGGCCTTAAACAGGTCCAAATATCCACTTACAGATCCTGCAAAAAGACTCTTTCAAAACTGCTCCATGAAAAGGAAGATTCAACTTTGTGAGTTGAATGCACACATCATAAATAAGTTTAGAGAAGGCTTCTGTCTAGATTTTATGTGAAGATATTTCCTATTCCATCATAGGCCTCAAAGCGCACCTAATGAACACTTGCAGATTCTACAAAAAGAGTGTTTCAAACTGCTCTATCAAAAGAAAGGTTCACCTGTGTGAGTTGAATGCACAAAACGCAAAGCAGTTTCAGAGAACACGTCTATCTAGTTTTTATGTGAAGATAGTCCCATTTCCAAAGAACGCTTCAAAGAGCTCCAAATATCCTCTTGCAGTTTCTGCAAATACACTGTTTCAATGCTGCTCTATCCACAGGAAAGTTCCACGCTGTTAGTTGAAAGCACAAATCAGAAAGGTGATTCTTAGAATGCTTCTGTCTAGTTTTTATGTGAAGTAGTTTGCTTTTCCACCGTACGCTTCAAAGCGCTCCTAATGAACACTTGCAAATTCTACAAAAAGAGTATTTCAAAAATGCTCTTTCAAAAGCAAGGTTCGACTCCGTGTGTTGCGCGCACACAACACAAAGCAGTTTCCGAGAATGCTTCTGTCAAGTTTTTATGTGAAGATATTCACGTTTCCAACGAAGGCCTGAAAGAGGTCCAAATATCCACTTGCAGATACTTTAAAGAGTGTTTCAAAACTGCTCTTTCAGAAGGAAGGTTGAACCTTGTGAGTTGAAAGCACACATCATAAAGAACTTTCAGAGAATGCTTCTGTCTGCATTTTATGTGGAGGTATTTCCCCTTCCACCATAGGCCTCAAAGCGCTCCTAATGAACAATTGCAGATTCCACAAAAAGAGTGTTTCAAAACTGCTCTTTCAACAGAAGTGTTCAACCCTGTGAGTTGGATTCATAATACAAAAAGCAATTTCACAGAATGCTTCTGTCTAGTTTTTATGTGAAGATATTCATGTTTCCAGCGAAGGCCTGAAAGGGCTCCAAATATCCACTTGCAGATTCTGCAAAAACAGAGTTTGAAAACTGCTCTATCAAAAGGAAGGCTTATGTCTGTGAGTTGAATGCACACATAATAAAGATGTTTCTGAGAATGCTTCTGTCTTGTTTTTATGTGAGGATATTTCCTTTTCCACCATAGGCCTCAAAGCGCTCCAAATGAACACTTGCAGATTCTACAAAAAGAGTGTTTCAAACTGCTCTATCAAAGGAAAGGTTCAACTCCGTGAGTTGAACGCAAACATCACAAAGCAGTTTCTGAGAATGCGTCTGTCCAGTTTTTATGGGAAGATAATCCCGTTTCCAAAGAAGGCCTGAAAGAGCTCCAAATATCCACTTGCAGACCCTGCAAAAAGACTCTTTCAAAACTGCTCCATGAAAAGGAAGGATCAAGTCTGTGAGTTGAATGCACACATCATAAAGAAGTTTCAGAGAATGTTTCTGCCTAGATTTTATTTTTAATTTTTCTATTTTTATTTATTATTATTATTATTATTATACTTTAATGTGCACAATGTGCAGGTAAGTTACATATGTATACATGTGCCATGCTGGTGCGCTGCACCTACTAACTCGTCATCTAGCATTAGGTGTATCTCCTAATGCTCTTCCTTCCCCCTCCCCTCACCCCACAACAGTCCCCGAAGTGTGATGTTCTGCTTCCTCCGTCCATGTGTTCCCATTGTTCAATTCCCACCTTTGAGTGAGAATATGTGGTGTTTCGTTTTTTATTCTTGCGATAGTTTACTGAGAATGATGATTTCCAATTTCATCCATGTCCCTACAAAGGACATGAACTCATCATTTTTTAAGGCTGCGTAGTATTCTGTGGTGTATATGTGCCACATTTTCTTAATCCAGTCTATCATTGTTGGACATTTGGGTTGGCTCCAAGTCTTTGCTATTGTGAGTAATGACGCAATAAACATACATGTGCATGTGTCTTTATAGCAGCATGATTTATTGTCCTTTGTGTATATACCCAGTAATGGGATGGCTGGGTTGAATGGAATTTCTTGTTCTACATCCCTGAGGAATCGCCTCACTGACTTCCAAAAGGGTTGAACTAGTTTACAGTCCCACCAACAGTGTAAAAGTGTTCCTATTTCTCCACATCCTCTCCAGCACCTGTTGTTTCCTGACTTTTTAATGATTGCCATTCTAACTGGTGTGAGATGGTATCTCATTGTGGTTTTGATTTGCATTTCTCTGATGGCCAGTGATGGTGAGCATTTTTTCATGTGTTTTTTGGCTGCATAAATGTCTTCTTTTGAGAAGTGTCTGTTCATGTCCTTCACCCACTTTTTGATGGGGTTGTTTGTTTTCTTATTGTAAATTTGTTTGCGTTCATTGTAGATTCTGGATATTAACCCTTTGTCAGATGAGTAGGTTGTGAAAATTTTCTCCCATTTTGTAGGATGCCTGTTCACTCTGATGGTAGTTTCCTTTCCTGTGCAGAAGCTCTTTAGTTTAATTAGATCCCATTTGTCAATTTTGGCTTTTGTTGCCATTGCTTTTGGTGTTTTAGACATGAAATCCTTGCCCATGCCTATGTCCTGAATGGTAATGCCTAGGTTTTCTTTTAGGGTTTTTATGGTTTAAGTCTAACATGTAAGTCTTTAATCAATCTTGAATTGATTTTTGTATAATGTATAAGGAAGGGATCCAGTTTCAGTTTCTACATATGGCTAGCCAGTATTCCCAGCACCATTTATTAAATAGGGAATGCTTTCCCGATTTCTTCTTTTGGTCAGGTTTGTCAAAGATCAGATAGTTGTAGATATGTGGCATTATTTCTGACGGCTCTGTTCTGTTCCATTGATCTATATCTCTGTTTTGGTACCAGTACCATGCTGTTTTGGTTACTGTAGGCTTGTAGTATAGTTTGAAGTCAGGTAGTGTGATGCCTCCAGCTTTGTTCTTTTGGCTTAGGATTCACTTGGTGATGCGGGCTCTTTTTCGGTTCCATATGAACTTTAAAGTAGTTTTTTCCAATTCTGTGAAGAAAGTCATTGGTAGCTTGATGGGGATGGCATTGAATCTGTAAATTACCTTGGGAAGGATGGCCATTTTCATGATATTGATTTTTCCTACCCATGAGCATGGAATGTTCTTCCATTTGTTTGTATCCTCTTTTATTTCCTTGAGCAGTGGTTTGTAGTTCTCCTTGAAGAGGTCCTTCACATCCCTTGTAAGTTGGATTCCTAGGTATTTTATTCTCTTTGAAGCAATTGTGAATGGGAGTTCATTCATGATTTGGCTCTCTGTTTGTCTGTTGATGTATAAGAATGCTTGTGATTTTTGTACATTGATTTTGTATGCTGAGACTTTGCTGAAGTTGCTTATCAGCTTAAGGAGATTTTGGGCTGAGAAAATGGGGTTTTCTAGGTATACAATCATGTCATCTGCAAACAGGGACAATTTGACTTCCTCTTTTCCTATTTGAATACCCTTGATTTCCTTCTCCTGCCTAATTGCCCTGGCCAGAACTTCCAACACTATGTTGTATAGAAGTGGTGAGAGAGGGCATCCCTGTCTTGTGCCAGTTTTCAAAGGGAAGGCTTCCAGTTTTTCCCATTCAGTATGATATTGGCTGTGGGTTTGTCATAGATAGCTCTTATTATTTTGAGATACAACCCATCAATACCTAATTTATTGAGAGTTTTTAGCATGATGCATTGTTGAATTTTGTCAAAGGCCTTTTCTGCATCTATTGAGATAATCATGTGGTTTTTGTCCTTTGTTCTGTTTATATGCTGGATTACATTTATTGATTGCATATATTGAACCAGCCTTGCATCCCAGGGATGAAGCCCACTTGATCATGGTGGATAAGCTTTTTGATGTGCTGTTGGATTCTGTTTGCCAGTATTTTATTGAGGATTTTTGCATCAATGTTCATCAAGGATATTGGTCTAAAATTATCTTTTTTTGTTGTGTCTCTGCCAGGCTTTGGTATCAGGATGATGCTGGCCTCATAAAATGAGGTAGGGAGGATTCCCTCTTTTTCTATTGATTGGAATAGTTTCAGAAGGAGTGGTACCAGCTCCTCCTTGTATCTCTGGTTGAATTCGGCTGTGAACCCATCTGGTCCTGGACTTTTTTTGGTTGGTAAGCTATTGATTATTGCCACAATTTCAGCTCCTGTTATTGGTCTATTCAGAGATTCAACTTCTTCCCTGTTTAGTCTTGGGAGGGTGTATGTGTTGAGGAATTTATCCATTTCTTCTTGATTTTCTAGTTTATTTGCCTAGAAGTGTTTGTAATATTCTCTGATGGTAGTTTGTATTTCTGGGGGTTTGGTGGTGATATCCCATTTATCAGTTTTTATTGAATCTGTTTGATTCTTCTCTCTTTTTTTCTTTATTAATCTTGCTAGTGGTCTATCAATTTTGTTGATCCTTTCAAAAAACCAGATCCTGGGTTCATTTATTTTTTGAAGGGTTTTTTGTGTCCCTACTTCATTCAGTTCTGCTCTGATTTTAGTTATTTCTTGCCTTCTGCTAGCTTTTGAATGTGTTTGCTATTGCTTTTCTAGTTCTTTTAATTGTGATGTTAGGGTGTGAATTTTGGATCTTTCTTGCTTTCTCTTGTGGGCATTTAGTGCTACAAATTTCCCTCTACACACTGCCTTGAATGCATCTCAGAGATTCTGGTACGTTGTGTTTGGTTCTTGTTGGTTTCAAAGAACATCTTTATTTCTGCCTTCATTTCGTTATGTACCCAGTAGTCATTCAGGAGAAGGTTGTTCAGTTTCCATGTAGTTGAGCGGTTTTGAGTGAGATTCTTAATCCTGAGTTCTAGCTTGATTGCACTGTGATCTGAGAGATAGTTTGTTATAATTTCTGTTCCTTTACATTTACTGAGGAGAGCTTTACTTCCAAGTATGTGGTCAATTTTGGAATAGGTGTGGAGTAGTGCTGAAAAAAATGTATATTCTGTTGATTTGGGGTGGAGAGTTCTGTAGATGTCTATTAGGTCCGCTTCGTGCAGATCTGAGTTCAATTCCTGGGTATCCTTGTTGACTTTCGGTCTCTTTTATCTGTCTAACGTTGACAGTGGGGTGTTATAGTCTCCCATTATTAATGTGTGGGAGTCTAAGTCTCTTTGCAGATCACTCAGGACTTGCTTTATGAATCTGGGTGCTCCTGTATTTCGTGCATATATATTTAGGATAGTTAGCTCTTCTTGTTGAATTAATCCCTTTACCATTATGTAATGGCCTTCTTTGTCTCTTTTGATCTTTGCTGGTTTAAAGTCTGTTTTATCAGAGACTAGGATTGCAACCCCTGCCTTTTTTTGTTTTCCATTTGCTTGGTAGATCTTCCTCCATCCTTTTATTTTGAGCCTATGTGTGTCTCTGCACGTGAGATGCATTTCCTGAATACAGCACACTGATGGGTCTTGAGTCTTTATCCAATTTGCCAGTCTGTGTCTTTTAATTGTAACATTTAGTCCATTTACATTTAAAATTAATATTGTTATGTGTGAATTTGATCCTGTCATGATGATGTTAGCTGGTTATTTTGCCTGTTAGTTGATGCAGTCTCTTCCTAGTCTCGATGGTCTTTATATTTTGGCATGATTTTGCAGTGGCTGGTACCGGTTGTGCCTTTCCATGTTTAGCGCTTCCTTCAGGAGCTCTTTTAGGGCAGGCCTGATGGTGACAAAATCTCTCAGCATTTGCTTGTCTGTAAAGGATTTTATTTCTCCTTCACTTATGAAGCTTAGTTTGGCTGGATATGAAATTCTGGGTTGAAAATTCTTTTCTTTAAGAATGTTGAATATTGGTCCCCACTCTCTTCTGGCTTGTAGGGTTTCTGCATAGAGATCCGCTGTTAGTCTGATGGGCTTCCCTTTGCGGATAACCCGACCTTTCTCTCTGGCTGCCCTTAACATTTTTTCCTTCATTTCAACTTTGGTGAATCTGACAATTATGTGTCTTGTAGTTGCTTTTCTCGAGGAGTATCTTTGTGGCGTTCACTGTATCTCCTGAATCTGAATTTTGGCCTGTCTTGCTAGATTGGGGAAGTTCTCCTGGATAATATCCTGCAGAGTGTTTTCCAACTTGTTTCCATTCTCCCCGTCACTTTCAGGTACAAGAATCAGACGTAGATTTAGTCTTTTCACATAGTCCCACCTTTCTTGGATGCTTTGCTCGTTTCTTTATATTCTTTTTTCTCTAAACTTCCCTTCTCACTTCATTTCATTCATTTCATCTTCCAGGGCTGATAACCTTTCTTCCATTTGATCGCATCGTCTCCTGAGGCTTCTGCATTCTTCACGTAGTTCTCGAGCCTTGCTTTTCAGCTACATCAGCTCCTTTAAGCACTTCTCTGTATTGGTTATTCTAGTTATACATTCTTCTAAATTTTTTTCAATGTTTTCAACTTCTTTGCATTTGGTTTGAATATCCTCCCGTAGCTCGGAGTTATTTGATCGTCTGAAGCCTTCTTCTCTCAGCCCGTCAAAGTCATTCTCCGTCCAGCTTTGTTCCATTGCTGGTGAGGAACTGTGTTCCTTTGGAGGAGAGGTACTCTGCTTTTTAGAGTTTCCAGATTTTCTGCTCTGTTTTTTCCCCGTCTTTGTGGTTTTATCTACTTTTGGTCTTTGATGATGGTGATGTACAGATGGGTTTTCGGAGTGGATGTCCTTTCTCTTAGTTTTCCTTCTGACAGACAGGACCGTCAGCTGCAGGTCTGTTGGAGTACCTGGCCGGCCCTGTGGGTTGTCAGTCTGCCCCTGCTGGGAGGTGCCTCCCAGTTAGGCTGCTCGGGGAACAGGAGTCAGGGACACACTTGATGAGGCAGTCTGCTCATTCTCAGATCTCTAGCTGCGTCCTTGGAGAACCATTGCTCTCCTCAAAGCTGTCAGACAGGGACATTTAAGTCTGCAGAGGTTACTGCTGTCTTTTTGTTTGTCTGTGCCCTGCCCCCAGAGGTGGAGCCCACAGAGGCAGGCAGGCCTCCTTAAGCTGTGGTGGGCTCCACCAAGTTCAAGCTTCCCTGCTGCTTTGTTCACCAGAGAGAGACTGGGCAATGGCGCGTGCCCCTTCCCCAGCCTCGCTGCCAACTTGCTCTTTGAACTCAGTCTGCTGTGCTAGCAATCAGCGAGACTCCGTGGGCTTATGACCCTCTGAGCCAGTTGTGGGCTATACTCTCCTGGGGCACCGTTTCCTAAGCCCGTTGGAAAAGCACAGTGTTCGGGTGTCAGTGGCCAGATTTTCCAGGTACCATCTGTCACCCATGGAAAGGGAACTCCCTGACACCTTGCACTTCCCGAGTGAGGCAATACCTCGCCCCTGCTTCAGCTGGCGCACGGTGCACGCACCCACTGACCTGCACCCACTCTCTGGCACTCCCTTGTGAGATGAACATGGTACCTCTGATGGAAATGCAGAAATCACCGGTCTTCTGCCTTGCTCACACTGAGAGCTCTAGACCGGAGTTGTTCCTATTAGGTCATCTTGGCTCCTCCTCCCACTTCTGTCTAGATTTTACTTGAAGATATTTCCTATTCCACCATAGGCCTCAAAGCGCACCTAATGAACACTTGCAGATTCTACAAAAAGAGTATTTCAAACTGCTCTATCAAAAGAAAAGTTCACCTCTGTGAGTTGAATGCATACAACACAAAGCAGTTTCAGAGAACACTTCTCTCTAGTTTTTATCTGAAGATAGTCCCGTTTCCAATGAATGCTTCAAAGAGCTCCAAATATAATCATGTAGTTTCTGCAAATACACTGTTTCAAAGCTGCTCTATCCAAAGGAAAGTTCCACTCTGTTAGTTAAATGCACACATCAGAAAGGTGTTTCATAGAATGCTTCTGTCTAGTTTTTATGTGAAGTTGTTTCCTTTTCCAGCTTAAGCTTCAAAGCTCTCCTAATGAACACCTGAAAATTCTACAAAAAGAGTGTTTCTAAAGTGCTCTATCAAAAGCAAGGTTCAACTCTGTGTGTTGAGCACACACAACACAAAGCAGTTTCTGAGAATGCTTCTGTCTAGTTTTTCTGTGAAAATATTCACGTTTCCAACGAAGGCCTGAAAGAGCTCCAAATATCCACCTGCAGAAACTTTAAAAAGAGTGTTTCAAAACTGCTCTTTCAAAAGGAAGGTTGAACGCTGTGAGTTGAAAGCACGCATCATAAAGAACTTTCAGAGAATGCTTCTGTCTGGATTTTATGTGAAGGTATTTACTCTTCCACAACAGAACTCAAAGCGCTCCTAATGAACAATTGCAGATTCTACAACAAGAGTGTTTCAAAACTTCTCTTTCAAAAGAAGTGTTCAACCCTGTGAGTTGGATTCATACAACACAAAGCAGTTTCACAGAACCCTTCTGTCTAGTTTTTATGTGAAGATATTCCCGTTTCAAAAGAAGGCCTGAAAGTGCTCCAAATATCCAGTTGCAGATACTGCAAAAACACTGTTTCAAAACTGCTCTATCAAAAGGAAGGCTTATCTCTCTGAGTTGAATGCACACATCATAAAGATGTTTCTGAGAATGCTTCTGTCTGGTTTTTATGTGAAGATATTTCCTTTTCCACCGCAGGCCTCAAAGCGCTCCAAATGAACACTTGCAGATCCTACAAAAAGAGTGTTTCAAAACTGCTCTAGCAAAGGAAAGGTTCAACTCTGTGAGTTGAACACACACATCACAAAGCAGTTTCTGAGAATGCTTCTGTCCAGTTTTTATGTGAAGATATGCCCGTTTCCAACGAAGGCCTGAAAGAGCTCCAAATATCCACTTGCGGATCCTGCAAAAAGACTCTTTCAAAACTGCTCCATGAGAAGGAAGGTTGAAATCTGTGAGTTGAATGAAGACATCATAAAGAAGTTTCAGAGAATGCTTCTGTCTAGATTTTATGTGAAGATATTTCCTATTCCACCGTAGGCCTCAAAGCGCACTTAATGAACACTTGCAGACTCTACAAAAAGAGTGTTTTAAACTGCTCTATCAAAAGAAATGTTCACCTCTGTGAGTTGAATGCATACAACACAAAGCAGTTTCAGAGAACACTTCTGTCTAGTTTTTATGTGAAGATAGTCCCGTTTCCAATGAATGCTTCAAAGAGCTCCAAATATAATCATGTAGTTTCTGCAAATACACTGTTTCAAAGCTGCTCTGTCCAATGGAAATTTCAACTCTGTTAGTTGAATTCACACATCAGAAAGGTGTTTCTTAGAATAGTTCTGTCTAGTTTTATGTGAAGTTGTTTCCTTTTCCACCATATGCTTCAAAGCGCTCCTAATGAACAACTGCAAACTCTACAAAGAGAGTGTTTCAAAAGTGGTCTATGAAAAGCAGGGTTCAACTCTGTGTGTTGAGCGCACACAACACAAAGCAGTTTCTGAGAATGCTTCTGTCTAGTTTTTATGTGAAGATATTCACGTTTCCAAGGAAGGCCTGAAAGAGCTCCAAATATCCACTTGCAGATTCTTTTAAAAGAGTGTTTCAATACTGCTCTTTCAAAAGGAAGTTTGAACCCTGTGAGTTGAAAGCACACATCATAAAGAACTTTCAGAGAATGCTTGTGTCTGGATTTTATGTGAAGGTATTTCATCTTCCACCATAGGTCTCAAAGCGCTCCTAATGAACAATTGCAGATTCTACAAAAAGAGTGTTTCAAAACTGCTCTTTAAAAAGAAGTCTTCAACCCTGTGAATTGGATTCATACTACACAAAGCTGTTTCACAGAACACTTCTGTCTGGTTTTTATGTGAAGATATTCCCGTTTCCAACGAAGGCCTGAAAGGGCTCCAAATATCCACTTGCGTATTCTGCAAAAACACTGTTTCAAAACTGCTCTATGAAAATAAGGCTTGTCTCTCTGAGTTGAATGCACACATCATAAAGATGTATCTGAGAATGCTTCTGTATGGTTTTCATGTGAAGATATTTCCTTTTCCACCATAGGCCTCAAAGCGCTCAAAATTAACACTTGCAAATTCTACAAAAAGAGTGTTTCCAAACTGCTGTAACAAAGGAAAGGTTCAACACTGTGGCTTGAACACACACAACACAAAGCCGTTTCTGAGAATGCTTCTGTCCAGTTTTTATGTGAAGATATTCCCGTTTCAAACGAAGGCCTGAAAGAGCTCAAAATATACACTTGCGGATCCTGCAAAAAGACTCTTTCAAAACTGCTCCATGAAAAGGAAGGTTCAACTCTGTGAGTTGAATGCACACATCACAAAGAAGTTTTTGAGAATACTTCTGTCTAGTTTTTATGGAAAATATTTCCTTTTACAGCGTAGTCCTCAAATCGGTACAAAGATTAACTTGCATATTCTAAAGGAAGACTGTTTCAAACCTGCTCTATCAAAAGGAAGGCTCAACTCTGTGAGTTCAATGCAGTCATCACAAAGAAATTTCTGAGAATGCTTCTTTCTAGTATATATGCGAAGATGATTCCTTTTCCCACATAGGCCTCAAAGAGCTTCAAATATCCCCTCGGAAATTCTAGAAAAATAGTGTTTCAAAACTGCTCTATCAAAAGGAAGTTTCAACATTTTGAGTTGAATTCACACATCACAAAATAGTTTCTGAGAATGCTTCTGTCATTCTTATTTGAAGATATATCCTTTTCCTCAAGAGGTAGCAATCCTACCAAATATCCACATGCAGCTTCTACAAAAAGAGGGTTTCAAAACTGCTCTATCGAAGGGAAGGTTCAACTCTATGAGTTGAATGCACACACCACAAAGTTGTTTCAAATAATGCTTCTGCCTAGTTTTATGTGAAGATATTCCCTTTTTTTCCACAGGCCCCAGAGCCCTACAAATGTCCACTTGCAGATCCTCCAAAAAGAGTTTTTCAAATCTGGCCCAAGAAAAGAGAGGTTCAACTCCGTGAGTTGAATGCGCACATCACAGAGTTCTTGGGAATGCTTCTGTCTAGTTTTTGTGTGAGGATATCCCTTTTCCAAGGATTCCCTATAAGCGGTCCAAATATCCACTTGCAGATTCCAGAAAAATAGTGTTTCAAAACTTCTCTGTCAAAAGGAATGTTCATCTCTGAGAATTGAATGCACATACCACAAATAAGTTTCAGAAAGTGCTTCTGTCTATTTTTTATGTGAAGATATTTCCTTTCCCTCCACAGGCCTCAAAGCCCTCAAAATGTCCACTTGCAGATTCTACAAAAAGAGTGTTTCAAAACTGCCCCATGGAAAGAGAGTTTTCACTCATTGAGTTGAATGCACACTTCACGCAGAAGTTTGTGAGAATGCTTCTGTCTACTTTTTGTGTGAGGATATCCCGTTTCTAACGAATTCCTATAAGAAGTCCAAATATCCACCTGCAGATTCTAGAAAAAGAGTGCTTCGAAACTTCTCTGTCAAAAGGAATTTTCATCTCTGAGAGCTGAATGCACACACCACAAATAAGTTTCAAAGAATGCTTCTGTCTACTTTTATGTGAAGACATTTCCTTTTCCACCTCAGGCCTCAAAGCACTCCAAATATCCACTTGCAGGTACCTAAAAAAAGTGTTTAAAACTACTCTATCAAAACAAAGGTTCAATTTTCTGTGATGCATGCACACATCACAAAGCAGTTTGTTAGCACGCTTCTGTATATTTTTTATGTGAGGATATTCCGATTCCAAAGAATTCCTGTAAACAGTCCAAATATCCACTTGTGGATTCTACAAAAAGAGTGTTTCTAAAGTGGCCCATGAGAATAAAGTTTCACCTCTGTGAGATTCATACACGCATCACACTGAAATTTGTGAGAGCGCTTCTGTCTAGTTTTTGTGTGAGCATTAACCCGTTTCCAACGAATTCCTATCAGCGGTCCAAATATCCACTTGCAGATTCTACAAAAAGAGTGTGCCAAAACTTCTCTGTCAAAAGGAAGGTTCAACTCTGTGAGTTGAATACACACATCAGAAACAAGTTTCTGAGAATACTTCTGTCTAGGTTTTATGTGAAAATATTTCCTTTTCCAGCGTAGGCCTCAAGTCGGTCCAAATATCCACTTGCAGATTATACAAAAAGAGTGATTCAAACTTGGTCTATCAAAAGGAAGGTTCAACTCTGTGAGTTGAATGCACACATCACAAGGAAGTTTCTGAGAATGCTTCTTCCTAGTATTAATGTGAAGATATTTCCTTTTCCTCCACAGGCCTCAAAGACCTGCAAATGTCCAGTTGCAGATTCTACAAAAAGATTGTTTCAAAACTTCTCTGACAAAAGGAAAGTTCAAGTCTGTGAGTTGAATGCGTACATCACAAAGAAGTTTCTGAGAATGCTTCAGTCTAGTTTTTGTGTGAAAGTATTTCCTTTTCCAGCATAGGCCTCAGTTCTGTCCAAATAGCCACCTGCAGATTCTACAAAAAGAGTGTTTCAAAACTGCTCTGTCAAAAGGAAGTTTCAACACTGTGAGTTGAATTCACACATCACAAAATAGTTTCTGAGAATGCTTCAGTCTCATTCTTATTTGAAGATATATCCTTTTCCTCAAGAGGTCGCAATCACACCAAATATCCACTTGCAGCTTCTACAAAAAGAGGGTTTCAAAACTGCTCTGTCGAAAGGAAGATTCAACTCTGTGAGTTGAATGCACACACCACAAAGAAGTTTGAGAGAATGCTTCTGCCTAGTATTTATGTGAAGATATTTCCTTTTCCTCCACAGGCCTCAAAGCCCTCCATATGTCCACTTGCAGATTCTACAAAAAGAGTGTTTCAAAAGTGGACTATGAAAGGGAGGTTCAAGACCGTCAGTTGAATGCACACGTCTCACAGAATTTGTGAGAATGATTCTGTCTTTTTGTGTGAGGATATCCCGTTTCCAACGAATTCCTAAAAGCGGTCCAAATATCCACTAGCAGATTGTAGAAAAAGAGTGTTTCAAAACTTCTCTGTCAAAGGGAATGTTCATCTCTGAGAGTTGAATGCACACACCACAAATAGGTTTCAGAGAATGCTTCTTTCTATTTTTTATATGAAGATATTTCCTTGTCCACCGCAGGCCTCATAGCGCTCCAAACGTCCACTTGCAAATTGTATAAAAAGAGTTTTTTAAAACTGCTCTATCAAAAGAAAGTTTCAACTTTCGGAGATGAATGGACTCCTCACAAAGAAGTTTGTCAGAATGCTTCTGTCTAGTTTTTAGGTGAGGATATTCTGTTTCCAAGAATTACTATATGCGGTCCAAATATCAACTTGCCGGTTCTACAAACAGAGTGTTTCAAATTTGGCCAATGAAAAGAAAGTTTAAACTCAGTGAGTTTTAAACACACATCACCCAGTGATTTGTGAGAGCTCTTCTGTCTAGTTTATATGTGAGCATAAACCGTTTCCAACGAATTCCTATAAGTGGTCCAAATATCCCCTTGCAGATCCTCCAAACAGAGTGTTTCAAAACTTCTCTGTCAAAAGGAATGTGCAACTCTTTGAGTTGAATGCATATATCACAATGTAGTTTCTGAGAATACTTCTGTCTAGGTTTTGTGTGAAAATAATTCCTTTTCCAGCAAAGGCCTCAAATCTGTCCAAATATCCACTTGCAGATTCTAGAAAAAGAGTGTTTCATAACTGGCCCATGAAAGGAAAGCTTCAACTCTCTGAGTTTTCTACACATATCACACTGAAATTTGTGACAGCGCTTCTGTCTAATTTTTGTGTTAGCATACTTCTTTTCCAACGAATTCCTATAAGTGGTCCAAATATCCACTTGCAGATTCTCCAAAAAGAGTGTTTCAAAACTTCTCTGTCCAAAGAAACATTCAACTCTGTGAGTTGAATGCACACATCCGAAAGAAGTTTCTGCGAATATTTCTGTATAGTTTTTATGTGAAAATATTTCCTTTTCCAGCGTAGGCCTAAAATTGTTCCAAAAATCCACTTGCAGATTCTACATAAAGAGTGTTTCTAACCTGATATATCAAAAGGAACCTTCACCTCTGTGAGTTGAATGCACATATCAGAAAGTAGTTTCTGAGAATGCTTCTTTCTAGTATTAATGTGAAGATATTTCCTTTTCCAACTTAGGCCTCAAAGAGCTCCAAATATCCACTCGCTGATTCTACAAAAAGCGTATTTCAAAACTGCTCTATCAAAAGGAAGTTTCAGCACTGTGTGTTGAGTTCACACATAACAAAATAGTTTGTGAGAATGCTTCTGTCACATTCTTAATTGAATATATATCCTTTTCTCAAGAGGTCGCAATCACAACAAATATCCAGTTGTAGCTTCTACAAAAAGAAGATTTCAAAATTGCTCTATCAAAAGGAAGGTTCAACTCTGTGAGTTGAATGCACGAACAAAGCAGTTTCAGAGAATGCTTCTGCCTACTTTTTATGTGAAGATATTTCCTTTTCCTCCTCAGGCCTCAAAGCGCTCCAAATGTCCACTTGCAGATTCTGCAAAAAGAGTATTCCAAACTGGTCCATGAAAAGCAAGTTTCAACTCTGTGAGTGTTATACACACTTCACACTGAAATTGGTGAGAGCGCTTCTGTCTAGTTTTTTTGTGAGCGTAATCCGTTTCCAACGAATTTCTGTAAGCGGTCCAAATATCCACTTGCAGATTCTCCAAAAAGAGTGTTTCAAAACTTCTCTGTCCAAAGGAATGTTGAAATCTGTGAGCTCAATGCACACATCAGAAAGAAGCTTCTGAGAATAATTCTGTCAAGTTTTTATGTGAAAATATTTCCTTTTCCAGCATAGGCCTCAAATCGGTCCAAATATCCACTTGCAGATTCTGAAAAAAGAGTGTTTCAAACCTGTTCTATGAAAAGGAAGGTTCAATTCTGTGAGTTGAATGCACACATCACAAAGTATTTCTGAGAATGCTTGTTTCTAGTATTTATGTGAAGATATATCCTTTTCCAAAATAGGCCTCAAAGAGTTCCAAATATCCACTCGCAGATTCTACAAAACGTGTGTTTCAGAGCTACCATATCTAAAGGAAGTTTCAACACTGAGCTGAATTCACCCATCACAAAAGAGTTTCTGAGAATGCTTCTGTCTCATTCTTATTTGACGTTATACCCTTTTCCTCAAGAGATCCCAGTCACACCAAATATCCACATGCAGCTTCTACAAAAAGAGGGTTTCAAAACTGCTCTATCGAAAGAAAGGTTCAATTCTGTGAGTTGAATGCAAACACCACAAAGCAGCTTCAGATAATACTTCTGCCTAGTTTTTATGTGAAGGTATTTCCTTTTCCTACACAGGTCTCAAAGACCTCCAAATGTCCAATTGCAGATTCTAAAAAAAGTGTGTTTCAAAACTGGCCCCTGAAAAGTGAGGTTGAACTCCATGACGTGAATGCACACTTCACACAGAAGTTTGTTAGAATGCTTCTGTCTAGATTTTTGTGAGGATATATCGTTTCCAACGAATTCCTATAAGCGGTCCAAATATCCACTTGCAAATCCTAGAAAAAGAGTGTTTCAAAACTTCTCTGTCAAAAGGATTGTTCATCTCTGAAAGTTGAATGCACACACCACCAATAAGTTACAGACAATGTTTCTGTCTAGTTTTTATGTGAGGATATTTCCTTTTCCACCACTGGCCTCAACACGCTCCAAATGTCCACTTGCAGGTAATATAAAAAAAGTATTTCAAAACTGCTCTATGAAAAGAACGCTTCAAATTTCTGAGATGAATAGACACATCAGAAAGAAGTTTGTGAGAATGCATCTATATAGTTTTTATGTGGGGATATTCCGTTTCCAACGAATTCCTAACAGCGGTCCAAATAACCAATTGCAGATTCTA
Organism: Pongo abelii; assembly: GCF_028885655.2. Taxonomy (NCBI): domain Eukaryota; kingdom Metazoa; phylum Chordata; class Mammalia; order Primates; family Hominidae; genus Pongo; species Pongo abelii. Next base: position 32,818,473 of record NC_072005.2, on the reverse strand, counting down.
CAAAAAGAGTGTTTCAAAACTGGCCCATGAAAAGAAAGATTCAACTCTGTGAGTTTTATACACACATCACACTGAAATTTGTGCGAGCTCTTCTGTCTAGTCTTTGTGTGAGCATTCCCTGTTTCCAAAGATTTCCTATAAGCGGTCCAAATAGCAACTTGCAGAACCTCCAAAAAAAGTGTTTCAAATCTTCTCTGTCAAAAGGAATGTTCAACACGGTGAGTTGAATGCACACATCAGAAGGAAGTTTCTGAGAATACTTCTGTCTTGTTTTTATGTGAAAATATTTCCTTTTCCAGCATAGGCCTCAAATCTGTCCAAATATCCACTTGCAGATCCTAGAAAAAGAGTTTCAAACCTGCTTTATGAAAGGAAGGTTCAACCATGTGAGTTGAATGCACAAATCACAAAAAAATTTGCGATAATGCTTCTTTCTAGTATTAATGTGAAGATATTTCCTTTTCCAATATAGGCCTCAAAGAGCTCCAACTATCCACCTGCAGATTCTACAAAAACTGTTTCTCAAAACTGCTCAATCGAAAGGAAGTTTCAACACTGTGAGTTGAATTCACACATCACAAAATAGTTTCTGAGAATGTTTCTGCCTCATTCTTATTTGAGGATACATCCTTTTCTTCAAGAGGTCACAATCACACCAAATATCCACCTGCAGCTTCTACAAAAAGAGGGTTTCAAAACTGCTCTATTGAAAGGAAGGTTCAACTCTGTGAGTTGGATGCACACACCACAAAGCAGTTTCAGGGAATGCTTCTGACTAGTTTTCATGTGAAGATATTTCCTTTTCCTCCACAGGCCTCAAAGCCCTCCAAATGTCCACTTGGAGATTCTACAAAAAGAGTGTTTCAAAACTGGCCCATGAAAGGAGAGATTCAACTCCATGAGTTGAATGCACACATCACACAGAAGTTTGTGAGAATGCTTCTGTCTAGTTTTTGTGTGAGGATATCCCGTTTCCAAAGAATTCCCATAAGCTGTCAAAATATCCACATGTAGATTGTAGAAAAAAGAGAGTTTGAAAACATCACTGTCAAAAGGACTGTTCTTCTCTGCGAGTTGAATGCGCGCACCACAAATAAGTTTCAGAGACTGCTTCTCTCCTGTTTTTATGTGAAGATATTTCCTTTTCCACCACAGGCCCCAAAGCGCTCCAAATGTCCACTTGCAAATTGTATAAAAAGAGTGTTTTAAAACTGCTCTATCAAAAGAAAGTTTCAAGTTTCAGAGTTGAATGCACACGACACAAAGAAGTTTGTCAGAATGCTTCTGTCTAGTTTTTATGTGAGGATATTCCGTTTCCAACGAATTACTATATGCGGTCCAAATATCCACTTGCCTATTCTACAAACAGAGTGTTTCAAATCTGGCCCATGAAAAGAAAGTTTAATCTCAGTGAGTTTTAAACACACATCACCTAGTGATTTGTGAGAGCGCTTCTGTCTAGTTTATGTGTGAGCATAACCCGTTTCCAACCAATTCCTATAAGCAGTCCAAATATCCCCTTGCAAATCCTCCAAAAAGAGTGTTTCAAAACTTCTCTGTCAAAAGTAATGTGCAACTCTGTGAGTTGAATGCATGTATCACAAAGTAGTTTCTAAGAATACTTCTGTCTAGGTTTTGAGTGAAAATAATTCCTTTTCCAGCGAAGGCCTCAAATCGGTCTAAATATCCACTTGCAGATTCTAGAAAAAGAGTGTTTCATAACTGGCTCATGAAAAGAAAGGTTCAACTCTCTGAGTCTTATACACACATCACACTGAAATTTGTGAGAGCTCCTTTGTCTAGTTTTTGTGTTAGCATACTCCGTTTCCAACGAATTCCTATAAGCGGTCCAAATACCCACTGGCAGTTTCTCCAAAAAGAGTGTTTCAAAACTTCTCTGTCAGAAGGAATGTTCATTTCCGAGAGTTGAATGCATACACCATAAATAAGGTACAGAGAATGTTTCTGTCTGCTTTTAATTAGAAGATATTTCCTTTCCCACCGCAGGCCTCAAAGCATTCCAAATGTCCACTTGCAGATTATATAAAAAGAGTGTTTCAAAACTGCTCTGTGAAAAGAAAGGTTCAACTTTCTGAGATGAATGCACAAATCACAAAAAGTTTGTGAGAATGCTTCTGTCTAGTTTTTATGTGAGGATATTCCGTTTCCAATGAATTCGTAAAAGCAGTCGAAATATCCACTCACAGATTCTACAAAAAGAGTGTTTCAAAACTGGCCGATGAAAAGAAAGGTTCAACTCTGTGAGTTATATACACACATCACACTGAAATTTGTGAGAGAACTTCTGTCTAATTTTTGTGTGAGCATAATCTGTTTCCAAGGAATTCCTATAAGCGGTCCAAATATCCACTTGCAGACACTACAAAAAGTGTGTTTCAACACTGGCCCATGAAAAGAAAGGTTAAACTCGGTGAGTTATATACACAGATCACACAGAAATTTGTGAGAGCGCTGCTGTCTAGTTTTTGTGCGAGCACAATCCGTTTCCAAAGAATTCCTATAAGCAGTCCAAATATCCAATTGCAGATTCTACAAAAAGAGTGCTACAAAACTGCCCTTTCAAAAGAAGTGTTCAACCCTGTCAGTTGGATTCACACTACAGAAAGCAGTTTCAAAGAACGCTTCTGTCTAGTTTTTATGTGAAGATATTCCCGTTTCCAACGAAGGCCTGAAAGGGCTCCAAATATCCACTTGCAGATTCTATGAAACACTGCTCTATGAAACACTGTTTCAAAACTGCTCTATGAAAACTGCTCTATGAAAAGGAAGATATTCCCGTTTCCAACGAAGGCCTGAATGGGCTCCAAATATCCACTTGCAGATTCTGCAAAAACACTGCTTCAAAACTGCTCTATGAAAAGGAAGGCTTATCTCTATGAGTTCAGTGCACACATCATAAAGTTGTTTCTGAGAATGCTTCTGCCTGGTTTTTATATGAAGATATTTTCTTTTCCACCACAGGCCTCAAAGCGCTCCAAATGAACACTTGCAGATTCTACAAAAAGAGAGTTTCAAAGCTGCTCTATCAAAGGAAAGTTTCAACTCTTTGGGTTGAACACACACATCACAAAGCAGTTTCTGAGAATGCTTCTGTGCAGTTTTTATGTGAAGATACTCTTGTTTCCAACGAAGGCCTGAATGGGCTCCAAATATCCACTTGCAGATTCTGCAAATACACTGTTTCAATACTGCTCTATCAAAAGGAAGGCTTATCTCTCTGAGTTGAATGCACACATCATGAAGATGTTTCTGAGAATGCTTCTCTCTGGTTTTTATGTGAAGATATACCCTTTTCCACCATAGGCCTCAAAGCGCTCCAAATGAATACTTGCAGATTCTACAAAAAGAGTGTTTCAAAACTGCTCTATCAAAGGAAAGGTTCAACTCTGTGAGTTGAACACACACATCACAAAGGAGTTTCTGAGAATGCTTCTGTCCAGTTTTTATGTGAAGATATTCCCGTTTCCAACGAAGGCCTGAAAGAGCTCCAAGTATCCACTTGTAGATACTGCAAAAAGACTCTTTCAAAACTGCTCCATGAAAAGGAAGTCTCAAATGTGTGAGTTGAATGCACACATCATAAAGAAGTTTCAGAGAATGCTTCTGTCTAGATTTTATGTGAAGATATATCCCATTCAAAAATAGGCCTCAAAGTGCACCTAATGAACACTTGCAGATTCTACAAAAAGAATGTTTCAAATTGCTCTATCAAAAGAAAGGTTCACCTCTGTGAGTTGAATGCACACAACACAAAGCAGTTTCAGAGAACACTTCTGTCTAGTTTTTATGTGATGATAGTCCCGTTTCCAAGGAACTCTTCAAAGAGCTCCAAATATCCTCTTGCAGTTTCTGCAAAAATACGGTTTCAAAGCTGCTCTATCGAAAAGAAAGTTCCACTCTATTAGTTGAATGGACACATCAGATAGATGTTTCTTAGAATGCTTCCGTCTAGTTTTTATGTGAAGTTGTTTCCTTTTCCACGATACGCTTCAAAGCACTCCTAATGAACTCTTGAAAATTCTACAAAAAGAGTGTTTCAAAAGGGCTCTATCAAAAGCAAGGTTCAACTCTGTGTGTTGGGTGCACACAACACAAAGCAGTTTCTGAGAATGCTTCTTTCTGGTTTTTATGTGAAGATATACACGTTTCCAACGAAGTCCCGAAAGAGCTCCAAATATCCACTTGCCGATTCCTTAAAAAGCGTGTTTCAAAACTGCTCTTTCAAAAGGAAGGTTGAACCCCGTGAGTAGAAATCACACATCATAAAGAACTTTCAGAGAATGCTTCTGTCTGGATTGTATGTGAAGGTGTTTCCTCTTCCACCATAGGCCTCAAAGCGCTCTTAATGAACAATTTCAGATTCTTCAAAAAGAGAGTTTCAAAACTGCTCTTTCAAAGGAAGCGTTCAAACCTGTGAGTTGGATTCATACTACACAAAGCAGTTTCACAGAACTCTTCTGTCTAGTTTTTATGTGAAGGTATTCCGGTTTCCAATGAAGGACTGAAAGGGCTCCAAATGTCCACTTGCAGATTCTGCAAAAACACGGTTTCAAAACTGCTCTATCAAAAGGAAGGCTTATCTCTCTGAGTTGAATGAACACATAATAAAGATATTTCTGAGACTGCTTCTGTCTGGTTTATATGTGAAGATATTTCCTTTTTTACCATAGGCCTCTAAGCGCTCCAAATGAACACTTTCAGATCCTACAAAAAGAGTTTCAAACCTGCTCTAGCAAAGAAAATGTTCAACTATGTGAGTTGAACACACACATCAGAAAGCAGTTTCGGAGAATGCTTCTGTCCAGTTTTTATGGGAAGATATTCCCATTTCCAATGAAGGCCTGAAAGAGCTACAAATATCCAATTGCAGATCCTGCAAAAAGGCTCTTTCAAAACTGCTCCATGAAAAGGAAGGTTCAACACTGTGAGTGGAATGCACACATCATAAAGAAGTTTCAGAGAATGCTTCTGTCTAGATTTTAGGTGAAGATATTTCCCATTCCACAATAGACCTCAAGGGGCACCTAATGAATACTTGCAGATTCTACAAAAAGAGTGTTTCAAACTGCTCTATCAAAAGAAAGGTTCACCTCTGTGAGTTGAATGCATACAACACAAAGCAGTTTCAGAGAACACTTCTGTCTAATTTTTATGTGAAGATAGCCCCATTTCCAAAAAACGCATCAAAGATCCCCAAGTATCCTCTTGCAGTTTCTGCAAATACACTGTTACAAAGCTGCTCTATCCAAAAGAAAGTTCCACTCTGTTAGTTGAATGCACACATCAGAAAGGTGTTTCTTAGAATGCTTCTGTCTAGTTTTTTTGTGAAGTTGTTTCCTTTTCCACTGTACGCTTCAAAGCGCTCCTAGTGAACACTTGCAAATTCTACAAAAAGAGTGCTCCTAAAGTGCTCAATCAAAAGCAAGGTTCAACTATGTTTGTTGAGTGCACACAACACAAAGCAGTTTCTGAGAATGCTTCTGTCTAGTTTTAAAGTGAAAATATTCACGTTTCCAACGAAGGCCTGAAAGAGCTCCAAATATCCACTTGCAGATTCCTTAAAAAGAGTGTTTCAAAACTGCTTTTTTAAAAGAAAGGTTGAACCCCGTGAGTACAAATCACACATGATAAAGAACTTTCAGAGAGTGCTTCTGTCTGGATTTTATGTGAAGGTATTTCCTCTTCCACCATAGGCCTCAACGTGCACCTAATGAAAAATTGCAGATTTTACAAAAAGAGTGTTTCAAAACTGCTCTTTCAAAAGAAGTGTTCAAACCTGTGAGTTGGATTCACACTACACAAATCAGTTTCACAGAACGCTTGTGTCAATTTTTATGTGAAGATATTCCCGTTTCCAATGAAGGCCTGAAAGGACTCCAAATATCCACTTGCAAATTCTGCGAAAACACTGTTTCAAAACTGCTCTGTCAAAAGGAAGGCTTATCTCTCTGAGTTGAATGCACACATCGTAAAGATGTTTCTGAGAATGCTTCTGTATGGTTTTTATTTGAAGATAATTCCTTTTCCACCATAGGCCTCAAAGCACTCCAAATGAACACTTGCAGATTGTACAAAAAGAGTGTTTCAAAACTGCTCTATCAAAGGAAAGTTTCAACTCTGTGAGTTGAACGCACACATCACAAAGCAGTTTCTGAGAATGCTTCTTTCCAGTTTTTATGTGAAGATATTCCCGTTTCCAAAAAAGCCTGAAAGAGCTGCAAATATCCACTTGCAGATCCTGCAAAAAGACTCTTTCAAAACTGCTAAATGAAAAGGAAGGTTCAACTCTGTGAGTTGAATGCACACATCATAAAGAAGTTTCAGAGAATGCTTCTGTCTAGATTTTATGTGAAGATATTTCGTATTCCACCATAGGCCTCAAAGCGCTCCTAATGAACAATTGCAGATTCTACAAAAAGAGTGTTTCAAAATGCTCTTTTAAAAGAAGTGTTCAACTCTGTGAGTTGGATTTACACTGCAGAAAGCAGTTTCGCAGAAGAATTCTGTCTAGTTTTTATGTGAAGGTATTCCCGTTTCAAAGGAGGACTTGAAAGAGCTCCAAATATCGAGTGGCAGATTCTGTAAAAACACTGTTTCAAACCTGCTCTATCAAAAGGAAGGTTCAACTCTGTGAGTTGAACGCACACATCACAAAGATGTTTCTGAGAATGCTTCTTTCTAGTATTTATGTGAAGATATTTCATTTTCCAACATAGGCTTCAAAGAGCTCCAAATATCCACTCGCAGATTGTACAAAAAGAGTGCTTCAAAACTGCTCTATCAAAAGGAAGTTTCAACACTGTGAGGTGAATTCACACATCACAAAATAGTTTCTGAGAAGGCTTCAGTCTCATTCTCATTGGAAGATATATCATTTTCCTCAAGAGGTCGCAATCACCCCAAATATCCACTTGCAGCTTCTACAAAAAAAGGGTTTCAAAACTTCTCTATTGAAAAGAATGTTCAGCTCTGTGAGATGAATGCACACACCACAAAGCAGTTTCAGAGAATGCTTCTGCCTACTTTTTATGTGAAGATATTTCCTTTTCCTCCACAGGCCTCAAAGCCCTCCAAATGTCCAATTGCAAATTTTACAGAAAGAGTGTTTCAAACGTGGCCCATGAAAACAGTGGTTCAACTCCGTGAGTTGAGTGCACACATCACAGAGAAGTTTGTTAGAATGCTTCTGTCTAGTTTTTGTGTGAGGATATCCCATTTCCAACGAATTCCAATAAGCGGTCCAAATATCCACTTGCAGGTTCTAGTAAAAGAGTGTTTCAAAACTTCTCTGTCAAAAGGAATGTTCATCTCTGAGATTTGAATGCACACACCACAAATAAGTTTCAGAGAATGTTTCAGTCTAGTTTTTATATGAACATATTTCCTTTTCCATCACAGTCCTCAAATCGCTCCAAATGTCCAGTTGCAAATTCTATAAAAAGAGTGTTTCAAAACTACTCTATCAAAAGAAAGATTCAACTTTCTGAGATGAATGCAAATATCACAAAGAAGTTTCTGAGAATGCTTCTGTCTTGTTTTTATTTGGGGATATTCCGTTTCCAACGAATTCCCATAAGCGGTCCAAGTATCCACTTGCAGATTCTGCAAAAAGAGTGTTTCAAAACTGGCCCATGAAAAGAAAGGTTCAACTCTGTGAGTTTTATACACACATCACACTGAAATTTGTGAGAGCTCTTCTGTCTAGTTTCTGTGTTAGCATACAGCGTTTCCAACGAATACCTGTAAGCGGTCCAAATATCCACTTGCAGATTCCCCAGAAAGAGTGTTTCAAAACTTCCCTGTCAAAAGGATTGTGCATCTCTGAGAGTTGAATGCATGCATCACAAATAAGTTACAGAGAATATATCTGTCCAGTTTTTATGTGAAGATATTTCTTTCCTACCATAGGCCTCAAGGCGCTCCAAATGTCCACTTGCAGATTCTATAAAAAGGGTGTTTCAAAACTGCTCTATGAAAAGAAAGGCTCAATTTTCTGAGATGAATGCACACGTCACAAAGAAGTTTGTAAGAATGCTTCTGTCTTCTTTTTATGTGAGGATATTCCGTTTCCAACGAATTCCTATAAGCGGTCAAAATATCCACTTGGAGATTCTACAAAAAGAGTGTTACAAAACTGGCCTATGAAAAGAAAGATTCAACCCTGTGAGTGTTATACGCACATCACACTGAAATTTGTGAGAGCACTTCTGTCTAGTTTTTTTGTGAGCCTATTCCGTTTCCATCGAATTCCTATATGTGGTCCAAATATTCATTTGCAGATCCTCCGAAAACTGTGTTTCAAAACCTCTCTGTCAAAGTGAATGTTCAACGATGTGAGTTGAATGCACACATCAGGAAGAAGTTTCTGAGAATCCTTCTGTCTAGTTTTTATGTGAAAATATTTCCTTTTCCAGCGTAGGCCTCAAATCGGTCGGAATAGCCAGTTGCAGAATCTACAAAAATAGTTTTTCAAACCTGCTCTGTAAAAGGAAGGATCATCACTGTGAGTTGAGTGTGCACATCCCAAAGAAGTTTCTGAGAATATTTCTGTCTAGTTTTTATGTGAAAATATTTCCTTTTCCTGCATTGTCCTCAAAGCAGTCCAAATATCCTCTTACAGATTCTAGAGAAAGAGTGTTTCAAAACTGCTCCATCAAAAGGAAGGTTCAAATCTGTGAGTTGAATGCACACATCACAAAGTTGATTCTGAGAATGCTTCTTTCTAGTATTTATGTGAAGATATTTCCTTCTCCAACATAGGCCTCAAAGAGTTCCAAATATACACTCACACATTCCACAAAAAGAGTGTTTCAAAACTTCTCTATCAAAAGGAAGTTTCAAAACCGTGAGTTGAATTCACACAACACAAAATAGTCTCTGAGAATGCTTCTGTCTCATTCTTATTTGAAGATATATCCTTTTCCTCAAGAGGTGGCAATCACACCAAATATCCACTTGCAGCTTCTACAAAAAAAGGGTTTCAAAACTGCTCTATTGAAAGGAAGGTTCAACTCTGTGAGTTGAATGCACACACCACAAAGCAGTTTCAGAGAATGCTTCACCTATTTTTTATGTAAAGTTATTTCCTTTTCCTCCACAGGCCTCAAAGCCCTCCAAATGTCCACTTGCAGATTCTACAAAAAGAGCGTTTCAAAACTGGGCCATGAAAAGAGAGGTTCAACTACGTGAGTTGAATACACACATCACACAGAAGTTTGTGAGAATGCTTCTGTCTAGTTTTAATGTGAGGATATTCCATTTCCAACGAACTCCTATAAGCGGTCCAAATATCCACTTGCAGATTCTGCAAAAATAGTGTTTCAAAACTGGCCCTTGAAAAGAAAGCTTCAATTCTGTGAGTGTTATGCACACATCACACTGAAATTTGTGGGAGTGCTTCTGTCTAGTTTTTGTGTGAGCAAAACCCATTTCCAACGAATTCGTATATGCAGTCCAAATATCCACTTGCAGATAATCTAAAAAGAATGTTTCAGAACTTCTCTGTCAAAAGGAATATTCAACTCTGTGAGTTGAATGCACACATCACAAAGAATTTTTTGAGAACACTTCTATCCAGTTTCTATGTGAAAATATTTCCTTTTCCAGGGTAGGCCTCAAATCGGTCCAAATATCCACTTGCAGATTCTACAAAAAGTTTGTTTCAAACCTGATTTATTAAAAGCAAGTTTCAAGTCTGCGAGTTGAATGCACACATCACAAAGAAGTTTCCGAGATGCTTCTTTCTAGTATTGATGTGAAGAAATTTCCTTTTCCAACATAGGCTTCGAAGAGCTCCAAATATCCACTCGCAGATTCTACAAAAAGAGTGTTTCAAAACTGCTCTATCAAAAGGAATTTTGAACACTGTGAGTTTAATTGACACATCACAAAACCTTTTCTGAGAATGCTTCTGTCTCATTCTTATTTGAAGATATATCCTTTTCCTCAAGAGGTCGCAATCACACCAAATATCCACTTGCAGCTTCTACAAAAAAAGGGTTTCAAAACTGCTCTATCGAAAGGAAGGTTCAACTCTTTGAGTTGAATGCACACACCACAAAGTAGTTTCAGAGAATGCTTCTGCCTAGTTTTTATGTGAAGATATTTCCTTTTCCTCCACAGGCCTCAAAGCCCTACAAATGTCCACTTGTAGATCCTACAAAAAGAGTTTTTCAAAACTGGCCTATAAAAAGAGAGGTTCAACTCCTTGAGTTGAATGCGCACATCACAGAGAAGGTTGTGAGAATGCTTCTGTCTAATTTTTGCGTGAGGATACCCCGTTTCCAACGAATTCTTATAAGCCGTCCAAATTTGCACTTGCAGATTGTAGAAGAAGAGTGTTTCAAAACTTCTCTGTCAAAAGGAATGTTCATCTCTGAGAATTGAATGCAGACACCACAAATAAGTTGCAGAGAATGCTTCTGTCTAGTTTTTATGTGTAGATATTTCCTTTTCCATCACAGGCCTCAAAGCACTCAAAATGTCCATTTGCAGATTCTACAAAAAGAGTGTTTCAAAACTGCTCTTTCAAAAGAAAGGTGCAACTTTGTGACATGAGGGCACACATCACCAAGAAGTTTGTAAGAATGCTTCTGTACAGTTTTTACGCAAGGATATTCCTTTTCCAACGAACTCCTATAAGCTGTCCAAATATTCACTTGCAGATTTTGCAAATGAGTGTTTCCAAACTGGCCCATGAAAACAAAGGTTCAACTCTCTGGGTTTTATGCACACATCACACTGAAATTTGTGAGAGCTCTTCTGTCTAGTTTTTGTGTGAGCATACCCCGTTTCCAACGAATTCCTGTAAGTGGTCCAAATATCAATTTGCAGATTCTCCAAAAACAGTGTTTCAAAACTTCTCTGTCACAAGGAATGTTTAAATCTGTGAGTTGAATGCACACATCACAAAGAAGTTTCTGAGAATACTTCTGTCTAGTTTTTATCTGAAAATATTTCCTTTTCCAACGTAGGCCTCAAATCGGTCCAAATATCCATTAGCAGATTCTACAAAAAGAGGGTTTCAAACCTGCTCTATCAAAAGGAAGGTTCAACTCTGTGAGTTGAACGCACACATCACAAATGTTTCTGAGAATGCTTCTTTCTAGTATTTAGGTGAAGATATTTCATTTTCCAACATAGGACTCAAAGAGCCCCAAATATCCACTCGCAGATTGTACAAAAAGAGTACCTCAAAACTGCTCTATCAAAACGAAGTTTCAACACTGTGAGGTGAATTCACACATCACAAAATAGTTTCTGAGAATGCTTCAGTCTCATTCTCATTTGAAGATATATCCTTTTCCTCAAGAGGTCGCAATCACACCAAATATCCACTTGCAGCTTCTACAAAAAAAGGGTTTCAAAACTGCTCTATCAAAAGGAAGGTTCAACTCTGTCAGTTGAATGCACACACCACAGAGCAGTTTCAGAGAATGCTTCTGCCTAGCTTTTATGTGAAGATATTTCCTTTTCCTCCCAGGCCTCAAATCCCTCCAAATGTCCACTTGCAGATTCTACAAAAAGAGTGTTTCAAAACTGGCCCATGAAAAGAGAGGTTCAACTCTGTGAGCTAAGTGCACACATCCTACAGAAGTTTCGGGGAATTCTTCTGTCTAGTTTTTGTGTGAGGATAACCCATTTCCGACGAATACCTAAAAGCGGTCTAAATATCCACTTGCAGATTCTAGAAAAAGAGTGTTTCAATACTTCTCTGTCAAAAGGAATGTTCATTTCAGAGAGTTGGATGCACACACCACAAATAAGTTTCAGAGAATGCTTCTGTCTAGTTTTTATGTGAAGATATTTTCTTTTCCACCACAGTCCTGAAAGCGCTCCAAATGTCCACTAGCAAACTCCATAAAAAGAGTGTTTCAAAACTGCTCTATCAAAAGATAGGTTAAATTTTCTGAGATGAATGCACATATTACAAAGAAGTTTGTTTGTATGCTTCTGTCTAGTTTTTATGTGGGGATATTCCGTTTGAAACGAATTACTATTAGCTGTCCAAATATCCACTTGCAGATTCTACAGAAACAGTGCTTCAAAACTGGCAGATGAAAGGAAAGGATCAACTCTGTGAGTTTTAATACACACATCACACTGAAATTTGTGAGAGCTCTTCTGTCTAGTTTTTATGTTAGCATACCCCGTTTCCAACGAATTCCTATAAGCGGTCAAAATATCCACTTGCACGTTTTCCAAAATCAGTGTTTCAAAACTTCTCTGTCAAAAGGAATGTTCATCTCTGAGAGTTGATGCATACATCACAAATTAGTTTCAGAGAATGCTTCTGTCTAGTTTTTACGTGAAGATGTTCCCTTTTACACCACAGTCCTCAAATCGCTCAAAATGTCCACTTGCAGATTCCATAAAAAGAGTTTTTCGATATTGCTCTATAAAAACAAAGCTTCAACTTTCTGAGATGAATGCATACATCACAAAGAAGTTTGTGAGAATGCTTCCGTCTAGTTGTTATGTGAGGATATTCCGTTTCCAAGGAATTCCTATAAGCTGTCCACTTGCAGATTCTACAAAAAGAGTGTTTCAAAACTGGCCCTTGAAAAGAAAGGTTCAACTCTTTGAGTTTTATACACACATCACAACAAAATTTATGAGAGCGCTTCTTTCTAATTTTTGTGTTGGCATACACGGTTTCCAACGAATTCCTATAATCGGTCCAAATTTCCACTTGCAGACTCTCCAAAAAGAGTGTTTCAAAACTTCTCTGTCAAAAGGAATGTTCAACTCTGTGAGTTGAATGCACACATCAGAAAGAAGTTTCTGAGAATACTTCTGTCTAGTTTCAAAGTGAAAATATTTCCTTTTCCAGCATCGGCCTCAAATCTGTCAAAATATCCACTTGCAGATTCTACAAAAAGAGTGTTTCAAACCTGCTCTAACAAAAGGAAGGTTCAACTCTGGGATTTGAATGCACACTTCAAAAGAAGTTTCTGAGAATGCTTCTTTCTAGTATTTATGTGAAGATATTTCCTTTTGCAGCATAGGCCTTTAAGAGCTCCAAGCATCCACTCGCAGATTCTACAAAAAGAGTGTTTCAAAACTGCTCTATCAAAAGGAAGTTTCAAAACTGTGAGCTGAATTCACACATCACAAAAGAGTTTCTGAGAATGCTTCTGTCTCATTCTTATTTGAAGATATATCCTTTTCCTCAAGAGGTCGCAATCACACCAAATATCCAGTTGTCCCTTGTACAAAAAGAGGGCTTCAAAGCTGCTCTATCGAAGGGAAGGTTCAACACTGCGAGTTGAATGCACACACCACGACGCAGTTTCACAGAATGCTTCTGCCTACTCTTTATGTGAAGATATTTCCTTTTCCTCCTCAGAACTCAGAGCCCTCCAAAAGTCCACTTCAGATTCTACAAAAAGAGTGTTTCAAAACTGGCCCACGAAAAGAGAAGTTCAACTCCGTGAGTTGAATGCACAAACCATACAGAAGTTTGTGAGAATGCTTCTGTCTACTTTTTGTGTGAGGATATCCCATTTCCAATGAATTCCTACGAGCGGTCCAAATATCCACTTGCAGATTCTAGAAAAAGAGTGTATCAAAACGTCTCTGTCAAATGGAATGTTCATCTCTGAGAGCTGAATGCACACACCACAAATAAGTTACAGAGAATGATTCTGTCTAATTTTTATGTGAGGATATTCCGTTTCCAACGAATTCCTATAAGCGGTCCAAATATCCACTTGCAGATTCTACAAAAAGAGTGTTTCAAAACTGGCCCATGAAAACAAATGTTCAACTCTGTGAGTGTTATACACACATCACACTGAAATTTGTGACAGCGCTTCTGTCTAGTTTTGTGTGAGCATACTCCGTTTCCAACGAATTCCTATAAGCGGTCCAAATATCCACTTACAGACACTCCAAAAAGAGTGTTTCAAAACTTCTCTGTCAACAGGAATGTTCAACTCTGTGAGTTGAATGCACACATCAGAAAGAAGTTTCTGAGAATACTTCTGTCTAGTTTTTATGAGAAAATATCTCCTTTTCCAGCGTAGGCCTCAAATCGGTGCTGATATCTACATACAGATTCTACAAAAAGAGGTTTCAAAGCTGCTCTATCGAAATAAAGGTTCAACTCTGTTAGTTAAATGCACGCACTACAAAGCAGTTTCAGAGAATGCTTCTGCCTACTTTTTGTGTGAAGATATTTCCTTTTCCTCCACAGGCCTCAAAGCCCTCCAAATGTCCACTTGGAGACACTCCAAAAAGAGTGTTTCAAAACTGGCCAATGAAAGGAGAGTTTTATTTCCGTGAGTTGAAAGCACACATCACACAGAAGTTTGTGAGAATTCGTCTGTCTAGTTTCTGTGTGAGGATATCCCATTTTCAACGAATTCCTATAAGCGGTCCGAGTATCCAACTGCAGATTCTAGAAAAAGAGTGTTTCACAACTTACCTGTCAAAAGGAATGTTCATCTCCGAGGGTTGAATGCACACACCACAAATAAGTTTTAGAGAATGATTCTGTCTAGTTTTTATTTGAAGATATTTCCTTTCCCACCACAGGCCTCAAAGCGCTCCAAATGTCCACTTGCAGATTCCATATAAAGAGTGTTTCAAAACTGCTCTACCTGAAGAAGGGTTCACCTTTGTGAGACGAATGCAGACATCACAAAGAAGTTTTTGAGAATGCTTCTGTCTAATTTTAAATTGAGGATATTCCGTTTCCAAAGAATTCATATAAGCGGTCAAAATATCCACTTGCAGATTCTGGAAAAAGAGTGTTTCAAAAATGGCCCAGGAAAAGAAAGGTTCAACTCTGTGAGGGTTATACACACATCACACTGAAATTTGTGACAGCGCTTCCATCTAGTTTAAGTGTGAGCATACTCCGTTTCCAAAGAATTCGCATAAGCGGTCCAAATATCCAATTGCAGATACTCCAAACAGAGTGTTTCTAAACTTCTCTATCAAAAGGAATGTTCAACTCTGTGAGTTGAATGCACACATCACAAAGAAGCTTCTGAGAATATTTCTGTCTAGTTTTTATATGAAAATATTTCCTTTTCCAGCGTAGACCTCAATTCGGTCCAAATATCCACTGGCAGATTCTACAAAAAGAGAGTTTCAAGCCTGCTCTATCAAAAGGAAGTTTCAACATTCTGAGATGAATGCACACATCACAAAGAAGTTTGTGAGAATGCTCCTGCCTAGTTTTTATGGGGGGATATTCCGTTTCCAACGAATTCCTATAAGCAGTCCAAATATCCACCTGCAGATTCTACAGAAGGAGTGTTTCAAAACTGGCCAAGGAAAAGAAAGTTCCAACTCTGTGAGTTTTATTCACACATCACACTGAAATTTGTGAGAGCGCTTCTGTCTCCTTTTTGTGTGAGCATACCCCGTTTCCAACGAATTTCTATAAGCAGTCCAAATATCCACTGGCAGATACTCCAAAAAGAGTGTTTCAAAACTTCTCTGTCAAGAGGAATGTTCAACACTGTGAGTTGAATGCACACATCAGAAAGAAGCTTCTGAGAATACTTCTGTCTAGTTTTTATGTGAAAATATTTCCTTTTCCAGCGTAGGCCTCAAATCTGTCCAAATAACCACTTGCAGATTCTACAAAAAGAGTGTTTCAAACCTGGTCTGTGAAAAGGAAGGTTCAACTCGGTGAGTTGAATGCACACATCACAAAGAAGTTTCTGAGAATGCTTCATTCTAGTATTAATGTGAAGATATTTCCTTTTACAACATAAGCCTCAAAGAGCTCCAAATATCCACTCGCCAGTTCTACAAAGAGTATTTCAAAACTGCTCTATCAAAAGGAAGTTTCAACACTGTGAGTTGAATTCACACATCACAAAATAGTTTCTGAGATTTCTTCTGTCTCATTCTTATTTGAAGATATATCCTATTACTCAAGAGGTCGCAATCACACCAAATGTCCACCTGCAGCTTCTACAAAAAAAGGGTTTCTAAACTGCTCTATCGAAAGGAAGGTTCAACTCTGTGAGTTGAATGCACACACCACAAAGAAGTTTCAGAGAATGCTTCTGCCTAGTTTTTATGTGAAGATATTTCCTTTTCCTCCAAAGGCCTCAAAGCACTTCAATGTCCACTTGCAGATTCTACAAAAAGAGTGTTTCAAAACTGGCCCATGAAAACAGAGGTTCAACTCCGTGAGTTGAATGCACACATTACACAGAAGTTTGTGAGAATACTTCTCTCTAGTTTTTGTGTGAGGATATCCCGTTTCCAACGAATTCCCATAGGCGGTCCAAAAATCCACTTGTAGATAGTAGAAAAAGAGTGTTTCAAAACTTCACTGTCAAAAGGAATGTTCATCTTTTAGAGTTGAATGCACACACCACAAATAAGTTTCAGAGAATGCTTCTGTCCAGTTTTTATGTGAAGATATTTCCTTTTCCACCACAGGCCTCAAAGCGCTCCAAATGCCCATTTGTACATTCTGTAAAAAGAGTTTTTCAAAACTGCTCTATCAAAAGAAAGGTTCAACATTCTGAGGTGAATGCACACATCACAAGGAAGTTTGTGAGAATGCTTCTGTCTAGTTTTAATGTGGGGCTATTCCGTTTCCAACGAATTCCTATAAGCGGTCCAAATATCCACTTGCAGAATCTATAAAAAGACTGTTTCAAAACAGGCGGAGGAAACAAGTGTTCAACTCTGTGGGTTTTATACACACATCACACTGAAATTTGTGAGAGCGCTTCTGTCGAGTTTTTGTGTGAGCATAAGCCATTTCCAACGATTTCCTATAAGCGGTCCAAATACCCACTTGCAGATTCTCCAAAAAGAGTGCTTCAAAACTTCTTTGTCAAAAGGAATATTCAAGTCTCTGAGTTGAATGCACACATCAGAAAGAAGTTTCTAAGAATACTTCTGTCTAGTTTTTATGTGAAAATATTTCCTTTTCCAGCATCGGCCTCAAATCGGTCGAAATATCCACTTGAAGATTCTACAAAAAGATTGTTTCAAAACTGGCCTATGAAAAATAAGTTTCAACTCTGTGAGTGTTATACACAGATCACACTGAAATTTGTGACTGCGCTTCTGTCGAGTTTTTGTGTGAGCATACTCCGTTTCCGACGAATTCCTATAAGTGGTCCAAATATCCACTTACAGACACTCCAAAAAGAGTGTTTCAAAACTTCTCTGTCAAAAGGAATGTTCAACCCTTTGAGTTAAATGCACGCAGCAGAAGAAGTTCCTGAGAACAGTTCTGTCTAGTTTTTATGAGAAAATATTTCCTTTTCCTGCTTAGGCCTCAAATCGGTCCAAATATCCACTTGCAGATTCTACAATAAGATGTTTCAAACCTGCTCAATCAAAAGGAAAGTTCAACTCGTTGAGTTGAATGCACACATCGCAAAGAAGTTTCTGAGAATGCTTCTTTCTAGTATTAATGTGAAGATATTTCCTTTTCCAACAAAGGCCTCAAAAACTCCAAATATCTACTCGCAGATTCTACAAAAAGAGTGTTTCAAAACTGCTGTATCAGAAGGAAGTTTCAACACTGTGAGTTGAATTCACACATCACAAAATAGTTTCTAAGAATGCTTCTGTCTCATTCTTATTTGAAGATATATCCTATTCCTGAAGGGGTCACAATCACACAAAATATCCACTTGCAGATGCTACAAAAACAGGGTTTCAAAACTGCTCTATGGAAAGGAAGGTTCAGCTCTGTGAGTTGAATGCAAACAGCACAAAGTAGCCTCAGAGAATACTTCTGCCTAGTTTTTATGTGAAGGTATTTCCTTTTCCTCCACAGGTCTCACTGCCCTCGAAATGTCCAGTTGCAGATCCTGCAAAAAGAATGTTTCAAAACTAGCCCATGAAAAGAGAGGTTCAACTCCCAGAGTTGAATGCACACATCACACAGAAGTTTGTGAGAATGCTTCTGTCTAGTTTTTGTGTGAGGATATCCCGTTTCCAAAGAATTCCTATAAGCGTTCCAAATATCCATTGCAGATTCTAGAAAAAGAGTGTTTCCAATCTTCTCTGTCAAAAGGAATGTTCATCTCTGAGAGTTTAATGCAAACACCATAAATAAATTACGGAGAATGCTTCTTTCTAGTTTTTTATGTGATGATATTTCCTTTCCCACCACAGGCCTCAAAGCGCTACAAATGTCCACTTGCAGATTCTATAAAAAGAGTGTTTCAAAACTACTCTATCAAAAGAAGGGTTCAAATTGTGGAGATGAATGCACACATCAAAAAGAAGTTTGTGAGAATGCTTCAGTCTAGTTTTTATGTGAAGATATTCCGTTTCCAACGAACTCCTATAAGCGGTCCAAATATCCACTAGCAGATTATACAAAAAGAGGGTTTCAAAACTGGCCCATGAAAAGAAAGGTTCAACTTTGTGAGTGTTATACACTCATCACACTGCAATTTGTGACAGCGCTTCTGTCTAGTTTTTGTGTGAGCATATTCCGTTTCCAAAGAATTCCTATAAGTGGTCCAAATATCCACTTACAGACTCTCCAAAAGAGTGTTTCAAAACTTCTCTGTCAAAAGGAATGTTCAACTCTGTGAGTTGAATGCACACATCAGAAAGAAGTTTCTGAGAATACTTCTGTCTAGTTTTTATGAGAAAATATTTGCTTTTCCAGTATAGTCCTCAAATCGGTCCAAATATCCACTTGCAGATCCTACAAAAAGTCGGTTTGAAAACTGCCCTATCGAAAGGAAGGTTCAATTCTGTGAGTTGAATGCACACACCACAAGGCAGTTTCAGAGAATGCTTCTGCCTAGTTTTTATGTGAAGATATTTCCCTTACCTCCACAGGAATCAAAGACCTCCAAATGTCCACCTGGAGATAATACAAAAAGAGGGTTTCAAAACCGTCCAATGAAAGGAGAGGTTCAACTCCGTGAGTTGAAAGCACACATCACACAGAAGTTTGTGAGAATTCTTCTGTCTAGTTTTTGTGTGAGGATATCCCGTTTCCATCGAATTCCTATAAGCGGTCCAAGTATCCACTTGCAGATTCTACAAAAATAGTGTTTCAAAACCTATCTGTCAAAAGGAATGTTCATTTCTGAGGGTTGAATGCACACACCATAAATAAGTTACGGATAATGCTTCTGTCTAGTTTTTATGTGAAGATATTTCCTTTCCCACTACTGGCCCGAAATCACTCCAAATGTCCAATTGCAGATTCTATAAAAAGAGTGTTTCAAAACTGCTCTATCAAAAGAAAGGTTCAACTTTCTGGGAGAAATGCACACTTCACAGAGAAGTTTGTGAGAATGCTTCTATGTAGTTTTTATGTGAGGAATTTCTGTTTCCAACGAATTCCTATAATCGGTCCAAATATCCACTTGCAGATTCTACAAAAAGAGTGTTTCAAACCTGCTCTATCAAAAGGAAGGTTCATCTCTATGTGTTGAATGCACACATCACAAAGAAGTTTCTGGGAATGCTTCTTTCTAGTATTTATGTGAAGATGTATGCTTTTCCAAAATACGCCTCAAAGAGCTCCAAATATCCACTCGCAGATTCTACAAAAAGAGTGTTACAAAACTGCTCTATCAAAAGAAAGTTTCAACACTGTGAGTTGAATACACACATCACAAAACAGTTTCTGAGAATGGTTCTGCCTCATTCTTTTTTTTTATTTTTTTTATTTTTTTATTTTTTTATTTTTTGGAATAACCATTTTTTTCTTTTATTATTATTATTATTATTATCATTATTATACTTTAGGTTTTATGGTACATGTGCGCAATGTGCAGGTAAGTTACATATGTATACATGTGCCATGCTGGTGCGCTGCACCCAATAACTTGTCATCTAGCATTAGGTATATCTCCCAATGCTATCCCTCCCCCCTCCCCCCACACCACAACAGTCCCCAAAGTGTGATGTTCCCCTTCCTGTGTCCATGTGTTCTCATTGTTCAATTCCCACCTATGAGTGAGAATATGCGGTGTTTGGTTTTTTGTTCTTGTGATAGTTTACTGAGAATGATGATTTCCAGTTTCATCCATGTCCCTACAAAGGACGTGAACTCATCATTTTTTATGGCTGCATAGTATTCCATGGTGTATATGTGCCACATTTTCTTAATCCAGTCTATCATTTTTGGACATTTGGGTTGGTTCCAAGTCTTTGCTATTGTGAATAATGCGGCAATAAACATACGTGTGCATGTGTCTTTATAGCAGCATGATTTATAGTCCTTTGGGTATATACCCAGTAATGGGATGGCTGGGTCAAATGGAATTTCTAGTTCTAGATGCCTGAGGAATCGCCACACTGACTTCCACAAGGGTTGAACTAGTTTACAGTCCCACCAACAGTGTAAAAGTGTTCCTATTTCTCCACAACCTCTCCAGCACCTGTTGTTTCCTGACTCTTTAATGATTGCCATTCTAACTGGTGTGAGATGGTATCTCATTGTGGTTTTGATTTGCATTTCTCTGATGGCCAGTGATGGTGAGCATTTTTTCATGTGTTTTTTGGCTGCATAAATGTCTTCTTTTGAGAAGTGTCTGTTCATGTCCTTCGCCCACTTTTTGATGGGGTTGTTTGTTTTTTTCCTGTAAATTTGTTGGAGTTCATTGTAGATTCTGGATATTAGCCCTTTGTCAGATGAGTAGGTTGCGAAAATGTTCTCCCATTTTGTAGGTTGCCTGTTCACTCTGATGGTAGTTTCCTTTGCTGTGCAGAAGCTCTTTAGTTTAATTAGATCCCATTTGTCTATTTTGGCTTTTGTTGCCATTGCTTTTGGTGTTTTAGACATGAAGTCCTTGCCCATGCCTATGTCCTGAATGGTAATGCCTAGGTTTTCTTCTAGGGTTTTTATGGTTTTAGGTCTAACATTTAAGTCTTTAATCCATCTTGAATTGATTTTTGTATAAGGTGTAAGGAAGGGATCCAGTTTCAGCTTTCTACATATGGCTAGCCAGTTTTCCCAGCACCATTTATTAAATAGGGAATCCTTTCCCCATTTCTTGTTTTTGTCAGGTTTGTCAAAGATCAGATAGTTGTAGATATGTGGCATTATTTCTGACGGCTCTGTTCTGTTCCATTGATCTATATCTCTGTTTTGGTACCAGTACCATGCTGTTTTGGTTACTGTAGCCTTGTAGTATAGTTTGAAGTCAGGTAGTGTGATGCCTCCAGCTTTGTTCTTTTGGCTTAGGATTGACTTGGCGATGCAGGCTCTTTTTTGGTTCCATATGAACTTTAAAGTAGTTTTTTCCAATTCTGTGAAGAAAGTCATTGGTAGCTTGATGGGGATGGCATTGAATCTGTAAATTACCTTGGGAAGGATGGCCATTTTCATGATATTGATTCTTCCTACCCATGAGCATGGAATGTTCTTCCATTTGTTTGTATCCTCTTTTATTTCCTTGAGCAGTGGTTTGTAGTTCTCCTTGAAGAGGTCTTTCACATCCCTTGTAAGTTGGATTCCTAGGTATTTTATTCTCTTTGAAGCAATTGTGAATGGGAGTTCACTCATGATTTGGCTCTCTGTTTGTCTGTTATTGATGTATAAGAATGCTTGTGATTTTTGTACATTGATTTTGTATCCTGAGACTTTGCTGAAGTTGCTTATCAGCTTAAGGAGATTTTGGGCTGAGACAATGGGGTTTTCTAGATATACTATCATGTCATCTGCAAACAAGGACAATTTGACTTCCTCTTTTCCTAATTGAATACCCTTGATTTCCTTCTCCTGCCTAATTGCCCTGGCCAGAACTTCCAACATTATGTTGAATAGAAGTGGCGAGAGAGGGCATCCCTGTCTTGTGCCAGTTTTCAAAGGGAATGCTTCCAGTTTTTGCCCATTCAGTACGATATTGGCTGTGGGTTTGTCATAGATAGCTCTTATTATTTTGAGATACGTCCCATCAATTCCCAATTTATTGAGAGTTTTTAGCATGAAGGGTTGTTGAATTTTGTCAAAGGCCTTTTCTGCATCTATTGAGATAATCATGTGGTTTTTGTCTTTGGTTCTGTTTATATGCTGGATTACATTTATTGATTTGCATATATTGAACCAGCCTTGCATCCCAGGGATGAAGCCCACTTGATCATGGTGGATAAGCTTTTTGATGTGCTGCTGGATTCTGTTTGCCAGTATCTTATTGAGGATTTTTGCATCAATGTTCATCAAGGATATTGGTCTAAAATTCTCTTTTTTCGTTGTGTCTCTGCCAGGCTTTGGTATCAGGATGATGCTGTCCTCATAAAATGAGTTAGGGAGGATTCCCTCTTTTTCTATTGATTGGAATAGTTTCAGAAGGAATGGTACCAGCTCCTCCTTGTACCTCTGGTAGAATTCGGCTGTGAACCCATCTGGTCCTGGACTCTTTTTGGTTGGTAAGCTATTGATTATTGCCACAATTTCAGCTCCTGTTATTGGTCTATTCAGAGATTCAACTTCTTCCTGGTTTAGTCTTGGGAGGGTGTATGTGTTGAGGAATTTATCCATTTATTCTAGATTTTCTAGTTTATTTGCATAGAGGTGTTTGTAATATTCTCTGATGGTAGTTTGTATTTCTGTGGGATCGGTGGTGATATCCCCTTTATCATTTTTTATTGCATCTATTTGATTCTTCTCTCTTTTTTTCTTTATTAATCTTGCTAGCAGTCTATCAATTTTGTTGATCCTTTCAAAAAACCAGCTCCTGGATTCATTTATTTTTTGAAGGGTTTTTTGTGTCTCTATTTCCTTCAGTTCTGCTCTGATTTTAGTTATTTCTTGCCTTCTGCTAGCTTTTGAATGTGTTTGCTCTTGCTTTTCTAGTTCTTTTAATTGTGATGTTAGGGTGTCAATTTTGGATCTTTCCTGCTTTCTCTTGTGGGCATTTAGTGCTATAAATTTCCCTCTACACACTGCTTTGAATGCATCCCAGAGATTCTGGTATGTTGTGTCTTGGTTCTCGTTGGTTTCAAAGAACATCTTTATTTCTGCCTTCATTTCGTTATGTACCCAGTAGTCATTCAGGAGCAGGTTGTTCAGTTTCCATGTAGTTGAGCGGTTTTGAGTGAGATTCTTAATCCTGAGTTCTAGCTTGATTGCACTGTGATCTGAGAGACAGTTTGTTACAATTTCTGTTCTTTTACATTTATTGAGGAGATCTTTACTTCCAAGTATATGGTCAATTTTGGAATAGGTGTGGTGTGGTGCTGAAAAAAATGTATATTCTGTTGATTTGGGGTGGAGAGTTCTGTAGATGTCTATTAGGTCCGCTTGGTGCAGAGCTGAGTTCAATTCCTGGGTATTCTTGTTGACTTTCTGTCTCGTTGATCTGTCTAATGTTGACAGTGGGGTGTTAAAGTCTCCCATTATTTATGTGTGGGAGTCTAAGTCTCTTTGTAGGTCACTCAGGACTTGCTTTATGAATCTGGGTGCTCCTGTATTGGGTGCATATATATTTAGGATAGTTAGCTCTTCTTGTTGAATTAATCCCTTTACCATTATGTAATGGCCTTCTTTGTCTCTTTTGATCTTTGTTGGTTTAAAGTCTGTTTTATCAGAGACTAGGATTGCAACCCCTGCCTTTTTTTGTTTTCCATTTGCTTGGTAGATCTTCCTCCATCCTTTTATTTTGAGCCTATGTGTGTCTCTGCACGTGAGATGGGTTTCCTGAATACAGCACACTGATGGGTCTTGACTCTTTATCCAATTTGCCAGTCTGTGTCTTTTAATTGGAGCATTTAGTCCATTTACATTTAAAGTTAATATTGTTATGTGTGAATCTGATCCTGTCATTATGATGTTAGCTGGATATTTTTCTCGTTAGTTGATGCAGTCTCTTCCTAGTCTCGATGGTCTTTACATTTCGGTATGATTTTGCAGTGGCTGGTACCTGTTGTGCCTTTCCATGTTTAGCGCTTCCTTCAGGAGCTCTTTTAGGGCAGGCCTGGTGGTGACAAAATCTCTCAGCATTTGCTTGTCTGTAAAGTATTTTACTTCTCCTTCACTTATGAAGCTTAGTTTGGCAGGATATGAAATTCTGGGTTGAAAATTCTTTTCTTTAAGAATGTTGAATATTGGCCCCCACTCTCTTCTGGCTTATAGGGTTTCTGCCGAGAGATCCGCTGTTAATCTGATGGGCTTCCCTTTGATGGTAACCCGACCTTTCTCTCTGGCTGCCCTTAACATTTTTTCCTTCATTTCAACTTTGGTGAATCTGACAATTATGTGTCTTGGAGTTGCTCTTCTCGAGGAGTATCTTTGTGGCATTCTCTGTATTTCCTGAATCTGAATGTTGGCCTGCCTTGCTAGATTGGGGAAGTTCTCCTGGATAATATCCTGCAGAGTGTTTTCCAACTTGTTTCCATTCTCCCCGTCACTTTCAGGTACACCAATCAGACGTAGATTTGGTCTTTTCACATAGTCCCACATTTCTTGGAGGCTTTGCTCGTTTCTTTTTATTCTTTTTTCTCTAAACTTCCCTTCTTGCTTCATTTCATTCATTTCATCTTCCAGGGCTGATACCCTTTCTTCCATTTGATCGCATCGGCTCCTGAGGCTTCTGCATTCTTCACGTAGTTCTCGAGCCTTGGTTTTCAGCTCCGTCAGCTCCTTTAAGCACTTCTCTGTATTGGTTATTCTAGTTATACATTCTTCTAAATTTTTTTCAAAGTTTTCAACTTCTTTGCCTTTGGTTTGAATATCCTCCCGTAGCTCAGAGTAATTTGATCGTCTGAAGCCTTCTTCTCTCAGCTCGTCAAAGTCATTCTCCGTCCAGCTTTGTTCCGTTGCTGGTGAGGAACTGCGTTCCTTTGGAGGAGGAGAGGTACTCTGGTTTTTAGAGTTTCCAGTTTTTCTGCTCTGTTTTTTCCCCATCTTTGTGGTTTTATCTACTTTTGGTCTTTGATGATGGTGATGTACAGATGGGTTTTTGGTGTGGATGTCCTTTCTGTTAGTTTTCCTTCTAACAGACAGAACCCTCAGCTGCAGGTCTGTTGGAGTACCTGGCCGACCGTGTGAGGTGTCAGTCTGCCCCTGCTGGGGGATTCCTCCCAGTTAGGCTGCTCGGGGGTCAGTGGTCAGGAACCTACTTGAGGAGGCAGTCAGCCGGTTCTCAGATCTCCAGCTGCGTGCTGGGAGAACCACTGCTCTCCTCACAGCTGTCAGACAGGGACATTTAAGTCTGCAGAGGTTACTGCTGTCTTTTTGTTTGTCTGTGCCCTGCCCTCAGAGGTGGAGCCTACAGAGGCAGGCAGGCCTCCTTGAGCTGTGGTGGGCTCCACCCAGTTCAAACTTCCAGGCTGCTTTGTTTACCTAAGCGAGCCTGGGCAATGGCGGGCGCCCCTCCCCCAGCCTCGCTGCCGACTTGCTGTTTGATCTCAGACTGCTGTGCTAGCAATCAGCGAGACTCCGTGGGCGTAGGACCCTCTTAGCCAGGTGCGGGCTATACTCTCCTGGGGCACCGTTTCCTAAGCCCGTCGGAAAAGCACGGTATTCGGGTGGGAGTGGCCCGATTTTCCAGGTGACGTCTGTCACCCCTGGAAGGGGAACTCCCTGACCCCTTGCGCTTCCCGAGTGAGGCAATGCCTCGCCCCTGCTTCGACTGGCGCACGGTGCACTCACCCACTGACCTGCGCCCACTGTCTGGCACTCCCTAGTGAGATGAACACGGTACCTCAGATGGAAATGCAGAAATCACCCGTCTTCTGCGTCGCTCGCGCTGGGAGCTGTAGACCGGAGCTGTTCCTATTCGGCCATCTTGGCTCCTCCGCGGTTCTGCCTCATTCTTATTTGAAGATATATCCTTTTCCTCAAGGGGTCGCAATCACACCAAATATCCAGTTGTCCCTTCTACAAAAAGAGGGCTTCAAAACTGCTCTATCGAAGGGAAGGTTCAACTCTGTGAGTTGAATGCACACACCACAAAGCAGTTTCAGAGAATGCTTCTGTCTACTCTTTATGTGAAGATATTTCGTTTTCCTCCTCAGGCCTCAGAGCCCTCCAAAAGTCCACTTCAGATTCCACAAAAAGAGTGTTTCAAAACTGCCCCACGAAATGAGAAGGTCAACTGCGTGAGGTGAATGCAAACATCACACAGAAGTTTGAGAGAATGCTTCTGTCTAGTTTTTGTGTGGGGATACCCCGTTTCCAAAGAATTCCTACAAGCGGTCCAAATACCTACATTCAGATTCTAGAAAAAGAGTGTTTCAAAACTTCTCTGTCAAAAGGAATGTTGATCTCTGAGAGTTGAATACACACACCAGAAATAAGTTACAAAGAATCATTCTGTCTAGTTTTTATGTGAGGATATTCCGTTTCCAACGCATTCCTATAAGCGGTCCAAATATCCCCTTGCAGATTCTACAAAAAGTGTGTTTCAAAGCTGGCTCACGAAAAGAAAGATTCAACTCTGTGAGTGTTATACACACATCACAATGAAATTTGTGACAGCGCTTCTGTCTAGTTTTTGTGAGAGAATATTCCGTTTCCAAGGAATTCCTATAAGCAGTCCAAATATCCACTTGGAGATCCTACAAAAAGAGTGTTTCAAAACTTCTCTGTCAAAAAGAATGTTGAGCTGTGTGAGTTGAATGCACACATCAGAAATAATTTTCTGAGAATATTTCTGTCTAGTTTTTATGTGAAAATATTTCCTTTTCCAGCGTAGGCCTCACATCAGTCCAAATATCCACTTGCAGATTCTACAAAAAGTATGTTTCAAACCTTCTTTGTCAAAAGGAAAGTTCAACTCTGTGAGTTGAATGCACACGTCCAAAGAAGTTTCTGAGAATGCTTCTTTCTAGTATTCATGTGAAGATATTTCCTTTTCCAACATAGGCCTCAAATAGCTCCAAATATCCACACGCAGATTCTATAAAAAGAGTGTTTCAAATCTTCTCTATCGAAAGGAAGTTTGAAATCTGTGAGTTGAAATCACACATCACAAAATAGTTTCTGAGAATGCTTCTGTCTCATTCTTATTTGAAGATATATCCTTTTCCTCAAGAGGTCGCAATCACACCAAATATCCCCTTGAAGCTTCTACTAAAAGAGG
The DNA here is from genome assembly GCF_028885655.2 of Pongo abelii. Classification (NCBI taxonomy): domain Eukaryota; kingdom Metazoa; phylum Chordata; class Mammalia; order Primates; family Hominidae; genus Pongo; species Pongo abelii. The sequence goes on along the minus strand of NC_072005.2, from coordinate 32,791,459 downwards.
CTTTCAAAACTGCTCTAACGAAAGGAAGGTTCAACTCTGTGAGTTGAATGCACACACCACAGAGTAGTCTCAGAGCATGCTTCTGCCTAGTTTTTAGGTGAAGGTATTTATTTCCTTTTCCTCCACAGGCCTCAACGAACTCCAAATGTCCACTTGCAGATTCTACAAAAAGAGTGTTTCAAAACTGGCGATTAAAACGGAGGTTCGACTCCGTGAGTTGAATGCACACATCACACATAAATTTGTGAGAATGCTTCTGTCTAGTTTTTGTGTGAGTATATCGCGTTTCCAACGAATTCTTACAAGCGGTCCTAATACCCACTTGCAGATTCTAGAAAAAGAGTGTTTCATATTTTCTCTGTCAAAAGCAATGTTCATCTCTGAGAGTTGAATGGACTCACCACAAATATGTTATAGAGCATTATTCTGTCTGGTTTTATTTGAAGATATTTCCTTTCCCACCACAGGCCTCAAAGCGCTCCAAATGTCCACTTGCAGTTTCTATATAAAGAGTGTTTCAAAACTGCTCTATTAAAAGAAGGGTTCAACTTGGGGAGATGAAAGCAGACATCACAAAGAAGTTTGTGAGAATTCTACTGTCTAGTTTTTATGTGAAGAAATTCCGTTTCCAACGAATTCCTATAAACAGTCCAAATATCCACTTGCAGATTTTACAAAAAGAGTGTTTCAAAAGTGGCCCATGAAAAGAAAGTTTCACCTCTCTAAGATTCATACACACATCACACTGAAATTTTAAAGAGCGCTTCTGTCTAATTTTAGGATGTGCATACCCCGTTTCCAACCAATTCCTATAAGCGGTACAAATATCCAATTGCAGATACTCCAAAAAGAGTGTTTCAAAACTTCTCTGTCAAAAGGGATGTTCAAGTCTGTGAGTTGAATGCGCACATTACAAAGAAGTTTCTGAGAATACTTCTGTCTAGTTTTTATATGAACATATTTCAATTTCCAACATCGGCCTCAAATCGGTCCAAATATCCTATTGCAGATTCTACAAAAAGAGTGTTTCAAACCTGCTCTATCAAAAGGAAGGTTCAACTCTGTGAGTTGAATGCACACATCACAAAGTAGTTTCTGAGAATGCTTCTTTCTAGTATTTATGTGAAGATATTACCTTTTCCAAAATAGGCCTCAAAGAGCTGCAAATATCCACTCACATATTCTACAAAAAGTGTGTTTCAAAACTAATCTATCTAAAGGAAGTTTCAACACTGAGCTGAATTCACGCATCACAAAATATTTTCTGAGAATGCTTCTGTCTCATTCTTATTTGAAGATATTTGCTATTCCTCAAGAGGTCGCGATCACACCAAATATCCACTTGCAGCTTCTACAAAAAGAGGGTTTCAAAACTGCTCTATCGAAAGGAAGGTTCAACTCTGTGAGTTGAATGCACACAACACAAAGCAGTTCCAGATAATGCTTCTGCCTAATTTTTATGTGAAGGTATTTCCTTTTCGTCAACAGGCCTCAAAGCCCTCCAAATGTACACTTGCAGATTCTACAAAAACAGTGTTTCAAAACACGTCCATGAAAACAGAGGTTCAACTCGGTGAGTTGAATGCACACAATACAAAGTTGTTTGTGAGATTGCTTCTGTCTAGTTTTTGTTTGAGGATAACCCGTTTCAAAAGAATTCATATAATCTGTCCAAATATCCTCCTGCAGATTCTAGACAAAGAGTGCTTCAAAACTTCTCTGTCAAAAGGAATGTACATCTCCTAAAGTTGAATGCACACACCACAAGTAAGTTACAGAGAACGCTTCTGTCTAGTTTTTATGCGAGGACACTCCGTTTCCAAAGAATTCCTTTAAGCGGTCCTAAAATCCACTTGCAGATTCTTCAAAAAGAGTGCGTCAAAACTGGCTCATGAAAAGAAAGTCTCAACTCTGTGAGTGTTATAGACATATCACACCGAAATTTGTGAGAGCGCTTCTGTCTACTTTTTGTGTGAGCATACTCCGTTTCCAACTAATTCCTATAAGCGGTAAAAATATCCCTTTACAGATTCTAGAAAAAGAGTGTTTCAAAACTACACTGTCAAAAGGAATGTTCATCTCTGAGAGTTCAAAGAACACACCACAAATAAGTTAGAGAATGCTTCTGTCTAGTAGTTATGTGAGGATATTCCGATTCCTAAGAATTCCTATAAGCGATCCAAACATCCACTTGAAGAATTTATAAAAGAGTGCTTCAAAACAGGCCCATGAAAAGAAAAGTTTCAACTCTGTGAGTGTCATACACACAACACACTGAAATTAGTGACAGCGCTTCTGTCCAGTTTTTCTGTGAGCATAACCCGTTTCCAAAGAATTCCTATAAGCGGTCCAAATATCCACTTGTAGATTCTACAAAAAGAGTGTTTGAAAACTTCTCTGTCAAAGGGAATGTTCAACTCTGTGAGTTGAATGCACACATCAGAAAGAAGTTTCTGAGGATATTTCTGTCTAGTTTTTATGTGAATATATTTCCTTTTCCAGCATAGGCCTCTAATCGGCTCAAATATACAGTTGCAAATGCTACAAAAAGAGGGTTTTAAACCTGCTCTATAAAAAGGAAGGTTAAATTTTGTAAGCTGAATGCACACATCACAAAGAAGTTTGTCAGAATGCTTCTTTTTAGTATTTATGTGAAGATAATTCCTTTTCTAATATAGGCCTCAAAGAGCTCCAAATATCCACTCGCAGATACTACAGAAAGGGTGATTCAAATCTGCTATATCAAAAGGAAGTTTGAGCACTGTGAGTTGAATTCACACATCACAAAATAGTTTCTGAGGATGCTTCTGTCTCATTCTTATTTGAAGATATACTCTTTTCCTCAAGAGGTTGCAATCACACCAAATATCCACTTGCAGCTTCTAAAACAACAGGGTTTCGAAACTGCTGTATCGAAAGGAAGGTTCAACTCTGTGAGTTGAATGCACACACCACAAAGCAGTTCAGAGAATGCATCTGCCTCTATCTTATGTGAAGATATATCTTTTCCCTCCACAGGCCTCAAAGCGCTCCAAATGAACACTTGCAGATTCTACAAAAAGAGTGTTTCAAACTGCTCTATCAAAGGAAAGGTTCACTGTGTGAGTTGAATGCACACAACACAAAGTAGTTTCAGAGAACACTTCTGTCTAGTTTTTATGTGAAGATTGTCCTGTTTCCAACAAACGCTTCAAAGAGCTCCAAATATCCTCCTGGAGTTTCTGCAAAAACACTGTTTCAAAGCTGCACTATCCAAAGGAAAGTTCAACTCTGTTAGTTGAATACACACATCAGAAAGCTGCTTCTTAGAATGCTTCTGTCTAGTTTTTATGTGAATTTGATTTCTTTTCCATCGAACGCTTCAAAGCGCTCCTAATGAACACTTGAAAATTCTACAAAAAGAGTGTTTCAGAAGTGCTGTGTCAAAAGCAAGCTTCAACTCTGTGTGTTGAGCGCACTCAACAAAAACCAGTTTCTGAGAATGCTTCTGTCTAGTTTTTATGTGAAGACATTCACGTTTCCAACGAAGGCCTGAAAGAGCTCCAAATATCCACTTGCAGATACTTTAAAACGAATGTTTCAAAACTGCTCTTTCAAAAGGAAGGTTGAACCCTGTGAGTTGAAAGCACACATCATAAAGAACTTTCAGAGAATGCTTCTGTCTGGATTTTATGCAAAGGTAATACCTCTTCCACCATAGGCCTCAAAGCGCTCCTAATGAACAATTGCAGATTCTACAAAAAGAGTGTTTCAAAACTGATCTTTCAAGAGAAGTGCTCAACCCTGTGAATGGGATTCATACTACACAAAGCAGTTTCACAGAACTCTTCTATCTAGCTATTATGTGAAGATATTCCCGTTTCCAATGATGGCCAGAAAGGGCTCCAAATATCCACTTGCAGATTCTGCAAATACACTCTTTCAAAACTGCTCTATGAAAAGGAAGGCTTATCTCTCTGAGTTGAATGCACACATCATAAAGATGTTTCTGAGAATGCTTCTGTCTGGTGTTTATGTGAAGATATTTTCTTTTCCACCATAGGCCTCAAAGCGCTCCAAATGAACACTTGCAGATTCTACAAAAAGAGTGTTTCAAAACTGCCCTATCAAAGGAAAGGCTCAACTCTGTGAGTTGAACACACACATCACAAAGCAGTTGCTGAGAATGCTTCTGTCCAGTTTTTATGTGAAGATGGTCCCGTTTCCAATTAAGGCCTGAAAGAGTTCCAAATATCCACTTGCAGATCCTGCAAAAAGACTCTTTCAAAACTGCTCCATGAAAAGGAAGGTTCAACTCTGTGAGTTGAATGCCCACATCATGAAGAAGTTTCAGAGAATGCTTCTGTCTAGGTTTTATGTGAAGATATTTCCTATTCCACCACAGGCTTCAAAGTGCACTTAACGAACACTTGCAGATTCTACAATAAGAGTGATTCAAACTGCTCTATCAAAAGAAAGATTCTCCTCCGTGAGTTGAATGTATACAAAACAAAGCAGTTTCAGAGAACGCTTCTGTCTAATTATTATGTGAAGATAGTCCCGTTTTCAAAGAACGCTTAAAAGAGCTCCAAATATCCTCTTGCAGTTTCTGCAAAAACACGGTTTCAAAGATGCTCTATCCAAAGGAAAGTTCAACTACGTTAGTTGAATGCACACATCAGAAATGTGCTTCTTAGAATGCTTCTGTCTAGTTTTTATGTGAAGATGTTTACTTTTCCACTGTACGCTTCAAAGCGCTCCTACTGAACACTTGCAAATTCTGCAAAAAGAGTGTTTCAAAAGTGGTCTATCAAAAGCAAGGTTCAACTCTGCGTGTTGAGTGCACACAACACAAAACAGTTTCTCAGAATGCTTCTGTCTAGTTTTTATGTGAAGATATTCACCTTTCCAACGAAGGCCTGAAAGAGCTCCAAATATCCACTTGCAGATTTTTAAAAAAGAGTGTTTCCAAAATGCTCTTTCAAAAGGAAGGTTAAACCCTGTGAGTTGAAAGCACACTTCATAAAGGACTTTCAGAGAATGCTTCTGTCTGGATTTTATGTGAGGGTATTTCCTCTTCCACCATAGGCCTCAAAGCGCTCCTAATGAACAATTGCAGATTCTACAAAAAGAGTGTTTCAAAACTGCTCTTTCAAAGGAAGTGTTCAAACCTGTGAGTTGGATTCATACTACAGAAAGCTGTTTCACAGAATGCTTCTGTCTAGTTTTTATGTGAAGATATTCCTGTTTCCAACGAAGGCTTAAAAGGGCACAAAATATCCACTTGCAGATTCTGCAAAAGCACTGTTTCAAAACTGCTCTATGAAAAGGAAGGCTTATCTCTCTGGGTTGAATGCACACATCATAAAGATGTTTCTGAGAATGCTTCTGTCTGGTTTTTGTTTGAAGATATTTCGTTTTCCACCATAGGCCTCAAAGTGCTCCAAATGAACACTTGCAGATTCTACAAAAAGAGTGTTTCAAAACTGCTATATCAAAGCAAAGGTTCAATTCTGTGAGTTGAACACACACATCACAAAGCAGTTTCTGAGAATGCTTCTGTCCAGTTTTTATGTGAAGATAGTCCCATTTCCAACGAATGCTTCAAAGAGCTCCAAATATCCTCTTGCAGTTTCTGCAAAAACACTTTCAAAGTTGCTCTATCCAACGGAAAGTTCAACTCTGTTAGTTGAATTCACACATCAGAAAGTTGCTTCTTAGAATGCTTCTGTCTAGTTTTTCTGTGAAATTGTTTCCTTTTCCACTGTACGCTTCAAAGCGCTCCTAGTGAACAATTGCAAATTCTACAAAAAGAGTGTTTCAAAAGTGCTCTATCAAAAGCAAGATTTAACTCTGTGTGTTCAGCGCACACAACATAAAGCAGTTTCTGAGAGTGCTTCTGTCTAGTTTTTATGTGAAGATATTCACGATTCCAAAGAAGGCGTGAAAGAGCTCCAAATATCCACTTGCAGATTCTTTAAAAAGTGTGATTCAAAACTGCTCTTTCAAAAGGAAGTTTGAACCCTGTGAGTTGAAATCACACATCATAAAGAAGTTTCAGAGAATGCTTCTGTCTGGATTTTATGTGAAGGTATTTCCTCTTCCACCATAGGCCTCAGAGCACTCCTAATGAACAATTGCAGATTGTACAAAAAGAGGGTTTCGAAAGTGCTCTTTCAAAAGACGTGTTCAACACTGTGAGTTGGATTCACACTACACAAAGCTGTTTCACAGAACGCTTCTGTCTAGTTTTTATGTGAAGATATTCCCGTTTCCAACGAAGATCTGAAAGAGCTCCAAATATCCACTTGCAGATTCTTTAAAAAGTGTGATTCAAAACTGCTCTTTCAAAAGAAAGGTTGAACCCTGTGAGTTGAAAGCACACAACATAAAGAACTTTCAGAGAATGCTTCTGTCTGGATTTTATGTGAAGGTATTTCCTCTTCCACCATAGGCCTCAAAGTGCTCCTAATGAACAGTTGCAGGTTCTACAAAAAGAGTGTTTCAAAATGCTCTTTCAAAAGAAGTGTTCCACCCTGTGCGTTGGATTCACACTACAGAAAGCAGTTTCGCAGAAGGCTTCTGTCTAGTTTTTACGTGAAAATATTCCCGTTTCCAACGAAGACTTGAAAGAGATCCCAATATCGACTGGCAGATTCTGCCAAAACACTGTTTCAAAACTGCTCCATCAAAAGGAAGGCTTACCTCTCTGTGTTGAATGCAGACATCATAAAGACGTTTCTGAGAATGATTCTGTCTGGTTTTTATGTGAAGATATTTCCTTTTCCACCATAGGCCTCAAAGCGTGCCAAACGAACTCTTGCAGATTCTACAAAAAGAGGGTTTCAGAACTGCTCTATCAAAAGAAAGGTTCACATCTGTGAGTTGAATGCATACAACACAAAGTAGTTTCAGGGAACAGTTCTGTCAAATTTTTATGTGAAGATAGTCCCGTTTCCAACGAACACTTCAAAGAGCTCCAAATATCCTCTTGCAGTTTCTACAAAAACACTGTTTCAAAGCTGCTCTATCCAAAGGATAGTTCAACTCTGTTAGTTGAATGCACACATCAGAAAGTTGTTTCTTAGAATGCTTCTGTCAAGTTTTTATGTGAAGTTGTTTCCTTTTCCACCGTACGCTTCAAAGCGCTCCTAATGAACACTTGCAAATTCTACAAAAAGAGTGTTTCAAATGTGCTCTATCAAAAACAAGGTTCAACTCTGTGTGTTGAGCACACACAACAAAAAGCAGTTTCTGAGAATGCTTCTGTCTAGTTTTTATGTGAAGATGTTCACGTTTCCAACGAAGGCCTAAAAGAGCTCCAAATATCCACTTGTACGTGCTTGAAAAAGAGTGTTGCAAAACTTCTCTGTCAAAAGGAATGTTCAACTCTGTGAGTTGAATGCTCACATCACAAAGAAGTTTTTGAGAATACTTCTGTCTAGTTTTTATGAAAAATATTTCCTTTTACAGCCTAGTACTCAAATCTGTCCAAAGATTAACTTGCAGATTCTAAAGAAAAAGTGTTTCAAATCTGCTCTATCAAAGGGAAGGTTCAACTCTGTGAGTTGAATGCACACTTCACAAAGACGTTTCTGAGAATTCTTCTTTCTAGTATTTATGTGAAGATGATTCCTTTTCCAACATAGGCCTGAAAGAGCTCCAAATATCCCCTCAGAGATTCTAGAAAAATAGTGTTTCAAAACTGCTCTATCAAAAGGAAGTTTCAGCACTCTGAGTTGAATACATACATCACAAAAGAGTTTCTGAGAATGCTTCTGTCTCATTCTTATTTGAAGATATATCCTTTTCCTCAAGAGGTCGCAATCACACCAAATATCCACTTGCAGTTTCTACAAAAAGAGGGTTTCAAAACTGCTCTATCGAAAGGAAGGTTCAACTCTGTGAGTTGAATGCGCACACCACAAAGATGGTTCATATAATGCTTCTGCCTAGTTTTTATGTGAAGATATTCCCTTTTATTCCATAGGCCCCAGAGCCCTACAAATATCCACTTGCAAGTACTCCAAAAAAAGTGTTGTGAAACTGGCCCAAGAAAAGAGAGATTGAACTCCGTGAATTGAATGTGCACATCACAGAGAAGATTTTGAGAATGCTTCTGTCTAGTTTTTGTGTGAGGATATCCCTTTTCCAAGGGTTGCCTATAAGCGGTCCAAATATCCACTTGCAGATTCCAGAAAAAGAGTGTTTCAAAACTTCTCTGTCAAACGGAATGTTCATCTCTGAGACTTGAATGCACATACCACAAATAAGTTTCAGAGAATGCTTCTGTCTATTTTTTATGTGAAGATATTTCGTTTTCCTCCACAGGCCTCAAAGCCCTCAAAATATCCACTTGCAGATTCTACAAAAAGAGTGTTTCAAATCTGGCCCATGAAAAGAGAGTTTCCACTCCTGAGTTGAATGCCCACATCACACAGAAGTTTGTGACAATGCTTCTGTCTACTTTTTGTGTGAGGATATCCCGTTTCTAACGAATACCTATAAGCGGTCCAAATATCCACTGGCAGATTCTACATAAAGAGTGTTTCAAACCTGCTCTATCAAAAGGAAGGTTCAACTCTGTGAGTTGAATGCACACATCACAGAGAAGTTTCTGAGAATGCTTCTTTCTAGTATTTATATGAAGACATTTCCTTTGCCAACATAGGCCTCAAAGAGCTCCAAATATTCACTCGGAGATCTACAAAAAGGGTGTCTCAAAACTGCTATATCAATAGGAAATTTCAACACCGTGAGTTGAATTCACACATCCCAAAATAGTTTCTGAGGATGCTTCTGTCTCATTCTTATTTGAAGATATATCCTTTTCCTCAAGAGGTCGCGATTACACCAAATATCCACATGCAGCTTCTACAAAAAGAGGTTTTCAAAACTGCTCTATCAAAAGGAAGGTTCAACTCTCTGAGTTGAATGCACACACCACAAAACAGTTTCAGAGAATGATTCTGCCTACTTTTCATGTGAAGATATTTCCTTTTCCTCCCCAGGCCTCGAAGCCCTCCAAATGTCGCATTGCAGATCCTACAAAAAGAGGGTTTCAAAACTGGTCCATGAAAAGAGAGGTTCAACTCCGTGAGTTGAATGCACTCATCTCAGAGTAGTTTGTGACAGTGCTTCCGTCTATTATTTGTGGGAGGATATCCCTTTTCCAACGAATTCCTATAAGCTGTCCAAATATCCACTTGCAGATACTAGAAAAAGAGTGTTTCAGAACTTCTCTGTCCAAAGGAATGTTTATCTCCGAGAGTTGATGCACACACGACAAATAAGTTTCAGAAAATGCTTCTGTCTAATTTTTACGTAAAGATATTTCCTTTTCCACCACATGCCACAAATCGCTCCAAATGTCCACTTGCAGATTCTATAGAAAGAGTGTTTCAAAACTGCTCTATCAAAAGAAAGCTTCAACTTTCTGCAATGAATGCACACATCACAAAGTAGTTTGTGAGAATGCTTCTGTCTAATTTTTATGTGAGGATATTCCGTTTCCAACGAATTCCTATAAGCGGTCCAAATATACACTTGCAAATACAACAAAAAGTGAGTTTCAAAACCGGCCCATGAAAAGAAAGGTTCAACTCTCTGAGTTATATACACACATCACACTGAAATTTTTGAGAGCGCTTCTGTCTAGTTTTTGTGTGAGCATAACCCGTTTCCAACGAATTCCTATAAGCCGTCCAAATATCCACTTGCAGATTCTCCAAAAAGAGTGTTTCAAAACTTCTCTGTCTAAAGGAATATTCAAGTCTGTGAGTTGAATTCACACATCACAATGAAGTTTCTGAGAATACTTCTATCCAGTTTATATGTGAAAATTTTGGCTTTTCCAGCGTAGGCCTCAAATCACTCCGAATATCCACTTGCAGATTCTGCAAAGAGAGTGTTTCAAACTTGCTCTATCAAAAGGCAGGTTCAACACTGTGAGTCGAATGCACACATCCCAAAGAAGTTTCTGAGAATGTTTCTTTCTAGTATTTATGTGAAGATATTTCCTTTTCCAACATAGGCCTCTAAGAGCGCCAAATATCCACTCGCAGATTCTAGAAAAAGAGTGTTTCATAACTGCTCTAGCAAAAGGAATTTTCAACACTGTGAGTTGAATTCACACATCACAAAATAGTTTCTGAGAATGCTTCTGTCTCATTCTTATTTGAAGATATATCCTTTTCCTCAAGAGGTCTCAATCACACCAAATATCCACTTGCAGATTCTACAAAAAAAGCTTTTCATAACTGCTCCATCGAAAGGAAGGTTCAACTCTGTTAGTAGAACACACACACCACAAAGAAGTTTCAGAGAATGATTCTGCCTATTTTTATGTGAGGATATTTCTTTTTCCTCCACAGGCCTCAAAGCCCTCCAAATGTCCACTTATAGATTCTACAAAAACAGTGTTTCAAAACAGGCCCATGAAAGGAGAGGTTCAACTCCGTGAGTTGCATGCACAAATCACAGAGAAGTTTGTGAGAATGCTTCTGTCTAATTTTTCTGTGTGGATATGCCGTTTCCAACGAATTCCTAGAAGCTGTCCAAATATCCAATTGCAGATTCTAGAAAAAGAGTGTTTCAAAACTTCTCTGTGAAAAGGAATGTTCATGTGTGATAGTTCAATGCACACACCACAAATAAGTTTCAGAGAATGCTCCTGTCTAATTTTTATGTGAAGATAATTCCTTTTCCACCACAGGCCTCAAAGCGCCCCAAATGTCCACTTGCACAATCTGTATAAAGAGTGTTTTAAAACTGCTCTATCAAAAGAAAGGTTCAACTTTCTGAGATGAATGCACACATCACAAAGAAGTTTGTGAGAATGCTTTTGTCTAGTTTTTATGTGAGGACATTCTGTTTCCATCGAATTCCTATAAGTGGTAAAAATATCTCCTGCAAATTCTACAAAAAGAGTTTTTCAAAACTGGCCCATGAAAAGAAATGTTCAACTCTCTGCGTGTTGTACACACATCACACTGAAATTTGAGAGAGCTCTTCTGTCTAGTTTTTGTGTGAGCATACTCCTTTTCCAATGAATTCCTATAATCGTTCCAGATATCCAGTTGCGGATTTTCCAAAAAGTGTGTTTCAAAACTTCTCTGTCAAAAGGAATTTTCAACTCTGTGAGTTGCATGCACACAGCACAAAGAAGTTTCTGAGAATACTTCTGTCTAGTTTTTATGTGAAAATATTTCCTTTTCCAGCGTAGGCCCCAAATTGGTCAAAATATCCACTTGAAGATTCTACAAAAAGAGTGCTTCAAACCTGCTCAATCAAAGGGAAGGTTCAACTCTGTGAGTTGAATGCACACACCGCAAAGCAGTTTCAGAGAATGCTTCTGCCTACTTTTTATGTGAAGATATTTCCTTTTCCTCCACAGGCCTCAAAGCCCTTAAAAGTCCACTTGCAGATTCTACAAAAGAGTGTTTCTAAACTGGCCCGTGAAAAGAGAGGTTCAACTCCGTGAATTGAATGCACACATCACAAAGTAGTTTGTGAGAATGCTTCAGTCTAGCTTTCGTGTGAGGATAACCCGTTTCCAAAGAATTCCTATAAGCAGCCAAATATCCACTTGTAGATTCTACAAAAAGAGTGTTTCAAAACTTCTCTGTCAAAAGGAATGTTCATCTCAGAGATTTGAATGCACACACCACAAATAAGTTACACAAAATGCTTCTGTCTAATTTTTATGTGAAGATATTTCCTTTCCCACCAAAGGCCCCAAAGCTCTCCAAATGTCCACTTGCAGATTGTATAAAAAGAGTGTTTCAAAACTACTGTATCAAAAGAAAGTTTCAGCTTTCTGAGATGAATGCACACATCACAAAGTAATTTGTGAGAATTCTTCTGTCTAGATTTTATATGAGGATATTCCGTTTCCAATGAATTCCTATAAGCGGTCCAAATATCTACCTGCAGATCCTACAAAAAGAGTGTTTCCATACTGGCCCATGAATAGAAAGGTTCAACTCTGTGAGTGTTATACACACATCACACTAAAACTTTTGAGAGCACTTCTGTCTGGTTTTTGTGTGAGCATATTCCGTTTCCAACGGATTCCTACAAGCGGTCCAAATATCTACTTGCAGATTCTCCGAAAAGTGTGTTTCAAAACTTCTCTGTCAAAAGGAATGTTCAACTCTGTGAGTTGCATGCACACATCAGAAAGAAGTTTCTGAGAATATTTCTGTCTAGTTTTTATGTGAAAATATTTCCTTTTGCAGCGTAGGCCTCAAATCTGTCCAAATATCAACTTGCAGATTCTACAAAAAGAGTGCTTCAAGCCTGCTCTACCAAAAGGAAGGTTCAACTCTGTGAGTTGAATGCACACATCACAAAGAAGTTTCTGAGAATGCTTCTTTCTGGTATTTATGTGAAGATATTTCCTTTTCCAGCATAGACCTCAAAGAGCTCCAAATATCCACTCGCCGGTTCTACAAAAAGAGTGTTTCAAAACTGCTCTATCAAAAGGAAGTTTCAACACTGTGAGTTGAATTCAAACATCACAAAATCGTTTCTGAGAATGCTTCTGTCTCATTCTTATTTTAAGATATATCCTTTTCCTCAAGAGGTCGCAATCACACCAAATATCCACTTACAGCTTCTAAAAAAAAGGGTTTCAAAACTGCTCTATCGAAAGAAAGGTTCCACTCTGTGAGTTGAACGTAGACGCCACAAAGTAGTTTCAGAGAATGTTTCTGCCTACTTTTTATGTGAAGATATTTCCTTTTTCTTCCCAGGCCACAAAGCCCTCCAAATGTCCATTTGTGGATTGTACAAAAAGAGTGTTTCAAAACTGGCCCATGAAAACAGAAGTTCAACTCCGTGAGTTGAATGCACACATCACCGAGAAGTTTGTGAGAATGCTTCTGTCTAATTTTTGTGTGAGGATATCCCGTTTCCAATGAATTCCTTTAAGCAGTCCAAATATCCACTTGCAGACTCTAGAAAAAGAGTGTTTCAAAACTTCTCTGTCAAAAGGAATGTTCAACTCGATGAGTTGAATGCACACATCACAAATAAGTTTCTGAGAACACTTCTGTCTAGTTTTTATGTGAAAATATTTCCTTTACCAGCGTAGGCCTCACATAGGACCAAATATCCAATTGCAGATTCTATAAGAAGAGTGTTTCAAGTCTGATCTATCAAAAGAGAGGTTCAAATTTCTGAGATGAATGCACACATCAGAAAGAAGTTTGTGAGAATGTTTCTGTCCAGTTTCTATGTTAGGATATTTCGTTTCCAACAAATTCCTATAACCTGTCAAAATTACACTTGCAGATTCTTCAAAAAGAGAGTTTGAAATCTGGCCCATGAGAAGAAAGGTTCACCTCTCTGAGGTTTACAAACACATCGCACTGAAATTTCTGAGAACCCTGCGGTCTAGTTTTTGTCTGAGCATACCCCGTTTCCAAGGAATTCCTATAAGCGGTCCAAATATCCACTTGCAGATTCTCCAAAAAGAGTGTTTCAAAACTTCTCAGTCAAAGGAATCTTCAACTCTGTTAGTTGAATGCACATATCAGAAAGAAGTTTCTGAGAATACTTCTGTCTAGTTTTTATGTGAAAATATACCGTTTTCCAGCGTAGGACTCAAATCGGTCCAAATATACACTTGCAGATTCTACAAAAAGAGTGTTTCAACCCTGCTCTTTCAAAAGGAAGGTTCAACTCTGTGAGTTGAATGCACACATCACAAAGAAGTTTGAGAGAATGCTTCTGCCTAGTTTTTATGTGAAGATATTTCCTTTTCCTCTACAGGCCTCAAAGCCCTCCAAATGCCCACTTGCAGATTCTCCAAAAAGAGTGTTTCAAAACTAGCCCATTTAAAGAGAGGTTCAATTCAGTGAATTGAATGCGCACTTCATAAAGAAGTTTGTGAGAATGCTTCTGCCTAGTTTTTGTTTGAGGATAACCCGTTTCCACCGAATTCCTATAAGCGGTCCAAATATCCACTTGCAGATTCTAGCAAAAGAGTGTTTCAAATCTTCTCTGTCCAAAGGAATGTTCCTACCTGAGAGTTGAATGCACTCACCACAAATAAGTTTCACAGAATGCTTCTGTCTAGTTTTTATGTGAAGATATTTCCTTTTCCACCACAGGCCTCAAAGCGCTCAAATATCCACTTGCAGATTCTGTATAAAGAGTGTTTTAAAACTGCTCTATCAAAAGAAAGGTTCAACTTTGTGAGATGAATGCACACGTCACAAAGAAGTTTGTGAGAATGCTTCTGCATAGTTTTTATATGAAGATATTCTGTTTCCAAAGACTTCCTATAACTGGTCCAACTATCCACTTTCAGATTCTACAAAAAGAGAGTTTCAAAACTGACCCATGAAAAGATAGGTTCAACTCTCTGAGTTTTATACACACATCACCTTGAAATTTGTGAGAGCTCTTCTGTCTAGTTTTTGTGTAAGCATACTCCGTTTTCAACAAATTCCTATAAGCGGTCCAAATATACACTTGCAAGAGGTCGCAATCACACCAAATATCCACTTGCAGCTTCTACAAAAGGAGTGTTTCAAAACTGTCCCTTGAAAAGAGAGGTTCAACTCGGTGAGTGGAATGCACACATTACACAGAAGTTTTTGAGATGCTTCTGTCTAGTTTTTTGTGTGGGGATATCCCGTTTCCAACGAATCCCTAAAACGGTTCAAATATATACTTGCAGATTCTAGAAAAAGGGTGTTTCAATACTTCTCTGTCAAAAGGAATGTTCACCTATGAGAGTTGAAGGCACACACCACAAATATGTTTTAGAGAATGCTTCTGTCTAGGTTTTATGTGAAGACATTTCCTTTTCCACCACAGTCCTCAAAGCGCTCCAAGTGTCCAATTTCAGATTTTATAAAGAGTGTTTCAAAAATGCTCCATCAAAAGAAAGGTTCAACTTTCTGAGATGAATATACACATCACAATGAAGCTTGTGAGAACGCTTCTGTCTCGTTTTTATGTGAGGAAATTCCGTTTCCAAAGAATTTCTATAAGCGGTCCAAATATCCACTTGCATATTCTACAAAAAGAGTGTTTCAATGCTGGCCCATGAAAAGAGGGGTTCAACTCTGTGAGTTTGATACACACATCACACTGAAATTTGTGAGAGCACTTCTGTCCAGTTTTTGTGTGAGCATTCCCCGTGTCCAGCAAATTCCTACAAGCGGTCCAAATGTCCGCTTGCAGATTCTAGCAAGAGTGTTTCAAAACTTCTCTGTCCAGAGGAATGTTCCTCTCTGAGAGTTGAATGCACTCACTACAAATAAGTTTCAGAGAATACTTCTGTCTAGTTTTTATGAGAAGATATTTCCTTTTACACCACAGGACCCGAAGCGCTCCAAATGTCCAGTTGTAGATTTTATAAAAAGAGTGTTTCAAAACCGCTCTATCAAAACAAAGTTTCAGCTTTCTGAGATGAATGCACACAACACAAAGAAGTTTGTGAGAATGCTTCTGTCTTGATTTTATTTGAGGATATTCCGTTTCCAACGAATTCCTACAAGCGGTCCAAATATCCACTTGCAGATTCTACAAAAAGAGTGTTTCAAAACTGGCCCATGAAAGGAAAGGTTCAACTCTGTGAGTTTTATGCACACATCACAGAAATTTTTGAGAGCACTTCTGTCTAGATTTTGTGTGAATATACGCCGTTTCCAACGCATTCCTATAAGCGGTACGATTTGTTTCAAACCTGCTCTATCAAAAGGCTGGTTCAACTCTGTGAGTTGAAGGCACACACCACAAAGCAGTTTCAGAGAATGATTCTGCCTACTTTTTATATGAAGATATTTCCTTTCCCTCCACAGGCCACAAAGCCCCCCAAATGTCCACTTGTAGATCCTACAAAAAGAGTGTTTCAAAACTGGCCCATGAAAAGAGAGGTTCAACTCCGTGAATTGAATGCACACATCACGCAGAAGTTTGTGAGAATGCTTCTGTCTACTTTTTGTGTGAGGATATCCCATTTCCAACGAATTCCCATATGCGGTCCAAATATCCACTTGCAGATTCTAGAAAAAGAGTGCTTCAAAACTTCCCTCTTTGAAAAGGAATGTTTATCTCTGAGATTTGAATGCACACACCACAAATAAGTTTTAGAGAAAGCTTCTGTCTAGTTTTTATGTGAAGATATTTCCTTTCCCACCACAGGCCTAAAAGCGCTCGAAATGTCCAGTTGCAGATTCTATAAAAAGAGTGTTTCAAAACTGCTCTATGAAAAGAAAGGTTCAATTTTCTGAGATGAATGCACACATCACAGAGAAATTTGTGAGAATGCTTCTCTGTAGTTTTTAAGTGAGGGTGTTCCGTTTCCAACGAATTCCCATAAGCGGCCCAAATATAAACTTGCAGATTCTACGAAAAGAGTGTTTCAAAACTGGCCCATGAATAGAAAGTTTCAACTCTCTGAGTTTCATACACACATCACAATGAATTTTGTGAGAGCTCTTCTGTCTAGTTTTTGTGTTAGCATACTCCGTTTCTAACGAATTCCTTTAAGCGGTCCAAATATCCACTTGCAGATCCTCCGAAAGGAGTGTTTCAAAACTTCTCTGTCAAAAGGAATGTTTAACTCTGTGAGTTGAATGCACACATCACAGAGAAGTTTGTGAGAATGCTTCTATGTAGTTTTTATGTGAGGATATTCCGTTTCCAACGAATTCCTCTAATCGGTCCAAATATCCACTTGCAGATTCTACAAAAAGAGTGTTTCAAACCTGCTCTATCAAAAGGAAGGTTCATCTCTGTGAGTTGAAGGCACACATCACAAAGAAGTTTCTGGGAAAGCTTCTTTCTAGTATTTATGTGAAGATATATCCTTTTCCAACATAGGCCTCAAAGAGCTCCAAATATCCACTTGCAGATTCTGCAAAAAGAGTGTTTTGAAAACTGCTCTATCAAAAGAAAGTTTCAACACTGTGAGTTGAATTCACACATCACAAAACAGTTTCTGAGAATGCTTCTGCCTCATTCTTATTTGAAGATATATCCTTCTCCTCAAGAGGTCTCAATCTCACCAAATATCCAGCTGTCCCTTCTATAAAAGAGGGCTTCAAAACTGCTCTATCGAAGGGAAGGTTCAACTCTGTGAGTTGAGTACACACACCACAAAGCAGTTTCAGAGAATGCTTCTCTCTACTGTTTATGTGAAGATATTTCCTTTTCCTCCTCAGGCCTCAGAGCCCTCCAAAAGTCCACTTCAGATTCTACAAGAAGGGTTTCAAAACCGGCCCACGAAAAGAGAATTTCAAAGCCGTGAGTTGAATGCACACATCACACAGAAGTTCGTGAGAATGCTTCTGTCTAGTTTTTGTGTGGGGATATCCCGTTTCCAAAGAATTCCTACAAGCGGTCCAAATACCTACATGCAGATTCTAGAAAAAGAGTGTTTCAAAACTTCTCTGTCAAAAGGAATGTTCATCTCTGAGAGTTGAATACACACACCACAAATAAGTTATAGAGAATGCTTCTGTCTAGTTTTTATGTGAAGATACTTCCTTTCCCACCACAGGCGTCAAAGCGCTCCAAATGTCCATTTGCAGATCCTATATAAAGCGTGTTACAAAACTGCTCTATCAAAAGAAAGGTTCACCTTTGTGAGACGAATGCATACATCACAAAGAAGATTGTGAGAACGCTTCTATCTAGTTTTTATGTGAGGATATTCCGTTTCCAACTAATTCCTATAAGCGGTCCAAAGATCCACTTGCAGATTCTACAAAAAGAAGGTTTCAAAACTGGCCCATGAAAAGAAACGTTCAACTTTGTGAGTGTTATACACATATCACACTGAAATTTGTGACAGCGCTTCTGTCTAGTTTTTGTGTGAGCATACTCCGTTTCCAAAGAATTCCTATGAGCGGTCCAAATATCCACTTACAGACTCTCCAAAAGAGTGTTTCAAAACTTCTCTGTCAAGAGGAATGTTCAACTCTGTGAGCTGAATACACGCATCAGAAACAAGTTTCTGAGAATACTTCTGTCTAGTTTTTATGAGAAAATATTTCCTTATACAGCGTAGGCCTCAAATCGGTCCAAATATCCACATGCAGATTTTACCAAAAGAGGGTTTCAAAACAGCTCTATGGAAAGGAAGGTTCAATTCTATGAGTTGAATGCACACACCACAAAGCAGTTTCAGAGAATGCTTCTGCCTAGTTTTTATGTGAAGATATTTCCTTTACCTCCACAGGCATCAAAGCCCTCCAAATGTCCACCTGGAGACTTTACAAAAAGAGTGCTTCTAAACTGTCCAATGAAAGGAGAGGTTCAACTCCGTGGGTTGAAAGCACACTTTCGACAGAAGTTTCTGAGAATGCTTCTGTTTAGTTTTTGTGTGAGGATATCCCGTTTCCAACGAATTCCTATAAGCGGTCTAAGTATCCACTTGCAGATTCTAGAAAAAGAGTGTTTCAAAACTTCACTGTCAAAAGGAATGTTCATTTCTGAGAGTTGAATGCACACACCAGTAATAAGTTACAGAGAATGATTCTGTCTAGTTTTTATGTGAGAATATTCCGTTTCCAACGCATTTCTATAAGCGGTCCAAATATCCACTTGCAGATCCTCCAAAAAGAGTGTTTCAAAACTTCTCTGTCAAAAAGAATGTTCAATTGTGTGAGTTGAATGCACACATTCGAAAGAAGTTATTGAAAATATTTATGTCTAGCATTTAGGTGAAAATATTACCTTTTCCAGCATTGGCCTCACATCGGTCCAAATATCCACTTGCAGATTCTACAAAAAGTGTGTTTCAAACCTTCTCTGTCAAAAGGAAAGTTCAACTCTGTGAGTTGAATGCACACATAACAAAGGAGTTTCTGAGAATGCTTCTTTCTAGTATTTATGTGAAGATATTTGTTTTTCTAACATAGGCCTCAAATAGCTCCAAATATCCACTCGCAGATTGTACAAAAAGAGTGTTTCAAATCTTCTCTATCGAAAAGAAGTTTGAAATCTGTGAGTTGAATTCACACATCACAAAATAGTTTCTGAGAATGCTTCAGTGTAATTCTTATTTGAAGATATATCCTTTTCCTCAAGAGGTAGCAATCACACCATATATCCACTTGAAGCTTCTACAAAAAGACGGTTTCAAAACTGCTCTATCGAAAGGAAGGTTCAACTCTGTGAGTTGAATGCACACACCACAGAGTAGTCTCAGAGAATGCTTCTGCCTAGTTTTTATGTGAACGTATTTCCTTTTCCTCCACAGGCCTCAAAGAATTCCAAATGTCCACCTGCAGATTCTACAAAAAGAGTGTTTCAAAACTGGCGATGAAAACAGAGGTTCAACTCCGTGAGTTGAATGCACACATCACACAGAAGTTTGTGAGAATGCTTCTGTCTAGTTTTCGTGTGAGTATGACGCGTTTCCAACGAATTCCTACAAGCGGTCCAAATACCCAGTTTCAGATTCTAGAAAAAGAGTGTTTCATAATTTCTCTGTCAAAAGCAATGTTCATCTCTGAGAGTTGAACGCACACACCACAAATAAGTTATAGAGAATGATTCTGTCTGGTTTTTATTTGAAGATATTTCCTTTCCCACACAGCCCTCAAAACGCTCCAAATGTCCACTTGCAGATTCTATATAAAGAGTGTTTCATAACTACTCTATCAAAAGAGGTGTTCAACTTGGGGAGATGAATGCACACATCACAAAGAAGTTTGTGAGAATGCTACTGTCTAGTTTTTATGTGAGGAAATTCCGTTTCCAAAGAATTCCTATAAACGGTCCAAATATCCACTTGCAGATTTTACAAAAAGAGTGTTTCAAAAGTGGCCCATGAAAAGAAATTTTCACCTCTGTGAGATTCATACACACATCACACTGAAATTTGTGAGAGCGCTTCTATCTAGTTTTTGGGTGAGCATACCTCGTTTCCAACCAATTCCTATAAGCGGTCCAAATATCCACTTGCAGATACTCTAAAAAGATTGTTGGAATTCTTCTCTGTCAAAAGGAATGTTCAAGTCTGTGAGTTGAATGCACACATCACAAAGAAGTTTCTGAGAATGCTTCTTTCTAGTATTTATGTGAAGATATTTCCTTTTCCATCATAGGCCTCAAAGAGCTGCAAACATCCACTCACAGATTTTACAAAAAGTGTGTTCCAAAACTAATCTATGTAAAGGAAGCTTCAACACTGAGCTGAATTCACACATCACAAAATAGTTTCTGAGAATGCTTCTGTCTCATACTTATTTGAAGATATATCCTTTTCATCAAGAGGTCGCAATGACACCAAATATCCACTTGCAGCTTCTACAAAAACAGGGTTTCAAAACTGCTCTATCGAAAGGAAGGTTTAACTCTGTGAGTTGAATGCACACACTACAAAGCAGTCTCAGATAATGCTTCTGTCTAATTTTTATGTGAAGGTATTTCCTTTTCGTCAACAGGCCTCAAACCCCTCCAAATGTACACTTGCAGATTCTACAAAAAGAGTGTTTCAAAACACGTCCATGAAAAGAGAGGTTCAACTCCGTGAGTTGAATGCACACTTCCTAAAGGTGTTTGTGAGAATGCTTCTGTCTACTTTTTGTGTGAGGATAACCCGTTTCAAAAGCATTCCTATAATCTGTCCAAATATCCTACTGCAGATTCTAGACAAAGAGTGTTTCAAAACTTCTCTGTCAAAAGGAATGTTCATCTCCGAGAGTTGAATGCACACACCACAAATAAGTTACAGAGAATGCTTCTGTCTAATTTTTATGTGAGGACACTCCGTTTCCAAAGAATTCCTTTAAGCAGTCCAAAAATCCATTTGCAGATTGTACAAAAAGAGTGCGTCAAAACTGCCCATGAAAAGAAAGTTTCAACTCTGTGAGTGTTATATACACATCACACTTTAATTTGTGACAGCGCTTCTGTCTAGTTTTTGTGTGAGCATACTCCGTTTCCAACGAATTCCTATAAGCGCTCCAAATATACACCTGCAGATTCTCCAAAAATAGTGTTTCAAAACTTCTCTGTCAAAAGGAAGGTTTAATTGTGTGAGATGAATGCACACTTCAGAAAGAAGTTTCTGAGAATATTTCTGTCTAGTTTTTATGTGAAAATATTTCCTTTTCCTGCTTAGGCCTCAAATCGGTCCAAATATTCACTTGCAGATTCTAGAAAAAGAGTGTTTCAAACCTGCTCTATCAAAAGGAAGACTCAACTCAGTGAGTTGAATGCATACATCACAAAGAAGTTTCTGAGAATGCTTCTTTCTAGTATTGATGGGAAGGTATTTCCTTTTCCAACATACGCCTCAAAGAGCTCCAAATATCCACTCGCAGATTCTACAAAAAGAGGGCTTCAAATCTGCTCTGTCAAAAGGAAGTTTGAACACCTTGAGTTGAATTCACACATCACAAAATAGTTTCTGAGAATGCTTCTGTCTCGTTCTTATTTGAAGATATATCCTTTTCCTCAAGAGGTCGCAATCACACCAAATAACCACTTGCAGCTTCTACAAAAAAATGGTTTTGAAACTGCTCTATCGAAAGGAAGGTTCAACTCTATGAGTTGAATGCACATACCAAAAAGCAGTTTCAGAGAATGCTTCAGCCTCCTTTTTATGTGAAGATATTTCTTGTCCCTCCACAGGCCTCAAAGCCCTCGAAATGTCCATTTGCAGATTCTACAATAAGAGTGTTTCAAAAAACTGACCCATGAAAGCAGAGGTTCAACTCCTTGAGTTGAATGCACACATCACACAGAAGTTTGTGAGAAATCTTCTGTGTAGTTTTTGTGAGAGGATAAACTGTTTTCAACGAATTCCTGTAAACGGTAAAAATATTCCTTTGCAGATTCTAGAAGAAGAGTGTTTCAAAACTACTCTGTGAAAAGGAATGTTCATCTCTGAGAGTTCAAAGCACACACCACAAATAAGTTACAGAGAATGCTTCTGTCTAGTTGTTATGTGAGGATACTCCGTTTCCTAAGAATTCCTTTAAGCGATCCAAATATCCACTTGAAGAATTTACAAAAAGATTGCTTCAAAACTGGCCCATGAAAAGAAAAGTTTCAACTCTGTGAGTGTTGTACACACATCACACTGAAATTAGTGACAAAGCTTCTGTCTAGTTTTTGTGTGAGCATAACCCGTTTCCAACGAATTCCTATATACGGACCAAATATCCAATTGCAGATTCTACAAAAAGAGTGTTTCAAAACTTCTCTCTCAAAAGGAATCTTCAACTCTGTGAGTTGAATGCACACATCAGAAAGAAGTTTCTGAGGATATTTCTGTCTAGTTTTTATGTGAAATTATTTCCTTTTCCAGCGTATGACTCTAATCGGTCCAAATATACAGTTGCAGATGCTACAAAAAGAGGGTTTTAAACCTGGTCTATCAAAGGGAAGGTTAAATTTTGTGAATTGAATGCACACAACACAAAGAAGTTTCTGAGAATGCTTCTTTTTAGTATTTATGTGAAGCTATTTCCTTTTCCAACATAGGCCTCAAAGAGCTCCAAATATCCACTCACAGATTCTACAGAAAGAGTGTTTCAAACCTGTTCTATCGTAAGGAATTTTCAACACTGTGAGTTGAATTCACACATCAGAAAATAGTTTCTGAGAACTCTTCTGTCTCATTCCTATTTGAAGATATATGATTTTCCTCAAGATGTTGCAATCACACCAAATATCCACTTACAGCTTCTACAAAAACACGGTTCCGAAACTGCTCTATTGAAAGGAACGTTCAACTCTGTGAATTGAATGCACACACCAAGAAGCAGTTCAGAGAAAGCTTCTGCTTCCTTTTTATGTGAAGATATTTCTTTTCCCTCCACAGGCCTCAAAGCGCTCAAAATGAACACTTGCAGATTCTACAAAAAGAGTGTTTCAAAGTGCTCTATCATAAAAAAGCTTCACCGTTGTGAGTTGAATGCATACAACACAAAACAGTTTCAGAGAACACTTCTGTCTAGTTTTTATGTGAAGATAGTCCCGTTTCCAACGAACGCTTCAAAGAGCTCCAAATATACTCCTGCAGTTTCTGCAAAAACACTGTTTCAAACATGCTCTATCCAAAGGAAATTTCAACTCTGTTAGTTGAATGCACACATCAGAAAAGTGTTTCTTAGATTGCGTCTGTCTAGTTTTTATGTGAAGTTGTTTCCTTTTCCACCGTACGCTTCAAAGCGCTCCTAATGAACACTTGCAAATTCTAGAAAAAGAGTGTTTCTAAAGTGCTCTATCAAAAGCAAGGTTCAAATCTTTGTGTTGAGCGCACACAACACAAAGCAGTTTCTGAGAATGCTTCTGTCTAGTTTTTATGTGAAGATATTCACGTTTACAACGAAGGCCTGAAAGAGCTCCAAATATCCACTTGCAGATTCTTTAAAAAGAGTGATACAAAACTGCTCTTTCAAAAGGAAGGTTGTACCCTGCGAGTTGAGAGCACACATCATAAAGAACTTTCAGAGAATGCTTCTGTCTGTATTTTATGTGAAGGTATTTCCTCTTCCACCATAGGCCTCAAAGCGCTCCTAATGAACAATTGCAGATTCTACAAAAAGAGTGTTTCAAAACTGGTCTTTCAAAAGAAGTGTTCAACCCTGTGGGTTGGATTCACACTACAGAATACAGTTTCACAGAACGCTTCTGTCTATTTTCTGTGTGAAGATATTACCGTTTCCAATGGAGGCCTGAAAGAGTTCCAAATATCCACTTGCACATTCTGCAAAACACTATTTCAAAACTGCTCTATCAAAAGGAAGGCTTCTCTCTCTGAGTTGAATTCACACATCATAAAGATGTTTCTGAGAATGCTTCTGCTTGGTTTTTATGTGAAGATATTTCCTTTTCCACCATAGGCTTCAATCCGCTCCAAATGAACACTTCGAGATTCTACAAAAAGAGTGTTTCAAAACTGCTCTAGCAAAGGAAAGATTCAACTCTGTGAGTTGAACACACACATCCCAAAGCAGTTTCTGAGAATGCTTCTGTCCAGTTTTTATGTGAAGATATTCCCGTTTCCACCGAAGGCCTGAAAGAGCTCCAAATATCCACCTGCAGATCCTGCAAAAAGACTCTTCCAAAAGTGCTCCATGTGAAGGAAGGTTCAACTCTGTGAGTTGAATGCACACATCATAAAGAAGTTTCAGAGAATGCTTCTGTCTAGATTTTATGTGAAGATATTTCCTATTCAACCATAGGACTCAAAGCGCACATAATGAACACTTGCAGATTCTACAAAAAGACTGTTTCAAACTGCTCTATCAAAAGAAAGTTCCCCTCTGTGAGTTGAATGCATACAACACAAAGCTGTTTCAGAGAACACTTCTGTCTAGTTTTATGTGAAGATAGTCCCTTTTCCAAAGAACGCTTCAAAGAGTTCCAAATATCCTATTGCAGTTTCTACAAACACACTGTTTCAAAGCTGCTCTATCCAAACGAAAGTTCAACTCTTTTAGTTGAATACACACATCATAAAGATGTTTCTTAGAATGCTTCTGTCTAGTTTTTATGTGAAGTTGTTTCCCATTCCACCATGTGCTTCAAAGCTCTCCTAATGAACACTTGCAAATTTTACAAAAAGAATGTTTCAAAAGTACTCTATCAAAGGTACGTTCAGCTCTGTGTGATGAGCGCCTACAAAACAAAGCAGTTTCTGAGAATGCTTCTGTCTAGTTTTTATGTGAAGATATTCACGTTTCCAACGAAGGCCTGAAACAGCTCCAAATATCCACTTGCAGATATTTTAAAAAGAGTGTTTCAAAACTCCTCTTTCAAAAGGAAGGTTGAACCCAATGATTTGAAAGCATACATCATAAAGAACTTTCAGAGAATCCTTCTGTCTGGATATTATGTGAAAGTATTAAGTCTTCCACCATAGTCCCCAAAGCACTCCTAATGAACAATTGCAGATTCTACAAAAAGAGTGTTTCAAAACTGCTCTTTCAAAAGAAGTGTTCAACCCTGTGACTTGGATTCACACAACACAAAGCAGTTTCACAGAAAGCGTCTGTCTAGTTTCTATGTAAAGATATTCCCGTTTCCATCGAAGGCCTGAAAGATCTCCAAATATCCACTTGCAGATCCTGCAAAAAGACTCTTTCAAAACTGCTCCATGAAAAGGAAGGTTCAACTCTGTGAGTTGAATGCACACATCATAAAGAAGTTTCAGAGAATCCTTCTGTCTAGATTTTATGTGAAGATATTTCCCATTCCACCATAAGCCTGAAAGCGCACATAATGAACACTTGCAGACACTAAAAAAAGAGTGTTCCAAACTGCTCTATCAAAAGAAATGTTCAACTCTATGAGGTGAATGCATACTACACAAAGCAGTATCAGAGAACACTTCTGCTAGTTTTTATGTGAAGATAGTCCCGCTTCCAACGAACGCTTCAAAGAGCTCCAAATATCCTCATGCAGATTGTGCAAAACACTGTTTCAAAGCTGCTCCATCCAAAGGAAATTTCAACTCTGGTAGTTGAATGCACACATCAGAAAGGTGCTTCTTACAACGCTTCTGTCTAGTTTTTATGTGAAGTTGTTCCCTTTTCCACCATACGCTTCAAAGCACTCCTAATAAACAATTACAAATTCTACAAAAAGAGTGTTTCACAGGTGCTCTCTCAAAAGCAAGGTTCAACTCTGTGGGTGGAGCACACACAACACAAAGCAGTTTCTGAGAATGCTTCTGTCTAGTTTTTATGTGAAGATATTCACGTTTCCAAAGAAGGCCCGAAAGAGCTCCAAATATCCACTTGCAGATTCTTTAAAAAGAGTATTTCAAAACCTATCTCTCAAAAGGAAGGTTGAAACCTGTGACTTCAAAGCACACATCGTAAAGAACTTTCAGATAATGCTTCTGTCTGGATTTTATGCGGAGGTATTTCCTCTTCCAAATTAGGCCTCAAAGCGATCCTAACGAACAACTGCAGATTCTACAAAATGATTGTTTCAAAACTGCACTTTCAAAAGAAGTATTCAATTCTGTGAGTTGGATTCACACTACACAAAGCGGATTCACAGAACTCTTCTGTCTAGTTTTTATGTGAAGATATTCCCGTTTCCAGCGAAGGCCTGAAAGGGCTCCAAATATCCACTTGCAGATTCTGCAAAAACACTATTTCGAAACTGCTCTATCAAAAGGAAAGCTTATCTCTCTGAGTTGAATGCACACATCATAAAGAAGTTTCTGAGAATGCTTCTGTCTGGTTTTTATGTGAAGATATTTTCTTTTCCACCATAGACCTCAAAGCTCTCCAAATGAACACTTGCAGATTCTACAAAAGAGTTTTTCAAAACTGCTCTAGCAAAGGAAAGGTTCAACTCTGTGAGGTGAACACACACATCACAAAGCAGTTTCTGATAATGCTTCTGTCCAGTTTTTATCTGAAGATATTCCCGTTTCCAACGAAGGCCTGAAAGAGCTCCAATTATTCACTTGCAGATCCTGCAAAAAGACTCTTTCAAAACTGCTCCATGAAAAGGAAAGTTCAACACTGTGAGTTGAATGCGCACATCATAAAGAAGTTTCAGAGAATGCTTCTGTCTAGATTTTATGTGTAGATATTTTCTATTCCAATATAGGCCTGAAAACGCACCTAATGAACACTTGCAGACACTACAAAAAGAGTGTTTCAAACTGCTCTATCAAAAGGAATGTTCACCTCTGTGACTTGAATGCATACAACACAAAGCAGTATCAGAGAACACTTCTGCTAGTTTTTATGTGAAGATAGTCCCGTTTCCAATGAACGCTTCAAAGAGCTCCAAATATCCTCTTGCAGATTCTGCAAAAACACTGTTTCAAAGCTGCTCTATCCATAGGAAAGTTCATCTCTGTTAACTGAATGCACACATCAGAAAGCTGTTTCTTACAATGCTTCTGTCTAGTTTCTATGTGAAGTTGTTTCCTTTTCCACCATACGCTTCAAAGCGCTCTTAATAAACACTTGAAAATTCTACAAAAAGAGTGTTTCAAAAGTGCTCTCTCAAAAGCAAGGTTCACTTCTGTGTGTGGAGCACACACAACAAAAAGCAGTTTCTGAGAATGCCTCTATCTAGTTTTTATGTGAAAATATTCACTTTTCCAAAGAAGGCCTGAAAGAGCTCCAAATATCCACTTGCAGATCCTTTAAAAAGAGTTTTTCAAAACTGCTCTTTCAAAAGGAATGTTGAAAGCTGTGACTTGAAAGCACACATCGTAAAGAACTTACAGAGAATGCTTCGGTCTGGATTTTATGCGGAGGTATTTCCTCTTCAACCATAGGCCTCAAAGAGATCCTAATGAACAATTGCAGATTCTACAAAAAGAGTGTTTCAAAACTGCCCTTTCAAAAGAACTGTTCAACTCTGTGAGTTGGATTCACACTACACAAAGCGGTTTCACAGAATTCTTCTGTCTAGTTTTTATGTGAAGATATTCCCTTTTCCAACGAAGGCCTGAAAGGGTTCCAAATATCACCTTGCAAATTCTGCAAAAACACTATTTCAAAACTGCTCTATGAAAAGGAAGGCTTATCTCTCTGAGTTGAATGCACACATCATAAAGGAGTTTCTGAGAATGCTTCTGTCTGGTTTTTCTGTGAAGGTATTTCCTTTTCCACCATAGACCACAAAGCGCTCCAAATGAACACTTGAAACTCTACAAAAGAGTTTTTCAAAACTGCTCTTTCAAAGGAAAGGTTCAAATCTGTGAGTTGAACACACACATCACAAAGCAGTTTCTGATAATTCTTCTGTCCAGTTTTTATGGGAAGACATTCTCGTTTCCAACGAAGGCCTGTAAGAGTTCAAATTATCCACTTGCAGATACTGCAAAAAGACTCTTTCAAAACTGCTCGATGAAAAGGAAGATTCAACTCTGTGAGTTGAATGCAGACATCATAAAGAAGTTTCAGAGAATGCTTCTGTCTATATTTTACGTGAAGATATTTCCTATTCTACCATAAGCCTCAAAGCGCACTTAATGAACCCTTGCATATTCTACAAAAAGAGTGTTTCAAACCGCTCTATCAAAAGAAAGATTCACCTCTGTGAGTTGAATGCATACAACACAAAGCAGTTTCAGAAAACAATTCTGTCTAGTTTTTATGTGAAGATAGACACGTTTCCAAAGAACGCTGCAAAGAGCTCCAAATATCCTCTTGCAGTTTCTGCAAAAACATTCTTTCAAACTTACTCTATCCAAAAGAAAGTTCAACTCTGTTTGTTGAATGCACACACAGAGACGTATTTCTTAGAATGCTTCTGTCTAGTTTTTATGTGAAGTTGTTTCCTTTTCCACCATACGCTTCAAAGCGCTCCTAGTGAACACTTGAAAATTCTACAAAAAGAGTGTTTCAAAAGTGGTCTATGAAAAGCAGGGTTCAACTCTGTGTGTTGAGCGCAAACAACACAATGCAGTTTCTGAGAATGCTTCTGTCTAGTTTTTATGTGAAAATATTCACGTTTCCATCGAGGGCCTGAAAGAGCTCCAAATATCCACTTGTAGATTCTGTAAAAAGAGTGTTTCAAAACTGCTCTAACAAAAGAAAAGTTCAAAATTGTGAGTTGAAAGCACACATCATAAAGAACTTTCAGAGAATGCTTGTGTCTGGATATTATGTGAAGGTATTTAGCCTTCCACCATAGGCCTCAAAGCGCTAAGAATGAACAATTGCAGATTCTACAAAAAGAGTGTTTCAAAACTGCCCTTTCAAAAGAAGTGTTCAACTCTGTGAGTTGGATTCATACTACACAAAGCAGTTTCACAGAACGCTTCTGTTTAGTTTTTATGGGAAGATATTCCCGTTTCCAACGAAGGCCTGAAAGGGCTCCAAATATCCACTTGCAGATTCTGCCAAAACAGAGTTTCAAAACTGCTGTATCGAAAGGAAGGCTTCTCTCACTTAGTTGAATGCACACATCATAAAGATGTTTCTGAGAATGCTTCTGTGTGGTTTATATGTGAAGATATTTCTTTTTGCACCATAGGTCTCAAAGCGCTCCAAATGAACACTGGCAGATTCTACAAAAAGAGTGTTTCAAAACTGCTCTAGCAAAGGAAAGGTTCAACTCTGCGAGTTGAACACACACATCACAAAGCAGTTTGTGAGAATGCTTCTGTCCAGTTTTTATGGGAAGATATTCCCGTTTCTAACGAAGGCCTGAAACAGCGCCAAATATCCACTTGCAGATGCTGCAAAAAGACTCTTTCAAAACTGCTCCATGAAAAGGAAGGTTCAACTCTGTGAGTTGAATGCACACATCATAAAGAAGTCTCAAAGAATGCTTCTGTCTAGGTTTTATGTGAAGATATTTCCTTTTCCACCATAGGCCTCAAAGCTCACCTCATGAACACTTGCAGATTCTACAAAAAGAGAGTTTCAAACTGCTGTATCAAAAGAAAGGTTCACCTTTGTGAGTTGAATGCATACAACACAAAGTAGTATCAGAGAACACTTCTGTCTAGTTTTTATGTGAAGATAGTCCCGTTTCCCACGAACGCTTCAAAGAGCTCCAAATATCCTCTAGCAGTTTCTGCACATACACTGTTACAAAGCTGCTGTATCCAAAGGAAAGTTCCACTCTGTTAGTTGAATTCACACATTAGAAAGCTGTTTCTTAGAATGCTTCTATTTAGTTTTTATGTGAAGTTGTTTCCTTTTACACTGTACTCTTCAAAGCGCTCCTAATGAACACTTGCAAATTCTACAAAGAGAGTGTTTCTGAAGTGCTCTATCAAAAGCAGGGTTCAACTCTGTGTGTTGAGCACACACACCATAAAGCAGTTTCTGAGAATGCTTCTGTCTAGTTTTTATGTGAAGATATTCACGTTTCCAACGAAGTCCTGAAATTGCTCCAAATATCCACTTGCAGAAACTTTAAAAAGAGTGTTTCAAAACTGCTCATTCAAAAGAAAGGTTGAACACTGTGAGTTGAAAGCACACATGATAAAGAACTTTCAGAGAATGCGTGCGTCTTGATATTATGTGAAGGTATTTAGTCTTCCACCATTGGCCTCAAAGCCCTCTTAGTGAACAAATGCAGATTCTACAAAAAGAGTGTTTCAAAACTGCTCTTTCAAAAGAAGTGTTCAACTCTGTGAGTTGGATTCATACTACAGAAAGCAGTTTCACAGAACACTTCTGTTTAGTTTTTATGTGAAGGTAATCCGGTGTCCAACGAAGGCCTGAAAGGGCTCCAAATATACACTTGCAGATTCTGCAAAAACAGAGTTTCAAAACTGTTCTCTCAAAAGGAAGGCTTATCTCTCTGAGTTGAATGCACACATCATAAAAAAGTTTCTGAGAATGCTTTTGTCTGGCTTATATGTGAAGATATTTTCTTTTCCACCATAGGCCTCAAAGCGCTCCAAATCAACACTTGCAGATTCTACAAAAAGAGTGTTTCAAAACTGCTCTAGCAAAGGAAAGGTTGAACTCTGTGAGTTGAACACACACATCACAAAGCAGTTTCTGAGAATGCTTCTGTCCAGTTTTTATGGGAAGATATTCCCGTTTCTAACAAAGGCCTGAAAGAGCGCCAAATATCCACTTGCAGATGCTGCAAAAAGACTCTTTCAAAACTGCTCCATGAAAAGGAAGATTCAACTCCGTGAGTTGAATGCACACATCATAAAGAAGTTTCAAAGAATGCTTCTGTCTAGGTTTTATGTGAAGATATTTCCTATTCCACCATAGGCCTCAAAGCGCACAAAATGAACACTTGCAGATTCTACAAAAAGAGTGTTTCAAACTGCTCTATCAAAAGAAAGGTTCAACTGTGTGATTTCAATGAATACAACACAAAGAAGTTTCAGAGAACACTTCTGCCTAGTTTTTATGTGAAGATAGTCCCGTTTCCTTCGAACGCTTCAAAGAGCTCCAAATATCCTCTTGCAGTTTCTGCAAATACACTGTTACAAAGCTGCTCTATCCAAAGGAAAGTTCCACTCTGTTAGTTGAATGCACACATCAGAAAGCTGTTTCTTAGAATGCTTCTGTTTAGTTTTTATGTGAAGTTGTTTCTTTTCCACCTTATGCTTCAAAGCACTCCTAATGAACACTTGCAAATTCTACAAAGAGATTGTTTCTAAAGTGCTCTATCAAAAGCAGGGTTCAACTCTCTGTGTTGAGTGCACACAACACAAAGCAGTTTCTGAGAATGCTTCTGTCTAGTTTTTATGTGAAGATATTCACGTTTCCAACGAAGGCCTGAAAGAGCTCCAAATATCCACTTGCAGAAACTTTAAAAAGAGTGTTTCAAAACTTCTCTTTCAAAAGAAAGGTTGAACACTGTGAGTTGAAAGCACACATCATAAAGAACTTTCAGAGAATGCCTGTGTCTGGATATTATGTGAAGGAATTTAGTCTTCCACCATAGGTCTCAAAGTGCTCCTAGTGAACAATTGCAGATTCTACAAATAGAGTGTTTCAAAACTGCCCTTTCAAAAGAAGTGTCCAACTCTGAGTTGGATTCATACTACACAAAGCAGTTTCACAGAACGCTTCTCTTTAGTTTCTATGTGAAGATAATCCCGTTTCCAACGAAGGCCTGAAAGGGCTCCAAATATACACTTGCAGATTCTGCAAAAACAGAGTTTCAAAACTGCTCTCTCAAAAGGAAGGCTTATCTCTCTGAGTTGAATGCACACATCATAAACAGGTTTCTGAGAATGCTTCTGTCTGGTTTATATGTGAAGATATTTCCTTTTCCACCATACGGCTCAAAGCCCTCCAAATGAACACATTCAGATTCTACAAAAAGAGTGTTTCAGAACTGCTCTAGCAAAGGAAAGGTTGAACTCTGTGAGTTGAACACACACATCACAAAGCAGTTTCTGAGAATGCATCTGTCCAGTTTTTATGGGAAGATATTTCCGTTTCTAATAAAGGCCTGAAAGAGCTCCAAATATCCACTTGCAGATGATGCAAAAAGACTCTTTCAAAACTGCTCCATGAAAAGGAAGGTTCAACTCTGTGAGTTGAATGCACACATCATAAAGAAGTTTCAAAGAATGCTTCTGTCTAGGTTTTATGTGAAGATATTTCCTATTCCACCATAGTCCTCAAAGCGCACCTAATGAACACTTGCAGATTCTATAAAATGAGTGTTTCAAACTGCTCTATCAAAAGAAATGTTCACCTGTGTGAGTTGAATGCATACTACACAAAGCAGTTTCAGAGAACCCTTCTGTCTAGTTTTTATGTGAAGATAGTCCCGTTTCCATCGAATGCTTCAAAGAGCTCCAAATATCTTCTTGCAGTTTCTGCAAATACACTGTTACAAAGCTGCTCTATCCAAAGGAAAGTTCCACTCCGTTATTGGAATGCACACATCAAAAAGCTGTTTCTTAGAATGCTTCTGTTTAGTTTTTATGTGAGGTTGTTTCCTTTTCCACAGTACGCTTCAAAGCGCTGCAAATGAACACTTGCAAATTCTACAAAAAGAGTGTTTCTAAAGTGCTCTATCAAAAGCAGGGTTCAACTCTGTGTACTGAGCTCACACAACACAAAGCAGTTTCTGAAAATGCTTCTGTCTAGATTTTATGTGAAGATATTCACGTTTCCAACGAAGGCCTGAAACAGCTCCAAATATCCACTTGCAGAAACTTTAAAAAGAGTGTTTCAAAACTGCTCTTTCAAAAGAAAGTTTGAGCACTGTGAGCTGAAAGCACACATCATAAAGGACTTTCAGAGAATGCTTGTGTCTGGATATTATGTGAAGGTATTTAGTCTTCCACCATAGGCCTCAAAGCGCTAAGAATGAACAATTGCAGATTCTACAAAAAGAGTGTTTCAAAATTGCCCTTTCAAAAGAAGTGTTCAACTCTGTGAGTTGGATTCATTCTACACAAAGCAGTTTCACAGAACGCTTCTGCTTAGTTTTTATGTGAAGATATTCCCGTTTCCATCGAAGGCCTGAAAGGGCTCCAAATATCCACTTGCAGATTCTGCAAAAACAGAGTTTCAAAACTGCTCTCTGAAAAGGGAGGCTTATCTCTCTGAGTTGAATGCACACATCATAAAGATGTTTCTGAGAATGCTTATGTCTGGTTTATATGTGAAGATATTTCCTTTTCCACCATAGGCCTCAAAGCGTTCCAAATGAACACTTGAAGATTCTACAAAAAGAGTGTTTCAAAACTGCTCTAGCAAAGGAAAGGTTCAACTCTGTGAGTTGAACACACACATCACAAAGCAGTTTCTGAGAATGCTTCTGTCCAGTTTTTATGGGAAGGTATTCCCGTTTCTAACAAAGGCCTGAAAGAGCTCAAATATCCACTTGCAGATGCTGCAAAAAGACTCTTTCAAAACTGCTCCATGAAAAGGAAGGTTCAACTCTGTGAGTTGAATGCACACATCATAAAGATGTTTCAAAGAATGCTTCTGTCTAGGTTTTATGGGAAGATATTTCCTATTCCACCATAGGCCTCATACCGCACAAAATGAACACTTGCAGATTCTACAAAAAGAGTGTTTCAAACTGCTCTATCAAAAGAAAGGTTCACCTGTGTGAGGTGAATGCATATGGCACAAAGCAGTTTCAGAGAACACTTCTGTCTAATTTTGATGTGAATATAGTCCCGTTTCCAACGAACGCTTCAAAGAACTCAAAATATCCTCTTGCAGTTTTTGCAAATACACTGTTACAAAGCTGCTCTATCCAAAAGAAAGTTCCACTCTGTTAGTTGAATGCACACATCAGAAAGCTGTTTCTTAGAATGCTTCTGTTTAGTTTTTATGTGAAGTTGTTTCCTTTTCCACTGTACGCTTCAAAGCGCTCCTAATGAACACTTGCAAATGCTACGAAGAGAGTGTTTCTAAAGTGCTCCATCAAAAGCAGGGTTCAACTCTGTGTGTTAAGCACACACAACACAAAGCAGTTTCTGAGAATGCTTCTGTCTACCTTTTATGTGAAGATATTCACGTTTCCAACGATGACCTGAAAGAGCTCCAAATATCCACTTGCAGAAACTTTAAAAAGAGTGTTTCAAAATTGCTCTTTCAAAAGAAAGGTTGAACACTGTGAGTTGAAGCACACATCACAAAGAACTTTCAGAGAATGCGTGCGTCTGGATATTATGTGAAGGTATTTAGTCTTCCACCATTGGCCTCGAAGCCCTCCTAGTGAACAAATGCAGATTCTACAAAAAGAGTGTTTCAAAACTGCTTTTTCAAAAGAAGTGTTCAACTCTGTGAGTTGGATTCATACTACACAAAGAAGTTTCACAGAACGCTTCTGCTTAGATTTTATGTGAAGTTATTCCCGTTTCCAACGAAGGCCTGAAAGGGCTCCAAATATCCACTTGCAGGTTCTGCAAAAACAGAGTTTCAAAACTGCTCTCTCAAAAGGAAGCATTATCCATCTGAGTTGAATGCACACATCATAAAGATGTTTCTGAGAATGCTTCTGTCTGGTTTATATGTGAAGATATTTCCTTTTCCACCATAGGCCTCAAAGCCCTCCAAATGAACACTTGCAGATTCTACAAAAAGAGTGTTTCAAAACTGCTCCAGCAAAGGAAAGGTTCAACACTGTGAGTTGAACACACACATCACAAAGCAGTTTCTGAGAATGCTTCTGTCCAGTTTTTATAGTAAGGTATTCCCGTTTCTAACGAAGGCCTGAAATAGCTCCAAATATCCACTTGCAGATGCTGCAAAAAGACTCTTTCGAAACTGCTAAATGAAAAGGAAGGTTCAACTCTGTGAGCTGAATGCACACATCATAAAGAAGTTTCAAAGAATGCTTCTGTCTAGGTTTTATGGGAAGATATTTCCTATTCCACCATAGGCCTCAAAGCGCACCTCATGAACACTTGCAGATTCTACAAAAAGAGTGTTTCAAACTGCTCTATCAAAAGAAAGGTTCACCTGTGTGAGTTGAATGCATACAACACAAAGCAGTTTCAGAGAACACTTCTGTCTAGTTTTTATGTGAAGCTAGTCCCGTTTCCAACGAATGCTTCAAAGATCTCCAAATATCTTCTTGCGGTTTCTGCAAATACACTGTTACAAAGCTGCTCTATCCAAAGGAAAGTTCCACTCTGTTAGTTGAATGCACACATCAGAAAGCTGTTTCTTAGAATGCTTCTGTTTAGTTTTTATGTGAAGTTGTATCCTTTTCCACTGTACGCTTCAAAGCGCTCCTAATGAACACTTGCAAACTCTACAAAGAGAGTGTTTCTAAAGTGCTCTATCAAAAGCAGGGTTCAACTCTGTGTGTTGAGCACACACAGAACAAAGCAGTTTCTGAGAATGCTTCTGTCTAGTTTTTATGTGAAGATATTCCCGTTTCCAACGAAGGCCTGAAAGAGCTCCAAATATCCACTTGCAGAAACTTTAAAAAGAGTGTTTCAAAACTGCTGTTTCAAAAGAAAGGTTGAACACTGTGAGGTGAAAGCACACATCATAAAGTACTTTCAGAGAATGCTTGTGTCTGGATATTATGTGAAGGTATTTAGTCTTCCACCGTAGGCCTCAAAGCGCTCCTAGTGAACAATTGCAGATTCTACAAAAAGACTGTTTCAAAACTGCTCTGGGAAAAGGAGTGTTCAACTCTGTGAGTTGAATGCACACATCCCAAAATCGTTTCCGAGAATGCCTCTCTAGGGGTTTTGTGAAGAAATTTCCCTCCTCACCAGAGGCCTCAGAGCTCTCAAAATGTCCAAATGCAGATTATACAAAAAGACTGCTTCATGGCTGCTCTAACGAAAGGAATACTCCCTTCTGTGAGTTGAATGCAACCAACGCAAAGTAGTTTCTGAGAATGTTTCTTTCTAAGTTATATGTGAAGATATTGCCTTTTCGAACACAGGCCTCATAGCTTTCCTAATGACCACTTGCATATACTTCAAAAAGTGTGTTCCAAAACTGCTCCATGAAAAGGAACGTTAAACTCTGTGAGTTGAATGCACTTATAACGGAGAAGTTTGTGAGAATGCTTCTGCCTAATTTTCGGGTGAGGGTGTCCCGTTTCCAACGAATTCCTAGAAGCGGTTCAAATTTCCACTTGCAGATTCTACAAAAAGAGTGTTTCAAAATTTATCTGTCAAAAGGAAGGTTCAACTCTGTGAGTTGAATGCACACACCACAAAGAAGATTCAGAGAATGCCTCTGTCTAGTTTTGATGTGAAGATATTTCCTTTCCACCACAGGCCTCAAAGCGCTCCAAATGTCCACTTGCCGATTCTAGAAAAAGAGTCTTTCAAAACTGCTCTATCAAAAGAAAGGTTCAGCTCTGTGAGCTGAATGCTAACTTTACACAGAAGATTAGTGAGAATACTTGTGTCTTCTTTTTGTGTGAGGGTGTCCCGTTTCCATCGAATTCCTAGAAGCGGTCAAATATCCCCTTCCACATTCTATAAAAAGAGTGTTTCAAATCTTCTCTGATAAAAGGAATGTTCAAATCTGTGAGTTGAATGCACATACCACAAAGAAGTTTCAGAGAATGCTTCTGTCTACTTGTTATGTGAAGATATTTCCTTTCCAGTACAGGCCTCAAAGGGCTCCAAATGTCCTCTTGCAGATACTAGCAAAAGAGTGTTTCAAAATTGCTCTACCAAAAATAACGTTCACATCTCTGAGTTGAGAGCGCACATCATAAAGAAGTTTGTGAGAATGCTTCTGTCTCGTTTTTGTGTGAAGATATCCCGTGTCCAGCAAATTCTTATAAGTGGTCCAAATATCCACATGCAGATTCTACAAAAAGAATGTTTCAAAACTGCTCTAACAAAAGGAATGTTCAACTCTGTGAGTTGAATGCACACATCTCAAAGTGGTTTCCGAGAATGCTTCTCTCTATGTGTTTTGTGAAGAAATTTCCCTTCCCACAAGACGCCTCAGAGCTCTCCAAACGTCCAGTTGCAGATTATACGAAAACAGTGTGTCTTGGCTGCTCTAACAAAAGGATTATTCACCTCTGTGAGCTGAATGCAACCAACACAAGGTAGTTTCTGAGAATGCTTCTTTCTATGTTATATGTGAAGATATTTTCTTTTCGAACACAGGCCTCATAGCTTTCCGAATGACCACTTGCATATGCCTTCAAAAAGTGTGTTTCAAAACTGCTCCATGAAAAGAAACGTTAAACTCTGTGAGTTGAATGCACTTATCCCAGAGAAGTTAGTGAGAATGCTTCTGTCTAGTTTTGACGTGAACATATTTCCTTTCCACCACAGGCCTCAAAGCGCTCCAAATGTCCACTTGCCGATTCTAGAAAAAGAGTGTTTCAAAATTGCTCTATCAAAAGAAAGGTTCAGCTCTGTGAGCTGAATGCTCCCATCACACAGAAGTTTGTGAGAATGCTTCTGTCTTGTTTTTGTGTGAGGGTGTCCCGTTTCCAACGAATTCCTAGAAGCCGTCCGAATATCAACTTGCACATTCTATAAAAAGAGTCTTTCAAAACTTCTCTGTCAGAAGGAATGTTCAATTCCGTGAGGTGAATGCACACACCACAAATAAATTTCACAGAATGCTTCTGTCTACTTGTTATGTGAAGATATTTCCTTTCCAGCACAGGCCTCAAAGCGCTCCAAATGTCCACTTGCAGATTCTTGAAAAAGAGTGTTTCCAAACTCCTCTAACAAAAGTCAGGTTCACATCTCTGAGTTGAGAGCACACATCACAAAGGAGTTTGTGAGAATGCTTCTGTCTCGTTTTTGTGTGAGGACATCCCATTTCCAGCAAATTCCTATAAGTGGTCGAAATATCCGCAGGCAGATTCTACAAAAGGAGTGTTTCAATACTTCTCTAGCTAAAGGAACGTTCAACTCTGTGAGTTGAACGCACACATCACAAAGTGGTTTCCGAGAATGCTTCTCTCAAGGTGTTTTGTGAAGAAACTTCCCTTCCCACCAGAGGCTCAGAGCTCTCCAAATGTCCAATTGCAGATTATACAAAAACAGTGTTTCATGGCTGCTCTAACAAAAGGAATATTCCCCTCTGTGAGTGGAATGCAACCAACACAAAGTAGTTTCTGAGAATTCTTCTTTCTGGGTTATCTGTGAAGATATTGCCTTTTCGAACACAGGCCCCATAGCTTTCCGAATGACCACTTGCCTATACTTCAAACAGTGTGTTTCAAATCTGCTCCATCAAAAGAAACGTTAAACTCTCTGAGTTGAATGCACTTATCACAGAGAAGTTTGTGAGAATGCTTCTGTCTAGTTTTCGTGTGAGGGTGTCCCGTTTCCAACGAATTCCTAGAAGCGGTCCAAATTTCCACTTGCAGATTCTACAAAAAGAGTGTTTCAAAATTTCTGTGTCTAAAGGAATGTTCAAGTCTGCGAGTTGAATGCAGAAACCACGAAGAAGATTCAGAGAGTGCTTCTGTCTAATTTTGATGTGAAGATATTTCCTTTCCACCACAGGACTCAAAGCGCTCCAAATGTCCACTTGCCGATTCTAGAAAAACAGTCTTTCAAAATTGCTCTATCAAAAGAAAGGTTCAGCTCTGTGAGCTGAATGCTCACATCACACAGAAGTTTGTGAGAATGCTTCTGTCTTGTTTTTGTGGGAGGGTGTCCCGTTTCCAACGAATTCCTAGAAGCCGTCCAAATATCCCCTTGCACATTCTATAAAAAGAGTGTTTCAAATCTTCTCTGACAAAAGGAATGTTCAAATCTGTGAGTTGAATGCACACACCACAAAGAAGTTTCAGGGAATGCTTCTGTCTACTTGTTATGTGAAGATATTTCCTTACCAGTACAGGCCTCAAAGCGCTCCAAATGTCCTCTTGCAGATTCTAGAAAAAGCGTGTTTCAAAATTACTCTATCAAAATTCAGGTTCACATCTCTGAGTTGAGAGCACACATCACAAAGGAGTTTGTGAGAATGCTTCTGTCTCGTTTTTGTGTGAAGATATCCCGTTTCCAGCAAATTCTTATACGTGGTCCAAATATCCACATGCAGATTCTACAAAAAGAATGTTTCAAAACTGCTCTAACAAAAGGAATGTTCAACTCTGTGAGTTGAATGCACACATCTCAAAGTGGTTTCCGAGAATGCTTCTCTCTAGGGGTTTTGTGAAGAAATTTCCCTTCCCACAAGAGGCCTCAGAGCTCTCCAAACGTCCAATTGCAGATTATACAAAAAGAGTGTTTCTTGGCTGCTCTAACAAAAGGATTATTCACCTCTGTGAGTTGAATGCAACCAACACAAGGCAGTTTCTGAGAATGCTTCTTTCTATGCTATATGTGAAGATATTTTCTTTTCGAACACAGGCCTCATAGCTTTCCGAATGACCACTTGCATGTACTGCAAAAAGTGTGTTTCAAAACTGCTCCATGAAAGGAAACATTAAACTCTGTGAGTTGAATGCACTTATCGCAGAGAAGTTTGTGAGAATGCTTCTGTCTAGTTTTGACGTGAACATATTTCCTTTCCACCACAGGCCTCAAAGCGCTCCAAATGTCCACCTGCCGATTCTAGAAAAAGAGTGTTTCAAAATTGCTCTATCAAAAGAAAGGTTCAGCTCTGTGAGCTGAATGCTCACATCACACAGAAGTTTGTGAGAATGCTTCTGTCTTGTTTTTGTGTGAGGGTGTCCCGTTACCAACGAATTCCTAGAAGCCGTCCGAATATCCACTTGCACATTCTATAAAAAGAGTGTTTCAAAATTTTTCCGTCAAAAGGAATGTTCAACTCCGTGAGTTCAATGCACACACCACAGAGAAGTTTCAGAGAATGCTTCTGTCTACTTGTTATGTGAAGATATTTCCTTTCCAGCACAGGACTGAAATCGCTTCAAGTGTCCCCTTGCAGATTCTCGACAAAGAGTGTTTCAAAACCGCTCTATCAAAAGTAAGTTTCACATCTGTGAGATGAGAGCACACATGACAAAGGAGTTTGTGAGAATACTTCTGTCTCGTTTTTGTGTGAGGATATCCTTTTTCCAGCAAATGCCTATAAGTGGTCCAAATATCCACATGCAGATTCTACAAAAAGAGTGTTTCAAAATTGCTCTGACAAAAGGAATTTTCAACTCTGTGAGATGAATGCACACATCGCAAAGTGGTGTCTGAGAATGCTTCCCTGTAGGATTTTTGGGAAGATATGTCGTTTCCCACCATAGGCCTCAGTGCTCTACAAATGTCCAAACGCAGATGATACAAAAACAGTGTTTCATGGCTTCTCTAACAAAAGGGATATTCCCCTCTGTGAGTTGAATGCAACCAACACAAAGTAGTTTTTGAGAATGCTTCTTTCTAGTTTAGATGTGCAGATATTGCCTTTTCGACCATAGGCCTCACAGCTTTCGGTTTCACCACTTGCATATACAGCAAAAAGCGTGTTTCAAATCTGCTCCATGAAAAGAATCCTGAAACTCTGTGAGTTGAATGCCCTTATCATAGAGAATTTTGTGAGAATGCTTCTGTCTAGTTTTCGTGTGAAGGTGTCTCGTTTCCAACGAATTCCTAAAAGCGGTCAAAATTTCCACCTGCAGATTCTACAAAAAGAGAATTTCATAATATCTCTCTAAAAAGGAATGTTCAACTCTATGAGTTGAATGCACACACACCAAAAAGAACTTTCAGAGAATGCTTCTGTCAACTTGTTATGTGAAGATATTTCCTTTCAAGCACAGGCCTCAAAGCGCTCCAAATGTCCACTTGCAGATTATACAAAAACACTGTTTCATGGCTGCTCTAACAAAAGGAATATTCCCCTCTGTGAGTTGAATGCAACCAACACAAAGTTGTTTGCGAGAATGCTTCTTTCTATGTTATATGTGAAGATATTGTCTTTTAAAACACAGGCCTCATAGCTTTCGGAATGACCACTTGCATATACTTCAAAAAGTGCGTTTCAATACTGCTCCATGAAAAGAAACGTTAAACTCTGTGAGTTGAATGCACTTATCACAGAGAAGTTTGTGAGAATGCTTCTGTCTAGTTTTCGTATGAGGGTGTCCCATTTCCAACGAATTCCTATAAGGGGTCCAAATTTCCACTTGCCGATTCAACAAAAAGAGTGTTTCAAAATTTCTCTGTCTAAAGGAATGTTCAAATCTGTGAGTTGAATGCACACACCACAAAGAAGATTCAGAGAATGCTTCTGTCTAGTTTTGATGTGAAGATATTTCCTTTCCACCACAGGCCACAAAGCGCTCCAAATGTCCACCTGCCGATTCTAGAAAAAGAGTGTTTCAAAATTGCTCTATCAAAAGAAATGTTCAGCTCTGTGAGCTGAATGCTCACATCACACAGAAGTTTGTGAGAATGCTTCTGTCTTGTTTTTGTGTGAGGGTGTCCCGTTTCCAACAAATTCCTAGAAGCCGTCCAAATATCCCCTTCCACATTCTATAAAAAGAGTGTTTCAAATCTTCTCTGATAAAAGGAATGTTCAAATCTGTGAGTTGAATGCACATACCACAAAGAAGTTTCAGAGAATGCTTCTGTCTACTTGTTATGTGAAGATATTTCCTTTCCAGTACAGGCCTCAAAGGGCTCCAAATGTCCGCTTGCAGATTCTAGAAAAAGAGTGTTTCAAAATTGCTCTATCAAAAATAAGGTTCACATCTCTGAGTTGAGAGCGCACATCATAAAGAAGTTTGTGAGAATGCTTCTGTCTCGTTTTTGTGTGAAGATATCCCGTTTCCAGCAAATTCTTATAAGTGGTCCAAATATCCACATGCAGATTCTACAAAAAGAATGTTTCAAAACTGCTCTAACAAAAGGAATGTTCAACTCTGTGAGTTGAATGCACACATCTCAAAGTGGTTTCCGCGAATGCTTCTCTCTATGAGTTTTGTGAAGAAATTTCCCTTCCCACAAGACGCCTCAGAGCTCTCCAAACGTCCAGTTGCAGATTATACAAAAACAGTGTGTCTTGGCTGCTCTAACAAAAGGATTATTCACCTCTGTGAGCTGAATGCAACCAACACAAGGTAGTTTCTGAGAATGCTTCTTTCTATGTTATATGTGAAGATATTTTCTTTTCGAACACAGGCCTCATAGCTTTCCGAATGACCACTTGCATATGCCTTCAAAAAGTGTGTTT
The DNA here is from genome assembly GCF_028885655.2 of Pongo abelii. NCBI lineage: Eukaryota > Metazoa > Chordata > Mammalia > Primates > Hominidae > Pongo > Pongo abelii. The sequence goes on along the minus strand of NC_072005.2, from coordinate 32,749,526 downwards.
CAAAACTGCTCCATGAAAAGAAACGTTAAACTCTGTGAGTTGAATGCACTTATCACAGAGAAGTTAGTGAGAATGCTTCTGTCTAGTTTTGACGTGAACATATTTCCTTTCCACCACAGGCCTCAAAGCGCTCCAAATGTCCACTTGCCGATTCTAGAAAAAGAGTGTTTCAAAATTGCTCTATCAAAAGAAAGGTTCAGCTCTGTGAGCTGAATGCTCACATCACACAGAAGTTTGTGAGAATGCTTCTGTCTTGTTTTTGTGTGAGGGTGTCCCGTTTCCAACGAATTCCTAGAAGCCGTTCGAATATCAACTTGCACATTCTATAAAAAGAGTGTTTCAAAACTTCTCTGTCAGAAGGAATGTTCAATTCCGTGAGGTGAATGCACACACCACAAATAAATTTCACAGAATGCTTCTGTCTACTTGTTATGTGAAGATATTTCCTTTCCAGCACAGGCCTCAAAGCGCTCCAAATGTCCACTTGCAGATTCTAGAAAAAGAGTGTTTCCGAACTCCTCTAACAAAAGTCAGGTTCACATCTCTGAGTTGAGAGCACACATCACAAAGGAGTTTGTGAGAATGCTTCTGTCTCGTTTTTGTGTGAGGACATCCCATTTCCAGCAAATTCCTATAAGTGGCCGAAATATCCACAGGCAGATTCTACAAAAGGAGTGTTTCAATACTGCTCTAGCTAAAGGAACGTTCAACTCTGTGAGTTGAACGCACACATCACAAAGTGGTTTCCGAGAATGCTTCTCTCTAGGTGTTTTGTGAAGGAACTTCCCTTCCCACCAGAGGCTCACAGCTCTCCAAATGTCCAATTGCAGATTATACAAAAACAGTGTTTCATGGCTGCTCTAACAAAAGGAATATTCCCCTCTGTGAGTGGAATGCAACCAACACAAAGTAGTTTCTGAGAATTCTTCTTTCTGGGTTATCTGTGAAGATATTGCCTTTTCGAACACAGGCCCCATAGCTTTCCGAATGACCACTTGCGTATACTTCAAACAGTGTGTTTCAAATCTGCTCCATCAAAAGAAACGTTAAACTCTCTGAGTTGAATGCACTTATCACAGAGAAGTTTGTGAGAATGCTTCTGTCTAGTTTTCGTGTGAGGGTGTCCCGTTTCCAACGAATTCCTAGAAGCGGTCCAAATTTCCACTTGCAGATTCTACAAAAAGAGTGTTTCAAAATTTCTGTGTCTAAAGGAATGTTCAAGTCTGCGAGTTGAATGCAGAAACCACGAAGGAGATTCAGAGAGTGCTTCTGTCTAATTTTGATGTGAAGATATTTCCTTTCCACCACAGGACTCAAAGCGCTCCAAATGTCCACTTGCCGATTCTAGAAAAACAGTCTTTCAAAATTGCTCTATCAAAAGAAAGGTTCAGCTCTGTGAGCTGAATGCTCACATCACACAGAAGTTTGTGAGAATGCTTCTGTCTTGTTTTTATGTGAGGGTGTCCCGTTTCCAACGAATTCCTAGAAGCCGTCCAAATATCCCCTTGGACATTCTACAAAAAGAGTGTTTCAAATCTTCTCTGACAAAAGGAATGTTCAAATCTGTGAGTTGAATGCACACACCACAAAGAAGTTTCAGGGAATGCTTCTGTCTACTTGTTATGTGAAGATATTTCCTTACCAGTACAGGCCTCAAAGCGCTCTAAATGTCCTCTTGCAGATTCTAGAAAAAGCGTGTTTCAAAATTGCTCTATCAAAAGTCAGGTTCACATCTCTGAGTTGAGAGCACACATCACAAAGGAGTTTGTGAGAGTGCTTCTGTCTCGTTTTTGTGTGAAGATATCCCGTTTCCAGCAAATTCTTATACGTGTTCCAAATATCCACATGCAGATTCTACAAAAAGAATGTTTCAAAACTGCTCTAACAAAAGGAATGTTCAACTCTGTGAGTTGAATGCACACATCTCAAAGTGGTTTCCGAGAATGCTTCTCTCTAGGGGTTTTGTGAAGAAATTTCCCTTCCCACAAGAGGCCTCAGAGCTCTCCAAACGTCCAATTGCAGATTATACAAAAACAGTGTTTCTTGGCTGCCCTAACAAAAGGATTATTCACCTCTGTGACTTGAATGCCACCAACACAAGGCAGTTTCTGAGAATGCTTCTTTCTATGTTATATGTGAAGATATTTTCTTTTCGAACACAGGCCTGATAGCTTTCCGAATGACCACTTGCATGTACTGCAAAAAGTGTGTTTCAAAACTGCTCCATGAAAGGAAACATTAAACTCTGTGAGTTGAATGCACTTATCACAGAGAAGTTTGTGAGAATGCTTCTGTCTAGTTTTGACGTGAACATATTTCCTTTCCACCACAGGCCTCAAAGCGCTCCAAATGTCCACTTGCTGATTCTAGCAAAAGAGTGTTTCAAAATTGCTCTATCAAAAGAAAGGTTCAGCTCTGTGAGCTGAATGCTCCCATCACACAGAAGTTTGTGAGAATGCTTCTGTCTTGTTTTTGTGTGAGGGTGTCCCGTTTCCAACGAATTCCTAGAAGCCGTCCGAATATCCACTTGCACATTCTATAAAAAGAGTGTTTCAAAATTTCTCTGTCAAAAGGAATGTTCAACTCCGTGAGTTGAATGCACACACCACAAAGAAGTTTCAGAGAATGCTTCTGTCTACTTGTTATGTGAAGATATTTCCTTTCCAGCACAGGACTGAAATCGCTTCAAGTTTCCCCTTGCAGATTCTCGACAAAGAGTGTTTCAAAACCGCTCTATCAAAAGTAAGTTTCACATCTGTGAGATGAGAGCACACATGACAAAGCAGTTTGCGAGAATACTTCTGTCTCGTTTTTGTGTGAGGATATCCTTTTTCCAGCAAATGCCTATAAGTGGCCCAAATATCCACATGCAGATTCTACAAAAAGAGTGTTTCAAAATTGCTCTGACAAAAGGAATTTTCAACTCTGTGAGATGAATGCACACATCGCAAAGTGGTGTCTGAGAATGCTTCCCTGTAGGATTTTTGTGAAGTTATTTCGTTTCCCACCATAGGCCTCAGAGCTCTCCAAATGTCCAAATGCAAATGATACAAAAACAGTGTTTCATGGCTTCTCTAACAAAAGGAATATTCCCCTCTGTGAGTTGAATGCAACCACCACAAAGTAGTTTCTGAGAATGCTTCTTTCTAGGTTATATGTGAAGCTATTCCCTTTTCGACCACAGGCTTCATAGCTTTCCGAATGACCACTTGCATATAATGCAAAAAGCGTGTTTCAAAACTGCTCCATGAAAAGAAACGTTAAACTCTGTTACTTGAATGCACTTAACACAGAGAAGATTGTGAGAACGCTTCTGTCTTGTTTTCGTGTGAAGGTGTCCCGTTTCCAACGAATTCCTATAAGCGGTGCAAATTTCCACTTGCAGATTCTAAATAAAGGGTGTTTCAAAATTTCTCTGTCTAAAGGAATGTTCAACTCTGTGAGTTGAATGCACATACCTCAAAGAAGTTTCAGAGAATGCTTCTGTCTAGTTTTGATGTGAAGATATTTAATTTCCACCACAGGCCTCAAAGCGCTCCAAATATCCAATTGCCGTTTCTAGAAAAAGGGTGTTACAAAATTCCTCTATCAAAAGAAAGGTTCAGCTCTGTGAGCTGAATGCTCACATCACACAGAAGCTTGTGAGAATGCTTCTGTCTTGTTTTCGTGTGAGGGTGTCCCGTTTCCAACGAATTCCTAGAAGCGGTCCAAATATGCACTTGCACATTCTATAAACAGAGTGTTTCAAAAATTCTCGGTCAAAAGGAATGTTCAACTCTGTGGGTTGAATGCACACACCAAAAAAGTTTCAGACAATGCTTCTGTCTACTTGATGTGTGAAGATATTTCCTTTCCAGCACAGGCCTCAAAGCGCTGAATTGTCCACTTGCAGATACTAGAAAAAGAGTGTTTCAAAACTGCCCTATCAAAAGTCATGCTCACATCTCTGAGTTGAGAGCACACATCACAAAGGAGTTTGTGAGAATGGTTCCGTCTCGTTTTTCTGTAAAGATATACCGTTTCCAGCAAATTCCTATAAGTGGTCCAAATATCCACGTGCAGATTCTACAAAAAGAGTGTTTCAAAACTGCTCTAACAAAAGGAATTTTCAACTCTGTGAGATGAATGCACACATCACAAAGTGGTGTCTGAGAATGCTTCTCTGTAGGATTTTTGTGAAGATATGTCGTTTCCCACCATAGGCCTCAGAGCTCTCCAAATGTCCAAATGCAGATTATACAAAAACAGTGTTTCATGGCTTCTCTAACAAAAGGAATATTCCCCTCTGTGAGTTGAATGCAACCAACACAAAGTAGTTTTTGAGAATGCTTCTTTCTAGGTTAGATGTGAAGATATTGCCTTTTCGACCACAGGCCTCATAGCTTTCGGTGTGACCACTTGCATATACAGCAAAAAGCGTGTTTCAAATCTGCTCCATGAAAAGAATCCTGAAACTCTGCGAGTTGAATGCCCTTATCACAGAGAATTTTGTGAGAATGCTTCTGTCTAGTTTTCGTGTGAAGGTGTCTCGCTTCCAACGAATTCCTAAAAGCGGTCAAAATTTCCACCTGCAGATTCTACAAAAAGAGAATTTCATAATTTCTCTCTCCAAAGGAATGTTCAACTCTATGAGTTGAATGCACACACACCAAAAAGAACTTTCAGAGAATGCTTCTGTCAACTTGTTATGTGAAGATATTTCCTTTCCAGCACAGGCCCCAAAGTGCTCCAAATGTCCACTTGCAGATTATACAAAAGCAGTGTTTCATGGCTGCTCTAACAAAAGGAATATTCCCCTCTGTGAGTTGAATGCAACCAACACAAAGTTGTTTGCGAGAATGCTTCTTTCTATGTTATATGTGAAGATATTGTCTTTTCAAACACAGGCCTCATAGCTTTCGGAATGACCACTTGCATATACTTCAAAAAGTGTGTTTCAAAACTGCTCCATGAAAAGAAACGTTGAACTCTGTGAGTTGAATGCACTTATCACAGAGAAGTTTGTGAGAATGCTTCTGTCTAGTTTTCGTATGAGGGTGTCCCATTTCCAACGAATTCCTATAAGGGGTCCAAATTTCCACTTGCCGATTCAACAAAAAGAGTGTTTCAAAATTTCTCTGTCTAAAGGAATGTTCAAATCTGTGAGTTGAATGCACACACCACAAAGAAGATTCAGAGAATGCTTCTGTCTAGTTTTGATGTGAAGATATTTCCTTTCCACCACAGGCCACAAAGCGCTCCAAATGTCCACCTGCCGATTCTAGAAAAAGAGTGTTTCAAAATTGCTCTATCAAAAGAAATGTTCAGCTCTGTGAGCTGAATGCTCACATCACACAGAAGTTTGTGAGAATGCTTCTGTCTTGTTTTTGGGTGAGGGTGTCCCGTTTCCAACAAATTCCTAGAAGCCGTCCAAATATCCCCTTCCACATTCTATAAAAAGAGTGTTTCAAATCTTCTCTGATAAAAGGAATGTTCAAATCTGTGAGTTGAATGCACATACCACAAAGAAGTTTCAGAGAATGCTTCTGTCTACTTGTTATGTGAAGATATTTCCTTTCCAGTACAGGCCTCAAAGGGCTCCAAATGTCCTCTTGCAGATACTAGCAAAAGAGTGTTTCAAAATTGCTCTACCAAAAATAACGTTCACGTCTCTGAGTTGAGAGCGCACATCATAAAGAAGTTTGTGAGAATGCTTCTGTCTCGTTTTTGTGTGAAGATATCCCGTTTCCAGCAAATTCTTATAAGTGGTCCAAATATCCACATGCAGATTCTACAAAAAGAATGTTTCAAAACTGCTCTAACAAAAGGAATGTTCAACTCTGTGAGTTGAATGCACACATCTCAAAGTGGTTTCCGAGAATGCTTCTCTCTAGGGGTTTTGTGAAGAAATTTCCCTTCCCACAAGACGCCTCAGAGCTCTCCAAACGTCCAGTTGCAGATTATACAAAAACAGTGTGTCTTGGCTGCTCTAAGAAAAGGATTATTCACCTCTGTGAGCTGAATGCAACCAACACAAGGTAGTTTCTGAGAATGCTTCTTTCTATGTTATATGTGAAGATATTTTCTTTTCGAACACAGGCCTCATAGCTTTCCGAATGACCACTTGCATATGCCTTCAAAAAGTGTGTTTCAAAACTGCTCCATGAAAAGAAACGTTAAACTCTGTGAGTTGAATGCACTTATCACAGAGAAGTTAGTGAGAATGCTTCTGTCTAGTTTCGACGTGAACATATTTCCTTTCCACCACAGGCCTCAAAGCGCTCCAAATGTCCACTTGCCGATTCTAGAAAAAGAGTGTTTCAAAATTGCTCTATCAAAAGAAAGGTTCAGCTCTGTGAGCTGAATGCTCCCATCACACAGAAGTTTGTGAGAATGCTTCTGTCTTGTTTTTGTGTGAGGGTGTCCCGTTTCCAACGAATTCCTAGAAGCCGTCCGAATATCAACTTGCACATTCTATAAAAAGAGTGTTTCAAAACTTCTCTGTCAGAAGGAATGTTCAATTCCGTGAGGTGAATGCACACACCACAAATAAATTTCACAGAATGCTTCTGTCTACTTGTTATGTGAAGATATTTCCTTTCCAGCACAGGCCTCAAAGCGCTCCAAATGTCCACTTGCAGATTCTAGAAAAAGAGTGTTTCCAAACTCCTCTAACAAAAGTCAGGTTCACATCTCTGAGTTGAGAGCACACATCACAAAGGAGTTTGTGAGAATGCTTCGGTCTCGTTTTTGTGTGAGGACATCCCATTTCCAGCAAATTCCTATAAGTGGTCGAAATATCCACAGGCAGATTCTACAAAAGGAGTGTTTCAATACTGCTCTAGCTAAAGGAACGTTCAACTCTGTGAGTTGAACGCACACATCACAAAGTGGTTTCCGAGAATGCTTCTCTCTAGGTGTTTTGTGAAGAAACTTCCCTTCCCACCAGAGGCTCAGAGCTCTCCAAATGTCCAATTGCAGATTATACAAAAACAGTGTTTCATGGCTGCTCTAACAAAAGGAATATTCCCCTCTGTGAGTGGAATGCAACCAACACAAAGTAGTTTCTGAGAATTCTTCTTTCTGGGTTATCTGTGAAGATATTGCCTTTTCGAACACAGGCCCCATAGCTTTCCGAATGACCACTTGCCTATACTTCAAACAGTGTGTTTCAAATCTGCTCCATCAAAAGAAACGTTAAACTCCCTGAGTTGAATGCACTTATCACAGAGAAGTTTGTGAGAATGCTTCTGTCTAATTTTCGTGTGAGGGTGTCCCGTTTCCAACGAATTCCTAGAAGCGGTCCAAATTTCCACTTGCAGATTCTACAAAAAGAGTGTTTCAAAATTTCTGTGTCTAAAGGAATGTTCAAGTCTGCGAGTTGAATGCAGAAACCACGAAGAAGATTCAAAGAGTGCTTCTGTCTAATTTTGATGTGAAGATATTTCCTTTCCACCACAGGACTCAAAGCGCTCCAAATGTCCACTTGCCGATTCTAGAAAAACAGTCTTTCAAAATTGCTCTATCAAAAGAAAGGTTCAGCTCTGTGAGCTGAATGCTCACATCACACAGAAGTTTGTGAGAATGCTTCTGTCTTGTTTTTGTGGGAGGGTGTCCCGTTTCCAACGAATTCCTAGAAGCCGTCCAAATATCCCCTTGCACATTCTATAAAAAGAGTGTTTCAAATCTTCTCTGACAAAAGGAATGTCCAAATCCGTGAGTTGAATGCACACACCACAAAGAAGTTTCAGGGAATGCTTCTGTCTACTTGTTATGTGAAGATATTTCCTTACCAGTACAGGCCTCAAAGCGCTCCAAATGTCCTCTTGCGGATTCTAGAAAAAGCGTGTTTCAAAATTGCTCTATCCAAAGTCAGGTTCACATCTCTGAGTTGAGAGCACACATCACAAAGGAGTTTGTGAGAATGCTTCTGTCTCGTTTTTGTGTGAAGATATCCCGTTTCCAGCAAATTCTTATACGTGGTCCAAATATCCACATGCAGATTCTACAAAAAGAATGTTTCAAAACTGCTCTAACAAAAGGAATGTTCAACTCTGTGAGTTGAATGCACACATCTCAAAGTGGTTTCCGAGAATGCTTCTCTCTAGGGGTTTTGTGAAGAAATTTCCCTTCCCACAAGAGGCCTCAGAGCTCTCCAAACGTCCAATTGCAGATTATACAAAAACAGTGTTTCTTGGCTGCCCTAACAAAAGGATTATTCACCTCTGTGTCTTGAATGCTACCAACACAAGGCAGTTTCTGAGCATGCTTCTTTCTATGTTATATGTGAAGATATTTTCTTTTCGAACACAGGCCTGATAGCTTTCCGAATGACCACTTGCATGTACTGCAAAAAGTGTGTTTCAAAACTGCTCCATGAAAGGAAACATTAAACTCTGTGAGTTGAATGCACTTATCACAGAGAAGTTTGTGAGAATGCTTCTGTCTAGTTTTGACGTGAACATATTTCCTTTCCACCACAGGCCTCAAAGCGCTCCAAATGTCCACTTGCTGATTCTAGCAAAAGAGTGTTTCAAAATTGCTCTATCAAAAGAAAGGTTCAGCTCTGTGAGCTGAATGCTCACATCACACAGAAATTTTTAGAATGCTTCTGTCTTGTTTTTGTGTGAGGGTGTCCCGTTTCCAACGAATTCCTAGAAGCCGTCCGAATATCCACTTGCACATTCTATAAAAAGAGTGTTTCAAAATTTCTCTGTCAAAAGGAATGTTCAACTCCGTGAGTTGAATGCACACACCACAAAGAAGTTTCAGAGAATGCTTCTGTCTACTTGTTATGTGAAGATATTTCCTTTCCAGCACAGGACTGAAATCGCTTCAAGTTTCCCCTTGCAGATTCTCGACAAAGAGTGTTTCAAAACCGCTCTATCAAAAGTAAGTTTCACATCTGTGAGATGAGAGCACACATGACAAAGCAGTTTGCGAGAATACTTCTGTCTCGTTTTTGTGTGAGGATATCCTTTTTCCAGCAAATGCCTATAAGTGGCCCAAATATCCACATGCAGATTCTACAAAAAGAGTGTTTCAAAATTGCTCTGACAAAAGGAATTTTCAACTCTGTGAGATGAATGCACACATCGCAAAGTGGTGTCTGAGAATGCTTCCCTGTAGGATTTTTGTGAAGTTATTTCGTTTCCCACCATAGGCCTCAGAGCTCTCCAAATGTCCAAATGCAAATGATACAAAAACAGTGTTTCATGGCTTCTCTAACAAAAGGAATATTCCCCTCTGTGAGTTGAATGCAACCACCACAAAGTAGTTTCTGAGAATGCTTCTTTCTAGGTTATATGTGAAGCTATTCCCTTTTCGACCACAGGCTTCATAGCTTTCCGAATGACCACTTGCATATAATGCAAAAAGCGTGTTTCAAAACTGCTCCATGAAAAGAAACGTTAAACTCTGTTACTTGAATGCACTTAACACAGAGAAGATTGTGAGAACGCTTCTGTCTTGTTTTCGTGTGAAGGTGTCCCGTTTCCAACGAATTCCTATAAGCGGTGCAAATTTCCACTTGCAGATTCTAAATAAAGGGTGTTTCAAAATTTCTCTGTCTAAAGGAATGTTCAACTCTGTGAGTTGAATGCACATACCTCAAAGAAGTTTCAGAGAATGCTTCTGTCTAGTTTTGATGTGAAGATATTTAATTTCCACCACAGGCCTCAAAGCGCTCCAAATATCCAATTGCCGTTTCTAGAAAAAGGGTGTTACAAAATTCCTCTATCAAAAGAAAGGTTCAGCTCTGTGAGCTGAATGCTCACATCACACAGAAGCTTGTGAGAATGCTTCTGTCTTGTTTTCGTGTGAGGGTGTCCCGTTTCCAACGAATTCCTAGAAGCGGTCCAAATATGCACTTGCACATTCTATAAACAGAGTGTTTCAAAAATTCTCGGTCAAAAGGAATGTTCAACTCTGTGGGTTGAATGCACACACCAAAAAAGTTTCAGACAATGCTTCTGTCTACTTGATGTGTGAAGATATTTCCTTTCCAGCACAGGCCTCAAAGCGCTGAATTGTCCACTTGCAGATACTAGAAAAAGAGTGTTTCAAAACTGCCCTATCAAAAGTCATGCTCACATCTCTGAGTTGAGAGCACACATCACAAAGGAGTTTGTGAGAATGGTTCCGTCTCGTTTTTCTGTAAAGATATACCGTTTCCAGCAAATTCCTATAAGTGGTCCAAATATCCACGTGCAGATTCTACAAAAAGAGTGTTTCAAAACTGCTCTAACAAAAGGAATTTTCAACTCTGTGAGATGAATGCACACATCACAAAGTGGTGTCTGAGAATGCTTCTCTGTAGGATTTTTGTGAAGATATGTCGTTTCCCACCATAGGCCTCAGAGCTCTCCAAATGTCCAAATGCAGATTATACAAAAACAGTGTTTCATGGCTTCTCTAACAAAAGGAATATTCCCCTCTGTGAGTTGAATGCAACCAACACAAAGTAGTTTTTGAGAATGCTTCTTTCTAGGTTAGATGTGAAGATATTGCCTTTTCGACCACAGGCCTCATAGCTTTCGGTGTCACCACTTGCATATACAGCAAAAAGCGTGTTTCAAATCTGCTCCATGAAAAGAATCCTGAAACTCTGTGAGTTGAATGCCCTTATCACAGAGAATTTTGTGAGAATGCTTCTGTCTAGTTTTCGTGTGAAGGTGTCTCGTTTCCAACGAATTCCTAAAAGCGGTCAAAATTTCCACCTGCAGATTCTACAAAAAGAGAATTTCATAATTTCTCTCTCCAAAGGAATGTTCAACTCTATGAGTTGAATGCACACACACCAAAAAGAACTTTCAGAGAATGCTTCTGTCAACTTGTTATGTGAAGATATTTCCTTTCCAGCACAGGCCTCAAAGCGCTCCAAATGTCCACTTGCAGATTATACAAAAGCAGTGTTTCATGGCTGCTCTAACCAAAGGAATATTCCCCTCTGTGAGTTGAATGCAACCAACACAAAGTTGTTTGCGAGAATGCTTCTTTCTATGTTATACGTGAAGATATTGTCTTTTCAAACACAGGCCTCATAGCATTCGGAATGACCACTTGCATATACTTCAAAAAGTGTGTTTCAAATCTGCTCCATGAAAAGAAACGTTGAACTCTGTGAGTTGAATGCACTTATCACAGAGAAGTTTGTGAGAATGCTTCTGTCTAGTTTTCGTATGAGGGTGTCCCATTTCCAACGAATTCCTATAAGGGGTCCAAATTTCCACTTGCCGATTCAACAAAAAGAGTGTTTCAAAATTTCTCTGTCTAAAGGAATGTTCAAATCTGTGAGTTGAATGCACACACCACAAAGAAGATTCAGAGAATGCTTCTGTCTAGTTTTGATGTGAAGATATTTCCTTTCCACCACAGGCCACAAAGCGCTCCAAATGTCCACCTGCCGATTCTAGAAAAAGAGTGTTTCAAAATTGCTCTATCAAAAGAAATGTTCAGCTCTGTGAGCTGAATGCTCACATCACACAGAAGTTTGTGAGAATGCTTCTGTCTTGTTTTTGTGTGAGGGTGTCCCGTTTCCAACAAATTCCTAGAAGCCGTCCAAATATCCCCTTCCACATTCTATAAAAAGAGTGTTTCAAATCTTCTCTGATAAAAGGAATGTTCAAATCTGTGAGTTGAATGCACATACCACAAAGAAGTTTCAGAGAATGCTTCTGTCTACTTGTTATGTGAAGATATTTCCTTTCCAGTACAGGCCTCAAAGGGCTCCAAATGTCCTCTTGCAGATACTAGCAAAAGAGTGTTTCAAAATTGCTCTACCAAAAATAACGTTCCCGTCTCTGAGTTGAGAGCGCACATCATAAAGAAGTTTGTGAGAATGCTTCTGTCTCGTTTTTGTGTGAAGATATCCCGTTTCCAGCAAATTCTTATAAGTGGTCCAAATATCCACATGCAGATTCTACAAAAAGAATGTTTCCAAACTGCTCTAACAAAAGGAATGTTCAACTCTGTGAGTTGAATGCACACATCTCAAAGTGGTTTCCGAGAATGCTTCTCTCTAGGGGTTTTGTGAAGAAATTTCCCTTCCCACAAGACGCCTCAGAGCTCTCCAAACGTCCAGTTGCAGATTATACAAAAACAGTGTGTCTTGGCTGCTCTAACAAAAGGATTATTCACCTCTGTGAGCTGAATGCAACCAACACAAGGTAGTTTCTGAGAATGCTTCTTTCTATGTTATATGTGAAGATATTTTCTTTTCGAACACAGGCCTCACAGCTTTCCGAATGACCACTTGCATATGCCTTCAAAAAGTGTGTTTCAAAACTGCTCCATGAAAAGAAACGTTAAACTCTGTGAGTTGAATGCACTTATCACAGAGAAGTTAGTGAGAATGCTTCTGTCTAGTTTTGACGTGAACATATTTCCTTTCCACCACAGGCCTCAAAGTGCTCCAAATGTCCACTTGCTGATTCTAGAAAAAGAGTGTTTCAAAATTGCTCTATCAAAAGAAAGGTTCAGCTCTGTGAGCTGAATGCTCACATCACACAGAAGTTTGTGAGAATGCTTCTGTCTTGTTTTTGTGTGAGGGTGTCCCGTTTCCAACGAATTCCTAGAAGCCGTCCGAATATCAACTTGCACATTCTATAAAAAGAGTGTTTCAAAACTTCTCTGTCAGAAGGAATGTTCAATTCCGTGAGGTGAATGCACACACCACAAATAAATTTCACAGAATGCTTCTGTCTACTTGTTATGTGAAGATATTTCCTTTCCAGCACATTCCTCAAAGCGCTCCAAATGTCCACTTGCAGATTCTAGAAAAACAGTGTTTCCAAACTCCTCTAACAAAAGTCAGGTTCACATCTCTGAGTTGAGAGCACACATCACAAAGGAGTTTGTGAGAATGCTTCTGTCTCGTTTTTGTGTGAGGACATCCCATTTCCTGCAAATTCCTATAAGTGGTCGAAATATCCACAGGCAGATTCTACAAAAGGAGTGTTTCAATACTGCTCTAGCTAAAGGAACGTTCAACTCTGTGAGTTGAACGCACACATCACAAAGTGGTTTCCGAGAATGCTTCTCTCTAGGTGTTTTGTGAAGAAACTTCCCTTCCCACCAGAGGCTCAGAGCTCTCCAAATGTCCAATTGCAGATTGTACAAAAACAGTGTTTCATGGCTGCTCTAACAAAAGGAATATTCCCCTCTGTGAGTAGAATGCAACCAACACAAAGTAGTTTCTGAGAATTCTTCTTTCTGGGTTATCTGTGAAGATATTGCCTTTTCGAACACAGGCCCCATAGCTTTCCGAATGACCACTTGCGTATACTTCAAACAGTGTGTTTCAAATCTGCTCCATCAAAAGAAACGTTAAACTCTCTGAGTTGAATGCACTTATCACAGAGAAGTTTGTGAGAATGCTTCTGTCTAATTTTCGTGTGAGGGTGTCCCGTTTCCAACGAATTCCTAGAAGCGGTCCAAATTTCCACTTGCAGATTCTACAAAAAGAGTGTTTCAAAATTTCTGTGTCTAAAGGAATGTTCAAGTCTGCGAGTTGGATGCAGAAACCACGAAGAAGATTCAGAGAGTGCTTCTGTCTAATTTTGATGTGAAGATATTTCCTTTCCACCACAGGACTCAAAGCGCTCCAAATGTCCACTTGCCGATTCTAGAAAAACAGTCTTTCAAAATTGCTCTATCAAAAGAAAGGTTCAGCTCTGTGAGCTGAATGCTCACATCACACAGAAGTTTGTGAGAATGCTTCTGTCTTGTTTTTGTGTGAGGGTGTCCCGTTTCCAACGAATTCCTAGAAGCCGTCCAAATATCCCCTTGCACATTCTATAAAAAGAGTGTTTCAAATCTTCTCTGACAAAAGGAATGTTCAAATCTGTGAGTTGAATGCACACACCACAAAGAAGTTTCAGGGAATGCTTCTGTCTACTTGTTATGTGAAGATATTTCCTTACCAGTACAGGCCTCAAAGCGCTCCAAATGTCCTCTTGCGGATTCTAGAAAAAGCGTGTTTCAAAATTGCTCTATCCAAAGTCAGGTTCACATCACTGAGTTGAGAGCACACATCACAAAGGAGTTTGTGAGAATGCTTCTGTCTCGTTTTTGTGTGAAGATATCCCGTTTCCAGCAAATTCTTATACGTGGTCCAAATATCCACATGCAGATTCTACAAAAAGAATGTTTCAAAACTGCTCTAACAAAAGGAATGTTCAACTCTGTGAGTTGAATGCACACATCTCAAAGTGGTTTCCGAGAATGCTTCTCTCTAGGGGTTTTGTGAAGAAATTTCCCTTCCCACAAGAGGCCTCAGAGCTCTCCAAACGTCCAATTGCAGATTATACAAAAACAGTGTTTCTTGGCTGCCCTAACAAAAGGATTATTCACCTCTGTGACTTGAATGCCACCAACACAAGGCAGTTTCTGAGAATGCTTCTTTCTATGTTATATGTGAAGATATTTTCTTTTCGAACACAGGCCTGATAGCTTTCCGAATGACCACTTGCATGTACTGCAAAAAGTGTGTTTCAAAACTGCTCCATGAAAGGAAACATTAAACTCTGTGAGTTGAATGCACTTATCACAGAGAAGTTTGTGAGAATGCTTCTGTCTAGTTTTGACGTGAACATATTTCCTTTCCACCACAGGCCTCAAAGCGCTGCAAATGTCCACTTGCTGATTCTAGCAAAAGAGTGTTTCAAAATTGCTCTATCAAAAGAAAGGTTCAGCTCTGTGAGCTGAATGCTCACATCACACAGAAATTTTTAGAATGCTTCTGTCTTGTTTTTGTGTGAGGGTGTCCCCTTTCCAACGAATTCCTAGAAGCCGTCCGAATATCCACTTGCACATTCTATAAAAAGAGTGTTTCAAAATTTCTCTGTCAAAAGGAATGTTCAACTCCGTGAGTTGAATGCACACACCACAAAGAAGTTTCAGAGAATGCTTCTGTCTACTTGTTATGTGAAGATATTTCCTTTCCAGCACAGGACTGAAATCGCTTCAAGTTTCCCCTTGCAGATTCTCGACAAAGAGTGTTTCAAAACCGCTCTATCAAAAGTAAGTTTCACATCTGTGAGATGAGAGCACACATGACAAAGCAGTTTGCGAGAATACTTCTGTCTCGTTTTTGTGTGAGGATATCCTTTTTCCAGCAAATGCCTATAAGTGGCCCAAATATCCACATGCAGATTCTACAAAAAGAGTGTTTCAAAATTGCTCTGACAAAAGGAATTTTCAACTCTGTGAGATGAATGCACACATCGCAAAGTGGTGTCTGAGAATGCTTCCCTGTAGGATTTTTGTGAAGTTATTTCGTTTCCCACCATAGGCCTCAGAGCTCTCCAAATGTCCAAATGCAGATGATACAAAAACAGTGTTTCATGGCTTCTCTAACAAAAGGAATATTCCCCTCTGTGAGTTGAATGCAACCACCACAAAGTAGTTTCTGAGAATGCTTCTTTCTAGGTTATATGTGAAGCTATTCCCTTTTCGACCACAGGCTTCATAGCTTTCCGAATGACCACTTGCATATAATGCAAAAAGCGTGTTTCAAAACTGCTCCATGAAAAGAAACGTTAAACTCTGTTACTTGAATGCACTTAACACAGAGAAGATTGTGAGAACGCTTCTGTCTTGTTTTCGTGTGAAGGTGTCCCGTTTCCAACGAATTCCTATAAGCGGTGCAAATTTCCACTTGCAGATTCTAAATAAAGGGTGTTTCAAAATTTCTCTGTCTAAAGGAATGTTCAACTCTGTGAGTTGAATGCACATACCTCAAAGAAGTTTCAGAGAATGCTTCTGTCTAGTTTTGATGTGAAGATATTTAATTTCCACCACAGGCCTCAAAGCGCTCCAAATATCCAATTGCCGTTTCTAGAAAAAGGGTGTTACAAAATTCCTCTATCAAAAGAAAGGTTCAGCTCTGTGAGCTGAATGCTCACATCACACAGAAGCTTGTGAGAATGCTTCTGTCTTGTTTTCGTGTGAGGGTGTCCCGTTTCCAACGAATTCCTAGAAGCGGTCCAAATATGCACTTGCACATTCTATAAACAGAGTGTTTCATAAATTCTCGGTCAAAAGGAATGTTCAACTCTGTGGGTTGAATGCACACACCAAAAAAGTTTCAGACAATGCTTCTGTCTACTTGATGTGTGAAGATATTTCCTTTCCAGCACAGACCTCAAAGCGCTGAATTGTCCACTTGCAGATACTAGAAAAAGAGTGTTTCAAAACTGCCCTATCAAAAGTCATGCTCACATCTCTGAGTTGAGAGCACACATCACAAAGGAGTTTGTGAGAATGGTTCCGTCTCGTTTTTCTGTAAAGATATACCGTTTCCAGCAAATTCCTATAAGTGGTCCAAATATCCACGTGCAGATTCTACAAAAAGAGTGTTTCAAAACTGCTCTAACAAAAGGAATTTTCAACTCTGTGAGATGAATGCACACATCACAAAGTGGTGTCTGAGAATGCTTCTCTGTAGGATTTTTGTGAAGATATGTCGTTTCCCACCATAGGCCTCAGAGCTCTCCAAATGTCCAAATGCAGATTATACAAAAACAGTGTTTCATGGCTTCTCTAACAAAAGGAATATTCCCCTCTGTGAGTTGAATGCAACCAACACAAAGTAGTTTTTGAGAATGCTTCTTTCTAGGTTAGATGTGAAGATATTGCCTTTTCGACCACAGGCCTCATAGCTTTCGGTGTGACCACTTGCATATACAGCAAAAAGCGTGTTTCAAATCTGCTCCATGAAAAGAATCCTGAAACTCTGTGAGTTGAATGCCCTTATCACAGAGAATTTTGTGAGAATGCTTCTGTCTAGTTTTCGTGTGAAGGTGTCTCGTTTCCAACGAATTCCTAAAAGCGGTCAAAATTTCCACCTGCAGATTCTACAAAAAGAGAATTTCATAATTTCTCTCTCCAAAGGAATGTTCAACTCTATGAGTTGAATGCACACACACCAAAAAGAACTTTCAGAGAATGCTTCTGTCAACTTGTTATGTGAAGATATTTCCTTTCCAGCACAGGCCTCAAAGCGCTCCAAATGTCCACTTGCAGATTATACAAAAGCAGTGTTTCATGGCTGCTCTAACCAAAGGAATATTCCCCTCTGTGAGTTGAATGCAACCAACACAAAGTTGTTTGCGAGAATGCTTCTTTCTATGTTATACGTGAAGATATTGTCTTTTCAAACACAGGCCTCATAGCATTCGGAATGACCACTTGCATATACTTCAAAAAGTGTGTTTCAAATCTGCTCCATGAAAAGAAACGTTGAACTCTGTGAGTTGAATGCACTTATCACAGAGAAGTTTGTGAGAATGCTTCTGTCTAGTTTTCGTATGAGGGTGTCCCATTTCCAACGAATTCCTATAAGGGGTCCAAATTTCCACTTGCCGATTCAACAAAAAGAGTGTTTCAAAATTTCTCTGTCTAAAGGAATGTTCAAATCTGTGAGTTGAATGCACACACCACAAAGAAGATTCAGAGAATGCTTCTGTCTAGTTTTGATGTGAAGATATTTCCTTTCCACCACAGGCCACAAAGCGCTCCAAATGTCCACCTGCCGATTCTAGAAAAAGAGTGTTTCAAAATTGCTCTATCAAAAGAAATGTTCAGCTCTGTGAGCTGAATGCTCACATCACACAGAAGTTTGTGAGAATGCTTCTGTCTTGTTTTTGTGTGAGGGTGTCCCGTTTCCAACAAATTCCTAGAAGCCGTCCAAATATCCCCTTCCACATTCTATAAAAAGAGTGTTTCAAATCTTCTCTGATAAAAGGAATGTTGAAATCTGTGAGTTGAATGCACATACCACAAAGAAGTTTCAGAGAATGCTTCTGTCTACTTGTTATGTGAAGATATTTCCTTTCCAGTACAGGCCTCAAAGGGCTCCAAATGTCCTCTTGCAGATACTAGAAAAAGAGTGTTTCAAAGTTGCTCTACCAAAAATAACGTTCCCGTCTCTGAGTTGAGAGCGCACATCATAAAGAAGTTTGTGAGAATGCTTCTGTCTCGTTTTTGTGTGAAGATATCCCGTTTCCAGCAAATTCTTATAAGTGGTCCAAATATCCACATGCAGATTCTACAAAAAGAATGTTTCAAAACTGCTCTAACAAAAGGAATGTTCAACTCTGTGAGTTGAATGCACACATCTCAAAGTGGTTTCCGAAAATGCTTCTCTCTATGTGTTTTGTGAAGAAATTTCCCTTCCCGCAAGACGCCTCAGAGCTCTCCAAACGTCCAGTTGCAGATTATACAAAAACAGTGTGTCTTGGCTGCTCTAACAAAAGGATTATTCACCTCTGTGAGTTGAATGCAACCAACACAAGGTAGTTTCTGAGGATGCTTCTTTCTATGTTATATGTGAAGATATTTTCTTTTCGAACACAGGCCTCACAGCTTTCCGAATGACCACTTGCATATGCCTTCAAAAAGTGTGTTTCAAAACTGCTCCATGAAAAGAAACGTTAAACTCTGTGAGTTGAATGCACTTATCACAGAGAAGTTAGTGAGAATGCTTCTGTCTAGTTTTGACGTGAACATATTTCCTTTCCACCACAGGCCTCAAAGCGCTCCAAATGTCCACTTGCCGATTCTAGAAAAAGAGTGTTTCAAAATTGCTCTATCAAAAGAAAGGTTCAGCTCTGTCAGCTGAATGCTCACATCACACAGAAGTTTGTGAGAATGCTTCTGTCTTGTTTTTGTGTGAGGGTGTCCCGTTTCCAACGAATTCCTAGAAGCCGTCCGAATATCAACTTGCACATTCTATAAAAAGAGTGTTTCAAAACTTCTCTGTCAGAAGGAATGTTCAATTCCGTGAGGTGAATGCACACACCACAAATAAATTTCACAGAATGCTTCTGTCTACTTGTTATGTGAAGATATTTCCTTTCCAGCACATTCCTCAAAGCGCTCCAAATGTCCACTTGCAGATTCTAGAAAAACAGTGTTTCCAAACTCCTCTAACAAAAGTCAGGTTCACATCTCTGAGTTGAGAGCACACATCACAAAGGAGTTTGAGAGAATGCTTCTGTCTCGTTTTTGTGTGAGGACATCCCATTTCCTGCAAATTCCTATAAGTGGTCGAAATATCCACAGGCAGATTCTACAAAAGGAGTGTTTCAATACTGCTCTAGCTAAAGGAACGTTCAACTCTGTGAGTTGAACGCACACATCACAAAGTGGTTTCCGAGAATGCTTCTCTCTAGGTGTTTTGTGAAGAAACTTCCCTTCCCACCAGAGGCTCAGAGCTCTCCAAATGTCCAATTGCAGATTATACAAAAACAGTGTTTCATGGCTGCTCTAACAAAAGGAATATTCCCCTCTGTGAGTGGAATGCAACCAACACAAAGTAGTTTCTGAGAATTCTTCTTTCTGGGTTATCTGTGAAGATATTGCCTTTTCGAACACAGGCCCCATAGCTTTCCGAATGACCACTTGCATATACTTCAAACAGTGTGTTTCAAATCTGCTCCATCAAAAGAAACGTTAAACTCTCTGAGTTGAATGCACTTATCACAGAGAAGTTTTTGAGAATGCTTCTGTCTAGTTTTCGTGTGAGGGTGTCCCGTTTCCAACGAATTCCTAGAAGCGGTCCAAATTTCCACTTGCAGATTCTACAAAAAGAGTGTTTCAAAATTTCTGTGTCTAAAGGAATGTTCAAGTCTGCGAGTTGAATGCAAAAACCACGAAGAAGATTCAGAGAGTGCTTCTGTCTAATTTTGATGTGAAGATATTTCCTTTCCACCACAGGACTCAAAGCGCTCCAAATGTCCACTTGCCGATTCTAGAAAAACAGTCTTTCAAAATTGCTCTATCAAAAGAAAGGTTCAGCTCTGTGAGCTGAATGCTCACATCACACAGAAGTTTGTGAGAATGCTTCTGTCTTGTTTTTGTGTGAGGGTGTCCCGTTTCCAACGAATTCCTAGAAGCCGTCCAAATATCCCCTTGCACATTCTATAAAAAGAGTGTTTCAAATCTTCTCTGACAAAAGGAATGTTCAAATCTGTGAGTTGAATGCACACACCACAAAGAAGTTTCAGGGAATGCTTCTGTCTACTTGTTATGTGAAGATATTTCCTTACCAGTACAGGCCTCAAAGCGCTCCAAATGTCCTCTTGCAGATTCTAGAAAAAGCGTGTTTCAAAATTGCTCTATCCAAAGTCAGGTTCACATCACTGAATTGAGAGCACACATCACAAAGGAGTTTGTGAGAATGCTTCTGTCTCGTTTTTGTGTGAAGATATCCCGTTTCCAGCAAATTCTTATACGTGGTCCAAATATCCACATTCAGATTCTACAAAAAGAATGTTTCAAAACTGCTCTAACAAAAGGAATGTTCAACTCTGTGAGTTGAATGCACACATCTCAAAGTGGTTTCCGAGAATGCTTCTCTCTAGGGGTTTTGTGAAGGAATTTCCCTTCCCACAAGAGGCCTCAGAGCTCTCCAAACGTCCAATTGCAGATTATACAAAAACAGTGTTTCTTGGCTGCCCTAACAAAAGGATTATTCACCTCTGTGACTTGAATGCCACCAACACAAGGCAGTTTCTGAGAATGCTTCTTTCTATGTTATATGTGAAGATATTTTCTTTTCGAACACAGGCCTGATAGCTTTCCGAATGACCACTTGCATGTACTGCAAAAAGTGTGTTTCAAAACTGCTCCATGAAAGGAAACATTAAACTCTGTGAGTTGAATGCACTTATCACAGAGAAGTTTGTGAGAATGCTTCTGTCTAGTTTTGACGTGAACATATTTCCTTTCCACCACAGGACTCAAAGCGCTCCAAATGTCCACTTGCTGATTCTAGCAAAAGAGTGTTTCAAAATTGCTCTATCAAAAGAAAGGTTCAGCTCTGTGAGCTGAATGCTCACATCACACAGAAATTTTTAGAATGCTTCTGTCTTGTTTTTGTGTGAGCGTGTCCCGTTTCCAACGAATTCCTAGAAGCCGTCCGAATATCCACTTGCACATTCTATAAAAAGAGTGTTTCAAAATTTCTCTGTCAAAAGGAATGTTCAACTCCGTGAGTTGAATGCACACACCACAAAGAAGTTTCAGAGAATGCTTCTGTCTACTTGTTATGTGAAGATATTTCCTTTCCAGCACAGGACTGAAATCGCTTCAAGTTTCCCCTTGCAGATTCTCGACAAAGAGTGTTTCAAAACCGCTCTATCAAAAGTAAGTTTCACATCTGTGAGATGAGAGCACACATGACAAAGCAGTTTGCGAGAATACTTCTGTCTCGTTTTTGTGTGAGGATATCCTTTTTCCAGCAAATGCCTATAAGTGGCCCAAATATCCACATGCAGATTCTACAAAAAGAGTGTTTCAAAATTGCTCTGACAAAAGGAATTTTCAACTCTGTGAGATGAATGCACACATCGCAAAGTGGTGTCTGAGAATGCTTCCCTGTAGGATTTTTGTGAAGTTATTTCGTTTCCCACCATAGGCCTCTGAGCTCTCCAAATGTCCAAATGCAGATGATAGAAAAACAGTGTTTCATGGCT
Source organism: Pongo abelii (assembly GCF_028885655.2). Lineage (NCBI taxonomy): Eukaryota > Metazoa > Chordata > Mammalia > Primates > Hominidae > Pongo > Pongo abelii. The sequence continues at coordinate 32,728,068 of NC_072005.2, read as the reverse complement.
TCTCTAACAAAAGGAATATTCCCCTCTGTGAGTTGAATGCAACCACCACAAAGTAGTTTCTGAGAATGCTTCTTTCTAGGTTATATGTGAAGCTATTCCCTTTTCGACCACAGGCTTCATAGCTTTCCGAATGACCACTTGCATATAATGCAAAAAGCGTGTTTCAAAACTGCTCCATGAAAAGAAACGTTAAACTCTGTTACTTGAATGCACTTAACACAGAGAAGATTGTGAGAACGCTTCTGTCTTGTTTTCGTGTGAAGGTGTCCCGTTTCCAACGAATTCCTATAAGCGGTGCAAATTTCCACTTGCAGATTCTAAATAAAGGGTGTTTCAAAATTTCTCTGTCTAAAGGAATGTTCAACTCTGTGAGTTGAATGCACATACCTCAAAGAAGTTTCAGAGAATGCTTCTGTCTAGTTTTGATGTGAAGATATTTAATTTCCACCACAGGCCTCAAAGCGCTCCAAATATCCAATTGCCGTTTCTAGAAAAAGGGTGTTACAAAATTCCTCTATCAAAAGAAAGGTTCAGCTCTGTGAGCTGAATGCTCACATCACACAGAAGTTTGTGAGAATGCTTCTGTCTTGTTTTCGTGTGAGGGTGTCCCGTTTCCAACGAATTCCTAGAAGCGGTCCAAATATGCACTTGCACATTCTATAAACAGAGTGCTTCAAAAATTCTCTGTCAAAAGGAATGTTCAACTCTGTGGGTTGAATGCACACACCAAAAAAGTTTCAGACGATGCTTCTGTCTACTTGATGTGTGAAGATATTTCCTTTCCAGCACAGGCCTCAAAGCGCCGAATTGTCCACTTGCAGATACTAGAAAAAGAGTGTTTCAAAACTGCCCTATCAAAAGTCATGCTCACATCTCTGAGTTGAGAGCACACATCACAAAGGAGTTTGTGAGAATGGTTCCGTCTCGTTTTTCTGTAAAGATATACCGTTTCCAGCAAATTCGTATAAGTGGTCCAAATATCCACATGCAGATTCTACAAAAAGAGTGTTTCAAAACTGCTCTAACAAAAGGAATTTTCAGCTCTGTGAGATGAATGCACACATCGCAAAGTGGTGTCTGAGAATGCTTCTCTGTAGGATTTTTGTGAAGATATGTCGTTTCCCACCATAGGCCTCAGAGCTCTCCAAATGTCCAAATGCAGATTATACAAAAACAGTGTTTCATGGCTTCTCTAACAAAAGGAATATTCCCCTCTGTGAGTTGAATGCAACCAACACAAAGTAGTTTTTGAGAATGCTTCTTTCTAGGTTAGATGTGAAGATATTGCCTTTTCGACCACAGGCCTCATAGCTTTCGGTGTCACCACTTGCATATACAGCAAAAAGCGTGTTTCAAATCTGCTCCATGAAAAGAATCCTGAAACTCTGTGAGTTGAATGCCCTTATCACAGAGAATTTTGTGAGAATGCTTCTGTCTAGTTTTCGTGTGAAGGTGTCTCGTTTCCAACGAATTCCTAAAAGCGGTCAAAATTTCCACCTGCAGATTCTACAAAAAGAGAATTTCATAATTTGTCTCTCAAAAGGAATGTTCAACTCTATGAGTTGAATGCACACACCAAAAAGAACTTTCAGAGAATGCTTCTGTCAACTTGTTATGTGAAGATATTTCCTTTCCAGCACAGGCCTCAAAGCGCTCCAAATGTCCACTTGCAGATTATACAAAAACACTGTTTCATGGCTGCTCTAACAAAAGGAATATTCCCCTCTGTGACTTGAATGCAACCAACACAAAGTTGTTTGCGAGAATGCTTCTTTCTATGTTATATGTGAAGATATTGTCTTTTCAAACACAGGCCTCATAGCTTTCGGAATGACCACTTGCATATACTTCAAAAAGTGCGTTTCAATACTGCTCCATGAAAAGAAACGTTAAACTCTGTGAGTTGAATGCACTTATCACAGAGAAGTTTGTCAGAATGCTTCTGTCTAGTTTTCGTATGAGGGTGTCCCATTTCCAACGAATTTCTAGAAGGGGTCCAAATTTCCACTTGCCGATTCAACAAAAAGAGTGTTTCAAAATTTCTCTGTCTAAAGGAATGTTCAAATCTGTGAGTTGAAAGCACACACCACAAAGAAGATTTAGAGAATGCTTCTGTCTAGTTTTGATGGGAAGATATTTCCTTTCCACCACAGGCCACAAAGCGCTCCAAATGTCCACTTACCGATTCTAGAAAAAGAGTGTTTCAAAATTGCTCTATCAAAGGAAGTGTTCAGCTCTGTGAGCTGAATGCTCACATCACACAGAAGTTTGTGAGAATGCTTCTGTCTTGTTTATGTGTGAGGGTGTCCCGTTTCCAACGAATTCCTGGAAGCCGTCCGAATATCCACTTGCACATTCTATAAAAAGAGTGTTTCAAAATTTCTCTGTCAAAAGGAATGTTCAACTCCGTGAGTTGAATGCACACACCACAAAGAAGTTTCAGAGAATGCTTCTGTCTACTTGTTATGTGAAGATATTTCCTTTCCAGCACAGGACTGAAATCGCTTCAAGTGTCCCCTTGCAGATCCTCGACAAAGAGTGTTTCAAAACTGCTCTATCAATAGTAAGTTTCACATCTGTGAGATGAGAGCTCACATGACAAAGGAGTTTGCGACAATACTACTGTCTCGTTTTTGTGTGAGGATATCCTTTTTCCAGCAAATGCCTATAAGTGGTCCAAATATCCACATGCAGATACTACAAAATAGTGTTTCAAAATTGCTCTAACAAAAGGAATGTTCAATTCTCTGAGTTGAATGGACAATCACCAAGTGGTTTCTGAGAATGCTTCCCTGTAGGGTTTTTGTGAAGTTATTTCGTTTCCCACCATAGGCCTCAGAGCTCTCCAAAGGTCCAAATGCAGATTATACAAAAACAGTGTTTCATCCTTCTCTAACAAAAGGAATATTCCCCTCTGTGAGTGGAATGCAACCAACACAAAGTAGTTTCTGAGAATTGTTCTTTCTGGGTTATATGTGAAGATATTGCCTTATCGAACACAGGCCTCATAGCTTTCCGAATGACCACTTGCATATACTTCAAACAGTGTGTTTCAAATCTGCTGCATGAAAAGAAACGTTAAACGCTCTGAGTTGAATGCACTTATCACAGAGAAGTTTGTGAGAATACTTCTGTCTAGTTTTCGTGTGAGGGTGTCCCGTTTCCAACGAATTCCTAGAAGCGGTCCAAATTTCCGCTTGCAGATTCTACAAAAAGATTGTTTCAAAATTTCTCTGTCTAAAGGAATGTTCAAGTCTGCGAGTTGAATGCACAAACCACAAAGAAGATTCAGAGAGTGCTTCTGTCTAATTTTGATGTGAAGATATTTCCTTTCCACCTCAAGACTCAAAACGCTCCAAATGTCCACTTGCCAATTCTAGAAAAACAGTCTTTCAAAAATGCTCTATCAAAAGAAAGGTTCAGCTCTGTGAGCTGAATGCTCACATCACACAGAAGTTTGTGAGAATGCTTCTGTCTTGTTTTTGTGTGAGAGTGTCCCGTTTCCAACGAATTCCTAGAAGCCGTCCAAATATCCCCTTGCACATTCTATAAAAAGAGTGTTTCAAATCTTCTCTGATAAAAGGAATGTTCAAATCTGTGAGTTGAATGCACACACCACAAAGAAGTCTCAGGGAATGCTTCTGTCTACTTGTTATGTGAAGATATTTCCTTTCCAGTACGGGCCTCAAAGCGCTCCAAATGTCCTCTTGCGGATTCTAGAAAAAGAGTGTTTCAAAATTGCTCTATCAAAAGTCAGGTTCAGATCTCTGAGTTGAGAGCACTCATCACAAAGGAGTTTGTGAGAATGCTTCTGTCTCGTTTTTGTGTGAAGATATCCCGTTTCCAGCAAATTCTTATACGTGGTACAAATATCCACATGCAGATTCCACAAAAAGAATGTTTCAAAACTGCTGTAACAAAAGGAATGTTCAACTCCGTGAGTTGAATGCACACATCTCAAAGTGGTTTCCGAGAATGCTTCTCTCTAGGTGTTTTGAGAAGAAATTTCCCTTCCCATAAGAGGCCTCAGAGCTCTCCAAACGTCCAATTGCAGATTATACAAAAACAGAGTTTCTTGGCTGCTCTAACAAAAGGATTATTCACCTCTGTGAGTTGAATGCAACCAACACAAGGCAGTTTCGGAGAATGATTCTTTCTATGCTATATGTGAAGATATTTTCTTTTCGAACACAGGCCTCATAGCTTTCCGAATGACCACTTGCATCTACTGCAAAAAGTGTGTTTCAAAACTGCTCCATGAAAGGAAACATTAAACTCTGTGAGTTGAATGCACTTATCACAGAGAAGTTTGTGAGAATGATTCTGTCTAGTTTTGACGTGAACATATTTCCTTTCCACCACAGGCCTCAAAGCGCTCCAAATGTCCACTTGCCGATTCTAGAAAAAGAGTGTTTCAAAATTGCTCTATCAAAAGAAAGGTTCAGCTCTGTGAGCTGAATGCTCACATCACACAGAAGTTTGTGAGACTCCTTCTGTCTTGTTTTTGTGTGGGGGTGTCCCGTTTCCAACGAATTCCTAGAAGCCGTCCGAATATCCCCTTGCACATTCTATAAAAAGAGTGTTTCAAAATTTCCGTGTCAAAAGGAATGTTCAACTCCGTGAGTTGAATGCACACACCACAAAGAAGTTTCAGAGAATGCTTCTGTCTACTTGTTATGTGAAGATATTTCCTTTCCAGCACAGGACTGAAATCGCTTCAAGTGTCCCCTTGCAGATTCTCGACAAAGAGTGTTTCAAAACTGCTCTATCAAAAGTAAGTTTCACATCTGTGAGATGAGAGCACACATGACAAAGGAGTTTGCGAGAATACTTCTGTCTCGTTTTTGTGTGAGGATATCCTTTTTCCAGCAAATGCCTATAAGTGGTCCAAATATCCACATGCAGATTCTACAAAAAGAGTGTTTCAAAATTGCTCTGACAAAAGGAATGTTCAATTCTCTGAGTTGAATGCGCACATCACCAAGTGGTTTCTGAGAATGCTTCCCTGTAGGATTTTTGTGAAGTTATTTCGTTTCCCACCATAGGCCTCTGAGCTCTCCAAATGTCCAAATGCAGATGATAGAAAAACAGTGTTTCATGGCTTCTCTAACAAAAGGAATATTCCCCTCTGTGAGTTGAATGCAACCACCACAAAGTAGTTTCTGAGAATGCTTCTTTCTAGGTTATATGTGAAGCTATTCCCTTTTCGACCACAGGCTTCATAGCTTTCCGAATGACCACTTGCATATAATGCAAAAAGCGTGTTTCAAAACTGCTCCATGAAAAGAAACGTTAAACTCTGTTACTTGAATGCACTTAACACAGAGAAGATTGTGAGAACGCTTCTGTCTTGTTTTCGTGTGAAGGTGTCCCGTTTCCAACGATTTCCTATGAGAGGTGCAAATTTCCACTTGCAGATTCTAAATAAAGGGTGTTTCAAAATTTCTCTGTCTAAAGGAATGTTCAACTCTGTGAGTTGAATGCACATACCTCAAAGAAGTTTCAGAGAATGCTTCTGTCTAGTTTTGATGTGAAGATATTTAATTTCCACCACAGGCCTCAAAGCGCTCCAAATATCCAATTGCCGTTTCTAGAAAAAGGGTGTTACAAAATTCCTCTATCAAAAGAAAGGTTCAGCTCTGTGAGCTGAATGCTCACATCACACAGAAGTTTGTGAGAATGCTTCTGTCTTGTTTTCGTGTGAGGGTGTCCCGTTTCCAACGAATTCCTAGAAGCGGTCCAAATATGCACTTGCACATTCTATAAACAGAGTGCTTCAAAAATTCTCTGTCAAAAGGAATGTTCAACTCTGTGGGTTGAATGCACACACCAAAAAAGTTTCAGACGATGCTTCTGTCTACTTGATGTGTGAAGATATTTCCTTTCCAGCACAGGCCTCAAAGCGCCGAATTGTCCACTTGCAGATACTAGAAAAAGAGTGTTTCAAAACTGCCCTATCAAAAGTCATGCTCACATCTCTGAGTTGAGAGCACACATCACAAAGGAGTTTGTGAGAATGGTTCCGTCTCGTTTTTCTGTAAAGATATACCGTTTCCAGCAAATTCGTATAAGTGGTCCAAATATCCACATGCAGATTCTACAAAAAGAGTGTTTCAAAACTGCTCTAACAAAAGGAATTTTCAACTCTGTGAGATGAATGCACACATCGCAAAGTGGTGTCTGAGAATGCTTCTCTGTAGGATTTTTGTGAAGATATGTCGTTTCCCACCATAGGCCTCAGAGCTCTCCAAATGTCCAAATGCAGATTATACAAAAACAGTGTTTCATGGCTTCTCTAACAAAAGGAATATTCCCCTCTGTGAGTTGAATGCAACCAACACAAAGTAGTTTTTGAGAATGCTTCTTTCTAGGTTAGATGTGCAGATATTGCCTTTTCGACCACAGGCCTCATAGCTTTCGGTGTCACCACTTGCATATACAGCAAAAAGCGTGTTTCAAATCTGCTCCATGAAAAGAATCCTGAAACTCTGTGAGTTGAATGCCCTTATCACAGAGAATTTTGTGAGAATGCTTCTGTCTAGTTTTCGTGTGAAGGTGTCTCGTTTCCAACGAATTCCTAAAAGCGGTCAAAATTTCCACCTGCAGATTCTACAAAAAGAGAATTTCATAATTTGTCTCTCAAAAGGAATGTTCAACTCTATGAGTTGAATGCACACACCAAAAAGAACTTTCAGAGAATGCTTCCGTCAACATGTTATGTGAAGATATTTCCTTTCCAGCACAGGCCTCAAAGCGCTCCAAATGTCCACTTGCAGATTATACAAAAACACTGTTTCATGGCTGCTCTAACAAAAGAAATATTCCCCTCTGTGAGTTGAATGCAACCAACACAAAGTTGTTTGCGAGAATGCTTCTTTCTATGTTATATGTGAAGATATTGTCATTTCAAACACAGGCCTCATAGCTTTCGGAATGACCACTTGCATATACTTCAAAAAGTGCGTTTCAATACTGCTCCATGAAAAGAAACGTTAAACTCTGTGAGTTGAATGCACTTATCACAGAGAAGTTTGTCAGAATGCTTCTGTCTAGTTTTCGTATGAGGGTGTCCCATTTCCAACGAATTTCTAGAAGGGGTCCAAATTTCCACTTGCCGATTCAACAAAAAGAGTGTTTCAAAATTTCTCTGTCTAAAGGAATGTTCAAATCTGTGAGTTGAATGCACACACCACAAAGAAGATTCAGAGAATGCTTCTGTCTAGTTTTGACGGGAAGATATTTCCTTTCCACCACAGGCCACAAAGCGCTCCAAATGTCCACTTACCGATTCTAGAAAAAGAGTGTTTCAAAATTGCTCTATCAAAGGAAGTGTTCAGCTCTGTGAGCTGAATGCTCACATCACACAGAAGTTTGTGAGAATGCTTCTGTCTTGTTTTTGTGTGAGGGTGTCCCGTTTCCAACGAATTCCTGGAAGCCGTCCGAATATCCACTTGCACATTCTATAAAAAGAGTGTTTCAAAATTTCTCTGTCAAAAGGAATGTTCAACTCCGTGAGTTGAATGCACACACCACAAAGAAGTTTCAGAGAATGCTTCTGTCTACTTGTTATGTGAAGATATTTCCTTTCCAGCACAGTACTGAAATCGCTTCAAGTGTCCCCTTGCAGATTCTCGACAAAGAGTGTTTCAAAACTGCTCTATCAATAGTAAGTTTCACATCTGTGAGATGAGAGCTCACATGACAAAGGAGTTTGCGACAATACTACTGTCTCGTTTTTGTGTGAGGATATCCTTTTTCCAGCAAATGCCTATAAGTGGTCCAAATATCCACATGCAGATACTACAAAAAGAGTGTTTCAAAATTGCTCTAACAAAAGGAATGTTCAATTCTCTGAGTTGAATGGACAATCACCAAGTGGTTTCTGAGAATGCTTCCCTGTAGGATTTTTGTGAAGTTATTTCGTTTCCCACCATAGGCCTCAGAGCTCTCCAAAGGTCCAAATGCAGATTATACAAAAACAGTGTTTCATCCTTCTCTAACAAAAGGAATATTCCCCTCTGTGAGTGGAATGCAACCAACACAAAGTAGTTTCTGAGAATTGTTCTTTCTGGGTTATATGTGAAGATATTGCCTTTTCGAACACAGGCCTCATAGCTTTCCGAATGACCACTTGCATATACTTCAAACAGTGTGTTTCAAATCTGCTGCATGAAAAGAAACGTTAAACGCTCTGAGTTGAATGCACTTATCACAGAGAAGTTTGTGAGAATACTTCTGTCTAGTTTTCGTGTGAGGGTGTCCCGTTTCCAACGAATTCCTAGAAGCGGTCCAAATTTCCGCTTGCAGATTCTACAAAAAGATTGTTTCAAAATTTTTCTGTCTAAAGGAATGTTCAAGTCTGCGAGTTGAATGCACAAACCACAAAGAAGATTCAGAGAGTGCTTCTGTCTAATTTTGATGTGAAGATATTTCCTTTCCACCTCAAGACTCAAAACGCTCCAAATGTCCACTTGCCGATTCTAGAAAAACAGTCTTTCAAAATTGCTCTATCAAAAGAAAGGTTCAGCTCTGTGAGCTGAATGCTCACATCACACAGAAGTTTGTGAGAATGCTTCTGTCTTGTTTTTGTGTGAGAGTGTCCCGTTTCCAACGAATTCCTAGAAGCCGTCCAAATATCCCCTTGCACATTCTATAAAAAGAGTGTTTCAAATCTTCTCTGATAAAAGGAATGTTCAAATCTGTGAGTTGAATGCACACACCACAAAGAAGTCTCAGGGAATGCTTCTGTCTACTTGTTATGTGAAGATATTTCCTTTCCAGTATGGGCCTCAAAGCGCTCCAAATGTCCTCTTGCAGATTCTAGAAAAAGAGTGTTTCAAAATTGCTCTATCAAAAGTCAGGTTCAGATCTCTGAGTTGAGAGCACTCATCACAAAGGAGTTTGTGAGAATGCTTCTGTCTCGTTTTTGTGTGAAGATATCCCGTTTCCAGCAAATTCTTATACGTGGTACAAATATCCACATGCAGATTCCACAAAAAGAATGTTTCAAAACTGCTGTAACAAAAGGAATGTTCAACTCCGTGAGTTGAATGCACACATCTCAAAGTGGTTTCCGAGAATGCTTCTCTCTAGGTGTTTTGAGAAGAAATTTCCCTTCCCATAAGAGGCCTCAGAGCTCTCCAAACGTCCAATTGCAGATTATACAAAAACAGAGTTTCTTGGCTGCTCTAACAAAAGGATTATTCACCTCTGTGAGTTGAATGCAACCAACACAAGGCAGTTTCGGAGAAAGATTCTTTCTATGCTATATGTGAAGATATTTTCTTTTCGAACACAGGCCTCATAGCTTTCCGAATGACCACTTGCATGTACTGCAAAAAGTGTGTTTCAAAACTGCTCCATGAAAGGAAACATTAAACTCTGTGAGTTGAATGCACTTATCACAGAGAAGTTTGTGAGAATGATTCTGTCTAGTTTTGACGTGAACATATTTCCTTTCCACCACAGGCCTCAAAGCGCTCCAAATGTCCACTTGCCGATTCTAGAAAAAGAGTGTTTCAAAATTGCTCTATCAAAAGAAAGGTTCAGCTCTGTGAGCTGAATGCTCACATCACACAGAAGTTTGTGAGACTGCTTCTGTCTTGTTTTTGTGTGAGGGTGTCCCGTTTCCAACGAATTCCTAGAAGCCGTCCGAATATCCCCTTGCACATTCTATAAAAAGAGTGTTTCAAAATTTCCGTGTCAAAAGGAATGTTCAACTCCGTGAGTTGAATGCACACACCACAAAGAAGTTTCAGAGAATGCTTCTGTCTACTTGTTATGTGAAGATATTTCCTTTCCAGCACAGGACTGAAATCGCTTCAAGTGTCCCCTTGCAGATTCTCGACAAAGAGTGTTTCAAAACTGCTCTATCAAAAGTAAGTTTCACATCTGTGAGATGAGAGCACACATGACAAAGCAGTTTGCGAGAATACTTCTGTCTCGTTTTTGTGTGAGGATATCCTTTTTCCAGCAAATGCCTATAAGTGGTCCAAATATCCTCATGCAGATTCTACAAAAAGAGTGTTTCAAAATTGCTCTGACAAAAGGAATGTTCAATTCTCTGAGTTGAATACACACATCACCAAGTGGTTTCTGAGAATGCTTCCCTGTAGGATTTTTGTGAAGTTATTTCGTTTCCCACCATAGGCCTCTGAGCTCTCCAAATGTCCAAATGCAGATGATAGAAAAACAGTGTTTCATGGCTTCTCTAACAAAAGGAATATTCCCCTCTGTGAGTTGAATGCAACCACCACAAAGTAGTTTCTGAGAATGCTTCTTTCTAGGTTATATGTGAAGCTATTCCCTTTTCGACCACAGGCTTCATAGCTTTCCGAATGACCACTTGCATATAATGCAAAAAGCGTGTTTCAAAACTGCTCCATGAAAAGAAACGTTAAACTCTGTTACTTGAATGCACTTAACACAGAGAAGATTGTGAGAACGCTTCTGTCTTGTTTTCGTGTGAAGGTGTCCCGTTTCCAACGATTTCCTATGAGAGGTGAAAATTTCCACTTGCAGATTCTAAATAAAGGGTGTTTCAAAATTTCTCTGTCTAAAGGAATGTTCAACTCTGTGAGTTGAATGCACATACCTCAAAGAAGTTTCAGAGAATGCTTCTGTCTAGTTTTGATGTGAAGATATTTAATTTCCACCACAGGCCTCAAAGCGCTCCAAATATCCAATTGCCGTTTCTAGAAAAAGGGTGTTACAAAATTCCTCTATCAAAAGAAAGGTTCAGCTCTGTGAGCTGAATGCTCACATCACACAGAAGTTTGTGAGAATGCTTCTGTCTTGTTTTCGTGTGAGGGTGTCCCGTTTCCAACGAATTCCTAGAAGCGGTCCAAATATGCACTTGCACATACTATAAACAGAGTGCTTCAAAAATTCTCTGTCAAAAGGAATGTTCAACTCTGTGGGTTGAATGCACACACCAAAAAAGTTTCAGACAATGCTTCTGTCTACTTGATGTGTGAAGATATTTCCTTTCCAGCACAGGTCTCAAAGCGCTCCAAATGTACACTTGCAGATTCTAGAAAAAGAGTGTTTCAAAACTGCTCTATCAAAAGTCAGGTACACATCTCTGAGTTGAGAGCACACATCACAAAGGAGTTTGTGAGAATGCTTCCGTCTCGTTATTATGTGAAGATATCCCGTTTCCAGCAAATTCCCATAAGTGGTCCAAATATCCACATGCAGATTCTACAAAAAGAGTATTTCAAAACTGCTCTAACAAAAGGAATGTTCAACTCAGTAAGTTGAATGCACACATCACAAAGTGGTTTCCGAGAATGCTTCTCTCTAAGTGTTTTGTGAAGAATTTTCCCTTCCCACCAGAGGCCGCAGGGCTTTCCAAATGTCCAATTGCAAATTATACAAAAGCAGTGTTTCATGGCTGCTCTGACAAAAGGAATATTCCCCTCCGTGAGTTGAATGCAACCAACACAAAGTAGTTTCTTGGAATGCTTCTTTCTAGGTTATATGTGAAGATATTGCCTTTTCGAACACAGGCCTCATAGCTTTCCGAATGACCACTTGCATATACTTCCAAAAGTGTGTTTCAAGACTGCTCCATGTAAAGAAACGTGAAACTCTGTGAGTTGAATTCGCTTATCACAGAGAAGTTTGTGAGAATGCTACTGTCTAGTTTTCGTGTGAGGGTGTCCCGTTTCCAAAGAATTCCTCTCAGCGGTCCCAATTTCCACTTGCAGATTCTACAAAAAGAGTGTTTCAAAATTTCTCTGTCTAAAGGAATGTTCAACTCTGTGAGTTGAATGCACACACCACAAAGATGATTCAGAGAATGCTTCTGTCTAGTTTTGATGTGAAGTTATTTCCTTTCCACCACAGGCCTAAAAGCGCTCCAAATGTCCATTGCCGATTCTAGAAAAAGAGTGTTTCAAAATTGCTCTATCAAAAGAAAGGTTCAGCTGTGTGAGCTGAATGCTCACATCACACAGAAGTTTGTGAGAATGCTACTGTGTAGTTTTCGTGTGAGGGTGTCCCGTTTCCAACGAATTCCTAGAAGCGGTCCAAATTTACAATTGCAGATTCTACAAAAGGAGTGTTTTAAAATTTCTCTGTCTACAGGAATGTTCAACACTGTGAGTTGAATGCACACACCACAATGATGATTCAGAGAATGCTTCTGTCTAGTTTTGAGTTGAAGATATTTCCTTTCCACCACAGGCCTCAAAGCGATCCAAATGTCCACTTGCCGATTCTAGAAAAAGAGTGCTTCCAAGTTGCTCTATCAAAAGAAAGGTTCAGCTCTGTGAGCTGAATTCTCACATCACACAGCAGTTTGTGAGAATGCTTCTGTCTTTTTTTTGCGTGAGGGTGTCCCGTTTCCAACGAATTCCTAGAAGCCGTCCAAATATCCACTTGCACATTCTACAAAAAGAGTGTTTCAAAACTTCACTGTCAAGAGGAATGTTCAACTCTGTGAGCTGAATGAACAAAAAACAAAAAGTGGCAGATAATCCTTCTGTCTACTTGTTATGTGAAGATATTTCCTTTCCAGCACAGGTCTCAAAGCGCTCCAAATATACACTTGCAGATTCTAGAAAAAGAGTGTTTCAAAACTGCTCTATCAAAAGTCAGGTTCACATCTCTGAGTTGAGAGCACTCATCACAAAGGAGTTTGTGAGAATGCTTCTGTCTCGTTATTATGTGATGATATCTCGTATCCAGCAAATTCCTATAAGTGGTCCAAATATCCACATGCAGATTCTACAAAAAGAGTATTTCAAAACTGCTCTAACAAAGAAATGTTCAACTCAGTGAGTTGAATGCACACATCACAAAGTGGATTCTGAGAATGCTTCTCTCTAGGGGTTGTGTGAAGAAATTTCCCTTCCCACCAGAGGCCTCAGAGCTCCCCAAATGTCCACTTGCAGATTATACAAAAACAGTGTTTCATGGCTGCTCTAAGAAAGGAATATTCGACTCTGTGAGTTGAAAGCAACCAACACAGAGTAGTTTTTGAGAATTCTTCTTTCTACGTTATATGTGAAGATATTGCCTTTGCGAACATATGCCTCATAGCTTTCCGAACGACCACTTGCATATACTTCAAAAAATGTGTTTCAAAACTGCTCCATGAAAAGAAAAGTTAAACTCCGTGAGTTGAATGCACTTATCACAGAGAAGTTTGTGAGAATGCTACCGTCTAGTTTTCGTGTGAGGGTGTCCCGTTTTTAAAGACTTCCTCTAAGCGGTCCAAATTTCCACTTGCAGATTCCACAAAAAGAGTGTTTCAAAATTTCTCTGTCTAAAGGAATGTTCAACAGTGAGAGTTGAATGCACACACCACAAAGATGATTCAGAGAATGCTTCTGTCTAGTTTTGAAGTGAAGATATTTCCTTTCCACCGCAGGCCTCAAAGCGCTCCAAATGTCCACTTGCCGATGCTAGAAAAAGAGTGCTTCAAAGTTGCTCTATCAAAAGAATGGTTCAGCTCTGTGAGCTGAATGCTCACATCACACAGAAGCTTGTGAGAATGCTTCTGTCTTGTTTTTGTGTGTGGGTGTCCCGTTTCCAACGAATTCCTAGAAGCGGTCCAAATATCCACTTGCACATTCTACCAAAAGAGTGTTTCAAAACTTCTCTGTCAAAAGGAATCTTCAACTCTGTGAGTTGAATGCACACACCACTTAGAAGTTTCGGAGCATGCTTCTGTCTACTTGTTTTGTGAAGATATTTCCTTTCCAGCACAGGCCTCAAAGCGCTCCAAATGTACACTTGCAGATTCTAGAAAAAGAGTGTTTCAAAACTGCTCTATCAAAAGTCAGGTTCACATCTCTGAGTTGAGAGCACACATCACAAAGGAGTTTGTGAGAATGCTTCTGTTTCGTTATTATGTGATGATATTTCGTTTCCAGCAAATTCCTATAAGTGGTCCAAATATCCACATGCAGATTCTACAAAAAGAGTATTTCAAAACTGCTCTAACAAAGGAATGTTCAACTCAGTGAGTTGAATGCACACATCACAAAGTGGATTCCGAGAATGCTTCTCTGTAAGTGTTTTGTGAAGAAATTTCCCTTCTCACCAGAGGCCTCAGAGCTCTCCAAATGTCCAATTGCAGATTATACAAAAGCAGTGTTTCATGGCTGCACTAACAAAAGGATCATTCCCCTCTGTGAGTTGAATGCAACCAAAACAGAGTAGTTCTGGGAATGCTTCTTTCTAGATTATATGTGAAGATATGGCCATTTCGAACACAGGCCTCATAGCTTTCCGAATGACCACTTGCATATACTTCCAAAAGTGTGTCTCAAAACTGCTCCATGAAAAGAAACGTTAAACTCTGTGAGTTGAATGCACTTATCACAGAGAAGTTTGTGAGAATGCTACTGTCTAGTTATCGTGTGAGGGTGTCCCGTTTCCAAAGAATTCCTATAAGCGGTCCCAATTTCCACTTGCAGATACTACAAAAAGAGTGTTTCAAAATTTCTCTGTCTAAAGGAATGTTCAACTCTGTGAGTTGAATGCACACACCACAAAGGTGATTCAGAGAATGCTTCTGTCTAGTTTTGATGTGAAGTTATTTCCTTTCCACCACAGGCCTCAAAGCGCTCCAAATGTCCACTTGCCGATTCTAGAAAAAGAGTGTTTCAGAATTGCGCTATCAAAAGAAAGGTTCAGCTCTGTGAGCTGAATGCTCACATCACACAGAAGTTTGGGAGAATGCTACTGTCTAGTTTTCGTGTGAGGGTGTTCCGTTTCTAACGAATTCCTAGAAGCGGTCCAAATTTCCACTTGCAGATTCTACAAAAAGAGTTTTTCAAAATTTCTCTGTCTAAAGGAATGTTCAACACTGTGAGTTGAAGGCACACACCACTAAGGAGTTTCGGAGCATGCTTGTGTCTACTTGTTTTGTGAAGATATTTCCTTTCCAGCACAGGCCTCAAAGCGCTCCAAATGTCCACTTGCCGATGCTAGAAAAAGAGTGCTTCAAAGTTGCTCTATCAAAAGAAAGGTTCAGCTCTGTGAGCTGAATGCTCACATCACACAGCAGTTTGTGAGAATGCTTCTGTTTTTTTTTTGCGTCAGGGTGTCCCGTTTCCAAAGAATTCCTAGAAGCCGTCCAAATATCCACTTGCACATTCTACAAAAAGTGTGTTTCAAAACTTCTCTGTCAAAAGGAATGTTCAACTCTGTGAGTTGAATGCACGAAAAACAAAGAAGTGTCAGATAATCCTTCTGTCTACTTGTTATGTGAAGATATTTCCTTTCCAGCACAGGTCTCAAAGCGCTCCAAATGTACCCTTGCAGATTCTAGAAAAAGAGTGTTTCAAAACTGCTCTATCAAAAGTCAGGTTCACATCTCCGAGTTGAGAGCACACATCAAAAAGGAGTTTGTGAGAATGCTTCTGGAAGATATCTCGTTTCCAGCAAATTCCTATAAGTGGTCCAAATATCCACATGCAGATTCTACAAAAAGAGTATTTCAAAACTGCTCTAACAAAGGAATGTTCAACTCAGTGAGTTGAATGCACACATCACAAAGTGGATTCCGAGAATGCTTCTCTCTAAGTGTTTTGTGAAGAAATTTCCCTTCTCACCAGAGGCCTCAGAGCTCTCCAAATGTCCAATTGCAGATTATACAAAAGCAGTGTTTCATGGCTGCACTAACAAAAGGATCATTCCCCTCTGTGAGTTGAATGCAACCAACACAGAGTAGTTCTGGGAATGCTTCTTTCTAGATTATATGTGAAGATATGGCCTTTTCGAACACAGGCCTCATAGATTTCCGAATGACCACTTGCATATACTTCCAAAAGTGTGTTTCAAAACTGCTCCATGAAAAGAAACGTTAAACTCTGTGAGTTGAATGCACTTATCACAGAGAAGTTTGTGAGAATGCTACTGTCTAGTTATCGTGTGAGGGTGTCCCGTTTCCAAAGAATTCCTCTAAGCGGTCCCAATTTCCACTTGCAGATTTTACAAAAAGAGTGTTTCAATATTTCTCTGTCTAAAGGAATGTTCAACTCTGTGAGTTGAATGCACACACCACAAAGATGATTCAGAGAATGCTTCTGTCTAGTTTTGATGTGAAGATATTTCCTTTCCACGACAGGCCTTAAAGCGCTCCAAATGTCCACTTGCCGATTCTAGAAAAAGAGTGTTTCAAAATTGCTCTATCAAAAGAAAGGTTCAGCTCTGTGAGCTGAATGCTCACATCACACAGAAGCTTGTGAGAATGCTTCTGTCTTGTTTTTTGTTGTGGGTGTCCCGTTTCCAACGAATTCCTAGAAGCGGTCCAAATATCCACTTGCACATTCTACCAAAGGAGTGTTTCAAAACTTCTCTGTCAAAAGGAATCTTCAACACTGTGAGTTGAATGCACACACCACTAAGAAGTTTCGGAGCATGCTTCTGTCTACTTGTTTTGTGAAGATATTTCCTTTCCAGCACAGGCCTCAAAGCGCTCCAAATGTGCACTTGCAGATTCTAGAAAAAGAGTGTTTCCAAACTTCTCTATCAAAAGTCAGGTTCACGTCTCTGGGTTGAGAGCACACATGACAAAGTAGTTTGTGAGAATGCTTCCGTCTCCTTTTGGTGTGAGGATATCCCGTTTCCAGCTAATAGCCCTAAATGGTCCAAATATCCACATGCAGATTCCACAAGAAGAGGGTTTCAAAACTGCTCTAGCAAAGGGAATGTTCAACTCTGTGAGTTGAATGCACACGTCACAAAGTGGTTTCCGAGAATGCTTCTCTCTAGGGGTTTTGTGAAGAAATTTCCCTTCCCACCAGAGGCCTCAGAGCTCCCCAAATGTCCAATTGCAGATTGTACAAAAACAGTGTTTCATGGCTGCTCTAAAAAAGGAATATTCCCCTCTGTGAGTTGAATGCAACCAACACAGAGTAGTTTTTGAGAATGCTTCTTTCTACGTTATATGTGAAGATATTGCCTTTGCGAACATATGCCTCATAGCTTTCCGAATGACCACTTGCATATACTTCAAAAAATGTGTTTCAAAACTGCTCCATGAAAAGAAAAGTTAAACTCCGTGAGTTGAATGCACTTATCACAGAGAAGTTTGTGAGAATGCTACTGTCTAGTTTTCGTGTGAGGGTGTCCCGTTTCCAAAGAATTCCTCTAAGCGGTCCAAATTTCCACTTGCAGATTCTACAAAAGAGTGTTTCAAAATTTCTCTGTCTAAAGGAATGTTCCACAAAGAATATTCAGAGAATGCTTACGTCTAATTTTGAGGTGAAGATATTTCCTTTCCACCACAGGCCCCAAAGAGCTCCAAATGTCCAGTTGCCAATTCTAGAAAAAGAGTGCTTCAAAGTTGCCCTATCAAAAGAAAGGTTCATCTCTGTGAGCTGAATGCTCACATCACACAGCAGTTTGTGAGAATGCTTCTGTCTTTTTTTGTGTGAGGGTGTCCCGTTTCCAATGAATTCCTAGAGGCCGTCCAAATATCCACTTGCACATTCTATAAAAAGAGTGTTTCAAAACTTCTCTGTCAAAAGGAATGTTCAAATCTGTGAGTTGAATGTACATACCACAAAGAAGTGTCAGATAATCCTTCTGTCTACTTGTTATGTGAAGATATTTCCTTTCCAGCACAGGTCTCAAAGCGCTCCAAATGTACAATTGCAGATTCTAGAAAAAGAGTGTTTCAAAACTGCTCTATCAAAAGTCAGGTTCACATCTCTGAGTTGAGAGCACACATCACAAAGGAGTTTTTGAGAATGCTTCTGTCTCGTTATTATGTGAAGATATCCCGTTTCCAACAAATTCTTATAAGTGGTCCAAATATCCACATGCAGATTCTACGAAAAGAGTATTTCAAAACTGCTCTAACAAAAGGAATGTTCAACTCAGTGAGTTGAATGCACACATCATAAAGTGGTTTACGAGAATGCATCTCTCTAGGTGTTTTGTGAAGAAATTTCCCTTCCCACCAGAGGCCTCAGAACTTTCCAAATGTCGAATTGCAGATTATACAAAAACAGTGTTTCATGGCTGCTCTAACAATGGGAATATTCCCCTCCGTGAGTTGAATGCAACCAACACAAAGTAGTTTCTGGGAATGCTTCTTTCTAGGTTATAAGTGAAGATATTGCCTTTTCGAACACAGGCCTGATAGCTTTCCGAATGACCACTTGCATATACTTCCAAAAGTGTGTTTCAAAACTGCTCCATAAAAAGAAACGTGAAACTCTGTGAGTTGAATGTGCTTATCACAGAGAAGTTTGTGAGAATGCTACTGTCTACTTATCCTGTGACGGTGTCACGTTTCCAACAAATTCCTCTAAGCGGTCCCAATTTCCACTTGCATATTCTACAAAAAGTGTGCTTCAAAATTTCTCTGTCTAAAGGAATGTTCAACTCTATGAGTTGAATGCTCACACCACAAAGTTGATTCAGAGAATGCTTCTGTCTAGTTTTGATGTGAAGATATTTCCTTTCCACCACAGGCCTAAAAGCGATCCAAATGTCCACTTGCCGATTCTAGAAAAAGAGTGTTTCAAAATTGCACTTTCAAAAGAAAGGTTCAGCTCTGTGAGCTGAATGCTCACATCACACAGAAGTTTGTGAGAATGCTACTGTCTAGTTATCGTGTGAGGGTGTCCCGTTTCCAAAGAATTCCTCTAAGCGGTCCCAATTTCCACTTGCAGATTCTACAAAAAGAGTGTTTCAAAATTTCTCTGTCTAAAGGAATGTTCAACTCTGTGAGTTGAATGCACACACCACACAGATGATTCAGAGAATGCTTCTGTCTAGTTTTGATGTGAAGATATTTCCTTTCCACTACAGGCCTAAAAGCGCTCCAAATGTCCACTTGCCGATTCTAGAAAAAGAGTGTTTCAAAATTGCTCTATCAAAAGAAAGGTTCAGCTCTGTGAGCTGAATGCTCACATCACACAGAAGCTTGTGAGAAGGCTTCTTTCTTGTTTTTGTGTGTGGGTGTCCTGTTTCCAACGAATTCCTAGAAGTGGTCCAAATATCCACTTGCACATTCTACAAAAAGAGTGTTTCAAACCTTCTCTGTCAAAAGGAATCTTTAACTCTGTGAGTTGAATGCACACACCGCTAAGAAGTTTCCGAGCATGCTTCTGTCTACTTGTTTTGTGAAGATATTTCCTTTCCAGCACAGGCCTCAAAGCACTCCAAATGTGCACTTGCAGATTCTAGAAAAAGAGTGTTTCCAAACTTCTCTATCAAAAGTCAGGTTCACGTCTCTGAGTTGAGAGCACACATGACAAAGGAGTTTGTGAGAATGCTTTCGTCTCCTTTTGGTGTGAGGATATCCCGTTTCCAGCAAATAGGTCTAAATGGTCTAAATATCCACATGCAGATTCCACAAGAAGAGGGTTTCAAAACTGCTCTAGCAAAGGGAATGTTCAACTCTGTGAGTTGAATGCACACGTCACAAAGTGGTTTCCGAGAATGCTTCTCTCTAGGGGTTTTGTGAAGAAATTTCCCTTCCCACCAGAGGCCTCAGAGCTCCTCAAATGTCCAATTGCAGATTATACAAAAACAGTGTTTCATGGCTGCTCTAAAAAAGGAATATTCCCCTCTGTGAGTTGAATGCAACCAACACAGAGTAGTTTTTGAGAATGCTTCTTTCTACGTTATATGTGAAGATATTGCCTTTGCGAACATATGCCTCATAGCTTTCCGAATGACCACTTGCATATACTTCAAAAAATGTGTTTCAAAACTGTTCCATGAAAAGAAAAGTTAAACTCCGTGAGTTGAATGCACTTATCACAGAGAAGTTTGTGAGAATGCTACTGTCTAGTTTTTGTGTGAGGGTGACCCGTTTCCAAAGAATTCCTCTAAGCGGTCCAAATTTCCACTTGCAGATTCTACAAAAAGAGTGTTTCAAAATTTCTCTGTCTAAAGGAATGTTCCACAAAGAATATTCAGAGAATGCTTCTGTCTAATTTTGAGTTGAAGATATTTCCTTTCCACCACAGGCCCCAAAGAGCTCCAAATGTCCAGTTGCCAATTCTAGAAAAAGAGTGCTTCAAAGTTGCCCTATCAAAAGAAAGGTTCAGCTCTGTGAGCTGAATGCTCACATCACACAGCAGTTTGTGAGAATGCTTCTGTCTTTTTTTGTGTTAGGGTGTCCCGTTTCCAATGAATTCCTAGAAGCCGTCCAAATATCCACTTGCAGATTCTATAAAAAGAGTGTTTCAAAACTTCTCTGTCAAAAGGAATGTTCAACTCTGTGAGTTGAATGTACATACCACAAAGAAGTGTCACATAATCCTTCTGTCTACTTGTTATGTGAAGATATTTCCTTTCCAGCACAGGTCTCAAAGCGCTCCAAATGTACACTTGGAGATGGTAGAAAAAGAGTGTTTCAAAACTGCTCTATCAAAAGTCAGGTTCACATCTCTGAGTTGAGAGCACACATCACAAGGGAGTTTGTGAGAATGCTTCTGTCTCGTTATTATGTGAGTGTATCCCGTTTCCAGCAAATTCCTATAATTGGTCCAAATATCCACATGCAGATTCTACAAAAAGAGTATTTCAAAACTGCTCTAACAAAAGGAATGTTCAACTCAGTGAGTTGAATGCACACATCACAAAGTGGTTTCTGAGAATGCTTCTCTCCAGGTATTTTGTGAAGAAATTTTCCTTCCCACCAGCGGCTTCAGAGCTTTCCAAATGTCCAATTGCAGATTATACAAAAACAGTGTTTCATGGCTGCTCTAACAAACGGAATAATCCCCTCCGTGAGTTGAATGCAACCAACACAAAGTAGTTTCTGGGAATGCTTCTTTCTAGGTTATATGTGAAGATATTGCCTTTTCGAACACAGGCCTCATAGTTTTCCGAATGACCACTTGCATATACTTCCAAAAGTGTGTTTCAAAACTGCTCCATGAAAAGAAACGTTAAACTCTGTGAGTTGAATGCACTTATCACAGAGAAGTTTGTGAGAATGCTACTGTCTAGTTATCGTGTGAGGGTGTCCCGTTTCCAAAGAATTCCTCTAAGCGGTCCCAATTTCCACTTGCAGATGCTACAAAAAGAGTGTGTCAAAATTTCTCTGTCTAAAGGAATGTTCAACTCTGTGAGTTGAATGCACCCACCACAAGGATGATTCAGAGAATGCTTCTGTCTAGTTTTGATGTGAAGATATTTCCTTTCCAGCACAGGCCTAAAAGCGCTCCAAATGTCCACTTGCCGATTCTAGAAAAAGAATGTTTCAAAATTGTTCTGTCAAAAGAAAGGTTCAGCTCTGTGAGCTGAATGCTCACATCAAACAGAAGTTTGGGAGAATGCTACTGTCCAGTTTTCGTGTGAGGCTGTCCCGTTTCCAACGAATTCGTAGAAGCGGTCCCAATTTCCACTTGCAGATTCTACAAAAAGAGTGTTTCAAAATTTCTCTGTCTAAAGGAATGTTCAACACTGTGAGTTGAATGCACACACCACAAAGATGATTCAGAGAATGCTTCTGTCTAGTTTTGAGGTGAAGATCTTTCCTTTCCACCACAGGCCTCAAAGCGATCCAAATATCCACTTGCCGATTCTAGAAAAAGAGTGCTTCAAAGTTGCTCTATCAAAAGAAAGGTTCAGCTCTGTGAGCTGAATGCTCACATCACACAGCAGTTTGTGAGAATGCTTCTATCTTTTTTTTGCATGAGGGTGTACCGTTTCCAACGAATTCCTAGAAGCGGTCCAAATATCCACTTGCACATTCTACAAAAGGATTGTTTCAAAACTTCTCTGTCAAAAAGAATGTCCAACTGTGTGAGTTGAATGCACATAAAACAAAGAAGTGTCAGATAATCCTTCTGTCTACTTGTTATGTGAAGATATTTCCTTTCCAGCACAGGTCTCAAAGCGCTCCAAATGTACAATTGCAGATTCTAGAAAAAGAGTGTTTCCAAACTGCTCTATCAAAAGTGAGGTTCACATCTCTGAGTTGAGAGCACACATCACAAAGGAGTTTGTGAGAATGCTTCTGTCTCGTTATTATGTGAAGATATCTCGTTTCCAGCAAATTCCTATAAGTGGTCCAAATATCCACATGCAGATTCTACAAAAAGAGTATTTCAAATCTGCTCTAACAAAGGAATGTTCAACTCATTGAGTTGAATGCACACATCACAAAGTGGTTTCCGAGAATACTTCTCTCTAAGTGTTTTGTGAAGAAATTTCCCTTCTCACCAGAGGCCTCAGAGCTCTCCAAATGTCCAATTGCAGATTATACAAAAGCAGTGTTTCATGGCTGCACTAACAAAAAGAACATTCCCCTCTGTGAGTTGAATGCAACCAACACAGAGTAGTTCTGGGAATGCTTCTTTCTAGATTATATGTGAAGATATTGCCTTTTCGAACACAGGCCTCATAGCTTTCCGAATGACCACTTGCATATAGTTCCAAAAGTGTGTTTCCAAACTGCTCCATGAAATGAAACGTGAAACTCTGTGAGTTGAATGCACTTATCACAGAGAAGTTCGTGAGAATGCTACTGTCTAGTTATCGTGTGAGGGTGTCCCGTTTCCAAAGAATTCCTCTAAGCGGTCCCAATTTCCACGTGCAGATACTACAAAAAGAGTTTTTCAAAATTTCTCTGTCTAAAGGAATGTTCAACTCTGTGAGTTGAATGCACACACCACAGAGATGATTCAGAGAATGCTTCTGTCTAGTTTTGATGTGAAGATATTTCCTTTCCACTACAGGCCTAAAAGCGCTCCAAATGTCCACTTGCCGATTCTAGAAAAAGAGTGTTTCAAAATTGCTCTATCAAAAGAAAGGTTCAGCTCTGTGAGCTGAATGGTCACATCACACAGAAGCTTGTGAGAATGCTTCTGTCTTGTTTTTGTGTGTGGGTGTCCCGTTTCCAACGAATTCCTAGAAGTGGTCCAAATATCCACTTGCACATTCTACAAAAATAGTGTTTCAAAACTTCTCTGTCAAAAGGAATCTTCAACTCTGTGAGTTGAATGCACACACCACTAAGAAGTTTGCGAGCATGCTTCTGTCTACTTGTTTTGTGAAGATATTTCCTTTCCAGCACAGGACTCAAAGCGCTCCAAATGTGCACTTGCAGATTCTTGAAAAAGAGTGTTTCCAAACTTCTCTATCAAAAGTCAGGTTCACGTCTCTGAGTTGAGAGCACACATGACAAAGGAGTTTGTGAGAATGCTTCCGTCTCCTTTGGGTGTGAGGATATCCCGTTTCCAGTAAATAGCTCTAAGTGGTCCAAATATCCACATGCAGATTCCACAAAAAGAGGGGTTCAAAACTGCTCTAGCACAGGGAATATTCAACTCTGTGAGTTGAATGCACACGTCACAAAGTGGTTTCCGAGAATGCTTCTCTCTAGGGGTTTTGTGAAGAAGTTTCCCTTCCCACCAGAGGCCTCAGAGCTCCCCTAATGTCCAATTGCAGATTATACAAAAACAGTGTTTCATGGCTGCTCTAAGAAAGGAATATTCCCCTCTGTGAGTTGAATGCAACCAACACAGAGTAGTTTTTGAGAATGCTTCTTTCTACGTTATATGTGAAGATATTGCCTTTGCGAACATATGCCTCATAGCTTTCCGTATGACCACTTGCATATACTTCAAAAAATGTGTTTCGAAACTGCTCCATGAAAAGAAAAGTTAAACTCCGTGAGTTGAATGCACCTATCGCAGAGAAGTTTGTGAGAATGCTACTGTCTAGTTTTCGTGTGAGGGTGTCCGGTTTCCAAGACTTCCTCTAAGCGGTCCAAATTTCCACTTGCAGATTCTGCAAAAAGAGTGTTTCAAAATTTCTCTGTCTAAAGGAATGTTCCACAAGGAATATTCAGAGAATGCTTCTGTCCAATTTTGAGGTGAAGATATTTCCTTTCCACCACAGTCCCCAAAAAGCTCCAAATGTCCAGTTGCCAATTCTAGAAAAAGAGAGCTTCAAAGTTGCTCTATCAAAAGAAAGGTTCAGAACTGTGAGCTGAATGCTCACATCACACAGCAGTTTGTGAGAATGCTTCTGTCTTTTTTTGTGTGAGGGTGTCCCGTTTCCAATGAATTCCTAGAAGCCGTCCAAATATCCACATGCACATTCAACAAAAAGAGTGTTTCGAAACTTCTCTGTCAAAAGGAATGTTCAACTCTGTGAGTTGAATGCACATAAAACAAAGAAGTGTCAGATAATCCTTCTGTCTACTTGTTATGTGAAGATATTTCCTTTCCAGCACAGGTCTCAAAGCGCTCCAAATGTACACTTGCAGATTCTAGAAAAAGAGTGTTTCAAAACTGCTCTATCACAAGTCAGGTTCACATCTCTGAGTTGAGAGCACACATCACAAAGGAGTTTGTGAGAATGCTTCTGTCTCTTTATTATGTGATGATATCTCGTTTCCAGCAAATTCCTATAAGTGTTCCAAATATCCACATGCAGATTCTACAAAAAGAGTATTTCCAAACTGCTCTAACAAAGGAATGTTCAACTCAGTGTGTTGAATGCACACATCACAAAGTGGTTTTCGAGAATGCTTCTCTCTAAGTGTTTTGTGAAGAAATTTCCCTTCTCACCAGAGGCCTCAGAGCTCTCCAAATGTCCAAATGCATATTATACAAAAGCAGTGTTTCATGGCTGCACTAACAAAAGGAACATTCCCCTCTGTGAGTTGAATGCAACCAACACAGAGTAGTTTTTGAGAATGCTTCTTTCTACTTTATATGTGAAGATATTGCCTTTGCGAACATATGCCTCATAGCTTTCCGAATGACCACTTGCATATACTTCCAAAAGTGTGTTTCAAAACTGCTCCATGAAAAGAAACGTGAAACACTGTGAGTTGAATGCGCTTATCACAGAGAAGATTGTGAGAATGCTACTGTCTAGTTTTCGTGTGAGGGTGTCCCGTTTCCAAAGACTTCCTCTAAGCGGTCCAAATTTCCACTTGCAGATTCTACAAAAAGAGTGTTTCAAAATTTCTCTGTCTAAACTAATGTTCCACAAGGAATATTCAGAGAATGCTTCTGTCTAATTTTGAGGTGAAGATATTTCCTTTCCACCACAGGCCCCAAAATCTCCAAATGTCCAGTTGCCAATTCTAGAAAAAGAGTGGTTCAAAGTTGCTCTATCAAAAGAAAGGTTCAGCTCTGTGAGCTGAAAGCTCACATCACACAGCAGTTTGTGAGAATGCTTCTGTCTTTTTTTGTGTGAGGGTGTCCCGTTTCCAATGAATTCCTAGAAGCCGTCCAAATATCCACTTGCACATTCTATAAAAAGAGTGTTTCAAAACGTCTCTGTCAAAAGGAATGTTCAACTCTGTGAGTAGAATGTACATACCACAAAGAAGTGTCAGATAATCCTTCTGTCTACTTGTTATGTGAAGATATTTCCTTTCCAGCACGGGTCTCAAAGCTCTCCAAATGTACACTTGCAGATTCTAGAAAAAGAGTGTTTCAAAACTGCTCTATCAAAAGTCAGGTTCACATCTGTGAGTTGAGAGCACACATCACAAAGGAGTTTGTGAGAATGCTTCTGTCTCGTTATTATGTGAAGATATCCCGTTTCCAGCAAATTCCCATAAGTGGTCCAAATATCCACATGCAGATTCTACAAAAAGAGTATTTCAAAACTGCTCTAACAAAAGGAATGTTCAACTCAGTGAGTTGAATGCACACATCACAAAGTGGTTTCCGAGAATGCTTCTCTCCAGGTATTTTGTGAAGAAATTTTCCTTCCCACCAGAGGCCTCAGAGCTTTCCAAATATCCAATTGCAGATTATACAAAAACAGTGTTTCATGGCTGCTCTAACAAACGGAATAATCCCCTCCGTGAGTTGAATGCAACCAACACAAAGTATTTTCTCGGAATGCTTCTTTCTAGGTTATATGTGAAGATATTGCCTTTTCGAACACAGGCCTCATAGTTTTCCGAATGACCACTTGCATATACTTCCAAAAGTGTGTTTCCAAACTGCTCCATGAAAAGAAACGTTAAACTCTGTGAGTTGAAAGCACTTATCACAGAGAAGTTTGTGAGAATGCTACTGTCTATTTATCTTGTGAGGGTGTCCCGTTTCCAAAGAATTCCTCTAAGCGGTCCCAATTTCCACTTGCAGATTCTACAAAAAGAGTGTTTCAAAATTTCTCTGTCTAAAGGAATGTTCAACTCTGTGAGTTGAATGCACACACCACAAAGATGATTCAGTGAATGCTTCTGTCTAGTTTTGATGTGAAGATATTTCCTTTCCACCACAGGCCTAAAAGCGCTCCAAATGTCCACTTGCCGATTCTAGAAAAAGAGTGTTTCAGAATTGCGCTATCAAAAGAAAAGTTCAGCTCTGTGAGCTGAATGCTCACATCACACAGAAGTTTGTGAGAATGCTACTGTCTACTTTTCGTGAGAGGGTGTCCCGTTTCCAACGAATTCCTAGAAGCGGTCCAAATTTACACTTGCAGATTCTACAAAAACAGTGTTTCAAAATTTCTCTGTCTAAAGGAATGTTCAACACTGTGAGTTGAATGCACACACCACAAAGATGATTCAGAGAATGCTTCTGTCTAGTTTTGAGGTGTAGATATTTCCTTTCCACCACAGGCCTCAAAGCGCTCCAAATGTCCACTTGCCGATTCTAGAAAAAGAGTGCTTCCAAGTTGCTCTATCAAAAGAAAGGTTCAGCTCTGTGAGCTGAATGCTCACATCACACAGCAGTTTGTGAGAATGCTTCTGTCTTTTTTTGCGTGAGGGTGTCCCGTTTCCAACGAATTCCTAGAAGTCGTCCAAATATCCACTTGCACATTCTACAAAAAGAGTGTTTCAAAATTTCTCTGTCAAAAGGAATGTTCAACACTGTGAGTTGAATGCACACACCACAAAGATGATTCAGAGAATGCTTCTGTCTAGTTTTGAGGTGAAGATATTTCCTTTCTGCCACAGGCCTCAAAGCGATCCAAATATCCACTTGCCGATTCTAGAAAAAGACTGCTTCAAAGTTGCTCTATCAAAAGAAAGGTTCAGCTCTGTGAGCTGAATGCTCACATCACACAGCAGTTTGTGAGCATGCTTCTGTCTTTTTTTTGCGTGAGGGTGTCCCGTTTCCAACGAATTCCTAGAAGCCGTCCAAATATCCACTTGCACATTCTACAAAAGGAGTGTTTCAAAACTTCTCTGTCAAAAGGAATGTCCAACTCTGTGAGTTGAATGCACATAAAACAAAGAAGTGTCAGATAATCCTTCTGTCTACTTGTTATGTGAAGATATTTCCTTTCCAGCACAGGTCTCAAAGAGCTCCAAATGTACACTTGCAGATTCTAGAAAAAGAGTGTTTCCAAACTGCTCTATCAAAAGTCAGGTTCACATCTCTGAGTTGAGAGCACACATCACAAAGGAGTTTGTGAGAATGCTTCTGTCTCGTTATTATGTGAAGATATCTCGTTTCCAGCAAATTCCTATAAGTGGTCCAAATATCCACATGCAGATTCTACAAAAAGAGTATTTCAAAACTGCTCTAACAAAGGAATGTTCAACTCAGTGACTTGAATGCACACATCACAAAGTGGTTTCCGAGAATGCTTCTCTCTAAGTGTTTTGTGAAGAAATTTCCCTTCTCACCAGAGGCCTCAGAGCTCTCCAAATGTCCAATTGCAGATTATACAAAAGCAGTGTTTCATGGCTGCACTAACAAAAAGAACATTCCCCTCTGTGAGTTGAATGCAACCAACACAGAGTAGTTCTGGGAATGCTTCTTTCTAGATTATATGTGAAGATATTGCCTTTTCGAACACAGGCCTCATAGCTTTCCGAATGACCACTTGCATATACTTCCAAAAGTGTGTTTCCAAACTGCTCCATGAAAAGAAACGTGAAACTCTGTGAGTTGAATGCACTTATCACAGAGAAGTTTGTGAGAATGCTACTGTCTAGTTATCGTGTGAGGGTGTCCCGTTTCCAAAGAATTCCTCTAAGCGGTCCCAATTTCCACTTGCAGATTCTACAAAAAGAGTGTTTCAAAATTTCTCTGTCTAAAGGAATGTTCAACACTGTGAGTTGAATGCACACACCACAGAGATGATTCAGAGAATGCTTCTGTCTAGTTTTGAGGTGAAGATATTTCCTTTCTGCCACAGGCCTCAAAGCGATCCAAATATCCACTTGCCGATTCTAGAAAAAGACTGCTTCAAAGTTGCTCTATCAAAAGAAAGGTTCAGCTCTGCGAGCTGAATGCTCACATCACACAGCAGTTTGTGAGAATGCTTCTGTCTTTTTTTTGCGTGAGGGTGTCCCGTTTCCAACGAATTCCTAGAAGCCGTCCAAATATCCACTTGCACATTCTACAAAAGGAGTGTTTCAAAACTTCTCTGTCAAAAGGAATGTCCAACTCTGTGAGTTGAATGCACATAAAACAAAGAAGTGTCAGATAATCCTTCTGTCTACTTGTTATGTGAAGATATTTCCTTTCCAGCACAGGTCTCAAAGAGCTCCAAATGTACACTTGCAGATTCTAGAAAAAGAGTGTTTCCAAACTGCTCTATCAAAAGTCAGGTTCACATCTCTGAGTTGAGAGCACACATCACAAAGGAGTTTGTGAGAATGCTTCTGTCTCGTTATTATGTGAAGATATCTCGTTTCCAGCAAATTCCTATAAGTGGTCCAAATATCCACATGCAGATTCTACAAAAAGAGTATTTCAAAACTGCTCTAACAAAGGAATGTTCAACTCAGTGACTTGAATGCACACATCACAAAGTGGTTTCCGAGAATGCTTCTCTCTAAGTGTTTTGTGAAGAAATTTCCCTTCTCACCAGAGGCCTCAGTGCTCTCCAAATGTCCAATTGCAGATTATACAAAAGCAGTGTTTCATGGCTGCACTAACAAAAAGAACATTCCCCTCTGTGAGTTGAATGCAACCAACACAGAGTAGTTCTGGGAATGCTTCTTTCTAGATTATATGTGAAGATATTGCCTTTTCGAACACAGGCCTCATAGCTTTCCGAATGACCACTTGCATATACTTCCAAAAGTGTGTTTCCAAACTGCTCCATGAAAAGAAACGTGAAACTCTGTGAGTTGAATGCACTTATAACAGAGAAGTTTGTGAGAATGCTACTGTCTAGTTATCGTGTGAGGGTGTCCCGTTTCCAAAGAATTCCTCTAAGCGGTCCCAATTTCCACTTGCAGATTCTACAAAAAGAGTGTTTCAAAATTTCTCTGTCTAAAGGAATGTTCAACTCTGTGAGTTGAATGCACACACCACAGAGATGATTCAGAGAATGCTTCTGTCTAGTTTTGATGTGAAGATATTTCCTTTCCACTACAGGCCTAAAAGCGCTCCAAATGTCCACTTGCCGATTCTAGAAAAAGAGTGTTTCAAAATTGCTCTATCAAAAGAAAGTTTCAGCTCTGTGAGCTGAATGCTCACATCACACAGAAGCTTGTGAGAATGCTTCTGTCTTGTTTTTGTGTGTGGGTGTCCCGTTTCCAACGAATTCCTAGAAGTGGTCCAAATATCCACTTGCACATTCTACAAAAATAGTGTTTCAAAACTTCTCTGTCAAAAGGAATCTTCAACTCTGTGAGTTGAATGCACACACCACTAAGAAGTTTCGGAGCATGCTTCTGTCTACTTGTTTTGTGAAGATATTTCCTTTCCAGCACAGGCCTCAAAGCACTCCAAATGTGCACTTGCAGATTCTAGAAAAAGAGTGTTTCCAAACTTCTCTATCAAAAGTCAGGTTCACGTCTCTGAGTTGAGAGCACACATGACAAAGGAGTTTGTGAGAATGCTTCCGTCTCCTTTTGGTGTGAGGATATCCCGTTTCCAGTAAATAGCTCTAAATGGTCCAAATATCCACATGCAGATTCCACAAAAAGAGGGTTTCAAAACTGCTCTAGCAAAGGGAATGTTCAACTCTGTGAGTTGAATGCACACGTCACAAAGTGCTTTCAGAGAATGCTTCTCTCTAGAGGTTTTGTGAAGAAGTTTCCCTTCCCACCAGAGGCCTCAGAGCTCCCCAAATGTCCAATTGCAGATTATACAAAAACAGTGTTTCATTGCTGCTCTAAGAAAGGAATATTCCCCTCTGTGAGTTGAATGCAACCAACACAGAGTAGTTTTTGAGAATGCTTCTTTCTACGTTATATGTGAAGATATTGCCTTTGCGAACATATGCCTCATAGCTTTCCGAATGACCACTTGCATATACTTCAAAAAATGTGTTTCGAAACTGCTCCATGAAAAGAAAAGTTAAACTCCGTGAGTTGAATGCACCTATCGCAGAGAAGTTTGTGAGAATGCTACTGTCTAGTTTTCGTGTGAGGGTGTCCCATTTCCAAAGACTTCCTCTAAGCGGTCCAAATTTCCACTTGCAGATTCTACAAAAAGAGTGTTTCAAAATTTCTCTGTCTAAACTAATGTTCCACAAGGAATATTCAGAGAATGCTTCTGTCTAATTTTGAGGTGAAGATATTTCCTTTCCATCACAGGCCCCAAAATCTCCAAATGTCCAGTTGCCAATTCTAGAAAAAGAGTGTTTCAAAGTTGCTCTATCAAAAGAAAGGTTCAGCTCTGTGAGCTGAAAGCTCACATCACACAGCAGTTTGTGAGAATGCTTCTGTCTTTTTTTGTGTGAGGGTGTCCCGTTTCCAATGAATTCCTAGAAGCCGTCCAAATATCCACTTGCACATTCTATAAAAAGAGTGTTTCAAAACGTCTCTGTCAAAAGGAATGTTCAACTCTGTGAGTAGAATGTACATACCACAAAGAAGTGTCAGATAATCCTTCTGTCTACTTGTTATGTGAAGATATTTCCTTTCCAGCACGGGTCTCAAAGCTCTCCAAATGTACACTTGCAGATTCTAGAAAAAGAGTGTTTCAAAACTGCTCTATCAAAAGTCAGGTTCACATCTGTGAGTTGAGAGCACACATCACAAAGGAGTTTGTGAGAATGCTTCTGTCTCGTTATTATGTGAAGATATCCCGTTTCCAGCAAATTCCCATAAGTGGTCCAAATATCCACATGCAGATTCTACAAAAAGAGTATTTCAAAACTGCTCTAACAAAAGGAATGTTCAACTCAGTGAGTTGAATGCACACATCACAAAGTGGTTTCCGAGAATGCTTCTCTCCAGGTATTTTGTGAAGAAATTTTCCTTCCCACCAGAGGCCTCAGAGCTTTCCAAATATCCAATTGCAGATTATACAAAAACAGTGTTTCATGGCTGCTCTAACAAACGGAATAATCCCCTCCGTGATTTGTATGCAACCAACACAAAGTATTTTCTCGGAATGCTTCTTTCTAGGTTATATGTGAAGATATTGCCTTTTCGAACACAGGCCTCATAGTTTTCCGAATGACCACTTGCATATACTTCCAAAAGTGTGTTTCCAAACTGCTCCATGAAAAGAAACGTTAAACTCTGTGAGTTGAAAGCACTTATCACAGAGAAGTTTGTGAGAATGCTACTGTCTATTTATCTTGTGAGGGTGTCCCGTTTCCAAAGAATTCCTCTAAGCGGTCCCAATTTCCACTTGCAGATTCTACAAAAAGAGTGTTTCAAAATTTCTCTGTCTAAAGGAATGTTCAACTCTGTGAGTTGAATGCACACACCACAAAGATGATTCAGTGAATGCTTCTGTCTAGTTTTGATGTGAAGATATTTCCTTTCCACCACAGGCCTAAAAGCGCTCCAAATGTCCACTTGCCGATTCTAGAAAAAGAGTGTTTCAGAATTGCGCTATCAAAAGAAAAGTTCAGCTCTGTGAGCTGAATGCTCACATCACACAGAAGTTTGTGAGAATGCTACTGTCTACTTTTCGTGAGAGGGTGTCCCGTTTCCAACGAATTCCTAGAAGCGGTCCAAATTTACACTTGCAGATTCTACAAAAACAGTGTTTCAAAATTTCTCTGTCTAAAGGAATGTTCAACACTGTGAGTTGAATGCACACACCACAAAGATGATTCAGAGAATGCTTCTGTCTAGTTTTGAGGTGTAGATATTTCCTTTCCACCACAGGCCTCAAAGCGCTCCAAATGTCCACTTGCCGATTCTAGAAAAAGAGTGCTTCCAAGTTGCTCTATCAAAAGAAAGGTTCAGCTCTGTGAGCTGAATGCTCACATCACACAGCAGTTTGTGAGAATGCTTCTGTCTTTTTTTGCGTGAGGGTGTCCCGTTTCCAACGAATTCCTAGAAGTCGTCCAAATATCCACTTGCACATTCTACAAAAAGAGTGTTTCAAAATTTCTCTGTCAAAAGGAATGTTCAACACTGTGAGTTGAATGCACACACCACAAAGATGATTCAGAGAATGCTTCTGTCTAGTTTTGAGGTGAAGATATTTCCTTTCTGCCACAGGCCTCAAAGCGATCCAAATATCCACTTGCCGATTCTAGAAAAAGACTGCTTCAAAGTTGCTCTATCAAAAGAAAGGTTCAGCTCTGTGAGCTGAATGCTCACATCACACAGCAGTTTGTGAGCATGCTTCTGTCTTTTTTTTGCGTGAGGGTGTCCCGTTTCCAACGAATTCCTAGAAGCCGTCCAAATATCCACTTGCACATTCTACAAAAGGAGTGTTTCAAAACTTCTCTGTCAAAAGGAATGTCCAACTCTGTGAGTTGAATGCACATAAAACAAAGAAGTGTCAGATAATCCTTCTGTCTACTTGTTATGTGAAGATATTTCCTTTCCAGCACAGGTCTCAAAGAGCTCCAAATGTACACTTGCAGATTCTAGAAAAAGAGTGTTTCCAAACTGCTCTATCAAAAGTCAGGTTCACATCTCTGAGTTGAGAGCACACATCACAAAGGAGTTTGTGAGAATGCTTCTGTCTCGTTATTATGTGAAGATATCTCGTTTCCAGCAAATTCCTATAAGTGGTCCAAATATCCACATGCAGATTCTACAAAAAGAGTATTTCAAAACTGCTCTAACAAAGGAATGTTCAACTCAGTGACTTGAATGCACACATCACAAAGTGGTTTCCGAGAATGCTTCTCTCTAAGTGTTTTGTGAAGAAATTTCCCTTCTCACCAGAGGCCTCAGAGCTCTCCAAATGTCCAATTGCAGATTATACAAAAGCAGTGTTTCATGGCTGCACTAACAAAAAGAACATTCCCCTCTGTGAGTTGAATGCAACCAACACAGAGTAGTTCTGGGAATGCTTCTTTCTAGATTATATGTGAAGATATTGCCTTTTCGAACACAGGCCTCATAGCTTTCCGAATGACCACTTGCATATACTTCCAAAAGTGTGTTTCCAAACTGCTCCATGAAAAGAAACGTGAAACTCTGTGAGTTGAATGCACTTATCACAGAGAAGTTTGTGAGAATGCTACTGTCTAGTTATCGTGTGAGGGTGTCCCGTTTCCAAAGAATTCCTCTAAGCGGTCCCAATTTCCACTTGCAGATTCTACAAAAAGAGTGTTTCAAAATTTCTCTGTCTAAAGGAATGTTCAACACTGTGAGTTGAATGCACACACCACAGAGATGATTCAGAGAATGCTTCTGTCTAGTTTTGAGGTGAAGATATTTCCTTTCTGCCACAGGCCTCAAAGCGATCCAAATATCCACTTGCCGATTCTAGAAAAAGACTGCTTCAAAGTTGCTCTATCAAAAGAAAGGTTCAGCTCTGCGAGCTGAATGCTCACATCACACAGCAGTTTGTGAGAATGCTTCTGTCTTTTTTTTGCGTGAGGGTGTCCCGTTTCCAACGAATTCCTAGAAGCCGTCCAAATATCCACTTGCACATTCTACAAAAGGAGTGTTTCAAAACTTCTCTGTCAAAAGGAATGTCCAACTCTGTGAGTTGAATGCACATAAAACAAAGAAGTGTCAGATAATCCTTCTGTCTACTTGTTATGTGAAGATATTTCCTTTCCAGCACAGGTCTCAAAGAGCTCCAAATGTACACTTGCAGATTCTAGAAAAAGAGTGTTTCCAAACTGCTCTATCAAAAGTCAGGTTCACATCTCTGAGTTGAGAGCACACATCACAAAGGAGTTTGTGAGAATGCTTCTGTCTCGTTATTATGTGAAGATATCTCGTTTCCAGCAAATTCCTATAAGTGGTCCAAATATCCACATGCAGATTCTACAAAAAGAGTATTTCAAAACTGCTCTAACAAAGGAATGTTCAACTCAGTGACTTGAATGCACACATCACAAAGTGGTTTCCGAGAATGCTTCTCTCTAAGTGTTTTGTGAAGAAATTTCCCTTCTCACCAGAGGCCTCAGTGCTCTCCAAATGTCCAATTGCAGATTATACAAAAGCAGTGTTTCATGGCTGCACTAACAAAAAGAACATTCCCCTCTGTGAGTTGAATGCAACCAACACAGAGTAGTTCTGGGAATGCTTCTTTCTAGATTATATGTGAAGATATTGCCTTTTCGAACACAGGCCTCATAGCTTTCCGAATGACCACTTGCATATACTTCCAAAAGTGTGTTTCCAAACTGCTCCATGAAAAGAAACGTGAAACTCTGTGAGTTGAATGCACTTATAACAGAGAAGTTTGTGAGAATGCTACTGTCTAGTTATCGTGTGAGGGTGTCCCGTTTCCAAAGAATTCCTCTAAGCGGTCCCAATTTCCACTTGCAGATTCTACAAAAAGAGTGTTTCAAAATTTCTCTGTCTAAAGGAATGTTCAACTCTGTGAGTTGAATGCACACACCACAGAGATGATTCAGAGAATGCTTCTGTCTAGTTTTGATGTGAAGATATTTCCTTTCCACTACAGGCCTAAAAGCGCTCCAAATGTCCACTTGCCGATTCTAGAAAAAGAGTGTTTCAAAATTGCTCTATCAAAAGAAAGTTTCAGCTCTGTGAGCTGAATGCTCACATCACACAGAAGCTTGTGAGAATGCTTCTGTCTTGTTTTTGTGTGTGGGTGTCCCGTTTCCAACGAATTCCTAGAAGTGGTCCAAATATCCACTTGCACATTCTACAAAAATAGTGTTTCAAAACTTCTCTGTCAAAAGGAATCTTCAACTCTGTGAGTTGAATGCACACACCACTAAGAAGTTTCGGAGCATGCTTCTGTCTACTTGTTTTGTGAAGATATTTCCTTTCCAGCACAGGCCTCAAAGCACTCCAAATGTGCACTTGCAGATTCTAGAAAAAGAGTGTTTCCAAACTTCTCTATCAAAAGTCAGGTTCACGTCTCTGAGTTGAGAGCACACATGACAAAGGAGTTTGTGAGAATGCTTCCGTCTCCTTTTGGTGTGAGGATATCCCGTTTCCAGTAAATAGCTCTAAATGGTCCAAATATCCACATGCAGATTCCACAAAAAGAGGGTTTCAAAACTGCTCTAGCAAAGGGAATGTTCAACTCTGTGAGTTGAATGCACACGTCACAAAGTGCTTTCAGAGAATGCTTCTCTCTAGAGGTTTTGTGAAGAAGTTTCCCTTCCCACCAGAGGCCTCAGAGCTCCCCAAATGTCCAATTGCAGATTATACAAAAACAGTGTTTCATTGCTGCTCTAAGAAAGGAATATTCCCCTCTGTGAGTTGAATGCAACCAACACAGAGTAGTTTTTGAGAATGCTTCTTTCTACGTTATATGTGAAGATATTGCCTTTGCGAACATATGCCTCATAGCTTTCCGAATGACCACTTGCATATACTTCAAAAAATGTGTTTCGAAACTGCTCCATGAAAAGAAAAGTTAAACTCCGTGAGTTGAATGCACCTATCGCAGAGAAGTTTGTGAGAATGCTACTGTCTAGTTTTCGTGTGAGGGTGTCCCATTTCCAAAGACTTCCTCTAAGCGGTCCAAATTTCCACTTGCAGATTCTACAAAAAGAGTGTTTCAAAATTTCTCTGTCTAAACTAATGTTCCACAAGGAATATTCAGAGAATGCTTCTGTCTAATTTTGAGGTGAAGATATTTCCTTTCCATCACAGGCCCCAAAATCTCCAAATGTCCAGTTGCCAATTCTAGAAAAAGAGTGGTTCAAAGTTGCTCTATCAAAAGAAAGGTTCAGCTCTGTGAGCTGAAAGCTCACATCACACAGCAGTTTGTGAGAATGCTTCTGTCTTTTTTTGTGTGAGGGTGTCCCGTTTCCAATGAATTCCTAGAAGCCGTCCAAATATCCACTTGCACATTCTATAAAAAGAGTGTTTCAAAACGTCTCTGTCAAAAGGAATGTTCAACTCTGTGAGTAGAATGTACATACCACAAAGAAGTGTCAGATAATCCTTCTGTCTACTTGTTATGTGAAGATATTTCCTTTCCAGCACGGGTCTCAAAGCTCTCCAAATGTACACTTGCAGATTCTAGAAAAAGAGTGTTTCAAAACTGCTCTATCAAAAGTCAGGTTCACATCTGTGAGTTGAGAGCACACATCACAAAGGAGTTTGTGAGAATGCTTCTGTCTCGTTATTATGTGAAGATATCCCGTTTCCAGCAAATTCCCATAAGTGGTCCAAATATCCACATGCAGATTCTACAAAAAGAGTATTTCAAAACTGCTCTAACAAAAGGAATGTTCAACTCAGTGAGTTGAATGCACACATCACAAAGTGGTTTCCGAGAATGCTTCTCTCCAGGTATTTTGTGAAGAAATTTTCCTTCCCACCAGAGGCCTCAGAGCTTTCCAAATATCCAATTGCAGATTATACAAAAACAGTGTTTCATGGCTGCTCTAACAAACGGAATAATCCCCTCCGTGATTTGAATGCAACCAACACAAAGTATTTTCTCGGAATGCTTCTTTCTAGGTTATATGTGAAGATATTGCCTTTTCGAACACAGGCCTCATAGTTTTCCGAATGACCACTTGCATATACTTCCAAAAGTGTGTTTCCAAACTGCTCCATGAAAAGAAACGTTAAACTCTGTGAGTTGAAAGCACTTATCACAGAGAAGTTTGTGAGAATGCTACTGTCTATTTATCTTGTGAGGGTGTCCCGTTTCCAAAGAATTCCTCTAAGCGGTCCCAATTTCCACTTGCAGATTCTACAAAAAGAGTGTTTCAAAATTTCTCTGTCTAAAGGAATGTTCAACTCTGTGAGTTGAATGCACACACCACAAAGATGATTCAGTGAATGCTTCTGTCTAGTTTTGATGTGAAGATATTTCCTTTCCACCACAGGCCTAAAAGCGCTCCAAATGTCCACTTGCCGATTCTAGAAAAAGAGTGTTTCAGAATTGCGCTATCAAAAGAAAAGTTCAGCTCTGTGAGCTGAATGCTCACATCACACAGAAGTTTGTGAGAATGCTACTGTCTACTTTTCGTGAGAGGGTGTCCCGTTTCCAACGAATTCCTAGAAGCGGTCCAAATTTACACTTGCAGATTCTACAAAAACAGTGTTTCAAAATTTCTCTGTCTAAAGGAATGTTCAACACTGTGAGTTGAATGCACACACCACAAAGATGATTCAGAGAATGCTTCTGTCTAGTTTTGAGGTGTAGATATTTCCTTTCCACCACAGGCCTCAAAGCGCTCCAAATGTCCACTTGCCGATTCTAGAAAAAGAGTGCTTCCAAGTTGCTCTATCAAAAGAAAGGTTCAGCTCTGTGAGCTGAATGCTCACATCACACAGCAGTTTGTGAGAATGCTTCTGTCTTTTTTTGCGTGAGGGTGTCCCGTTTCCAACGAATTCCTAGAAGTCGTCCAAATATCCACTTGCACATTCTACAAAAAGAGTGTTTCAAAATTTCTCTGTCAAAAGGAATGTTCAACACTGTGAGTTGAATGCACACACCACAAAGATGATTCAGAGAATGCTTCTGTCTAGTTTTGAGGTGAAGATATTTCCTTTCTGCCACAGGCCTCAAAGCGATCCAAATATCCACTTGCCGATTCTAGAAAAAGACTGCTTCAAAGTTGCTCTATCAAAAGAAAGGTTCAGCTCTGTGAGCTGAATGCTCACATCACACAGCAGTTTGTGAGCATGCTTCTGTCTTTTTTTTGCGTGAGGGTGTCCCGTTTCCAACGAATTCCTAGAAGCCGTCCAAATATCCACTTGCACATTCTACAAAAGGAGTGTTTCAAAACTTCTCTGTCAAAAGGAATGTCCAACTCTGTGAGTTGAATGCACATAAAACAAAGAAGTGTCAGATAATCCTTCTGTCTACTTGTTATGTGAAGATATTTCCTTTCCAGCACAGGTCTCAAAGAGCTCCAAATGTACACTTGCAGATTCTAGAAAAAGAGTGTTTCCAAACTGCTCTATCAAAAGTCAGGTTCACATCTCTGAGTTGAGAGCACACATCACAAAGGAGTTTGTGAGAATGCTTCTGTCTCGTTATTATGTGAAGATATCTCGTTTCCAGCAAATTCCTATAAGTGGTCCAAATATCCACATGCAGATTCTACAAAAAGAGTATTTCAAAACTGCTCTAACAAAGGAATGTTCAACTCAGTGACTTGAATGCACACATCACAAAGTGGTTTCCGAGAATGCTTCTCTCTAAGTGTTTTGTGAAGAAATTTCCCTTCTCACCAGAGGCCTCAGTGCTCTCCAAATGTCCAATTGCAGATTATACAAAAGCAGTGTTTCATGGCTGCACTAACAAAAAGAACATTCCCCTCTGTGAGTTGAATGCAACCAACACAGAGTAGTTCTGGGAATGCTTCTTTCTAGATTATATGTGAAGATATTGCCTTTTCGAACACAGGCCTCATAGCTTTCCGAATGACCACTTGCATATACTTCCAAAAGTGTGTTTCCAAACTGCTCCATGAAAAGAAACGTGAAACTCTGTGAGTTGAATGCACTTATAACAGAGAAGTTTGTGAGAATGCTACTGTCTAGTTATCGTGTGAGGGTGTCCCGTTTCCAAAGAATTCCTCTAAGCGGTCCCAATTTCCACTTGCAGATTCTACAAAAAGAGTGTTTCAAAATTTCTCTGTCTAAAGGAATGTTCAACTCTGTGAGTTGAATGCACACACCACAGAGATGATTCAGAGAATGCTTCTGTCTAGTTTTGATGTGAAGATATTTCCTTTCCACTACAGGCCTAAAAGCGCTCCAAATGTCCACTTGCCGATTCTAGAAAAAGAGTGTTTCAAAATTGCTCTATCAAAAGAAAGTTTCAGCTCTGTGAGCTGAATGCTCACATCACACAGAAGCTTGTGAGAATGCTTCTGTCTTGTTTTTGTGTGTGGGTGTCCCGTTTCCAACGAA
This sequence comes from Pongo abelii, assembly GCF_028885655.2. Taxonomy (NCBI): domain Eukaryota; kingdom Metazoa; phylum Chordata; class Mammalia; order Primates; family Hominidae; genus Pongo; species Pongo abelii. Next base: position 32,689,013 of record NC_072005.2, on the reverse strand, counting down.
TTCCTAGAAGTGGTCCAAATATCCACTTGCACATTCTACAAAAATAGTGTTTCAAAACTTCTCTGTCAAAAGGAATCTTCAACTCTGTGAGTTGAATGCACACACCACTAAGAAGTTTCGGAGCATGCTTCTGTCTACTTGTTTTGTGAAGATATTTCCTTTCCAGCACAGGCCTCAAAGCACTCCAAATGTGCACTTGCAGATTCTAGAAAAAGAGTGTTTCCAAACTTCTCTATCAAAAGTCAGGTTCACGTCTCTGAGTTGAGAGCACACATGACAAAGGAGTTTGTGAGAATGCTTCCGTCTCCTTTTGGTGTGAGGATATCCCGTTTCCAGTAAATAGCTCTAAATGGTCCAAATATCCACATGCAGATTCCACAAAAAGAGGGTTTCAAAACTGCTCTAGCAAAGGGAATGTTCAACTCTGTGAGTTGAATGCACACGTCACAAAGTGCTTTCAGAGAATGCTTCTCTCTAGAGGTTTTGTGAAGAAGTTTCCCTTCCCACCAGAGGCCTCAGAGCTCCCCAAATGTCCAATTGCAGATTATACAAAAACAGTGTTTCATTGCTGCTCTAAGAAAGGAATATTCCCCTCTGTGAGTTGAATGCAACCAACACAGAGTAGTTTTTGAGAATGCTTCTTTCTACGTTATATGTGAAGATATTGCCTTTGCGAACATATGCCTCATAGCTTTCCGAATGACCACTTGCATATACTTCAAAAAATGTGTTTCGAAACTGCTCCATGAAAAGAAAAGTTAAACTCCGTGAGTTGAATGCACCTATCGCAGAGAAGTTTGTGAGAATGCTACTGTCTAGTTTTCGTGTGAGGGTGTCCCATTTCCAAAGACTTCCTCTAAGCGGTCCAAATTTCCACTTGCAGATTCTACAAAAAGAGTGTTTCAAAATTTCTCTGTCTAAACTAATGTTCCACAAGGAATATTCAGAGAATGCTTCTGTCTAATTTTGAGGTGAAGATATTTCCTTTCCATCACAGGCCCCAAAATCTCCAAATGTCCAGTTGCCAATTCTAGAAAAAGAGTGGTTCAAAGTTGCTCTATCAAAAGAAAGGTTCAGCTCTGTGAGCTGAAAGCTCACATCACACAGCAGTTTGTGAGAATGCTTCTGTCTTTTTTTGTGTGAGGGTGTCCCGTTTCCAATGAATTCCTAGAAGCCGTCCAAATATCCACTTGCACATTCTATAAAAAGAGTGTTTCAAAACGTCTCTGTCAAAAGGAATGTTCAACTCTGTGAGTAGAATGTACATACCACAAAGAAGTGTCAGATAATCCTTCTGTCTACTTGTTATGTGAAGATATTTCCTTTCCAGCACGGGTCTCAAAGCTCTCCAAATGTACACTTGCAGATTCTAGAAAAAGAGTGTTTCAAAACTGCTCTATCAAAAGTCAGGTTCACATCTGTGAGTTGAGAGCACACATCACAAAGGAGTTTGTGAGAATGCTTCTGTCTCGTTATTATGTGAAGATATCCCGTTTCCAGCAAATTCCCATAAGTGGTCCAAATATCCACATGCAGATTCTACAAAAAGAGTATTTCAAAACTGCTCTAACAAAAGGAATGTTCAACTCAGTGAGTTGAATGCACACATCACAAAGTGGTTTCCGAGAATGCTTCTCTCCAGGTATTTTGTGAAGAAATTTTCCTTCCCACCAGAGGCCTCAGAGCTTTCCAAATATCCAATTGCAGATTATACAAAAACAGTGTTTCATGGCTGCTCTAACAAACGGAATAATCCCCTCCGTGAGTTGAATGCAACCAACACAAAGTATTTTCTCGGAATGCTTCTTTCTAGGTTATATGTGAAGATATTGCCTTTTCGAACACAGGCCTCATAGTTTTCCGAATGACCACTTGCATATACTTCCAAAAGTGTGTTTCAAAACTGCTCCATGAAAAGAAACGTTAAACTCTGTGAGTTGAAAGCACTTATCACAGAGAAGTTTGTGAGAATGCTACTGTCTATTTATCTTGTGAGGGTGTCCCGTTTCCAAAGAATTCCTCTAAGCGGTCCCAATTTCCACTTGCAGATTCTACAAAAAGAGTGTTTCAAAATTTCTCTGTCTAAAGGAATGTTCAACTCTGTGAGTTGAATGCACACACCACAAAGATGATTCAGTGAATGCTTCTGTCTAGTTTTGATGTGAAGATATTTCCTTTCCACCACAGGCCTAAAAGCGCTCCAAATGTCCACTTGCCGATTCTAGAAAAAGAGTGTTTCAGAATTGCGCTATCAAAAGAAAAGTTCAGCTCTGTGAGCTGAATGCTCACATCACACAGAAGTTTGTGAGAATGCTACTGTCTACTTTTCGTGAGAGGGTGTCCCGTTTCCAACGAATTCCTAGAAGCGGTCCAAATTTACACTTGCAGATTCTACAAAAACAGTGTTTCAAAATTTCTCTGTCTAAAGGAATGTTCAACACTGTGAGTTGAATGCACACACCACAAAGATGATTCAGAGAATGCTTCTGTCTAGTTTTGAGGTGTAGATATTTCCTTTCCACCACAGGCCTCAAAGCGCTCCAAATGTCCACTTGCCGATTCTAGAAAAAGAGTGCTTCCAAGTTGCTCTATCAAAAGAAAGGTTCAGCTCTGTGAGCTGAATGCTCACATCACACAGCAGTTTGTGAGAATGCTTCTGTCTTTTTTTGCGTGAGGGTGTCCCGTTTCCAACGAATTCCTAGAAGTCGTCCAAATATCCACTTGCACATTCTACAAAAAGAGTGTTTCAAAATTTCTCTGTCAAAAGGAATGTTCAACACTGTGAGTTGAATGCACACACCACAAAGATGATTCAGAGAATGCTTCTGTCTAGTTTTGAGGTGAAGATATTTCCTTTCTGCCACAGGCCTCAAAGCGATCCAAATATCCACTTGCCGATTCTAGAAAAAGACTGCTTCAAAGTTGCTCTATCAAAAGAAAGGTTCAGCTCTGCGAGCTGAATGCTCACATCACACAGCAGTTTGTGAGCATGCTTCTGTCTTTTTTTTGCGTGAGGGTGTCCCGTTTCCAACGAATTCCTAGAAGCCGTCCAAATATCCACTTGCACATTCTACAAAAGGAGTGTTTCAAAACTTCTCTGTCAAAAGGAATGTCCAACTCTGTGAGTTGAATGCACATAAAACAAAGAAGTGTCAGATAATCCTTCTGTCTACTTGTTATGTGAAGATATTTCCTTTCCAGCACAGGTCTCAAAGAGCTCCAAATGTACACTTGCAGATTCTAGAAAAAGAGTGTTTCCAAACTGCTCTATCAAAAGTCAGGTTCACATCTCTGAGTTGAGAGCACACATCACAAAGGAGTTTGTGAGAATGCTTCTGTCTCGTTATTATGTGAAGATATCTCGTTTCCAGCAAATTCCTATAAGTGGTCCAAATATCCACATGCAGATTCTACAAAAAGAGTATTTCAAAACTGCTCTAACAAAGGAATGTTCAACTCAGTGACTTGAATGCACACATCACAAAGTGGTTTCCGAGAATGCTTCTCTCTAAGTGTTTTGTGAAGAAATTTCCCTTCTCACCAGAGGCCTCAGAGCTCTCCAAATGTCCAATTGCAGATTATACAAAAGCAGTGTTTCATGGCTGCACTAACAAAAAGAACATTCCCCTCTGTGAGTTGAATGCAACCAACACAGAGTAGTTCTGGGAATGCTTCTTTCTAGATTATATGTGAAGATATTGCCTTTTCGAACACAGGCCTCATAGCTTTTGGAATGACCACTTGCATATACTTCCAAAATTGTGTTTCAAAACTGCTCCATGAAAAGAAACGTGAAACTCTGTGAGTTGAATGCACTTATCACAGAGAAGTTTGTGAGAATGCTACTGTCTAGTTACCGTGTGAGGGTGTCCCGTTTCCAAAGAATTCCTCTAAGCGGTCCCAATTTCCACTTGCAGATTCTACAAAAAGAGTGTTTCAAAATTTCTCTGTCTAAAGGAATGTTCAACTCTGTGAGTTGAATGCACACACCACAAAGGTGATTCAGAGAATGCTTCTGTCTAGTTTTGAGGTGAAGATATTTCCTTTCCACCACAGGCCTCAAAGCGCTCCAAATGTCCACTTGCCGATTCTAGAAATAGAGTGCTTCCAAGTTGCTCTATCAAAAGAAAGGTTCAGCTCTGTGAGCTGAATGCTCACATCACACAGCAGTTTGTGAGAATGCTTCTGTCTTTTTTTTGCGTGAGGGTGTCCCGTTTCCAACGAATTCCTAGAAGCCGTCCAAATATCCACTTGCACATTGCACAAAAAGAGTGTTTCAAAACTTCTCTGTCAAAAGAAATGTTCAACTCTGTGAGTTGAATGCACAAAAAACAAAGAAGTGTCAGATAATCCTTCTGTCTACTTGTTATGTGAAGATATTTCCTTTCCAGCACAGGTCTCAAAGCTCTCCAAATGTACACTTGCAGATTCTAGGAAAAGAGTGTTTCAAAACTGCTCTATCAAAAGTCAGGTTCACATCTCTGAGTTGAGAGCACACATCACAAAGGAGTTTGTGAGAATGCTTCTGTCTCGTTATTATGTGAAGATATCTCGTTTCCAGCATATTCCTATAAGTGGTCCAAATATCCACATGCAGATTCTACAAAAAGAGTATTTCAAAACTGCTCTAACAAAGGAATGTTCAACTCAGTGTGTTGAATGCACACATCACAAAGTGGTTTCCGAGAATGCTTCTCTCTAAGTGTTTTGTGAAGAAATTTCCCTTCTCACTAGAGGCCCCAGAGGTCTCCAAATGTCCAATTGCAGATTATACAAAAGCAGTGTTTCATGGCTGCACAAACAAAAGGAACATTCCCCTCTGTGAGTTGAATGCAACCAACACAGAGTAGTTATGGGAATGCTTCTTTCTTGATTATATGTGAAGATAATGCCTTTTCGAACACAGGCCTCATAGCTTTCGGAATGACCACTTGCATATACTTCCAAAAGTGTGTTTCAAAACTGCTCCATGAAAAGAAACGTTAAACTCTGTGAGTTGAATGCACTTATCACAGAGAAGTTTGTGAGAATGCTACTGTCTAGTTACCGTGTGAGGGTGTCCCGTTTCCAAAGAATTCCTCTAAGCGGTCCCAATTTCCACTTGCAGATTCTACAAAAAGAGTGTTTCAAAATTTCTCTGTCTACAGGAATGTTCAACTCTGTGAGTTGAATGCACACACCACAAAGGTGATTCAGAGAATGCTTTTGTCAAGTTTTGATGTGAAGATATTTCCTTTCCACCACAGGCCTAAAAGCGCTCCAAATGTCCACTTGCCGATTCTAGAAAAAGAGTGTTTCAGAATTGCGCTATCAAAAGAAAGGTTCAGCTCTGTGAGCTGAATGCTCACATCACACAGAAGTTTGTGTGAATGCTACTGTCTAGTTTTCGTGTGAGGGTGTCCCGTTTCCAACGAATTCCTAGAAGCGGTCCAAATTTACACTTGCAGATTCTACAAAAAGAGTGTTTCAAAATTTCTCACTCTAAAGGAATGTTCAACACTGTGAGTTGAATGCACACACCACAATGATGATTCAGAGAATGCTTCTGTCTAGTTTTGAGGTGAAGATATTTCCTTTCCACCACAGGCCTAAAAGCGCTCCAAATGTCCACTTGCCGATTCTAGAAAAAGTGGGTTTCAAAATTGCGCTATCAAAAGAAAGGTTCAGCTCTGTGAGCTGAATGCTCACATCACACAAAAGTTTGTGTGAATGCTACTGTCTAGTTTTCTTCTGAGGGTGTCCCGTTTACAAAGAATTCCCAGAAGCGGTCCAAATTTACACTTGCAGATACTACAAAAAGAGTGTTTCAAAATTTCTCTGTCTAAAGGAATGTTCAACACTGTGAGTTGAATGCACACACCACAAAGATGATTCAGAGAATGCTTCTGTCTAGTTTTTAGGTGAAGATATTTCCTTTCCACCACAGGCCTCAAAGCGATCCAAATGTCCACTTGCCGATTCTAGAAAAAGAGTGCTTCCAAGTTGCTCTATCAAAAGAAAGGTTCAGCTCTGTGAGCTGAATGCTCACATCACACAGCAGTTTGTGAGAATGCTTCTGTCTTTTTTTTGCGTGAGGGTGTCCCGTTTCCAACGAATTCCTAGAAGCCGTCCAAATATCCACTTGCACATTCTACAAAAGGAGTGTTTCAAAACTTCTCTGTCAAAAGGAATGTCCAACTCTGTGAGTTGAATGCACATAAAACAAAGAAGTGTCAGATAATCCTTCTGTCTACTTGTTATGTGAAGATATTTCCTTTCCAGCACAGGTCTCAAAGCGCTCCAAATGTACACTTGCAGATTCTAGAAAAAGAGTGTTTCCAAACTGCTCTATCAAAAGTCAGGTTCACATCTCTGAGTTGAGAGCACACATCACAAAGGAGTTTGTGAGAATGCTTCTGTCTCGTTATTATGTGAAGATATCTCGTTTCCAGCAAATTCCTATAAGTGGTCCAAATATCCACATGCAGATTCTACAAAAAGAGTATTTCCAAACTGCTCTAACAAAGGAATGTTCAACTCAGTGTGTTGAATGCACACATCACAAAGTGGTTTCCGAGAATGCTTCTCTCTACGTATTTTGTGAAGAAATTTCCCTTCTCACTAGAGGCCTCAGAGCTCTCCAAATGTCCAATTGCAGATTGTACAAAAGCAGTGTTTCATGGCTGCACTAACAAAAGGAACATTCCCCTCTGTGAGTTGAATGCAACCAACACAGAGTAGTTCTGGTAATGCTTCTTTCTTGATTATATGTGAAGATATTTCCTTTTCGAACACAGGCCGAATAGCTTTCCGAATGACCACTTGCATATACTTCCAAAAGTGTGTTTCAAAACTGCTCCATGAAAAGAAACGTTAAACTCCGTGAGTTGAATGCACTTATCACAGAGAAGTTTGTGAGAATGCTACTGTCTAGTTATCGTGTGAGGTTGTCCCGTTTCCAAAGAATTCCTCTAAGCGGTCCCAATTTCCACTTGCAGATTCTACAAAAAGAGTGTTTCAAAATTTCTCTGTCTAAAGGAATGTTCAACTCTGTGAGTTGAATGCACACACCACAAAGGTGATTCAGAGAATGCTTCTGTCTAGTTTTGATGTGAAGATATTTCCTTTCCACTACAGGCCTAAAAGTGCTCCAAATGTCCACTTGCCGATTCTAGAAAAAGAGTGTTTCAAAATTGCTCTATCAAAAGAAAGGTTCAGCTCTGTGAGCTGAATGCTCACATCACACAGAAGCTTGTGAGAATGCTTCTTTCTTGTTTTTGTGTGTGGGTGTCCTGTTTCCAACGAATTCCTAGAAGTGGTCCAAATATCCACTTGCACATTCTACAAAACGAGTGTTTCAAACCTTCTCTGTCAAAAGGAATCTTCAACTCTGTGAGTTGAATGCACACACCACTAAGAAGTTTCGGAGCATGCTTCTGTCTACTTGTTTTGTGAAGATATTTCCTTTCCAGCACAGGCCTCAAAGCGCTCCAAATGTGCACTTGCAGATTCTAGAAAAAGAGTGTTTCCAAACTTCTCTATCAAAAGTCAGGTTCACGTCTCTGAGTTGAGAGCACACATGACAAAGTAGTTTGTGAGAATGCTTCCGTCTCCTTTTGGTGTGAGGATATCCCGTTTCCAGCAAATAGCTCTAAGTGGTCCAAATATCCACATGCAGATTCCACAAAAAGAGGGTTTCAAAACTGCTCTAGCAAAGGGAATGTTCAACTCTGTGAGTTGAATGCACACGTCACAAAGTGCTTTCTGAGAATGCTTCTCTCTAGGGGTTTTGTGAAGAAATTTCCCTTCCCACCAGAGGCCTCAGAGCTCCCCAAATGTCCAATTGCAGATTATACAAAAACAGTGTTTCATGGCTGCTCTAAGAAAGGAATATTCCCCTCTGTGAGTTGAATGCAACCAACACAGAGTAGTTTTTGAGAATGCTTCTTTCTATGTTATATGTGAAGATATTGCCTTTGCGAATATATGCCTCATAGCTTTCCGAATGACCACTTGCATATACTTCAAAAAATGTGTTTCAAAACTGCTCCATGAAAAGAAAAGTTAAACTCCGTGAGTTGAATGCACTTATCACAGAGAAGTTTGTGAGAATGCTACTGTCTAGTTTTCGTGTGAGGGTGTCCCGTTTCCAAAGACTTCCTCTAAGCGGACCAAATTTCCACTTGCAGATTCTACAAAAAGAGTGTTTCAAAATTTCTCTGTCTAAAGGAATGTTCCACAAGGAATATTCAGTGAATGCTTCTGTCTAATTTTGAGGTGAAGATATTTCCTTTCCACCACAGGCCTCAAAGAGCTCCAAATGTCCAGTTGCCGATTCTAGAAAAAGAGTGCTTCAAAGTTGCTCTATCAAAAGAAAGGTTCAGTTCTGTGATCTGAATGCTCACATCACACAGCAGTTTGTGAGAATGCTTCTGTCTTTTTTTGTGTGAGGGTGTCCCGTTTCCAACGAATTCCTAGAAGCCTTCCAAATATCCACTTGCACATTCTATAAAAAGAGTGTTTCAAAACTTCTCTGTCAAAAGGAATGTTCATCGCTGTGAGTTGAATGTACATACCACAAAGAAGTGTCAGATAATCCTTCTGTCTACTTGTTATGTGAAGATATTTCCTTTCCAGCACAGGTCTCAAAGCGCTCCAAATGTACACTTGCAGATTCTAGAAAAAGAGTGTTTCAAAACTGCTCTATCAAAAGTCAGGTTCACATCTCTGAGTTGAGAGCACACATCACAAAGGAGTTTGTGAGAATGCTTCTGTCTCTTTATTATGTGAAGATATCCCGTTTCCAGCAAATTCCCATAAGTGGTGCAAATATCCACATGCAGATTCTACAAAAAGAGTATTTCAAAACTGCTCTAACAAAAGGAATGTTCAACTCAGTGAGTTGAATGCACACATCACAAAGTGGTTTCCGAGAATGCTTCTCTCCAGGTATTTTTGAAGAAATTTTCCTTTCCACCAGAGGCCTCAGAGCTTTCCAAATGTCCAATTGCAGATTATACAAAAACAGTGTTTCATGGCTGCTCTAACAAACGGAATAATCCCCTCCGAGAGTTGAATGCAACCAACACAAAGTAGTTTCTAGGAATGCTTCTTCCTAGGTTATATGTGAAGATATTGCCTTTTCGAACACAGGCCTCATAGTTTTCTGAATGACCACTTGCATATACTTCCAAAAGTGTGTTTCAAAACTGCTCCATGAAAAGAAACGTTAAACTCCGTGAGTTGAATGCACTTATCACAGAGAAGTTTGTGAGAATGCTACTGTCTAGTTATCGTGTGAGGTTGTCCCGTTTCCAAAGAATTCCTCTAAGCGGTCCCAATTTCCACTTGCAGATTCTACAAAAAGAGTGTTTCAAAATTTCTCTGTCTAAAGGAATGTTCAACTCTGTGAGTTGAATGCACACACCACAAAGGTGATTCAGAGAATGCTTCTGTCTAGTTTTGATGTGAAGATATTTCCTTTCCACTACAGGCCTAAAAGTGCTCCAAATGTCCACTTGCCGATTCTAGAAAAAGAGTGTTTCAAAATTGCTCTATCAAAAGAAAGGTTCAGCTCTGTGAGCTGAATGCTCACATCACACAGAAGCTTGTGAGAATGCTTCTTTCTTGTTTTTGTGTGTGGGTGTCCTGTTTCCAACGAATTCCTAGAAGTGGTCCAAATATCCACTTGCACATTCTACAAAACGAGTGTTTCAAACCTTCTCTGTCAAAAGGAATCTTCAACTCTGTGAGTTGAATGCACACACCACTAAGAAGTTTCGGAGCATGCTTCTGTCTACTTGTTTTGTGAAGATATTTCCTTTCCAGCACAGGCCTCAAAGCGCTCCAAATGTGCACTTGCAGATTCTAGAAAAAGAGTGTTTCCAAACTTCTCTATCAAAAGTCAGGTTCACGTCTCTGAGTTGAGAGCACACATGACAAAGTAGTTTGTGAGAATGCTTCCGTCTCCTTTTGGTGTGAGGATATCCCGTTTCCAGCAAATAGCTCTAAGTGGTCCAAATATCCACATGCAGATTCCACAAAAAGAGGGTTTCAAAACTGCTCTAGCAAAGGGAATGTTCAACTCTGTGAGTTGAATGCACACGTCACAAAGTGCTTTCTGAGAATGCTTCTCTCTAGGGGTTTTGTGAAGAAATTTCCCTTCCCACCAGAGGCCTCAGAGCTCCCCAAATGTCCAATTGCAGATTATACAAAAACAGTGTTTCATGGCTGCTCTAAGAAAGGAATATTCCCCTCTGTGAGTTGAATGCAACCAACACAGAGTAGTTTTTGAGAATGCTTCTTTCTATGTTATATGTGAAGATATTGCCTTTGCGAATATATGCCTCATAGCTTTCCGAATGACCACTTGCATATACTTCAAAAAATGTGTTTCAAAACTGCTCCATGAAAAGAAAAGTTAAACTCCGTGAGTTGAATGCACTTATCACAGAGAAGTTTGTGAGAATGCTACTGTCTAGTTTTCGTGTGAGGGTGTCCCGTTTCCAAAGACTTCCTCTAAGCGGACCAAATTTCCACTTGCAGATTCTACAAAAAGAGTGTTTCAAAATTTCTCTGTCTAAAGGAATGTTCCACAAGGAATATTCAGTGAATGCTTCTGTCTAATTTTGAGGTGAAGATATTTCCTTTCCACCACAGGCCTCAAAGAGCTCCAAATGTCCAGTTGCCGATTCTAGAAAAAGAGTGCTTCAAAGTTGCTCTATCAAAAGAAAGGTTCAGTTCTGTGATCTGAATGCTCACATCACACAGCAGTTTGTGAGAATGCTTCTGTCTTTTTTTGTGTGAGGGTGTCCCGTTTCCAACGAATTCCTAGAAGCCTTCCAAATATCCACTTGCACATTCTATAAAAAGAGTGTTTCAAAACTTCTCTGTCAAAAGGAATGTTCATCGCTGTGAGTTGAATGTACATACCACAAAGAAGTGTCAGATAATCCTTCTGTCTACTTGTTATGTGAAGATATTTCCTTTCCAGCACAGGTCTCAAAGCGCTCCAAATGTACACTTGCAGATTCTAGAAAAAGAGTGTTTCAAAACTGCTCTATCAAAAGTCAGGTTCACATCTCTGAGTTGAGAGCACACATCACAAAGGAGTTTGTGAGAATGCTTCTGTCTCTTTATTATGTGAAGATATCCCGTTTCCAGCAAATTCCCATAAGTGGTGCAAATATCCACATGCAGATTCTACAAAAAGAGTATTTCAAAACTGCTCTAACAAAAGGAATGTTCAACTCAGTGAGTTGAATGCACACATCACAAAGTGGTTTCCGAGAATGCTTCTCTCCAGGTATTTTTGAAGAAATTTTCCTTTCCACCAGAGGCCTCAGAGCTTTCCAAATGTCCAATTGCAGATTATACAAAAACAGTGTTTCATGGCTGCTCTAACAAACGGAATAATCCCCTCCGAGAGTTGAATGCAACCAACACAAAGTAGTTTCTAGGAATGCTTCTTCCTAGGTTATATGTGAAGATATTGCCTTTTCGAACACAGGCCTCATAGTTTTCTGAATGACCACTTGCATATACTTCCAAAAGTGTGTTTCAAAACTGCTCCATGAAAAGAAACGTTAAACTCCGTGAGTTGAATGCACTTATCACAGAGAAGTTTGTGAGAATGCTACTGTCTAGTTATCGTGTGAGGTTGTCCCGTTTCCAAAGAATTCCTCTAAGCGGTCCCAATTTCCACTTGCAGATTCTACAAAAAGAGTGTTTCAAAATTTCTCTGTCTAAAGGAATGTTCAACTCTGTGAGTTGAATGCACACACCACAAAGGTGATTCAGAGAATGCTTCTGTCTAGTTTTGATGTGAAGATATTTCCTTTCCACTACAGGCCTAAAAGTGCTCCAAATGTCCACTTGCCGATTCTAGAAAAAGAGTGTTTCAAAATTGCTCTATCAAAAGAAAGGTTCAGCTCTGTGAGCTGAATGCTCACATCACACAGAAGCTTGTGAGAATGCTTCTTTCTTGTTTTTGTGTGTGGGTGTCCTGTTTCCAACGAATTCCTAGAAGTGGTCCAAATATCCACTTGCACATTCTACAAAACGAGTGTTTCAAACCTTCTCTGTCAAAAGGAATCTTCAACTCTGTGAGTTGAATGCACACACCACTAAGAAGTTTCGGAGCATGCTTCTGTCTACTTGTTTTGTGAAGATATTTCCTTTCCAGCACAGGCCTCAAAGCGCTCCAAATGTGCACTTGCAGATTCTAGAAAAAGAGTGTTTCCAAACTTCTCTATCAAAAGTCAGGTTCACGTCTCTGAGTTGAGAGCACACATGACAAAGTAGTTTGTGAGAATGCTTCCGTCTCCTTTTGGTGTGAGGATATCCCGTTTCCAGCAAATAGCTCTAAGTGGTCCAAATATCCACATGCAGATTCCACAAAAAGAGGGTTTCAAAACTGCTCTAGCAAAGGGAATGTTCAACTCTGTGAGTTGAATGCACACGTCACAAAGTGCTTTCTGAGAATGCTTCTCTCTAGGGGTTTTGTGAAGAAATTTCCCTTCCCACCAGAGGCCTCAGAGCTCCCCAAATGTCCAATTGCAGATTATACAAAAACAGTGTTTCATGGCTGCTCTAAGAAAGGAATATTCCCCTCTGTGAGTTGAATGCAACCAACACAGAGTAGTTTTTGAGAATGCTTCTTTCTATGTTATATGTGAAGATATTGCCTTTGCGAATATATGCCTCATAGCTTTCCGAATGACCACTTGCATATACTTCAAAAAATGTGTTTCAAAACTGCTCCATGAAAAGAAAAGTTAAACTCCGTGAGTTGAATGCACTTATCACAGAGAAGTTTGTGAGAATGCTACTGTCTAGTTTTCGTGTGAGGGTGTCCCGTTTCCAAAGACTTCCTCTAAGCGGACCAAATTTCCACTTGCAGATTCTACAAAAAGAGTGTTTCAAAATTTCTCTGTCTAAAGGAATGTTCCACAAGGAATATTCAGTGAATGCTTCTGTCTAATTTTGAGGTGAAGATATTTCCTTTCCACCACAGGCCTCAAAGAGCTCCAAATGTCCAGTTGCCGATTCTAGAAAAAGAGTGCTTCAAAGTTGCTCTATCAAAAGAAAGGTTCAGTTCTGTGATCTGAATGCTCACATCACACAGCAGTTTGTGAGAATGCTTCTGTCTTTTTTTGTGTGAGGGTGTCCCGTTTCCAACGAATTCCTAGAAGCCTTCCAAATATCCACTTGCACATTCTATAAAAAGAGTGTTTCAAAACTTCTCTGTCAAAAGGAATGTTCATCGCTGTGAGTTGAATGTACATACCACAAAGAAGTGTCAGATAATCCTTCTGTCTACTTGTTATGTGAAGATATTTCCTTTCCAGCACAGGTCTCAAAGCGCTCCAAATGTACACTTGCAGATTCTAGAAAAAGAGTGTTTCAAAACTGCTCTATCAAAAGTCAGGTTCACATCTCTGAGTTGAGAGCACACATCACAAAGGAGTTTGTGAGAATGCTTCTGTCTCTTTATTATGTGAAGATATCCCGTTTCCAGCAAATTCCCATAAGTGGTCCAAATATCCACATGCAGATTCTACAAAAAGAGTATTTCAAAACTGCTCTAACAAAAGGAATGTTCAACTCAGTGAGTTGAATGCACACGTCACAAAGTGGTTTCCGAGAATGCTTCTCTCCAGGTATTTATGAAGAAATTTTCCTTTCCACCAGAGGCCTCAGAGCTCCCCAAATGTCCAATTGCAGATTATACAAAAACAGTGTTTCATGGCTGCTCTAAGAAAGGAATATTCCCCTCTGTGAGTTGAATGCAACCAACACAGAGTAGTTTTTGAGAATGCTTCTTTCTATGTTATATGTGAAGATATTGCCTTTGCGAATATATGCCTCATAGCTTTCCGAATGACCACTTGCATATACTTCAAAAAATGTGTTTCAAACCTGCTCCATGAAAAGAAAAGTTAAACTCCGTGAGTTGAATGCACTTATCACAGAGAAGTTTGTGAGAATGCTACTGTCTAGTTTTCGTGTGAGGGTGTCCCGTTTCCAAAGACTTCCTCTAAGCGGACCAAATTTCCACTTGCAGATTCTACAAAAAGAGTGTTTCAAAATTTCTCTGTCTAAAGGAATGTTCCACAAGGAATATTCAGTGAATGCTTCTGTCTAATTTTGAGGTGAAGATATTTCCTTTCCACCACAGGCCTCAAAGAGCTCCAAATGTCCAGTTGCCGATTCTAGAAAAAGAGTGCTTCAAAGTTGCTCTATCAAAAGAAAGGTTCAGTTCTGTGATCTGAATGCTCACATCACACAGCAGTTTGTGAGAATGCTTCTGTCTTTTTTTGTGTGAGGGTGTCCCGTTTCCAACGAATTCCTAGAAGCCTTCCAAATATCCACTTGCACATTCTATAAAAAGAGTGTTTCAAAACTTCTCTGTCAAAAGGAATGTTCATCGCTGTGAGTTGAATGTACATACCACAAAGAAGTGTCAGATAATCCTTCTGTCCACTTGTTATGTGAAGATATTTCCTTTCCAGCACAGGTCTCAAAGCGCTCCAAATGTACACTTGCAGATTCTAGAAAAAGAGTGTTTCAAAACTGCTCTATCAAAAGTCAGGTTCACATCTCTGAGTTGAGAGCACACATCACAAAGGAGTTTGTGAGAATGCTTCTGTCTCTTTATTATGTGAAGATATCCCGTTTCCAGCAAATTCCCATAAGTGGTCCAAATATCCACATGCAGATTCTACAAAAAGAGTATTTCAAAACTGCTCTAACAAAAGGAATGTTCAACTCAGTGAGTTGAATGCACACATCACAAAGTGGTTTCCGAGAATGCTTCTCTCCAGGTATTTTTGAAGAAATTTTCCTTTCCACCAGAGGCCTCAGAGCTTTTCAAATGTCCAATTGCAGATTATACAAAAACAGTGTTTCATGGCTGCTCTAACAAACGGAATAATCCCCTCCGAGAGTTGAATGCAACCAACACAAAGTAGTTTCTAGGAATGCTTCTTCCTAGGTTATATGTGAAGATATTGCCTTTTCGAACACAGGCCTCATAGTTTTCTGAATGACCACTTGCATATACTTCCAAAAGTGTGTTTCAAAACTGCTCCATGAAAAGAAACGTTAAACTCCGTGAGTTGAATGCACTTATCACAGAGAAGTTTGTGAGAATGCTACTGTCTAGTTATCGTGTGAGGTTGTCCCGTTTCCAAAGAATTCCTCTAAGCGGTCCCAATTTCCACTTGCAGATTCTACAAAAAGAGTGTTTCAAAATTTCTCTGTCTAAAGGAATGTTCAACTCTGTGAGTTGAATGCACACACCACAAAGGTGATTCAGAGAATGCTTCTGTCTAGTTTTGATGTGAAGATATTTCCTTTCCACTACAGGCCTAAAAGTGCTCCAAATGTCCACTTGCCGATTCTAGAAAAAGAGTGTTTCAAAATTGCTCTATCAAAAGAAAGGTTCAGCTCTGTGAGCTGAATGCTCACATCACACAGAAGTTTGTGAGAATGCTTCTTTCTTGTTTTTGTGTGTGGGTGTCCTGTTTCCAACGAATTCCTAGAAGTGGTCCAAATATCCACTTGCACATTCTACAAAACGAGTGTTTCAAACCTTCTCTGTCAAAAGGAATCTTCAACTCTGTGAGTTGAATGCACACACCACTAAGAAATTTCGGAGCATGCTTCTGTCTACTTGTTTTGTGAAGATATTTCCTTTCCAGCACAGGCCTCAAAGCGCTCCAAATGTGCACTTGCAGATTCTAGAAAAAGAGTGTTTCCAAACTTCTCTATCAAAAGTCAGGTTCACGTCTCTGAGTTGAGAGCACACATGACAAAGTAGTTTGTGAGAATGCTTCCGTCTCCTTTTGGTGTGAGGATATCCCGTTTCCAGCAAATAGCTCTAAGTGGTCCAAATATCCACATGCAGATTCCACAAAAAGAGGGTTTCAAAACTGCTCTAGCAAAGGGAATGTTCAACTCTGTGAGTTGAATGCACACGTCACAAAGTGCTTTCTGAGAATGCTTCTTTCTAGGGGTTTTGTGAAGAAATTTCCCTTCCCACCAGAGGCCTCAGAGCTCCCCAAATGTCCAATTGCAGATTATACAAAAACAGTGTTTCATGGCTGCTCTAAGAAAGGAATATTCCCCTCTGTGAGTTGAATGCAACCAACACAGAGTAGTTTTTGAGAATGCTTCTTTCTATGTTATATGTGAAGATATTGCCTTTGCGAATATATGCCTCATAGCTTTCCGAATGACCACTTGCATATACTTCAAAAAATGTGTTTCAAAACTGCTCCATGAAAAGAAAAGTTAAACTCCGTGAGTTGAATGCACTTATCACAGAGAAGTTTGTGAGAATGCTACTGTCTAGTTTTCGTGTGAGGGTGTCCCGTTTCCAAAGACTTCCTCTAAGCGGACCAAATTTCCACTTGCAGATTCTACAAAAAGAGTGTTTCAAAATTTCTCTGTCTAAAGGAATGTTCCACAAGGAATATTCAGTGAATGCTTCTGTCTAATTTTGAGGTGAAGATATTTCCTTTCCACCACAGGCCTCAAAGAGCTCCAAATGTCCAGTTGCCGATTCTAGAAAAAGAGTGCTTCAAAGTTGCTCTATCAAAAGAAAGGTTCAGTTCTGTGATCTGAATGCTCACATCACACAGCAGTTTGTGAGAATGCTTCTGTCTTTTTTTGTGTGAGGGTGTCCCGTTTCCAACGAATTCCTAGAAGCCTTCCAAATATCCACTTGCACATTCTATAAAAAGAGTGTTTCAAAACTTCTCTGTCAAAAGGAATGTTCATCGCTGTGAGTTGAATGTACATACCACAAAGAAGTGTCAGATAATCCTTCTGTCCACTTGTTATGTGAAGATATTTCCTTTCCAGCACAGGTCTCAAAGCGCTCCAAATGTACACTTGCAGATTCTAGAAAAAGAGTGTTTCAAAACTGCTCTATCAAAAGTCAGGTTCACATCTCTGAGTTGAGAGCACACATCACAAAGGAGTTTGTGAGAATGCTTCTGTCTCTTTATTATGTGAAGATATCCCGTTTCCAGCAAATTCCCATAAGTGGTCCAAATATCCACATGCAGATTCTACAAAAAGAGTATTTCAAAACTGCTCTAACAAAAGGAATGTTCAACTCAGTGAGTTGAATGCACACATCACAAAGTGGTTTCCGAGAATGCTTCTCTCCAGGTATTTTTGAAGAAATTTTCCTTTCCACCAGAGGCCTCAGAGCTTTCCAAATGTCCAATTGCAGATTATACAAAAACAGTGTTTCATGGCTGCTCTAACAAACGGAATAATCCCCTCCGAGAGTTGAATGCAACCAACACAAAGTAGTTTCTAGGAATGCTTCTTCCTAGGTTATATGTGAAGATATTGCCTTTTCGAACACAGGCCTCATAGTTTTCTGAATGACCACTTGCATATACTTCCAAAAGTGTGTTTCAAAACTGCTCCATGAAAAGAAACGTGAAACTCTGTGAGTTGAATGCGCTTATCACAGAGAAGTTTGTGAGAATGCTACTGTCTAGTTTTCGTGTGAGGGTGTCCCGTTTCCAAAGAATTCCTCTAAGCGGTCCCAATTTCCACTTGCAGATTCTACAAAAAGAGTGTTTCAAAATTTCTCTGTCTAAAGGAATGTTCAACTCTGTGAGTTGAATGCACACACCACAAAGATGATTCAGAGAATGCTTCTGTCGAGTTTTGATGTGAAGATATTTCCTTTCCACCACAGGAATAAAAGCGCTCCAAATGTCCACTTGCCGATTCTAGAAAAAGAGTGTTTCAAAATTGCTCTATCAAAAGAAAGGTTCAGCTCTGTGAGCTGAATGCTCACATCACACAGAAGCTTGTGAGAATGCTTCTTTCTTGTTTTTGTGTGTGGGTGTCCTGTTTCTAACGAATTCCTAGAAGTGGTCCAAATATCCACTTGCACATTCTACAAAACGAGTGTTTCAAACCTTCTCTGTCAAAAGGAATCTTCAACTCTGTGAGTTGAATGCACACACCACTAAGAAGTTTCGGAGCATGCTTCTGTCTACTTGTTTTGTGAAGATATTTCCTTTCCAGCACAGGCCTCAAAGCGCTCCAAATGTGCACTTGCAGATTCTAGAAAAAGAGTGTTTCCAAACTTCTCTATCAAAAGTCAGGTTCACGTCTCTGAGTTGAGAGCACACATGACAAAGTAGTTTGTGAGAATGCTTCCGTCTCCTTTTGGTGTGAGGATATCCCGTTTCCAGCAAATAGCTCTAAGTGGTCCAAATATCCACATGCAGATTCCACAAAAAGAGGGTTTCAAAACTGCTCTAGCAAAGGGAATGTTCAACTCTGTGAGTTGAATGCACACGTCACAAAGTGCTTTCTGAGAATGCTTCTCTCTAGGGGTTTTGTGAAGAAATTTCCCTTCCCACCAGAGGCCTCAGAGCTCCCCAAATGTCCAATTGTAGATTATACAAAAACAGTGTTTCATGGCTGCTCTAAGAAAGGAATATTCCCCTCTGTGAGTTGAATGCAACCAACACAGAGTAGTTTTTGAGAATGCTTCTTTCTATGTTATATGTGAAGATATTGCCTTTGCGAATATATGCCTCATAGCTTTCCGAATGACCACTTGCATATACTTCAAAAAATGTGTTTCAAAACTGCTCCATGAAAAGAAAAGTTAAACTCCGTGAGTTGAATGCACTTATCACAGAGAAGTTTGTGAGAATGCTACTGTCTAGTTTTCGTGTGAGGGTGTCCCGTTTCCAAAGACTTCCTCTAAGCGGACCAAATTTCCACTTGCAGATTCTACAAAAAGAGTGTTTCAAAATTTCTCTGTCTAAAGGAATGTTCCACAAGGAATATTCAGTGAATGCTTCTGTCTAATTTTGAGGTGAAGATATTTCCTTTCCACCACAGGCCTCAAAGAGCTCCAAATGTCCAGTTGCCGATTCTAGAAAAAGAGTGCTTCAAAGTTGCTCTATCAAAAGAAAGGTTCAGTTCTGTGATCTGAATGCTCACATCACACAGCAGTTTGTGAGAATGCTTCTGTCTTTTTTTGTGTGAGGGTGTCCCGTTTCCAACGAATTCCTAGAAGCCTTCCAAATATCCACTTGCACATTCTATAAAAAGAGTGTTTCAAAACTTCTCTGTCAAAAGGAATGTTCATCGCTGTGAGTTGAATGTACATACCACAAAGAAGTGTCAGATAATCCTTCTGTCCACTTGTTATGTGAAGATATTTCCTTTCCAGCACAGGTCTCAAAGCGCTCCAAATGTACACTTGCAGATTCTAGAAAAAGAGTGTTTCAAAACTGCTCTATCAAAAGTCAGGTTCACATCTCTGAGTTGAGAGCACACATCACAAAGGAGTTTGTGAGAATGCTTCTGTCTCTTTATTATGTGAAGATATCCCGTTTCCAGCAAATTCCCATAAGTGGTCCAAATATCCACATGCAGATTCTACAAAAAGAGTATTTCAAAACTGCTCTAACAAAAGGAATGTTCAACTCAGTGAGTTGAATGCACACATCACAAAGTGGTTTCCGAGAATGCTTCTCTCCAGGTATTTTTGAAGAAATTTTCCTTTCCACCAGAGGCCTCAGAGCTTTCCAAATGTCCAATTGCAGATTATACAAAAACAGTGTTTCATGGCTGCTCTAACAAACGGAATAATCCCCTCCGAGAGTTGAATGCAACCAACACAAAGTAGTTTCTAGGAATGCTTCTTCCTAGGTTATATGTGAAGATATTGCCTTTTCGAACACAGGCCTCATAGTTTTCTGAATGACCACTTGCATATACTTCCAAAAGTGTGTTTCAAAACTGCTCCATGAAAAGAAACGTGAAACTCTGTGAGTTGAATGCGCTTATCACAGAGAAGTTTGTGAGAATGCTACTGTCTAGTTTTCGTGTGAGGGTGTCCCGTTTCCAAAGAATTCCTCTAAGCGGTCCCAATTTCCACTTGCAGATTCTACAAAAAGAGTGTTTCAAAATTTCTCTGTCTAAAGGAATGTTCAACTCTGTGAGTTGAATGCACACACCACAAAGATGATTCAGAGAATGCTTCTGTCGAGTTTTGATGTGAAGATATTTCCTTTCCACCACAGGAATAAAAGCGCTCCAAATGTCCACTTGCCGATTCTAGAAAAAGAGTGTTTCAAAATTGCTCTATCAAAAGAAAGGTTCAGCTCTGTGAGCTGAATGCTCACATCACACAGAAGCTTGTGAGAATGCTTCTTTCTTGTTTTTGTGTGTGGGTGTCCTGTTTCCAACGAATTCCTAGAAGTGGTCCAAATATCCACTTGCACATTCTACAAAACGAGTGTTTCAAACCTTCTCTGTCAAAAGGAATCTTCAACTCTGTGAGTTGAATGCACACACCACTAAGAAGTTTCGGAGCATGCTTCTGTCTACTTGTTTTGTGAAGATATTTCCTTTCCAGCACAGGCCTCAAAGCGCTCCAAATGTGCACTTGCAGATTCTAGAAAAAGAGTGTTTCCAAACTTCTCTATCAAAAGTCAGGTTCACGTCTCTGAGTTGAGAGCACACATGACAAAGTAGTTTGTGAGAATGCTTCCGTCTCCTTTTGGTGTGAGGATATCCCGTTTCCAGCAAATAGCTCTAAGTGGTCCAAATATCCACATGCAGATTCCACAAAAAGAGGGTTTCAAAACTGCTCTAGCAAAGGGAATGTTCAACTCTGTGAGTTGAATGCACACGTCACAAAGTGCTTTCTGAGAATGCTTCTCTCTAGGGGTTTTGTGAAGAAATTTCCCTTCCCACCAGAGGCCTCAGAGCTCCCCAAATGTCCAATTGTAGATTATACAAAAACAGTGTTTCATGGCTGCTCTAAGAAAGGAATATTCCCCTCTGTGAGTTGAATGCAACCAACACAGAGTAGTTTTTGAGAATGCTTCTTTCTATGTTATATGTGAAGATATTGCCTTTGCGAATATATGCCTCATAGCTTTCCGAATGACCACTTGCATATACTTCAAAAAATGTGTTTCAAAACTGCTCCATGAAAAGAAAAGTTAAACTCCGTGAGTTGAATGCACTTATCACAGAGAAGTTTGTGAGAATGCTACTGTCTAGTTTTCGTCTGAGGGTGTCCCGTTTCCAAAGACTTCCTCTAAGCGGACCAAATTTCCCTTGCAGATTCTACAAAAAGAGTGTTTCAAAATTTCTCTGTCTAAAGGAATGTTCCACAAGGAATATTCAGTGAATGCTTCTGTCTAATTTTGAGGTGAAGATATTTCCTTTCCACCACAGGCCTCAAAGAGCTCCAAATGTCCAGTTGCCGATTCTAGAAAAAGAGTGCTTCAAAGTTGCTCTATCAAAAGAAAGGTTCAGTTCTGTGATCTGAATGCTCACATCACACAGCAGTTTGTGAGAATGCTTCTGTCTTTTTTTGTGTGAGGGTGTCCCGTTTCCAACGAATTCCTAGAAGCCTTCCAAATATCCACTTGCACATTCTATAAAAAGAGTGTTTCAAAACTTCTCTGTCAAAAGGAATGTTCATCGCTGTGAGTTGAATGTACATACCACAAAGAAGTGTCAGATAATCCTTCTGTCCACTTGTTATGTGAAGATATTTCCTTTCCAGCACAGGTCTCAAAGCGCTCCAAATGTACACTTGCAGATTCTAGAAAAAGAGTGTTTCAAAACTGCTCTATCAAAAGTCAGGTTCACATCTCTGAGTTGAGAGCACACATCACAAAGGAGTTTGTGAGAATGCTTCTGTCTCTTTATTATGTGAAGATATCCCGTTTCCAGCAAATTCCCATAAGTGGTCCAAATATCCACATGCAGATTCTACAAAAAGAGTATTTCAAAACTGCTCTAACAAAAGGAATGTTCAACTCAGTGAGTTGAATGCACACATCACAAAGTGGTTTCCGAGAATGCTTCTGTCCAGGTATTTTTGAAGAAATTTTCCTTTCCACCAGAGGCCTCAGAGCTTTCCAAATGTCCAATTGCAGATTATACAAAAACAGTGTTTCATGGCTGCTCTAACAAACGGAATAATCCCCTCCGAGAGTTGAATGCAACCAACACAAAGTAGTTTCTAGGAATGCTTCTTCCTAGGTTATATGTGAAGATATTGCCTTTTCGAACACAGGCCTCATAGTTTTCTGAATGACCACTTGCATATACTTCCAAAAGTGTGTTTCAAAACTGCTCCATGAAAAGAAACGTGAAACTCTGTGAGTTGAATGCGCTTATCACAGAGAAGTTTGTGAGAATGCTACTGTCTAGTTTTCGTGTGAGGGTGTCCCGTTTCCAAAGAATTCCTCTAAGCGGTCCCAATTTCCACTTGCAGATTCTACAAAAAGAGTGTTTCAAAATTTCTCTGTCTAAAGGAATGTTCAACTCTGTGAGTTGAATGCACACACCACAAAGATGATTCAGAGAATGCTTCTGTCGAGTTTTGATGTGAAGATATTTCCTTTCCACCACAGGAATAAAAGCGCTCCAAATGTCCACTTGCCGATTCTAGAAAAAGAGTGTTTCAAAATTGCTCTATCAAAAGAAAGGTTCAGCTCTGTGAGCTGAATGCTCACATCACACAGAAGCTTGTGAGAATGCTTCTTTCTTGTTTTTGTGTGTGGGTGTCCTGTTTCCAACGAATTCCTAGAAGTGGTCCAAATATCCACTTGCACATTCTACAAAACGTGTGTTTCAAACCTTCTCTGTCAAAAGGAATCTTCAACTCTGTGAGTTGAATGCACACACCACTAAGAAGTTTCGGAGCATGCTTCTGTCTACTTGTTTTGTGAAGATATTTCCTTTCCAGCACAGGCCTCAAAGCGCTCCAAATGTGCACTTGCAGATTCTAGAAAAAGAGTGTTTCCAAACTTCTCTATCAAAAGTCAGGTTCACGTCTCTGAGTTGAGAGCACACATGACAAAGTAGTTTGTGAGAATGCTTCCGTCTCCTTTTGGTGTGAGGATATCCCGTTTCCAGCAAATAGCTCTAAGTGGTCCAAATATCCACATGCAGATTCCACAAAAAGAGGGTTTCAAAACTGCTCTAGCAAAGGGAATGTTCAACTCTGTGAGTTGAATGCACACGTCACAAAGTGCTTTCTGAGAATGCTTCTCTCTAGGGGTTTTGTGAAGAAATTTCCCTTCCCACCAGAGGCCTCAGAGCTCCCCAAATGTCCAATTGTAGATTATACAAAAACAGTGTTTCATGGCTGCTCTAAGAAAGGAATATTCCCCTCTGTGAGTTGAATGCAACCAACACAGAGTAGTTTTTGAGAATGCTTCTTTCTATGTTATATGTGAAGATATTGCCTTTGCGAATATATGCCTCATAGCTTTCCGAATGACCACTTGCATATACTTCAAAAAATGTGTTTCAAAACTGCTCCATGAAAAGAAAAGTTAAACTCCGTGAGTTGAATGCACTTATCACAGAGAAGTTTGTGAGAATGCTACTGTCTAGTTTTCGTGTGAGGGTGTCCCGTTTCCAAAGACTTCCTCTAAGCGGACCAAATTTCCACTTGCAGATTCTACAAAAAGAGTGTTTCAAAATTTCTCTGTCTAAAGGAATGTTCCACAAGGAATATTCAGTGAATGCTTCTGTCTAATTTTGAGGTGAAGATATTTCCTTTCCACCACAGGCCTCAAAGAGCTCCAAATGTCCAGTTGCCGATTCTAGAAAAAGAGTGCTTCAAAGTTGCTCTATCAAAAGAAAGGTTCAGTTCTGTGATCTGAATGCTCACATCACACAGCAGTTTGTGAGAATGCTTCTGTCTTTTTTTGTGTGAGGGTGTCCCGTTTCCAACGAATTCCTAGAAGCCTTCCAAATATCCACTTGCACATTCTATAAAAAGAGTGTTTCAAAACTTCTCTGTCAAAAGGAATGTTCATCGCTGTGAGTTGAATGTACATACCACAAAGAAGTGTCAGATAATCCTTCTGTCCACTTGTTATGTGAAGATATTTCCTTTCCAGCACAGGTCTCAAAGCGCTCCAAATGTACACTTGCAGATTCTAGAAAAAGAGTGTTTCAAAACTGCTCTATCAAAAGTCAGGTTCACATCTCTGAGTTGAGAGCACACATCACAAAGGAGTTTGTGAGAATGCTTCTGTCTCTTTATTATGTGAAGATATCCCGTTTCCAGCAAATTCCCATAAGTGGTCCAAATATCCACATGCAGATTCTACAAAAAGAGTATTTCAAAACTGCTCTAACAAAAGGAATGTTCAACTCAGTGAGTTGAATGCACACATCACAAAGTGGTTTCCGAGAATGCTTCTCTCCAGGTATTTTTGAAGAAATTTTCCTTTCCACCAGAGGCCTCAGAGCTTTCCAAATGTCCAATTGCAGATGATACAAAAACAGTGTTTCATGGCTGCTCTAACAAACGGAATAATCCCCTCCGAGAGTTGAATGCAACCAACACAAAGTAGTTTCTAGGAATGCTTCTTCCTAGGTTATATGTGAAGATATTGCCTTTTCGAACACAGGCCTCATAGTTTTCTGAATGACCACTTGCATATACTTCCAAAAGTGTGTTTCAAAACTGCTCCATGAAAAGAAACGTGAAACTCTGTGAGTTGAATGCGCTTATCACAGAGAAGTTTGTGAGAATGCTACTGTCTAGTTTTCGTGTGAGGGTGTCCCGTTTCCAAAGAATTCCTCTAAGCGGTCCCAATTTCCACTTGCAGATTCTACAAAAAGAGTGTTTCAAAATTTCTCTGTCTAAAGGAATGTTCAACTCTGTGAGTTGAATGCACACACCACAAAGATGATTCAGAGAATGCTTCTGTCTAGTTTTGATGTGAAGATATTTCCTTTCCACCACAGGAAAAAAAGCGCTCCAAATGTCCACTTGCCGATTCTAGAAAAAGTGTGTTTCAAAATTGTGCTATCAAAAGAAAGGTTCAGCTCTGTGAGCTGAATGCTCACATCACACAGAAGTTTGTGTGAATGCTACTGTCTAGTTTTCGTCTGAGGGTGTCCCGTTTACAAACAAGTCCCAGAAGCGGTCCAAATTTACACTTGCAGATACTACAAAAAGAGTGTTTCAAAATTTCTCTTTCTAAAGGAATGTTCAACACTGTGAGTTGAATGCACACACCACAAAGATGATTCAGAGAATGCTTCTGTCTAGTTTTGAGGTGAAGATATTTCCTTTCCACCACAGGCCTCAAAGCGATCCAAATGTCCACTTGCCGATCCTAGAAAAAGAGTGCTTCCAAGTTGCTCTATCAAAAGAAAGGTTCAGCTCTGTGAGCTGAATGCTCACATCACACAGCAGTTTGTGAGAATGCTTCTGTCTTTTTTTTGCGTGAGGGTGTCCTGTTTCCAACGAATTCCTAGAAGCCGTCCAAATATCCACTTGCGCATTCTACAAAAGGAGTGTTTCAAAACTTCTCTTTCAAAAGGAATGTTCAACTCTGTGAGTTGAATGTACATACCACAAAGAAGTGTCAGATAATCCTTCTGTCTACTTGTTATGTGTAGATATTTCCTTTCCAGCACGGGTCTCAAAGCGATCCAAATGTACACTTGCAGATACTAGAAAAAGAGTGTTTCAAAACTGCTCTATCAAAAGTCAGGTTCACATCTCTGAGTTGAGAGCACACATCACAAAGGTGTTTGTGAGAATGCTTCTGTCTCGTTATTATGTGAAGATATCTCGTTTCCAGCAAATTCCTATAAGTGGTCCAAATATCCACATGCAGATTCTACAAAAAGAGTATTTCCAAACTGCTCTAACAAAGCAATGTTCAACTCAGTGTGTTGAATGCACACATCACAAAGTTGTTTCCGAGAATGCTTCTCTCTAAGTGTTTTGTGAAGAAATTTCCCTTCTCACTAGAGGCCTCAGAGCTCTCCAAATGTCCAATTGCAGATTATACAAAAGCAGTGTTTCATGGCTGCACTAACAAAAGGAACATTCCCCACTGTGAGTTGAATGCAACCAACACAGAGTAGTTCTGGGAATGCTTCTTTCTTGATTATATGTGAAGATATTTCCTTTTCGAACACAGGCCTCATAGCTTTCCGAATGACCACTTGCATATACTTCCAAAAGTGTGTTTCCAAACTGCTCCATGAAAAGAAACGTGAAACTCTGTGAGTTGAATGCACTTATCACAGAGAAGTTTGTGAGAATGCTACTGTCTATTTATCGTGTGAGGGTGTCCCGTTTCCAAAGAATTCCTCTAAGCGGTCCCAATTTCCACTTGCAGATTCTACAAAAAGAGTGTTTCAAAATTTCTCTGTCTAAAGGAATGTTCAACTCTGTGAGTTGAATGCACACACCACAAAGGTGATTCAGAGAATGCTTCTGTCTAGTTTTGATGTGAAGATATTTCCTTTCCACTACAGGCCTAAAAGCGCTCCAAATGTCCACCTGCCGATTCTAGAAAAAGAGTTTTTCAAAATTGCTCTATCAAAAGGAAGGTTCAGCTCAGTGAGCTGAATGCTCACATCACACAGAAGCTTGTGAGAATGCTTCTTTCTTGTTTTTGTGTGTGGGTTTCCTGTTTCCAACGAATTCCTAGAAGTGGTCCAAATATCCACTTGCACATTCTACAAAACGAGTGTTTCAAACCTTCTCTGTCAAAAGGAATCTTCAACTCTGTGAGTTGAATGCACACACCACTAAGAAGTTTCGGAGCATGCTTCTGTCTACTTGTTTTGTGAAGATATTTCCTTTCCAGCACAGGCCTCAAATCGCTCCAAATGTGCACTTGCAGATTCTAGAAAAAGAGTGTTTCCAAACTTCTCTAACAAAAGTCAGGTTCACGTCTCTGAGTTGAGAGCACACATGACAAAGGAGTTTGTGAGAATGCTTCCGTCTCCTTTTGCTGTGAGGATATCCCGTTTCCAGCAAATAGCTCTAAGTGGTCCAAATATCCACATGCAGATTCCACAAAAAGAGGGTTTCAAAACTGCTCTAGCAAAGGGAATGTTCAACTCTGTGAGTTGAATGCACACGTCACAAAGTGCTTTCTGAGAATGCTTCTCTCTAGGGGTTTTGTGAAGAAATTTCCCTTCCCACCAGAGGCCTCAGAGCTCCCCAAATGTCCAATTGCAGATTATACAAAAACAGTGTTTCATGGCTGCTCTAAGAACGGAATATTCCCCTCTGTGAGTTGAATGCAACCAACACAGAGTAGTTTTTGAGAATGCTTCTTTCTATGTTATATGTGAAGATATTGCCTTTGCGAACATATGCCTCATAGCTTTCCGAATGACCACTTGCATATACTTCAAAAAATGTGTTTCAAAACTGCTCCATGAAAAGAAAAGTTAAACTCCGTGAGTTGAATGCACTTATCACAGAGAAGTTTGTGAGAATGCTACTGTCTAGTTTTCGTCTGAGGGTGTCCCGTTTCCAAAGAATTCCTCTAAGCGGTCCAAATTTCCACTTGCAGATTCTACAAAAAGAGTGTTTCAAAATTTCTCTGTCTAAAGGAATGTTCCACAAGGAATATTCAGTGAATGCTTCTGTCTAATTTTGAGGTGAAGATATTTCCTTTCCACCACAGGCCTCAAAGAGCTCCAAATGTCCAGTTGCCGATTCTAGAAAAAGAGTGCTTCAAAGTTGCTCTATCAAAAGAAAGGTTCAGTTCTGTGATCTGAATGCTCACATCACACAGCAGTTTGTGAGAATGCTTCTGTCTTTTTTTGTGTGAGGGTTTCCCGTTTCCAACGAATTCCTAGAAGCCGTCCAAATATCCACTTGCACATTCTATAAAAAGAGTGTTTCAAAACTTCTCTGTCAAAAGGAATGTTCATCGCTGTGAGTTGAATGTAGATACCACAAAGAAGTGTCAGATAATCCTTCTGTCTACTTGTTATGTGAAGATATTTCCTTTCCAGCACAGGTCTCAAAGCGCTCCAAGTGTACACTTGCAGATTCTAGAAAAAGAGTGTTTCAAAACTGCTCTATCAAAAGTCAGGTTCACATCTCTGAGTTGAGAGCACACATCACAAAGGAGTTTGTGAGAATGCTTCTGTCTCTTTATTATGTGAAGATATCCCGTTTCCAGCAAATTCCCATAAGTGGTCCAAATATCCACATGCAGATTCTACAAAAAGAGTATTTCAAAACTGCTCTAACAAAGGAATGTTCAACTCAGTGTGTTGAATGCACACATCACAAAGTGGTTTCCGAGAATGCTTCTCTCTAAGTGTTTTGTGAAGAAATTTCCCTTCTCACTAGAGGCCCCAGAGCTCTCCAAATGTCCAATTGCAGATTATACAAAAGCAGTGTTTCATGGCTGCACTAACAAAAGGAACATTCCCCTCTGTGAGTTGAATGCAACCAACACAGAGTAGTTCTGGGAATGCTTCTTTCTTGATTATATGTGAAGATATTGCCTTTTCGAACACAGGCCTCATAGCTGTGTTCCGAATGACCACTTGCATATACTTCCAAAAGTGTGTTTCCAAACTGCTCCATGAAAAGAAACGTTAAACTCTGTGAGTTGAATGCACTTATCACAGAGAAGTTTGTGAGAATGCTACTGTCTAGTTACCGTGTGAGGGTGTCCCGTTTCCAATGAATTCCTAGAAGCGGTCCAAATTTACACTTGCAGATTCTACAAAAAGAGTGTTTCAAAATTTCTCTCTCTAAAGGAATGTTCAACACTGTGAGTTGAATGCACACACCACAATGATGATTCAGAGAATGCTTCTGTCTAGTTTTGAGGTGAAGATATTTCCTTTCCACCACAGGCCTAAAAGCGCTCCAAATGTCCACTTGCCGATTCTAGAAAAAGTGGGTTTCAAAATTGCGCTATCAAAAGAAAGGTTCAGCTCTGTGAGCTGAATGCTCACATCACACAAAAGTTTGTGTGAATGCTACTGTCTAGTTTTCGTCTGAGGGTGTCCCGTTTACAAAGAATTCCCAGAAGCGGTCCAAATTTACACTTGCAGATACTACAAAAAGAGTGTTTCAAAATTTCTCTGTCTAAAGGAATGTTCAACACTGTGAGTTGAATGCACACACCACAAAGATGATTCAGAGAATGCTTCTGTCTAGTTTTGAGGTGAAGATATTTCCTTTCCACCACAGGCCTCAAAGCGATCCAAATGTCCACTTGCCGATTCTAGAAAAAGAGTGCTTCCAAGTTGCTCTATCAAAAGAAAGGTTCAGCTCTGTGAGCTGAATGCTCACATCACACAGCAGTTTGTGAGAATGCTTCTGTCTTTTTTTTGCGTGAGGGTGTCCCGTTTCCAACGAATTCCTAGAAGCCGTCCAAATATCCACTTGCACATTCTACAAAAGGAGTGTTTCAAAACTTCTCTGTCAAAAGGAATGTCCAACTCTGTGAGTTGAATGCACATAAAACAAAGAAGTGTCAGATAATCCTTCTGTCTACTTGTTATGTGAAGATATTTCCTTTCCAGCACAGGTCTCAAAGCGCTCCAAATGTACACTTGCAGATTCTAGAAAAAGAGTGTTTCCAAACTGCTCTATCAAAAGTCAGGTTCACATCTCTGAGTTGAGAGCACACATCACAAAGGAGTTTGTGAGAATGCTTCTGTCTCGTTATTATGTGAAGATATCTCGTTTCCAGCAAATTCCTATAAGTGGTCCAAATATCCACATGCAGATTCTACAAAAAGAGTATTTCAAAACTGCTCTAACAAAGGAATGTTCAACTCAGTGAGTTGAATGCACACATCACAAAGTGGATTCCGAGAATGCTTCTCTCTAAGTGTTTTGTGAAGAAATTTCCCTTCTCACCAGAGGCCTCAGAGCTCTCCAAATGTCCAATTGCAGATTATACAAAAGCAGTGTTTCATGGCTGCACTAACAAAAGGAACATTCCCCTCTGTGAGTTGAATGCAACCAACACAGAGTAGTTCTGGGAATGCTTCTTTCTAGATTATATGTGAAGATATTGCCTTTTCGAACACAGGCCTCATAGCTTTCCGAATGACCACTTGCATATACTTCCAAAAGTGTGTTTCCAAACTGCTCCATGAAAAGAAACGTGAAACTCTGTGAGTTGAATGCACTTATCACAGAGAAGTTTGTGAGAATGCTACTGTCTAGTTATCGTGCGAGGGTGTCCCGTTTCCAAAGAATTCCTCTAAGCGGTCCCAATTTCCACTTGCAGATTCTACAAAAAGAGTGTTTCAAAATTTCTCTGTCTAAAGGAATGTTCAACTCTGTGAGTTGAATGCACACACCACAGAGATGATTCAGAGAATGCTTCTGTCTAGTTTTGATGTGAAGATATTTCCTTTCCACTACAGGCCTAAAAGCGCTCCAAATGTCCACCTGCCGATTCTAGAAAAAGAGTTTTTCAAAATTGCTCTATCAAAAGGAAGGTTCAGCTCTGTGAGCTGAATGCTCACATCACACAGAAGCTTGTGAGAATGCTTCTTTCTTGTTTTTGTGTGTGGGTTTCCTGTTTCCAACGAATTCCTAGAAGTGGTCCAAATATCCACTTGCACATTCTACAAAACGAGTGTTTCAAACCTTCTCTGTCAAAAGGAATCTTCAACTCTGTGAGTTGAATGCACACACCACTAAGAAGTTTCGGAGCATGCTTCTGTCTACTTGTTTTGTGAAGATATTTCCTTTCCAGCACAGGCCTCAAATCGCTCCAAATGTGCACTTGCAGATTCTAGAAAAAGAGTGTTTCCAAACTTCTCTAACAAAAGTCAGGTTCACGTCTCTGAGTTGAGAGCACACATGACAAAGGAGTTTGTGAGAATGCTTCCGTCTCCTTTTGCTGTGAGGATATCCCGTTTCCAGCAAATAGCTCTAAGTGGTCCAAATATCCACATGCAGATTCCACAAAAAGAGGGTTTCAAAACTGCTCTAGCAAAGGGAATGTTCAACTCTGTGAGTTGAATGCACACGTCACAAAGTGCTTTCTGAGAATGCTTCTCTCTAGGGGTTTTGTGAAGAAATTTCCCTTCCCACCAGAGGCCTCAGAGCTCCCCAAATGTCCAATTGCAGATTATACAAAAACAGTGTTTCATGGCTGCTCTAAGAACGGAATATTCCCCTCTGTGAGTTGAATGCAACCAACACAGAGTAGTTTTTGAGAATGCTTCTTTCTATGTTATATGTGAAGATATTGCCTTTGCGAACATATGCCTCATAGCTTTCCGAATGACCACTTGCATATACTTCAAAAAATGTGTTTCAAAACTGCTCCATGAAAAGAAAAGTTAAACTCCGTGAGTTGAATGCACTTATCACAGAGAAGTTTGTGAGAATGCTACTGTCTAGTTTTCGTCTGAGGGTGTCCCGTTTCCAAAGAATTCCTCTAAGCGGTCCAAATTTCCACTTGCAGATTCTACAAAAAGAGTGTTTCAAAATTTCTCTGTCTAAAGGAATGTTCCACAAGGAATATTCAGTGAATGCTTCTGTCTAATTTTGAGGTGAAGATATTTCCTTTCCACCACAGGCCTCAAAGAGCTCCAAATGTCCAGTTGCCGATTCTAGAAAAAGAGTGCTTCAAAGTTGCTCTATCAAAAGAAAGGTTCAGTTCTGTGATCTGAATGCTCACATCACACAGCAGTTTGTGAGAATGCTTCTGTCTTTTTTTGTGTGAGGGTTTCCCGTTTCCAACGAATTCCTAGAAGCCGTCCAAATATCCACTTGCACATTCTATAAAAAGAGTGTTTCAAAACTTCTCTGTCAAAAGGAATGTTCATCGCTGTGAGTTGAATGTAGATACCACAAAGAAGTGTCAGATAATCCTTCTGTCTACTTGTTATGTGAAGATATTTCCTTTCCAGCACAGGTCTCAAAGCGCTCCAAGTGTACACTTGCAGATTCTAGAAAAAGAGTGTTTCAAAACTGCTCTATCAAAAGTCAGGTTCACATCTCTGAGTTGAGAGCACACATCACAAAGGAGTTTGTGAGAATGCTTCTGTCTCTTTATTATGTGAAGATATCCCGTTTCCAGCAAATTCCCATAAGTGGTCCAAATATCCACATGCAGATTCTACAAAAAGAGTATTTCAAAACTGCTCTAACAAAGGAATGTTCAACTCAGTGTGTTGAATGCACACATCACAAAGTGGTTTCCGAGAATTCTTCTCTCTAAGTGTTTTGTGAAGAAATTTCCCTTCTCACTAGAGGCCCCAGAGCTCTCCAAATGTCCAATTGCAGATTATACAAAAGCAGTGTTTCATGGCTGCACTAACAAAAGGAACATTCCCCTCTGTGAGTTGAATGCAACCAACACAGAGTAGTTCTGGGAATGCTTCTTTCTTGATTATATGTGAAGATATTGCCTTTTCGAACACAGGCCTCATAGCTGTGTTCCGAATGACCACTTGCATATACTTCCAAAAGTGTGTTTCCAAACTGCTCCATGAAAAGAAACGTTAAACTCTGTGAGTTGAATGCACTTATCACAGAGAAGTTTGTGAGAATGCTACTGTCTAGTTACCGTGTGAGGGTGTCCCGTTTCCAACGAATTCCTAGAAGCGGTCCAAATTTACACTTGCAGATTCTACAAAAAGAGTGTTTCAAAATTTCTCTCTCTAAAGGAATGTTCAACACTGTGAGTTGAATGCACACACCACAATGATGATTCAGAGAATGCTTCTGTCTAGTTTTGAGGTGAAGATATTTCCTTTCCACCACAGGCCTAAAAGCGCTCCAAATGTCCACTTGCCGATTCTAGAAAAAGTGGGTTTCAAAATTGCGCTATCAAAAGAAAGGTTCAGCTCTGTGAGCTGAATGCTCACATCACACAAAAGTTTGTGTGAATGCTACTGTCTAGTTTTCGTCTGAGGGTGTCCCGTTTACAAAGAATTCCCAGAAGCGGTCCAAATTTACACTTGCAGATACTACAAAAAGAGTGTTTCAAAATTTCTCTGTCTAAAGGAATGTTCAACACTGTGAGTTGAATGCACACACCACAAAGATGATTCAGAGAATGCTTCTGTCTAGTTTTGAGGTGAAGATATTTCCTTTCCACCACAGGCCTCAAAGCGATCCAAATGTCCACTTGCCGATTCTAGAAAAAGAGTGCTTCCAAGTTGCTCTATCAAAAGAAAGGTTCAGCTCTGTGAGCTGAATGCTCACATCACACAGCAGTTTGTGAGAATGCTTCTGTCTTTTTTTTGCGTGAGGGTGTCCCGTTTCCAACGAATTCCTAGAAGCCGTCCAAATATCCACTTGCACATTCTACAAAAGGAGTGTTTCAAAACTTCTCTGTCAAAAGGAATGTCCAACTCTGTGAGTTGAATGCACATAAAACAAAGAAGTGTCAGATAATCCTTCTGTCTACTTGTTATGTGAAGATATTTCCTTTCCAGCACAGGTCTCAAAGCGCTCCAAATGTACACTTGCAGATTCTAGAAAAAGAGTGTTTCCAAACTGCTCTATCAAAAGTCAGGTTCACATCTCTGAGTTGAGAGCACACATCACAAAGGAGTTTGTGAGAATGCTTCTGTCTCGTTATTATGTGAAGATATCTCGTTTCCAGCAAATTCCTATAAGTGGTCCAAATATCCACATGCAGATTCTACAAAAAGAGTATTTAAAAACTGCTCTAACAAAGGAATGTTCAACTCAGTGAGTTGAATGCACACATCACAAAGTGGTTTCCGAGAATGCTTCTCTCTAAGTGTTTTGTGAAGAAATTTCCCTTCTCACCAGAGGCCTCAGAGCTCTCCAAATGTCCAATTGCAGATTATACAAAAGCAGTGTTTCATGGCTGCACTAACAAAAGGAACATTCCCCTCTGTGAGTTGAATGCAACCAACACAGAGTAGTTCTGGGAATGCTTCTTTCTAGATTATATGTGAAGATATTGCCTTTTCGAACACAGGCCTCATAGCTTTCCGAATGACCACTTGCATATACTTCCAAAAGTGTGTTTCCAAACTGCTCCATGAAAAGAAACGTGAAACTCTGTGAGTTGAATGCACTTATCACAGAGAAGTTTGTGAGAATGCTACTGTCTAGTTATCGTGCGAGGGTGTCCCGTTTCCAAAGAATTCCTCTAAGCGGTCCCAATTTCCACTTGCAGATTCTACAAAAAGAGTGTTTCAAAATTTCTCTGTCTAAAGGAATGTTCAACTCTGTGAGTTGAATGCACACACCACAGAGATGATTCAGAGAATGCTTCTGTCTAGTTTTGATGTGAAGATATTTCCTTTCCACTACAGGCCTAAAAGCGCTCCAAATGTCCACTTGCCGATTCTAGAAAAAGAGTGTTTCAAAATTGCTCTATCAAAAGAAAGGTTCAGCTCTGTGAGCTGAATGCTCACATCACACAGAAGCTTGTGAGAATGCTTCTGTCTTGTTTTTGTGTGTGGGTGTCCCGTTTCCAACGAATTCCTAGAAGTGGTCCAAATATCCACTTGCACATTCTACAAAAAGAGTGTTTCAAAACTGCTCTGTCAAAAGGAATCTTCAACTCTGTGAGTTGAATGCACACACCACTAAGAAGTTTCGGAGCATGCTTCTGTCTACTTGTTTTGTGAAGATATTTCCTTTCCAGCACAGGCCTCAAAGCGCTGCAAATGTGCACTTGCAGATTCTAGAAAAAGAGTGTTTCCAAACTTCTCTATCAAAAGTCAGGTTCACGTCTCTGAGTTGAGAGCACACATGACAAAGTAGTTTGTGAGAATGCTTCCGTCTCCTTTTGGTGTGAGGATATCCCGTTTCCAGCAAATAGCTCTAAGTGGTCCAAATATCCACATGCAGATTCCACAAAAAGAGGGTTTCAAAACTGCTCTAGCAAAGGGAATGTTCAACTCTGTGAGTTGAATGCACACGTCACAAAGTGCTTTCTGAGAATGCTTCTCTCTAGGGGTTTTGTGAAGAAATTTCCCTTCCCACCAGAGGCCTCAGAGCTCCCCAAATGTCCAATTGTAGATTATACAAAAACAGTGTTTCATGGCTGCTCTAAGAAAGGAATATTCCCCTCTGTGAGTTGAATGCAACCAACACAGAGTAGTTTTTGAGAATGCTTCTTTCTATGTTATATGTGAAGATATTGCCTTTGCGAATATATGCCTCATAGCTTTCCGAATGACCACTTGCATATACTTCAAAAAATGTGTTTCAAAACTGCTCCATGAAAAGAAAAGTTAAACTCCGTGAGTTGAATGCACTTATCACAGAGAAGTTTGTGAGAATGCTACTGTCTAGTTTTCGTGTGAGGGTGTCCCGTTTCCAAAGACTTCCTCTAAGCGGACCAAATTTCCACTTGCAGATTCTACAAAAAGAGTGTTTCAAAATTTCTCTGTCTAAAGGAATGTTCCACAAGGAATATTCAGTGAATGCTTCTGTCTAATTTTGAGGTGAAGATATTTCCTTTCCACCACAGGCCTCAAAGAGCTCCAAATGTCCAGTTGCCGATTCTAGAAAAAGAGTGCTTCAAAGTTGCTCTATCAAAAGAAAGGTTCAGTTCTGTGATCTGAATGCTCACATCACACAGCAGTTTGTGAGAATGCTTCTGTCTTTTTTTGTGTGAGGGTGTCCCGTTTCCAACGAATTCCTAGAAGCCTTCCAAATATCCACTTGCACATTCTATAAAAAGAGTGTTTCAAAACTTCTCTGTCAAAAGGAATGTTCATCGCTGTGAGTTGAATGTACATACCACAAAGAAGTGTCAGATAATCCTTCTGTCTACTTGTTATGTGAAGATATTTCCTTTCCAGCACAGGTCTCAAAGCGCTCCAAATGTACACTTGCAGATTCTAGAAAAAGAGTGCTTCAAAACTGCTCTATCAAAAGTCAGGTTCACATCTCTGAGTTGAGAGCACACATCACAAAGCAGTTTGTGAGAATGCTTCTGTCTCTTTATTATGTGAAGATATCCCGTTTCCAGCAAATTCCCATAAGTGGTCCAAATATCCACATGCAGATTCTACAAAAAGAGTATTTCAAAACTGCTCTAACAAAAGGAATGTTCAACTCAGTGAGTTGAATGCACACATCACAAAGTGGTTTCCGAGAATGCTTCTCTCCAGGTATTTTTGAAGAAATTTTCCTTTCCACCAGAGGCCTCAGAGCTTTCCAAATGTCCAATTGCAGATTATACAAAAACAGTGTTTCATGGCTGCTCTAACAAACGGAATAATCCCCTCCGAGAGTTGAATGCAACCAACACAAAGTAGTTTCTAGGAATGCTTCTTCCTAGGTTATATGTGAAGATATTGCCTTTTCGAACACAGGCCTCATAGTTTTCTGAATGACCACTTGCATATACTTCCAAAAGTGTGTTTCAAAACTGCTCCATGAAAAGAAACGTGAAACTCTGTGAGTTGAATGCGCTTATCACAGAGAAGTTTGTGAGAATGCTACTGTCTAGTTTTCGTGTGAGGGTGTCCCGTTTCCAAAGAATTCCTCTAAGCGGTCCCAATTTCCACTTGCAGATTCTACAAAAAGAGTGTTTCAAAATTTCTCTCTCTAAAGGAATGTTCAACTCTGTGAGTTGAATGCACACACCACAAAGATGATTCAGAGAATGCTTCTGTCTAGTTTTGATGTGAAGATATTTCCTTTCCACCACAGGAAAAAAAGCGCTCCAAATGTCCACTTGCCGATTCTAGAAAAAGTGTGTTTCAAAATTGCGCTATCAAAAGAAAGGTTCAGCTCTGTGAGCTGAATGCTCACATCACACAGAAGTTTGTGTGAATGCTACTGTCTAGTTTTCGTCTGAGGGTGTCCCGTTTACAAACAAGTCCCAGAAGCGGTCCAAATTTACACTTGCAGATACTACAAAAAGAGTGTTTCAAAATTTCTCTTTCTAAAGGAATGTTCAACACTGTGAGTTGAATGCACACACCACAAAGATGATTCAGAGAATGCTTCTGTCTAGTTTTGAGGTGAAGATATTTCCTTTCCACCACAGGCCTCAAAGCGATCCAAATGTCCACTTGCCGATCCTAGAAAAAGAGTGCTTCCAAGTTGCTCTATCAAAAGAAAGGTTCAGCTCTGTGAGCTGAATGCTCACATCACACAGCAGTTTGTGAGAATGCTTCTGTCTTTTTTTTGCGTGAGGGTGTCCTGTTTCCAACGAATTCCTAGAAGCCGTCCAAATATCCACTTGCGCATTCTACAAAAGGAGTGTTTCAAAACTTCTCTGTCAAAAGGAATGTTCAACTCTGTGAGTTGAATGTACATACCACAAAGAAGTGTCAGATAATCCTTCTGTCTACTTGTTATGTGTAGATATTTCCTTTCCAGCACGGGTCTCAAAGCGATCCAAATGTACACTTGCAGATACTAGAAAAAGAGTGTTTCAAAACTGCTCTATCAAAAGTCAGGTTCACATCTCTGAGTTGAGAGCACACATCACAAAGGAGTTTGTGAGAATGCTTCTGTCTCGTTATTATGTGAAGATATCTCGTTTCCAGCAAATTCCTATAAGTGGTCCAAATATCCACATGCAGATTCTACAAAAAGAGTATTTCCAAACTGCTCTAACAAAGCAATGTTCAACTCAGTGTGTTGAATGCACACATCACAAAGTTGTTTCCGAGAATGCTTCTCTCTAAGTGTTTTGTGAAGAAATTTCCCTTCTCACTAGAGGCCTCAGAGCTCTCCAAATGTCCAATTGCAGATTATACAAAAGCAGTGTTTCATGGCTGCACTAACAAAAGGAACATTCCCCTCTGTGAGTTGAATGCAACCAACACAGAGTAGTTCTGGGAATGCTTCTTTCTTGATTATATGTGAAGATATTTCCTTTTCGAACACAGGCCTCATAGCTTTCCGAATGACCACTTGCATATACTTCCAAAAGTGTGTTTCAAAACTGCTCCATGAAAAGAAACGTTAAACTCTGTGAGTTGAATGCACTTATCACAGAGAAGTTTGTGAGAATGCTACTGTCTAGTTATCGTGCGAGGGTGTCCCGTTTCCAAAGAATTCCTCTAAGCGGTCCCAATTTCCACTTGCAGATTCTACAAAAAGAGTGTTTCAAAATTTCTCTGTCTAAAGGAATGTTCAACTCTGTGAGTTGAATGCACACACCACAAAGGTGATTCAGAGAATGCTTCTGTCTAGTTTTGATGTGAAGATATTTCCTTTCCACTACAGGCCTAAAAGCGCTCCAAATGTCCACCTGCCGATTCTAGAAAAAGAGTTTTTCAAAATTGCTCTATCAAAAGGAAGGTTCAGCTCTGTGAGCTGAATGCTCACATCACACAGAAGCTTGTGAGAATGCTTCTTTCTTGTTTTTGTGTGTGGGTTTCCTGTTTCCAACGAATTCCTAGAAGTGGTCCAAATATCCACTTGCACATTCTACAAAACGAGTGTTTCAAACCTTCTCTGTCAAAAGGAATCTTCAACTCTGTGAGTTGAATGCACACACCACTAAGAAGTTTCGGAGCATGCTTCTGTCTACTTGTTTTGTGAAGATATTTCCTTTCCAGCACAGGCCTCAAATCGCTCCAAATGTGCACTTGCAGATTCTAGAAAAAGAGTGTTTCCAAACTTCTCTAACAAAAGTCAGGTTCACGTCTCTGAGTTGAGAGCACACATGACAAAGGAGTTTGTGAGAATGCTTCCGTCTCCTTTTGCTGTGAGGATATCCCGTTTCCAGCAAATAGCTCTAAGTGGTCCAAATATCCACATGCAGATTCCACAAAAAGAGGGTTTCAAAACTGCTCTAGCAAAGGGAATGTTCAACTCTGTGAGTTGAATGCACACGTCACAAAGTGCTTTCTGAGAATGCTTCTCTCTAGGGGTTTTGTGAAGAAATTTCCCTTCCCACCAGAGGCCTCAGAGCTCCCCAAATGTCCAATTGCAGATTATACAAAAACAGTGTTTCATGGCTGCTCTAAGAACGGAATATTCCCCTCTGTGAGTTGAATGCAACCAACACAGAGTAGTTTTTGAGAATGCTTCTTTCTATGTTATATGTGAAGATATTGCCTTTGCGAACATATGCCTCATAGCTTTCCGAATGACCACTTGCATATACTTCAAAAAATGTGTTTCAAAACTGCTCCATGAAAAGAAAAGTTAAACTCCGTGAGTTGAATGCACTTATCACAGAGAAGGTTTTGAGAATGCTACTGTCTAGTTTTCGTCTGAGGGTGTCCCGTTTCCAAAGAATTCCTCTAAGCGGTCCAAATTTCCACTTGCAGATTCTACAAAAAGAGTGTTTCAAAATTTCTCTGTCTAAAGGAATGTTCCACAAGGAATATTCAGTGAATGCTTCTGTCTAATTTTGAGGTGAAGATATTTCCTTTCCACCACAGGCCTCAAAGAGCTCCAAATGTCCAGTTGCCGATTCTAGAAAAAGAGTGCTTCAAAGTTGCTCTATCAAAAGAAAGGTTCAGTTCTGTGATCTGAATGCTCACATCACACAGCAGTTTGTGAGAATGCTTCTGTCTTTTTTTGTGTGAGGGTTTCCCGTTTCCAACGAATTCCTAGAAGCCGTCCAAATATCCACTTGCACATTCTATAAAAAGAGTGTTTCAAAACTTCTCTGTCAAAAGGAATGTTCATCGCTGTGAGTTGAATGTAGATACCACAAAGAAGTGTCAGATAATCCTTCTGTCTACTTGTTATGTGAAGATATTTCCTTTCCAGCACAGGTCTCAAAGCG
This sequence comes from Pongo abelii, assembly GCF_028885655.2. NCBI lineage: Eukaryota > Metazoa > Chordata > Mammalia > Primates > Hominidae > Pongo > Pongo abelii. Next base: position 32,649,534 of record NC_072005.2, on the reverse strand, counting down.
GTCCAAGTGTACACTTGCAGATTCTAGAAAAAGAGTGTTTCAAAACTGCTCTATCAAAAGTCAGGTTCACATCTCTGAGTTGAGAGCACACATCACAAAGGAGTTTGTGAGAATGCTTCTGTCTCTTTATTATGTGAAGATATCCCGTTTCCAGCAAATTCCCATAAGTGGTCCAAATATCCACATGCAGATTCTACAAAAAGAGTATTTCAAAACTGCTCTAACAAAGGAATGTTCAACTCAGTGTGTTGAATGCACACATCACAAAGTGGTTTCTGAGAATGCTTCTCTCTAAGTGTTTTGTGAAGAAATTTCCCTTCTCACTAGAGGCCCCAGAGCTCTCCAAATGTCCAATTGCAGATTATACAAAAGCAGTGTTTCATGGCTGCACTAACAAAAGGAACATTCCCCTCTGTGAGTTGAATGCAACCAACACAGAGTAGTTCTGGGAATGCTTCTTTCTTGATTATATGTGAAGATATTGCCTTTTCGAACACAGGCCTCATAGCTGTGTTCCGAATGACCACTTGCATATACTTCCAAAAGTGTGTTTCCAAACTGCTCCATGAAAAGAAACGTTAAACTCTGTGAGTTGAATGCACTTATCACAGAGAAGTTTGTGAGAATGCTACTGTCTAGTTACCGTGTGAGGGTGTCCCGTTTCCAACGAATTCCTAGAAGCGGTCCAAATTTACACTTGCAGATTCTACAAAAAGAGTGTTTCAAAATTTCTCTCTCTAAAGGAATGTTCAACACTGTGAGTTGAATGCACACACCACAATGATGATTCAGAGAATGCTTCTGTCTAGTTTTGAGGTGAAGATATTTCCTTTCCACCACAGGCCTAAAAGCGCTCCAAATGTCCACTTGCCGATTCTAGAAAAAGTGGGTTTCAAAATTGCGCTATCAAAAGAAAGGTTCAGCTCTGTGAGCTGAATGCTCACATCACACAAAAGTTTGTGTGAATGCTACTGTCTAGTTTTCGTCTGAGGGTGTCCCGTTTACAAAGAATTCCCAGAAGCGGTCCAAATTTACACTTGCAGATACTACAAAAAGAGTGTTTCAAAATTTCTCTGTCTAAAGGAATGTTCAACACTGTGAGTTGAATGCACACACCACAAAGATGATTCAGAGAATGCTTCTGTCTAGTTTTGAGGTGAAGATATTTCCTTTCCACCACAGGCCTCAAAGCGATCCAAATGTCCACTTGCCGATTCTAGAAAAAGAGTGCTTCCAAGTTGCTCTATCAAAAGAAAGGTTCAGCTCTGTGAGCTGAATGCTCACATCACACAGCAGTTTGTGAGAATGCTTCTGTCTTTTTTTTGCGTGAGGGTGTCCCGTTTCCAACGAATTCCTAGAAGCCGTCCAAATATCCACTTGCACATTCTACAAAAGGAGTGTTTCAAAACTTCTCTGTCAAAAGGAATGTCCAACTCTGTGAGTTGAATGCACATAAAACAAAGAAGTGTCAGATAATCCTTCTGTCTACTTGTTATGTGAAGATATTTCCTTTCCAGCACAGGTCTCAAAGCGCTCCAAATGTACACTTGCAGATTCTAGAAAAAGAGTGTTTCCAAACTGCTCTATCAAAAGTCAGGTTCACATCTCTGAGTTGAGAGCACACATCACAAAGGAGTTTGTGAGAATGCTTCTGTCTCGTTATTATGTGAAGATATCTCGTTTCCAGCAAATTCCTATAAGTGGTCCAAATATCCACATGCAGATTCTACAAAAAGAGTATTTAAAAACTGCTCTAACAAAGGAATGTTCAACTCAGTGAGTTGAATGCACACATCACAAAGTGGATTCCGAGAATGCTTCTCTCTAAGTGTTTTGTGAAGAAATTTCCCTTCTCACCAGAGGCCTCAGAGCTCTCCAAATGTCCAATTGCAGATTATACAAAAGCAGTGTTTCATGGCTGCACTAACAAAAGGAACATTCCCCTCTGTGAGTTGAATGCAACCAACACAGAGTAGTTCTGGGAATGCTTCTTTCTAGATTATATGTGAAGATATTGCCTTTTCGAACACAGGCCTCATAGCTTTCCGAATGACCACTTGCATATACTTCCAAAAGTGTGTTTCCAAACTGCTCCATGAAAAGAAACGTGAAACTCTGTGAGTTGAATGCACTTATCACAGAGAAGTTTGTGAGAATGCTACTGTCTAGTTATCGTGCGAGGGTGTCCCGTTTCCAAAGAATTCCTCTAAGCGGTCCCAATTTCCACTTGCAGATTCTACAAAAAGAGTGTTTCAAAATTTCTCTGTCTAAAGGAATGTTCAACTCTGTGAGTTGAATGCACACACCACAGAGATGATTCAGAGAATGCTTCTGTCTAGTTTTGATGTGAAGATATTTCCTTTCCACTACAGGCCTAAAAGCGCTCCAAATTTCCACCTGCCGATTCTAGAAAAAGAGTTTTTCAAAATTGCTCTATCAAAAGGAAGGTTCAGCTCTGTGAGCTGAATGCTCACATCACACAGAAGCTTGTGAGAATGCTTCTTTCTTGTTTTTGTGTGTGGGTTTCCTGTTTCCAACGAATTCCTAGAAGTGGTCCAAATATCCACTTGCACATTCTACAAAACGAGTGTTTCAAACCTTCTCTGTCAAAAGGAATCTTCAACTCTGTGAGTTGAATGCACACACCACTAAGAAGTTTCGGAGCATGCTTCTGTCTACTTGTTTTGTGAAGATATTTCCTTTCCAGCACAGGCCTCAAATCGCTCCAAATGTGCACTTGCAGATTCTAGAAAAAGAGTGTTTCCAAACTTCTCTAACAAAAGTCAGGTTCACGTCTCTGAGTTGAGAGCACACATGACAAAGGAGTTTGTGAGAATGCTTCCGTCTCCTTTTGCTGTGAGGATATCCCGTTTCCAGCAAATAGCTCTAAGTGGTCCAAATATCCACATGCAGATTCCACAAAAAGAGGGTTTCAAAACTGCTCTAGCAAAGGGAATGTTCAACTCTGTGAGTTGAATGCACACGTCACAAAGTGCTTTCTGAGAATGCTTCTCTCTAGGGGTTTTGTGAAGAAATTTCCCTTCCCACCAGAGGCCTCAGAGCTCCCCAAATGTCCAATTGCAGATTATACAAAAACAGTGTTTCATGGCTGCTCTAAGAACGGAATATTCCCCTCTGTGAGTTGAATGCAACCAACACAGAGTAGTTTTTGAGAATGCTTCTTTCTATGTTATATGTGAAGATATTGCCTTTGCGAACATATGCCTCATAGCTTTCCGAATGACCACTTGCATATACTTCAAAAAATGTGTTTCAAAACTGCTCCATGAAAAGAAAAGTTAAACTCCGTGAGTTGAATGCACTTATCACAGAGAAGTTTTTGAGAATGCTACTGTCTAGTTTTCGTCTGAGGGTGTCCCGTTTCCAAAGAATTCCTCTAAGTGGTCCAAATTTCCACTTGCAGATTCTACAAAAAGAGTGTTTCAAAATTTCTCTGTCTAAAGGAATGTTCCACAAGGAATATTCAGTGAATGCTTCTGTCTAATTTTGAGGTGAAGATATTTCCTTTCCACCACAGGCCTCAAAGAGCTCCAAATGTCCAGTTGCCGATTCTAGAAAAAGAGTGCTTCAAAGTTGCTCTATCAAAAGAAAGGTTCAGTTCTGTGATCTGAATGCTCACATCACACAGCAGTTTGTGAGAATGCTTCTGTCTTTTTTTGTGTGAGGGTTTCCCGTTTCCAACGAATTCCTAGAAGCCGTCCAAATATCCACTTGCACATTCTATAAAAAGAGTGTTTCAAAACTTCTCTGTCAAAAGGAATGTTCATCGCTGTGAGTTGAATGTACATACCACAAAGAAGTGTCAGATAATCCTTCTGTCTACTTGTTATGTGAAGATATTTCCTTTCCAGCACAGGTCTCAAAGCGGTCCAAGTGTACACTTGCAGATTCTAGAAAAAGAGTGTTTCAAAACTGCTCTATCAAAAGTCAGGTTCACATCTCTGAGTTGAGAGCACACATCACAAAGGAGTTTGTGAGAATGCTTCTGTCTCTTTATTATGTGAAGATATCCCGTTTCCAGCAAATTCCCATAAGTGGTCCAAATATCCACATGCAGATTCTACAAAAAGAGTATTTCAAAACTGCTCTAACAAAGGAATGTTCAACTCAGTGTGTTGAATGCACACATCACAAAGTGGTTTCCGAGAATGCTTCTCTCTAAGTGTTTTGTGAAGAAATTTCCCTTCTCACTAGAGGCCCCAGAGCTCTCCAAATGTCCAATTGCAGATTATACAAAAGCAGTGTTTCATGGCTGCACTAACAAAAGGAACATTCCCCTCTGTGAGTTGAATGCAACCAACACAGAGTAGTTCTGGGAATGCTTCTTTCTTGATTATATGTGAAGATATTGCCTTTTCGAACACAGGCCTCATAGCTGTGTTCCGAATGACCACTTGCATATACTTCCAAAAGTGTGTTTCCAAACTGCTCCATGAAAAGAAACGTTAAACTCTGTGAGTTGAATGCACTTATCACAGAGAAGTTTGTGAGAATGCTACTGTCTAGTTACCGTGTGAGGGTGTCCCGTTTCCAACGAATTCCTAGAAGCGGTCCAAATTTACACTTGCAGATTCTACAAAAAGAGTGTTTCAAAATTTCTCTCTCTAAAGGAATGTTCAACACTGTGAGTTGAATGCACACACCACAATGATGATTCAGAGAATGCTTCTGTCTAGTTTTGAGGTGAAGATATTTCCTTTCCACCACAGGCCTAAAAGCGCTCCAAATGTCCACTTGCCGATTCTAGAAAAAGTGGGTTTCAAAATTGCGCTATCAAAAGAAAGGTTCAGCTCTGTGAGCTGAATGCTCACATCACACAAAAGTTTGTGTGAATGCTACTGTCTAGTTTTCGTCTGAGGGTGTCCCGTTTACAAAGAATTCCCAGAAGCGGTCCAAATTTACCCTTGCAGATACTACAAAAAGAGTGTTTCAAAATTTCTCTGTCTAAAGGAATGTTCAACACTGTGAGTTGAATGCACACACCACAAAGATGATTCAGAGAATGCTTCTGTCTAGTTTTGAGGTGAAGATATTTCCTTTCCACCACAGGCCTCAAAGCGATCCAAATGTCCACTTGCCGATTCTAGAAAAAGAGTGCTTCCAAGTTGCTCTATCAAAAGAAAGGTTCAGCTCTGTGAGCTGAATGCTCACATCACACAGCAGTTTGTGAGAATGCTTCTGTCTTTTTTTTGCGTGAGGGTGTCCCGTTTCCAACGAATTCCTAGAAGCCGTCCAAATATCCACTTGCACATTCTACAAAAGGAGTGTTTCAAAACTTCTCTGTCAAAAGGAATGTCCAACTCTGTGAGTTGAATGCACATAAAACAAAGAAGTGTCAGATAATCCTTCTGTCTACTTGTTATGTGAAGATATTTCCTTTCCAGCACAGGTCTCAAAGCGCTCCAAATGTACACTTGCAGATTCTAGAAAAAGAGTGTTTCCAAACTGCTCTATCAAAAGTCAGGTTCACATCTCTGAGTTGAGAGCACACATCACAAAGGAGTTTGTGAGAATGCTTCTGTCTCGTTATTATGTGAAGATATCTCGTTTCCAGCAAATTCCTATAAGTGGTCCAAATATCCACATGCAGATTCTACAAAAAGAGTATTTAAAAACTGCTCTAACAAAGGAATGTTCAACTCAGTGAGTTGAATGCACACATCACAAAGTGGTTTCCGAGAATGCTTCTCTCTAAGTGTTTTGTGAAGAAATTTCCCTTCTCACCAGAGGCCTCAGAGCTCTCCAAATGTCCAATTGCAGATTATACAAAAGCAGTGTTTCATGGCTGCACTAACAAAAGGAACATTCCCCTCTGTGAGTTGAATGCAACCAACACAGAGTAGTTCTGGGAATGCTTCTTTCTAGATTATATGTGAAGATATTGCCTTTTCGAACACAGGCCTCATAGCTTTCCGAATGACCACTTGCATATACTTCCAAAAGTGTGTTTCCAAACTGCTCCATGAAAAGAAACGTGAAACTCTGTGAGTTGAATGCACTTATCACAGAGAAGTTTGTGAGAATGCTACTGTCTAGTTATCGTGCGAGGGTGTCCCGTTTCCAAAGAATTCCTCTAAGCGGTCCCAATTTCCACTTGCAGATTCTACAAAAAGAGTGTTTCAAAATTTCTCTGTCTAAAGGAATGTTCAACTCTGTGAGTTGAATGCACACACCACAGAGATGATTCAGAGAATGCTTCTGTCTAGTTTTGATGTGAAGATATTTCCTTTCCACTACAGGCCTAAAAGCGCTCCAAATGTCCACCTGCCGATTCTAGAAAAAGAGTTTTTCAAAATTGCTCTATCAAAAGGAAGGTTCAGCTCTGTGAGCTGAATGCTCACATCACACAGAAGCTTGTGAGAATGCTTCTTTCTTGTTTTTGTGTGTGGGTTTCCTGTTTCCAACGAATTCCTAGAAGTGGTCCAAATATCCACTTGCACATTCTACAAAACGAGTGTTTCAAACCTTCTCTGTCAAAAGGAATCTTCAACTCTGTGAGTTGAATGCACACACCACTAAGAAGTTTCGGAGCATGCTTCTGTCTACTTGTTTTGTGAAGATATTTCCTTTCCAGCACAGGCCTCAAATCGCTCCAAATGTGCACTTGCAGATTCTAGAAAAAGAGTGTTTCCAAACTTCTCTAACAAAAGTCAGGTTCACGTCTCTGAGTTGAGAGCACACATGACAAAGGAGTTTGTGCGAATGCTTCCGTCTCCTTTTGCTGTGAGGATATCCCGTTTCCAGCAAATAGCTCTAAGTGGTCCAAATATCCACATGCAGATTCCACAAAAAGAGGGTTTCAAAACTGCTCTAGCAAAGGGAATGTTCAACTCTGTGAGTTGAATGCACACGTCACAAAGTGCTTTCTGAGAATGCTTCTCTCTAGGGGTTTTGTGAAGAAATTTCCCTTCCCACCAGAGGCCTCAGAGCTCCCCAAATGTCCAATTGCAGATTATACAAAAACAGTGTTTCATGGCTGCTCTAAGAACGGAATATTCCCCTCTGTGAGTTGAATGCAACCAACACAGAGTAGTTTTTGAGAATGCTTCTTTCTATGTTATATGTGAAGATATTGCCTTTGCGAACATATGCCTCATAGCTTTCCGAATGACCACTTGCATATACTTCAAAAAATGTGTTTCAAAACTGCTCCATGAAAAGAAAAGTTAAACTCCGTGAGTTGAATGCACTTATCACAGAGAAGTTTTTGAGAATGCTACTGTCTAGTTTTCGTCTGAGGGTGTCCCGTTTCCAAAGAATTCCTCTAAGCGGTCCAAATTTCCACTTGCAGATTCTACAAAAAGAGTGTTTCAAAATTTCTCTGTCTAAAGGAATGTTCCACAAGGAATATTCAGTGAATGCTTCTGTCTAATTTTGAGGTGAAGATATTTCCTTTCCACCACAGGCCTCAAAGAGCTCCAAATGTCCAGTTGCCGATTCTAGAAAAAGAGTGCTTCAAAGTTGCTCTATCAAAAGAAAGGTTCAGTTCTGTGATCTGAATGCTCACATCACACAGCAGTTTGTGAGAATGCTTCTGTCTTTTTTTGTGTGAGGGTTTCCCGTTTCCAACGAATTCCTAGAAGCCGTCCAAATATCCACTTGCACATTCTATAAAAAGAGTGTTTCAAAACTTCTCTGTCAAAAGGAATGTTCATCGCTGTGAGTTGAATGTAGATACCACAAAGAAGTGTCAGATAATCCTTCTGTCTACTTGTTATGTGAAGATATTTCCTTTCCAGCACAGGTCTCAAAGCGGTCCAAGTGTACACTTGCAGATTCTAGAAAAAGAGTGTTTCAAAACTGCTCTATCAAAAGTCAGGTTCACATCTCTGAGTTGAGAGCACACATCACAAAGGAGTTTGTGAGAATGCTTCTGTCTCTTTATTATGTGAAGATATCCCGTTTCCAGCAAATTCCCATAAGTGGTCCAAATATCCACATGCAGATTCTACAAAAAGAGTATTTCAAAACTGCTCTAACAAAGGAATGTTCAACTCAGTGTGTTGAATGCACACATCACAAAGTGGTTTCCGAGAATGCTTCTCTCTAAGTGTTTTGTGAAGAAATTTCCCTTCTCACTAGAGGCCCCAGAGCTCTCCAAATGTCCAATTGCAGATTATACAAAAGCAGTGTTTCATGGCTGCACTAACAAAAGGAACATTCCCCTCTGTGAGTTGAATGCAACCAACACAGAGTAGTTCTGGGAATGCTTCTTTCTTGATTATATGTGAAGATATTGCCTTTTCGAACACAGGCCTCATAGCTGTGTTCCGAATGACCACTTGCATATACTTCCAAAAGTGTGTTTCCAAACTGCTCCATGAAAAGAAACGTTAAACTCTGTGAGTTGAATGCACTTATCACAGAGAAGTTTGTGAGAATGCTACTGTCTAGTTACCGTGTGAGGGTGTCCCGTTTCCAACGAATTCCTAGAAGCGGTCCAAATTTACACTTGCAGATTCTACAAAAAGAGTGTTTCAAAATTTCTCTCTCTAAAGGAATGTTCAACACTGTGAGTTGAATGCACACACCACAATGATGATTCAGAGAATGCTTCTGTCTAGTTTTGAGGTGAAGATATTTCCTTTCCACCACAGGCCTAAAAGCGCTCCAAATGTCCACTTGCCGATTCTAGAAAAAGTGGGTTTCAAAATTGCGCTATCAAAAGAAAGGTTCAGCTCTGTGAGCTGAATGCTCACATCACACAAAAGTTTGTGTGAATGCTACTGTCTAGTTTTCGTCTGAGGGTGTCCCGTTTACAAAGAATTCCCAGAAGCGGTCCAAATTTACCCTTGCAGATACTACAAAAAGAGTGTTTCAAAATTTCTCTGTCTAAAGGAATGTTCAACACTGTGAGTTGAATGCACACACCACAAAGATGATTCAGAGAATGCTTCTGTCTAGTTTTGAGGTGAAGATATTTCCTTTCCACCACAGGCCTCAAAGCGATCCAAATGTCCACTTGCCGATTCTAGAAAAAGAGTGCTTCCAAGTTGCTCTATCAAAAGAAAGGTTCAGCTCTGTGAGCTGAATGCTCACATCACACAGCAGTTTGTGAGAATGCTTCTGTCTTTTTTTTGCGTGAGGGTGTCCCGTTTCCAACGAATTCCTAGAAGCCGTCCAAATATCCACTTGCACATTCTACAAAAGGAGTGTTTCAAAACTTCTCTGTCAAAAGGAATGTCCAACTCTGTGAGTTGAATGCACATAAAACAAAGAAGTGTCAGATAATCCTTCTGTCTACTTGTTATGTGAAGATATTTCCTTTCCAGCACAGGTCTCAAAGCGCTCCAAATGTACACTTGCAGATTCTAGAAAAAGAGTGTTTCCAAACTGCTCTATCAAAAGTCAGGTTCACATCTCTGAGTTGAGAGCACACATCACAAAGGAGTTTGTGAGAATGCTTCTGTCTCGTTATTATGTGAAGATATCTCGTTTCCAGCAAATTCCTATAAGTGGTCCAAATATCCACATGCAGATTCTACAAAAAGAGTATTTAAAAACTGCTCTAACAAAGGAATGTTCAACTCAGTGAGTTGAATGCACACATCACAAAGTGGATTCCGAGAATGCTTCTCTCTAAGTGTTTTGTGAAGAAATTTCCCTTCTCACCAGAGGCCTCAGAGCTCTCCAAATGTCCAATTGCAGATTATACAAAAGCAGTGTTTCATGGCTGCACTAACAAAAGGAACATTCCCCTCTGTGAGTTGAATGCAACCAACACAGAGTAGTTCTGGGAATGCTTCTTTCTAGATTATATGTGAAGATATTGCCTTTTCGAACACAGGCCTCATAGCTTTCCGAATGACCACTTGCATATACTTCCAAAAGTGTGTTTCCAAACTGCTCCATGAAAAGAAACGTGAAACTCTGTGAGTTGAATGCACTTATCACAGAGAAGTTTGTGAGAATGCTACTGTCTAGTTATCGTGCGAGGGTGTCCCGTTTCCAAAGAATTCCTCTAAGCGGTCCCAATTTCCACTTGCAGATTCTACAAAAAGAGTGTTTCAAAATTTCTCTGTCTAAAGGAATGTTCAACTCTGTGAGTTGAATGCACACACCACAGAGATGATTCAGAGAATGCTTCTGTCTAGTTTTGATGTGAAGATATTTCCTTTCCACTACAGGCCTAAAAGCGCTCCAAATGTCCACCTGCCGATTCTAGAAAAAGAGTTTTTCAAAATTGCTCTATCAAAAGGAAGGTTCAGCTCTGTGAGCTGAATGCTCACATCACACAGAAGCTTGTGAGAATGCTTCTTTCTTGTTTTTGTGTGTGGGTTTCCTGTTTCCAACGAATTCCTAGAAGTGGTCCAAATATCCACTTGCACATTCTACAAAACGAGTGTTTCAAACCTTCTCTGTCAAAAGGAATCTTCAACTCTGTGAGTTGAATGCACACACCACTAAGAAGTTTCGGAGCATGCTTCTGTCTACTTGTTTTGTGAAGATATTTCCTTTCCAGCACAGGCCTCAAATCGCTCCAAATGTGCACTTGCAGATTCTAGAAAAAGAGTGTTTCCAAACTTCTCTAACAAAAGTCAGGTTCACGTCTCTGAGTTGAGAGCACACATGACAAAGGAGTTTGTGAGAATGCTTCCGTCTCCTTTTGCTGTGAGGATATCCCGTTTCCAGCAAATAGCTCTAAGTGGTCCAAATATCCACATGCAGATTCCACAAAAAGAGGGTTTCAAAACTGCTCTAGCAAAGGGAATGTTCAACTCTGTGAGTTGAATGCACACGTCACAAAGTGCTTTCTGAGAATGCTTCTCTCTAGGGGTTTTGTGAAGAAATTTCCCTTCCCACCAGAGGCCTCAGAGCTCCCCAAATGTCCAATTGCAGATTATACAAAAACAGTGTTTCATGGCTGCTCTAAGAACGGAATATTCCCCTCTGTGAGTTGAATGCAACCAACACAGAGTAGTTTTTGAGAATGCTTCTTTCTATGTTATATGTGAAGATATTGCCTTTGCGAACATATGCCTCATAGCTTTCCGAATGACCACTTGCATATACTTCAAAAAATGTGTTTCAAAACTGCTCCATGAAAAGAAAAGTTAAACTCCGTGAGTTGAATGCACTTATCACAGAGAAGTTTTTGAGAATGCTACTGTCTAGTTTTCGTCTGAGGGTGTCCCGTTTCCAAAGAATTCCTCTAAGCGGTCCAAATTTCCACTTGCAGATTCTACAAAAAGAGTGTTTCAAAATTTCTCTGTCTAAAGGAATGTTCCACAAGGAATATTCAGTGAATGCTTCTGTCTAATTTTGAGGTGAAGATATTTCCTTTCCACCACAGGCCTCAAAGAGCTCCAAATGTCCAGTTGCCGATTCTAGAAAAAGAGTGCTTCAAAGTTGCTCTATCAAAAGAAAGGTTCAGTTCTGTGATCTGAATGCTCACATCACACAGCAGTTTGTGAGAATGCTTCTGTCTTTTTTTGTGTGAGGGTTTCCCGTTTCCAACGAATTCCTAGAAGCCGTCCAAATATCCACTTGCACATTCTATAAAAAGAGTGTTTCAAAACTTCTCTGTCAAAAGGAATGTTCATCGCTGTGAGTTGAATGTAGATACCACAAAGAAGTGTCAGATAATCCTTCTGTCTACTTGTTATGTGAAGATATTTCCTTTCCAGCACAGGTCTCAAAGCGGTCCAAGTGTACACTTGCAGATTCTAGAAAAAGAGTGTTTCAAAACTGCTCTATCAAAAGTCAGGTTCACATCTCTGAGTTGAGAGCACACATCACAAAGGAGTTTGTGAGAATGCTTCTGTCTCTTTATTATGTGAAGATATCCCGTTTCCAGCAAATTCCCATAAGTGGTCCAAATATCCACATGCAGATTCTACAAAAAGAGTATTTCAAAACTGCTCTAACAAAGGAATGTTCAACTCAGTGTGTTGAATGCACACATCACAAAGTGGTTTCCGAGAATGCTTCTCTCTAAGTGTTTTGTGAAGAAATTTCCCTTCTCACTAGAGGCCCCAGAGCTCTCCAAATGTCCAATTGCAGATTATACAAAAGCAGTGTTTCATGGCTGCACTAACAAAAGGAACATTCCCCTCTGTGAGTTGAATGCAACCAACACAGAGTAGTTCTGGGAATGCTTCTTTCTTGATTATATGTGAAGATATTGCCTTTTCGAACACAGGCCTCATAGCTGTGTTCCGAATGACCACTTGCATATACTTCCAAAAGTGTGTTTCCAAACTGCTCCATGAAAAGAAACGTTAAACTCTGTGAGTTGAATGCACTTATCACAGAGAAGTTTGTGAGAATGCTACTGTCTAGTTACCGTGTGAGGGTGTCCCGTTTCCAACGAATTCCTAGAAGCGGTCCAAATTTACACTTGCAGATTCTACAAAAAGAGTGTTTCAAAATTTCTCTCTCTAAAGGAATGTTCAACACTGTGAGTTGAATGCACACACCACAATGATGATTCAGAGAATGCTTCTGTCTAGTTTTGAGGTGAAGATATTTCCTTTCCACCACAGGCCTAAAAGCGCTCCAAATGTCCACTTGCCGATTCTAGAAAAAGTGGGTTTCAAAATTGCGCTATCAAAAGAAAGGTTCAGCTCTGTGAGCTGAATGCTCACATCACACAAAAGTTTGTGTGAATGCTACTGTCTAGTTTTCGTCTGAGGGTGTCCCGTTTACAAAGAATTCCCAGAAGCGGTCCAAATTTACACTTGCAGATACTACAAAAAGAGTGTTTCAAAATTTCTCTGTCTAAAGGAATGTTCAACACTGTGAGTTGAATGCACACACCACAAAGATGATTCAGAGAATGCTTCTGTCTAGTTTTGAGGTGAAGATATTTCCTTTCCACCACAGGCCTCAAAGCGATCCAAATGTCCACTTGCCGATTCTAGAAAAAGAGTGCTTCCAAGTTGCTCTATCAAAAGAAAGGTTCAGCTCTGTGAGCTGAATGCTCACATCACACAGCAGTTTGTGAGAATGCTTCTGTCTTTTTTTTGCGTGAGGGTGTCCCGTTTCCAACGAATTCCTAGAAGCCGTCCAAATATCCACTTGCACATTCTACAAAAGGAGTGTTTCAAAACTTCTCTGTCAAAAGGAATGTCCAACTCTGTGAGTTGAATGCACATAAAACAAAGAAGTGTCAGATAATCCTTCTGTCTACTTGTTATGTGAAGATATTTCCTTTCCAGCACAGGTCTCAAAGCGCTCCAAATGTACACTTGCAGATTCTAGAAAAAGAGTGTTTCCAAACTGCTCTATCAAAAGTCAGGTTCACATCTCTGAGTTGAGAGCACACATCACAAAGGAGTTTGTGAGAATGCTTCTGTCTCGTTATTATGTGAAGATATCTCGTTTCCAGCAAATTCCTATAAGTGGTCCAAATATCCACATGCAGATTCTACAAAAAGAGTATTTAAAAACTGCTCTAACAAAGGAATGTTCAACTCAGTGAGTTGAATGCACACATCACAAAGTGGTTTCCGAGAATGCTTCTCTCTAAGTGTTTTGTGAAGAAATTTCCCTTCTCACTAGAGGCCCCAGAGCTCTCCAAATGTCCAATTGCAGATTATACAAAAACAGTGTTTCATGGCTGCTCTAACAAACGGAATAATCCCCTCAGTGAGTTGAATGCAACCAACACAAAGTAGTTTCTGGGAATGCTTCTTTCTAGGTTATATGTGAAGATATTGCCTTTTCGAACACAGGCCTCATAGTTTTCCGAATGACCACTTGCATATACTTCCAAAAGTGTGTTTCAAAACTGCTCCATGAAAAGAAACGTGCAACTCTGTGAGTTGAATGCGCTTATCACAGAGAAGTTTGTGAGAATGCTACTGTCTAGTTATCGTGTGAGGGTGTCCCGTTTCCAAAGAATTCCTCTAAGCGGACCCAATTTCCACTTGCAGATTCTACAAAAAGAGTGTTTCAAAATTTCTCTGTCTAAAGGAATGTTCAACCCTGTGAGTTGAATGCACACACCACAGAGATGATTCAGAGAATGCTTCTGTCTAATTTTGATGTGAAGATATTTGCTTTCCACTACAGGCCTAAAAGCGCTCCAAATGTCCACTTGCCGATTCTAGAAAAAGAGTGTTTCAAAATTGATCTATCAAAAGAAAGTTTCAGATCTGTGAGCTGAATGCTCACATCACACAGAAGCTTGTGAGAATGCTTCTGTCTTGTTTTTGTGTGTGGGTGTCCCGTTTCCAACGAATTCCTAGAAGTGGTCCAAATATCCACTTGCACATTCTACAAAAATAGTGTTTCAAAACTTCTCTGTCAAAAGGAATCTTCAACTCTGTGAGTTGAATGCACACACCACTAAGAAGTTTCGGAGCATGCTTCTGTCTGCTTGTTTTGTGAAGATATTTCCTTTCCAGCACAGGCCTCAAAGCGCTCCAAATGAGCACTTGCAGATTCTAGAAAAAGAGTGTTTCCAAACTTCTCTATCAAAAGTCAGGTTCACGTCTCTGAGTTGAGAGCACACATGACCAAGGAGTTTGTGAGAATGCTTCCGTCTCCTTTTGGTGTGAGGATATCCCGTTTCCAGTAAATAGCTCTAAGTGGTCCAAATATCCACATGCATATTCCACAAAAAGAGGGTTTCAAAACTGCTCTAGCAAAGGGAATGTTCAACTCTGTGAGTTGAATGCACACGTCACAAAGTGCTTTCTGAGAATGCTTCTCTCTAGGGGTTTTGTGAAGAAATTTCCCTTCCCACCAGAGGCCTCAGAGCTCCCCAAATGTCCAATTGCAGATTATACAAAAACAGTGTTTCATGGCTGCTCTAAGAAAGGAATATTCCCCTCTCTGAGTTGAATGCAACCAACACAGAGTAGTTTTTGAGAACGCTTCTTTCTATGTTATATGTGAAGATATTGCCTTTGCGAACATATGCCTCATAGCTTTCCGAATGACCACTTGCATATACTTCAAAAAATGTGTTTCAAAACTGCTCCATGAAAAGAAAAGTTAAACTCCGTGAGTTGAATGCACTTATCACAGAGAAGTTTGTGAGAATGCTACTGTCTAGTTTTCGTCTGAGGGTGTCCCGTTTCCAAAGACTTCCTCTAAGCGGTCCAAATTTCCACTTGCAGATTCTACAAAAAGAGTGTTTCAAAATTTCTCTGTCTAAAGGAATGTTCCACAAGGAATATTCAGAGAATGCTTCTGTCTAATTTTGAGGTGAAGATATTTCCTTTCCACCACAGGCCTCAAAGAGCTCCAAATGTCCAGTTGCCGATTCTAGAAAAAGAGTGCTTCAAAGTTGCTCTATCAAAAGAAAAGTTCAGTTCTTTGATCTGAATGCTCACATCACACAGCAGTTTGTGAGAATGCTTCTGTCTTTTTGTGTGTGAGGGTTTCCCGTTTCCAACGAATTCCTAGAAGCCGTCCAAATATCCACTTGCACATTCTATAAAAAGAGTGTTTCAAAACTTCTCTGTCAAAAGGAATGTTCATCGCTGTGAGTTGAATGTACATACCACAAAGAAGTGTCAGATAATCCTTCTGTCTACTTGTTATGTGAAGATATTTCCTTTCCAGCACAGGTCTCAAAGCGCTCCAAATGTACACTTGCAGATTCTAGAAAAAGAGTGTTTCAAAACTGCTCTATCAAAAGTCAGGTTCACATCTCTGAGTTGAGAGCACACATCACAAAGGAGTTTGTGAGAATGCTTCTGTCTCTTAATTATGTGAAGATATCCCGTTTCCAGCAAATTCCCATAAGTGGTCCAAATATCCACATGCAGATTCTACAAAAAGAGTATTTCAAAACTGCTCTAACAAAAGGAATGTTCAACTCAGTGAGTTGAATGCACACATCACAAAGTGGTTTCCGAGAATGCTTCTCTCCAGGTATTTTGTGAAGAAATTTTCCTTTCCACCAGAGGCCTCAGAGCTTTCCAAATGTCCAATTGCAGATTATACAAAAACAGTGTTTCATGGCTGCTCTAACAAACGGAATAATCCCCTTCGTGAGTTGAATGCAACCAACACAAAGTAGTTTCTGGGAATGCTTCTTTCTAGGTTATATGTGAAGATATTGCCTTTTCGAACACAGGCCTCATAGTTTTCCGAATGACCACTTGCATATACTTCCAAAAGTGTGTTTCAAAACTGCTCCATGAAAAGAAACGTGAAACTCTGTGAGTTGAATGCGCTTATCACAGAGAAGTTTGTGAGAATGCTACTGTCTAGTTTTCGTGTGAGGGTGTCCCGTTTCCAAAGAATTCCTCTAAGCGGTCCCAATTTCCACTTGCTGATTCTACAAAAAGAGTGTTTCAAAATTTCTCTGTCTAAAGGAATGTTCAACTCTGTGAGTTGAATGCACACACCACAGAGATGATTCAGAGAATGCTTCTGTCTAGTTTTGATTTGAAGATATTTCCTTTCCACTACAGGCCTAAAAGCGCTCCAAATGTCCACTTGCCGATTCTAGAAAAAGAGCGTTTCAAAATTGCTCTATCAAAAGAAAGTTTCAGCTCTGTGAGCTGAATGCTCACATCACACAGAAGCTTGTGAGAATGCTTCTGTCTTGTTTTTGTGTGTGGGTGTCCCGTTTCCAACGAATTCCTTGAAGTGGTCCAAGTATCCACTTGCACATTCTACAAAAATAGTGTTTCAAATCTTCTCTGTCAAAAGGAATCTTCACCTGTGTGAGTTGAATGCACACACCACTAAGAGGTTTCGGAGCATGCTTCTGTCTACATGTTTTGTGAAGATATTTCCTTTCCAGCACAGGCCTCAAAGCGCTCCAAATGTGCACTTGCAGATTCTAGAAAAAGAGTGTTTCCAAACTTCTCTATCAAAAGTCAGGTTCACGTCTCTGTGTTGAGAGCACACATGAAAAAGGAGTTTGTGAGAATGCTTCCGTCTCCTTTTGGGGTGAGGATATCCCGTTTCCAGTAAATAGCTCTAAGTGGTCCAAATATCCACATGCAGATTCCACAAAAGAGGGCTTCAAAACTGCTCTAGCAAAGGGAATGTTCAACTCTGTGAGTTGAATGCACACGTCACAAAGTGCTTTCCGATAATGCTTCTCTTTAGGGGTTTTGTGAAGAAGTTTCCCTTCCCACCAGAGGCCTCAGAGCTCCCAAAATGTCCAATTGCAGATTATACAAAAACAGTGTTTCATGGCTGCTCTAAGAACGGAATATTCCCCTCTGTGAGTTGAATGCAACCAACACAGAGTAGTTTTTGAGAATGCTTCTTTCTACGTTATGTGTGAAGATATTGCCTTTGCGAATATATGCCTCATAGCTTTCCGAATGACCACTTGCATATACTTCAAAAAATGTGTTTCAAAACTGCTCCATGAAAAGAAAAGTTAAACTCCGTGAGTTGAATGCACCTATCGCAGAGAAGTTTGTGAGAATGCTACTGTCTAGTTTTCGTGTGAGGGTGTCCCGTTTCCAAAGACTTCCTCTAAGCGGTCCAAATTTCCACTTGCAGGTTCTACAAAAAGAGTGTTTCAAAATTTCTCTGTCTAAAGGAATGTTCCACAAGGAATATTCAGAGAATGCGTCTGTCTAATTTTGAGGTGAAATTATTTCCTTTCCACCACAGGCCCCAAAAAGCTCCAAGTGTCCAGTTGCCAATTCTAGAAAAAGAGTGCTTCAAAGTTGCTCTATCAAAAGAAAGGTTCAGCTCTGTGAGCTGAATGCTCACATCACACAGCAGTTTGTGAGAATGCTTCTGTCTTTTTTTGTGTGAGGGTTTCCCGTTTCCAATAAATTCCTAGAAGCCGTCCAAATATCCACTTGCACATTCTATAAAAAGAGTGTTTCAAAACTTCTCTGTCAAAAGGAATGTTCAACTCTGTGAGTTGAATGTACATACCACAAAGAAGTGTCAGATAATACTTCTGTCTACTTGTTATGTGAAGATATTTCCTTTCGAGCACGGGTCTCAAAGTGCTCCAAATGTACACTTGCAGATTCTAGAAAAAGAGTGTTTCAAAACTGCTCTATCAAAAGTCAGGTTCACATCTCTGAGTTGAGAGCACACATCACAAAGGAGTTTGTGAGAATGCTTCTGTCTCGTTATTATGTGAAGATATCTCGTTTCCAGCAAATTCCTATAAGTGGTCCAAATATCCACATGCAGATTCTACAAAAAGAGTATTTCCAAACTGCTCTAACAAAGGAATGTTCAACTCAGTGTGTTGAATGCACACATCACAAAGTGGTTTCCGAGAATGCTTCTCTCTAAGTATTTTGTGAAGAAATTTCCCTTCTCACTAGAGGCCTCAGAGCTCTCCAAATGTCCAATTGCAGATTATACAAAAGCAGTGTTTCATGGCTGCACTAACAAAAGGAACATTCCCCTCTGTGAGTTGAATGCAACCAACACAGAGTAGTTCTGGTAATGCTTCTTTCTTGATTATATGTGAAGATATTTCCTTTTCGAACACAGGCCTCATAGCTTTCCGAATGACCACTTGCATATACTTCCAAAAGTGTGTTTCAAAACTGCTCCATGAAAAGAAACGTTAAACTCCGTGAGTTGAATGCACTTATCACAGAGAAGTTTGTGAGAATGCTACTGTCTAGTTATCGTGTGCGGTTGTCGCGTTTCCAAAGAATTCCTCTAAGCGGTCCCAATTTCCACTTGCAGATTCTACAAAAAGAGTGTTTCAAAATTTCTCTGTCTAAAGGAATGTTCAACTCTGTGAGTTGAATGCACACACCACAAAGGTGATTCAGAGAATGCTTCTGTCTAGTTTTGATGTGAAGATATTTCCTTTCCACTACAGGCCTAAAAGTGCTCCAAATGTCCACTTGCCGATTCTAGAAAAAGAGTGTTTCAAAATTGCTCTATCAAAAGAAAGGTTCAGCTCTGTGTGCTGAATGCTCACATCACACAGAAGCTTGTGAGAATGCTTCTTTCTTGTTTTTGTGTGTGGGTGTCCTGTTTCCAACGAATTCCTAGAAGTGGTCCAAATATCCACTTGCACATTCTACAAAACGAGTGTTTCAAACCTTCTCTGTCAAAAGGAATCTTCAACTCTGTGAGTTGAATGCACACACCACTAAGAAGTTTCGGAGCATGCTTCTGTCTACTTGTTTTGTGAAGATATTTCCTTTCCAGCACAGGCCTCAAAGCGCTCCAAATGTGCACTTGCAGATTCTAGAAAAAGAGTGTTTCCAAACTTCTCTATCAAAAGTCAGGTTCACGTCTCTGAGTTGAGAGCACACATGACAAAGTAGTTTGTGAGAATGCTTCCGTCTCCTTTTGGTGTGAGGATATCCCGTTTCCAGCAAATAGCTCTAAGTGGTCCAAATATCCACATGCAGATTCCACAAAAAGAGGGTTTCAAAACTGCTCTAGCAAAGGGAATGTTCAACTCTGTGAGTTGAATGCACACGTCACAAAGTGCTTTCTGAGAATGCTTCTCTCTAGGGGTTTTGTGAAGAAATTTCCCTTCCCACCAGAGGCCTCAGAGCTCCCCAAATGTACAATTGCAGATTATACAAAAACAGTGTTTCATGGCTGCTCTAAGAAAGGAATATTCCCCTCTGTGAGTTGAATGCAACCAACACAGAGTAGTTTTTGAGAATGCTTCTTTCTATGTTATATGTGAAGATATTGCCTTTTCGAACACAGGCCTCATAGCTGTGTTCCGAATGACCACTTGCATATACTTCCAAAAGTGTGTTTCCAAACTGCTCCATGAAAAGTAACGTTAAACTCTGTGAGTTGAATGCACTTATCACAGAGAAGTTTGTGAGAATGCTACTGTCTAGTTACCGTGTGAGGGTGTCCCGTTTCCAACGAATTCCTAGAAGTGGTCCAAATTTACACTTGCAGATTCTACAAAAAGAGTGTTTCAAAATTTCTCTCTCTAAAGGAATGTTCAACACTGTGAGTTGAATGCACACACCACAATGATGATTCAGAGAATGCTTCTGTCTAGTTTTGAGGTGAAGATATTTCCTTTCCACCACAGGCCTAAAAGCGCTCCAAATGTCCACTTGCCGATTCTAGAAAAAGTGGGTTTCAAAATTGCGCTATCAAAAGAAAGGTTCAGCTCTGTGAGCTGAATGCTCACATCACACAAAAGTTTGTGTGAATGCTACTGTCTAGTTTTCGTCTGAGGGTGTCCCGTTTACAAAGAATTCCCAGAAGCGGTCCAAATTTACACTTGCAGATACTACAAAAAGAGTGTTTCAAAATTTCTCTGTCTAAAGGAATGTTCAACACTGTGAGTTGAATGCACACACCACAAAGATGATTCAGAGAATGCTTCTGTCTAGTTTTGAGGTGAAGATATTTCCTTTCCACCACATGCCTCAAAGCGATCCAAATGTCCACTTGCCGATTCTAGAAAAAGAGTGCTTCCAAGTTGCTCTATCAAAAGAAAGGTTCAGCTCTGTGAGCTGAATGCTCACATCACACAGCAGTTTGTGAGAATGCTTCTGTCTTTTTTTTGCGTGAGGGTGTCCCGTTTCCAACGAATTCCTAGAAGCCGTCCAAATATCCACTTGCACATTCTACAAAAGGAGTGTTTCAAAACTTCTCTGTCAAAAGGAATGTCCAACTCTGTGAGTTGAATGCACATAAAACAAAGAAGTGTCAGATAATCCTTCTGTCTACTTGTTATGTGAAGATATTTCCTTTCCAGCACAGGTCTCAAAGCGCTCCAAATGTACACTTGCAGATTCTAGAAAAAGAGTGTTTCCAAACTGCTCTATCAAAAGTCAGGTTCACATCTCTGAGTTGAGAGCACACATCACAAAGGAGTTTGTGAGAATGCTTCTGTCTCGTTATTATGTGAAGATATCTCGTTTCCAGCAAATTCCTATAAGTGGTCCAAATATCCACATGCAGATTCTACAAAAAGAGTATTTAAAAACTGCTCTAACAAAGGAATGTTCAACTCAGTGAGTTGAATGCACACATCACAAAGTGGTTTCCGAGAATGCTTCTCTCTAAGTGTTTTGTGAAGAAATTTCCCTTCTCACCAGAGGCCTCAGAGCTCTCCAAATGTCCAATTGCAGATTATACAAAAGCAGTGTTTCATGGCTGCACTAACAAAAGGAACATTCCCCTCTGTGAGTTGAATGCAACCAACACAGAGTAGTTCTGGGAATGCTTCTTTCTAGATTATATGTGAAGATATTGCCTTTTCGAACACAGGCCTCATAGCTTTCCGAATGACCACTTGCATATACTTCCAAAAGTGTGTTTCCAAACTGCTCCATGAAAAGAAACGTGAAACTCTGTGAGTTGAATGCACTTATCACAGAGAAGTTTGTGAGAATGCTACTGTCTAGTTATCGTGCGAGGGTGTCCCGTTTCCAAAGAATTCCTCTAAGCGGTCCCAATTTCCACTTGCAGATTCTACAAAAAGAGTGTTTCAAAATTTCTCTGTCTAAAGGAATGTTCAACTCTGTGAGTTGAATGCACACACCACAGAGATGATTCAGAGAATGCTTCTGTCTAGTTTTGATGTGAAGATATTTCCTTTCCACTACAGGCCTAAAAGCGCTCCAAGTGTCCACCTGCCGATTCTAGAAAAAGAGTTTTTCAAAATTGCTCTATCAAAAGGAAGGTTCAGCTCTGTGAGCTGAATGCTCACATCACACAGAAGCTTGTGAGAATGCTTCTTTCTTGTTTTTGTGTGTGGGTTTCCTGTTTCCAACGAATTCCTAGAAGTGGTCCAAATATCCACTTGCACATTCTACAAAACGAGTGTTTCAAACCTTCTCTGTCAAAAGGAATCTTCAACTCTGTGAGTTGAATGCACACACCACTAAGAAGTTTCGGAGCATGCTTCTGTCTACTTGTTTTGTGAAGATATTTCCTTTCCAGCACAGGCCTCAAATCGCTCCAAATGTGCACTTGCAGATTCTAGAAAAAGAGTGTTTCCAAACTTCTCTAACAAAAGTCAGGTTCACGTCTCTGAGTTGAGAGCACACATGACAAAGGAGTTTGTGAGAATGCTTCCGTCTCCTTTTGCTGTGAGGATATCCCGTTTCCAGCAAATAGCTCTAAGTGGTCCAAATATCCACATGCAGATTCCACAAAAAGAGGGTTTCAAAACTGCTCTAGCAAAGGGAATGTTCAACTCTGTGAGTTGAATGCACACGTCACAAAGTGCTTTCTGAGAATGCTTCTCTCTAGGGGTTTTGTGAAGAAATTTCCCTTCCCACCAGAGGCCTCAGAGCTCCCCAAATGTCCAATTGCAGATTATACAAAAACAGTGTTTCATGGCTGCTCTAAGAACGGAATATTCCCCTCTGTGAGTTGAATGCAACCAACACAGAGTAGTTTTTGAGAATGCTTCTTTCTATGTTATATGTGAAGATATTGCCTTTGCGAACATATGCCTCATAGCTTTCCGAATGACCACTTGCATATACTTCAAAAAATGTGTTTCAAAACTGCTCCATGAAAAGAAAAGTTAAACTCCGTGAGTTGAATGCACTTATCACAGAGAAGTTTTTGAGAATGCTACTGTCTAGTTTTCGTCTGAGGGTGTCCCGTTTCCAAAGAATTCCTCTAAGCGGTCCAAATTTCCACTTGCAGATTCTACAAAAAGAGTGTTTCAAAATTTCTCTGTCTAAAGGAATGTTCCACAAGGAATATTCAGTGAATGCTTCTGTCTAATTTTGAGGTGAAGATATTTCCTTTCCACCACAGGCCTCAAAGAGCTCCAAATGTCCAGTTGCCGATTCTAGAAAAAGAGTGCTTCAAAGTTGCTCTATCAAAAGAAAGGTTCAGTTCTGTGATCTGAATGCTCACATCACACAGCAGTTTGTGAGAATGCTTCTGTCTTTTTTTGTGTGAGGGTTTCCCGTTTCCAACGAATTCCTAGAAGCCGTCCAAATATCCACTTGCACATTCTATAAAAAGAGTGTTTCAAAACTTCTCTGTCAAAAGGAATGTTCATCGCTGTGAGTTGAATGTACATACCACAAAGAAGTGTCAGATAATCCTTCTGTCTACTTGTTATGTGAAGATATTTCCTTTCCAGCACAGGTCTCAAAGCGGTCCAAGTGTACACTTGCAGATTCTAGAAAAAGAGTGTTTCAAAACTGCTCTATCAAAAGTCAGGTTCACATCTCTGAGTTGAGAGCACACATCACAAAGGAGTTTGTGAGAATGCTTCTGTCTCTTTATTATGTGAAGATATCCCGTTTCCAGCAAATTCCCATAAGTGGTCCAAATATCCACATGCAGATTCTACAAAAAGAGTATTTCAAAACTGCTCTAACAAAGGAATGTTCAACTCAGTGTGTTGAATGCACACATCACAAAGTGGTTTCCGAGAATGCTTCTCTCTAAGTGTTTTGTGAAGAAATTTCCCTTCTCACTAGAGGCCCCAGAGCTCTCCAAATGTCCAATTGCAGATTATACAAAAGCAGTGTTTCATGGCTGCACTAACAAAAGGAACATTCCCCTCTGTGAGTTGAATGCAACCAACACAGAGTAGTTCTGGGAATGCTTCTTTCTTGATTATATGTGAAGATATTGCCTTTTCGAACACAGGCCTCATAGCTGTGTTCCGAATGACCACTTGCATATACTTCCAAAAGTGTGTTTCCAAACTGCTCCATGAAAAGAAACGTTAAACTCTGTGAGTTGAATGCACTTATCACAGAGAAGTTTGTGAGAATGCTACTGTCTAGTTACCGTGTGAGGGTGTCCCGTTTCCAACGAATTCCTAGAAGCGGTCCAAATTTACACTTGCAGATTCTACAAAAAGAGTGTTTCAAAATTTCTCTCTCTAAAGGAATGTTCAACACTGTGAGTTGAATGCACACACCACAATGATGATTCAGAGAATGCTTCTGTCTAGTTTTGAGGTGAAGATATTTCCTTTCCACCACAGGCCTAAAAGCGCTCCAAATGTCCACTTGCCGATTCTAGAAAAAGTGGGTTTCAAAATTGCGCTATCAAAAGAAAGGTTCAGCTCTGTGAGCTGAATGCTCACATCACACAAAAGTTTGTGTGAATGCTACTGTCTAGTTTTCGTCTGAGGGTGTCCCGTTTACAAAGAATTCCCAGAAGCGGTCCAAATTTACACTTGCAGATACTACAAAAAGAGTGTTTCAAAATTTCTCTGTCTAAAGGAATGTTCAACACTGTGAGTTGAATGCACACACCACAAAGATGATTC
This sequence comes from Pongo abelii, assembly GCF_028885655.2. NCBI lineage: Eukaryota > Metazoa > Chordata > Mammalia > Primates > Hominidae > Pongo > Pongo abelii. The sequence continues at coordinate 32,625,416 of NC_072005.2, read as the reverse complement.
AGAGAATGCTTCTGTCTAGTTTTGAGGTGAAGATATTTCCTTTCCACCACAGGCCTCAAAGCGATCCAAATGTCCACTTGCCGATTCTAGAAAAAGAGTGCTTCCAAGTTGCTCTATCAAAAGAAAGGTTCAGCTCTGTGAGCTGAATGCTCACATCACACAGCAGTTTGTGAGAATGCTTCTGTCTTTTTTTTGCGTGAGGGTGTCCCGTTTCCAACGAATTCCTAGAAGCCGTCCAAATATCCACTTGCACATTCTACAAAAGGAGTGTTTCAAAACTTCTCTGTCAAAAGGAATGTCCAACTCTGTGAGTTGAATGCACATAAAACAAAGAAGTGTCAGAAAATCCTTCTGTCTACTTGTTATGTGAAGATATTTCCTTTCCAGCACAGGTCTCAAAGCGCTCCAAATGTACACTTGCAGATTCTAGAAAAAGAGTGTTTCAAAACTGCTCTATCAAAAGTCAGGTTCACATCTCTGAGTTGAGAGCACACATCACAAAGGAGTTTGTGAGAATGCTTCTGTCTCGTTATTATGTGAAGATATCTCGTTTCCAGCAAATTCCTATAAGTGGTCCAAATATCCACATGCAGATTCTACAAAAAGAGTATTTAAAAACTGCTCTAACAAAGGAATGTTCAACTCAGTGAGTTGAATGCACACATCACAAAGTGGTTTCCGAGAATGCTTCTCTCTAAGTGTTTTGTGAAGAAATTTCCCTTCTCACCAGAGGCCTCAGAGCTCTCCAAATGTCCAATTGCAGATTATACAAAAGCAGTGTTTCATGGCTGCACTAACAAAAGGAACATTCCCCTCTGTGAGTTGAATGCAACCAACACAGAGTAGTTCTGGGAATGCTTCTTTCTAGATTATATGTGAAGATATTGCCTTTTCGAACACAGGCCTCATAGCTTTCCGAATGACCACTTGCATATACTTCCAAAAGTGTGTTTCCAAACTGCTCCATGAAAAGAAACGTGAAACTCTGTGAGTTGAATGCACTTATCACAGAGAAGTTTGTGAGAATGCTACTGTCTAGTTATCGTGCGAGGGTGTCCCGTTTCCAAAGAATTCCTCTAAGCGGTCCCAATTTCCACTTGCAGATTCTACAAAAAGAGTGTTTCAAAATTTCTCTGTCTAAAGGAATGTTCAACTCTGTGAGTTGAATGCACACACCACAGAGATGATTCAGAGAATGCTTCTGTCTAGTTTTGATGTGAAGATATTTCCTTTCCACTACAGGCCTAAAAGCGCTCCAAATGTCCACTTGCCGATTCTAGAAAAAGAGTGTTTCAAAATTGCTCTATCAAAAGAAAGGTTCAGCTCTGTGAGCTGAATGCTCACATCACACAGAAGCTTGTGAGAATGCTTCTGTCTTGTTTTTGTGTGTGGGTGTCCGGTTTCCAACGAATTCCTAGAAGTGGTCCAAATATCCACTTGCACATTCTACAAAAAGAGTGTTTCAAAACTTCTCTGTCAAAAGGAATCTTCAACTCTGTGAGTTGAATGCACACACCACTAAGAAGTTTCGGAGCATGCTTCTGTCTACTTGTTTTGTGATGATATTTCCTTTCCAGCACAGGCCTCAAAGCGCTGCAAATGTGCACTTGCAGATTCTAGAAAAAGAGTGTTTCCAAACTTCTCTATCAAAAGTCAGGTTCACGTCTCTGAGTTGAGAGCACACATGACAAAGTAGTTTGTGAGAATGCTTCCGTCTCCTTTTGGTGTGAGGATATCCCGTTTCCAGCAAACAGCTCTAAGTGGTCCAAATATCCACATGCAGATTCCACAAAAAGAGGGTTTCAAAACTGCTCTAGCAAAGGGAATGTTCAACTCTGTGAGTTGAATGCACACGTCACAAAGTGCTTTCTGAGAATGCTTCTCTCTAGGGGTTTTGTGAAGAAATTTCCCCTCCCACCAGAATCCTCAGAGCGCCCCAAATGTCCAATTGCAGATTATACAAAAACAGTGTTTCATGGCTGCTCTAAGAAAGGAATATTCCCCTCTGTGAGTTGAATGCAACCAACACAGAGTAGTTTTTGAGAATGCTTCTTTCTATGTTATATGTGAAGATATTGCCTTTGCGAACATATGCCTCATAGCTTTCCGAATGACCACTTGCATATACTTCAAAAAATGTGTTTCAAAACTGCTCCATGAAAAGAAAAGTTATACTCCGTGAGTGGAATGCACTTATCACAGAGAAGTTTGTGAGAATGCTACTGTCTAGTTTTCGTCTGAGGGTGTCCCGTTTCCAAAGACTTCCTCTAAGCGGTCCAAATTTCCACTTGCAGATTCTACAAAAAGAGTGTTTCAAAATTTCTCTGTCTAAAGGAATGTTCCACAAGGAATATTCAGAGAATGCTTCTGTCTAATTTTGAGGTGAAGATATTTCCTTTCCACCACAGGCCTCAAAGAGCTCCAAATGTCCAGTTGCCGATTCTAGAAAAAGAGTGCTTCAAAGTTGCTCTATCAAAAGAAAGGTTCAGTTCTGTGATCTGAATGCTCACATCACACAGCAGTTTGTGAGAATGCTTCTGTCTTTTTTTGTGTGAGGGTTTCCCGTTTCCAACGAATTCCTAGAAGCCGTCCAAATATCCACTTGCACATTCTATAAAAAGAGTGTTTCAAAACTTCTCTGTCCAAAGGAATGTTCATCGCTGTGAGTTGAATGTACATACCACAAAGAAGTGTCAGATAATCCTTCTGTCTACTTGTTATGTGAAGATATTTCCTTTCCAGCACAGGTCTCAAAGCGCTCCAAATGTACACTTGCAGATTCTAGAAAAAGAGTGTTTCCAAACTGATCTATCAAAAGTCTGGTTCACATCTCTGAGTTGAGAGCACACATCACAAAGGAGTTTGTGAGAATGCTTCTGTCTCTTTATTATGTGAAGATATCCCGTTTCCAGCAAATTCCCATAAGTGGTCCAAATATCCACATGCAGATTCTACAAAAAGAGTATTTCAAAACTGCTCTAACAAAAGGAATGTTCAACTCAGTGAGTTGAATGCACACATCACAAAGTGGTTTCCGAGAATGCTTCTCTCCAGGTATTTTGTGAAGAAATTTTCCTTTCCACCAGAGGACTCAGAGCTTTCCAAATGTCCAATTGCAGATTATACAAAAACAGTGTTTCATGGCTGCTCTAACAAACGGAATAATCCCCTTCGTGAGTTGAATGCAACCAACACAAAGTAGTTTCTGGGAATGCTTCTTTCTAGGTTATATGTGAAGATATTGCCTTTTCGAACACAGGCCTCATAGTTTTCCGAATGACCACTTGCATATACTTCCAAAAGTGTGTTTCAAAACTGCTCCATGAAAAGAAACGTGAAACTCTGTGAGTTTAATGCGCTTATCACAGAGAAGTTTGTGAGAATGCTACTGTCTAGTTTTCGTGTGAGGGTGTCCCGTTTCCAAAGAATTCCTCTAAGCGGTCCCAATTTCCACTTGCTGATTCTACAAAAAGAGTGTTTCAAAATTTCTCTGTCTAAAGGAATGTTCAACTCTGTGAGTTGAATGCACACACCACAGAGATGATTCAGAGAATGCTTCTGTCTAGTTTTGATGTGAAGATATTTCCTTTCCACTACAGGCCTAAAAGCGCTCCAAATGTCCACTTGCCGATTCTAGAAAAAGAGTGTTTCAAAATTGCTCTATCAAAAGAAAGTTTCAGCTCTGTGAGCTGAATGCTCACATCACACAGAAGCTTGTGAGAATGCTTCTGTCTTGTTTTTGTGTGTGGGTGTCCCGTTTCCAACGAATTCCTTGAAGTGGTCCAAGTATCCACTTGCACATTCTACAAAAATAGTGTTTCAAATCTTCTCTGTCAAAAGGAATCTTCACCTCTGTGAGTTGAATGCACACACCACTAAGAGGTTTCGGAGCATGCTTCTGTCTACATGTTTTGTGAAGATATTTCCTTTCCAGCACAGGCCTGAAAGCGCTCCAAATGTGCACTTGCAGATTCTAGAAAAAGAGTGTTTCCAAACTTCTCTATCAAAAGTCAGGTTCACGTCTCTGTGTTGAGAGCACACATGAAAAAGGAGTTTGTGAGAATGCTTCCGTCTCCTTTTGGGGTGAGGATATCCCGTTTCCAGTAAATAGCTCTAAGTGGTCCAAATATCCACATGCAGATTCCACAAAAGAGGGCTTCAAAACTGCTCTAGCAAAGGGAATGTTCAACTCTGTGAGTTGAATGCACACGTCACAAAGTGCTTTCCGAGAATGCTTCTCTCTAGGGGTTTTGTGAAGAAGTTTCCCTTCCCACCAGAGGCCTCAGAGCTCCCAAAATGTCCAATTGCAGATTATACAAAAACAGTGTTTCATGGCTGCTCTAAGAACGGAATATTCCCCTCTGTGAGTTGAATGCAACCAACACAGAGTAGTTTTTGAGAATGCTTCTTTCTACGTTATATGTGAAGATATTGCCTTTGCGAACATATGCCTCATAGCTTTCCGAATGACCACTTGCATATACTTCAAAAAATGTGTTTCAAAACTGCTCCATGAAAAGAAAAGTTAAACTCCGTGAGTTGAATGCACCTATCGCAGAGAAGTTTGTGAGAATGCTACTGTCTAGTTTTCGTGTGAGGGTGTCCCGTTTCCAAAGACTTCCTCTAAGCGGTCCAAATTTCCACTTGCAGGTTCTACAAAAAGAGTGTTTCAAAATTTCTCTGTCTAAAGGAATGTTCCACAAGGAATATTCAGAGAATGCGTCTGTCTAATTTTGAGGTGAAATTATTTCCTTTCCACCACAGGCCCCAAAAAGCTCCAAGTGTCCAGTTGCCAATTCTAGAAAAAGAGTGCTTCAAAGTTGCTCTATCAAAAGAAAGGTTCAGCTCTGTGAGCTGAATGCTCACATCACACAGCAGTTTGTGAGAATGCTTCTGTCTTTTTTTGTGTGAGGGTTTCCCGTTTCCAATAAATTCCTAGAAGCCGTCCAAATATCCACTTGCACATTCTATAAAAAGAGTGTTTCAAAACTTCTCTGTCAAAAGGAATGTTCAACTCTGTGAGTTGAATGTACATACCACAAAGAAGTGTCAGATAATACTTCTGTCTACTTGTTATGTGAAGATATTTCCTTTCGAGCACGGGTCTCAAAGTGCTCCAAATGTACACTTGCAGATTCTAGAAAAAGAGTGTTTCAAAACTGCTCTATCAAAAGTCAGGTTCACATCTCTGAGTTGAGAGCACACATCACAAAGGAGTTTGTGAGAATGCTTCTGTCTCGTTATTATGTGAAGATATCTCGTTTCCAGCAAATTCCTATAAGTGGTCCAAATATCCACATGCAGATTCTACAAAAAGAGTATTTCCAAACTGCTCTAACAAAGGAATGTTCAACTCAGTGTGTTGAATGCACACATCACAAAGTGGTTTCCGAGAATGCTTCTCTCTAAGTATTTTGTGAAGAAATTTCCCTTCTCACTAGAGGCCTCAGAGCTCTCCAAATGTCCAATTGCAGATTATACAAAAGCAGTGTTTCATGGCTGCACTAACAAAAGGAACATTCCCCTCTGTGAGTTGAATGCAACCAACACAGAGTAGTTCTGGTAATGCTTCTTTCTTGATTATATGTGAAGATATTTCCTTTTCGAACACAGGCCTCATAGCTTTCCGAATGACCACTTGCATATACTTCCAAAAGTGTGTTTCAAAACTGCTCCATGAAAAGAAACGTTAAACTCCGTGAGTTGAATGCACTTATCACAGAGAAGTTTGTGAGAATGCTACTGTCTAGTTATCGTGTGCGGTTGTCGCGTTTCCAAAGAATTCCTCTAAGCGGTCCCAATTTGCACTTGCAGATTCTACAAAAAGAGTGTTTCAAAATTTCTCTGTCTAAAGGAATGTTCAACTCTGTGAGTTGAATGCACACACCACAAAGGTGATTCAGAGAATGCTTCTGTCTAGTTTTGATGTGAAGATATTTCCTTTCCACTACAGGCCTAAAAGTGCTCCAAATGTCCACTTGCCGATTCTAGAAAAAGAGTGTTTCAAAATTGCTCTATCAAAAGAAAGGTTCAGCTCTGTGTGCTGAATGCTCACATCACACAGAAGCTTGTGAGAATGCTTCTTTCTTGTTTTTGTGTGTGGGTGTCCTGTTTCCAACGAATTCCTAGAAGTGGTCCAAATATCCACTTGCACATTCTACAAAACGAGTGTTTCAAACCTTCTCTGTCAAAAGGAATCTTCAACTCTGTGAGTTGAATGCACACACCACTAAGAAGTTTCGGAGCATGCTTCTGTCTACTTGTTTTGTGAAGATATTTCCTTTCCAGCACAGGCCTCAAAGCGCTCCAAATGTGCACTTGCAGATTCTAGAAAAAGAGTGTTTCCAAACTTCTCTATCAAAAGTCAGGTTCACGTCTCTGAGTTGAGAGCACACATGACAAAGTAGTTTGTGAGAATGCTTCCGTCTCCTTTTGGTGTGAGGATATCCCGTTTCCAGCAAATAGCTCTAAGTGGTCCAAATATCCACATGCAGATTCCACAAAAAGAGGGTTTCAAAACTGCTCTAGCAAAGGGAATGTTCAACTCTGTGAGTTGAATGCACACGTCACAAAGTGCTTTCTGAGAATGCTTCTCTCTAGGGGTTTTGTGAAGAAATTTCCCTTCCCACCAGAGGCCTCAGAGCTCCCCAAATGTACAATTGCAGATTATACAAAAACAGTGTTTCATGGCTGCTCTAAGAAAGGAATATTCCCCTCTGTGAGTTGAATGCAACCAACACAGAGTAGTTTTTGAGAATGCTTCTTTCTATGTTATATGTGAAGATATTGCCTTTTCGAACACAGGCCTCATAGCTGTGTTCCGAATGACCACTTGCATATACTTCCAAAAGTGTGTTTCCAAACTGCTCCATGAAAAGAAACGTTAAACTCTGTGAGTTGAATGCACTTATCACAGAGAAGTTTGTGAGAATGCTACTGTCTAGTTACCGTGTGAGGGTGTCCCGTTTCCAACGAATTCCTAGAAGCGGTCCAAATTTACACTTGCAGATTCTACAAAAAGAGTGTTTCAAAATTTCTCTCTCTAAAGGAATGTTCAACACTGTGAGTTGAATGCACACACCACAATGATGATTCAGAGAATGCTTCTGTCTAGTTTTGAGGTGAAGATATTTCCTTTCCACCACAGGCCTAAAAGCGCTCCAAATGTCCACTTGCCGATTCTAGAAAAAGTGGGTTTCAAAATTGCGCTATCAAAAGAAAGGTTCAGCTCTGTGAGCTGAATGCTCACATCACACAAAAGTTTGTGTGAATGCTACTGTCTAGTTTTCGTCTGAGGGTGTCCCGTTTACAAAGAATTCCCAGAAGCGGTCCAAATTTACACTTGCAGATACTACAAAAAGAGTGTTTCAAAATTTCTCTGTCTAAAGGAATGTTCAACACTGTGAGTTGAATGCACACACCACAAAGATGATTCAGAGAATGCTTCTGTCTAGTTTTGAGGTGAAGATATTTCCTTTCCACCACAGGCCTCAAAGCGATCCAAATGTCCACTTGCCGATTCTAGAAAAAGAGTGCTTCCAAGTTGCTCTATCAAAAGAAAGGTTCAGCTCTGTGAGCTGAATGCTCACATCACACAGCAGTTTGTGAGAATGCTTCTGTCTTTTTTTTGCGTGAGGGTGTCCCGTTTCCAACGAATTCCTAGAAGCCGTCCAAATATCCACTTGCACATTCTACAAAAGGAGTGTTTCAAAACTTCTCTGTCAAAAGGAATGTCCAACTCTGTGAGTTGAATGCACATAAAACAAAGAAGTGTCAGATAATCCTTCTGTCTACTTGTTATGTGAAGATATTTCCTTTCCAGCACAGGTCTCAAAGCGCTCCAAATGTACACTTGCAGATTCTAGAAAAAGAGTGTTTCCAAATTGCTCTATCAAAAGTCAGGTTCACATCTCTGAGTTGAGAGCACACATCACAAAGGAGTTTGTGAGAATGCTTCTGTCTCGTTATTATGTGAAGATATCTCGTTTCCAGCAAATTCCTATAAGTGGTCCAAATATCCACATGCAGATTCTACAAAAAGAGTATTTAAAAACTGCTCTAACAAAGGAATGTTCAACTCAGTGAGTTGAATGCACACATCACAAAGTGGTTTCCGAGAATGCTTCTCTCTAAGTGTTTTGTGAAGAAATTTCCCTTCTCACCAGAGGCCTCAGAGCTCTCCAAATGTCCAATTGCAGATTATACAAAAGCAGTGTTTCATGGCTGCACTAACAAAAGGAACATTCCCCTCTGTGAGTTGAATGCAACCAACACAGAGTAGTTCTGGGAATGCTTCTTTCTAGATTATATGTGAAGATATTGCCTTTTCGAACACAGGCCTCATAGCTTTCCGAATGACCACTTGCATATACTTCCAAAAGTGTGTTTCCAAACTGCTCCATGAAAAGAAACGTGAAACTCTGTGAGTTGAATGCACTTATCACAGAGAAGTTTGTGAGAATGCTACTGTCTAGTTATCGTGCGAGGGTGTCCCGTTTCCAAAGAATTCCTCTAAGCGGTCCCAATTTCCACTTGCAGATCCTACAAAAAGAGTGTTTCAAAATTTCTCTGTCTAAAGGAATGTTCAACTCTGTGAGTTGAATGCACACACCACAGAGATGATTCAGAGAATGCTTCTGTCTAGTTTTGATGTGAAGATATTTCCTTTCCACTACAGGCCTAAAAGCGCTCCAAGTGTCCACCTGCCGATTCTAGAAAAAGAGTTTTTCAAAATTGCTCTATCAAAAGGAAGGTTCAGCTCTGTGAGCTGAATGCTCACATCACACAGAAGCTTGTGAGAATGCTTCTTTCTTGTTTTTGTGTGTGGGTTTCCTGTTTCCAACGAATTCCTAGAAGTGGTCCAAATATCCACTTGCACATTCTACAAAACGAGTGTTTCAAACCTTCTCTGTCAAAAGGAATCTTCAACTCTGTGAGTTGAATGCACACACCACTAAGAAGTTTCGGAGCATGCTTCTGTCTACTTGTTTTGTGAAGATATTTCCTTTCCAGCACAGGCCTCAAATCGCTCCAAATGTGCACTTGCAGATTCTAGAAAAAGAGTGTTTCCAAACTTCTCTAACAAAAGTCAGGTTCACGTCTCTGAGTTGAGAGCACACATGACAAAGGAGTTTGTGAGAATGCTTCCGTCTCCTTTTGCTGTGAGGATATCCCGTTTCCAGCAAATAGCTCTAAGTGGTCCAAATATCCACATGCAGATTCCACAAAAAGAGGGTTTCAAAACTGCTCTAGCAAAGGGAATGTTCAACTCTGTGAGTTGAATGCACACGTCACAAAGTGCTTTCTGAGAATGCTTCTCTCTAGGGGTTTTGTGAAGAAATTTCCCTTCCCACCAGAGGCCTCAGAGCTCCCCAAATGTCCAATTGCAGATTATACAAAAACAGTGTTTCATGGCTGCTCTAAGAACGGAATATTCCCCTCTGTGAGTTGAATGCAACCAACACAGAGTAGTTTTTGAGAATGCTTCTTTCTATGTTATATGTGAAGATATTGCCTTTGCGAACATATGCCTCATAGCTTTCCGAATGACCACTTGCATATACTTCAAAAAATGTGTTTCAAAACTGCTCCATGAAAAGAAAAGTTAAACTCCGTGAGTTGAATGCACTTATCACAGAGAAGTTTTTGAGAATGCTACTGTCTAGTTTTCGTCTGAGGGTGTCCCGTTTCCAAAGAATTCCTCTAAGCGGTCCAAATTTCCACTTGCAGATTCTACAAAAAGAGTGTTTCAAAATTTCTCTGTCTAAAGGAATGTTCCACAAGGAATATTCAGTGAATGCTTCTGTCTAATTTTGAGGTGAAGATATTTCCTTTCCACCACAGGCCTCAAAGAGCTCCAAATGTCCAGTTGCCGATTCTAGAAAAAGAGTGCTTCAAAGTTGCTCTATCAAAAGAAAGGTTCAGTTCTGTGATCTGAATGCTCACATCACACAGCAGTTTGTGAGAATGCTTCTGTCTTTTTTTGTGTGAGGGTTTCCCGTTTCCAACGAATTCCTAGAAGCCGTCCAAATATCCACTTGCACATTCTATAAAAAGAGTGTTTCAAAACTTCTCTGTCAAAAGGAATGTTCATCGCTGTGAGTTGAATGTACATACCACAAAGAAGTGTCAGATAATCCTTCTGTCTACTTGTTATGTGAAGATATTTCCTTTCCAGCACAGGTCTCAAAGCGGTCCAAGTGTACACTTGCAGATTCTAGAAAAAGAGTGTTTCAAAACTGCTCTATCAAAAGTCAGGTTCACATCTCTGAGTTGAGAGCACACATCACAAAGGAGTTTGTGAGAATGCTTCTGTCTCTTTATTATGTGAAGATATCCCGTTTCCAGCAAATTCCCATAAGTGGTCCAAATATCCACATGCAGATTCTACAAAAAGAGTATTTCAAAACTGCTCTAACAAAGGAATGTTCAACTCAGTGTGTTGAATGCACACATCACAAAGTGGTTTCCGAGAATGCTTCTCTCTAAGTGTTTTGTGAAGAAATTTCCCTTCTCACTAGAGGCCCCAGAGCTCTCCAAATGTCCAATTGCAGATTATACAAAAGCAGTGTTTCATGGCTGCACTAACAAAAGGAACATTCCCCTCTGTGAGTTGAATGCAACCAACACAGAGTAGTTCTGGGAATGCTTCTTTCTTGATTATATGTGAAGATATTGCCTTTTCGAACACAGGCCTCATAGCTGTGTTCCGAATGACCACTTGCATATACTTCCAAAAGTGTGTTTCCAAACTGCTCCATGAAAAGAAACGTTAAACTCTGTGAGTTGAATGCACTTATCACAGAGAAGTTTGTGAGAATGCTACTGTCTAGTTACCGTGTGAGGGTGTCCCGTTTCCAACGAATTCCTAGAAGCGGTCCAAATTACACTTGCAGATTCTACAAAACGAGTGTTTCAAAATTTCTCTCTCTAAAGGAATGTTCAACACTGTGAGTTGAATGCACACACCACAATGATGATTCAGAGAATGCTTCTGTCTAGTTTTGAGGTGAAGATATTTCCTTTCCACCACAGGCCTAAAAGCGCTCCAAATGTCCACTTGCCGATTCTAGAAAAAGTGGGTTTCAAAATTGCGCTATCAAAAGAAAGGTTCAGCTCTGTGAGCTGAATGCTCACATCACACAAAAGTTTGTGTGAATGCTACTGTCTAGTTTTCGTCTGAGGGTGTCCCGTTTACAAAGAATTCCCAGAAGCGGTCCAAATTTACACTTGCAGATACTACAAAAAGAGTGTTTCAAAATTTCTCTGTCTAAAGGAATGTTCAACACTGTGAGTTGAATGCACACACCACAAAGATGATTCAGAGAATGCTTCTGTCTAGTTTTGAGGTGAAGATATTTCCTTTCCACCACAGGCCTCAAAGCGATCCAAATGTCCACTTGCCGATTCTAGAAAAAGAGTGCTTCCAAGTTGCTCTATCAAAAGAAAGGTTCAGCTCTGTGAGCTGAATGCTCACATCACACAGCAGTTTGTGAGAATGCTTCTGTCTTTTTTTTGCGTGAGGGTGTCCCGTTTCCAACGAATTCCTAGAAGCCGTCCAAATATCCACTTGCACATTCTACAAAAGGAGTGTTTCAAAACTTCTCTGTCAAAAGGAATGTCCAACTCTGTGAGTTGAATGCACATAAAACAAAGAAGTGTCAGATAATCCTTCTGTCTACTTGTTATGTGAAGATATTTCCTTTCCAGCACAGGTCTCAAAGCGCTCCAAATGTACACTTGCAGATTCTAGAAAAAGAGTGTTTCCAAACTGCTCTATCAAAAGTCAGGTTCACATCTCTGAGTTGAGAGCACACATCACAAAGGAGTTTGTGAGAATGCTTCTGTCTCGTTATTATGTGAAGATATCTCGTTTCCAGCAAATTCCTATAAGTGGTCCAAATATCCACATGCAGATTCTACAAAAAGAGTATTTAAAAACTGCTCTAACAAAGGAATGTTCAACTCAGTGAGTTGAATGCACACATCACAAAGTGGTTTCCGAGAATGCTTCTCTCTAAGTGTTTTGTGAAGAAATTTCCCTTCTCACCAGAGGCCTCAGAGCTCTCCAAATGTCCAATTGCAGATTATACAAAAGCAGTGTTTCATGGCTGCACTAACAAAAGGAACATTCCCCTCTGTGAGTTGAATGCAACCAACACAGAGTAGTTCTGGGAATGCTTCTTTCTAGATTATATGTGAAGATATTGCCTTTTCGAACACAGGCCTCATAGCTTTCCGAATGACCACTTGCATATACTTCCAAAAGTGTGTTTCCAAACTGCTCCATGAAAAGAAACGTGAAACTCTGTGAGTTGAATGCACTTATCACAGAGAAGTTTGTGAGAATGCTACTGTCTAGTTATCGTGCGAGGGTGTCCCGTTTCCAAAGAATTCCTCTAAGCGGTCCCAATTTCCACTTGCAGATTCTACAAAAAGAGTGTTTCAAAATTTCTCTGTCTAAAGGAATGTTCAACTCTGTGAGTTGAATGCACACACCACAGAGATGATTCAGAGAATGCTTCTGTCTAGTTTTGATGTGAAGATATTTCCTTTCCACTACAGGCCTAAAAGCGCTCCAAATGTCCACCTGCCGATTCTAGAAAAAGAGTTTTTCAAAATTGCTCTATCAAAAGGAAGGTTCAGCTCTGTGAGCTGAATGCTCACATCACACAGAAGCTTGTGAGAATGCTTCTTTCTTGTTTTTGTGTGTGGGTTTCCTGTTTCCAACGAATTCCTAGAAGTGGTCCAAATATCCACTTGCACATTCTACAAAACGAGTGTTTCAAACCTTCTCTGTCAAAAGGAATCTTCAACTCTGTGAGTTGAATGCACACACCACTAAGAAGTTTCGGAGCATGCTTCTGTCTACTTGTTTTGTGAAGATATTTCCTTTCCAGCACAGGCCTCAAATCGCTCCAAATGTGCACTTGCAGATTCTAGAAAAAGAGTGTTTCCAAACTTCTCTAACAAAAGTCAGGTTCACGTCTCTGAGTTGAGAGCACACATGACAAAGGAGTTTGTGAGAATGCTTCCGTCTCCTTTTGCTGTGAGGATATCCCGTTTCCAGCAAATAGCTCTAAGTGGTCCAAATATCCACATGCAGATTCCACAAAAAGAGGGTTTCAAAACTGCTCTAGCAAAGGGAATGTTCAACTCTGTGAGTTGAATGCACACGTCACAAAGTGCTTTCTGAGAATGCTTCTCTCTAGGGGTTTTGTGAAGAAATTTCCCCTCCCACCAGAATCCTCAGAGCTCCCCAAATGTCCAATTGCAGATTATACAAAAACAGTGTTTCATGGCTGCTCTAAGAAAGGAATATTCCCCTCTGTGAGTTGAATGCAACCAACACAGAGTAGTTTTTGAGAATGCTTCTTTCTATGTTATATGTGAAGATATTGCCTTTGCGAACATATGCCTCATAGCTTTCCGAATGACCACTTGCATATACTTCAAAAAATGTGTTTCAAAACTGCTCCATGAAAAGAAAAGTTATACTCCGTGAGTGGAATGCACTTATCACAGAGAAGTTTGTGAGAATGCTACTGTCTAGTTTTCGTCTGAGGGTGTCCCGTTTCCAAAGACTTCCTCTAAGCGGTCCAAATTTCCACTTGCAGATTCTACAAAAAGAGTGTTTCAAAATTTCTCTGTCTAAAGGAATGTTCCACAAGGAATATTCAGAGAATGCTTCTGTCTAATTTTGAGGTGAAGATATTTCCTTTCCACCACAGGCCTCAAAGAGCTCCAAATGTCCAGTTGCCGATTCTAGAAAAAGAGTGCTTCAAAGTTGCTCTATCAAAAGAAAGGTTCAGTTCTGTGATCTGAATGCTCACATCACACAGCAGTTTGTGAGAATGCTTCTGTCTTTTTTTGTGTGAGGGTTTCCCGTTTCCAACGAATTCCTAGAAGCCGTCCAAATATCCACTTGCACATTCTATAAAAAGAGTGTTTCAAAACTTCTCTGTCCAAAGGAATGTTCATCGCTGTGAGTTGAATGTACATACCACAAAGAAGTGTCAGATAATCCTTCTGTCTACTTGTTATGTGAAGATATTTCCTTTCCAGCACAGGTCTCAAAGCGCTCCAAATGTACACTTGCAGATTCTAGAAAAAGAGTGTTTCCAAACTGATCTATCAAAAGTCTGGTTCACATCTCTGAGTTGAGAGCACACATCACAAAGGAGTTTGTGAGAATGCTTCTGTCTCTTTATTATGTGAAGATATCCCGTTTCCAGCAAATTCCCATAAGTGGTCCAAATATCCACATGCAGATTCTACAAAAAGAGTATTTCAAAACTGCTCTAACAAAAGGAATGTTCAACTCAGTGAGTTGAATGCACACATCACAAAGTGGTTTCCGAGAATGCTTCTCTCCAGGTATTTTGTGAAGAAATTTTCCTTTCCATCAGAGGCCTCAGAACTTTCCAAATGTCCAATTGCAGATTATACAAAAACAGTGTTTCATGGCTGCTCTAACAAACGGAATAATCCCCTCAGTGAGTTGAATGCAACCAACACAAAGTAGTTTCTGGGAATGCTTCTTTCTAGGTTATATGTGAAGATGTTGCCTTTTCGAACACAGGCCTCATAGTTTTCCGAATGACCACTTGCATATACTTCCAAAAGTGTGTTTCAAAACTGCTCCATGAAAAGAAACGTGCAACTCTGTGAGTTGAATGCGCTTATCACAGAGAAGTTTGTGAGAATGCTACTGTCTAGTTATCGTGTGAGGGTGTCCCGTTTCCAAAGAATTCCTCTAAGCGGACCCAATTTCCACTTGCAGATTCTACAAAAAGAGTGTTTCAAAATTTCTCTGTCTAAAGGAATGTTCAACTCTGTGAGTTGAATGCACACACCACAGAGATGATTCAGAGAATGCTTCTGTCTAATTTTGATGTGAAGATATTTGCTTTCCACTACAGGCCTAAAAGCGCTCCAAATGTCCACTTGCCGATTCTAGAAAAAGAGTGTTTCAAAATTGATCTATCAAAAGAAAGTTTCAGATCTGTGAGCTGAATGCTCACATCACACAGAAGCTTGTGAGAATGCTTCTGTCTTGTTTTTGTGTGTGGGTGTCCCGTTTCCAACGAATTCCTAGAAGTGGTCCAAATATCCACTTGCACATTCTACAAAAATAGTGTTTCAAAACTTCTCTGTCAAAAGGAATCTTCAACTCTGTGAGTTGAATGCACACACCACTAAGAAGTTTCGGAGCATGCTTCTGTCTGCTTGTTTTGTGAAGATATTTCCTTTCCAGCACAGGCCTCAAAGCGCTCCAAATGAGCACTTGCAGATTCTAGAAAAAGAGTGTTTCCAAACTTCTCTATCAAAAGTCAGGTTCACGTCTCTGAGTTGAGAGCACACATGACCAAGGAGTTTGTGAGAATGCTTCCGTCTCCTTTTGGTGTGAGGATATCCCGTTTCCAGTAAATAGCTCTAAGTGGTCCAAATATCCACATGCATATTCCACAAAAAGAGGGTTTCAAAGCTGCTCTAGCAAAGGGAATGTTCAACTCTGTGAGTTGAATGCACACGTCACAAAGTGCTTTCTGAGAATGCTTCTCTCTAGGGGTTTTGTGAAGAAATTTCCCTTCCCACCAGAGGCCTCAGAGCTCCCCAAATGTCCAATTGCAGATTATACAAAAACAGTGTTTCATGGCTGCTCTAAGAAAGGAATATTCCCCTCTCTGAGTTGAATGCAACCAACACAGAGTAGTTTTTGAGAACGCTTCTTTCTATGTTATATGTGAAGATATTGCCTTTGCGAACATATGCCTGATAGCTTTCCGAATGACCACTTGCATATACTTCAAAAAATGTGTTTCAAAACTGCTCCATGAAAAGAAAAGTTAAACTCCGTGAGTTGAATGCACTTATCACAGAGAAGTTTGTGAGAATGCTACTGTCTAGTTTTCGTCTGAGGGTGTCCCGTTTCCAAAGACTTCCTCTAAGCGGTCCAAATTTCCACTTGCAGATTCTACAAAAAGAGTGTTTCAAAATTTCTCTGTCTAAAGGAATGTTCCACAAGGAATATTCAGAGAATGCTTCTGTCTAATTTTGAGGTGAAGATATTTCCTTTCCACCACAGGCCTCAAAGAGCTCCAAATGTCCAGTTGCCGATTCTAGAAAAAGAGTGCTTCAAAGTTGCTCTATCAAAAGAAAAGTTCAGTTCTTTGATCTGAATGCTCACATCACACAGCAGTTTGTGAGAATGCTTCTGTCTTTTTGTGTGTGAGGGTTTCCCGTTTCCAACGAATTCCTAGAAGCCGTCCAAATATCCACTTGCACATTCTATAAAAAGAGTGTTTCAAAACTTCTCTGTCAAAAGGAATGTTCATCGCTGTGAGTTGAATGTACATACCACAAAGAAGTGTCAGATAATCCTTCTGTCTACTTGTTATGTGAAGATATTTCCTTTCCAGCACAGGTCTCAAAGCGCTCCAAATGTACACTTGCAGATTCTAGAAAAAGAGTGTTTCAAAACTGCTCTATCAAAAGTCAGGTTCACATCTCTGAGTTGAGAGCACACATCACAAAGGAGTTTGTGAGAATGCTTCTGTCTCTTTATTATGTGAAGATATCCCGTTTCCAGCAAATTCCCATAAGTGGTCCAAATATCCACATGCAGATTCTACAAAAAGAGTATTTCAAAACTGCTCTAACAAAAGGAATGTTCAACTCAGTGAGTTGAATGCACACATCACAAAGTGGTTTCCGAGAATGCTTCTCTCCAGGTATTTTGTGAAGAAATTTTCCTTTCCACCAGAGGCCTCAGAGCTTTCCAAATGTCCAATTGCAGATTATACAAAAACAGTGTTTCATGGCTGCTCTAACAAACGGAATAATCCCCTTCGTGAGTTGAATGCAACCAACACAAAGTAGTTTCTGGGAATGCTTCTTTCTAGGTTATATGTGAAGATATTGCCTTTTCGAACACAGGCCTCATAGTTTTCCGAATGACCACTTGCATATACTTCCAAAAGTGTGTTTCAAAACTGCTCCATGAAAAGAAACGTGAAACTCTGTGAGTTGAATGCGCTTATCACAGAGAAGTTTGTGAGAATGCTACTGTCTAGTTTTCGTGTGAGGGTGTCCCGTTTCCAAAGAATTCCTCTAAGCGGTCCCAATTTCCACTTGCTGATTCTACAAAAAGAGTGTTTCAAAATTTCTCTGTCTAAAGGAATGTTCAACTCTGTGAGTTGAATGCACACACCACAGAGATGATTCAGAGAATGCTTCTGTCTAGTTTTGATGTGAAGATATTTCCTTTCCACTACAGGCCTAAAAGCGCTCCAAATGTCCACTTGCCGATTCTAGAAAAAGAGTGTTTCAAAATTGATCTATCAAAAGAAAGTTTCAGCTCTGTGAGCTGAATGCTCACATCACACAGAAGCTTGTGAGAATGCTTCTGTCTTGTTTTTGTGTGTGGGTGTCCCGTTTCCAACGAATTCCTTGAAGTGGTCCAAGTATCCACTTGCACATTCTACAAAAATAGTGTTTCAAATCTTCTCTGTCAAAAGGAATCTTCAACTCTGTGAGTTGAATGCACACACCACTAAGAGGTTTCGGAGCATGCTTCTGTCTACATGTTTTGTGAAGATATTTCCTTTCCAGCACAGGCCTGAAAGCGCTCCAAATGTGCACTTGCAGATTCTAGAAAAAGAGTGTTTCCAAACTTCTCTATCAAAAGTCAGGTTCACGTCTCTGTGTTGAGAGCACACATGAAAAAGGAGTTTGTGAGAATGCTTCCGTCTCCTTTTGGGGTGAGGATATCCCGTTTCCAGTAAATAGCTCTAAGTGGTCCAAATATCCACATGCAGATTCCACAAAAGAGGGCTTCAAAACTGCTCTAGCAAAGGGAATGTTCAACTCTGTGAGTTGAATGCACACGTCACAAAGTGCTTTCCGAGAATGCTTCTCTCTAGGGGTTTTGTGAAGAAGTTTCCCTTCCCACCAGAGGCCTCAGAGCTCCCAAAATGTCCAATTGCAGATTATACAAAAACAGTGTTTCATGGCTGCTCTAAGAACGGAATATTCCCCTCTGTGAGTTGAATGCAAACAACACAGAGTAGTTTTTGAGAATGCTTCTTTCTACGTTATATGTGAAGATATTGCCTTTGCGAACATATGCCTCATAGCTTTCCGAATGACCACTTGCATATACTTCAAAAAATGTGTTTCAAAACTGCTCCATGAAAAGAAAAGTTAAACTCCGTGAGTTGAATGCACCTATCGCAGAGAAGTTTGTGAGAATGCTACTGTCTAGTTTTCGTGTGAGGGTGTCCCGTTTCCAAAGACTTCCTCTAAGCGGTCCAAATTTCCACTTGCAGGTTCTACAAAAAGAGTGTTTCAAAATTTCTCTGTCTAAAGGAATGTTCCACAAGGAATATTCAGAGAATGCGTCTGTCTAATTTTGAGGTGAAATTATTTCCTTTCCACCACAGGCCCCAAAAAGCTCCAAGTGTCCAGTTGCCAATTCTAGAAAAAGAGTGCTTCAAAGTTGCTCTATCAAAAGAAAGGTTCAGCTCTGTGAGCTGAATGCTCACATCACACAGCAGTTTGTGAGAATGCTTCTGTCTTTTTTTGTGTGAGGGTGTCCCGTTTCCAATAAATTCCTAGAAGCCGTCCAAATATCCACTTGCACATTCTATAAAAAGAGTGTTTCAAAACTTCTCTGTCAAAAGGAATGTTCAACTCTGTGAGTTGAATGTACATACCACAAAGAAGTGTCAGATAATACTTCTGTCTACTTGTTATGTGAAGATATTTCCTTTCGAGCACGGGTCTCAAAGCGCTCCAAATGTACACTTGCAGATTCTAGAAAAAGAGTGTTTCAAAACTGCTCTATCAAAAGTCAGGTTCACATCTCTGAGTTGAGAGCACACATCACAAAGGAGTTTGTGAGAATGCTTCTGTCTCGTTATTATGTGAAGATATCTCGTTTCCAGCAAATTCCTATAAGTGGTCCAAATATCCACATGCAGATTCTACAAAAAGAGTATTTCCAAACTGCTCTAACAAAGGAATGTTCAACTCAGTGTGTTGAATGCACACATCACAAAGTGGTTTCCGAGAATGCTTCTCTCTAAGTATTTTGTGAAGAAATTTCCCTTCTCACTAGAGGCCTCAGAGCTCTCCAAATGTCCAATTGCAGATTATACAAAAGCAGTGTTTCATGGCTGCACTAACAAAAGGAACATTCCCCTCTGTGAGTTGAATGCAACCAACACAGAGTAGTTCTGGTAATGCTTCTTTCTTGATTATATGTGAAGATATTTCCTTTTCGAACACAGGCCTCATAGCTTTCCGAATGACCACTTTCATATACTTCCAAAAGTGTGTTTCAAAACTGCTCCATGAAAAGAAACGTTAAACTCCGTGAGTTGAATGCACTTATCACAGAGAAGTTTGTGAGAATGCTACTGTCTAGTTATCGTGTGAGGTTGTCCCGTTTCCAAAGAATTCCTCTAAGCGGTCCCAATTTCCACTTGCAGATTCTACAAAAAGAGTGTTTCAAAATTTCTCTGTCTAAAGGAATGTTCAACTCTGTGAGTTGAATGCACACACCACAAGGGTGATTCAGAGAATGCTTCTGTCTAGTTTTGATGTGAAGATATTTCCTTTCCACTACAGGCCTAAAAGTGCTCCAAATGTCCACTTGCCGATTCTAGAAAAAGAGTGTTTCAAAATTGCTCTATCAAAAGAAAGGTTCAGCTCTGTGTGCTGAATGCTCACATCACACAGAAGCTTGTGAGAATGCTTCTTTCTTGTTTTTGTGTGTGGGTGTCCTGTTTCCAACGAATTCCTAGAAGTGGTCCAAATATCCACTTGCACATTCTACAAAACGAGTGTTTCAAACCTTCTCTGTCAAAAGGAATCTTCAACTCTGTGAGTTGAATGCACACACCACTAAGAAGTTTCGGAGCATGCTTCTGTCTACTTGTTTTGTGAAGATATTTCCTTTCTAGCACAGGCCTCAAAGCGCTCCAAATGTGCACTTGCAGATTCTAGAAAAAGAGTGTTTCCAAACTTCTCTATCAAAAGTCAGGTTCACGTCTCTGAGTTGAGAGCACACATGACAAAGTAGTTTGTGAGAATGCTTCCGTCTCCTTTTGGTGTGAGGATATCCCGTTTCCAGCAAATAGCTCTAAGTGGTCCAAATATCCACATGCAGATTCCACAAAAAGAGGGTTTCAAAACTGCTCTAGCAAAGGGAATGTTCAACTCTGTGAGTTGAATGCACACGTCACAAAGTGCTTTCTGAGAATGCTTCTCTCTAGGGGTTTTGTGAAGAAATTTCCCTTCCCACCAGAGGCCTCAGAGCTCCCCAAATGTCCAATTGCAGATTATACAAAAACAGTGTTTCATGGCTGCTCTAAGAAAGGAATATTCCCCTCTGTGAGTTGAATGCAACCAACACAGAGTAGTTTTTGAGAATGCTTCTTTCTATGTTATATGTGAAGATATTGCCTTTGCGAATATATGCCTCATAGCTTTCCGAATGACCACTTGCATATACTTCAAAAAATGTGTTTCAAAACTGCTCCATGAAAAGAAAAGTTAAACTCCGTGAGTTGAATGCACTTATCACAGAGAAGTTTGTGAGAATGCTACTGTCTAGTTTTCGTGTGAGGGTGTCCCGTTTCCAAAGACTTCCTCTAAGCGGACCAAATTTCCACTTGCAGATTCTACAAAAAGAGTGTTTCAAAATTTCTCTGTCTAAAGGAATGTTCCACAAGGAATATTCAGTGAATGCTTCTGTCTAATTTTGAGGTGAAGATATTTCCTTTCCACCACAGGCCTCAAAGAGCTCCAAATGTCCAGTTGCCGATTCTAGAAAAAGAGTGCTTCAAAGTTGCTCTATCAAAAGAAAGGTTCAGTTCTGTGATCTGAATGCTCACATCACACAGCAGTTTGTGAGAATGCTTCTGTCTTTTTTTGTGTGAGGGTGTCCCGTTTCCAACGAATTCCTAGAAGCCTTCCAAATATCCACTTGCACATTCTATAAAAAGAGTGTTTCAAAACTTCTCTGTCAAAAGGAATGTTCATCGCTGTGAGTTGAATGTACATACCACAAAGAAGTGTCAGATAATCCTTCTGTCTACTTGTTATGTGAAGATATTTCCTTTCCAGCACAGGTCTCAAAGCGCTCCAAATGTACACTTGCAGATTCTAGAAAAAGAGTGTTTCAAAACTGCTCTATCAAAAGTCAGGTTCACATCTCTGAGTTGAGAGCACACATCACAAAGGAGTTTGTGAGAATGCTTCTGTCTCTTTATTATGTGAAGATATCCCGTTTCCAGCAAATTCCCATAAGTGGTCCAAATATCCACATGCAGATTCTACAAAAAGAGTATTTCAAAACTGCTCTAACAAAAGGAATGTTCAACTCAGTGAGTTGAATGCACACGTCACAAAGTGATTTCCGAGAATGCTTCTCTCCAGGTATTTTTGAAGAAATTTTCCTTTCCACCAGAGGCCTCAGAGCTCCCCAAATGTCCAATTGCAGATTATACAAAAACAGTGTTTCATGGCTGCTCTAAGAAAGGAATATTCCCCTCTGTGAGTTGAATGCAACCAACACAGAGTAGTTTTTGAGAATGCTTCTTTCTATGTTATATGTGAAGATATTGCCTTTGCGAATATATGCCTCATAGCTTTCCGAATGACCACTTGCATATACTTCAAAAAATGTGTTTCAAAACTGCTCCATGAAAAGAAAAGTTAAACTCCGTGAGTTGAATGCACTTATCACAGAGAAGTTTGTGAGAATGCTACTGTCTAGTTTTCGTGTGAGGGTGTCCCGTTTCCAAAGACTTCCTCTAAGCGGACCAAATTTCCACTTGCAGATTCTACAAAAAGAGTGTTTCAAAATTTCTCTGTCTAAAGGAATGTTCAACTCTGTGAGTTGAATGCACACACCACAGAGATGATTCAGAGAATGCTTCTGTCTAATTTTGATGTGAAGATATTTGCTTTCCACTACAGGCCTAAAAGCGCTCCAAATGTCCACTTGCCGATTCTAGAAAAAGAGTCTTTCAAAATTGCTCTATCAAAAGAAAGTTTCAGATCTGTGAGCTGAATGCTCACATCACACAGAAGCTTGTGAGAATGCTTCTGTCTTGTTTTTGTGTGTGGGTGTCCCGTTTCCAACGAATTCCTAGAAGTGGTCCAAGTATCCACTTGCACATTCTACAAAAATAGTGTTTCAAATCTTCTCTGTCAAAAGGAATCTTCAACTCTGTGAGTTGAATGCACACACCACTAAGAGGTTTCGGAGCATGCTTCTGTCTACATGTTTTGTGAAGATATTTCCTTTCCAGCACAGGCCTCAAAGCGCTCCAAATGTGCACTTGCAGATTCTAGAAAAAGAGTGTTTCCAAACTTCTCTATCAAAAGTCAGGTTCACGTCTCTGTGTTGAGAGCACACATGACAAAGGAGTTTGTGAGAATGCTTCCGTCTCCTTTTGGTGTGAGGATATCCCGTTTCCAGTAAATAGCTCTAAGTGGTCCAAATATCCACATGCAGATTCCACAAAAGAGGGCTTCAAAACTGCTCTAGCAAAGGGAATGTTCAACTCTGTGAGTTGAATGCACACGTCACAAAGTGCTTTCCGAGAATGCTTCTCTCTAGGGGTTTTGTGAAGAAGTTTCCCTTCCCACCAGAGGCCTCAGATCTCCCCAAATGTCCAATTGCAGATTATACAAAAACAGTGTTTCATGGCTGCTCTAAGAACGGAATATTCCCCTCTGTGAGTTGAATGCAAACAACACAGAGTAGTTTTTGAGAATGCTTCTTTCTACGTTATATGTGAAGATATTGCCTTTGCGAACATATGCCTCATAGCTTTCCGAATGACCACTTGCATATACTTCAAAAAATGTGTTTCAAAACTGCTCCATGAAAAGAAAAGTTAAACTCCGTGAGTTGAATGCACCTATCGCAGAGAAGTTTGTGAGAATGCTACTGTCTAGTTTTCGTGTGAGGGTGTCCCGTTTCCAAAGACTTCCTCTAAGCGGTCCAAATTTCCACTTGCAGGTTCTACAAAAAGAGTGTTTCAAAATTTCTCTGTCTAAAGGAATGTTCCACAAGGAATATTCAGAGAATGCGTCTGTCTAATTTTGAGGTGAAATTATTTCCTTTCCACCACAGGCCCCAAAAAGCTCCAAATGTCCAGTTGCCAATTCTAGAAAAAGAGTGCTTCAAAGTTGCTCTATCAAAAGAAAGGTTCAGCTCTGTGAGCTGAATGCTCACATCACACAGCAGTTTGTGAGAATGCTTCTGTCTTTTTTTGTGTGAGGGTGTCCCGTTTCCAATAAATTCCTAGAAGCCGTCCAAATATCCACTTGCACATTCTATAAAAAGAGTGTTTCAAAACTTCTCTGTCAAAAGGAATGTTCAACTCTGTGAGTTGAATGTACATACCACAAAGAAGTGTCAGATAATACTTCTGTCTACTTGTTATGTGAAGATATTTCCTTTCGAGCACGGGTCTCAAAGCGCTCCAAATGTACACTTGCAGATTCTAGAAAAAGAGTGTTTCAAAACTGCTCTATCAAAAGTCAGGTTCACATCTCTGAGTTGAGAGCACACATCACAAAGGAGTTTGTGAGAATGCTTCTGTCTCGTTATTATGTGAAGATATCTCGTTTCCAGCAAATTCCTATAAGTGGTCCAAATATCCACATGCAGATTCTACAAAAAGAGTATTTCCAAACTGCTCTAACAAAGGAATGTTCAACTCAGTGTGTTGAATGCACACATCACAAAGTGGTTTCCGAGAATGCTTCTCTCTAAGTATTTTGTGAAGAAATTTCCCTTCTCACTAGAGGCCTCAGAGCTCTCCAAATGTCCAATTGCAGATTATACAAAAGCAGTGTTTCATGGCTGCACTAACAAAAGGAACATTCCCCTCTGTGAGTTGAATGCAACCAACACAGAGTAGTTCTGGTAATGCTTCTTTCTTGATTATATGTGAAGATATTTCCTTTTCGAACACAGGCCTCATAGCTTTCCGAATGACCACTTGCATATACTTCCAAAAGTGTGTTTCAAAACTGCTCCATGAAAAGAAACGTTAAACTCCGTGAGTTGAATGCACTTATCACAGAGAAGTTTGTGAGAATGCTACTGTCTAGTTATCGTGTGAGGTTGTCCCGTTTCCAAAGAATTCCTCTAAGCGGTCCCAATTTCCACTTGCAGATTCTACAAAAAGAGTGTTTCAAAATTTCTCTATCTAAAGGAATGTTCAACTCTGTGAGTTGAATGCACACACCACAAGGGTGATTCAGAGAATGCTTCTGTCTAGTTTTGATGTGAAGATATTTCCTTTCCACTACAGGCCTAAAAGTGCTCCAAATGTCCACTTGCCGATTCTAGAAAAAGAGTGTTTCAAAATTGCTCTATCAAAAGAAAGGTTCAGCTCTGTGAGCTGAATGCTCACATCACACAGAAGCTTGTGAGAATGCTTCTTTCTTGTTTTTGTGTGTGGGTGTCCTGTTTCCAACGAATTCCTAGAAGTGGTCCAAATATCCACTTGCACATTCTACAAAACGAGTGTTTCAAACCTTCTCTGTCAAAAGGAATCTTCAACTCTGTGAGTTGAATGCACACACCACTAAGAAGTTTCGGAGCATGCTTCTGTCTACTTGTTTTGTGAAGATATTTCCTTTCCAGCACAGGCCTCAAAGCGCTCCAAATGTGCACTTGCAGATTCTAGAAAAAGAGTGTTTCCAAACTTCTCTATCAAAAGTCAGGTTCACGTCTCTGAGTTGAGAGCACACATGACAAAGTAGTTTGTGAGAATGCTTCCGTCTCCTTTTGGTGTGAGGATATCCCGTTTCCAGCAAATAGCTCTAAGTGGTCCAAATATCCACATGCAGATTCCACAAAAAGAGGGTTTCAAAACTGCTCTAGCAAAGGGAATGTTCAACTCTGTGAGTTGAATGCACACGTCACAAAGTGCTTTCTGAGAATGCTTCTCTCTAGGGGTTTTGTGAAGAAATTTCCCTTTCCACCAGAGGCCTCAGAGCTCCCCAAATGTCCAATTGCAGATTATACAAAAACAGTGTTTCATGGCTGCTCTAAGAAAGGAATATTCCCCTCTGTGAGTTGAATGCAACCAACACAGAGTAGTTTTTGAGAATGCTTCTTTCTATGTTATATGTGAAGATATTGCCTTTTCGAACACAGGCCTCATAGCTGTGTTCCGAATGACCACTTGCATATACTTCCAAAAGTGTGTTTCCAAACTGCTCCATGAAAAGAAACGTTAAACTCTGTGAGTTGAATGCACTTATCACAGAGAAGTTTGTGAGAATGCTACTGTCTAGTTACCGTGTGAGGGTGTCCCGTTTCCAACGAATTCCTAGAAGCGGTCCAAATTTCCACTTGCAGATTCTACAAAAAGAGTGTTTCAAAATTTCTCTCTCTAAAGGAATGTTCAACACTGTGAGTTGAATGCACACACCACAATGATGATTCAGAGAATGCTTCTGTCTAGTTTTGAGGTGAAGATATTTCCTTTCCACCACAGGCCTAAAAGCGCTCCAAATGTCCACTTGCCGATTCTAGAAAAAGTGGGTTTCAAAATTGCGCTATCAAAAGAAAGGTTCAGCTCTGTGAGCTGAATGCTCACATCACACAAAAGTTTGTGTGAATGCTACTGTCTAGTTTTCGTCTGAGGGTGTCCCGTTTACAAAGAATTCCCAGAAGCGGTCCAAATTTACACTTGCAGATACTACAAAAAGAGTGTTTCAAAATATCTCTGTCTAAAGGAATGTTCAACACTGTGAGTTGAATGCACACACCACAAAGATGATTCAGAGAATGCTTCTGTCTAGTTTTGAGGTGAAGATATTTCCTTTCCACCACAGGCCTCAAAGCGATCCAAATGTCCACTTGCCGATTCTAGAAAAAGAGTGCTTCCAAGTTGCTCTATCAAAAGAAAGGTTCAGCTCTGTGAGCTGAATGCTCACATCACACAGCAGTTTGTGAGAATGCTTCTGTCTTTTTTTTCGTGAGGGTGTCCCGTTTCCAACGAATTCCTAGAAGCCGTCCAAATATCCACTTGCACATTCTACAAAAGGAGTGTTTCAAAACTTCTCTGTCAAAAGGAATGTCCAACTCTGTGAGTTGAATGCACATAAAACAAAGAAGTGTCAGATAATCCTTCTGTCTACTTGTTATGTGAAGATATTTCCTTTCCAGCACAGGTCTCAAAGCGCTCCAAATGTACACTTGCAGATTCTAGAAAAAGAGTGTTTCCAAACTGCTCTATCAAAAGTCAGGTTCACATCTCTGAGTTGAGAGCACACATCACAAAGGAGTTTGTGAGAATGCTTCTGTCTCGTTATTATGTGAAGATATCTCGTTTCCAGCAAATTCCTATAAGTGGTCCAAATATCCACATGCAGATTCTACAAAAAGAGTATTTAAAAACTGCTCTAACAAAGGAATGTTCAACTCAGTGAGTTGAATGCACACATCACAAAGTGGTTTCCGAGAATGCTTCTCTCTAAGTGTTTTGTGAAGAAATTTCCCTTCTCACCAGAGGCCTCAGAGCTCTCCAAATGTCCAATTGCAGATTATACAAAAGCAGTGTTTCATGGCTGCACTAACAAAAGGAACATTCCCCTCTGTGAGTTGAATGCAACCAACACAGAGTAGTTCTGGGAATGCTTCTTTCTAGATTATATGTGAAGATATTGCCTTTTCGAACACAGGCCTCATAGCTTTCCGAATGACCACTTGCATATACTTCCAAAAGTGTGTTTCCAAACTGCTCCATGAAAAGAAACGTGAAACTCTGTGAGTTGAATGCACTTATCACAGAGAAGTTTGTGAGAATGCTACTGTCTAGTTATCGTGCGAGGGTGTCCCGTTTCCAAAGAATTCCTCTAAGCGGTCCCAATTTCCACTTGCAGATTCTACAAAAAGAGTGTTTCAAAATTTCTCTGTCTAAAGGAATGTTCAACTCTGTGAGTTGAATGCACACACCACAGAGATGATTCAGAGAATGCTTCTGTCTAGTTTTGATGTGAAGATATTTCCTTTCCACTACAGGCCTAAAAGCGCTCCAAATGTCCACCTGCCGATTCTAGAAAAAGAGTTTTTCAAAATTGCTCTATCAAAAGGAAGGTTCAGCTCTGTGAGCTGAATGCTCACATCACACAGAAGCTTGTGAGAATGCTTCTTTCTTGTTTTTGTGTGTGGGTTTCCTGTTTCCAACGAATTCCTAGAAGTGGTCCAAATATCCACTTGCACATTCTACAAAACGAGTGTTTCAAACCTTCTCTGTCAAAAGGAATCTTCAACTCTGTGAGTTGAATGCACACACCACTAAGAAGTTTCGGAGCATGCTTCTGTCTACTTGTTTTGTGAAGATATTTCCTTTCCAGCACAGGCCTCAAATCGCTCCAAATGTGCACTTGCAGATTCTAGAAAAAGAGTGTTTCCAAACTTCTCTAACAAAAGTCAGGTTCACGTCTCTGAGTTGAGAGCACACATGACAAAGGAGTTTGTGAGAATGCTTCCGTCTCCTTTTGCTGTGAGGATATCCCGTTTCCAGCAAATAGCTCTAAGTGGTCCAAATATCCACATGCAGATTCCACAAAAAGAGGGTTTCAAAACTGCTCTAGCAAAGGGAATGTTCAACTCTGTGAGTTGAATGCACACGTCACAAAGTGCTTTCTGAGAATGCTTCTCTCTAGGGGTTTTGTGAAGAAATTTCCCTTCCCACCAGAGGGCTCAGAGCTCCCCAAATGTCCAATTGCAGATTATACAAAAACAGAGTTTCATGGCTGCTCTAAGAACGGAATATTCCCCTCTGTGAGTTGAATGCAACCAACACAGAGTAGTTTTTGAGAATGCTTCTTTCTATGTTATATGTGAAGATATTGCCTTTGCGAACATATGCCTCATAGCTTTCCGAATGACAACTTGCATATACTTCAAAAAATGTGTTTCAAAACTGCTCCATGAAAAGAAAAGTTAAACTCCGTGAGTTGAATGCACTTATCACAGAGAAGTTTTTGAGAATGCTACTGTCTAGTTTTCGTCTGAGGGTGTCCCGTTTCCAAAGAATTCCTCTAAGCGGTCCAAATTTCCACTTGCAGATTCTACAAAAAGAGTGTTTCAAAATTTCTCTGTCTAAAGGAATGTTCCACAAGGAATATTCAGTGAATGCTTCTGTCTAATTTTGAGGTGAAGATATTTCCTTTCCACCACAGGCCTCAAAGAGCTCCAAATGTCCAGTTGCCGATTCTAGAAAAAGAGTGCTTCAAAGTTGCTCTATCAAAAGAAAGGTTCAGTTCTGTGATCTGAATGCTCACATCACACAGCAGTTTGTGAGAATGCTTCTGTCTTTTTTTGTGTGAGGGTTTCCCGTTTCCAACGAATTCCTAGAAGCCGTCCAAATATCCACTTGCACATTCTATAAAAAGAGTGTTTCAAAACTTCTCTGTCAAAAGGAATGTTCATCGCTGTGAGTTGAATGTACATACCACAAAGAAGTGTCAGATAATCCTTCTGTCTACTTGTTATGTGAAGATATTTCCTTTCCAGCACAGGTCTCAAAGCGGTCCAAGTGTACACTTGCAGATTCTAGAAAAAGAGTGTTTCAAAACTGCTCTATCAAAAGTCAGGTTCACATCTCTGAGTTGAGAGCACACATCACAAAGGAGTTTGTGAGAATGCTTCTGTCTCTTTATTATGTGAAGATATCCCGTTTCCAGCAAATTCCCATAAGTGGTCCAAATATCCACATGCAGATTCTACAAAAAGAGTATTTCAAAACTGCTCTAACAAAGGAATGTTCAACTCAGTGTGTTGAATGCACACATCACAAAGTGGTTTCCGAGAATGCTTCTCTCTAAGTGTTTTGTGAAGAAATTTCCCTTCTCACTAGAGGCCCCAGAGCTCTCCAAATGTCCAATTGCAGATTATACAAAAGCAGTGTTTCATGGCTGCACTAACAAAAGGAACATTCCCCTCTGTGAGTTGAATGCAACCAACACAGAGTAGTTCTGGGAATGCTTCTTTCTTGATTATATGTGAAGATATTGCCTTTTCGAACACAGGCCTCATAGCTGTGTTCCGAATGACCACTTGCATATACTTCCAAAAGTGTGTTTCCAAACTGCTCCATGAAAAGAAACGTTAAACTCTGTGAGTTGAATGCACTTATCACAGAGAAGTTTGTGAGAATGCTACTGTCTAGTTACCGTGTGAGGGTGTCCCGTTTCCAACGAATTCCTAGAAGCGGTCCAAATTTACACTTGCAGATTCTACAAAAAGAGTGTTTCAAAATTTCTCTCTCTAAAGGAATGTTCAACACTGTGAGTTGAATGCACACACCACAATGATGATTCAGAGAATGCTTCTGTCTAGTTTTGAGGTGAAGATATTTCCTTTCCACCACAGGCCTAAAAGCGCTCCAAATGTCCACTTGCCGATTCTAGAAAAAGTGGGTTTCAAAATTGCGCTATCAAAAGAAAGGTTCAGCTCTGTGAGCTGAATGCTCACATCACACAAAAGTTTGTGTGAATGCTACTGTCTAGTTTTCGTCTGAGGGTGTCCCGTTTACAAAGAATTCCCAGAAGCGGTCCAAATTTACACTTGCAGATACTACAAAAAGAGTGTTTCAAAATTTCTCTGTCTAAAGGAATGTTCAACACTGTGAGTTGAATGCACACACCACAAAGATGATTCAGAGAATGCTTCTGTCTAGTTTTGAGGTGAAGATATTTCCTTTCCACCACAGGCCTCAAAGCGATCCAAATGTCCACTTGCCGATTCTAGAAAAAGAGTGCTTCCAAGTTGCTCTATCAAAAGAAAGGTTCAGCTCTGTGAGCTGAATGCTCACATCACACAGCAGTTTGTGAGAATGCTTCTGTCTTTTTTTTGCGTGAGGGTGTCCCGTTTCCAACGAATTCCTAGAAGCCGTCCAAATATCCACTTGCACATTCTACAAAAGGAGTGTTTCAAAACTTCTCTGTCAAAAGGAATGTCCAACTCTGTGAGTTGAATGCACATAAAACAAAGAAGTGTTAGATAATCCTTCTGTCTACTTGTTATGTGAAGATATTTCCTTTCCAGCACAGGTCTCAAAGCGCTCCAAATGTACACTTGCAGATTCTAGAAAAAGAGGGTTTCCAAACTGCTCTATCAAAAGTCAGGTTCACATCTCTGAGTTGAGAGCACACATCACAAAGGAGTTTGTGAGAATGCTTCTGTCTCGTTATTATGTGAAGATATCTCGTTTCCAGCAAATTCCTATAAGTGGTCCAAATATCCACATGCAGATTCTACAAAAAGAGTATTTAAAAACTGCTCTAACAAAGGAATGTTCAACTCAGTGAGTTGAATGCACACATCACAAAGTGGTTTCCGAGAATGCTTCTCTCTAAGTGTTTTGTGAAGAAATTTCCCTTCTCACCAGAGGCCTCAGAGCTCTCCAAATGTCCAATTGCAGATTATACAAAAGCAGTGTTTCATGGCTGCACTAACAAAAGGAACATTCCCCTCTGTGAGTTGAATGCAACCAACACAGAGTAGTTCTGGGAATGCTTCTTTCTAGATTATATGTGAAGATATTGCCTTTTCGAACACAGGCCTCATAGCTTTCCGAATGACCACTTGCATATACTTCCAAAAGTGTGTTTCCAAACTGCTCCATGAAAAGAAACGTGAAACTCTGTGAGTTGAATGCACTTATCACAGAGAAGTTTGTGAGAATGCTACTGTCTAGTTATCGTGCGAGGGTGTCCCGTTTCCAAAGAATTCCTCTAAGCGGTCCCAATTTCCACTTGCAGATTCTACAAAAAGAGTGTTTCAAAATTTCTCTGTCTAAAGGAATGTTCAACTCTGTGAGTTGAATGCACACACCACAGAGATGATTCAGAGAATGCTTCTGTCTAGTTTTGATGTGAAGATATTTCCTTTCCACTACAGGCCTAAAAGCGCTCCAAATGTCCACTTGCCGATTCTAGAAAAAGAGTGTTTCAAAATTGCTCTATCAAAAGAAAGTTTCAGCTCTGTGAGCTGAATGCTCACATCACACAGAAGCTTGTGAGAATGCTTCTGTCTTGTTTTTGTGTGTGGGTGTCCCGTTTCCAACGAATTCCTAGAAGTGGTCCAAATATCCACTTGCACATTCTACAAAAAGAGTGTTTCAAAACTTCTCTGTCAAAAGGAATCTTCAACTCTGTGAGTTGAATGCACACACCACTAAGAAGTTTCGGAGCATGCTTCTGTCTACTTGTTTTGTGAAGATATTTCCTTTCCAGCACAGGCCTCAAAGCGCTGCAAATGTGCACTTGCAGATTCTAGAAAAAGAGTGTTTCCAAACTTCTCTATCAAAAGTCAGGTTCACGTCTCTGAGTTGAGAGCACACATGACAAAGTAGTTTGTGAGAATGCTTCCGTCTCCTTTTGGTGTGAGGATATCCCGTTTCCAGCAAACAGCTCTAAGTGGTCCAAATATCCACATGCAGATTCCACAAAAAGAGGGTTTCAAAACTGCTCTAGCAAAGGGAATGTTCAACTCTGTGAGTTGAATGCACACGTCACAAAGTGCTTTCTGAGAATGCTTCTCTCTAGGGGTTTTGTGAAGAAATTTCCCTTCCCACCAGAATCCTCAGAGCTCCCCAAATGTCCAATTGCAGATTATACAAAAACAGTGTTTCATGGCTGCTCTAAGAAAGGAATATTCCCCTCTGTGAGTTGAATGCAACCAACACAGAGTAGTTTTTGAGAATGCTTCTTTCTACGTTATATGTGAAGATATTGCCTTTGCGAACATATGCCTCATAGCTTTCCGAATGACCACTTGCATATACTTCAAAAAATGTGTTTCAAAACTGCTCCATGAAAAGAAAAGTTATACTCCGTGAGTGGAATGCACTTATCACAGAGAAGTTTGTGAGAATGCTACTGTCTAGTTTTCGTCTGAGGGTGTCCCGTTTCCAAAGACTTCCTCTAAGCGGTCCAAATTTCCACTTGCAGATTCTACAAAAAGAGTGTTTCAAAATTTCTCTGTCTAAAGGAATGTTCCACAAGGAATATTCAGAGAATGCTTCTGTCTAATTTTGAGGTGAAGATATTTCCTTTCCACCACAGGCCTCAAAGAGCTCCAAATGTCCAGTTGCCGATTCTAGAAAAAGAGTGCTTCAAAGTTGCTCTATCAAAAGAAAGGTTCAGTTCTGTGATCTGAATGCTCACATCACACAGCAGTTTGTGAGAATGCTTCTGTCTTTTTTTGTGTGAGGGTTTCCCGTTTCCAACGAATTCCTAGAAGCCGTCCAAATATCCACTTGCACATTCTATAAAAAGAGTGTTTCAAAACTTCTCTGTCCAAAGGAATGTTCATCGCTGTGAGTTGAATGTACATACCACAAAGAAGTGTCAGATAATCCTTCTGTCTACTTGTTATGTGAAGATATTTCCTTTCCAGCACAGGTCTCAAAGCGCTCCAAATGTACACTTGCAGATTCTAGAAAAAGAGTGTTTCAAAACTGCTCTATCAAAAGTCTGGTTCACATCTCTGAGTTGAGAGCACACATCACAAAGGAGTTTGTGAGAATGCTTCTGTCTCTTTATTATGTGAAGATATCCCGTTTCCAGCAAATTCCCATAAGTGGTCCAAATATCCACATGCAGATTCTACAAAAAGAGTATTTCAAAACTGCTCTAACAAAAGGAATGTTCAACTCAGTGAGTTGAATGCACACATCACAAAGTGGTTTCCGAGAATGCTTCTCTCCAGATATTTTGTGAAGAAATTTTCCTTTCCACCAGAGGCCTCAGAGCTTTCCAAATGTCCAATTGCAGATTATACAAAAACAGTGTTTCATGGCTGCTCTAACAAACGGAATAATCCCCTTCGTGAGTTGAATGCAACCAACACAAAGTAGTTTCTGGGAATGCTTCTTTCTATGTTATATGTGAAGATATTGCCTTTTCGAACACAGGCCTCATAGTTTTCCGAATGACCACTTGCATATACTTCCAAAAGTGTGTTTCAAAACTGCTCCATGAAAAGAAACGTGAAACTCTGTGAGTTGAATGCGCTTATCACAGAGAAGTTTGTGAGAATGCTACTGTCTAGTTTTCGTGTGAGGGTGTCCCGTTTCCAAAGAATTCCTCTAAGCGGTCCCAATTTCCACTTGCTGATTCTACAAAAAGAGTGTTTCAAAATTTCTCTGTCTAAAGGAATGTTCAACTCTGTGAGTTGAATGCACACACCACAGAGATGATTCAGAGAATGCTTCTGTCTAGTTTTGATGTGAAGATATTTCCTTTCCACTACAGGCCTAAAAGCGCTCCAAATGTCCACTTGCCGATTCTAGAAAAAGAGTGTTTCAAAATTGCTCTATCAAAAGAAAGTTTCAGCTCTGTGAGCTGAATGCTCACATCACACAGAAGCTTGTGAGAATGCTTCTGTCTTGTTTTTGTGTGTGGGTGTCCCGTTTCCAACGAATTCCTTGAAGTGGTCCAAGTATCCACTTGCACATTCTACAAAAATAGTGTTTCAAATCTTCTCTGTCAAAAGGAATCTTCAACTCTGTGAGTTGAATGCACACACCACTAAGAGGTTTCGGAGCATGCTTCTGTCTACATGTTTTGTGAAGATATTTCCTTTCCAGCACAGGCCTGAAAGCGCTCCAAATGTGCACTTGCAGATTCTAGAAAAAGAGTGTTTCCAAACTTCTCTATCAAAAGTCAGGTTCACGTCTCTGTGTTGAGAGCACACATGAAAAAGGAGTTTGTGAGAATGCTTCCGTCTCCTTTTGGGGTGAGGATATCCCGTTTCCAGTAAATAGCTCTAAGTGGTCCAAATATCCACATGCAGATTCCACAAAAGAGGGCTTCAAAACTGCTCTAGCAAAGGGAATGTTCAACTCTGTGAGTTGAATGCACATGTCACAAAGTGCTTTCCGAGAATGCTTCTCTCTAGGGGTTTTGTGAAGAAGTTTCCCTTCCCACCAGAGGCCTCAGAGCTCCCAAAATGTCCAATTGCAGATTATACAAAAACAGTGTTTCATGGCTGCTCTAAGAACGGAATATTCCCCTCTGTGAGTTGAATGCAAACAACACAGAGTAGTTTTTGAGAATGCTTCTTTCTACGTTATATGTGAAGATATTGCCTTTGCGAACATATGCCTCATAGCTTTCCGAATGACCACTTGCATATACTTCAAAAAATGTGTTTCAAAACTGCTCCATGAAAAGAAAAGTTAAACTCCGTGAGTTGAATGCACCTATCGCAGAGAAGTTTGTGAGAATGCTACTGTCTAGTTTTCGTGTGAGGGTGTCCCGTTTCCAAAGACTTCCTCTAAGCGGTCCAAATTTCCACTTGCAGGTTCTACAAAAAGAGTGTTTCAAAATTTCTCTGTCTAAAGGAATGTTCCACAAGGAATATTCAGAGAATGCGTCTGTCTAATTTTGAGGTGAAATTATTTCCTTTCCACCACAGGCCCCAAAAAGCTCCAAATGTCCAGTTGCCAATTCTAGAAAAAGAGTGCTTCAAAGTTGCTCTATCAAAAGAAAGGTTCAGCTCTGTGAGCTGAATGCTCACATCACACAGCAGTTTGTGAGAATGCTTCTGTCTTTTTTTGTGTGAGGGTGTCCCGTTTCCAATAAATTCCTAGAAGCCGTCCAAATATCCACTTGCACATTCTATAAAAAGAGTGTTTCAAAACTTCTCTGTCAAAAGGAATGTTCAACTCTGTGAGTTGAATGTACATACCACAAAGAAGTGTCAGATAATACTTCTGTCTACTTGTTATGTGAAGATATTTCCTTTCGAGCACGGGTCTCAAAGCGCTCCAAATGTACACTTGCAGATTCTAGAAAAAGAGTGTTTCAAAACTGCTCTATCAAAAGTCAGGTTCACATCTCTGAGTTGAGAGCACACATCACAAAGGAGTTTGTGAGAATGCTTCTGTCTCGTTATTATGTGAAGATATCTCGGTTCCAGCAAATTCCTATAAGTGGTCCAAATATCCACATGCAGATTCTACAAAAAGAGTATTTCCAAACTGCTCTAACAAAGGAATGTTCAACTCAGTGTGTTGAATGCACACATCACAAAGTGGTTTCCGAGAATGCTTCTCTCTAAGTATTTTGTGAAGAAATTTCCCTTCTCACTAGAGGCCTCAGAGCTCTCCAAATGTCCAATTGCAGATTATACAAAAGCAGTGTTTCATGGCTGCACTAACAAAAGGAACATTCCCCTCTGTGAGTTGAATGCAACCAACACAGAGTAGTTCTGGTAATGCTTCTTTCTTGATTATCTGTGAAGATATTTCCTTTTCGAACACAGGCCTCATAGCTTTCCGAATGACCACTTGCATATACTTCCAAAAGTGTGTTTCAAAACTGCTCCATGAAAAGAAACGTTAAACTCCGTGAGTTGAATGCACTTATCACAGAGAAGTTTGTGAGAATGCTACTGTCTAGTTATCGTGTGAGGTTGTCCCGTTTCCAAAGAATTCCTCTAAGCGGTCCCAATTTCCACTTGCAGATTCTACAAAAAGAGTGTTTCAAAATTTCTCTGTCTAAAGGAATGTTCAACTCTGTGAGTTGAATGCACACACCACAAAGGTGATTCAGAGAATGCTTCTGTCTAGTTTTGATGTGAAGATATTTCCTTTCCACTACAGGCCTAAAAGTGCTCCAAATGTCCACTTGCCGATTCTAGAAAAAGAGTGTTTCAAAATTGCTCTATCAAAAGAAAGGTTCAGCTCTGTGTGCTGAATGCTCACATCACACAGAAGCTTGTGAGAATGCTTCTTTCTTGTTTTTGTGTGTGGGTGTCCTGTTTCCAACGAATTCCTAGAAGTGGTCCAAATATCCACTTGCACATTCTACAAAACGAGTGTTTCAAACCTTCTCTGTCAAAAGGAATCTTCAACTCTGTGAGTTGAATGCACACACCACTAAGAAGTTTCGGAGCATGCTTCTGTCTACTTGTTTTGTGAAGATATTTCCTTTCCAGCACAGGCCTCAAAGCGCTCCAAATGTGCACTTGCAGATTCTAGAAAAAGAGTGTTTCCAAACTTCTCTATCAAAAGTCAGGTTCACGTCTCTGAGTTGAGAGCACACATGACAAAGTAGTTTGTGAGAATGCTTCCGTCTCCTTTTGGTGTGAGGATATCCCGTTTCCAGCAAATAGCTCTAAGTGGTCCAAATATCCACATGCAGATTCCACAAAAAGAGGGTTTCAAAACTGCTCTAGCAAAGGGAATGTTCAACTCTGTGAGTTGAATGCACACGTCACAAAGTGCTTTCTGAGAATGCTTCTCTCTAGGGGTTTTGTGAAGAAATTTCCCTTCCCACCAGAGGCCTCAGAGCTCCCCAAATGTCCAATTGCAGATTATACAAAAACAGTGTTTCATGGCTGCTCTAAGAAAGGAATATTCCCCTCTGTGAGTTGAATGCAACCAACACAGAGTAGTTTTTGAGAATGCTTCTTTCTATGTTATATGTGAAGATATTGCCTTTGCGAATATATGCCTCATAGCTTTCCGAATGACCACTTGCATATACTTCAAAAAATGTGTTTCAAAACTGCTCCATGAAAAGAAAAGTTAAACTCCGTGAGTTGAATGCACTTATCACAGAGAAGTTTGTGAGAATGCTACTGTCTAGTTTTCGTGTGAGGGTGTCCCGTTTCCAAAGACTTCCTCTAAGCGGACCAAATTTCCACTTGCAGATTCTACAAAAAGAGTGTTTCAAAATTTCTCTGTCTAAAGGAATGTTCCACAAGGAATATTCAGTGAATGCTTCTGTCTAATTTTGAGGTGAAGATATTTCCTTTCCACCACAGGCCTCAAAGAGCTCCAAATGTCCAGTTGCCGATTCTAGAAAAAGAGTGCTTCAAAGTTGCTCTATCAAAAGAAAGGTTCAGTTCTGTGATCTGAATGCTCACATCACACAGCAGTTTGTGAGAATGCTTCTGTCTTTTTTTGTGTGAGGGTGTCCCGTTTCCAACGAATTCCTAGAAGCCTTCCAAATATCCACTTGCACATTCTATAAAAAGAGTGTTTCAAAACTTCTCTGTCAAAAGGAATGTTCATCGCTGTGAGTTGAATGTACATACCACAAAGAAGTGTCAGATAATCCTTCTGTCTACTTGTTATGTGAAGATATTTCCTTTCCAGCACAGGTCTCAAAGCGCTCCAAATGTACACTTGCAGATTCTAGAAAAAGAGTGTTTCAAAACTGCTCTATCAAAAGTCAGGTTCACATCTCTGAGTTGAGAGCACACATCACAAAGGAGTTTGTGAGAATGCTTCTGTCTCTTTATTATGTGAAGATATCCCGTTTCCAGCAAATTCCCATAAGTGGTCCAAATATCCACATGCAGATTCTACAAAAAGAGTATTTCAAAACTGCTCTAACAAAAGGAATGTTCAACTCAGTGAGTTGAATGCACACGTCACAAAGTGGTTTCCGAGAATGCTTCTCTCCAGGTATTTTTGAAGAAATTTTCCTTTCCACCAGAGGCCTCAGAGCTCCCCAAATGTCCAATTGCAGATTATACAAAAACAGTGTTTCATGGCTGCTCTAAGAAAGGAATATTCCCCTCTGTGAGTTGAATGCAACCAACACAGAGTAGTTTTTGAGAATGCTTCTTTCTATGTTATATGTGAAGATATTGCCTTTGCGAATATATGCCTCATAGCTTTCCGAATGACCACTTGCATATACTTCAAAAAATGTGTTTCAAAACTGCTCCATGAAAAGAAAAGTTAAACTCCGTGAGTTGAATGCACTTATCACAGAGAAGTTTGTGAGAATGCTACTGTCTAGTTTTCGTGTGAGGGTGTCCCGTTTCCAAAGACTTCCTCTAAGCGGACCAAATTTCCACTTGCAGATTCTACAAAAAGAGTGTTTCAAAATTTCTCTGTCTAAAGGAATGTTCAACTCTGTGAGTTGAATGCACACACCACAGAGATGATTCAGAGAATGCTTCTGTCTAATTTTGATGTGAAGATATTTGCTTTCCACTACAGGCCTAAAAGCGCTCCAAATGTCCACTTGCCGATTCTAGAAAAAGAGTCTTTCAAAATTGCTCTATCAAAAGAAAGTTTCAGATCTGTGAGCTGAATGCTCACATCACACAGAAGCTTGTGAGAATGCTTCTGTCTTGTTTTTGTGTGTGGGTGTCCCGTTTCCAACGAATTCCTAGAAGTGGTCCAAGTATCCACTTGCACATTCTACAAAAATAGTGTTTCAAATCTTCTCTGTCAAAAGGAATCTTCAACTCTGTGAGTTGAATGCACACACCACTAAGAGGTTTCGGAGCATGCTTCTGTCTACATGTTTTGTGAAGATATTTCCTTTCCAGCACAGGCCTGAAAGCGCTCCAAATGTGCACTTGCAGATTCTAGAAAAAGAGTGTTTCCAAACTTCTCTATCAAAAGTCAGGTTCACGTCTCTGTGTTGAGAGCACACATGACAAAGGAGTTTGTGAGAATGCTTCCGTCTCCTTTTGGTGTGAGGATATCCCGTTTCCAGTAAATAGCTCTAAGTGGTCCAAATATCCACATGCAGATTCCACAAAAGAGGGCTTCAAAACTGCTCTAGCAAAGGGAATGTTCAACTCTGTGAGTTGAATGCACACGTCACAAAGTGCTTTCCGAGAATGCTTCTCTCTAGGGGTTTTGTGAAGAAGTTTCCCTTCCCACCAGAGGCCTCAGATCTCCCCAAATGTCCAATTGCAGATTATACAAAAACAGTGTTTCATGGCTGCTCTAAGAACGGAATATTCCTCTCTGTGAGTTGAATGCAAACAACACAGAGTAGTTTTTGAGAATGCTTCTTTCTACGTTATATGTGAAGATATTGCCTTTGCGAACATATGCCTCATAGCTTTCCGAATGACCACTTGCATATACTTCAAAAAATGTGTTTCAAAACTGCTCCATGAAAAGAAAAGTTAAACTCCGTGAGTTGAATGCACCTATCGCAGAGAAGTTTGTGAGAATGCTACTGTCTAGTTTTCGTGTGAGGGTGTCCCGTTTCCAAAGACTTCCTCTAAGCGGTCCAAATTTCCACTTGCAGGTTCTACAAAAAGAGTGTTTCAAAATTTCTCTGTCTAAAGGAATGTTCCACTAGGAATATTCAGAGAATGCGTCTGTCTAATTTTGAGGTGAAATTATTTCCTTTCCACCACAGGCCCCAAAAAGCTCCAAATGTCCAGTTGCCAATTCTAGAAAAAGAGTGCTTCAAAGTTGCTCTATCAAAAGAAAGGTTCAGCTCTGTGAGCTGAATGCTCACATCACACAGCAGTTTGTGAGAATGCTTCTGTCTTTTTTTGTGTGAGGGTGTCCCGTTTCCAATAAATTCCTAGAAGCCGTCCAAATATCCACTTGCACATTCTATAAAAAGAGTGTTTCAAAACTTCTCTGTCAAAAGGAATGTTCAACTCTGTGAGTTGAATGTACATACCACAAAGAAGTGTCACATAATACTTCTGTCTACTTGTTATGTGAAGATATTTCCTTTCGAGCACGGGTCTCAAAGCGCTCCAAATGTACACTTGCAGATTCTAGAAAAAGAGTGTTTCAAAACTGCTCTATCACAAGTCAGGTTCACATCTCTGAGTTGAGAGCACACATCACAAAGGAGTTTGTGAGAATGCTTCTGTCTCATTATGTGAAGATATCTCGTTTCCAGCAAATTCCTATAAGTGGTCCAAATATCCACATGCAGATTCTACAAAAAGAGTATTTCAAAACTGCTCTAACAAAGGAATGTTCAACTCAGTGTGTTGAATGCACACATCACAAAGTGGTTTCCGAGAATGCTTCTCTCTAAGTATTTTGTGAAGAAATTTCCCTTCTCACTAGAGGCCTCAGAGCTCTCCAAATGTCCAATTGCAGATTATACAAAAGCAGTGTTTCATGGCTGCACTAACAAAAGGAACATTCCCCTCTGTGAGTTGAATGCAACCAACACAGAGTAGTTCTGGTAATGCTTCTTTCTTGATTATATGTGAAGATATTTCCTTTTCGAACACAGGCCTCATAGCTTTCCGAATGACCACTTGCATATACTTCCAAAAGTGTGTTTCAAAACTGCTCCATGAAAAGAAACGTTAAACTCCGTGAGTTGAATGCACTTATCACAGAGAAGTTTGTGAGAATGCTACTGTCTAGTTATCGTGTGAGGTTGTCCCGTTTCCAAAGAATTCCTCTAAGCGGTCCCAATTTCCACTTGCAGATTCTACAAAAAGAGTGTTTCAAAATTTCTCTGTCTAAAGGAATGTTCAAATCTGTGAGTTGAATGCACACACCACAAAGGTGATTCAGAGAATGCTTCTGTCTAGTTTTGATGTGAAGATATTTCCTTTCCACTACAGGCCTAAAAGTGCTCCAAATGTCCACTTGCCGATTCTAGAAAAAGAGTGTTTCAAAATTGCTCTATCAAAAGAAAGGTTCAGCTCTGTGAGCTGAATGCTCACATCACACAGAAGCTTGTGAGAATGCTTCTTTCTTGTTTTTGTGTGTGGGTGTCCTGTTTCCAACGAATTCCTAGAAGTGGTCCAAATATCCACTTGCACATTCTACAAAACGAGTGTTTCAAACCTTCTCTGTCAAAAGGAATCTTCAACTCTGTGAGTTGAATGCACACACCACTAAGAAGTTTCGGAGCATGCTTCTGTCTACTTGTTTTGTGAAGATATTTCCTTTCCAGCACAGGCCTCAAAGCGCTCCAAATGTGCACTTGCAGATTCTAGAAAAAGAGTGTTTCCAAACTTCTCTATCAAAAGTCAGGTTCACGTCTCTGAGTTGAGAGCACACATGACAAAGGAGTTTGTGAGAATGCTTCCGTCTCCTTTTGGTGTGAGGATATCCCGTTTCCAGCAAATAGCTCTAAGTGGTCCAAATATCCACATGCAGATTCCACAAAAAGAGGGTTTCAAAACTGCTCTAGCAAAGGGAATGTTCAACTCTGTGAGTTGAATGCACACGTCACAAAGTGCTTTCTGAGAATGCTTCTCTCTAGGGGTTTTGTGAAGAAATTTCCCTTCCCACCAGAGGCCTCAGAGCTCCCCAAATGTCCAATTGCAGATTATACAAAAACAGTGTTTCATGGCTGCTCTAAGAAAGGAATATTCCCCTCTGTGAGTTGAATGCAACCAACACAGAGTAGTTTTTGAGAATGCTTCTTTCTATGTTATATGTGAAGATATTGCCTTTGCGAATATATGCCTCATAGCTTTCCGAATGACCACTTGCATATACTTCAAAAAATGTGTTTCAAAACTGCTCCATGAAAAGAAAAGTTAAACTCCGTGAGTTGAATGCACTTATCACAGAGAAGTTTGTGAGAATGCTACTGTCTAGTTTTCGTGTGAGGGTGTCCCGTTTCCAAAGACTTCCTCTAAGCGGACCAAATTTCCACTTGCAGATTCTACAAAAAGAGTGTTTCAAAATTTCTCTGTCTAAAGGAATGTTCCACAAGGAATATTCAGTGAATGCTTCTGTCTAATTTTGAGGTGAAGATATTTCCTTTCCACCACAGGCCTCAAAGAGCTCCAAATGTCCAGTTGCCGATTCTAGAAAAAGAGTGCTTCAAAGTTGCTCTATCAAAAGAAAGGTTCAGTTCTGTGATCTGAATGCTCACATCACACAGCAGTTTGTGAGAATGCTTCTGTCTTTTTTTGTGTGAGGGTGTCCCGTTTCCAACGAATTCCTAGAAGCCTTCCAAATATCCACTTGCACATTCTATAAAAAGAGTGTTTCAAAACTTCTCTGTCAAAAGGAATGTTCATCGCTGTGAGTTGAATGTACATACCACAAAGAAGTGTCAGATAATCCTTCTGTCTACTTGTTATGTGAAGATATTTCCTTTCCAGCACAGGTCTCAAAGCGCTCCAAATGTACACTTGCAGATTCTAGAAAAAGAGTGTTTCAAAACTGCTCTATCAAAAGTCAGGTTCACATCTCTGAGTTGAGAGCACACATCACAAAGGAGTTTGTGAGAATGCTTCTGTCTCTTTATTATGTGAAGATATCCCGTTTCCAGCAAATTCCCATAAGTGGTCCAAATATCCACATGCAGATTCTACAAAAAGAGTATTTCAAAACTGCTCTAACAAAAGGAATGTTCAACTCAGTGAGTTGAATGCACACATCACAAAGTGGTTTCCGAGAATGCTTCTGTCCAGGTATTTTTGAAGAAATTTTCCTTTCCACCAGAGGCCTCAGAGCTTTCCAAATGTCCAATTGCAGATTATACAAAAACAGTGTTTCATGGCTGCTCTAACAAACGGAATAATCCCCTCCGAGAGTTGAATGCAACCAACACAAAGTAGTTTCTAGGAATGCTTCTTCCTAGGTTATATGTGAAGATATTGCCTTTTCGAACACAGGCCTCATAGTTTTCTGAATGACCACTTGCATATACTTCCAAAAGTGTGTTTCAAAACTGCTCCATGAAAAGAAACGTGAAACTCTGTGAGTTGAATGCGCTTATCACAGAGAAGTTTGTGAGAATGCTACTGTCTAGTTTTCGTGTGAGGGTGTCCCGTTTCCAAAGAATTCCTCTAAGCGGTCCCAATTTCCACTTGCAGATTCTACAAAAAGAGTGTTTCAAAATTTCTCTGTCTAAAGGAATGTTCAACTCTGTGAGTTGAATGCACACACCACAAAGATGATTCAGAGAATGCTTCTGTCGAGTTTTGATGTGAAGATATTTCCTTTCCACCACAGGAATAAAAGCGCTCCAAATGTCCACTTGCCGATTCTAGAAAAAGAGTGTTTCAAAATTGCTCTATCAAAAGAAAGGTTCAGCTCTGTGAGCTGAATGCTCACATCACACAGAAGCTTGTGAGAATGCTTCTTTCTTGTTTTTGTGTGTGGGTGTCCTGTTTCCAACGAATTCCTAGAAGTGGTCCAAATATCCACTTGCACATTCTACAAAACGAGTGTTTCAAACCTTCTCTGTCAAAAGGAATCTTCAACTCTGTGAGTTGAATGCACACACCACTAAGAAGTTTCGGAGCATGCTTCTGTCTACTTGTTTTGTGAAGATATTTCCTTTCCAGAACAGGCCTCAAAGCGCTCCAAATGTGCACTTGCAGATTCTAGAAAAAGAGTGTTTCCAAACTTCTCTATCAAAAGTCAGGTTCACGTCTCTGAGTTGAGAGCACACATGACAAAGTAGTTTGTGAGAATGCTTCCGTCTCCTTTTGGTGTGAGGATATCCCGTTTCCAGCAAATAGCTCTAAGTGGTCCAAATATCCACATGCAGATTCCACAAAAAGAGGGTTTCAAAACTGCTCTAGCAAAGGGAATGTTCAACTCTGTGAGTTGAATGCACACGTCACAAAGTGCTTTCTGAGAATGCTTCTCTCTAGGGGTTTTGTGAAGAAATTTCCCTTCCCACCAGAGGCCTCAGAGCTCCCCAAATGTCCAATTGTAGATTATACAAAAACAGTGTTTCATGGCTGCTCTAAGAAAGGAATATTCCCCTCTGTGAGTTGAATGCAACCAACACAGAGTAGTTTTTGAGAATGCTTCTTTCTATGTTATATGTGAAGATATTGCCTTTGCGAATATATGCCTCATAGCTTTCCGAATGACCACTTGCATATACTTCAAAAAATGTGTTTCAAAACTGCTCCATGAAAAGAAAAGTTAAACTCCGTGAGTTGAATGCACTTATCACAGAGAAGTTTGTGAGAATGCTACTGTCTAGTTTTCGTGTGAGGGTGTCCCGTTTCCAAAGACTTCCTCTAAGCGGACCAAATTTCCACTTGCAGATTCTACAAAAAGAGTGTTTCAAAATTTTTCTGTCTAAAGGAATGTTCCACAAGGAATATTCAGTGAATGCTTCTGTCTAATTTTGAGGTGAAGATATTTCCTTTCCACCACAGGCCTCAAAGAGCTCCAAATGTCCAGTTGCCGATTCTAGAAAAAGA
Source organism: Pongo abelii (assembly GCF_028885655.2). NCBI lineage: Eukaryota > Metazoa > Chordata > Mammalia > Primates > Hominidae > Pongo > Pongo abelii. The sequence continues at coordinate 32,581,480 of NC_072005.2, read as the reverse complement.
GTGCTTCAAAGTTGCTCTATCAAAAGAAAGGTTCAGTTCTGTGATCTGAATGCTCACATCACACAGCAGTTTGTGAGAATGCTTCTGTCTTTTTTTGTGTGAGGGTGTCCCGTTTCCAACGAATTCCTAGAAGCCTTCCAAATATCCACTTGCACATTCTATAAAAAGAGTGTTTCAAAACTTCTCTGTCAAAAGGAATGTTCATCGCTGTGAGTTGAATGTACATACCACAAAGAAGTGTCAGATAATCCTTCTGTCCACTTGTTATGTGAAGATATTTCCTTTCCAGCACAGGTCTCAAAGCGCTCCAAATGTACACTTGCAGATTCTAGAAAAAGAGTGTTTCAAAACTGCTCTATCAAAAGTCAGGTTCACATCTCTGAGTTGAGAGCACACATCACAAAGGAGTTTGTGAGAATGCTTCTGTCTCTTTATTATGTGAAGATATCCCGTTTCCAGCAAATTCCCATAAGTGGTCCAAATATCCACATGCAGATTCTACAAAAAGAGTATTTCAAAACTGCTCTAACAAAAGGAATGTTCAACTCAGTGAGTTGAATGCACACATCACAAAGTGGTTTCCGAGAATGCTTCTCTCCAGGTATTTTTGAAGAAATTTTCCTTTCCACCAGAGGCCTCAGAGCTTTCCAAATGTCCAATTGCAGATTATACAAAAACAGTGTTTCATGGCTGCTCTAACAAACGGAATAATCCCCTCCGAGAGTTGAATGCAACCAACACAAAGTAGTTTCTAGGAATGCTTCTTCCTAGGTTATATGTGAAGATATTGCCTTTTCGAACACAGGCCTCATAGTTTTCTGAATGACCACTTGCATATACTTCCAAAAGTGTGTTTCAAAACTGCTCCATGAAAAGAAACGTGAAACTCTGTGAGTTGAATGCGCTTATCACAGAGAAGTTTGTGAGAATGCTACTGTCTAGTTTTCGTGTGAGGGTGTCCCGTTTCCAAAGAATTCCTCTAAGCGGTCCCAATTTCCACTTGCAGATTCTACAAAAAGAGTGTTTCAAAATTTCTCTGTCTAAAGGAATGTTCAACTCTGTGAGTTGAATGCACACACCACAAAGATGATTCAGAGAATGCTTCTGTCGAGTTTTGATGTGAAGATATTTCCTTTCCACCACAGGAATAAAAGCGCTCCAAATGTCCACTTGCCGATTCTAGAAAAAGAGTGTTTCAAAATTGCTCTATCAAAAGAAAGGTTCAGCTCTGTGAGCTGAATGCTCACATCACACAGAAGCTTGTGAGAATGCTTCTTTCTTGTTTTTGTGTGTGGGTGTCCTGTTTCCAACGAATTCCTAGAAGTGGTCCAAATATCCACTTGCACATTCTACAAAACGAGTGTTTCAAACCTTCTCTGTCAAAAGGAATCTTCAACTCTGTAAGTTGAATGCACACACCACTAAGAAGTTTCGGAGCATGCTTCTGTCTACTTGTTTTGTGAAGATATTTCCTTTCCAGCACAGGCCTCAAAGCGCTCCAAATGTGCACTTGCAGATTCTAGAAAAAGAGTGTTTCCAAACTTCTCTATCAAAAGTCAGGTTCACGTCTCTGAGTTGAGAGCACACATGACAAAGTAGTTTGTGAGAATGCTTCCGTCTCCTTTTGGTGTGAGGATATCCCGTTTCCAGCAAATAGCTCTAAGTGGTCCAAATATCCACATGCAGATTCCACAAAAAGAGGGTTTCAAAACTGCTCTAGCAAAGGGAATGTTCAACTCTGTGAGTTGAATGCACACGTCACAAAGTGCTTTCTGAGAATGCTTCTCTCTAGGGGTTTTGTGAAGAAATTTCCCTTCCCACCAGAGGCCTCAGAGCTCCCCAAATGTCCAATTGTAGATTATACAAAAACAGTGTTTCATGGCTGCTTTAAGAAAGGAATATTCCCCTCTGTGAGTTGAATGCAACCAACACAGAGTAGTTTTTGAGAATGCTTCTTTCTATGTTATATGTGAAGATATTGCCTTTGCGAATATATGCCTCATAGCTTTCCGAATGACCACTTGCATATACTTCAAAAAATGTGTTTCAAAACTGCTCCATGAAAAGAAAAGTTAAACTCCGTGAGTTGAATGCACTTATCACAGAGAAGTTTGTGAGAATGCTACTGTCTAGTTTTCGTGTGAGGGTGTCCCGTTTCCAAAGACTTCCTCTAAGCGGACCAAATTTCCACTTGCAGATTCTACAAAAAGAGTGTTTCAAAATTTCTCTGTCTAAAGGAATGTTCCACAAGGAATATTCAGTGAATGCTTCTGTCTAATTTTGAGGTGAAGATATTTCCTTTCCACCACAGGCCTCAAAGAGCTCCAAATGTCCAGTTGCCGATTCTAGAAAAAGAGTGCTTCAAAGTTGCTCTATCAAAAGAAAGGTTCAGTTCTGTGATCTGAATGCTCACATCACACAGCAGTTTGTGAGAATGCTTCTGTCTTTTTTTGTGTGAGGGTGTCCCGTTTCCAACGAATTCCTAGAAGCCTTCCAAATATCCACTTGCACATTCTATAAAAAGAGTGTTTCAAAACTTCTCTGTCAAAAGGAATGTTCATCGCTGTGAGTTGAATGTACATACCACAAAGAAGTGTCAGATAATCCTTCTGTCTACTTGTTATGTGAAGATATTTCCTTTCCAGCACAGGTCTCAAAGCGCTCCAAATGTACACTTGCAGATTCTAGAAAAAGAGTGTTTCAAAACTGCTCTATCAAAAGTCAGGTTCACATCTCTGAGTTGAGAGCACACATCACAAAGGAGTTTGTGAGAATGCTTCTGTCTCTTTATTATGTGAAGATATCCCGTTTCCAGCAAATTCCCATAAGTGGTCCAAATATCCACATGCAGATTCTACAAAAAGAGTATTTCAAAACTGCTCTAACAAAAGGAATGTTCAACTCAGTGAGTTGAATGCACACATCACAAAGTGGTTTCCGAGAATGCTTCTCTCCAGGTATTTTTGAAGAAATTTTCCTTTCCACCAGAGGCCTCAGAGCTTTCCAAATGTCCAATTGCAGATTATACAAAAACAGTGTTTCATGGCTGCTCTAACAAACGGAATAATCCCCTCCGAGAGTTGAATGCAACCAACACAAAGTAGTTTCTAGGAATGCTTCTTCCTAGGTTATATGTGAAGATATTGCCTTTTCGAACACAGGCCTCATAGCTTTCCGAATGACCACTTGCATATACTTCCAAAAGTTTGTTTCCAAACTGCTCCATGAAAAGAAACGTTAAACTCTGTGAGTTGAATGCACTTATCACAGAGAAGTTTGTGAGAATGCTACTGTCTAGTTATCGTGTGAGGGTGTCCCGTTTCCAAAGAATTCCTCTAAGCGGTCCCAATTTCCACTTGCAGATTCTACAAAAAGAGTGTTTCAAAATTTCTCTGTCTAAGGGAATGTTCAACTCTGTGAGTTGAATGCACACACCACAGAGATGATTCAGAGAATGCTTCTGTCTAGTTTTGATGTGAAGATATTTCCTTTCCACTACAGGCCTAAAAGCGCTCCAAATGTCCACTTGCCGATTCTAGAAAAAGAGTGTTTCAAAATTGCTCTATCAAAAGAAAGTTTCAGCTCTGTGAGCTGAATGCTCACATCACACAGAAGCTTGTGAGAATGCTTCTGTCTTGTTTTTGTGTGTGGGTGTCCCGTTTCCAACGAATTCCTAGAAGTGGTCCAAATATCCACTTGCACATTCTACAAAAATAGTGTTTCAAAACTTCTCTGTCAAAAGGAATCTTCAACTCTGTGAGTTGAATGCACACACCATTAAGAAGTTTCGGAGCATGCTTCTGTCTACTTGTTTTGTGAAGATATTTCCTTTCCATCACAGGCCTCAAAGAGCTCCAAATGTGCACTTGCGGATTCTAGAAAAAGAGTGTTTCCAAACTTCTCTATCAAAAGTCAGGTTCACGTCTCTGAGTTGAGAGCACACATGACAAAGGAGTTTGTGAGAATGCTTCCGTCTCCTTTTGCTGTGAGGATATCCCGTTTCCAGTAAATAGCTCTAAGTGGTACAAATATCCACATGCAGATTCCACAAAAAGAGGGTTTCAAAACTGCTCTAGCAAAGGGAATGTTCAACTCTGTGTGTTGAATGCACACGTCACAAAGTGCTTTCTGAGAATGCTTCTCTCTAGGGGTTTTGTGAAGAAATTTCCCTTCCCACCAGAGGCCTCAGAGCTCCCCAAATGTCCAATTGCAGATTATACAAAAACAGTGTTTCATGGCTGCTCTAAGAAAGGAATATTCCCCTCTGTGAGTTGAATGCAACCAACACAGAGTAGTGTTTGAGAATGCTTCTTTCTATGTTATATGTGAAGATATTGCCTTTGCGAACATATGCCTCATAGCTTTCCGAATGACCACTTGCATATACTTCAAAAAATGTGTTTCGAAACTGCTCCATGAAAAGAAAAGTTAAACTCCGTGAGTTGAATGCACTTATCACAGAGAAGTTTGTGAGAATGCTACTGTCTAGTTTTCGTGTGAGGGTGTCCCGTTTCCAAAGACTTCCTCTAAGCGGTCCAAATTTCCACTTGCAGATTCTACAAAAAGAGTGTTTCAAAATTTCTCTGTCTAAAGGAATGTTCCACAAGGAATATTCAGAGAATGCTTCTGTCTAATTTTGAGGTGAAGATATTTCCTTTCCACCACAGGCCTCAAAGAGCTCCAAATGTCCAGTTGCCGATTCTAGAAAAAGAGTGCTTCAAAGTTGCTCTATCAAAAGAAAGGTTCAGTTCTGTGATCTGAATGCTCACATCACACAGCAGTTTGTGAGAATGCTTCTGTCTTTTTTTGTGTGAGGGTTTCCCGTTTCCAACGAATTCCTAGAAGCCGTCCAAATATCCACTTGCACATTCTATAAAAAGAGTGTTTCAAAACTTCTCTGTCAAAAGGAATGTTCATCGCTGTGAGTTGAATGTACATACCACAAAGAAGTGTCAGATAATCCTTCTGTCTACTTGTTATGTGAAGATATTTCCTTTCCAGCACAGGTCTCAAAGCGCTCCTAATGTACACTTGCAGATTCTAGAAAAAGAGTGTTTCAACACTGCTCTATCAAAAGTCAGGTTCACATCTCTGAGTTGAGAGCACACATCACAAAGGAGTTTGTGAGAATGCTTCTCTCTCTTTATTATGTGAAGATATCCCGTTTCCAGCAAATTCCCATAAGTGGTCCAAATATTCACATGCAGATTCTACAAAAAGAGTATTTCAAAACTGCTGTAACAAAAGGAATGTTCAACTCAGTGAGTTGAATGCACACATCACAAAGTGGTTTCCGAGAATGCTTCTCTCCAGGTATTTTGTGAAGAAATTTTCCTTTCCACCAGAGGCCTCAGAGCTTTCCAAATGTCCAATTGCAGATTATACAAAAACAGTGTTTCATGGCTGCTCTAACAAACGGAATAATCCCCTCCGTGAGTTGAATGCAACCAACACAAAGTAGTTTCTGGGAATGCTTCTTTCTAGGTTATATGTGAAGATATTGCCTTTTCGAACACAGGCCTCATAGTTTTCCCAATGACCACTTGCATATACTTCCAAAAGTGTGTTTCAAAACTGCTCCATGAAAAGAAACGTGAAACTCTGTGAGTTGAATGCGCTTATCACAGAGAAGTTTGTGAGAATGCTACTGTCTAGTTTTCGTGTGAGGGTGTCCCGTTTCCAAAGAATTCCTCTAAGCGGTCCCAATTTCCACTTGCAGATTCTACAAAAAGAGTGTTTCAAAATTTCTCTGTCTAAAAGAATGTTCAACTCTGTGAGTTGAATGCCCACACCACAAAGATGATTCAGAGAATGCTTCTGTCTAGTTTTGATGTGAAGATATTTCCTTTCCACCACAGGCCTAAAAGCACTCCAAATGTCCACTTGCCGATTCTAGGAAAAGTGTGTTTCAAAATTGCGCTATGAAAAGAAAGGTTCAGCTCTGTGAGCTGAATGCTCACATCACACAGAAGTTTGTGTGAATGCTACTGTCTAGTTTTCGTCTGAGGTTGTCCCGTTTACAAAGAATTCCCAGAAGCGGTCCAAATTTACACTTCCAGATACTACAAAAGAGTGTTTCAAAATTTCTCTTTCTAAAGGAATGTTCAACACTGTGAGTTGAATGCACACACCACAAAGATGATTCAGAGAATGCTTCTGTCTAGTTTTGAGGTGAAGATATTTCCTTTCCACCACAGGCCTCAAAGCGATCCAAATGTCCACTTGCCGATTCTAGAAAAAGAGTGCTTCCAAGTTGCTCTATCAAAAGAAAGGTTCAGCTCTGTGAGCTGAATGCTCACATCACACAGCAGTTTGTGAGAATGCTTCTGTCTTTTTTTTGCGTGAGGGTGTCCCGTGTCCAACGAATTCCTAGAAGCCGTCCAAATATCCACTTGCACATTCTACAAAAGGAGTGTTTCAAAACTTCTCTGTCAAAAGGAATGTCCAACTCTGTGAGTTGAATGCACATAAAACAAAGAAGTGTCAGATAATCCTTCTGTCTACTTGTTATGTGAAGATATATCCTTTCCAGCACAGGTCTCAAAGCGCTCCAAATGTACACTTGCAGATTTTAGAAAAAGAGTGTTTCCAAACTGCTCTATCAAAAGTCAGGTTCACATCTCTGAGTTGAGAGCACACATCACCAAGGAGTTTGTGAGAATGCTTCTGTCTCGTTATTATGTGAAGATATCTCGTTTCCAGCAAATTCCTATAAGTGGTCCAAATATCCACATGCAGATTCTACAAAAAGAGTATTTCAAAACTGCTCTAACAAAGGAATGTTCAACTCAGTGAGTTGAATGCACACATCACAAAGTGGTTTCCGAGAATGCTTCTCTCCAGGTATTTTGTGAAGAAATTTCCCTTCTCACTAGAGGCCCCAGAGCTCTCCAAATGTCCAATTGCAGATTATACAAAAGCAGTGTTTCATGGCTGCACTAACAAAAGGAACATTCCCCTCTGTGAGTTGAATGCAACCAACACAGAGTAGTTCTGGGAATGCTTCTTTCTTGATTATATGTGAAGATATGGCCTTTTCGAACACAGGCCTCATAGCTTTCCGAATGACCACTTGCATATACTTCCAAAAGTGTGTTTCCAAACTGCTCCATGAAAAGAAACGTGAAACTCTGTGAGTTGAATGCACTTATCACAGAGAAGTTTGTGAGAATGCTACTGTCTAGTTATCGTGTGAGGGTGTCCCGTTTCCAAAGAATTCCTCTAAGCGGTCCCAATTTCCACTCGCAGATTCTACAAAAAGAGTGTTTCAAAATTTCTCTGTCTAAAGGAATGTTCAACTCTGTGAGTTGAATGCACACACCACAGAGATGATTCAGAGAATGCTTCTGTCTAATTTTGAGGTGAAGATATTTCCTTTCCACCACAGGCCTCAAAGAGCTCCAAATGTCCAGTTGCCGATTCTAGAAAAAGAGTGCTTCAAAGTTGCTCTATCAAAAGAAAGGTTCAGTTCTGTGATCTGAATGCTCACATCACACAGCAGTTTGTGAGAATGCTTCTGTCTTTTTTTGTGTGAGGGTTTCCCGTTTCCAACGAATTCCTAGAAGCCGTCCAAATATCCACTTGCACATTCTATAAAAAGAGTGTTTCAAAACTTCTCTGTCAAAAGGAATGTTCATCGCTGTGAGTTGAATGTACATACCACAAAGAAGTGTCAGATAATCCTTCTGTCTACTTGTTATGTGAAGATATTTCCTTTCCAGCACAGGTCTCAAAGCGCTCCTAATGTACACTTGCAGATTCTAGAAAAAGAGTGTTTCAACACTGCTCTATCAAAAGTCAGGTTCACATCTCTGAGTTGAGAGCACACATCACAAAGGAGTTTGTGAGAATGCTTCTGTCTCTTTATTATGTGAAGATATCCCGTTTCCAGCAAATTCCCATAAGTGGTCCAAATATCCACATGCAGATTCTACAAAAAGAGTATTTCAAAACTGCTGTAACAAAAGGAATGTTCAACTCAGTGAGTTGAATGCACACATCACAAAGTGGTTTCCGAGAATGCTTCTCTCCAGGTATTTTGTGAAGAAATTTTCCTTTCCACCAGAGGCCTCAGAGCTTTCCAAATGTCCAATTGCAGATTATACAAAAACAGTGTTTCATGGCTGCTCTAACAAACGGAATAATCCCCTCCATGAGTTGAATGCAACCAACACAAAGTAGTTTCTGGGAATGCTTCTTTCTAGGTTATATGTGAAGATATTGCCTTTTCGAACACAGGCCTCATAGTTTTCCGAATGACCACTTGCATATACTTCCAAAAGTGTGTTTCAAAACTGCTCCATGAAAAGAAACGTGAAACTCTGTGAGTTGAATGCGCTTATCACAGAGAAGTTTGTGAGAATGCTACTGTCTAGTTTTCGTGTGAGGGTGTCCCGTTTCCAAAGAATTCCTCTAAGCGGTCCCAATTTCCACTTGCAGATTCTACAAAAAGAGTGTTTCAAAATTTCTCTGTCTAAAAGAATGTTCAACTCTGTGAGTTGAATGCCCACACCACAAAGATGATTCAGAGAATGCTTCTGTCTAGTTTTGATGTGAAGATATTTCCTTTCCACCACAGGCCTAAAAGCACTCCAAATGTCCACTTGCCGATTCTAGGAAAAGTGTGTTTCAAAATTGCGCTATGAAAAGAAAGGTTCAGCTCTGTGAGCTGAATGCTCACATCACACAGAAGTTTGTGTGAATGCTACTGTCTAGTTTTCGTCTGAGGTTGTCCCGTTTACAAAGAATTCCCAGAAGCGGTCCAAATTTACACTTCCAGATACTACAAAAGAGTGTTTCAAAATTTCTCTTTCTAAAGGAATGTTCAACACTGTGAGTTGAATGCACACACCACAAAGATGATTCAGAGAATGCTTCTGTCTAGTTTTGAGGTGAAGATATTTCCTTTCCACCACAGGCCTCAAAGCGATCCAAATGTCCACTTGCCGATTCTAGAAAAAGAGTGCTTCCAAGTTGCTCTATCAAAAGAAAGGTTCAGCTCTGTGAGCTGAATGCTCACATCACACAGCAGTTTGTGAGAATGCTTCTGTCTTTTTTTTGCGTGAGGGTGTCCCGTGTCCAACGAATTCCTAGAAGCCGTCCAAATATCCACTTGCACATTCTACAAAAGGAGTGTTTCAAAACTTCTCTGTCAAAAGGAATGTCCAACTCTGTGAGTTGAATGCACATAAAACAAAGAAGTGTCAGATAATCCTTCTGTCTACTTGTTATGTGAAGATATATCCTTTCCAGCACAGGTCTCAAAGCGCTCCAAATGTACACTTGCAGATTTTAGAAAAAGAGTGTTTCCAAACTGCTCTATCAAAAGTCAGGTTCACATCTCTGAGTTGAGAGCACACATCACCAAGGAGTTTGTGAGAATGCTTCTGTCTCGTTATTATGTGAAGATATCTCGTTTCCAGCAAATTCCTATAAGTGGTCCAAATATCCACATGCAGATTCTACAAAAAGAGTATTTCAAAACTGCTCTAACAAAGGAATGTTCAACTCAGTGAGTTGAATGCACACATCACAAAGTGGTTTCCGAGAATGCTTCTCTCCAGGTATTTTGTGAAGAAATTTCCCTTCTCACTAGAGGCCCCAGAGCTCTCCAAATGTCCAATTGCAGATTATACAAAAGCAGTGTTTCATGGCTGCACTAACAAAAGGAACATTCCCCTCTGTGAGTTGAATGCAACCAACACAGAGTAGTTCTGGGAATGCTTCTTTCTTGATTATATGTGAAGATATGGCCTTTTCGAACACAGGCCTCATAGCTTTCCGAATGACCACTTGCATATACTTCCAAAAGTGTGTTTCCAAACTGCTCCATGAAAAGAAACGTGAAACTCTGTGAGTTGAATGCACTTATCACAGAGAAGTTTGTGAGAATGCTACTGTCTAGTTATCGTGTGAGGGTGTCCCGTTTCCAAAGAATTCCTCTAAGCGGTCCCAATTTCCACTCGCAGATTCTACAAAAAGAGTGTTTCAAAATTTCTCTGTCTAAAGGAATGTTCAACTCTGTGAGTTGAATGCACACACCACAGAGATGATTCAGAGAATGCTTCTGTCTAATTTTGAGGTGAAGATATTTCCTTTCCACCACAGGCCTCAAAGAGCTCCAAATGTCCAGTTGCCGATTCTAGAAAAAGAGTGCTTCAAAGTTGCTCTATCAAAAGAAAGGTTCAGTTCTGTGATCTGAATGCTCACATCACACAGCAGTTTGTGAGAATGCTTCTGTCTTTTTTTGTGTGAGGGTTTCCCGTTTCCAACGAATTCCTAGAAGCCGTCCAAATATCCACTTGCACATTCTATAAAAAGAGTGTTTCAAAACTTCTCTGTCAAAAGGAATGTTCATCGCTGTGAGTTGAATGTACATACCACAAAGAAGTGTCAGATAATCCTTCTGTCTACTTGTTATGTGAAGATATTTCCTTTCCAGCACAGGTCTCAAAGCGCTCCTAATGTACACTTGCAGATTCTAGAAAAAGAGTGTTTCAACACTGCTCTATCAAAAGTCAGGTTCACATCTCTGAGTTGAGAGCACACATCACAAAGGAGTTTGTGAGAATGCTTCTGTCTCTTTATTATGTGAAGATATCCCGTTTCCAGCAAATTCCCATAAGTGGTCCAAATATCCACATGCAGATTCTACAAAAAGAGTATTTCAAAACTGCTGTAACAAAAGGAATGTTCAACTCAGTGAGTTGAATGCACACATCACAAAGTGGTTTCCGAGAATGCTTCTCTCCAGGTATTTTGTGAAGAAATTTTCCTTTCCACCAGAGGCCTCAGAGCTTTCCAAATGTCCAATTGCAGATTATACAAAAACAGTGTTTCATGGCTGCTCTAACAAACGGAATAATCCCCTCCATGAGTTGAATGCAACCAACACAAAGTAGTTTCTGGGAATGCTTCTTTCTAGGTTATATGTGAAGATATTGCCTTTTCGAACACAGGCCTCATAGTTTTCCGAATGACCACTTGCATATACTTCCAAAAGTGTGTTTCAAAACTGCTCCATGAAAAGAAACGTGAAACTCTGTGAGTTGAATGCGCTTATCACAGAGAAGTTTGTGAGAATGCTACTGTCTAGTTTTCGTGTGAGGGTGTCCCGTTTCCAAAGAATTCCTCTAAGCGGTCCCAATTTCCACTTGCAGATTCTACAAAAAGAGTGTTTCAAAATTTCTCTGTCTAAAAGAATGTTCAACTCTGTGAGTTGAATGCCCACACCACAAAGATGATTCAGAGAATGCTTCTGTCTAGTTTTGATGTGAAGATATTTCCTTTCCACCACAGGCCTAAAAGCACTCCAAATGTCCACTTGCCGATTCTAGGAAAAGTGTGTTTCAAAATTGCGCTATGAAAAGAAAGGTTCAGCTCTGTGAGCTGAATGCTCACATCACACAGAAGTTTGTGTGAATGCTACTGTCTAGTTTTCGTCTGAGGTTGTCCCGTTTACAAAGAATTCCCAGAAGCGGTCCAAATTTACACTTCCAGATACTACAAAAGAGTGTTTCAAAATTTCTCTTTCTAAAGGAATGTTCAACACTGTGAGTTGAATGCACACACCACAAAGATGATTCAGAGAATGCTTCTGTCTAGTTTTGAGGTGAAGATATTTCCTTTCCACCACAGGCCTCAAAGCGATCCAAATGTCCACTTGCCGATTCTAGAAAAAGAGTGCTTCCAAGTTGCTCTATCAAAAGAAAGGTTCAGCTCTGTGAGCTGAATGCTCACATCACACAGCAGTTTGTGAGAATGCTTCTGTCTTTTTTTTGCGTGAGGGTGTCCCGTGTCCAACGAATTCCTAGAAGCCGTCCAAATATCCACTTGCACATTCTACAAAAGGAGTGTTTCAAAACTTCTCTGTCAAAAGGAATGTCCAACTCTGTGAGTTGAATGCACATAAAACAAAGAAGTGTCAGATAATCCTTCTGTCTACTTGTTATGTGAAGATATATCCTTTCCAGCACAGGTCTCAAAGCGCTCCAAATGTACACTTGCAGATTTTAGAAAAAGAGTGTTTCCAAACTGCTCTATCAAAAGTCAGGTTCACATCTCTGAGTTGAGAGCACACATCACCAAGGAGTTTGTGAGAATGCTTCTGTCTCGTTATTATGTGAAGATATCTCGTTTCCAGCAAATTCCTATAAGTGGTCCAAATATCCACATGCAGATTCTACAAAAAGAGTATTTCAAAACTGCTCTAACAAAGGAATGTTCAACTCAGTGAGTTGAATGCACACATCACAAAGTGGTTTCCGAGAATGCTTCTCTCCAGGTATTTTGTGAAGAAATTTCCCTTCTCACTAGAGGCCCCAGAGCTCTCCAAATGTCCAATTGCAGATTATACAAAAGCAGTGTTTCATGGCTGCACTAACAAAAGGAACATTCCCCTCTGTGAGTTGAATGCAACCAACACAGAGTAGTTCTGGGAATGCTTCTTTCTTGATTATATGTGAAGATATGGCCTTTTCGAACACAGGCCTCATAGCTTTCCGAATGACCACTTGCATATACTTCCAAAAGTGTGTTTCCAAACTGCTCCATGAAAAGAAACGTGAAACTCTGTGAGTTGAATGCACTTATCACAGAGAAGTTTGTGAGAATGCTACTGTCTAGTTATCGTGTGAGGGTGTCCCGTTTCCAAAGAATTCCTCTAAGCGGTCCCAATTTCCACTTGCAGATTCTACAAAAAGAGTGTTTCAAAATTTCTCTGTCTAAAGGAATGTTCAACTCTGTGAGTTGAATGCACACACCACAGAGATGATTCAGAGAATGCTTCTGTCTAATTTTGATGTGAAGATATTTCCTTTCCACTACAGGCCTAAAAGCGCTCCAAATGTCCACTTGCCGATTCTAGAAAAAGAGTGTTTCAAAATTGCTCTATCAAAAGAAAGTTTCAGCTCTGTGAGCTGAATGCTCACATCACACAGAAGCTTGTGAGAATGCTTCTGTCTTGTTTTTGTGTGTGGGTGTCCCGTTTCCAACGAATTCCTAGAAGTGGTCCAAATATCCACTTGCACATTCTACAAAAAGAGTGTTTCAAACCTTCTCTGTCAAAAGGAATCTTCAACTCTGTGAGTTGAATGCACACACCACTAAGAAGTTTCGGAGCATGCTTCTGTCTACTTGTTTTGTGAAGATATTTCCTTTCCAGCACAGGCCTCAAAGCGCTCCAAATGTGCACTTGCAGATTCTAGAAAAAGAGTGTTTCCAAACTTCTCTATCAAAAGTCAGGTTCACGTCTCTGAGTTGAGAGCACACATGACAAAGGAGTTTGTGAGAATGCTTCCGTCTCCTTTTGGTGTGAGGATATCCCGTTTCCAGCAAATAGCTCTAAGTGGTCCAAATATCCACATGCAGATTCCACAAAAAGAGGGCTTCAAAACTGCTCTAGCAAAGGGAATGTTCAACTCTGTGAGTTGAATGCACACGTCACAAAGTGCTTTCCGAGAATGCTTCTCTCTAGGGGTTTTGTGAAGAAGTTTCCCTTCCCACCAGAGGCCTCAGAGCTCCCCAAATGTCCAATTGCAGATTATACAAAAACAGTGTTTCATGGCTGCTCTAAGAACGGAATATTCCCCTCTGTGAGTTGAATGCAACCAACACAGAGTAGTTTTTGAGAATGCTTCTTTCTACGTTATATGTGAAGATATTGCCTTTGCGAACATATGCCTCATAGCTTTCCGAATGACCACTTGCATATACTTCAAAAAATGTGTTTCAAAACTGCTCCATGAAAAGAAAAGTTAAACTCCGTGAGTTGAATGCACCTATCGCAGAGAAGTTTGTGAGAATGCTACTGTCTAGTTTTCGTGTGAGGGTGTCCCGTTTCCAAAGACTTCCTCTAAGCGGTCCAAATTTCAACTTGCAGGTTCTACAAAAAGAGTGTTTCAAAATTTCTCTGTCTAAAGGAATGTTCCACAAGGAATATTCAGTGAATGCTTCTGTCTAATTTTGAGGTGAAGATATTTCCTTTCCACCACAGGCCTCAAAGAGCTCCAAATGTCCAGTTGCCGATTCTAGAAAAAGAGTGCTTCAAAGTTGCTCTATCAAAAGAAAGGTTCAGTTCTGTGATCTGAATGCTCACATCACACAGCAGTTTGTGAGAATGCTTCTGTCTTTTTTTGTGTGAGGGTGTCCCGTTTCCAACGAATTCCTAGAAGCCTTCCAAATATCCACTTGCACATTCTATAAAAAGAGTGTTTCAAAACTTCTCTGTCAAAAGGAATGTTCATCGCTGTGAGTTGAATGTACATACCACAAAGAAGTGTCAGATAATCCTTCTGTCTACTTGTTATGTGAAGATATTTCCTTTCCAGCACAGGTCTCAAAGCGCTCCAAATGTACACTTGCAGATTCTAGAAAAAGAGTGTTTCAAAACTGCTCTATCAAAAGTCAGGTTCACATCTCTGAGTTGAGAGCACACATCACAAAGGAGTTTGTGAGAATGCTTCTGTCTCTTTATTATGTGAAGATATCCCGTTTCCAGCAAATTCCCATAAGTGGTCCAAATATCCACATGCAGATTCTACAAAAAGAGTATTTCAAAACTGCTCTAACAAAAGGAATGTTCAACTCAGTGAGTTGAATGCACACATCACAAAGTGGTTTCCGAGAATGCTTCTCTCCAGGTATTTTTGAAGAAATTTTCCTTTCCACCAGAGGCCTCAGAGCTTTCCAAATGTCCAATTGCAGATTATACAAAAACAGTGTTTCATGGCTGCTCTAACAAACGGAATAATCCCCTCCGAGAGTTGAATGCAACCAACACAAAGTAGTTTCTGGGAATGCTTCTTCCTAGGTTATATGTGAAGATATTGCCTTTTCGAACACAGGCCTCATAGTTTTCTGAATGACCACTTGCATATACTTCCAAAAGTGTGTTTCAAAACTGCTCCATGAAAATAAACGTGAAACTCTGTGAGTTGAATGCGCTTATCACAGAGAAGTTTGTGAGAATGCTACTGTCTAGTTATCGTGTGAGGGTGTCCCGTTTCCAAAGAATTCCTCTAAGCGGTCCCAATTTCCACTTGCAGATTCTACAAAAAGAGTGTTTCAAAATTTCTCTGTCTAAGGGAATGTTCAACTCTGTGAGTTGAATGCACACACCACAGAGATGATTCAGAGAATGCTTCTGTCTAGTTTTGATGTGAAGATATTTCCTTTCCACTACAGGCCTAAAAGCGCTCCAAATGTCCACTTGCCGATTCTAGAAAAAGAGTGTTTCAAAATTGCTCTATCAAAAGAAAGTTTCAGCTCTGTGAGCTGAATGCTCACATCACACAGAAGCTTGTGAGAATGCTTCTGTCTTGTTTTTGTGTGTGGGTGTCCCGTTTCCAACGAATTCCTAGAAGTGGTCCAAATATCCACTTGCACATTCTACAAAAATAGTGTTTCAAAACTTCTCTGTCAAAAGGAATCTTCAACTCTGTGAGTTGAATGCACACACCATTAAGAAGTTTCGGAGCATGCTTCTGTCTACTTGTTTTGTGAAGATATTTCCTTTCCATCACAGGCCTCAAAGAGCTCCAAATGTGTACTTGCGGATTCTAGAAAAAGAGAGTTTCAAAACTGCTCTATCAAAAGTCAGGTTCACATCTCTGAGTTGAGAGCACACATCACAAAGGAGTTTGTGAGAATGCTTCTGTCTCGTTATTATGTGAAGATATCTCGTTTCCAGCAAATTCCTATAAGTGGTCCAAATATCCACATGCAGATTCTACAAAAAGAGTATTTCCAAACTGCTCTAACAAAGGAATGTTCAACTCAGTGTGTTGAATGCACACATCACAAAGTGTTTTCCGAGAATGCTTCTCTCTAAGTATTTTGTGAAGAAATTTCCCTTCTCATTAGAGGCCTCAGAGCTCTCCAATTGTCCAATTGCAGATTATACAAAAGCAGTGTTTCATGGCTGCACTAACAAAAGGAACATTCCCCTCTGTGAGTTGAATGCAACCAACACAGAGTAGTTCTGGTAATGCTTCTTTCTTGATTATATGTGAAGATATTTCCTTTTCGAACACAGGCCTCATAGCTTTCCGAATGACCACTTGCATATACTTCCAAAAGTGTGTTTCAAAACTGCTCCATGAAAAGAAACGTTAAACCCTGTGAGTTGAATGCACTTATCACAGAGAAGTTTGTGAGAATGCTACTGTCTACTTATAGTGTGAGGGTGTCCCGTTTCCAAAGAATTCCTCTAAGCAGTCCCAATTTCCACTTGCAGATTCTACAAAAAGAGTGTTTCAAAATTTCTCTGTCTAAAGGAATGTTCAACTCTGTGAGTTGAATGCACACACCACAAAGGTGATTCAGAGAATGCTTCTGTCTAGTTTTGATGTGAAGATATTTCCTTTCCACTACAGGCCTAAAAGCGCTCCAAATGTCCACTTGCCGATTCTAGAAAAAGAGTGTTTCAAAATTGCTCTATCAAAAGAAAGTTTCAGCTCTGTGAGCTGAATGCTCACATCACACAGAAGCTTGTGAGAATGCTTCTGTCTTGTTTTTGTGTTTGGGTGTCCCGTTTCCAACGAATTCCTAGAAGTGGTCCAAATATCCACTTGCACATTCTACAAAAAGAGTGTTTCAAACCTTCTCTGTCAAAAGGAATCTTCAACTCTGTGAGTTGAATGCACACACCACTAAGAAGTTTCGGAGCATGCTTCTGTCTACTTGTTTTGTGAAGATATTTCCTTTCCAGCACAGGCCTCAAAGTGCTCCAAATGTGCACTTGCAGATTCTAGAAAAAGAGTGTTTCCAAACTTCTCTATCAAAAGTCAGGTTCACGTCTCTGAGTTGAGAGCACACATGACAAAGGAGTTTGTGAGAATGCTTCCGTCTCCTTTTGGTGTGAGGATATCCCGTTTCCAGCAAATAGCTCTAAGTGGTCCAAATATCCACATGCAGATTCCACAAAAAGAGGGTTTCAAAACTGCTCTAGCAAAGGGAATGTTCAACTCTGTGAGTTGAATGCACACGTCACAAAGTGCTTTCTGAGAATGCTTCTCTCTAGGGGTTTTGTGAAGAAATTTCCCTTCTCACCAGAGGCCTCAGAGCTCCCCAAATGTCCAATTGCAGATTATACAAAAACAGTGTCTCATGGCTGCTCTAAGAAAGGAATATTCCCCTCTGTGAGTTGAATGCAACCAACACAGAGTAGTTTTTGAGAATGCTTCTTTCTATGTTATATGTGAAGATATTGCCTTTGCGAACATATGCCTCATAGCTTTCCGAATGACCACTTGCATATACTTCAAAAAATGTGTTTCAAAACTGCTCCATGAAAAGAAAAGTTAAACTCCGTGAGTTGAATGCACTTATCACAGAGAAGTTTGTGAGAATGCTACTGTCTAGTTTTCGTGTGAGGGTGTCCCGTTTCCAAAGACTTCCTCTAAGCGGTCCAAATTTCCACTTGCAGATTCTACAAAAAGAGTGTTTCAAAATTTCTCTGTCTAAAGGAATGTTCCACAAGGAATATTCAGAGAATGCTTCTGTCTAATTTTGAGGTGAAGATATTTCCTTTCCACCACAGACCTCAAAGAGCTCCAAATGTCCAGTTGCCGATTCTAGAAAAAGAGTGCTTCAAAGTTGCTCTATCAAAAGAAAGGTTCAGTTCTGTGATCTGAATGCTCACATCACACAGCAGTTTGTGAGAATGCTTCTGTCTTTTTTTGTGTGAGGGTGTCCCGTTTCCAACGAATTCCTAGAAGCCCTCCAAATATCCACTTGCACATTCTATAAAAAGAGTGTTTCAAAACTTCTCTGTCAAAAGGGATGTTCATCGCTGTGAGTTGAATGTACATACCACAAAGAAGTGTCAGATAATCCTTCTGTCTACTTGTTATGTGAAGATATTTCCTTTCCAGCACAGGTCTCAAAGCGCTCCAAATGTACACTTGCAGATACTAGAAAAAGAGTGTTTCAAAACTGCTCTATCAAAAGTCAGGTTCACATCTCTGAGTTGAGAGCACGCATCACAAAGGAGTTTGTGAGAATGCTTCTGTCTCTTTATTATGTGAAGATATCCCGTTTCCAGCAAATTCCCATAAGTGGTCCAAATATCCACATGCAGATTCTACAAAAAGAGTATTTCAAAACTGCTCTAACAAAAGGAATGTTCAACTCAGTGAGTTGAATGCACACATCACAAAGTCGTTTCCGAGAATGCTTCTCTCCAGGTATTTTTTGAAGAAATTTTCCTTTCCACCAGAGGCCTCAGAGCTTTCCAAATGTCCAATTGCAGATTATACAAAAACAGTGTTTCATGGCTGCTCTAACAAACGGAATAATCCCCTCCGTGAGTTGAATGCAACCAACACAAAGTAGTTTCTGGGATTGCTTCTTTCTAGGTTATATGTGAAGATATTGCCTTTTCGAACACAGGCCTCATAGTTTTCCCAATGACCACTTGCATATACTTCCAAAAGTGTGTTTCAAAACTGCTCCATGAAAAGAAACGTGAAACTCTGTGAGTTGAATGCGCTTATCACAGAGAAGTTTGTGAGAATGCTACTGTCTAGTTTTCGTGTGAGGGTGTCCCGTTTCCAAAGAATTCCTCTAAGCGGTCCCAATTTCCACTTGCAGATTCTACAAAAAGAGTGTTTCAAAATTTCTCTGTCTAAAGGAATGTTCAACTCTGTGAGTTGAATGCACACACCACAAAGATGATTCAGAGAATGCTTCTGTCTAGTTTTGATGTGAAGATATTTCCTTTCCACTACAGGCCTAAAAGCGCTCCAAATGTCCACTTGCCGATTCTAGAAAAAGAGTGTTTCAAAATTGCTCTATCAAAAGAAAGTTTCAGCTCTCTGAGCTGAATGCTCACATCACACAGAAGCTTGTGAGAATGCTTCTGTCTTGTTTTTGTGTGTGGGTGACCCGTTTCCAACGAATTCCTAGAAGTGGTCCAAGTATCCACTTGCACATTCTACAAAAATAGTGTTTCAAATCTTCTCTGTCAAAAGGAATCTTCAACTCTGTGAGTTGAATGCACACACCACTAAGAGGTTTCGGAGCATGCTTCTGTCTACATGTTTTGTGAAGATATTTCCTTTCCAGCACAGGCCTGAAAGCGCTCCAAATGTGCACTTGCAGATTCTAGAAAAAGAGTGTTTCCAAACTTCTCTATCAAAAGTCAGGTTCACGTCTCTGTGTTGAGAGCACACATGACAAAGGAGTTTGTGAGAATGCTTCCGTCTCCTTTTGGTGTGAGGATATCCCGTTTCCAGTAAATAGCTCTAAGTGGTCCAAATATCCACATGCAGATTCCACAAAAGAGGGCTTCAAAACTGCTCTAGCAAAGGGAATGTTCAACTCTGTGAGTTGAATGCACACGTCACAAAGTGCTTTCCGAGAATGCTTCTCTCTAGGGGTTTTGTGAAGAAGTTTCCCTTCCCACCAGAGGCCTCAGAGCTCCACAAATGTCCAATTGCAGATTATACAAAAACAGTGTTTCATGGCTGCTCTAAGAACGGAATATTCCCCTCTGTGAGTTGAATGCAACCAACACAGAGTAGTTTTTGAGAATGCTTCTTTCTACGTTATATGTGAAGATATTGCCTTTGCGAACATATGCCTCATAGCTTTCCGAATGACCACTTGCATATACTTCAAAAAATGTGTTTCAAAACTGCTCCATGAAAAGAAAAGTTAAACTCCGTGAGTTGAATGCACCTATCGCAGAGAAGTTTGTGAGAATGCTACTGTCTAGTTTTCGTGTGAGGGTGTCCCGTTTCCAAAGACTTCCTCTAAGCGGTCCAAATTTCAACTTGCAGGTTCTACAAAAAGAGTGTTTCAAAATTTCTCTGTCTAAAGGAATGTTCCACAAGGAATATTCAGTGAATGCTTCTGTCTAATTTTGAGGTGAAGATATTTCCTTTCCACCACAGGCCTCAAAGAGCTCCAAATGTCCAGTTGCCGATTCTAGAAAAAGAGTGCTTCAAAGTTGCTCTATCAAAAGAAAGGTTCAGTTCTGTGATCTGAATGCTCACATCACACAGCAGTTTGTGAGAATGCTTCTGTCTTTTTTGTGTGAGGGTGTCCCGTTTCCAACGAATTCCTAGAAGCCTTCCAAATATCCACTTGCACATTCTATAAAAAGAGTGTTTCAAAACTTCTCTGTCAAAAGGAATGTTCATCGCTGTGAGTTGAATGTACATACCACAAAGAAGTGTCAGATAATCCTTCTGTCTACTTGTTATGTGAAGATATTTCCTTTCCAGCACAGGTCTCAAAGCGCTCCAAATGTACACTTGCAGATTCTAGAAAAAGAGTGTTTCAAAACTACTCTATCAAAAGTCAGGTTCACATCTCTGAGTTGAGAGCACACATCACAAAGGAGTTTGTGAGAATGCTTCTGTCTCTTTATTATGTGAAGATATCCCGTTTCCAGCAAATTCCCATAAGTGGTCCAAATATCCACATGCAGATTCTACAAAAAGAGTATTTCAAGACTGCTCTAACAAAAGGAATGTTCAACTCAGTGAGTTGAATGCACACATCACAAAGTGGTTTCCGAGAATGCTTCTCTCCAGGTATTTTTGAAGAAATTTTCCTTTCCACCAGAGGCCTCAGAGCTTTCCAAATGTCCAATTGCAGATTATACTAAAACAGTGTTTCATGGCTGCTCTAACAAACGGAATAATCCCCTCCGAGAGTTGAATGCAACCAACACAAAGTAGTTTCTAGGAATGCTTCTTCCTAGGTTATATGTGAAGATATTGCCTTTTCGAACACAGGCCTCATAGTTTTCTGAATGACCACTTGCATATACTTCCAAAAGTGTGTTTCAAAACTGCTCCATGAAAAGAAACGTTAAACTCTGTGAGTTGAATGCACTTATCACAGAGAAGTTTGTGAGAATGCTACTGTTTAGTTATCGTGTGAGGGTGTCCCGTTTCCAAAGAATTCCTCTAAGCAGTCCCAATTTCCACTTGCAGATTCTACAAAAACAGTGTTTCAAAATTTCTCTGTCTAAAGGAATGTTCAACTCTGTGAGTTGAATGCACACACCACAAAGGTGATTCGGAGAATGCTTCTGTCTAGTTTTGATGTGAAGATATTTCCTTTCCACTACAGGCCTAAAAGCGCTCCAAATGTCCACTTGCCGATTCTAGAAAAAGAGTGTTTCAAAATTGCTCAATCAAAAGAAAGTTTCAGCTCTGTGAGCTGAATGCTCACATCACACAGAAGCTTGTGAGAATGCTTCTGTCTTGTTTTTGCGTGAGGGTGTCCCGTTTCCAACGAATTCCTAGAAGCCGTCCAAATATCCACTTGCACATTCTACAAAAGGAGTGTTTCACCTTCTCTGTCAAATGGAATGTCCAACTCTGTTAGTTGAATGCACATAAATCCAAGAAGTGTCAGATAATCCTTCTGTCTACTTGTTATGTGAAGATATATCCTTTCCAGCACAGGTCTCAAAGCGCTCCAAATGTACACTTGCAGATTCTAGAAAAAGAGTGTTTCCAAACTGCTCTATCAAAAGTCAGGTTCACATCTCTGAGTTGAGAGCACACATCACAAAGGAGTTTGTGAGAATGCTTCTGTCTCGTTATTATGTGAAGATATCTCGTTTCCAGCAAATTCCTATAAGTGGTCCAAATATCCACATGCAGATTCTACAAAAAGAGTATTTCAAAACTGCTCTAACAAAGGAATGTTCAACTCAGTGTGTTGAATGCACACATCACAAAGTGGTTTCCGAGAATGCTTCTCTCTAAGTGTTTTGTGAAGAAATTTCCCTTCTCACTAGAGGCCCCAGAGCTCTCCAAATGTCCAATTGCAGATTATACAAAAGCAGTGTTTCATGGCTGCACTAACAAAAGGAACATTCCCCTCTGTGAGTTGAATGCAACCAACACAGAGTAGTTCTGGGAATGCTTCTTTCTTGATTATATGTGAAGATATTGCCTTTTCGAACACAGGCCTCATAGCTGTGTTCCGAATGACCACTTGCATATACTTCCAAAAGTGTGTTTCCAAACTGCTCCATGAAAAGAAACGTGAAACTCTGTGAGTTGAATGCACTTATCACAGAGAAGTTTGTGAGAATGCTACTGTCTAGTTATCGTGTGAGGGTGTCCCGTTTCCAAAGAATTCCTCTAAGCGGTCCCAATTTCCACTTGCAGATTCTACAAAAAGAGTGTTTCAAAATTTCTCTGTCTAAAGGAATGTTCAACTCTGTGAGTTGAATGCACACACCACAGAGATGATTCAGAGAATGCTTCTGTATAGTTTTGATGTGAAGATATTTCCTTTCCACTACAGGCCTAAAAGCGCTCCAAATGTCCACTTGCCGATTCTAGAAAAAGAGTGTTTCAAAATTGCTCTATCAAAAGAAAGGTTCAGCTCTGTGAGCTGAATGCTCACATCACACAGAAGCTTGTGAGAATGCTTCTGTCTTGTTTTTGTGTGTGGGTGTCCCGTTTCCAACGAATTCCTAGAAGTGGTCCAAATATCCACTTGCACATTCTACAAAAAGAGTGTTTCAAACCTTCTCTGTCAAAAGGAATCTTCAACTCTGTGAGTTGAATGCACACACCACAAAGAAGTGTCAGATAATCCTTCTGTCTACTTGTTATGTGAAGATATTTCCTTTCCAGCACTGGTCTCAAAGCGCTCCAAATGTACACTTGCAGATTCTAGAAAAAGAGAGTTTCAAAACTGCTCTATCAAAAGTCAGGTTCACATCTCTGAGTTGAGAGCACACATCACAAAGGAGTTTGTGAGAATGCTTCTGTCTCGTTATTATGTGAAGATATCTCGTTTCCAGCAAATTCCTATAAGTGGTCCAAATATCCACATGCAGATTCTACAAAAAGAGTATTTCCAAACTGCTCTAACAAAGGAATGTTCAACTCAGTGTGTTGAATGCACACATCACAAAGTGTTTTCCGAGAATGCTTCTCTCTAAGTATTTTGTGAAGAAATTTCCCTTCTCATTAGAGGCCTCAGAGTTCTCCAATTGTCCAATTGCAGATTATACAAAAGCAGTGTTTCATGGCTGCACTAACAAAAGGAACATTCCCCTCTGTGAGTTGAATGCAACCAACACAGAGTAGTTCTGGTAATGCTTCTTTCTTGATTATATGTGAAGATATTTCCTTTTCGAACACAGGCCTCATAGCTTTCCGAATGACCACTTGCATATACTTCCAAAAGTGTGTTTCAAAACTGCTCCATGAAAAGAAACGTTAAACCCTGTGAGTTGAATGCACTTATCACAGAGAAGTTTGTGAGAATGCTACTGTCTACTTATAGTGTGAGGGTGTCCCGTTTCCAAAGAATTCCTCTAAGCAGTCCCAATTTCCACTTGCAGATTCTACAAAAAGAGTGTTTCAAAATTTCTCTGTCTAAAGGAATGTTCAACTCTGTGAGTTGAATGCACACACCACAAAGGTGATTCAGAGAATGCTTCTGTCTAGTTTTGATGTGAAGATATTTCCTTTCCACTACAGGCCTAAAAGCGCTCCAAATGTCCACTTGCCGATTCTAGAAAAAGAGTGTTTCAAAATTGCTCTATCAAAAGAAAGTTTCAGCTCTGTGAGCTGAATGCTCACATCACACAGAAGCTTGTGAGAATGCTTCTGTCTTGTTTTTGTGTGTGGGTGTCCCGTTTCCAACGAATTCCTAGAAGTGGTCCAAATATCCACTTGCACATTCTACAAAAAGAGTGTTTCAAACCTTCTCTGTCAAAAGGAATCTTCAACTCTGTGAGTTGAATGCACACACCACTAAGAAGTTTCGGAGCATGCTTCTGTCTACTTGTTTTGTGAAGATATTTCCTTTCCAGCACAGGCCTCAAAGTGCTCCAAATGTGCACTTGCAGATTCTAGAAAAAGAGTGTTTCCAAACTTCTCTATCAAAAGTCAGGTTCACGTCTCTGAGTTGAGAGCACACATGACAAAGGAGTTTGTGAGAATGCTTCCGTCTCCTTTTGGTGTGAGGATATCCCGTTTCCAGCAAATAGCTCTAAGTGGTCCAAATATCCACATGCAGATTCCACAAAAAGAGGGTTTCAAAACTGCTCTAGCAAAGGGAATGTTCAACTCTGTGAGTTGAATGCACACGTCACAAAGTGCTTTCTGAGAATGCTTCTCTCTAGGGGTTTTGTGAAGAAATTTCCCTTCTCACCAGAGGCCTCAGAGCTCCCCAAATGTCCAATTGCAGATTATACAAAAACAGTGTCTCATGGCTGCTCTAAGAAAGGAATATTCCCCTCTGTGAGTTGAATGCAACCAACACAGAGTAGTTTTTGAGAATGCTTCTTTCTATGTTATATGTGAAGATATTGCCTTTGCGAACATATGCCTCATAGCTTTCCGAATGACCACTTGCATATACTTCAAAAAATGTGTTTCAAAACTGCTCCATGAAAAGAAAAGTTAAACTCCGTGAGTTGAATGCACTTATCACAGAGAAGTTTGTGAGAATGCTACTGTCTAGTTTTCGTCTGAGGGTGTCCCGTTTCCAAAGACTTCCTCTAAGCGGACCAAATTTCCACTTGCAGATTCTACAAAAAGAGTGTTTCAAAATTTCTCTGTCTAAAGGAATGTTCCACAAGGAATATTCAGAGAATGCTTCTGTCTAATTTTGAGGTGAAGATATTTCCTTTCCACCACAGGCCTCAAAGAGCTCCAAATGTCCAGTTGCCGATTCTAGAAAAAGAGTGCTTCAAAGTTGCTCTATCAAAAGAAAGGTTCAGTTCTGTGATCTGAATGCTCACATCACACAGCAGTTTGTGAGAATGCTTCTGTCTTTTTTTGTGTGAGGGTTTCCCGTTTCCAACGAATTCCTAGAAGCCGTCCAAATATCCACTTGCACATTCTATAAAAAGAGTGTTTCAAAACTTCTCTGTCAAAAGGAATGTTCATCGCTGTGAGTTGAATGTACATACCACAAAGAAGTGTCAGATAATCCTTCTGTCTACTTGTTATGTGAAGATATTTCCTTTCCAGCACAGGTCTCAAAGCGCTCCAAATGTACACTTGCAGATTCTAGAAAAAGAGTGTTTCAAAACTGCTCTATCAAAAGTCAGGTTCACATCTCTGAGTTGAGAGCACACATCACAAAGGAGTTTGTGAGAATGCTTCTGTCTCTTTATTATGTGAAGATATCCCGTTTCCAGCAAATTCCCATAAGTGGTCCAAATATCCACATGCAGATTCTACAAAAAGAGTATTTCAAAACTGCTCTAACAAAAGGAATGTTCAACTCAGTGAGTTGAATGCACACATCACAAAGTGGTTTCCGAGAATGCTTCTCTCCAGGTATTTTGTGAAGAAATTTTCCTTTCCACCAGAGGCCTCACAGCTTTCCAAATGTCCAGTTGCAGATTAAACAAAAACAGTGTTTCATGGCTGCTCTAACAAACGGAATAATCCACTCCGTGAGTTGAATGCAACCAACACAAAGTAGTTTCTGGGAATGCTTCTTTCTAGGTTATATGTGAAGATATTGCCTTTTCGAACACAGGCCTCATAGTTTTCTGAATGACCACTTGCATATACTTCCAAAAGTGTGTTTCAAAACTGCTCCATGAAAAGAAAGGTGAAACTCTGTGAGTTGAATGCGCTTATCACAGAGAAGTTTGTGAGAATGCTACTGTCTAGTTTTCGTGTGAGGGTGTCCCGTTTCCAAAGAATTCCTCTAAGCGGTCCCAATTTCCACTTGCATATTCTACAAAAAGAGTGTTTCAAAATTTCTCTGTCTAAAGGAATGTTCAACTCTGTGAGTTGAATGCACACACCACAAAGATGATTCAGAGAATGCTTCTGTCTAGTTTTGATGTGAAGATATTTCCTTTCCACCACAGGCCTAAAAGCGCTCCAAATGTACACTTGCCGATTCTAGAAAAAGTGGGATTCAAAATTGCGCTATCAAAAGAAAGGTTCAGCTCTGTGAGCTGAATGCTCACATCACACAGAAGTTTGTGTGAATGCTACTGTCTAGTTTTCGTCTGAGGGTGTCCCGTTTACAAAGAATTCCCAGAAGCGGTCCAAATTTACACTTGCAGATACTACAAAAAGAGTGTTTCAAAATTTCTCTATCTAAAGGAATGTTCAACACTGTGAGTTGAATGCACACACCACAAAGATGATTCAGAGAATGCTTCTGTCTAGTTTTGAGGTGAGGATATTTCCTTTCCACCACAGGCCTCAAAGCGATCCAAATGTCCACTTGCCGATTCTAGAAAAAGAGTGCTTCCAAGTTGCTCTATCAAAAGAAAGGTTCAGCTCTGTGAGCTGAATGCTCACATCACACAGCAGTTTGTGAGAATGCTTCTGTCTTTTTTTTGCGTGAGGGTGTCCCGTTTCCAACGAATTCCTAGAAGCCGTCCAAATATCCACTTGCACATTCTACAAAAGGAGTGTTTCAAAACTTCTCTGTCAAAAGGAATGTCCAACTCTGTGAGTTGAATTCACGTAAAACCAAGAAGTGTCAGATAATCCTTCTGTCTACTTGTTATGTGAAGATATATCCTTTCCAGCACAGGTCTCAAAGCGCTCCAAATGTACACTTGCAGATTCTAGAGAAAGAGTGTTTCCAAACTGCTCTATCAAAAGTCAGGTTCACATCTCTGAGTTGAGAGCACACATCACCAAGGAGTTTGTGAGAATGCTTCTGTCTCGTTATTATGTGAAGATATCTCGTTTCCAGCAAATTCCTATAAGTGGTCCAAATATCCACATGCAGATTCTACAAAAAGAGTATTTCAAAACTGCTCTAACAAAGGAATGTTCAACTCAGTGAGTTGAATGCACACATCACAAAGTGGTTTCCGAGAATGCTTCTCTCCAGGTATTTTGTGAAGAAATTTCCCTTCTCACTAGAGGCCCCAGAGCTCTCCAAATGTCCAATTGCAGATTATACAAAAGCAGTGTTTCATGGCTGCACTAACAAAAGGAACATTCCCCTCTGTGAGTTGAATGCAACCAACACAGAGTAGTTCTGGGAATGCTTCTTTCTTGATTATATGTGAAGATATGGCCTTTTCGAACACAGGCCTCATAGCTTTCCGAATGACCACTTGCATATACTTCCAAAAGTGTGTTTCCAAACTGCTCCATGAAAAGAAACGTGAAACTCTGTGAGTTGAATGCACTTATCACAGAGAAGTTTGTGAGAATGCTACTGTCTAGTTATCGTGTGAGGGTGTCCCGTTTCCAAAGAATTCCTCTAAGCGGTCCCAATTTCCACTTGCAGATTCTACAAAAAGAGTGTTTCAAAATTTCTCTGTCTAAAGGAATGTTCAACTCTGTGAGTTGAATGCACACACCACAGAGATGATTCAGAGAATGCTTCTGTCTAATTTTGATGTGAAGATATTTCCTTTCCACTACAGGCCTAAAAGCGCTCCAAATGTCCACTTGCCGATTCTAGAAAAAGAGTGTTTCAAAATTGCTCTATCAAAAGAAAGTTTCAGCTCTGTGAGCTGAATGCTCACATCACACAGAAGCTTGTGAGAATGCTTCTGTCTTGTTTTTGTGTGTGGGTGTCCCGTTTCCAACGAATTCCTAGAAGTGGTCCAAATATCCACTTGCACATTCTACAAAAAGAGTGTTTCAAACCTTCTCTGTCAAAAGGAATCTTCAACTCTGTGAGTTGAATGCACACACCACTAAGAAGTTTCGGAGCATGCTTCTGTCTACTTGTTTTGTGAAGATATTTCCTTTCCAGCACAGGCCTCAAAGCGCTCCAAATGTGCACTTGCAGATTCTAGAAAAAGAGTGTTTCCAAACTTCTCTATCAAAAGTCAGGTTCACGTCTCTGAGTTGAGAGCACACATGACAAAGGAGTTTGTGAGAATGCTTCCGTCTCCTTTTGGTGTGAGGATATCCCGTTTCCAGCAAATAGCTCTAAGTGGTCCAAATATCCACATGCAGATTCCACAAAAAGAGGGCTTCAAAACTGCTCTAGCAAAGGGAATGTTCAACTCTGTGAGTTGAATGCACACGTCACAAAGTGCTTTCCGAGAATGCTTCTCTCTAGGGGTTTTGTGAAGAAGTTTCCCTTCCCACCAGAGGCCTCAGAGCTCCCCAAATGTCCAATTGCAGATTATACAAAAACAGTGTTTCATGGCTGCTCTAAGAACGGAATATTCCCCTCTGTGAGTTGAATGCAACCAACACAGAGTAGTTTTTGAGAATGCTTCTTTCTACGTTATATGTGAAGATATTGCCTTTGCGAACATATGCCTCATAGCTTTCCGAATGACCACTTGCATATACTTCAAAAAATGTGTTTCAAAACTGCTCCATGAAAAGAAAAGTTAAACTCCGTGAGTTGAATGCACCTATCGCAGAGAAGTTTGTGAGAATGCTACTGTCTAGTTTTCGTGTGAGGGTGTCCCGTTTCCAAAGACTTCCTCTAAGCGGTCCAAATTTCAACTTGCAGGTTCTACAAAAAGAGTGTTTCAAAATTTCTCTGTCTAAAGGAATGTTCCACAAGGAATATTCAGTGAATGCTTCTGTCTAATTTTGAGGTGAAGATATTTCCTTTCCACCACAGGCCTCAAAGAGCTCCAAATGTCCAGTTGCCGATTCTAGAAAAAGAGTGCTTCAAAGTTGCTCTATCAAAAGAAAGGTTCAGTTCTGTGATCTGAATGCTCACATCACACAGCAGTTTGTGAGAATGCTTCTGTCTTTTTTTGTGTGAGGGTGTCCCGTTTCCAACGAATTCCTAGAAGCCTTCCAAATATCCACTTGCACATTCTATAAAAAGAGTGTTTCAAAACTTCTCTGTCAAAAGGAATGTTCATCGCTGTGAGTTGAATGTACATACCACAAAGAAGTGTCAGATAATCCTTCTGTCTACTTGTTATGTGAAGATATTTCCTTTCCAGCACAGGTCTCAAAGCGCTCCAAATGTACACTTGCAGATTCTAGAAAAAGAGTGTTTCAAAACTGCTCTATCAAAAGTCAGGTTCACATCTCTGAGTTGAGAGCACACATCACAAAGGAGATTGTGAGAATGCTTCTGTCTCTTTATTATGTGAAGATATCCCGTTTCCAGCAAATTCCCATAAGTGGTCCAAATATCCACATGCAGATTCTACAAAAAGAGTATTTCAAGACTGCTCTAACAAAAGGAATGTTCAACTCAGTGAGTTGAATGCACACATCACAAAGTGGTTTCCGAGAATGCTTCTCTCCAGGTATTTTTGAAGAAATTTTCCTTTCCACCAGAGGCCTCAGAGCTTTCCAAATGTCCAATTGCAGATTATACAAAAACAGTGTTTCATGGCTGCTCTAACAAACGGAATAATCCCCTCCGAGAGTTGAATGCAACCAACACAAAGTAGTTTCTGGGAATGCTTCTTCCTAGGTTATATGTGAAGATATTGCCTTTTCGAACACAGGCCTCATAGTTTTCTGAATGACCACTTGCATATACTTCCAAAAGTGTGTTTCAAAACTGCTCCATGAAAATAAACGTGAAACTCTGTGAGTTGAATGCGCTTATCACAGAGAAGTTTGTGAGAATGCTACAGTCTAGTTATCGTGTGAGGGTGTCCCGTTTCCAAAGAATTCCTCTAAGCGGTCCCAATTTCCACTTGCAGATTCTACAAAAAGAGTGTTTCAAAATTTCTCTGTCTAAGGGAATGTTCAACTCTGTGAGTTGAATGCACACACCACAGAGATGATTCAGAGAATGCTTCTGTCTAGTTTTGATGTGAAGATATTTCCTTTCCACTACAGGCCTAAAAGCGCTCCAAATGTCCACTTGCCGATTCTAGAAAAAGAGTGTTTCAAAATTGCTCTATCAAAAGAAAGTTTCAGCTCTGTGAGCTGAATGCTCACATCACACAGAAGCTTGTGAGAATGCTTCTGTCTTGTTTTTGTGTGTGGGTGTCCCGTTTCCAACGAATTCCTAGAAGTGGTCCAAATATCCACTTGCACATTCTACAAAAATAGTGTTTCAAAACTTCTCTGTCAAAAGGAATCTTCAACTCTGTGAGTTGAATGCACACACCATTAAGAAGTTTCGGAGCATGCTTCTGTCTACTTGTTTTGTGAAGATATTTCCTTTCCATCACAGGCCTCAAAGAGCTCCAAATGTGTACTTGCGGATTCTAGAAAAAGAGTGTTTCCAAACTTCTCTATCAAAAGTCAGGTTCACGTCTCTGAGTTGAGAGCACACATGACAAAGGAGTTTGTGAGAATGCTTCCGTCTCCTTTTGCTGTGAGGATATCCCGTTTCCAGTAAATAGCTCTAAGTGGTCCAAATATCCACATGCAGATTCCACAAAAAGAGGGTTTCAAAACTGCTCTAGCAAAGGGAATGTTCAACTCTGTGTGTTGAATGCACACGTCACAAAGTGCTTTCTGAGAATGCTTCTCTCTAGGGGTTTTGTGAAGAAATTTCCCTTCCCACCAGAGGCCTCAGAGCTCCCCAAATGTCCAATTGCAGATTATACAAAAACAGTGTTTCATGGCTGCTCTAAGAAAGGAATATTCCCCTCTGTGAGTTGAATGCAACCAACACAGAGTAGTGTTTGAGAATGCTTCTTTCTATGTTATATGTGAAGATATTGCCTTTGCGAACATATGCCTCATAGCTTTCCGAATGACCACTTGCATATACTTCAAAAAATGTGTTTCAAAACTGCTCCATGAAAAGAAAAGTTAAACTCCGTGAGTTGAATGCACTTATCACAGAGAAGTTTGTGAGAATGCTACTGTCTAGTTTTCGTGTGAGGGTGTCCCGTTTCCAAAGACTTCCTCTAAGCGGTCCAAATTTCCACTTGCAGATTCTACAAAAAGAGTGTTTCAAAATTTCTCTGTCTAAAGGAATGTTCCACAAGGAATATTCAGAGAATGCTTCTGTCTAATTTTGAGGTGAAGATATTTCCTTTCCACCACAGACCTCAAAGAGCTCCAAATGTCCAGTTGCCGATTCTAGAAAAAGAGTGCTTCAAAGTTGCTCTATCAAAAGAAAGGTTCAGTTCTGTGATCTGAATGCTCACATCACACAGCAGTTTGTGAGAATGCTTCTGTCTTTTTTTGTGTGAGGGTGTCCCGTTTCCAACGAATTCCTAGAAGCCCTCCAAATATCCACTTGCACATTCTATAAAAAGAGTGTTTCAAAACTTCTCTGTCAAAAGGGATGTTCATCGCTGTGAGTTGAATGTACATACCACAAAGAAGTGTCAGATAATCCTTCTGTCTACTTGTTATGTGAAGATATTTCCTTTCCAGCACAGGTCTCAAAGCGCTCCAAATGTACACTTGCAGATACTAGAAAAAGAGTGTTTCAAAACTGCTCTATCAAAAGTCAGGTTCACATCTCTGAGTTGAGAGCACACATCACAAAGGAGTTTGTGAGAATGCTTCTGTCTCTTTATTATGTGAAGATATCCCGTTTCCAGCAAATTCCCAAAAGTGGTCCAAATATCCACATGCAGATTCTACAAAAAGAGTATTTCAAAACTGCTCTAACAAAAGGAATGTTCAACTCAGTGAGTTGAATGCACACATCACAAAGTCGTTTCCGAGAATGCTTCTCTCCAGGTATTTTTTCAAGAAATTTTCCTTTCCACCAGAGGCCTCAGAGCTTTCCAAATGTCCAATTGCAGATTATACAAAAACAGTGTTTCATGGCTGCTCTAACAAACGGAATAATCCCCTCCGTGAGTTGAATGCAACCAACACAAAGTAGTTTCTGGGATTGCTTCTTTCTAGGTTATATGTGAAGATATTGCCTTTTCGAACGCAGGCCTCATAGTTTTCCCAATGACCACTTGCATATACTTCCAAAAGTGTGTTTCAAAACTGCTCCATGAAAAGAAACGTGAAACTCTGTGAGTTGAATGCGCTTATCACAGAGAAGTTTGTGAGAATGCTACTGTCTAGTTTTCGTGTGAGGGTGTCCCGTTTCCAAAGAATTCCTCTAAGCGGTCCCAATTTCCACTTGCAGATTCTACAAAAAGAGTGTTTCAAAATTTCTCTGTCTAAAGGAATGTTCAACTCTGTGAGTTGAATGCACACACCACAAAGATGATTCAGAGAATGCTTCTGTCTAGTTTTGATGTGAAGATATTTCCTTTCCACTACAGGCCTAAAAGCGCTCCAAATGTCCACTTGCCGATTCTAGAAAAAGAGTGTTTCAAAATTGCTCTATCAAAAGAAAGTTTCAGCTCTCTGAGCTGAATGCTCACATCACACAGAAGCTTGTGAGAATGCTTCTGTCTTGTTTTTGTGTGTGGGTGACCCGTTTCCAACGAATTCCTAGAAGTGGTCCAAGTATCCACTTGCACATTCTACAAAAATAGTGTTTCAAATCTTCTCTGTCAAAAGGAATCTTCAACTCTGTGAGTTGAATGCACACACCACTAAGAGGTTTCGGAGCATGCTTCTGTCTACATGTTTTGTGAAGATATTTCCTTTCCAGCACAGGCCTGAAAGCGCTCCAAATGTGCACTTGCAGATTCTAGAAAAAGAGTGTTTCCAAACTTCTCTATCAAAAGTCAGGTTCACGTCTCTGTGTTGAGAGCACACATGACAAAGGAGTTTGTGAGAATGCTTCCGTCTCCTTTTGGTGTGAGGATATCCCGTTTCCAGTAAATAGCTCTAAGTGGTCCAAATATCCACATGCAGATTCCACAAAAGAGGGCTTCAAAACTGCTCTAGCAAAGGGAATGTTCAACTCTGTGAGTTGAATGCACACGTCACAAAGTGCTTTCCGAGAATGCTTCTCTCTAGGGGTTTTGTGAAGAAGTTTCCCTTCCCACCAGAGGCCTCAGAGCTCCACAAATGTCCAATTGCAGATTATACAAAAACAGTGTTTCATGGCTGCTCTAAGAACGGAATATTCCCCTCTGTGAGTTGAATGCAACCAACACAGAGTAGTTTTTGAGAATGCTTCTTTCTACGTTATATGTGAAGATATTGCCTTTGCGAACATATGCCTCATAGCTTTCCGAATGACCACTTGCATATACTTCAAAAAATGTGTTTCAAAACTGCTCCATGAAAAGAAAAGTTAAACTCCGTGAGTTGAATGCACCTATCGCAGAGAAGTTTGTGAGAATGCTACTGTCTAGTTTTCGTGTGAGGGTGTCCCGTTTCCAAAGACTTCCTCTAAGCGGTCCAAATTTCAACTTGCAGGTTCTACAAAAAGAGTGTTTCAAAATTTCTCTGTCTAAAGGAATGTTCCACAAGGAATATTCAGTGAATGCTTCTGTCTAATTTTGAGGTGAAGATATTTCCTTTCCACCACAGGCCTCAAAGAGCTCCAAATGTCCAGTTGCCGATTCTAGAAAAAGAGTGCTTCAAAGTTGCTCTATCAAAAGAAAGGTTCAGTTCTGTGATCTGAATGCTCACATCACACAGCAGTTTGTGAGAATGCTTCTGTCTTTTTTGTGTGAGGGTGTCCCGTTTCCAACGAATTCCTAGAAGCCTTCCAAATATCCACTTGCACATTCTATAAAAAGAGTGTTTCAAAACTTCTCTGTCAAAAGGAATGTTCATCGCTGTGAGTTGAATGTACATACCACAAAGAAGTGTCAGATAATCCTTCTGTCTACTTGTTATGTGAAGATATTTCCTTTCCAGCACAGGTCTCAAAGCGCTCCAAATGTACACTTGCAGATTCTAGAAAAAGAGTGTTTCAAAACTACTCTATCAAAAGTCAGGTTCACATCTCTGAGTTGAGAGCACACATCACAAAGGAGTTTGTGAGAATGCTTCTGTCTCTTTATTATGTGAAGATATCCCGTTTCCAGCAAATTCCCATAAGTGGTCCAAATATCCACATGCAGATTCTACAAAAAGAGTATTTCAAGACTGCTCTAACAAAAGGAATGTTCAACTCAGTGAGTTGAATGCACACATCACAAAGTGGTTTCCGAGAATGCTTCTCTCCAGGTATTTTTGAAGAAATTTTCCTTTCCACCAGAGGCCTCAGAGCTTTCCAAATGTCCAATTGCAGATTATACTAAAACAGTGTTTCATGGCTGCTCTAACAAACGGAATAATCCCCTCCGAGAGTTGAATGCAACCAACACAAAGTAGTTTCTAGGAATGCTTCTTCCTAGGTTATATGTGAAGATATTGCCTTTTCGAACACAGGCCTCATAGTTTTCTGAATGACCACTTGCATATACTTCCAAAAGTGTGTTTCAAAACTGCTCCATGAAAAGAAACGTTAAACTCTGTGAGTTGAATGCACTTATCACAGAGAAGTTTGTGAGAATGCTACTGTTTAGTTATCGTGTGAGGGTGTCCCGTTTCCAAAGAATTCCTCTAAGCAGTCCCAATTTCCACTTGCAGATTCTACAAAAACAGTGTTTCAAAATTTCTCTGTCTAAAGGAATGTTCAACTCTGTGAGTTGAATGCACACACCACAAAGGTGATTCAGAGAATGCTTCTGTCTAGTTTTGATGTGAAGATATTTCCTTTCCACTACAGGCCTAAAAGCGCTCCAAATGTCCACTTGCCGATTCTAGAAAAAGAGTGTTTCAAAATTGCTCAACCAAAAGAAAGTTTCAGCTCTGTGAGCTGAATGCTCACATCACACAGAAGCTTGTGAGAATGCTTCTGTCTTGTTTTTGCGTGAGGGTGTCCCGTTTCCAACGAATTCCTAGAAGCCGTCCAAATATCCACTTGCACATTCTACAAAAGGAGTGTTTCACCTTCTCTGTCAAATGGAATGTCCAACTCTGTGAGTTGAATGCACATAAATCCAAGTAGTGTCAGATAATCCTTCTGTCTACTTGTTATGTGAAGATATATCCTTTCCAGCACAGGTCTCAAAGCGCTCCAAATGTACACTTGCAGATTCTAGAAAAAGAGTGTTTCCAAACTGCTCTATCAAAAGTCAGGTTCACATCTCTGAGTTGAGAGCACACATCACAAAGGAGTTTGTGAGAATGCTTCTGTCTCGTTATTATGTGAAGATATCTCGTTTCCAGCAAATTCCTATAAGTGGTCCAAATATCCACATGCAGATTCTACAAAAAGAGTATTTCCAAACTGCTCTAACAAAGGAATGTTCAACTCAGTGTGTTGAATGCACACATCACAAAGTGGTTTCCGAGAATGCTTCTCTCTAAGTGTTTTGTGAAGAAATTTCCCTTCTCACTAGAGGCCCCAGAGCTCTCCAAATGTCCAATTGCAGATTATACAAAAGCAGTGTTTCATGGCTGCACTAACAAAAGGAACATTCCCCTCTGTGAGTTGAATGCAACCAACACAGAGTAGTTCTGGGAATGCTTCTTTCTTGATTATATGTGAAGATATTGCCTTTTCGAACACAGGCCTCATAGCTGTGTTCCGAATGACCACTTGCATATACTTCCAAAAGTGTGTTTCCAAACTGCTCCATGAAAAGAAACGTGAAACTCTGTGAGTTGAATGCACTTATCACAGAGAAGTTTGTGAGAATGCTACTGTCTAGTTATCGTGTGAGGGTGTCCCGTTTCCAAAGAATTCCTCTAAGCGGTCCCAATTTCCACTTGCAGATTCTACAAAAAGAGTGTTTCAAAATTTCTCTGTCTAAAGGAATTTTCAACTCTGTGAGCTGAATGCACACACCACATAGATGATTCAGAGAATGCTTCTGTATAGTTTTGATGTGAAGATATTTCCTTTCCACTACAGGCCTAAAAGCGCTCCAAATGTCCACTTGCCGATTCTAGAAAAAGAGTGTTTCAAAATTGCTCTATCAAAAGAAAGGTTCAGCTCTGTGAGCTGAATGCTCACATCACACAGAAGCTTGTGAGAATGCTTCTGTCTTGTTTTTGTGTGTGGGTGTCCCGTTTCCAACGAATTCCTAGAAGTGGTCCAAATATCCACTTGCACATTCTACAAAAAGAGTGTTTCAAACCTTCTCTGTCAAAAGGAATCTTCAACTCTGTGAGTTGAATGCACACACCACAAAGAAGTGTCAGATAATCCTTCTGTCTACTTGTTATGTGAAGATATTTCCTTTCCAGCACGGGTCTCAAAGCGCTCCAAATGTACACTTGCAGATTCTAGAAAAAGAGAGTTTCAAAACTGCTCTATCAAAAGTCAGGTTCACATCTCTGAGTTGAGAGCACACATCACAAAGGAGTTTGTGAGAATGCTTCTGTCTCGTTATTATGTGAAGATATCTCGTTTCCAGCAAATTCCTATAAGTGGTCCAAATATCCACATGCAGATTCTACAAAAAGAGTATTTCCAAACTGCTCTAACAAAGGAATGTTCAACTCAGTGTGTTGAATGCACACATCACAAAGTGGTTTCCGAGAATGCTTCTCTCTAAGTATTTTGTGAAGAAATTTCCCTTCTCATTAGAGGCCTCAGAGCTCTCCAATTGTCCAATTGCAGATTATACAAAAGCAGTGTTTCATGGCTGCACTAACAAAAGGAACATTCCCCTCTGTGAGTTGAATGCAACCAACACAGAGTAGTTCTGGTAATGCTTCTTTCTTGATTATATGTGAAGATATTTCCTTTTCGAACACAGGCCTCATAGCTTTCCGAATGACCACTTGCATATACTTCCAAAAGTGTGTTTCAAAACTGCTCCATGAAAAGAAACGTTAAACCCTGTGAGTTGAATGCACTTATCACAGAGAAGTTTGTGAGAATGCTACTGTCTAGTTATAGTGTGAGGGTGTCCCGTTTCCAAAGAATTCCTCTAAGCAGTCCCAATTTCCACTTGCAGATTCTACAAAAAGAGTGTTTCAAAATTTCTCTGTCTAAAGGAATGTTCAAC
Source organism: Pongo abelii (assembly GCF_028885655.2). Taxonomy (NCBI): domain Eukaryota; kingdom Metazoa; phylum Chordata; class Mammalia; order Primates; family Hominidae; genus Pongo; species Pongo abelii. The sequence goes on along the minus strand of NC_072005.2, from coordinate 32,544,768 downwards.
TCTGTGAGTTGAATGCACACACCACAAAGGTGATTCAGAGAATGCTTCTGTCTAGTTTTGATGTGAAGATATTTCCTTTCCACTACAGGCCTAAAAGCGCTCCAAATGTCCACTTGCCGATTCTAGAAAAAGAGTGTTTCAAAATTGCTCTATCAAAAGAAAGTTTCAGCTCTGTGAGCTGAATGCTCACATCACACAGAAGCTTGTGAGAATGCTTCTGTCTTGTTTTTGTGTGTGGGTGTCCCGTTTCCAACGAATTCCTAGAAGTGGTCCAAATATCCACTTGCACATTCTACAAAAAGAGTGTTTCAAACCTTCTCTGTCAAAAGGAATCTTCAACTCTGTGAGTTGAATGCACACACCACTAAGAAGTTTCGGAGCATGCTTCTGTCTACTTGTTTTGTGAAGATATTTCCTTTCCAGCACAGGCCTCAAAGTGCTCCAAATGTGCACTTGCAGATTCTAGAAAAAGAGTGTTTCCAAACTTCTCTATCAAAAGTCAGGTTCACGTCTCTGAGTTGAGAGCACACATGACAAAGTAGTTTGTGAGAATGCTTCCGTCTCCTTTTGGTGTGAGGATATCCCGTTTCCAGCAAATAGCTCTAAGTGGTCCAAATATCCACATGCAGATTCCACAAAAAGAGGGTTTCAAAACTGCTCTAGCAAAGGGAATGTTCAACTCTGTGAGTTGAATGCACACGTCACAAAGTGCTTTCTGAGAATGCTTCTCTCTAGGGGTTTTGTGAAGAAATTTCCCTTCCCACCAGAGGCCTCAGAGCTCCCCAAATGTCCAATTGTAGATTATACAAAAACAGTGTTTCATGGCTGCTTTAAGAAAGGAATATTCCCCTCTGTGAGTTGAATGCAACCAACACAGAGTAGTTTTTGAGAATGCTTCTTTCTATGTTATATGTGAAGATATTGCCTTTGCGAATATATGCCTCATAGCTTTCCGAATGACCACTTGCATATACTTCAAAAAATGTGTTTCAAAACTGCTCCATGAAAAGAAAAGTTAAACTCCGTGAGTTGAATGCACTTATCACAGAGAAGTTTGTGAGAATGCTACTGTCTAGTTTTCGTGTGAGGGTGTCCCGTTTCCAAAGACTTCCTCTAAGCGGACCAAATTTCCACTTGCAGATTCTACAAAAAGAGTGTTTCAAAATTTCTCTGTCTAAAGGAATGTTCCACAAGGAATATTCAGTGAATGCTTCTGTCTAATTTTGAGGTGAAGATATTTCCTTTCCACCACAGGCCTCAAAGAGCTCCAAATGTCCAGTTGCCGATTCTAGAAAAAGAGTGCTTCAAAGTTGCTCTATCAAAAGAAAGGTTCAGTTCTGTGATCTGAATGCTCACATCACACAGCAGTTTGTGAGAATGCTTCTGTCTTTTTTTGTGTGAGGGTGTCCCGTTTCCAACGAATTCCTAGAAGCCTTCCAAATATCCACTTGCACATTCTATAAAAAGAGTGTTTCAAAACTTCTCTGTCAAAAGGAATGTTCATCGCTGTGAGTTGAATGTACATACCACAAAGAAGTGTCAGATAATCCTTCTGTCCACTTGTTATGTGAAGATATTTCCTTTCCAGCACAGGTCTCAAAGCGCTCCAAATGTACACTTGCAGATTCTAGAAAAAGAGTGTTTCAAAACTGCTCTATCAAAAGTCAGGTTCACATCTCTGAGTTGAGAGCACACATCACAAAGGAGTTTGTGAGAATGCTTCTGTCTCTTTATTATGTGAAGATATCCCGTTTCCAGCAAATTCCCATAAGTGGTCCAAATATCCACATGCAGATTCTACAAAAAGAGTATTTCAAAACTGCTCTAACAAAAGGAATGTTCAACTCAGTGAGTTGAATGCACACATCACAAAGTGGTTTCCGAGAATGCTTCTCTCCAGGTATTTTTGAAGAAATTTTCCTTTCCACCAGAGGCCTCAGAGCTTTCCAAATGTCCAATTGCAGATTATACAAAAACAGTGTTTCATGGCTGCTCTAACAAACGGAATAATCCCCTCCGAGAGTTGAATGCAACCAACACAAAGTAGTTTCTAGGAATGCTTCTTCCTAGGTTATATGTGAAGATATTGCCTTTTCGAACACAGGCCTCATAGCTTTCCGAATGACCACTTGCATATACTTCCAAAAGTGTGTTTCCAAACTGCTCCATGAAAAGAAACGTTAAACTCTGTGAGTTGAATGCACTTATCACAGAGAAGTTTGTGAGAATGCTACTGTCTAGTTATCGTGTGAGGGTGTCCCGTTTCCAAAGAATTCCTCTAAGCGGTCCCAATTTCCACTTGCAGATTCTACAAAAAGAGTGTTTCAAAATTTCTCTGTCTAAGGGAATGTTCAACTCTGTGAGTTGAATGCACACACCACAGAGATGATTCAGAGAATGCTTCTGTCTAGTTTTGATGTGAAGATATTTCCTTTCCACTACAGGCCTAAAAGCGCTCCAAATGTCCACTTGCCGATTCTAGAAAAAGAGTGTTTCAAAATTGCTCTATCAAAAGAAAGTTTCAGCTCTGTGAGCTGAATGCTCACATCACACAGAAGCTTGTGAGAATGCTTCTGTCTTGTTTTTGTGTGTGGGTGTCCCGTTTCCAACGAATTCCTAGAAGTGGTCCAAATATCCACTTGCACATTCTACAAAAATAGTGTTTCAAAACTTCTCTGTCAAAAGGAATCTTCAACTCTGTGAGTTGAATGCACACACCATTAAGAAGTTTCGGAGCATGCTTCTGTCTACTTGTTTTGTGAAGATATTTCCTTTCCAGCACAGGCCTCAAAGAGCTCCAAATGTGCACTTGCGGATTCTAGAAAAAGAGTGTTTCCAAACTTCTCTATCAAAAGTCAGGTTCACGTCTCTGAGTTGAGAGCACACATGACAAAGGAGTTTGTGAGAATGCTTCCGTCTCCTTTTGCTGTGAGGATATCCCGTTTCCAGTAAATAGCTCTAAGTGGTACAAATATCCACATGCAGATTCCACAAAAAGAGGGTTTCAAAACTGCTCTAGCAAAGGGAATGTTCAACTCTGTGTGTTGAATGCACACGTCACAAAGTGCTTTCTGAGAATGCTTCTCTCTAGGGGTTTTGTGAAGAAATTTCCCTTCCCACCAGAGGCCTCAGAGCTCCCCAAATGTCCAATTGCAGATTATACAAAAACAGTGTTTCATGGCTGCTCTAAGAAAGGAATATTCCCCTCTGTGAGTTGAATGCAACCAACACAGAGTAGTGTTTGAGAATGCTTCTTTCTATGTTATATGTGAAGATATTGCCTTTGCGAACATATGCCTCATAGCTTTCCGAATGACCACTTGCATATACTTCAAAAAATGTGTTTCGAAACTGCTCCATGAAAAGAAAAGTTAAACTCCGTGAGTTGAATGCACTTATCACAGAGAAGTTTGTGAGAATGCTACTGTCTAGTTTTCGTGTGAGGGTGTCCCGTTTCCAAAGACTTCCTCTAAGCGGTCCAAATTTCCACTTGCAGATTCTACAAAAAGAGTGTTTCAAAATTTCTCTGTCTAAAGGAATGTTCCACAAGGAATATTCAGAGAATGCTTCTGTCTAATTTTGAGGTGAAGATATTTCCTTTCCACCACAGGCCTCAAAGAGCTCCAAATGTCCAGTTGCCGATTCTAGAAAAAGAGTGCTTCAAAGTTGCTCTATCAAAAGAAAGGTTCAGTTCTGTGATCTGAATGCTCACATCACACAGCAGTTTGTGAGAATGCTTCTGTCTTTTTTTGTGTGAGGGTTTCCCGTTTCCAACGAATTCCTAGAAGCCGTCCAAATATCCACTTGCACATTCTATAAAAAGAGTGTTTCAAAACTTCTCTGTCAAAAGGAATGTTCATCGCTGTGAGTTGAATGTACATACCACAAAGAAGTGTCAGATAATCCTTCTGTCTACTTGTTATGTGAAGATATTTCCTTTCCAGCACAGGTCTCAAAGCGCTCCTAATGTACACTTGCAGATTCTAGAAAAAGAGTGTTTCAACACTGCTCTATCAAAAGTCAGGTTCACATCTCTGAGTTGAGAGCACACATCACAAAGGAGTTTGTGAGAATGCTTCTGTCTCTTTATTATGTGAAGATATCCCGTTTCCAGCAAATTCCCATAAGTGGTCCAAATATCCACATGCAGATTCTACAAAAAGAGTATTTCAAAACTGCTGTAACAAAAGGAATGTTCAACTCAGTGAGTTGAATGCACACATCACAAAGTGGTTTCCGAGAATGCTTCTCTCCAGGTATTTTGTGAAGAAATTTTCCTTTCCACCAGAGGCCTCAGAGCTTTCCAAATGTCCAATTGCAGATTATACAAAAACAGTGTTTCATGGCTGCTCTAACAAACGGAATAATCCCCTCCGTGAGTTGAATGCAACCAACACAAAGTAGTTTCTGGGAATGCTTCTTTCTAGGTTATATGTGAAGATATTGCCTTTTCGAACACAGGCCTCATAGTTTTCCGAATGACCACTTGCATATACTTCCAAAAGTGTGTTTCAAAACTGCTCCATGAAAAGAAACGTGAAACTCTGTGAGTTGAATGCGCTTATCACAGAGAAGTTTGTGAGAATGCTACTGTCTAGTTTTCGTGTGAGGGTGTCCCGTTTCCAAAGAATTCCTCTAAGCGGTCCCAATTTCCACTTGCAGATTCTACAAAAAGAGTGTTTCAAAATTTCTCTGTCTAAAAGAATGTTCAACTCTGTGAGTTGAATGCCCACACCACAAAGATGATTCAGAGAATGCTTCTGTCTAGTTTTGATGTGAAGATATTTCCTTTCCACCACAGGCCTAAAAGCACTCCAAATGTCCACTTGCCAATTCTAGGAAAAGTGTGTTTCAAAATTGCGCTATGAAAAGAAAGGTTCAGCTCTGTGAGCTGAATGCTCACATCACACAGAAGTTTGTGTGAATGCTACTGTCTAGTTTTCGTCTGAGGTTGTCCCGTTTACAAAGAATTCCCAGAAGCGGTCCAAATTTACACTTCCAGATACTACAAAAGAGTGTTTCAAAATTTCTCTTTCTAAAGGAATGTTCAACACTGTGAGTTGAATGCACACACCACAAAGATGATTCAGAGAATGCTTCTGTCTAGTTTTGAGGTGAAGATATTTCCTTTCCACCACAGGCCTCAAAGCGATCCAAATGTCCACTTGCCGATTCTAGAAAAAGAGTGCTTCCAAGTTGCTCTATCAAAAGAAAGGTTCAGCTCTGTGAGCTGAATGCTCACATCACACAGCAGTTTGTGAGAATGCTTCTGTCTTTTTTTTGCGTGAGGGTGTCCCGTGTCCAACGAATTCCTAGAAGCCGTCCAAATATCCACTTGCACATTCTACAAAAGGAGTGTTTCAAAACTTCTCTGTCAAAAGGAATGTCCAACTCTGTGAGTTGAATGCACATAAAACAAAGAAGTGTCAGATAATCCTTCTGTCTACTTGTTATGTGAAGATATATCCTTTCCAGCACAGGTCTCAAAGCGCTCCAAATGTACACTTGCAGATTTTAGAAAAAGAGTGTTTCCAAACTGCTCTATCAAAAGTCAGGTTCACATCTCTGAGTTGAGAGCACACATCACCAAGGAGTTTGTGAGAATGCTTCTGTCTCGTTATTATGTGAAGATATCTCGTTTCCAGCAAATTCCTATAAGTGGTCCAAATATCCACATGCAGATTCTACAAAAAGAGTATTTCAAAACTGCTCTAACAAAGGAATGTTCAACTCAGTGAGTTGAATGCACACATCACAAAGTGGTTTCCGAGAATGCTTCTCTCCAGGTATTTTGTGAAGAAATTTCCCTTCTCACTAGAGGCCCCAGAGCTCTCCAAATGTCCAATTGCAGATTATACAAAAGCAGTGTTTCATGGCTGCACTAACAAAAGGAACATTCCCCTCTGTGAGTTGAATGCAACCAACACAGAGTAGTTCTGGGAATGCTTCTTTCTTGATTATATGTGAAGATATGGCCTTTTCGAACACAGGCCTCATAGCTTTCCGAATGACCACTTGCATATACTTCCAAAAGTGTGTTTCCAAACTGCTCCATGAAAAGAAACGTGAAACTCTGTGAGTTGAATGCACTTATCACAGAGAAGTTTGTGAGAATGCTACTGTCTAGTTATCGTGTGAGGGTGTCCCGTTTCCAAAGAATTCCTCTAAGCGGTCCCAATTTCCACTTGCAGATTCTACAAAAAGAGTGTTTCAAAATTTCTCTGTCTAAAGGAATGTTCAACTCTGTGAGTTGAATGCACACACCACAGAGATGATTCAGAGAATGCTTCTGTCTAATTTTGATGTAAAGATATTTCCTTTCCACTACAGGCCTAAAAGCACTCCAAATGTCCACTTGCCGATTCTAGAAAAAGAGTGTTTCAAAATTGCTCTATCAAAAGAAAGTTTCAGCTCTGTGAGCTGAATGCTCACATCACACAGAAGCTTGTGAGAATGCTTCTGTCTTGTTTTTGTGTGTGGGTGTCCCGTTTCCAACGAATTCCTAGAAGTGGTCCAAATATCCACTTGCACATTCTACAAAAAGAGTGTTTCAAACCTTCTCTGTCAAAAGGAATCTTCAACTCTGTGAGTTGAATGCACACACCACTAAGAAGTTTCGGAGCATGCTTCTGTCTACTTGTTTTGTGAAGATATTTCCTTTCCAGCACAGGCCTCAAAGCGCTCCAAATGTGCACTTGCAGATTCTAGAAAAAGAGTGTTTCCAAACTTCTCTATCAAAAGTCAGGTTCACGTCTCTGAGTTGAGAGCACACATGACAAAGGAGTTTGTGAGAATGCTTCCGTCTCCTTTTGGTGTGAGGATATCCCGTTTCCAGCAAATAGCTCTAAGTGGTCCAAATATCCACATGCAGATTCCACAAAAAGAGGGCTTCAAAACTGCTCTAGCAAAGGGAATGTTCAACTCTGTGAGTTGAATGCACACGTCACAAAGTGCTTTCCGAGAATGCTTCTCTCTAGGGGTTTTGTGAAGAAGTTTCCCTTCCCACCAGAGGCCTCAGAGCTCCCCAAATGTCCAATTGCAGATTATACAAAAACAGTGTTTCATGGCTGCTCTAAGAACGGAATATTCCCCTCTGTGAGTTGAATGCAACCAACACAGAGTAGTTTTTGAGAATGCTTCTTTCTACGTTATATGTGAAGATATTGCCTTTGCGAACATATGCCTCATAGCTTTCCGAATGACCACTTGCATATACTTCAAAAAATGTGTTTCAAAACTGCTCCATGAAAAGAAAAGTTAAACTCCGTGAGTTGAATGCACCTATCGCAGAGAAGTTTGTGAGAATGCTACTGTCTAGTTTTCGTGTGAGGGTGTCCCGTTTCCAAAGACTTCCTCTAAGCGGTCCAAATTTCAACTTGCAGGTTCTACAAAAAGAGTGTTTCAAAATTTCTCTGTCTAAAGGAATGTTCCACAAGGAATATTCAGTGAATGCTTCTGTCTAATTTTGAGGTGAAGATATTTCCTTTCCACCACAGGCCTCAAAGAGCTCCAAATGTCCAGTTGCCGATTCTAGAAAAAGAGTGCTTCAAAGTTGCTCTATCAAAAGAAATGTTCAGTTCTGTGATCTGAATGCACACATCACACAGCAGTTTGTGAGAATGCTTCTGTCTTTTTTTGTGTGAGGGTGTCCCGTTTCCAACGAATTCCTAGAAGCCTTCCAAATATCCACTTGCACATTCTATAAAAAGAGTGTTTCAAAACTTCTCTGTCAAAAGGAATGTTCATCGCTGTGAGTTGAATGTACATACCACAAAGAAGTGTCAGATAATCCTTCTGTCTACTTGTTATGTGAAGATATTTCCTTTCCAGCACAGGTCTCAAAGCGCTCCAAATGTACACTTGCAGATTCTAGAAAAAGAGTGTTTCAAAACTGCTCTATCAAAAGTCAGGTTCACATCTCTGAGTTGAGAGCACACATCACAAAGGAGTTTGTGAGAATGCTTCTGTCTCTTTATTATGTGAAGATATCCCGTTTCCAGCAAATTCCCATAAGTGGTCCAAATATCCACATGCAGATTCTACAAAAAGAGTATTTCAAAACTGCTCTAACAAAAGGAATGTTCAACTCAGTGAGTTGAATGCACACATCACAAAGTGGTTTCCGAGAATGCTTCTCTCCAGGTATTTTTGAAGAAATTTTCCTTTCCACCAGAGGCCTCAGAGCTTTCCAAATGTCCAATTGCAGATTATACAAAAACAGTGTTTCATGGCTGCTCTAACAAACGGAATAATCCCCTCCGAGAGTTGAATGCAACCAACACAAAGTAGTTTCTGGGAATGCTTCTTCCTAGGTTATATGTGAAGATATTGCCTTTTCGAACACAGGCCTCATAGTTTTCTGAATGACCACTTGCATATACTTCCAAAAGTGTGTTTCAAAACTGCTCCATGAAAAGAAACGTGAAACTCTGTGAGTTGAATGCGCTTATCACAGAGAAGTTTGTGAGAATGCTACTGTCTAGTTATCGTGTGAGGGTGTCCCGTTTCCAAAGAATTCCTCTAAGCGGTCCCAATTTCCACTTGCAGATTCTACAAAAAGAGTGTTTCAAAATTTCTCTGTCTAAGGGAATGTTCAACTCTGTGAGTTGAATGCACACACCACAGAGATGATTCAGAGAATGCTTCTGTCTAGTTTTGATGTGAAGATATTTCCTTTCCACTACAGGCCTAAAAGCGCTCCAAATGTCCACTTGCCGATTCTAGAAAAAGAGTGTTTCAAAATTGCTCTATCAAAAGAAAGTTTCAGCTCTGTGAGCTGAATGCTCACATCACACAGAAGCTTGTGAGAATGCTTCTGTCTTGTTTTTGTGTGTGGGTGTCCCGTTTCCAACGAATTCCTAGAAGTGGTCCAAATATCCACTTGCACATTCTACAAAAATAGTGTTTCAAAACTTCTCTGTCAAAAGGAATCTTCAACTCTGTGAGTTGAATGCACACACCATTAAGAAGTTTCGGAGCATGCTTCTGTCTACTTGTTTTGTGAAGATATTTCCTTTCCATCACAGGCCTCAAAGAGCTCCAAATGTGTACTTGCGGATTCTAGAAAAAGAGTGTTTCCAAACTTCTCTATCAAAAGTCAGGTTCACGTCTCTGAGTTGAGAGCACACATGACAAAGGAGTTTGTGAGAATGCTTCCGTCTCCTTTTGCTGTGAGGATATCCCTTTTCCAGTAAATAGCTCTAAGTGGTCCAAATATCCACATGCAGATTCCACAAAAAGAGGGTTTCAAAACTGCTCTAGCAAAGGGAATGTTCAACTCTGTGAGTTGAATGCACACGTCACAAAGTGCTTTCTGAGAATGCTTCTCTCTAGGGGTTTTGTGAAGAAATTTCCCTTCCCACCAGAGGCCTCAGAGCTCCCCAAATGTCCAATTGCAGATTATACAAAAACAGTGTTTCATGGCTGCTCTAAGAAAGGAATATTCCCCTCTGTGAGTTGAATGCAACCAACACAGAGTAGTGTTTGAGAATGCTTCTTTCTATGTTATATGTGAAGATATTGCCTTTGCGAACATATGCCTCATAGCTTTCCGAATGACCACTTGCATATACTTCAAAAAATGTGTTTCAAAACTGCTCCATGAAAAGAAAAGTTAAACTCCGTGAGTTGAATGCACTTATCACAGAGAAGTTTGTGAGAATGCTACTGTCTAGTTTTCGTGTGAGGGTGTCCCGTTTCCAAAGACTTCCTCTAAGCGGTCCAAATTTCCACTTGCAGATTCTACAAAAAGAGTGTTTCAAAATTTCTCTGTCTAAAGGAATGTTCCACAAGGAATATTCAGAGAATGCTTCTGTCTAATTTTGAGGTGAAGATATTTCCTTTCCACCACAGACCTCAAAGAGCTCCAAATGTCCAGTTGCCGATTCTAGAAAAAGAGTGCTTCAAAGTTGCTCTATCAAAAGAAAGGTTCAGTTCTGTGATCTGAATGCTCACATCACACAGCAGTTTGTGAGAATGCTTCTGTCTTTTTTTGTGTGAGGGTGTCCCGTTTCCAACGAATTCCTAGAAGCCCTCCAAATATCCACTTGCACATTCTATAAAAAGAGTGTTTCAAAACTTCTCTGTCAAAAGGGATGTTCATCGCTGTGAGTTGAATGTACATACCACAAAGAAGTGTCAGATAATCCTTCTGTCTACTTGTTATGTGAAGATATTTCCTTTCCAGCACAGGTCTCAAAGCGCTCCAAATGTACACTTGCAGATACTAGAAAAAGAGTGTTTCAAAACTGCTCTATCAAAAGTCAGGTTCACATCTCTTAGTTGAGAGCACACATCACAAAGGAGTTTGTGAGAATGCTTCTGTCTCTTTATTATGTGAAGATATCCCGTTTCCAGCAAATTCCCATAAGTGGTCCAAATATCCACATGCAGATTCTACAAAAAGAGTATTTCAAAACTGCTCTAACAAAAGGAATGTTCAACTCAGTGAGTTGAATGCACACATCACAAAGTCGTTTCCGAGAATGCTTCTCTCCAGGTATTTTTTGAAGAAATTTTCCTTTCCACCAGAGGCCTCAGAGCTTTCCAAATGTCCAATTGCAGATTATACAAAAACAGTGTTTCATGGCTGCTCTAACAAACGGAATAATCCCCTCCGTGAGTTGAATGCAACCAACACAAAGTAGTTTCTGGGATTGCTTCTTTCTAGGTTATATGTGAAGATATTGCCTTTTCGAACACAGGCCTCATAGTTTTCCCAATGACCACTTGCATATACTTCCAAAAGTGTGTTTCAAAACTGCTCCATGAAAAGAAACGTGAAACTCTGTGAGTTGAATGCGCTTATCACAGAGAAGTTTGTGAGAATGCTACTGTCTAGTTTTCGTGTGAGGGTGTCCCGTTTCCAAAGAATTCCTCTAAGCGGTCCCAATTTCCACTTGCAGATTCTACAAAAAGAGTGTTTCAAAATTTCTCTGTCTAAAGGAATGTTCAACTCTGTGAGTTGAATGCACACACCACAAAGATGATTCAGAGAATGCTTCTGTCTAGTTTTGATGTGAAGATATTTCCTTTCCACTACAGGCCTAAAAGCGCTCCAAATGTCCACTTGCCGATTCTAGAAAAAGAGTGTTTCAAAATTGCTCTATCAAAAGAAAGTTTCAGCTCTCTGAGCTGAATGCTCACATCACACAGAAGCTTGTGAGAATGCTTCTGTCTTGTTTTTGTGTGTGGGTGACCCGTTTCCAACGAATTCCTAGAAGTGGTCCAAGTATCCACTTGCACATTCTACAAAAATAGTGTTTCAAATCTTCTCTGTCAAAAGGAATCTTCAACTCTGTGAGTTGAATGCACACACCACTAAGAGGTTTCGGAGCATGCTTCTGTCTACATGTTTTGTGAAGATATTTCCTTTCCAGCACAGGCCTGAAAGCGCTCCAAATGTGCACTTGCAGATTCTAGAAAAAGAGTGTTTCCAAACTTCTCTATCAAAAGTCAGGTTCACGTCTCTGTGTTGAGAGCACACATGACAAAGGAGTTTGTGAGAATGCTTCCGTCTCCTTTTGGTGTGAGGATATCCCGTTTCCAGTAAATAGCTCTAAGTGGTCCAAATATCCACATGCAGATTCCACAAAAGAGGGCTTCAAAACTGCTCTAGCAAAGGGAATGTTCAACTCTGTGAGTTGAATGCACACGTCACAAAGTGCTTTCCGAGAATGCTTCTCTCTAGGGGTTTTGTGAAGAAGTTTCCCTTCCCACCAGAGGCCTCAGAGCTCCACAAATGTCCAATTGCAGATTATACAAAAACAGTGTTTCATGGCTGCTCTAAGAACGGAATATTCCCCTCTGTGAGTTGAATGCAACCAACACAGAGTAGTTTTTGAGAATGCTTCTTTCTACGTTATATGTGAAGATATTGCCTTTGCGAACATATGCCTCATAGCTTTCCGAATGACCACTTGCATATACTTCAAAAAATGTGTTTCAAAACTGCTCCATGAAAAGAAAAGTTAAACTCCGTGAGTTGAATGCACCTATCGCAGAGAAGTTTGTGAGAATGCTACTGTCTAGTTTTCGTGTGAGGGTGTCCCGTTTCCAAAGACTTCCTCTAAGCGGTCCAAATTTCAACTTGCAGGTTCTACAAAAAGAGTGTTTCAAAATTTCTCTGTCTAAAGGAATGTTCCACAAGGAATATTCAGTGAATGCTTCTGTCTAATTTTGAGGTGAAGATATTTCCTTTCCACCACAGGCCTCAAAGAGCTCCAAATGTCCAGTTGCCGATTCTAGAAAAAGAGTGCTTCAAAGTTGCTCTATCAAAAGAAAGGTTCAGTTCTGTGATCTGAATGCTCACATCACACAGCAGTTTGTGAGAATGCTTCTGTCTTTTTTGTGTGAGGGTGTCCCGTTTCCAACGAATTCCTAGAAGCCTTCCAAATATCCACTTGCACATTCTATAAAAAGAGTGTTTCAAAACTTCTCTGTCAAAAGGAATGTTCATCGCTGTGAGTTGAATGTACATACCACAAAGAAGTGTCAGATAATCCTTCTGTCTACTTGTTATGTGAAGATATTTCCTTTCCAGCACAGGTCTCAAAGCGCTCCAAATGTACACTTGCAGATTCTAGAAAAAGAGTGTTTCAAAACTACTCTATCAAAAGTCAGGTTCACATCTCTGAGTTGAGAGCACACATCACAAAGGAGTTTGTGAGAATGCTTCTGTCTCTTTATTATGTGAAGATATCCCGTTTCCAGCAAATTCCCATAAGTGGTCCAAATATCCACATGCAGATTCTACAAAAAGAGTATTTCAAGACTGCTCTAACAAAAGGAATGTTCAACTCAGTGAGTTGAATGCACACATCACAAAGTGGTTTCCGAGAATGCTTCTCTCCAGGTATTTTTGAAGAAATTTTCCTTTCCACCAGAGGCCTCAGAGCTTTCCAAATGTCCAATTGCAGATTATACTAAAACAGTGTTTCATGGCTGCTCTAACAAACGGAATAATCCCCTCCGAGAGTTGAATGCAACCAACACAAAGTAGTTTCTAGGAATGCTTCTTCCTAGGTTATATGTGAAGATATTGCCTTTTCGAACACAGGCCTCATAGTTTTCTGAATGACCACTTGCATATACTTCCAAAAGTGTGTTTCAAAACTGCTCCATGAAAAGAAACGTTAAACTCTGTGAGTTGAATGCACTTATCACAGAGAAGTTTGTGAGAATGCTACTGTTTAGTTATCGTGTGAGGGTGTCCCGTTTCCAAAGAATTCCTCTAAGCAGTCCCAATTTCCACTTGCAGATTCTACAAAAACAGTGTTTCAAAATTTCTCTGTCTAAAGGAATGTTCAACTCTGTGAGTTGAATGCACACACCACAGAGATGATTCAGAGAATGCTTCTGTCTAGTTTTGATGTGAAGATATTTCCTTTCCACTACAGGCCTAAAAGCGCTCCAAATGTCCACTTGCCGATTCTAGAAAAAGAGTGTTTCAAAATTGCTCAATCAAAAGAAAGTTTCAGCTCTGTGAGCTGAATGCTCACATCACACAGAAGCTTGTGAGAATGCTTCTGTCTTGTTTTTGCGTGAGGGTGTCCCGTTTCCAACGAATTCCTAGAAGCCGTCCAAATATCCACTTGCACATTCTACAAAAGGAGTGTTTCACCTTCTCTGTCAAATGGAATGTCCAACTCTGTGAGTTGAATGCACATAAATCCAAGAAGTGTCAGATAATCCTTCTGTCTACTTGTTATGTGAAGATATATCCTTTCCAGCACAGGTCTCAAAGCGCTCCAAATGTACACTTGCAGATTCTAGAAAAAGAGTGTTTCCAAACTGCTCTATCAAAAGTCAGGTTCACATCTCTGAGTTGAGAGCACACATCACAAAGGAGTTTGTGAGAATGCTTCTGTCTCGTTATTATGTGAAGATATCTCGTTTCCAGCAAATTCCTATAAGTGGTCCAAATATCCACATGCAGATTCTACAAAAAGAGTATTTCCAAACTGCTCTAACAAAGGAATGTTCAACTCAGTGTGTTGAATGCACACATCACAAAGTGGTTTCCGAGAATGCTTCTCTCTAAGTGTTTTGTGAAGAAATTTCCCTTCTCACTAGAGGCCCCAGAGCTCTCCAAATGTCCAATTGCAGATTATACAAAAGCAGTGTTTCATGGCTGCACTAACAAAAGGAACATTCCCCTCTGTGAGTTGAATGCAACCAACACAGAGTAGTTCTGGGAATGCTTCTTTCTTGATTATATGTGAAGATATTGCCTTTTCGAACACAGGCCTCATAGCTGTGTTCCGAATGACCACTTGCATATACTTCCAAAAGTGTGTTTCCAAACTGCTCCATGAAAAGAAACGTGAAACTCTGTGAGTTGAATGCACTTATCACAGAGAAGTTTGTGAGAATGCTACTGTCTAGTTATCGTGTGAGGGTGTCCCGTTTCCAAAGAATTCCTCTAAGCGGTCCCAATTTCCACTTGCAGATTCTACAAAAAGAGTGTTTCAAAATTTCTCTGTCTAAAGGAATGTTCAACTCTGTGAGCTGAATGCACACACCACAGAGATGATTCAGAGAATGCTTCTGTCTAGTTTTGATGTGAAGATATTTCCTTTCCACTACAGGCCTAAAAGCGCTCCAAATGTCCACTTGCCGATTCTAGAAAAAGAGTGTTTCAAAATTGCTCTATCAAAAGAAAGGTTCAGCTCTGTGAGCTGAATGCTCACATCACACAGAAGCTTGTGAGAATGCTTCTGTCTTGTTTTTGTGTGTGGGTGTCCCGTTTCCAACGAATTCCTAGAAGTGGTCCAAATATCCACTTGCACATTCTACAAAAAGAGTGTTTCAAACCTTCTCTGTCAAAAGGAATCTTCAACTCTGTGAGTTGAATGCACACACCACAAAGAAGTGTCAGATAATCCTTCTGTCTACTTGTTATGTGAAGATATTTCCTTTCCAGCACGGGTCTCAAAGCGCTCCAAATGTACACTTGCAGATTCTAGAAAAAGAGAGTTTCAAAACTGCTCTATCAAAAGTCAGGTTCACATCTCTGAGTTGAGAGCACACATCACAAAGGAGTTTGTGAGAATGCTTCTGTCTCGTTATTATGTGAAGATATCTCGTTTCCAGCAAATTCCTATAAGTGGTCCAAATATCCACATGCAGATTCTACAAAAAGAGTATTTCCAAACTGCTCTAACAAAGGAATGTTCAACTCAGTGTGTTGAATGCACACATCACAAAGTGGTTTCCGAGAATGCTTCTCTCTAAGTATTTTGTGAAGAAATTTCCCTTCTCATTAGAGGCCTCAGAGCTCTCCAATTGTCCAATTGCAGATTATACAAAAGCAGTGTTTCATGGCTGCACTAACAAAAGGAACATTCCCCTCTGTGAGTTGAATGCAACCAACACAGAGTAGTTCTGGTAATGCTTCTTTCTTGATTATATGTGAAGATATTTCCTTTTCGAACACAGGCCTCATAGCTTTCCGAATGACCACTTGCATATACTTCCAAAAGTGTGTTTCAAAACTGCTCCATGAAAAGAAACGTTAAACCCTGTGAGTTGAATGCACTTATCACAGAGAAGTTTGTGAGAATGCTACTGTCTAGTTATAGTGTGAGGGTGTCCCGTTTCCAAAGAATTCCTCTAAGCAGTCCCAATTTCCACTTGCAGATTCTACAAAAAGAGTGTTTCAAAATTTCTCTGTCTAAAGGAATGTTCAACTCTGTGAGTTGAATGCACACACCACAAAGGTGATTCAGAGAATGCTTCTGTCTAGTTTTGATGTGAAGATATTTCCTTTCCACTACAGGCCTAAAAGCGCTCCAAATGTCCACTTGCCGATTCTAGAAAAAGAGTGTTTCAAAATTGCTCTATCAAAAGAAAGTTTCAGCTCTGTGAGCTGAATGCTCACATCACACAGAAGCTTGTGAGAATGCTTCTGTCTTGTTTTTGTGTGTGGGTGTCCCGTTTCCAACGAATTCCTAGAAGTGGTCCAAATATCCACTTGCACATTCTACAAAAAGAGTGTTTCAAACCTTCTCTGTCAAAAGGAATCTTCAACTCTGTGAGTTGAATGCACACACCACTAAGAAGTTTCGGAGCATGCTTCTGTCTACTTGTTTTGTGAAGATATTTCCTTTCCAGCACAGGCCTCAAAGTGCTCCAAATGTGCACTTGCAGATTCTAGAAAAAGAGTGTTTCCAAACTTCTCTATCAAAAGTCAGGTTCACGTCTCTGAGTTGAGAGCACACATGACAAAGGAGTTTGTGAGAATGCTTCCGTCTCCTTTTGGTGTGAGGATATCCCGTTTCCAGCAAATAGCTCTAAGTGGTCCAAATATCCACATGCAGATTCCACAAAAAGAGGGTTTCAAAACTGCTCTAGCAAAGGGAATGTTCAACTCTGTGAGTTGAATGCACACGTCACAAAGTGCTTTCTGAGAATGCTTCTCTCTAGGGGTTTTGTGAAGAAATTTCCCTTCTCACCAGAGGCCTCAGAGCTCCCCAAATGTCCAATTGCAGATTATACAAAAACAGTGTCTCATGGCTGCTCTAAGAAAGGAATATTCCCCTCTGTGAGTTGAATGCAACCAACACAGAGTAGTTTTTGAGAATGCTTCTTTCTATGTTATATGTGAAGATATTGCCTTTGCGAACATATGCCTCATAGCTTTCCGAATGACCACTTGCATATACTTCAAAAAATGTGTTTCAAAACTGCTCCATGAAAAGAAAAGTTAAACTCCGTGAGTTGAATGCACTTATCACAGAGAAGTTTGTGAGAATGCTACTGTCTAGTTTTCGTCTGAGGGTGTCCCGTTTCCAAAGACTTCCTCTAAGCGGACCAAATTTCCACTTGCAGATTCTACAAAAAGAGTGTTTCAAAATTTCTCTGTCTAAAGGAATGTTCCACAAGGAATATTCAGAGAATGCTTCTGTCTAATTTTGAGGTGAAGATATTTCCTTTCCACCACAGGCCTCAAAGAGCTCCAAATGTCCAGTTGCCGATTCTAGAAAAAGAGTGCTTCAAAGTTGCTCTATCAAAAGAAAGGTTCAGTTCTGTGATCTGAATGCTCACATCACACAGCAGTTTGTGAGAATGCTTCTGTCTTTTTTTGTGTGAGGGTTTCCCGTTTCCAACGAATTCCTAGAAGCCGTCCAAATATCCACTTGCACATTCTATAAAAAGAGTGTTTCAAAACTTCTCTGTCAAAAGGAATGTTCATCGCTGTGAGTTGAATGTACATACCACAAAGAAGTGTCAGATAATCCTTCTGTCTACTTGTTATGTGAAGATATTTCCTTTCCAGCACAGGTCTCAAAGCGCTCCAAATGTACACTTGCAGATTCTAGAAAAAGAGTGTTTCAAAACTGCTCTATCAAAAGTCAGGTTCACATCTCTGAGTTGAGAGCACACATCACAAAGGAGTTTGTGAGAATGCTTCTGTCTCTTTATTATGTGAAGATATCCCGTTTCCAGCAAATTCCCATAAGTGGTCCAAATATCCACATGCAGATTCTACAAAAAGAGTATTTCAAAACTGCTCTAACAAAAGGAATGTTCAACTCAGTGAGTTGAATGCACACATCACAAAGTGGTTTCCGAGAATGCTTCTCTCCAGGTATTTTGTGAAGAAATTTTCCTTTCCACCAGAGGCCTCACAGCTTTCCAAATGTCCAGTTGCAGATTAAACAAAAACAGTGTTTCATGGCTGCTCTAACAAACGGAATAATCCACTCCGTGAGTTGAATGCAACCAACACAAAGTAGTTTCTGGGAATGCTTCTTTCTAGGTTATATGTGAAGATATTGCCTTTTCGAACACAGGCCTCATAGTTTTCTGAATGACCACTTGCATATACTTCCAAAAGTGTGTTTCAAAACTGCTCCATGAAAAGAAAGGTGAAACACTGTGAGTTGAATGCGCTTATCACAGAGAAGTTTGTGAGAATGCTACTGTCTAGTTTTCGTGTGAGGGTGTCCCGTTTCCAAAGAATTCCTCTAAGCGGTCCCAATTTCCACTTGCATATTCTACAAAAAGAGTGTTTCAAAATTTCTCTGTCTAAAGGAATGTTCAACTCTGTGAGTTGAATGCACACACCACAAAGATGATTCAGAGAATGCTTCTGTCTAGTTTTGATGTGAAGATATTTCCTTTCCACCACAGGCCTAAAAGCGCTCCAAATGTCCACTTGCCGATTCTAGAAAAAGTGGGATTCAAAATTGCTCTATCAAAAGAAAGGTTCAGCTCTGTGAGCTGAATGCTCACATAACACAGAAGTTTGTGTGAATGCTACTGTCTAGTTTTCGTCTGAGGGTGTCCCGTTTACAAAGAATTCCCAGAAGCGGTCCAAATTTACACTTGCAGATACTACAAAAAGAGTGTTTCAAAATTTCTCTGTCTAAAGGAATGTTCAACACTGTGAGTTGAATGCACACACCACAAAGATGATTCAGAGAATGCTTCTGTCTAGTTTTGAGGTGAAGATATTTCCTTTCCACCACAGGCCTCAAAGCGATCCAAATGTCCACTTGCCGATTCTAGAAAAAGAGTGCTTCCAAGTTGCTCTATCAAAAGAAAGGTTCAGCTCTGTGAGCTGAATGCTCACATCACACAGCAGTTTGTGAGAATGCTTCTGTCTTTTTTTTGCGTGAGGGTGTCCCGTTTCCAACGAATTCCTAGAAGCCGTCCAAATATCCACTTGCACATTCTACAAAAGGAGTGTTTCAAAACTTCTCTGTCAAAAGGAATGTCCAACTCTGTGAGTTGAATTCACGTAAAACCAAGAAGTGTCAGATAATCCTTCTGTCTACTTGTTATGTGAAGATATATCCTTTCCAGCACAGGTCTCAAAGCGCTCCAAATGTACACTTGCAGATTCTAGAGAAAGAGTGTTTCCAAACTGCTCTATCAAAAGTCAGGTTCACATCTCTGAGTTGAGAGCACACATCACAAAGGAGTTTGTGAGAATGCTTCTGTCTCGTTATTATGTGAAGATATCTCGTTTCCAGCAAATTCCTATAAGTGGTCCAAATATCCACATGCAGATTCTACAAAAAGAGTATTTCAAAACTGCTCTAACAAAGGAATGTTCAACTCAGTGAGTTGAATGCACACATCACAAAGTGGTTTCCGAGAATGCTTCTCTCCAGGTATTTTGTGAAGAAATTTCCCTTCTCACTAGAGGCCCCAGAGCTCTCCAAATGTCCAATTGCAGATTATACAAAAGCAGTGTTTCATGGCTGCTCTGACAAAAGGAATATTCTCCTCCGTGAGGTGAATGCAACCAACACAAAGTAGTTTCTCGGAATGATTCTTTCTAGGTTATATGTGAAGATATTGCCTTTTCGAACACAGGCTTCATAGCTTTCCGAATGACCACTTGCATATACTTCCAAAAGTGTGTTTCAAAACTGCTCCATGAAAAGAAACGTGACATTCTGTGAGTTGAATGCACACATCATAAAGAAGTTTCAAAGAATGCTTCTGTCTAGGTTTTATGTGAAGATATTTCCTTTTCCATTATGGGCCTCGAAGCGCTCCAAATGAACACTTGCAGGTTCTACAAAAACTGTTTCAAAACTGCTCTTTCAAAAGAAGTGTTCAACTCTGTGATTTGGATTCATACTTCACAAAGCAGTTTCACAGAGCGCTTCTGTTTAGTTTTTATGGGAAGATATGCCCGTTTCCAACGAAGGCCTGAAAGGGCTCCAAATATCCACTTGCAGATTCTGCAAAAACAGAGTTTCAAAACTGCTCTATCAAAACGAAGGCTTAATTCTCCGACTTGAATGCACACATCATAAAGAGGTTTCTGAGAATGCTTCTGCCTGGTTTATAAGTGAAGATATTTCCTTTTCCACCATAGGCCTCAAAGTGATCCAAATGAACACTTGCAGATTCTACAAAAAGAGGGTTTCAAAACTGCTCTTTCAAAGGAAGTGTTCAACTCTGTGAGTTGGATTCATACTACACAAAGCAGTTTCACAGAACGCTTCTGTTTAGTTTTTATGGGAAGATATTCCCGTTTCCAACGAAGGCCTGAATGGGCTCCAAATATCCACTTGCAGATTCTGCAAAAACAGGGTTTCAAAACTGCTCTATCAAAAGGAAGTCTTATCTCTCCGAGTTGAATGCACACATCATAAAGAGGTTTCTGAGAATGCTTCTGCCTGGTTTATAAGTGAAGATATTTCCTTTTCCACCATAGGCCTCAAAGCGATCCAAATGAACACTTGCAGATTCTACAAAAAGAGTGTTTCAAAACTGCTCTTTCAAAGGAAGTGTTCAACTCTGTGAGTTGGATTCATACTACACAAAGCAGTTTCACAGAACGCTTCTGTATAGTTTTTATGGAAAGATATTACCGTTTCAAACGAAGGCCTGAAACGGCTCCAAATATCCACTTTCAGATGCTGCAAAAAGACTCTTTCCAAACTGCTCCATGAAAAGGAAGGTTCAACTCTGTGAGTTGAATGCACACATCATAAAGAAGTTTCAAAGAATGCTTCTGTCTAGGTTTTATGTGAAGAAATTTCCTTTTCCACCATAGGCCTCAAAGCCCTCCAAAGGAACACTTGCAGATTCTACAAAAAGAGTGTTTCAAAACTGCTCTTTCAAAAGAAGTGTTCAACTCTGTGAGATGGATTCATACTACACAAAGCAGTTTCACAGAAGGCTTCTGTTTAGTTTTTATGGGAAGATACTCCCTTTTCCAACGAAGGCCTGAAAGGGCTCCAAATATCCACTTGCAGATTCTGCAAAAACAGAGTTTCGAAACTGCTCTATCAAAAGGAAGGCTTATCTCTCCGAGTTGAATGCACACATCATAAAGAGGTTTCTGAGAATGCTTCTGCCTGGTTTATAAATGGAGATATTTCCTTTTCCACCATAGGCCTCAAAGCGCTCCAATTGAACACTTGCAGATTCTACAACAAGAGGGTTTCAAAACTGCTCTTTTAAAAGAAGTGTTCAACTCTGTGAGTTGGATTCATACTACGCAAAGCAGTTTCACAGAACGCTTCTGTTTAATTTTTATGGGAAGATATTCCCGTTTCCAACGAAGGCCTGAAAGGGCTCCAAATATCCACTTGCACATTCTGCAAAAACAGAGTTTCAAAACTGCTCTATCAAAAGGAAGGCTTATCTCTCCGAGTTGAATGCACACATCATAAAGAGGTTTCTGAGAATGCTTCTGCCTAGTTTATATGTCAAGATATTTCCTTTTCCACCATAGGCCTCAAAGCGCTCCAAATGAACACTTGCAGATTGTACAAAAAGAGGGTTTCAAAACTGCTCTTTTAAAAGAAGTGTTCAACTCTGTGAGTTGGATTCATACTACACAAAGCAGTTTCACAGAACGCTTCTATTTAGTTTTTATGGGAAGATATTCCCGTTTCCATCGAAGGCCTGAAAGGGCTCCAAATATCCACTTGCAGATTCTGCAAATATTGAGATTCAAAACTGCTCTATCAAAAGGAAGGCTTAACTCTCCGAGTTGAATGCACACATCATAAAGAGGTTTCTGAGAATGCTTCTGCCTGGTTTATAAGTGAAGATATTTCCTTTTCCACCGCAGGCCTCAAAGCGATCCAAATGAACACTTGCAGATTCTACAAAAAGAGTGTTTCAAAACTGCTATTTCAAAGGAAGTGTTCAAATCTTTGAGTTGGATTCATACTACACAAAGCAGTTTCACAGAACGCTTCTGTTTAGTTTTTATGGGAAGATATTCCCGTTTCCAACGAAGGCCTGAAAGGGATCCAAATATTCACTTGCAGATTCTGCAAAAACAGAGTTTCAAAACTGCTCTATCAAAAGGAAGGCTTATCTCTCCGAGTTGAATGCACACATCATAAAGAGGTTTCTGAGAATGCTTCTGCCTGGTTTATAAGTAAAGATATTTCCTTTTCCATTATAGGCCTCAAAGCGCTCCAATGAACACTTGCAGATTCCACAAAAAGAGTGTTTCAAAACTGCTCTTTCAAAAGAAGTTTTCAACTCTGTGAGTTGGATTCATACTACACAAAGCAGTTTCACAGAACGCTTCTGTTTAGTTTTTATGGGAAGATATTCCCGTTTCCAACGAAGGCCTGAAAGGGCTCCAAATATCCACTTGCAGATTCTGCAAAAACAGACATTCAAAACTGCTCTATCAAAAGGAAGGCTTATCTCTCCGAGTTGAATGCACACATCATAAAGAGGTTTCTGAGAATGCTTCTGCCTAGTTTATATGTCAAGATATTTCCTTTTCCACCATAGGCCTCAAAGCACTCCAAATGAACACTTGCAGATTGTACAAAAAGAGTGTTTCAAAACTGCTCTTTCAAAAGAAGTGTTCTACTCTGTGAGTTGGATTCATACTACACAAAGCAGTTTCACAGAACGCTTCTGTTTAGTTTATATGGGAAGATATTCCCGTTTCCAACGAAGGCCTGAAAGGGCTCCAAATATCCACTTGCAGATGCTGCAAAAAGACTCTTTCCAAACTGCTCCATGAAAAGGAAGGTTCAACTCTGTGAGTTGAATGCACACATCATAAAGAAGTTTCAAAGAATGCTTCTGTCTATGTTTTATGTGAAGATATTTCCTTTTCCATCATAGGCCTCGAAGCGCTCCAAATGAACACTTGCAGATTCTACAAAAAGTGTTTCAAAACTGCTCTTTCAAAAGAAGTGTTCAACTCTTTGAGTTGGATTCATACTACACAAAGCAGTTTCACAGAACGCTTCTGTTTAGTTTTTATGGGAAGATATTCCCGTTTCCAACGAAGGCCTGAAATGGCTCCTAATATACACTTGCAGAAACTGCAAAAACAGAGATTGAAAACTTCTCTATCAAAAGGAAGGCTTATCTCTCCGAGTTGAATGCACACATCATAAAGTGTTTTCTGAGAATGCTTCTGCCTGGTTTATAAGTCAAGATATTTCCTTTTCCAAAATAGGCCTCAAAGCGATCCAAATGAACACTTGCATATTCTACAAAAAGAGTGTTTCAAAACTGCTCTTTCAAAGGAAGTGTTCAACTCTGTGAGTTGGATTCATACTACACAAAGCAGTTTCACAGAACGCTTCTGTTTAGTTTCTATGGGAAGATACTCCCGTTTCCAACGAAGGCCTGAAAGAGCTCCAAATATCCACTTGCAGATTCTGCAAAAACAGAGTTTCAAAACTGCTCTATCAAAAGGAAGGCTTATCTCTCCGAGTTGAATGCTCACATCATAAAGAGGTTTCTGAGAATGCTTCTGCTGGTTTATAAGTGAAGAGATTTCCTTTTCCACCATACGCATCAAAGCGATCCAAATGAATACTTGCAGATTCTACAAAAAGAGGGTTTCAAAACTGCTCTTTCAACAGAAGTGTTTAACTCTGTGAGTTGGATTCATACTACACAAAGCAGTTTCACAGAACACTTCTGTTTAGCTTTTATGGGAAGATATTCCCTTTTCCAACGAAGGCCTGAAAGGGCTCCAAATATTCACTTGCAGATTCAGCAAAAACAGAGATTCAAAACTACTCTATCAAAAGGATGGCTTAACTCTCCGAGTTGAATGCACACATCATAGAGGGGTTTCTGAGAATGCTTCTGCCTGGTTTATAAGTGAAGATAATTCCTTTTCCACCATAGGCCTCAAAGCGCTCCAAATGAACATTTGCAGATTGTACAAAAAGAGGGTTTCAAAACTGCTCTTTTAAAAGAAGTGTTCAACTCTGTGAGTTGGATTCATACTACACAAAGCAGTTTCACAGAACGCTTCTGTTTAATTTTTATGGGAAGATATTCCCGTTTCCAACGAAGGCCTGAAAGGGCTCCAAATATCCACTTGCACATTCTGCAAAAACAGAGTTTCAAAACTGCTCTATCAAAAGGAAGGCTTATCTCTCCGAGTTGAATGCACACATCATAAAGAGGTTTCTGAGAATGCTTCTGCCTAGTTTATATGTCAAGATATTTCCTTTTCCACCATAGGCCTCAAAGCGCTCCAAATGAACACTTGCAGATTGTACAAAAAGAGGGTTTCAAAACTGCTCTTTTAAAAGAAGTGTTCAACTCTGTGAGTTGGATTCATACTACACAAAGCAGTTTCACAGAACGCTTCTATTTAGTTTTTATGTGAAGATATTCCCGTTTCCATCGAAGGCCTGAAAGGGCTCCAAATATCCACTTGCAGACTCTGCAAATATTGAGATTCAAAACTGCTCTATCAAAAGGAAGGCTTAACTCTCCGAGTTGAATGCACACATCATAAAGAGGTTTCTGAGAATGCTTCTGCCTGGTTTATAAGTGAAGATATTTCCTTTTCCACCGCAGGCCTCAAAGCGATCCAAATGAACACTTGCAGATTCTACAAAAAGAGTGTTTCAAAACTGCTATTTCAAAGGAAGTGTTCAAATCCTTGAGTTGGATTCATACTACACAAAGCAGTTTCACAGAACGCTTCTGTTTAGTTTTTATGGGAAGATATTCCCGTTTCCAACGAAGGCCTGAAAGGGATCCAAATATTCACTTGCAGATTCTGCAAAAACAGAGTTTCAAAACTGCTCTATCAAAAGGAAGGCTTATCTCTCCGAGTTGAATGCACACATCATAAAGAGGTTTCTGAGAATGCTTCTGCCTGGTTTATAAGTAAAGATATTTCCTTTTCCATTATAGGCCTCAAAGCGCTCCAATGAACACTTGCAGATTCCACAAAAAGAGTGTTTCAAAACTGCTCTTTCAAAAGAAGTTTTCAACTCTGTGAGTTGGATTCATACTACACAAAGCAGTTTCACAGAACGCTTCTGTTTAGTTTTTATGGGAAGATATTCCCGTTTCCAACGAAGGCCTGAAAGGGCTCCAAATATCCACTTGCAGATTCTGCAAAAACAGACATTCAAAACTGCTCTATCAAAAGGAAGGCTTAACTCTCCGAGTTGAATGCACACATCATAAAGGGTTTTCTGAGAATGCTTCTGCCTGGTTTATAAGTGAAGATATATCCTTTTCCACCATAGGCCACAAAGCGATCCAAATGAACACTTGCAGATTCTACAAAAAGAGTGTTTCAAAACTGCTCTTTCAAAGGAAGTGTTCAACTCTGTGAGTTGGATTCATACTACACAAAGCAGTTTCACAGAACGCTTCTGTTTAATTTTTATGGGAAGATATTCCCGTTTCCAACGAAGGCCTGAAAGGGCTCCAAATATCCACTTGCACATTCTGCAAAAACAGAGTTTCAAAACTGCTCTATCAAAAGGAAGGCTTATCTCTCCGAGTTGAATGCACACATCATAAAGAGGTTTCTGAGAATGCTTCTGCCTAGTTTATAAGTCAAGATATTTCCTTTTCCACCATAGGCCTCAAAGCGCTCCAAATGAACACTTGCAGATTGTACAAAAAGAGTGTTTCAAAACTGCTCTTTCAAAAGAAGTGTTCTACTCAGTGAGTTTGATTCATACTACACAAAGCAGTTTCACAGAACGCTTCTGTTTAGTTTATATGGGAAGATATTCCCGTTTCCAATGAAGGCCTGAAAGGGCTCCAAATATCCACTTGCAGATGCTGCAAAAAGACTCTTTCCAAGCTGCTCCATGAAAAGGAAGGTTCAACTCTGTGAGTTGAATGCACACATCATAAAGAAGTTTCAAAGAATGCTTCTGTCTACGTTTTATGTGAAGATATTTCCTTTTCCATCATAGGCCTCGAAGCGCTCCAAATGAACACTTGCAGATTCTACAAAAAGTGTTTCAAAACTGCTCTTTCAAAAGAAGTGTTCAACTCTTTGAGTTGGATTCATACTACACAAAGCAGTTTCACAGAACGCTTCTGTTTAGTTTTTATGGGAAGATATTCCCGTTTCCAACGAAGGCCTGAAATGGCTCCTAATATACACTTGCAGAATCTGCAAAAACAGAGATTGAAAACTTCTCTATCAAAAGGAAGGCTTATCTCTCCGAGTTGAATGCACACATCATAAAGTGTTTTCTGAGAATGCTTCTGCCTGGTTTATAGGTCAAGATATTTCCTTTTCCACCATAGGCCTCAAAGCAATCCAAATGAACACTTGCATATTCTACAAAAAGAGTGTTTCAAAACTGCTCTCTCAAAGGAAGTGTTCAACTCTGTGAGTTGGATTCATACTACACAAAGCAGTTTCACAGAACGCTTCTGTTTAGTTTTTATGGGAAGATATTCCCGTTTCCAACGAAGGCCTGAAAGAGCTCCAAATATCCACTTGCAGATTCTGCAAAAACAGAGTTTCAAAACTGCTCTATCAAAAGGAAGGCTTATCTCTCCGAGTTGAATGCTCACATCATAAAGAGGTTTCTGAGAATGCTTCTGCCTGGTTTATAAGTGAAGATATTTCCTTTTCCACCATAGGCCTCAAAGCGATCCAAATGAATACTTGCAGATTCTACAAAAAGAGGGTTTCAAAACTGCTCTTTCAAAAGAAGTGTTTAACTCTGTGAGTTGGATTCATACTACACAAAGCAGTTTCACAGAACCCTTCTGTTTAGTTTTTATGGGAAGATATTCCCTTTTCCAACGAAGGCCTGAAAGGGCTCCAAATATTCACTTGCAGATTCTGCAAAAACAGAGATTCAAAACTACTCTATCAAAAGGATGGCTTAACTCTCCGAGTTGAATGCACACATCATAGAGGGGTTTCTGAGAATACTTCTGCCTGGTTTATAAGTGAAGATAATTCCTTTTCCACCATAGGCCTCAAAGCGATCCAAATGAACACTTGCAGATTCTACAAAAAGAGTGTTTCAAAACTGCTCTTTCAAAGGAAGTGTTCAACTCTGTGAGTTGGATTCATACTACACAAAGCAGTTTCACAGAACGCTTCTGTTTAGTTTTTATGGGAAGATATTCCCGTTTCCAACAAAGGCCTGAAAGGGCTCCAAATATCCACTTGCAGATGCTGCAAAAACGGAGTTTCAGAACTGCTCTATCAAAAGGAAGGCTTATCTCTCCGAGTTGAATGCACACATCATAAAGAGGTTTCTGAGAATGCTTCTGCCTACTTTATAAGTCAAGATATTTCCTTTTCCACCGTAGGAATCAAAGCGCTCCAAATGAACATTTGCAGATTGTACAAAAAGAGGGTTTCAAAACAGCTCTTTTAAAAGAAGTGTTCAACTCTGTGAGTTGGATTCATACTACACAAAGCAGTTTCACAGAACGCTTCTGTTTAATTTTTATGGGAAGATATTCCCGTTTCCAACGAAGGCCTGAAAGGGCTCCAAATATCCACTTGCACATTCTGCAAAAACAGAGTTTCAAAACTGCTCTATCAAAAGGAAGGCTTATCTCTCCGAGTTGAATGCACACATCATAAAGAGGTTTCTGAGAATGCTTCTGCCTAGTTTATATGTCAAGATATTTCCTTTTCCACCATAGGCCTCAAAGCGCTCCAAATGAACACTTGCAGATTGTACAAAAAGAGTGTTTCAAAACTGCTCTTTCAAAAGAAGTGTTCTACTCTGTGAGTTGGATTCATACTACACAAAGCAGTTTCACAGAACGCTTCTGTTTAGTTTATATGGGAAGATATTCCCGTTTCCAACGAAGGCCTGAAAGGGCTCCAAATATCCACTTGCAGATGCTGCAAAAAGACTCTTTCCAAACTGCTCCATGAAAAGGAAGGTTCATCTCTGTGAGTTGAATGCACACATCATAAAGAAGTTTCAAAGAATGCTTCTGTCTATGTTTTATGTGAAGATATTTCCTTTTCCATCATAGGCCTCGAAGCGCTCCAAATGAACACTTGCAGATTCTACAAAAAGTGTTTCAAAACTGCTCTTTCAAAAGAAGTGTTCAACTCTTTGAGTTGGATTCATACTACACAAAGCAGTTTCACAGAACGCTTCTGTTTAGTTTTTATGGGAAGATATTCCCGTTTCCAACGAGGGCCTGAAATGGCTCCTAATATACACTTGCAGAAACTGCAAAAACAGAGATTGAAAACTTCTCTATCAAAAGGAAGGCTTATCTCTCCGAGTTGAATGCACACATCATAAAGTGTTTTCTGAGAATGCTTCTGCCTGGTTTATAAGTCAAGATATTTCCTTTTCCACCATAGGCCTCAAAGCGATCCAAATGAACACTTGCATATTCTACAAAAAGAGTGTTTCAAAACTGCTCTTTCAAAGGAAGTGTTCAACTCTGTGAGTTGGATTCATACTACACAAAGCAGTTTCACAGAACGCTTCTGTTTAGTTTCTATGGGAAGATACTCCCGTTTCCAACGAAGGCCTGAAAGAGCTCCAAATATCCACTTGCAGATTCTGCAAAAACAGAGTTTCAAAACTGCTCTATCAAAAGGAAGGCTTATCTCTCCGAGTTGAATGCTCACATCACAAAGAGGTTTCTGAGAATGCTTCTGCTGGTTTATAAGTGAAGAGATTTCCTTTTCCACCATACGCCTCAAAGCGATCCAAATGAATACTTGCAGATTCTACAAAAAGAGGGTTTCAAAACTGCTCTTTCAAAAGAAGTGTTTAACTCTGTGAGTTGGATTCATACTACACAAAGCAGTTTCACAGAACACTTCTGTTTAGCTTTTATGGGAAGATATTCCCTTTTCCAACGAAGGCCTGAAAGGGCTCCAAATATTCACTTGCAGATTCAGCAAAAACAGAGATTCAAAACTACTCTATCAAAAGGATGGCTTAACTCTCCGAGTTGAATGCACACATCATAGAGGGGTTTCTGAGAATGCTTCTGCCTGCTTTATAAGTGAAGATAATTCCTTTTCCACCATAGGCCTCAAAGCGCTCCAAATGAACATTTGCAGATTGTACAAAAAGAGGGTTTCAAAACTGCTCTTTTAAAAGAAGTGTTCAACTCTGTGAGTTGGATTCATACTACGCAAAGCAGTTTCACAGAACGCTTCTGTTTAATTTTTATGGGAAGATATTCCCGTTTCCAACGAAGGCCTGAAAGGGCTCCAAATATCCACTTGCACATTCTGCAAAAACAGAGTTTCAAAACTGCTCTATCAAAAGGAAGGCTTATCTCTCCGAGTTGAATGCACACATCATAAAGAGGTTTCTGAGAATGCTTCTGCCTAGTTTATATGTCAAGATATTTCCTTTTCCACCATAGGCCTCAAAGCGCTCCAAATGAACACTTGCAGATTGTACAAAAAGAGGGTTTCAAAACTGCTCTTTTAAAAGAAGTGTTCAACTCTGTGAGTTGGATTCATACTACACAAAGCAGTTTCACAGAACGCTTCTATTTAGTTTTTATGTGAAGATATTCCCGTTTCCATCGAAGGCCTGAAAGGGCTCCAAATATCCACTTGCAGATTCTGCAAATATTGAGATTCAAAACTGCTCTATCAAAAGGAAGGCTTAACTCTCCGAGTTGAATGCACACATCATAAAGAGGTTTCTGAGAATGCTTCTGCCTGGTTTATAAGTGAAGATATTTCCTTTTCCACCGCAGGCCTCAAAGCGATCCAAATGAACACTTGCAGATTCTACAAAAAGAGTGTTTCAAAACTGCTATTTCAAAGGAAGTGTTCAAATCTTTGAGTTGGATTCATACTACACAAAGCAGTTTCACAGAACGCTTCTGTTTAGTTTTTATGGGAAGATATTCCCGTTTCCAACGAAGGCCTGAAAGGGATCCAAATATTCACTTGCAGATTCTGCAAAAACAGAGTTTCAAAACTGCTCTATCAAAAGGAAGACTTATCTCTCCGAGTTGAATGCACACATCATAAAGAGGTTTCTGAGAATGCTTCTGCCTGGTTTATAAGTAAAGATATTTCCTTTTCCATTATAGGCCTCAAAGCGCTCCAATGAACACTTGCAGATTCCACAAAAAGAGTGTTTCAAAACTGCTCTTTCAAAAGAAGTTTTCAACTCTGTGAGTTGGATTCATACTACACAAAGCAGTTTCACAGAACGCTTCTGTTTAGTTTTTATGGGAAGATATTCCCGTTTCCAACGAAGGCCTGAAAGGGCTCCAAATATCCACTTGCAGATTCTGCAAAAACAGACATTCAAAACTGCTCTATCAAAAGGAAGGCTTATCTCTCCGAGTTGAATGCTCACATCATAAAGAGGTTTCTGAGAATGCTTCTGCCTGGTTTATAAGTGAAGATATTTCCTTTTCCACCATAGGCCTCAAAGCGATCCAAATGAATACTTGCAGATTCTACAAAAAGAGGGTTTCAAAACTGCTCTTTCAAAAGAAGTGTTTAACTCTGTGAGTTGGATTCATACTACACAAAGCAGTTTCACAGAACCCTTCTGTTTAGTTTTTATGGGAAGATATTCCCTTTTCCAACGAAGGCCTGAAAGGGCCCCAAATATTCACTTGCAGATTCTGCAAAAACAGAGATTCAAAACTACTCTATCAAAAGGATGGCTTAACTCTCCGAGTTGAATGCACACATCATAGAGGGGTTTCTGAGAATGCTTCTGCCTGGTTTATAAGTGAAGATAATTCCTTTTCCACCATAGGCCTCAAAGCGATCCAAATGAACACTTGCAGATTCTACAAAAAGAGTGTTTCAAAACTGCTCTTTCAAAGGAAGTGTTCAACTCT
The DNA here is from genome assembly GCF_028885655.2 of Pongo abelii. Lineage (NCBI taxonomy): Eukaryota > Metazoa > Chordata > Mammalia > Primates > Hominidae > Pongo > Pongo abelii. The sequence continues at coordinate 32,514,255 of NC_072005.2, read as the reverse complement.
GTGAGTTGGATTCATACTACACAAAGCAGTTTCACAGAACGCTTCTGTTTAGTTTTTATGGGAAGATATTCCCGTTTCCAACAAAGGCCTGAAAGGGCTCCAAATATCCACTTGCAGATGCTGCAAAAACGGAGTTTCAGAACTGCTCTATCAAAAGGAAGGCTTATCTCTCCGAGTTGAATGCACACATCATAAAGAGGTTTCTGAGAATGCTTCTGCCTAGTTTATAAGTCAAGATATTTCCTTTTCCACCGTAGGCCTCAAAGCGCTCCAAATGAACATTTGCAGATTGTACAAAAAGAGGGTTTCAAAACTGCTCTTTTAAAAGAAGTGTTCAACTCTGTGAATTGGATTCATACTACACAAAGCAGTTTCACAGAACGCTTCTGTTTAATTTTTATGGGAAGATATTCCCGTTTCCAACGAAGGCCTGAAAGGGCTCCAAATATCCACTTGCACATTCTGCAAAAACAGAGTTTCAAAACTGCTCTATCAAAAGGAAGGCTTATCTCTCCGAGTTGAATGCACACATCATAAAGAGGTTTCTGAGAATGCTTCTGCCTAGTTTATATGTCAAGATATTTCCTTTTCCACCATAGGCCTCAAAGCGCTCCAAATGAACACTTGCAGATTGTACAAAAAGAGTGTTTCAAAACTGCTCTTTCAAAAGAAGTGTTCTACTCTGTGAGTTGGATTCATACTACACAAAGCAGTTTCACAGAACGCTTCTGTTTAGTTTATATGGGAAGATATTCCCGTTTCCAACGAAGGCCTGAAAGGGCTCCAAATATCCACTTGCAGATGCTGCAAAAAGACTCTTTCCAAACTGCTCCATGAAAAGGAAGGTTCAACTCTGTGAGTTGAATGCACACATCATAAAGAAGTTTCAAAGAATGCTTCTGTCTATGTTTTATGTGAAGATATTTCCTTTTCCATCATAGGCCTCGAAGTGCTCCAAATGAACACTTGCAGATTCTACAAAAAGTGTTTCAAAACTGCTCTTTCAAAAGAAGTGTTCAACTCTTTGAGTTGGATTCATACTACACAAAGCAGTTTCACAGAACGCTTCTGTTTAGTTTTTATGGGAAGATATTCCCGTTTCCAACGAAGGCCTGAAATGGCTCCTAATATACACTTGCAGAATCTGCAAAAACAGAGATTGAAAACTTCTCTATCAAAAGGAAGGCTTATCGCTCCGAGTTGAATGCACACATCATAAAGTGTTTTCTGAGAATGCTTCTGCCTGGTTTATAAGTCAAGATATTTCCTTTTCCACCATAGGCCTCAAAGCGATCCAAATGAACACTTGCATATTCTACAAAAAGAGTGTTTCAAAACTGCTCTTTTAAAAGAAGTGTTCAACTCTGTGAGTTGGATTCATACTACACAAAGCAGTTTCACAGAACGCTTCTGTTTAATTTTTATGGGAAGATATTCCCGTTTCCAACGAAGGCCTGAAAGGGCTCCAAATATCCACTTGCACATTCTGCAAAAACAGAGTTTCAAAACTGCTCTATCAAAAGGAAGGCTTATCTCTCCGAGTTGAATGCAGACATCATAAAGAGGTTTCTGAGAATGCTTCTGCCTAGTTTATATGTCAAGATATTTCCTTTTCCACCATAGGCCTCAAAGCGCTCCAAATGAACACTTGCAGATTGTACAAAAAGAGGGTTTCAAAACTGCTCTTTTAAAAGAAGTGTTCAACTCTGTGAGTTGGATTCATACTACACAAAGCAGTTTCACAGAACGCTTCTATTTAGTTTTTATGGGAAGATATTCCCGTTTCCATCGAAGGCCGGAAAGGGCTCCAAATATCCACTTGCAGATTCTGCAAATACTGAGATTCAAAACTGCTCTATCAAAGGGAAGGCTTAACTCTCCGAGTTGAATGCACACATCATAAAGAGGTTTCTGAGAATGCTTCTGCCTGCTTTATAAGTGAAGATATTTCCTTTTCCACCGTAGGCCTCAAAGCGATCCAAATGAACACTTGCAGATTCTACAAAAAGAGTGTTTCAAAACTGCTATTTCAAAGGAAGTGTTCAAATCTTTGAGTTGGATTCATACTACACAAAGCAGTTTCACAGAACGCTTCTGTTTAGTTTTTATGGGAAGATATTCCCGTTTCCAACGAAGGCCTGAAAGGGATCCAAATATTCACTTGCAGATTCTGCAAAAACAGAGTTTCAAAACTGCTCTATCAAAAGGAAGGCTTATCTCTCCGAGTTGAATGCACACATCATAAAGAGGTTTCTGAGAATGCTTCTGCCTGGTTTATAAGTAAAGATATTTCCTTTTCCATTATAGGCCTCAAAGCGCTCCAATGAACACTTGCAGATTCCACAAAAAGAGTGTTTCAAAACTGCTCTTTCAAAAGAAGTTTTCAACTCTGTGAGGTGGATTCATACTACACAAAGCAGTTTCACAGAACGCTTCTGTTTAGTTTTTATGGGAAGATATTCCCGTTTCCAACGAAGGCCTGAAAGGGCACCAAATATCCACTTGCAGATTCTGCAAAAACAGACATTCAAAACTGCTCTATCAAAAGGAAGGCTTAACTCTCCGAGTTGAATGCACACATCATAAAGTGTTTTCTGAGAATGCTTCTGCCTGGTTTATAAGTGAAGATATATCCTTTTCCACCATAGGCCACAAAGCGATCCAAATGAACACTTGCAGATTCTACAAAAAGAGTGTTTCAAAACTGCTCTTTCAAAGGAAGTGTTCAACTCTGTGAGTTGGATTCATACTACACAAAGCAGTTTCACAGAACGCTTCTGTTTAGTTTTTATGGGAAGATATTCCCGTTTCCAACGAAGGCCTGAAAGGGCTCCAAATATCCACTTGCAGATTCTGCAAAAACAGAGTTTCAAAACTGCTTTATCAAAAGGAAGGCTTATCTCTCCGATTTGAATGCACACATCATAAAGAGATTTCTGAGAATGCCTCCGCCTGGTTTATAAGTCAAGATATTTCCTTTTCCATCATTGGCCACAAAGCGCTCCAACGAACATTTGCAGATTCTACAAAAAGAGTGTTTCAAAACTGCTCTTTCAAAAGAAGTGTTCAACTCTGTGAGTTGGATTCATACTACACAAAGCAGTTTCACAGAACGCTTCTGGTTAATTTTTATGGGAAGATATTCCCGTTTCCAACGAAGGCCTGAAAGGGCTCCAAATATCCACTTGCACATTCTGCAAAAACAGAGTTTCAAAACTGCTCTATCAAAAGGAAGGCTTATCTCTCCGAGTTGAATGCACACATCATAAAGAGGTTTCTGAGAATGCTTCTGCCTAGTTTATAAGTCAAGATATTTCCTTTTCCACCATAGGCCTCAAAGCGCTCCAAATGAACACTTGCAGATTGTACAAAAAGTGTGTTTCAAAACTGCTCTTTCAAAAGAAGTGTTCTACTCAGTGAGTTTGATTCATACTACACAAAGCAGTTTCACAGAACGCTTCTGTTTAGTTTATATGGGAAGATATTCCCGTTTCCAACGAAGGCCTGAAACGGCTCCAAATATCCACTTGCAGATGCTGCAAAAAGACTCTTTCCAAACAGCTCCATGAAAAGGAAGTTTCAACTCTGTGAGTTGAATGCACACATCATAAAGAAGTTTCAAAGAATGCTTCTGTCTACGTTTTATGTGAAGATATTTCCTTTTCCATCATAGGCCTCGAAGCGCTCCAAATGAACACTTGCAGATTCTACAAAAAGTGTTACAAAACTGCTCTTTCAAAAGAAGTGTTCAACTCTTTGAGTTGGATTCATACTACACAAAGCAGTTTCACAGAACGCTTCTGTTTAGTTTTTATGGGAATATATTCCCGTTTCCAACGAAGGCCTGAAATGGCTCCTAATATACACTTGCAGAATCTGCAAAAACAGAGATTGAAAACTTCTCTATCAAAAGGAAAGCTTATCTCTCCGAGTTGAATGCACACATCATAAAGTGTTTTCTGAGAATGCTTCTGCCTGGTTTATAAGTCAAGATATTTCCTTTTCCACCATAGGCCTCAAAGCGATCCAAATGAACACTTGCATATTCTACAAAAAGAGTGTTTCAAAACTGCTCTTTCAAAGGAAGTGTTCAACTCTGTGAGTTGGATTCATACTACACAAAGCAGTTTCACAGAACGCTTCTGTTTAGTTTTTATGGGAAGATATTCCCGTTTCCAACGAAGGCCTGAAAGAGCTCCAAATATCCACTTGCAGATTCTGCAAAAACAGAGTTTCAAAACTGCTCTATCAAAAGGAAGGCTTATCTCTCCGAGTTGAATGCTCACATCATAAAGAGGTTTCTGAGAATGCTTCTGCCTGGTTTATAAGTGAAGAGATTTCCTTTTCCACCATAGGCCTCAAAGCGATCCAAATGAATACTTGCAGATTCTACAAAAAGAGGGTTTCAAAACTGCTCTTTCAAAAGAAGTGTTTAAATCTGTGAGTTGGATTCATACTACACAAAGCAGTTTCACAGAACCCTTCTGTTTAGTTTTTATGGGAAGATATTCCCTTTTCCAACGAAGGCCTGAAAGGGCTCCAAATATTCACTTGCAGATTCTGCAAAAACAGAGATTCAAAACTACTCTATCAAAAGGATGGCTTAACTCTCCGAGTTGAATGCACACATCATAGAGGGGTTTCTGAGAATGCTTCTGCCTGGTTTATAAGTGAAGATAATTCTTTTTCCACCATAGGCCTCAAAGCGATCCAAATGAACACTTGCAGATTCTACAAAAAGAGTGTTTCAAAACTGCTCTTTCAAAGGAAGTGTTCAACTCTGTGAGTTGGATTCATAGTACACAGAGCAGTTTCACAGAACGCTTCTGTTTAGTTTTTATGGGAAGATATTCCCGTTTCCAACGAAGGCCTGAAAGGGCTCCAAATATCCACTTGCAGATTCTGCAAAAACAGAGTTTCAAAACTGCTTTATCAAAAGGAAGGCTTATCTCTCCGATTTGAATGCACACATCATAAAGAGGTTTCTGAGAATGCTTCTGCCTGTTTTATAAGTGAAGATATTTCCTTTTCCACCATAGGCCTCAAAGCGCTCCAAATGAACACTTGCAGATTCTACAAAAAGAGTGTTTCAAAACTGCTCTTTCAAAAGAAGTGTTCAACTCTGTGAGTTGGATTCATACTACACAAAGCAGTTTCACAGAACGCTTCTGTTTAGTTTTTATGGGAAGATATTCCCGTTTCCAACGAAGGCCTGAAAGGGCTCCAAATATCCACTTGCAGATGCTGCAAAAGACTCTTTCCAAACTGCTCCATGAAAACGAAGGTGCAACACTGTGATTTGAATGCACACATCATAAAGAAGTTTCAAAGAATGCTTCTGTCTAGGTTTTATGTGAAGATATTTCCTTTTCCACCATAGGCCTCAAAGCGCTACAAATGAACACTTGCAGATTCTACAAAAAGTGTTTCAAAACTGCTCTTTCAAAAGAAGTGTTCAACTTTGTGAGTTGGATTCATACTACACAAAGCAGTTTCAGAGAACGCTTCTGTTTACTTTTTATGGGAAGATATTCCCGTTTCCAACGAAGGCCTGAAAAGGCTCCAAATATCCACTTGCAGATTCTGCAAAAACAGAGTTTCAAAACTGCTCTATCAAAAGGAAGGCTTATCTCTCTGAGTTGAATGCACACATCATAAAGAGGTTTCTGAGAATACTTCTGCCTAGTTCATATGTGAAGATATTTCCTTTTGCACCATAGGCCTCAAAGCGCTCCAAATGAACACTTGCAAATTCTACAAAAAGAGTGTTTCATAACTGCTGTAGCAAAGGAAAGGTTCTACTCTGTGAGTTAAACACACACATCACAAAGCAGTTTGTGAGAATGCTTCTGTCCATTTTTTATGGGAAGATATACCCGTTTCTAACAAAGTCCTGAAAGAACTCCATATATCCACTTGCAGATGCTGCAAAAAGACTCTTTCCAAACCTCTCCATGAAAAGCAAGGTTCAACTCTGTGAGTTGAATGCATACATCAAAAAGAAGTTTCAAAGAATGCTTCTGTCTAGGTTTTATGTGAAGATATTTCCTTTTGCACCATAGGGCTCAAAGCGCTCCAAATGAAAACTTTCAGATTCTACAAAAAGAGTGTTTCAAAACTGCTCTTTCAAAAGAAGTGTTCAAATCTGTGAGTTGGATTCATACTACAAAAAGCAGTTTCACAGAACGCTTCTGCTTAGTTTTTATGGGAAGTTATTCCCGTTTCCAACGAAGGCCTGAAAGGGCTCCAAATATCCACTTGCAGATGCTACAAAAGACTCTTTCCAAACTGCTCCATGAAAAGGAAGGTTCAACTCTGTGAGTTGAATGCACACATCATAAAGACGTTTCAAAGATTGCTTCTGTCTAGGTTTTATGTGAAGATATTTCCTTTTCCACCACAGGCCTCCAAGCGATCCAAATGAACACTTGCAGATTCTACAAAAAAAGGGTTTCAAAACTGCTCTTTCAAAAGAAGTGTTCAAGTCTGTGAGTTGGATTCATACTACACAAAGCAGTTTCACAGAACCCTTCTGTTTAGTTTTTATGAGAAGATATTCCCGTTTCCAACGAAGGCCTGAAAGGGCTCCAAATATCCACTTGCAGATTCTGCAAAAACAGAGATTCAAAACTGCTCTATCAAAAGGAAGGCTTATCTCTCCGAGTTGAATGCACACATCATAAAGAGGTTTCTGAGAATGCTTCTGCCTAGTTTATAAGTCAAGATATTTCCTTTTATACCATAGGCCTCAAAGCGCTCCAAATGAACACTTGCAGATTCTACAAAAAGAGTGTTTCAAAACTGCTCTTTCAAAAGAAGTGTTCAACTCTGTGAGTTGGATTCATACTACACAAAGCGGTTTCACAGAACGCTTCTGTTTAGTTTTTATGGGAAGATATTCCCGTTTCCAACGAAGGCCTGAAAGGGCTCCAAATATCCACTTGCAGATTCTGCAAAAACAGAGATTCTAAACTGCTCTATCAAAAGGAAGGCTTAACTCTCCGGGTTGAATGCACACATCATAAAGAGGTTTCTGAGAATGCTTCTGCCTGGTTTATAAGTGAAGATATTTCCTTTTCCACCATAGGCCTCAAAGCGATCCAAATGAACACTTGCAGATTCTACAAAAAGAGAGTTTCAAAGCTGCTCTTTCAAAGAAAGTGTTCAACTCTGTGAGATGGATTTATACTACACAAAGCAGTTTCACAGAATGCTTCTGTTTAGTTTTTATGGGAAGATATTCCCGTTTCCAACGAAGGACTGAAAGGGCTCCAAATATCCACTTGGAGATTCTGCAAAAACAGAGTTTCAGAACTGCTCTATCAAAAGGAAGGCTTATCTCTCCGAGTTGAATGCACACATCATAAAGGGGTTTCTGAGAATGCTTCTGCCTGGTTCATATGTGAAGATATTTCCTTTTCCACCATAGGCCTCAAAGCGCTCCAAATGAACACTTGCAGATTCTACAACAAGAGGGTTTCATAACTGCTCTTTCAAAAGCAGTGTTCAACTCTGTGATTTGGATTCATACTACACAAAGCAGTTTCACAGAACGCTTCTGTTTAGTTTTTATGGGAAGATATTCCCGTTTCCAACGAAGGCCTGAAAGGGCTCCAAATATCCACTTGCAGATGCTGCACAAAGACTCTTTCAAAACTGCTCCATGAAAAGGAAGGCTCAACTCTGTGAGTTGAATGCACACATCATAAAGAAGTTTCAAAGAATGCTTCTGTCTAGGTTTTATGTGAAGATATTTCCTTTTCCACCATAGGCCTCAAAGCGGTCCAAGTGAACACTTGCAGATTCTACACAGAGTGTTTCAAAACTGCTCTTTCAAAGCAAATTTTCAACTCTGTGAGTTGGGTTCATACTACACAAAGAAGTTTCACCGAACTCTTCTGTTTAGTTTTTATGGGAAGATATTCCCGTTTCCAACGAAGGCCTGAAAGGGCTCCAAATATCCACTTGCAGATTCTGCAAAAACAGAGTTTCAAAACTGCTCTATCAAAAGGAAGGCTTATCTCTCCGAGTTGAATGCACACATCATAAAGAGGTTTCTGAGAATGCTTCTGCCTAGTTTATAAGTCAAGATAATTCCTTTTCCGCCATAGGCCTCAAAGCGCTCCAAATGAACACTTGCAGATTGTACAAAAAGAGTGTTTCAAAACTGCCCTTTCAAAAGAAGTGTTCAACTCTGTGAGTTGGATTCATACTACACAAAGCAGTTTCACAGAACGCTTCTGTTTAGTTTTTATGGGAAGATATTCCCGTTTCCAACGAAGGCCTGAAAGGGCTCCAAATATCCACTTGCAGATTCTGCAAAAACAGAGTTTCAAAACTGCTCTATCAAAACGAAGGCTTATCTCTCTGAGTTGAATGCACACATCATAAAGAGGTTTCTGAGAATGCTTCTGCCTGGTTTATAAGTGAAGATATTTCCTTTTCCACCATAGGCCTCAAAGCGCTCCAAATGAACACTTGCAGATTCTACAAAAAGTGTGTTTCATAACTGCTGTAGCAAAGGAAAGGTTCAACACTGTGAGTTAAACGCACACATCACAGAGCAGTTTGTGAGAATGCTTCTGTCCAGTTTTTATGGGAAGATATTCCCTTTTCTAACAAAGGCCTGAAGGAGCTCCAAATATCCACTTGCAGATGCTGCAAAAAGACTCTTTCCAAACCTCTCCATGAAAAGCAAGGTTCAACTCTGTGAGTTGAATGCACACATCATAAAGAAGTTTCAAAGAATGCTTCTGTCTAGGTTTTATGTGAAGATATTTCCTTTTCCACCATAGGCCTCAAAGCGCTCCAAATGAACACTTGCAGATTCTACAAAAAGAGTGTTTCAAAACTGCTGTTTCAAAAGAAGTGTTCAACTCTGTGAGTTGGATTCATACTACACAAAGCAGTTTCACAGAACGCTTCTGTTTAGTTTTTATGGGAAGATATACACGTTTCCAATGAAGGCCTGAATGGGCTCCAAATATCCACTTGCAGATTCTGCAAAAACAGAGTTTCAAAACTGCTCTATCAAAAGGAAGTCTTATCTCTCCGAGTTGAATGCAGACATCATAAAGAGGTTTCTGAGAATGCTTCTGCCTGGTTTATAAGTGAAGATATTTCCTTTTCCACCATAGGCCTCAAAGCGATCCAAATGAACACTTGCAGATTCTACAAAAAGAGAGTTTCAAAGCTGCTCTTTCAAAGAAAGTGTTCAACTCTGTGAGATGGATTTATACTACACAAAGCAGTTTCACAGAATGCTTCTGTTTAGTTTTTATGGGAAGATATTCCCGTTTCCAACGAAGGACTGAAAGGGCTCCAAATATCCACTTGGAGATTCTGCAAAAACAGAGTTTCAGAACTGCTCTATCAAAAGGAAGGCTTATCTCTCCGAGTTGAATGCACACATCATAAAGAGGTTTCTGAGAATGCTTCTGCCTGGTTCATATGTGAAGATATTTCCTTTTCCACCATAGGCCTCAAAGCGCTCCAAATGAACACTTGCAGATTCTACAACAAGAGGGTTTCATAACTGCTCTTTCAAAACCAGTGTTCAACTCTGTGAATTGGATTCATACTACACAAAGCAGTTTCACAGAACGCTTCTGTTTAGTTTTTATGGGAAGATATTCCCGTTTCCAACGAAGGCCTGAAAGGGCTCCAAATATCCACTTGCAGATGCTGCACAAAGACTCTTTCAAAACTGCTCCATGAAAAGGAAGGCTCAACTCTGTGAGTTGAATGCACACATCATAAAGAAGTTTCAAAGAATGCTTCTGTCTAGGTTTTATGTGAAGATATTTCCTTTTCCACCATAGGCCTCAAAGCGGTCCAAGTGAACACTTGCAGATTCTACACAGAGTGTTTCAAAACTGCTCTTTCAAAGCAAATTTTCAACTCTGTGAGTTGGGTTCATACTACACAAAGAAGTTTCACCGAACTCTTCTGTTTAGTTTTTATGGGAAGATATTCCCGTTTCCAACGAAGGCCTGAAAGGGCTCCAAATATCCACTTGCAGATTCTGCAAAAACAGAGTTTCAAAACTGCTCTATCAAAAGGAAGGCTTATCTCTCCGAGTTGAATGCACACATCATAAAGAGGTTTCTGAGAATGCTTCTGCCTAGTTTATAAGTCAAGATAATTCCTTTTCCGCCATAGGCCTCAAAGCGCTCCAAATGAACACTTGCAGATTGTACAAAAAGAGTGTTTCAAAACTGCCCTTTCAAAAGAAGTGTTCAACTCTGTGAGTTGGATTCATACTACACAAAGCAGTTTCACAGAACGCTTCTGTTTAGTTTTTATGGGAAGATATTCCCGTTTCCAACGAAGGCCTGAAAGGGCTCCAAATATCCACTTGCAGATTCTGCAAAAACAGAGTTTCAAAACTGCTCTATCAAAACGAAGGCTTATCTCTCTGAGTTGAATGCACACATCATAAAGAGGTTTCTGAGAATGCTTCTGCCTGGTTTATAAGTGAAGATATTTCCTTTTCCACCATAGGCCTCAAAGCGCTCCAAATGAACACTTGCAGATTCTACAAAAAGTGTGTTTCATAACTGCTGTAGCAAAGGAAATGTTCAAGACTGTGAGTTAAACGCACACATCACAGAGCAGTTTGTGAGAATGCTTCTGTCCAGTTTTTATGGGAAGATATTCCCTTTTCTAACAAAGGCCTGAAGGAGCTCCAAATATCCACTTGCAGATGCTGCAAAAAGACTCTTTCCAAACCTCTCCATGAAAAGCAAGGTTCAACTCTGTGAGTTGAATGCACACATCATAAAGAAGTTTCAAAGAATGCTTCTGTCTAGGTTTTATGTGAAGATATTTCCTTTTCCACCATAGGCCTCAAAGCGCTCCAAATGAACACTTGCAGATTCTACAAAAAGAGTGTTTCAAAACTGCTGTTTCAAAAGAAGTGTTCAACTCTGTGAGTTGGATTCATACTACACAAAGCAGTTTCACAGAACGCTTCTGTTTAGTTTTTATGGGAATATATACACGTTTCCAATGAAGGCCTGAATGGGCTCCAAATATCCACTTGCAGATTCTGCAAAAACAGAGTTTCAAAACTGCTCTATCAAAAGGAAGTCTTATCTCTCCGAGTTGAATGCAGACATCATAAAGAGGTTTCTGAGAATGATTCTGCCTGGTTTATAAGTGAAGATATTTCCTTTTCCACCATAGGCCTCAAAGCGATCCAAATGAACACTTGCAGATTCTACAAAAAGAGTGTTTCAAAACTGCTCTTTCAAAGCAAATGTTCAACTCTGTGAGTTGGATTCATACTACACAAAGCAGTTTCACAGAACGCTTCTGTTTAGTTTTTATGGGAAGATATTCCCGTTTCCAACGAAGGCCTGAAAGGGCTCCAAATATCCACTTGCAGATTCTGCAAAAACAGAGTTTCAGAACTGCTCTAACAAAAGGAAGGCTTATCTCTCCGAGTTGAATGCACACATCATAAACAGGTTTCTGAGAATGCTTCTGCCTGGTTTTTAACTGAAGATATTTCCTATTCCACCATAGGCCTCAAAGCGCTCCAAATGAACACTTGCAGATTCTACAAGAAGAGTGTTTCATAACTGCTCTTTCAAAAGAAGTGTTCAACTCTGTGAGTTGGATTCATACTACACAAAGCAGTTTCACAGAACGCTTCTGTTTAGTTTTTATGGGAAGATATTCCCGTTTCCAATTAAGGCCTGAAAAGCCTCCAAATATCCACCTGCAGATGCTGCAAAAAGACTCTTTCCAAACTGCTTCATGAAAAGGAAGGCTCAACTCTGTGAGTTGAATGCACACATCATAAAGAAGTTTCAAAGAATGCTTCTGTCTAGTTTTATGTGAAGATATTTCCTTTTCCAACATAGGCCTGAAAGCGGAAAATGTCAACACTTGCAGATTCTACACAAAGTGTTTCAAAACTGCTCTTTCAAAAGAAGTGTTCAACTTTGTGAGTTGGATTCATACTACACAAAGCAGTTTCACAGAACGCTTCTGTTTAGTTTTTATGTGATGATATTCCCGTTTCCAACGAAGGTCTGAAAGGGTTCCAAATATACACCTGCAGATTCTGCAAAAACAGAGTTTAAAAACTGCTCTATCAAAAGGAAGGCTTATCTCTCTGAGTTGAATGCCCACATCATAAAGAGGTTTCTGAGAATGCTTCTGCCTGGTTCATATGTGAAGATATTTCCTTTTGCACCATCGGCCTCAAAGCGCTCCAAATGAACACTTGCAGATTCTACAAAAAGAGTGTTTCATAAGTGCTGTAGCAAAGGAAAGGTTCAAATCTGTGAGTTAAACACACACATCTCAAAGCAGTTTGTGAGAATGCTTCTGTCCAGTTTTTATGGGAAGATATTCCCGTTTCTAACAAAGGCCTGAAAGAGCTCCAAATATCCACTTGCAGATGCTGCAAAAAGACTATTTACAACTGCTCCATGAAAAGGAAGGTTCAGCTCTGTGGGTTGAATGCACACATCATAAAGAAGTTTCAAAGAATGCTTCTGTCTAACTTTTATGTTAAGATATTTCCTTTTACACCGTAGGCCTCAAAGCGCTTCAAATGAACACTTGCAGATTCTACAAAAAGTGTTTCAAAACTGCTATTTCAAAAGAAGTGTTCAACTTTCTGAGTTGGATTCATACTACACAAAGCAGTTTCACAGAACGCTTCTGTTTAGTTTTTATGGGAAGATATTCCCGTTTCCAACGAAGGCCTGAAAGGGCTCCAAATATCCACTTACAGATTCTGCAAAAACAGAGCTTCAAAACTGCTCTATCAAAAGGAAGGCTTATCTCTCTGAGTTGAATGCACACATCATAAAGAGGTTTCTCAGAATGCTTCTGCCTGGTTCATATGTGAAGATATTTCCTTTTGCACCATAGGCCTCAAAGCCCTCCAAATGAACACTTGCAGATTCTACAAAAAGAGTGTTTCATAACTGCTGTAGCAAAGGAAAGGTTCAACTCTGTGAGTTAAACACACACATCACAAAGCAGTTTGTGAGAATGCTTCTGTCCAGTTTTTATGGGAAGATATTCTCGTTTCTAACAAAGACCTGAAAGAGCTCCAAATATCCACTTGCAGATGCTGCAAAAAGACTATTTCCAAAACTCTCCATGAAAAGCAAGGTTCAACTCTGTGAATTGAATGCACACATCATAAAGAGGTTTCAAAGAATGCTTCTGTCTAGGTTTTATGTGAAGATAATTCCTTTTCCACCATAGGCCTCAAAGCGCTCCAAATGAAAACTTGCAGATTCTACAAAAAGAGTGTTTCAAAACTGCTGTTTCAAAAGAAGTGTTCAACTCTGTGAGTTGGATTCATACTACACCAAGCAGTTTCACAGAACGCTTCTGCTTAGTTTTTATGGGAAGATATTCCCGTTTCCAACGAAGGCCTGAAAGGGCTCCAAATATCCACTTGCAGATTCTGCAAAAACAGAGTTTCAAAAGTGCTCTGTCAAAAGGAAGGCTTATCTCTCCGAGTTGAATGCACACATCATAAAGAGGTTTCTGAGAATGCTTCTGCCTGGTTTATAAGTCAAGATATTTCCTTTTCCACCATAGGCCTCAAAGCGCTCCAAATGAACACTTGCAGATTGTACAAAAAGAGTGTTTCAAAACTACTCTTTTAAAAGTAGTGTTCAACTCTGTGAGTTGGATTCATACTACACAAAGCAGAGTCACAGAACGCTTCTGTTTAGTTTTTATGGGAAGATATTCCCGTTTCCAACGAAGGCCTGAAAGGGCTCCAAATATCCACTTACAGATTCTGCAAAAACAGAGCTTCAAAACTGCTCTATCAAAAGGAAGGCTTATCTCTCTGAGTTGAATGCACACATCATAAAGATGTTTCTTAGAATGCTTCTGCCTGGTTCATATGTGAAGATATTTCCTTTTGCACCATAGGCCTCAAAGCCCTCCTAATGAACACTTGCAGATTCTACAAAAAGAGTGTTTCATAACTGCTGTAGCAAAGGAAAGGTTCAACTCTGTGAGTTAAACACACACATCACAAAGCAGTTTGTGAGAATGCTTCTGTCCAGTTTTTATGGGAAGATATTCTCGTTTCTAACAAAGACCTGAAAGAGCTCCAAATATCCACTTGCAGATGCTGCAAAAAGACTATTTCCAAACCTCTCCATGAAAAGCAAGGTTCAACTCTGTGACTTGAATGCACACATCATAAAGAGGTTTCAAAGAATGCTTCTGTCTAGGTTTTATGTGAAGATAATTCCTTTTCCACCATAGGCCTCAAAGCGCTCCAAATGAAAACTTGCAGATTCTACAAAAAGAGTGTTTCAAAACTGCTGTTTCAAAAGAAGTGTTCAACTCTGTGAGTTGGATTCATACTACACAAAGCAGTTTCACAGAACGCTTCTGCTTAGTTTTTATGGGAAGATATTCCCGATTCCAACGAAGGCCTGAAAGGGCTCCAAATATCCAGTTGGAGATGCTGTAAAAAGACTCTTTCCAAACTGCTCCATGAAAAGGAAGGTTCAACTCTGTGAGTTGAATGCACACATCATAAAGAAGTTTCAAAGAATGCTTCTGTCTAGGTTTTATGTGAAGATATTTCCTTTTCCACCATAGGCCTCAAAGCCATCCAAATGAACACTTGCAGATTCTACAAAAAGAGTGTTTCAAAACTGCTCTTTCAAAAGAAGTGTTCAACTCTGTGAGTTGGATTCATACTACACAAAGCAGTTTCACAGAACGCTTCTGTTTAGTTTTTATGGGAAGATATTCCCGTTTCCAACGAAGGCCTGAAAGGGCTCCAAATATCCACTTGCAGATTCTGCAAAAACAGAGATTCAAAACTGCTCTATCAAAAGGAAGGCTTAACTCTCCGAGTTGAATGCACACATCATAAAGAGGTTTCTGAGAATGCTTCTGCCTGGTTTATAAGTGAAGATATTTCCTCTTCCACCATAGGCCTCAAAGCGATCCAAATGAACACTTGCAGATTCTACAAAAAGAGTGTTTCAAAACTACTCTTTCAAAGGAAGTGTTCAACTCTGTGAGTTGGATTCATACTACACAAAGCAGTTTCACAGAACGCTTCTGTTTAGTTTTTATGGGAAGGTATTCCCGTTTCCAACGAAGGCCTGAAAGGGCTCCAAATATCTACTTGCAGATGCTGCAAAAACAGAGTTTCAGAACTGCTCTATCAAAAGGAAGGCTTATCTCTCCGAGTTGAATGCACACAACATAAAGAGGTTTCTGAGAATGCTTCTGCCTGGTTCATATGTGAAGATATTTCCTTTTCCACCATAGGCCTCAATGCGCTCCAAATGAACACTTGCAGATTCTACAACAAGAGTGTTTCATAACTGCTCTTTCAAAAGAAGTGTTCAACTCTGTGATTTGGATTCATGCTACACAAAGCAGTTTCAGAGAACGCTTCTGTTTAGTTTTTATGGGAAGATATTCCCGTTTCCAACGAAGGCCTGAAAGGGCTCCAAATATCCACTTGCAGAAGCTGCACAAAGACTCTTTCCAAAGTGCTCCATGAAAAGGAAGGCTCAACTCTGTGAGTTGAATGCACACATCATAAAGAAGTTTCAAAGAATGCTTCTGTCTAGGTTTTATGTGAAGATATTTCCTTTTCCACCATAGGCCTCAAAGCGGTCCAAGTGAACACTTGCAGATTCTACACAGTGTGTTTCAAAACTGCTCTTTCAAAGCAAATGTTCAACTCTGTGAGTTGGATTCATACTACACAAAGCAGTTTCACAGAACTCTTCTGTTTAGTTTTTATGGGAAGATATTCCCGTTTCCAACGAAGGCCTGAAAGGGCTCCAAATATCCACTTGCAGTTTCGACAAAAACAGAGTTTCAAAAGTGCTCTATCAAAAGGAAGGCTTATCTCTCCGAGTTGAATGCACACATCATAAAAAGGTTTCTGAGAATGCTTCTGCCTGGTTTATAAGTCAAGATATTTCCTTTTCCACCATAGGCCTCAAAGCGCTTCAAATGAACACTTGCAGATTGTACAAAAAGAGTGTTTCAAAACTGCTCTTTCAAAAGAAGTGTTCAACTCTGTGAGTTGGATTCATACTACACAAAGCAGTTTCACAGAACGCTTCTGTTTAATTTTTATGGGAAGATCTTCCCGTTTCCAACGAAGGCCTGAAAGGGCTCCAAATATCCACTTGCAGATCCTGCAAAAAGACTCTTTCCAAACTGCTCCATGAAAAGGAAGGTTCAACTCTGTGAGTTGAATGCACACATCATAAAGAAGTTTCAAAGAATGCTTCTGTCTAGGTTTTATGTGAAGATATTTCCTTTTACACCGTAGGCCTCAAAGCGCTTCAAATGAACACTTGCAGATTCTAGAAAAAGTGTTTCAAAACTGCTCTTTCAAAAGAAGTGTTCAACTTTGTTAGTTGGATTCATACTACACAAAGCAGTTTCACAGAACGCTTCTGTTTAGTTTTCATGGGAAGATATTCCCGTTTCCAACGAAGGCCTGAAAGGGCTCCAAATATCCACTTGCAGATTCTGCAAAAACAGAGCTTCAAAACTGCTCTATCAAAAGGAAGGCTTATCTCTCTGAGTTGAATGCACACATCATAAAGAGGTTTCTCAGAATGCTTCTGCCTGGTTCATATGTGAAGATATTTTCTTTTGCACCATAGGCCTCAGAGCCCTCCAAATGAACACTTGCAGATTCTACAAAAAGAGTGTTTCATAACTGCTGTAGCAAAGGAAAGGTTCAACTCTGTGAGTTAAACACACACATCACAAAGCAGTTTGTGAGAATGCTTCTGTCCAGTTTTTATGGGAAGATATTCTCGTTTCTAACAAAGACCTGAAAGAGCTCCAAATATCCACTTGCAGATGCTGCAAAAAGACTACTTCCAAACCTCTCCATGAAAAGCAAGGTTCAACTCTGTGACTTGAATGCACACATCATAAAGAGGTTTCGAAGAATGCTTCTGTCTAGGTTTTATGTGAAGATAATTCCTTTTCCACCATAGGCCTGAAAGCGCTCCAAATGAAAACTTGCAGATGCTACAAAAAGAGTGTTTCAAAACTGCTGTTTCAAAAGAAGTGTTCAACTCTGTGAGTTGGATTCATACTACACAAAGCAGTTTCACAGAACGCTTCTGGTTAGTTTTTTATTTATTTATTTATTTATTTATTTATTTATTTATTTTTTTCTTTTATTGTAATTATTATTATTATTATTATTATTATACTTTAGGTTTTATGGTACATGTGCCCAATGTGCAGTAAGTTACATATGTATACATGTGCCATGCTGGTGCACTGCACCCACCAACTCGTCATCTAACATTAGGTATATCTCCCAATGTTATCCCTCCCCCCTCCCCCCAACCCACAACAGTCCCTGAAGTGTGATGTTCCCCTTCCTGTGTCCATGTGTTCTCATTGTTCAATTCCCACCTATGAGTGAGAATATGCGGTGTTTGGTTTTTTGTTCTTGCGATAGTTTACTGAGAATGATGATTTCCAATTTCGTCCATGTCCCTACAAAGGACATGAACTCATCATTTCTTATGGCTGCATAGTATTCCATGGTGTAGATGTGCCACATTTTCTTAATCCAGTCTATCATTGTTGGACATCTGGGTTGGTTCCAAGTCTTTGCTATTGTGAATAATGCGGCAATAAACATATGTGTGCATGTGTCTTTATAGCAGCATGATTTATAGTCCTTTGGGTATATACCCAGTAATGGGATGGCTGGGTCGAATGGAATTTCTAGTTCTAGATCCCTGAGGAATCGCCACACTGACTTCCACAAGGGTTGAACTAGTTTACAGTCCCACCAACTGTGTAAAAGTGTTCCTATTTCTCCACATCCTCTCCAGCACCTGTTGTTTCCTGACTTTTTAATGATTGCCATTCTAACTGGTGTGAGATGGTATCTCATTGTGGTTTTGATTTGCATTTCTCTGATGGCCAGTGATGGTGAGCATTTTTTCATGTGTCTTTTGGCTGCATAAATGTCTTCTTTTGAGAAGTGTCTGTTCATGTCCTTTGCCCACTTTTTGATGGGGTTGTTTGTTTTTTTCTTGTAAATTTGTTGGAGTTCATTGTAGATTCTGGATATTACCCCTTTGTCAGATGAGTAGGTTGCGAAAATTTTCTCCCATTTTCTAGGTTGCCTGTTCACTCTGATGGTAGTTTCCTTTGCTGTGCAGAAGCTCTTTAGTTTATTAGATCCCATTTGTCAATTTTGGCTTTTGTTGCCATTGCTTTTGGTGTTTTAGACATGAAGTCCTTGCCCATGCCTATGTCCTGAATGGTATTGCCTAGGTTTTCTTCTAGGGTTTTTATGGTTTTAGGTCTAACATTTAAGTCTTTAATCCATCTTGAATTGATTTTTGTATAAGGTGTAAGGAAGGGATCCAGTTTCAGCTTTCTACATATGGCTAGCCAGTTTTCCCAGCACCATTTATTAAATAGGGAATCCTTTCCCCATTTCTTGTTTTTGTCAGGTTTGTCAAAGATCAGATGGTTGTAGATATGTGGCATTATTTCTGACGGCTCTGTTCTGTTCCATTGATCTATATCTCTGTTTTGGTACCAGTACCATGCTGTTTTGGTTACTGTAGCCTTGTAGTATAGTTTGAAGTCAGGTAGCGTGATGCCTCCAGCTTTGTTCTCTTGGCTTAGGATTGACTTGGCGATGCGGGCTCTTTTTCGGTTCCATATGAACTTTAAAGTAGTTTTTTCCAATTCTGTGAAGAAAGTCATTGGTAGCTTGATGGGGATGGCATTGAATCTGTAAATTACCTTGGGAAGGATGGCCATTTTCATGATATTGATTCTTCCTACCCATGAGCATGGAATGTTCTTCCATTGGTTTGTATCCTCTTTTATTTCCTTGAGCAGTGGTTTGTAGTTCTCCTTGAAGAGGTCTTTCACATCCCTTGTAAGTTGGATTCCTAGGTATTTTATAATCTTTGAAGCAATTGTGAATGGGAGTTCACTCATGATTTGGCTCTCTGTTTGTCTGTTATTGATGTATAAGAATGCTTGTGATTTTTGCACATTGATTTTGTATCCTGAGACTTTGCTGAAGTTGCTTATCAGCTTAAGGAGATTTTGGGCTGAGACAATGGGGCTTTCTAGATATACTATCATGTCATCTGCAAACAGGGACAATTTGACTTCCTCTTTTCCTAATTGAAGACACAACATACCAGAATCTCTGGGATGCATTCAAAGCAGTGTGTAGAGGGAAATTTATAGCACTAAATGCCCACAAGAGAAAGCAGGAAAGATCCAAAATTGACACCCTAACATCACAATTAAAAGAACTAGAAAAGCAAGAGCAAACACATTCAAAAGCTAGCAGAAGGCAAGAAATAACTAAAATCAGAGCAGAACTGAAGGAAATAGAGACACAAAAAACCCTTCAAAAAATAAATGAATCCAGGAGCTGGTTTTTTGAAAGGATCAACAAAATTGATAGACCGCTAGCAAGATTAATAAAGAAAAAAAGAGAGAAGAATCAAATAGATGCAATAAAAAATGATAAAGGGGATATCACCACCGATCCCACAGAAATACAAACTACCATCAGAGAATATTACAAACACCTCTATGCAAATAAACTAGAAAATCTAGAAGAAATGGATAAAATCCTCAACACATACACCCTCCCAAGACTAACCCAAGAAGAAGTTCAATCTCTGAATAGACCAATAACAGGAGCTGAAATTATGGCAATAATCAATAGCTTACCAACCAAAAAAAGTCCAGGACCAGATGGGTTCACAGCCGAATTCTACCAGAGGTACAAGGAGGAGCTGGTACCATTCCTTCTGAAACTATTCCAATCAATAGAAAAAGAGGGAATCCTCCCTAACTCATTTTATGAGGCCAGCATCATCCTGATACCAAAGCCTGGCAGAGACACAACAAAAAAAGAGAATTTTAGACCAATATCCTTGATGAACATTGATGCAAAAATCCTCAATAAAATACTGGCAAACAGAATCCAGCAGCACATCAAAAAGCTTATCCACCATGATCAAGTGGGCTTCATCCCTGGGATGCAAGGCTGGTTCAATATACGCAAAACAATAAATGTAATCCAGCATATAAACAGAACCAAAGACAAAAACCACATGATTATCTCAATAGATGCAGAAAAGGCCTTTGACGAAATTCAACAAGACTTCATGCTAAAAACTCTCAATAAATTAGGAATTCATGGGACGTATCTCAAAATAATAAGAGCTATTTATGACAAACCCACAGCCAATATCATACTGAATGGGCAAAAACTGAAAGCATTCCCTTTGAAAACTGGCACAAGACAGGGATGCCCTCTCTCGCCACTTCTATTCAACATAGTGTTGGAAGATCTGGCCAGGGCAATTAGGCAGGAGAAGGAAATCAAGGGTATTCTGCTTAGTTTTTATGGGAAGATATTCCCGTTTCCAACGAAGGCCTGAAAGGGCTCCAAATATCCAGTTGGAGATGCTGTAAAAAGACTCTTTCCAAACTGCTCCATGAAAAGGAAGGTTCAACTCTGTGAGTTGAATGCACACATCATAAAGAAGTTTCAAAGAATGCTTCTGTCTAGGTTTTATGTGAAGATATTTCCTTTTCCAACATAGGCCTCAAAGCGATCCAAATGAACACTTGCAGATTCTACAAAAAGAGTGTTTCAAAACTGCTCTTTCAAAAGAAGTGTTCAACTCTGTGAGTTGGATTCATACTACACAAAGCAGTTTCACAGAACGCTTCTGTTTAGTTTTTATGGGAAGATATTCCCGTTTCCAACGAAGGCCTGAAAGGGCTCCAAATATCCACTTGCAGATTCTGCAAAAACCGAGATTCAAAACTGCTCTATCAAAAGGAAGGCTTAACTCTCCGAGTTGAATGCACACATCATAAAGAGGTTTCTGGGAATGCTTCTGCCTGGTTTATAAGTGAAGATATTTCCTCTTCCACCATAGGCCTCAAAGCGATCCAAATGAACAATTGCAGATTCTACAAAAAGAGTGTTTCAAAACTACTCTTTCAAAGGAAGTGTTCAACTCTGTGAGTTGGATTCATACTACACAAAGCAATTTCACAGAACGCTTCTGTTTAGTTTTTATGGGAAGGTATTCCCGTTTCCAACGAAGGCCTGAAAGGGCTCCAAATATCCACTTGCAGATGCTGCAAATACAGAGTTTCAGAACTGCTCTATCAAAAGGAAGGCTTATCTCTCCGAGTTGAATGCACACATCATAAAGTGGTTTCTGAGAATGCTTCTGCCTGGTTCATATGTGAAGATATTTCCTTTTCCACCATAGGCCTCAAAGCGCTCCAAATGAACACTTGCAGATTCTACAACAAGAGTGTTTCATAACTGCTCTTAATAAAGAAGTGTTCAACTCTGTGATTTGGATTCATACTACACAAAGCAGTTTCACAGAACGCTTCTGTTTAGTTTTTATGGAAAGATATTCCCGTTTCCAACGAAGGCCTGAAAGGGCTCCAAATATCCACTTGCAGATGCTGCACAAAGACTCTTTCCAAACTGCTCCATGAATAGGAAGGCTCAACTCTGTGAGTTGAATGCACACATCATAAAGAAGTTTCAAAGAATGCTTCTATCTAGGTTTTATGTGAAGATATTTCCTTTTCCAACATAGGCCTCAAAGCGGACAATGTCAACACTTGCAGATTCTACAAAAAGTGTTTCAAAACTGCTCTTTCAAAAGAAGTGTTCAACTTTGTGAGTTGGATTCATACAACACAAAGCAGTTTCACAGAACGCTTCTGTTTAGTTTTTATGGGAAGATATTCCCGTTTCCAACGAAGGCCTGAAAGGGCTCCAAATATCCACCTGCAGATTCAGCAAAAACAGAGTTTCAAAAGTGCTCTATCAAAAGGAAGTCTTATCTCTCTGAGTTGAATGCAAACATCATAAAGAGGTTTCTGAGAATGCTTCTGCATGGTTCATATGTGAAGATATTTCCTTTTGCACCATAGGCCTCAAAGCGCTCCAAATGAACACTTGCAGATTCTACAAAAAGAGTGTTTCATAAGTGCTGTAGCAAAGGAAAGGTTCAACTCTGTGAGTTAAACACACACATCTCAAAGCAGTTTGTGAGAATGCTTCTGTCCAGTTTTTATGTGAAGATATTCCCGTTTCTAACAAAGGCCTGAAAGAGCTCCAAATATCCACTTGCAGATGCTGCAAAAAGACTCTTTCCAAACCTCTCCATGAAAAGCAAGGTTCAACACTGTGAGTTGAATGCACGCATCATAAAGAAGTTTCAAAGAATGCTTCTGTCTAGGTTTTATGTGAAGAAATTTCCTTTTCCACCATAGGCCACAAAGCGCTCCAAATGAACACTTGCAGATTCTACAAAAAGAGTGTTTCAAAACTGCTCTTTCAAAAGAAGTGTTCAACTCTGTGAGTTGGATTCATACTACCAAAAGCAGTTTCACAGAACGCTTCTGTTTAGCTTTTATGGGAAGTTATTCCCGTTTCCAACGAAGGCCTGAAAGGGCTCCAAATATCCACTTGCAGATGCTGCAAAAACAGAGTTTCAAAACTGCTCTATGAAAAGGAAGGCTTCCCTCTCCGAGTTGAATGCACACATCATAAAGGGGTTTCTGACAATGCTTCTGCCTGGTTTATAAGTGAAGATATTTCCTTTTCCACCATAGGCCTCAAAGCGATCCAAATGAAAACTTGCAGATTCTACAAAAAGAGTGTTTCAAAACTGCTCTTTCAAAGGAAGTGTTCAACTCTGTGACTTGGATTCATACTACACAAAGCAGTTTCACAGGACGCTTCTGTTTAGTTTTTATGGGAAGATCTTCCCGTTTCCAACGAAGGCCTGAAACGGCTCCAAATATCCACTTGCAGATTCTGCAAAAACAGAGTTTCAGAACTGCTCTATCAAAAGGAAGGCTTATCTCTCCGAGTTGAATGCACACATCATAAAGGGGTTTCTGAGAATGCTTCTGCCTAGTTTATAAGTCAAGATATTTCCTTTTCCACCATAGGCCTCAAAGCGCTCCAAATGAACACTTGCAGATTGTACAAAAAGAGTGTTTCAAAACCGCTCTTTCAAAAGAAGTGTTCAACTCTGTGAGTTGGATTCATACTACAAAAAGTAGTTTCACAGAACGCTTCTGTTTAGTTTTTATGGGTAGATATTCCCGTTTCCAACGAAGGCCTGAAAAGGCTCCAAATATCCACTTGCAGATGCTGCAAAAAGACTCTTTCCAAACCTCTCCATAAAAAGGAAGGTTCAACTCTGTGAGTTGAATGCACACATCATAAAGAAGTTTCAAAGAATGCTTCTGTCTAGGTTTTATGTGAAGATATTTCCTTTTCCACCATAGGCCTCAAAGCGCTCCAAATGAACACTTGCAGATTCTACAAAAAGAGTGTTTCAAAAATGCTCTTTCAAAAGAAGTGTTCAACTCGGTAAGTTGGATTCATACTACACAAAGGAGTTTCACAGAACGCTTCTGTTTAGTTTTTATGGGAAGATATTCCCGTTTCCAACGAAGGCCTGAAAGGGCTCCAAATATCCACTTGAAGATGCTGCACAAAAACTCTTTCCAAACAGCTCCATGAAAAGGAAAGCTCAACTCTGTGAGTTGAATGCACACATCATAAAGAAGTTTCAAAGAATGCTTCTGTCTAGGTTTTATGTGAAGATATTTCCTTTTCCACCATAGGCCTCAAAGAGGTCCAAGTGAACACTTGCAGATTCTACACAAAGTGTTTCAAAACTGCTCTTTCAAAAGAAGTGTTCAACTTTGTGAGATGGATTCATACTACACAAAGCAGTTTCACAGAACGCTTCTGTTTAGTTTTTATGTGAAGATATTCCCGTTTCCAAGGAAGGTCTGAAAGGGCTCCAAATATCCACTTGCAGATTCTGCAAAAACAGAGTTTCAAAACTGCTCTATCAAAAGGAAGGCTTATCCCTCTGAGTTGAATGCAAACATCATAAAGAGGTTTCTGAGAATGCTTCTGCCTGGTTCATATGTGAAGATACTTCCTTTTGCACTATAGGCCTGAAAGTGTTCCAAATGAACACTTGCAGATTCTACAAAAAGAGTGTTTCATAAGTGCTGTAGCAAAGGAAAGGTTCAACTCTATGAGTTAAACACACACATCACAAAGCAGTTTGTGAGAATGCTTCTGTCCAGTTTTTATGGGAAGATATTCCCGTTTCCAACGAAGGCCTGAAAGGGCTCCAAATATCCACTTGCAGATGCTGCAAAAAGACTCTTTCCAAACTGCTCCATGAAAAGGAAGGTTCAACTCTGTGAGGTGAATGCACACATCATAAAGAAGTTTCAAAGAATGCTTCTGTCTAGTTTTTATGTGAAGATATTTCCTTTTCCACCATAGGCCTCAAAGCGCTCCAAATGAAAACTTGCAGATTCTAGAAAAAGAGTCTTTCAAAACTGCTCTTTCAAAAGAAGTGTTCAACTCTGTGAGTTGGATTCATACTACACAAAGCAGTTTCACAGAATGCTTCTGTTTAGTTTTTATGTTAAGATATTCCCGTTTCCAACGAAGGCCTGAAAGGGCTCCAAATATCCACTTGCAGCTTCTGCAAAAACAGAGTTTCAAAACTGCTCTATCAAAAGGAAGGCTTAACTCTCCGAGTTGAATACACATATCATAAAGAGGTTTCTGACAATGCTTCTACCTGGTTTATAAGTGAAGATATTTCCTCTTCCACCATAGGCCTCAAAACGATCCAAATGAACAGTTGCAGATTCTATAAAAAGAGTGTTTCAAAACTGCTCTTTCAAATGAAGTGTTCAACTCTGTGAGTTGGATTCATACTACACAAAACAGTTTCACAGAACGCTTCTGTTTAGTTTTTATGGGAAGATATTCCCGTTTCCAACGAAGGCCTGAAACGGCTCCAGATATCCACTTGCAGATTCTGCAAAAACAGAGTTTCAGAACTGCTCTATCAAAAGGAAGGCTTATCTCTCCGAGTTGAATGCACACATCATAAAGAGGTTTCTGAGAATGCATCTGCCTAGTTTATAAGTCAAGATATTTCCTTTTCCACCATAGGCCTCAAAGCGCTCCAAATGAACACTTGCAGATTCTACAAAAAGAGTGTTTCAAAACTGCTCTTTCAAAAGAAGTGTTCAACTCTGTGAGTTGGATTCATACTACACAAAGCAGTTTCACAGAACGCTTCTGTTTAGTTTTTATGGGAAGATATTCCCGTTTCCAACGAAGGCCTGAAATGGCTCCAAATATCCACTTGCAGATGCTGCAAAAAGACTCTTTCCAAACTGCTCCATGAAAAGGAAGGTTTAACTCTGTGAGTTGAATGCACACATCATAAAGAAGTTTAAAAGAATGCTTCTGTCTAGGTTTTATGTGAAGATATTTCCTTTTCCATCATAGGCCTCGAAGTGCTCCAAATGAACACTTGGAGATTCTAAAAAAGTGTTTCAAAACTGCTCTTTCAAAAGAAGTGTTCAACTCTGTGAGTTGGATTCATACTTCACAAAGCAGTTTCACAGAACGCTTCTGTTTAGTTCTTATGGGAAGATATTCCCGTTTCCAACGAAGGCCTGAAAGAGCTCCAAATATCCACTTGCAGATGCTGCAAAAACAGAGTTTCAAAACTGCTCTATCAAAAGGAAGGCTTAACTCTCCGAGATGAATACACACATCATAAAGAGGTTTCTGAGAATACTTCTGCCTGGTTTATAAGTGAAGATATTTCCTCTTCCACCATAGGCCTCAAAACGATCCAAAAGAACACTTGCAGATTCTACAAAAAGAGTGTTTCAAAACTGCTCTTTCAAAGGAAGTGTTCAACTCTGTGACTTGGATTCATAGTACACAAAGCAGTTTCACAGGACGCTTCTGTTTAGTTTTTATGGGAAGATCTTCCCGTTTCCAACGAAGGCCAGAAACGGCTCCAAATATCCACTTGCAGATTCTGCAAAAACAGAGTTTCAGAACTGCTCTATCAAAAGGAAGGCTTATCTCTCTGAGTTGAATGCACACATCATAAAGGGGTTTCTGAGAATGCTTCTGCCTAGTTTATAAGTCAAGATATTTCCTTTTCCACCATAGGCCTCAAAGCGCTCCAAATGAACACTTGCAGATTGTACAAAAAGAGTGTTTCAAAACCGCTCTTTCAAAAGAAGTGTTCAACTCTGTGAGTTGGATTCATACTACAAAAAGTAGTTTCACAGAACGCTTCTGTTTAGTTTTTATGGGTAGATATTCCCGTTTCCAACGAAGGCCTGAAAAGGCTCCAAATATCCACTTGCAGATGCTGCAAAAAGACTCTTTCCAAACCTCTCCATAAAAAGGAAGGTTCAACTCTGTGAGTTGAATGCACACATCATAAAGAAGTTTCAAAGAATGCTTCTGTCTAGGTTTTATGTGAAGATATTTCCTTTTCCACCATAGGCCTCAAAGCGCTCCAAATTAACACTTGCAAATTCTACAAAAAGAGTGTTTCAAAAATGCTCTTTCAAAAGAAGTGTTCAACTCTGTAAGTTGGATTCATACTACACAAAGCAGTTTCACAGAACGCTTCTGTTTAGTTTTTATGGGAAGATATTCCCGTTTCCAACGAAGGCCTGAAAGGGCTCCAAATATCCACTTGAAGATGCTGCACAAAAACTCTTTCCAAACTGCTCCATGAAAAGGAAAGCTCAACTCTGTGAGTTGAATGCACACATCATAAAGAAGTTTCAAAGAATGCTTCTGTCTAGGTTTTATGTGAAGATATTTCCTTTTCCACCATAGGCCTCAAAGAGGTCCAAGTGAACACTTGCAGATTCTACACAAAGTGTTTCAAAACTGCTCTTTCAAAAGAAGTGTTCAACTTTGTGAGATGGATTCATACTACACAAAGCAGTTTCACCGAACGCTTCTGTTTAGTTTTTATGTGAAGATATTCCCGTTTCCAACGAAGGTCTGAAAGGGCTCCAAATATCCACTTGCAGATTCTGCAAAAACAGAGTTTCAAAACTGCTCTATCAAAAGGAAGGCTTATCCCTCTGAGTTGAATGCAAACATCATAAAGAGGTTTCTGAGAATGCTTCTGCCTGGTTCATATGTGAAGATACTTCCTTTTGCACTGTAGGCCTCAAAGTGTTCCAAATGAACACTTGCAGATTCTACAAAAAGAGTGTTTCATAAGTGCTGTAGCAAAGGAAAGGTTCAACTCTATGAGTTAAACACACACATCACAAAGCAGTTTGTGAGAATGCTTCTGTCCAGTTTTTATGGGAAGATATTCCCGTTTCCAACGAAGGCCTGAAAGGGCTCCAAATATACACTTGCAGATGCTGCAAAAAGACTCTTTCCAAACCTCTCCATGAAAAGGAAGGTTCAACTCTGTGAGTTGAATGCACACATCATAAAGAAGTTTCAAAGAATGCTTCTGTCTAGGTTTTATGTGAAGATATTTCCTTTTCCACCATAGGCCTCAAAGCGCTCCAAATGAACACTTGCAGATTCTACAAAAAGAGTGTTTCAAAATTGCTCTTTCAAAAGAAGTGTTCAACTCTGTGAGTTGGATTCATACTACACAAAGCAGTTTCACAGAACGCTTCTGTTTAGTTTTTATGGGAAGATATTCCCGTTTCCAACGAAGGCCTGAAAGGGCTCCAAATATCCACTTGCAGATTCTGCAAAAACAGAGTTTCAAAACTGCTCTATCAAAAGGAAGGCTTAACTCTCCGAGTTGAATACACACATCATAAAGAGGTTTCTGAAAATGCTTCTGCCTGGTTTATAAGTGAAGATATTTCCTCTTCCAACATAGGCCTCAAAACGATCCAAATGAACAGTTGCAGATTCTACAAAAAGAGTGTTTCAAAACTGCTCTTTCAAATGAAGTGTTCAACTCTGTGAGTTGGAATCATACTACACAAAGCAGTTTCACAGAACGCTTCTGTTTAGTTTTTATGGGAAGATATTCCCGTTTCCAACGAAGGCCTGAAAGGGCTCCAAATATCCACTTGCAGATTCTGCAAAAACAGAGTTTAAAAACTGCTCTATCAAAAGGAAGGCTTACCTCTCTGAGTTGAATGCACACATCATAAAGAGGTTTCTGAGAATGCTTCTGCCTGGTTCATATGTGAAGATATTTCCTTTTGCACCATAGGCCTCAAAGCGCTCCAAATGAACACTTGCAGATTTTACAAAAAGAGTGTTTCATAACTGCTGTAGCAAAGGAAAGGTTCAACTCTGTGGGTTAAACACACACATCACAAAGCAGTTTGTGAGAATGCTTCTGTCCAGTTTTTATGGGAAGATATTCCCGTTTCTAACAAAGTCCTGAAGGAGCTCCAAATATCCACTGGCAGATGCTGCAAAAAGACTCTTTCCAAACCTCTCCATGAAAAGCAAGGTTCAACTCTCTGAGTTGAATGCACACATCATAAGAAGTTTCAAAGAATGCTTCTGTCTAGGTTTTATGTGAAGATAATTCCTTTTCCACCATACGCCTCAAAGCGCTCCAAATGAAAACTTGCAGATTCTACAAAAAGAGTGTTTCAAAACTGCTCTTTCAAAAGAAGTGTTCAACTCTCTGAGTTGAATGAACACATCATAAAGAAGTTTCAAATAATGCTTCTGTCTATGTTTTATGTGAAGATATTTCCTTTTCCACCATAGGCCTCAAAGCGATCCAAATGAACACTTGCAGATTCTACAAAAAGAGTGTTTCAAAACTGCTCTTTCAAAAGAAGTGTTCAACTCTGTGAGTTGGATTCATACTACACAAAGCAGTTTCACAGAACGCTTCTGCTTAGTTTTTATGGGAAGATATTCCCGTTTCCAACGAAGGCCTGAAAGGGCTCCAAATATCCAATTGCAGATGCTGCAAAAAGACTCTTTCCAAACTGCTCCATGAAAAGGAAGGTTCAACACTGTGAGTTGAATGCACACATCATACAGAAGTTTCAAAGAATGCTTCTGTCTAGGTTTTATGTGAAGATATTTCCTTTTCCACCATAGGCCTAAAAGCGCTCCAAATGAACACTTGCAGATTCTACAAAAAGTGTTTCAAAACTGCTCTTTCGAAAGAAGTGTTCAACTTTGTGAGTTGGATTCATACTACACAAAGCAGTTTCACAGAACGCTTCAGTTTAGTTTTTATGGGAAGATATTCCCGTTTCCAACGATGGCCTGAAAGGGCCCCAAATATCCACTTGCAGATTCTGCAAAAACAGAGTTTCAAAATTGCTCTATCAAAAGGAAGGCTTATCTCTCTGAGTTGAATGCACACATCATGAGGAGGTTTCTGAGAATGCTTCTGCCTGGTTCATATGTGAAGATATTTCCTTTTGCACCATAGGCCTCAAATCGCTCCAAATGAACACTTGCAGATTCCACAAAAAGAGTGTTTCATAACGGCTGTAGCAAAGGAAAGGTTCAACTCTGTGAGTTAAACACACACATCACAAAGCAGTTTGTGAGAATGCTTCTGTCCAGTTTTTATAGGAAGATATTCCCGTTTCTAACAAAGGCCTGAAAGAGCTCCAAATATCCACTTGCAGATGCTGCATAAAGACTCTTTCCAAAACTCTCCATGAAAAGCAAGGTTCAACTCTGTGATGTGAATGCACACATCATAAAGAAGTTTCAAAGAATGCTTCTGTCTAGGTTTTATGTGAAGATATTTCCTTTTGCACCATAGGCCTCAAAGCGCTCCAAATGAAAACTTCCAGATTCAACAAAAAGAGTGTTGCAAAACTGTTCTTTCAAAAGAAGTGTTCAACTCTGTGAGTTGGATTCATACTACACAAAGCAGTTTCAAAGAACGCTTCTGCTTAGTTTCTATGGGAAGATATTCCCGTTTCCAACGAAGGCCTGAAAGGGCTCCAAATATCCACTTGCAGATGCTGCAAAAAGACTCTTTCCAAACTGCTCCATGAAAAGGAAGGTTCAAATCTGTGAGTTGAATGCACACATCATAAAGAAGTTTCAAAGAATGCTTCTATCTAGGTTTTATGTGAAGATATTTCCTTTTCCACCATAGGCCTCAAAGCGCTCCAAATGAACACTTGCAGATTCTACAAAAAGAGGGTTTCAAAACTGCTCTTTCAAAAGAAGTGTTCAACTCTGTGAGTTGGATTCATACTACACAAAGCAGTTTCACAGAACGCTTCTGTTTAGTTTTTATGGGAAGATATTTCCCGTTTCCAATGAAGGCCTGAAAGGGCTCCATATATCCACTTGCAGATTCTGCAAAAACAGAGATTCAAAACTGCTCTATCAAAAGGAAGGCTTAACTCTCCGAGTTGAATGCACACATCATAAAGTGGTTTCTGAGAATGCTTCTGCCTGGTTTATAAGTGAAGATATTTCCTCTTCCACCGTATTCCTCAAAACGATCCAAATGAACACTTGCAGATTCTACAAAAAGAGGGTTTCAAAACTGCTCTTTCAAAGGAAGTGTTCAACTCTGTGAGTTGGATTCATACTACACAAAGCAGTTTCACAGAACGCTTCTGTTTAGTTTTTATGGGAAGGTATTCCCGTTTCCAACGAAGGCCTGAAAGGGCTCCAAATATCCACTTGCAGATTCTGCAAAAAGAGAGTTTCAAAACTGCTCTATCAAAAGCAAGGAGTATCTCTCCGAGTTGAATGCAAACATCATAAAGAGGATTCTGAGAATGCTTCTGCCTGGTGTATAAGTGAAGATATTTCCTTTTGCACCATAGGCCTCAAAGCGATCCAAATGAACACTTGCAGATTCTATAAAAAGAGGGTTTCAAAACAGCTCTTTCAAAGGAAGTGTTCAACTCTGTGAGTTGGATTCTTACTACACAAAGCAGTTTCACAGAACGCTTCTGTTTAGTTTTTATGGGAAGATATTCCCGTTTCAAAAGAAGGCCTGAAGGGGCTCCAAATATCCACTTTCAGATGCTGCAAAAAGACTCTTTCCAAATTGATCCATGAAAAGGAAAGTTCAACTCTGTGAGTTGAATGCACACATCATAAAGAAGTTTCAAAGAATGCTTCTGTCTAGGTTTTATGTGAAGATATTTCCTTTTCCATCATAGGCCTCAAAGCGCTCCAAATGAACACTTGCAGATTCCACAAAAAGAGGGTTTCAAAACTGCTCTTTCAAAAGAAGTGTTTAACTCTGTGAGTTGGATTCATACTACATAAAGCAGTTTCACAGAACGCTTCTGTTTGGTTTTTATGGGAAGATATTCCCGTTTCCAACGAAGGCCTGAAAGGGCTTCAAATATCCACTTGCAGATTCTGCAAAAACAGAGATTCAAAACTGCTCTATCAAAAGGAAGGCTTAACTCTCCGAGTTGAATGCACACATCATAAAGGGGTTTCTGAGAATGCTTCTGCCTGGTTTATAAGTGAAGATATTTCCTCTTCCACCATAGGCCTCAAAACGATCCAAATGAACACTTGCAGATTCTACAAAAAGAGTGTTTCAAAACTGCTCTTTCAAAGGAAGTGTTCAACTCTGTGATTTGGATTCATACTACACAAAGCAGTTTCACAGAACGCTTCTGTTTAGTTTTTATGGGAAGATATTCCCGTTTCCAACGAAGGCCTGAAACGGCTCCAAATATCCACTTGCAGATTCTGCAAAAACAGAGTTTCAGAACTGCTCTATCAAAAGGTAGGCTTATCTCTCCGAGTTGAATGCACACAACATAAAGGGGTTTCTGAGAATGCTTCTGCCTTGTTTATAAGTCAAGATATTTCCTTTTCCACCATAGGCCTCAAAGCGCTCTAAATGAACACTTGCAGATTCTACAAAAAGTGTTTCAAAACTGCTCTTTCAAAATAAGTGTTCAACTTTGTGAGTTGGATTCATACTACACAAAGCAGTTTCACAGAACGCTACTGTTTGGTTTTTATGGGAAGATATTCCTGTTTCCAACAAAGGCCTGAAAGGGCTCCAAATATCCACTTGCAGAATCTGCAAAAACAGAGTTTCAAAACTGCTCTATCAAAGGGAAGGCTTATCTCTCTGATTTGAATGCACATATCATAAAGAGGTTTCTGAGAATGCCTCTGCCTGGTTTATAAGTCAAGATATTTCCTTTTCCATCATAGGCCTCAAAGCGCTCCAATGAACAGGTGCAGATTCTACAAAAAGAGTGTTTCAAAACTGCTCTTTCAAAAGAAGTGTTCAACTTTGTGAGTTGGATTCATACTACACAAAGCAGTTTCACAGAACGCTTCTGTTTAGTTTTTATGGGAATATATTCCCGTTTCCAACGAAGGCCTGAAAGGGCTCCAAATATCCACTGGCAGATTCTTCAAAAAGAGAGATTCAAAACTGCTCTATCAAAAGGAAGGCTTAACACTCCGAGTTGAAAGCACACATCATAAAGAGGTTTCTGAGAATGTTTCTGCCTGGTTTATAAGTGAAGATATTTCCTTTTGCACCATAGGCCTCAAAGCGATCCAAATGAACACTTGCAGATTATACAAAAAGAGTGTTTCAAAACTGCACTTTCAAAGGAAGTGTTCAACTCTGTGAGTTGGATTCATACTACACAAAGCAGTTTCACAGAACGCTTCCGTTTAGTTTTTATGGGAAGATATTCCCGTTTCCAACGAAGGCCTGAAAGGGCTCCAAATATCCACTTGCAGATTCTGCAAAAACAGAGATTCAAAACTGCTCTATCAAAAGGAAGGCTTAACTCTCCGAGTTGAATGCACACATCATAAAGAGGTTTCCGAGAGTGCTTCTGCCTGGTTTATAAGTGAAGATATTTCCTCTTCCACCATAGGCCTCAAAACGATCCAAATGAACACTTGCAGATTCTACAAAAAGAGTGTTTCAAAACTGCTCTTTCAAAGGAAGTGTTCAGCTCTGTGAGTTGGATTCATACTACACAAAGCAGTTTCACAGAACGCTTCTGTTTAGTTTTTATGGGAAGATATTCCCGTTTCCAACGAAGGCCTGAAACGGCTCCAAATATCCACTTGCAGATTCTGCAAAAACAGAGTTTCAGAAATGCTCTATGAAAAGGAAGGCTTATCTCTCCGAGTTCAATGCACACAACATAAAGAGGTTTCTGAGAATGCTTCTGCCTAGTTTATAAGTCAAGATATTTCCTTTTCTCCATAGGCCTCAAAGCGCTCCAAATGAACACATGCAGATTCTACAAAAAGTGTTTCAAAACTGTTCTTTCAAAAGAAGTGTTCACCTTTGTGAGTTGGATTCATACTACACAAAGCAGTTTCACAGAACGCTTCTGTTTAGTTTTTATGGGAAGATATTCCCGTTTCCAACGAAGGCCTGAAAGGGCTCCAAATATCCACTTGCAGATTCTGCAAAAACAGAGTTTAAAAACTGCTCTATCAAAAGGAAGGCTTACCTCTCTGAGTTGAATGCACACATCATAAAGAGGTTTCTGAGAATGCTTCTGCCTGGTTCATATGTGAAGATATTTCCTTTTGCACCATAGGCCTCAAAGCGCTCCAAATGAACACTTGCAGATTCTACAAAAAGAGTGTTTCATAACTGCTGTAGCAAAGGAAAGGTTCAACTCTGTGAGGTAAACACACACATCACAAAGCAGTTTGTGAGAATGCTTCTGTCCAGTTTTTATGGGAAGATATTCCCGTTTCTAACAAAGTCCTGAGGGAGCTCAAAATATCCACATGCAGATGCTGCAAAAAGACTCTTTCCAAACCTCTCCATGAAAAGCAAGGTTCAACTCTCTGAGTTGAATGCACACATCATAAGAAGTTTCAAAGAATGCTTCTGTCTAGGTTTTATGTGAAGATAATTTATTTTCCACCATACGCCTCAAAGCGCTCCAAATGAAAATTTGCAGATTCTACAAAAAGAGTGTTTCAAAACTGCTCTTTCAAAAGAAGTGTTCAACTCTCTGAGTTGAATGCACACATCATAAAGAAGTTTCAAATAATGCTTCTGTCTATGTTTTATGTGAATATATTTCCTTTTCCACCATAGGCCTCAAAGCGATTCAAATGAACACTTGCACATTCTACAAAAAGAGTGTTTCAAAACTGCTCTTTCAAAAGAAGTGTTCAACTCTGTGAGTTGGATTCATACTACACAAAGCAGTTTCACAGAACGCTTCTGCTTAGTTTTTATGGGAAGATATTCCCGTTTCCAACGAAGACCTGAAAGGGCTCCAAATATCCAATTTCAGATGCTGCAAAAAGACTCTTTCCAAACTGCTCCATGAAAAGGAAGGTTCAACTCTGTGAGTTGAATGCACACATCATAAAGAAGTTTCAAAGAATGCTTCTGTCTAGGTTTTATGTGAAGATATTTCCTTTTCCACCATAGGCCTCAAAGCGCTCCAAATGAACACTTGCAGATTCTACAAAAAGTGTTTCAAAACTGCTCTTTCGAAAGAAGTGTTCAACCTTGTGAGTTGGATTCATATTACACAAAGCAGTTTCACAGAACGCTTCAGTTTAGTTTTTATGGGAAGATATTCCCGTTTCCAACGATGGCCTGAAAGGGCTCCAAATAACCACTTGCAGATTCTGCAAAAACAGAGTTTCAAAATTGCTCTATCAAAAGGAAGGCTTATCTCTCTGAGTTGAATGCACACATCATGAGGAGGTTTCTGAGAATGCTTCTGCCTGGCTCATATGTGAAGATATTTCCTTTTGCACCATAGGCCTCAAATCGCTCCAAATGAACACTTGCAGATTCCACAAAAAGAGTGTTTCATAACGGCTGTAGCAAAGGAAAGGTTCAACTCTGTGAGTTAAACACACACATCAAAAAGCAGTTTGTGAGAATGCTTCTGTCCAGTTTTTATGGGAAGATAATCCCGTTTCTAACAAAGGCCTGAAAGAGCTCCAAATATCCACTTGCAGATGCTGCAAAAAGACTCTTTCCAAACCTCTCCATGAAAAGCAAAGTTCAACTCTGTGAGGTGAAGGCACACATCATAAAGAAGTTTCAAAGAATGCTTCTGTCTAGGTTTTATGTGAAGATATTTCCTTTTCCACCATAGGCCTCAAAGCGCTCCAAATGAACACTTGCAGATTCTACAAAAAGAGGGTTTCAAAACTGCTCTTTCAAAAGAAGTGTTCAACTCTGTGAGTTGGATTCATACTACACAAAGCAGTTTCACAGAACGCTTCTGTTTAGTTTTTATGGGAAGATATTTCCCGTTTCCAACGAAGGCCTGAAAGGGCTCCATATATCCACTTGCAGATTCTGCAAAAACGGAGATTCAAAACTGCTCTATCAAAAGGAAGGCTTAACTCTCCGAGTTGAATGCACACATCATAAAGAGGTTTCTGAGAATGCTTCTGCCTGGTTTATAAGTGAAGATATTTCCTCTTCCACCATAGGCCTCAAAACGATCCAAATGAACACTTGCAGATTCTACAAAAAGAGTGCTTCAAAACTGCTCTTTCAAAGGAAGTGTTCAACTCTTTGAGTTGGATTCATACTACACAAAGCAGTTTCACAGAACGCTTCTGTTTA
Organism: Pongo abelii; assembly: GCF_028885655.2. NCBI lineage: Eukaryota > Metazoa > Chordata > Mammalia > Primates > Hominidae > Pongo > Pongo abelii. The sequence continues at coordinate 32,478,820 of NC_072005.2, read as the reverse complement.
GTTTTTATGGGAAGGTATTCCCGTTTCCAACGAAGGCCTGAAACGGCTCCAAATATCCACTTGCAGATTCTGCAAAAACAGAGTTTCAGAACTGCTCTATCAAAAGGAAGGCTTATCTCTCCGAGTTGAATGCACACATCATAAAGAGGTTTCTGAGAATGCTTCTGCCTAGTTTATAAGTCAAGATATTTCCTTTTCCACCATAGGCCTCAAAGCGCTCCAAATGAACACTTGCAGATTCTACAAAAAGAGTGTTTCAAAACTGCTCTTTCAAAAGAAGTGTTCAACCCTGTGAGTTGGATTCATACTACACAAAGCGGTTTCACAGAAGGCTTCTGTTTAGTTTTTATGGGAAGATATTCCCGTTTCCAACGAAGGCCTGAAAGGGCTCCAAATATCCACTTGCAGATACTGCAAAAAGACTCTTTCCAAACTGCTCCATGAAAAGGAAGGTTCAACTCTGTGAGTTGAATGCACACATCATAAAGGTGTTGCTAAGAATGCTTCTGTCTAGGTTGTACGTGAAGATATTTCCTTTTCCACCATAGGCATCAAAGCGCTACAAATGAACACTTGCAGATTCTACAAAAAGTGTTTCAAAACTGCTCTTTCGAAAGAAGTGTTCAACTTTGTGAGTTGAATTCATACTACACAAAGCAGTTTCACAGAACGCTGCTGTTTAGTTTTTATGGGAAGATATTCCTGTTTCCAACGATGGCCTGAAAGGGCTCCAAATATCCCCTTGCAGATTCTGCAAAAACAGAGTTTCAAAATTGCTCTATCAAAAGGAAGGCTTATCTCTCTGAGTTGAATGCACACATCATGAGGAGGTTTCTGAGAATGCTTCTGCCTGGTTCTAATGTGAAGATATTACGTTTTGCACCATAGGCCTCAAAGCGCTCCAAATGAACACTTGCAGATTCCACAAAAAGAGTGTTTCATAACGGCTGTAGCAAAGGAAAGATTCAACTCTGTGAGTTAAACACACACATCACAAAGCAGTTTGTGAGAATGTTTCTGTCCTGTTTTTATAGGAACATATTCCCGTTTCTAACAAAGGCCTGAAAGAGCTCCAAATATCCACTTGCAGATGCTTCAAAAAGACTCTTTCCAAAACTCTCCATGAAAAGCAAGGTTCAACTCTGTGAGGTGAATGCACACATCATAAAGAAGCTTCAAAGAATGCTTCTGTCTAGGTTTTATGTGAAGATATTTCCTTTTGTACCATAGGCCTCAAAGCGCTCCAAATGAAAACTTGCAGATTCTACAAAAAGAGTGTTTCAAAACTGCTCTTTCAAAAGAAGTGTTCAACTCTGTCAGTTGGATTTATACTACACAAAGCAGTTTCACAGAACGCTTCTGTTTAGTTTTTATGCGAAGATATTCCCGTTTCCAACGAAGGCCTGAAAGGGCTCCAAATATCCACTTGCAGATGCTGCAAAAACAGAGTTTCAAAACTGCTCTATGAAAAGGAAGGCTTCTCTCTCCGAGTTGAATGCAGACATCATAAAGAGGTTTCTGAGAATGCTTCTGCCTGGTTTAAGTGAAGATATTTCCTTTTCCACCATAGGCCACAAAGCGCTCCAAACGAACACTTGCAGATTCTACAAAAAGAGTGTTTCAAAACTGCTCTTTCAAAACAAGTGTTCAACTCTGTGAGTTGGATTCATACTACACAAAGCAGTTTCACAGAACGCTTCTGTTTAGTTTTTATGGGAAGATATTCCCGTTTCCAACGAAGGCCTGAAAGGGCTCCAAATATCCACTTGCAGATGCTGCAAAAACAGAGTTTCAAAACTGCTCTATCAAAAGGAAGGCTTCTCTCTCCGAGTTGAATGCGCACATCATAAAGAAGTTTCTGAGAATGCTTCTGCCTGGTTTATAAGTGAAGATATATCCTTTTCCACAATAGGCCTCAATGCGCTCCAAATGAACACTTGCAGATTCTACAAAAAGAGTGTTTCAAAACTGCTCTTTCAAAAGAAGTGTTCAAATCTGTGAGTTGGATTCATACTACACAAGTCAGTCTCACAGAACGCTTCTGTTTAGTTTTTATGGGAAGATATCCCCGTTTCCAACGAAGGCCTGAAAGGGCTCCAAACATCCACTTGCAGATTCTGCAAAAACAGAGTTTCAAAACTGCTCTATCAAAAGGAAGGCTTATCTCTCTGAGTTGAATGCACACATCATAAAGAGGTTTCTGAGAATGCTTCTGCCTGGTTCATATGTGAAGATATTTCCTTTTTCACCATAGGCCTCAAAGCGCTCCAAATGAACACTTGCAAATTCTACAAAAAGAGTGTTTCATAACTGCTCTAGCAAAGGAAAGGTTCAACTATGTGAGTTAAACACACACATCACAAAGCAGTTTGTGAGAATTCTCCTGTCCAGTTTCTATGGGAAGATATTCCCGTTTCTAACAAAGGCCCGAAAGAGCTCCAAACATCCACTTGCAGATGCTGCAAAAAGACTCTTTCCAAACCTCTCCATGAAAAGGAAGGTTGAACTCTGTGAGTTGAATGCACACATCATAAAGAAGTTTCAAAGAATGCTTCTGTCTTGGTTTTATGTGAAGATATTTCCTTTTCCACCATAGACCTCAAAGCGCTCCAAATGAAAACTTGCAGATTCTACAAAAAGAGTGTTTCAAAACTGCTCTTTCAAAAGAAGTGTTCAACTCTGTGAGTTGGATTCATACTACACAAAGCAGTTTCACAGAACGCTTCTGTTTAGTTTTTATGGGAAGATATTCCCTTTTCCAACGAAGGCCTGAAAGGGCTCCAAATATCCACTTGCAGATGCTGCAATAACAGAGTTTCAAAACTGCTCTATCAAAAGGAAGGCTTCTCTCTCCGAGTTGAATGCAGACATCATAAACAGGTTTCTGAGAATGCTTCTGCCTGGTTTAAGTGAAGATATTTCCTTTTCCAACATAGGCCTCAAAGCGCTCCAAACGAACACTTGCAGATTCTAGAAAAAGAGTGTTTCAAAACTGCTCTTTCAAAACAAGTGTTCAACTCTGTGAGTTGGATTCATACTACACAAAGCAGTTTCACAGAACGCTTCTGTGTAGTTTTTATGGGAAGATATTCCCGTTTCCAACGAAGGCCTGAAAGGGCTCCAAATATCCACTTGCAGATGCTGCAAAAAGACTCTTTCCAAACTGCTCCATGAAAAGGAAGGTTCAACTCTGTGAGTTGAATGCACACATCATAAAGAAGTTTCAAAGAATGCTTCTGTCTAGGTTTTATGTGAAGATATTTCCTTTTCCACCGTAGGCCTCAAAGTGCTCCAAATGAACACTTGCAGATTCTACAAAAAGAGTGTTTCAAAACTGCTCTTTCAAAAGAAGTGTTCAACTCTGTGAGTTGGATTCATACTACACAAAGCATTTTCACAGAACGCTTCTGTTTAGTTTTTATGGGAAGAAATTCCCGTTTCCAACGAAGGCCTGAAAGGGCTCCAAATATCCACTTGCAGATGCTACAAAAAGACTCTTTCCAAACTGCTCCATGAAAAGGAAGGTTCAACTCTGTGAGTTGAATGCACACATCATAAAGAAGTTTCAAAGAATGCTTCTGTCTAGGTTTTATGTGAAGACATTTCCTTTTCCACCGTAGGCCTCAAAGTGCTCCAAATGAACACTTGCAGATTCTACAAAAAGAGTGTTTCAAAACTGCTCTTTCAAAAGAAGTGTTCAACTCTGTGAGTTGGATTCATACTACACAAAGCAGTTTCACAGAACGCTTCTGTTTAGTTTTTATGGGAAGATATTCCCGTTTCCAACGAAGGCCTGAAAGGGCTCCAAATATCCACTTGCAGATGCTGCAAAAACAGAGTTTCAAAACTGCTCTATCAAAAGGAAGGCTTCTCTCTCCGAGTTGAATGCACACATCATAAAGATGTTTCTGAGAATGCTTCTGCCTGGTTTATAAGTGAAGATATATCCTTTTCCACAATAGGCCTCAATGCGCTCCAAATGAACACTTGCAGATTCTACAAAAAGAGTGTTTCAAAACTGCTCTTTCAAAAGAAGTGCTCAACTCTGTGAGTTGGATTCATACTACACAAGTCAGTTTCACAGAACGCTTCTGTTTAGTTTTTATGGGAAGATATCCCCGTTTCCAACGAAGGCCTGAAAGGGCTCCAAACATCCACTTGCAGATTCTGCAAAAACAGAGTTTCAAAACTGCTCTATCAAAAGGAAGGCTTATCTCTCTGAGTTGAATGCACACATCATAAAGAGGTTTCTGAGAATGCTTCTGCCTGGTTCATATGTGAAGATATTTCCTTTTTCACCATAGGCCTCAAAGCGCTCCAAATGAACACTTGCAAATTCTACAAAAAGAGTGTTTCATAACTGCTCTAGCAAAGGAAAGGTTCAACTATGTGAGTTAAACACACACATCACAAAGCAGTTTCTGAGAATGCTCCTGTCCATGTTCTATGGGAAGATATTCCCGTTTCTAACAAAGGCCTGAAAGAGCTCCAAATATCCACTTGCAGATGCTGCAAAAAGACTCTTTCCAATCCTCTCCATGAAAAGGAAGGTTGAACTCTGTGAGTTGAATGCACACATCATAAAGAAGTTTCAAAGAATGCTTCTGTCTAGGTTTCATGTGAAGATATTTCCTTTTCCACCATAGACTTCAAAGCGCTCCAAATGAAAACTTGCAGATTCTACAAAAAGAGTGTTTCAAAACTGCTCTTTCAAAAGAAGTGTTCAACTCTGTGAGTTGGATTCATACTACACAAAGCAGTTTCACAGAACGCTTCTGTTTAGTTTTTATGGGAAGATATTCCCTTTTCCCACGAAGGCCTGAAAGGGCTCCAAATATCCACTTGCAGATGCTGCAATAACAGAGTTTCAAAACTGCTCTATCAAAAGGAAGGCTTCTCTCTCCGAGTTGAATGCAGACATCATAAAGAGGTTTCTGAGAATGCTTCTGCCTGGTTTAAGTGAAGATATTTCCTTTTCCAACATAGGCCTCAAAGCCTCCAAACGAACACTTGCAGATTCTAGAAAAAGAGTGTTTCAAAACTGCTCTTTCAAAACAAGTGTTCAACTCTGTGAGTTGGATTCATACTACACAAAGCAGTTTCACATAACGCTTCTGTGTAGTTTTTATGGGAAGATATTCCCGTTTCCAACGAAGGCCTGAAAGGGCTCCAAATATCCACTTGCAGATGCTGCAAAAAGACTCTTTCCAAACTGCTCCATGAAAAGGAAGGTTCAACTCTGTGAGTTGAAGGAACACATCATAAAGAAGTTTCAAAGAATGCTTCTGTCTAGGTTTTATGTGAAGATATTTCCTTTTCCACCATAGGCCTCAATGTGCTCCAAATGAACACTTGCAGATTCTACAAAAAGAGTGTTTCAAAACTCCTCTTTCAAAAGAAGTATTCAACTCTGTGAGTTGGATTCATACTACACAAAGCAGTTTCACAGAACGCTTCTGTTTAGTTTTTATTGGAAGATATTCCCGTTTCCAACGAAGGCCTGAAAGGGCTCCAAATATCCACTTGCAGATGCTGCAAAAAGACTCTTTCCAAACTGCTCCATGAAAAGGAAGGTTCAACTCTGTGAGTTGAATGCACACATCATAAAGAAGTTTCAAAGAATGCTTCTGTCTAGGTTTTATGTGAAGATATTTCCTTTTCCACCATAGGCCTCAAAGTGCTCCAAATGAACACTTGCAGATTCTACAAAAAGAGTGTTTCAAAACTGCTCTTTCAAAAGAAGTGTTCAACTCTGTGAGTTGGATTCATACTACACAAAGCAGTTTCACAGAACGCTTCTGTTTAGTTTTTATGGGAAGATATTCCCGTTTCCAACGAAGGCCTGAAAGGGCTCCCAATATCCACTTGCAGATGCTGCAAAAACAGAGTTTCAAAACTGCTCTATCAAAAGGAAGGCTTCTCTCTCCGAGTTGAATGCACACATCATAAAGAGGTTTCTGAGAATGCTTCTGCCTGGTTTATAAGTGAAGATATTTCCTTTTCCACAATAGGCCTCAATGTGCTCCAAATGAACACTTGCAGATTCTAAAAAAGAGTGTTTCAAAACTGCTCTTTCAAAAGAAGTGTTCAACTCTGTGAGTTGGATTCATACTACACAAAGCAGTTTCACAGAACGCTTCTGTTTAGTTTTTATGGGAAGATATTCCCGTTTCCAACGAAGGCCTGAAAGGCTCCAAATATCCACTTGCAGATGCTGCAAAAAGAGTCTTTCCAAACTGCTCCGTGAAAAGGAAGGTTCAACTCTGTGAGGTGAAGGCACACATCATAAAGAAGTTTCAAAGAATGCTTCTGTCTAGGTTTTATTTGAAGATATTTCCTTTTGCACCGTAGGCCTCAAAGCGCTCCAAATGAACACTTGCAGATTCTACAAAAAGAGTGTTTCAAAACTGCTCTTTCTAAAGAAGTGTTCAACTCTGTGAGTTGGATTCATACTACACAAAGCAGTTTCACAGAACGCTTCTGTTTAGTTTTTATGGGAAGATATTCCCGTTTCCAACGAAAGCCTGAAAGGGCTCCAACTATCCACTTGCAGATTCTGCAAAAACAGAGTTTCAAAACTGCTCTATCAAAAGAAAGGCTTATCTCTCTGTGTTGAATGCACACATCATAAAGTGGTTTCTGAGAATGCTTCTGCCTTGTTCATATGTGAAGATATTTCAATTTCCACCATAGGCCTCAAATCGCTCCAAATGAACGCTTGCAAATTGTACAAAAAGAGTGTTTCATAACTGCTCTAGCAAAGGAAAGGTTCAACTATGTGAGTTAAACACACACATCACAAAGCAGTTTGTGAGAATGCTTCTGTCCAGTTTTTATGGGAAGATATTCCCGTTTCTAACAAAGGCCTGAAAGAGCTCCAAATATCCACTTGCAGATGCTGCAAAAAGACTCTTTCCAATCCGCTCCATGAAAAGGAAGGTTCAACTCTGTGAGTTGAATGCACACATCATAAAGAAGTTTCAAAGAATGCTTCTGTCTAGGTTTTATGTGAAGATATTTCCTTTTCCACCATAGGCCTCAAAGCGCTCCAAATGAACACTTGCAGATTCTACAAAAAGAGTGTTTCAAAACTACTCTTTCAAAAGAAGTGTTCAACTCTGTGAGTTGGATTCGTACTACACAAAGCAGTTTCACAGAACGCTTCTGCTTAGTTTTTATGGGAAGATATTCCCGTTTCCAACGAAGGCCTGTAAGGGCTCCAAATATCCACTTGCAGATGCTGCAATAACAGAGTTTCAAAACTGCTCTATCAAAAGGAAGGCTTCTCTCTCCGAGTTGAATGCACACATCATAAAGAGGTTTACGAGAATGATTCTGCCCGGTTTATAAGTGAAGATATTTCCTTTTCCACAATAGGCCTCAATGCGCTCCAAACGAACACTTGCAGATTTTACAAAAAGAGTGTTTCAAAACTGCTCTTTCAAAAGAAGTGTTCAACTCTGTGAGTTGGATTCATACTACACAAAGCAGTTTCACAGAACGCTTCCGTTTAGTTTTTATGGGAAGATATTCCCGTTTCCAACGAAGGCCTGAAAGGGCTCCAAATATCCACTTGCAGATGCTACAAAAAGACTCTTTCCAAACTACTCCTTGAAAAGGAAGGTTCAACTCTGTGAGTTGAAGGCACACATCATAAAGAAGTTTCAAAGAATGCTTCTGTCTAGGTTTTATGTGAAGATATTTCCTTTTCCACCATAGGCCTCAAAGCGCTCCAAATGAACACTTGCAGATTCTACAAAAAGAGTGTTTCAAAACTGCTCTTTCAAAAGAAGTGTTCAACTCTGTGAGTTGGATTCACACTACACAAAGCCGTTTCACAGAACGCTTCTGTTTAGTTTTTATGGGAATATATTCCCGTTTCCAATGAAGGCCTGAAAGGGCTCCAAACATCCACTTGCAGATGCTGCAAAAACAGAGTTTCAAAACTGCTCTATCAAAAGGAAGGCTTATCTCTCTGAGTTGAATGCACACATCATAAAGAGGTTTCTGAGAATGCTTCTGCCTGGTTCATATGTGAAGATATTTCCTTTTGCACCATAGGCCTCAAAGCGCTCCAAATGAACACTTGCAGATTTTACAAAAAGAGTGTTTCATAACTGCTGTAGCAAAGGAAAGGTTCAACTCTGTGGGTTAAACACACACATCACAAAGCAGTTTGTGAGAATGCTTCTGTCCAGTTTTTATGGGAAGATATTCCCGTTTCTAACAAAGTCCTGAAGGAGCTCCAAATATCCACTTGCAGATGCTGCAAAAAGACTCTTTCCAAACCTCTCCATGAAAAGCAAGGTTCAACTCTCTGAGTTGAATGCACACATCATAAGAAGTTTCAAAGAATGCTTCTGTCTAGGTTTTATGTGAAGATAATTCCTTTTCCACCATACGCCTCAAAGCGCTCCAAATGAAAACTTGCAGATTCTACAAAAAGAGTGTTTCAAAACTGCTCTTTCAAAAGAAGTGTTCAACTCTCTGAGTTGAATGAACACATCATAAAGAAGTTTCAAATAATGCTTCTGTCTATGTTTTATGTGAAGATATTTCCTTTTCCACCATAGGCCTCAAAGCGATCCAAATGAACACTTGCAGATTCTACAAAAAGAGTGTTTCAAAACTGCTCTTTCAAAAGAAGTGTTCAACTCTGTGAGTTGGATTCATACTACACAAAGCAGTTTCACAGAACGCTTCTGCTTAGTTTTTATGGGAAGATATTCCCGTTTCCAACGAAGGCCTGAAAGGGCTCCAAATATCCAATTGCAGATGCTGCAAAAAGACTCTTTCCAAACTGCTCCATGAAAAGGAAGGTTCAACACTGTGAGTTGAATGCACACATCATACAGAAGTTTCAAAGAATGCTTCTGTCTAGGTTTTATGTGAAGATATTTCCTTTTCCACCATAGGCCTAAAAGCGCTCCAAATGAACACTTGCAGATTCTACAAAAAGTGTTTCAAAACTGCTCTTTCGAAAGAAGTGTTCAACTTTGTGAGTTGGATTCATACTACACAAAGCAGTTTCACAGAACGCTTCAGTTTAGTTTTTATGGGAAGATATTCCCGTTTCCAACGATGGCCTGAAAGGGCCCCAAATATCCACTTGCAGATTCTGCAAAAACAGAGTTTCAAAATTGCTCTATCAAAAGGAAGACTTATCTCTCTGAGTTGAATGCACACATCATGAGGAGGTTTCTGAGAATGCTTCTGCCTGGTTCATATGTGAAGATATTTCCTTTTGCACCATAGGCCTCAAATCGCTCCAAATGAACACTTGCAGATTCCACAAAAAGAGTGTTTCATAACGGCTGTAGCAAAGGAAAGGTTCAACTCTGTGAGTTAAACACACACATCACAAAGCAGTTTGTGAGAATGCTTCTGTCCAGTTTTTATAGGAAGATATTCCCGTTTCTAACAAAGGCCTGAAAGAGCTCCAAATATCCACTTGCAGATGCTGCATAAAGACTCTTTCCAAAACTCTCCATGAAAAGCAAGGTTCAACTCTGTGATGTGAATGCACACATCATAAAGAAGTTTCAAAGAATGCTTCTGTCTAGGTTTTATGTGAAGATATTTCCTTTTGCACCATAGGCCTCAAAGCGCTCCAAATGAAAACTTGCAGATTCAACAAAAAGAGTGTTGCAAAACTGTTCTTTCAAAAGAAGTGTTCAACTCTGTGAGTTGGATTCATACTACACAAAGCAGTTTCAAAGAACGCTTCTGCTTAGTTTCTATGGGAAGATATTCCCGTTTCCAACGAAGGCCTGAAAGGGCTCCAAATATCCACTTGCAGATGCTGCAAAAAGACTCTTTCCAAACTGCTCCATGAAAAGGAAGGTTCAAATCTGTGAGTTGAAGGCACACATCATAAAGAAGTTTCAAAGAATGCTTCTATCTAGGTTTTATGTGAAGATATTTCCTTTTCCACCATAGGCCTCAAAGCGCTCCAAATGAACACTTGCAGATTCTACAAAAAGAGGGTTTCAAAACTGCTCTTTCAAAAGAAGTGTTCAACTCTGTGAGTTGGATTCATACTACACAAAGCAGTTTCACAGAACGCTTCTGTTTAGTTTTTATGGGAAGATATTTCCCGTTTCCAATGAAGGCCTGAAAGGGCTCCATATATCCACTTGCAGATTCTGCAAAAACAGAGATTCAAAACTGCTCTATCAAAAGGAAGGCTTAACTCTCCGAGTTGAATGCACACATCATAAAGTGGTTTCTGAGAATGCTTCTGCCTGGTTTATAAGTGAAGATATTTCCTCTTCCACCGTATTCCTCAAAACGATCCAAATGAACACTTGCAGATTCTACAAAAAGAGGGTTTCAAAACTGCTCTTTCAAAGGAAGTGTTCAACTCTGTGAGTTGGATTCATACTACACAAAGCAGTTTCACAGAACGCTTCTGTTTAGTTTTCATGGGAAGGTATTCCGGTTTCCAACGAAGGCCTGAAAGGGCTCCAAATATCCACTTGCAGATTCTGCAAAAAGAGAGTTTCAAAACTGCTCTATCAAAAGCAAGGAGTATCTCTCCGAGTTGAATGCAAACATCATAAAGAGGATTCTGAGAATGCTTCTGCCTGGTGTATAAGTGAAGATATTTCCTTTTGCACCATAGGCCTCAAAGCGATCCAAATGAACACTTGCAGATTCTATAAAAAGAGGGTTTCAAAACAGCTCTTTCAAAGGAAGTGTTCAACTCTGTGAGTTGGATTCTTACTACACAAAGCAGTTTCACAGAACGCTTCTGTTTAGTTTTTATGGGAAGATATTCCCGTTTCAAAAGAAGGCCTGAAGGGGCTCCAAATATCCACTTTCAGATGCTGCAAAAAGACTCTTTCCAAATTGATCCATGAAAAGGAAAGTTCAACTCTGTGAGTTGAATGCACACATCATAAAGAAGTTTCAAAGAATGCTTCTGTCTAGGTTTTATGTGAAGATATTTCCTTTTCCATCATAGGCCTCAAAGCGCTCCAAATGAACACTTGCAGATTCCACAAAAAGAGGGTTTCAAAACTGCTCTTTCAAAAGAAGTGTTTAACTCTGTGAGTTGGATTCATACTACATAAAGCAGTTTCACAGAACGCTTCTGTTTGGTTTTTATGGGAAGATATTCCCGTTTCCAACGAAGGCCTTAAAGGGCTTCAAATATCCACTTGCAGATTCTGCAAAAACAGAGATTCAAAACTGCTCTATCAAAAGGAAGGCTTAACTCTCCGAGTTGAATGCACACATCATAAAGGGGTTTCTGAGAATGCTTCTGCCTGGTTTATAAGTGAAGATATTTCCTCTTCCACCATAGGCCTCAAAACGATCCAAATGAACACTTGCAGATTCTACAAAAAGAGTGTTTCAAAACTGCTCTTTCAAAGGAAGTGTTCAACTCTGTGATTTGGATTCATACTACACAAAGCAGTTTCACAGAACGCTTCTGTTTAGTTTTTATGGGAAGATATTCCCGTTTCCAACGAAGGCCTGAAACGGCTCCAAATATCCACTTGCAGATTCTGCAAAAACAGAGTTTCAGAACTGCTCTATCAAAAGGTAGGCTTATCTCTCCGAGTTGAATGCACACAACATAAAGGGGTTTCTGAGAATGCTTCTGCCTTGTTTATAAGTCAAGATATTTCCTTTTCCACCATAGGCCTCAAAGCGCTCTAAATGAACACTTGCAGATTCTACAAAAAGTGTTTCAAAACTGCTCTTTCAAAATAAGTGTTCAACTTTGTGAGTTGGATTCATACTACACAAAGCAGTTTCACAGAACGCTTCTGTTTGGTTTTTATGGGAAGATATTCCTGTTTCCAACAAAGGCCTGAAAGGGCTCCAAATATCCACTTGCAGAATCTGCAAAAACAGAGTTTCAAAACTGCTCTATCAAAGGGAAGGCTTATCTCTCTGATTTGAATGCACATATCATAAAGAGGTTTCTGAGAATGCCTCTGCCTGGTTTATAAGTCAAGATATTTCCTTTTCCATCATAGGCCTCAAAGCGCTCCAATGAACAGGTGCAGATTCTACAAAAAGAGTGTTTCAAAACTGCTCTTTCAAAAGAAGTGTTCAACTTTGTGAGTTGGATTCATACTACACAAAGCAGTTTCACAGAACGCTTCTGTTTAGTTTTTATGGGAATATATTCCCGTTTCCAACGAAGGCCTGAAAGGGCTCCAAATATCCACTGGCAGATTCTTCAAAAAGAGAGATTCAAAACTGCTCTATCAAAAGGAAGGCTTAACACTCCGAGTTGAAAGCACACATCATAAAGAGGTTTCTGAGAATGTTTCTGCCTGGTTTATAAGTGAAGATATTTCCTTTTGCACCATAGGCCTCAAAGCGATCCAAATGAACACTTGCAGATTATACAAAAAGAGTGTTTCAAAACTGCACTTTCAAAGGAAGTGTTCAGCTCTGTGAGTTGGATTCATACTACACAAAGCAGTTTCACAGAACGCTTCCGTTTAGTTTTTATGGGAAGATATTCCCGTTTCCAACGAAGGCCTGAAAGGGCTCCAAATATCCACTTGCAGATTCTGCAAAAACAGAGATTCAAAACTGCTCTATCAAAAGGAAGGCTTAACTCTCCGAGTTGAATGCACACATCATAAAGAGGTTTCCGAGAATGCTTCTGCCTGGTTTATAAGTGAAGATATTTCCTCTTCCACCATAGGCCTCAAAACGATCCAAATGAACACTTGCAGATTCTACAAAAAGAGTGTTTCAAAACTGCTCTTTCAAAGGAAGTGTTCAGCTCTGTGAGTTGGATTCATACTACACAAAGCAGTTTCACAGAACGCTTCTGTTTAGTTTTTATGGGAAGATATTCCCGTTTCCAACGAAGGCCTGAAACGGCTCCAAATATCCACTTGCAGATTCTGCAAAAACAGAGTTTCAGAAATGCTCTATGAAAAGGAAGGCTTATCTCTCCGAGTTCAATGCACACAACATAAAGAGGTTTCTGAGAATGCTTCTGCCTAGTTTATAAGTCAAGATATTTCCTTTTCTCCATAGGCCTCAAAGCGCTCCAAATGAACACATGCAGATTCTACAAAAAGTGTTTCAAAACTGTTCTTTCAAAAGAAGTGTTCACCTTTGTGAGTTGGATTCATACTACACAAAGCAGTTTCACAGAACGCTTCTGTTTAGTTTTTATGGGAAGATATTCCCGTTTCCAACGAAGGCCTGAAAGGGCTCCAAATATCCACTTGCAGATTCTGCAAAAACAGAGTTTAAAAACTGCTCTATCAAAAGGAAGGCTTACCTCTCTGAGTTGAATGCACACATCATAAAGAGGTTTCTGAGAATGCTTCTGCCTGGTTCATATGTGAAGATATTTCCTTTTGCACCATAGGCCTCAAAGCGCTCCAAATGAACACTTGCAGATTCTACAAAAAGAGTGTTTCATAACTGCTGTAGCAAAGGAAAGGTTCAACTCTGTGAGTTAAACACACACATCACAAAGCAGTTTGTGAGAATGCTTCTGTCCAGTTTTTATGGGAAGATATTCCCGTTTCTAACAAAGTCCTGAGGGAGCTCAAAATATCCACATGCAGATGCTGCAAAAAGACTCTTTCCAAACCTCTCCATGAAAAGCAAGGTTCAACTCTCTGAGTTGAATGCACACATCATAAGAAGTTTCAAAGAATGCTTCTGTCTAGGTTTTATGTGAAGATAATTTATTTTCCACCATACGCCTCAAAGCGCTCCAAATGAAAATTTGCAGATTCTACAAAAAGAGTGTTTCAAAACTGCTCTTTCAAAAGAAGTGTTCAACTCTCTGAGTTGAATGCACACATCATAAAGAAGTTTCAAATAATGCTTCTGTCTATGTTTTATGTGAATATATTTCCTTTTCCACCATAGGCCTCAAAGCGATTCAAATGAACACTTGCACATTCTACAAAAAGAGTGTTTCAAAACTGCTCTTTCAAAAGTAGTGTTCAACTCTGTGAGTTGGATTCATACTACACAAAGCAGTTTCACAGAACGCTTCTGCTTAGTTTTTATGGGAAGATATTCCCGTTTCCAACGAAGACCTGAAAGGGCTCCAAATATCCAATTTCAGATGCTGCAAAAAGACTCTTTCCAAACTGCTCCATGAAAAGGAAGGTTCAACTCTGTGAGTTGAATGCACACATCATAAAGAAGTTTCAAAGAATGCTTCTGTCTAGGTTTTATGTGAAGATATTTCCTTTTCCACCATAGGCCTCAAAGCGCTCCAAATGAACACTTGCAGATTCTACAAAAAGTGTTTCAAAACTGCTCTTTCGAAAGAAGTGTTCAACCTTTTGAGTTGGATTCATACTACACAAAGCAGTTTCACAGAACGCTTCTGTTTAGTTTTTATGGGAAGGTATTCCCGTTTCCAACGAAGGCCTGAAACGGCTCCAAATATCCACTTGCAGATTCTGCAAAAACAGAGTTTCAGAACTGCTCTATCAAAAGGAAGGCTTATCTCTCCGAGTTGAATGCACACATCATAAAGAGGTTTCTGAGAATGCTTCTGCCTAGTTTATAAGTCAAGATATTTCCTTTTCCACCATAGGCCTCAAAGCGCTCCAAATGAACACTTGCAGATTCTACAAAAAGAGTGTTTCAAAACTGCTCTTTCAAAAGAAGTGTTCAACCCTGTGAGTTGGATTCATACTACACAAAGCGGTTTCACAGAAGGCTTCTGTTTAGTTTTTATGGGAAGATATTCCCGTTTCCAACGAAGGCCTGAAAGGGCTCCAAATATCCACTTGCAGATACTGCAAAAAGACTCTTTCCAAACTGCTCCATGAAAAGGAAGGTTCAACTCTGTGAGTTGAATGCACACATCATAAAGGTGTTGCTAAGAATGCTTCTGTCTAGGTTGTACGTGAAGATATTTCCTTTTCCACCATAGGCATCAAAGCGCTACAAATGAACACTTGCAGATTCTACAAAAAGTGTTTCAAAACTGCTCTTTCGAAAGAAGTGTTCAACTTTGTGAGTTGAATTCATACTACACAAAGCAGTTTCACAGAACGCTGCTGTTTAGTTTTTATGGGAAGATATTCCTGTTTCCAACGATGGCCTGAAAGGGCTCCAAATATCCCCTTGCAGATTCTGCAAAAACAGAGTTTCAAAATTGCTCTATCAAAAGGAAGGCTTATCTCTCTGAGTTGAATGCACACATCATGAGGAGGTTTCTGAGAATGCTTCTGCCTGGTTCTAATGTGAAGATATTACGTTTTGCACCATAGGCCTCAAAGCGCTCCAAATGAACACTTGCAGATTCCACAAAAAGAGTGTTTCATAACGGCTGTAGCAAAGGAAAGATTCAACTCTGTGAGTTAAACACACACATCACAAAGCAGTTTGTGAGAATGTTTCTGTCCTGTTTTTATAGGAACATATTCCCGTTTCTAACAAAGGCCTGAAAGAGCTCCAAATATCCACTTGCAGATGCTTCAAAAAGACTCTTTCCAAAACTCTCCATGAAAAGCAAGGTTCAACTCTGTGAGGTGAATGCACACATCATAAAGAAGCTTCAAAGAATGCTTCTGTCTAGGTTTTATGTGAAGATATTTCCTTTTGTACCATAGGCCTCAAAGCGCTCCAAATGAAAACTTGCAGATTCTACAAAAAGAGTGTTTCAAAACTGCTCTTTCAAAAGAAGTGTTCAACTCTGTCAGTTGGATTTATACTACACAAAGCAGTTTCACAGAACGCTTCTGTTTAGTTTTTATGCGAAGATATTCCCGTTTCCAACGAAGGCCTGAAAGGGCTCCAAATATCCACTTGCAGATGCTGCAAAAACAGAGTTTCAAAACTGCTCTATGAAAAGGAAGGCTTCTCTCTCCGAGTTGAATGCAGACATCATAAAGAGGTTTCTGAGAATGCTTCTGCCTGGTTTAAGTGAAGATATTTCCTTTTCCACCATAGGCCACAAAGCGCTCCAAACGAACACTTGCAGATTCTACAAAAAGAGTGTTTCAAAACTGCTCTTTCAAAACAAGTGTTCAACTCTGTGAGTTGGATTCATACTACACAAAGCAGTTTCACAGAACGCTTCTGTTTAGTTTTTATGGGAAGATATTCCCGTTTCCAACGAAGGCCTGAAAGGGCTCCAAATATCCACTTGCAGATGCTGCAAAAACAGAGTTTCAAAACTGCTCTATCAAAAGGAAGGCTTCTCTCTCCGAGTTGAATGCGCACATCATAAAGAAGTTTCTGAGAATGCTTCTGCCTGGTTTATAAGTGAAGATATATCCTTTTCCACAATAGGCCTCAATGCGCTCCAAATGAACACTTGCAGATTCTACAAAAAGAGTGTTTCAAAACTCCTCTTTCAAAAGAAGTGTTCAAATCTGTGAGTTGGATTCATACTACACAAGTCAGTCTCACAGAACGCTTCTGTTTAGTTTTTATGGGAAGATATCCCCGTTTCCAACGAAGGCCTGAAAGGGCTCCAAACATCCACTTGCAGATTCTGCAAAAACAGAGTTTCAAAACTGCTCTATCAAAAGGAAGGCTTATCTCTCTGAGTTGAATGCACACATCATAAAGAGGTTTCTGAGAATGCTTCTGCCTGGTTCATATGTGAAGATATTTCCTTTTTCACCATAGGCCTCAAAGCGCTCCAAATGAACACTTGCAAATTCTACAAAAAGAGTGTTTCATAACTGCTCTAGCAAAGGAAAGGTTCAACTATGTGAGTTAAACACACACATCACAAAGCAGTTTGTGAGAATTCTCCTGTCCAGTTTCTATGGGAAGATATTCCCGTTTCTAACAAAGGCCCGAAAGAGCTCCAAACATCCACTTGCAGATGCTGCAAAAAGACTCTTTCCAAACCTCTCCATGAAAAGGAAGGTTGAACTCTGTGAGTTGAATGCACACATCATAAAGAAGTTTCAAAGAATGCTTCTGTCTTGGTTTTATGTGAAGATATTTCCTTTTCCACCATAGACCTCAAAGCGCTCCAAATGAAAACTTGCAGATTCTACAAAAAGAGTGTTTCAAAACTGCTCTTTCAAAAGAAGTGTTCAACTCTGTGAGTTGGATTCATACTACACAAAGCAGTTTCACAGAACGCTTCTGTTTAGTTTTTATGGGAAGATATTCCCTTTTCCAACGAAGGCCTGAAAGGGCTCCAAATATCCACTTGCAGATGCTGCAATAACAGAGTTTCAAAACTGCTCTATCAAAAGGAAGGCTTCTCTCTCCGAGTTGAATGCAGACATCATAAACAGGTTTCTGAGAATGCTTCTGCCTGGTTTAAGTGAAGATATTTCCTTTTCCAACATAGGCCTCAAAGCGCTCCAAATGAACACTTGCAGATTCTAGAAAAAGAGTGTTTCAAAACTGCTCTTTCAAAACAAGTGTTCAACTCTGTGAGTTGGATTCATACTACACAAAGCAGTTTCACAGAACGCTTCTGTGTAGTTTTTATGGGAAGATATTCCCGTTTCCAACGAAGGCCTGAAAGGGCTCCAAATATCCACTTGCAGATGCTGCAAAAAGACTCTTTCCAAACTGCTCCATGAAAAGGAAGGTTCAACTCTGTGAGTTGAATGCACACATCATAAAGAAGTTTCAAAGAATGCTTCTGTCTAGGTTTTATGTGAAGATATTTCCTTTTCCACCGTAGGCCTCAAAGTGCTCCAAATGAACACTTGCAGATTCTACAAAAAGAGTGTTTCAAAACTGCTCTTTCAAAAGAAGTGTTCAACTCTGTGAGTTGGATTCATACTACACAAAGCATTTTCACAGAACGCTTCTGTTTAGTTTTTATGGGAAGAAATTCCCGTTTCCAACGAAGGCCTGAAAGGGCTCCAAATATCCACTTGCAGATGCTACAAAAAGACTCTTTCCAAACTGCTCCATGAAAAGGAAGGTTCAACTCTGTGAGTTGAATGCACACATCATAAAGAAGTTTCAAAGAATGCTTCTGTCTAGGTTTTATGTGAAGACATTTCCTTTTCCACCGTAGGCCTCAAAGTGCTCCAAATGAACACTTGCAGATTCTACAAAAAGAGTGTTTCAAAACTGCTCTTTCAAAAGAAGTGTTCAACTCTGTGAGTTGGATTCATACTACACAAAGCAGTTTCACAGAACGCTTCTGTTTAGTTTTTATGGGAAGATATTCCCGTTTCCAACGAAGGCCTGAAAGGGCTCCAAATATCCACTTGCAGATGCTGCAAAAACAGAGTTTCAAAACTGCTCTATCAAAAGGAAGGCTTCTCTCTCCGAGTTGAATGCACACATCATAAAGATGTTTCTGAGAATGCTTCTGCCTGGTTTATAAGTGAAGATATATCCTTTTGCACAATAGGCCTCAATGCGCTCCAAATGAACACTTGCAGATTCTACAAAAAGAGTGTTTCAAAACTGCTCTTTCAAAAGAAGTGCTCAACTCTGTGAGTTAGATTCATACTACACAAGTCAGTTTCACAGAACGCTTCTGTTTAGTTTTTATGGGAAGATATCCCCGTTTCCAACGAAGGCCTGAAAGGGCTCCAAACATCCACTTGCAGATTCTGCAAAAACAGAGTTTCAAAACTGCTCTATCAAAAGGAAGGCTTATCTCTCTGAGTTGAATGCACACATCATAAAGAGGTTTCTGAGAATGCTTCTGCCTGGTTCATATGTGAAGATATTTCCTTTTTCACCATAGGCCTCAAAGCGCTCCAAATGAACACTTGCAAATTCTACAAAAAGAGTGTTTCATAACTGCTCTAGCAAAGGAAAGGTTCAACTATGTGAGTTAAACACACACATCACAAAGCAGTTTCTGAGAATGCTCCTGTCCATGTTCTATGGGAAGATATTCCCGTTTCTAACAAAGGCCTGAAAGAGCTCCAAATATCCACTTGCAGATGCTGCAAAAAGACTCTTTCCAATCCTCTCCATGAAAAGGAAGGTTGAACTCTGTGAGTTGAATGCACACATCATAAAGAAGTTTCAAAGAATGCTTCTGTCTAGGTTTCATGTGAAGATATTTCCTTTTCCACCATAGACTTCAAAGCGCTCCAAATGAAAACTTGCAGATTCTACAAAAAGAGTGTTTCTAAACTGCTCTTTCAAAAGAAGTGTTCAACTCTGTGAGTTGGATTCATACTACACAAAGCAGTTTCACAGAACGCTTCTGTTTAGTTTTTATGGGAAGATATTCCCTTTTCCCACGAAGGCCTGAAAGGGCTCCAAATATCCACTTGCAGATGCTGCAATAACAGAGTTTCAAAACTGCTCTATCAAAAGGAAGGCTTCTCTCTCCGAGTTGAATGCAGACATCATAAAGAGGTTTCTGAGAATGCTTCTGCCTGGTTTAAGTGAAGATATTTCCTTTTCCAACATAGGCCTCAAAGCCTCCAAACGAACACTTGCAGATTCTAGAAAAAGAGTGTTTCAAAACTGCTCTTTCAAAACAAGTGTTCAACTCTGTGAGTTGGATTCATACTACACAAAGCAGTTTCACATAACGCTTCTGTGTAGTTTTTATGGGAAGATATTCCCGTTTCCAACGAAGGCCTGAAAGGGCTCCAAATATCCACTTGCAGATGCTGCAAAAAGACTCTTTCCAAACTGCTCCATGAAAAGGAAGGTTCAACTCTGTGAGTTGAAGGAACACATCATAAAGAAGTTTCAAAGAATGCTTCTGTCTAGGTTTTATGTGAAGATATTTCCTTTTCCACCATAGGCCTCAATGTGCTCCAAATGAACACTTGCAGATTCTACAAAAAGAGTGTTTCAAAACTCCTCTTTCAAAAGAAGTGTTCAACTCTGTGAGTTGGATTCATACTACACAAAGCAGTTTCACAGAACGCTTCTGTTTAGTTTTTATTGGAAGATATTCCCGTTTCCAACGAAGGCCTGAAAGGGCTCCAAATATCCACTTGCAGATGCTGCAAAAAGACTCTTTCCAAACTGCTCCATGAAAAGGAAGGTTCAACTCTGTGAGTTGAATGCACACATCATAAAGAAGTTTCAAAGAATGCTTCTGTCTAGGTTTTATGTGAAGATATTTCCTTTTCCACCATAGGCCTCAAAGTGCTCCAAATGAACACTTGCAGATTCTACAAAAAGAGTGTTTCAAAACTGCTCTTTCAAAAGAAGTGTTCAACTCTGTGAGTTGGATTCATACTACACAAAGCAGTTTCACAGAACGCTTCTGTTTAGTTTTTATGGGAAGATATTCCCGTTTCCAACGAAGGCCTGAAAGGGCTCCCAATATCCACTTGCAGATGCTGCAAAAACAGAGTTTCAAAACTGCTCTATCAAAAGGAAGGCTTCTCTCTCCGAGTTGAATGCACACATCATAAAGAGGTTTCTGAGAATGCTTCTGCCTGGTTTATAAGTGAAGATATTTCCTTTTCCACAATAGGCCTCAATGTGCTCCAAATGAACACTTGCAGATTCTAAAAAAGAGTGTTTCAAAACTGCTCTTTCAAAAGAAGTGTTCAACTCTGTGAGTTGGATTCATACTACACAAAGCAGTTTCACAGAACGCTTCTGTTTAGTTTTTATGGGAAGATATTCCCGTTTCCAACGAAGGCCTGAAAGGCTCCAAATATCCACTTGCAGATGCTGCAAAAAGAGTCTTTCCAAACTGCTCCGTGAAAAGGAAGGTTCAACTCTGTGAGGTGAAGGCACACATCATAAAGAAGTTTCAAAGAATGCTTCTGTCTAGGTTTTATTTGAAGATATTTCCTTTTGCACCGTAGGCCTCAAAGCGCTCCAAATGAACACTTGCAGATTCTACAAAAAGAGTGTTTCAAAACTGCTCTTTCTAAAGAAGTGTTCAACTCTGTGAGTTGGATTCATACTACACAAAGCAGTTTCACAGAACGCTTCTGTTTAGTTTTTATGGGAAGATATTCCCGTTTCCAACGAAAGCCTGAAAGGGCTCCAACTATCCACTTGCAGATTCTGCAAAAACAGAGTTTCAAAACTGCTCTATCAAAAGGAAGGCTTATCTCTCTGTGTTGAATGCACACATCATAAAGTGGTTTCTGAGAATGCTTCTGCCTTGTTCATATGTGAAGATATTTCAATTTCCACCATAGGCCTCAAATCGCTCCAAATGAACGCTTGCAAATTCTACAAAAAGAGTGTTTCATAACTGCTCTAGCAAAGGAAAGGTTCAACTATGTGAGTTAAACACACACATCACAAAGCAGTTTGTGAGAATGCTTCTGTCCAGTTTTTATGGGAAGATATTCCCGTTTCTAACAAAGGCCTGAAAGAGCTCCAAATATCCACTTGCAGATGCTGCAAAAAGACTCTTTCCAATCCGCTCCATGAAAAGGAAGGTTCAACTCTGTGAGTTGAATGCACACATCATAAAGAAGTTTCAAAGAATGCTTCTGTCTAGGTTTTATGTGAAGATATTTCCTTTTCCACCATAGGCCTCAAAGCGCTCCAAATGAACACTTGCAGATTCTACAAAAAGAGTGTTTCAAAACTACTCTTTCAAAAGAAGTGTTCAACTCTGTGAGTTGGATTCGTACTACACAAAGCAGTTTCACAGAACGCTTCTGCTTAGTTTTTATGGGAAGATATTCCCGTTTCCAACGAAGGCCTGTAAGGGCTCCAAATATCCACTTGCAGATGCTGCAATAACAGAGTTTCAAAACTGCTCTATCAAAAGGAAGGCTTCTCTCTCCGAGTTGAATGCACACATCATAAAGAGGTTTACGAGAATGATTCTGCCCGGTTTATAAGTGAAGATATTTCCTTTTCCACAATAGGCCTCAATGCGCTCCAAACGAACACTTGCAGATTTTACAAAAAGAGTGTTTCAAAACTGCTCTTTCAAAAGAAGTGTTCAACTCTGTGAGTTGGATTCATACTACACAAAGCAGTTTCACAGAACGCTTCCGTTTAGTTTTTATGGGAAGATATTCCCGTTTCCAACGAAGGCCTGAAAGGGCTCCAAATATCCACTTGCAGATGCTACAAAAAGACTCTTTCCAAACTACTCCTTGAAAAGGAAGGTTCAACTCTGTGAGTTGAAGGCACACATCATAAAGAAGTTTCAAAGAATGCTTCTGTCTAGGTTTTATGTGAAGATATTTCCTTTTCCACCATAGGCCTCAAAGCGCTCCAAATAAACACTTGCAGATTCTACAAAAAGAGTGTTTCAAAACTGCTCTTTCAAAAGAAGTGTTCAACTCTGTGAGTTGGATTCACACTACACAAAGCCGTTTCACAGAACGCTTCTGTTTAGTTTTTATGGGAATATATTCCCGTTTCCAATGAAGGCCTGAAAGGGCTCCAAACATCCACTTGCAGATGCTGCAAAAACAGAGTTTCAAAACTGCTCTATCAAAAGGAAGGCTTATCTCTCTGAGTTGAATGCACACATCATAAAGAGGTTTCTGAGAATGCTTCTGCCTGGTTCATATGTGAAGATATTTCCTTTTGCACCATAGGCCTCAAAGCGCTCCAAATGAACACTTGCAGATTCTACAAAAAGAGTGTTTCATAACTGCTGTAGCAAAGGAAAGGTTCAACTCTGTGGGTTAAACACACACATCACAAAGCAGTTTGTGAGAATGCTTCTGTCCAGTTTTTATGGGAAGATATTCCCGTTTCTAACAAAGTCCTGAAGGAGCTCCAAATATCCACTTGCAGATGCTGCAAAAAGACTCTTTCCAAACCTCTCCATGAAAAGCAAGGTTCAACTCTCTGAGTTGAATGCACACATCATAAGAAGTTTCAAAGAATGCTTCTGTCTAGGTTTTATGTGAAGATAATTCCTTTTCCACCATACGCCTCAAAGCGCTCCAAATGAAAACTTGCAGATTCTACAAAAAGAGTGTTTCAAAACTGCTCTTTCAAAAGAAGTGTTCAACTCTCTGAGTTGAATGAACACATCATAAAGAAGTTTCAAATAATGCTTCTGTCTATGTTTTATGTGAAGATATTTCCTTTTCCACCATAGGCCTCAAAGCGATCCAAATGAACACTTGCAGATTCTACAAAAAGAGTGTTTCAAAACTGCTCTTTCAAAAGAAGTGTTCAACTCTGTGAGTTGGATTCATACTACACAAAGCAGTTTCACAGAACGCTTCTGCTTAGTTTTTATGGGAAGATATTCCCGTTTCCAACGAAGGCCTGAAAGGGCTCCAAATATCCAATTGCAGATGCTGCAAAAAGACTCTTTCCAAACTGCTCCATGAAAAGGAAGGTTCAACACTGTGAGTTGAATGCACACATCATACAGAAGTTTCAAAGAATGCTTCTGTCTAGGTTTTATGTGAAGATATTTCCTTTTCCACCATAGGCCTAAAAGCGCTCCAAATGAACACTTGCAGATTCTACAAAAAGTGTTTCAAAACTGCTCTTTCGAAAGAAGTGTTCAACTTTGTGAGTTGGATTCATACTACACAAAGCAGTTTCACAGAACGCTTCAGTTTAGTTTTTATGGGAAGATATTCCCGTTTCCAACGATGGCCTGAAAGGGCCCCAAATATCCACTTGCAGATTCTGCAAAAACAGAGTTTCAAAATTGCTCTATCAAAAGGAAGACTTATCTCTCTGAGTTGAATGCACACATCATGAGGAGGTTTCTGAGAATGCTTCTGCCTGGTTCATATGTGAAGATATTTCCTTTTGCACCATAGGCCTCAAATCGCTCCAAATGAACACTTGCAGATTCCACAAAAAGAGTGTTTCATAACGGCTGTAGCAAAGGAAAGGTTCAACTCTGTGAGTTAAACACACACATCACAAAGCAGTTTGTGAGAATGCTTCTGTCCAGTTTTTATAGGAAGATATTCCCGTTTCTAACAAAGGCCTGAAAGAGCTCCAAATATCCACTTGCAGATGCTGCATAAAGACTCTTTCCAAAACTCTCCATGAAAAGCAAGGTTCAACTCTGTGATGTGAATGCACACATCATAAAGAAGTTTCAAAGAATGCTTCTGTCTAGGTTTTATGTGAAGATATTTCCTTTTGCACCATAGGCCTCAAAGCGCTCCAAATGAAAACTTGCAGATTCAACAAAAAGAGTGTTGCAAAACTGTTCTTTCAAAAGAAGTGTTCAACTCTGTGAGTTGGATTCATACTACACAAAGCAGTTTCAAAGAACGCTTCTGCTTAGTTTCTATGGGAAGATATTCCCGTTTCCAACGAAGGCCTGAAAGGGCTCCAAATATCCACTTGCAGATGCTGCAAAAAGACTCTTTCCAAACTGCTCCATGAAAAGGAAGGTTCAAATCTGTGAGTTGAAGGCACACATCATAAAGAAGTTTCAAAGAATGCTTCTATCTAGGTTTTATGTGAAGATATTTCCTTTTCCACCATAGGCCTCAAAGCGCTCCAAATGAACACTTGCAGATTCTACAAAAAGAGGGTTTCAAAACTGCTCTTTCAAAAGAAGTTTTCAACTCTGTGAGTTGGATTCATACTACACAAAGCAGTTTCACAGAACGCTTCTGTTTAGTTTTTATGGGAAGATATTTCCCGTTTCCAATGAAGGCCTGAAAGGGCTCCATATATCCACTTGCAGATTCTGCAAAAACAGAGATTCAAAA
The DNA here is from genome assembly GCF_028885655.2 of Pongo abelii. Classification (NCBI taxonomy): domain Eukaryota; kingdom Metazoa; phylum Chordata; class Mammalia; order Primates; family Hominidae; genus Pongo; species Pongo abelii. Next base: position 32,454,311 of record NC_072005.2, on the reverse strand, counting down.
CTGCTCTATCAAAAGGAAGGCTTAACTCTCCGAGTTGAATGCACACATCATAAAGTGGTTTCTGAGAATGCTTCTGCCTGGTTTATAAGTGAAGATATTTCCTCTTCCACCGTATTCCTCAAAACGATCCAAATGAACACTTGCAGATTCTACAAAAAGAGGGTTTCAAAACTGCTCTTTCAAAGGAAGTGTTCAACTCTGTGAGTTGGATTCATACTACACAAAGCAGTTTCACAGAACGCTTCTGTTTAGTTTTTATGGGAAGGTATTCCCGTTTCCAACGAAGGCCTGAAAGGGCTCCAAATATCCACTTGCAGATTCTGCAAAAAGAGAGTTTCAAAACTGCTCTATCAAAAGCAAGGAGTATCTCTCCGAGTTGAATGCAAACATCATAAAGAGGATTCTGAGAATGCTTCTGCCTGGTGTATAAGTGAAGATATTTCCTTTTGCACCATAGGCCTCAAAGCGATCCAAATGAACACTTGCAGATTCTATAAAAAGAGGGTTTCAAAACAGCTCTTTCAAAGGAAGTGTTCAACTCTGTGAGTTGGATTCTTACTACGCAAAGCAGTTTCACAGAACGCTTCTGTTTAGTTTTTATGGGAAGATATTCCCGTTTCAAAAGAAGGCCTGAAGGGGCTCCAAATATCCACTTTCAGATGCTGCAAAAAGACTCTTTCCAAATTGATCCATGAAAAGGAAAGTTCAACTCTGTGAGTTGAATGCACACATCATAAAGAAGTTTCAAAGAATGCTTCTGTCTAGGTTTTATGTGAAGATATTTCCTTTTCCATCATAGGCCTCAAAGCGCTCCAAATGAACACTTGCAGATTCCACAAAAAGAGGGTTTCAAAACTGCTCTTTCAAAAGAAGTGTTTAACTCTGTGAGTTGGATTCATACTACATAAAGCAGTTTCACAGAACGCTTCTGTTTGGTTTTTATGGGAAGATATTCCCGTTTCCAACGAAGGCCTTAAAGGGCTTCAAATATCCACTTGCAGATTCTGCAAAAACAGAGATTCAAAACTGCTCTATCAAAAGGAAGGCTTAACTCTCCGAGTTGAATGCACACATCATAAAGGGGTTTCTGAGAATGCTTCTGCCTGGTTTATAAGTGAAGATATTTCCTCTTCCACCATAGGCCTCAAAACGATCCAAATGAACACTTGCAGATTCTACAAAAAGAGTGTTTCAAAACTGCTCTTTCAAAGGAAGTGTTCAACTCTGTGATTTGGATTCATACTACACAAAGCAGTTTCACAGAACGCTTCTGTTTAGTTTTTATGGGAAGATATTCCCGTTTCCAACGAAGGCCTGAAACGGCTCCAAATATCCACTTGCAGATTCTGCAAAACAGAGTTTCAGAACTGCTCTATCAAAAGGTAGGCTTATCTCTCCGAGTTGAATGCACACAACATAAAGGGGTTTCTGAGAATGCTTCTGCCTTGTTTATAAGTCAAGATATTTCCTTTTCCACCATAGGCCTCAAAGCGCTCTAAATGAACACTTGCAGATTCTACAAAAAGTGTTTCAAAACTGCTCTTTCAAAATAAGTGTTCAACTTTGTGAGTTGGATTCATACTACACAAAGCAGTTTCACAGAACGCTTCTGTTTGGTTTTTATGGGAAGATATTCCTGTTTCCAACAAAGGCCTGAAAGGGCTCCAAATATCCACTTGCAGAATCTGCAAAAACAGAGTTTCAAAACTGCTCTATCAAAGGGAAGGCTTATCTCTCTGATTTGAATGCACATATCATAAAGAGGTTTCTGAGAATGCCTCTGCCTGGTTTATAAGTCAAGATATTTCCTTTTCCATCATAGGCCTCAAAGCGCTCCAATGAACAGGTGCAGATTCTACAAAAAGAGTGTTTCAAAACTGCTCTTTCAAAAGAAGTGTTCAACTTTGTGAGTTGGATTCATACTACACAAAGCAGTTTCACAAAACGCTTCCGTTTAGTTTTTATGGGAAGATATTCCCGTTTCCAACGAAGGCCTGAAAGGGCTCCAAATATCCACTTGCAGATTCTGCAAAAACAGAGATTCAAAACTGCTCTATCAAAAGGAAGGCTTAACTCTCCGAGTTGAATGCACACATCATAAAGAGGTTTCCGAGAATGCTTCTGCCTGGTTTATAAGTGAAGATATTTCCTCTTCCAACATAGGCCTCAAAACGATCCAAATGAACACTTGCAGATTCTACAAAAAGAGTGTTTCAAAACTGCTCTTTCAAAGGAAGTGTTCAGCTCTGTGAGTTGGATTCATACTACACAAAGCAGTTTCACAGAACGCTTCTGTTTAGTTTTTATGGGAAGATATTCCCGTTTCCAACGAAGGCCTGAAACGGCTCCAAATATCCACTTGCAGATTCTGCAAAAACAGAGTTTCAGAAATGCTCTATGAAAAGGAAGGCTTATCTCTCCGAGTTCAATGCACACAACATAAAGAGGTTTCTGAGAATGCTTCTGCCTAGTTTATAAGTCAAGATATTTCCTTTTTTCCATAGGCCTCAAAGCGCTCCAAATGAACACATGCAGATTCTACAAAAAGTGTTTCAAAACTGTTCTTTCAAAAGAAGTGTTCACCTTTGTGAGTTGGATTCATACTACACAAAGCAGTTTCACAGAACGCTTCTGTTTAGTTTTTATGGGAAGATATTCCCGTTTCCAACGAAGGCCTGAAAGGGCTCCAAATATCCACTTGCAGATTCTGCAAAAACAGAGTTTAAAAACTGCTCTATCAAAAGGAAGGCTTACCTCTCTGAGTTGAATGCACACATCATAAAGAGGTTTCTGAGAATGCTTCTGCCTGGTTCATATGTGAAGATATTTCCTTTTGCACCATAGGCCTCAAAGCGCTCCAAATGAACACTTGCAGATTCTACAAAAAGAGTGTTTCATAACTGCTGTAGCAAAGGAAAGGTTCAACTCTGTGAGTTAAACACACACATCACAAAGCAGTTTGTGAGAATGCTTCTGTCCAGTTTTTATGGGAAGATATTCCCGTTTCTAACAAAGTCCTGAGGGAGCTCAAAATATCCACATGCAGATGCTGCAAAAAGACTCTTTCCAAACCTCTCCATGAAAAGCAAGGTTCAACTCTCTGAGTTGAATGCACACATCATAAGAAGTTTCAAAGAATGCTTCTGTCTAGGTTTTATGTGAAGATAATTTATTTTCCACCATACGCCTCAAAGCGCTCCAAATGAAAATTTGCAGATTCTACAAAAAGAGTGTTTCAAAACTGCTCTTTCAAAAGAAGTGTTCAACTCTCTGAGTTGAATGCACACATCATAAAGAAGTTTCAAATAATGCTTCTGTCTATGTTTTATGTGAATATATTTCCTTTTCCACCATAGGCCTCAAAGCGATTCAAATGAACACTTGCACATTCTACAAAAAGAGTGTTTCAAAACTGCTCTTTCAAAAGAAGTGTTCAACTCTGTGAGTTGGATTCATACTACACAAAGCAGTTTCACAGAACGCTTCTGCTTAGTTTTTATGGGAAGATATTCCCGTTTCCAACGAAGACCTGAAAGGGCTCCAAATATCCAATTTCAGATGCTGCAAAAAGACTCTTTCCAAACTGCTCCATGAAAAGGAAGGTTCAACTCTGTGAGTTGAATGCACACATCATAAAGAAGTTTCAAAGAATGCTTCTGTCTAGGTTTTATGTGAAGATATTTCCTTTTCCACCATAGGCCTCAAAGCGCTCCAAATGAACACTTGCAGATTCTACAAAAAGTGTTTCAAAACTGCTCTTTCGAAAGAAGTGTTCAACCTTGTGAGTTGGATTCATACTACACAAAGCAGTTTCACAGAACGCTTCAGTTTAGTTTTTATGGGAAGATATTCCCGTTTCCAACGATGGCCTGAAAGGGCTCCAAATAACCACTTGCAGATTCTGCAAAAACAGAGTTTCAAAATTGCTCTATCAAAAGGAAGGCTTATCTCTCTGAGTTGAATGCACACATCATGAGGAGGTTTCTGAGAATGCTTCTGCCTGGCTCATATGTGAAGGTATTTCCTTTTGCACCATAGGCCTCAAATCGCTCCAAATGAACACTTGCAGATTCCACAAAAAGAGTGTTTCATAACGGCTGTAGCAAAGGAAAGGTTCAACTCTGTGAGTTAAACACACACATCCAAAAGCAGTTTGTGAGAATGCTTCTGTCCAGTTTTTATGGGAAGATAATCCCGTTTCTAACAAAGGCCTGAAAGAGCTCCAAATATCCACTTGCAGATGCTGCAAAAAGACTCTTTCCAAACCTCTCCATGAAAAGCAAAGTTCAACTCTGTGAGGTGAAGGCACACATCATAAAGAAGTTTCAAAGAATGCTTCTGTCTAGGTTTTATGTGAAGATATTTCCTTTTCCACCATAGGCCTCAAAGCGCTCCAAATGAACACTTGCAGATTCTACAAAAAGAGGGTTTCAAAACTGCTCTTTCAAAAGAAGTGTTCAACTCTGTGAGTTGGATTCATACTACACAAAGCAGTTTCACAGAACGCTTCTGTTTAGTTTTTATGGGAAGATATTTCCCGTTTCCAACGAAGGCCTGAAAGGGCTCCATATATCCACTTGCAGATTCTGCAAAAACGGAGATTCAAAACTGCTCTATCAAAAGGAAGGCTTAACTCTCCGAGTTGAATGCACACATCATAAAGAGGTTTCTGAGAATGCTTCTGCCTGGTTTATAAGTGAAGATATTTCCTCTTCCACCGTAGGCCTCAAAACGATCCAAATGAACACTTGCAGATTCTACAAAAAGAGTGCTTCAAAACTGCTCTTTCAAAGGAAGTGTTCAACTCTGTGAGTTGGATTCATACTACACAAAGCAGTTTCACAGAACGCTTCTGTTTAGTTTTTATGGGAAGGTATTCCCGTTTCCAACGAAGGCCTGAAACGGCTCCAAATATCCACTTGCAGATTCTGCAAAAACAGAGTTTCAGAACTGCTCTATCAAAAGGAAGGCTTATCTCTCCGAGTTGAATGCACACATCATAAAGAGGTTTCTGAGAATGCTTCTGCCTAGTTTATAAGTCAAGATATTTCCTTTTCCACCATAGGCCTCAAAGCGCTCCAAATGAACACTTGCAGATTCTACAAAAAGAGTGTTTCAAAACTGCTCTTTCAAAAGAAGTGTTCAACCCTGTGAGTTGGATTCATACTACACAAAGCGGTTTCACAGAAGGCTTCTGTTTAGTTTTTATGGGAAGATATTCCCGTTTCCAACGAAGGCCTGAAAGGGCTCCAAATATCCACTTGCAGATACTGCAAAAAGACTCTTTCCAAACTGCTCCATGAAAAGGAAGGTTCAACTCTGTGAGTTGAATGCACACATCATAAAGGTGTTGCTAAGAATGCTTCTGTCTAGGTTGTACGTGAAGATATTTCCTTTTCCACCATAGGCATCAAAGCGCTACAAATGAACACTTGCAGATTCTACAAAAAGTGTTTCAAAACTGCTCTTTCGAAAGAAGTGTTCAACTTTGTGAGTTGAATTCATACTACACAAAGCAGTTTCACAGAACGCTTCTGTTTAGTTTTTATGGGAAGATATTCCTGTTTCCAACGATGGCCTGAAAGGGCTCCAAATATCCCCTTGCAGATTCTGCAAAAACAGAGTTTCAAAATTGCTCTATCAAAAGGAAGGCTTATCTCTCTGAGTTGAATGCACACATCATGAGGAGGTTTCTGAGAATGCTTCTGCCTGGTTCATATGTGAAGATATTACGTTTTGCACCATAGGCCTCAAAGCGCTCCAAATGAACACTTGATGATTCTACAAAGAGAGTGTTTCAAAACTGCTCTTTCAAAACAAGTGTTCAACTCTGTGAGTTGGATTCATACTACACAAAGCAGTTTCACAGAACGCTTCTGTTTAGTTTTTATGGGAAGATATTCCCGTTTGCAACGAAGGCCTGAAAGGGCTCCAAATATCCACTTGCAGATGCTGCAAAAAGACTCTTTCCAAACTGCTCCATGAAAAGGAAGGTTCAGCTCTGTGAGTTGAAGGCACACATCATAAAGAAGTTTCAAAGAATGCTTCTGTCTAGGTTTTATGTGAAGATATTTCCTTTTCCACCATAGGCCTCAAAGTGCTCCAAATGAACACTTGCAGATTCTACAAAAAGAGTGTTTCAAAATTCCTCTTTCAAAAGAAGTGTTCAACTCTGTGTGTTGAATTCATACTACACAAAGCAGTTTCACAGAACTCTTCTGTTTAGTTTTTATGGGAAGATATTCCGGTTTCCAACGAAGGCCTGAAAGGGCTCCAAATAATCTCTTGCAGATGCTGCAAAAACAGAGTTTCAAAACTGCTCTATCAAAAGGAAGGCTTCTCTCTCCGAGTTGAATGCACACATCATAAAGGGGTTTCTGAGAATGCTTCTGCTTGGTTTATAAGTGAAGATATTTCCTTTCCCACAATAGGCCTCAAAGCGCTCCAAACGAACACTTGCAGATTCCTCAAAAAGAGTGTTTCAAAACTGCTCTTTCTAAAGAAGTGTTCAACTCTGTGAGTTGGATTCATACTACACAAAGCAGTTTCACAGAACGCTTCTGTTTAGTTTTTATGGGAAGATATTCCCGTTTCCAACAAAGGACTGAAAGGGCTCCAAATATCCACTTGCAGATTCTGCAAAAACAGAGTTTCAAAACTGCTCTATCAAAAGGAAGGCTTATCTCTCTGAGTTGAATGCACACATCATAAAGAGGTTTCTGAGAATGCTTCTGCCTGGTTCATATGTGAAGATATTTCCTTTTTCACCATAGGCCTCAAAGCGCTCCAAATGAACACTTGCAAATTCTACAAAAAGAGTGTTTCATAACTGCTCTAGCAAAGGAAAGGTTCAACTATGTGAGTTAAACACACACATCACAAAACAGTTTGTGAGAATGCTCCTGTCCAGTTTCTATGGGAAGATATTCCCGTTTATAACAAAGGCCTGAAAGAGCTCCAAATATCCACTTGCAGATGCTGCAAAAAGACTCTTTCCAAAGCTCTCCATGAAAAGGAAGGTTCAACTCTGTGAGTTGAATGCACACATCATAAAGAACTTTCAAAGAATGCTTCTGTCTAGGTTTTATGTGAAGATGTTTCCTTTTCCACCATAGGCCTCAAAGCGCTCCAAATGAAAACTTGCAGATTCTACAAAAAGAGTGTTTCAAAACTGCTCTTTCAAAAGAAGTGTTCAACTCTGTGAGTTGGATTCATACTACACAAAGCAGTTTCACAGAACGCTTCTGTTTAGTTTTTATGGGAAGATATTCCCGTTTCCAACGAAGGCCTGAAAGGGCTCCAAATATCCACTTGCAGATGCAGCAAAAAGACTCTTTCCAAACTGCTCCATGAAAAGGAAGGTTCAGCTCTGTGAGTTGAAGGCACACATCATAAAGAAGTTTCAAAGAATGCTTCTGTCTAGGTTTTATGTGAAGATATTTCCTTTTCCACCATAGGCCTCAAAGTGCTCCAAATGAACACTTGCAGATTCTACAAAAAGAGTGTTTCAAAACTCCTCTTTCAAAAGAAGTGTTCAACTCTGTGTGTTGGATTCATACTACACAAAGCAGTTTCACAGAACTCTTCTGTTTAGTTTTTATGGGAAGATATCCCCGTTTCCAACGAAGGCCTGAAAGGGCTCCAAATATCCACTTGCAGATGCTGCAAAAAGACTCTTTCCAAACTGTTCCATGAAAAGGAAGGTTCAACTCTGTGAGTTGAATGCACACATCATAAAGAAGTTTCAAAGAATGCTTCTTTCTAGGTTTTATGTGAAGATATTTCCTTTTCCACCATAGGCCTCAAAGAGCTCCAAATGAACACTTGCAGATTCTACAAAAAGAGTGTTTCAAAACTGGTCTTTCAAAAGAAGTGTTCAACTCTGTGAGTTGGATTCATACTACACAAAGCAGTTTCACAGAACGCTTCTGTTTAGTTTTTATGGGAAGATATTCCGGTTTGCAACGAAGGCCTGAAAGGGCTCCAAATAATCACTTGCAGATGCTGCAAAAACAGAGTTTCAAAACTACTCTATCAAAAGGAAGGCTTCTCTCTCCGAGTTGAATGCACACATCATAAAGGGGTTTCTGAGAATGCTTCTGCCTGGTTTATAAGTGAAGATATTTCCTTTCCCACAATAGGCCTCAAAGCGCTCCAAATGAACACTTGCAGATTCCTCAAAAAGAGTGTTTCAAAACTGCTCTTTCTAAAGAAGTGTTCAACTCTGTGAGTTGGATTCATACTACACAAAGCAGTTTCACAGAACGCTTCTGTTTAGGTTTTATGGGAAGATATTCCCGTTTCCAACGAAGGACTGAAAGGGCTCCAAATATCCACTTGCAGATTCTGCAAAAACAGAGTTTCAAAACTGCTCTATCAAAAGGAAGGCTTATCTCTCTGAGTTGAATGCACACATCATAAAGAGGTTTCTGAGAATGCTTCTGCCTGGTTCATATGTGAAGATATTTCCTTTTTCACCATAGGCCTCAAAGCGCTCCAAATGAACACTTGCAAATTCTACAAAAAGAGTGTTTCATAACTGCTCTAGCAAAGGAAAGGTTCAACTATGTGAGTTAAACACACACATCACAAAGCAGTTTGTGAGAATGCTCCTGTCCAGGTTCTATGGGAAGATATTCCCGTTTCTAACAAAGGCCTGAAAGAGCTCCAAATATCCAATTGCAGATGCTGCAAAAAGACTCTTTCCAAACCGCTCCATGAAAAGGAAGGTTGAACTCTGTGAGTTGAATGCACACATCATAAAGAAGTTTCAAAGAATGCTTCTGTCTAGGTTTTATGTGAAGATGTTTCCTTTTCCACCATAGACCTCAAAGCGCTCCAAATGAAAACTTGCAGATTCTACTAAAAGAGTGTTTCAAAACTGCTCTTTCAAAAGAAGTGTTCAACTCTGTGAGTTGGATTCATACTACACAAAGCAGTTTCACAGAACGCTTCTGTTTAGTTTTTATGGGAAGATATTCCCGTTTCCAACGAAGGCCTGAAAGGGCTCCAAATATCCACTTGCAGATGCTGCAAAAACAGAGTTTCAAAACTGCTCTATCAAAAGGAAGGCTTCTCTCTCCGAGTTGAATGCAGACATCATAAAGAGGTTTCTGAGAATGCTTCTGCCTGGTTTAAGTGAAGATATTTCCTTTTCCACCATAGGCCTCAAAGCGCTCCAAACGAACACTTGCAGATTCTACAAAAAGAGTGTTTCCAAACTGCTCTTTCAAAACAAGTGTTCAACTCTGTGTGTTGGATTCATACTACACAAAGCAGTTTCACAGAACGCTTCTGTTTAGTTTTTATGGGAAGGTATTCCCGTTTCCAACGAAGGCCTGAAAGGGCTCAAAATATCCACTTGCAGATGCTGCAACAAGACTCTTTCCAAACTGCTCCATGAAAAGGAAGGTTCAACTCTGTGAGTTGAAGGAACACATCATAAAGAAGTTTCAAAGAATGCTTCTGTCTAGGTTTTATGTGAAGATATTTCCTTTTCCACCATAGGCCTCAAAGTGCTCCAAATGAACACTTGCAGATTCTACAAAAAGAGTGTTTCAAAACTGCTCTTTCAAAAGAAGTGTTCAACTCTGTGAGTTGGATTCATACTACACAAAGCAGTTTCACAGAACGCTTCTGTTTAGTTTTTATGGGAAGATATTCCCGTTTCCAACGAAGGCCTGAAACGGCTCCAAATATCCACTTGCAGATGCTGCAAAAAGACTCTTTCCAAACTGCTCCATGAAAAGGAAGGTTCAGCTCTGTGAGTTGAAGGCACACATCATAAAGAAGTTTCAAAGAATGCTTCTCTCTAGGTTTTATGTGAAGATATTTCCTTTTCCACCATAGGCCTCAATGTGCTCCAAATGAACACTTGCAGATTCTACAAAAAGTGTGTTTCAAAACTCCTCTTTCAAAAGAAGTGTTCAACTCTGTGAGTTGGATTCATACTACACAAAGCAGTTTCACAGAACTCTTCTGTTTAGTTTTTATGGGAAGATATTCCCGTTTCCAACGAAGGCCTGAAAGGGCTCCAAATATCCACTTGCAGATGCTGCAAAAAGACTCTTTCCAAACTGTTCCATGAAAAGGAAGGTTCAACTCTGTGAGTTGAATGCACACATCATAAAGAAGTTTCAAGGAATGCTTCTGTCTAGGTTTTATGTGAAGATATTTCCTTTTCCACCATAGGCCTCAAAGCGCTCAAAATGAACACTTGCAGATTCTACAAAAAGAGTGTTTCAAAACTGCTCTTTCAAAAGAAGTGTTCAACTCTGTGAGTTGGATTCATACTACACAAAGCAGTTTCACAGAACGCTTCTGTTTAGTTTTTATGGTAAGATATTCCGGTTTCCAACGAAGGCCTGAAAGGGCTCCAAATAATCACTTGCAGATGCTGCAAAAACAGAGTTTCAAAACTGCTCTATCAAACGGAAGGCTTCTCTCTCCGAGTTGAATGCACACATCATAAAGGGGTTTCTGAGAATGCTTCTGCCTGGTTTATAAGTGAAGATATTTCCTTTTCCACAATAGGCCTCAAAGCGCTCCAAATGAACACTTGCAGATTCTACAAAAAGAGTGTTTCAAAACTGCTCTTTCTAAAGAAGTGTTCAACTCTGTGAGTTGGATTCATACTACACAAAGCAGTTTCACAGAACGCTTCTGTTTAGTTTTTATGGGAAGATATTCCCGTTTCCAACGAAGGACTGAAAGGGCTCCAAATATCCACTTGCAGATTCTGCAAAAACAGAGTTTCAAAACTGCTCTATCAAAAGGAAGCCTTATCTCTCTGAGTTGAATGCACACATCATAAAGAGGTTTCTGAGAATGCTTCTGCCTGGTTCATATGTGAAGATATTTCCTTTTTCACCATAGGCCTCAAAGCGCTCCAAATGAACACTTGCAAATTCTACAAAGAGAGTGTTTCATAACTGCTCTAGCAAAGGAAAGGTTCAACTATGTGAGTTAAACACACACATCACAAAGCAGTTTGTGAGAATGCTCCTGTCCAGTTTCTATGGGAAGATATTCCCGTTTCTAACAAAGGCCTGAAAGAGCTCCAAATATCCACTTGCAGATGCTGCAAAAAGACTCTTTCCAAACCTCTCCATGAAAAGGAAGGTTCAACTCTGTGAGTTGAATGCACACATCATAAAGAAGTTTCAAAGACTGCTTCTGTCTAGGTTTTATGTGAAGATGTTTCCTTTTCCACCATAGGCCTCAAAGCGCTCCAAATGAAAACTTGCAGATTCTACAAAAAGAGTGTTTCAAAACTGCTCTTTCAAAAGAAGTGTTCAACTCTGTGAGTTGGATTCATACTACACAAAGCAGTTTCACAGAACGCTTCTGTTTAGTTTTTATGGGAAGATATTCCCGTTTCCAACGAAGGCCTGAAAGGGCTCCAAATATCCACTTGCAGATGCTGCAAAAACCGAGTTTCAAAACTGCACTATCAAAAGGAAGGCTTCTCTCTCCGAGTTGAATGCAGACATCATAAAGAGGTTTCTGAGAATGCTTCTGCCTGGTTTAAGTGAAGATATTTCCTTTTCCACCATAGTCCTCAAAGCGCTCCAAACGAACACTTGCAGATTCTACAAAAAGTGTGTTTCAAAACTGCTCTTTCAAAACAAGTGTTCAACTCTGTGAGTTGGATTCATACTACACAAAGCAGTTTCACAGAACGCTTCTGTTTAGTTTTTATGGGAAGAAATTCCCGTTTCCAACGAAGGCCTGAAAGGGCTCAAAATATCCACTTGCAGATGCTGCAAAAAGACTCTTTCCAAACTGCTCCATGAAAAGAAAGGTTCAACTCTGTGAGTTGAAGGAACACATCACAAAGAAGTTTTAAAGAATGCTTCTGTCTAGGTTTTATGTGAAGATATTTCCTTTTCCACCATAGGCCTCAAAGTGCTCCAAATGAACACTTGCAGATTCTACAAAAAGAGTGTTTCAAAACTCCTCTTTCAAAAGAAGTGTTCAACACTGTGAGTTGGATTCATACTACACAAAGCAGTTTCACAGAACCCTTCTGTTTAGTTTTTATGGGAAGATATTCCCGTTTCCAACGGAGGCCTGAAAGGGCTCCAAATATCCACTTGCAGATGCTACAAAAACAGAGTTTCAAACCTGCTCTATCAAAAGGAAGGCTTCTCTCCCCGAGTTGAATGCACACATCATAAAGAGGTTTCTGAGAATGCTTCTGCCTGGTTTATAAGTGAAGATATTTCCTTTTCCACAATAGGCCTCAATGTGCTCCAAATGAACACTTGCAGATTCTACAAAAAAAGTGTTTCAAAACTGCTCTTTCAAAAGAAGTGTTCAACTCTGTGAGTTGGATTCATAGTACACAAAGCAGTTTCACAGAACGCTTCTGTTTAGTTTTTATGGGAAGATATTCCCGTTTCCAACGAAGGCCTGAAACGCTCCAAATATCCACTTGCAGATGCTGCAAAAAGACTCTTTCCAAACTGCTCCGTGAAAAGGAAGGTTCAACTCTGTGAGGTGAAGGCACACATCATAAAGAAGTTTCAAAGAATGCTTCTGTCTAGGTTTTATGTGAAGATATTTCCTTTTCCACCGTAGGCCTCAAAGCGCTCCAAATGAACACTTGCAGATTCTACAAAAAGAGTGTTTCAAAACTGCTCTTTCTAAAGAAGTGTTCAACTCTGTGAGTTGGATTCATACTACACAAAGCAGTTTCACAGAACGCTTCTGTTTAGGTTTTATGGGAAGATATTCCCGTTTCCAACGAAGGACTGAAAGGGCTCCAAATATCCACTTGCAGATTCTGCAAAAACAGAGTTTCAAAACTGCTCTATCAAAAGGAAGGCTTATCTCTCTGAGTTGAATGCACACATCATAAAGAGGTTTCTGAGAATGCTTCTGCCTGGTTCATATGTGAAGATATTTCCTTTTTCACCATAGGCTTCAAAGCGCTCCAAATGAACACTTGCAAATTCTACAAAAAGAGTGTTTCATAACTGCTCTAGCAAAGGAAAGGTTCAACTATGTGAGTTAAACACACACATCACAAAGCAGTTTGTGAGAATGCTCCTGTCCAGTTTCTATGGGAAGATATTCCCGTTTCTAACAAAGGCCTGAAAGAGCTCCAAATATCCACTTGCAGATGCTGCAAAAAGACTCTTTCCAAACCTCTCCATGAAAAGGAAAGTTCAACTCTGTGAGTTGAATGCACACATCATAAAGAAGTTTCAAAGAATGCTTCTGTCTAGGTTTTATGTGAAGATGTTTCCTTTTCCACCATAGGCCTCAAAGCGCTCCAAATGAAAACTTGCAGATTCTACAAAAAGAGTGTTTCAAAACTGCTCTTTCGAAAGAAGTGTTCAACTCTGTGAGTTGGATTCATACTACACAAAGCAGTTTCACAGAACGCTTCTGTTTAGTTTTTATGGGAAGATATTCCCGTTTCCAACGAAGGCCTGAAAGGGCTCCAAATATCCACTTGCAGATGCTGCAAAAACAGAGTTTCAAAACTACTCTATCAAAAGGAAGGATTCTCTCTCCGAGTTGAATGAAGACATCATAAAGAGGTTTCTGAGAATGCTTCTGCCTGGTTTAAGTGAAGATATTTCCTTTTCCACCATAGGCCTCAAAGCGCTCCAAACGAACACTTGCAGATTCTACAAAAAGAGTGTTTCAAAACTGCTCTTTCAAAACAAGTGTTCAACTCTGTGAGTTGGATTCATACTACACAAAGCAGTTTCACAGAACGCTTCTGTTTAGTTTTTATGGGAAGGTATTCCCGTTTCCAAGGAAGGCCTGAAAGGGCTCAAAATATCCACTTGCAGATGCTGCAAAAAGACTCTTTCCAAACTGCTCCATGAAAAGGAAGGTTCAACTCTGTGAGTTGAAGGAACACATCATAAAGAAGTTTCAAAGAATGCTTCTGTCTAGGTTTTATGTGAAGATATTTCCTTTTCCACCATAGGCCTCAAAGTGCTCCAAATGAACACTTGCAGATTCTACAAAAAGAGTGTTTCAAAACTGATCTTTCAAAAGAAGTGTTCAACTCTGTGAGTTGGATTCATACTACACAAAGCAGATTCACAGAACGCTTCTGTTTAGTTTTTATGGGAAGATATTCCCGTTTCCAACGAAGGCCTTAAAGGGCTCCAAATATCCACTTGCAGATGCTGCAAAAAGACTCTTTCCAAACTGCTCCATGAAAAGGAAGGTTCAGCTCTGTGAGTTGAAGGCACACATCATAAAGAAGTTTCAAAGAATGCTTCTGTCTAGGTTTTATGTGAAGATATTTCCTTTTCCACCATAGGCCTCAAAGTGCTCCAAATGAACACTTGCAGATTCTACAAAAAGAGTGTTTCAAAACTCCTCTTTCAAAAGAAGTGTTCAACTCTGTGAGTTGGATTCATACTACACAAAGCAGTTTCACAGAACTCTTCTGTTTAATTTTTATGGGAAGATATTCCCGTTTCCAACGAAGGCCTGAAAGGTCTCCAAATATCCACTTGCAGATGCTGCAAAAAGACTCTTTCCAAACTGTTCCATGAAAAGGAAGGTTCAACTCTGTGAGTTGAATGCACACATCATAAAGAAGTTTCAAAGAATGCTTCTGTCTAGGTTTTATGTAAAGATATTTCCTTTTCCACCATAGGCCTCAAAGTGCTCCAAATGAACACTTGCAGATTCTACAAAAAGAGTGTTTCAAAACTGCTCTTTCAAAAGAAGTGTTCAACTCTGTGAGTTGGATTCATACTACACAAAGCAGTTTCACAGAACGCTTCTGTTTAGTTTTTATGGGAAGATATTCCCGTTTCCAACGAAGGCCTGAAAGGGCTCCAAATAATCACTTGCAGATGCTGCAAAAACAGAGTTTCAAAACTGCTCTATCAAAAGGAAGGCTTCTCTCTCCGAGTTGAATGCACACATCATAAAGGGGTTTCTGAGAATGCTTCTGCCTGGTTTATAAGTGAAGATATTTCCTTTTCCACAATAGGCCTCAAAGCACTCCAAATGAACACTTGCAGATTCTACAAAAAGAGTGTTTCAAAACTGCTCTTTCTAAAGAAGTGTTCAACTCTGTGAGTTGGATTCATACTACACAAAGCAGTTTCACAGAACGCTTCTGTTTAGTTTTTATGGGAAGATATTCCCATTTCCAACGAAGGCCTGAAAGGGCTCCAAATATCCACTTGCAGATGCTGCAAAAACAGAGTTTCAAAACTGCTCTATCAAAAGGAAGGCTTCTCTCTCCGATTTGAATGCAGACATCATAAAGAGGTTTCTGAGAATGCTTCTGCCTGGTTTAAGTGAAGATATTTCCTTTTCCACCATAGGCCTCAAAGCGCTCCAAACGAACACTTGCAGATTCTACAAACAGAGTGTTTCCAAACTGCTCTTTCAAAACAAGTGTTCAACTCTGTGTGTTGGATTCATACTACACAAAGCAGTTTCACAGAACGCTTCTGTTTAGTTTTTATGGGAAGGTATTCCCGTTTCCAACGAAGGCCTGAAAGGGCTCAAAATATCCACTTGCAGATGCTGCAACAAGACTCTTTCCAAACTGCTCCATGAAAAGGAAGGTTCAGCTCTGTGAGTTGAAGGAACACATCATAAAGAAGTTTCAAAGAATGCTTCTGTCTAGGTTTTATGTGAAGATATTTCCTTTTCCACAATAGGCCTCAAAGTGCTCCAAATGAACACTTGCAGATTCTACAAAAAGAGTGTTTCAAAACTGCTCTTTCAAAAGAAGTGTTCAACTCTGTGAGTTGGATTCATACTACACAAAGCAATTTCACAGAACGCTTCTGTTAATTTTTATGGGAAGATATTCCCGTTTCCAACGAAGGCCTGAAACGGCTCCAAATATCCACTTGCAGATGCTGCAAAAAGACTCTTTCCAAACTGCTCCATGAAAAGGAAGGTTCAGCTCTGTGAGTTGAAGGCACACATCATAAAGAAGTTTCAAAGAATGCTTCTGTCTAGGTTTTATGTGAAGATATTTCCTTTTCCACCATAGGCCTCAAAGTGCTCCAAATGAACACTTGCAGATTCTACAAAAAGTGTGTTTCAAAACTCCTCTTTCAAAAGAAGTGTTCAACTCTGTGAGTTGGATTCATACTACACAAAGCAGTTTCACAGAACTCTTCTGTTTAGTTTTTATGGGAAGATATTCCCGTTTCCAACGAAGGCCTGAAAGGGCTCCAAATATCCACTTGCAGATGCTGCAAAAAGACTCTTTCCAAACTGTTCCATGAAAAGGAAGGTTCAACTCTGTGAGTTGAATGCACACATCATAAAGAAGTTTCAAAGAATGCTTCTGTCTAGGTTTTATGTGAAGATATTTCCTTTTCCACCATAGGCCTCAAAGCGCTCCAAATGAACACTTGCAGATTCTACAAAAAGAGTGTTTCAAAACTGCTCTTTCAAAAGAAGTGTTCAAGTCTGTGAGTTGGATTCATACTACACAAAGCAGTTTCACAGAACGCTTCTGTTTAGTTTTTATGGTAAGATATTCCGGTTTCCAACGAAGGCCTGAAAGGGCTCCAAATAATCACTTGCAGATGCTGCAAAAACAGAGTTTCAAAACTGCTCTATCAAAAGGAAGGCTTCTCTCTCCGAGTTGAATGCACACATCATAAAGGGGTTTCTGAGAATCCTTCTGCCTGGTTTATAAGTGAAGATATTTCCTTTTCCACAATAGGCCTCAAAGCGCTCCAAATGAACACTTGCAGATTCTACAAAAAGAGTGTTTCAAAACTGCTCTTTCTAAAGAAGTGTTCAACTCTGTGAGTTGGATTCATACTACACAAAGCAGTTTCACAGAACGCTTCTGTTTAGTTTTTATGGGAAGATATTCCCGTTTCCAACGAAGGACTGAAAGGGCTCCAAATATCCACTTGCAGATTCTGCAAAAACAGAGTTTCAAAACTGCTCTATCAAAAGGAAGGCTTATCTCTCTGAGTTGAATGCACACATCATAAAGAGGTTTCTGAGAATGCTTCTGCCTGGTTCATATGTGAAGATATTTCCTTTTTCACCATAGGCCTCAAAGCGCTCCAAATGAACACTTGCAAATTCTACAAAAAGGGTGTTTCATAACTGCTCTAGCAAAGGAAAGGTTCAACTATGTGAGTTAAACACACACATCACAAAGCAGTTTGTGAGAATGCTCCTGTCCAGTTTCTATGGGAAGATATTCCCGTTTCTAACAAAGGCCTGAAAGAGCTCCAAATATCCACTTGCAGATGCTGCAAAAAGACTCTTTCCAAACCTCTCCATGAAAAGGAAGGTTCAACTCTGTGAGTTGAATGCACAAATCATAAAGAAGTTTCAAAGACTGCTTCTGTCTAGGTTTTATGTGAAGATGTTTCCTTTTCCACCATAGGCCTCAAAGCGCTCCAAATGAAAACTTGCAGATTCTACAAAAAGAGTGTTTCAAAACTGCTCTTTCAAAAGAAGTGTTCAACTCTGTGAGTTGGATTCATACTACACAAAGCAGTTTCACAGAACGCTTCTGTTTAGTTTTTATGGGAAGATATTCCCGTTTCCAACGAAGGCCTGAAAGGGCTCCAAATATCCACTTGCAGATGCTACAAAAAGACTCTTTCAAAACTACTTCATGAAAAGGAAGGTTCAACTCTGTGAGTTGAAGGCACACATCATAAAGAAGTTTCAAAGAATGCTTCTGTCTAGGTTTTATGTGAAGATATTTCCTTTTCCACCATAGGCCTCAAAGCGCTCCAAATGAACACTTGCAGATTCTACAAAAAGAGTGTTTCAAAACTGCTCTTTCAAAAGAAGTGTTCAACTCTGTGAGTTGGATTCATACTACACAAAGCAGTTTCACAGAACGCTTCTGTTTAGTTTTTATGGGAAGATATTCCCGTTTCCAACGAAGGCCTGAAAGGGCTCCAAACATCCACTTGCAGATTCTGCAAAAACAGAGTTTCAAAACTGCTCTATCAAAAGGAAGGCTTATCTCTCTGAGTTGAATGCACACATCATAAAGAGGTTTCTGAGAATGCTTCTGCCTGGCTCATATGTGAAGATATTTCCTTTTTCACCATAGGCCTCAAAGCGCTCCAAATGAACACTTGCAAATTCTACAAAAAGAGTGTTTCATAACTGCTCTAGCAAAGGAAAGGTTCAACTATGTGAGTTAAACACACACATCACAAAGCAGTTTGTGAGAATGCTCCTGTCCAGTTTCTATGGGAAGATATTCCCGTTTCTAACAAAGGCCTGTAAGAGCTCCAAATATCCACTTGCAGATGCTGCAAAAAGACTCTTTCCAAACCTCTCTATGAAAAGGAAGGTTGAACTCTGTGAGTTGAATGCACACATCATAAAGAAGTTTCAAAGAATGCTTCTGTCTAGGTTTCATGTGAAGATATTTCCTTTTCCACCATAGACCTCAAAGCGCTCCAAATGAAAACTTGCAGATTCTACAAAAAGAGTGTTTCAAAACTGCTCTTTCAAAAGAAGTGTTCAACTCTGTGAGTTGGATTCATACTACACAAAGCAGTTTCACAGAACGCTTCTGTTTAGTTTTTATGGGAATATATTCCCGTTTCCAACGAAGGCCTGAAAGGGCTCCAAATATCCACTTGCAGATGCTGCAAAAAGACTCTTTCCAAACTGCTCCATGAAAAGGAAGGTTCAACTCTATGAGTTGAATGCACACATCATAAAGAAGTTTCAAAGAATGCTTCTGTCTAGGTTTTATGTGAAGATATTTCCTTTTCCACCATAGGCCTCAAAGTGCTCCAAATGAACACTTGCAGATTCTACAAAAAGAGTGTTTCAAAACTGCTCTTTCAAAAGAAGTGTTCAACTCTGTGAGTTGGATTCATACTACACAAAGCAGTTTCACAGAACGCTTCTGTTTAATTTTTATGGGAAGAAATTCCCGTTTCCAACGAAGGCCTGAAAGGGCTCCAAATATCCACTTGCAGATGCTGCAAAAAGACTCTTTCCAAACTGCTCCATGAAAAGGAAGGTTCACCTCTGTGAGTTGAATGCACACATCATAAAGAAGTTTCAAAGAATGCTTCTGTCTAGGTTTTATGTGAAGATATTTCCTTTTCCACCATAGGCCTCAAAGTGCTCCAAATGAACACTTGCAGATTCTACAAAAAGAGTGTTTCAAAACTGCTCTTTCAAAAGAAGTGTTCAACTCTGTGAGTTGGATTCATACTACACAAAGCAGTTTCACAGAACGCTTCTGTTTAGTTTTTATGGGAAGATATTCCCGTTTCCAACGAAGGCCTGAAAGGGCTCCAAATATCCACTTGCAGATGCTGCAAAAACAGAGTTTCAAAACTGCTCTATCAAAAGGAAGGCTTCCCTCTCCGAGTTGAATGTACACATCATAAAGAGGTTTCTGAGAATGCTTCTGCCTGGTTTATAAGTGAAGATATATCCTTTTCCACAATAGGCCTCAATGCGCTCCAAATGAACTCTTGCAGATTCTACAAAAAGAGTGTTTCAAAACTGCTCTTTCAAAAGAAGTGTTCAACTCTGTGAGTTGGATTCATACTACACAAAGCAGTTTCACAGAACGCTTCTGTTTAGTTTTTATGGGAAGATATCCCCGTTTCCAACGAAGGCCTGAAAGGGCTCCAAACATCCACTTGCAGATTCTGCAAAAAAAGAGTATCAAAACTGCTCTATCAAAAGGAAGGCTTATCTCTCTGAGTTAAATGCACACATCATAAAGAGGTTTCTGAGAATGCTTCTGCCTGGTTCATATGTGAAGATATTTCCTTTTTCACCATAGGCCTCGAAGCGCTCCAAATGAACACTTGCAAATTCTACAAAAAGAGTTTTTCATAACTGCTCTAGCAAAGGAAAGGTTCAACTATGTGAATTAAACACACACATCACAAAGCAGTTTGTGAGAATGCTCCTGTCCAGTTTCTATGGGAAGATATTCCCGTTTCTAACAAAGGCCTGAAAGAGCTCCAAATATCCACTTGCAGATGCTGCAAAAAGACTCTTTCCAAACCTCTCCATGAAAAGGAAGGTTGAACTCTGTGAGTTGAATGCATACATCATAAAGAAGTTTCAAAGAATGCTTCTGTCTAGGTTTTATGTGAAGATATTTCCTTTTCCACCATAGACCTCAAAGCGCTCCAAATGAAAACTTGCAGATTCTACAAAAAGAGTGTTTCAAAACTGCTCTTTCAAAAGAAGTGTTCAACTCTGTGAGTTGGATTCATACTACACAAAGCAGTTTCACAGAACGCTTCTGTTTAGTTTTTATGGGAAGGTATTCCCGTTTCCAACGAAGGCCTGAAAGGGCTCAAAATATCCACTTGCAGATGCTGCAAAAAGACTCTTTCCAAACTGCTCCATGAAAAGGAAGGTTCAACTCTGTGAGTTGAAGGAACACATCACAAAGAAGTTTTAAAGAATGCTTCTGTCTAGGTTTTATGTGAAGATATTTCCTTTTCCACCATAGGCCTCAAAGTGCTCCAAATGAACACTTGCAGATTCTACAAAAAGAGTGTTTCAAAACTCCTCTTTCAAAAGAAGTGTTCAACACTGTGAGTTGGATTCATACTACACAAAGCAGTTTCACAGAACGCTTCTGTTTAGTTTTTACGGGAAAGTATTCCCGTTTCCAACGAAGGCCTGAAAGGGCTCCAAATATCCACTTGCAGATGCTGCAAAAAGACTCTTTCCAAACTGATCCATGAAAAGGAAGGTTCAACTCTGTGAGTTGAATGCACACATCATAAAGAAGTTTCAAAGAATGCTTCTGTCTAGGTTTTATGTGAAGATATTTCCTTTTCCACCATAGGCCTCAAAGTGCTCCAAATGAACACTTGCAGATTCTACAAAAAGAGTGTTTCAAAACTGCTCTTTCAAAAGAAGTGTTCAACTCTGTGAGTTGGATTCATACTACACAAAGCAGTTTCACAGAACGCTTCTGTTTAGTTTTTATGGGAAGATATTTCCCGTTTCCAACGAAGGCCTGAAAGGGCTCCAAATATCCACTTGCAGATGCTGCAAAAACAGAGTTTCAAACCTGCTCTATCAAAAGGAAGGCTTCTCTCCCCGAGTTGAATGCACACATCATAAAGAGGTTTCTGAGAATGCTTCTGCCTGGTTTATAAGTGAAGATATTTCCTTTTCCACAATAGGCCTCAAGGTGCTCCAAATGAACACTTGCAGATTCTACAAAAAGAGTGTTTCAAAACTGCTCTTTCAAAAGAAGTGTTCACCTCTGTGAGTTGGATTCATACTACACAAAGCAGTTTCACAGAACGCTTCTGTTTAGTTTTTATGGGAAGATATTCCCGTTTCCAACGAAGGCCTGAAAGGGCTCCAAATATCCACTTGCAGATGCTGCAAAAACAGAGATTCAAAACTGCTCTATGAAAAGGAAGGCTTAACTCTCCGAGTTGAATGCACACATCATAAAGTGGTTTCTGAGAATGCTTCTGCCTGGTTTATAAGTGAAGATATTTCCTCTTCCACAATAGGCCTCAAAGCGATCCAAATGAACACTTGCAGATTCTACAAAAAGAGTGTTTCTAAACTGCTCTTTCAAAGGAAGTGTTCAACTCTGTGAGTTGGATTCATACTACACAAAGCAGTTTCACAGAACGCTTCTGTTTAGATTTATGGGAAGATATTCCCGTTTCCAACGAAGGCATGAAAGGGCTCCAAATGTCCACTTGCAGATTCTGCAAAAACAGAGTTTCAGAACTGCTCTCTCAAAAGGAAGGCTTATCTCTCCGAGTTGAATGCACACATCATAAAGAGGTTTCTGAGAATGCTTCTGCCTAGTTTATAAGTCAAGATATTTCCTTTTCCACCATAGGCCTCAAAGCGCTCCAAATGAACACTTGCAGATTCTACAAAAAGAGTGTTTCAAAACTGCTCTTTCAAAAGAAGTGTTCAACTCTGTGAGTTGGATTCATACTACACAAAGCGGTTTCACAGAACGCTTCTGTTTAGTTTTTATGGGAAGATATTCCCGTTTCCAACGAAGGCCTGAAAGGGCTCCAAATATCCACTTGCAGATTCTGCAAAAACAGAGATTCTAAACTGCTCTATCAAAAGGAAGGCTTAACTCTCCGAGTTGAATGCACACATCATAAAGAGGTTTCTGAGAATGCTTCTGCCTGGTTTATAAGTGAAGATATTTCCTTTTCCACCATAGGCCTCAAAGCGATCCAAATGAACACTTGCAGATTCTACAAAAAGAGAGTTTCAAAGCTGCTCTTTCAAAGAAAGTGTTCAACTCTGTGAGATGGATTTATACTACACAAAGCAGTTTCACAGAATGCTTCTGTTTAGTTTTTATGGGAAGATATTCCCGTTTCCAACGAAAGACTGAAAGGGCTCCAAATATCCACTTGGAGATTCTGCAAAAACAGAGTTTCAGAACTGCTCTATCAAAAGGAAGGCTTATCTCTCCGAGTTGAATGCACACATCATAAAGAGGTTTCTGAGAATGCTTCTGCCTGGTTCATATGTGAAGATATTTCCTTTTCCACCATAGGCCTCAAAGCGCTCCAAATGAACACTTGCAGGTTCTACAACAAGAGGGTTTCATAACTGCTCTTTCAAAAGCAGTGTTCAACTCTGTGATTTGGATTCATACTACACAAAGCAGTTTCACAGAACGCTTCTGTTTAGTTTTTATGGGAAGATATTCCCGTTTCCAACGAAGGCCTGAAAGGGCTCCAAATATCCACTTGCAGATGCTGCACAAAGACTCTTTCAAAACTGCTCCATGAAATGGAAGGCTCAACTCTGTGAGTTGAATGCACACATCAAAAAGAAGTTTCAAAGAATGCTTCTGTCTAGGTTTTATGTGAAGATATTTCCTTTTCCAACATAGGCCTCAAAGCGGTCCAAGTGAACACTTGCAGATTCTACACAGAGTGTTTCAAAACTGCTCTTTCAAAGCAAATTTTCAACTCTGTGAGTTGGGTTCATACTACACAAAGAAGTTTCACCGAACTCTTCTGTTTAGTTTTTATGGGAAGATATTCCCGTTTCCAACGAATGCCTGAAAGGGCTCCAAATATCCACTTGCAGATTCTGCAAAAACAGAGTTTCAAAACTGCTCTATCAAAAGGAAGGCTTATCTCTCCGAGTTGAATGCACACATCATGAAGAGGTTTCTGAGAATGCTTCTGCCTAGTTTATAAGTCAAGATAATTCCTTTTCCGCCATAGGCCTCAAAGCGCTCCAAATGAACACTTGCAGATTGTACAAAAAGAGTGTTTCAAAACTGCCCTTTCAAAAGAAGTGTTCAACTCTGTGAGTTGGATTCATACTACACAAAGCAGTTTCACAGAACGCTTCTGTTTAGTTTTTATGGGAAGATATTCCCGTTTCCAACGAAGGCCTCAAAGGGCTCCAAATATCCACTTGCAGATTCTGCAAAAACAGAGTTTCAAAACTGCTCTATCAAAAGGAAGGCTTATCTCTCTGAGTTGAATGCACACATCATAAAGAGGTTTCTGAGAATGCTTCTGCCTGGTTTATAAGTGAAGATATTTCCTTTTCCACCATAGGCCTCAAAGCGCTCCAAATGAACACTTGCAGATTCTACAAAAAGTGTGTTTCATAACTGCTGTAGCAAAGGAAAGGTTCAACACTGTGAGTTAAACGCACACATCACAGAGCAGTTTGTGAGAATGCTTCTGTCCAGTTTTTATGGAAGATATTCCCTTTTCTAACAAAGGCCTGAAGGAGCTCCAAATATCCACTTGCAGATGCTGCAAAAAGACTCTTTCCAAACCTCTCCATGAAAAGCAAGGTTCAACTCTGTGAGTTGAATGCACACATCATAAAGAAGTTTCAAAGAATGCTTCTGTCTAGGTTTTATGTGAAGATATTTCCTTTTCCACCATAGGCCTCAAAGCGCTCCAAATGAACACTTGCAGATTCTACAAAAAGAGTGCTTCAAAACTGCTCTTTCAAAAGAAGTGTTCAACTCTGTGAGATGGATTCATACTACACAAACAGTTTCACAGAACCCTTCTGTTTAGTTTTTATGGGAAGATACTCCCGTTTTAAACGAAGGCCTGAAAGGGCTCCAAATATCCACTTGAAGATTCTGCAAAAACAGAGTTTCACAACTGCTCT
The DNA here is from genome assembly GCF_028885655.2 of Pongo abelii. Taxonomy (NCBI): domain Eukaryota; kingdom Metazoa; phylum Chordata; class Mammalia; order Primates; family Hominidae; genus Pongo; species Pongo abelii. The sequence goes on along the minus strand of NC_072005.2, from coordinate 32,430,218 downwards.
ATCAAAAGGAACGCTTATCTCTCCGAGTTGAATGCACACATCATAAAGAAGTTTCTGAGAATGCTTCTGCCTGGTTAATAAGTGAAGATATTTCCTTCTCCACCATAGGACCCAAAGCGCTCCAAATGAACACTTGCAGATTCTACAAAAAGAGTGTTTCATAACTGCTGTAGCAAAGGAAAGATTCAACTCTGTGAGCTAAACACACACATCACTAAGCAGTTTGTGAGAATGCTTCTGTCCAGTTTTTATGGGAAGATATTCCCGTTTCTAACAAAGGCCTGAAAGAGCTCCAAATATCCACTTGCAGATGCTGCAAAAAGACTCTTTCCAAACCTCTCCATGAAAAGCAAGGTTCAACTCTGTGAGTTGAATGCACACATCATAAAGAAGTTTCAAAGAATCCTTCTGTCTAGGTTTTATGTGAAGATATTCCCTTTACCACCATAGGCCTCAAAGCGCTCCAAATGAACACTTGCAGATTCTACAAAAAGAGTGTTTCAAAACTACTCTTTCAAAAGAAGTGTTCAAGTTTGTGATTTGGATTCATACTACACAAAGCAGTTTCAAAGAACGCTTCTGTTTAGTTTTTATGGGAAGATATTCCCGTTTCCAACGAAGGCCTGAAAGGGCTCCAAATATCCACTTGCAGATTCTGCAAAAACAGAGATTCAAAACTGCTGTATCAAAAGGAAGGCTTAACTCTCCGAGTTGAATGCACACATCATAAAGTGGTTTCTGAGAATGCTTCTGCCTGGTTTATAAGTGAAGATATTTCCTCTTCCACCATAGGCCTCAAAGCGATCTAAATCAACACTTGCAGATTCTACAAAAAGAGTGTTTCAAAACTACTCTTTCAAAGGAAGTGTTCAACTCTGTGAGTTGGATTCATACTACACAAAGGAGTTTCACAGAACGCTTCTGGTTAGTTTTTTATTTATTTATTTATTTATTTATTTATTTATTTATTTATTTTTTTCTTTTATTGTAATTATTATTATTATTATTATTATTATTATACTTTAGGTTTTATGGTACATGTGCCCAATGTGCAGTAAGTTACATATGTATACATGTGCCATGCTGGTGCACTGCACCCACCAACTCGTCATCTAACATTAGGTATATCTCCCAATGTTATCCCAACCCCCTCCCCCCAACCCACAACAGTCCCTGAAGTGTGATGTTCCCCTTCCTGTGTCCATGTGTTCTCATTGTTCAATTCCCACCTATGAGTGAGAATATGCGGTGTTTGGTTTTTTGTTCTTGCGATAGTTTACTGAGAATGATGATTTCCAATTTCATCCATGTCCCTACAAAGGACATGAACTCATCATTTCTTATGGCTGCATAGTATTCCATGGTGTAGATGTGCCACATTTTCTTAATCCAGTCTATCATTGTTGGACATTTGGGTTGGTTCCAAGTCTTTGCTATTGTGAATAATGCGGCAATAAACATACGTGTGCATGTGTCTTTATAGCAGCATGATTTATAGTCCTTTGGGTATATACCCAGTAATGGGATGGCTGGGTCGAATGGAATTTCTAGTTCTAGATCCCTGAGGAATCGTCACACTGACTTCCACAAGGGTTGAACTAGTTTACAGTCCCACCAACTGTGTAAAAGTGTTCCTATTTCTCCACATCCTCTCCAGCACCTGTTGTTTCCTGACATTTTAATGATTGCCATTCTAACTGGTGTGAGATGGTATCTCATTGTGGTTTTGATTTGCATTTCTCTGATGGCCAGTGATGGTGAGCATTTTTTCATGTGTCTTTTGGCTGCATAAATGTCTTCTTTTGAGAAGTGTCTGTTCATGTCCTTTGCCCACTTTTTGATGGGGTTGTTTGTTTTTTTCTTGTAAATTTGTTGGAGTTCATTGTAGATTCTGGATATTACCCCTTTGTCAGATGAGTAGGTTGCGAAAATTTTCTCCCATTTTGTAGGTTGCCTGTTCACTCTGATGGTAGTTTCCTTTGCTGTGCAGAAGCTCTTTAGTTTATTAGATCCCATTTGTCAATTTTGGCTTTTGTTGCCATTGCTTTTGGTGTTTTAGACATGAAGTCCTTGCCCATGCCTATGTCCTGAATGGTATTGCCTAGGTTTTCTTCTAGGGTTTTTATGGTTTTAGGTCTAACATTTAAGTCTTTAATCCATCTTGAATTGATTTTTGTATAAGGTGTAAGGAAGGGATCCAGTTTCAGCTTTCTACATATGGCTAGCCAGTTTTCCCAGCACCATTTATTAAATAGGGAATCCTTTCCCCATTTCTTGTTTTTGTCAGGTTTGTCAAAGATCAGATGGTTGTAGATATGTGGCATTATTTCTGACGGCTCTGTTCTGTTCCATTGATCTATATCTCTGTTTTGGTACCAGTACCATGCTGTTTTGGTTACTGTAGCCTTGTAGTATAGTTTGAAGTCAGGTAGCGTGATGCCTCCAGCTTTGTTCTCTTGGCTTAGGATTGACTTGGCGATGCGGGCTCTTTTTTGGTTCCATATGAACTTTAAAGTAGTTTTTTCCAATTCTGTGAAGAAAGTCATTGGTAGCTTGATGGGGATGGCATTGAATCTGTAAATTACCTTGGGAAGGATGGCCATTTTCATGATATTGATTCTTCCTACCCATGAGCATGGAATGTTCTTCCATTGGTTTGTATCCTCTTTTATTTCCTTGAGCAGTGGTTTGTAGTTCTCCTTGAAGAGGTCTTTCACATCCCTTGTAAGTTGGATTCCTAGGTATTTTATAATCTTTGAAGCAATTGTGAATGGGAGTTCACTCATGATTTGGCTCTCTGTTTGTCTGTTATTGATGTATAAGAATGCTTGTGATTTTTGCACATTGATTTTGTATCCTGAGACTTTGCTGAAGTTGCTTATCAGCTTAAGGAGATTTTGGGCTGAGACAATGGGGCTTTCTAGATATACTATCATGTCATCTGCAAACAGGGACAATTTGACTTCCTCTTTTCCTAATTGAAGACACAACATACCAGAATCTCTGGGATGCATTCAAAGCAGTGTGTAGAGGGAAATTTATAGCACTAAATGCCCACAAGAGAAAGCAGGAAAGATCCAAAATTGACACCCTAACATCACAATTAAAAGAACTAGAAAAGCAAGAGCAAACACATTCAAAAGCTAGCAGAAGGCAAGAAATAACTAAAATCAGAGCAGAACTGAAGGAAATAGAGACACAAAAAACCCTTCAAAAAATAAATGAATCCAGGAGCTGGTTTTTTGAAAGGATCAACAAAATTGATAGACCGCTAGCAAGATTAATAAAGAAAAAAAGAGAGAAGAATCAAATAGATGCAATAAAAAATGATAAAGGGGATATCACCACCGATCCCACAGAAATACAAACTACCATCAGAGAATATTACAAACACCTCTATGCAAATAAACTAGAAAATCTAGAAGAAATGGATAAAATCCTCAACACATACACCCTCCCAAGACTAACCCAAGAAGAAGTTCAATCTCTGAATAGACCAATAACAGGAGCTGAAATTATGGCAATAATCAATAGCTTACCAACCAAAAAAAGTCCAGGACCAGATGGGTTCACAGCCGAATTCTACCAGAGGTACAAGGAGGAGCTGGTACCATTCCTTCTGAAACTATTCCAATCAATAGAAAAAGAGGGAATCCTCCCTAACTCATTTTATGAGGCCAGCATCATCCTGATACCAAAGCCTGGCAGAGACACAACAAAAAAAGAGAATTTTAGACCAATATCCTTGATGAACATTGATGCAAAAATCCTCAATAAAATACTGGCAAACAGAATCCAGCAGCACATCAAAAAGCTTATCCACCATGATCAAGTGGGCTTCATCCCTGGGATGCAAGGCTGGTTCAATATACGCAAAACAATAAATGTAATCCAGCATATAAACAGAACCAAAGACAAAAACCACATGATTATCTCAATAGATGCAGAAAAGGCCTTTGACGAAATTCAACAAGACTTCATGCTAAAAACTCTCAATAAATTAGGAATTCATGGGACGTATCTCAAAATAATAAGAGCTATTTATGACAAACCCACAGCCAATATCATACTGAATGGGCAAAAACTGAAAGCATTCCCTTTGAAAACTGGCACAAGACAGGGATGCCCTCTCTCGCCACTTCTATTCAACATAGTGTTGGAAGATCTGGCCAGGGCAATTAGGCAGGAGAAGGAAATCAAGGGTATTCTGCTTAGTTTTTATGGGAAGATATTCCCGTTTCCAACGAAGGCCTGAAAGGGCTCCAAATATCCAGTTGGAGATGCTGTAAAAAGACTCTTTCCAAACTGCTCCATGAAAAGGAAGGTTCAACTCTGTGAGTTGAATGCACACATCATAAAGAAGTTTCAAAGAATGCTTCTGTCTAGGTTTTATGTGAAGATATTTCCTTTTCCAACATAGGCCTCAAAGCGATCCAAATGAACACTTGCAGATTCTACAAAAAGAGTGTTTCAAAACTGCTCTTTCAAAAGAAGTGTTCAACTCTGTGAGTTGGATTCATACTACACAAAGCAGTTTCACAGAACGCTTCTGTTTAGTTTTTATGGGAAGATATTCCCGTTTCCAACGAAGGCCTGAAAGGGCTCCAAATATCCACTTGCAGATTCTGCAAAAACCGAGATTCAAAACTGCTCTATCAAAAGGAAGGCTTAACTCTCCGAGTTGAATGCACACATCATAAAGAGGTTTCTGGGAATGCTTCTGCCTGGTTTATAAGTGAAGATATTTCCTCTTCCACCATAGGCCTCAAAGCGATCCAAATGAACAATTGCAGATTCTACAAAAAGAGTGTTTCAAAACTACTCTTTCAAAGGAAGTGTTCAACTCTGTGAGTTGGATTCATACTACACAAAGCAATTTCACAGAACGCTTCTGTTTAGTTTTTATGGGAAGGTATTCCCGTTTCCAACGAAGGCCTGAAAGGGCTCCAAATATCCACTTGCAGATGCTGCAAATACAGAGTTTCAGAACTGCTCTATCAAAAGGAAGGCTTATCTCTCCGAGTTGAATGCACACATCATAAAGTGGTTTCTGAGAATGCTTCTGCCTGGTTCATATGTGAAGATATTTCCTTTTCCACCATAGGCCTCAAAGCGCTCCAAATGAACACTTGCAGATTCTACAACAAGAGTGTTTCATAACTGCTCTTAATAAAGAAGTGTTCAACTCTGTGATTTGGATTCATACTACACAAAGCAGTTTCACAGAACGCTTCTGTTTAGTTTTTATGGAAAGGTATTCCCGTTTCCAACGAAGGCCTGAAAGGGCTCCAAATATCCACTTGCAGATACTGCACAAAGACTCTTTCCAAACTGCTCCATGAATAGGAAGGCTCAACTCTGTGAGTTGAATGCACACATCATAAAGAAGTTTCAAAGAATGCTTCTATCTAGGTTTTATGTGAAGATATTTCCTTTTCCAACATAGGCCTCAAAGCGGACAATGTCAACACTTGCAGATTCTACAAAAAGTGTTTCAAAACTGCTCTTTCAAAAGAAGTGTTCAACTTTGTGAGTTGGATTCATACAACACAAAGCAGTTTCACAGAACGCTTCTGTTTAGTTTTTATGGGAAGATATTCCCGTTTCCAACGAAGGCCTGAAAGGGCTCCAAATATCCACCTGCAGATTCAGCAAAAACAGAGTTTCAAAAGTGCTCTATCAAAAGGAAGTCTTATCTCTCTGAGTTGAATGCAAACATCATAAAGAGGTTTCTGAGAATGCTTCTGCATGGTTCATATGTGAAGATATTTCCTTTTGCACCATAGGCCTCAAAGCGCTCCAAATGAACACTTGCAGATTCTACAAAAAGAGTGTTTCATAAGTGCTGTAGCAAAGGAAAGGTTCAACTCTGTGAGTTAAACACACACATCTCAAAGCAGTTTGTGAGAATGCTTCTGTCCAGTTTTTATGGGAAGATATTCCCGTTTCTAACAAAGGCCTGAAAGAGCTCTAAATATCCACTTGCAGATGCTGCAAAAAGACTCTTTCCAAACCTCTCCATGAAAAGCAAGGTTCAACACTGTGAGTTGAATGCACGCATCATAAAGAAGTTTCAAAGAATGCTTCTGTCTAGGTTTTATGTGAAGAAATTTCCTTTTCCACCATAGGCCACAAAGCGCTCCAAATGAACACTTGCAGATTCTACAAAAAGAGTGTTTCAAAACTGCTCTTTCAAAAGAAGTGTTCAACTCTGTGAGTTGGATTCATACTACCAAAAGCAGTTTCACAGAACGCTTCTGTTTAGCTTTTATGGGAAGTTATTCCCGTTTCCAACGAAGGCCTGAAAGGGCTCCAAATATCCACTTGCAGATGCTGCAAAAACAGAGTTTCAAAACTGCTCTATGAAAAGGAAGGCTTCTCTCTCCGAGTTGAATGCACACATCATAAAGGGGTTTCTGACAATGCTTCTGCCTGGTTTATAAGTGAAGATATTTCCTTTTCCACCATAGGCCTCAAAGCGATCCAAATGAAAACTTGCAGATTCTACAAAAAGAGTGTTTCAAAACTGCTCTTTCAAAGGAAGTGTTCACCTCTGTGACTTGGATTCATACTACACAAAGCAGTTTCACAGGACGCTTCTGTTTAGTTTTTATGGGAAGATCTTCCCGTTTCCAACGAAGGCCTGAAACGGCTCCAAATATCCACTTGCAGATTCTGCAAAAACAGAGTTTCAGAACTGCTCTATCAAAAGGAAGGCTTATCTCTCCGAGTTGAATGCACACATCATAAAGGGGTTTCTGAGAATGCTTCTGCCTAGTTTATAAGTCAAGATATTTCCTTTTCCACCATAGGCCTCAAAGCGCTCCAAATGAACACTTGCAGATTGTACAAAAAGAGTGTTTCAAAACCGCTCTTTCAAAAGAAGTGTTCAACTCTGTGAGTTGGATTCATACTACAAAAAGTAGTTTCACAGAACGCTTCTGTTTAGTTTTTATGGGTAGATATTCCCGTTTCCAACGAAGGCCTGAAAAGGCTCCAAATATCCACTTGCAGATGCTGCAAAAAGACTCTTTCCAAACCTCTCCATAAAAAGGAAGGTTCAACTCTGTGAGTTGAATGCACACATCATAAAGAAGTTTCAAAGAATGCTTCTGTCTAGGTTTTATGTGAAGATATTTCCTTTTCCACCATAGGCCTCAAAGCGCTCCAAATGAACACTTGCAGATTCTACAAAAAGAGTGTTTCAAAAATGCTCTTTCAAAAGAAGTGTTCAACTCGGTAAGTTGGATTCATACTACACAAAGCAGTTTCACAGAACGCTTCTGTTTAGTTTTTATGGGAAGATATTCCCGTTTCCAACGAAGGCCTGAAAGGGCTCCAAATATCCACTTGAAGATGCTGCACAAAAACTCTTTCCAAACAGCTCCATGAAAAGGAAAGCTCAACTCTGTGAGTTGAATGCACACATCATAAAGAAGTTTCAAAGAATGCTTCTGTCTAGGTTTTATGTGAAGATATTTCCTTTTCCACCATAGGCCTCAAAGAGGTCCAAGTGAACACTTGCAGATTCTACACAAAGTGTTTCAAAACTGCTCTTTCAAAAGAAGTGTTCAACTTTGTGAGATGGATTCATACTACACAAAGCAGTTTCACAGAACGCTTCTGTTTAGTTTTTATGTGAAGATATTCCCGTTTCCAACGAAGGTCTGAAAGGGCTCCAAATATCCACTTGCAGATTCTGCAAAAACAGAGTTTCAAAACTGCTCTATCAAAAGGAAGGCTTATCCCTCTGAGTTGAATGCAAACATCATAAAGAGGTTTCTGAGAATGCTTCTGCCTGGTTCATATGTGAAGATACTTCCTTTTGCACTATAGGCCTGAAAGTGTTCCAAATGAACACTTGCAGATTCTACAAAAAGAGTGTTTCATAAGTGCTGTAGCAAAGGAAAGGTTCAACTCTATGAGTTAAACACACACATCACAAAGCAGTTTGTGAGAATGCTTCTGTCCAGTTTTTATGGGAAGATATTCCCGTTTCCAACGAAGGCCTGAAAGGGCTCCAAATATCCACTTGCAGATGCTGCAAAAAGACTCTTTCCAAACTGCTCCATGAAAAGGAAGGTTCAACTCTGTGAGGTGAATGCACACATAATAAAGAAGTTTCAAAGAATGCTTCTGTCTAGGTTTTATGTGAAGATATTTCCTTTTCCATCATAGGCCTCGAAGCGCTCCAAATGAACACTTGCAGATTCTACAAAAAGTGTTTCAAAACTGCTCTTTCAAAAGAAGTGTTGAACTCTGTGAGTTGGATTCATACTTCACAAAGCAGTTTCACATAACGCTTTTGTTTAGTTTTTATGGGAAGATATTCCCGTTTCCAACGAAGGCCTGAAAGAGCTCCAAATATCCACTTGCAGATTCTGCAAAAACAGAGTTTCAAAACTGCTCTATCAAAAAGAAGGCTTATCTCTCCGACTTGAATGCACACATCATAAAGTGGTTTCTGAGAATGCTTCTGCCTGGTTTATAATTGAAGATATTTCCTTCTCCACCATAGGACCCAAAGCGCTCCAAATGAACACTTGCAGAGTCTACAAAAAGAGTGTTTCATAAGTGCTGTAGCAAAGGAAAGGTTCAACACTGTGAGTTAAACACACATCACAAAGCAGTTTCTGAGAATGCTTCTGTCCAGTTTTTATGGGAAGATATTCCCGTTTCTAACAAAGGCCTGAAAGACCTCCAAATATCCACTTGCAGATGCTGCAAAAAGACTCTTTTCAAACCTCTCCATGAAAAGCAAGGTTCAACTCCGTGAGTTGAATGCACACATCATAAAGAAGTTTCAAAGAATGCTTCTGTCTAGTTTTTATGTGAAGATATTTCCTTTTCCACCATAGGCCTCAAAGCGCTCCAAATGAAAACTTGCAGATTCTAGAAAAAGAGTCTTTCAAAACTGCTCTTTCAAAAGAAGTGTTCAACTCTGTGAGTTGGATTCATACTACACAAAGCAGTTTCACAGAATGCTTCTGTTTAGTTTTTATGTTAAGATATTCCCGTTTCCAACGAAGGCCTGAAAGGGCTCCAAATATCCACTTGCAGCTTCTGCAAAAACAGAGTTTCAAAACTGCTCTATCAAAAGGAAGGCTTAACTCTCCGAGTTGAATACACATATCATAAAGAGGTTTCTGACAATGCTTCTACCTGGTTTATAAGTGAAGGTATTTCCTCTTCCACCATAGGCCTCAAAACGATCCAAATGAACAGTTGCAGATTCTATAAAAAGAGTGTTTCAAAACTGCTCTTTCAAATGAAGTGTTCAACTCTGTGAGTTGGATTCATACTACACAAAACAGTTTCACAGAACGCTTCTGTTTAGTTTTTATGGGAAGATATTCCCGTTTCCAACGAAGGCCTGAAACGGCTACAGATATCCACTTGCAGATTCTGCAAAAACAGAGTTTCAGAACTGCTCTATCAAAAGGAAGGCTTATCTCTCCGAGTTGAATGCACACATCATAAAGAGGTTTCTGAGAATGCATCTGCCTAGTTTATAAGTCAAGATATTTCCTTTTCCACCATAGGCCTCAAAGCGCTCCAAATGAACACTTGCAGATTCTACAAAAAGAGTGTTTCAAAACTGCTCTTTCAAAAGAAGTGTTCAACTCTGTGAGTTGGATTCATACTACACAAAGCAGTTTCACAGAACGCTTCTGTTTAGTTTTTATGGGAAGATATTCCCGTTTCCAACGAAGGCCTGAAATGGCTCCAAATATCCACTTGCAGATGCTGCAAAAAGACTCTTTCCAAACTGCTCCATGAAAAGGAAGGTTTAACTCTGTGAGTTGAATGCACACATCATAAAGAAGTTTAAAAGAATGCTTCTGTCTAGGTTTTATGTGAAGATATTTCCTTTTCCATCATAGGCCTCGAAGTGCTCCAAATGAACACTTGGAAATTCTAAAAAAGTGTTTCAAAACTGCTCTTTCAAAAGAAGTGTTCAACTCTGTGAGTTGGATTCATACTTCACAAAGCAGTTTCACAGAACGCTTCTGTTTAGTTTTTATGGGAAGATATTCCCGTTTCCAACGAAGGCCTGAAAGAGCTCCAAATATCCACTTGCAGATGCTGCAAAAACAGAGTTTCAAAACTGCTCTATCAAAAGGAAGGCTTAACTCTCCGAGATGAATACACACATCATAAAGAGGTTTCTGAGAATACTTCTGCCTGGTTTATAAGTGAAGATATTTCCTCTTCCACCATAGGCCTCAAAACGATCCAAAAGAACACTTGCAGATTCTACAAAAAGAGTGTTTCAAAACTGCTCTTTCAAAGGAAGTGTTCAACTCTGTGACTTGGATTCATACTACACAAAGCAGTTTCACAGGACGCTTCTGTTTAGTTTTTATGGGAAGATCTTCCCGTTTCCAACGAAGGCCAGAAACGGCTCCAAATATCCACTTGCAGATTCTGCAAAAACAGAGTTTCAGAACTGCTCTATCAAAAGGAAGGCTTATCTCTCTGAGTTGAATGCACACATCATAAAGGGGTTTCTGAGAATGCTTCTGCCTAGTTTATAAGTCAAGATATTTCCTTTTCCACCATAGGCCTCAAAGCGCTCCAAATGAACACTTGCAGATTGTACAAAAAGAGTGTTTCAAAACCGCTCTTTCAAAAGAAGTGTTCAACTCTGTGAGTTGGATTCATACTACAAAAAGTAGTTTCACAGAACGCTTCTGTTTAGTTTTTATGGGTAGATATTCCCGTTTCCAACGAAGGCCTGAAAAGGCTCCAAATATCCACTTGCAGATGCTGCAAAAAGACTCTTTCCAAACCTCTCCATAAAAAGGAAGGTTCAACTCTGTGAGTTGAATGCACACATCATAAAGAAGTTTCAAAGAATGCTTCTGTCTAGGTTTTATGTGAAGATATTTCCTTTTCCACCATAGGCCTCAAAGCGCTCCAAATGAACACTTGCAAATTCTACAAAAAGAGTGTTTCAAAAATGCTCTTTCAAAAGAAGTGTTCAACTCTGTAAGTTGGATTCATACTACACAAAGCAGTTTCACAGAACGCTTCTGTTTAGTTTTTATGGGAAGATATTCCCGTTTCCAACGAAGGCCTGAAAGGGCTCCAAATATCCACTTGAAGATGCTGCACAAAAACTCTTTCCAAACTGCTCCATGAAAAGGAAAGCTCAACTCTGTGAGTTGAATGCACACATCATAAAGAAGTTTCAAAGAATGCTTCTGTCAAGGTTTTATGTGAAGATATTTCCTTTTCCACCTTAGGCCTCAAAGAGGTCCAAGTGAACACTTGCAGATTCTACACAAAGTGTTTCAAAACTGCTCTTTCAAAAGAAGTGTTCAACTTTGTGAGATGATTTCATACTACACAAAGCAGTTTCACCGAACGCTTCTGTTTAGTTTTTATGTGAAGATATTCCCGTTTCCAACGAAGGTCTGAAAGGGCTCCAAATATCCACTTGCAGATTCTGCAAAAACAGAGTTTCAAAACTGCTCTATCAAAAGGAAGGCTTATCCCTCTGAGTTGAATGCAAACATCATAAAGAGGTTTCTGAGAATGCTTCTGCCTGGTTCATATGTGAAGATACTTCCTTTTGCACTATAGGCCTCAAAGTGTTCCAAATGAACACTTGCAGATTCTACAAAAAGAGTGTTTCATAAGTGCTGTAGCAAAGGAAAGGTTCAACTCTATGAGTTAAACACACACATCACAAAGCAGTTTGTGAGAATGCTTCTGTCCAGTTTTTATGGGAAGATATTCCCGTTTCCAACGAAGGCCTGAAAGGGCTCCAAATATACACTTGCAGATGCTTCAAAAAGACTCTTTCCAAACCTCTCCATGAAAAGGAAGGTTCAACTCTGTGAGTTGAATGCACACATCATAAAGAAGTTTCAAAGAATGCTTCTGTCTAGGTTTTATGTGAAGATATTTCCTTTTCCACCATAGGCCTCAAAGCGCTCCAAATGAACACTTGCAGATTCTACAAAAAGAGTGTTTCAAAATTGCTCTTTCAAAAGAAGTGTTCAACTCTGTGAGTTGGATTCATACTACACAAAGCAGTTTCACAGAACGGTTCTGTTTAGTTTTTATGGGAAGATATTCCCGTTTCCAACGAAGGCCTGAAAGGGCTCCAAATATCCACTTGCAGATTCTGCAAAAACAGAGTTTCAAAACTGCTCTATCAAAAGGAAGGCTTAACTCTCCGAGTTGAATACACACATCATAAAGAGGTTTCTGAAAATGCTTCTGCCTGGTTTATAAGTGAAGATATTTCCTCTTCCAACATAGGCCTCAAAACGATCCAAATGAACAGTTGCAGATTCTACAAAAAGAGTGTTTCAAAACTGCTCTTTCAAATGAAGTGTTCAACTCTGTGAGTTGGAATCATACTACACAAAGCAGTTTCACAGAACGCTTCTGTTTAGTTTTTATGGGAAGATATTACCGTTTCCAACGAAGGCCTGAAAGGGCTCCAAATATCCACTTGCAGATTCTGCAAAAACAGAGTTTCAAAACTGCTCTATCAAAAGGAAGGCTTACCTCTCTGAGTTGAATGCACACATCATAAAGAGGTTTCTGAGAATGCTTCTGCCTGGTTCATATGTGAAGATATTTCCTTTTGCACCATAGGCCTCAAAGCGCTCCAAATGAACACTTGCAGATTTTACAAAAAGAGTGTTTCATAACTGCTGTAGCAAAGGAAAGGTTCAACTCTGTGGGTTAAACACACACATCACAAAGCAGTTTGTGAGAATGCTTCTGTCCAGTTTTTATGGGAAGATATTCCCGTTTCTAACAAAGTCCTGAAGGAGCTCCAAATATCCACTTGCAGATGCTGCAAAAAGACTCTTTCCAAACCTCTCCATGAAAAGCAAGGTTCAACTCTCTGAGTTGAATGCACACATCATAAGAAGTTTCAAAGAATGCTTCTGTCTAGGTTTTATGTGAAGATAATTCCTTTTCCACCATACGCCTCAAAGCGCTCCAAATGAAAACTTGCAGATTCTACAAAAAGAGTGTTTCAAAACTGCTCTTTCAAAAGAAGTGTTCAACTCTCTGAGTTGAATGAACACATCATAAAGAAGTTTCAAATAATGCTTCTGTCTATGTTTTATGTGAAGATATTTCCTTTTCCACCATAGGCCTCAAAGCGATCCAAATGAACACTTGCAGATTCTACAAAAAGAGTGTTTCAAAACTGCTCTTTCAAAAGAAGTGTTCAACTCTGTGAGTTGGATTCATACTACACAAAGCAGTTTCACAGAACGCTTCTGCTTAGTTTTTATGGGAAGATATTCCCGTTTCCAACGAAGGCCTGAAAGGGCTCCAAATATCCAATTGCAGATGCTGCAAAAAGACTCTTTCCAAACTGCTCCATGAAAAGGAAGGTTCAACACTGTGAGTTGAATGCACACATCATACAGAAGTTTCAAAGAATGCTTCTGTCTAGGTTTTATGTGAAGATATTTCCTTTTCCACCATAGGCCTAAAAGCGCTCCAAATTAACACTTGCAGATTCTACAAAAAGTGTTTCAAAACTGCTCTTTCGAAAGAAGTGTTCAACTTTGTGAGTTGGATTCATACTACACAAAGCAGTTTCACAGAACGCTTCAGTTTAGTTTTTATGGGAAGATATTCCCGTTTCCAACGATGGCCTGAAAGGGCCCCAAATATCCACTTGCAGATTCTGCAAAAACAGAGTTTCAAAATTGCTCTATCAAAAGGAAGGCTTATCTCTCTGAGTTGAATGCACACATCATGAGGAGGTTTCTGAGAATGCTTCTGCCTGGTTCATATGTGAAGATATTTCCTTTTGCACCATAGGCCTCAAATCGCTCCAAATGAACACTTGCAGATTCCACAAAAAGAGTGTTTCATAACGGCTGTAGCAAAGGAAAGGTTCAACTCTGTGAGTTAAACACACACATCACAAAGCAGTTTGTGAGAATGCTTCTGTCCAGTTTTTATAGGAAGATATTCCCGTTTCTAACAAAGGCCTGAAAGAGCTCCAAATATCCACTTGCAGATGCTGCATAAAGACTCTTTCCAAAACTCTCCATGAAAAGCAAGGTTCAACTCTGTGATGTGAATGCACACATCATAAAGAAGTTTCAAAGAATGCTTCTGTCTAGGTTTTATGTGAAGATATTTCCTTTTGCACCATAGGCCTCAAAGCGCTCCAAATGAAAACTTGCAGATTCAACAAAAAGAGTGTTGCAAAACTGTTCTTTCAAAAGAAGTGTTCAACTCTGTGAGTTGGATTCATACTACACAAAGCAGTTTCAAAGAACGCTTCTGCTTAGTTTCTATGGGAAGATATTCCCGTTTCCAACGAAGGCCTGAAAGGGCTCCAAATATCCACTTGCAGATGCTGCAAAAAGACTCTTTCCAAACTGCTCCATGAAAAGGAAGGTTCAAATCTGTGAGTTGAAGGCACACATCATAAAGAAGTTTCAAAGAATGCTTCTATCTAGGTTTTATGTGAAGATATTTCCTTTTCCACCATAGGCCTCAAAGCGCTCCAAATGAACACTTGCAGATTCTACAAAAAGAGGGTTTCAAAACTGCTCTTTCAAAAGAAGTGTTCAACTCTGTGAGTTGGATTCATACTACACAAAGCAGTTTCACAGAACGCTTCTGTTTAGTTTTTATGGGAAGATATTTCCCGTTTCCAATGAAGGCCTGAAAGGGCTCCATATATCCACTTGCAGATTCTGCAAAAACAGAGATTCAAAACTGCTCTATCAAAAGGAAGGCTTAACTCTCCGAGTTGAATGCACACATCATAAAGTGGTTTCTGAGAATGCTTCTGCCTGGTTTATAAGTGAAGATATTTCCTCTTCCACCGTATTCCTCAAAACGATCCAAATGAACACTTGCAGATTCTACAAAAAGAGGGTTTCAAAACTGCTCTTTCAAAGGAAGTGTTCAACTCTGTGAGTTGGATTCATACTACACAAAGCAGTTTCACAGAACGCTTCTGTTTAGTTTTTATGGGAAGGTATTCCCGTTTCCAACGAAGGCCTGAAAGGGCTCCAAATATCCACTTGCAGATTCTGCAAAAAGAGAGTTTCAAAACTGCTCTATCAAAAGCAAGGAGTATCTCTCCGAGTTGAATGCAAACATCATAAAGAGGATTCTGAGAATGCTTCTGCCTGGTGTATAAGTGAAGATATTTCCTTTTGCACCATAGGCCTCAAAGCGATCCAAATGAACACTTGCAGATTCTATAAAAAGAGGGTTTCAAAACAGCTCTTTCAAAGGAAATGTTCAACTCTGTGAGTTGGATTCTTACTACACAAAGCAGTTTCACAGAACGCTTCTGTTTAGTTTTTATGGGAAGATATTCCCGTTTCAAAAGAAGGCCTGAAGGGGCTCCAAATATCCACTTTCAGATGCTGCAAAAAGACTCTTTCCAAATTGATCCATGAAAAGGAAAGTTCAACTCTGTGAGTTGAATGCACACATCATAAAGAAGTTTCAAAGAATGCTTCTGTCTAGGTTTTATGTGAAGATATTTCCTTTTCCATCATAGGCCTCAAAGCGCTGCAAATGAACACTTGCAGATTCCACAAAAAGAGGGTTTCAAAACTGCTCTTTCAAAAGAAGTGTTTAACTCTGTGAGTTGGATTCATACTACATAAAGCAGTTTCACAGAACGCTTCTGTTTGGTTTTTATGGGAAGATATTCCCGTTTCCAACGAAGGCCTGAAAGGGCTTCAAATATCCACTTGCAGATTCTGCAAAAACAGAGATTCAAAACTGCTCTATCAAAAGGAAGGCTTAACTCTCCGAGTTGAATGCACACATCATAAAGGGGTTTCTGAGAATGCTTCTGCCTGGTTTATAAGTGAAGATATTTCCTCTTCCACCATAGGCCTCAAAACGATCCAAATGAACACTTGCAGATTCTACAAAAAGAGTGTTTCAAAACTGCTCTTTCAAAGGAAGTGTTCAACTCTGTGATTTGGATTCATACTACACAAAGCAGTTTCACAGAACGCTTCTGTTTAGTTTTTATGGGAAGATATTCCCGTTTCCAACGAAGGCCTGAAACGGCTCCAAATATCCACTTGCAGATTCTGCAAAAACAGAGTTTCAGAACTGCTCTATCAAAAGGTAGGCTTATCTCTCCGAGTTGAATGCACACAACATAAAGGGGTTTCTGAGAATGCTTCTGCCTTGTTTATAAGTCAAGATATTTCCTTTTCCACCATAGGCCTCAAAGCGCTCTAAATGAACACTTGCAGATTCTACAAAAAGTGTTTCAAAACTGCTCTTTCAAAATAAGTGTTCAACTTTGTGAGTTGGATTCATACTACACAAAGCAGTTTCACAGAACGCTTCTGTTTGGTTTTTATGGGAAGATATTCCTGTTTCCAACAAAGGCCTGAAAGGGCTCCAAATATCCACTTGCAGAATCTGCAAAAACAGAGTTTCAAAACTGCTCTACCAAAGGGAAGGCTTATCTCTCTGATTTGAATGCACATATCATAAAGAGGTTTCTGAGAATGCCTCTGCCTGGTTTATAAGTCAAGATATTTCCTTTTCCATCATAGGCCTCAAAGCGCTCCCATGAACAGGTGCAGATTCTACAAAAAGAGTGTTTCAAAACTGCTCTTTCAAAAGAAGTGTTCAACTTTGTGAGTTGGATTCATACTACACAAAGCAGTTTCACAGAACGCTTCTGTTTAGTTTTTATGGGAAGATATCCCCGTTTCCAACGAAGGCCTGAAAGGGCTCCAAACATCCACTTGCAGATTCTGCAAAAACAGAGTTTCAAAACTGCTCTATCAAAAGGAAGGCTTATCTCTCTGAGTTGAATGCACACATCATAAAGAGGTTTCTGAGAATGCTTCTGCCTGGTTCATATGTGAAGATATTTCCTTTTTCACCATAGGCCTCAAAGCGCTCCAAATGAACACTTGCAAATTCTACAAAAAGAGTGTTTCATAACTGCTCTAGCAAAGGAAAGGTTCAACTATGTGAGTTAAACACACACATCACAAAGCAGTTTGTGAGAATTCTCCTGTCCAGTTTCTATGGGAAGATATTCCCGTTTCTAACAAAGGCCCGAAAGAGCTCCAAACATCCACTTGCAGATGCTGCAAAAAGACTCTTTCCAAACCTCTCCATGAAAAGGAAGGTTGAACTCTGTGAGTTGAATGCACACATCATAAAGAAGTTTCAAAGAATGCTTCTGTCTTGGTTTTATGTGAAGATATTTCCTTTTCCACCATAGACCTCAAAGCGCTCCAAATGAAAACTTGCAGATTCTACAAAAAGAGTGTTTCAAAACTGCTCTTTCAAAAGAAGTGTTCAACTCTGTGAGTTGGATTCATACTACACAAAGCAGTTTCACAGAACGCTTCTGTTTAGTTTTTATGGGAAGATATTCCCTTTTCCAACGAAGGCCTGAAAGGGCTCCAAATATCCACTTGCAGATGCTGCAATAACAGAGTTTCAAAACTGCTCTATCAAAAGGAAGGCTTCTCTCTCCGAGTTGAATGCAGACATCATAAACAGGTTTCTGAGAATGCTTCTGCCTGGTTTAAGTGAAGATATTTCCTTTTCCAACATAGGCCTCAAAGCGCTCCAAACGAACACTTGCAGATTCTAGAAAAAGAGTGTTTCAAAACTGCTCTTTCAAAACAAGTGTTCAACTCTGTGAGTTGGATTCATACTACACAAAGCAGTTTCACAGAACGCTTCTGTGTAGTTTTTATGGGAAGATATTCCCGTTTCCAACGAAGGCCTGAAAGGGCTCCAAATATCCACTTGCAGATGCTGCAAAAAGACTCTTTCCAAACTGCTCCATGAAAAGGAAGGTTCAACTCTGTGAGTTGAATGCACACATCATAAAGAAGTTTCAAAGAATGCTTCTGTCTAGGTTTTATGTGAAGATATTTCCTTTTCCACCGTAGGCCTCAAAGTGCTCCAAATGAACACTTGCAGATTCTACAAAAAGAGTGTTTCAAAACTGCTCTTTCAAAAGAAGTGTTCAACTCTGTGAGTTGGATTCATACTACACAAAGCATTTTCACAGAACGCTTCTGTTTAGTTTTTATGGGAAGAAATTCCCGTTTCCAACGAAGGCCTGAAAGGGCTCCAAATATCCACTTGCAGATGCTACAAAAAGACTCTTTCCAAACTGCTCCATGAAAAGGAAGGTTCAACTCTGTGAGTTGAATGCACACATCATAAAGAAGTTTCAAAGAATGCTTCTGTCTAGGTTTTATGTGAAGACATTTCCTTTTCCACCGTAGGCCTCAAAGTGCTCCAAATGAACACTTGCAGATTCTACAAAAAGAGTGTTTCAAAACTGCTCTTTCAAAAGAAGTGTTCAACTCTGTGAGTTGGATTCATACTACACAAAGCAGTTTCACAGAACGCTTCTGTTTAGTTTTTATGGGAAGATATTCCCGTTTCCAACGAAGGCCTGAAAGGGCTCCAAATATCCACTTGCAGATGCTGCAAAAACAGAGTTTCAAAACTGCTCTATCAAAAGGAAGGCTTCTCTCTCCGAGTTGAATGCACACATCATAAAGATGTTTCTGAGAATGCTTCTGCCTGGTTTATAAGTGAAGATATATCCTTTTCCACAATAGGCCTCAATGCGCTCCAAATGAACACTTGCAGATTCTACAAAAAGAGTGTTTCAAAACTGCTCTTTCAAAAGAAGTGCTCAACTCTGTGAGTTGGATTCATACTACACAAGTCAGTTTCACAGAACGCTTCTGTTTAGTTTTTATGGGAAGATATCCCCGTTTCCAACGAAGGCCTGAAAGGGCTCCAAACATCCACTTGCAGATTCTGCAAAAACAGAGTTTCAAAACTGCTCTATCAAAAGGAAGGCTTATCTCTCTGAGTTGAATGCACACATCATAAAGAGGTTTCTGAGAATGCTTCTGCCTGGTTCATATGTGAAGATATTTCCTTTTTCACCATAGGCCTCAAAGCGCACCAAATGAACACTTGCAAATTCTACAAAAAGAGTGTTTCATAACTGCTCTAGCAAAGGAAAGGTTCAACTATGTGAATTAAACACACACATCACAAAGCAGTTTCTGAGAATGCTCCTGTCCATGTTCTATGGGAAGATATTCCCGTTTCTAACAAAGGCCTGAAAGAGCTCCAAATATCCACTTGCAGATGCTGCAAAAAGACTCTTTCCAATCCTCTCCATGAAAAGGAAGGTTGAACTCTGTGAGTTGAATGCACACATCATAAAGAAGTTTCAAAGAATGCTTCTGTCTAGGTTTCATGTGAAGATATTTCCTTTTCCACCATAGACTTCAAAGCGCTCCAAATGAAAACTTGCAGATTCTACAAAAAGAGTGTTTCAAAACTGCTCTTTCAAAAGAAGTGTTCAACTCTGTGAGTTGGATTCATACTACACAAAGCAGTTTCACAGAACGCTTCTGTTTAGTTTTTATGGGAAGATATTCCCTTTTCCCACGAAGGCCTGAAAGGGCTCCAAATATCCACTTGCAGATGCTGCAATAACAGAGTTTCAAAACTGCTCTATCAAAAGGAAGGCTTCTCTCTCCGAGTTGAATGCAGACATCATAAAGAGGTTTCTGAGAATGCTTCTGCCTGGTTTAAGTGAAGATATTTCCTTTTCCAACATAGGCCTCAAAGCCTCCAAACGAACACTTGCAGATTCTAGAAAAAGAGTGTTTCAAAACTGCTCTTTCAAAACAAGTGTTCAACTCTGTGAGTTGGATTCATACTACACAAAGCAGTTTCACATAACGCTTCTGTGTAGTTTTTATGGGAAGATATTCCCGTTTCCAACGAAGGCCTGAAAGGGCTCCAAATATCCACTTGCAGATGCTGCAAAAAGACTCTTTCCAAACTGCTCCATGAAAAGGAAGGTTCAACTCTGTGAGTTGAAGGAACACATCATAAAGAAGTTTCAAAGAATGCTTCTGTCTAGGTTTTATGTGAAGATATTTCCTTTTCCACCATAGGCCTCAATGTGCTCCAAATGAACACTTGCAGATTCTACAAAAAGAGTGTTTCAAAACTCCTCTTTCAAAAGAAGTGTTCAACTCTGTGAGTTGGATTCATACTACACAAAGCAGTTTCACAGAACGCTTCTGTTTAGTTTTTATTGGAAGATATTCCCGTTTCCAACGAAGGCCTGAAAGGGCTCCAAATATCCACTTGCAGATGCTGCAAAAAGACTCTTTCCAAACTGCTCCATGAAAAGGAAGGTTCAACTCTGTGAGTTGAATGCACACATCATAAAGAAGTTTCAAAGAATGCTTCTGTCTAGGTTTTATGTGAAGATATTTCTTTTTCCACCATAGGCCTCAAAGTGCTCCAAATGAACACTTGCAGATTCTACAAAAAGAGTGTTTCAAAACTGCTCTTTCAAAAGAAGTGTTCAACTCTGTGAGTTGGATTCATACTACACAAAGCAGTTTCACAGAACGCTTCTGTTTAGTTTTTATGGGAAGATATTCCCGTTTCCAACGAAGGCCTGAAAGGGCTCCCAATATCCACTTGCAGATGCTGCAAAAACAGTGTTTCAAAACTGCTCTATCAAAAGGAAGGCTTCTCTCTCCGAGTTGAATGCACACATCATAAAGAGGTTTCTGAGAATGCTTCTGCCTGGTTTATAAGTGAAGATATTTCCTTTTCCACAATAGGCCTCAATGTGCTCCAAATGAACACTTGCAGATTCTAAAAAAGAGTGTTTCAAAACTGCTCTTTCAAAAGAAGTGTTCAACTCTGTGAGTTGGATTCATACTACACAAAGCAGTTTCACAGAACGCTTCTGTTTAGTTTTTATGGGAAGATATTCCCGTTTCCAACGAAGGCCTGAAAGGCTCCAAATATCCACTTGCAGATGCTGCAAAAAGAGTCTTTCCAAACTGCTCCGTGAAAAGGAAGGTTCAACTCTGTGAGGTGAAGGCACACATCATAAAGAAGTTTCAAAGAATGCTTCTGTCTAGGTTTTATTTGAAGATATTTCCTTTTGCACCATAGGCCTCAAAGCGCTCCAAATGAACACTTGCAGATTCTACAAAAAGAGTGTTTCAAAACTGCTCTTTCTAAAGAAGTGTTCAACTCTGTGAGTTGGATTCATACTACACAAAGCAGTTTCACAGAACGCTTCTGTTTAGTTTTTATGGGAAGATATTCCCGTTTCCAACGAAAGCCTGAAAGGGCTCCAACTATCCACTTGCAGATTCTGCAAAAACAGAGTTTCAAAACTGCTCTATCAAAAGGAAGGCTTATCTCTCTGTGTTGAATGCACACATCATAAAGTGGTTTCTGAGAATGCTTCTGCCTTGTTCATATGTGAAGATATTTCAATTTCCACCATAGGCCTCAAATCGCTCCAAATGAAC
Organism: Pongo abelii; assembly: GCF_028885655.2. Lineage (NCBI taxonomy): Eukaryota > Metazoa > Chordata > Mammalia > Primates > Hominidae > Pongo > Pongo abelii. Next base: position 32,408,871 of record NC_072005.2, on the reverse strand, counting down.
GCTTGCAAATTCTACAAAAAGAGTGTTTCATAACTGCTCTAGCAAAGGAAAGGTTCAACTATGTGAGTTAAACACACACATCACAAAGCAGTTTGTGAGAATGCTTCTGTCCAGTTTTTATGGGAAGATATTCCCGTTTCTAACAAAGGCCTGAAAGAGCTCCAAATATCCACTTGCAGATGCTGCAAAAAGACTCTTTCCAATCCGCTCCATGAAAAGGAAGGTTCAACTCTGTGAGTTGAATGCACACATCATAAAGAAGTTTCAAAGAATGCTTCTGTCTAGGTTTTATGTGAAGATATTTCCTTTTCCACCATAGGCCTCAAAGCGCTCCAAATGAACACTTGCAGATTCTACAAAAAGAGTGTTTCAAAACTACTCTTTCAAAAGAAGTGTTCAACTCTGTGAGTTGGATTCGTACTACACAAAGCAGTTTCACAGAACGCTTCTGCTTAGTTTTTATGGGAAGATATTCCCGTTTCCAACGAAGGCCTGTAAGGGCTCCAAATATCCACTTGCAGATGCTGCAATAACAGAGTTTCAAAACTGCTCTATCAAAAGGAAGGCTTCTCTCTCCGAGTTGAATGCACACATCATAAAGAGGTTTACGAGAATGATTCTGCCCGGTTTATAAGTGAAGATATTTCCTTTTCCACAATAGGCCTCAATGCGCTCCAAACGAACACTTGCAGATTTTACAAAAAGAGTGTTTCAAAACTGCTCTTTCAAAAGAAGTGTTCAACTCTGTGAGTTGGATTCATACTACACAAAGCAGTTTCACAGAACGCTTCCGTTTAGTTTTTATGGGAAGATATTCCCGTTTCCAACGAAGGCCTGAAAGGGCTCCAAATATCCACTTGCAGATGCTACAAAAAGACTCTTTCCAAACTACTCCTTGAAAAGGAAGGTTCAACTCTGTGAGTTGAAGGCACACATCATAAAGAAGTTTCAAAGAATGCTTCTGTCTAGGTTTTATGTGAAGATATTTCCTTTTCCACCATAGGCCTCAAAGCGCTCCAAATGAACACTTGCAGATTCTACAAAAAGAGTGTTTCAAAACTGCTCTTTCAAAAGAAGTGTTCAACTCTGTGAGTTGGATTCACACTACACAAAGCCGTTTCACAGAACGCTTCTGTTTAGTTTTTATGGGAATATATTCCCGTTTCCAATGAAGGCCTGAAAGGGCTCCAAACATCCACTTGCAGATGCTGCAAAAACAGAGTTTCAAAACTGCTCTATCAAAAGGAAGGCTTATCTCTCTGAGTTGAATGCACACATCATAAAGAGGTTTCTGAGAATGCTTCTGCCTGGTTCATATGTGAAGATATTTCCTTTTGCACCATAGGCCTCAAAGCGCTCCAAATGAACACTTGCAGATTTTACAAAAAGAGTGTTTCATAACTGCTGTAGCAAAGGAAAGGTTCAACTCTGTGGGTTAAACACACACATCACAAAGCAGTTTGTGAGAATGCTTCTGTCCAGTTTTTATGGGAAGATATTCCCGTTTCTAACAAAGTCCTGAAGGAGCTCCAAATATCCACTTGCAGATGCTGCAAAAAGACTCTTTCCAAACCTCTCCATGAAAAGCAAGGTTCAACTCTCTGAGTTGAATGCACACATCATAAGAAGTTTCAAAGAATGCTTCTGTCTAGGTTTTATGTGAAGATAATTCCTTTTCCACCATACGCCTCAAAGCGCTCCAAATGAAAACTTGCAGATTCTACAAAAAGAGTGTTTCAAAACTGCTCTTTCAAAAGAAGTGTTCAACTCTCTGAGTTGAATGAACACATCATAAAGAAGTTTCAAATAATGCTTCTGTCTATGTTTTATGTGAAGATATTTCCTTTTCCACCATAGGCCTCAAAGCGATCCAAATGAACACTTGCAGATTCTACAAAAAGAGTGTTTCAAAACTGCTCTTTCAAAAGAAGTGTTCAACTCTGTGAGTTGGATTCATACTACACAAAGCAGTTTCACAGAACGCTTCTGCTTAGTTTTTATGGGAAGATATTCCCGTTTCCAACGAAGGCCTGAAAGGGCTCCAAATATCCAATTGCAGATGCTGCAAAAAGACTCTTTCCAAACTGCTCCATGAAAAGGAAGGTTCAACACTGTGAGTTGAATGCACACATCATACAGAAGTTTCAAAGAATGCTTCTGTCTAGGTTTTATGTGAAGATATTTCCTTTTCCACCATAGGCCTAAAAGCGCTCCAAATGAACACTTGCAGATTCTACAAAAAGTGTTTCAAAACTGCTCTTTCGAAAGAAGTGTTCAACTTTGTGAGTTGGATTCATACTACACAAAGCAGTTTCACAGAACGCTTCAGTTTAGTTTTTATGGGAAGATATTCCCGTTTCCAACGATGGCCTGAAAGGGCCCCAAATATCCACTTGCAGATTCTGCAAAAACAGAGTTTCAAAATTGCTCTATCAAAAGGAAGGCTTATCTCTCTGAGTTGAATGCACACATCATGAGGAGGTTTCTGAGAATGCTTCTGCCTGGTTCATATGTGAAGATATTTCCTTTTGCACCATAGGCCTCAAATCGCTCCAAATGAACACTTGCAGATTCCACAAAAAGAGTGTTTCATAACGGCTGTAGCAAAGGAAAGGTTCAACTCTGTGAGTTAAACACACACATCACAAAGCAGTTTGTGAGAATGCTTCTGTCCAGTTTTTATAGGAAGATATTCCCGTTTCTAACAAAGGCCTGAAAGAGCTCCAAATATCCACTTGCAGATGCTGCATAAAGACTCTTTCCAAAACTCTCCATGAAAAGCAAGGTTCAACTCTGTGATGTGAATGCACACATCATAAAGAAGTTTCAAAGAATGCTTCTGTCTAGGTTTTATGTGAAGATATTTCCTTTTGCACCATAGGCCTCAAAGCGCTCCAAATGAAAACTTGCAGATTCAACAAAAAGAGTGTTGCAAAACTGTTCTTTCAAAAGAAGTGTTCAACTCTGTGTGTTGGATTCATACTACACAAAGCAGTTTCAAAGAACGCTTCTGCTTAGTTTCTATGGGAAGATATTCCCGTTTCCAACGAAGGCCTGAAAGGGCTCCAAATATCCACTTGCAGATGCTGCAAAAAGACTCTTTCCAAACTGCTCCATGAAAAGGAAGGTTCAAATCTGTGAGTTGAATGCACACATCATAAAGAAGTTTCAAAGAATGCTTCTATCTAGGTTTTATGTGAAGATATTTCCTTTTCCACCATAGGCCTCAAAGCGCTCCAAATGAACACTTGCAGATTCTACAAAAAGAGGGTTTCAAAACTGCTCTTTCAAAAGAAGTGTTCAACTCTGTGAGTTGGATTCATACTACACAAAGCAGTTTCACAGAACGCTTCTGTTGAGTTTTTATGGGAAGATATTTCCCGTTTCCAATGAAGGCCTGAAAGGGCTCCATATATCCACTTGCAGATTCTGCAAAAACAGAGATTCAAAACTGCTCTATCAAAAGGAAGGCTTAACTCTCCGAGTTGAATGCACACATCATAAAGTGGTTTCTGAGAATGCTTCTGCCTGGTTTATAAGTGAAGATATTTCCTCTTCCACCGTATTCCTCAAAACGATCCAAATGAACACTTGCAGATTCTACAAAAAGAGGGTTTCAAAACTGCTCTTTCAAAGGAAGTGTTCAACTCTGTGAGTTGGATTCATACTACACAAAGCAGTTTCACAGAACGCTTCTGTTTAGTTTTTATGGGAAGGTATTCCCGTTTCCAACGAAGGCCTGAAAGGGCTCCAAATATCCACTTGCAGATTCTGCAAAAACAGAGTTTCAAAACTGCTCTATCAAAAGCAAGGAGTATCTCTCCGAGTTGAATGCAAACATCATAAAGAGGATTCTGAGAATGCTTCTGCCTGGTGTATAAGTGAAGATATTTCCTTTTGCACCATAGGCCTCAAAGCGATCCAAATGAACACTTGCAGATTCTATAAAAAGAGGGTTTCAAAACAGCTCTTTCAAAGGAAGTGTTCAACTCTGTGAGTTGGATTCTTACTACACAAAGCAGTTTCACAGAACGCTTCTGTTTAGTTTTTATGGGAAGATATTCCCGTTTCAAAAGAAGGCCTGAAGGGGCTCCAAATATCCACTTTCAGATGCTGCAAAAAGACTCTTTCCAAATTGATCCATGAAAAGGAAAGTTCAACTCTGTGAGTTGAATGCACACATCATAAAGAAGTTTCAAAGAATGCTTCTGTCTAGGTTTTATGTGAAGATATTTCCTTTTCCATCATAGGCCTCAAAGCGCTCCAAATGAACACTTGCAGATTCCACAAAAAGAGGGTTTCAAAACTGCTCTTTCAAAAGAAGTGTTTAACTCTGTGAGTTGGATTCATACTACATAAAGCAGTTTCACAGAACGCTTCTGTTTGGTTTTTATGGGAAGATATTCCCGTTTCCAACGAAGGCCTGAAAGGGCTTCAAATATCCACTTGCAGATTCTGCAAAAACAGAGATTCAAAACTGCTCTATCAAAAGGAAGGCTTAACTCTCCGAGTTGAATGCACACATCATAAAGGGGTTTCTGAGAATGCTTCTGCCTGGTTTATAAGTGAAGATATTTCCTCTTCCACCATAGGCCTCAAAACGATCCAAATGAACACTTGCAGATTCTACAAAAAGAGTGTTTCAAAACTGCTCTTTCAAAGGAAGTGTTCAACTCTGTGATTTGGATTCATACTACACAAAGCAGTTTCACAGAACGCTTCTGTTTAGTTTTTATGGGAAGATATTCCCGTTTCCAACGAAGGCCTGAAACGGCTCCAAATATCCACTTGCAGATTCTGCAAAAACAGAGTTTCAGAACTGCTCTATCAAAAGGTAGGCTTATCTCTCCGAGTTGAATGCACACAACATAAAGGGGTTTCTGAGAATGCTTCTGCCTTGTTTATAAGTCAAGATATTTCCTTTTCCACCATAGGCCTCAAAGCGCTCTAAATGAACACTTGCAGATTCTACAAAAAGTGTTTCAAAACTGCTCTTTCAAAATAAGTGTTCAACTTTGTGAGTTGGATTCATACTACACAAAGCAGTTTCACAGAACGCTTCTGTTTGGTTTTTATGGGAAGATATTCCTGTTTCCAACAAAGGCCTGAAAGGGCTCCAAATATCCACTTGCAGAATCTGCAAAAACAGAGTTTCAAAACTGCTCTATCAAAGGGAAGGCTTATCTCTCTGATTTGAATGCACATATCATAAAGAGGTTTCTGAGAATGCCTCTGCCTGGTTTATAAGTCAAGATATTTCCTTTTCCATCATAGGCCTCAAAGCGCTCCAATGAACAGGTGCAGATTCTACAAAAAGAGTGTTTCAAAACTGCTCTTTCAAAAGAAGTGTTCAACTTTGTGAGTTGGATTCATACTACACAAAGCAGTTTCACAGAACGCTTCTGTTTAGTTTTTATGGGAATATATTCCCGTTTCCAACGAAGGCCTGAAAGGGCTCCAAATATCCACTGGCAGATTCTTCAAAAAGAGAGATTCAAAACTGCTCTATCAAAAGGAAGGCTTAACACTCCGAGTTGAAAGCACACATCATAAAGAGGTTTCTGAGAATGTTTCTGCCTGGTTTATAAGTGAAGATATTTCCTTTTGCACCATAGGCCTCAAAGCGATCCAAATGAACACTTGCAGATTATACAAAAAGAGTGTTTCAAAACTGCACTTTCAAAGGAAGTGTTCAACTCTGTGAGTTGGATTCATACTACACAAAGCAGTTTCACAGAACGCTTCCGTTTAGTTTTTATGGGAAGATATTCCCGTTTCCAACGAAGGCCTGAAAGGGCTCCAAATATCCACTTGCAGATTCTGCAAAAACAGAGATTCAAAACTGCTCTATCAAAAGGAAGGCTTAACTCTCCGAGTTGAATGCACACATCATAAAGAGGTTTCCGAGAATGCTTCTGCCTGGTTTATAAGTGAAGATATTTCCTCTTCCACCATAGGCCTCAAAACGATCCAAATGAACACTTGCAGATTCTACAAAAAGAGTGTTTCAAAACTGCTCTTTCAAAGGAAGTGTTCAGCTCTGTGAGTTGGATTCATACTACACAAAGCAGTTTCACAGAACGCTTCTGTTTAGTTTTTATGGGAAGATATTCCCGTTTCCAACGAAGGCCTGAAACGGCTCCAAATATCCACTTGCAGATTCTGCAAAAACAGAGTTTCAGAAATGCTCTATGAAAAGGAAGGCTTATCTCTCCGAGTTCAATGCACACAACATAAAGAGGTTTCTGAGAATGCTTCTGCCTAGTTTATAAGTCAAGATATTTCCTTTTCTCCATAGGCCTCAAAGCGCTCCAAATGAACACATGCAGATTCTACAAAAAGTGTTTCAAAACTGTTCTTTCAAAAGAAGTGTTCACCTTTGTGAGTTGGATTCATACTACACAAAGCAGTTTCACAGAACGCTTCTGTTTAGTTTTTATGGGAAGATATTCCCGTTTCCAACGAAGGCCTGAAAGGGCTCCAAATATCCACTTGCAGATTCTGCAAAAACAGAGTTTAAAAACTGCTCTATCAAAAGGAAGGCTTACCTCTCTGAGTTGAATGCACACATCATAAAGAGGTTTCTGAGAATGCTTCTGCCTGGTTCATATGTGAAGATATTTCCTTTTGCACCATAGGCCTCAAAGCGCTCCAAATGAACACTTGCAGATTCTACAAAAAGAGTGTTTCATAACTGCTGTAGCAAAGGAAAGGTTCAACTCTGTGAGTTAAACACACACATCACAAAGCAGTTTGTGAGAATGCTTCTGTCCAGTTTTTATGGGAAGATATTCCCGTTTCTAACAAAGTCCTGAGGGAGCTCAAAATATCCACATGCAGATGCTGCAAAAAGACTCTTTCCAAACCTCTCCATGAAAAGCAAGGTTCAACTCTCTGAGTTGAATGCACACATCATAAGAAGTTTCAAAGAATGCTTCTGTCTAGGTTTTATGTGAAGATAATTTATTTTCCACCATACGCCTCAAAGCGCTCCAAATGAAAATTTGCAGATTCTACAAAAAGAGTGTTTCAAAACTGCTCTTTCAAAAGAAGTGTTCAACTCTCTGAGTTGAATGCACACATCATAAAGAAGTTTCAAATAATGCTTCTGTCTATGTTTTATGTGAATATATTTCCTTTTCCACCATAGGCCTCAAAGCGATTCAAATGAACACTTGCACATTCTACAAAAAGAGTGTTTCAAAACTGCTCTTTCAAAAGAAGTGTTCAACTCTGTGAGTTGGATTCATACTACACAAAGCAGTTTCACAGAACGCTTCTGCTTAGTTTTTATGGGAAGATATTCCCGTTTCCAACGAAGACCTGAAAGGGCTCCAAATATCCAATTTCAGATGCTGCAAAAAGACTCTTTCCAAACTGCTCCATGAAAAGGAAGGTTCAACACTGTGAGTTGAATGCACACATCATACAGAAGTTTCAAAGAATGCTTCTGTCTAGGTTTTATGTGAAGATATTTCCTTTTCCACCATAGGCCTAAAAGCGCTCCAAATGAACACTTGCAGATTCTACAAAAAGTGTTTCAAAACTGCTCTTTCGAAAGAAGTGTTCAACTTTGTGAGTTGGATTCATACTACACAAAGCAGTTTCACAGAACGCTTCAGTTTAGTTTTTATGGGAAGATATTCCCGTTTCCAACGATGGCCTGAAAGGGCCCCAAATATCCACTTGCAGATTCTGCAAAAACAGAGTTTCAAAATTGCTCTATCAAAAGGAAGGCTTATCTCTCTGAGTTGAATGCACACATCATGAGGAGGTTTCTGAGAATGCTTCTGCCTGGTTCATATGTGAAGATATTTCCTTTTGCACCATAGGCCTCAAATCGCTCCAAATGAACACTTGCAGATTCCACAAAAAGAGTGTTTCATAACGGCTGTAGCAAAGGAAAGGTTCAACTCTGTGAGTTAAACACACACATCACAAAGCAGTTTGTGAGAATGCTTCTGTCCAGTTTTTATAGGAAGATATTCCCGTTTCTAACAAAGGCCTGAAAGAGCTCCAAATATCCACTTGCAGATGCTGCATAAAGACTCTTTCCAAAACTCTCCATGAAAAGCAAGGTTCAACTCTGTGATGTGAATGCACACATCATAAAGAAGTTTCAAAGAATGCTTCTGTCTAGGTTTTATGTGAAGATATTTCCTTTTGCACCATAGGCCTCAAAGCGCTCCAAATGAAAACTTGCAGATTCAACAAAAAGAGTGTTGCAAAACTGTTCTTTCAAAAGAAGTGTTCAACTCTGTGTGTTGGATTCATACTACACAAAGCAGTTTCAAAGAACGCTTCTGCTTAGTTTCTATGGGAAGATATTCCCGTTTCCAACGAAGGCCTGAAAGGGCTCCAAATATCCACTTGCAGATGCTGCAAAAAGACTCTTTCCAAACTGCTCCATGAAAAGGAAGGTTCAAATCTGTGAGTTGAATGCACACATCATAAAGAAGTTTCAAAGAATGCTTCTATCTAGGTTTTATGTGAAGATATTTCCTTTTCCACCATAGGCCTCAAAGCGCTCCAAATGAACACTTGCAGATTCTACAAAAAGAGGGTTTCAAAACTGCTCTTTCAAAAGAAGTGTTCAACTCTGTGAGTTGGATTCATACTACACAAAGCAGTTTCACAGAACGCTTCTGTTGAGTTTTTATGGGAAGATATTTCCCGTTTCCAATGAAGGCCTGAAAGGGCTCCATATATCCACTTGCAGATTCTGCAAAAACAGAGATTCAAAACTGCTCTATCAAAAGGAAGGCTTAACTCTCCGAGTTGAATGCACACATCATAAAGTGGTTTCTGAGAATGCTTCTGCCTGGTTTATAAGTGAAGATATTTCCTCTTCCACCGTATTCCTCAAAACGATCCAAATGAACACTTGCAGATTCTACAAAAAGAGGGTTTCAAAACTGCTCTTTCAAAGGAAGTGTTCAACTCTGTGAGTTGGATTCATACTACACAAAGCAGTTTCACAGAACGCTTCTGTTTAGTTTTTATGGGAAGGTATTCCCGTTTCCAACGAAGGCCTGAAAGGGCTCCAAATATCCACTTGCAGATTCTGCAAAAACAGAGTTTCAAAACTGCTCTATCAAAAGCAAGGAGTATCTCTCCGAGTTGAATGCAAACATCATAAAGAGGATTCTGAGAATGCTTCTGCCTGGTGTATAAGTGAAGATATTTCCTTTTGCACCATAGGCCTCAAAGCGATCCAAATGAACACTTGCAGATTCTATAAAAAGAGGGTTTCAAAACAGCTCTTTCAAAGGAAGTGTTCAACTCTGTGAGTTGGATTCTTACTACACAAAGCAGTTTCACAGAACGCTTCTGTTTAGTTTTTATGGGAAGATATTCCCGTTTCAAAAGAAGGCCTGAAGGGGCTCCAAATATCCACTTTCAGATGCTGCAAAAAGACTCTTTCCAAATTGATCCATGAAAAGGAAAGTTCAACTCTGTGAGTTGAATGCACACATCATAAAGAAGTTTCAAAGAATGCTTCTGTCTAGGTTTTATGTGAAGATATTTCCTTTTCCATCATAGGCCTCAAAGCGCTCCAAATGAACACTTGCAGATTCCACAAAAAGAGGGTTTCAAAACTGCTCTTTCAAAAGAAGTGTTTAACTCTGTGAGTTGGATTCATACTACATAAAGCAGTTTCACAGAACGCTTCTGTTTGGTTTTTATGGGAAGATATTCCCGTTTCCAACGAAGGCCTGAAAGGGCTTCAAATATCCACTTGCAGATTCTGCAAAAACAGAGATTCAAAACTGCTCTATCAAAAGGAAGGCTTAACTCTCCGAGTTGAATGCACACATCATAAAGGGGTTTCTGAGAATGCTTCTGCCTGGTTTATAAGTGAAGATATTTCCTCTTCCACCATAGGCCTCAAAACGATCCAAATGAACACTTGCAGATTCTACAAAAAGAGTGTTTCAAAACTGCTCTTTCAAAGGAAGTGTTCAACTCTGTGATTTGGATTCATACTACACAAAGCAGTTTCACAGAACGCTTCTGTTTAGTTTTTATGGGAAGATATTCCCGTTTCCAACGAAGGCCTGAAACGGCTCCAAATATCCACTTGCAGATTCTGCAAAAACAGAGTTTCAGAACTGCTCTATCAAAAGGTAGGCTTATCTCTCCGAGTTGAATGCACACAACATAAAGGGGTTTCTGAGAATGCTTCTGCCTTGTTTATAAGTCAAGATATTTCCTTTTCCACCATAGGCCTCAAAGCGCTCTAAATGAACACTTGCAGATTCTACAAAAAGTGTTTCAAAACTGCTCTTTCAAAATAAGTGTTCAACTTTGTGAGTTGGATTCATACTACACAAAGCAGTTTCACAGAACGCTTCTGTTTGGTTTTTATGGGAAGATATTCCTGTTTCCAACAAAGGCCTGAAAGGGCTCCAAATATCCACTTGCAGAATCTGCAAAAACAGAGTTTCAAAACTGCTCTATCAAAGGGAAGGCTTATCTCTCTGATTTGAATGCACATATCATAAAGAGGTTTCTGAGAATGCCTCTGCCTGGTTTATAAGTCAAGATATTTCCTTTTCCATCATAGGCCTCAAAGCGCTCCAATGAACAGGTGCAGATTCTACAAAAAGAGTGTTTCAAAACTGCTCTTTCAAAAGAAGTGTTCAACTTTGTGAGTTGGATTCATACTACACAAAGCAGTTTCACAGAACGCTTCTGTTTAGTTTTTATGGGAATATATTCCCGTTTCCAACGAAGGCCTGAAAGGGCTCCAAATATCCACTGGCAGATTCTTCAAAAAGAGAGATTCAAAACTGCTCTATCAAAAGGAAGGCTTAACACTCCGAGTTGAAAGCACACATCATAAAGAGGTTTCTGAGAATGTTTCTGCCTGGTTTATAAGTGAAGATATTTCCTTTTGCACCATAGGCCTCAAAGCGATCCAAATGAACACTTGCAGATTATACAAAAAGAGTGTTTCAAAACTGCACTTTCAAAGGAAGTGTTCAACTCTGTGAGTTGGATTCATACTACACAAAGCAGTTTCACAGAACGCTTCCGTTTAGTTTTTATGGGAAGATATTCCCGTTTCCAACGAAGGCCTGAAAGGGCTCCAAATATCCACTTGCAGATTCTGCAAAAACAGAGATTCAAAACTGCTCTATCAAAAGGAAGGCTTAACTCTCCGAGTTGAATGCACACATCATAAAGAGGTTTCCGAGAATGCTTCTGCCTGGTTTATAAGTGAAGATATTTCCTCTTCCACCATAGGCCTCAAAACGATCCAAATGAACACTTGCAGATTCTACAAAAAGAGTGTTTCAAAACTGCTCTTTCAAAGGAAGTGTTCAGCTCTGTGAGTTGGATTCATACTACACAAAGCAGTTTCACAGAACGCTTCTGTTTAGTTTTTATGGGAAGATATTCCCGTTTCCAACGAAGGCCTGAAACGGCTCCAAATATCCACTTGCAGATTCTGCAAAAACAGAGTTTCAGAAATGCTCTATGAAAAGGAAGGCTTATCTCTCCGAGTTCAATGCACACAACATAAAGAGGTTTCTGAGAATGCTTCTGCCTAGTTTATAAGTCAAGATATTTCCTTTTCTCCATAGGCCTCAAAGCGCTCCAAATGAACACATGCAGATTCTACAAAAAGTGTTTCAAAACTGTTCTTTCAAAAGAAGTGTTCACCTTTGTGAGTTGGATTCATACTACACAAAGCAGTTTCACAGAACGCTTCTGTTTAGTTTTTATGGGAAGATATTCCCGTTTCCAACGAAGGCCTGAAAGGGCTCCAAATATCCACTTGCAGATTCTGCAAAAACAGAGTTTAAAAACTGCTCTATCAAAAGGAAGGCTTACCTCTCTGAGTTGAATGCACACATCATAAAGAGGTTTCTGAGAATGCTTCTGCCTGGTTCATATGTGAAGATATTTCCTTTTGCACCATAGGCCTCAAAGCGCTCCAAATGAACACTTGCAGATTCTACAAAAAGAGTGTTTCATAACTGCTGTAGCAAAGGAAAGGTTCAACTCTGTGAGTTAAACACACACATCACAAAGCAGTTTGTGAGAATGCTTCTGTCCAGTTTTTATGGGAAGATATTCCCGTTTCTAACAAAGTCCTGAGGGAGCTCAAAATATCCACATGCAGATGCTGCAAAAAGACTCTTTCCAAACCTCTCCATGAAAAGCAAGGTTCAACTCTCTGAGTTGAATGCACACATCATAAGAAGTTTCAAAGAATGCTTCTGTCTAGGTTTTATGTGAAGATAATTTATTTTCCACCATACGCCTCAAAGCGCTCCAAATGAAAATTTGCAGATTCTACAAAAAGAGTGTTTCAAAACTGCTCTTTCAAAAGAAGTGTTCAACTCTCTGAGTTGAATGCACACATCATAAAGAAGTTTCAAATAATGCTTCTGTCTATGTTTTATGTGAATATATTTCCTTTTCCACCATAGGCCTCAAAGCGATTCAAATGAACACTTGCACATTCTACAAAAAGAGTGTTTCAAAACTGCTCTTTCAAAAGAAGTGTTCAACTCTGTGAGTTGGATTCATACTACACAAAGCAGTTTCACAGAACGCTTCTGCTTAGTTTTTATGGGAAGATATTCCCGTTTCCAACGAAGACCTGAAAGGGCTCCAAATATCCAATTTCAGATGCTGCAAAAAGACTCTTTCCAAACTGCTCCATGAAAAGGAAGGTTCAACTCTGTGAGTTGAATGCACACATCATAAAGAAGTTTCAAAGAATGCTTCTGTCTAGGTTTTATGTGAAGATATTTCCTTTTCCACCATAGGCCTCAAAGCGCTCCAAATGAACACTTGCAGATTCTACAAAAAGTGTTTCAAAACTGCTCTTTCGAAAGAAGTGTTCAACCTTGTGAGTTGGATTCATACTACACAAAGCAGTTTCACAGAACGCTTCAGTTTAGTTTTTATGGGGAGATATTCCCGTTTCCAACGATGGCCTGAAAGGGCTCCAAATAACCACTTGCAGATTCTGCAAAAACAGAGTTTCAAAATTGCTCTATCAAAAGGAAGGCTTATCTCTCTGAGTTGAATGCACACATCATGAGGAGGTTTCTGAGAATGCTTCTGCCTGGCTCATATGTGAAGATATTTCCTTTTGCACCATAGGCCTCAAATCGCTCCAAATGAACACTTGCAGATTCCACAAAAAGAGTGTTTCATAACGGCTGTAGCAAAGGAAAGGTTCAACTCTGTGAGTTAAACACACACATCAAAAAGCAGTTTGTGAGAATGCTTCTGTCCAGTTTTTATGGGAAGATAATCCCGTTTCTAACAAAGGCCTGAAAGAGCTCCAAATATCCACTTGCAGATGCTGCAAAAAGACTCTTTCCAAACCTCTCCATGAAAAGCAAAGTTCAACTCTGTGAGGTGAAGGCACACATCATAAAGAAGTTTCAAAGAATGCTTCTGTCTAGGTTTTATGTGAAGATATTTCCTTTTCCACCATAGGCCTCAAAGCGCTCCAAATGAACACTTGCAGATTCTACAAAAAGAGGGTTTCAAAACTGCTCTTTCAAAAGAAGTGTTCAACTCTGTGAGTTGGATTCATACTACACAAAGCAGTTTCACAGAACGCTTCTGTTTAGTTTTTATGGGAAGATATTTCCCGTTTCCAACGAAGGCCTGAAAGGGCTCCATATATCCACTTGCAGATTCTGCAAAAACGGAGATTCAAAACTGCTCTATCAAAAGGAAGGCTTAACTCTCCGAGTTGAATGCACACATCATAAAGAGGTTTCTGAGAATGCTTCTGCCTGGTTTATAAGTGAAGATATTTCCTCTTCCACCGTAGGCCTCAAAACGATCCAAATGAACACTTGCAGATTCTACAAAAAGAGTGCTTCAAAACTGCTCTTTCGAAGGAAGTGTTCAACTCTGTGAGTTGGATTCATACTACACAAAGCAGTTTCACAGAACGCTTCTGTTTAGTTTTTATGGGAAGGTATTCCCGTTTCCAGCGAAGGCCTGAAACGGCTCCAAATATCCACTTGCAGATTCTGCAAAAACAGAGTTTCAGAACTGCTCTATCAAAAGGAAGGCTTATCTCTCCGAGTTGAATGCACACATCATAAAGAGGTTTCTGAGAATGCTTCTGCCTAGTTTATAAGTCAAGATATTTCCTTTTCCACCATAGGCCTCAAAGCGCTCCAAATGAACACTTGCAGATTCTACAAAAAGAGTGTTTCAAAACTGCTCTTTCAAAAGAAGTGTTCAACCCTGTGAGTTGGATTCATACTACACAAAGCGGTTTCACAGAAGGCTTCTGTTTAGTTTTTATGGGAAGATATTCCCGTTTCCAACGAAGGCCTGAAAGGGCTCCAAATATCCACTTGCAGATACTGCAAAAAGACTCTTTCCAAACTGCTCCATGAAAAGGAAGGTTCAACTCTGTGAGTTGAATGCACACATCATAAAGGTGTTGCTAAGAATGCTTCTGTCTAGGTTGTACGTGAAGACATTTCCTTTTCCACCATAGGCATCAAAGCGCTACAAATGAACACTTGCAGATTCTACAAAAAGTGTTTCAAAACTGCTCTTTCGAAAGAAGTGTTCAACTTTGTGAGTTGAATTCATACTACACAAAGCAGTTTCACAGAACGCTTCTGTTTAGTTTTTATGGGAAGATATTCCTGTTTCCAACGATGGCCTGAAAGGGCTCCAAATATCCCCTTGCAGATACTGCAAAAACAGAGTTTCAAAATTGCTCTATCAAAAGGAAGGCTTATCTCTCTGAGTTGAATGCACACATCATGAGGAGGTTTCTGAGAATGCTTCTGCCTGGTTCATATGTGAAGATATTACGTTTTGCACCATAGGCCTCAAAGCGCTCCAAATGAACACTTGCAGATTCCACAAAAAGAGTGTTTCATAACGGCTGTAGCAAAGGAAAGATTCAACTCTGTGAGTTAAACACACACATCACAAAGCAGTTTGTGAGAATGTTTCTGTCCTGTTTTTATAGGAACATATTCCCGTTTCTAACAAAGGCCTGAAAGAGCTCCAAATATCCACTTGCAGATGCTTCAAAAAGACTCTTTCCAAAACTCTCCATGAAAAGCAAGGTTCATCTCTGTGAGGTGAATGCACACATCATAAAGAAGCTTCAAAGAATGCTTCTGTCTAGGTTTTATGTGAAGATATTTCCTTTTGTACCATAGGCCTCAAAGCGCTCCAAATGAAAACTTGCAGATTCTACAAAAAGAGTGTTTCAAAACTGCTCTTTCAAAAGAAGTGTTCAACTCTGTCAGTTGGATTTATACTACACAAAGCAGTTTCACAGAACGCTTCTGTTTAGTTTTTATGCGAAGATATTCCCGTTTCCAACGAAGGCCTGAAAGGGCTCCAAATATCCACTTGCAGATGCTGCAAAAACAGAGTTTCAAAACTGCTCTATGAAAAGGAAGGCTTCTCTCTCCGAGTTGAATGCAGACATCATAAAGAGGTTTCTGAGAATGCTTCTGCCTGGTTTAAGTGAAGATATTTCCTTTTCCACCATAGGCCACAAAGCGCTCCAAACGAACACTTGCAGATTCTACAAAAAGAGTGTTTCAAAACTGCTCTTTCAAAACAAGTGTTCAACTCTGTGAGTTGGATTCATACTACACAAAGCAGTTTCACAGAACGCTTCTGTTTAGTTTTTATGGGAAGATATTCCCGTTTCCAACGAAGGCCTGAAAGGGCTCCAAATATCCACTTGCAGATGCTGCAAAAACAGAGTTTCAAAACTGCTCTATCAAAAGGAAGGCTTCTCTCTCCGAGTTGAATGCGCACATCATAAAGAAGTTTCTGAGAATGCTTCTGCCTGGTTTATAAGTGAAGATATATCCTTTTCCACAATAGGCCTCAATGCGCTCCAAATGAACACTTGCAGATTCTACAAAAAGAGTGTTTCAAAACTGCTCTTTCAAAAGAAGTGTTCAAATCTGTGAGTTGGATTCATACTACACAAGTCAGTCTCACAGAACGCTTCTGTTTAGTTTTTATGGGAAGATATCCCCGTTTCCAACGAAGGCCTGAAAGGGCTCCAAACATCCACTTGCAGATTCTGCAAAAACAGAGTTTCAAAACTGCTCTATCAAAAGGAAGGCTTATCTCTCTGAGTTGAATGCACACATCATAAAGAGGTTTCTGAGAATGCTTCTGCCTGGTTCATATGTGAAGATATTTCCTTTTTCACCATAGGCCTCAAAGCGCTCCAAATGAACACTTGCAAATTCTACAAAAAGAGTGTTTCATAACTGCTCTAGCAAAGGAAAGGTTCAACTATGTGAGTTAAACACACACATCACAAAGCAGTTTGTGAGAATTCTCCTGTCCAGTTTCTATGGGAAGATATTCCCGT
Source organism: Pongo abelii (assembly GCF_028885655.2). NCBI lineage: Eukaryota > Metazoa > Chordata > Mammalia > Primates > Hominidae > Pongo > Pongo abelii. The sequence continues at coordinate 32,392,511 of NC_072005.2, read as the reverse complement.
TTCTAACAAAGGCCCGAAAGAGCTCCAAACATCCACTTGCAGATGCTGCAAAAAGACTCTTTCCAAACCTCTCCATGAAAAGGAAGGTTGAACTCTGTGAGTTGAATGCACACATCATAAAGAAGTTTCAAAGAATGCTTCTGTCTTGGTTTTATGTGAAGATATTTCCTTTTCCACCATAGACCTCAAAGCGCTCCAAATGAAAACTTGCAGATTCTACAAAAAGAGTGTTTCAAAACTGCTCTTTCAAAAGAAGTGTTCAACTCTGTGAGTTGGATTCATACTACACAAAGCAGTTTCACAGAACGCTTCTGTTTAGTTTTTATGGGAAGATATTCCCTTTTCCAACGAAGGCCTGAAAGGGCTCCAAATATCCACTTGCAGATGCTGCAATAACAGAGTTTCAAAACTGCTCTATCAAAAGGAAGGCTTCTCTCTCCGAGTTGAATGCAGACATCATAAAGAGGTTTCTGAGAATGCTTCTGCCTGGTTTAAGTGAAGATATTTCCTTTTCCAACATAGGCCTCAAAGCGCTCCAAACGAACACTTGCAGATTCTAGAAAAAGAGTGTTTCAAAACTGCTCTTTCAAAACAAGTGTTCAACTCTGTGAGTTGGATTCATACTACACAAAGCAGTTTCACAGAACGCTTCTGTGTAGTTTTTATGGGAAGATATTCCCGTTTCCAACGAAGGCCTGAAAGGGCTGCAAATATCCACTTGCAGATGCTGCAAAAAGACTCTTTCCAAACTGCTCCATGAAAAGGAAGGTTCAACTCTGTGAGTTGAATGCACACATCATAAAGAAGTTTCAAAGAATGCTTCTGTCTAGGTTTTATGTGAAGATATTTCCTTTTCCACCGTAGGCCTCAAAGTGCTCCAAATGAACACTTGCAGATTCTACAAAAAGAGTGTTTCAAAACTGCTCTTTCAAAAGAAGTGTTCAACTCTGTGAGTTGGATTCATACTACACAAAGCATTTTGACAGAACGCTTCTGTTTAGTTTTTATGGGAAGAAATTCCCGTTTCCAACGAAGGCCTGAAAGGGCTCCAAATATCCACTTGCAGATGCTGCAAAAAGACTCTTTCCAAACTGCTCCATGAAAAGGAAGGTTCAACTCTGTGAGTTGAATGCACACATCATAAAGAAGTTTCAAAGAATGCTTCTGTCTAGGTTTTATGTGAAGACATTTCCTTTTCCACCGTAGGCCTCAAAGTGCTCCAAATGAACACTTGCAGATTCTACAAAAAGAGTGTTTCAAAACTGCTCTTTCAAAAGAAGTGTTCAACTCTGTGAGTTGGATTCATACTACACAAAGCAGTTTCACAGAACGCTTCTGTTTAGTTTTTATGGGAAGATATTCCCGTTTCCAACGAAGGCCTGAAAGGGCTCCAAATATCCACTTGCAGATGCTGCAAAAACAGAGTTTCAAAACTGCTCTATCAAAAGGAAGGCTTCTCACTCCGAGTTGAATGCACACATCATAAAGATGTTTCTGAGAATGCTTCTGCCTGGTTTATAAGTGAAGATATATCCTTTTCCACAATAGACCTCAATGCGCTCCAAATGAACACTTGCAGATTCTACAAAAAGAGTGTTTCAAAACTGCTCTTTCAAAAGAAGTGCTCAACTCTGTGAGTTGGATTCATACTACACAAATCAGTTTCACAGAACGCTTCTGTTTAGTTTTTATGGGAAGATATCCCCGTTTCCAACGAAGGCCTGAAAGGGCTCCAAACATCCACTTGCAGGTTCTGCAAAAACAGAGTTTCAAAACTGCTCTATCAAAAGGAAGGCTTATCTCTCTGAGTTGAATGCACACATCATAAAGAGGTTTCTGAGAATGCTTCTGCCTGGTTCATATGTGAAGATATTTCCTTTTTCACCATAGGCCTCAAAGCGCTCCAAATGAACACTTGCAAATTCTACAAAAAGAGTGTTTCATAACTGCTCTAGCAAAGGAAAGGTTCAACTATGTGAGTTAAACACACACATCACAAAGCAGTTTCTGAGAATGCTCCTGTCCATGTTCTATGGGAAGATATTCCCGTTTCTAACAAAGGCCTGAAAGAGCTCCAAATATCCACTTGCAGATGCTGCAAAAAGACTCTTTCCAATCCTCTCCATGAAAAGGAAGGTTGAACTCTGTGAGTTGAATGCACACATCATAAAGAACTTTCAAAGAATGCTTCTGTCTAGGTTTTATGTGAAGATATTTCCTTTTCAACCATAGACCTCAAAGCGCTCCAAATGAAAACTTGCAGATTCTACAAAAAGAGTGTTTCAAAACTGCTCTTTCAAAAGAAGTGTTCAACTCTGTGAGTTGGATTCATACTAAACAAAGCAGTTTCACAGAACGCTTCTGTTTAGTTTTTATGGGAAGATATTCCCTTTTCCCACGAAGGCCTGAAAGGGCTCCAAATATCCACTTGCAGATGCTGCAATAACAGAGTTTCAAAACTGCTCTATCAAAAGGAAGGCTTCTCTCTCCGAGTTGAATGCAGACATCATAAAGAGGTTTCTGAGAATGCTTCTGCCTGGTTTAAGTGAAGATATTTCCTTTTCCAACATAGGCCTCACAGCCTCCAAACGAACACTTGCAGATTCTAGAAAAAGAGTGTTTCAAAACTGCTCTTTCAAAACAAGTGTTCAACTCTGTGAGTTGGATTCATACTACACAAAGCAGTTTCACATAACGCTTCTGTGTAGTTTTTATGGGAAGATATTCCCGTTTCCAACGAAGGCCTGAAAGGGCTCCAAATATCCACTTGCAGATGCTGCAAAAAGACTCTTTCCAAACTGCTCCATGAAAAGGAAGGTTCAACTCTGTGAGTTGAAGGAACACATCATAAAGAAGTTTCAAAGAATGCTTCTGTCTAGGTTTTATGTGAAGATATTTCCTTTTCCACCATAGGCCTCAAAGTGCTCCAAATGAACACTTGCAGATTCTACAAAAAGAGTGTTTCAAAACTGCTCTTTCAAAAGAAGTGTTCAACTCTGTGAGTTGGATTCATACTACACGAAGCAGTTTCACAGAACGCTTCTGTTTAGTTTTTATGGGAAGATATTCCCGTTTCCAACGAAGGCCTGAAAGGGCTCCAAATATCCACTTGCAGATGCTGCAAAAACAGAGTTTCAAAACTGCTCTATCAAAAGGAAGGCTTCTCTCTCCGAGTTGAATGCAGACATCATAAAGAGGTTTCTGAGAATGCTTCTGCCTGGTTTAAGTGAAGATATTTCCTTTTCCACCATAGGCCTCAAAGCGCTCCAAACGAACACTTGATGATTCTACAAAAAGAGTGTTTCAAAACTGCTCTTTCAAAACAAGTGTTCAACTCTGTGAGTTGGATTCATACTACACAAAGCAGTTTCACAGAACGCTTCTGTTTAGTTTTTATGGGAAGGTATTCCCGTTTCCAACGAAGGCCTGAAAGGGCTCAAAATATCCACTTGCAGATGCTGCAAAAAGACTCTTTCCAAACTGCTCCGTGAAAAGGAACTTTCAACTCTGTGAGTTGAAGGAACACATCACAAAGAAGTTTCAAAGAATGCTTCTGTCTAGGTTTTATGTGAAGATATTTCCTTTTCCAACATAGGCCTCAAAGTGCTCCAAATGAACACTTGCAGATTCTACAAAAAGAGTGTTTCAAAACTGCTCTTTCAAAGGAAGTGTTCAACTCTGTGAGTTGGATTCATACTACACAAAGCAGTTTCACAGAACGCTTCTGTTTAGTTTTTATGGGAAGATATTCCCGTTTCCAACGAAGGCCTGAAAGGGCTCCAAATATCCACTTGCAGATGCTGCAAAAAGACTCTTTCCAAACTGCTCCATGAAAAGGAAGGTTCAGCTCTGTGAGTTGAAGGCACACATCATAAAGAAGTTTCAAAGAATGCTTCTGTCTAGGTTTTATATGAAGATATTTCCTTTTCCACCATAGGCCTCAAAGTGCTCCAAATGAACACTTGCAGATTCTACAAAAAGAGTGTTTCAAAACTGCTCTTTCAAAAGAAGTATTCAACTCTGTGAGTTGGATTCATACTACACAAAGCAGTTTCACAGAACGCTTCTGTTTAGTTTTTATGGGAAGATATTCCCGTTTCCAACGAAGGCCTGAAAGGGCTCCAAATATCCACTTGCAGATGCTGCAAAAAGACTCTTTCCAAACTGCTCCATGAAAAGGAAGGTTCAACTCTGTGAGTTGAATGCACACATCATAAAGAAGTTTCAAAGAATGCTTCTTTCTAGGTTTTATGTGAAGATATTTCCTTTTACACCATAGGCCTCAAAGTGCTCCAAATGAACACTTGCAGATTCTACAAAAAGAGTGTTTCAAAACTGCTCTTTCAAAAGAAGTGTTCAACTCTGTGAGTTGGATTCATACTACACAAAGCAGTTTCACAGAACGCTTCTGTTTAGTTTTTATGGGAAGATATTCCGGTTTGCAACGAAGGCCTGAAAGGGCTCCAAATAATCTCTTGCAGATGCTGCAAAAACAGAGTTTCAAAACTGCTCTATCAAAAGGAAGGCTTCTCTCTCCGAGTTGAATGCACACATCATAAAGGGGTTTCTGAGAATGCTTCTGCCTGGTTTATAAGTGAAGATATTTCCTCTTCCACCATAGGCCTCAAAACGATCCAAATGAACACTTGCAGATTCTACAAAAAGAGTGTTTCAAAACTGCTCTTTCAAAGGAAGTGTTCAGCTCTGTGAGTTGGATTCATACTACACAAAGCAGTTTCACAGAACGCTTCTGTTTAGTTTTTATGGGAAGATATTCCCGTTTCCAACGAAGGCCTGAAACGGCTCCAAATATCCACTTGCAGATTCTGCAAAAACAGAGTTTCAGAAATGCTCTATGAAAAGGAAGGCTTATCTCTCCGAGTTCAATGCACACAACATAAAGAGGTTTCTGAGAATGCTTCTGCCTAGTTTATAAGTCAAGATATTTCCTTTTCTCCATAGGCCTCAAAGCGCTCCAAATGAACACATGCAGATTCTACAAAAAGTGTTTCAAAACTGTTCTTTCAAAAGAAGTGTTCACCTTTGTGAGTTGGATTCATACTACACAAAGCAGTTTCACAGAACGCTTCTGTTTAGTTTTTATGGGAAGATATTCCCGTTTCCAACGAAGGCCTGAAAGGGCTCCAAATATCCACTTGCAGATTCTGCAAAAACAGAGTTTAAAAACTGCTCTATCAAAAGGAAGGCTTACCTCTCTGAGTTGAATGCACACATCATAAAGAGGTTTCTGAGAATGCTTCTGCCTGGTTCATATGTGAAGATATTTCCTTTTGCACCATAGGCCTCAAAGCGCTCCAAATGAACACTTGCAGATTCTACAAAAAGAGTGTTTCATAACTGCTGTAGCAAAGGAAAGGTTCAACTCTGTGAGTTAAACACACACATCACAAAGCAGTTTGTGAGAATGCTTCTGTCCAGTTTTTATGGGAAGATATTCCCGTTTCTAACAAAGTCCTGAGGGAGCTCAAAATATCCACATGCAGATGCTGCAAAAAGACTCTTTCCAAACCTCTCCATGAAAAGCAAGGTTCAACTCTCTGAGTTGAATGCACACATCATAAGAAGTTTCAAAGAATGCTTCTGTCTAGGTTTTATGTGAAGATAATTTATTTTCCACCATACGCCTCAAAGCGCTCCAAATGAAAATTTGCAGATTCTACAAAAAGAGTGTTTCAAAACTGCTCTTTCAAAAGAAGTGTTCAACTCTCTGAGTTGAATGCACACATCATAAAGAAGTTTCAAATAATGCTTCTGTCTATGTTTTATGTGAATATATTTCCTTTTCCACCATAGGCCTCAAAGCGATTCAAATGAACACTTGCACATTCTACAAAAAGAGTGTTTCAAAACTGCTCTTTCAAAAGAAGTGTTCAACTCTGTGAGTTGGATTCATACTACACAAAGCAGTTTCACAGAACGCTTCTGCTTAGTTTTTATGGGAAGATATTCCCGTTTCCAACGAAGACCTGAAAGGGCTCCAAATATCCAATTTCAGATGCTGCAAAAAGACTCTTTCCAAACTGCTCCATGAAAAGGAAGGTTCAACTCTGTGAGTTGAATGCACACATCATAAAGAAGTTTCAAAGAATGCTTCTGTCTAGGTTTTATGTGAAGATATTTCCTTTTCCAACATAGGCCTCAAAGCGCTCCAAATGAACACTTGCAGATTCTACAAAAAGTGTTTCAAAACTGCTCTTTCGAAAGAAGTGTTCAACCTTGTGAGTTGGATTCATACTACACAAAGCAGTTTCACAGAACGCTTCAGTTTAGTTTTTATGGGAAGATATTCCCGTTTCCAACGATGGCCTGAAAGGGCTCCAAATAACCACTTGCAGATTCTGCAAAAACAGAGTTTCAAAATTGCTCTATCAAAAGGAAGGCTTATCTCTCTGAGTTGAATGCACACATCATGAGGAGGTTTCTGAGAATGCTTCTGCCTGGCTCATATGTGAAGATGTTTCCTTTTGCACCATAGGCCTCAAATCGCTCCAAATGAACACTTGCAGATTCCACAAAAAGAGTGTTTCATAACGGCTGTAGCAAAGGAAAGGTTCAACTCTGTGAGTTAAACACACACATCAAAAAGCAGTTTGTGAGAATGCTTCTGTCCAGTTTTTATGGGAAGATAATCCCGTTTCTAACAAAGGCCTGAAAGAGCTCCAAATATCCACTTGCAGATGCTGCAAAAAGACTCTTTCCAAACCTCTCCATGAAAAGCAAAGTTCAACTCTGTGAGGTGAAGGCACACATCATAAAGAAGTTTCAAAGAATGCTTCTGTCTAGGTTTTATGTGAAGATATTTCCTTTTCCACCATAGGCCTCAAAGCGCTCCAAATGAACACTTGCAGATTCTACAAAAAGAGGGTTTCAAAACTGCTCTTTCAAAAGAAGTGTTCAACTCTGTGAGTTGGATTCATACTACACAAAGCAGTTTCACAGAACGCTTCTGTTTAGTTTTTATGGGAAGATATTTCCCGTTTCCAACGAAGGCCTGAAAGGGCTCCATATATCCACTTGCAGATTCTGCAAAAACGGAGATTCAAAACTGCTCTATCAAAAGGAAGGCTTAACTCTCCGAGTTGAATGCACACATCATAAAGAGGTTTCTGAGAATGCTTCTGCCTGGTTTATAAGTGAAGATATTTCCTCTTCCACCGTAGGCCTCAAAACGATCCAAATGAACACTTGCAGATTCTACAAAAAGAGTGCTTCAAAACTGCTCTTTCAAAGGAAGTGTTCAACTCTGTGAGTTGGATTCATACTACACAAAGCAGTTTCACAGAACGCTTCTGTTTAGTTTTTATGGGAAGGTATTCCCGTTTCCAACGACGGCCTGAAACGGCTCCAAATATCCACTTGCAGATTCTGCAAAAACAGAGTTTCAGAACTGCTCTATCAAAAGGAAGGCTTATCTCTCCGAGTTGAATGCACACATCATAAAGAGGTTTCTGAGAATGCTTCTGCCTAGTTTATAAGTCAAGATATTTCCTTTTCCACCATAGGCCTCAAAGCGCTCCAAATGAACACTTGCAGATTCTACAAAAAGAGTGTTTCAAAACTGCTCTTTCAAAAGAAGTGTTCAACCCTGTGAGTTGGATTCATACTACACAAAGCGGTTTCACAGAAGGCTTCTGTTTAGTTTTTATGGGAAGATATTCCCGTTTCCAACGAAGGCCTGAAAGGGCTCCAAATATCCACTTGCAGATACTGCAAAAAGACTCTTTCCAAACTGCTCCATGAAAAGGAAGGTTCAACTCTGTGAGTTGAATGCACACATCATAAAGGTGTTGCTAAGAATGCTTCTGTCTAGGTTGTACGTGAAGATATTTCCTTTTCCACCATAGGCATCAAAGCGCTACAAATGAACACTTGCAGATTCTACAAAAAGTGTTTCAAAACTGCTCTTTCGAAAGAAGTGTTCAACTTTGTGAGTTGAATTCATACTACACAAAGCAGTTTCACAGAACGCTTCTGTTTAGTTTTTATGGGAAGATATTCCTGTTTCCAACGATGGCCTGAAAGGGCTCCAAATATCCCCTTGCAGATTCTGCAAAAACAGAGTTTCAAAATTGCTCTATCAAAAGGAAGGCTTATCTCTCTGAGTTGAATGCGCACATCATGAGGAGGTTTCTGAGAATGCTTCTGCCTGGTTCTAATGTGAAGATATTACGTTTTGCACCATAGGCCTCAAAGCGCTCCAAATGAACACTTGCAGATTCCACAAAAAGAGTGTTTCATAACGGCTGTAGCAAAGGAAAGATTCAACTCTGTGAGTTAAACACACACATCACAAAGCAGTTTGTGAGAATGTTTCTGTCCTGTTTTTATAGGAACATATTCCCGTTTCTAACAAAGGCCTGAAAGAGCTCCAAATATCCACTTGCAGATGCTTCAAAAAGACTCTTTCCAAAACTCTCCATGAAAAGCAAGGTTCAACTCTGTGAGGTGAATGCACACATCATAAAGAAGCTTCAAAGAATGCTTCTGTCTAGGTTTTATGTGAAGATATTTCCTTTTGTACCATAGGCCTCAAAGCGCTCCAAATGAAAACTTGCAGATTCTGCAAAAAGAGTGTTTCAAAACTGCTCTTTCAAAAGAAGTGTTCAACTCTGTCAGTTGGATTTATACTACACAAAGCAGTTTCACAGAACGCTTCTGTTTAGTTTTTATGCGAAGATATTCCCGTTTCCAACGAAGGCCTGAAAGGGCTCCAAATATCCACTTGCAGATGCTGCAAAAACAGAGTTTCAAAACTGCTCTATGAAAAGGAAGGCTTCTCTCTCCGAGTTGAATGCAGACATCATAAAGAGGTTTCTGAGAATGCTTCTGCCTGGTTTAAGTGAAGATATTTCCTTTTCCACCATAGGCCACAAAGCGCTCCAAACGAACACTTGCAGATTCTACAAAAAGAGTGTTTCAAAACTGCTCTTTCAAAACAAGTGTTCAACTCTGTGAGTTGGATTCATACTACACAAAGCAGTTTCACAGAACGCTTCTGTTTAGTTTTTATGGGAAGATATTCCCGTTTCCAACGAAGGCCTGAAAGGGCTCCAAATATCCACTTGCAGATGCTGCAAAAACAGAGTTTCAAAACTGCTCTATCAAAAGGAAGGCTTCTCTCTCCGAGTTGAATGCGCACATCATAAAGAAGTTTCTGAGAATGCTTCTGCCTGGTTTATAAGTGAAGATATATCCTTTTCCACAATAGGCCTCAATGCGCTCCAAATGAACACTTGCAGATTCTACAAAAAGAGTGTTTCAAAACTGCTCTTTCAAAAGAAGTGTTCAAATCTGTGAGTTGGATTCATACTACACAAGTCAGTCTCACAGAACGCTTCTGTTTAGTTTTTATGGGAAGATATCCCCGTTTCCAACGAAGGCCTGAAAGGGCTCCAAACATCCACTTGCAGATTCTGCAAAAACAGAGTTTCAAAACTGCTCTATCAAAAGGAAGGCTTATCTCTCTGAGTTGAATGCACACATCATAAAGAGGTTTCTGAGAATGCTTCTGCCTGGTTCATATGTGAAGATATTTCCTTTTTCACCATAGGCCTCAAAGCGCTCCAAATGAACACTTGCAAATTCTACAAAAAGAGTGTTTCATAACTGCTCTAGCAAAGGAAAGGTTCAACTATGTGAGTTAAACACACACATCACAAAGCAGTTTGTGAGAATTCTCCTGTCCAGTTTCTATGGGAAGATATTCCCGTTTCTAACAAAGGCCCGAAAGAGCTCCAAACATCCACTTGCAGATGCTGCAAAAAGACTCTTTCCAAACCTCTCCATGAAAAGGAAGGTTGAACTCTGTGAGTTGAATGCACACATCATAAAGAAGTTTCAAAGAATGCTTCTGTCTTGGTTTTATGTGAAGATATTTCCTTTTCCACCATAGACCTCAAAGCGCTCCAAATGAAAACTTGCAGATTCTACAAAAAGAGTGTTTCAAAACTGCTCTTTCAAAAGAAGTGTTCAACTCTGTGAGTTGGATTCATACTACACAAAGCAGTTTCACAGAACGCTTCTGTTTAGTTTTTATGGGAAGATATTCCCTTTTCCAACGAAGGCCTGAAAGGGCTCCAAATATCCACTTGCAGATGCTGCAATAACAGAGTTTCAAAACTGCTCTATCAAAAGGAAGGCTTCTCTCTCCGAGTTGAATGCAGACATCATAAACAGGTTTCTGAGAATGCTTCTGCCTGGTTTAAGTGAAGATATTTCCTTTTCCAACATAGGCCTCAAAGCGCTCCAAACGAACACTTGCAGATTCTAGAAAAAGAGTGTTTCAAAACTGCTCTTTCAAAACAAGTGTTCAACTCTGTGAGTTGGATTCATACTACACAAAGCAGTTTCACAGAACGCTTCTGTGTAGTTTTTATGGGAAGATATTCCCGTTTCCAACGAAGGCCTGAAAGGGCTCCAAATATCCACTTGCAGATGCTGCAAAAAGACTCTTTCCAAACTGCTCCATGAAAAGGAAGGTTCAACTCTGTGAGTTGAATGCACACATCATAAAGAAGTTTCAAAGAATGCTTCTGTCTAGGTTTTATGTGAAGATATTTCCTTTTCCACCGTAGGCCTCAAAGTGCTCCAAATGAACACTTGCAGATTCTACAAAAAGAGTGTTTCAAAACTGCTCTTTCAAAAGAAGTGTTCAACTCTGTGAGTTGGATTCATACTACACAAAGCATTTTCACAGAACGCTTCTGTTTAGTTTTTATGGGAAGAAATTCCCGTTTCCAACGAAGGCCTGAAAGGGCTCCAAATATCCACTTGCAGATGCTACAAAAAGACTCTTTCCAAACTGCTCCATGAAAAGGAAGGTTCAACTCTGTGAGTTGAATGCACACATCATAAAGAAGTTTCAAAGAATGCTTCTGTCTAGGTTTTATGTGAAGACATTTCCTTTTCCACCGTAGGCCTCAAAGTGCTCCAAATGAACACTTGCAGATTCTACAAAAAGAGTGTTTCAAAACTGCTCTTTCAAAAGAAGTGTTCAACTCTGTGAGTTGGATTCATACTACACAAAGCAGTTTCACAGAACGCTTCTGTTTAGTTTTTATGGGAAGATATTCCCGTTTCCAACGAAGGCCTGAAAGGGCTCCAAATATCCACTTGCAGATGCTGCAAAAACAGAGTTTCAAAACTGCTCTATCAAAAGGAAGGCTTCTCTCTCCGAGTTGAATGCACACATCATAAAGATGTTTCTGAGAATGCTTCTGCCTGGTTTATAAGTGAAGATATATCCTTTTCCACAATAGGCCTCAATGCGCTCCAAATGAACACTTGCAGATTCTACAAAAAGAGTGTTTCAAAACTGCTCTTTCAAAAGAAGTGCTCAACTCTGTGAGTTGGATTCATACTACACAAGTCAGTTTCACAGAACGCTTCTGTTTAGTTTTTATGGGAAGATATCCCCGTTTCCAACGAAGGCCTGAAAGGGCTCCAAACATCCACTTGCAGATTCTGCAAAAACAGAGTTTCAAAACTGCTCTATCAAAAGGAAGGCTTATCTCTCTGAGTTGAATGCACACATCATAAAGAGGTTTCTGAGAATGCTTCTGCCTGGTTCATATGTGAAGATATTTCCTTTTTCACCATAGGCCTCAAAGCGCTCCAAATGAACACTTGCAAATTCTACAAAAAGAGTGTTTCATAACTGCTCTAGCAAAGGAAAGGTTCAACTATGTGAGTTAAACACACACATCACAAAGCAGTTTCTGAGAATGCTCCTGTCCATGTTCTATGGGAAGATATTCCCGTTTCTAACAAAGGCCTGAAAGAGCTCCAAATATCCACTTGCAGATGCTGCAAAAAGACTCTTTCCAATCCTCTCCATGAAAAGGAAGGTTGAACTCTGTGAGTTGAATGCACACATCATAAAGAAGTTTCAAAGAATGCTTCTGTCTAGGTTTCATGTGAAGATATTTCCTTTTCCACCATAGACTTCAAAGCGCTCCAAATGAAAACTTGCAGATTCTACAAAAAGAGTGTTTCAAAACTGCTCTTTCAAAAGAAGTGTTCAACTCTGTGAGTTGGATTCATACTACACAAAGCAGTTTCACAGAACGCTTCTGTTTAGTTTTTATGGGAAGATATTCCCTTTTCCCACGAAGGCCTGAAAGGGCTCCAAATATCCACTTGCAGATGCTGCAATAACAGAGTTTCAAAACTGCTCTATCAAAAGGAAGGCTTCTCTCTCCGAGTTGAATGCAGACATCATAAAGAGGTTTCTGAGAATGCTTCTGCCTGGTTTAAGTGAAGATATTTCCTTTTCCAACATAGGCCTCAAAGCCTCCAAACGAACACTTGCAGATTCTAGAAAAAGAGTGTTTCAAAACTGCTCTTTCAAAACAAGTGTTCAACTCTGTGAGTTGGATTCATACTACACAAAGCAGTTTCACATAACGCTTCTGTGTAGTTTTTATGGGAAGATATTCCCGTTTCCAACGAAGGCCTGAAAGGGCTCCAAATATCCACTTGCAGATGCTGCAAAAAGACTCTTTCCAAACTGCTCCATGAAAAGGAAGGTTCAACTCTGTGAGTTGAAGGAACACATCATAAAGAAGTTTCAAAGAATGCTTCTGTCTAGGTTTTATGTGAAGATATTTCCTTTTCCACCATAGGCCTCAATGTGCTCCAAATGAACACTTGCAGATTCTACAAAAAGAGTGTTTCAAAACTCCTCTTTCAAAAGAAGTGTTCAACTCTGTGAGTTGGATTCATACTACACAAAGCAGTTTCACAGAACGCTTCTGTTTAGTTTTTATTGGAAGATATTCCCGTTTCCAACGAAGGCCTGAAAGGGCTCCAAATATCCACTTGCAGATGCTGCAAAAAGACTCTTTCCAAACTGCTCCATGAAAAGGAAGGTTCAACTCTGTGAGTTGAATGCACACATCATAAAGAAGTTTCAAAGAATGCTTCTGTCTAGGTTTTATGTGAAGATATTTCCTTTTCCACCATAGGCCTCAAAGTGCTCCAGATGAACACTTGCAGATTCTACAAAAAGAGTGTTTCAAAACTGCTCTTTCAAAAGAAGTGTTCAACTCTGTGAGTTGGATTCATACTACACAAAGCAGTTTCACAGAACGCTTCTGTTTAGTTTTTATGGGAAGATATTCCCGTTTCCAACGAAGGCCTGAAAGGGCTCCCAATATCCACTTGCAGATGCTGCAAAAACAGAGTTTCAAAACTGCTCTATCAAAAGGAAGGCTTCTCTCTCCGAGTTGAATGCACACATCATAAAGAGGTTTCTGAGAATGCTTCTGCCTGGTTTATAAGTGAAGATATTTCCTTTTCCACAATAGGCCTCAATGTGCTCCAAATGAACACTTGCAGATTCTAAAAAAGAGTGTTTCAAAACTGCTCTTTCAAAAGAAGTGTTCAACTCTGTGAGTTGGATTCATACTACACAAAGCAGTTTCACAGAACGCTTCTGTTTAGTTTTTATGGGAAGATATTCCCGTTTCCAACGAAGGCCTGAAAGGCTCCAAATATCCACTTGCAGATGCTGCAAAAAGAGTCTTTCCAAACTGCTCCGTGAAAAGGAAGGTTCAACTCTGTGAGGTGAAGGCACACATCATAAAGAAGTTTCAAAGAATGCTTCTGTCTAGGTTTTATTTGAAGATATTTCCTTTTGCACCGTAGGCCTCAAAGCGCTCCAAATGAACACTTGCAGATTCTACAAAAAGAGTGTTTCAAAACTGCTCTTTCTAAAGAAGTGTTCAACTCTGTGAGTTGGATTCATACTACACAAAGCAGTTTCACAGAACGCTTCTGTTTAGTTTTTATGGGAAGATATTCCCGTTTCCAACGAAAGCCTGAAAGGGCTCCAACTATCCACTTGCAGATTCTGCAAAAACAGAGTTTCAAAACTGCTCTATCAAAAGGAAGGCTTATCTCTCTGTGTTGAATGCACACATCATAAAGTGGTTTCTGAGAATGCTTCTGCCTTGTTCATATGTGAAGATATTTCAATTTCCACCATAGGCCTCAAATCGCTCCAAATGAACGCTTGCAAATTCTACAAAAAGAGTGTTTCATAACTGCTCTAGCAAAGGAAAGGTTCAACTATGTGAGTTAAACACACACATCACAAAGCAGTTTGTGAGAATGCTTCTGTCCAGTTTTTATGGGAAGATATTCCCGTTTCTAACAAAGGCCTGAAAGAGCTCCCAATATCCACTTGCAGATGCTGCAAAAAGACTCTTTCCAATCCGCTCCATGAAAAGGAAGGTTCAACTCTGTGAGTTGAATGCACACATCATAAAGAAGTTTCAAAGAATGCTTCTGTCTAGGTTTTATGTGAAGATATTTCCTTTTCCACCATAGGCCTCAAAGCGCTCCAAATGAACACTTGCAGATTCTACAAAAAGAGTGTTTCAAAACTACTCTTTCAAAAGAAGTGTTCAACTCTGTGAGTTGGATTCGTACTACACAAAGCAGTTTCACAGAACGCTTCTGCTTAGTTTTTATGGGAAGATATTCCCGTTTCCAACGAAGGCCTGTAAGGGCTCCAAATATCCACTTGCAGATGCTGCAATAACAGAGTTTCAAAACTGCTCTATCAAAAGGAAGGCTTCTCTCTCCGAGTTGAATGCACACATCATAAAGAGGTTTACGAGAATGATTCTGCCCGGTTTATAAGTGAAGATATTTCCTTTTCCACTATAGGCCTCAATGCGCTCCAAACGAACACTTGCAGATTTTACAAAAAGAGTGTTTCAAAACTGCTCTTTCAAAAGAAGTGTTCAACTCTGTGAGTTGGATTCATACTACACAAAGCAGTTTCACAGAACGCTTCCGTTTAGTTTTTATGGGAAGATATTCCCGTTTCCAACGAAGGCCTGAAAGGGCTCCAAATATCCACTTGCAGATGCTACAAAAAGACTCTTTCCAAACTACTCCTTGAAAAGGAAGGTTCAACTCTGTGAGTTGAAGGCACACATCATAAAGAAGTTTCAAAGAATGCTTCTGTCTAGGTTTTATGTGAAGATATTTCCTTTTCCACCATAGGCCTCAAAGCGCTCCAAATGAACACTTGCAGATTCTACAAAAAGAGTGTTTCAAAACTGCTCTTTCAAAAGAAGTGTTCAACTCTGTGAGTTGGATTCACACTACACAAAGCCGTTTCACAGAACGCTTCTGTTTAGTTTTTATGGGAATATATTCCCGTTTCCAATGAAGGCCTGAAAGGGCTCCAAACATCCACTTGCAGATGCTGCAAAAACAGAGTTTCAAAACTGCTCTATCAAAAGGAAGGCTTATCTCTCTGAGTTGAATGCACACATCATAAAGAGGTTTCTGAGAATGCTTCTGCCTGGTTCATATGTGAAGATATTTCCTTTTGCACCATAGGCCTCAAAGCGCTCCAAATGAACACTTGCAGATTTTACAAAAAGAGTGTTTCATAACTGCTGTAGCAAAGGAAAGGTTCAACTCTGTGGGTTAAACACACACATCACAAAGCAGTTTGTGAGAATGCTTCTGTCCAGTTTTTATGGGAAGATATTCCCGTTTCTAACAAAGTCCTGAAGGAGCTCCAAATATCCACTGGCAGATGCTGCAAAAAGACTCTTTCCAAACCTCTCCATGAAAAGCAAGGTTCAACTCTCTGAGTTGAATGCACACATCATAAGAAGTTTCAAAGAATGCTTCTGTCTAGGTTTTATGTGAAGATAATTCCTTTTCCACCATACGCCTCAAAGCGCTCCAAATGAAAACTTGCAGATTCTACAAAAAGAGTGTTTCAAAACTGCTCTTTCAAAAGAAGTGTTCAACTCTCTGAGTTGAATGAACACATCATAAAGAAGTTTCAAATAATGCTTCTGTCTATGTTTTATGTGAAGATATTTCCTTTTCCACCATAGGCCTCAAAGCGATCCAAATGAACACTTGCAGATTCTACAAAAAGAGTGTTTCAAAACTGCTCTTTCAAAAGAAGTGTTCAACTCTGTGAGTTGGATTCATACTACACAAAGCAGTTTCACAGAACGCTTCTGCTTAGTTTTTATGGGAAGATATTCCCGTTTCCAACGAAGGCCTGAAAGGGCTCCAAATATCCAATTGCAGATGCTGCAAAAAGACTCTTTCCAAACTGCTCCATGAAAAGGAAGGTTCAACACTGTGAGTTGAATGCACACATCATACAGAAGTTTCAAAGAATGCTTCTGTCTAGGTTTTATGTGAAGATATTTCCTTTTCCACCATAGGCCTAAAAGCGCTCCAAATGAACACTTGCAGATTCTACAAAAAGTGTTTCAAAACTGCTCTTTCGAAAGAAGTGTTCAACTTTGTGAGTTGGATTCATACTACACAAAGCAGTTTCACAGAACGCTTCAGTTTAGTTTTTATGGGAAGATATTCCCGTTTCCAACGATGGCCTGAAAGGGCCCCAAATATCCACTTGCAGATTCTGCAAAAACAGAGTTTCAAAATTGCTCTATCAAAAGGAAGGCTTATCTCTCTGAGTTGAATGCACACATCATGAGGAGGTTTCTGAGAATGCTTCTGCCTGGTTCATATGTGAAGATATTTCCTTTTGCACCATAGGCCTCAAATCGCTCCAAATGAACACTTGCAGATTCCACAAAAAGAGTGTTTCATAACGGCTGTAGCAAAGGAAAGGTTCAACTCTGTGAGTTAAACACACACATCACAAAGCAGTTTGTGAGAATGCTTCTGTCCAGTTTTTATAGGAAGATATTCCCGTTTCTAACAAAGGCCTGAAAGAGCTCCAAATATCCACTTGCAGATGCTGCATAAAGACTCTTTCCAAAACTCTCCATGAAAAGCAAGGTTCAACTCTGTGATGTGAATGCACACATCATAAAGAAGTTTCAAAGAATGCTTCTGTCTAGGTTTTATGTGAAGATATTTCCTTTTCCACCATAGACCTCAAAGCGCTCCAAATGAAAACTTGCAGATTCTACAAAAAGAGTGTTTCAAAACTGCTCTTTCAAAAGAAGTGTTCAACTCTGTGAGTTGGATTCATACTACACAAAGCAGTTTCACAGAACGCTTCTGTTTAGTTTTTATGGGAAGGTATTCCCGTTTCCAACGAAGGCCTGAAAGGGCTCAAAATATCCACTTGCAGATGCTGCAAAAAGACTCTTTCCAAACTGCTCCATGAAAAGGAAGGTTCAACTCTGTGAGTTGAAGGAACACATCACAAAGAAGTTTTAAAGAATGCTTCTGTCTAGGTTTTATGTGAAGATATTTCCTTTTCCACCATAGGCCTCAAAGTGCTCCAAATGAACACTTGCAGATTCTACAAAAAGAGTGTTTCAAAACTCCTCTTTCAAAAGAAGTGTTCAACACTGTGAGTTGGATTCATACTACACAAAGCAGTTTCACAGAACGCTTCTGTTTAGTTTTTATGGGAAAGTATTCCCGTTTCCAACGAAGGCCTGAAAGGGCTCCAAATATCCACTTGCAGATGCTGCAAAAAGACTCTTTCCAAACTGATCCATGAAAAGGAAGGTTCAACTCTGTGAGTTGAATGCACACATCATAAAGAAGTTTCAAAGAATGCTTCTGTCTAGGTTTTATGTGAAGATATTTCCTTTTCCACCATAGGCCTCAAAGTGCTCCAAATGAACACTTGCAGATTCTACAAAAAGAGTGTTTCAAAACTGCTCTTTCAAAAGAAGTGTTCAACTCTGTGAGTTGGATTCATACTACACAAAGCAGTTTCACAGAACGCTTCTGTTTAGTTTTTATGGGAAGATATTTCCCGTTTCCAACGAAGGCCTGAAAGGGCTCCAAATATCCACTTGCAGATGCTGCAAAAACAGAGTTTCAAACCTGCTCTATCAAAAGGAAGGCTTCTCTCCCCGAGTTGAATGCACACATCATAAAGAGGTTTCTGAGAATGCTTCTGCCTGGTTTATAAGTGAAGATATTTCCTTTTCCACAATAGGCCTCAAGGTGCTCCAAATGAACACTTGCAGATTCTACAAAAAGAGTGTTTCAAAACTGCTCTTTCAAAAGAAGTGTTCAACTCTGTGAGTTGGATTCATACTACACAAAGCAGTTTCACAGAACGCTTCTGTTTAGTTTTTATGGGAAGATATTCCCGTTTCCAACGAAGGCCTGAAAGGGCTCCAAATATCCACTTGCAGATGCTGCAAAAAGACTCTTTCCAAACTGCTCCGTGAAAAGGAAGGTTCAACTCTGTGAGGTGAAGGCACACATCATAAAGAAGTTTCAAAGAATGCTTCTGTCTAGGTTTTATGTGAAGATATTTCCTTTTCCACCGTAGGCCTCAAAGCGCTCCAAATGAACACTTGCAGATTCTACAAAAAGAGTGTTTCAAAACTGCTCTTTCTAAAGAAGTGTTCAACTCTGTGAGTTGGATTCATACTACACAAAGCAGTTTCACAGAACGCTTCTGTTTAGTTTTTATGGGAAGATATTCCCGTTTCCAACGAAGGCCTGAAAGGGCTCCAAATATCCACTTGCAGATTCTGCAAAAACAGAGTTTCAAAACTGCTCTATCAAAAGGAAGGCTTATCTCTCTGAGTTGAATGCACACATCATAAAGAGGTTTCTGAGAATGCTTCTGCCTGGTTGATATGTGAAGATATTTCAACTTCCACCATAGGCCTCAAATCGCTCCAAATGAACACTTGCAAATTCTACAAAAAGAGTGTTTCATAACTGCTCTAGCAAAGGAAAGGTTCAACTATGTGAGTTAAACACACATATCACAAAGCAGTTTTAGAGAATGCTTCTGTCCAGTTTTTATGGGAAGATATACCCGTTTCTAACAAAGGCCTGAAAGAGCTCCAAATAACCACTTGCAGATGCTGCAAAAAGACTCTTTCCAAACCGCTCCATGAAAAGGAAGGTTCAACTCTGTGAGTTGAATGCACACATCATAAAGAAGTTTCAAAGAATGCTTCTGTCTAGGTTTTATGTGAAGATATTTCCTTTTCCACCATAGGCCTCAAAGCGCTCCAAATGAACACTTGCCGATTCTACAAAAAGAGTGTTTCAAAACTGCTCTTTCAAAAGAAGTGTTCAACTCTCTGAGTTGTATTCATACTACACAAAGCAGTTTCACAGAACGCTTCTGTTTAGTTTTTATGGGAAGATATCCCCGTTTCCAACGAAGGCCTGAAAGGGCTCCAAACATCCACTTGCAGATTCTGCAAAAACAGAGTTTCAAAACTGCTCTATCAAAAGGAACGCTTATCTCTCTGAGTTGAATGCACACATCATAAAGAGGTTTCTGAGAATGCTTCTGCCTGGTTCATATGTGAAGATATTTCCTTTTTCACCATAGGCCTCAAAGCGCTCCAAATGAACACTTGCAAACTCTACAAAAAGAGTGTTTCTTAACTGCTCTAGCAAAGGAAAGGTTCAACTATGTGAGTTAAACACACACATCACAAAGCAGTTTGTGAGAATGCTCCTGTCCAGTTTCTATGGGAAGATATTCCCGTTTCTAACAAAGGCCTGAAAGAGCTCCAAATATCGACTTGCAGATGGTGCAAAAAGACTCTTTCCAAACCTCTCCATGAAAAGGAAGGTTGAACTCTGTGAGTTGAATGCACACATCATAAAGAAGTTTCAAAGAATGCTTCTGTCTAGGTTTTATATGAAGATATTTCCTTTTCCACCATAGACCTCAAAGCGCTCCAAATGAAAACTTGCAGATTCTACAAAAAGAGTGTTTCAAAACTGCTCTTTCCAAAGAAGTGTTCAACTCTGTTAGTTGGATTCATACTACAAAAAGCAGTTTCACAGAACGCTTCTGTTTAGTTTTTATGGGAAGATATTCCCGTTTCCAACGAAGGCCTGAAAGGGCTCCAAATATCCACTTGCAGATGCTACAAAAAGACTCTTTCCAAACTACTTCATGAAAAGGAAGGTTCAACTCTGTGAGTTGAAGGCACACATCATAAAGAAGTTTCAAAGAATGCTTCTGTCTAGGTTTTATGTGAAGATATTTCCTTTTCCACCATAGGCCTCAAAGCGCTCCAAATGAACACTTGCAGATTCTACAAAAAGAGTGTTTCAAAACTGCTCTTTCAAAAGAAGTGTTCAACTCTGTGAGTTGGATTCATACTACACAAAGCAGTTTCACAGAACGCTTCTGTTTAGTTTTTATGGGAAGATATTCCCGTTTCCAACGAAGGCCTGAAAGGGCTCCAAATATCCACTTGCAGATTCTGCAAAAACAGAGTTTCAAAACTGCTCTATCAAAAGGAAGGCTTATCTCTCTGAGTTGAATGCACACATCATAAAGAGGTTTCTGAGAATCCTTCTGCCTGGTTCATAAGTGAAGATATTTCCTTTTTCAACATAGGCCTCAGAGCGCTCCAAATGAACACTTGCAAATTCTACAAAAAGAGTGTTTCATAACTGCTCTAGCAAAGGAAGGGTTCAACTTTGTGAGTTAAACACACACATCACAAAGCAGTTTGTGAGAATGCTCCTGTCCAGTTTCTATGGGAAGATATTCCCGTTTCTAACAAAGGCCTGTAAGAGCTCCAAATATCCACTTGCAGATGCTGCAAAAAGACTCTTTCCAAACCTCCCTATGAAAAGGAAGGTTGAACTCTGTGAGTTGAATGCACACATCATAAAGAAGTTTCAAAGAATGCTTCTGTCTAGGTTTCATGTGAAGATATTTCCTTTTCCACCTTAGACCTCAAAGCGCTCCAAATGAAAACTTGCAGATTCTACAAAAAGAGTGCTTCAAAACTGCTCTTTCAAAAGAAGTGTTCAACTCTGTGAGTTGGATTCATACTACACAAAGCAGTTTCACAGAACGCTTCTGTTTAGTTTTTATGGGAAGATATTCCCGTTTCCAAAGAAGGCCTGAAAGGGCTCCAAATATCCACTTGCAGATGCTGCAATAACAGAGTTTCAAAACTGCTCTACCAAAAGGAAGGCTTCTCTCTCCAAGTTGAATGCAGACATCATAAAGGGGTTTCTGAGAATGCTTCTGCCTGGTTGATATGTGAAGATATTTCAACTTCCACCATAGGCCTCAAATCGCTCCAAATGAACACTTGCAAATTCTACAAAAAGAGTGTTTCATAACTGCTCTAGCAAAGGAAAGGTTCAACTATGTGAGTTAAACACACACATCACAAAGCAGTTTTTGAGAATGCTTCTGTCCAGTTTTTATGGGAAGATATTCCCGTTTCTAACAAAGGCATGAAAGAGCTCCAAATATCCACTTGCAGATGCTGCAAAAAGACTCTTTCCAAACCGCTCCATGAAAAGGAAGGTTCAACTCTGTGAGTTGAAGGAACACATCACAAAGAAGTTTTAAAGAATGCTTCTGTCTAGGTTTTATGTGAAGATATTTCCTTTTCCACCATAGGCCTCAAAGTGCTCCAAATGAACACTTGCAGATTCTACAAAAAGAGTGTTTCAAAACTCCTCTTTCAAAAGAAGTGTTCAACACTGTGAGTTGGATTCATACTACACAAAGCAGTTTCACAGAACGCTTCTGTTTAGTTTTTATGGGAAAGTATTCCCGTTTCCAACGAAGGCCTGAAAGGGCTCCAAATATCCACTTGCAGATGCTGCAAAAAGACTCTTTCCAAACTGATCCATGAAAAGGAAGGTTCAACTCTGTGAGTTGAATGCACACATCATAAAGAAGTTTCAAAGAATGCTTCTGTCTAGGTTTTATGTGAAGATATTTCCTTTTCCACCATAGGCCTCAAAGTGCTCCAAATGAACACTTGCAGATTCTACAAAAAGAGTGTTTCAAAACTGCTCTTTCAAAAGAAGTGTTCAACTCTGTGAGTTGGATTCATACTACACAAAGCAGTTTCACAGAACGCTTCTGTTTAGTTTTTATGGGAAGATATTTCCCGTTTCCAACGAAGGCCTGAAAGGGCTCCAAATATCCACTTGCAGATGCTGCAAAAACAGAGTTTCAAACCTGCTCTATCAAAAGGAAGGCTTCTCTCCCCGAGTTGAATGCACACATCATAAAGAGGTTTCTGAGAATGCTTCTGCCTGGTTTATAAGTGAAGATATTTCCTTTTCCACAATAGGCCTCAAGGTGCTCCAAATGAACACTTGCAGATTCTACAAAAAGAGTGTTTCAAAACTGCTCTTTCAAAAGAAGTGTTCAACTCTGTGAGTTGGATTCATACTACACAAAGCAGTTTCACAGAACGCTTCTGTTTAGTTTTTATGGGAAGATATTCCCGTTTCCAACGAAGGCCTGAAAGGGCTCCAAATATCCACTTGCAGATGCTGCAAAAAGACTCTTTCCAAACTGCTCCGTGAAAAGGAAGGTTCAACTCTGTGAGGTGAAGGCACACATCATAAAGAAGTTTCAAAGAATGCTTCTGTCTAGGTTTTATGTGAAGATATTTCCTTTTCCACCGTAGGCCTCAAAGCGCTCCAAATGAACACTTGCAGATTCTACAAAAAGAGTGTTTCAAAACTGCTCTTTCTAAAGAAGTGTTCAACTCTGTGAGTTGGATTCATACTACACAAAGCAGTTTCACAGAACGCTTCTGTTTAGTTTTTATGGGAAGATATTCCCGTTTCCAACGAAGGCCTGAAAGGGCTCCAAATATCCACTTGCAGATTCTGCAAAAACAGAGTTTCAAAACTGCTCTATCAAAAGGAAGGCTTATCTCTCTGAGTTGAATGCACACATCATAAAGAGGTTTCTGAGAATGCTTCTGCCTGGTTGATATGTGAAGATATTTCAACTTCCACCATAGGCCTCAAATCGCTCCAAATGAACACTTGCAAATTCTACAAAAAGAGTGTTTCATAACTGCTCTAGCAAAGGAAAGGTTCAACTATGTGAGTTAAACACACACATCACAAAGCAGTTTTAGAGAATGCTTCTGTCCAGTTTTTATGGGAAGATATACCCGTTTCTAACAAAGGCCTGAAAGAGCTCCAAATAACCACTTGCAGATGCTGCAAAAAGACTCTTTCCAAACCGCTCCATGAAAAGGAAGGTTCAACTCTGTGAGTTGAATGCACACATCATAAAGAAGTTTCAAAGAATGCTTCTGTCTAGGTTTTATGTGAAGATATTTCCTTTTCCACCATAGGCCTCAAAGCGCTCCAAATGAACACTTGCCGATTCTACAAAAAGAGTGTTTCAAAACTGCTCTTTCAAAAGAAGTGTTCAACTCTCTGAGTTGTATTCATACTACACAAAGCAGTTTCACAGAACGCTTCTGTTTAGTTTTTATGGGAAGATATCCCCGTTTCCAACGAAGGCCTGAAAGGGCTCCAAACATCCACTTGCAGATTCTGCAAAAACAGAGTTTCAAAACTGCTCTATCAAAAGGAACGCTTATCTCTCTGAGTTGAATGCACACATCATAAAGAGGTTTCTGAGAATGCTTCTGCCTGGTTCATATGTGAAGATATTTCCTTTTTCACCATAGGCCTCAAAGCGCTCCAAATGAACACTTGCAAACTCTACAAAAAGAGTGTTTCTTAACTGCTCTAGCAAAGGAAAGGTTCAACTATGTGAGTTAAACACACACATCACAAAGCAGTTTGTGAGAATGCTCCTGTCCAGTTTCTATGGGAAGATATTCCCGTTTCTAACAAAGGCCTGAAAGAGCTCCAAATATCGACTTGCAGATGGTGCAAAAAGACTCTTTCCAAACCTCTCCATGAAAAGGAAGGTTGAACTCTGTGAGTTGAATGCACACATCATAAAGAAGTTTCAAAGAATGCTTCTGTCTAGGTTTTATATGAAGATATTTCCTTTTCCACCATAGACCTCAAAGCGCTCCAAATGAAAACTTGCAGATTCTACAAAAAGAGTGTTTCAAAACTGCTCTTTCCAAAGAAGTGTTCAACTCTGTTAGTTGGATTCATACTACAAAAAGCAGTTTCACAGAACGCTTCTGTTTAGTTTTTATGGGAAGATATTCCCGTTTCCAACGAAGGCCTGAAAGGGCTCCAAATATCCACTTGCAGATGCTACAAAAAGACTCTTTCCAAACTACTTCATGAAAAGGAAGGTTCAACTCTGTGAGTTGAAGGCACACATCATAAAGAAGTTTCAAAGAATGCTTCTGTCTAGGTTTTATGTGAAGATATTTCCTTTTCCACCATAGGCCTCAAAGCGCTCCAAATGAACACTTGCAGATTCTACAAAAAGAGTGTTTCAAAACTGCTCTTTCAAAAGAAGTGTTCAACTCTGTGAGTTGGATTCATACTACACAAAGCAGTTTCACAGAACGCTTCTGTTTAGTTTTTATGGGAAGATATTCCCGTTTCCAACGAAGGCCTGAAAGGGCTCCAAATATCCACTTGCAGATTCTGCAAAAACAGAGTTTCAAAACTGCTCTATCAAAAGGAAGGCTTATCTCTCTGAGTTGAATGCACACATCATAAAGAGGTTTCTGAGAATCCTTCTGCCTGGTTCATAAGTGAAGATATTTCCTTTTTCAACATAGGCCTCAGAGCGCTCCAAATGAACACTTGCAAATTCTACAAAAAGAGTGTTTCATAACTGCTCTAGCAAAGGAAGGGTTCAACTTTGTGAGTTAAACACACACATCACAAAGCAGTTTGTGAGAATGCTCCTGTCCAGTTTCTATGGGAAGATATTCCCGTTTCTAACAAAGGCCTGTAAGAGCTCCAAATATCCACTTGCAGATGCTGCAAAAAGACTCTTTCCAAACCTCCCTATGAAAAGGAAGGTTGAACTCTGTGAGTTGAATGCACACATCATAAAGAAGTTTCAAAGAATGCTTCTGTCTAGGTTTCATGTGAAGATATTTCCTTTTCCACCATAGACCTCAAAGCGCTCCAAATGAAAACTTGCAGATTCTACAAAAAGAGTGCTTCAAAACTGCTCTTTCAAAAGAAGTGTTCAACTCTGTGAGTTGGATTCATACTACACAAAGCAGTTTCACAGAACGCTTCTGTTTAGTTTTTATGGGAAGATATTCCCGTTTCCAAAGAAGGCCTGAAAGGGCTCCAAATATCCACTTGCAGATGCTGCAATAACAGAGTTTCAAAACTGCTCTACCAAAAGGAAGGCTTCTCTCTCCAAGTTGAATGCAGACATCATAAAGGGGTTTCTGAGAATGCTTCTGCCTGGTTGATATGTGAAGATATTTCAACTTCCACCATAGGCCTCAAATCGCTCCAAATGAACACTTGCAAATTCTACAAAAAGAGTGTTTCATAACTGCTCTAGCAAAGGAAAGGTTCAACTATGTGAGTTAAACACACACATCACAAAGCAGTTTTTGAGAATGCTTCTGTCCAGTTTTTATGGGAAGATATTCCCGTTTCTAACAAAGGCATGAAAGAGCTCCAAATATCCACTTGCAGATGCTGCAAAAAGACTCTTTCCAAACCGCTCCATGAAAAGGAAGGTTCAACTCTGTGAGTTGAATGCACACATCATAAAGAAGTTTCAAAGAATGCTTCTGTCTAGGTTTTATGTGAAGATATTTCCTTTTCCACCATAGGCCTCAAAGTGCTCCAAATGAACACTTGCAGATTCTACAAAAAGAGTGTTTCAAAACTGCTCTTTCAAAAGAAGTGTTCAACTCTGTGAGTTGGATTCATACTACACAAAGCAGTTTCACAGAACGCTTCTGTGTAGTTTTTATGGGAAGATATTCCCGTTTCCAACGAAGGCCTGAAAGGGCTCCAAATATCCACTTGCAGATGCTGCAAAAAGACTCTTTCCAAACTGCTCCATGAAAAGGAAGGTTCAACTCTGTGAGTTGAATGCACACATCATAAAGAAGTTTCAAAGAATGCTTCTGTCTAGGTTTTATGTGAAGATATTTCCTTTTCCACCATAGGCCTCAAAGTGCTCCAAATGAACACTTGCAGATTCTACAAAAAGAGTGTTTCAAAACTGCTCTTTCAAAAGAAGTGTTCAACTCTGTGAGTTGGATTCATACTACACAAAGCAGTTTCACAGAACGCTTCTTTTTAATTTTTATGGGAAGAAATTCCCGTTTCCAACGAAGGCCTGAAAGGGCTCCAAGTATCCACTTGCAGATGCTGCAAAAACAGAGTTTCAAAACTGCTCTATTAAAAGGAAGGCTTCTCTCCCCGAGTTGAATGCACACATCATAAAGAGGTTTCTGAGAATGCTTCTGCCTGGTTTATAAGTGAAGATATTTCCTTTTCCACAATAGGCCTCAATGTGCTCCAAATGAACACTTGCAGATTCTACAAAAAGAGTGTTTCAAAACTGCTCTTTCAAAAGAAGTGTTCAACTCTGTGAGTTGGATTCATACTACACAAAGCAGTTTCACAGAACGCTTCTTTTTAATTTTTATGGGAAGAAATTCCCGTTTCCAACGAATGCCTGAAAGGGCTCCAAATATCCACTTGCAGATGCTGCAAAAAGACTCTTTCCAAACTGCTCCATGAAAAGGAAGGTTCACCTCTGTGAGTTGAATGCACACATCATAAAGAAGTTTCAAAGAATGCTTCTGTCTAGGTTTTATGTGAAGATATTTCCTTTTCCACCATAGGCCTCAAAGTGCTCCAAATGAACACTTGCAGATTCTACAAAAAGAGTGTTTCAAAACTACTCTTTCAAAAGAAGTGTTCAACTCTGTGAGTTGGATTCATACTACACAAAGCAGTTTCACAGAACGCTTCTGTTTAGTTTTTATGGGAAGATATCCCCGTTTCCAACGAAGGCCTGAAAGGGCTCCAAACATCCACTTGCAGATTCTGCAAAAAAAGAGTATCAAAACTGCTCTATCAAAAGGAAGGCTTATCTCTCTGAGTTAAATGCACACATCATAAAGAGGTTTCTGAGAATGCTTCTGCCTGGTTCATATGTGAAGATATTTCCTTTTTCACCATAGGCCTCGAAGCGCTCCAAATGAACACTTGCAAATTCTACAAAAAGAGTTTTTCATAACTGCTCTAGCAAAGGAAAGGTTCAACTATGTGAATTAAACACACACATCACAAAGCAGTTTGTGAGAATGCTCCTGTCCAGTTTCTATGGGAAGATATTCCCGTTTCTAACAAAGGCCTGAAAGAGCTCCAAATATCCACTTGCAGATGCTGCAAAAAGACTCTTTCCAAACCTCTCCATGAAAAGGAAGGTTGAACTCTGTGAGTTGAATGCATACATCATAAAGAAGTTTCAAAGAATGCTTCTGTCTAGGTTTTATGTGAAGATATTTCCTTTTCCACCATAGACCTCAAAGCGCTCCAAATGAAAACTTGCAGATTCTACAAAAAGAGTGTTTCAAAACTGCTCTTTCAAAAGAAGTGTTCAACTCTGTGAGTTGGATTCATACTACACAAAGCAGTTTCACAGAACGCTTCTGTTTAGTTTTTATGGGAAGATATTCCCGTTTCCAACGAAGGCCTGAAAGGGCTCCAAATATCCACTTGCAGATGCTGCAATAACAGAGTTTCAAAACTGCTATATCAAAAGGAAGGCTTCTCTCTCCAAGTTGAATGCAGACATCATAAAGGGGTTTCTGAGAATGCTTCTGCCTGGTTGATATGTGAAGATATTTCAACTTCCACCATAGGCCTCAAATCGCTCCAAATGAACACTTGCAAATTCTACAAAAAGAGTGTTTCATAACTGCTCTAGCAAAGGAAAGGTTCAACTATGTGAGTTAAACACACACATCACAAAGCAGTTTTTGAGAATGCTTCTGTCCAGTTTTTATGGGAAGATATTCCCGTTTCTAACAAAGGCCTGAAAGAGCTCCAAATATCCACTTGCAGATGCTGCAAAAAGACTCTTTCCAAACCGCTCCATGAAAAGGAAGGTTCAACTCTTTGAGTTGAATGCACACATCATAAAGAAGTTTCAAAGAATGCTTCTGTCTAGGTTTTATGTGAAGATATTTCCTTTTCCACCATGGGCCCCAAAGTGCTCCAAATGAACACTTGCAGATTCTACAAAAAGAGTGTTTCAAAACTGCTCTTTCAAAAGAAGTGTTCAACTCTGTGAGTTGGATTCATACTACACGAAGCAGTTTCACAGAACGCTTCTGTTTAGTTTTTATGGGAAGATATTCCCGTTTCCAACGAAGGCCTGAAAGGGCTCCAAATATCCACTTGCAGATGCTGCAAAAAGACTCTTTCCAAACTGCTCCATGAAAAGGAAGGTTCAACTCTGTGAGTTGAATGCACACATCATAAAGAAGTTTCAAAGAATGCTTCTGTCTAGGTTTTATGTGAAGATATTTCCTTTTCCACCATAGGCCTCAAAGTGCTCCAAATGAACACTTGCAGATTCTACAAAAAGAGTGTTTCAAAACTGCTCTTTCAAAGAAGTGTTCAACTCTGTGAGTTGGATTCATACTACACAAAGCAGTTTCACAGAACGCTTCTGTTTAGTTTTTATGGGAAGATATTCCCGTTTCCAACGAAGGCCAGAAAGGGCTCCAAATATCCACTTGCAGATGCTGCAAAAACAGAGTTTCAAAACTGCTCTATCAAAAGGAAGGCTTCTCTATCCGAGTTGAATGCACACATCATAAAGAGGTTTCTGAGAATGCTTCTGCCTGGTTTATAAGTGAAGATATTTCCTTTTCCACAATAGGCCTCAATGTGCTCCAAATGAACACTTGCAGATTCTACAAAAAGAGTGTTTCAAAACTGCTCTTTCAAAAGAAGTGTTCAACTCTGTGAGTTGGATTCATACTACACAAAGCAGTTTCACAGAACGCTTCTGTTTAGTTTTTATGGGAAGATATTCCCGTTTCCAACGAAGGCCTGAAAGGGCTCCAAATATCCACTTGCAGATGCTGCAAAA
Source organism: Pongo abelii (assembly GCF_028885655.2). Taxonomy (NCBI): domain Eukaryota; kingdom Metazoa; phylum Chordata; class Mammalia; order Primates; family Hominidae; genus Pongo; species Pongo abelii. The sequence goes on along the minus strand of NC_072005.2, from coordinate 32,363,755 downwards.
AGCCTCTTTCCAAACTGCTCCATGAAAAGGAAGGTTCAACTCTATGAGTTGAATGCACACATCATAAAGAATTTTCAAAGAATGCTTCTGTCTAGGTTTTATGTGAAGATATTTCCTTTTCCACCATAGGCCTCAAAGTGCTCCAAATGAACACTTGCAGATTCTACAAAAAGAGTGTTTCAAAACTGCTCTTTCAAAAGAAGTGTTCAACTCTGTGAGTTGGATTCATACTACACAAAGCAGTTTCACAGAACGCTTCTGTTTAGTTTTTATGGGAAGAAATTCCCGTTTGCAACGAAGGCCTGAAAGGGCTCCAAATATCCACTTGCAGATGCTGCAAAAAGACTCTTTCCAAACTGCTCCATGAAAAGGAAGGTTCAACTCTGTGTGTTGAATGCACACATCATAAAGAGGTTTCTGAGAATGCTTCTGCCTGGTTGATATGTGAAGATATTTCAACTTCCACCATAGGCCTCAAATCGCTCCAAATGAACACTTGCAAATTCTACAAAAAGAGTGTTTCATAACTGCTCTAGCAAAGGAAAGGTTCAACTATGTGAGTTAAACACACACATCACAAAGCAGTTTTTGAGAATGCTTCTGTCCAGTTTTTATGGGAAGATATTCCCGTTTCTAACAAAGGCCTGAAAGAGCTCCAAATATCCACTTGCAGATGCTGCAAAAAGACTCTTTCCAAACCGCTCCATGAAAAGGAAGGTTCAACTCTGTGAGTTGAATGCACACATCATAAAGAAGTTTCAAAGAATGCTTCTGTCTAGGTTTTATGTGAAGATATTTCCTTTTCCACCATAGGCCTCAAAGTGCTCCAAATGAACACTTGCAGATTCTACAAAAAGAGTGTTTCAAAACTGCTCTTTCAAAAGAAGTGTTCAATTCTGTGAGTTGGATTCATACTACACAAAGCAGTTTCACAGAACGCTTCTGTGTAGTTTTTATGGGAAGATATTCCCGTTTCCAACGAAGGCCTGAAAGGGCTCCAAATATCCACTTGCAGATGCTGCAAAAAGACTCTTTCCAAACTGCTCCATGAAAAGGAAGGTGCAACTCTGTGAGTTTAATGCACCCATCATAAAGAAGTTTCAAAGAATGCTTCTGTCTAGGTTTTATGTGAAGATATTTCCTTTTCCACCATAGGCCTCAAAGTGCTCCAAATGAACACTTGCAGATTCTACAAAAAGAGTGTTTCAAAACTGCTCTTTCAAAAGAAGTGTTCAACTCTGTGAGTTGGATTCATACTACACAAAGCAGTTTCACAGAACGCTTCTGTTTAGCTTTTATGGGAAGATATTCCCGTTTCCAACGAAGGCCCGAAAGGGCTCCAAATATCCACTTGCAGATGCTGCAAAAAGACTCTTTCCAAACTGCTCCATGAAAAGGAAGGTTCAACTCTGTGAGGTGAATGCACACATCATAAAGAAGTTTCAAAGAATGCTTCTGTCTAGGTTTTATGTGAAGATATTTCCTTTTCCACCATAGGCCTCAAAGTGCTCCAAATGAACACTTGCAGATTCTACAAAAAGAGTGTTTCAAAACTGCTCTTTCAAAAGAAGTGTTCAACTCTGTGAGTTGGATTCATACTACACAAAGCAGTTTCACAGAACGCTTCTGTTTAGTTTTTATGGGAAGATATTCCCGTTTCCAACGAAGGCCTGAAAGGGCTCCAAATATCCACTTGCAGATGCTGCAAAAACAGAGTTTCAAAACTGCTCTATCAAAAGGAAGGCTTCTCTCCCCGAGTTGAATGCACACATCATAAAGAGGTTTCTGAGAATGCTTCTGCCTGGTTTATAAGTGAAGATATTTCCTTTTCCACAATAGGCCTCAATGTGCTCCAAATGAACACTTGCAGATTCTACAAAAAGAGTGTTTCAAAACTGCTCTTTCAAAAGAAGTGTTCAACTCTGTGAGTTGGATTCATACTACACAAAGCAGTTTCACAGAACACTTCTGTTTAGTTTTTATGGGAAGATATTCCCGTTTCCAACGAAGGCCTGAAAGGCTCCAAATATCCACTTGCAGATGCTGCAAAAAGACTCTTTCCACACTGCTCCTTGAAAAGGAAGGTTCAACTCTGTGAGGTGAAGGCACACATCATAAAGAAGTTTCAAAGAATTCTTCTGTCTAGGTTTTATGTGAAGATATTTCCTTTTCCACCGTAGGCCTCAAAGCGCTCCAAATGAACACTTGCAGATTCTACAAAAAGAGTGTTTCAAAACTGCTCTTTCAAAAGAAGTGTTCAACTCTGTGAGTTGGATTCATACTACACAAAGCAGTTTCACAGAACGCTTCTGTTTAGTTTTTATGGGAAGATATTCCCGTTTCCAACGAAGGCCTGAAAGGGCTCCAAATATCCACTTGCAGATTCTGCAAAAACAGAGTTTCAAAACTGCTCTATCAAAAGGAAGGCTTATCTCTCTGAGTTGAATGCACACATCATAAAGTGGTTTCTGAGAATGCTTCTGCCTGGTTGATATGTGAAGATATTTCAACTTCCACCATAGGCCTCAAATCGCTCCAAATGAACACTTGCAAATTCTACAAAAAGAGTGTTTCATAACTGCTCTAGCAAAGGAAAGGTTCAACTATGTGAGTTAAACACACACATCACAAAGTAGTTTTTGAGAATGCTTCTGTCCAGTTTTTATGGGAGGATATTCCCGTTTCTAACAAAGGCCTGAAAGAGCTCCAAATATCCACTTGCAGATGCTGCAAAAAGACTCTTTCCAAACCGCTCCATGAAAAGGAAGGTTCAACTCTGTGAGTTGAATGCACACATCATAAAGAAGTTTCAAAGAATGCTTCTGTCTAGGTTTTATGTGAAGATATTTCCTTTTCCAGCATAGGCCTCAAAGCGCTCCAAATGAACACTTGCAGATTCTACAAAAAGAGTGTTTCAAAACTACTCTTTCAAAAGAAGTGTTCAACTCTGTGAGTTGGATTCATACTACACAAAGCAGTTTCACAGAACGCTTCTGTTTAGTTTTTATGGGAAGATATTCCCGTTTCCAAAGAAGGCCTGAAAGGGCTCCAAATATCCACTTGCAGATTCTGCAAAAAGACTCTTTCCAAACTGATCCATGAAAAGGAAGGTTCAACTCTGTGAGTTGAATGCACACATCATAAAGAAGTTTCAAAGAATGCTTCTGTCTAGGTTTTATGTGAAGATATTTCCTTTTCCACCATAGGCCTCAAAGTGCTCCAAATGAACACTTGCAGATTCTACAAAAAGAGTGTTTCAAAACTGCTCTTTCAAAAGAAGTGTTCAATTCTGTGAGTTGGATTCATACTACACAAAGCAGTTTCACAGAACGCTTCTGTTTAGTTTTTATGGGAAGATATTCCCGTTTCCAACGAAGGCCTGAAAGGGCTCCAAATATCCACTTGCAGATGCTGCAAAAACAGAGTTTCAAACCTGCTCTATCAAAAGGAAGGCTTCTCTCCCCGAGTTGAATGCACACATCATAAAGAGGTTTCTGAGAATGCTTCTGCCTGGTTCATATGTGAAGATATTTCCTTTTTCACCATAGGCCTCAAAGCGCTCCAAATGAACACTTGCAAATTCTACAAAAAGAGTGTTTCATAACTGCTCTAGCAAAGGAAAGGTTCAACTATGTGAGTTAAACACACACATCACAAAGCAGTTTGTGAGAATGCTCCTGTCCAGTTTCTATGTGAAGATATTCCCGTTTCTAACAAAGGCCTGTAAGAGCTCCAAATATCCACTTGCAGATGCTGCAAAAAGACTCTTTCCAAACCTCTCTATGAAAAGGAAGGTTGAACTCTGTGAGTTGAATGCACACATCATAAAGAAGTTTCAAAGAATGCTTCTGTCTAGGTTTCATGTGAAGATATTTCCTTTCCCACCATAGACCTCAAAGCGCTCCAAATGAAAACTTGCAGATTCTACAAAAAGAGTGTTTCAAAACTGCTCTTTCAAAAGAAGTGTTCAACTCTGTGAGTTGGATTCATACTACACAAAGCAGTTTCACAGAACGCTTCTGTTTAGTTTTTATGGGAATATATTCCCGTTTCCAACGAAGGCCTGAAAGGGCTCCAAATATCCACTTGCAGATGCTGCAAAAAGACTCTTTCCAAACTGCTCCATGAAAAGGAAGGTTCAACCCTATGAGTTGAATGCACACATCATAAAGAATTTTCAAAGAATGCTTCTGCCTAGGTTTTATGTGAAGATATTTCCTTTTCCACCATAGGCCTCAAAGTGCTCCAAATGAACACTTGCAGATTCTACAAAAAGAGTGTTTCAAAACTGCTCTTTCAAAAGAAGTGTTCAACTCTGTGAGTTGGATTCATACTACACAAAGCAGTTTCACAGAACGCTTCTGTTTAATTTTTATGGGAAGAAATTCCCGTTTCCAACGAAGGCCTGAAAGGGCTCCAAATATCCACTTGCAGATGCTGCAAAAAGACTCTTTCCAAACTGCTCCATGAAAAGGAAGGTTCAACTCTGTGTGTTGAATGCACACATCATAAAGAAGTTTCAAAGAATGCTTCTGTCTAGGTTTTATGTGAAGATATTTCCTTTTCCACCATAGGCCTCAAAGTGCTCCAAATGAACACTTGCAGATTCTACAAAAAGAGTGTTTCAAACTGCTCTTTCAAAAGAAGTGTTCAACTCTGTGAGTTGGATTCATACTACACAAAGCAGTTTCACAGAACGCTTCTGTTTAGTTTTTATGGGAAGATATTCCCGTTTCCAACGAAGGCCTGAAAGGGCTCCAAATATCCACTTGCAGATGCTGCAAAAAGACTCTTTCCAAACTGCTACATGAAAAGGAAGGTTCAACTCTGTGAGTTGAATGCACACATCATAAAGAAGTTTCAAAGAATGCTTCTGTCTAGGTTTTATGTGAAGATATTTCCTTTTCCACCATAAGCCTCAAAGTGCTCCAAATGAACACTTGCAGATTCTACAAAAAGAGTGTTTCAAAACTGCTCTTTCAAAAGAAGTGTTCAACTCTGTGAGTTGGATTCATACTACACAAAGCAGTTTCACAGAACGCTTCTGTTTAGTTTTTATGGGAAGATATTCCCGTTTCCCACGAAGGCCTGAAAGGGCTCCAAATATCCACTTGCAGATGCTGCAAAAACAGAGTTTCAAAACTGCTCTATCAAAAGGAAGGCTTCTCTCCCCGAGTTGAATGCACACATCATAAAGAGGTTTCTGAGAATGCTTCTGCCTGGTTTATAAGTGAAGATATTTCCTTTTCCACAATAGGCGTCAATGTGCTCCAAATGAATACTTGCAGATTCTACAAAAAGTGTGTTTCAAAACTGCTCTTTCAAAAGAAGTGTTCAACTCTGTGAGTTGGATTCATACTACACAAAGCAGTTTCACAGAACGCTTCTGTTTAGTTTTTATGGGAAGATATTCCCGTTTCCAACGAAGGCCTGAAAGGGCTCCAAATATCCACTTGCAGATGCTGCAAAAAGACTCTTTCCAAACTGCTCCGTGAAAAGGAAGGTTCAACTCTGTGAGGTGAAGGCACACATCATAAAGAAGTTTCAAAGAATGCTTCTGTCTAGGTTTTATGTGAAGATATTTCCTTTTCCACCGTAGGCCTCAAAGCGCTCCAAATGAACACTTGCAGATTCTACAAAAAGAGTGTTTCAAAACTGCTCTTTCTAAAGAAGTGTTCAACTCTGTGAGTTGGATTCATACTACACAAAGCAGTTTCACAGAACGCTTCTGTTTAGTTTTTATGGGAAGATATTCCCGTTTCCAACGAAGGCCTGAAAGGGCTCCAAATATCCACTTGCAGATGCTGCAAAAAGACTCTTTCCAAACTGCTCCATGAAAAGGAAGGTTCAACTCTGTGAGTTGAATGCACACATCATAAAGAAGTTTCAAAGAATGCTTCTGTCTAGGTTTTATGTGAAGATATTTCCTTTTCCACCATAGGCCTCAAAGTGCTCCAAATGAACACTTGCAGATTCTACAAAAAGAGTGTTTCAAAACTGCTCTTTCAAAGAAGTGTTCAACTCTGTGAGTTGGATTCATACTACACAAAGCAGTTTCACAGAACGCTTCTGTTTAGTTTTTATGGGAAGATATTCCCGTTTCCAACGAAGTCCCGAAAGGGCTCCAAATATCCACTTGCAGATGCTGCAAAAAGACTCTTTCCAAACTGCTCCATGAAAAGGAAGGTTCAACTCTGTGAGTTGAATGCACACATCATAAAGAAGTTTCAAAGAATGCTTCTGTCTAGGTTTTATGTGAAGATATTTCCTTTTCCACCATAGGCCTCAAAGTGCTCCAAATGAACACTTGCAGATTCTACAAAAAGAGTGTTTCAAAACTGCTCTTTCAAAAGAAGTGTTCAACTCTGTGAGTTGGATTCATACTACACAAAGCAGTTTCACAGAACGCTTCTGTTTAGTTTTTATGGGAAGATATTCCCGTTTCCAACGAAGGCCTGAAAGGGCTCCAAATATCCACTTGCAGATGCTGCAAAAACAGAGTTTCAAAACTGCTCTATCAAAAGGAAGGCTTCTCTCCCCGAGTTGAATGCACACATCATAAAGAGGTTTCTGAGAATGCTTCTGCCTGGTTTATAAGTGAAGATATTTCCTTTTCCACAATAGGCCTCAATGTGCTCCAAATGAACACTTGCAGATTCTACAAAAAGAGTGTTTCAAAACTGCTCTTTCAAAAGAAGTGTTCAACTCTGTGAGTTGGATTCATACTACACAAAGCAGTTTCACAGAACGCTTCTGTTTAGTTTTTATGGGAAGATATTCCCGTTTCCAACGAAGGCCTGAAAGGCTCCAAATATCCACTTGCAGATGCTGCAAAAAGACTCTTTCCAAACTGCTCCTTGAAAAGGAAGGTTCAACTCTGTGAGGTGAAGGCACACATCATAAAGAAGTTTCAAAGAATGCTTCTGTCTAGGTTTTATGTGAAGATATTTCCTTTTCCACCGTAGGCCTCAAAGCGCTCCAAATGAACACTTGCAGATTCTACAAAAAGAGTGTTTCAAAACTGCTCTTTCAAAAGAAGTGTTCAACTCTGTGAGTTGGATTCATACTACACAAAGCAGTTTCACAGAACGCTTCTCTTTAGTTTTTATGGGAAGATATTCCCGTTTCCAACGAAGGCCTGAAAGGGCTCCAAATATCCACTTGCAGATTCTGCAAAAACAGAGTTTCAAAACTGCTCTATCAAAAGGAAGGCTTATCTCTCTGAGTTGAATGCACACATCATAAAGTGGTTTCTGAGAATGCTTCTGCCTGGTTGATATGTGAAGATATTTCAACTTCCACCATAGGCCTCAAATCGCTCCAAATGAACACTTGCAAATTCTACAAAAAGAGTGTTTCATAACTGCTCTAGCAAAGGAAAGGTTCAACTATGTGAGTTAAACACACACATCACAAAGTAGTTTTTGAGAATGCTTCTGTCCAGTTTTTATGGGAAGATATTCCCGTTTCTAACAAAGGCCTGAAAGAGCTCCAAATATCCACTTGCAGATGCTGCAAAAAGACTCTTTCCAAACCGCTCCATTAAAAGGAAGGTTCAACTCTGTGAGTTGAATGCACACATCATAAAGAAGTTTCAAAGAATGCTTCTGTCTAGGTTTTATGTGAAGATATTTCCTTTTCCAGCATAGGCCTCAAAGCGCTCCAAATGAACACTTGCAGATTCTACAAAAAGAGTGTTTCAAAACTACTCTTTCAAAAGAAGTGTTCAACTCTGTGAGTTGGATTCATACTACACAAAGCAGTTTCACAGAACGCTTCTGTTTAGTTTTTATGGGAAAGTATTCCCGTTTCCAACGAAGGCCTGAAAGGGCTCCAAATATCCACTTGCAGATGCTGCAAAAAGACTCTTTCCAAACTGATCCATGAAAAGGAAGGTTCAACTCTGTGAGTTGAATGCACACATCATAAAGATGTTTCAAAGAATGCTTCTGTCTAGGTTTTATGTGAAGATATTTCCTTTTCCACCATAGGCCTCAAAGTGCTCCAAATGAACACTTGCAGATTCTACAAAAAGAGTGTTTCAAAACTGCTCTTTCAAAAGAAGTGTTCAACTCTGTGAGTTGGATTCATACTACACAAAGCAGTTTCACAGAACGCTTCTGTTTAGTTTTTATGGGAAGATATTCCCGTTTCCAACGAAGGCCTGAAAGGGCTCCAAATATCCACTTGCAGATGCTACAAAAACAGAGTTTCAAACCTGCTCTATCAAAAGGAAGGCTTCTCTCCCCGAGTTGAATGCACACATCATAAAGAGGTTTCTGAGAATGCTTCTGCCTGGTTTATAAGTGAAGATATTTCCTTTTCCACATTAGGCCTCAAGGTGCTCCAAATGAACACTTGCAGATTCTACAAAAAGAGTGTTTCAAAACTGCTCTTTCAAAAGAAGTGTTCAACTCTGTGAGTTGGATTCGTACTACACAAAGCAGTTTCACAGAACGCTTCTGTTTAGTTTTTATGGGAAGATATTCCCGTTTCCAACGAAGGCCTGAAAGGCTCCAAATATCCACTTGCAGATGCTGCAAAAAGACTCTTTCCAAACTGCTCCGTGAAAAGGAAGGTTCAACTCTGTGAGGTGAAGGCACACATCATAAAGAAGTTTCAAAGAATGCTTCTGTCTAGGTTTTATGTGAAGATATTTCCTTTTCCACCGTAGGCCTCAAAGCGCTCCAAATGAACACTTGCAGATTCTACAAAAAGAGTGTTTCAAAACTGCTCTTTCTAAAGAAGTGTTCAACTCTGTGAGTTGGATTCATACTACACAAAGCAGTTTCACAGAACGCTTCTGTTTAGTTTTTATGGGAAGATATTCCCGTTTCCAACGAAGGCCTGAAAGGGCTCCAAATATCCACTTGCAGATTCTGCAAAAACAGAGTTTCAAAACTGCTCTATCAGAAGGAAGGCTTATCTCTCTGAGTTGAATGCACACATCATAAAGAGGTTTCTGAGAATGCTTCTGCCTGGTTGATATGTGAAGATATTTCAACTTCCACCATAGGCCTCAAATCGCTCCAAATGAACACTTGCAAATTCTACAAAAAGAGTGTTTCATAACTGCTCTAGGAAAGGAAAGGTTCAACTATGTGAGTTAAACACACACATCACAAAGCAGTTTTTGAGAATGCTTCTGTCCAGTTTTTATGGGAAGATATTCCCGTTTCTAACAAAGGCCTGAAAGAGCTCCAAATAACCACTTGCAGATGCTGCAAAAAGACTCTTTCCAAACCGCTCCATGAAAAGGAAGGTTCAACTCTGTGAATTGAATGCACACATCATAAAGAAGTTTCAAAGAATGCTTCTGTCTAGGTTTTATGTGAAGATATTTCCTTTTCCACCATAGGCCTCAAAGCGCTCCAAATGAACACTTGCCGATTCTACAAAAAGAGTGTTTCAAAACTGCTCTTTCAAAAGAAGTGTTCAACTCTGTGAGTTGGATTCATACTACACAAAGCAGTTTCACAGAACGCTTCTGTTTAGTTTTTATGGGAAGATATCCCCGTTTCCAACGAAGGCCTGAAAGGGCTCCAAACATCCACTTGCAGATTCTGCAAAAACAGAGTTTCAAAACTGCTCTATCAAAAGGAAGGCTTATCTCTCTGAGTTGAATGCACACATCATAAAGAGGTTTCTGAGAATGCTTCTGCCTGGTTCATATGTGAAGATATTTCCTTTTTCACCATAGGCCTCAAAGCGCTCCAAATGAACACTTGCAAATTCTACAAAAAGAGTGTTTGTTAACTGCTCTAGCAAAGGAAAGGTTCAACTATGTGAGTTAAACACACACATCACAAAGCAGTTTGTGAGAATGCTCCTGTCCAGTTTCTATGGGAAGATATTCCCGTTTCTAACAAAGGCCTGAAAGAGCTCCAAATATCCACTTGCAGATGGTGCAAAAAGACTCTTTCCAAACCTCTCCATGAAAAGGAAGGTTGAACTCTGTGAGTTGAATGCACACATCATAAAGAAGTTTCAAAGAATGCTTCTGTCTAGGTTTCATGTGAAGATATTTCCTTTCCCACCATAGACCTCAAAGCGCTCCAAATGAAAACTTGCAGATACTACAAAAAGAGTGTTTCAAAACTGCTCTTTCAAAAGAAGTGTTCAACTCTGTGAGTTGGATTCATACTACACAAAGCAGTTTCACAGAACGCTTCTGTTTAGTTTTTATGGGAATATATTCCCGTTTCCAACGAAGGCCTGAAAGGGCTCCAAATATCCACTTGCAGATGCTGCAAAAACAGAGTTTCAAAACTGCTCTATCAAAAGGAAGGCTTCTCTCCCCGAGTTGAATGCACACATCATAAAGAGGTTTCTGAGAAGGCTTCTGCCTGGTTTATAAGTGAAGATATTTCCTTTTCCACAATAGGCGTCAATGTGCTCCAAATGAATACTTGCAGATTCTACAAAAAGTGTGTTTCAAAACTGCTCTTTCAAAAGAAGTGTTCAACTCTGTGAGTTGGATTCATACTACACAAAGCAGTTTCACAGAACGCTTCTGTTTAGTTTTTATGGGAAGATATTCCCGTTTCCAACGAAGGCCTGAAAGGGCTCCAAATATCCACTTGCAGATGCTGCAAAAAGACTCTTTCCAAACTGCTCCGTGAAAAGGAAGGTTCAACTCTGTGAGGTGAAGGCACACATCATAAAGAAGTTTCAAAGAATGCTTCTGTCTAGGTTTTATGTGAAGATATTTCCTTTTCCACCGTAGGCCTCAAAGCGCTCCAAATGAACACTTGCAGATTCTACAAAAAGAGTGTTTCAAAACTGCTCTTTCTAAAGAAGTGTTCAACTCTGTGAGTTGGATTCATACTACACAAAGCAGTTTCACAGAACGCTTCTGTTTAGTTTTTATGGGAAGATATTCCCGTTTCCAACGAAGGCCTGAAAGGGCTCCAAATATCCACTTGCAGATGCTGCAAAAAGACTCTTTCCAAACTGCTCCATGAAAAGGAAGGTTCAACTCTGTGAGTTGAATGCACACATCATAAAGAAGTTTCAAAGAATGCTTCTGTCTAGGTTTTATGTGAAGATATTTCCTTTTCCACCATAGGCCTCAAAGTGCTCCAAATGAACACTTGCAGATTCTACAAAAAGAGTGTTTCAAAACTGCTCTTTCAAAGAAGTGTTCAACTCTGTGAGTTGGATTCATACTACACAAAGCAGTTTCACAGAACGCTTCTGTTTAGTTTTTATGGGAAGATATTCCCGTTTCCAACGAAGTCCCGAAAGGGCTCCAAATATCCACTTGCAGATGCTGCAAAAAGACTCTTTCCAAACTGCTCCATGAAAAGGAAGGTTCAACTCTGTGAGTTGAATGCACACATCATAAAGAAGTTTCAAAGAATGCTTCTGTCTAGGTTTTATGTGAAGATATTTCCTTTTCCACCATAGGCCTCAAAGTGCTCCAAATGAACACTTGCAGATTCTACAAAAAGAGTGTTTCAAAACTTCTCTTTCAAAAGAAGTGTTCAACTCTGTGAGTTGGATTCATACTACACAAAGCAGTTTCACAGAACGCTTCTGTTTAGTTTTTATGGGAAGATATTCCCGTTTCCAACGAAGGCCTGAAAGGGCTCCAAATATCCACTTGCAGATGCTGCAAAAACAGAGTTTCAAAACTGCTCTATCAAAAGGAAGGCTTCTCTCCCCGAGTTGAATGCACACATCATAAAGAGGTTTCTGAGAATGCTTCTGCCTGGTTTATAAGTGAAGATATTTCCTTTTCCACAATAGGCCTCAATGTGCTCCAAATGAACACTTGCAGATTCTACAAAAAGAGTGTTTCAAAACTGCTCTTTCAAAAGAAGTGTTCAACTCTGTGAGTTGGATTCATACTACACAAAGCAGTTTCACAGAACGCTTCTGTTTAGTTTTTATGGGAAGATATTCCCGTTTCCAACGAAGGCCTGAAAGGCTCCAAATATCCACTTGCAGATGCTGCAAAAAGACTCTTTCCAAACTGCTCCTTGAAAAGGAAGGTTCAACTCTGTGAGGTGAAGGCACACATCATAAAGAAGTTTCAAAGAATGCTTCTGTCTAGGTTTTATGTGAAGATATTACCTTTTCCACCGTAGGCCTCAAAGCGCTCCAAATGAACACTTGCAGATTCTACAAAAAGAGTGTTTCAAAACTGCTCTTTCAAAAGAAGTGTTCAACTCTGTGAGTTGGATTCATACTACACAAAGCAGTTTCACAGAACGCTTCTGTTTAGTTTTTATGGGAAGATATTCCCGTTTCCAACGAAGGCCTGAAAGGGCTCCAAATATCCACTTGCAGATTCTGCAAAAACAGAGTTTCAAAACTGCTCTATCAAAAGGAAGGCTTATCTCTCTGAGTTGAATGCACACATCATAAAGTGGTTTCTGAGAATGCTTCTGCCTGGTTGATATGTGAAGATATTTCAACTTCCACCATAGGCCTCAAATCGCTCCAAATGAACACTTGCAAATTCTACAAAAAGAGTGTTTCATAACTGCTCTAGCAAAGGAAAAGTTCAACTATGTGAGTTAAACACACACATCACAAAGTAGTTTTTGAGAATGCTTCTGTCCAGTTTTTATGGGAAGATATTCCCGTTTCTAACAAAGGCCTGAAAGAGCTCCAAATATCCACTTGCAGATGCTGCAAAAAGACTCTTTCCAAACCGCTCCATGAAAAGGAAGGTTCAACTCTGTGAGTTGAATGCACACATCATAAAGAAGTTTCAAAGAATGCTTCTGTCTAGGTTTTATGTGAAGATATTTCCTTTTCCAGCATAGGCCTCAAAGCGCTCCAAATGAACACTTGCAGATTCTACAAAAAGAGTGTTTCAAAACTACTCTTTCAAAAGAAGTGTTCAACTCTGTGAGTTGGATTCATACTACACAAAGCAGTTTCACAGAACGCTTCTGTTTAGTTTTTATGGGAAAGTATTCCCGTTTCCAACGAAGGCCTGAAAGGGCTCCAAATATCCACTTGCAGATGCTGCAAAAAGACTCTTTCCAAACTGATCCATGAAAAGGAAGGTTCAACTCTGTGAGTTGAATGCACACATCATAAAGATGTTTCAAAGAATGCTTCTGTCTAGGTTTTATGTGAAGATATTTCCTTTTCCACCATAGGCCTCAAAGTGCTCCAAATGAACACTTGCAGATTCTACAAAAAGAGTGTTTCAAAACTGCTCTTTCAAAAGAAGTGTTCAACTCTGTGAGTTGGATTCATACTACACAAAGCAGTTTCACAGAACGCTTCTGTTTAGTTTTTATGGGAAGATATTCCCGTTTCCAACGAAGTCCCGAAAGGGCTCCAAATATCCACTTGCAGATGCTGCAAAAAGACTCTTTCCAAACTGCTCCATGAAAAGGAAGGTTCAACTCTGTGAGTTGAATGCACACATCATAAAGAAGTTTCAAAGAATGCTTCTGTCTAGGTTTTATGTGAAGATATTTCCTTTTCCACCATAGGCCTCAAAGTGCTCCAAATGAACACTTGCAGATTCTACAAAAAGAGTGTTTCAAAACTTCTCTTACAAAAGAAGTGTTCAACTCTGTGAGTTGGATTCATACTACACAAAGCAGTTTCACAGAACGCTTCTGTTTAATTTTTATGGGAAGATATTCCCGTTTCCAACGAAGGCCTGAAAGGGCTCCAAATATCCACTTGCAGATGCTGCAAAAACAGAGTTTCAAAACTGCTCTATCAAAAGGAAGGCTTCTCTCCCCGAGTTGAATGCACACATCATAAAGAGGTTTCTGAGAATGCTTCTGCCTGGTTTATAAGTGAAGATATTTCCTTTTCCACAATAGGCCTCAATGTGCTCCAAATGAACACTTGCAGATTCTACAAAAAGAGTGTTTCAAAACTGCTCTTTCAAAAGAAGTGTTCAACTCTGTGAGTTGGATTCATACTACACAAAGCAGTTTCACAGAACGCTTCTGTTTAGTTTTTATGGGAAGATATTCCCGTTTCCAACGAAGGCCTGAAAGGGCTCCAAATATCCACTTGCAGATTCTGCAAAAACAGAGTTTCAAAACTGCTCTATCAAAAGGAAGGCTTATCTCTCTGAGTTGAATGCACACATCATAAAGTGGTTTCTGAGAATGCTTCTGCCTGGTTGATATGTGAAGATATTTCAACTTCCACCATAGGCCTCAAATCGCTCCAAATGAACACTTGCAAATTCTACAAAAAGAGTGTTTCATAACTGCTCTAGCAAAGGAAAGGTTCAACTATGTGAGTTAAACACACACATCACAAAGTAGTTTTTGAGAATGCTTCTGTCCAGTTTTTATGGGAAGATATTCCCGTTTCTAACAAAGGCCTGAAAGAGCTCCAAATATCCACTTGCAGATGCTGCAAAAAGACTCTTTCCAAACCGCTCCATGAAAAGGAAGGTTCAACTCTGTGAGTTGAATGCACACATCATAAAGAAGTTTCAAAGAATGCTTCTGTCTAGGTTTTATGTGAAGATATTTCCTTTTCCAGCATAGGCCTCAAAGCGCTCCAAATGAACACTTGCAGATTCTACAAAAAGAGTGTTTCAAAACTACTCTTTCAAAAGAAGTGTTCAACTCTGTGAGTTGGATTCATACTACACAAAGCAGTTTCACAGAACGCTTCTGTTTAGTTTTTATGGGAAAGTATTCCCGTTTCCAACGAAGGCCTGAAAGGGCTCCAAATATCCACTTGCAGATGCTGCAAAAAGACTCTTTCCAAACTGATCCATGAAAAGGAAGGTTCAACTCTGTGAGTTGAATGCACACATCATAAAGATGTTTCAAAGAATGCTTCTGTCTAGGTTTTATGTGAAGATATTTCCTTTTCCACCATAGGCCTCAAAGTGCTCCAAATGAACACTTGCAGATTCTACAAAAAGAGTGTTTCAAAACTGCTCTTTCAAAAGAAGTGTTCAGCTCTGTGAGTTGGATTCATACTACACAAAGCAGTTTCACAGAACGCTTCTGTTTAGTTTTTATGGGAAGATATTCCCGTTTCCAACGAAGGCCTGAAAGGGCTCCAAATATCCACTTGCAGATGCTGCAAAAACAGAGTTTCAAACCTGCTCTATCAACAGGAAGGCTTCTCTCCCCGAGTTGAATGCACACATCATAAAGAGGTTTCTGAGAATGCTTCTGCCTGGTTTATAAGTGAAGATATTTCCTTTTCCACATTAGGCCTCAAGGTGCTCCAAATGAACACTTGCAGATTCTACAAAAAGAGTGTTTCAAAACTGCTCTTTCAAAAGAAGTGTTCAACTCTGTGAGTTGGATTCATACTACACAAAGCAGTTTCACAGAAGGCTTCTGTTTAGTTTTTATGGGAAGATATTCCCGTTTCCAACGAAGGCCTGAAACGCTCCAAATATCCACTTGCAGATGCTGCAAAAAGACTCTTTCCAAACTGCTCCGCGAAAAGGAAGGTTCAACTCTGTGAGGTGAAGGCACACATCATAAAGAAGTTTCAAAGAATGCTTCTGTCTAGGTTTTATGTGAAGATATTTCCTTTTCCACCGTAGGCCTCAAAGCGCTCCAAATGAACACTTCCAGATTCTACAAAAAGAGTGTTTCAAAACTGCTCTTTCTAAAGAAGTGTTCAACTCTGTGAGTTGGATTCATACTACACAAAGCAGTTTCACAGAACGCTTCTGTTTAGTTTTTATGGGAAGATATTCCCGTTTCCAACGAAGGCCTGAAAGGGCTCCAAATATCCACTTGCAGATTCTGCAAAAACAGAGTTTCAAAACTGCTCTATCAAAAGGAAGGCTTATCTCTCTGAGTTAAATGCACACATCATAAAGAGGTTTCTGAGAATGCTTCTGCCTGGTTGATATGTGAAGATATTTCAACTTCCACCATAGGCCTCAAATCGCTCCAAATGAACACTTGCAAATTCTACAAAAAGAGTGTTTCATAACTGCTCTAGGAAAGGAAAGGTTCAACTATGTGAGTTAAACACACACATCACAAAGCAGTTTTTGAGAATGCTTCTGTCCAGTTTTTATGGGAAGATATTCCCGTTTCTAACAAAGGCCTGAAAGAGCTCCAAATAACCACTTGCAGATGCTGCAAAAAGACTCTTTCCAAACCGCTCCATGAAAAGGAAGGTTCAACTCTGTGAATTGAATGCACACATCATAAAGAAGTTTCAAAGAATGCTTCTGTCTAGGTTTTATGTGAAGATATTTCCTTTTCCACCATAGGCCTCAAAGCGCTCCAAATGAACACTTGCCGATTCTACAAAAAGAGTGTTTCAAAACTGCTCTTTCAAAAGAAGTGTTCAACTCTGTGAGTTGGATTCATACTACACAAAGCAGTTTCACAGAACGCTTCTGTTTAGTTTTTATGGGAAGATATCCCTGTTTCCAACGAAGGCCTGAAAGGGCTCCAAACATCCACTTGCAGATTCTGCAAAAACAGAGTTTCAAAACTGCTCTATCAAAAGGAAGGCTTATCTCTCTGAGTTGAATGCACACATCATAAAGAGGTTTCTGAGAATGCTTCTGCCTGGTTCATATGTGAAGATATTTCCTTTTTCACCATAGGCCTCAAAGCGCTCCAAATGAACACTTGCAAATTCTACAAAAAGAGTGTTTCATAACTGCTCTAGCAAAGGAAAGGTTCAACTATGTGAGTTAAACACACACATCACAAAGCAGTTTGTGAGAATGCTCCTGTCCAGTTTCTATGTGAAGATATTCCCGTTTCTAACAAATGCCTGTAAGAGCTCCAAATATCCACTTGCAGATGCTGCAAAAAGACTCTTTCCAAACCTCTCTATGAAAAGGAAGGTTGAACTCTGTGAGTTGAATGCACACATCATAAAGAAGTTTCAAAGAATGCTTCTGTCTAGGTTTCATGTGAAGATATTTCCTTTTCCACCATAGACCTCAAAGCGCTCCAAATGAAAACTTGCAGATTCTACAAAAAGAGTGTTTCAAAACTGCTCTTTCAAAAGAAGTGTTCAATTCTGTGAGTTGGATTCATACTACACAAAGCAGTTTCACAGAACGCTTCTGTTTAATTTTTATGGGAAGAAATTCCCGTTTCCAACGAAGGCCTGAAAGGGCTCCAAATATCCACTTGCAGATGCTGCAAAAAGACTCTTTCCAAACTGCTCCATGAAAAGGAAGGTTCAACTCTGTGTGTTGAATGCACACATCATAAAGAAGTTTCAAAGAATGCTTCTGTCTAGGTTTTATGTGAAGATATTTCCTTTTCCACCATAGGCCTCAAAGTGCTCCAAATGAACACTTGCAGATTCTACAAAAAGAGTGTTTCAAAACTGCTCTTTCAAAAGAAGTGTTCAACTCTGTGAGTTGGATTCATACTACACAAAGCAGTTTCACAGAACGCTTCTGTTTAGCTTTTATGGGAAGATATTCCCGTTTCCAACGAAGGCCCGAAAGGGCTCCAAATATCCACTTGCAGATGCTGCAAAAAGACTCTTTCCAAACTGCTCCATGAAAAGGAAGGTTCAACTCTGTGAGGTGAATGCACACATCATAAAGAAGTTTCAAAGAATGCTTCTGTCTAGGTTTTATGTGAAGATATTTCCTTTTCCACCATAGGCCTCAAAGTGCTCCAAATGAACACTTGCAGATTCTACAAAAAGAGTGTTTCAAAACTGCTCTTTCAAAAGAAGTGTTCAACTCTGTGAGTTGGATTCATACTACACAAAGCAGTTTCACAGAACACTTCTGTTTAGTTTTTATGGGAAGATATTCCCGTTTCCAACGAAGGCCTGAAAGGCTCCAAATATCCACTTGCAGATGCTGCAAAAAGACTCTTTCCACACTGCTCCTTGAAAAGGAAGGTTCAACTCTGTGAGGTGAAGGCACACATCATAAAGAAGTTTCAAAGAATTCTTCTGTCTAGGTTTTATGTGAAGATATTTCCTTTTCCACCGTAGGCCTCAAAGCGCTCCAAATGAACACTTGCAGATTCTACAAAAAGAGTGTTTCAAAACTGCTCTTTCAAAAGAAGTGTTCAACTCTGTGAGTTGGATTCATACTACACAAAGCAGTTTCACAGAACGCTTCTGTTTAGTTTTTATGGGAAGATATTCCCGTTTCCAACGAAGGCCTGAAAGGGCTCCAAATATCCACTTGCAGATTCTGCAAAAACAGAGTTTCAAAACTGCTCTATCAAAAGGAAGGCTTATCTCTCTGAGTTGAATGCACACATCATAAAGTGGTTTCTGAGAATGCTTCTGCCTGGTTGATATGTGAAGATATTTCAACTTCCACCATAGGCCTCAAATCGCTCCAAATGAACACTTGCAAATTCTACAAAAAGAGTGTTTCATAACTGCTCTAGCAAAGGAAAGGTTCAACTATGTGAGTTAAACACACACATCACAAAGTAGTTTTTGAGAATGCTTCTGTCCAGTTTTTATGGGAAGATATTCCCGTTTCTAACAAAGGCCTGAAAGAGCTCCAAATATCCACTTGCAGATGCTGCAAAAAGACTCTTTCCAAACCGCTCCATGAAAAGGAAGGTTCAACTCTGTGAGTTGAATGCACACATCATAAAGAAGTTTCAAAGAATGCTTCTGTCTAGGTTTTATGTGAAGATATTTCCTTTTCCAGCATAGGCCTCAAAGCGCTCCAAATGAACACTTGCAGATTCTACAAAAAGAGTGTTTCAAAACTACTCTTTCAAAAGAAGTGTTCAACTCTGTGAGTTGGATTCATACTACACAAAGCAGTTTCACAGAACGCTTCTGTTTAGTTTTTATGGGAAGATATTCCCGTTTCCAAAGAAGGCCTGAAAGGGCTCCAAATATCCACTTGCAGATGCTGCAAAAAGACTCTTTCCAAACTGATCCATGAAAAGGAAGGTTCAACTCTGTGAGTTGAATGCACACATCATAAAGAAGTTTCAAAGAATGCTTCTGTCTAGGTTTTATGTGAAGATATTTCCTTTTCCACCATAGGCCTCAAAGTGCTCCAAATGAACACTTGCAGATTCTACAAAAAGAGTGTTTCAAAACTGCTCTTTCAAAAGAAGTGTTCAATTCTGTGAGTTGGATTCATACTACACAAAGCAGTTTCACAGAACGCTTCTGTTTAGTTTTTATGGGAAGATATTCCCGTTGCCAACGAAGGCCTGAAAGGGCTCCAAATATCCACTTGCAGATGCTGCAAAAACAGAGTTTCAAACCTGCTCTATCAAAAGGAAGGCTTCTCTCCCCGAGTTGAATGCACACATCATAAAGAGGTTTCTGAGAATACTTCTGCCTGGTTTATAAGTGAAGATATTTCCTTTTCCAAAATAGGCCTCAAGGTGCTCCAAATGAACACTTGCAGATTCTACAAAAAGAGTGTTTCAAAACTGCTCTTTCAAAAGAAGTGTTCAACTCTGTGAGTTGGATTCATACTACACAAAGCAGTTTCACAGAACGCTTCTGTTTAGTTTTTATGGGAAGATATTCCCGTTTCCAACGAAGGCCTGAAAGGCTCCAAATATCCACTTGCAGATGCTGCAAAAAGACTCTTTCCAAACTGCTCCGTGAAAAGGAAGGTTCAACTCTGTGAGGTGAAGGCACACATCATAAAGAAGTTTCAAAGAATGCTTCTGTCTAGGTTTTATGTGAAGATATTTCCTTTTCCACCGTAGGCCTCAAAGCGCTCCAAATGAACACTTGCAGATTCTACAAAAAGAGTGTTTCAAAACTGCTCTTTCAAAAGAAGTGTTCAACTCTGTGAGTTGGATTCATACTACACAAAGCAGTTTCACAGAACGCTTCTGTTTAGTTTTTATGGGAAGATATTCCCGTTTCCAACGAAGGCCTGAAAGGGCTCCAAATATCCACTTGCAGATTCTGCAAAAACAGAGTTTCAAAACTGCTCTATCAAAAGGAAGGCTTATCTCTCTGAGTTGAATGCACACATCATAAAGTGGTTTCTGAGAATGCTTCTGCCTGGTTGATATGTGAAGATATTTCAACTTCCACCATAGGCCTCAAATCGCTCCAAATGAACACTTGCAAATTCTACAAAAAGAGTGTTTCATAACTGCTCTAGCAAAGGAAAGGTTCAACTATGTGAGTTAAACACACACATCACAAAGTAGTTTTTGAGAATGCTTCTGTCCAGTTTTTATGGGAAGATATTCCCGTTTCTAACAAAGGCCTGAAAGAGCTCCAAATATCCACTTGCAGATGCTGCAAAAAGACTCTTTCCAAACCGCTCCATGAAAAGGAAGGTTCAACTCTGTGAGTTGAATGCACACATCATAAAGAAGTTTCAAAGAATGCTTCTGTCTAGGTTTTATGTGAAGATATTTCCTTTTCCAGCATAGGCCTCAAAGCGCTCCAAATGAACACTTGCAGATTCTACAAAAAGAGTGTTTCAAAACTACTCTTTCAAAAGAAGTGTTCAACTCTGTGAGTTGGATTCATACTACACAAAGCAGTTTCACAGAACGCTTCTGTTTAGTTTTTATGGGAAGATATTCCCGTTTCCAAAGAAGGCCTGAAAGGGCTCCAAATATCCACTTGCAGATGCTGCAAAAAGACTCTTTCCAAACTGATCCATGAAAAGGAAGGTTCAACTCTGTGAGTTGAATGCACACATCATAAAGAAGTTTCAAAGAATGCTTCTGTCTAGGTTTTATGTGAAGATATTTCCTTTTCCACCATAGGCCTCAAAGTGCTCCAAATGAACACTTGCAGATTCTACAAAAAGAGTGTTTCAAAACTGCTCTTTCAAAAGAAGTGTTCAATTCTGTGAGTTGGATTCATACTACACAAAGCAGTTTCACAGAACGCTTCTGTTTAGTTTTTATGGGAAGATATTCCCGTTGCCAACGAAGGCCTGAAAGGGCTCCAAATATCCACTTGCAGATGCTGCAAAAACAGAGTTTCAAACCTGCTCTATCAAAAGGAAGGCTTCTCTCCCCGAGTTGAATGCACACATCATAAAGAGGTTTCTGAGAATACTTCTGCCTGGTTTATAAGTGAAGATATTTCCTTTTCCAAAATAGGCCTCAAGGTGCTCCAAATGAACACTTGCAGATTCTACAAAAAGAGTGTTTCAAAACTGCTCTTTCAAAAGAAGTGTTCAACTCTGTGAGTTGGATTCATACTACACAAAGCAGTTTCACAGAACGCTTCTGTTTAGTTTTTATGGGAAGATATTCCCGTTTCCAACGAAGGCCTGAAAGGCTCCAAATATCCACTTGCAGATGCTGCAAAAAGACTCTTTCCAAACTGCTCCGTGAAAAGGAAGGTTCAACTCTGTGAGGTGAAGGCACACATCATAAAGAAGTTTCAAAGAATGCTTCTGTCTAGGTTTTATGTGAAGATATTTCCTTTTCCACCGTAGGCCTCAAAGCGCTCCAAATGAACACTTGCAGATTCTACAAAAAGAGTGTTTCAAAACTGCTTTTTCTAAAGAAGTGTTCAACTCTGTGAGTTGGATTCATACTACACAAAGCAGTTTCACAGAACGCTTCTGTTTAGTTTTTATGGGAAGATATTCCCGTTTCCAACGAAGGCCTGAAAGGGCTCCAAATATCCACTTGCAGATTCTGCAAAAACAGAGTTTCAAAGCTGCTCTATCAAAAGGAAGGCTTATCTCTCTGAGTTGAATGAACACATCCTAAAGAGGTTTCTGAGAATGCTTCTGCCTGGTTGATATGTGAAGATATTTCAACTTCCACCATAGGCCTCAAATCGCTCCAACTGAACACTTGCAAATTCTACAAAAAGAGTGTTTCATAACTGCTCTAGCAAAGGAAACGTTCAACTATGTGAGTTAAACACACACATCACAAAGCAGTTTTTGAGAATGCTTCTGTCCAGTTTTTATGGGAAGATATTCCCGTTTCTAACAAAGGCCTGAAAGAGCTCCAAATAACCACTTGCAGATGCTGCAAAAAGACTCTTTCCAAACCGCTCCATGAAAAGGAAGGTTCAACTCTGTGAATTGAATGCACACATCATAAAGAAGTTTCAAAGAATGCTTCTGTCTAGGTTTTATGTGAAGATATTTCCTTTTCCACCATAGGCCTCAAAGCGCTCCAAATGAACACTTGCCGATTCTACAAAAAGAGTGTTTCAAAACTGCTCTTTCAAAAGAAGTGTTCAACTCTGTGAGTTGGATTCATACTACACAAAGCAGTTTCACAGAACGCTTCTGTTTAGTTTTTATGGGAAGATATCCCTGTTTCCAACGAAGGCCTGAAAGGGCTCCAAACATCCACTTGCAGATTCTGCAAAAACAGAGTTTCAAAACTGCTCTATCAAAAGGAAGGCTTATCTCTCTGAGTTGAATGCACACATCATAAAGAGGTTTCTGAGAATGCTTCTGCCTGGTTCATATGTGAAGATATTTCCTTTTTCACCATAGGCCTCAAAGCGCTCCAAATGAACACTTGCAAATTCTACAAAAAGAGTGTTTGTTAACTGCTCTAGCAAAGGAAAGGTTCAACTATGTGAGTTAAACACACACATCACAAAGCAGTTTGTGAGAATGCTCCTGTCCAGTTTCTATGGGAAGATATTCCCGTTTCTAACAAAGGCCTGAAAGAGCTCCAAATATCCACTTGCAGATGGTGCAAAAAGACTCTTTCCAAACCTCTCCATGAAAAGGAAGGTTGAACTCTGTGAGTTGAATGCACACATCATAAAGAAGTTTCAAAGAATGCTTCTGTCTAGGTTTTATGTGAAGATATTTCCTTTTCCACCATAGACTTCAAAGCGCTCCAAATGAAAACTTGCAGATTCTACAAAAAGAGTGTTTCAAAACTGCTCTTTCAAAAGAAGTGTTCAACTCTGTGAGTTGGATTCATACTACACAAAGCAGTTTCACAGAACGCTTCTGTTTAGTTTTTATGGGAAGATATTGCCGTTTCCAACGAAGGCCTGAAAGGGCTCCAAATATCCACTTGCAGATGCTACAAAAAGACTCTTTCCAAACTACTTCATGAAAAGGAAGGTTCAACTCTGTGAGTTGAAGGCACACATCATAAAGAAGTTTCAAAGAATGCTTCTGTCTAGGTTTTATGTGAAGATATTTCCTTTTCCACCATAGGCCTCAAAGCGCTCCAAATGAACACTTGCAGATTCTACAAAAAGAGTGTTTCAAAACTGCTCTTTCAAAAGAAGTGTTCAACTCTGTGAGTTGGATTCAGACTACACAAAGCAGTTTCACAGAACGCTTCTGTTTAGTTTTTATGGGAAGATATTCCCGTTTCCAACGAAGGCCTGAAAGGGCTCCAAACATCCACTTGCAGATTCTGCAAAAACAGAGTTTCAAAACTGCTCTATCAAAAGGAAGGCTTATCTCTCTGAGTTGAATGCACACATCATAAAGAGGTTTCTGAGAATGCTTCTGCCTGGTTCATATGTGAAGATATTTCCTTTTTCACCATAGGCCTCAAAGCGCTCCAAATGAACACTTGCAAATTCTACAAAAAGAGTGTTTCATAACTGCTCCAGCAAAGGAAAGGTTCAACTATGTGAGTTAAACACACACATCACAAAGCAGTTTGTGAGAATGCTCCTGTCCAGTTTCTATGTGAAGATATTCCCGTTTCTAACAAAGGCCTGTAAGAGCTCCAAATATCCACTTGCAGATGCTGCAAAAAGACTCTTTCCAAACCTCTCTATGAAAAGGAAGGTTGAACTCTGTGAGTTGAATGCACACATCATAAAGAAGTTTCAAAGAATGCTTCTGTCTAGGTTTCATGTGAAGATATTTCCTTTTCCACCATAGACCTCAAAGCGCTCCAAATGAAAACTTGCAGATTCTACAAAAAGAGTGTTTCAAAACTGCTCTTTCAAAAGAAGTGTTCAACTCTGTGAGTTGGATTCATACTACACAAAGCAGTTTCACAGAACGCTTCTGTTTAATTTTTATGGGAAGAAATTCCCGTTTCCAACGAAGGCCTGAAAGGGCTCCAAATATCCACTTGCAGATGCTGCAAAAAGACTCTTTCCAAACTGCTCCATGAAAAGGAAGGTTCAACTCTGTGTGTTGAATGCACACATCATAAAGAAGTTTCAAAGAATGCTTCTGTCTAGGTTTTATGTGAAGATATTTCCTTTTCCACCATAGGCCTCAAAGTGCTCCAAATGAACACTTGCAGATTCTACAAAAAGAGTGTTTCAAAACTGCTCTTTCAAAAGAAGTGTTCAACTCTGTGAGTTGGATTCATACTACACAAAGCAGTTTCACAGAACGCTTCTGTTTAGCTTTTATGGGAAGATATTCCCGTTTCCAACGAAGGCCCGAAAGGGCTCCAAATATCCACTTGCAGATGCTGCAAAAAGACTCTTTCCAAACTGCTCCATGAAAAGGAAGGTTCAACTCTGTGAGGTGAATGCACACATCATAAAGAAGTTTCAAAGAATGCTTCTGTCTAGGTTTTATGTGAAGATATTTCCTTTTCCACCATAGGCCTCAAAGTGCTCCAAATGAACACTTGCAGATTCTACAAAAAGAGTGTTTCAAAACTGCTCTTTCAAAAGAAGTGTTCAACTCTGTGAGTTGGATTCATACTACACAAAGCAGTTTCACAGAACGCTTCTGTTTAGTTTTTATGGGAAGATATTCCCGTTTCCAACGAAGGCCTGAAAGGGCTCCAAATATCCACTTGCAGATGCTGCAAAAACAGAGTTTCAAAACTGCTCTATCAAAAGGAAGGCTTCTCTCCCCGAGTTGAATGCACACATCATAAAGAGGTTTCTGAGAATGCTTCTGCCTGGTTTATAAGTGAAGATATTTCCTTTTCCACAATAGGCCTCAATGTGCTCCAAATGAACACTTGCAGATTCTACAAAAAGAGTGTTTCAAAACTGCTCTTTCAAAAGAAGTGTTCAACTCTGTGAGTTGGATTCATACTACACAAAGCAGTTTCACAGAACACTTCTGTTTAGTTTTTATGGGAAGATATTCCCGTTTCCAACGAAGGCCTGAAAGGCTCCAAATATCCACTTGCAGATGCTGCAAAAAGACTCTTTCCACACTGCTCCTTGAAAAGGAAGGTTCAACTCTGTGAGGTGAAGGCACACATCATAATGAAGTTTCAAAGAATTCTTCTGTCTAGGTTTTATGTGAAGATATTTCCTTTTCCACCGTAGGCCTCAAAGCGCTCCAAATGAACACTTGCAGATTCTACAAAAAGAGTGTTTCAAAACTGCTCTTTCAAAAGAAGTGTTCAACTCTGTGAGTTGGATTCATACTACACAAAGCAGTTTCACAGAACGCTTCTGTTTAGTTTTTATGGGAAGATATTCCCGTTTCCAACGAAGGCCTGAAAGGGCTCCAAATATCCACTTGCAGATTCTGCAAAAACAGAGTTTCAAAACTGCTCTATCAAAAGGAAGGCTTATCTCTCTGAGTTGAATGCACACATCATAAAGTGGTTTCTGAGAATGCTTCTGCCTGGTTGATATGTGAAGATATTTCAACTTCCGCCATAGGCCTCAAATCGCTCCAAATGAACACTTGCAAATTCTACAAAAAGAGTGTTTCATAACTGCTCTAGCAAAGGAAAGGTTCAACTATGTGAGTTAAACACACACATCACAAAGTAGTTTTTGAGAATGCTTCTGTCCAGTTTTTATGGGAAGATATTCCCGTTTCTAACAAAGGCCTGAAAGAGCTCCAAATATCCACTTGCAGATGCTGCAAAAAGACTCTTTCCAAACCGCTCCATGAAAAGGAAGGTTCAACTCTGTGAGTTGAATGCACGCATCATAAAGAAGTTTCAAAGAATGCTTCTGTCTAGGTTTTATGTGAAGATATTTCCTTTTCCAGCATAGGCCTCAAAGCGCTCCAAATGAACACTTGCAGATTCTACAAAAAGAGTGTTTCAAAACTACTCTTTCAAAAGAAGTGTTCAACTCTGTGAGTTGGATTCATACTACACAAAGCAGTTTCACAGAACGCTTCTGTTTAGTTTTTATGGGAAGATATTCCCGTTTCCAAAGAAGGCCTGAAAGGGCTCCAAATATCCACTTGCAGATGCTGCAAAAAGACTCTTTCCAAACTGATCCATGAAAAGGAAGGTTCAACTCTGTGAGTTGAATGCACACATCATAAAGAAGTTTCAAAGAATGCTTCTGTCTAGGTTTTATGTGAAGATATTTCCTTTTCCACCATAGGCCTCAAAGTGCTCCAAATGAACACTTGCAGATTCTACAAAAAGAGTGTTTCAAAACTGCTCTTTCAAAAGAAGTGTTCAATTCTGTGAGTTGGATTCATACTACACAAAGCAGTTTCACAGAACGCTTCTGTTTAGTTTTTATGGGAAGATATTCCCGTTGCCAACGAAGGCCTGAAAGGGCTCCAAATATCCACTTGCAGATGCTGCAAAAACAGAGTTTCAAACCTGCTCTATCAAAAGGAAGGCTTCTCTCCCCGAGTTGAATGCACACATCATAAAGAGGTTTCTGAGAATGCTTCTGCCTGGTTTATAAGTGAAGATATTTCCTTTTCCAAAATAGGCCTCAAGGTGCTCCAAATGAACACTTGCAGATTCTACAAAAAGAGTGTTTCAAAACTGCTCTTTCAAAAGAAGTGTTCAACTCTGTGAGTTGGATTCATACTACACAAAGCAGTTTCACAGAACGCTTCTGTTTAGTTTTTATGGGAAGATATTCCCGTTTCCAACGAAGGCCTGAAAGGCTCCAAATATCCACTTGCAGATGCTGCAAAAAGACTCTTTCCAAACTGCTCCGTGAAAAGGAAGGTTCAACTCTGTGAGGTGAAGGCACACATCATAAAGAAGTTTCAAAGAATGCTTCTGTCTAGGTTTTATGTGAAGATATTTCCTTTTCCACCGTAGGCCTCAAAGCGCTCCAAATGAACACTTGCAGATTCTACAAAAAGAGTGTTTCAAAACTGCTTTTTCTAAAGAAGTGTTAAACTCTGTGAGTTGGATTCATACTACACAAAGCAGTTTCACAGAACGCTTCTGTTTAGTTTTTATGGGAAGATATTCCCGTTTCCAACGAAGGCCTGAAAGGGCTCCAAATATCCACTTGCAGATTCTGCAAAAACAGAGTTTCAAAACTGCTCTATCAAAAGGAAGGCTTATCTCTCTGAGTTGAATGAACACATCATAAAGAGGTTTCTGAGAATGCTTCTGCCTGGTTGATATGTGAAGATATTTCAACTTCCACCATAGGCCTCAAATCGCTCCAAATGAACACTTGCAAATTCTACAAACAGAGTGTTTCATAACTGCTCTAGCAAAGGAAACGTTCAACTATGTGAGTTAAACACACGCATCACAAAGCAGTTTTTGAGAATGCTTCTGTCCAGTTTTTATGGGAAGATATTCCCGTTTCTAACAAAGGCCTGAAAGAGCTCCAAATAACCACTTGCAGATGCTGCAAAAAGACTCTTTCCAAACCGCTCCATGAAAAGGAAGGTTCAACTCTGTGAATTGAATGCACACATCATAAAGAAGTTTCAAAGAATGCTTCTGTCTAGGTTTTATGTGAAGATATTTCCTTTTCCACCATAGGCCTCAAAGCGCTCCAAATGAACACTTGCCGATTCTACAAAAAGAGTGTTTCAAAACTGCTCTTTCAAAAGAAGTGTTCAACTCTGTGAGTTGGATTCATACTACACAAAGCAGTTTCACAGAACGCTTCTGTTTAGTTTTTATGGGAAGATATCCCCGTTTCCAACGAAGGCCTGAAAGGGCTCCAAACATCCACTTGCAGATTCTGCAAAAACAGAGTTTCAAAACTGCTCTATCAAAAGGAAGGCTTATCTCTCTGAGTTGAATGCACACATCATAAAGAGGTTTCTGAGAATGCTTCTGCCTGGTTCATATGTGAAGATATTTCCTTTTTCACCATAGGCCTCAAAGCGCTCCAAATGAACACTTGCAAATTCTACAAAAAGAGTGTTTCTTAACTGCTCTAGCAAAGGAAAGGTTCAACTATGTGAGTTAAACACACACATCACAAAGCAGTTTGTGAGAATGCTCCTGTCCAGTTTCTATGTGAAGATATTCCCGTTTCTAACAAAGGCCTGTAAGAGCTCCAAATATCCACTTGCAGATGCTGCAAAAAGACTCTTTCCAAACCTCTCTATGAAAAGGAAGGTTGAACTCTGTGAGTTGAATGCACACATCATAAAGAAGTTTCAAAGAATGCTTCTGTCTAGGTTTCATGTGAAGATATTTCCTTTTCCACCATAGACCTCAAAGCGCTCCAAATGAAAACTTGCAGATTCTACAAAAAGAGTGTTTCAAAACTGCTCTTTCAAAAGAAGTGTTCAACTCTGTGAGTTGGATTCATACTACACAAAGCAGTTTCACAGAACGCTTCTGTTTAATTTTTATGGGAAGAAATTCCCGTTTCCAACGAAGGCCTGAAAGGGCTCCAAATATCCACTTGCAGATGCTGCAAAAAGACTCTTTCCAAACTGCTCCATGAAAAGGAAGGTTCAACTCTGTGTGTTGAATGCACACATCATAAAGAAGTTTCAAAGAATGCTTCTGTCTAGGTTTTATGTGAAGATATTTCCTTTTCCACCATAGGCCTCAAAGTGCTCCAAATGAACACTTGCAGATTCTACAAAAAGAGTGTTTCAAAACTGCTCTTTCAAAAGAAGTGTTCAACTCTGTGAGTTGGATTCATACTACACAAAGCAGTTTCACAGAACGCTTCTGTTTAGCTTTTATGGGAAGATATTCCCGTTTCCAACGAAGGCCCGAAAGGGCTCCAAATATCCACTTGCAGATGCTGCAAAAAGACTCTTTCCAAACTGCTCCATGAAAAGGAAGGTTCAACTCTGTGAGGTGAATGCACACATCATAAAGAAGTTTCAAAGAATGCTTCTGTCTAGGTTTTATGTGAAGATATTTCCTTTTCCACCATAGGCCTCAAAGTGCTCCAAATGAACACTTGCAGATTCTACAAAAAGAGTGTTTCAAAACTGCTCTTTCAAAAGAAGTGTTCAACTCTGTGAGTTGGATTCATACTACACAAAGCAGTTTCACAGAACGCTTCTGTTTAGTTTTTATGGGAAGATATTCCCGTTTCCAACGAAGGCCTGAAAAGGCTCCAAATATCCACTTGCAGATGCTGCAAAAACAGAGTTTCAAAACTGCTCTATCAAAAGGAAGGCTTCTCTCCCCGAGTTGAATGCACACATCATAAAGAGGTTTCTGAGAATGCTTCTGCCTGGTTTATAAGTGAAGATATTTCCTTTTCCACAATAGGCCTCAATGTGCTCCAAATGAACACTTGCAGATTCTACAAAAAGAGTGTTTCAAAACTGCTCTTTCAAAAGAAGTGTTCAACTCTGTGAGTTGGATTCATACTACACAAAGCAGTTTCACAGAACACTTCTGTTTAGTTTTTATGGGAAGATATTCCCGTTTCCAACGAAGGCCTGAAAGGCTCCAAATATCCACTTGCAGATGCTGCAAAAAGACTCTTTCCACACTGCTCCTTGAAAAGGAAGGTTCAACTCTGTGAGGTGAAGGCACACATCATAAAGAAGTTTCAAAGAATTCTTCTGTCTAGGTTTTATGTGAAGATATTTCCTTTTCCACCGTAGGCCTCAAAGCGCTCCAAATGAACACTTGCAGATTCTACAAAAAGAGTGTTTCAAAACTGCTCTTTCAAAAGAAGTGTTCAACTCTGTGAGTTGGATTCATACTACACAAAGCAGTTTCACAGAACGCTTCTGTTTAGTTTTTATGGGAAGATATTCCCGTTTCCAACGAAGGCCTGAAAGGGCTCCAAATATCCACTTGCAGATTCTGCAAAAACAGAGTTTCAAAACTGCTCTATCAAAAGGAAGGCTTATCTCTCTGAGTTGAATGAACACATCATAAAGAGGTTTCTGAGAATGCTTCTGCCTGGTTGATATGTGAAGATATTTCAACTTCCACCATAGGCCTCAAATCGCTCCAAATGAACACTTGCAAATTCTACAAAAAGAGTGTTTCATAACTGCTCTAGCAAAGGAAACGTTCAACTATGTGAGTTAAACACACACATCACAAAGCAGTTTTTGAGAATGCTTCTGTCCAGTTTTTATGGGAAGATATTCCCGTTTCTAACAAAGGCCTGAAAGAGCTCCAAATAACCACTTGCAGATGCTGCAAAAAGACTCTTTCCAAACCGCTCCATGAAAAGGAAGGTTCAACTCTGTGAATTGAATGCACACATCATAAAGAAGTTTCAAAGAATGCTTCTGTCTAGGTTTTATGTGAAGATATTTCCTTTTCCACCATAGGCCTCAAAGCGCTCCAAATGAACACTTGCCGATTCTACAAAAAGAGTGTTTCCAAATTGCTCTTTCAAAAGAAGTGTTCAACTCTGTGAGTTGGATTCATACTACACAAAGCAGTTTCACAGAACGCTTCTGTTTAGTTTTTATGGGAAGATATTCCCGTTTCCAAAGAAGGCCTGAAAGGGCTCCAAATATCCACTTGCAGATTCTGCAAAAAGACTCTTTCCAAACTGATCCATGAAAAGGAAGGTTCAACTCTGTGAGTTGAATGCACACATCATAAAGAAGTTTCAAAGAATGCTTCTGTCTAGGTTTTATGTGAAGATATTTCCTTTTCCACCATAGGCCTCAAAGTGCTCCAAATGAACACTTGCAGATTCTACAAAAAGAGTGTTTCAAAACTGCTCTTTCAAAAGAAGTGTTCAATTCTGTGAGTTGGATTCATACTACACAAAGCAGTTTCACAGAACGCTTCTGTTTAGTTTTTATGGGAAGATATTCCCGTTTCCAACGAAGGCCTGAAAGGGCTCCAAATATCCACTTGCAGATGCTGCAAAAACAGAGTTTCAAACCTGCTCTATCAAAAGGAAGGCTTCTCTCCCCGAGTTGAATGCACACATCATAAAGAGGTTTCTGAGAATGCTTCTGCCTGGTTCATATGTGAAGATATTTCCTTTTTCACCATAGGCCTCAATGTGCTCCAAATGAACACTTGCAAATTCTACAAAAAGAGTGTTTCATAACTGCTCTAGCAAAGGAAAGGTTCAACTATGTGAGTTAAACACACACATCACAAAGCAGTTTGTGAGAATGCTCCTGTCCAGTTTCTATGGGAAGATATTCCCGTTTCTAACAAAGGCCTGTAAGAGCTCCAAATATCCACTTGCAGATGCTGCAAAAAGACTCTTTCCAAACCTCTCTATGAAAAGGAAGGTTGAACTCTGTGAGTTGAATGCACACATCATAAAGAAGTTTCAAAGAATGCTTCTGTCTAGGTTTCATGTGAAGATATTTCCTTTCCCACCATAGACCTCAAAGCGCTCCAAATGAAAACTTGCAGATACTACAAAAAGAGTGTTTCAAAACTGCTCTTTCAAAAGAAGTGTTCAACTCTGTGAGTTGGATTCATACTACACAAAGCAGTTTCACAGAACGCTTCTGTTTAGTTTTTACGGGAATATATTCCCGTTTCCAACGAAGGCCTGAAAGGGCTCCAAATATCCACTTGCAGATGCTGCAAAAAGACTCTTTCCAAACTGCTCCATGAAAAGGAAGGTTCAACTCTATGAGTTGAATGCACACATCATAAAGAATTTTCAAAGAATGCTTCTGCCTAGGTTTTATGTGAAGATATTTCCTTTTCCACCATAGGCCTCAAAGTGCTCCAAATGAACACTTGCAGATTCTACAAAAAGAGTGTTTCAAAACTGCTCTTTCAAAAGAAGTGTTCAACTCTGTGAGTTGGATTCATACTACACAAAGCAGTTTCACAGAACGCTTCTGTTTAATTTTTATGGGAAGAAATTCCCGTTTCCAACGAAGGCCTGAAAGGGCTCCAAATATCCACTTGCAGATGCTGCAAAAAGACTCTTTCCAAACTGCTCCATGAAAAGGAAGGTTCAACTCTGTGTGTTGAATGCACACATCATAAAGAAGTTTCAAAGAATGCTTCTGTCTAGGTTTTATGTGAAGATATTTCCTTTTCCACCATAGGCCTCAAAGTGCTCCAAATGAACACTTGCAGATTCTACAAAAAGAGTGTTTCAAACTGCTCTTTCAAAAGAAGTGTTCAACTCTGTGAGTTGGATTCATACTACACAAAGCAGTTTCACAGAACGCTTCTGTTTAGTTTTTATGGGAAGATATTCCCGTTTCCAACGAAGGCCTGAAAGGGCTCCAAATATCCACTTGCAGATGCTGCAAAAAGACTCTTTCCAAACTGCTACATGAAAAGGAAGGTTCAACTCTGTGAGTTGAATGCACACATCATAAAGAAGTTTCAAAGAATGCTTCTGTCTAGGTTTTATGTGAAGATATTTCCTTTTCCACCATAGGCCTCAAAGTGCTCCAAATGAACACTTGCAGATTCTACAAAAAGAGTGTTTCAAAACTGCTCTTTCAAAAGAAGTGTTCAACTCTGTGAGTTGGATTCATACTACACAAAGCAGTTTCACAGAACGCTTCTGTTTAGTTTTTATGGGAAGATATTCCCGTTTCCAACGAAGGCCTGAAAGGGCTCCAAATATCCACTTGCAGATGCTGCAAAAACAGAGTTTCAAAACTGCTCTATCAAAAGGAAGGCTTCTCTCCCCGAGTTGAATGCACACATCATAAAGAGGTTTCTGAGAATGCTTCTGCCTGGTTTATAAGTGAAGATATTTCCTTTTCCACAATAGGCGTCAATGTGCTCCAAATGAATACTTGCAGATTCTACAAAAAGTGTGTTTCAAAACTGCTCTTTCAAAAGAAGTGTTCAACTCTGTGAGTTGGATTCATACTACACAAAGCAGTTTCACAGAACGCTTCTGTTTAGTTTTTATGGGAAGATATTCCCGTTTCCAACGAAGGCCTGAAAGTGCTCCAAATATCCACTTGCAGATGCTGCAAAAAGACTCTTTCCAAACTGCTCCGTGAAAAGGAAGGTTCAACTCTGTGAGGTGAAGGCACACATCATAAAGAAGTTTCAAAGAATGCTTCTGTCCAGGTTTTATGTGAAGATATTTCCTTTTCCACCGTAGGCCTCAAAGCGCTCCAAATGAACACTTGCAGATTCTACAAAAAGAGTGTTTCAAAACTGCTCTTTCTAAAGAAGTGTTCAACTCTGTGAGTTGGATTCATACTACACAAAGCAGTTTCACAGAACGCTTCTGTTTAGTTTTTATGGGAAGATATTCCCGTTTCCAACGAAGGCCTGAAAGGG
This sequence comes from Pongo abelii, assembly GCF_028885655.2. Lineage (NCBI taxonomy): Eukaryota > Metazoa > Chordata > Mammalia > Primates > Hominidae > Pongo > Pongo abelii. The sequence goes on along the minus strand of NC_072005.2, from coordinate 32,330,627 downwards.
CTCCAAATATCCACTTGCAGATGCTGCAAAAAGACTCTTTCCAAACTGCTCCATGAAAAGGAAGGTTCAACTCTGTGAGTTGAATGCACACATCATAAAGAAGTTTCAAAGAATGCTTCTGTCTAGGTTTTATGTGAAGATATTTCCTTTTCCACCATAGGCCTCAAAGTGCTCCAAATGAACACTTGCAGATTCTACAAAAAGAGTGTTTCAAAACTGCTCTTTCAAAGAAGTGTTCAACTCTGTGAGTTGGATTCATACTACACAAAGCAGTTTCACAGAACCCTTCTGTTTAGTTTTTATGGGAAGATATTCCCGTTTCCAACGAAGTCCCGAAAGGGCTCCAAATATCCACTTGCAGATGCTGCAAAAAGACTCTTTCCAAACTGCTCCATGAAAAGGAAGGTTCAACTCTGTGAGTTGAATGCACACATCATAAAGAAGTTTCAAAGAATGCTTCTGTCTAGGTTTTATGTGAAGATATTTCCTTTTCCACCATAGGCCTCAAAGTGCTCCAAATGAACACTTGCAGATTCTACAAAAAGAGTGTTTCAAAACTTCTCTTTCAAAAGAAGTGTTCAACTCTGTGAGTTGGATTCATACTACACAAAGCAGTTTCACAGAACGCTTCTGTTTAGTTTTTATGGGAAGATATTCCCGTTTCCAACGAAGGCCTGAAAGGGCTCCAAATATCCACTTGCAGATGCTGCAAAAACAGAGTTTCAAAACTGCTCTATCAAAAGGAAGGCTTCTCTCCCCGAGTTGAATGCACACATCATAAAGAGGTTTCTGAGAATGCTTCTGCCTGGTTTATAAGTGAAGATATTTCCTTTTCCACAATAGGCCTCAATGTGCTCCAAATGAACACTTGCAGATTCTACAAAAAGAGTGTTTCAAAACTGCTCTTTCAAAAGAAGTGTTCAACTCTGTGAGTTGGATTCATACTACACAAAGCAGTTTCACAGAACGCTTCTGTTTAGTTTTTATGGGAAGATATTCCCGTTTCCAACGAAGGCCTGAAAGGCTCCAAATATCCACTTGCAGATGCTGCAAAAAGACTCTTTCCAAACTGCTCCTTGAAAAGGAAGGTTCAACTCTGTGAGGTGAAGGCACACATCATAAAGAAGTTTCAAAGAATGCTTCTGTCTAGGTTTTATGTGAAGATATTTCCTTTTCCACCGTAGGCCTCAAAGCGCTCCAAATGAACACTTGCAGATTCTACAAAAAGAGTGTTTCAAAACTGCTCTTTCAAAAGAAGTGTTCAACTCTGTGAGTTGGATTCATACTACACAAAGCCGTTTCACAGAACGCTTCTGTTTAGTTTTTATGGGAAGATATTCCCGTTTCCAACGAAGGCCTGAAAGGGCTCCAAATATCCACTTGCAGATTCTGCAAAAACAGAGTTTCAAAACTGCTCTATCAAAAGGAAGGCTTATCTCTCTGAGTTGAATGCACACATCATAAAGTGGTTTCTGAGAATGCTTCTGCCTGGTTGATATGTGAAGATATTTCAACTTCCACCATAGGCCTCAAATCGCTCCAAATGAACACTTGCAAATTCTACAAAAAGAGTGTTTCATAACTGCTCTAGCAAAGGAAAAGTTCAACTATGTGAGTTAAACACACACATCACAAAGTAGTTTTTGAGAATGCTTCTGTCCAGTTTTTATGGGAAGATATTCCCGTTTCTAACAAAGGCCTGAAAGAGCTCCAAATATCCACTTGCAGATGCTGCAAAAAGACTCTTTCCAAACCGCTCCATGAAAAGGAAGGTTCAACTCTGTGAGTTGAATGCACACATCATAAAGAAGTTTCAAAGAATGCTTCTGTCTAGGTTTTATGTGAAGATATTTCCTTTTCCAGCATAGGCCTCAAAGCGCTCCAAATGAACACTTGCAGATTCTACAAAAAGAGTGTTTCAAAACTACTCTTTCAAAAGAAGTGTTCAACTCTGTGAGTTGGATTCATACTACACAAAGCAGTTTCACAGAACGCTTCTGTTTAGTTTTTATGGGAAAGTATTCCCGTTTCCAACGAAGGCCTGAAAGGGCTCCAAATATCCACTTGCAGATGCTGCAAAAAGACTCTTTCCAAACTGATCCATGAAAAGGAAGGTTCAACTCTGTGAGTTGAATGCACACATCATAAAGATGTTTCAAAGAATGCTTCTGTCTAGGTTTTATGTGAAGATATTTCCTTTTCCACCATAGGCCTCAAAGTGCTCCAAATGAACACTTGCAGATTCTACAAAAAGAGTGTTTCAAAACTGCTCTTTCAAAAGAAGTGTTCAACTCTGTGAGTTGGATTCATACTACACAAAGCAGTTTCACAGAACGCTTCTGTTTAGTTTTTATGGGAAGATATTCCGGTTTGCAACGAAGGCCTGAAAGGGCTCCAAATAATCACTTGCAGATGCTGCAAAAACAGAGTTTCAAAACTACTCTATCAAAAGGAAGGCTTCTCTCTCCGAGTTGAATGCACACATCATAAAGGGGTTTCTGAGAATGCTTCTGCCTGGTTTATAAGTGAAGATATTTCCTTTCCCACAATAGGCCTCAAAGCGCTCCAAATGAACACTTGCAGATTCCTCAAAAAGAGTGTTTCAAAACTGCTCTTTCTAAAGAAGTGTTCAACTCTGTGAGTTGGATTCATACTACACAAAGCAGTTTCACAGAACGCTTCTGTTTAGGTTTTATGGGAAGATATTCCCGTTTCCAACGAAGGACTGAAAGGGCTCCAAATATCCACTTGCAGATTCTGCAAAAACAGAGTTTCAAAACTGCTCTATCAAAAGGAAGGCTTATCTCTCTGAGTTGAATGCACACATCATAAAGAGGTTTCTGAGAATGCTTCTGCCTGGTTCATATGTGAAGATATTTCCTTTTTCACCATAGGCCTCAAAGCGCTCCAAATGAACACTTGCAAATTCTACAAAAAGAGTGTTTCATAACTGCTCTAGCAAAGGAAAGGTTCAACTATGTGAGTTAAACACACACATCACAAAGCAGTTTGTGAGAATGCTCCTGTCCAGGTTCTATGGGAAGATATTCCCGTTTCTAACAAAGGCCTGAAAGAGCTCCAAATATCCAATTGCAGATGCTGCAAAAAGACTCTTTCCAAACCGCTCCATGAAAAGGAAGGTTGAACTCTGTGAGTTGAATGCACACATCATAAAGAAGTTTCAAAGAATGCTTCTGTCTAGGTTTTATGTGAAGATGTTTCCTTTTCCACCATAGACCTCAAAGCGCTCCAAATGAAAACTTGCAGATTCTACTAAAAGAGTGTTTCAAAACTGCTCTTTCAAAAGAAGTGTTCAACTCTGTGACTTGGATTCATACTACACAAAGCAGTTTCACAGAACGCTTCTGTTTAGTTTTTATGGGAAGATATTCCCGTTTCCAACGAAGGCCTGAAAGGGCTCCAAATATCCACTTGCAGATGCTGCAAAAACAGAGTTTCAAAACTGCTCTATCAAAAGGAAGGCTTCTCTCTCCGAGTTGAATGCAGACATCATAAAGAGGTTTCTGAGAATGCTTCTGCCTGGTTTAAGTGAAGATATTTCCTTTTCCACCATAGGCCTCAAAGCGCTCCAAACGAACACTTGCAGATTCTACAAAAAGAGTGTTTCCAAACTGCTCTTTCAAAACAAGTGTTCAACTCTGTGTGTTGGATTCATACTACACAAAGCAGTTTCACAGAACGCTTCTGTTTAGTTTTTATGGGAAGGTATTCCCGTTTCCAACGAAGGCCTGAAAGGGCTCAAAATATCCACTTGCAGATGCTGCAACAAGACTCTTTCCAAACTGCTCCATGAAAAGGAAGGTTCAACTCTGTGAGTTGAAGGAACACATCATAAAGAAGTTTCAAAGAATGCTTCTGTCTAGGTTTTATGTGAAGATATTTCCTTTTCCACCATAGGCCTCAAAGTGCTGCAAATGAACACTTGCAGATTCTACAAAAAGAGTGTTTCAAAACTGCTCTTTCAAAAGAAGTGTTCAACTCTGTGAGTTGGATTCATACTACACAAGCAGTTTCACAGAACGCTTCTGTTTAGTTTTTATGGGAAGATATTCCCGTTTCCAACGAAGGCCTGAAACGGCTCCAAATATCCACTTGCAGATGCTGCAAAAAGACTCTTTCCAAACTGCTCCATGAAAAGGAAGGTTCAGCTCTGTGAGTTGAAGGCACACATCATAAAGAAGTTTCAAAGAATGCTTCTCTCTAGGTTTTATGTGAAGATATTTCCTTTTCCACCATAGGCCTCAAAGTGCTCCAAATGAACACTTGCAGATTCTACAAAAAGTGTGTTTCAAAACTCCTCTTTCAAAAGAAGTGTTCAACTCTGTGAGTTGGATTCATACTACACAAAGCAGTTTCACAGAACTCTTCTGTTTAGTTTTTATGGGAAGATATTCCCGTTTCCAACGAAGGCCTGAAAGGGCTCCAAATATCCACTTGCAGATGCTGCAAAAAGACTCTTTCCAAACTGTTCCATGAAAAGGAAGGTTCAACTCTGTGAGTTGAATGCACACATCATAAAGAAGTTTCAAGGAATGCTTCTGTCTAGGTTTTATGTGAAGATATTTCCTTTTCCACCATAGGCCTCAAAGCGCTCCAAATGAACACTTGCAGATTCTACAAAAAGAGTGTTTCAAAACTGCTCTTTCAAAAGAAGTGTTCAACTCTGTGAGTTGGATTCATACTACACAAAGCAGTTTCACAGAACGCTTCTGTTTAGTTTTTATGGTAAGATATTCCGGTTTCCAACGAAGGCCTGAAAGGGCTCCAAATAATCACTTGCAGATGCTGCAAAAACAGAGTTTCAAAACTGCTCTATCAAACGGAAGGCTTCTCTCTCCGAGTTGAATGCACACATCATAAAGGGGTTTCTGAGAATGCTTCTGCCTGGTTTATAAGTGAAGATATTTCCTTTTCCACAATAGGCCTCAAAGCGCTCCAAATGAACACTTGCAGATTCTACAAAAAGAGTGTTTCAAAACTGCTCTTTCTAAAGAAGTGTTCAACTCTGTGAGTTGGATTCATACTACACAAAGCAGTTTCACAGAACGCTTCTGTTTAGTTTTTATGGGAAGATATTCCCGTTTCCAACGAAGGACTGAAAGGGCTCCAAATATCCACTTGCAGATTCTGCAAAAACAGAGTTTCAAAACTGCTCTATCAAAAGGAAGCCTTATCTCTCTGAGTTGAATGCACACATCATAAAGAGGTTTCTGAGAATGCTTCTGCCTGGTTCATATGTGAAGATATTTCCTTTTTCACCATAGGTCTCAAAGCGCTCCAAATGAACACTTGCAAATTCTACAAAGAGAGTGTTTCATAACTGCTCTAGCAAAGGAAAGGTTCAACTATGTGAGTTAAACACACACATCACAAAGCAGTTTGTGAGAATGCTCCTGTCCAGTTTCTATGGGAAGATATTCCCGTTTCTAACAAAGGCCTGAAAGAGCTCCAAATATCCACTTGCAGATGCTGCATAAAGACTCTTTCCAAACCTCTCCATGAAAAGGAAGGTTCAACTCTGTGAGTTGAATGCACACATCATAAAGAAGTTTCAAAGACTGCTTCTGTCTAGGTTTTATGTGAAGATGTTTCCTTTTCCACCATAGGCCTCAAAGCGCTCCAAATGAAAACTTGCAGATTCTACAAAAAGAGTGTTTCAAAACTGCTCTTTCAAAAGAAGTGTTCAACTCTGTGAGTTGGATTCATACTACACAAAGCAGTTTCACAGAACGCTTCTGTTTAGTTTTTATGGGAAGATATTCCCGTTTCCAACGAAGGCCTGAAAGGGCTCCAAATATCCACTTGCAGATGCTGCAAAAACCGAGTTTCAAAACTGCACTATCAAAAGGAAGGCTTCTCTCTCCGAGTTGAATGCAGACATCATAAAGAGGTTTCTGAGAATGCTTCTGCCTGGTTTAAGTGAAGATATTTCCTTTTCCACCATAGTCCTCAAAGCGCTCCAAACGAACACTTGCAGATTCTACAAAAAGTGTGTTTCAAAACTGCTCTTTCAAAACAAGTGTTCAACTCTGTGAGTTGGATTCATACTACACAAAGCAGTTTCACAGAACGCTTCTGTTTAGTTTTTATGGGAAGGTATTCCCGTTTCCAACGAAGGCCTGAAAGGGCTCAAAATATCCACTTGCAGATGCTGCAAAAAGACTCTTTCCAAACTGCTCCATGAAAAGAAAGGTTCAACTCTGTGAGTTGAAGGAACACATCACAAAGAAGTTTTAAAGAATGCTTCTGTCTAGGTTTTATGTGAAGATATTTCCTTTTCCACCATAGGCCTCAAAGTGCTCCAAATGAACACTTGCAGATTCTACAAAAAGAGTGTTTCAAAACTCCTCTTTCAAAAGAAGTGTTCAACACTGTGAGTTGGATTCATACTACACAAAGCAGTTTCACAGAACCCTTCTGTTTAGTTTTTATGGGAAGATATTCCCGTTTCCAACGAAGGCCTGAAAGGGCTCCAAATATCCACTTGCAGATGCTGCAAAAACAGAGTTTCAAACCTGCTCTATCAAAAGGAAGGCTTCTCTCCCCGAGTTGAATGCACACATCATAAAGAGGTTTCTGAGAATGCTTCTGCCTGGTTCATATGTGAAGATATTTCCTTTTTCACCATAGGCCACAAAGCGCTCCAAATGAACACTTGCAAATTCTACAAAAAGAGTGTTTCATAACTGCTCTACCAAAGGAAAGGTTCAACTATGTGAGTTAAACACACACATCACAAAGCAGTTTGTGAGAATTCTCCTGTCCAGTTTCTATGGGAAGATATTCCCGTTTCTAACAAAGACCTGAAAGAGCTCCAAATATCCACTTGCAGATGCTGCAAAAAGACTCTTTCCAAACCTCTCCATGAAAAGGAAGGTTCAACTCTGTGAGTTGAATGCACACACCATAAAGAAGTTTCAAAGAATGCTTCTGTCTAGGTTTTATGTGAAGATGTTTCCTTTTCCACCATAGGCCTCAAAGCGCTCCAAATGAAAACTTGCAGATTCTACAAAAAGAGTGTTTCAAAACTGCTCTTTCAAAAGAAGTGTTCAACTCTGTGAGTTGGATTCATACTACACAAAGCAGTTTCACAGAACGCTTCTGTTTAGTTTTTATGGGAAGATATTCCCGTTTCCAACAAAGGCCTGAAAGGGCTCCAAATATCCACTTGCAGATGCTGCAAAAACCGAGTTTCAAAACTGCTCTATCAAAAGGAAGGCTTCTCTCTCCGAGTTGAATGCAGACATCATAAAGAGGTTTCTGAGAATGCTTCTGCCTGGTTTAAGTGAAGATATTTCCTTTTCCACCATTGTCCTCAAAGCGCTCCAAACGAACACTTGCAGATTCTACAAAAAGAGTGTTTCTAAACTGCTCTTTCTAAAGAAGTGTTCAACTCTGTGAGTTGGATTCATACTACACAAAGCAGTTTCACAGAACTCTTCTGTTTAGTTTTTATGGGAAGATATTCCGGTTTCCAACGAAGGCATGAAAGGGCTCCAAATAATCTCTTGCAGATGCTGCAAAAACAGAGTTTCAAAACTGCTCTATCAAAAGGAAGGCTTCTCTCTCCGAGTTGAATGCACACATCATAAAGGGGTTTCTGAGAATGCTTCTGCTTGGTTTATAAGTGAAGATATTTCCTTTCCCACAATAGGCCTCAAAGCGCTCCAAATGAACACTTGCAGATTCCTCAAAAAGAGTGTTTCAAAACTCCTCTTTCTAAAGAAGTGTTCAACTCTGTGAGTTGGATTCATACTACACAAAGCAGTTTCACAGAACGCTTCTGTTTAGTTTTTATGGGAAGATATTCCCGTTTCCAACAAAGGACTGAAAGGGCTCCAAATATCCACTTGCAGATTCTGCAAAAACAGAGTTTCAAAACTGCTCTATCAAAAGGAAGGCTTATCTCTCTGAGTTGAATGCACACATCATAAAGAGGTTTCTGAGAATGCTTCTGCCTGGTTCATATGTGAAGATATTTCCTTTTTCACCATAGGCCTCAAAGCGCTCCAAATGAACACTTGCAAATTCTACAAAAAGAGTGTTTCATAACTGCTCTAGCAAAGGAAAGGTTCAACTATGTGAGTTAAACACACACATCACAAAGCAGTTTGTGAGAATGCTCCTGTCCAGTTTCTATGGGAAGATATTCCCGTTTATAACAAAGGCCTGAAAGAGCTCCAAATATCCACTTGCAGATGCTGCAAAAAGACTCTTTCCAAAGCTCTCCATGAAAAGGAAGGTTCAACTCTGTGAGTTGAATGCACGCATCATAAAGAAGTTTCAAAGAATGCTTCTGTCTAGGTTTTATGTGAAGATGTTTCCTTTTCCACCATAGGCCTCAAAGCGCTCCAAATGAAAACTTGCAGATTCTACAAAAAGAGTGTTTCAAAACTGCTCTTTCAAAAGAAGTGTTCAACTCTGTGAGTTGGATTCATACTACACAAAGCAGTTTCACAGAACGCTTCTGTTTAGTTTTTATGGGAAGATATTCCCGTTTCCAACGAAGGCCTGAAAGGGCTCCAAATATCCACTTGCAGATGCAGCAAAAAGACTCTTTCCAAACTGCTCCATGAAAAGGAAGGTTCAGCTCTGTGAGTTGAAGGCACACATCATAAAGAAGTTTCAAAGAATGCTTCTGTCTAGGTTTTATGTGAAGATATTTCCTTTTCCACCATAGGCCTCAAAGTGCTCCAAATGAACACTTGCAGATTCTACAAAAAGAGTGTTTCAAAACTCCTCTTTCAAAAGAAGTGTTCAACTCTGTGTGTTGGATTCATACTACACAAAGCAGTTTCACAGAACTCTTCTGTTTAGTTTTTATGGGAAGATATTCCCGTTTCCAACGAAGGCCTGAAAGGGCTCCAAATATCCACTTGCAGATGCTGCAAAAAGACTCTTTCCAAACTGTTCCATGAAAAGGAAGGTTCAACTCTGTGAGTAGAATGCACACATCATAAAGAAGTTTCAAAGAATGCTTCTTTCTAGGTTTTATGTGAAGATATTTCCTTTTCCACCATAGGCCTCAAAGTGCTCCAAATGAACACTTGCAGATTCTACAAAAAGAGTGTTTCAAAACTGCTCTTTCAAAAGAAGTGTTCAACTCTGTGAGTTGGATTCATACTACACAAAGCAGTTTCACAGAACGCTTCTGTTTAGTTTTTATGGGAAGATATTCCGGTTTGCAACGAAGGCCTGAAAGGGCTCCAAATAATCACTTGCAGATGCTGCAAAAACAGAGTTTCAAAACTACTCTATCAAAAGGAAGGCTTCTCTCTCCGAGTTGAATGCACACATCATAAAGGGGTTTCTGAGAATGCTTCTGCCTGGTTTATAAGTGAAGATATTTCCTTTCCCACAATAGGCCTCAAAGCGCTCCAAATGAACACTTGCAGATTCCTCAAAAAGAGTGTTTCAAAACTGCTCTTTCTAAAGAAGTGTTCAACTCTGTGAGTTGGATTCATACTACACAAAGCAGTTTCACAGAACGCTTCTGTTTAGGTTTTATGGGAAGATATTCCCGTTTCCAACGAAGGACTGAAAGGGCTCCAAATATCCACTTGCAGATTCTGCAAAAACAGAGTTTCAAAACTGCTCTATCAAAAGGAAGGCTTATCTCTCTGAGTTGAATGCACACATCATAAAGAGGTTTCTGAGAATGCTTCTGCCTGGTTCATATGTGAAGATATTTCCTTTTTCACCATAGGCCTCAAAGCGCTCCAAATGAACACTTGCAAATTCTACAAAAAGAGTGTTTCATAACTGCTCTAGCAAAGGAAAGGTTCAACTATGTGAGTTAAACACACACATCACAAAGCAGTTTGTGAGAATGCTCCTGTCCAGTTTCTATGGGAAGATATTCCCGTTTCTAACAAAGGCCTGAAAGAGCTCCAAATATCCACTTGCAGATGCTGCAAAAAGACTCTTTCCAAACCTCTCCATGAAAAGGAAGGTTCAACTCTGTGAGTTGAATGCACACATCATAAAGAAGTTTCAAAGAATGCTTCTGTCTAGGTTTTATGTGAAGATGTTTCCTTTTCCACCGTAGGCCTCAAAGCGCTCAAAATGAAAACTTGCAGATTCTACAAAAAGAGTGTTTCAAAACTGCTCTTTCTAAAGAAGTGTTCAACTCTGTGAGTTGGATTCATACTACACAAAGCAGTTTCACAGAACGCTTCTGTTTAGTTTTTATGGGAAGATATTCCCGTTTCCAACGAAGGCCTGAAAGGGCTCCAAATATCCACTTGCAGATGCTGCAAAAACAGAGTTTCAAAACTGCTCTATCAAAAGGAAGGATTCTCTCTCCGAGTTGAATGAAGACATCATAAAGAGGTTTCTGAGAATGCTTCTGCCTGGTTTAAGTGAAGATATTTCCTTTTCCACCATAGGCCTCAAAGTGCTCCAAACGAACACTTGCAGATTCTACAAAAAGAGTGTTTCAAAACTGCTCTTTCAAAACAAGTGTTCAACTCTGTGAGTTGGATTCATACTACACAAAGCAGTTTCACAGAACGTTTCTGTTTAGTTTTTATGGGAAGGTATTCCCGTTTCCAAGGAAGGCCTGAAAGGGCTCAAAATATCCACTTGCAGATGCTGCAAAAAGACTCTTTCCAAACTGCTCCATGAAAAGGAAGGTTCAACTCTGTGAGTTGAAGGAACACATCATAAAGAAGTTTCAAAGAATGCTTCTGTCTAGGTTTTATGTGAAGATATTTCCTTTTCCACCATAGGCCTCAAAGTGCTCCAAATGAACACTTGCAGATTCTACAAAAAGAGTGTTTCAAAACTGATCTTTCAAAAGAAGTGTTCAACTCTGTGAGTTGGATTCATACTACACAAAGCAGATTCACAGAACGCTTCTGTTTAGTTTTTATGGGAAGATATTCCCGTTTCCAACGAAGGCCTGAAAGGGCTCCAAATATCCACTTGCAGATGCTGCAAAAAGACTCTTTCCAAACTGCTCCATGAAAAGGAAGGTTCAGCTCTGTGAGTTGAAGGCACACATCATAAAGAAGTTTCAAAGAATGCTTCTGTCTAGGTTTTATGTGAAGATATTTCCTTTTCCACCGTAGGCCTCAAAGTGCTCCAAATGAACACTTGCAGATTCTGCAAAAAGAGTGTTTCAAAACTCCTCTTTCAAAAGAAGGGTTCAACTCTGTGAGTTGGATTCATACTACACAAAGCAGTTTCACAGAACTCTTCTGTTTAATTTTTATGGGAAGATATTCCCGTTTCCAACGAAGGCCTGAAAGGTCTCCAAATATCCACTTGCAGATGCTGCAAAAAGACTCTTTCCAAACTGTTCCATGAAAAGGAAGGTTCAACTCTGTGAGTTGAATGCACACATCATAAAGAAGTTTCAAAGAATGCTTCTGTCTAGGTTTTATGTGAAGATATTTCCTTTTCCACCATAGGCCTCAAAGTGCTCCAAATGAACACTTGCAGATTCTACAAAAAGAGTGTTTCAAAACTGCTCTTTCAAAAGAAGTGTTCAACTCTGTGAGTTGGATTCATACTACACAAAGCAGTTTCACAGAACGCTTCTGTTTAGTTTTTATGGGAAGATATTCCCGTTTCCAACGAAGGCCTGAAAGGGCTCCAAATAATCACTTGCAGATGCTGCAAAAACAGAGTTTCAAAACTGCTCTATCAAAAGGAAGGCTTCTCTCTCCGAGTTGAATGCACACATCATAAAGGGGTTTCTGAGAATGCTTCTGCCTGGTTTATAAGTGAAGATATTTCCTTTTCCACAATAGGCCTCAAAGCACTCCAAATGAACACTTGCAGATTCTACAAAAAGAGTGTTTCAAAACTGCTCTTTCTAAAGAAGTGTTCAACTCTGTGAGTTGGATTCATACTACACAAAGCAGTTTCACAGAACGCTTCTGTTTAGTTTTTATGGGAAGATATTCCCATTTCCAACGAGGGCCTGAAAGGGCTCCAAATATCCACTTGCAGATGCTGCAAAAACAGAGTTTCAAAACTGCTCTATCAAAAGGAAGGCTTCTCTCTCCGATTTGAATGCAGACATCATAAAGAGGTTTCTGAGAATGCTTCTGCCTGGTTTAAGTGAAGATATTTCCTTTTCCACCATAGGCCTCAAAGCGCTCCAAACGAACACTTGCAGATTCTACAAACAGAGTGTTTCCAAACTGCTCTTTCAAAACAAGTGTTCAACTCTGTGTGTTGGATTCATACTACACAAAGCAGTTTCACAGAACGCTTCTGTTTAGTTTTTATGGGAAGGTATTCCCGTTTCCAACGAAGGCCTGAAAGGGCTCAAAATATCCACTTGCAGATGCTGCAACAAGACTCTTTCCAAACTGCTCCATGAAAAGGAAGGTTCAACTCTGTGAGTTGAAGGAACACATCATAAAGAAGTTTCAAAGAATGCTTCTGTCTAGGTTTTATGTGAAGATATTTCCTTTTCCACCATAGGCCTCAAAGTGCTCCAAATGAACACTTGCAGATTCTACAAAAAGAGTGTTTCAAAACTGCTCTTTCAAAAGAAGTGTTCAACTCTGTGAGTTGGATTCATACTACACAAAGCAATTTCACAGAACGCTTCTGTTAATTTTTATGGGAAGATATTCCCGTTTCCAACGAAGGCCTGAAACGGCTCCAAATATCCACTTGCAGATGCTGCAAAAAGACTCTTTCCAAACTGCTCCATGAAAAGGAAGGTTCAGCTCTGTGAGTTGAAGGCACACATCATAAAGAAGTTTCAAAGAATGCTTCTGTCTAGGTTTTATGTGAAGATATTTCCTTTTCCACCATAGGCCTCAAAGTGCTCCAAATGAACACTTGCAGATTCTACAAAAAGTGTGTTTCAAAACTCCTCTTTCAAAAGAAGTGTTCAACTCTGTGAGTTGGATTCATACTACACAAAGCAGTTTCACAGAACTCTTCTGTTTAGTTTTTATGGGAAGATATTCCCGTTTCCAACGAAGGCCTGAAAGGGCTCCAAATATCCACTTGCAGATGCTGCAAAAAGACTCTTTCCAAACTGTTCCATGAAAAGGAAGGTTCAACTCTGTGAGTTGAATGCACACATCATAAAGAAGTTTCAAAGAATGCTTCTGTCTAGGTTTTATGTGAAGATATTTCCTTTTCCACCATAGGCCTCAAAGCGCTCCAAATGAACACTTGCAGATTCTACAAAAAGAGTGTTTCAAAACTGCTCTTTCAAAAGAACTGTTCAACTCTGTGAGTTGGATTCATACTACACAAAGCAGTTTCACAGAACGCTTCTGTTTAGTTTTTATGGTAAGATATTCCGGTTTCCAACGAAGGCCTGAAAGGGCTCCAAATAATCACTTGCAGATGCTGCAAAAACAGAGTTTCAAAACTGCTCTATCAAAAGGAAGGCTTCTCTCTCCGAGTTGAATGCACACATCATAAAGGGGTTTCTGAGAATGCTTCTGCCTGGTTTATAAGTGAAGATATTTCCTTTTCCACAATAGGTCTCAAAGCGCTCCAAATGAACACTTGCAGATTCTACAAAAAGAGTGTTTCAAAACTGCTCTTTCTAAAGAAGTGTTCAACTCTGTGAGTTGGATTCATACTACACAAAGCAGTTTCACAGAACGCTTCTGTTTAGTTTTTATGGGAAGATATTCCCGTTTCCAACGAAGGACTGAAAGGGCTCCAAATATCCACTTGCAGATTCTGCAAAAACAGAGTTTCAAAACTGCTCTATCAAAAGGAAGGCTTATCTCTCTGAGTTGAATGCACACATCATAAAGAGGTTTCTGAGAATGCTTCTGCCTGGTTCATATGTGAAGATATTTCCTTTTTCACCATAGGCCTCAAAGCGCTCCAAATGAACACTTGCAAATTCTACAAAAAGGGTGTTTCATAACTGCTCTAGCAAAGGAAAGGTTCAACTATGTGAGTTAAACACACACATCACAAAGCAGTTTGTGAGAATGCTCCTGTCCAGTTTCTATGGGAAGATATTCCCGTTTCTAACAAAGGCCTGAAAGAGCTCCAAATATCCACTTGCAGATGCTGCAAAAAGACTCTTTCCAAACCTCTCCATGAAAAGGAAGGTTCAACTCTGTGAGTTGAATGCACAAATCATAAAGAAGTTTCAAAGACTGCTTCTGTCTAGGTTTTATGTGAAGATGTTTCCTTTTCCACCATAGGCCTCAAAGCGCTCCAAATGAAAACTTGCAGATTCTACAAAAAGAGTGTTTCAAAACTGCTCTTTCAAAAGAAGTGTTCAACTCTGTGAGTTGGATTCATACTACACAAAGCAGTTTCACAGAACGCTTCTGTTTAGTTTTTATGGGAAGATATTCCCGTTTCCAACGAAGGCCTGAAAGGGCTCCAAATATCCACTTGCAGATGCTGCAAAAACCGAGTTTCAAAACTGCTCTATCAAAAGGAAGGCTTCTCTCTCCGAGTTGAATGCAGACATCATAAAGAGGTTTCTGAGAATGCTTCTGCCTGGTTTAAGTGAAGATATTTCCTTTTCCACCATAGTCCTCAAAGCGCTCCAAACGAACACTTGCAGATTCTACAAAAAGTGTGTTTCAAAACTGCTCTTTCAAAACAAGTGTTCAACTCTGTGAGTTGGATTCATACTACACAAAGCAGTTTCACAGAACGCTTCTGTTTAGTTTTTATGGGAAGGTATTCCCGTTTCCAACGAAGGCCTGAAAGGGCTCAAAATATCCACTTGCAGATGCTGCAAAAAGACTCTTTCCAAACTGCTCCATGAAAAGGAAGGTTCAACTCTGTGAGTTGAAGGAACACATCACAAAGAAGTTTTAAAGAATGCTTCTGTCTAGGTTTTATGTGAAGATATTTCCTTTTCCACCATAGGCCTCAAAGTGCTCCAAATGAACACTTGCAGATTCTACAAAAAGAGTGTTTCAAAACTCCTCTTTCAAAAGAAGTGTTCAACACTGTGAGTTGGATTCATACTACACAAAGCAGTTTCACAGAACGCTTCTGTTTAGTTTTTATGGGAAGATATTCCCGTTTCCAACGAAGGCCTGAAAGGGCTCCAAATATCCACTTGCAGATGCTGCAAAAACAGAGTTTCAAACCTGCTCTATCAAAAGGAAGGCTTCTCTCCCCGAGTTGAATGCACACATCATAAAGAGGTTTCTGAGAATGCTTCTGCCTGGTTTATAAGTGAAGATATTTCCTTTTCCACAATAGGCCTCAATGTGCTCCAAATGAACACTTGCAGATTCTACAAAAAAAGTGTTTCAAAACTGCTCTTTCAAAAGAAGTGTTCAACTCTGTGAGTTGGATTCATACTACACAAAGCAGTTTCACAGAACGCTTCTGTTTAGTTTTTATGGGAAGATATTCCCGTTTCCAACGAAGGCCTGAAAGGCTCCAAATATCCACTTGCAGATGCTGCAAAAAGACTCTTTCCAAACTGCTCCGTGAAAAGGAAGGTTCAACTCTGTGAGGTGAAGGCACACATCATAAAGAAGTTTCAAAGAATGCTTCTGTCTAGGTTTTATGTGAAGATATTTCCTTTTCCACCGTAGGCCTCAAAGCGCTCCAAATGAACACTTGCAGATTCTACAAAAAGAGTGTTTCAAAACTGCTCTTTCTAAAGAAGTGTTCAACTCTGTGAGTTGGATTCATACTACACAAAGCAGTTTCACAGAACGCTTCTGTTTAGTTTTTATGGGAAGATAATCCCGTTTCCAACGAAGGCCTGAAAGGGCTCCAAATATCCACTTGCAGATTCTGCAAAAACAGAGTTTCAAAACTGCTCTATCAAAAGGAAGGCTTATCTCTCTGAGTTGAATGCACACATCATAAAGAGGTTTCTGAGAATGCTTCTGCCTGGTTCATATGTGAAGATATTTCCTTTTTCACCATAGGCCTCAAAGCGCTCCAAATGAACACTTGCAAATTCTACAAAAAGAGTGTTTCATTACTGCTCTATGAAAGGAAAGGTTCAACTATGTGAGTTAAACACACACATCACAAAGCAGTTTGTGAGAATTCTCCTGTCCAGTTTCTATGGGAAGATATTCCCGTTTCTAACAAAGACCTAAAAGAGCTCCGAATATCCACTTGCAGATGCTGCAAAAAGACTCTTTCCAAACCTCTCCATGAAAAGGAAGGTTCAACTCTGTGAGTTGAATGCACACATCATAAAGAAGTTTCAAAGAATGCTTCTGTCTAGGTTTTATGTGAAGATGTTTCCTTTTCCACCATAGGCCTCAAAGCGCTCCAAATGAAAACTTGCAGATTCTACAAAAAGAGTGTTTCAAAACTGCTCTTTCAAAAGAAGTGTTCAACTCTGTGAGTTGGATTCATACTACACAAAGCAGTTTCACAGAACGCTTCTGTTTAGTTTTTATGGGAAGATATTCCCGTTTCCAACAAAGGCCTGAAAGGGCTCCAAATATCCACTTGCAGATGCTGCAAAAACCGAGTTTCAAAACTGCTCTATCAAAAGGAAGGCTTCTCTCTCCGAGTTGAATGCAGACATCATAAAGAGGTTTCTGAGAATGCTTCTGCCTGGTTTAAGTGAAGATATTTCCTTTTCCACCATTGTCCTCAAAGCGCTCCAAACGAACACTTGCAGATTCTACAAAAAGAGTGTTTCAAAACTGCTCTTTCTAAAGAAGTGTTCAACTCTGTGAGTTGGATTCATACTACACAAAGCAGTTTCACAGAACGCTTCTGCTTAGTTTTTATGGGAAGATATTCCCGTTTCCAACGAAAGCCTGAATGGGCTCCAACTATCCACTTGCAGATTCTGCAAAAACAGAGTTTCAAAACTGCTCTATCAAAAGGAAGGCTTATCTCTCTGAGTTGAATGCACACATCATAAAGAGGTTTCTGAGAATGCTTCTGCCTGGTTCATATGTGAAGATATTTCCTTTTTCACCATAGGCCTCAAAGCGCTCCAAATGAACACTTGCAAATTCTACAAAAAGAGTGTTTCATAACTGCTCTAGCAAAGGAAAGGTTCAACTATGTGAGTTAAACACACACATCACAAAACAGTTTGTGAGAATGCTCCTGTCCAGTTTCTATGGGAAGATATTCCCGTTTCTAACAAAGGCCTGAAAGAGTTCCAAATATCCACTTGCAGATGCTGCAAAAAGACTCTTTCCAAACCTCTCCATGACAAGGAAGGTTCAACTCTGTGAGTTGAATGCACACATCATAAAGAAGTTTCAAGTAATGCTTCTGTCTAGGTTTTATGTGAAGATGTTTCCTTTTCCACCATAGGCCTCAAAGCACTCCAAATGAAAACTTGCAGATTCTACAAAAAGAGTGTTTCAAAACTGCTCTTTCAAAAGAAGTGTTCAACTCTGTGAGTTGGATTCATACTACACAAAGCAGTTTCACAGAACGCTTCTGTTTAGTTTTTATGGGAAGATATTCCCGTTTCCAACGAAGGCCTGAAAGGGCTCCAAATATCCACTTGCAGATGCTGCAAAAACAGAGTTTCAAAACTGCTCTATCAAAAGGAAGGCTTCTCTCTCCGAGTTGAATGCAGACATCATAAAGAGGTTTCTGAGAATGCTTCTGCCTGGTTTATAAGTGAAGATATTTCCTTTTCCACAATAGGCCTCAATGTGCTCCAAATGAACACTTGCAGATTCTACAAAAAGAGTGTTTCAAAACTGCTCTTTCAAAAGAAGTGTTCAACTCTGTGAGTTGGATTCATACTACACAAAGCAGTTTCACAGAACGCTTCTGTTTAGTTTTTATGGGAAGATATTCCCGTTTCCAACGAAGGCCTGAAAGGCTCCAAATATCCACTTGCAGATGCTGCAAAAAGACTCTTTCCAAACTGCTCCTTGAAAAGGAAGGTTCAACTCTGTGAGGTGAAGGCACACATCATAAAGAAGTTTCAAAGAATGCTTCTGTCTAGGTTTTATGTGAAGATATTTCCTTTTCCACCGTAGGCCTCAAAGCGCTCCAAATGAACACTTGCAGATTCTACAAAAAGAGTGTTTCAAAACTGCTCTTTCAAAAGAAGTGTTCAACTCTGTGAGTTGGATTCATACTACACAAAGCCGTTTCACAGAACGCTTCTGTTTAGTTTTTATGGGAAGATATTCCCGTTTCCAACGAAGGCCTGAAAGGGCTCCAAATATCCACTTGCAGATTCTGCAAAAACAGAGTTTCAAAACTGCTCTATCAAAAGGAAGGCTTATCTCTCTGAGTTGAATGCACACATCATAAAGTGGTTTCTGAGAATGCTTCTGCCTGGTTGATATGTGAAGATATTTCAACTTCCACCATAGGCCTCAAATCGCTCCAAATGAACACTTGCAAATTCTACAAAAAGAGTGTTTCATAACTGCTCTAGCAAAGGAAAAGTTCAACTATGTGAGTTAAACACACACATCACAAAGTAGTTTTTGAGAATGCTTCTGTCCAGTTTTTATGGGAAGATATTCCCGTTTCTAACAAAGGCCTGAAAGAGCTCCAAATATCCACTTGCAGATGCTGCAAAAAGACTCTTTCCAAACCGCTCCATGAAAAGGAAGGTTCAACTCTGTGAGTTGAATGCACACATCATAAAGAAGTTTCAAAGAATGCTTCTGTCTAGGTTTTATGTGAAGATATTTCCTTTTCCAGCATAGGCCTCAAAGCGCTCCAAATGAACACTTGCAGATTCTACAAAAAGAGTGTTTCAAAACTACTCTTTCAAAAGAAGTGTTCAACTCTGTGAGTTGGATTCATACTACACAAAGCAGTTTCACAGAACGCTTCTGTTTAGTTTTTATGGGAAAGTATTCCCGTTTCCAACGAAGGCCTGAAAGGGCTCCAAATATCCACTTGCAGATGCTGCAAAAAGACTCTTTCCAAACTGATCCATGAAAAGGAAGGTTCAACTCTGTGAGTTGAATGCACACATCATAAAGATGTTTCAAAGAATGCTTCTGTCTAGGTTTTATGTGAAGATATTTCCTTTTCCACCATAGGCCTCAAAGTGCTCCAAATGAACACTTGCAGATTCTACAAAAAGAGTGTTTCAAAACTGCTCTTTCAAAAGAAGTGTTCAACTCTGTGAGTTGGATTCATACTACACAAAGCAGTTTCACAGAACGCTTCTGTTTAGTTTTTATGGGAAGATATTCCGGTTTGCAACGAAGGCCTGAAAGGGCTCCAAATAATCACTTGCAGATGCTGCAAAAACAGAGTTTCAAAACTACTCTATCAAAAGGAAGGCTTCTCTCTCCGAGTTGAATGCACACATCATAAAGGGGTTTCTGAGAATGCTTCTGCCTGGTTTATAAGTGAAGATATTTCCTTTCCCACAATAGGCCTCAAAGCGCTCCAAATGAACACTTGCAGATTCCTCAAAAAGAGTGTTTCAAAACTGCTCTTTCTAAAGAAGTGTTCAACTCTGTGAGTTGGATTCATACTACACAAAGCAGTTTCACAGAACGCTTCTGTTTAGGTTTTATGGGAAGATATTCCCGTTTCCAACGAAGGACTGAAAGGGCTCCAAATATCCACTTGCAGATTCTGCAAAAACAGAGTTTCAAAACTGCTCTATCAAAAGGAAGGCTTATCTCTCTGAGTTGAATGCACACATCATAAAGAGGTTTCTGAGAATGCTTCTGCCTGGTTCATATGTGAAGATATTTCCTTTTTCACCATAGGCCTCAAAGCGCTCCAAATGAACACTTGCAAATTCTACAAAAAGAGTGTTTCATAACTGCTCTAGCAAAGGAAAGGTTCAACTATGTGAGTTAAACACACACATCACAAAGCAGTTTGTGAGAATGCTCCTGTCCAGGTTCTATGGGAAGATATTCCCGTTTCTAACAAAGGCCTGAAAGAGCTCCAAATATCCAATTGCAGATGCTGCAAAAAGACTCTTTCCAAACCGCTCCATGAAAAGGAAGGTTGAACTCTGTGAGTTGAATGCACACATCATAAAGAAGTTTCAAAGAATGCTTCTGTCTAGGTTTTATGTGAAGATGTTTCCTTTTCCACCATAGACCTCAAAGCGCTCCAAATGAAAACTTGCAGATTCTACTAAAAGAGTGTTTCAAAACTGCTCTTTCAAAAGAAGTGTTCAACTCTGTGACTTGGATTCATACTACACAAAGCAGTTTCACAGAACGCTTCTGTTTAGTTTTTATGGGAAGATATTCCCGTTTCCAACGAAGGCCTGAAAGGGCTCCAAATATCCACTTGCAGATGCTGCAAAAACAGAGTTTCAAAACTGCTCTATCAAAAGGAAGGCTTCTCTCTCCGAGTTGAATGCAGACATCATAAAGAGGTTTCTGAGAATGCTTCTGCCTGGTTTAAGTGAAGATATTTCCTTTTCCACCATAGGCCTCAAAGCGCTCCAAACGAACACTTGCAGATTCTACAAAAAGAGTGTTTCCAAACTGCTCTTTCAAAACAAGTGTTCAACTCTGTGTGTTGGATTCATACTACACAAAGCAGTTTCACAGAACGCTTCTGTTTAGTTTTTATGGGAAGGTATTCCCGTTTCCAACGAAGGCCTGAAAGGGCTCAAAATATCCACTTGCAGATGCTGCAACAAGACTCTTTCCAAACTGCTCCATGAAAAGGAAGGTTCAACTCTGTGAGTTGAAGGAACACATCATAAAGAAGTTTCAAAGAATGCTTCTGTCTAGGTTTTATGTGAAGATATTTCCTTTTCCACCATAGGCCTCAAAGTGCTGCAAATGAACACTTGCAGATTCTACAAAAAGAGTGTTTCAAAACTGCTCTTTCAAAAGAAGTGTTCAACTCTGTGAGTTGGATTCATACTACACAAGCAGTTTCACAGAACGCTTCTGTTTAGTTTTTATGGGAAGATATTCCCGTTTCCAACGAAGGCCTGAAACGGCTCCAAATATCCACTTGCAGATGCTGCAAAAAGACTCTTTCCAAACTGCTCCATGAAAAGGAAGGTTCAGCTCTGTGAGTTGAAGGCACACATCATAAAGAAGTTTCAAAGAATGCTTCTCTCTAGGTTTTATGTGAAGATATTTCCTTTTCCACCATAGGCCTCAAAGTGCTCCAAATGAACACTTGCAGATTCTACAAAAAGTGTGTTTCAAAACTCCTCTTTCAAAAGAAGTGTTCAACTCTGTGAGTTGGATTCATACTACACAAAGCAGTTTCACAGAACTCTTCTGTTTAGTTTTTATGGGAAGATATTCCCGTTTCCAACGAAGGCCTGAAAGGGCTCCAAATATCCACTTGCAGATGCTGCAAAAAGACTCTTTCCAAACTGTTCCATGAAAAGGAAGGTTCAACTCTGTGAGTTGAATGCACACATCATAAAGAAGTTTCAAGGAATGCTTCTGTCTAGGTTTTATGTGAAGATATTTCCTTTTCCACCATAGGCCTCAAAGCGCTCCAAATGAACACTTGCAGATTCTACAAAAAGAGTGTTTCAAAACTGCTCTTTCAAAAGAAGTGTTCAACTCTGTGAGTTGGATTCATACTACACAAAGCAGTTTCACAGAACGCTTCTGTTTAGTTTTTATGGTAAGATATTCCGGTTTCCAACGAAGGCCTGAAAGGGCTCCAAATAATCACTTGCAGATGCTGCAAAAACAGAGTTTCAAAACTGCTCTATCAAACGGAAGGCTTCTCTCTCCGAGTTGAATGCACACATCATAAAGGGGTTTCTGAGAATGCTTCTGCCTGGTTTATAAGTGAAGATATTTCCTTTTCCACAATAGGCCTCAAAGCGCTCCAAATGAACACTTGCAGATTCTACAAAAAGAGTGTTTCAAAACTGCTCTTTCTAAAGAAGTGTTCAACTCTGTGAGTTGGATTCATACTACACAAAGCAGTTTCACAGAACGCTTCTGTTTAGTTTTTATGGGAAGATATTCCCGTTTCCAACGAAGGACTGAAAGGGCTCCAAATATCCACTTGCAGATTCTGCAAAAACAGAGTTTCAAAACTGCTCTATCAAAAGGAAGCCTTATCTCTCTGAGTTGAATGCACACATCATAAAGAGGTTTCTGAGAATGCTTCTGCCTGGTTCATATGTGAAGATATTTCCTTTTTCACCATAGGTCTCAAAGCGCTCCAAATGAACACTTGCAAATTCTACAAAGAGAGTGTTTCATAACTGCTCTAGCAAAGGAAAGGTTCAACTATGTGAGTTAAACACACACATCACAAAGCAGTTTGTGAGAATGCTCCTGTCCAGTTTCTATGGGAAGATATTCCCGTTTCTAACAAAGGCCTGAAAGAGCTCCAAATATCCACTTGCAGATGCTGCATAAAGACTCTTTCCAAACCTCTCCATGAAAAGGAAGGTTCAACTCTGTGAGTTGAATGCACACATCATAAAGAAGTTTCAAAGACTGCTTCTGTCTAGGTTTTATGTGAAGATGTTTCCTTTTCCACCATAGGCCTCAAAGCGCTCCAAATGAAAACTTGCAGATTCTACAAAAAGAGTGTTTCAAAACTGCTCTTTCAAAAGAAGTGTTCAACTCTGTGAGTTGGATTCATACTACACAAAGCAGTTTCACAGAACGCTTCTGTTTAGTTTTTATGGGAAGATATTCCCGTTTCCAACGAAGGCCTGAAAGGGCTCCAAATATCCACTTGCAGATGCTGCAAAAACCGAGTTTCAAAACTGCACTATCAAAAGGAAGGCTTCTCTCTCCGAGTTGAATGCAGACATCATAAAGAGGTTTCTGAGAATGCTTCTGCCTGGTTTAAGTGAAGATATTTCCTTTTCCACCATAGTCCTCAAAGCGCTCCAAACGAACACTTGCAGATTCTACAAAAAGTGTGTTTCAAAACTGCTCTTTCAAAACAAGTGTTCAACTCTGTGAGTTGGATTCATACTACACAAAGCAGTTTCACAGAACGCTTCTGTTTAGTTTTTATGGGAAGGTATTCCCGTTTCCAACGAAGGCCTGAAAGGGCTCAAAATATCCACTTGCAGATGCTGCAAAAAGACTCTTTCCAAACTGCTCCATGAAAAGAAAGGTTCAACTCTGTGAGTTGAAGGAACACATCACAAAGAAGTTTTAAAGAATGCTTCTGTCTAGGTTTTATGTGAAGATATTTCCTTTTCCACCATAGGCCTCAAAGTGCTCCAAATGAACACTTGCAGATTCTACAAAAAGAGTGTTTCAAAACTCCTCTTTCAAAAGAAGTGTTCAACACTGTGAGTTGGATTCATACTACACAAAGCAGTTTCACAGAATCCTTCTGTTTAGTTTTTATGGGAAGATATTCCCGTTTCCAACGAAGGCCTGAAAGGGCTCCAAATATCCACTTGCAGATGCTGCAAAAACAGAGTTTCAAACCTGCTCTATCAAAAGGAAGGCTTCTCTCCCCGAGTTGAATGCACACATCATAAAGAGGTTTCTGAGAATGCTTCTGCCTGGTTCATATGTGAAGATATTTCCTTTTTCACCATAGGCCTCAAAGCGCTCCAAATGAACACTTGCAAATTCTACAAAAAGAGTGTTTCATAACTGCTCTACCAAAGGAAAGGTTCAACTATGTGAGTTAAACACACACATCACAAAGCAGTTTGTGAGAATTCTCCTGTCCAGTTTCTATGGGAAGATATTCCCGTTTCTAACAAAGACCTGAAAGAGCTCCAAATATCCACTTGCAGATGCTGCAAAAAGACTCTTTCCAAACCTCTCCATGAAAAGGAAGGTTCAACTCTGTGAGTTGAATGCACACACCATAAAGAAGTTTCAAAGAATGCTTCTGTCTAGGTTTTATGTGAAGATGTTTCCTTTTCCACCATAGGCCTCAAAGCGCTCCAAATGAAAACTTGCAGATTCTACAAAAAGAGTGTTTCAAAACTGCTCTTTCAAAAGAAGTGTTCAACTCTGTGAGTTGGATTCATACTACACAAAGCAGTTTCACAGAACGCTTCTGTTTAGTTTTTATGGGAAGATATTCCCGTTTCCAACAAAGGCCTGAAAGGGCTCCAAATATCCACTTGCAGATGCTGCAAAAACCGAGTTTCAAAACTGCTCTATCAAAAGGAAGGCTTCTCTCTCCGAGTTGAATGCAGACATCATAAAGAGGTTTCTGAGAATGCTTCTGCCTGGTTTAAGTGAAGATATTTCCTTTTCCACCATTGTCCTCAAAGCGCTCCAAACGAACACTTGCAGATTCTACAAAAAGAGTGTTTCTAAACTGCTCTTTCTAAAGAAGTGTTCAACTCTGTGAGTTGGATTCATACTACACAAAGCAGTTTCACAGAACTCTTCTGTTTAGTTTTTATGGGAAGATATTCCGGTTTCCAACGAAGGCATGAAAGGGCTCCAAATAATCTCTTGCAGATGCTGCAAAAACAGAGTTTCAAAACTGCTCTATCAAAAGGAAGGCTTCTCTCTCCGAGTTGAATGCACACATCATAAAGGGGTTTCTGAGAATGCTTCTGCTTGGTTTATAAGTGAAGATATTTCCTTTCCCACAATAGGCCTCAAAGCGCTCCAAATGAACACTTGCAGATTCCTCAAAAAGAGTGTTTCAAAACTCCTCTTTCTAAAGAAGTGTTCAACTCTGTGAGTTGGATTCATACTACACAAAGCAGTTTCACAGAACGCTTCTGTTTAGTTTTTATGGGAAGATATTCCCGTTTCCAACAAAGGACTGAAAGGGCTCCAAATATCCACTTGCAGATTCTGCAAAAACAGAGTTTCAAAACTGCTCTATCAAAAGGAAGGCTTATCTCTCTGAGTTGAATGCACACATCATAAAGAGGTTTCTGAGAATGCTTCTGCCTGGTTCATATGTGAAGATATTTCCTTTTTCACCATAGGCCTCAAAGCGCTCCAAATGAACACTTGCAAATTCTACAAAAAGAGTGTTTCATAACTGCTCTAGCAAAGGAAAGGTTCAACTATGTGAGTTAAACACACACATCACAAAGCAGTTTGTGAGAATGCTCCTGTCCAGTTTCTATGGGAAGATATTCCCGTTTATAACAAAGGCCTGAAAGAGCTCCAAATATCCACTTGCAGATGCTGCAAAAAGACTCTTTCCAAAGCTCTCCATGAAAAGGAAGGTTCAACTCTGTGAGTTGAATGCACGCATCATAAAGAAGTTTCAAAGAATGCTTCTGTCTAGGTTTTATGTGAAGATGTTTCCTTTTCCACCATAGGCCTCAAAGCGCTCCAAATGAAAACTTGCAGATTCTACAAAAAGAGTGTTTCAAAACTGCTCTTTCAAAAGAAGTGTTCAACTCTGTGAGTTGGATTCATACTACACAAAGCAGTTTCACAGAACGCTTCTGTTTAGTTTTTATGGGAAGATATTCCCGTTTCCAACGAAGGCCTGAAAGGGCTCCAAATATCCACTTGCAGATGCAGCAAAAAGACTCTTTCCAAACTGCTCCATGAAAAGGAAGGTTCAGCTCTGTGAGTTGAAGGCACACATCATAAAGAAGTTTCAAAGAATGCTTCTGTCTAGGTTTTATGTGAAGATATTTCCTTTTCCACCATAGGCCTCAAAGTGCTCCAAATGAACACTTGCAGATTCTACAAAAAGAGTGTTTCAAAACTCCTCTTTCAAAAGAAGTGTTCAACTCTGTGTGTTGGATTCATACTACACAAAGCAGTTTCACAGAACTCTTCTGTTTAGTTTTTATGGGAAGATATTCCCGTTTCCAACGAAGGCCTGAAAGGGCTCCAAATATCCACTTGCAGATGCTGCAAAAAGACTCTTTCCAAACTGTTCCATGAAAAGGAAGGTTCAACTCTGTGAGTAGAATGCACACATCATAAAGAAGTTTCAAAGAATGCTTCTTTCTAGGTTTTATGTGAAGATATTTCCTTTTCCACCATAGGCCTCAAAGTGCTCCAAATGAACACTTGCAGATTCTACAAAAAGAGTGTTTCAAAACTGCTCTTTCAAAAGAAGTGTTCAACTCTGTGAGTTGGATTCATACTACACAAAGCAGTTTCACAGAACGCTTCTGTTTAGTTTTTATGGGAAGATATTCCGGTTTGCAACGAAGGCCTGAAAGGGCTCCAAATAATCACTTGCAGATGCTGCAAAAACAGAGTTTCAAAACTACTCTATCAAAAGGAAGGCTTCTCTCTCCGAGTTGAATGCACACATCATAAAGGGGTTTCTGAGAATGCTTCTGCCTGGTTTATAAGTGAAGATATTTCCTTTCCCACAATAGGCCTCAAAGCGCTCCAAATGAACACTTGCAGATTCCTCAAAAAGAGTGTTTCAAAACTGCTCTTTCTAAAGAAGTGTTCAACTCTGTGAGTTGGATTCATACTACACAAAGCAGTTTCACAGAACGCTTCTGTTTAGGTTTTATGGGAAGATATTCCCGTTTCCAACGAAGGACTGAAAGGGCTCCAAATATCCACTTGCAGATTCTGCAAAAACAGAGTTTCAAAACTGCTCTATCAAAAGGAAGGCTTATCTCTCTGAGTTGAATGCACACATCATAAAGAGGTTTCTGAGAATGCTTCTGCCTGGTTCATATGTGAAGATATTTCCTTTTTCACCATAGGCCTCAAAGCGCTCCAAATGAACACTTGCAAATTCTACAAAAAGAGTGTTTCATAACTGCTCTAGCAAAGGAAAGGTTCAACTATGTGAGTTAAACACACACATCACAAAGCAGTTTGTGAGAATGCTCCTGTCCAGTTTCTATGGGAAGATATTCCCGTTTCTAACAAAGGCCTGAAAGAGCTCCAAATATCCACTTGCAGATGCTGCAAAAAGACTCTTTCCAAACCTCTCCATGAAAAGGAAGGTTCAACTCTGTGAGTTGAATGCACACATCATAAAGAAGTTTCAAAGAATGCTTCTGTCTAGGTTTTATGTGAAGATGTTTCCTTTTCCACCGTAGGCCTCAAAGCGCTCCAAATGAAAACTTGCAGATTCTACAAAAAGAGTGTTTCAAAACTGCTCTTTCTAAAGAAGTGTTCAACTCTGTGAGTTGGATTCATACTACACAAAGCAGTTTCACAGAACGCTTCTGTTTAGTTTTTATGGGAAGATATTCCCGTTTCCAACGAAGGCCTGAAAGGGCTCCAAATATCCACTTGCAGATGCTGCAAAAACAGAGTTTCAAAACTGCTCTATCAAAAGGAAGGATTCTCTCTCCGAGTTGAATGAAGACATCATAAAGAGGTTTCTGAGAATGCTTCTGCCTGGTTTAAGTGAAGATATTTCCTTTTCCACCATAGGCCTCAAAGTGCTCCAAACGAACACTTGCAGATTCTACAAAAAGAGTGTTTCAAAACTGCTCTTTCAAAACAAGTGTTCAACTCTGTGAGTTGGATTCATACTACACAAAGCAGTTTCACAGAACGCTTCTGTTTAGTTTTTATGGGAAGGTATTCCCGTTTCCAAGGAAGGCCTGAAAGGGCTCAAAATATCCACTTGCAGATGCTGCAAAAAGACTCTTTCCAAACTGCTCCATGAAAAGGAAGGTTCAACTCTGTGAGTTGAAGGAACACATCATAAAGAAGTTTCAAAGAATGCTTCTGTCTAGGTTTTATGTGAAGATATTTCCTTTTCCACCATAGGCCTCAAAGTGCTCCAAATGAACACTTGCAGATTCTACAAAAAGAGTGTTTCAAAACTGATCTTTCAAAAGAAGTGTTCAACTCTGTGAGTTGGATTCATAC
Source organism: Pongo abelii (assembly GCF_028885655.2). Classification (NCBI taxonomy): domain Eukaryota; kingdom Metazoa; phylum Chordata; class Mammalia; order Primates; family Hominidae; genus Pongo; species Pongo abelii. The sequence continues at coordinate 32,303,034 of NC_072005.2, read as the reverse complement.
TACACAAAGCAGATTCACAGAACGCTTCTGTTTAGTTTTTATGGGAAGATATTCCCGTTTCCAACGAAGGCCTGAAAGGGCTCCAAATATCCACTTGCAGATGCTGCAAAAAGACTCTTTCCAAACTGCTCCATGAAAAGGAAGGTTCAGCTCTGTGAGTTGAAGGCACACATCATAAAGAAGTTTCAAAGAATGCTTCTGTCTAGGTTTTATGTGAAGATATTTCCTTTTCCACCGTAGGCCTCAAAGTGCTCCAAATGAACACTTGCAGATTCTGCAAAAAGAGTGTTTCAAAACTCCTCTTTCAAAAGAAGGGTTCAACTCTGTGAGTTGGATTCATACTACACAAAGCAGTTTCACAGAACTCTTCTGTTTAATTTTTATGGGAAGATATTCCCGTTTCCAACGAAGGCCTGAAAGGTCTCCAAATATCCACTTGCAGATGCTGCAAAAAGACTCTTTCCAAACTGTTCCATGAAAAGGAAGGTTCAACTCTGTGAGTTGAATGCACACATCATAAAGAAGTTTCAAAGAATGCTTCTGTCTAGGTTTTATGTGAAGATATTTCCTTTTCCACCATAGGCCTCAAAGTGCTCCAAATGAACACTTGCAGATTCTACAAAAAGAGTGTTTCAAAACTGCTCTTTCAAAAGAAGTGTTCAACTCTGTGAGTTGGATTCATACTACACAAAGCAGTTTCACAGAACGCTTCTGTTTAGTTTTTATGGGAAGATATTCCCGTTTCCAACGAAGGCCTGAAAGGGCTCCAAATAATCACTTGCAGATGCTGCAAAAACAGAGTTTCAAAACTGCTCTATCAAAAGGAAGGCTTCTCTCTCCGAGTTGAATGCACACATCATAAAGGGGTTTCTGAGAATGCTTCTGCCTGGTTTATAAGTGAAGATATTTCCTTTTCCACAATAGGCCTCAAAGCACTCCAAATGAACACTTGCAGATTCTACAAAAAGAGTGTTTCAAAACTGCTCTTTCTAAAGAAGTGTTCAACTCTGTGAGTTGGATTCATACTACACAAAGCAGTTTCACAGAACGCTTCTGTTTAGTTTTTATGGGAAGATATTCCCATTTCCAACGAAGGCCTGAAAGGGCTCCAAATATCCACTTGCAGATGCTGCAAAAACAGAGTTTCAAAACTGCTCTATCAAAAGGAAGGCTTCTCTCTCCGATTTGAATGCAGACATCATAAAGAGGTTTCTGAGAATGCTTCTGCCTGGTTTAAGTGAAGATATTTCCTTTTCCACCATAGGCCTCAAAGCGCTCCAAACGAACACTTGCAGATTCTACAAACAGAGTGTTTCCAAACTGCTCTTTCAAAACAAGTGTTCAACTCTGTGTGTTGGATTCATACTACACAAAGCAGTTTCACAGAACGCTTCTGTTTAGTTTTTATGGGAAGGTATTCCCGTTTCCAACGAAGGCCTGAAAGGGCTCAAAATATCCACTTGCAGATGCTGCAACAAGACTCTTTCCAAACTGCTCCATGAAAAGGAAGGTTCAACTCTGTGAGTTGAAGGAACACATCATAAAGAAGTTTCAAAGAATGCTTCTGTCTAGGTTTTATGTGAAGATATTTCCTTTTCCACCATAGGCCTCAAAGTGCTCCAAATGAACACTTGCAGATTCTACAAAAAGAGTGTTTCAAAACTGCTCTTTCAAAAGAAGTGTTCAACTCTGTGAGTTGGATTCATACTACACAAAGCAATTTCACAGAACGCTTCTGTTAATTTTTATGGGAAGATATTCCCGTTTCCAACGAAGGCCTGAAACGGCTCCAAATATCCACTTGCAGATGCTGCAAAAAGACTCTTTCCAAACTGCTCCATGAAAAGGAAGGTTCAGCTCTGTGAGTTGAAGGCACACATCATAAAGAAGTTTCAAAGAATGCTTCTGTCTAGGTTTTATGTGAAGATATTTCCTTTTCCACCATAGGCCTCAAAGTGCTCCAAATGAACACTTGCAGATTCTACAAAAAGTGTGTTTCAAAACTCCTCTTTCAAAAGAAGTGTTCAACTCTGTGAGTTGGATTCATACTACACAAAGCAGTTTCACAGAACTCTTCTGTTTAGTTTTTATGGGAAGATATTCCCGTTTCCAACGAAGGCCTGAAAGGGCTCCAAATATCCACTTGCAGATGCTGCAAAAAGACTCTTTCCAAACTGTTCCATGAAAAGGAAGGTTCAACTCTGTGAGTTGAATGCACACATCATAAAGAAGTTTCAAAGAATGCTTCTGTCTAGGTTTTATGTGAAGATATTTCCTTTTCCACCATAGGCCTCAAAGCGCTCCAAATGAACACTTGCAGATTCTACAAAAAGAGTGTTTCAAAACTGCTCTTTCAAAAGAACTGTTCAACTCTGTGAGTTGGATTCATACTACACAAAGCAGTTTCACAGAACGCTTCTGTTTAGTTTTTATGGTAAGATATTCCGGTTTCCAACGAAGGCCTGAAAGGGCTCCAAATAATCACTTGCAGATGCTGCAAAAACAGAGTTTCAAAACTGCTCTATCAAAAGGAAGGCTTCTCTCTCCGAGTTGAATGCACACATCATAAAGGGGTTTCTGAGAATGCTTCTGCCTGGTTTATAAGTGAAGATATTTCCTTTTCCACAATAGGTCTCAAAGCGCTCCAAATGAACACTTGCAGATTCTACAAAAAGAGTGTTTCAAAACTGCTCTTTCTAAAGAAGTGTTCAACTCTGTGAGTTGGATTCATACTACACAAAGCAGTTTCACAGAACGCTTCTGTTTAGTTTTTATGGGAAGATATTCCCGTTTCCAACGAAGGACTGAAAGGGCTCCAAATATCCACTTGCAGATTCTGCAAAAACAGAGTTTCAAAACTGCTCTATCAAAAGGAAGGCTTATCTCTCTGAGTTGAATGCACACATCATAAAGAGGTTTCTGAGAATGCTTCTGCCTGGTTCATATGTGAAGATATTTCCTTTTTCACCATAGGCCTCAAAGCGCTCCAAATGAACACTTGCAAATTCTACAAAAAGGGTGTTTCATAACTGCTCTAGCAAAGGAAAGGTTCAACTATGTGAGTTAAACACACACATCACAAAGCAGTTTGTGAGAATGCTCCTGTCCAGTTTCTATGGGAAGATATTCCCGTTTCTAACAAAGGCCTGAAAGAGCTCCAAATATCCACTTGCAGATGCTGCAAAAAGACTCTTTCCAAACCTCTCCATGAAAAGGAAGGTTCAACTCTGTGAGTTGAATGCACAAATCATAAAGAAGTTTCAAAGACTGCTTCTGTCTAGGTTTTATGTGAAGATGTTTCCTTTTCCACCATAGGCCTCAAAGCGCTCCAAATGAAAACTTGCAGATTCTACAAAAAGAGTGTTTCAAAACTGCTCTTTCAAAAGAAGTGTTCAACTCTGTGAGTTGGATTCATACTACACAAAGCAGTTTCACAGAACGCTTCTGTTTAGTTTTTATGGGAAGATATTCCCGTTTCCAACGAAGGCCTGAAAGGGCTCCAAATATCCACTTGCAGATGCTGCAAAAACCGAGTTTCAAAACTGCTCTATCAAAAGGAAGGCTTCTCTCTCCGAGTTGAATGCAGACATCATAAAGAGGTTTCTGAGAATGCTTCTGCCTGGTTTAAGTGAAGATATTTCCTTTTCCACCATAGTCCTCAAAGCGCTCCAAACGAACACTTGCAGATTCTACAAAAAGTGTGTTTCAAAACTGCTCTTTCAAAACAAGTGTTCAACTCTGTGAGTTGGATTCATACTACACAAAGCAGTTTCACAGAACGCTTCTGTTTAGTTTTTATGGGAAGGTATTCCCGTTTCCAACGAAGGCCTGAAAGGGCTCAAAATATCCACTTGCAGATGCTGCAAAAAGACTCTTTCCAAACTGCTCCATGAAAAGGAAGGTTCAACTCTGTGAGTTGAAGGAACACATCACAAAGAAGTTTTAAAGAATGCTTCTGTCTAGGTTTTATGTGAAGATATTTCCTTTTCCACCATAGGCCTCAAAGTGCTCCAAATGAACACTTGCAGATTCTACAAAAAGAGTGTTTCAAAACTCCTCTTTCAAAAGAAGTGTTCAACACTGTGAGTTGGATTCATACTACACAAAGCAGTTTCACAGAACGCTTCTGTTTAGTTTTTATGGGAAGATATTCCCGTTTCCAACGAAGGCCTGAAAGGGCTCCAAATATCCACTTGCAGATGCTGCAAAAACAGAGTTTCAAACCTGCTCTATCAAAAGGAAGGCTTCTCTCCCCGAGTTGAATGCACACATCATAAAGAGGTTTCTGAGAATGCTTCTGCCTGGTTTATAAGTGAAGATATTTCCTTTTCCACAATAGGCCTCAATGTGCTCCAAATGAACACTTGCAGATTCTACAAAAAAAGTGTTTCAAAACTGCTCTTTCAAAAGAAGTGTTCAACTCTGTGAGTTGGATTCATACTACACAAAGCAGTTTCACAGAACGCTTCTGTTTAGTTTTTATGGGAAGATATTCCCGTTTCCAACGAAGGCCTGAAAGGCTCCAAATATCCACTTGCAGATGCTGCAAAAAGACTCTTTCCAAACTGCTCCGTGAAAAGGAAGGTTCAACTCTGTGAGGTGAAGGCACACATCATAAAGAAGTTTCAAAGAATGCTTCTGTCTAGGTTTTATGTGAAGATATTTCCTTTTCCACCGTAGGCCTCAAAGCGCTCCAAATGAACACTTGCAGATTCTACAAAAAGAGTGTTTCAAAACTGCTCTTTCTAAAGAAGTGTTCAACTCTGTGAGTTGGATTCATACTACACAAAGCAGTTTCACAGAACGCTTCTGTTTAGTTTTTATGGGAAGATAATCCCGTTTCCAACGAAGGCCTGAAAGGGCTCCAAATATCCACTTGCAGATTCTGCAAAAACAAAGTTTCAAAACTGCTCTATCAAAAGGAAGGCTTATCTCTCTGAGTTGAATGCACACATCATAAAGAGGTTTCTGAGAATGCTTCTGCCTGGTTCATATGTGAAGATATTTCCTTTTTCACCATAGGCCTCAAAGCGCTCCAAATGAACACTTGCAAATTCTACAAAAAGAGTGTTTCATTACTGCTCTATGAAAGGAAAGGTTCAACTATGTGAGTTAAACACACACATCACAAAGCAGTTTGTGAGAATTCTCCTGTCCAGTTTCTATGGGAAGATATTCCCGTTTCTAACAAAGACCTAAAAGAGCTCCGAATATCCACTTGCAGATGCTGCAAAAAGACTCTTTCCAAACCTCTCCATGAAAAGGAAGGTTCAACTCTGTGAGTTGAATGCACACATCATAAAGAAGTTTCAAAGAATGCTTCTGTCTAGGTTTTATGTGAAGATGTTTCCTTTTCCACCATAGGCCTCAAAGCGCTCCAAATGAAAACTTGCAGATTCTACAAAAAGAGTGTTTCAAAACTGCTCTTTCAAAAGAAGTGTTCAACTCTGTGAGTTGGATTCATACTACACAAAGCAGTTTCACAGAACGCTTCTGTTTAGTTTTTATGGGAAGATATTCCCGTTTCCAACAAAGGCCTGAAAGGGCTCCAAATATCCACTTGCAGATGCTGCAAAAACCGAGTTTCAAAACTGCTCTATCAAAAGGAAGGCTTCTCTCTCCGAGTTGAATGCAGACATCATAAAGAGGTTTCTGAGAATGCTTCTGCCTGGTTTAAGTGAAGATATTTCCTTTTCCACCATTGTCCTCAAAGCGCTCCAAACGAACACTTGCAGATTCTACAAAAAGAGTGTTTCAAAACTGCTCTTTCTAAAGAAGTGTTCAACTCTGTGAGTTGGATTCATACTACACAAAGCAGTTTCACAGAACGCTTCTGCTTAGTTTTTATGGGAAGATATTCCCGTTTCCAACGAAAGCCTGAATGGGCTCCAACTATCCACTTGCAGATTCTGCAAAAACAGAGTTTCAAAACTGCTCTATCAAAAGGAAGGCTTATCTCTCTGAGTTGAATGCACACATCATAAAGAGGTTTCTGAGAATGCTTCTGCCTGGTTCATATGTGAAGATATTTCCTTTTTCACCATAGGCCTCAAAGCGCTCCAAATGAACACTTGCAAATTCTACAAAAAGAGTGTTTCATAACTCCTCTAGCAAAGGAAAGGTTCAACTATGTGAGTTAAACACACACATCACAAAACAGTTTGTGAGAATGCTCCTGTCCAGTTTCTATGGGAAGATATTCCCGTTTCTAACAAAGGCCTGAAAGAGTTCCAAATATCCACTTGCAGATGCTGCAAAAAGACTCTTTCCAAACCTCTCCATGACAAGGAAGGTTCAACTCTGTGAGTTGAATGCACACATCATAAAGAAGTTTCAAGTAATGCTTCTGTCTAGGTTTTATGTGAAGATGTTTCCTTTTCCACCATAGGCCTCAAAGCACTCCAAATGAAAACTTGCAGATTCTACAAAAAGAGTGTTTCAAAACTGCTCTTTCAAAAGAAGTGTTCAACTCTGTGAGTTGGATTCATACTACACAAAGCAGTTTCACAGAACGCTTCTGTTTAGTTTTTATGGGAAGATATTCCCGTTTCCAACGAAGGCCTGAAAGGGCTCCAAATATCCACTTGCAGATGCTGCAAAAACAGAGTTTCAAAACTGCTCTATCAAAAGGAAGGCTTCTCTCTCCGAGTTGAATGCAGACATCATAAAGAGGTTTCTGAGAATGCTTCTGCCTGGTTTAATTGAAGATATTTCCTTTTCCACCATAGGCCTCAAAGCGCTCCAAACGAACACTTGCAGATTCTACAAAAAGAGTGTTTCCAAACTGCTCTTTCAAAACAAGTGTTCAACTCTGTGAGTTGGATTCATACTACACAAAGCAGTTTCACAGAACGCTTCTGTTTAGTTTTTATGGGAAGGTATTCCCGTTTCCAACGAAGGCCTGAAAGGGCTCAAAATATCCACTTGCAGATGCTGCAACAAGACTCTTTCCAAACTGCTCCATGAAAAGGAAGGTTCAACTCTGTGAGTTGAAGGAACACATCATAAAGAAGTTTCAAAGAATGCTTCTGTCTAGGTTTTATGTGAAGATATTTCCTTTTCCACCGTAGGCCTCAAAGTGCTCCAAATGAACACTTGCAGATTTTACAAAAAGAGTGTTTCAAAACTGCTCTTTCAAAAGAAGTGTTCAACTCTGTGAGTTGGATTCATACTACACAAAGCACTTTCACAGAACGCTTCTGTTTAGTTTTTATGGGAAGATATTCCCGTTTCCAACGAAGGCCTGAAACGGCTCCAAATATCCACTTGCAGATGCTGCAAAAAGACTCTTTCCAAACTGCTCCATGAAAAGGAAGGTTCAGCTCTGTGAGTTGAAGGCACACATCATAAAGAAGTTTCAAAGAATGCTTCTGTCTAGGTTTTATGTGAAGATATTTCCTTTTCCACCATAGGCCTCAAAGTGCTCCAAATGAACACTTGCAGATTCTACAAAAAGTGTGTTTCAAAACTCCTCTTTCAAAAGAAGTGTTCAACTCTGTGAGTTGGATTCATACTACACAAAGCAGTTTCACAGAACGCTTCTGTTTAGTTTTTATGGGAAGATATTCCCGTTTCCAACGAAGGCCTGAAAGGGCTCCAAATATCCACTTGCAGATGCTGCAAAAAGACTCTTTCCAAACTGTTCCATGAAAAGGAAGGTTCAACTCTGTGAGTTGAATGCACACATCATAAAGAAGTTTCAAAGAATGCTTCTGTCTAGGTTTTATGTGAAGATATTTCCTTTTCCAACATAGGCCTCAAAGCGCTCCAAATGAACACTTGCAGATTCTACAAAAAGAGTGTTTCAAAACTGCTCTTTCAAAAGAAGTGTTCAACTCTGTGAGTTGGATTCATACTACACAAAGCAGTTTCACAGAACGCTTCTGTATAGTTTTTATGGGAAGATATTCCGGTTACCAACGAAGGCCTGAAAGGGCTCCAAATAATCACTTGCAGATGCTGCAAAAACAGAGTTTCAAAACTGCTCTATCAAAAGGAAGGCTTCTCTCTCCGAGCTGAATGCACACATCATAAAGGGGTTTCTGAGAATGCTTCTGCCTGGTTTATAAGTGAAGATATTTCCTTTTCCACAATAGGCCTCAAAGCGCTCCAAATGAACACTTGCAGATTCTACAAAAAGAGTGTTTCAAAACTGCTCTTTCTAAAGAAGTGTTCAACTCTGTGAGTTGGATTCATACTACACAAAGCAGTTTCACAGAACGCTTCTGTTTAGTTTTTATGGGAAGATATTCCCTTTTCCATCGAAGGACTGAAAGGGCTCCAAGTATCCACTTGCACATTCTGCAAAAACAGAGTTTCAAAACTGCTCTATCAAAAGGAAGCCTTATCTCTCTGAGTTGAATGCACACATCATAAAGAGGTTTCTGAGAATGCTTCTGCCTGGTTCATATGTGAAGATATTTCCTTTTTCACCATAGGCCTCAAAGCGCTCCAAATGAACACTTGCAAATTCTACAAAAAGAGTGTTTCATAACTGCTCTAGCAAAGGAAAGGTTCAACTATGTGAGTTAAACACACACATCACAAAGCAGTTTGTGAGAATGCTCCTGTCCAGTTTCTATGGGAAGATATTCCCGTTTCTAACAAAGGCCTGAAAGAGCTCCAAATATCCACTTGCAGATGCTGCAAAAAGACTCTTTCCAAACCTCTCTATGAAAAGGAAGGTTGAACTCTGTGAGTTGAATGCACACATCATAAAGAAGTTTCAAAGAATGCTTCTGTCTAGGTTTTATGTGAAGATGTTTCCTTTTCCACCATAGGCCTCAAAGCGCTCCAAATGAAAACTTGCAGATTCTACAAAAAGAGTGGTTTAAAACTGCTCTTTCAAAAGAAGTGTTCAACTCTGTGAGTTGGATTCATACTACACAAAGCAGTTTCACAGAACGCTTCTGTTTAGTTTTTATGGGAAGGTATTCCCGTTTCCAACGAAGGCCTGAAAGGGCTCAAAATATCCACTTGCAGATGCTGCAAAAAGACTCTTTCCAAACTGCTCCATGAAAAGGAAGGTTCAACTCTGTGAGTTGAAGGAACACATCACAAAGAAGTTTTAAAGAATGCTTCTGTCTAGGTTTTATGTGAAGATATTTCCTTTTCCACCATAGGCCTCAAAGTGCTCCAAATGAACACTTGCAGATTCTACAAAAAGAGTGTTTCAAAACTCCTCTTTCAAAAGAAGTGTTCAACACTGTGAGTTGGATTCATACTACACAAAGCAGTTTCACAGAACGCTTCTGTTTAGTTTTTATGGGAAAGTATTCCCGTTTCCAACGAAGGCCTGAAAGGGCTCCAAATATCCACTTGCAGATGCTGCAAAAAGACTCTTTCCAAACTGATCCATGAAAAGGAAGGTTCAACTCTGTGAGTTGAATGCACACATCATAAAGAAGTTTCAAACAATGCTTCTGTCTAGGTTTTATGTGAAGATATTTCCTTTTCCACCATAGGCCTCAAAGTGCTCCAAATGAACACTTGCAGATTCTACAAAAAGAGTGTTTCAAAACTGCTCTTTCAAAAGAAGTGTTCAACTCTGTGAGTTGGATTCATACTACACAAAGCAGTTTCACAGAACGCTTCTGTTTAGTTTTTATGGGAAGATATTTCCCGTTTCCAACGAAGGCCTGAAAGGGCTCCAAATATCCACTTGCAGATGCTGCAAAAACAGAGTTTCAAACCTGCTCTATCAAAAGGAAGGCTTCTCTCCCCGAGTTGAATGCACACATCATAAAGAGGTTTCTGAGAATGCTTCTGCCTGGTTTATAAGTGAAGATATTTCCTTTTCCACAATAGGCCTCAAGGTGCTCCAAATGAACACTTGCAGATTCTACAAAAAGAGTGTTTCAAAACTGCTCTTTCAAAACAAGTGTTCAACTCTGTGAGTTGGATTCATACTACACAAAGCAGTTTCACAGAACGCTTCTGTTTCGTTTTTATGGGAAGATATTCCCGTTTCCAACGAAGGCCTGAAAGGCTCCAAATATTCACTTGCAGATGCTGCAAAAAGACTCTTTCCAAACTGCTCCGTGAAAAGGAAGGTTCAACTCTGTGAGGTGAAGGCACACATCATAAAGAAGTTTCAAAGAATGCTTCTGTCTAGGTTTTATGTGAAGATATTTCCTTTTCCCCCGTAGGCCTCAAAGCGCTCCAAATGAACACTTGCAGATTCTACAAAAAGAGTGTTTCAAAACTGCTCTTTCTAAAGAAGTGTTCAACTCTGTGAGTTGGATTCATACTACACAAAGCAGTTTCACAGAACGCTTCTGTTTAGTTTTTATGGGAAGATATTCCCGTTTCCAACGAAGGCCTGAAAGGGCTCCAAATATCCACTTGCAGATGCTACAAAAAGACTCTTTCAAAACTACTTCATGAAAAGGAAGGTTCAACTCTGTGAGTTGAAGGCACACATCATAAAGAAGTTTCAAAGAATGCTTCTGTCTAGGTTTTATGTGAAGATATTTCCTTTTCCACCATAGGCCTCAAAGCGCTCCAAATGAACACTTGCAGATTCTACAAAAAGAGTGTTTCAAAACTGCTCTTTCAAAAGAAGTGTTCAACTCTGTGAGTTGGATTCATACTACACAAAGCAGTTTCACAGAACGCTTCTGTTTAGTTTTTATGGGAAGATATTCCCGTTTCCAACGAAGGCCTGAAAGGGCTCCAAATATCCACTTGCAGATGCTGCAAAAAGACTCTTTCCAAACTGCTCCATGAAAAGGAAGGTTCAACTCTGTGTGTTGAATGCACACATCATAAAGAGGTTTCTGAGAATGCTTCTGCCTGGTTGATATGTGAAGATATTTCAACTTCCACCATAGGCCTCAAATCGCTCCAAATGAACACTTGCAAATTCTACAAAAAGAGTGTTTCATAACTGCTCTAGCAAAGGAAAGGTTCAACTATGTGAGTTAAACACACACATCACAAAGCAGTTTTTGAGAATGCTTCTGTCCAGTTTTTATGGGAAGATATTCCCGTTTCTAACAAAGGCATGAAAGAGCTCCAAATATCCACTTGCAGATGCTGCAAAAAGACTCTTTCCAAACCGCTCCATGAAAAGGAAGGTTCAACTCTGTGAGTTGAATGCACACATCATAAAGAAGTTTCAAAGAATGCTTCTGTCTAGGTTTTATGTGAAGATATTTCCTTTTCCACCATAGGCCTCAAAGTGCTCCAAATGAACACTTGCAGATTCTACAAAAAGAGTGTTTCAAAACTGCTCTTTCAAAAGAAGTGTTCAACTCTGTGAGTTGGATTCATACTACACAAAGCAGTTTCACAGAACGCTTCTGTGTAGTTTTTATGGGAAGATATTCCCGTTTCCAACGAAGGCCTGAAAGGGCTCCAAATATCCACTTGCAGATGCTGCAAAAAGACTCTTTCCAAACTGCTCCATGAAAAGGAAGGTTCAACTCTGTGAGTTGAATGCACACATCATAAAGAAGTTTCAAAGAATGCTTCTGTCTAGGTTTTATGTGAAGATATTTCCTTTTCCACCATAGGCCTCAAAGTGCTCCAAATGAACACTTGCAGATTCTACAAAAAGAGTGTTTCAAAACTGCTCTTTCAAAAGAAGTGTTCAACTCTGTGAGTTGGATTCATACTACACAAAGCAGTTTCACAGAACGCTTCTTTTTAATTTTTATGTGAAGAAATTCCCTTTTCCAACGAAGGCCTGAAAGGGCTCCAAGTATCCACTTGCAGATGCTGCAAAAACAGAGTTTCAAAACTGCTCTATTAAAAGGAAGGCTTCTCTCCCCGAGTTGAATGCACACATCATAAAGAGGTTTCTGAGAATGCTTCTGCCTGGTTTATAAGTGAAGATATTTCCTTTTCCACAATAGGCCTAATGTGCTCCAAATGAACACTTGCAGATTCTACAAAAAGAGTGTTTCAAAACTGCTCTTTCAAAAGAAGTGTTCAACTCTGTGAGTTGGATTCATACTACACAAAGCAGTTTCACAGAACGCTTCTTTTTAATTTTTATGGGAAGAAATTCCCGTTTCCAACGAATGCCTGAAAGGGCTCCAAATATCCACTTGCAGATGCTGCAAAACGACTCTTTCCAAACTGCTCCATGAAAAGGAAGGTTCACCTCTGTGAGTTGAATGCACACATCATAAAGAAGTTTCAAAGAATGCTTCTGTCTAGGTTTTATGTGAAGATATTTCCTTTTCCACCATAGGCCTCAAAGTGCTCCAAATGAACACTTGCAGATTCTACAAAAAGAGTGTTTCAAAACTGCTCTTTCAAAAGAAGTGTTCAACTCTGTGAGTTGGATTCATACTACACAAAGCAGTTTCACAGAACGCTTCTGTTTAGTTTTTATGGGAAGATATCCCCGTTTCCAACGAAGGCCTGAAAGGGCTCCAAACATCCACTTGCAGATTCTGCAAAAAAAGAGTATCAAAACTGCTCTATCAAAAGGAAGGCTTATCTCTCTGAGTTAAATGCACACATCATAAAGAGGTTTCTGAGAATGCTTCTGCCTGGTTCATATGTGAAGATATTTCCTTTTTCACCATAGGCCTCGAAGCGCTCCAAATGAACACTTGCAAATTCTACAAAAAGAGTTTTTCATAACTGCTCTAGCAAAGGAAAGGTTCAACTATGTGAATTAAACACACACATCACAAAGCAGTTTGTGAGAATGCTCCTGTCCAGTTTCTATGGGAAGATATTCCCGTTTCTAACAAAGGCCTGAAAGAGCTCCAAATATCCACTTGCAGATGCTGCAAAAAGACTCTTTCCAAACCTCTCCATGAAAAGGAAGGTTGAACTCTGTGAGTTGAATGCATACATCATAAAGAAGTTTCAAAGAATGCTTCTGTCTAGGTTTTATGTGAAGATATTTCCTTTTCCACCATAGACCTCAAAGCGCTCCAAATGAAAACTTGCAGATTCTACAAAAAGAGTGTTTCAAAACTGCTCTTTCAAAAGAAGTGTTCAACTCTGTGAGTTGGATTCATACTACACAAAGCAGTTTCACAGAACGCTTCTGTTTAGTTTTTATGGGAAGATATTCCCGTTTCCAACGAAGGCCTGAAAGGGCTCCAAATATCCACTTGCAGATGCTGCAATAACAGAGTTTCAAAACTGCTCTATCAAAAGGAAGGCTTCTCTCTCCAAGTTGAATGCAGACATCATAAAGGGGTTTCTGAGAATGCTTCTGCCTGGTTGATATGTGAAGATATTTCAACTTCCACCATAGGCCTCAAATCGCTCCAAATGAACACTTGCAAATTCTACAAAAAGAGTGTTTCATAACTGCTCTAGCAAAGGAAAGGTTCAACTATGTGAGTTAAACACACACATCACAAAGCAGTTTTTGAGAATGCTTCTGTCCAGTTTTTATGGGAAGATATTCCCGTTTCTAACAAAGGCCTGAAAGAGCTCCAAATATCCACTTGCAGATGCTGCAAAAAGACTCTTTCCAAACCGCTCCATGAAAAGGAAGGTTCAACTCTGTGAGTTGAATGCACACATCATAAAGAAGTTTCAAAGAATGCTTCTGTCTAGGTTTTATGTGAAGATATTTCCTTTTCCACCATGGGCCCCAAAGTGCTCCAAATGAACACTTGCAGATTCTACAAAAAGAGTGTTTCAAAACTGCTCTTTCAAAAGAAGTGTTCAACTCTGTGAGTTGGATTCATACTACACGAAGCAGTTTCACAGAACGCTTCTGTTTAGTTTTTATGGGAAGATATTCCCGTTTCCAACGAAGGCCTGAAAGGGCTCCAAATATCCACTTGCAGATGCTGCAAAAAGACTCTTTCCAAACTGCTCCATGAAAAGGAAGGTTCAACTCTGTGAGTTGAATGCACACATCATAAAGAAGTTTCAAAGAATGCTTCTGTCTAGGTTTTATGTGAAGATATTTCCTTTTCCACCATAGGCCTCAAAGTGCTCCAAATGAACACTTGCAGATTCTACAAAAAGAGTGTTTCAAAACTGCTCTTTCAAAGAAGTGTTCAACTCTGTGAGTTGGATTCATACTACACAAAGCAGTTTCACAGAACGCTTCTGTTTAGTTTTTATGGGAAGATATTCCCGTTTCCAACGAAGGCCAGAAAGGGCTCCAAATATCCACTTGCAGATGCTGCAAAAACAGAGTTTCAAAACTGCTCTATCAAAAGGAAGGCTTCTCTATCCGAGTTGAATGCACACATCATAAAGAGGTTTCTGAGAATGCTTCTGCCTGGTTTATAAGTGAAGATATTTCCTTTTCCACAATAGGCCTCAATGTGCTCCAAATGAACACTTGCAGATTCTACAAAAAGAGTGTTTCAAAACTGCTCTTTCAAAAGAAGTGTTCAACTCTGTGAGTTGGATTCATACTACACAAAGCAGTTTCACAGAACGCTTCTGTTTAGTTTTTATGGGAATATATTCCCGTTTCCAACGAAGGCCTGAAAGGGCTCCAAATATCCACTTGCAGATGCTGCAAAAAGCCTCTTTCCAAACTGCTCCATGAAAAGGAAGGTTCAACTCTATGAGTTGAATGCACACATCATAAAGAATTTTCAAAGAATGCTTCTGTCTAGGTTTTATGTGAAGATATTTCCTTTTCCACCATAGGCCTCAAAGTGCTCCAAATGAACACTTGCAGATTCTACAAAAAGAGTGTTTCAAAACTGCTCTTTCAAAAGAAGTGTTCAACTCTGTGAGTTGGATTCATACTACACAAAGCAGTTTCACAGAACGCTTCTGTTTAGTTTTTATGGGAAGAAATTCCCGTTTCCAACGAAGGCCTGAAAGGGCTCCAAATATCCACTTGCAGATGCTGCAAAAAGACTCTTTCCAAACTGCTCCATGAAAAGGAAGGTTCAACTCTGTGTGTTGAATGCACACATCATAAAGAGGTTTCTGAGAATGCTTCTGCCTGGTTGATATGTGAAGATATTTCAACTTCCACCATAGGCCTCAAATCGCTCCAAATGAACACTTGCAAATTCTACAAAAAGAGTGTTTCATAACTGCTCTAGCAAAGGAAAGGTTCAACTATGTGAGTTAAACACACACATCACAAAGCAGTTTTTGAGAATGCTTCTGTCCAGTTTTTATGGGAAGATATTCCCGTTTCTAACAAAGGCATGAAAGAGCTCCAAATATCCACTTGCAGATGCTGCAAAAAGACTCTTTCCAAACCGCTCCATGAAAAGGAAGGTTCAACTCTGTGAGTTGAATGCACACATCATAAAGAAGTTTCAAAGAATGCTTCTGTCTAGGTTTTATGTGAAGATATTTCCTTTTCCACCATAGGCCTCAAAGTGCTCCAAATGAACACTTGCAGATTCTACAAAAAGAGTGTTTCAAAACTGCTCTTTCAAAAGAAGTGTTCAACTCTGTGAGTTGGATTCATACTACACAAAGCAGTTTCACAGAACGCTTCTGTGTAGTTTTTATGGGAAGATATTCCCGTTTCCAACGAAGGCCTGAAAGGGCTCCAAATATCCACTTGCAGATGCTGCAAAAAGACTCTTTCCAAACTGCTCCATGAAAAGGAAGGTGCAACTCTGTGAGTTTAATGCACCCATCATAAAGAAGTTTCAAAGAATGCTTCTGTCTAGGTTTTATGTGAAGATATTTCCTTTTCCACCATAGGCCTCAAAGTGCTCCAAATGAACACTTGCAGATTCTACAAAAAGAGTGTTTCAAAACTGCTCTTTCAAAAGAAGTGTTCAACTCTGTGAGTTGGATTCATACTACACAAAGCAGTTTCACAGAACGCTTCTGTTTAGCTTTTATGGGAAGATATTCCCGTTTCCAACGAAGGCCCGAAAGGGCTCCAAATATCCACTTGCAAATGCTGCAAAAAGACTCTTTCCAAACTGCTCCATGAAAAGGAAGGTTCAACTCTGTGAGGTGAATGCACACATCATAAAGAAGTTTCAAAGAATGCTTCTGTCTAGGTTTTATGTGAAGATATTTCCTTTTCCACCATAGGCCTCAAAGTGCTCCAAATGAACACTTGCAGATTCTACAAAAAGAGTGTTTCAAAACTGCTCTTTCAAAAGAAGTGTTCAACTCTGTGAGTTGGATTCATACTACACAAAGCAGTTTCACAGAACGCTTCTGTTTAGTTTTTATGGGAAGATATTCCCGTTTCCAACGAAGGCCTGAAAGGGCTCCAAATATCCACTTGCAGATGCTGCAAAAACAGAGTTTCAAAACTGCTCTATCAAAAGGAAGGCTTCTCTCCCCGAGTTGAATGCACACATCATAAAGAGGTTTCTGAGAATGCTTCTGCCTGGTTTATAAGTGAAGATATTTCCTTTTCCACAATAGGCCTCAATGTGCTCCAAATGAACACTTGCAGATTCTACAAAAAGAGTGTTTCAAAACTGCTCTTTCAAAAGAAGTGTTCAACTCTGTGAGTTGGATTCATACTACACAAAGCAGTTTCACAGAACACTTCTGTTTAGTTTTTATGGGAAGATATTCCCGTTTCCAACGAAGGCCTGAAAGGCTCCAAATATCCACTTGCAGATGCTGCAAAAAGACTCTTTCCACACTGCTCCTTGAAAAGGAAGGTTCAACTCTGTGAGGTGAAGGCACACATCATAAAGAAGTTTCAAAGAATTCTTCTGTCTAGGTTTTATGTGAAGATATTTCCTTTTCCACCGTAGGCCTCAAAGCGCTCCAAATGAACACTTGCAGATTCTACAAAAAGAGTGTTTCAAAACTGCTCTTTCAAAAGAAGTGTTCAACTCTGTGAGTTGGATTCATACTACACAAAGCAGTTTCACAGAACGCTTCTGTTTAGTTTTTATGGGAAGATATTCCCGTTTCCAACGAAGGGCTGAAAGGGCTCCAAATATCCACTTGCAGATTCTGCAAAAACAGAGTTTCAAAACTGCTCTATCAAAAGGAAGGCTTATCTCTCTGAGTTGAATGCACACATCATAAAGTGGTTTCTGAGAATGCTTCTGCCTGGTTGATATGTGAAGATATTTCAACTTCCACCATAGGCCTCAAATCGCTCCAAATGAACACTTGCAAATTCTACAAAAAGAGTGTTTCATAACTGCTCTAGCAAAGGAAAGGTTCAACTATGTGAGTTAAACACACACATCACAAAGTAGTTTTTGAGAATGCTTCTGTCCAGTTTTTATGGGAGGATATTCCCGTTTCTAACAAAGGCCTGAGAGAGCTCCAAATATCCACTTGCAGATGCTGCAAAAAGACTCTTTCCAAACCGCTCCATGAAAAGGAAGGTTCAACTCTGTGAGTTGAATGCACACATCATAAAGAAGTTTCAAAGAATGCTTCTGTCTAGGTTTTATGTGAAGATATTTCCTTTTCCAGCATAGGCCTCAAAGCGCTCCAAATGAACACTTGCAGATTCTACAAAAAGAGTGTTTCATAACTGCTCTAGCAAAGGAAAGGTTCAACTATGTGAGTTAAACACACACATCACAAAGCAGTTTGTGAGAATGCTCCTGTCCAGTTTCTATGTGAAGATATTCCCGTTTCTAACAAAGGCCTGTAAGAGCTCCAAATATCCACTTGCAGATGCTGCAAAAAGACTCTTTCCAAACCTCTCTATGAAAAGGAAGGTTGAACTCTGTGAGTTGAATGCACACATCATAAAGAAGTTTCAAAGAATGCTTCTGTCTAGGTTTCATGTGAAGATATTTCCTTTCCCACCATAGACCTCAAAGCGCTCCAAATGAAAACTTGCAGATTCTACAAAAAGAGTGTTTCAAAACTGCTCTTTCAAAAGAAGTGTTCAACTCTGTGAGTTGGATTCATACTACACAAAGCAGTTTCACAGAACGCTTCTGTTTAGTTTTTATGGGAATATATTCCCGTTTCCAACGAAGGCCTGAAAGGGCTCCAAATATCCACTTGCAGATGCTGCAAAAAGACTCTTTCCAAACTGCTCCATGAAAAGGAAGGTTCAACTCTATGAGTTGAATGCACACATCATAAAGAATTTTCAAAGAATGCTTCTGCCTAGGTTTTATGTGAAGATATTTCCTTTTCCACCATAATCCTCAAAGTGCTCCAAATGAACACTTGCAGATTCTACAAAAAGAGTGTTTCAAAACTGCTCTTTCAAAAGAAGTGTTCAACTCTGTGAGTTGGATTCATACTACACAAAGCAGTTTCACAGAACGCTTCTGTTTAATTTTTATGGGAAGAAATTCCCGTTTCCAACGAAGGCCTGAAAGGGCTCCAAATATCCACTTGCAGATGCTGCAAAAAGACTCTTTCCAAACTGCTCCATGAAAAGGAAGGTTCAACTCTGTGTGTTGAATGCACACATCATAAAGAAGTTTCAAAGAATGCTTCTGTCTAGGTTTTATGTGAAGATATTTCCTTTTCCACCATAGGCCTCAAAGTGCTCCAAATGAACACTTGCAGATTCTACAAAAAGAGTGTTTCAAACTGCTCTTTCAAAAGAAGTGTTCAACTCTGTGAGTTGGATTCATACTACACAAAGCAGTTTCACAGAACGCTTCTGTTTAGTTTTTATGGGAAGATATTCCCGTTTCCAACGAAGGCCTGACAGGGCTCCAAATATCCACTTGCAGATGCTGCAAAAAGACTCTTTCCAAACTGCTACATGAAAAGGAAGGTTCAACTCTGTGAGTTGAATGCACACATCATAAAGAAGTTTCAAAGAATGCTTCTGTCTAGGTTTTATGTGAAGATATTTCCTTTTCCACCATAGGCCTCAAAGTGCTCCAAATGAACACTTGCAGATTCTACAAAAAGAGTGTTTCAAAACTGCTCTTTCAAAAGAAGTGTTCAACTCTGTGAGTTGGATTCATACTACACAAAGCAGTTTCACAGAACGCTTCTGTTTAGTTTTTATGGGAAGATATTCCCGTTTCCAACGAAGGCCTGAAAGGGCTCCAAATATCCACTTGCAGATGCTGCAAAAACAGAGTTTCAAAACTGCTCTATCAAAAGGAAGGCTTCTCTCCCCGAGTTGAATGCGCACATCATAAAGAGGTTTCTGAGAATGCTTCTGCCTGGTTTATAAGTGAAGATATTTCCTTTTCCACAATAGGCGTCAATGTGCTCCAAATGAATACTTGCAGATTCTACAAAAAGTGTGTTTCAAAACTGCTCTTTCAAAAGAAGTGTTCAACTCTGTGAGTTGGATTCATACTACACAAAGCAGTTTCACAGAACGCTTCTGTTTAGTTTTTATGGGAAGATATTCCCGTTTCCAACGAAGGCCTGAAAGGGCTCCAAATATCCACTTGCAGATGCTGCAAAAAGACTCTTTCCAAACTGCTCCGTGAAAAGGAAGGTTCAACTCTGTGAGGTGAAGGCACACATCATAAAGAAGTTTCAAAGAATGCTTCTGTCTAGGTTTTATGTGAAGATATTTCCTTTTCCACCGTAGGCCTCAAAGCGCTCCAAATGAACACTTGCAGATTCTACAAAAAGAGTGTTTCAAAACTGCTCTTTCTAAAGAAGTGTTCAACTCTGTGAGTTGGATTCATACTACACAAAGCAGTTTCACAGAACGCTTCTGTTTAGTTTTTATGGGAAGATATTCCCGTTTCCAACGAAGGCCTGAAAGGGCTCCAAATATCCACTTGCAGATGCTGCAAAAAGACTCTTTCCAAACTGCTCCATGAAAAGGAAGGTTCAACTCTGTGAGTTGAATGCACACATCATAAAGAAGTTTCAAAGAATGCTTCTGTCTAGGTTTTATGTGAAGATATTTCCTTTTCCACCATAGGCCTCAAAGTGCTCCAAATGAACACTTGCAGATTCTACAAAAAGAGTGTTTCAAAACTGCTCTTTCAAAGAAGTGTTCAACTCTGTGAGTTGGATTCATACTACACAAAGCAGTTTCACAGAACGCTTCTGTTTAGTTTTTATGGGAAGATATTCCCGTTTCCAACGAAGTCCCGAAAGGGCTCCAAATATCCACTTGCAGATGCTGCAAAAAGACTCTTTCCAAACTGCTCCATGAAAAGGAAGGTTCAACTCTGTGAGTTGAATGCACACATCATAAAGAAGTT
This sequence comes from Pongo abelii, assembly GCF_028885655.2. NCBI lineage: Eukaryota > Metazoa > Chordata > Mammalia > Primates > Hominidae > Pongo > Pongo abelii. The sequence continues at coordinate 32,283,028 of NC_072005.2, read as the reverse complement.
TCAAAGAATGCTTCTGTCTAGGTTTTATGTGAAGATATTTCCTTTTCCACCATAGGCCTCAAAGTGCTCCAAATGAACACTTGCAGATTCTACAAAAAGAGTGTTTCAAAACTTCTCTTTCAAAAGAAGTGTTCAACTCTGTGAGTTGGATTCATACTACACAAAGCAGTTTCACAGAACGCTTCTGTTTAGTTTTTATGGGAAGATATTCCCGTTTCCAACGAAGGCCTGAAAGGGCTCCAAATATCCACTTGCAGATGCTGCAAAAACAGAGTTTCAAAACTGCTCTATCAAAAGGAAGGCTTCTCTCCCCGAGTTGAATGCACACATCATAAAGAGGTTTCTGAGAATGCTTCTGCCTGGTTTATAAGTGAAGATATTTCCTTTTCCACAATAGGCCTCAATGTGCTCCAAATGAACACTTGCAGATTCTACAAAAAGAGTGTTTCAAAACTGCTCTTTCAAAAGAAGTGTTCAACTCTGTGAGTTGGATTCATACTACACAAAGCAGTTTCACAGAACGCTTCTGTTTAGTTTTTATGGGAAGATATTCCCGTTTCCAACGAAGGCCTGAAAGGCTCCAAATATCCACTTGCAGATGCTGCAAAAAGACTCTTTCCAAACTGCTCCTTGAAAAGGAAGGTTCAACTCTGTGAGGTGAAGGCACACATCATAAAGAAGTTTCAAAGAATGCTTCTGTCTAGGTTTTATGTGAAGATATTTCCTTTTCCACCGTAGGCCTCAAAGCGCTCCAAATGAACACTTGCAGATTCTACAAAAAGAGTGTTTCAAAACTGCTCTTTCAAAAGAAGTGTTCAACTCTGTGAGTTGGATTCATACTACACAAAGCAGTTTCACAGAACGCTTCTCTTTAGTTTTTATGGGAAGATATTCCCGTTTCCAACGAAGGCCTGAAAGGGCTCCAAATATCCACTTGCAGATTCTGCAAAAACAGAGTTTCAAAACTGCTCTATCAAAAGGAAGGCTTATCTCTCTGAGTTGAATGCACACATCATAAAGTGGTTTCTGAGAATGCTTCTGCCTGGTTGATATGTGAAGATATTTCAACTTCCACCATAGGCCTCAAATCGCTCCAAATGAACACTTGCAAATTCTACAAAAAGAGTGTTTCATAACTGCTCTAGCAAAGGAAAGGTTCAACTATGTGAGTTAAACACACACATCACAAAGTAGTTTTTGAGAATGCTTCTGTCCAGTTTTTATGGGAAGATATTCCCGTTTCTAACAAAGGCCTGAAAGAGCTCCAAATATCCACTTGCAGATGCTGCAAAAAGACTCTTTCCAAACCGCTCCATGAAAAGGAAGGTTCAACTCTGTGAGTTGAATGCACACATCATAAAGAAGTTTCAAAGAATGCTTCTGTCTAGGTTTTATGTGAAGATATTTCCTTTTCCAGCATAGGCCTCAAAGCGCTCCAAATGAACACTTGCAGATTCTACAAAAAGAGTGTTTCAAAACTACTCTTTCAAAAGAAGTGTTCAACTCTGTGAGTTGGATTCATACTACACAAAGCAGTTTCACAGAACGCTTCTGTTTAGTTTTTATGGGAAAGTATTCCCGTTTCCAACGAAGGCCTGAAAGGGCTCCAAATATCCACTTGCAGATGCTGCAAAAAGACTCTTTCCAAACTGATCCATGAAAAGGAAGGTTCAACTCTGTGAGTTGAATGCACACATCATAAAGATGTTTCAAAGAATGCTTCTGTCTAGGTTTTATGTGAAGATATTTCCTTTTCCACCATAGGCCTCAAACTGCTCCAAATGAACACTTGCAGATTCTACAAAAAGAGTTTTTCAAAACTGCTCTTTCAAAAGAAGTGTTCAACTCGGTGAGTTGGATTCATACTACACAAAGCAGTTTCACAGAACGCTTCTGTTTAGTTTTTATGGGAAGATATTCCCGTTTCCAACGAAGTCCCGAAAGGGCTCCAAATATCCACTTGCAGATGCTGCAAAAAGACTCTTTCCAAACTGCTCCATGAAAAGGAAGGTTCAACTCTGTGAGTTGAATGCACACATCATAAAGAAGTTTCAAAGAATGCTTCTGTCTAGGTTTTATGTGAAGATATTTCCTTTTCCACCATAGGCCTCAAAGTGCTCCAAATGAACACTTGCAGATTCTACAAAAAGAGTGTTTCAAAACTTCTCTTTCAAAAGAAGTGTTCAACTCTGTGAGTTGGATTCATACTACACAAAGCAGTTTCACAGAACGCTTCTGTTTAGTTTTTATGGGAAGATATTCCCGTTTCCAACGAAGGCCTGAAAGGGCTCCAAATATCCACTTGCAGATGCTGCAAAAACAGAGTTTCAAAACTGCTCTATCAAAAGGAAGGCTTCTCTCCCCGAGTTGAATGCACACATCATAAAGAGGTTTCTGAGAATGCTTCTGCCTGGTTTATAAGTGAAGATATTTCCTTTTCCACAATAGGCCTCAATGTGCTCCAAATGAACACTTGCAGATTCTACAAAAAGAGTGTTTCAAAACTGCTCTTTCAAAAGAAGTGTTCAACTCTGTGAGTTGGATTCATACTACACAAAGCAGTTTCACAGAACGCTTCTGTTTAGTTTTTATGGGAAGATATTCCCGTTTCCAACGAAGGCCTGAAAGGCTCCAAATATCCACTTGCAGATGCTGCAAAAAGACTCTTTCCAAACTGCTCCTTGAAAAGGAAGGTTCAACTCTGTGAGGTGAAGGCACACATCATAAAGAAGTTTCAAAGAATGCTTCTGTCTAGGTTTTATGTGAAGATATTTCCTTTTCCACCGTAGGCCTCAAAGCGCTCCAAATGAACACTTGCAGATTCTACAAAAAGAGTGTTTCAAAACTGCTGTTTCAAAAGAAGTGTTCAACTCTGTGAGTTGGATTCATACTACACAAAGCAGTTTCACAGAACGCTTCTGTTTAGTTTTTATGGGAAGATATTCCCGTTTCCAACGAAGGCCTGAAAGGGCTCCAAATATCCACTTGCAGATGCTACAAAAAGACTCTTTCAAAACTACTTCATGAAAAGGAAGGTTCAACTCTGTGAGTTGAAGGCACACATCATAAAGAAGTTTCAAAGAATGCTTCTGTCTAGGTTTTATGTGAAGATATTTCCTTTTCCACCATAGGCCTCAAAGCGCTCCAAATGAACACTTGCAGATTCTACAAAAAGAGTGTTTCAAAACTGCTCTTTCAAAAGAAGTGTTCAACTCTGTGAGTTGGATTCATACTACACAAAGCAGTTTCACAGAACGCTTCTGTTTAGTTTTTATGGGAAGATATTCCCGTTTCCAACGAAGGCCTGAAAGGGCTCCAAATATCCACTTGCAGATGCTGCAAAAAGACTCTTTCCAAACTGCTCCATGAAAAGGAAGGTTCAACTCTGTGTGTTGAATGCACACATCATAAAGAGGTTTCTGAGAATGCTTCTGCCTGGTTGATATGTGAAGATATTTCAACTTCCACCATAGGCCTCAAATCGCTCCAAATGAACACTTGCAAATTCTACAAAAAGAGTGTTTCATAACTGCTCTAGCAAAGGAAAGGTTCAACTATGTGAGTTAAACACACACATCACAAAGCAGTTTTTGAGAATGCTTCTGTCCAGTTTTTATGGGAAGATATTCCCGTTTCTAACAAAGGCATGAAAGAGCTCCAAATATCCACTTGCAGATGCTGCAAAAAGACTCTTTCCAAACCGCTCCATGAAAAGGAAGGTTCAACTCTGTGAGTTGAATGCACACATCATAAAGAAGTTTCAAAGAATGCTTCTGTCTAGGTTTTATGTGAAGATATTTCCTTTTCCACCATAGGCCTCAAAGTGCTCCAAATGAACACTTGCAGATTCTACAAAAAGAGTGTTTCAAAACTGCTCTTTCAAAAGAAGTGTTCAACTCTGTGAGTTGGATTCATACTACACAAAGCAGTTTCACAGAACGCTTCTGTGTAGTTTTTATGGGAAGATATTCCCGTTTCCAACGAAGGCCTGAAAGGGCTCCAAATATCCACTTGCAGATGCTGCAAAAAGACTCTTTCCAAACTGCTCCATGAAAAGGAAGGTTCAACTCTGTGAGTTGAATGCACACATCATAAAGAAGTTTCAAAGAATGCTTCTGTCTAGGTTTTATGTGAAGATATTTCCTTTTCCACCATAGGCCTCAAAGTGCTCCAAATGAACACTTGCAGATTCTACAAAAAGAGTGTTTCAAAACTGCTCTTTCAAAAGAAGTGTTCAACTCTGTGAGTTGGATTCATACTACACAAAGCAGTTTCACAGAACGCTTCTTTTTAATTTTTATGTGAAGAAATTCCCTTTTCCAACGAAGGCCTGAAAGGGCTCCAAGTATCCACTTGCAGATGCTGCAAAAACAGAGTTTCAAAACTGCTCTATTAAAAGGAAGGCTTCTCTCCCCGAGTTGAATGCACACATCATAAAGAGGTTTCTGAGAATGCTTCTGCCTGGTTTATAAGTGAAGATATTTCCTTTTCCACAATAGGCCTCAATGTGCTCCAAATGAACACTTGCAGATTCTACAAAAAGAGTGTTTCAAAACTGCTCTTTCAAAAGAAGTGTTCAACTCTGTGAGTTGGATTCATACTACACAAAGCAGTTTCACAGAACGCTTCTGTTTAGTTTTTATGGGAAGATATCCCCGTTTCCAACGAAGGCCTGAAAGGGCTCCAAACATCCACTTGCAGATTCTGCAAAAAAAGAGTATCAAAACTGCTCTATCAAAAGGAAGGCTTATCTCTCTGAGTTAAATGCACACATCATAAAGAGGTTTCTGAGAATGCTTCTGCCTGGTTCATATGTGAAGATATTTCCTTTTTCACCATAGGCCTCGAAGCGCTCCAAATGAACACTTGCAAATTCTACAAAAAGAGTTTTTCATAACTGCTCTAGCAAAGGAAAGGTTCAACTATGTGAATTAAACACACACATCACAAAGCAGTTTGTGAGAATGCTCCTGTCCAGTTTCTATGGGAAGATATTCCCGTTTCTAACAAAGGCCTGAAAGAGCTCCAAATATCCACTTGCAGATGCTGCAAAAAGACTCTTTCCAAACCTCTCCATGAAAAGGAAGGTTGAACTCTGTGAGTTGAATGCATACATCATAAAGAAGTTTCAAAGAATGCTTCTGTCTAGGTTTTATGTGAAGATATTTCCTTTTCCACCATAGACCTCAAAGCGCTCCAAATGAAAACTTGCAGATTCTACAAAAAGAGTGTTTCAAAACTGCTCTTTCAAAAGAAGTGTTCAACTCTGTGAGTTGGATTCATACTACACAAAGCAGTTTCACAGAACGCTTCTGTTTAGTTTTTATGGGAAGATATTCCCGTTTCCAACGAAGGCCTGAAAGGGCTCCAAATATCCACTTGCAGATGCTGCAATAACAGAGTTTCAAAACTGCTCTATCAAAAGGAAGGCTTCTCTCTCCAAGTTGAATGCAGACATCATAAAGGGGTTTCTGAGAATGCTTCTGCCTGGTTGATATGTGAAGATATTTCAACTTCCACCATAGGCCTCAAATCGCTCCAAATGAACACTTGCAAATTCTACAAAAAGAGTGTTTCATAACTGCTCTAGCAAAGGAAAGGTTCAACTATGTGAGTTAAACACACACATCACAAAGCAGTTTTTGAGAATGCTTCTGTCCAGTTTTTATGGGAAGATATTCCCGTTTCTAACAAAGGCCTGAAAGAGCTCCAAATATCCACTTGCAGATGCTGCAAAAAGACTCTTTCCAAACCGCTCCATGAAAAGGAAGGTTCAACTCTGTGAGTTGAATGCACACATCATAAAGAAGTTTCAAAGAATGCTTCTGTCTAGGTTTTATGTGAAGATATTTCCTTTTCCACCATGGGCCCCAAAGTGCTCCAAATGAACACTTGCAGATTCTACAAAAAGAGTGTTTCAAAACTGCTCTTTCAAAAGAAGTGTTCAACTCTGTGAGTTGGATTCATACTACACGAAGCAGTTTCACAGAACGCTTCTGTTTAGTTTTTATGGGAAGATATTCCCGTTTCCAACGAAGGCCTGAAAGGGCTCCAAATATCCACTTGCAGATGCTGCAAAAAGACTCTTTCCAAACTGCTCCATGAAAAGGAAGGTTCAACTCTGTGAGTTGAATGCACACATCATAAAGAAGTTTCAAAGAATGCTTCTGTCTAGGTTTTATGTGAAGATATTTCCTTTTCCACCATAGGCCTCAAAGTGCTCCAAATGAACACTTGCAGATTCTACAAAAAGAGTGTTTCAAAACTGCTCTTTCAAAGAAGTGTTCAACTCTGTGAGTTGGATTCATACTACACAAAGCAGTTTCACAGAACGCTTCTGTTTAGTTTTTATGGGAAGATATTCCCGTTTCCAACGAAGGCCAGAAAGGGCTCCAAATATCCACTTGCAGATGCTGCAAAAACAGAGTTTCAAAACTGCTCTATCAAAAGGAAGGCTTCTCTATCCGAGTTGAATGCACACATCATAAAGAGGTTTCTGAGAATGCTTCTGCCTGGTTTATAAGTGAAGATATTTCCTTTTCCACAATAGGCCTCAATGTGCTCCAAATGAACACTTGCAGATTCTACAAAAAGAGTGTTTCAAAACTGCTCTTTCAAAAGAAGTGTTCAACTCTGTGAGTTGGATTCATACTACACAAAGCAGTTTCACAGAACGCTTCTGTTTAGTTTTTATGGGAATATATTCCCGTTTCCAACGAAGGCCTGAAAGGGCTCCAAATATCCACTTGCAGATGCTGCAAAAAGCCTCTTTCCAAACTGCTCCATGAAAAGGAAGGTTCAACTCTATGAGTTGAATGCACACATCATAAAGAAGTTTCAAAGAATGCTTCTGTCTAGGTTTTATGTGAAGATATTTCCTTTTCCACCATAGGCCTCAAAGTGCTCCAAATGAACACTTGCAGATTCTACAAAAAGAGTGTTTCAAAACTGCTCTTTCAAAAGAAGTGTTCAACTCTGTGAGTTGGATTCATACTACACGAAGCAGTTTCACAGAACGCTTCTGTGTAGTTTTTATGGGAAGATATTCCCGTTTCCAACGAAGGCCTGAAAGGGCTCCAAATATCCACTTGCAGATGCTGCAAAAAGACTCTTTCCAAACTGCTCCATGAAAAGGAAGGTGCAACTCTGTGAGTTTAATGCACCCATCATAAAGAAGTTTCAAAGAATGCTTCTGTCTAGGTTTTATGTGAAGATATTTCCTTTTCCACCATAGGCCTCAAAGTGCTCCAAATGAACACTTGCAGATTCTACAAAAAGAGTGTTTCAAAACTGCTCTTTCAAAAGAAGTGTTCAACTCTGTGAGTTGGATTCATACTACACAAAGCAGTTTCACAGAACGCTTCTGTTTAGCTTTTATGGGAAGATATTCCCGTTTCCAACGAAGGCCCGAAAGGGCTCCAAATATCCACTTGCAAATGCTGCAAAAAGACTCTTTCCAAACTGCTCCATGAAAAGGAAGGTTCAACTCTGTGAGGTGAATGCACACATCATAAAGAAGTTTCAAAGAATGCTTCTGTCTAGGTTTTATGTGAAGATATTTCCTTTTCCACCATAGGCCTCAAAGTGCTCCAAATGAACACTTGCAGATTCTACAAAAAGAGTGTTTCAAAACTGCTCTTTCAAAAGAAGTGTTCAACTCTGTGAGTTGGATTCATACTACACAAAGCAGTTTCACAGAACGCTTCTGTTTAGTTTTTATGGGAAGATATTCCCGTTTCCAACGAAGGCCTGAAAGGGCTCCAAATATCCACTTGCAGATGCTGCAAAAACAGAGTTTCAAAACTGCTCTATCAAAAGGAAGGCTTCTCTCCCCGAGTTGAATGCACACATCATAAAGAGGTTTCTGAGAATGCTTCTGCCTGGTTTATAAGTGAAGATATTTCCTTTTCCACAATAGGCCTCAATGTGCTCCAAATGAACACTTGCAGATTCTACAAAAAGAGTGTTTCAAAACTGCTCTTTCAAAAGAAGTGTTCAACTCTGTGAGTTGGATTCATACTACACAAAGCAGTTTCACAGAACACTTCTGTTTAGTTTTTATGGGAAGATATTCCCGTTTCCAACGAAGGCCTGAAAGGCTCCAAATATCCACTTGCAGATGCTGCAAAAAGACTCTTTCCACACTGCTCCTTGAAAAGGAAGGTTCAACTCTGTGAGGTGAAGGCACACATCATAAAGAAGTTTCAAAGAATTCTTCTGTCTAGGTTTTATGTGAAGATATTTCCTTTTCCACCGTAGGCCTCAAAGCGCTCCAAATGAACACTTGCAGATTCTACAAAAAGAGTGTTTCAAAACTGCTCTTTCAAAAGAAGTGTTCAACTCTGTGAGTTGGATTCATACTACACAAAGCAGTTTCACAGAACGCTTCTGTTTAGTTTTTATGGGAAGATATTCCCGTTTCCAACGAAGGGCTGAAAGGGCTCCAAATATCCACTTGCAGATTCTGCAAAAACAGAGTTTCAAAACTGCTCTATCAAAAGGAAGGCTTATCTCTCTGAGTTGAATGCACACATCATAAAGTGGTTTCTGAGAATGCTTCTGCCTGGTTGATATGTGAAGATATTTCAACTTCCACCATAGGCCTCAAATCGCTCCAAATGAACACTTGCAAATTCTACAAAAAGAGTGTTTCATAACTGCTCTAGCAAAGGAAAGGTTCAACTATGTGAGTTAAACACACACATCACAAAGTAGTTTTTGAGAATGCTTCTGTCCAGTTTTTATGGGAGGATATTCCCGTTTCTAACAAAGGCCTGAGAGAGCTCCAAATATCCACTTGCAGATGCTGCAAAAAGACTCTTTCCAAACCGCTCCATGAAAAGGAAGGTTCAACTCTGTGAGTTGAATGCACACATCATAAAGAAGTTTCAAAGAATGCTTCTGTCTAGGTTTTATGTGAAGATATTTCCTTTTCCAGCATAGGCCTCAAAGCGCTCCAAATGAACACTTGCAGATTCTACAAAAAGAGTGTTTCAAAACTACTCTTTCAAAAGAAGTGTTCAACTCTGTGAGTTGGATTCATACTACACAAAGCAGTTTCACAGAACGCTTCTGTTTAGTTTTTATGGGAAGATATTCCCGTTTCCAAAGAAGGCCTGAAAGGGCTCCAAATATCCACTTGCAGATTCTGCAAAAAGACTCTTTCCAAACTGATCCATGAAAAGGAAGGTTCAACTCTGTGAGTTGAATGCACACATCATAAAGAAGTTTCAAAGAATGCTTCTGTCTAGGTTTTATGTGAAGATATTTCCTTTTCCACCATAGGCCTCAAAGTGCTCCAAATGAACACTTGCAGATTCTACAAAAAGAGTGTTTCAAAACTGCTCTTTCAAAAGAAGTGTTCAATTCTGTGAGTTGGATTCATACTACACAAAGCAGTTTCACAGAACGCTTCTGTTTAGTTTTTATGGGAAGATATTCCCGTTTCCAACGAAGGCCTGAAAGGGCTCCAAATATCCACTTGCAGATGCTGCAAAAACAGAGTTTCAAACCTGCTCTATCAAAAGGAAGGCTTCTCTCCCCGAGTTGAATGCACACATCATAAAGAGGTTTCTGAGAATGCTTCTGCCTGGTTCATATGTGAAGATATTTCCTTTTTCACCATAGGCCTCAAAGCGCTCCAAATGAACACTTGCAAATTCTACAAAAAGAGTGTTTCATAACTGCTCTAGCAAAGGAAAGGTTCAACTATGTGAGTTAAACACACACATCACAAAGCAGTTTGTGAGAATGCTCCTGTCCAGTTTCTATGTGAAGATATTCCCGTTTCTAACAAAGGCCTGTAAGAGCTCCAAATATCCACTTGCAGATGCTGCAAAAAGACTCTTTCCAAACCTCTCTATGAAAAGGAAGGTTGAACTCTGTGAGTTGAATGCACACATCATAAAGAAGTTTCAAAGAATGCTTCTGTCTAGGTTTCATGTGAAGATATTTCCTTTCCCACCATAGACCTCAAAGCGCTCCAAATGAAAACTTGCAGATTCTACAAAAAGAGTGTTTCAAAACTGCTCTTTCAAAAGAAGTGTTCAACTCTGTGAGTTGGATTCATACTACACAAAGCAGTTTCACAGAACGCTTCTGTTTAGTTTTTATGGGAATATATTCCCGTTTCCAACGAAGGCCTGAAAGGGCTCCAAATATCCACTTGCAGATGCTGCAAAAAGACTCTTTCCAAACTGCTCCATGAAAAGGAAGGTTCAACTCTATGAGTTGAATGCACACATCATAAAGAATTTTCAAAGAATGCTTCTGCCTAGGTTTTATGTGAAGATATTTCCTTTTCCACCATAGGCCTCAAAGTGCTCCAAATGAACACTTGCAGATTCTACAAAAAGAGTGTTTCAAAACTGCTCTTTCAAAAGAAGTGTTCAACTCTGTGAGTTGGATTCATACTACACAAAGCAGTTTCACAGAACGCTTCTGTTTAATTTTTATGGGAAGAAATTCCCGTTTCCAACGAAGGCCTGAAAGGGCTCCAAATATCCACTTGCAGATGCTGCAAAAAGACTCTTTCCAAACTGCTCCATGAAAAGGAAGGTTCAACTCTGTGTGTTGAATGCACACATCATAAAGAAGTTTCAAAGAATGCTTCTGTCTAGGTTTTATGTGAAGATATTTCCTTTTCCACCATAGGCCTCAAAGTGCTCCAAATGAACACTTGCAGATTCTACAAAAAGAGTGTTTCAAACTGCTCTTTCAAAAGAAGTGTTCAACTCTGTGAGTTGGATTCATACTACACAAAGCAGTTTCACAGAACGCTTCTGTTTAGTTTTTATGGGAAGATATTCCCGTTTCCAACGAAGGCCTGACAGGGCTCCAAATATCCACTTGCAGATGCTGCAAAAAGACTCTTTCCAAACTGCTACATGAAAAGGAAGGTTCAACTCTGTGAGTTGAATGCACACATCATAAAGAAGTTTCAAAGAATGCTTCTGTCTAGGTTTTATGTGAAGATATTTCCTTTTCCACCATAGGCCTCAAAGTGCTCCAAATGAACACTTGCAGATTCTACAAAAAGAGTGTTTCAAAACTGCTCTTTCAAAAGAAGTGTTCAACTCTGTGAGTTGGATTCATACTACACAAAGCAGTTTCACAGAACGCTTCTGTTTAGTTTTTATGGGAAGATATTCCCGTTTCCAACGAAGGCCTGAAAGGGCTCCAAATATCCACTTGCAGATGCTGCAAAAACAGAGTTTCAAAACTGCTCTATCAAAAGGAAGGCTTCTCTCCCCGAGTTGAATGCGCACATCATAAAGAGGTTTCTGAGAATGCTTCTGCCTGGTTTATAAGTGAAGATATTTCCTTTTCCACAATAGGCGTCAATGTGCTCCAAATGAATACTTGCAGATTCTACAAAAAGTGTGTTTCAAAACTGCTCTTTCAAAAGAAGTGTTCAACTCTGTGAGTTGGATTCATACTACACAAAGCAGTTTCACAGAACGCTTCTGTTTAGTTTTTATGGGAAGATATTCCCGTTTCCAACGAAGGCCTGAAAGGGCTCCAAATATCCACTTGCAGATGCTGCAAAAAGACTCTTTCCAAACTGCTCCGTGAAAAGGAAGGTTCAACTCTGTGAGGTGAAGGCACACATCATAAAGAAGTTTCAAAGAATGCTTCTGTCTAGGTTTTATGTGAAGATATTTCCTTTTCCACCGTAGGCCTCAAAGCGCTCCAAATGAACACTTGCAGATTCTACAAAAAGAGTGTTTCAAAACTGCTCTTTCTAAAGAAGTGTTCAACTCTGTGAGTTGGATTCATACTACACAAAGCAGTTTCACAGAACGCTTCTGTTTAGTTTTTATGGGAAGATATTCCCGTTTCCAACGAAGGCCTGAAAGGGCTCCAAATATCCACTTGCAGATGCTGCAAAAAGACTCTTTCCAAACTGCTCCATGAAAAGGAAGGTTCAACTCTGTGAGTTGAATGCACACATCATAAAGAAGTTTCAAAGAATGCTTCTGTCTAGGTTTTATGTGAAGATATTTCCTTTTCCACCATAGGCCTCAAAGTGCTCCAAATGAACACTTGCAGATTCTACAAAAAGAGTGTTTCAAAACTGCTCTTTCAAAGAAGTGTTCAACTCTGTGAGTTGGATTCATACTACACAAAGCAGTTTCACAGAACGCTTCTGTTTAGTTTTTATGGGAAGATATTCCCGTTTCCAACGAAGTCCCGAAAGGGCTCCAAATATCCACTTGCAGATGCTGCAAAAAGACTCTTTCCAAACTGCTCCATGAAAAGGAAGGTTCAACTCTGTGAGTTGAATGCACACATCATAAAGAAGTTTCAAAGAATGCTTCTGTCTAGGTTTTATGTGAAGATATTTCCTTTTCCACCATAGGCCTCAAAGTGCTCCAAATGAACACTTGCAGATTCTACAAAAAGAGTGTTTCAAAACTTCTCTTTCAAAAGAAGTGTTCAACTCTGTGAGTTGGATTCATACTACACAAAGCAGTTTCACAGAACGCTTCTGTTTAGTTTTTATGGGAAGATATTCCCGTTTCCAACGAAGGCCTGAAAGGGCTCCAAATATCCACTTGCAGATGCTGCAAAAACAGAGTTTCAAAACTGCTCTATCAAAAGGAAGGCTTCTCTCCCCGAGTTGAATGCACACATCATAAAGAGGTTTCTGAGAATGCTTCTGCCTGGTTTATAAGTGAAGATATTTCCTTTTCCACAATAGGCCTCAATGTGCTCCAAATGAACACTTGCAGATTCTACAAAAAGAGTGTTTCAAAACTGCTCTTTCAAAAGAAGTGTTCAACTCTGTGAGTTGGATTCATACTACACAAAGCAGTTTCACAGAACGCTTCTGTTTAGTTTTTATGGGAAGATATTCCCGTTTCCAACGAAGGCCTGAAAGGCTCCAAATATCCACTTGCAGATGCTGCAAAAAGACTCTTTCCAAACTGCTCCTTGAAAAGGAAGGTTCAACTCTGTGAGGTGAAGGCACACATCATAAAGAAGTTTCAAAGAATGCTTCTGTCTAGGTTTTATGTGAAGATATTTCCTTTTCCACCGTAGGCCTCAAAGCGCTCCAAATGAACACTTGCAGATTCTACAAAAAGAGTGTTTCAAAACTGCTCTTTCAAAAGAAGTGTTCAACTCTGTGAGTTGGATTCATACTACACAAAGCAGTTTCACAGAACGCTTCTCTTTAGTTTTTATGGGAAGATATTCCCGTTTCCAACGAAGGCCTGAAAGGGCTCCAAATATCCACTTGCAGATTCTGCAAAAACAGAGTTTCAAAACTGCTCTATCAAAAGGAAGGCTTATCTCTCTGAGTTGAATGCACACATCATAAAGTGGTTTCTGAGAATGCTTCTGCCTGGTTGATATGTGAAGATATTTCAACTTCCACCATAGGCCTCAAATCGCTCCAAATGAACACTTGCAAATTCTACAAAAAGAGTGTTTCATAACTGCTCTAGCAAAGGAAAGGTTCAACTATGTGAGTTAAACACACACATCACAAAGTAGTTTTTGAGAATGCTTCTGTCCAGTTTTTATGGGAAGATATTCCCGTTTCTAACAAAGGCCTGAAAGAGCTCCAAATATCCACTTGCAGATGCTGCAAAAAGACTCTTTCCAAACCGCTCCATGAAAAGGAAGGTTCAACTCTGTGAGTTGAATGCACACATCATAAAGAAGTTTCAAAGAATGCTTCTGTCTAGGTTTTATGTGAAGATATTTCCTTTTCCAGCATAGGCCTCAAAGCGCTCCAAATGAACACTTGCAGATTCTACAAAAAGAGTGTTTCAAAACTACTCTTTCAAAAGAAGTGTTCAACTCTGTGAGTTGGATTCATACTACACAAAGCAGTTTCACAGAACGCTTCTGTTTAGTTTTTATGGGAAAGTATTCCCGTTTCCAACGAAGGCCTGAAAGGGCTCCAAATATCCACTTGCAGATGCTGCAAAAAGACTCTTTCCAAACTGATCCATGAAAAGGAAGGTTCAACTCTGTGAGTTGAATGCACACATCATAAAGATGTTTCAAAGAATGCTTCTGTCTAGGTTTTATGTGAAGATATTTCCTTTTCCACCATAGGCCTCAAACTGCTCCAAATGAACACTTGCAGATTCTACAAAAAGAGTTTTTCAAAACTGCTCTTTCAAAAGAAGTGTTCAACTCGGTGAGTTGGATTCATACTACACAAAGCAGTTTCACAGAACGCTTCTGTTTAGTTTTTATGGGAAGATATTCCCGTTTCCAACGAAGTCCCGAAAGGGCTCCAAATATCCACTTGCAGATGCTGCAAAAAGACTCTTTCCAAACTGCTCCATGAAAAGGAAGGTTCAACTCTGTGAGTTGAATGCACACATCATAAAGAAGTTTCAAAGAATGCTTCTGTCTAGGTTTTATGTGAAGATATTTCCTTTTCCACCATAGGCCTCAAAGTGCTCCAAATGAACACTTGCAGATTCTACAAAAAGAGTGTTTCAAAACTTCTCTTTCAAAAGAAGTGTTCAACTCTGTGAGTTGGATTCATACTACACAAAGCAGTTTCACAGAACGCTTCTGTTTAGTTTTTATGGGAAGATATTCCCGTTTCCAACGAAGGCCTGAAAGGGCTCCAAATATCCACTTGCAGATGCTGCAAAAACAGAGTTTCAAAACTGCTCTATCAAAAGGAAGGCTTCTCTCCCCGAGTTGAATGCACACATCATAAAGAGGTTTCTGAGAATGCTTCTGCCTGGTTTATAAGTGAAGATATTTCCTTTTCCACAATAGGCCTCAATGTGCTCCAAATGAACACTTGCAGATTCTACAAAAAGAGTGTTTCAAAACTGCTCTTTCAAAAGAAGTGTTCAACTCTGTGAGTTGGATTCATACTACACAAAGCAGTTTCACAGAACGCTTCTGTTTAGTTTTTATGGGAAGATATTCCCGTTTCCAACGAAGGCCTGAAAGGCTCCAAATATCCACTTGCAGATGCTGCAAAAAGACTCTTTCCAAACTGCTCCTTGAAAAGGAAGGTTCAACTCTGTGAGGTGAAGGCACACATCATAAAGAAGTTTCAAAGAATGCTTCTGTCTAGGTTTTATGTGAAGATATTTCCTTTTCCACCGTAGGCCTCAAAGCGCTCCAAATGAACACTTGCAGATTCTACAAAAAGAGTGTTTCAAAACTGCTGTTTCAAAAGAAGTGTTCAACTCTGTGAGTTGGATTCATACTACACAAAGCAGTTTCACAGAACGCTTCTGTTTAGTTTTTATGGGAAGATATTCCCGTTTCCAACGAAGGCCTGAAAGGGCTCCAAATATCCACTTGCAGATTCTGCAAAAACAGAGTTTCAAAACTGCTCTATCAAAAGGAAGGCTTATCTCTCTGAGTTGAATGCACACATCATAAAGTGGTTTCTGAGAATGCTTCTGCCTGGTTGATATGTGAAGATATTTCAACTTCCACCATAGGCCTCAAATCGCTCCAAATGAACACTTGCAAATTCTACAAAAAGAGTGTTTCATAACTGCTCTAGCAAAGGAAAGGTTCAACTATGTGAGTTAAACACACACATCACAAAGTAGTTTTTGAGAATGCTTCTGTCCAGTTTTTATGGGAAGATATTCCCGTTTCTAACAAAGGCCTGAAAGAGCTCCAAATATCCACTTGCAGATGCTGCAAAAAGACTCTTTCCAAACCGCTCCATGAAAAGGAAGGTTCAACTCTGTGAGTTGAATGCACACATCATAAAGAAGTTTCAAAGAATGCTTCTGTCTAGGTTTTATGTGAAGATATTTCCTTTTCCAGCATAGGCCTCAAAGCGCTCCAAATGAACACTTGCAGATTCTACAAAAAGAGTGTTTCAAAACTACTCTTTCAAAAGAAGTGTTCAACTCTGTGAGTTGGATTCATACTACACAAAGCAGTTTCACAGAACGCTTCTGTTTAGTTTTTATGGGAAAGTATTCCCGTTTCCAACGAAGGCCTGAAAGGGCTCCAAATATCCACTTGCAGATGCTGCAAAAAGACTCTTTCCAAACTGATCCATGAAAAGGAAGGTTCAACTCTGTGAGTTGAATGCACACATCATAAAGATGTTTCAAAGAATGCTTCTGTCTAGGTTTTATGTGAAGATATTTCCTTTTCCACCATAGGCCTCAAAGTGCTCCAAATGAACACTTGCAGATTCTACAAAAAGAGTGTTTCAAAACTGCTCTTTCAAAAGAAGTGTTCAACTCTGTGAGTTGGATTCATACTACACAAAGCAGTTTCACAGAACGCTTCTGTTTAGTTTTTATGGGAAGATATTCCCGTTTCCAACGAAGGCCTGAAAGGGCTCCAAATATCCACTTGCAGATGCTACAAAAACAGAGTTTCAAACCTGCTCTATCAAAAGGAAGGCTTCTCTCCCCGAGTTGAATGCACACATCATAAAGAGGTTTCTGAGAATGCTTCTGCCTGGTTTATAAGTGAAGATATTTCCTTTTCCACATTAGGCCTCAAGGTGCTCCAAATGAACACTTGCAGATTCTACAAAAAGAGTGTTTCAAAACTGCTCTTTCAAAAGAAGTGTTCAACTCTGTGAGTTGGATTCGTACTACACAAAGCAGTTTCACAGAACGCTGTCTGTTTAGTTTTTATGGGAAGATATTCCCGTTTCCAACGAAGGCCTGAAAGGCTCCAAATATCCACTTGCAGATGCTGCAAAAAGACTCTTTCCAAACTGCTCCGTGAAAAGGAAGGTTCAACTCTGTGAGGTGAAGGCACACATCATAAAGAAGTTTCAAAGAATGCTTCTGTCTAGGTTTTATGTGAAGATATTTCCTTTTCCACCGTAGGCCTCAAAGCGCTCCAAATGAACACTTGCAGATTCTACAAAAAGAGTGTTTCAAAACTGCTCTTTCTAAAGAAGTGTTCAACTCTGTGAGTTGGATTCATACTACACAAAGCAGTTTCACAGAACGCTTCTGTTTAGTTTTTATGGGAAGATATTCCCGTTTCCAACGAAGGCCTGAAAGGGCTCCAAATATCCACTTGCAGATTCTGCAAAAACAGAGTTTCAAAACTGCTCTATCAGAAGGAAGGCTTATCTCTCTGAGTTGAATGCACACATCATAAAGAGGTTTCTGAGAATGCTTCTGCCTGGTTGATATGTGAAGATATTTCAACTTCCACCATAGGCCTCAAATCGCTCCAAATGAACACTTGCAAATTCTACAAAAAGAGTGTTTCATAACTGCTCTAGGAAAGGAAAGGTTCAACTATGTGAGTTAAACACACACATCACAAAGCAGTTTTTGAGAATGCTTCTGTCCAGTTTTTATGGGAAGATATTCCCGTTTCTAACAAAGGCCTGAAAGAGCTCCAAATAACCACTTGCAGATGCTGCAAAAAGACTCTTTCCAAACCGCTCCATGAAAAGGAAGGTTCAACTCTGTGAATTGAATGCACACATCATAAAGAAGTTTCAAAGAATGCTTCTGTCTAGGTTTTATGTGAAGATATTTCCTTTTCCACCATAGGCCTCAAAGCGCTCCAAATGAACACTTGCCGATTCTACAAAAAGAGTGTTTCAAAACTGCTCTTTCAAAAGAAGTGTTCAACTCTGTGAGTTGGATTCATACTACACAAAGCAGTTTCACAGAACGCTTCTGTTTAGTTTTTATGGGAAGATATCCCCGTTTCCAACGAAGGCCTGAAAGGGCTCCAAACATCCACTTGCAGATTCTGCAAAAACAGAGTTTCAAAACTGCTCTATCAAAAGGAAGGCTTATCTCTCTGAGTTGAATGCACACATCATAAAGAGGTTTCTGAGAATGCTTCTGCCTGGTTCATATGTGAAGATATTTCCTTTTTCACCATAGGCCTCAAAGCGCTCCAAATGAACACTTGCAAATTCTACAAAAAGAGTGTTTGTTAACTGCTCTAGCAAAGGAAAGGTTCAACTATGTGAGTTAAACACACACATCACAAAGCAGTTTGTGAGAATGCTCCTGTCCAGTTTCTATGGGAAGATATTCCCGTTTCTAACAAAGGCCTGAAAGAGCTCCAAATATCCACTTGCAGATGGTGCAAAAAGACTCTTTCCAAACCTCTCCATGAAAAGGAAGGTTGAACTCTGTGAGTTGAATGCACACATCATAAAGAAGTTTCAAAGAATGCTTCTGTCTAGGTTTTATGTGAAGATATTTCCTTTTCCACCATAGACTTCAAAGCGCTCCAAATGAAAACTTGCAGATTCTACAAAAAGAGTGTTTCAAAACTGCTCTTTCAAAAGAAGTGTTCAACTCTGTGAGTTGGATTCATACTACACAAAGCAGTTTCACAGAACGCTTCTGTTTAGTTTTTATGGGAAGATATTGCCGTTTCCAACGAAGGCCTGAAAGGGCTCCAAATATCCACTTGCAGATGCTACAAAAAGACTCTTTCCAAACTACTTCATGAAAAGGAAGGTTCAACTCTGTGAGTTGAAGGCACACATCATAAAGAAGTTTCAAAGAATGCTTCTGTCTAGGTTTTATGTGAAGATATTTCCTTTTCCACCATAGGCCTCAAAGCGCTCCAAATGAACACTTGCAGATTCTACAAAAAGAGTGTTTCAAAACTGCTCTTTCAAAAGAAGTGTTCAACTCTGTGAGTTGGATTCATACTACACAAAGCAGTTTCACAGAACGCTTCTGTTTAGTTTTTATGGGAAGATATTCCCGTTTCCAACGAAGGCCTGAAAGGGCTCCAAACATCCACTTGCAGATTCTGCAAAAACAGAGTTTCAAAACTGCTCTATCAAAAGGAAGGCTTATCTCTCTGAGTTGAATGCACACATCATAAAGAGGTTTCTGAGAATGCTTCTGCCTGGTTCATATGTGAAGATATTTCCTTTTTCACCATAGGCCTCAAAGCGCTCCAAATGAACACTTGCAAATTCTACAAAAAGAGTGTTTCATAACTGCTCTAGCAAAGGAAAGGTTCAACTATGTGAGTTAAACACACACATCACAAAGCAGTTTGTGAGAATGCTCCTGTCCAGTTTCTATGTGAAGATATTCCCGTTTCTAACAAAGGCCTGTAAGAGCTCCAAATATCCACTTGCAGATGCTGCAAAAAGACTCTTTCCAAACCTCTCTATGAAAAGGAAGGTTGAACTCTGTGAGTTGAATGCACACATCATAAAGAAGTTTCAAAGAATGCTTCTGTCTAGGTTTCATGTGAAGATATTTCCTTTTCCACCATAGACCTCAAAGCGCTCCAAATGAAAACTTGCAGATTCTACAAAAAGAGTGTTTCAAAACTGCTCTTTCAAAAGAAGTGTTCAACTCTGTGAGTTGGATTCATACTACACAAAGCAGTTTCACAGAACGCTTCTGTTTAATTTTTATGGGAAGAAATTCCCGTTTCCAACGAAGGCCTGAAAGGGCTCCAAATATCCACTTGCAGATGCTGCAAAAAGACTCTTTCCAAACTGCTCCATGAAAAGGAAGGTTCAACTCTGTGTGTTGAATGCACACATCATAAAGAAGTTTCAAAGAATGCTTCTGTCTAGGTTTTATGTGAAGATATTTCCTTTTCCACCATAGGCCTCAAAGTGCTCCAAATGAACACTTACAGATTCTACAAAAAGAGTGTTTCAAAACTGCTCTTTCAAAAGAAGTGTTCAACTCTGTGAGTTGGATTCATACTACACAAAGCAGTTTCACAGAACGCTTCTGTTTAGCTTTTATGGGAAGATATTCCCGTTTCCAACGAAGGCCCGAAAGGGCTCCAAATATCCACTTGCAGATGCTGCAAAAAGACTCTTTCCAAACTGCTCCATGAAAAGGAAGGTTCAACTCTGTGAGGTGAATGCACACATCATAAAGAAGTTTCAAAGAATGCTTCTGTCTAGGTTTTATGTGAAGATATTTCCTTTTCCACCATAGGCCTCAAAGTGCTCCAAATGAACACTTGCAGATTCTACAAAAAGAGTGTTTCAAAACTGCTCTTTCAAAAGAAGTGTTCAACTCTGTGAGTTGGATTCATACTACACAAAGCAGTTTCACAGAACGCTTCTGTTTAGTTTTTATGGGAAGATATTCCCGTTTCCAACGAAGGCCTGAAAGGGCTCCAAATATCCACTTGCAGATTCTGCAAAAACAGAGTTTCAAAACTGCTCTATCAAAAGGAAGGCTTATCTCTCTGAGTTGAATGCACACATCATAAAGTGGTTTCTGAGAATGCTTCTGCCTGGTTGATATGTGAAGATATTTCAACTTCCACCATAGGCCTCAAATCGCTCCAAATGAACACTTGCAAATTCTACAAAAAGAGTGTTTCATAACTGCTCTAGCAAAGGAAAGGTTCAACTATGTGAGTTAAACACACACATCACAAAGTAGTTTTTGAGAATGCTTCTGTCCAGTTTTTATGGGAGGATATTCCCGTTTCTAACAAAGGCCTGAAAGAGCTCCAAATATCCACTTGCAGATGCTGCAAAAAGACTCTTTCCAAACCGCTCCATGAAAAGGAAGGTTCAACTCTGTGAGTTGAATGCACACATCATAAAGAAGTTTCAAAGAATGCTTCTGTCTAGGTTTTATGTGAAGATATTTCCTTTTCCAGCATAGGCCTCAAAGCGCTCCAAATGAACACTTGCAGATTCTACAAAAAGAGTGTTTCAAAACTACTCTTTCAAAAGAAGTGTTCAACTCTGTGAGTTGGATTCATACTACACAAAGCAGTTTCACAGAGCGCTTCTGTTTAGTTTTTATGGGAAGATATTCCCGTTTCCAAAGAAGGCCTGAAAGGGCTCCAAATATCCACTTGCAGATTCTGCAAAAAGACTCTTTCCAAACTGATCCATGAAAAGGAAGGTTCAACTCTGTGAGTTGAATGCACACATCATAAAGAAGTTTCAAAGAATGCTTCTGTCTAGGTTTTATGTGAAGATATTTCCTTTTCCACCATAGGCCTCAAAGTGCTCCAAATGAACACTTGCAGATTCTACAAAAAGAGTGTTTCAAAACTGCTCTTTCAAAAGAAGTGTTCAATTCTGTGAGTTGGATTCATACTACACAAAGCAGTTTCACAGAACGCTTCTGTTTAGTTTTTATGGGAAGATATTCCCGTTTCCAACGAAGGCCTGAAAGGGCTCCAAATATCCACTTGCAGATGCTGCAAAAACAGAGTTTCAAACCTGCTCTATCAAAAGGAAGGCTTCTCTCCCCGAGTTGAATGCACACATCATAAAGAGGTTTCTGAGAATGCTTCTGCCTGGTTCATATGTGAAGATATTTCCTTTTTCACCATAGGCCTCAATGTGCTCCAAATGAACACTTGCAAATTCTACAAAAAGAGTGTTTCATAACTGCTCTAGCAAAGGAAAGGTTCAACTATGTGAGTTAAACACACACATCACAAAGCAGTTTGTGAGAATGCTCCTGTCCAGTTTCTATGTGAAGATATTCCCGTTTCTAACAAAGGCCTGTAAGAGCTCCAAATATCCACTTGCAGATGCTGCAAAAAGACTCTTTCCAAACCTCTCTATGAAAAGGAAGGTTGAACTCTGTGAGTTGAATGCACACATCATAAAGAAGTTTCAAAGAATGCTTCTGTCTAGGTTTCATGTGAAGATATTTCCTTTCCCACCATAGACCTCAAAGCGCTCCAAATGAAAACTTGCAGATACTACAAAAAGAGTGTTTCAAAACTGCTCTTTCAAAAGAAGTGTTCAACTCTGTGAGTTGGATTCATACTACACAAAGCAGTTTCACAGAACGCTTCTGTTTAGTTTTTATGGGAATATATTCCCGTTTCCAACGAAGGCCTGAAAGGGCTCCAAATATCCACTTGCAGATGCTGCAAAAAGACTCTTTCCAAACTGCTCCATGAAAAGGAAGGTTCAACTCTATGAGTTGAATGCACACATCATAAAGAATTTTCAAAGAATGCTTCTGCCTAGGTTTTATGTGAAGATATTTCCTTTTCCACCATAGGCCTCAAAGTGCTCCAAATGAACACTTGCAGATTCTACAAAAAGAGTGTTTCAAAACTGCTCTTTCAAAAGAAGTGTTCAACTATGTGAGTTGGATTCATACTACACAAAGCAGTTTCACAGAACGCTTCTGTTTAATTTTTATGGGAAGATATTCCCGTTTCCAACGAAGGCCTGAAAGGGCTCCAAATATCCACTTGCAGATGCTGCAAAAAGACTCTTTCCAAACTGCTCCATGAAAAGGAAGGTTCAACTCTGTGTGTTGAATGCACACATCATAAAGAAGTTTCAAAGAATGCTTCTGTCTAGGTTTTATGTGAAGATATTTCCTTTTCCACCATAGGCCTCAAAGTGCTCCAAATGAACACTTGCAGATTCTACAAAAAGAGTGTTTCAAACTGCTCTTTCAAAAGAAGTGTTCAACTCTGTGAGTTGGATTCATACTACACAAAGCAGTTTCACAGAACGCTTCTGTTTAGTTTTTATGGGAAGATATTCCCGTTTCCAACGAAGGCCTGAAAGGGCTCCAAATATCCACTTGCAGATGCTGCGAAAAGACTCTTTCCAAACTGCTACATGAAAAGGAAGGTTCAACTCTGTGAGTTGAATGCACACATCATAAAGAAGTTTCAAAGAATGCTTCTGTCTAGGTTTTATGTGAAGATATTTCCTTTTCCACCATAGGCCTCAAAGTGCTCCAAATGAACACTTGCAGATTCTACAAAAAGAGTGTTTCAAAACTGCTCTTTCAAAAGAAGTGTTCAACTCTGTGAGTTGGATTCATACTACACAAAGCAGTTTCACAGAACGCTTCTGTTTAGTTTTTATGGGAAGATATTCCCGTTTCCAACGAAGGCCTGAAAGGGCTCCAAATATCCACTTGCAGATGCTGCAAAAACAGAGTTTCAAAACTGCTCTATCAAAAGGAAGGCTTCTCTCCCCGAGTTGAATGCACACATCATAAAGAGGTTTCTGAGAATGCTTCTGCCTGGTTTATAAGTGAAGATATTTCCTTTTCCACAATAGGCGTCAATGTGCTCCAAATGAATACTTGCAGATTCTACAAAAAGTGTGTTTCAAAACTGCTCTTTCAAAAGAAGTGTTCAACTCTGTGAGTTGGATTCATACTACACAAAGCAGTTTCACAGAACGCTTCTGTTTAGTTTTTATGGGAAGATATTCCCGTTTCCAACGAAGGCCTGAAAGGGCTCCAAATATCCACTTGCAGATGCTGCAAAAAGACTCTTTCCAAACTGCTCCGTGAAAAGGAAGGTTCAACTCTGTGAGGTGAAGGCACACATCATAAAGAAGTTTCAAAGAATGCTTCTGTCTAGGTTTTATGTGAAGATATTTCCTTTTCCACCGTAGGCCTCAAAGCGCTCCAAATGAACACTTGCAGATTCTACAAAAAGAGTGTTTCAAAACTGCTCTTTCTAAAGAAGTGTTCAACTCTGTGAGTTGGATTCATACTACACAAAGCAGTTTCACAGAACGCTTCTGTTTAGTTTTTATGGGAAGATATTCCCGTTTCCAACGAAGGCCTGAAAGGGCTCCAAATATCCACTTGCAGATGCTGCAAAAAGACTCTTTCCAAACTGCTCCATGAAAAGGAAGGTTCAACTCTGTGAGTTGAATGCACACATCATAAAGAAGTTTCAAAGAATGCTTCTGTCTAGGTTTTATGTGAAGATATTTCCTTTTCCACCATAGGCCTCAAAGTGCTCCAAATGAACACTTGCAGATTCTACAAAAAGAGTGTTTCAAAACTGCTCTTTCAAAGAAGTGTTCAACTCTGTGAGTTGGATTCATACTACACAAAGCAGTTTCACAGAACGCTTCTGTTTAGTTTTTATGGGAAGATATTCCCGTTTCCAACGAAGTCCCGAAAGGGCTCCAAATATCCACTTGCAGATGCTGCAAAAAGACTCTTTCCAAACTGCTCCATGAAAAGGAAGGTTCAACTCTGTGAGTTGAATGCACACATCATAAAGAAGTTTCAAAGAATGCTTCTGTCTAGGTTTTATGTGAAGATATTTCCTTTTCCACCATAGGCCTCAAAGTGCTCCAAATGAACACTTGCAGATTCTACAAAAAGAGTGTTTCAAAACTTCTCTTTCAAAAGAAGTGTTCAACTCTGTGAGTTGGATTCATACTACACAAAGCAGTTTCACAGAACGCTTCTGTTTAGTTTTTATGGGAAGATATTCCCGTTTCCAACGAAGGCCTGAAAGGGCTCCAAATATCCACTTGCAGATGCTGCAAAAACAGAGTTTCAAAACTGCTCTATCAAAAGGAAGGCTTCTCTCCCCGAGTTGAATGCACACATCATAAAGAGGTTTCTGAGAATGCTTCTGCCTGGTTTATAAGTGAAGATATTTCCTTTTCCACAATAGGCCTCAATGTGCTCCAAATGAACACTTGCAGATTCTACAAAAAGAGTGTTTCAAAACTGCTCTTTCAAAAGAAGTGTTCAACTCTGTGAGTTGGATTCATACTACACAAAGCAGTTTCACAGAACGCTTCTGTTTAGTTTTTATGGGAAGATATTCCCGTTTCCAACGAAGGCCTGAAAGGCTCCAAATATCCACTTGCAGATGCTGCAAAAAGACTCTTTCCAAACTGCTCCTTGAAAAGGAAGGTTCAACTCTGTGAGGTGAAGGCACACATCATAAAGAAGTTTCAAAGAATGCTTCTGTCTAGGTTTTATGTGAAGATATTTCCTTTTCCACCGTAGGCCTCAAAGCGCTCCAAATGAACACTTGCAGATTCTACAAAAAGAGTGTTTCAAAACTGCTCTTTCAAAAGAAGTGTTCAACTCTGTGAGTTGGATTCATACTACACAAAGCAGTTTCACAGAACGCTTCTGTTTAGTTTTTATGGGAAGATATTCCCGTTTCCAACGAAGGCCTGAAAGGGCTCCAAATATCCACTTGCAGATTCTGCAAAAACAGAGTTTCAAAACTGCTCTATCAAAAGGAAGGCTTATCTCTCTGAGTTGAATGCACACATCATAAAGTGGTTTCTGAGAATGCTTCTGCCTGGTTGATATGTGAAGATATTTCAACTTCCACCATAGGCCTCAAATCGCTCCAAATGAACACTTGCAAATTCTACAAAAAGAGTGTTTCATAACTGCTCTAGCAAAGGAAAAGTTCAACTATGTGAGTTAAACACACACATCACAAAGTAGTTTTTGAGAATGCTTCTGTCCAGTTTTTATGGGAAGATATTCCCGTTTCTAACAAAGGCCTGAAAGAGCTCCAAATATCCACTTGCAGATGCTGCAAAAAGACTCTTTCCAAACCGCTCCATGAAAAGGAAGGTTCAACTCTGTGAGTTGAATGCACACATCATAAAGAAGTTTCAAAGAATGCTTCTGTCTAGGTTTTATGTGAAGATATTTCCTTTTCCAGCATAGGCCTCAAAGCGCTCCAAATGAACACTTGCAGATTCTACAAAAAGAGTGTTTCAAAACTACTCTTTCAAAAGAAGTGTTCAACTCTGTGAGTTGGATTCATACTACACAAAGCAGTTTCACAGAACGCTTCTGTTTAGTTTTTATGGGAAAGTATTCCCGTTTCCAACGAAGGCCTGAAAGGGCTCCAAATATCCACTTGCAGATGCTGCAAAAAGACTCTTTCCAAACTGATCCATGAAAAGGAAGGTTCAACTCTGTGAGTTGAATGCACACATCATAAAGATGTTTCAAAGAATGCTTCTGTCTAGGTTTTATGTGAAGATATTTCCTTTTCCACCATAGGCCTCAAAGTGCTCCAAATGAACACTTGCAGATTCTACAAAAAGAGTGTTTCAAAACTGCTCTTTCAAAAGAAGTGTTCAACTCTGTGAGTTGGATTCATACTACACAAAGCAGTTTCACAGAACGCTTCTGTTTAGTTTTTATGGGAAGATATCCCCGTTTCCAACGAAGGCCTGAAAGGGCTCCAAACATCCACTTGCAGATTCTGCAAAAAAAGAGTATCAAAACTGCTCTATCAAAAGGAAGGCTTATCTCTCTGAGTTAAATGCACACATCATAAAGAGGTTTCTGAGAATGCTTCTGCCTGGTTCATATGTGAAGATATTTCCTTTTTCACCATAGGCCTCGAAGCGCTCCAAATGAACACTTGCAAATTCTACAAAAAGAGTTTTTCATAACTGCTCTAGCAAAGGAAAGGTTCAACTATGTGAATTAAACACACACATCACAAAGCAGTTTGTGAGAATGCTCCTGTCCAGTTTCTATGGGAAGATATTCCCGTTTCTAACAAAGGCCTGAAAGAGCTCCAAATATCCACTTGCAGATGCTGCAAAAAGACTCTTTCCAAACCTCTCCATGAAAAGGAAGGTTGAACTCTGTGAGTTGAATGCATACATCATAAAGAAGTTTCAAAGAATGCTTCTGTCTAGGTTTTATGTGAAGATATTTCCTTTTCCACCATAGACCTCAAAGCGCTCCAAATGAAAACTTGCAGATTCTACAAAAAGAGTGTTTCAAAACTGCTCTTTCAAAAGAAGTGTTCAACTCTGTGAGTTGGATTCATACTACACAAAGCAGTTTCACAGAACGCTTCTGTTTAGTTTTTATGGGAAGATATTCCCGTTTCCAACGAAGGCCTGAAAGGGCTCCAAATATCCACTTGCAGATGCTGCAATAACAGAGTTTCAAAACTGCTCTATCAAAAGGAAGGCTTCTCTCTCCAAGTTGAATGCAGACATCATAAAGGGGTTTCTGAGAATGCTTCTGCCTGGTTGATATGTGAAGATATTTCAACTTCCACCATAGGCCTCAAATCGCTCCAAATGAACACTTGCAAATTCTACAAAAAGAGTGTTTCATAACTGCTCTAGCAAAGGAAAGGTTCAACTATGTGAGTTAAACACACACATCACAAAGCAGTTTTTGAGAATGCTTCTGTCCAGTTTTTATGGGAAGATATTCCCGTTTCTAACAAAGGCCTGAAAGAGCTCCAAATATCCACTTGCAGATGCTGCAAAAAGACTCTTTCCAAACCGCTCCATGAAAAGGAAGGTTCAACTCTGTGAGTTGAATGCACACATCATAAAGAAGTTTCAAAGAATGCTTCTGTCTAGGTTTTATGTGAAGATATTTCCTTTTCCACCATGGGCCCCAAAGTGCTCCAAATGAACACTTGCAGATTCTACAAAAAGAGTGTTTCAAAACTGCTCTTTCAAAAGAAGTGTTCAACTCTGTGAGTTGGATTCATACTACACGAAGCAGTTTCACAGAACGCTTCTGTTTAGTTTTTATGGGAAGATATTCCCGTTTCCAACGAAGGCCTGAAAGGGCTCCAAATATCCACTTGCAGATGCTGCAAAAAGACTCTTTCCAAACTGCTCCATGAAAAGGAAGGTTCAACTCTGTGAGTTGAATGCACACATCATAAAGAAGTTTCAAAGAATGCTTCTGTCTAGGTTTTATGTGAAGATATTTCCTTTTCCACCATAGGCCTCAAAGTGCTCCAAATGAACACTTGCAGATTCTACAAAAAGAGTGTTTCAAAACTGCTCTTTCAAAGAAGTGTTCAACTCTGTGAGTTGGATTCATACTACACAAAGCAGTTTCACAGAACGCTTCTGTTTAGTTTTTATGGGAAGATATTCCCGTTTCCAACGAAGGCCAGAAAGGGCTCCAAATATCCACTTGCAGATGCTGCAAAAACAGAGTTTCAAAACTGCTCTATCAAAAGGAAGGCTTCTCTATCCGAGTTGAATGCACACATCATAAAGAGGTTTCTGAGAATGCTTCTGCCTGGTTTATAAGTGAAGATATTTCCTTTTCCACAATAGGCCTCAATGTGCTCCAAATGAACACTTGCAGATTCTACAAAAAGAGTGTTTCAAAACTGCTCTTTCAAAAGAAGTGTTCAACTCTGTGAGTTGGATTCATACTACACAAAGCAGTTTCACAGAACGCTTCTGTTTAGTTTTTATGGGAATATATTCCCGTTTCCAACGAAGGCCTGAAAGGGCTCCAAATATCCACTTGCAGATGCTGCAAAAAGCCTCTTTCCAAACTGCTCCATGAAAAGGAAGGTTCAACTCTATGAGTTGAATGCACACATCATAAAGAAGTTTCAAAGAATGCTTCTGTCTAGGTTTTATGTGAAGATATTTCCTTTTCCACCATAGGCCTCAAAGTGCTCCAAATGAACACTTGCAGATTCTACAAAAAGAGTGTTTCAAAACTGCTCTTTCAAAAGAAGTGTTCAACTCTGTGAGTTGGATTCATACTACACGAAGCAGTTTCACAGAACGCTTCTGTGTAGTTTTTATGGGAAGATATTCCCGTTTCCAACGAAGGCCTGAAAGGGCTCCAAATATCCACTTGCAGATGCTGCAAAAAGACTCTTTCCAAACTGCTCCATGAAAAGGAAGGTGCAACTCTGTGAGTTTAATGCACCCATCATAAAGAAGTTTCAAAGAATGCTTCTGTCTAGGTTTTATGTGAAGATATTTCCTTTTCCACCATAGGCCTCAAAGTGCTCCAAATGAACACTTGCAGATTCTACAAAAAGAGTGTTTCAAAACTGCTCTTTCAAAAGAAGTGTTCAACTCTGTGAGTTGGATTCATACTACACAAAGCAGTTTCACAGAACGCTTCTGTTTAGCTTTTATGGGAAGATATTCCCGTTTCCAACGAAGGCCCGAAAGGGCTCCAAATATCCACTTGCAAATGCTGCAAAAAGACTCTTTCCAAACTGCTCCATGAAAAGGAAGGTTCAACTCTGTGAGGTGAATGCACACATCATAAAGAAGTTTCAAAGAATGCTTCTGTCTAGGTTTTATGTGAAGATATTTCCTTTTCCACCATAGGCCTCAAAGTGCTCCAAATGAACACTTGCAGATTCTACAAAAAGAGTGTTTCAAAACTGCTCTTTCAAAAGAAGTGTTCAACTCTGTGAGTTGGATTCATACTACACAAAGCAGTTTCACAGAACGCTTCTGTTTAGTTTTTATGGGAAGATATTCCCGTTTCCAACGAAGGCCTGAAAGGGCTCCAAATATCCACTTGCAGATGCTGCAAAAACAGAGTTTCAAAACTGCTCTATCAAAAGGAAGGCTTCTCTCCCCGAGTTGAATGCACACATCATAAAGAGGTTTCTGAGAATGCTTCTGCCTGGTTTATAAGTGAAGATATTTCCTTTTCCACAATAGGCCTCAATGTGCTCCAAATGAACACTTGCAGATTCTACAAAAAGAGTGTTTCAAAACTGCTCTTTCAAAAGAAGTGTTCAACTCTGTGAGTTGGATTCATACTACACAAAGCAGTTTCACAGAACACTTCTGTTTAGTTTTTATGGGAAGATATTCCCGTTTCCAACGAAGGCCTGAAAGGCTCCAAATATCCACTTGCAGATGCTGCAAAAAGACTCTTTCCACACTGCTCCTTGAAAAGGAAGGTTCAACTCTGTGAGGTGAAGGCACACATCATAAAGAAGTTTCAAAGAATTCTTCTGTCTAGGTTTTATGTGAAGATATTTCCTTTTCCACCGTAGGCCTCAAAGCGCTCCAAATGAACACTTGCAGATTCTACAAAAAGAGTGTTTCAAAACTGCTCTTTCAAAAGAAGTGTTCAACTCTGTGAGTTGGATTCATACTACACAAAGCAGTTTCACAGAACGCTTCTGTTTAGTTTTTATGGGAAGATATTCCCGTTTCCAACGAAGGGCTGAAAGGGCTCCAAATATCCACTTGCAGATTCTGCAAAAACAGAGTTTCAAAACTGCTCTATCAAAAGGAAGGCTTATCTCTCTGAGTTGAATGCACACATCATAAAGTGGTTTCTGAGAATGCTTCTGCCTGGTTGATATGTGAAG
The DNA here is from genome assembly GCF_028885655.2 of Pongo abelii. NCBI lineage: Eukaryota > Metazoa > Chordata > Mammalia > Primates > Hominidae > Pongo > Pongo abelii. Next base: position 32,253,253 of record NC_072005.2, on the reverse strand, counting down.
ATATTTCAACTTCCACCATAGGCCTCAAATCGCTCCAAATGAACACTTGCAAATTCTACAAAAAGAGTGTTTCATAACTGCTCTAGCAAAGGAAAGGTTCAACTATGTGAGTTAAACACACACATCACAAAGTAGTTTTTGAGAATGCTTCTGTCCAGTTTTTATGGGAGGATATTCCCGTTTCTAACAAAGGCCTGAGAGAGCTCCAAATATCCACTTGCAGATGCTGCAAAAAGACTCTTTCCAAACCGCTCCATGAAAAGGAAGGTTCAACTCTGTGAGTTGAATGCACACATCATAAAGAAGTTTCAAAGAATGCTTCTGTCTAGGTTTTATGTGAAGATATTTCCTTTTCCAGCATAGGCCTCAAAGCGCTCCAAATGAACACTTGCAGATTCTACAAAAAGAGTGTTTCAAAACTACTCTTTCAAAAGAAGTGTTCAACTCTGTGAGTTGGATTCATACTACACAAAGCAGTTTCACAGAACGCTTCTGTTTAGTTTTTATGGGAAGATATTCCCGTTTCCAAAGAAGGCCTGAAAGGGCTCCAAATATCCACTTGCAGATTCTGCAAAAAGACTCTTTCCAAACTGATCCATGAAAAGGAAGGTTCAACTCTGTGAGTTGAATGCACACATCATAAAGAAGTTTCAAAGAATGCTTCTGTCTAGGTTTTATGTGAAGATATTTCCTTTTCCACCATAGGCCTCAAAGTGCTCCAAATGAACACTTGCAGATTCTACAAAAAGAGTGTTTCAAAACTGCTCTTTCAAAAGAAGTGTTCAATTCTGTGAGTTGGATTCATACTACACAAAGCAGTTTCACAGAACGCTTCTGTTTAGTTTTTATGGGAAGATATTCCCGTTTCCAACGAAGGCCTGAAAGGGCTCCAAATATCCACTTGCAGATGCTGCAAAAACAGAGTTTCAAACCTGCTCTATCAAAAGGAAGGCTTCTCTCCCCGAGTTGAATGCACACATCATAAAGAGGTTTCTGAGAATGCTTCTGCCTGGTTCATATGTGAAGATATTTCCTTTTTCACCATAGGCCTCAAAGCGCTCCAAATGAACACTTGCAAATTCTACAAAAAGAGTGTTTCATAACTGCTCTAGCAAAGGAAAGGTTCAACTATGTGAGTTAAACACACACATCACAAAGCAGTTTGTGAGAATGCTCCTGTCCAGTTTCTATGTGAAGATATTCCCGTTTCTAACAAAGGCCTGTAAGAGCTCCAAATATCCACTTGCAGATGCTGCAAAAAGACTCTTTCCAAACCTCTCTATGAAAAGGAAGGTTGAACTCTGTGAGTTGAATGCACACATCATAAAGAAGTTTCAAAGAATGCTTCTGTCTAGGTTTCATGTGAAGATATTTCCTTTCCCACCATAGACCTCAAAGCGCTCCAAATGAAAACTTGCAGATTCTACAAAAAGAGTGTTTCAAAACTGCTCTTTCAAAAGAAGTGTTCAACTCTGTGAGTTGGATTCATACTACACAAAGCAGTTTCACAGAACGCTTCTGTTTAGTTTTTATGGGAATATATTCCCGTTTCCAACGAAGGCCTGAAAGGGCTCCAAATATCCACTTGCAGATGCTGCAAAAAGACTCTTTCCAAACTGCTCCATGAAAAGGAAGGTTCAACTCTATGAGTTGAATGCACACATCATAAAGAATTTTCAAAGAATGCTTCTGCCTAGGTTTTATGTGAAGATATTTCCTTTTCCACCATAGGCCTCAAAGTGCTCCAAATGAACACTTGCAGATTCTACAAAAAGAGTGTTTCAAAACTGCTCTTTCAAAAGAAGTGTTCAACTCTGTGAGTTGGATTCATACTACACAAAGCAGTTTCACAGAACGCTTCTGTTTAATTTTTATGGGAAGAAATTCCCGTTTCCAACGAAGGCCTGAAAGGGCTCCAAATATCCACTTGCAGATGCTGCAAAAAGACTCTTTCCAAACTGCTCCATGAAAAGGAAGGTTCAACTCTGTGTGTTGAATGCACACATCATAAAGAAGTTTCAAAGAATGCTTCTGTCTAGGTTTTATGTGAAGATATTTCCTTTTCCACCATAGGCCTCAAAGTGCTCCAAATGAACACTTGCAGATTCTACAAAAAGAGTGTTTCAAACTGCTCTTTCAAAAGAAGTGTTCAACTCTGTGAGTTGGATTCATACTACACAAAGCAGTTTCACAGAACGCTTCTGTTTAGTTTTTATGGGAAGATATTCCCGTTTCCAACGAAGGCCTGACAGGGCTCCAAATATCCACTTGCAGATGCTGCAAAAAGACTCTTTCCAAACTGCTACATGAAAAGGAAGGTTCAACTCTGTGAGTTGAATGCACACATCATAAAGAAGTTTCAAAGAATGCTTCTGTCTAGGTTTTATGTGAAGATATTTCCTTTTCCACCATAGGCCTCAAAGTGCTCCAAATGAACACTTGCAGATTCTACAAAAAGAGTGTTTCAAAACTGCTCTTTCAAAAGAAGTGTTCAACTCTGTGAGTTGGATTCATACTACACAAAGCAGTTTCACAGAACGCTTCTGTTTAGTTTTTATGGGAAGATATTCCCGTTTCCAACGAAGGCCTGAAAGGGCTCCAAATATCCACTTGCAGATGCTGCAAAAACAGAGTTTCAAAACTGCTCTATCAAAAGGAAGGCTTCTCTCCCCGAGTTGAATGCGCACATCATAAAGAGGTTTCTGAGAATGCTTCTGCCTGGTTTATAAGTGAAGATATTTCCTTTTCCACAATAGGCGTCAATGTGCTCCAAATGAATACTTGCAGATTCTACAAAAAGTGTGTTTCAAAACTGCTCTTTCAAAAGAAGTGTTCAACTCTGTGAGTTGGATTCATACTACACAAAGCAGTTTCACAGAACGCTTCTGTTTAGTTTTTATGGGAAGATATTCCCGTTTCCAACGAAGGCCTGAAAGGGCTCCAAATATCCACTTGCAGATGCTGCAAAAAGACTCTTTCCAAACTGCTCCGTGAAAAGGAAGGTTCAACTCTGTGAGGTGAAGGCACACATCATAAAGAAGTTTCAAAGAATGCTTCTGTCTAGGTTTTATGTGAAGATATTTCCTTTTCCACCGTAGGCCTCAAAGCGCTCCAAATGAACACTTGCAGATTCTACAAAAAGAGTGTTTCAAAACTGCTCTTTCTAAAGAAGTGTTCAACTCTGTGAGTTGGATTCATACTACACAAAGCAGTTTCACAGAACGCTTCTGTTTAGTTTTTATGGGAAGATATTCCCGTTTCCAACGAAGGCCTGAAAGGGCTCCAAATATCCACTTGCAGATGCTGCAAAAAGACTCTTTCCAAACTGCTCCATGAAAAGGAAGGTTCAACTCTGTGAGTTGAATGCACACATCATAAAGAAGTTTCAAAGAATGCTTCTGTCTAGGTTTTATGTGAAGATATTTCCTTTTCCACCATAGGCCTCAAAGTGCTCCAAATGAACACTTGCAGATTCTACAAAAAGAGTGTTTCAAAACTGCTCTTTCAAAGAAGTGTTCAACTCTGTGAGTTGGATTCATACTACACAAAGCAGTTTCACAGAACGCTTCTGTTTAGTTTTTATGGGAAGATATTCCCGTTTCCAACGAAGTCCCGAAAGGGCTCCAAATATCCACTTGCAGATGCTGCAAAAAGACTCTTTCCAAACTGCTCCATGAAAAGGAAGGTTCAACTCTGTGAGTTGAATGCACACATCATAAAGAAGTTTCAAAGAATGCTTCTGTCTAGGTTTTATGTGAAGATATTTCCTTTTCCACCATAGGCCTCAAAGTGCTCCAAATGAACACTTGCAGATTCTACAAAAAGAGTGTTTCAAAACTTCTCTTTCAAAAGAAGTGTTCAACTCTGTGAGTTGGATTCATACTACACAAAGCAGTTTCACAGAACGCTTCTGTTTAGTTTTTATGGGAAGATATTCCCGTTTCCAACGAAGGCCTGAAAGGGCTCCAAATATCCACTTGCAGATGCTGCAAAAACAGAGTTTCAAAACTGCTCTATCAAAAGGAAGGCTTCTCTCCCCGAGTTGAATGCACACATCATAAAGAGGTTTCTGAGAATGCTTCTGCCTGGTTTATAAGTGAAGATATTTCCTTTTCCACAATAGGCCTCAATGTGCTCCAAATGAACACTTGCAGATTCTACAAAAAGAGTGTTTCAAAACTGCTCTTTCAAAAGAAGTGTTCAACTCTGTGAGTTGGATTCATACTACACAAAGCAGTTTCACAGAACGCTTCTGTTTAGTTTTTATGGGAAGATATTCCCGTTTCCAACGAAGGCCTGAAAGGCTCCAAATATCCACTTGCAGATGCTGCAAAAAGACTCTTTCCAAACTGCTCCTTGAAAAGGAAGGTTCAACTCTGTGAGGTGAAGGCACACATCATAAAGAAGTTTCAAAGAATGCTTCTGTCTAGGTTTTATGTGAAGATATTTCCTTTTCCACCGTAGGCCTCAAAGCGCTCCAAATGAACACTTGCAGATTCTACAAAAAGAGTGTTTCAAAACTGCTCTTTCAAAAGAAGTGTTCAACTCTGTGAGTTGGATTCATACTACACAAAGCAGTTTCACAGAACGCTTCTCTTTAGTTTTTATGGGAAGATATTCCCGTTTCCAACGAAGGCCTGAAAGGGCTCCAAATATCCACTTGCAGATTCTGCAAAAACAGAGTTTCAAAACTGCTCTATCAAAAGGAAGGCTTATCTCTCTGAGTTGAATGCACACATCATAAAGTGGTTTCTGAGAATGCTTCTGCCTGGTTGATATGTGAAGATATTTCAACTTCCACCATAGGCCTCAAATCGCTCCAAATGAACACTTGCAAATTCTACAAAAAGAGTGTTTCATAACTGCTCTAGCAAAGGAAAGGTTCAACTATGTGAGTTAAACACACACATCACAAAGTAGTTTTTGAGAATGCTTCTGTCCAGTTTTTATGGGAAGATATTCCCGTTTCTAACAAAGGCCTGAAAGAGCTCCAAATATCCACTTGCAGATGCTGCAAAAAGACTCTTTCCAAACCGCTCCATGAAAAGGAAGGTTCAACTCTGTGAGTTGAATGCACACATCATAAAGAAGTTTCAAAGAATGCTTCTGTCTAGGTTTTATGTGAAGATATTTCCTTTTCCAGCATAGGCCTCAAAGCGCTCCAAATGAACACTTGCAGATTCTACAAAAAGAGTGTTTCAAAACTACTCTTTCAAAAGAAGTGTTCAACTCTGTGAGTTGGATTCATACTACACAAAGCAGTTTCACAGAACGCTTCTGTTTAGTTTTTATGGGAAAGTATTCCCGTTTCCAACGAAGGCCTGAAAGGGCTCCAAATATCCACTTGCAGATGCTGCAAAAAGACTCTTTCCAAACTGATCCATGAAAAGGAAGGTTCAACTCTGTGAGTTGAATGCACACATCATAAAGATGTTTCAAAGAATGCTTCTGTCTAGGTTTTATGTGAAGATATTTCCTTTTCCACCATAGGCCTCAAACTGCTCCAAATGAACACTTGCAGATTCTACAAAAAGAGTTTTTCAAAACTGCTCTTTCAAAAGAAGTGTTCAACTCGGTGAGTTGGATTCATACTACACAAAGCAGTTTCACAGAACGCTTCTGTTTAGTTTTTATGGGAAGATATTCCCGTTTCCAACGAAGTCCCGAAAGGGCTCCAAATATCCACTTGCAGATGCTGCAAAAAGACTCTTTCCAAACTGCTCCATGAAAAGGAAGGTTCAACTCTGTGAGTTGAATGCACACATCATAAAGAAGTTTCAAAGAATGCTTCTGTCTAGGTTTTATGTGAAGATATTTCCTTTTCCACCATAGGCCTCAAAGTGCTCCAAATGAACACTTGCAGATTCTACAAAAAGAGTGTTTCAAAACTTCTCTTTCAAAAGAAGTGTTCAACTCTGTGAGTTGGATTCATACTACACAAAGCAGTTTCACAGAACGCTTCTGTTTAGTTTTTATGGGAAGATATTCCCGTTTCCAACGAAGGCCTGAAAGGGCTCCAAATATCCACTTGCAGATGCTGCAAAAACAGAGTTTCAAAACTGCTCTATCAAAAGGAAGGCTTCTCTCCCCGAGTTGAATGCACACATCATAAAGAGGTTTCTGAGAATGCTTCTGCCTGGTTTATAAGTGAAGATATTTCCTTTTCCACAATAGGCCTCAATGTGCTCCAAATGAACACTTGCAGATTCTACAAAAAGAGTGTTTCAAAACTGCTCTTTCAAAAGAAGTGTTCAACTCTGTGAGTTGGATTCATACTACACAAAGCAGTTTCACAGAACGCTTCTGTTTAGTTTTTATGGGAAGATATTCCCGTTTCCAACGAAGGCCTGAAAGGCTCCAAATATCCACTTGCAGATGCTGCAAAAAGACTCTTTCCAAACTGCTCCTTGAAAAGGAAGGTTCAACTCTGTGAGGTGAAGGCACACATCATAAAGAAGTTTCAAAGAATGCTTCTGTCTAGGTTTTATGTGAAGATATTTCCTTTTCCACCGTAGGCCTCAAAGCGCTCCAAATGAACACTTGCAGATTCTACAAAAAGAGTGTTTCAAAACTGCTGTTTCAAAAGAAGTGTTCAACTCTGTGAGTTGGATTCATACTACACAAAGCAGTTTCACAGAACGCTTCTGTTTAGTTTTTATGGGAAGATATTCCCGTTTCCAACGAAGGCCTGAAAGGGCTCCAAATATCCACTTGCAGATTCTGCAAAAACAGAGTTTCAAAACTGCTCTATCAAAAGGAAGGCTTATCTCTCTGAGTTGAATGCACACATCATAAAGTGGTTTCTGAGAATGCTTCTGCCTGGTTGATATGTGAAGATATTTCAACTTCCACCATAGGCCTCAAATCGCTCCAAATGAACACTTGCAAATTCTACAAAAAGAGTGTTTCATAACTGCTCTAGCAAAGGAAAGGTTCAACTATGTGAGTTAAACACACACATCACAAAGTAGTTTTTGAGAATGCTTCTGTCCAGTTTTTATGGGAAGATATTCCCGTTTCTAACAAAGGCCTGAAAGAGCTCCAAATATCCACTTGCAGATGCTGCAAAAAGACTCTTTCCAAACCGCTCCATGAAAAGGAAGGTTCAACTCTGTGAGTTGAATGCACACATCATAAAGAAGTTTCAAAGAATGCTTCTGTCTAGGTTTTATGTGAAGATATTTCCTTTTCCAGCATAGGCCTCAAAGCGCTCCAAATGAACACTTGCAGATTCTACAAAAAGAGTGTTTCAAAACTACTCTTTCAAAAGAAGTGTTCAACTCTGTGAGTTGGATTCATACTACACAAAGCAGTTTCACAGAACGCTTCTGTTTAGTTTTTATGGGAAAGTATTCCCGTTTCCAACGAAGGCCTGAAAGGGCTCCAAATATCCACTTGCAGATGCTGCAAAAAGACTCTTTCCAAACTGATCCATGAAAAGGAAGGTTCAACTCTGTGAGTTGAATGCACACATCATAAAGATGTTTCAAAGAATGCTTCTGTCTAGGTTTTATGTGAAGATATTTCCTTTTCCACCATAGGCCTCAAAGTGCTCCAAATGAACACTTGCAGATTCTACAAAAAGAGTGTTTCAAAACTGCTCTTTCAAAAGAAGTGTTCAACTCTGTGAGTTGGATTCATACTACACAAAGCAGTTTCACAGAACGCTTCTGTTTAGTTTTTATGGGAAGATATTCCCGTTTCCAACGAAGGCCTGAAAGGGCTCCAAATATCCACTTGCAGATGCTACAAAAACAGAGTTTCAAACCTGCTCTATCAAAAGGAAGGCTTCTCTCCCCGAGTTGAATGCACACATCATAAAGAGGTTTCTGAGAATGCTTCTGCCTGGTTTATAAGTGAAGATATTTCCTTTTCCACATTAGGCCTCAAGGTGCTCCAAATGAACACTTGCAGATTCTACAAAAAGAGTGTTTCAAAACTGCTCTTTCAAAAGAAGTGTTCAACTCTGTGAGTTGGATTCGTACTACACAAAGCAGTTTCACAGAACGCTGTCTGTTTAGTTTTTATGGGAAGATATTCCCGTTTCCAACGAAGGCCTGAAAGGCTCCAAATATCCACTTGCAGATGCTGCAAAAAGACTCTTTCCAAACTGCTCCGTGAAAAGGAAGGTTCAACTCTGTGAGGTGAAGGCACACATCATAAAGAAGTTTCAAAGAATGCTTCTGTCTAGGTTTTATGTGAAGATATTTCCTTTTCCACCGTAGGCCTCAAAGCGCTCCAAATGAACACTTGCAGATTCTACAAAAAGAGTGTTTCAAAACTGCTCTTTCTAAAGAAGTGTTCAACTCTGTGAGTTGGATTCATACTACACAAAGCAGTTTCACAGAACGCTTCTGTTTAGTTTTTATGGGAAGATATTCCCGTTTCCAACGAAGGCCTGAAAGGGCTCCAAATATCCACTTGCAGATTCTGCAAAAACAGAGTTTCAAAACTGCTCTATCAGAAGGAAGGCTTATCTCTCTGAGTTGAATGCACACATCATAAAGAGGTTTCTGAGAATGCTTCTGCCTGGTTGATATGTGAAGATATTTCAACTTCCACCATAGGCCTCAAATCGCTCCAAATGAACACTTGCAAATTCTACAAAAAGAGTGTTTCATAACTGCTCTAGGAAAGGAAAGGTTCAACTATGTGAGTTAAACACACACATCACAAAGCAGTTTTTGAGAATGCTTCTGTCCAGTTTTTATGGGAAGATATTCCCGTTTCTAACAAAGGCCTGAAAGAGCTCCAAATAACCACTTGCAGATGCTGCAAAAAGACTCTTTCCAAACCGCTCCATGAAAAGGAAGGTTCAACTCTGTGAATTGAATGCACACATCATAAAGAAGTTTCAAAGAATGCTTCTGTCTAGGTTTTATGTGAAGATATTTCCTTTTCCACCATAGGCCTCAAAGCGCTCCAAATGAACACTTGCCGATTCTACAAAAAGAGTGTTTCAAAACTGCTCTTTCAAAAGAAGTGTTCAACTCTGTGAGTTGGATTCATACTACACAAAGCAGTTTCACAGAACGCTTCTGTTTAGTTTTTATGGGAAGATATCCCCGTTTCCAACGAAGGCCTGAAAGGGCTCCAAACATCCACTTGCAGATTCTGCAAAAACAGAGTTTCAAAACTGCTCTATCAAAAGGAAGGCTTATCTCTCTGAGTTGAATGCACACATCATAAAGAGGTTTCTGAGAATGCTTCTGCCTGGTTCATATGTGAAGATATTTCCTTTTTCACCATAGGCCTCAAAGCGCTCCAAATGAACACTTGCAAATTCTACAAAAAGAGTGTTTGTTAACTGCTCTAGCAAAGGAAAGGTTCAACTATGTGAGTTAAACACACACATCACAAAGCAGTTTGTGAGAATGCTCCTGTCCAGTTTCTATGGGAAGATATTCCCGTTTCTAACAAAGGCCTGAAAGAGCTCCAAATATCCACTTGCAGATGGTGCAAAAAGACTCTTTCCAAACCTCTCCATGAAAAGGAAGGTTGAACTCTGTGAGTTGAATGCACACATCATAAAGAAGTTTCAAAGAATGCTTCTGTCTAGGTTTTATGTGAAGATATTTCCTTTTCCACCATAGACTTCAAAGCGCTCCAAATGAAAACTTGCAGATTCTACAAAAAGAGTGTTTCAAAACTGCTCTTTCAAAAGAAGTGTTCAACTCTGTGAGTTGGATTCATACTACACAAAGCAGTTTCACAGAACGCTTCTGTTTAGTTTTTATGGGAAGATATTGCCGTTTCCAACGAAGGCCTGAAAGGGCTCCAAATATCCACTTGCAGATGCTACAAAAAGACTCTTTCCAAACTACTTCATGAAAAGGAAGGTTCAACTCTGTGAGTTGAAGGCACACATCATAAAGAAGTTTCAAAGAATGCTTCTGTCTAGGTTTTATGTGAAGATATTTCCTTTTCCACCATAGGCCTCAAAGCGCTCCAAATGAACACTTGCAGATTCTACAAAAAGAGTGTTTCAAAACTGCTCTTTCAAAAGAAGTGTTCAACTCTGTGAGTTGGATTCATACTACACAAAGCAGTTTCACAGAACGCTTCTGTTTAGTTTTTATGGGAAGATATTCCCGTTTCCAACGAAGGCCTGAAAGGGCTCCAAACATCCACTTGCAGATTCTGCAAAAACAGAGTTTCAAAACTGCTCTATCAAAAGGAAGGCTTATCTCTCTGAGTTGAATGCACACATCATAAAGAGGTTTCTGAGAATGCTTCTGCCTGGTTCATATGTGAAGATATTTCCTTTTTCACCATAGGCCTCAAAGCGCTCCAAATGAACACTTGCAAATTCTACAAAAAGAGTGTTTCATAACTGCTCTAGCAAAGGAAAGGTTCAACTATGTGAGTTAAACACACACATCACAAAGCAGTTTGTGAGAATGCTCCTGTCCAGTTTCTATGTGAAGATATTCCCGTTTCTAACAAAGGCCTGTAAGAGCTCCAAATATCCACTTGCAGATGCTGCAAAAAGACTCTTTCCAAACCTCTCTATGAAAAGGAAGGTTGAACTCTGTGAGTTGAATGCACACATCATAAAGAAGTTTCAAAGAATGCTTCTGTCTAGGTTTCATGTGAAGATATTTCCTTTTCCACCATAGACCTCAAAGCGCTCCAAATGAAAACTTGCAGATTCTACAAAAAGAGTGTTTCAAAACTGCTCTTTCAAAAGAAGTGTTCAACTCTGTGAGTTGGATTCATACTACACAAAGCAGTTTCACAGAACGCTTCTGTTTAATTTTTATGGGAAGAAATTCCCGTTTCCAACGAAGGCCTGAAAGGGCTCCAAATATCCACTTGCAGATGCTGCAAAAAGACTCTTTCCAAACTGCTCCATGAAAAGGAAGGTTCAACTCTGTGTGTTGAATGCACACATCATAAAGAAGTTTCAAAGAATGCTTCTGTCTAGGTTTTATGTGAAGATATTTCCTTTTCCACCATAGGCCTCAAAGTGCTCCAAATGAACACTTACAGATTCTACAAAAAGAGTGTTTCAAAACTGCTCTTTCAAAAGAAGTGTTCAACTCTGTGAGTTGGATTCATACTACACAAAGCAGTTTCACAGAACGCTTCTGTTTAGCTTTTATGGGAAGATATTCCCGTTTCCAACGAAGGCCCGAAAGGGCTCCAAATATCCACTTGCAGATGCTGCAAAAAGACTCTTTCCAAACTGCTCCATGAAAAGGAAGGTTCAACTCTGTGAGGTGAATGCACACATCATAAAGAAGTTTCAAAGAATGCTTCTGTCTAGGTTTTATGTGAAGATATTTCCTTTTCCACCATAGGCCTCAAAGTGCTCCAAATGAACACTTGCAGATTCTACAAAAAGAGTGTTTCAAAACTGCTCTTTCAAAAGAAGTGTTCAACTCTGTGAGTTGGATTCATACTACACAAAGCAGTTTCACAGAACGCTTCTGTTTAGTTTTTATGGGAAGATATTCCCGTTTCCAACGAAGGCCTGAAAGGGCTCCAAATATCCACTTGCAGATTCTGCAAAAACAGAGTTTCAAAACTGCTCTATCAAAAGGAAGGCTTATCTCTCTGAGTTGAATGCACACATCATAAAGTGGTTTCTGAGAATGCTTCTGCCTGGTTGATATGTGAAGATATTTCAACTTCCACCATAGGCCTCAAATCGCTCCAAATGAACACTTGCAAATTCTACAAAAAGAGTGTTTCATAACTGCTCTAGCAAAGGAAAGGTTCAACTATGTGAGTTAAACACACACATCACAAAGTAGTTTTTGAGAATGCTTCTGTCCAGTTTTTATGGGAGGATATTCCCGTTTCTAACAAAGGCCTGAAAGAGCTCCAAATATCCACTTGCAGATGCTGCAAAAAGACTCTTTCCAAACCGCTCCATGAAAAGGAAGGTTCAACTCTGTGAGTTGAATGCACACATCATAAAGAAGTTTCAAAGAATGCTTCTGTCTAGGTTTTATGTGAAGATATTTCCTTTTCCAGCATAGGCCTCAAAGCGCTCCAAATGAACACTTGCAGATTCTACAAAAAGAGTGTTTCAAAACTACTCTTTCAAAAGAAGTGTTCAACTCTGTGAGTTGGATTCATACTACACAAAGCAGTTTCACAGAGCGCTTCTGTTTAGTTTTTATGGGAAGATATTCCCGTTTCCAAAGAAGGCCTGAAAGGGCTCCAAATATCCACTTGCAGATTCTGCAAAAAGACTCTTTCCAAACTGATCCATGAAAAGGAAGGTTCAACTCTGTGAGTTGAATGCACACATCATAAAGAAGTTTCAAAGAATGCTTCTGTCTAGGTTTTATGTGAAGATATTTCCTTTTCCACCATAGGCCTCAAAGTGCTCCAAATGAACACTTGCAGATTCTACAAAAAGAGTGTTTCAAAACTGCTCTTTCAAAAGAAGTGTTCAATTCTGTGAGTTGGATTCATACTACACAAAGCAGTTTCACAGAACGCTTCTGTTTAGTTTTTATGGGAAGATATTCCCGTTTCCAACGAAGGCCTGAAAGGGCTCCAAATATCCACTTGCAGATGCTGCAAAAACAGAGTTTCAAACCTGCTCTATCAAAAGGAAGGCTTCTCTCCCCGAGTTGAATGCACACATCATAAAGAGGTTTCTGAGAATGCTTCTGCCTGGTTCATATGTGAAGATATTTCCTTTTTCACCATAGGCCTCAATGTGCTCCAAATGAACACTTGCAAATTCTACAAAAAGAGTGTTTCATAACTGCTCTAGCAAAGGAAAGGTTCAACTATGTGAGTTAAACACACACATCACAAAGCAGTTTGTGAGAATGCTCCTGTCCAGTTTCTATGTGAAGATATTCCCGTTTCTAACAAAGGCCTGTAAGAGCTCCAAATATCCACTTGCAGATGCTGCAAAAAGACTCTTTCCAAACCTCTCTATGAAAAGGAAGGTTGAACTCTGTGAGTTGAATGCACACATCATAAAGAAGTTTCAAAGAATGCTTCTGTCTAGGTTTCATGTGAAGATATTTCCTTTCCCACCATAGACCTCAAAGCGCTCCAAATGAAAACTTGCAGATACTACAAAAAGAGTGTTTCAAAACTGCTCTTTCAAAAGAAGTGTTCAACTCTGTGAGTTGGATTCATACTACACAAAGCAGTTTCACAGAACGCTTCTGTTTAGTTTTTATGGGAATATATTCCCGTTTCCAACGAAGGCCTGAAAGGGCTCCAAATATCCACTTGCAGATGCTGCAAAAAGACTCTTTCCAAACTGCTCCATGAAAAGGAAGGTTCAACTCTATGAGTTGAATGCACACATCATAAAGAATTTTCAAAGAATGCTTCTGCCTAGGTTTTATGTGAAGATATTTCCTTTTCCACCATAGGCCTCAAAGTGCTCCAAATGAACACTTGCAGATTCTACAAAAAGAGTGTTTCAAAACTGCTCTTTCAAAAGAAGTGTTCAACTATGTGAGTTGGATTCATACTACACAAAGCAGTTTCACAGAACGCTTCTGTTTAATTTTTATGGGAAGATATTCCCGTTTCCAACGAAGGCCTGAAAGGGCTCCAAATATCCACTTGCAGATGCTGCAAAAAGACTCTTTCCAAACTGCTCCATGAAAAGGAAGGTTCAACTCTGTGTGTTGAATGCACACATCATAAAGAAGTTTCAAAGAATGCTTCTGTCTAGGTTTTATGTGAAGATATTTCCTTTTCCACCATAGGCCTCAAAGTGCTCCAAATGAACACTTGCAGATTCTACAAAAAGAGTGTTTCAAACTGCTCTTTCAAAAGAAGTGTTCAACTCTGTGAGTTGGATTCATACTACACAAAGCAGTTTCACAGAACGCTTCTGTTTAGTTTTTATGGGAAGATATTCCCGTTTCCAACGAAGGCCTGAAAGGGCTCCAAATATCCACTTGCAGATGCTGCGAAAAGACTCTTTCCAAACTGCTACATGAAAAGGAAGGTTCAACTCTGTGAGTTGAATGCACACATCATAAAGAAGTTTCAAAGAATGCTTCTGTCTAGGTTTTATGTGAAGATATTTCCTTTTCCACCATAGGCCTCAAAGTGCTCCAAATGAACACTTGCAGATTCTACAAAAAGAGTGTTTCAAAACTGCTCTTTCAAAAGAAGTGTTCAACTCTGTGAGTTGGATTCATACTACACAAAGCAGTTTCACAGAACGCTTCTGTTTAGTTTTTATGGGAAGATATTCCCGTTTCCAACGAAGGCCTGAAAGGGCTCCAAATATCCACTTGCAGATGCTGCAAAAACAGAGTTTCAAAACTGCTCTATCAAAAGGAAGGCTTCTCTCCCCGAGTTGAATGCACACATCATAAAGAGGTTTCTGAGAATGCTTCTGCCTGGTTTATAAGTGAAGATATTTCCTTTTCCACAATAGGCGTCAATGTGCTCCAAATGAATACTTGCAGATTCTACAAAAAGTGTGTTTCAAAACTGCTCTTTCAAAAGAAGTGTTCAACTCTGTGAGTTGGATTCATACTACACAAAGCAGTTTCACAGAACGCTTCTGTTTAGTTTTTATGGGAAGATATTCCCGTTTCCAACGAAGGCCTGAAAGGGCTCCAAATATCCACTTGCAGATGCTGCAAAAAGACTCTTTCCAAACTGCTCCGTGAAAAGGAAGGTTCAACTCTGTGAGGTGAAGGCACACATCATAAAGAAGTTTCAAAGAATGCTTCTGTCTAGGTTTTATGTGAAGATATTTCCTTTTCCACCGTAGGCCTCAAAGCGCTCCAAATGAACACTTGCAGATTCTACAAAAAGAGTGTTTCAAAACTGCTCTTTCTAAAGAAGTGTTCAACTCTGTGAGTTGGATTCATACTACACAAAGCAGTTTCACAGAACGCTTCTGTTTAGTTTTTATGGGAAGATATTCCCGTTTCCAACGAAGGCCTGAAAGGGCTCCAAATATCCACTTGCAGATGCTGCAAAAAGACTCTTTCCAAACTGCTCCATGAAAAGGAAGGTTCAACTCTGTGAGTTGAATGCACACATCATAAAGAAGTTTCAAAGAATGCTTCTGTCTAGGTTTTATGTGAAGATATTTCCTTTTCCACCATAGGCCTCAAAGTGCTCCAAATGAACACTTGCAGATTCTACAAAAAGAGTGTTTCAAAACTGCTCTTTCAAAGAAGTGTTCAACTCTGTGAGTTGGATTCATACTACACAAAGCAGTTTCACAGAACGCTTCTGTTTAGTTTTTATGGGAAGATATTCCCGTTTCCAACGAAGTCCCGAAAGGGCTCCAAATATCCACTTGCAGATGCTGCAAAAAGACTCTTTCCAAACTGCTCCATGAAAAGGAAGGTTCAACTCTGTGAGTTGAATGCACACATCATAAAGAAGTTTCAAAGAATGCTTCTGTCTAGGTTTTATGTGAAGATATTTCCTTTTCCACCATAGGCCTCAAAGTGCTCCAAATGAACACTTGCAGATTCTACAAAAAGAGTGTTTCAAAACTTCTCTTTCAAAAGAAGTGTTCAACTCTGTGAGTTGGATTCATACTACACAAAGCAGTTTCACAGAACGCTTCTGTTTAGTTTTTATGGGAAGATATTCCCGTTTCCAACGAAGGCCTGAAAGGGCTCCAAATATCCACTTGCAGATGCTGCAAAAACAGAGTTTCAAAACTGCTCTATCAAAAGGAAGGCTTCTCTCCCCGAGTTGAATGCACACATCATAAAGAGGTTTCTGAGAATGCTTCTGCCTGGTTTATAAGTGAAGATATTTCCTTTTCCACAATAGGCCTCAATGTGCTCCAAATGAACACTTGCAGATTCTACAAAAAGAGTGTTTCAAAACTGCTCTTTCAAAAGAAGTGTTCAACTCTGTGAGTTGGATTCATACTACACAAAGCAGTTTCACAGAACGCTTCTGTTTAGTTTTTATGGGAAGATATTCCCGTTTCCAACGAAGGCCTGAAAGGCTCCAAATATCCACTTGCAGATGCTGCAAAAAGACTCTTTCCAAACTGCTCCTTGAAAAGGAAGGTTCAACTCTGTGAGGTGAAGGCACACATCATAAAGAAGTTTCAAAGAATGCTTCTGTCTAGGTTTTATGTGAAGATATTTCCTTTTCCACCGTAGGCCTCAAAGCGCTCCAAATGAACACTTGCAGATTCTACAAAAAGAGTGTTTCAAAACTGCTCTTTCAAAAGAAGTGTTCAACTCTGTGAGTTGGATTCATACTACACAAAGCAGTTTCACAGAACGCTTCTGTTTAGTTTTTATGGGAAGATATTCCCGTTTCCAACGAAGGCCTGAAAGGGCTCCAAATATCCACTTGCAGATTCTGCAAAAACAGAGTTTCAAAACTGCTCTATCAAAAGGAAGGCTTATCTCTCTGAGTTGAATGCACACATCATAAAGTGGTTTCTGAGAATGCTTCTGCCTGGTTGATATGTGAAGATATTTCAACTTCCACCATAGGCCTCAAATCGCTCCAAATGAACACTTGCAAATTCTACAAAAAGAGTGTTTCATAACTGCTCTAGCAAAGGAAAAGTTCAACTATGTGAGTTAAACACACACATCACAAAGTAGTTTTTGAGAATGCTTCTGTCCAGTTTTTATGGGAAGATATTCCCGTTTCTAACAAAGGCCTGAAAGAGCTCCAAATATCCACTTGCAGATGCTGCAAAAAGACTCTTTCCAAACCGCTCCATGAAAAGGAAGGTTCAACTCTGTGAGTTGAATGCACACATCATAAAGAAGTTTCAAAGAATGCTTCTGTCTAGGTTTTATGTGAAGATATTTCCTTTTCCAGCATAGGCCTCAAAGCGCTCCAAATGAACACTTGCAGATTCTACAAAAAGAGTGTTTCAAAACTACTCTTTCAAAAGAAGTGTTCAACTCTGTGAGTTGGATTCATACTACACAAAGCAGTTTCACAGAACGCTTCTCTTTAGTTTTTATGGGAAAGTATTCCCGTTTCCAACGAAGGCCTGAAAGGGCTCCAAATATCCACTTGCAGATGCTGCAAAAAGACTCTTTCCAAACTGATCCATGAAAAGGAAGGTTCAACTCTGTGAGTTGAATGCACACATCATAAAGATGTTTCAAAGAATGCTTCTGTCTAGGTTTTATGTGAAGATATTTCCTTTTCCACCATAGGCCTCAAAGTGCTCCAAATGAACACTTGCAGATTCTACAAAAAGAGTGTTTCAAAACTGCTCTTTCAAAAGAAGTGTTCAACTCTGTGAGTTGGATTCATACTACACAAAGCAGTTTCACAGAACGCTTCTGTTTAGTTTTTATGGGAAGATATTCCCGTTTCCAACGAAGTCCCGAAAGGGCTCCAAATATCCACTTGCAGATGCTGCAAAAAGACTCTTTCCAAACTGCTCCATGAAAAGGAAGGTTCAACTCTGTGAGTTGAATGCACACATCATAAAGAAGTTTCAAAGAATGCTTCTGTCTAGGTTTTATGTGAAGATATTTCCTTTTCCACCATAGGCCTCAAAGTGCTCCAAATGAACACTTGCAGATTCTACAAAAAGAGTGTTTCAAAACTTCTCTTACAAAAGAAGTGTTCAACTCTGTGAGTTGGATTCATACTACACAAAGCAGTTTCACAGAACGCTTCTGTTTAGTTTTTATGGGAAGATATTCCCGTTTCCAACGAAGGCCTGAAAGGGCTCCAAATATCCACTTGCAGATGCTGCAAAAACAGAGTTTCAAAACTGCTCTATCAAAAGGAAGGCTTCTCTCCCCGAGTTGAATGCACACATCATAAAGAGGTTTCTGAGAATGCTTCTGCCTGGTTTATAAGTGAAGATATTTCCTTTTCCACAATAGGCCTCAATGTGCTCCAAATGAACACTTGCAGATTCTACAAAAAGAGTGTTTCAAAACTGCTCTTTCAAAAGAAGTGTTCAACTCTGTGAGTTGGATTCATACTACACAAAGCAGTTTCACAGAACGCTTCTGTTTAGTTTTTATGGGAAGATATTCCCGTTTCCAACGAAGGCCTGAAAGGCTCCAAATATCCACTTGCAGATGCTGCAAAAAGACTCTTTCCAAACTGCTCCTTGAAAAGGAAGGTTCAACTCTGTGAGGTGAAGGCACACATCATAAAGAAGTTTCAAAGAATGCTTCTGTCTAGGTTTTATGTGAAGATATTTCCTTTTCCACCGTAGGCCTCAAAGCGCTCCAAATGAACACTTGCAGATTCTACAAAAAGAGTGTTTCAAAACTGCTCTTTCAAAAGAAGTGTTCAACTCTGTGAGTTGGATTCATACTACACAAAGCAGTTTCACAGAACGCTTCTGTTTAGTTTTTATGGGAAGATATTCCCGTTTCCAACGAAGGCCTGAAAGGGCTCCAAATATCCACTTGCAGATTCTGCAAAAACAGAGTTTCAAAACTGCTCTATCAAAAGGAAGGCTTATCTCTCTGAGTTGAATGCACACATCATAAAGTGGTTTCTGAGAATGCTTCTGCCTGGTTGATATGTGAAGATATTTCAACTTCCACCATAGGCCTCAAATCGCTCCAAATGAACACTTGCAAATTCTACAAAAAGAGTGTTTCATAACTGCTCTAGCAAAGGAAAGGTTCAACTATGTGAGTTAAACACACACATCACAAAGTAGTTTTTGAGAATGCTTCTGTCCAGTTTTTATGGGAAGATATTCCCGTTTCTAACAAAGGCCTGAAAGAGCTCCAAATATCCACTTGCAGATGCTGCAAAAAGACTCTTTCCAAACCGCTCCATGAAAAGGAAGGTTCAACTCTGTGAGTTGAATGCACACATCATAAAGAAGTTTCAAAGAATGCTTCTGTCTAGGTTTTATGTGAAGATATTTCCTTTTCCAGCATAGGCCTCAAAGCGCTCCAAATGAACACTTGCAGATTCTACAAAAAGAGTGTTTCAAAACTACTCTTTCAAAAGAAGTGTTCAACTCTGTGAGTTGGATTCATACTACACAAAGCAGTTTCACAGAACGCTTCTGTTTAGTTTTTATGGGAAAGTATTCCCGTTTCCAACGAAGGCCTGAAAGGGCTCCAAATATCCACTTGCAGATGCTGCAAAAAGACTCTTTCCAAACTGATCCATGAAAAGGAAGGTTCAACTCTGTGAGTTGAATGCACACATCATGAAGATGTTTCAAAGAATGCTTCTGTCTAGGTTTTATGTGAAGATATTTCCTTTTCCACCATAGGCCTCAAAGTGCTCCAAATGAACACTTGCAGATTCTACAAAAAGAGTGTTTCAAAACTGCTCTTTCAAAAGAAGTGTTCAACTCTGTGAGTTGGATTCATACTACACAAAGCAGTTTCACAGAACGCTTCTGTTTAGTTTTTATGGGAAGATATTCCCGTTTCCAACGAAGGCCTGAAAGGGCTCCAAATATCCACTTGCAGATGCTGCAAAAACAGAGTTTCAAACCTGCTCTATCAACAGGAAGGCTTCTCTCCCCGAGTTGAATGCACACATCATAAAGAGGTTTCTGAGAATGCTTCTGCCTGGTTTATAAGTGAAGATATTTCCTTTTCCACATTAGGCCTCAAGGTGCTCCAAATGAACACTTGCAGATTCTACAAAAAGAGTGTTTCAAAACTGCTCTTTCAAAAGAAGTGTTCAACTCTGTGAGTTGGATTCATACTACACAAAGCAGTTTCACAGAACGCTTCTGTTTAGTTTTTATGGGAAGATATTCCCGTTTCCAACGAAGGCCTGAAAGGCTCCAAATATCCACTTGCAGATGCTGCAAAAAGACTCTTTCCAAACTGCTCCGTGAAAAGGAAGGTTCAACTCTGTGAGGTGAAGGCACACATCATAAAGAAGTTTCAAAGAATGCTTCTGTCTAGGTTTTATGTGAAGATATTTCCTTTTCCACCGTAGGCCTCAAAGCGCTCCAAATGAACACTTCCAGATTCTACAAAAAGAGTGTTTCAAAACTGCTCTTTCTAAAGAAGTGTTCAACTCTGTGAGTTGGATTCATACTACACAAAGCAGTTTCACAGAACGCTTCTGTTTAGTTTTTATGGGAAGATATTCCCGTTTCCAACGAAGGCCTGAAAGGGCTCCAAATATCCACTTGCAGATTCTGCAAAAACAGAGTTTCAAAACTGCTCTATCAAAAGGAAGGCTTATCTCTCTGAGTTGAATGCACACATCATAAAGAGGTTTCTGAGAATGCTTCTGCCTGGTTGATATGTGAAGATATTTCAACTTCCACCATAGGCCTCAAATCGCTCCAAATGAACACTTGCAAATTCTACAAAAAGAGTGTTTCATAACTGCTCTAGGAAAGGAAAGGTTCAACTATGTGAGTTAAACACACACATCACAAAGCAGTTTTTGAGAATGCTTCTGTCCAGTTTTTATGGGAAGATATTCCCGTTTCTAACAAAGGCCTGAAAGAGCTCCAAATAACCACTTGCAGATGCTGCAAAAAGACTCTTTCCAAACCGCTCCATGAAAAGGAAGGTTCAACTCTGTGAATTGAATGCACACATCATAAAGAAGTTTCAAAGAATGCTTCTGTCTAGGTTTTCTGTGAAGATATTTCCTTTTCCACCATAGGCCTCAAAGCGCTCCAAATGAACACTTGCCGATTCTACAAAAAGAGTGTTTCAAAACTGCTCTTTCAAAAGAAGTGTTCAACTCTGTGAGTTGGATTCATACTACACAAAGCAGTTTCACAGAACGCTTCTGTTTAGTTTTTATGGGAAGATATCCCTGTTTCCAACGAAGGCCTGAAAGGGCTCCAAACATCCACTTGCAGATTCTGCAAAAACAGAGTTTCAAAACTGCTCTATCAAAAGGAAGGCTTATCTCTCTGAGTTGAATGCACACATCATAAAGAGGTTTCTGAGAATGCTTCTGCCTGGTTCATATGTGAAGATATTTCCTTTTTCACCATAGGCCTCAAAGCGCTCCAAATGAACACTTGCAAATTCTACAAAAAGAGTGTTTCATAACTGCTCTAGCAAAGGAAAGGTTCAACTATGTGAGTTAAACACACACATCACAAAGCAGTTTGTGAGAATGCTCCTGTCCAGTTTCTATGTGAAGATATTCCCGTTTCTAACAAAGGCCTGTAAGAGCTCCAAATATCCACTTGCAGATGCTGCAAAAAGACTCTTTCCAAACCTCTCTATGAAAAGGAAGGTTGAACTCTGTGAGTTGAATGCACACATCATAAAGAAGTTTCAAAGAATGCTTCTGTCTAGGTTTCATGTGAAGATATTTCCTTTTCCACCATAGACCTCAAAGCGCTCCAAATGAAAACTTGCAGATTCTACAAAAAGAGTGTTTCAAAACTGCTCTTTCAAAAGAAGTGTTCAATTCTGTGAGTTGGATTCATACTACACAAAGCAGTTTCACAGAACGCTTCTGTTTAATTTTTATGGGAAGAAATTCCCGTTTCCAACGAAGGCCTGAAAGGGCTCCAAATATCCACTTGCAGATGCTGCAAAAAGACTCTTTCCAAACTGCTCCATGAAAAGGAAGGTTCAACTCTGTGTGTTGAATGCACACATCATAAAGAAGTTTCAAAGAATGCTTCTGTCTAGGTTTTATGTGAAGATATTTCCTTTTCCACCATAGGCCTCAAAGTGCTCCAAATGAACACTTGCAGATTCTACAAAAAGAGTGTTTCAAAACTGCTCTTTCAAAAGAAGTGTTCAACTCTGTGAGTTGGATTCATACTACACAAAGCAGTTTCACAGAACGCTTCTGTTTAGCTTTTATGGGAAGATATTCCCGTTTCCAACGAAGGCCCGAAAGGGCTCCAAATATCCACTTGCAGATGCTGCAAAAAGACTCTTTCCAAACTGCTCCATGAAAAGGAAGGTTCAACTCTGTGAGGTGAATGCACACATCATAAAGAAGTTTCAAAGAATGCTTCTGTCTAGGTTTTATGTGAAGATATTTCCTTTTCCACCATAGGCCTCAAAGTGCTCCAAATGAACACTTGCAGATTCTACAAAAAGAGTGTTTCAAAACTGCTCTTTCAAAAGAAGTGTTCAACTCTGTGAGTTGGATTCATACTACACAAAGCAGTTTCACAGAACGCTTCTGTTTAGTTTTTATGGGAAGATATTCCCGTTTCCAACGAAGGCCTGAAAGGGCTCCAAATATCCACTTGCAGATGCTGCAAAAACAGAGTTTCAAAACTGCTCTATCAAAAGGAAGGCTTCTCTCCCCGAGTTGAATGCACACATCATAAAGAGGTTTCTGAGAATGCTTCTGCCTGGTTTATAAGTGAAGATATTTCCTTTTCCACAATAGGCCTCAATGTGCTCCAAATGAACACTTGCAGATTCTACAAAAAGAGTGTTTCAAAACTGCTCTTTCAAAAGAAGTGTTCAACTCTGTGAGTTGGATTCATACTACACAAAGCAGTTTCACAGAACACTTCTGTTTAGTTTTTATGGGAAGATATTCCCGTTTCCAACGAAGGCCTGAAAGGCTCCAAATATCCACTTGCAGATGCTGCAAAAAGACTCTTTCCACACTGCTCCTTGAAAAGGAAGGTTCAACTCTGTGAGGTGAAGGCACACATCATAAAGAAGTTTCAAAGAATTCTTCTGTCTAGGTTTTATGTGAAGATATTTCCTTTTCCACCGTAGGCCTCAAAGCGCTCCAAATGAACACTTGCAGATTCTACAAAAAGAGTGTTTCAAAACTGCTCTTTCAAAAGAAGTGTTCAACTCTGTGAGTTGGATTCATACTACACAAAGCAGTTTCACAGAACGCTTCTGTTTAGTTTTTATGGGAAGATATTCCCGTTTCCAACGAAGGCCTGAAAGGGCTCCAAATATCCACTTGCAGATTCTGCAAAAACAGAGTTTCAAAACTGCTCTATCAAAAGGAAGGCTTATCTCTCTGAGTTGAATGCACACATCATAAAGTGGTTTCTGAGAATGCTTCTGCCTGGCTGATATGTGAAGATATTTCAACTTCCACCATAGGCCTCAAATCGCTCCAAATGAACACTTGCAAATTCTACAAAAAGAGTGTTTCATAACTGCTCTAGCAAAGGAAAGGTTCAACTATGTGAGTTAAACACACACATCACAAAGTAGTTTTTGAGAATGCTTCTGTCCAGTTTTTATGGGAAGATATTCCCGTTTCTAACAAAGGCCTGAAAGAGCTCCAAATATCCACTTGCAGATGCTGCAAAAAGACTCTTTCCAAACCGCTCCATGAAAAGGAAGGTTCAACTCTGTGAGTTGAATGCACACATCATAAAGAAGTTTCAAAGAATGCTTCTGTCTAGGTTTTATGTGAAGATATTTCCTTTTCCAGCATAGGCCTCAAAGCGCTCCAAATGAACACTTGCAGATTCTACAAAAAGAGTGTTTCAAAACTACTCTTTCAAAAGAAGTGTTCAACTCTGTGAGTTGGATTCATACTACACAAAGCAGTTTCACAGAACGCTTCTGTTTAGTTTTTATGGGAAGATATTCCCGTTTCCAAAGAAGGCCTGAAAGGGCTCCAAATATCCACTTGCAGATGCTGCAAAAAGACTCTTTCCAAACTGATCCATGAAAAGGAAGGTTCAACTCTGTGAGTTGAATGCACACATCATAAAGAAGTTTCAAAGAATGCTTCTGTCTAGGTTTTATGTGAAGATATTTCCTTTTCCACCATAGGCCTCAAAGTGCTCCAAATGAACACTTGCAGATTCTACAAAAAGAGTGTTTCAAAACTGCTCTTTCAAAAGAAGTGTTCAATTCTGTGAGTTGGATTCATACTACACAAAGCAGTTTCACAGAACGCTTCTGTTTAGTTTTTATGGGAAGATATTCCCGTTGCCAACGAAGGCCTGAAAGGGCTCCAAATATCCACTTGCAGATGCTGCAAAAACAGAGTTTCAAACCTGCTCTATCAAAAGGAAGGCTTCTCTCCCCGAGTTGAATGCACACATCATAAAGAGGTTTCTGAGAATGCTTCTGCCTGGTTTATAAGTGAAGATATTTCCTTTTCCAAAATAGGCCTCAAGGTGCTCCAAATGAACACTTGCAGATTCTACAAAAAGAGTGTTTCAAAACTGCTCTTTCAAAAGAAGTGTTCAACTCTGTGAGTTGGATTCATACTACACAAAGCAGTTTCACAGAACGCTTCTGTTTAGTTTTTATGGGAAGATATTCCCGTTTCCAACGAAGGCCTGAAAGGCTCCAAATATCCACTTGCAGATGCTGCAAAAAGACTCTTTCCAAACTGCTCCGTGAAAAGGAAGGTTCAACTCTGTGAGGTGAAGGCACACATCATAAAGAAGTTTCAAAGAATGCTTCTGTCTAGGTTTTATGTGAAGATATTTCCTTTTCCACCGTAGGCCTCAAAGCGCTCCAAATGAACACTTGCAGATTCTACAAAAAGAGTGTTTCAAAACTGCTTTTTCTAAAGAAGTGTTCAACTCTGTGAGTTGGATTCATACTACACAAAGCAGTTTCACAGAACGCTTCTGTTTAGTTTTTATGGGAAGATATTCCCGTTTCCAACGAAGGCCTGAAAGGGCTCCAAATATCCACTTGCAGATTCTGCAAAAACAGAGTTTCAAAACTGCTCTATCAAAAGGAAGGCTTATCTCTCTGAGTTGAATGAACACATCATAAAGAGGTTTCTGAGAATGCTTCTGCCTGGTTGATATGTGAAGATATTTCAACTTCCACCATAGGCCTCAAATCGCTCCAAACGAACACTTGCAAATTCTACAAAAAGAGTGTTTCATAACTGCTCTAGCAAAGGAAACGTTCAACTATGTGAGTTAAACACACACATCACAAAGCAGTTTTTGAGAATGCTTCTGTCCAGTTTTTATGGGAAGATATTCCCGTTTCTAACAAAGGCCTGAAAGAGCTCCAAATAACCACTTGCAGATGCTGCAAAAAGACTCTTTCCAAACCGCTCCATGAAAAGGAAGGTTCAACTCTGTGAATTGAATGCACACATCATAAAGAAGTTTCAAAGAATGCTTCTGTCTAGGTTTTATGTGAAGATATTTCCTTTTCCACCGTAGGCCTCAAAGCGCTCCAAATGAACACTTGCCGATTCTACAAAAAGAGTGTTTCAAAACTGCTCTTTCAAAAGAAGTGTTCAACTCTGTGAGTTGGATTCATACTACACAAAGCAGTTTCACAGAACGCTTCTGTTTAGTTTTTATGGGAAGATATCCCTGTTTCCAACGAAGGCCTGAAAGGGCTCCAAACATCCACTTGCAGATTCTGCAAAAACAGAGTTTCAAAACTGCTCTATCAAAAGGAAGGCTTATCTCTCTGAGTTGAATGCACACATCATAAAGAGGTTTCTGAGAATGCTTCTGCCTGGTTCATATGTGAAGATATTTCCTTTTTCACCATAGGCCTCAAAGCGCTCCAAATGAACACTTGCAAATTCTACAAAAAGAGTGTTTGTTAACTGCTCTAGCAAAGGAAAGGTTCAACTATGTGAGTTAAACACACACATCACAAAGCAGTTTGTGAGAATGCTCCTGTCCAGTTTCTATGGGAAGATATTCCCGTTTCTAACAAAGGCCTGAAAGAGCTCCAAATATCCACTTGCAGATGGTGCAAAAAGACTCTTTCCAAACCTCTCCATGAAAAGGAAGGTTGAACTCTGTGAGTTGAATGCACACATCATAAAGAAGTTTCAAAGAATGCTTCTGTCTAGGTTTTATGTGAAGATATTTCCTTTTCCACCATAGACTTCAAAGCGCTCCAAATGAAAACTTGCAGATTCTACAAAAAGAGTGTTTCAAAACTGCTCTTTCAAAAGAAGTGTTCAACTCTGTGAGTTGGATTCATACTACACAAAGCAGTTTCACAGAACGCTTCTGTTTAGTTTTTATGGGAAGATATTGCCGTTTCCAACGAAGGCCTGAAAGGGCTCCAAATATCCACTTGCAGATGCTACAAAAAGACTCTTTCCAAACTACTTCATGAAAAGGAAGGTTCAACTCTGTGAGTTGAAGGCACACATCATAAAGAAGTTTCAAAGAATGCTTCTGTCTAGGTTTTATGTGAAGATATTTCCTTTTCCACCATAGGCCTCAAAGCGCTCCAAATGAACACTTGCAGATTCTACAAAAAGAGTGTTTCAAAACTGCTCTTTCAAAAGAAGTGTTCAACTCTGTGAGTTGGATTCAGACTACACAAAGCAGTTTCACAGAACGCTTCTGTTTAGTTTTTATGGGAAGATATTCCCGTTTCCAACGAAGGCCTGAAAGGGCTCCAAACATCCACTTGCAGATTCTGCAAAAACAGAGTTTCAAAACTGCTCTATCAAAAGGAAGGCTTATCTCTCTGAGTTGAATGCACACATCATAAAGAGGTTTCTGAGAATGCTTCTGCCTGGTTCATATGTGAAGATATTTCCTTTTTCACCATAGGCCTCAAAGCGCTCCAAATGAACACTTGCAAATTCTACAAAAAGAGTGTTTCATAACTGCTCCAGCAAAGGAAAGGTTCAACTATGTGAGTTAAACACACACATCACAAAGCAGTTTGTGAGAATGCTCCTGTCCAGTTTCTATGTGAAGATATTCCCGTTTCTAACAAAGGCCTGTAAGAGCTCCAAATATCCACTTGCAGATGCTACAAAAAGACTCTTTCCAAACCTCTCTATGAAAAGGAAGGTTGAACTCTGTGAGTTGAATGCACACATCATAAAGAAGTTTCAAAGAATGCTTCTGTCTAGGTTTCATGTGAAGATATTTCCTTTTCCACCATAGACCTCAAAGCGCTCCAAATGAAAACTTGCAGATTCTACAAAAAGAGTGTTTCAAAACTGCTCTTTCAAAAGAAGTGTTCAACTCTGTGAATTGGATTCATACTACACAAAGCAGTTTCACAGAACGCTTCTGTTTAATTTTTATGGGAAGAAATTCCCGTTTCCAACGAAGGCCTGAAAGGGCTCCAAATATCCACTTGCAGATGCTGCAAAAAGACTCTTTCCAAACTGCTCCATGAAAAGGAAGGTTCAACTCTGTGTGTTGAATGCACACATCATAAAGAAGTTTCAAAGAATGCTTCTGTCTAGGTTTTATGTGAAGATATTTCCTTTTCCACCATAGGCCTCAAAGTGCTCCAAATGAACACTTGCAGATTCTACAAAAAGAGTGTTTCAAAACTGCTCTTTCAAAAGAAGTGTTCAACTCTGTGAGTTGGATTCATACTACACAAAGCAGTTTCACAGAACGCTTCTGTTTAGCTTTTATGGGAAGATATTCCCGTTTCCAACGAAGGCCCGAAAGGGCTCCAAATATCCACTTGCAGATGCTGCAAAAAGACTCTTTCCAAACTGCTCCATGAAAAGGAAGGTTCAACTCTGTGAGGTGAATGCACACATCATAAAGAAGTTTCAAAGAATGCTTCTGTCTAGGTTTTATGTGAAGATATTTCCTTTTCCACCATAGGCCTCAAAGTGCTCCAAATGAACACTTGCAGATTCTACAAAAAGAGTGTTTCAAAACTGCTCTTTCAAAAGAAGTGTTCAACTCTGTGAGTTGGATTCATACTACACAAAGCAGTTTCACAGAACGCTTCTGTTTAGTTTTTATGGGAAGATATTCCCGTTTCCAACGAAGGCCTGAAAGGGCTCCAAATATCCACTTGCAGATGCTGCAAAAACAGAGTTTCAAAACTGCTCTATCAAAAGGAAGGCTTCTCTCCCCGAGTTGAATGCACACATCATAAAGAGGTTTCTGAGAATGCTTCTGCCTGGTTTATAAGTGAAGATATTTCCTTTTCCACAATAGGCCTCAATGTGCTCCAAATGAACACTTGCAGATTCTACAAAAAGAGTGTTTCAAAACTGCTCTTTCAAAAGAAGTGTTCAACTCTGTGAGTTGGATTCATACTACACAAAGCAGTTTCACAGAACACTTCTGTTTAGTTTTTATGGGAAGATATTCCCGTTTCCAACGAAGGCCTGAAAGGCTCCAAATATCCACTTGCAGATGCTGCAAAAAGACTCTTTCCACACTGCTCCTTGAAAAGGAAGGTTCAACTCTGTGAGGTGAAGGCACACATCATAAAGAAGTTTCAAAGAATTCTTCTGTCTAGGTTTTATGTGAAGATATTTCCTTTTCCACCGTAGGCCTCAAAGCGCTCCAAATGAACACTTGCAGATTCTACAAAAAGAGTGTTTCAAAACTGCTCTTTCAAAAGAAGTGTTCAACTCTGTGAGTTGGATTCATACTACACAAAGCAGTTTCACAGAACGCTTCTGTTTAGTTTTTATGGGAAGATATTCCCGTTTCCAACGAAGGCCTGAAAGGGCTCCAAATATCCACTTGCAGATTCTGCAAAAACAGAGTTTCAAAACTGCTCTATCAAAAGGAAGGCTTATCTCTCTGAGTTGAATGCACACATCATAAAGTGGTTTCTGAGAATGCTTCTGCCTGGTTGATATGTGAAGATATTTCAACTTCCGCCATAGGCCTCAAATCGCTCCAAATGAACACTTGCAAATTCTACAAAAAGAGTGTTTCATAACTGCTCTAGCAAAGGAAAGGTTCAACTATGTGAGTTAAACACACACATCACAAAGTAGTTTTTGAGAATGCTTCTGTCCAGTTTTTATGGGAAGATATTCCCGTTTCTAACAAAGGCCTGAAAGAGCTCCAAATATCCACTTGCAGATGCTGCAAAAAGACTCTTTCCAACCGCTCCATGAAAAGGAAGGTTCAACTCTGTGAGTTGAATGCACGCATCATAAAGAAGTTTCAAAGAATGCTTCTGTCTAGGTTTTATGTGAAGATATTTCCTTTTCCAGCATAGGCCTCAAAGCGCTCCAAATGAACACTTGCAGATTCTACAAAAAGAGTGTTTCAAAACTACTCTTTCAAAAGAAGTGTTCAACTCTGTGAGTTGGATTCATACTACACAAAGCAGTTTCACAGAACGCTTCTGTTTAGTTTTTATGGGAAGATATTCCCGTTTCCAAAGAAGGCCTGAAAGGGCTCCAAATATCCACTTGCAGATGCTGCAAAAAGACTCTTTCCAAACTGATCCATGAAAAGGAAGGTTCAACTCTGTGACTTGAATGCACACATCATTAAGAAGTTTCAAAGAATGCTTCTGTCTAGGTTTCATGTGAAGATATTTCCTTTTCCACCATAGGCCTCAAAGTGCTCCAAATGAACACTTGCAGATTCTACAAAAAGAGTGTTTCAAAACTGCTCTTTCAAAAGAAGTGTTCAATTCTGTGAGTTGGATTCATACTACACAAAGCAGTTTCACAGAACGCTTCTGTTTAGTTTTTATGGGAAGATATTCCCGTTGCCAACGAAGGCCTGAAAGGGCTCCAAATATCCACTTGCAGATGCTGCAAAAACAGAGTTTCAAACCTGCTCTATCAAAAGGAAGGCTTATCTCTCTGAGTTGAATGCACACATCATAAAGAGGTTTCTGAGAATGCTTCTGCCTGGTTCATATGTGAAGATATTTCCTTTTTCACCATAGGCCTCAAAGCGCTCCAAATGAACACATGCAAATTCTACAAAAAGAGTGTTTCTTAACTGCTCTAGCAAAGGAAAGGTTCAACTATGTGAGTTAAACACACACATCACAAAGCAGTTTGTGAGAATGCTCCTGTCCAGTTTCTATGTGAAGATATTCCCGTTTCTAACAAAGGCCTGTAAGAGCTCCAAATATCCACTTGCAGATGCTGCAAAAAGACTCTTTCCAAACCTCTCTATGAAAAGGAAGGTTGAACTCTGTGAGTTGAATGCACACATCATAAAGAAGTTTCAAAGAATGCTTCTGTCTAGGTTTCATGTGAAGATATTTCCTTTTCCACCATAGACCTCAAAGCGCTCCAAATGAAAACTTGCAGATTCTACAAAAAGAGTGTTTCAAAACTGCTCTTTCAAAAGAAGTGTTCAACTCTGTGAGTTGGATTCATACTACACAAAGCAGTTTCACAGAACGCTTCTGTTTAATTTTTATGGGAAGAAATTCCCGTTTCCAACGAAGGCCTGAAAGGGCTCCAAATATCCACTTGCAGATGCTGCAAAAAGACTCTTTCCAAACTGCTCCATGAAAAGGAAGGTTCAACTCTGTGTGTTGAATGCACACATCATAAAGAAGTTTCAAAGAATGCTTCTGTCTAGGTTTTATGTGAAGATATTTCCTTTTCCACCATAGGCCTCAAAGTGCTCCAAATGAACACTTGCAGATTCTACAAAAAGAGTGTTTCAAAACTGCTCTTTCAAAAGAAGTGTTCAACTCTGTGAGTTGGATTCATACTACACAAAGCAGTTTCACAGAACGCTTCTGTTTAGCTTTTATGGGAAGATATTCCCGTTTCCAACGAAGGCCCGAAAGGGCTCCAAATATCCACTTGCAGATGCTGCAAAAAGACTCTTTCCAAACTGCTCCATGAAAAGGAAGGTTCAACTCTGTGAGGTGAATGCACACATCATAAAGAAGTTTCAAAGAATGCTTCTGTCTAGGTTTTATGTGAAGATATTTCCTTTTCCACCATAGGCCTCAAAGTGCTCCAAATGAACACTTGCAGATTCTACAAAAAGAGTGTTTCAAAACTGCTCTTTCAAAAGAAGTGTTCAACTCTGTGAGTTGGATTCATACTACACAAAGCAGTTTCACAGAACGCTTCTGTTTAGTTTTTATGGGAAGATATTCCCGTTTCCAACGAAGGCCTGAAAGGGCTCCAAATATCCACTTGCAGATGCTGCAAAAACAGAGTTTCAAAACTGCTCTATCAAAAGGAAGGCTTCTCTCCCCGAGTTGAATGCACACATCATAAAGAGGTTTCTGAGAATGCTTCTGCCTGGTTTATAAGTGAAGATATTTCCTTTTCCACAATAGGCCTCAATGTGCTCCAAATGAACACTTGCAGATTCTACAAAAAGAGTGTTTCAAAACTGCTCTTTCAAAAGAAGTGTTCAACTCTGTGAGTTGGATTCATACTACACAAAGCAGTTTCACAGAACACTTCTGTTTAGTTTTTATGGGAAGATATTCCCGTTTCCAACGAAGGCCTGAAAGGCTCCAAATATCCACTTGCAGATGCTGCAAAAAGACTCTTTCCACACTGCTCCTTGAAAAGGAAGGTTCAACTCTGTGAGGTGAAGGCACACATCATAAAGAAGTTTCAAAGAATTCTTCTGTCTAGGTTTTATGTGAAGATATTTCCTTTTCCACCGTAGGCCTCAAAGCGCTCCAAATGAACACTTGCAGATTCTACAAAAAGAGTGTTTCAAAACTGCTCTTTCAAAAGAAGTGTTCAACTCTGTGAGTTGGATTCATACTACACAAAGCAGTTTCACAGAACGCTTCTGTTTAGTTTTTATGGGAAGATATTCCCGTTTCCAACGAAGGCCTGAAAGGGCTCCAAATATCCACTTGCAGATTCTGCAAAAACAGAGTTTCAAAACTGCTCTATCAAAAGGAAGGCTTATCTCTCTGAGTTGAATGAACACATCATAAAGAGGTTTCTGAGAATGCTTCTGCCTGGTTGATATGTGAAGATATTTCAACTTCCACCATAGGCCTCAAATCGCTCCAAATGAACACTTGCAAATTCTACAAAAAGAGTGTTTCATAACTGCTCTAGCAAAGGAAACGTTCAACTATGTGAGTTAAACACACACATCACAAAGCAGTTTGTGAGAATGCTCCTGTCCAGGTTCTATGGGAAGATATTCCCGTTTCTAACAAAGGCCTGAAAGAGCTCCAAATATCCAATTGCAGATGCTGCAAAAAGACTCTTTCCAAACCGCTCCATGAAAAGGAAGGTTGAACTCTGTGAGTTGAATGCACACATCATAAAGAAGTTTCAAAGAATGCTTCTGTCTAGGTTTTATGTGAAGATGTTTCCTTTTCCACCATAGACCTCAAAGCGCTCCAAATGAATACTTGCAGATTCTACTAAAAGAGTGTTTCAAAACTGCTCTTTCAAAAGAAGTGTTCAACTCTGTGACTTGGATTCATACTACACAAAGCAGTTTCACAGAACGCTTCTGTTTAGTTTTTATGGGAAGATATTCCCGTTTCCAACGAAGGCCTGAAAGGGCTCCAAATATCCACTTGCAGATGCTGCAAAAACAGAGTTTCAAAACTGCTCTATCAAAAGGAAGGCTTCTCTCTCCGAGTTGAATGCAGACATCATAAAGAGGTTTCTGAGAATGCTTCTGCCTGGTTTAAGTGAAGATATTTCCTTTTCCACCATAGGCCTCAAAGCGCTCCAAACGAACACTTGCAGATTCTACAAAAAGAGTGTTTCCAAACTGCTCTTTCAAAACAAGTGTTCAACTCTGTGTGTTGGATTCATACTACACAAAGCAGTTTCACAGAACGCTTCTGTTTAGTTTTTATGGGAAGGTATTCCCGTTTCCAACGAAGGCCTGAAAGGGCTCAAAATATCCACTTGCAGATGCTGCAACAAGACTCTTTCCAAACTGCTCCATGAAAAGGAAGGTTCAACTCTGTGAGTTGAAGGAACACATCATAAAGAAGTTTCAAAGAATGCTTCTGTCTAGGTTTTATGTGAAGATATTTCCTTTTCCACCATAGGCCTCAAAGTGCTCCAAATGAACACTTGCAGATTCTACAAAAAGAGTGTTTCAAAACTGCTCTTTCAAAAGAAGTGTTCAACTCTGTGAGTTGGATTCATACTACACAAAGCAGTTTCACAGAACGCTTCTGTTTAGTTTTTATGGGAAGATATTCCCGTTTCCAACGAAGGCCTGAAACGGCTCCAAATATCCACTTGCAGATGCTGCAAAAAGACTCTTTCCAAACTGCTCCATGAAAAGGAAGGTTCAGCTCTGTGAGTTGAAGGCACACATCATAAAGAAGTTTCAAAGAATGCTTCTCTCTAGGTTTTATGTGAAGATATTTCCTTTTCCACCATAGGCCTCAAAGTGCTCCAAATGAACACTTGCAGATTCTACAAAAAGTGTGTTTCAAAACTCCTCTTTCAAAAGAAGTGTTCAACTCTGTGAGTTGGATTCATACTACACAAAGCAGTTTCACAGAACTCTTCTGTTTAGTTTTTATGGGAAGATATTCCCGTTTCCAACGAAGGCCTGAAAGGGCTCCAAATATCCACTTGCAGATGCTGCAAAAAGACTCTTTCCAAACTGTTCCATGAAAAGGAAGGTTCAACTCTGTGAGTTGAATGCACACATCATAAAGAAGTTTCAAGGAATGCTTCTGTCTAGGTTTTATGTGAAGATATTTCCTTTTCCACCATAGGCCTCAAAGCGCTCCAAATGAACACTTGCAGATTCTACAAAAAGAGTGTTTCAAAACTGCTCTTTCAAAAGAAGTGTTCAACTCTGTGAGTTGGATTCATACTACACAAAGCAGTTTCACAGAACGCTTCTGTTTAGTTTTTATGGTAAGATATTCCGGTTTCCAACGAAGGCCTGAAAGGGCTCCAAATAATCACTTGCAGATGCTGCAAAAACAGAGTTTCAAAACTGCTCTATCAAACGGAAGGCTTCTCTCTCCGAGTTGAATGCACACATCATAAAGGGGTTTCTGAGAATGCTTCTGCCTGGTTTATAAGTGAAGATATTTCCTTTTCCACAATAGGCCTCAAAGCGCTCCAAATGAACACTTGCAGATTCTACAAAAAGAGTGTTTCAAAACTGCTCTTTCTAAAGAAGTGTTCAACTCTGTGAGTTGGATTCATACTACACAAAGCAGTTTCACAGAACGCTTCTGTTTAGTTTTTATGGGAAGATATTCCCGTTTCCAACGAAGGACTGAAAGGGCTCCAAATATCCACTTGCAGATTCTGCAAAAACAGAGTTTCAAAACTGCTCTATCAAAAGGAAGCCTTATCTCTCTGAGTTGAATGCACACATCATAAAGAGGTTTCTGAGAATGCTTCTGCCTGGTTCATATGTGAAGATATTTCCTTTTTCACCATAGGCCTCAAAGCGCTCCAAATGAACACTTGCAAATTCTACAAAGAGAGTGTTTCATAACTGCTCTAGCAAAGGAAAGGTTCAACTATGTGAGTTAAACACACACATCACAAAGCAGTTTGTGAGAATGCTCCTGTCCAGTTTCTATGGGAAGATATTCCCGTTTCTAACAAAGGCCTGAAAGAGCTAAAAATATCCACTTGCAGATGCTGCATAAAGACTCTTTCCAAACCTCTCCATGAAAAGGAAGGTTCAACTCTGTGAGTTGAATGCACACATCATAAAGAAGTTTCAAAGACTGCTTCTGTCTAGGTTTTATGTGAAGATGTTTCCTTTTCCACCATAGGCCTCAAAGCGCTCCAAATGAAAACTTGCAGATTCTACAAAAAGAGTGTTTCAAAACTGCTCTTTCAAAAGAAGTGTTCAACTCTGTGAGTTGGATTCATACTACACAAAGCAGTTTCACAGAACGCTTCTGTTTAGTTTTTATGGGAAGATATTCCCGTTTCCAACGAAGGCCTGAAAGGGCTCCAAATATCCACTTGCAGATGCTGCAAAAACCGAGTTTCAAAACTGCACTATCAAAAGGAAGGCTTCTCTCTCCGAGTTGAATGCAGACATCATAAAGAGGTTTCTGAGAATGCTTCTGCCTGGTTTAAGTGAAGATATTTCCTTTTCCACCATAGTCGTCAAAGCGCTCCAAACGAACACTTGCAGATTCTACAAAAAGTGTGTTTCAAAACTGCTCTTTCAAAACAAGTGTTCAACTCTGTGAGTTGGATTCATACTACACAAAGCAGTTTCACAGAACGCTTCTGTTTAGTTTTTATGGGAAGGTATTCCCGTTTCCAACGAAGGCCTGAAAGGGCTCAAAATATCCACTTGCAGATGCTGCAAAAAGACTCTTTCCAAACTGCTCCATGAAAAGAAAGGTTCAACTCTGTGAGTTGAAGGAACACATCACAAAGAAGTTTTAAAGAATGCTTCTGTCTAGGTTTTATGTGAAGATATTTCCTTTTCCACCATAGGCCTCAAAGTGCTCCAAATGAACACTTGCAGATTCTACAAAAAGAGTGTTTCAAAACTCCTCTTTCAAAAGAAGTGTTCAACACTGTGAGTTGGATTCATACTACACAAAGCAGTTTCACAGAACCCTTCTGTTTAGTTTTTATGGGAAGATATTCCCGTTTCCAACGAAGGCCTGAAAGGGCTCCAAATATCCACTTGCAGATGCTGCAAAAACAGAGTTTCAAAACTGCTCTATCAAAAGGAAGGCTTCTCTCCCCGAGTTGAATGCACACATCATAAAGAGGTTTCTGAGAATGCTTCTGCCTGGTTTATAAGTGAAGATATTTCCTTTTCCACAATAGGCCTCAATGTGCTCCAAATGAACACTTGCAGATTCTACAAAAAAAGTGTTTCAAAACTGCTCTTTCAAAAGAAGTGTTCAACTCTGTGAGTTGGATTCATACTACACAAAGCAGTTTCACAGAACGCTTCTGTTTAGTTTTTATGGGAAGATATTCCCGTTTCCAACGAAGGCCTGAAAGGCTCCAAATATCCACTTGCAGATGCTGCAAAAAGACTCTTTCCAAACTGCTCCGTGAAAAGGAAGGTTCAACTCTGTGAGGTGAAGGCACACATCATAAAGAAGTTTCAAAGAATGCTTCTGTCTAGGTTTTATGTGAAGATATTTCCTTTTCCACCGTAGGCCTCAAAGCGCTCCAAATGAACACTTGCAGATTCTACAAAAAGAGTGTTTCAAAACTGCTCTTTCTAAAGAAGTGTTCAACTCTGTGAGTTGGATTCATACTACACAAAGCAGTTTCACAGAACGCTTCTGTTTAGTTTTTATGGGAAGATATTCCCGTTTCCAACGAAGGCCTGAAAGGGCTCCAAATATCCACTTGCAGATTCTGCAAAAACAGAGTTTCAAAACTGCTCTATCAAAAGGAAGGCTTATCTCTCTGAGTTGAATGCACACATCATAAAGAGGTTTCTGAGAATGCTTCTGCCTGGTTCATATGTGAAGATATTTCCTTTTTCACCATAGGCCTCAAAGCGCTCCAAATGAACACTTGCAAATTCTACAAAAAGAGTGTTTCATAACTGCTCTAGGAAAGGAAAGGTTCAACTATGTGAGTTAAACACACACATCACAAAGCAGTTTGTGAGAATTCTCCTGTCCAGTTTCTATGGGAAGATATTCCCGTTTCTAACAAAGACCTGAAAGAGCTCCAAATATCCACTTGCAGATGCTGCAAAAAGACTCTTTCCAAACCTCTCCATGAAAAGGAAGGTTCAACTCTGTGAGTTGAATGCACACACCATAAAGAAGTTTCAAAGAATGCTTCTGTCTAGGTTTTATGTGAAGATGTTTCCTTTTCCACCATAGGCCTCAAAGCGCTCCAAATGAAAACTTGCAGATTCTACAAAAAGAGTGTTTCAAAACTGCTCTTTCAAAAGAAGTGTTCAACTCTGTGAGTTGGATTCATACTACACAAAGCAGTTTCACAGAACGCTTCTGTTTAGTTTTTATGGGAAGATATTCCCGTTTCCAACAAAGGCCTGAAAGGGCTCCAAATATCCACTTGCAGATGCTGCAAAAACCGAGTTTCAAAACTGCTCTATCAAAAGGAAGGCTTCTCTCTCCGAGTTGAATGCAGACATCATAAAGAGGTTTCTGAGAATGCTTCTGCCTGGTTTAAGTGAAGATATTTCCTTTTCCACCATTGTCCTCAAAGCGCTCCAAACGAACACTTGCAGATTCTACAAAAAGAGTGTTTCTAAACTGCTCTTTCTAAAGAAGTGTTCAACTCTGTGAGTTGGATTCATACTACACAAAGCAGTTTCACAGAACTCTTCTGTTTAGTTTTTATGGGAAGATATTCCGGTTTCCAACGAAGGCATGAAAGGGCTCCAAATAATCTCTTGCAGATGCTGCAAAAACAGAGTTTCAAAACTGCTCTATCAAAAGGAAGGCTTCTCTCTCCGAGTTGAATGCACACATCATAAAGGGGTTTCTGAGAATGCTTCTGCTTGGTTTATAAGTGAAGATATTTCCTTTCCCACAATAGGCCTCAAAGCGCTCCAAATGAACACTTGCAGATTCCTCAAAAAGAGTGTTTCAAAACTGCTCTTTCTAAAGAAGTGTTCAACTCTGTGAGTTGGATTCATACTACACAAAGCAGTTTCACAGAACG
This sequence comes from Pongo abelii, assembly GCF_028885655.2. Lineage (NCBI taxonomy): Eukaryota > Metazoa > Chordata > Mammalia > Primates > Hominidae > Pongo > Pongo abelii. The sequence goes on along the minus strand of NC_072005.2, from coordinate 32,216,191 downwards.
CTTCTGTTTAGTTTTTATGGGAAGATATTCCCGTTTCCAACAAAGGACTGAAAGGGCTCCAAATATCCACTTGCAGATTCTGCAAAAACAGAGTTTCAAAACTGCTCTATCAAAAGGAAGGCTTATCTCTCTGAGTTGAATGCACACATCATAAAGAGGTTTCTGAGAATGCTTCTGCCTGGTTCATATGTGAAGATATTTCCTTTTTCACCATAGGCCTCAAAGCGCTCCAAATGAACACTTGCAAATTCTACAAAAAGAGTGTTTCATAACTGCTCTAGCAAAGGAAAGGTTCAACTATGTGAGTTAAACACACACATCACAAAGCAGTTTGTGAGAATGCTCCTGTCCAGTTTCTATGGGAAGATATTCCCGTTTATAACAAAGGCCTGAAAGAGCTCCAAATATCCACTTGCAGATGCTGCAAAAAGACTCTTTCCAAAGCTCTCCATGAAAAGGAAGGTTCAACTCTGTGAGTTGAATGCACGCATCATAAAGAAGTTTCAAAGAATGCTTCTGTCTAGGTTTTATGTGAAGATGTTTCCTTTTCCACCATAGGCCTCAAAGCGCTCCAAATGAAAACTTGCAGATTCTACAAAAAGAGTGTTTCAAAACTGCTCTTTCAAAAGAAGTGTTCAACTCTGTGAGTTGGATTCATACTACACAAAGCAGTTTCACAGAACGCTTCTGTTTAGTTTTTATGGGAAGATATTCCCGTTTCCAACGAAGGCCTGAAAGGGCTCCAAATATCCACTTGCAGATGCAGCAAAAAGACTCTTTCCAAACTGCTCCATGAAAAGGAAGGTTCAGCTCTGTGAGTTGAAGGCACACATCATAAAGAAGTTTCAAAGAATGCTTCTGTCTAGGTTTTATGTGAAGATATTTCCTTTTCCACCATAGGCCTCAAAGTGCTCCAAATGAACACTTGCAGATTCTACAAAAAGAGTGTTTCAAAACTCCTCTTTCAAAAGAAGTGTTCAACTCTGTGTGTTGGATTCATACTACACAAAGCAGTTTCACAGAACTCTTCTGTTTAGTTTTTATGGGAAGATATTCCCGTTTCCAACGAAGGCCTGAAAGGGCTCCAAATATCCACTTGCAGATGCTGCAAAAAGACTCTTTCCAAACTGTTCCATGAAAAGGAAGGTTCAACTCTGTGAGTAGAATGCACACATCATAAAGAAGTTTCAAAGAATGCTTCTTTCTAGGTTTTATGTGAAGATATTTCCTTTTCCACCATAGGCCTCAAAGTGCTCCAAATGAACACTTGCAGATTCTACAAAAAGAGTGTTTCAAAACTGCTCTTTCAAAAGAAGTGTTCAACTCTGTGAGTTGGATTCATACTACACAAAGCAGTTTCACAGAACGCTTCTGTTTAGTTTTTATGGGAAGATATTCCGGTTTGCAACGAAGGCCTGAAAGGGCTCCAAATAATCACTTGCAGATGCTGCAAAAACAGAGTTTCAAAACTACTCTATCAAAAGGAAGGCTTCTCTCTCCGAGTTGAATGCACACATCATAAAGGGGTTTCTGAGAATGCTTCTGCCTGGTTTATAAGTGAAGATATTTCCTTTCCCACAATAGGCCTCAAAGCGCTCCAAATGAACACTTGCAGATTCCTCAAAAAGAGTGTTTCAAAACTGCTCTTTCTAAAGAAGTGTTCAACTCTGTGAGTTGGATTCATACTACACAAAGCAGTTTCACAGAACGCTTCTGTTTAGGTTTTATGGGAAGATATTCCCGTTTCCAACGAAGGACTGAAAGGGCTCCAAATATCCACTTGCAGATTCTGCAAAAACAGAGTTTCAAAACTGCTCTATCAAAAGGAAGGCTTATCTCTCTGAGTTGAATGCACACATCATAAAGAGGTTTCTGAGAATGCTTCTGCCTGGTTCATATGTGAAGATATTTCCTTTTTCACCATAGGCCTCAAAGCGCTCCAAATGAACACTTGCAAATTCTACAAAAAGAGTGTTTCATAACTGCTCTAGCAAAGGAAAGGTTCAACTATGTGAGTTAAACACACACATCACAAAGCAGTTTGTGAGAATGCTCCTGTCCAGTTTCTATGGGAAGATATTCCCGTTTCTAACAAAGGCCTGAAAGAGCTCCAAATATCCACTTGCAGATGCTGCAAAAAGACTCTTTCCAAACCTCTCCATGAAAAGGAAGGTTCAACTCTGTGAGTTGAATGCACACATCATAAAGAAGTTTCAAAGAATGCTTCTGTCTAGGTTTTATGTGAAGATGTTTCCTTTTCCACCATAGGCCTCAAAGCGCTCCAAATGAAAACTTGCAGATTCTACAAAAAGAGTGTTTCAAAACTGCTCTTTCGAAAGAAGTGTTCAACTCTGTGAGTTGGATTCATACTACACAAAGCAGTTTCACAGAACGCTTCTGTTTAGTTTTTATGGGAAGATATTCCCGTTTCCAACGAAGGCCTGAAAGGGCTCCAAATATCCACTTGCAGATGCTGCAAAAACAGAGTTTCAAAACTGCTCTATCAAAAGGAAGGATTCTCTCTCCGAGTTGAATGAAGACATCATAAAGAGGTTTCTGAGAATGCTTCTGCCTGGTTTAAGTGAAGATATTTCCTTTTCCACCATAGGCCTCAAAGTGCTCCAAACGAACACTTGCAGATTCTACAAAAAGAGTGTTTCAAAACTGCTCTTTCAAAACAAGTGTTCAACTCTGTGAGTTGGATTCATACTACACAAAGCAGTTTCACAGAACGCTTCTGTTTAGTTTTTATGGGAAGGTATTCCCGTTTCCAAGGAAGGCCTGAAAGGGCTCAAAATATCCACTTGCAGATGCTGCAAAAAGACTCTTTCCAAACTGCTCCATGAAAAGGAAGGTTCAACTCTGTGAGTTGAAGGAACACATCATAAAGAAGTTTCAAAGAATGCTTCTGTCTAGGTTTTATGTGAAGATATTTCCTTTTCCACCATAGGCCTCAAAGTGCTCCAAATGAACACTTGCAGATTCTACAAAAAGAGTGTTTCAAAACTGATCTTTCAAAAGAAGTGTTCAACTCTGTGAGTTGGATTCATACTACACAAAGCAGATTCACAGAACGCTTCTGTTTAGTTTTTATGGGAAGATATTCCCGTTTCCAACGAAGGCCTGAAAGGGCTCCAAATATCCACTTGCAGATGCTGCAAAAAGGCTCTTTCCAAACTGCTCCATGAAAAGGAAGGTTCAGCTCTGTGAGTTGAAGGCACACATCATAAAGAAGTTTCAAAGAATGCTTCTGTCTAGGTTTTATGTGAAGATATTTCCTTTTCCACCATAGGCCTCAAAGTGCTCCAAATGAACACTTGCAGATTCTACAAAAAGAGTGTTTCAAAACTCCTCTTTCAAAAGAAGTGTTCAACTCTGTGAGTTGGATTCATACTACACAAAGCAGTTTCACAGAACTCTTCTGTTTAATTTTTATGGGAAGATATTCCCGTTTCCAACGAAGGCCTGAAAGGTCTCCAAATATCCACTTGCAGATGCTGCAAAAAGACTCTTTCCAAACTGTTCCATGAAAAGGAAGGTTCAACTCTGTGAGTTGAATACACACATCATAAAGAAGTTTCAAAGAATGCTTCTGTCTAGGTTTTATGTGAAGATATTTCCTTTTCCACCATAGGCCTCAAAGTGCTCCAAATGAACACTTGCAGATTCTACAAAAAGAGTGTTTCAAAACTGCTCTTTCAAAAGAAGTGTTCAACTCTGTGAGTTGGATTCATACTACACAAAGCAGTTTCACAGAACGCTTCTGTTTAGTTTTTATGGGAAGATATTCCCGTTTCCAACGAAGGCCTGAAAGGGCTCCAAATGATCACTTGCAGATGCTGCAAAAACAGAGTTTCAAAACTGCTCTATCAAAAGGAAGGCTTCTCTCTCCGAGTTGAATGCACACATCATAAAGGGGTTTCTGAGAATGCTTCTGCCTGGTTTATAAGTGAAGATATTTCCTTTTCCACAATAGGCCTCAAAGCACTCCAAATGAACACTTGCAGATTCTACAAAAAGAGTGTTTCAAAACTGCTCTTTCTAAAGAAGTGTTCAACTCTGTGAGTTGGATTCATACTACACAAAGCAGTTTCACAGAACGCTTCTGTTTAGTTTTTATGGGAAGATATTCCCATTTCCAACGAAGGCCTGAAAGGGCTCCAAATATCCACTTGCAGATGCTGCAAAAACAGAGTTTCAAAACTGCTCTATCAAAAGGAAGGCTTCTCTCTCCGATTTGAATGCAGACATCATAAAGAGGTTTCTGAGAATGCTTCTGCCTGGTTTAAGTGAAGATATTTCCTTTTCCACCATAGGCCTCAAAGCGCTCCAAACGAACACTTGCAGATTCTACAAACAGAGTGTTTCCAAACTGCTCTTTCAAAACAAGTGTTCAACTCTGTGTGTTGGATTCATACTACACAAAGCAGTTTCACAGAACGCTTCTGTTTAGTTTTTATGGGAAGGTATTCCCGTTTCCAACGAAGGCCTGAAAGGGCTCAAAATATCCACTTGCAGATGCTGCAACAAGACTCTTTCCAAACTGCTCCATGAAAAGGAAGGTTCAACTCTGTGAGTTGAAGGAACACATCATAAAGAAGTTTCAAAGAATGCTTCTGTCTAGGTTTTATGTGAAGATATTTCCTTTTCCACCATAGGCCTCAAAGTGCTCCGAATGAACACTTGCAGATTCTACAAAAAGAGTGTTTCAAAACTGCTCTTTCAAAAGAAGTGTTCAACTCTGTGAGTTGGATTCATACTACACAAAGCAATTTCACAGAACGCTTCTGTTAATTTTTATGGGAAGATATTCCCGTTTCCAACGAAGGCCTGAAACGGCTCCAAATATCCACTTGCAGATGCTGCAAAAAGACTCTTTCCAAACTGCTCCATGAAAAGGAAGGTTCAGCTCTGTGAGTTGAAGGCACACATCATAAAGAAGTTTCAAAGAATGCTTCTGTCTAGGTTTTATGTGAAGATATTTCCTTTTCCACCATAGGCCTCAAAGTGCTCCAAATGAACACTTGCAGATTCTACAAAAAGTGTGTTTCAAAACTCCTCTTTCAAAAGAAGTGTTCAACTCTGTGAGTTGGATTCATACTACACAAAGCAGTTTCACAGAACTCTTCTGTTTAGTTTTTATGGGAAGATATTCCCGTTTCCAACGAAGGCCTGAAAGGGCTCCAAATATCCACTTGCAGATGCTGCAAAAAGACTCTTTCCAAACTGTTCCATGAAAAGGAAGGTTCAACTCTGTGAGTTGAATGCACACATCATAAAGAAGTTTCAAAGAATGCTTCTGTCTAGGTTTTATGTGAAGATATTTCCTTTTCCACCATAGGCCTCAAAGCGCTCCAAATGAACACTTGCAGATTCTACAAAAAGAGTGTTTCAAAACTGCTCTTTCAAAAGAACTGTTCAACTCTGTGAGTTGGATTCATACTACACAAAGCAGTTTCACAGAACGCTTCTGTTTAGTTTTTATGGTAAGATATTCCGGTTTCCAACGAAGGCCTGAAAGGGCTCCAAATAATCACTTGCAGATGCTGCAAAAACAGAGTTTCAAAACTGCTCTATCAAAAGGAAGGCTTCTCTCTCCGAGTTGAATGCACACATCATAAAGGGGTTTCTGAGAATGCTTCTGCCTGGTTTATAAGTGAAGATATTTCCTTTTCCACAATAGGCCTCAAAGCGCTCCAAATGAACACTTGCAGATTCTACAAAAAGAGTGTTTCAAAACTGCTCTTTCTAAAGAAGTGTTCAACTCTGTGAGTTGGATTCATACTACACAAAGCAGTTTCACAGAACGCTTCTGTTTAGTTTTTATGGGAAGATATTCCCGTTTCCAACGAAGGACTGAAAGGGCTCCAAATATCCACTTGCAGATTCTGCAAAAACAGAGTTTCAAAACTGCTCTATCAAAAGGAAGGCTTATCTCTCTGAGTTGAATGCACACATCATAAAGAGGTTTCTGAGAATGCTTCTGCCTGGTTCATATGTGAAGATATTTCCTTTTTCACCATAGGCCTCAAAGCGCTCCAAATGAACACTTGCAAATTCTACAAAAAGGGTGTTTCATAACTGCTCTAGCAAAGGAAAGGTTCAACTATGTGAGTTAAACACACACATCACAAAGCAGTTTGTGAGAATGCTCCTGTCCAGTTTCTATGGGAAGATATTCCCGTTTCTAACAAAGGCCTGAAAGAGCTCCAAATATCCACTTGCAGATGCTGCAAAAAGACTCTTTCCAAACCTCTCCATGAAAAGGAAGGTTCAACTCTGTGAGTTGAATGCACAAATCATAAAGAAGTTTCAAAGACTGCTTCTGTCTAGGTTTTATGTGAAGATGTTTCCTTTTCCACCATAGGCCTCAAAGCGCTCCAAATGAAAACTTGCAGATTCTACAAAAAGAGTGTTTCAAAACTGCTCTTTCAAAACAAGTGTTCAACTCTGTGAGTTGGATTCATACTACACAAAGCAGTTTCACAGAACGCTTCTGTTTAGTTTTTATGGGAAGGTATTCCCGTTTCCAACGAAGGCCTGAAAGGGCTCAAAATATCCACTTGCAGATGCTGCAAAAAGACTCTTTCCAAACTGCTCCATGAAAAGGAAGGTTCAACACTGTGAGTTGAAGGAACACATCACAAAGAAGTTTTAAAGAATGCTTCTGTCTAGGTTTTATGTGAAGATATTTCCTTTTCCACCATAGGCCTCAAAGTGCTCCAAATGAACACTTGCAGATTCTACAAAAAGAGTGTTTCAAAACTCCTCTTTCAAAAGAAGTGTTCAACACTGTGAGTTGGATTCATACTACACAAAGCAGTTTCACAGAACGCTTCTGTTTAGTTTTTATGGGAAGATATTCCCGTTTCCAACGAAGGCCTGAAAGGGCTCCAAATATCCACTTGCAGATGCTGCAAAAACAGAGTTTCAAACCTGCTCTATCAAAAGGAAGGCTTCTCTCCCCGAGTTGAATGCACACATCATAAAGAGGTTTCTGAGAATGCTTCTGCCTGGTTTATAAGTGAAGATATTTCCTTTTCCACAATAGGCCTCAATGTGCTCCAAATGAACACTTGCAGATTCTACAAAAAAAGTGTTTCAAAACTGCTCTTTCAAAAGAAGTGTTCAACTCTGTGAGTTGGATTCATACTACACAAAGCAGTTTCACAGAACGCTTCTGTTTAGTTTTTATGGGAAGATATTCCCGTTTCCAACGAAGGCCTGAAAGGCTCCAAATATCCACTTGCAGATGCTGCAAAAAGACTCTTTCCAAACTGCTCCGTGAAAAGGAAGGTTCAACTCTGTGAGGTGAAGGCACACATCATAAAGAAGTTTCAAAGAATGCTTCTGTCTAGGTTTTATGTGAAGATATTTCCTTTTCCACCGTAGGCCTCAAAGCGCTCCAAATGAACACTTGCAGATTCTACAAAAAGAGTGTTTCAAAACTGCTCTTTCTAAAGAAGTGTTCAACTCTGTGAGTTGGATTCATACTACACAAAGCAGTTTCACAGAACGCTTCTGTTTAGTTTTTATGGGAAGATAATCCCGTTTCCAACGAAGGCCTGAAAGGGCTCCAAATATCCACTTGCAGATTCTGCAAAAACAGAGTTTCAAAACCGCTCTATCAAAAGGAAGGCTTATCTCTCTGAGTTGAATGCACACATCATAAAGAGGTTTCTGAGAATGCTTCTGCCTGGTTCATATGTGAAGATATTTCCTTTTTCACCATAGGCCTCAAAGCGCTCCAAATGAACACTTGCAAATTCTACAAAAAGAGTGTTTCATAACTGCTCTACGAAAGGAAAGGTTCAACTATGTGAGTTAAACACACACATCACAAAGCAGTTTGTGAGAATTCTCCTGTCCAGTTTCTATGGGAAGATATTCCCGTTTCTAACAAAGACCTAAAAGAGCTCCAAATATCCACTTGCAGATGCTGCAAAAAGACTCTTTCCAAACCTCTCCATGAAAAGGAAGGTTCAACTCTGTGAGTTGAATGCACACATCATAAAGAAGTTTCAAAGAATGCTTCTGTCTAGGTTTTATGTGAAGATGTTTCCTTTTCCACCATAGGCCTCAAAGCGCTCCAAATGAAAACTTGCAGATTCTACAAAAAGAGTGTTTCAAAACTGCTCTTTCAAAAGAAGTGTTCAACTCTGTGAGTTGGATTCATACTACACAAAGCAGTTTCACAGAACGCTTCTGTTTAGTTTTTATGGGAAGATATTCCCGTTTCCAACAAAGGCCTGAAAGGGCTCCAAATATCCACTTGCAGATGCTGCAAAAACCGAGTTTCAAAACTGCTCTATCAAAAGGAAGGCTTCTCTCTCCGAGTTGAATGCAGACATCATAAAGAGGTTTCTGAGAATGCTTCTGCCTGGTTTAAGTGAAGATATTTCCTTTTCCACCATTGTCCTCAAAGCGCTCCAAACGAACACTTGCAGATTCTACAAAAAGAGTGTTTCAAAACTGCTCTTTCTAAAGAAGTGTTCAACTCTGTGAGTTGGATTCATACTACACAAAGCAGTTTCACAGAACGCTTCTGCTTAGTTTTTATGGGAAGATATTCCCGTTTCCAACGAAAGCCTGAATGGGCTCCAACTATCCACTTGCAGATTCTGCAAAAACAGAGTTTCAAAACTGCTCTATCAAAAGGAAGGCTTATCTCTCTGAGTTGAATGCACACATCATAAAGAGGTTTCTGAGAATGCTTCTGCCTGGTTCATATGTGAAGATATTTCCTTTTTCACCATAGGCCTCAAAGCGCTCCAAATGAACACTTGCAAATTCTACAAAAAGAGTGTTTCATAACTGCTCTAGCAAAGGAAAGGTTCAACTATGTGAGTTAAACACACACATCACAAAACAGTTTGTGAGAATGCTCCTGTCCAGTTTCTATGGGAAGATATTCCCGTTTCTAACAAAGGCCTGAAAGAGTTCCAAATATCCACTTGCAGATGCTGCAAAAAGACTCTTTCCAAACCTCTCCATGACAAGGAAGGTTCAACTCTGTGAGTTGAATGCACACATCATAAAGAAGTTTCAAGTAATGCTTCTGTCTAGGTTTTATGTGAAGATGTTTCCTTTTCCACCATAGGCCTCAAAGCACTCCAAATGAAAACTTGCAGATTCTACAAAAAGAGTGTTTCAAAACTGCTCTTTCAAAAGAAGTGTTCAACTCTGTGAGTTGGATTCATACTACACAAAGCAGTTTCACAGAACGCTTCTGTTTAGTTTTTATGGGAAGATATTCCCGTTTCCAACGAAGGCCTGAAAGGGCTCCAAATATCCACTTGCAGATGCTGCAAAAACAGAGTTTCAAAACTGCTCTATCAAAAGGAAGGCTTCTCTCTCCGAGTTGAATGCAGACATCATAAAGAGGTTTCTGAGAATGCTTCTGCCTGGTTTAATTGAAGATATTTCCTTTTCCACCATAGGCCTCAAAGCGCTCCAAACGAACACTTGCAGATTCTACAAAAAGAGTGTTTCCAAACTGCTCTTTCAAAACAAGTGTTCAACTCTGTGAGTTGGATTCATACTACACAAAGCAGTTTCACAGAACGCTTCTGTTTAGTTTTTATGGGAAGGTATTCCCGTTTCCAACGAAGGCCTGAAAGGGCTCAAAATATCCACTTGCAGATGCTGCAACAAGACTCTTTCCAAACTGCTCCATGAAAAGGAAGGTTCAACTCTGTGAGTTGAAGGAACACATCATAAAGAAGTTTCAAAGAATGCTTCTGTCTAGGTTTTATGTGAAGATATTTCCTTTTCCACCATAGGCCTCAAAGTGCTCCAAATGAACACTTGCAGATTCTACAAAAAGAGTGTTTCAAAACTGCTCTTTCAAAAGAAGTGTTCAACTCTGTGAGTTGGATTCATACTACACAAAGCACTTTCACAGAACGCTTCTGTTTAGTTTTTATGGGAAGATATTCCCGTTTCCAACGAAGGCCTGAAACGGCTCCAAATATCCACTTGCAGATGCTGCAAAAAGACTCTTTCCAAACTGCTCCATGAAAAGGAAGGTTCAGCTCTGTGAGTTGAAGGCACACATCATAAAGAAGTTTCAAAGAATGCTTCTGTCTAGGTTTTATGTGAAGATATTTCCTTTTCCACCATAGGCCTCAAAGTGCTCCAAATGAACACTTGCAGATTCTACAAAAAGTGTGTTTCAAAACTCCTCTTTCAAAAGAAGTGTTCAACTCTGTGAGTTGGATTCATACTACACAAAGCAGTTTCACAGAACGCTTCTGTTTAGTTTTTATGGGAAGATATTCCCGTTTCCAACGAAGGCCTGAAAGGGCTCCAAATATCCACTTGCAGATGCTGCAAAAAGACTCTTTCCAAACTGTTCCATGAAAAGGAAGGTTCAACTCTGTGAGTTGAATGCACACATCATAAAGAAGTTTCAAAGAATGCTTCTGTCTAGGTTTTATGTGAAGATATTTCCTTTTCCAACATAGGCCTCAAAGCGCTCCAAATGAACACTTGCAGATTCTACAAAAAGAGTGTTTCAAAACTGCTCTTTCAAAAGAAGTGTTCAACTCTGTGAGTTGGATTCATACTACACAAAGCAGTTTCACAGAACGCTTCTGTTTAGTTTTTATGGGAAGATATTCCGGTTACCAACGAAGGCCTGAAAGGGCTCCAAATAATCACTTGCAGATGCTGCAAAAACAGAGTTTCAAAACTGCTCTATCAAAAGGAAGGCTTCTCTCTCCGAGCTGAATGCACACATCATAAAGGGGTTTCTGAGAATGCTTCTGCCTGGTTTATAAGTGAAGATATTTCCTTTTCCACAATAGGCCTCAAAGCGCTCCAAATGAACACTTGCAGATTCTACAAAAAGAGTGTTTCAAAACTGCTCTTTCTAAAGAAGTGTTCAACTCTGTGAGTTGGATTCATACTACACAAAGCAGTTTCACAGAACGCTTCTGTTTAGTTTTTATGGGAAGATATTCCCTTTTCCATCGAAGGACTGAAAGGGCTCCAAGTATCCACTTGCACATTCTGCAAAAACAGAGTTTCAAAACTGCTCTATCAAAAGGAAGCCTTATCTCTCTGAGTTGAATGCACACATCATAAAGAGGTTTCTGAGAATGCTTCTGCCTGGTTCATATGTGAAGATATTTCCTTTTTCACCATAGGCCTCAAAGCGCTCCAAATGAACACTTGCAAATTCTACAAAAAGAGTGTTTCATAACTGCTCTAGCAAAGGAAAGGTTCAACTATGTGAGTTAAACACACACATCACAAAGCAGTTTGTGAGAATGCTCCTGTCCAGTTTCTATGGGAAGATATTCCCGTTTCTAACAAAGGCCTGAAAGAGCTCCAAATATCCACTTGCAGATGCTGCAAAAAGACTCTTTCCAAACCTCTCTATGAAAAGGAAGGTTGAACTCTGTGAGTTGAATGCACACATCATAAAGAAGTTTCAAAGAATGCTTCTGTCTAGGTTTTATGTGAAGATGTTTCCTTTTCCACCATAGGCCTCAAAGCGCTCCAAATGAAAACTTGCAGATTCTACAAAAAGAGTGGTTTAAAACTGCTCTTTCAAAAGAAGTGTTCAACTCTGTGAGTTGGATTCATACTACACAAAGCAGTTTCACAGAACGCTTCTGTTTAGTTTTTATGGGAAGGTATTCCCGTTTCCAACGAAGGCCTGAAAGGGCTCAAAATATCCACTTGCAGATGCTGCAAAAAGACTCTTTCCAAACTGCTCCATGAAAAGGAAGGTTCAACTCTGTGAGTTGAAGGAACACATCACAAAGAAGTTTTAAAGAATGCTTCTGTCTAGGTTTTATGTGAAGATATTTCCTTTTCCACCATAGGCCTCAAAGTGCTCCAAATGAACACTTGCAGATTCTACAAAAAGAGTGTTTCAAAACTCCTCTTTCAAAAGAAGTGTTCAACACTGTGAGTTGGATTCATACTACACAAAGCAGTTTCACAGAACGCTTCTGTTTAGTTTTTATGGGAAAGTATTCCCGTTTCCAACGAAGGCCTGAAAGGGCTCCAAATATCCACTTGCAGATGCTGCAAAAAGACTCTTTCCAAACTGATCCATGAAAAGGAAGGTTCAACTCTGTGAGTTGAATGCACACATCATAAAGAAGTTTCAAAGAATGCTTCTGTCTAGGTTTTATGTGAAGATATTTCCTTTTCCACCATAGGCCTCAAAGTGCTCCAAATGAACACTTGCAGATTCTACAAAAAGAGTGTTTCAAAACTGCTCTTTCAAAAGAAGTGTTCAACTCTGTGAGTTGGATTCATACTACACAAAGCAGTTTCACAGAACGCTTCTGTTTAGTTTTTATGGGAAGATATTTCCCGTTTCCAACGAAGGCCTGAAAGGGCTCCAAATATCCATTTGCAGATGCTGCAAAAACAGAGTTTCAAACCTGCTCTATCAAAAGGAAGGCTTCTCTCCCCGAGTTGAATGCACACATCATAAAGAGGTTTCTGAGAATGCTTCTGCCTGGTTTATAAGTGAAGATATTTCCTTTTCCACAATAGGCCTCAAGGTGCTCCAAATGAACACTTGCAGATTCTACAAAAAGAGTGTTTCAAAACTGCTCTTTCAAAAGAAGTGTTCAACTCTGTGAGTTGGATTCATACTACACAAAGCAGTTTCACAGAACGCTTCTGTTTCGTTTTTATGGGAAGATATTCCCGTTTCCAACGAAGGCCTGAAAGGCTCCAAATATTCACTTGCAGATGCTGCAAAAAGACTCTTTCCAAACTGCTCCGTGAAAAGGAAGGTTCAACTCTGTGAGGTGAAGGCACACATCATAAAGAAGTTTCAAAGAATGCTTCTGTCTAGGTTTTATGTGAAGATATTTCCTTTTCCCCCGTAGGCCTCAAAGCGCTCCAAATGGACACTTGCAGATTCTACAAAAAGAGTGTTTCAAAACTGCTCTTTCTAAAGAAGTGTTCAACTCTGTGAGTTGGATTCATACTACACAAAGCAGTTTCACAGAACGCTTCTGTTTAGTTTTTATGGGAAGATATTCCCGTTTCCAACGAAGGCCTGAAAGGGCTCCAAATATCCACTTGCAGATGCTACAAAAAGACTCTTTCAAAACTACTTCATGAAAAGGAAGGTTCAACTCTGTGAGTTGAAGGCACACATCATAAAGAAGTTTCAAAGAATGCTTCTGTCTAGGTTTTATGTGAAGATATTTCCTTTTCCACCATAGGCCTCAAAGCGCTCCAAATGAACACTTGCAGATTCTACAAAAAGAGTGTTTCAAAACTGCTCTTTCAAAAGAAGTGTTCAACTCTGTGAGTTGGATTCATACTACACAAAGCAGTTTCACAGAACGCTTCTGTTTAGTTTTTATGGGAAGATATTCCCGTTTCCAACGAAGGCCTGAAAGGGCTCCAAACATCCACTTGCAGATTCTGCAAAAACAGAGTTTCAAAACTGCTCTATCAAAAGGAAGGCTTATCTCTCTGAGTTGAATGCACACATCATAAAGAGGTTTCTGAGAATGCTTCTGCCTGGCTCATATGTGAAGATATTTCCTTTTTCACCATAGGCCTCAAAGCGCTCCAAATGAACACTTGCAAATTCTACAAAAAGAGTGTTTCATAACTGCTCTAGCAAAGGAAAGGTTCAACTATGTGAGTTAAACACACACATCACAAAGCAGTTTGTGAGAATGCTCCTGTCCAGTTTCTATGGGAAGATATTCCCGTTTCTAACAAAGGCCTGTAAGAGCTCCAAATATCCACTTGCAGATGCTGCAAAAAGACTCTTTCCAAACCTCTCTATGAAAAGGAAGGTTGAACTCTGTGAGTTGAATGCACACATCATAAAGAAGTTTCAAAGAATGCTTCTGTCTAGGTTTTATGTGAAGATATTTCCTTTTCCACCATAGACCTCAAAGCGCTCCAAATGAAAACTTGCAGATTCTACAAAAAGAGTGTTTCAAAACTGCTCTTTCAAAAGAAGTGTTCAACTCTGTGAGTTGGATTCATACTACACAAAGCAGTTTCACAGAACGCTTCTGTTTAGTTTTTATGGGAAGATATTCCCGTTTCCAACGAAGGCCTGAAAGGGCTCCAAATATCCACTTGCAGATGCTGCAAAAACAGAGTTTCAAAACTGCTCTATCAAAAGGAAGGCTTCCCTCTCCGAGTTGAATGTACACATCATAAAGAGGTTTCTGAGAATGCTTCTGCCTGGTTTATAAGTGAAGATATATCCTTTTCCACAATAGGCCTCAATGCGCTCCAAATGAACTCTTGCAGATTCTACAAAAAGAGTGTTTCAAAACTGCTCTTTCAAAAGAAGTGTTCAACTCTGTGAGTTGGATTCATACTACACAAAGCAGTTTCACAGAACGCTTCTGTTTAGTTTTTATGGGAAGATATCCCCGTTTCCAACGAAGGCCTGAAAGGGCTCCAAACATCCACTTGCAGATTCTGCAAAAAAAGAGTATCAAAACTGCTCTATCAAAAGGAAGGCTTATCTCTCTGAGTTAAATGCACACATCATAAAGAGGTTTCTGAGAATGCTTCTGCCTGGTTCATATGTGAAGATATTTCCTTTTTCACCATAGGCCTCGAAGCGCTCCAAATGAACACTTGCAAATTCTACAAAAAGAGTTTTTCATAACTGCTCTAGCAAAGGAAAGGTTCAACTATGTGAATTAAACACACACATCACAAAGCAGTTTGTGAGAATGCTCCTGTCCAGTTTCTATGGGAAGATATTCCCGTTTCTAACAAAGGCCTGAAAGAGCTCCAAATATCCACTTGCAGATGCTGCAAAAAGACTCTTTCCAAACCTCTCCATGAAAAGGAAGGTTGAACTCTGTGAGTTGAATGCATACATCATAAAGAAGTTTCAAAGAATGCTTCTGTCTAGGTTTTATGTGAAGATATTTCCTTTTCCACCATAGACCTCAAAGCGCTCCAAATGAAAACTTGCAGATTCTACAAAAAGAGTGTTTCAAAACTGCTCTTTCAAAAGAAGTGTTCAACTCTGTGAGTTGGATTCATACTACACAAAGCAGTTTCACAGAACGCTTCTGTTTAGTTTTTATGGGAAGGTATTCCCGTTTCCAACGAAGGCCTGAAAGGGCTCAAAATATCCACTTGCAGATGCTGCAAAAAGACTCTTTCCAAACTGCTCCATGAAAAGGAAGGTTCAACTCTGTGAGTTGAAGGAACACATCACAAAGAAGTTTTAAAGAATGCTTCTGTCTAGGTTTTATGTGAAGATATTTCCTTTTCCACCATAGGCCTCAAAGTGCTCCAAATGAACACTTGCAGATTCTACAAAAAGAGTGTTTCAAAACTCCTCTTTCAAAAGAAGTGTTCAACACTGTGAGTTGGATTCATACTACACAAAGCAGTTTCACAGAACGCTTCTGTTTAGTTTTTATGGGAAAGTATTCCCGTTTCCAACGAAGGCCTGAAAGGGCTCCAAATATCCACTTGCAGATGCTGCAAAAAGACTCTTTCCAAACTGATCCATGAAAAGGAAGGTTCAACTCTGTGAGTTGAATGCACACATCATAAAGAAGTTTCAAAGAATGCTTCTGTCTAGGTTTTATGTGAAGATATTTCCTTTTCCACCATAGGCCTCAAAGTGCTCCAAATGAACACTTGCAGATTCTACAAAAAGAGTGTTTCAAAACTGCTCTTTCAAAAGAAGTGTTCAACTCTGTGAGTTGGATTCATACTACACAAAGCAGTTTCACAGAACGCTTCTGTTTAGTTTTTATGGGAAGATATTTCCCGTTTCCAACGAAGGCCTGAAAGGGCTCCAAATATCCACTTGCAGATGCTGCAAAAACAGAGTTTCAAACCTGCTCTATCAAAAGGAAGGCTTCTCTCCCCGAGTTGAATGCACACATCATAAAGAGGTTTCTGAGAATGCTTCTGCCTGGTTTATAAGTGAAGATATTTCCTTTTCCACAATAGGCCTCAAGGTGCTCCAAATGAACACTTGCAGATTCTACAAAAAGAGTGTTTCAAAACTGCTCTTTCAAAAGAAGTGTTCAACTCTGTGAGTTGGATTCATACTACACAAAGCAGTTTCACAGAACGCTTCTGTTTAGTTTTTATGGGAAGATATTCCCGTTTCCAACGAAGGCCTGAAAGGGCTCCAAATATCCACTTGCAGATGCTGCAAAAAGACTCTTTCCAAACTGCTCCGTGA
Source organism: Pongo abelii (assembly GCF_028885655.2). Classification (NCBI taxonomy): domain Eukaryota; kingdom Metazoa; phylum Chordata; class Mammalia; order Primates; family Hominidae; genus Pongo; species Pongo abelii. The sequence continues at coordinate 32,200,014 of NC_072005.2, read as the reverse complement.
AAAGGAAGGTTCAACTCTGTGAGGTGAAGGCACACATCATAAAGAAGTTTCAAAGAATGCTTCTGTCTAGGTTTTATGTGAAGATATTTCCTTTTCCACCGTAGGCCTCAAAGCGCTCCAAATGAACACTTGCAGATTCTACAAAAAGAGTGTTTCAAAACTGCTCTTTCTAAAGAAGTGTTCAACTCTGTGAGTTGGATTCATACTACACAAAGCAGTTTCACAGAACGCTTCTGTTTAGTTTTTATGGGAAGATATTCCCGTTTCCAACGAAGGCCTGAAAGGGCTCCAAATATCCACTTGCAGATTCTGCAAAAACAGAGTTTCAAAACTGCTCTATCAAAAGGAAGGCTTATCTCTCTGAGTTGAATGCACACATCATAAAGAGGTTTCTGAGAATGCTTCTGCCTGGTTGATATGTGAAGATATTTCAACTTCCACCATAGGCCTCAAATCGCTCCAAATGAACACTTGCAAATTCTACAAAAAGAGTGTTTCATAACTGCTCTAGCAAAGGAAAGGTTCAACTATGTGAGTTAAACACACACATCACAAAGCAGTTTTAGAGAATGCTTCTGTCCAGTTTTTATGGGAAGATATTCCCGTTTCTAACAAAGGCCTGAAAGAGCTCCAAATAACCACTTGCAGATGCTGCAAAAAGACTCTTTCCAAACCGCTCCATGAAAAGGAAGGTTCAACTCTGTGAGTTGAATGCACACATCATAAAGAAGTTTCAAAGAATGCTTCTGTCTAGGTTTTATGTGAAGATATTTCCTTTTCCACCATAGGCCTCAAAGCGCTCCAAATGAACACTTGCCGATTCTACAAAAAGAGTGTTTCAAAACTGCTCTTTCAAAAGAAGTGTTCAACTCTGTGAGTTGGATTCATACTACACAAAGCAGTTTCACAGAACGCTTCTGTTTAGTTTTTATGGGAAGATATCCCCGTTTCCAACGAAGGCCTGAAAGGGCTCCAAACATCCACTTGCAGATTCTGCAAAAACAGAGTTTCAAAACTGCTCTATCAAAAGGAAGGCTTATCTCTCTGAGTTGAATGCACACATCATAAAGAGGTTTCTGAGAATGCTTCTGCCTGGTTCATATGTGAAGATATTTCCTTTTTCACCATAGGCCTCAAAGCGCTCCAAATGAACACTTGCAAATTCTACAAAAAGAGTGTTTCTTAACTGCTCTAGCAAAGGAAAGGTTCAACTATGTGAGTTAAACACACACATCACAAAGCAGTTTGTGAGAATGCTCCTGTCCAGTTTCTATGGGAAGATATTCCCGTTTCTAACAAAGGCCTGAAAGAGCTCCAAATATCGACTTGCAGATGGTGCAAAAAGACTCTTTCCAAACCTCTCCATGAAAAGGAAGGTTGAACTCTGTGAGTTGAATGCACACATCATAAAGAAGTTTCAAAGAATGCTTCTGTCTAGGTTTTATATGAAGATATTTCCTTTTCCACCATAGACCTCAAAGCGCTCCAAATGAAAACTTGCAGATTCTACAAAAAGAGTGTTTCAAAACTGCTCTTTCCAAAGAAGTGTTCAACTCTGTTAGTTGGATTCATACTACACAAAGCAGTTTCACAGAACGCTTCTGTTTAGTTTTTATGGGAAGATATTCCCGTTTCCAACGAAGGCCTGAAAGGGCTCCAAATATCCACTTGCAGATGCTACAAAAAGACTCTTTCCAAACTACTTCATGAAAAGGAAGGTTCAACTCTGTGAGTTGAAGGCACACATCATAAAGAAGTTTCAAAGAATGCTTCTGTCTAGGTTTTATGTGAAGATATTTCCTTTTCCACCATAGGCCTCAAAGCGCTCCAAATGAACACTTGCAGATTCTACAAAAAGAGTGTTTCAAAACTGCTCTTTCAAAAGAAGTGTTCAACTCTGTGAGTTGGATTCATACTACACAAAGCAGTTTCACAGAACGCTTCTGTTTAGTTTTAATGGGAAGATATTCCCGTTTCCAACGAAGTCCTGAAAGGGCTCCAAATATCCACTTGCAGATTCTGCAAAAACAGAGTTTCAAAACTGCTCTATCAAAAGGAAGGCTTATCTCTCTGAGTTGAATGCACACATCATAAAGAGGTTTCTGAGAATCCTTCTGCCTGGTTCATATGTGAAGATATTTCCTTTTTCAACATAGGCCTCAGAGCGCTCCAAATGAACACTTGCAAATTCTACAAAAAGAGTGTTTCATAACTGCTCTAGCAAAGGAAGGGTTCAACTATGTGAGTTAAACACACACATCACAAAGCAGTTTGTGAGAATGCTCCTGTCCAGTTTCTATGGGAAGATATTCCCGTTTCTAACAAAGGCCTGTAAGAGCTCCAAATATCCACTTGCAGATGCTGCAAAAAGACTCTTTCCAAACCTCCCTATGAAAAGGAAGGTTGAACTCTGTGAGTTGAATGCACACATCATAAAGAAGTTTCAAAGAATGCTTCTGTCTAGGTTTCATGTGAAGATATTTCCTTTTCCACCATAGACCTCAAAGCGCTCCAAATGAAAACTTGCAGATTCTACAAAAAGAGTGCTTCAAAACTGCTCTTTCAAAAGAAGTGTTCAACTCTGTGAGTTGGATTCATACTACACAAAGCAGTTTCACAGAACGCTTCTGTTTAGTTTTTATGGGAAGATATTCCCGTTTCCAAAGAAGGCCTGAAAGGGCTCCAAATATCCACTTGCAGATGCTGCAATAACAGAGTTTCAAAACTGCTCTACCAAAAGGAAGGCTTCTCTCTCCAAGTTGAATGCAGACATCATAAAGGGGTTTCTGAGAATGCTTCTGCCTGGTTGATATGTGAAGATATTTCAACTTCCACCATAGGCCTCAAATCGCTCCAAATGAACACTTGCAAATTCTACAAAAAGAGTGTTTCATAACTGCTCTAGCAAAGGAAAGGTTCAACTATGTGAGTTAAACACACACATCACAAAGCAGTTTTTGAGAATGCTTCTGTCCAGTTTTTATGGGAAGATATTCCCGTTTCTAACAAAGGCCTGAAAGAGCTCCAAATATCCACTTGCAGATGCTGCAAAAAGACTCTTTCCAAACCGCTCCATGAAAAGGAAGGTTCAACTCTGTGAGTTGAATGCACACATCATAAAGAAGTTTCAAAGAATGCTTCTGTCTAGGTTTTATGTGAAGATATTTCCTTTTCCACCATAGGCCTCAAAGTGCTCCAAATGAACACTTGCAGATTCTACAAAAAGAGTGTTTCAAAACTGCTCTTTCAAAAGAAGTGTTCAACTCTGTGAGTTGGATTCATACTACACAAAGCAGTTTCACAGAACGCTTCTGTTTAGTTTTTATGGGAAGATATTCCCGTTTCCAACGAAGGCCTGAAAGGGCTCCAAATATCCACTTGCAGATGCTGCAAAAAGACTCTTTCCTAACTGCTCCATGAAAAGGAAGGTGCAACCCTGTGAGTTTAATGCACACATCATAAAGAAGTTTCAAAGAATGCTTCTGTCTAGGTTTTATGTGAAGATATTTCCTTTTCCACCATAGGCCTCAAAGTGCTCCAAATGAACACTTGCAGATTCTACAAAAAGAGTGTTTCAAAACTGCTCTTTCAAAAGAAGTGTTCAACTCTGTGAGTTGGATTCATACTACACAAAGCAGTTTCACAGAACGCTTCTGTTTAGTTTTTATGGGAAGATATTCCCGTTTCCAACGAAGGCCTGAAAGGGCTCCAAATATCCACTTGCAGATGCTGCAAAAAGACTCTTTCCAAACTGATCCATGAAAAGGAAGGTTCAACTCTGTGAGTTGAATGCACACATCATAAAGAAGTTTCAAAGAATGCTTCTGTCTAGGTTTTATGTGAAGATATTTCCTTTTCCACCATAGGCCTCAAAGTGCTCCAAATGAACACTTGCAGATTCTACAAAAAGAGTGTTTCAAAACTGCTCTTTCAAAAGAAGTGTTCAACTCTGTGAGTTGGATTCATACTACACAAAGCAGTTTCACAGAACGCTTCTGTTTAGTTTTTATGGGAAGATATTCCCGTTTCCAACGAAGGCCTGAAAGGGCTCCAAATATCCACTTGCAGATGCTGCAAAAACAGAGTTTCAAAACTGCTCTATCAAAAGGAAGGCTTCTCTCCCCGAGTTGAATGCACACATCATAAAGAGGTTTCTGAGAATGCTTCTGCCTGGTTTATAAGTGAAGATATTTCCTTTTCCACAATAGGCGTCAATGTGCTCCAAATGAACACTTGCAGATTCTACAAAAAGTGTGTTTCAAAACTGCTCTTTCAAAAGAAGTGTTCAACTCTGTGTGTTGGATTCATACTACACAAAGCAGTTTCACAGAACGCTTCTGTTTAGTTTTTATGGGAAGATATTCCCGTTTCCAACGAAGGCCTGAAAGGGCTCCAAATATCCACTTGCAGATGCTGCAAAAAGACTCTTTCCAAACTGCTCCGTGAAAAGGAAGGTTCAACTCTGTGAGGTGAAGGCACACATCATAAAGAAGTTTCAAAGAATGCTTCTGTCTAGGTTTTATGTGAAGATATTTCCTTTAACACCGTAGGCCTCAAAGCGCTCCAAATGAACACTTGCAGATTCTACAAAAAGAGTGTTTCAAAACTGCTCTTTCTAAAGAAGTGTTCAACTCTGTGAGTTGGATTCATACTACACAAAGCAGTTTCACAGAACGCTTCTGTTTAGTTTTTATGGGAAGATATTCCCGTTTCCAACGAAGGCCTGAAAGGGCTCCAAATATCCACTTGCAGATGCTGCAAAAAGACTCTTTCCAAACTGCTCCATGAAAAGGAAGGTTCAACTCCGTGAGTTGAATGCACACATCATAAAGAAGTTTCAAAGAATGCTTCTGTCTAGGTTTTATGTGAAGATATTTCCTTTTCCACCATAGGCCTCAAAGTGCTCCAAATGAACACTTGCAGATTCTACAAAAAGAGTGTTTCAAAACTGCTCTTTCAAAGAAGTGTTCAACTCTGTGAGTTGGATTCATACTACACAAAGCAGTTTCACAGAACGCTTCTGTTTAGTTTTCATGGGAAGATATTCCCGTTTCCAACGAAGGCCAGAAAGGGCTCCAAATATCCACTTGCAGATGCTGCAAAAACAGAGTTTCAAAACTGCTCTATCAAAGGAAGGCTTCTCTATCCGAGGTGAATGCACACATCATAAAGAGGTTTCTGAGAATGCTTCTGCCTGGTTTATAAGTGAAGATATTTCCTTTTCCACAATAGGCCTCAATGTGCTCCAAATGAACACTTGCAGATTCTACCAAAAGAGTGTTTCAAAACTGCTCTTTCAAAAGAAGTGTTCAACTCTGTGAGTTGGATTCATACTACACAAAGCAGTTTCACAGAACGCTTCTGTTTAGTTTCTATGGGAATATATTCCCGTTTCCAATGAAGGCCTGAAAGGGCTCCAAATATCCACTTGCAGATGCTGCAAAAAGACTCTTTCCAAACTGCTCCATGAAAAGGAAGGTTCAACTCTATGAGTTGAATGCACACATCATAAAGAATTTTCAAAGAATGCTTCTGTCTAGGTTTTATGTGAAGATATTTCCTTTTCCACCATAGGCCTCAAAGTGCTCCAAATGAACACTTGCAGATTCTACAAAAAGAGTGTTTCAAAACTGCTCTTTCAAAAGAAGTGTTCAACTCTGTGAGTTGGATTCATACTACACAAAGCAGTTTCACAGAACGCTTCTGTTTAATTTTTATGGGAAGATATTCCCGTTTCCAACGAAGGCCTGAAAGGGCTCCAAATATCCACTTGCAGATGCTGCAAAAAGACTCTTTCCAAACTGCTCCATGAAAAGGAAGGTTCAACTCTGTGTGTTGAATGCACACATCATAAAGAGGTTTCTGAGAATGCTTCTGCCTGGTTGATATGTGAAGATATTTCAACTTCCACCATAGGCCTCAAATCGCTCCAAATGAACACTTGCAAATTCTACAAAAAGAGTGTTTCATAACTGCTCTAGCAAAGGAAAGGTTCAACTATGTGAGTTAAACACACACATCACAAAGCAGTTTTTGAGAATGCTTCTGTCCAGTTTTTATGGGAAGATATTCCCGTTTCTAACAAAGGCATGAAAGAGCTCCAAATATCCACCTGCAGATGCTGCAAAAAGACTCTTTCCAAACCGCTCCATGAAAAGGAAGGTTCAACTCTGTGAGTTGAATGCACACATCATAAAGAAGTTTCAAAGAATGCTTCTGTCTAGGTTTTATGTGAAGATATTTCCTTTTCCACCATAGGCCTCAAAGTGCTCCAAATGAACACTTGCAGATTCTACAAAAAGAGTGTTTCAAAACTGCTCTTTCAAAAGAAGTGTTCAACTCTGTGAGTTGGATTCATACCACACAAAGCAGTTTCACAGAACGCTTCTGTGTAGTTTTTATGGGAAGATATTCCCGTTTCCAACGAAGGCCTGAAAGGGCTCCAAATATCCACTTGCAGATGCTGCAAAAAGACTCTTTCCAAACTGCTCCATGAAAAGGAAGGTTCAACTCTGTGAGTTGAATGCACACATCATAAAGAAGTTTCAAAGAATGCTTCTGTCTAGGTTTTATGTGAAGATATTTCCTTTTCCACCATAGGCCTCAAAGTGCTCCAAATGAACACTTGCAGATTCTACAAAAAGAGTGTTTCAAAACTGCTCTTTCAAAAGAAGTGTTCAACTCTGTGAGTTGGATTCATACTACACAAAGCAGTTTCACAGAACGCTTCTTTTTAATTTTTATGGGAAGAAATTCCCGTTTCGAACGAAGGCCTGAAAGGGCTCCAAGTATCCACTTGCAGATGCTGCAAAAACAGAGTTTCAAAACTGCTCTATTAAAAGGAAGGCTTCTCTCCCCGAGTTGAATGCACACATCATAAAGAGGTTTCTGAGAATGCTTCTGCCTGGTTTATAAGTGAAGATATTTCCTTTTCCACAATAGGCCTCAATGTGCTCCAAATGAACACTTGCAGATTCTACAAAAAGAGTGTTTCAAAACTGCTCTTTCAAAAGAAGTGTTCAACTCTGTGAGTTGGATTCATACTACACAAAGCAGTTTCACAGAACGCTTCTTTTTAATTTTTATGGGAAGAAATTCCCGTTTCCAACGAAGGCCTGAAAGGGCTCCAAACATCCACTTGCAGATTCTGCAAAAAAAGAGTATCAAAACTGCTCTATCAAAAGGAAGGCTTATCTCTCTGAGTTAAATGCACACATCATAAAGAGGTTTCTGAGAATGCTTCTGCCTGGTTCATATGTGAAGATATTTCCTTTTTCACCATAGGCCTCGAAGCGCTCCAAATGAACACTTGCAAATTCTACAAAAAGAGTTTTTCATAACTGCTCTAGCAAAGGAAAGGTTCAACTATGTGAATTAAACACACACATCACAAAGCAGTTTGTGAGAATGCTCCTGTCCAGTTTCTATGGGAAGATATTCCCGTTTCTAACAAAGGCCTGAAAGAGCTCCAAATATCCACTTGCAGATGCTGCAAAAAGACTCTTTCCAAACCTCTCCATGAAAAGGAAGGTTGAACTCTGTGAGTTGAATGCATACATCATAAAGAAGTTTCAAAGAATGCTTCTGTCTAGGTTTTATGTGAAGATATTTCCTTTTCCACCATAGACCTCAAAGCGCTCCAAATGAAAACTTGCAGATTCTACAAAAAGAGTGTTTCAAAACTGCTCTTTCAAAAGAAGTGTTCAACTCTGTGAGTTGGATTCATACTACACAAAGCAGTTTCACAGAACGCTTCTGTTTAGTTTTTATGGGAAGGTATTCCCGTTTCCAACGAAGGCCTGAAAGGGCTCAAAATATCCACTTGCAGATGCTGCAAAAAGACTCTTTCCAAACTGCTCCATGAAAAGGAAGGTTCAACTCTGTGAGTTGAAGGAACACATCACAAAGAAGTTTTAAAGAATGCTTCTGTCTAGGTTTTATGTGAAGATATTTCCTTTTCCACCATAGGCCTCAAAGTGCTCCAAATGAACACTTGCAGATTCTACAAAAAGAGTGTTTCAAAACTCCTCTTTCAAAAGAAGTGTTCAACACTGTGAGTTGGATTCATACTACACAAAGCAGTTTCACAGAACGCTTCTGTTTAGTTTTTACGGGAAAGTATTCCCGTTTCCAACGAAGGCCTGAAAGGGCTCCAAATATCCACTTGCAGATGCTGCAAAAAGACTCTTTCCAAACTGATCCATGAAAAGGAAGGTTCAACTCTGTGAGTTGAATGCACACATCATAAAGAAGTTTCAAAGAATGCTTCTGTCTAGGTTTTATGTGAAGATATTTCCTTTTCCACCATAGGCCTCAAAGTGCTCCAAATGAACACTTGCAGATTCTACAAAAAGAGTGTTTCAAAACTGCTCTTTCAAAAGAAGTGTTCAACTCTGTGAGTTGGATTCATACTACACAAAGCAGTTTCACAGAACGCTTCTGTTTAGTTTTTATGGGAAGATATTTCCCGTTTCCAACGAAGGCCTGAAAGGGCTCCAAATATCCACTTGCAGATGCTGCAAAAACAGAGTTTCAAACCTGCTCTATCAAAAGGAAGGCTTCTCTCCCCGAGTTGAATGCACACATCATAAAGAGGTTTCTGAGAATGCTTCTGCCTGGTTTATAAGTGAAGATATTTCCTTTTCCACAATAGGCCTCAAGGTGCTCCAAATGAACACTTGCAGATTCTACAAAAAGAGTGTTTCAAAACTGCTCTTTCAAAAGAAGTGTTCACCTCTGTGAGTTGGATTCATACTACACAAAGCAGTTTCACAGAACGCTTCTGTTTAGTTTTTATGGGAAGATATTCCCGTTTCCAACGAAGGCCTGAAAGGGCTCCAAATATCCACTTGCAGATGCTGCAAAAACAGAGATTCAAAACTGCTCTATGAAAAGGAAGGCTTAACTCTCCGAGTTGAATGCACACATCATAAAGTGGTTTCTGAGAATGCTTCTGCCTGGTTTATAAGTGAAGATATTTCCTCTTCCACAATAGGCCTCAAAGCGATCCAAATGAACACTTGCAGATTCTACAAAAAGAGTGTTTCTAAACTGCTCTTTCAAAGGAAGTGTTCAACTCTGTGAGTTGGATTCATACTACACAAAGCAGTTTCACAGAACGCTTCTGTTTAGATTTATGGGAAGATATTCCCGTTTCCAACGAAGGCATGAAAGGGCTCCAAATGTCCACTTGCAGATTCTGCAAAAACAGAGTTTCAGAACTGCTCTCTCAAAAGGAAGGCTTATCTCTCCGAGTTGAATGCACACATCATAAAGAGGTTTCTGAGAATGCTTCTGCCTAGTTTATAAGTCAAGATATTTCCTTTTCCACCATAGGCCTCAAAGCGCTCCAAATGAACACTTGCAGATTCTACAAAAAGAGTGTTTCAAAACTGCTCTTTCAAAAGAAGTGTTCAACTCTGTGAGTTGGATTCATACTACACAAAGCGGTTTCACAGAACGCTTCTGTTTAGTTTTTATGGGAAGATATTCCCGTTTCCAACGAAGGCCTGAAAGGGCTCCAAATATCCACTTGCAGATTCTGCAAAAACAGAGATTCTAAACTGCTCTATCAAAAGGAAGGCTTAACTCTCCGAGTTGAATGCACACATCATAAAGAGGTTTCTGAGAATGCTTCTGCCTGGTTTATAAGTGAAGATATTTCCTTTTCCACCATAGGCCTCAAAGCGATCCAAATGAACACTTGCAGATTCTACAAAAAGAGAGTTTCAAAGCTGCTCTTTCAAAGAAAGTGTTCAACTCTGTGAGATGGATTTATACTACACAAAGCAGTTTCACAGAATGCTTCTGTTTAGTTTTTATGGGAAGATATTCCCGTTTCCAACGAAAGACTGAAAGGGCTCCAAATATCCACTTGGAGATTCTGCAAAAACAGAGTTTCAGAACTGCTCTATCAAAAGGAAGGCTTATCTCTCCGAGTTGAATGCACACATCATAAAGAGGTTTCTGAGAATGCTTCTGCCTGGTTCATATGTGAAGATATTTCCTTTTCCACCATAGGCCTCAAAGCGCTCCAAATGAACACTTGCAGGTTCTACAACAAGAGGGTTTCATAACTGCTCTTTCAAAAGCAGTGTTCAACTCTGTGATTTGGATTCATACTACACAAAGCAGTTTCACAGAACGCTTCTGTTTAGTTTTTATGGGAAGATATTCCCGTTTCCAACGAAGGCCTGAAAGGGCTCCAAATATCCACTTGCAGATGCTGCACAAAGACTCTTTCAAAACTGCTCCATGAAATGGAAGGCTCAACTCTGTGAGTTGAATGCACACATCAAAAAGAAGTTTCAAAGAATGCTTCTGTCTAGGTTTTATGTGAAGATATTTCCTTTTCCAACATAGGCCTCAAAGCGGTCCAAGTGAACACTTGCAGATTCTACACAGAGTGTTTCAAAACTGCTCTTTCAAAGCAAATTTTCAACTCTGTGAGTTGGGTTCATACTACACAAAGAAGTTTCACCGAACTCTTCTGTTTAGTTTTTATGGGAAGATATTCCCGTTTCCAACGAATGCCTGAAAGGGCTCCAAATATCCACTTGCAGATTCTGCAAAAACAGAGTTTCAAAACTGCTCTATCAAAAGGAAGGCTTATCTCTCCGAGTTGAATGCACACATCATGAAGAGGTTTCTGAGAATGCTTCTGCCTAGTTTATAAGTCAAGATAATTCCTTTTCCGCCATAGGCCTCAAAGCGCTCCAAATGAACACTTGCAGATTGTACAAAAAGAGTGTTTCAAAACTGCCCTTTCAAAAGAAGTGTTCAACTCTGTGAGTTGGATTCATACTACACAAAGCAGTTTCACAGAACGCTTCTGTTTAGTTTTTATGGGAAGATATTCCCGTTTCCAACGAAGGCCTCAAAGGGCTCCAAATATCCACTTGCAGATTCTGCAAAAACAGAGTTTCAAAACTGCTCTATCAAAAGGAAGGCTTATCTCTCTGAGTTGAATGCACACATCATAAAGAGGTTTCTGAGAATGCTTCTGCCTGGTTTATAAGTGAAGATATTTCCTTTTCCACCATAGGCCTCAAAGCGCTCCAAATGAACACTTGCAGATTCTACAAAAAGTGTGTTTCATAACTGCTGTAGCAAAGGAAAGGTTCAACACTGTGAGTTAAACGCACACATCACAGAGCAGTTTGTGAGAATGCTTCTGTCCAGTTTTTATGGAAGATATTCCCTTTTCTAACAAAGGCCTGAAGGAGCTCCAAATATCCACTTGCAGATGCTGCAAAAAGACTCTTTCCAAACCTCTCCATGAAAAGCAAGGTTCAACTCTGTGAGTTGAATGCACACATCATAAAGAAGTTTCAAAGAATGCTTCTGTCTAGGTTTTATGTGAAGATATTTCCTTTTCCACCATAGGCCTCAAAGCGCTCCAAATGAACACTTGCAGATTCTACAAAAAGAGTGCTTCAAAACTGCTCTTTCAAAAGAAGTGTTCAACTCTGTGAGATGGATTCATACTACACAAACAGTTTCACAGAACCCTTCTGTTTAGTTTTTATGGGAAGATACTCCCGTTTTAAACGAAGGCCTGAAAGGGCTCCAAATATCCACTTGAAGATTCTGCAAAAACAGAGTTTCACAACTGCTCTATCAAAAGGAACGCTTATCTCTCCGAGTTGAATGCACACATCATAAAGAAGTTTCTGAGAATGCTTCTGCCTGGTTAATAAGTGAAGATATTTCCTTCTCCACCATAGGACCCAAAGCGCTCCAAATGAACACTTGCAGATTCTACAAAAAGAGTGTTTCATAACTGCTGTAGCAAAGGAAAGATTCAACTCTGTGAGCTAAACACACACATCACTAAGCAGTTTGTGAGAATGCTTCTGTCCAGTTTTTATGGGAAGATATTCCCGTTTCTAACAAAGGCCTGAAAGAGCTCCAAATATCCACTTGCAGATGCTGCAAAAAGACTCTTTCCAAACCTCTCCATGAAAAGCAAGGTTCAACTCTGTGAGTTGAATGCACACATCATAAAGAAGTTTCAAAGAATCCTTCTGTCTAGGTTTTATGTGAAGATATTCCCTTTACCACCATAGGCCTCAAAGCGCTCCAAATGAACACTTGCAGATTCTACAAAAAGAGTGTTTCAAAACTACTCTTTCAAAAGAAGTGTTCAAGTTTGTGATTTGGATTCATACTACACAAAGCAGTTTCAAAGAACGCTTCTGTTTAGTTTTTATGGGAAGATATTCCCGTTTCCAACGAAGGCCTGAAAGGGCTCCAAATATCCACTTGCAGATTCTGCAAAAACAGAGATTCAAAACTGCTGTATCAAAAGGAAGGCTTAACTCTCCGAGTTGAATGCACACATCATAAAGTGGTTTCTGAGAATGCTTCTGCCTGGTTTATAAGTGAAGATATTTCCTCTTCCACCATAGGCCTCAAAGCGATCTAAATCAACACTTGCAGATTCTACAAAAAGAGTGTTTCAAAACTACTCTTTCAAAGGAAGTGTTCAACTCTGTGAGTTGGATTCATACTACACAAAGGAGTTTCACAGAACGCTTCTGGTTAGTTTTTTATTTATTTATTTATTTATTTATTTATTTATTTATTTATTTTTTTCTTTTATTGTAATTATTATTATTATTATTATTATTATTATACTTTAGGTTTTATGGTACATGTGCCCAATGTGCAGTAAGTTACATATGTATACATGTGCCATGCTGGTGCACTGCACCCACCAACTCGTCATCTAACATTAGGTATATCTCCCAATGTTATCCCAACCCCCTCCCCCCAACCCACAACAGTCCCTGAAGTGTGATGTTCCCCTTCCTGTGTCCATGTGTTCTCATTGTTCAATTCCCACCTATGAGTGAGAATATGCGGTGTTTGGTTTTTTGTTCTTGCGATAGTTTACTGAGAATGATGATTTCCAATTTCATCCATGTCCCTACAAAGGACATGAACTCATCATTTCTTATGGCTGCATAGTATTCCATGGTGTAGATGTGCCACATTTTCTTAATCCAGTCTATCATTGTTGGACATTTGGGTTGGTTCCAAGTCTTTGCTATTGTGAATAATGCGGCAATAAACATACGTGTGCATGTGTCTTTATAGCAGCATGATTTATAGTCCTTTGGGTATATACCCAGTAATGGGATGGCTGGGTCGAATGGAATTTCTAGTTCTAGATCCCTGAGGAATCGTCACACTGACTTCCACAAGGGTTGAACTAGTTTACAGTCCCACCAACTGTGTAAAAGTGTTCCTATTTCTCCACATCCTCTCCAGCACCTGTTGTTTCCTGACATTTTAATGATTGCCATTCTAACTGGTGTGAGATGGTATCTCATTGTGGTTTTGATTTGCATTTCTCTGATGGCCAGTGATGGTGAGCATTTTTTCATGTGTCTTTTGGCTGCATAAATGTCTTCTTTTGAGAAGTGTCTGTTCATGTCCTTTGCCCACTTTTTGATGGGGTTGTTTGTTTTTTTCTTGTAAATTTGTTGGAGTTCATTGTAGATTCTGGATATTACCCCTTTGTCAGATGAGTAGGTTGCGAAAATTTTCTCCCATTTTGTAGGTTGCCTGTTCACTCTGATGGTAGTTTCCTTTGCTGTGCAGAAGCTCTTTAGTTTATTAGATCCCATTTGTCAATTTTGGCTTTTGTTGCCATTGCTTTTGGTGTTTTAGACATGAAGTCCTTGCCCATGCCTATGTCCTGAATGGTATTGCCTAGGTTTTCTTCTAGGGTTTTTATGGTTTTAGGTCTAACATTTAAGTCTTTAATCCATCTTGAATTGATTTTTGTATAAGGTGTAAGGAAGGGATCCAGTTTCAGCTTTCTACATATGGCTAGCCAGTTTTCCCAGCACCATTTATTAAATAGGGAATCCTTTCCCCATTTCTTGTTTTTGTCAGGTTTGTCAAAGATCAGATGGTTGTAGATATGTGGCATTATTTCTGACGGCTCTGTTCTGTTCCATTGATCTATATCTCTGTTTTGGTACCAGTACCATGCTGTTTTGGTTACTGTAGCCTTGTAGTATAGTTTGAAGTCAGGTAGCGTGATGCCTCCAGCTTTGTTCTCTTGGCTTAGGATTGACTTGGCGATGCGGGCTCTTTTTTGGTTCCATATGAACTTTAAAGTAGTTTTTTCCAATTCTGTGAAGAAAGTCATTGGTAGCTTGATGGGGATGGCATTGAATCTGTAAATTACCTTGGGAAGGATGGCCATTTTCATGATATTGATTCTTCCTACCCATGAGCATGGAATGTTCTTCCATTGGTTTGTATCCTCTTTTATTTCCTTGAGCAGTGGTTTGTAGTTCTCCTTGAAGAGGTCTTTCACATCCCTTGTAAGTTGGATTCCTAGGTATTTTATAATCTTTGAAGCAATTGTGAATGGGAGTTCACTCATGATTTGGCTCTCTGTTTGTCTGTTATTGATGTATAAGAATGCTTGTGATTTTTGCACATTGATTTTGTATCCTGAGACTTTGCTGAAGTTGCTTATCAGCTTAAGGAGATTTTGGGCTGAGACAATGGGGCTTTCTAGATATACTATCATGTCATCTGCAAACAGGGACAATTTGACTTCCTCTTTTCCTAATTGAAGACACAACATACCAGAATCTCTGGGATGCATTCAAAGCAGTGTGTAGAGGGAAATTTATAGCACTAAATGCCCACAAGAGAAAGCAGGAAAGATCCAAAATTGACACCCTAACATCACAATTAAAAGAACTAGAAAAGCAAGAGCAAACACATTCAAAAGCTAGCAGAAGGCAAGAAATAACTAAAATCAGAGCAGAACTGAAGGAAATAGAGACACAAAAAACCCTTCAAAAAATAAATGAATCCAGGAGCTGGTTTTTTGAAAGGATCAACAAAATTGATAGACCGCTAGCAAGATTAATAAAGAAAAAAAGAGAGAAGAATCAAATAGATGCAATAAAAAATGATAAAGGGGATATCACCACCGATCCCACAGAAATACAAACTACCATCAGAGAATATTACAAACACCTCTATGCAAATAAACTAGAAAATCTAGAAGAAATGGATAAAATCCTCAACACATACACCCTCCCAAGACTAACCCAAGAAGAAGTTCAATCTCTGAATAGACCAATAACAGGAGCTGAAATTATGGCAATAATCAATAGCTTACCAACCAAAAAAAGTCCAGGACCAGATGGGTTCACAGCCGAATTCTACCAGAGGTACAAGGAGGAGCTGGTACCATTCCTTCTGAAACTATTCCAATCAATAGAAAAAGAGGGAATCCTCCCTAACTCATTTTATGAGGCCAGCATCATCCTGATACCAAAGCCTGGCAGAGACACAACAAAAAAAGAGAATTTTAGACCAATATCCTTGATGAACATTGATGCAAAAATCCTCAATAAAATACTGGCAAACAGAATCCAGCAGCACATCAAAAAGCTTATCCACCATGATCAAGTGGGCTTCATCCCTGGGATGCAAGGCTGGTTCAATATACGCAAAACAATAAATGTAATCCAGCATATAAACAGAACCAAAGACAAAAACCACATGATTATCTCAATAGATGCAGAAAAGGCCTTTGACGAAATTCAACAAGACTTCATGCTAAAAACTCTCAATAAATTAGGAATTCATGGGACGTATCTCAAAATAATAAGAGCTATTTATGACAAACCCACAGCCAATATCATACTGAATGGGCAAAAACTGAAAGCATTCCCTTTGAAAACTGGCACAAGACAGGGATGCCCTCTCTCGCCACTTCTATTCAACATAGTGTTGGAAGATCTGGCCAGGGCAATTAGGCAGGAGAAGGAAATCAAGGGTATTCTGCTTAGTTTTTATGGGAAGATATTCCCGTTTCCAACGAAGGCCTGAAAGGGCTCCAAATATCCAGTTGGAGATGCTGTAAAAAGACTCTTTCCAAACTGCTCCATGAAAAGGAAGGTTCAACTCTGTGAGTTGAATGCACACATCATAAAGAAGTTTCAAAGAATGCTTCTGTCTAGGTTTTATGTGAAGATATTTCCTTTTCCAACATAGGCCTCAAAGCGATCCAAATGAACACTTGCAGATTCTACAAAAAGAGTGTTTCAAAACTGCTCTTTCAAAAGAAGTGTTCAACTCTGTGAGTTGGATTCATACTACACAAAGCAGTTTCACAGAACGCTTCTGTTTAGTTTTTATGGGAAGATATTCCCGTTTCCAACGAAGGCCTGAAAGGGCTCCAAATATCCACTTGCAGATTCTGCAAAAACCGAGATTCAAAACTGCTCTATCAAAAGGAAGGCTTAACTCTCCGAGTTGAATGCACACATCATAAAGAGGTTTCTGGGAATGCTTCTGCCTGGTTTATAAGTGAAGATATTTCCTCTTCCACCATAGGCCTCAAAGCGATCCAAATGAACAATTGCAGATTCTACAAAAAGAGTGTTTCAAAACTACTCTTTCAAAGGAAGTGTTCAACTCTGTGAGTTGGATTCATACTACACAAAGCAATTTCACAGAACGCTTCTGTTTAGTTTTTATGGGAAGGTATTCCCGTTTCCAACGAAGGCCTGAAAGGGCTCCAAATATCCACTTGCAGATGCTGCAAATACAGAGTTTCAGAACTGCTCTATCAAAAGGAAGGCTTATCTCTCCGAGTTGAATGCACACATCATAAAGTGGTTTCTGAGAATGCTTCTGCCTGGTTCATATGTGAAGATATTTCCTTTTCCACCATAGGCCTCAAAGCGCTCCAAATGAACACTTGCAGATTCTACAACAAGAGTGTTTCATAACTGCTCTTAATAAAGAAGTGTTCAACTCTGTGATTTGGATTCATACTACACAAAGCAGTTTCACAGAACGCTTCTGTTTAGTTTTTATGGAAAGGTATTCCCGTTTCCAACGAAGGCCTGAAAGGGCTCCAAATATCCACTTGCAGATACTGCACAAAGACTCTTTCCAAACTGCTCCATGAATAGGAAGGCTCAACTCTGTGAGTTGAATGCACACATCATAAAGAAGTTTCAAAGAATGCTTCTATCTAGGTTTTATGTGAAGATATTTCCTTTTCCAACATAGGCCTCAAAGCGGACAATGTCAACACTTGCAGATTCTACAAAAAGTGTTTCAAAACTGCTCTTTCAAAAGAAGTGTTCAACTTTGTGAGTTGGATTCATACAACACAAAGCAGTTTCACAGAACGCTTCTGTTTAGTTTTTATGGGAAGATATTCCCGTTTCCAACGAAGGCCTGAAAGGGCTCCAAATATCCACCTGCAGATTCAGCAAAAACAGAGTTTCAAAAGTGCTCTATCAAAAGGAAGTCTTATCTCTCTGAGTTGAATGCAAACATCATAAAGAGGTTTCTGAGAATGCTTCTGCATGGTTCATATGTGAAGATATTTCCTTTTGCACCATAGGCCTCAAAGCGCTCCAAATGAACACTTGCAGATTCTACAAAAAGAGTGTTTCATAAGTGCTGTAGCAAAGGAAAGGTTCAACTCTGTGAGTTAAACACACACATCTCAAAGCAGTTTGTGAGAATGCTTCTGTCCAGTTTTTATGGGAAGATATTCCCGTTTCTAACAAAGGCCTGAAAGAGCTCCAAATATCCACTTGCAGATGCTGCAAAAAGACTCTTTCCAAACCTCTCCATGAAAAGCAAGGTTCAACACTGTGAGTTGAATGCACGCATCATAAAGAAGTTTCAAAGAATGCTTCTGTCTAGGTTTTATGTGAAGAAATTTCCTTTTCCACCATAGGCCACAAAGCGCTCCAAATGAACACTTGCAGATTCTACAAAAAGAGTGTTTCAAAACTGCTCTTTCAAAAGAAGTGTTCAACTCTGTGAGTTGGATTCATACTACCAAAAGCAGTTTCACAGAACGCTTCTGTTTAGCTTTTATGGGAAGTTATTCCCGTTTCCAACGAAGGCCTGAAAGGGCTCCAAATATCCACTTGCAGATGCTGCAAAAACAGAGTTTCAAAACTGCTCTATGAAAAGGAAGGCTTCTCTCTCCGAGTTGAATGCACACATCATAAAGGGGTTTCTGACAATGCTTCTGCCTGGTTTATAAGTGAAGATATTTCCTTTTCCACCATAGGCCTCAAAGCGATCCAAATGAAAACTTGCAGATTCTACAAAAAGAGTGTTTCAAAACTGCTCTTTCAAAGGAAGTGTTCACCTCTGTGACTTGGATTCATACTACACAAAGCAGTTTCACAGGACGCTTCTGTTTAGTTTTTATGGGAAGATCTTCCCGTTTCCAACGAAGGCCTGAAACGGCTCCAAATATCCACTTGCAGATTCTGCAAAAACAGAGTTTCAGAACTGCTCTATCAAAAGGAAGGCTTATCTCTCCGAGTTGAATGCACACATCATAAAGGGGTTTCTGAGAATGCTTCTGCCTAGTTTATAAGTCAAGATATTTCCTTTTCCACCATAGGCCTCAAAGCGCTCCAAATGAACACTTGCAGATTGTACAAAAAGAGTGTTTCAAAACCGCTCTTTCAAAAGAAGTGTTCAACTCTGTGAGTTGGATTCATACTACAAAAAGTAGTTTCACAGAACGCTTCTGTTTAGTTTTTATGGGTAGATATTCCCGTTTCCAACGAAGGCCTGAAAAGGCTCCAAATATCCACTTGCAGATGCTGCAAAAAGACTCTTTCCAAACCTCTCCATAAAAAGGAAGGTTCAACTCTGTGAGTTGAATGCACACATCATAAAGAAGTTTCAAAGAATGCTTCTGTCTAGGTTTTATGTGAAGATATTTCCTTTTCCACCATAGGCCTCAAAGCGCTCCAAATGAACACTTGCAGATTCTACAAAAAGAGTGTTTCAAAAATGCTCTTTCAAAAGAAGTGTTCAACTCGGTAAGTTGGATTCATACTACACAAAGCAGTTTCACAGAACGCTTCTGTTTAGTTTTTATGGGAAGATATTCCCGTTTCCAACGAAGGCCTGAAAGGGCTCCAAATATCCACTTGAAGATGCTGCACAAAAACTCTTTCCAAACAGCTCCATGAAAAGGAAAGCTCAACTCTGTGAGTTGAATGCACACATCATAAAGAAGTTTCAAAGAATGCTTCTGTCTAGGTTTTATGTGAAGATATTTCCTTTTCCACCATAGGCCTCAAAGAGGTCCAAGTGAACACTTGCAGATTCTACACAAAGTGTTTCAAAACTGCTCTTTCAAAAGAAGTGTTCAACTTTGTGAGATGGATTCATACTACACAAAGCAGTTTCACAGAACGCTTCTGTTTAGTTTTTATGTGAAGATATTCCCGTTTCCAACGAAGGTCTGAAAGGGCTCCAAATATCCACTTGCAGATTCTGCAAAAACAGAGTTTCAAAACTGCTCTATCAAAAGGAAGGCTTATCCCTCTGAGTTGAATGCAAACATCATAAAGAGGTTTCTGAGAATGCTTCTGCCTGGTTCATATGTGAAGATACTTCCTTTTGCACTATAGGCCTGAAAGTGTTCCAAATGAACACTTGCAGATTCTACAAAAAGAGTGTTTCATAAGTGCTGTAGCAAAGGAAAGGTTCAACTCTATGAGTTAAACACACACATCACAAAGCAGTTTGTGAGAATGCTTCTGTCCAGTTTTTATGGGAAGATATTCCCGTTTCCAACGAAGGCCTGAAAGGGCTCCAAATATCCACTTGCAGATGCTGCAAAAAGACTCTTTCCAAACTGCTCCATGAAAAGGAAGGTTCAACTCTGTGAGGTGAATGCACACATAATAAAGAAGTTTCAAAGAATGCTTCTGTCTAGGTTTTATGTGAAGATATTTCCTTTTCCATCATAGGCCTCGAAGCGCTCCAAATGAACACTTGCAGATTCTACAAAAAGTGTTTCAAAACTGCTCTTTCAAAAGAAGTGTTGAACTCTGTGAGTTGGATTCATACTTCACAAAGCAGTTTCACATAACGCTTTTGTTTAGTTTTTATGGGAAGATATTCCCGTTTCCAACGAAGGCCTGAAAGAGCTCCAAATATCCACTTGCAGATTCTGCAAAAACAGAGTTTCAAAACTGCTCTATCAAAAAGAAGGCTTATCTCTCCGACTTGAATGCACACATCATAAAGTGGTTTCTGAGAATGCTTCTGCCTGGTTTATAATTGAAGATATTTCCTTCTCCACCATAGGACCCAAAGCGCTCCAAATGAACACTTGCAGAGTCTACAAAAAGAGTGTTTCATAAGTGCTGTAGCAAAGGAAAGGTTCAACACTGTGAGTTAAACACACATCACAAAGCAGTTTCTGAGAATGCTTCTGTCCAGTTTTTATGGGAAGATATTCCCGTTTCTAACAAAGGCCTGAAAGACCTCCAAATATCCACTTGCAGATGCTGCAAAAAGACTCTTTTCAAACCTCTCCATGAAAAGCAAGGTTCAACTCCGTGAGTTGAATGCACACATCATAAAGAAGTTTCAAAGAATGCTTCTGTCTAGTTTTTATGTGAAGATATTTCCTTTTCCACCATAGGCCTCAAAGCGCTCCAAATGAAAACTTGCAGATTCTAGAAAAAGAGTCTTTCAAAACTGCTCTTTCAAAAGAAGTGTTCAACTCTGTGAGTTGGATTCATACTACACAAAGCAGTTTCACAGAATGCTTCTGTTTAGTTTTTATGTTAAGATATTCCCGTTTCCAACGAAGGCCTGAAAGGGCTCCAAATATCCACTTGCAGCTTCTGCAAAAACAGAGTTTCAAAACTGCTCTATCAAAAGGAAGGCTTAACTCTCCGAGTTGAATACACATATCATAAAGAGGTTTCTGACAATGCTTCTACCTGGTTTATAAGTGAAGGTATTTCCTCTTCCACCATAGGCCTCAAAACGATCCAAATGAACAGTTGCAGATTCTATAAAAAGAGTGTTTCAAAACTGCTCTTTCAAATGAAGTGTTCAACTCTGTGAGTTGGATTCATACTACACAAAACAGTTTCACAGAACGCTTCTGTTTAGTTTTTATGGGAAGATATTCCCGTTTCCAACGAAGGCCTGAAACGGCTCCAGATATCCACTTGCAGATTCTGCAAAAACAGAGTTTCAGAACTGCTCTATCAAAAGGAAGGCTTATCTTTCCGAGTTGAATGCACACATCATAAAGAGGTTTCTGAGAATGCATCTGCCTAGTTTATAAGTCAAGATATTTCCTTTTCCACCATAGGCCTCAAAGCGCTCCAAATGAACACTTGCAGATTCTACAAAAAGAGTGTTTCAAAACTGCTCTTTCAAAAGAAGTGTTCAACTCTGTGAGTTGGATTCATACTACACAAAGCAGTTTCACAGAACGCTTCTGTTTAGTTTTTATGGGAAGATATTCCCGTTTCCAACGAAGGCCTGAAATGGCTCCAAATATCCACTTGCAGATGCTGCAAAAAGACTCTTTCCAAACTGCTCCATGAAAAGGAAGGTTTAACTCTGTGAGTTGAATGCACACATCATAAAGAAGTTTAAAAGAATGCTTCTGTCTAGGTTTTATGTGAAGATATTTCCTTTTCCATCATAGGCCTCGAAGTGCTCCAAATGAACACTTGGAAATTCTAAAAAAGTGTTTCAAAACTGCTCTTTCAAAAGAAGTGTTCAACTCTGTGAGTTGGATTCATACTTCACAAAGCAGTTTCACAGAACGCTTCTGTTTAGTTTTTATGGGAAGATATTCCCGTTTCCAACGAAGGCCTGAAAGAGCTCCAAATATCCACTTGCAGATGCTGCAAAAACAGAGTTTCAAAACTGCTCTATCAAAAGGAAGGCTTAACTCTCCGAGATGAATACACACATCATAAAGAGGTTTCTGAGAATACTTCTGCCTGGTTTATAAGTGAAGATATTTCCTCTTCCACCATAGGCCTCAAAACGATCCAAAAGAACACTTGCAGATTCTACAAAAAGAGTGTTTCAAAACTGCTCTTTCAAAGGAAGTGTTCAACTCTGTGACTTGGATTCATACTACACAAAGCAGTTTCACAGGACGCTTCTGTTTAGTTTTTATGGGAAGATCTTCCCGTTTCCAACGAAGGCCAGAAACGGCTCCAAATATCCACTTGCAGATTCTGCAAAAACAGAGTTTCAGAACTGCTCTATCAAAAGGAAGGCTTATCTCTCTGAGTTGAATGCACACATCATAAAGGGGTTTCTGAGAATGCTTCTGCCTAGTTTATAAGTCAAGATATTTCCTTTTCCACCATAGGCCTCAAAGCGCTCCAAATGAACACTTGCAGATTGTACAAAAAGAGTGTTTCAAAACCGCTCTTTCAAAAGAAGTGTTCAACTCTGTGAGTTGGATTCATACTACAAAAAGTAGTTTCACAGAACGCTTCTGTTTAGTTTTTATGGGTAGATATTCCCGTTTCCAACGAAGGCCTGAAAAGGCTCCAAATATCCACTTGCAGATGCTGCAAAAAGACTCTTTCCAAACCTCTCCATAAAAAGGAAGGTTCAACTCTGTGAGTTGAATGCACACATCATAAAGAAGTTTCAAAGAATGCTTCTGTCTAGGTTTTATGTGAAGATATTTCCTTTTCCACCATAGGCCTCAAAGCGCTCCAAATGAACACTTGCAAATTCTACAAAAAGAGTGTTTCAAAAATGCTCTTTCAAAAGAAGTGTTCAACTCTGTAAGTTGGATTCATACTACACAAAGCAGTTTCACAGAACGCTTCTGTTTAGTTTTTATGGGAAGATATTCCCGTTTCCAACGAAGGCCTGAAAGGGCTCCAAATATCCACTTGAAGATGCTGCACAAAAACTCTTTCCAAACTGCTCCATGAAAAGGAAAGCTCAACTCTGTGAGTTGAATGCACACATCATAAAGAAGTTTCAAAGAATGCTTCTGTCAAGGTTTTATGTGAAGATATTTCCTTTTCCACCTTAGGCCTCAAAGAGGTCCAAGTGAACACTTGCAGATTCTACACAAAGTGTTTCAAAACTGCTCTTTCAAAAGAAGTGTTCAACTTTGTGAGATGATTTCATACTACACAAAGCAGTTTCACCGAACGCTTCTGTTTAGTTTTTATGTGAAGATATTCCCGTTTCCAACGAAGGTCTGAAAGGGCTCCAAATATCCACTTGCAGATTCTGCAAAAACAGAGTTTCAAAACTGCTCTATCAAAAGGAAGGCTTATCCCTCTGAGTTGAATGCAAACATCATAAAGAGGTTTCTGAGAATGCTTCTGCCTGGTTCATATGTGAAGATACTTCCTTTTGCACTATAGGCCTCAAAGTGTTCCAAATGAACACTTGCAGATTCTACAAAAAGAGTGTTTCATAAGTGCTGTAGCAAAGGAAAGGTTCAACTCTATGAGTTAAACACACACATCACAAAGCAGTTTGTGAGAATGCTTCTGTCCAGTTTTTATGGGAAGATATTCCCGTTTCCAACGAAGGCCTGAAAGGGCTCCAAATATACACTTGCAGATGCTTCAAAAAGACTCTTTCCAAACCTCTCCATGAAAAGGAAGGTTCAACTCTGTGAGTTGAATGCACACATCATAAAGAAGTTTCAAAGAATGCTTCTGTCTAGGTTTTATGTGAAGATATTTCCTTTTCCACCATAGGCCTCAAAGCGCTCCAAATGAACACTTGCAGATTCTACAAAAAGAGTGTTTCAAAATTGCTCTTTCAAAAGAAGTGTTCAACTCTGTGAGTTGGATTCATACTACACAAAGCAGTTTCACAGAACGGTTCTGTTTAGTTTTTATGGGAAGATATTCCCGTTTCCAACGAAGGCCTGAAAGGGCTCCAAATATCCACTTGCAGATTCTGCAAAAACAGAGTTTCAAAACTGCTCTATCAAAAGGAAGGCTTAACTCTCCGAGTTGAATACACACATCATAAAGAGGTTTCTGAAAATGCTTCTGCCTGGTTTATAAGTGAAGATATTTCCTCTTCCAACATAGGCCTCAAAACGATCCAAATGAACAGTTGCAGATTCTACAAAAAGAGTGTTTCAAAACTGCTCTTTCAAATGAAGTGTTCAACTCTGTGAGTTGGAATCATACTACACAAAGCAGTTTCACAGAACGCTTCTGTTTAGTTTTTATGGGAAGATATTACCGTTTCCAACGAAGGCCTGAAAGGGCTCCAAATATCCACTTGCAGATTCTGCAAAAACAGAGTTTCAAAACTGCTCTATCAAAAGGAAGGCTTACCTCTCTGAGTTGAATGCACACATCATAAAGAGGTTTCTGAGAATGCTTCTGCCTGGTTCATATGTGAAGATATTTCCTTTTGCACCATAGGCCTCAAAGCGCTCCAAATGAACACTTGCAGATTTTACAAAAAGAGTGTTTCATAACTGCTGTAGCAAAGGAAAGGTTCAACTCTGTGGGTTAAACACACACATCACAAAGCAGTTTGTGAGAATGCTTCTGTCCAGTTTTTATGGGAAGATATTCCCGTTTCTAACAAAGTCCTGAAGGAGCTCCAAATATCCACTTGCAGATGCTGCAAAAAGACTCTTTCCAAACCTCTCCATGAAAAGCAAGGTTCAACTCTCTGAGTTGAATGCACACATCATAAGAAGTTTCAAAGAATGCTTCTGTCTAGGTTTTATGTGAAGATAATTCCTTTTCCACCATACGCCTCAAAGCGCTCCAAATGAAAACTTGCAGATTCTACAAAAAGAGTGTTTCAAAACTGCTCTTTCAAAAGAAGTGTTCAACTCTCTGAGTTGAATGAACACATCATAAAGAAGTTTCAAATAATGCTTCTGTCTATGTTTTATGTGAAGATATTTCCTTTTCCACCATAGGCCTCAAAGCGATCCAAATGAACACTTGCAGATTCTACAAAAAGAGTGTTTCAAAACTGCTCTTTCAAAAGAAGTGTTCAACTCTGTGAGTTGGATTCATACTACACAAAGCAGTTTCACAGAACGCTTCTGCTTAGTTTTTATGGGAAGATATTCCCGTTTCCAACGAAGGCCTGAAAGGGCTCCAAATATCCAATTGCAGATGCTGCAAAAAGACTCTTTCCAAACTGCTCCATGAAAAGGAAGGTTCAACACTGTGAGTTGAATGCACACATCATACAGAAGTTTCAAAGAATGCTTCTGTCTAGGTTTTATGTGAAGATATTTCCTTTTCCACCATAGGCCTAAAAGCGCTCCAAATGAACACTTGCAGATTCTACAAAAAGTGTTTCAAAACTGCTCTTTCGAAAGAAGTGTTCAACTTTGTGAGTTGGATTCATACTACACAAAGCAGTTTCACAGAACGCTTCAGTTTAGTTTTTATGGGAAGATATTCCCGTTTCCAACGATGGCCTGAAAGGGCCCCAAATATCCACTTGCAGATTCTGCAAAAACAGAGTTTCAAAATTGCTCTATCAAAAGGAAGGCTTATCTCTCTGAGTTGAATGCACACATCATGAGGAGGTTTCTGAGAATGCTTCTGCCTGGTTCATATGTGAAGATATTTCCTTTTGCACCATAGGCCTCAAATCGCTCCAAATGAACACTTGCAGATTCCACAAAAAGAGTGTTTCATAACGGCTGTAGCAAAGGAAAGGTTCAACTCTGTGAGTTAAACACACACATCACAAAGCAGTTTGTGAGAATGCTTCTGTCCAGTTTTTATAGGAAGATATTCCCGTTTCTAACAAAGGCCTGAAAGAGCTCCAAATATCCACTTGCAGATGCTGCATAAAGACTCTTTCCAAAACTCTCCATGAAAAGCAAGGTTCAACTCTGTGATGTGAATGCACACATCATAAAGAAGTTTCAAAGAATGCTTCTGTCTAGGTTTTATGTGAAGATATTTCCTTTTGCACCATAGGCCTCAAAGCGCTCCAAATGAAAACTTGCAGATTCAACAAAAAGAGTGTTGCAAAACTGTTCTTTCAAAAGAAGTGTTCAACTCTGTGAGTTGGATTCATACTACACAAAGCAGTTTCAAAGAACGCTTCTGCTTAGTTTCTATGGGAAGATATTCCCGTTTCCAACGAAGGCCTGAAAGGGCTCCAAATATCCACTTGCAGATGCTGCAAAAAGACTCTTTCCAAACTGCTCCATGAAAAGGAAGGTTCAAATCTGTGAGTTGAATGCACACATCATAAAGAAGTTTCAAAGAATGCTTCTATCTAGGTTTTATGTGAAGATATTTCCTTTTCCACCATAGGCCTCAAAGCGCTCCAAATGAACACTTGCAGATTCTACAAAAAGAGGGTTTCAAAACTGCTCTTTCAAAAGAAGTGTTCAACTCTGTGAGTTGGATTCATACTACACAAAGCAGTTTCACAGAACGCTTCTGTTTAGTTTTTATGGGAAGATATTTCCCGTTTCCAATGAAGGCCTGAAAGGGCTCCATATATCCACTTGCAGATTCTGCAAAAACAGAGATTCAAAACTGCTCTATCAAAAGGAAGGCTTAACTCTCCGAGTTGAATGCACACATCATAAAGTGGTTTCTGAGAATGCTTCTGCCTGGTTTATAAGTGAAGATATTTCCTCTTCCACCGTATTCCTCAAAACGATCCAAATGAACACTTGCAGATTCTACAAAAAGAGGGTTTCAAAACTGCTCTTTCAAAGGAAGTGTTCAACTCTGTGAGTTGGATTCATACTACACAAAGCAGTTTCACAGAACGCTTCTGTTTAGTTTTTATGGGAAGGTATTCCCGTTTCCAACGAAGGCCTGAAAGGGCTCCAAATATCCACTTGCAGATTCTGCAAAAAGAGAGTTTCAAAACTGCTCTATCAAAAGCAAGGAGTATCTCTCCGAGTTGAATGCAAACATCATAAAGAGGATTCTGAGAATGCTTCTGCCTGGTGTATAAGTGAAGATATTTCCTTTTGCACCATAGGCCTCAAAGCGATCCAAATGAACACTTGCAGATTCTATAAAAAGAGGGTTTCAAAACAGCTCTTTCAAAGGAAATGTTCAACTCTGTGAGTTGGATTCTTACTACACAAAGCAGTTTCACAGAACGCTTCTGTTTAGTTTTTATGGGAAGATATTCCCGTTTCAAAAGAAGGCCTGAAGGGGCTCCAAATATCCACTTTCAGATGCTGCAAAAAGACTCTTTCCAAATTGATCCATGAAAAGGAAAGTTCAACTCTGTGAGTTGAATGCACACATCATAAAGAAGTTTCAAAGAATGCTTCTGTCTAGGTTTTATGTGAAGATATTTCCTTTTCCATCATAGGCCTCAAAGCGCTGCAAATGAACACTTGCAGATTCCACAAAAAGAGGGTTTCAAAACTGCTCTTTCAAAAGAAGTGTTTAACTCTGTGAGTTGGATTCATACTACATAAAGCAGTTTCACAGAACGCTTCTGTTTGGTTTTTATGGGAAGATATTCCCGTTTCCAACGAAGGCCTGAAAGGGCTTCAAATATCCACTTGCAGATTCTGCAAAAACAGAGATTCAAAACTGCTCTATCAAAAGGAAGGCTTAACTCTCCGAGTTGAATGCACACATCATAAAGGGGTTTCTGAGAATGCTTCTGCCTGGTTTATAAGTGAAGATATTTCCTCTTCCACCATAGGCCTCAAAGCGCTCTAAATGAACACTTGCAGATTCTACAAAAAGTGTTTCAAAACTGCTCTTTCAAAATAAGTGTTCAACTTTGTGAGTTGGATTCATACTACACAAAGCAGTTTCACAGAACGCTTCTGTTTGGTTTTTATGGGAAGATATTCCTGTTTCCAACAAAGGCCTGAAAGGGCTCCAAATATCCACTTGCAGAATCTGCAAAAACAGAGTTTCAAAACTGCTCTACCAAAGGGAAGGCTTATCTCTCTGATTTGAATGCACATATCATAAAGAGGTTTCTGAGAATGCCTCTGCCTGGTTTATAAGTCAAGATATTTCCTTTTCCATCATAGGCCTCAAAGCGCTCCAATGAACAGGTGCAGATTCTACAAAAAGAGTGTTTCAAAACTGCTCTTTCAAAAGAAGTGTTCAACTTTGTGAGTTGGATTCATACTACACAAAGCAGTTTCACAGAACGCTTCTGTTTAGTTTTTATGGGAAGATATCCCCGTTTCCAACGAAGGCCTGAAAGGGCTCCAAACATCCACTTGCAGATTCTGCAAAAACAGAGTTTCAAAACTGCTCTATCAAAAGGAAGGCTTATCTCTCTGAGTTGAATGCACACATCATAAAGAGGTTTCTGAGAATGCTTCTGCCTGGTTCATATGTGAAGATATTTCCTTTTTCACCATAGGCCTCAAAGCGCTCCAAATGAACACTTGCAAATTCTACAAAAAGAGTGTTTCATAACTGCTCTAGCAAAGGAAAGGTTCAACTATGTGAGTTAAACACACACATCACAAAGCAGTTTGTGAGAATTCTCCTGTCCAGTTTCTATGGGAAGATATTCCCGTTTCTAACAAAGGCCCGAAAGAGCTCCAAACATCCACTTGCAGATGCTGCAAAAAGACTCTTTCCAAACCTCTCCATGAAAAGGAAGGTTGAACTCTGTGAGTTGAATGCACACATCATAAAGAAGTTTCAAAGAATGCTTCTGTCTTGGTTTTATGTGAAGATATTTCCTTTTCCACCATAGACCTCAAAGCGCTCCAAATGAAAACTTGCAGATTCTACAAAAAGAGTGTTTCAAAACTGCTCTTTCAAAAGAAGTGTTCAACTCTGTGAGTTGGATTCATACTACACAAAGCAGTTTCACAGAACGCTTCTGTTTAGTTTTTATGGGAAGATATTCCCTTTTCCAACGAAGGCCTGAAAGGGCTCCAAATATCCACTTGCAGATGCTGCAATAACAGAGTTTCAAAACTGCTCTATCAAAAGGAAGGCTTCTCTCTCCGAGTTGAATGCAGACATCATAAACAGGTTTCTGAGAATGCTTCTGCCTGGTTTAAGTGAAGATATTTCCTTTTCCAACATAGGCCTCAAAGCGCTCCAAACGAACACTTGCAGATTCTAGAAAAAGAGTGTTTCAAAACTGCTCTTTCAAAACAAGTGTTCAACTCTGTGAGTTGGATTCATACTACACAAAGCAGTTTCACAGAACGCTTCTGTGTAGTTTTTATGGGAAGATATTCCCGTTTCCAACGAAGGCCTGAAAGGGCTCCAAATATCCACTTGCAGATGCTGCAAAAAGACTCTTTCCAAACTGCTCCATGAAAAGGAAGGTTCAACTCTGTGAGTTGAATGCACACATCATAAAGAAGTTTCAAAGAATGCTTCTGTCTAGGTTTTATGTGAAGATATTTCCTTTTCCACCGTAGGCCTCAAAGTGCTCCAAATGAACACTTGCAGATTCTACAAAAAGAGTGTTTCAAAACTGCTCTTTCAAAAGAAGTGTTCAACTCTGTGAGTTGGATTCATACTACACAAAGCATTTTCACAGAACGCTTCTGTTTAGTTTTTATGGGAAGAAATTCCCGTTTCCAACGAAGGCCTGAAAGGGCTCCAAATATCCACTTGCAGATGCTACAAAAAGACTCTTTCCAAACTGCTCCATGAAAAGGAAGGTTCAACTCTGTGAGTTGAATGCACACATCATAAAGAAGTTTCAAAGAATGCTTCTGTCTAGGTTTTATGTGAAGACATTTCCTTTTCCACCGTAGGCCTCAAAGTGCTCCAAATGAACACTTGCAGATTCTACAAAAAGAGTGTTTCAAAACTGCTCTTTCAAAAGAAGTGTTCAACTCTGTGAGTTGGATTCATACTACACAAAGCAGTTTCACAGAACGCTTCTGTTTAGTTTTTATGGGAAGATATTCCCGTTTCCAACGAAGGCCTGAAAGGGCTCCAAATATCCACTTGCAGATGCTGCAAAAACAGAGTTTCAAAACTGCTCTATCAAAAGGAAGGCTTCTCTCTCCGAGTTGAATGCACACATCATAAAGATGTTTCTGAGAATGCTTCTGCCTGGTTTATAAGTGAAGATATATCCTTTTCCACAATAGGCCTCAATGCGCTCCAAATGAACACTTGCAGATTCTACAAAAAGAGTGTTTCAAAACTGCTCTTTCAAAAGAAGTGCTCAACTCTGTGAGTTGGATTCATACTACACAAGTCAGTTTCACAGAACGCTTCTGTTTAGTTTTTATGGGAAGATATCCCCGTTTCCAACGAAGGCCTGAAAGGGCTCCAAACATCCACTTGCAGATTCTGCAAAAACAGAGTTTCAAAACTGCTCTATCAAAAGGAAGGCTTATCTCTCTGAGTTGAATGCACACATCATAAAGAGGTTTCTGAGAATGCTTCTGCCTGGTTCATATGTGAAGATATTTCCTTTTTCACCATAGGCCTCAAAGCGCACCAAATGAACACTTGCAAATTCTACAAAAAGAGTGTTTCATAACTGCTCTAGCAAAGGAAAGGTTCAACTATGTGAATTAAACACACACATCACAAAGCAGTTTCTGAGAATGCTCCTGTCCATGTTCTATGGGAAGATATTCCCGTTTCTAACAAAGGCCTGAAAGAGCTCCAAATATCCACTTGCAGATGCTGCAAAAAGACTCTTTCCAATCCTCTCCATGAAAAGGAAGGTTGAACTCTGTGAGTTGAATGCACACATCATAAAGAAGTTTCAAAGAATGCTTCTGTCTAGGTTTCATGTGAAGATATTTCCTTTTCCACCATAGACTTCAAAGCGCTCCAAATGAAAACTTGCAGATTCTACAAAAAGAGTGTTTCAAAACTGCTCTTTCAAAAGAAGTGTTCAACTCTGTGAGTTGGATTCATACTACACAAAGCAGTTTCACAGAACGCTTCTGTTTAGTTTTTATGGGAAGATATTCCCTTTTCCCACGAAGGCCTGAAAGGGCTCCAAATATCCACTTGCAGATGCTGCAATAACAGAGTTTCAAAACTGCTCTATCAAAAGGAAGGCTTCTCTCTCCGAGTTGAATGCAGACATCATAAAGAGGTTTCTGAGAATGCTTCTGCCTGGTTTAAGTGAAGATATTTCCTTTTCCAACATAGGCCTCAAAGCCTCCAAACGAACACTTGCAGATTCTAGAAAAAGAGTGTTTCAAAACTGCTCTTTCAAAACAAGTGTTCAACTCTGTGAGTTGGATTCATACTACACAAAGCAGTTTCACATAACGCTTCTGTGTAGTTTTTATGGGAAGATATTCCCGTTTCCAACGAAGGCCTGAAAGGGCTCCAAATATCCACTTGCAGATGCTGCAAAAAGACTCTTTCCAAACTGCTCCATGAAAAGGAAGGTTCAACTCTGTGAGTTGAAGGAACACATCATAAAGAAGTTTCAAAGAATGCTTCTGTCTAGGTTTTATGTGAAGATATTTCCTTTTCCACCATAGGCCTCAATGTGCTCCAAATGAACACTTGCAGATTCTACAAAAAGAGTGTTTCAAAACTCCTCTTTCAAAAGAAGTGTTCAACTCTGTGAGTTGGATTCATACTACACAAAGCAGTTTCACAGAACGCTTCTGTTTAGTTTTTATTGGAAGATATTCCCGTTTCCAACGAAGGCCTGAAAGGGCTCCAAATATCCACTTGCAGATGCTGCAAAAAGACTCTTTCCAAACTGCTCCATGAAAAGGAAGGTTCAACTCTGTGAGTTGAATGCACACATCATAAAGAAGTTTCAAAGAATGCTTCTGTCTAGGTTTTATGTGAAGATATTTCCTTTTCCACCATAGGCCTCAAAGTGCTCCAAATGAACACTTGCAGATTCTACAAAAAGAGTGTTTCAAAACTGCTCTTTCAAAAGAAGTGTTCAACTCTGTGAGTTGGATTCATACTACACAAAGCAGTTTCACAGAACGCTTCTGTTTAGTTTTTATGGGAAGATATTCCCGTTTCCAACGAAGGCCTGAAAGGGCTCCCAATATCCACTTGCAGATGCTGCAAAAACAGTGTTTCAAAACTGCTCTATCAAAAGGAAGGCTTCTCTCTCCGAGTTGAATGCACACATCATAAAGAGGTTTCTGAGAATGCTTCTGCCTGGTTTATAAGTGAAGATATTTCCTTTTCCACAATAGGCCTCAATGTGCTCCAAATGAACACTTGCAGATTCTAAAAAAGAGTGTTTCAAAACTGCTCTTTCAAAAGAAGTGTTCAACTCTGTGAGTTGGATTCATACTACACAAAGCAGTTTCACAGAACGCTTCTGTTTAGTTTTTATGGGAAGATATTCCCGTTTCCAACGAAGGCCTGAAAGGCTCCAAATATCCACTTGCAGATGCTGCAAAAAGAGTCTTTCCAAACTGCTCCGTGAAAAGGAAGGTTCAACTCTGTGAGGTGAAGGCACACATCATAAAGAAGTTTCAAAGAATGCTTCTGTCTAGGTTTTATTTGAAGATATTTCCTTTTGCACCATAGGCCTCAAAGCGCTCCAAATGAACACTTGCAGATTCTACAAAAAGAGTGTTTCAAAACTGCTCTTTCTAAAGAAGTGTTCAACTCTGTGAGTTGGATTCATACTACACAAAGCAGTTTCACAGAACGCTTCTGTTTAGTTTTTATGGGAAGATATTCCCGTTTCCAACGAAAGCCTGAAAGGGCTCCAACTATCCACTTGCAGATTCTGCAAAAACAGAGTTTCAAAACTGCTCTATCAAAAGGAAGGCTTATCTCTCTGTGTTGAATGCACACATCATAAAGTGGTTTCTGAGAATGCTTCTGCCTTGTTCATATGTGAAGATATTTCAATTTCCACCATAGGCCTCAAATCGCTCCAAATGAACGCTTGCAAATTCTACAAAAAGAGTGTTTCATAACTGCTCTAGCAAAGGAAAGGTTCAACTATGTGAGTTAAACACACACATCACAAAGCAGTTTGTGAGAATGCTTCTGTCCAGTTTTTATGGGAAGATATTCCCGTTTCTAACAAAGGCCTGAAAGAGCTCCAAATATCCACTTGCAGATGCTGCAAAAAGACTCTTTCCAATCCGCTCCATGAAAAGGAAGGTTCAACTCTGTGAGTTGAATGCACACATCATAAAGAAGTTTCAAAGAATGCTTCTGTCTAGGTTTTATGTGAAGATATTTCCTTTTCCACCATAGGCCTCAAAGCGCTCCAAATGAACACTTGCAGATTCTACAAAAAGAGTGTTTCAAAACTACTCTTTCAAAAGAAGTGTTCAACTCTGTGAGTTGGATTCGTACTACACAAAGCAGTTTCACAGAACGCTTCTGCTTAGTTTTTATGGGAAGATATTCCCGTTTCCAACGAAGGCCTGTAAGGGCTCCAAATATCCACTTGCAGATGCTGCAATAACAGAGTTTCAAAACTGCTCTATCAAAAGGAAGGCTTCTCTCTCCGAGTTGAATGCACACATCATAAAGAGGTTTACGAGAATGATTCTGCCCGGTTTATAAGTGAAGATATTTCCTTTTCCACAATAGGCCTCAATGCGCTCCAAACGAACACTTGCAGATTTTACAAAAAGAGTGTTTCAAAACTGCTCTTTCAAAAGAAGTGTTCAACTCTGTGAGTTGGATTCATACTACACAAAGCAGTTTCACAGAACGCTTCCGTTTAGTTTTTATGGGAAGATATTCCCGTTTCCAACGAAGGCCTGATAGGGCTCCAAATATCCACTTGCAGATGCTACAAAAAGACTCTTTCCAAACTACTCCTTGAAAAGGAAGGTTCAACTCTGTGAGTTGAAGGCACACATCATAAAGAAGTTTCAAAGAATGCTTCTGTCTAGGTTTTATGTGAAGATATTTCCTTTTCCACCATAGGCCTCAAAGCGCTCCAAATGAACACTTGCAGATTCTACAAAAAGAGTGTTTCAAAACTGCTCTTTCAAAAGAAGTGTTCAACTCTGTGAGTTGGATTCACACTACACAAAGCCGTTTCACAGAACGCTTCTGTTTAGTTTTTATGGGAATATATTCCCGTTTCCAATGAAGGCCTGAAAGGGCTCCAAACATCCACTTGCAGATGCTGCAAAAACAGAGTTTCAAAACTGCTCTATCAAAAGGAAGGCTTATCTCTCTGAGTTGAATGCACACATCATAAAGAGGTTTCTGAGAATGCTTCTGCCTGGTTCATATGTGAAGATATTTCCTTTTGCACCATAGGCCTCAAAGCGCTCCAAATGAACACTTGCAGATTTTACAAAAAGAGTGTTTCATAACTGCTGTAGCAAAGGAAAGGTTCAACTCTGTGGGTTAAACACACACATCACAAAGCAGTTTGTGAGAATGCTTCTGTCCAGTTTTTATGGGAAGATATTCCCGTTTCTAACAAAGTCCTGAAGGAGCTCCAAATATCCACTTGCAGATGCTGCAAAAAGACTCTTTCCAAACCTCTCCATGAAAAGCAAGGTTCAACTCTCTGAGTTGAATGCACACATCATAAGAAGTTTCAAAGAATGCTTCTGTCTAGGTTTTATGTGAAGATAATTCCTTTTCCACCATACGCCTCAAAGCGCTCCAAATGAAAACTTGCAGATTCTACAAAAAGAGTGTTTCAAAACTGCTCTTTCAAAAGAAGTGTTCAACTCTCTGAGTTGAATGAACACATCATAAAGAAGTTTCAAATAATGCTTCTGTCTATGTTTTATGTGAAGATATTTCCTTTTCCACAATAGGCCTCAAAGCGATCCAAATGAACACTTGCAGATTCTACAAAAAGAGTGTTTCAAAACTGCTCTTTCAAAAGAAGTGTTCAACTCTGTGAGTTGGATTCATACTACACAAAGCAGTTTCACAGAACGCTTCTGCTTAGTTTTTATGGGAAGATATTCCCGTTTCCAACGAAGGCCTGAAAGGGCTCCAAATATCCAATTGCAGATGCTGCAAAAAGACTCTTTCCAAACTGCTCCATGAAAAGGAAGGTTCAACACTGTGAGTTGAATGCACACATCATACAGAAGTTTCAAAGAATGCTTCTGTCTAGGTTTTATGTGAAGATATTTCCTTTTCCACCATAGGCCTAAAAGCGCTCCAAATGAACACTTGCAGATTCTACAAAAAGTGTTTCAAAACTGCTCTTTCGAAAGAAGTGTTCAACTTTGTGAGTTGGATTCATACTACACAAAGCAGTTTCACAGAACGCTTCAGTTTAGTTTTTATGGGAAGATATTCCCGTTTCCAACGATGGCCTGAAAGGGCCCCAAATATCCACTTGCAGATTCTGCAAAAACAGAGTTTCAAAATTGCTCTATCAAAAGGAAGGCTTATCTCTCTGAGTTGAATGCACACATCATGAGGAGGTTTCTGAGAATGCTTCTGCCTGGTTCATATGTGAAGATATTTCCTTTTGCACCATAGGCCTCAAATCGCTCCAAATGAACACTTGCAGATTCCACAAAAAGAGTGTTTCATAACGGCTGTAGCAAAGGAAAGGTTCAACTCTGTGAGTTAAACACACACATCACAAAGCAGTTTGTGAGAATGCTTCTGTCCAGTTTTTATAGGAAGATATTCCCGTTTCTAACAAAGGCCTGAAAGAGCTCCAAATATCCACTTGCAGATGCTGCATAAAGACTCTTTCCAAAACTCTCCATGAAAAGCAAGGTTCAACTCTGTGATGTGAATGCACACATCATAAAGAAGTTTCAAAGAATGCTTCTGTCTAGGTTTTATGTGAAGATATTTCCTTTTGCACCATAGGCCTCAAAGCGCTCCAAATGAAAACTTGCAGATTCAACAAAAAGAGTGTTGCAAAACTGTTCTTTCAAAAGAAGTGTTCAACTCTGTGTGTTGGATTCATACTACACAAAGCAGTTTCAAAGAACGCTTCTGCTTAGTTTCTATGGGAAGATATTCCCGTTTCCAACGAAGGCCTGAAAGGGCTCCAAATATCCACTTGCAGATGCTGCAAAAAGACTCTTTCCAAACTGCTCCATGAAAAGGAAGGTTCAAATCTGTGAGTTGAATGCACACATCATAAAGAAGTTTCAAAGAATGCTTCTATCTAGGTTTTATGTGAAGATATTTCCTTTTCCACCATAGGCCTCAAAGCGCTCCAAATGAACACTTGCAGATTCTACAAAAAGAGGGTTTCAAAACTGCTCTTTCAAAAGAAGTGTTCAACTCTGTGAGTTGGATTCATACTACACAAAGCAGTTTCACAGAACGCTTCTGTTGAGTTTTTATGGGAAGATATTTCCCGTTTCCAATGAAGGCCTGAAAGGGCTCCATATATCCACTTGCAGATTCTGCAAAAACAGAGATTCAAAACTGCTCTATCAAAAGGAAGGCTTAACTCTCCGAGTTGAATGCACACATCATAAAGTGGTTTCTGAGAATGCTTCTGCCTGGTTTATAAGTGAAGATATTTCCTCTTCCACCGTATTCCTCAAAACGATCCAAATGAACACTTGCAGATTCTACAAAAAGAGGGTTTCAAAACTGCTCTTTCAAAGGAAGTGTTCAACTCTGTGAGTTGGATTCATACTACACAAAGCAGTTTCACAGAACGCTTCTGTTTAGTTTTTATGGGAAGGTATTCCCGTTTCCAACGAAGGCCTGAAAGGGCTCCAAATATCCACTTGCAGATTCTGCAAAAACAGAGTTTCAAAACTGCTCTATCAAAAGCAAGGAGTATCTCTCCGAGTTGAATGCAAACATCATAAAGAGGATTCTGAGAATGCTTCTGCCTGGTGTATAAGTGAAGATATTTCCTTTTGCACCATAGGCCTCAAAGCGATCCAAATGAACACTTGCAGATTCTATAAAAAGAGGGTTTCAAAACAGCTCTTTCAAAGGAAGTGTTCAACTCTGTGAGTTGGATTCTTACTACACAAAGCAGTTTCACAGAACGCTTCTGTTTAGTTTTTATGGGAAGATATTCCCGTTTCAAAAGAAGGCCTGAAGGGGCTCCAAATATCCACTTTCAGATGCTGCAAAAAGACTCTTTCCAAATTGATCCATGAAAAGGAAAGTTCAACTCTGTGAGTTGAATGCACACATCATAAAGAAGTTTCAAAGAATGCTTCTGTCTAGGTTTTATGTGAAGATATTTCCTTTTCCATCATAGGCCTCAAAGCGCTCCAAATGAACACTTGCAGATTCCACAAAAAGAGGGTTTCAAAACTGCTCTTTCAAAAGAAGTGTTTAACTCTGTGAGTTGGATTCATACTACATAAAGCAGTTTCACAGAACGCTTCTGTTTGGTTTTTATGGGAAGATATTCCCGTTTCCAACGAAGGCCTGAAAGGGCTTCAAATATCCACTTGCAGATTCTGCAAAAACAGAGATTCAAAACTGCTCTATCAAAAGGAAGGCTTAACTCTCCGAGTTGAATGCACACATCATAAAGGGGTTTCTGAGAATGCTTCTGCCTGGTTTATAAGTGAAGATATTTCCTCTTCCACCATAGGCCTCAAAACGATCCAAATGAACACTTGCAGATTCTACAAAAAGAGTGTTTCAAAACTGCTCTTTCAAAGGAAGTGTTCAACTCTGTGATTTGGATTCATACTACACAAAGCAGTTTCACAGAACGCTTCTGTTTAGTTTTTATGGGAAGATATTCCCGTTTCCAACGAAGGCCTGAAACGGCTCCAAATATCCACTTGCAGATTCTGCAAAAACAGAGTTTCAGAACTGCTCTATCAAAAGGTAGGCTTATCTCTCCGAGTTGAATGCACACAACATAAAGGGGTTTCTGAGAATGCTTCTGCCTTGTTTATAAGTCAAGATATTTCCTTTTCCACCATAGGCCTCAAAGCGCTCTAAATGAACACTTGCAGATTCTACAAAAAGTGTTTCAAAACTGCTCTTTCAAAATAAGTGTTCAACTTTGTGAGTTGGATTCATACTACACAAAGCAGTTTCACAGAACGCTTCTGTTTGGTTTTTATGGGAAGATATTCCTGTTTCCAACAAAGGCCTGAAAGGGCTCCAAATATCCACTTGCAGAATCTGCAAAAACAGAGTTTCAAAACTGCTCTATCAAAGGGAAGGCTTATCTCTCTGATTTGAATGCACATATCATAAAGAGGTTTCTGAGAATGCCTCTGCCTGGTTTATAAGTCAAGATATTTCCTTTTCCATCATAGGCCTCAAAGCGCTCCAATGAACAGGTGCAGATTCTACAAAAAGAGTGTTTCAAAACTGCTCTTTCAAAAGAAGTGTTCAACTTTGTGAGTTGGATTCATACTACACAAAGCAGTTTCACAGAACGCTTCTGTTTAGTTTTTATGGGAATACATTCCCGTTTCCAACGAAGGCCTGAAAGGGCTCCAAATATCCACTGGCAGATTCTTCAAAAAGAGAGATTCAAAACTGCTCTATCAAAAGGAAGGCTTAACACTCCGAGTTGAAAGCACACATCATAAAGAGGTTTCTGAGAATGTTTCTGCCTGGTTTATAAGTGAAGATATTTCCTTTTGCACCATAGGCCTCAAAGCGATCCAAATGAACACTTGCAGATTATACAAAAAGAGTGTTTCAAAACTGCACTTTCAAAGGAAGTGTTCAACTCTGTGAGTTGGATTCATACTACACAAAGCAGTTTCACAGAACGCTTCCGTTTAGTTTTTATGGGAAGATATTCCCGTTTCCAACGAAGGCCTGAAAGGGCTCCAAATATCCACTTGCAGATTCTGCAAAAACAGAGATTCAAAACTGCTCTATCAAAAGGAAGGCTTAACTCTCCGAGTTGAATGCACACATCATAAAGAGGTTTCCGAGAATGCTTCTGCCTGGTTTATAAGTGAAGATATTTCCTCTTCCACCATAGGCCTCAAAACGATCCAAATGAACACTTGCAGATTCTACAAAAAGAGTGTTTCAAAACTGCTCTTTCAAAGGAAGTGTTCAGCTCTGTGAGTTGGATTCATACTACACAAAGCAGTTTCACAGAACGCTTCTGTTTAGTTTTTATGGGAAGATATTCCCGTTTCCAACGAAGGCCTGAAACGGCTCCAAATATCCACTTGCAGATTCTGCAAAAACAGAGTTTCAGAAATGCTCTATGAAAAGGAAGGCTTATCTCTCCGAGTTCAATGCACACAACATAAAGAGGTTTCTGAGAATGCTTCTGCCTAGTTTATAAGTCAAGATATTTCCTTTTCTCCATAGGCCTCAAAGCGCTCCAAATGAACACATGCAGATTCTACAAAAAGTGTTTCAAAACTGTTCTTTCAAAAGAAGTGTTCACCTTTGTGAGTTGGATTCATACTACACAAAGCAGTTTCACAGAACGCTTCTGTTTAGTTTTTATGGGAAGATATTCCCGTTTCCAACGAAGGCCTGAAAGGGCTCCAAATATCCACTTGCAGATTCTGCAAAAACAGAGTTTAAAAACTGCTCTATCAAAAGGAAGGCTTACCTCTCTGAGTTGAATGCACACATCATAAAGAGGTTTCTGAGAATGCTTCTGCCTGGTTCATATGTGAAGATATTTCCTTTTGCACCATAGGCCTCAAAGCGCTCCAAATGAACACTTGCAGATTCTACAAAAAGAGTGTTTCATAACTGCTGTAGCAAAGGAAAGGTTCAACTCTGTGAGTTAAACACACACATCACAAAGCAGTTTGTGAGAATGCTTCTGTCCAGTTTTTATGGGAAGATATTCCCGTTTCTAACAAAGTCCTGAGGGAGCTCAAAATATCCACATGCAGATGCTGCAAAAAGACTCTTTCCAAACCTCTCCATGAAAAGCAAGGTTCAACTCTCTGAGTTGAATGCACACATCATAAGAAGTTTCAAAGAATGCTTCTGTCTAGGTTTTATGTGAAGATAATTTATTTTCCACCATACGCCTCAAAGCGCTCCAAATGAAAATTTGCAGATTCTACAAAAAGAGTGTTTCAAAACTGCTCTTTCAAAAGAAGTGTTCAACTCTCTGAGTTGAATGCACACATCATAAAGAAGTTTCAAATAATGCTTCTGTCTATGTTTTATGTGAATATATTTCCTTTTCCACCATAGGCCTCAAAGCGATTCAAATGAACACTTGCACATTCTACAAAAAGAGTGTTTCAAAACTGCTCTTTCAAAAGAAGTGTTCAACTCTGTGAGTTGGATTCATACTACACAAAGCAGTTTCACAGAACGCTTCTGCTTAGTTTTTATGGGAAGATATTCCCGTTTCCAACGAAGACCTGAAAGGGCTCCAAATATCCAATTTCAGATGCTGCAAAAAGACTCTTTCCAAACTGCTCCATGAAAAGGAAGGTTCAACTCTGTGAGTTGAATGCACACATCATAAAGAAGTTTCAAAGAATGCTTCTGTCTAGGTTTTATGTGAAGATATTTCCTTTTCCACCATAGGCCTCAAAGCGCTCCAAATGAACACTTGCAGATTCTACAAAAAGTGTTTCAAAACTGCTCTTTCGAAAGAAGTGTTCAACCTTGTGAGTTGGATTCATACTACACAAAGCAGTTTCACAGAACGCTTCAGTTTAGTTTTTATGGGGAGATATTCCCGTTTCCAACGATGGCCTGAAAGGGCTCCAAATAACCACTTGCAGATTCTGCAAAAACAGAGTTTCAAAATTGCTCTATCAAAAGGAAGGCTTATCTCTCTGAGTTGAATGCACACATCATGAGGAGGTTTCTGAGAATGCTTCTGCCTGGCTCATATGTGAAGATATTTCCTTTTGCACCATAGGCCTCAAATCGCTCCAAATGAACACTTGCAGATTCCACAAAAAGAGTGTTTCATAACGGCTGTAGCAAAGGAAAGGTTCAACTCTGTGAGTTAAACACACACATCAAAAAGCAGTTTGTGAGAATGCTTCTGTCCAGTTTTTATGGGAAGATAATCCCGTTTCTAACAAAGGCCTGAAAGAGCTCCAAATATCCACTTGCAGATGCTGCAAAAAGACTCTTTCCAAACCTCTCCATGAAAAGCAAAGTTCAACTCTGTGAGGTGAAGGCACACATCATAAAGAAGTTTCAAAGAATGCTTCTGTCTAGGTTTTATGTGAAGATATTTCCTTTTCCACCATAGGCCTCAAAGCGCTCCAAATGAACACTTGCAGATTCTACAAAAAGAGGGTTTCAAAACTGCTCTTTCAAAAGAAGTGTTCAACTCTGTGAGTTGGATTCATACTACACAAAGCAGTTTCACAGAACGCTTCTGTTTAGTTTTTATGGGAAGATATTTCCCGTTTCCAACGAAGGCCTGAAAGGGCTCCATATATCCACTTGCAGATTCTGCAAAAACGGAGATTCAAAACTGCTCTATCAAAAGGAAGGCTTAACTCTCCGAGTTGAATGCACACATCATAAAGAGGTTTCTGAGAATGCTTCTGCCTGGTTTATAAGTGAAGATATTTCCTCTTCCACCGTAGGCCTCAAAACGATCCAAATGAACACTTGCAGATTCTACAAAAAGAGTGCTTCAAAACTGCTCTTTCGAAGGAAGTGTTCAACTCTGTGAGTTGGATTCATACTACACAAAGCAGTTTCACAGAACGCTTCTGTTTAGTTTTTATGGGAAGGTATTCCCGTTTCCAGCGAAGGCCTGAAACGGCTCCAAATATCCACTTGCAGATTCTGCAAAAACAGAGTTTCAGAACTGCTCTATCAAAAGGAAGGCTTATCTCTCCGAGTTGAATGCACACATCATAAAGAGGTTTCTGAGAATGCTTCTGCCTAGTTTATAAGTCAAGATATTTCCTTTTCCACCATAGGCCTCAAAGCGCTCCAAATGAACACTTGCAGATTCTACAAAAAGAGTGTTTCAAAACTGCTCTTTCAAAAGAAGTGTTCAACCCTGTGAGTTGGATTCATACTACACAAAGCGGTTTCACAGAAGGCTTCTGTTTAGTTTTTATGGGAAGATATTCCCGTTTCCAACGAAGGCCTGAAAGGGCTCCAAATATCCACTTGCAGATACTGCAAAAAGACTCTTTCCAAACTGCTCCATGAAAAGGAAGGTTCAACTCTGTGAGTTGAATGCACACATCATAAAGGTGTTGCTAAGAATGCTTCTGTCTAGGTTGTACGTGAAGATATTTCCTTTTCCACCATAGGCATCAAAGCGCTACAAATGAACACTTGCAGATTCTACAAAAAGTGTTTCAAAACTGCTCTTTCGAAAGAAGTGTTCAACTTTGTGAGTTGAATTCATACTACACAAAGCAGTTTCACAGAACGCTTCTGTTTAGTTTTTATGGGAAGATATTCCTGTTTCCAACGATGGCCTGAAAGGGCTCCAAATATCCCCTTGCAGATACTGCAAAAACAGAGTTTCAAAATTGCTCTATCAAAAGGAAGGCTTATCTCTCTGAGTTGAATGCACACATCATGAGGAGGTTTCTGAGAATGCTTCTGCCTGGTTCATATGTGAAGATATTACGTTTTGCACCATAGGCCTCAAAGCGCTCCAAATGAACACTTGCAGATTCCACAAAAAGAGTGTTTCATAACGGCTGTAGCAAAGGAAAGATTCAACTCTGTGAGTTAAACACACACATCACAAAGCAGTTTGTGAGAATGTTTCTGTCCTGTTTTTATAGGAACATATTCCCGTTTCTAACAAAGGCCTGAAAGAGCTCCAAATATCCACTTGCAGATGCTTCAAAAAGACTCTTTCCAAAACTCTCCATGAAAAGCAAGGTTCATCTCTGTGAGGTGAATGCACACATCATAAAGAAGCTTCAAAGAATGCTTCTGTCTAGGTTTTATGTGAAGATATTTCCTTTTGTACCATAGGCCTCAAAGCGCTCCAAATGAAAACTTGCAGATTCTACAAAAAGAGTGTTTCAAAACTGCTCTTTCAAAAGAAGTGTTCAACTCTGTCAGTTGGATTTATACTACACAAAGCAGTTTCACAGAACGCTTCTGTTTAGTTTTTATGCGAAGATATTCCCGTTTCCAACGAAGGCCTGAAAGGGCTCCAAATATCCACTTGCAGATGCTGCAAAAACAGAGTTTCAAAACTGCTCTATGAAAAGGAAGGCTTCTCTCTCCGAGTTGAATGCAGACATCATAAAGAGGTTTCTGAGAATGCTTCTGCCTGGTTTAAGTGAAGATATTTCCTTTTCCACCATAGGCCACAAAGCGCTCCAAACGAACACTTGCAGATTCTACAAAAAGAGTGTTTCAAAACTGCTCTTTCAAAACAAGTGTTCAACTCTGTGAGTTGGATTCATACTACACAAAGCAGTTTCACAGAACGCTTCTGTTTAGTTTTTATGGGAAGATATTCCCGTTTCCAACGAAGGCCTGAAAGGGCTCCAAATATCCACTTGCAGATGCTGCAAAAACAGAGTTTCAAAACTGCTCTATCAAAAGGAAGGCTTCTCTCTCCGAGTTGAATGCGCACATCATAAAGAAGTTTCTGAGAATGCTTCTGCCTGGTTTATAAGTGAAGATATATCCTTTTCCACAATAGGCCTCAATGCGCTCCAAATGAACACTTGCAGATTCTACAAAAAGAGTGTTTCAAAACTGCTCTTTCAAAAGAAGTGTTCAAATCTGTGAGTTGGATTCATACTACACAAGTCAGTCTCACAGAACGCTTCTGTTTAGTTTTTATGGGAAGATATCCCCGTTTCCAACGAAGGCCTGAAAGGGCTCCAAACATCCACTTGCAGATTCTGCAAAAACAGAGTTTCAAAACTGCTCTATCAAAAGGAAGGCTTATCTCTCTGAGTTGAATGCACACATCATAAAGAGGTTTCTGAGAATGCTTCTGCCTGGTTCATATGTGAAGATATTTCCTTTTTCACCATAGGCCTCAAAGCGCTCCAAATGAACACTTGCAAATTCTACAAAAAGAGTGTTTCATAACTGCTCTAGCAAAGGAAAGGTTCAACTATGTGAGTTAAACACACACATCACAAAGCAGTTTGTGAGAA
Organism: Pongo abelii; assembly: GCF_028885655.2. Taxonomy (NCBI): domain Eukaryota; kingdom Metazoa; phylum Chordata; class Mammalia; order Primates; family Hominidae; genus Pongo; species Pongo abelii. The sequence continues at coordinate 32,156,360 of NC_072005.2, read as the reverse complement.
TTCTCCTGTCCAGTTTCTATGGGAAGATATTCCCGTTTCTAACAAAGGCCCGAAAGAGCTCCAAACATCCACTTGCAGATGCTGCAAAAAGACTCTTTCCAAACCTCTCCATGAAAAGGAAGGTTGAACTCTGTGAGTTGAATGCACACATCATAAAGAAGTTTCAAAGAATGCTTCTGTCTTGGTTTTATGTGAAGATATTTCCTTTTCCACCATAGACCTCAAAGCGCTCCAAATGAAAACTTGCAGATTCTACAAAAAGAGTGTTTCAAAACTGCTCTTTCAAAAGAAGTGTTCAACTCTGTGAGTTGGATTCATACTACACAAAGCAGTTTCACAGAACGCTTCTGTTTAGTTTTTATGGGAAGATATTCCCTTTTCCAACGAAGGCCTGAAAGGGCTCCAAATATCCACTTGCAGATGCTGCAATAACAGAGTTTCAAAACTGCTCTATCAAAAGGAAGGCTTCTCTCTCCGAGTTGAATGCAGACATCATAAAGAGGTTTCTGAGAATGCTTCTGCCTGGTTTAAGTGAAGATATTTCCTTTTCCAACATAGGCCTCAAAGCGCTCCAAACGAACACTTGCAGATTCTAGAAAAAGAGTGTTTCAAAACTGCTCTTTCAAAACAAGTGTTCAACTCTGTGAGTTGGATTCATACTACACAAAGCAGTTTCACAGAACGCTTCTGTGTAGTTTTTATGGGAAGATATTCCCGTTTCCAACGAAGGCCTGAAAGGGCTGCAAATATCCACTTGCAGATGCTGCAAAAAGACTCTTTCCAAACTGCTCCATGAAAAGGAAGGTTCAACTCTGTGAGTTGAATGCACACATCATAAAGAAGTTTCAAAGAATGCTTCTGTCTAGGTTTTATGTGAAGATATTTCCTTTTCCACCGTAGGCCTCAAAGTGCTCCAAATGAACACTTGCAGATTCTACAAAAAGAGTGTTTCAAAACTGCTCTTTCAAAAGAAGTGTTCAACTCTGTGAGTTGGATTCATACTACACAAAGCATTTTGACAGAACGCTTCTGTTTAGTTTTTATGGGAAGAAATTCCCGTTTCCAACGAAGGCCTGAAAGGGCTCCAAATATCCACTTGCAGATGCTGCAAAAAGACTCTTTCCAAACTGCTCCATGAAAAGGAAGGTTCAACTCTGTGAGTTGAATGCACACATCATAAAGAAGTTTCAAAGAATGCTTCTGTCTAGGTTTTATGTGAAGACATTTCCTTTTCCACCGTAGGCCTCAAAGTGCTCCAAATGAACACTTGCAGATTCTACAAAAAGAGTGTTTCAAAACTGCTCTTTCAAAAGAAGTGTTCAACTCTGTGAGTTGGATTCATACTACACAAAGCAGTTTCACAGAACGCTTCTGTTTAGTTTTTATGGGAAGATATTCCCGTTTCCAACGAAGGCCTGAAAGGGCTCCAAATATCCACTTGCAGATGCTGCAAAAACAGAGTTTCAAAACTGCTCTATCAAAAGGAAGGCTTCTCACTCCGAGTTGAATGCACACATCATAAAGATGTTTCTGAGAATGCTTCTGCCTGGTTTATAAGTGAAGATATATCCTTTTCCACAATAGACCTCAATGCGCTCCAAATGAACACTTGCAGATTCTACAAAAAGAGTGTTTCAAAACTGCTCTTTCAAAAGAAGTGCTCAACTCTGTGAGTTGGATTCATACTACACAAATCAGTTTCACAGAACGCTTCTGTTTAGTTTTTATGGGAAGATATCCCCGTTTCCAACGAAGGCCTGAAAGGGCTCCAAACATCCACTTGCAGGTTCTGCAAAAACAGAGTTTCAAAACTGCTCTATCAAAAGGAAGGCTTATCTCTCTGAGTTGAATGCACACATCATAAAGAGGTTTCTGAGAATGCTTCTGCCTGGTTCATATGTGAAGATATTTCCTTTTTCACCATAGGCCTCAAAGCGCTCCAAATGAACACTTGCAAATTCTACAAAAAGAGTGTTTCATAACTGCTCTAGCAAAGGAAAGGTTCAACTATGTGAGTTAAACACACACATCACAAAGCAGTTTCTGAGAATGCTCCTGTCCATGTTCTATGGGAAGATATTCCCGTTTCTAACAAAGGCCTGAAAGAGCTCCAAATATCCACTTGCAGATGCTGCAAAAAGACTCTTTCCAATCCTCTCCATGAAAAGGAAGGTTGAACTCTGTGAGTTGAATGCACACATCATAAAGAACTTTCAAAGAATGCTTCTGTCTAGGTTTTATGTGAAGATATTTCCTTTTCAACCATAGACCTCAAAGCGCTCCAAATGAAAACTTGCAGATTCTACAAAAAGAGTGTTTCAAAACTGCTCTTTCAAAAGAAGTGTTCAACTCTGTGAGTTGGATTCATACTAAACAAAGCAGTTTCACAGAACGCTTCTGTTTAGTTTTTATGGGAAGATATTCCCTTTTCCCACGAAGGCCTGAAAGGGCTCCAAATATCCACTTGCAGATGCTGCAATAACAGAGTTTCAAAACTGCTCTATCAAAAGGAAGGCTTCTCTCTCCGAGTTGAATGCAGACATCATAAAGAGGTTTCTGAGAATGCTTCTGCCTGGTTTAAGTGAAGATATTTCCTTTTCCAACATAGGCCTCACAGCCTCCAAACGAACACTTGCAGATTCTAGAAAAAGAGTGTTTCAAAACTGCTCTTTCAAAACAAGTGTTCAACTCTGTGAGTTGGATTCATACTACACAAAGCAGTTTCACATAACGCTTCTGTGTAGTTTTTATGGGAAGATATTCCCGTTTCCAACGAAGGCCTGAAAGGGCTCCAAATATCCACTTGCAGATGCTGCAAAAAGACTCTTTCCAAACTGCTCCATGAAAAGGAAGGTTCAACTCTGTGAGTTGAAGGAACACATCATAAAGAAGTTTCAAAGAATGCTTCTGTCTAGGTTTTATGTGAAGATATTTCCTTTTCCACCATAGGCCTCAAAGTGCTCCAAATGAACACTTGCAGATTCTACAAAAAGAGTGTTTCAAAACTGCTCTTTCAAAAGAAGTGTTCAACTCTGTGAGTTGGATTCATACTACACGAAGCAGTTTCACAGAACGCTTCTGTTTAGTTTTTATGGGAAGATATTCCCGTTTCCAACGAAGGCCTGAAAGGGCTCCAAATATCCACTTGCAGATGCTGCAAAAACAGAGTTTCAAAACTGCTCTATCAAAAGGAAGGCTTCTCTCTCCGAGTTGAATGCAGACATCATAAAGAGGTTTCTGAGAATGCTTCTGCCTGGTTTAAGTGAAGATATTTCCTTTTCCACCATAGGCCTCAAAGCGCTCCAAACGAACACTTGATGATTCTACAAAAAGAGTGTTTCAAAACTGCTCTTTCAAAACAAGTGTTCAACTCTGTGAGTTGGATTCATACTACACAAAGCAGTTTCACAGAACGCTTCTGTTTAGTTTTTATGGGAAGGTATTCCCGTTTCCAACGAAGGCCTGAAAGGGCTCAAAATATCCACTTGCAGATGCTGCAAAAAGACTCTTTCCAAACTGCTCCGTGAAAAGGAACTTTCAACTCTGTGAGTTGAAGGAACACATCACAAAGAAGTTTCAAAGAATGCTTCTGTCTAGGTTTTATGTGAAGATATTTCCTTTTCCAACATAGGCCTCAAAGTGCTCCAAATGAACACTTGCAGATTCTACAAAAAGAGTGTTTCAAAACTGCTCTTTCAAAGGAAGTGTTCAACTCTGTGAGTTGGATTCATACTACACAAAGCAGTTTCACAGAACGCTTCTGTTTAGTTTTTATGGGAAGATATTCCCGTTTCCAACGAAGGCCTGAAAGGGCTCCAAATATCCACTTGCAGATGCTGCAAAAAGACTCTTTCCAAACTGCTCCATGAAAAGGAAGGTTCAGCTCTGTGAGTTGAAGGCACACATCATAAAGAAGTTTCAAAGAATGCTTCTGTCTAGGTTTTATATGAAGATATTTCCTTTTCCACCATAGGCCTCAAAGTGCTCCAAATGAACACTTGCAGATTCTACAAAAAGAGTGTTTCAAAACTGCTCTTTCAAAAGAAGTATTCAACTCTGTGAGTTGGATTCATACTACACAAAGCAGTTTCACAGAACGCTTCTGTTTAGTTTTTATGGGAAGATATTCCCGTTTCCAACGAAGGCCTGAAAGGGCTCCAAATATCCACTTGCAGATGCTGCAAAAAGACTCTTTCCAAACTGCTCCATGAAAAGGAAGGTTCAACTCTGTGAGTTGAATGCACACATCATAAAGAAGTTTCAAAGAATGCTTCTTTCTAGGTTTTATGTGAAGATATTTCCTTTTACACCATAGGCCTCAAAGTGCTCCAAATGAACACTTGCAGATTCTACAAAAAGAGTGTTTCAAAACTGCTCTTTCAAAAGAAGTGTTCAACTCTGTGAGTTGGATTCATACTACACAAAGCAGTTTCACAGAACGCTTCTGTTTAGTTTTTATGGGAAGATATTCCGGTTTGCAACGAAGGCCTGAAAGGGCTCCAAATAATCTCTTGCAGATGCTGCAAAAACAGAGTTTCAAAACTGCTCTATCAAAAGGAAGGCTTCTCTCTCCGAGTTGAATGCACACATCATAAAGGGGTTTCTGAGAATGCTTCTGCCTGGTTTATAAGTGAAGATATTTCCTCTTCCACCATAGGCCTCAAAACGATCCAAATGAACACTTGCAGATTCTACAAAAAGAGTGTTTCAAAACTGCTCTTTCAAAGGAAGTGTTCAGCTCTGTGAGTTGGATTCATACTACACAAAGCAGTTTCACAGAACGCTTCTGTTTAGTTTTTATGGGAAGATATTCCCGTTTCCAACGAAGGCCTGAAACGGCTCCAAATATCCACTTGCAGATTCTGCAAAAACAGAGTTTCAGAAATGCTCTATGAAAAGGAAGGCTTATCTCTCCGAGTTCAATGCACACAACATAAAGAGGTTTCTGAGAATGCTTCTGCCTAGTTTATAAGTCAAGATATTTCCTTTTCTCCATAGGCCTCAAAGCGCTCCAAATGAACACATGCAGATTCTACAAAAAGTGTTTCAAAACTGTTCTTTCAAAAGAAGTGTTCACCTTTGTGAGTTGGATTCATACTACACAAAGCAGTTTCACAGAACGCTTCTGTTTAGTTTTTATGGGAAGATATTCCCGTTTCCAACGAAGGCCTGAAAGGGCTCCAAATATCCACTTGCAGATTCTGCAAAAACAGAGTTTAAAAACTGCTCTATCAAAAGGAAGGCTTACCTCTCTGAGTTGAATGCACACATCATAAAGAGGTTTCTGAGAATGCTTCTGCCTGGTTCATATGTGAAGATATTTCCTTTTGCACCATAGGCCTCAAAGCGCTCCAAATGAACACTTGCAGATTCTACAAAAAGAGTGTTTCATAACTGCTGTAGCAAAGGAAAGGTTCAACTCTGTGAGTTAAACACACACATCACAAAGCAGTTTGTGAGAATGCTTCTGTCCAGTTTTTATGGGAAGATATTCCCGTTTCTAACAAAGTCCTGAGGGAGCTCAAAATATCCACATGCAGATGCTGCAAAAAGACTCTTTCCAAACCTCTCCATGAAAAGCAAGGTTCAACTCTCTGAGTTGAATGCACACATCATAAGAAGTTTCAAAGAATGCTTCTGTCTAGGTTTTATGTGAAGATAATTTATTTTCCACCATACGCCTCAAAGCGCTCCAAATGAAAATTTGCAGATTCTACAAAAAGAGTGTTTCAAAACTGCTCTTTCAAAAGAAGTGTTCAACTCTCTGAGTTGAATGCACACATCATAAAGAAGTTTCAAATAATGCTTCTGTCTATGTTTTATGTGAATATATTTCCTTTTCCACCATAGGCCTCAAAGCGATTCAAATGAACACTTGCACATTCTACAAAAAGAGTGTTTCAAAACTGCTCTTTCAAAAGAAGTGTTCAACTCTGTGAGTTGGATTCATACTACACAAAGCAGTTTCACAGAACGCTTCTGCTTAGTTTTTATGGGAAGATATTCCCGTTTCCAACGAAGACCTGAAAGGGCTCCAAATATCCAATTTCAGATGCTGCAAAAAGACTCTTTCCAAACTGCTCCATGAAAAGGAAGGTTCAACTCTGTGAGTTGAATGCACACATCATAAAGAAGTTTCAAAGAATGCTTCTGTCTAGGTTTTATGTGAAGATATTTCCTTTTCCAACATAGGCCTCAAAGCGCTCCAAATGAACACTTGCAGATTCTACAAAAAGTGTTTCAAAACTGCTCTTTCGAAAGAAGTGTTCAACCTTGTGAGTTGGATTCATACTACACAAAGCAGTTTCACAGAACGCTTCAGTTTAGTTTTTATGGGAAGATATTCCCGTTTCCAACGATGGCCTGAAAGGGCTCCAAATAACCACTTGCAGATTCTGCAAAAACAGAGTTTCAAAATTGCTCTATCAAAAGGAAGGCTTATCTCTCTGAGTTGAATGCACACATCATGAGGAGGTTTCTGAGAATGCTTCTGCCTGGCTCATATGTGAAGATGTTTCCTTTTGCACCATAGGCCTCAAATCGCTCCAAATGAACACTTGCAGATTCCACAAAAAGAGTGTTTCATAACGGCTGTAGCAAAGGAAAGGTTCAACTCTGTGAGTTAAACACACACATCAAAAAGCAGTTTGTGAGAATGCTTCTGTCCAGTTTTTATGGGAAGATAATCCCGTTTCTAACAAAGGCCTGAAAGAGCTCCAAATATCCACTTGCAGATGCTGCAAAAAGACTCTTTCCAAACCTCTCCATGAAAAGCAAAGTTCAACTCTGTGAGGTGAAGGCACACATCATAAAGAAGTTTCAAAGAATGCTTCTGTCTAGGTTTTATGTGAAGATATTTCCTTTTCCACCATAGGCCTCAAAGCGCTCCAAATGAACACTTGCAGATTCTACAAAAAGAGGGTTTCAAAACTGCTCTTTCAAAAGAAGTGTTCAACTCTGTGAGTTGGATTCATACTACACAAAGCAGTTTCACAGAACGCTTCTGTTTAGTTTTTATGGGAAGATATTTCCCGTTTCCAACGAAGGCCTGAAAGGGCTCCATATATCCACTTGCAGATTCTGCAAAAACGGAGATTCAAAACTGCTCTATCAAAAGGAAGGCTTAACTCTCCGAGTTGAATGCACACATCATAAAGAGGTTTCTGAGAATGCTTCTGCCTGGTTTATAAGTGAAGATATTTCCTCTTCCACCGTAGGCCTCAAAACGATCCAAATGAACACTTGCAGATTCTACAAAAAGAGTGCTTCAAAACTGCTCTTTCAAAGGAAGTGTTCAACTCTGTGAGTTGGATTCATACTACACAAAGCAGTTTCACAGAACGCTTCTGTTTAGTTTTTATGGGAAGGTATTCCCGTTTCCAACGACGGCCTGAAACGGCTCCAAATATCCACTTGCAGATTCTGCAAAAACAGAGTTTCAGAACTGCTCTATCAAAAGGAAGGCTTATCTCTCCGAGTTGAATGCACACATCATAAAGAGGTTTCTGAGAATGCTTCTGCCTAGTTTATAAGTCAAGATATTTCCTTTTCCACCATAGGCCTCAAAGCGCTCCAAATGAACACTTGCAGATTCTACAAAAAGAGTGTTTCAAAACTGCTCTTTCAAAAGAAGTGTTCAACCCTGTGAGTTGGATTCATACTACACAAAGCGGTTTCACAGAAGGCTTCTGTTTAGTTTTTATGGGAAGATATTCCCGTTTCCAACGAAGGCCTGAAAGGGCTCCAAATATCCACTTGCAGATACTGCAAAAAGACTCTTTCCAAACTGCTCCATGAAAAGGAAGGTTCAACTCTGTGAGTTGAATGCACACATCATAAAGGTGTTGCTAAGAATGCTTCTGTCTAGGTTGTACGTGAAGATATTTCCTTTTCCACCATAGGCATCAAAGCGCTACAAATGAACACTTGCAGATTCTACAAAAAGTGTTTCAAAACTGCTCTTTCGAAAGAAGTGTTCAACTTTGTGAGTTGAATTCATACTACACAAAGCAGTTTCACAGAACGCTTCTGTTTAGTTTTTATGGGAAGATATTCCTGTTTCCAACGATGGCCTGAAAGGGCTCCAAATATCCCCTTGCAGATTCTGCAAAAACAGAGTTTCAAAATTGCTCTATCAAAAGGAAGGCTTATCTCTCTGAGTTGAATGCGCACATCATGAGGAGGTTTCTGAGAATGCTTCTGCCTGGTTCTAATGTGAAGATATTACGTTTTGCACCATAGGCCTCAAAGCGCTCCAAATGAACACTTGCAGATTCCACAAAAAGAGTGTTTCATAACGGCTGTAGCAAAGGAAAGATTCAACTCTGTGAGTAAAACACACACATCACAAAGCAGTTTGTGAGAATGTTTCTGTCCTGTTTTTATAGGAACATATTCCCGTTTCTAACAAAGGCCTGAAAGAGCTCCAAATATCCACTTGCAGATGCTTCAAAAAGACTCTTTCCAAAACTCTCCATGAAAAGCAAGGTTCAACTCTGTGAGGTGAATGCACACATCATAAAGAAGCTTCAAAGAATGCTTCTGTCTAGGTTTTATGTGAAGATATTTCCTTTTGTACCATAGGCCTCAAAGCGCTCCAAATGAAAACTTGCAGATTCTGCAAAAAGAGTGTTTCAAAACTGCTCTTTCAAAAGAAGTGTTCAACTCTGTCAGTTGGATTTATACTACACAAAGCAGTTTCACAGAACGCTTCTGTTTAGTTTTTATGCGAAGATATTCCCGTTTCCAACGAAGGCCTGAAAGGGCTCCAAATATCCACTTGCAGATGCTGCAAAAACAGAGTTTCAAAACTGCTCTATGAAAAGGAAGGCTTCTCTCTCCGAGTTGAATGCAGACATCATAAAGAGGTTTCTGAGAATGCTTCTGCCTGGTTTAAGTGAAGATATTTCCTTTTCCACCATAGGCCACAAAGCGCTCCAAACGAACACTTGCAGATTCTACAAAAAGAGTGTTTCAAAACTGCTCTTTCAAAACAAGTGTTCAACTCTGTGAGTTGGATTCATACTACACAAAGCAGTTTCACAGAACGCTTCTGTTTAGTTTTTATGGGAAGATATTCCCGTTTCCAACGAAGGCCTGAAAGGGCTCCAAATATCCACTTGCAGATGCTGCAAAAACAGAGTTTCAAAACTGCTCTATCAAAAGGAAGGCTTCTCTCTCCGAGTTGAATGCGCACATCATAAAGAAGTTTCTGAGAATGCTTCTGCCTGGTTTATAAGTGAAGATATATCCTTTTCCACAATAGGCCTCAATGCGCTCCAAATGAACACTTGCAGATTCTACAAAAAGAGTGTTTCAAAACTGCTCTTTCAAAAGAAGTGTTCAAATCTGTGAGTTGGATTCATACTACACAAGTCAGTCTCACAGAACGCTTCTGTTTAGTTTTTATGGGAAGATATCCCCGTTTCCAACGAAGGCCTGAAAGGGCTCCAAACATCCACTTGCAGATTCTGCAAAAACAGAGTTTCAAAACTGCTCTATCAAAAGGAAGGCTTATCTCTCTGAGTTGAATGCACACATCATAAAGAGGTTTCTGAGAATGCTTCTGCCTGGTTCATATGTGAAGATATTTCCTTTTTCACCATAGGCCTCAAAGCGCTCCAAATGAACACTTGCAAATTCTACAAAAAGAGTGTTTCATAACTGCTCTAGCAAAGGAAAGGTTCAACTATGTGAGTTAAACACACACATCACAAAGCAGTTTGTGAGAATTCTCCTGTCCAGTTTCTATGGGAAGATATTCCCGTTTCTAACAAAGGCCCGAAAGAGCTCCAAACATCCACTTGCAGATGCTGCAAAAAGACTCTTTCCAAACCTCTCCATGAAAAGGAAGGTTGAACTCTGTGAGTTGAATGCACACATCATAAAGAAGTTTCAAAGAATGCTTCTGTCTTGGTTTTATGTGAAGATATTTCCTTTTCCACCATAGACCTCAAAGCGCTCCAAATGAAAACTTGCAGATTCTACAAAAAGAGTGTTTCAAAACTGCTCTTTCAAAAGAAGTGTTCAACTCTGTGAGTTGGATTCATACTACACAAAGCAGTTTCACAGAACGCTTCTGTTTAGTTTTTATGGGAAGATATTCCCTTTTCCAACGAAGGCCTGAAAGGGCTCCAAATATCCACTTGCAGATGCTGCAATAACAGAGTTTCAAAACTGCTCTATCAAAAGGAAGGCTTCTCTCTCCGAGTTGAATGCAGACATCATAAACAGGTTTCTGAGAATGCTTCTGCCTGGTTTAAGTGAAGATATTTCCTTTTCCAACATAGGCCTCAAAGCGCTCCAAACGAACACTTGCAGATTCTAGAAAAAGAGTGTTTCAAAACTGCTCTTTCAAAACAAGTGTTCAACTCTGTGAGTTGGATTCATACTACACAAAGCAGTTTCACAGAACGCTTCTGTGTAGTTTTTATGGGAAGATATTCCCGTTTCCAACGAAGGCCTGAAAGGGCTCCAAATATCCACTTGCAGATGCTGCAAAAAGACTCTTTCCAAACTGCTCCATGAAAAGGAAGGTTCAACTCTGTGAGTTGAATGCACACATCATAAAGAAGTTTCAAAGAATGCTTCTGTCTAGGTTTTATGTGAAGATATTTCCTTTTCCACCGTAGGCCTCAAAGTGCTCCAAATGAACACTTGCAGATTCTACAAAAAGAGTGTTTCAAAACTGCTCTTTCAAAAGAAGTGTTCAACTCTGTGAGTTGGATTCATACTACACAAAGCATTTTCACAGAACGCTTCTGTTTAGTTTTTATGGGAAGAAATTCCCGTTTCCAACGAAGGCCTGAAAGGGCTCCAAATATCCACTTGCAGATGCTACAAAAAGACTCTTTCCAAACTGCTCCATGAAAAGGAAGGTTCAACTCTGTGAGTTGAATGCACACATCATAAAGAAGTTTCAAAGAATGCTTCTGTCTAGGTTTTATGTGAAGACATTTCCTTTTCCACCGTAGGCCTCAAAGTGCTCCAAATGAACACTTGCAGATTCTACAAAAAGAGTGTTTCAAAACTGCTCTTTCAAAAGAAGTGTTCAACTCTGTGAGTTGGATTCATACTACACAAAGCAGTTTCACAGAACGCTTCTGTTTAGTTTTTATGGGAAGATATTCCCGTTTCCAACGAAGGCCTGAAAGGGCTCCAAATATCCACTTGCAGATGCTGCAAAAACAGAGTTTCAAAACTGCTCTATCAAAAGGAAGGCTTCTCTCTCCGAGTTGAATGCACACATCATAAAGATGTTTCTGAGAATGCTTCTGCCTGGTTTATAAGTGAAGATATATCCTTTTCCACAATAGGCCTCAATGCGCTCCAAATGAACACTTGCAGATTCTACAAAAAGAGTGTTTCAAAACTGCTCTTTCAAAAGAAGTGCTCAACTCTGTGAGTTGGATTCATACTACACAAGTCAGTTTCACAGAACGCTTCTGTTTAGTTTTTATGGGAAGATATCCCCGTTTCCAACGAAGGCCTGAAAGGGCTCCAAACATCCACTTGCAGATTCTGCAAAAACAGAGTTTCAAAACTGCTCTATCAAAAGGAAGGCTTATCTCTCTGAGTTGAATGCACACATCATAAAGAGGTTTCTGAGAATGCTTCTGCCTGGTTCATATGTGAAGATATTTCCTTTTTCACCATAGGCCTCAAAGCGCTCCAAATGAACACTTGCAAATTCTACAAAAAGAGTGTTTCATAACTGCTCTAGCAAAGGAAAGGTTCAACTATGTGAGTTAAACACACACATCACAAAGCAGTTTCTGAGAATGCTCCTGTCCATGTTCTATGGGAAGATATTCCCGTTTCTAACAAAGGCCTGAAAGAGCTCCAAATATCCACTTGCAGATGCTGCAAAAAGACTCTTTCCAATCCTCTCCATGAAAAGGAAGGTTGAACTCTGTGAGTTGAATGCACACATCATAAAGAAGTTTCAAAGAATGCTTCTGTCTAGGTTTCATGTGAAGATATTTCCTTTTCCACCATAGACTTCAAAGCGCTCCAAATGAAAACTTGCAGATTCTACAAAAAGAGTGTTTCAAAACTGCTCTTTCAAAAGAAGTGTTCAACTCTGTGAGTTGGATTCATACTACACAAAGCAGTTTCACAGAACGCTTCTGTTTAGTTTTTATGGGAAGATATTCCCTTTTCCCACGAAGGCCTGAAAGGGCTCCAAATATCCACTTGCAGATGCTGCAATAACAGAGTTTCAAAACTGCTCTATCAAAAGGAAGGCTTCTCTCTCCGAGTTGAATGCAGACATCATAAAGAGGTTTCTGAGAATGCTTCTGCCTGGTTTAAGTGAAGATATTTCCTTTTCCAACATAGGCCTCAAAGCCTCCAAACGAACACTTGCAGATTCTAGAAAAAGAGTGTTTCAAAACTGCTCTTTCAAAACAAGTGTTCAACTCTGTGAGTTGGATTCATACTACACAAAGCAGTTTCACATAACGCTTCTGTGTAGTTTTTATGGGAAGATATTCCCGTTTCCAACGAAGGCCTGAAAGGGCTCCAAATATCCACTTGCAGATGCTGCAAAAAGACTCTTTCCAAACTGCTCCATGAAAAGGAAGGTTCAACTCTGTGAGTTGAAGGAACACATCATAAAGAAGTTTCAAAGAATGCTTCTGTCTAGGTTTTATGTGAAGATATTTCCTTTTCCACCATAGGCCTCAATGTGCTCCAAATGAACACTTGCAGATTCTACAAAAAGAGTGTTTCAAAACTCCTCTTTCAAAAGAAGTGTTCAACTCTGTGAGTTGGATTCATACTACACAAAGCAGTTTCACAGAACGCTTCTGTTTAGTTTTTATTGGAAGATATTCCCGTTTCCAACGAAGGCCTGAAAGGGCTCCAAATATCCACTTGCAGATGCTGCAAAAAGACTCTTTCCAAACTGCTCCATGAAAAGGAAGGTTCAACTCTGTGAGTTGAATGCACACATCATAAAGAAGTTTCAAAGAATGCTTCTGTCTAGGTTTTATGTGAAGATATTTCCTTTTCCACCATAGGCCTCAAAGTGCTCCAGATGAACACTTGCAGATTCTACAAAAAGAGTGTTTCAAAACTGCTCTTTCAAAAGAAGTGTTCAACTCTGTGAGTTGGATTCATACTACACAAAGCAGTTTCACAGAACGCTTCTGTTTAGTTTTTATGGGAAGATATTCCCGTTTCCAACGAAGGCCTGAAAGGGCTCCCAATATCCACTTGCAGATGCTGCAAAAACAGAGTTTCAAAACTGCTCTATCAAAAGGAAGGCTTCTCTCTCCGAGTTGAATGCACACATCATAAAGAGGTTTCTGAGAATGCTTCTGCCTGGTTTATAAGTGAAGATATTTCCTTTTCCACAATAGGCCTCAATGTGCTCCAAATGAACACTTGCAGATTCTAAAAAAGAGTGTTTCAAAACTGCTCTTTCAAAAGAAGTGTTCAACTCTGTGAGTTGGATTCATACTACACAAAGCAGTTTCACAGAACGCTTCTGTTTAGTTTTTATGGGAAGATATTCCCGTTTCCAACGAAGGCCTGAAAGGCTCCAAATATCCACTTGCAGATGCTGCAAAAAGAGTCTTTCCAAACTGCTCCGTGAAAAGGAAGGTTCAACTCTGTGAGGTGAAGGCACACATCATAAAGAAGTTTCAAAGAATGCTTCTGTCTAGGTTTTATTTGAAGATATTTCCTTTTGCACCGTAGGCCTCAAAGCGCTCCAAATGAACACTTGCAGATTCTACAAAAAGAGTGTTTCAAAACTGCTCTTTCTAAAGAAGTGTTCAACTCTGTGAGTTGGATTCATACTACACAAAGCAGTTTCACAGAACGCTTCTGTTTAGTTTTTATGGGAAGATATTCCCGTTTCCAACGAAAGCCTGAAAGGGCTCCAACTATCCACTTGCAGATTCTGCAAAAACAGAGTTTCAAAACTGCTCTATCAAAAGGAAGGCTTATCTCTCTGTGTTGAATGCACACATCATAAAGTGGTTTCTGAGAATGCTTCTGCCTTGTTCATATGTGAAGATATTTCAATTTCCACCATAGGCCTCAAATCGCTCCAAATGAACGCTTGCAAATTCTACAAAAAGAGTGTTTCATAACTGCTCTAGCAAAGGAAAGGTTCAACTATGTGAGTTAAACACACACATCACAAAGCAGTTTGTGAGAATGCTTCTGTCCAGTTTTTATGGGAAGATATTCCCGTTTCTAACAAAGGCCTGAAAGAGCTCCCAATATCCACTTGCAGATGCTGCAAAAAGACTCTTTCCAATCCGCTCCATGAAAAGGAAGGTTCAACTCTGTGAGTTGAATGCACACATCATAAAGAAGTTTCAAAGAATGCTTCTGTCTAGGTTTTATGTGAAGATATTTCCTTTTCCACCATAGGCCTCAAAGCGCTCCAAATGAACACTTGCAGATTCTACAAAAAGAGTGTTTCAAAACTACTCTTTCAAAAGAAGTGTTCAACTCTGTGAGTTGGATTCGTACTACACAAAGCAGTTTCACAGAACGCTTCTGCTTAGTTTTTATGGGAAGATATTCCCGTTTCCAACGAAGGCCTGTAAGGGCTCCAAATATCCACTTGCAGATGCTGCAATAACAGAGTTTCAAAACTGCTCTATCAAAAGGAAGGCTTCTCTCTCCGAGTTGAATGCACACATCATAAAGAGGTTTACGAGAATGATTCTGCCCGGTTTATAAGTGAAGATATTTCCTTTTCCACAATAGGCCTCAATGCGCTCCAAACGAACACTTGCAGATTTTACAAAAAGAGTGTTTCAAAACTGCTCTTTCAAAAGAAGTGTTCAACTCTGTGAGTTGGATTCATACTACACAAAGCAGTTTCACAGAACGCTTCCGTTTAGTTTTTATGGGAAGATATTCCCGTTTCCAACGAAGGCCTGAAAGGGCTCCAAATATCCACTTGCAGATGCTACAAAAAGACTCTTTCCAAACTACTCCTTGAAAAGGAAGGTTCAACTCTGTGAGTTGAAGGCACACATCATAAAGAAGTTTCAAAGAATGCTTCTGTCTAGGTTTTATGTGAAGATATTTCCTTTTCCACCATAGGCCTCAAAGCGCTCCAAATGAACACTTGCAGATTCTACAAAAAGAGTGTTTCAAAACTGCTCTTTCAAAAGAAGTGTTCAACTCTGTGAGTTGGATTCACACTACACAAAGCCGTTTCACAGAACGCTTCTGTTTAGTTTTTATGGGAATATATTCCCGTTTCCAATGAAGGCCTGAAAGGGCTCCAAACATCCACTTGCAGATGCTGCAAAAACAGAGTTTCAAAACTGCTCTATCAAAAGGAAGGCTTATCTCTCTGAGTTGAATGCACACATCATAAAGAGGTTTCTGAGAATGCTTCTGCCTGGTTCATATGTGAAGATATTTCCTTTTGCACCATAGGCCTCAAAGCGCTCCAAATGAACACTTGCAGATTTTACAAAAAGAGTGTTTCATAACTGCTGTAGCAAAGGAAAGGTTCAACTCTGTGGGTTAAACACACACATCACAAAGCAGTTTGTGAGAATGCTTCTGTCCAGTTTTTATGGGAAGATATTCCCGTTTCTAACAAAGTCCTGAAGGAGCTCCAAATATCCACTGGCAGATGCTGCAAAAAGACTCTTTCCAAACCTCTCCATGAAAAGCAAGGTTCAACTCTCTGAGTTGAATGCACACATCATAAGAAGTTTCAAAGAATGCTTCTGTCTAGGTTTTATGTGAAGATAATTCCTTTTCCACCATACGCCTCAAAGCGCTCCAAATGAAAACTTGCAGATTCTACAAAAAGAGTGTTTCAAAACTGCTCTTTCAAAAGAAGTGTTCAACTCTCTGAGTTGAATGAACACATCATAAAGAAGTTTCAAATAATGCTTCTGTCTATGTTTTATGTGAAGATATTTCCTTTTCCACCATAGGCCTCAAAGCGATCCAAATGAACACTTGCAGATTCTACAAAAAGAGTGTTTCAAAACTGCTCTTTCAAAAGAAGTGTTCAACTCTGTGAGTTGGATTCATACTACACAAAGCAGTTTCACAGAACGCTTCTGCTTAGTTTTTATGGGAAGATATTCCCGTTTCCAACGAAGGCCTGAAAGGGCTCCAAATATCCAATTGCAGATGCTGCAAAAAGACTCTTTCCAAACTGCTCCATGAAAAGGAAGGTTCAACACTGTGAGTTGAATGCACACATCATACAGAAGTTTCAAAGAATGCTTCTGTCTAGGTTTTATGTGAAGATATTTCCTTTTCCACCATAGGCCTAAAAGCGCTCCAAATGAACACTTGCAGATTCTACAAAAAGTGTTTCAAAACTGCTCTTTCGAAAGAAGTGTTCAACTTTGTGAGTTGGATTCATACTACACAAAGCAGTTTCACAGAACGCTTCAGTTTAGTTTTTATGGGAAGATATTCCCGTTTCCAACGATGGCCTGAAAGGGCCCCAAATATCCACTTGCAGATTCTGCAAAAACAGAGTTTCAAAATTGCTCTATCAAAAGGAAGGCTTATCTCTCTGAGTTGAATGCACACATCATGAGGAGGTTTCTGAGAATGCTTCTGCCTGGTTCATATGTGAAGATATTTCCTTTTGCACCATAGGCCTCAAATCGCTCCAAATGAACACTTGCAGATTCCACAAAAAGAGTGTTTCATAACGGCTGTAGCAAAGGAAAGGTTCAACTCTGTGAGTTAAACACACACATCACAAAGCAGTTTGTGAGAATGCTTCTGTCCAGTTTTTATAGGAAGATATTCCCGTTTCTAACAAAGGCCTGAAAGAGCTCCAAATATCCACTTGCAGATGCTGCATAAAGACTCTTTCCAAAACTCTCCATGAAAAGCAAGGTTCAACTCTGTGATGTGAATGCACACATCATAAAGAAGTTTCAAAGAATGCTTCTGTCTAGGTTTTATGTGAAGATATTTCCTTTTGCACCATAGGCCTCAAAGCGCTCCAAATGAAAACATGCAGATTCAACAAAAAGAGTGTTGCAAAACTGTTCTTTCAAAAGAAGTGTTCAACTCTGTGAGTTGGATTCATACTACACAAAGCAGTTTCAAAGAACGCTTCTGCTTAGTTTCTATGGGAAGATATTCCCGTTTCCAACGAAGGCCTGAAAGGGCTCCAAATATCCACTTGCAGATGCTGCAAAAAGACTCTTTCCAAACTGCTCCATGAAAAGGAAGGTTCAAATCTGTGAGTTGAATGCACACATCATAAAGAAGTTTCAAAGAATGCTTCTATCTAGGTTTTATGTGAAGATATTTCCTTTTCCACCATAGGCCTCAAAGCGCTCCAAATGAACACTTGCAGATTCTACAAAAAGAGGGTTTCAAAACTGCTCTTTCAAAAGAAGTGTTCAACTCTGTGAGTTGGATTCATACTACACAAAGCAGTTTCACAGAACGCTTCTGTTTAGTTTTTATGGGAAGATATTTCCCGTTTCCAATGAAGGCCTGAAAGGGCTCCATATATCCACTTGCAGATTCTGCAAAAACAGAGATTCAAAACTGCTCTATCAAAAGGAAGGCTTAACTCTCCGAGTTGAATGCACACATCATAAAGTGGTTTCTGAGAATGCTTCTGCCTGGTTTATAAGTGAAGATATTTCCTCTTCCACCGTATTCCTCAAAACGATCCAAATGAACACTTGCAGATTCTACAAAAAGAGGGTTTCAAAACTGCTCTTTCAAAGGAAGTGTTCAACTCTGTGAGTTGGATTCATACTACACAAAGCAGTTTCACAGAACGCTTCTGTTTAGTTTTTATGGGAAGGTATTCCCGTTTCCAACGAAGGCCTGAAAGGTCTCCAAATATCCACTTGCAGATGCTGCAAAAAGACTCTTTCCAAACTGTTCCATGAAAAGGAAGGTTCAACTCTGTGAGTTGAATGCACACATCATAAAGAAGTTTCAAAGAATGCTTCTGTCTAGGTTTTATGTGAAGATATTTCCTTTTCCACCATAGGCCTCAAAGTGCTCCAAATGAACACTTGCAGATTCTACAAAAAGAGTGTTTCAAAACTGCTCTTTCAAAAGAAGTGTTCAACTCTGTGAGTTGGATTCATACTACACAAAGCAGTTTCACAGAACGCTTCTGTTTAGTTTTTATGGGAAGATATTCCCGTTTCCAACGAAGGCCTGAAAGGGCTCCAAATAATCACTTGCAGATGCTGCAAAAACAGAGTTTCAAAACTGCTCTATCAAAAGGAAGGCTTCTCTCTCCGAGTTGAATGCACACATCATAAAGGGGTTTCTGAGAATGCTTCTGCCTGGTTTATAAGTGAAGATATTTCCTTTTCCACAATAGGCCTCAAAGCACTCCAAATGAACACTTGCAGATTCTACAAAAAGAGTGTTTCAAAACTGCTCTTTCTAAAGAAGTGTTCAACTCTGTGAGTTGGATTCATACTACACAAAGCAGTTTCACAGAACGCTTCTGTTTAGTTTTTATGGGAAGATATTCCCATTTCCAACGAAGGCCTGAAAGGGCTCCAAATATCCACTTGCAGATGCTGCAAAAACAGAGTTTCAAAACTGCTCTATCAAAAGGAAGGCTTCTCTCTCCGATTTGAATGCAGACATCATAAAGAGGTTTCTGAGAATGCTTCTGCCTGGTTTAAGTGAAGATATTTCCTTTTCCACCATAGGCCTCAAAGCGCTCCAAACGAACACTTGCAGATTCTACAAACAGAGTGTTTCCAAACTGCTCTTTCAAAACAAGTGTTCAACTCTGTGTGTTGGATTCATACTACACAAAGCAGTTTCACAGAACGCTTCTGTTTAGTTTTTATGGGAAGGTATTCCCGTTTCCAACGAAGGCCTGAAAGGGCTCAAAATATCCACTTGCAGATGCTGCAACAAGACTCTTTCCAAACTGCTCCATGAAAAGGAAGGTTCAACTCTGTGAGTTGAAGGAACACATCATAAAGAAGTTTCAAAGAATGCTTCTGTCTAGGTTTTATGTGAAGATAGTTCCTTTTCCACCATAGGCCTCAAAGTGCTCCAAATGAACACTTGCAGATTCTACAAAAAGAGTGTTTCAAAACTGCTCTTTCAAAAGAAGTGTTCAACTCTGTGAGTTGGATTCATACTACACAAAGCAGTTTCACAGAACGCTTCTGTTTAGTTTTTATGGTAAGATATTCCGGTTTCCAACGAAGGCCTGAAAGGGCTCCAAATAATCACTTGCAGATGCTGCAAAAACAGAGTTTCAAAACTGCTCTATCAAAAGGAAGGCTTCTCTCTCCGAGTTGAATGCACACATCATAAAGTGGTTTCTGAGAATGCTTCTGCCTGGTTTATAAGTGAAGATATTTCCTTTTCCACAATAGGCCTCAAAGCGCTCCAAATGAACACTTGCAGATTCTACAAAAAGAGTGTTTCAAAACTGCTCTTTCTAAAGAAGTGTTCAACTCTGTGAGTTGGATTCATACTACACAAAGCAGTTTCACAGAACGCTTCTGTTTAGTTTTTATGGGAAGATATTCCCGTTTCCAACGAAGGACTGAAAGGGCTCCAAATATCCACTTGCAGATTCTGCAAAAACAGAGTTTCAAAACTGCTCTATCAAAAGGAAGGCTTATCTCTCTGAGTTGAATGCACACATCATAAAGAGGTTTCTGAGAATGCTTCTGCCTGGTTCATATGTGAAGATATTTCCTTTTTCACCATAGGCCTCAAAGCGCTCCAAATGAACACTTGCAAATTCTACAAAAAGGGTGTTTCATAACTGCTCTAGCAAAGGAAAGGTTCAACTATGTGAGTTAAACACACACATCACAAAGCAGTTTGTGAGAATGCTCCTGTCCAGTTTCTATGGGAAGATATTCCCGTTTCTAACAAAGGCCTGAAAGAGCTCCAAATATCCACTTGCAGATGCTGCAAAAAGACTCTTTCCAAACCTCTCCATGAAAAGGAAGGTTCAACTCTGTGAGTTGAATGCACAAATCATAAAGAAGTTTCAAAGACTGCTTCTGTCTAGGTTTTATGTGAAGATGTTTCCTTTTCCACCATAGGCCTCAAAGCGCTCCAAATGAAAACTTGCAGATTCTACAAAAAGAGTGTTTCAAAACTGCTCTTTCAAAAGAAGTGTTCAACTCTGTGAGTTGGATTCATACTACACAAAGCAGTTTCACAGAACGCTTCTGTTTAGTTTTTATGGGAAGATATTCCCGTTTCCAACGAAGGCCTGAAAGGGCTCCAAATATCCACTTGCAGATGCTGCAAAAACCGAGTTTCAAAACTGCTCTATCAAAAGGAAGGCTTCTCTCTCCGAGTTGAATGCAGACATCATAAAGAGGTTTCTGAGAATGCTTCTGCCTGGTTTAAGTGAAGATATTTCCTTTTCCACCATAGTCCTCAAAGCGCTCCAAACGAACACTTGCAGATTCTACAAAAAGTGTGTTTCAAAACTGCTCTTTCAAAACAAGTGTTCAACTCTGTGAGTTGGATTCATACTACACAAAGCAGTTTCACAGAACGCTTCTGTTTAGTTTTTATGGGAAGGTATTCCCGTTTCCAACGAAGGCCTGAAAGGGCTCAAAATATCCACTTGCAGATGCTGCAAAAAGACTCTTTCCAAACTGCTCCATGAAAAGGAAGGTTCAACTCTGTGAGTTGAAGGAACACATCACAAAGAAGTTTTAAAGAATGCTTCTGTCTAGGTTTTATGTGAAGATATTTCCTTTTCCACCATAGGCCTCAAAGTGCTCCAAATGAACACTTGCAGATTCTACAAAAAGAGTGTTTCAAAACTCCTCTTTCAAAAGAAGTGTTCAACACTGTGAGTTGGATTCATACTACACAAAGCAGTTTCACAGAACGCTTCTGTTTAGTTTTTATGGGAAGATATTCCCGTTTCCAACGAAGGCCTGAAAGGGCTCCAAATATCCACTTGCAGATGCTGCAAAAACAGAGTTTCAAACCTGCTCTATCAAAAGGAAGGCTTCTCTCCCCGAGTTGAATGCACACATCATAAAGAGGTTTCTGAGAATGCTTCTGCCTGGTTTATAAGTGAAGATATTTCCTTTTCCACAATAGGCCTCAATGTGCTCCAAATGAACACTTGCAGATTCTACAAAAAAAGTGTTTCAAAACTGCTCTTTCAAAAGAAGTGTTCAACTCTGTGAGTTGGATTCATACTACACAAAGCAGTTTCACAGAACGCTTCTGTTTAGTTTTTATGGGAAGATATTCCCGTTTCCAACGAAGGCCTGAAAGGCTCCAAATATCCACTTGCAGATGCTGCAAAAAGACTCTTTCCAAACTGCTCCGTGAAAAGGAAGGTTCAACTCTGTGAGGTGAAGGCACACATCATAAAGAAGTTTCAAAGAATGCTTCTGTCTAGGTTTTATGTGAAGATATTTCCTTTTCCACCGTAGGCCTCAAAGCGCTCCAAATGAACACTTGCAGATTCTACAAAAAGAGTGTTTCAAAACTGCTCTTTCTAAAGAAGTGTTCAACTCTGTGAGTTGGATTCATACTACACAAAGCAGTTTCACAGAACGCTTCTGTTTAGTTTTTATGGGAAGATAATCCCGTTTCCAACGAAGGCCTGAAAGGGCTCCAAATATCCACTTGCAGATTCTGCAAAAACAGAGTTTCAAAACTGCTCTATCAAAAGGAAGGCTTATCTCTCTGAGTTGAATGCACACATCATAAAGAGGTTTCTGAGAATGCTTCTGCCTGGTTCATATGTGAAGATATTTCCTTTTTCACCATAGGCCTCAAAGCGCTCCAAATGAACACTTGCAAATTCTACAAAAAGAGTGTTTCATAACTGCTCTACGAAAGGAAAGGTTCAACTATGTGAGTTAAACACACACATCACAAAGCAGTTTGTGAGAATTCTCCTGTCCAGTTTCTATGGGAAGATATTCCCGTTTCTAACAAAGACCTAAAAGAGCTCCAAATATCCACTTGCAGATGCTGCAAAAAGACTCTTTCCAAACCTCTCCATGAAAAGGAAGGTTCAACTCTGTGAGTTGAATGCACACATCATAAAGAAGTTTCAAAGAATGCTTCTGTCTAGGTTTTATGTGAAGATGTTTCCTTTTCCACCATAGGCCTCAAAGCGCTCCAAATGAAAACTTGCAGATTCTACAAAAAGAGTGTTTCAAAACTGCTCTTTCAAAAGAAGTGTTCAACTCTGTGAGTTGGATTCATACTACACAAAGCAGTTTCACAGAACGCTTCTGTTTAGTTTTTATGGGAAGATATTCCCGTTTCCAACAAAGGCCTGAAAGGGCTCCAAATATCCACTTGCAGATGCTGCAAAAACCGAGTTTCAAAACTGCTCTATCAAAAGGAAGGCTTCTCTCTCCGAGTTGAATGCAGACATCATAAAGAGGTTTCTGAGAATGCTTCTGCCTGGTTTAAGTGAAGATATTTCCTTTTCCACCATTGTCCTCAAAGCGCTCCAAACGAACACTTGCAGATTCTACAAAAAGAGTGTTTCAAAACTGCTCTTTCTAAAGAAGTGTTCAACTCTGTGAGTTGGATTCATACTACACAAAGCAGTTTCACAGAACGCTTCTGCTTAGTTTTTATGGGAAGATATTCCCGTTTCCAACGAAAGCCTGAATGGGCTCCAACTATCCACTTGCAGATTCTGCAAAAACAGAGTTTCAAAACTGCTCTATCAAAAGGAAGGCTTATCTCTCTGAGTTGAATGCACACATCATAAAGAGGTTTCTGAGAATGCTTCTGCCTGGTTCATATGTGAAGATATTTCCTTTTTCACCATAGGCCTCAAAGCGCTCCAAATGAACACTTGCAAATTCTACAAAAAGAGTGTTTCATAACTGCTCTAGCAAAGGAAAGGTTCAACTATGTGAGTTAAACACACACATCACAAAACAGTTTGTGAGAATGCTCCTGTCCAGTTTCTATGGGAAGATATTCCCGTTTCTAACAAAGGCCTGAAAGAGTTCCAAATATCCACTTGCAGATGCTGCAAAAAGACTCTTTCCAAACCTCTCCATGACAAGGAAGGTTCAACTCTGTGAGTTGAATGCACACATCATAAAGAAGTTTCAAGTAATGCTTCTGTCTAGGTTTTATGTGAAGATGTTTCCTTTTCCACCATAGGCCTCAAAGCACTCCAAATGAAAACTTGCAGATTCTACAAAAAGAGTGTTTCAAAACTGCTCTTTCAAAAGAAGTGTTCAACTCTGTGAGTTGGATTCATACTACACAAAGCAGTTTCACAGAACGCTTCTGTTTAGTTTTTATGGGAAGATATTCCCGTTTCCAACGAAGGCCTGAAAGGGCTCCAAATATCCACTTGCAGATGCTGCAAAAACAGAGTTTCAAAACTGCTCTATCAAAAGGAAGGCTTCTCTCTCCGAGTTGAATGCAGACATCATAAAGAGGTTTCTGAGAATGCTTCTGCCTGGTTTAATTGAAGATATTTCCTTTTCCACCATAGGCCTCAAAGCGCTCCAAACGAACACTTGCAGATTCTACAAAAAGAGTGTTTCCAAACTGCTCTTTCAAAACAAGTGTTCAACTCTGTGAGTTGGATTCATACTACACAAAGCAGTTTCACAGAACGCTTCTGTTTAGTTTTTATGGGAAGGTATTCCCGTTTCCAACGAAGGCCTGAAAGGGCTCAAAATATCCACTTGCAGATGCTGCAACAAGACTCTTTCCAAACTGCTCCATGAAAAGGAAGGTTCAACTCTGTGAGTTGAAGGAACACATCATAAAGAAGTTTCAAAGAATGCTTCTGTCTAGGTTTTATGTGAAGATATTTCCTTTTCCACCATAGGCCTCAAAGTGCTCCAAATGAACACTTGCAGATTCTACAAAAAGAGTGTTTCAAAACTGCTCTTTCAAAAGAAGTGTTCAACTCTGTGAGTTGGATTCATACTACACAAAGCACTTTCACAGAACGCTTCTGTTTAGTTTTTATGGGAAGATATTCCCGTTTCCAACGAAGGCCTGAAACGGCTCCAAATATCCACTTGCAGATGCTGCAAAAAGACTCTTTCCAAACTGCTCCATGAAAAGGAAGGTTCAGCTCTGTGAGTTGAAGGCACACATCATAAAGAAGTTTCAAAGAATGCTTCTGTCTAGGTTTTATGTGAAGATATTTCCTTTTCCACCATAGGCCTCAAAGTGCTCCAAATGAACACTTGCAGATTCTACAAAAAGTGTGTTTCAAAACTCCTCTTTCAAAAGAAGTGTTCAACTCTGTGAGTTGGATTCATACTACACAAAGCAGTTTCACAGAACGCTTCTGTTTAGTTTTTATGGGAAGATATTCCCGTTTCCAACGAAGGCCTGAAAGGGCTCCAAATATCCACTTGCAGATGCTGCAAAAAGACTCTTTCCAAACTGTTCCATGAAAAGGAAGGTTCAACTCTGTGAGTTGAATGCACACATCATAAAGAAGTTTCAAAGAATGCTTCTGTCTAGGTTTTATGTGAAGATATTTCCTTTTCCAACATAGGCCTCAAAGCGCTCCAAATGAACACTTGCAGATTCTACAAAAAGAGTGTTTCAAAACTGCTCTTTCAAAAGAAGTGTTCAACTCTGTGAGTTGGATTCATACTACACAAAGCAGTTTCACAGAACGCTTCTGTTTAGTTTTTATGGGAAGATATTCCGGTTACCAACGAAGGCCTGAAAGGGCTCCAAATAATCACTTGCAGATGCTGCAAAAACAGAGTTTCAAAACTGCTCTATCAAAAGGAAGGCTTCTCTCTCCGAGCTGAATGCACACATCATAAAGGGGTTTCTGAGAATGCTTCTGCCTGGTTTATAAGTGAAGATATTTCCTTTTCCACAATAGGCCTCAAAGCGCTCCAAATGAACACTTGCAGATTCTACAAAAAGAGTGTTTCAAAACTGCTCTTTCTAAAGAAGTGTTCAACTCTGTGAGTTGGATTCATACTACACAAAGCAGTTTCACAGAACGCTTCTGTTTAGTTTTTATGGGAAGATATTCCCTTTTCCATCGAAGGACTGAAAGGGCTCCAAGTATCCACTTGCACATTCTGCAAAAACAGAGTTTCAAATCTGCTCTATCAAAAGGAAGCCTTATCTCTCTGAGTTGAATGCACACATCATAAAGAGGTTTCTGAGAATGCTTCTGCCTGGTTCATATGTGAAGATATTTCCTTTTTCACCATAGGCCTCAAAGCGCTCCAAATGAACACTTGCAAATTCTACAAAAAGAGTGTTTCATAACTGCTCTAGCAAAGGAAAGGTTCAACTATGTGAGTTAAACACACACATCACAAAGCAGTTTGTGAGAATGCTCCTGTCCAGTTTCTATGGGAAGATATTCCCGTTTCTAACAAAGGCCTGAAAGAGCTCCAAATATCCACTTGCAGATGCTGCAAAAAGACTCTTTCCAAACCTCTCTATGAAATGGAAGGTTGAACTCTGTGAGTTGAATGCACACATCATAAAGAAGTTTCAAAGAATGCTTCTGTCTAGGTTTTATGTGAAGATGTTTCCTTTTCCACCATAGGCCTCAAAGCGCTCCAAATGAAAACTTGCAGATTCTACAAAAAGAGTGGTTTAAAACTGCTCTTTCAAAAGAAGTGTTCAACTCTGTGAGTTGGATTCATACTACACAAAGCAGTTTCACAGAACGCTTCTGTTTAGTTTTTATGGGAAGGTATTCCCGTTTCCAACGAAGGCCTGAAAGGGCTCAAAATATCCACTTGCAGATGCTGCAAAAAGACTCTTTCCAAACTGCTCCATGAAAAGGAAGGTTCAACTCTGTGAGTTGAAGGAACACATCACAAAGAAGTTTTAAAGAATGCTTCTGTCTAGGTTTTATGTGAAGATATTTCCTTTTCCACCATAGGCCTCAAAGTGCTCCAAATGAACACTTGCAGATTCTACAAAAAGAGTGTTTCAAAACTCCTCTTTCAAAAGAAGTGTTCAACACTGTGAGTTGGATTCATACTACACAAAGCAGTTTCACAGAACGCTTCTGTTTAGTTTTTATGGGAAAGTATTCCCGTTTCCAACGAAGGCCTGAAAGGGCTCCAAATATCCACTTGCAGATGCTGCAAAAAGACTCTTTCCAAACTGATCCATGAAAAGGAAGGTTCAACTCTGTGAGTTGAATGCACACATCATAAAGAAGTTTCAAAGAATGCTTCTGTCTAGGTTTTATGTGAAGATATTTCCTTTTCCACCATAGGCCTCAAAGTGCTCCAAATGAACACTTGCAGATTCTACAAAAAGAGTGTTTCAAAACTGCTCTTTCAAAAGAAGTGTTCAACTCTGTGAGTTGGATTCATACTACACAAAGCAGTTTCACAGAACGCTTCTGTTTAGTTTTTATGGGAAGATATTTCCCGTTTCCAACGAAGGCCTGAAAGGGCTCCAAATATCCAATTGCAGATGCTGCAAAAACAGAGTTTCAAACCTGCTCTATCAAAAGGAAGGCTTCTCTCCCCGAGTTGAATGCACACATCATAAAGAGGTTTCTGAGAATGCTTCTGCCTGGTTTATAAGTGAAGATATTTCCTTTTCCACAATAGGCCTCAAGGTGCTCCAAATGAACACTTGCAGATTCTACAAAAAGAGTGTTTCAAAACTGCTCTTTCAAAAGAAGTGTTCAACTCTGTGAGTTGGATTCATACTACACAAAGCAGTTTCACAGAACGCTTCTGTTTCGTTTTTATGGGAGGATATTCCCGTTTCCAACGAAGGCCTGAAAGGCTCCAAATATTCACTTGCAGATGCTGCAAAAAGACTCTTTCCAAACGGCTCCGTGAAAAGGAAGGTTCAACTCTGTGAGGTGAAGGCACACATCATAAAGAAGTTTCAAAGAATGCTTCTGTCTAGGTTTTATGTGAAGATATTTCCTTTTCCCCCGTAGGCCTCAAAGCGCTCCAAATGAACACTTGCAGATTCTACAAAAAGAGTGTTTCAAAACTGCTCTTTCTAAAGAAGTGTTCAACTCTGTGAGTTGGATTCATACTACACAAAGCAGTTTCACAGAACGCTTCTGTTTAGTTTTTATGGGAAGATATTCCCGTTTCCAACGAAGGCCTGAAAGGGCTCCAAATATCCACTTGCAGATGCTACAAAAAGACTCTTTCAAAACTACTTCATGAAAAGGAAGGTTCAACTCTGTGAGTTGAAGGCACACATCATAAAGAAGTTTCAAAGAATGCTTCTGTCTAGGTTTTATGTGAAGATATTTCCTTTTCCACCATAGGCCTCAAAGCGCTCCAAATGAACACTTGCAGATTCTACAAAAAGAGTGTTTCAAAACTGCTTTCAAAAGAAGTGTTCAACTCTGTGAGTTGGATTCATACTACACAAAGCAGTTTCACAGAACGCTTCTGTTTAGTTTTTATGGGAAGATATTCCCGTTTCCAACGAAGGCCTGAAAGGGCTCCAAACATCCACTTGCAGATTCTGCAAAAACAGAGTTTCAAAACTGCTCTATCAAAAGGAAGGCTTATCTCTCTGAGTTGAATGCACACATCATAAAGAGGTTTCTGAGAATGCTTCTGCCTGGCTCATATGTGAAGATATTTCCTTTTTCACCATAGGCCTCAAAGCGCTCCAAATGAACACTTGCAAATTCTACAAAAAGAGTGTGTCATAACTGCTCTAGCAAAGGAAAGGTTCAACTATGTGAGTTAAACACACACATCACAAAGCAGTTTGTGAGAATGCTCCTGTCCAGTTTCTATGGGAAGATATTCCCGTTTCTAACAAAGGCCTGTAAGAGCTCCAAATATCCACTTGCAGATGCTGCAAAAAGACTCTTTCCAAACCTCTCTATGAAAAGGAAGGTTGAACTCTGTGAGTTGAATGCACACATCATAAAGAAGTTTCAAAGAATGCTTCTGTCTAGGTTTCATGTGAAGATATTTCCTTTTCCACCATAGACCTCAAAGCGCTCCAAATGAAAACTTGCAGATTCTACAAAAAGAGTGTTTCAAAACTGCTCTTTCAAAAGAAGTGTTCAACTCTGTGAGTTGGATTCATACTACACAAAGCAGTTTCACAGAACGCTTCTGTTTAGTTTTTATGGGAATATATTCCCGTTTCCAACGAAGGCCTGAAAGGGCTCCAAATATCCACTTGCAGATGCTGCAAAAAGACTCTTTCCAAACTGCTCCATGAAAAGGAAGGTTCAACTCTATGAGTTGAATGCACACATCATAAAGAATTTTCAAAGAATGCTTCTGTCTAGGTTTTATGTGAAGATATTTCCTTTTCCACCATAGGCCTCAAAGTGCTCCAAATGAACACTTGCAGATTCTACAAAAAGAGTGTTTCAAAACTGCTCTTTCAAAAGAAGTGTTCAACTCTGTGAGTTGGATTCATACTACACAAAGCAGTTTCACAGAACGCTTCTGTTTAATTTTTATGGGAAGAAATTCCCGTTTCCAACGAAGGCCTGAAAGGGCTCCAAATATCCACTTGCAGATGCTGCAAAAAGACTCTTTCCAAACTGCTCCATGAAAAGGAAGGTTCACCTCTGTGAGTTGAATGCACACATCATAAAGAAGTTTCAAAGAATGCTTCTGTCTAGGTTTTATGTGAAGATATTTCCTTTTCCACCATAGGCCTCAAAGTGCTCCAAATGAACACTTGCAGATTCTACAAAAAGAGTGTTTCAAAACTGCTCTTTCAAAAGAAGTGTTCAACTCTGTGAGTTGGATTCATACTACACAAAGCAGTTTCACAGAACGCTTCTGTTTAGTTTTTATGGGAAGATATTCCCGTTTCCAACGAAGGCCTGAAAGGGCTCCAAATATCCACTTGCAGATGCTGCAAAAACAGAGTTTCAAAACTGCTCTATCAAAAGGAAGGCTTCCCTCTCCGAGTTGAATGTACACATCATAAAGAGGTTTCTGAGAATGCTTCTGCCTGGTTTATAAGTGAAGATATATCCTTTTCCACAATAGGCCTCAATGCGCTCCAAATGAACTCTTGCAGATTCTACAAAAAGAGTGTTTCAAAACTGCTCTTTCAAAAGAAGTG
Source organism: Pongo abelii (assembly GCF_028885655.2). Classification (NCBI taxonomy): domain Eukaryota; kingdom Metazoa; phylum Chordata; class Mammalia; order Primates; family Hominidae; genus Pongo; species Pongo abelii. The sequence goes on along the minus strand of NC_072005.2, from coordinate 32,127,374 downwards.
TTCAACTCTGTGAGTTGGATTCATACTACACAAAGCAGTTTCACAGAACGCTTCTGTTTAGTTTTTATGGGAAGATATCCCCGTTTCCAACGAAGGCCTGAAAGGGCTCCAAACATCCACTTGCAGATTCTGCAAAAAAAGAGTATCAAAACTGCTCTATCAAAAGGAAGGCTTATCTCTCTGAGTTAAATGCACACATCATAAAGAGGTTTTTGAGAATGCTTCTGCCTGGTTCATATGTGAAGATATTTCCTTTTTCACCATAGGCCTCGAAGCGCTCCAAATGAACACTTGCAAATTCTACAAAAAGAGTTTTTCATAACTGCTCTAGCAAAGGAAAGGTTCAACTATGTGAATTAAACACACACATCACAAAGCAGTTTGTGAGAATGCTCCTGTCCAGTTTCTATGGGAAGATATTCCCGTTTCTAACAAAGGCCTGAAAGAGCTCCAAATATCCACTTGCAGATGCTGCAAAAAGACTCTTTCCAAACCTCTCCATGAAAAGGAAGGTTGAACTCTGTGAGTTGAATGCATACATCATAAAGAAGTTTCAAAGAATGCTTCTGTCTAGGTTTTATGTGAAGATATTTCCTTTTCCACCATAGACCTCAAAGCGCTCCAAATGAAAACTTGCAGATTCTACAAAAAGAGTGTTTCAAAACTGCTCTTTCAAAAGAAGTGTTCAACTCTGTGAGTTGGATTCATACTACACAAAGCAGTTTCACAGAACGCTTCTGTTTAGTTTTTATGGGAAGGTATTCCCGTTTCCAACGAAGGCCTGAAAGGGCTCAAAATATCCACTTGCAGATGCTGCAAAAAGACTCTTTCCAAACTGCTCCATGAAAAGGAAGGTTCAACTCTGTGAGTTGAAGGAACACATCACAAAGAAGTTTTAAAGAATGCTTCTGTCTAGGTTTTATGTGAAGATATTTCCTTTTCCACCATAGGCCTCAAAGTGCTCCAAATGAACACTTGCAGATTCTACAAAAAGAGTGTTTCAAAACTCCTCTTTCAAAAGAAGTGTTCAACACTGTGAGTTGGATTCATACTACACAAAGCAGTTTCACAGAACGCTTCTGTTTAGTTTTTATGGGAAAGTATTCCCGTTTCCAACGAAGGCCTGAAAGGGCTCCAAATATCCACTTGCAGATGCTGCAAAAAGACTCTTTCCAAACTGATCCATGAAAAGGAAGGTTCAACTCTGTGAGTTGAATGCACACATCATAAAGAAGTTTCAAAGAATGCTTCTGTCTAGGTTTTATGTGAAGATATTTCCTTTTCCACCATAGGCCTCAAAGTGCTCCAAATGAACACTTGCAGATTCTACAAAAAGAGTGTTTCAAAACTGCTCTTTCAAAAGAAGTGTTCAACTCTGTGAGTTGGATTCATACTACACAAAACAGTTTCACAGAACGCTTCTGTTTAGTTTTTATGGGAAGATATTTCCCGTTTCCAACGAAGGCCTGAAAGGGCTCCAAATATCCACTTGCAGATGCTGCAAAAACAGAGTTTCAAACCTGCTCTATCAAAAGGAAGGCTTCTCTCCCCGAGTTGAATGCACACATCATAAAGAGGTTTCTGAGAATGCTTCTGCCTGGTTTATAAGTGAAGATATTTCCTTTTCCACAATAGGCCTCAAGGTGCTCCAAATGAACACTTGCAGATTCTACAAAAAGAGTGTTTCAAAACTGCTCTTTCAAAAGAAGTGTTCAACTCTGTGAGTTGGATTCATACTACACAAAGCAGTTTCACAGAACGCTTCTGTTTAGTTTTTATGGGAAGATATTCCCGTTTCCAACGAAGGCCTGAAAGGGCTCCAAATATCCACTTGCAGATGCTGCAAAAAGACTCTTTCCAAACTGCTCCGTGAAAAGGAAGGTTCAACTCTGTGAGGTGAAGGCACACATCATAAAGAAGTTTCAAAGAATGCTTCTGTCTAGGTTTTATGTGAAGATATTTCCTTTTCCACCGTAGGCCTCAAAGCGCTCCAAATGAACACTTGCAGATTCTACAAAAAGAGTGTTTCAAAACTGCTCTTTCTAAAGAAGTGTTCAACTCTGTGAGTTGGATTCATACTACACAAAGCAGTTTCACAGAACGCTTCTGTTTAGTTTTTATGGGAAGATATTCCCGTTTCCAACGAAGGCCTGAAAGGGCTCCAAATATCCACTTGCAGATTCTGCAAAAACAGAGTTTCAAAACTGCTCTATCAAAAGGAAGGCTTATCTCTCTGAGTTGAATGCACACATCATAAAGAGGTTTCTGAGAATGCTTCTGCCTGGTTGATATGTGAAGATATTTCAACTTCCACCATAGGCCTCAAATCGCTCCAAATGAACACTTGCAAATTCTACAAAAAGAGTGTTTCATAACTGCTCTAGCAAAGGAAAGGTTCAACTATGTGAGTTAAACACACATATCACAAAGCAGTTTTAGAGAATGCTTCTGTCCAGTTTTTATGGGAAGATATACCCGTTTCTAACAAAGGCCTGAAAGAGCTCCAAATAACCACTTGCAGATGCTGCAAAAAGACTCTTTCCAAACCGCTCCATGAAAAGGAAGGTTCAACTCTGTGAGTTGAATGCACACATCATAAAGAAGTTTCAAAGAATGCTTCTGTCTAGGTTTTATGTGAAGATATTTCCTTTTCCACCATAGGCCTCAAAGCGCTCCAAATGAACACTTGCCGATTCTACAAAAAGAGTGTTTCAAAACTGCTCTTTCAAAAGAAGTGTTCAACTCTCTGAGTTGTATTCATACTACACAAAGCAGTTTCACAGAACGCTTCTGTTTAGTTTTTATGGGAAGATATCCCCGTTTCCAACGAAGGCCTGAAAGGGCTCCAAACATCCACTTGCAGATTCTGCAAAAACAGAGTTTCAAAACTGCTCTATCAAAAGGAACGCTTATCTCTCTGAGTTGAATGCACACATCATAAAGAGGTTTCTGAGAATGCTTCTGCCTGGTTCATATGTGAAGATATTTCCTTTTTCACCATAGGCCTCAAAGCGCTCCAAATGAACACTTGCAAACTCTACAAAAAGAGTGTTTCTTAACTGCTCTAGCAAAGGAAAGGTTCAACTATGTGAGTTAAACACACACATCACAAAGCAGTTTGTGAGAATGCTCCTGTCCAGTTTCTATGGGAAGATATTCCCGTTTCTAACAAAGGCCTGAAAGAGCTCCAAATATCGACTTGCAGATGGTGCAAAAAGACTCTTTCCAAACCTCTCCATGAAAAGGAAGGTTGAACTCTGTGAGTTGAATGCACACATCATAAAGAAGTTTCAAAGAATGCTTCTGTCTAGGTTTTATATGAAGATATTTCCTTTTCCACCATAGACCTCAAAGCGCTCCAAATGAAAACTTGCAGATTCTACAAAAAGAGTGTTTCAAAACTGCTCTTTCCAAAGAAGTGTTCAACTCTGTTAGTTGGATTCATACTACAAAAAGCAGTTTCACAGAACGCTTCTGTTTAGTTTTTATGGGAAGATATTCCCGTTTCCAACGAAGGCCTGAAAGGGCTCCAAATATCCACTTGCAGATGCTACAAAAAGACTCTTTCCAAACTACTTCATGAAAAGGAAGGTTCAACTCTGTGAGTTGAAGGCACACATCATAAAGAAGTTTCAAAGAATGCTTCTGTCTAGGTTTTATGTGAAGATATTTCCTTTTCCACCATAGGCCTCAAAGCGCTCCAAATGAACACTTGCAGATTCTACAAAAAGAGTGTTTCAAAACTGCTCTTTCAAAAGAAGTGTTCAACTCTGTGAGTTGGATTCATACTACACAAAGCAGTTTCACAGAACGCTTCTGTTTAGTTTTTATGGGAAGATATTCCCGTTTCCAACGAAGGCCTGAAAGGGCTCCAAATATCCACTTGCAGATTCTGCAAAAACAGAGTTTCAAAACTGCTCTATCAAAAGGAAGGCTTATCTCTCTGAGTTGAATGCACACATCATAAAGAGGTTTCTGAGAATCCTTCTGCCTGGTTCATAAGTGAAGATATTTCCTTTTTCAACATAGGCCTCAGAGCGCTCCAAATGAACACTTGCAAATTCTACAAAAAGAGTGTTTCATAACTGCTCTAGCAAAGGAAGGGTTCAACTTTGTGAGTTAAACACACACATCACAAAGCAGTTTGTGAGAATGCTCCTGTCCAGTTTCTATGGGAAGATATTCCCGTTTCTAACAAAGGCCTGTAAGAGCTCCAAATATCCACTTGCAGATGCTGCAAAAAGACTCTTTCCAAACCTCCCTATGAAAAGGAAGGTTGAACTCTGTGAGTTGAATGCACACATCATAAAGAAGTTTCAAAGAATGCTTCTGTCTAGGTTTCATGTGAAGATATTTCCTTTTCCACCTTAGACCTCAAAGCGCTCCAAATGAAAACTTGCAGATTCTACAAAAAGAGTGCTTCAAAACTGCTCTTTCAAAAGAAGTGTTCAACTCTGTGAGTTGGATTCATACTACACAAAGCAGTTTCACAGAACGCTTCTGTTTAGTTTTTATGGGAAGATATTCCCGTTTCCAAAGAAGGCCTGAAAGGGCTCCAAATATCCACTTGCAGATGCTGCAATAACAGAGTTTCAAAACTGCTCTACCAAAAGGAAGGCTTCTCTCTCCAAGTTGAATGCAGACATCATAAAGGGGTTTCTGAGAATGCTTCTGCCTGGTTGATATGTGAAGATATTTCAACTTCCACCATAGGCCTCAAATCGCTCCAAATGAACACTTGCAAATTCTACAAAAAGAGTGTTTCATAACTGCTCTAGCAAAGGAAAGGTTCAACTATGTGAGTTAAACACACACATCACAAAGCAGTTTTTGAGAATGCTTCTGTCCAGTTTTTATGGGAAGATATTCCCGTTTCTAACAAAGGCATGAAAGAGCTCCAAATATCCACTTGCAGATGCTGCAAAAAGACTCTTTCCAAACCGCTCCATGAAAAGGAAGGTTCAACTCTGTGAGTTGAAGGAACACATCACAAAGAAGTTTTAAAGAATGCTTCTGTCTAGGTTTTATGTGAAGATATTTCCTTTTCCACCATAGGCCTCAAAGTGCTCCAAATGAACACTTGCAGATTCTACAAAAAGAGTGTTTCAAAACTCCTCTTTCAAAAGAAGTGTTCAACACTGTGAGTTGGATTCATACTACACAAAGCAGTTTCACAGAACGCTTCTGTTTAGTTTTTATGGGAAAGTATTCCCGTTTCCAACGAAGGCCTGAAAGGGCTCCAAATATCCACTTGCAGATGCTGCAAAAAGACTCTTTCCAAACTGATCCATGAAAAGGAAGGTTCAACTCTGTGAGTTGAATGCACACATCATAAAGAAGTTTCAAAGAATGCTTCTGTCTAGGTTTTATGTGAAGATATTTCCTTTTCCACCATAGGCCTCAAAGTGCTCCAAATGAACACTTGCAGATTCTACAAAAAGAGTGTTTCAAAACTGCTCTTTCAAAAGAAGTGTTCAACTCTGTGAGTTGGATTCATACTACACAAAGCAGTTTCACAGAACGCTTCTGTTTAGTTTTTATGGGAAGATATTTCCCGTTTCCAACGAAGGCCTGAAAGGGCTCCAAATATCCACTTGCAGATGCTGCAAAAACAGAGTTTCAAACCTGCTCTATCAAAAGGAAGGCTTCTCTCCCCGAGTTGAATGCACACATCATAAAGAGGTTTCTGAGAATGCTTCTGCCTGGTTTATAAGTGAAGATATTTCCTTTTCCACAATAGGCCTCAAGGTGCTCCAAATGAACACTTGCAGATTCTACAAAAAGAGTGTTTCAAAACTGCTCTTTCAAAAGAAGTGTTCAACTCTGTGAGTTGGATTCATACTACACAAAGCAGTTTCACAGAACGCTTCTGTTTAGTTTTTATGGGAAGATATTCCCGTTTCCAACGAAGGCCTGAAAGGGCTCCAAATATCCACTTGCAGATGCTGCAAAAAGACTCTTTCCAAACTGCTCCGTGAAAAGGAAGGTTCAACTCTGTGAGGTGAAGGCACACATCATAAAGAAGTTTCAAAGAATGCTTCTGTCTAGGTTTTATGTGAAGATATTTCCTTTTCCACCGTAGGCCTCAAAGCGCTCCAAATGAACACTTGCAGATTCTACAAAAAGAGTGTTTCAAAACTGCTCTTTCTAAAGAAGTGTTCAACTCTGTGAGTTGGATTCATACTACACAAAGCAGTTTCACAGAACGCTTCTGTTTAGTTTTTATGGGAAGATATTCCCGTTTCCAACGAAGGCCTGAAAGGGCTCCAAATATCCACTTGCAGATTCTGCAAAAACAGAGTTTCAAAACTGCTCTATCAAAAGGAAGGCTTATCTCTCTGAGTTGAATGCACACATCATAAAGAGGTTTCTGAGAATGCTTCTGCCTGGTTGATATGTGAAGATATTTCAACTTCCACCATAGGCCTCAAATCGCTCCAAATGAACACTTGCAAATTCTACAAAAAGAGTGTTTCATAACTGCTCTAGCAAAGGAAAGGTTCAACTATGTGAGTTAAACACACACATCACAAAGCAGTTTTAGAGAATGCTTCTGTCCAGTTTTTATGGGAAGATATACCCGTTTCTAACAAAGGCCTGAAAGAGCTCCAAATAACCACTTGCAGATGCTGCAAAAAGACTCTTTCCAAACCGCTCCATGAAAAGGAAGGTTCAACTCTGTGAGTTGAATGCACACATCATAAAGAAGTTTCAAAGAATGCTTCTGTCTAGGTTTTATGTGAAGATATTTCCTTTTCCACCATAGGCCTCAAAGCGCTCCAAATGAACACTTGCCGATTCTACAAAAAGAGTGTTTCAAAACTGCTCTTTCAAAAGAAGTGTTCAACTCTCTGAGTTGTATTCATACTACACAAAGCAGTTTCACAGAACGCTTCTGTTTAGTTTTTATGGGAAGATATCCCCGTTTCCAACGAAGGCCTGAAAGGGCTCCAAACATCCACTTGCAGATTCTGCAAAAACAGAGTTTCAAAACTGCTCTATCAAAAGGAACGCTTATCTCTCTGAGTTGAATGCACACATCATAAAGAGGTTTCTGAGAATGCTTCTGCCTGGTTCATATGTGAAGATATTTCCTTTTTCACCATAGGCCTCAAAGCGCTCCAAATGAACACTTGCAAACTCTACAAAAAGAGTGTTTCTTAACTGCTCTAGCAAAGGAAAGGTTCAACTATGTGAGTTAAACACACACATCACAAAGCAGTTTGTGAGAATGCTCCTGTCCAGTTTCTATGGGAAGATATTCCCGTTTCTAACAAAGGCCTGAAAGAGCTCCAAATATCGACTTGCAGATGGTGCAAAAAGACTCTTTCCAAACCTCTCCATGAAAAGGAAGGTTGAACTCTGTGAGTTGAATGCACACATCATAAAGAAGTTTCAAAGAATGCTTCTGTCTAGGTTTTATATGAAGATATTTCCTTTTCCACCATAGACCTCAAAGCGCTCCAAATGAAAACTTGCAGATTCTACAAAAAGAGTGTTTCAAAACTGCTCTTTCCAAAGAAGTGTTCAACTCTGTTAGTTGGATTCATACTACAAAAAGCAGTTTCACAGAACGCTTCTGTTTAGTTTTTATGGGAAGATATTCCCGTTTCCAACGAAGGCCTGAAAGGGCTCCAAATATCCACTTGCAGATGCTACAAAAAGACTCTTTCCAAACTACTTCATGAAAAGGAAGGTTCAACTCTGTGAGTTGAAGGCACACATCATAAAGAAGTTTCAAAGAATGCTTCTGTCTAGGTTTTATGTGAAGATATTTCCTTTTCCACCATAGGCCTCAAAGCGCTCCAAATGAACACTTGCAGATTCTACAAAAAGAGTGTTTCAAAACTGCTCTTTCAAAAGAAGTGTTCAACTCTGTGAGTTGGATTCATACTACACAAAGCAGTTTCACAGAACGCTTCTGTTTAGTTTTTATGGGAAGATATTCCCGTTTCCAACGAAGGCCTGAAAGGGCTCCAAATATCCACTTGCAGATTCTGCAAAAACAGAGTTTCAAAACTGCTCTATCAAAAGGAAGGCTTATCTCTCTGAGTTGAATGCACACATCATAAAGAGGTTTCTGAGAATCCTTCTGCCTGGTTCATAAGTGAAGATATTTCCTTTTTCAACATAGGCCTCAGAGCGCTCCAAATGAACACTTGCAAATTCTACAAAAAGAGTGTTTCATAACTGCTCTAGCAAAGGAAGGGTTCAACTTTGTGAGTTAAACACACACATCACAAAGCAGTTTGTGAGAATGCTCCTGTCCAGTTTCTATGGGAAGATATTCCCGTTTCTAACAAAGGCCTGTAAGAGCTCCAAATATCCACTTGCAGATGCTGCAAAAAGACTCTTTCCAAACCTCCCTATGAAAAGGAAGGTTGAACTCTGTGAGTTGAATGCACACATCATAAAGAAGTTTCAAAGAATGCTTCTGTCTAGGTTTCATGTGAAGATATTTCCTTTTCCACCATAGACCTCAAAGCGCTCCAAATGAAAACTTGCAGATTCTACAAAAAGAGTGCTTCAAAACTGCTCTTTCAAAAGAAGTGTTCAACTCTGTGAGTTGGATTCATACTACACAAAGCAGTTTCACAGAACGCTTCTGTTTAGTTTTTATGGGAAGATATTCCCGTTTCCAAAGAAGGCCTGAAAGGGCTCCAAATATCCACTTGCAGATGCTGCAATAACAGAGTTTCAAAACTGCTCTACCAAAAGGAAGGCTTCTCTCTCCAAGTTGAATGCAGACATCATAAAGGGGTTTCTGAGAATGCTTCTGCCTGGTTGATATGTGAAGATATTTCAACTTCCACCATAGGCCTCAAATCGCTCCAAATGAACACTTGCAAATTCTACAAAAAGAGTGTTTCATAACTGCTCTAGCAAAGGAAAGGTTCAACTATGTGAGTTAAACACACACATCACAAAGCAGTTTTTGAGAATGCTTCTGTCCAGTTTTTATGGGAAGATATTCCCGTTTCTAACAAAGGCATGAAAGAGCTCCAAATATCCACTTGCAGATGCTGCAAAAAGACTCTTTCCAAACCGCTCCATGAAAAGGAAGGTTCAACTCTGTGAGTTGAATGCACACATCATAAAGAAGTTTCAAAGAATGCTTCTGTCTAGGTTTTATGTGAAGATATTTCCTTTTCCACCATAGGCCTCAAAGTGCTCCAAATGAACACTTGCAGATTCTACAAAAAGAGTGTTTCAAAACTGCTCTTTCAAAAGAAGTGTTCAACTCTGTGAGTTGGATTCATACTACACAAAGCAGTTTCACAGAACGCTTCTGTGTAGTTTTTATGGGAAGATATTCCCGTTTCCAACGAAGGCCTGAAAGGGCTCCAAATATCCACTTGCAGATGCTGCAAAAAGACTCTTTCCAAACTGCTCCATGAAAAGGAAGGTTCAACTCTGTGAGTTGAATGCACACATCATAAAGAAGTTTCAAAGAATGCTTCTGTCTAGGTTTTATGTGAAGATATTTCCTTTTCCACCATAGGCCTCAAAGTGCTCCAAATGAACACTTGCAGATTCTACAAAAAGAGTGTTTCAAAACTGCTCTTTCAAAAGAAGTGTTCAACTCTGTGAGTTGGATTCATACTACACAAAGCAGTTTCACAGAACGCTTCTTTTTAATTTTTATGGGAAGAAATTCCCGTTTCCAACGAAGGCCTGAAAGGGCTCCAAGTATCCACTTGCAGATGCTGCAAAAACAGAGTTTCAAAACTGCTCTATTAAAAGGAAGGCTTCTCTCCCCGAGTTGAATGCACACATCATAAAGAGGTTTCTGAGAATGCTTCTGCCTGGTTTATAAGTGAAGATATTTCCTTTTCCACAATAGGCCTCAATGTGCTCCAAATGAACACTTGCAGATTCTACAAAAAGAGTGTTTCAAAACTGCTCTTTCAAAAGAAGTGTTCAACTCTGTGAGTTGGATTCATACTACACAAAGCAGTTTCACAGAACGCTTCTTTTTAATTTTTATGGGAAGAAATTCCCGTTTCCAACGAATGCCTGAAAGGGCTCCAAATATCCACTTGCAGATGCTGCAAAAAGACTCTTTCCAAACTGCTCCATGAAAAGGAAGGTTCACCTCTGTGAGTTGAATGCACACATCATAAAGAAGTTTCAAAGAATGCTTCTGTCTAGGTTTTATGTGAAGATATTTCCTTTTCCACCATAGGCCTCAAAGTGCTCCAAATGAACACTTGCAGATTCTACAAAAAGAGTGTTTCAAAACTGCTCTTTCAAAAGAAGTGTTCAACTCTGTGAGTTGGATTCATACTACACAAAGCAGTTTCACAGAACGCTTCTGTTTAGTTTTTATGGGAAGATATCCCCGTTTCCAACGAAGGCCTGAAAGGGCTCCAAACATCCACTTGCAGATTCTGCAAAAAAAGAGTATCAAAACTGCTCTATCAAAAGGAAGGCTTATCTCTCTGAGTTAAATGCACACATCATAAAGAGGTTTCTGAGAATGCTTCTGCCTGGTTCATATGTGAAGATATTTCCTTTTTCACCATAGGCCTCGAAGCGCTCCAAATGAACACTTGCAAATTCTACAAAAAGAGTTTTTCATAACTGCTCTAGCAAAGGAAAGGTTCAACTATGTGAATTAAACACACACATCACAAAGCAGTTTGTGAGAATGCTCCTGTCCAGTTTCTATGGGAAGATATTCCCGTTTCTAACAAAGGCCTGAAAGAGCTCCAAATATCCACTTGCAGATGCTGCAAAAAGACTCTTTCCAAACCTCTCCATGAAAAGGAAGGTTGAACTCTGTGAGTTGAATGCATACATCATAAAGAAGTTTCAAAGAATGCTTCTGTCTAGGTTTTATGTGAAGATATTTCCTTTTCCACCATAGACCTCAAAGCGCTCCAAATGAAAACTTGCAGATTCTACAAAAAGAGTGTTTCAAAACTGCTCTTTCAAAAGAAGTGTTCAACTCTGTGAGTTGGATTCATACTACACAAAGCAGTTTCACAGAACGCTTCTGTTTAGTTTTTATGGGAAGATATTCCCGTTTCCAACGAAGGCCTGAAAGGGCTCCAAATATCCACTTGCAGATGCTGCAATAACAGAGTTTCAAAACTGCTATATCAAAAGGAAGGCTTCTCTCTCCAAGTTGAATGCAGACATCATAAAGGGGTTTCTGAGAATGCTTCTGCCTGGTTGATATGTGAAGATATTTCAACTTCCACCATAGGCCTCAAATCGCTCCAAATGAACACTTGCAAATTCTACAAAAAGAGTGTTTCATAACTGCTCTAGCAAAGGAAAGGTTCAACTATGTGAGTTAAACACACACATCACAAAGCAGTTTTTGAGAATGCTTCTGTCCAGTTTTTATGGGAAGATATTCCCGTTTCTAACAAAGGCCTGAAAGAGCTCCAAATATCCACTTGCAGATGCTGCAAAAAGACTCTTTCCAAACCGCTCCATGAAAAGGAAGGTTCAACTCTTTGAGTTGAATGCACACATCATAAAGAAGTTTCAAAGAATGCTTCTGTCTAGGTTTTATGTGAAGATATTTCCTTTTCCACCATGGGCCCCAAAGTGCTCCAAATGAACACTTGCAGATTCTACAAAAAGAGTGTTTCAAAACTGCTCTTTCAAAAGAAGTGTTCAACTCTGTGAGTTGGATTCATACTACACGAAGCAGTTTCACAGAACGCTTCTGTTTAGTTTTTATGGGAAGATATTCCCGTTTCCAACGAAGGCCTGAAAGGGCTCCAAATATCCACTTGCAGATGCTGCAAAAAGACTCTTTCCAAACTGCTCCATGAAAAGGAAGGTTCAACTCTGTGAGTTGAATGCACACATCATAAAGAAGTTTCAAAGAATGCTTCTGTCTAGGTTTTATGTGAAGATATTTCCTTTTCCACCATAGGCCTCAAAGTGCTCCAAATGAACACTTGCAGATTCTACAAAAAGAGTGTTTCAAAACTGCTCTTTCAAAGAAGTGTTCAACTCTGTGAGTTGGATTCATACTACACAAAGCAGTTTCACAGAACGCTTCTGTTTAGTTTTTATGGGAAGATATTCCCGTTTCCAACGAAGGCCAGAAAGGGCTCCAAATATCCACTTGCAGATGCTGCAAAAACAGAGTTTCAAAACTGCTCTATCAAAAGGAAGGCTTCTCTATCCGAGTTGAATGCACACATCATAAAGAGGTTTCTGAGAATGCTTCTGCCTGGTTTATAAGTGAAGATATTTCCTTTTCCACAATAGGCCTCAATGTGCTCCAAATGAACACTTGCAGATTCTACAAAAAGAGTGTTTCAAAACTGCTCTTTCAAAAGAAGTGTTCAACTCTGTGAGTTGGATTCATACTACACAAAGCAGTTTCACAGAACGCTTCTGTTTAGTTTTTATGGGAAGATATTCCCGTTTCCAACGAAGGCCTGAAAGGGCTCCAAATATCCACTTGCAGATGCTGCAAAAAGCCTCTTTCCAAACTGCTCCATGAAAAGGAAGGTTCAACTCTATGAGTTGAATGCACACATCATAAAGAATTTTCAAAGAATGCTTCTGTCTAGGTTTTATGTGAAGATATTTCCTTTTCCACCATAGGCCTCAAAGTGCTCCAAATGAACACTTGCAGATTCTACAAAAAGAGTGTTTCAAAACTGCTCTTTCAAAAGAAGTGTTCAACTCTGTGAGTTGGATTCATACTACACAAAGCAGTTTCACAGAACGCTTCTGTTTAGTTTTTATGGGAAGAAATTCCCGTTTGCAACGAAGGCCTGAAAGGGCTCCAAATATCCACTTGCAGATGCTGCAAAAAGACTCTTTCCAAACTGCTCCATGAAAAGGAAGGTTCAACTCTGTGTGTTGAATGCACACATCATAAAGAGGTTTCTGAGAATGCTTCTGCCTGGTTGATATGTGAAGATATTTCAACTTCCACCATAGGCCTCAAATCGCTCCAAATGAACACTTGCAAATTCTACAAAAAGAGTGTTTCATAACTGCTCTAGCAAAGGAAAGGTTCAACTATGTGAGTTAAACACACACATCACAAAGCAGTTTTTGAGAATGCTTCTGTCCAGTTTTTATGGGAAGATATTCCCGTTTCTAACAAAGGCCTGAAAGAGCTCCAAATATCCACTTGCAGATGCTGCAAAAAGACTCTTTCCAAACCGCTCCATGAAAAGGAAGGTTCAACTCTGTGAGTTGAATGCACACATCATAAAGAAGTTTCAAAGAATGCTTCTGTCTAGGTTTTATGTGAAGATATTTCCTTTTCCACCATAGGCCTCAAAGTGCTCCAAATGAACACTTGCAGATTCTACAAAAAGAGTGTTTCAAAACTGCTCTTTCAAAAGAAGTGTTCAATTCTGTGAGTTGGATTCATACTACACAAAGCAGTTTCACAGAACGCTTCTGTGTAGTTTTTATGGGAAGATATTCCCGTTTCCAACGAAGGCCTGAAAGGGCTCCAAATATCCACTTGCAGATGCTGCAAAAAGACTCTTTCCAAACTGCTCCATGAAAAGGAAGGTGCAACTCTGTGAGTTGAATGCACCCATCATAAAGAAGTTTCAAAGAATGCTTCTGTCTAGGTTTTATGTGAAGATATTTCCTTTTCCACCATAGGCCTCAAAGTGCTCCAAATGAACACTTGCAGATTCTACAAAAAGAGTGTTTCAAAACTGCTCTTTCAAAAGAAGTGTTCAACTCTGTGAGTTGGATTCATACTACACAAAGCAGTTTCACAGAACGCTTCTGTTTAGCTTTTATGGGAAGATATTCCCGTTTCCAACGAAGGCCCGAAAGGGCTCCAAATATCCACTTGCAGATGCTGCAAAAAGACTCTTTCCAAACTGCTCCATGAAAAGGAAGGTTCAACTCTGTGAGGTGAATGCACACATCATAAAGAAGTTTCAAAGAATGCTTCTGTCTAGGTTTTATGTGAAGATATTTCCTTTTCCACCATAGGCCTCAAAGTGCTCCAAATGAACACTTGCAGATTCTACAAAAAGAGTGTTTCAAAACTGCTCTTTCAAAAGAAGTGTTCAACTCTGTGAGTTGGATTCATACTACACAAAGCAGTTTCACAGAACGCTTCTGTTTAGTTTTTATGGGAAGATATTCCCGTTTCCAACGAAGGCCTGAAAGGGCTCCAAATATCCACTTGCAGATGCTGCAAAAACAGAGTTTCAAAACTGCTCTATCAAAAGGAAGGCTTCTCTCCCCGAGTTGAATGCACACATCATAAAGAGGTTTCTGAGAATGCTTCTGCCTGGTTTATAAGTGAAGATATTTCCTTTTCCACAATAGGCCTCAATGTGCTCCAAATGAACACTTGCAGATTCTACAAAAAGAGTGTTTCAAAACTGCTCTTTCAAAAGAAGTGTTCAACTCTGTGAGTTGGATTCATACTACACAAAGCAGTTTCACAGAACACTTCTGTTTAGTTTTTATGGGAAGATATTCCCGTTTCCAACGAAGGCCTGAAAGGCTCCAAATATCCACTTGCAGATGCTGCAAAAAGACTCTTTCCACACTGCTCCTTGAAAAGGAAGGTTCAACTCTGTGAGGTGAAGGCACACATCATAAAGAAGTTTCAAAGAATTCTTCTGTCTAGGTTTTATGTGAAGATATTTCCTTTTCCACCGTAGGCCTCAAAGCGCTCCAAATGAACACTTGCAGATTCTACAAAAAGAGTGTTTCAAAACTGCTCTTTCAAAAGAAGTGTTCAACTCTGTGAGTTGGATTCATACTACACAAAGCAGTTTCACAGAACGCTTCTGTTTAGTTTTTATGGGAAGATATTCCCGTTTCCAACGAAGGCCTGAAAGGGCTCCAAATATCCACTTGCAGATTCTGCAAAAACAGAGTTTCAAAACTGCTCTATCAAAAGGAAGGCTTATCTCTCTGAGTTGAATGCACACATCATAAAGTGGTTTCTGAGAATGCTTCTGCCTGGTTGATATGTGAAGATATTTCAACTTCCACCATAGGCCTCAAATCGCTCCAAATGAACACTTGCAAATTCTACAAAAAGAGTGTTTCATAACTGCTCTAGCAAAGGAAAGGTTCAACTATGTGAGTTAAACACACACATCACAAAGTAGTTTTTGAGAATGCTTCTGTCCAGTTTTTATGGGAGGATATTCCCGTTTCTAACAAAGGCCTGAAAGAGCTCCAAATATCCACTTGCAGATGCTGCAAAAAGACTCTTTCCAAACCGCTCCATGAAAAGGAAGGTTCAACTCTGTGAGTTGAATGCACACATCATAAAGAAGTTTCAAAGAATGCTTCTGTCTAGGTTTTATGTGAAGATATTTCCTTTTCCAGCATAGGCCTCAAAGCGCTCCAAATGAACACTTGCAGATTCTACAAAAAGAGTGTTTCAAAACTACTCTTTCAAAAGAAGTGTTCAACTCTGTGAGTTGGATTCATACTACACAAAGCAGTTTCACAGAACGCTTCTGTTTAGTTTTTATGGGAAGATATTCCCGTTTCCAAAGAAGGCCTGAAAGGGCTCCAAATATCCACTTGCAGATTCTGCAAAAAGACTCTTTCCAAACTGATCCATGAAAAGGAAGGTTCAACTCTGTGAGTTGAATGCACACATCATAAAGAAGTTTCAAAGAATGCTTCTGTCTAGGTTTTATGTGAAGATATTTCCTTTTCCACCATAGGCCTCAAAGTGCTCCAAATGAACACTTGCAGATTCTACAAAAAGAGTGTTTCAAAACTGCTCTTTCAAAAGAAGTGTTCAATTCTGTGAGTTGGATTCATACTACACAAAGCAGTTTCACAGAACGCTTCTGTTTAGTTTTTATGGGAAGATATTCCCGTTTCCAACGAAGGCCTGAAAGGGCTCCAAATATCCACTTGCAGATGCTGCAAAAACAGAGTTTCAAACCTGCTCTATCAAAAGGAAGGCTTCTCTCCCCGAGTTGAATGCACACATCATAAAGAGGTTTCTGAGAATGCTTCTGCCTGGTTCATATGTGAAGATATTTCCTTTTTCACCATAGGCCTCAAAGCGCTCCAAATGAACACTTGCAAATTCTACAAAAAGAGTGTTTCATAACTGCTCTAGCAAAGGAAAGGTTCAACTATGTGAGTTAAACACACACATCACAAAGCAGTTTGTGAGAATGCTCCTGTCCAGTTTCTATGTGAAGATATTCCCGTTTCTAACAAAGGCCTGTAAGAGCTCCAAATATCCACTTGCAGATGCTGCAAAAAGACTCTTTCCAAACCTCTCTATGAAAAGGAAGGTTGAACTCTGTGAGTTGAATGCACACATCATAAAGAAGTTTCAAAGAATGCTTCTGTCTAGGTTTCATGTGAAGATATTTCCTTTCCCACCATAGACCTCAAAGCGCTCCAAATGAAAACTTGCAGATTCTACAAAAAGAGTGTTTCAAAACTGCTCTTTCAAAAGAAGTGTTCAACTCTGTGAGTTGGATTCATACTACACAAAGCAGTTTCACAGAACGCTTCTGTTTAGTTTTTATGGGAATATATTCCCGTTTCCAACGAAGGCCTGAAAGGGCTCCAAATATCCACTTGCAGATGCTGCAAAAAGACTCTTTCCAAACTGCTCCATGAAAAGGAAGGTTCAACCCTATGAGTTGAATGCACACATCATAAAGAATTTTCAAAGAATGCTTCTGCCTAGGTTTTATGTGAAGATATTTCCTTTTCCACCATAGGCCTCAAAGTGCTCCAAATGAACACTTGCAGATTCTACAAAAAGAGTGTTTCAAAACTGCTCTTTCAAAAGAAGTGTTCAACTCTGTGAGTTGGATTCATACTACACAAAGCAGTTTCACAGAACGCTTCTGTTTAATTTTTATGGGAAGAAATTCCCGTTTCCAACGAAGGCCTGAAAGGGCTCCAAATATCCACTTGCAGATGCTGCAAAAAGACTCTTTCCAAACTGCTCCATGAAAAGGAAGGTTCAACTCTGTGTGTTGAATGCACACATCATAAAGAAGTTTCAAAGAATGCTTCTGTCTAGGTTTTATGTGAAGATATTTCCTTTTCCACCATAGGCCTCAAAGTGCTCCAAATGAACACTTGCAGATTCTACAAAAAGAGTGTTTCAAACTGCTCTTTCAAAAGAAGTGTTCAACTCTGTGAGTTGGATTCATACTACACAAAGCAGTTTCACAGAACGCTTCTGTTTAGTTTTTATGGGAAGATATTCCCGTTTCCAACGAAGGCCTGAAAGGGCTCCAAATATCCACTTGCAGATGCTGCAAAAAGACTCTTTCCAAACTGCTACATGAAAAGGAAGGTTCAACTCTGTGAGTTGAATGCACACATCATAAAGAAGTTTCAAAGAATGCTTCTGTCTAGGTTTTATGTGAAGATATTTCCTTTTCCACCATAAGCCTCAAAGTGCTCCAAATGAACACTTGCAGATTCTACAAAAAGAGTGTTTCAAAACTGCTCTTTCAAAAGAAGTGTTCAACTCTGTGAGTTGGATTCATACTACACAAAGCAGTTTCACAGAACGCTTCTGTTTAGTTTTTATGGGAAGATATTCCCGTTTCCCACGAAGGCCTGAAAGGGCTCCAAATATCCACTTGCAGATGCTGCAAAAACAGAGTTTCAAAACTGCTCTATCAAAAGGAAGGCTTCTCTCCCCGAGTTGAATGCACACATCATAAAGAGGTTTCTGAGAATGCTTCTGCCTGGTTTATAAGTGAAGATATTTCCTTTTCCACAATAGGCGTCAATGTGCTCCAAATGAATACTTGCAGATTCTACAAAAAGTGTGTTTCAAAACTGCTCTTTCAAAAGAAGTGTTCAACTCTGTGAGTTGGATTCATACTACACAAAGCAGTTTCACAGAACGCTTCTGTTTAGTTTTTATGGGAAGATATTCCCGTTTCCAACGAAGGCCTGAAAGGGCTCCAAATATCCACTTGCAGATGCTGCAAAAAGACTCTTTCCAAACTGCTCCGTGAAAAGGAAGGTTCAACTCTGTGAGGTGAAGGCACACATCATAAAGAAGTTTCAAAGAATGCTTCTGTCTAGGTTTTATGTGAAGATATTTCCTTTTCCACCGTAGGCCTCAAAGCGCTCCAAATGAACACTTGCAGATTCTACAAAAAGAGTGTTTCAAAACTGCTCTTTCTAAAGAAGTGTTCAACTCTGTGAGTTGGATTCATACTACACAAAGCAGTTTCACAGAACGCTTCTGTTTAGTTTTTATGGGAAGATATTCCCGTTTCCAACGAAGGCCTGAAAGGGCTCCAAATATCCACTTGCAGATGCTGCAAAAAGACTCTTTCCAAACTGCTCCATGAAAAGGAAGGTTCAACTCTGTGAGTTGAATGCACACATCATAAAGAAGTTTCAAAGAATGCTTCTGTCTAGGTTTTATGTGAAGATATTTCCTTTTCCACCATAGGCCTCAAAGTGCTCCAAATGAACACTTGCAGATTCTACAAAAAGAGTGTTTCAAAACTGCTCTTTCAAAGAAGTGTTCAACTCTGTGAGTTGGATTCATACTACACAAAGCAGTTTCACAGAACGCTTCTGTTTAGTTTTTATGGGAAGATATTCCCGTTTCCAACGAAGTCCCGAAAGGGCTCCAAATATCCACTTGCAGATGCTGCAAAAAGACTCTTTCCAAACTGCTCCATGAAAAGGAAGGTTCAACTCTGTGAGTTGAATGCACACATCATAAAGAAGTTTCAAAGAATGCTTCTGTCTAGGTTTTATGTGAAGATATTTCCTTTTCCACCATAGGCCTCAAAGTGCTCCAAATGAACACTTGCAGATTCTACAAAAAGAGTGTTTCAAAACTGCTCTTTCAAAAGAAGTGTTCAACTCTGTGAGTTGGATTCATACTACACAAAGCAGTTTCACAGAACGCTTCTGTTTAGTTTTTATGGGAAGATATTCCCGTTTCCAACGAAGGCCTGAAAGGGCTCCAAATATCCACTTGCAGATGCTGCAAAAACAGAGTTTCAAAACTGCTCTATCAAAAGGAAGGATTCTCTCCCCGAGTTGAATGCACACATCATAAAGAGGTTTCTGAGAATGCTTCTGCCTGGTTTATAAGTGAAGATATTTCCTTTTCCACAATAGGCCTCAATGTGCTCCAAATGAACACTTGCAGATTCTACAAAAAGAGTGTTTCAAAACTGCTCTTTCAAAAGAAGTGTTCAACTCTGTGAGTTGGATTCATACTACACAAAGCAGTTTCACAGAACGCTTCTGTTTAGTTTTTATGGGAAGATATTCCCGTTTCCAACGAAGGCCTGAAAGGCTCCAAATATCCACTTGCAGATGCTGCAAAAAGACTCTTTCCAAACTGCTCCTTGAAAAGGAAGGTTCAACTCTGTGAGGTGAAGGCACACATCATAAAGAAGTTTCAAAGAATGCTTCTGTCTAGGTTTTATGTGAAGATATTTCCTTTTCCACCGTAGGCCTCAAAGCGCTCCAAATGAACACTTGCAGATTCTACAAAAAGAGTGTTTCAAAACTGCTCTTTCAAAAGAAGTGTTCAACTCTGTGAGTTGGATTCATACTACACAAAGCAGTTTCACAGAACGCTTCTCTTTAGTTTTTATGGGAAGATATTCCCGTTTCCAACGAAGGCCTGAAAGGGCTCCAAATATCCACTTGCAGATTCTGCAAAAACAGAGTTTCAAAACTGCTCTATCAAAAGGAAGGCTTATCTCTCTGAGTTGAATGCACACATCATAAAGTGGTTTCTGAGAATGCTTCTGCCTGGTTGATATGTGAAGATATTTCAACTTCCACCATAGGCCTCAAATCGCTCCAAATGAACACTTGCAAATTCTACAAAAAGAGTGTTTCATAACTGCTCTAGCAAAGGAAAGGTTCAACTATGTGAGTTAAACACACACATCACAAAGTAGTTTTTGAGAATGCTTCTGTCCAGTTTTTATGGGAAGATATTCCCGTTTCTAACAAAGGCCTGAAAGAGCTCCAAATATCCACTTGCAGATGCTGCAAAAAGACTCTTTCCAAACCGCTCCATTAAAAGGAAGGTTCAACTCTGTGAGTTGAATGCACACATCATAAAGAAGTTTCAAAGAATGCTTCTGTCTAGGTTTTATGTGAAGATATTTCCTTTTCCAGCATAGGCCTCAAAGCGCTCCAAATGAACACTTGCAGATTCTACAAAAAGAGTGTTTCAAAACTACTCTTTCAAAAGAAGTGTTCAACTCTGTGAGTTGGATTCATACTACACAAAGCAGTTTCACAGAACGCTTCTGTTTAGTTTTTATGGGAAAGTATTCCCGTTTCCAACGAAGGCCTGAAAGGGCTCCAAATATCCACTTGCAGATGCTGCAAAAAGACTCTTTCCAAACTGATCCATGAAAAGGAAGGTTCAACTCTGTGAGTTGAATGCACACATCATAAAGATGTTTCAAAGAATGCTTCTGTCTAGGTTTTATGTGAAGATATTTCCTTTTCCACCATAGGCCTCAAAGTGCTCCAAATGAACACTTGCAGATTCTACAAAAAGAGTGTTTCAAAACTGCTCTTTCAAAAGAAGTGTTCAACTCTGTGAGTTGGATTCATACTACACAAAGCAGTTTCACAGAACGCTTCTGTTTAGTTTTTATGGGAAGATATTCCCGTTTCCAACGAAGGCCTGAAAGGGCTCCAAATATCCACTTGCAGATGCTACAAAAACAGAGTTTCAAACCTGCTCTATCAAAAGGAAGGCTTCTCTCCCCGAGTTGAATGCACACATCATAAAGAGGTTTCTGAGAATGCTTCTGCCTGGTTTATAAGTGAAGATATTTCCTTTTCCACATTAGGCCTCAAGGTGCTCCAAATGAACACTTGCAGATTCTACAAAAAGAGTGTTTCAAAACTGCTCTTTCAAAAGAAGTGTTCAACTCTGTGAGTTGGATTCGTACTACACAAAGCAGTTTCACAGAACGCTTCTGTTTAGTTTTTATGGGAAGATATTCCCGTTTCCAACGAAGGCCTGAAAGGCTCCAAATATCCACTTGCAGATGCTGCAAAAAGACTCTTTCCAAACTGCTCCGTGAAAAGGAAGGTTCAACTCTGTGAGGTGAAGGCACACATCATAAAGAAGTTTCAAAGAATGCTTCTGTCTAGGTTTTATGTGAAGATATTTCCTTTTCCACCGTAGGCCTCAAAGCGCTCCAAATGAACACTTGCAGATTCTACAAAAAGAGTGTTTCAAAACTGCTCTTTCTAAAGAAGTGTTCAACTCTGTGAGTTGGATTCATACTACACAAAGCAGTTTCACAGAACGCTTCTGTTTAGTTTTTATGGGAAGATATTCCCGTTTCCAACGAAGGCCTGAAAGGGCTCCAAATATCCACTTGCAGATTCTGCAAAAACAGAGTTTCAAAACTGCTCTATCAGAAGGAAGGCTTATCTCTCTGAGTTGAATGCACACATCATAAAGAGGTTTCTGAGAATGCTTCTGCCTGGTTGATATGTGAAGATATTTCAACTTCCACCATAGGCCTCAAATCGCTCCAAATGAACACTTGCAAATTCTACAAAAAGAGTGTTTCATAACTGCTCTAGGAAAGGAAAGGTTCAACTATGTGAGTTAAACACACACATCACAAAGCAGTTTTTGAGAATGCTTCTGTCCAGTTTTTATGGGAAGATATTCCCGTTTCTAACAAAGGCCTGAAAGAGCTCCAAATAACCACTTGCAGATGCTGCAAAAAGACTCTTTCCAAACCGCTCCATGAAAAGGAAGGTTCAACTCTGTGAATTGAATGCACACATCATAAAGAAGTTTCAAAGAATGCTTCTGTCTAGGTTTTATGTGAAGATATTTCCTTTTCCACCATAGGCCTCAAAGCGCTCCAAATGAACACTTGCCGATTCTACAAAAAGAGTGTTTCAAAACTGCTCTTTCAAAAGAAGTGTTCAACTCTGTGAGTTGGATTCATACTACACAAAGCAGTTTCACAGAACGCTTCTGTTTAGTTTTTATGGGAAGATATCCCCGTTTCCAACGAAGGCCTGAAAGGGCTCCAAACATCCACTTGCAGATTCTGCAAAAACAGAGTTTCAAAACTGCTCTATCAAAAGGAAGGCTTATCTCTCTGAGTTGAATGCACACATCATAAAGAGGTTTCTGAGAATGCTTCTGCCTGGTTCATATGTGAAGATATTTCCTTTTTCACCATAGGCCTCAAAGCGCTCCAAATGAACACTTGCAAATTCTACAAAAAGAGTGTTTGTTAACTGCTCTAGCAAAGGAAAGGTTCAACTATGTGAGTTAAACACACACATCACAAAGCAGTTTGTGAGAATGCTCCTGTCCAGTTTCTATGGGAAGATATTCCCGTTTCTAACAAAGGCCTGAAAGAGCTCCAAATATCCACTTGCAGATGGTGCAAAAAGACTCTTTCCAAACCTCTCCATGAAAAGGAAGGTTGAACTCTGTGAGTTGAATGCACACATCATAAAGAAGTTTCAAAGAATGCTTCTGTCTAGGTTTCATGTGAAGATATTTCCTTTCCCACCATAGACCTCAAAGCGCTCCAAATGAAAACTTGCAGATACTACAAAAAGAGTGTTTCAAAACTGCTCTTTCAAAAGAAGTGTTCAACTCTGTGAGTTGGATTCATACTACACAAAGCAGTTTCACAGAACGCTTCTGTTTAGTTTTTATGGGAATATATTCCCGTTTCCAACGAAGGCCTGAAAGGGCTCCAAATATCCACTTGCAGATGCTGCAAAAAGACTCTTTCCAAACTGCTCCATGAAAAGGAAGGTTCAACTCTATGAGTTGAATGCACACATCATAAAGAATTTTCAAAGAATGCTTCTGCCTAGGTTTTATGTGAAGATATTTCCTTTTCCACCATAGGCCTCAAAGTGCTCCAAATGAACACTTGCAGATTCTACAAAAAGAGTGTTTCAAAACTGCTCTTTCAAAAGAAGTGTTCAACTCTGTGAGTTGGATTCATACTACACAAAGCAGTTTCACAGAACGCTTCTGTTTAATTTTTATGGGAAGAAATTCCCGTTTCCAACGAAGGCCTGAAAGGGCTCCAAATATCCACTTGCAGATGCTGCAAAAAGACTCTTTCCAAACTGCTCCATGAAAAGGAAGGTTCAACTCTGTGTGTTGAATGCACACATCATAAAGAAGTTTCAAAGAATGCTTCTGTCTAGGTTTTATGTGAAGATATTTCCTTTTCCACCATAGGCCTCAAAGTGCTCCAAATGAACACTTGCAGATTCTACAAAAAGAGTGTTTCAAACTGCTCTTTCAAAAGAAGTGTTCAACTCTGTGAGTTGGATTCATACTACACAAAGCAGTTTCACAGAACGCTTCTGTTTAGTTTTTATGGGAAGATATTCCCGTTTCCAACGAAGGCCTGAAAGGGCTCCAAATATCCACTTGCAGATGCTGCAAAAAGACTCTTTCCAAACTGCTACATGAAAAGGAAGGTTCAACTCTGTGAGTTGAATGCACACATCATAAAGAAGTTTCAAAGAATGCTTCTGTCTAGGTTTTATGTGAAGATATTTCCTTTTCCACCATAGGCCTCAAAGTGCTCCAAATGAACACTTGCAGATTCTACAAAAAGAGTGTTTCAAAACTGCTCTTTCAAAAGAAGTGTTCAACTCTGTGAGTTGGATTCATACTACACAAAGCAGTTTCACAGAACGCTTCTGTTTAGTTTTTATGGGAAGATATTCCCGTTTCCAACGAAGGCCTGAAAGGGCTCCAAATATCCACTTGCAGATGCTGCAAAAACAGAGTTTCAAAACTGCTCTATCAAAAGGAAGGCTTCTCTCCCCGAGTTGAATGCACACATCATAAAGAGGTTTCTGAGAAGGCTTCTGCCTGGTTTATAAGTGAAGATATTTCCTTTTCCACAATAGGCGTCAATGTGCTCCAAATGAATACTTGCAGATTCTACAAAAAGTGTGTTTCAAAACTGCTCTTTCAAAAGAAGTGTTCAACTCTGTGAGTTGGATTCATACTACACAAAGCAGTTTCACAGAACGCTTCTGTTTAGTTTTTATGGGAAGATATTCCCGTTTCCAACGAAGGCCTGAAAGGGCTCCAAATATCCACTTGCAGATGCTGCAAAAAGACTCTTTCCAAACTGCTCCGTGAAAAGGAAGGTTCAACTCTGTGAGGTGAAGGCACACATCATAAAGAAGTTTCAAAGAATGCTTCTGTCTAGGTTTTATGTGAAGATATTTCCTTTTCCACCGTAGGCCTCAAAGCGCTCCAAATGAACACTTGCAGATTCTACAAAAAGAGTGTTTCAAAACTGCTCTTTCTAAAGAAGTGTTCAACTCTGTGAGTTGGATTCATACTACACAAAGCAGTTTCACAGAACGCTTCTGTTTAGTTTTTATGGGAAGATATTCCCGTTTCCAACGAAGGCCTGAAAGGGCTCCAAATATCCACTTGCAGATGCTGCAAAAAGACTCTTTCCAAACTGCTCCATGAAAAGGAAGGTTCAACTCTGTGAGTTGAATGCACACATCATAAAGAAGTTTCAAAGAATGCTTCTGTCTAGGTTTTATGTGAAGATATTTCCTTTTCCACCATAGGCCTCAAAGTGCTCCAAATGAACACTTGCAGATTCTACAAAAAGAGTGTTTCAAAACTGCTCTTTCAAAGAAGTGTTCAACTCTGTGAGTTGGATTCATACTACACAAAGCAGTTTCACAGAACGCTTCTGTTTAGTTTTTATGGGAAGATATTCCCGTTTCCAACGAAGTCCCGAAAGGGCTCCAAATATCCACTTGCAGATGCTGCAAAAAGACTCTTTCCAAACTGCTCCATGAAAAGGAAGGTTCAACTCTGTGAGTTGAATGCACACATCATAAAGAAGTTTCAAAGAATGCTTCTGTCTAGGTTTTATGTGAAGATATTTCCTTTTCCACCATAGGCCTCAAAGTGCTCCAAATGAACACTTGCAGATTCTACAAAAAGAGTGTTTCAAAACTTCTCTTTCAAAAGAAGTGTTCAACTCTGTGAGTTGGATTCATACTACACAAAGCAGTTTCACAGAACGCTTCTGTTTAGTTTTTATGGGAAGATATTCCCGTTTCCAACGAAGGCCTGAAAGGGCTCCAAATATCCACTTGCAGATGCTGCAAAAACAGAGTTTCAAAACTGCTCTATCAAAAGGAAGGCTTCTCTCCCCGAGTTGAATGCACACATCATAAAGAGGTTTCTGAGAATGCTTCTGCCTGGTTTATAAGTGAAGATATTTCCTTTTCCACAATAGGCCTCAATGTGCTCCAAATGAACACTTGCAGATTCTACAAAAAGAGTGTTTCAAAACTGCTCTTTCAAAAGAAGTGTTCAACTCTGTGAGTTGGATTCATACTACACAAAGCAGTTTCACAGAACGCTTCTGTTTAGTTTTTATGGGAAGATATTCCCGTTTCCAACGAAGGCCTGAAAGGCTCCAAATATCCACTTGCAGATGCTGCAAAAAGACTCTTTCCAAACTGCTCCTTGAAAAGGAAGGTTCAACTCTGTGAGGTGAAGGCACACATCATAAAGAAGTTTCAAAGAATGCTTCTGTCTAGGTTTTATGTGAAGATATTACCTTTTCCACCGTAGGCCTCAAAGCGCTCCAAATGAACACTTGCAGATTCTACAAAAAGAGTGTTTCAAAACTGCTCTTTCAAAAGAAGTGTTCAACTCTGTGAGTTGGATTCATACTACACAAAGCAGTTTCACAGAACGCTTCTGTTTAGTTTTTATGGGAAGATATTCCCGTTTCCAACGAAGGCCTGAAAGGGCTCCAAATATCCACTTGCAGATTCTGCAAAAACAGAGTTTCAAAACTGCTCTATCAAAAGGAAGGCTTATCTCTCTGAGTTGAATGCACACATCATAAAGTGGTTTCTGAGAATGCTTCTGCCTGGTTGATATGTGAAGATATTTCAACTTCCACCATAGGCCTCAAATCGCTCCAAATGAACACTTGCAAATTCTACAAAAAGAGTGTTTCATAACTGCTCTAGCAAAGGAAAAGTTCAACTATGTGAGTTAAACACACACATCACAAAGTAGTTTTTGAGAATGCTTCTGTCCAGTTTTTATGGGAAGATATTCCCGTTTCTAACAAAGGCCTGAAAGAGCTCCAAATATCCACTTGCAGATGCTGCAAAAAGACTCTTTCCAAACCGCTCCATGAAAAGGAAGGTTCAACTCTGTGAGTTGAATGCACACATCATAAAGAAGTTTCAAAGAATGCTTCTGTCTAGGTTTTATGTGAAGATATTTCCTTTTCCAGCATAGGCCTCAAAGCGCTCCAAATGAACACTTGCAGATTCTACAAAAAGAGTGTTTCAAAACTACTCTTTCAAAAGAAGTGTTCAACTCTGTGAGTTGGATTCATACTACACAAAGCAGTTTCACAGAACGCTTCTGTTTAGTTTTTATGGGAAAGTATTCCCGTTTCCAACGAAGGCCTGAAAGGGCTCCAAATATCCACTTGCAGATGCTGCAAAAAGACTCTTTCCAAACTGATCCATGAAAAGGAAGGTTCAACTCTGTGAGTTGAATGCACACATCATAAAGATGTTTCAAAGAATGCTTCTGTCTAGGTTTTATGTGAAGATATTTCCTTTTCCACCATAGGCCTCAAAGTGCTCCAAATGAACACTTGCAGATTCTACAAAAAGAGTGTTTCAAAACTGCTCTTTCAAAAGAAGTGTTCAACTCTGTGAGTTGGATTCATACTACACAAAGCAGTTTCACAGAACGCTTCTGTTTAGTTTTTATGGGAAGATATTCCCGTTTCCAACGAAGTCCCGAAAGGGCTCCAAATATCCACTTGCAGATGCTGCAAAAAGACTCTTTCCAAACTGCTCCATGAAAAGGAAGGTTCAACTCTGTGAGTTGAATGCACACATCATAAAGAAGTTTCAAAGAATGCTTCTGTCTAGGTTTTATGTGAAGATATTTCCTTTTCCACCATAGGCCTCAAAGTGCTCCAAATGAACACTTGCAGATTCTACAAAAAGAGTGTTTCAAAACTTCTCTTACAAAAGAAGTGTTCAACTCTGTGAGTTGGATTCATACTACACAAAGCAGTTTCACAGAACGCTTCTGTTTAATTTTTATGGGAAGATATTCCCGTTTCCAACGAAGGCCTGAAAGGGCTCCAAATATCCACTTGCAGATGCTGCAAAAACAGAGTTTCAAAACTGCTCTATCAAAAGGAAGGCTTCTCTCCCCGAGTTGAATGCACACATCATAAAGAGGTTTCTGAGAATGCTTCTGCCTGGTTTATAAGTGAAGATATTTCCTTTTCCACAATAGGCCTCAATGTGCTCCAAATGAACACTTGCAGATTCTACAAAAAGAGTGTTTCAAAACTGCTCTTTCAAAAGAAGTGTTCAACTCTGTGAGTTGGATTCATACTACACAAAGCAGTTTCACAGAACGCTTCTGTTTAGTTTTTATGGGAAGATATTCCCGTTTCCAACGAAGGCCTGAAAGGGCTCCAAATATCCACTTGCAGATTCTGCAAAAACAGAGTTTCAAAACTGCTCTATCAAAAGGAAGGCTTATCTCTCTGAGTTGAATGCACACATCATAAAGTGGTTTCTGAGAATGCTTCTGCCTGGTTGATATGTGAAGATATTTCAACTTCCACCATAGGCCTCAAATCGCTCCAAATGAACACTTGCAAATTCTACAAAAAGAGTGTTTCATAACTGCTCTAGCAAAGGAAAGGTTCAACTATGTGAGTTAAACACACACATCACAAAGTAGTTTTTGAGAATGCTTCTGTCCAGTTTTTATGGGAAGATATTCCCGTTTCTAACAAAGGCCTGAAAGAGCTCCAAATATCCACTTGCAGATGCTGCAAAAAGACTCTTTCCAAACCGCTCCATGAAAAGGAAGGTTCAACTCTGTGAGTTGAATGCACACATCATAAAGAAGTTTCAAAGAATGCTTCTGTCTAGGTTTTATGTGAAGATATTTCCTTTTCCAGCATAGGCCTCAAAGCGCTCCAAATGAACACTTGCAGATTCTACAAAAAGAGTGTTTCAAAACTACTCTTTCAAAAGAAGTGTTCAACTCTGTGAGTTGGATTCATACTACACAAAGCAGTTTCACAGAACGCTTCTGTTTAGTTTTTATGGGAAAGTATTCCCGTTTCCAACGAAGGCCTGAAAGGGCTCCAAATATCCACTTGCAGATGCTGCAAAAAGACTCTTTCCAAACTGATCCATGAAAAGGAAGGTTCAACTCTGTGAGTTGAATGCACACATCATAAAGATGTTTCAAAGAATGCTTCTGTCTAGGTTTTATGTGAAGATATTTCCTTTTCCACCATAGGCCTCAAAGTGCTCCAAATGAACACTTGCAGATTCTACAAAAAGAGTGTTTCAAAACTGCTCTTTCAAAAGAAGTGTTCAGCTCTGTGAGTTGGATTCATACTACACAAAGCAGTTTCACAGAACGCTTCTGTTTAGTTTTTATGGGAAGATATTCCCGTTTCCAACGAAGGCCTGAAAGGGCTCCAAATATCCACTTGCAGATGCTGCAAAAACAGAGTTTCAAACCTGCTCTATCAACAGGAAGGCTTCTCTCCCCGAGTTGAATGCACACATCATAAAGAGGTTTCTGAGAATGCTTCTGCCTGGTTTATAAGTGAAGATATTTCCTTTTCCACATTAGGCCTCAAGGTGCTCCAAATGAACACTTGCAGATTCTACAAAAAGAGTGTTTCAAAACTGCTCTTTCAAAAGAAGTGTTCAACTCTGTGAGTTGGATTCATACTACACAAAGCAGTTTCACAGAAGGCTTCTGTTTAGTTTTTATGGGAAGATATTCCCGTTTCCAACGAAGGCCTGAAACGCTCCAAATATCCACTTGCAGATGCTGCAAAAAGACTCTTTCCAAACTGCTCCGCGAAAAGGAAGGTTCAACTCTGTGAGGTGAAGGCACACATCATAAAGAAGTTTCAAAGAATGCTTCTGTCTAGGTTTTATGTGAAGATATTTCCTTTTCCACCGTAGGCCTCAAAGCGCTCCAAATGAACACTTCCAGATTCTACAAAAAGAGTGTTTCAAAACTGCTCTTTCTAAAGAAGTGTTCAACTCTGTGAGTTGGATTCATACTACACAAAGCAGTTTCACAGAACGCTTCTGTTTAGTTTTTATGGGAAGATATTCCCGTTTCCAACGAAGGCCTGAAAGGGCTCCAAATATCCACTTGCAGATTCTGCAAAAACAGAGTTTCAAAACTGCTCTATCAAAAGGAAGGCTTATCTCTCTGAGTTAAATGCACACATCATAAAGAGGTTTCTGAGAATGCTTCTGCCTGGTTGATATGTGAAGATATTTCAACTTCCACCATAGGCCTCAAATCGCTCCAAATGAACACTTGCAAATTCTACAAAAAGAGTGTTTCATAACTGCTCTAGGAAAGGAAAGGTTCAACTATGTGAGTTAAACACACACATCACAAAGCAGTTTTTGAGAATGCTTCTGTCCAGTTTTTATGGGAAGATATTCCCGTTTCTAACAAAGGCCTGAAAGAGCTCCAAATAACCACTTGCAGATGCTGCAAAAAGACTCTTTCCAAACCGCTCCATGAAAAGGAAGGTTCAACTCTGTGAATTGAATGCACACATCATAAAGAAGTTTCAAAGAATGCTTCTGTCTAGGTTTTATGTGAAGATATTTCCTTTTCCACCATAGGCCTCAAAGCGCTCCAAATGAACACTTGCCGATTCTACAAAAAGAGTGTTTCAAAACTGCTCTTTCAAAAGAAGTGTTCAACTCTGTGAGTTGGATTCATACTACACAAAGCAGTTTCACAGAACGCTTCTGTTTAGTTTTTATGGGAAGATATCCCTGTTTCCAACGAAGGCCTGAAAGGGCTCCAAACATCCACTTGCAGATTCTGCAAAAACAGAGTTTCAAAACTGCTCTATCAAAAGGAAGGCTTATCTCTCTGAGTTGAATGCACACATCATAAAGAGGTTTCTGAGAATGCTTCTGCCTGGTTCATATGTGAAGATATTTCCTTTTTCACCATAGGCCTCAAAGCGCTCCAAATGAACACTTGCAAATTCTACAAAAAGAGTGTTTCATAACTGCTCTAGCAAAGGAAAGGTTCAACTATGTGAGTTAAACACACACATCACAAAGCAGTTTGTGAGAATGCTCCTGTCCAGTTTCTATGTGAAGATATTCCCGTTTCTAACAAATGCCTGTAAGAGCTCCAAATATCCACTTGCAGATGCTGCAAAAAGACTCTTTCCAAACCTCTCTATGAAAAGGAAGGTTGAACTCTGTGAGTTGAATGCACACATCATAAAGAAGTTTCAAAGAATGCTTCTGTCTAGGTTTCATGTGAAGATATTTCCTTTTCCACCATAGACCTCAAAGCGCTCCAAATGAAAACTTGCAGATTCTACAAAAAGAGTGTTTCAAAACTGCTCTTTCAAAAGAAGTGTTCAATTCTGTGAGTTGGATTCATACTACACAAAGCAGTTTCACAGAACGCTTCTGTTTAATTTTTATGGGAAGAAATTCCCGTTTCCAACGAAGGCCTGAAAGGGCTCCAAATATCCACTTGCAGATGCTGCAAAAAGACTCTTTCCAAACTGCTCCATGAAAAGGAAGGTTCAACTCTGTGTGTTGAATGCACACATCATAAAGAAGTTTCAAAGAATGCTTCTGTCTAGGTTTTATGTGAAGATATTTCCTTTTCCACCATAGGCCTCAAAGTGCTCCAAATGAACACTTGCAGATTCTACAAAAAGAGTGTTTCAAAACTGCTCTTTCAAAAGAAGTGTTCAACTCTGTGAGTTGGATTCATACTACACAAAGCAGTTTCACAGAACGCTTCTGTTTAGCTTTTATGGGAAGATATTCCCGTTTCCAACGAAGGCCCGAAAGGGCTCCAAATATCCACTTGCAGATGCTGCAAAAAGACTCTTTCCAAACTGCTCCATGAAAAGGAAGGTTCAACTCTGTGAGGTGAATGCACACATCATAAAGAAGTTTCAAAGAATGCTTCTGTCTAGGTTTTATGTGAAGATATTTCCTTTTCCACCATAGGCCTCAAAGTGCTCCAAATGAACACTTGCAGATTCTACAAAAAGAGTGTTTCAAAACTGCTCTTTCAAAAGAAGTGTTCAACTCTGTGAGTTGGATTCATACTACACAAAGCAGTTTCACAGAACGCTTCTGTTTAGTTTTTATGGGAAGATATTCCCGTTTCCAACGAAGGCCTGAAAGGGCTCCAAATATCCACTTGCAGATGCTGCAAAAACAGAGTTTCAAAACTGCTCTATCAAAAGGAAGGCTTCTCTCCCCGAGTTGAATGCACACATCATAAAGAGGTTTCTGAGAATGCTTCTGCCTGGTTTATAAGTGAAGATATTTCCTTTTCCACAATAGGCCTCAATGTGCTCCAAATGAACACTTGCAGATTCTACAAAAAGAGTGTTTCAAAACTTCTTTTTCAAAAGAAGTGTTCAACTCTGTGAGTTGGATTCATACTACACAAAGCAGTTTCACAGAACACTTCTGTTTAGTTTTTATGGGAAGATATTCCCGTTTCCAACGAAGGCCTGAAAGGCTCCAAATATCCACTTGCAGATGCTGCAAAAAGACTCTTTCCACACTGCTCCTTGAAAAGGAAGGTTCAACTCTGTGAGGTGAAGGCACACATCATAAAGAAGTTTCAAAGAATTCTTCTGTCTAGGTTTTATGTGAAGATATTTCCTTTTCCACCGTAGGCCTCAAAGCGCTCCAAATGAACACTTGCAGATTCTACAAAAAGAGTGTTTCAAAACTGCTCTTTCAAAAGAAGTGTTCAACTCTGTGAGTTGGATTCATACTACACAAAGCAGTTTCACAGAACGCTTCTGTTTAGTTTTTATGGGAAGATATTCCCGTTTCCAACGAAGGCCTGAAAGGGCTCCAAATATCCACTTGCAGATTCTGCAAAAACAGAGTTTCAAAACTGCTCTATCAAAAGGAAGGCTTATCTCTCTGAGTTGAATGCACACATCATAAAGTGGTTTCTGAGAATGCTTCTGCCTGGTTGATATGTGAAGATATTTCAACTTCCACCATAGGCCTCAAATCGCTCCAAATGAACACTTGCAAATTCTACAAAAAGAGTGTTTCATAACTGCTCTAGCAAAGGAAAGGTTCAACTATGTGAGTTAAACACACACATCACAAAGTAGTTTTTGAGAATGCTTCTGTCCAGTTTTTATGGGAAGATATTCCCGTTTCTAACAAAGGCCTGAAAGAGCTCCAAATATCCACTTGCAGATGCTGCAAAAAGACTCTTTCCAAACCGCTCCATGAAAAGGAAGGTTCAACTCTGTGAGTTGAATGCACACATCATAAAGAAGTTTCAAAGAATGCTTCTGTCTAGGTTTTATGTGAAGATATTTCCTTTTCCAGCATAGGCCTCAAAGCGCTCCAAATGAACACTTGCAGATTCTACAAAAAGAGTGTTTCAAAACTACTCTTTCAAAAGAAGTGTTCAACTCTGTGAGTTGGATTCATACTACACAAAGCAGTTTCACAGAACGCTTCTGTTTAGTTTTTATGGGAAGATATTCCCGTTTCCAAAGAAGGCCTGAAAGGGCTCCAAATATCCACTTGCAGATGCTGCAAAAAGACTCTTTCCAAACTGATCCATGAAAAGGAAGGTTCAACTCTGTGAGTTGAATGCACACATCATAAAGAAGTTTCAAAGAATGCTTCTGTCTAGGTTTTATGTGAAGATATTTCCTTTTCCACCATAGGCCTCAAAGTGCTCCAAATGAACACTTGCAGATTCTACAAAAAGAGTGTTTCAAAACTGCTCTTTCAAAAGAAGTGTTCAATTCTGTGAGTTGGATTCATACTACACAAAGCAGTTTCACAGAACGCTTCTGTTTAGTTTTTATGGGAAGATATTCCCGTTGCCAACGAAGGCCTGAAAGGGCTCCAAATATCCACTTGCAGATGCTGCAAAAACAGAGTTTCAAACCTGCTCTATCAAAAGGAAGGCTTCTCTCCCCGAGTTGAATGCACACATCATAAAGAGGTTTCTGAGAATACTTCTGCCTGGTTTATAAGTGAAGATATTTCCTTTTCCAAAATAGGCCTCAAGGTGCTCCAAATGAACACTTGCAGATTCTACAAAAAGAGTGTTTCAAAACTGCTCTTTCAAAAGAAGTGTTCAACTCTGTGAGTTGGATTCATACTACACAAAGCAGTTTCACAGAACGCTTCTGTTTAGTTTTTATGGGAAGATATTCCCGTTTCCAACGAAGGCCTGAAAGGCTCCAAATATCCACTTGCAGATGCTGCAAAAAGACTCTTTCCAAACTGCTCCGTGAAAAGGAAGGTTCAACTCTGTGAGGTGAAGGCACACATCATAAAGAAGTTTCAAAGAATGCTTCTGTCTAGGTTTTATGTGAAGATATTTCCTTTTCCACCGTAGGCCTCAAAGCGCTCCAAATGAACACTTGCAGATTCTACAAAAAGAGTGTTTCAAAACTGCTCTTTCAAAAGAAGTGTTCAACTCTGTGAGTTGGATTCATACTACACAAAGCAGTTTCACAGAACGCTTCTGTTTAGTTTTTATGGGAAGATATTCCCGTTTCCAACGAAGGCCTGAAAGGGCTCCAAATATCCACTTGCAGATTCTGCAAAAACAGAGTTTCAAAACTGCTCTATCAAAAGGAAGGCTTATCTCTCTGAGTTGAATGCACACATCATAAAGTGGTTTCTGAGAATGCTTCTGCCTGGTTGATATGTGAAGATATTTCAACTTCCACCATAGGCCTCAAATCGCTCCAAATGAACACTTGCAAATTCTACAAAAAGAGTGTTTCATAACTGCTCTAGCAAAGGAAAGGTTCAACTATGTGAGTTAAACACACACATCACAAAGTAGTTTTTGAGAATGCTTCTGTCCAGTTTTTATGGGAAGATATTCCCGTTTCTAACAAAGGCCTGAAAGAGCTCCAAATATCCACTTGCAGATGCTGCAAAAAGACTCTTTCCAAACCGCTCCATGAAAAGGAAGGTTCAACTCTGTGAGTTGAATGCACGCATCATAAAGAAGTTTCAAAGAATGCTTCTGTCTAGGTTTTATGTGAAGATATTTCCTTTTCCAGCATAGGCCTCAAAGCGCTCCAAATGAACACTTGCAGATTCTACAAAAAGAGTGTTTCAAAACTACTCTTTCAAAAGAAGTGTTCAACTCTGTGAGTTGGATTCATACTACACAAAGCAGTTTCACAGAACGCTTCTGTTTAGTTTTTATGGGAAGATATTCCCGTTTCCAAAGAAGGCCTGAAAGGGCTCCAAATATCCACTTGCAGATGCTGCAAAAAGACTCTTTCCAAACTGATCCATGAAAAGGAAGGTTCAACTCTGTGAGTTGAATGCACACATCATAAAGAAGTTTCAAAGAATGCTTCTGTCTAGGTTTTATGTGAAGATATTTCCTTTTCCACCATAGGCCTCAAAGTGCTCCAAATGAACACTTGCAGATTCTACAAAAAGAGTGTTTCAAAACTGCTCTTTCAAAAGAAGTGTTCAATTCTGTGAGTTGGATTCATACTACACAAAGCAGTTTCACAGAACGCTTCTGTTTAGTTTTTATGGGAAGATATTCCCGTTGCCAACGAAGGCCTGAAAGGGCTCCAAATATCCACTTGCAGATGCTGCAAAAACAGAGTTTCAAACCTGCTCTATCAAAAGGAAGGCTTCTCTCCCCGAGTTGAATGCACACATCATAAAGAGGTTTCTGAGAATGCTTCTGCCTGGTTTATAAGTGAAGATATTTCCTTTTCCAAAATAGGCCTCAAGGTGCTCCAAATGAACACTTGCAGATTCTACAAAAAGAGTGTTTCAAAACTGCTCTTTCAAAAGAAGTGTTCAACTCTGTGAGTTGGATTCATACTACACAAAGCAGTTTCACAGAACGCTTCTGTTTAGTTTTTATGGGAAGATATTCCCGTTTCCAACGAAGGCCTGAAAGGCTCCAAATATCCACTTGCAGATGCTGCAAAAAGACTCTTTCCAAACTGCTCCGTGAAAAGGAAGGTTCAACTCTGTGAGGTGAAGGCACACATCATAAAGAAGTTTCAAAGAATGCTTCTGTCTAGGTTTTATGTGAAGATATTTCCTTTTCCACCGTAGGCCTCAAAGCGCTCCAAATGAACACTTGCAGATTCTACAAAAAGAGTGTTTCAAAACTGCTTTTTCTAAAGAAGTGTTAAACTCTGTGAGTTGGATTCATACTACACAAAGCAGTTTCACAGAACGCTTCTGTTTAGTTTTTATGGGAAGATATTCCCGTTTCCAACGAAGGCCTGAAAGGGCTCCAAATATCCACTTGCAGATTCTGCAAAAACAGAGTTTCAAAACTGCTCTATCAAAAGGAAGGCTTATCTCTCTGAGTTGAATGAACACATCATAAAGAGGTTTCTGAGAATGCTTCTGCCTGGTTGATATGTGAAGATATTTCAACTTCCACCATAGGCCTCAAATCGCTCCAAATGAACACTTGCAAATTCTACAAACAGAGTGTTTCATAACTGCTCTAGCAAAGGAAACGTTCAACTATGTGAGTTAAACACACACATCACAAAGCAGTTTTTGAGAATGCTTCTGTCCAGTTTTTATGGGAAGATATTCCCGTTTCTAACAAAGGCCTGAAAGAGCTCCAAATAACCACTTGCAGATGCTGCAAAAAGACTCTTTCCAAACCGCTCCATGAAAAGGAAGGTTCAACTCTGTGAATTGAATGCACACATCATAAAGAAGTTTCAAAGAATGCTTCTGTCTAGGTTTTATGTGAAGATATTTCCTTTTCCACCATAGGCCTCAAAGCGCTCCAAATGAACACTTGCCGATTCTACAAAAAGAGTGTTTCAAAACTGCTCTTTCAAAAGAAGTGTTCAACTCTGTGAGTTGGATTCATACTACACAAAGCAGTTTCACAGAACGCTTCTGTTTAGTTTTTATGGGAAGATATCCCCGTTTCCAACGAAGGCCTGAAAGGGCTCCAAACATCCACTTGCAGATTCTGCAAAAACAGAGTTTCAAAACTGCTCTATCAAAAGGAAGGCTTATCTCTCTGAGTTGAATGCACACATCATAAAGAGGTTTCTGAGAATGCTTCTGCCTGGTTCATATGTGAAGATATTTCCTTTTTCACCATAGGCCTCAAAGCGCTCCAAATGAACACTTGCAAATTCTACAAAAAGAGTGTTTCTTAACTGCTCTAGCAAAGGAAAGGTTCAACTATGTGAGTTAAACACACACATCACAAAGCAGTTTGTGAGAATGCTCCTGTCCAGTTTCTATGTGAAGATATTCCCGTTTCTAACAAAGGCCTGTAAGAGCTCCAAATATCCACTTGCAGATGCTGCAAAAAGACTCTTTCCAAACCTCTCTATGAAAAGGAAGGTTGAACTCTGTGAGTTGAATGCACACATCATAAAGAAGTTTCAAAGAATGCTTCTGTCTAGGTTTCATGTGAAGATATTTCCTTTTCCACCATAGACCTCAAAGCGCTCCAAATGAAAACTTGCAGATTCTACAAAAAGAGTGTTTCAAAACTGCTCTTTCAAAAGAAGTGTTCAACTCTGTGAGTTGGATTCATACTACACAAAGCAGTTTCACAGAACGCTTCTGTTTAATTTTTATGGGAAGAAATTCCCGTTTCCAACGAAGGCCTGAAAGGGCTCCAAATATCCACTTGCAGATGCTGCAAAAAGACTCTTTCCAAACTGCTCCATGAAAAGGAAGGTTCAACTCTGTGTGTTGAATGCACACATCATAAAGAAGTTTCAAAGAATGCTTCTGTCTAGGTTTTATGTGAAGATATTTCCTTTTCCACCATAGGCCTCAAAGTGCTCCAAATGAACACTTGCAGATTCTACAAAAAGAGTGTTTCAAAACTGCTCTTTCAAAAGAAGTGTTCAACTCTGTGAGTTGGATTCATACTACACAAAGCAGTTTCACAGAACGCTTCTGTTTAGCTTTTATGGGAAGATATTCCCGTTTCCAACGAAGGCCCGAAAGGGCTCCAAATATCCACTTGCAGATGCTGCAAAAAGACTCTTTCCAAACTGCTCCATGAAAAGGAAGGTTCAACTCTGTGAGGTGAATGCACACATCATAAAGAAGTTTCAAAGAATGCTTCTGTCTAGGTTTTATGTGAAGATATTTCCTTTTCCACCATAGGCCTCAAAGTGCTCCAAATGAACACTTGCAGATTCTACAAAAAGAGTGTTTCAAAACTGCTCTTTCAAAAGAAGTGTTCAACTCTGTGAGTTGGATTCATACTACACAAAGCAGTTTCACAGAACGCTTCTGTTTAGTTTTTATGGGAAGATATTCCCGTTTCCAACGAAGGCCTGAAAAGGCTCCAAATATCCACTTGCAGATGCTGCAAAAACAGAGTTTCAAAACTGCTCTATCAAAAGGAAGGCTTCTCTCCCCGAGTTGAATGCACACATCATAAAGAGGTTTCTGAGAATGCTTCTGCCTGGTTTATAAGTGAAGATATTTCCTTTTCCACAATAGGCCTCAATGTGCTCCAAATGAACACTTGCAGATTCTACAAAAAGAGTGTTTCAAAACTGCTCTTTCAAAAGAAGTGTTCAACTCTGTGAGTTGGATTCATACTACACAAAGCAGTTTCACAGAACACTTCTGTTTAGTTTTTATGGGAAGATATTCCCGTTTCCAACGAAGGCCTGAAAGGCTCCAAATATCCACTTGCAGATGCTGCAAAAAGACTCTTTCCACACTGCTCCTTGAAAAGGAAGGTTCAACTCTGTGAGGTGAAGGCACACATCATAAAGAAGTTTCAAAGAATTCTTCTGTCTAGGTTTTATGTGAAGATATTTCCTTTTCCACCGTAGGCCTCAAAGCGCTCCAAATGAACACTTGCAGATTCTACAAAAAGAGTGTTTCAAAACTGCTCTTTCAAAAGAAGTGTTCAACTCTGTGAGTTGGATTCATACTACACAAAGCAGTTTCACAGAACGCTTCTGTTTAGTTTTTATGGGAAGATATTCCCGTTTCCAACGAAGGCCTGAAAGGGCTCCAAATATCCACTTGCAGATTCTGCAAAAACAGAGTTTCAAAACTGCTCTATCAAAAGGAAGGCTTATCTCTCTGAGTTGAATGAACACATCATAAAGAGGTTTCTGAGAATGCTTCTGCCTGGTTGATATGTGAAGATATTTCAACTTCCACCATAGGCCTCAAATCGCTCCAAATGAACACTTGCAAATTCTACAAAAAGAGTGTTTCATAACTGCTCTAGCAAAGGAAACGTTCAACTATGTGAGTTAAACACACACATCACAAAGCAGTTTTTGAGAATGCTTCTGTCCAGTTTTTATGGGAAGATATTCCCGTTTCTAACAAAGGCCTGAAAGAGCTCCAAATAACCACTTGCAGATGCTGCAAAAAGACTCTTTCCAAACCGCTCCATGAAAAGGAAGGTTCAACTCTGTGAATTGAATGCACACATCATAAAGAAGTTTCAAAGAATGCTTCTGTCTAGGTTTTATGTGAAGATATTTCCTTTTCCACCATAGGCCTCAAAGCGCTCCAAATGAACACTTGCCGATTCTACAAAAAGAGTGTTTCCAAATTGCTCTTTCAAAAGAAGTGTTCAACTCTGTGAGTTGGATTCATACTACACAAAGCAGTTTCACAGAACGCTTCTGTTTAGTTTTTATGGGAAGATATTCCCGTTTCCAAAGAAGGCCTGAAAGGGCTCCAAATATCCACTTGCAGATTCTGCAAAAAGACTCTTTCCAAACTGATCCATGAAAAGGAAGGTTCAACTCTGTGAGTTGAATGCACACATCATAAAGAAGTTTCAAAGAATGCTTCTGTCTAGGTTTTATGTGAAGATATTTCCTTTTCCACCATAGGCCTCAAAGTGCTCCAAATGAACACTTGCAGATTCTACAAAAAGAGTGTTTCAAAACTGCTCTTTCAAAAGAAGTGTTCAATTCTGTGAGTTGGATTCATACTACACAAAGCAGTTTCACAGAACGCTTCTGTTTAGTTTTTATGGGAAGATATTCCCGTTTCCAACGAAGGCCTGAAAGGGCTCCAAATATCCACTTGCAGATGCTGCAAAAACAGAGTTTCAAACCTGCTCTATCAAAAGGAAGGCTTCTCTCCCCGAGTTGAATGCACACATCATAAAGAGGTTTCTGAGAATGCTTCTGCCTGGTTCATATGTGAAGATATTTCCTTTTTCACCATAGGCCTCAATGTGCTCCAAATGAACACTTGCAAATTCTACAAAAAGAGTGTTTCATAACTGCTCTAGCAAAGGAAAGGTTCAACTATGTGAGTTAAACACACACATCACAAAGCAGTTTGTGAGAATGCTCCTGTCCAGTTTCTATGGGAAGATATTCCCGTTTCTAACAAAGGCCTGTAAGAGCTCCAAATATCCACTTGCAGATGCTGCAAAAAGACTCTTTCCAAACCTCTCTATGAAAAGGAAGGTTGAACTCTGTGAGTTGAATGCACACATCATAAAGAAGTTTCAAAGAATGCTTCTGTCTAGGTTTCATGTGAAGATATTTCCTTTCCCACCATAGACCTCAAAGCGCTCCAAATGAAAACTTGCAGATACTACAAAAAGAGTGTTTCAAAACTGCTCTTTCAAAAGAAGTGTTCAACTCTGTGAGTTGGATTCATACTACACAAAGCAGTTTCACAGAACGCTTCTGTTTAGTTTTTACGGGAATATATTCCCGTTTCCAACGAAGGCCTGAAAGGGCTCCAAATATCCACTTGCAGATGCTGCAAAAAGACTCTTTCCAAACTGCTCCATGAAAAGGAAGGTTCAACTCTATGAGTTGAATGCACACATCATAAAGAATTTTCAAAGAATGCTTCTGCCTAGGTTTTATGTGAAGATATTTCCTTTTCCACCATAGGCCTCAAAGTGCTCCAAATGAACACTTGCAGATTCTACAAAAAGAGTGTTTCAAAACTGCTCTTTCAAAAGAAGTGTTCAACTCTGTGAGTTGGATTCATACTACACAAAGCAGTTTCACAGAACGCTTCTGTTTAATTTTTATGGGAAGAAATTCCCGTTTCCAACGAAGGCCTGAAAGGGCTCCAAATATCCACTTGCAGATGCTGCAAAAAGACTCTTTCCAAACTGCTCCATGAAAAGGAAGGTTCAACTCTGTGTGTTGAATGCACACATCATAAAGAAGTTTCAAAGAATGCTTCTGTCTAGGTTTTATGTGAAGATATTTCCTTTTCCACCATAGGCCTCAAAGTGCTCCAAATGAACACTTGCAGATTCTACAAAAAGAGTGTTTCAAACTGCTCTTTCAAAAGAAGTGTTCAACTCTGTGAGTTGGATTCATACTACACAAAGCAGTTTCACAGAACGCTTCTGTTTAGTTTTTATGGGAAGATATTCCCGTTTCCAACGAAGGCCTGAAAGGGCTCCAAATATCCACTTGCAGATGCTGCAAAAAGACTCTTTCCAAACTGCTACATGAAAAGGAAGGTTCAACTCTGTGAGTTGAATGCACACATCATAAAGAAGTTTCAAAGAATGCTTCTGTCTAGGTTTTATGTGAAGATATTTCCTTTTCCACCATAGGCCTCAAAGTGCTCCAAATGAACACTTGCAGATTCTACAAAAAGAGTGTTTCAAAACTGCTCTTTCAAAAGAAGTGTTCAACTCTGTGAGTTGGATTCATACTACACAAAGCAGTTTCACAGAACGCTTCTGTTTAGTTTTTATGGGAAGATATTCCCGTTTCCAACGAAGGCCTGAAAGGGCTCCAAATATCCACTTGCAGATGCTGCAAAAACAGAGTTTCAAAACTGCTCTATCAAAAGGAAGGCTTCTCTCCCCGAGTTGAATGCACACATCATAAAGAGGTTTCTGAGAATGCTTCTGCCTGGTTTATAAGTGAAGATATTTCCTTTTCCACAATAGGCGTCAATGTGCTCCAAATGAATACTTGCAGATTCTACAAAAAGTGTGTTTCAAAACTGCTCTTTCAAAAGAAGTGTTCAACTCTGTGAGTTGGATTCATACTACACAAAGCAGTTTCACAGAACGCTTCTGTTTAGTTTTTATGGGAAGATATTCCCGTTTCCAACGAAGGCCTGAAAGTGCTCCAAATATCCACTTGCAGATGCTGCAAAAAGACTCTTTCCAAACTGCTCCGTGAAAAGGAAGGTTCAACTCTGTGAGGTGAAGGCACACATCATAAAGAAGTTTCAAAGAATGCTTCTGTCCAGGTTTTATGTGAAGATATTTCCTTTTCCACCGTAGGCCTCAAAGCGCTCCAAATGAACACTTGCAGATTCTACAAAAAGAGTGTTTCAAAACTGCTCTTTCTAAAGAAGTGTTCAACTCTGTGAGTTGGATTCATACTACACAAAGCAGTTTCACAGAACGCTTCTGTTTAGTTTTTATGGGAAGATATTCCCGTTTCCAACGAAGGCCTGAAAGGGCTCCAAATATCCACTTGCAGATGCTGCAAAAAGACTCTTTCCAAACTGCTCCATGAAAAGGAAGGTTCAACTCTG
This sequence comes from Pongo abelii, assembly GCF_028885655.2. Taxonomy (NCBI): domain Eukaryota; kingdom Metazoa; phylum Chordata; class Mammalia; order Primates; family Hominidae; genus Pongo; species Pongo abelii. The sequence goes on along the minus strand of NC_072005.2, from coordinate 32,085,824 downwards.
TGAGTTGAATGCACACATCATAAAGAAGTTTCAAAGAATGCTTCTGTCTAGGTTTTATGTGAAGATATTTCCTTTTCCACCATAGGCCTCAAAGTGCTCCAAATGAACACTTGCAGATTCTACAAAAAGAGTGTTTCAAAACTGCTCTTTCAAAGAAGTGTTCAACTCTGTGAGTTGGATTCATACTACACAAAGCAGTTTCACAGAACGCTTCTGTTTAGTTTTTATGGGAAGATATTCCCGTTTCCAACGAAGTCCCGAAAGGGCTCCAAATATCCACTTGCAGATGCTGCAAAAAGACTCTTTCCAAACTGCTCCATGAAAAGGAAGGTTCAACTCTGTGAGTTGAATGCACACATCATAAAGAAGTTTCAAAGAATGCTTCTGTCTAGGTTTTATGTGAAGATATTTCCTTTTCCACCATAGGCCTCAAAGTGCTCCAAATGAACACTTGCAGATTCTACAAAAAGAGTGTTTCAAAACTTCTCTTTCAAAAGAAGTGTTCAACTCTGTGAGTTGGATTCATACTACACAAAGCAGTTTCACAGAACGCTTCTGTTTAGTTTTTATGGGAAGATATTCCCGTTTCCAACGAAGGCCTGAAAGGGCTCCAAATATCCACTTGCAGATGCTGCAAAAACAGAGTTTCAAAACTGCTCTATCAAAAGGAAGGCTTCTCTCCCCGAGTTGAATGCACACATCATAAAGAGGTTTCTGAGAATGCTTCTGCCTGGTTTATAAGTGAAGATATTTCCTTTTCCACAATAGGCCTCAATGTGCTCCAAATGAACACTTGCAGATTCTACAAAAAGAGTGTTTCAAAACTGCTCTTTCAAAAGAAGTGTTCAACTCTGTGAGTTGGATTCATACTACACAAAGCAGTTTCACAGAACGCTTCTGTTTAGTTTTTATGGGAAGATATTCCCGTTTCCAACGAAGGCCTGAAAGGCTCCAAATATCCACTTGCAGATGCTGCAAAAAGACTCTTTCCAAACTGCTCCTTGAAAAGGAAGGTTCAACTCTGTGAGGTGAAGGCACACATCATAAAGAAGTTTCAAAGAATGCTTCTGTCTAGGTTTTATGTGAAGATATTTCCTTTTCCACCGTAGGCCTCAAAGCGCTCCAAATGAACACTTGCAGATTCTACAAAAAGAGTGTTTCAAAACTGCTCTTTCAAAAGAAGTGTTCAACTCTGTGAGTTGGATTCATACTACACAAAGCCGTTTCACAGAACGCTTCTGTTTAGTTTTTATGGGAAGATATTCCCGTTTCCAACGAAGGCCTGAAAGGGCTCCAAATATCCACTTGCAGATTCTGCAAAAACAGAGTTTCAAAACTGCTCTATCAAAAGGAAGGCTTATCTCTCTGAGTTGAATGCACACATCATAAAGTGGTTTCTGAGAATGCTTCTGCCTGGTTGATATGTGAAGATATTTCAACTTCCACCATAGGCCTCAAATCGCTCCAAATGAACACTTGCAAATTCTACAAAAAGAGTGTTTCATAACTGCTCTAGCAAAGGAAAAGTTCAACTATGTGAGTTAAACACACACATCACAAAGTAGTTTTTGAGAATGCTTCTGTCCAGTTTTTATGGGAAGATATTCCCGTTTCTAACAAAGGCCTGAAAGAGCTCCAAATATCCACTTGCAGATGCTGCAAAAAGACTCTTTCCAAACCGCTCCATGAAAAGGAAGGTTCAACTCTGTGAGTTGAATGCACACATCATAAAGAAGTTTCAAAGAATGCTTCTGTCTAGGTTTTATGTGAAGATATTTCCTTTTCCAGCATAGGCCTCAAAGCGCTCCAAATGAACACTTGCAGATTCTACAAAAAGAGTGTTTCAAAACTACTCTTTCAAAAGAAGTGTTCAACTCTGTGAGTTGGATTCATACTACACAAAGCAGTTTCACAGAACGCTTCTGTTTAGTTTTTATGGGAAAGTATTCCCGTTTCCAACGAAGGCCTGAAAGGGCTCCAAATATCCACTTGCAGATGCTGCAAAAAGACTCTTTCCAAACTGATCCATGAAAAGGAAGGTTCAACTCTGTGAGTTGAATGCACACATCATAAAGATGTTTCAAAGAATGCTTCTGTCTAGGTTTTATGTGAAGATATTTCCTTTTCCACCATAGGCCTCAAAGTGCTCCAAATGAACACTTGCAGATTCTACAAAAAGAGTGTTTCAAAACTGCTCTTTCAAAAGAAGTGTTCAACTCTGTGAGTTGGATTCATACTACACAAAGCAGTTTCACAGAACGCTTCTGTTTAGTTTTTATGGGAAGATATTCCGGTTTGCAACGAAGGCCTGAAAGGGCTCCAAATAATCACTTGCAGATGCTGCAAAAACAGAGTTTCAAAACTACTCTATCAAAAGGAAGGCTTCTCTCTCCGAGTTGAATGCACACATCATAAAGGGGTTTCTGAGAATGCTTCTGCCTGGTTTATAAGTGAAGATATTTCCTTTCCCACAATAGGCCTCAAAGCGCTCCAAATGAACACTTGCAGATTCCTCAAAAAGAGTGTTTCAAAACTGCTCTTTCTAAAGAAGTGTTCAACTCTGTGAGTTGGATTCATACTACACAAAGCAGTTTCACAGAACGCTTCTGTTTAGGTTTTATGGGAAGATATTCCCGTTTCCAACGAAGGACTGAAAGGGCTCCAAATATCCACTTGCAGATTCTGCAAAAACAGAGTTTCAAAACTGCTCTATCAAAAGGAAGGCTTATCTCTCTGAGTTGAATGCACACATCATAAAGAGGTTTCTGAGAATGCTTCTGCCTGGTTCATATGTGAAGATATTTCCTTTTTCACCATAGGCCTCAAAGCGCTCCAAATGAACACTTGCAAATTCTACAAAAAGAGTGTTTCATAACTGCTCTAGCAAAGGAAAGGTTCAACTATGTGAGTTAAACACACACATCACAAAGCAGTTTGTGAGAATGCTCCTGTCCAGGTTCTATGGGAAGATATTCCCGTTTCTAACAAAGGCCTGAAAGAGCTCCAAATATCCAATTGCAGATGCTGCAAAAAGACTCTTTCCAAACCGCTCCATGAAAAGGAAGGTTGAACTCTGTGAGTTGAATGCACACATCATAAAGAAGTTTCAAAGAATGCTTCTGTCTAGGTTTTATGTGAAGATGTTTCCTTTTCCACCATAGACCTCAAAGCGCTCCAAATGAAAACTTGCAGATTCTACTAAAAGAGTGTTTCAAAACTGCTCTTTCAAAAGAAGTGTTCAACTCTGTGACTTGGATTCATACTACACAAAGCAGTTTCACAGAACGCTTCTGTTTAGTTTTTATGGGAAGATATTCCCGTTTCCAACGAAGGCCTGAAAGGGCTCCAAATATCCACTTGCAGATGCTGCAAAAACAGAGTTTCAAAACTGCTCTATCAAAAGGAAGGCTTCTCTCTCCGAGTTGAATGCAGACATCATAAAGAGGTTTCTGAGAATGCTTCTGCCTGGTTTAAGTGAAGATATTTCCTTTTCCACCATAGGCCTCAAAGCGCTCCAAACGAACACTTGCAGATTCTACAAAAAGAGTGTTTCCAAACTGCTCTTTCAAAACAAGTGTTCAACTCTGTGTGTTGGATTCATACTACACAAAGCAGTTTCACAGAACGCTTCTGTTTAGTTTTTATGGGAAGGTATTCCCGTTTCCAACGAAGGCCTGAAAGGGCTCAAAATATCCACTTGCAGATGCTGCAACAAGACTCTTTCCAAACTGCTCCATGAAAAGGAAGGTTCAACTCTGTGAGTTGAAGGAACACATCATAAAGAAGTTTCAAAGAATGCTTCTGTCTAGGTTTTATGTGAAGATATTTCCTTTTCCACCATAGGCCTCAAAGTGCTGCAAATGAACACTTGCAGATTCTACAAAAAGAGTGTTTCAAAACTGCTCTTTCAAAAGAAGTGTTCAACTCTGTGAGTTGGATTCATACTACACAAGCAGTTTCACAGAACGCTTCTGTTTAGTTTTTATGGGAAGATATTCCCGTTTCCAACGAAGGCCTGAAACGGCTCCAAATATCCACTTGCAGATGCTGCAAAAAGACTCTTTCCAAACTGCTCCATGAAAAGGAAGGTTCAGCTCTGTGAGTTGAAGGCACACATCATAAAGAAGTTTCAAAGAATGCTTCTCTCTAGGTTTTATGTGAAGATATTTCCTTTTCCACCATAGGCCTCAAAGTGCTCCAAATGAACACTTGCAGATTCTACAAAAAGTGTGTTTCAAAACTCCTCTTTCAAAAGAAGTGTTCAACTCTGTGAGTTGGATTCATACTACACAAAGCAGTTTCACAGAACTCTTCTGTTTAGTTTTTATGGGAAGATATTCCCGTTTCCAACGAAGGCCTGAAAGGGCTCCAAATATCCACTTGCAGATGCTGCAAAAAGACTCTTTCCAAACTGTTCCATGAAAAGGAAGGTTCAACTCTGTGAGTTGAATGCACACATCATAAAGAAGTTTCAAGGAATGCTTCTGTCTAGGTTTTATGTGAAGATATTTCCTTTTCCACCATAGGCCTCAAAGCGCTCCAAATGAACACTTGCAGATTCTACAAAAAGAGTGTTTCAAAACTGCTCTTTCAAAAGAAGTGTTCAACTCTGTGAGTTGGATTCATACTACACAAAGCAGTTTCACAGAACGCTTCTGTTTAGTTTTTATGGTAAGATATTCCGGTTTCCAACGAAGGCCTGAAAGGGCTCCAAATAATCACTTGCAGATGCTGCAAAAACAGAGTTTCAAAACTGCTCTATCAAACGGAAGGCTTCTCTCTCCGAGTTGAATGCACACATCATAAAGGGGTTTCTGAGAATGCTTCTGCCTGGTTTATAAGTGAAGATATTTCCTTTTCCACAATAGGCCTCAAAGCGCTCCAAATGAACACTTGCAGATTCTACAAAAAGAGTGTTTCAAAACTGCTCTTTCTAAAGAAGTGTTCAACTCTGTGAGTTGGATTCATACTACACAAAGCAGTTTCACAGAACGCTTCTGTTTAGTTTTTATGGGAAGATATTCCCGTTTCCAACGAAGGACTGAAAGGGCTCCAAATATCCACTTGCAGATTCTGCAAAAACAGAGTTTCAAAACTGCTCTATCAAAAGGAAGCCTTATCTCTCTGAGTTGAATGCACACATCATAAAGAGGTTTCTGAGAATGCTTCTGCCTGGTTCATATGTGAAGATATTTCCTTTTTCACCATAGGTCTCAAAGCGCTCCAAATGAACACTTGCAAATTCTACAAAGAGAGTGTTTCATAACTGCTCTAGCAAAGGAAAGGTTCAACTATGTGAGTTAAACACACACATCACAAAGCAGTTTGTGAGAATGCTCCTGTCCAGTTTCTATGGGAAGATATTCCCGTTTCTAACAAAGGCCTGAAAGAGCTCCAAATATCCACTTGCAGATGCTGCATAAAGACTCTTTCCAAACCTCTCCATGAAAAGGAAGGTTCAACTCTGTGAGTTGAATGCACACATCATAAAGAAGTTTCAAAGACTGCTTCTGTCTAGGTTTTATGTGAAGATGTTTCCTTTTCCACCATAGGCCTCAAAGCGCTCCAAATGAAAACTTGCAGATTCTACAAAAAGAGTGTTTCAAAACTGCTCTTTCAAAAGAAGTGTTCAACTCTGTGAGTTGGATTCATACTACACAAAGCAGTTTCACAGAACGCTTCTGTTTAGTTTTTATGGGAAGATATTCCCGTTTCCAACGAAGGCCTGAAAGGGCTCCAAATATCCACTTGCAGATGCTGCAAAAACCGAGTTTCAAAACTGCACTATCAAAAGGAAGGCTTCTCTCTCCGAGTTGAATGCAGACATCATAAAGAGGTTTCTGAGAATGCTTCTGCCTGGTTTAAGTGAAGATATTTCCTTTTCCACCATAGTCCTCAAAGCGCTCCAAACGAACACTTGCAGATTCTACAAAAAGTGTGTTTCAAAACTGCTCTTTCAAAACAAGTGTTCAACTCTGTGAGTTGGATTCATACTACACAAAGCAGTTTCACAGAACGCTTCTGTTTAGTTTTTATGGGAAGGTATTCCCGTTTCCAACGAAGGCCTGAAAGGGCTCAAAATATCCACTTGCAGATGCTGCAAAAAGACTCTTTCCAAACTGCTCCATGAAAAGAAAGGTTCAACTCTGTGAGTTGAAGGAACACATCACAAAGAAGTTTTAAAGAATGCTTCTGTCTAGGTTTTATGTGAAGATATTTCCTTTTCCACCATAGGCCTCAAAGTGCTCCAAATGAACACTTGCAGATTCTACAAAAAGAGTGTTTCAAAACTCCTCTTTCAAAAGAAGTGTTCAACACTGTGAGTTGGATTCATACTACACAAAGCAGTTTCACAGAACCCTTCTGTTTAGTTTTTATGGGAAGATATTCCCGTTTCCAACGAAGGCCTGAAAGGGCTCCAAATATCCACTTGCAGATGCTGCAAAAACAGAGTTTCAAACCTGCTCTATCAAAAGGAAGGCTTCTCTCCCCGAGTTGAATGCACACATCATAAAGAGGTTTCTGAGAATGCTTCTGCCTGGTTCATATGTGAAGATATTTCCTTTTTCACCATAGGCCTCAAAGCGCTCCAAATGAACACTTGCAAATTCTACAAAAAGAGTGTTTCATAACTGCTCTACCAAAGGAAAGGTTCAACTATGTGAGTTAAACACACACATCACAAAGCAGTTTGTGAGAATTCTCCTGTCCAGTTTCTATGGGAAGATATTCCCGTTTCTAACAAAGACCTGAAAGAGCTCCAAATATCCACTTGCAGATGCTGCAAAAAGACTCTTTCCAAACCTCTCCATGAAAAGGAAGGTTCAACTCTGTGAGTTGAATGCACACACCATAAAGAAGTTTCAAAGAATGCTTCTGTCTAGGTTTTATGTGAAGATGTTTCCTTTTCCACCATAGGCCTCAAAGCGCTCCAAATGAAAACTTGCAGATTCTACAAAAAGAGTGTTTCAAAACTGCTCTTTCAAAAGAAGTGTTCAACTCTGTGAGTTGGATTCATACTACACAAAGCAGTTTCACAGAACGCTTCTGTTTAGTTTTTATGGGAAGATATTCCCGTTTCCAACAAAGGCCTGAAAGGGCTCCAAATATCCACTTGCAGATGCTGCAAAAACCGAGTTTCAAAACTGCTCTATCAAAAGGAAGGCTTCTCTCTCCGAGTTGAATGCAGACATCATAAAGAGGTTTCTGAGAATGCTTCTGCCTGGTTTAAGTGAAGATATTTCCTTTTCCACCATTGTCCTCAAAGCGCTCCAAACGAACACTTGCAGATTCTACAAAAAGAGTGTTTCTAAACTGCTCTTTCTAAAGAAGTGTTCAACTCTGTGAGTTGGATTCATACTACACAAAGCAGTTTCACAGAACTCTTCTGTTTAGTTTTTATGGGAAGATATTCCGGTTTCCAACGAAGGCATGAAAGGGCTCCAAATAATCTCTTGCAGATGCTGCAAAAACAGAGTTTCAAAACTGCTCTATCAAAAGGAAGGCTTCTCTCTCCGAGTTGAATGCACACATCATAAAGGGGTTTCTGAGAATGCTTCTGCTTGGTTTATAAGTGAAGATATTTCCTTTCCCACAATAGGCCTCAAAGCGCTCCAAATGAACACTTGCAGATTCCTCAAAAAGAGTGTTTCAAAACTCCTCTTTCTAAAGAAGTGTTCAACTCTGTGAGTTGGATTCATACTACACAAAGCAGTTTCACAGAACGCTTCTGTTTAGTTTTTATGGGAAGATATTCCCGTTTCCAACAAAGGACTGAAAGGGCTCCAAATATCCACTTGCAGATTCTGCAAAAACAGAGTTTCAAAACTGCTCTATCAAAAGGAAGGCTTATCTCTCTGAGTTGAATGCACACATCATAAAGAGGTTTCTGAGAATGCTTCTGCCTGGTTCATATGTGAAGATATTTCCTTTTTCACCATAGGCCTCAAAGCGCTCCAAATGAACACTTGCAAATTCTACAAAAAGAGTGTTTCATAACTGCTCTAGCAAAGGAAAGGTTCAACTATGTGAGTTAAACACACACATCACAAAGCAGTTTGTGAGAATGCTCCTGTCCAGTTTCTATGGGAAGATATTCCCGTTTATAACAAAGGCCTGAAAGAGCTCCAAATATCCACTTGCAGATGCTGCAAAAAGACTCTTTCCAAAGCTCTCCATGAAAAGGAAGGTTCAACTCTGTGAGTTGAATGCACGCATCATAAAGAAGTTTCAAAGAATGCTTCTGTCTAGGTTTTATGTGAAGATGTTTCCTTTTCCACCATAGGCCTCAAAGCGCTCCAAATGAAAACTTGCAGATTCTACAAAAAGAGTGTTTCAAAACTGCTCTTTCAAAAGAAGTGTTCAACTCTGTGAGTTGGATTCATACTACACAAAGCAGTTTCACAGAACGCTTCTGTTTAGTTTTTATGGGAAGATATTCCCGTTTCCAACGAAGGCCTGAAAGGGCTCCAAATATCCACTTGCAGATGCAGCAAAAAGACTCTTTCCAAACTGCTCCATGAAAAGGAAGGTTCAGCTCTGTGAGTTGAAGGCACACATCATAAAGAAGTTTCAAAGAATGCTTCTGTCTAGGTTTTATGTGAAGATATTTCCTTTTCCACCATAGGCCTCAAAGTGCTCCAAATGAACACTTGCAGATTCTACAAAAAGAGTGTTTCAAAACTCCTCTTTCAAAAGAAGTGTTCAACTCTGTGTGTTGGATTCATACTACACAAAGCAGTTTCACAGAACTCTTCTGTTTAGTTTTTATGGGAAGATATTCCCGTTTCCAACGAAGGCCTGAAAGGGCTCCAAATATCCACTTGCAGATGCTGCAAAAAGACTCTTTCCAAACTGTTCCATGAAAAGGAAGGTTCAACTCTGTGAGTAGAATGCACACATCATAAAGAAGTTTCAAAGAATGCTTCTTTCTAGGTTTTATGTGAAGATATTTCCTTTTCCACCATAGGCCTCAAAGTGCTCCAAATGAACACTTGCAGATTCTACAAAAAGAGTGTTTCAAAACTGCTCTTTCAAAAGAAGTGTTCAACTCTGTGAGTTGGATTCATACTACACAAAGCAGTTTCACAGAACGCTTCTGTTTAGTTTTTATGGGAAGATATTCCGGTTTGCAACGAAGGCCTGAAAGGGCTCCAAATAATCACTTGCAGATGCTGCAAAAACAGAGTTTCAAAACTACTCTATCAAAAGGAAGGCTTCTCTCTCCGAGTTGAATGCACACATCATAAAGGGGTTTCTGAGAATGCTTCTGCCTGGTTTATAAGTGAAGATATTTCCTTTCCCACAATAGGCCTCAAAGCGCTCCAAATGAACACTTGCAGATTCCTCAAAAAGAGTGTTTCAAAACTGCTCTTTCTAAAGAAGTGTTCAACTCTGTGAGTTGGATTCATACTACACAAAGCAGTTTCACAGAACGCTTCTGTTTAGGTTTTATGGGAAGATATTCCCGTTTCCAACGAAGGACTGAAAGGGCTCCAAATATCCACTTGCAGATTCTGCAAAAACAGAGTTTCAAAACTGCTCTATCAAAAGGAAGGCTTATCTCTCTGAGTTGAATGCACACATCATAAAGAGGTTTCTGAGAATGCTTCTGCCTGGTTCATATGTGAAGATATTTCCTTTTTCACCATAGGCCTCAAAGCGCTCCAAATGAACACTTGCAAATTCTACAAAAAGAGTGTTTCATAACTGCTCTAGCAAAGGAAAGGTTCAACTATGTGAGTTAAACACACACATCACAAAGCAGTTTGTGAGAATGCTCCTGTCCAGTTTCTATGGGAAGATATTCCCGTTTCTAACAAAGGCCTGAAAGAGCTCCAAATATCCACTTGCAGATGCTGCAAAAAGACTCTTTCCAAACCTCTCCATGAAAAGGAAGGTTCAACTCTGTGAGTTGAATGCACACATCATAAAGAAGTTTCAAAGAATGCTTCTGTCTAGGTTTTATGTGAAGATGTTTCCTTTTCCACCGTAGGCCTCAAAGCGCTCAAAATGAAAACTTGCAGATTCTACAAAAAGAGTGTTTCAAAACTGCTCTTTCTAAAGAAGTGTTCAACTCTGTGAGTTGGATTCATACTACACAAAGCAGTTTCACAGAACGCTTCTGTTTAGTTTTTATGGGAAGATATTCCCGTTTCCAACGAAGGCCTGAAAGGGCTCCAAATATCCACTTGCAGATGCTGCAAAAACAGAGTTTCAAAACTGCTCTATCAAAAGGAAGGATTCTCTCTCCGAGTTGAATGAAGACATCATAAAGAGGTTTCTGAGAATGCTTCTGCCTGGTTTAAGTGAAGATATTTCCTTTTCCACCATAGGCCTCAAAGTGCTCCAAACGAACACTTGCAGATTCTACAAAAAGAGTGTTTCAAAACTGCTCTTTCAAAACAAGTGTTCAACTCTGTGAGTTGGATTCATACTACACAAAGCAGTTTCACAGAACGTTTCTGTTTAGTTTTTATGGGAAGGTATTCCCGTTTCCAAGGAAGGCCTGAAAGGGCTCAAAATATCCACTTGCAGATGCTGCAAAAAGACTCTTTCCAAACTGCTCCATGAAAAGGAAGGTTCAACTCTGTGAGTTGAAGGAACACATCATAAAGAAGTTTCAAAGAATGCTTCTGTCTAGGTTTTATGTGAAGATATTTCCTTTTCCACCATAGGCCTCAAAGTGCTCCAAATGAACACTTGCAGATTCTACAAAAAGAGTGTTTCAAAACTGATCTTTCAAAAGAAGTGTTCAACTCTGTGAGTTGGATTCATACTACACAAAGCAGATTCACAGAACGCTTCTGTTTAGTTTTTATGGGAAGATATTCCCGTTTCCAACGAAGGCCTGAAAGGGCTCCAAATATCCACTTGCAGATGCTGCAAAAAGACTCTTTCCAAACTGCTCCATGAAAAGGAAGGTTCAGCTCTGTGAGTTGAAGGCACACATCATAAAGAAGTTTCAAAGAATGCTTCTGTCTAGGTTTTATGTGAAGATATTTCCTTTTCCACCGTAGGCCTCAAAGTGCTCCAAATGAACACTTGCAGATTCTGCAAAAAGAGTGTTTCAAAACTCCTCTTTCAAAAGAAGGGTTCAACTCTGTGAGTTGGATTCATACTACACAAAGCAGTTTCACAGAACTCTTCTGTTTAATTTTTATGGGAAGATATTCCCGTTTCCAACGAAGGCCTGAAAGGTCTCCAAATATCCACTTGCAGATGCTGCAAAAAGACTCTTTCCAAACTGTTCCATGAAAAGGAAGGTTCAACTCTGTGAGTTGAATGCACACATCATAAAGAAGTTTCAAAGAATGCTTCTGTCTAGGTTTTATGTGAAGATATTTCCTTTTCCACCATAGGCCTCAAAGTGCTCCAAATGAACACTTGCAGATTCTACAAAAAGAGTGTTTCAAAACTGCTCTTTCAAAAGAAGTGTTCAACTCTGTGAGTTGGATTCATACTACACAAAGCAGTTTCACAGAACGCTTCTGTTTAGTTTTTATGGGAAGATATTCCCGTTTCCAACGAAGGCCTGAAAGGGCTCCAAATAATCACTTGCAGATGCTGCAAAAACAGAGTTTCAAAACTGCTCTATCAAAAGGAAGGCTTCTCTCTCCGAGTTGAATGCACACATCATAAAGGGGTTTCTGAGAATGCTTCTGCCTGGTTTATAAGTGAAGATATTTCCTTTTCCACAATAGGCCTCAAAGCACTCCAAATGAACACTTGCAGATTCTACAAAAAGAGTGTTTCAAAACTGCTCTTTCTAAAGAAGTGTTCAACTCTGTGAGTTGGATTCATACTACACAAAGCAGTTTCACAGAACGCTTCTGTTTAGTTTTTATGGGAAGATATTCCCATTTCCAACGAGGGCCTGAAAGGGCTCCAAATATCCACTTGCAGATGCTGCAAAAACAGAGTTTCAAAACTGCTCTATCAAAAGGAAGGCTTCTCTCTCCGATTTGAATGCAGACATCATAAAGAGGTTTCTGAGAATGCTTCTGCCTGGTTTAAGTGAAGATATTTCCTTTTCCACCATAGGCCTCAAAGCGCTCCAAACGAACACTTGCAGATTCTACAAACAGAGTGTTTCCAAACTGCTCTTTCAAAACAAGTGTTCAACTCTGTGTGTTGGATTCATACTACACAAAGCAGTTTCACAGAACGCTTCTGTTTAGTTTTTATGGGAAGGTATTCCCGTTTCCAACGAAGGCCTGAAAGGGCTCAAAATATCCACTTGCAGATGCTGCAACAAGACTCTTTCCAAACTGCTCCATGAAAAGGAAGGTTCAACTCTGTGAGTTGAAGGAACACATCATAAAGAAGTTTCAAAGAATGCTTCTGTCTAGGTTTTATGTGAAGATATTTCCTTTTCCACCATAGGCCTCAAAGTGCTCCAAATGAACACTTGCAGATTCTACAAAAAGAGTGTTTCAAAACTGCTCTTTCAAAAGAAGTGTTCAACTCTGTGAGTTGGATTCATACTACACAAAGCAATTTCACAGAACGCTTCTGTTAATTTTTATGGGAAGATATTCCCGTTTCCAACGAAGGCCTGAAACGGCTCCAAATATCCACTTGCAGATGCTGCAAAAAGACTCTTTCCAAACTGCTCCATGAAAAGGAAGGTTCAGCTCTGTGAGTTGAAGGCACACATCATAAAGAAGTTTCAAAGAATGCTTCTGTCTAGGTTTTATGTGAAGATATTTCCTTTTCCACCATAGGCCTCAAAGTGCTCCAAATGAACACTTGCAGATTCTACAAAAAGTGTGTTTCAAAACTCCTCTTTCAAAAGAAGTGTTCAACTCTGTGAGTTGGATTCATACTACACAAAGCAGTTTCACAGAACTCTTCTGTTTAGTTTTTATGGGAAGATATTCCCGTTTCCAACGAAGGCCTGAAAGGGCTCCAAATATCCACTTGCAGATGCTGCAAAAAGACTCTTTCCAAACTGTTCCATGAAAAGGAAGGTTCAACTCTGTGAGTTGAATGCACACATCATAAAGAAGTTTCAAAGAATGCTTCTGTCTAGGTTTTATGTGAAGATATTTCCTTTTCCACCATAGGCCTCAAAGCGCTCCAAATGAACACTTGCAGATTCTACAAAAAGAGTGTTTCAAAACTGCTCTTTCAAAAGAACTGTTCAACTCTGTGAGTTGGATTCATACTACACAAAGCAGTTTCACAGAACGCTTCTGTTTAGTTTTTATGGTAAGATATTCCGGTTTCCAACGAAGGCCTGAAAGGGCTCCAAATAATCACTTGCAGATGCTGCAAAAACAGAGTTTCAAAACTGCTCTATCAAAAGGAAGGCTTCTCTCTCCGAGTTGAATGCACACATCATAAAGGGGTTTCTGAGAATGCTTCTGCCTGGTTTATAAGTGAAGATATTTCCTTTTCCACAATAGGTCTCAAAGCGCTCCAAATGAACACTTGCAGATTCTACAAAAAGAGTGTTTCAAAACTGCTCTTTCTAAAGAAGTGTTCAACTCTGTGAGTTGGATTCATACTACACAAAGCAGTTTCACAGAACGCTTCTGTTTAGTTTTTATGGGAAGATATTCCCGTTTCCAACGAAGGACTGAAAGGGCTCCAAATATCCACTTGCAGATTCTGCAAAAACAGAGTTTCAAAACTGCTCTATCAAAAGGAAGGCTTATCTCTCTGAGTTGAATGCACACATCATAAAGAGGTTTCTGAGAATGCTTCTGCCTGGTTCATATGTGAAGATATTTCCTTTTTCACCATAGGCCTCAAAGCGCTCCAAATGAACACTTGCAAATTCTACAAAAAGGGTGTTTCATAACTGCTCTAGCAAAGGAAAGGTTCAACTATGTGAGTTAAACACACACATCACAAAGCAGTTTGTGAGAATGCTCCTGTCCAGTTTCTATGGGAAGATATTCCCGTTTCTAACAAAGGCCTGAAAGAGCTCCAAATATCCACTTGCAGATGCTGCAAAAAGACTCTTTCCAAACCTCTCCATGAAAAGGAAGGTTCAACTCTGTGAGTTGAATGCACAAATCATAAAGAAGTTTCAAAGACTGCTTCTGTCTAGGTTTTATGTGAAGATGTTTCCTTTTCCACCATAGGCCTCAAAGCGCTCCAAATGAAAACTTGCAGATTCTACAAAAAGAGTGTTTCAAAACTGCTCTTTCAAAAGAAGTGTTCAACTCTGTGAGTTGGATTCATACTACACAAAGCAGTTTCACAGAACGCTTCTGTTTAGTTTTTATGGGAAGATATTCCCGTTTCCAACGAAGGCCTGAAAGGGCTCCAAATATCCACTTGCAGATGCTGCAAAAACCGAGTTTCAAAACTGCTCTATCAAAAGGAAGGCTTCTCTCTCCGAGTTGAATGCAGACATCATAAAGAGGTTTCTGAGAATGCTTCTGCCTGGTTTAAGTGAAGATATTTCCTTTTCCACCATAGTCCTCAAAGCGCTCCAAACGAACACTTGCAGATTCTACAAAAAGTGTGTTTCAAAACTGCTCTTTCAAAACAAGTGTTCAACTCTGTGAGTTGGATTCATACTACACAAAGCAGTTTCACAGAACGCTTCTGTTTAGTTTTTATGGGAAGGTATTCCCGTTTCCAACGAAGGCCTGAAAGGGCTCAAAATATCCACTTGCAGATGCTGCAAAAAGACTCTTTCCAAACTGCTCCATGAAAAGGAAGGTTCAACTCTGTGAGTTGAAGGAACACATCACAAAGAAGTTTTAAAGAATGCTTCTGTCTAGGTTTTATGTGAAGATATTTCCTTTTCCACCATAGGCCTCAAAGTGCTCCAAATGAACACTTGCAGATTCTACAAAAAGAGTGTTTCAAAACTCCTCTTTCAAAAGAAGTGTTCAACACTGTGAGTTGGATTCATACTACACAAAGCAGTTTCACAGAACGCTTCTGTTTAGTTTTTATGGGAAGATATTCCCGTTTCCAACGAAGGCCTGAAAGGGCTCCAAATATCCACTTGCAGATGCTGCAAAAACAGAGTTTCAAACCTGCTCTATCAAAAGGAAGGCTTCTCTCCCCGAGTTGAATGCACACATCATAAAGAGGTTTCTGAGAATGCTTCTGCCTGGTTTATAAGTGAAGATATTTCCTTTTCCACAATAGGCCTCAATGTGCTCCAAATGAACACTTGCAGATTCTACAAAAAAAGTGTTTCAAAACTGCTCTTTCAAAAGAAGTGTTCAACTCTGTGAGTTGGATTCATACTACACAAAGCAGTTTCACAGAACGCTTCTGTTTAGTTTTTATGGGAAGATATTCCCGTTTCCAACGAAGGCCTGAAAGGCTCCAAATATCCACTTGCAGATGCTGCAAAAAGACTCTTTCCAAACTGCTCCGTGAAAAGGAAGGTTCAACTCTGTGAGGTGAAGGCACACATCATAAAGAAGTTTCAAAGAATGCTTCTGTCTAGGTTTTATGTGAAGATATTTCCTTTTCCACCGTAGGCCTCAAAGCGCTCCAAATGAACACTTGCAGATTCTACAAAAAGAGTGTTTCAAAACTGCTCTTTCTAAAGAAGTGTTCAACTCTGTGAGTTGGATTCATACTACACAAAGCAGTTTCACAGAACGCTTCTGTTTAGTTTTTATGGGAAGATAATCCCGTTTCCAACGAAGGCCTGAAAGGGCTCCAAATATCCACTTGCAGATTCTGCAAAAACAGAGTTTCAAAACTGCTCTATCAAAAGGAAGGCTTATCTCTCTGAGTTGAATGCACACATCATAAAGAGGTTTCTGAGAATGCTTCTGCCTGGTTCATATGTGAAGATATTTCCTTTTTCACCATAGGCCTCAAAGCGCTCCAAATGAACACTTGCAAATTCTACAAAAAGAGTGTTTCATTACTGCTCTATGAAAGGAAAGGTTCAACTATGTGAGTTAAACACACACATCACAAAGCAGTTTGTGAGAATTCTCCTGTCCAGTTTCTATGGGAAGATATTCCCGTTTCTAACAAAGACCTAAAAGAGCTCCGAATATCCACTTGCAGATGCTGCAAAAAGACTCTTTCCAAACCTCTCCATGAAAAGGAAGGTTCAACTCTGTGAGTTGAATGCACACATCATAAAGAAGTTTCAAAGAATGCTTCTGTCTAGGTTTTATGTGAAGATGTTTCCTTTTCCACCATAGGCCTCAAAGCGCTCCAAATGAAAACTTGCAGATTCTACAAAAAGAGTGTTTCAAAACTGCTCTTTCAAAAGAAGTGTTCAACTCTGTGAGTTGGATTCATACTACACAAAGCAGTTTCACAGAACGCTTCTGTTTAGTTTTTATGGGAAGATATTCCCGTTTCCAACAAAGGCCTGAAAGGGCTCCAAATATCCACTTGCAGATGCTGCAAAAACCGAGTTTCAAAACTGCTCTATCAAAAGGAAGGCTTCTCTCTCCGAGTTGAATGCAGACATCATAAAGAGGTTTCTGAGAATGCTTCTGCCTGGTTTAAGTGAAGATATTTCCTTTTCCACCATTGTCCTCAAAGCGCTCCAAACGAACACTTGCAGATTCTACAAAAAGAGTGTTTCAAAACTGCTCTTTCTAAAGAAGTGTTCAACTCTGTGAGTTGGATTCATACTACACAAAGCAGTTTCACAGAACGCTTCTGCTTAGTTTTTATGGGAAGATATTCCCGTTTCCAACGAAAGCCTGAATGGGCTCCAACTATCCACTTGCAGATTCTGCAAAAACAGAGTTTCAAAACTGCTCTATCAAAAGGAAGGCTTATCTCTCTGAGTTGAATGCACACATCATAAAGAGGTTTCTGAGAATGCTTCTGCCTGGTTCATATGTGAAGATATTTCCTTTTTCACCATAGGCCTCAAAGCGCTCCAAATGAACACTTGCAAATTCTACAAAAAGAGTGTTTCATAACTGCTCTAGCAAAGGAAAGGTTCAACTATGTGAGTTAAACACACACATCACAAAACAGTTTGTGAGAATGCTCCTGTCCAGTTTCTATGGGAAGATATTCCCGTTTCTAACAAAGGCCTGAAAGAGTTCCAAATATCCACTTGCAGATGCTGCAAAAAGACTCTTTCCAAACCTCTCCATGACAAGGAAGGTTCAACTCTGTGAGTTGAATGCACACATCATAAAGAAGTTTCAAGTAATGCTTCTGTCTAGGTTTTATGTGAAGATGTTTCCTTTTCCACCATAGGCCTCAAAGCACTCCAAATGAAAACTTGCAGATTCTACAAAAAGAGTGTTTCAAAACTGCTCTTTCAAAAGAAGTGTTCAACTCTGTGAGTTGGATTCATACTACACAAAGCAGTTTCACAGAACGCTTCTGTTTAGTTTTTATGGGAAGATATTCCCGTTTCCAACGAAGGCCTGAAAGGGCTCCAAATATCCACTTGCAGATGCTGCAAAAACAGAGTTTCAAAACTGCTCTATCAAAAGGAAGGCTTCTCTCTCCGAGTTGAATGCAGACATCATAAAGAGGTTTCTGAGAATGCTTCTGC
This sequence comes from Pongo abelii, assembly GCF_028885655.2. Taxonomy (NCBI): domain Eukaryota; kingdom Metazoa; phylum Chordata; class Mammalia; order Primates; family Hominidae; genus Pongo; species Pongo abelii. The sequence goes on along the minus strand of NC_072005.2, from coordinate 32,068,354 downwards.
CTGGTTTATAAGTGAAGATATTTCCTTTTCCACAATAGGCCTCAATGTGCTCCAAATGAACACTTGCAGATTCTACAAAAAGAGTGTTTCAAAACTGCTCTTTCAAAAGAAGTGTTCAACTCTGTGAGTTGGATTCATACTACACAAAGCAGTTTCACAGAACGCTTCTGTTTAGTTTTTATGGGAAGATATTCCCGTTTCCAACGAAGGCCTGAAAGGCTCCAAATATCCACTTGCAGATGCTGCAAAAAGACTCTTTCCAAACTGCTCCTTGAAAAGGAAGGTTCAACTCTGTGAGGTGAAGGCACACATCATAAAGAAGTTTCAAAGAATGCTTCTGTCTAGGTTTTATGTGAAGATATTTCCTTTTCCACCGTAGGCCTCAAAGCGCTCCAAATGAACACTTGCAGATTCTACAAAAAGAGTGTTTCAAAACTGCTCTTTCAAAAGAAGTGTTCAACTCTGTGAGTTGGATTCATACTACACAAAGCCGTTTCACAGAACGCTTCTGTTTAGTTTTTATGGGAAGATATTCCCGTTTCCAACGAAGGCCTGAAAGGGCTCCAAATATCCACTTGCAGATTCTGCAAAAACAGAGTTTCAAAACTGCTCTATCAAAAGGAAGGCTTATCTCTCTGAGTTGAATGCACACATCATAAAGTGGTTTCTGAGAATGCTTCTGCCTGGTTGATATGTGAAGATATTTCAACTTCCACCATAGGCCTCAAATCGCTCCAAATGAACACTTGCAAATTCTACAAAAAGAGTGTTTCATAACTGCTCTAGCAAAGGAAAAGTTCAACTATGTGAGTTAAACACACACATCACAAAGTAGTTTTTGAGAATGCTTCTGTCCAGTTTTTATGGGAAGATATTCCCGTTTCTAACAAAGGCCTGAAAGAGCTCCAAATATCCACTTGCAGATGCTGCAAAAAGACTCTTTCCAAACCGCTCCATGAAAAGGAAGGTTCAACTCTGTGAGTTGAATGCACACATCATAAAGAAGTTTCAAAGAATGCTTCTGTCTAGGTTTTATGTGAAGATATTTCCTTTTCCAGCATAGGCCTCAAAGCGCTCCAAATGAACACTTGCAGATTCTACAAAAAGAGTGTTTCAAAACTACTCTTTCAAAAGAAGTGTTCAACTCTGTGAGTTGGATTCATACTACACAAAGCAGTTTCACAGAACGCTTCTGTTTAGTTTTTATGGGAAAGTATTCCCGTTTCCAACGAAGGCCTGAAAGGGCTCCAAATATCCACTTGCAGATGCTGCAAAAAGACTCTTTCCAAACTGATCCATGAAAAGGAAGGTTCAACTCTGTGAGTTGAATGCACACATCATAAAGATGTTTCAAAGAATGCTTCTGTCTAGGTTTTATGTGAAGATATTTCCTTTTCCACCATAGGCCTCAAAGTGCTCCAAATGAACACTTGCAGATTCTACAAAAAGAGTGTTTCAAAACTGCTCTTTCAAAAGAAGTGTTCAACTCTGTGAGTTGGATTCATACTACACAAAGCAGTTTCACAGAACGCTTCTGTTTAGTTTTTATGGGAAGATATTCCGGTTTGCAACGAAGGCCTGAAAGGGCTCCAAATAATCACTTGCAGATGCTGCAAAAACAGAGTTTCAAAACTACTCTATCAAAAGGAAGGCTTCTCTCTCCGAGTTGAATGCACACATCATAAAGGGGTTTCTGAGAATGCTTCTGCCTGGTTTATAAGTGAAGATATTTCCTTTCCCACAATAGGCCTCAAAGCGCTCCAAATGAACACTTGCAGATTCCTCAAAAAGAGTGTTTCAAAACTGCTCTTTCTAAAGAAGTGTTCAACTCTGTGAGTTGGATTCATACTACACAAAGCAGTTTCACAGAACGCTTCTGTTTAGGTTTTATGGGAAGATATTCCCGTTTCCAACGAAGGACTGAAAGGGCTCCAAATATCCACTTGCAGATTCTGCAAAAACAGAGTTTCAAAACTGCTCTATCAAAAGGAAGGCTTATCTCTCTGAGTTGAATGCACACATCATAAAGAGGTTTCTGAGAATGCTTCTGCCTGGTTCATATGTGAAGATATTTCCTTTTTCACCATAGGCCTCAAAGCGCTCCAAATGAACACTTGCAAATTCTACAAAAAGAGTGTTTCATAACTGCTCTAGCAAAGGAAAGGTTCAACTATGTGAGTTAAACACACACATCACAAAGCAGTTTGTGAGAATGCTCCTGTCCAGGTTCTATGGGAAGATATTCCCGTTTCTAACAAAGGCCTGAAAGAGCTCCAAATATCCAATTGCAGATGCTGCAAAAAGACTCTTTCCAAACCGCTCCATGAAAAGGAAGGTTGAACTCTGTGAGTTGAATGCACACATCATAAAGAAGTTTCAAAGAATGCTTCTGTCTAGGTTTTATGTGAAGATGTTTCCTTTTCCACCATAGACCTCAAAGCGCTCCAAATGAAAACTTGCAGATTCTACTAAAAGAGTGTTTCAAAACTGCTCTTTCAAAAGAAGTGTTCAACTCTGTGACTTGGATTCATACTACACAAAGCAGTTTCACAGAACGCTTCTGTTTAGTTTTTATGGGAAGATATTCCCGTTTCCAACGAAGGCCTGAAAGGGCTCCAAATATCCACTTGCAGATGCTGCAAAAACAGAGTTTCAAAACTGCTCTATCAAAAGGAAGGCTTCTCTCTCCGAGTTGAATGCAGACATCATAAAGAGGTTTCTGAGAATGCTTCTGCCTGGTTTAAGTGAAGATATTTCCTTTTCCACCATAGGCCTCAAAGCGCTCCAAACGAACACTTGCAGATTCTACAAAAAGAGTGTTTCCAAACTGCTCTTTCAAAACAAGTGTTCAACTCTGTGTGTTGGATTCATACTACACAAAGCAGTTTCACAGAACGCTTCTGTTTAGTTTTTATGGGAAGGTATTCCCGTTTCCAACGAAGGCCTGAAAGGGCTCAAAATATCCACTTGCAGATGCTGCAACAAGACTCTTTCCAAACTGCTCCATGAAAAGGAAGGTTCAACTCTGTGAGTTGAAGGAACACATCATAAAGAAGTTTCAAAGAATGCTTCTGTCTAGGTTTTATGTGAAGATATTTCCTTTTCCACCATAGGCCTCAAAGTGCTGCAAATGAACACTTGCAGATTCTACAAAAAGAGTGTTTCAAAACTGCTCTTTCAAAAGAAGTGTTCAACTCTGTGAGTTGGATTCATACTACACAAGCAGTTTCACAGAACGCTTCTGTTTAGTTTTTATGGGAAGATATTCCCGTTTCCAACGAAGGCCTGAAACGGCTCCAAATATCCACTTGCAGATGCTGCAAAAAGACTCTTTCCAAACTGCTCCATGAAAAGGAAGGTTCAGCTCTGTGAGTTGAAGGCACACATCATAAAGAAGTTTCAAAGAATGCTTCTCTCTAGGTTTTATGTGAAGATATTTCCTTTTCCACCATAGGCCTCAAAGTGCTCCAAATGAACACTTGCAGATTCTACAAAAAGTGTGTTTCAAAACTCCTCTTTCAAAAGAAGTGTTCAACTCTGTGAGTTGGATTCATACTACACAAAGCAGTTTCACAGAACTCTTCTGTTTAGTTTTTATGGGAAGATATTCCCGTTTCCAACGAAGGCCTGAAAGGGCTCCAAATATCCACTTGCAGATGCTGCAAAAAGACTCTTTCCAAACTGTTCCATGAAAAGGAAGGTTCAACTCTGTGAGTTGAATGCACACATCATAAAGAAGTTTCAAGGAATGCTTCTGTCTAGGTTTTATGTGAAGATATTTCCTTTTCCACCATAGGCCTCAAAGCGCTCCAAATGAACACTTGCAGATTCTACAAAAAGAGTGTTTCAAAACTGCTCTTTCAAAAGAAGTGTTCAACTCTGTGAGTTGGATTCATACTACACAAAGCAGTTTCACAGAACGCTTCTGTTTAGTTTTTATGGTAAGATATTCCGGTTTCCAACGAAGGCCTGAAAGGGCTCCAAATAATCACTTGCAGATGCTGCAAAAACAGAGTTTCAAAACTGCTCTATCAAACGGAAGGCTTCTCTCTCCGAGTTGAATGCACACATCATAAAGGGGTTTCTGAGAATGCTTCTGCCTGGTTTATAAGTGAAGATATTTCCTTTTCCACAATAGGCCTCAAAGCGCTCCAAATGAACACTTGCAGATTCTACAAAAAGAGTGTTTCAAAACTGCTCTTTCTAAAGAAGTGTTCAACTCTGTGAGTTGGATTCATACTACACAAAGCAGTTTCACAGAACGCTTCTGTTTAGTTTTTATGGGAAGATATTCCCGTTTCCAACGAAGGACTGAAAGGGCTCCAAATATCCACTTGCAGATTCTGCAAAAACAGAGTTTCAAAACTGCTCTATCAAAAGGAAGCCTTATCTCTCTGAGTTGAATGCACACATCATAAAGAGGTTTCTGAGAATGCTTCTGCCTGGTTCATATGTGAAGATATTTCCTTTTTCACCATAGGTCTCAAAGCGCTCCAAATGAACACTTGCAAATTCTACAAAGAGAGTGTTTCATAACTGCTCTAGCAAAGGAAAGGTTCAACTATGTGAGTTAAACACACACATCACAAAGCAGTTTGTGAGAATGCTCCTGTCCAGTTTCTATGGGAAGATATTCCCGTTTCTAACAAAGGCCTGAAAGAGCTCCAAATATCCACTTGCAGATGCTGCATAAAGACTCTTTCCAAACCTCTCCATGAAAAGGAAGGTTCAACTCTGTGAGTTGAATGCACACATCATAAAGAAGTTTCAAAGACTGCTTCTGTCTAGGTTTTATGTGAAGATGTTTCCTTTTCCACCATAGGCCTCAAAGCGCTCCAAATGAAAACTTGCAGATTCTACAAAAAGAGTGTTTCAAAACTGCTCTTTCAAAAGAAGTGTTCAACTCTGTGAGTTGGATTCATACTACACAAAGCAGTTTCACAGAACGCTTCTGTTTAGTTTTTATGGGAAGATATTCCCGTTTCCAACGAAGGCCTGAAAGGGCTCCAAATATCCACTTGCAGATGCTGCAAAAACCGAGTTTCAAAACTGCACTATCAAAAGGAAGGCTTCTCTCTCCGAGTTGAATGCAGACATCATAAAGAGGTTTCTGAGAATGCTTCTGCCTGGTTTAAGTGAAGATATTTCCTTTTCCACCATAGTCCTCAAAGCGCTCCAAACGAACACTTGCAGATTCTACAAAAAGTGTGTTTCAAAACTGCTCTTTCAAAACAAGTGTTCAACTCTGTGAGTTGGATTCATACTACACAAAGCAGTTTCACAGAACGCTTCTGTTTAGTTTTTATGGGAAGGTATTCCCGTTTCCAACGAAGGCCTGAAAGGGCTCAAAATATCCACTTGCAGATGCTGCAAAAAGACTCTTTCCAAACTGCTCCATGAAAAGAAAGGTTCAACTCTGTGAGTTGAAGGAACACATCACAAAGAAGTTTCAAAGAATGCTTCTGTCTAGGTTTTATGTGAAGATATTTCCTTTTCCACCATAGGCCTCAAAGTGCTCCAAATGAACACTTGCAGATTCTACAAAAAGAGTGTTTCAAAACTCCTCTTTCAAAAGAAGTGTTCAACACTGTGAGTTGGATTCATACTACACAAAGCAGTTTCACAGAACCCTTCTGTTTAGTTTTTATGGGAAGATATTCCCGTTTCCAACGAAGGCCTGAAAGGGCTCCAAATATCCACTTGCAGATGCTGCAAAAACAGAGTTTCAAACCTGCTCTATCAAAAGGAAGGCTTCTCTCCCCGAGTTGAATGCACACATCATAAAGAGGTTTCTGAGAATGCTTCTGCCTGGTTCATATGTGAAGATATTTCCTTTTTCACCATAGGCCTCAAAGCGCTCCTAATGAACACTTGCAAATTCTACAAAAAGAGTGTTTCATAACTGCTCTACCAAAGGAAAGGTTCAACTATGTGAGTTAAACACACACATCACAAAGCAGTTTGTGAGAATTCTCCTGTCCAGTTTCTATGGGAAGATATTCCCGTTTCTAACAAAGACCTGAAAGAGCTCCAAATATCCACTTGCAGATGCTGCAAAAAGACTCTTTCCAAACCTCTCCATGAAAAGGAAGGTTCAACTCTGTGAGTTGAATGCACACACCATAAAGAAGTTTCAAAGAATGCTTCTGTCTAGGTTTTATGTGAAGATGTTTCCTTTTCCACCATAGGCCTCAAAGCGCTCCAAATGAAAACTTGCAGATTCTACAAAAAGAGTGTTTCAAAACTGCTCTTTCAAAAGAAGTGTTCAACTCTGTGAGTTGGATTCATACTACACAAAGCAGTTTCACAGAACGCTTCTGTTTAGTTTTTATGGGAAGATATTCCCGTTTCCAACAAAGGCCTGAAAGGGCTCCAAATATCCACTTGCAGATGCTGCAAAAACCGAGTTTCAAAACTGCTCTATCAAAAGGAAGGCTTCTCTCTCCGAGTTGAATGCAGACATCATAAAGAGGTTTCTGAGAATGCTTCTGCCTGGTTTAAGTGAAGATATTTCCTTTTCCACCATTGTCCTCAAAGCGCTCCAAACGAACACTTGCAGATTCTACAAAAAGAGTGTTTCTAAACTGCTCTTTCTAAAGAAGTGTTCAACTCTGTGAGTTGGATTCATACTACACAAAGCAGTTTCACAGAACTCTTCTGTTTAGTTTTTATGGGAAGATATTCCGGTTTCCAACGAAGGCATGAAAGGGCTCCAAATAATCTCTTGCAGATGCTGCAAAAACAGAGTTTCAAAACTGCTCTATCAAAAGGAAGGCTTCTCTCTCCGAGTTGAATGCACACATCATAAAGGGGTTTCTGAGAATGCTTCTGCTTGGTTTATAAGTGAAGATATTTCCTTTCCCACAATAGGCCTCAAAGCGCTCCAAATGAACACTTGCAGATTCCTCAAAAAGAGTGTTTCAAAACTCCTCTTTCTAAAGAAGTGTTCAACTCTGTGAGTTGGATTCATACTACACAAAGCAGTTTCACAGAACGCTTCTGTTTAGTTTTTATGGGAAGATATTCCCGTTTCCAACAAAGGACTGAAAGGGCTCCAAATATCCACTTGCAGATTCTGCAAAAACAGAGTTTCAAAACTGCTCTATCAAAAGGAAGGCTTATCTCTCTGAGTTGAATGCACACATCATAAAGAGGTTTCTGAGAATGCTTCTGCCTGGTTCATATGTGAAGATATTTCCTTTTTCACCATAGGCCTCAAAGCGCTCCAAATGAACACTTGCAAATTCTACAAAAAGAGTGTTTCATAACTGCTCTAGCAAAGGAAAGGTTCAACTATGTGAGTTAAACACACACATCACAAAGCAGTTTGTGAGAATGCTCCTGTCCAGTTTCTATGGGAAGATATTCCCGTTTATAACAAAGGCCTGAAAGAGCTCCAAATATCCACTTGCAGATGCTGCAAAAAGACTCTTTCCAAAGCTCTCCATGAAAAGGAAGGTTCAACTCTGTGAGTTGAATGCACGCATCATAAAGAAGTTTCAAAGAATGCTTCTGTCTAGGTTTTATGTGAAGATGTTTCCTTTTCCACCATAGGCCTCAAAGCGCTCCAAATGAAAACTTGCAGATTCTACAAAAAGAGTGTTTCAAAACTGCTCTTTCAAAAGAAGTGTTCAACTCTGTGAGTTGGATTCATACTACACAAAGCAGTTTCACAGAACGCTTCTGTTTAGTTTTTATGGGAAGATATTCCCGTTTCCAACGAAGGCCTGAAAGGGCTCCAAATATCCACTTGCAGATGCAGCAAAAAGACTCTTTCCAAACTGCTCCATGAAAAGGAAGGTTCAGCTCTGTGAGTTGAAGGCACACATCATAAAGAAGTTTCAAAGAATGCTTCTGTCTAGGTTTTATGTGAAGATATTTCCTTTTCCACCATAGGCCTCAAAGTGCTCCAAATGAACACTTGCAGATTCTACAAAAAGAGTGTTTCAAAACTCCTCTTTCAAAAGAAGTGTTCAACTCTGTGTGTTGGATTCATACTACACAAAGCAGTTTCACAGAACTCTTCTGTTTAGTTTTTATGGGAAGATATTCCCGTTTCCAACGAAGGCCTGAAAGGGCTCCAAATATCCACTTGCAGATGCTGCAAAAAGACTCTTTCCAAACTGTTCCATGAAAAGGAAGGTTCAACTCTGTGAGTAGAATGCACACATCATAAAGAAGTTTCAAAGAATGCTTCTTTCTAGGTTTTATGTGAAGATATTTCCTTTTCCACCATAGGCCTCAAAGTGCTCCAAATGAACACTTGCAGATTCTACAAAAAGAGTGTTTCAAAACTGCTCTTTCAAAAGAAGTGTTCAACTCTGTGAGTTGGATTCATACTACACAAAGCAGTTTCACAGAACGCTTCTGTTTAGTTTTTATGGGAAGATATTCCGGTTTGCAACGAAGGCCTGAAAGGGCTCCAAATAATCACTTGCAGATGCTGCAAAAACAGAGTTTCAAAACTACTCTATCAAAAGGAAGGCTTCTCTCTCCGAGTTGAATGCACACATCATAAAGGGGTTTCTGAGAATGCTTCTGCCTGGTTTATAAGTGAAGATATTTCCTTTCCCACAATAGGCCTCAAAGCGCTCCAAATGAACACTTGCAGATTCCTCAAAAAGAGTGTTTCAAAACTGCTCTTTCTAAAGAAGTGTTCAACTCTGTGAGTTGGATTCATACTACACAAAGCAGTTTCACAGAACGCTTCTGTTTAGGTTTTATGGGAAGATATTCCCGTTTCCAACGAAGGACTGAAAGGGCTCCAAATATCCACTTGCAGATTCTGCAAAAACAGAGTTTCAAAACTGCTCTATCAAAAGGAAGGCTTATCTCTCTGAGTTGAATGCACACATCATAAAGAGGTTTCTGAGAATGCTTCTGCCTGGTTCATATGTGAAGATATTTCCTTTTTCACCATAGGCCTCAAAGCGCTCCAAATGAACACTTGCAAATTCTACAAAAAGAGTGTTTCATAACTGCTCTAGCAAAGGAAAGGTTCAACTATGTGAGTTAAACACACACATCACAAAGCAGTTTGTGAGAATGCTCCTGTCCAGTTTCTATGGGAAGATATTCCCGTTTCTAACAAAGGCCTGAAAGAGCTCCAAATATCCACTTGCAGATGCTGCAAAAAGACTCTTTCCAAACCTCTCCATGAAAAGGAAGGTTCAACTCTGTGAGTTGAATGCACACATCATAAAGAAGTTTCAAAGAATGCTTCTGTCTAGGTTTTATGTGAAGATGTTTCCTTTTCCACCGTAGGCCTCAAAGCGCTCCAAATGAAAACTTGCAGATTCTACAAAAAGAGTGTTTCAAAACTGCTCTTTCTAAAGAAGTGTTCAACTCTGTGAGTTGGATTCATACTACACAAAGCAGTTTCACAGAACGCTTCTGTTTAGTTTTTATGGGAAGATATTCCCGTTTCCAACGAAGGCCTGAAAGGGCTCCAAATATCCACTTGCAGATGCTGCAAAAACAGAGTTTCAAAACTGCTCTATCAAAAGGAAGGATTCTCTCTCCGAGTTGAATGAAGACATCATAAAGAGGTTTCTGAGAATGCTTCTGCCTGGTTTAAGTGAAGATATTTCCTTTTCCACCATAGGCCTCAAAGTGCTCCAAACGAACACTTGCAGATTCTACAAAAAGAGTGTTTCAAAACTGCTCTTTCAAAACAAGTGTTCAACTCTGTGAGTTGGATTCATACTACACAAAGCAGTTTCACAGAACGCTTCTGTTTAGTTTTTATGGGAAGGTATTCCCGTTTCCAAGGAAGGCCTGAAAGGGCTCAAAATATCCACTTGCAGATGCTGCAAAAAGACTCTTTCCAAACTGCTCCATGAAAAGGAAGGTTCAACTCTGTGAGTTGAAGGAACACATCATAAAGAAGTTTCAAAGAATGCTTCTGTCTAGGTTTTATGTGAAGATATTTCCTTTTCCACCATAGGCCTCAAAGTGCTCCAAATGAACACTTGCAGATTCTACAAAAAGAGTGTTTCAAAACTGATCTTTCAAAAGAAGTGTTCAACTCTGTGAGTTGGATTCATACTACACAAAGCAGATTCACAGAACGCTTCTGTTTAGTTTTTATGGGAAGATATTCCCGTTTCCAACGAAGGCCTGAAAGGGCTCCAAATATCCACTTGCAGATGCTGCAAAAAGACTCTTTCCAAACTGCTCCATGAAAAGGAAGGTTCAGCTCTGTGAGTTGAAGGCACACATCATAAAGAAGTTTCAAAGAATGCTTCTGTCTAGGTTTTATGTGAAGATATTTCCTTTTCCACCGTAGGCCTCAAAGTGCTCCAAATGAACACTTGCAGATTCTGCAAAAAGAGTGTTTCAAAACTCCTCTTTCAAAAGAAGGGTTCAACTCTGTGAGTTGGATTCATACTACACAAAGCAGTTTCACAGAACTCTTCTGTTTAATTTTTATGGGAAGATATTCCCGTTTCCAACGAAGGCCTGAAAGGTCTCCAAATATCCACTTGCAGATGCTGCAAAAAGACTCTTTCCAAACTGTTCCATGAAAAGGAAGGTTCAACTCTGTGAGTTGAATGCACACATCATAAAGAAGTTTCAAAGAATGCTTCTGTCTAGGTTTTATGTGAAGATATTTCCTTTTCCACCATAGGCCTCAAAGTGCTCCAAATGAACACTTGCAGATTCTACAAAAAGAGTGTTTCAAAACTGCTCTTTCAAAAGAAGTGTTCAACTCTGTGAGTTGGATTCATACTACACAAAGCAGTTTCACAGAACGCTTCTGTTTAGTTTTTATGGGAAGATATTCCCGTTTCCAACGAAGGCCTGAAAGGGCTCCAAATAATCACTTGCAGATGCTGCAAAAACAGAGTTTCAAAACTGCTCTATCAAAAGGAAGGCTTCTCTCTCCGAGTTGAATGCACACATCATAAAGGGGTTTCTGAGAATGCTTCTGCCTGGTTTATAAGTGAAGATATTTCCTTTTCCACAATAGGCCTCAAAGCACTCCAAATGAACACTTGCAGATTCTACAAAAAGAGTGTTTCAAAACTGCTCTTTCTAAAGAAGTGTTCAACTCTGTGAGTTGGATTCATACTACACAAAGCAGTTTCACAGAACGCTTCTGTTTAGTTTTTATGGGAAGATATTCCCATTTCCAACGAAGGCCTGAAAGGGCTCCAAATATCCACTTGCAGATGCTGCAAAAACAGAGTTTCAAAACTGCTCTATCAAAAGGAAGGCTTCTCTCTCCGATTTGAATGCAGACATCATAAAGAGGTTTCTGAGAATGCTTCTGCCTGGTTTAAGTGAAGATATTTCCTTTTCCACCATAGGCCTCAAAGCGCTCCAAACGAACACTTGCAGATTCTACAAACAGAGTGTTTCCAAACTGCTCTTTCAAAACAAGTGTTCAACTCTGTGTGTTGGATTCATACTACACAAAGCAGTTTCACAGAACGCTTCTGTTTAGTTTTTATGGGAAGGTATTCCCGTTTCCAACGAAGGCCTGAAAGGGCTCAAAATATCCACTTGCAGATGCTGCAACAAGACTCTTTCCAAACTGCTCCATGAAAAGGAAGGTTCAACTCTGTGAGTTGAAGGAACACATCATAAAGAAGTTTCAAAGAATGCTTCTGTCTAGGTTTTATGTGAAGATATTTCCTTTTCCACCATAGGCCTCAAAGTGCTCCAAATGAACACTTGCAGATTCTACAAAAAGAGTGTTTCAAAACTGCTCTTTCAAAAGAAGTGTTCAACTCTGTGAGTTGGATTCATACTACACAAAGCAATTTCACAGAACGCTTCTGTTAATTTTTATGGGAAGATATTCCCGTTTCCAACGAAGGCCTGAAACGGCTCCAAATATCCACTTGCAGATGCTGCAAAAAGACTCTTTCCAAACTGCTCCATGAAAAGGAAGGTTCAGCTCTGTGAGTTGAAGGCACACATCATAAAGAAGTTTCAAAGAATGCTTCTGTCTAGGTTTTATGTGAAGATATTTCCTTTTCCACCATAGGCCTCAAAGTGCTCCAAATGAACACTTGCAGATTCTACAAAAAGTGTGTTTCAAAACTCCTCTTTCAAAAGAAGTGTTCAACTCTGTGAGTTGGATTCATACTACACAAAGCAGTTTCACAGAACTCTTCTGTTTAGTTTTTATGGGAAGATATTCCCGTTTCCAACGAAGGCCTGAAAGGGCTCCAAATATCCACTTGCAGATGCTGCAAAAAGACTCTTTCCAAACTGTTCCATGAAAAGGAAGGTTCAACTCTGTGAGTTGAATGCACACATCATAAAGAAGTTTCAAAGAATGCTTCTGTCTAGGTTTTATGTGAAGATATTTCCTTTTCCACCATAGGCCTCAAAGCGCTCCAAATGAACACTTGCAGATTCTACAAAAAGAGTGTCTCAAAACTGCTCTTTCAAAAGAACTGTTCAACTCTGTGAGTTGGATTCATACTACACAAAGCAGTTTCACAGAACGCTTCTGTTTAGTTTTTATGGTAAGATATTCCGGTTTCCAACGAAGGCCTGAAAGGGCTCCAAATAATCACTTGCAGATGCTGCAAAAACAGAGTTTCAAAACTGCTCTATCAAAAGGAAGGCTTCTCTCTCCGAGTTGAATGCACACATCATAAAGGGGTTTCTGAGAATGCTTCTGCCTGGTTTATAAGTGAAGATATTTCCTTTTCCACAATAGGTCTCAAAGCGCTCCAAATGAACACTTGCAGATTCTACAAAAAGAGTGTTTCAAAACTGCTCTTTCTAAAGAAGTGTTCAACTCTGTGAGTTGGATTCATACTACACAAAGCAGTTTCACAGAACGCTTCTGTTTAGTTTTTATGGGAAGATATTCCCGTTTCCAACGAAGGACTGAAAGGGCTCCAAATATCCACTTGCAGATTCTGCAAAAACAGAGTTTCAAAACTGCTCTATCAAAAGGAAGGCTTATCTCTCTGAGTTGAATGCACACATCATAAAGAGGTTTCTGAGAATGCTTCTGCCTGGTTCATATGTGAAGATATTTCCTTTTTCACCATAGGCCTCAAAGCGCTCCAAATGAACACTTGCAAATTCTACAAAAAGGGTGTTTCATAACTGCTCTAGCAAAGGAAAGGTTCAACTATGTGAGTTAAACACACACATCACAAAGCAGTTTGTGAGAATGCTCCTGTCCAGTTTCTATGGGAAGATATTCCCGTTTCTAACAAAGGCCTGAAAGAGCTCCAAATATCCACTTGCAGATGCTGCAAAAAGACTCTTTCCAAACCTCTCCATGAAAAGGAAGGTTCAACTCTGTGAGTTGAATGCACAAATCATAAAGAAGTTTCAAAGACTGCTTCTGTCTAGGTTTTATGTGAAGATGTTTCCTTTTCCACCATAGGCCTCAAAGCGCTCCAAATGAAAACTTGCAGATTCTACAAAAAGAGTGTTTCAAAACTGCTCTTTCAAAAGAAGTGTTCAACTCTGTGAGTTGGATTCATACTACACAAAGCAGTTTCACAGAACGCTTCTGTTTAGTTTTTATGGGAAGATATTCCCGTTTCCAACGAAGGCCTGAAAGGGCTCCAAATATCCACTTGCAGATGCTGCAAAAACCGAGTTTCAAAACTGCTCTATCAAAAGGAAGGCTTCTCTCTCCGAGTTGAATGCAGACATCATAAAGAGGTTTCTGAGAATGCTTCTGCCTGGTTTAAGTGAAGATATTTCCTTTTCCACCATAGTCCTCAAAGCGCTCCAAACGAACACTTGCAGATTCTACAAAAAGTGTGTTTCAAAACTGCTCTTTCAAAACAAGTGTTCAACTCTGTGAGTTGGATTCATACTACACAAAGCAGTTTCACAGAACGCTTCTGTTTAGTTTTTATGGGAAGGTATTCCCGTTTCCAACGAAGGCCTGAAAGGGCTCAAAATATCCACTTGCAGATGCTGCAAAAAGACTCTTTCCAAACTGCTCCATGAAAAGGAAGGTTCAACTCTGTGAGTTGAAGGAACACATCACAAAGAAGTTTTAAAGAATGCTTCTGTCTAGGTTTTATGTGAAGATATTTCCTTTTCCACCATAGGCCTCAAAGTGCTCCAAATGAACACTTGCAGATTCTACAAAAAGAGTGTTTCAAAACTCCTCTTTCAAAAGAAGTGTTCAACACTGTGAGTTGGATTCATACTACACAAAGCAGTTTCACAGAACGCTTCTGTTTAGTTTTTATGGGAAGATATTCCCGTTTCCAACGAAGGCCTGAAAGGGCTCCAAATATCCACTTGCAGATGCTGCAAAAACAGAGTTTCAAACCTGCTCTATCAAAAGGAAGGCTTCTCTCCCCGAGTTGAATGCACACATCATAAAGAGGTTTCTGAGAATGCTTCTGCCTGGTTTATAAGTGAAGATATTTCCTTTTCCACAATAGGCCTCAATGTGCTCCAAATGAACACTTGCAGATTCTACAAAAAAAGTGTTTCAAAACTGCTCTTTCAAAAGAAGTGTTCAACTCTGTGAGTTGGATTCATACTACACAAAGCAGTTTCACAGAACGCTTCTGTTTAGTTTTTATGGGAAGATATTCCCGTTTCCAACGAAGGCCTGAAAGGCTCCAAATATCCACTTGCAGATGCTGCAAAAAGACTCTTTCCAAACTGCTCCGTGAAAAGGAAGGTTCAACTCTGTGAGGTGAAGGCACACATCATAAAGAAGTTTCAAAGAATGCTTCTGTCTAGGTTTTATGTGAAGATATTTCCTTTTCCACCGTAGGCCTCAAAGCGCTCCAAATGAACACTTGCAGATTCTACAAAAAGAGTGTTTCAAAACTGCTCTTTCTAAAGAAGTGTTCAACTCTGTGAGTTGGATTCATACTACACAAAGCAGTTTCACAGAACGCTTCTGTTTAGTTTTTATGGGAAGATAATCCCGTTTCCAACGAAGGCCTGAAAGGGCTCCAAATATCCACTTGCAGATTCTGCAAAAACAGAGTTTCAAAACTGCTCTATCAAAAGGAAGGCTTATCTCTCTGAGTTGAATGCACACATCATAAAGAGGTTTCTGAGAATGCTTCTGCCTGGTTCATATGTGAAGATATTTCCTTTTTCACCATAGGCCTCAAAGCGCTCCAAATGAACACTTGCAAATTCTACAAAAAGAGTGTTTCATTACTGCTCTATGAAAGGAAAGGTTCAACTATGTGAGTTAAACACACACATCACAAAGCAGTTTGTGAGAATTCTCCTGTCCAGTTTCTATGGGAAGATATTCCCGTTTCTAACAAAGACCTAAAAGAGCTCCGAATATCCACTTGCAGATGCTGCAAAAAGACTCTTTCCAAACCTCTCCATGAAAAGGAAGGTTCAACTCTGTGAGTTGAATGCACACATCATAAAGAAGTTTCAAAGAATGCTTCTGTCTAGGTTTTATGTGAAGATGTTTCCTTTTCCACCATAGGCCTCAAAGCGCTCCAAATGAAAACTTGCAGATTCTACAAAAAGAGTGTTTCAAAACTGCTCTTTCAAAAGAAGTGTTCAACTCTGTGAGTTGGATTCATACTACACAAAGCAGTTTCACAGAACGCTTCTGTTTAGTTTTTATGGGAAGATATTCCCGTTTCCAACAAAGGCCTGAAAGGGCTCCAAATATCCACTTGCAGATGCTGCAAAAACCGAGTTTCAAAACTGCTCTATCAAAAGGAAGGCTTCTCTCTCCGAGTTGAATGCAGACATCATAAAGAGGTTTCTGAGAATGCTTCTGCCTGGTTTAAGTGAAGATATTTCCTTTTCCACCATTGTCCTCAAAGCGCTCCAAACGAACACTTGCAGATTCTACAAAAAGAGTGTTTCAAAACTGCTCTTTCTAAAGAAGTGTTCAACTCTGTGAGTTGGATTCATACTACACAAAGCAGTTTCACAGAACGCTTCTGCTTAGTTTTTATGGGAAGATATTCCCGTTTCCAACGAAAGCCTGAATGGGCTCCAACTATCCACTTGCAGATTCTGCAAAAACAGAGTTTCAAAACTGCTCTATCAAAAGGAAGGCTTATCTCTCTGAGTTGAATGCACACATCATAAAGAGGTTTCTGAGAATGCTTCTGCCTGGTTCATATGTGAAGATATTTCCTTTTTCACCATAGGCCTCAAAGCGCTCCAAATGAACACTTGCAAATTCTACAAAAAGAGTGTTTCATAACTCCTCTAGCAAAGGAAAGGTTCAACTATGTGAGTTAAACACACACATCACAAAACAGTTTGTGAGAATGCTCCTGTCCAGTTTCTATGGGAAGATATTCCCGTTTCTAACAAAGGCCTGAAAGAGTTCCAAATATCCACTTGCAGATGCTGCAAAAAGACTCTTTCCAAACCTCTCCATGACAAGGAAGGTTCAACTCTGTGAGTTGAATGCACACATCATAAAGAAGTTTCAAGTAATGCTTCTGTCTAGGTTTTATGTGAAGATGTTTCCTTTTCCACCATAGGCCTCAAAGCACTCCAAATGAAAACTTGCAGATTCTACAAAAAGAGTGTTTCAAAACTGCTCTTTCAAAAGAAGTGTTCAACTCTGTGAGTTGGATTCATACTACACAAAGCAGTTTCACAGAACGCTTCTGTTTAGTTTTTATGGGAAGATATTCCCGTTTCCAACGAAGGCCTGAAAGGGCTCCAAATATCCACTTGCAGATGCTGCAAAAACAGAGTTTCAAAACTGCTCTATCAAAAGGAAGGCTTCTCTCTCCGAGTTGAATGCAGACATCATAAAGAGGTTTCTGAGAATGCTTCTGCCTGGTTTAATTGAAGATATTTCCTTTTCCACCATAGGCCTCAAAGCGCTCCAAACGAACACTTGCAGATTCTACAAAAAGAGTGTTTCCAAACTGCTCTTTCAAAACAAGTGTTCAACTCTGTGAGTTGGATTCATACTACACAAAGCAGTTTCACAGAACGCTTCTGTTTAGTTTTTATGGGAAGGTATTCCCGTTTCCAACGAAGGCCTGAAAGGGCTCAAAATATCCACTTGCAGATGCTGCAACAAGACTCTTTCCAAACTGCTCCATGAAAAGGAAGGTTCAACTCTGTGAGTTGAAGGAACACATCATAAAGAAGTTTCAAAGAATGCTTCTGTCTAGGTTTTATGTGAAGATATTTCCTTTTCCACCGTAGGCCTCAAAGTGCTCCAAATGAACACTTGCAGATTTTACAAAAAGAGTGTTTCAAAACTGCTCTTTCAAAAGAAGTGTTCAACTCTGTGAGTTGGATTCATACTACACAAAGCACTTTCACAGAACGCTTCTGTTTAGTTTTTATGGGAAGATATTCCCGTTTCCAACGAAGGCCTGAAACGGCTCCAAATATCCACTTGCAGATGCTGCAAAAAGACTCTTTCCAAACTGCTCCATGAAAAGGAAGGTTCAGCTCTGTGAGTTGAAGGCACACATCATAAAGAAGTTTCAAAGAATGCTTCTGTCTAGGTTTTATGTGAAGATATTTCCTTTTCCACCATAGGCCTCAAAGTGCTCCAAATGAACACTTGCAGATTCTACAAAAAGTGTGTTTCAAAACTCCTCTTTCAAAAGAAGTGTTCAACTCTGTGAGTTGGATTCATACTACACAAAGCAGTTTCACAGAACGCTTCTGTTTAGTTTTTATGGGAAGATATTCCCGTTTCCAACGAAGGCCTGAAAGGGCTCCAAATATCCACTTGCAGATGCTGCAAAAAGACTCTTTCCAAACTGTTCCATGAAAAGGAAGGTTCAACTCTGTGAGTTGAATGCACACATCATAAAGAAGTTTCAAAGAATGCTTCTGTCTAGGTTTTATGTGAAGATATTTCCTTTTCCAACATAGGCCTCAAAGCGCTCCAAATGAACACTTGCAGATTCTACAAAAAGAGTGTTTCAAAACTGCTCTTTCAAAAGAAGTGTTCAACTCTGTGAGTTGGATTCATACTACACAAAGCAGTTTCACAGAACGCTTCTGTATAGTTTTTATGGGAAGATATTCCGGTTACCAACGAAGGCCTGAAAGGGCTCCAAATAATCACTTGCAGATGCTGCAAAAACAGAGTTTCAAAACTGCTCTATCAAAAGGAAGGCTTCTCTCTCCGAGCTGAATGCACACATCATAAAGGGGTTTCTGAGAATGCTTCTGCCTGGTTTATAAGTGAAGATATTTCCTTTTCCACAATAGGCCTCAAAGCGCTCCAAATGAACACTTGCAGATTCTACAAAAAGAGTGTTTCAAAACTGCTCTTTCTAAAGAAGTGTTCAACTCTGTGAGTTGGATTCATACTACACAAAGCAGTTTCACAGAACGCTTCTGTTTAGTTTTTATGGGAAGATATTCCCTTTTCCATCGAAGGACTGAAAGGGCTCCAAGTATCCACTTGCACATTCTGCAAAAACAGAGTTTCAAAACTGCTCTATCAAAAGGAAGCCTTATCTCTCTGAGTTGAATGCACACATCATAAAGAGGTTTCTGAGAATGCTTCTGCCTGGTTCATATGTGAAGATATTTCCTTTTTCACCATAGGCCTCAAAGCGCTCCAAATGAACACTTGCAAATTCTACAAAAAGAGTGTTTCATAACTGCTCTAGCAAAGGAAAGGTTCAACTATGTGAGTTAAACACACACATCACAAAGCAGTTTGTGAGAATGCTCCTGTCCAGTTTCTATGGGAAGATATTCCCGTTTCTAACAAAGGCCTGAAAGAGCTCCAAATATCCACTTGCAGATGCTGCAAAAAGACTCTTTCCAAACCTCTCTATGAAAAGGAAGGTTGAACTCTGTGAGTTGAATGCACACATCATAAAGAAGTTTCAAAGAATGCTTCTGTCTAGGTTTTATGTGAAGATGTTTCCTTTTCCACCATAGGCCTCAAAGCGCTCCAAATGAAAACTTGCAGATTCTACAAAAAGAGTGGTTTAAAACTGCTCTTTCAAAAGAAGTGTTCAACTCTGTGAGTTGGATTCATACTACACAAAGCAGTTTCACAGAACGCTTCTGTTTAGTTTTTATGGGAAGGTATTCCCGTTTCCAACGAAGGCCTGAAAGGGCTCAAAATATCCACTTGCAGATGCTGCAAAAAGACTCTTTCCAAACTGCTCCATGAAAAGGAAGGTTCAACTCTGTGAGTTGAAGGAACACATCACAAAGAAGTTTTAAAGAATGCTTCTGTCTAGGTTTTATGTGAAGATATTTCCTTTTCCACCATAGGCCTCAAAGTGCTCCAAATGAACACTTGCAGATTCTACAAAAAGAGTGTTTCAAAACTCCTCTTTCAAAAGAAGTGTTCAACACTGTGAGTTGGATTCATACTACACAAAGCAGTTTCACAGAACGCTTCTGTTTAGTTTTTATGGGAAAGTATTCCCGTTTCCAACGAAGGCCTGAAAGGGCTCCAAATATCCACTTGCAGATGCTGCAAAAAGACTCTTTCCAAACTGATCCATGAAAAGGAAGGTTCAACTCTGTGAGTTGAATGCACACATCATAAAGAAGTTTCAAACAATGCTTCTGTCTAGGTTTTATGTGAAGATATTTCCTTTTCCACCATAGGCCTCAAAGTGCTCCAAATGAACACTTGCAGATTCTACAAAAAGAGTGTTTCAAAACTGCTCTTTCAAAAGAAGTGTTCAACTCTGTGAGTTGGATTCATACTACACAAAGCAGTTTCACAGAACGCTTCTGTTTAGTTTTTATGGGAAGATATTTCCCGTTTCCAACGAAGGCCTGAAAGGGCTCCAAATATCCACTTGCAGATGCTGCAAAAACAGAGTTTCAAACCTGCTCTATCAAAAGGAAGGCTTCTCTCCCCGAGTTGAATGCACACATCATAAAGAGGTTTCTGAGAATGCTTCTGCCTGGTTTATAAGTGAAGATATTTCCTTTTCCACAATAGGCCTCAAGGTGCTCCAAATGAACACTTGCAGATTCTACAAAAAGAGTGTTTCAAAACTGCTCTTTCAAAACAAGTGTTCAACTCTGTGAGTTGGATTCATACTACACAAAGCAGTTTCACAGAACGCTTCTGTTTCGTTTTTATGGGAAGATATTCCCGTTTCCAACGAAGGCCTGAAAGGCTCCAAATATTCACTTGCAGATGCTGCAAAAAGACTCTTTCCAAACTGCTCCGTGAAAAGGAAGGTTCAACTCTGTGAGGTGAAGGCACACATCATAAAGAAGTTTCAAAGAATGCTTCTGTCTAGGTTTTATGTGAAGATATTTCCTTTTCCCCCGTAGGCCTCAAAGCGCTCCAAATGAACACTTGCAGATTCTACAAAAAGAGTGTTTCAAAACTGCTCTTTCTAAAGAAGTGTTCAACTCTGTGAGTTGGATTCATACTACACAAAGCAGTTTCACAGAACGCTTCTGTTTAGTTTTTATGGGAAGATATTCCCGTTTCCAACGAAGGCCTGAAAGGGCTCCAAATATCCACTTGCAGATGCTACAAAAAGACTCTTTCAAAACTACTTCATGAAAAGGAAGGTTCAACTCTGTGAGTTGAAGGCACACATCATAAAGAAGTTTCAAAGAATGCTTCTGTCTAGGTTTTATGTGAAGATATTTCCTTTTCCACCATAGGCCTCAAAGCGCTCCAAATGAACACTTGCAGATTCTACAAAAAGAGTGTTTCAAAACTGCTCTTTCAAAAGAAGTGTTCAACTCTGTGAGTTGGATTCATACTACACAAAGCAGTTTCACAGAACGCTTCTGTTTAGTTTTTATGGGAAGATATTCCCGTTTCCAACGAAGGCCTGAAAGGGCTCCAAATATCCACTTGCAGATGCTGCAAAAAGACTCTTTCCAAACTGCTCCATGAAAAGGAAGGTTCAACTCTGTGTGTTGAATGCACACATCATAAAGAGGTTTCTGAGAATGCTTCTGCCTGGTTGATATGTGAAGATATTTCAACTTCCACCATAGGCCTCAAATCGCTCCAAATGAACACTTGCAAATTCTACAAAAAGAGTGTTTCATAACTGCTCTAGCAAAGGAAAGGTTCAACTATGTGAGTTAAACACACACATCACAAAGCAGTTTTTGAGAATGCTTCTGTCCAGTTTTTATGGGAAGATATTCCCGTTTCTAACAAAGGCATGAAAGAGCTCCAAATATCCACTTGCAGATGCTGCAAAAAGACTCTTTCCAAACCGCTCCATGAAAAGGAAGGTTCAACTCTGTGAGTTGAATGCACACATCATAAAGAAGTTTCAAAGAATGCTTCTGTCTAGGTTTTATGTGAAGATATTTCCTTTTCCACCATAGGCCTCAAAGTGCTCCAAATGAACACTTGCAGATTCTACAAAAAGAGTGTTTCAAAACTGCTCTTTCAAAAGAAGTGTTCAACTCTGTGAGTTGGATTCATACTACACAAAGCAGTTTCACAGAACGCTTCTGTGTAGTTTTTATGGGAAGATATTCCCGTTTCCAACGAAGGCCTGAAAGGGCTCCAAATATCCACTTGCAGATGCTGCAAAAAGACTCTTTCCAAACTGCTCCATGAAAAGGAAGGTTCAACTCTGTGAGTTGAATGCACACATCATAAAGAAGTTTCAAAGAATGCTTCTGTCTAGGTTTTATGTGAAGATATTTCCTTTTCCACCATAGGCCTCAAAGTGCTCCAAATGAACACTTGCAGATTCTACAAAAAGAGTGTTTCAAAACTGCTCTTTCAAAAGAAGTGTTCAACTCTGTGAGTTGGATTCATACTACACAAAGCAGTTTCACAGAACGCTTCTTTTTAATTTTTATGTGAAGAAATTCCCTTTTCCAACGAAGGCCTGAAAGGGCTCCAAGTATCCACTTGCAGATGCTGCAAAAACAGAGTTTCAAAACTGCTCTATTAAAAGGAAGGCTTCTCTCCCCGAGTTGAATGCACACATCATAAAGAGGTTTCTGAGAATGCTTCTGCCTGGTTTATAAGTGAAGATATTTCCTTTTCCACAATAGGCCTAATGTGCTCCAAATGAACACTTGCAGATTCTACAAAAAGAGTGTTTCAAAACTGCTCTTTCAAAAGAAGTGTTCAACTCTGTGAGTTGGATTCATACTACACAAAGCAGTTTCACAGAACGCTTCTTTTTAATTTTTATGGGAAGAAATTCCCGTTTCCAACGAATGCCTGAAAGGGCTCCAAATATCCACTTGCAGATGCTGCAAAACGACTCTTTCCAAACTGCTCCATGAAAAGGAAGGTTCACCTCTGTGAGTTGAATGCACACATCATAAAGAAGTTTCAAAGAATGCTTCTGTCTAGGTTTTATGTGAAGATATTTCCTTTTCCACCATAGGCCTCAAAGTGCTCCAAATGAACACTTGCAGATTCTACAAAAAGAGTGTTTCAAAACTGCTCTTTCAAAAGAAGTGTTCAACTCTGTGAGTTGGATTCATACTACACAAAGCAGTTTCACAGAACGCTTCTGTTTAGTTTTTATGGGAAGATATCCCCGTTTCCAACGAAGGCCTGAAAGGGCTCCAAACATCCACTTGCAGATTCTGCAAAAAAAGAGTATCAAAACTGCTCTATCAAAAGGAAGGCTTATCTCTCTGAG
Source organism: Pongo abelii (assembly GCF_028885655.2). NCBI lineage: Eukaryota > Metazoa > Chordata > Mammalia > Primates > Hominidae > Pongo > Pongo abelii. The sequence goes on along the minus strand of NC_072005.2, from coordinate 32,045,846 downwards.
TTAAATGCACACATCATAAAGAGGTTTCTGAGAATGCTTCTGCCTGGTTCATATGTGAAGATATTTCCTTTTTCACCATAGGCCTCGAAGCGCTCCAAATGAACACTTGCAAATTCTACAAAAAGAGTTTTTCATAACTGCTCTAGCAAAGGAAAGGTTCAACTATGTGAATTAAACACACACATCACAAAGCAGTTTGTGAGAATGCTCCTGTCCAGTTTCTATGGGAAGATATTCCCGTTTCTAACAAAGGCCTGAAAGAGCTCCAAATATCCACTTGCAGATGCTGCAAAAAGACTCTTTCCAAACCTCTCCATGAAAAGGAAGGTTGAACTCTGTGAGTTGAATGCATACATCATAAAGAAGTTTCAAAGAATGCTTCTGTCTAGGTTTTATGTGAAGATATTTCCTTTTCCACCATAGACCTCAAAGCGCTCCAAATGAAAACTTGCAGATTCTACAAAAAGAGTGTTTCAAAACTGCTCTTTCAAAAGAAGTGTTCAACTCTGTGAGTTGGATTCATACTACACAAAGCAGTTTCACAGAACGCTTCTGTTTAGTTTTTATGGGAAGATATTCCCGTTTCCAACGAAGGCCTGAAAGGGCTCCAAATATCCACTTGCAGATGCTGCAATAACAGAGTTTCAAAACTGCTCTATCAAAAGGAAGGCTTCTCTCTCCAAGTTGAATGCAGACATCATAAAGGGGTTTCTGAGAATGCTTCTGCCTGGTTGATATGTGAAGATATTTCAACTTCCACCATAGGCCTCAAATCGCTCCAAATGAACACTTGCAAATTCTACAAAAAGAGTGTTTCATAACTGCTCTAGCAAAGGAAAGGTTCAACTATGTGAGTTAAACACACACATCACAAAGCAGTTTTTGAGAATGCTTCTGTCCAGTTTTTATGGGAAGATATTCCCGTTTCTAACAAAGGCCTGAAAGAGCTCCAAATATCCACTTGCAGATGCTGCAAAAAGACTCTTTCCAAACCGCTCCATGAAAAGGAAGGTTCAACTCTGTGAGTTGAATGCACACATCATAAAGAAGTTTCAAAGAATGCTTCTGTCTAGGTTTTATGTGAAGATATTTCCTTTTCCACCATGGGCCCCAAAGTGCTCCAAATGAACACTTGCAGATTCTACAAAAAGAGTGTTTCAAAACTGCTCTTTCAAAAGAAGTGTTCAACTCTGTGAGTTGGATTCATACTACACGAAGCAGTTTCACAGAACGCTTCTGTTTAGTTTTTATGGGAAGATATTCCCGTTTCCAACGAAGGCCTGAAAGGGCTCCAAATATCCACTTGCAGATGCTGCAAAAAGACTCTTTCCAAACTGCTCCATGAAAAGGAAGGTTCAACTCTGTGAGTTGAATGCACACATCATAAAGAAGTTTCAAAGAATGCTTCTGTCTAGGTTTTATGTGAAGATATTTCCTTTTCCACCATAGGCCTCAAAGTGCTCCAAATGAACACTTGCAGATTCTACAAAAAGAGTGTTTCAAAACTGCTCTTTCAAAGAAGTGTTCAACTCTGTGAGTTGGATTCATACTACACAAAGCAGTTTCACAGAACGCTTCTGTTTAGTTTTTATGGGAAGATATTCCCGTTTCCAACGAAGGCCAGAAAGGGCTCCAAATATCCACTTGCAGATGCTGCAAAAACAGAGTTTCAAAACTGCTCTATCAAAAGGAAGGCTTCTCTATCCGAGTTGAATGCACACATCATAAAGAGGTTTCTGAGAATGCTTCTGCCTGGTTTATAAGTGAAGATATTTCCTTTTCCACAATAGGCCTCAATGTGCTCCAAATGAACACTTGCAGATTCTACAAAAAGAGTGTTTCAAAACTGCTCTTTCAAAAGAAGTGTTCAACTCTGTGAGTTGGATTCATACTACACAAAGCAGTTTCACAGAACGCTTCTGTTTAGTTTTTATGGGAAGAAATTCCCGTTTCCAACGAAGGCCTGAAAGGGCTCCAAATATCCACTTGCAGATGCTGCAAAAAGACTCTTTCCAAACTGCTCCATGAAAAGGAAGGTTCAACTCTGTGTGTTGAATGCACACATCATAAAGAGGTTTCTGAGAATGCTTCTGCCTGGTTGATATGTGAAGATATTTCAACTTCCACCATAGGCCTCAAATCGCTCCAAATGAACACTTGCAAATTCTACAAAAAGAGTGTTTCATAACTGCTCTAGCAAAGGAAAGGTTCAACTATGTGAGTTAAACACACACATCACAAAGCAGTTTTTGAGAATGCTTCTGTCCAGTTTTTATGGGAAGATATTCCCGTTTCTAACAAAGGCATGAAAGAGCTCCAAATATCCACTTGCAGATGCTGCAAAAAGACTCTTTCCAAACCGCTCCATGAAAAGGAAGGTTCAACTCTGTGAGTTGAATGCACACATCATAAAGAAGTTTCAAAGAATGCTTCTGTCTAGGTTTTATGTGAAGATATTTCCTTTTCCACCATAGGCCTCAAAGTGCTCCAAATGAACACTTGCAGATTCTACAAAAAGAGTGTTTCAAAACTGCTCTTTCAAAAGAAGTGTTCAACTCTGTGAGTTGGATTCATACTACACAAAGCAGTTTCACAGAACGCTTCTGTGTAGTTTTTATGGGAAGATATTCCCGTTTCCAACGAAGGCCTGAAAGGGCTCCAAATATCCACTTGCAGATGCTGCAAAAAGACTCTTTCCAAACTGCTCCATGAAAAGGAAGGTGCAACTCTGTGAGTTTAATGCACCCATCATAAAGAAGTTTCAAAGAATGCTTCTGTCTAGGTTTTATGTGAAGATATTTCCTTTTCCACCATAGGCCTCAAAGTGCTCCAAATGAACACTTGCAGATTCTACAAAAAGAGTGTTTCAAAACTGCTCTTTCAAAAGAAGTGTTCAACTCTGTGAGTTGGATTCATACTACACAAAGCAGTTTCACAGAACGCTTCTGTTTAGCTTTTATGGGAAGATATTCCCGTTTCCAACGAAGGCCCGAAAGGGCTCCAAATATCCACTTGCAAATGCTGCAAAAAGACTCTTTCCAAACTGCTCCATGAAAAGGAAGGTTCAACTCTGTGAGGTGAATGCACACATCATAAAGAAGTTTCAAAGAATGCTTCTGTCTAGGTTTTATGTGAAGATATTTCCTTTTCCACCATAGGCCTCAAAGTGCTCCAAATGAACACTTGCAGATTCTACAAAAAGAGTGTTTCAAAACTGCTCTTTCAAAAGAAGTGTTCAACTCTGTGAGTTGGATTCATACTACACAAAGCAGTTTCACAGAACGCTTCTGTTTAGTTTTTATGGGAAGATATTCCCGTTTCCAACGAAGGCCTGAAAGGGCTCCAAATATCCACTTGCAGATGCTGCAAAAACAGAGTTTCAAAACTGCTCTATCAAAAGGAAGGCTTCTCTCCCCGAGTTGAATGCACACATCATAAAGAGGTTTCTGAGAATGCTTCTGCCTGGTTTATAAGTGAAGATATTTCCTTTTCCACAATAGGCCTCAATGTGCTCCAAATGAACACTTGCAGATTCTACAAAAAGAGTGTTTCAAAACTGCTCTTTCAAAAGAAGTGTTCAACTCTGTGAGTTGGATTCATACTACACAAAGCAGTTTCACAGAACACTTCTGTTTAGTTTTTATGGGAAGATATTCCCGTTTCCAACGAAGGCCTGAAAGGCTCCAAATATCCACTTGCAGATGCTGCAAAAAGACTCTTTCCACACTGCTCCTTGAAAAGGAAGGTTCAACTCTGTGAGGTGAAGGCACACATCATAAAGAAGTTTCAAAGAATTCTTCTGTCTAGGTTTTATGTGAAGATATTTCCTTTTCCACCGTAGGCCTCAAAGCGCTCCAAATGAACACTTGCAGATTCTACAAAAAGAGTGTTTCAAAACTGCTCTTTCAAAAGAAGTGTTCAACTCTGTGAGTTGGATTCATACTACACAAAGCAGTTTCACAGAACGCTTCTGTTTAGTTTTTATGGGAAGATATTCCCGTTTCCAACGAAGGGCTGAAAGGGCTCCAAATATCCACTTGCAGATTCTGCAAAAACAGAGTTTCAAAACTGCTCTATCAAAAGGAAGGCTTATCTCTCTGAGTTGAATGCACACATCATAAAGTGGTTTCTGAGAATGCTTCTGCCTGGTTGATATGTGAAGATATTTCAACTTCCACCATAGGCCTCAAATCGCTCCAAATGAACACTTGCAAATTCTACAAAAAGAGTGTTTCATAACTGCTCTAGCAAAGGAAAGGTTCAACTATGTGAGTTAAACACACACATCACAAAGTAGTTTTTGAGAATGCTTCTGTCCAGTTTTTATGGGAGGATATTCCCGTTTCTAACAAAGGCCTGAGAGAGCTCCAAATATCCACTTGCAGATGCTGCAAAAAGACTCTTTCCAAACCGCTCCATGAAAAGGAAGGTTCAACTCTGTGAGTTGAATGCACACATCATAAAGAAGTTTCAAAGAATGCTTCTGTCTAGGTTTTATGTGAAGATATTTCCTTTTCCAGCATAGGCCTCAAAGCGCTCCAAATGAACACTTGCAGATTCTACAAAAAGAGTGTTTCAAAACTACTCTTTCAAAAGAAGTGTTCAACTCTGTGAGTTGGATTCATACTACACAAAGCAGTTTCACAGAACGCTTCTGTTTAGTTTTTATGGGAAGATATTCCCGTTTCCAAAGAAGGCCTGAAAGGGCTCCAAATATCCACTTGCAGATTCTGCAAAAAGACTCTTTCCAAACTGATCCATGAAAAGGAAGGTTCAACTCTGTGAGTTGAATGCACACATCATAAAGAAGTTTCAAAGAATGCTTCTGTCTAGGTTTTATGTGAAGATATTTCCTTTTCCACCATAGGCCTCAAAGTGCTCCAAATGAACACTTGCAGATTCTACAAAAAGAGTGTTTCAAAACTGCTCTTTCAAAAGAAGTGTTCAATTCTGTGAGTTGGATTCATACTACACAAAGCAGTTTCACAGAACGCTTCTGTTTAGTTTTTATGGGAAGATATTCCCGTTTCCAACGAAGGCCTGAAAGGGCTCCAAATATCCACTTGCAGATGCTGCAAAAACAGAGTTTCAAACCTGCTCTATCAAAAGGAAGGCTTCTCTCCCCGAGTTGAATGCACACATCATAAAGAGGTTTCTGAGAATGCTTCTGCCTGGTTCATATGTGAAGATATTTCCTTTTTCACCATAGGCCTCAAAGCGCTCCAAATGAACACTTGCAAATTCTACAAAAAGAGTGTTTCATAACTGCTCTAGCAAAGGAAAGGTTCAACTATGTGAGTTAAACACACACATCACAAAGCAGTTTGTGAGAATGCTCCTGTCCAGTTTCTATGTGAAGATATTCCCGTTTCTAACAAAGGCCTGTAAGAGCTCCAAATATCCACTTGCAGATGCTGCAAAAAGACTCTTTCCAAACCTCTCTATGAAAAGGAAGGTTGAACTCTGTGAGTTGAATGCACACATCATAAAGAAGTTTCAAAGAATGCTTCTGTCTAGGTTTCATGTGAAGATATTTCCTTTCCCACCATAGACCTCAAAGCGCTCCAAATGAAAACTTGCAGATTCTACAAAAAGAGTGTTTCAAAACTGCTCTTTCAAAAGAAGTGTTCAACTCTGTGAGTTGGATTCATACTACACAAAGCAGTTTCACAGAACGCTTCTGTTTAGTTTTTATGGGAATATATTCCCGTTTCCAACGAAGGCCTGAAAGGGCTCCAAATATCCACTTGCAGATGCTGCAAAAAGACTCTTTCCAAACTGCTCCATGAAAAGGAAGGTTCAACTCTATGAGTTGAATGCACACATCATAAAGAATTTTCAAAGAATGCTTCTGCCTAGGTTTTATGTGAAGATATTTCCTTTTCCACCATAGGCCTCAAAGTGCTCCAAATGAACACTTGCAGATTCTACAAAAAGAGTGTTTCAAAACTGCTCTTTCAAAAGAAGTGTTCAACTCTGTGAGTTGGATTCATACTACACAAAGCAGTTTCACAGAACGCTTCTGTTTAATTTTTATGGGAAGAAATTCCCGTTTCCAACGAAGGCCTGAAAGGGCTCCAAATATCCACTTGCAGATGCTGCAAAAAGACTCTTTCCAAACTGCTCCATGAAAAGGAAGGTTCAACTCTGTGTGTTGAATGCACACATCATAAAGAAGTTTCAAAGAATGCTTCTGTCTAGGTTTTATGTGAAGATATTTCCTTTTCCACCATAGGCCTCAAAGTGCTCCAAATGAACACTTGCAGATTCTACAAAAAGAGTGTTTCAAACTGCTCTTTCAAAAGAAGTGTTCAACTCTGTGAGTTGGATTCATACTACACAAAGCAGTTTCACAGAACGCTTCTGTTTAGTTTTTATGGGAAGATATTCCCGTTTCCAACGAAGGCCTGACAGGGCTCCAAATATCCACTTGCAGATGCTGCAAAAAGACTCTTTCCAAACTGCTACATGAAAAGGAAGGTTCAACTCTGTGAGTTGAATGCACACATCATAAAGAAGTTTCAAAGAATGCTTCTGTCTAGGTTTTATGTGAAGATATTTCCTTTTCCACCATAGGCCTCAAAGTGCTCCAAATGAACACTTGCAGATTCTACAAAAAGAGTGTTTCAAAACTGCTCTTTCAAAAGAAGTGTTCAACTCTGTGAGTTGGATTCATACTACACAAAGCAGTTTCACAGAACGCTTCTGTTTAGTTTTTATGGGAAGATATTCCCGTTTCCAACGAAGGCCTGAAAGGGCTCCAAATATCCACTTGCAGATGCTGCAAAAACAGAGTTTCAAAACTGCTCTATCAAAAGGAAGGCTTCTCTCCCCGAGTTGAATGCGCACATCATAAAGAGGTTTCTGAGAATGCTTCTGCCTGGTTTATAAGTGAAGATATTTCCTTTTCCACAATAGGCGTCAATGTGCTCCAAATGAATACTTGCAGATTCTACAAAAAGTGTGTTTCAAAACTGCTCTTTCAAAAGAAGTGTTCAACTCTGTGAGTTGGATTCATACTACACAAAGCAGTTTCACAGAACGCTTCTGTTTAGTTTTTATGGGAAGATATTCCCGTTTCCAACGAAGGCCTGAAAGGGCTCCAAATATCCACTTGCAGATGCTGCAAAAAGACTCTTTCCAAACTGCTCCGTGAAAAGGAAGGTTCAACTCTGTGAGGTGAAGGCACACATCATAAAGAAGTTTCAAAGAATGCTTCTGTCTAGGTTTTATGTGAAGATATTTCCTTTTCCACCGTAGGCCTCAAAGCGCTCCAAATGAACACTTGCAGATTCTACAAAAAGAGTGTTTCAAAACTGCTCTTTCTAAAGAAGTGTTCAACTCTGTGAGTTGGATTCATACTACACAAAGCAGTTTCACAGAACGCTTCTGTTTAGTTTTTATGGGAAGATATTCCCGTTTCCAACGAAGGCCTGAAAGGGCTCCAAATATCCACTTGCAGATGCTGCAAAAAGACTCTTTCCAAACTGCTCCATGAAAAGGAAGGTTCAACTCTGTGAGTTGAATGCACACATCATAAAGAAGTTTCAAAGAATGCTTCTGTCTAGGTTTTATGTGAAGATATTTCCTTTTCCACCATAGGCCTCAAAGTGCTCCAAATGAACACTTGCAGATTCTACAAAAAGAGTGTTTCAAAACTGCTCTTTCAAAGAAGTGTTCAACTCTGTGAGTTGGATTCATACTACACAAAGCAGTTTCACAGAACGCTTCTGTTTAGTTTTTATGGGAAGATATTCCCGTTTCCAACGAAGTCCCGAAAGGGCTCCAAATATCCACTTGCAGATGCTGCAAAAAGACTCTTTCCAAACTGCTCCATGAAAAGGAAGGTTCAACTCTGTGAGTTGAATGCACACATCATAAAGAAGTTTCAAAGAATGCTTCTGTCTAGGTTTTATGTGAAGATATTTCCTTTTCCACCATAGGCCTCAAAGTGCTCCAAATGAACACTTGCAGATTCTACAAAAAGAGTGTTTCAAAACTTCTCTTTCAAAAGAAGTGTTCAACTCTGTGAGTTGGATTCATACTACACAAAGCAGTTTCACAGAACGCTTCTGTTTAGTTTTTATGGGAAGATATTCCCGTTTCCAACGAAGGCCTGAAAGGGCTCCAAATATCCACTTGCAGATGCTGCAAAAACAGAGTTTCAAAACTGCTCTATCAAAAGGAAGGCTTCTCTCCCCGAGTTGAATGCACACATCATAAAGAGGTTTCTGAGAATGCTTCTGCCTGGTTTATAAGTGAAGATATTTCCTTTTCCACAATAGGCCTCAATGTGCTCCAAATGAACACTTGCAGATTCTACAAAAAGAGTGTTTCAAAACTGCTCTTTCAAAAGAAGTGTTCAACTCTGTGAGTTGGATTCATACTACACAAAGCAGTTTCACAGAACGCTTCTGTTTAGTTTTTATGGGAAGATATTCCCGTTTCCAACGAAGGCCTGAAAGGCTCCAAATATCCACTTGCAGATGCTGCAAAAAGACTCTTTCCAAACTGCTCCTTGAAAAGGAAGGTTCAACTCTGTGAGGTGAAGGCACACATCATAAAGAAGTTTCAAAGAATGCTTCTGTCTAGGTTTTATGTGAAGATATTTCCTTTTCCACCGTAGGCCTCAAAGCGCTCCAAATGAACACTTGCAGATTCTACAAAAAGAGTGTTTCAAAACTGCTCTTTCAAAAGAAGTGTTCAACTCTGTGAGTTGGATTCATACTACACAAAGCAGTTTCACAGAACGCTTCTCTTTAGTTTTTATGGGAAGATATTCCCGTTTCCAACGAAGGCCTGAAAGGGCTCCAAATATCCACTTGCAGATTCTGCAAAAACAGAGTTTCAAAACTGCTCTATCAAAAGGAAGGCTTATCTCTCTGAGTTGAATGCACACATCATAAAGTGGTTTCTGAGAATGCTTCTGCCTGGTTGATATGTGAAGATATTTCAACTTCCACCATAGGCCTCAAATCGCTCCAAATGAACACTTGCAAATTCTACAAAAAGAGTGTTTCATAACTGCTCTAGCAAAGGAAAGGTTCAACTATGTGAGTTAAACACACACATCACAAAGTAGTTTTTGAGAATGCTTCTGTCCAGTTTTTATGGGAAGATATTCCCGTTTCTAACAAAGGCCTGAAAGAGCTCCAAATATCCACTTGCAGATGCTGCAAAAAGACTCTTTCCAAACCGCTCCATGAAAAGGAAGGTTCAACTCTGTGAGTTGAATGCACACATCATAAAGAAGTTTCAAAGAATGCTTCTGTCTAGGTTTTATGTGAAGATATTTCCTTTTCCAGCATAGGCCTCAAAGCGCTCCAAATGAACACTTGCAGATTCTACAAAAAGAGTGTTTCAAAACTACTCTTTCAAAAGAAGTGTTCAACTCTGTGAGTTGGATTCATACTACACAAAGCAGTTTCACAGAACGCTTCTGTTTAGTTTTTATGGGAAAGTATTCCCGTTTCCAACGAAGGCCTGAAAGGGCTCCAAATATCCACTTGCAGATGCTGCAAAAAGACTCTTTCCAAACTGATCCATGAAAAGGAAGGTTCAACTCTGTGAGTTGAATGCACACATCATAAAGATGTTTCAAAGAATGCTTCTGTCTAGGTTTTATGTGAAGATATTTCCTTTTCCACCATAGGCCTCAAACTGCTCCAAATGAACACTTGCAGATTCTACAAAAAGAGTTTTTCAAAACTGCTCTTTCAAAAGAAGTGTTCAACTCGGTGAGTTGGATTCATACTACACAAAGCAGTTTCACAGAACGCTTCTGTTTAGTTTTTATGGGAAGATATTCCCGTTTCCAACGAAGTCCCGAAAGGGCTCCAAATATCCACTTGCAGATGCTGCAAAAAGACTCTTTCCAAACTGCTCCATGAAAAGGAAGGTTCAACTCTGTGAGTTGAATGCACACATCATAAAGAAGTTTCAAAGAATGCTTCTGTCTAGGTTTTATGTGAAGATATTTCCTTTTCCACCATAGGCCTCAAAGTGCTCCAAATGAACACTTGCAGATTCTACAAAAAGAGTGTTTCAAAACTTCTCTTTCAAAAGAAGTGTTCAACTCTGTGAGTTGGATTCATACTACACAAAGCAGTTTCACAGAACGCTTCTGTTTAGTTTTTATGGGAAGATATTCCCGTTTCCAACGAAGGCCTGAAAGGGCTCCAAATATCCACTTGCAGATGCTGCAAAAACAGAGTTTCAAAACTGCTCTATCAAAAGGAAGGCTTCTCTCCCCGAGTTGAATGCACACATCATAAAGAGGTTTCTGAGAATGCTTCTGCCTGGTTTATAAGTGAAGATATTTCCTTTTCCACAATAGGCCTCAATGTGCTCCAAATGAACACTTGCAGATTCTACAAAAAGAGTGTTTCAAAACTGCTCTTTCAAAAGAAGTGTTCAACTCTGTGAGTTGGATTCATACTACACAAAGCAGTTTCACAGAACGCTTCTGTTTAGTTTTTATGGGAAGATATTCCCGTTTCCAACGAAGGCCTGAAAGGCTCCAAATATCCACTTGCAGATGCTGCAAAAAGACTCTTTCCAAACTGCTCCTTGAAAAGGAAGGTTCAACTCTGTGAGGTGAAGGCACACATCATAAAGAAGTTTCAAAGAATGCTTCTGTCTAGGTTTTATGTGAAGATATTTCCTTTTCCACCGTAGGCCTCAAAGCGCTCCAAATGAACACTTGCAGATTCTACAAAAAGAGTGTTTCAAAACTGCTGTTTCAAAAGAAGTGTTCAACTCTGTGAGTTGGATTCATACTACACAAAGCAGTTTCACAGAACGCTTCTGTTTAGTTTTTATGGGAAGATATTCCCGTTTCCAACGAAGGCCTGAAAGGGCTCCAAATATCCACTTGCAGATGCTACAAAAAGACTCTTTCAAAACTACTTCATGAAAAGGAAGGTTCAACTCTGTGAGTTGAAGGCACACATCATAAAGAAGTTTCAAAGAATGCTTCTGTCTAGGTTTTATGTGAAGATATTTCCTTTTCCACCATAGGCCTCAAAGCGCTCCAAATGAACACTTGCAGATTCTACAAAAAGAGTGTTTCAAAACTGCTCTTTCAAAAGAAGTGTTCAACTCTGTGAGTTGGATTCATACTACACAAAGCAGTTTCACAGAACGCTTCTGTTTAGTTTTTATGGGAAGATATTCCCGTTTCCAACGAAGGCCTGAAAGGGCTCCAAATATCCACTTGCAGATGCTGCAAAAAGACTCTTTCCAAACTGCTCCATGAAAAGGAAGGTTCAACTCTGTGTGTTGAATGCACACATCATAAAGAGGTTTCTGAGAATGCTTCTGCCTGGTTGATATGTGAAGATATTTCAACTTCCACCATAGGCCTCAAATCGCTCCAAATGAACACTTGCAAATTCTACAAAAAGAGTGTTTCATAACTGCTCTAGCAAAGGAAAGGTTCAACTATGTGAGTTAAACACACACATCACAAAGCAGTTTTTGAGAATGCTTCTGTCCAGTTTTTATGGGAAGATATTCCCGTTTCTAACAAAGGCATGAAAGAGCTCCAAATATCCACTTGCAGATGCTGCAAAAAGACTCTTTCCAAACCGCTCCATGAAAAGGAAGGTTCAACTCTGTGAGTTGAATGCACACATCATAAAGAAGTTTCAAAGAATGCTTCTGTCTAGGTTTTATGTGAAGATATTTCCTTTTCCACCATAGGCCTCAAAGTGCTCCAAATGAACACTTGCAGATTCTACAAAAAGAGTGTTTCAAAACTGCTCTTTCAAAAGAAGTGTTCAACTCTGTGAGTTGGATTCATACTACACAAAGCAGTTTCACAGAACGCTTCTGTGTAGTTTTTATGGGAAGATATTCCCGTTTCCAACGAAGGCCTGAAAGGGCTCCAAATATCCACTTGCAGATGCTGCAAAAAGACTCTTTCCAAACTGCTCCATGAAAAGGAAGGTTCAACTCTGTGAGTTGAATGCACACATCATAAAGAAGTTTCAAAGAATGCTTCTGTCTAGGTTTTATGTGAAGATATTTCCTTTTCCACCATAGGCCTCAAAGTGCTCCAAATGAACACTTGCAGATTCTACAAAAAGAGTGTTTCAAAACTGCTCTTTCAAAAGAAGTGTTCAACTCTGTGAGTTGGATTCATACTACACAAAGCAGTTTCACAGAACGCTTCTTTTTAATTTTTATGTGAAGAAATTCCCTTTTCCAACGAAGGCCTGAAAGGGCTCCAAGTATCCACTTGCAGATGCTGCAAAAACAGAGTTTCAAAACTGCTCTATTAAAAGGAAGGCTTCTCTCCCCGAGTTGAATGCACACATCATAAAGAGGTTTCTGAGAATGCTTCTGCCTGGTTTATAAGTGAAGATATTTCCTTTTCCACAATAGGCCTCAATGTGCTCCAAATGAACACTTGCAGATTCTACAAAAAGAGTGTTTCAAAACTGCTCTTTCAAAAGAAGTGTTCAACTCTGTGAGTTGGATTCATACTACACAAAGCAGTTTCACAGAACGCTTCTTTTTAATTTTTATGGGAAGAAATTCCCGTTTCCAACGAATGCCTGAAAGGGCTCCAAATATCCACTTGCAGATGCTGCAAAACGACTCTTTCCAAACTGCTCCATGAAAAGGAAGGTTCACCTCTGTGAGTTGAATGCACACATCATAAAGAAGTTTCAAAGAATGCTTCTGTCTAGGTTTTATGTGAAGATATTTCCTTTTCCACCATAGGCCTCAAAGTGCTCCAAATGAACACTTGCAGATTCTACAAAAAGCGTGTTTCAAAACTGCTCTTTCAAAAGAAGTGTTCAACTCTGTGAGTTGGATTCATACTACACAAAGCAGTTTCACAGAACGCTTCTGTTTAGTTTTTATGGGAAGATATCCCCGTTTCCAACGAAGGCCTGAAAGGGCTCCAAACATCCACTTGCAGATTCTGCAAAAAAAGAGTATCAAAACTGCTCTATCAAAAGGAAGGCTTATCTCTCTGAGTTAAATGCACACATCATAAAGAGGTTTCTGAGAATGCTTCTGCCTGGTTCATATGTGAAGATATTTCCTTTTTCACCATAGGCCTCGAAGCGCTCCAAATGAACACTTGCAAATTCTACAAAAAGAGTTTTTCATAACTGCTCTAGCAAAGGAAAGGTTCAACTATGTGAATTAAACACACACATCACAAAGCAGTTTGTGAGAATGCTCCTGTCCAGTTTCTATGGGAAGATATTCCCGTTTCTAACAAAGGCCTGAAAGAGCTCCAAATATCCACTTGCAGATGCTGCAAAAAGACTCTTTCCAAACCTCTCCATGAAAAGGAAGGTTGAACTCTGTGAGTTGAATGCATACATCATAAAGAAGTTTCAAAGAATGCTTCTGTCTAGGTTTTATGTGAAGATATTTCCTTTTCCACCATAGACCTCAAAGCGCTCCAAATGAAAACTTGCAGATTCTACAAAAAGAGTGTTTCAAAACTGCTCTTTCAAAAGAAGTGTTCAACTCTGTGAGTTGGATTCATACTACACAAAGCAGTTTCACAGAACGCTTCTGTTTAGTTTTTATGGGAAGATATTCCCGTTTCCAACGAAGGCCTGAAAGGGCTCCAAATATCCACTTGCAGATGCTGCAATAACAGAGTTTCAAAACTGCTCTATCAAAAGGAAGGCTTCTCTCTCCAAGTTGAATGCAGACATCATAAAGGGGTTTCTGAGAATGCTTCTGCCTGGTTGATATGTGAAGATATTTCAACTTCCACCATAGGCCTCAAATCGCTCCAAATGAACACTTGCAAATTCTACAAAAAGAGTGTTTCATAACTGCTCTAGCAAAGGAAAGGTTCAACTATGTGAGTTAAACACACACATCACAAAGCAGTTTTTGAGAATGCTTCTGTCCAGTTTTTATGGGAAGATATTCCCGTTTCTAACAAAGGCCTGAAAGAGCTCCAAATATCCACTTGCAGATGCTGCAAAAAGACTCTTTCCAAACCGCTCCATGAAAAGGAAGGTTCAACTCTGTGAGTTGAATGCACACATCATAAAGAAGTTTCAAAGAATGCTTCTGTCTAGGTTTTATGTGAAGATATTTCCTTTTCCACCATGGGCCCCAAAGTGCTCCAAATGAACACTTGCAGATTCTACAAAAAGAGTGTTTCAAAACTGCTCTTTCAAAAGAAGTGTTCAACTCTGTGAGTTGGATTCATACTACACGAAGCAGTTTCACAGAACGCTTCTGTTTAGTTTTTATGGGAAGATATTCCCGTTTCCAACGAAGGCCTGAAAGGGCTCCAAATATCCACTTGCAGATGCTGCAAAAAGACTCTTTCCAAACTGCTCCATGAAAAGGAAGGTTCAACTCTGTGAGTTGAATGCACACATCATAAAGAAGTTTCAAAGAATGCTTCTGTCTAGGTTTTATGTGAAGATATTTCCTTTTCCACCATAGGCCTCAAAGTGCTCCAAATGAACACTTGCAGATTCTACAAAAAGAGTGTTTCAAAACTGCTCTTTCAAAGAAGTGTTCAACTCTGTGAGTTGGATTCATACTACACAAAGCAGTTTCACAGAACGCTTCTGTTTAGTTTTTATGGGAAGATATTCCCGTTTCCAACGAAGGCCAGAAAGGGCTCCAAATATCCACTTGCAGATGCTGCAAAAACAGAGTTTCAAAACTGCTCTATCAAAAGGAAGGCTTCTCTATCCGAGTTGAATGCACACATCATAAAGAGGTTTCTGAGAATGCTTCTGCCTGGTTTATAAGTGAAGATATTTCCTTTTCCACAATAGGCCTCAATGTGCTCCAAATGAACACTTGCAGATTCTACAAAAAGAGTGTTTCAAAACTGCTCTTTCAAAAGAAGTGTTCAACTCTGTGAGTTGGATTCATACTACACAAAGCAGTTTCACAGAACGCTTCTGTTTAGTTTTTATGGGAATATATTCCCGTTTCCAACGAAGGCCTGAAAGGGCTCCAAATATCCACTTGCAGATGCTGCAAAAAGCCTCTTTCCAAACTGCTCCATGAAAAGGAAGGTTCAACTCTATGAGTTGAATGCACACATCATAAAGAAGTTTCAAAGAATGCTTCTGTCTAGGTTTTATGTGAAGATATTTCCTTTTCCACCATAGGCCTCAAAGTGCTCCAAATGAACACTTGCAGATTCTACAAAAAGAGTGTTTCAAAACTGCTCTTTCAAAAGAAGTGTTCAACTCTGTGAGTTGGATTCATACTACACGAAGCAGTTTCACAGAACGCTTCTGTGTAGTTTTTATGGGAAGATATTCCCGTTTCCAACGAAGGCCTGAAAGGGCTCCAAATATCCACTTGCAGATGCTGCAAAAAGACTCTTTCCAAACTGCTCCATGAAAAGGAAGGTGCAACTCTGTGAGTTTAATGCACCCATCATAAAGAAGTTTCAAAGAATGCTTCTGTCTAGGTTTTATGTGAAGATATTTCCTTTTCCACCATAGGCCTCAAAGTGCTCCAAATGAACACTTGCAGATTCTACAAAAAGAGTGTTTCAAAACTGCTCTTTCAAAAGAAGTGTTCAACTCTGTGAGTTGGATTCATACTACACAAAGCAGTTTCACAGAACGCTTCTGTTTAGCTTTTATGGGAAGATATTCCCGTTTCCAACGAAGGCCCGAAAGGGCTCCAAATATCCACTTGCAAATGCTGCAAAAAGACTCTTTCCAAACTGCTCCATGAAAAGGAAGGTTCAACTCTGTGAGGTGAATGCACACATCATAAAGAAGTTTCAAAGAATGCTTCTGTCTAGGTTTTATGTGAAGATATTTCCTTTTCCACCATAGGCCTCAAAGTGCTCCAAATGAACACTTGCAGATTCTACAAAAAGAGTGTTTCAAAACTGCTCTTTCAAAAGAAGTGTTCAACTCTGTGAGTTGGATTCATACTACACAAAGCAGTTTCACAGAACGCTTCTGTTTAGTTTTTATGGGAAGATATTCCCGTTTCCAACGAAGGCCTGAAAGGGCTCCAAATATCCACTTGCAGATGCTGCAAAAACAGAGTTTCAAAACTGCTCTATCAAAAGGAAGGCTTCTCTCCCCGAGTTGAATGCACACATCATAAAGAGGTTTCTGAGAATGCTTCTGCCTGGTTTATAAGTGAAGATATTTCCTTTTCCACAATAGGCCTCAATGTGCTCCAAATGAACACTTGCAGATTCTACAAAAAGAGTGTTTCAAAACTGCTCTTTCAAAAGAAGTGTTCAACTCTGTGAGTTGGATTCATACTACACAAAGCAGTTTCACAGAACACTTCTGTTTAGTTTTTATGGGAAGATATTCCCGTTTCCAACGAAGGCCTGAAAGGCTCCAAATATCCACTTGCAGATGCTGCAAAAAGACTCTTTCCACACTGCTCCTTGAAAAGGAAGGTTCAACTCTGTGAGGTGAAGGCACACATCATAAAGAAGTTTCAAAGAATTCTTCTGTCTAGGTTTTATGTGAAGATATTTCCTTTTCCACCGTAGGCCTCAAAGCGCTCCAAATGAACACTTGCAGATTCTACAAAAAGAGTGTTTCAAAACTGCTCTTTCAAAAGAAGTGTTCAACTCTGTGAGTTGGATTCATACTACACAAAGCAGTTTCACAGAACGCTTCTGTTTAGTTTTTATGGGAAGATATTCCCGTTTCCAACGAAGGGCTGAAAGGGCTCCAAATATCCACTTGCAGATTCTGCAAAAACAGAGTTTCAAAACTGCTCTATCAAAAGGAAGGCTTATCTCTCTGAGTTGAATGCACACATCATAAAGTGGTTTCTGAGAATGCTTCTGCCTGGTTGATATGTGAAGATATTTCAACTTCCACCATAGGCCTCAAATCGCTCCAAATGAACACTTGCAAATTCTACAAAAAGAGTGTTTCATAACTGCTCTAGCAAAGGAAAGGTTCAACTATGTGAGTTAAACACACACATCACAAAGTAGTTTTTGAGAATGCTTCTGTCCAGTTTTTATGGGAGGATATTCCCGTTTCTAACAAAGGCCTGAGAGAGCTCCAAATATCCACTTGCAGATGCTGCAAAAAGACTCTTTCCAAACCGCTCCATGAAAAGGAAGGTTCAACTCTGTGAGTTGAATGCACACATCATAAAGAAGTTTCAAAGAATGCTTCTGTCTAGGTTTTATGTGAAGATATTTCCTTTTCCAGCATAGGCCTCAAAGCGCTCCAAATGAACACTTGCAGATTCTACAAAAAGAGTGTTTCAAAACTACTCTTTCAAAAGAAGTGTTCAACTCTGTGAGTTGGATTCATACTACACAAAGCAGTTTCACAGAACGCTTCTGTTTAGTTTTTATGGGAAGATATTCCCGTTTCCAAAGAAGGCCTGAAAGGGCTCCAAATATCCACTTGCAGATTCTGCAAAAAGACTCTTTCCAAACTGATCCATGAAAAGGAAGGTTCAACTCTGTGAGTTGAATGCACACATCATAAAGAAGTTTCAAAGAATGCTTCTGTCTAGGTTTTATGTGAAGATATTTCCTTTTCCACCATAGGCCTCAAAGTGCTCCAAATGAACACTTGCAGATTCTACAAAAAGAGTGTTTCAAAACTGCTCTTTCAAAAGAAGTGTTCAATTCTGTGAGTTGGATTCATACTACACAAAGCAGTTTCACAGAACGCTTCTGTTTAGTTTTTATGGGAAGATATTCCCGTTTCCAACGAAGGCCTGAAAGGGCTCCAAATATCCACTTGCAGATGCTGCAAAAACAGAGTTTCAAACCTGCTCTATCAAAAGGAAGGCTTCTCTCCCCGAGTTGAATGCACACATCATAAAGAGGTTTCTGAGAATGCTTCTGCCTGGTTCATATGTGAAGATATTTCCTTTTTCACCATAGGCCTCAAAGCGCTCCAAATGAACACTTGCAAATTCTACAAAAAGAGTGTTTCATAACTGCTCTAGCAAAGGAAAGGTTCAACTATGTGAGTTAAACACACACATCACAAAGCAGTTTGTGAGAATGCTCCTGTCCAGTTTCTATGTGAAGATATTCCCGTTTCTAACAAAGGCCTGTAAGAGCTCCAAATATCCACTTGCAGATGCTGCAAAAAGACTCTTTCCAAACCTCTCTATGAAAAGGAAGGTTGAACTCTGTGAGTTGAATGCACACATCATAAAGAAGTTTCAAAGAATGCTTCTGTCTAGGTTTCATGTGAAGATATTTCCTTTCCCACCATAGACCTCAAAGCGCTCCAAATGAAAACTTGCAGATTCTACAAAAAGAGTGTTTCAAAACTGCTCTTTCAAAAGAAGTGTTCAACTCTGTGAGTTGGATTCATACTACACAAAGCAGTTTCACAGAACGCTTCTGTTTAGTTTTTATGGGAATATATTCCCGTTTCCAACGAAGGCCTGAAAGGGCTCCAAATATCCACTTGCAGATGCTGCAAAAAGACTCTTTCCAAACTGCTCCATGAAAAGGAAGGTTCAACTCTATGAGTTGAATGCACACATCATAAAGAATTTTCAAAGAATGCTTCTGCCTAGGTTTTATGTGAAGATATTTCCTTTTCCACCATAGGCCTCAAAGTGCTCCAAATGAACACTTGCAGATTCTACAAAAAGAGTGTTTCAAAACTGCTCTTTCAAAAGAAGTGTTCAACTCTGTGAGTTGGATTCATACTACACAAAGCAGTTTCACAGAACGCTTCTGTTTAATTTTTATGGGAAGAAATTCCCGTTTCCAACGAAGGCCTGAAAGGGCTCCAAATATCCACTTGCAGATGCTGCAAAAAGACTCTTTCCAAACTGCTCCATGAAAAGGAAGGTTCAACTCTGTGTGTTGAATGCACACATCATAAAGAAGTTTCAAAGAATGCTTCTGTCTAGGTTTTATGTGAAGATATTTCCTTTTCCACCATAGGCCTCAAAGTGCTCCAAATGAACACTTGCAGATTCTACAAAAAGAGTGTTTCAAACTGCTCTTTCAAAAGAAGTGTTCAACTCTGTGAGTTGGATTCATACTACACAAAGCAGTTTCACAGAACGCTTCTGTTTAGTTTTTATGGGAAGATATTCCCGTTTCCAACGAAGGCCTGACAGGGCTCCAAATATCCACTTGCAGATGCTGCAAAAAGACTCTTTCCAAACTGCTACATGAAAAGGAAGGTTCAACTCTGTGAGTTGAATGCACACATCATAAAGAAGTTTCAAAGAATGCTTCTGTCTAGGTTTTATGTGAAGATATTTCCTTTTCCACCATAGGCCTCAAAGTGCTCCAAATGAACACTTGCAGATTCTACAAAAAGAGTGTTTCAAAACTGCTCTTTCAAAAGAAGTGTTCAACTCTGTGAGTTGGATTCATACTACACAAAGCAGTTTCACAGAACGCTTCTGTTTAGTTTTTATGGGAAGATATTCCCGTTTCCAACGAAGGCCTGAAAGGGCTCCAAATATCCACTTGCAGATGCTGCAAAAACAGAGTTTCAAAACTGCTCTATCAAAAGGAAGGCTTCTCTCCCCGAGTTGAATGCGCACATCATAAAGAGGTTTCTGAGAATGCTTCTGCCTGGTTTATAAGTGAAGATATTTCCTTTTCCACAATAGGCGTCAATGTGCTCCAAATGAATACTTGCAGATTCTACAAAAAGTGTGTTTCAAAACTGCTCTTTCAAAAGAAGTGTTCAACTCTGTGAGTTGGATTCATACTACACAAAGCAGTTTCACAGAACGCTTCTGTTTAGTTTTTATGGGAAGATATTCCCGTTTCCAACGAAGGCCTGAAAGGGCTCCAAATATCCACTTGCAGATGCTGCAAAAAGACTCTTTCCAAACTGCTCCGTGAAAAGGAAGGTTCAACTCTGTGAGGTGAAGGCACACATCATAAAGAAGTTTCAAAGAATGCTTCTGTCTAGGTTTTATGTGAAGATATTTCCTTTTCCACCGTAGGCCTCAAAGCGCTCCAAATGAACACTTGCAGATTCTACAAAAAGAGTGTTTCAAAACTGCTCTTTCTAAAGAAGTGTTCAACTCTGTGAGTTGGATTCATACTACACAAAGCAGTTTCACAGAACGCTTCTGTTTAGTTTTTATGGGAAGATATTCCCGTTTCCAACGAAGGCCTGAAAGGGCTCCAAATATCCACTTGCAGATGCTGCAAAAAGACTCTTTCCAAACTGCTCCATGAAAAGGAAGGTTCAACTCTGTGAGTTGAATGCACACATCATAAAGAAGTTTCAAAGAATGCTTCTGTCTAGGTTTTATGTGAAGATATTTCCTTTTCCACCATAGGCCTCAAAGTGCTCCAAATGAACACTTGCAGATTCTACAAAAAGAGTGTTTCAAAACTGCTCTTTCAAAGAAGTGTTCAACTCTGTGAGTTGGATTCATACTACACAAAGCAGTTTCACAGAACGCTTCTGTTTAGTTTTTATGGGAAGATATTCCCGTTTCCAACGAAGTCCCGAAAGGGCTCCAAATATCCACTTGCAGATGCTGCAAAAAGACTCTTTCCAAACTGCTCCATGAAAAGGAAGGTTCAACTCTGTGAGTTGAATGCACACATCATAAAGAAGTTTCAAAGAATGCTTCTGTCTAGGTTTTATGTGAAGATATTTCCTTTTCCACCATAGGCCTCAAAGTGCTCCAAATGAACACTTGCAGATTCTACAAAAAGAGTGTTTCAAAACTTCTCTTTCAAAAGAAGTGTTCAACTCTGTGAGTTGGATTCATACTACACAAAGCAGTTTCACAGAACGCTTCTGTTTAGTTTTTATGGGAAGATATTCCCGTTTCCAACGAAGGCCTGAAAGGGCTCCAAATATCCACTTGCAGATGCTGCAAAAACAGAGTTTCAAAACTGCTCTATCAAAAGGAAGGCTTCTCTCCCCGAGTTGAATGCACACATCATAAAGAGGTTTCTGAGAATGCTTCTGCCTGGTTTATAAGTGAAGATATTTCCTTTTCCACAATAGGCCTCAATGTGCTCCAAATGAACACTTGCAGATTCTACAAAAAGAGTGTTTCAAAACTGCTCTTTCAAAAGAAGTGTTCAACTCTGTGAGTTGGATTCATACTACACAAAGCAGTTTCACAGAACGCTTCTGTTTAGTTTTTATGGGAAGATATTCCCGTTTCCAACGAAGGCCTGAAAGGCTCCAAATATCCACTTGCAGATGCTGCAAAAAGACTCTTTCCAAACTGCTCCTTGAAAAGGAAGGTTCAACTCTGTGAGGTGAAGGCACACATCATAAAGAAGTTTCAAAGAATGCTTCTGTCTAGGTTTTATGTGAAGATATTTCCTTTTCCACCGTAGGCCTCAAAGCGCTCCAAATGAACACTTGCAGATTCTACAAAAAGAGTGTTTCAAAACTGCTCTTTCAAAAGAAGTGTTCAACTCTGTGAGTTGGATTCATACTACACAAAGCAGTTTCACAGAACGCTTCTCTTTAGTTTTTATGGGAAGATATTCCCGTTTCCAACGAAGGCCTGAAAGGGCTCCAAATATCCACTTGCAGATTCTGCAAAAACAGAGTTTCAAAACTGCTCTATCAAAAGGAAGGCTTATCTCTCTGAGTTGAATGCACACATCATAAAGTGGTTTCTGAGAATGCTTCTGCCTGGTTGATATGTGAAGATATTTCAACTTCCACCATAGGCCTCAAATCGCTCCAAATGAACACTTGCAAATTCTACAAAAAGAGTGTTTCATAACTGCTCTAGCAAAGGAAAGGTTCAACTATGTGAGTTAAACACACACATCACAAAGTAGTTTTTGAGAATGCTTCTGTCCAGTTTTTATGGGAAGATATTCCCGTTTCTAACAAAGGCCTGAAAGAGCTCCAAATATCCACTTGCAGATGCTGCAAAAAGACTCTTTCCAAACCGCTCCATGAAAAGGAAGGTTCAACTCTGTGAGTTGAATGCACACATCATAAAGAAGTTTCAAAGAATGCTTCTGTCTAGGTTTTATGTGAAGATATTTCCTTTTCCAGCATAGGCCTCAAAGCGCTCCAAATGAACACTTGCAGATTCTACAAAAAGAGTGTTTCAAAACTACTCTTTCAAAAGAAGTGTTCAACTCTGTGAGTTGGATTCATACTACACAAAGCAGTTTCACAGAACGCTTCTGTTTAGTTTTTATGGGAAAGTATTCCCGTTTCCAACGAAGGCCTGAAAGGGCTCCAAATATCCACTTGCAGATGCTGCAAAAAGACTCTTTCCAAACTGATCCATGAAAAGGAAGGTTCAACTCTGTGAGTTGAATGCACACATCATAAAGATGTTTCAAAGAATGCTTCTGTCTAGGTTTTATGTGAAGATATTTCCTTTTCCACCATAGGCCTCAAACTGCTCCAAATGAACACTTGCAGATTCTACAAAAAGAGTTTTTCAAAACTGCTCTTTCAAAAGAAGTGTTCAACTCGGTGAGTTGGATTCATACTACACAAAGCAGTTTCACAGAACGCTTCTGTTTAGTTTTTATGGGAAGATATTCCCGTTTCCAACGAAGTCCCGAAAGGGCTCCAAATATCCACTTGCAGATGCTGCAAAAAGACTCTTTCCAAACTGCTCCATGAAAAGGAAGGTTCAACTCTGTGAGTTGAATGCACACATCATAAAGAAGTTTCAAAGAATGCTTCTGTCTAGGTTTTATGTGAAGATATTTCCTTTTCCACCATAGGCCTCAAAGTGCTCCAAATGAACACTTGCAGATTCTACAAAAAGAGTGTTTCAAAACTTCTCTTTCAAAAGAAGTGTTCAACTCTGTGAGTTGGATTCATACTACACAAAGCAGTTTCACAGAACGCTTCTGTTTAGTTTTTATGGGAAGATATTCCCGTTTCCAACGAAGGCCTGAAAGGGCTCCAAATATCCACTTGCAGATGCTGCAAAAACAGAGTTTCAAAACTGCTCTATCAAAAGGAAGGCTTCTCTCCCCGAGTTGAATGCACACATCATAAAGAGGTTTCTGAGAATGCTTCTGCCTGGTTTATAAGTGAAGATATTTCCTTTTCCACAATAGGCCTCAATGTGCTCCAAATGAACACTTGCAGATTCTACAAAAAGAGTGTTTCAAAACTGCTCTTTCAAAAGAAGTGTTCAACTCTGTGAGTTGGATTCATACTACACAAAGCAGTTTCACAGAACGCTTCTGTTTAGTTTTTATGGGAAGATATTCCCGTTTCCAACGAAGGCCTGAAAGGCTCCAAATATCCACTTGCAGATGCTGCAAAAAGACTCTTTCCAAACTGCTCCTTGAAAAGGAAGGTTCAACTCTGTGAGGTGAAGGCACACATCATAAAGAAGTTTCAAAGAATGCTTCTGTCTAGGTTTTATGTGAAGATATTTCCTTTTCCACCGTAGGCCTCAAAGCGCTCCAAATGAACACTTGCAGATTCTACAAAAAGAGTGTTTCAAAACTGCTGTTTCAAAAGAAGTGTTCAACTCTGTGAGTTGGATTCATACTACACAAAGCAGTTTCACAGAACGCTTCTGTTTAGTTTTTATGGGAAGATATTCCCGTTTCCAACGAAGGCCTGAAAGGGCTCCAAATATCCACTTGCAGATTCTGCAAAAACAGAGTTTCAAAACTGCTCTATCAAAAGGAAGGCTTATCTCTCTGAGTTGAATGCACACATCATAAAGTGGTTTCTGAGAATGCTTCTGCCTGGTTGATATGTGAAGATATTTCAACTTCCACCATAGGCCTCAAATCGCTCCAAATGAACACTTGCAAATTCTACAAAAAGAGTGTTTCATAACTGCTCTAGCAAAGGAAAGGTTCAACTATGTGAGTTAAACACACACATCACAAAGTAGTTTTTGAGAATGCTTCTGTCCAGTTTTTATGGGAAGATATTCCCGTTTCTAACAAAGGCCTGAAAGAGCTCCAAATATCCACTTGCAGATGCTGCAAAAAGACTCTTTCCAAACCGCTCCATGAAAAGGAAGGTTCAACTCTGTGAGTTGAATGCACACATCATAAAGAAGTTTCAAAGAATGCTTCTGTCTAGGTTTTATGTGAAGATATTTCCTTTTCCAGCATAGGCCTCAAAGCGCTCCAAATGAACACTTGCAGATTCTACAAAAAGAGTGTTTCAAAACTACTCTTTCAAAAGAAGTGTTCAACTCTGTGAGTTGGATTCATACTACACAAAGCAGTTTCACAGAACGCTTCTGTTTAGTTTTTATGGGAAAGTATTCCCGTTTCCAACGAAGGCCTGAAAGGGCTCCAAATATCCACTTGCAGATGCTGCAAAAAGACTCTTTCCAAACTGATCCATGAAAAGGAAGGTTCAACTCTGTGAGTTGAATGCACACATCATAAAGATGTTTCAAAGAATGCTTCTGTCTAGGTTTTATGTGAAGATATTTCCTTTTCCACCATAGGCCTCAAAGTGCTCCAAATGAACACTTGCAGATTCTACAAAAAGAGTGTTTCAAAACTGCTCTTTCAAAAGAAGTGTTCAACTCTGTGAGTTGGATTCATACTACACAAAGCAGTTTCACAGAACGCTTCTGTTTAGTTTTTATGGGAAGATATTCCCGTTTCCAACGAAGGCCTGAAAGGGCTCCAAATATCCACTTGCAGATGCTACAAAAACAGAGTTTCAAACCTGCTCTATCAAAAGGAAGGCTTCTCTCCCCGAGTTGAATGCACACATCATAAAGAGGTTTCTGAGAATGCTTCTGCCTGGTTTATAAGTGAAGATATTTCCTTTTCCACATTAGGCCTCAAGGTGCTCCAAATGAACACTTGCAGATTCTACAAAAAGAGTGTTTCAAAACTGCTCTTTCAAAAGAAGTGTTCAACTCTGTGAGTTGGATTCGTACTACACAAAGCAGTTTCACAGAACGCTGTCTGTTTAGTTTTTATGGGAAGATATTCCCGTTTCCAACGAAGGCCTGAAAGGCTCCAAATATCCACTTGCAGATGCTGCAAAAAGACTCTTTCCAAACTGCTCCGTGAAAAGGAAGGTTCAACTCTGTGAGGTGAAGGCACACATCATAAAGAAGTTTCAAAGAATGCTTCTGTCTAGGTTTTATGTGAAGATATTTCCTTTTCCACCGTAGGCCTCAAAGCGCTCCAAATGAACACTTGCAGATTCTACAAAAAGAGTGTTTCAAAACTGCTCTTTCTAAAGAAGTGTTCAACTCTGTGAGTTGGATTCATACTACACAAAGCAGTTTCACAGAACGCTTCTGTTTAGTTTTTATGGGAAGATATTCCCGTTTCCAACGAAGGCCTGAAAGGGCTCCAAATATCCACTTGCAGATTCTGCAAAAACAGAGTTTCAAAACTGCTCTATCAGAAGGAAGGCTTATCTCTCTGAGTTGAATGCACACATCATAAAGAGGTTTCTGAGAATGCTTCTGCCTGGTTGATATGTGAAGATATTTCAACTTCCACCATAGGCCTCAAATCGCTCCAAATGAACACTTGCAAATTCTACAAAAAGAGTGTTTCATAACTGCTCTAGGAAAGGAAAGGTTCAACTATGTGAGTTAAACACACACATCACAAAGCAGTTTTTGAGAATGCTTCTGTCCAGTTTTTATGGGAAGATATTCCCGTTTCTAACAAAGGCCTGAAAGAGCTCCAAATAACCACTTGCAGATGCTGCAAAAAGACTCTTTCCAAACCGCTCCATGAAAAGGAAGGTTCAACTCTGTGAATTGAATGCACACATCATAAAGAAGTTTCAAAGAATGCTTCTGTCTAGGTTTTATGTGAAGATATTTCCTTTTCCACCATAGGCCTCAAAGCGCTCCAAATGAACACTTGCCGATTCTACAAAAAGAGTGTTTCAAAACTGCTCTTTCAAAAGAAGTGTTCAACTCTGTGAGTTGGATTCATACTACACAAAGCAGTTTCACAGAACGCTTCTGTTTAGTTTTTATGGGAAGATATCCCCGTTTCCAACGAAGGCCTGAAAGGGCTCCAAACATCCACTTGCAGATTCTGCAAAAACAGAGTTTCAAAACTGCTCTATCAAAAGGAAGGCTTATCTCTCTGAGTTGAATGCACACATCATAAAGAGGTTTCTGAGAATGCTTCTGCCTGGTTCATATGTGAAGATATTTCCTTTTTCACCATAGGCCTCAAAGCGCTCCAAATGAACACTTGCAAATTCTACAAAAAGAGTGTTTGTTAACTGCTCTAGCAAAGGAAAGGTTCAACTATGTGAGTTAAACACACACATCACAAAGCAGTTTGTGAGAATGCTCCTGTCCAGTTTCTATGGGAAGATATTCCCGTTTCTAACAAAGGCCTGAAAGAGCTCCAAATATCCACTTGCAGATGGTGCAAAAAGACTCTTTCCAAACCTCTCCATGAAAAGGAAGGTTGAACTCTGTGAGTTGAATGCACACATCATAAAGAAGTTTCAAAGAATGCTTCTGTCTAGGTTTTATGTGAAGATATTTCCTTTTCCACCATAGACTTCAAAGCGCTCCAAATGAAAACTTGCAGATTCTACAAAAAGAGTGTTTCAAAACTGCTCTTTCAAAAGAAGTGTTCAACTCTGTGAGTTGGATTCATACTACACAAAGCAGTTTCACAGAACGCTTCTGTTTAGTTTTTATGGGAAGATATTGCCGTTTCCAACGAAGGCCTGAAAGGGCTCCAAATATCCACTTGCAGATGCTACAAAAAGACTCTTTCCAAACTACTTCATGAAAAGGAAGGTTCAACTCTGTGAGTTGAAGGCACACATCATAAAGAAGTTTCAAAGAATGCTTCTGTCTAGGTTTTATGTGAAGATATTTCCTTTTCCACCATAGGCCTCAAAGCGCTCCAAATGAACACTTGCAGATTCTACAAAAAGAGTGTTTCAAAACTGCTCTTTCAAAAGAAGTGTTCAACTCTGTGAGTTGGATTCATACTACACAAAGCAGTTTCACAGAACGCTTCTGTTTAGTTTTTATGGGAAGATATTCCCGTTTCCAACGAAGGCCTGAAAGGGCTCCAAACATCCACTTGCAGATTCTGCAAAAACAGAGTTTCAAAACTGCTCTATCAAAAGGAAGGCTTATCTCTCTGAGTTGAATGCACACATCATAAAGAGGTTTCTGAGAATGCTTCTGCCTGGTTCATATGTGAAGATATTTCCTTTTTCACCATAGGCCTCAAAGCGCTCCAAATGAACACTTGCAAATTCTACAAAAAGAGGGTTTCATAACTGCTCTAGCAAAGGAAAGGTTCAACTATGTGAGTTAAACACACACATCACAAAGCAGTTTGTGAGAATGCTCCTGTCCAGTTTCTATGTGAAGATATTCCCGTTTCTAACAAAGGCCTGTAAGAGCTCCAAATATCCACTTGCAGATGCTGCAAAAAGACTCTTTCCAAACCTCTCTATGAAAAGGAAGGTTGAACTCTGTGAGTTGAATGCACACATCATAAAGAAGTTTCAAAGAATGCTTCTGTCTAGGTTTCATGTGAAGATATTTCCTTTTCCACCATAGACCTCAAAGCGCTCCAAATGAAAACTTGCAGATTCTACAAAAAGAGTGTTTCAAAACTGCTCTTTCAAAAGAAGTGTTCAACTCTGTGAGTTGGATTCATACTACACAAAGCAGTTTCACAGAACGCTTCTGTTTAATTTTTATGGGAAGAAATTCCCGTTTCCAACGAAGGCCTGAAAGGGCTCCAAATATCCACTTGCAGATGCTGCAAAAAGACTCTTTCCAAACTGCTCCATGAAAAGGAAGGTTCAACTCTGTGTGTTGAATGCACACATCATAAAGAAGTTTCAAAGAATGCTTCTGTCTAGGTTTTATGTGAAGATATTTCCTTTTCCACCATAGGCCTCAAAGTGCTCCAAATGAACACTTACAGATTCTACAAAAAGAGTGTTTCAAAACTGCTCTTTCAAAAGAAGTGTTCAACTCTGTGAGTTGGATTCATACTACACAAAGCAGTTTCACAGAACGCTTCTGTTTAGCTTTTATGGGAAGATATTCCCGTTTCCAACGAAGGCCCGAAAGGGCTCCAAATATCCACTTGCAGATGCTGCAAAAAGACTCTTTCCAAACTGCTCCATGAAAAGGAAGGTTCAACTCTGTGAGGTGAATGCACACATCATAAAGAAGTTTCAAAGAATGCTTCTGTCTAGGTTTTATGTGAAGATATTTCCTTTTCCACCATAGGCCTCAAAGTGCTCCAAATGAACACTTGCAGATTCTACAAAAAGAGTGTTTCAAAACTGCTCTTTCAAAAGAAGTGTTCAACTCTGTGAGTTGGATTCATACTACACAAAGCAGTTTCACAGAACGCTTCTGTTTAGTTTTTATGGGAAGATATTCCCGTTTCCAACGAAGGCCTGAAAGGGCTCCAAATATCCACTTGCAGATTCTGCAAAAACAGAGTTTCAAAACTGCTCTATCAAAAGGAAGGCTTTTCTCTCTGAGTTGAATGCACACATCATAAAGTGGTTTCTGAGAATGCTTCTGCCTGGTTGATATGTGAAGATATTTCAACTTCCACCATAGGCCTCAAATCGCTCCAAATGAACACTTGCAAATTCTACAAAAAGAGTGTTTCATAACTGCTCTAGCAAAGGAAAGGTTCAACTATGTGAGTTAAACACACACATCACAAAGTAGTTTTTGAGAATGCTTCTGTCCAGTTTTTATGGGAGGATATTCCCGTTTCTAACAAAGGCCTGAAAGAGCTCCAAATATCCACTTGCAGATGCTGCAAAAAGACTCTTTCCAAACCGCTCCATGAAAAGGAAGGTTCAACTCTGTGAGTTGAATGCACACATCATAAAGAAGTTTCAAAGAATGCTTCTGTCTAGGTTTTATGTGAAGATATTTCCTTTTCCAGCATAGGCCTCAAAGCGCTCCAAATGAACACTTGCAGATTCTACAAAAAGAGTGTTTCAAAACTACTCTTTCAAAAGAAGTGTTCAACTCTGTGAGTTGGATTCATACTACACAAAGCAGTTTCACAGAGCGCTTCTGTTTAGTTTTTATGGGAAGATATTCCCGTTTCCAAAGAAGGCCTGAAAGGGCTCCAAATATCCACTTGCAGATTCTGCAAAAAGACTCTTTCCAAACTGATCCATGAAAAGGAAGGTTCAACTCTGTGAGTTGAATGCACACATCATAAAGAAGTTTCAAAGAATGCTTCTGTCTAGGTTTTATGTGAAGATATTTCCTTTTCCACCATAGGCCTCAAAGTGCTCCAAATGAACACTTGCAGATTCTACAAAAAGAGTGTTTCAAAACTGCTCTTTCAAAAGAAGTGTTCAATTCTGTGAGTTGGATTCATACTACACAAAGCAGTTTCACAGAACGCTTCTGTTTAGTTTTTATGGGAAGATATTCCCGTTTCCAACGAAGGCCTGAAAGGGCTCCAAATATCCACTTGCAGATGCTGCAAAAACAGAGTTTCAAACCTGCTCTATCAAAAGGAAGGCTTCTCTCCCCGAGTTGAATGCACACATCATAAAGAGGTTTCTGAGAATGCTTCTGCCTGGTTCATATGTGAAGATATTTCCTTTTTCACCATAGGCCTCAATGTGCTCCAAATGAACACTTGCAAATTCTACAAAAAGAGTGTTTCATAACTGCTCTAGCAAAGGAAAGGTTCAACTATGTGAGTTAAACACACACATCACAAAGCAGTTTGTGAGAATGCTCCTGTCCAGTTTCTATGTGAAGATATTCCCGTTTCTAACAAAGGCCTGTAAGAGCTCCAAATATCCACTTGCAGATGCTGCAAAAAGACTCTTTCCAAACCTCTCTATGAAAAGGAAGGTTGAACTCTGTGAGTTGAATGCACACATCATAAAGAAGTTTCAAAGAATGCTTCTGTCTAGGTTTCATGTGAAGATATTTCCTTTCCCACCATAGACCTCAAAGCGCTCCAAATGAAAACTTGCAGATACTACAAAAAGAGTGTTTCAAAACTGCTCTTTCAAAAGAAGTGTTCAACTCTGTGAGTTGGATTCATACTACACAAAGCAGTTTCACAGAACGCTTCTGTTTAGTTTTTATGGGAATATATTCCCGTTTCCAACGAAGGCCTGAAAGGGCTCCAAATATCCACTTGCAGATGCTGCAAAAAGACTCTTTCCAAACTGCTCCATGAAAAGGAAGGTTCAACTCTATGAGTTGAATGCACACATCATAAAGAATTTTCAAAGAATGCTTCTGCCTAGGTTTTATGTGAAGATATTTCCTTTTCCACCATAGGCCTCAAAGTGCTCCAAATGAACACTTGCAGATTCTACAAAAAGAGTGTTTCAAAACTGCTCTTTCAAAAGAAGTGTTCAACTATGTGAGTTGGATTCATACTACACAAAGCAGTTTCACAGAACGCTTCTGTTTAATTTTTATGGGAAGATATTCCCGTTTCCAACGAAGGCCTGAAAGGGCTCCAAATATCCACTTGCAGATGCTGCAAAAAGACTCTTTCCAAACTGCTCCATGAAAAGGAAGGTTCAACTCTGTGTGTTGAATGCACACATCATAAAGAAGTTTCAAAGAATGCTTCTGTCTAGGTTTTATGTGAAGATATTTCCTTTTCCACCATAGGCCTCAAAGTGCTCCAAATGAACACTTGCAGATTCTACAAAAAGAGTGTTTCAAACTGCTCTTTCAAAAGAAGTGTTCAACTCTGTGAGTTGGATTCATACTACACAAAGCAGTTTCACAGAACGCTTCTGTTTAGTTTTTATGGGAAGATATTCCCGTTTCCAACGAAGGCCTGAAAGGGCTCCAAATATCCACTTGCAGATGCTGCGAAAAGACTCTTTCCAAACTGCTACATGAAAAGGAAGGTTCAACTCTGTGAGTTGAATGCACACATCATAAAGAAGTTTCAAAGAATGCTTCTGTCTAGGTTTTATGTGAAGATATTTCCTTTTCCACCATAGGCCTCAAAGTGCTCCAAATGAACACTTGCAGATTCTACAAAAAGAGTGTTTCAAAACTGCTCTTTCAAAAGAAGTGTTCAACTCTGTGAGTTGGATTCATACTACACAAAGCAGTTTCACAGAACGCTTCTGTTTAGTTTTTATGGGAAGATATTCCCGTTTCCAACGAAGGCCTGAAAGGGCTCCAAATATCCACTTGCAGATGCTGCAAAAACAGAGTTTCAAAACTGCTCTATCAAAAGGAAGGCTTCTCTCCCCGAGTTGAATGCACACATCATAAAGAGGTTTCTGAGAATGCTTCTGCCTGGTTTATAAGTGAAGATATTTCCTTTTCCACAATAGGCGTCAATGTGCTCCAAATGAATACTTGCAGATTCTACAAAAAGTGTGTTTCAAAACTGCTCTTTCAAAAGAAGTGTTCAACTCTGTGAGTTGGATTCATACTACACAAAGCAGTTTCACAGAACGCTTCTGTTTAGTTTTTATGGGAAGATATTCCCGTTTCCAACGAAGGCCTGAAAGGGCTCCAAATATCCACTTGCAGATGCTGCAAAAAGACTCTTTCCAAACTGCTCCGTGAAAAGGAAGGTTCAACTCTGTGAGGTGAAGGCACACATCATAAAGAAGTTTCAAAGAATGCTTCTGTCTAGGTTTTATGTGAAGATATTTCCTTTTCCACCGTAGGCCTCAAAGCGCTCCAAATGAACACTTGCAGATTCTACAAAAAGAGTGTTTCAAAACTGCTCTTTCTAAAGAAGTGTTCAACTCTGTGAGTTGGATTCATACTACACAAAGCAGTTTCACAGAACGCTTCTGTTTAGTTTTTATGGGAAGATATTCCCGTTTCCAACGAAGGCCTGAAAGGGCTCCAAATATCCACTTGCAGATGCTGCAAAAAGACTCTTTCCAAACTGCTCCATGAAAAGGAAGGTTCAACTCTGTGAGTTGAATGCACACATCATAAAGAAGTTTCAAAGAATGCTTCTGTCTAGGTTTTATGTGAAGATATTTCCTTTTCCACCATAGGCCTCAAAGTGCTCCAAATGAACACTTGCAGATTCTACAAAAAGAGTGTTTCAAAACTGCTCTTTCAAAGAAGTGTTCAACTCTGTGAGTTGGATTCATACTACACAAAGCAGTTTCACAGAACGCTTCTGTTTAGTTTTTATGGGAAGATATTCCCGTTTCCAACGAAGTCCCGAAAGGGCTCCAAATATCCACTTGCAGATGCTGCAAAAAGACTCTTTCCAAACTGCTCCATGAAAAGGAAGGTTCAACTCTGTGAGTTGAATGCACACATCATAAAGAAGTTTCAAAGAATGCTTCTGTCTAGGTTTTATGTGAAGATATTTCCTTTTCCACCATAGGCCTCAAAGTGCTCCAAATGAACACTTGCAGATTCTACAAAAAGAGTGTTTCAAAACTTCTCTTTCAAAAGAAGTGTTCAACTCTGTGAGTTGGATTCATACTACACAAAGCAGTTTCACAGAACGCTTCTGTTTAGTTTTTATGGGAAGATATTCCCGTTTCCAACGAAGGCCTGAAAGGGCTCCAAATATCCACTTGCAGATGCTGCAAAAACAGAGTTTCAAAACTGCTCTATCAAAAGGAAGGCTTCTCTCCCCGAGTTGAATGCACACATCATAAAGAGGTTTCTGAGAATGCTTCTGCCTGGTTTATAAGTGAAGATATTTCCTTTTCCACAATAGGCCTCAATGTGCTCCAAATGAACACTTGCAGATTCTACAAAAAGAGTGTTTCAAAACTGCTCTTTCAAAAGAAGTGTTCAACTCTGTGAGTTGGATTCATACTACACAAAGCAGTTTCACAGAACGCTTCTGTTTAGTTTTTATGGGAAGATATTCCCGTTTCCAACGAAGGCCTGAAAGGCTCCAAATATCCACTTGCAGATGCTGCAAAAAGACTCTTTCCAAACTGCTCCTTGAAAAGGAAGGTTCAACTCTGTGAGGTGAAGGCACACATCATAAAGAAGTTTCAAAGAATGCTTCTGTCTAGGTTTTATGTGAAGATATTTCCTTTTCCACCGTAGGCCTCAAAGCGCTCCAAATGAACACTTGCAGATTCTACAAAAAGAGTGTTTCAAAACTGCTCTTTCAAAAGAAGTGTTCAACTCTGTGAGTTGGATTCATACTACACAAAGCAGTTTCACAGAACGCTTCTGTTTAGTTTTTATGGGAAGATATTCCCGTTTCCAACGAAGGCCTGAAAGGGCTCCAAATATCCACTTGCAGATTCTGCAAAAACAGAGTTTCAAAACTGCTCTATCAAAAGGAAGGCTTATCTCTCTGAGTTGAATGCACACATCATAAAGTGGTTTCTGAGAATGCTTCTGCCTGGTTGATATGTGAAGATATTTCAACTTCCACCATAGGCCTCAAATCGCTCCAAATGAACACTTGCAAATTCTACAAAAAGAGTGTTTCATAACTGCTCTAGCAAAGGAAAAGTTCAACTATGTGAGTTAAACACACACATCACAAAGTAGTTTTTGAGAATGCTTCTGTCCAGTTTTTATGGGAAGATATTCCCGTTTCTAACAAAGGCCTGAAAGAGCTCCAAATATCCACTTGCAGATGCTGCAAAAAGACTCTTTCCAAACCGCTCCATGAAAAGGAAGGTTCAACTCTGTGAGTTGAATGCACACATCATAAAGAAGTTTCAAAGAATGCTTCTGTCTAGGTTTTATGTGAAGATATTTCCTTTTCCAGCATAGGCCTCAAAGCGCTCCAAATGAACACTTGCAGATTCTACAAAAAGAGTGTTTCAAAACTACTCTTTCAAAAGAAGTGTTCAACTCTGTGAGTTGGATTCATACTACACAAAGCAGTTTCACAGAACGCTTCTGTTTAGTTTTTATGGGAAAGTATTCCCGTTTCCAACGAAGGCCTGAAAGGGCTCCAAATATCCACTTGCAGATGCTGCAAAAAGACTCTTTCCAAACTGATCCATGAAAAGGAAGGTTCAACTCTGTGAGTTGAATGCACACATCATAAAGATGTTTCAAAGAATGCTTCTGTCTAGGTTTTATGTGAAGATATTTCCTTTTCCACCATAGGCCTCAAAGTGCTCCAAATGAACACTTGCAGATTCTACAAAAAGAGTGTTTCAAAACTGCTCTTTCAAAAGAAGTGTTCAACTCTGTGAGTTGGATTCATACTACACAAAGCAGTTTCACAGAACGCTTCTGTTTAGTTTTTATGGGAAGATATTCCCGTTTCCAACGAAGTCCCGAAAGGGCTCCAAATATCCACTTGCAGATGCTGCAAAAAGACTCTTTCCAAACTGCTCCATGAAAAGGAAGGTTCAACTCTGTGAGTTGAATGCACACATCATAAAGAAGTTTCAAAGAATGCTTCTGTCTAGGTTTTATGTGAAGATATTTCCTTTTCCACCATAGGCCTCAAAGTGCTCCAAATGAACACTTGCAGATTCTACAAAAAGAGTGTTTCAAAACTTCTCTTACAAAAGAAGTGTTCAACTCTGTGAGTTGGATTCATACTACACAAAGCAGTTTCACAGAACGCTTCTGTTTAGTTTTTATGGGAAGATATTCCCGTTTCCAACGAAGGCCTGAAAGGGCTCCAAATATCCACTTGCAGATGCTGCAAAAACAGAGTTTCAAAACTGCTCTATCAAAAGGAAGGCTTCTCTCCCCGAGTTGAATGCACACATCATAAAGAGGTTTCTGAGAATGCTTCTGCCTGGTTTATAAGTGAAGATATTTCCTTTTCCACAATAGGCCTCAATGTGCTCCAAATGAACACTTGCAGATTCTACAAAAAGAGTGTTTCAAAACTGCTCTTTCAAAAGAAGTGTTCAACTCTGTGAGTTGGATTCATACTACACAAAGCAGTTTCACAGAACGCTTCTGTTTAGTTTTTATGGGAAGATATTCCCGTTTCCAACGAAGGCCTGAAAGGCTCCAAATATCCACTTGCAGATGCTGCAAAAAGACTCTTTCCAAACTGCTCCTTGAAAAGGAAGGTTCAACTCTGTGAGGTGAAGGCACACATCATAAAGAAGTTTCAAAGAATGCTTCTGTCTAGGTTTTATGTGAAGATATTTCCTTTTCCACCGTAGGCCTCAAAGCGCTCCAAATGAACACTTGCAGATTCTACAAAAAGAGTGTTTCAAAACTGCTCTTTCAAAAGAAGTGTTCAACTCTGTGAGTTGGATTCATACTACACAAAGCAGTTTCACAGAACGCTTCTGTTTAGTTTTTATGGGAATATATTCCCGTTTCCAACGAAGGCCTGAAAGGGCTCCAAATATCCACTTGCAGATGCTGCAAAAAGACTCTTTCCAAACTGCTCCATGAAAAGGAAGGTTCAACTCTATGAGTTGAATGCACACATCATAAAGAATTTTCAAAGAATGCTTCTGCCTAGGTTTTATGTGAAGATATTTCCTTTTCCACCATAGGCCTCAAAGTGCTCCAAATGAACACTTGCAGATTCTACAAAAAGAGTGTTTCAAAACTGCTCTTTCAAAAGAAGTGTTCAACTCTGTGAGTTGGATTCATACTACACAAAGCAGTTTCACAGAACGCTTCTGTTTAATTTTTATGGGAAGAAATTCCCGTTTCCAACGAAGGCCTGAAAGGGCTCCAAATATCCACTTGCAGATGCTGCAAAAAGACTCTTTCCAAACTGCTCCATGAAAAGGAAGGTTCAACTCTGTGTGTTGAATGCACACATCATAAAGAAGTTTCAAAGAATGCTTCTGTCTAGGTTTTATGTGAAGATATTTCCTTTTCCACCATAGGCCTCAAAGTGCTCCAAATGAACACTTGCAGATTCTACAAAAAGAGTGTTTCAAACTGCTCTTTCAAAAGAAGTGTTCAACTCTGTGAGTTGGATTCATACTACACAAAGCAGTTTCACAGAACGCTTCTGTTTAGTTTTTATGGGAAGATATTCCCGTTTCCAACGAAGGCCTGACAGGGCTCCAAATATCCACTTGCAGATGCTGCAAAAAGACTCTTTCCAAACTGCTACATGAAAAGGAAGGTTCAACTCTGTGAGTTGAATGCACACATCATAAAGAAGTTTCAAAGAATGCTTCTGTCTAGGTTTTATGTGAAGATATTTCCTTTTCCACCATAGGCCTCAAAGTGCTCCAAATGAACACTTGCAGATTCTACAAAAAGAGTGTTTCAAAACTGCTCTTTCAAAAGAAGTGTTCAACTCTGTGAGTTGGATTCATACTACACAAAGCAGTTTCACAGAACGCTTCTGTTTAGTTTTTATGGGAAGATATTCCCGTTTCCAACGAAGGCCTGAAAGGGCTCCAAATATCCACTTCCAGATGCTGCAAAAACAGAGTTTCAAAACTGCTCTATCAAAAGGAAGGCTTCTCTCCCCGAGTTGAATGCGCACATCATAAAGAGGTTTCTGAGAATGCTTCTGCCTGGTTTATAAGTGAAGATATTTCCTTTTCCACAATAGGCGTCAATGTGCTCCAAATGAATACTTGCAGATTCTACAAAAAGTGTGTTTCAAAACTGCTCTTTCAAAAGAAGTGTTCAACTCTGTGAGTTGGATTCATACTACACAAAGCAGTTTCACAGAACGCTTCTGTTTAGTTTTTATGGGAAGATATTCCCGTTTCCAACGAAGGCCTGAAAGGGCTCCAAATATCCACTTGCAGATGCTGCAAAAAGACTCTTTCCAAACTGCTCCGTGAAAAGGAAGGTTCAACTCTGTGAGGTGAAGGCACACATCATAAAGAAGTTTCAAAGAATGCTTCTGTCTAGGTTTTATGTGAAGATATTTCCTTTTCCACCGTAGGCCTCAAAGCGCTCCAAATGAACACTTGCAGATTCTACAAAAAGAGTGTTTCAAAACTGCTCTTTCTAAAGAAGTGTTCAACTCTGTGAGTTGGATTCATACTACACAAAGCAGTTTCACAGAACGCTTCTGTTTAGTTTTTATGGGAAGATATTCCCGTTTCCAACGAAGGCCTGAAAGGGCTCCAAATATCCACTTGCAGATGCTGCAAAAAGACTCTTTCCAAACTGCTCCATGAAAAGGAAGGTTCAACTCTGTGAGTTGAATGCACACATCATAAAGAAGTTTCAAAGAATGCTTCTGTCTAGGTTTTATGTGAAGATATTTCCTTTTCCACCATAGGCCTCAAAGTGCTCCAAATGAACACTTGCAGATTCTACAAAAAGAGTGTTTCAAAACTGCTCTTTCAAAGAAGTGTTCAACTCTGTGAGTTGGATTCATACTACACAAAGCAGTTTCACAGAACGCTTCTGTTTAGTTTTTATGGGAAGATATTCCCGTTTCCAACGAAGTCCCGAAAGGGCTCCAAATATCCACTTGCAGATGCTGCAAAAAGACTCTTTCCAAACTGCTCCATGAAAAGGAAGGTTCAACTCTGTGAGTTGAATGCACACATCATAAAGAAGTTTCAAAGAATGCTTCTGTCTAGGTTTTATGTGAAGATATTTCCTTTTCCACCATAGGCCTCAAAGTGCTCCAAATGAACACTTGCAGATTCTACAAAAAGAGTGTTTCAAAACTTCTCTTTCAAAAGAAGTGTTCAACTCTGTGAGTTGGATTCATACTACACAAAGCAGTTTCACAGAACGCTTCTGTTTAGTTTTTATGGGAAGATATTCCCGTTTCCAACGAAGGCCTGAAAGGGCTCCAAATATCCACTTGCAGATGCTGCAAAAACAGAGTTTCAAAACTGCTCTATCAAAAGGAAGGCTTCTCTCCCCGAGTTGAATGCACACATCATAAAGAGGTTTCTGAGAATGCTTCTGCCTGGTTTATAAGTGAAGATATTTCCTTTTCCACAATAGGCCTCAATGTGCTCCAAATGAACACTTGCAGATTCTACAAAAAGAGTGTTTCAAAACTGCTCTTTCAAAAGAAGTGTTCAACTCTGTGAGTTGGATTCATACTACACAAAGCAGTTTCACAGAACGCTTCTGTTTAGTTTTTATGGGAAGATATTCCCGTTTCCAACGAAGGCCTGAAAGGCTCCAAATATCCACTTGCAGATGCTGCAAAAAGACTCTTTCCAAACTGCTCCTTGAAAAGGAAGGTTCAACTCTGTGAGGTGAAGGCACACATCATAAAGAAGTTTCAAAGAATGCTTCTGTCTAGGTTTTATGTGAAGATATTTCCTTTTCCACCGTAGGCCTCAAAGCGCTCCAAATGAACACTTGCAGATTCTACAAAAAGAGTGTTTCAAAACTGCTCTTTCAAAAGAAGTGTTCAACTCTGTGAGTTGGATTCATACTACACAAAGCAGTTTCACAGAACGCTTCTCTTTAGTTTTTATGGGAAGATATTCCCGTTTCCAACGAAGGCCTGAAAGGGCTCCAAATATCCACTTGCAGATTCTGCAAAAACAGAGTTTCAAAACTGCTCTATCAAAAGGAAGGCTTATCTCTCTGAGTTGAATGCACACATCATAAAGTGGTTTCTGAGAATGCTTCTGCCTGGTTGATATGTGAAGATATTTCAACTTCCACCATAGGCCTCAAATCGCTCCAAATGAACACTTGCAAATTCTACAAAAAGAGTGTTTCATAACTGCTCTAGCAAAGGAAAGGTTCAACTATGTGAGTTAAACACACACATCACAAAGTAGTTTTTGAGAATGCTTCTGTCCAGTTTTTATGGGAAGATATTCCCGTTTCTAACAAAGGCCTGAAAGAGCTCCAAATATCCACTTGCAGATGCTGCAAAAAGACTCTTTCCAAACCGCTCCATGAAAAGGAAGGTTCAACTCTGTGAGTTGAATGCACACATCATAAAGAAGTTTCAAAGAATGCTTCTGTCTAGGTTTTATGTGAAGATATTTCCTTTTCCAGCATAGGCCTCAAAGCGCTCCAAATGAACACTTGCAGATTCTACAAAAAGAGTGTTTCAAAACTACTCTTTCAAAAGAAGTGTTCAACTCTGTGAGTTGGATTCATACTACACAAAGCAGTTTCACAGAACGCTTCTGTTTAGTTTTTATGGGAAAGTATTCCCGTTTCCAACGAAGGCCTGAAAGGGCTCCAAATATCCACTTGCAGATGCTGCAAAAAGACTCTTTCCAAACTGATCCATGAAAAGGAAGGTTCAACTCTGTGAGTTGAATGCACACATCATAAAGATGTTTCAAAGAATGCTTCTGTCTAGGTTTTATGTGAAGATATTTCCTTTTCCACCATAGGCCTCAAACTGCTCCAAATGAACACTTGCAGATTCTACAAAAAGAGTTTTTCAAAACTGCTCTTTCAAAAGAAGTGTTCAACTCGGTGAGTTGGATTCATACTACACAAAGCAGTTTCACAGAACGCTTCTGTTTAGTTTTTATGGGAAGATATTCCCGTTTCCAACGAAGTCCCGAAAGGGCTCCAAATATCCACTTGCAGATGCTGCAAAAAGACTCTTTCCAAACTGCTCCATGAAAAGGAAGGTTCAACTCTGTGAGTTGAATGCACACATCATAAAGAAGTTTCAAAGAATGCTTCTGTCTAGGTTTTATGTGAAGATATTTCCTTTTCCACCATAGGCCTCAAAGTGCTCCAAATGAACACTTGCAGATTCTACAAAAAGAGTGTTTCAAAACTTCTCTTTCAAAAGAAGTGTTCAACTCTGTGAGTTGGATTCATACTACACAAAGCAGTTTCACAGAACGCTTCTGTTTAGTTTTTATGGGAAGATATTCCCGTTTCCAACGAAGGCCTGAAAGGGCTCCAAATATCCACTTGCAGATGCTGCAAAAACAGAGTTTCAAAACTGCTCTATCAAAAGGAAGGCTTCTCTCCCCGAGTTGAATGCACACATCATAAAGAGGTTTCTGAGAATGCTTCTGCCTGGTTTATAAGTGAAGATATTTCCTTTTCCACAATAGGCCTCAATGTGCTCCAAATGAACACTTGCAGATTCTACAAAAAGAGTGTTTCAAAACTGCTCTTTCAAAAGAAGTGTTCAACTCTGTGAGTTGGATTCATACTACACAAAGCAGTTTCACAGAACGCTTCTGTTTAGTTTTTATGGGAAGATATTCCCGTTTCCAACGAAGGCCTGAAAGGCTCCAAATATCCACTTGCAGATGCTGCAAAAAGACTCTTTCCAAACTGCTCCTTGAAAAGGAAGGTTCAACTCTGTGAGGTGAAGGCACACATCATAAAGAAGTTTCAAAGAATGCTTCTGTCTAGGTTTTATGTGAAGATATTTCCTTTTCCACCGTAGGCCTCAAAGCGCTCCAAATGAACACTTGCAGATTCTACAAAAAGAGTGTTTCAAAACTGCTGTTTCAAAAGAAGTGTTCAACTCTGTGAGTTGGATTCATACTACACAAAGCAGTTTCACAGAACGCTTCTGTTTAGTTTTTATGGGAAGATATTCCCGTTTCCAACGAAGGCCTGAAAGGGCTCCAAATATCCACTTGCAGATTCTGCAAAAACAGAGTTTCAAAACTGCTCTATCAAAAGGAAGGCTTATCTCTCTGAGTTGAATGCACACATCATAAAGTGGTTTCTGAGAATGCTTCTGCCTGGTTGATATGTGAAGATATTTCAACTTCCACCATAGGCCTCAAATCGCTCCAAATGAACACTTGCAAATTCTACAAAAAGAGTGTTTCATAACTGCTCTAGCAAAGGAAAGGTTCAACTATGTGAGTTAAACACACACATCACAAAGTAGTTTTTGAGAATGCTTCTGTCCAGTTTTTATGGGAAGATATTCCCGTTTCTAACAAAGGCCTGAAAGAGCTCCAAATATCCACTTGCAGATGCTGCAAAAAGACTCTTTCCAAACCGCTCCATGAAAAGGAAGGTTCAACTCTGTGAGTTGAATGCACACATCATAAAGAAGTTTCAAAGAATGCTTCTGTCTAGGTTTTATGTGAAGATATTTCCTTTTCCAGCATAGGCCTCAAAGCGCTCCAAATGAACACTTGCAGATTCTACAAAAAGAGTGTTTCAAAACTACTCTTTCAAAAGAAGTGTTCAACTCTGTGAGTTGGATTCATACTACACAAAGCAGTTTCACAGAACGCTTCTGTTTAGTTTTTATGGGAAAGTATTCCCGTTTCCAACGAAGGCCTGAAAGGGCTCCAAATATCCACTTGCAGATGCTGCAA
The DNA here is from genome assembly GCF_028885655.2 of Pongo abelii. NCBI lineage: Eukaryota > Metazoa > Chordata > Mammalia > Primates > Hominidae > Pongo > Pongo abelii. Next base: position 32,004,876 of record NC_072005.2, on the reverse strand, counting down.
AAAGACTCTTTCCAAACTGATCCATGAAAAGGAAGGTTCAACTCTGTGAGTTGAATGCACACATCATAAAGATGTTTCAAAGAATGCTTCTGTCTAGGTTTTATGTGAAGATATTTCCTTTTCCACCATAGGCCTCAAAGTGCTCCAAATGAACACTTGCAGATTCTACAAAAAGAGTGTTTCAAAACTGCTCTTTCAAAAGAAGTGTTCAACTCTGTGAGTTGGATTCATACTACACAAAGCAGTTTCACAGAACGCTTCTGTTTAGTTTTTATGGGAAGATATTCCCGTTTCCAACGAAGGCCTGAAAGGGCTCCAAATATCCACTTGCAGATGCTACAAAAACAGAGTTTCAAACCTGCTCTATCAAAAGGAAGGCTTCTCTCCCCGAGTTGAATGCACACATCATAAAGAGGTTTCTGAGAATGCTTCTGCCTGGTTTATAAGTGAAGATATTTCCTTTTCCACATTAGGCCTCAAGGTGCTCCAAATGAACACTTGCAGATTCTACAAAAAGAGTGTTTCAAAACTGCTCTTTCAAAAGAAGTGTTCAACTCTGTGAGTTGGATTCGTACTACACAAAGCAGTTTCACAGAACGCTGTCTGTTTAGTTTTTATGGGAAGATATTCCCGTTTCCAACGAAGGCCTGAAAGGCTCCAAATATCCACTTGCAGATGCTGCAAAAAGACTCTTTCCAAACTGCTCCGTGAAAAGGAAGGTTCAACTCTGTGAGGTGAAGGCACACATCATAAAGAAGTTTCAAAGAATGCTTCTGTCTAGGTTTTATGTGAAGATATTTCCTTTTCCACCGTAGGCCTCAAAGCGCTCCAAATGAACACTTGCAGATTCTACAAAAAGAGTGTTTCAAAACTGCTCTTTCTAAAGAAGTGTTCAACTCTGTGAGTTGGATTCATACTACACAAAGCAGTTTCACAGAACGCTTCTGTTTAGTTTTTATGGGAAGATATTCCCGTTTCCAACGAAGGCCTGAAAGGGCTCCAAATATCCACTTGCAGATTCTGCAAAAACAGAGTTTCAAAACTGCTCTATCAGAAGGAAGGCTTATCTCTCTGAGTTGAATGCACACATCATAAAGAGGTTTCTGAGAATGCTTCTGCCTGGTTGATATGTGAAGATATTTCAACTTCCACCATAGGCCTCAAATCGCTCCAAATGAACACTTGCAAATTCTACAAAAAGAGTGTTTCATAACTGCTCTAGGAAAGGAAAGGTTCAACTATGTGAGTTAAACACACACATCACAAAGCAGTTTTTGAGAATGCTTCTGTCCAGTTTTTATGGGAAGATATTCCCGTTTCTAACAAAGGCCTGAAAGAGCTCCAAATAACCACTTGCAGATGCTGCAAAAAGACTCTTTCCAAACCGCTCCATGAAAAGGAAGGTTCAACTCTGTGAATTGAATGCACACATCATAAAGAAGTTTCAAAGAATGCTTCTGTCTAGGTTTTATGTGAAGATATTTCCTTTTCCACCATAGGCCTCAAAGCGCTCCAAATGAACACTTGCCGATTCTACAAAAAGAGTGTTTCAAAACTGCTCTTTCAAAAGAAGTGTTCAACTCTGTGAGTTGGATTCATACTACACAAAGCAGTTTCACAGAACGCTTCTGTTTAGTTTTTATGGGAAGATATCCCCGTTTCCAACGAAGGCCTGAAAGGGCTCCAAACATCCACTTGCAGATTCTGCAAAAACAGAGTTTCAAAACTGCTCTATCAAAAGGAAGGCTTATCTCTCTGAGTTGAATGCACACATCATAAAGAGGTTTCTGAGAATGCTTCTGCCTGGTTCATATGTGAAGATATTTCCTTTTTCACCATAGGCCTCAAAGCGCTCCAAATGAACACTTGCAAATTCTACAAAAAGAGTGTTTGTTAACTGCTCTAGCAAAGGAAAGGTTCAACTATGTGAGTTAAACACACACATCACAAAGCAGTTTGTGAGAATGCTCCTGTCCAGTTTCTATGGGAAGATATTCCCGTTTCTAACAAAGGCCTGAAAGAGCTCCAAATATCCACTTGCAGATGGTGCAAAAAGACTCTTTCCAAACCTCTCCATGAAAAGGAAGGTTGAACTCTGTGAGTTGAATGCACACATCATAAAGAAGTTTCAAAGAATGCTTCTGTCTAGGTTTTATGTGAAGATATTTCCTTTTCCACCATAGACTTCAAAGCGCTCCAAATGAAAACTTGCAGATTCTACAAAAAGAGTGTTTCAAAACTGCTCTTTCAAAAGAAGTGTTCAACTCTGTGAGTTGGATTCATACTACACAAAGCAGTTTCACAGAACGCTTCTGTTTAGTTTTTATGGGAAGATATTGCCGTTTCCAACGAAGGCCTGAAAGGGCTCCAAATATCCACTTGCAGATGCTACAAAAAGACTCTTTCCAAACTACTTCATGAAAAGGAAGGTTCAACTCTGTGAGTTGAAGGCACACATCATAAAGAAGTTTCAAAGAATGCTTCTGTCTAGGTTTTATGTGAAGATATTTCCTTTTCCACCATAGGCCTCAAAGCGCTCCAAATGAACACTTGCAGATTCTACAAAAAGAGTGTTTCAAAACTGCTCTTTCAAAAGAAGTGTTCAACTCTGTGAGTTGGATTCATACTACACAAAGCAGTTTCACAGAACGCTTCTGTTTAGTTTTTATGGGAAGATATTCCCGTTTCCAACGAAGGCCTGAAAGGGCTCCAAACATCCACTTGCAGATTCTGCAAAAACAGAGTTTCAAAACTGCTCTATCAAAAGGAAGGCTTATCTCTCTGAGTTGAATGCACACATCATAAAGAGGTTTCTGAGAATGCTTCTGCCTGGTTCATATGTGAAGATATTTCCTTTTTCACCATAGGCCTCAAAGCGCTCCAAATGAACACTTGCAAATTCTACAAAAAGAGTGTTTCATAACTGCTCTAGCAAAGGAAAGGTTCAACTATGTGAGTTAAACACACACATCACAAAGCAGTTTGTGAGAATGCTCCTGTCCAGTTTCTATGTGAAGATATTCCCGTTTCTAACAAAGGCCTGTAAGAGCTCCAAATATCCACTTGCAGATGCTGCAAAAAGACTCTTTCCAAACCTCTCTATGAAAAGGAAGGTTGAACTCTGTGAGTTGAATGCACACATCATAAAGAAGTTTCAAAGAATGCTTCTGTCTAGGTTTCATGTGAAGATATTTCCTTTTCCACCATAGACCTCAAAGCGCTCCAAATGAAAACTTGCAGATTCTACAAAAAGAGTGTTTCAAAACTGCTCTTTCAAAAGAAGTGTTCAACTCTGTGAGTTGGATTCATACTACACAAAGCAGTTTCACAGAACGCTTCTGTTTAATTTTTATGGGAAGAAATTCCCGTTTCCAACGAAGGCCTGAAAGGGCTCCAAATATCCACTTGCAGATGCTGCAAAAAGACTCTTTCCAAACTGCTCCATGAAAAGGAAGGTTCAACTCTGTGTGTTGAATGCACACATCATAAAGAAGTTTCAAAGAATGCTTCTGTCTAGGTTTTATGTGAAGATATTTCCTTTTCCACCATAGGCCTCAAAGTGCTCCAAATGAACACTTACAGATTCTACAAAAAGAGTGTTTCAAAACTGCTCTTTCAAAAGAAGTGTTCAACTCTGTGAGTTGGATTCATACTACACAAAGCAGTTTCACAGAACGCTTCTGTTTAGCTTTTATGGGAAGATATTCCCGTTTCCAACGAAGGCCCGAAAGGGCTCCAAATATCCACTTGCAGATGCTGCAAAAAGACTCTTTCCAAACTGCTCCATGAAAAGGAAGGTTCAACTCTGTGAGGTGAATGCACACATCATAAAGAAGTTTCAAAGAATGCTTCTGTCTAGGTTTTATGTGAAGATATTTCCTTTTCCACCATAGGCCTCAAAGTGCTCCAAATGAACACTTGCAGATTCTACAAAAAGAGTGTTTCAAAACTGCTCTTTCAAAAGAAGTGTTCAACTCTGTGAGTTGGATTCATACTACACAAAGCAGTTTCACAGAACGCTTCTGTTTAGTTTTTATGGGAAGATATTCCCGTTTCCAACGAAGGCCTGAAAGGGCTCCAAATATCCACTTGCAGATTCTGCAAAAACAGAGTTTCAAAACTGCTCTATCAAAAGGAAGGCTTATCTCTCTGAGTTGAATGCACACATCATAAAGTGGTTTCTGAGAATGCTTCTGCCTGGTTGATATGTGAAGATATTTCAACTTCCACCATAGGCCTCAAATCGCTCCAAATGAACACTTGCAAATTCTACAAAAAGAGTGTTTCATAACTGCTCTAGCAAAGGAAAGGTTCAACTATGTGAGTTAAACACACACATCACAAAGTAGTTTTTGAGAATGCTTCTGTCCAGTTTTTATGGGAGGATATTCCCGTTTCTAACAAAGGCCTGAAAGAGCTCCAAATATCCACTTGCAGATGCTGCAAAAAGACTCTTTCCAAACCGCTCCATGAAAAGGAAGGTTCAACTCTGTGAGTTGAATGCACACATCATAAAGAAGTTTCAAAGAATGCTTCTGTCTAGGTTTTATGTGAAGATATTTCCTTTTCCAGCATAGGCCTCAAAGCGCTCCAAATGAACACTTGCAGATTCTACAAAAAGAGTGTTTCAAAACTACTCTTTCAAAAGAAGTGTTCAACTCTGTGAGTTGGATTCATACTACACAAAGCAGTTTCACAGAGCGCTTCTGTTTAGTTTTTATGGGAAGATATTCCCGTTTCCAAAGAAGGCCTGAAAGGGCTCCAAATATCCACTTGCAGATTCTGCAAAAAGACTCTTTCCAAACTGATCCATGAAAAGGAAGGTTCAACTCTGTGAGTTGAATGCACACATCATAAAGAAGTTTCAAAGAATGCTTCTGTCTAGGTTTTATGTGAAGATATTTCCTTTTCCACCATAGGCCTCAAAGTGCTCCAAATGAACACTTGCAGATTCTACAAAAAGAGTGTTTCAAAACTGCTCTTTCAAAAGAAGTGTTCAATTCTGTGAGTTGGATTCATACTACACAAAGCAGTTTCACAGAACGCTTCTGTTTAGTTTTTATGGGAAGATATTCCCGTTTCCAACGAAGGCCTGAAAGGGCTCCAAATATCCACTTGCAGATGCTGCAAAAACAGAGTTTCAAACCTGCTCTATCAAAAGGAAGGCTTCTCTCCCCGAGTTGAATGCACACATCATAAAGAGGTTTCTGAGAATGCTTCTGCCTGGTTCATATGTGAAGATATTTCCTTTTTCACCATAGGCCTCAATGTGCTCCAAATGAACACTTGCAAATTCTACAAAAAGAGTGTTTCATAACTGCTCTAGCAAAGGAAAGGTTCAACTATGTGAGTTAAACACACACATCACAAAGCAGTTTGTGAGAATGCTCCTGTCCAGTTTCTATGTGAAGATATTCCCGTTTCTAACAAAGGCCTGTAAGAGCTCCAAATATCCACTTGCAGATGCTGCAAAAAGACTCTTTCCAAACCTCTCTATGAAAAGGAAGGTTGAACTCTGTGAGTTGAATGCACACATCATAAAGAAGTTTCAAAGAATGCTTCTGTCTAGGTTTCATGTGAAGATATTTCCTTTCCCACCATAGACCTCAAAGCGCTCCAAATGAAAACTTGCAGATACTACAAAAAGAGTGTTTCAAAACTGCTCTTTCAAAAGAAGTGTTCAACTCTGTGAGTTGGATTCATACTACACAAAGCAGTTTCACAGAACGCTTCTGTTTAGTTTTTATGGGAATATATTCCCGTTTCCAACGAAGGCCTGAAAGGGCTCCAAATATCCACTTGCAGATGCTGCAAAAAGACTCTTTCCAAACTGCTCCATGAAAAGGAAGGTTCAACTCTATGAGTTGAATGCACACATCATAAAGAATTTTCAAAGAATGCTTCTGCCTAGGTTTTATGTGAAGATATTTCCTTTTCCACCATAGGCCTCAAAGTGCTCCAAATGAACACTTGCAGATTCTACAAAAAGAGTGTTTCAAAACTGCTCTTTCAAAAGAAGTGTTCAACTATGTGAGTTGGATTCATACTACACAAAGCAGTTTCACAGAACGCTTCTGTTTAATTTTTATGGGAAGATATTCCCGTTTCCAACGAAGGCCTGAAAGGGCTCCAAATATCCACTTGCAGATGCTGCAAAAAGACTCTTTCCAAACTGCTCCATGAAAAGGAAGGTTCAACTCTGTGTGTTGAATGCACACATCATAAAGAAGTTTCAAAGAATGCTTCTGTCTAGGTTTTATGTGAAGATATTTCCTTTTCCACCATAGGCCTCAAAGTGCTCCAAATGAACACTTGCAGATTCTACAAAAAGAGTGTTTCAAACTGCTCTTTCAAAAGAAGTGTTCAACTCTGTGAGTTGGATTCATACTACACAAAGCAGTTTCACAGAACGCTTCTGTTTAGTTTTTATGGGAAGATATTCCCGTTTCCAACGAAGGCCTGAAAGGGCTCCAAATATCCACTTGCAGATGCTGCGAAAAGACTCTTTCCAAACTGCTACATGAAAAGGAAGGTTCAACTCTGTGAGTTGAATGCACACATCATAAAGAAGTTTCAAAGAATGCTTCTGTCTAGGTTTTATGTGAAGATATTTCCTTTTCCACCATAGGCCTCAAAGTGCTCCAAATGAACACTTGCAGATTCTACAAAAAGAGTGTTTCAAAACTGCTCTTTCAAAAGAAGTGTTCAACTCTGTGAGTTGGATTCATACTACACAAAGCAGTTTCACAGAACGCTTCTGTTTAGTTTTTATGGGAAGATATTCCCGTTTCCAACGAAGGCCTGAAAGGGCTCCAAATATCCACTTGCAGATGCTGCAAAAACAGAGTTTCAAAACTGCTCTATCAAAAGGAAGGCTTCTCTCCCCGAGTTGAATGCACACATCATAAAGAGGTTTCTGAGAATGCTTCTGCCTGGTTTATAAGTGAAGATATTTCCTTTTCCACAATAGGCGTCAATGTGCTCCAAATGAATACTTGCAGATTCTACAAAAAGTGTGTTTCAAAACTGCTCTTTCAAAAGAAGTGTTCAACTCTGTGAGTTGGATTCATACTACACAAAGCAGTTTCACAGAACGCTTCTGTTTAGTTTTTATGGGAAGATATTCCCGTTTCCAACGAAGGCCTGAAAGGGCTCCAAATATCCACTTGCAGATGCTGCAAAAAGACTCTTTCCAAACTGCTCCGTGAAAAGGAAGGTTCAACTCTGTGAGGTGAAGGCACACATCATAAAGAAGTTTCAAAGAATGCTTCTGTCTAGGTTTTATGTGAAGATATTTCCTTTTCCACCGTAGGCCTCAAAGCGCTCCAAATGAACACTTGCAGATTCTACAAAAAGAGTGTTTCAAAACTGCTCTTTCTAAAGAAGTGTTCAACTCTGTGAGTTGGATTCATACTACACAAAGCAGTTTCACAGAACGCTTCTGTTTAGTTTTTATGGGAAGATATTCCCGTTTCCAACGAAGGCCTGAAAGGGCTCCAAATATCCACTTGCAGATGCTGCAAAAAGACTCTTTCCAAACTGCTCCATGAAAAGGAAGGTTCAACTCTGTGAGTTGAATGCACACATCATAAAGAAGTTTCAAAGAATGCTTCTGTCTAGGTTTTATGTGAAGATATTTCCTTTTCCACCATAGGCCTCAAAGTGCTCCAAATGAACACTTGCAGATTCTACAAAAAGAGTGTTTCAAAACTGCTCTTTCAAAGAAGTGTTCAACTCTGTGAGTTGGATTCATACTACACAAAGCAGTTTCACAGAACGCTTCTGTTTAGTTTTTATGGGAAGATATTCCCGTTTCCAACGAAGTCCCGAAAGGGCTCCAAATATCCACTTGCAGATGCTGCAAAAAGACTCTTTCCAAACTGCTCCATGAAAAGGAAGGTTCAACTCTGTGAGTTGAATGCACACATCATAAAGAAGTTTCAAAGAATGCTTCTGTCTAGGTTTTATGTGAAGATATTTCCTTTTCCACCATAGGCCTCAAAGTGCTCCAAATGAACACTTGCAGATTCTACAAAAAGAGTGTTTCAAAACTTCTCTTTCAAAAGAAGTGTTCAACTCTGTGAGTTGGATTCATACTACACAAAGCAGTTTCACAGAACGCTTCTGTTTAGTTTTTATGGGAAGATATTCCCGTTTCCAACGAAGGCCTGAAAGGGCTCCAAATATCCACTTGCAGATGCTGCAAAAACAGAGTTTCAAAACTGCTCTATCAAAAGGAAGGCTTCTCTCCCCGAGTTGAATGCACACATCATAAAGAGGTTTCTGAGAATGCTTCTGCCTGGTTTATAAGTGAAGATATTTCCTTTTCCACAATAGGCCTCAATGTGCTCCAAATGAACACTTGCAGATTCTACAAAAAGAGTGTTTCAAAACTGCTCTTTCAAAAGAAGTGTTCAACTCTGTGAGTTGGATTCATACTACACAAAGCAGTTTCACAGAACGCTTCTGTTTAGTTTTTATGGGAAGATATTCCCGTTTCCAACGAAGGCCTGAAAGGCTCCAAATATCCACTTGCAGATGCTGCAAAAAGACTCTTTCCAAACTGCTCCTTGAAAAGGAAGGTTCAACTCTGTGAGGTGAAGGCACACATCATAAAGAAGTTTCAAAGAATGCTTCTGTCTAGGTTTTATGTGAAGATATTTCCTTTTCCACCGTAGGCCTCAAAGCGCTCCAAATGAACACTTGCAGATTCTACAAAAAGAGTGTTTCAAAACTGCTCTTTCAAAAGAAGTGTTCAACTCTGTGAGTTGGATTCATACTACACAAAGCAGTTTCACAGAACGCTTCTGTTTAGTTTTTATGGGAAGATATTCCCGTTTCCAACGAAGGCCTGAAAGGGCTCCAAATATCCACTTGCAGATTCTGCAAAAACAGAGTTTCAAAACTGCTCTATCAAAAGGAAGGCTTATCTCTCTGAGTTGAATGCACACATCATAAAGTGGTTTCTGAGAATGCTTCTGCCTGGTTGATATGTGAAGATATTTCAACTTCCACCATAGGCCTCAAATCGCTCCAAATGAACACTTGCAAATTCTACAAAAAGAGTGTTTCATAACTGCTCTAGCAAAGGAAAAGTTCAACTATGTGAGTTAAACACACACATCACAAAGTAGTTTTTGAGAATGCTTCTGTCCAGTTTTTATGGGAAGATATTCCCGTTTCTAACAAAGGCCTGAAAGAGCTCCAAATATCCACTTGCAGATGCTGCAAAAAGACTCTTTCCAAACCGCTCCATGAAAAGGAAGGTTCAACTCTGTGAGTTGAATGCACACATCATAAAGAAGTTTCAAAGAATGCTTCTGTCTAGGTTTTATGTGAAGATATTTCCTTTTCCAGCATAGGCCTCAAAGCGCTCCAAATGAACACTTGCAGATTCTACAAAAAGAGTGTTTCAAAACTACTCTTTCAAAAGAAGTGTTCAACTCTGTGAGTTGGATTCATACTACACAAAGCAGTTTCACAGAACGCTTCTGTTTAGTTTTTATGGGAAAGTATTCCCGTTTCCAACGAAGGCCTGAAAGGGCTCCAAATATCCACTTGCAGATGCTGCAAAAAGACTCTTTCCAAACTGATCCATGAAAAGGAAGGTTCAACTCTGTGTGTTGAATGCACACATCATAAAGAAGTTTCAAAGAATGCTTCTGTCTAGGTTTTATGTGAAGATATTTCCTTTTCCACCATAGGCCTCAAAGTGCTCCAAATGAACACTTGCAGATTCTACAAAAAGAGTGTTTCAAAACTGCTCTTTCAAAAGAAGTGTTCAACTCTGTGAGTTGGATTCATACTACACAAAGCAGTTTCACAGAACGCTTCTGTTTAGCTTTTATGGGAAGATATTCCCGTTTCCAACGAAGGCCCGAAAGGGCTCCAAATATCCACTTGCAGATGCTGCAAAAAGACTCTTTCCAAACTGCTCCATGAAAAGGAAGGTTCAACTCTGTGAGGTGAATGCACACATCATAAAGAAGTTTCAAAGAATGCTTCTGTCTAGGTTTTATGTGAAGATATTTCCTTTTCCACCATAGGCCTCAAAGTGCTCCAAATGAACACTTGCAGATTCTACAAAAAGAGTGTTTCAAAACTGCTCTTTCAAAAGAAGTGTTCAACTCTGTGAGTTGGATTCATACTACACAAAGCAGTTTCACAGAACGCTTCTGTTTAGTTTTTATGGGAAGATATTCCCGTTTCCAACGAAGGCCTGAAAGGGCTCCAAATATCCACTTGCAGATGCTGCAAAAACAGAGTTTCAAAACTGCTCTATCAAAAGGAAGGCTTCTCTCCCCGAGTTGAATGCACACATCATAAAGAGGTTTCTGAGAATGCTTCTGCCTGGTTTATAAGTGAAGATATTTCCTTTTCCACAATAGGCCTCAATGTGCTCCAAATGAACACTTGCAGATTCTACAAAAAGAGTGTTTCAAAACTGCTCTTTCAAAAGAAGTGTTCAACTCTGTGAGTTGGATTCATACTACACAAAGCAGTTTCACAGAACACTTCTGTTTAGTTTTTATGGGAAGATATTCCCGTTTCCAACGAAGGCCTGAAAGGCTCCAAATATCCACTTGCAGATGCTGCAAAAAGACTCTTTCCACACTGCTCCTTGAAAAGGAAGGTTCAACTCTGTGAGGTGAAGGCACACATCATAAAGAAGTTTCAAAGAATTCTTCTGTCTAGGTTTTATGTGAAGATATTTCCTTTTCCACCGTAGGCCTCAAAGCGCTCCAAATGAACACTTGCAGATTCTACAAAAAGAGTGTTTCAAAACTGCTCTTTCAAAAGAAGTGTTCAACTCTGTGAGTTGGATTCATACTACACAAAGCAGTTTCACAGAACGCTTCTGTTTAGTTTTTATGGGAAGATATTCCCGTTTCCAACGAAGGCCTGAAAGGGCTCCAAATATCCACTTGCAGATTCTGCAAAAACAGAGTTTCAAAACTGCTCTATCAAAAGGAAGGCTTATCTCTCTGAGTTGAATGCACACATCATAAAGTGGTTTCTGAGAATGCTTCTGCCTGGCTGATATGTGAAGATATTTCAACTTCCACCATAGGCCTCAAATCGCTCCAAATGAACACTTGCAAATTCTACAAAAAGAGTGTTTCATAACTGCTCTAGCAAAGGAAAGGTTCAACTATGTGAGTTAAACACACACATCACAAAGTAGTTTTTGAGAATGCTTCTGTCCAGTTTTTATGGGAAGATATTCCCGTTTCTAACAAAGGCCTGAAAGAGCTCCAAATATCCACTTGCAGATGCTGCAAAAAGACTCTTTCCAAACCGCTCCATGAAAAGGAAGGTTCAACTCTGTGAGTTGAATGCACACATCATAAAGAAGTTTCAAAGAATGCTTCTGTCTAGGTTTTATGTGAAGATATTTCCTTTTCCAGCGTAGGCCTCAAAGCGCTCCAAATGAACACTTGCAGATTCTACAAAAAGAGTGTTTCAAAACTACTCTTTCAAAAGAAGTGTTCAACTCTGTGAGTTGGATTCATACTACACAAAGCAGTTTCACAGAACGCTTCTGTTTAGTTTTTATGGGAAGATATTCCCGTTTCCAAAGAAGGCCTGAAAGGGCTCCAAATATCCACTTGCAGATGCTGCAAAAAGACTCTTTCCAAACTGATCCATGAAAAGGAAGGTTCAACTCTGTGAGTTGAATGCACACATCATAAAGAAGTTTCAAAGAATGCTTCTGTCTAGGTTTTATGTGAAGATATTTCCTTTTCCACCATAGGCCTCAAAGTGCTCCAAATGAACACTTGCAGATTCTACAAAAAGAGTGTTTCAAAACTGCTCTTTCAAAAGAAGTGTTCAATTCTGTGAGTTGGATTCATACTACACAAAGCAGTTTCACAGAACGCTTCTGTTTAGTTTTTATGGGAAGATATTCCCGTTGCCAACGAAGGCCTGAAAGGGCTCCAAATATCCACTTGCAGATGCTGCAAAAACAGAGTTTCAAACCTGCTCTATCAAAAGGAAGGCTTCTCTCCCCGAGTTGAATGCACACATCATAAAGAGGTTTCTGAGAATGCTTCTGCCTGGTTTATAAGTGAAGATATTTCCTTTTCCAAAATAGGCCTCAAGGTGCTCCAAATGAACACTTGCAGATTCTACAAAAAGAGTGTTTCAAAACTGCTCTTTCAAAAGAAGTGTTCAACTCTGTGAGTTGGATTCATACTACACAAAGCAGTTTCACAGAACGCTTCTGTTTAGTTTTTATGGGAAGATATTCCCGTTTCCAACGAAGGCCTGAAAGGCTCCAAATATCCACTTGCAGATGCTGCAAAAAGACTCTTTCCAAACTGCTCCGTGAAAAGGAAGGTTCAACTCTGTGAGGTGAAGGCACACATCATAAAGAAGTTTCAAAGAATGCTTCTGTCTAGGTTTTATGTGAAGATATTTCCTTTTCCACCGTAGGCCTCAAAGCGCTCCAAATGAACACTTGCAGATTCTACAAAAAGAGTGTTTCAAAACTGCTTTTTCTAAAGAAGTGTTCAACTCTGTGAGTTGGATTCATACTACACAAAGCAGTTTCACAGAACGCTTCTGTTTAGTTTTTATGGGAAGATATTCCCGTTTCCAACGAAGGCCTGAAAGGGCTCCAAATATCCACTTGCAGATTCTGCAAAAACAGAGTTTCAAAACTGCTCTATCAAAAGGAAGGCTTATCTCTCTGAGTTGAATGAACACATCATAAAGAGGTTTCTGAGAATGCTTCTGCCTGGTTGATATGTGAAGATATTTCAACTTCCACCATAGGCCTCAAATCGCTCCAAACGAACACTTGCAAATTCTACAAAAAGAGTGTTTCATAACTGCTCTAGCAAAGGAAACGTTCAACTATGTGAGTTAAACACACACATCACAAAGCAGTTTTTGAGAATGCTTCTGTCCAGTTTTTATGGGAAGATATTCCCGTTTCTAACAAAGGCCTGAAAGAGCTCCAAATAACCACTTGCAGATGCTGCAAAAAGACTCTTTCCAAACCGCTCCATGAAAAGGAAGGTTCAACTCTGTGAATTGAATGCACACATCATAAAGAAGTTTCAAAGAATGCTTCTGTCTAGGTTTTATGTGAAGATATTTCCTTTTCCACCATAGGCCTCAAAGCGCTCCAAATGAACACTTGCCGATTCTACAAAAAGAGTGTTTCAAAACTGCTCTTTCAAAAGAAGTGTTCAACTCTGTGAGTTGGATTCATACTACACAAAGCAGTTTCACAGAACGCTTCTGTTTAGTTTTTATGGGAAGATATCCCTGTTTCCAACGAAGGCCTGAAAGGGCTCCAAACATCCACTTGCAGATTCTGCAAAAACAGAGTTTCAAAACTGCTCTATCAAAAGGAAGGCTTATCTCTCTGAGTTGAATGCACACATCATAAAGAGGTTTCTGAGAATGCTTCTGCCTGGTTCATATGTGAAGATATTTCCTTTTTCACCATAGGCCTCAAAGCGCTCCAAATGAACACTTGCAAATTCTACAAAAAGAGTGTTTGTTAACTGCTCTAGCAAAGGAAAGGTTCAACTATGTGAGTTAAACACACACATCACAAAGCAGTTTGTGAGAATGCTCCTGTCCAGTTTCTATGGGAAGATATTCCCGTTTCTAACAAAGGCCTGAAAGAGCTCCAAATATCCACTTGCAGATGGTGCAAAAAGACTCTTTCCAAACCTCTCCATGAAAAGGAAGGTTGAACTCTGTGAGTTGAATGCACACATCATAAAGAAGTTTCAAAGAATGCTTCTGTCTAGGTTTTATGTGAAGATATTTCCTTTTCCACCATAGACTTCAAAGCGCTCCAAATGAAAACTTGCAGATTCTACAAAAAGAGTGTTTCAAAACTGCTCTTTCAAAAGAAGTGTTCAACTCTGTGAGTTGGATTCATACTACACAAAGCAGTTTCACAGAACGCTTCTGTTTAGTTTTTATGGGAAGATATTGCCGTTTCCAACGAAGGCCTGAAAGGGCTCCAAATATCCACTTGCAGATGCTACAAAAAGACTCTTTCCAAACTACTTCATGAAAAGGAAGGTTCAACTCTGTGAGTTGAAGGCACACATCATAAAGAAGTTTCAAAGAATGCTTCTGTCTAGGTTTTATGTGAAGATATTTCCTTTTCCACCATAGGCCTCAAAGCGCTCCAAATGAACACTTGCAGATTCTACAAAAAGAGTGTTTCAAAACTGCTCTTTCAAAAGAAGTGTTCAACTCTGTGAGTTGGATTCAGACTACACAAAGCAGTTTCACAGAACGCTTCTGTTTAGTTTTTATGGGAAGATATTCCCGTTTCCAACGAAGGCCTGAAAGGGCTCCAAACATCCACTTGCAGATTCTGCAAAAACAGAGTTTCAAAACTGCTCTATCAAAAGGAAGGCTTATCTCTCTGAGTTGAATGCACACATCATAAAGAGGTTTCTGAGAATGCTTCTGCCTGGTTCATATGTGAAGATATTTCCTTTTTCACCATAGGCCTCAAAGCGCTCCAAATGAACACTTGCAAATTCTACAAAAAGAGTGTTTCATAACTGCTCCAGCAAAGGAAAGGTTCAACTATGTGAGTTAAACACACACATCACAAAGCAGTTTGTGAGAATGCTCCTGTCCAGTTTCTATGTGAAGATATTCCCGTTTCTAACAAAGGCCTGTAAGAGCTCCAAATATCCACTTGCAGATGCTACAAAAAGACTCTTTCCAAACCTCTCTATGAAAAGGAAGGTTGAACTCTGTGAGTTGAATGCACACATCATAAAGAAGTTTCAAAGAATGCTTCTGTCTAGGTTTCATGTGAAGATATTTCCTTTTCCACCATAGACCTCAAAGCGCTCCAAATGAAAACTTGCAGATTCTACAAAAAGAGTGTTTCAAAACTGCTCTTTCAAAAGAAGTGTTCAACTCTGTGAATTGGATTCATACTACACAAAGCAGTTTCACAGAACGCTTCTGTTTAATTTTTATGGGAAGAAATTCCCGTTTCCAACGAAGGCCTGAAAGGGCTCCAAATATCCACTTGCAGATGCTGCAAAAAGACTCTTTCCAAACTGCTCCATGAAAAGGAAGGTTCAACTCTGTGTGTTGAATGCACACATCATAAAGAAGTTTCAAAGAATGCTTCTGTCTAGGTTTTATGTGAAGATATTTCCTTTTCCACCATAGGCCTCAAAGTGCTCCAAATGAACACTTGCAGATTCTACAAAAAGAGTGTTTCAAAACTGCTCTTTCAAAAGAAGTGTTCAACTCTGTGAGTTGGATTCATACTACACAAAGCAGTTTCACAGAACGCTTCTGTTTAGCTTTTATGGGAAGATATTCCCGTTTCCAACGAAGGCCCGAAAGGGCTCCAAATATCCACTTGCAGATGCTGCAAAAAGACTCTTTCCAAACTGCTCCATGAAAAGGAAGGTTCAACTCTGTGAGGTGAATGCACACATCATAAAGAAGTTTCAAAGAATGCTTCTGTCTAGGTTTTATGTGAAGATATTTCCTTTTCCACCATAGGCCTCAAAGTGCTCCAAATGAACACTTGCAGATTCTACAAAAAGAGTGTTTCAAAACTGCTCTTTCAAAAGAAGTGTTCAACTCTGTGAGTTGGATTCATACTACACAAAGCAGTTTCACAGAACGCTTCTGTTTAGTTTTTATGGGAAGATATTCCCGTTTCCAACGAAGGCCTGAAAGGGCTCCAAATATCCACTTGCAGATGCTGCAAAAACAGAGTTTCAAAACTGCTCTATCAAAAGGAAGGCTTCTCTCCCCGAGTTGAATGCACACATCATAAAGAGGTTTCTGAGAATGCTTCTGCCTGGTTTATAAGTGAAGATATTTCCTTTTCCACAATAGGCCTCAATGTGCTCCAAATGAACACTTGCAGATTCTACAAAAAGAGTGTTTCAAAACTGCTCTTTCAAAAGAAGTGTTCAACTCTGTGAGTTGGATTCATACTACACAAAGCAGTTTCACAGAACACTTCTGTTTAGTTTTTATGGGAAGATATTCCCGTTTCCAACGAAGGCCTGAAAGGCTCCAAATATCCACTTGCAGATGCTGCAAAAAGACTCTTTCCACACTGCTCCTTGAAAAGGAAGGTTCAACTCTGTGAGGTGAAGGCACACATCATAAAGAAGTTTCAAAGAATTCTTCTGTCTAGGTTTTATGTGAAGATATTTCCTTTTCCACCGTAGGCCTCAAAGCGCTCCAAATGAACACTTGCAGATTCTACAAAAAGAGTGTTTCAAAACTGCTCTTTCAAAAGAAGTGTTCAACTCTGTGAGTTGGATTCATACTACACAAAGCAGTTTCACAGAACGCTTCTGTTTAGTTTTTATGGGAAGATATTCCCGTTTCCAACGAAGGCCTGAAAGGGCTCCAAATATCCACTTGCAGATTCTGCAAAAACAGAGTTTCAAAACTGCTCTATCAAAAGGAAGGCTTATCTCTCTGAGTTGAATGAACACATCATAAAGAGGTTTCTGAGAATGCTTCTGCCTGGTTGATATGTGAAGATATTTCAACTTCCACCATAGGCCTCAAATCGCTCCAAATGAACACTTGCAAATTCTACAAAAAGAGTGTTTCATAACTGCTCTAGCAAAGGAAACGTTCAACTATGTGAGTTAAACACACACATCACAAAGCAGTTTGTGAGAATGCTCCTGTCCAGGTTCTATGGGAAGATATTCCCGTTTCTAACAAAGGCCTGAAAGAGCTCCAAATATCCAATTGCAGATGCTGCAAAAAGACTCTTTCCAAACCGCTCCATGAAAAGGAAGGTTGAACTCTGTGAGTTGAATGCACACATCATAAAGAAGTTTCAAAGAATGCTTCTGTCTAGGTTTTATGTGAAGATGTTTCCTTTTCCACCATAGACCTCAAAGCGCTCCAAATGAATACTTGCAGATTCTACTAAAAGAGTGTTTCAAAACTGCTCTTTCAAAAGAAGTGTTCAACTCTGTGACTTGGATTCATACTACACAAAGCAGTTTCACAGAACGCTTCTGTTTAGTTTTTATGGGAAGATATTCCCGTTTCCAACGAAGGCCTGAAAGGGCTCCAAATATCCACTTGCAGATGCTGCAAAAACAGAGTTTCAAAACTGCTCTATCAAAAGGAAGGCTTCTCTCTCCGAGTTGAATGCAGACATCATAAAGAGGTTTCTGAGAATGCTTCTGCCTGGTTTAAGTGAAGATATTTCCTTTTCCACCATAGGCCTCAAAGCGCTCCAAACGAACACTTGCAGATTCTACAAAAAGAGTGTTTCCAAACTGCTCTTTCAAAACAAGTGTTCAACTCTGTGTGTTGGATTCATACTACACAAAGCAGTTTCACAGAACGCTTCTGTTTAGTTTTTATGGGAAGGTATTCCCGTTTCCAACGAAGGCCTGAAAGGGCTCAAAATATCCACTTGCAGATGCTGCAACAAGACTCTTTCCAAACTGCTCCATGAAAAGGAAGGTTCAACTCTGTGAGTTGAAGGAACACATCATAAAGAAGTTTCAAAGAATGCTTCTGTCTAGGTTTTATGTGAAGATATTTCCTTTTCCACCATAGGCCTCAAAGTGCTCCAAATGAACACTTGCAGATTCTACAAAAAGAGTGTTTCAAAACTGCTCTTTCAAAAGAAGTGTTCAACTCTGTGAGTTGGATTCATACTACACAAAGCAGTTTCACAGAACGCTTCTGTTTAGTTTTTATGGGAAGATATTCCCGTTTCCAACGAAGGCCTGAAACGGCTCCAAATATCCACTTGCAGATGCTGCAAAAAGACTCTTTCCAAACTGCTCCATGAAAAGGAAGGTTCAGCTCTGTGAGTTGAAGGCACACATCATAAAGAAGTTTCAAAGAATGCTTCTCTCTAGGTTTTATGTGAAGATATTTCCTTTTCCACCATAGGCCTCAAAGTGCTCCAAATGAACACTTGCAGATTCTACAAAAAGTGTGTTTCAAAACTCCTCTTTCAAAAGAAGTGTTCAACTCTGTGAGTTGGATTCATACTACACAAAGCAGTTTCACAGAACGCTTCTGTTTAGTTTTTATGGTAAGATATTCCGGTTTCCAACGAAGGCCTGAAAGGGCTCCAAATAATCACTTGCAGATGCTGCAAAAACAGAGTTTCAAAACTGCTCTATCAAACGGAAGGCTTCTCTCTCCGAGTTGAATGCACACATCATAAAGGGGTTTCTGAGAATGCTTCTGCCTGGTTTATAAGTGAAGATATTTCCTTTTCCACAATAGGCCTCAAAGCGCTCCAAATGAACACTTGCAGATTCTACAAAAAGAGTGTTTCAAAACTGCTCTTTCTAAAGAAGTGTTCAACTCTGTGAGTTGGATTCATACTACACAAAGCAGTTTCACAGAACGCTTCTGTTTAGTTTTTATGGGAAGATATTCCCGTTTCCAACGAAGGACTGAAAGGGCTCCAAATATCCACTTGCAGATTCTGCAAAAACAGAGTTTCAAAACTGCTCTATCAAAAGGAAGCCTTATCTCTCTGAGTTGAATGCACACATCATAAAGAGGTTTCTGAGAATGCTTCTGCCTGGTTCATATGTGAAGATATTTCCTTTTTCACCATAGGCCTCAAAGCGCTCCAAATGAACACTTGCAAATTCTACAAAGAGAGTGTTTCATAACTGCTCTAGCAAAGGAAAGGTTCAACTATGTGAGTTAAACACACACATCACAAAGCAGTTTGTGAGAATGCTCCTGTCCAGTTTCTATGGGAAGATATTCCCGTTTCTAACAAAGGCCTGAAAGAGCTAAAAATATCCACTTGCAGATGCTGCATAAAGACTCTTTCCAAACCTCTCCATGAAAAGGAAGGTTCAACTCTGTGAGTTGAATGCACACATCATAAAGAAGTTTCAAAGACTGCTTCTGTCTAGGTTTTATGTGAAGATGTTTCCTTTTCCACCATAGGCCTCAAAGCGCTCCAAATGAAAACTTGCAGATTCTACAAAAAGAGTGTTTCAAAACTGCTCTTTCAAAAGAAGTGTTCAACTCTGTGAGTTGGATTCATACTACACAAAGCAGTTTCACAGAACGCTTCTGTTTAGTTTTTATGGGAAGATATTCCCGTTTCCAACGAAGGCCTGAAAGGGCTCCAAATATCCACTTGCAGATGCTGCAAAAACCGAGTTTCAAAACTGCACTATCAAAAGGAAGGCTTCTCTCTCCGAGTTGAATGCAGACATCATAAAGAGGTTTCTGAGAATGCTTCTGCCTGGTTTAAGTGAAGATATTTCCTTTTCCACCATAGTCCTCAAAGCGCTCCAAACGAACACTTGCAGATTCTACAAAAAGTGTGTTTCAAAACTGCTCTTTCAAAACAAGTGTTCAACTCTGTGAGTTGGATTCATACTACACAAAGCAGTTTCACAGAACGCTTCTGTTTAGTTTTTATGGGAAGGTATTCCCGTTTCCAACGAAGGCCTGAAAGGGCTCAAAATATCCACTTGCAGATGCTGCAAAAAGACTCTTTCCAAACTGCTCCATGAAAAGAAAGGTTCAACTCTGTGAGTTGAAGGAACACATCACAAAGAAGTTTTAAAGAATGCTTCTGTCTAGGTTTTATGTGAAGATATTTCCTTTTCCACCATAGGCCTCAAAGTGCTCCAAATGAACACTTGCAGATTCTACAAAAAGAGTGTTTCAAAACTCCTCTTTCAAAAGAAGTGTTCAACACTGTGAGTTGGATTCATACTACACAAAGCAGTTTCACAGAACCCTTCTGTTTAGTTTTTATGGGAAGATATTCCCGTTTCCAACGAAGGCCTGAAAGGGCTCCAAATATCCACTTGCAGATGCTGCAAAAACAGAGTTTCAAAACTGCTCTATCAAAAGGAAGGCTTCTCTCCCCGAGTTGAATGCACACATCATAAAGAGGTTTCTGAGAATGCTTCTGCCTGGTTTATAAGTGAAGATATTTCCTTTTCCACAATAGGCCTCAATGTGCTCCAAATGAACACTTGCAGATTCTACAAAAAAAGTGTTTCAAAACTGCTCTTTCAAAAGAAGTGTTCAACTCTGTGAGTTGGATTCATACTACACAAAGCAGTTTCACAGAACGCTTCTGTTTAGTTTTTATGGGAAGATATTCCCGTTTCCAACGAAGGCCTGAAAGGCTCCAAATATCCACTTGCAGATGCTGCAAAAAGACTCTTTCCAAACTGCTCCGTGAAAAGGAAGGTTCAACTCTGTGAGGTGAAGGCACACATCATAAAGAAGTTTCAAAGAATGCTTCTGTCTAGGTTTTATGTGAAGATATTTCCTTTTCCACCGTAGGCCTCAAAGCGCTCCAAATGAACACTTGCAGATTCTACAAAAAGAGTGTTTCAAAACTGCTCTTTCTAAAGAAGTGTTCAACTCTGTGAGTTGGATTCATACTACACAAAGCAGTTTCACAGAACGCTTCTGTTTAGTTTTTATGGGAAGATATTCCCGTTTCCAACGAAGGCCTGAAAGGGCTCCAAATATCCACTTGCAGATTCTGCAAAAACAGAGTTTCAAAACTGCTCTATCAAAAGGAAGGCTTATCTCTCTGAGTTGAATGCACACATCATAAAGAGGTTTCTGAGAATGCTTCTGCCTGGTTCATATGTGAAGATATTTCCTTTTTCACCATAGGCCTCAAAGCGCTCCAAATGAACACTTGCAAATTCTACAAAAAGAGTGTTTCATAACTGCTCTAGGAAAGGAAAGGTTCAACTATGTGAGTTAAACACACACATCACAAAGCAGTTTTTGAGAATTCTCCTGTCCAGTTTCTATGGGAAGATATTCCCGTTTCTAACAAAGACCTGAAAGAGCTCCAAATATCCACTTGCAGATGCTGCAAAAAGACTCTTTCCAAACCTCTCCATGAAAAGGAAGGTTCAACTCTGTGAGTTGAATGCACACACCATAAAGAAGTTTCAAAGAATGCTTCTGTCTAGGTTTTATGTGAAGATGTTTCCTTTTCCACCATAGGCCTCAAAGCGCTCCAAATGAAAACTTGCAGATTCTACAAAAAGAGTGTTTCAAAACTGCTCTTTCAAAAGAAGTGTTCAACTCTGTGAGTTGGATTCATACTACACAAAGCAGTTTCACAGAACGCTTCTGTTTAGTTTTTATGGGAAGATATTCCCGTTTCCAACAAAGGCCTGAAAGGGCTCCAAATATCCACTTGCAGATGCTGCAAAAACCGAGTTTCAAAACTGCTCTATCAAAAGGAAGGCTTCTCTCTCCGAGTTGAATGCAGACATCATAAAGAGGTTTCTGAGAATGCTTCTGCCTGGTTTAAGTGAAGATATTTCCTTTTCCACCATTGTCCTCAAAGCGCTCCAAACGAACACTTGCAGATTCTACAAAAAGAGTGTTTCTAAACTGCTCTTTCTAAAGAAGTGTTCAACTCTGTGAGTTGGATTCATACTACACAAAGCAGTTTCACAGAACTCTTCTGTTTAGTTTTTATGGGAAGATATTCCGGTTTCCAACGAAGGCATGAAAGGGCTCCAAATAATCTCTTGCAGATGCTGCAAAAACAGAGTTTCAAAACTGCTCTATCAAAAGGAAGGCTTCTCTCTCCGAGTTGAATGCACACATCATAAAGGGGTTTCTGAGAATGCTTCTGCTTGGTTTATAAGTGAAGATATTTCCTTTCCCACAATAGGCCTCAAAGCGCTCCAAATGAACACTTGCAGATTCCTCAAAAAGAGTGTTTCAAAACTGCTCTTTCTAAAGAAGTGTTCAACTCTGTGAGTTGGATTCATACTACACAAAGCAGTTTCACAGAACGCTTCTGTTTAGTTTTTATGGGAAGATATTCCCGTTTCCAACAAAGGACTGAAAGGGCTCCAAATATCCACTTGCAGATTCTGCAAAAACAGAGTTTCAAAACTGCTCTATCAAAAGGAAGGCTTATCTCTCTGAGTTGAATGCACACATCATAAAGAGGTTTCTGAGAATGCTTCTGCCTGGTTCATATGTGAAGATATTTCCTTTTTCACCATAGGCCTCAAAGCGCTCCAAATGAACACTTGCAAATTCTACAAAAAGAGTGTTTCATAACTGCTCTAGCAAAGGAAAGGTTCAACTATGTGAGTTAAACACACACATCACAAAGCAGTTTGTGAGAATGCTCCTGTCCAGTTTCTATGGGAAGATATTCCCGTTTATAACAAAGGCCTGAAAGAGCTCCAAATATCCACTTGCAGATGCTGCAAAAAGACTCTTTCCAAAGCTCTCCATGAAAAGGAAGGTTCAACTCTGTGAGTTGAATGCACGCATCATAAAGAAGTTTCAAAGAATGCTTCTGTCTAGGTTTTATGTGAAGATGTTTCCTTTTCCACCATAGGCCTCAAAGCGCTCCAAATGAAAACTTGCAGATTCTACAAAAAGAGTGTTTCAAAACTGCTCTTTCAAAAGAAGTGTTCAACTCTGTGAGTTGGATTCATACTACACAAAGCAGTTTCACAGAACGCTTCTGTTTAGTTTTTATGGGAAGATATTCCCGTTTCCAACGAAGGCCTGAAAGGGCTCCAAATATCCACTTGCAGATGCAGCAAAAAGACTCTTTCCAAACTGCTCCATGAAAAGGAAGGTTCAGCTCTGTGAGTTGAAGGCACACATCATAAAGAAGTTTCAAAGAATGCTTCTGTCTAGGTTTTATGTGAAGATATTTCCTTTTCCACCATAGGCCTCAAAGTGCTCCAAATGAACACTTGCAGATTCTACAAAAAGAGTGTTTCAAAACTCCTCTTTCAAAAGAAGTGTTCAACTCTGTGTGTTGGATTCATACTACACAAAGCAGTTTCACAGAACTCTTCTGTTTAGTTTTTATGGGAAGATATTCCCGTTTCCAACGAAGGCCTGAAAGGGCTCCAAATATCCACTTGCAGATGCTGCAAAAAGACTCTTTCCAAACTGTTCCATGAAAAGGAAGGTTCAACTCTGTGAGTAGAATGCACACATCATAAAGAAGTTTCAAAGAATGCTTCTTTCTAGGTTTTATGTGAAGATATTTCCTTTTCCACCATAGGCCTCAAAGTGCTCCAAATGAACACTTGCAGATTCTACAAAAAGAGTGTTTCAAAACTGCTCTTTCAAAAGAAGTGTTCAACTCTGTGAGTTGGATTCATACTACACAAAGCAGTTTCACAGAACGCTTCTGTTTAGTTTTTATGGGAAGATATTCCGGTTTGCAACGAAGGCCTGAAAGGGCTCCAAATAATCACTTGCAGATGCTGCAAAAACAGAGTTTCAAAACTACTCTATCAAAAGGAAGGCTTCTCTCTCCGAGTTGAATGCACACATCATAAAGGGGTTTCTGAGAATGCTTCTGCCTGGTTTATAAGTGAAGATATTTCCTTTCCCACAATAGGCCTCAAAGCGCTCCAAATGAACACTTGCAGATTCCTCAAAAAGAGTGTTTCAAAACTGCTCTTTCTAAAGAAGTGTTCAACTCTGTGAGTTGGATTCATACTACACAAAGCAGTTTCACAGAACGCTTCTGTTTAGGTTTTATGGGAAGATATTCCCGTTTCCAACGAAGGACTGAAAGGGCTCCAAATATCCACTTGCAGATTCTGCAAAAACAGAGTTTCAAAACTGCTCTATCAAAAGGAAGGCTTATCTCTCTGAGTTGAATGCACACATCATAAAGAGGTTTCTGAGAATGCTTCTGCCTGGTTCATATGTGAAGATATTTCCTTTTTCACCATAGGCCTCAAAGCGCTCCAAATGAACACTTGCAAATTCTACAAAAAGAGTGTTTCATAACTGCTCTAGCAAAGGAAAGGTTCAACTATGTGAGTTAAACACACACATCACAAAGCAGTTTGTGAGAATGCTCCTGTCCAGTTTCTATGGGAAGATATTCCCGTTTCTAACAAAGGCCTGAAAGAGCTCCAAATATCCACTTGCAGATGCTGCAAAAAGACTCTTTCCAAACCTCTCCATGAAAAGGAAGGTTCAACTCTGTGAGTTGAATGCACACATCATAAAGAAGTTTCAAAGAATGCTTCTGTCTAGGTTTTATGTGAAGATGTTTCCTTTTCCACCATAGGCCTCAAAGCGCTCCAAATGAAAACTTGCAGATTCTACAAAAAGAGTGTTTCAAAACTGCTCTTTCGAAAGAAGTGTTCAACTCTGTGAGTTGGATTCATACTACACAAAGCAGTTTCACAGAACGCTTCTGTTTAGTTTTTATGGGAAGATATTCCCGTTTCCAACGAAGGCCTGAAAGGGCTCCAAATATCCACTTGCAGATGCTGCAAAAACAGAGTTTCAAAACTGCTCTATCAAAAGGAAGGATTCTCTCTCCGAGTTGAATGAAGACATCATAAAGAGGTTTCTGAGAATGCTTCTGCCTGGTTTAAGTGAAGATATTTCCTTTTCCACCATAGGCCTCAAAGTGCTCCAAACGAACACTTGCAGATTCTACAAAAAGAGTGTTTCAAAACTGCTCTTTCAAAACAAGTGTTCAACTCTGTGAGTTGGATTCATACTACACAAAGCAGTTTCACAGAACGCTTCTGTTTAGTTTTTATGGGAAGGTATTCCCGTTTCCAAGGAAGGCCTGAAAGGGCTCAAAATATCCACTTGCAGATGCTGCAAAAAGACTCTTTCCAAACTGCTCCATGAAAAGGAAGGTTCAACTCTGTGAGTTGAAGGAACACATCATAAAGAAGTTTCAAAGAATGCTTCTGTCTAGGTTTTATGTGAAGATATTTCCTTTTCCACCATAGGCCTCAAAGTGCTCCAAATGAACACTTGCAGATTCTACAAAAAGAGTGTTTCAAAACTGATCTTTCAAAAGAAGTGTTCAACTCTGTGAGTTGGATTCATACTACACAAAGCAGATTCACAGAACGCTTCTGTTTAGTTTTTATGGGAAGATATTCCCGTTTCCAACGAAGGCCTGAAAGGGCTCCAAATATCCACTTGCAGATGCTGCAAAAAGACTCTTTCCAAACTGCTCCATGAAAAGGAAGGTTCAGCTCTGTGAGTTGAAGGCACACATCATAAAGAAGTTTCAAAGAATGCTTCTGTCTAGGTTTTATGTGAAGATATTTCCTTTTCCACCATAGGCCTCAAAGTGCTCCAAATGAACACTTGCAGATTCTACAAAAAGAGTGTTTCAAAACTCCTCTTTCAAAAGAAGTGTTCAACTCTGTGAGTTGGATTCATACTACACAAAGCAGTTTCACAGAACTCTTCTGTTTAATTTTTATGGGAAGATATTCCCGTTTCCAACGAAGGCCTGAAAGGTCTCCAAATATCCACTTGCAGATGCTGCAAAAAGACTCTTTCCAAACTGTTCCATGAAAAGGAAGGTTCAACTCTGTGAGTTGAATACACACATCATAAAGAAGTTTCAAAGAATGCTTCTGTCTAGGTTTTATGTGAAGATATTTCCTTTTCCACCATAGGCCTCAAAGTGCTCCAAATGAACACTTGCAGATTCTACAAAAAGAGTGTTTCAAAACTGCTCTTTCAAAAGAAGTGTTCAACTCTGTGAGTTGGATTCATACTACACAAAGCAGTTTCACAGAACGCTTCTGTTTAGTTTTTATGGGAAGATATTCCCGTTTCCAACGAAGGCCTGAAAGGGCTCCAAATAATCACTTGCAGATGCTGCAAAAACAGAGTTTCAAAACTGCTCTATCAAAAGGAAGGCTTCTCTCTCCGAGTTGAATGCACACATCATAAAGGGGTTTCTGAGAATGCTTCTGCCTGGTTTATAAGTGAAGATATTTCCTTTTCCACAATAGGCCTCAAAGCACTCCAAATGAACACTTGCAGATTCTACAAAAAGAGTGTTTCAAAACTGCTCTTTCTAAAGAAGTGTTCAACTCTGTGAGTTGGATTCATACTACACAAAGCAGTTTCACAGAACGCTTCTGTTTAGTTTTTATGGGAAGATATTCCCATTTCCAACGAAGGCCTGAAAGGGCTCCAAATATCCACTTGCAGATGCTGCAAAAACAGAGTTTCAAAACTGCTCTATCAAAAGGAAGGCTTCTCTCTCCGATTTGAATGCAGACATCATAAAGAGGTTTCTGAGAATGCTTCTGCCTGGTTTAAGTGAAGATATTTCCTTTTCCACCATAGGCCTCAAAGCGCTCCAAACGAACACTTGCAGATTCTACAAACAGAGTGTTTCCAAACTGCTCTTTCAAAACAAGTGTTCAACTCTGTGTGTTGGATTCATACTACACAAAGCAGTTTCACAGAACGCTTCTGTTTAGTTTTTATGGGAAGGTATTCCCGTTTCCAACGAAGGCCTGAAAGGGCTCAAAATATCCACTTGCAGATGCTACAACAAGACTCTTTCCAAACTGCTCCATGAAAAGGAAGGTTCAACTCTGTGAGTTGAAGGAACACATCATAAAGAAGTTTCAAAGAATGCTTCTGTCTAGGTTTTATGTGAAGATATTTCCTTTTCCACCATAGGCCTCAAAGTGCTCCGAATGAACACTTGCAGATTCTACAAAAAGAGTGTTTCAAAACTGCTCTTTCAAAAGAAGTGTTCAACTCTGTGAGTTGGATTCATACTACACAAAGCAATTTCACAGAACGCTTCTGTTAATTTTTATGGGAAGATATTCCCGTTTCCAACGAAGGCCTGAAACGGCTCCAAATATCCACTTGCAGATGCTGCAAAAAGACTCTTTCCAAACTGCTCCATGAAAAGGAAGGTTCAGCTCTGTGAGTTGAAGGCACACATCATAAAGAAGTTTCAAAGAATGCTTCTGTCTAGGTTTTATGTGAAGATATTTCCTTTTCCACCATAGGCCTCAAAGTGCTCCAAATGAACACTTGCAGATTCTACAAAAAGTGTGTTTCAAAACTCCTCTTTCAAAAGAAGTGTTCAACTCTGTGAGTTGGATTCATACTACACAAAGCAGTTTCACAGAACTCTTCTGTTTAGTTTTTATGGGAAGATATTCCCGTTTCCAACGAAGGCCTGAAAGGGCTCCAAATATCCACTTGCAGATGCTGCAAAAAGACTCTTTCCAAACTGTTCCATGAAAAGGAAGGTTCAACTCTGTGAGTTGAATGCACACATCATAAAGAAGTTTCAAAGAATGCTTCTGTCTAGGTTTTATGTGAAGATATTTCCTTTTCCACCATAGGCCTCAAAGCGCTCCAAATGAACACTTGCAGATTCTACAAAAAGAGTGTTTCAAAACTGCTCTTTCAAAAGAACTGTTCAACTCTGTGAGTTGGATTCATACTACACAAAGCAGTTTCACAGAACGCTTCTGTTTAGTTTTTATGGTAAGATATTCCGGTTTCCAACGAAGGCCTGAAAGGGCTCCAAATAATCACTTGCAGATGCTGCAAAAACAGAGTTTCAAAACTGCTCTATCAAAAGGAAGGCTTCTCTCTCCGAGTTGAATGCACACATCATAAAGGGGTTTCTGAGAATGCTTCTGCCTGGTTTATAAGTGAAGATATTTCCTTTTCCACAATAGGCCTCAAAGCGCTCCAAATGAACACTTGCAGATTCTACAAAAAGAGTGTTTCAAAACTGCTCTTTCTAAAGAAGTGTTCAACTCTGTGAGTTGGATTCATACTACACAAAGCAGTTTCACAGAACGCTTCTGTTTAGTTTTTATGGGAAGATATTCCCGTTTCCAACGAAGGACTGAAAGGGCTCCAATTATCCACTTGCAGATTCTGCAAAAACAGAGTTTCAAAACTGCTCTATCAAAAGGAAGGCTTATCTCTCTGAGTTGAATGCACACATCATAAAGAGGTTTCTGAGAATGCTTCTGCCTGGTTCATATGTGAAGATATTTCCTTTTTCACCATAGGCCTCAAAGCGCTCCAAATGAACACTTGCAAATTCTACAAAAAGGGTGTTTCATAACTGCTCTAGCAAAGGAAAGGTTCAACTATGTGAGTTAAACACACACATCACAAAGCAGTTTGTGAGAATGCTCCTGTCCAGTTTCTATGGGAAGATATTCCCGTTTCTAACAAAGGCCTGAAAGAGCTCCAAATATCCACTTGCAGATGCTGCAAAAAGACTCTTTCCAAACCTCTCCATGAAAAGGAAGGTTCAACTCTGTGAGTTGAATGCACAAATCATAAAGAAGTTTCAAAGACTGCTTCTGTCTAGGTTTTATGTGAAGATGTTTCCTTTTCCACCATAGGCCTCAAAGCGCTCCAAATGAAAACTTGCAGATTCTACAAAAAGAGTGTTTCAAAACTGCTCTTTCAAAACAAGTGTTCAACTCTGTGAGTTGGATTCATACTACACAAAGCAGTTTCACAGAACGCTTCTGTTTAGTTTTTATGGGAAGGTATTCCCGTTTCCAACGAAGGCCTGAAAGGGCTCAAAATATCCACTTGCAGATGCTGCAAAAAGACTCTTTCCAAACTGCTCCATGAAAAGGAAGGTTCAACTCTGTGAGTTGAAGGAACACATCACAAAGAAGTTTTAAAGAATGCTTCTGTCTAGGTTTTATGTGAAGATATTTCCTTTTCCACCATAGGCCTCAAAGTGCTCCAAATGAACACTTGCAGATTCTACAAAAAGAGTGTTTCAAAACTCCTCTTTCAAAAGAAGTGTTCAACACTGTGAGTTGGATTCATACTACACAAAGCAGTTTCACAGAACGCTTCTGTTTAGTTTTTATGGGAAGATATTCCCGTTTCCAACGAAGGCCTGAAAGGGCTCCAAATATCCACTTGCAGATGCTGCAAAAACAGAGTTTCAAACCTGCTCTATCAAAAGGAAGGCTTCTCTCCCCGAGTTGAATGCACACATCATAAAGAGGTTTCTGAGAATGCTTCTGCCTGGTTTATAAGTGAAGATATTTCCTTTTCCACAATAGGCCTCAATGTGCTCCAAATGAACACTTGCAGATTCTACAAAAAAAGTGTTTCAAAACTGCTCTTTCAAAAGAAGTGTTCAACTCTGTGAGTTGGATTCATACTACACAAAGCAGTTTCACAGAACGCTTCTGTTTAGTTTTTATGGGAAGATATTCCCGTTTCCAACGAAGGCCTGAAAGGCTCCAAATATCCACTTGCAGATGCTGCAAAAAGACTCTTTCCAAACTGCTCCGTGAAAAGGAAGGTTCAACTCTGTGAGGTGAAGGCACACATCATAAAGAAGTTTCAAAGAATGCTTCTGTCTAGGTTTTATGTGAAGATATTTCCTTTTCCACCGTAGGCCTCAAAGCGCTCCAAATGAACACTTGCAGATTCTACAAAAAGAGTGTTTCAAAACTGCTCTTTCTAAAGAAGTGTTCAACTCTGTGAGTTGGATTCATACTACACAAAGCAGTTTCACAGAACGCTTCTGTTTAGTTTTTATGGGAAGATAATCCCGTTTCCAACGAAGGCCTGAAAGGGCTCCAAATATCCACTTGCAGATTCTGCAAAAACAGAGTTTCAAAACCGCTCTATCAAAAGGAAGGCTTATCTCTCTGAGTTGAATGCACACATCATAAAGAGGTTTCTGAGAATGCTTCTGCCTGGTTCATATGTGAAGATATTTCCTTTTTCACCATAGGCCTCAAAGCGCTCCAAATGAACACTTGCAAATTCTACAAAAAGAGTGTTTCATAACTGCTCTACGAAAGGAAAGGTTCAACTATGTGAGTTAAACACACACATCACAAAGCAGTTTGTGAGAATTCTCCTGTCCAGTTTCTATGGGAAGATATTCCCGTTTCTAACAAAGACCTAAAAGAGCTCCAAATATCCACTTGCAGATGCTGCAAAAAGACTCTTTCCAAACCTCTCCATGAAAAGGAAGGTTCAACTCTGTGAGTTGAATGCACACATCATAAAGAAGTTTCAAAGAATGCTTCTGTCTAGGTTTTATGTGAAGATGTTTCCTTTTCCACCATAGGCCTCAAAGCGCTCCAAATGAAAACTTGCAGATTCTACAAAAAGAGTGTTTCAAAACTGCTCTTTCAAAAGAAGTGTTCAACTCTGTGAGTTGGATTCATACTACACAAAGCAGTTTCACAGAACGCTTCTGTTTAGTTTTTATGGGAAGATATTCCCGTTTCCAACAAAGGCCTGAAAGGGCTCCAAATATCCACTTGCAGATGCTGCAAAAACCGAGTTTCAAAACTGCTCTATCAAAAGGAAGGCTTCTCTCTCCGAGTTGAATGCAGACATCATAAAGAGGTTTCTGAGAATGCTTCTGCCTGGTTTAAGTGAAGATATTTCCTTTTCCACCATTGTCCTCAAAGCGCTCCAAACGAACACTTGCAGATTCTACAAAAAGAGTGTTTCAAAACTGCTCTTTCTAAAGAAGTGTTCAACTCTGTGAGTTGGATTCATACTACACAAAGCAGTTTCACAGAACGCTTCTGCTTAGTTTTTATGGGAAGATATTCCCGTTTCCAACGAAAGCCTGAATGGGCTCCAACTATCCACTTGCAGATTCTGCAAAAACAGAGTTTCAAAACTGCTCTATCAAAAGGAAGGCTTATCTCTCTGAGTTGAATGCACACATCATAAAGAGGTTTCTGAGAATGCTTCTGCCTGGTTCATATGTGAAGATATTTCCTTTTTCACCATAGGCCTCAAAGCGCTCCAAATGAACACTTGCAAATTCTACAAAAAGAGTGTTTCATAACTGCTCTAGCAAAGGAAAGGTTCAACTATGTGAGTTAAACACACACATCACAAAACAGTTTGTGAGAATGCTCCTGTCCAGTTTCTATGGGAAGATATTCCCGTTTCTAACAAAGGCCTGAAAGAGTTCCAAATATCCACTTGCAGATGCTGCAAAAAGACTCTTTCCAAACCTCTCCATGACAAGGAAGGTTCAACTCTGTGAGTTGAATGCACACATCATAAAGAAGTTTCAAGTAATGCTTCTGTCTAGGTTTTATGTGAAGATGTTTCCTTTTCCACCATAGGCCTCAAAGCACTCCAAATGAAAACTTGCAGATTCTACAAAAAGAGTGTTTCAAAACTGCTCTTTCAAAAGAAGTGTTCAACTCTGTGAGTTGGATTCATACTACACAAAGCAGTTTCACAGAACGCTTCTGTTTAGTTTTTATGGGAAGATATTCCCGTTTCCAACGAAGGCCTGAAAGGGCTCCAAATATCCACTTGCAGATGCTGCAAAAACAGAGTTTCAAAACTGCTCTATCAAAAGGAAGGCTTCTCTCTCCGAGTTGAATGCAGACATCATAAAGAGGTTTCTGAGAATGCTTCTGCCTGGTTTAATTGAAGATATTTCCTTTTCCACCATAGGCCTCAAAGCGCTCCAAACGAACACTTGCAGATTCTACAAAAAGAGTGTTTCCAAACTGCTCTTTCAAAACAAGTGTTCAACTCTGTGAGTTGGATTCATACTACACAAAGCAGTTTCACAGAACGCTTCTGTTTAGTTTTTATGGGAAGGTATTCCCGTTTCCAACGAAGGCCTGAAAGGGCTCAAAATATCCACTTGCAGATGCTGCAACAAGACTCTTTCCAAACTGCTCCATGAAAAGGAAGGTTCAACTCTGTGAGTTGAAGGAACACATCATAAAGAAGTTTCAAAGAATGCTTCTGTCTAGGTTTTATGTGAAGATATTTCCTTTTCCACCATAGGCCTCAAAGTGCTCCAAATGAACACTTGCAGATTCTACAAAAAGAGTGTTTCAAAACTGCTCTTTCAAAAGAAGTGTTCAACTCTGTGAGTTGGATTCATACTACACAAAGCACTTTCACAGAACGCTTCTGTTTAGTTTTTATGGGAAGATATTCCCGTTTCCAACGAAGGCCTGAAACGGCTCCAAATATCCACTTGCAGATGCTGCAAAAAGACTCTTTCCAAACTGCTCCATGAAAAGGAAGGTTCAGCTCTGTGAGTTGAAGGCACACATCATAAAGAAGTTTCAAAGAATGCTTCTGTCTAGGTTTTATGTGAAGATATTTCCTTTTCCACCATAGGCCTCAAAGTGCTCCAAATGAACACTTGCAGATTCTACAAAAAGTGTGTTTCAAAACTCCTCTTTCAAAAGAAGTGTTCAACTCTGTGAGTTGGATTCATACTACACAAAGCAGTTTCACAGAACGCTTCTGTTTAGTTTTTATGGGAAGATATTCCCGTTTCCAACGAAGGCCTGAAAGGGCTCCAAATATCCACTTGCAGATGCTGCAAAAAGACTCTTTCCAAACTGTTCCATGAAAAGGAGGGTTCAACTCTGTGAGTTGAATGCACACATCATAAAGAAGTTTCAAAGAATGCTTCTGTCTAGGTTTTATGTGAAGATATTTCCTTTTCCAACATAGGCCTCAAAGCGCTCCAAATGAACACTTGCAGATTCTACAAAAAGAGTGTTTCAAAACTGCTCTTTCAAAAGAAGTGTTCAACTCTGTGAGTTGGATTCATACTACACAAAGCAGTTTCACAGAACGCTTCTGTTTAGTTTTTATGGGAAGATATTCCGGTTACCAACGAAGGCCTGAAAGGGCACCAAATAATCACTTGCAGATGCTGCAAAAACAGAGTTTCAAAACTGCTCTATCAAAAGGAAGGCTTCTCTCTCCGAGCTGAATGCACACATCATAAAGGGGTTTCTGAGAATGCTTCTGCCTGGTTTATAAGTGAAGATATTTCCTTTTCCACAATAGGCCTCAAAGCGCTCCAAATGAACACTTGCAGATTCTACAAAAAGAGTGTTTCAAAACTGCTCTTTCTAAAGAAGTG
Organism: Pongo abelii; assembly: GCF_028885655.2. Classification (NCBI taxonomy): domain Eukaryota; kingdom Metazoa; phylum Chordata; class Mammalia; order Primates; family Hominidae; genus Pongo; species Pongo abelii. Next base: position 31,972,202 of record NC_072005.2, on the reverse strand, counting down.
TTCAACTCTGTGAGTTGGATTCATACTACACAAAGCAGTTTCACAGAACGCTTCTGTTTAGTTTTTATGGGAAGATATTCCCTTTTCCATCGAAGGACTGAAAGGGCTCCAAGTATCCACTTGCACATTCTGCAAAAACAGAGTTTCAAAACTGCTCTATCAAAAGGAAGCCTTATCTCTCTGAGTTGAATGCACACATCATAAAGAGGTTTCTGAGAATGCTTCTGCCTGGTTCATATGTGAAGATATTTCCTTTTTCACCATAGGCCTCAAAGCGCTCCAAATGAACACTTGCAAATTCTACAAAAAGAGTGTTTCATAACTGCTCTAGCAAAGGAAAGGTTCAACTATGTGAGTTAAACACACACATCACAAAGCAGTTTGTGAGAATGCTCCTGTCCAGTTTCTATGGGAAGATATTCCCGTTTCTAACAAAGGCCTGAAAGAGCTCCAAATATCCACTTGCAGATGCTGCAAAAAGACTCTTTCCAAACCTCTCTATGAAAAGGAAGGTTGAACTCTGTGAGTTGAATGCACACATCATAAAGAAGTTTCAAAGAATGCTTCTGTCTAGGTTTTATGTGAAGATGTTTCCTTTTCCACCATAGGCCTCAAAGCGCTCCAAATGAAAACTTGCAGATTCTACAAAAAGAGTGGTTTAAAACTGCTCTTTCAAAAGAAGTGTTCAACTCTGTGAGTTGGATTCATACTACACAAAGCAGTTTCACAGAACGCTTCTGTTTAGTTTTTATGGGAAGGTATTCCCGTTTCCAACGAAGGCCTGAAAGGGCTCAAAATATCCACTTGCAGATGCTGCAAAAAGACTCTTTCCAAACTGCTCCATGAAAAGGAAGGTTCAACTCTGTGAGTTGAAGGAACACATCACAAAGAAGTTTTAAAGAATGCTTCTGTCTAGGTTTTATGTGAAGATATTTCCTTTTCCACCATAGGCCTCAAAGTGCTCCAAATGAACACTTGCAGATTCTACAAAAAGAGTGTTTCAAAACTCCTCTTTCAAAAGAAGTGTTCAACACTGTGAGTTGGATTCATACTACACAAAGCAGTTTCACAGAACGCTTCTGTTTAGTTTTTATGGGAAAGTATTCCCGTTTCCAACGAAGGCCTGAAAGGGCTCCAAATATCCACTTGCAGATGCTGCAAAAAGACTCTTTCCAAACTGATCCATGAAAAGGAAGGTTCAACTCTGTGAGTTGAATGCACACATCATAAAGAAGTTTCAAAGAATGCTTCTGTCTAGGTTTTATGTGAAGATATTTCCTTTTCCACCATAGGCCTCAAAGTGCTCCAAATGAACACTTGCAGATTCTACAAAAAGAGTGTTTCAAAACTGCTCTTTCAAAAGAAGTGTTCAACTCTGTGAGTTGGATTCATACTACACAAAGCAGTTTCACAGAACGCTTCTGTTTAGTTTTTATGGGAAGATATTTCCCGTTTCCAACGAAGGCCTGAAAGGGCTCCAAATATCCATTTGCAGATGCTGCAAAAACAGAGTTTCAAACCTGCTCTATCAAAAGGAAGGCTTCTCTCCCCGAGTTGAATGCACACATCATAAAGAGGTTTCTGAGAATGCTTCTGCCTGGTTTATAAGTGAAGATATTTCCTTTTCCACAATAGGCCTCAAGGTGCTCCAAATGAACACTTGCAGATTCTACAAAAAGAGTGTTTCAAAACTGCTCTTTCAAAAGAAGTGTTCAACTCTGTGAGTTGGATTCATACTACACAAAGCAGTTTCACAGAACGCTTCTGTTTCGTTTTTATGGGAAGATATTCCCGTTTCCAACGAAGGCCTGAAAGGCTCCAAATATTCACTTGCAGATGCTGCAAAAAGACTCTTTCCAAACTGCTCCGTGAAAAGGAAGGTTCAACTCTGTGAGGTGAAGGCACACATCATAAAGAAGTTTCAAAGAATGCTTCTGTCTAGGTTTTATGTGAAGATATTTCCTTTTCCCCCGTAGGCCTCAAAGCGCTCCAAATGAACACTTGCAGATTCTACAAAAAGAGTGTTTCAAAACTGCTCTTTCTAAAGAAGTGTTCAACTCTGTGAGTTGGATTCATACTACACAAAGCAGTTTCACAGAACGCTTCTGTTTAGTTTTTATGGGAAGATATTCCCGTTTCCAACGAAGGCCTGAAAGGGCTCCAAATATCCACTTGCAGATGCTACAAAAAGACTCTTTCAAAACTACTTCATGAAAAGGAAGGTTCAACTCTGTGAGTTGAAGGCACACATCATAAAGAAGTTTCAAAGAATGCTTCTGTCTAGGTTTTATGTGAAGATATTTCCTTTTCCACCATAGGCCTCAAAGCGCTCCAAATGAACACTTGCAGATTCTACAAAAAGAGTGTTTCAAAACTGCTCTTTCAAAAGAAGTGTTCAACTCTGTGAGTTGGATTCATACTACACAAAGCAGTTTCACAGAACGCTTCTGTTTAGTTTTTATGGGAAGATATTCCCGTTTCCAACGAAGGCCTGAAAGGGCTCCAAACATCCACTTGCAGATTCTGCAAAAACAGAGTTTCAAAACTGCTCTATCAAAAGGAAGGCTTATCTCTCTGAGTTGAATGCACACATCATAAAGAGGTTTCTGAGAATGCTTCTGCCTGGCTCATATGTGAAGATATTTCCTTTTTCACCATAGGCCTCAAAGCGCTCCAAATGAACACTTGCAAATTCTACAAAAAGAGTGTTTCATAACTGCTCTAGCAAAGGAAAGGTTCAACTATGTGAGTTAAACACACACATCACAAAGCAGTTTGTGAGAATGCTCCTGTCCAGTTTCTATGGGAAGATATTCCCGTTTCTAACAAAGGCCTGTAAGAGCTCCAAATATCCACTTGCAGATGCTGCAAAAAGACTCTTTCCAAACCTCTCTATGAAAAGGAAGGTTGAACTCTGTGAGTTGAATGCACACATCATAAAGAAGTTTCAAAGAATGCTTCTGTCTAGGTTTTATGTGAAGATATTTCCTTTTCCACCATAGACCTCAAAGCGCTCCAAATGAAAACTTGCAGATTCTACAAAAAGAGTGTTTCAAAACTGCTCTTTCAAAAGAAGTGTTCAACTCTGTGAGTTGGATTCATACTACACAAAGCAGTTTCACAGAACGCTTCTGTTTAGTTTTTATGGGAAGATATTCCCGTTTCCAACGAAGGCCTGAAAGGGCTCCAAATATCCACTTGCAGATGCTGCAAAAACAGAGTTTCAAAACTGCTCTATCAAAAGGAAGGCTTCCCTCTCCGAGTTGAATGTACACATCATAAAGAGGTTTCTGAGAATGCTTCTGCCTGGTTTATAAGTGAAGATATATCCTTTTCCACAATAGGCCTCAATGCGCTCCAAATGAACTCTTGCAGATTCTACAAAAAGAGTGTTTCAAAACTGCTCTTTCAAAAGAAGTGTTCAACTCTGTGAGTTGGATTCATACTACACAAAGCAGTTTCACAGAACGCTTCTGTTTAGTTTTTATGGGAAGATATCCCCGTTTCCAACGAAGGCCTGAAAGGGCTCCAAACATCCACTTGCAGATTCTGCAAAAAAAGAGTATCAAAACTGCTCTATCAAAAGGAAGGCTTATCTCTCTGAGTTAAATGCACACATCATAAAGAGGTTTCTGAGAATGCTTCTGCCTGGTTCATATGTGAAGATATTTCCTTTTTCACCATAGGCCTCGAAGCGCTCCAAATGAACACTTGCAAATTCTACAAAAAGAGTTTTTCATAACTGCTCTAGCAAAGGAAAGGTTCAACTATGTGAATTAAACACACACATCACAAAGCAGTTTGTGAGAATGCTCCTGTCCAGTTTCTATGGGAAGATATTCCCGTTTCTAACAAAGGCCTGAAAGAGCTCCAAATATCCACTTGCAGATGCTGCAAAAAGACTCTTTCCAAACCTCTCCATGAAAAGGAAGGTTGAACTCTGTGAGTTGAATGCATACATCATAAAGAAGTTTCAAAGAATGCTTCTGTCTAGGTTTTATGTGAAGATATTTCCTTTTCCACCATAGACCTCAAAGCGCTCCAAATGAAAACTTGCAGATTCTACAAAAAGAGTGTTTCAAAACTGCTCTTTCAAAAGAAGTGTTCAACTCTGTGAGTTGGATTCATACTACACAAAGCAGTTTCACAGAACGCTTCTGTTTAGTTTTTATGGGAAGGTATTCCCGTTTCCAACGAAGGCCTGAAAGGGCTCAAAATATCCACTTGCAGATGCTGCAAAAAGACTCTTTCCAAACTGCTCCATGAAAAGGAAGGTTCAACTCTGTGAGTTGAAGGAACACATCACAAAGAAGTTTTAAAGAATGCTTCTGTCTAGGTTTTATGTGAAGATATTTCCTTTTCCACCATAGGCCTCAAAGTGCTCCAAATGAACACTTGCAGATTCTACAAAAAGAGTGTTTCAAAACTCCTCTTTCAAAAGAAGTGTTCAACACTGTGAGTTGGATTCATACTACACAAAGCAGTTTCACAGAACGCTTCTGTTTAGTTTTTATGGGAAAGTATTCCCGTTTCCAACGAAGGCCTGAAAGGGCTCCAAATATCCACTTGCAGATGCTGCAAAAAGACTCTTTCCAAACTGATCCATGAAAAGGAAGGTTCAACTCTGTGAGTTGAATGCACACATCATAAAGAAGTTTCAAAGAATGCTTCTGTCTAGGTTTTATGTGAAGATATTTCCTTTTCCACCATAGGCCTCAAAGTGCTCCAAATGAACACTTGCAGATTCTACAAAAAGAGTGTTTCAAAACTGCTCTTTCAAAAGAAGTGTTCAACTCTGTGAGTTGGATTCATACTACACAAAGCAGTTTCACAGAACGCTTCTGTTTAGTTTTTATGGGAAGATATTTCCCGTTTCCAACGAAGGCCTGAAAGGGCTCCAAATATCCACTTGCAGATGCTGCAAAAACAGAGTTTCAAACCTGCTCTATCAAAAGGAAGGCTTCTCTCCCCGAGTTGAATGCACACATCATAAAGAGGTTTCTGAGAATGCTTCTGCCTGGTTTATAAGTGAAGATATTTCCTTTTCCACAATAGGCCTCAAGGTGCTCCAAATGAACACTTGCAGATTCTACAAAAAGAGTGTTTCAAAACTGCTCTTTCAAAAGAAGTGTTCAACTCTGTGAGTTGGATTCATACTACACAAAGCAGTTTCACAGAACGCTTCTGTTTAGTTTTTATGGGAAGATATTCCCGTTTCCAACGAAGGCCTGAAAGGGCTCCAAATATCCACTTGCAGATGCTGCAAAAAGACTCTTTCCAAACTGCTCCGTGAAAAGGAAGGTTCAACTCTGTGAGGTGAAGGCACACATCATAAAGAAGTTTCAAAGAATGCTTCTGTCTAGGTTTTATGTGAAGATATTTCCTTTTCCACCGTAGGCCTCAAAGCGCTCCAAATGAACACTTGCAGATTCTACAAAAAGAGTGTTTCAAAACTGCTCTTTCTAAAGAAGTGTTCAACTCTGTGAGTTGGATTCATACTACACAAAGCAGTTTCACAGAACGCTTCTGTTTAGTTTTTATGGGAAGATATTCCCGTTTCCAACGAAGGCCTGAAAGGGCTCCAAATATCCACTTGCAGATTCTGCAAAAACAGAGTTTCAAAACTGCTCTATCAAAAGGAAGGCTTATCTCTCTGAGTTGAATGCACACATCATAAAGAGGTTTCTGAGAATGCTTCTGCCTGGTTGATATGTGAAGATATTTCAACTTCCACCATAGGCCTCAAATCGCTCCAAATGAACACTTGCAAATTCTACAAAAAGAGTGTTTCATAACTGCTCTAGCAAAGGAAAGGTTCAACTATGTGAGTTAAACACACACATCACAAAGCAGTTTTAGAGAATGCTTCTGTCCAGTTTTTATGGGAAGATATTCCCGTTTCTAACAAAGGCCTGAAAGAGCTCCAAATAACCACTTGCAGATGCTGCAAAAAGACTCTTTCCAAACCGCTCCATGAAAAGGAAGGTTCAACTCTGTGAGTTGAATGCACACATCATAAAGAAGTTTCAAAGAATGCTTCTGTCTAGGTTTTATGTGAAGATATTTCCTTTTCCACCATAGGCCTCAAAGCGCTCCAAATGAACACTTGCCGATTCTACAAAAAGAGTGTTTCAAAACTGCTCTTTCAAAAGAAGTGTTCAACTCTGTGAGTTGGATTCATACTACACAAAGCAGTTTCACAGAACGCTTCTGTTTAGTTTTTATGGGAAGATATCCCCGTTTCCAACGAAGGCCTGAAAGGGCTCCAAACATCCACTTGCAGATTCTGCAAAAACAGAGTTTCAAAACTGCTCTATCAAAAGGAAGGCTTATCTCTCTGAGTTGAATGCACACATCATAAAGAGGTTTCTGAGAATGCTTCTGCCTGGTTCATATGTGAAGATATTTCCTTTTTCACCATAGGCCTCAAAGCGCTCCAAATGAACACTTGCAAATTCTACAAAAAGAGTGTTTCTTAACTGCTCTAGCAAAGGAAAGGTTCAACTATGTGAGTTAAACACACACATCACAAAGCAGTTTGTGAGAATGCTCCTGTCCAGTTTCTATGGGAAGATATTCCCGTTTCTAACAAAGGCCTGAAAGAGCTCCAAATATCGACTTGCAGATGGTGCAAAAAGACTCTTTCCAAACCTCTCCATGAAAAGGAAGGTTGAACTCTGTGAGTTGAATGCACACATCATAAAGAAGTTTCAAAGAATGCTTCTGTCTAGGTTTTATATGAAGATATTTCCTTTTCCACCATAGACCTCAAAGCGCTCCAAATGAAAACTTGCAGATTCTACAAAAAGAGTGTTTCAAAACTGCTCTTTCCAAAGAAGTGTTCAACTCTGTTAGTTGGATTCATACTACACAAAGCAGTTTCACAGAACGCTTCTGTTTAGTTTTTATGGGAAGATATTCCCGTTTCCAACGAAGGCCTGAAAGGGCTCCAAATATCCACTTGCAGATGCTACAAAAAGACTCTTTCCAAACTACTTCATGAAAAGGAAGGTTCAACTCTGTGAGTTGAAGGCACACATCATAAAGAAGTTTCAAAGAATGCTTCTGTCTAGGTTTTATGTGAAGATATTTCCTTTTCCACCATAGGCCTCAAAGCGCTCCAAATGAACACTTGCAGATTCTACAAAAAGAGTGTTTCAAAACTGCTCTTTCAAAAGAAGTGTTCAACTCTGTGAGTTGGATTCATACTACACAAAGCAGTTTCACAGAACGCTTCTGTTTAGTTTTTATGGGAAGATATTCCCGTTTCCAACGAAGTCCTGAAAGGGCTCCAAATATCCACTTGCAGATTCTGCAAAAACAGAGTTTCAAAACTGCTCTATCAAAAGGAAGGCTTATCTCTCTGAGTTGAATGCACACATCATAAAGAGGTTTCTGAGAATCCTTCTGCCTGGTTCATATGTGAAGATATTTCCTTTTTCAACATAGGCCTCAGAGCGCTCCAAATGAACACTTGCAAATTCTACAAAAAGAGTGTTTCATAACTGCTCTAGCAAAGGAAGGGTTCAACTATGTGAGTTAAACACACACATCACAAAGCAGTTTGTGAGAATGCTCCTGTCCAGTTTCTATGGGAAGATATTCCCGTTTCTAACAAAGGCCTGTAAGAGCTCCAAATATCCACTTGCAGATGCTGCAAAAAGACTCTTTCCAAACCTCCCTATGAAAAGGAAGGTTGAACTCTGTGAGTTGAATGCACACATCATAAAGAAGTTTCAAAGAATGCTTCTGTCTAGGTTTCATGTGAAGATATTTCCTTTTCCACCATAGACCTCAAAGCGCTCCAAATGAAAACTTGCAGATTCTACAAAAAGAGTGCTTCAAAACTGCTCTTTCAAAAGAAGTGTTCAACTCTGTGAGTTGGATTCATACTACACAAAGCAGTTTCACAGAACGCTTCTGTTTAGTTTTTATGGGAAGATATTCCCGTTTCCAAAGAAGGCCTGAAAGGGCTCCAAATATCCACTTGCAGATGCTGCAATAACAGAGTTTCAAAACTGCTCTACCAAAAGGAAGGCTTCTCTCTCCAAGTTGAATGCAGACATCATAAAGGGGTTTCTGAGAATGCTTCTGCCTGGTTGATATGTGAAGATATTTCAACTTCCACCATAGGCCTCAAATCGCTCCAAATGAACACTTGCAAATTCTACAAAAAGAGTGTTTCATAACTGCTCTAGCAAAGGAAAGGTTCAACTATGTGAGTTAAACACACACATCACAAAGCAGTTTTTGAGAATGCTTCTGTCCAGTTTTTATGGGAAGATATTCCCGTTTCTAACAAAGGCCTGAAAGAGCTCCAAATATCCACTTGCAGATGCTGCAAAAAGACTCTTTCCAAACCGCTCCATGAAAAGGAAGGTTCAACTCTGTGAGTTGAATGCACACATCATAAAGAAGTTTCAAAGAATGCTTCTGTCTAGGTTTTATGTGAAGATATTTCCTTTTCCACCATAGGCCTCAAAGTGCTCCAAATGAACACTTGCAGATTCTACAAAAAGAGTGTTTCAAAACTGCTCTTTCAAAAGAAGTGTTCAACTCTGTGAGTTGGATTCATACTACACAAAGCAGTTTCACAGAACGCTTCTGTTTAGTTTTTATGGGAAGATATTCCCGTTTCCAACGAAGGCCTGAAAGGGCTCCAAATATCCACTTGCAGATGCTGCAAAAAGACTCTTTCCTAACTGCTCCATGAAAAGGAAGGTGCAACCCTGTGAGTTTAATGCACACATCATAAAGAAGTTTCAAAGAATGCTTCTGTCTAGGTTTTATGTGAAGATATTTCCTTTTCCACCGTAGGCCTCAAAGTGCTCCAAATGAACACTTGCAGATTCTACAAAAAGAGTGTTTCAAAACTGCTCTTTCAAAAGAAGTGTTCAACTCTGTGAGTTGGATTCATACTACACAAAGCAGTTTCACAGAACGCTTCTGTTTAGTTTTTATGGGAAGATATTCCCGTTTCCAACGAAGGCCTGAAAGGGCTCCAAATATCCACTTGCAGATGCTGCAAAAAGACTCTTTCCAAACTGATCCATGAAAAGGAAGGTTCAACTCTGTGAGTTGAATGCACACATCATAAAGAAGTTTCAAAGAATGCTTCTGTCTAGGTTTTATGTGAAGATATTTCCTTTTCCACCATAGGCCTCAAAGTGCTCCAAATGAACACTTGCAGATTCTACAAAAAGAGTGTTTCAAAACTGCTCTTTCAAAAGAAGTGTTCAACTCTGTGAGTTGGATTCATACTACACAAAGCAGTTTCACAGAACGCTTCTGTTTAGTTTTTATGGGAAGATATTCCCGTTTCCAACGAAGGCCTGAAAGGGCTCCAAATATCCACTTGCAGATGCTGCAAAAACAGAGTTTCAAAACTGCTCTATCAAAAGGAAGGCTTCTCTCCCCGAGTTGAATGCACACATCATAAAGAGGTTTCTGAGAATGCTTCTGCCTGGTTTATAAGTGAAGATATTTCCTTTTCCACAATAGGCGTCAATGTGCTCCAAATGAACACTTGCAGATTCTACAAAAAGTGTGTTTCAAAACTGCTCTTTCAAAAGAAGTGTTCAACTCTGTGTGTTGGATTCATACTACACAAAGCAGTTTCACAGAACGCTTCTGTTTAGTTTTTATGGGAAGATATTCCCGTTTCCAACGAAGGCCTGAAAGGGCTCCAAATATCCACTTGCAGATGCTGCAAAAAGACTCTTTCCAAACTGCTCCGTGAAAAGGAAGGTTCAACTCTGTGAGGTGAAGGCACACATCATAAAGAAGTTTCAAAGAATGCTTCTGTCTAGGTTTTATGTGAAGATATTTCCTTTAACACCGTAGGCCTCAAAGCGCTCCAAATGAACACTTGCAGATTCTACAAAAAGAGTGTTTCAAAACTGCTCTTTCTAAAGAAGTGTTCAACTCTGTGAGTTGGATTCATACTACACAAAGCAGTTTCACAGAACGCTTCTGTTTAGTTTTTATGGGAAGATATTCCCGTTTCCAACGAAGGCCTGAAAGGGCTCCAAATATCCACTTGCAGATGCTGCAAAAAGACTCTTTCCAAACTGCTCCATGAAAAGGAAGGTTCAACTCCGTGAGTTGAATGCACACATCATAAAGAAGTTTCAAAGAATGCTTCTGTCTAGGTTTTATGTGAAGATATTTCCTTTTCCACCATAGGCCTCAAAGTGCTCCAAATGAACACTTGCAGATTCTACAAAAAGAGTGTTTCAAAACTGCTCTTTCAAAGAAGTGTTCAACTCTGTGAGTTGGATTCATACTACACAAAGCAGTTTCACAGAACGCTTCTGTTTAGTTTTCATGGGAAGATATTCCCGTTTCCAACGAAGGCCAGAAAGGGCTCCAAATATCCACTTGCAGATGCTGCAAAAACAGAGTTTCAAAACTGCTCTATCAAAGGAAGGCTTCTCTATCCGAGGTGAATGCACACATCATAAAGAGGTTTCTGAGAATGCTTCTGCCTGGTTTATAAGTGAAGATATTTCCTTTTCCACAATAGGCCTCAATGTGCTCCAAATGAACACTTGCAGATTCTACCAAAAGAGTGTTTCAAAACTGCTCTTTCAAAAGAAGTGTTCAACTCTGTGAGTTGGATTCATACTACACAAAGCAGTTTCACAGAACGCTTCTGTTTAGTTTCTATGGGAATATATTCCCGTTTCCAATGAAGGCCTGAAAGGGCTCCAAATATCCACTTGCAGATGCTGCAAAAAGACTCTTTCCAAACTGCTCCATGAAAAGGAAGGTTCAACTCTATGAGTTGAATGCACACATCATAAAGAATTTTCAAAGAATGCTTCTGTCTAGGTTTTATGTGAAGATATTTCCTTTTCCACCATAGGCCTCAAAGTGCTCCAAATGAACACTTGCAGATTCTACAAAAAGAGTGTTTCAAAACTGCTCTTTCAAAAGAAGTGTTCAACTCTGTGAGTTGGATTCATACTACACAAAGCAGTTTCACAGAACGCTTCTGTTTAATTTTTATGGGAAGATATTCCCGTTTCCAACGAAGGCCTGAAAGGGCTCCAAATATCCACTTGCAGATGCTGCAAAAAGACTCTTTCCAAACTGCTCCATGAAAAGGAAGGTTCAACTCTGTGTGTTGAATGCACACATCATAAAGAGGTTTCTGAGAATGCTTCTGCCTGGTTGATATGTGAAGATATTTCAACTTCCACCATAGGCCTCAAATCGCTCCAAATGAACACTTGCAAATTCTACAAAAAGAGTGTTTCATAACTGCTCTAGCAAAGGAAAGGTTCAACTATGTGAGTTAAACACACACATCACAAAGCAGTTTTTGAGAATGCTTCTGTCCAGTTTTTATGGGAAGATATTCCCGTTTCTAACAAAGGCATGAAAGAGCTCCAAATATCCACCTGCAGATGCTGCAAAAAGACTCTTTCCAAACCGCTCCATGAAAAGGAAGGTTCAACTCTGTGAGTTGAATGCACACATCATAAAGAAGTTTCAAAGAATGCTTCTGTCTAGGTTTTATGTGAAGATATTTCCTTTTCCACCATAGGCCTCAAAGTGCTCCAAATGAACACTTGCAGATTCTACAAAAAGAGTGTTTCAAAACTGCTCTTTCAAAAGAAGTGTTCAACTCTGTGAGTTGGATTCATACCACACAAAGCAGTTTCACAGAACGCTTCTGTGTAGTTTTTATGGGAAGATATTCCCGTTTCCAACGAAGGCCTGAAAGGGCTCCAAATATCCACTTGCAGATGCTGCAAAAAGACTCTTTCCAAACTGCTCCATGAAAAGGAAGGTTCAACTCTGTGAGTTGAATGCACACATCATAAAGAAGTTTCAAAGAATGCTTCTGTCTAGGTTTTATGTGAAGATATTTCCTTTTCCACCATAGGCCTCAAAGTGCTCCAAATGAACACTTGCAGATTCTACAAAAAGAGTGTTTCAAAACTGCTCTTTCAAAAGAAGTGTTCAACTCTGTGAGTTGGATTCATACTACACAAAGCAGTTTCACAGAACGCTTCTTTTTAATTTTTATGGGAAGAAATTCCCGTTTCGAACGAAGGCCTGAAAGGGCTCCAAGTATCCACTTGCAGATGCTGCAAAAACAGAGTTTCAAAACTGCTCTATTAAAAGGAAGGCTTCTCTCCCCGAGTTGAATGCACACATCATAAAGAGGTTTCTGAGAATGCTTCTGCCTGGTTTATAAGTGAAGATATTTCCTTTTCCACAATAGGCCTCAATGTGCTCCAAATGAACACTTGCAGATTCTACAAAAAGAGTGTTTCAAAACTGCTCTTTCAAAAGAAGTGTTCAACTCTGTGAGTTGGATTCATACTACACAAAGCAGTTTCACAGAACGCTTCTTTTTAATTTTTATGGGAAGAAATTCCCGTTTCCAACGAAGGCCTGAAAGGGCTCCAAATATCCACTTGCAGATGCTGCAAAAAGACTCTTTCCAAACTGCTCCATGAAAAGGAAGGTTCACCTCTGTGAGTTGAATGCACACATCATAAAGAAGTTTCAAAGAATGCTTCTGTCTAGGTTTTATGTGAAGATATTTCCTTTTCCACCATAGGCCTCAAAGTGCTCCAAATGAACACTTGCAGATTCTACAAAAAGAGTGTTTCAAAACTGCTCTTTCAAAAGAAGTGTTCAACTCTGTGAGTTGGATTCATACTACACAAAGCAGTTTCACAGAACGCTTCTGTTTAGTTTTTATGGGAAGATATCCCCGTTTCCAACGAAGGCCTGAAAGGGCTCCAAACATCCACTTGCAGATTCTGCGAAAAAAGAGTATCAAAACTGCTCTATCAAAAGGAAGGCTTATCTCTCTGAGTTAAATGCACACATCATAAAGAGGTTTCTGAGAATGCTTCTGCCTGGTTCATATGTGAAGATATTTCCTTTTTCACCATAGGCCTCGAAGCGCTCCAAATGAACACTTGCAAATTCTACAAAAAGAGTTTTTCATAACTGCTCTAGCAAAGGAAAGGTTCAACTATGTGAATTAAACACACACATCACAAAGCAGTTTGTGAGAATGCTCCTGTCCAGTTTCTATGGGAAGATATTCCCGTTTCTAACAAAGGCCTGAAAGAGCTCCAAATATCCACTTGCAGATGCTGCAAAAAGACTCTTTCCAAACCTCTCCATGAAAAGGAAGGTTGAACTCTGTGAGTTGAATGCATACATCATAAAGAAGTTTCAAAGAATGCTTCTGTCTAGGTTTTATGTGAAGATATTTCCTTTTCCACCATAGACCTCAAAGCGCTCCAAATGAAAACTTGCAGATTCTACAAAAAGAGTGTTTCAAAACTGCTCTTTCAAAAGAAGTGTTCAACTCTGTGAGTTGGATTCATACTACACAAAGCAGTTTCACAGAACGCTTCTGTTTAGTTTTTATGGGAAGATATTCCCGTTTCCAACGAAGGCCTGAAAGGGCTCCAAATATCCACTTGCAGATGCTGCAATAACAGAGTTTCAAAACTGCTCTATCAAAAGGAAGGCTTCTCTCTCCAAGTTGAATGCAGACATCATAAAGGGGTTTCTGAGAATGCTTCTGCCTGGTTGATATGTGAAGATATTTCAACTTCCACCATAGGCCTCAAATCGCTCCAAATGAACACTTGCAAATTCTACAAAAAGAGTGTTTCATAACTGCTCTAGCAAAGGAAAGGTTCAACTATGTGAGTTAAACACACACATCACAAAGCAGTTTTTGAGAATGCTTCTGTCCAGTTTTTATGGGAAGATATTCCCGTTTCTAACAAAGGCCTGAAAGAGCTCCAAATATCCACTTGCAGATGCTGCAAAAAGACTCTTTCCAAACCGCTCCATGAAAAGGAAGGTTCAACTATGTGAGTTGAATGCACACATCATAAAGAAGTTTCAAAGAATGCTTCTGTCTAGGTTTTATGTGAAGATATTTCCTTTTCCACCATGGGCCCCAAAGTGCTCCAAATGAACACTTGCAGATTCTACAAAAAGAGTGTTTCAAAACTGCTCTTTCAAAAGAAGTGTTCAACTCTGTGAGTTGGATTCATACTACACGAAGCAGTTTCACAGAACGCTTCTGTTTAGTTTTTATGGGAAGATATTCCCGTTTCCAACGAAGGCCTGAAAGGGCTCCAAATATCCACTTGCAGATGCTGCAAAAAGACTCTTTCCAAACTGCTCCATGAAAAGGAAGGTTCAACTCTGTGAGTTGAATGCACACATCATAAAGAAGTTTCAAAGAATGCTTCTGTCTAGGTTTTATGTGAAGATATTTCCTTTTCCACCATAGGCCTCAAAGTGCTCCAAATGAACACTTGCAGATTCTACAAAAAGAGTGTTTCAAAACTGCTCTTTCAAAGAAGTGTTCAACTCTGTGAGTTGGATTCATACTACACAAAGCAGTTTCACAGAACGCTTCTGTTTAGTTTTTATGGGAAGATATTCCCGTTTCCAACGAAGGCCAGAAAGGGCTCCAAATATCCACTTGCAGATGCTGCAAAAACAGAGTTTCAAAACTGCTCTATCAAAAGGAAGGCTTCTCTATCCGAGTTGAATGCACACATCATAAAGAGGTTTCTGAGAATGCTTCTGCCTGGTTTATAAGTGAAGATATTTCCTTTTCCACAATAGGCCTCAATGTGCTCCAAATGAACACTTGCAGATTCTACAAAAAGAGTGTTTCAAAACTGCTCTTTCAAAAGAAGTGTTCAACTCTGTGAGTTGGATTCATACTACACAAAGCAGTTTCACAGAACGCTTCTGTTTAGTTTTTATGGGAATATATTCCCGTTTCCAACGAAGGCCTGAAAGGGCTCCAAATATCCACTTGCAGATGCTGCAAAAAGCCTCTTTCCAAACTGCTCCATGAAAAGGAAGGTTCAACTCTATGAGTTGAATGCACACATCATAAAGAATTTTCAAAGAATGCTTCTGTCTAGGTTTTATGTGAAGATATTTCCTTTTCCACCATAGGCCTCAAAGTGCTCCAAATGAACACTTGCAGATTCTACAAAAAGAGTGTTTCAAAACTGCTCTTTCAAAAGAAGTGTTCAACTCTGTGAGTTGGATTCATACTACACAAAGCAGTTTCACAGAACGCTTCTGTTTAGTTTTTATGGGAAGAAATTCCCGTTTCCAACGAAGGCCTGAAAGGGCTCCAAATATCCACTTGCAGATGCTGCAAAAAGACTCTTTCCAAACTGCTCCATGAAAAGGAAGGTTCAACTCTGTGTGTTGAATGCACACATCATAAAGAGGTTTCTGAGAATGCTTCTGCCTGGTTGATATGTGAAGATATTTCAACTTCCACCATAGGCCTCAAATCGCTCCAAATGAACACTTGCAAATTCTACAAAAAGAGTGTTTCATAACTGCTCTAGCAAAGGAAAGGTTCAACTATGTGAGTTAAACACACACATCACAAAGCAGTTTTTGAGAATGCTTCTGTCCAGTTTTTATGGGAAGATATTCCCGTTTCTAACAAAGGCCTGAAAGAGCTCCAAATATCCACTTGCAGATGCTGCAAAAAGACTCTTTCCAAACCGCTCCATGAAAAGGAAGGTTCAACTCTGTGAGTTGAATGCACACATCATAAAGAAGTTTCAAAGAATGCTTCTGTCTAGGTTTTATGTGAAGATATTTCCTTTTCCACCATAGGCCTCAAAGTGCTCCAAATGAACACTTGCAGATTCTACAAAAAGAGTGTTTCAAAACTGCTCTTTCAAAAGAAGTGTTCAACTCTGTGAGTTGGATTCATACTACACAAAGCAGTTTCACAGAACGCTTCTGTGTAGTTTTTATGGGAAGATATTCCCGTTTCCAACGAAGGCCTGAAAGGGCTCCAAATATCCACTTGCAGATGCTGCAAAAAGACTCTTTCCAAACTGCTCCATGAAAAGGAAGGTGCAACTCTGTGAGTTTAATGCACCCATCATAAAGAAGTTTCAAAGAATGCTTCTGTCTAGGTTTTATGTGAAGATATTTCCTTTTCCACCATAGGCCTCAAAGTGCTCCAAATGAACACTTGCAGATTCTACAAAAAGAGTGTTTCAAAACTGCTCTTTCAAAAGAAGTGTTCAACTCTGTGAGTTGGATTCATACTACACAAAGCAGTTTCACAGAACGCTTCTGTTTAGCTTTTATGGGAAGATATTCCCGTTTCCAACGAAGGCCAGAAAGGGCTCCAAATATCCACTTGCAGATGCTGCAAAAAGACTCTTTCCAAACTGCTCCATGAAAAGGAAGGTTCAACTCTGTGAGGTGAATGCACACATCATAAAGAAGTTTCAAAGAATGCTTCTGTCTAGGTTTTATGTGAAGATATTTCCTTTTCCACCATAGGCCTCAAAGTGCTCCAAATGAACACTTGCAGATTCTACAAAAAGAGTGTTTCAAAACTGCTCTTTCAAAAGAAGTGTTCAACTCTGTGAGTTGGATTCATACTACACAAAGCAGTTTCACAGAACGCTTCTGTTTAGTTTTTATGGGAAGATATTCCCGTTTCCAACGAAGGCCTGAAAGGGCTCCAAATATCCACTTGCAGATGCTGCAAAAAGACTCTTTCCAAACTGCTCCATGAAAAGGAAGGTTCAACTCTGTGAGTTGAATGCACACATCATAAAGAAGTTTCAAAGAATGCTTCTGTCTAGGTTTTATGTGAAGATATTTCCTTTTCCACCATAGGCCTCAAAGTGCTCCAAATGAACACTTGCAGATTCTACAAAAAGAGTGTTTCAAAACTGCTCTTTCAAAGAAGTGTTCAACTCTGTGAGTTGGATTCATACTACACAAAGCAGTTTCACAGAACGCTTCTGTTTAGTTTTTATGGGAAGATATTCCCGTTTCCAACGAAGGCCAGAAAGGGCTCCAAATATCCACTTGCAGATGCTGCAAAAACAGAGTTTCAAAACTGCTCTATCAAAAGGAAGGCTTCTCTATCCGAGTTGAATGCACACATCATAAAGAGGTTTCTGAGAATGCTTCTGCCTGGTTTATAAGTGAAGATATTTCCTTTTCCACAATAGGCCTCAATGTGCTCCAAATGAACACTTGCAGATTCTACAAAAAGAGTGTTTCAAAACTGCTCTTTCAAAAGAAGTGTTCAACTCTGTGAGTTGGATTCATACTACACAAAGCAGTTTCACAGAACGCTTCTGTTTAGTTTTTATGGGAATATATTCCCGTTTCCAACGAAGGCCTGAAAGGGCTCCAAATATCCACTTGCAGATGCTGCAAAAAGCCTCTTTCCAAACTGCTCCATGAAAAGGAAGGTTCAACTCTATGAGTTGAATGCACACATCATAAAGAATTTTCAAAGAATGCTTCTGTCTAGGTTTTATGTGAAGATATTTCCTTTTCCACCATAGGCCTCAAAGTGCTCCAAATGAACACTTGCAGATTCTACAAAAAGAGTGTTTCAAAACTGCTCTTTCAAAAGAAGTGTTCAACTCTGTGAGTTGGATTCATACTACACAAAGCAGTTTCACAGAACGCTTCTGTTTAGTTTTTATGGGAAGAAATTCCCGTTTCCAACGAAGGCCTGAAAGGGCTCCAAATATCCACTTGCAGATGCTGCAAAAAGACTCTTTCCAAACTGCTCCATGAAAAGGAAGGTTCAACTCTGTGTGTTGAATGCACACATCATAAAGAGGTTTCTGAGAATGCTTCTGCCTGGTTGATATGTGAAGATATTTCAACTTCCACCATAGGCCTCAAATCGCTCCAAATGAACACTTGCAAATTCTACAAAAAGAGTGTTTCATAACTGCTCTAGCAAAGGAAAGGTTCAACTATGTGAGTTAAACACACACATCACAAAGCAGTTTTTGAGAATGCTTCTGTCCAGTTTTTATGGGAAGATATTCCCGTTTCTAACAAAGGCCTGAAAGAGCTCCAAATATCCACTTGCAGATGCTGCAAAAAGACTCTTTCCAAACCGCTCCATGAAAAGGAAGGTTCAACTCTGTGAGTTGAATGCACACATCATAAAGAAGTTTCAAAGAATGCTTCTGTCTAGGTTTTATGTGAAGATATTTCCTTTTCCACCATAGGCCTCAAAGTGCTCCAAATGAACACTTGCAGATTCTACAAAAAGAGTGTTTCAAAACTGCTCTTTCAAAAGAAGTGTTCAACTCTGTGAGTTGGATTCATACTACACAAAGCAGTTTCACAGAACGCTTCTGTGTAGTTTTTATGGGAAGATATTCCCGTTTCCAACGAAGGCCTGAAAGGGCTCCAAATATCCACTTGCAGATGCTGCAAAAAGACTCTTTCCAAACTGCTCCATGAAAAGGAAGGTGCAACTCTGTGAGTTTAATGCACCCATCATAAAGAAGTTTCAAAGAATGCTTCTGTCTAGGTTTTATGTGAAGATATTTCCTTTTCCACCATAGGCCTCAAAGTGCTCCAAATGAACACTTGCAGATTCTACAAAAAGAGTGTTTCAAAACTGCTCTTTCAAAAGAAGTGTTCAACTCTGTGAGTTGGATTCATACTACACAAAGCAGTTTCACAGAACGCTTCTGTTTAGCTTTTATGGGAAGATATTCCCGTTTCCAACGAAGGCCAGAAAGGGCTCCAAATATCCACTTGCAGATGCTGCAAAAAGACTCTTTCCAAACTGCTCCATGAAAAGGAAGGTTCAACTCTGTGAGGTGAATGCACACATCATAAAGAAGTTTCAAAGAATGCTTCTGTCTAGGTTTTATGTGAAGATATTTCCTTTTCCACCATAGGCCTCAAAGTGCTCCAAATGAACACTTGCAGATTCTACAAAAAGAGTGTTTCAAAACTGCTCTTTCAAAAGAAGTGTTCAACTCTGTGAGTTGGATTCATACTACACAAAGCAGTTTCACAGAACGCTTCTGTTTAGTTTTTATGGGAAGATATTCCCGTTTCCAACGAAGGCCTGAATGGGCTCCAAATATCCACTTGCAGATGCTGCAAAAACAGAGTTTCAAAACTGCTCTATCAAAAGGAAGGCTTCTCTCCCCGAGTTGAATGCACACATCATAAAGAGGTTTCTGAGAATGCTTCTGCCTGGTTTATAAGTGAAGATATTTCCTTTTCCACAATAGGCCTCAATGTGCTCCAAATGAACACTTGCAGATTCTACAAAAAGAGTGTTTCAAAACTGCTCTTTCAAAAGAAGTGTTCAACTCTGTGAGTTGGATTCATACTACACAAAGCAGTTTCACAGAACACTTCTGTTTAGTTTTTATGGGAAGATATTCCCGTTTCCAACGAAGGCCTGAAAGGCTCCAAATATCCACTTGCAGATGCTGCAAAAAGACTCTTTCCACACTGCTCCTTGAAAAGGAAGGTTCAACTCTGTGAGGTGAAGGCACACATCATAAAGAAGTTTCAAAGAATTCTTCTGTCTAGGTTTTATGTGAAGATATTTCCTTTTCCACCGTAGGCCTCAAAGCGCTCCAAATGAACACTTGCAGATTCTACAAAAAGAGTGTTTCAAAACTGCTCTTTCAAAAGAAGTGTTCAACTCTGTGAGTTGGATTCATACTACGCAAAGCAGTTTCACAGAACGCTTCTGTTTAGTTTTTATGGGAAGATATTCCCGTTTCCAACGAAGGCCTGAAAGGGCTCCAAATATCCACTTGCAGATGCTGCAAAAAGACTCTTTCCAAACTGCTCCATGAAAAGGAAGGTTCAACTCTGTGTGTTGAATGCACACATCATAAAGAAGTTTCAAAGAATGCTTCTGTCTAGGTTTTATGTGAAGATATTTCCTTTTCCACAATAGGCCTCAAAGTGCTCCAAATGAACACTTGCAGATTCTACAAAAAGAGTGTTTCAAACTGCTCTTTCAAAAGAAGTGTTCAACTCTGTGAGTTGGATTCATACTACACAAAGCAGTTTCACAGAACGCTTCTGTTTAGTTTTTATGGGAAGATATTCCCGTTTCCAACGAAGGCCTGAAAGGGCTCCAAATATCCACTTGCAGATGCTGCAAAAAGACTCTTTCCAAACTGCTACATGAAAAGGAAGGTTCAACTCTGTGAGTTGAATGCATACATCATAAAGAAGTTTCAAAGAATGCTTCTGTCTAGGTTTTATGTGAAGATATTTCCTTTTCCACCATAGGCCTCAAAGTGCTCCAAATGAACACTTGCAGATTCTACAAAAAGAGTGTTTCAAAACTGCTCTTTCAAAAGAAGTGTTCAACTCTGTGAGTTGGATTCATACTACACAAAGCAGTTTCACAGAACGCTTCTGTTTAGTTTTTATGGGAAGATATTCCCGTTTCCAACGAAGGCCTGAAAGGGCTCCAAATATCCACTTGCAGATGCTGCAAAAACAGAGTTTCAAAACTGCTCTATCAAAAGGAAGGCTTCTCTCCCCGAGTTGAATGCACACATCATAAAGAGGTTTCTGAGAATGCTTCTGCCTGGTTTATAAGTGAAGATATTTCCTTTTCCACAATAGGCCTCAATGTGCTCCAAATGAACACTTGCAGATTCTACAAAAAGAGTGTTTCAAAACTGCTCTTTCAAAAGAAGTGTTCAACTCTGTGAGTTGGATTCATACTACACAAAGCAGTTTCACAGAACGCTTCTGTTTAGTTTTTATGGGAAGATATTCCCGTTTCCAACGAAGGCCTGAAAGGGCTCCAAATATCCACTTGCAGATGCTGCAAAAAGACTCTTTCCAAACTGATCCATGAAAAGGAAGGTTCAACTCTGTGAGTTGAATGCACACATCATAAAGAAGTTTCAAAGAATGCTTCTGTCTAGGTTTTATGTGAAGATATTTCCTTTTCCACCATAGGCCTCAAAGTGCTCCAAATGAACACTTGCAGATTCTACAAAAAGAGTGTTTCAAAACTGCTCTTTCAAAAGAAGTGTTCAACTCTGTGAGTTGGATTCATACTACACAAAGCAGTTTCACAGAACGCTTCTGTTTAGTTTTTATGGGAAGATATTTCCCGTTTCCAACGAAGGCCTGAAAGGGCTCCAAATATCCACTTGCAGATGCTGCAAAAACAGAGTTTCAAACCTGCTCTATCAAAAGGAAGGCTTCTCTCCCCGAGTTGAATGCACACATCATAAAGAGGTTTCTGAGAATGCTTCTGCCTGCTTTATAAGTGAAGATATTTCCTTTTCCACAATAGGCCTCAAGGTGCTCCAAATGAACACTTGCAGATTCTACAAAAAGAGTGTTTCAAAACTGCTCTTTCAAAAGAAGTGTTCAACTCTGTGAGTTGGATTCATACTACACAAAGCAGTTTCACAGAACGCTTCTGTTTAGTTTTTATGGGAAGATATTCCCGTTTCCAACGAAGGCCTGAAAGGGCTCCAAATATCCACTTGCAGATGCTGCAAAAAGACTCTTTCCAAACTGCTCCGTGAAAAGGAAGGTTCAACTCTGTGAGGTGAAGGCACACATCATAAAGAAGTTTCAAAGAATGCTTCTGTCTAGGTTTTATGTGAAGATATTTCCTTTTCCACCGTAGGCCTCAAAGCGCTCCAAATGAACACTTGCAGATTCTACAAAAAGAGTGTTTCAAAACTGCTCTTTCTAAAGAAGTGTTCAACTCTGTGAGTTGGATTCATACTACACAAAGCAGTTTCACAGAACGCTTCTGTTTAGTTTTTATGGGAAGATATTCCCGTTTCCAACGAAGGCCTGAAAGGGCTCCAAATATCCACTTGCAGATTCTGCAAAAACAGAGTTTCAAAACTGCTCTATCAAAAGGAAGGCTTATCTCTCTGAGTTGAATGCACACATCATAAAGAGGTTTCTGAGAATGCTTCTGCCTGGTTGATATGTGAAGATATTTCAACTTCCACCATAGGCCTCAAATCGCTCCAAATGAACACTTGCAAATTCTACAAAAAGAGTGTTTCATAACTGCTCTAGCAAAGGAAAGGTTCAACTATGTGAGTTAAACACACACATCACAAAGCAGTTTTAGAGAATGCTTCTGTCCAGTTTTTATGGGAAGATATTCCCGTTTCTAACAAAGGCCTGAAAGAGCTCCAAATAACCACTTGCAGATGCTGCAAAAAGACTCTTTCCAAACCGCTCCATGAAAAGGAAGGTTCAACTCTGTGAGTTGAATGCACACATCATAAAGAAGTTTCAAAGAATGCTTCTGTCTAGGTTTTATGTGAAGATATTTCCTTTTCCACCATAGGCCTCAAAGCGCTCCAAATGAACACTTGCCGATTCTACAAAAAGAGTGTTTCAAAACTGCTCTTTCAAAAGAAGTGTTCAACTCTGTGAGTTGGATTCATACTACACAAAGCAGTTTCACAGAACGCTTCTGTTTAGTTTTTATGGGAAGATATCCCCGTTTCCAACGAAGGCCTGAAAGGGCTCCAAACATCCACTTGCAGATTCTGCAAAAACAGAGTTTCAAAACTGCTCTATCAAAAGGAAGGCTTATCTCTCTGAGTTGAATGCACACATCATAAAGAGGTTTCTGAGAATGCTTCTGCCTGGTTCATATGTGAAGATATTTCCTTTTTCACCATAGGCCTCAAAGCGCTCCAAATGAACACTTGCAAATTCTACAAAAAGAGTGTTTCTTAACTGCTCTAGCAAAGGAAAGGTTCAACTATGTGAGTTAAACACACACATCACAAAGCAGTTTGTGAGAATGCTCCTGTCCAGTTTCTATGGGAAGATATTCCCGTTTCTAACAAAGGCCTGAAAGAGCTCCAAATATCGACTTGCAGATGGTGCAAAAAGACTCTTTCCAAACCTCTCCATGAAAAGGAAGGTTGAACTCTGTGAGTTGAATGCACACATCATAAAGAAGTTTCAAAGAATGCTTCTGTCTAGGTTTTATATGAAGATATTTCCTTTTCCACCATAGACCTCAAAGCGCTCCAAATGAAAACTTGCAGATTCTACAAAAAGAGTGTTTCAAAACTGCTCTTTCCAAAGAAGTGTTCAACTCTGTTAGTTGGATTCATACTACACAAAGCAGTTTCACAGAACGCTTCTGTTTAGTTTTTATGGGAAGATATTCCCGTTTCCAACGAAGGCCTGAAAGGGCTCCAAATATCCACTTGCAGATGCTACAAAAAGACTCTTTCCAAACTACTTCATGAAAAGGAAGGTTCAACTCTGTGAGTTGAAGGCACACATCATAAAGAAGTTTCAAAGAATGCTTCTGTCTAGGTTTTATGTGAAGATATTTCCTTTTCCACCATAGGCCTCAAAGCGCTCCAAATGAACACTTGCAGATTCTACAAAAAGAGTGTTTCAAAACTGCTCTTTCAAAAGAAGTGTTCAACTCTGTGAGTTGGATTCATACTACACAAAGCAGTTTCACAGAACGCTTCTGTTTAGTTTTTATGGGAAGATATTCCCGTTTCCAACGAAGTCCTGAAAGGGCTCCAAATATCCACTTGCAGATTCTGCAAAAACAGAGTTTCAAAACTGCTCTATCAAAAGGAAGGCTTATCTCTCTGAGTTGAATGCACACATCATAAAGAGGTTTCTGAGAATCCTTCTGCCTGGTTCATATGTGAAGATATTTCCTTTTTCAACATAGGCCTCAGAGCGCTCCAAATGAACACTTGCAAATTCTACAAAAAGAGTGTTTCATAACTGCTCTAGCAAAGGAAGGGTTCAACTATGTGAGTTAAACACACACATCACAAAGCAGTTTGTGAGAATGCTCCTGTCCAGTTTCTATGGGAAGATATTCCCGTTTCTAACAAAGGCCTGTAAGAGCTCCAAATATCCACTTGCAGATGCTGCAAAAAGACTCTTTCCAAACCTCCCTATGAAAAGGAAGGTTGAACTCTGTGAGTTGAATGCACACATCATAAAGAAGTTTCAAAGAATGCTTCTGTCTAGGTTTCATGTGAAGATATTTCCTTTTCCACCATAGACCTCAAAGCGCTCCAAATGAAAACTTGCAGATTCTACAAAAAGAGTGCTTCAAAACTGCTCTTTCAAAAGAAGTGTTCAACTCTGTGAGTTGGATTCATACTACACAAAGCAGTTTCACAGAACGCTTCTGTTTAGTTTTTATGGGAAGATATTCCCGTTTCCAAAGAAGGCCTGAAAGGGCTCCAAATATCCACATGCAGATGCTGCAATAACAGAGTTTCAAAACTGCTCTACCAAAAGGAAGGCTTCTCTCTCCAAGTTGAATGCAGACATCATAAAGGGGTTTCTGAGAATGCTTCTGCCTGGTTGATATGTGAAGATATTTCAACTTCCACCATAGGCCTCAAATCGCTCCAAATGAACACTTGCAAATTCTACAAAAAGAGTGTTTCATAACTGCTCTAGCAAAGGAAAGGTTCAACTATGTGAGTTAAACACACACATCACAAAGCAGTTTTTGAGAATGCTTCTGTCCAGTTTTTATGGGAAGATATTCCCGTTTCTAACAAAGGCCTGAAAGAGCTCCAAATATCCACTTGCAGATGCTGCAAAAAGACTCTTTCCAAACCGCTCCATGAAAAGGAAGGTTCAACTCTGTGAGTTGAATGCACACATCATAAAGAAGTTTCAAAGAATGCTTCTGTCTAGGTTTTATGTGAAGATATTTCCTTTTCCACCATAGGCCTCAAAGTGCTCCAAATGAACACTTGCAGATTCTACAAAAAGAGTGTTTCAAAACTGCTCTTTCAAAAGAAGTGTTCAACTCTGTGAGTTGGATTCATACTACACAAAGCAGTTTCACAGAACGCTTCTGTTTAGTTTTTATGGGAAGATATTCCCGTTTCCAACGAAGGCCTGAAAGGGCTCCAAATATCCACTTGCAGATGCTGCAAAAAGACTCTTTCCTAACTGCTCCATGAAAAGGAAGGTGCAACTCTGTGAGTTTAATGCACACATCATAAAGAAGTTTCAAAGAATGCTTCTGTCTAGGTTTTATGTGAAGATATTTCCTTTTCCACCATAGGCCTCAAAGTGCTCCAAATGAACACTTGCAGATTCTACAAAAAGAGTGTTTCAAAACTGCTCTTTCAAAAGAAGTGTTCAACTCTGTGAGTTGGATTCATACTACACAAAGCAGTTTCACAGAACGCTTCTGTTTAGTTTTTATGGGAAGATATTCCCGTTTCCAACGAAGGCCTGAAAGGGCTCCAAATATCCACTTGCAGATGCTGCAAAAAGACTCTTTCCAAACTGATCCATGAAAAGGAAGGTTCAACTCTGTGAGTTGAATGCACACATCATAAAGAAGTTTCAAAGAATGCTTCTGTCTAGGTTTTATGTGAAGATATTTCCTTTTCCACCATAGGCCTCAAAGTGCTCCAAATGAACACTTGCAGATTCTACAAAAAGAGTGTTTCAAAACTGCTCTTTCAAAAGAAGTGTTCAACTCTGTGAGTTGGATTCATACTACACAAAGCAGTTTCACAGAACGCTTCTGTTTAGTTTTTATGGGAAGATATTCCCGTTTCCAACGAAGGCCTGAAAGGGCTCCAAATATCCACTTGCAGATGCTGCAAAAACAGAGTTTCAAAACTGCTCTATCAAAAGGAAGGCTTCTCTCCCCGAGTTGAATGCACACATCATAAAGAGGTTTCTGAGAATGCTTCTGCCTGGTTTATAAGTGAAGATATTTCCTTTTCCACAATAGGCGTCAATGTGCTCCAAATGAACACTTGCAGATTCTACAAAAAGTGTGTTTCAAAACTGCTCTTTCAAAAGAAGTGTTCAACTCTGTGTGTTGGATTCATACTACACAAAGCAGTTTCACAGAACGCTTCTGTTTAGTTTTTATGGGAAGATATTCCCGTTTCCAACGAAGGCCTGAAAGGGCTCCAAATATCCACTTGCAGATGCTGCAAAAAGACTCTTTCCAAACTGCTCCGTGAAAAGGAAGGTTCAACTCTGTGAGGTGAAGGCACACATCATAAAGAAGTTTCAAAGAATGCTTCTGTCTAGGTTTTATGTGAAGATATTTCCTTTAACACCGTAGGCCTCAAAGCGCTCCAAATGAACACTTGCAGATTCTACAAAAAGAGTGTTTCAAAACTGCTCTTTCTAAAGAAGTGTTCAACTCTGTGAGTTGGATTCATACTACACAAAGCAGTTTCACAGAACGCTTCTGTTTAGTTTTTATGGGAAGATATTCCCGTTTCCAACGAAGGCCTGAAAGGGCTCCAAATATCCACTTGCAGATGCTGCAAAAAGACTCTTTCCAAACTGCTCCATGAAAAGGAAGGTTCAACTCCGTGAGTTGAATGCACACATCATAAAGAAGTTTCAAAGAATGCTTCTGTCTAGGTTTTATGTGAAGATATTTCCTTTTCCACCATAGGCCTCAAAGTGCTCCAAATGAACACTTGCAGATTCTACAAAAAGAGTGTTTCAAAACTGCTCTTTCAAAGAAGTGTTCAACTCTGTGAGTTGGATTCATACTACACAAAGCAGTTTCACAGAACGCTTCTGTTTAGTTTTTATGGGAAGATATTCCCGTTTCCAACGAAGGCCAGAAAGGGCTCCAAATATCCACTTGCAGATGCTGCAAAAACAGAGTTTCAAAACTGCTCTATCAAAGGAAGGCTTCTCTATCCGAGGTGAATGCACACATCATAAAGAGGTTTCTGAGAATGCTTCTGCCTGGTTTATAAGTGAAGATATTTCCTTTTCCACAATAGGCCTCAATGTGCTCCAAATGAACACTTGCAGATTCTACCAAAAGAGTGTTTCAAAACTGCTCTTTCAAAAGAAGTGTTCAACTCTGTGAGTTGGATTCATACTACACAAAGCAGTTTCACAGAACGCTTCTGTTTAGTTTCTATGGGAATATATTCCCGTTTCCAATGAAGGCCTGAAAGGGCTCCAAATATCCACTTGCAGATGCTGCAAAAAGACTCTTTCCAAACTGCTCCATGAAAAGGAAGGTTCAACTCTATGAGTTGAATGCACACATCATAAAGAATTTTCAAAGAATGCTTCTGTCTAGGTTTTATGTGAAGATATTTCCTTTTCCACCATAGGCCTCAAAGTGCTCCAAATGAACACTTGCAGATTCTACAAAAAGAGTGTTTCAAAACTGCTCTTTCAAAAGAAGTGTTCAACTCTGTGAGTTGGATTCATACTACACAAAGCAGTTTCACAGAACGCTTCTGTTTAATTTTTATGGGAAGATATTCCCGTTTCCAACGAAGGCCTGAAAGGGCTCCAAATATCCACTTGCAGATGCTGCAAAAAGACTCTTTCCAAACTGCTCCATGAAAAGGAAGGTTCAACTCTGTGTGTTGAATGCACACATCATAAAGAGGTTTCTGAGAATGCTTCTGCCTGGTTGATATGTGAAGATATTTCAACTTCCACCATAGGCCTCAAATCGCTCCAAATGAACACTTGCAAATTCTACAAAAAGAGTGTTTCATAACTGCTCTAGCAAAGGAAAGGTTCAACTATGTGAGTTAAACACACACATCACAAAGCAGTTTTTGAGAATGCTTCTGTCCAGTTTTTATGGGAAGATATTCCCGTTTCTAACAAAGGCATGAAAGAGCTCCAAATATCCACTTGCAGATGCTGCAAAAAGACTCTTTCCAAACCGCTCCATGAAAAGGAAGGTTCAACTCTGTGAGTTGAATGCACACATCATAAAGAAGTTTCAAAGAATGCTTCTGTCTAGGTTTTATGTGAAGATATTTCCTTTTCCACCATAGGCCTCAAAGTGCTCCAAATGAACACTTGCAGATTCTACAAAAAGAGTGTTTCAAAACTGCTCTTTCAAAAGAAGTGTTCAACTCTGTGAGTTGGATTCATACTACACAAAGCAGTTTCACAGAACGCTTCTGTGTAGTTTTTATGGGAAGATATTCCCGTTTCCAACGAAGGCCTGAAAGGGCTCCAAATATCCACTTGCAGATGCTGCAAAAAGACTCTTTCCAAACTGCTCCATGAAAAGGAAGGTTCAACTCTGTGAGTTGAATGCACACATCATAAAGAAGTTTCAAAGAATGCTTCTGTCTAGGTTTTATGTGAAGATATTTCCTTTTCCACCATAGGCCTCAAAGTGCTCCAAATGAACACTTGCAGATTCTACAAAAAGAGTGTTTCAAAACTGCTCTTTCAAAAGAAGTGTTCAACTCTGTGAGTTGGATTCATACTACACAAAGCAGTTTCACAGAACGCTTCTTTTTAATTTTTATGGGAAGAAATTCCCGTTTCGAACGAAGGCCTGAAAGGGCTCCAAGTATCCACTTGCAGATGCTGCAAAAACAGAGTTTCAAAACTGCTCTATTAAAAGGAAGGCTTCTCTCCCCGAGTTGAATGCACACATCATAAAGAGGTTTCTGAGAATGCTTCTGCCTGGTTTATAAGTGAAGATATTTCCTTTTCCACAATAGGCCTCAATGTGCTCCAAATGAACACTTGCAGATTCTACAAAAAGAGTGTTTCAAAACTGCTCTTTCAAAAGAAGTGTTCAACTCTGTGAGTTGGATTCATACTACACAAAGCAGTTTCACAGAACGCTTCTTTTTAATTTTTATGGGAAGAAATTCCCGTTTCCAACGAAGGCCTGAAAGGGCTCCAAATATCCACTTGCAGATGCTGCAAAAAGACTCTTTCCAAACTGCTCCATGAAAAGGAAGGTTCACCTCTGTGAGTTGAATGCACACATCATAAAGAAGTTTCAAAGAATGCTTCTGTCTAGGTTTTATGTGAAGATATTTCCTTTTCCACCATAGGCCTCAAAGTGCTCCAAATGAACACTTGCAGATTCTACAAAAAGAGTGTTTCAAAACTGCTCTTTCAAAAGAAGTGTTCAACTCTGTGAGTTGGATTCATACTACACAAAGCAGTTTCACAGAACGCTTCTGTTTAGTTTTTATGGGAAGATATCCCCGTTTCCAACGAAGGCCTGAAAGGGCTCCAAACATCCACTTGCAGATTCTGCAAAAAAAGAGTATCAAAACTGCTCTATCAAAAGGAAGGCTTATCTCTCTGAGTTAAATGCACACATCATAAAGAGGTTTCTGAGAATGCTTCTGCCTGGTTCATATGTGAAGATATTTCCTTTTTCACCATAGGCCTCGAAGCGCTCCAAATGAACACTTGCAAATTCTACAAAAAGAGTTTTTCATAACTGCTCTAGCAAAGGAAAGGTTCAACTATGTGAATTAAACACACACATCACAAAGCAGTTTGTGAGAATGCTCCTGTCCAGTTTCTATGGGAAGATATTCCCGTTTCTAACAAAGGCCTGAAAGAGCTCCAAATATCCACTTGCAGATGCTGCAAAAAGACTCTTTCCAAACCTCTCCATGAAAAGGAAGGTTGAACTCTGTGAGTTGAATGCATACATCATAAAGAAGTTTCAAAGAATGCTTCTGTCTAGGTTTTATGTGAAGATATTTCCTTTTCCACCATAGACCTCAAAGCGCTCCAAATGAAAACTTGCAGATTCTACAAAAAGAGTGTTTCAAAACTGCTCTTTCAAAAGAAGTGTTCAACTCTGTGAGTTGGATTCATACTACACAAAGCAGTTTCACAGAACGCTTCTGTTTAGTTTTTATGGGAAGATATTCCCGTTTCCAACGAAGGCCTGAAAGGGCTCCAAATATCCACTTGCAGATGCTGCAATAACAGAGTTTCAAAACTGCTCTATCAAAAGGAAGGCTTCTCTCTCCAAGTTGAATGCAGACATCATAAAGGGGTTTCTGAGAATGCTTCTGCCTGGTTGATATGTGAAGATATTTCAACTTCCACCATAGGCCTCAAATCGCTCCAAATGAACACTTGCAAATTCTACAAAAAGAGTGTTTCATAACTGCTCTAGCAAAGGAAAGGTTCAACTATGTGAGTTAAACACACACATCACAAAGCAGTTTTTGAGAATGCTTCTGTCCAGTTTTTATGGGAAGATATTCCCGTTTCTAACAAAGGCCTGAAAGAGCTCCAAATATCCACTTGCAGATGCTGCAAAAAGACTCTTTCCAAACCGCTCCATGAAAAGGAAGGTTCAACTCTGTGAGTTGAATGCACACATCATAAAGAAGTTTCAAAGAATGCTTCTGTCTAGGTTTTATGTGAAGATATTTCCTTTTCCACCATGGGCCCCAAAGTGCTCCAAATGAACACTTGCAGATTCTACAAAAAGAGTGTTTCAAAACTGCTCTTTCAAAAGAAGTGTTCAACTCTGTGAGTTGGATTCATACTACACGAAGCAGTTTCACAGAACGCTTCTGTTTAGTTTTTATGGGAAGATATTCCCGTTTCCAACGAAGGCCTGAAAGGGCTCCAAATATCCACTTGCAGATGCTGCAAAAAGACTCTTTCCAAACTGCTCCATGAAAAGGAAGGTTCAACTCTGTGAGTTGAATGCACACATCATAAAGAAGTTTCAAAGAATGCTTCTGTCTAGGTTTTATGTGAAGATATTTCCTTTTCCACCATAGGCCTCAAAGTGCTCCAAATGAACACTTGCAGATTCTACAAAAAGAGTGTTTCAAAACTGCTCTTTCAAAGAAGTGTTCAACTCTGTGAGTTGGATTCATACTACACAAAGCAGTTTCACAGAACGCTTCTGTTTAGTTTTTATGGGAAGATATTCCCGTTTCCAACGAAGGCCAGAAAGGGCTCCAAATATCCACTTGCAGATGCTGCAAAAACAGAGTTTCAAAACTGCTCTATCAAAAGGAAGGCTTCTCTATCCGAGTTGAATGCACACATCATAAAGAGGTTTCTGAGAATGCTTCTGCCTGGTTTATAAGTGAAGATATTTCCTTTTCCACAATAGGCCTCAATGTGCTCCAAATGAACACTTGCAGATTCTACAAAAAGAGTGTTTCAAAACTGCTCTTTCAAAAGAAGTGTTCAACTCTGTGAGTTGGATTCATACTACACAAAGCAGTTTCACAGAACGCTTCTGTTTAGTTTTTATGGGAATATATTCCCGTTTCCAACGAAGGCCTGAAAGGGCTCCAAATATCCACTTGCAGATGCTGCAAAAAGCCTCTTTCCAAACTGCTCCATGAAAAGGAAGGTTCAACTCTATGAGTTGAATGCACACATCATAAAGAATTTTCAAAGAATGCTTCTGTCTAGGTTTTATGTGAAGATATTTCCTTTTCCACCATAGGCCTCAAAGTGCTCCAAATGAACACTTGCAGATTCTACAAAAAGAGTGTTTCAAAACTGCTCTTTCAAAAGAAGTGTTCAACTCTGTGAGTTGGATTCATACTACACAAAGCAGTTTCACAGAACGCTTCTGTTTAGTTTTTATGGGAAGAAATTCCCGTTTCCAACGAAGGCCTGAAAGGGCTCCAAATATCCACTTGCAGATGCTGCAAAAAGACTCTTTCCAAACTGCTCCATGAAAAGGAAGGTTCAACTCTGTGTGTTGAATGCACACATCATAAAGAGGTTTCTGAGAATGCTTCTGCCTGGTTGATATGTGAAGATATTTCAACTTCCACCATAGGCCTCAAATCGCTCCAAATGAACACTTGCAAATTCTACAAAAAGAGTGTTTCATAACTGCTCTAGCAAAGGAAAGGTTCAACTATGTGAGTTAAACACACACATCACAAAGCAGTTTTTGAGAATGCTTCTGTCCAGTTTTTATGGGAAGATATTCCCGTTTCTAACAAAGGCCTGAAAGAGCTCCAAATATCCACTTGCAGATGCTGCAAAAAGACTCTTTCCAAACCGCTCCATGAAAAGGAAGGTTCAACTCTGTGAGTTGAATGCACACATCATAAAGAAGTTTCAAAGAATGCTTCTGTCTAGGTTTTATGTGAAGATATTTCCTTTTCCACCATAGGCCTCAAAGTGCTCCAAATGAACACTTGCAGATTCTACAAAAAGAGTGTTTCAAAACTGCTCTTTCAAAAGAAGTGTTCAACTCTGTGAGTTGGATTCATACTACACAAAGCAGTTTCACAGAACGCTTCTGTGTAGTTTTTATGGGAAGATATTCCCGTTTCCAACGAAGGCCTGAAAGGGCTCCAAATATCCACTTGCAGATGCTGCAAAAAGACTCTTTCCAAACTGCTCCATGAAAAGGAAGGTGCAACTCTGTGAGTTTAATGCACCCATCATAAAGAAGTTTCAAAGAATGCTTCTGTCTAGGTTTTATGTGAAGATATTTCCTTTTCCACCATAGGCCTCAAAGTGCTCCAAATGAACACTTGCAGATTCTACAAAAAGAGTGTTTCAAAACTGCTCTTTCAAAAGAAGTGTTCAACTCTGTGAGTTGGATTCATACTACACAAAGCAGTTTCACAGAACGCTTCTGTTTAGCTTTTATGGGAAGATATTCCCGTTTCCAACGAAGGCCAGAAAGGGCTCCAAATATCCACTTGCAGATGCTGCAAAAAGACTCTTTCCAAACTGCTCCATGAAAAGGAAGGTTCAACTCTGTGAGGTGAATGCACACATCATAAAGAAGTTTCAAAGAATGCTTCTGTCTAGGTTTTATGTGAAGATATTTCCTTTTCCACCATAGGCCTCAAAGTGCTCCAAATGAACACTTGCAGATTCTACAAAAAGAGTGTTTCAAAACTGCTCTTTCAAAAGAAGTGTTCAACTCTGTGAGTTGGATTCATACTACACAAAGCAGTTTCACAGAACGCTTCTGTTTAGTTTTTATGGGAAGATATTCCCGTTTCCAACGAAGGCCTGAAAGGGCTCCAAATATCCACTTGCAGATGCTGCAAAAACAGAGTTTCAAAACTGCTCTATCAAAAGGAAGGCTTCTCTCCCCGAGTTGAATGCACACATCATAAAGAGGTTTCTGAGAATGCTTCTGCCTGGTTTATAAGTGAAGATATTTCCTTTTCCACAATAGGCCTCAATGTGCTCCAAATGAACACTTGCAGATTCTACAAAAAGAGTGTTTCAAAACTGCTCTTTCAAAAGAAGTGTTCAACTCTGTGAGTTGGATTCATACTACACAAAGCAGTTTCACAGAACACTTCTGTTTAGTTTTTATGGGAAGATATTCCCGTTTCCAACGAAGGCCTGAAAGGCTCCAAATATCCACTTGCAGATGCTGCAAAAAGACTCTTTCCACACTGCTCCTTGAAAAGGAAGGTTCAACTCTGTGAGGTGAAGGCACACATCATAAAGAAGTTTCAAAGAATTCTTCTGTCTAGGTTTTATGTGAAGATACTTCCTTTTCCACCGTAGGCCTCAAAGCGCTCCAAATGAACACTTGCAGATTCTACAAAAAGAGTGTTTCAAAACTGCTCTTTCAAAAGAAGTGTTCAACTCTGTGAGTTGGATTCATACTACGCAAAGCAGTTTCACAGAACGCTTCTGTTTAGTTTTTATGGGAAGATATTCCCGTTTCCAACGAAGGCCTGAAAGGGCTCCAAATATCCACTTGCAGATGCTGCAAAAAGACTCTTTCCAAACTGCTCCATGAAAAGGAAGGTTCAACTCTGTGTGTTGAATGCACACATCATAAAGAAGTTTCAAAGAATGCTTCTGTCTAGGTTTTATGTGAAGATATTTCCTTTTCCACCATAGGCCTCAAAGTGCTCCAAATGAACACTTGCAGATTCTACAAAAAGAGTGTTTCAAACTGCTCTTTCAAAAGAAGTGTTCAACTCTGTGAGTTGGATTCATACTACACAAAGCAGTTTCACAGAACGCTTCTGTTTAGTTTTTATGGGAAGATATTCCCGTTTCCAACGAAGGCCTGAAAGGGCTCCAAATATCCACTTGCAGATGCTGCAAAAAGACTCTTTCCAAACTGCTACATGAAAAGGAAGGTTCAACTCTGTGAGTTGAATGCATACATCATAAAGAAGTTTCAAAGAATGCTTCTGTCTAGGTTTTATGTGAAGATATTTCCTTTTCCACCATAGGCCTCAAAGTGCTCCAAATGAACACTTGCAGATTCTACAAAAAGAGTGTTTCAAAACTGCTCTTTCAAAAGAAGTGTTCAACTCTGTGAGTTGGATTCATACTACACAAAGCAGTTTCACAGAACGCTTCTGTTTAGTTTTTATGGGAAGATATTCCCGTTTCCAACGAAGGCCTGAAAGGGCTCCAAATATCCACTTGCAGATGCTGCAAAAACAGAGTTTCAGAACTGCTCTATCAAAAGGAAGGCTTCTCTCCCCGAGTTGAATGCACACATCATAAAGAGGTTTCTGAGAATGCTTCTGCCTGGTTTATAAGTGAAGATATTTCCTTTTCCACAATAGGCCTCAATGTGCTCCAAATGAACACTTGCAGATTCTACAAAAAGAGTGTTTCAAAACTGCTCTTTCAAAAGAAGTGTTCAACTCTGTGAGTTGGATTCATACTACACAAAGCAGTTTCACAGAACACTTCTGTTTAGTTTTTATGGGAAGATATTCCCGTTTCCAACGAAGGCCTGAAAGGCTCCAAATATCCACTTGCAGATGCTGCAAAAAGACTCTTTCCACACTGCTCCTTGAAAAGGAAGGTTCAACTCTGTGAGGTGAAGGCACACATCATAAAGAAGTTTCAAAGAATTCTTCTGTCTAGGTTTTATGTGAAGATATTTCCTTTTCCACCGTAGGCCTCAAAGCGCTCCAAATGAACACTTGCAGATTCTACAAAAAGAGTGTTTCAAAACTGCTCTTTCAAAAGAAGTGTTCAACTCTGTGAGTTGGATTCATACTACGCAAAGCAGTTTCACAGAACGCTTCTGTTTAGTTTTTATGGGAAGATATTCCCGTTTCCAACGAAGGCCTGAAAGGGCTCCAAATATCCACTTGCAGATGCTGCAAAAAGACTCTTTCCAAACTGCTCCATGAAAAGGAAGGTTCAACTCTGTGTGTTGAATGCACACATCATAAAGAAGTTTCAAAGAATGCTTCTGTCTAGGTTTTATGTGAAGATATTTCCTTTTCCACCATAGGCCTCAAAGTGCTCCAAATGAACACTTGCAGATTCTACAAAAAGAGTGTTTCAAACTGCTCTTTCAAAAGAAGTGTTCAACTCTGTGAGTTGGATTCATACTACACAAAGCAGTTTCACAGAACGCTTCTGTTTAGTTTTTATGGGAAGATATTCCCGTTTCCAACGAAGGCCTGAAAGGGCTCCAAATATCCACTTGCAGATGCTGCAAAAAGACTCTTTCCAAACTGCTACATGAAAAGGAAGGTTCAACTCTGTGAGTTGAATGCACACATCATAAAGAAGTTTCAAAGAATGCTTCTGTCTAGGTTTTATGTGAAGATATTTCCTTTTCCACCATAGGCCTCAAAGTGCTCCAAATGAACACTTGCAGATTCTACAAAAAGAGTGTTTCAAAACTGCTCATTCAAAAGAAGTGTTCAACTCTGTGAGTTGGATTCATACTACACAAAGCAGTTTCACAGAACGCTTCTGTTTAGTTTTTATGGGAAGATATTCCCGTTTCCAACGAAGGCCTGAAAGGGCTCCAAATATCCACTTGCAGATGCTGCAAAAACAGAGTTTCAAAACTGCTCTATCAAAAGGAAGGCTTCTCTCCCCGAGTTGAATGCACACATCATAAAGAGGTTTCTGAGAATGCTTCTGCCTGGTTTATAAGTGAAGATATTTCCTTTTCCACAATAGGCGTCAATGTGCTCCAAATGAATACTAGCAGATTCTACAAAAAGTGTGTTTCAAAACTGCTCTTTCAAAAGAAGTGTTCAACTCTGTGAGTTGGATTCATACTACACAAAGCAGTTTCACAGAACGCTTCTGTTTAGTTTTTATGGGAAGATATTCCCGTTTCCAACGAAGGCCTGAAAGGCTCCAAATATCCACTTGCAGATGCTGCAAAAAGACTCTTTCCAAACTGCTCCGTGAAAAGGAAGGTTCAACTCTGTGAGGTGAAGGCACACATCATAAAGAAGTTTCAAAGAATGCTTCTGTCTAGGTTTTATGTGAAGATATTTCCTTTTCCACCGTAGGCCTCAAAGCGCTCCAAATGAACACTTGCAGATTCTACAAAAAGAGTGTTTCAAAACTGCTGTTTCAAAAGAAGTGTTCAACTCTGTGAGTTGGATTCATACTACACAAAGCAGTTTCACAGAACGCTTCTGTTTAGTTTTTATGGGAAGATATTCCCGTTTCCAACGAAGGCCTGAAAGGGCTCCAAATATCCACTTGCAGATTCTGCAAAAACAGAGTTTCAAAACTGCTCTATCAAAAGGAAGGCTTATCTCTCTGAGTTGAATGCACACATCATAAAGTGGTTTCTGAGAATGCTTCTGCCTGGTTGATATGTGAAGATATTTCAACTTCCACCATAGGCCTCAAATCGCTCCAAATGAACACTTGCAAATTCTACAAAAAGAGTGTTTCATAACTGCTCTAGCAAAGGAAAGGTTCAACTATGTGAGTTAAACACACACATCACAAAGTAGTTTTTGAGAATGCTTCTGTCCAGTTTTTATGGGAAGATATTCCCGTTTCTAACAAAGGCCTGAAAGAGCTCCAAATATCCACTTGCAGATGCTGCAAAAAGACTCTTTCCAAACCGCTCCATGAAAAGGAAGGTTCAACTCTGTGAGTTGAATGCACACATCATAAAGAAGTTTCAAAGAATGCTTCTGTCTAGGTTTTATGTGAAGATATTTCCTTTTCCAGCATAGGCCTCAAAGCGCTCCAAATGAACACTTGCAGATTCTACAAAAAGAGTGTTTCAAAACTACTCTTTCAAAAGAAGTGTTCAACTCTGTGAGTTGGATTCATACTACACAAAGCAGTTTCACAGAACGCTTCTGTTTAGTTTTTATGGGAAAGTATTCCCGTTTGCAACGAAGGCCTGAAAGGGCTCCAAATATCCACTTGCAGATGCTGCAAAAAGACTCTTTCCAAACTGATCCATGAAAAGGAAGGTTCAACTCTGTGAGTTGAATGCACACATCATAAAGATGTTTCAAAGAATGCTTCTGTCTAGGTTTTATGTGAAGATATTTCCTTTTCCACCATAGGCCTCAAAGTGCTCCAAATGAACACTTGCAGATTCTACAAAAAGAGTGTTTCAAAACTGCTCTTTCAAAAGAAGTGTTCAACTCTGTGAGTTGGATTCATACTACACAAAGCAGTTTCACAAAACGCTTCTGTTTAGTTTTTATGGGAAGATATTCCCGTTTCCAACGAAGGCCTGAAAGGGCTCCAAATATCCACTTGCAGATGCTGCAAAAACAGAGTTTCAAACCTGCTCTATCAAAAGGAAGGCTTCTCTCCCCGAGTTGAATGCACACATCATAAAGAGGTTTCTGAGAATGCTTCTGCCTGGTTTATAAGTGAAGATATTTCCTTTTCCACATTAGGCCTCAAGGTGCTCCAAATGAACACTTGCAGATTCTACAAAAAGAGTGTTTCAAAACTGCTCTTTCAAAAGAAGTGTTCAACTCTGTGAGTTGGATTCGTACTACACAAAGCAGTTTCACAGAACGCTTCTGTTTAGTTTTTATGGGAAGATATTCCCGTTTCCAACGAAGGCCTGAAAGGCTCCAAATATCCACTTGCAGATGCTGCAAAAAGACTCTTTCCAAACTGCTCCGTGAAAAGGAAGGTTCAACTCTGTGAGGTGAAGGCACACATCATAAAGAAGTTTCAAAGAATGCTTCTGTCTAGGTTTTATGTGAAGATATTTCCTTTTCCACCGTAGGCCTCAAAGCGCTCCAAATGAACACTTGCAGATTCTACAAAAAGAGTGTTTCAAAACTGCTCTTTCTAAAGAAGTGTTCAACTCTGTGAGTTGGATTCATACTACACAAAGCAGTTTCACAGAACGCTTCTGTTTAGTTTTTATGGGAAGATATTCCCGTTTCCAACGAAGGCCTGAAAGGGCTCCAAATATCCACTTGCAGATTCTGCAAAAACAGAGTTTCAAAACTGCTCTATCAGAAGGAAGGCTTATCTCTCTGAGTTGAATGCACACATCATAAAGAGGTTTCTGAGAATGCTTCTGCCTGGTTGATATGTGAAGATATTTCAACTTCCACCATAGGCCTCAAATCGCTCCAAATGAACACTTGCAAATTCTACAAAAAGAGTGTTTCATAACTGCTCTAGGAAAGGAAAGGTTCAACTATGTGAGTTAAACACACACATCACAAAGCAGTTTTTGAGAATGCTTCTGTCCAGTTTTTATGGGAAGATATTCCCGTTTCTAACAAAGGCCTGAAAGAGCTCCAAATAACCACTTGCAGATGCTGCAAAAAGACTCTTTCCAAACCGCTCCATGAAAAGGAAGGTTCAACTCTGTGAATTGAATGCACACATCATAAAGAAGTTTCAAAGAATGCTTCTGTCTAGGTTTTATGTGAAGATATTTCCTTTTCCACCATAGGCCTCAAAGCGCTCCAAATGAACACTTGCCGATTCTACAAAAAGAGTGTTTCAAAACTGCTCTTTCAAAAGAAGTGTTCAACTCTGTGAGTTGGATTCATACTACACAAAGCAGTTTCACAGAACGCTTCTGTTTAGTTTTTATGGGAAGATATCCCCGTTTCCAACGAAGGCCTGAAAGGGCTCCAAACATCCACTTGCAGATTCTGCAAAAACAGAGTTTCAAAACTGCTCTATCAAAAGGAAGGCTTATCTCTCTGAGTTGAATGCACACATCATAAAGAGGTTTCTGAGAATGCTTCTGCCTGGTTCATATGTGAAGATATTTCCTTTTTCACCATAGGCCTCAAAGTGCTCCAAATGAACACTTGCAGATTCTACAAAAAGAGTGTTTCAAACTGCTCTTTCAAAAGAAGTGTTCAACTCTGTGAGTTGGATTCATACTACACAAAGCAGTTTCACAGAACGCTTCTGTTTAGTTTTTATGGGAAGATATTCCCGTTTCCAACGAAGGCCTGAAAGGGCTCCAAATATCCACTTGCAGATGCTGCAAAAAGACTCTTTCCAAACTGCTACATGAAAAGGAAGGTTCAACTCTGTGAGTTGAATGCACACATCATAAAGAAGTTTCAAAGAATGCTTCTGTCTAGGTTTTATGTGAAGATATTTCCTTTTCCACCATAGGCCTCAAAGTGCTCCAAATGAACACTTGCAGATTCTACAAAAAGAGTGTTTCAAAACTGCTCTTTCAAAAGAAGTGTTCAACTCTGTGAGTTGGATTCATACTACACAAAGCAGTTTCACAGAACGCTTCTGTTTAGTTTTTATGGGAAGATATTCCCGTTTCCAACGAAGGCCTGAAAGGGCTCCAAATATCCACTTGCAGATGCTGCAAAAACAGAGTTTCAAAACTGCTCTATCAAAAGGAAGGCTTCTCTCCCCGAGTTGAATGCACACATCATAAAGAGGTTTCTGAGAATGCTTCTGCCTGGTTTATAAGTGAAGATATTTCCTTTTCCACAATAGGCGTCAATGTGCTCCAAATGAATACTAGCAGATTCTACAAAAAGTGTGTTTCAAAACTGCTCTTTCAAAAGAAGTGTTCAACTCTGTGAGTTGGATTCATACTACACAAAGCAGTTTCACAGAACGCTTCTGTTTAGTTTTTATGGGAAGATATTCCCGTTTCCAACGAAGGCCTGAAAGGGCTCCAAATATCCACTTGCAGATGCTGCAAAAAGACTCTTTCCAAACTGCTCCGTGAAAAGGAAGGTTCAACTCTGTGAGGTGAAGGCACACATCATAAAGAAGTTTCAAAGAATGCTTCTGTCTAGGTTTTATGTGAAGATATTTCCTTTTCCACCGTAGGCCTCAAAGCGCTCCAAATGAACACTTGCAGATTCTACAAAAAGAGTGTTTCAAAACTGCTGTTTCAAAAGAAGTGTTCAACTCTGTGAGTTGGATTCATACTACACAAAGCAGTTTCACAGAACGCTTCTGTTTAGTTTTTATGGGAAGATATTCCCGTTTCCAACGAAGGCCTGAAAGGGCTCCAAATATCCACTTGCAGATTCTGCAAAAACAGAGTTTCAAAACTGCTCTATCAAAAGGAAGGCTTATCTCTCTGAGTTGAATGCACACATCATAAAGTGGTTTCTGAGAATGCTTCTGCCTGGTTGATATGTGAAGATATTTCAACTTCCACCATAGGCCTCAAATCGCTCCAAATGAACACTTGCAAATTCTACAAAAAGAGTGTTTCATAACTGCTCTAGCAAAGGAAAGGTTCAACTATGTGAGTTAAACACACACATCACAAAGTAGTTTTTGAGAATGCTTCTGTCCAGTTTTTATGGGAAGATATTCCCGTTTCTAACAAAGGCCTGAAAGAGCTCCAAATATCCACTTGCAGATGCTGCAAAAAGACCCTTTCCAAACCGCTCCATGAAAAGGAAGGTTCAACTCTGTGAGTTGAATGCACACATCATAAAGAAGTTTCAAAGAATGCTTCTGTCTAGGTTTTATGTGAAGATATTTCCTTTTCCAGCATAGGCCTCAAAGCGCTCCAAATGAACACTTGCAGATTCTACAAAAAGAGTGTTTCAAAACTACTCTTTCAAAAGAAGTGTTCAACTCTGTGAGTTGGATTCATACTACACAAAGCAGTTTCACAGAACGCTTCTGTTTAGTTTTTATGGGAAAGTATTCCCGTTTCCAACGAAGGCCTGAAAGGGCTCCAAATATCCACTTGCAGATGCTGCAAAAAGACTCTTTCCAAACTGATCCATGAAAAGGAAGGTTCAACTCTGTGAGTTGAAT
Source organism: Pongo abelii (assembly GCF_028885655.2). Classification (NCBI taxonomy): domain Eukaryota; kingdom Metazoa; phylum Chordata; class Mammalia; order Primates; family Hominidae; genus Pongo; species Pongo abelii. The sequence goes on along the minus strand of NC_072005.2, from coordinate 31,931,669 downwards.
GCACACATCATAAAGATGTTTCAAAGAATGCTTCTGTCTAGGTTTTATGTGAAGATATTTCCTTTTCCACCATAGGCCTCAAAGTGCTCCAAATGAACACTTGCAGATTCTACAAAAAGAGTGTTTCAAAACTGCTCTTTCAAAAGAAGTGTTCAACTCTGTGAGTTGGATTCATACTACACAAAGCAGTTTCACAAAACGCTTCTGTTTAGTTTTTATGGGAAGATATTCCCGTTTCCAACGAAGGCCTGAAAGGGCTCCAAATATCCACTTGCAGATGCTGCAAAAACAGAGTTTCAAACCTGCTCTATCAAAAGGAAGGCTTCTCTCCCCGAGTTGAATGCACACATCATAAAGAGGTTTCTGAGAATGCTTCTGCCTGGTTTATAAGTGAAGATATTTCCTTTTCCACATTAGGCCTCAAGGTGCTCCAAATGAACACTTGCAGATTCTACAAAAAGAGTGTTTCAAAACTGCTCTTTCAAAAGAAGTGTTCAACTCTGTGAGTTGGATTCGTACTACACAAAGCAGTTTCACAGAACGCTTCTGTTTAGTTTTTATGGGAAGATATTCCCGTTTCCAACGAAGGCCTGAAAGGCTCCAAATATCCACTTGCAGATGCTGCAAAAAGACTCTTTCCAAACTGCTCCGTGAAAAGGAAGGTTCAACTCTGTGAGGTGAAGGCACACATCATAAAGAAGTTTCAAAGAATGCTTCTGTCTAGGTTTTATGTGAAGATATTTCCTTTTCCACCGTAGGCCTCAAAGCGCTCCAAATGAACACTTGCAGATTCTACAAAAAGAGTGTTTCAAAACTGCTCTTTCTAAAGAAGTGTTCAACTCTGTGAGTTGGATTCATACTACACAAAGCAGTTTCACAGAACGCTTCTGTTTAGTTTTTATGGGAAGATATTCCCGTTTCCAACGAAGGCCTGAAAGGGCTCCAAATATCCACTTGCAGATTCTGCAAAAACAGAGTTTCAAAACTGCTCTATCAGAAGGAAGGCTTATCTCTCTGAGTTGAATGCACACATCATAAAGAGGTTTCTGAGAATGCTTCTGCCTGGTTGATATGTGAAGATATTTCAACTTCCACCATAGGCCTCAAATCGCTCCAAATGAACACTTGCAAATTCTACAAAAAGAGTGTTTCATAACTGCTCTAGGAAAGGAAAGGTTCAACTATGTGAGTTAAACACACACATCACAAAGCAGTTTTTGAGAATGCTTCTGTCCAGTTTTTATGGGAAGATATTCCCGTTTCTAACAAAGGCCTGAAAGAGCTCCAAATAACCACTTGCAGATGCTGCAAAAAGACTCTTTCCAAACCGCTCCATGAAAAGGAAGGTTCAACTCTGTGAATTGAATGCACACATCATAAAGAAGTTTCAAAGAATGCTTCTGTCTAGGTTTTATGTGAAGATATTTCCTTTTCCACCATAGGCCTCAAAGCGCTCCAAATGAACACTTGCCGATTCTACAAAAAGAGTGTTTCAAAACTGCTCTTTCAAAAGAAGTGTTCAACTCTGTGAGTTGGATTCATACTACACAAAGCAGTTTCACAGAACGCTTCTGTTTAGTTTTTATGGGAAGATATCCCCGTTTCCAACGAAGGCCTGAAAGGGCTCCAAACATCCACTTGCAGATTCTGCAAAAACAGAGTTTCAAAACTGCTCTATCAAAAGGAAGGCTTATCTCTCTGAGTTGAATGCACACATCATAAAGAGGTTTCTGAGAATGCTTCTGCCTGGTTCATATGTGAAGATATTTCCTTTTTCACCATAGGCCTCAAAGCGCTCCAAATGAACACTTGCAAATTCTACAAAAAGAGTGTTTGTTAACTGCTCTAGCAAAGGAAAGGTTCAACTATGTGAGTTAAACACACACATCACAAAGCAGTTTGTGAGAATGCTCCTGTCCAGTTTCTATGGGAAGATATTCCCGTTTCTAACAAAGGCCTGAAAGAGCTCCAAATATCCACTTGCAGATGGTGCAAAAAGACTCTTTCCAAACCTCTCCATGAAAAGGAAGGTTGAACTCTGTGAGTTGAATGCACACATCATAAAGAAGTTTCAAAGAATGCTTCTGTCTAGGTTTTATGTGAAGATATTTCCTTTTCCACCATAGACTTCAAAGCGCTCCAAGTGAAAACTTGCAGATTCTACAAAAAGAGTGTTTCAAAACTGCTCTTTCAAAAGAAGTGTTCAACTCTGTGAGTTGGATTCATACTACACAAAGCAGTTTCACAGAACGCTTCTGTTTAGTTTTTATGGGAAGATATTGCCGTTTCCAACGAAGGCCTGAAAGGGCTCCAAATATCCACTTGCAGATGCTACAAAAAGACTCTTTCCAAACTACTTCATGAAAAGGAAGGTTCAACTCTGTGAGTTGAAGGCACACATCATAAAGAAGTTTCAAAGAATGCTTCTGTCTAGGTTTTATGTGAAGATATTTCCTTTTCCACCATAGGCCTCAAAGCGCTCCAAATGAACACTTGCAGATTCTACAAAAAGAGTGTTTCAAAACTGCTCTTTCAAAAGAAGTGTTCAACTCTGTGAGTTGGATTCATACTACACAAAGCAGTTTCACAGAACGCTTCTGTTTAGTTTTTATGGGAAGATATTCCCGTTTCCAACGAAGGCCTGAAAGGGCTCCAAACATCCACTTGCAGATTCTGCAAAAACAGAGTTTCAAAACTGCTCTATCAAAAGGAAGGCTTATCTCTCTGAGTTGAATGCACACATCATAAAGAGGTTTCTGAGAATGCTTCTGCCTGGTTCATATGTGAAGATATTTCCTTTTTCACCATAGGCCTCAAAGCGCTCCAAATGAACACTTGCAAATTCTACAAAAAGAGTGTTTCATAACTGCTCTAGCAAAGGAAAGTTTCAACTATGTGAGTTAAACACACACATCACAAAGCAGTTTGTGAGAATGCTCCTGTCCAGTTTCTATGTGAAGATATTCCCGTTTCTAACAAAGGCCTGTAAGAGCTCCAAATATCCACTTGCAGATGCTGCAAAAAGACTCTTTCCAAACCTCTCTATGAAAAGGAAGGTTGAACTCTGTGAGTTGAATGCACACATCATAAAGAAGTTTCAAAGAATGCTTCTGTCTAGGTTTCATGTGAAGATATTTCCTTTTCCACCATAGACCTCAAAGCGCTCCAAATGAAAACTTGCAGATTCTACAAAAAGAGTGTTTCAAAACTGCTCTTTCAAAAGAAGTGTTCAACTCTGTGAGTTGGATTCATACTACACAAAGCAGTTTCACAGAACGCTTCTGTTTAATTTTTATGGGAAGAAATTCCCGTTTCCAACGAAGGCCTGAAAGGGCTCCAAATATCCACTTGCAGATGCTGCAAAAAGACTCTTTCCAAACTGCTCCATGAAAAGGAAGGTTCAACTCTGTGTGTTGAATGCACACATCATAAAGAAGTTTCAAAGAATGCTTCTGTCTAGGTTTTATGTGAAGATATTTCCTTTTCCACCATAGGCCTCAAAGTGCTCCAAATGAACACTTGCAGATTCTACAAAAAGAGTGTTTCAAAACTGCTCTTTCAAAAGAAGTGTTCAACTCTGTGAGTTGGATTCATACTACACAAAGCAGTTTCACAGAACGCTTCTGTTTAGCTTTTATGGGAAGATATTCCCGTTTCCAACGAAGGCCCGAAAGGGCTCCAAATATCCACTTGCAGATGCTGCAAAAAGACTCTTTCCAAACTGCTCCATGAAAAGGAAGGTTCAACTCTGTGAGGTGAATGCACACATCATAAAGAAGTTTCAAAGAATGCTTCTGTCTAGGTTTTATGTGAAGATATTTCCTTTTCCACCATAGGCCTCAAAGTGCTCCAAATGAACACTTGCAGATTCTACAAAAAGAGTGTTTCAAAACTGCTCTTTCAAAAGAAGTGTTCAACTCTGTGAGTTGGATTCATACTACACAAAGCAGTTTCACAGAACGCTTCTGTTTAGTTTTTATGGGAAGATATTCCCGTTTCCAACGAAGGCCTGAAAGGGCTCCAAATATCCACTTGCAGATTCTGCAAAAACAGAGTTTCAAAACTGCTCTATCAAAAGGAAGGCTTATCTCTCTGAGTTGAATGCACACATCATAAAGTGGTTTCTGAGAATGCTTCTGCCTGGTTGATATGTGAAGATATTTCAACTTCCACCATAGGCCTCAAATCGCTCCAAATGAACACTTGCAAATTCTACAAAAAGAGTGTTTCATAACTGCTCTAGCAAAGGAAAGGTTCAACTATGTGAGTTAAACACACACATCACAAAGTAGTTTGTGAGAATGCTTCTGTCCAGTTTTTATGGGAAGATATTCCCGTTTCTAACAAAGGCCTGAAAGAGCTCCAAATATCCACTTGCAGATGCTGCAAAAAGACCCTTTCCAAACCGCTCCATGAAAAGGAAGGTTCAACTCTGTGAGTTGAATGCACACATCATAAAGAAGTTTCAAAGAATGCTTCTGTCTAGGTTTTATGTGAAGATATTTCCTTTTCCAGCATAGGCCTCAAAGCGCTCCAAATGAACACTTGCAGATTCTACAAAAAGAGTGTTTCAAAACTACTCTTTCAAAAGAAGTGTTCAACTCTGTGAGTTGGATTCATACTACACAAAGCAGTTTCACAGAACGCTTCTGTTTAGTTTTTATGGGAAAGTATTCCCGTTTCCAACGAAGGCCTGAAAGGGCTCCAAATATCCACTTGCAGATGCTGCAAAAAGACTCTTTCCAAACTGATCCATGAAAAGGAAGGTTCAACTCTGTGAGTTGAATGCACACATCATAAAGATGTTTCAAAGAATGCTTCTGTCTAGGTTTTATGTGAAGATATTTCCTTTTCCACCATAGGCCTCAAAGTGCTCCAAATGAACACTTGCAGATTCTACAAAAAGAGTGTTTCAAAACTGCTCTTTCAAAAGAAGTGTTCAACTCTGTGAGTTGGATTCATACTACACAAAGCAGTTTCACAAAACGCTTCTGTTTAGTTTTTATGGGAAGATATTCCCGTTTCCAACGAAGGCCTGAAAGGGCTCCAAATATCCACTTGCAGATGCTGCAAAAACAGAGTTTCAAACCTGCTCTATCAAAAGGAAGGCTTCTCTCCCCGAGTTGAATGCACACATCATAAAGAGGTTTCTGAGAATGCTTCTGCCTGGTTTATAAGTGAAGATATTTCCTTTTCCACATTAGGCCTCAAGGTGCTCCAAATGAACACTTGCAGATTCTACAAAAAGAGTGTTTCAAAACTGCTCTTTCAAAAGAAGTGTTCAACTCTGTGAGTTGGATTCGTACTACACAAAGCAGTTTCACAGAACGCTTCTGTTTAGTTTTTATGGGAAGATATTCCCGTTTCCAACGAAGGCCTGAAAGGCTCCAAATATCCACTTGCAGATGCTGCAAAAAGACTCTTTCCAAACTGCTCCGTGAAAAGGAAGGTTCAACTCTGTGAGGTGAAGGCACACATCATAAAGAAGTTTCAAAGAATGCTTCTGTCTAGGTTTTATGTGAAGATATTTCCTTTTCCACCGTAGGCCTCAAAGCGCTCCAAATGAACACTTGCAGATTCTACAAAAAGAGTGTTTCAAAACTGCTCTTTCTAAAGAAGTGTTCAACTCTGTGAGTTGGATTCATACTACACAAAGCAGTTTCACAGAACGCTTCTGTTTAGTTTTTATGGGAAGATATTCCCGTTTCCAACGAAGGCCTGAAAGGGCTCCAAATATCCACTTGCAGATTCTGCAAAAACAGAGTTTCAAAACTGCTCTATCAGAAGGAAGGCTTATCTCTCTGAGTTGAATGCACACATCATAAAGAGGTTTCTGAGAATGCTTCTGCCTGGTTGATATGTGAAGATATTTCAACTTCCACCATAGGCCTCAAATCGCTCCAAATGAACACTTGCAAATTCTACAAAAAGAGTGTTTCATAACTGCTCTAGGAAAGGAAACGTTCAACTATGTGAGTTAAACACACACATCACAAAGCAGTTTTTGAGAATGCTTCTGTCCAGTTTTTATGGGAAGATATTCCCGTTTCTAACAAAGGCCTGAAAGAGCTCCAAATAACCACTTGCAGATGCTGCAAAAAGACTCTTTCCAAACCGCTCCATGAAAAGGAAGGTTCAACTCTGTGAATTGAATGCACACATCATAAAGAAGTTTCAAAGAATGCTTCTGTCTAGGTTTTATGTGAAGATATTTCCTTTTCCACCATAGGCCTCAAAGCGCTCCAAATGAACACTTGCCGATTCTACAAAAAGAGTGTTTCAAAACTGCTCTTTCAAAAGAAGTGTTCAACTCTGTGAGTTGGATTCATACTACACAAAGCAGTTTCACAGAACGCTTCTGTTTAGTTTTTATGGGAAGATATCCCCGTTTCCAACGAAGGCCTGAAAGGGCTCCAAACATCCACTTGCAGATTCTGCAAAAACAGAGTTTCAAAACTGCTCTATCAAAAGGAAGGCTTATCTCTCTGAGTTGAATGCACACATCATAAAGAGGTTTCTGAGAATGCTTCTGCCTGGTTCATATGTGAAGATATTTCCTTTTTCACCATAGGCCTCAAAGCGCTCCAAATGAACACTTGCAAATTCTACAAAAAGAGTGTTTGTTAACTGCTCTAGCAAAGGAAAGGTTCAACTATGTGAGTTAAACACACACATCACAAAGCAGTTTGTGAGAATGCTCCTGTCCAGTTTCTATGGGAAGATATTCCCGTTTCTAACAAAGGCCTGAAAGAGCTCCAAATATCCACTTGCAGATGGTGCAAAAAGACTCTTTCCAAACCTCTCCATGAAAAGGAAGGTTGAACTCTGTGAGTTGAATGCACACATCATAAAGAAGTTTCAAAGAATGCTTCTGTCTAGGTTTTATGTGAAGATATTTCCTTTTCCACCATAGACTTCAAAGCGCTCCAAATGAAAACTTGCAGATTCTACAAAAAGAGTGTTTCAAAACTGCTCTTTCAAAAGAAGTGTTCAACTCTGTGAGTTGGATTCATACTACACAAAGCAGTTTCACAGAACGCTTCTGTTTAGTTTTTATGGGAAGATATTGCCGTTTCCAACGAAGGCCTGAAAGGGCTCCAAATATCCACTTGCAGATGCTACAAAAAGACTCTTTCCAAACTACTTCATGAAAAGGAAGGTTCAACTCTGTGAGTTGAAGGCACACATCATAAAGAAGTTTCAAAGAATGCTTCTGTCTAGGTTTTATGTGAAGATATTTCCTTTTCCACCATAGGCCTCAAAGCGCTCCAAATGAACACTTGCAGATTCTACAAAAAGAGTGTTTCAAAACTGCTCTTTCAAAAGAAGTGTTCAACTCTGTGAGTTGGATTCATACTACACAAAGCAGTTTCACAGAACGCTTCTGTTTAGTTTTTATGGGAAGATATTCCCGTTTCCAACGAAGGCCTGAAAGGGCTCCAAACATCCACTTGCAGATTCTGCAAAAACAGAGTTTCAAAACTGCTCTATCAAAAGGAAGGCTTATCTCTCTGAGTTGAATGCACACATCATAAAGAGGTTTCTGAGAATGCTTCTGCCTGGTTCATATGTGAAGATATTTCCTTTTTCACCATAGGCCTCAAAGCGCTCCAAATGAACACTTGCAAATTCTACAAAAAGAGTGTTTCATAACTGCTCTAGCAAAGGAAAGGTTCAACTATGTGAGTTAAACACACACATCACAAAGCAGTTTGTGAGAATGCTCCTGTCCAGTTTCTATGTGAAGATATTCCCGTTTCTAACAAAGGCCTGTAAGAGCTCCAAATATCCACTTGCAGATGCTGCAAAAAGACTCTTTCCAAACCTCTCTATGAAAAGGAAGGTTGAACTCTGTGAGTTGAATGCACACATCATAAAGAAGTTTCAAAGAATGCTTCTGTCTAGGTTTCATGTGAAGATATTTCCTTTTCCACCATAGACCTCAAAGCGCTCCAAATGAAAACTTGCAGATTCTACAAAAAGAGTGTTTCAAAACTGCTCTTTCAAAAGAAGTGTTCAACTCTGTGAGTTGGATTCATACTACACAAAGCAGTTTCACAGAACGCTTCTGTTTAATTTTTATGGGAAGAAATTCCCGTTTCCAACGAAGGCCTGAAAGGGCTCCAAATATCCACTTGCAGATGCTGCAAAAAGACTCTTTCCAAACTGCTCCATGAAAAGGAAGGTTCAACTCTGTGTGTTGAATGCACACATCATAAAGAAGTTTCAAAGAATGCTTCTGTCTAGGTTTTATGTGAAGATATTTCCTTTTCCACCATAGGCCTCAAAGTGCTCCAAATGAACACTTGCAGATTCTACAAAAAGAGTGTTTCAAAACTGCTCTTTCAAAAGAAGTGTTCAACTCTGTGAGTTGGATTCATACTACACAAAGCAGTTTCACAGAACGCTTCTGTTTAGCTTTTATGGGAAGATATTCCCGTTTCCAACGAAGGCCCGAAAGGGCTCCAAATATCCACTTGCAGATGCTGCAAAAAGACTCTTTCCAAACTGCTCCATGAAAAGGAAGGTTCAACTCTGTGAGGTGAATGCACACATCATAAAGAAGTTTCAAAGAATGCTTCTGTCTAGGTTTTATGTGAAGATATTTCCTTTTCCACCATAGGCCTCAAAGTGCTCCAAATGAACACTTGCAGATTCTACAAAAAGAGTGTTTCAAAACTGCTCTTTCAAAAGAAGTGTTCAACTCTGTGAGTTGGATTCATACTACACAAAGCAGTTTCACAGAACGCTTCTGTTTAGTTTTTATGGGAAGATATTCCCGTTTCCAACGAAGGCCTGAAAGGGCTCCAAATATCCACTTGCAGATTCTGCAAAAACAGAGTTTCAAAACTGCTCTATCAAAAGGAAGGCTTATCTCTCTGAGTTGAATGCACACATCATAAAGTGGTTTCTGAGAATGCTTCTGCCTGGTTGATATGTGAAGATATTTCAACTTCCACCATAGGCCTCAAATCGCTCCAAATGAACACTTGCAAATTCTACAAAAAGAGTGTTTCATAACTGCTCTAGCAAAGGAAAGGTTCAACTATGTGAGTTAAACACACACATCACAAAGTAGTTTGTGAGAATGCTTCTGTCCAGTTTTTATGGGAAGATATTCCCGTTTCTAACAAAGGCCTGAAAGAGCTCCAAATATCCACTTGCAGATGCTGCAAAAAGACCCTTTCCAAACCGCTCCATGAAAAGGAAGGTTCAACTCTGTGAGTTGAATGCACACATCATAAAGAAGTTTCAAAGAATGCTTCTGTCTAGGTTTTATGTGAAGATATTTCCTTTTCCAGCATAGGCCTCAAAGCGCTCCAAATGAACACTTGCAGATTCTACAAAAAGAGTGTTTCAAAACTACTCTTTCAAAAGAAGTGTTCAACTCTGTGAGTTGGATTCATACTACACAAAGCAGTTTCACAGAACGCTTCTGTTTAGTTTTTATGGGAAAGTATTCCCGTTTCCAACGAAGGCCTGAAAGGGCTCCAAATATCCACTTGCAGATGCTGCAAAAAGACTCTTTCCAAACTGATCCATGAAAAGGAAGGTTCAACTCTGTGAGTTGAATGCACACATCATAAAGATGTTTCAAAGAATGCTTCTGTCTAGGTTTTATGTGAAGATATTTCCTTTTCCACCATAGGCCTCAAAGTGCTCCAAATGAACACTTGCAGATTCTACAAAAAGAGTGTTTCAAAACTGCTCTTTCAAAAGAAGTGTTCAACTCTGTGAGTTGGATTCATACTACACAAAGCAGTTTCACAAAACGCTTCTGTTTAGTTTTTATGGGAAGATATTCCCGTTTCCAACGAAGGCCTGAAAGGGCTCCAAATATCCACTTGCAGATGCTGCAAAAACAGAGTTTCAAACCTGCTCTATCAAAAGGAAGGCTTCTCTCCCCGAGTTGAATGCACACATCATAAAGAGGTTTCTGAGAATGCTTCTGCCTGGTTTATAAGTGAAGATATTTCCTTTTCCACATTAGGCCTCAAGGTGCTCCAAATGAACACTTGCAGATTCTACAAAAAGAGTGTTTCAAAACTGCTCTTTCAAAAGAAGTGTTCAACTCTGTGAGTTGGATTCGTACTACACAAAGCAGTTTCACAGAACGCTTCTGTTTAGTTTTTATGGGAAGATATTCCCGTTTCCAACGAAGGCCTGAAAGGCTCCAAATATCCACTTGCAGATGCTGCAAAAAGACTCTTTCCAAACTGCTCCGTGAAAAGGAAGGTTCAACTCTGTGAGGTGAAGGCACACATCATAAAGAAGTTTCAAAGAATGCTTCTGTCTAGGTTTTATGTGAAGATATTTCCTTTTCCACCGTAGGCCTCAAAGCGCTCCAAATGAACACTTGCAGATTCTACAAAAAGAGTGTTTCAAAACTGCTCTTTCTAAAGAAGTGTTCAACTCTGTGAGTTGGATTCATACTACACAAAGCAGTTTCACAGAACGCTTCTGTTTAGTTTTTATGGGAAGATATTCCCGTTTCCAACGAAGGCCTGAAAGGGCTCCAAATATCCACTTGCAGATTCTGCAAAAACAGAGTTTCAAAACTGCTCTATCAGAAGGAAGGCTTATCTCTCTGAGTTGAATGCACACATCATAAAGAGGTTTCTGAGAATGCTTCTGCCTGGTTGATATGTGAAGATATTTCAACTTCCACCATAGGCCTCAAATCGCTCCAAATGAACACTTGCAAATTCTACAAAAAGAGTGTTTCATAACTGCTCTAGGAAAGGAAAGGTTCAACTATGTGAGTTAAACACACACATCACAAAGCAGTTTTTGAGAATGCTTCTGTCCAGTTTTTATGGGAAGATATTCCCGTTTCTAACAAAGGCCTGAAAGAGCTCCAAATAACCACTTGCAGATGCTGCAAAAAGACTCTTTCCAAACCGCTCCATGAAAAGGAAGGTTCAACTCTGTGAATTGAATGCACACATCATAAAGAAGTTTCAAAGAATGCTTCTGTCTAGGTTTTATGTGAAGATATTTCCTTTTCCACCATAGGCCTCAAAGCGCTCCAAATGAACACTTGCCGATTCTACAAAAAGAGTGTTTCAAAACTGCTCTTTCAAAAGAAGTGTTCAACTCTGTGAGTTGGATTCATACTACACAAAGCAGTTTCACAGAACGCTTCTGTTTAGTTTTTATGGGAAGATATCCCCGTTTCCAACGAAGGCCTGAAAGGGCTCCAAACATCCACTTGCAGATTCTGCAAAAACAGAGTTTCAAAACTGCTCTATCAAAAGGAAGGCTTATCTCTCTGAGTTGAATGCACACATCATAAAGAGGTTTCTGAGAATGCTTCTGCCTGGTTCATATGTGAAGATATTTCCTTTTTCACCATAGGCCTCAAAGCGCTCCAAATGAACACTTGCAAATTCTACAAAAAGAGTGTTTGTTAACTGCTCTAGCAAAGGAAAGGTTCAACTATGTGAGTTAAACACACACATCACAAAGCAGTTTGTGAGAATGCTCCTGTCCAGTTTCTATGGGAAGATATTCCCGTTTCTAACAAAGGCCTGAAAGAGCTCCAAATATCCACTTGCAGATGGTGCAAAAAGACTCTTTCCAAACCTCTCCATGAAAAGGAAGGTTGAACTCTGTGAGTTGAATGCACACATCATAAAGAAGTTTCAAAGAATGCTTCTGTCTAGGTTTTATGTGAAGATATTTCCTTTTCCACCATAGACTTCAAAGCGCTCCAAATGAAAACTTGCAGATTCTACAAAAAGAGTGTTTCAAAACTGCTCTTTCAAAAGAAGTGTTCAACTCTGTGAGTTGGATTCATACTACACAAAGCAGTTTCACAGAACGCTTCTGTTTAGTTTTTATGGGAAGATATTGCCGTTTCCAACGAAGGCCTGAAAGGGCTCCAAATATCCACTTGCAGATGCTACAAAAAGACTCTTTCCAAACTACTTCATGAAAAGGAAGGTTCAACTCTGTGAGTTGAAGGCACACATCATAAAGAAGTTTCAAAGAATGCTTCTGTCTAGGTTTTATGTGAAGATATTTCCTTTTCCACCATAGGCCTCAAAGCGCTCCAAATGAACACTTGCAGATTCTACAAAAAGAGTGTTTCAAAACTGCTCTTTCAAAAGAAGTGTTCAACTCTGTGAGTTGGATTCATACTACACAAAGCAGTTTCACAGAACGCTTCTGTTTAGTTTTTATGGGAAGATATTCCCGTTTCCAACGAAGGCCTGAAAGGGCTCCAAACATCCACTTGCAGATTCTGCAAAAACAGAGTTTCAAAACTGCTCTATCAAAAGGAAGGCTTATCTCTCTGAGTTGAATGCACACATCATAAAGAGGTTTCTGAGAATGCTTCTGCCTGGTTCATATGTGAAGATATTTCCTTTTTCACCATAGGCCTCAAAGCGCTCCAAATGAACACTTGCAAATTCTACAAAAAGAGTGTTTCATAACTGCTCTAGCAAAGGAAAGGTTCAACTATGTGAGTTAAACACACACATCACAAAGCAGTTTGTGAGAATGCTCCTGTCCAGTTTCTATGTGAAGATATTCCCGTTTCTAACAAAGGCCTGTAAGAGCTCCAAATATCCACTTGCAGATGCTGCAAAAAGACTCTTTCCAAACCTCTCTATGAAAAGGAAGGTTGAACTCTGTGAGTTGAATGCACACATCATAAAGAAGTTTCAAAGAATGCTTCTGTCTAGGTTTCATGTGAAGATATTTCCTTTTCCACCATAGACCTCAAAGCGCTCCAAATGAAAACTTGCAGATTCTACAAAAAGAGTGTTTCAAAACTGCTCTTTCAAAAGAAGTGTTCAACTCTGTGAGTTGGATTCATACTACACAAAGCAGTTTCACAGAACGCTTCTGTTTAATTTTTATGGGAAGAAATTCCCGTTTCCAACGAAGGCCTGAAAGGGCTCCAAATATCCACTTGCAGATGCTGCAAAAAGACTCTTTCCAAACTGCTCCATGAAAAGGAAGGTTCAACTCTGTGTGTTGAATGCACACATCATAAAGAAGTTTCAAAGAATGCTTCTGTCTAGGTTTTATGTGAAGATATTTCCTTTTCCACCATAGGCCTCAAAGTGCTCCAAATGAACACTTGCAGATTCTACAAAAAGAGTGTTTCAAAACTGCTCTTTCAAAAGAAGTGTTCAACTCTGTGAGTTGGATTCATACTACACAAAGCAGTTTCACAGAACGCTTCTGTTTAGCTTTTATGGGAAGATATTCCCGTTTCCAACGAAGGCCCGAAAGGGCTCCAAATATCCACTTGCAGATGCTGCAAAAAGACTCTTTCCAAACTGCTCCATGAAAAGGAAGGTTCAACTCTGTGAGGTGAATGCACACATCATAAAGAAGTTTCAAAGAATGCTTCTGTCTAGGTTTTATGTGAAGATATTTCCTTTTCCACCATAGGCCTCAAAGTGCTCCAAATGAACACTTGCAGATTCTACAAAAAGAGTGTTTCAAAACTGCTCTTTCAAAAGAAGTGTTCAACTCTGTGAGTTGGATTCATACTACACAAAGCAGTTTCACAGAACGCTTCTGTTTAGTTTTTATGGGAAGATATTCCCGTTTCCAACGAAGGCCTGAAAGGGCTCCAAATATCCACTTGCAGATTCTGCAAAAACAGAGTTTCAAAACTGCTCTATCAAAAGGAAGGCTTATCTCTCTGAGTTGAATGCACACATCATAAAGTGGTTTCTGAGAATGCTTCTGCCTGGTTGATATGTGAAGATATTTCAACTTCCACCATAGGCCTCAAATCGCTCCAAATGAACACTTGCAAATTCTACAAAAAGAGTGTTTCATAACTGCTCTAGCAAAGGAAAGGTTCAACTATGTGAGTTAAACACACACATCACAAAGTAGTTTTTGAGAATGCTTCTGTCCAGTTTTTATGGGAGGATATTCCCGTTTCTAACAAAGGCCTGAAAGAGCTCCAAATATCCACTTGCAGATGCTGCAAAAAGACTCTTTCCAAACCGCTCCATGAAAAGGAAGGTTCAACTCTGTGAGTTGAATGCACACATCATAAAGAAGTTTCAAAGAATGCTTCTGTCTAGGTTTTATGTGAAGATATTTCCTTTTCCAGCATAGGCCTCAAAGCGCTCCAAATGAACACTTGCAGATTCTACAAAAAGAGTGTTTCAAAACTACTCTTTCAAAAGAAGTGTTCAACTCTGTGAGTTGGATTCATACTACACAAAGCAGTTTCACAGAGCGCTTCTGTTTAGTTTTTATGGGAAGATATTCCCGTTTCCAAAGAAGGCCTGAAAGGGCTCCAAATATCCACTTGCAGATTCTGCAAAAAGACTCTTTCCAAACTGATCCATGAAAAGGAAGGTTCAACTCTGTGAGTTGAATGCACACATCATAAAGAAGTTTCAAAGAATGCTTCTGTCTAGGTTTTATGTGAAGATATTTCCTTTTCCACCATAGGCCTCAAAGTGCTCCAAATGAACACTTGCAGATTCTACAAAAAGAGTGTTTCAAAACTGCTCTTTCAAAAGAAGTGTTCAATTCTGTGAGTTGGATTCATACTACACAAAGCAGTTTCACAGAACGCTTCTGTTTAGTTTTTATGGGAAGATATTCCCGTTTCCAACGAAGGCCTGAAAGGGCTCCAAATATCCACTTGCAGATGCTGCAAAAACAGAGTTTCAAACCTGCTCTATCAAAAGGAAGGCTTCTCTCCCCGAGTTGAATGCACACATCATAAAGAGGTTTCTGAGAATGCTTCTGCCTGGTTCATATGTGAAGATATTTCCTTTTTCACCATAGGCCTCAATGTGCTCCAAATGAACACTTGCAAATTCTACAAAAAGAGTGTTTCATAACTGCTCTAGCAAAGGAAAGGTTCAACTATGTGAGTTAAACACACACATCACAAAGCAGTTTGTGAGAATGCTCCTGTCCAGTTTCTATGGGAAGATATTCCCGTTTCTAACAAAGGCCTGAAAGAGCTCCAAATATCCACTTGCAGATGCTGCAAAAAGACTCTTTCCAAACCTCTCCATGAAAAGGAAGGTTGAACTCTGTGAGTTGAATGCATACATCATAAAGAAGTTTCAAAGAATGCTTCTGTCTAGGTTTTATGTGAAGATATTTCCTTTTCCACCATAGACCTCAAAGCGCTCCAAATGAAAACTTGCAGATTCTACAAAAAGAGTGTTTCAAAACTGCTCTTTCAAAAGAAGTGTTCAACTCTGTGAGTTGGATTCATACTACACAAAGCAGTTTCACAGAACGCTTCTGTTTAGTTTTTATGGGAAGATATTCCCGTTTCCAACGAAGGCCGGAAAGGGCTCCAAATATCCACTTGCAGATGCTGCAATAACAGAGTTTCAAAACTGCTCTATCAAAAG
This sequence comes from Pongo abelii, assembly GCF_028885655.2. NCBI lineage: Eukaryota > Metazoa > Chordata > Mammalia > Primates > Hominidae > Pongo > Pongo abelii. The sequence goes on along the minus strand of NC_072005.2, from coordinate 31,916,307 downwards.
GAAGGCTTCTCTCTCCAAGTTGAATGCAGACATCATAAAGGGGTTTCTGAGAATGCTTCTGCCTGGTTGATATGTGAAGATATTTCAACTTCCACCATAGGCCTCAAATCGCTCCAAATGAACACTTGCAAATTCTACAAAAAGAGTGTTTCATAACTGCTCTAGCAAAGGAAAGGTTCAACTATGTGAGTTAAACACACACATCACAAAGCAGTTTTTGAGAATGCTTCTGTCCAGTTTTTATGGGAAGATATTCCCGTTTCTAACAAAGGCCTGAAAGAGCTCCAAATATCCACTTGCAGATGCTGCAAAAAGACTCTTTCCAAACCGCTCCATGAAAAGGAAGGTTCAACTCTGTGAGTTGAATGCACACATCATAAAGAAGTTTCAAAGAATGCTTCTGTCTAGGTTTTATGTGAAGATATTTCCTTTTCCACCATGGGCCCCAAAGTGCTCCAAATGAACACTTGCAGATTCTACAAAAAGAGTGTTTCAAAACTGCTCTTTCAAAAGAAGTGTTCAACTCTGTGAGTTGGATTCATACTACACGAAGCAGTTTCACAGAACGCTTCTGTTTAGTTTTTATGGGAAGATATTCCCGTTTCCAACGAAGGCCTGAAAGGGCTCCAAATATCCACTTGCAGATGCTGCAAAAAGACTCTTTCCAAACTGCTCCATGAAAAGGAAGGTTCAACTCTGTGAGTTGAATGCACACATCATAAAGAAGTTTCAAAGAATGCTTCTGTCTAGGTTTTATGTGAAGATATTTCCTTTTCCAACATAGGCCTCAAAGTGCTCCAAATGAACACTTGCAGATTCTACAAAAAGAGTGTTTCAAAACTGCTCTTTCAAAGAAGTGTTCAACTCTGTGAGTTGGATTCATACTACACAAAGCAGTTTCACAGAACGCTTCTGTTTAGTTTTTATGGGAAGATATTCCCGTTTCCAACGAAGGCCAGAAAGGGCTCCAAATATCCACTTGCAGATGCTGCAAAAACAGAGTTTCAAAACTGCTCTATCAAAAGGAAGGCTTCTCTATCCGAGTTGAATGCACACATCATAAAGAGGTTTCTGAGAATGCTTCTGCCTGGTTTATAAGTGAAGATATTTCCTTTTCCACAATAGGCCTCAATGTGCTCCAAATGAACACTTGCAGATTCTACAAAAAGAGTGTTTCAAAACTGCTCTTTCAAAAGAAGTGTTCAACTCTGTGAGTTGGATTCATACTACACAAAGCAGTTTCACAGAACGCTTCTGTTTAGTTTTTATGGGAATATATTCCCGTTTCCAACGAAGGCCTGAAAGGGCTCCAAATATCCACTTGCAGATGCTGCAAAAAGCCTCTTTCCAAACTGCTCCATGAAAAGGAAGGTTCAACTCTATGAGTTGAATGCACACATCATAAAGAATTTTCAAAGAATGCTTCTGTCTAGGTTTTATGTGAAGATATTTCCTTTTCCACCATAGGCCTCAAAGTGCTCCAAATGAACACTTGCAGATTCTACAAAAAGAGTGTTTCAAAACTGCTCTTTCAAAAGAAGTGTTCAACTCTGTGAGTTGGATTCATACTACACAAAGCAGTTTCACAGAACGCTTCTGTTTAGTTTTTATGGGAAGAAATTCCCGTTTCCAACGAAGGCCTGAAAGGGCTCCAAATATCCACTTGCAGATGCTGCAAAAAGACTCTTTCCAAACTGCTCCATGAAAAGGAAGGTTCAACTCTGTGTGTTGAATGCACACATCATAAAGAGGTTTCTGAGAATGCTTCTGCCTGGTTGATATGTGAAGATATTTCAACTTCCACCATAGGCCTCAAATCGCTCCAAATGAACACTTGCAAATTCTACAAAAAGAGTGTTTCATAACTGCTCTACCAAAGGAAAGGTTCAACTATGTGAGTTAAACACACACATCACAAAGCAGTTTTTGAGAATGCTTCTGTCCAGTTTTTATGGGAAGATATTCCCGTTTCTAACAAAGGCCTGAAAGAGCTCCAAATATCCACTTGCAGATGCTGCAAAAAGACTCTTTCCAAACCGCTCCATGAAAAGGAAGGTTCAACTCTGTGAGTTGAATGCACACATCATAAAGAAGTTTCAAAGAATGCTTCTGTCTAGGTTTTATGTGAAGATATTTCCTTTTCCACCATAGGCCTCAAAGTGCTCCAAATGAACACTTGCAGATTCTACAAAAAGAGTGTTTCAAAACTGCTCTTTCAAAAGAAGTGTTCAACTCTGTGAGTTGGATTCATACTACACAAAGCAGTTTCACAGAACGCTTCTGTGTAGTTTTTATGGGAAGATATTCCCGTTTCCAACGAAGGCCTGAAAGGGCTCCAAATATCCACTTGCAGATGCTGCAAAAAGACTCTTTCCAAACTGCTCCATGAAAAGGAAGGTGCAACTCTGTGAGTTTAATGCACCCATCATAAAGAAGTTTCAAAGAATGCTTCTGTCTAGGTTTTATGTGAAGATATTTCCTTTTCCACCATAGGCCTCAAAGTGCTCCAAATGAACACTTGCAGATTCTACAAAAAGAGTGTTTCAAAACTGCTCTTTCAAAAGAAGTGTTCAACTCTGTGAGTTGGATTCATACTACACAAAGCAGTTTCACAGAACGCTTCTGTTTAGCTTTTATGGGAAGATATTCCCGCTTCCAACGAAGGCCAGAAAGGGCTCCAAATATCCACTTGCAGATGCTGCAAAAAGACTCTTTCCAAACTGCTCCATGAAAAGGAAGGTTCAACTCTGTGAGGTGAATGCACACATCATAAAGAAGTTTCAAAGAATGCTTCTGTCTAGGTTTTATGTGAAGATATTTCCTTTTCCACCATAGGCCTCAAAGTGCTCCAAATGAACACTTGCAGATTCTACAAAAAGAGTGTTTCAAAACTGCTCTTTCAAAAGAAGTGTTCAACTCTGTGAGTTGGATTCATACTACACAAAGCAGTTTCACAGAACGCTTCTGTTTAGTTTTTATGGGAAGATATTCCCGTTTCCAACGAAGGCCTGAAAGGGCTCCAAATATCCACTTGCAGATGCTGCAAAAACAGAGTTTCAAAACTGCTCTATCAAAAGGAAGGCTTCTCTCCCCGAGTTGAATGCACACATCATAAAGAGGTTTCTGAGAATGCTTCTGCCTGGTTTATAAGTGAAGATATTTCCTTTTCCACAATAGGCCTCAATGTGCTCCAAATGAACACTTGCAGATTCTACAAAAAGAGTGTTTCAAAACTGCTCTTTCAAAAGAAGTGTTCAACTCTGTGAGTTGGATTCATACTACACAAAGCAGTTTCACAGAACACTTCTGTTTAGTTTTTATGGGAAGATATTCCCGTTTCCAACGAAGGCCTGAAAGGCTCCAAATATCCACTTGCAGATGCTGCAAAAAGACTCTTTCCACACTGCTCCTTGAAAAGGAAGGTTCAACTCTGTGAGGTGAAGGCACACATCATAAAGAAGTTTCAAAGAATTCTTCTGTCTAGGTTTTATGTGAAGATATTTCCTTTTCCACCGTAGGCCTCAAAGCGCTCCAAATGAACACTTGCAGATTCTACAAAAAGAGTGTTTCAAAACTGCTCTTTCAAAAGAAGTGTTCAACTCTGTGAGTTGGATTCATACTACGCAAAGCAGTTTCACAGAACGCTTCTGTTTAGTTTTTATGGGAAGATATTCCCGTTTCCAACGAAGGCCTGAAAGGGCTCCAAATATCCACTTGCAGATGCTGCAAAAAGACTCTTTCCAAACTGCTCCATGAAAAGGAAGGTTCAACTCTGTGTGTTGAATGCACACATCATAAAGAAGTTTCAAAGAATGCTTCTGTCTAGGTTTTATGTGAAGATATTTCCTTTTCCACCATAGGCCTCAAAGTGCTCCAAATGAACACTTGCAGATTCTACAAAAAGAGTGTTTCAAACTGCTCTTTCAAAAGAAGTGTTCAACTCTGTGAGTTGGATTCATACTACACAAAGCAGTTTCACAGAACGCTTCTGTTTAGTTTTTATGGGAAGATATTCCCGTTTCCAACGAAGGCCTGAAAGGGCTCCAAATATCCACTTGCAGATGCTGCAAAAAGACTCTTTCCAAACTGCTACATGAAAAGGAAGGTTCAACTCTGTGAGTTGAATGCATACATCATAAAGAAGTTTCAAAGAATGCTTCTGTCTAGGTTTTATGTGAAGATATTTCCTTTTCCACCATAGGCCTCAAAGTGCTCCAAATGAACACTTGCAGATTCTACAAAAAGAGTGTTTCAAAACTGCTCTTTCAAAAGAAGTGTTCAACTCTGTGAGTTGGATTCATACTACACAAAGCAGTTTCACAGAACGCTTCTGTTTAGTTTTTATGGGAAGATATTCCCGTTTCCAACGAAGGCCTGAAAGGGCTCCAAATATCCACTTGCAGATGCTGCAAAAACAGAGTTTCAAAACTGCTCTATCAAAAGGAAGGCTTCTCTCCCCGAGTTGAATGCACACATCATAAAGAGGTTTCTGAGAATGCTTCTGCCTGGTTTATAAGTGAAGATATTTCCTTTTCCACAATAGGCCTCAATGTGCTCCAAATGAACACTTGCAGATTCTACAAAAAGAGTGTTTCAAAACTGCTCTTTCAAAAGAAGTGTTCAACTCTGTGAGTTGGATTCATACTACACAAAGCAGTTTCACAGAACACTTCTGTTTAGTTTTTATGGGAAGATATTCCCGTTTCCAACGAACTCCTGAAAGGCTCCAAATATCCACTTGCAGATGCTGCAAAAAGACTCTTTCCACACTGCTCCTTGAAAAGGAAGGTTCAACTCTGTGAGGTGAAGGCACACATCATAAAGAAGTTTCAAAGAATTCTTCTGTCTAGGTTTTATGTGAAGATATTTCCTTTTCCACCGTAGGCCTCAAAGCGCTCCAAATGAACACTTGCAGATTCTACAAAAAGAGTGTTTCAAAACTGCTCTTTCAAAAGAAGTGTTCAACTCTGTGAGTTGGATTCATACTACGCAAAGCAGTTTCACAGAACGCTTCTGTTTAGTTTTTATGGGAAGATATTCCCGTTTCCAACGAAGGCCTGAAAGGGCTCCAAATATCCACTTGCAGATGCTGCAAAAAGACTCTTTCCAAACTGCTCCATGAAAAGGAAGGTTCAACTCTGTGTGTTGAATGCACACATCATAAAGAAGTTTCAAAGAATGCTTCTGTCTAGGTTTTATGTGAAGATATTTCCTTTTCCACCATAGGCCTCAAAGTGCTCCAAATGAACACTTGCAGATTCTACAAAAAGAGTGTTTCAAACTGCTCTTTCAAAAGAAGTGTTCAACTCTGTGAGTTGGATTCATACTACACAAAGCAGTTTCACAGAACGCTTCTGTTTAGTTTTTATGGGAAGATATTCCCGTTTCCAACGAAGGCCTGAAAGGGCTCCAAATATCCACTTGCAGATGCTGCAAAAAGACTCTTTCCAAACTGCTACATGAAAAGGAAGGTTCAACTCTGTGAGTTGAATGCACACATCATAAAGAAGTTTCAAAGAATGCTTCTGTCTAGGTTTTATGTGAAGATATTTCCTTTTCCACCATAGGCCTCAAAGTGCTCCAAATGAACACTTGCAGATTCTACAAAAAGAGTGTTTCAAAACTGCTCTTTCAAAAGAAGTGTTCAACTCTGTGAGTTGGATTCATACTACACAAAGCAGTTTCACAGAACGCTTCTGTTTAGTTTTTATGGGAAGATATTCCCGTTTCCAACGAAGGCCTGAAAGGGCTCCAAATATCCACTTGCAGATGCTGCAAAAACAGAGTTTCAAAACTGCTCTATCAAAAGGAAGGCTTCTCTCCCCGAGTTGAATGCACACATCATAAAGAGGTTTCTGAGAATGCTTCTGCCTGGTTTATAAGTGAAGATATTTCCTTTTCCACAATAGGCGTCAATGTGCTCCAAATGAATACTAGCAGATTCTACAAAAAGTGTGTTTCAAAACTGCTCTTTCAAAAGAAGTGTTCAACTCTGTGAGTTGGATTCATACTACACAAAGCAGTTTCACAGAACGCTTCTGTTTAGTTTTTATGGGAAGATATTCCCGTTTCCAACGAAGGCCTGAAAGGGCTCCAAATATCCACTTGCAGATGCTGCAAAAAGACTCTTTCCAAACTGCTCCGTGAAAAGGAAGGTTCAACTCTGTGAGGTGAAGGCACACATCATAAAGAAGTTTCAAAGAATGCTTCTGTCTAGGTTTTATGTGAAGATATTTCCTTTTCCACCGTAGGCCTCAAAGCGCTCCAAATGAACACTTGCAGATTCTACAAAAAGAGTGTTTCAAAACTGCTGTTTCAAAAGAAGTGTTCAACTCTGTGAGTTGGATTCATACTACACAAAGCAGTTTCACAGAACGCTTCTGTTTAGTTTTTATGGGAATATATTCCCGTTTCCAACGAAGGCCTGAAAGGGCTCCAAATATCCACTTGCAGATTCTGCAAAAACAGAGTTTCAAAACTGCTCTATCAAAAGGAAGGCTTATCTCTCTGAGTTGAATGCACACATCATAAAGTGGTTTCTGAGAATGCTTCTGCCTGGTTGATATGTGAAGATATTTCAACTTCCACCATAGGCCTCAAATCGCTCCAAATGAACACTTGCAAATTCTACAAAAAGAGTGTTTCATAACTGCTCTAGCAAAGGAAAGGTTCAACTATGTGAGTTAAACACACACATCACAAAGTAGTTTTTGAGAATGCTTCTGTCCAGTTTTTATGGGAAGATATTCCCGTTTCTAACAAAGGCCTGAAAGAGCTCCAAATATCCACTTGCAGATGCTGCAAAAAGACTCTTTCCAAACCGCTCCATGAAAAGGAAGGTTCAACTCTGTGAGTTGAATGCACACATCATAAAGAAGTTTCAAAGAATGCTTCTGTCTAGGTTTTATGTGAAGATATTTCCTTTTCCAGCATAGGCCTCAAAGCGCTCCAAATGAACACTTGCAGATTCTACAAAAAGAGTGTTTCAAAACTACTCTTTCAAAAGAAGTGTTCAACTCTGTGAGTTGGATTCATACTACACAAAGCAGTTTCACAGAACGCTTCTGTTTAGTTTTTATGGGAAAGTATTCCCGTTTCCAACGAAGGCCTGAAAGGGCTCCAAATATCCACTTGCAGATGCTGCAAAAAGACTCTTTCCAAACTGATCCATGAAAAGGAAGGTTCAACTCTGTGAGTTGAATGCACACATCATAAAGATGTTTCAAAGAATGCTTCTGTCTAGGTTTTATGTGAAGATATTTCCTTTTCCACCATAGGCCTCAAAGTGCTCCAAATGAACACTTGCAGATTCTACAAAAAGAGTGTTTCAAAACTGCTCTTTCAAAAGAAGTGTTCAACTCTGTGAGTTGGATTCATACTACACAAAGCAGTTTCACAAAACGCTTCTGTTTAGTTTTTATGGGAAGATATTCCCGTTTCCAACGAAGGCCTGAAAGGGCTCCAAATATCCACTTGCAGATGCTGCAAAAACAGAGTTTCAAAACTGCTCTATCAAAAGGAAGGCTTCTCTCCCCGAGTTGAATGCACACATCATAAAGAGGTTTCTGAGAATGCTTCTGCCTGGTTTATAAGTGAAGATATTTCCTTTTCCACATTAGGCCTCAAGGTGCTCCAAATGAACACTTGCAGATTCTACAAAAAGAGTGTTTCAAAACTGCTCTTTCAAAAGAAGTGTTCAACTCTGTGAGTTGGATTCGTACTACACAAAGCAGTTTCACAGAACGCTTCTGTTTAGTTTTTATGGGAAGATATTCCCGTTTCCAACGAAGGCCTGAAAGGCTCCAAATATCCACTTGCAGATGCTGCAAAAAGACTCTTTCCAAACTGCTCCGTGAAAAGGAAGGTTCAACTCTGTGAGGTGAAGGCACACATCATAAAGAAGTTTCAAAGAATGCTTCTGTCTAGGTTTTATGTGAAGATATTTCCTTTTCCACCGTAGGCCTCAAAGCGCTCCAAATGAACACTTGCAGATTCTACAAAAAGAGTGTTTCAAAACTGCTCTTTCTAAAGAAGTGTTCAACTCTGTGAGTTGGATTCATACTACACAAAGCAGTTTCACAGAACGCTTCTGTTTAGTTTTTATGGGAAGATATTCCCGTTTCCAACGAAGGCCTGAAAGGGCTCCAAATATCCACTTGCAGATTCTGCAAAAACAGAGTTTCAAAACTGCTCTATCAGAAGGAAGGCTTATCTCTCTGAGTTGAATGCACACATCATAAAGAGGTTTCTGAGAATGCTTCTGCCTGGTTGATATGTGAAGATATTTCAACTTCCACCATAGGCCTCAAATCGCTCCAAATGAACACTTGCAAATTCTACAAAAAGAGTGTTTCATAACTGCTCTAGGAAAGGAAAGGTTCAACTATGTGAGTTAAACACACACATCACAAAGCAGTTTTTGAGAATGCTTCTGTCCAGTTTTTATGGGAAGATATTCCCGTTTCTAACAAAGGCCTGAAAGAGCTCCAAATAACCACTTGCAGATGCTGCAAAAAGACTCTTTCCAAACCGCTCCATGAAAAGGAAGGTTCAACTCTGTGAATTGAATGCACACATCATAAAGAAGTTTCAAAGAATGCTTCTGTCTAGGTTTTATGTGAAGATATTTCCTTTTCCACCATAGGCCTCAAAGCGCTCCAAATGAACACTTGCCGATTCTACAAAAAGAGTGTTTCAAAACTGCTCTTTCAAAAGAAGTGTTCAACTCTGTGAGTTGGATTCATACTACACAAAGCAGTTTCACAGAACGCTTCTGTTTAGTTTTTATGGGAAGATATCCCCGTTTCCAACGAAGGCCTGAAAGGGCTCCAAACATCCACTTGCAGATTCTGCAAAAACAGAGTTTCAAAACTGCTCTATCAAAAGGAAGGCTTATCTCTCTGAGTTGAATGCACACATCATAAAGAGGTTTCTGAGAATGCTTCTGCCTGGTTCATATGTGAAGATATTTCCTTTTTCACCATAGGCCTCAAAGCGCTCCAAATGAACACTTGCAAATTCTACAAAAAGAGTGTTTGTTAACTGCTCTAGCAAAGGAAAGGTTCAACTATGTGAGTTAAACACACACATCACAAAGCAGTTTGTGAGAATGCTCCCGTCCAGTTTCTATGGGAAGATATTCCCGTTTCTAACAAAGGCCTGAAAGAGCTCCAAATATCCACTTGCAGATGGTGCAAAAAGACTCTTTCCAAACCTCTCCATGAAAAGGAAGGTTGAACTCTGTGAGTTGAATGCACACATCATAAAGAAGTTTCAAAGAATGCTTCTGTCTAGGTTTTATGTGAAGATATTTCCTTTTCCACCATAGACTTCAAAGCGCTCCAAATGAAAACTTGCAGATTCTACAAAAAGAGTGTTTCAAAACTGCTCTTTCAAAAGAAGTGTTCAACTCTGTGAGTTGGATTCATACTACACAAAGCAGTTTCACAGAACGCTTCTGTTTAGTTTTTATGGGAAGATATTGCCGTTTCCAACGAAGGCCTGAAAGGGCTCCAAATATCCACTTGCAGATGCTACAAAAAGACTCTTTCCAAACTACTTCATGAAAAGGAAGGTTCAACTCTGTGAGTTGAAGGCACACATCATAAAGAAGTTTCAAAGAATGCTTCTGTCTAGGTTTTATGTGAAGATATTTCCTTTTCCACCATAGGCCTCAAAGCGCTCCAAATGAACACTTGCAGATTCTACAAAAAGAGTGTTTCAAAACTGCTCTTTCAAAAGAAGTGTTCAACTCTGTGAGTTGGATTCATACTACACAAAGCAGTTTCACAGAACGCTTCTGTTTAGTTTTTATGGGAAGATATTCCCGTTTCCAACGAAGGCCTGAAAGGGCTCCAAACATCCACTTGCAGATTCTGCAAAAACAGAGTTTCAAAACTGCTCTATCAAAAGGAAGGCTTATCTCTCTGAGTTGAATGCACACATCATAAAGAGGTTTCTGAGAATGCTTCTGCCTGGTTCATATGTGAAGATATTTCCTTTTTCACCATAGGCCTCAAAGCGCTCCAAATGAACACTTGCAAATTCTACAAAAAGAGTGTTTCATAACTGCTCTAGCAAAGGAAAGGTTCAACTATGTGAGTTAAACACACACATCACAAAGCAGTTTGTGAGAATGCTCCTGTCCAGTTTCTATGTGAAGATATTCCCGTTTCTAACAAAGGCCTGTAAGAGCTCCAAATATCCACTTGCAGATGCTGCAAAAAGACTCTTTCCAAACCTCTCTATGAAAAGGAAGGTTGAACTCTGTGAGTTGAATGCACACATCATAAAGAAGTTTCAAAGAATGCTTCTGTCTAGGTTTCATGTGAAGATATTTCCTTTTCCACCATAGACCTCAAAGCGCTCCAAATGAAAACTTGCAGATTCTACAAAAAGAGTGTTTCAAAACTGCTCTTTCAAAAGAAGTGTTCAACTCTGTGAGTTGGATTCATACTACACAAAGCAGTTTCACAGAACGCTTCTGTTTAATTTTTATGGGAAGAAATTCCCGTTTCCAACGAAGGCCTGAAAGGGCTCCAAATATCCACTTGCAGATGCTGCAAAAAGACTCTTTCCAAACTGCTCCATGAAAAGGAAGGTTCAACTCTGTGTGTTGAATGCACACATCATAAAGAAGTTTCAAAGAATGCTTCTGTCTAGGTTTTATGTGAAGATATTTCCTTTTCCACCATAGGCCTCAAAGTGCTCCAAATGAACACTTGCAGATTCTACAAAAAGAGTGTTTCAAAACTGCTCTTTCAAAAGAAGTGTTCAACTCTGTGAGTTGGATTCATACTACACAAAGCAGTTTCACAGAACGCTTCTGTTTAGCTTTTATGGGAAGATATTCCCGTTTCCAACGAAGGCCCGAAAGGGCTCCAAATATCCACTTGCAGATGCTGCAAAAAGACTCTTTCCAAACTGCTCCATGAAAAGGAAGGTTCAACTCTGTGAGGTGAATGCACACATCATAAAGAAGTTTCAAAGAATGCTTCTGTCTAGGTTTTATGTGAAGATATTTCCTTTTCCACCATAGGCCTCAAAGTGCTCCAAATGAACACTTGCAGATTCTACAAAAAGAGTGTTTCAAAACTGCTCTTTCAAAAGAAGTGTTCAACTCTGTGAGTTGGATTCATACTACACAAAGCAGTTTCACAGAACGCTTCTGTTTAGTTTTTATGGGAAGATATTCCCGTTTCCAACGAAGGCCTGAAAGGGCTCCAAATATCCACTTGCAGATTCTGCAAAAACAGAGTTTCAAAACTGTTCTATCAAAAGGAAGGCTTATCTCTCTGAGTTGAATGCACACATCATAAAGTGGTTTCTGAGAATGCTTCTGCCTGGTTGATATGTGAAGATATTTCAACTTCCACCATAGGCCTCAAATCGCTCCAAATGAACACTTGCAAATTCTACAAAAAGAGTGTTTCATAACTGCTCTAGCAAAGGAAAGGTTCAACTATGTGAGTTAAACACACACATCACAAAGTAGTTTTTGAGAATGCTTCTGTCCAGTTTTTATGGGAGGATATTCCCGTTTCTAACAAAGGCCTGAAAGAGCTCCAAATATCCACTTGCAGATGCTGCAAAAAGACTCTTTCCAAACCGCTCCATGAAAAGGAAGGTTCAACTCTGTGAGTTGAATGCACACATCATAAAGAAGTTTCAAAGAATGCTTCTGTCTAGGTTTTATGTGAAGATATTTCCTTTTCCAGCATAGGCCTCAAAGCGCTCCAAATGAACACTTGCAGATTCTACAAAAAGAGTGTTTCAAAACTACTCTTTCAAAAGAAGTGTTCAACTCTGTGAGTTGGATTCATACTACACAAAGCAGTTTCACAGAGCGCTTCTGTTTAGTTTTTATGGGAAGATATTCCCGTTTCCAAAGAAGGCCTGAAAGGGCTCCAAATATCCACTTGCAGATTCTGCAAAAAGACTCTTTCCAAACTGATCCATGAAAAGGAAGGTTCAACTCTGTGAGTTGAATGCACACATCATAAAGAAGTTTCAAAGAATGCTTCTGTCTAGGTTTTATGTGAAGATATTTCCTTTTCCACCATAGGCCTCAAAGTGCTCCAAATGAACACTTGCAGATTCTACAAAAAGAGTGTTTCAAAACTGCTCTTTCAAAAGAAGTGTTCAATTCTGTGAGTTGGATTCATACTACACAAAGCAGTTTCACAGAACGCTTCTGTTTAGTTTTTATGGGAAGATATTCCCGTTTCCAACGAAGGCCTGAAAGGGCTCCAAATATCCACTTGCAGATGCTGCAAAAACAGAGTTTCAAACCTGCTCTATCAAAAGGAAGGCTTCTCTCCCCGAGTTGAATGCACACATCATAAAGAGGTTTCTGAGAATGCTTCTGCCTGGTTCATATGTGAAGATATTTCCTTTTTCACCATAGGCCTCAATGTGCTCCAAATGAACACTTGCAAATTCTACAAAAAGAGTGTTTCATAACTGCTCTAGCAAAGGAAAGGTTCAACTATGTGAGTTAAACACACACATCACAAAGCAGTTTGTGAGAATGCTCCTGTCCAGTTTCTATGGGAAGATATTCCCGTTTCTAACAAAGGCCTGAAAGAGCTCCAAATATCCACTTGCAGATGCTGCAAAAAGACTCTTTCCAAACTTCTCCATGAAAAGGAAGGTTGAACTCTGTGAGTTGAATGCATACATCATAAAGAAGTTTCAAAGAATGCTTCTGTCTAGGTTTTATGTGAAGATATTTCCTTTTCCACCATAGACCTCAAAGCGCTCCAAATGAAAACTTGCAGATTCTACAAAAAGAGTGTTTCAAAACTGCTCTTTCAAAAGAAGTGTTCAACTCTGTGAGTTGGATTCATACTACACAAAGCAGTTTCACAGAACGCTTCTGTTTAGTTTTTATGGGAAGATATTCCCGTTTCCAACGAAGGCCTGAAAGGGCTCCAAATATCCACTTGCAGATGCTGCAATAACAGAGTTTCAAAACTGCTCTATCAAAAGGAAGGCTTCTCTCTCCAAGTTGAATGCAGACATCATAAAGGGGTTTCTGAGAATGCTTCTGCCTGGTTGATATGTGAAGATATTTCAACTTCCACCATAGGCCTCAAATCGCTCCAAATGAACACTTGCAAATTCTACAAAAAGAGTGTTTCATAACTGCTCTAGCAAAGGAAAGGTTCAACTATGTGAGTTAAACACACACATCACAAAGCAGTTTTTGAGAATGCTTCTGTCCAGTTTTTATGGGAAGATATTCCCGTTTCTAACAAAGGCCTGAAAGAGCTCCAAATATCCACTTGCAGATGCTGCAAAAAGACTCTTTCCAAACCGCTCCATGAAAAGGAAGGTTCAACTCTGTGAGTTGAATGCACACATCATAAAGAAGTTTCAAAGAATGCTTCTGTCTAGGTTTTATGTGAAGATATTTCCTTTTCCACCATGGGCCCCAAAGTGCTCCAAATGAACACTTGCAGATTCTACAAAAAGAGTGTTTCAAAACTGCTCTTTCAAAAGAAGTGTTCAACTCTGTGAGTTGGATTCATACTACACGAAGCAGTTTCACAGAACGCTTCTGTTTAGTTTTTATGGGAAGATATTCCCGTTTCCAACGAAGGCCTGAAAGGGCTCCAAATATCCACTTGCAGATGCTGCAAAAAGACTCTTTCCAAACTGCTCCATGAAAAGGAAGGTTCAACTCTGTGAGTTGAATGCACACATCATAAAGAAGTTTCAAAGAATGCTTCTGTCTAGGTTTTATGTGAAGATATTTCCTTTTCCACCATAGGCCTCAAAGTGCTCCAAATGAACACTTGCAGATTCTACAAAAAGAGTGTTTCAAAACTGCTCTTTCAAAGAAGTGTTCAACTCTGTGAGTTGGATTCATACTACACAAAGCAGTTTCACAGAACGCTTCTGTTTAGTTTTTATGGGAAGATATTCCCGTTTCCAACGAAGGCCAGAAAGGGCTCCAAATATCCACTTGCAGATGCTGCAAAAACAGAGTTTCAAAACTGCTCTATCAAAAGGAAGGCTTCTCTATCCGAGTTGAATGCACACATCATAAAGAGGTTTCTGAGAATGCTTCTGCCTGGTTTATAAGTGAAGATATTTCCTTTTCCACAATAGGCCTCAATGTGCTCCAAATGAACACTTGCAGATTCTACAAAAAGAGTGTTTCAAAACTGCTCTTTCAAAAGAAGTGTTCAACTCTGTGAGTTGGATTCATACTACACAAAGCAGTTTCACAGAACGCTTCTGTTTAGTTTTTATGGGAATATATTCCCGTTTCCAACGAAGGCCTGAAAGGGCTCCAAATATCCACTTGCAGATGCTGCAAAAAGCCTCTTTCCAAACTGCTCCATGAAAAGGAAGGTTCAACTCTATGAGCTGAATGCACACATCATAAAGAATTTTCAAAGAATGCTTCTGTCTAGGTTTTATGTGAAGATATTTCCTTTTCCACCATAGGCCTCAAAGTGCTCCAAATGAACACTTGCAGATTCTACAAAAAGAGTGTTTCAAAACTGCTCTTTCAAAAGAAGTGTTCAACTCTGTGAGTTGGATTCATACTACACAAAGCAGTTTCACAGAACGCTTCTGTTTAGTTTTTATGGGAAGAAATTCCCGTTTCCAACGAAGGCCTGAAAGGGCTCCAAATATCCACTTGCAGATGCTGCAAAAAGACTCTTTCCAAACTGCTCCATGAAAAGGAAGGTTCAACTCTGTGTGTTGAATGCACACATCATAAAGAGGTTTCTGAGAATGCTTCTGCCTGGTTGATATGTGAAGATATTTCAACTTCCACCATAGGCCTCAAATCGCTCCAAATGAACACTTGCAAATTCTACAAAAAGAGTGTTTCATAACTGCTCTAGCAAAGGAAAGGTTCAACTATGTGAGTTAAACACACACATCACAAAGCAGTTTTTGAGAATGCTTCTGTCCAGTTTTTATGGGAAGATATTCCCGTTTCTAACAAAGGCCTGAAAGAGCTCCAAATATCCACTTGCAGATGCTGCAAAAAGACTCTTTCCAAACCGCTCCATGAAAAGGAAGGTTCAACTCTGTGAGTTGAATGCACACATCATAAAGAAGTTTCAAAGAATGCTTCTGTCTAGGTTTTATGTGAAGATATTTCCTTTTCCACCATAGGCCTCAAAGTGCTCCAAATGAACACTTGCAGATTCTACAAAAAGAGTGTTTCAAAACTGCTCTTTCAAAAGAAGTGTTCAACTCTGTGAGTTGGATTCATACTACACAAAGCAGTTTCACAGAACGCTTCTGTGTAGTTTTTATGGGAAGATATTCCCGTTTCCAACGAAGGCCTGAAAGGGCTCCAAATATCCACTTGCAGATGCTGCAAAAAGACTCTTTCCAAACTGCTCCATGAAAAGGAAGGTGCAACTCTGTGAGTTTAATGCACCCATCATAAAGAAGTTTCAAAGAATGCTTCTGTCTAGGTTTTATGTGAAGATATTTCCTTTTCCACCATAGGCCTCAAAGTGCTCCAAATGAACACTTGCAGATTCTACAAAAAGAGTGTTTCAAAACTGCTCTTTCAAAAGAAGTGTTCAACTCTGTGAGTTGGATTCATACTACACAAAGCAGTTTCACAGAACGCTTCTGTTTAGCTTTTATGGGAAGATATTCCCGCTTCCAACGAAGGCCAGAAAGGGCTCCAAATATCCACTTGCAGATGCTGCAAAAAGACTCTTTCCAAACTGCTCCATGAAAAGGAAGGTTCAACTCTGTGAGGTGAATGCACACATCATAAAGAAGTTTCAAAGAATGCTTCTGTCTAGGTTTTATGTGAAGATATTTCCTTTTCCACCATAGGCCTCAAAGTGCTCCAAATGAACACTTGCAGATTCTACAAAAAGAGTGTTTCAAAACTGCTCTTTCAAAAGAAGTGTTCAACTCTGTGAGTTGGATTCATACTACACAAAGCAGTTTCACAGAACGCTTCTGTTTAGTTTTTATGGGAAGATATTCCCGTTTCCAACGAAGGCCTGAAAGGGCTCCAAATATCCACTTGCAGATGCTGCAAAAACAGAGTTTCAAAACTGCTCTATCAAAAGGAAGGCTTCTCTCCCCGAGTTGAATGCACACATCATAAAGAGGTTTCTGAGAATGCTTCTGCCTGGTTTATAAGTGAAGATATTTCCTTTTCCACAGTAGGCCTCAATGTGCTCCAAATGAACACTTGCAGATTCTACAAAAAGAGTGTTTCAAAACTGCTCTTTCAAAAGAAGTGTTCAACTCTGTGAGTTGGATTCATACTACACAAAGCAGTTTCACAGAACACTTCTGTTTAGTTTTTATGGGAAGATATTCCCGTTTCCAACGAAGGCCTGAAAGGCTCCAAATATCCACTTGCAGATGCTGCAAAAAGACTCTTTCCAAACTGCTCCGTGAAAAGGAAGGTTCAACTCTGTGAGGTGAAGGCACACATCATAAAGAAGTTTCAAAGAATGCTTCTGTCTAGGTTTTATGTGAAGATATTTCCTTTTCCACCGTAGGCCTCAAAGCGCTCCAAATGAACACTTGCAGATTCTACAAAAAGAGTGTTTCAAAACTGCTCTTTCTAAAGAAGTGTTCAACTCTGTGAGTTGGATTCATACTACACAAAGCAGTTTCACAGAACGCTTCTGTTTAGTTTTTATGGGAAGATATTCCCGTTTCCAACGAAGGCCTGAAAGGGCTCCAAATATCCACTTGCAGATGCTGCAAAAAGACTCTTTCCAAACTGCTCCATGAAAAGGAAGGTTCAACTCTGTGAGTTGAATGCACACATCATAAAGAAGTTTCAAAGAATGCTTCTGTCTAGGTTTTATGTGAAGATATTTCCTTTTCCACCATAGGCCTCAAAGTGCTCCAAATGAACACTTGCAGATTCTACAAAAAGAGTGTTTCAAAACTGCTCTTTCAAAGAAGTGTTCAACTCTGTGAGTTGGATTCATACTACACAAAGCAGTTTCACAGAACGCTTCTGTTTAGTTTTTATGGGAAGATATTCCCGTTTCCAACGAAGTCCCGAAAGGGCTCCAAATATCCACTTGCAGATGCTGCAAAAAGACTCTTTCCAAACTGCTCCATGAAAAGGAAGGTTCAACTCTGTGAGTTGAATGCACACATCATAAAGAAGTTTCAAAGAATGCTTCTGTCTAGGTTTTATGTGAAGATATTTCCTTTTCCACCATAGGCCTCAAAGTGCTCCAAATGAACACTTGCAGATTCTACAAAAAGAGTGTTTCAAAACTTCTCTTTCAAAAGAAGTGTTCAACTCTGTGAGTTGGATTCATACTACACAAAGCAGTTTCACAGAACGCTTCTGTTTAGTTTTTATGGGAAGATATTCCCGTTTCCAACGAAGGCCTGAAAGGGCTCCAAATATCCACTTGCAGATGCTGCAAAAACAGAGTTTCAAAACTGCTCTATCAAAAGGAAGGCTTCTCTCCCCGAGTTGAATGCACACATCATAAAGAGGTTTCTGAGAATGCTTCTGCCTGGTTTATAAGTGAAGATATTTCCTTTTCCACAATAGGCCTCAATGTGCTCCAAATGAACACTTGCAGATTCTACAAAAAGAGTGTTTCAAAACTGCTCTTTCAAAAGAAGTGTTCAACTCTGTGAGTTGGATTCATACTACACAAAGCAGTTTCACAGAACGCTTCTGTTTAGTTTTTATGGGAAGATATTCCCGTTTCCAACGAAGGCCTGAAAGGCTCCAAATATCCACTTGCAGATGCTGCAAAAAGACTCTTTCCAAACTGCTCCTTGAAAAGGAAGGTTCAACTCTGTGAGGTGAAGGCACACATCATAAAGAAGTTTCAAAGAATGCTTCTGTCTAGGTTTTATGTGAAGATATTTCCTTTTCCACCGTAGGCCTCAAAGCGCTCCAAATGAACACTTGCAGATTCTACAAAAAGAGTGTTTCAAAACTGCTCTTTCAAAAGAAGTGTTCAACTCTGTGCGTTGGATTCATACTACACAAAGCAGTTTCACAGAACGCTTCTGTTTAGTTTTTATGGGAAGATATTCCCGTTTCCAACGAAGGCCTGAAAGGGCTCCAAATATCCACTTGCAGATGCTGCAAAAACAGAGTTTCAAACCTGCTCTATCAAAAGGAAGGCTTCTCTCCCCGAGTTGAATGCACACATCATAAAGAGGTTTCTGAGAATGCTTCTGCCTGGTTCATATGTGAAGATATTTCCTTTTTCACCATAGGCCTCAATGTGCTCCAAATGAACACTTGCAAATTCTACAAAAAGAGTGTTTCATAACTGCTCTAGCAAAGGAAAGGTTCAACTATGTGAGTTAAACACACACATCACAAAGCAGTTTGTGAGAATGCTCCTGTCCAGTTTCTATGTGAAGATATTCCCGTTTCTAACAAAGGCCTGTAAGAGCTCCAAATATCCACTTGCAGATGCTGCAAAAAGACTCTTTCCAAACCTCTCTATGAAAAGGAAGGTTGAACTCTGTGAGTTGAATGCACACATCATAAAGAAGTTTCAAAGAATGCTTCTGTCTAGGTTTCATGTGAAGATATTTCCTTTCCCACCATAGACCTCAAAGCACTCCAAATGAAAACTTGCAGATACTACAAAAAGAGTGTTTCAAAACTGCTCTTTCAAAAGAAGTGTTCAACTCTGTGAGTTGGATTCATACTACACAAAGCAGTTTCACAAAACTCTTCTGTTTAGTTTTTATGGGAATATATTCCCGTTTCCAACGAAGGCCTGAAAGGGCTCCAAATATCCACTTGCAGATGCTGCAAAAAGACTCTTTCCAAACTGCTCCATGAAAAGGAAGGTTCAACTCTATGAGTTGAATGCACACATCATAAAGAATTTTCAAAGAATGCTTCTGCCTAGGTTTTATGTGAAGATATTTCCTTTTCCACCATAGGCCTCAAAGTGCTCCAAATGAACACTTGCAGATTCTACAAAAAGAGTGTTTCAAAACTGCTCTTTCAAAAGAAGTGTTCAACTCTGTGAGTTGGATTCATACTACACAAAGCAGTTTCACAGAACGCTTCTGTTTAATTTTTATGGGAAGAAATTCCCGTTTCCAACGAAGGCCTGAAAGGGCTCCAAATATCCACTTGCAGATGCTGCAAAAAGACTCTTTCCAAACTGCTCCATGAAAAGGAAGGTTCAACTCTGTGTGTTGAATGCACACATCATAAAGAAGTTTCAAAGAATGCTTCTGTCTAGGTTTTATGTGAAGATATTTCCTTTTCCACCATAGGCCTCAAAGTGCTCCAAATGAACACTTGCAGATTCTACAAAAAGAGTGTTTCAAACTGCTCTTTCAAAAGAAGTGTTCAACTCTGTGAGTTGGATTCATACTACACAAAGCAGTTTCACAGAACGCTTCTGCTTAGTTTTTATGGGAAGATATTCCCGTTTCCAACGAAGGCCTGAAAGGGCTCCAAATATCCACTTGCAGATGCTGCAAAAAGACTCTTTCCAAACTGCTACATGAAAAGGAAGGTTCAACTCTGTGAGTTGAATGCACACATCATAAAGAAGTTTCAAAGAATGCTTCTGTCTAGGTTTTATGTGAAGATATTTCCTTTTCCACCATAGGCCTCAAAGTGCTCCAAATGAACACTTGCAGATTCTACAAAAAGAGTGTTTCAAAACTGCTCTTTCAAAAGAAGTGTTCAACTCTGTGAGTTGGATTCATACTACACAAAGCAGTTTCACAGAACGCTTCTGTTTAGTTTTTATGGGAAGATATTCCCGTTTCCAACGAAGGCCTGAAAGGGCTCCAAATATCCACTTGCAGATGCTGCAAAAACAGAGTTTCAAAACTGCTCTATCAAAAGGAAGGCTTCTCTCCCCGAGTTGAATGCACACATCATAAAGAGGTTTCTGAGAATGCTTCTGCCTGGTTTATAAGTGAAGATATTTCCTTTTCCACAATAGGCGTCAATGTGCTCCAAATGAATACTTGCAGATTCTACAAAAAGTGTGTTTCAAAACTGCTCTTTCAAAAGAAGTGTTCAACTCTGTGAGTTGGATTCATACTACACAAAGCAGTTTCACAGAACGCTTCTGTTTAGTTTTTATGGGAAGATATTCCCGTTTCCAACGAAGGCCTGAAAGGGCTCCAAATATCCACTTGCAGATGCTGCAAAAAGACTCTTTCCAAACTGCTCCGTGAAAAGGAAGGTTCAACTCTGTGAGGTGAAGGCACACATCATAAAGAAGTTTCAAAGAATGCTTCTGTCTAGGTTTTATGTGAAGATATTTCCTTTTCCACCGTAGGCCTCAAAGCGCTCCAAATGAACACTTGCAGATTCTACAAAAAGAGTGTTTCAAAACTGCTCTTTCTAAAGAAGTGTTCAACTCTGTGAGTTGGATTCATACTACACAAAGCAGTTTCACAGAACGCTTCTGTTTAGTTTTTATGGGAAGATATTCCCGTTTCCAACGAAGGCCTGAAAGGGCTCCAAATATCCACTTGCAGATGCTGCAAAAAGACTCTTTCCAAACTGCTCCATGAAAAGGAAGGTTCAACTCTGTGAGTTGAATGCACACATCATAAAGAAGTTTCAAAGAATGCTTCTGTCTAGGTTTTATGTGAAGATATTTCCTTTTCCACCATAGGCCTCAAAGTGCTCCAAATGAACACTTGCAGATTCTACAAAAAGAGTGTTTCAAAACTGCTCTTTCAAAGAAGTGTTCAACTCTGTGAGTTGGATTCATACTACACAAAGCAGTTTCACAGAACGCTTCTGTTTAGTTTTTATGGGAAGATATTCCCGTTTCCAACGAAGTCCCGAAAGGGCTCCAAATATCCACTTGCAGATGCTGCAAAAAGACTCTTTCCAAACTGCTCCATGAAAAGGAAGGTTCAACTCTGTGAGTTGAATGCACACATCATAAAGAAGTTTCAAAGAATGCTTCTGTCTAGGTTTTATGTGAAGATATTTCCTTTTCCACCATAGGCCTCAAAGTGCTCCAAATGAACACTTGCAGATTCTACAAAAAGAGTGTTTCAAAACTTCTCTTTCAAAAGAAGTGTTCAACTCTGTGAGTTGGATTCATACTACACAAAGCAGTTTCACAGAACGCTTCTGTTTAGTTTTTATGGGAAGATATTCCCGTTTCCAACGAAGGCCTGAAAGGGCTCCAAATATCCACTTGCAGATGCTGCAAAAACAGAGTTTCAAAACTGCTCTATCAAAAGGAAGGCTTCTCTCCCCGAGTTGAATGCACACATCATAAAGAGGTTTCTGAGAATGCTTCTGCCTGGTTTATAAGTGAAGATATTTCCTTTTCCACAATAGGCCTCAATGTGCTCCAAATGAACACTTGCAGATTCTACAAAAAGAGTGTTTCAAAACTGCTCTTTCAAAAGAAGTGTTCAACTCTGTGAGTTGGATTCATACTACACAAAGCAGTTTCACAGAACGCTTCTGTTTAGTTTTTATGGGAAGATATTCCCGTTTCCAACGAAGGCCTGAAAGGCTCCAAATATCCACTTGCAGATGCTGCAAAAAGACTCTTTCCAAACTGCTCCTTGAAAAGGAAGGTTCAACTCTGTGAGGTGAAGGCACACATCATAAAGAAGTTTCAAAGAATGCTTCTGTCTAGGTTTTATGTGAAGATATTTCCTTTTCCACCGTAGGCCTCAAAGCGCTCCAAATGAACACTTGCAGATTCTACAAAAAGAGTGTTTCAAAACTGCTCTTTCAAAAGAAGTGTTCAACTCTGTGAGTTGGATTCATACTACACAAAGCAGTTTCACAGAACGCTTCTGTTTAGTTTTTATGGGAAGATATTCCCGTTTCCAACGAAGGCCTGGAAGGGCTCCAAATATCCACTTGCAGATTCTGCAAAAACAGAGTTTCAAAACTGCTCTATCAAAAGGAAGGCTTATCTCTCTGAGTTGAATGCACACATCATAAAGTGGTTTCTGAGAATGCTTCTGCCTGGTTGATATGTGAAGATATTTCAACTTCCACCATAGGCCTCAAATCGCTCCAAATGAACACTTGCAAATTCTACAAAAAGAGTGTTTCATAACTGCTCTAGCAAAGGAAAAGTTCAACTATGTGAGTTAAACACACACATCACAAAGTAGTTTTTGAGAATGCTTCTGTCCAGTTTTTATGGGAAGATATTCCCGTTTCTAACAAAGGCCTGAAAGAGCTCCAAATATCCACTTGCAGATGCTGCAAAAAGACTCTTTCCAAACCGCTCCATGAAAAGGAAGGTTCAACTCTGTGAGTTGAATGCACACATCATAAAGAAGTTTCAAAGAATGCTTCTGTCTAGGTTTTATGTGAAGATATTTCCTTTTCCAGCATAGGCCTCAAAGCGCTCCAAATGAACACTTGCAGATTCTACAAAAAGAGTGTTTCAAAACTACTCTTTCAAAAGAAGTGTTCAACTCTGTGAGTTGGATTCATACTACACAAAGCAGTTTCACAGAACGCTTCTGTTTAGTTTTTATGGGAAAGTATTCCCGTTTCCAACGAAGGCCTGAAAGGGCTCCAAATATCCACTTGCAGATGCTGCAAAAAGACTCTTTCCAAACTGATCCATGAAAAGGAAGGTTCAACCCTGTGAGTTGAATGCACACATCATAAAGATGTTTCAAAGAATGCTTCTGTCTAGGTTTTATGTGAAGATATTTCCTTTTCCACCATAGGCCTCAAAGTGCTCCAAATGAACACTTGCAGATTCTACAAAAAGAGTGTTTCAAAACTGCTCTTTCAAAAGAAGTGTTCAACTCTGTGAGTTGGATTCATACTACACAAAGCAGTTTCACAGAACGCTTCTGTTTAGTTTTTATGGGAAGATATTCCCGTTTCCAACGAAGTCCCGAAAGGGCTCCAAATATCCACTTGCAGATGCTGCAAAAAGACTCTTTCCAAACTGCTCCATGAAAAGGAAGGTTCAACTCTGTGAGTTGAATGCACACATCATAAAGAAGTTTCAAAGAATGCTTCTGTCTAGGTTTTATGTGAAGATATTTCCTTTTCCACCATAGGCCTCAAAGTGCTCCAAATGAACACTTGCAGATTCTACAAAAAGAGTGTTTCAAAACTTCTCTTACAAAAGAAGTGTTCAACTCTGTGAGTTGGATTCATACTACACAAAGCAGTTTCACAGAACGCTTCTGTTTAGTTTTTATGGGAAGATATTCCCGTTTCCAACGAAGGCCTGAAAGGGCTCCAAATATCCACTTGCAGATGCTGCAAAAACAGAGTTTCAAAACTGCTCTATCAAAAGGAAGGCTTCTCTCCCCGAGTTGAATGCACACATCATAAAGAGGTTTCTGAGAATGCTTCTGCCTGGTTTATAAGTGAAGATATTTCCTTTTCCACAATAGGCCTCAATGTGCTCCAAATGAACACTTGCAGATTCTACAAAAAGAGTGTTTCAAAACTGCTCTTTCAAAAGAAGTGTTCAACTCTGTGAGTTGGATTCATACTACACAAAGCAGTTTCACAGAACGCTTCTGTTTAGTTTTTATGGGAAGATATTCCCGTTTCCAACGAAGGCCTGAAAGGCTCCAAATATCCACTTGCAGATGCTGCAAAAAGACTCTTTCCAAACTGCTCCTTGAAAAGGAAGGTTCAACTCTGTGAGGTGAATGCACACATCATAAAGAAGTTTCAAAGAATGCTTCTGTCTAGGTTTTATGTGAAGATATTTCCTTTTCCACCGTAGGCCTCAAAGCGCTCCAAATGAACACTTGCAGATTCTACAAAAAGAGTGTTTCAAAACTGCTCTTTCAAAAGAAGTGTTCAACTCTGTGAGTTGGATTCATACTACACAAAGCAGTTTCACAGAACGCTTCTGTTTAGTTTTTATGGGAAGATATTCCCGTTTCCAACGAAGGCCTGAAAGGGCTCCAAATATCCACTTGCAGATGCTGCAAAAACAGAGTTTCAAAACTGCTCTATCAAAAGGAAGGCTTATCTCTCTGAGTTGAATGCACACATCATAAAGTGGTTTCTGAGAATGCTTCTGCCTGGTTGATATGTGAAGATATTTCAACTTCCACCATAGGCCTCAAATCGCTCCAAATGAACACTTGCAAATTCTACAAAAAGAGTGTTTCATAACTGCTCTAGCAAAGGAAAGGTTCAACTATGTGAGTTAAACACACACATCACAAAGTAGTTTTTGAGAATGCTTCTGTCCAGTTTTTATGGGAAGATATTCCCGTTTCTAACAAAGGCCTGAAAGAGCTCCAAATATCCACTTGCAGATGCTGCAAAAAGACTCTTTCCAAACCGCTCCATGAAAAGGAAGGTTCAACTCTGTGAGTTGAATGCACACATCATAAAGAAGTTTCAAAGAATGCTTCTGTCTAGGTTTTATGTGAAGATATTTCCTTTTCCAGCATAGGCCTCAAAGCGCTCCAAATGAACACTTGCAGATTCTACAAAAAGAGTGTTTCAAAACTACTCTTTCAAAAGAAGTGTTCAACTCTGTGAGTTGGATTCATACTACACAAAGCAGTTTCACAGAACGCTTCTGTTTAGTTTTTATGGGAAAGTATTCCCGTTTCCAACGAAGGCCTGAAAGGGCTCCAAATATCCACTTGCAGATGCTGCAAAAAGACTCTTTCCAAACTGATCCATGAAAAGGAAGGTTCAACTCTGTGAGTTGAATGCACACATCATAAAGATGTTTCAAAGAATGCTTCTGTCTAGGTTTTATGTGAAGATATTTCCTTTTCCACCATAGGCCTCAAAGTGCTCCAAATGAACACTTGCAGATTCTACAAAAAGAGTGTTTCAAAACTGCTCTTTCAAAAGAAGTGTTCAACTCTGTGAGTTGGATTCATACTACACAAAGCAGTTTCACAGAACGCTTCTGTTTAGTTTTTATGGGAAGATATTCCCGTTTCCAACGAAGGCCTGAAAGGGCTCCAAATATCCACTTGCAGATGCTGCAAAAACAGAGTTTCAAACCTGCTCTATCAACAGGAAGGCTTCTCTCCCCGAGTTGAATGCACACATCATAAAGAGGTTTCTGAGAATGCTTCTGCCTGGTTTATAAGTGAAGATATTTCCTTTTCCACATTAGGCCTCAAGGTGCTCCAAATGAACACTTGCAGATTCTACAAAAAGAGTGTTTCAAAACTGCTCTTTCAAAAGAAGTGTTCAATTCTGTGAGTTGGATTCATACTACACAAAGCAGTTTCACAGAACGCTTCTGTTTAGTTTTTATGGGAAGATATTCCCGTTTCCAACGAAGGCCTGAAAGGCTCCAAATATCCACTTGCAGATGCTGCAAAAAGACTCTTTCCAAACTGCTCCGTGAAAAGGAAGGTTCAACTCTGTGAGGTGAAGGCACACATCATAAAGAAGTTTCAAAGAATGCTTCTGTCTAGGTTTTATGTGAAGATATTTCCTTTTCCACCGTAGGCCTCAAAGCGCTCCAAATGAACACTTCCAGATTCTACAAAAAGAGTGTTTCAAAACTGCTCTTTCTAAAGAAGTGTTCAACTCTGTGAGTTGGATTCATACTACACAAAGCAGTTTCACAGAACGCTTCTGTTTAGTTTTTATGGGAAGATATTCCCGTTTCCAACGAAGGCCTGAAAGGGCTCCAAATATCCACTTGCAGATTCTGCAAAAACAGAGTTTCAAAACTGCTCTATCAAAAGGAAGGCTTATCTCTCTGAGTTGAATGCACACATCATAAAGAGGTTTCTGAGAATGCTTCTGCCTGGTTGATATGTGAAGATATTTCAACTTCCACCATAGGCCTCAAATCGCTCCAAATGAACACTTGCAAATTCTACAAAAAGAGTGTTTCATAACTGCTCTAGGAAAGGAAAGGTTCAACTATGTGAGTTAAACACACACATCACAAAGCAGTTTTTGAGAATGCTTCTGTCCAGTTTTTATGGGAAGATATTCCCGTTTCTAACAAAGGCCTGAAAGAGCTCCAAATAACCACTTGCAGATGCTGCAAAAAGACTCTTTCCAAACCGCTCCATGAAAAGGAAGGTTCAACTCTGTGAATTGAATGCACACATCATAAAGAAGTTTCAAAGAATGCTTCTGTCTAGGTTTTATGTGAAGATATTTCCTTTTCCACCATAGGCCTCAAAGCGCTCCAAATGAACACTTGCCGATTCTACAAAAAGAGTGTTTCAAAACTGCTCTTTCAAAAGAAGTGTTCAACTCTGTGAGT
Organism: Pongo abelii; assembly: GCF_028885655.2. Classification (NCBI taxonomy): domain Eukaryota; kingdom Metazoa; phylum Chordata; class Mammalia; order Primates; family Hominidae; genus Pongo; species Pongo abelii. The sequence goes on along the minus strand of NC_072005.2, from coordinate 31,890,139 downwards.
TGGATTCATACTACACAAAGCAGTTTCACAGAACGCTTCTGTTTAGTTTTTATGGGAAGATATCCCCGTTTCCAACGAAGGCCTGAAAGGGCTCCAAACATCCACTTGCAGATTCTGCAAAAACAGAGTTTCAAAACTGCTCTATCAAAAGGAAGGCTTATCTCTCTGAGTTGAATGCACACATCATAAAGAGGTTTCTGAGAATGCTTCTGCCTGGTTCATATGTGAAGATATTTCCTTTTTCACCATAGGCCTCAAAGCGCTCCAAATGAACACTTGCAAATTCTACAAAAAGAGTGTTTCATAACTGCTCTAGCAAAGGAAAGGTTCAACTATGTGAGTTAAACACACACATCACAAAGCAGTTTGTGAGAATGCTCCTGTCCAGTTTCTATGTGAAGATATTCCCGTTTCTAACAAAGGCCTGTAAGAGCTCCAAATATCCACTTGCAGATGCTGCAAAAAGACTCTTTCCAAACCTCTCTATGAAAAGGAAGGTTGAACTCTGTGAGTTGAATGCACACATCATAAAGAAGTTTCAAAGAATGCTTCTGTCTAGGTTTCATGTGAAGATATTTCCTTTTCCACCATAGACCTCAAAGCGCTCCAAATGAAAACTTGCAGATTCTACAAAAAGAGTGTTTCAAAACTGCTCTTTCAAAAGAAGTGTTCAATTCTGTGAGTTGGATTCATACTACACAAAGCAGTTTCACAGAACGCTTCTGTTTAATTTTTATGGGAAGAAATTCCCGTTTCCAACGAAGGCCTGAAAGGGCTCCAAATATCCACTTGCAGATGCTGCAAAAAGACTCTTTCCAAACTGCTCCATGAAAAGGAAGGTTCAACTCTGTGTGTTGAATGCACACATCATAAAGAAGTTTCAAAGAATGCTTCTGTCTAGGTTTTATGTGAAGATATTTCCTTTTCCAGCATAGGCCTCAAAGTGCTCCAAATGAACACTTGCAGATTCTACAAAAAGAGTGTTTCAAAACTGCTCTTTCAAAAGAAGTGTTCAACTCTGTGAGTTGGATTCATACTACACAAAGCAGTTTCACAGAACGCTTCTGTTTAGCTTTTATGGGAAGATATTCCCGTTTCCAACGAAGGCCCGAAAGGGCTCCAAATATCCACTTGCAGATGCTGCAAAAAGACTCTTTCCAAACTGCTCCATGAAAAGGAAGGTTCAACTCTGTGAGGTGAATGCACACATCATAAAGAAGTTTCAAAGAATGCTTCTGTCTAGGTTTTATGTGAAGATATTTCCTTTTCCACCATAGGCCTCAAAGTGCTCCAAATGAACACTTGCAGATTCTACAAAAAGAGTGTTTCAAAACTGCTCTTTCAAAAGAAGTGTTCAACTCTGTGAGTTGGATTCATACTACACAAAGCAGTTTCACAGAACGCTTCTGTTTAGTTTTTATGGGAAGATATTCCCGTTTCCAACGAAGGCCTGAAAGGGCTCCAAATATCCACTTGCAGATGCTGCAAAAACAGAGTTTCAAAACTGCTCTATCAAAAGGAAGGCTTCTCTCCCCGAGTTGAATGCACACATCATAAAGAGGTTTCTGAGAATGCTTCTGCCTGGTTTATAAGTGAAGATATTTCCTTTTCCACAATAGGCCTCAATGTGCTCCAAATGAACACTTGCAGATTCTACAAAAAGAGTGTTTCAAAACTGCTCTTTCAAAAGAAGTGTTCAACTCTGTGAGTTGGATTCATACTACACAAAGCAGTTTCACAGAACACTTCTGTTTAGTTTTTATGGAAAGATATTCCCGTTTCCAACGAAGGCCTGAAAGGCTCCAAATATCCACTTGCAGATGCTGCAAAAAGACTCTTTCCACACTGCTCCTTGAAAAGGAAGGTTCAACTCTGTGAGGTGAAGGCACACATCATAAAGAAGTTTCAAAGAATTCTTCTGTCTAGGTTTTATGTGAAGATATTTCCTTTTCCACCGTAGGCCTCAAAGCGCTCCAAATGAACACTTGCAGATTCTACAAAAAGAGTGTTTCAAAACTGCTCTTTCAAAAGAAGTGTTCAACTCTGTGAGTTGGATTCATACTACACAAAGCAGTTTCACAGAACGCTTCTGTTTAGTTTTTATGGGAAGATATTCCCGTTTCCAACGAAGGCCTGAAAGGGCTCCAAATATCCACTTGCAGATTCTGCAAAAACAGAGTTTCAAAACTGCTCTATCAAAAGGAAGGCTTATCTCTCTGAGTTGAATGCACACATCATAAAGTGGTTTCTGAGAATGCTTCTGCCTGGTTGATATGTGAAGATATTTCAACTTCCACCATAGGCCTCAAATCGCTCCAAATGAACACTTGCAAATTCTACAAAAAGAGTGTTTCATAACTGCTCTAGCAAAGGAAAGGTTCAACTATGTGAGTTAAACACACACATCACAAAGTAGTTTTTGAGAATGCTTCTGTCCAGTTTTTATGGGAAGATATTCCCGTTTCTAACAAAGGCCTGAAAGAGCTCCAAATATCCACTTGCAGATGCTGCAAAAAGACTCTTTCCAAACCGCTCCATGAAAAGGAAGGTTCAACTCTGTCAGTTGAATGCACACATCATAAAGAAGTTTCAAAGAATGCTTCTGTCTAGGTTTTATGTGAAGATATTTCCTTTTCCAGCATAGGCCTCAAAGCGCTCCAAATGAACACTTGCAGATTCTACAAAAAGAGTGTTTCAAAACTACTCTTTCAAAAGAAGTGTTCAACTCTGTGAGTTGGATTCATACTACACAAAGCAGTTTCACAGAACGCTTCTGTTTAGTTTTTATGGGAAGATATTCCCGTTTCCAACGAAGGCCTGAAAGGGCTCCAAATATCCACTTGCAGATGCTGCAAAAAGACTCTTTCCAAACTGATCCATGAAAAGGAAGGTTCAACTCTGTGAGTTGAATGCACACATCATAAAGAAGTTTCAAAGAATGCTTCTGTCTAGGTTTTATGTGAAGATATTTCCTTTTCCACCATAGGCCTCAAAGTGCTCCAAATGAACACTTGCAGATTCTACAAAAAGAGTGTTTCAAAACTGCTCTTTCAAAAGAAGTGTTCAATTCTGTGAGTTGGATTCATACTACACAAAGCAGTTTCACAGAACGCTTCTGTTTAGTTTTTATGGGAAGATATTCCCGTTTCCAACGAAGGCCTGAAAGGGCTCCAAATATCCACTTGCAGATGCTGCAAAAACAGAGTTTCAAACCTGCTCTATCAAAAGGAAGGCTTCTCTCCCCGAGTTGAATGCACACATCATAAAGAGGTTTCTGAGAATGCTTCTGCCTGGTTTATAAGTGAAGATATTTCCTTTTCCAAAATAGGCCTCAAGGTGCTCCAAATGAACACTTGCAGATTCTACAAAAAGAGTGTTTCAAAACTGCTCTTTCAAAAGAAGTGTTCAACTCTGTGAGTTGGATTCATACTACACAAAGCAGTTTCACAGAACGCTTCTGTTTAGTTTTTATGGGAAGATATTCCCGTTTCCAACGAAGGCCTGAAAGGCTCCAAATATCCACTTGCAGATGCTGCAAAAAGACTCTTTCCAAACTGCTCCGTGAAAAGGAAGGTTCAACTCTGTGAGGTGAAGGCACACATCATAAAGAAGTTTCAAAGAATGCTTCTGTCTAGGTTTTATGTGAAGATATTTCCTTTTCCACCGTAGGCCTCAAAGCGCTCCAAATGAACACTTGCAGATTCTACAAAAAGAGTGTTTCAAAACTGCTTTTTCTAAAGAAGTGTTCAACTCTGTGAGTTGGATTCATACTACACAAAGCAGTTTCACAGAACGCTTCTGTTTAGTTTTTATGGGAAGATATTCCCGTTTCCAACGAAGGCCTGAAAGGGCTCCAAATATCCACTTGCAGATTCTGCAAAAACAGAGTTTCAAAACTGCTCTATCAAAAGGAAGGCTTATCTCTCTGAGTTGAATGAACACATCATAAAGAGGTTTCTGAGAATGCTTCTGCCTGGTTGATATGTGAAGATATTTCAACTTCCACCATAGGCCTCAAATCGCTCCAAATGAACACTTGCAAATTCTACAAAAAGAGTGTTTCATAACTGCTCTAGCAAAGGAAACGTTCAACTATGTGAGTTAAACACACACATCACAAAGCAGTTTTTGAGAATGCTTCTGTCCAGTTTTTATGGGAAGATATTCCCGTTTCTAACAAAGGCCTGAAAGAGCTCCAAATAACCACTTGCAGATGCTGCAAAAAGACTCTTTCCAAACCGCTCCATGAAAAGGAAGGTTCAACTCTGTGAATTGAATGCACACATCATAAAGAAGTTTCAAAGAATGCTTCTGTCTAGGTTTTATGTGAAGATATTTCCTTTTCCACCATAGGCCTCAAAGCGCTCCAAATGAACACTTGCCGAATCTACAAAAAGAGTGTTTCAAAACTGCTCTTTCAAAAGAAGTGTTCAACTCTGTGAGTTGGATTCATACTACACAAAGCAGTTTCACAGAACGCTTCTGTTTAGTTTTTATGGGAAGATATCCCTGTTTCCAACGAAGGCCTGAAAGGGCTCCAAACATCCACTTGCAGATTCTGCAAAAACAGAGTTTCAAAACTGCTCTATCAAAAGGAAGGCTTATCTCTCTGAGTTGAATGCACACATCATAAAGAGGTTTCTGAGAATGCTTCTGCCTGGTTCATATGTGAAGATATTTCCTTTTTCACCATAGGCCTCAAAGCGCTCCAAATGAACACTTGCAAATTCTACAAAAAGAGTGTTTGTTAACTGCTCTAGCAAAGGAAAGGTTCAACTATGTGAGTTAAACACACACATCACAAAGCAGTTTGTGAGAATGCTCCTGTCCAGTTTCTATGGGAAGATATTCCCGTTTCTAACAAAGGCCTGAAAGAGCTCCAAATATCCACTTGCAGATGGTGCAAAAAGACTCTTTCCAAACCTCTCCATGAAAAGGAAGGTTGAACTCTGTGAGTTGAATGCACACATCATAAAGAAGTTTCAAAGAATGCTTCTGTCTAGGTTTTATGTGAAGATATTTCCTTTTCCACCATAGACTTCAAAGCGCTCCAAATGAAAACTTGCAGATTCTACAAAAAGAGTGTTTCAAAACTGCTCTTTCAAAAGAAGTGTTCAACTCTGTGAGTTGGATTCATACTACACAAAGCAGTTTCACAGAACGCTTCTGTTTAGTTTTTATGGGAAGATATTGCCGTTTCCAACGAAGGCCTGAAAGGGCTCCAAATATCCACTTGCAGATGCTACAAAAAGACTCTTTCCAAACTACTTCATGAAAAGGAAGGTTCAACTCTGTGAGTTGAAGGCACACATCATAAAGAAGTTTCAAAGAATGCTTCTGTCTAGGTTTTATGTGAAGATATTTCCTTTTCCACCATAGGCCTCAAAGCGCTCCAAATGAACACTTGCAGATTCTACAAAAAGAGTGTTTCAAAACTGCTCTTTCAAAAGAAGTGTTCAACTCTGTGAGTTGGATTCAGACTACACAAAGCAGTTTCACAGAACGCTTCTGTTTAGTTTTTATGGGAAGATATTCCCGTTTCCAACGAAGGCCTGAAAGGGCTCCAAACATCCACTTGCAGATTCTGCAAAAACAGAGTTTCAAAACTGCTCTATCAAAAGGAAGGCTTATCTCTCTGAGTTGAATGCACACATCATAAAGAGGTTTCTGAGAATGCTTCTGCCTGGTTCATATGTGAAGATATTTCAACTTCCGCCATAGGCCTCAAATCGCTCCAAATGAACACTTGCAAATTCTACAAAAAGAGTGTTTCATAACTGCTTTAGCAAAGGAAAGGTTCAACTATGTGAGTTAAACACACACATCACAAAGTAGTTTTTGAGAATGCTTCTGTCCAGTTTTTATGGGAAGATATTCCCGTTTCTAACAAAGGCCTGAAAGAGCTCCAAATATCCACTTGCAGATGCTGCAAAAAGACTCTTTCCAAACCGCTCCATGAAAAGGAAGGTTCAACTCTGTGAGTTGAATGCACACATCATAAAGAAGTTTCAAAGAATGCTTCTGTCTAGGTTTTATGTGAAGATATTTCCTTTTCCAGCATAGGCCTCAAAGCGCTCCAAATGAACACTTGCAGATTCTACAAAAAGAGTGTTTCAAAACTACTCTTTCAAAAGAAGTGTTCAACTCTGTGAGTTGGATTCATACTACACAAAGCAGTTTCACAGAACGCTTCTGTTTAGTTTTTATGGGAAGATATTCCCGTTTCCAAAGAAGGCCTGAAAGGGCTCCAAATATCCACTTGCAGATGCTGCAAAAAGACTCTTTCCAAACTGATCCATGAAAAGGAAGGTTCAACTCTGTGAGTTGAATGCACACATCATAAAGAAGTTTCAAAGAATGCTTCTGTCTAGGTTTTATGTGAAGATATTTCCTTTTCCACCATAGGCCTCAAAGTGCTCCAAATGAACACTTGCAGATTCTACAAAAAGAGTGTTTCAAAACTGCTCTTTCAAAAGAAGTGTTCAATTCTGTGAGTTGGATTCATACTACACAAAGCAGTTTCACAGAACGCTTCTGTTTAGTTTTCATGGGAAGATATTCCCGTTGCCAACGAAGGCCTGAAAGGGCTCCAAATATCCACTTGCAGATGCTGCAAAAACAGAGTTTCAAACCTGCTCTATCAAAAGGAAGGCTTCTCTCCCCGAGTTGAATGCACACATCATAAAGAGGTTTCTGAGAATGCTTCTGCCTGGTTTATAAGTGAAGATATTTCCTTTTCCAAAATAGGCCTCAAGGTGCTCCAAATGAACACTTGCAGATTCTACAAAAAGAGTGTTTCAAAACTGCTCTTTCAAAAGAAGTGTTCAACTCTGTGAGTTGGATTCATACTACACAAAGCAGTTTCACAGAACGCTTCTGTTTAGTTTTTATGGGAAGATATTCCCGTTTCCAACGAAGGCCTGAAAGGCTCCAAATATCCACTTGCAGATGCTGCAAAAAGACTCTTTCCAAACTGCTCCGTGAAAAGGAAGGTTCAACTCTGTGAGGTGAAGGCACACATCATAAAGAAGTTTCAAAGAATGCTTCTGTCTAGGTTTTATGTGAAGATATTTCCTTTTCCACCGTAGGCCTCAAAGCGCTCCAAATGAACACTTGCAGATTCTACAAAAAGAGTGTTTCAAAACTGCTTTTTCTAAAGAAGTGTTAAACTCTGTGAGTTGGATTCATACTACACAAAGCAGTTTCACAGAACGCTTCTGTTTAGTTTTTATGGGAAGATATTCCCGTTTCCAACGAAGGCCTGAAAGGGCTCCAAATATCCACTTGCAGATTCTGCAAAAACAGAGTTTCAAAACTGCTCTATCAAAAGGAAGGCTTATCTCTCTGAGTTGAATGAACACATCATAAAGAGGTTTCTGAGAATGCTTCTGCCTGGTTGATATGTGAAGATATTTCAACTTCCACCATAGGCCTCAAATCGCTCCAAATGAACACTTGCAAATTCTACAAACAGAGTGTTTCATAACTGCTCTAGCAAAGGAAACGTTCAACTATTTGAGTTAAACACACACATCACAAAGCAGTTTTTGAGAATGCTTCTGTCCAGTTTTTATGGGAAGATATTCCCGTTTCTAACAAAGGCCTGAAAGAGCTCCAAATAACCACTTGCAGATGCTGCAAAAAGACTCTTTCCAAACCGCTCCATGAAAAGGAAGGTTCAACTCTGTGAATTGAATGCACACATCATAAAGAAGTTTCAAAGAATGCTTCTGTCTAGGTTTTATGTGAAGATATTTCCTTTTCCACCATAGGCCTCAAAGCGCTCCAAATGAACACTTGCCGATTCTACAAAAAGAGTGTTTCAAAACTGCTCTTTCAAAAGAAGTGTTCAACTCTGTGAGTTGGATTCATACTACACAAAGCAGTTTCACAGAACGCTTCTGTTTAGTTTTTATGGGAAGATATCCCCGTTTCCAACGAAGGCCTGAAAGGGCTCCAAACATCCACTTGCAGATTCTGCAAAAACAGAGTTTCAAAACTGCTCTATCAAAAGGAAGGCTTATCTCTCTGAGTTGAATGCACACATCATAAAGAGGTTTCTGAGAATGCTTCTGCCTGGTTCATATGTGAAGATATTTCCTTTTTCACCATAGGCCTCAAAGCGCTCCAAATGAACACTTGCAAATTCTACAAAAAGAGTGTTTGTTAACTGCTCTAGCAAAGGAAAGGTTCAACTATGTGAGTTAAACACACACATCACAAAGCAGTTTGTGAGAATGCTCCTGTCCAGTTTCTATGTGAAGATATTCCCGTTTCTAACAAAGGCCTGTAAGAGCTCCAAATATCCACTTGCAGATGCTGCAAAAAGACTCTTTCCAAACCTCTCTATGAAAAGGAAGGTTGAACTCTGTGAGTTGAATGCACACATCATAAAGAAGTTTCAAAGAATGCTTCTGTCTAGGTTTCATGTGAAGATATTTCCTTTTCCACCATAGACCTCAAAGCGCTCCAAATGAAAACTTGCAGATTCTACAAAAAGAGTGTTTCAAAACTGCTCTTTCAAAAGAAGTGTTCAACTCTGTGAGTTGGATTCATACTACACAAAGCAGTTTCACAGAACTCTTCTGTTTAATTTTTATGGGAAGAAATTCCCGTTTCCAACGAAGGCCTGAAAGGGCTCCAAATATCCACTTGCAGATGCTGCAAAAAGACTCTTTCCAAACTGCTCCATGAAAAGGAAGGTTCAACTCTGTGTGTTGAATGCACACATCATAAAGAAGTTTCAAAGAATGCTTCTGTCTAGGTTTTATGTGAAGATATTTCCTTTTCCACCATAGGCCTCAAAGTGCTCCAAATGAACACTTGCAGATTCTACAAAAAGAGTGTTTCAAAACTGCTCTTTCAAAAGAAGTGTTCAACTCTGTGAGTTGGATTCATACTACACAAAGCAGTTTCACAGAACGCTTCTGTTTAGCTTTTATGGGAAGATATTCCCGTTTCCAACGAAGGCCCGAAAGGGCTCCAAATATCCACTTGCAGATGCTGCAAAAAGACTCTTTCCAAACTGCTCCATGAAAAGGAAGGTTCAACTCTGTGAGGTGAATGCACACATCATAAAGAAGTTTCAAAGAATGCTTCTGTCTAGGTTTTATGTGAAGATATTTCCTTTTCCACCATAGGCCTCAAAGTGCTCCAAATGAACACTTGCAGATTCTACAAAAAGAGTGTTTCAAAACTGCTCTTTCAAAAGAAGTGTTCAACTCTGTGAGTTGGATTCATACTACACAAAGCAGTTTCACAGAACGCTTCTGTTTAATTTTTATGGGAAGATATTCCCGTTTCCAACGAAGGCCTGAAAGGGCTCCAAATATCCACTTGCAGATGCTGCAAAAACAGAGTTTCAAAACTGCTCTATCAAAAGGAAGGCTTCTCTCCCCGAGTTGAATGCACACATCATAAAGAGGTTTCTGAGAATGCTTCTGCCTGGTTTATAAGTGAAGATATTTCCTTTTCCACAATAGGCCTCAATGTGCTCCAAATGAACACTTGCAGATTCTACAAAAAGAGTGTTTCAAAACTGCTCTTTCAAAAGAAGTGTTCAACTCTGTGAGTTGGATTCATACTACACAAAGCAGTTTCACAGAACACTTCTGTTTAGTTTTTATGGGAAGATATTCCCGTTTCCAACGAAGGCCTGAAAGGCTCCAAATATCCACTTGCAGATGCTGCAAAAAGACTCTTTCCACACTGCTCCTTGAAAAGGAAGGTTCAACTCTGTGAGGTGAAGGCACACATCATAAAGAAGTTTCAAAGAATTCTTCTGTCTAGGTTTTATGTGAAGATATTTCCTTTTCCACCGTAGGCCTCAAAGCGCTCCAAATGAACACTTGCAGATTCTACAAAAAGAGTGTTTCAAAACTGCTCTTTCAAAAGAAGTGTTCAACTCTGTGAGTTGGATTCATACTACACAAAGCAGTTTCACAGAACGCTTCTGTTTAGTTTTTATGGGAAGATATTCCCGTTTCCAACGAAGGCCTGAAAGGGCTCCAAATATCCACTTGCAGATTCTGCAAAAACAGAGTTTCAAAACTGCTCTATCAAAAGGAAGGCTTATCTCTCTGAGTTGAATGAACGCATCATAAAGAGGTTTCTGAGAATGCTTCTGCCTGGTTGATATGTGAAGATATTTCAACTTCCACCATAGGCCTCAAATCGCTCCAAATGAACACTTGCAAATTCTACAAAAAGAGTGTTTCATAACTGCTCTAGCAAAGGAAACGTTCAACTATGTGAGTTAAACACACACATCACAAAGCAGTTTTTGAGAATGCTTCTGTCCAGTTTTTATGGGAAGATATTCCCGTTTCTAACAAAGGCCTGAAAGAGCTCCAAATAACCACTTGCAGATGCTGCAAAAAGACTCTTTCCAAACCGCTCCATAAAAAGGAAGGTTCAACTCTGTGAATTGAATGCACACATCATAAAGAAGTTTCAAAGAATGCTTCTGTCTAGGTTTTATGTGAAGATATTTCCTTTTCCACCATAGGCCTCAAAGCGCTCCAAATGAACACTTGCCGATTCTACAAAAAGAGTGTTTCAAAACTGCTCTTTCAAAAGAAGTGTTCAACTCTGTGAGTTGGATTCATACTACACAAAGCAGTTTCACAGAACGCTTCTGTTTAGTTTTTATGGGAAGATATCCCCGTTTCCAACGAAGGCCTGAAAGGGCTCCAAACATCCACTTGCAGATTCTGCAAAAACAGAGTTTCAAAACTGCTCTATCAAAAGGAAGGCTTATCTCTCTGAGTTGAATGCACACATCATAAAGAGGTTTCTGAGAATGCTTCTGCCTGGTTCATATGTGAAGATATTTCCTTTTTCACCATAGGCCTCAAAGCGCTCCAAATGAACACTTGCAAATTCTACAAAAAGAGTGTTTCTTAACTGCTCTAGCAAAGGAAAGGTTCAACTATGTGAGTTAAACACACACATCACAAAGCAGTTTGTGAGAATGCTCCTGTCCAGTTTCTATGGGAAGATATTCCCGTTTCTAACAAAGGCCTGAAAGAGCTCCAAATATCCACTTGCAGATGGTGCAAAAAGACTCTTTCCAAACCTCTCCATGAAAAGGAAGGTTGAACTCTGTGAGTTGAATGCACACATCATAAAGAAGTTTCAAAGAATGCTTCTGTCTAGGTTTTATGTGAAGATATTTCCTTTTCCACCATAGACTTCAAAGCGCTCCAAATGAATACTTGCAGATTCTACAAAAAGAGTGTTTCAAAACTGCTCTTTCCAAAGAAGTGTTCAACTCTGTGAGTTGGATTCATACTACACAAAGCAGTTTCACAGAACGCTTCTGTTTAGTTTTTATGGGAAGATATTGCCGTTTCCAACGAAGGCCTGAATGGGCTCCAAATATCCACTTGCAGATGCTACAAAAAGACTCTTTCCAAACTACTTCATGAAAAGGAAGGTTCAACTCTGTGAGTTGAAGGCACACATCATAAAGAAGTTTCAAAGAATGCTTCTGTCTAGGTTTTATGTGAAGATATTTCCTTTTCCACCATAGGCCTCAAAGCGCTCCAAATGAACACTTGCAGATTCTACAAAAAGAGTGTTTCAAAACTGCTCTTTCAAAAGAAGTGTTCAACTCTGTGAGTTGGATTCATACTACACAAAGCAGTTTCACAGAACGCTTCTGTTTAGTTTTTATGGGAAGATATTCCCGTTTCCAACGAAGGCCTGAAAGGGCTCCAAACATCCACTTGCAGATTCTGCAAAAACAGAGTTTCAAAACTGCTCTATCAAAAGGAAGGCTTATCTCTCTGAGTTGAATGCACACATCATAAAGAGGTTTCTGAGAATGCTTCTGCCTGGTTCATATGTGAAGATATTTCCTTTTTCACCATAGGCCTCAAAGCGCTCCAAATGAACACTTGCAAATTCTACAAAAAGAGTGTTTCATAACTGCTCTAGCAAAGGAAAGGTTCAACTATGTGAGTTAAACACACACATCACAAAGCAGTTTGTGAGAATGCTCTTGTCCAGTTTCTATGTGAAGATATTCCCGTTTCTAACAAAGGCCTGTAAGAGCTCCAAATATCCACTTGCAGATGCTGCAAAAAGACTCTTTCCAAACCTCTCTATGAAAAGGAAGGTTGAACTCTGTGAGTTGAATGCACACATCATAAAGAAGTTTCAAAGAATGCTTCTGTCTAGGTTTCATGTGAAGATATTTCCTTTCCCACCATAGACCTCAAAGCGCTCCAAATGAAAACTTGCAGATTCTACAAAAAGAGTGTTTCAAAACTGCTTTTTCAAAAGAAGTGTTCAACTCTGTGAGTTGGATTCATACTACACAAAGCAGTTTCACAGAACGCTTCTGTTTAGTTTTTATGGGAATATATTCCCGTTTCCAACGAAGGCCTGAAAGGGCTCCAAATATCCACTTGCAGATGCTGCAAAAAGACTCTTTCCAAACTGCTCCATGAAAAGGAAGGTTCAACTCTATGAGTTGAATGCACACATCATAAAGAATTTTCAAAGAATGCTTCTGCCTAGGTTTTATGTGAAGATATTTCCTTTTCCACCATAGGCCTCAAAGTGCTCCAAATGAACACTTGCAGATTCTACAAAAAGAGTGTTTCAAAACTGCTCTTTCAAAAGAAGTGTTCAACTCTGTGAGTTGGATTCATACTACACAAAGCAGTTTCACAGAACGCTTCTGTTTAATTTTTATGGGAAGAAATTCCCGTTTCCAACGAAGGCCTGAAAGGGCTCCAAATATCCACTTGCAGATGCTGCAAAAAGACTCTTTCCAAACTGCTCCATGAAAAGGAAGGTTCAACTCTGTGTGTTGAATGCACACATCATAAAGAAGTTTCAAAGAATGCTTCTGTCTAGGTTTTATGTGAAGATATTTCCTTTTCCACCATAGGCCTCAAAGTGCTCCAAATGAACACTTGCAGATTCTACAAAAAGAGTGTTTCAAAACTGCTCTTTCAAAAGAAGTGTTCAACTCTGTGAGTTGGATTCATACTACACAAAGCAGTTTCACAGAACGCTTCTGTTTAGCTTTTATGGGAAGATATTCCCGTTTCCAACGAAGGCCCGAAAGGGCTCCAAATATCCACTTGCAGATGCTGCAAAAAGACTCTTTCCAAACTGCTCCATGAAAAGGAAGGTTCAACTCTGTGAGGTGAATGCACACATCATAAAGAAGTTTCAAAGAATGCTTCTGTCTAGGTTTTATGTGAAGATATTTCCTTTTCCACCATAGGCCTCAAAGTGCTCCAAATGAACACTTGCAGATTCTACAAAAAGAGTGTTTCAAAACTGCTCTTTCAAAAGAAGTGTTCAACTCTGTGAGTTGGATTCATACTACACAAAGCAGTTTCACAGAACGCTTCTGTTTAGTTTTTATGGGAAGATATTCCCGTTTCCAACGAAGGCCTGAAAGGGCTCCAAATATCCACTTGCAGATGCTGCAAAAACAGAGTTTCAAAACTGCTCTATCAAAAGGAAGGCTTCTCTCCCCGAGTTGAATGCACACATCATAAAGAGGTTTCTGAGAATGCTTCTGCCTGGTTTATAAGTGAAGATATTTCCTTTTCCAAAATAGGCCTCAAGGTGCTCCAAATGAACACTTGCAGATTCTACAAAAAGAGTGTTTCAAAACTGCTCTTTCAAAAGAAGTGTTCAACTCTGTGAGTTGGATTCATACTACACAAAGCAGTTTCACAGAACGCTTCTGTTTAGTTTTTATGGGAAGATATTCCCGTTTCCAACGAAGGCCTGAAAGGCTCCAAATATCCACTTGCAGATGCTGCAAAAAGACTCTTTCCAAACTGCTCCGTGAAAAGGAAGGTTCAACTCTGTGAGGTGAAGGCACACATCATAAAGAAGTTTCAAAGAATGCTTCTGTCTAGGTTTTATGTGAAGATATTTCCTTTTCCACCGTAGGCCTCAAAGCGCTCCAAATGAACACTTGCAGATTCTACAAAAAGAGTGTTTCAAAACTGCTTTTTCTAAAGAAGTGTTAAACTCTGTGAGTTGGATTCATACTACACAAAGCAGTTTCACAGAACGCTTCTGTTTAGTTTTTATGGGAAGATATTCCCGTTTCCAACGAAGGCCTGAAAGGGCTCCAAATATCCACTTGCAGATTCTGCAAAAACAGAGTTTCAAAACTGCTCTATCAAAAGGAAGGCTTATCTCTCTGAGTTGAATGAACACATCATAAAGAGGTTTCTGAGAATGCTTCTGCCTGGTTGATATGTGAAGATATTTCAACTTCCACCATAGGCCTCAAATCGCTCCAAATGAACACTTGCAAATTCTACAAAAAGAGTGTTTCATAACTGCTCTAGCAAAGGAAACGTTCAACTATGTGAGTTAAACACACACATCACAAAGCAGTTTTTGAGAATGCTTCTGTCCAGTTTTTATGGGAAGATATTCCCGTTTCTAACAAAGGCCTGAAAGAGCTCCAAATAACCACTTGCAGATGCTGCAAAAAGACTCTTTCCAAACCGCTCCATGAAAAGGAAGGTTCAACTCTGTGAGTTGAATGCACACATCATAAAGAAGTTTCAAAGAATGCTTCTGTCTAGGTTTTATGTGAAGATATTTCCTTTTCCACCATAGGCCTCAAAGCGCTCCAAATGAACACTTGCCGATTCTACAAAAAGAGTGTTTCAAAACTGCTCTTTCAAAAGAAGTGTTCAACTCTGTGAGTTGGATTCATACTACACAAAGCAGTTTCACAGAACGCTTCTGTTTAGTTTTTATGGGAAGATATCCCCGTTTCCAACGAAGGCCTGAAAGGGCTCAAAACATCCACTTGCAGATTCTGCAAAAACAGAGTTTCAAAACTGCTCTATCAAAAGGAAGGCTTATCTCTCTGAGTTGAATGCACACATCATAAAGAGGTTTCTGAGAATGCTTCTGCCTGGTTCATATGTGAAGATATTTCCTTTTTCACCATAGGCCTCAAAGCGCTCCAAATGAACACTTGCAAATTCTACAAAAAGAGTGTTTCTTAACTGCTCTAGCAAAGGAAAGGTTCAACTATGTGAGTTAAACACACACATCACAAAGCAGTTTGTGAGAATGCTCCTGTCCAGTTTCTATGGGAAGATATTCCCGTTTCTAACAAAGGCCTGAAAGAGCTCCAAATATCGACTTGCAGATGGTGCAAAAAGACTCTTTCCAAACCTCTCCATGAAAAGGAAGGTTGAACTCTGTGAGTTGAATGCACACATCATAAAGAAGTTTCAAAGAATGCTTCTGTCTAGGTTTTATATGAAGATATTTCCTTTTCCACCATAGACCTCAAAGCGCTCCAAATGAAAACTTGCAGATTCTACAAAAAGAGTGTTTCAAAACTGCTCTTTCCAAAGAAGTGTTCAACTCTGTTAGTTGGATTCATACTACACAAAGCAGTTTCACAGAACGCTTCTGTTTAGTTTTTATGGGAAGATATTCCCGTTTCCAACGAAGGCCTGAAAGGGCTCCAAATATCCACTTGCAGATGCTACAAAAAGACTCTTTCCAAACTACTTCATGAAAAGGAAGGTTCAACTCTGTGAGTTGAAGGCACACATCATAAAGAAGTTTCAAAGAATGCTTCTGTCTAGGTTTTATGTGAAGATATTTCCTTTTCCACCATAGGCCTCAAAGCGCTCCAAATGAACACTTGCAGATTCTACAAAAAGAGTGTTTCAAAACTGCTCTTTCAAAAGAAGTGTTCAACTCTGTGAGTTGGATTCATACTACACAAAGCAGTTTCACAGAACGCTTCTGTTTAGTTTTTATGGGAAGATATTCCCGTTTCCAACGAAGGCCTGAAAGGGCTCCAAATATCCACTTGCAGATTCTGCAAAAACAGAGTTTCAAAACTGCTCTATCAAAAGGAAGGCTTATCTCTCTGAGTTGAATGCACACATCATAAAGAGGTTTCTGAGAATCCTTCTGCCTGGTTCATATGTGAAGATATTTCCTTTTTCACCATAGGCCTCGAAGCGCTCCAAATGAACACTTGCAAATTCTACAAAAAGAGTTTTTCATAACTGCTCTAGCAAAGGAAAGGTTCAACTATGTGAATTAAACACACACATCACAAAGCAGTTTGTGAGAATGCTCCTGTCCAGTTTCTATGGGAAGATATTCCCGTTTCTAACAAAGGCCTGAAAGAGCTCCAAATATCCACTTGCAGATGCTGCAAAAAGACTCTTTCCAAACCTCTCCATGAAAAGGAAGGTTGAACTCTGTGAGTTGAATGCATACATCATAAAGAAGTTTCAAAGAATGCTTCTGTCTAGGTTTTATGTGAAGATATTTTCTTTTCCACCATAGACCTCAAAGCGCTCCAAATGAAAACTTGCAGATTCTACAAAAAGAGTGTTTCAAAACTGCTCTTTCAAAAGAAGTGTTCAACTCTGTGAGTTGGATTCATACTACAAAAAGCAGTTTCACAGAACGCTTCTGTTTAGTTTTTATGGGAAGATATTCCCGTTTCCAACGAAGGCCTGAAAGGGCTCCAAATATCCACTTGCAGATGCTGCAATAACAGAGTTTCAAAACTGCTCTATCAAAAGGAAGGCTTCTCTCTCCAAGTTGAATGCAGACATCATAAAGGGGTTTCTGAGAATGCTTCTGCCTGGTTGATATGTGAAGATATTTCAACTTCCACCATAGGCCTCAAATCGCTCCAAATGAACACTTGCAAATTCTACAAAAAGAGTGTTTCATAACTGCTCTAGCAAAGGAAAGGTTCAACTATGTGAGTTAAACACACACATCACAAAGCAGTTTTTGAGAATGCTTCTGTCCAGTTTTTATGGGAAGATATTCCCGTTTCTAACAAAGGCCTGAAAGAGCTCCAAATATCCACTTGCAGATGCTGCAAAAAGACTCTTTCCAAACCGCTCCATGAAAAGGAAGGTTCAACTCTGTGAGTTGAATGCACACATCATAAAGAAGTTTCAAAGAATGCTTCTGTCTAGGTTTTATGTGAAGATATTTCCTTTTCCACCATGGGCCCCAAAGTGCTCCAAATGAACACTTGCAGATTCTACAAAAAGAGTGTTTCAAAACTGCTCTTTCAAAAGAAGTGTTCAACTCTGTGAGTTGGATTCATACTACACGAAGCAGTTTCACAGAACGCTTCTGTTTAGTTTTTATGGGAAGATATTCCCGTTTCCAACGAAGGCCTGAAAGGGCTCCAAATATCCACTTGCAGATGCTGCAAAAAGACTCTTTCCAAACTGCTCCATGAAAAGGAAGGTTCAACTCTGTGAGTTGAATGCACACATCATAAAGAAGTTTCAAAGAATGCTTCTGTCTAGGTTTTATGTGAAGATATTTCCTTTTCCACCATAGGCCTCAAAGTGCTCCAAATGAACACTTGCAGATTCTACAAAAAGAGTGTTTCAAAACTGCTCTTTCAAAGAAGTGTTCAACTCTGTGAGTTGGATTCATACTACACAAAGCAGTTTCACAGAACGCTTCTGTTTAGTTTTTATGGGAAGATATTCCCGTTTCCAACGAAGGCCAGAAAGGGCTCCAAATATCCACTTGCAGATGCTGCAAAAACAGAGTTTCAAAACTGCTCTATCAAAAGGAAGGCTTCTCTATCCGAGTTGAATGCACACATCATAAAGAGGTTTCTGAGAATGCTTCTGCCTGGTTTATAAGTGAAGATATTTCCTTTTCCACAATAGGCCTCAATGTGCTCCAAATGAACACTTGCAGATTCTACAAAAAGAGTGTTTCAAAACTGCTCTTTCAAAAGAAGTGTTCAACTCTGTGAGTTGGATTCATACTACACAAAGCAGTTTCACAGAACGCTTCTGTTTAGTTTTTATGGGAATATATTCCCGTTTCCAACGAAGGCCTGAAAGGGCTCCAAATATCCACTTGCAGATGCTGCAAAAAGCCTCTTTCCAAACTGCTCCATGAAAAGGAAGGTTCAACTCTATGAGTTGAATGCACACATCATAAAGAATTTTCAAAGAATGCTTCTGTCTAGGTTTTATGTGAAGATATTTCCTTTTCCACCATAGGCCTCAAAGTGCTCCAAATGAACACTTGCAGATTCTACAAAAAGAGTGTTTCAAAACTGCTCTTTCAAAAGAAGTGTTCAACTCTGTGAGTTGGATTCATACTACACAAAGCAGTTTCACAGAACGCTTCTGTTTAGTTTTTATGGGAAGAAATTCCCGTTTCCAACGAAGGCCTGAAAGGGCTCCAAATATCCACTTGCAGATGCTGCAAAAAGACTCTTTCCAAACTGCTCCATGAAAAGGAAGGTTCAACTCTGTGTGTTGAATGCACACATCATAAAGAGGTTTCTGAGAATGCTTCTGCCTGGTTGATATGTGAAGATATTTCAACTTCCACCATAGGCCTCAAATCGCTCAAAATGAACACTTGCAAATTCTACAAAAAGAGTGTTTCATAACTGCTCTAGCAAAGGAAAGGTTCAACTATGTGAGTTAAACACACACATCACAAAGCAGTTTGTGAGAATGCTCCTGTCCAGTTTCTATGTGAAGATATTCCCGTTTCTAACAAAGGCCTGTAAGAGCTCCAAATATCCACTTGCAGATGCTGCAAAAAGACTCTTTCCAAACCTCTCTATGAAAAGGAAGGTTGAACTCTGTGAGTTGAATGCACACATCATAAAGAAGTTTCAAAGAATGCTTCTGTCTAGGTTTCATGTGAAGATATTTCCTTTCCCACCATAGACCTCAAAGCGCTCCAAATGAAAACTTGCAGATTCTACAAAAAGAGTGTTTCAAAACTGCTCTTTCAAAAGAAGTGTTCAACTCTGTGAGTTGGATTCATACTACACAAAGCAGTTTCACAGAACGCTTCTGTTTAGTTTTTATGGGAAGATATCCCTGTTTCCAACGAAGGCCTGAAAGGGCTCCAAACATCCACTTGCAGATTCTGCAAAAACAGAGTTTCAAAACTGCTCTATCAAAAGGAAGGCTTATCTCTCTGAGTTGAATGCACACATCATAAAGAGGTTTCTGAGAATGCTTCTGCCTGGTTCATATGTGAAGATATTTCCTTTTTCACCATAGGCCTCAAAGCGCTCCAAATGAACACTTGCAAATTCTACAAAAAGAGTGTTTGTTAACTGCTCTAGCAAAGGAAAGGTTCAACTATGTGAGTTAAACACACACATCACAAAGCAGTTTGTGAGAATGCTCCTGTCCAGTTTCTATGGGAAGATATTCCCGTTTCTAACAAAGGCCTGAAAGAGCTCCAAATATCCACTTGCAGATGGTGCAAAAAGACTCTTTCCAAACCTCTCCATGAAAAGGAAGGTTGAACTCTGTGAGTTGAATGCACACATCATAAAGAAGTTTCAAAGAATGCTTCTGTCTAGGTTTTATGTGAAGATATTTCCTTTTCCACCATAGACTTCAAAGCGCTCCAAATGAAAACTTGCAGATTCTACAAAAAGAGTGTTTCAAAACTGCTCTTTCAAAAGAAGTGTTCAACTCTGTGAGTTGGATTCATACTACACAAAGCAGTTTCACAGAACGCTTCTGTTTAGTTTTTATGGGAAGATATTGCCGTTTCCAACGAAGGCCTGAAAGGGCTCCAAATATCCACTTGCAGATGCTACAAAAAGACTCTTTCCAAACTACTTCATGAAAAGGAAGGTTCAACTCTGTGAGTTGAAGGCACACATCATAAAGAAGTTTCAAAGAATGCTTCTGTCTAGGTTTTATGTGAAGATATTTCCTTTTCCACCATAGGCCTCAAAGCGCTCCAAATGAACACTTGCAGATTCTACAAAAAGAGTGTTTCAAAACTGCTCTTTCAAAAGAAGTGTTCAACTCTGTGAGTTGGATTCAGACTACACAAAGCAGTTTCACAGAACGCTTCTGTTTAGTTTTTATGGGAAGATATTCCCGTTTCCAACGAAGGCCTGAAAGGGCTCCAAACATCCACGTGCAGATTCTGCAAAAACAGAGTTTCAAAACTGCTCTATCAAAAGGAAGGCTTATCTCTCTGAGTTGAATGCACACATCATAAAGAGGTTTCTGAGAATGCTTCTGCCTGGTTCATATGTGAAGATATTTCAACTTCCGCCATAGGCCTCAAATCGCTCCAAATGAACACTTGCAAATTCTACAAAAAGAGTGTTTCATAACTGCTTTAGCAAAGGAAAGGTTCAACTATGTGAGTTAAACACACACATCACAAAGTAGTTTTTGAGAATGCTTCTGTCCAGTTTTGATGGGAAGATATTCCCGTTTCTAACAAAGGCCTGAAAGAGCTCCAAATATCCACTTGCAGATGCTGCAAAAAGACTCTTTCCAAACCGCTCCATGAAAAGGAAGGTTCAACTCTGTGAGTTGAATGCACACATCATAAAGAAGTTTCAAAGAATGCTTCTGTCTAGGTTTTATGTGAAGATATTTCCTTTTCCAGCATAGGCCTCAAAGCGCTCCAAATGAACACTTGCAGATTCTACAAAAAGAGTGTTTCAAAACTACTCTTTCAAAAGAAGTGTTCAACTCTGTGAGTTGGATTCATACTACACAAAGCAGTTTCACAGAACGCTTCTGTTTAGTTTTTATGGGAAGATATTCCCGTTTCCAAAGAAGGCCTGAAAGGGCTCCAAATATCCACTTGCAGATGCTGCAAAAAGACTCTTTCCAAACTGATCCATGAAAAGGAAGGTTCAACTCTGTGAGTTGAATGCACACATCATAAAGAAGTTTCAAAGAATGCTTCTGTCTAGGTTTTATGTGAAGATATTTCCTTTTCCACCATAGGCCTCAAAGTGCTCCAAATGAACACTTGCAGATTCTACAAAAAGAGTGTTTCAAAACTGCTCTTTCAAAAGAAGTGTTCAATTCTGTGAGTTGGATTCATACTACACAAAGCAGTTTCACAGAACGCTTCTGTTTAGTTTTTATGGGAAGATATTCCGGTTGCCAACGAAGGCCTGAAAGGGCTCCAAATATCCACTTGCAGATGCTGCAAAAACAGAGTTTCAAACCTGCTCTATCAAAAGGAAGGCTTCTCTCCCCGAGTTGAATGCACACATCATAAAGAGGTTTCTGAGAATGCTTCTGCCTGGTTTATAAGTGAAGATATTTCCTTTTCCAAAATAGGCCTCAAGGTGCTCCAAATGAACACTTGCAGATTCTACAAAAAGAGTGTTTCAAAACTGCTCTTTCAAAAGAAGTGTTCAACTCTGTGAGTTGGATTCATACTACACAAAGCAGTTTCACAGAACGCTTCTGTTTAGTTTTTATGGGAAGATATTCCCGTTTCCAACGAAGGCCTGAAAGGCTCCAAATATCCACTTGCAGATGCTGCAAAAAGACTCTTTCCAAACTGCTCCGTGAAAAGGAATGTTCAACTCTGTGAGGTGAAGGCACACATCATAAAGAAGTTTCAAAGAATGCTTCTGTCTAGGTTTTATGTGAAGATATTTCCTTTTCCACCGTAGGCCTCAAAGCGCTCCAAATGAACACTTGCAGATTCTACAAAAAGAGTGTTTCAAAACTGCTTTTTCTAAAGAAGTGTTAAACTCTGTGAGTTGGATTCATACTACACAAAGCAGTTTCACAGAACGCTTCTGTTTAGTTTTTATGGGAAGATATTCCCGTTTCCAACGAAGGCCTGAAAGGGCTCCAAATATCCACTTGCAGATTCTGCAAAAACAGAGTTTCAAAACTGCTCTATCAAAAGGAATGCTTATCTCTCTGAGTTGAATGAACACATCATAAAGAGGTTTCTGAGAATGCTTCTGCCTGGTTGATATGTGAAGATATTTCAACTTCCACCATAGGCCTCAAATCGCTCCAAATGAACACTTGCAAATTCTACAAACAGAGTGTTTCATAACTGCTCTGGCAAAGGAAACGTTCAACTATGTGAGTTAAACACACACATCATAAAGCAGTTTTTGAGAATGCTTCTGTCCAGTTTTTATGGGAAGATATTCCCGTTTCTAACAAAGGCCTGAAAGAGCTCCAAATAACCACTTGCAGATGCTGCAAAAAGACTCTTTCCAAACCGCTCCATGAAAAGGAAGGTTCAACTCTGTGAATTGAATGCACACATCATAAAGAAGTTTCAAAGAATGCTTCTGTCTAGGTTTTATGTGAAGATATTTCCTTTTCCACCATAGGCCTCAAAGCGCTCCAAATGAACACTTGCCGATTCTACAAAAAGAGTGTTTCAAAACTGCTCTTTCAAAAGAAGTGTTCAACTCTGTGAGTTGGATTCATACTACACAAAGCAGTTTCACAGAACGCTTCTGTTTAGTTTTTATGGGAAGATATCCCCGTTTCCAACGAAGGCCTGAAAGGGCTCCAAACATCCACTTGCAGATTCTGCAAAAACAGAGTTTCAAAACTGCTCTATCAAAAGGAAGGCTTATCTCTCTGAGTTGAATGCACACATCATAAAGAGGTTTCTGAGAATGCTTCTGCCTGGTTCATATGTGAAGATATTTCCTTTTTCACCATAGGCCTCAAAGCGCTCCAAATGAACACTTGCAAATTCTACAAAAAGAGTGTTTCTTAACTGCTCTAGCAAAGGAAAGGTTCAACTATGTGAGTTAAACACACACATCACAAAGCAGTTTGTGAGAATGCTCCTGTCCAGTTTCTATGTGAAGATATTCCCGTTTCTAACAAAGGCCTGTAAGAGCTCCAAATATCCACTTGCAGATGCTGCAAAAAGACTCTTTCCAAACCTCTCTATGAAAAGGAAGGTTGAACTCTGTGAGTTGAATGCACACATCATAAAGAAGTTTCAAAGAATGCTTCTGTCTAGGTTTCATGTGAAGATATTTCCTTTTCCACCATAGACCTCAAAGCGCTCCAAATGAAAACTTGCAGATTCTACAAAAAGAGTGTTTCAAAACTGCTCTTTCAAAAGAAGTGTTCAACTCTGTGAGTTGGATTCATACTACACAAAGCAGTTTCACAGAACGCTTCTGTTTAATTTTTATGGGAAGAAATTCCCGTTTCCAACGAAGGCCTGAAAGGGCTCCAAATATCCACTTGCAGATGCTGCAAAAAGACTCTTTCCAAACTGCTCCATGAAAAGGAAGGTTCAACTCTGTGTGTTGAATGCACACATCATAAAGAAGTTTCAAAGAATGCTTCTGTCTAGGTTTTATGTGAAGATATTTCCTTTTCCACCATAGGCCTCAAAGTGCTCCAAATGAACACTTGCAGATTCTACAAAAAGAGTGTTTCAAAACTGCTCTTTCAAAAGAAGTGTTCAACTCTGTGAGTTGGATTCATACTACACAAAGCAGTTTCACAGAACGCTTCTGTTTAGCTTTTATGGGAAGATATTCCCGTTTCCAACGAAGGCCCGAAAGGGCTCCAAATATCCACTTGCAGATGCTGCAAAAAGACTCTTTCCAAACTGCTCCATGAAAAGGAAGGTTCAACTCTGTGAGGTGAATGCACACATCATAAAGAAGTTTCAAAGAATGCTTCTGTCTAGGTTTTATGTGAAGATATTTCCTTTTCCACCATAGGCCTCAAAGTGCTCCAAATGAACACTTGCAGATTCTACAAAAAGAGTGTTTCAAAACTGCTCTTTCAAAAGAAGTGTTCAACTCTGTGAGTTGGATTCATACTACACAAAGCAGTTTCACAGAACGCTTCTGTTTAGTTTTTATGGGAAGATATTCCCGTTTCCAACGAAGGCCTGAAAGGGCTCCAAATATCCACTTGCAGATGCTGCAAAAACAGAGTTTCAAAACTGCTCTATCAAAAGGAAGGCTTCTCTCCCCGAGTTGAATGCACACATCATAAAGAGGTTTCTGAGAATGCTTCTGCCTGGTTTATAAGTGAAGATATTTCCTTTTCCACAATAGGCCTCAATGTGCTCCAAATGAACACTTGCAGATTCTACAAAAAGAGTGTTTCAAAACTGCTCTTTCAAAAGAAGTGTTCAACTCTGTGAGTTGGATTCATACTACACAAAGCAGTTTCACAGAACACTTCTGTTTAGTTTTTATGGGAAGATATTCCCGTTTCCAACGAAGGCCTGAAAGGCTCCAAATATCCACTTGCAGATGCTGCAAAAAGACTCTTTCCACACTGCTCCTTGAAAAGGAAGGTTCAACTCTGTGAGGTGAAGGCACACATCATAAAGAAGTTTCAAAGAATTCTTCTGTCTAGGTTTTATGTGAAGATATTTCCTTTTCCACCGTAGGCCTCAAAGCGCTCCAAATGAACACTTGCAGATTCTACAAAAAGAGTGTTTCAAAACTGCTCTTTCAAAAGAAGTGTTCAACTCTGTGAGTTGGATTCATACTACACAAAGCAGTTTCACAGAACGCTTCTGTTTAGTTTTTATGGGAAGATATTCCCGTTTCCAACGAAGGCCTGAAAGGGCTCCAAATATCCACTTGCAGATTCTGCAAAAACAGAGTTTCAAAACTGCTCTATCAAAAGGAAGGCTTATCTCTCTGAGTTGAATGAACACATCATAAAGAGGTTTCTGAGAATGCTTCTGC
This sequence comes from Pongo abelii, assembly GCF_028885655.2. Lineage (NCBI taxonomy): Eukaryota > Metazoa > Chordata > Mammalia > Primates > Hominidae > Pongo > Pongo abelii. Next base: position 31,865,652 of record NC_072005.2, on the reverse strand, counting down.
CTGGTTGATATGTGAAGATATTTCAACTTCCACCATAGGCCTCAAATCGCTCCAAATGAACACTTGCAAATTCTACAAAAAGAGTGTTTCATAACTGCTCTAGCAAAGGAAACGTTCAACTATGTGAGTTAAACACACACATCACAAAGCAGTTTTTGAGAATGCTTCTGTCCAGTTTTTATGGGAAGATATTCCCGTTTCTAACAAAGGCCTGAAAGAGCTCCAAATAACCACTTGCAGATGCTGCAAAAAGACTCTTTCCAAACCGCTCCATGAAAAGGAAGGTTCAACTCTGTGAATTGAATGCACACATCATAAAGAAGTTTCAAAGAATGCTTCTGTCTAGGTTTTATGTGAAGATATTTCCTTTTCCACCATAGGCCTCAAAGCGCTCCAAATGAACACTTGCCGATTCTACAAAAAGAGTGTTTCAAAACTGCTCTTTCAAAAGAAGTGTTCAACTCTGTGAGTTGGATTCATACTACACAAAGCAGTTTCACAGAACGCTTCTGTTTAGTTTTTATGGGAAGATATCCCCGTTTCCAACGAAGGCCTGAAAGGGCTCCAAACATCCACTTGCAGATTCTGCAAAAACAGAGTTTCAAAACTGCTCTATCAAAAGGAAGGCTTATCTCTCTGAGTTGAATGCACACATCATAAAGAGGTTTCTGAGAATGCTTCTGCCTGGTTCATATGTGAAGATATTTCCTTTTTCACCATAGGCCTCAAAGCGCTCCAAATGAACACTTGCAAATTCTACAAAAAGAGTGTTTCTTAACTGCTCTAGCAAAGGAAAGGTTCAACTATGTGAGTTAAACACACACATCACAAAGCAGTTTGTGAGAATGCTCCTGTCCAGTTTCTATGGGAAGATATTCCCGTTTCTAACAAAGGCCTGAAAGAGCTCCAAATATCCACTTGCAGATGGTGCAAAAAGACTCTTTCCAAACCTCTCCATGAAAAGGAAGGTTGAACTCTGTGAGTTGAATGCACACATCATAAAGAAGTTTCAAAGAATGCTTCTGTCTAGGTTTTATGTGAAGATATTTCCTTTTCCACCATAGACTTCAAAGCGCTCCAAATGAATACTTGCAGATTCTACAAAAAGAGTGTTTCAAAACTGCTCTTTCCAAAGAAGTGTTCAACTCTGTGAGTTGGATTCATACTACACAAAGCAGTTTCACAGAACGCTTCTGTTTAGTTTTTATGGGAAGATATTGCCGTTTCCAACGAAGGCCTGAAAGGGCTCCAAATATCCACTTGCAGATGCTACAAAAAGACTCTTTCCAAACTACTTCATGAAAAGGAAGGTTCAACTCTGTGAGTTGAAGGCACACATCATAAAGAAGTTTCAAAGAATGCTTCTGTCTAGGTTTTATGTGAAGATATTTCCTTTTCCACCATAGGCCTCAAAGCGCTCCAAATGAACACTTGCAGATTCTACAAAAAGAGTGTTTCAAAACTGCTCTTTCAAAAGAAGTGTTCAACTCTGTGAGTTGGATTCATACTACACAAAGCAGTTTCACAGAACGCTTCTGTTTAGTTTTTATGGGAAGATATTCCCGTTTCCAACGAAGGCCTGAAAGGGCTCCAAACATCCACTTGCAGATTCTGCAAAAACAGAGTTTCAAAACTGCTCTATCAAAAGGAAGGCTTATCTCTCTGAGTTGAATGCACACATAATAAAGAGGTTTCTGAGAATGCTTCTGCCTGGTTCATATGTGAAGATATTTCCTTTTTCACCATAGGCCTCAAAGCGCTCCAAATGAACACTTGCAAATTCTACAAAAAGAGTGTTTCATAACTGCTCTAGCAAAGGAAAGGTTCAACTATGTGAGTTAAACACACACATCACAAAGCAGTTTGTGAGAATGCTCTTGTCCAGTTTCTATGTGAAGATATTCCCGTTTCTAACAAAGGCCTGTAAGAGCTCCAAATATCCACTTGCAGATGCTGCAAAAAGACTCTTTCCAAACCTCTCTATGAAAAGGAAGGTTGAACTCTGTGAGTTGAATGCACACATCATAAAGAAGTTTCAAAGAATGCTTCTGTCTAGGTTTCATGTGAAGATATTTCCTTTCCCACCATAGACCTCAAAGCGCTCCAAATGAAAACTTGCAGATTCTACAAAAAGAGTGTTTCAAAACTGCTTTTTCAAAAGAAGTGTTCAACTCTGTGAGTTGGATTCATACTACACAAAGCAGTTTCACAGAACGCTTCTGTTTAGTTTTTATGGGAATATATTCCCGTTTCCAACGAAGGCCTGAAAGGGCTCCAAATATCCACTTGCAGATGCTGCAAAAAGACTCTTTCCAAACTGCTCCATGAAAAGGAAGGTTCAACTCTATGAGTTGAATGCACACATCATAAAGAATTTTCAAAGAATGCTTCTGCCTAGGTTTTATGTGAAGATATTTCCTTTTCCACCATAGGCCTCAAAGTGCTCCAAATGAACACTTGCAGATTCTACAAAAAGAGTGTTTCAAAACTGCTCTTTCAAAAGAAGTGTTCAACTCTGTGAGTTGGATTCATACTACACAAAGCAGTTTCACAGAACGCTTCTGTTTAATTTTTATGGGAAGAAATTCCCGTTTCCAACGAAGGCCTGAAAGGGCTCCAAATATCCACTTGCAGATGCTGCAAAAAGACTCTTTCCAAACTGCTCCATGAAAAGGAAGGTTCAACTCTGTGTGTTGAATGCACACATCATAAAGAAGTTTCAAAGAATGCTTCTGTCTAGGTTTTATGTGAAGATATTTCCTTTTCCACCATAGGCCTCAAAGTGCTCCAAATGAACACTTGCAGATTCTACAAAAAGAGTGTTTCAAAACTGCTCTTTCAAAAGAAGTGTTCAACTCTGTGAGTTGGATTCATACTACACAAAGCAGTTTCACAGAACGCTTCTGTTTAGCTTTTATGGGAAGATATTCCCGTTTCCAACGAAGGCCCGAAAGGGCTCCAAATATCCACTTGCAGATGCTGCAAAAAGACTCTTTCCAAACTGCTCCATGAAAAGGAAGGTTCAACTCTGTGAGGTGAATGCACACATCATAAAGAAGTTTCAAAGAATGCTTCTGTCTAGGATTTATGTGAAGATATTTCCTTTTCCACCTTAGGCCTCAAAGTGCTCCAAATGAACACTTGCAGATTCTACAAAAAGAGTGTTTCAAAACTGCTCTTTCAAAAGAAGTGTTCAACTCTGTGAGTTGGATTCATACTACACAAAGCAGTTTCACAGAACGCTTCTGTTTAGTTTTTATGGGAAGATATTCCCGTTTCCAACGAAGGCCTGAAAGGGCTCCAAATATCCACTTGCAGATGCTGCAAAAACAGAGTTTCAAAACTGCTCTATCAAAAGGAAGGCTTCTCTCCCCGAGTTGAATGCACACATCATAAAGAGGTTTCTGAGAATGCTTCTGCCTGGTTTATAAGTGAAGATATTTCCTTTTCCAAAATAGGCCTCAAGGTGCTCCAAATGAACACTTGCAGATTCTACAAAAAGAGTGTTTCAAAACTGCTCTTTCAAAAGAAGTGTTCAACTCTGTGAGTTGGATTCATACTACACAAAGCAGTTTCACAGAACGCTTCTGTTTAGTTTTTATGGGAAGATATTCCCGTTTCCAACGAAGGCCTGAAAGGCTCCAAATATCCACTTGCAGATGCTGCAAAAAGACTCTTTCCAAACTGCTCCGTGAAAAGGAAGGTTCAACTCTGTGAGGTGAAGGCACACATCATAAAGAAGTTTCAAAGAATGCTTCTGTCTAGGTTTTATGTGAAGATATTTCCTTTTCCACCGTAGGCCTCAAAGCGCTCCAAATGAACACTTGCAGATTCTACAAAAAGAGTGTTTCAAAACTGCTTTTTCTAAAGAAGTGTTAAACTCTGTGAGTTGGATTCATACTACACAAAGCAGTTTCACAGAACGCTTCTGTTTAGTTTTTATGGGAAGATATTCCCGTTTCCAACGAAGGCCTGAAAGGGCTCCAAATATCCACTTGCAGATTCTGCAAAAACAGAGTTTCAAAACTGCTCTATCAAAAGGAAGGCTTATCTCTCTGAGTTGAATGAACACATCATAAAGAGGTTTCTGAGAATGCTTCTGCCTGGTTGATATGTGAAGATATTTCAACTTCCACCATAGGCCTCAAATCGCTCCAAATGAACACTTGCAAATTCTACAAAAAGAGTGTTTCATAACTGCTCTAGCAAAGGAAACGTTCAACTATGTGAGTTAAACACACACATCACAAAGCAGTTTTTGAGAATGCTTCTGTCCAGTTTTTATGGGAAGATATTCCCGTTTCTAACAAAGGCCTGAAAGAGCTCCAAATAACCACTTGCAGATGCTGCAAAAAGACTCTTTCCAAACCGCTCCATGAAAAGGAAGGTTCAACTCTGTGAGTTGAATGCACACATCATAAAGAAGTTTCAAAGAATGCTTCTGTCTAGGTTTTATGTGAAGATATTTCCTTTTCCACCATAGGCCTCAAAGCGCTCCAAATGAACACTTGCCGATTCTACAAAAAGAGTGTTTCAAAACTGCTCTTTCAAAAGAAGTGTTCAACTCTGTGAGTTGGATTCATACTACACAAAGCAGTTTCACAGAACGCTTCTGTTTAGTTTTTATGGGAAGATATCCCCGTTTCCAACGAAGGCCTGAAAGGGCTCCAAACATCCACTTGCAGATTCTGCAAAAACAGAGTTTCAAAACTGCTCTATCAAAAGGAAGGCTTATCTCTCTGAGTTGAATGCACACATCATAAAGAGGTTTCTGAGAATGCTTCTGCCTGGTTCATATGTGAAGATATTTCCTTTTTCACCATAGGCCTCAAAGCGCTCCAAATGAACACTTGCAAATTCTACAAAAAGAGTGTTTCTTAACTGCTCTAGCAAAGGAAAGGTTCAACTATGTGAGTTAAACACACACATCACAAAGCAGTTTGTGAGAATGCTCCTGTCCAGTTTCTATGGGAAGATATTCCCGTTTCTAACAAAGGCCTGAAAGAGCTCCAAATATCGACTTGCAGATGGTGCAAAAAGACTCTTTCCAAACCTCTCCATGAAAAGGAAGGTTGAACTCTGTGAGTTGAATGCACACATCATAAAGAAGTTTCAAAGAATGCTTCTGTCTAGGTTTTATATGAAGATATTTCCTTTTCCACCATAGACCTCAAAGCGCTCCAAATGAAAACTTGCAGATTCTACAAAAAGAGTGTTTCAAAACTGCTCTTTCCAAAGAAGTGTTCAACTCTGTTAGTTGGATTCATACTACACAAAGCAGTTTCACAGAACGCTTCTGTTTAGTTTTTATGGGAAGATATTCCCGTTTCCAACGAAGGCCTGAAAGGGCTCCAAATATCCACTTGCAGATGCTACAAAAAGACTCTTTCCAAACTACTTCATGAAAAGGAAGGTTCAACTCTGTGAGTTGAAGGCACACATCATAAAGAAGTTTCAAAGAATGCTTCTGTCTAGGTTTTATGTGAAGATATTTCCTTTTCCACCATAGGCCTCAAAGCGCTCCAAATGAACACTTGCAGATTCTACAAAAAGAGTGTTTCAAAACTGCTCTTTCAAAAGAAGTGTTCAACTCTGTGAGTTGGATTCATACTACACAAAGCAGTTTCACAGAACGCTTCTGTTTAGTTTTTATGGGAAGATATTCCCGTTTCCAACGAAGGCCTGAAAGGGCTCCAAATATCCACTTGCAGATTCTGCAAAAACAGAGTTTCAAAACTGCTCTATCAAAAGGAAGGCTTATCTCTCTGAGTTGAATGCACACATCATAAAGAGGTTTCTGAGAATCCTTCTGCCTGGTTCATATGTGAAGATATTTCCTTTTTCAACATAGGCCTCAGAGCGCTCCAAATGAACACTTGCAAATTCTACAAAAAGAGTGTTTCATAACTGCTCTAGCAAAGGAAGGGTTCAACTATGTGAGTTAAACACACACATCACAAAGCAGTTTGTGAGAATGCTCCTGTCCAGTTTCTATGGGAAGATATTCCCGTTTCTAACAAAGGCCTGTAAGAGCTCCAAATATCCACTTGCAGATGCTGCAAAAAGACTCTTTCCAAACCTCCCTATGAAAAGGAAGGTTGAACTCTGTGAGTTGAATGCACACATCATAAAGAAGTTTCAAAGAATGCTTCTGTCTAGGTTTCATGTGAAGATATTTCCTTTTCCACCATAGACCTCAAAGCGCTCCAAATGAAAACTTGCAGATTCTACAAAAAGAGTGCTTCAAAACTGCTCTTTCAAAAGAAGTGTTCAACTCTGTGAGTTGGATTCATACTACACAAAGCAGTTTCACAGAACGCTTCTGTTTAGTTTTTATGGGAAGATATTCCCGTTTCCAAAGAAGGCCTGAAAGGGCTCCAAATATCCACTTGCAGATGCTGCAATAACAGAGTTTCAAAACTGCTCTACCAAAAGGAAGGCTTCTCTCTCCAAGTTGAATGCAGACATCATAAAGGGGTTTCTGAGAATGCTTCTGCCTGGTTGATATGTGAAGATATTTCAACTTCCACCATTGGCCTCAAATCGCTCCAAATGAACACTTGCAAATTCTACAAAAAGAGTGTTTCATAACTGCTCTAGCAAAGGAAAGGTTCAACTATGTGAGTTAAACACACACATCACAAAGCAGTTTTTGAGAATGCTTCTGTCCAGTTTTTATGGGAAGATATTCCCGTTTCTAACAAAGGCCTGAAAGAGCTCCAAATATCCACTTGCAGATGCTGCAAAAAGACTCTTTCCAAACCGCTCCATGAAAAGGAAGGTTCAACTCTGTGAGTTGAATGCACACATCATAAAGAAGTTTCAAAGAATGCTTCTGTCTAGGTTTTATGTGAAGATATTTCCTTTTCCACCATAGGCCTCAAAGTGCTCCAAATGAACACTTGCAGATTCTACAAAAAGAGTGTTTCAAAACTGCTCTTTCAAAAGAAGTGTTCAACTCTGTGAGTTGGATTCATACTACACAAAGCAGTTTCACAGAACGCTTCTGTTTAGTTTTTATGGGAAGATATTCCCGTTTCCAACGAAGGCCTGAAATGGCTCCAAATATCCACTTGCAGATGCTGCAAAAAGACTCTTTCCTAACTGCTCCATGAAAAGGAAGGTGCAACTCTGTGAGTTTAATGCACACATCATAAAGAAGTTTCAAAGAATGCTTCTGTCTAGGTTTTATGTGAAGATATTTCCTTTTCCACCATAGGCCTCAAAGTGCTCCAAATGAACACTTGCAGATTCTTCAAAAAGAGTGTTTCAAAACTGCTCTTTCAAAAGAAGTGTTCAACTCTGTGAGTTGGATTCATACTACACAAAGCAGTTTCACAGAACGCTTCTGTTTAGTTTTTATGGGAAGATATTCCCGTTTCCAACGAAGGCCTGAAAGGGCTCCAAATATCCACTTGCAGATGCTGCAAAAAGACTCTTTCCAAACTGATCCATGAAAAGGAAGGTTCAACTCTGTGAGTTGAATGCACACATCATAAAGAAGTTTCAAAGAATGCTTCTGTCTAGGTTTTATGTGAAGATATTTCCTTTTCCACCATAGGCCTCAAAGTGCTCCAAATGAACACTTGCAGATTCTACAAAAAGAGTGTTTCAAAACTGCTCTTTCAAAAGAAGTGTTCAACTCTGTGAGTTGGATTCATACTACACAAAGCAGTTTCACAGAACGCTTCTGTTTAGTTTTTATGGGAAGATATTCCCGTTTCCAACGAAGGCCTGAAAGGGCTCCAAATATCCACTTGCAGATGCTGCAAAAACAGAGTTTCAAAACTGCTCTATCAAAAGGAAGGCTTCTCTCCCCGAGTTGAATGCACACATCATAAAGAGGTTTCTGAGAATGCTTCTGCCTGGTTTATAAGTGAAGATATTTCCTTTTCCACAATAGGCGTCAATGTGCTCCAAATGAACACTTGCAGATTCTACAAAAAGTGTGTTTCAAAACTGCTCTTTCAAAAGAAGTGTTCAACTCTGTGTGTTGGATTCATACTACACAAAGCAGTTTCACAGAACGCTTCTGTTTAGTTTTTATGGGAAGATATTCCCGTTTCCAACGAAGGCCAGAAAGGGCTCCAAATATCCACTTGCAGATGCTGCAAAAAGACTCTTTCCAAACTGCTCCGTGAAAAGGAAGGTTCAACTCTGTGTGTTGAATGCACACATCATAAAGAGGTTTCTGAGAATGCTTCTGCCTGGTTGATATGTGAAGATATTTCAACTTCCACCATAGGCCTCAAATCGCTCCAAATGAACACTTGCAAATTCTACAAAAAGAGTGTTTCATAACTGCTCTAGCAAAGGAAAGGTTCAACTATGTGAGTTAAACACACACATCACAAAGCAGTTTTTGAGAATGCTTCTGTCCAGTTTTTATGGGAAGATATTCCCGTTTCTAACAAAGGCATGAAAGAGCTCCAAATATCCACTTGCAGATGCTGCAAAAAGACTCCTTCCAAACTGCTCCATGAAAAGGAAGGTTCAACTCTGTGAGTTGAATGCACACATCATAAAGAAGTTTCAAAGAATGCTTCTGTCTAGGTTTTATGTGAAGATATTTCCTTTTCCACCATAGGCCTCAAAGTGCTCCAAATGAACACTTGCAGATTCTACAAAAAGAGTGTTTCAAAACTGCTCTTTCAAAAGAAGTGTTCAACTCTGTGAGTTGGATTCATACTACACAAAGCAGTTTCACAGAACGCTTCTGTGTAGTTTTTATGGGAAGATATTCCCGTTTCCAACGAAGGCCTGAAAGGGCTCCAAATATCCACTTGCAGATGCTGCAAAAAGACTCTTTCCAAACTGCTCCATGAAAAGGAAGGTTCAACTCTGTGAGTTGAATGCACACATCATAAAGAAGTTTCAAAGAATGCTTCTGTCTAGGTTTTATGTGAAGATATTTCCTTTTCCACCATAGGCCTCAAAGTGCTCCAAATGAACACTTGCAGATTCTACAAAAAGAGTGTTTCAAAACTGCTCTTTCAAAAGAAGTGTTCAACTCTGTGAGTTGGATTCATACTACACAAAGCAGTTTCACAGAACGCTTCTTTTTAATTTTTATGGGAAGAAATTCCCGTTTCCAACGAAGGCCTGAAAGGGCTCCAAGTATCCACTTGCAGATGCTGCAAAAACAGAGTTTCAAAACTGCTCTATTAAAAGGAAGGCTTCTCTCCCCGAGTTGAATGCACACATCATAAAGAGGTTTCTGAGAATGCTTCTGCCTGGTTTATAAGTGAAGATATTTCCTTTTCCACAATAGGCCTCAAAGTGCTCCAAATGAACACTTGCAGATTCTACAAAAAGAGTGTTTCAAAACTGCTCTTTCAAAAGAAGTGTTCAACTCTGTGAGTTGGATTCATACTACACAAAGCAGTTTCACAGAACGCTTCTTTTTAATTTTTATGGGAAGAAATTCCCGTTTCCAACGAAGGCCTGAAAGGGCTCCAAATATCCACTTGCAGATGCTGCAAAAAGACTCTTTCCAAACTGCTCCATGAAAAGGAAGGTTCACCTCTGTGAGTTGAATGCACACATCATAAAGAAGTTTCAAAGAATGCTTCTGTCTAGGTTTTATGTGAAGATATTTCCTTTTCCACCATAGGCCTCAAAGTGCTCCAAATGAACACTTGCAGATTCTACAAAAAGAGTGTTTCAAAACTGCTCTTTCAAAAGAAGTGTTCAACTCTGTGAGTTGGATTCATACTACACAAAGCAGTTTCACAGAACGCTTCTGTTTAGTTTTTATGGGAAGATATCCCCGTTTCCAACGAAGGCCTGAAAGGGCTCCAAACATCCACTTGCAGATTCTGCAAAAAAAGAGTATCAAAACTGCTCTATCAAAAGGAAGGCTTATCTCTCTGAGTTAAATGCACACATCATAAAGAGGTTTCTGAGAATGCTTCTGCCTGGTTCATATGTGAAGATATTTCCTTTTTCACCATAGGCCTCGAAGCGCTCCAAATGAACACTTGCAAATTCTACAAAAAGAGTTTTTCATAACTGCTCTAGCAAAGGAAAGGTTCAACTATGTGAATTAAACACACACATCACAAAGCAGTTTGTGAGAATGCTCCTGTCCAGTTTCTATGGGAAGATATTCCCGTTTCTAACAAAGGCCTGAAAGAGCTCCAAATATCCACTTGCAGATGCTGCAAAAAGACTCTTTCCAAACCTCTCCATGAAAAGGAAGGTTGAACTCTGTGAGTTGAATGCATACATCATAAAGAAGTTTCAAAGAATGCTTCTGTCAAGGTTTTATGTGAAGATATTTCCTTTTCCACCATAGACCTCAAAGCGCTCCAAATGAAAACTTGCAGATTCTACAAAAAGAGTGTTTCAAAACTGCTCTTTCAAAAGAAGTGTTCAACTCTGTGAGTTGGATTCATACTACACAAAGCAGTTTCACAGAACGCTTCTGTTTAGTTTTTATGGGAAGATATTCCCGTTTCCAACGAAGGCCTGAAAGGGCTCCAAATATCCACTTGCAGATGCTGCAATAACAGAGTTTCAAAACTGCTCTATCAAAAGGAATGCTTCTCTCTCCAAGTTGAATGCAGACATCATAAAGGGGTTTCTGAGAATGCTTCTGCCTGGTTGATATGTGAAGATATTTCAACTTCCACCATAGGCCTCAAATCGCTCCAAATGAACACTTGCAAATTCTACAAAAAGAGTGTTTCATAACTGCTCTAGCAAAGGAAATGTTCAACTATGTGAGTTAAACACACACATCACAAAGCAGTTTTTGAGAATGCTTCTGTCCAGTTTTTATGGGAAGATATTCCCGTTTCTAACAAAGGCCTGAAAGAGCTCCAAATATCCACTTGCAGATGCTGCAAAAAGACTCTTTCCAAACCGCTCCATGAAAAGGAAGGTTCAACTCTGTGAGTTGAATGCACACATCATAAAGAAGTTTCAAAGAATGCTTCTGTCTAGGTTTTATGTGAAGATATTTCCTTTTCCACCATGGGCCCCAAAGTGCTCCAAATGAACACTTGCAGATTCTACAAAAAGAGTGTTTCAAAACTGCTCTTTCAAAAGAAGTGTTCAACTCTGTGAGTTGGATTCATACTACACGAAGCAGTTTCACAGAACGCTTCTGTTTAGTTTTTATGGGAAGATATTCCCGTTTCCAACGAAGGCCTGAAAGGGCTCCAAATATCCACTTGCAGATGGTGCAAAAAGACTCTTTCCAAACTGCTCCATGAAAAGGAAGGTTCAACTCTGTGAGTTGAATGCACACATCATAAAGAAGTTTCAAAGAATGCTTCTGTCTAGGTTTTATGTGAAGATATTTCCTTTTCCACCATAGGCCTCAAAGTGCTCCAAATGAACACTTGCAGATTCTACAAAAAGAGTGTTTCAAAACTGCTCTTTCAAAGAAGTGTTCAACTCTGTGAGTTGGATTCATACTACACAAAGCAGTTTCACAGAACGCTTCTGTTTAGTTTTTATGGGAAGATATTCCCGTTTCCAACGAAGGCCAGAAAGGGCTCCAAATATCCACTTGCAGATGCTGCAAAAACAGAGTTTCAAAACTGCTCTATCAAAAGGAAGGCTTCTCTATCCGAGTTGAATGCACACATCATAAAGAGGTTTCTGAGAATGCTTCTGCCTGGTTTATAAGTGAAGATATTTCCTTTTCCACAATAGGCCTCAATGTGCTCCAAATGAACACTTGCAGATTCTACAAAAAGAGTGTTTCAAAACTGCTCTTTCAAAAGAAGTGTTCAACTCTGTGAGTTGGATTCATACTACACAAAGCAGTTTCACAGAACGCTTCTGTTTAGTTTTTATGGGAATATATTCCCGTTTCCAACGAAGGCCTGAAAGGGCTCCAAATATCCACTTGCAGATGCTGCAAAAAGCCTCTTTCCAAACTGCTCCATGAAAAGGAAGGTTCAACTCTATGAGTTGAATGCACACATCATAAAGAATTTTCAAAGAATGCTTCTGTCTAGGTTTTATGTGAAGATATTTCCTTTTCCACCATAGGCCTCAAAGTGCTCCAAATGAACACTTGCAGATTCTACAAAAAGAGTGTTTCAAAACTGCTCTTTCAAAAGAAGTGTTCAACTCTGTGAGTTGGATTCATACTACACAAAGCAGTTTCACAGAACGCTTCTGTTTAGTTTTTATGGGAAGATATTCCCGTTTCCAACGAAGGCCTGAAAGGGCTCCAAATATCCACTTGCAGATGCTGCAAAAACAGAGTTTCAAAACTGCTCTATCAAAAGGAAGGCTTCTCTCCCCGAGTTGAATGCACACATCATAAAGAGGTTTCTGAGAATGCTTCTGCCTGGTTTATAAGTGAAGATATTTCCTTTTCCACAATAGGCCTCAATGTGCTCCAAATGAACACTTGCAGATTCTACAAAAAGAGTGTTTCAAAACTGCTCTTTCAAAAGAAGTGTTCAACTCTGTGAGTTGGATTCATACTACACAAAGCAGTTTCACAGAACACTTCTGTTTAGTTTTTATGGGAAGATATTCCCGTTTCCAACGAAGGCCTGAAAGGCTCCAAATATCCACTTGCAGATGCTGCAAAAAGACTCTTTCCACACTGCTCCTTGAAAAGGAAGGTTCAACTCTGTGAGGTGAAGGCACACATCATAAAGAAGTTTCAAAGAATTCTTCTGTCTAGGTTTTATGTGAAGATATTTCCTTTTCCACCGTAGGCCTCAAAGCGCTCCAAATGAACACTTGCAGATTCTACAAAAAGAGTGTTTCAAAACTGCTCTTTCAAAAGAAGTGTTCAACTCTGTGAGTTGGATTCATACTACACAAAGCAGTTTCACAGAACGCTTCTGTTTAGTTTTTATGGGAAGATATTCCCGTTTCCAACGAAGGCCTGAAAGGGCTCCAAATATCCACTTGCAGATTCTGCAAAAACAGAGTTTCAAAACTGCTCTATCAAAAGGAAGGCTTATCTCTCTGAGTTGAATGCACACATCATAAAGTGGTTTCTGAGAATGCTTCTGCCTGGTTGATATGTGAAGATATTTCAACTTCCACCATAGGCCTCAAATCGCTCCAAATGAACACTTGCAAATTCTACAAAAAGAGTGTTTCATAACTGCTCTAGCAAAGGAAAGGTTCAACTATGTGAGTTAAACACACACATCACAAAGTAGTTTTTGAGAATGCTTCTGTCCAGTTTTTATGGGAGGATATTCCCGTTTCTAACAAAGGCCTGAAAGAGCTCCAAATATCCACTTGCAGATGCTGCAAAAAGACTCTTTCCAAACCGCTCCATGAAAAGGAAGGTTCAACTCTGTGAGTTGAATGCACACATCATAAAGAAGTTTCAAAGAATGCTTCTGTCCAGGTTTTATGTGAAGATATTTCCTTTTCCAGCATAGGCCTTAAAGCGCTCCAAATGAACACTTGCAGATTCTACAAAAAGAGTGTTTCAAAACTACTCTTTCAAAAGAAGTGTTCAACTCTGTGAGTTGGATTCATACTACACAAAGCAGTTTCACAGAACGCTTCTGTTTAGTTTTTATGGGAAGATATTCCCGTTTCCAAAGAAGGCCTGAAAGGGCTCCAAATATCCACTTGCAGATTCTGCAAAAAGACTCTTTCCAAACTGATCCATGAAAAGGAAGGTTCAACTCTGTGAGTTGAATGCACACATCATAAAGAAGTTTCAAAGAATGCTTCTGTCTAGGTTTTATGTGAAGATATTTCCTTTTCCACCATAGGCCTCAAAGTGCTCCAAATGAACACTTGCAGATTCTACAAAAAGAGTGTTTCAAAACTGCTCTTTCAAAAGAAGTGTTCAATTCTGTGAGTTGGATTCATACTACACAAAGCAGTTTCACAGAACGCTTCTGTTTAGTTTTTATGGGAAGATATTCCCGTTTCCAACGAAGGCCTGAAAGGGCTCCAAATATCCACTTGCAGATGCTGCAAAAACAGAGTTTCAAACCTGCTCTATCAAAAGGAAGGCTTCTCTCCCCGAGTTGAATGCACACATCATAAAGAGGTTTCTGAGAATGCTTCTGCCTGGTTCATATGTGAAGATATTTCCTTTTTCACCATAGGCCTCAAAGCGCTCCAAATGAACACTTGCAAATTCTACAAAAAGAGTGTTTCATAACTGCTCTAGCAAAGGAAAGGTTCAACTATGTGAGTTAAACACACACATCACAAAGCAGTTTGTGAGAATGCTCCTGTCCAGTTTCTATGTGAAGATATTCCCGTTTCTAACAAAGGCCTGTAAGAGCTCCAAATATCCACTTGCAGATGCTGCAAAAAGACTCTTTCCAAACCTCTCTATGAAAAGGAAGGTTGAACTCTGTGAGTTGAATGCACACATCATAAAGAAGTTTCAAAGAATGCTTCTGTCTAGGTTTCATGTGAAGATATTTCCTTTCCCACCATAGACCTCAAAGCGCTCCAAATGAAAACTTGCAGATTCTACAAAAAGAGTGTTTCAAAACTGCTCTTTCAAAAGAAGTGTTCAACTCTGTGAGTTGGATTCATACTACACAAAGCAGTTTCACAGAACGCTTCTGTTTAGTTTTTATGGGAATATATTCCCGTTTCCAACGAAGGCCTGAAAGGGCTCCAAATATCCACTTGCAGATGCTGCAAAAAGACTCTTTCCAAACTGCTCCATGAAAAGGAAGGTTCAACTCTATGAGTTGAATGCACACATCATAAAGAATTTTCAAAGAATGCTTCTGTCTAGGTTTTATGTGAAGATATTTCCTTTTCCACCATAGGCCTCAAAGTGCTCCAAATGAACACTTGCAGATTCTACAAAAAGAGTGTTTCAAAACTGCTCTTTCAAAGAAGTGTTCAACTCTGTGAGTTGGATTCATACTACACAAAGCAGTTTCACAGAACGCTTCTGTTTAGTTTTTATGGGAAGATATTCCCGTTTCCAACGAAGGCCAGAAAGGGCTCCAAATATCCACTTGCAGATGCTGCAAAAACAGAGTTTCAAAACTGCTCTATCAAAAGGAAGGCTTCTCTATCCGAGTTGAATGCACACATCATAAAGAGGTTTCTGAGAATGCTTCTGCCTGGTTTATAAGTGAAGATATTTCCTTTTCCACAATAGGCCTCAATGTGCTCCAAATGAACACTTGCAGATTCTACAAAAAGAGTGTTTCAAAACTGCTCTTTCAAAAGAAGTGTTCAACTCTGTGAGTTGGATTCATACTACACAAAGCAGTTTCACAGAACGCTTCTGTTTAGTTTTTATGGGAATATATTCCCGTTTCCAACGAAGGCCTGAAAGGGCTCCAAATATCCACTTGCAGATGCTGCAAAAAGCCTCTTTCCAAACTGCTCCATGAAAAGGAAGGTTCAACTCTATGAGTTGAATGCACACATCATAAAGAATTTTCAAAGAATGCTTCTGTCTAGGTTTTATGTGAAGATATTTCCTTTTCCACCATAGGCCTCAAAGTGCTCCAAATGAACACTTGCAGATTCTACAAAAAGAGTGTTTCAAAACTGCTCTTTCAAAAGAAGTGTTCAACTCTGTGAGTTGGATTCATACTACACAAAGCAGTTTCACAGAACGCTTCTGTTTAGTTTTTATGGGAAGAAATTCCCGTTTCCAACGAAGGCCTGTAAGGGCTCCAAATATCCACTTGCAGATGCTGCAAAAAGACTCTTTCCAAACTGCTCCATGAAAAGGAAGGTTCAACTCTGTGTGTTGAATGCACACATCATAAAGAGGTTTCTGAGAATGCTTCTGCCTGGTTGATATGTGAAGATATTTCAACTTCCACCATAGGCCTCAAATCGCTCAAAATGAACACTTGCAAATTCTACAAAAAGAGTGTTTCATAACTGCTCTAGCAAAGGAAAGGTTCAACTATGTGAGTTAAACACACACATCACAAAGCAGTTTTTGAGAATGCTTCTGTCCAGTTTTTATGGGAAGATATTCCCGTTTCTAACAAAGGCCTGAAAGAGCTCCAAATATCCACTTGCAGATGCTGCAAAAAGACTCTTTCCAAACCGCTCCATGAAAAGGAAGGTTCAACTCTGTGAGTTGAATGCACACATCATAAAGAAGTTTCAAAGAATGCTTCTGTCTAGGTTTTATGTGAAGATATTTCCTTTTCCACCATAGGCCTCAAAGTGCTCCAAATGAACACTTGCAGATTCTACAAAAAGAGTGTTTCAAAACTGCTCTTTCAAAAGAAGTGTTCAACTCTGTGAGTTGGATTCATACTACACAAAGCAGTTTCACAGAACGCTTCTGTGTAGTTTTTATGGGAAGATATTCCCGTTTCCAACGAAGGCCTGAAAGGGCTCCAAATATCCACTTGCAGATGCTGCAAAAAGACTCTTTCCAAACTGCTCCATGAAAAGGAAGGTGCAACTCTGTGAGTTTAATGCACCCATCATAAAGAAGTTTCAAAGAATGCTTCTGTCTAGGTTTTATGTGAAGATATTTCCTTTTCCACCATAGGCCTCAAAGTGCTCCAAATGAACACTTGCAGATTCTACAAAAAGAGTGTTTCAAAACTGCTCTTTCAAAAGAAGTGTTCAACTCTGTGAGTTGGATTCATACTACACAAAGCAGTTTCACAGAACGCTTCTGTTTAGCTTTTATGGGAAGATATTCCCGTTTCCAACGAAGGCCCGAAAGGGCTCCAAATATCCACTTGCAGATGCTGCAAAAAGACTCTTTCCAAACTGCTCCATGAAAAGGAAGGTTCAACTCTGTGAGGTGAATGCACACATCATAAAGAAGTTTCAAAGAATGCTTCTGTCTAGGTTTTATGTGAAGATATTTCCTTTTCCACCATAGGCCTCAAAGTGCTCCAAATGAACACTTGCAGATTCTACAAAAAGAGTGTTTCAAAACTGCTCTTTCAAAAGAAGTGTTCAACTCTGTGAGTTGGATTCATACTACACAAAGCAGTTTCACAGAACGCTTCTGTTTAGTTTTTATGGGAAGATATTCCCGTTTCCAACGAAGGCCTGAAAGGGCTCCAAATATCCACTTGCAGATGCTGCAAAAACAGAGTTTCAAAACTGCTCTATCAAAAGGAAGGCTTCTCTCCCCGAGTTGAATGCACACATCATAAAGAGGTTTCTGAGAATGCTTCTGCCTGGTTTATAAGTGAAGATATTTCCTTTTCCACAATAGGCCTCAATGTGCTCCAAATGAACACTTGCAGATTCTACAAAAAGAGTGTTTCAAAACTGCTCTTTCAAAAGAAGTGTTCAACTCTGTGAGTTGGATTCATACTACACAAAGCAGTTTCACAGAACACTTCTGTTTAGTTTTTATGGGAAGATATTCCCGTTTCCAACGAAGGCCTGAAAGGCTCCAAATATCCACTTGCAGATGCTGCAAAAAGACTCTTTCCACACTGCTCCTTGAAAAGGAAGGTTCAACTCTGTGAGGTGAAGGCACACATCATAAAGAAGTTTCAAAGAATTCTTCTGTCTAGGTTTTATGTGAAGATATTTCCTTTTCCACCGTAGGCCTCAAAGCGCTCCAAATGAACACTTGCAGATTCTACAAAAAGAGTGTTTCAAAACTGCTCTTTCAAAAGAAGTGTTCAACTCTGTGAGTTGGATTCATACTACACAAAGCAGTTTCACAGAACGCTTCTGTTTAGTTTTTATGGGAAGATATTCCCGTTTCCAACGAAGGCCTGAAAGGGCTCCAAATATCCACTTGCAGATGCTGCAAAAAGACTCTTTCCAAACTGCTCCATGAAAAGGAAGGTTCAACTCTATGAGTTGAATGCACACATCATAAAGAATTTTCAAAGAATGCTTCTGTCTAGGTTTTATGTGAAGATATTTCCTTTTCCACCATAGGCCTCAAAGTGCTCCAAATGAACACTTGCAGATTCTACAAAAAGAGTGTTTCAAAACTGCTCTTTCAAAGAAGTGTTCAACTCTGTGAGTTGGATTCATACTACACAAAGCAGTTTCACAGAACGCTTCTGTTTAGTTTTTATGGGAAGATATTCCCGTTTCCAACGAAGGCCAGAAAGGGCTCCAAATATCCACTTGCAGATGCTGCAAAAACAGAGTTTCAAAACTGCTCTATCAAAAGGAAGGCTTCTCTATCCGAGTTGAATGCACACATCATAAAGAGGTTTCTGAGAATGCTTCTGCCTGGTTTATAAGTGAAGATATTTCCTTTTCCACAATAGGCCTCAATGTGCTCCAAATGAACACTTGCAGATTCTACAAAAAGAGTGTTTCAAAACTGCTCTTTCAAAAGAAGTGTTCAACTCTGTGAGTTGGATTCATACTACACAAAGCAGTTTCACAGAACGCTTCTGTTTAGTTTTTATGGGAATATATTCCCGTTTCCAACGAAGGCCTGAAAGGGCTCCAAATATCCACTTGCAGATGCTGCAAAAAGCCTCTTTCCAAACTGCTCCATGAAAAGGAAGGTTCAACTCTATGAGTTGAATGCACACATCATAAAGAATTTTCAAAGAATGCTTCTGTCTAGGTTTTATGTGAAGATATTTCCTTTTCCACCATAGGCCTCAAAGTGCTCCAAATGAACACTTGCAGATTCTACAAAAAGAGTGTTTCAAAACTCCTCTTTCAAAAGAAGTGTTCAACTCTGTGAGTTGGATTCATACTACACAAAGCAGTTTCACAGAACGCTTCTGTTTAGTTTTTATGGGAAGAAATTCCCGTTTCCAACGAAGGCCTGTAAGGGCTCCAAATATCCACTTGCAGATGCTGCAAAAAGACTCTTTCCAAACTGCTCCATGAAAAGGAAGGTTCAACTCTGTGTGTTGAATGCACACATCATAAAGAGGTTTCTGAGAATGCTTCTGCCTGGTTGATATGTGAAGATATTTCAACTTCCACCATAGGCCTCAAATCGCTCAAAATGAACACTTGCAAATTCTACAAAAAGAGTGTTTCATAACTGCTCTAGCAAAGGAAAGGTTCAACTATGTGAGTTAAACACACACATCACAAAGCAGTTTTTGAGAATGCTTCTGTCCAGTTTTTATGGGAAGATATTCCCGTTTCTAACAAAGGCCTGAAAGAGCTCCAAATATCCACTTGCAGATGCTGCAAAAAGACTCTTTCCAAACCGCTCCATGAAAAGGAAGGTTCAACTCTGTGAGTTGAATGCACACATCATAAAGAAGTTTCAAAGAATGCTTCTGTCTAGGTTTTATGTGAAGATATTTCCTTTTCCACCATAGGCCTCAAAGTGCTCCAAATGAACACTTGCAGATTCTACAAAAAGAGTGTTTCAAAACTGCTCTTTCAAAAGAAGTGTTCAACTCTGTGAGTTGGATTCATACTACACAAAGCAGTTTCACAGAACGCTTCTGTGTAGTTTTTATGGGAAGATATTCCCGTTTCCAACGAAGGCCTGAAAGGGCTCCAAATATCCACTTGCAGATGCTGCAAAAAGACTCTTTCCAAACTGCTCCATGAAAAGGAAGGTGCAACTCTGTGAGTTTAATGCACCCATCATAAAGAAGTTTCAAAGAATGCTTCTGTCTAGGTTTTATGTGAAGATATTTCCTTTTCCACCATAGGCCTCAAAGTGCTCCAAATGAACACTTGCAGATTCTACAAAAAGAGTGTTTCAAAACTGCTCTTTCAAAAGAAGTGTTCAACTCTGTGAGTTGGATTCATACTACACAAAGCAGTTTCACAGAACGCTTCTGTTTAGCTTTTATGGGAAGATATTCCCGTTTCCAACGAAGGCCCGAAAGGGCTCCAAATATCCACTTGCAGATGCTGCAAAAAGACTCTTTCCAAACTGCTCCATGAAAAGGAAGGTTCAACTCTGTGAGGTGAATGCACACATCATAAAGAAGTTTCAAAGAATGCTTCTGTCTAGGTTTTATGTGAAGATATTTCCTTTTCCACCATAGGCCTCAAAGTGCTCCAAATGAACACTTGCAGATTCTACAAAAAGAGTGTTTCAAAACTGCTCTTTCAAAAGAAGTGTTCAACTCTGTGAGTTGGATTCATACTACACAAAGCAGTTTCACAGAACGCTTCTGTTTAGTTTTTATGGGAAGATATTCCCGTTTCCAACGAAGGCCTGAAAGGGCTCCAAATATCCACTTGCAGATGCTGCAAAAACAGAGTTTCAAAACTGCTCTATCAAAAGGAAGGCTTCTCTCCCCGAGTTGAATGCACACATCATAAAGAGGTTTCTGAGAATGCTTCTGCCTGGTTTATAAGTGAAGATATTTCCTTTTCCACAATAGGCCTCAATGTGCTCCAAATGAACACTTGCAGATTCTACAAAAAGAGTGTTTCAAAACTGCTCTTTCAAAAGAAGTGTTCAACTCTGTGAGTTGGATTCATACTACACAAAGCAGTTTCACAGAACACTTCTGTTTAGTTTTTATGGGAAGATATTCCCGTTTCCAACGAAGGCCTGAAAGGCTCCAAATATCCACTTGCAGATGCTGCAAAAAGACTCTTTCCACACTGCTCCTTGAAAAGGAAGGTTCAACTCTGTGAGGTGAAGGCACACATCATAAAGAAGTTTCAAAGAATTCTTCTGTCTAGGTTTTATGTGAAGATATTTCCTTTTCCACCGTAGGCCTCAAAGCGCTCCAAATGAACACTTGCAGATTCTACAAAAAGAGTGTTTCAAAACTGCTCTTTCAAAAGAAGTGTTCAACTCTGTGAGTTGGATTCATACTACACAAAGCAGTTTCACAGAACGCTTCTGTTTAGTTTTTATGGGAAGATATTCCCGTTTCCAACGAAGGCCTGAAAGGGCTCCAAATATCCACTTGCAGATTCTGCAAAAACAGAGTTTCAAAACTGCTCTATCAAAAGGAAGGCTTATCTCTCTGAGTTGAATGCACACATCATAAAGTGGTTTCTGAGAATGCTTCTGCCTGGTTGATATGTGAAGATATTTCAACTTCCACCATAGGCCTCAAATCGCTCCAAATGAACACTTGCAAATTCTACAAAAAGAGTGTTTCATAACTGCTCTAGCAAAGGAAAGGTTCAACTATGTGAGTTAAACACACACATCACAAAGTAGTTTTTGAGAATGCTTCTGTCCAGTTTTTATGGGAGGATATTCCCGTTTCTAACAAAGGCCTGAAAGAGCTCCAAATATCCACTTGCAGATGCTGCAAAAAGACTCTTTCCAAACCGCTCCATGAAAAGGAAGGTTCAACTCTGTGAGTTGAATGCACACATCATAAAGAAGTTTCAAAGAATGCTTCTGTCCAGGTTTTATGTGAAGATATTTCCTTTTCCAGCATAGGCCTTAAAGCGCTCCAAATGAACACTTGCAGATTCTACAAAAAGAGTGTTTCAAAACTACTCTTTCAAAAGAAGTGTTCAACTCTGTGAGTTGGATTCATACTACACAAAGCAGTTTCACAGAACGCTTCTGTTTAGTTTTTATGGGAAGATATTCCCGTTTCCAAAGAAGGCCTGAAAGGGCTCCAAATATCCACTTGCAGATTCTGCAAAAAGACTCTTTCCAAACTGATCCATGAAAAGGAAGGTTCAACTCTGTGAGTTGAATGCACACATCATAAAGAAGTTTCAAAGAATGCTTCTGTCTAGGTTTTATGTGAAGATATTTCCTTTTCCACCATAGGCCTCAAAGTGCTCCAAATGAACACTTGCAGATTCTACAAAAAGAGTGTTTCAAAACTGCTCTTTCAAAAGAAGTGTTCAATTCTGTGAGTTGGATTCATACTACACAAAGCAGTTTCACAGAACGCTTCTGTTTAGTTTTTATGGGAAGATATTCCCGTTTCCAACGAAGGCCTGAAAGGGCTCCAAATATCCACTTGCAGATGCTGCAAAAACAGAGTTTCAAACCTGCTCTATCAAAAGGAAGGCTTCTCTCCCCGAGTTGAATGCACACATCATAAAGAGGTTTCTGAGAATGCTTCTGCCTGGTTCATATGTGAAGATATTTCCTTTTTCACCATAGGCCTCAAAGCGCTCCAAATGAACACTTGCAAATTCTACAAAAAGAGTGTTTCATAACTGCTCTAGCAAAGGAAAGGTTCAACTATGTGAGTTAAACACACACATCACAAAGCAGTTTGTGAGAATGCTCCTGTCCAGTTTCTATGTGAAGATATTCCCGTTTCTAACAAAGGCCTGTAAGAGCTCCAAATATCCACTTGCAGATGCTGCAAAAAGACTCTTTCCAAACCTCTCTATGAAAAGGAAGGTTGAACTCTGTGAGTTGAATGCACACATCATAAAGAAGTTTCAAAGAATGCTTCTGTCTAGGTTTCATGTGAAGATATTTCCTTTCCCACCATAGACCTCAAAGCGCTCCAAATGAAAACTTGCAGATTCTACAAAAAGAGTGTTTCAAAACTGCTCTTTCAAAAGAAGTGTTCAACTCTGTGAGTTGGATTCATACTACACAAAGCAGTTTCACAGAACGCTTCTGTTTAGTTTTTATGGGAATATATTCCCGTTTCCAACGAAGGCCTGAAAGGGCTCCAAATATCCACTTGCAGATGCTGCAAAAAGACTCTTTCCAAACTGCTCCATGAAAAGGAAGGTTCAACTCTATGAGTTGAATGCACACATCATAAAGAATTTTCAAAGAATGCTTCTGCCTAGGTTTTATGTGAAGATATTTCCTTTTCCACCATAGGCCTCAAAGTGCTCCAAATGAACACTTGCAGATTCTACAAAAAGAGTGTTTCAAAACTGCTCTTTCAAAGAAGTGTTCAACTCTGTGAGTTGGATTCATACTACACAAAGCAGTTTCACAGAACGCTTCTGTTTAGTTTTTATGGGAAGATATTCCCGTTTCCAACGAAGGCCAGAAAGGGCTCCAAATATCCACTTGCAGATGCTGCAAAAACAGAGTTTCAAAACTGCTCTATCAAAAGGAAGGCTTCTCTATCCGAGTTGAATGCACACATCATAAAGAGGTTTCTGAGAATGCTTCTGCCTGGTTTATAAGTGAAGATATTTCCTTTTCCACAATAGGCCTCAATGTGCTCCAAATGAACACTTGCAGATTCTACAAAAAGAGTGTTTCAAAACTGCTCTTTCAAAAGAAGTGTTCAACTCTGTGAGTTGGATTCATACTACACAAAGCAGTTTCACAGAACGCTTCTGTTTAGTTTTTATGGGAATATATTCCCGTTTCCAACGAAGGCCTGAAAGGGCTCCAAATATCCACTTGCAGATGCTGCAAAAAGCCTCTTTCCAAACTGCTCCATGAAAAGGAAGGTTCAACTCTATGAGTTGAATGCACACATCATAAAGAATTTTCAAAGAATGCTTCTGTCTAGGTTTTATGTGAAGATATTTCCCTTTCCACCATAGGCCTCAAAGTGCTCCAAATGAACACTTGCAGATTCTACAAAAAGAGTGTTTCAAAACTGCTCTTTCAAAAGAAGTGTTCAACTCTGTGAGTTGGATTCATACTACACAAAGCAGTTTCACAGAACGCTTCTGTTTAGTTTTTATGGGAAGAAATTCCCGTTTCCAACGAAGGCCTGTAAGGGCTCCAAATATCCACTTGCAGATGCTGCAAAAAGACTCTTTCCAAACTGCTCCATGAAAAGGAAGGTTCAACTCTGTGTGTTGAATGCACACATCATAAAGAGGTTTCTGAGAATGCTTCTGCCTGGTTGATATGTGAAGATATTTCAACTTCCACCATAGGCCTCAAATCGCTCAAAATGAACACTTGCAAATTCTACAAAAAGAGTGTTTCATAACTGCTCTAGCAAAGGAAAGGTTCAACTATGTGAGTTAAACACACACATCACAAAGCAGTTTTTGAGAATGCTTCTGTCCAGTTTTTATGGGAAGATATTCCCGTTTCTAACAAAGGCCTGAAAGAGCTCCAAATATCCACTTGCAGATGCTGCAAAAAGACTCTTTCCAAACCGCTCCATGAAAAGGAAGGTTCAACTCTGTGAGTTGAATGCACACATCATAAAGAAGTTTCAAAGAATGCTTCTGTCTAGGTTTTATGTGAAGATATTTCCTTTTCCACCATAGGCCTCAAAGTGCTCCAAATGAACACTTGCAGATTCTACAAAAAGAGTGTTTCAAAACTGCTCTTTCAAAAGAAGTGTTCAACTCTGTGAGTTGGATTCATACTACACAAAGCAGTTTCACAGAACGCTTCTGTGTAGTTTTTATGGGAAGATATTCCCGTTTCCAACGAAGGCCTGAAAGGGCTCCAAATATCCACTTGCAGATGCTGCAAAAAGACTCTTTCCAAACTGCTCCATGAAAAGGAAGGTGCAACTCTGTGAGTTTAATGCACCCATCATAAAGAAGTTTCAAAGAATGCTTCTGTCTAGGTTTTATGTGAAGATATTTCCTTTTCCACCATAGGCCTCAAAGTGCTCCAAATGAACACTTGCAGATTCTACAAAAAGAGTGTTTCAAAACTGCTCTTTCAAAAGAAGTGTTCAACTCTGTGAGTTGGATTCATACTACACAAAGCAGTTTCACAGAACGCTTCTGTTTAGCTTTTATGGGAAGATATTCCCGTTTCCAACGAAGGCCCGAAAGGGCTCCAAATATCCACTTGCAGATGCTGCAAAAAGACTCTTTCCAAACTGCTCCATGAAAAGGAAGGTTCAACTCTGTGAGGTGAATGCACACATCATAAAGAAGTTTCAAAGAATGCTTCTGTCTAGGTTTTATGTGAAGATATTTCCTTTTCCACCATAGGCCTCAAAGTGCTCCAAATGAACACTTGCAGATTCTACAAAAAGAGTGTTTCAAAACTGCTCTTTCAAAAGAAGTGTTCAACTCTGTGAGTTGGATTCATACTACACAAAGCAGTTTCACAGAACGCTTCTGTTTAGTTTTTATGGGAAGATATTCCCGTTTCCAACGAAGGCCTGAAAGGGCTCCAAATATCCACTTGCAGATGCTGCAAAAACAGAGTTTCAAAACTGCTCTATCAAAAGGAAGGCTTCTCTCCCCGAGTTGAATGCACACATCATAAAGAGGTTTCTGAGAATGCTTCTGCCTGGTTTATAAGTGAAGATATTTCCTTTTCCACAATAGGCCTCAATGTGCTCCAAATGAACACTTGCAGATTCTACAAAAAGAGTGTTTCAAAACTGCTCTTTCAAAAGAAGTGTTCAACTCTGTGAGTTGGATTCATACTACACAAAGCAGTTTCACAGAACACTTCTGTTTAGTTTTTATGGGAAGATATTCCCGTTTCCAACGAAGGCCTGAAAGGCTCCAAATATCCACTTGCAGATGCTGCAAAAAGACTCTTTCCACACTGCTCCTTGAAAAGGAAGGTTCAACTCTGTGAGGTGAAGGCACACATCATAAAGAAGTTTCAAAGAATTCTTCTGTCTAGGTTTTATGTGAAGATATTTCCTTTTCCACCGTAGGCCTCAAAGCGCTCCAAATGAACACTTGCAGATTCTACAAAAAGAGTGTTTCAAAACTGCTCTTTCAAAAGAAGTGTTCAACTCTGTGAGTTGGATTCATACTACACAAAGCAGTTTCACAGAACGCTTCTGTTTAGTTTTTATGGGAAGATATTCCCGTTTCCAACGAAGGCCTGAAAGGGCTCCAAATATCCACTTGCAGATTCTGCAAAAACAGAGTTTCAAAACTGCTCTATCAAAAGGAAGGCTTATCTCTCTGAGTTGAATGCACACATCATAAAGTGGTTTCTGAGAATGCTTCTGCCTGGTTGATATGTGAAGATATTTCAACTTCCACCATAGGCCTCAAATCGCTCCAAATGAACACTTGCAAATTCTACAAAAAGAGTGTTTCATAACTGCTCTAGCAAAGGAAAGGTTCAACTATGTGAGTTAAACACACACATCACAAAGTAGTTTTTGAGAATGCTTCTGTCCAGTTTTTATGGGAGGATATTCCCGTTTCTAACAAAGGCCTGAAAGAGCTCCAAATATCCACTTGCAGATGCTGCAAAAAGACTCTTTCCAAACCGCTCCATGAAAAGGAAGGTTCAACTCTGTGAGTTGAATGCACACATCATAAAGAAGTTTCAAAGAATGCTTCTGTCCAGGTTTTATGTGAAGATATTTCCTTTTCCAGCATAGGCCTTAAAGCGCTCCAAATGAACACTTGCAGATTCTACAAAAAGAGTGTTTCAAAACTACTCTTTCAAAAGAAGTGTTCAACTCTGTGAGTTGGATTCATACTACACAAAGCAGTTTCACAGAACGCTTCTGTTTAGTTTTTATGGGAAGATATTCCCGTTTCCAAAGAAGGCCTGAAAGGGCTCCAAATATCCACTTGCAGATTCTGCAAAAAGACTCTTTCCAAACTGCTCCATGAAAAGGAAGGTTCAACTCTGTGAGTTGAATGCACACATCATAAAGAAGTTTCAAAGAATGCTTCTGTCTAGGTTTTATGTGAAGATATTTCCTTTTCCACCATAGGCCTCAAAGTGCTCCAAATGAACACTTGCAGATTCTACAAAAAGAGTGTTTCAAAACTGCTCTTTCAAAAGAAGTGTTCAATTCTGTGAGTTGGATTCATACTACACAAAGCAGTTTCACAGAACGCTTCTGTTTAGTTTTTATGGGAAGATATTCCCGTTTCCAACGAAGGCCTGAAAGGGCTCCAAATATCCACTTGCAGATGCTGCAAAAACAGAGTTTCAAACCTGCTCTATCAAAAGGAAGGCTTCTCTCCCCGAGTTGAATGCACACATCATAAAGAGGTTTCTGAGAATGCTTCTGCCTGGTTCATATGTGAAGATATTTCCTTTTTCACCATAGGCCTCAAAGCGCTCCAAATGAACACTTGCAAATTCTACAAAAAGAGTGTTTCATAACTGCTCTAGCAAAGGAAAGGTTCAACTATGTGAGTTAAACACACACATCACAAAGCAGTTTGTGAGAATGCTCCTGTCCAGTTTCTATGTGAAGATATTCCCGTTTCTAACAAAGGCCTGTAAGAGCTCCAAATATCCACTTGCAGATGCTGCAAAAAGACTCTTTCCAAACCTCTCTATGAAAAGGAAGGTTGAACTCTGTGAGTTGAATGCACACATCATAAAGAAGTTTCAAAGAATGCTTCTGTCTAGGTTTCATGTGAAGATATTTCCTTTCCCACCATAGACCTCAAAGCGCTCCAAATGAAAACTTGCAGATTCTACAAAAAGAGTGTTTCAAAACTGCTCTTTCAAAAGAAGTGTTCAACTCTGTGAGTTGGATTCATACTACACAAAGCAGTTTCACAGAACGCTTCTGTTTAGTTTTTATGGGAATATATTCCCGTTTCCAACGAAGGCCTGAAAGGGCTCCAAATATCCACTTGCAGATGCTGCAAAAAGACTCTTTCCAAACTGCTCCATGAAAAGGAAGGTTCAACTCTATGAGTTGAATGCACACATCATAAAGAATTTTCAAAGAATGCTTCTGCCTAGGTTTTATGTGAAGATATTTCCTTTTCCACCATAGGCCTCAAAGTGCTCCAAATGAACACTTGCAGATTCTACAAAAAGAGTGTTTCAAAACTGCTCTTTCAAAAGAAGTGTTCAACTCTGTGAGTTGGATTCATACTACACAAAGCAGTTTCACAGAACGCTTCTGTTTAATTTTTATGGGAAGAAATTCCCGTTTCCAACGAAGGCCTGAAAGGGCTCCAAATATCCACTTGCAGATGCTGCAAAAAGACTCTTTCCAAACTGCTCCATGAAAAGGAAGGTTCAACTCTGTGTGTTGAATGCACACATCATAAAGAAGTTTCAAAGAATGCTTCTGTCTAGGTTTTATGTGAAGATATTTCCTTTTCCACCATAGGCCTCAAAGTGCTCCAAATGAACACTTGCAGATTCTACAAAAAGAGTGTTTCAAACTGCTCTTTCAAAAGAAGTGTTCAACTCTGTGAGTTGGATTCATACTACACAAAGCAGTTTCACAGAACGCTTCTGTTTAGTTTTTATGGGAAAGTATTCCCGTTTCCAAAGAAGGCCTGAAAGGGCTCCAAATATCCACTTGCAGATGCTGCAAAAAGACTCTTTCCAAACTGCTACATGAAAAGGAAGGTTCAACTCTGTGAGTTGAATGCACACATCATAAAGAAGTTTCAAAGAATGCTTCTGTCTAGGTTTTATGTGAAGATATTTCCTTTTCCACCATAGGCCTCAAAGTGCTCCAAATGAACACTTGCAGATTCTACAAAAAGAGTGTTTCAAAACTGCTCTTTCAAAAGAAGTGTTCAACTCTGTGAGTTGGATTCATACTACACAAAGCAGTTTCACAGAACGCTTCTGTTTAGTTTTTATGGGAAGATATTCCCGTTTCCAACGAAGGCCTGAAAGGGCTCCAAATATCCACTTGCAGATGCTGCAAAAACAGAGTTTCAAAACTGCTCTATCAAAAGGAAGGCTTCTCTCCCCGAGTTGAATGCACACATCATAAAGAGGTTTCTGAGAATGCTTCTGCCTGGTTTATAAGTGAAGATATTTCCTTTTCCACAATAGGCGTCAATGTGCTCCAAATGAATACTTGCAGATTCTACAAAAAGTGTGTTTCAAAACTGCTCTTTCAAAAGAAGTGTTCAACTCTGTGAGTTGGATTCATACTACACAAAGCAGTTTCACAGAACGCTTCTGTTTAGTTTTTATGGGAAGATATTCCCGTTTCCAACGAAGGCCTGAAAGGGCTCCAAATATCCACTTGCAGATGCTGCAAAAAGACTCTTTCCAAACTGCTCCGTGAAAAGGAAGGTTCAACTCTGTGAGGTGAAGGCACACATCATAAAGAAGTTTCAAAGAATGCTTCTGTCTAGGTTTTATGTGAAGATATTTCCTTTTCCACCGTAGGCCTCAAAGCGCTCCAAATGAACACTTGCAGATTCTACAAAAAGAGTGTTTCAAAACTGCTCTTTCTAAAGAAGTGTTCAACTCTGTGAGTTGGATTCATACTACACAAAGCAGTTTCACAGAACGCTTCTGTTTAGTTTTTATGGGAAGATATTCCCGTTTCCAACGAAGGCCTGAAAGGGCTCCAAATATCCACTTGCAGATGCTGCAAAAAGACTCTTTCCAAACTGCTCCATGAAAAGGAAGGTTCAACTCTGTGAGTTGAATGCACACATCATAAAGAAGTTTCAAAGAATGCTTCTGTCTAGGTTTTATGTGAAGATATTTCCTTTTCCACCATAGGCCTCAAAGTGCTCCAAATGAACACTTGCAGATTCTACAAAAAGAGTGTTTCAAAACTGCTCTTTCAAAGAAGTGTTCAACTCTGTGAGTTGGATTCATACTACACAAAGCAGTTTCACAGAACGCTTCTGTTTAGTTTTTATGGGAAGATATTCCCGTTTCCAACGAAGTCCCGAAAGGGCTCCAAATATCCACTTGCAGATGCTGCAAAAAGACTCTTTCCAAACTGCTCCATGAAAAGGAAGGTTCAACTCTGTGAGTTGAATGCACACATCATAAAGAAGTTTCAAAGAATGCTTCTGTCTAGGTTTTATGTGAAGATATTTCCTTTTCCACCATAGGCATCAAAGTGCTCCAAATGAACACTTGCAGATTCTACAAAAAGAGTGTTTCAAAACTTCTCTTTCAAAAGAAGTGTTCAACTCTGTGAGTTGGATTCATACTACACAAAGCAGTTTCACAGAACGCTTCTGTTTAGTTTTTATGGGAAGATATTCCCGTTTCCAACGAAGGCCTGAAAGGGCTCCAAATATCCACTTGCAGATGCTGCAAAAACAGAGTTTCAAAACTGCTCTATCAAAAGGAAGGCTTCTCTCCCCGAGTTGAATGCACACATCATAAAGAGGTTTCTGAGAATGCTTCTGCCTGGTTTATAAGTGAAGATATTTCCTTTTCCACAATAGGCCTCAATGTGCTCCAAATGAACACTTGCAGATTCTACAAAAAGAGTGTTTCAAAACTGCTCTTTCAAAAGAAGTGTTCAACTCTGTGAGTTGGATTCATACTACACAAAGCAGTTTCACAGAACGCTTCTGTTTAGTTTTTATGGGAAGATATTCCCGTTTCCAACGAAGGCCTGAAAGGCTCCAAATATCCACTTGCAGATGCTGCAAAAAGACTCTTTCCAAACTGCTCCTTGAAAAGGAAGGTTCAACTCTGTGAGGTGAAGGCACACATCATAAAGAAGTTTCAAAGAATGCTTCTGTCTAGGTTTTATGTGAAGATATTTCCTTTTCCACCGTAGGCCTCAAAGCGCTCCAAATGAACACTTGCAGATTCTACAAAAAGAGTGTTTCAAAACTGCTCTTTCAAAAGAAGTGTTCAACTCTGTGAGTTGGATTCATACTACACAAAGCAGTTTCACAGAACGCTTCTGTTTAGTTTTTATGGGAAGATATTCCCGTTTCCAACGAAGGCCTGAAAGGGCTCCAAATATCCACTTGCAGATTCTGCAAAAACAGAGTTTCAAAACTGCTCTATCAAAAGGAAGGCTTATCTCTCTGAGTTGAATGCACACATCATAAAGTGGTTTCTGAGAATGCTTCTGCCTGGTTGATATGTGAAGATATTTCAACTTCCACCATAGGCCTCAAATCGCTCCAAATGAACACTTGCAAATTCTACAAAAAGAGTGTTTCATAACTGCTCTAGCAAAGGAAAGGTTCAACTATGTGAGTTAAACACACACATCACAAAGTAGTTTGTGAGAATGCTTCTGTCCAGTTTTTATGGGAAGATATTCCCGTTTCTAACAAAGGCCTGAAAGAGCTCCAAATATCCACTTGCAGATGCTGCAAAAAGACTCTTTCCAAACCGCTCCATGAAAAGGAAGGTTCAACTCTGTGAGTTGAATGCACACATCATAAAGAAGTTTCAAAGAATGCTTCTGTCTAGGTTTTATGTGAAGATATTTCCTTTTCCAGCATAGGCCTCAAAGCGCTCCAAATGAACACTTGCAGATTCTACAAAAAGAGTGTTTCAAAACTACTCTTTCAAAAGAAGTGTTCAACTCTGTGAGTTGGATTCATACTACACAAAGCAGTTTCACAGAACGCTTCTGTTTAGTTTTTATGGGAAAGTATTCCCGTTTCCAACGAAGGCCTGAAAGGGCTCCAAATATCCACTTGCAGATGCTGCAAAAAGACTCTTTCCAAACTGATCCATGAAAAGGAAGGTTCAACTCTGTGAGTTGAATGCACACATCATAAAGATGTTTCAAAGAATGCTTCTGTCTAGGTTTTATGTGAAGATATTTCCTTTTCCACCATAGGCCTCAAAGTGCTCCAAATGAACACTTGCAGATTCTACAAAAAGAGTTTTTCAAAACTGCTCTTTCAAAAGAAGTGTTCAACTCTGTGAGTTGGATTCATACTACACAAAGCAGTTTCACAGAACGCTTCTGTTTAGTTTTTATGGGAAGATATTCCCGTTTCCAACGAAGTCCCGAAAGGGCTCCAAATATCCACTTGCAGATGCTGCAAAAAGACTCTTTCCAAACTGCTCCATGAAAAGGAAGGTTCAACTCTGTGAGTTGAATGCACACATCATAAAGAAGTTTCAAAGAATGCTTCTGTCTAGGTTTTATGTGAAGATATTTCCTTTTCCACCATAGGCCTCAAAGTGCTCCAAATGAACACTTGCAGATTCTACAAAAAGAGTGTTTCAAAACTGCTCTTTCAAAAGAAGTGTTCAACTCTGTGAGTTGGATTCATACTACACAAAGCAGTTTCACAGAACGCTTCTGTTTAGTTTTTATGGGAAGATATTCCCGTTTCCAACGAAGGCCTGAAAGGGCTCCAAATATCCACTTGCAGATGCTGCAAAAACAGAGTTTCAAAACTGCTCTATCAAAAGGAAGGCTTCTCTCCCCGAGTTGAATGCACACATCATAAAGAGGTTTCTGAGAATGCTTCTGCCTGGTTTATAAGTGAAGATATTTCCTTTTCCACAATAGGACTCAATGTGCTCCAAATTAACACTTGCAGATTCTACAAAAAGAGTGTTTCAAAACTGCTCTTTCAAAAGAAGTGTTCAACTCTGTGAGTTGGATTCATACTACACAAAGCAGTTTCACAGAACGCTTCTGTTTAGTTTTTATGGGAAGATATTCCCGTTTCCAACGAAGGCCTGAAAGGCTCCAAATATCCACTTGCAGATGCTGCACAAAGACTCTTTCCAAACTGCTCCTTGAAAAGGAAGGTTCAACTCTGTGAGGTGAAGGCACACATCATAAAGAAGTTTCAAAGAATGCTTCTGTCTAGGTTTTATGTGAAGATATTTCCTTTTCCACCGTAGGCCTCAAAGCGCTCCAAATGAACACTTGCAGATTCTACAAAAAGAGTGTTTCAAAACTGCTGTTTCAAAAGAAGTGTTCAACTCTGTGAGTTGGATTCATACTACACAAAGCAGTTTCACAGAACGCTTCTGTTTAGTTTTTATGGGAAGATATTCCCGTTTCCAACGAAGGCCTGAAAGGGCTCCAAATATCCACTTGCAGATTCTGCAAAAACAGAGTTTCAAAACTGCTCTATCAAAAGGAAGGCTTATCTCTCTGAGTTGAATGCACACATCATAAAGTGGTTTCTGAGAATGCTTCTGCCTGGTTGATATGTGAAGATATTTCAACTTCCACCATAGGCCTCAAATCGCTCCAAATGAACACTTGCAAATTCTACAAAGAGAGTGTTTCATAACTGCTCTAGCAAAGGAAAGGTTCAACTATGTGAGTTAAACACACACATCACAAAGTAGTTTTTGAGAATGCTTCTGTCCAGTTTTTATGGGAAGATATTCCCGTTTCTAACAAAGGCCTGAAAGAGCTCCAAATATCCACTTGCAGATGCTGCAAAAAGACTCTTTCCAAACCGCTCCATGAAAAGGAAGGTTCAACTCTGTGAGTTGAATGCACACATCATAAAGAAGTTTCAAAGAATGCTTCTGTCTAGGTTTTATGTGAAGATATTTCCTTTTCCAGCATAGGCCTCAAAGCGCTCCAAATGAACACTTGCAGATTCTACAAAAAGAGTGTTTCAAAACTACTCTTTCAAAAGAAGTGTTCAACTCTGTGAGTTGGATTCATACTACACAAAGCAGTTTCACAGAACGCTTCTGTTTAGTTTTTATGGGAAAGTATTCCCGTTTCCAACGAAGGCCTGAAAGGGCTCCAAATATCCACTTGCAGATGCTGCAAAAAGACTCTTTCCAAACTGATCCATGAAAAGGAAGGTTCAACTCTGTGAGTTGAATGCACACATCATAAAGATGTTTCAAAGAATGCTTCTGTCTAGGTTTTATGTGAAGATATTTCCTTTTCCACCATAGGCCTCAAAGTGCTCCAAATGAACACTTGCAGATTCTACAAAAAGAGTGTTTCAAAACTGCTCTTTCAAAAGAAGTGTTCAACTCTGTGAGTTGGATTCATACTACACAAAGCAGTTTCACAGAACGCTTCTGTTTAGTTTTTATGGGAAGATATTCCCGTTTCCAACGAAGGCCTGAAAGGGCTCCAAATATCCACTTGCAGATGCTGCAAAAACAGAGTTTCAAACCTGCTCTATCAAAAGGAAGGCTTCTCTCCCCGAGTTGAATGCACACATCATAAAGAGGTTTCTGAGAATGCTTCTGCCTGGTTTATAAGTGAAGATATTTCCTTTTCCACATTAGGCCTCAAGGTGCTCCAAATGAACACTTGCAGATTCTACAAAAAGAGTGTTTCAAAACTGCTCTTTCAAAAGAAGTGTTCAACTCTGTGAGTTGGATTCGTACTACACAAAGCAGTTTCACAGAACGCTTCTGTTTAGTTTTTATGGGAAGATATTCCCGTTTCCAACGAAGGCCTGAAAGGCTCCAAATATCCACTTGCAGATGCTGCAAAAAGACTCTTTCCAAACTGCTCCGTGAAAAGGAAGGTTCAACTCTGTGAGGTGAAGGCACACATCATAAAGAAGTTTCAAAGAATGCTTCTGTCTAGGTTTTATGTGAAGATATTTCCTTTTCGACCGTAGGCTTCAAAGCGCTCCAAATGAACACTTGCAGATTCTACAAAAAGAGTGTTTCAAAACTGCTCTTTCTAAAGAAGTGTTCAACTCTGTGAGTTGGATTCATACTACACAAAGCAGTTTCACAGAACGCTTCTGTTTAGTTTTTATGGGAAGATATTCCCGTTTCCAACGAAGGCCTGAAAGGGCTCCAAATATCCACTTGCAGATTCTGCAAAAACAGAGTTTCAAAACTGCTCTATCAGAAGGAAGGCTTATCTCTCTGAGTTGAATGCACACATCATAAAGAGGTTTCTGAGAATGCTTCTGCCTGGTTGATATGTGAATATATTTCAACTTCCACCATAGGCCTCAAATCGCTCCAAATGAACACTTGCAAATTCTACAAAAAGAGTGTTTCATAACTGCTCTAGGAAAGGAAAGGTTCAACTATGTGAGTTAAACACACACATCACAAAGCAGTTTTTGAGAATGCTTCTGTCCAGTTTTTATGGGAAGATATTCCCGTTTCTAACAAAGGCCTGAAAGAGCTCCAAATAACCACTTGCAGATGCTGCAAAAAGACTCTTTCCAAACCGCTCCATGAAAAGGAAGGTTCAACTCTGTGAATTGAATGCACACATCATAAAGAAGTTTCAAAGAATGCTTCTGTCTAGGTTTTATGTGAAGATATTTCCTTTTCCACCATAGGCCTCAAAGCGCTCCAAATGAACACTTGCCGATTCTACAAAAAGAGTGTTTCAAAACTGCTCTTTCAAAAGAAGTGTTCAACTCTGTGAGTTGGATTCATACTACACAAAGCAGTTTCACAGAACGCTTCTGTTTAGTTTTTATGGGAAGATATCCCCGTTTCCAACGAAGGCCTGAAAGGGCTCCAAACATCCACTTGCAGATTCTGCAAAAACAGAGTTTCAAAACTGCTCTATCAGAAGGAAGGCTTCCCTCCCCGAGTTGAATGCACACATCATAAAGAGGTTTCTGAGAATGCTTCTGCCTGGTTCATATGTGAAGATATTTCCTTTTTCACCGTAGGCCTCAAAGCGCTCCAAATGAACACTTGCAAATTCTACAAAAAGAGTGTTTGTTAACTGCTCTAGCAAAGGAAAGGTTCAACTATGTGAGTTAAACACACACATCACAAAGCAGTTTGTGAGAATGCTCCTGTCCAGTTTCTATGGGAAGATATTCCCGTTTCTAACAAAGGCCTGAAAGAGCTCCAAATATCCACTTGCAGATGGTGCAAAAAGACTCTTTCCAAACCTCTCCATGAAAAGGAAGGTTCAACTCTGTGAGTTGAATGCACACATCATAAAGAAGTTTCAAAGAATGCTTCTGTCTAGGTTTTATGTGAAGATATTTCCTTTTCCACCATAGACTTCAAAGCGCTCCAAATGAAAACTTGCAGATTCTACAAAAAGAGTGTTTCAAAACTGCTCTTTCAAAAGAAGTGTTCAACTCTGTGAGTTGGATTCATACTACACAAAGCAGTTTCACAGAACGCTTCTGTTTAGTTTTTATGGGAAGATATTGCCGTTTCCAACGAAGGCCTGAAAGGGCTCCAAATATCCACTTGCAGATGCTACAAAAAGACTCTTTCCAAACTACTTCATGAAAAGGAAGGTTCAACTCTGTGAGTTGAAGGCACACATCATAAAGAAGTTTCAAAGAATGCTTCTGTCTAGGTTTTATGTGAAGATATTTCCTTTTCCACCATAGGCCTCAAAGCGCTCCAAATGAACACTTGCAGATTCTACAAAAAGAGTGTTTCAAAACTGCTCTTTCAAAAGAAGTGTTCAACTCTGTGAGTTGGATTCATACTACACAAAGCAGTTTCACAGAACGCTTCTGTTTAGTTTTTATGGGAAGATATTCCCGTTTCCAACGAAGGCCTGAAAGGGCTCCAAACATCCACTTGCAGATTCTGCAAAAACAGAGTTTCAAAACTGCTCTATCAAAAGGAAGGCTTATCTCTCTGAGTTGAATGCACACATCATAAAGAGGTTTCTGAGAATGCTTCTGCCTGGTTCATATGTGAAGATATTTCCTTTTTCACCATAGGCCTCAAAGCGCTCCAAATGAACACTTGCAAATTCTACAAAAAGAGTGTTTCATAACTGCTCTAGCAAAGGAAAGGTTCAACTATGTGAGTTAAACACACACAAAACAAAGCAGTTTGTGAGAATGCTCCTGTCCAGTTTCTATGTGAAGATATTCCCGTTTCTAACAAAGGCCTGTAAGAGCTCCAAATATCCACTTGCAGATGCTGCAAAAAGACTCTTTCCAAACCTCTCTATGAAAAGGAAGGTTGAACTCTGTGAGTTGAATGCACACATCATAAAGAAGTTTCAAAGAATGCTTCTGTCTAGGTTTCATGTGAAGATATTTCCTTTTCCACCATAGACCTCAAAGCGCTCCAAATGAAAACTTGCAGATTCTACAAAAAGAGTGTTTCAAAACTGCTCTTTCAAAAGAAGTGTTCAACTCTGTGAGTTGGATTCATACTACACAAAGCAGTTTCACAGAACGCTTCTGTTTAATTTTTATGGGAAGAAATTCCCGTTTCCAACGAAGGCCTGAAAGGGCTCCAAATATCCACTTGCAGATGCTGCAAAAAGACTCTTTCCAAACTGCTCCATGAAAAGGAAGGTTCAACTCTGTGTGTTGAATGCACACATCATAAAGAAGTTTCAAAGAATGCTTCTGTCTAGGTTTTATGTGAAGATATTTCCTTTTCCACCATAGGCCTCAAAGTGCTCCAAATGAACACTTGCAGATTCTACAAAAAGAGTGTTTCAAAACTGCTCTTTCAAAAGAAGTGTTCAACTCTGTGAGTTGGATTCATACTACACAAAGCAGTTTCACAGAACGCTTCTGTTTAGCTTTTATGGGAAGATATTCCCGTTTCCAACGAAGGCCCGAAAGGGCTCCAAATATCCACTTGCAGATGCTGCAAAAAGACTCTTTCCAAACTGCTCCATGAAAAGGAAGGTTCAACTCTGTGAGGTGAATGCACACATCATAAAGAAGTTTCAAAGAATGCTTCTGTCTAGGTTTTATGTGAAGATATTTCCTTTTCCACCATAG
Organism: Pongo abelii; assembly: GCF_028885655.2. NCBI lineage: Eukaryota > Metazoa > Chordata > Mammalia > Primates > Hominidae > Pongo > Pongo abelii. Next base: position 31,828,692 of record NC_072005.2, on the reverse strand, counting down.
GCCTCAAAGTGCTCCAAATGAACACTTGCAGATTCTACAAAAAGAGTGTTTCAAAACTGCTCTTTCAAAAGAAGTGTTCAACTCTGTGAGTTGGATTCATACTACACAAAGCAGTTTCACAGAACGCTTCTGTTTAGTTTTTATGGGAAGATATTCCCGTTTCCAACGAAGGCCTGAAAGGGCTCCAAATATCCACTTGCAGATTCTGCAAAAACAGAGTTTCAAAACTGCTCTATCAAAAGGAAGGCTTATCTCTCTGAGTTGAATGCACACATCATAAAGTGGTTTCTGAGAATGCTTCTGCCTGGTTGATATGTGAAGATATTTCAACTTCCACCATAGGCCTCAAATCGCTCCAAATGAACACTTGCAAATTCTACAAAAAGAGTGCTTCATAACTGCTCTAGCAAAGGAAAGGTTCAACTATGTGTGTTAAACACACACATCACAAAGTAGTTTTTGAGAATGCTTCTGTCCAGTTTTTATGGGAGGATATTCCCGTTTCTAACAAAGGCCTGAAAGAGCTCCAAATATCCACTTGCAGATGCTGCAAAAAGACTCTTTCCAAACCGCTCCATGAAAAGGAAGGTTCAACTCTGTGAGTTGAATGCACACATCATAAAGAAGTTTCAAAGAATGCTTCTGTCTAGGTTTTATGTGAAGATATTTCCTTTTCCAGCATAGGCCTCAAAGCGCTCCAAATGAACACTTGCAGATTCTACAAAAAGAGTGTTTCAAAACTACTCTTTCAAAAGAAGTGTTCAACTCTGTGAGTTGGATTCATACTACACAAAGCAGTTTCACAGAACGCTTCTGTTTAGTTTTTATGGGAAGATATTCCCGTTTCCAAAGAAGGCCTGAAAGGGCTCCAAATATCCACTTGCAGATTCTGCAAAAAGACTCTTTCCAAACTGATCCATGAAAAGGAAGGTTCAACTCTGTGAGTTGAATGCACACATCATAAAGAAGTTTCAAAGAATGCTTCTGTCTAGGTTTTATGTGAAGATATTTCCTTTTCCACCATAGGCCTCAAAGTGCTCCAAATGAACACTTGCAGATTCTACAAAAAGAGTGTTTCAAAACTGCTCTTTCAAAAGAAGTGTTCAATTCTGTGAGTTGGATTCATACTACACAAAGCAGTTTCACAGAACGCTTCTGTTTAGTTTTTATGGGAAGATATTCCCGTTTCCAACGAAGGCCTGAAAGGGCTCCAAATATCCACTTGCAGATGCTGCAAAAACAGAGTTTCAAACCTGCTCTATCAAAAGGAAGGCTTCTCTCCCCGAGTTGAATGCACACATCATAAAGAGGTTTCTGAGAATGCTTCTGCCTGGTTCATATGTGAAGATATTTCCTTTTTCACCATAGGCCTCAATGTGCTCCAAATGAACACTTGCAAATTCTACAAAAAGAGTGTTTCATAACTGCTCTAGCAAAGGAAAGGTTCAACTATGTGAGTTAAACACACACATCACAAAGCAGTTTGTGAGAATGCTCCTGTCCAGTTTCTATAGGAAGATATTCCCGTTTCTAACAAAGGCCTGTAAGAGCTCCAAATATCCACTTGCAGATGCTGCAAAAAGACTCTTTCCAAACCTCTCTATGAAAAGGAAGGTTGAACTCTGTGAGTTGAATGCACACATCATAAAGAAGTTTCAAAGAATGCTTCTGTCTAGGTTTCATGTGAAGATATTTCCTTTCCCACCATAGACCTCAAAGCGCTCCAAATGAAAACTTGCAGATACTAAAAAAAGAGTGTTTCAAAACTGCTCTTTCAAAAGAAGTGTTCAACTCTGTGAGTTGGATTCATACTACACAAAGCAGTTTCACAGAACGCTTCTGTTTAGTTTTTATGGGAATATATTCCCGTTTCCAACGAAGGCCTGAAAGGGCTCCAAATATCCACTTGCAGATGCTGCAAAAAGACTCTTTCCAAACTGCTCCATGAAAAGGAAGGTTCAACTCTATGAGTTGAATGCACACATCATAAAGAATTTTCAAAGAATGCTTCTGCCTAGGTTTTATGTGAAGATATTTCCTTTTCCACAATAGGCCTCAAAGTGCTCCAAATGAACACTTGCAGATTCTACAAAAAGAGTGTTTCAAAACTGCTCTTTCAAAAGAAGTGTTCAACTCTGTGAGTTGGATTCATACTACACAAAGCAGTTTCACAGAACGCTTCTGTTTAATTTTTATGGGAAGAAATTCCCGTTTCCAACGAAGGCCTGAAAGGGCTCCAAATATCCACTTGCAGATGCTGCAAAAAGACTCTTTCCAAACTGCTCCATGAAAAGGAAGGTTCAACTCTGTGTGTTGAATGCACACATCATAAAGAAGTTTCAAAGAATGCTTCTGTCTAGGTTTTATGTGAAGATATTTCCTTTTCCACCATAGGCCTCAAAGTGCTCCAAATGAACACTTGCAGATTCTACAAAAAGAGTGTTTCAAACTGCTCTTTCAAAAGAAGTGTTCAACTCTGTGAGTTGGATTCATACTACACAAAGCAGTTTCACAGAACGCTTCTGTTTAGTTTTTATGGGAAGATATTCCCGTTTCCAACGAAGGCCTGAAAGGGCTCCAAATATCCACTTGCAGATGCTGCAAAAAGACTCTTTCCAAACTGCTACATGAAAAGGAAGGTTCAACTCTGTGAGTTGAATGCACACATCATAAAGAAGTTTCAAAGAATGCTTCTGTCTAGGTTTTATGTGAAGATATTTCCTTTTCCACCATAGGCCTCAAAGTGCTCCAAATGAACACTTGCAGATTCTACAAAAAGAGTGTTTCAAAACTGCTCTTTCAAAAGAAGTGTTCAACTCTGTGAGTTGGATTCATACTACACAAAGCAGTTTCACAGAACGCTTCTGTTTAGTTTTTATGGGAAGATATTCCCGTTTCCAACGAAGGCCTGAAAGGGCTCCAAATATCCACTTGCAGATGCTGCAAAAACAGAGTTTCAAAACTGCTCTATCAAAAGGAAGGCTTCTCTCCCCGAGTTGAATGCACACATCATAAAGAGGTTTCTGAGAATGCTTCTGCCTGGTTTATAAGTGAAGATATTTCCTTTTCCACAATAGGCGTCAATGTGCTCCAAATGAATACTTGCAGATTCTACAAAAAGTGTGTTTCAAAACTGCTCTTTCAAAAGAAGTGTTCAACTCTGTGAGTTGGATTCATACTACACAAAGCAGTTTCACAGAACGCTTCTGTTTAGTTTTTATGGGAAGATATTCCCGTTTCCAACGAAGGCCTGAAAGGGCTCCAAATATCCACTTGCAGATGCTGCAAAAAGACTCTTTCCAAACTGCTCCGTGAAAAGGAAGGTTCAACTCTGTGAGGTGAAGGCACACATCATAAAGAAGTTTCAAAGAATGCTTCTGTCTAGGTTTTATGTGAAGATATTTCCTTTTCCACCGTAGGCCTCAAAGCGCTCCAAATGAACACTTGCAGATTCTACAAAAAGAGTGTTTCAAAACTGCTCTTTCTAAAGAAGTGTTCAACTCTGTGAGTTGGATTCATACTACACAAAGCAGTTTCACCGAACGCTTCTGTTTAGTTTTTATGGGAAGATATTCCCGTTTCCAACGAAGGCCTGAAAGGGCTCCAAATATCCACTTGCAGATGCTGCAAAAAGACTCTTTCCAAACTGCTCCATGAAAAGGAAGGTTCAACTCTGTGAGTTGAATGCACACATCATAAAGAAGTTTCAAAGAATGCTTCTGTCTAGGTTTTATGTGAAGATATTTCCTTTTCCACCATAGGCCTCAAAGTGCTCCAAATGAACACTTGCAGATTCTACAAAAAGAGTGTTTCAAAACTGCTCTTTCAAAGAAGTGTTCAACTCTGTGAGTTGGATTCATACTACACAAAGCAGTTTCACAGAACGCTTCTGTTTAGTTTTTATGGGAAGATATTCCCGTTTCCAACGAAGTCCCGAAAGGGCTCCAAGTATCCACTTGCAGATGCTGCAAAAAGACTCTTTCCAAACTGCTCCATGAAAAGGAAGGTTCAACTCTGTGAGTTGAATGCACACATCATAAAGAAGTTTCAAAGAATGCTTCTGTCTAGGTTTTATGTGAAGATATTTCCTTTTCCACCATAGGCCTCAAAGTGCTCCAAATGAACACTTGCAGATTCTACAAAAAGAGTGTTTCAAAACTTCTCTTTCAAAAGAAGTGTTCAACTCTGTGAGTTGGATTCATACTACACAAAGCAGTTTCACAGAACGCTTCTGTTTAGTTTTTAAGGGAAGATATTCCCGTTTCCAACGAAGGCCTGAAAGGGCTCCAAATATCCACTTGCAGATGCTGCAAAAACAGAGTTTCAAAACTGCTCTATCAAAAGGAAGGCTTCTCTCCCCGAGTTGAATGCACACATCATAAAGAGGTTTCTGAGAATGCTTCTGCCTGGTTTATAAGTGAAGATATTTCCTTTTCCACAATAGGCCTCAATGTGCTCCAAATGAACACTTGCAGATTCTACAAAAAGAGTGTTTCAAAACTGCTCTTTCAAAAGAAGTGTTCAACTCTGTGAGTTGGATTCATACTACACAAAGCAGTTTCACAGAACGCTTCTGTTTAGTTTTTATGGGAAGATATTCCCGTTTCCAACGAAGGCCTGAAAGGCTCCAAATATCCACTTGCAGATGCTGCAAAAAGACTCTTTCCAAACTGCTCCTTGAAAAGGAAGGTTCAACTCTGTGAGGTGAAGGCACACATCATAAAGAAGTTTCAAAGAATGCTTCTGTCTAGGTTTTATGTGAAGATATTTCCTTTTCCACCGTAGGCCTCAAAGCGCTCCAAATGAACACTTGCAGATTCTACAAAAAGAGTGTTTCAAAACTGCTCTTTCAAAAGAAGTGTTCAACTCTGTGAGTTGGATTCATACTACACAAAGCAGTTTCACAGAACGCTTCTGTTTAGTTTTTATGGGAAGATATTCCCGTTTCCAACGAAGGCCTGAAAGGGCTCCAAATATCCACTTGCAGATTCTGCAAAAACAGAGTTTCAAAACTGCTCTATCAAAAGGAAGGCTTATCTCTCTGAGTTGAATGCACACATCATAAAGTGGTTTCTGAGAATGCTTCTGCCTGGTTGATATGTGAAGATATTTCAACTTCCACCATAGGCCTCAAATCGCTCCAAATGAACACTTGCAAATTCTACAAAAAGAGTGTTTCATAACTGCTCTAGCAAAGGAAAAGTTCAACTATGTGAGTTAAACACACACATCACAAAGTAGTTTTTGAGAATGCTTCTGTCCAGTTTTTATGGGAAGATATTCCCGTTTCTAACAAAGGCCTGAAAGAGCTCCAAATATCCACTTGCAGATGCTGCAAAAAGACTCTTTCCAAACCGCTCCATGAAAAGGAAGGTTCAACTCTGTGAGTTGAATGCACACATCATAAAGAAGTTTCAAAGAATGCTTCTGTCTAGGTTTTATGTGAAGATATTACCTTTTCCAGCATAGGCCTCAAAGCGCTCCAAATGAACACTTGCAGATTCTACAAAAAGAGTGTTTCAAAACTACTCTTTCAAAAGAAGTGTTCAACTCTGTGAGTTGGATTCATACTACACAAAGCAGTTTCACAGAACGCTTCTGTTTAGTTTTTATGGGAAAGTATTCCCGTTTCCAACGAAGGCCTGAAAGGGCTCCAAATATCCACTTGCAGATGCTGCAAAAAGACTCTTTCCAAACTGATCCATGAAAAGGAAGGTTCAACTCTGTGAGTTGAATGCACACATCATAAAGATGTTTCAAAGAATGCTTCTGTCTAGGTTTTATGTGAAGATATTTCCTTTTCCACCATAGGCCTCAAAGTGCTCCAAATGAACACTTGCAGATTCTACAAAAAGAGTGTTTCAAAACTGCTCTATCAAAAGAAGTGTTCAACTCTGTGAGTTGGATTCATACTACACAAAGCAGTTTCACAGAACGCTTCTGTTTAGTTTTTATGGGAAGATATTCCCGTTTCCAACGAAGTCCCGAAAGGGCTCCAAATATCCACTTGCAGATGCTGCAAAAAGACTCTTTCCAAACTGCTCCATGAAAAGGAAGGTTCAACTCTGTGAGTTGAATGCACACATCATAAAGAAGTTTCAAAGAATGCTTCTGTCTAGGTTTTATGTGAAGATATTTCCTTTTCCACCATAGGCCTCAAAGTGCTCCAAATGAACACTTGCAGATTCTACAAAAAGAGTGTTTCAAAACTTCTCTTACAAAAGAAGTGTTCAACTCTGTGAGTTGGATTCATACTACACAAAGCAGTTTCACAGAACGCTTCTGTTTAGTTTTTATGGGAAGATATTCCCGTTTCCAACGAAGGCCTGAAAGGGCTCCAAATATCCACTTGCAGATGCTGCAAAAACAGAGTTTCAAAACTGCTCTATCAAAAGGAAGGCTTCTCTCCCCGAGTTGAATGCACACATCATAAAGAGGTTTCTGAGAATGCTTCTGCCTGGTTTATAAGTGAAGATATTTCCTTTTCCACAATAGGCCTCAATGTGCTCCAAATGAACACTTGCAGATTCTACAAAAAGAGTGTTTCAAAACTGCTCTTTCAAAAGAAGTGTTCAACTCTGTGAGTTGGATTCATACTACACAAAGCAGTTTCACAGAACGCTTCTGTTTAGTTTTTATGGGAAGATATTCCCGTTTCCAACGAAGGCCTGAAAGGCTCCAAATATCCACTTGCAGATGCTGCAAAAAGACTCTTTCCAAACTGCTCCTTGAAAAGGAAGGTTCAACTCTGTGAGGTGAAGGCACACATCATAAAGAAGTTTCAAAGAATGCTTCTGTCTAGGTTTTATGTGAAGATATTTCCTTTTCCACCGTAGGCCTCAAAGCGCTCCAAATGAACACTTGCAGATTCTACAAAAAGAGTGTTTCAAAACTGCTCTTTCAAAAGAAGTGTTCAACTCTGTGAGTTGGATTCATACTACACAAAGCAGTTTCACAGAACGCTTCTGTTTAGTTTTTATGGGAAGATATTCCCGTTTCCAACGAAGGCCTGAAAGGGCTCCAAATATCCACTTGCAGATTCTGCAAAAACAGAGTTTCAAAACTGCTCTATCAAAAGGAAGGCTTATCTCTCTGAGTTGAATGCACACATCATAAAGTGGTTTCTGAGAATGCTTCTGCCTGGTTGATATGTGAAGATATTTCAACTTCCACCATAGGCCTCAAATCGCTCCAAATGAACACTTGCAAATTCTACAAAAAGAGTGTTTCATAACTGCTCTAGCAAAGGAAAGGTTCAACTATGTGAGTTAAACACACACATCACAAAGTAGTTTTTGAGAATGCTTCTGTCCAGTTTTTATGGGAAGATATTCCCGTTTCTAACAAAGGCCTGAAAGAGCTCCAAATATCCACTTGCAGATGCTGCAAAAAGACTCTTTCCAAACCGCTCCATGAAAAGGAAGGTTCAACTCTGTGAGTTGAATGCACACATCATAAAGAAGTTTCAAAGAATGCTTCTGTCTAGGTTTTATGTGAAGATATTTCCTTTTCCACCGTAGGCCTCAAAGCGCTCCAAATGAACACTTGCAGATTCTACAAAAAGAGTGTTTCAAAACTGCTCTTTCTAAAGAAGTGTTCAACTCTGTGAGTTGGATTCATACTACACAAAGCAGTTTCACAGAACGCTTCTGTTTAGTTTTTATGGGAAGATATTCCCGTTTCCAACGAAGGCCTGAAAGGGCTCCAAATATCCACTTGCAGATGCTGCAAAAAGACTCTTTCCAAACTGCTCCATGAAAAGGAAGGTTCAACTCTGTGAGTTGAATGCACACATCATAAAGAAGTTTCAAAGAATGCTTCTGTCTAGGTTTTATGTGAAGATATTTCCTTTTCCACCATAGGCCTCAAAGTGCTCCAAATGAACACTTGCAGATTCTACAAAAAGAGTGTTTCAAAACTGCTCTTTCAAAGAAGTGTTCAACTCTGTGAGTTGGATTCATACTACACAAAGCAGTTTCACAGAACGCTTCTGTTTAGTTTTTATGGGAAGATATTCCCGTTTCCAACGAAGTCCCGAAAGGGCTCCAAATATCCACTTGCAGATGCTGCAAAAAGACTCTTTCCAAACTGCTCCATGAAAAGGAAGGTTCAACTCTGTGAGTTGAATGCACACATCATAAAGAAGTTTCAAAGAATGCTTCTGTCTAGGTTTTATGTGAAGATATTTCCTTTTCCACCATAGGCCTCAAAGTGCTCCAAATGAACACTTGCAGATTCTACAAAAAGAGTGTTTCAAAACTTCTCTTTCAAAAGAAGTGTTCAACTCTGTGAGTTGGATTCATACTACACAAAGCAGTTTCACAGAACGCTTCTGTTTAGTTTTTAAGGGAAGATATTCCCGTTTCCAACGAAGGCCTGAAAGGGCTCCAAATATCCACTTGCAGATGCTGCAAAAACAGAGTTTCAAAACTGCTCTATCAAAAGGAAGGCTTCTCTCCCCGAGTTGAATGCACACATCATAAAGAGGTTTCTGAGAATGCTTCTGCCTGGTTTATAAGTGAAGATATTTCCTTTTCCACAATAGGCCTCAATGTGCTCCAAATGAACACTTGCAGATTCTACAAAAAGAGTGTTTCAAAACTGCTCTTTCAAAAGAAGTGTTCAACTCTGTAAGTTGGATTCATACTACACAAAGCAGTTTCACAGAACGCTTCTGTTTAGTTTTTATGGGAAGATATTCCCGTTTCCAACGAAGGCCTGAAAGGCTCCAAATATCCACTTGCAGATGCTGCAAAAAGACTCTTTCCAAACTGCTCCTTGAAAAGGAAGGTTCAACTCTGTGAGGTGAAGGCACACATCATAAAGAAGTTTCAAAGAATGCTTCTGTCTAGGTTTTATGTGAAGATATTTCCTTTTCCACCGTAGGCCTCAAAGCGCTCCAAATGAACACTTGCAGATTCTACAAAAAGAGTGTTTCAAAACTGCTCTTTCAAAAGAAGTGTTCAACTCTGTGAGTTGGATTCATACTACACAAAGCAGTTTCACAGAACGCTTCTGTTTAGTTTTTATGGGAAGATATTCCCGTTTCCAACGAAGGCCTGAAAGGGCTCCAAATATCCACTTGCAGATTCTGCAAAAACAGAGTTTCAAAACTGCTCTATCAAAAGGAAGGCTTATCTCTCTGAGTTGAATGCACACATCATAAAGTGGTTTCTGAGAATGCTTCTGCCTGGTTGATATGTGAAGATATTTCAACTTCCACCATAGGCCTCAAATCGCTCCAAATGAACACTTGCAAATTCTACAAAAAGAGTGTTTCATAACTGCTCTAGCAAAGGAAAGGTTCAACTATGTGAGTTAAACACACACATCACAAAGTAGTTTTTGAGAATGCTTCTGTCCAGTTTTTATGGGAAGATATTCCCGTTTCTAACAAAGGCCTGAAAGAGCTCCAAATATCCACTTGCAGATGCTGCAAAAAGACTCTTTCCAAACCGCTCCATGAAAAGGAAGGTTCAACTCTGTGAGTTGAATGCACACATCATAAAGAAGTTTCAAAGAATGCTTCTGTCTAGGTTTTATGTGAAGATATTTCCTTTTCCAGCATAGGCCTCAAAGCGCTCCAAATGAACACTTGCAGATTCTACAAAAAGAGTGTTTCAAAACTACTCTTTCAAAAGAAGTGTTCAACTCTGTGAGTTGGATTCATACTACACAAAGCAGTTTCACAGAACGCTTCTGTTTAGTTTTTATGGGAAAGTATTCCCGTTTCCAACGAAGGCCTGAAAGGGCTCCAAATATCCACTTGCAGATGCTGCAAAAAGACTCTTTCCAAACTGCTCCATGAAAAGGAAGGTTCAACTCTGTGAGTTGAATGCACACATCATAAAGATGTTTCAAAGAATGCTTCTGTCTAGGTTTTATGTGAAGATATTTCCTTTTCCACCATAGGCCTCAAAGTGCTCCAAATGAACACTTGCAGATTCTACAAAAAGAGTGTTTCAAAACTGCTCTTTCAAAAGAAGTGTTCAACTCTGTGAGTTGGATTCATACTACACAAAGCAGTTTCACAGAACGCTTCTGTTTAGTTTTTATGGGAAGATATTCCCGTTTCCAACGAAGGCCTGAAAGGGCTCCAAATATCCACTTGCAGATGCTGCAAAAACAGAGTTTCAAACCTGCTCTATCAACAGGAAGGCTTCTCTCCCCGAGTTGAATGCACACATCATAAAGAGGTTTCTGAGAATGCTTCTGCCTGGTTTATAAGTGAAGATATTTCCTTTTCCACATTAGGCCTCAAGGTGCTCCAAATGAACACTTGCAGATTCTACAAAAAGAGTGTTTCAAAACTGCTCTTTCAAAAGAAGTGTTCAACTCTGTGAGTTGGATTCATACTACACAAAGCAGTTTCACAGAACGCTTCTGTTTAGTTTTTATGGGAAGATATTCCCGTTTCCAACGAAGGCCTGAAAGGCTCCAAATATCCACTTGCAGATGCTGCAAAAAGACTCTTTCCAAACTGCTCCGTGAAAAGGAAGGTTCAACTCTGTGAGGTGAAGGCACACATCATAAAGAAGTTTCAAAGAATGCTTCTGTCTAGGTTTTATGTGAAGATATTTCCTTTTCCACCGTAGGCCTCAAAGCGCTCCAAATGAACACTTGCAGATTCTACAAAAAGAGTGTTTCAAAACTGCTCTTTCAAAAGAAGTGTTCAACTCTGTGAGTTGGATTCATACTACACAAAGCAGTTTCACAGAACGCTTCTGTTTAGTTTTTATGGGAAGATATTCCCGTTTCCAACGAAGGCCTGAAAGGGCTCCAAATATCCACTTGCAGATTCTGCAAAAACAGAGTTTCAAAACTGCTCTATCAAAAGGAAGGCTTATCTCTCTGAGTTGAATGCACACATCATAAAGAGGTTTCTGAGAATCCTTCTGCCTGGTTCATATGTGAAGATATTTCCTTTTTCAACATAGGCCTCAGAGCGCTCCAAATGAACACTTGCAAATTCTACAAAAAGAGTGTTTCATAACTGCTCTAGCAAAGGAAGGGTTCAACTATGTGAGTTAAACACACACATCACAAAGCAGTTTGTGAGAATGCTCCTGTCCAGTTTCTATGGGAAGATATTCCCGTTTCTAACAAAGGCCTGTAAGAGCTCCAAATATCCACTTGCAGATGCTGCAAAAAGACTCTTTCCAAACCTCCCTATGAAAAGGAAGGTTGAACTCTGTGAGTTGAATGCACACATCATAAAGAAGTTTCAAAGAATGCTTCTGTCTAGGTTTCATGTGAAGATATTTCCTTTTCCACCATAGACCTCAAAGCGCTCCAAATGAAAACTTGCAGATTCTACAAAAAGAGTGCTTCAAAACTGCTCTTTCAAAAGAAGTGTTCAACTCTGTGAGTTGGATTCATACTACACAAAGCAGTTTCACAGAACGCTTCTGTTTAGTTTTTATGGGAAGATATTCCCGTTTCCAAAGAAGGCCTGAAAGGGCTCCAAATATCCACTTGCAGATGCTGCAATAACAGAGTTTCAAAACTGCTCTACCAAAAGGAAGGCTTCTCTCTCCAAGTTGAATGCAGACATCATAAAGGGGTTTCTGAGAATGCTTCTGCCTGGTTGATATGTGAAGATATTTCAACTTCCACCATTGGCCTCAAATCGCTCCAAATGAACACTTGCAAATTCTACAAAAAGAGTGTTTCATAACTGCTCTAGCAAAGGAAAGGTTCAACTATGTGAGTTAAACACACACATCACAAAGCAGTTTTTGAGAATGCTTCTGTCCAGTTTTTATGGGAAGATATTCCCGTTTCTAACAAAGGCCTGAAAGAGCTCCAAATATCCACTTGCAGATGCTGCAAAAAGACTCTTTCCAAACCGCTCCATGAAAAGGAAGGTTCAACTCTGTGAGTTGAATGCACACATCATAAAGAAGTTTCAAAGAATGCTTCTGTCTAGGTTTTATGTGAAGATATTTCCTTTTCCACCATAGGCCTCAAAGTGCTCCAAATGAACACTTGCAGATTCTACAAAAAGAGTGTTTCAAAACTGCTCTTTCAAAAGAAGTGTTCAACTCTGTGAGTTGGATTCATACTACACAAAGCAGTTTCACAGAACGCTTCTGTTTAGTTTTTATGGGAAGATATTCCCGTTTCCAACGAAGGCCTGAAATGGCTCCAAATATCCACTTGCAGATGCTGCAAAAAGACTCTTTCCTAACTGCTCCATGAAAAGGAAGGTGCAACTCTGTGAGTTTAATGCACACATCATAAAGAAGTTTCAAAGAATGCTTCTGTCTAGGTTTTATGTGAAGATATTTCCTTTTCCACCATAGGCCTCAAAGTGCTCCAAATGAACACTTGCAGATTCTACAAAAAGAGTGTTTCAAAACTGCTCTTTCAAAAGAAGTGTTCAACTCTGTGAGTTGGATTCATACTACACAAAGCAGTTTCACAGAACGCTTCTGTTTAGTTTTTATGGGAAGATATTCCCGTTTCCAACGAAGGCCTGAAAGGGCTCCAAATATCCACTTGCAGATGCTGCAAAAAGACTCTTTCCAAACTGATCCATGAAAAGGAAGGTTCAACTCTGTGAGTTGAATGCACACATCATAAAGAAGTTTCAAAGAATGCTTCTGTCTAGGTTTTATGTGAAGATATTTCCTTTTCCACCATAGGCCTCAAAGTGCTCCAAATGAACACTTGCAGATTCTACAAAAAGAGTGTTTCAAAACTGCTCTTTCAAAAGAAGTGTTCAACTCTGTGAGTTGGATTCATACTACACAAAGCAGTTTCACAGAACGCTTCTGTTTAGTTTTTATGGGAAGATATTCCCGTTTCCAACGAAGGCCTGAAAGGGCTCCAAATATCCACTTGCAGATGCTGCAAAAACAGAGTTTCAAAACTGCTCTATCAAAAGGAAGGCTTCTCTCCCCGAGTTGAATGCACACATCATAAAGAGGTTTCTGAGAATGCTTCTGCCTGGTTTATAAGTGAAGATATTTCCTTTTCCACAATAGGCGTCAATGTGCTCCAAATGAACACTTGCAGATTCTACAAAAAGTGTGTTTCAAAACTGCTCTTTCAAAAGAAGTGTTCAACTCTGTGTGTTGGATTCATACTACACAAAGCAGTTTCACAGAACGCTTCTGTTTAGTTTTTATGGGAAGATATTCCCGTTTCCAACGAAGGCCAGAAAGGGCTCCAAATATCCACTTGCAGATGCTGCAAAAAGACTCTTTCCAAACTGCTCCGTGAAAAGGAAGGTTCAACTCTGTGTGTTGAATGCACACATCATAAAGAGGTTTCTGAGAATGCTTCTGCCTGGTTGATATGTGAAGATATTTCAACTTCCACCATAGGCCTCAAATCGCTCCAAATGAACACTTGCAAATTCTACAAAAAGAGTGTTTCATAACTGCTCTAGCAAAGGAAAGGTTCAACTATGTGAGTTAAACACACACATCACAAAGCAGTTTTTGAGAATGCTTCTGTCCAGTTTTTATGGGAAGATATTCCCGTTTCTAACAAAGGCATGAAAGAGCTCCAAATATCCACTTGCAGATGCTGCAAAAAGACTCCTTCCAAACTGCTCCATGAAAAGGAAGGTTCAACTCTGTGAGTTGAATGCACACATCATAAAGAAGTTTCAAAGAATGCTTCTGTCTAGGTTTTATGTGAAGATATTTCCTTTTCCACCATAGGCCTCAAAGTGCTCCAAATGAACACTTGCAGATTCTACAAAAAGAGTGTTTCAAAACTGCTCTTTCAAAAGAAGTGTTCAACTCTGTGAGTTGGATTCATACTACACAAAGCAGTTTCACAGAACGCTTCTGTTTAGTTTTTATGGGAAGATATTCCCGTTTCCAACGAAGGCCTGAAAGGGCTCCAAATATCCACTTGCAGATGCTGCAAAAAGACTCTTTCCAAACTGCTCCATGAAAAGGAAGGTTCAACTCTGTGAGTTGAATGCACACATCATAAAGAAGTTTCAAAGAATGCTTCTGTCTAGGTTTTATGTGAAGATATTTCCTTTTCCACCATAGGCCTCAAAGTGCTCCAAATGAACACTTGCAGATTCTACAAAAAGAGTGTTTCAAAACTGCTCTTTCAAAAGAAGTGTTCAACTCTGTGAGTTGGATTCATACTACACAAAGCAGTTTCACAGAACGCTTCTTTTTAATTTTTATGGGAAGAAATTCCCGTTTCCAACGAAGGCCTGAAAGGGCTCCAAGTATCCACTTGCAGATGCTGCAAAAACAGAGTTTCAAAACTGCTCTATTAAAAGGAAGGCTTCTCTCCCCGAGTTGAATGCACACATCATAAAGAGGTTTCTGAGAATGCTTCTGCCTGGTTTATAAGTGAAGATATTTCCTTTTCCACAATAGGCCTCAAAGTGCTCCAAATGAACACTTGCAGATTCTACAAAAAGAGTGTTTCAAAACTGCTCTTTCAAAAGAAGTGTTCAACTCTGTGAGTTGGATTCATACTACACAAAGCAGTTTCACAGAACGCTTCTTTTTAATTTTTATGGGAAGAAATTCCCGTTTCCAACGAAGGCCTGAAAGGGCTCCAAATATCCACTTGCAGATGCTGCAAAAAGACTCTTTCCAAACTGCTCCATGAAAAGGAAGGTTCACCTCTGTGAGTTGAATGCACACATCATAAAGAAGTTTCAAAGAATGCTTCTGTCTAGGTTTTATGTGAAGATATTTCCTTTTCCACCATAGGCCTCAAAGTGCTCCAAATGAACACTTGCAGATTCTACAAAAAGAGTGTTTCAAAACTGCTCTTTCAAAAGAAGTGTTCAACTCTGTGAGTTGGATTCATACTACACAAAGCAGTTTCACAGAACGCTTCTGTTTAGTTTTTATGGGAAGATATCCCCGTTTCCAACGAAGGCCTGAAAGGGCTCCAAACATCCACTTGCAGATTCTGCAAAAAAAGAGTATCAAAACTGCTCTATCAAAAGGAAGGCTTATCTCTCTGAGTTAAATGCACACATCATAAAGAGGTTTCTGAGAATGCTTCTGCCTGGTTCATATGTGAAGATATTTCCTTTTTCACCATAGGCCTCGAAGCGCTCCAAATGAACACTTGCAAATTCTACAAAAAGAGTTTTTCATAACTGCTCTAGCAAAGGAAAGGTTCAACTATGTGAATTAAACACACACATCACAAAGCAGTTTGTGAGAATGCTCCTGTCCAGTTTCTATGGGAAGATATTCCCGTTTCTAACAAAGGCCTGAAAGAGCTCCAAATATCCACTTGCAGATGCTGCAAAAAGACTCTTTCCAAACCTCTCCATGAAAAGGAAGGTTGAACTCTGTGAGTTGAATGCATACATCATAAAGAAGTTTCAAAGAATGCTTCTGTCTAGGTTTTATGTGAAGATATTTCCTTTTCCACCATAGACCTCAAAGCGCTCCAAATGAAAACTTGCAGATTCTACAAAAAGAGTGTTTCAAAACTGCTCTTTCAAAAGAAGTGTTCAACTCTGTGAGTTGGATTCATACTACACAAAGCAGTTTCACAGAACGCTTCTGTTTAGTTTTTATGGGAAGATATTCCCGTTTCCAACGAAGGCCTGAAAGGGCTCCAAATATCCACTTGCAGATGCTGCAATAACAGAGTTTCAAAACTGCTCTCTCAAAAGGAATGCTTCTCTCTCCAAGTTGAATGCAGACATCATAAAGGGGTTTCTGAGAATGCTTCTGCCTGGTTGATATGTGAAGATATTTCAACTTCCACCATAGGCCTCAAATCGCTCCAAATGAACACTTGCAAATTCTACAAAAAGAGTGTTTCATAACTGCTCTAGCAAAGGAAATGTTCAACTATGTGAGTTAAACACACACATCACAAAGCAGTTTTTGAGAATGCTTCTGTCCAGTTTTTATGGGAAGATATTCCCGTTTCTAACAAAGGCCTGAAAGAGCTCCAAATATCCACTTGCAGATGCTGCAAAAAGACTCTTTCCAAACCGCTCCATGAAAAGGAAGGTTCAACTCTGTGAGTTGAATGCACACATCATAAAGAAGTTTCAAAGAATGCTTCTGTCTAGGTTTTATGTGAAGATATTTCCTTTTCCACCATGGGCCCCAAAGTGCTCCAAATGAACACTTGCAGATTCTACAAAAAGAGTGTTTCAAAACTGCTCTTTCAAAAGAAGTGTTCAACTCTGTGAGTTGGATTCATACTACACGAAGCAGTTTCACAGAACGCTTCTGTTTAGTTTTTATGGGAAGATATTCCCGTTTCCAACGAAGGCCTGAAAGGGCTCCAAATATCCACTTGCAGATGGTGCAAAAAGACTCTTTCCAAACTGCTCCATGAAAAGGAAGGTTCAACTCTGTGAGTTGAATGCACACATCATAAAGAAGTTTCAAAGAATGCTTCTGTCTAGGTTTTATGTGAAGATATTTCCTTTTCCACCATAGGCCTCAAAGTGCTCCAAATGAACACTTGCAGATTCTACAAAAAGAGTGTTTCAAAACTGCTCTTTCAAAGAAGTGTTCAACTCTGTGAGTTGGATTCATACTACACAAAGCAGTTTCACAGAACGCTTCTGTTTAGTTTTTATGGGAAGATATTCCCGTTTCCAACGAAGGCCAGAAAGGGCTCCAAATATCCACTTGCAGATGCTGCAAAAACAGAGTTTCAAAACTGCTCTATCAAAAGGAAGGCTTCTCTATCCGAGTTGAATGCACACATCATAAAGAGGTTTCTGAGAATGCTTCTGCCTGGTTTATAAGTGAAGATATTTCCTTTTCCACAATAGGCCTCAATGTGCTCCAAATGAACACTTGCAGATTCTACAAAAAGAGTGTTTCAAAACTGCTCTTTCAAAAGAAGTGTTCAACTCTGTGAGTTGGATTCATACTACACAAAGCAGTTTCACAGAACGCTTCTGTTTAGTTTTTATGGGAATATATTCCCGTTTCCAACGAAGGCCTGAAAGGGCTCCAAATATCCACTTGCAGATGCTGCAAAAAGCCTCTTTCCAAACTGCTCCATGAAAAGGAAGGTTCAACTCTATGAGTTGAATGCACACATCATAAAGAATTTTCAAAGAATGCTTCTGTCTAGGTTTTATGTGAAGATATTTCCTTTTCCACCATAGGCCTCAAAGTGCTCCAAATGAACACTTGCAGATTCTACAAAAAGAGTGTTTCAAAACTGCTCTTTCAAAAGAAGTGTTCAACTCTGTGAGTTGGATTCATACTACACAAAGCAGTTTCACAGAACGCTTCTGTTTAGTTTTTATGGGAAGAAATTCCCGTTTCCAACGAAGGCCTGTAAGGGCTCCAAATATCCACTTGCAGATGCTGCAAAAAGACTCTTTCCAAACTGCTCCATGAAAAGGAAGGTTCAACTCTGTGTGTTGAATGCACACATCATAAAGAGGTTTCTGAGAATGCTTCTGCCTGGTTGATATGTGAAGATATTTCAACTTCCACCATAGGCCTCAAATCGCTCAAAATGAACACTTGCAAATTCTACAAAAAGAGTGTTTCATAACTGCTCTAGCAAAGGAAAGGTTCAACTATGTGAGTTAAACACACACATCACAAAGCAGTTTTTGAGAATGCTTCTGTCCAGTTTTTATGGGAAGATATTCCCGTTTCTAACAAAGGCCTGAAAGAGCTCCAAATATCCACTTGCAGATGCTGCAAAAAGACTCTTTCCAAACCGCTCCATGAAAAGGAAGGTTCAACTCTGTGAGTTGAATGCACACATCATAAAGAAGTTTCAAAGAATGCTTCTGTCTAGGTTTTATGTGAAGATATTTCCTTTTCCACCATAGGCCTCAAAGTGCTCCAAATGAACACTTGCAGATTCTACAAAAAGAGTGTTTCAAAACTGCTCTTTCAAAAGAAGTGTTCAACTCTGTGAGTTGGATTCATACTACACAAAGCAGTTTCACAGAACGCTTCTGTGTAGTTTTTATGGGAAGATATTCCCGTTTCCAACGAAGGCCTGAAAGGGCTCCAAATATCCACTTGCAGATGCTGCAAAAAGACTCTTTCCAAACTGCTCCATGAAAAGGAAGGTGCAACTCTGTGAGTTTAATGCACCCATCATAAAGAAGTTTCAAAGAATGCTTCTGTCTAGGTTTTATGTGAAGATATTTCCTTTTCCACCATAGGCCTCAAAGTGCTCCAAATGAACACTTGCAGATTCTACAAAAAGAGTGTTTCAAAACTGCTCTTTCAAAAGAAGTGTTCAACTCTGTGAGTTGGATTCATACTACACAAAGCAGTTTCACAGAACGCTTCTGTTTAGCTTTTATGGGAAGATATTCCCGTTTCCAACGAAGGCCCGAAAGGGCTCCAAATATCCACTTGCAGATGCTGCAAAAAGACTCTTTCCAAACTGCTCCATGAAAAGGAAGGTTCAACTCTGTGAGGTGAATGCACACATCATAAAGAAGTTTCAAAGAATGCTTCTGTCTAGGTTTTATGTGAAGATATTTCCTTTTCCACCATAGGCCTCAAAGTGCTCCAAATGAACACTTGCAGATTCTACAAAAAGAGTGTTTCAAAACTGCTCTTTCAAAAGAAGTGTTCAACTCTGTGAGTTGGATTCATACTACACAAAGCAGTTTCACAGAACGCTTCTGTTTAGTTTTTATGGGAAGATATTCCCGTTTCCAACGAAGGCCTGAAAGGGCTCCAAATATCCACTTGCAGATGCTGCAAAAACAGAGTTTCAAAACTGCTCTATCAAAAGGAAGGCTTCTCTCCCCGAGTTGAATGCACACATCATAAAGAGGTTTCTGAGAATGCTTCTGCCTGGTTTATAAGTGAAGATATTTCCTTTTCCACAATAGGCCTCAATGTGCTCCAAATGAACACTTGCAGATTCTACAAAAAGAGTGTTTCAAAACTGCTCTTTCAAAAGAAGTGTTCAACTCTGTGAGTTGGATTCATACTACACAAAGCAGTTTCACAGAACACTTCTGTTTAGTTTTTATGGGAAGATATTCCCGTTTCCAACGAAGGCCTGAAAGGCTCCAAATATCCACTTGCAGATGCTGCAAAAAGACTCTTTCCACACTGCTCCTTGAAAAGGAAGGTTCAACTCTGTGAGGTGAAGGCACACATCATAAAGAAGTTTCAAAGAATTCTTCTGTCTAGGTTTTATGTGAAGATATTTCCTTTTCCACCGTAGGCCTCAAAGCGCTCCAAATGAACACTTGCAGATTCTACAAAAAGAGTGTTTCAAAACTGCTCTTTCAAAAGAAGTGTTCAACTCTGTGAGTTGGATTCATACTACACAAAGCAGTTTCACAGAACGCTTCTGTTTAGTTTTTATGGGAAGATATTCCCGTTTCCAACGAAGGCCTGAAAGGGCTCCAAATATCCACTTGCAGATTCTGCAAAAACAGAGTTTCAAAACTGCTCTATCAAAAGGAAGGCTTATCTCTCTGAGTTGAATGCACACATCATAAAGTGGTTTCTGAGAATGCTTCTGCCTGGTTGATATGTGAAGATATTTCAACTTCCACCATAGGCCTCAAATCGCTCCAAATGAACACTTGCAAATTCTACAAAAAGAGTGTTTCATAACTGCTCTAGCAAAGGAAAGGTTCAACTATGTGAGTTAAACACACACATCACAAAGTAGTTTTTGAGAATGCTTCTGTCCAGTTTTTATGGGAGGATATTCCCGTTTCTAACAAAGGCCTGAAAGAGCTCCAAATATCCACTTGCAGATGCTGCAAAAAGACTCTTTCCAAACCGCTCCATGAAAAGGAAGGTTCAACTCTGTGAGTTGAATGCACACATCATAAAGAAGTTTCAAAGAATGCTTCTGTCCAGGTTTTATGTGAAGATATTTCCTTTTCCAGCATAGGCCTTAAAGCGCTCCAAATGAACACTTGCAGATTCTACAAAAAGAGTGTTTCAAAACTACTCTTTCAAAAGAAGT
Source organism: Pongo abelii (assembly GCF_028885655.2). NCBI lineage: Eukaryota > Metazoa > Chordata > Mammalia > Primates > Hominidae > Pongo > Pongo abelii. Next base: position 31,808,790 of record NC_072005.2, on the reverse strand, counting down.
GTTCAACTCTGTGAGTTGGATTCATACTACACAAAGCAGTTTCACAGAACGCTTCTGTTTAGTTTTTATGGGAAGATATTCCCGTTTCCAAAGAAGGCCTGAAAGGGCTCCAAATATCCACTTGCAGATTCTGCAAAAAGACTCTTTCCAAACTGATCCATGAAAAGGAAGGTTCAACTCTGTGAGTTGAATGCACACATCATAAAGAAGTTTCAAAGAATGCTTCTGTCTAGGTTTTATGTGAAGATATTTCCTTTTCCACCATAGGCCTCAAAGTGCTCCAAATGAACACTTGCAGATTCTACAAAAAGAGTGTTTCAAAACTGCTCTTTCAAAAGAAGTGTTCAATTCTGTGAGTTGGATTCATACTACACAAAGCAGTTTCACAGAACGCTTCTGTTTAGTTTTTATGGGAAGATATTCCCGTTTCCAACGAAGGCCTGAAAGGGCTCCAAATATCCACTTGCAGATGCTGCAAAAACAGAGTTTCAAACCTGCTCTATCAAAAGGAAGGCTTCTCTCCCCGAGTTGAATGCACACATCATAAAGAGGTTTCTGAGAATGCTTCTGCCTGGTTCATATGTGAAGATATTTCCTTTTTCACCATAGGCCTCAAAGCGCTCCAAATGAACACTTGCAAATTCTACAAAAAGAGTGTTTCATAACTGCTCTAGCAAAGGAAAGGTTCAACTATGTGAGTTAAACACACACATCACAAAGCAGTTTGTGAGAATGCTCCTGTCCAGTTTCTATGTGAAGATATTCCCGTTTCTAACAAAGGCCTGTAAGAGCTCCAAATATCCACTTGCAGATGCTGCAAAAAGACTCTTTCCAAACCTCTCTATGAAAAGGAAGGTTGAACTCTGTGAGTTGAATGCACACATCATAAAGAAGTTTCAAAGAATGCTTCTGTCTAGGTTTCATGTGAAGATATTTCCTTTCCCACCATAGACCTCAAAGCGCTCCAAATGAAAACTTGCAGATTCTACAAAAAGAGTGTTTCAAAACTGCTCTTTCAAAAGAAGTGTTCAACTCTGTGAGTTGGATTCATACTACACAAAGCAGTTTCACAGAACGCTTCTGTTTAGTTTTTATGGGAATATATTCCCGTTTCCAACGAAGGCCTGAAAGGGCTCCAAATATCCACTTGCAGATGCTGCAAAAAGACTCTTTCCAAACTGCTCCATGAAAAGGAAGGTTCAACTCTATGAGTTGAATGCACACATCATAAAGAATTTTCAAAGAATGCTTCTGTCTAGGTTTTATGTGAAGATATTTCCTTTTCCACCATAGGCCTCAAAGTGCTCCAAATGAACACTTGCAGATTCTACAAAAAGAGTGTTTCAAAACTGCTCTTTCAAAGAAGTGTTCAACTCTGTGAGTTGGATTCATACTACACAAAGCAGTTTCACAGAACGCTTCTGTTTAGTTTTTATGGGAAGATATTCCCGTTTCCAACGAAGGCCAGAAAGGGCTCCAAATATCCACTTGCAGATGCTGCAAAAACAGAGTTTCAAAACTGCTCTATCAAAAGGAAGGCTTCTCTATCCGAGTTGAATGCACACATCATAAAGAGGTTTCTGAGAATGCTTCTGCCTGGTTTATAAGTGAAGATATTTCCTTTTCCACAATAGGCCTCAATGTGCTCCAAATGAACACTTGCAGATTCTACAAAAAGAGTGTTTCAAAACTGCTCTTTCAAAAGAAGTGTTCAACTCTGTGAGTTGGATTCATACTACACAAAGCAGTTTCACAGAACGCTTCTGTTTAGTTTTTATGGGAATATATTCCCGTTTCCAACGAAGGCCTGAAAGGGCTCCAAATATCCACTTGCAGATGCTGCAAAAAGCCTCTTTCCAAACTGCTCCATGAAAAGGAAGGTTCAACTCTATGAGTTGAATGCACACATCATAAAGAATTTTCAAAGAATGCTTCTGTCTAGGTTTTATGTGAAGATATTTCCTTTTCCACCATAGGCCTCAAAGTGCTCCAAATGAACACTTGCAGATTCTACAAAAAGAGTGTTTCAAAACTGCTCTTTCAAAAGAAGTGTTCAACTCTGTGAGTTGGATTCATACTACACAAAGCAGTTTCACAGAACGCTTCTGTTTAGTTTTTATGGGAAGAAATTCCCGTTTCCAACGAAGGCCTGTAAGGGCTCCAAATATCCACTTGCAGATGCTGCAAAAAGACTCTTTCCAAACTGCTCCATGAAAAGGAAGGTTCAACTCTGTGTGTTGAATGCACACATCATAAAGAGGTTTCTGAGAATGCTTATGCCTGGTTGATATGTGAAGATATTTCAACTTCCACCATAGGCCTCAAATCGCTCAAAATGAACACTTGCAAATTCTACAAAAAGAGTGTTTCATAACTGCTCTAGCAAAGGAAAGGTTCAACTATGTGAGTTAAACACACACATCACAAAGCAGTTTTTGAGAATGCTTCTGTCCAGTTTTTATGGGAAGATATTCCCGTTTCTAACAAAGGCCTGAAAGAGCTCCAAATATCCACTTGCAGATGCTGCAAAAAGACTCTTTCCAAACCGCTCCATGAAAAGGAAGGTTCAACTCTGTGAGTTGAATGCACACATCATAAAGAAGTTTCAAAGAATGCTTCTGTCTAGGTTTTATGTGAAGATATTTCCTTTTCCACCATAGGCCTCAAAGTGCTCCAAATGAACACTTGCAGATTCTACAAAAAGAGTGTTTCAAAACTGCTCTTTCAAAAGAAGTGTTCAACTCTGTGAGTTGGATTCATACTACACAAAGCAGTTTCACAGAACGCTTCTGTGTAGTTTTTATGGGAAGATATTCCCGTTTCCAACGAAGGCCTGAAAGGGCTCCAAATATCCACTTGCAGATGCTGCAAAAAGACTCTTTCCAAACTGCTCCATGAAAAGGAAGGTGCAACTCTGTGAGTTTAATGCACCCATCATAAAGAAGTTTCAAAGAATGCTTCTGTCTAGGTTTTATGTGAAGATATTTCCTTTTCCACCATAGGCCTCAAAGTGCTCCAAATGAACACTTGCAGATTCTACAAAAAGAGTGTTTCAAAACTGCTCTTTCAAAAGAAGTGTTCAACTCTGTGAGTTGGATTCATACTACACAAAGCAGTTTCACAGAACGCTTCTGTTTAGCTTTTATGGGAAGATATTCCCGTTTCCAACGAAGGCCCGAAAGGGCTCCAAATATCCACTTGCAGATGCTGCAAAAAGACTCTTTCCAAACTGCTCCATGAAAAGGAAGGTTCAACTCTGTGAGGTGAATGCACACATCATAAAGAAGTTTCAAAGAATGCTTCTGTCTAGGTTTTATGTGAAGATATTTCCTTTTCCACCATAGGCCTCAAAGTGCTCCAAATGAACACTTGCAGATTCTACAAAAAGAGTGTTTCAAAACTGCTCTTTCAAAAGAAGTGTTCAACTCTGTGAGTTGGATTCATACTACACAAAGCAGTTTCACAGAACGCTTCTGTTTAGTTTTTATGGGAAGATATTCCCGTTTCCAACGAAGGCCTGAAAGGGCTCCAAATATCCACTTGCAGATGCTGCAAAAACAGAGTTTCAAAACTGCTCTATCAAAAGGAAGGCTTCTCTCCCCGAGTTGAATGCACACATCATAAAGAGGTTTCTGAGAATGCTTCTGCCTGGTTTATAAGTGAAGATATTTCCTTTTCCACAATAGGCCTCAATGTGCTCCAAATGAACACTTGCAGATTCTACAAAAAGAGTGTTTCAAAACTGCTCTTTCAAAAGAAGTGTTCAACTCTGTGAGTTGGATTCATACTACACAAAGCAGTTTCACAGAACACTTCTGTTTAGTTTTTATGGGAAGATATTCCCGTTTCCAACGAAGGCCTGAAAGGCTCCAAATATCCACTTGCAGATGCTGCAAAAAGACTCTTTCCACACTGCTCCTTGAAAAGGAAGGTTCAACTCTGTGAGGTGAAGGCACACATCATAAAGAAGTTTCAAAGAATTCTTCTGTCTAGGTTTTATGTGAAGATATTTCCTTTTCCACCGTAGGCCTCAAAGCGCTCCAAATGAACACTTGCAGATTCTACAAAAAGAGTGTTTCAAAACTGCTCTTTCAAAAGAAGTGTTCAACTCTGTGAGTTGGATTCATACTACACAAAGCAGTTTCACAGAACGCTTCTGTTTAGTTTTTATGGGAAGATATTCCCGTTTCCAACGAAGGCCTGAAAGGGCTCCAAATATCCACTTGCAGATGCTGCAAAAAGACTCTTTCCAAACTGCTCCATGAAAAGGAAGGTTCAACTCTATGAGTTGAATGCACACATCATAAAGAATTTTCAAAGAATGCTTCTGTCTAGGTTTTATGTGAAGATATTTCCTTTTCCACCATAGGCCTCAAAGTGCTCCAAATGAACACTTGCAGATTCTACAAAAAGAGTGTTTCAAAACTGCTCTTTCAAAGAAGTGTTCAACTCTGTGAGTTGGATTCATACTACACAAAGCAGTTTCACAGAACGCTTCTGTTTAGTTTTTATGGGAAGATATTCCCGTTTCCAACGAAGGCCAGAAAGGGCTCCAAATATCCACTTGCAGATGCTGCAAAAACAGAGTTTCAAAACTGCTCTATCAAAAGGAAGGCTTCTCTATCCGAGTTGAATGCACACATCATAAAGAGGTTTCTGAGAATGCTTCTGCCTGGTTTATAAGTGAAGATATTTCCTTTTCCACAATAGGCCTCAATGTGCTCCAAATGAACACTTGCAGATTCTACAAAAAGAGTGTTTCAAAACTGCTCTTTCAAAAGAAGTGTTCAACTCTGTGAGTTGGATTCATACTACACAAAGCAGTTTCACAGAACGCTTCTGTTTAGTTTTTATGGGAATATATTCCCGTTTCCAACGAAGGCCTGAAAGGGCTCCAAATATCCACTTGCAGATGCTGCAAAAAGCCTCTTTCCAAACTGCTCCATGAAAAGGAAGGTTCAACTCTATGAGTTGAATGCACACATCATAAAGAATTTTCAAAGAATGCTTCTGTCTAGGTTTTATGTGAAGATATTTCCTTTTCCACCATAGGCCTCAAAGTGCTCCAAATGAACACTTGCAGATTCTACAAAAAGAGTGTTTCAAAACTCCTCTTTCAAAAGAAGTGTTCAACTCTGTGAGTTGGATTCATACTACACAAAGCAGTTTCACAGAACGCTTCTGTTTAGTTTTTATGGGAAGAAATTCCCGTTTCCAACGAAGGCCTGTAAGGGCTCCAAATATCCACTTGCAGATGCTGCAAAAAGACTCTTTCCAAACTGCTCCATGAAAAGGAAGGTTCAACTCTGTGTGTTGAATGCACACATCATAAAGAGGTTTCTGAGAATGCTTCTGCCTGGTTGATATGTGAAGATATTTCAACTTCCACCATAGGCCTCAAATCGCTCAAAATGAACACTTGCAAATTCTACAAAAAGAGTGTTTCATAACTGCTCTAGCAAAGGAAAGGTTCAACTATGTGAGTTAAACACACACATCACAAAGCAGTTTTTGAGAATGCTTCTGTCCAGTTTTTATGGGAAGATATTCCCGTTTCTAACAAAGGCCTGAAAGAGCTCCAAATATCCACTTGCAGATGCTGCAAAAAGACTCTTTCCAAACCGCTCCATGAAAAGGAAGGTTCAACTCTGTGAGTTGAATGCACACATCATAAAGAAGTTTCAAAGAATGCTTCTGTCTAGGTTTTATGTGAAGATATTTCCTTTTCCACCATAGGCCTCAAAGTGCTCCAAATGAACACTTGCAGATTCTACAAAAAGAGTGTTTCAAAACTGCTCTTTCAAAAGAAGTGTTCAACTCTGTGAGTTGGATTCATACTACACAAAGCAGTTTCACAGAACGCTTCTGTGTAGTTTTTATGGGAAGATATCCCCGTTTCCAACGAAGGCCTGAAAGGGCTCCAAATATCCACTTGCAGATGCTGCAAAAAGACTCTTTCCAAACTGCTCCATGAAAAGGAAGGTGCAACTCTGTGAGTTTAATGCACCCATCATAAAGAAGTTTCAAAGAATGCTTCTGTCTAGGTTTTATGTGAAGATATTTCCTTTTCCACCATAGGCCTCAAAGTGCTCCAAATGAACACTTGCAGATTCTACAAAAAGAGTGTTTCAAAACTGCTCTTTCAAAAGAAGTGTTCAACTCTGTGAGTTGGATTCATACTACACAAAGCAGTTTCACAGAACGCTTCTGTTTAGCTTTTATGGGAAGATATTCCCGTTTCCAACGAAGGCCCGAAAGGGCTCCAAATATCCACTTGCAGATGCTGCAAAAAGACTCTTTCCAAACTGCTCCATGAAAAGGAAGGTTCAACTCTGTGAGGTGAATGCACACATCATAAAGAAGTTTCAAAGAATGCTTCTGTCTAGGTTTTATGTGAAGATATTTCCTTTTCCACCATAGGCCTCAAAGTGCTCCAAATGAACACTTGCAGATTCTACAAAAAGAGTGTTTCAAAACTGCTCTTTCAAAAGAAGTGTTCAACTCTGTGAGTTGGATTCATACTACACAAAGCAGTTTCACAGAACGCTTCTGTTTAGTTTTTATGGGAAGATATTCCCGTTTCCAACGAAGGCCTGAAAGGGCTCCAAATATCCACTTGCAGATGCTGCAAAAACAGAGTTTCAAAACTGCTCTATCAAAAGGAAGGCTTCTCTCCCCGAGTTGAATGCACACATCATAAAGAGGTTTCTGAGAATGCTTCTGCCTGGTTTATAAGTGAAGATATTTCCTTTTCCACAATAGGCCTCAATGTGCTCCAAATGAACACTTGCAGATTCTACAAAAAGAGTGTTTCAAAACTGCTCTTTCAAAAGAAGTGTTCAACTCTGTGAGTTGGATTCATACTACACAAAGCAGTTTCACAGAACACTTCTGTTTAGTTTTTATGGGAAGATATTCCCGTTTCCAACGAAGGCCTGAAAGGCTCCAAATATCCACTTGCAGATGCTGCAAAAAGACTCTTTCCACACTGCTCCTTGAAAAGGAAGGTTCAACTCTGTGAGGTGAAGGCACACATCATAAAGAAGTTTCAAAGAATTCTTCTGTCTAGGTTTTATGTGAAGATATTTCCTTTTCCACCGTAGGCCTCAAAGCGCTCCAAATGAACACTTGCAGATTCTACAAAAAGAGTGTTTCAAAACTGCTCTTTCAAAAGAAGTGTTCAACTCTGTGAGTTGGATTCATACTACACAAAGCAGTTTCACAGAACGCTTCTGTTTAGTTTTTATGGGAAGATATTCCCGTTTCCAACGAAGGCCTGAAAGGGCTCCAAATATCCACTTGCAGATTCTGCAAAAACAGAGTTTCAAAACTGCTCTATCAAAAGGAAGGCTTATCTCTCTGAGTTGAATGCACACATCATAAAGTGGTTTCTGAGAATGCTTCTGCCTGGTTGATATGTGAAGATATTTCAACTTCCACCATAGGCCTCAAATCGCTCCAAATGAACACTTGCAAATTCTACAAAAAGAGTGTTTCATAACTGCTCTAGCAAAGGAAAGGTTCAACTATGTGAGTTAAACACACACATCACAAAGTAGTTTTTGAGAATGCTTCTGTCCAGTTTTTATGGGAGGATATTCCCGTTTCTAACAAAGGCCTGAAAGAGCTCCAAATATCCACTTGCAGATGCTGCAAAAAGACTCTTTCCAAACCGCTCCATGAAAAGGAAGGTTCAACTCTGTGAGTTGAATGCACACATCATAAAGAAGTTTCAAAGAATGCTTCTGTCCAGGTTTTATGTGAAGATATTTCCTTTTCCAGCATAGGCCTTAAAGCGCTCCAAATGAACACTTGCAGATTCTACAAAAAGAGTGTTTCAAAACTACTCTTTCAAAAGAAGTGTTCAACTCTGTGAGTTGGATTCATACTACACAAAGCAGTTTCACAGAACGCTTCTGTTTAGTTTTTATGGGAAGATATTCCCGTTTCCAAAGAAGGCCTGAAAGGGCTCCAAATATCCACTTGCAGATTCTGCAAAAAGACTCTTTCCAAACTGATCCATGAAAAGGAAGGTTCAACTCTGTGAGTTGAATGCACACATCATAAAGAAGTTTCAAAGAATGCTTCTGTCTAGGTTTTATGTGAAGATATTTCCTTTTCCACCATAGGCCTCAAAGTGCTCCAAATGAACACTTGCAGATTCTACAAAAAGAGTGTTTCAAAACTGCTCTTTCAAAAGAAGTGTTCAATTCTGTGAGTTGGATTCATACTACACAAAGCAGTTTCACAGAACGCTTCTGTTTAGTTTTTATGGGAAGATATTCCCGTTTCCAACGAAGGCCTGAAAGGGCTCCAAATATCCACTTGCAGATGCTGCAAAAACAGAGTTTCAAACCTGCTCTATCAAAAGGAAGGCTTCTCTCCCCGAGTTGAATGCACACATCATAAAGAGGTTTCTGAGAATGCTTCTGCCTGGTTCATATGTGAAGATATTTCCTTTTTCACCATAGGCCTCAAAGCGCTCCAAATGAACACTTGCAAATTCTACAAAAAGAGTGTTTCATAACTGCTCTAGCAAAGGAAAGGTTCAACTATGTGAGTTAAACACACACATCACAAAGCAGTTTGTGAGAATGCTCCTGTCCAGTTTCTATGTGAAGATATTCCCGTTTCTAACAAAGGCCTGTAAGAGCTCCAAATATCCACTTGCAGATGCTGCAAAAAGACTCTTTCCAAACCTCTCTATGAAAAGGAAGGTTGAACTCTGTGAGTTGAATGCACACATCATAAAGAAGTTTCAAAGAATGCTTCTGTCTAGGTTTCATGTGAAGATATTTCCTTTCCCACCATAGACCTCAAAGCGCTCCAAATGAAAACTTGCAGATTCTACAAAAAGAGTGTTTCAAAACTGCTCTTTCAAAAGAAGTGTTCAACTCTGTGAGTTGGATTCATACTACACAAAGCAGTTTCACAGAACGCTTCTGTTTAGTTTTTATGGGAATATATTCCCGTTTCCAACGAAGGCCTGAAAGGGCTCCAAATATCCACTTGCAGATGCTGCAAAAAGACTCTTTCCAAACTGCTCCATGAAAAGGAAGGTTCAACTCTATGAGTTGAATGCACACATCATAAAGAATTTTCAAAGAATGCTTCTGCCTAGGTTTTATGTGAAGATATTTCCTTTTCCACCATAGGCCTCAAAGTGCTCCAAATGAACACTTGCAGATTCTACAAAAAGAGTGTTTCAAAACTGCTCTTTCAAAGAAGTGTTCAACTCTGTGAGTTGGATTCATACTACACAAAGCAGTTTCACAGAACGCTTCTGTTTAGTTTTTATGGGAAGATATTCCCGTTTCCAACGAAGGCCAGAAAGGGCTCCAAATATCCACTTGCAGATGCTGCAAAAACAGAGTTTCAAAACTGCTCTATCAAAAGGAAGGCTTCTCTATCCGAGTTGAATGCACACATCATAAAGAGGTTTCTGAGAATGCTTCTGCCTGGTTTATAAGTGAAGATATTTCCTTTTCCACAATAGGCCTCAATGTGCTCCAAATGAACACTTGCAGATTCTACAAAAAGAGTGTTTCAAAACTGCTCTTTCAAAAGAAGTGTTCAACTCTGTGAGTTGGATTCATACTACACAAAGCAGTTTCACAGAACGCTTCTGTTTAGTTTTTATGGGAATATATTCCCGTTTCCAACGAAGGCCTGAAAGGGCTCCAAATATCCACTTGCAGATGCTGCAAAAAGCCTCTTTCCAAACTGCTCCATGAAAAGGAAGGTTCAACTCTATGAGTTGAATGCACACATCATAAAGAATTTTCAAAGAATGCTTCTGTCTAGGTTTTATGTGAAGATATTTCCTTTTCCACCATAGGCCTCAAAGTGCTCCAAATGAACACTTGCAGATTCTACAAAAAGAGTGTTTCAAAACTGCTCTTTCAAAAGAAGTGTTCAACTCTGTGAGTTGGATTCATACTACACAAAGCAGTTTCACAGAACGCTTCTGTTTAGTTTTTATGGGAAGAAATTCCCGTTTCCAACGAAGGCCTGTAAGGGCTCCAAATATCCACTTGCAGATGCTGCAAAAAGACTCTTTCCAAACTGCTCCATGAAAAGGAAGGTTCAACTCTGTGTGTTGAATGCACACATCATAAAGAGGTTTCTGAGAATGCTTCTGCCTGGTTGATATGTGAAGATATTTCAACTTCCACCATAGGCCTCAAATCGCTCAAAATGAACACTTGCAAATTCTACAAAAAGAGTGTTTCATAACTGCTCTAGCAAAGGAAAGGTTCAACTATGTGAGTTAAACACACACATCACAAAGCAGTTTTTGAGAATGCTTCTGTCCAGTTTTTATGGGAAGATATTCCCGTTTCTAACAAAGGCCTGAAAGAGCTCCAAATATCCACTTGCAGATGCTGCAAAAAGACTCTTTCCAAACCGCTCCATGAAAAGGAAGGTTCAACTCTGTGAGTTGAATGCACACATCATAAAGAAGTTTCAAAGAATGCTTCTGTCTAGGTTTTATGTGAAGATATTTCCTTTTCCACCATAGGCCTCAAAGTGCTCCAAATGAACACTTGCAGATTCTACAAAAAGAGTGTTTCAAAACTGCTCTTTCAAAAGAAGTGTTCAACTCTGTGAGTTGGATTCATACTACACAAAGCAGTTTCACAGAACGCTTCTGTGTAGTTTTTATGGGAAGATATTCCCGTTTCCAACGAAGGCCTGAAAGGGCTCCAAATATCCACTTGCAGATGCTGCAAAAAGACTCTTTCCAAACTGCTCCATGAAAAGGAAGGTGCAACTCTGTGAGTTTAATGCACCCATCATAAAGAAGTTTCAAAGAATGCTTCTGTCTAGGTTTTATGTGAAGATATTTCCTTTTCCACCATAGGCCTCAAAGTGCTCCAAATGAACACTTGCAGATTCTACAAAAAGAGTGTTTCAAAACTGCTCTTTCAAAAGAAGTGTTCAACTCTGTGAGTTGGATTCATACTACACAAAGCAGTTTCACAGAACGCTTCTGTTTAGCTTTTATGGGAAGATATTCCCGTTTCCAACGAAGGCCCGAAAGGGCTCCAAATATCCACTTGCAGATGCTGCAAAAAGACTCTTTCCAAACTGCTCCATGAAAAGGAAGGTTCAACTCTGTGAGGTGAATGCACACATCATAAAGAAGTTTCAAAGAATGCTTCTGTCTAGGTTTTATGTGAAGATATTTCCTTTTCCACCATAGGCCTCAAAGTGCTCCAAATGAACACTTGCAGATTCTACAAAAAGAGTGTTTCAAAACTGCTCTTTCAAAAGAAGTGTTCAACTCTGTGAGTTGGATTCATACTACACAAAGCAGTTTCACAGAACGCTTCTGTTTAGTTTTTATGGGAAGATATTCCCGTTTCCAACGAAGGCCTGAAAGGGCTCCAAATATCCACTTGCAGATGCTGCAAAAACAGAGTTTCAAAACTGCTCTATCAAAAGGAAGGCTTCTCTCCCCGAGTTGAATGCACACATCATAAAGAGGTTTCTGAGAATGCTTCTGCCTGGTTTATAAGTGAAGATATTTCCTTTTCCACAATAGGCCTCAATGTGCTCCAAATGAACACTTGCAGATTCTACAAAAAGAGTGTTTCAAAACTGCTCTTTCAAAAGAAGTGTTCAACTCTGTGAGTTGGATTCATACTACACAAAGCAGTTTCACAGAACACTTCTGTTTAGTTTTTATGGGAAGATATTCCCGTTTCCAACGAAGGCCTGAAAGGCTCCAAATATCCACTTGCAGATGCTGCAAAAAGACTCTTTCCACACTGCTCCTTGAAAAGGAAGGTTCAACTCTGTGAGGTGAAGGCACACATCATAAAGAAGTTTCAAAGAATTCTTCTGTCTAGGTTTTATGTGAAGATATTTCCTTTTCCACCGTAGGCCTCAAAGCGCTCCAAATGAACACTTGCAGATTCTACAAAAAGAGTGTTTCAAAACTGCTCTTTCAAAAGAAGTGTTCAACTCTGTGAGTTGGATTCATACTACACAAAGCAGTTTCACAGAACGCTTCTGTTTAGTTTTTATGGGAAGATATTCCCGTTTCCAACGAAGGCCTGAAAGGGCTCCAAATATCCACTTGCAGATTCTGCAAAAACAGAGTTTCAAAACTGCTCTATCAAAAGGAAGGCTTATCTCTCTGAGTTGAATGCACACATCATAAAGTGGTTTCTGAGAATGCTTCTGCCTGGTTGATATGTGAAGATATTTCAACTTCCACCATAGGCCTCAAATCGCTCCAAATGAACACTTGCAAATTCTACAAAAAGAGTGTTTCATAACTGCTCTAGCAAAGGAAAGGTTCAACTATGTGAGTTAAACACACACATCACAAAGTAGTTTTTGAGAATGCTTCTGTCCAGTTTTTATGGGAGGATATTCCCGTTTCTAACAAAGGCCTGAAAGAGCTCCAAATATCCACTTGCAGATGCTGCAAAAAGACTCTTTCCAAACCGCTCCATGAAAAGGAAGGTTCAACTCTGTGAGTTGAATGCACACATCATAAAGAAGTTTCAAAGAATGCTTCTGTCCAGGTTTTATGTGAAGATATTTCCTTTTCCAGCATAGGCCTTAAAGCGCTCCAAATGAACACTTGCAGATTCTACAAAAAGAGTGTTTCAAAACTACTCTTTCAAAAGAAGTGTTCAACTCTGTGAGTTGGATTCATACTACACAAAGCAGTTTCACAGAACGCTTCTGTTTAGTTTTTATGGGAAGATATTCCCGTTTCCAAAGAAGGCCTGAAAGGGCTCCAAATATCCACTTGCAGATTCTGCAAAAAGACTCTTTCCAAACTGCTCCATGAAAAGGAAGGTTCAACTCTGTGAGTTGAATGCACACATCATAAAGAAGTTTCAAAGAATGCTTCTGTCTAGGTTTTATGTGAAGATATTTCCTTTTCCACCATAGGCCTCAAAGTGCTCCAAATGAACACTTGCAGATTCTACAAAAAGAGTGTTTCAAAACTGCTCTTTCAAAAGAAGTGTTCAATTCTGTGAGTTGGATTCATACTACACAAAGCAGTTTCACAGAACGCTTCTGTTTAGTTTTTATGGGAAGATATTCCCGTTTCCAACGAAGGCCTGAAAGGGCTCCAAATATCCACTTGCAGATGCTGCAAAAACAGAGTTTCAAACCTGCTCTATCAAAAGGAAGGCTTCTCTCCCCGAGTTGAATGCACACATCATAAAGAGGTTTCTGAGAATGCTTCTGCCTGGTTCATATGTGAAGATATTTCCTTTTTCACCATAGGCCTCAAAGCGCTCCAAATGAACACTTGCAAATTCTACAAAAAGAGTGTTTCATAACTGCTCTAGCAAAGGAAAGGTTCAACTATGTGAGTTAAACACACACATCACAAAGCAGTTTGTGAGAATGCTCCTGTCCAGTTTCTATGTGAAGATATTCCCGTTTCTAACAAAGGCCTGTAAGAGCTCCAAATATCCACTTGCAGATGCTGCAAAAAGACTCTTTCCAAACCTCTCTATGAAAAGGAAGGTTGAACTCTGTGAGTTGAATGCACACATCATAAAGAAGTTTCAAAGAATGCTTCTGTCTAGGTTTCATGTGAAGATATTTCCTTTCCCACCATAGACCTCAAAGCGCTCCAAATGAAAACTTGCAGATTCTACAAAAAGAGTGTTTCAAAACTGCTCTTTCAAAAGAAGTGTTCAACTCTGTGAGTTGGATTCATACTACACAAAGCAGTTTCACAGAACGCTTCTGTTTAGTTTTTATGGGAATATATTCCCGTTTCCAACGAAGGCCTGAAAGGGCTCCAAATATCCACTTGCAGATGCTGCAAAAAGACTCTTTCCAAACTGCTCCATGAAAAGGAAGGTTCAACTCTATGAGTTGAATGCACACATCATAAAGAATTTTCAAAGAATGCTTCTGCCTAGGTTTTATGTGAAGATATTTCCTTTTCCACCATAGGCCTCAAAGTGCTCCAAATGAACACTTGCAGATTCTACAAAAAGAGTGTTTCAAAACTGCTCTTTCAAAAGAAGTGTTCAACTCTGTGAGTTGGATTCATACTACACAAAGCAGTTTCACAGAACGCTTCTGTTTAATTTTTATGGGAAGAAATTCCCGTTTCCAACGAAGGCCTGAAAGGGCTCCAAATATCCACTTGCAGATGCTGCAAAAAGACTCTTTCCAAACTGCTCCATGAAAAGGAAGGTTCAACTCTGTGTGTTGAATGCACACATCATAAAGAAGTTTCAAAGAATGCTTCTGTCTAGGTTTTATGTGAAGATATTTCCTTTTCCACCATAGGCCTCAAAGTGCTCCAAATGAACACTTGCAGATTCTACAAAAAGAGTGTTTCAAACTGCTCTTTCAAAAGAAGTGTTCAACTCTGTGAGTTGGATTCATACTACACAAAGCAGTTTCACAGAACGCTTCTGTTTAGTTTTTATGGGAAAGTATTCCCGTTTCCAACGAAGGCCTGAAAGGGCTCCAAATATCCACTTGCAGATGCTGCAAAAAGACTCTTTCCAAACTGCTACATGAAAAGGAAGGTTCAACTCTGTGAGTTGAATGCACACATCATAAAGAAGTTTCAAAGAATGCTTCTGTCTAGGTTTTATGTGAAGATATTTCCTTTTCCACCATAGGCCTCAAAGTGCTCCAAATGAACACTTGCAGATTCTACAAAAAGAGTGTTTCAAAACTGCTCTTTCAAAAGAAGTGTTCAACTCTGTGAGTTGGATTCATACTACACAAAGCAGTTTCACAGAACGCTTCTGTTTAGTTTTTATGGGAAGATATTCCCGTTTCCAACGAAGGCCTGAAAGGGCTCCAAATATCCACTTGCAGATGCTGCAAAAACAGAGTTTCAAAACTGCTCTATCAAAAGGAAGGCTTCTCTCCCCGAGTTGAATGCACACATCATAAAGAGGTTTCTGAGAATGCTTCTGCCTGGTTTATAAGTGAAGATATTTCCTTTTCCACAATAGGCGTCAATGTGCTCCAAATGAATACTTGCAGATTCTACAAAAAGTGTGTTTCAAAACTGCTCTTTCAAAAGAAGTGTTCAACTCTGTGAGTTGGATTCATACTACACAAAGCAGTTTCACAGAACGCTTCTGTTTAGTTTTTATGGGAAGATATTCCCGTTTCCAACGAAGGCCTGAAAGGGCTCCAAATATCCACTTGCAGATGCTGCAAAAAGACTCTTTCCAAACTGCTCCGTGAAAAGGAAGGTTCAACTCTGTGAGGTGAAGGCACACATCATAAAGAAGTTTCAAAGAATGCTTCTGTCTAGGTTTTATGTGAAGATATTTCCTTTTCCACCGTAGGCCTCAAAGCGCTCCAAATGAACACTTGCAGATTCTACAAAAAGAGTGTTTCAAAACTGCTCTTTCTAAAGAAGTGTTCAACTCTGTGAGTTGGATTCATACTACACAAAGCAGTTTCACAGAACGCTTCTGTTTAGTTTTTATGGGAAGATATTCCCGTTTCCAACGAAGGCCTGAAAGGGCTCCAAATATCCACTTGCAGATGCTGCAAAAAGACTCTTTCCAAACTGCTCCATGAAATGGAAGGTTCAACTCTGTGAGTTGAATGCACACATCATAAAGAAGTTTCAAAGAATGCTTCTGTCTAGGTTTTATGTGAAGATATTTCCTTTTCCACCATAGGCCTCAAAGTGCTCCAAATGAACACTTGCAGATTCTACAAAAAGAGTGTTTCAAAACTGCTCTTTCAAAGAAGTGTTCAACTCTGTGAGTTGGATTCATACTACACAAAGCAGTTTCACAGAACGCTTCTGTTTAGTTTTTATGGGAAGATATTCCCGTTTCCAACGAAGTCCCGAAAGGGCTCCAAATATCCACTTGCAGATGCTGCAAAAAGACTCTTTCCAAACTGCTCCATGAAAAGGAAGGTTCAACTCTGTGAGTTGAATGAACACATCATAAAGAAGTTTCAAAGAATGCTTCTGTCTAGGTTTTATGTGAAGATATTTCCTTTTCCACCATAGGCATCAAAGTGCTCCAAATGAACACTTGCAGATTCTACAAAAAGAGTGTTTCAAAACTTCTCTTTCAAAAGAAGTGTTCAACTCTGTGAGTTGGATTCATACTACACAAAGCAGTTTCACAGAACGCTTCTGTTTAGTTTTTATGGGAAGATATTCCCGTTTCCAACGAAGGCCTGAAAGGGCTCCAAATATCCACTTGCAGATGCTGCAAAAACAGAGTTTCAAAACTGCTCTATCAAAAGGAAGGCTTCTCTCCCCGAGTTGAATGCACACATCATAAAGAGGTTTCTGAGAATGCTTCTGCCTGGTTTATAAGTGAAGATATTTCCTTTTCCACAATAGGCCTCAATGTGCTCCAAATGAACACTTGCAGATTCTACAAAAAGAGTGTTTCAAAACTGCTCTTTCAAAAGAAGTGTTCAACTCTGTGAGTTGGATTCATACTACACAAAGCAGTTTCACAGAACGCTTCTGTTTAGTTTTTATGGGAAGATATTCCCGTTTCCAACGAAGGCCTGAAAGGCTCCAAATATCCACTTGCAGATGCTGCAAAAAGACTCTTTCCAAACTGCTCCTTGAAAAGGAAGGTTCAACTCTGTGAGGTGAAGGCACACATCATAAAGAAGTTTCAAAGAATGCTTCTGTCTAGGTTTTATGTGAAGATATTTCCTTTTCCACCGTAGGCCTCAAAGCGCTCCAAATGAACACTTGCAGATTCTACAAAAAGAGTGTTTCAAAACTGCTCTTTCAAAAGAAGTGTTCAACTCTGTGAGTTGGATTCATACTACACAAAGCAGTTTCACAGAACGCTTCTGTTTAGTTTTTATGGGAAGATATTCCCGTTTCCAACGAAGGCCTGAAAGGGCTCCAAATATCCACTTGCAGATTCTGCAAAAACAGAGTTTCAAAACTGCTCTATCAAAAGGAAGGCTTATCTCTCTGAGTTGAATGCACACATCATAAAGTGGTTTCTGAGAATGCTTCTGCCTGGTTGATATGTGAAGATATTTCAACTTCCACCATAGGCCTCAAATCGCTCCAAATGAACACTTGCAAATTCTACAAAAAGAGTGTTTCATAACTGCTCTAGCAAAGGAAAGGTTCAACTATGTGAGTTAAACACACACATCACAAAGTAGTTTGTGAGAATGCTTCTGTCCAGTTTTTATGGGAAGATATTCCCGTTTCTAACAAAGGCCTGAAAGAGCTCCAAATATCCACTTGCAGATGCTGCAAAAAGACTCTTTCCAAACCGCTCCATGAAAAGGAAGGTTCAACTCTGTGAGTTGAATGCACACATCATAAAGAAGTTTCAAAGAATGCTTCTGTCTAGGTTTTATGTGAAGATATTTCCTTTTCCAGCATAGGCCTCAAAGCGCTCCAAATGAACACTTGCAGATTCTACAAAAAGAGTGTTTCAAAACTACTCTTTCAAAAGAAGTGTTCAACTCTGTGAGTTGGATTCATACTACACAAAGCAGTTTCACAGAACGCTTCTGTTTAGTTTTTATGGGAAAGTATTCCCGTTTCCAACGAAGGCCTGAAAGGGCTCCAAATATCCACTTGCAGATGCTGCAAAAAGACTCTTTCCAAACTGATCCATGAAAAGGAAGGTTCAACTCTGTGATTTGAATGCACACATCATAAAGATGTTTCAAAGAATGCTTCTGTCTAGGTTTTATGTGAAGATATTTCCTTTTCCACCATAGGCCTCAAAGTGCTCCAAATGAACACTTGCAGATTCTACAAAAAGAGTTTTTCAAAACTGCTCTTTCAAAAGAAGTGTTCAACTCTGTGAGTTGGATTCATACTACACAAAGCAGTTTCACAGAACGCTTCTGTTTAGTTTTTATGGGAAGATATTCCCGTTTCCAACGAAGTCCCGAAAGGGCTCCAAATATCCACTTGCAGATGCTGCAAAAAGACTCTTTCCAAACTGCTCCATGAAAAGGAAGGTTCAACTCTGTGAGTTGAATGCACACATCATAAAGAAGTTTCAAAGAATGCTTCTGTCTAGGTTTTATGTGAAGATATTTCCTTTTCCACCATAGGCCTCAAAGTGCTCCAAATGAACACTTGCAGATTCTACAAAAAGAGTGTTTCAAAACTGCTCTTTCAAAAGAAGTGTTCAACTCTGTGAGTTGGATTCATACTACACAAAGCAGTTTCACAGAACGCTTCTGTTTAGTTTTTATGGGAAGATATTCCCGTTTCCAACGAAGGCCTGAAAGGGCTCCAAATATCCACTTGCAGATGCTGCAAAAACAGAGTTTCAAAACTGCTCTATCAAAAGGAAGGCTTCTCTCCCCGAGTTGAATGCACACATCATAAAGAGGTTTCTGAGAATGCTTCTGCCTGGTTTATAAGTGAAGATATTTCCTTTTCCACAATAGGACTCAATGTGCTCCAAATGAACACTTGCAGATTCTACAAAAAGAGTGTTTCAAAACTGCTCTTTCAAAAGAAGTGTTCAACTCTGTGAGTTGGATTCATACTACACAAAGCAGTTTCACAGAACGCTTCTGTTTAGTTTTTATGGGAAGATATTCCCGTTTCCAACGAAGGCCTGAAAGGCTCCAAATATCCACTTGCAGATGCTGCACAAAGACTCTTTCCAAACTGCTCCTTGAAAAGGAAGGTTCAACTCTGTGAGGTGAAGGCACACATCATAAAGAAGTTTCAAAGAATGCTTCTGTCTAGGTTTTATGTGAAGATATTTCCTTTTCCACCGTAGGCCTCAAAGCGCTCCAAATGAACACTTGCAGATTCTACAAAAAGAGTGTTTCAAAACTGCTGTTTCAAAAGAAGTGTTCAACTCTGTGAGTTGGATTCATACTACACAAAGCAGTTTCACAGAACGCTTCTGTTTAGTTTTTATGGGAAGATATTCCCGTTTCCAACGAAGGCCTGAAAGGGCTCCAAATATCCACTTGCAGATTCTGCAAAAACAGAGTTTCAAAACTGCTCTATCAAAAGGAAGGCTTATCTCTCTGAGTTGAATGCACACATCATAAAGTGGTTTCTGAGAATGCTTCTGCCTGGTTGATATGTGAAGATATTTCAACTTCCACCATAGGCCTCAAATCGCTCCAAATGAACACTTGCAAATTCTACAAAGAGAGTGTTTCATAACTGCTCTAGCAAAGGAAAGGTTCAACTATGTGAGTTAAACACACACATCACAAAGTAGTTTTTGAGAATGCTTCTGTCCAGTTTTTATGGGAAGATATTCCCGTTTCTAACAAAGGCCTGAAAGAGCTCCAAATATCCACTTGCAGATGCTGCAAAAAGACTCTTTCCAAACCGCTCCATGAAAAGGAAGGTTCAACTCTGTGAGTTGAATGCACACATCATAAAGAAGTTTCAAAGAATGCTTCTGTCTAGGTTTTATGTGAAGATATTTCCTTTTCCAGCATAGGCCTCAAAGCGCTCCAAATGAACACTTGCAGATTCTACAAAAAGAGTGTTTCAAAACTACTCTTTCAAAAGAAGTGTTCAACTCTGTGAGTTGGATTCATACTACACAAAGCAGTTTCACAGAACGCTTCTGTTTAGTTTTTATGGGAAAGTATTCCCGTTTCCAACGAAGGCCTGAAAGGGCTCCAAATATCCACTTGCAGATGCTGCAAAAAGACTCTTTCCAAACTGATCCATGAAAAGGAAGGTTCAACTCTGTGAGTTGAATGCACACATCATAAAGATGTTTCAAAGAATGCTTCTGTCTAGGTTTTATGTGAAGATATTTCCTTTTCCACCATAGGCCTCAAAGTGCTCCAAATGAACACTTGCAGATTCTACAAAAAGAGTGTTTCAAAACTGCTCTTTCAAAAGAAGTGTTCAACTCTGTGAGTTGGATTCATACTACACAAAGCAGTTTCACAGAACGCTTCTGTTTAGTTTTTATGGGAAGATATTCCCGTTTCCAACGAAGGCCTGAAAGGGCTCCAAATATCCACTTGCAGATGCTGCAAAAACAGAGTTTCAAACCTGCTCTATCAAAAGGAAGGCTTCTCTCCCCGAGTTGAATGCACACATCATAAAGAGGTTTCTGAGAATGCTTCTGCCTGGTTTATAAGTGAAGATATTTCCTTTTCCACATTAGGCCTCAAGGTGCTCCAAATGAACACTTGCAGATTCTACAAAAAGAGTGTTTCAAAACTGCTCTTTCAAAAGAAGTGTTCAACTCTGTGAGTTGGATTCGTACTACACAAAGCAGTTTCACAGAACGCTTCTGTTTAGTTTTTATGGGAAGATATTCCCGTTTCCAACGAAGGCCTGAAAGGCTCCAAATATCCACTTGCAGATGCTGCAAAAAGACTCTTTCCAAACTGCTCCGTGAAAAGGAAGGTTCAACTCTGTGAGGTGAAGGCACACATCATAAAGAAGTTTCAAAGAATGCTTCTGTCTAGGTTTTATGTGAAGATATTTCCTTTTCGACCGTAGGCTTCAAAGCGCTCCAAATGAACACTTGCAGATTCTACAAAAAGAGTGTTTCAAAACTGCTCTTTCTAAAGAAGTGTTCAACTCTGTGAGTTGGATTCATACTACACAAAGCAGTTTCACAGAACGCTTCTGTTTAGTTTTTATGGGAAGATATTCCCGTTTCCAACGAAGGCCTGAAAGGGCTCCAAATATCCACTTGCAGATTCTGCAAAAACAGAGTTTCAAAACTGCTCTATCAGAAGGAAGGCTTATCTCTCTGAGTTGAATGCACACATCATAAAGAGGTTTCTGAGAATGCTTCTGCCTGGTTGATATGTGAATATATTTCAACTTCCACCATAGGCCTCAAATCGCTCCAAATGAACACTTGCAAATTCTACAAAAAGAGTGTTTCATAACTGCTCTAGGAAAGGAAAGGTTCAACTATGTGAGTTAAACACACACATCACAAAGCAGTTTTTGAGAATGCTTCTGTCCAGTTTTTATGGGAAGATATTCCCGTTTCTAACAAAGGCCTGAAAGAGCTCCAAATAACCACTTGCAGATGCTGCAAAAAGACTCTTTCCAAACCGCTCCATGAAAAGGAAGGTTCAACTCTGTGAATTGAATGCACACATCATAAAGAAGTTTCAAAGAATGCTTCTGTCTAGGTTTTATGTGAAGATATTTCCTTTTCCACCATAGGCCTCAAAGCGCTCCAAATGAACACTTGCCGATTCTACAAAAAGAGTGTTTCAAAACTGCTCTTTCAAAAGAAGTGTTCAACTCTGTGAGTTGGATTCATACTACACAAAGCAGTTTCACAGAACGCTTCTGTTTAGTTTTTATGGGAAGATATCCCCGTTTCCAACGAAGGCCTGAAAGGGCTCCAAACATCCACTTGCAGATTCTGCAAAAACAGAGTTTCAAAACTGCTCTATCAGAAGGAAGGCTTCTCTCCCCGAGTTGAATGCACACATCATAAAGAGGTTTCTGAGAATGCTTCTGCCTGGTTCATATGTGAAGATATTTCCTTTTTCACCGTAGGCCTCAAAGCGCTCCAAATGAACACTTGCAAATTCTACAAAAAGAGTGTTTGTTAACTGCTCTAGCAAAGGAAAGGTTCAACTATGTGAGTTAAACACACACATCACAAAGCAGTTTGTGAGAATGCTCCTGTCCAGTTTCTATGGGAAGATATTCCCGTTTCTAACAAAGGCCTGAAAGAGCTCCAAATATCCACTTGCAGATGGTGCAAAAAGACTCTTTCCAAACCTCTCCATGAAAAGGAAGGTTCAACTCTGTGAGTTGAATGCACACATCATAAAGAAGTTTCAAAGAATGCTTCTGTCTAGGTTTTATGTGAAGATATTTCCTTTTCCACCATAGACTTCAAAGCGCTCCAAATGAAAACTTGCAGATTCTACAAAAAGAGTGTTTCAAAACTGCTCTTTCAAAAGAAGTGTTCAACTCTGTGAGTTGGATTCATACTACACAAAGCAGTTTCACAGAACGCTTCTGTTTAGTTTTTATGGGAAGATATTGCCGTTTCCAACGAAGGCCTGAAAGGGCTCCAAATATCCACTTGCAGATGCTACAAAAAGACTCTTTCCAAACTACTTCATGAAAAGGAAGGTTCAACTCTGTGAGTTGAAGGCACACATCATAAAGAAGTTTCAAAGAATGCTTCTGTCTAGGTTTTATGTGAAGATATTTCCTTTTCCACCATAGGCCTCAAAGCGCTCCAAATGAACACTTGCAGATTCTACAAAAAGAGTGTTTCAAAACTGCTCTTTCAAAAGAAGTGTTCAACTCTGTGAGTTGGATTCATACTACACAAAGCAGTTTCACAGAACGCTTCTGTTTAGTTTTTATGGGAAGATATTCCCGTTTCCAACGAAGGCCTGAAAGGGCTCCAAACATCCACTTGCAGATTCTGCAAAAACAGAGTTTCAAAACTGCTCTATCAAAAGGAAGGCTTATCTCTCTGAGTTGAATGCACACATCATAAAGAGGTTTCTGAGAATGCTTCTGCCTGGTTCATATGTGAAGATATTTCCTTTTTCACCATAGGCCTCAAAGCGCTCCAAATGAACACTTGCAAATTCTACAAAAAGAGTGTTTCATAACTGCTCTAGCAAAGGAAAGGTTCAACTATGTGAGTTAAACACACACAAAACAAAGCAGTTTGTGAGAATGCTCCTGTCCAGTTTCTATGTGAAGATATTCCCGTTTCTAACAAAGGCCTGTAAGAGCTCCAAATATCCACTTGCAGATGCTGCAAAAAGACTCTTTCCAAACCTCTCTATGAAAAGGAAGGTTGAACTCTGTGAGTTGAATGCACACATCATAAAGAAGTTTCAAAGAATGCTTCTGTCTAGGTTTCATGTGAAGATATTTCCTTTTCCACCATAGACCTCAAAGCGCTCCAAATGAAAACTTGCAGATTCTACAAAAAGAGTGTTTCAAAACTGCTCTTTCAAAAGAAGTGTTCAACTCTGTGAGTTGGATTCATACTACACAAAGCAGTTTCACAGAACGCTTCTGTTTAATTTTTATGGGAAGAAATTCCCGTTTCCAACGAAGGCCTGAAAGGGCTCCAAATATCCACTTGCAGATGCTGCAAAAAGACTCTTTCCAAACTGCTCCATGAAAAGGAAGGTTCAACTCTGTGTGTTGAATGCACACATCATAAAGAAGTTTCAAAGAATGCTTCTGTCTAGGTTTTATGTGAAGATATTTCCTTTTCCACCATAGGCCTCAAAGTGCTCCAAATGAACACTTGCAGATTCTACAAAAAGAGTGTTTCAAAACTGCTCTTTCAAAAGAAGTGTTCAACTCTGTGAGTTGGATTCATACTACACAAAGCAGTTTCACAGAACGCTTCTGTTTAGCTTTTATGGGAAGATATTCCCGTTTCCAACGAAGGCCCGAAAGGGCTCCAAATATCCACTTGCAGATGCTGCAAAAAGACTCTTTCCAAACTGCTCCATGAAAAGGAAGGTTCAACTCTGTGAGGTGAATGCACACATCATAAAGAAGTTTCAAAGAATGCTTCTGTCTAGGTTTTATGTGAAGATATTTCCTTTTCCACCATAGGCCTCAAAGTGCTCCAAATGAACACTTGCAGATTCTACAAAAAGAGTGTTTCAAAACTGCTCTTTCAAAAGAAGTGTTCAACTCTGTGAGTTGGATTCATACTACACAAAGCAGTTTCACAGAACGCTTCTGTTTAGTTTTTATGGGAAGATATTCCCGTTTCCAACGAAGGCCTGAAAGGGCTCCAAATATCCACTTGCAGATTCTGCAAAAACAGAGTTTCAAAACTGCTCTATCAAAAGGAAGGCTTATCTCTCTGAGTTGAATGCACACATCATAAAGTGGTTTCTGAGAATGCTTCTGCCTGGTTGATATGTGAAGATATTTCAACTTCCACCATAGGCCTCAAATCGCTCCAAATGAACACTTGCAAATTCTACAAAAAGAGTGTTTCATAACTGCTCTAGCAAAGGAAAGGTTCAACTATGTGTGTTAAACACACACATCACAAAGTAGTTTTTGAGAATGCTTCTGTCCAGTTTTTATGGGAGGATATTCCCGTTTCTAACAAAGGCCTGAAAGAGCTCCAAATATCCACTTGCAGATGCTGCAAAAAGACTCTTTCCAAACCGCTCCATGAAAAGGAAGGTTCAACTCTGTGAGTTGAATGCACACATCATAAAGAAGTTTCAAAGAATGCTTCTGTCTAGGTTTTATGTGAAGATATTTCCTTTTCCAGCATAGGCCTCAAAGCGCTCCAAATGAACACTTGCAGATTCTACAAAAAGAGTGTTTCAAAACTACTCTTTCAAAAGAAGTGTTCAACTCTGTGAGTTGGATTCATACTACACAAAGCAGTTTCACAGAACGCTTCTGTTTAGTTTTTATGGGAAGATATTCCCGTTTCCAAAGAAGGCCTGAAAGGGCTCCAAATATCCACTTGCAGATTCTGCAAAAAGACTCTTTCCAAACTGATCCATGAAAAGGAAGGTTCAACTCTGTGAGTTGAATGCACACATCATAAAGAAGTTTCAAAGAATGCTTCTGTCTAGGTTTTATGTGAAGATATTTCCTTTTCCACCATAGGCCTCAAAGTGCTCCAAATGAACACTTGCAGATTCTACAAAAAGAGTGTTTCAAAACTGCTCTTTCAAAAGAAGTGTTCAATTCTGTGAGTTGGATTCATACTACACAAAGCAGTTTCACAGAACGCTTCTGTTTAGTTTTTATGGGAAGATATTCCCGTTTCCAACGAAGGCCTGAAAGGGCTCCAAATATCCACTTGCAGATGCTGCAAAAACAGAGTTTCAAACCTGCTCTATCAAAAGGAAGGCTTCTCTCCCCGAGTTGAATGCACACATCATAAAGAGGTTTCTGAGAATGCTTCTGCCTGGTTCATATGTGAAGATATTTCCTTTTTCACCATAGTCCTCAATGTGCTCCAAATGAACACTTGCAAATTCTACAAAAAGAGTGTTTCATAACTGCTCTAGCAAAGGAAAGGTTCAACTATGTGAGTTAAACACACACATCACAAAGCAGTTTGTGAGAATGCTCCTGTCCAGTTTCTATAGGAAGATATTCCCGTTTCTAACAAAGGCCTGTAAGAGCTCCAAATATCCACTTGCAGATGCTGCAAAAAGACTCTTTCCAAACCTCTCTATGAAAAGGAAGGTTGAACTCTGTGAGTTGAATGCACACATCATAAAGAAGTTTCAAAGAATGCTTCTGTCTAGGTTTCATGTGAAGATATTTCCTTTCCCACCATAGACCTCAAAGCGCTCCAAATGAAAACTTGCAGATACTAAAAAAAGAGTGTTTCAAAACTGCTCTTTCAAAAGAAGTGTTCAACTCTGTGAGTTGGATTCATACTACACAAAGCAGTTTCACAGAACGCTTCTGTTTAGTTTTTATGGGAATATATTCCCGTTTCCAACGAAGGCCTGAAAGGGCTCCAAATATCCACTTGCAGATGCTGCAAAAAGACTCTTTCCAAACTGCTCCATGAAAAGGAAGGTTCAACTCTATGAGTTGAATGCACACATCATAAAGAATTTTCAAAGAATGCTTCTGCCTAGGTTTTATGTGAAGATATTTCCTTTTCCACAATAGGCCTCAAAGTGCTCCAAATGAACACTTGCAGATTCTACAAAAAGAGTGTTTCAAAACTGCTCTTTCAAAAGAAGTGTTCAACTCTGTGAGTTGGATTCATACTACACAAAGCAGTTTCACAGAACGCTTCTGTTTAATTTTTATGGGAAGAAATTCCCGTTTCCAACGAAGGCCTGAAAGGGCTCCAAATATCCACTTGCAGATGCTGCAAAAAGACTCTTTCCAAACTGCTCCATGAAAAGGAAGGTTCAACTCTGTGTGTTGAATGCACACATCATAAAGAAGTTTCAAAGAATGCTTCTGTCTAGGTTTTATGTGAAGATATTTCCTTTTCCACCATAGGCCTCAAAGTGCTCCAAATGAACACTTGCAGATTCTACAAAAAGAGTGTTTCAAACTGCTCTTTCAAAAGAAGTGTTCAACTCTGTGAGTTGGATTCATACTACACAAAGCAGTTTCACAGAACGCTTCTGTTTAGTTTTTATGGGAAGATATTCCCGTTTCCAACGAAGGCCTGAAAGGGCTCCAAATATCCACTTGCAGATGCTGCAAAAAGACTCTTTCCAAACTGCTACATGAAAAGGAAGGTTCAACTCTGTGAGTTGAATGCACACATCATAAAGAAGTTTCAAAGAATGCTTCTGTCTAGGTTTTATGTGAAGATATTTCCTTTTCCACCATAGGCCTCAAAGTGCTCCAAATGAACACTTGCAGATTCTACAAAAAGAGTGTTTCAAAACTGCTCTTTCAAAAGAAGTGTTCAACTCTGTGAGTTGGATTCATACTACACAAAGCAGTTTCACAGAACGCTTCTGTTTAGTTTTTATGGGAAGATATTCCCGTTTCCAACGAAGGCCTGAAAGGGCTCCAAATATCCACTTGCAGATGCTGCAAAAACAGAGTTTCAAAACTGCTCTATCAAAAGGAAGGCTTCTCTCCCCGAGTTGAATGCACACATCATAAAGAGGTTTCTGAGAATGCTTCTGCCTGGTTTATAAGTGAAGATATTTCCTTTTCCACAATAGGCGTCAATGTGCTCCAAATGAATACTTGCAGATTCTACAAAAAGTGTGTTTCAAAACTGCTCTTTCAAAAGAAGTGTTCAACTCTGTGAGTTGGATTCATACTACACAAAGCAGTTTCACAGAACGCTTCTGTTTAGTTTTTATGGGAAGATATTCCCGTTTCCAACGAAGGCCTGAAAGGGCTCCAAATATCCACTTGCAGATGCTGCAAAAAGACTCTTTCCAAACTGCTCCGTGAAAAGGAAGGTTCAACTCTGTGAGGTGAAGGCACACATCATAAAGAAGTTTCAAAGAATGCTTCTGTCTAGGTTTTATGTGAAGATATTTCCTTTTCCACCGTAGGCCTCAAAGCGCTCCAAATGAACACTTGCAGATTCTACAAAAAGAGTGTTTCAAAACTGCTCTTTCTAAAGAAGTGTTCAACTCTGTGAGTTGGATTCATACTACACAAAGCAGTTTCACCGAACGCTTCTGTTTAGTTTTTATGGGAAGATATTCCCGTTTCCAACGAAGGCCTGAAAGGGCTCCAAATATCCACTTGCAGATGCTGCAAAAAGACTCTTTCCAAACTGCTCCATGAAAAGGAAGGTTCAACTCTGTGAGTTGAATGCACACATCATAAAGAAGTTTCAAAGAATGCTTCTGTCTAGGTTTTATGTGAAGATATTTCCTTTTCCACCATAGGCCTCAAAGTGCTCCAAATGAACACTTGCAGATTCTACAAAAAGAGTGTTTCAAAACTGCTCTTTCAAAGAAGTGTTCAACTCTGTGAGTTGGATTCATACTACACAAAGCAGTTTCACAGAACGCTTCTGTTTAGTTTTTATGGGAAGATATTCCCGTTTCCAACGAAGTCCCGAAAGGGCTCCAAATATCCACTTGCAGATGCTGCAAAAAGACTCTTTCCAAACTGCTCCATGAAAAGGAAGGTTCAACTCTGTGAGTTGAATGCACACATCATAAAGAAGTTTCAAAGAATGCTTCTGTCTAGGTTTTATGTGAAGATATTTCCTTTTCCACCATAGGCCTCAAAGTGCTCCAAATGAACACTTGCAGATTCTACAAAAAGAGTGTTTCAAAACTTCTCTTTCAAAAGAAGTGTTCAACTCTGTGAGTTGGATTCATACTACACAAAGCAGTTTCACAGAACGCTTCTGTTTAGTTTTTAAGGGAAGATATTCCCGTTTCCAACGAAGGCCTGAAAGGGCTCCAAATATCCACTTGCAGATGCTGCAAAAACAGAGTTTCAAAACTGCTCTATCAAAAGGAAGGCTTCTCTCCCCGAGTTGAATGCACACATCATAAAGAGGTTTCTGAGAATGCTTCTGCCTGGTTTATAAGTGAAGATATTTCCTTTTCCACAATAGGCCTCAATGTGCTCCAAATGAACACTTGCAGATTCTACAAAAAGAGTGTTTCAAAACTGCTCTTTCAAAAGAAGTGTTCAACTCTGTGAGTTGGATTCATACTACACAAAGCAGTTTCACAGAACGCTTCTGTTTAGTTTTTATGGGAAGATATTCCCGTTTCCAACGAAGGCCTGAAAGGCTCCAAATATCCACTTGCAGATGCTGCAAAAAGACTCTTTCCAAACTGCTCCTTGAAAAGGAAGGTTCAACTCTGTGAGGTGAAGGCACACATCATAAAGAAGTTTCAAAGAATGCTTCTGTCTAGGTTTTATGTGAAGATATTTCCTTTTCCACCGTAGGCCTCAAAGCGCTCCAAATGAACACTTGCAGATTCTACAAAAAGAGTGTTTCAAAACTGCTCTTTCAAAAGAAGTGTTCAACTCTGTGAGTTGGATTCATACTACACAAAGCAGTTTCACAGAACGCTTCTGTTTAGTTTTTATGGGAAGATATTCCCGTTTCCAACGAAGGCCTGAAAGGGCTCCAAATATCCACTTGCAGATTCTGCAAAAACAGAGTTTCAAAACTGCTCTATCAAAAGGAAGGCTTATCTCTCTGAGTTGAATGCACACATCATAAAGTGGTTTCTGAGAATGCTTCTGCCTGGTTGATATGTGAAGATATTTCAACTTCCACCATAGGCCTCAAATCGCTCCAAATGAACACTTGCAAATTCTACAAAAAGAGTGTTTCATAACTGCTCTAGCAAAGGAAAAGTTCAACTATGTGAGTTAAACACACACATCACAAAGTAGTTTTTGAGAATGCTTCTGTCCAGTTTTTATGGGAAGATATTCCCGTTTCTAACAAAGGCCTGAAAGAGCTCCAAATATCCACTTGCAGATGCTGCAAAAAGACTCTTTCCAAACCGCTCCATGAAAAGGAAGGTTCAACTCTGTGAGTTGAATGCACACATCATAAAGAAGTTTCAAAGAATGCTTCTGTCTAGGTTTTATGTGAAGATATTACCTTTTCCAGCATAGGCCTCAAAGCGCTCCAAATGAACACTTGCAGATTCTACAAAAAGAGTGTTTCAAAACTACTCTTTCAAAAGAAGTGTTCAACTCTGTGAGTTAGATTCATACTACACAAAGCAGTTTCACAGAACGCTTCTGTTTAGTTTTTATGGGAAAGTATTCCCGTTTCCAACGAAGGCCTGAAAGGGCTCCAAATATCCACTTGCAGATGCTGCAAAAAGACTCTTTCCAAACTGATCCATGAAAAGGAAGGTTCAACTCTGTGAGTTGAATGCACACATCATAAAGATGTTTCAAAGAATGCTTCTGTCTAGGTTTTATGTGAAGATATTTCCTTTTCCACCATAGGCCTCAAAGTGCTCCAAATGAACACTTGCAGATTCTACAAAAAGAGTGTTTCAAAACTGCTCTATCAAAAGAAGTGTTCAACTCTGTGAGTTGGATTCATACTACACAAAGCAGTTTCACAGAACGCTTCTGTTTAGTTTTTATGGGAAGATATTCCCGTTTCCAACGAAGTCCCGAAAGGGCTCCAAATATCCACTTGCAGATGCTGCAAAAAGACTCTTTCCAAACTGCTCCATGAAAAGGAAGGTTCAACTCTGTGAGTTGAATGCACACATCATAAAGAAGTTTCAAAGAATGCTTCTGTCTAGGTTTTATGTGAAGATATTTCCTTTTCCACCATAGGCCTCAAAGTGCTCCAAATGAACACTTGCAGATTCTACAAAAAGAGTGTTTCAAAACTTCTCTTACAAAAGAAGTGTTCAACTCTGTGAGTTGGATTCATACTACACAAAGCAGTTTCACAGAACGCTTCTGTTTAGTTTTTATGGGAAGATATTCCCGTTTCCAACGAAGGCCTGAAAGGGCTCCAAATATCCACTTGCAGATGCTGCAAAAACAGAGTTTCAAAACTGCTCTATCAAAAGGAAGGCTTCTCTCCCCGAGTTGAATGCACACATCATAAAGAGGTTTCTGAGAATGCTTCTGCCTGGTTTATAAGTGAAGATATTTCCTTTTCCACAATAGGCCTCAATGTGCTCCAAATGAACACTTGCAGATTCTACAAAAAGAGTGTTTCAAAACTGCTCTTTCAAAAGAAGTGTTCAACTCTGTGAGTTGGATTCATACTACACAAAGCAGTTTCACAGAACGCTTCTGTTTAGTTTTTATGGGAAGATATTCCCGTTTCCAACGAAGGCCTGAAAGGCTCCAAATATCCACTTGCAGATGCTGCAAAAAGACTCTTTCCAAACTGCTCCTTGAAAAGGAAGGTTCAACTCTGTGAGGTGAAGGCACACATCATAAAGAAGTTTCAAAGAATGCTTCTGTCTAGGTTTTATGTGAAGATATTTCCTTTTCCACCGTAGGCCTCAAAGCGCTCCAAATGAACACTTGCAGATTCTACAAAAAGAGTGTTTCAAAACTGCTCTTTCAAAAGAAGTGTTCAACTCTGTGAGTTGGATTCATACTACACAAAGCAGTTTCACAGAACGCTTCTGTTTAGTTTTTATGGGAAGATATTCCCGTTTCCAACGAAGGCCTGAAAGGGCTCCAAATATCCACTTGCAGATTCTGCAAAAACAGAGTTTCAAAACTGCTCTATCAAAAGGAAGGCTTATCTCTCTGAGTTGAATGCACACATCATAAAGTGGTTTCTGAGAATGCTTCTGCCTGGTTGATATGTGAAGATATTTCAACTTCCACCATAGGCCTCAAATCGCTCCAAATGAACACTTGCAAATTCTACAAAAAGAGTGTTTCATAACTGCTCTAGCAAAGGAAAGGTTCAACTATGTGAGTTAAACACACACATCACAAAGTAGTTTTTGAGAATGCTTCTGTCCAGTTTTTATGGGAAGATATTCCCGTTTCTAACAAAGGCCTGAAAGAGCTCCAAATATCCACTTGCAGATGCTGCAAAAAGACTCTTTCCAAACCGCTCCATGAAAAGGAAGGTTCAACACTGTGAGTTGAATGCACACATCATAAAGAAGTTTCAAAGAATGCTTCTGTCTAGGTTTTATGTGAAGATATTTCCTTTTCCACCGTAGGCCTCAAAGCGCTCCAAATGAACACTTGCAGATTCTACAAAAAGAGTGTTTCAAAACTGCTCTTTCTAAAGAAGTGTTCAACTCTGTGAGTTGGATTCATACTACACAAAGCAGTTTCACAGAACGCTTCTGTTTAGTTTTTATGGGAAGATATTCCCGTTTCCAACGAAGGCCTGAAAGGGCTCCAAATATCCACTTGCAGATGCTGCAAAAAGACTCTTTCCAAACTGCTCCATGAAAAGGAAGGTTCAACTCTGTGAGTTGAATGCACACATCATAAAGAAGTTTCAAAGAATGCTTCTGTCTAGGTTTTATGTGAAGATATTTCCTTTTCCACCATAGGCCTCAAAGTGCTCCAAATGAACACTTGCAGATTCTACAAAAAGAGTGTTTCAAAACTGCTCTTTCAAAGAAGTGTTCAACTCTGTGAGTTGGATTCATACTACACAAAGCAGTTTCACAGAACGCTTCTGTTTAGTTTTTATGGGAAGATATTCCCGTTTCCAACGAAGTCCCGAAAGGGCTCCAAATATCCACTTGCAGATGCTGCAAAAAGACTCTTTCCAAACTGCTCCATGAAAAGGAAGGTTCAACTCTGTGAGTTGAATGCACACATCATAAAGAAGTTTCAAAGAATGCTTCTGTCTAGGTTTTATGTGAAGATATTTCCTTTTCCACCATAGGCCTCAAAGTGCTCCAAATGAACACTTGCAGATTCTACAAAAAGAGTGTTTCAAAACTTCTCTTTCAAAAGAAGTGTTCAACTCTGTGAGTTGGATTCATACTACACAAAGCAGTTTCACAGAACGCTTCTGTTTAGTTTTTAAGGGAAGATATTCCCGTTTCCAACGAAGGCCTGAAAGGGCTCCAAATATCCACTTGCAGATGCTGCAAAAACAGAGTTTCAAAACTGCTCTATCAAAAGGAAGGCTTCTCTCCCCGAGTTGAATGCACACATCATAAAGAGGTTTCTGAGAATGCTTCTGCCTGGTTTATAAGTGAAGATATTTCCTTTTCCACAATAGGCCTCAATGTGCTCCAAATGAACACTTGCAGATTCTACAAAAAGAGTGTTTCAAAACTGCTCTTTCAAAAGAAGTGTTCAACTCTGTGAGTTGGATTCATACTACACAAAGCAGTTTCACAGAACGCTTCTGTTTAGTTTTTATGGGAAGATATTCCCGTTTCCAACGAAGGCCTGAAAGGCTCCAAATATCCACTTGCAGATGCTGCAAAAAGACTCTTTCCAAACTGCTCCTTGAAAAGGAAGGTTCAACTCTGTGAGGTGAAGGCACACATCATAAAGAAGTTTCAAAGAATGCTTCTGTCTAGGTTTTATGTGAAGATATTTCCTTTTCCACCGTAGGCCTCAAAGCGCTCCAAATGAACACTTGCCGATTCTACAAAAAGAGTGTTTCAAAACTGCTCTTTCAAAAGAAGTGTTCAACTCTGTGAGTTGGATTCATACTACACAAAGCAGTTTCACAGAACGCTTCTGTTTAGTTTTTATGGGAAGATATTCCCGTTTCCAACGAAGGCCTGAAAGGGCTCCAAATATCCACTTGCAGATTCTGCAAAAACAGAGTTTCAATACTGCTCTATCAAAAGGAAGGCTTATCTCTCTGAGTTGAATGCACACATCATAAAGTGGTTTCTGAGAATGCTTCTGCCTGGTTGATATGTGAAGATATTTCAACTTCCACCATAGGCCTCAAATCGCTCCAAATGAACACTTGCAAATTCTACAAAAAGAGTGTTTCATAACTGCTCTAGCAAAGGAAAAGTTCAACTATGTGAGTTAAACACACACATCACAAAGTAGTTTTTGAGAATGCTTCTGTCCAGTTTTTATGGGAAGATATTCCCGTTTCTAACAAAGGCCTGAAAGAGCTCCAAATATCCACTTGCAGATGCTGCAAAAAGACTCTTTCCAAACCGCTCCATGAAAAGGAAGGTTCAACTCTGTGAGTTGAATGCACACATCATAAAGAAGTTTCAAAGAATGCTTCTGTCTAGGTTTTATGTGAAGATATTACCTTTTCCAGCATAGGCCTCAAAGCGCTCCAAATGAACACTTGCAGATTCTACAAAAAGAGTGTTTCAAAACTACTCTTTCAAAAGAAGTGTTCAACTCTGTGAGTTGGATTCATACTACACAAAGCAGTTTCACAGAACGCTTCTGTTTAGTTTTTATGGGAAAGTATTCCCGTTTCCAACGAAGGCCTGAAAGGGCTCCAAATATCCACTTGCAGATGCTGCAAAAAGACTCTTTCCAAACTGATCCATGAAAAGGAAGGTTCAACTCTGTGAGTTGAATGCACACATCATAAAGATGTTTCAAAGAATGCTTCTGTCTAGGTTTTATGTGAAGATATTTCCTTTTCCACCATAGGCCTCAAAGTGCTCCAAATGAACACTTGCAGATTCTACAAAAAGAGTGTTTCAAAACTGCTCTATCAAAAGAAGTGTTCAACTCTGTGAGTTGGATTCATACTACACAAAGCAGTTTCACAGAACGCTTCTGTTTAGTTTTTATGGGAAGATATTCCCGTTTCCAACGAAGTCCCGAAAGGGCTCCAAATATCCACTTGCAGATGCTGCAAAAAGACTCTTTCCAAACTGCTCCGTGAAAAGGAAGGTTCAACTCTGTGAGGTGAAGGCACACATCATAAAGAAGTTTCAAAGAATGCTTCTGTCTAGGTTTTATGTGAAGATATTTCCTTTTCCACCGTAGGCCTCAAAGCGCTCCAAATGAACACTTGCAGATTCTACAAAAAGAGTGTTTCAAAACTGCTCTTTCTAAAGAAGTGTTCAACTCTGTGAGTTGGATTCATACTACACAAAGCAGTTTCACAGAACGCTTCTGTTTAGTTTTTATGGGAAGATATTCCCGTTTCCAACGAAGGCCTGAAAGGGCTCCAAATATCCACTTGCAGATTCTGCAAAAACAGAGTTTCAAAACTGCTCTATCAAAAGGAAGGCTTATCTCTCTGAGTTGAATGCACACATCATAAAGAGGTTTCTGAGAATGCTTCTGCCTGGTTGATATGTGAAGATATTTCAACTTCCACCATAGGCCTCAAATCGCTCCAAATGAACACTTGCAAATTCTACAAAAAGAGTGTTTCATAACTGCTATAGGAAAGGAAAGGTTCAACTATGTGAGTTAAACACACACATCACAAAGCAGTTTTTGAGAATGCTTCTGTCCAGTTTTTATGGGAAGATATTCCCGTTTCTAACAAAGGCCTGAAAGAGCTCCAAATAACCACTTGCAGATGCTGCAAAAAGACTCTTTCCAAACCGCTCCATGAAAAGGAAGGTTCAACTCTGTGAATTGAATGCACACATCATAAAGAAGTTTCAAAGAATGCTTCTGTCTAGGTTTTATGTGAAGATATTTCCTTTTCCAGCATAGGCCTCAAAGCGCTCCAAATGAACACTTGCCGATTCTACAAAAAGAGTGTTTCAAAACTGCTCTTTCAAAAGAAGTGTTCAACTCTGTGAGTTGGATTCATACTACACAAAGCAGTTTCACAGAACGCTTCTGTTTAGTTTTTATGGGAAGATATCCCCGTTTCCAACGAAGGCCTGAAAGGGCTCCAAACATCCACTTGCAGATTCTGCAAAAACAGAGTTTCAAAACTGCTCTATCAAAAGGAAGGCTTATCTCTCTGAGTTGAATGCACACATCATAAAGAGGTTTCTGAGAATGCTTCTGCCTGGTTCATATGTGAAGATATTTCCTTTTTCACCATAGGCCTCAAAGCGCTCCAAATGAACACTTGCAAATTCTACAAAAAGAGTGTTTCATAACTGCTCTAGCAAAGGAAAGGTTCAACTATGTGAGTTAAACACACACATCACAAAGCAGTTTGTGAGAATGCTCCTGTCCAGTTTCTATGTGAAGATATTCCCGTTTCTAACAAAGGCCTGTAAGAGCTCCAAATATCCACTTGCAGATGCTGCAAAAAGACTCTTTCCAAACCTCTCTATGAAAAGGAAGGTTGAACTCTGTGAGTTGAATGCACACATCATAAAGAAGTTTCAAAGAATGCTTCTGTCTAGGTTTCATGTGAAGATATTTCCTTTTCCACCATAGACCTCAAAGCGCTCCAAATGAACACTTGCAGATTCTACAAAAAGAGTGTTTCAAAACTGCTCTTTCAAAAGAAGTGTTCAATTCTGTGAGTTGGATTCATACTACACAAAGCAGTTTCACAGAACGCTTCTGTTTAATTTTTATGGGAAGAAATTCCCGTTTCCAACGAAGGCCTGAAAGGGCTCCAAATATCCACTTGCAGATGCTGCAAAAACAGAGTTTCAAAACTGCTCTATCAAAAGGAAGGCTTCTCTCCCCGAGTTGAATGCACACATCATAAAGAGGTTTCTGAGAATGCTTCTGCCTGGTTTATAAGTGAAGATATTTCCTTTTCCACAATAGGCCTCAATGTGCTCCAAATGAACACTTGCAGATTCTACAAAAAGAGTGTTTCAAAACTGCTCTTTCAAAAGAAGTGTTCAACTCTGTGAGTTGGATTCATACTACACAAAGCAGTTTCACAGAACGCTTCTGTTTAGTTTTTATGGGAAGATATTCCCGTTTCCAACGAAGGCCTGAAAGGCTCCAAATATCCACTTGCAGATGCTGCAAAAAGACTCTTTCCAAACTGCTCCTTGAAAAGGAAGGTTCAACTCTGTGAGGTGAAGGCACACATCATAAAGAAGTTTCAAAGAATGCTTCTGTCTAGGTTTTATGTGAAGATATTTCCTTTTCCACCGTAGGCCTCAAAGCGCTCCAAATGAACACTTGCAGATTCTACAAAAAGAGTGTTTCAAAACTGCTCTTTCAAAAGAAGTGTTCAACTCTGTGAGTTGGATTCATACTACACAAAGCAGTTTCACAGAACGCTTCTGTTTAGTTTTTATGGGAAGATATTCCCGTTTCCAACGAAGGCCTGAAAGGGCTCCAAATATCCACTTGCAGATTCTGCAAAAACAGAGTTTCAAAACTGCTCTATCAAAAGGAAGGCTTATCTCTCTGAGTTGAATGCACACATCATAAAGTGGTTTCTGAGAATGCTTCTGCCTGGTTGATATGTGAAGATATTTCAACTTCCACCATAGGCCTCAAATCGCTCCAAATGAACACTTGCAAATTCTACAAAAAGAGTGTTTCATAACTGCTCTAGCAAAGGAAAGGTTCAACTATGTGAGTTAAACACACACATCACAAAGTAGTTTTTGAGAATGCTTCTGTCCAGTTTTTATGGGAAGATATTCCCGTTTCTAACAAAGGCCTGAAAGAGCTCCAAATATCCACTTGCAGATGCTGCAAAAAGACTCTTTCCAAACCGCTCCATGAAAAGGAAGGTTCAACTCTGTGAGTTGAATGCACACATCATAAAGAAGTTTCAAAGAATGCTTCTGTCTAGGTTTTATGTGAAGATATTTCCTTTTCCAGCATAGGCCTCAAAGCGCTCCAAATGAACACTTGCAGATTCTACAAAAAGAGTGTTTCAAAACTACTCTTTCAAAAGAAGTGTTCAACTCTGTGAGTTGGATTCATACTACACAAAGCAGTTTCACAGAACGCTTCTGTTTAGTTTTTATGGGAAAGTATTCCCGTTTCCAACGAAGGCCTGAAAGGGCTCCAAATATCCACTTGCAGATGCTGCAAAAAGACTCTTTCCAAACTGATCCATGAAAAGGAAGGTTCAACTCTGTGAGTTGAATGCACACGTCATAAAGATGTTTCAAAGAATGCTTCTGTCTAGGTTTTATGTGAAGATATTTCCTTTTCCACCATAGGCCTCAAAGTGCTCCAAATGAACACTTGCAGATTCTACAAAAAGAGTGTTTCAAAACTGCTCTTTCAAAAGAAGTGTTCAACTCTGTGAGTTGGATTCATACTACACAAAGCAGTTTCACAGAACGCTTCTGTTTAGTTTTTATGGGAAGATATTCCCGTTTCCAACGAAGGCCTGAAAGGGCTCCAAGTATCCACTTGCAGATGCTGCAAAAACAGAGTTTCAAACCTGCTCTATCAACAGGAAGGCTTCTCTCCCCGAGTTGAATGCACACATCATAAAGAGGTTTCTGAGAATGCTTCTGCCTGGTTTATAAGTGAAGATATTTCCTTTTCCACATTAGGCCTCAAGGTGCTCCAAATGAACACTTGCAGATTCTACAAAAAGAGTGTTTCAAAACTGCTCTTTCAAAAGAAGTGTTCAACTCTGTGAGTTGGATTCATACTACACAAAGCAGTTTCACAGAACGCTTCTGTTTAGTTTTTATGGGAAGAAATTCCCGTTTCCAACGAAGGCCTGTAAGGGCTCCAAATATCCACTTGCAGATGCTGCAAAAAGACTCTTTCCAAACTGCTCCATGAAAAGGAAGGTTCAACTCTGTGTGTTGAATGCACACATCATAAAGAGGTTTCTGAGAATGCTTCTGCCTGGTTGATATGTGAAGATATTTCAACTTCCACCATAGGCCTCAAATCGCTCAAAATGAACACTTGCAAATTCTACAAAAAGAGTGTTTCATAACTGCTCTAGCAAAGGAAAGGTTCAACTATGTGAGTTAAACACACACATCACAAAGCAGTTTTTGAGAATGCTTCTGTCCAGTTTTTATGGGAAGATATTCCCGTTTCTAACAAAGGCCTGAAAGAGCTCCAAATATCCACTTGCAGATGCTGCAAAAAGACTCTTTCCAAACCGCTCCATGAAAAGGAAGGTTCAACTCTGTGAGTTGAATGCACACATCATAAAGAAGTTTCAAAGAATGCTTCTGTCTAGGTTTTATGTGAAGATATTTCCTTTTCCACCATAGGCCTCAAAGTGCTCCAAATGAACACTTGCAGATTCTACAAAAAGAGTGTTTCAAAACTGCTCTTTCAAAAGAAGTGTTCAACTCTGTGAGTTGGATTCATACTACACAAAGCAGTTTCACAGAACGCTTCTGTGTAGTTTTTATGGGAAGATATTCCCGTTTCCAACGAAGGCCTGAAAGGGCTCCAAATATCCACTTGCAGATGCTGCAAAAAGACTCTTTCCAAACTGCTCCATGAAAAGGAAGGTGCAACTCTGTGAGTTTAATGCACCCATCATAAAGAAGTTTCAAAGAATGCTTCTGTCTAGGTTTTATGTGAAGATATTTCCTTTTCCACCATAGGCCTCAAAGTGCTCCAAATGAACACTTGCAGATTCTACAAAAAGAGTGTTTCAAAACTGCTCTTTCAAAAGAAGTGTTCAACTCTGTGAGTTGGATTCATACTACACAAAGCAGTTTCACAGAACGCTTCTGTTTAGCTTTTATGGGAAGATATTCCCGTTTCCAACGAAGGCCCGAAAGGGCTCCAAATATCCACTTGCAGATGCTGCAAAAAGACTCTTTCCAAACTGCTCCATGAAAAGGAAGGTTCAACTCTGTGAGGTGAATGCACACATCATAAAGAAGTTTCAAAGAATGCTTCTGTCTAGGTTTTATGTGAAGATATTTCCTTTTCCACCATAGGCCTCAAAGTGCTCCAAATGAACACTTGCAGATTCTACAAAAAGAGTGTTTCAAAACTGCTCTTTCAAAAGAAGTGTTCAACTCTGTGAGTTGGATTCATACTACACAAAGCAGTTTCACAGAACGCTTCTGTTTAGTTTTTATGGGAAGATATTCCCGTTTCCAACGAAGGCCTGAAAGGGCTCCAAATATCCACTTGCAGATGCTGCAAAAACAGAGTTTCAAAACTGCTCTATCAAAAGGAAGGCTTCTCTCCCCGAGTTGAATGCACACATCATAAAGAGGTTTCTGAGAATGCTTCTGCCTGGTTTATAAGTGAAGATATTTCCTTTTCCACAATAGGCCTCAATGTGCTCCAAATGAACACTTGCAGATTCTACAAAAAGAGTGTTTCAAAACTGCTCTTTCAAAAGAAGTGTTCAACTCTGTGAGTTGGATTCATACTACACAAAGCAGTTTCACAGAACACTTCTGTTTAGTTTTTATGGGAAGATATTCCCGTTTCCAACGAAGGCCTGAAAGGCTCCAAATATCCACTTGCAGATGCTGCAAAAAGACTCTTTCCACACTGCTCCTTGAAAAGGAAGGTTCAACTCTGTGAGGTGAAGGCACACATCATAAAGAAGTTTCAAAGAATTCTTCTGTCTAGGTTTTATGTGAAGATATTTCCTTTTCCACCGTAGGCCTCAAAGCGCTCCAAATGAACACTTGCAGATTCTACAAAAAGAGTGTTTCAAAACTGCTCTTTCAAAAGAAGTGTTCAACTCTGTGAGTTGGATTCATACTACACAAAGCAGTTTCACAGAACGCTTCTGTTTAGTTTTTATGGGAAGATATTCCCGTTTCCAACGAAGGCCTGAAAGGGCTCCAAATATCCACTTGCAGATTCTGCAAAAACAGAGTTTCAAAACTGCTCTATCAAAAGGAAGGCTTATCTCTCTGAGTTGAATGCACACATCATAAAGTGGTTTCTGAGAATGCTTCTGCCTGGTTGATATGTGAAGATATTTCAACTTCCACCATAGGCCTCAAATCGCTCCAAATGAACACTTGCAAATTCTACAAAAAGAGTGTTTCATAACTGCTCTAGCAAAGGAAAGGTTCAACTATGTGAGTTAAACACACACATCACAAAGTAGTTTTTGAGAATGCTTCTGTCCAGTTTTTATGGGAGGATATTCCCGTTTCTAACAAAGGCCTGAAAGAGCTCCAAATATCCACTTGCAGATGCTGCAAAAAGACTCTTTCCAAACCGCTCCATGAAAAGGAAGGTTCAACTCTGTGAGTTGAATGCACACATCATAAAGAAGTTTCAAAGAATGCTTCTGTCCAGGTTTTATGTGAAGATATTTCCTTTTCCAGCATAGGCCTTAAAGCGCTCCAAATGAACACTTGCAGATTCTACAAAAAGAGTGTTTCAAAACTACTCTTTCAAAAGAAGTGTTCAACTCTGTGAGTTGGATTCATACTACACAAAGCAGTTTCACAGAACGCTTCTGTTTAGTTTTTATGGGAAGATATTCCCGTTTCCAAAGAAGGCCTGAAAGGGCTCCAAATATCCACTTGCAGATTCTGCAAAAAGACTCTTTCCAAACTGATCCATGAAAAGGAAGGTTCAACTCTGTGAGTTGAATGCACACATCATAAAGAAGTTTCAAAGAATGCTTCTGTCTAGGTTTTATGTGAAGATATTTCCTTTTCCACCATAGGCCTCAAAGTGCTCCAAATGAACACTTGCAGATTCTACAAAAAGAGTGTTTCAAAACTGCTCTTTCAAAAGAAGTGTTCAATTCTGTGAGTTGGATTCATACTACACAAAGCAGTTTCACAGAACGCTTCTGTTTAGTTTTTATGGGAAGATATTCCCGTTTCCAACGAAGGCCTGAAAGGGCTCCAAATATCCACTTGCAGATGCTGCAAAAACAGAGTTTCAAACCTGCTCTATCAAAAGGAAGGCTTCTCTCCCCGAGTTGAATGCACACATCATAAAGAGGTTTCTGAGAATGCTTCTGCCTGGTTCATATGTGAAGATATTTCCTTTTTCACCATAGGCCTCAAAGCGCTCCAAATGAACACTTGCAAATTCTACAAAAAGAGTGTTTCATAACTGCTCTAGCAAAGGAAAGGTTCAACTATGTGAGTTAAACACACACATCACAAAGCAGTTTGTGAGAATGCTCCTGTCCAGTTTCTATGTGAAGATATTCCCGTTTCTAACAAAGGCCTGTAAGAGCTCCAAATATCCACTTGCAGATGCTGCAAAAAGACTCTTTCCAAACCTCTCTATGAAAAGGAAGGTTGAACTCTGTGAGTTGAATGCACACATCATAAAGAAGTTTCAAAGAATGCTTCTGTCTAGGTTTCATGTGAAGATATTTCCTTTCCCACCATAGACCTCAAAGCGCTCCAAATGAAAACTTGCAGATTCTACAAAAAGAGTGTTTCAAAACTGCTCTTTCAAAAGAAGTGTTCAACTCTGTGAGTTGGATTCATACTACACAAAGCAGTTTCACAGAACGCTTCTGTTTAGTTTTTATGGGAATATATTCCCGTTTCCAACGAAGGCCTGAAAGGGCTCCAAATATCCACTTGCAGATGCTGCAAAAAGACTCTTTCCAAACTGCTCCATGAAAAGGAAGGTTCAACTCTATGAGTTGAATGCACACATCATAAAGAATTTTCAAAGAATGCTTCTGTCTAGGTTTTATGTGAAGATATTTCCTTTTCCACCATAGGCCTCAAAGTGCTCCAAATGAACACTTGCAGATTCTACAAAAAGAGTGTTTCAAAACTGCTCTTTCAAAGAAGTGTTCAACTCTGTGAGTTGGATTCATACTACACAAAGCAGTTTCACAGAACGCTTCTGTTTAGTTTTTATGGGAAGATATTCCCGTTTCCAACGAAGGCCAGAAAGGGCTCCAAATATCCACTTGCAGATGCTGCAAAAACAGAGTTTCAAAACTGCTCTATCAAAAGGAAGGCTTCTCTATCCGAGTTGAATGCACACATCATAAAGAGGTTTCTGAGAATGCTTCTGCCTGGTTTATAAGTGAAGATATTTCCTTTTCCACAATAGGCCTCAATGTGCTCCAAATGAACACTTGCAGATTCTACAAAAAGAGTGTTTCAAAACTGCTCTTTCAAAAGAAGTGTTCAACTCTGTGAGTTGGATTCATACTACACAAAGCAGTTTCACAGAACGCTTCTGTTTAGTTTTTATGGGAATATATTCCCGTTTCCAACGAAGGCCTGAAAGGGCTCCAAATATCCACTTGCAGATGCTGCAAAAAGCCTCTTTCCAAACTGCTCCATGAAAAGGAAGGTTCAACTCTATGAGTTGAATGCACACATCATAAAGAATTTTCAAAGAATGCTTCTGTCTAGGTTTTATGTGAAGATATTTCCTTTTCCACCATAGGCCTCAAAGTGCTCCAAATGAACACTTGCAGATTCTACAAAAAGAGTGTTTCAAAACTGCTCTTTCAAAAGAAGTGTTCAACTCTGTGAGTTGGATTCATACTACACAAAGCAGTTTCACAGAACGCTTCTGTTTAGTTTTTATGGGAAGAAATTCCCGTTTCCAACGAAGGCCTGTAAGGGCTCCAAATATCCACTTGCAGATGCTGCAAAAAGACTCTTTCCAAACTGCTCCATGAAAAGGAAGGTTCAACTCTGTGTGTTGAATGCACACATCATAAAGAGGTTTCTGAGAATGCTTCTGCCTGGTTGATATGTGAAGATATTTCAACTTCCACCATAGGCCTCAAATCGCTCAAAATGAACACTTGCAAATTCTACAAAAAGAGTGTTTCATAACTGCTCTAGCAAAGGAAAGGTTCAACTATGTGAGTTAAACACACACATCACAAAGCAGTTTTTGAGAATGCTTCTGTCCAGTTTTTATGGGAAGATATTCCCGTTTCTAACAAAGGCCTGAAAGAGCTCCAAATATCCACTTGCAGATGCTGCAAAAAGACTCTTTCCAAACCGCTCCATGAAAAGGAAGGTTCAACTCTGTGAGTTGAATGCACACATCATAAAGAAGTTTCAAAGAATGCTTCTGTCTAGGTTTTATGTGAAGATATTTCCTTTTCCACCATAGGCCTCAAAGTGCTCCAAATGAACACTTGCAGATTCTACAAAAAGAGTGTTTCAAAACTGCTCTTTCAAAAGAAGTGTTCAACTCTGTGAGTTGGATTCATACTACACAAAGCAGTTTCACAGAACGCTTCTGTGTAGTTTTTATGGGAAGATATTCCCGTTTCCAACGAAGGCCTGAAAGGGCTCCAAATATCCACTTGCAGATGCTGCAAAAAGACTCTTTCCAAACTGCTCCATGAAAAGGAAGGTGCAACTCTGTGAGTTTAATGCACCCATCATAAAGAAGTTTCAAAGAATGCTTCTGTCTAGGTTTTATGTGAAGATATTTCCTTTTCCACCATAGGCCTCAAAGTGCTCCAAATGAACACTTGCAGATTCTACAAAAAGAGTGTTTCAAAACTGCTCTTTCAAAAGAAGTGTTCAACTCTGTGAGTTGGATTCATACTACACAAAGCAGTTTCACAGAACGCTTCTGTTTAGCTTTTATGGGAAGATATTCCCGTTTCCAACGAAGGCCCGAAAGGGCTCCAAATATCCACTTGCAGATGCTGCAAAAAGACTCTTTCCAAACTGCTCCATGAAAAGGAAGGTTCAACTCTGTGAGGTGAATGCACACATCATAAAGAAGTTTCAAAGAATGCTTCTGTCTAGGTTTTATGTGAAGATATTTCCTTTTCCACCATAGGCCTCAAAGTGCTCCAAATGAACACTTGCAGATTCTACAAAAAGAGTGTTTCAAAACTGCTCTTTCAAAAGAAGTGTTCAACTCTGTGAGTTGGATTCATACTACACAAAGCAGTTTCACAGAACGCTTCTGTTTAGTTTTTATGGGAAGATATTCCCGTTTCCAACGAAGGCCTGAAAGGGCTCCAAATATCCACTTGCAGATGCTGCAAAAACAGAGTTTCAAAACTGCTCTATCAAAAGGAAGGCTTCTCTCCCCGAGTTGAATGCACACATCATAAAGAGGT
Organism: Pongo abelii; assembly: GCF_028885655.2. Lineage (NCBI taxonomy): Eukaryota > Metazoa > Chordata > Mammalia > Primates > Hominidae > Pongo > Pongo abelii. The sequence continues at coordinate 31,765,165 of NC_072005.2, read as the reverse complement.
TTCTGAGAATGCTTCTGCCTGGTTTATAAGTGAAGATATTTCCTTTTCCACAATAGGCCTCAATGTGCTCCAAATGAACACTTGCAGATTCTACAAAAAGAGTGTTTCAAAACTGCTCTTTCAAAAGAAGTGTTCAACTCTGTGAGTTGGATTCATACTACACAAAGCAGTTTCACAGAACACTTCTGTTTAGTTTTTATGGGAAGATATTCCCGTTTCCAACGAAGGCCTGAAAGGCTCCAAATATCCACTTGCAGATGCTGCAAAAAGACTCTTTCCACACTGCTCCTTGAAAAGGAAGGTTCAACTCTGTGAGGTGAAGGCACACATCATAAAGAAGTTTCAAAGAATTCTTCTGTCTAGGTTTTATGTGAAGATATTTCCTTTTCCACCGTAGGCCTCAAAGCGCTCCAAATGAACACTTGCAGATTCTACAAAAAGAGTGTTTCAAAACTGCTCTTTCAAAAGAAGTGTTCAACTCTGTGAGTTGGATTCATACTACACAAAGCAGTTTCACAGAACGCTTCTGTTTAGTTTTTATGGGAAGATATTCCCGTTTCCAACGAAGGCCTGAAAGGGCTCCAAATATCCACTTGCAGATGCTGCAAAAAGACTCTTTCCAAACTGCTCCATGAAAAGGAAGGTTCAACTCTATGAGTTGAATGCACACATCATAAAGAATTTTCAAAGAATGCTTCTGTCTAGGTTTTATGTGAAGATATTTCCTTTTCCACCATAGGCCTCAAAGTGCTCCAAATGAACACTTGCAGATTCTACAAAAAGAGTGTTTCAAAACTGCTCTTTCAAAGAAGTGTTCAACTCTGTGAGTTGGATTCATACTACACAAAGCAGTTTCACAGAACGCTTCTGTTTAGTTTTTATGGGAAGATATTCCCGTTTCCAACGAAGGCCAGAAAGGGCTCCAAATATCCACTTGCAGATGCTGCAAAAACAGAGTTTCAAAACTGCTCTATCAAAAGGAAGGCTTCTCTATCCGAGTTGAATGCACACATCATAAAGAGGTTTCTGAGAATGCTTCTGCCTGGTTTATAAGTGAAGATATTTCCTTTTCCACAATAGGCCTCAATGTGCTCCAAATGAACACTTGCAGATTCTACAAAAAGAGTGTTTCAAAACTGCTCTTTCAAAAGAAGTGTTCAACTCTGTGAGTTGGATTCATACTACACAAAGCAGTTTCACAGAACGCTTCTGTTTAGTTTTTATGGGAATATATTCCCGTTTCCAACGAAGGCCTGAAAGGGCTCCAAATATCCACTTGCAGATGCTGCAAAAAGCCTCTTTCCAAACTGCTCCATGAAAAGGAAGGTTCAACTCTATGAGTTGAATGCACACATCATAAAGAATTTTCAAAGAATGCTTCTGTCTAGGTTTTATGTGAAGATATTTCCTTTTCCACCATAGGCCTCAAAGTGCTCCAAATGAACACTTGCAGATTCTACAAAAAGAGTGTTTCAAAACTCCTCTTTCAAAAGAAGTGTTCAACTCTGTGAGTTGGATTCATACTACACAAAGCAGTTTCACAGAACGCTTCTGTTTAGTTTTTATGGGAAGAAATTCCCGTTTCCAACGAAGGCCTGTAAGGGCTCCAAATATCCACTTGCAGATGCTGCAAAAAGACTCTTTCCAAACTGCTCCATGAAAAGGAAGGTTCAACTCTGTGTGTTGAATGCACACATCATAAAGAGGTTTCTGAGAATGCTTCTGCCTGGTTGATATGTGAAGATATTTCAACTTCCACCATAGGCCTCAAATCGCTCAAAATGAACACTTGCAAATTCTACAAAAAGAGTGTTTCATAACTGCTCTAGCAAAGGAAAGGTTCAACTATGTGAGTTAAACACACACATCACAAAGCAGTTTTTGAGAATGCTTCTGTCCAGTTTTTATGGGAAGATATTCCCGTTTCTAACAAAGGCCTGAAAGAGCTCCAAATATCCACTTGCAGATGCTGCAAAAAGACTCTTTCCAAACCGCTCCATGAAAAGGAAGGTTCAACTCTGTGAGTTGAATGCACACATCATAAAGAAGTTTCAAAGAATGCTTCTGTCTAGGTTTTATGTGAAGATATTTCCTTTTCCACCATAGGCCTCAAAGTGCTCCAAATGAACACTTGCAGATTCTACAAAAAGAGTGTTTCAAAACTGCTCTTTCAAAAGAAGTGTTCAACTCTGTGAGTTGGATTCATACTACACAAAGCAGTTTCACAGAACGCTTCTGTGTAGTTTTTATGGGAAGATATCCCCGTTTCCAACGAAGGCCTGAAAGGGCTCCAAATATCCACTTGCAGATGCTGCAAAAAGACTCTTTCCAAACTGCTCCATGAAAAGGAAGGTGCAACTCTGTGAGTTTAATGCACCCATCATAAAGAAGTTTCAAAGAATGCTTCTGTCTAGGTTTTATGTGAAGATATTTCCTTTTCCACCATAGGCCTCAAAGTGCTCCAAATGAACACTTGCAGATTCTACAAAAAGAGTGTTTCAAAACTGCTCTTTCAAAAGAAGTGTTCAACTCTGTGAGTTGGATTCATACTACACAAAGCAGTTTCACAGAACGCTTCTGTTTAGCTTTTATGGGAAGATATTCCCGTTTCCAACGAAGGCCCGAAAGGGCTCCAAATATCCACTTGCAGATGCTGCAAAAAGACTCTTTCCAAACTGCTCCATGAAAAGGAAGGTTCAACTCTGTGAGGTGAATGCACACATCATAAAGAAGTTTCAAAGAATGCTTCTGTCTAGGTTTTATGTGAAGATATTTCCTTTTCCACCATAGGCCTCAAAGTGCTCCAAATGAACACTTGCAGATTCTACAAAAAGAGTGTTTCAAAACTGCTCTTTCAAAAGAAGTGTTCAACTCTGTGAGTTGGATTCATACTACACAAAGCAGTTTCACAGAACGCTTCTGTTTAGTTTTTATGGGAAGATATTCCCGTTTCCAACGAAGGCCTGAAAGGGCTCCAAATATCCACTTGCAGATGCTGCAAAAACAGAGTTTCAAAACTGCTCTATCAAAAGGAAGGCTTCTCTCCCCGAGTTGAATGCACACATCATAAAGAGGTTTCTGAGAATGCTTCTGCCTGGTTTATAAGTGAAGATATTTCCTTTTCCACAATAGGCCTCAATGTGCTCCAAATGAACACTTGCAGATTCTACAAAAAGAGTGTTTCAAAACTGCTCTTTCAAAAGAAGTGTTCAACTCTGTGAGTTGGATTCATACTACACAAAGCAGTTTCACAGAACACTTCTGTTTAGTTTTTATGGGAAGATATTCCCGTTTCCAACGAAGGCCTGAAAGGCTCCAAATATCCACTTGCAGATGCTGCAAAAAGACTCTTTCCACACTGCTCCTTGAAAAGGAAGGTTCAACTCTGTGAGGTGAAGGCACACATCATAAAGAAGTTTCAAAGAATTCTTCTGTCTAGGTTTTATGTGAAGATATTTCCTTTTCCACCGTAGGCCTCAAAGCGCTCCAAATGAACACTTGCAGATTCTACAAAAAGAGTGTTTCAAAACTGCTCTTTCAAAAGAAGTGTTCAACTCTGTGAGTTGGATTCATACTACACAAAGCAGTTTCACAGAACGCTTCTGTTTAGTTTTTATGGGAAGATATTCCCGTTTCCAACGAAGGCCTGAAAGGGCTCCAAATATCCACTTGCAGATTCTGCAAAAACAGAGTTTCAAAACTGCTCTATCAAAAGGAAGGCTTATCTCTCTGAGTTGAATGCACACATCATAAAGTGGTTTCTGAGAATGCTTCTGCCTGGTTGATATGTGAAGATATTTCAACTTCCACCATAGGCCTCAAATCGCTCCAAATGAACACTTGCAAATTCTACAAAAAGAGTGTTTCATAACTGCTCTAGCAAAGGAAAGGTTCAACTATGTGAGTTAAACACACACATCACAAAGTAGTTTTTGAGAATGCTTCTGTCCAGTTTTTATGGGAGGATATTCCCGTTTCTAACAAAGGCCTGAAAGAGCTCCAAATATCCACTTGCAGATGCTGCAAAAAGACTCTTTCCAAACCGCTCCATGAAAAGGAAGGTTCAACTCTGTGAGTTGAATGCACACATCATAAAGAAGTTTCAAAGAATGCTTCTGTCCAGGTTTTATGTGAAGATATTTCCTTTTCCAGCATAGGCCTTAAAGCGCTCCAAATGAACACTTGCAGATTCTACAAAAAGAGTGTTTCAAAACTACTCTTTCAAAAGAAGTGTTCAACTCTGTGAGTTGGATTCATACTACACAAAGCAGTTTCACAGAACGCTTCTGTTTAGTTTTTATGGGAAGATATTCCCGTTTCCAAAGAAGGCCTGAAAGGGCTCCAAATATCCACTTGCAGATTCTGCAAAAAGACTCTTTCCAAACTGATCCATGAAAAGGAAGGTTCAACTCTGTGAGTTGAATGCACACATCATAAAGAAGTTTCAAAGAATGCTTCTGTCTAGGTTTTATGTGAAGATATTTCCTTTTCCACCATAGGCCTCAAAGTGCTCCAAATGAACACTTGCAGATTCTACAAAAAGAGTGTTTCAAAACTGCTCTTTCAAAAGAAGTGTTCAATTCTGTGAGTTGGATTCATACTACACAAAGCAGTTTCACAGAACGCTTCTGTTTAGTTTTTATGGGAAGATATTCCCGTTTCCAACGAAGGCCTGAAAGGGCTCCAAATATCCACTTGCAGATGCTGCAAAAACAGAGTTTCAAACCTGCTCTATCAAAAGGAAGGCTTCTCTCCCCGAGTTGAATGCACACATCATAAAGAGGTTTCTGAGAATGCTTCTGCCTGGTTCATATGTGAAGATATTTCCTTTTTCACCATAGGCCTCAAAGCGCTCCAAATGAACACTTGCAAATTCTACAAAAAGAGTGTTTCATAACTGCTCTAGCAAAGGAAAGGTTCAACTATGTGAGTTAAACACACACATCACAAAGCAGTTTGTGAGAATGCTCCTGTCCAGTTTCTATGTGAAGATATTCCCGTTTCTAACAAAGGCCTGTAAGAGCTCCAAATATCCACTTGCAGATGCTGCAAAAAGACTCTTTCCAAACCTCTCTATGAAAAGGAAGGTTGAACTCTGTGAGTTGAATGCACACATCATAAAGAAGTTTCAAAGAATGCTTCTGTCTAGGTTTCATGTGAAGATATTTCCTTTCCCACCATAGACCTCAAAGCGCTCCAAATGAAAACTTGCAGATTCTACAAAAAGAGTGTTTCAAAACTGCTCTTTCAAAAGAAGTGTTCAACTCTGTGAGTTGGATTCATACTACACAAAGCAGTTTCACAGAACGCTTCTGTTTAGTTTTTATGGGAATATATTCCCGTTTCCAACGAAGGCCTGAAAGGGCTCCAAATATCCACTTGCAGATGCTGCAAAAAGACTCTTTCCAAACTGCTCCATGAAAAGGAAGGTTCAACTCTATGAGTTGAATGCACACATCATAAAGAATTTTCAAAGAATGCTTCTGCCTAGGTTTTATGTGAAGATATTTCCTTTTCCACCATAGGCCTCAAAGTGCTCCAAATGAACACTTGCAGATTCTACAAAAAGAGTGTTTCAAAACTGCTCTTTCAAAGAAGTGTTCAACTCTGTGAGTTGGATTCATACTACACAAAGCAGTTTCACAGAACGCTTCTGTTTAGTTTTTATGGGAAGATATTCCCGTTTCCAACGAAGGCCAGAAAGGGCTCCAAATATCCACTTGCAGATGCTGCAAAAACAGAGTTTCAAAACTGCTCTATCAAAAGGAAGGCTTCTCTATCCGAGTTGAATGCACACATCATAAAGAGGTTTCTGAGAATGCTTCTGCCTGGTTTATAAGTGAAGATATTTCCTTTTCCACAATAGGCCTCAATGTGCTCCAAATGAACACTTGCAGATTCTACAAAAAGAGTGTTTCAAAACTGCTCTTTCAAAAGAAGTGTTCAACTCTGTGAGTTGGATTCATACTACACAAAGCAGTTTCACAGAACGCTTCTGTTTAGTTTTTATGGGAATATATTCCCGTTTCCAACGAAGGCCTGAAAGGGCTCCAAATATCCACTTGCAGATGCTGCAAAAAGCCTCTTTCCAAACTGCTCCATGAAAAGGAAGGTTCAACTCTATGAGTTGAATGCACACATCATAAAGAATTTTCAAAGAATGCTTCTGTCTAGGTTTTATGTGAAGATATTTCCTTTTCCACCATAGGCCTCAAAGTGCTCCAAATGAACACTTGCAGATTCTACAAAAAGAGTGTTTCAAAACTGCTCTTTCAAAAGAAGTGTTCAACTCTGTGAGTTGGATTCATACTACACAAAGCAGTTTCACAGAACGCTTCTGTTTAGTTTTTATGGGAAGAAATTCCCGTTTCCAACGAAGGCCTGTAAGGGCTCCAAATATCCACTTGCAGATGCTGCAAAAAGACTCTTTCCAAACTGCTCCATGAAAAGGAAGGTTCAACTCTGTGTGTTGAATGCACACATCATAAAGAGGTTTCTGAGAATGCTTCTGCCTGGTTGATATGTGAAGATATTTCAACTTCCACCATAGGCCTCAAATCGCTCAAAATGAACACTTGCAAATTCTACAAAAAGAGTGTTTCATAACTGCTCTAGCAAAGGAAAGGTTCAACTATGTGAGTTAAACACACACATCACAAAGCAGTTTTTGAGAATGCTTCTGTCCAGTTTTTATGGGAAGATATTCCCGTTTCTAACAAAGGCCTGAAAGAGCTCCAAATATCCACTTGCAGATGCTGCAAAAAGACTCTTTCCAAACCGCTCCATGAAAAGGAAGGTTCAACTCTGTGAGTTGAATGCACACATCATAAAGAAGTTTCAAAGAATGCTTCTGTCTAGGTTTTATGTGAAGATATTTCCTTTTCCACCATAGGCCTCAAAGTGCTCCAAATGAACACTTGCAGATTCTACAAAAAGAGTGTTTCAAAACTGCTCTTTCAAAAGAAGTGTTCAACTCTGTGAGTTGGATTCATACTACACAAAGCAGTTTCACAGAACGCTTCTGTGTAGTTTTTATGGGAAGATATTCCCGTTTCCAACGAAGGCCTGAAAGGGCTCCAAATATCCACTTGCAGATGCTGCAAAAAGACTCTTTCCAAACTGCTCCATGAAAAGGAAGGTGCAACTCTGTGAGTTTAATGCACCCATCATAAAGAAGTTTCAAAGAATGCTTCTGTCTAGGTTTTATGTGAAGATATTTCCTTTTCCACCATAGGCCTCAAAGTGCTCCAAATGAACACTTGCAGATTCTACAAAAAGAGTGTTTCAAAACTGCTCTTTCAAAAGAAGTGTTCAACTCTGTGAGTTGGATTCATACTACACAAAGCAGTTTCACAGAACGCTTCTGTTTAGCTTTTATGGGAAGATATTCCCGTTTCCAACGAAGGCCCGAAAGGGCTCCAAATATCCACTTGCAGATGCTGCAAAAAGACTCTTTCCAAACTGCTCCATGAAAAGGAAGGTTCAACTCTGTGAGGTGAATGCACACATCATAAAGAAGTTTCAAAGAATGCTTCTGTCTAGGTTTTATGTGAAGATATTTCCTTTTCCACCATAGGCCTCAAAGTGCTCCAAATGAACACTTGCAGATTCTACAAAAAGAGTGTTTCAAAACTGCTCTTTCAAAAGAAGTGTTCAACTCTGTGAGTTGGATTCATACTACACAAAGCAGTTTCACAGAACGCTTCTGTTTAGTTTTTATGGGAAGATATTCCCGTTTCCAACGAAGGCCTGAAAGGGCTCCAAATATCCACTTGCAGATGCTGCAAAAACAGAGTTTCAAAACTGCTCTATCAAAAGGAAGGCTTCTCTCCCCGAGTTGAATGCACACATCATAAAGAGGTTTCTGAGAATGCTTCTGCCTGGTTTATAAGTGAAGATATTTCCTTTTCCACAATAGGCCTCAATGTGCTCCAAATGAACACTTGCAGATTCTACAAAAAGAGTGTTTCAAAACTGCTCTTTCAAAAGAAGTGTTCAACTCTGTGAGTTGGATTCATACTACACAAAGCAGTTTCACAGAACACTTCTGTTTAGTTTTTATGGGAAGATATTCCCGTTTCCAACGAAGGCCTGAAAGGCTCCAAATATCCACTTGCAGATGCTGCAAAAAGACTCTTTCCACACTGCTCCTTGAAAAGGAAGGTTCAACTCTGTGAGGTGAAGGCACACATCATAAAGAAGTTTCAAAGAATTCTTCTGTCTAGGTTTTATGTGAAGATATTTCCTTTTCCACCGTAGGCCTCAAAGCGCTCCAAATGAACACTTGCAGATTCTACAAAAAGAGTGTTTCAAAACTGCTCTTTCAAAAGAAGTGTTCAACTCTGTGAGTTGGATTCATACTACACAAAGCAGTTTCACAGAACGCTTCTGTTTAGTTTTTATGGGAAGATATTCCCGTTTCCAACGAAGGCCTGAAAGGGCTCCAAATATCCACTTGCAGATTCTGCAAAAACAGAGTTTCAAAACTGCTCTATCAAAAGGAAGGCTTATCTCTCTGAGTTGAATGCACACATCATAAAGTGGTTTCTGAGAATGCTTCTGCCTGGTTGATATGTGAAGATATTTCAACTTCCACCATAGGCCTCAAATCGCTCCAAATGAACACTTGCAAATTCTACAAAAAGAGTGTTTCATAACTGCTCTAGCAAAGGAAAGGTTCAACTATGTGAGTTAAACACACACATCACAAAGTAGTTTTTGAGAATGCTTCTGTCCAGTTTTTATGGGAGGATATTCCCGTTTCTAACAAAGGCCTGAAAGAGCTCCAAATATCCACTTGCAGATGCTGCAAAAAGACTCTTTCCAAACCGCTCCATGAAAAGGAAGGTTCAACTCTGTGAGTTGAATGCACACATCATAAAGAAGTTTCAAAGAATGCTTCTGTCCAGGTTTTATGTGAAGATATTTCCTTTTCCAGCATAGGCCTTAAAGCGCTCCAAATGAACACTTGCAGATTCTACAAAAAGAGTGTTTCAAAACTACTCTTTCAAAAGAAGTGTTCAACTCTGTGAGTTGGATTCATACTACACAAAGCAGTTTCACAGAACGCTTCTGTTTAGTTTTTATGGGAAGATATTCCCGTTTCCAAAGAAGGCCTGAAAGGGCTCCAAATATCCACTTGCAGATTCTGCAAAAAGACTCTTTCCAAACTGCTCCATGAAAAGGAAGGTTCAACTCTGTGAGTTGAATGCACACATCATAAAGAAGTTTCAAAGAATGCTTCTGTCTAGGTTTTATGTGAAGATATTTCCTTTTCCACCATAGGCCTCAAAGTGCTCCAAATGAACACTTGCAGATTCTACAAAAAGAGTGTTTCAAAACTGCTCTTTCAAAAGAAGTGTTCAATTCTGTGAGTTGGATTCATACTACACAAAGCAGTTTCACAGAACGCTTCTGTTTAGTTTTTATGGGAAGATATTCCCGTTTCCAACGAAGGCCTGAAAGGGCTCCAAATATCCACTTGCAGATGCTGCAAAAACAGAGTTTCAAACCTGCTCTATCAAAAGGAAGGCTTCTCTCCCCGAGTTGAATGCACACATCATAAAGAGGTTTCTGAGAATGCTTCTGCCTGGTTCATATGTGAAGATATTTCCTTTTTCACCATAGGCCTCAAAGCGCTCCAAATGAACACTTGCAAATTCTACAAAAAGAGTGTTTCATAACTGCTCTAGCAAAGGAAAGGTTCAACTATGTGAGTTAAACACACACATCACAAAGCAGTTTGTGAGAATGCTCCTGTCCAGTTTCTATGTGAAGATATTCCCGTTTCTAACAAAGGCCTGTAAGAGCTCCAAATATCCACTTGCAGATGCTGCAAAAAGACTCTTTCCAAACCTCTCTATGAAAAGGAAGGTTGAACTCTGTGAGTTGAATGCACACATCATAAAGAAGTTTCAAAGAATGCTTCTGTCTAGGTTTCATGTGAAGATATTTCCTTTCCCACCATAGACCTCAAAGCGCTCCAAATGAAAACTTGCAGATTCTACAAAAAGAGTGTTTCAAAACTGCTCTTTCAAAAGAAGTGTTCAACTCTGTGAGTTGGATTCATACTACACAAAGCAGTTTCACAGAACGCTTCTGTTTAGTTTTTATGGGAATATATTCCCGTTTCCAACGAAGGCCTGAAAGGGCTCCAAATATCCACTTGCAGATGCTGCAAAAAGACTCTTTCCAAACTGCTCCATGAAAAGGAAGGTTCAACTCTATGAGTTGAATGCACACATCATAAAGAATTTTCAAAGAATGCTTCTGCCTAGGTTTTATGTGAAGATATTTCCTTTTCCACCATAGGCCTCAAAGTGCTCCAAATGAACACTTGCAGATTCTACAAAAAGAGTGTTTCAAAACTGCTCTTTCAAAAGAAGTGTTCAACTCTGTGAGTTGGATTCATACTACACAAAGCAGTTTCACAGAACGCTTCTGTTTAATTTTTATGGGAAGAAATTCCCGTTTCCAACGAAGGCCTGAAAGGGCTCCAAATATCCACTTGCAGATGCTGCAAAAAGACTCTTTCCAAACTGCTCCATGAAAAGGAAGGTTCAACTCTGTGTGTTGAATGCACACATCATAAAGAAGTTTCAAAGAATGCTTCTGTCTAGGTTTTATGTGAAGATATTTCCTTTTCCACCATAGGCCTCAAAGTGCTCCAAATGAACACTTGCAGATTCTACAAAAAGAGTGTTTCAAACTGCTCTTTCAAAAGAAGTGTTCAACTCTGTGAGTTGGATTCATACTACACAAAGCAGTTTCACAGAACGCTTCTGTTTAGTTTTTATGGGAAAGTATTCCCGTTTCCAACGAAGGCCTGAAAGGGCTCCAAATATCCACTTGCAGATGCTGCAAAAAGACTCTTTCCAAACTGCTACATGAAAAGGAAGGTTCAACTCTGTGAGTTGAATGCACACATCATAAAGAAGTTTCAAAGAATGCTTCTGTCTAGGTTTTATGTGAAGATATTTCCTTTTCCACCATAGGCCTCAAAGTGCTCCAAATGAACACTTGCAGATTCTACAAAAAGAGTGTTTCAAAACTGCTCTTTCAAAAGAAGTGTTCAACTCTGTGAGTTGGATTCATACTACACAAAGCAGTTTCACAGAACGCTTCTGTTTAGTTTTTATGGGAAGATATTCCCGTTTCCAACGAAGGCCTGAAAGGGCTCCAAATATCCACTTGCAGATGCTGCAAAAACAGAGTTTCAAAACTGCTCTATCAAAAGGAAGGCTTCTCTCCCCGAGTTGAATGCACACATCATAAAGAGGTTTCTGAGAATGCTTCTGCCTGGTTTATAAGTGAAGATATTTCCTTTTCCACAATAGGCGTCAATGTGCTCCAAATGAATACTTGCAGATTCTACAAAAAGTGTGTTTCAAAACTGCTCTTTCAAAAGAAGTGTTCAACTCTGTGAGTTGGATTCATACTACACAAAGCAGTTTCACAGAACGCTTCTGTTTAGTTTTTATGGGAAGATATTCCCGTTTCCAACGAAGGCCTGAAAGGGCTCCAAATATCCACTTGCAGATGCTGCAAAAAGACTCTTTCCAAACTGCTCCGTGAAAAGGAAGGTTCAACTCTGTGAGGTGAAGGCACACATCATAAAGAAGTTTCAAAGAATGCTTCTGTCTAGGTTTTATGTGAAGATATTTCCTTTTCCACCGTAGGCCTCAAAGCGCTCCAAATGAACACTTGCAGATTCTACAAAAAGAGTGTTTCAAAACTGCTCTTTCTAAAGAAGTGTTCAACTCTGTGAGTTGGATTCATACTACACAAAGCAGTTTCACAGAACGCTTCTGTTTAGTTTTTATGGGAAGATATTCCCGTTTCCAACGAAGGCCTGAAAGGGCTCCAAATATCCACTTGCAGATGCTGCAAAAAGACTCTTTCCAAACTGCTCCATGAAATGGAAGGTTCAACTCTGTGAGTTGAATGCACACATCATAAAGAAGTTTCAAAGAATGCTTCTGTCTAGGTTTTATGTGAAGATATTTCCTTTTCCACCATAGGCCTCAAAGTGCTCCAAATGAACACTTGCAGATTCTACAAAAAGAGTGTTTCAAAACTGCTCTTTCAAAGAAGTGTTCAACTCTGTGAGTTGGATTCATACTACACAAAGCAGTTTCACAGAACGCTTCTGTTTAGTTTTTATGGGAAGATATTCCCGTTTCCAACGAAGTCCCGAAAGGGCTCCAAATATCCACTTGCAGATGCTGCAAAAAGACTCTTTCCAAACTGCTCCATGAAAAGGAAGGTTCAACTCTGTGAGTTGAATGAACACATCATAAAGAAGTTTCAAAGAATGCTTCTGTCTAGGTTTTATGTGAAGATATTTCCTTTTCCACCATAGGCATCAAAGTGCTCCAAATGAACACTTGCAGATTCTACAAAAAGAGTGTTTCAAAACTTCTCTTTCAAAAGAAGTGTTCAACTCTGTGAGTTGGATTCATACTACACAAAGCAGTTTCACAGAACGCTTCTGTTTAGTTTTTATGGGAAGATATTCCCGTTTCCAACGAAGGCCTGAAAGGGCTCCAAATATCCACTTGCAGATGCTGCAAAAACAGAGTTTCAAAACTGCTCTATCAAAAGGAAGGCTTCTCTCCCCGAGTTGAATGCACACATCATAAAGAGGTTTCTGAGAATGCTTCTGCCTGGTTTATAAGTGAAGATATTTCCTTTTCCACAATAGGCCTCAATGTGCTCCAAATGAACACTTGCAGATTCTACAAAAAGAGTGTTTCAAAACTGCTCTTTCAAAAGAAGTGTTCAACTCTGTGAGTTGGATTCATACTACACAAAGCAGTTTCACAGAACGCTTCTGTTTAGTTTTTATGGGAAGATATTCCCGTTTCCAACGAAGGCCTGAAAGGCTCCAAATATCCACTTGCAGATGCTGCAAAAAGACTCTTTCCAAACTGCTCCTTGAAAAGGAAGGTTCAACTCTGTGAGGTGAAGGCACACATCATAAAGAAGTTTCAAAGAATGCTTCTGTCTAGGTTTTATGTGAAGATATTTCCTTTTCCACCGTAGGCCTCAAAGCGCTCCAAATGAACACTTGCAGATTCTACAAAAAGAGTGTTTCAAAACTGCTCTTTCAAAAGAAGTGTTCAACTCTGTGAGTTGGATTCATACTACACAAAGCAGTTTCACAGAACGCTTCTGTTTAGTTTTTATGGGAAGATATTCCCGTTTCCAACGAAGGCCTGAAAGGGCTCCAAATATCCACTTGCAGATTCTGCAAAAACAGAGTTTCAAAACTGCTCTATCAAAAGGAAGGCTTATCTCTCTGAGTTGAATGCACACATCATAAAGTGGTTTCTGAGAATGCTTCTGCCTGGTTGATATGTGAAGATATTTCAACTTCCACCATAGGCCTCAAATCGCTCCAAATGAACACTTGCAAATTCTACAAAAAGAGTGTTTCATAACTGCTCTAGCAAAGGAAAGGTTAAACTATGTGAGTTAAACACACACATCACAAAGTAGTTTGTGAGAATGCTTCTGTCCAGTTTTTATGGGAAGATATTCCCGTTTCTAACAAAGGCCTGAAAGAGCTCCAAATATCCACTTGCAGATGCTGCAAAAAGACTCTTTCCAAACCGCTCCATGAAAAGGAAGGTTCAACTCTGTGAGTTGAATGCACACATCATAAAGAAGTTTCAAAGAATGCTTCTGTCTAGGTTTTATGTGAAGATATTTCCTTTTCCAGCATAGGCCTCAAAGCGCTCCAAATGAACACTTGCAGATTCTACAAAAAGAGTGTTTCAAAACTACTCTTTCAAAAGAAGTGTTCAACTCTGTGAGTTGGATTCATACTACACAAAGCAGTTTCACAGAACGCTTCTGTTTAGTTTTTATGGGAAAGTATTCCCGTTTCCAACGAAGGCCTGAAAGGGCTCCAAATATCCACTTGCAGATGCTGCAAAAAGACTCTTTCCAAACTGATCCATGAAAAGGAAGGTTCAACTCTGTGATTTGAATGCACACATCATAAAGATGTTTCAAAGAATGCTTCTGTCTAGGTTTTATGTGAAGATATTTCCTTTTCCACCATAGGCCTCAAAGTGCTCCAAATGAACACTTGCAGATTCTACAAAAAGAGTTTTTCAAAACTGCTCTTTCAAAAGAAGTGTTCAACTCTGTGAGTTGGATTCATACTACACAAAGCAGTTTCACAGAACGCTTCTGTTTAGTTTTTATGGGAAGATATTCCCGTTTCCAACGAAGTCCCGAAAGGGCTCCAAATATCCACTTGCAGATGCTGCAAAAAGACTCTTTCCAAACTGCTCCATGAAAAGGAAGGTTCAACTCTGTGAGTTGAATGCACACATCATAAAGAAGTTTCAAAGAATGCTTCTGTCTAGGTTTTATGTGAAGATATTTCCTTTTCCACCATAGGCCTCAAAGTGCTCCAAATGAACACTTGCAGATTCTACAAAAAGAGTGTTTCAAAACTGCTCTTTCAAAAGAAGTGTTCAACTCTGTGAGTTGGATTCATACTACACAAAGCAGTTTCACAGAACGCTTCTGTTTAGTTTTTATGGGAAGATATTCCCGTTTCCAACGAAGGCCTGAAAGGGCTCCAAATATCCACTTGCAGATGCTGCAAAAACAGAGTTTCAAAACTGCTCTATCAAAAGGAAGGCTTCTCTCCCCGAGTTGAATGCACACATCATAAAGAGGTTTCTGAGAATGCTTCTGCCTGGTTTATAAGTGAAGATATTTCCTTTTCCACAATAGGACTCAATGTGCTCCAAATGAACACTTGCAGATTCTACAAAAAGAGTGTTTCAAAACTGCTCTTTCAAAAGAAGTGTTCAACTCTGTGAGTTGGATTCATACTACACAAAGCAGTTTCACAGAACGCTTCTGTTTAGTTTTTATGGGAAGATATTCCCGTTTCCAACGAAGGCCTGAAAGGCTCCAAATATCCACTTGCAGATGCTGCACAAAGACTCTTTCCAAACTGCTCCTTGAAAAGGAAGGTTCAACTCTGTGAGGTGAAGGCACACATCATAAAGAAGTTTCAAAGAATGCTTCTGTCTAGGTTTTATGTGAAGATATTTCCTTTTCCACCGTAGGCCTCAAAGCGCTCCAAATGAACACTTGCAGATTCTACAAAAAGAGTGTTTCAAAACTGCTGTTTCAAAAGAAGTGTTCAACTCTGTGAGTTGGATTCATACTACACAAAGCAGTTTCACAGAACGCTTCTGTTTAGTTTTTATGGGAAGATATTCCCGTTTCCAACGAAGGCCTGAAAGGGCTCCAAATATCCACTTGCAGATTCTGCAAAAACAGAGTTTCAAAACTGCTCTATCAAAAGGAAGGCTTATCTCTCTGAGTTGAATGCACACATCATAAAGTGGTTTCTGAGAATGCTTCTGCCTGGTTGATATGTGAAGATATTTCAACTTCCACCATAGGCCTCAAATCGCTCCAAATGAACACTTGCAAATTCTACAAAGAGAGTGTTTCATAACTGCTCTAGCAAAGGAAAGGTTCAACTATGTGAGTTAAACACACACATCACAAAGTAGTTTTTGAGAATGCTTCTGTCCAGTTTTTATGGGAAGATATTCCCGTTTCTAACAAAGGCCTGAAAGAGCTCCAAATATCCACTTGCAGATGCTGCAAAAAGACTCTTTCCAAACCGCTCCATGAAAAGGAAGGTTCAACTCTGTGAGTTGAATGCACACATCATAAAGAAGTTTCAAAGAATGCTTCTGTCTAGGTTTTATGTGAAGATATTTCCTTTTCCAGCATAGGCCTCAAAGCGCTCCAAATGAACACTTGCAGATTCTACAAAAAGAGTGTTTCAAAACTACTCTTTCAAAAGAAGTGTTCAACTCTGTGAGTTGGATTCATACTACACAAAGCAGTTTCACAGAACGCTTCTGTTTAGTTTTTATGGGAAAGTATTCCCGTTTCCAACGAAGGCCTGAAAGGGCTCCAAATATCCACTTGCAGATGCTGCAAAAAGACTCTTTCCAAACTGATCCATGAAAAGGAAGGTTCAACTCTGTGAGTTGAATGCACACATCATAAAGATGTTTCAAAGAATGCTTCTGTCTAGGTTTTATGTGAAGATATTTCCTTTTCCACCATAGGCCTCAAAGTGCTCCAAATGAACACTTGCAGATTCTACAAAAAGAGTGTTTCAAAACTGCTCTTTCAAAAGAAGTGTTCAACTCTGTGAGTTGGATTCATACTACACAAAGCAGTTTCACAGAACGCTTCTGTTTAGTTTTTATGGGAAGATATTCCCGTTTCCAACGAAGGCCTGAAAGGGCTCCAAATATCCACTTGCAGATGCTGCAAAAACAGAGTTTCAAACCTGCTCTATCAAAAGGAAGGCTTCTCTCCCCGAGTTGAATGCACACATCATAAAGAGGTTTCTGAGAATGCTTCTGCCTGGTTTATAAGTGAAGATATTTCCTTTTCCACATTAGGCCTCAAGGTGCTCCAAATGAACACTTGCAGATTCTACAAAAAGAGTGTTTCAAAACTGCTCTTTCAAAAGAAGTGTTCAACTCTGTGAGTTGGATTCGTACTACACAAAGCAGTTTCACAGAACGCTTCTGTTTAGTTTTTATGGGAAGATATTCCCGTTTCCAACGAAGGCCTGAAAGGCTCCAAATATCCACTTGCAGATGCTGCAAAAAGACTCTTTCCAAACTGCTCCGTGAAAAGGAAGGTTCAACTCTGTGAGGTGAAGGCACACATCATAAAGAAGTTTCAAAGAATGCTTCTGTCTAGGTTTTATGTGAAGATATTTCCTTTTCGACCGTAGGCTTCAAAGCGCTCCAAATGAACACTTGCAGATTCTACAAAAAGAGTGTTTCAAAACTGCTCTTTCTAAAGAAGTGTTCAACTCTGTGAGTTGGATTCATACTACACAAAGCAGTTTCACAGAACGCTTCTGTTTAGTTTTTATGGGAAGATATTCCCGTTTCCAACGAAGGCCTGAAAGGGCTCCAAATATCCACTTGCAGATTCTGCAAAAACAGAGTTTCAAAACTGCTCTATCAGAAGGAAGGCTTATCTCTCTGAGTTGAATGCACACATCATAAAGAGGTTTCTGAGAATGCTTCTGCCTGGTTGATATGTGAATATATTTCAACTTCCACCATAGGCCTCAAATCGCTCCAAATGAACACTTGCAAATTCTACAAAAAGAGTGTTTCATAACTGCTCTAGGAAAGGAAAGGTTCAACTATGTGAGTTAAACACACACATCACAAAGCAGTTTTTGAGAATGCTTCTGTCCAGTTTTTATGGGAAGATATTCCCGTTTCTAACAAAGGCCTGAAAGAGCTCCAAATAACCACTTGCAGATGCTGCAAAAAGACTCTTTCCAAACCGCTCCATGAAAAGGAAGGTTCAACTCTGTGAATTGAATGCACACATCATAAAGAAGTTTCAAAGAATGCTTCTGTCTAGGTTTTATGTGAAGATATTTCCTTTTCCACCATAGGCCTCAAAGCGCTCCAAATGAACACTTGCCGATTCTACAAAAAGAGTGTTTCAAAACTGCTCTTTCAAAAGAAGTGTTCAACTCTGTGAGTTGGATTCATACTACACAAAGCAGTTTCACAGAACGCTTCTGTTTAGTTTTTATGGGAAGATATCCCCGTTTCCAACGAAGGCCTGAAAGGGCTCCAAACATCCACTTGCAGATTCTGCAAAAACAGAGTTTCAAAACTGCTCTATCAGAAGGAAGGCTTCTCTCCCCGAGTTGAATGCACACATCATAAAGAGGTTTCTGAGAATGCTTCTGCCTGGTTCATATGTGAAGATATTTCCTTTTTCACCGTAGGCCTCAAAGCGCTCCAAATGAACACTTGCAAATTCTACAAAAAGAGTGTTTGTTAACTGCTCTAGCAAAGGAAAGGTTCAACTATGTGAGTTAAACACACACATCACAAAGCAGTTTGTGAGAATGCTCCTGTCCAGTTTCTATGGGAAGATATTCCCGTTTCTAACAAAGGCCTGAAAGAGCTCCAAATATCCACTTGCAGATGGTGCAAAAAGACTCTTTCCAAACCTCTCCATGAAAAGGAAGGTTCAACTCTGTGAGTTGAATGCACACATCATAAAGAAGTTTCAAAGAATGCTTCTGTCTAGGTTTTATGTGAAGATATTTCCTTTTCCACCATAGACTTCAAAGCGCTCCAAATGAAAACTTGCAGATTCTACAAAAAGAGTGTTTCAAAACTGCTCTTTCAAAAGAAGTGTTCAACTCTGTGAGTTGGATTCATACTACACAAAGCAGTTTCACAGAACGCTTCTGTTTAGTTTTTATGGGAAGATATTGCCGTTTCCAACGAAGGCCTGAAAGGGCTCCAAATATCCACTTGCAGATGCTACAAAAAGACTCTTTCCAAACTACTTCATGAAAAGGAAGGTTCAACTCTGTGAGTTGAAGGCACACATCATAAAGAAGTTTCAAAGAATGCTTCTGTCTAGGTTTTATGTGAAGATATTTCCTTTTCCACCATAGGCCTCAAAGCGCTCCAAATGAACACTTGCAGATTCTACAAAAAGAGTGTTTCAAAACTGCTCTTTCAAAAGAAGTGTTCAACTCTGTGAGTTGGATTCATACTACACAAAGCAGTTTCACAGAACGCTTCTGTTTAGTTTTTATGGGAAGATATTCCCGTTTCCAACGAAGGCCTGAAAGGGCTCCAAACATCCACTTGCAGATTCTGCAAAAACAGAGTTTCAAAACTGCTCTATCAAAAGGAAGGCTTATCTCTCTGAGTTGAATGCACACATCATAAAGAGGTTTCTGAGAATGCTTCTGCCTGGTTCATATGTGAAGATATTTCCTTTTTCACCATAGGCCTCAAAGCGCTCCAAATGAACACTTGCAAATTCTACAAAAAGAGTGTTTCATAACTGCTCTAGCAAAGGAAAGGTTCAACTATGTGAGTTAAACACACACAAAACAAAGCAGTTTGTGAGAATGCTCCTGTCCAGTTTCTATGTGAAGATATTCCCGTTTCTAACAAAGGCCTGTAAGAGCTCCAAATATCCACTTGCAGATGCTGCAAAAAGACTCTTTCCAAACCTCTCTATGAAAAGGAAGGTTGAACTCTGTGAGTTGAATGCACACATCATAAAGAAGTTTCAAAGAATGCTTCTGTCTAGGTTTCATGTGAAGATATTTCCTTTTCCACCATAGACCTCAAAGCGCTCCAAATGAAAACTTGCAGATTCTACAAAAAGAGTGTTTCAAAACTGCTCTTTCAAAAGAAGTGTTCAACTCTGTGAGTTGGATTCATACTACACAAAGCAGTTTCACAGAACGCTTCTGTTTAATTTTTATGGGAAGAAATTCCCGTTTCCAACGAAGGCCTGAAAGGGCTCCAAATATCCACTTGCAGATGCTGCAAAAAGACTCTTTCCAAACTGCTCCATGAAAAGGAAGGTTCAACTCTGTGTGTTGAATGCACACATCATAAAGAAGTTTCAAAGAATGCTTCTGTCTAGGTTTTATGTGAAGATATTTCCTTTTCCACCATAGGCCTCAAAGTGCTCCAAATGAACACTTGCAGATTCTACAAAAAGAGTGTTTCAAAACTGCTCTTTCAAAAGAAGTGTTCAACTCTGTGAGTTGGATTCATACTACACAAAGCAGTTTCACAGAACGCTTCTGTTTAGCTTTTATGGGAAGATATTCCCGTTTCCAACGAAGGCCCGAAAGGGCTCCAAATATCCACTTGCAGATGCTGCAAAAAGACTCTTTCCAAACTGCTCCATGAAAAGGAAGGTTCAACTCTGTGAGGTGAATGCACACATCATAAAGAAGTTTCAAAGAATGCTTCTGTCTAGGTTTTATGTGAAGATATTTCCTTTTCCACCATAGGCCTCAAAGTGCTCCAAATGAACACTTGCAGATTCTACAAAAAGAGTGTTTCAAAACTGCTCTTTCAAAAGAAGTGTTCAACTCTGTGAGTTGGATTCATACTACACAAAGCAGTTTCACAGAACGCTTCTGTTTAGTTTTTATGGGAAGATATTCCCGTTTCCAACGAAGGCCTGAAAGGGCTCCAAATATCCACTTGCAGATTCTGCAAAAACAGAGTTTCAAAACTGCTCTATCAAAAGGAAGGCTTATCTCTCTGAGTTGAATGCACACATCATAAAGTGGTTTCTGAGAATGCTTCTGCCTGGTTGATATGTGAAGATATTTCAACTTCCACCATAGGCCTCAAATCGCTCCAAATGAACACTTGCAAATTCTACAAAAAGAGTGTTTCATAACTGCTCTAGCAAAGGAAAGGTTCAACTATGTGTGTTAAACACACACATCACAAAGTAGTTTTTGAGAATGCTTCTGTCCAGTTTTTATGGGAGGATATTCCCGTTTCTAACAAAGGCCTGAAAGAGCTCCAAATATCCACTTGCAGATGCTGCAAAAAGACTCTTTCCAAACCGCTCCATGAAAAGGAAGGTTCAACTCTGTGAGTTGAATGCACACATCATAAAGAAGTTTCAAAGAATGCTTCTGTCTAGGTTTTATGTGAAGATATTTCCTTTTCCAGCATAGGCCTCAAAGCGCTCCAAATGAACACTTGCAGATTCTACAAAAAGAGTGTTTCAAAACTACTCTTTCAAAAGAAGTGTTCAACTCTGTGAGTTGGATTCATACTACACAAAGCAGTTTCACAGAACGCTTCTGTTTAGTTTTTATGGGAAGATATTCCCGTTTCCAAAGAAGGCCTGAAAGGGCTCCAAATATCCACTTGCAGATTCTGCAAAAAGACTCTTTCCAAACTGATCCATGAAAAGGAAGGTTCAACTCTGTGAGTTGAATGCACACATCATAAAGAAGTTTCAAAGAATGCTTCTGTCTAGGTTTTATGTGAAGATATTTCCTTTTCCACCATAGGCCTCAAAGTGCTCCAAATGAACACTTGCAGATTCTACAAAAAGAGTGTTTCAAAACTGCTCTTTCAAAAGAAGTGTTCAATTCTGTGAGTTGGATTCATACTACACAAAGCAGTTTCACAGAACGCTTCTGTTTAGTTTTTATGGGAAGATATTCCCGTTTCCAACGAAGGCCTGAAAGGGCTCCAAATATCCACTTGCAGATGCTGCAAAAACAGAGTTTCAAACCTGCTCTATCAAAAGGAAGGCTTCTCTCCCCGAGTTGAATGCACACATCATAAAGAGGTTTCTGAGAATGCTTCTGCCTGGTTCATATGTGAAGATATTTCCTTTTTCACCATAGTCCTCAATGTGCTCCAAATGAACACTTGCAAATTCTACAAAAAGAGTGTTTCATAACTGCTCTAGCAAAGGAAAGGTTCAACTATGTGAGTTAAACACACACATCACAAAGCAGTTTGTGAGAATGCTCCTGTCCAGTTTCTATAGGAAGATATTCCCGTTTCTAACAAAGGCCTGTAAGAGCTCCAAATATCCACTTGCAGATGCTGCAAAAAGACTCTTTCCAAACCTCTCTATGAAAAGGAAGGTTGAACTCTGTGAGTTGAATGCACACATCATAAAGAAGTTTCAAAGAATGCTTCTGTCTAGGTTTCATGTGAAGATATTTCCTTTCCCACCATAGACCTCAAAGCGCTCCAAATGAAAACTTGCAGATACTAAAAAAAGAGTGTTTCAAAACTGCTCTTTCAAAAGAAGTGTTCAACTCTGTGAGTTGGATTCATACTACACAAAGCAGTTTCACAGAACGCTTCTGTTTAGTTTTTATGGGAATATATTCCCGTTTCCAACGAAGGCCTGAAAGGGCTCCAAATATCCACTTGCAGATGCTGCAAAAAGACTCTTTCCAAACTGCTCCATGAAAAGGAAGGTTCAACTCTATGAGTTGAATGCACACATCATAAAGAATTTTCAAAGAATGCTTCTGCCTAGGTTTTATGTGAAGATATTTCCTTTTCCACAATAGGCCTCAAAGTGCTCCAAATGAACACTTGCAGATTCTACAAAAAGAGTGTTTCAAAACTGCTCTTTCAAAAGAAGTGTTCAACTCTGTGAGTTGGATTCATACTACACAAAGCAGTTTCACAGAACGCTTCTGTTTAATTTTTATGGGAAGAAATTCCCGTTTCCAACGAAGGCCTGAAAGGGCTCCAAATATCCACTTGCAGATGCTGCAAAAAGACTCTTTCCAAACTGCTCCATGAAAAGGAAGGTTCAACTCTGTGTGTTGAATGCACACATCATAAAGAAGTTTCAAAGAATGCTTCTGTCTAGGTTTTATGTGAAGATATTTCCTTTTCCACCATAGGCCTCAAAGTGCTCCAAATGAACACTTGCAGATTCTACAAAAAGAGTGTTTCAAACTGCTCTTTCAAAAGAAGTGTTCAACTCTGTGAGTTGGATTCATACTACACAAAGCAGTTTCACAGAACGCTTCTGTTTAGTTTTTATGGGAAGATATTCCCGTTTCCAACGAAGGCCTGAAAGGGCTCCAAATATCCACTTGCAGATGCTGCAAAAAGACTCTTTCCAAACTGCTACATGAAAAGGAAGGTTCAACTCTGTGAGTTGAATGCACACATCATAAAGAAGTTTCAAAGAATGCTTCTGTCTAGGTTTTATGTGAAGATATTTCCTTTTCCACCATAGGCCTCAAAGTGCTCCAAATGAACACTTGCAGATTCTACAAAAAGAGTGTTTCAAAACTGCTCTTTCAAAAGAAGTGTTCAACTCTGTGAGTTGGATTCATACTACACAAAGCAGTTTCACAGAACGCTTCTGTTTAGTTTTTATGGGAAGATATTCCCGTTTCCAACGAAGGCCTGAAAGGGCTCCAAATATCCACTTGCAGATGCTGCAAAAACAGAGTTTCAAAACTGCTCTATCAAAAGGAAGGCTTCTCTCCCCGAGTTGAATGCACACATCATAAAGAGGTTTCTGAGAATGCTTCTGCCTGGTTTATAAGTGAAGATATTTCCTTTTCCACAATAGGCGTCAATGTGCTCCAAATGAATACTTGCAGATTCTACAAAAAGTGTGTTTCAAAACTGCTCTTTCAAAAGAAGTGTTCAACTCTGTGAGTTGGATTCATACTACACAAAGCAGTTTCACAGAACGCTTCTGTTTAGTTTTTATGGGAAGATATTCCCGTTTCCAACGAAGGCCTGAAAGGGCTCCAAATATCCACTTGCAGATGCTGCAAAAAGACTCTTTCCAAACTGCTCCGTGAAAAGGAAGGTTCAACTCTGTGAGGTGAAGGCACACATCATAAAGAAGTTTCAAAGAATGCTTCTGTCTAGGTTTTATGTGAAGATATTTCCTTTTCCACCGTAGGCCTCAAAGCGCTCCAAATGAACACTTGCAGATTCTACAAAAAGAGTGTTTCAAAACTGCTCTTTCTAAAGAAGTGTTCAACTCTGTGAGTTGGATTCATACTACACAAAGCAGTTTCACCGAACGCTTCTGTTTAGTTTTTATGGGAAGATATTCCCGTTTCCAACGAAGGCCTGAAAGGGCTCCAAATATCCACTTGCAGATGCTGCAAAAAGACTCTTTCCAAACTGCTCCATGAAAAGGAAGGTTCAACTCTGTGAGTTGAATGCACACATCATAAAGAAGTTTCAAAGAATGCTTCTGTCTAGGTTTTATGTGAAGATATTTCCTTTTCCACCATAGGCCTCAAAGTGCTCCAAATGAACACTTGCAGATTCTACAAAAAGAGTGTTTCAAAACTGCTCTTTCAAAGAAGTGTTCAACTCTGTGAGTTGGATTCATACTACACAAAGCAGTTTCACAGAACGCTTCTGTTTAGTTTTTATGGGAAGATATTCCCGTTTCCAACGAAGTCCCGAAAGGGCTCCAAATATCCACTTGCAGATGCTGCAAAAAGACTCTTTCCAAACTGCTCCATGAAAAGGAAGGTTCAACTCTGTGAGTTGAATGCACACATCATAAAGAAGTTTCAAAGAATGCTTCTGTCTAGGTTTTATGTGAAGATATTTCCTTTTCCACCATAGGCCTCAAAGTGCTCCAAATGAACACTTGCAGATTCTACAAAAAGAGTGTTTCAAAACTTCTCTTTCAAAAGAAGTGTTCAACTCTGTGAGTTGGATTCATACTACACAAAGCAGTTTCACAGAACGCTTCTGTTTAGTTTTTAAGGGAAGATATTCCCGTTTCCAACGAAGGCCTGAAAGGGCTCCAAATATCCACTTGCAGATGCTGCAAAAACAGAGTTTCAAAACTGCTCTATCAAAAGGAAGGCTTCTCTCCCCGAGTTGAATGCACACATCATAAAGAGGTTTCTGAGAATGCTTCTGCCTGGTTTATAAGTGAAGATATTTCCTTTTCCACAATAGGCCTCAATGTGCTCCAAATGAACACTTGCAGATTCTACAAAAAGAGTGTTTCAAAACTGCTCTTTCAAAAGAAGTGTTCAACTCTGTGAGTTGGATTCATACTACACAAAGCAGTTTCACAGAACGCTTCTGTTTAGTTTTTATGGGAAGATATTCCCGTTTCCAACGAAGGCCTGAAAGGCTCCAAATATCCACTTGCAGATGCTGCAAAAAGACTCTTTCCAAACTGCTCCTTGAAAAGGAAGGTTCAACTCTGTGAGGTGAAGGCACACATCATAAAGAAGTTTCAAAGAATGCTTCTGTCTAGGTTTTATGTGAAGATATTTCCTTTTCCACCGTAGGCCTCAAAGCGCTCCAAATGAACACTTGCAGATTCTACAAAAAGAGTGTTTCAAAACTGCTCTTTCAAAAGAAGTGTTCAACTCTGTGAGTTGGATTCATACTACACAAAGCAGTTTCACAGAACGCTTCTGTTTAGTTTTTATGGGAAGATATTCCCGTTTCCAACGAAGGCCTGAAAGGGCTCCAAATATCCACTTGCAGATTCTGCAAAAACAGAGTTTCAAAACTGCTCTATCAAAAGGAAGGCTTATCTCTCTGAGTTGAATGCACACATCATAAAGTGGTTTCTGAGAATGCTTCTGCCTGGTTGATATGTGAAGATATTTCAACTTCCACCATAGGCCTCAAATCGCTCCAAATGAACACTTGCAAATTCTACAAAAAGAGTGTTTCATAACTGCTCTAGCAAAGGAAAAGTTCAACTATGTGAGTTAAACACACACATCACAAAGTAGTTTTTGAGAATGCTTCTGTCCAGTTTTTATGGGAAGATATTCCCGTTTCTAACAAAGGCCTGAAAGAGCTCCAAATATCCACTTGCAGATGCTGCAAAAAGACTCTTTCCAAACCGCTCCATGAAAAGGAAGGTTCAACTCTGTGAGTTGAATGCACACATCATAAAGAAGTTTCAAAGAATGCTTCTGTCTAGGTTTTATGTGAAGATATTACCTTTTCCAGCATAGGCCTCAAAGCGCTCCAAATGAACACTTGCAGATTCTACAAAAAGAGTGTTTCAAAACTACTCTTTCAAAAGAAGTGTTCAACTCTGTGAGTTGGATTCATACTACACAAAGCAGTTTCACAGAACGCTTCTGTTTAGTTTTTATGGGAAAGTATTCCCGTTTCCAACGAAGGCCTGAAAGGGCTCCAAATATCCACTTGCAGATGCTGCAAAAAGACTCTTTCCAAACTGATCCATGAAAAGGAAGGTTCAACTCTGTGAGTTGAATGCACACATCATAAAGATGTTTCAAAGAATGCTTCTGTCTAGGTTTTATGTGAAGATATTTCCTTTTCCACCATAGGCCTCAAAGTGCTCCAAATGAACACTTGCAGATTCTACAAAAAGAGTGTTTCAAAACTGCTCTATCAAAAGAAGTGTTCAACTCTGTGAGTTGGATTCATACTACACAAAGCAGTTTCACAGAACGCTTCTGTTTAGTTTTTATGGGAAGATATTCCCGTTTCCAACGAAGTCCCGAAAGGGCTCCAAATATCCACTTGCAGATGCTGCAAAAAGACTCTTTCCAAACTGCTCCATGAAAAGGAAGGTTCAACTCTGTGAGTTGAATGCACACATCATAAAGAAGTTTCAAAGAATGCTTCTGTCTAGGTTTTATGTGAAGATATTTCCTTTTCCACCATAGGCCTCAAAGTGCTCCAAATGAACACTTGCAGATTCTACAAAAAGAGTGTTTCAAAACTTCTCTTACAAAAGAAGTGTTCAACTCTGTGAGTTGGATTCATACTACACAAAGCAGTTTCACAGAACGCTTCTGTTTAGTTTTTATGGGAAGATATTCCCGTTTCCAACGAAGGCCTGAAAGGGCTCCAAATATCCACTTGCAGATGCTGCAAAAACAGAGTTTCAAAACTGCTCTATCAAAAGGAAGGCTTCTCTCCCCGAGTTGAATGCACACATCATAAAGAGGTTTCTGAGAATGCTTCTGCCTGGTTTATAAGTGAAGATATTTCCTTTTCCACAATAGGCCTCAATGTGCTCCAAATGAACACTTGCAGATTCTACAAAAAGAGTGTTTCAAAACTGCTCTTTCAAAAGAAGTGTTCAACTCTGTGAGTTGGATTCATACTACACAAAGCAGTTTCACAGAACGCTTCTGTTTAGTTTTTATGGGAAGATATTCCCGTTTCCAACGAAGGCCTGAAAGGCTCCAAATATCCACTTGCAGATGCTGCAAAAAGACTCTTTCCAAACTGCTCCTTGAAAAGGAAGGTTCAACTCTGTGAGGTGAAGGCACACATCATAAAGAAGTTTCAAAGAATGCTTCTGTCTAGGTTTTATGTGAAGATATTTCCTTTTCCACCGTAGGCCTCAAAGCGCTCCAAATGAACACTTGCAGATTCTACAAAAAGAGTGTTTCAAAACTGCTCTTTCAAAAGAAGTGTTCAACTCTGTGAGTTGGATTCATACTACACAAAGCAGTTTCACAGAACGCTTCTGTTTAGTTTTTATGGGAAGATATTCCCGTTTCCAACGAAGGCCTGAAAGGGCTCCAAATATCCACTTGCAGATTCTGCAAAAACAGAGTTTCAAAACTGCTCTATCAAAAGGAAGGCTTATCTCTCTGAGTTGAATGCACACATCATAAAGTGGTTTCTGAGAATGCTTCTGCCTGGTTGATATGTGAAGATATTTCAACTTCCACCATAGGCCTCAAATCGCTCCAAATGAACACTTGCAAATTCTACAAAAAGAGTGTTTCATAACTGCTCTAGCAAAGGAAAGGTTCAACTATGTGAGTTAAACACACACATCACAAAGTAGTTTTTGAGAATGCTTCTGTCCAGTTTTTATGGGAAGATATTCCCGTTTCTAACAAAGGCCTGAAAGAGCTCCAAATATCCACTTGCAGATGCTGCAAAAAGACTCTTTCCAAACCGCTCCATGAAAAGGAAGGTTCAACACTGTGAGTTGAATGCACACATCATAAAGAAGTTTCAAAGAATGCTTCTGTCTAGGTTTTATGTGAAGATATTTCCTTTTCCACCGTAGGCCTCAAAGCGCTCCAAATGAACACTTGCAGATTCTACAAAAAGAGTGTTTCAAAACTGCTCTTTCTAAAGAAGTGTTCAACTCTGTGAGTTGGATTCATACTACACAAAGCAGTTTCACAGAACGCTTCTGTTTAGTTTTTATGGGAAGATATTCCCGTTTCCAACGAAGGCCTGAAAGGGCTCCAAATATCCACTTGCAGATGCTGCAAAAAGACTCTTTCCAAACTGCTCCATGAAAAGGAAGGTTCAACTCTGTGAGTTGAATGCACACATCATAAAGAAGTTTCAAAGAATGCTTCTGTCTAGGTTTTATGTGAAGATATTTCCTTTTCCACCATAGGCCTCAAAGTGCTCCAAATGAACACTTGCAGATTCTACAAAAAGAGTGTTTCAAAACTGCTCTTTCAAAGAAGTGTTCAACTCTGTGAGTTGGATTCATACTACACAAAGCAGTTTCACAGAACGCTTCTGTTTAGTTTTTATGGGAAGATATTCCCGTTTCCAACGAAGTCCCGAAAGGGCTCCAAATATCCACTTGCAGATGCTGCAAAAAGACTCTTTCCAAACTGCTCCATGAAAAGGAAGGTTCAACTCTGTGAGTTGAATGCACACATCATAAAGAAGTTTCAAAGAATGCTTCTGTCTAGGTTTTATGTGAAGATATTTCCTTTTCCACCATAGGCCTCAAAGTGCTCCAAATGAACACTTGCAGATTCTACAAAAAGAGTGTTTCAAAACTTCTCTTTCAAAAGAAGTGTTCAACTCTGTGAGTTGGATTCATACTACACAAAGCAGTTTCACAGAACGCTTCTGTTTAGTTTTTAAGGGAAGATATTCCCGTTTCCAACGAAGGCCTGAAAGGGCTCCAAATATCCACTTGCAGATGCTGCAAAAACAGAGTTTCAAAACTGCTCTATCAAAAGGAAGGCTTCTCTCCCCGAGTTGAATGCACACATCATAAAGAGGTTTCTGAGAATGCTTCTGCCTGGTTTATAAGTGAAGATATTTCCTTTTCCACAATAGGCCTCAATGTGCTCCAAATGAACACTTGCAGATTCTACAAAAAGAGTGTTTCAAAACTGCTCTTTCAAAAGAAGTGTTCAACTCTGTGAGTTGGATTCATACTACACAAAGCAGTTTCACAGAACGCTTCTGTTTAGTTTTTATGGGAAGATATTCCCGTTTCCAACGAAGGCCTGAAAGGCTCCAAATATCCACTTGCAGATGCTGCAAAAAGACTCTTTCCAAACTGCTCCTTGAAAAGGAAGGTTCAACTCTGTGAGGTGAAGGCACACATCATAAAGAAGTTTCAAAGAATGCTTCTGTCTAGGTTTTATGTGAAGATATTTCCTTTTCCACCGTAGGCCTCAAAGCGCTCCAAATGAACACTTGCCGATTCTACAAAAAGAGTGTTTCAAAACTGCTCTTTCAAAAGAAGTGTTCAACTCTGTGAGTTGGATTCATACTACACAAAGCAGTTTCACAGAACGCTTCTGTTTAGTTTTTATGGGAAGATATTCCCGTTTCCAACGAAGGCCTGAAAGGGCTCCAAATATCCACTTGCAGATTCTGCAAAAACAGAGTTTCAATACTGCTCTATCAAAAGGAAGGCTTATCTCTCTGAGTTGAATGCACACATCATAAAGTGGTTTCTGAGAATGCTTCTGCCTGGTTGATATGTGAAGATATTTCAACTTCCACCATAGGCCTCAAATCGCTCCAAATGAACACTTGCAAATTCTACAAAAAGAGTGTTTCATAACTGCTCTAGCAAAGGAAAAGTTCAACTATGTGAGTTAAACACACACATCACAAAGTAGTTTTTGAGAATGCTTCTGTCCAGTTTTTATGGGAAGATATTCCCGTTTCTAACAAAGGCCTGAAAGAGCTCCAAATATCCACTTGCAGATGCTGCAAAAAGACTCTTTCCAAACCGCTCCATGAAAAGGAAGGTTCAACTCTGTGAGTTGAATGCACACATCATAAAGAAGTTTCAAAGAATGCTTCTGTCTAGGTTTTATGTGAAGATATTACCTTTTCCAGCATAGGCCTCAAAGCGCTCCAAATGAACACTTGCAGATTCTACAAAAAGAGTGTTTCAAAACTACTCTTTCAAAAGAAGTGTTCAACTCTGTGAGTTGGATTCATACTACACAAAGCAGTTTCACAGAACGCTTCTGTTTAGTTTTTATGGGAAAGTATTCCCGTTTCCAACGAAGGCCTGAAAGGGCTCCAAATATCCACTTGCAGATGCTGCAAAAAGACTCTTTCCAAACTGATCCATGAAAAGGAAGGTTCAACTCTGTGAGTTGAATGCACACATCATAAAGATGTTTCAAAGAATGCTTCTGTCTAGGTTTTATGTGAAGATATTTCCTTTTCCACCATAGGCCTCAAAGTGCTCCAAATGAACACTTGCAGATTCTACAAAAAGAGTGTTTCAAAACTGCTCTATCAAAAGAAGTGTTCAACTCTGTGAGTTGGATTCATACTACACAAAGCAGTTTCACAGAACGCTTCTGTTTAGTTTTTATGGGAAGATATTCCCGTTTCCAACGAAGTCCCGAAAGGGCTCCAAATATCCACTTGCAGATGCTGCAAAAAGACTCTTTCCAAACTGCTCCGTGAAAAGGAAGGTTCAACTCTGTGAGGTGAAGGCACACATCATAAAGAAGTTTCAAAGAATGCTTCTGTCTAGGTTTTATGTGAAGATATTTCCTTTTCCACCGTAGGCCTCAAAGCGCTCCAAATGAACACTTGCAGATTCTACAAAAAGAGTGTTTCAAAACTGCTCTTTCTAAAGAAGTGTTCAACTCTGTGAGTTGGATTCATACTACACAAAGCAGTTTCACAGAACGCTTCTGTTTAGTTTTTATGGGAAGATATTCCCGTTTCCAACGAAGGCCTGAAAGGGCTCCAAATATCCACTTGCAGATTCTGCAAAAACAGAGTTTCAAAACTGCTCTATCAAAAGGAAGGCTTATCTCTCTGAGTTGAATGCACACATCATAAAGAGGTTTCTGAGAATGCTTCTGCCTGGTTGATATGTGAAGATATTTCAACTTCCACCATAGGCCTCAAATCGCTCCAAATGAACACTTGCAAATTCTACAAAAAGAGTGTTTCATAACTGCTATAGGAAAGGAAAGGTTCAACTATGTGAGTTAAACACACACATCACAAAGCAGTTTTTGAGAATGCTTCTGTCCAGTTTTTATGGGAAGATATTCCCGTTTCTAACAAAGGCCTGAAAGAGCTCCAAATAACCACTTGCAGATGCTGCAAAAAGACTCTTTCCAAACCGCTCCATGAAAAGGAAGGTTCAACTCTGTGAATTGAATGCACACATCATAAAGAAGTTTCAAAGAATGCTTCTGTCTAGGTTTTATGTGAAGATATTTCCTTTTCCAGCATAGGCCTCAAAGCGCTCCAAATGAACACTTGCCGATTCTACAAAAAGAGTGTTTCAAAACTGCTCTTTCAAAAGAAGTGTTCAACTCTGTGAGTTGGATTCATACTACACAAAGCAGTTTCACAGAACGCTTCTGTTTAGTTTTTATGGGAAGATATCCCCGTTTCCAACGAAGGCCTGAAAGGGCTCCAAACATCCACTTGCAGATTCTGCAAAAACAGAGTTTCAAAACTGCTCTATCAAAAGGAAGGCTTATCTCTCTGAGTTGAATGCACACATCATAAAGAGGTTTCTGAGAATGCTTCTGCCTGGTTCATATGTGAAGATATTTCCTTTTTCACCATAGGCCTCAAAGCGCTCCAAATGAACACTTGCAAATTCTACAAAAAGAGTGTTTCATAACTGCTCTAGCAAAGGAAAGGTTCAACTATGTGAGTTAAACACACACATCACAAAGCAGTTTGTGAGAATGCTCCTGTCCAGTTTCTATGTGAAGATATTCCCGTTTCTAACAAAGGCCTGTAAGAGCTCCAAATATCCACTTGCAGATGCTGCAAAAAGACTCTTTCCAAACCTCTCTATGAAAAGGAAGGTTGAACTCTGTGAGTTGAATGCACACATCATAAAGAAGTTTCAAAGAATGCTTCTGTCTAGGTTTCATGTGAAGATATTTCCTTTTCCACCATAGACCTCAAAGCGCTCCAAATGAACACTTGCAGATTCTACAAAAAGAGTGTTTCAAAACTGCTCTTTCAAAAGAAGTGTTCAATTCTGTGAGTTGGATTCATACTACACAAAGCAGTTTCACAGAACGCTTCTGTTTAATTTTTATGGGAAGAAATTCCCGTTTCCAACGAAGGCCTGAAAGGGCTCCAAATATCCACTTGCAGATGCTGCAAAAACAGAGTTTCAAAACTGCTCTATCAAAAGGAAGGCTTCTCTCCCCGAGTTGAATGCACACATCATAAAGAGGTTTCTGAGAATGCTTCTGCCTGGTTTATAAGTGAAGAGATTTCCTTTTCCACAATAGGCCTCAATGTGCTCCAAATGAACACTTGCAGATTCTACAAAAAGAGTGTTTCAAAACTGCTCTTTCAAAAGAAGTGTTCAACTCTGTGAGTTGGATTCATACTACACAAAGCAGTTTCACAGAACGCTTCTGTTTAGTTTTTATGGGAAGATATTCCCGTTTCCAACGAAGGCCTGAAAGGCTCCAAATATCCACTTGCAGATGCTGCAAAAAGACTCTTTCCAAACTGCTCCTTGAAAAGGAAGGTTCAACTCTGTGAGGTGAAGGCACACATCATAAAGAAGTTTCAAAGAATGCTTCTGTCTAGGTTTTATGTGAAGATATTTCCTTTTCCACCGTAGGCCTCAAAGCGCTCCAAATGAACACTTGCAGATTCTACAAAAAGAGTGTTTCAAAACTGCTCTTTCAAAAGAAGTGTTCAACTCTGTGAGTTGGATTCATACTACACAAAGCAGTTTCACAGAACGCTTCTGTTTAGTTTTTATGGGAAGATATTCCCGTTTCCAACGAAGGCCTGAAAGGGCTCCAAATATCCACTTGCAGATTCTGCAAAAACAGAGTTTCAAAACTGCTCTATCAAAAGGAAGGCTTATCTCTCTGAGTTGAATGCACACATCATAAAGTGGTTTCTGAGAATGCTTCTGCCTGGTTGATATGTGAAGATATTTCAACTTCCACCATAGGCCTCAAATCGCTCCAAATGAACACTTGCAAATTCTACAAAAAGAGTGTTTCATAACTGCTCTAGCAAAGGAAAGGTTCAACTATGTGAGTTAAACACACACATCACAAAGTAGTTTTTGAGAATGCTTCTGTCCAGTTTTTATGGGAAGATATTCCCGTTTCTAACAAAGGCCTGAAAGAGCTCCAAATATCCACTTGCAGA
Source organism: Pongo abelii (assembly GCF_028885655.2). Classification (NCBI taxonomy): domain Eukaryota; kingdom Metazoa; phylum Chordata; class Mammalia; order Primates; family Hominidae; genus Pongo; species Pongo abelii. The sequence goes on along the minus strand of NC_072005.2, from coordinate 31,732,433 downwards.
TGCTGCAAAAAGACTCTTTCCAAACCGCTCCATGAAAAGGAAGGTTCAACTCTGTGAGTTGAATGCACACATCATAAAGAAGTTTCAAAGAATGCTTCTGTCTAGGTTTTATGTGAAGATATTTCCTTTTCCAGCATAGGCCTCAAAGCGCTCCAAATGAACACTTGCAGATTCTACAAAAAGAGTGTTTCAAAACTACTCTTTCAAAAGAAGTGTTCAACTCTGTGAGTTGGATTCATACTACACAAAGCAGTTTCACAGAACGCTTCTGTTTAGTTTTTATGGGAAAGTATTCCCGTTTCCAACGAAGGCCTGAAAGGGCTCCAAATATCCACTTGCAGATGCTGCAAAAAGACTCTTTCCAAACTGATCCATGAAAAGGAAGGTTCAACTCTGTGAGTTGAATGCACACGTCATAAAGATGTTTCAAAGAATGCTTCTGTCTAGGTTTTATGTGAAGATATTTCCTTTTCCACCATAGGCCTCAAAGTGCTCCAAATGAACACTTGCAGATTCTACAAAAAGAGTGTTTCAAAACTGCTCTTTCAAAAGAAGTGTTCAACTCTGTGAGTTGGATTCATACTACACAAAGCAGTTTCACAGAACGCTTCTGTTTAGTTTTTATGGGAAGATATTCCCGTTTCCAACGAAGGCCTGAAAGGGCTCCAAGTATCCACTTGCAGATGCTGCAAAAACAGAGTTTCAAACCTGCTCTATCAACAGGAAGGCTTCTCTCCCCGAGTTGAATGCACACATCATAAAGAGGTTTCTGAGAATGCTTCTGCCTGGTTTATAAGTGAAGATATTTCCTTTTCCACATTAGGCCTCAAGGTGCTCCAAATGAACACTTGCAGATTCTACAAAAAGAGTGTTTCAAAACTGCTCTTTCAAAAGAAGTGTTCAACTCTGTGAGTTGGATTCATACTACACAAAGCAGTTTCACAGAACGCTTCTGTTTAGTTTTTATGGGAAGATATTCCCGTTTCCAACGAAGGCCTGAAAGGGCTCCAAATATCCACTTGCAGATGCTGCAAAAAGACTCTTTCCAAACTGCTCCGTGAAAAGGAAGGTTCAACTCTGTGAGGTGAAGGCACACATCATAAAGAAGTTTCAAAGAATGCTTCTGTCTAGGTTTTATGTGAAGATATTTCCTTTTCCACCGTAGGCCTCAAAGCGCTCCAAATGAACACTTGCAGATTCTACAAAAAGAGTGTTTCAAAACTGCTCTTTCTAAAGAAGTGTTCAACTCTGTGAGTTGGATTCATACTACACAAAGCAGTTTCACAGAACGCTTCTGTTTAGTTTTTATGGGAAGATATTCCCGTTTCCAACGAAGGCCTGAAAGGGCTCCAAATATCCACTTGCAGATTCTGCAAAAACAGAGTTTCAAAACTGCTCTATCAAAAGGAAGGCTTATCTCTCTGAGTTGAATGCACACATCATAAAGAGGTTTCTGAGAATGCTTCTGCCTGGTTGATATGTGAAGATATTTCAACTTCCACCATAGGCCTCAAATCGCTCCGAATGAACACTTGCAAATTCTACAAAAAGAGTGTTTCATAACTGCTATAGGAAAGGAAAGGTTCAACTATGTGAGTTAAACACACACATCACAAAGCAGTTTTTGAGAATGCTTCTGTCCAGTTTTTATGGGAAGATATTCCCGTTTCTAACAAAGGCCTGAAAGAGCTCCAAATAACCACTTGCAGATGCTGCAAAAAGACTCTTTCCAAACCGCTCCATGAAAAGGAAGGTTCAACTCTGTGAATTGAATGCACACATCATAAAGAAGTTTCAAAGAATGTTTCTGTCTAGGTTTTATGTGAAGATATTTCCTTTTCCAGCATAGGCCTCAAAGCGCTCCAAATGAACACTTGCCGATTCTACAAAAAGAGTGTTTCAAAACTGCTCTTTCAAAAGAAGTGTTCAACTCTGTGAGTTGGATTCATACTACACAAAGCAGTTTCACAGAACGCTTCTGTTTAGTTTTTATGGGAAGTTATCCCCGTTTCCAACGAAGGCCTGAAAGGGCTCCAAACATCCACTTGCAGATTCTGCAAAAACAGAGTTTCAAAACTGCTCTATCAAAAGGAAGGCTTATCTCTCTGAGTTGAATGCACACATCATAAAGAGGTTTCTGAGAATGCTTCTGCCTGGTTCATATGTGAAGATATTTCCTTTTTCACCATAGGCCTCAAAGCGCTCCAAATGAACACTTGCAAATTCTACAAAAAGAGTGTTTCATAACTGCTCTAGCAAAGGAAAGGTTCAACTATGTGAGTTAAACACACACATCACAAAGCAGTTTGTGAGAATGCTCCTGTCCAGTTTCTATGTGAAGATATTCCCGTTTCTAACAAAGGCCTGTAAGAGCTCCAAATATCCACTTGCAGATGCTGCAAAAAGACTCTTTCCAAACCTCTCTATGAAAAGGAAGGTTGAACTCTGTGAGTTGAATGCACACATCATAAAGAAGTTTCAAAGAATGCTTCTGTCTAGGTTTCATGTGAAGATATTTCCTTTTCCACCATAGACCTCAAAGCGCTCCAAATGAAAACTTGCAGATTCTACAAAAAGAGTGTTTCAAAACTGCTCTTTCAAAAGAAGTGTTCAATTCTGTGAGTTGGATTCATACTACACAAAGCAGTTTCACAGAACGCTTCTGTTTAATTTTTATGGGAAGAAATTCCCGTTTCCAACGAAGGCCTGAAAGGGCTCCAAATATCCACTTGCAGATGCTGCAAAAAGACTCTTTCCAAACTGCTCCATGAAAAGGAAGGTTCAACTCTGTGTGTTGAATGCACACATCATAAAGAAGTTTCAAAGAATGCTTCTGTCTAGGTTTTATGTGAAGATATTTCCTTTTCCACCATAGGCCTCAAAGTGCTCCAAATGAACACTTGCAGATTCTACAAAAAGAGTGTTTCAAAACTGCTCTTTCAAAAGAAGTGTTCAACTCTGTGAGTTGGATTCATACTACACAAAGCAGTTTCACAGAACGCTTCTGTTTAGTTTTTATGGGAAGATATTCCCGTTTCCAACGAAGGCCTGAAAGGGCTCCAAATATCCACTTGCAGATGCTGCAAAAACAGAGTTTCAAAACTGCTCTATCAAAAGGAAGGCTTCTCTCCGCGAGTTGAATGCACACATCATAAAGAGGTTTCTGAGAATGCTTCTGCCTGGTTTATAAGTGAAGATATTTCCTTTTCCACAATAGGCCTCAATGTGCTCCAAATGAACACTTGCAGATTCTACAAAAAGAGTGTTTCAAAACTGCTCTTTCAAAAGAAGTGTTCAACTCTGTGAGTTGGATTCATACTACACAAAGCAGTTTCACAGAACACTTCTGTTTAGTTTTTATGGGAAGATATTCCCGTTTCCAACGAAGGCCTGAAAGGCTCCAAATATCCACTTGCAGATGCTGCAAAAAGACTCTTTCCACACTGCTCCTTGAAAAGGAAGGTTCAACTCTGTGAGGTGAAGGCACACATCATAAAGAAGTTTCAAAGAATTCTTCTGTCTAGGTTTTATGTGAAGATATTTCCTTTTCCACCGTAGGCCTCAAAGCGCTCCAAATGAACACTTGCAGATTCTACAAAAAGAGTGTTTCAAAACTGCTCTTTCAAAAGAAGTGTTCAACTCTGTGAGTTGGATTCATACTACACAAAGCAGTTTCACAGAACGCTTCTGTTTAGTTTTTATGGGAAGATATTCCCGTTTCCAACGAAGGCCTGAAAGGGCTCCAAATATCCACTTGCAGATTCTGCAAAAACAGAGTTTCAAAACTGCTCTTTCAAAAGGAAGGCTTATCTCTCTGAGTTGAATGCACACATCATAAAGTGGTTTCTGAGAATGCTTCTGCCTGGTTGATATGTGAAGATATTTCAACTTCCACCGTAGGCCTCAAATCGTTCCAAATGAACACTTGCAAATTCTACAAAAAGAGTGTTTCATAACTGCTCTAGCAAAGGAAAGGTTCAACTATGTGAGTTAAACACACACATCACAAAGTAGTTTTTGAGAATGCTTCTGTCCAGTTTTTATGGGAAGATATTCCCGTTTCTAACAAAGGCCTGAAAGAGCTCCAAATATCCACTTGCAGATGCTGCAAAAAGACTCTTTCCAAACCGCTCCATGAAAAGGAAGGTTCAACTCTGTGAGTTGAATGCACACATCATAAAGAAGTTTCAAAGAATGCTTCTGTCTAGGTTTTATGTGAAGATATTTCCTTTTCCAGCATAGGCCTCAAAGCGCTCCAAATGAACACTTGCAGATTCTACAAAAAGAGTGTTTCAAAACTACTCTTTCAAAAGAAGTGTTCAACTCTGTGAGTTGGATTCATACTACACAAAGCAGTTTCACAGAACGCTTCTGTTTAGTTTTTATGGGAAGATATTCCCGTTTCCAAAGAAGGCCTGAAAGGGCTCCAAATATCCACTTGCAGATGCTGCAAAAAGACTCTTTCCAAACTGATCCATGAAAAGGAAGGTTCAACTCTGTGAGTTGAAGGCACACATCATAAAGAAGTTTCAAAGAATGCTTCTGTCTAGGTTTTATGTGAAGATATTTCCTTTTCCACCATAGGCCTCAAAGCGCTCCAAATGAACACTTGCAGATTCTACAAAAAGAGTGTTTCAAAACTGCTCTTTCAAAAGAAGTGTTCAACTCTGTGAGTTGGATTCAGACTACACAAAGCAGTTTCACAGAACGCTTCTGTTTAGTTTTTATGGGAAGATATTCCCGTTTCCAACGAAGGCCTGAAAGGGCTCCAAACATCCACTTGCAGATTCTGCAAAAACAGAGTTTCAAAACTGCTCTATCAAAAGGAAGGCTTATCTCTCTGAGTTGAATGCACACATCATAAAGAGGTTTCTGAGAATGCTTCTGCCTGGTTCATATGTGAAGATATTTCCTTTTTCACCATAGGCCTCAAAGCGCTCCAAATGAACACTTGCAAATTCTACAAAAAGAGTGTTTCATAACTGCTCCAGCAAAGGAAAGGTTCAACTATGTGAGTTAAACACACACATCACAAAGCAGTTTGTGAGAATGCTCCTGTCCAGTTTCTATGTGAAGATATTCCCGTTTCTAACAAAGGCCTGTAAGAGCTCCAAATATCCACTTGCAGATGCTGCAAAAAGACTCTTTCCAAACCTCTCTATGAAAAGGAAGGTTGAACTCTGTGAGTTGAATGCACACATCATAAAGAAGTTTCAAAGAATGCTTCTGTCTAGGTTTCATGTGAAGATATTTCCTTTCCCAACATAGACCTCAAAGCGCTCCAAATGAAAACTTGCAGATTCTACAAAAAGAGTGTTTCAAAACTGCTTTTTCAAAAGAAGTGTTCAACTCTGTGAGTTGGATTCATACTACACAAAGCAGTTTCACAGAACGCTTCTGTTTAGTTTTTATGGGAATATATTCCCGTTTCCAACGAAGGCCTGAAAGGGCTCCAAATATCCACTTGCAGATGCTGCAAAAAGACTCTTTCCAAACTGCTCCATGAAAAGGAAGGTTCAACTCTGTGTGTTGAATGCACACATCATAAAGAAGTTTCAAAGAATGCTTCTGTCTAGGTTTTATGTGAAGATATTTCCTTTTCCACCATAGGCCTCAAAGTGCTCCAAATGAACACTTGCAGATTCTACAAAAAGAGTGTTTCAAAACTGCTCTTTCAAAAGAAGTGTTCAACTCTGTGAGTTGGATTCATACTACACAAAGCAGTTTCACAGAACGCTTCTGTTTAGCTTTTATGGGAAGATATTCCCGTTTCCAACGAAGGCCCGAAAGGGCTCCAAATATCCACTTGCAGATGCTGCAAAAAGACTCTTTCCAAACTGCTCCATGAAAAGGAAGGTTCAACTCTGTGAGGTGAATGCACACATCATAAAGAAGTTTCAAAGAATGCTTCTGTCTAGGTTTTATGTGAAGATATTTCCTTTTCCACCATAGGCCTCAAAGTGCTCCAAATGAACACTTGCAGATTCTACAAAAAGAGTGTTTCAAAACTGCTCTTTCAAAAGAAGTGTTCAACTCTGTGAGTTGGATTCATACTACACAAAGCAGTTTCACAGAACGCTTCTGTTTAGTTTTTATGGGAAGATATTCCCGTTTCCAACGAAGGCCTGAAAGGGCTCCAAATATCCACTTGCAGATGCTGCAAAAACAGAGTTTCAAAACTGCTCTATCAAAAGGAAGGCTTCTCTCCCCGAGTTGAATGCACACATCATAAAGAGGTTTCTGAGAATGCTTCTGCCTGGTTTATAAGTGAAGATATTTCCTTTTCCAAAATAGGCCTCAAGGTGCTCCAAATGAACACTTGCAGATTCTACAAAAAGAGTGTTTCAAAACTGCTCTTTCAAAAGAAGTGTTCAACTCTGTGAGTTGGATTCATACTACACAAAGCAGTTTCACAGAACGCTTCTGTTTAGTTTTTATGGGAAGATATTCCCGTTTCCAACGAAGGCCTGAAAGGCTCCAAATATCCACTTGCAGATGCTGCAAAAAGACTCTTTCCAAACTGCTCCGTGAAAAGGAAGGTTCAACTCTGTGAGGTGAAGGCACACATCATAAAGAAGTTTCAAAGAATGCTTCTGTCTAGGTTTTATGTGAAGATATTTCCTTTTCCACCGTAGGCCTCAAAGCGCTCCAAATGAACACTTGCAGATTCTACAAAAAGAGTGTTTCAAAACTGCTTTTTCTAAAGAAGTGTTAAACTCTGTGAGTTGGATTCATACTACAGAAAGCAGTTTCACAGAACGCTTCTGTTTAGTTTTTATGGGAAGATATTCCCGTTTCCAACGAAGGCCTGAAAGGGCTCCAAATATCCACTTGCAGATTCTGCAAAAACAGAGTTTCAAAACTGCTCTATCAAAAGGAAGGCTTATCTCTCTGAGTTGAATGAACACATCATAAAGAGGTTTCTGAGAATGCTTCTGCCTGGTTGATATGTGAAGATATTTCAACTTCCACCATAGGCCTCAAATCGCTCCAAATGAACACTTGCAAATTCTACAAACAGAGTGTTTCATAACTGCTCTAGCAAAGGAAACGTTCAACTATGTGAGTTAAACACACACATCACAAAGCAGTTTTTGAGAATGCTTCTGTCCAGTTTTTATGGGAATATATTCCCGTTTCTAACAAAGGCCTGAAAGAGCTCCAAATAACCACTTGCAGATGCTGCAAAAAGACTCTTTCCAAACCGCTCCATGAAAAGGAAGGTTCAACTCTGTGAATTGAATGCACACATCATAAAGAAGTTTCAAAGAATGCTTCTGTCTAGGTTTTATGTGAAGATATTTCCTTTTCCACCATAGGCCTCAAAGCGCTCCAAATGAACACTTGCCGATTCTACAAAAAGAGTGTTTCAAAACTGCTCTTTCAAAAGAAGTGTTCAACTCTGTGAGTTGGATTCATACTACACAAAGCAGTTTCACAGAACGCTTCTGTTTAGTTTTTATGGGAAGACATCCCCGTTTCCAACGAAGGCCTGAAAGGGCTCCAAACATCCACTTGCAGATTCTGCAAAAACAGAGTTTCAAAACTGCTCTATCAAAAGGAAGGCTTATCTCTCTGAGTTGAATGCACACATCATAAAGAGGTTTCTGAGAATGCTTCTGCCTGGTTCATATGTGAAGATATTTCCTTTTTCACCATAGGCCTCAAAGCGCTCCAAATGAACACTTGCAAATTCTACAAAAAGAGTGTTTCTTAACTGCTCTAGCAAAGGAAAGGTTCAACTATGTGAGTTAAACACACACATCACAAAGCAGTTTGTGAGAATGCTCCTGTCCAGTTTCTATGTGAAGATATTCCCGTTTCTAACAAAGGCCTGTAAGAGCTCCAAATATCCACTTGCAGATGCTGCAAAAAGACTCTTTCCAAACCTCTCTATGAAAAGGAAGGTTGAACTCTGTGAGTTGAATGCACACATCATAAAGAAGTTTCAAAGAATGCTTCTGTCTAGGTTTCATGTGAAGATATTTCCTTTTCCACCATAGACCTCAAAGCGCTCCAAATGAAAACTTGCAGATTCTACAAAAAGAGTGTTTCAAAACTGCTCTTTCAAAAGAAGTGTTCAACTCTGTGAGTTGGATTCATACTACACAAAGCAGTTTCACAGAACGCTTCTGTTTAATTTTTATGGGAAGAAATTCCCGTTTCCAACGAAGGCCTGAAAGGGCTCCAAATATCCACTTGCAGATGCTGCAAAAAGACTCTTTCCAAACTGCTCCATGAAAAGGAAGGTTCAACTCTGTGTGTTGAATGCACACATCATAAAGAAGTTTCAAAGAATGCTTCTGTCTAGGTTTTATGTGAAGATATTTCCTTTTCCACCATAGGCCTCAAAGTGCTCCAAATGAACACTTGCAGATTCTACAAAAAGAGTGTTTCAAAACTGCTCTTTCAAAAGAAGTGTTCAACTCTGTGAGTTGGATTCATACTACACAAAGCAGTTTCACAGAACGCTTCTGTTTAGCTTTTATGGGAAGATATTCCCGTTTCCAACGAAGGCCCGAAAGGGCTCCAAATATCCACTTGCAGATGCTGCAAAAAGACTCTTTCCAAACTGCTCCATGAAAAGGAAGGTTCAACTCTGTGAGGTGAATGCACACATCATAAAGAAGTTTCAAAGAATGCTTCTGTCTAGGTTTTATGTGAAGATATTTCCTTTTCCACCATAGGCCTCAAAGTGCTCCAAATGAACACTTGCAGATTCTACAAAAAGAGTGTTTCAAAACTGCTCTTTCAAAAGAAGTGTTCAACTCTGTGAGTTGGATTCATACTACACAAAGCAGTTTCACAGAACGCTTCTGTTTAGTTTTTATGGGAAGATATTCCCGTTTCCAACGAAGGCCTGAAAGGCTCCAAATATCCACTTGCAGATGCTGCAAAAAGACTCTTTCCAAACTGCTCCGTGAAAAGGAAGGTTCAACTCTGTGAGGTGAAGGCACACATCATAAAGAAGTTTCAAAGAATGCTTCTGTCTAGGTTTTATGTGAAGATATTTCCTTTTCCACCGTAGGCCTCAAAGCGCTCCAAATGAACACTTGCAGATTCTACAAAAAGAGTGTTTCAAAACTGCTTTTTCTAAAGAAGTGTTAAACTCTGTGAGTTGGATTCATACTACACAAAGCAGTTTCACAGAACGCTTCTGTTTAGTTTTTATGGGAAGATATTCCCGTTTCCAACGAAGGCCTGAAAGGGCTCCAAATATCCACTTGCAGATTCTGCAAAAACAGAGTTTCAAAACTGCTCTATCAAAAGGAAGGCTTATCTCTCTGAGTTGAATGAACACATCATAAAGAGGTTTCTGAGAATGCTTCTGCCTGGTTGATATGTGAAGATATTTCAACTTCCACCATAGGCCTCAAATCGCTCCAAATGAACACTTGCAAATTCTACAAACAGAGTGTTTCATAACTGCTCTAGCAAAGGAAACGTTCAACTATGTGAGTTAAACACACACATCACAAAGCAGTTTTTGAGAATGCTTCTGTCCAGTTTTTATGGGAAGATATTCCCGTTTCTAACAAAGGCCTGAAAGAGCTCCAAATAACCACTTGCAGATGCTGCAAAAAGACTCTTTCCAAACCGCTCCATGAAAAGGAAGGTTCAACTCTGTGAATTGAATGCACACATCATAAAGAAGTTTCAAAGAATGCTTCTGTCTAGGTTTTATGTGAAGATATTTCCTTTTCCACCATAGGCCTCAAAGCGCTCCAAATGAACACTTGCCGATTCTACAAAAAGAGTGTTTCAAAACTGCTCTTTCAAAAGAAGTGTTCAACTCTGTGAGTTGGATTCATACTACACAAAGCAGTTTCACAGAACGCTTCTGTTTAGTTTTTATGGGAAGATATCCCCGTTTCCAACGAAGGCCTGAAAGGGCTCCAAACATCCACTTGCAGATTCTGCAAAAACAGAGTTTCAAAACTGCTCTATCAAAAGGAAGGCTTATCTCTCTGAGTTGAATGCACACATCATAAAGAGGTTTCTGAGAATGCTTCTGCCTGGTTCATATGTGAAGATATTTCCTTTTTCACCATAGGCCTCAAAGCGCTCCAAATGAACACTTGCAAATTCTACAAAAAGAGTGTTTCTTAACTGCTCTAGCAAAGGAAAGGTTCAACTATGTGAGTTAAACACACACATCACAAAGCAGTTTGTGAGAATGCTCCTGTCCAGTTTCTATGTGAAGATATTCCCGTTTCTAACAAAGGCCTGTAAGAGCTCCAAATATCCACTTGCAGATGCTGCAAAAAGACTCTTTCCAAACCTCTCTATGAAAAGGAAGGTTGAACTCTGTGAGTTGAATGCACACATCATAAAGAAGTTTCAAAGAATGCTTCTGTCTAGGTTTCATGTGAAGATATTTCCTTTTCCACCATAGACCTCAAAGCGCTCCAAATGAAAACTTGCAGATTCTACAAAAAGAGTGTTTCAAAACTGCTCTTTCAAAAGAAGTGTTCAACTCTGTGAGTTGGATTCATACTACACAAAGCAGTTTCACAGAACGCTTCTGTTTAATTTTTATGGGAAGAAATTCCCGTTTCCAACGAAGGCCTGAAAGGGCTCCAAATATCCACTTGCAGATGCTGCAAAAAGACTCTTTCCAAACTGCTCCATGAAAAGGAAGGTTCAACTCTGTGTGTTGAATGCACACATCATAAAGAAGTTTCAAAGAATGCTTCTGTCTAGGTTTTATGTGAAGATATTTCCTTTTCCACCATAGGCCTCAAAGTGCTCCAAATGAACACTTGCAGATTCTACAAAAAGAGTGTTTCAAAACTGCTCTTTCAAAAGAAGTGTTCAACTCTGTGAGTTGGATTCATACTACACAAAGCAGTTTCACAGAACGCTTCTGTTTAGCTTTTATGGGAAGATATTCCCGTTTCCAACGAAGGCCCGAAAGGGCTCCAAATATCCACTTGCAGATGCTGCAAAAAGACTCTTTCCAAACTGCTCCATGAAAAGGAAGGTTCAACTCTGTGAGGTGAATGCACACATCATAAAGAAGTTTCAAAGAATGCTTCTGTCTAGGTTTTATGTGAAGATATTTCCTTTTCCACCATAGGCCTCAAAGTGCTCCAAATGAACACTTGCAGATTCTACAAAAAGAGTGTTTCAAAACTGCTCTTTCAAAAGAAGTGTTCAACTCTGTGAGTTGGATTCATACTACACAAAGCAGTTTCACAGAACGCTTCTGTTTAGTTTTTATGGGAAGATATTCCCGTTTCCAACGAAGGCCTGAAAGGGCTCCAAATATCCACTTGCAGATGCTGCAAAAACAGAGTTTCAAAACTGCTCTATCAAAAGGAAGGCTTCTCTCCCCGAGTTGAATGCACACATCATAAAGAGGTTTCTGAGAATGCTTCTGCCTGGTTTATAAGTGAAGATATTTCCTTTTCCACAATAGGCCTCAATGTGCTCCAAATGAACACTTGCAGATTCTACAAAAAGAGTGTTTCAAAACTGCTCTTTCAAAAGAAGTGTTCAACTCTGTGAGTTGGATTCATACTACACAAAGCAGTTTCACAGAACCCTTCTGTTTAGTTTTTATGGGAAGATATTCCCGTTTCCAACGAAGGCCTGAAAGGCTCCAAATATCCACATGCAGATGCTGCAAAAAGACTCTTTCCACACTGCTCCTTGAAAAGGAAGGTTCAACTCTGTGAGGTGAAGGCACACATCATAAAGAAGTTTCAAAGAATTCTTCTGTCTAGGTTTTATGTGAAGATATTTCCTTTTCCACCGTAGGCCTCAAAGCGCTCCAAATGAACACTTGCAGATTCTACAAAAAGAGTGTTTCAAAACTGCTCTTTCAAAAGAAGTGTTCAACTCTGTGAGTTGGATTCATACTACACAAAGCAGTTTCACAGAACGCTTCTGTTTAGTTTTTATGGGAAGATATTCCCGTTTACAACGAAGGCCTGAAAGGGCTCCAAATATCCACTTGCAGATTCTGCAAAAACAGAGTTTCAAAACTGCTCTATCAAAAGGAAGGCTTATCTCTCTGAGTTGAATGAACACATCATAAAGAGGTTTCTGAGAATGCTTCTGCCTGGTTGATATGTGAAGATATTTCAACTTCCACCATAGGCCTCAAATCGCTCCAAATGAACACTTGCAAATTCTACAAAAAGAGTGTTTCATAACTGCTCTAGCAAAGGAAACGTTCAACTATGTGAGTTAAACACACACATCACAAAGCAGTTTTTGAGAATGCTTCTGTCCAGTTTTTATGGGAAGATATTCCCGTTTCTAACAAAGGCCTGAAAGAGCTCCAAATAACCACTTGCAGATGCTGCAAAAAGACTCTTTCCAAACCGCTCCATGAAAAGGAAGGTTCAACTCTGTGAATTGAATGAACACATCATAAAGAAGTTTCAAAGAATGCTTCTGTCTAGGTTTTATGTGAAGATATTTCCTTTTCCACCATAGGCCTCAAAGCGCTCCAAATGAACACTTGCCGATTCTACAAAAAGAGTGTTTCAAAACTGCTCTTTCAAAAGAAGTGTTCAACTCTGTGAGTTGGATTCATACTACACAAAGCAGTTTCACAGAACGCTTCTGTTTAGTTTTTATGGGAAGATATCCCCGTTTCCAACGAAGGCCTGAAAGGGCTCCAAACATCCACTTGCAGATTCTGCAAAAACAGAGTTTCAAAACTGCTCTATCAAAAGGAAGGCTTATCTCTCTGAGTTGAATGCACACATCATAAAGAGGTTTCTGAGAATGCTTCTGCCTGGTTCATATGTGAAGATATTTCCTTTTTCACCATAGGCCTCAAAGCGCTCCAAATGAACACTTGCAAATTCTACAAAAAGAGTGTTTCTTAACTGCTCTAGCAAAGGAAAGGTTCAACTATGTGAGTTAAACACACACATCACAAAGCAGTTTGTGAGAATGCTCCTGTCCAGTTTCTATGGGAAGATATTCCCGTTTCTAACAAAGGCCTGAAAGAGCTCCAAATATCCACTTGCAGATGGTGCAAAAAGACTCTTTCCAAACCTCTCCATGAAAAGGAAGGTTGAACTCTGTGAGTTGAATGCACACATCATAAAGAAGTTTCAAAGAATGCTTCTGTCTAGGTTTTATGTGAAGATATTTCCTTTTCCACCATAGACTTCAAAGCGCTCCAAATGAAAACTTGCAGATTCTACAAAAAGAGTGTTTCAAAACTGCTCTTTCCAAAGAAGTGTTCAACTCTGTGAGTTGGATTCATACTACACAAAGCAGTTTCACAGAACGCTTCTGTTTAGTTTTTATGGGAAGATATTGCCGTTTCCAACGAAGGCCTGAAAGGGCTCCAGATATCCACTTGCAGATGCTACAAAAAGACTCTTTCCAAACTACTTCATGAAAAGGAAGGTTCAACTCTGTGAGTTGAAGGCACACATCATAAAGAAGTTTCAAAGAATGCTTCTGTCTAGGTTTTATGTGAAGATATTTCGTTTTCCACCATAGGCCTCAAAGCGCTCCAAATGAACACTTGCAGATTCTACAAAAAGAGTGTTTCAAAACTGCTCTTTCAAAAGAAGTGTTCAACTCTGTGAGTTGGATTCATACTACACAAAGCAGTTTCACAGAACGCTTCTGTTTAGTTTTTATGGGAAGATATTCCCGTTTCCAACGAAGGCCTGAAAGGGCTCCAAACATCCACTTGCAGATTCTGCAAAAACAGAGTTTCAAAACTGCTCTATCAAAAGGAAGGCTTATCTCTCTGAGTTGAATGCACACATCATAAAGAGGTTTCTGAGAATGCTTCTGCCTGGTTCATATGTGAAGATATTTCCTTTTTCACCATAGGCCTCAAAGCGGTCCAAATGAACACTTGCAAATTCTACAAAAAGAGTGTTTCATAACTGCTCTAGCAAAGGAAAGGTTCAACTATGTGAGTTAAACACACACATCACAAAGCAGTTTGTGAGAATGCTCTTGTCCAGTTTCTATGTGAAGATATTCCCGTTTCTAACAAAGGCCTGTAAGAGCTCCAAATATCCACTTGCAGATGCTGCAAAAAGACTCTTTCCAAACCTCTCTATGAAAAGGAAGGTTGAACTCTGTGAGTTGAATGCACACATCATAAAGAAGTTTCAAAGAATGCTTCTGTCTAGGTTTCATGTGAAGATATTTCCTTTCCCACCATAGACCTCAAAGCGCTCCAAATGAAAACTTGCAGATTCTACAAAAAGAGTGTTTCAAAACTGCTTTTTCAAAAGAAGTGTTCAACTCTGTGAGTTGGATTCATACTACACAAAGCAGTTTCACAGAACGCTTCTGTTTAGTTTTTATGGGAATATATTCCCGTTTCCAACGAAGGCCTGAAAGGGCTCCAAATATCCACTTGCAGATGCTGCAAAAAGACTCTTTCCAAACTGCTCCATGAAAAGGAAGGTTCAACTCTGTGTGTTGAATGCACACATCATAAAGAAGTTTCAAAGAATGCTTCTGTCTAGGTTTTATGTGAAGATATTTCCTTTTCCACCATAGGCCTCAAAGTGCTCCAAATGAACACTTGCAGATTCTACAAAAAGAGTGTTTCAAAACTGCTCTTTCAAAAGAAGTGTTCAACTCTGTGAGTTGGATTCATACTACACAAAGCAGTTTCACAGAACGCTTCTGTTTAGCTTTTATGGGAAGATATTCCCGTTTCCAACGAAGGCCCGAAAGGGCTCCAAATATCCACTTGCAGATGCTGCAAAAAGACTCTTTCCAAACTGCTCCATGAAAAGGAAGGTTCAACTCTGTGAGGTGAATGCACACATCATAAAGAAGTTTCAAAGAATGCTTCTGTCTAGGTTTTATGTGAAGATATTTCCTTTTCCACCATAGGCCTCAAAGTGCTCCAAATGAACACTTGCAGATTCTACAAAAAGAGTGTTTCAAAACTGCTCTTTCAAAAGAAGTGTTCAACTCTGTGAGTTGGATTCATACTACACAAAGCAGTTTCACAGAACGCTTCTGTTTAGTTTTTATGGGAAGATATTCCCGTTTCCAACGAAGGCCTGAAAGGGCTCCAAATATCCACTTGCAGATGCTGCAAAAACAGAGTTTCAAAACTGCTCTATCAAAAGGAAGGCTTCTCTCCCCGAGTTGAATGCACACATCATAAAGAGGTTTCTGAGAATGCTTCTGCCTGGTTTATAAGTGAAGATATTTCCTTTTCCAAAATAGGCCTCAAGGTGCTCCAAATGAACACTTGCAGATTCTACAAAAAGAGTGTTTCAAAACTGCTCTTTCAAAAGAAGTGTTCAACTCTGTGAGTTGGATTCATACTACACAAAGCAGTTTCACAGAACGCTTCTGTTTAGTTTTTATGGGAAGATATTCCCGTTTCCAACGAAGGCCTGAAAGGCTCCAAATATCCACTTGCAGATGCTGCAAAAAGACTCTTTCCAAACTGCTCCGTGAAAAGGAAGGTTCAACTCTGTGAGGTGAAGGCACACATCATAAAGAAGTTTCAAAGAATGCTTCTGTCTAGGTTTTATGTGAAGATATTTCCTTTTCCACCGTAGGCCTCAAAGCGCTCCAAATGAACACTTGCAGATTCTACAAAAAGAGTGTTTCAAAACTGCTTTTTCTAAAGAAGTGTTAAACTCTGTGAGTTGGATTCATACTACAGAAAGCAGTTTCACAGAACGCTTCTGTTTAGTTTTTATGGGAAGATATTCCCGTTTCCAACGAAGGCCTGAAAGGGCTCCAAATATCCACTTGCAGATTCTGCAAAAACAGAGTTTCAAAACTGCTCTATCAAAAGGAAGGCTTATCTCTCTGAGTTGAATGAACACATCATAAAGAGGTTTCTGAGAATGCTTCTGCCTGGTTGATATGTGAAGATATTTCAACTTCCACCATAGGCCTCAAATCGCTCCAAATGAACACTTGCAAATTCTACAAACAGAGTGTTTCATAACTGCTCTAGCAAAGGAAACGTTCAACTATGTGAGTTAAACACACACATCACAAAGCAGTTTTTGAGAATGCTTCTGTCCAGTTTTTATGGGAATATATTCCCGTTTCTAACAAAGGCCTGAAAGAGCTCCAAATAACCACTTGCAGATGCTGCAAAAAGACTCTTTCCAAACCGCTCCATGAAAAGGAAGGTTCAACTCTGTGAATTGAATGCACACATCATAAAGAAGTTTCAAAGAATGCTTCTGTCTAGGTTTTATGTGAAGATATTTCCTTTTCCACCATAGGCCTCAAAGCGCTCCAAATGAACACTTGCCGATTCTACAAAAAGAGTGTTTCAAAACTGCTCTTTCAAAAGAAGTGTTCAACTCTGTGAGTTGGATTCATACTACACAAAGCAGTTTCACAGAACGCTTCTGTTTAGTTTTTATGGGAAGACATCCCCGTTTCCAACGAAGGCCTGAAAGGGCTCCAAACATCCACTTGCAGATTCTGCAAAAACAGAGTTTCAAAACTGCTCTATCAAAAGGAAGGCTTATCTCTCTGAGTTGAATGCACACATCATAAAGAGGTTTCTGAGAATGCTTCTGCCTGGTTCATATGTGAAGATATTTCCTTTTTCACCATAGGCCTCAAAGCGCTCCAAATGAACACTTGCAAATTCTACAAAAAGAGTGTTTCTTAACTGCTCTAGCAAAGGAAAGGTTCAACTATGTGAGTTAAACACACACATCACAAAGCAGTTTGTGAGAATGCTCCTGTCCAGTTTCTATGTGAAGATATTCCCGTTTCTAACAAAGGCCTGTAAGAGCTCCAAATATCCACTTGCAGATGCTGCAAAAAGACTCTTTCCAAACCTCTCTATGAAAAGGAAGGTTGAACTCTGTGAGTTGAATGCACACATCATAAAGAAGTTTCAAAGAATGCTTCTGTCTAGGTTTCATGTGAAGATATTTCCTTTTCCACCATAGACCTCAAAGCGCTCCAAATGAAAACTTGCAGATTCTACAAAAAGAGTGTTTCAAAACTGCTCTTTCAAAAGAAGTGTTCAACTCTGTGAGTTGGATTCATACTACACAAAGCAGTTTCACAGAACGCTTCTGTTTAATTTTTATGGGAAGAAATTCCCGTTTCCAACGAAGGCCTGAAAGGGCTCCAAATATCCACTTGCAGATGCTGCAAAAAGACTCTTTCCAAACTGCTCCATGAAAAGGAAGGTTCAACTCTGTGTGTTGAATGCACACATCATAAAGAAGTTTCAAAGAATGCTTCTGTCTAGGTTTTATGTGAAGATATTTCCTTTTCCACCATAGGCCTCAAAGTGCTCCAAATGAACACTTGCAGATTCTACAAAAAGAGTGTTTCAAAACTGCTCTTTCAAAAGAAGTGTTCAACTCTGTGAGTTGGATTCATACTACACAAAGCAGTTTCACAGAACGCTTCTGTTTAGCTTTTATGGGAAGATATTCCCGTTTCCAACGAAGGCCCGAAAGGGCTCCAAATATCCACTTGCAGATGCTGCAAAAAGACTCTTTCCAAACTGCTCCATGAAAAGGAAGGTTCAACTCTGTGAGGTGAATGCACACATCATAAAGAAGTTTCAAAGAATGCTTCTGTCTAGGTTTTATGTGAAGATATTTCCTTTTCCACCATAGGCCTCAAAGTGCTCCAAATGAACACTTGCAGATTCTACAAAAAGAGTGTTTCAAAACTGCTCTTTCAAAAGAAGTGTTCAACTCTGTGAGTTGGATTCATACTACACAAAGCAGTTTCACAGAACGCTTCTGTTTAGTTTTTATGGGAAGATATTCCCGTTTCCAACGAAGGCCTGAAAGGCTCCAAATATCCACTTGCAGATGCTGCAAAAAGACTCTTTCCAAACTGCTCCGTGAAAAGGAAGGTTCAACTCTGTGAGGTGAAGGCACACATCATAAAGAAGTTTCAAAGAATGCTTCTGTCTAGGTTTTATGTGAAGATATTTCCTTTTCCACCGTAGGCCTCAAAGCGCTCCAAATGAACACTTGCAGATTCTACAAAAAGAGTGTTTCAAAACTGCTTTTTCTAAAGAAGTGTTAAACTCTGTGAGTTGGATTCATACTACACAAAGCAGTTTCACAGAACGCTTCTGTTTAGTTTTTATGGGAAGATATTCCCGTTTCCAACGAAGGCCTGAAAGGGCTCCAAATATCCACTTGCAGATTCTGCAAAAACAGAGTTTCAAAACTGCTCTATCAAAAGGAAGGCTTATCTCTCTGAGTTGAATGAACACATCATAAAGAGGTTTCTGAGAATGCTTCTGCCTGGTTGATATGTGAAGATATTTCAACTTCCACCATAGGCCTCAAATCGCTCCAAATGAACACTTGCAAATTCTACAAACAGAGTGTTTCATAACTGCTCTAGCAAAGGAAACGTTCAACTATGTGAGTTAAACACACACATCACAAAGCAGTTTTTGAGAATGCTTCTGTCCAGTTTTTATGGGAAGATATTCCCGTTTCTAACAAAGGCCTGAAAGAGCTCCAAATAACCACTTGCAGATGCTGCAAAAAGACTCTTTCCAAACCGCTCCATGAAAAGGAAGGTTCAACTCTGTGAATTGAATGCACACATCATAAAGAAGTTTCAAAGAATGCTTCTGTCTAGGTTTTATGTGAAGATATTTCCTTTTCCACCATAGGCCTCAAAGCGCTCCAAATGAACACTTGCCGATTCTACAAAAAGAGTGTTTCAAAACTGCTCTTTCAAAAGAAGTGTTCAACTCTGTGAGTTGGATTCATACTACACAAAGCAGTTTCACAGAACGCTTCTGTTTAGTTTTTATGGGAAGATATCCCCGTTTCCAACGAAGGCCTGAAAGGGCTCCAAACATCCACTTGCAGATTCTGCAAAAACAGAGTTTCAAAACTGCTCTATCAAAAGGAAGGCTTATCTCTCTGAGTTGAATGCACACATCATAAAGAGGTTTCTGAGAATGCTTCTGCCTGGTTCATATGTGAAGATATTTCCTTTTTCACCATAGGCCTCAAAGCGCTCCAAATGAACACTTGCAAATTCTACAAAAAGAGTGTTTCTTAACTGCTCTAGCAAAGGAAAGGTTCAACTAT
This sequence comes from Pongo abelii, assembly GCF_028885655.2. Taxonomy (NCBI): domain Eukaryota; kingdom Metazoa; phylum Chordata; class Mammalia; order Primates; family Hominidae; genus Pongo; species Pongo abelii. The sequence continues at coordinate 31,713,405 of NC_072005.2, read as the reverse complement.
GTGAGTTAAACACACACATCACAAAGCAGTTTGTGAGAATGCTCCTGTCCAGTTTCTATGTGAAGATATTCCCGTTTCTAACAAAGGCCTGTAAGAGCTCCAAATATCCACTTGCAGATGCTGCAAAAAGACTCTTTCCAAACCTCTCTATGAAAAGGAAGGTTGAACTCTGTGAGTTGAATGCACACATCATAAAGAAGTTTCAAAGAATGCTTCTGTCTAGGTTTCATGTGAAGATATTTCCTTTTCCACCATAGACCTCAAAGCGCTCCAAATGAAAACTTGCAGATTCTACAAAAAGAGTGTTTCAAAACTGCTCTTTCAAAAGAAGTGTTCAACTCTGTGAGTTGGATTCATACTACACAAAGCAGTTTCACAGAACGCTTCTGTTTAATTTTTATGGGAAGAAATTCCCGTTTCCAACGAAGGCCTGAAAGGGCTCCAAATATCCACTTGCAGATGCTGCAAAAAGACTCTTTCCAAACTGCTCCATGAAAAGGAAGGTTCAACTCTGTGTGTTGAATGCACACATCATAAAGAAGTTTCAAAGAATGCTTCTGTCTAGGTTTTATGTGAAGATATTTCCTTTTCCACCATAGGCCTCAAAGTGCTCCAAATGAACACTTGCAGATTCTACAAAAAGAGTGTTTCAAAACTGCTCTTTCAAAAGAAGTGTTCAACTCTGTGAGTTGGATTCATACTACACAAAGCAGTTTCACAGAACGCTTCTGTTTAGCTTTTATGGGAAGATATTCCCGTTTCCAACGAAGGCCCGAAAGGGCTCCAAATATCCACTTGCAGATGCTGCAAAAAGACTCTTTCCAAACTGCTCCATGAAAAGGAAGGTTCAACTCTGTGAGGTGAATGCACACATCATAAAGAAGTTTCAAAGAATGCTTCTGTCTAGGTTTTATGTGAAGATATTTCCTTTTCCACCATAGGCCTCAAAGTGCTCCAAATGAACACTTGCAGATTCTACAAAAAGAGTGTTTCAAAACTGCTCTTTCAAAAGAAGTGTTCAACTCTGTGAGTTGGATTCATACTACACAAAGCAGTTTCACAGAACGCTTCTGTTTAGTTTTTATGGGAAGATATTCCCGTTTCCAACGAAGGCCTGAAAGGGCTCCAAATATCCACTTGCAGATGCTGCAAAAACAGAGTTTCAAAACTGCTCTATCAAAAGGAAGGCTTCTCTCCCCGAGTTGAATGCACACATCATAAAGAGGTTTCTGAGAATGCTTCTGCCTGGTTTATAAGTGAAGATATTTCCTTTTCCACAATAGGCCTCAATGTGCTCCAAATGAACACTTGCAGATTCTACAAAAAGAGTGTTTCAAAACTGCTCTTTCAAAAGAAGTGTTCAACTCTGTGAGTTGGATTCATACTACACAAAGCAGTTTCACAGAACCCTTCTGTTTAGTTTTTATGGGAAGATATTCCCGTTTCCAACGAAGGCCTGAAAGGCTCCAAATATCCACATGCAGATGCTGCAAAAAGACTCTTTCCACACTGCTCCTTGAAAAGGAAGGTTCAACTCTGTGAGGTGAAGGCACACATCATAAAGAAGTTTCAAAGAATTCTTCTGTCTAGGTTTTATGTGAAGATATTTCCTTTTCCACCGTAGGCCTCAAAGCGCTCCAAATGAACACTTGCAGATTCTACAAAAAGAGTGTTTCAAAACTGCTCTTTCAAAAGAAGTGTTCAACTCTGTGAGTTGGATTCATACTACACAAAGCAGTTTCACAGAACGCTTCTGTTTAGTTTTTATGGGAAGATATTCCCGTTTACAACGAAGGCCTGAAAGGGCTCCAAATATCCACTTGCAGATTCTGCAAAAACAGAGTTTCAAAACTGCTCTATCAAAAGGAAGGCTTATCTCTCTGAGTTGAATGAACACATCATAAAGAGGTTTCTGAGAATGCTTCTGCCTGGTTGATATGTGAAGATATTTCAACTTCCACCATAGGCCTCAAATCGCTCCAAATGAACACTTGCAAATTCTACAAAAAGAGTGTTTCATAACTGCTCTAGCAAAGGAAACGTTCAACTATGTGAGTTAAACACACACATCACAAAGCAGTTTTTGAGAATGCTTCTGTCCAGTTTTTATGGGAAGATATTCCCGTTTCTAACAAAGGCCTGAAAGAGCTCCAAATAACCACTTGCAGATGCTGCAAAAAGACTCTTTCCAAACCGCTCCATGAAAAGGAAGGTTCAACTCTGTGAATTGAATGAACACATCATAAAGAAGTTTCAAAGAATGCTTCTGTCTAGGTTTTATGTGAAGATATTTCCTTTTCCACCATAGGCCTCAAAGCGCTCCAAATGAACACTTGCCGATTCTACAAAAAGAGTGTTTCAAAACTGCTCTTTCAAAAGAAGTGTTCAACTCTGTGAGTTGGATTCATACTACACAAAGCAGTTTCACAGAACGCTTCTGTTTAGTTTTTATGGGAAGATATCCCCGTTTCCAACGAAGGCCTGAAAGGGCTCCAAACATCCACTTGCAGATTCTGCAAAAACAGAGTTTCAAAACTGCTCTATCAAAAGGAAGGCTTATCTCTCTGAGTTGAATGCACACATCATAAAGAGGTTTCTGAGAATGCTTCTGCCTGGTTCATATGTGAAGATATTTCCTTTTTCACCATAGGCCTCAAAGCGCTCCAAATGAACACTTGCAAATTCTACAAAAAGAGTGTTTCTTAACTGCTCTAGCAAAGGAAAGGTTCAACTATGTGAGTTAAACACACACATCACAAAGCAGTTTGTGAGAATGCTCCTGTCCAGTTTCTATGGGAAGATATTCCCGTTTCTAACAAAGGCCTGAAAGAGCTCCAAATATCCACTTGCAGATGGTGCAAAAAGACTCTTTCCAAACCTCTCCATGAAAAGGAAGGTTGAACTCTGTGAGTTGAATGCACACATCATAAAGAAGTTTCAAAGAATGCTTCTGTCTAGGTTTTATGTGAAGATATTTCCTTTTCCACCATAGACTTCAAAGCGCTCCAAATGAAAACTTGCAGATTCTACAAAAAGAGTGTTTCAAAACTGCTCTTTCCAAAGAAGTGTTCAACTCTGTGAGTTGGATTCATACTACACAAAGCAGTTTCACAGAACGCTTCTGTTTAGTTTTTATGGGAAGATATTGCCGTTTCCAACGAAGGCCTGAAAGGGCTCCAGATATCCACTTGCAGATGCTACAAAAAGACTCTTTCCAAACTACTTCATGAAAAGGAAGGTTCAACTCTGTGAGTTGAAGGCACACATCATAAAGAAGTTTCAAAGAATGCTTCTGTCTAGGTTTTATGTGAAGATATTTCGTTTTCCACCATAGGCCTCAAAGCGCTCCAAATGAACACTTGCAGATTCTACAAAAAGAGTGTTTCAAAACTGCTCTTTCAAAAGAAGTGTTCAACTCTGTGAGTTGGATTCATACTACACAAAGCAGTTTCACAGAACGCTTCTGTTTAGTTTTTATGGGAAGATATTCCCGTTTCCAACGAAGGCCTGAAAGGGCTCCAAACATCCACTTGCAGATTCTGCAAAAACAGAGTTTCAAAACTGCTCTATCAAAAGGAAGGCTTATCTCTCTGAGTTGAATGCACACATCATAAAGAGGTTTCTGAGAATGCTTCTGCCTGGTTCATATGTGAAGATATTTCCTTTTTCACCATAGGCCTCAAAGCGGTCCAAATGAACACTTGCAAATTCTACAAAAAGAGTGTTTCATAACTGCTCTAGCAAAGGAAAGGTTCAACTATGTGAGTTAAACACACACATCACAAAGCAGTTTGTGAGAATGCTCTTGTCCAGTTTCTATGTGAAGATATTCCCGTTTCTAACAAAGGCCTGTAAGAGCTCCAAATATCCACTTGCAGATGCTGCAAAAAGACTCTTTCCAAACCTCTCTATGAAAAGGAAGGTTGAACTCTGTGAGTTGAATGCACACATCATAAAGAAGTTTCAAAGAATGCTTCTGTCTAGGTTTCATGTGAAGATATTTCCTTTCCCACCATAGACCTCAAAGCGCTCCAAATGAAAACTTGCAGATTCTACAAAAAGAGTGTTTCAAAACTGCTTTTTCAAAAGAAGTGTTCAACTCTGTGAGTTGGATTCATACTACACAAAGCAGTTTCACAGAACGCTTCTGTTTAGTTTTTATGGGAATATATTCCCGTTTCCAACGAAGGCCTGAAAGGGCTCCAAATATCCACTTGCAGATGCTGCAAAAAGACTCTTTCCAAACTGCTCCATGAAAAGGAAGGTTCAACTCTATGAGTTGAATGCACACATCATAAAGAATTTTCAAAGAATGCTTCTGCCTAGGTTTTATGTGAAGATATTTCCTTTTCCACCATAGGCCTCAAAGTGCTCCAAATGAACACTTGCAGATTCTACAAAAAGAGTGTTTCAAAACTGCTCTTTCAAAAGAAGTGTTCAACTCTGTGAGTTGGATTCATACTACACAAAGCAGTTTCACAGAACGCTTCTGTTTAATTTTTATGGGAAGAAATTCCCGTTTCCAACGAAGGCCTGAAAGGGCTCCAAATATCCACTTGCAGATGCTGCAAAAAGACTCTTTCCAAACTGCTCCATGAAAAGGAAGGTTCAACTCTGTGTGTTGAATGCACACATCATAAAGAAGTTTCAAAGAATGCTTCTGTCTAGGTTTTATGTGAAGATATTTCCTTTTCCACCATAGGCCTCAAAGTGCTCCAAATGAACACTTGCAGATTCTACAAAAAGAGTGTTTCAAAACTGCTCTTTCAAAAGAAGTGTTCAACTCTGTGAGTTGGATTCATACTACACAAAGCAGTTTCACAGAACGCTTCTGTTTAGTTTTTATGGGAAGATATTCCCGTTTCCAACGAAGGCCTGAAAGGGCTCCAAATATCCACTTGCAGATGCTGCAAAAACAGAGTTTCAAAACTGCTCTATCAAAAGGAAGGCTTCTCTCCCCGAGTTGAATGCACACATCATAAAGAGGTTTCTGAGAATGCTTCTGCCTGGTTTATAAGTGAAGATATTTCCTTTTCCACAATAGGCGTCAATGTGCTCCAAATGAATACTTGCAGATTCTACAAAAAGTGTGTTTCAAAACTGCTCTTTCAAAAGAAGTGTTCAACTCTGTGAGTTGGATTCATACTACACAAAGCAGTTTCACAGAACGCTTCTGTTTAGTTTTTATGGGAAGATATTCCCGTTTCCAACGAAGGCCTGAAAGGGCTCAAAATATCCACTTGCAGATGCTGCAAAAAGACTCTTTCCAAACTGCTCCGTGAAAAGGAAGGTTCAACTCTGTGAGGTGAAGGCACACATCATAAAGAAGTTTCAAAGAATGCTTCTGTCTAGGTTTTATGTGAAGATATTTCCTTTTCCACCGTAGGCCTCAAAGCGCTCCAAATGAACACTTGCAGATTCTACAAAAAGAGTGTTTCAAAACTGCTCTTTCTAAAGAAGTGTTCAACTCTGTGAGTTGGATTCATACTACACAAAGCAGTTTCACAGAACGCTTCTGTTTAGTTTTTATGGGAAGATATTCCCGTTTCCAACGAAGGCCTGAAAGGGCTCCAAATATCCACTTGCAGATTCTGCAAAAACAGAGTTTCAAAACTGCTCTATCAAAAGGAAGGCTTATCTCTCTGAGTTGAATGCACACATCATAAAGTGGTTTCTGAGAATGCTTCTGCCTGGTTGATATGTGAAGATATTTCAACTTCCACCATAGGCCTCAAATCGCTCCAAATGAACACTTGCAAATTCTACAAAAAGAGTGTTTCATAACTGCTCTAGCAAAGGAAAGGTTCAACTATGTGAGTTAAACACACACATCACAAAGTAGTTTTTGAGAATGCTTCTGTCCAGTTTTTATGGGAAGATATTCCCGTTTCTAACAAAGGCCTGAAAGAGCTCCAAATATCCACTTGCAGATGCTGCAAAAAGACTCTTTCCAAACCGCTCCATGAAAAGGAAGGTTCAACTCTGTGAGTTGAATGCACACATCATAAAGAAGTTTCAAAGAATGCTTCTGTCTAGGTTTTATGTGAAGATATTTCCTTTTCCAGCATAGGCCTCAAAGCGCTCCAAATGAACACTTGCAGATTCTACAAAAAGAGTGTTTCAAAACTACTCTTTCAAAAGAAGTGTTCAACTCTGTGAGTTGGATTCATACTACACAAAGCAGTTTCACAGAACGCTTCTGTTTAGTTTTTATGGGAAGATATTCCCGTTTCCAAAGAAGGCCTGAAAGGGCTCCAAATATCCACTTGCAGATGCTGCAAAAAGACTCTTTCCAAACTGATCCATGAAAAGGAAGGTTCAACTCTGTGAGTTGAATGCACACATCATAAAGAAGTTTCAAAGAATGCTTCTGTCTAGGTTTTATGTGAAGATATTTCCTTTTCCACCATAGGCCTCAAAGTGCTCCAAGTGAACACTTGCAGATTCTACAAAAAGAGTGTTTCAAAACTGCTCTTTCAAAAGAAGTGTTCAATTCTGTGAGTTGGATTCATACTACACAAAGCAGTTTCACAGAACGCTTCTGTTTAGTTTTTATGGGAAGATATTCCCGTTGCCAACGAAGGCCTGAAAGGGCTCCAAATATCCACTTGCAGATGCTGCAAAAACAGAGTTTCAAACCTGCTCTATCAAAAGGAAGGCTTCTCTCCCCGAGTTGAATGCACACATCATAAAGAGGTTTCTGAGAATGCTTCTGCCTGGTTTATAAGTGAAGATATTTCCTTTTCCAAAATAGGCCTCAAGGTGCTCCAAATGAACACTTGCAGATTCTACAAAAAGAGTGTTTCAAAACTGCTCTTTCAAAAGAAGTGTTCAACTCTGTGAGTTGGATTCATACTACACAAAGCAGTTTCACAGAACGCTTCTGTTTAGTTTTTATGGGAAGATATTCCCGTTTCCAACGAAGGCCTGAAAGGCTCCAAATATCCACTTGCAGATGCTGCAAAAAGACTCTTTCCAAACTGCTCCGTGAAAAGGAAGGTTCAACTCTGTGAGGTGAAGGCACACATCATAAAGAAGTTTCAAAGAATGCTTCTGTCTAGGTTTTATGTGAAGATATTTCCTTTTCCACCGTAGGCCTCAAAGCGCTCCAAATGAACACTTGCAGATTCTACAAAAAGAGTGTTTCAAAACTGCTTTTTCTAAAGAAGTGTTCAACTCTGTGAGTTGGATTCATACTACACAAAGCAGTTTCACAGAACGCTTCTGTTTAGTTTTTATGGGAAGATATTCCCGTTTCCAACGAAGGCCTGAAAGGGCTCCAAATATCCACTTGCAGATTCTGCAAAAACAGAGTTTCAAAACTGCTCTATCAAAAGGAAGGCTTATCTCTCTGAGTTGAATGAACACATCATAAAGAGGTTTCTGAGAATGCTTCTGCCTGGTTGATATGTGAAGATATTTCAACTTCCACCATAGGCCTCAAATCGCTCCAAATGAACACTTGCAAATTCTACAAAAAGAGTGTTTCATAACTGCTCTAGCAAAGGAAACGTTCAACTATGTGAGTTAAACACACACATCACAAAGCAGTTTTTGAGAATGCTTCTGTCCAGTTTTTATGGGAAGATATTCCCGTTTCTAACAAAGGCCTGAAAGAGCTCCAAATAACCACTTGCAGATGCTGCAAAAAGACTCTTTCCAAACCGCTCCATGAAAAGGAAGGTTCAACTCTGTGAATTGAATGCACACATCATAAAGAAGTTTCAAAGAATGCTTCTGTCTAGGTTTTATGTGAAGATATTTCCTTTTCCACCATAGGCCTCAAAGCGCTCCAAATGAACACTTGCCGATTCTACAAAAAGAGTGTTTCAAAACTGCTCTTTCAAAAGAAGTGTTCAACTCTGTGAGTTGGATTCATACTACACAAAGCAGTTTCACAGAACGCTTCTGTTTAGTTTTTATGGGAAGATATCCCTGTTTCCAACGAAGGCCTGAAAGGGCTCCAAACATCCACTTGCAGATTCTGCAAAAACAGAGTTTCAAAACTGCTCTATCAAAAGGAAGGCTTATCTCTCTGAGTTGAATGCACACATCATAAATAGGTTTCTGAGAATGCTTCTGCCTGGTTCATATGTGAAGATATTTCCTTTTTCACCATAGGCCTCAAAGCGCTCCAAATGAACACTTGCAAATTCTACAAAAAGAGTGTTTGTTAACTGCTCTAGCAAAGGAAAGGTTCAACTATGTGAGTTAAACACACACATCACAAAGCAGTTTGTGAGAATGCTCCTGTCCAGTTTCTATGGGAAGATATTCCCGTTTCTAACAAAGGCCTGAAAGAGCTCCAAATATCCACTTGCAGATGGTGCAAAAAGACTCTTTCCAAACCTCTCCATGAAAAGGAAGGTTGAACTCTGTGAGTTGAAGGAACACATCATAAAGAAGTTTCAAAGAATGCTTCTGTCTAGGTTTTATGTGAAGATATTTCCTTTTCCACCATAGACTTCAAAGCGCTCCAAATGAAAACTTGCAGATTCTACAAAAAGAGTGTTTCAAAACTGCTGTTTCAAAAGAAGTGTTCAACTCTGTGAGTTGGATTCATACTACACAAAGCAGTTTCACAGAACGCTTCTGTTTAGTTTTTATGGGAAGATATTGCCGTTTCCAACGAAGGCCTGAAAGGGCTCCAAATATCCACTTGCAGATGCTGCAAAAAGACTCTTTCCAAACTGCTCCATGAAAAGGAAGGTTCAACTCTGTGAGGTGAATGCACACATCATAAAGAAGTTTCAAAGAATGCTTCTGTCTAGGTTTTATGTGAAGATATTTCCTTTTCCACCATAGGCCTCAAAGTGCTCCAAATGAACACTTGCAGATTCTACAAAAAGAGTGTTTCAAAACTGCTCTTTCAAAAGAAGTGTTCAACTCTGTGAGTTGGATTCATACTACACAAAGCAGTTTCACAGAACGCTTCTGTTTAGTTTTTATGGGAAGATATTCCCGTTTCCAACGAAGGCCTGAAAGGGCTCCAAATATCCACTTGCAGATGCTGCAAAAACAGAGTTTCAAAACTGCTCTATCAAAAGGAAGGCTTCTCTCCCCGAGTTGAATGCACACATCATAAAGAGGTTTCTGAGAATGCTTCTGCCTGGTTTATAAGTGAAGATATTTCCTTTTCCACAATAGGCCTCAATGTGCTCCAAATGAACACTTGCAGATTCTACAAAAAGAGTGTTTCAAAACTGCTCTTTCAAAAGAAGTGTTCAACTCTGTGAGTTGGATTCATACTACACAAAGCAGTTTCACAGAACGCTTCTGTTTAGTTTTTATGGGAAGATATTCCCGTTTCCAACGAAGGCCTGAAAGGGCTCAAAATATCCACTTGCAGATGCTGCAAAAAGACTCTTTCCAAACTGCTCCGTGAAAAGGAAGGTTCAACTCTGTGAGGTGAAGGCACACATCATAAAGAAGTTTCAAAGAATGCTTCTGTCTAGGTTTTATGTGAAGATATTTCCTTTTCCACCGTAGGCCTCAAAGCGCTCCAAATGAACACTTGCAGATTCTACAAAAAGAGTGTTTCAAAACTGCTCTTTCTAAAGAAGTGTTCAACTCTGTGAGTTGGATTCATACTACACAAAGCAGTTTCACAGAACGCTTCTGTTTAGTTTTTATGGGAAGATATTCTCGTTTCCAACGAAGGCCTGAAAGGGCTCCAAATATCCACTTGCAGATTCTGCAAAAACAGAGTTTCAAAACTGCTCTATCAAAAGGAAGGCTTATCTCTCTGAGTTGAATGCACACATCATAAAGTGGTTTCTGAGAATGCTTCTGCCTGGTTGATATGTGAAGATATTTCAACTTCCACCATAGGCCTCAAATCGCTCCAAATGAACACTTGCAAATTCTACAAAAAGAGTGTTTCATAACTGCTCTAGCAAAGGAAAGGTTCAACTATGTGAGTTAAACACACACATCACAAAGTAGTTTTTGAGAATGCTTCTGTCCAGTTTTTATGGGAAGATATTCCCGTTTCTAACAAAGGCCTGAAAGAGCTCCAAATATCCACTTGCAGATGCTGCAAAAAGACTCTTTCCAAACCGCTCCATGAAAAGGAAGGTTCAACTCTGTGAGTTGAATGCACACATCATAAAGAAGTTTCAAAGAATGCTTCTGTCTAGGTTTTATGTGAAGATATTTCCTTTTCCAGCATAGGCCTCAAAGCGCTCCAAATGAACACTTGCAGATTCTACAAAAAGAGTGTTTCAAAACTACTCTTTCAAAAGAAGTGTTCAACTCTGTGAGTTGGATTCATACTACACAAAGCAGTTTCACAGAACGCTTCTGTTTAGTTTTTATGGGAAGATATTCCCGTTTCCAAAGAAGGCCTGAAAGGGCTCCAAATATCCACTTGCAGATGCTGCAAAAAGACTCTTTCCAAACTGATCCATGAAAAGGAAGGTTCAACTCTGTGAGTTGAATGCACACATCATAAAGAAGTTTCAAAGAATGCTTCTGTCTAGGTTTTATGTGAAGATATTTCCTTTTCCACCATAGACCTCAAAGTGCTCCAAATGAACACTTGCAGATTCTACAAAAAGAGTGTTTCAAAACTGCTCTTTCAAAAGAAGTGTTCAATTCTGTGAGTTGGATTCATACTACACAAAGCAGTTTCACAGAACGCTTCTGTTTAGTTTTTATGGGAAGATATTCCCGTTGCCAACGAAGGCCTGAAAGGGCTCCAAATATCCACTTGCAGATGCTGCAAAAACAGAGTTTCAAACCTGCTCTATCAAAAGGAAGGCTTCTCTCCCCGAGTTGAATGCACACATCATAAAGAGGTTTCTGAGAATGCTTCTGCCTGGTTTATAAGTGAAGATATTTCCTTTTCCAAAATAGGCCTCAAGGTGCTCCAAATGAACACTTGCAGATTCTACAAAAAGAGTGTTTCAAAACTGCTCTTTCAAAAGAAGTGTTCAACTCTGTGAGTTGGATTCATACTACACAAAGCAGTTTCACAGAACGCTTCTGTTTAGTTTTTATGGGAAGATATTCCCGTTTCCAACGAAGGCCTGAAAGGCTCCAAATATCCACTTGCAGATGCTGCAAAAAGACTCTTTCCAAACTGCTCCGTGAAAAGGAAGGTTCAACTCTGTGAGGTGAAGGCACACATCATAAAGAAGTTTCAAAGAATGCTTCTGTCTAGGTTTTATGTGAAGATATTTCCTTTTCCACCGTAGGCCTCAAAGCGCTCCAAATGAACACTTGCAGATTCTACAAAAAGAGTGTTTCAAAACTGCTTTTTCTAAAGAAGTGTTCAACTCTGTGAGTTGGATTCATACTACACAAAGCAGTTTCACAGAACGCTTCTGTTTAGTTTTTATGGGAAGATATTCCCGTTTCCAACGAAGGCCTGAAAGGGCTCCAAATATCCACTTGCAGATTCTGCAAAAACAGAGTTTCAAAACTGCTCTATCAAAAGGAAGGCTTATCTCTCTGAGTTGAATGAACACATCATAAAGAGGTTTCTGAGAATGCTTCTGCCTGGTTGATATGTGAAGATATTTCAACTTCCACCATAGGCCTCAAATCGCTCCAAATGAACACTTGCAAATTCTACAAACAGAGTGTTTCATAACTGCTCTAGCAAAGGAAACGTTCAACTATGTGAGTTAAACACACACATCACAAAGCAGTTTTTGAGAATGCTTCTGTCCAGTTTTTATGGGAAGATATTCCCGTTTCTAACAAAGGCCTGAAAGAGCTCCAAATAACCACTTGCAGATGCTGCAAAAAGACTCTTTCCAAACCGCTCCATGAAAAGGAAGGTTCAACTCTGTGAATTGAATGCACACATCATAAAGAAGTTTCAAAGAATGCTTCTGTCTAGGTTTTATGTGAAGATATTTCCTTTTCCAGCATAGGCCTCAAAGCGCTCCAAATGAACACTTGCCGATTCTACAAAAAGAGTGTTTCAAAACTGCTCTTTCAAAAGAAGTGTTCAACTCTGTGAGTTGGATTCATACTACACAAAGCAGTTTCACAGAACGCTTCTGTTTAGTTTTTATGGGAAGATATCCCCGTTTCCAACGAAGGCCTGAAAGGGCTCCAAACATCCACTTGCAGATTCTGCAAAAACAGAGTTTCAAAACTGCTCTATCAAAAGGAAGGCTTATCTCTCTGAGTTGAATGCACACATCATAAAGAGGTTTCTGAGAATGCTTCTGCCTGGTTCATATGTGAAGATATTTCCTTTTTCACCATAGGCCTCAAAGCGCTCCAAATGAACACTTGCAAATTCTACAAAAAGAGTGTTTCTTAACTGCTCTAGCAAAGGAAAGGTTCAACTATGTGAGTTAAACACACACATCACAAAGCAGTTTGTGAGAATGCTCCTGTCCAGTTTCTATGTGAAGATATTCCCGTTTCTAACAAAGGCCTGTAAGAGCTCCAAATATCCACTTGCAGATGCTGCAAAAAGACTCTTTCCAAACCTCTCTATGAAAAGGAAGGTTGAACTCTGTGAGTTGAATGCACACATCATAAAGAAGTTTCAAAGAATGCTTCTGTCTAGGTTTCATGTGAAGATATTTCCTTTTCCACCATAGACCTCAAAGCGCTCCAAATGAAAACTTGCAGATTCTACAAAAAGAGTGTTTCAAAACTGCTCTTTCAAAAGAAGTGTTCAACTCTGTGAGTTGGATTCATACTACACAAAGCAGTTTCACAGAACGCTTCTGTTTAATTTTTATGGGAAGAAATTCCCGTTTCCAACGAAGGCCTGAAAGGGCTCCAAATATCCACTTGCAGATGCTGCAAAAAGACTCTTTCCAAACTGCTCCATGAAAAGGAAGGTTCAACTCTGTGTGTTGAATGCACACATCATAAAGAAGTTTCAAAGAATGCTTCTGTCTAGGTTTTATGTGAAGATATTTCCTTTTCCACCATAGGCCTCAAAGTGCTCCAAATGAACACTTGCAGATTCTACAAAAAGAGTGTTTCAAAACTGCTCTTTCAAAAGAAGTGTTCAACTCTGTGAGTTGGATTCATACTACACAAAGCAGTTTCACAGAACGCTTCTGTTTAGCTTTTATGGGAAGATATTCCCGTTTCCAACGAAGGCCCGAAAGGGCTCCAAATATCCACTTGCAGATGCTGCAAAAAGACTCTTTCCAAACTGCTCCATGAAAAGGAAGGTTCAACTCTGTGAGGTGAATGCACACATCATAAAGAAGTTTCAAAGAATGCTTCTGTCTAGGTTTTATGTGAAGATATTTCCTTTTCCACCATAGGCCTCAAAGTGCTCCAAATGAACACTTGCAGATTCTACAAAAAGAGTGTTTCAAAACTGCTCTTTCAAAAGAAGTGTTCAACTCTGTGAGTTGGATTCATACTACACAAAGCAGTTTCACAGAACGCTTCTGTTTAGTTTTTATGGGAAGATATTCCCGTTTCCAACGAAGGCCTGAAAGGGCTCCAAATATCCACTTGCAGATGCTGCAAAAACAGAGTTTCAAAACTGCTCTATCAAAAGGAAGGCTTCTCTCCCCGAGTTGAATGCACACATCATAAAGAGGTTTCTGAGAATGCTTCTGCCTGGTTTATAAGTGAAGATATTTCCTTTTCCACAATAGGCCTCAATGTGCTCCAAATGAACACTTGCAGATTCTACAAAAAGAGTGTTTCAAAACTGCTCTTTCAAAAGAAGTGTTCAACTCTGTGAGTTGGATTCATACTACACAAAGCAGTTTCACAGAACACTTCTGTTTAGTTTTTATGGGAAGATATTCCCGTTTCCAACGAAGGCCTGAAAGGCTCCAAATATCCACTTGCAGATGCTGCAAAAAGACTCTTTCCACACTGCTCCTTGAAAAGGAAGGTTCAACTCTGTGAGGTGAAGGCACACATCATAAAGAAGTTTCAAAGAATTCTTCTGTCTAGGTTTTATGTGAAGATATTTCCTTTTCCACCGTAGGCCTCAAAGCGCTCCAAATGAACACTTGCAGATTCTACAAAAAGAGTGTTTCAAAACTGCTCTTTCAAAAGAAGTGTTCAACTCTGTGAGTTGGATTCATACTACACAAAGCAGTTTCACAGAACGCTTCTGTTTAGTTTTTATGGGAAGATATTCCCGTTTCCAACGAAGGCCTGAAAGGGCTCCAAATATCCACTTGCAGATTCTGCAAAAACAGAGTTTCAAAACTGCTCTATCAAAAGGAAGGCTTATCTCTCTGAGTTGAATGAACACATCATAAAGAGGTTTCTGAGAATGCTTCTGCCTGGTTGATATGTGAAGATATTTCAACTTCCACCATAGGCCTCAAATCGCTCCAAATGAACACTTGCAAATTCTACAAAAAGAGTGTTTCATAACTGCTCTAGCAAAGGAAACGTTCAACTATGTGAGTTAAACACACACATCACAAAGCAGTTTTTGAGAATGCTTCTGTCCAGTTTTTATGGGAAGATATTCCCGTTTCTAACAAAGGCCTGAAAGAGCTCCAAATAACCACTTGCAGATGCTGCAAAAAGACTCTTTCCAAACCGCTCCATGAAAAGGAAGGTTCAACTCTGTGAATTGAATGCACACATCATAAAGAAGTTTCAAAGAATGCTTCTGTCTAGGTTTTATGTGAAGATATTTCCTTTTCCACCATAGGCCTCAAAGCGCTCCAAATGAACACTTGCCGATTCTACAAAAAGAGTGTTTCAAAACTGCTCTTTCAAAAGAAGTGTTCAACTCTGTGAGTTGGATTCATACTACACAAAGCAGTTTCACAGAACGCTTCTGTTTAGTTTTTATGGGAAGATATCCCCGTTTCCAACGAAGGCCTGAAAGGGCTCCAAACATCCACTTGCAGATTCTGCAAAAACAGAGTTTCAAAACTGCTCTATCAAAAGGAAGGCTTATCTCTCTGAGTTGAATGCACACATCATAAAGAGGTTTCTGAGAATGCTTCTGCCTGGTTCATATGTGAAGATATTTCCTTTTTCACCATAGGCCTCAAAGCGCTCCAAATGAACACTTGCAAATTCTACAAAAAGAGTGTTTCTTAACTGCTCTAGCAAAGGAAAGGTTCAACTATGTGAGTTAAACACACACATCACAAAGCAGTTTGTGAGAATGCTCCTGTCCAGTTTCTATGGGAAGATATTCCCGTTTCTAACAAAGGCCTGAAAGAGCTCCAAATATCCACTTGCAGATGGTGCAAAAAGACTCTTTCCAAACCTCTCCATGAAAAGGAAGGTTGAACTCTGTGAGTTGAATGCACACATCATAAAGAAGTTTCAAAGAATGCTTCTGTCTAGGTTTTATGTGAAGATATTTCCTTTTCCACCATAGACTTCAAAGCGCTCCAAATGAAAACTTGCAGATTCTACAAAAAGAGTGTTTCAAAACTGCTCTTTCCAAAGAAGTGTTCAACTCTGTGAGTTGGATTCATACTACACAAAGCAGTTTCACAGAACGCTTCTGTTTAGTTTTTATGGGAAGATATTGCCGTTTCCAACGAAGGCCTGAAAGGGCTCCAGATATCCACTTGCAGATGCTACAAAAAGACTCTTTCCAAACTACTTCATGAAAAGGAAGGTTCAACTCTGTGAGTTGAAGGCACACATCATAAAGAAGTTTCAAAGAATGCTTCTGTCTAGGTTTTATGTGAAGATATTTCCTTTTCCACCATAGGCCTCAAAGCGCTCCAAATGAACACTTGCAGATTCTACAAAAAGAGTGTTTCAAAACTGCTCTTTCAAAAGAAGTGTTCAACTCTGTGAGTTGGATTCATACTACACAAAGCAGTTTCACAGAACGCTTCTGTTTAGTTTTTATGGGAAGATATTCCCGTTTCCAACGAAGGCCTGAAAGGGCTCCAAACATCCACTTGCAGATTCTGCAAAAACAGAGTTTCAAAACTGCTCTATCAAAAGGAAGGCTTATCTCTCTGAGTTGAATGCACACATCATAAAGAGGTTTCTGAGAATGCTTCTGCCTGGTTCATATGTGAAGATATTTCCTTTTTCACCATAGGCCTCAAAGCGCTCCAAATGAACACTTGCAAATTCTACAAAAAGAGTGTTTCATAACTGCTCTAGCAAAGGAAAGGTTCAACTATGTGAGTTAAACACACACATCACAAAGCAGTTTGTGAGAATGCTCTTGTCCAGTTTCTATGTGAAGATATTCCCGTTTCTAACAAAGGCCTGTAAGAGCTCCAAATATCCACTTGCAGATGCTGCAAAAAGACTCTTTCCAAACCTCTCCATGAAAAGGAAGGTTGAACTCTGTGAGTTGAATGCACACATCATAAAGAAGTTTCAAAGAATGCTTCTGTCTAGGTTTCATGTGAAGATATTTCCTTTCCCACCATAGACCTCAAAGCGCTCCAAATGAAAACTTGCAGATTCCACAAAAAGAGTGTTTCAAAACTGCTTTTTCAAAAGAAGTGTTCAACTCTGTGAGTTGGATTCATACTACACAAAGCAGTTTCACAGAACGCTTCTGTTTAGTTTTTATGGGAATATATTCCCGTTTCCAACGAAGGCCTGAAAGGGCTCCAAATATCCACTTGCAGATGCTGCAAAAAGACTCTTTCCAAACTGCTCCATGAAAAGGAAGGTTCAACTCTATGAGTTGAATGCACACATCATAAAGAATTTTCAAAGAATGCTTCTGCCTAGGTTTTATGTGAAGATATTTCCTTTTCCACCATAGGCCTCAAAGTGCTCCAAATGAACACTTGCAGATTCTACAAAAAGAGTGTTTCAAAACTGCTCTTTCAAAAGAAGTGTTCAACTCTGTGAGTTGGATTCATACTACACAAAGCAGTTTCACAGAACGCTTCTGTTTAATTTTTATGGGAAGAAATTCCCGTTTCCAACGAAGGCCTGAAAGGGCTCCAAATATCCACTTGCAGATGCTGCAAAAAGACTCTTTCCAAACTGCTCCATGAAAAGGAAGGTTCAACTCTGTGTGTTGAATGCACACATCATAAAGAAGTTTCAAAGAATGCTTCTGTCTAGGTTTTATGTGAAGATATTTCCTTTTCCACCATAGGCCTCAAAGTGCTCCAAATGAACACTTGCAGATTCTACAAAAAGAGTGTTTCAAAACTGCTCTTTCAAAAGAAGTGTTCAACTCTGTGAGTTGGATTCATACTACACAAAGCAGTTTCACAGAACGCTTCTGTTTAGTTTTTATGGGAAGATATTCCCGTTTCCAACGAAGGCCTGAAAGGGCTCCAAATATCCACTTGCAGATGCTGCAAAAAGACTCTTTCCAAACTGCTACATGAAAAGGAAGGTTCAACTCTGTGAGTTGAATGCACACATCATAAAGAAGTTTCAAAGAATGCTTCTGTCTAGGTTTTATGTGAAGATATTTCCTTTTCCACCATAGGCCTCAAAGTGCTCCAAATGAACACTTGCAGATTCTACAAAAAGAGTGTTTCAAAACTGCTCTTTCAAAAGAAGTGTTCAACTCTGTGAGTTGGATTCATACTACACAAAGCAGTTTCACAGAACGCTTCTGTTTAGTTTTTATGGGAAGATATTCCCGTTTCCAACGAAGGCCTGAAAGGGCTCCAAATATCCACTTGCAGATGCTGCAAAAACAGAGTTTCAAAACTGCTCTATCAAAAGGAAGGCTTCTCTCCCCGAGTTCAATGCACACATCATAAAGAGGTTTCTGAGAATGCTTCTGCCTGGTTTATAAGTGAAGATATTTCCTTTTCCACAATAGGCGTCAATGTGCTCCAAATGAATACTTGCAGATTCTACAAAAAGTGTGTTTCAAAACTGCTCTTTCAAAAGAAGTGTTCAACTCTGTGAGTTGGATTCATACTACACAAAGCAGTTTCACAGAACGCTTCTGTTTAGTTTTTATGGGAAGATATTCCCGTTTCCAACGAAGGCCTGAAAGGGCTCCAAATATCCAATTGCAGATGCTGCAAAAAGACTCTTTCCAAACTGCTCCGTGAAAAGGAAGGTTCAACTCTGTGAGGTGAAGGCACACATCATAAAGAAGTTTCAAAGAATGCTTCTGTCTAGGTTTTATGTGAAGATATTTCCTTTTCCACCGTAGGCCTCAAAGCGCTCCAAATGAACACTTGCAGATTCTACAAAAAGAGTGTTTCAAAACTGCTCTTTCTAAAGAAGTGTTCAACTCTGTGAGTTGGATTCATACTACACAAAGCAGTTTCACAGAACGCTTCTGTTTAGTTTTTATGGGAAGATATTCCCGTTTCCAACGAAGGCCTGAAAGGGCTCCAAATATCCACTTGCAGATGCTGCCAAAAGACTCTTTCCAAACTGCTCCATGAAAAGGAAGGTTCAACTCTGTAAGTTGAATGCACACATCATAAAGAAGTTTCAAAGAATGCTTCTGTCTAGGTTTTATGTGAAGATATTTCCTTTTCCACCATAGGCCTCAAAGTGCTCCAAATGAACACTTGCAGATTCTACAAAAAGAGTGTTTCAAAACTTCTCTTTCAAAAGAAGTGTTCAACTCTGTGAGTTGGATTCATACTACACAAAGCAGTTTCACAGAACGCTTCTGTTTAGTTTTTATGGGAAGATATTCCCGTTTCCAACGAAGGCCTGAAAGGGCTCCAAATATCCACTTGCAGATGCTGCAAAAACAGAGTTTCAAAACTGCTCTATCAAAAGGAAGGCTTCTCTCCCCGAGTTGAATGCACACATCATAAAGAGGTTTCTGAGAATGCTTCTGCCTGCTTTATAAGTGAAGATATTTCCTTTTCCACAATAGGCCTCAATGTGCTCCAAATGAACACTTGCAGATTCTACAAAAAGAGTGTTTCAAAACTGCTCTTTCAAAAGAAGTGTTCAACTCTGTCAGTTGGATTCATACTACACAAAGCAGTTTCACAGAACGCTTCTGTTTAGTTTTTATGGGAAGATATTCCCGTTTCCAACGAAGGCCTGAAAGGCTCCAAATATCCACTTGCAGATGCTGCAAAAAGACTCTTTCCAAACTGCTCCTTGAAAAGGAAGGTTCAACTCTGTGAGGTGAAGGCACACATCATAAAGAAGTTTCAAAGAATGCTTCTGTCTAGGTTTTATGTGAAGATATTTCCTTTTCCACCGTAGGCCTCAAAGCGCTCCAAATGAACACTTGCAGATTCTACAAAAAGAGTGTTTCAAAACTGCTCTTTCAAAAGAAGTGTTCAACTCTGTGAGTTGGATTCATACTACACAAAGCAGTTTCACAGAACGCTTCTGTTTAGTTTTTATGGGAAGATATTCCCGTTTCCAACGAAGGCCTGAAAGGGCTCCAAATATCCACTTGCAGATTCTGCAAAAACAGAGTTTCAAAACTGCTCTATCAAAAGGAAGGCTTATCTCTCTGAGTTGAATGCACACATCATAAAGTGGTTTCTGAGAATGCTTCTGCCTGGTTGATATGTGAAGATATTTCAACTTCCACCATAGGCCTCAAATCGCTCCAAATGAACACTTGCAAATTCTACAAAAAGAGTGTTTCATAACTGCTCTAGCAAAGGAAAGGTTCAACTATGTGAGTTAAACACACACATCACAAAGTAGTTTTTGAGAATGCTTCTGTCCAGTTTTTATGGGAAGATATTCCCGTTTCTAACAAAGGCCTGAAAGAGCTCCAAATATCCACTTGCAGATGCTGCAAAAAGACTCTTTCCAAACCGCTCCATGAAAAGGAAGGTTCAACTCTGTGAGTTGAATGCACACATCATAAAGAAGTTTCAAAGAATGCTTCTGTCTAGGTTTTATGTGAAGATATTTCCTTTTCCAGCATAGGCCTCAAAGCGCTCCAAATGAACACTTGCAGATTCTACAAAAAGAGTGTTTCAAAACTACTCTTTCAAAAGAAGTGTTCAACTCTGTGAGTTGGATTCATACTACACAAAGCAGTTTCACAGAACGCTTCTGTTTAGCTTTTATGGGAAGATATTCCCGTTTCCAACGAAGGCCCGAAAGGGCTCCAAATATCCACTTGCAGATGCTGCAAAAAGACTCTTTCCAAACTGCTCCATGAAAAGGAAGGTTCAACTCTGTGAGGTGAATGCACACATCATAAAGAAGTTTCAAAGAATGCTTCTGTCTAGGTTTTATGTGAAGATATTTCCTTTTCCACCATAGGCCTCAAAGTGCTCCAAATGAACACTTGCAGATTCTACAAAAAGAGTGTTTCAAAACTGCTCTTTCAAAAGAAGTGTTCAACTCTGTGAGTTGGATTCATACTACACAAAGCAGTTTCACAGAACGCTTCTGTTTAGTTTTTATGGGAAGATATTCCCGTTTCCAACGAAGGCCTGAAAGGGCTCCAAATATCCACTTGCAGATGCTGCAAAAACAGAGTTTCAAAACTGCTCTATCAAAAGGAAGGCTTCTCTCCCCGAGTTGAATGCACACATCATAAAGAGGTTTCTGAGAATGCTTCTGCCTGGTTTATAAGTGAAGATATTTCCTTTTCCACAATAGGCCTCAATGTGCTCCAAATGAACACTTGCAGATTCTACAAAAAGAGTGTTTCAAAACTGCTCTTTCAAAAGAAGTGTTCAACTCTGTGAGTTGGATTCATACTACACAAAGCAGTTTCACAGAACACTTCTGTTTAGTTTTTATGGGAAGATATTCCCGTTTCCAACGAAGGCCTGAAAGGCTCCAAATATCCACTTGCAGATGCTGCAAAAAGACTCTTTCCACACTGCTCCTTGAAAAGGAAGGTTCAACTCTGTGAGGTGAAGGCACACATCATAAAGAAGTTTCAAAGAATTCTTCTGTCTAGGTTTTATGTGAAGATATTTCCTTTTCCACCGTAGGCCTCAAAGCGCTCCAAATGAACACTTGCAGATTCTACAAAAAGAGTGTTTCAAAACTGCTCTTTCAAAAGAAGTGTTCAACTCTGTGAGTTGGATTCATACTACACAAAGCAGTTTCACAGAACGCTTCTGTTTAGTTTTTATGGGAAGATATTCCCGTTTCCAACGAAGGCCTGAAAGGGCTCCAAATATCCACTTGCAGATTCTGCAAAAACAGAGTTTCAAAACTGCTCTATCAAAAGGAAGGCTTATCTCTCTGAGTTGAATGAACACATCATAAAGAGGTTTCTGAGAATGCTTCTGCCTGGTTGATATGTGAAGATATTTCAACTTCCACCATAGGCCTCAAATCGCTCCAAATGAACACTTGCAAATTCTACAAAAAGAGTGTTTCATAACTGCTCTAGCAAAGGAAAGGTTCAACTATGTGAGTTAAACACACACATGACAAAGCAGTTTGTGAGAATGCTCCTGTCCAGTTTCTGTGTGAAGATATTCCCGTTTCTAACAAAGGCCTGTAAGAGCTCCAAATATCCACTTGCAGATGCTGCAAAAAGACTCTTTCCAAACCTCTCTATGAAAAGGAAGGTTGAACTCTGTGAGTTGAATGCACACATCATAAAGAAGTTTCAAAGAATGCTTCTGTCTAGGTTTCATGTGAAGATATTTCCTTTTCCACCATAGACCTCAAAGCGCTCCAAATGAAAACTTGCAGATTCTACAAAAAGAGTGTTTCAAAACTGCTCTTTCAAAAGAAGTGTTCAACTCTGTGAGTTGGATTCATACTACACAAAGCAGTTTCACAGAACGCTTCTGTTTAATTTTTATGGGAAGAAATTCCCGTTTCCAACGAAGGCCTGAAAGGGTTCCAAATATCCACTTGCAGATGCTGCAAAAAGACTCTTTCCAAACTGCTCCATGAAAAGGAAGGTTCAACTCTGTGTGTTGAATGCACACATCATAAAGAAGTTTCAAAGAATGCTTCTGTCTAGGTTTTATGTGAAGATATTTCCTTTTCCACCATAGGCCTCAAAGTGCTCCAAATGAACACTTGCAGATTCTACAAAAAGAGTGTTTCAAAACTGCTCTTTCAAAAGAAGTGTTCAACTCTGTGAGTTGGATTCATACTACACAAAGCAGTTTCACAGAACGCTTCTGTTTAATTTTTATGGGAAGATATTCCCGTTTCCAACGAAGGCCTGAAAGGGCTCCAAATATGCACTTGCAGATGCTGCAAAAAGACTCTTTCCAAACTGCTCCATGAAAAGGAAGGTTCAACTCTGTGAGTTGAATGCACACATCATAAAGAAGTTTCAAAGAATGCTTCTGTCTAGGTTTTATGTGAAGATATTTCCTTTTCCACCATAGGCCTCAAAGTGCTCCAAATGAACACTTGCAGATTCTACAAAAAGAGTGTTTCAAAACTGCTCTTTCAAAAGAAGTGTTCAACTCTGTGAGTTGGATTCATACTACACAAAGCAGTTTCACAGAACGCTTCTGTTTAGTTTTTATGGGAAGATATTCCCGTTTCCAACGAAGGCCTGAAAGGGCTCCAAATATCCACTTGCAGATGCTGCAAAAACAGAGTTTCAAAACTGCTCTATCAAAAGGAAGGCTTCCCTCTCCGAGTTGAATGCACACATCATAAAGAGGTTTCTGAGAATGCTTCTGCCTGGTTTATAAGTGAAGATATATCCTTTTCCACTATAGGCCTCAATGCGCTCCAAATGAACTCTTGCAGATTCTACAAAAAGAGTGTTTCAAAACTGCTCTTTCAAAAGAAGTGTTCAACTCTGTGAGTTGGATTCACACTACACAAAGCAGTTTCACAGAACGCTTCTGTTTAGTTTTTATGGGAAGATATCCCCGTTTCCAACGAAGGCCTGAAAGGGCTCCAAACATCCACTTGCAGATTCTGCAAAAAAAGAGTATCAAAACTGCTCTATCAAAAGGAAGGCTTATCTCTCTGAGTTAAATGCACACATCATAAAGAGGTTTCTGAGAATGCTTCTGCCTGGTTCATATGTGAAGATATTTCCTTTTTCACCATAGGCCTCGAAGCGCTCCAAATGAACACTTGCAAATTCTGCAAAAAGAGTGTTTCATAACTGCTCTAGCAAAGGAAAGGTTCAACTATGTGAATTAAACACACACATCACAAAGCAGTTTGTGAGAATGCTCCTGTCCAGTTTCTATGGGAAGATATTCCCGTTTCTAACAAAGGCCTGAAAGAGCTCCAAATATCCACTTGCAGATGCTGCAAAAAGACTCTTTCCAAACCTCTCCATGAAAAGGAAGGTTGAACTCTGTGAGTTGAATGCATACATCATAAAGAAGTTTCAAAGAATGCTTCTGTCTAGGTTTTATGTGAAGATATTTCCTTTTCCACCATAGACCTCAAAGCGCTCCAAATGAAAACTTGCAGATTCTACAAAAAGAGTGTTTCAAAACTGCTCTTTCAAAAGAAGTGTTCAACTCTGTGAGTTGGATTCATACTACACAAAGCAGTTTCACAGAACGCTTCTGTTTAGTTTTTATGGGAAGATATTCCCGTTTCCAACGAAGGCCTGAAAGGGCTCCAAATATCCACTTGCAGATGCTGCAATAACAGAGTTTCAAAACTGCTCTATCAAAAGGAAGGCTTCTCTCTCCGAGTTGAATGCAGACATCATAAAGGGGTTTCTGAGAATGCTTCTGCCTGGTTTAAGTGAAGATATTTCCTTTTCCACCATAGGCCTCAAAGTGCTCCAAATGAACACTTGCAGATTCTACAAAAAGAGTGTTTCAAAACTGCTCTTTCAAAAGAAGTGTTCAACTCTGTGAGTTGGATTCATACTACACAAAGCAGTTTCACAGAACGCTTCTGTGTAGTTTTTATGGGAAGATATTCCCGTTTCCAACGAAGGCCTGAAAGGGCTCCAAATATCCACTTGCAGATGCTGCAAAAACCGAGTTTCAAAACTGCTCTATCAAAAGGAAGGCTTCTCTCTCCGAGTTGAATGCAGACATCATAAAGAGGTTTCTGAGAATGCTTCTGCCTGGTTTAAGTGAAGATATTTCCTTTTCCACCATAGTCCTCAAAGCGCTCCAAACGAACACCTGCAGATTCTACAAAAAGAGTGTTTCAAAACTGCTCTTTCAAAACAAGTGTTCAACTCTGTGAGTTGGATTCATACTACACAAAGCAGTTTCACAGAACGCTTCTGTTTAGTTTTTATGGGAAGGTATTCCCGTTTCCAACGAAGGCCTGAAAGGGCTCCAAATATCCACTTGCAGATGCTGCGAAAAGACTCTTTCCAAACTGCTCCATGAAAAGGAAGGTTCAACTCTGTGAGTTGAAGGAACACATCACAAAGAAGTTTTAAAGAATGCTTCTGTCTAGGTTTCATGTGAAGATATTTCCTTTTCCACCATAGGCCTCAAATCGCTCCAAATGAACACTTGCAAATTCTACAAAAAGAGTGTTTCATAACTGCTCTAGCAAAGGAAAGGTTCAACTATGTGAGTTAAACACACACATCACAAAGTAGTTTTTGAGAATGCTTCTGTCCAGTTTTTATGGGAAGATATTCCCGTTTCTAACAAAGGCCTGAAAGAGCTCCAAATATGCACTTGCAGATGCTGCAAAAAGACTCTTTCCAAACCGCTCCATGAAAAGGAAGGTTCAACTCTGTGAGTTGAATGCACACATCATAAAGAAGTTTCAAAGAATGCTTCTGTCTAGGTTTTATGTGAAGATATTTCCTTTTCCAGCATAGGCCTCAAAGCGCTCCAAATGAACACTTGCAGATTCTACAAAAAGAGTGTTTCAAAACTACTCTTTCAAAAGAAGTGTTCAACTCTGTGAGTTGGATTCATACTACACAAAGCAGTTTCACAGAACGCTTCTGTTTAGTTTTTATGGGAAGATATTCCGGTTTCCAACGAAGGCCTGAAAGGGCTCCAAATAATCACTTGCAGATGCTGCAAAAACAGAGTTTCAAAACTGCTCTATCAAAAGGAAGGCTTCTCTCTCCGAGTTGAATGCACACATCATAAAGGGGTTTCTGAGAATGCTTCTGCCTGGTTTATAAGTGATGATATTTCCTTTTCCACAATAGGCCTCAAAGCGCTCCAAATGAACACTTGCAGATTCTACAAAAAGAGTGTTTCAAAACTGCTCTTTCTAAAGAAGTGTTCAACTCTGTGAGTTGGATTCATACTACACAAAGCAGTTTCACAGAACGCTTCTGTTTAGTTTTTATGGGAAGATATTCCCGTTTCCAACGAAGGCCTGAAAGGGCTCCAAATATCCACTTGCAGATGATGCAAAAAGACTCTTTCCAAACTGCTCCATGAAAAGGAAGGTTCAACTCTGCGAGTTGAAGGCACACATCATAAAGAAGTTTCAAAGAATGCTTCTGTCTAGGTTTTAAGTGAAGATATTTCCTTTTCCACCATAGGCCTCAAAGTGCTCCAAATGAACACTTGCAGATTCTACAAAAAGAGTGTTTCAAAACTCCTCTTTCAAAAGAAGTGTTCAACTCTGTGAGTTGGATTCATACTACACAAAGCAGTTTCACAGAACTCTTCTGTTTAGTTTTTATGGGAAGATATTCCCGTTTCCAACGAAGGCCTGAAATGGCTCCAAATATCCACTTGCAGATGCTGCAAAAAGACTCTTTCCAAACTGTTCCATGAAAAGGAAGGTTCAACTCTGTGTGTTGAATGCACACATCATAAAGAAGTTTCAAAGAATGCTTCTGTCTAGGTTTTATGTGAAGATATTTCCTTTTCCACCATAGGCCTCAAAGTGCTCCAAATGAACACTTGCAGATTCTACAAAAAGAGTGTTTCAAAACTGCTCTTTCAAAAGAAGTGTTCAACTCTGTGAGTTGGGTTCATACTACACCAAGCAGTTTCACAGAACGCTTCTGTTTAGTTTTTATGGGAAGATATTCCCGTTTCCAACGAAGGCCTGAAAGGGCTCCAAATATCCACTTGCAGATGCTGCAAAAACAGAGTTTCAAAACTGCTCTATCAAAAGGAAGGCTTCTCTCTCCGAGTTGAATGCACACATCATAAAGAGGTTTCTGAGAATGCTTCTGCCTGGTTTATAAGTGAAGATATTTCCTTTTCCACAATAGGCCTCAATGTGCTCCAGATGAACACTTGCAGATTCTACAAAAAGAGTGTTTCAAAACTGCTCTTTCAAAAGAAGTGTTCATCTCTGTGAGTTGGATTCATACTACACAAAGCAGTTTCACAGAACGCTTCTGTTTAGTTTTTATGGGAAGATATCCCCGTTTCCAACGAAGGCCTGAAAGGCTCCAAATATCCACTTGCAGATGCTGCAAAAAGACTCTCTCCAAACTGCTCCGTGAAAAGGAAGGTTCAACTCTGTGAGGTGAAGGCACACATCGTAAAGAAGTTTCAAAGAATGCTTCTGTCTAGGTTTTATGTGAAGATATTTCCTTTTCCACCGTAGGCCTCAAAGCGCTCCAAATGAACACTTGCAGATTCTACAAAAAGAGTGTTTCAAAACTGCTCTTTCTAAAGAAGTGTTCAACTCTGTGAGTTGGATTCATACTACACAAAGCAGTTTCACAGAACGCTTCTGTTTAGTTTTTATGGGAAGATATTCCCGTTTCCAACGAAGGCCTGGAAGGGCTCCAAATATCCACTTGCAGATTCTGCAAAAACAGAGTTTCAAAACTGCTCTATCAAAAGGAAGGCTTATCTCTCTGAGTTGAATGCACACATCATAAAGAGGTTTCTGAGAATGCTTCTGCCTGGTTGATATGTGAAGATTTTACAATTTCCACCATAGGCCTCAAATCGCTCCAAATGAACACTTGCAAATTCTACAAAAAGAGTGTTTCATAACTGCTCTAGCAAAGGAAAGGTTCAACTATGTGAGTTAAACACACACATCACAAAGCAGTTTGTGAGAATGCTACTGTAGAGTTTTTATGGGAAGATATTCCGTTTTCTAACAAAGGCCTGAAAGAGCTCCAAATATCCACTTGCAGATGTTGCAAAAAGACTCTTTCCCAACCGCTCCATGAAAAGGAAGGTTCAACTCTGTGAGTTGAATGCACACATCATAAAGAAGTTTCAAAGAATGCTTCTGTCTAGGTTTTATGTGAAGATATTTCCTTTTCCACCATAGGCCTCAAAGCGCTCCAAATGAACACTTGCAGATGCTACAAAAAGAGTGTTTCAAAACTGGTCTTTCTAAAGAAGTGTTCAACTCTGTGAGTTGGATTCATACTACACAAAGCAGTTTCACAGAACGCTTCTGTTTAGTTTTTATGGGAAGATATTCCCGTTTCCAACGAAGGCCTGAAAGGGCTCCAAATATCCACTTGCAGATGCTGCAAAAAGACTCTTTCCAAACTGCTCCATGAAAAGGAAGGTTCAACTCTGTGAGTTGAATGCACACATCATAAAGAAGTTTCAAAGAATGCTTCTGTCTAGGTTTTATTTGAAGATATTTCCTTTTCCACCATAGGCCTCAAAGTGCTCCAAATGAACACTTGCAGATTCTACAAAAAGAGTGTTTCAAAACTACTCTTTCAAAAGAAGTGTTCAACTCTGTGAGTTGGATTCATACTACACAAAGCAGTTTCACAGAACGCTTCTGTTTAGTTTTTATGGGAAGATATTCCCGTTTCCAACGAAGGCCTGAAAGGGCTCCAAATATCCACTTGCAGATGCTGCAAAAAGACTCTTTCTAAACTGCTCCATGAAAAGGAAGGTTCAACTCTGCGAGTTGAAGGCACACATCATAAAGAAGTTTCAAAGAATGCTTCTGTCTAGGTTTTATGTGAAGATATTTCCTTTTCCACCATAGGCCTCAAAGTGCTCCCAATGAACACTTGCAGATTCTACAAAAAGAGTGTTTCAAAACTCCTCTTTCAAAAGAAGTGTTCAACTCTGTGAGTTGGATTCATACTACACAAAGCAGTTTCACAGAACTCTTCTGTTTAGTTTTTATGGGAAGATATTCCCGTTTCCAACGAAGGCCTGAAAGGGCTCCAAATATCCACTTGCAGATGCTGCAATAACAGAGTTTCAAAACTGCTCTATCAAAAGGAAGGCTTCTCTCTCCGAGTTGAATGCACACATCATAAAGAGGTTTAGGAGAATGATTCTGCCTGGTTTATAAGTGAAGATATTTCCTTTTCCACAATAGGCCTCAATGCGCTCCAAACGAACACTTGCAGATTCTACAAAAAGAGTGTTTCAAAACTGCTCTTTCAAAAGAAGTGTTCAACTCTGTGAGTTGGATTCATACTACACAAAGCAGTTTCACAGAACGCTTCTGTTTAGTTTTTATGGGAAGGTATTCCCGTTTCCAACGAAGGCCTGAAAGGGCTCCAAATATCCACTTGCAGATGCTGCAATAACAGAGTTTCAAAACTGCGCTATCAAAAGGAAGGCTTCTCTCTCCGAGTTGAATGCAGACATCATAAAGGGGTTTCTGAGAATGCTTCTGCCTGGTTCAAGTGAAGATATTTCCTTTCCACCATAGGCCTCAAAGTGCTCCAAATGAACACTTGCAGATTCTACAAAAAGAGTGTTTCAAAACTGCTCTTTCAAAAGAAGTGTTCAACTCTGTGAGTTGGATTCATACTACACAAAGCAGTTTCACAGAACGCTTCTGTGTAGTTTTTATGGTAAGATATTCCCGTTTCCAACGAAGGCCTGAAAGGGCTCCAAATATCCACTTGCAGATGCTGCAAAAAGACTCTTTCCAAACTGCTCCATGAAAAGGAAGGTGCAACTCTGTGAGTTTAATGCACACATCATAAAGAAGTTTCAAAGAATGCTTCTGTCTAGGTTTTATGTGAAGATATTTCCTTTTCCACCATAGGCCTCAAAGTGCTCCAAATGAACACTTGCAGATTCTACAAAAAGAGTGTTTCAAAACTGCTCTTTCAAAAGAAGTGTTCAACTCTGTGAGTTGGATTCATACTACACAAAGCAGTTTCACAGAACTCTTCTGTTTAGTTTTTATGGGAAGATATTCCCGTTTCCAACGAAGGCCTGAAAGGGCTCAAAATATCCACTTGCAGAAGCTGCAAAAAGACTCTTTCCAAACTGCTCCATGAAAAGGAAGGTTCAACTCTGTGAGTTGAAGGCACACATCATAAAGAAGTTTCAAAGAATGCTTCTGTCTAGGTTTTATGTGAAGATATTTCCTTTTCCACCATAGGCCTCAAAGTGCTCCAAATGAACACTTGCAGATTCTACAAAAAGAGTGTTTCAAAACTGCTCTTTCAAAAGAAGTGTTCAACTCTGTGAGTTGGATTCATACTACACAAAGCAGTTTCACAGAACGCTTCTGTTTAGTTTTTATGGGAAGATATTCCCGTTTCCAACGAAGGCCTGAAAGGGCTCCAAATATCCACTTGCAGATGCTGCAAAAAGACTCTTTCCAAACTGCTCCATGAAAAGGAAGGTTGAACTCTGTGAGTTGAATGCACACATCATAAAGAAGTTTCAAAGAATGCTTCTGTCTAGGTTTTATGTGAAGATATTTCCTTTTCCACCATAGGCCTCAAAGTGCTCCAAATGAACACTTGCAGATTCTACAAAAAGAGTGTTTCAAAACTGCTCTTTCAAAAGAAGTGTTCAACTCTGTGAGTTGGATTCATACTCCAAAAGCAGTTTCACAGAACGCTTCTGTTTAATTTTTATGGGAAGATATTCCCGTTTCCAACGAAGGCCTGAAAGGGCTCCAAATATCCACTTGCAGATGCTGCAAAAACAGAGTTTCAAAACTGCTCTATCAAAAGGAAGGCTTCTCTCCCCGAGTTGAATGCACACATCATAAAGAGGTTTCTGAGAATGCTTCTGCCTGGTTTATAAGTGAAGATATTTCCTTTTCCACAATAGGCCTCAATGTGCTCCAAATGAACACTTGCAGATTCTACAAAAAGAGTGTTTCAAAACTGCTCTTTCAAAAGAAGTGTTCAACTCTGTGAGTTGGATTCATACTACAAAAAGCAGTTTCACAGAACGCTTCTGTTTAGTTTTTATGGGAAGATATTCCCGTTTCCAACGAAGGCCTGAAAGGCTCCAAATATCCACTTGCAGATGCTGCAAAAAGACTCTTTCCAAACTGCTCCTTGAAAAGGAAGGTTCAACTCTGTGAGGTGAAGGCACACATCATAAGGAAGTTTCAAAAAATGCTTCTGTCTAGGTTTTATGTGAAGATATTTCCTTTTCCACCGTAGGCCTCAAAGCGCTCCAAATGAACACTTGCAGATTCTACAAAAAGAGTGTTTCAAAACTGCTCTTTCAAAAGAAGTGTTCAACTCTGTGAGTTGGATTCATACTACACAAAGCAGTTTCACAGAACGCTTCTGTTTAGTTTTTATGGGAAGATATTCCCGTTTCCAACGAAGGCCTGAAAGGGCTCCAAATATCCACTTGCAGATTCTGCAAAAACAGAGTTTCAAAACTGCTATATCAAAAGGAAGGCTTATCTCTCTGAGTTGAATGCACACATCATAAAGTGGTTTCTGAGAATGCTTCTGCCTGGTTGATATGTGAAGATATTTCAACTTCCACCATAGGCCTCAAATCGCTCCAAATGAACACTTGCAAATTCTACAAAAAGAGTGTTTCATAACTGCTCTAGCAAAGGAAAGGTTCAACTATGTGAGTTAAACACACACATCACAAAGTAGTTTTTGAGAATGCTTCTGTCCAGTTTTTATGGGAAGATATTCCCGTTTCCAACGAAGGCCTGAAAGGGCTCCAAATATCCACTTGCAGATGCTGCAAAAAGACGCCTTCCAAACTGCTCCATGAAAAGGAAGGTGCAACTCTGTGAGTTTAATGCACACATCATAAAGAAGTTTCAAAGAATGCTTCTGTCTAGGTTTTATGTGAAGATATTTCCTTTTCCACCATAGGCCTCAAAGTGCTCCAAATGAACACTTGCAGATTCTACAAAAAGAGTGTTTCAAAACTGCTCTTTCAAAAGAAGTGTTCAACTCTGTGAGTTGCATTCATACTACACAAAGCAGTTTCACAGAACGCTTCTGTTTAGTTTTTATGGGAAGATATTCCCGTTTCCAACGAAGGCCTGAAAGGGCTCCAAATATCCACTTGCAGATGCTGCAAAAACAGAGTTTCAAAACTGCTCTATCAAAAGGAAGGCTTCTCTCTCCGAGTTGAATGCACACATCATAAAGAGGTTTCTGAGAATGCTTCTGCCTGGTTTATAAGTGAAGATATTTCCTTTTCCACAATAGGCCTCAATGTGCTCCAAATGAACACTTGCAGATTCTACAAAAAGAGTGTTTCAAAACTGCTCTTTCAAAAGAAGTGTTCATCTCTGTGAGTTGGATTCATACTACACAAAGCAGTTTCACAGAACGCTTCTGTTTAGTTTTTATGGGAAGATATCCCCGTTTCCAACGAAGGCCTGAAAGGCTCCAAATATCCACTTGCAGATGCTGCAAAAAGACTCTCTCCAAACTGCTCCGTGAAAAGGAAGGTTCAACTCTGTGAGGTGAAGGCACACATCATAAAGAAGTTTCAAAGAATGCTTCTGTCTAGGTTTTATGTGAAGATATTTCCTTTTCCACCGTAGGCCTCAAAGCGCTCCAAATGAACACTTGCAGATTCTACAAAAAGAGTGTTTCAAAACTGCTCTTTCTAAAGAAGTGTTCAACTCTGTGAGTTGGATTCATACTACACAAAGCAGTTTCACAGAACGCTTCTGTTTAGTTTTTATGGGAAGATATTCCCGTTTCCAACGAAGGCCTGGAAGGGCTCCAAATATCCACTTGCAGATTCTGCAAAAACAGAGTTTCAAAACTGCTCTATCAAAAGGAAGGCTTATCTCTCTGAGTTGAATGCACACATCATAAAGAGGTTTCTGAGAATGCTTCTGCCTGGTTGATATGTGACGATTTTACAATTTCCACCATAGGCCTCAAATCGCTCCAAATGAACACTTGCAAATTCTACAAAAAGAGTGTTTCATAACTGCTCTAGCAAAGGAAAGGTTCGACTATGTGAGTTAAACACACACATCACAAAGCAGTTTGTGAGAATGCTTCTGTAGAGTTTTTATGGGAAGATATTCCCGTTTCTAACAAAGGCCTGAAAGAGCTCCAAATATCCACTTGCAGATGTTGCAAAAAGACTCTTTCCCAACCGCTCCATGAAAAGGAAGGTTCAACTCTGTGAGTTGAATGCACACATCATAAAGAAGTTTCAAAGAATGCTTCTGTCTAGGTTTTATGTGAAGATATTTCCTTTTCCACCATAGGCCTCAAAGCGCTCCAAATGAACACTTGCAGATTCTACAAAAAGAGTGTTTCAAAACTGGTCTTTCTAAGGAAGTGTTCAACTCTGTGAGTTGGATTCATACTACACAAAGCAGTTTCACAGAACGCTTCTGTTTAGTTTTTATGGGAAGATATTCCCGTTTCCAACGAAGGCCTGAAAGGGCTCCAAATATCCACTTGCAGATGCTGCAAAAAGACTCTTTCCAAACTGCTCCATGAAAAGGAAGGTTCAACTCTGTGAGTTGAATGCACACATCATAAAGAAGTTTCAAAGAATGCTTCTGTCTAGGTTTTATGTGAAGATATTTCCTTTTCCACCATAGGCCTCAAAGTGCTCCAAACGAACACTTGCAGATTCTACAAAAAGAGTGTTTCAAAACTGCTCTTTCAAAAGAAGTGTTCAACTCTGTGAGTTGGATTCATACTACACAAAGCAGTTTCACAGAACGCTTCTCTTTAGTTTTTATGGGAAGGTATTCCCGTTTCCAACGAAGGCCTGAAAGGGCTCCAAATATCCACTTGCAGATGCTGCAATAACAGAGTTTCAAAACTGCTCTATCAAAAGGAAGGCTTCTCTCTCCGAGTTGAACGCAGACATCATAAAGGGGTTTCTGAGAATGCTTCTGCCTGGTTTAAGTGAAGATATTTCCTTTTCCACCATAGGCCTCAAAGTGCTCCAAATGAACACTTGCAGATTCTACAAAAAGAGTGTTTCAAAACTGCTCTTTCAAAAGAAGTGTTCAACTCTGTGAGTTGGATTCATACTACACAAAGCAGTTTCACAGAACGCTTCTGTGTAGTTTTTATGGGAAGATATTCCCGTTTCCAACGAAGGCCTGAAAGGGCTCCAAATATCCACTTGCAGATGCTGCAAAAAGACTCTTTCCAAACTGCTCCATGAAAAGGAAGGTGCAACTCTGTGAGTTTAATGCACACATCATAAAGAAGTTTCAAAGAATGCTTCTGTCTAGGTTTTATGTGAAGATATTTCCTTTTCCACCGTAGGCCTCAAAGCGCTCCAAATGAACACTTGCAGTTTCTACAAAAAGAGTGTTTCAAAACTGCTCTTTCTAAAGAAGTGTTCAACTCTGTGAGTTGGATTCATACTACACAAAGCAGTTTCACAGAACGCTTCTGTTTAGTTTTTATGGGAAGATATTCCCGTTTCCAAAGAAGGCCTGAAAGGGCTCCAAATATTCACTTGCAGATTCTGCAAAAACAGAGTTTCAAAACTGCTATATCAAAAGGAAGGCTTATCTCTCTGAGTTGAATGCACACATCATAAAGAGGTTTCTGAGAATGCTTCTGCCTGGTTGATATGTGAAGATATTTCCTTTTTCACCATAGGCCTCAAAGCGCTCCAAATGAACACTTGCAAATTCTACAAAAAGAGTGTTTCATAACTGCTCTAGCAAAGGAAAGGTTCAACTATGTGAGTTAAACACACACATCACAAAGCAGTTTGTGAGAATGCTCCTGTCCAGTTTCTATGGGAAGAAATTCCCGTTTCTAACAAAGGCCTGAAAGAGCTCCAAATATCCACTTGCAGATGCTGCAAAAAGACTCTTTCCAAACCTCTCCATGAAAAGGAAGGTTGAACTCTGTGAGTTGAATGCACACATCATAAAGAAGTTTCAAAGAATGCTTCTGTCTAGGTTTTATGTGAAGATATTTCCTTTTCCACCATAGACCTCAAAGCGCTCCAAATGAAAACTTGCAGATTCTACAAAAAGAGTGTTTCAAAACTGCTCTTTCAAAAGAAGTGTTCAACTCTGTGAGTTGGATTCATACTACACAAAGCACTTTCACAGAACGCTTCTGTTTAGTTTTTATGGGAAGATATTCCCGTTTCCAACGAAGGCCTGAAAGGGCTCCAAATATCCACTTGCAGATGCTGCAAAAACAGAGTTTCAAAACTGCTCTATCAAAAGGAAGGCTTCTCTCTCCGAGTTGAATGCAGACATCATAAAGAGGTTTCTGAGAATGCTTCTGCCTGGTTTAAGTGAAGATATTTCCTTTTCCACCATAGGCCTCAAAGCGCTCCAAACGAACACTTGCAGATTCTACAAAAAGAGTGTTTCAAAACTGCTCTTTCAAAACAAGTGTTCAACTCTGTCAGTTGGATTCATACTACACAAAGCAGTTTCACAGAACGCTTCTGTTTAGTTTTTATGGGAAGGTATTCCCGTTTCCAACGAAGGCCTGAAAGGGCTCCAAATATCCACTTGCAGATGCTGCAAAAAGACTCTTTCCAAACTGTTCCATGAAAAGGAAGGTTCAACTCTGTGAGTTGAATGCACACATCATAAAGAAGTTTCAAAGAATGCTTCTGTCTAGGTTTTATGTGAAGATATTTCCTTTTCCACCATAGGCCTCAAAGTGCTCCAAATGAACACTTGCAGATTCTACAAAAAGAGTGTTTCAAAACTGCTCTTTCAAAGGAAGTGTTCAAATCTGTGAGTTGGATTCATACTACACAAAGCAGTTTCACAGAACGCTTCTGTTTAGTTTTTATGGGAATTAATTCCCGTTTCCAACGAAGGCCTGAAAGGGCTCCAAATATCCACTTGCAGATGCTGCAAAAAGACTCTTTCCAAACTGCTCCATGAAAAGGAAGGTTCAACTCTGTGAGTTGAATGCACACATCATAAAGAAGTTTCAAAGAATGCTTCTGTCTAGGTTTTATGTGAAGATATTTCCTTTTCCACCATAGGCCTCAAAGTGCTCCAAATGAACAATTGCAGATTCTACAAAAAGAGTGTTTCAAAAATGCTCTTTCAAAAGAAGTGTTCAACTCTGTGAGTTGGATTCATACTACATAAAGCAGTTTCACAGAACGCTTCTGTTTAGTTTTTATGGGAAGATATTCCCGTTTCCAACGAAGGCCTGAAAGGGCTCCAAATATCCACTTGCAGATGCTGCAAAAACAGAGTTTCAAAACTGCTCTATCAAAAGGAAGGATTCTCTCTCCGAGTTGAATGCACACATCATAAGGAGGTTTCTGAGAATGCTTCTGCCTGGTTTATAAGTGAAGATATTTCCTTTTCCACAGTAGGCCTCAATGTGCTCCAAATGAATACTTGCAGATTCTACAAAAAGAGTGTTTCAAAACTGCTCTTTCAAAAGAAGTGTTCAACTCTGTGAGTTGGATTCATACTACACAAAGCAGTTTCACAGAACGCTTCTGTTTAGTTTTTATGGGAAGATATTCCCGTTTCCAACGAAGGCCTGAAAGGTTCCAAATATCCACTTGCAGATGCTGCAAAAAGACTCTTTCCAAACTGCTCCGTGAAAAGGAAGGTTCAACTCTGTGTGGTGAAGGCACACATCATAAAGAAGTTTCAAAGAATGCTTCTGTCTAGGTTTTATGTGAAGATATTTCCTTTTCCGCCGTAGGCCTCAAAGCGCTCCAAATGAACACTTGCAGATTCTACAAAAAGAGTGTTTCAAAACTGCTCTTTCTAAAGAAGTGTTCAACTCTGTGAGTTGGATTCATACTACACAAAGCAGTTTCAAGGAACGCTTCTGTTTAGTTTTTATGGGAAGATATTTCCGTTTCCAACGAAGGCCTGAAAGGGCTCCAAATATCCACTTGCAGATTCTGCAAAAACAGAGTTTCAAAACTGCTCTATCAAAAGGAAGGCTTATCTCTCTGAGTTGAATGCACACATCATAAAGAGGTTTCTGAGAATGCTTCTGCCTGGTTGATATGTGAAGATATTTCAATTTCCACCATAGGCCTCAAATCGCTCCAAATGAACACTTGCAAATTCTACAAAAAGAGTGTTTCATAACTGCTCTAGCAAAGGAAAGGTTCAACTATGTGAGTTAAACACACACATCACAAAGTAGTTTGTGAGAATGCTTCTGTCCAGTTTTTATGGGAAGATATTCCCGTTTCTAACAAAGGCCTGAAAGAGCTCCAAATATCCACTTGCAGATGCTGCAAAAAGACTCTTTCCAAACCGCTCCATGAAAAGGAAGGTTCAACTCTGTGAGTTGAATGCACACATCATAAAGAAGTTTCAAAGAATGCTTCTGTCTAGGTTTTATGTGAAGATATTTCCTTTTCCACCATAGGCCTCAAAGTGCCCCAAATGAACACTTGCAGATTCTACAAAAAGAGTGTTTCAAAACTGCTCTTTCAAAAGAAGTGTTCAACTCTGTGAGTTGGATTCATACTACACCAAGCAGTTTCACAGAACGCTTCTGTTTAGTTTTTATGGGAAGATATTCCCGTTCCCAACGAAGGCCTGAAAGGGCTCCAAATATCCACTTGCAGATGCTGCAAAAAGACTCTTTCCAAACTGCTCCATGAAAAGGAAGGTTCAACTCTATGAGTTGAAGGCACACATCATAAAGAAG
Organism: Pongo abelii; assembly: GCF_028885655.2. Taxonomy (NCBI): domain Eukaryota; kingdom Metazoa; phylum Chordata; class Mammalia; order Primates; family Hominidae; genus Pongo; species Pongo abelii. The sequence continues at coordinate 31,676,975 of NC_072005.2, read as the reverse complement.
TTTCAAAGAATGCTTCTGTCTAGGTTTTAAGTGAAGATATTTCCTTTTCCACCATAGGCCTCAAAGTGCTCCAAATGAACACTTGCAGATTCTACAAAAAGAGTGTTTCAAAACTCCTCTTTCAAAAGAAGTGTTCAACTCTGTGAGTCGGATTCATACTACACAAAGCAGTTTCACAGAACTCTTCTGTTTAGTTTTTATGGGAAGATATTCCCGTTTCCAACGAAGGCCTGAAATGGCTCCAAATATCCACTTGCAGATGCTACAAAAAGACTCTTTCCAAACTGTTCCATGAAAAGGAAGGTTCAACTCTGTGTGTTGAATGCACACATCATAAAGAAGTTTCAAAGAATGCTTCTGTCTAGGTTTTATGTGAAGATATTTCCTTTTCCACCATAGGCCTCAAAGCGCTCCAAATGAACACTTGCAGATTCTACAAAAAGAGTGTTTCAAAACTGCTCTTTCAAAAGAAGTGTTCAACTCTGTGAGTTGGATTCATACTACACAAAGCACTTTCACAGAACGCTTCTGTTTAGTTTTTATGGGAATATATTCCCGTTTCCAACGAAGGCCTGAAAGGGCTCCAAATATCCACTTGCAGATGCTGCAAAAACAGAGTTTCAAAACTGCTCTATCAAAAGGAAGGCTTCTCTCTCCGAGTTGAATGCACACATCATAAAGAGGTTTCTGAGAATGCTTCTGCCTGGTTTATAAGTGAAGTTATTTCCTTTTCCACGATAGGCCTCAATGTGCTCCAAATGAACACTTGCAGATTCTACAAAAAGAGTGTTTCAAAACTGCTCTTTCAAAAGAAGTGTTCATCTCTGTGAGTTGGATTCATACTACACAAAGCAGTTTCACAGAACGCTTCTGTTTAGTTTTTATGGGAAGATATCCCCGTTTCCAACGAAGGCCTGAAAGGCTCCAAATATCCACTTGCAGATGCTTCAAAAAGACTCTCTCCAAACTGCTCCGTGAAAAGGAAGGTTCAACTCTGTGTGGTGAAGGCACACATCATAAAGAAGTTTCAAAGAATGCTTCTGTCTAGGTTTTATGTGAAGATATTTCCTTTTCCACCGTAGGCCTCAAAGCGCTCCAAATGAACACTTGCAGATTCTACAAAAAGAGTGTTTCAAAACTGCTCTTTCTAAAGAAGTGTTCAACTCTGTGAGTTGGATTCATACTACACAAAGCAGTTTCACAGAACGCTTCTGTTTAGTTTTTATGGGAAGATATTCCCGTTTCCAACGAAGGCCTGGAAGGGCTCCAAATATCCACTTGCAGATTCTGCAAAAACAGAGTTTCAAAACTGCTCTATCAAAAGGAGGCTTATCTCTCTGAGTTGAATGCACACATCATAAAGAGGTTTCTGAGAATGCTTCTGCCTGGTTGATATGTGAAGATTTTACAATTTCCACAATAGGCCTCAAATCGCTCCAAATGAACACTTGCAAATTCTACAAAAAGAGTGTTTCATAACTGCTCTAGCAAAGGAAAGGTTCAACTATGTGAGTTAAACACACACATCACAAAGCAGTTTGTGTGAATGCTTCTGTAGAGTTTTTATGGGAAGATATTCCCGTTTCTAACAAAGGCCTGAAAGAGCTCCAAATATACACTTGCAGATGCTGCAAAAAGACTCTTTCCCAACCGCTCCATGAAAAGGAAGGTTGAACTCTGTGAGTTGAATGCACACATCATAAAGAAGTTTCAAAGAATGCTTCTGTCTAGGTTTTATGTGAAGATGTTTCCTTTTCCACCATAGGCCTCAAAGCGCTCCAAATGAACACTTGCAGATTCTACAAAAAGAGTGTTTCAAAACTGCTCTTTCTAAAGAAGTGTTCAACTCTGTGAGTTGGATTCATACTACACAAAGCAGTTTCACAGAACGCTTCTGTTTAGTTTTTATGGGAAGATATTCCCGTTTCCAACGAAGGCCTGAAAGGGCTCCAAATATCCACTTGCAGATGCTGCAAAAAGACTCTTTCCAAACTGTTCCATGAAAAGGAAGGTTCAACTCTGTGAGTTGAATGCACACATCATAAAGAAGTTTCAAAGAATGCTTCTGTCTAGGTTTTATGTGAAGATATTTCCTTTTCCACCATAGGCCTCAAAGTGCTCCAAATGAACACTTGCAGATTCTACAAAAAGAGTGTTTCAAAACTGCTCTTTCAAAGGAAGTGTTCAACTCTGTGAGTTGGATTCATACTACACAAAGCAGTTTCACAGAACGCTTCTGTTTAGTTTTTATGGGAAGTAATTCCCGTTTCCAACGAAGGCCTGAAAGGGCTCCAAATATCCACTTGCAGATGCTGCAAAAAGACTCTTTCCAAACTGCTCCATGAAAAGGAAGGTTCAACTCTGTGAGTTGAAGGAACACATCATAAAGAAGTTTCAAAGAATGCTTCTGTCTAGGTTTTATGTGAAGATATTTCCTTTTCCACCATAGGCCTCAAAGTGCTCCAAATGAACACTTGCAGATTCTACAAAAAGAGTGTTTCTAAACTCCTCTTTCAAAAGAAGTGTTCAACACTGTGAGTTGGATTCATACTACACAAAGCAGTTTCACAGAACGCTTCTGTTTAGTTTTTATGGGAAGATATTCCCGTTTCCAACGAAGGCCTGAAAGGGCTCCAAATATCCACTTGCAGATGCTGCAAAAACAGAGTTTCAAAACTGCTCTATCAAAAGGAATGGTTCTCTCTCCGAGTTGAATGCACACATCATAAAGAGGTTTCCGAGAATGCTTCTGCCTGGTTTAAGTGAAGATATTTCCTTTTCCAACATAGGCCTCAAAGCGCTCCAAACGAACACTTGCAGATTCTACAAAAAGAGTGTTTCAAAACTGCTCTTTCAAAAGAAGTGTTCAACTCTGTGAGTTGGATTCATACTACACAAAGCAGTTTCACAGAACGCTTCTGTTTAGTTTTTATGGGAGGATATTCCCGTTTCCAACGAAGGCCTGAAAGGGCTCCAAATATCCACTTGCAGATGCTGCAAAAAGACTCTTTCCAAACTGCTCCATGAAAAGGAAGGTTCAACTCTGTGAGTTGAAGGCACACATCATAAAGAAGTTTCAAAGAATGCTTCTGTCTAGGTTTTATGTGAAGATATTTCCTTTTCCACCATAGGCCTCAAAGTGCTCAAAATGAACACTTGCAGATTCTACAAAAAGAGTGTTTCAAAACTCCTCTTTCAAAAGAAGTGTTCAACTCTGTGAGTTGGATTCATACTACACAAAGCAGTTTCACAGAACGCTTCTGTTTAGTTTTTATGGGAAGATATTCCCGTTTCCAACGAAGGCCTGAAAGGGCTCCAAATATCCACTTGCAGATTCTGCAAAAACAGAGTTTCAAAACTGCTCTATCAAAAGGAAGGCTTATCTCTCTGAGTTGAATGCACACATCATAAAGAGGTTTCTGAGAATGCTTCTGCCTGGTTGATATGTGAAGATATTTCAATTTCCACCATAGGCCCCAAATCGCTCCAAATGAACACTTGCAAATTCTACAAAAAGAGTGTTTCATAACTGCTCTAGCAAAGGAAAGGTTCAACTATGTGAGTTAAACACACACATCACAAAGCAGTTTGTGAGAATGCTTCTGTCCAGTTTTTATGGGAAGATATTCCCGTTTCTAACAAAGGCCTGAAAGAGCTCCAAACATCCACTTGCAGATGCTGCAAAAAGACTCTTTCCAAACCGCTCCATGAAAAGGAAGGTTCAACTCTGTGAGTTGAATGCACACATCATAAAGAAGTTTCAAAGAATGCTTCTGTCTAGGTTTTATGTGAAGATATTTCCTTTTCCACCATAGGCCTCAAAGCGCTCCAAATGAACACTTGCAGATTCTACATAAAGAGTGTTTCAAAACTGCTCTTTCTAAAGAAGTGTTCAACTCTGTGTGTTGGATTCATACTACACAAAGCAGTTTCACAGAACGCTTCTGTTTAGTTTTTATGGGAAGATATTCCCGTTTCCAACGAAGGCCTGAAAGGGCTCCAAATATCCACTTGCAGATTCTGCAAAAACAGAGTTTCAAAACTGTTCTATCAAAAGGAAGGCTTCTCTCTCCGAGTTGAATGCACACATCATGAAGAGGTTTACGAGAATGATTCTGCCTGGTTTATAAGTGAAGATATTTCCTTTTCCACAATAGGCCTCAATGCGCTCCAAACGAACAATTGCAGATTCTACAAAAAGAGTGTTTCAAAACTGCTCTTTCAAAAGAAGTGTTCAACCCTGTGAGTTGGATTCATACTACACAAAGCAGTTTCACAGAACGCTTCCGTTTAGTTTTTATGGGAAGATATTCCCTTTTCCAACGAAGGCCTGTAAGGGCTCCAAATATCCACTTGCAGATGCTGCAAAAAGACTCTTTCCAAACTGCTCCATGAAAAGGAAGGTTCAACTCTGTGAGTTGAAGTCACACATCATAAAGAAGTTTCAAAGAATGCTTCTGTTTAGGTTTTATGTGAAGATATTTCCTTTTCCACCATAGGCCTCAAAGTGCTCCAAATGAACACTTGCAGATTCTACAAAAAGAGTGTTTCAAAACTCCTCTTTCAAAAGAAGTGTTCAACTCTGTGACTTGGATTCATACTACACAAAGCAGTTTCACAGAACGCTTCTGTTTAGTTTTTATGGGAAGATATTCCCGTTTCCAACGAAGGCCTGAAATGGCTCCAAATATCCACTTGTAGATGCTGCAAAAAGACTCTTTCCAAACTGCTCCATGAAAAGGAAGGTTCAACTCTGTGAGGTGAATGCACACATCATAAAGAAGTTTCAAAGAATGCTTCTGTCTAGGTTTTATGTGAAGATATTTCCTTTTCCACCATAGGCCTCAAAGTGCTCCAAATGAACAATTGCAGATTCTACAAAAAGAGTGTTTCAAAACTGCTCTTTCAAAAGAAGTGTTCAACTCTGTGAGTTGGATTCATACTACATAAAGTAGTTTCACAGAACGCTTCTGTTTAATTTTTATGGGAAGATATTCCCGTTTCCAACGAAGGCCTGAAAGGGCTCCAAATATCCACTTGCAGATGCTGCAAAAACAGAGTTTCAAAACTGCTCTATCAAAAGGAAGGCTTCTCTCTCCGAGTTGAATGCACACATCATAAGGAGGTTTCTGAGAATGCTTCTGCCTGGTTTATAAGTGAAGATATTTCCTTTTCCACAATAGGCCTCAATGTGCTCCAAATGAATACTTGCAGATTCTACAAAAAGAGTGTTTCAAAACTGCTCTTTCAAAAGAAGTGTTCAACTCTGTGACCTGGATTCATACTACACAAAGCAGTTTCACAGAACGCTTCTGTTTAGTTTTTATGGGAAGATATACCCGTTTCCAACGAAGGCCTGAAAGGGCTCCAAATATCCACTTGCAGATGCTGCAAAAAGACTCTTTCCAAACTGCTCCATGAAAAGGAAGGTTCAACTCTGTGAGTTGAAGGAACACATCATAAAGAAGTTTCAAAGAATGCTTCTGTCTAGGTTTTATGTGAAGATATTTCCTTTTCCACCATAGGCCTCAAAGTGCTCCAAATGAACACTTGCAGATTCTACAAAAAGAGTGTTTCAAAACTCCTCTTTCAAAAGAAGTGTTCAACTCTGTGAGTTGGATTCATACTACATAAAGCAGTTTCACAGAACGCTTCTGTTTAGTTTTTATGGGAAGATATTCCCGTTTCCAACGAAGGCCTGAAAGGGCTCCAAATATCCACTTGCAGATGCTGCAAAAACAGAGTTTCAAAACTGCTCTATCAAAAGGAAGGCTTCTCTCTCCGAGTTGAATGCACACATTATAAGGAGGTTTCTGAGAATGCTTCTGCCTGGTTTATAAGTGAAGATATTTCCTTTTCCAAAATAGGCCTCAATGTGCTCCAAATGAATACTTGCAGATTCTACAAAAAGAGTGTTTCAAAACTGCTCTTTCAAAAGAAGTGTTCAACTCTGTGAGTTGGATTCATACTACACAAAGCAGTTTCACAGAACGCTTCTGTTTAGTTTTTATGGGAAGATATCCCCGTTTCCAACGAAGGCCTGAAAGGGCTCCAAACATCCACTTGCAGATTCTGCAAAAACAGAGTTTCAAAACTGCTCTATCAAAAGGAAGGCTTATCTCTCTGAGTTGAATGCACACATCATAAAGAGATTTCTGAGAATGCTTCTGCCTGGTTGATATGTGAAGATATTTCAATTTCCACCATAGGCCTCAAATCGCTCCAAATGAACACTTGCAAATTCTACATAAAGAGTGTTTCATAACTGCTCTAGCAAAGGAAAGGTTCAACTATTTGAGTTAAAAACATACATCACAAAGCAGTTTGTGAGAATGCTTCTGTCCAGTTTCTATGGGAAGATATTCCCGTTTCTAACAAAGGCCTGAAAGAGCTCCAAATATCCACTTGCAGATGCTGCAAAAAGTCGCTTTCCAAACCGCTCCATGAAAAGGAAGGTTCAACTCTGTGAGTTGAATGCACACATCATAAAGAAGTTTCAAAGAATGCTTCTGTCTAGGTTTTATGTGAAGATATTTCCTTTTCCACCATAGGCCTCAAAGCGCTCCAAATGAGCACTTGCAGATTCTACAAAAAGAGTGTTTCAAAACTGCTCTTTCTAAAGAAGTGTTGAACTCTGTGAGTTGGATTCATACTACACAAAGCAGTTTCACAGAACGCTTCTGTTTAGTTTTTATGGGAAGATATTCCCGTTTCCAACGAAGGCCTGAAAGGGCTCCAAATATCCACTTGCAGATTCTGCAAAAACAGAGTTTCAAAACTGCTCTATCAAAAGGAAGGCTTATCTCTCAGAGTTGAATGCACACATCATAAAGAGGTTTCTGAGAATGCTTCTGCCTGGTTGATATGTGAAGATATTTCAATTTCCACCATAGGCCTCAAATCGCTCCAAATGAACACTTGCAAATTCTACAAAAAGAGTGTTTCATAACTGCTCTAGCAAAGGAAAGGTTCAACTATGTGAGTTAAACACACACATCACAAAGTAGTTTGTGAGAATGCTTCTGTCCAGTTTTTATGGGAAGATATTCCCGTTTCTAACAAAGGCCTGAAAGAGCTCCAAATATCCACTTGCAGATGCTGCAAAAAGACTCTTTCCAAACCGCTCCATGAAAAGGAAGGTTCAACTCTGTGAGTTGAATGCACACATCATAAAGAAGTTTCAAAGAATGCTTCTGTCTAGGTTTTATGTGAAGATATTTCCTTTTCCACCATAGGCCTCAAAGTGCTCCAAATGAACACTTGCAGATTCTACAAAAAGAGTGTTTCAAAACTACTCTTTCAAAAGAAGTGTTCAACTCTGTGAGTTGGATTCATACTACACGAAGCAGTTTCACAGAACGCTTCTGTTTAGTTTTTATGGGAAGATATTCCCGTTTCCAAAGAAGGCCTGAAAGGGCTCCAAATATCCACTTGCAGATGCTGCAATAACAGAGTTTCAAAACTGCTCTATCAAAAGGAAGGCTTCTCTCTCCGAGTTGAATGCACACATCATAAAGAGGTTTACGAGAATGATTCTGCCTGGTTTATAAGTGAAGATATTTCCTTTTCCACAATAGGCCTCAATGCGCTCCAAACGAACACTTGCAGATTCTACAAAAAGAGTGTTTCAAAACTGCTCTTTCAAAAGAAGTGTTCAACTCTGTGAGTTGGATTCATACTACACAAAGCAGTTTCACAGAACGCTTCTGTTTAGTTTTTATGGGAAGATATTCCCGTTTCCAACGAAGGCCTGAAAGGGCTCCAAATATCCACTTGCAGATGCTGCAAAAACAGAGTTTCAAAACTGCTCTATCAAAAGGAAGGCTTCTCTCTCCGAGTTGAATGCACACATCATAAAGAGGTTTCTGAGAATGCTTCTGCCTGGTTTATAAGTGAAGATATTTCCTTTTCCACAATAGGCCTCAATGTGCTCCAAATGAACACTTGCAGATTCTACAAAAAGAGTGTTTCAAAACTGCTGTTTCAAAAGAAGTGTTCATCTCTGTGAGTTGGATTCTTACTACACAAAGCAGTTTCACAGAACGCTTCTGTTTAGTTTTTATGGGAAGATATCCCCGTTTCCAACGAAGGCCTGAAAGGCTCCAAATATCCACTTGCAGATGCTGCAAAAAGACTCTCTCCAAACTGCTCCGTGAAAAGGAAGGTTCAACTCTGTGAGGTGAAGGCACACATCATAAAGAAGTTTCAAAGAATGCTTCTGTCTAGGTTTTATGTGAAGATATTTCCTTTTCCACCGTAGGCCTCAAAGCGCTCCAAATGAACTCTTGCAGATTCTACAAAAAGAGTGTTTCAAAACTGCTCTTTCTAAAGAAGTGTTCAACTCTGTGAGTTGGATTCATACTACACAAAGCAGTTTCACAGAACGCTTCTGTTTAGTTTTTATGGGAAGATATTCCCGTTTCCAACGAAGGCCAGGAAGGGCTCCAAATATCCACTTGCAGATTCTGCAAAAACAGAGTTTCAAAACTGCTCTATCAAAAGGAATGCTTATCTCTCTGAGTTGAATGCACACATCATAAAGAGGTTTCTGAGAATGCTTCTGCCTGGTTGATATGTGAAGATTTTACAATTTCCACCATAGGCCTCAAATCGCTCCAAATGAACACTTGCAAATTCTACAAAAAGAGTGTTTCATAACTGCTCTAGCAAAGGAAAGGTTCAACTACGTGAGTTAAACACACACATCACAAAGCAGTTTGGGAGAATGCTTCTGTAGAGTTTTTATGGGAAGATATTCCCGTTTCTAACAAAGGCCTGAAAGAGCTCCAAATATCCACTTGCAGATGCTGCAAAAAGACTCTTTCCCAACCGCTCCATGAAAAGGAAGGTTCAACTCTGTGAGTTGAATGCACACATCATAAAGAAGTTTCAAAGAATGCTTCTGTCTAGGTTTTATGTGAAGATGTTTCCTTTTCCACCATAGGCCTCAAAGCGCTCCAAATGAACACTTGCAGATTCTACAAAAAGAGTGTTTCAAAACTGCTCTTTCTAAAGAAGTGTTCAACTCTGTGAGTTGGATTCATACTACACAAAGCAGTTTCACAGAACGCTTCTGTTTAGTTTTTATGGGAAGATATTCCCGTTTCCAACGAAGGCCTGAAAGGGCTCCAAATATCCACTTGCAGATGCTGCAAAAAGACTCTTTCCAAACTGCTCCATGAAAAGGAAGGTTCAACTCTGTGAGTTGAATGCACACATCATAAAGAAGTTTCAAAGAATGCTTCTGTCTAGGTTTTATGTGAAGATATTTCCTTTTCCACCATAGGCCTCAAAGTGCTCCAAATGAACACTTGCAGATTCTACAAAAAGAGTGTTTCAAAACTGCTCTTTCAAAGGAAGTGTTCAACTCTGTGAGTTGGATTCATACTACACAAAGCAGTTTCACAGAACGCTTCTGTTTAGTTTTTATGGGAAGAAATTCCCGTTTCCAACGAAGGCCTGAAAAGGCTCCAAATAGCCACTTGCAGATGCTGCAAAAAGACTCTTTCCAAACTGCTCCATGAAAAGGAAGGTTCAACTCTGTGAGTTGAATGCACACATCATAAAGAAGTTTCAAAGAATGCTTCTGTCTAGGTTTTATGTGAAGATATTTCCTTTTCCACCATAGGCCTCAAAGTGCTCCAAATGAACAATTGCAGATTCTACAAAAAGAGTGTTTCAAAACTGCTCTTTCAAAAGAAGTGTTCAACTCTGTGAGTTGGATTCATACTACATAAAGCAGTTTCACAGAACGCTTCTGTTTAGTTTTTATGGGAAGATATTCCCGTTTCCAACGAAGGCCTGAAAGGGCTCCAAATATCCACTTGCAGATGCTGCAAAAACAGAGTTTCAAAACTGCTCTATCAAAAGGAAGGCTTCTCTCTCCGAGTTGAATGCACACATCATAAGGAGGTTTCTGAGAATGCTTCTGCCTGGTTTATAAGTGAAGATATTTCCTTTTCCACAATAGGCCTCAATGTGCTCCAAATGAATACTTGCAGATTCTACAAAAAGAGTGTTTCAAAACTGCTCTTTCGTAAGAAGTGTTCAACTATGTGAGTTGGATTCATACTACACAAAGCAGTTTCACAGAACGCTTCTGTTTAGTTTTTATGGGAAGATATTCCCGTTTCCAACGAAGGCCTGAAAGGTTCCAAATATCCACTTGCAGATGCTGCAAAAAGACTCTTTCCAAACTGCTCCGTGAAAAGGAAGGTTCAACTCTGTGTGGTGAAGGCACACATCATAAAAAAGTTTCAAAGAATGCTTCTGTCTAGGTTTTATGTGAAGATATTTCCTTTTCCGCCGTAGGCCTCAAAGCGCTCCAAATGAACACTTGCAGATTCTACAAAAAGAGTGTTTCAAAACTGCTCTTTCTAAAGAAGTGTTCAACTCTGTGAGTTGGATTCATACTACACAAAGCAGTTTCAAGGAACGCTTCTGTTTAGTTTTTATGGGAAGATATTCCCGTTTCCAACGAAGGCCTGAAAGGGCTCCAAATATCCACTTGCAGATTCTGCAAAAACAGAGTTTCAAAACTGCTCTATCAAAAGGAAGGCTTATCTCTCTGAGTTGAATGCACACATCATAAAGAGGTTTCTGAGAATGCTTCTGCCTGGTTGATATGTGAAGATATTTCAATTTTCACCATAGGCCTCAAATCGCTCCAAATGAACACTTGCAAATTCTACAAAAAGAGTGTTTCATAACTGCTCTAGCAAAGGAAAGGTTCAACTATGTGAGTTAAACACACACATCACAAAGCAGTTTGTGAGAATGCTTCTGTCCAGTTTTTATGGGAAGATATTCCCGTTTCTAACAAAGGCCTGAAAGAGCTCCAAATATCCACTTGCAGATGCTGCAAAAAGACTCTTTCCAAACCGCTCCATGAAAAGGAAGGTTCAACTCTGTGAGTTGAATGCACACATCATAAAGAAGTTTCAAAGAATGCTTCTGTCTAGGTTTTATGTGAAGATATTTCCTTTTCCACCATAGGCCTCAAAGTGCTCCAAATGAACACTTGCAGATTCTACAAAAAGAGTGTTTCAAAACTACTCTTTCAAAAGAAGTGTTCAACTCTGTGAGTTGGATTCATACTACACGAAGCAGTTTCACAGAACGCTTCTGTTTAGTTTTTATGGGAAGATATTCCCGTTTCCAAAGAAGGCCTGAAAGGGCTCCAAATATCCACTTGCAGATGCTGCAATAACAGAGTTTCAAAACTGCTCTATCAAAAGGAAGGCTTCTCTCTCCGAGTTGAATGCACACATCATAAAGAGGTTTACGAGAATGATTCTGCCTGGTTTATAAGTGAAGATATTTCCTTTTCCACAATAGGCCTCAATGCGCTCCAAACGAACACTTGCAGATTCTACAAAAAGAGTGTTTCAAAACTGCTCTTTCAAAAGAAGTGTTCAACTCTGTGAGTTGGATTCATACTACACAAAGCAGTTTCACAGAACGCTTCTGTTTAGTTTTTATGGGAAGATATTCCCGTTTCCAACGAAGGCCTGAAAGGGCTCCAAATATCCACTTGCAGATGCTGCAAAAACAGAGTTTCAAAACTGCTCTATCAAAAGGAAGGCTTCTCTCTCCGAGTTGAATGCACACATCATAAAGAGGTTTCTGAGAATGCTTCTGCCTGGTTTATAAGTGAAGATATTTCCTTTTCCACAATAGGCCTCAATGTGCTCCAAAAGAACACTTGCAGATTCTACAAAAAGAGTGTTTCAAAACTGCTGTTTCAAAAGAAGTGTTCATCTCTGTGAGTTGGATTCTTACTACACAAAGCAGTTTCACAGAACGCTTCTGTTTAGTTTTTATGGGAAGATATCCCCGTTTCCAACGAAGGCCTGAAAGGCTCCAAATATCCACTTGCAGATGCTGCAAAAAGACTCTCTCCAAACTGCTCCGTGAAAAGGAAGGTTCAACTCTGTGAGGTGAAGGCACACATCATAAAGAAGTTTCAAAGAATGCTTCTGTCTAGGTTTTATGTGAAGATATTTCCTTTTCCACCGTAGGCCTCAAAGCGCTCCAAATGAACTCTTGCAGATTCTACAAAAAGAGTGTTTCAAAACTGCTCTTTCTAAAGAAGTGTTCAACTCTGTGAGTTGGATTCATACTACACAAAGCAGTTTCACAGAACGCTTCTGTTTAGTTTTTATGGGAAGATATTCCCGTTTCCAACGAAGGCCAGGAAGGGCTCCAAATATCCACTTGCAGATTCTGCAAAAACAGAGTTTCAAAACTGCTCTATCAAAAGGAATGCTTATCTCTCTGAGTTGAATGCACACATCATAAAGAGGTTTCTGAGAATGCTTCTGCCTGGTTGATATGTGAAGATTTTACAATTTCCACCATAGGCCTCAAATCGCTCCAAATGAACACTTGCAAATTCTACAAAAAGAGTGTTTCATAACTGCTCTAGCAAAGGAAAGGTTCAACTACGTGAGTTAAACACACACATCACAAAGCAGTTTGGGAGAATGCTTCTGTAGAGTTTTTATGGGAAGATATTCCCGTTTCTAACAAAGGCCTGAAAGAGCTCCAAATATCCACTTGCAGATGCTGCAAAAAGACTCTTTCCCAACCGCTCCATGAAAAGGAAGGTTCAACTCTGTGAGTTGAATGCACACATCATAAAGAAGTTTCAAAGAATGCTTCTGTCTAGGTTTTATGTGAAGATGTTTCCTTTTCCACCATAGGCCTCAAAGCGCTCCAAATGAACACTTGCAGATTCTACAAAAAGAGTGTTTCAAAACTGCTCTTTCTAAAGAAGTGTTCAACTCTGTGAGTTGGATTCATACTACACAAAGCAGTTTCACAGAACGCTTCTGTTTAGTTTTTATGGGAAGATATTCCCGTTTCCAACGAAGGCCTGAAAGGGCTCCAAATATCCACTTGCAGATGCTGCAAAAAGACTCTTTCCAAACTGCTCCATGAAAAGGAAGGTTCAACTCTGTGAGTTGAATGCACACATCATAAAGAAGTTTCAAAGAATGCTTCTGTCTAGGTTTTATGTGAAGATATTTCCTTTTCCACCATAGGCCTCAAAGTGCTCCAAATGAACACTTGCAGATTCTACAAAAAGAGTGTTTCAAAACTGCTCTTTCAAAGGAAGTGTTCAACTCTGTGAGTTGGATTCATACTACACAAAGCAGTTTCACAGAACGCTTCTGTTTAGTTTTTATGGGAAGAAATTCCCGTTTCCAACGAAGGCCTGAAAAGGCTCCAAATAGCCACTTGCAGATGCTGCAAAAAGACTCTTTCCAAACTGCTCCATGAAAAGGAAGGTTCAACTCTGTGAGTTGAATGCACACATCATAAAGAAGTTTCAAAGAATGCTTCTGTCTAGGTTTTATGTGAAGATATTTCCTTTTCCACCATAGGCCTCAAAGTGCTCCAAATGAACAATTGCAGATTCTACAAAAAGAGTGTTTCAAAACTGCTCTTTCAAAAGAAGTGTTCAACTCTGTGAGTTGGATTCATACTACATAAAGCAGTTTCACAGAACGCTTCTGTTTAGTTTTTATGGGAAGATATTCCCGTTTCCAACGAAGGCCTGAAAGGGCTCCAAATATCCACTTGCAGATGCTGCAAAAACAGAGTTTCAAAACTGCTCTATCAAAAGGAAGGCTTCTCTCTCCGAGTTGAATGCACACATCATAAGGAGGTTTCTGAGAATGGTTCTGCCTGGTTTATAAGTGAAGATATTTCCTTTTCCACAATAGGCCTCAATGTGCTCCAAATGAATACTTGCAGATTCTACAAAAAGAGTGTTTCAAAACTGCTCTTTCGTAAGAAGTGTTCAACTATGTGAGTTGGATTCATACTACACAAAGCAGTTTCACAGAACGCTTCTGTTTAGTTTTTATGGGAAGATATTCCCGTTTCCAACGAAGGCCTGAAAGGTTCCAAATATCCACTTGCAGATGCGGCAAAAAGACTCTTTCCAAACTGCTCCGTGAAAAGGAAGGTTCAACTCTGTGTGGTGAAGGCACACATCATAAAGAAGTTTCAAAGAATGCTTCTGTCTAGGTTTTATGTGAAGATATTTCCTTTTCCACCATAGGCCTCAAAGCGCTCCAAATGAACACTTGCAGATTCTACAAAAAGAGTGTTTCAAAACTGCTCTTTCAAAAGAAGTGTTCAACTCTGTGAGTTGGATTCATACTACACAAAGCACTTTCACAGAACGCTTCTGTTTAGTTTTTATGGGAATATATTCCCGTTTCCAACGAAGGCCTGAAAGGGCTCCAAATATCCACTTGCAGATGCTGCAAAAACAGAGTTTCAAAACTGCTCTATCAAAAGGAAGGCTTCTCTCTCCGAGTTGAATGCACACATCATAAAGAGGTTTCTGAGAATGCTTCTGCCTGGTTTATAAGTGAAGTTATTTCCTTTTCCACGATAGGCCTCAATGTGCTCCAAATGAACACTTGCAGATTCTACAAAAAGAGTGTTTCAAAACTGCTCTTTCAAAAGAAGTGTTCATCTCTGTGAGTTGGATTCATACTACACAAAGCAGTTTCACAGAACGCTTCTGTTTAGTTTTTATGGGAAGATATCCCCGTTTCCAACGAAGGCCTGAAAGGCTCCAAATATCCACTTGCAGATGCTTCAAAAAGACTCTCTCCAAACTGCTCCGTGAAAAGGAAGGTTCAACTCTGTGTGGTGAAGGCACACATCATAAAGAAGTTTCAAAGAATGCTTCTGTCTAGGTTTTATGTGAAGATATTTCCTTTTCCACCGTAGGCCTCAAAGCGCTCCAAATGAACACTTGCAGATTCTACAAAAAGAGTGTTTCAAAACTGCTCTTTCTAAAGAAGTGTTCAACTCTGTGAGTTGGATTCATACTACACAAAGCAGTTTCACAGAACGCTTCTGTTTAGTTTTTATGGGAAGATATTCCCGTTTCCAACGAAGGCCTGGAAGGGCTCCAAATATCCACTTGCAGATTCTGCAAAAACAGAGTTTCAAAACTGCTCTATCAAAAGGAGGCTTATCTCTCTGAGTTGAATGCACACATCATAAAGAGGTTTCTGAGAATGCTTCTGCCTGGTTGATATGTGAAGATTTTACAATTTCCACAATAGGCCTCAAATCGCTCCAAATGAACACTTGCAAATTCTACAAAAAGAGTGTTTCATAACTGCTCTAGCAAAGGAAAGGTTCAACTATGTGAGTTAAACACACACATCACAAAGCAGTTTGTGTGAATGCTTCTGTAGAGTTTTTATGGGAAGATATTCCCGTTTCTAACAAAGGCCTGAAAGAGCTCCAAATATACACTTGCAGATGCTGCAAAAAGACTCTTTCCCAACCGCTCCATGAAAAGGAAGGTTGAACTCTGTGAGTTGAATGCACACATCATAAAGAAGTTTCAAAGAATGCTTCTGTCTAGGTTTTATGTGAAGATGTTTCCTTTTCCACCATAGGCCTCAAAGCGCTCCAAATGAACACTTGCAGATTCTACAAAAAGAGTGTTTCAAAACTGCTCTTTCTAAAGAAGTGTTCAACTCTGTGAGTTGGATTCATACTACACAAAGCAGTTTCACAGAACGCTTCTGTTTAGTTTTTATGGGAAGATATTCCCGTTTCCAACGAAGGCCTGAAAGGGCTCCAAATATCCACTTGCAGATGCTGCAAAAAGACTCTTTCCAAACTGTTCCATGAAAAGGAAGGTTCAACTCTGTGAGTTGAATGCACACATCATAAAGAAGTTTCAAAGAATGCTTCTGTCTAGGTTTTATGTGAAGATATTTCCTTTTCCACCATAGGCCTCAAAGTGCTCCAAATGAACACTTGCAGATTCTACAAAAAGAGTGTTTCAAAACTGCTCTTTCAAAGGAAGTGTTCAACTCTGTGAGTTGGATTCATACTACACAAAGCAGTTTCACAGAACGCTTCTGTTTAGTTTTTATGGGAAGTAATTCCCGTTTCCAACGAAGGCCTGAAAGGGCTCCAAATATCCACTTGCAGATGCTGCAAAAAGACTCTTTCCAAACTGCTCCATGAAAAGGAAGGTTCAACTCTGTGAGTTGAAGGAACACATCATAAAGAAGTTTCAAAGAATGCTTCTGTCTAGGTTTTATGTGAAGATATTTCCTTTTCCACCATAGGCCTCAAAGTGCTCCAAATGAACACTTGCAGATTCTACAAAAAGAGTGTTTCTAAACTCCTCTTTCAAAAGAAGTGTTCAACACTGTGAGTTGGATTCATACTACACAAAGCAGTTTCACAGAACGCTTCTGTTTAGTTTTTATGGGAAGATATTCCCGTTTCCAACGAAGGCCTGAAAGGGCTCCAAATATCCACTTGCAGATGCTGCAAAAACAGAGTTTCAAAACTGCTCTATCAAAAGGAATGCTTCTCTCTCCGAGTTGAATGCACACATCATAAAGAGGTTTCCGAGAATGCTTCTGCCTGGTTTAAGTGAAGATATTTCCTTTTCCAACATAGGCCTCAAAGCGCTCCAAACGAACACTTGCAGATTCTACAAAAAGAGTGTTTCAAAACTGCTCTTTCAAAAGAAGTGTTCAACTCTGTGAGTTGGATTCATACTACACAAAGCAGTTTCACAGAACGCTTCTGTTTAGTTTTTATGGGAAGATATTCCCGTTTCCAACGAAGGCCTGAAAGGGCTCCAAATATCCACTTGCAGATGCTGCAAAAAGACTCTTTCCAAACTGCTCCATGAAAAGGAAGGTTCAACTCTGTGAGTTGAATGCACACATCATAAAGAAGTTTCAAAGAATGCTTCTGTCTAGGTTTTATGTGAAGATATTTCCTTTTCCACCATAGGCCTCAAAGTGCTCCAAATGAACACTTGCAGATTCTACAAAAAGAGTGTTTCAAAACTGCTCTTTCAAAGGAAGTGTTCAACTCTGTGAGTTGGATTCATACTACACAAAGCAGTTTCACAGAACGCTTCTGTTTAGTTTTTATGGGAAGAAATTCCCGTTTCCAACGAAGGCCTGAAAAGGCTCCAAATAGCCACTTGCAGATGCTTCAAAAAGACTCTTTCCAAACTGCTCCATGAAAAGGAAGGTTCAACTCTGTGAGTTGAATGCACACATCATAAAGAAGTTTCAAAGAATGCTTCTGTCTAGGTTTTATGTGAAGATATTTCCTTTTCCACCATAGGCCTCAAAGTGCTCCAAATGAACAATTGCAGATTCTACAAAAAGAGTGTTTCAAAACTGCTCTTTCAAAAGAAGTGTTCAACTCTGTGAGTTGGATTCATACTACATAAAGCAGTTTCACAGAACGCTTCTGTTTAGTTTTTATGGGAAGATATTCCCGTTTCCAACGAAGGCCTGAAAGGGCTCCAAATATCCACTTGCAGATGCTGCAAAAACAGAGTTTCAAAACTGCTCTATCAAAAGGAAGGCTTCTCTCTCCGAGTTGAATGCACACATCATAAGGAGGTTTCTGAGAATGGTTCTGCCTGGTTTATAAGTGAAGATATTTCCTTTTCCACAATAGGCCTCAATGTGCTCCAAATGAATACTTGCAGATTCTACAAAAAGAGTGTTTCAAAACTGCTCTTTCGTAAGAAGTGTTCAACTATGTGAGTTGGATTCATACTACACAAAGCAGTTTCACAGAACGCTTCTGTTTAGTTTTTATGGGAAGATATTCCCGTTTCCAACGAAGGCCTGAAAGGTTCCAAATATCCACTTGCAGATGCTGCAAAAAGACTCTTTCCAAACTGCTCCGTGAAAAGGAAGGTTCAACTCTGTGTGGTGAAGGCACACATCATAAAGAAGTTTCAAAGAATGCTTCTGTCTAGGTTTTATGTGAAGATATTTCCTTTTCCACCATAGGCCTCAAAGCGCTCCAAATGAACACTTGCAGATTCTACAAAAAGAGTGTTTCAAAACTGCTCTTTCAAAAGAAGTGTTCAACTCTGTGAGTTGGATTCATACTACACAAAGCACTTTCACAGAACGCTTCTGTTTAGTTTTTATGGGAATATATTCCCGTTTCCAACGAAGGCCTGAAAGGGCTCCAAATATCCACTTGCAGATGCTGCAAAAACAGAGTTTCAAAACTGCTCTATCAAAAGGAAGGCTTCTCTCTCCGAGTTGAATGCACACATCATAAAGAGGTTTCTGAGAATGCTTCTGCCTGGTTTATAAGTGAAGTTATTTCCTTTTCCACGATAGGCCTCAATGTGCTCCAAATGAACACTTGCAGATTCTACAAAAAGAGTGTTTCAAAACTGCTCTTTCAAAAGAAGTGTTCATCTCTGTGAGTTGGATTCATACTACACAAAGCAGTTTCACAGAACGCTTCTGTTTAGTTTTTATGGGAAGATATCCCCGTTTCCAACGAAGGCCTGAAAGGCTCCAAATATCCACTTGCAGATGCTTCAAAAAGACTCTCTCCAAACTGCTCCGTGAAAAGGAAGGTTCAACTCTGTGTGGTGAAGGCACACATCATAAAGAAGTTTCAAAGAATGCTTCTGTCTAGGTTTTATGTGAAGATATTTCCTTTTCCACCGTAGGCCTCAAAGCGCTCCAAATGAACACTTGCAGATTCTACAAAAAGAGTGTTTCAAAACTGCTCTTTCTAAAGAAGTGTTCAACTCTGTGAGTTGGATTCATACTACACAAAGCAGTTTCACAGAACGCTTCTGTTTAGTTTTTATGGGAAGATATTCCCGTTTCCAACGAAGGCCTGGAAGGGCTCCAAATATCCACTTGCAGATTCTGCAAAAACAGAGTTTCAAAACTGCTCTATCAAAAGGAGGCTTATCTCTCTGAGTTGAATGCACACATCATAAAGAGGTTTCTGAGAATGCTTCTGCCTGGTTGATATGTGAAGATTTTACAATTTCCACAATAGGCCTCAAATCGCTCCAAATGAACACTTGCAAATTCTACAAAAAGAGTGTTTCATAACTGCTCTAGCAAAGGAAAGGTTCAACTATGTGAGTTAAACACACACATCACAAAGCAGTTTGTGTGAATGCTTCTGTAGAGTTTTTATGGGAAGATATTCCCGTTTCTAACAAAGGCCTGAAAGAGCTCCAAATATACACTTGCAGATGCTGCAAAAAGACTCTTTCCCAACCGCTCCATGAAAAGGAAGGTTGAACTCTGTGAGTTGAATGCACACATCATAAAGAAGTTTCAAAGAATGCTTCTGTCTAGGTTTTATGTGAAGATGTTTCCTTTTCCACCATAGGCCTCAAAGCGCTCCAAATGAACACTTGCAGATTCTACAAAAAGAGTGTTTCAAAACTGCTCTTTCTAAAGAAGTGTTCAACTCTGTGAGTTGGATTCATACTACACAAAGCAGTTTCACAGAACGCTTCTGTTTAGTTTTTATGGGAAGATATTCCCGTTTCCAACGAAGGCCTGAAAGGGCTCCAAATATCCACTTGCAGATGCTGCAAAAAGACTCTTTCCAAACTGTTCCATGAAAAGGAAGGTTCAACTCTGTGAGTTGAATGCACACATCATAAAGAAGTTTCAAAGAATGCTTCTGTCTAGGTTTTATGTGAAGATATTTCCTTTTCCACCATAGGCCTCAAAGTGCTCCAAATGAACACTTGCAGATTCTACAAAAAGAGTGTTTCAAAACTGCTCTTTCAAAGGAAGTGTTCAACTCTGTGAGTTGGATTCATACTACACAAAGCAGTTTCACAGAACGCTTCTGTTTAGTTTTTATGGGAAGTAATTCCCGTTTCCAACGAAGGCCTGAAAGGGCTCCAAATATCCACTTGCAGATGCTGCAAAAAGACTCTTTCCAAACTGCTCCATGAAAAGGAAGGTTCAACTCTGTGAGTTGAAGGAACACATCATAAAGAAGTTTCAAAGAATGCTTCTGTCTAGGTTTTATGTGAAGATATTTCCTTTTCCACCATAGGCCTCAAAGTGCTCCAAATGAACACTTGCAGATTCTACAAAAAGAGTGTTTCTAAACTCCTCTTTCAAAAGAAGTGTTCAACACTGTGAGTTGGATTCATACTACACAAAGCAGTTTCACAGAACGCTTCTGTTTAGTTTTTATGGGAAGATATTCCCGTTTCCAACGAAGGCCTGAAAGGGCTCCAAATATCCACTTGCAGATGCTGCAAAAACAGAGTTTCAAAACTGCTCTATCAAAAGGAATGCTTCTCTCTCCGAGTTGAATGCACACATCATAAAGAGGTTTCCGAGAATGCTTCTGCCTGGTTTAAGTGAAGATATTTCCTTTTCCAACATAGGCCTCAAAGCGCTCCAAACGAACACTTGCAGATTCTACAAAAAGAGTGTTTCAAAACTGCTCTTTCAAAAGAAGTGTTCAACTCTGTGAGTTGGATTCATACTACACAAAGCAGTTTCACAGAACGCTTCTGTTTAGTTTTTATGGGAGGATATTCCCGTTTCCAACGAAGGCCTGAAAGGGCTCCAAATATCCACTTGCAGATGCTGCAAAAAGACTCTTTCCAAACTGCTCCATGAAAAGGAAGGTTCAACTCTGTGAGTTGAAGGCACACATCATAAAGAAGTTTCAAAGAATGCTTCTGTCTAGGTTTTATGTGAAGATATTTCCTTTTCCACCATAGGCCTCAAAGTGCTCAAAATGAACACTTGCAGATTCTACAAAAAGAGTGTTTCAAAACTCCTCTTTCAAAAGAAGTGTTCAACTCTGTGAGTTGGATTCATACTACACAAAGCAGTTTCACAGAACGCTTCTGTTTAGTTTTTATGGGAAGATATTCCCGTTTCCAACGAAGGCCTGAAAGGGCTCCAAATATCCACTTGCAGATTCTGCAAAAACAGAGTTTCAAAACTGCTCTATCAAAAGGAAGGCTTATCTCTCTGAGTTGAATGCACACATCATAAAGAGGTTTCTGAGAATGCTTCTGCCTGGTTGATATGTGAAGATATTTCAATTTCCACCATAGGCCCCAAATCGCTCCAAATGAACACTTGCAAATTCTACAAAAAGAGTGTTTCATAACTGCTCTAGCAAAGGAAAGGTTCAACTATGTGAGTTAAACACACACATCACAAAGCAGTTTGTGAGAATGCTTCTGTCCAGTTTTTATGGGAAGATATTCCCGTTTCTAACAAAGGCCTGAAAGAGCTCCAAACATCCACTTGCAGATGCTGCAAAAAGACTCTTTCCAAACCGCTCCATGAAAAGGAAGGTTCAACTCTGTGAGTTGAATGCACACATCATAAAGAAGTTTCAAAGAATGCTTCTGTCTAGGTTTTATGTGAAGATATTTCCTTTTCCACCATAGGCCTCAAAGCGCTCCAAATGAACACTTGCAGATTCTACATAAAGAGTGTTTCAAAACTGCTCTTTCTAAAGAAGTGTTCAACTCTGTGTGTTGGATTCATACTACACAAAGCAGTTTCACAGAACGCTTC
Organism: Pongo abelii; assembly: GCF_028885655.2. Taxonomy (NCBI): domain Eukaryota; kingdom Metazoa; phylum Chordata; class Mammalia; order Primates; family Hominidae; genus Pongo; species Pongo abelii. The sequence continues at coordinate 31,655,601 of NC_072005.2, read as the reverse complement.
TGTTTAGTTTTTATGGGAAGATATTCCCGTTTCCAACGAAGGCCTGAAAGGGCTCCAAATATCCACTTGCAGATTCTGCAAAAACAGAGTTTCAAAACTGTTCTATCAAAAGGAAGGCTTCTCTCTCCGAGTTGAATGCACACATCATGAAGAGGTTTACGAGAATGATTCTGCCTGGTTTATAAGTGAAGATATTTCCTTTTCCACAATAGGCCTCAATGCGCTCCAAACGAACAATTGCAGATTCTACAAAAAGAGTGTTTCAAAACTGCTCTTTCAAAAGAAGTGTTCAACCCTGTGAGTTGGATTCATACTACACAAAGCAGTTTCACAGAACGCTTCCGTTTAGTTTTTATGGGAAGATATTCCCTTTTCCAACGAAGGCCTGTAAGGGCTCCAAATATCCACTTGCAGATGCTGCAAAAAGACTCTTTCCAAACTGCTCCATGAAAAGGAAGGTTCAACTCTGTGAGTTGAAGTCACACATCATAAAGAAGTTTCAAAGAATGCTTCTGTTTAGGTTTTATGTGAAGATATTTCCTTTTCCACCATAGGCCTCAAAGTGCTCCAAATGAACACTTGCAGATTCTACAAAAAGAGTGTTTCAAAACTCCTCTTTCAAAAGAAGTGTTCAACTCTGTGACTTGGATTCATACTACACAAAGCAGTTTCACAGAACGCTTCTGTTTAGTTTTTATGGGAAGATATTCCCGTTTCCAACGAAGGCCTGAAATGGCTCCAAATATCCACTTGTAGATGCTGCAAAAAGACTCTTTCCAAACTGCTCCATGAAAAGGAAGGTTCAACTCTGTGAGGTGAATGCACACATCATAAAGAAGTTTCAAAGAATGCTTCTGTCTAGGTTTTATGTGAAGATATTTCCTTTTCCACCATAGGCCTCAAAGTGCTCCAAATGAACAATTGCAGATTCTACAAAAAGAGTGTTTCAAAACTGCTCTTTCAAAAGAAGTGTTCAACTCTGTGAGTTGGATTCATACTACATAAAGTAGTTTCACAGAACGCTTCTGTTTAATTTTTATGGGAAGATATTCCCGTTTCCAACGAAGGCCTGAAAGGGCTCCAAATATCCACTTGCAGATGCTGCAAAAACAGAGTTTCAAAACTGCTCTATCAAAAGGAAGGCTTCTCTCTCCGAGTTGAATGCACACATCATAAGGAGGTTTCTGAGAATGCTTCTGCCTGGTTTATAAGTGAAGATATTTCCTTTTCCACAATAGGCCTCAATGTGCTCCAAATGAATACTTGCAGATTCTACAAAAAGAGTGTTTCAAAACTGCTCTTTCAAAAGAAGTGTTCAACTCTGTGACCTGGATTCATACTACACAAAGCAGTTTCACAGAACGCTTCTGTTTAGTTTTTATGGGAAGATATACCCGTTTCCAACGAAGGCCTGAAAGGGCTCCAAATATCCACTTGCAGATGCTGCAAAAAGACTCTTTCCAAACTGCTCCATGAAAAGGAAGGTTCAACTCTGTGAGTTGAAGGAACACATCATAAAGAAGTTTCAAAGAATGCTTCTGTCTAGGTTTTATGTGAAGATATTTCCTTTTCCACCATAGGCCTCAAAGTGCTCCAAATGAACACTTGCAGATTCTACAAAAAGAGTGTTTCAAAACTCCTCTTTCAAAAGAAGTGTTCAACTCTGTGAGTTGGATTCATACTACATAAAGCAGTTTCACAGAACGCTTCTGTTTAGTTTTTATGGGAAGATATTCCCGTTTCCAACGAAGGCCTGAAAGGGCTCCAAATATCCACTTGCAGATGCTGCAAAAACAGAGTTTCAAAACTGCTCTATCAAAAGGAAGGCTTCTCTCTCCGAGTTGAATGCACACATTATAAGGAGGTTTCTGAGAATGCTTCTGCCTGGTTTATAAGTGAAGATATTTCCTTTTCCAAAATAGGCCTCAATGTGCTCCAAATGAATACTTGCAGATTCTACAAAAAGAGTGTTTCAAAACTGCTCTTTCAAAAGAAGTGTTCAACTCTGTGAGTTGGATTCATACTACACAAAGCAGTTTCACAGAACGCTTCTGTTTAGTTTTTATGGGAAGATATCCCCGTTTCCAACGAAGGCCTGAAAGGGCTCCAAACATCCACTTGCAGATTCTGCAAAAACAGAGTTTCAAAACTGCTCTATCAAAAGGAAGGCTTATCTCTCTGAGTTGAATGCACACATCATAAAGAGATTTCTGAGAATGCTTCTGCCTGGTTGATATGTGAAGATATTTCAATTTCCACCATAGGCCTCAAATCGCTCCAAATGAACACTTGCAAATTCTACATAAAGAGTGTTTCATAACTGCTCTAGCAAAGGAAAGGTTCAACTATTTGAGTTAAAAACATACATCACAAAGCAGTTTGTGAGAATGCTTCTGTCCAGTTTCTATGGGAAGATATTCCCGTTTCTAACAAAGGCCTGAAAGAGCTCCAAATATCCACTTGCAGATGCTGCAAAAAGTCGCTTTCCAAACCGCTCCATGAAAAGGAAGGTTCAACTCTGTGAGTTGAATGCACACATCATAAAGAAGTTTCAAAGAATGCTTCTGTCTAGGTTTTATGTGAAGATATTTCCTTTTCCACCATAGGCCTCAAAGCGCTCCAAATGAGCACTTGCAGATTCTACAAAAAGAGTGTTTCAAAACTGCTCTTTCTAAAGAAGTGTTGAACTCTGTGAGTTGGATTCATACTACACAAAGCAGTTTCACAGAACGCTTCTGTTTAGTTTTTATGGGAAGATATTCCCGTTTCCAACGAAGGCCTGAAAGGGCTCCAAATATCCACTTGCAGATTCTGCAAAAACAGAGTTTCAAAACTGCTCTATCAAAAGGAAGGCTTATCTCTCAGAGTTGAATGCACACATCATAAAGAGGTTTCTGAGAATGCTTCTGCCTGGTTGATATGTGAAGATATTTCAATTTCCACCATAGGCCTCAAATCGCTCCAAATGAACACTTGCAAATTCTACAAAAAGAGTGTTTCATAACTGCTCTAGCAAAGGAAAGGTTCAACTATGTGAGTTAAACACACACATCACAAAGTAGTTTGTGAGAATGCTTCTGTCCAGTTTTTATGGGAAGATATTCCCGTTTCTAACAAAGGCCTGAAAGAGCTCCAAATATCCACTTGCAGATGCTGCAAAAAGACTCTTTCCAAACCGCTCCATGAAAAGGAAGGTTCAACTCTGTGAGTTGAATGCACACATCATAAAGAAGTTTCAAAGAATGCTTCTGTCTAGGTTTTATGTGAAGATATTTCCTTTTCCACCATAGGCCTCAAAGTGCTCCAAATGAACACTTGCAGATTCTACAAAAAGAGTGTTTCAAAACTACTCTTTCAAAAGAAGTGTTCAACTCTGTGAGTTGGATTCATACTACACGAAGCAGTTTCACAGAACGCTTCTGTTTAGTTTTTATGGGAAGATATTCCCGTTTCCAAAGAAGGCCTGAAAGGGCTCCAAATATCCACTTGCAGATGCTGCAATAACAGAGTTTCAAAACTGCTCTATCAAAAGGAAGGCTTCTCTCTCCGAGTTGAATGCACACATCATAAAGAGGTTTACGAGAATGATTCTGCCTGGTTTATAAGTGAAGATATTTCCTTTTCCACAATAGGCCTCAATGCGCTCCAAACGAACACTTGCAGATTCTACAAAAAGAGTGTTTCAAAACTGCTCTTTCAAAAGAAGTGTTCAACTCTGTGAGTTGGATTCATACTACACAAAGCAGTTTCACAGAACGCTTCTGTTTAGTTTTTATGGGAAGATATTCCCGTTTCCAACGAAGGCCTGAAAGGGCTCCAAATATCCACTTGCAGATGCTGCAAAAACAGAGTTTCAAAACTGCTCTATCAAAAGGAAGGCTTCTCTCTCCGAGTTGAATGCACACATCATAAAGAGGTTTCTGAGAATGCTTCTGCCTGGTTTATAAGTGAAGATATTTCCTTTTCCACAATAGGCCTCAATGTGCTCCAAATGAACACTTGCAGATTCTACAAAAAGAGTGTTTCAAAACTGCTGTTTCAAAAGAAGTGTTCATCTCTGTGAGTTGGATTCTTACTACACAAAGCAGTTTCACAGAACGCTTCTGTTTAGTTTTTATGGGAAGATATCCCCGTTTCCAACGAAGGCCTGAAAGGCTCCAAATATCCACTTGCGGATGCTGCAAAAAGACTCTCTCCAAACTGCTCCGTGAAAAGGAAGGTTCAACTCTGTGAGGTGAAGGCACACATCATAAAGAAGTTTCAAAGAATGCTTCTGTCTAGGTTTTATGTGAAGATATTTCCTTTTCCACCGTAGGCCTCAAAGCGCTCCAAATGAACTCTTGCAGATTCTACAAAAAGAGTGTTTCAAAACTGCTCTTTCTAAAGAAGTGTTCAACTCTGTGAGTTGGATTCATACTACACAAAGCAGTTTCACAGAACGCTTCTGTTTAGTTTTTATGGGAAGATATTCCCGTTTCCAACGAAGGCCAGGAAGGGCTCCAAATATCCACTTGCAGATTCTGCAAAAACAGAGTTTCAAAACTGCTCTATCAAAAGGAATGCTTATCTCTCTGAGTTGAATGCACACATCATAAAGAGGTTTCTGAGAATGCTTCTGCCTGGTTGATATGTGAAGATTTTACAATTTCCACCATAGGCCTCAAATCGCTCCAAATGAACACTTGCAAATTCTACAAAAAGAGTGTTTCATAACTGCTCTAGCAAAGGAAAGGTTCAACTACGTGAGTTAAACACACACATCACAAAGCAGTTTGGGAGAATGCTTCTGTAGAGTTTTTATGGGAAGATATTCCCGTTTCTAACAAAGGCCTGAAAGAGCTCCAAATATCCACTTGCAGATGCTGCAAAAAGACTCTTTCCCAACCGCTCCATGAAAAGGAAGGTTCAACTCTGTGAGTTGAATGCACACATCATAAAGAAGTTTCAAAGAATGCTTCTGTCTAGGTTTTATGTGAAGATGTTTCCTTTTCCACCATAGGCCTCAAAGCGCTCCAAATGAACACTTGCAGATTCTACAAAAAGAGTGTTTCAAAACTGCTCTTTCTAAAGAAGTGTTCAACTCTGTGAGTTGGATTCATACTACACAAAGCAGTTTCACAGAACGCTTCTGTTTAGTTTTTATGGGAAGATATTCCCGTTTCCAACGAAGGCCTGAAAGGGCTCCAAATATCCACTTGCAGATGCTGCAAAAAGACTCTTTCCAAACTGCTCCATGAAAAGGAAGGTTCAACTCTGTGAGTTGAATGCACACATCATAAAGAAGTTTCAAAGAATGCTTCTGTCTAGGTTTTATGTGAAGATATTTCCTTTTCCACCATAGGCCTCAAAGTGCTCCAAATGAACACTTGCAGATTCTACAAAAAGAGTGTTTCAAAACTGCTCTTTCAAAGGAAGTGTTCAACTCTGTGAGTTGGATTCATACTACACAAAGCAGTTTCACAGAACGCTTCTGTTTAGTTTTTATGGGAAGAAATTCCCGTTTCCAACGAAGGCCTGAAAAGGCTCCAAATAGCCACTTGCAGATGCTGCAAAAAGACTCTTTCCAAACTGCTCCATGAAAAGGAAGGTTCAACTCTGTGAGTTGAATGCACACATCATAAAGAAGTTTCAAAGAATGCTTCTGTCTAGGTTTTATGTGAAGATATTTCCTTTTCCACCATAGGCCTCAAAGTGCTCCAAATGAACAATTGCAGATTCTACAAAAAGAGTGTTTCAAAACTGCTCTTTCAAAAGAAGTGTTCAACTCTGTGAGTTGGATTCATACTACATAAAGCAGTTTCACAGAACGCTTCTGTTTAGTTTTTATGGGAAGATATTCCCGTTTCCAACGAAGGCCTGAAAGGGCTCCAAATATCCACTTGCAGATGCTGCAAAAACAGAGTTTCAAAACTGCTCTATCAAAAGGAAGGCTTCTCTCTCCGAGTTGAATGCACACATCATAAGGAGGTTTCTGAGAATGCTTCTGCCTGGTTTATAAGTGAAGATATTTCCTTTTCCACAATAGGCCTCAATGTGCTCCAAATGAATACTTGCAGATTCTACAAAAAGAGTGTTTCAAAACTGCTCTTTCGTAAGAAGTGTTCAACTATGTGAGTTGGATTCATACTACACAAAGCAGTTTCACAGAACGCTTCTGTTTAGTTTTTATGGGAAGATATTCCCGTTTCCAACGAAGGCCTGAAAGGTTCCAAATATCCACTTGCAGATGCTGCAAAAAGACTCTTTCCAAACTGCTCCGTGAAAAGGAAGGTTCAACTCTGTGTGGTGAAGGCACACATCATAAAAAAGTTTCAAAGAATGCTTCTGTCTAGGTTTTATGTGAAGATATTTCCTTTTCCGCCGTAGGCCTCAAAGCGCTCCAAATGAACACTTGCAGATTCTACAAAAAGAGTGTTTCAAAACTGCTCTTTCTAAAGAAGTGTTCAACTCTGTGAGTTGGATTCATACTACACAAAGCAGTTTCAAGGAACGCTTCTGTTTAGTTTTTATGGGAAGATATTCCCGTTTCCAACGAAGGCCTGAAAGGGCTCCAAATATCCACTTGCAGATTCTGCAAAAACAGAGTTTCAAAACTGCTCTATCAAAAGGAAGGCTTATCTCTCTGAGTTGAATGCACACATCATAAAGAGGTTTCTGAGAATGCTTCTGCCTGGTTGATATGTGAAGATATTTCAATTTTCACCATAGGCCTCAAATCGCTCCAAATGAACACTTGCAAATTCTACAAAAAGAGTGTTTCATAACTGCTCTAGCAAAGGAAAGGTTCAACTATGTGAGTTAAACACACACATCACAAAGCAGTTTGTGAGAATGCTTCTGTCCAGTTTTTATGGGAAGATATTCCCGTTTCTAACAAAGGCCTGAAAGAGCTCCAAATATCCACTTGCAGATGCTGCAAAAAGACTCTTTCCAAACCGCTCCATGAAAAGGAAGGTTCAACTCTGTGAGTTGAATGCACACATCATAAAGAAGTTTCAAAGAATGCTTCTGTCTAGGTTTTATGTGAAGATATTTCCTTTTCCACCATAGGCCTCAAAGTGCTCCAAATGAACACTTGCAGATTCTACAAAAAGAGTGTTTCAAAACTACTCTTTCAAAAGAAGTGTTCAACTCTGTGAGTTGGATTCATACTACACGAAGCAGTTTCACAGAACGCTTCTGTTTAGTTTTTATGGGAAGATATTCCCGTTTCCAAAGAAGGCCTGAAAGGGCTCCAAATATCCACTTGCAGATGCTGCAATAACAGAGTTTCAAAACTGCTCTATCAAAAGGAAGGCTTCTCTCTCCGAGTTGAATGCACACATCATAAAGAGGTTTACGAGAATGATTCTGCCTGGTTTATAAGTGAAGATATTTCCTTTTCCACAATAGGCCTCAATGCGCTCCAAACGAACACTTGCAGATTCTACAAAAAGAGTGTTTCAAAACTGCTCTTTCAAAAGAAGTGTTCAACTCTGTGAGTTGGATTCATACTACACAAAGCAGTTTCACAGAACGCTTCTGTTTAGTTTTTATGGGAAGATATTCCCGTTTCCAACGAAGGCCTGAAAGGGCTCCAAATATCCACTTGCAGATGCTGCAAAAACAGAGTTTCAAAACTGCTCTATCAAAAGGAAGGCTTCTCTCTCCGAGTTGAATGCACACATCATAAAGAGGTTTCTGAGAATGCTTCTGCCTGGTTTATAAGTGAAGATATTTCCTTTTCCACAATAGGCCTCAATGTGCTCCAAATGAACACTTGCAGATTCTACAAAAAGAGTGTTTCAAAACTGCTGTTTCAAAAGAAGTGTTCATCTCTGTGAGTTGGATTCTTACTACACAAAGCAGTTTCACAGAACGCTTCTGTTTAGTTTTTATGGGAAGATATCCCCGTTTCCAACGAAGGCCTGAAAGGCTCCAAATATCCACTTGCAGATGCTGCAAAAAGACTCTCTCCAAACTGCTCCGTGAAAAGGAAGGTTCAACTCTGTGAGGTGAAGGCACACATCATAAAGAAGTTTCAAAGAATGCTTCTGTCTAGGTTTTATGTGAAGATATTTCCTTTTCCACCGTAGGCCTCAAAGCGCTCCAAATGAACTCTTGCAGATTCTACAAAAAGAGTGTTTCAAAACTGCTCTTTCTAAAGAAGTGTTCAACTCTGTGAGTTGGATTCATACTACACAAAGCAGTTTCACAGAACGCTTCTGTTTAGTTTTTATGGGAAGATATTCCCGTTTCCAACGAAGGCCAGGAAGGGCTCCAAATATCCACTTGCAGATTCTGCAAAAACAGAGTTTCAAAACTGCTCTATCAAAAGGAATGCTTATCTCTCTGAGTTGAATGCACACATCATAAAGAGGTTTCTGAGAATGCTTCTGCCTGGTTGATATGTGAAGATTTTACAATTTCCACCATAGGCCTCAAATCGCTCCAAATGAACACTTGCAAATTCTACAAAAAGAGTGTTTCATAACTGCTCTAGCAAAGGAAAGGTTCAACTACGTGAGTTAAACACACACATCACAAAGCAGTTTGGGAGAATGCTTCTGTAGAGTTTTTATGGGAAGATATTCCCGTTTCTAACAAAGGCCTGAAAGAGCTCCAAATATCCACTTGCAGATGCTGCAAAAAGACTCTTTCCCAACCGCTCCATGAAAAGGAAGGTTCAACTCTGTGAGTTGAATGCACACATCATAAAGAAGTTTCAAAGAATGCTTCTGTCTAGGTTTTATGTGAAGATGTTTCCTTTTCCACCATAGGCCTCAAAGCGCTCCAAATGAACACTTGCAGATTCTACAAAAAGAGTGTTTCAAAACTGCTCTTTCTAAAGAAGTGTTCAACTCTGTGAGTTGGATTCATACTACACAAAGCAGTTTCACAGAACGCTTCTGTTTAGTTTTTATGGGAAGATATTCCCGTTTCCAACGAAGGCCTGAAAGGGCTCCAAATATCCACTTGCAGATGCTGCAAAAAGACTCTTTCCAAACTGCTCCATGAAAAGGAAGGTTCAACTCTGTGAGTTGAATGCACACATCATAAAGAAGTTTCAAAGAATGCTTCTGTCTAGGTTTTATGTGAAGATATTTCCTTTTCCACCATAGGCCTCAAAGTGCTCCAAATGAACACTTGCAGATTCTACAAAAAGAGTGTTTCAAAACTGCTCTTTCAAAGGAAGTGTTCAACTCTGTGAGTTGGATTCATACTACACAAAGCAGTTTCACAGAACGCTTCTGTTTAGTTTTTATGGGAAGAAATTCCCGTTTCCAACGAAGGCCTGAAAAGGCTCCAAATAGCCACTTGCAGATGCTGCAAAAAGACTCTTTCCAAACTGCTCCATGAAAAGGAAGGTTCAACTCTGTGAGTTGAATGCACACATCATAAAGAAGTTTCAAAGAATGCTTCTGTCTAGGTTTTATGTGAAGATATTTCCTTTTCCACCATAGGCCTCAAAGTGCTCCAAATGAACAATTGCAGATTCTACAAAAAGAGTGTTTCAAAACTGCTCTTTCAAAAGAAGTGTTCAACTCTGTGAGTTGGATTCATACTACATAAAGCAGTTTCACAGAACGCTTCTGTTTAGTTTTTATGGGAAGATATTCCCGTTTCCAACGAAGGCCTGAAAGGGCTCCAAATATCCACTTGCAGATGCTGCAAAAACAGAGTTTCAAAACTGCTCTATCAAAAGGAAGGCTTCTCTCTCCGAGTTGAATGCACACATCATAAGGAGGTTTCTGAAAATGGTTCTGCCTGGTTTATAAGTGAAGATATTTCCTTTTCCACAATAGGCCTCAATGTGCTCCAAATGTATACTTGCAGATTCTACAAAAAGAGTGTTTCAAAACTGCTCTTTCGTAAGAAGTGTTCAACTATGTGAGTTGGATTCATACTACACAAAGCAGTTTCACAGAACGCTTCTGTTTAGTTTTTATGGGAAGATATTCCCGTTTCCAACGAAGGCCTGAAAGGTTCCAAATATCCACTTGCAGATGCTGCAAAAAGACTCTTTCCAAACTGCTCCGTGAAAAGGAAGGTTCAACTCTGTGTGGTGAAGGCACACATCATAAAAAAGTTTCAAAGAATGCTTCTGTCTAGGTTTTATGTGAAGATATTTCCTTTTCCGCCGTAGGCCTCAAAGCGCTCCAAATGAACACTTGCAGATTCTACAAAAAGAGTGTTTCAAAACTGCTCTTTCTAAAGAAGTGTTCAACTCTGTGAGTTGAATTCATACTACACAAAGCAGTTTCAAGGAACGCTTCTGTTTAGTTTTTATGGGAAGATATTCCCGTTTCCAACGAAGGCCTGAAAGGGCTCCAAATATCCACTTGCAGATTCTGCAAAAACAGAGTTTCAAAACTGCACTATCAAAAGGAAGGCTTATCTCTCTGAGTTGAATGCACACATCATAAAGAGGTTTCTGAGAATGCTTCTGCCTGGTTGATATGTGAAGATATTTCAATTTCCACCATAGGCCTCAAATCGCTCCAAATGAACACTTGCAAATTCTACAAAAAGAGTGTTTCATAACTGCTCTAGCAAAGGAAAGGTTCAAATATGTGAGTTAAACACACACATCACAAAGCAGTTTGTGAGAACGCTTCTGTCCAGTTTTTATGGGAAGATATTCCCGTTTCTAACAAAGGCCTGAAAGAGCTCCAAATATCCACTTGCAGATGCTGCAAAAAGACTCTTTCCAAACCGCTCCATGAAAAGGAAGGTTGAACTCTGTGAGTTGAATGCACACATCATAAAGAAGTTTCAAAGAATGCTTCTGTCTAGGTTTTATGTGAAGATATTTCCTTTTCCACCATAGGCCTCAAAGCGCTCCAAATGAGCACTTGCAGATTCTACAAAAAGAGTGTTTCAAAACTGCTCTTTCTAAAGAAGTGTTGAACTCTGTGAGTTGGATTCATACTACACAAAGCAGTTTCACAGAACGCTTCTGTTTAGTTTTTATGGGAAGATATTCCCGTTTCCAACGAAGGCCTGAAAGGGCTCCAAATATCCACTTGCAGATTCTGCAAAAACAGAGTTTCAAAACTGCTCTATCAAAAGGAAGGCTTATCTCTCTGAGTTGAATGCACACATCATAAAGAGGTTTCTGAGAATGCTTCTGCCTGGTTGATATGTGAAGATATTTCAATTTCCACCATAGGCCTCAAATCGCTCCAAATGAACACTTGCAAATTCTACAAAAAGAGTGTTTCATAACTGCTCTAGCAAAGGAAAGGTTCAACTATGTGAGTTAAACACACACATCACAAAGTAGTTTGTGAGAATGCTTCTGTCCAGTTTTTATGGGAAGATATTCCCGTTTCTAACAAAGGCCTGAAAGAGCTCCAAATATCCACTTGCAGATGCTGCAAAAAGACTCTTTCCAAACCGCTCCATGAAAAGGAAGGTTCAACTCTGTGAGTTGAATGCACACATCATAAAGAAGTTTCAAAGAATGCTTCTGTCTAGGTTTTATGTGAAGATATTTCCTTTTCCACCATAGGCCTCAAAGCGCTCCAAATGAACACTTGCAGATTCTACAAAAAGAGTGTTTCAAAACTACTCTTTCAAAAGAAGTGTTCAACTCTGTGAGTTGGATTCATACTACATGAAGCAGTTTCACAGAACGCTTCTGTTTAGTTTTTATGGGAAGATATTCCCGTTTCCAAAGAAGGCCTGAAAGGGCTCCAAATATCCACTTGCAGATGCTGCAATAACAGAGTTTCAAAACTGCTCTATCAAAAGGAAGGCTTCTCTCTCCGAGTTGAATGCACACATCATAAAGAGGTTTACGAGAATGATTCTGCCTGGTTTATAAGTGAAGATATTTCCTTTTCCACAATAGGCCTCAATGCGCTCCAAACGAACACTTGCAGATTCTACAAAAAGAGTGTTTCAAAACTGCTCTTTCAAAAGAAGTGTTCAACTCTGTGAGTTGGATTCATACTACACAAAGCAGTTTCACAGAACGCTTCTGTTTAGTTTTTATGGGAAGATATTCCCGTTTCCAACGAAGGCCTGAAAGGGCTCCAAATATCCACTTGCAGATGCTGCAAAAACAGAGTTTCAAAACTGCTCTATCAAAAGGAAGGCTTCTCTCTCCGAGTTGAATGCACACATCATAAAGAGGTTTCTGAGAATGCTTCTGCCTGGTTTATAAGTGAAGATATTTCCTTTTCCACAATAGGCCTCAATGTGCTCCAAATGAACACTTGCAGATTCTACAAAAAGAGTGTTTCAAAACTGCTGTTTCAAAAGAAGTGTTCATCTCTGTGAGTTGGATTCTTTCTACACAAAGCAGTTTCACAGAACGCTTCTGTTTAGTTTTTATGGGAAGATATCCCCGTTTCCAACGAAGGCCTGAAAGGCTCCAAATATCCACTTGCAGATGCTGCAAAAAGACTCTCTCCAAACTGCTCCGTGAAAAGGAAGGTTCAACTCTGTGAGGTGAAGGCACACATCATAAAGAAGTTTCAAAGAATGCTTCTGTCTAGGTTTTATGTGAAGATATTTCCTTTTCCACCGTAGGCCTCAAAGCGCTCCAAATGAACTCTTGCAGATTCTACAAAAAGAGTGTTTCAAAACTGCTCTTTCTAAAGAAGTGTTCAACTCTGTGAGTTGGATTCATACTACACAAAGCAGTTTCACAGAACGCTTCTGTTTAGTTTTTATGGGAAGATATTCCCGTTTCCAACGAAGGCCAGGAAGGGCTCCAAATATCCACTTGCAGATTCTGCAAAAACAGAGTTTCAAAACTGCTCTATCAAAAGTAATGCTTATCTCTCTGAGTTGAATGCACACATCATAAAGAGGTTTCTGAGAATGCTTCTGCCTGGTTGATATGTGAAGATTTTACAATTTCCACCATAGGCCTCAAATCGCTCCAAATGAACACTTGCAAATTCTACAAAAAGAGTGTTTCATAACTGCTCTAGCAAAGGAAAGGTTCAACTACGTGAGTTAAACACACACATCACAAAGCAGTTTGTGAGAATGCTTCTGTAGAGTTTTTATGGGAAGATATTCCCGTTTCTAACAAAGGCCTGAAAGAGCTCCAATTATCCACTTGCAGATGCTGCAAAAAGACTCTTTCCCAACCGCTCCATGAAAAGGAAGGTTCAACTCTGTGAGTTGAATGCACACATCATAAAGAAGTTTCAAAGAATGCTTCTGTCTAGGTTTTATGTGAAGATGTTTCCTTTTCCACCATAGGCCTCAAAGCGCTCCAAATGAACACTTGCAGATTCTACAAAAAGAGTGTTTCTAAACTGCTCTTTCTAAAGAAGTGTTCAACTCTGTGAGTTGGATTCATACTACATAAAGCAGTTTCACAGAACACTTCTGTTTAGTTTTTATGGGAAGATATTCCCGTTTCCAACGAAGGCCTGAAAGGGCTCCAAATATCCACTTGCAGATGCTGCAAAAAGACTCTTTCCAAACTGTTCCATGAAAAGGAAGGTTCAACTCTGTGAGTTGAATGCACACATCATAAAGAAGTTTCAAAGAATGCTTCTGTCTATGTTTTATGTGAAGATATTTCCTTTTCCACCATAGGCCTCAAAGTGCTCCAAATGAACACTTGCAGATTCTACAAAAAGAGTGTTTCAAAACTGCTCTTTCAAAAGAAGTGTTCAACTCTGTGAGTTGGATTCATACTACACAAAGCAGTTTCACAGAACGCTTCTGTTTAGTTTTTATGGGAAGATATTCCCGTTTCCAACGAAGGCCTGAAAGGGCTCCAAATATCCACTTGCAGATGCTGCAATAACAGAGTTTCAAAACTGCTCTATCAAAAGGAAGGCTTATCTCTCTGAGTTGAATGCACACATCATAAAGAGGTTTCTGAGAATGCTTCTGCCTGGTTGATATGTGAAGATTTTACAATTTCCACCATAGGCCTCAAATCGCTCCAAATGAACACTTGCAAATTCTACAAAAAGAGTGTTTCATAACTGCTCTAGCAAAGGAAAGGTTCAACTATGTGAGTTAAACACACACATCACAAAGCAGTTTGGGAGAATGCTTCTGTAGAGTTTTTATGGGAAGATATTCCCGTTTCTAACAAAGGCCTGAAAGAGCTCCAAATATCCACTTGCAGATGCTGCAAAAAGACTCTTTCCCAACCGCTCCATGAAAAGGAAGGTTCAACTCTGTGAGTTGAATACACACATCATAAAGAAGTTTCAAAGAATGCTTCTGTCTAGGTTTTATGTGAAGATGTTTCCTTTTCCACCATAGGCCTCAAAGCGCTCCAAATGAACACTTGCAGATTCTACAAAAAGAGTGTTTCAAAACTGCTCTTTCTAAAGAAGTGTTCAACTCTGTGAGTTGGATTCATACTACACAAAGCAGTTTCACAGAACGCTTCTGTTTAGTTTTTATGGGAAGATATTCCCGTTTCCAACGAAGGCCTGAAAGGGCTCCAAATATCCACTTGCAGATGCTGCAAAAAGACTCTTTCCAAACTGCTCCATGAAAAGGAAGGTTCAACTCTGTGAGTTGAATGCACACATCATAAAGAAGTTTCAAAGAATGCTTCTGTCTAGGTTTTATGTGAAGATATTTCCTTTTCCACCATAGGCCTCAAAGTGCTCCAAATGAACACTTGCAGATTCTACAAAAAGAGTGTTTCAAAACTGCTCTTTCAAAGGAAGTGTTCAACTCTGTGAGTTGGATTCATACTACACAAAGCAGTTTCACAGAACGCTTCTGTTTAGTTTTTATGGGAAGAAATTCCCGTTTCCAACGAAGGCCTGAAAAGGCTCCAAATAGCCACTTGCAGATGCTGCAAAAAGACTCTTTCCAAACTGCTCCATGAAAAGGAAGGTTCAACTCTGTGAGTTGAATGCACACATCATAAAGAAGTTTCAAAGAATGCTTCTGTCTAGGTTTTATGTGAAGATATTTCCTTTTCCACCATAGGCCTCAAAGTGCTCCAAATGAACAATTGCAGATTCTACAAAAAGAGTGTTTCAAAACTGCTCTTTCAAAAGAAGTGTTCAACTCTGTGAGTTGGATTCATACTACATAAAGCAGTTTCACAGAACGCTTCTGTTTAGTTTTTATGGGAAGATATTCCCGTTTCCAACGAAGGCCTGAAAGGGCTCCAAATATCCACTTGCAGATGCTGCAAAAACAGAGTTTCAAAACTGCTCTATCAAAAGGAAGGCTTCTCTCTCCGAGTTGAATGCACACATCATAAGGAGGTTTCTGAGAATGCTTCTGCCTGGTTTATAAGTGAAGATATTTCCTTTTCCACAATAGGCCTCAATGTGCTCCAAATGAATACTTGCAGATTCTACAAAAAGAGTGTTTCAAAACTGCTCTTTCGTAAGAAGTGTTCAACTATGTGAGTTGGATTCATACTACACAAAGCAGTTTCACAGAACGCTTCTGTTTAGTTTTTATGGGAAGATATTCCCGTTTCCAACGAAGGCCTGAAAGGTTCCAAATATCCACTTGCAGATGCTGCAAAAAGACTCTTTCCAAACTGCTCCGTGAAAAGGAAGGTTCAACTCTGTGTGGTGAAGGCACACATCATAAAGAAGTTTCAAAGAATGCTTCTGTCTAGGTTTTATGTGAAGATATTTCCTTTTCCGCCGTAGGCCTCAAAGCGCTCCAAATGAACACTTGCAGATTCTACAAAAAGAGTGTTTCAAAACTGCTCTTTCTAAAGAAGTGTTCAACTCTGTGAGTTGGATTCATACTACACAAAGCAGTTTCAAGGAACGCTTCTGTTTAGTTTTTATGGGAAGATATTCCCGTTTCCAACGAAGGCCTGAAAGGGCTCCAAATATCCACTTGCAGATTCTGCAAAAACAGAGTTTCAAAACTGCTCTATCAAAAGGAAGGCTTATCTCTCTGAGTTGAATGCACACATCATAAAGAGGTTTCTGAGAATGCTTCTGCCTGGTTGATATGTGAAGATATTTCAATTTTCACCATAGGCCTCAAATCGCTCCAAATGAACACTTGCAAATTCTACAAAAATAGTGTTTCATAACTACTCTAGCAAAGGAAAGGTTCAACTATGTGAGTTAAACACACACATCACAAAGCAGTTTGTGAGAATGCTTCTGTCCAGTTTTTATGGGAAGATATTCCCGTTTCTAACAAAGGCCTGAAAGAGCTCCAAATATCCACTTGCAGATGCTGCAAAAAGACTCTTTCCAAACCGCTCCATGAAAAGGAAGGTTGAACTCTGTGAGTTGAATGCACACATCATAAAGAAGTTTCAAAGAATGCTTCTGTCTAGGTTTTATGTGAAGATATTTCCTTTTCCACCATAGGCCTCAAAGCGCTCCAAATGAGCACTTGCAGATTCTACAAAAAGAGTGTTTCAAAACTGCTCTTTCTAAAGAAGTGTTGAACTCTGTGAGTTGGATTCATACTACACAAAGCAGTTTCACAGAACGCTTCTGTTTAGTTTTTATGGGAAGATATTCCCGTTTCCAACGAAGGCCTGAAAGGGCTCCAAATATCCACTTGCAGATTCTGCAAAAACAGAATTTCAAAACTGCTCTATCAAAAGGAAGGCTTATCTCTCTGAGTTGAATGCACACATCATAAAGAGGTTTCTGAGAATGCTTCTGCCTGGTTGATATGTGAAGATATTTCAATTTCCACCATAGGCCTCAAATCGCTCCAAATGAACACTTGCAAATTCTACAAAAAGAGTGTTTCATAACTGCTCTAGCAAAGGAAAGGTTCAACTATGTGAGTTAAACACACACATCACAAAGTAGTTTGTGAGAATGCTTCTGTCCAGTTTTTATGGGAAGATATTCCCGTTTCTAACAAAGGCCTGAAAGAGCTCCAAATATCCACTTGCAGATGCTGCAAAAAGACTCTTTCCAAACCGCTCCATGAAAAGGAAGGTTCAACTCTGTGAGTTGAATGCACACATCATAAAGAAGTTTCAAAGAATGCTTCTGTCTAGGTTTTATGTGAAGATATTTCCTTTTCCACCATAGGCCTCAAAGCGCTCCAAATGAACACTTGCAGATTCTACAAAAAGAGTGTTTCAAAACTACTCTTTCAAAAGAAGTGTTCAACTCTGTGAGTTGGATTCATACTACACGAAGCAGTTTCACAGAACGCTTCTGTTTAGTTTTTATGGGAAGATATTCCCGTTTCCAAAGAAGGCCTGAAAGGGCTCCAAATATCCACTTGCAGATGCTGCAATAACAGAGTTTCAAAACTGCTCTATCAAAAGGAAGGCTTCTCTCTCCGAGTTGAATGCACACATCATAAAGAGGTTTACGAGAATGATTCTGCCTGGTTTATAAGTGAAGATATTTCCTTTTCCACAATAGGCCTCAATGCGCTCCAAACGAACACTTGCAGATTCTACAAAAAGAGTGTTTCAAAACTGCTCTTTCAAAAGAAGTGTTCAACTCTGTGAGTTGGATTCATACTACACAAAGCAGTTTCACAGAACGCTTCTGTTTAGTTTTTATGGGAAGATATTCCCGTTTCCAACGAAGGCCTGAAAGGGCTCCAAATATCCACTTGCAGATGCTGCAAAAACAGAGTTTCAAAACTGCTCTATCAAAAGGAAGGCTTCTCTCTCCGAGTTGAATGCACACATCATAAAGAGGTTTCTGAGAATGCTTCTGCCTGGTTTATAAGTGAAGATATTTCCTTTTCCACAATAGGCCTCAATGTGCTCCAAATGAACACTTGCAGATTCTACAAAAAGAGTGTTTCAAAACTGCTGTTTCAAAAGAAGTGTTCATCTCTGTGAGTTGGATTCTTACTACACAAAGCAGTTTCACAGAACGCTTCTGTTTAGTTTTTATGGGAAGATATCCCCGTTTCCAACGAAGACCTGAAAGGCTCCAAATATCCACTTGCAGATGCTGAAAAAGACTCTCTCCAAACTGCTCCGTGAAAAGGAAGGTTCAACTCTGTGAGGTGAAGGCACACATCATAAAGAAGTTTCAAAGAATGCTTCTGTCTAGGTTTAATGTGAAGATATTTCCTTTTCCACCGTAGGCCTCAAAGCGCTCCAAATGAACTCTTGCAGATTCTACAAAAAGAGTGTTTCAAAACTGCTCTTTCTAAAGAAGTGTTCAACTCTGTGAGTTGGATTCATACTACACAAAGCAGTTTCACAGAACGCTTCTGTTTAGTTTTTATGGGAAGATATTCCCGTTTCCAACGAAGGCCAGGAAGGGCTCCAAATATCCACTTGCAGATTCTGCAAAAACAGAGTTTCAAAACTGCTCTATCAAAAGGAATGCTTATCTCTCTGAGTTGAATGCACACATCATAAAGAGGTTTCTGAGAATGCTTCTGCCTGGTTGATATGTGAAGATTTTACAATTTCCACCATAGGCCTCAAATCGCTCCAAATGAACACTTGCAAATTCTACAAAAAGAGTGTTTCATAACTGCTCTAGCAAAGGAAAGGTTCAACTATGTGAGTTAAACACACACATCACAAAGCAGTTTGGGAGAATGCTTCTGTAGAGTTTTTATGGGAAGATATTCCCGTTTCTAACAAAGGCCTGAAAGAGCTCCAAATATCCACTTGCAGATGCTGCAAAAAGACTCTTTCCCAACCGCTCCATGAAAAGGAAGGTTCAACTCTGTGAGTTGAATACACACATCATAAAGAAGTTTCAAAGAATGCTTCTGTCTAGGTTTTATGTGAAGATGTTTCCTTTTCCACCATAGGCCTCAAAGCGCTCCAAATGAACACTTGCAGATTCTACAAAAAGAGTGTTTCAAAACTGCTCTTTCTAAAGAAGTGTTCAACTCTGTGAGTTGGATTCATACTACACAAAGCAGTTTCACAGAACGCTTCTGTTTAGTTTTTATGGGAAGATATTCCCGTTTCCAACGAAGGCCTGAAAGGGCTCCAAATATCCACTTGCAGATGCTGCAAAAAGACTCTTTCCAAACTGCTCCATGAAAAGGAAGGTTCAACTCTGTGAGTTGAATGCACACATCATAAAGAAGTTTCAAAGAATGCTTCTGTCTAGGTTTTATGTGAAGATATTTCCTTTTCCACCATAGGCCTCAAAGTGCTCCAAATGAACACTTGCAGATTCTACAAAAAGAGTGTTTCAAAACTGCTCTTTCAAAGGAAGTGTTCAACTCTGTGAGTTGGATTCATACTACACAAAGCAGTTTCACAGAACGCTTCTGTTTAGTTTTTATGGGAAGAAATTCCCGTTTCCAACGAAGGCCTGAAAAGGCTCCAAATAGCCACTTGCAGATGCTGCAAAAAGACTCTTTCCAAACTGCTCCATGAAAAGGAAGGTTCAACTCTGTGAGTTGAATGCACACATCATAAAGAAGTTTCAAAGAATGCTTCTGTCTAGGTTTTATGTGAAGATATTTCCTTTTCCACCATAGGCCTCAAAGTGCTCCAAATGAACAATTGCAGATTCTACAAAAAGAGTGTTTCAAAACTGCTCTTTCAAAAGAAGTGTTCAACTCTGTGAGTTGGATTCATACTACATAAAGCAGTTTCACAGAACGCTTCTGTTTAGTTTTTATGGGAAGATATTCCCGTTTCCAACGAAGGCCTGAAAGGGCTCCAAATATCCACTTGCAGATGCTGCAAAAACAGAGTTTCAAAACTGCTCTATCAAAAGGAAGGCTTCTCTCTCCGAGTTGAATGCACACATCATAAGGAGGTTTCTGAGAATGCTTCTGCCTGGTTTATAAGTGAAGATATTTCCTTTTCCACAATAGGCCTCAATGTGCTCCAAATGAATACTTGCAGATTCTACAAAAAGAGTGTTTCAAAACTGCTCTTTCGTAAGAAGTGTTCAACTATGTGAGTTGGATTCATACTACACAAAGCAGTTTCACAGAACGCTTCTGTTTAGTTTTTATGGGAAGATATTCCCGTTTCCAACGAAGGCCTGAAAGGTTCCAAATATCCACTTGCAGATGCTGCAAAAAGACTCTTTCCAAACTGCTCCGTGAAAAGGAAGGTTCAACTCTGTGTGGTGAAGGCACACATCATAAAGAAGTTTCAAAGAATGCTTCTGTCTAGGTTTTATGTGAAGATATTTCCTTTTCCGCCGTAGGCCTCAAAGCGCTCCAAATGAACACTTGCAGATTCTACAAAAAGAGTGTTTCAAAACTGCTCTTTCTAAAGAAGTGTTCAACTCTGTGAGTTGGATTCATACTACACAAAGCAGTTTCAAGGAACGCTTCTGTTTAGTTTTTATGGGAAGATATTCCCGTTTCCAACGAAGGCCTGAAAGGGCTCCAAATATCCACTTGCAGATTCTGCAAAAACAGAGTTTCAAAACTGCTCTATCAAAAGGAAGGCTTATCTCTCTGAGTTGAATGCACACATCATAAAGAGGTTTCTGAGAATGCTTCTGCCTGGTTGATATGTGAAGATATTTCAATTTTCACCATAGGCCTCAAATCGCTCCAAATGAACACTTGCAAATTCTACAAAAAGAGTGTTTCATAACTGCTCTAGCAAAGGAAAGGTTCAACTATGTGAGTTAAACACACACATCACAAAGCAGTTTGTGAGAATGCTTCTGTCCAGTTTTTATGGGAAGATATTCCCGTTTCTAACAAAGGCCTGAAAGAGCTCCAAATATCCACTTGCAGATGCTGCAAAAAGACTCTTTCCAAACCGCTCCATGAAAAGGAAGGTTGAACTCTGTGAGTTGAATGCACACATCATAAAGAAGTTTCAAAGAATGCTTCTGTCTAGGTTTTATGTGAAGATATTTCCTTTTCCACCATAGGCCTCAAAGCGCTCCAAATGAGCACTTGCAGATTCTACAAAAAGAGTGTTTCAAAACTGCTCTTTCTAAAGAAGTGTTGAACTCTGTGAGTTGGATTCATACTACACAAAGCAGTTTCACAGAACGCTTCTGTTTAGTTTTTATGGGAAGATATTCCCGTTTCCAACGAAGGCCTGAAAGGGCTCCAAATATCCACTTGCAGATTCTGCAAAAACAGAGTTTCAAAACTGCTCTATCAAAAGGAAGGCTTATCTCTCTGAGTTGAATGCACACATCTTAAAGAGGTTTCTGAGAATGCTTCTGCCTGGTTGATATGTGAAGATATTTCAATTTCCACCATAGGCCTCAAATCGCTCCAAATGAACACTTGCAAATTCTACAAAAAGAGTGTTTCATAACTGCTCTAGCAAAGGAAAGGTTCAACTATGTGAGTTAAACACACACATCACAAAGTAGTTTGTGAGAATGCTTCTGTCCAGTTTTTATGGGAAGATATTCCCGTTTCTAACAAAGGCCTGAAAGAGCTCCAAATATCCACTTGCAGATGCTGCAAAAAGACTCTTTCCAAACCGCTCCATGAAAAGGAAGGTTCAACTCTGTGAGTTGAATGCACACATCATAAAGAAGTTTCAAAGAATGCTTCTGTCTAGGTTTTATGTGAAGATATTTCCTTTTCCACCATAGGCCTCAAAGCGCTCCAAATGAACACTTGCAGATTCTACAAAAAGAGTGTTTCAAAACTACTCTTTCAAAAGAAGTGTTCAACTCTGTGAGTTGGATTCATACTACACGAAGCAGTTTCACAGAACGCTTCTGTTTAGTTTTTATGGGAAGATATTCCCGTTTCCAACGAAGGCCTGAAAGGGCTCCAAATATCCACTTGCAGATGCTGCAAAAACAGAGTTTCAAAACGGCTCTATCAAAAGGAAGGCTTCTCTCTCCGAGTTGAATGCACACATCATAAAGAGGTTTCTGAGAATGCTTCTGCCTGGTTTATAAGTGAAGATATTTCCTTTTCCACAATAGGCCTCAATGTGCTCCAAATGAACACTTGCAGATTCTACAAAAAGAGTGTTTCAAAACTGCTCTTTCAAAAGAAGTGTTCATCTCTGTGAGTTGGATTCTTACTACACAAAGCAGTTTCACAGAACGCTTCTGTTTAGTTTTTATGGGAAGATATCCCCGTTTCCAACGAAGGCCTGAAAGGCTCCAAATATCCACTTGCAGATGCTGCAAAAAGACTCTCTCCAAACTGCTCCGTGAAAAGGAAGGTTCAACTCTGTGAGGTGAAGGCACACATCATAAAGAAGTTTCAAAGAATGCTTCTGTCTAGGTTTTATGTGAAGATATTTCCTTTTCCACCGTAGGCCTCAAAGCGCTCCAAATGAACTCTTGCAGATTCTACAAAAAGAGTGTTTCAAAACTGCTCTTTCTAAAGAAGTGTTCAACTCTGTGAGTTGGATTCATACTACACAAAGCAGTTTCACAGAACGCTTCTGTTTAGTTTTTATGGAAAGATATTCCCGTTTCCAACGAAGGCCAGGAAGGGCTCCAAATATCCACTTGCAGATTCTGCAAAAACAGAGTTTCAAAACTGCTCTATCAAAAGGAATGCTTATCTCTCTGAGTTGAATGCACACATCATAAAGAGGTTTCTGAGAATGCTTCTGCCTGGTTGATATGTGAAGATTTTACAATTTCCACCATAGGCCTCAAACCGCTCCAAATGAACACTTGCAAATTCTACAAAAAGAGTGTTTCATAACTGCTCTAGCAAAGGAAAGGTTCAACTACGTGAGTTAAACACACACATCACAAAGCAGTTTGTGAGAATGCTTCTGTAGAGTTTTTATGGGAAGATATTCCCATTTCTAACAAAGGCCTGAAAGAGCTCCAAATATCCACTTGCAGATGCTGCAAAAAGACTCTTTCCCAACCGCTCCATGAAAAGGAAGGTTCAACTCTGTGAGTTGAATGCACACATCATAAAGAAGTTTCAAAGAATGCTTCTGTCTAGGTTTTATGTGAAGATTTTTCCTTTTCCACCATAGGCCTCAAAGCGCTCCAAATGAACACTTGCAGATTCTACAAAAAGAGTGTTTCAAAACTGCTCTTTCTAAAGAAGTGTTCAACTCTGTGAGTTGGATTCATACTACATAAAGCAGTTTCACAGAACACTTCTGTTTAGTTTTTATGGGAAGATATTCCCGTTTCCAGCGAAGGCCTGAAAGGGCTCCAAATATCCACTTGCAGATGCTGCAAAAACAGAGTTTCAAAACTGCTCTATCAAAAGGAAGGCTTCTCTCTCCGAGTTGAATGCACACATCATAAGGAGGTTTCTGAGAATGCTTCTGCCTGGTTTATAAGTGAAGATATTTCCTTTTCCACAATAGGCCTCAATGTGCTCCAAATGAATACTTGCAGATTCTACAAAAAGAGTGTTTCAAAACTGCTCTTTCAAAAGAAGTGTTCAACTCTGTGAGTTGGATTCATACTACACAAAGCAGTTTCACAGAACGCTTCTGTTTAGTTTTTATGGGAAGATATTCCCGTTTCCAACGAAGGCCTGAAAGGTTCCAAATATCCACTTGCAGATGCTGCAAAAAGACTCTTTCCAAACTGCTCCGTGAAAAGGAAGGTTCAACTCTGTGTGGTGAAGGCACACATCATAAAGAAGTTTCAAAGAATGCTTCTGTCTAGGTTTTATGTGAAGATATTTCCTTTTCCGCCGTAGGCCTCAAAGCGCTCCAAATGAACACTTGCAGATTCTACAAAAAGAGTGTTTCAAAATTGCTCTTTCTAAAGAAGTGTTCAACTCTGTGAGTTGGATTCATACTACACAAACAGTTTCAAGGAACGCTTCTGTTTAGTTTTTATGGGAAGATATTCCCGTTTCCAACGAAGGCCTGAAAGGGCTCCAAATATCCACTTGAAGATTCTGCAAAAACAGAGTTTCAAAACTGCTCTATCAAAAGGAAGGCTTATCTCTCTGAGTTGAATGCACACATCATAAAGAGGTTTCTGAGAATGCTTCTGCCTGGTTGATATGTGAAGATATTTCAATTTCCACCATAGGCCTCAAATCGCTCCAAATGAACACTTGCAAATTCTACAAAAAGAGTGTTTCATAACTGCTCTAGCAAAGGAAAGGTTCAACTATGTGAGTTAAACACACACATCACAAAGCAGTTTGTGAGAATGCTTCTGTCCAGTTTTTATGGGAAGATATTCCCGTTTCTAACAAAGGCCTGAAAGAGCTCCAAATATCCACTTGCAGATGCTGCAAAAAGACTCTTTCCAAACCGCTCCATGAAAAGGAAGGTTCAACTCTGTGAGTTGAATGCACACATCATAAAGAAGTTTCAAAGAATGCTTCTGTCTAGGTTTTATGTGAAGATATTTCCTTTTCCACCATAGGCCTCAAAGCGCTCCAAATGAGCACTTGCAGATTCTACAAAAAGAGTGTTTCAAAACTGCTCTTTCTAAAGAAGTTTTGAACTCTGTGAGTTGGATTCATACTACACAAAGCAGTTTCACAGAACGCTTCTGTTTAATTTTTATGGGAAGATATTCCCGTTTCCAACGAAGACCTGAAAGGGCTCCAAATATCCACTTGCAGATGCTGCAATAACAGAGTTTCAAAACTGCTCTATCAAAAGGAAGGCTTCTCTCTCCGAGTTGAATGCACACATCATAAAGAGGTTTACGAGAATGATTCTGCCTGGTTTATAAGTGAAGATATTTCCTTTTCCACAATAGGACTCAATGCGCTCCAAACGAACACTTGCAGATTCTACAAAAAGAGTGTTTCAAAACTGCTCTTTCAAAAGAAGTGTTCAACTCTGTGAGTTGGATTCATACTACACAAAGCAGTTTCACAGAACGCTTCTGTTTAGTTTTTATGGGAAGATATTCCCGTTTCCAACGAAGGCCTGAAAGGGCTCCAAATATCCACTTGCAGATGCTGCAAAAACAGAGTTTCAAAACTGCTCTATCAAAAGGAAGGCTTCTCTCTCCGAGTTGAATGCACACATCATAAAGAGGTTTCTGAGAATGCTTCTGCCTGGTTTATAAGTGAAGATATTTCCTTTTCCACAATAGGCCTCAATGTGCTCCAAATGAACACTTGCAGATTCTACAAAAAGAGTGTTTCAAAACTGCTCTTTCAAAAGAAGTGTTCATCTCTGTGAGTTGGATTCATACTACACAAAGCAGTTTCACAGAACGCTTCTGTTTAGTTTTTATGGGAAGATATTCCCGTTTCTAACAAAGGCCTGAAAGAGCTCCAAATATCCACTTGCAGATGCTGCAAAAAGACTCTTTCCAAACCGCTCCATGAAAAGGAAGGTTCAACTCTGTGAGGTGAATGCACACATCATAAAGAAGTTTCAAAGAATGCTTCTGTCTAGGTTTTATGTGAAGATATTTCCTTTTCCACCATAGGCCTCAAAGCGATCCAAATGAGCACTTGCAGATTCTACAAAAAGAGTGTTTCAAAACTGCTCTTTCTAAAGAAGTGTTGAACTCTGTGAGTTGGATTCATACTACACAAAGCAGTTTCACAGAACGCTTCTGTTTAGTTTTTATGGGAAGATATTCCCGTTTCCAACGAAGGCCTGGAAGGGCTCCAAATATCCACTTGCAGATTCTGCAAAAACAGAGTTTCAAAACTGCTCTATCAAAAGGAAGGCTTATCTCTCTGAGTTGAATGCACACATCATAAAGAGGTTTCTGAGAATGCTTCTGCCTGGTTGATATGTGAAGATTTTACAATTTCCACCATAGGCCTCAAATCGCTCCAAATGAACACTTGCAAATTCTACAAAAAGAGTGTTTCATAACTGCTCTAGCAAAGGAAAGGTTCAACTATGTGAGTTAAACACACACATCACAAAGCAGTTTGTGAGAATGCTTCTGTAGAGTTTTTATGGGAAGATATTCCCGTTTCTAACAAAGGCCTGAAAGAGCTCCAAATATCCACTTGCAGATGCTGCAAAAAGACTCTTTCCCAACCGCTCCATGAAAAGGAAGGTTCAACTCTGTGAGTTGAATGCACACATCATAAAGAAGTTTCAAAGAATGCTTCTGTCTAGGTTTTATGTGAAGATGTTTCCTTTTCCACCATAGGCCTCAAAGCGCTCCAAATGAACACTTGCAGATTCTACAAAAAGAGTGTTTCAAAACTGCTCTTTCTAAAGAAGTGTTCAACTCTGTGAGTTGGATTCATATTACACAAAGCAGTTTCACAGAACGCTTCTGTTTAGTTTTTATGGGAAGATATTCCCGTTTCCAACGAAGGCCTGAAAGGGCTCCAAATATCCACTTGCAGATGCTGCAAAAAGACTCTTTCCAAACTGCTCCATGAAAAGGAAGGTTCAACTCTGTGAGTTGAATGCACACATCATAAAGAAGTTTCAAAGAATGCTTCTGTCTAGGTTTTATGTGAAGATATTTCCTTTTCCACCATAGGCCTCAAAGTGCTCCAAATGAACACTTGCAGATTCTACAAAAAGAGTGTTTCAAAACTGCTCTTTCAAAGGAAGTGTTCAACTCTGTGAGTTGGATTCATACTACACAAAGCAGTTTCACAGAACGCTTCTGTTTAGTTTTTATGGGAAGAAATTCCCGTTTCCAACGAAGGCCTGAAAGGGCTCCAAATATCCACTTGCAGATGCTGCAAAAAGACTCTTTCCAAACTGCTCCATGAAAAGGAAGGTTCAACTCTGTGAGTTGAATGCACACATCATAAAGAAGTTTCAAAGAATGCTTCTGTCTAGGTTTTATGTGAAGATATTTCCTTTTCCACCATAGGCCTCAAAGTGCTCCAAATGAACAATTGCAGATTCTACAAAAAGAGTGTTTCAAAACTGCTCTTTCAAAAGAAGTGTTCAACTCTGTGAGTTGGATTCATACTACACGAAGCAGTTTCACAGAACGCTTCTGTTTAGTTTTTATGGGAAGATATTCCCGTTTCCAACGAAGGCCTGAAAGGGCTCCAAATATCCACTTGCAGATGCTGCAAAAACAGAGTTTCAAAACTGCTCTATCAAAAGGAAGGCTTCTCTCTCCGAGTTGAATGCACACATCATAAAGAGGTTTCCGAGAATGCTTCTGCCTGGTTTAAGTGAAGATATTTCCTTTTCCAACATAGGCCTCAAAGCGATCCAAACGAACACTTGCAGATTCTACAAAAAGAGTGTTTCAAAACTGCTCTTTCAAAAGAAGTGTTCAACTCTGTGAGTTGGATTCATACTACACAAAGCAGTTTCACACAACGCTTCTGTTTAGTTTTTATGGGAAGATATTCCCGTTTCCAACGAAGGCCTGAAAGGTTCCAAATATCCACTTGCAGATGCTGCAAAAAGACTCTTTCCAAACTGCTCCGTGAAAAGGAAGGTTCAACTCTGTGTGGTGAAGGCACACATCATAAAGAAGTTTCAAAGAATGCTTCTGTCTAGGTTTTATGTGAAGATATTTCCTTTTCCGCCGTAGGCCTCAAAGCGCTCCAAATGAACACTTGCAGATTCTACAAAAAGAGTGTTTCAAAACTGCTCTTTCTAAAGAAGTGTTCAACTCTGTGAGTTGGATTCGTACTACACAAAGCAGTTTCAAGGAACGCTTCTGTTTAGTTTTTATGGGAAGATATTCCCGTTTCCAACGAAGGCCTGAAAGGGCTCCAAATATCCACTTGCAGATTCTGCAAAAACAGAGTTTCAAAACTGCTCTATCAAAAGGAAGGCTTATCTCTCTGAGTTGAATGCACACATCATAAAGAGGTTTCTGAGAATGCTTCTGCCTGCTGGATATGTGAAGATATTTCAATTTCCACCATAGGCCCCAAATCGCTCCAAATGAACACTTGCAAATTCTACAAAAAGAGTGTTTCATAACTGCTCTAGCAAAGGAAAGGTTCAACTATGTGAGTTAAGCACACACATCACAAAGCAGTTTGTGAGAATGCTTCTGTCCAGTTTTTATGGGAAGATATTCCCGTTTCCAACAAAGGCCTGAAAGAGCTCCAAATATCCACTTGCAGATGCTGCAAAAAGACTCTTTCCAAACCGCTCCATGAAAAGGAAGGTTCAACTCTGTGAGTTGAATGCACACATCATAAAGAAGTTTCAAAGAATGCTTCTGTCTAGGTTTTATGTGAAGATATTTCCTTTTCCACCATAGGCCTCAAAGCGCTCCAAATGAGCACTTGCAGATTCTACAAAAAGAGTGTTTCAAAACTGCTCTTTCTAAAGAAGTGTTGAACTCTGTGAGTTGGATTCATACTACACAAAGCAGTTTCACAGAACGCTTCTGTTTAGTTTTTATGGGAAGATATTCCCGTTTCCAACGAAGGCCTGAAAGGGCTCCAAATATCCACTTGCAGATTCTGCAAAAACAAAGTTTCAAAACTGCTCTATCAAAAGGAAGGCTTATCTCTCTGAGTTGAATGCACACATCATAAATAGGTTTCTGAGAATGCTTCTGCCTGGTTGATATGTGAAGATATTTCAATTTCCACCATAGGCCTCAAATCGCTCCAAATGAACACTTGCAAATTCTACAAAAAGAGTGTTTCATAACTGCTCTAGCAAAGGAAAGGTTCAACTATGTGAGTTAAACACACATCACAAAGTAGTTTGTGAGAATGCTTCTGTCCAGTTTTTATGGGAAGATATTCCCGTTTCTAACAAAGGCCTGAAAGAGCTCCAAATATCCACTTGCAGATGCTGCAAAAAGACTCTTTCCAAACCGCTCCATGAAAAGGAAGGTTCAACTCTGTGAGTTGAATGCACACATCATAAAGAAGTTTCAAAGAATGCTTCTGTCTATTTTTTATGTGAAGATATTTCCTTTTCCACCATAGGCCTCAAAGCGCTCCAAATGAACACTTGCAGATTCTACAAAAAGAGTGTTTCAAAACTACTCTTTCAAAAGAAGTGTTCAACTCTGTGACTTGTATTCATACTACACAAAGCAGTTTCACAGAACGCTTCTGTTTAGTTTTTATGGGAAGAAATTCCCGTTTCCAACGAAGGCCTGAAAGGGCTCCAAATATCCACTTGCAGATGCTGCAAAAAGAGAGTTTCAAAACTGCTCTATCAAAAGGAAGGCTTCTCTCTCCGAGTTGAATGCACACATCATAAGGAGGTTTCTGAGAATGCTTCTGCCTGGTTTATAAGTGAAGATATTTCCTTTTCCACAATAGGCCTCAATGTGCTCCAAATGAATACTTGCAGATTCTACAAAAAGAGTGTTTCAAAACTGCTCTTTCAAAAGAAGTGTTCAACTCTGTGAGTTGGATTCATACTACACAAAGCAGTTTCACAGAACGCTTCTGTTTAGTTTTTATGGGAAGATAATCCCGTTTCCAACGAAGGCCTGAAAGGGCTCCAAATATCCACTTGCAGATGCTGCAAAAAGACTCTTTCCAAACTGCTCCATGAAAAGGAAGGTTCAACCCTGTGAGTTGAAGGAACACATCATAAAGAAGTTTCAAAGAATGCTTCTGTCTAGGTTTTATGTGAAGATATTTCCTTTTCCACCATAGGCCTCAAAGTGCTCCAAATGAACACTTGCAGATTCTACAAAAAGAGTGTTTCAAAACTGCTCTTTCGAAAGAAGTGTTCAACTCTGTGAGTTGGATTCATACTACACAAAGCAGTTTCACAGAACGCTTCTGTTTAGTTTTTATGGGAAGAAATTCCCGTTTCCAACGAAGGCCTGAAAGGGCTCCAAATATCCACTTGCAGATGCTGCAAAAAGACTCTTTCCAAACTGCCCCATGAAAAGGAAGGTTCAACTCTGTGAGTTGAATGCACACATCATAAAGAAGTTTCAAAGAATGCTTCTGTCTAGGTTTTATGTGAAGATATTTCCTTTTCCACCATAGGCCTCAAAGTGCTCCAAATGAACACTTGCAGATTCTACAAAAAGAGTGTTTCAAAACTGCTCTTTCAAAAGAAGTGTTCAACTCTGTGAGTTGGATTCATACTACATAAAGCAGTTTCACAGAACACTTCTGTTTAGTTTTTATGGGAAGATATTCCCGTTTCCAACGAAGGCCTGAAAGGGCTCCAAATATCCACTTGCAGATGCTGCAAAAACAGAGTTTCAAAACTGCTCTATCAAAAGGAAGGCTTCTCTCTCCGAGATGAATGCACACATCATAAGGAGGTTTCTGAGAATGCTTCTGCCTGGTTTATAAGTGAAGATATTTCCTTTTCCACAATAGGCCTCAATGTGCTCCAAATGAATACTTGCAGATTCTACAAAAAGAGTGTTTCAAAACTGCTCTTTCAAAAGAAGTGTTCAACTCTGTGAGTTGGATTCATACTACACAAAGCAGTTTCACAGAACGCTTCTGTTTAGTTTTTATGGGAAGATATTTCCGTTTCCAACGAAGGCCTGAAAGGTTCCAAATATCCACTTGCAGATGCTGCAAAAAGACTCTTTCCAAACTGCTCCGTGAAAAGGAAGGTTCAACTCTGTGTGGTGAAGGCACACATCATAAAGAAGTTTCAAAGAATGCTTCTGTCTAGGTTTTATGTGAAGATATTTCCTTTTCCGCCGTAGGCCTCAAAGCGCTCCAAATGAACACTTGCAGATTCTACAAAAAGAGTGTTTCAAAACTGCTCTTTCTAAAGAAGTGTTCAACTCTGTGAGTTGGATTCATACTACACAAAGCAGTTTCAAGGAACGCTTCTGTTTAGTTTTTATGGGAAGATATTCCCGTTTCCAACGAAGGCCTGAAAGGGCTCCAAATATCCACTTGCAGATTCTGCAAAAACAGAGTTTCAAAACTGCTCTATCAAAAGGAAGGCTTATCTCTCTGAGTTGAATGCACACATCATAAAGAGGTTTCTGAGAATGCTTCTGCCTGGTGGATATGTGAAGATATTTCAATTTCCACCATAGGCCCCAAATCGCTCCAAATGAACACTTGCAAATTCTACAAAAAGAGTGTTTCATAACTGCTCTAGCAAAGGAAAGGTTCAACTATGTGAGTTAAACACACACATCACAAAGCAGTTTGTGAGAATGCTTCTGTCCAGTTTTTATGGGAAGATATTCCCGTTTCTAACAAAGGCCTGAAATAGCTCCAAATATCCACCTGCAGATGCTGCAAAAAGACTCTTTCCAAACCGCTCCATGAAAAGGAAGGTTCAACTCTGTGAGTTGAATGCACACATCATAAAGAAGTTTCAAAGAATGCTTCTGTCTAGGTTTTATGTGAAGATATTTCCTTTTCCACCATAGGCCTCAAAGCGCTCCAAATGAGCACTTGCAGATTCTACAAAAAGAGTGTTTCAAAACTGCTCTTTCTAAAGAAGTGTTGAACTCTGTGAGTTGGATTCATACTACACAAAGCAGTTTCACAGAACGCTTCTGTTTAGTTTTTATGGGAAGATATTCCCGTTTCCAACGAAGGCCTGAAAGGGCTCCAAATATCCACTTGCAGATTCTGCAAAAACAGAGTTTCAAAACTGCTCTATCAAAAGGAAGGCTTATCTCTCTGAGTTGAATGCACACATCATAAAGAGGTTTCTGAGAATGCTTCTGCCTGGTTGATATGTGAAGATACTTCAATTTCCACCATAGGCCTCAAATCGCTCCAAATGAACACTTGCAAATTCTACAAAAAGAGTGTTTCATAACTGCTCTAGCAAAGGAAAGGTTCAACTATGTGAGTTAAACACACACATCACAAAGTAGTTTGTGAGAATGCTTCCGTCCAGTTTTTATGGGAAGATATTCCCGTTTCTAACAAAGGCCTGAAAGAGCTCCAAATATCCACTTGCAGATGCTGCAAAAAGACTCTCCAAACCGCTCCATGAAAAGGAAGGTTCAACTCTGTGAGTTGAATGCACACATCATAAAGAAGTTTCAAAGAATGCTTCTGTCTAGGTTTTATGTGAAGATATTTCCTTTTCCACCATAGGCTTCAAAGCGCTCCAAATGAACACTTGCAGATTCTACAAAAAGAGTGTTTCAAAACTACACTTTCAAAAGAAGTGTTCAACTCTGTGAGTTGGATTCATACTACACAAAGCAGTTTCACAGAACGCTTCTGTTTAGTTTTTATGGGAAGATATTCCCGTTTCCAACGAAGGCCTGAAAGGGCTCCAAATATCCACTTGCAGATGCTGCAATAACAGAGTTTCAAAACTGCTCTATCAAAAGGAAGGCTTCTCTCTCCGAGTTGAATGCACACATCATAAAGCGGTTTACGAGAATGATTCTGCCTTGTTTATAAGTGAAGATATTTCCTTTTCCACAATAGGCCTCAATGCGCTCCCAACAAGCACTTGCAGATTCTACAAAAAGAGTGTTTCAAAACTGCTCTTTCAAAAGAAGTGTTCAACTCTGTGAGTTGGATTCATACTACACAAAGCAGTTTCACACAACGCTTCTGTTTAGTTTTTATGGGAAGATATTCCCGTTTCCAACGAAGGCCTGAAAGGCTCCAAATATCCACTTGCAGATGCTGCAAAAAGACTCTTTCCAAACTGCTCCGTGAAAAGGAAGGTTCAACTCTGTGAGGTGAAGGCACACATCATAAAGAAGTTTCAAAGAATGCTTCTGTCTAGGTTTTATGTGAAGATATTTCCTTTTCCACCGTAGGCCTCAAAGCGCTCCAAATGAACACTTGCAGATTCTACAAAAAGAGTGTTTCAAAACTGCTCTTTCTAAAGAAGTGTTCAACTCTGTGAGTTGGATTCATACTACACAAAGCAGTTTCACAGAACGCTTCTGTTTAGTTTTTATGGGAAGATATTCCCGTTTCCAACGAAGGCCTGAAAGGGCTCCAAATATCCACTTGCAGATTCTGCAAAAACAGAGTTTCAAAACTGCACTATCAAAAGGAAGGCTTATCTCTCTGAGTTGAATGCACACATCATAAAGAGGTTTCTGAGAATGCTTCTGCCTGGTTGATATGTGAAGATATTTCAATTTCCACCATAGGCCTCAAATCGCTCCAAATGAACACTTGCAAATTCTACAAAAAGAGTGTTTCATAACTGCTCTAGCAAAGGAAAGGTTCAAATATGTGAGTTAAACACACACATCACAAAGCAGTTTGTGAGAACGCTTCTGTCCAGTTTTTATGGGAAGATATTCCCGTTTCTAACAAAGGCCTGAAAGAGCTCCAAATATCCACTTGCAGATGCTGCAAAAAGACTCTTTCCAAACCGCTCCATGAAAAGGAAGGTTCAACTCTGTGAGTTGAATGCACACATCATAAAGAAGTTTCAAAGAATGCTTCTGTCTAGGTTTTATGTGAAGATATTTCCTTTTCCACCATAGGCCTCAAAGCGCTCCAAATGAACACTTGCAGATTCTACAAAAAGAGTGTTTCAAAACTACACTTTCAAAAGAAGTGTTCAACTCTGTGAGTTGGATTCATACTACACAAAGCAGTTTCACAGAACGCTTCTGTTTAGTTTTTATGGGAAGATATTCCCGTTTCCAACGAAGGCCTGAAAGGGCTCCAAATATCCACTTGCAGATGCTGCAATAACAGAGTTTCAAAACTGCTCTATCAAAAGGAAGGCTTCTCTCTCCGAGTTCAATGCACACATCATAAAGGGGTTTCTGAGAATGCTTCTGCCTTGTTTATAAGTGAAGATATTTCCTTTTCCACAATAGGCCTCAAAGTGCTCCAAATGAACACTTGCAGATTCTACAAAAAGAGTGTTTCAAAACTGCTCTTTCAAAAGAAGTGTTCAACTCTGTGAGTTGGATTCATACTACACAAAGCAGTTTCACAGAACGCTTCTGTTTAGTTTTTATGGGAAGATATTCCCGTTTCCAACGAAGGCCTGAAAGGCTCCAAATATCCACTTGCAGATGCTGCAAAAAGACTCTTTCCAAACTGCTCCGTGAAAAGGAAGGTTCAACTCTGTGAGGTGAAGGCACACATCATAAAGAAGTTTCAAAGAATGCTTCTGTCTAGGTTTTATGTGAAGATATTTCCTTTTCCACCGTAGGCCTCAAAGCGCTCCAAATGAACACTTGCAGATTCTACAAAAAGAGTGTTTCAAAACTGCTCTTTCTAAAGAAGTGTTCAACTCTGTGAGTTGGATTCATACTACACAAAGCAGTTTCACAGAACGCTTCTGTTTAGTTTTTATGGGAAGATATTCCCGTTTCCAACGAAGGTCTGAAAGGGCTCCAAATATCCACTTGCAGATTCTGCAAAAACAGAGTTTCAAAACTGCACTATCAAAAGGAAGGCTTATCTCTCTGAGTTGAATGCACACATCATAAAGAGGTTTCTGAGAATGCTTCTGCCTGGTTGATATGTGAAGATATTTCAATTTCCACCATAGGCCTCAAATCGCTCCAAATGAACACTTGCAAATTCTACAAAAAGAGTGTTTCATAACTGCTCTAGCAAAGGAAAGGTTCAAATATGTGAGTTAAACACACACATCACAAAGCAGTTTGTGAGAATGCTTCTGTCCAGTTTTTATGGGAAGATATTCCCGTTTCTAACAAAGGCCTGAAAGAGCTCCAAATATCCACTTGCAGATGCTGCAAAAAGACTCTTTCCAAACCGCTCCATGAAAAGGAAGGTTCAACTCTGTGAGTTGAATGCACACATCATAAAGAAGTTTCAAAGAATGCTTCTGTCTAGGTTTTATGTGAAGATATTTCCTTTTCCACCATAGGCCTCAAAGCGCTCCAAATGAACACTTGCAGATTCTACAAAAAGAGTGTTTCAAAACTACACTTTCAAAAGAAGTGTTCAACTCTGTGAGTTGGATTCATACTACACAAAGCAGTTTCACAGAACGCTTCTGTTTAGTTTTTATGGGAAGATATTCCCGTTTCCAACGAAGGCCTGAAAGGGATCCAAATATCCACTTGCAGATGCTGCAATAACAGAGTTTCAAAACTGCTCTATCAAAAGGAAGGCTTCTCTCTCCGAGTTGAATGCACACATCATAAAGCGGTTTACGAGAATGATTCTGCCTTGTTTATAAGTGAAGATATTTCCTTTTCCACAATAGGCCTCAATGCGCTCCAAACAAGCACTTGCAGATTCTACAAAAAGAGTGTTTCAAAACTGCTCTTTCAAAAGAAGTGTTCAACTCTGTGAGTTGGATTCATACTACACAAAGCAGTTTCACAGAACGCTTCTGTTTAGTTTTTATGGGAAGATATTCCCGTTTCCAACGAAGGCCTGAAAGGGCTCCAAATATCCACTTGCAGATGCTGCAAAAAGACTCTTTCCAAACTGCTCCATGAAAAGCAAGGTTCAACTCTGTGAGTTGAATGCACACATCATAAAGAAGTTTCAAAGAATGCTTCTGTCTAGGTTTTATGTGAAGATATTTCCTTTTCCACCATAGGCCTCAAAGTGCTCCAAATGAACACTTGCAGACTCTACAAAAAGGGTGTTTCAAAACTGCTCTTTCAAAAGAAGTGTTCAACTCTGTGAGTTGGATTCATACTACACAAAGCAGTTTCACAGAACGCTTCTGTTTAGTTTTTATGGGAAGATATTCCCGTTTCCAACGAAGGCCTGAAAGGGCTCCAAATATCCACTTGCAGATGCTGCAAAAAGACTCTTTCCAAACTGCTCCATGAAAAGGAAGGTTCAACTCCGTGAGTTGAATGCACACATCATAAATAAGTTTCAAAGAATGCTTCTGTCTAGGTTTTATGTGAAGATATTTCCTTTTCCACCATAGGCCTCAAAGTGCTCCAAATGAACACTTGCAGATTTTACAAAAAGGGTGTTTCAAAACTGCTCTTTCAAAAGAAGTGTTCAACTCTGTGAGTTGGATTCATACTACACAAAGCAGTTTCACAGAACGCTTCTGTTTAGTTTTTATGGGAAGATATTCCCGTTTCCAACGAAGGCCTGAAAGGGCTCCAAATATCCACTTGCAGATGCTGCAAAAAGACTCTTTCCAAACTGCTCCATGAAAAGGAAGGTTCAACACTGTGAGTTGAATGCACACATCATAAAGAAGTTTCAAGGAATGCTTCTGTCTAGGTTTTATGTGAAGATATTTCCTTTTCCACCATAGGCCTCAAAGTGCTCCAAATGAACACTTGCAGATTCTACAAAAAAGTGTTTCAAAACTGCTCTTTCAAAAGAAGTGTTCAACTCTGTGAGTTGGATTCATACTACACAAAGCAGTTTCACAGAACGCTTCTGTTTAGTTTTTATGGGAAGATATTCCCGTTTCCAACGAAGGCCTGAAAGGGCTCCAAATATCCACTTGCAGATGCTGCAAAAACAGAGTTTCAAAACTGCTCTATCAAAAGGAAGGCTTCTCTCTCCGAGTTGATTGCACACATCATAAAGAGGTTTCTGAGAATGCTTCTGCCTGGTTGATATGTGAAGGTATTTCAATTTCCACCATAGGCCTCAAATCGCTCCAAATGAACACTTGCAAATTCTACAAAAAGAGTGTTTCATAACTGCTCTAGCAAACGAAAGGTTCAACTATGTGAGTTAAACACACACATCACAAAGCAGTTTGTGAGAATGCTTCTGTCCAGTTTTTATGGGAAGATATTCCCGTTTCTAACAAAGGCCTGAAAGAGCTCCAAATATCCACTTGCAGATGCTGCAAAAAGACTCTTTCCAAACCGCTCCATGAAAAGGAAGGTTCAACTCTGTGAGTTGAATGCACACATCATAAAGAAGTTTCAAAGAATGCTTCTATCTCGGTTTTATGTGAAGATATTTCCTTTTCCACCATAGGCCTCAAAGCGCTCCAAATGAACACTTGCAGATTCTACAAAAAGACTGTTTCAAAACTGCTCTTTCTAAAGAAGTGTTCAACTCTGTGAGTTGGATTCATACTACACAAAGCAGATTCACAGAACGCTTCTGTTTAGTTTTTATGGGAAGATATTCCCGTTTCCAACGAAGGCCTGAAAGGGCTCCAAATATCCACTTGCAGATGCTGCAAAAAGACTCTTTCCAAACTGCTCCATGAAAAGGAAGGTTCAACTCCGTGAGTTGAATGCACACATCATAAATAAGTTTCAAAGAATGCTTCTGTCTAGGTTTTATGTGAAGATATTTCCTTTTCCACCATAGGCCTCAAAGTGCTCCAAATGAACACTTGCAGATTCTACAAAAAGAGTGTTTCAAAACTGCTCTTTCAAAAGAGGTGTTCAACTCTGTGAGTTGGATTCATACTACACAAAGCAGTTTCACAGAACGCTTCTGTTTAGTTTTTATGGGAAGATATTCCCGTTTCCAACGAAGGCCTGAAACGGCTCCAAATATCCACTTGCAGATGCTGCAAAAACAGAGTTTCAAAACTGCTCTATCAAAAGGAAGGCTTATCTCTCTGAGTTGAATGCACACATCATAAAGAGGTTTCTGAGAATGCTTCTGCCTGGTTGATATGTGAAGATATTTCAATTTCCACCATAGGCCCCAAATCGCTCCAAATGAACAGTTGCAAATTCTACAAAAAGAGTGTTTCATAACTGCTCTAGCAAAGGAAAAGTTCAACTATGTGTGTTAAACACACACATCACAAAGCAGTTTGTGAGAATGCTTCTGTCCAGTTTCTATGGGAAGATATTCCCGTTTCTAACAAAGGCCTGAAAGAGCTCCAAATATCCACTTGCAGATGCTGCAAAAAGACTCTTTCCAAACCGCTCCATGAAAAGGAAGGTTCAACTCTGTGAGTTGAATGCACACTTCATAAAGAAGTTTCAAAGAATGCTTCTGTCTAGGTTTTATGTGAAGATATTTCCTTTTCCACCATAGGCCTCAAAGCGCTCCAAATGAACACTTGCAGATTCTACAAAAAGAGTGTTTCAAAACTACTCTTTCAAAAGAAGTGTTCAACTCTGTGAGTTGGATTCATACTACACAAAGCAGTTTCACACAACGCTTCTGTTTAGTTTTTATGGGAAGATATTCCCGTTTCCAACGAAGGCCTGAAAGGGCTCCAAATATCCACTTGCAGATGCTGCAAAAACAGAGTTTCAAAACTGCTCTATCAAAAGGAAGGCTTCCCTCTCCGAGTTGAATGCACACGTCATAAAGAGGTTTACGAGAATTATTCTGCCTGGTTTATAAGTGAAGATATTTCCTTTTCCACAATAGGCCTCAATGCGCTCCAAACGAACACTTGCAGATTCTACAAAAAGAGTGTTTCAAAACAGCTCTTTCAAAAGAAGTGTTCAACTCTGTGAGTTGGATTCATACTACACAAAGCAGTTTCACAGAACGCTTCTGTTTAGTTTTTATGGGAGGATATTCCCGTTTCCAACGAAGGCCTGAAAGGGCTCCAAATATCCACTTGCAGATGCTGCAAAAAGACTCTTTCCAAACTGCTCCATGAAAAGGAAGGTTCAACCCTGTGAGTTGAAGGCACACATCATAAAGAAGTTTCAAAGAATGCTTCTGTCTAGCTTTTATGTGAAGATATTTCCTTTTCCACCATAGGCCTCAAAGTGCTCCAAATGAACACTTGCAGATTCTACAAAAAGAGGGTTTCAAAACTCCTCTTTCAAAAGAAGTGTTCAACTCTGTGAGTTGGATTCATACTACACAAAGCAGTTTCACAGAACGCTTCTGTTTAGTTTTTATGGGAAGATATTCCCGTTTCCAACGAAGGCCTGAAAGGGCTCCAAATATCCACTTGCAGATGCTGCAAAAAGACTCTTTCCAAACTGCTCCATGAAAAGGAAGGTTCAACTCTGTGAGTTGAATGCACACATCATAAAGAAGTTTCAAAGAATGCTTCTGTCTAGGTTTTATGTGAAGATATTTCCTTTTCCACCATATGCCTCAAAGTGCTCCAAATGAACACTTGCAGATTCTACAAAAAGAGTGTTTCAAAACTGCTCTTTCAAAAGAAGTGTTCAACTCTGTGAGTTGGATTCATACTACACAAAGCAGTTTCACAGAACGCTTCTGTTTTGTTTTTATGGGAAGATATTCCCGTTTCCAACGAAGGCCTGAAAGGGCTCCAAATATCCACTTGCAGATGCTGCAAAAACAGAGGTTCAAAACTGCTCTATCAAAAGGAAGGCTTCTCTCTCTGAGTTGAATGCACACATCATAAAGAGGTTTCTGAGAATGCTTCTGCCTGGTTTATAAGTGAAGATATTTCCTTTTCCACAATAGGCCTCAAAGTGCTCCAAATGAACACTTGCAGATTCTATAAAAAGAGTGTTTCAAAACTGCTCTTTCAAAAGAAGTGTTCAACTCTGTGAGTTGGATTCATACTACACAAAGCAGTTTCACAGAACGCTTCTGTTTAGTTTTTATGGGAAGATATTCCCGTTTCCAACGAAGGCCTGAAAGGCTCCAAATATCCACTTGCAGATGCTGCAAAAAGACTCTTTCCAAACTGCTCCGTGAAAAGGAAGGTTCAACTCTGTGAGGTGAAGGCACACATCATAAAGAAGTTTCAAAGAATGCTTCTGTCTAGGTTTTATGTGAAGATATTTCCTTTTCCACCGTAGGCCTCAAAGCGCTCCAAATGAACACTTGCAGATTCTACAAAAAGAGTGTTTCAAAACTGCTCTTTCTAAAGAAGTGTTCAACTCTGTGAGTTGGATTCATACTACACAAAGCAGTTTCACAGAACGCTTGTTTAGTTTTTATGGGAATATATTCCCGTTTCCAACGAAGGCCTGAAAAGGCTCCAAATATCTACTTGCAGATTCTGCAAAAACAGAGTTTCAAAACTGCACTATCAAAAGGAAGGCTTATCTCTCTGAGTTGAATGCACACATCATAAAGAGGTTTCTGAGAATGCTTCTGCCTGGTTGATATGTGAAGATATTTCAATTTCCACCATAGGCCTCAAATCGCTCCAAATGAACACTTGCAAATTCTACAAAAAGAGTGTTTCATAACTGCTCTAGCAAAGGAAAGTTTCAAATATGTGAGTAAAACACACACATCACAAAGCAGTTTGTGAGAATGCTTCTGTCCAGTTTTTATGGGAAGATATTCCCGTTTCTAACAAAGGCCTGAAAGAGCTCCAAATATCCACTTGCAGATGCTGCAAAAAGACTCTTTCCAAACCGCTCCATGAAAAGGAAGGTTCAACTCTGTGAGTTGAATGCACACATCATAAAGAAGTTTCAAAGAATGCTTCTGTCTAGGTTTTATGTGAAGATATTTCCTTTTCCACCATAGGCCTCAAAGCGCTCCAAACGAACACTTGCAGATTCTACAGAAAGAGTGTTTCAAAACTACACTTTCAAAAGAAGTGTTCAACTCTGTGACTTGGATTCATACTACACAAAGCAGTTTCACAGAACGCTTCTGTTTAGTTTTTATGGGAAGATATTCCCGTTTCCAACGAAGGCCTGAAAGGGCTCCAAATATCCACTTGCAGATGCTGCAAAAAGACTCTTTCCAAACTGCTCCATGAAAAGGAAGGTTCAACTCTGTGAGTTGAAGGCACACATCATAAAGAAGTTTCAAAGAATGCTTCTGTCTAGGTTTTATATGAAGATATTTCCTTTTCCACCATAGGCCTCAAAGTGCTCCAAATGAACACTTGCAGATTCTACAAAAAGAGTGTTTCAAAACTCCTCTTTCAAAAGATGTGTTCAACTCTGTGAGTTGGATTCATACTACACAAAGCAGTTTCACAGAACTCTTCTGTTTAGTTTTTCTGGGAAGATATTTCCGTTTCCAACGAAGGCCTGAAAGGGCTCCAAATATCCACTTGCAGATGCTGCAAAAAGACTCTTTCCAAACTGTTCCATGAAAAGGAAGGCTTAACTCTGTGAGTTGAATGCACACATCATAAAGAAGTTTCAAAGAATGCTTCTGTCTCGGTTTTATGTGAAGATATTTCCTTTTCCACCATAGGCCTCAAAGTGCTCCAAGTGAACACTTGCAGATTCTACAAAAAGAGTGTTTCAAAACTGCTCTTTCAAAAGAAGTGTTCAACTCTGTGAGTTGGATTCATACTACACAAAGCAGTTTCACAGAACGCTTCTGTTTAGTTTTTATGGGAAGAAATTCCGGTTTCCAACGAAGGCCTGAAAGGGCTCCAAATATCCACTTGCAGATGCTGCAAAAAGACTCTTTCCAAACTGCTCCATGAAAAGGAAGGTTCAACTCTGTGAGTTGAATGCACACATCATAAAGAAGTTTCAAAGAATGCTTCTGTCTAGGTTTTATGTGAAGATATTTCCTTTTCCACCATAGGCCTCAAAGCGCTCCAAATGAGCACTTGCAGATTCTACAAAAAGAGTGTTTCAAAACTGCTCTTTCTAAAGAAGTGTTGAACTCTGTGAGTTGGATTCATACTACACAAAGCAGTTTCACAGAACGCTTCTGTTTAGTTTTTATGGGAAGATATTCCCGTTTCCAACGAAGGCCTGAAAGGGCTCCAAATATCCACTTGCAGATTCTGCAAAAACAGAGTTTCAAAACTGCTCTATCAAAAGGAAGGCTTATCTCTCTGAGTTGAATGCACACATCATAAAGAGGTTTCTGAGAATGCTTCTGCCTGGTTGATATGTGAAGATATTTCAATTTCCACCGTAGGCCTCAAATCGCTCCAAATGAACACTTGCAAATTCTACAAAAAGAGTGTTTCATAACTGCTCTAGCAAAGGAAAGGTTCAACTATGTGAGTTAAACACACACATCACAAAGTAGTTTGTGAGAATGCTTCTGTCCAGTTTTTATGGGAAGATATTCCCGTTTCTAACAAAGGCCTGAAAGAGCTCCAAATATCCACTTGCAGATGCTGCAAAAAGACTCTTTCCAAACCGCTCCATGAAAAGGAAGGTTCAACTCTGTGAGTTGAATGCACACATCATAAAGAAGTTTCAAAGAATGCTTCTGTCTAGGTTTTATGTGAAGATATTTCCTTTTCCACCATAGGCCTCAAAGCGCTCCAAATGAACACTTGCAGATTCTGCAAAAAGAGTGTTTCAAAACTACTCTTTCAAAAGAAGTGTTCAACTCTGTGAGTTGGATTCATACTACACGAAGCAGTTTCACAGAACGCTTCTGTTTAGTTTTTATGGGAAGATATTCCCGTTTCCAAAGAAGGCCTGAAAGGGCTCCAAATATCCACTTGCAGATGCTGCAATAACAGAGTTTCAAAACTGCTCTATCAAAAGGAAGGCTTCTCTCTCCGAGTTGAATGCACACATCATAAAGAGGTTTACGAGAATGATTCTGCCTGGTTTATAAGTGAAGATATTTCCTTTTCCACAATAGGCCTCAATGCGCTCCAAACGAACACTTGCAGATTCTACAAAAAGAGTGTTTCAAAACTGCTCTTTCAAAAGAAGTGTTCAACTCTGTGAGTTGGATTCATACTACACAAAGCAGTTTCACAGAACGCTTCTGTTTAGTTTTTATGGGAAGATATTCCCGTTTCCAACGAAGGCCTGAAAGGGCTCCAAATATCCACTTGCAGATGCTGCAAAAACAGAGTTTCAAAACTGCTCTATCAAAAGGAAGGCTTCTCTCTCCGAGTTGAATGCACACATCATAAAGAGGTTTCTGAGAATGCTTCTGCCTGGTTTATAAGTGAAGATATTTCCTTTTCCACAATAGGCCTCAATGTGCTCCAAATGAACACTTGCAGATTCTACAAAAAGAGTGTTTCAAAACTGCTCTTTCAAAAGAAGTGTTCATCTCTGTGAGTTGGATTCTTACTACACAAAGCAGTTTCACAGAACGCTTCTGTTTAGTTTTTATGGGAAGATATCCCCGTTTCCAACGAAGGCCTGAAAGGCTCCAAGTATCCACTTGCAGATGCTGCAAAAAGACTCTCTCCAAACTGCTCCGTGAAAAGGAAGGTTCAACTCTGTGAGGTGAAGGCACACATCATAAAGAAGTTTCAAAGAATGCTTCTGTCTAGGTTTTATGTGAAGATATTTCCTTTTCCACCGTAGGCCTCAAAGCGCTCCAAATGAACTCTTGCAGATTCTACAAAAAGAGTGTTTCAAAACTCCTCTTTCAAAAGAAGTGTTCAACTCTGTGAGTTGGATTCATACTACACAAAGCAGTTTCGCAGAACGCTTCTGTTTAGTTTTTATGGGAAGATATTCCCGTTTCCAACGAAGGCCTGAAAGGGCTCCAAATATCCACTTGCAGATGCTGCAAAAAGACTCTTTCCAAACTGCTCCATGAAAAGGAAGGTTCAACTCTGTGAGTTGAATGCACACATCATAAAGAAGTTTCAAAGAATGCTTCTGTCTAGGTTTTATGTGAAGATATTTCCTTTTCCACCATATGCCTCAAAGTGCTCCAAATGAACACTTGCAGATTCTACAAAAAGAGTGTTTCAAAACTGCTCTTTCAAAAGAAGTGTTCAACTCTGTGAGTTGGATTCATACTACACAAAGCAGTTTCACAGAACGCTTCTGTTTTGTTTTTATGGGAAGATATTCCCGTTTCCAACGAAGGCCTGAAAGGGCTCCAAATATCCACTTGCAGATGCTGCAAAAACAGAGGTTCAAAACTGCTCTATCAAAAGGAAGGCTTCTCTCTCTGAGTTGAATGCACACATCATAAAGAGGTTTCTGAGAATTCTTCTGCCTGGTTTATAAGTGAAGATATTTCCTTTTCCACAATAGGCCTCAAAGTGCTCCAAATGAACACTTGCAGATTCTATAAAAAGAGTGTTTCAAAACTGCTCTTTCAAAAGAAGTGTTCAACTCTGTGAGTTGGATTCATACTACACAAAGCAGTTTCACAGAACGCTTCTGTTTAGTTTTTATGGGAAGATATTCCCGTTTCCAACGAAGGCCTGAAAGGCTCCAAATATCCACTTGCAGATGCTGCAAAAAGACTCTTTCCAAACTGCTCCGTGAAAAGGAAGGTTCAACTCTGTGAGGTGAAGGCACACATCATAAAGAAGTTTCAAAGAATGCTTCTGTCTAGGTTTTATGTGAAGATATTTCCTTTTCCACCGTAGGCCTCAAAGCGCTCCAAATGAACACTTGCAGATTCTACAAAAAGAGTGTTTCAAAACTGCTCTTTCTAAAGAAGTGTTCAACTCTGTGAGTTGGATTCATACTACACAAAGCAGTTTCACAGAACGCTTGTTTAGTTTTTATGGGAATATATTCCCGTTTCCAACGAAGGCCTGAAAAGGCTCCAAATATCTACTTGCAGATTCTGCAAAAACAGAGTTTCAAAACTGCACTATCAAAAGGAAGGCTTATCTCTCTGAGTTGAATGCACACATCATAAAGAGGTTTCTGAGAATGCTTCTGCCTGGTTGATATGTGAAGATATTTCAATTTCCACCATAGGCCTCAAATCGCTCCAAATGAACACTTGCAAATTCTACAAAAAGAGTGTTTCATAACTGCTCTAGCAAAGGAAAGTTTCAAATATGTGAGTAAAACACACACATCACAAAGCAGTTTGTGAGAATGCTTCTGTCCAGTTTTTATGGGAAGATATTCCCGTTTCTAACAAAGGCCTGAAAGAGCTCCAAATATCCACTTGCAGATGCTGCAAAAAGACTCTTTCCAAACCGCTCCATGAAAAGGAAGGTTCAACTCTGTGAGTTGAATGCACACATCATAAAGAAGTTTCAAAGAATGCTTC
Organism: Pongo abelii; assembly: GCF_028885655.2. Lineage (NCBI taxonomy): Eukaryota > Metazoa > Chordata > Mammalia > Primates > Hominidae > Pongo > Pongo abelii. The sequence goes on along the minus strand of NC_072005.2, from coordinate 31,611,342 downwards.
TGTCTAGGTTTTATGTGAAGATATTTCCTTTTCCACCATAGGCCTCAAAGCGCTCCAAACGAACACTTGCAGATTCTACAGAAAGAGTGTTTCAAAACTACACTTTCAAAAGAAGTGTTCAACTCTGTGACTTGGATTCATACTACACAAAGCAGTTTCACAGAACGCTTCTGTTTAGTTTTTATGGGAAGATATTCCCGTTTCCAACGAAGGCCTGAAAGGGCTCCAAATATCCACTTGCAGATGCTGCAAAAAGACTCTTTCCAAACTGCTCCATGAAAAGGAAGGTTCAACTCTGTGAGTTGAAGGCACACATCATAAAGAAGTTTCAAAGAATGCTTCTGTCTAGGTTTTATATGAAGATATTTCCTTTTCCACCATAGGCCTCAAAGTGCTCCAAATGAACACTTGCAGATTCTACAAAAAGAGTGTTTCAAAACTCCTCTTTCAAAAGATGTGTTCAACTCTGTGAGTTGGATTCATACTACACAAAGCAGTTTCACAGAACTCTTCTGTTTAGTTTTTCTGGGAAGATATTTCCGTTTCCAACGAAGGCCTGAAAGGGCTCCAAATATCCACTTGCAGATGCTGCAAAAAGACTCTTTCCAAACTGTTCCATGAAAAGGAAGGCTTAACTCTGTGAGTTGAATGCACACATCATAAAGAAGTTTCAAAGAATGCTTCTGTCTCGGTTTTATGTGAAGATATTTCCTTTTCCACCATAGGCCTCAAAGTGCTCCAAGTGAACACTTGCAGATTCTACAAAAAGAGTGTTTCAAAACTGCTCTTTCAAAAGAAGTGTTCAACTCTGTGAGTTGGATTCATACTACACAAAGCAGTTTCACAGAACGCTTCTGTTTAGTTTTTATGGGAAGAAATTCCGGTTTCCAACGAAGGCCTGAAAGGGCTCCAAATATCCACTTGCAGATGCTGCAAAAAGACTCTTTCCAAACTGCTCCATGAAAAGGAAGGTTCAACTCTGTGAGTTGAATGCACACATCATAAAGAAGTTTCAAAGAATGCTTCTGTCTAGGTTTTATGTGAAGATATTTCCTTTTCCACCATAGGCCTCAAAGCGCTCCAAATGAGCACTTGCAGATTCTACAAAAAGAGTGTTTCAAAACTGCTCTTTCTAAAGAAGTGTTGAACTCTGTGAGTTGGATTCATACTACACAAAGCAGTTTCACAGAACGCTTCTGTTTAGTTTTTATGGGAAGATATTCCCGTTTCCAACGAAGGCCTGAAAGGGCTCCAAATATCCACTTGCAGATTCTGCAAAAACAGAGTTTCAAAACTGCTCTATCAAAAGGAAGGCTTATCTCTCTGAGTTGAATGCACACATCATAAAGAGGTTTCTGAGAATGCTTCTGCCTGGTTGATATGTGAAGATATTTCAATTTCCACCGTAGGCCTCAAATCGCTCCAAATGAACACTTGCAAATTCTACAAAAAGAGTGTTTCATAACTGCTCTAGCAAAGGAAAGGTTCAACTATGTGAGTTAAACACACACATCACAAAGTAGTTTGTGAGAATGCTTCTGTCCAGTTTTTATGGGAAGATATTCCCGTTTCTAACAAAGGCCTGAAAGAGCTCCAAATATCCACTTGCAGATGCTGCAAAAAGACTCTTTCCAAACCGCTCCATGAAAAGGAAGGTTCAACTCTGTGAGTTGAATGCACACATCATAAAGAAGTTTCAAAGAATGCTTCTGTCTAGGTTTTATGTGAAGATATTTCCTTTTCCACCATAGGCCTCAAAGCGCTCCAAATGAACACTTGCAGATTCTGCAAAAAGAGTGTTTCAAAACTACTCTTTCAAAAGAAGTGTTCAACTCTGTGAGTTGGATTCATACTACACGAAGCAGTTTCACAGAACGCTTCTGTTTAGTTTTTATGGGAAGATATTCCCGTTTCCAAAGAAGGCCTGAAAGGGCTCCAAATATCCACTTGCAGATGCTGCAATAACAGAGTTTCAAAACTGCTCTATCAAAAGGAAGGCTTCTCTCTCCGAGTTGAATGCACACATCATAAAGAGGTTTACGAGAATGATTCTGCCTGGTTTATAAGTGAAGATATTTCCTTTTCCACAATAGGCCTCAATGCGCTCCAAACGAACACTTGCAGATTCTACAAAAAGAGTGTTTCAAAACTGCTCTTTCAAAAGAAGTGTTCAACTCTGTGAGTTGGATTCATACTACACAAAGCAGTTTCACAGAACGCTTCTGTTTAGTTTTTATGGGAAGATATTCCCGTTTCCAACGAAGGCCTGAAAGGGCTCCAAATATCCACTTGCAGATGCTGCAAAAACAGAGTTTCAAAACTGCTCTATCAAAAGGAAGGCTTCTCTCTCCGAGTTGAATGCACACATCATAAAGAGGTTTCTGAGAATGCTTCTGCCTGGTTTATAAGTGAAGATATTTCCTTTTCCACAATAGGCCTCAATGTGCTCCAAATGAACACTTGCAGATTCTACAAAAAGAGTGTTTCAAAACTGCTCTTTCAAAAGAAGTGTTCATCTCTGTGAGTTGGATTCTTACTACACAAAGCAGTTTCACAGAACGCTTCTGTTTAGTTTTTATGGGAAGATATCCCCGTTTCCAACGAAGGCCTGAAAGGCTCCAAGTATCCACTTGCAGATGCTGCAAAAAGACTCTCTCCAAACTGCTCCGTGAAAAGGAAGGTTCAACTCTGTGAGGTGAAGGCACACATCATAAAGAAGTTTCAAAGAATGCTTCTGTCTAGGTTTTATGTGAAGATATTTCCTTTTCCACCGTAGGCCTCAAAGCGCTCCAAATGAACTCTTGCAGATTCTACAAAAAGAGTGTTTCAAAACTCCTCTTTCAAAAGAAGTGTTCAACTCTGTGAGTTGGATTCATACTACACAAAGCAGTTTCGCAGAACGCTTCTGTTTAGTTTTTATGGGAAGATATTCCCGTTTCCAACGAAGGCCTGAAAGGGCTCCAAATATCCACTTGCAGATGCTGCAAAAAGACTCTTTCCAAACTGCTCCATGAAAAGGAAGGTTCAACTCTGTGAGTTGAATGCACACATCATAAAGAAGTTTCAAAGAATGCTTCTGTCTAGGTTTTATGTGAAGATATTTCCTTTTCCACCATATGCCTCAAAGTGCTCCAAATGAACACTTGCAGATTCTACAAAAAGAGTGTTTCAAAACTGCTCTTTCAAAAGAAGTGTTCAACTCTGTGAGTTGGATTCATACTACACAAAGCAGTTTCACAGAACGCTTCTGTTTTGTTTTTATGGGAAGATATTCCCGTTTCCAACGAAGGCCTGAAAGGGCTCCAAATATCCACTTGCAGATGCTGCAAAAACAGAGGTTCAAAACTGCTCTATCAAAAGGAAGGCTTCTCTCTCTGAGTTGAATGCACACATCATAAAGAGGTTTCTGAGAATTCTTCTGCCTGGTTTATAAGTGAAGATATTTCCTTTTCCACAATAGGCCTCAAAGTGCTCCAAATGAACACTTGCAGATTCTATAAAAAGAGTGTTTCAAAACTGCTCTTTCAAAAGAAGTGTTCAACTCTGTGAGTTGGATTCATACTACACAAAGCAGTTTCACAGAACGCTTCTGTTTAGTTTTTATGGGAAGATATTCCCGTTTCCAACGAAGGCCTGAAAGGCTCCAAATATCCACTTGCAGATGCTGCAAAAAGACTCTTTCCAAACTGCTCCGTGAAAAGGAAGGTTCAACTCTGTGAGGTGAAGGCACACATCATAAAGAAGTTTCAAAGAATGCTTCTGTCTAGGTTTTATGTGAAGATATTTCCTTTTCCACCGTAGGCCTCAAAGCGCTCCAAATGAACACTTGCAGATTCTACAAAAAGAGTGTTTCAAAACTGCTCTTTCTAAAGAAGTGTTCAACTCTGTGAGTTGGATTCATACTACACAAAGCAGTTTCACAGAACGCTTGTTTAGTTTTTATGGGAATATATTCCCGTTTCCAACGAAGGCCTGAAAAGGCTCCAAATATCTACTTGCAGATTCTGCAAAAACAGAGTTTCAAAACTGCACTATCAAAAGGAAGGCTTATCTCTCTGAGTTGAATGCACACATCATAAAGAGGTTTCTGAGAATGCTTCTGCCTGGTTGATATGTGAAGATATTTCAATTTCCACCATAGGCCTCAAATCGCTCCAAATGAACACTTGCAAATTCTACAAAAAGAGTGTTTCATAACTGCTCTAGCAAAGGAAAGTTTCAAATATGTGAGTAAAACACACACATCACAAAGCAGTTTGTGAGAATGCTTCTGTCCAGTTTTTATGGGAAGATATTCCCGTTTCTAACAAAGGCCTGAAAGAGCTCCAAATATACACTTGCAGATGCTGCAAAAAGACTCTTTCCAAACCGCTCCATGAAAAGGAAGGTTCAACTCTGTGAGTTGAATGCACACATCATAAAGAAGTTTCAAAGAATGCTTCTGTCTAGGTTTTATGTGAAGATATTTCCTTTTCCACCATAGGCCTCAAAGCGCTCCAAACGAACACTTGCAGATTCTACAGAAAGAGTGTTTCAAAACTACACTTTCAAAAGAAGTGTTCAACTCTGTGACTTGGATTCATACTACACAAAGCAGTTTCACAGAACGCTTCTGTTTAGTTTTTATGGGAAGATATTCCCGTTTCCAACGAAGGCCTGAAAGGGCTCCAAATATCCACTTGCAGATGCTGCAAAAAGACTCTTTCCAAACTGCTCCATGAAAAGGAAGGTTCAACTCTGTGAGTTGAAGGCACACATCATAAAGAAGTTTCAAAGAATGCTTCTGTCTAGGTTTTATATGAAGATATTTCCTTTTCCACCATAGGCCTCAAAGTGCTCCAAATGAACACTTGCAGATTCTACAAAAAGAGTGTTTCAAAACTCCTCTTTCAAAAGATGTGTTCAACTCTGTGAGTTGGATTCATACTACACAAAGCAGTTTCACAGAACTCTTCTGTTTAGTTTTTCTGGGAAGATATTTCCGTTTCCAACGAAGGCCTGAAAGGGCTCCAAATATCCACTTGCAGATGCTGCAAAAAGACTCTTTCCAAACTGTTCCATGAGAAGGAAGGCTTAACTCTGTGAGTTGAATGCACACATCATAAAGAAGTTTCAAAGAATGCTTCTGTCTCGGTTTTATGTGAAGATATTTCCTTTTCCACCATAGGCCTCAAAGTGCTCCAAGTGAACACTTGCAGATTCTACAAAAAGAGTGTTTCAAAACTGCTCTTTCAAAAGAAGTGTTCAACTCTGTGAGTTGGATTCATACTACACAAAGCAGTTTCACAGAACGCTTCTGTTTAGTTTTTATGGGAAGAAATTCCGGTTTCCAACGAAGGCCTGAAAGGGCTCCAAATATCCACTTGCAGATGCTGCAAAAAGACTCTTTCCAAACTGCTCCATGAAAAGGAAGGTTCAACTCTGTGAGTTGAATGCACACATCATAAAGAAGTTTCAAAGAATGCTTCTGTCTAGGTTTTATGTGAAGATATTTCCTTTTCCACCATAGGCCTCAAAGCGCTCCAAATGAGCACTTGCAGATTCTACAAAAAGAGTGTTTCAAAACTGCTCTTTCTAAAGAAGTGTTGAACTCTGTGAGTTGGATTCATACTACACAAAGCAGTTTCACAGAACGCTTCTGTTTAGTTTTTATGGGAAGATATTCCCGTTTCCAACGAAGGCCTGAAAGGGCTCCAAATATCCACTTGCAGATTCTGCAAAAACAGAGTTTCAAAACTGCTCTATCAAAAGGAAGGCTTATCTCTCTGAGTTGAATGCACACATCATAAAGAGGTTTCTGAGAATGCTTCTGCCTGGTTGATATGTGAAGATATTTCAATTTCCACCGTAGGCCTCAAATCGCTCCAAATGAACACTTGCAAATTCTACAAAAAGAGTGTTTCATAACTGCTCTAGCAAAGGAAAGGTTCAACTATGTGAGTTAAACACACACATCACAAAGTAGTTTGTGAGAATGCTTCTGTCCAGTTTTTATGGGAAGATATTCCCGTTTCTAACAAAGGCCTGAAAGAGCTCCAAGTATCCACTTGCAGATGCTGCAAAAAGACTCTTTCCAAACCGCTCCATGAAAAGGAAGGTTCAACTCTGTGAGTTGAATGCACACATCATAAAGAAGTTTCAAAGAATGCTTCTGTCTAGGTTTTATGTGAAGATATTTCCTTTTCCACCATAGGCCTCAAAGCGCTCCAAATGAACACTTGCAGATTCTACAAAAAGAGTGTTTCAAAACTACTCTTTCAAAAGAAGTGTTCAACTCTGTGAGTTGGATTCATACTACACGAAGCAGTTTCACAGAACGCTTCTGTTTAGTTTTTATGGGAATATATTCCCGTTTCCAAAGAAGGCCTGAAAGGGCTCCAAATATCCACTTGCAGATGCTGCAATAACAGAGTTTCAAAACTGCTCTATCAAAAGGAAGGCTTCTCTCTCCGAGTTGAATGCACACATCATAAAGAGGTTTACGAGAATGATTCTGCCTGGTTTATAAGTGAAGATATTTCCTTTTCCACAATAGGCCTCAATGCGCTCCAAACGAACACTTGCAGATTCTACAAAAAGAGTGTTTCAAAACTGCTCTTTCAAAAGAAGTGTTCAACTCTGTGAGTTGGATTCATACTACACAAAGCAGTTTCACAGAACGCTTCTGTTTAGTTTTTATGGGAAGATATTCCCGTTTCCAACGAAGGCCTGAAAGGGCTCCAAATATCCACTTGCAGATGCTGCAAAAACAGAGTTTCAAAACTGCTCTATCAAAAGGAAGGCTTCTCTCTCCGAGTTGAATGCACACATCATAAAGAGGTTTCTGAGAATGCTTCTGCCTGGTTTATAAGTGAAGATATTTCCTTTTCCACAATAGGCCTCAATGTGCTCCAAATGAACACTTGCAGATTCTACAAAAAGAGTGTTTCAAAACTGCTCTTTCAAAAGAAGTGTTCATCTCTGTGAGTTGGATTCTTACTACACAAAGCAGTTTCACAGAACGCTTCTGTTTAGTTTTTATGGGAAGATATCCCCGTTTCCAACGAAGGCCTGAAAGGCTCCAAGTATCCACTTGCAGATGCTGCAAAAAGACTCTCTCCAAACTGCTCCGTGAAAAGGAAGGTTCAACTCTGTGAGGTGAAGGCACACATCATAAAGAAGTTTCAAAGAATGCTTCTGTCTAGGTTTTATGTGAAGATATTTCCTTTTCCACCGTAGGCCTCAAAGCGCTCCAAATGAACTCTTGCAGATTCTACAAAAAGAGTGTTTCAAAACTGCTCTTTCTAAAGAAGTGTTCAACTCTGTGAGTTGGATTCATACTACACAAAGCAGTTTCACAGAACGCTTCTGTTTAGTTTTTATGGGAAGATATTCCCGTTTCCAACGAAGGCCAGGAAGGGCTCCAAATATCCACTTGCAGATTCTGCAAAAACAGAGTTTCAAAACTGCTCTATCAAAAGGAATGCTTATCTCTCTGAGTTGAATGCACACATCATAAAGAGGTTTCTGAGAATGCTTCTGCCTGGTTGATATGTGAAGATTTTACAATTTCCACCATAGGCCTCAAATCGCTCCAAATGAACACTTGCAAATTCTACAAAAAGAGTGTATCATAACTGCTCTAGCAAAGGAAAGGTTCAACTACGTGAGTTAAACACACACATCACAAAGCAGTTTGGGAGAATGCTTCTGTAGAGTTTTTATGGGAAGATATTCCCGTTTCTAACAAAGGCCTGAAAGAGCTCCAAATATCCACTTGCAGATGCTGCAAAAAGACTCTTTCCCAACCGCTCCATGAAAAGGAAGGTTCAACTCTGTGAGTTGAATGCACACATCATAAAGAAGTTTCAAAGAATGCTTCTGTCTAGGTTTTATGTGAAGATGTTTCCTTTTCCACCATAGGCCTCAAAGCGCTCCAAATGTACACTTGCAGATTCTACAAAAAGAGTGTTTCAAAACTGCTCTTTCTAAAGAAGTGTTCAACTCTGTGAGTTGGATTCATACTACACAAAGCAGTTTCACAGAACGCTTCTGTTTAGTTTTTATGGGAAGATATTCCCGTTTCCAACGAAGGCCTGAAAGGGCTCCAAATATCCACTTGCAGATGCTGCAAAAAGACTCTTTCCAAACTGCTCCATGAAAAGGAAGGTTCAACTCTGTGAGTTGAATGCACACATCATAAAGAAGTTTCAAAGAATGCTTCTGTCTAGGTTTTATGTGAAGATATTTCCTTTTCCACCATAGGCCTCAAAGTGCTCCAAATGAACACTTGCAGATTCTACAAAAAGAGTGTTTCAAAACTGCTCTTTCAAAGGAAGTGTTCAACTCTGTGAGTTGGATTCATACTACACAAAGCAGTTTCACAGAACGCTTCTGTTTAGTTTTTATGGGAAGAAATTCCCGTTTCCAACGAAGGCCTGAAAAGGCTCCAAATAGCCACTTGCAGATGCTGCAAAAAGACTCTTTCCAAACTGCTCCGTGAAAAGGAAGGTTCAACTCTGTGTGGTGAAGGCACACATCATAAAAAAGTTTCAAAGAATGCTTCTGTCTAGGTTTTATGTGAAGATATTTCCTTTTCCGCCGTAGGCCTCAAAGCGCTCCAAATGAACACTTGCAGATTCTACAAAAAGAGTGTTTCAAAACTGCTCTTTCTAAAGAAGTGTTCAACTCTGTGAGTTGGATTCATACTACACAAAGCAGTTTCAAGGAACGCTTCTGTTTAGTTTTTATGGGAAGATATTCCCGTTTCCAACGAAGGCCTGAAAGGGCTCCAAATATCCACTTGCAGATTCTGCAAAAACAGAGTTTCAAAACTGCTCTATCAAAAGGAAGGCTTATCTCTCTGAGTTGAATGCACACATCATAAAGAGGTTTCTGAGAATGCTTCTGCCTGGTTGATATGTGAAGATATTTCAATTTTCACCATAGGCCTCAAATCGCTCCAAATGAACACTTGCAAATTCTACAAAAAGAGTGTTTCATAACTGCTCTAGCAAAGGAAAGGTTCAACTATGTGAGTTAAACACACACATCACAAAGCAGTTTGTGAGAATGCTTCTGTCCAGTTTTTATGGGAAGATATTCCCGTTTCTAACAAAGGCCTGAAAGAGCTCCAAATATCCACTTGCAGATGCTGCAAAAAGACTCTTTCCAAACCGCTCCATGAAAAGGAAGGTTGAACTCTGTGAGTTGAATGCACACATCATAAAGAAGTTTCAAAGAATGCTTCTGTCTAGGTTTTATGTGAAGATATTTCCTTTTCCACCATAGGCCTCAAAGCGCTCCAAATGAGCACTTGCAGATTCTACAAAAAGAGTGTTTCAAAACTGCTCTTTCTAAAGAAGTGTTGAACTCTGTGAGTTGGATTCATACTACACAAAGCAGTTTCACAGAACGCTTCTGTTTAGTTTTTATGGGAAGATATTCCCGTTTCCAACGAAGGCCTGAAAGGGCTCCAAATATCCACTTGCAGATTCTGCAAAAACAGAGTTTCAAAACTGCTCTATCAAAAGGAAGGCTTATCTCTCTGAGTTGAATGCACACATCATAAAGAGGTTTCTGAGAATGCTTCTGCCTGGTTGATATGTGAAGATATTTCAATTTCCACCATAGGCCTCAAATCGCTCCAAATGAACACTTGCAAATTCTACAAAAAGAGTGTTTCATAACTGCTCTAGCAAAGGAAAGGTTCAACTATGTGAGTTAAACACACACATCACAAAGTAGTTTGTGAGAATGCTTCTGTCCAGTTTTTATGGGAAGATATTCCCGTTTCTAACAAAGGCCTGAAAGAGCTCCAAATATCCACTTGCAGATGCTGCAAAAAGACTCTTTCCAAACCGCTCCATGAAAAGGAAGGTTCAACTCTGTGAGTTGATTGCACACATCATAAAGAAGTTTCAAAGAATGCTTCTGTCTAGGTTTTATGTGAAGATATTTCCTTTTCCACCATAGGCCTCAAAGCGCTCCAAATGAACACTTGCAGATTCTACAAAAAGAGTGTTTCAAAACTACTCTTTCAAAAGAAGTGTTCAACTCTGTGAGTTGGATTCATACTACACAAAGCAGTTTCACAGAACGCTTCTGTTTAATTTTTATGGGAAGATATTCCCGTTTCCAACGAAGACCTGAAAGGGCTCCAAATATCCACTTGCAGATGCTGCAATAACAGAGTTTCAAAACTGCTCTATCAAAAGGAAGGCTTCTCTCTCCGAGTTGAATGCACACATCATAAAGAGGTTTACGAGAATGATTCTGCCTGGTTTATAAGTGAAGATATTTCCTTTTCCACAATAGGACTCAATGCGCTCCAAACGAACACTTGCAGATTCTACAAAAAGAGTGTTTCAAAACTGCTCTTTCAAAAGAAGTGTTCAACTCTGTGAGTTGGATTCATACTACACAAAGCAGTTTCACAGAACGCTTCTGTTTAGTTTTTATGGGAAGATATTCCCGTTTCCAACGAAGGCCTGAAAGGGCTCCAAATATCCACTTGCAGATGCTGCAAAAACAGAGTTTCAAAACTGCTCTATCAAAAGGAAGGCTTCTCTCTCCGAGTTGAATGCACACATCATAAAGAGGTTTCTGAGAATGCTTCTGCCTGGTTTATAAGTGAAGATATTTCCTTTTCCACAATAGGCCTCAATGTGCTCCAAATGAACACTTGCAGATTCTACAAAAAGAGTGTTTCAAAACTGCTCTTTCAAAAGAAGTGTTCATCTCTGTGAGTTGGATTCATACTACACAAAGCAGTTTCACAGAACGCTTCTGTTTAGTTTTTATGGGAAGATATCCCCGTTTCCAACGAAGGCCTGAAAGGCTCCAAATATCCACTTGCAGATGCTGCAAAAAGACTCTCTCCAAACTGCTCCGTGAAAAGGAAGGTTCAACTCTGTGAGGTGAAGGCACACATCATAAAGAAGTTTCAAAGAATGCTTCTGTCTAGGTTTTATGTGAAGATATTTCCTTTTCCACCGTAGGCCTCAAAGCGCTCCAAATGAACACTTGCAGATTCTACAAAAAGAGTGTTTCAAAACTGCTCTTTCTAAAGAAGTGTTCAACTCTGTGAGTTGGATTCATACTACACAAAGCAGTTTCACAGAACGCTTCTGTTTAGTTTTTATGGGAAGATATTCCCGTTTCCAACGAAGGCCTGAAAGGGCTCCAATTATCCACTTGCAGATTCTGCAAAAACAGAGTTTCAAAACTGCTCTATCAAAAGGAAGGCTTATCTCTCTGAGTTGAATGCACACATCATAAAGAGGTTTCTGAGAATGCTTCTGCCTGGTTGATATGTGAAGATTTTACAATTTCCACCATAGGCCTCAAATCGCTCCAAATGAACACTTGCAAATTCTACAAAAAGAGTGTTTCATAACTGCTCTAGCAAAGGAAAGGTTCAACTATGTGAGTTAAACACACACATCACAAAGCAGTTTGTGAGAATGCTTCTGTAGAGTTTTTATGGGAAGATATTCCCGTTTCTAACAAAGGCCTGAAAGAGCTCCAAATATCCACTTGCAGATGCTGCAAAAAGACTCTTTCCCAACCGCTCCATGAAAAGGAAGGTTCAACTCTGTGAGTTGAATGCACACATCATAAAGAAGTTTCAAAGAATGCTTCTGTCTAGGTTTTATGTGAAGATATTTCCTTTTCCACCATAGGCCTCAAAGCGATCCAAATGAGCACTTGCAGATTCTACAAAAAGAGTGTTTCAAAACTGCTCTTTCTAAAGAAGTGTTGAACTCTGTGAGTTGGATTCATACTACACAAAGCAGTTTCACAGAACGCTTCTGTTTAGTTTTTATGGGAAGATATTCCCGTTTCCAACGAAGGCCTGGAAGGGCTCCAAATATCCACTTGCAGATTCTGCAAAAACAGAGTTTCAAAACTGCTCTATCAAAAGGAAGGCTTATCTCTCTGAGTTGAATGCACACATCATAAAGAGGTTTCTGAGAATGCTTCTGCCTGGTTGATATGTGAAGATTTTACAATTTCCACCATAGGCCCCAAATCGCTCCAAATGAACACTTGCAAATTCTACAAAAAGAGTGTTTCATAACTGCTCTAGCAAAGGAAAGGTTCAACTATGTGAGTTAAACACACACATCACAAAGCAGTTTGTGAGAATGCTTCTGTAGAGTTTTTATGGGAAGATATTCCCGTTTCTAACAAAGGCCTGAAAGAGCTCCAAATATCCACTTGCAGATGCTGCAAAAAGACTCTTTCCCAACCGCTCCATGAAAAGGAAGGTTCAACTCTGTGAGTTGAATGCACACATCATAAAGAAGTTTCAAAGAATGCTTCTGTCTAGGTTTTATGTGAAGATGTTTCCTTTTCCACCATAGGCCTCAAAGCGCTCCAAATGAACACTTGCAGATTCTACAAAAAGAGTGTTTCAAAACTGCTCTTTCTAAAGAAGTGTTCAACTCTGTGAGTTGGATTCATACTACATAAAGCAGTTTCACAGAACACTTCTGTTTAGTTTTTATGGGAAGATATTCCCGTTTCCAGCGAAGGCCTGAAAGGGCTCCAAATATCCACTTGCAGATGCTGCAAAAACAGAGTTTCAAAACTGCTCTATCAAAAGGAAGGCTTCTCTCTCCGAGTTGAATGCACACATCATAAGGAGGTTTCTGAGAATGCTTCTGCCTGGTTTATAAGTGAAGATATTTCCTTTTCCACAATAGGCCTCAAAGTGCTCCAAATGAATACTTGCAGATTCTACAAAAAGAGTGTTTCAAAACTGCTCTTTCAAAAGAAGTGTTCAACTCTGTGAGTTGGATTCATACTACACAAAGCAGTTTCACAGAACGCTTCTGTTTAGTTTTTATGGGAAGATATTCCCGTTTCCAACGAAGGCCTGAAAGGGCTCCAAATATCCACTTGCAGATGCTGCAAAAACAGAGTTTCAAAACTGCTCTATCAAAAGGAAGGCTTCTCTCTCCGAGTTGAATGCACACATCATAAAGAGGTTTCTGAGAATGCTTCTGCCTGGTTGATATGTGAAGATTTTACAATTTCCACCATAGGCCTCAAATCGCTCCAAATGAACACTTGCAAATTCTACAAAAAGAGTGTATCATAACTGCTCTAGCAAAGGAAAGGTTCAACTACGTGAGTTAAACACACACATCACAAAGCAGTTTGGGAGAATGCTTCTGTAGAGTTTTTATGGGAAGATATTCCCGTTTCTAACAAAGGCCTGAAAGAGCTCCAAATATCCACTTGCAGATGCTGCAAAAAGACTCTTTCCCAACCGCTCCAGGAAAAGGAAGGTTCAACTCTGTGAGTTGAATGCACACATCATAAAGAAGTTTCAAAGAATGCTTCTGTCTAGGTTTTATGTGAAGATGTTTCCTTTTCCACCATAGGCCTCAAAGCGCTCCAAATGTACACTTGCAGATTCTACAAAAAGAGTGTTTCAAAACTGCTCTTTCTAAAGAAGTGTTCAACTCTGTGAGTTGGATTCATACTACACAAAGCAGTTTCACAGAACGCTTCTGTTTAGTTTTTATGGGAAGATATTCCCGTTTCCAACGAAGGCCTGAAAGGGCTCCAAATATCCACTTGCAGATGCTGCAAAAAGACTCTTTCCAAACTGCTCCATGAAAAGGAAGGTTCAACTCTGTGAGTTGAATGCACACATCATAAAGAAGTTTCAAAGAATGCTTCTGTCTAGGTTTTATGTGAAGATATTTCCTTTTCCACCATAGGCCTCAAAGTGCTCCAAATGAACACTTGCAGATTCTACAAAAAGAGTGTTTCAAAACTGCTCTTTCAAAGGAAGTGTTCAACTCTGTGAGTTGGATTCATACTACACAAAGCAGTTTCACAGAACGCTTCTGTTTAGTTTTTATGGGAAGAAATTCCCGTTTCCAACGAAGGCCTGAAAAGGCTCCAAATAGCCACTTGCAGATGCTGCAAAAAGACTCTTTCCAAACTGCTCCATGAAAAGGAAGGTTCAACTCTGTGAGTTGAATGCACGCATCATAAAGAAGTTTCAAAGAATGCTTCTGTCTAGGTTTTATGTGAAGATATTTCCTTTTCCACAATAGGCCTCAAAGTGCTCCAAATGAACAATTGCAGATTCTACAAAAAGAGTGTTTCAAAACTGCTCTTTCAAAAGAAGTGTTCAACTCTGTGAGTTGGATTCATACTACATAAAGCAGTTTCACAGAACGCTTCTGTTTAGTTTTTATGGGAAGATATTCCCGTTTCCAACGAAGGCCTGAAAGGGCTCCAAATATCCACTTGCAGATGCTGCAAAAACAGAGTTTCAAACTGCTCTATCAAAAGGAAGGCTTCTCTCTCCGAGTTGAATGCACACATCATAAGGAGGTTTCTGAGAATGCTTCTGCCTGGTTTATAAGTGAAGATATTTCCTTTTCCACAATAGGCCTCAATGTGCTCCAAATGAATACTTGCAGATTCTACAAAAAGAGTGTTTCAAAACTGCTCTTTCATAAGAAGTGTTCAACTATGTGAGTTGGATTCATACTACACAAAGCAGTTTCACAGAACGCTTCTGTTTAGTTTTTATGGGAAGATATTCCCGTTTCCAACGAAGGCCTGGAAGGGCTCCAAATATCCACTTGCAGATTCTGCAAAAACAGAGTTTCAAAACTGCTCTATCAAAAGGAAGGCTTATCTCTCTGAGTTGAATGCACACATCATAAAGAGGTTTCTGAGAATGCTTCTGCCTGGTTGATATGTGAAGATTTTACAATTTCCACCATAGGCCTCAAATCGCTCCAAATGAACACTTGCAAATTCTACAAAAAGAGTGTTTCATAACTGCTCTAGCAAAGGAAAGGTTCAACTATGTGAGTTAAACACACACATCACAAAGCAGTTTGTGAGAATGCTACTGTAGAGTTTTTATGGGAAGATATTCCGGTTTCTAACAAAGGCCTGAAAGAGCTCCAAATATCCACTTGCAGATGTTGCAAAAAGACTCTTTCCCAACCGCTCCATGAAAAGGAAGGTTCAACTCTGTGAGTTGAATGCACACATCATAAAGAAGTTTCAAAGAATGCTTCTGTCTAGGTTTTATGTGAAGATATTTCCTTTTCCACCATAGGCCTCAAAGCGCTCCAAATGAACACTTGCAGATGCTACAAAAAGAGTGTTTCAAAACTGGTCTTTCTAAAGAAGTGTTCAACTCTGTGAGTTGGATTCATACTACACAAAGCAGTTTCACAGAACGCTTCTGTTTAGTTTTTATGGGAAGATATTCCCGTTTCCAACGAAGGCCTGAAAGGGCTCCAAATATCCACTTGCAGATGCTGCAAAAAGACTCTTTCCAAACTGCTCCATGAAAAGGAAGGTTCAACTCTGTGAGTTGAATGCACACATCATAAAGAAGTTTCAAAGAATGCTTCTGTCTAGGTTTTATTTGAAGATATTTCCTTTTCCACCATAGGCCTCAAAGTGCTCCAAATGAACACTTGCAGATTCTACAAAAAGAGTGTTTCAAAACTACTCTTTCAAAAGAAGTGTTCAACTCTGTGAGTTGGATTCATACTACACAAAGCAGTTTCACAGAACGCTTCTGTTTAGTTTTTATGGGAAGATATTCCCGTTTCCAACGAAGGCCTGAAAGGGCTCCAAATATCCACTTGCAGATGCTGCAAAAAGACTCTTTCTAAACTGCTCCATGAAAAGGAAGGTTCAACTCTGCGAGTTGAAGGCACACATCATAAAGAAGTTTCAAAGAATGCTTCTGTCTAGGTTTTATGTGAAGATATTTCCTTTTCCACCATAGGCCTCAAAGTGCTCCCAATGAACACTTGCAGATTCTACAAAAAGAGTGTTTCAAAACTCCTCTTTCAAAAGAAGTGTTCAACTCTGTGAGTTGGATTCATACTACACAAAGCAGTTTCACAGAACTCTTCTGTTTAGTTTTTATGGGAAGATATTCCCGTTTCCAACGAAGGCCTGAAAGGGCTCCAAATATCCACTTGCAGATGCTGCAATAACAGAGTTTCAAAACTGCTCTATCAAAAGGAAGGCTTCTCTCTCCGAGTTGAATGCACACATCATAAAGAGGTTTAGGAGAATGATTCTGCCTGGTTTATAAGTGAAGATATTTCCTTTTCCACAATAGGCCTCAATGCGCTCCAAACGAACACTTGCAGATTCTACAAAAAGAGTGTTTCAAAACTGCTCTTTCAAAAGAAGTGTTCAACTCTGTGAGTTGGATTCATACTACACAAAGCAGTTTCACAGAACGCTTCTGTTTAGTTTTTATGGGAAGGTATTCCCGTTTCCAACGAAGGCCTGAAAGGGCTCCAAATATCCACTTGCAGATGCTGCAATAACAGAGTTTCAAAACTGCGCTATCAAAAGGAAGGCTTCTCTCTCCGAGTTGAATGCAGACATCATAAAGGGGTTTCTGAGAATGCTTCTGCCTGGTTCAAGTGAAGATATTTCCTTTCCACCATAGGCCTCAAAGTGCTCCAAATGAACACTTGCAGATTCTACAAAAAGAGTGTTTCAAAACTGCTCTTTCAAAAGAAGTGTTCAACTCTGTGAGTTGGATTCATACTACACAAAGCAGTTTCACAGAACGCTTCTGTGTAGTTTTTATGGTAAGATATTCCCGTTTCCAACGAAGGCCTGAAAGGGCTCCAAATATCCACTTGCAGATGCTGCAAAAAGACTCTTTCCAAACTGCTCCATGAAAAGGAAGGTGCAACTCTGTGAGTTTAATGCACACATCATAAAGAAGTTTCAAAGAATGCTTCTGTCTAGGTTTTATGTGAAGATATTTCCTTTTCCACCATAGGCCTCAAAGTGCTCCAAATGAACACTTGCAGATTCTACAAAAAGAGTGTTTCAAAACTGCTCTTTCAAAAGAAGTGTTCAACTCTGTGAGTTGGATTCATACTACACAAAGCAGTTTCACAGAACTCTTCTGTTTAGTTTTTATGGGAAGATATTCCCGTTTCCAACGAAGGCCTGAAAGGGCTCAAAATATCCACTTGCAGAAGCTGCAAAAAGACTCTTTCCAAACTGCTCCATGAAAAGGAAGGTTCAACTCTGTGAGTTGAAGGCACACATCATAAAGAAGTTTCAAAGAATGCTTCTGTCTAGGTTTTATGTGAAGATATTTCCTTTTCCACCATAGGCCTCAAAGTGCTCCAAATGAACACTTGCAGATTCTACAAAAAGAGTGTTTCAAAACTGCTCTTTCAAAAGAAGTGTTCAACTCTGTGAGTTGGATTCATACTACACAAAGCAGTTTCACAGAACGCTTCTGTTTAGTTTTTATGGGAAGATATTCCCGTTTCCAACGAAGGCCTGAAAGGGCTCCAAATATCCACTTGCAGATGCTGCAAAAAGACTCTTTCCAAACTGCTCCATGAAAAGGAAGGTTGAACTCTGTGAGTTGAATGCACACATCATAAAGAAGTTTCAAAGAATGCTTCTGTCTAGGTTTTATGTGAAGATATTTCCTTTTCCACCATAGGCCTCAAAGTGCTCCAAATGAACACTTGCAGATTCTACAAAAAGAGTGTTTCAAAACTGCTCTTTCAAAAGAAGTGTTCAACTCTGTGAGTTGGATTCATACTCCAAAAGCAGTTTCACAGAACGCTTCTGTTTAATTTTTATGGGAAGATATTCCCGTTTCCAACGAAGGCCTGAAAGGGCTCCAAATATCCACTTGCAGATGCTGCAAAAACAGAGTTTCAAAACTGCTCTATCAAAAGGAAGGCTTCTCTCCCCGAGTTGAATGCACACATCATAAAGAGGTTTCTGAGAATGCTTCTGCCTGGTTTATAAGTGAAGATATTTCCTTTTCCACAATAGGCCTCAATGTGCTCCAAATGAACACTTGCAGATTCTACAAAAAGAGTGTTTCAAAACTGCTCTTTCAAAAGAAGTGTTCAACTCTGTGAGTTGGATTCATACTACAAAAAGCAGTTTCACAGAACGCTTCTGTTTAGTTTTTATGGGAAGATATTCCCGTTTCCAACGAAGGCCTGAAAGGCTCCAAATATCCACTTGCAGATGCTGCAAAAAGACTCTTTCCAAACTGCTCCTTGAAAAGGAAGGTTCAACTCTGTGAGGTGAAGGCACACATCATAAGGAAGTTTCAAAAAATGCTTCTGTCTAGGTTTTATGTGAAGATATTTCCTTTTCCACCGTAGGCCTCAAAGCGCTCCAAATGAACACTTGCAGATTCTACAAAAAGAGTGTTTCAAAACTGCTCTTTCAAAAGAAGTGTTCAACTCTGTGAGTTGGATTCATACTACACAAAGCAGTTTCACAGAACGCTTCTGTTTAGTTTTTATGGGAAGATATTCCCGTTTCCAACGAAGGCCTGAAAGGGCTCCAAATATCCACTTGCAGATTCTGCAAAAACAGAGTTTCAAAACTGCTATATCAAAAGGAAGGCTTATCTCTCTGAGTTGAATGCACACATCATAAAGTGGTTTCTGAGAATGCTTCTGCCTGGTTGATATGTGAAGATATTTCAACTTCCACCATAGGCCTCAAATCGCTCCAAATGAACACTTGCAAATTCTACAAAAAGAGTGTTTCATAACTGCTCTAGCAAAGGAAAGGTTCAACTATGTGAGTTAAACACACACATCACAAAGTAGTTTTTGAGAATGCTTCTGTCCAGTTTTTATGGGAAGATATTCCCGTTTCCAACGAAGGCCTGAAAGGGCTCCAAATATCCACTTGCAGATGCTGCAAAAAGACGCCTTCCAAACTGCTCCATGAAAAGGAAGGTGCAACTCTGTGAGTTTAATGCACACATCATAAAGAAGTTTCAAAGAATGCTTCTGTCTAGGTTTTATGTGAAGATATTTCCTTTTCCACCATAGGCCTCAAAGTGCTCCAAATGAACACTTGCAGATTCTACAAAAAGAGTGTTTCAAAACTGCTCTTTCAAAAGAAGTGTTCAACTCTGTGAGTTGCATTCATACTACACAAAGCAGTTTCACAGAACGCTTCTGTTTAGTTTTTATGGGAAGATATTCCCGTTTCCAACGAAGGCCTGAAAGGGCTCCAAATATCCACTTGCAGATGCTGCAAAAACAGAGTTTCAAAACTGCTCTATCAAAAGGAAGGCTTCTCTCTCCGAGTTGAATGCACACATCATAAAGAGGTTTCTGAGAATGCTTCTGCCTGGTTTATAAGTGAAGATATTTCCTTTTCCACAATAGGCCTCAATGTGCTCCAAATGAACACTTGCAGATTCTACAAAAAGAGTGTTTCAAAACTGCTCTTTCAAAAGAAGTGTTCATCTCTGTGAGTTGGATTCATACTACACAAAGCAGTTTCACAGAACGCTTCTGTTTAGTTTTTATGGGAAGATATCCCCGTTTCCAACGAAGGCCTGAAAGGCTCCAAATATCCACTTGCAGATGCTGCAAAAAGACTCTCTCCAAACTGCTCCGTGAAAAGGAAGGTTCAACTCTGTGAGGTGAAGGCACACATCATAAAGAAGTTTCAAAGAATGCTTCTGTCTAGGTTTTATGTGAAGATATTTCCTTTTCCACCGTAGGCCTCAAAGCGCTCCAAATGAACACTTGCAGATTCTACAAAAAGAGTGTTTCAAAACTGCTCTTTCAAAAGAAGTGTTCAACTCTGTGAGTTGGATTCATACTACACAAAGCAGTTTCACAGAACGCTTCTGTTTAATTTTTATGGGAAGAAATTCCCGTTTCCAACGAAGGCCTGAAAGGGCTCCAAACATCCACTTGCAGATTCTGCAAAAACAGAGTTTCAAAACTGCTCTATCAAAAGGAAGGCTTATCTCTCTGAGTTGAATGCACACATCATAAAGAAGTTTCTGAGAATGCTTCTGCCTGGTTCATATGTGAAGATATTTCCTTTTTCACCATAGGCCTCAAAGCGCTCCAAATGAACACTTGCAAATTCTACAAAAAGAGTGTTTCATAACTGCTCTAGCAAAGGAAAGGTTCAACTATGTGAGTTAAACACACACATCACAAAGCAGTTTGTGAGAATGCTCCTGTCCAGTTTCTGTGTGAAGATATTCCCGTTTCTAACAAAGGCCTGTAAGAGCTCCAAATATCCACTTGCAGATGCTGCAAAAAGACTCTTTCCAAACCTCTCTATGAAAAGGAAGGTTGAACTCTGTGAGTTGAATGCACACATCATAAAGAAGTTTCAAAGAATGCTTCTGTCTAGGTTTCATGTGAAGATATTTCCTTTTCCACCATAGACCTCAAAGCGCTCCAAATGAAAACTTGCAGATTCTACAAAAAGAGTGTTTCAAAACTGCTCTTTCAAAAGAAGTGTTCAACTCTGTGAGTTGGATTCATACTACACAAAGCAGTTTCACAGAACGCTTCTGTTTAATTTTTATGGGAAGAAATTCCCGTTTCCAACGAAGGCCTGAAAGGGTTCCAAATATCCACTTGCAGATGCTGCAAAAAGACTCTTTCCAAACTGCTCCATGAAAAGGAAGGTTCAACTCTGTGTGTTGAATGCACACATCATAAAGAAGTTTCAAAGAATGCTTCTGTCTAGGTTTTATGTGAAGATATTTCCTTTTCCACCATAGGCCTCAAAGTGCTCCAAATGAACACTTGCAGATTCTACAAAAAGAGTGTTTCAAAACTGCTCTTTCAAAAGAAGTGTTCAACTCTGTGAGTTGGATTCATACTACACAAAGCAGTTTCACAGAACGCTTCTGTTTAATTTTTATGGGAAGATATTCCCGTTTCCAACGAAGGCCTGAAAGGGCTCCAAATATGCACTTGCAGATGCTGCAAAAAGACTCTTTCCAAACTGCTCCATGAAAAGGAAGGTTCAACTCTGTGAGTTGAATGCACACATCATAAAGAAGTTTCAAAGAATGCTTCTGTCTAGGTTTTATGTGAAGATATTTCCTTTTCCACCATAGGCCTCAAAGTGCTCCAAATGAACACTTGCAGATTCTACAAAAAGAGTGTTTCAAAACTGCTCTTTCAAAAGAAGTGTTCAACTCTGTGAGTTGGATTCATACTACACAAAGCAGTTTCACAGAACGCTTCTGTTTAGTTTTTATGGGAAGATATTCCCGTTTCCAACGAAGGCCTGAAAGGGCTCCAAATATCCACTTGCAGATGCTGCAAAAACAGAGTTTCAAAACTGCTCTATCAAAAGGAAGGCTTCCCTCTCCGAGTTGAATGCACACATCATAAAGAGGTTTCTGAGAATGCTTCTGCCTGGTTTATAAGTGAAGATATATCCTTTTCCACTATAGGCCTCAATGCGCTCCAAATGAACTCTTGCAGATTCTACAAAAAGAGTGTTTCAAAACTGCTCTTTCAAAAGAAGTGTTCAACTCTGTGAGTTGGATTCACACTACACAAAGCAGTTTCACAGAACGCTTCTGTTTAGTTTTTATGGGAAGATATCCCCGTTTCCAACGAAGGCCTGAAAGGGCTCCAAACATCCACTTGCAGATTCTGCAAAAAAAGAGTATCAAAACTGCTCTATCAAAAGGAAGGCTTATCTCTCTGAGTTAAATGCACACATCATAAAGAGGTTTCTGAGA
Organism: Pongo abelii; assembly: GCF_028885655.2. NCBI lineage: Eukaryota > Metazoa > Chordata > Mammalia > Primates > Hominidae > Pongo > Pongo abelii. Next base: position 31,589,816 of record NC_072005.2, on the reverse strand, counting down.
ATGCTTCTGCCTGGTTCATATGTGAAGATATTTCCTTTTTCACCATAGGCCTCGAAGCGCTCCAAATGAACACTTGCAAATTCTACAAAAAGAGTGTTTCATAACTGCTCTAGCAAAGGAAAGGTTCAACTATGTGAATTAAACACACACATCACAAAGCAGTTTGTGAGAATGCTCCTGTCCAGTTTCTATGGGAAGATATTCCCGTTTCTAACAAAGGCCTGAAAGAGCTCCAAATATCCACTTGCAGATGCTGCAAAAAGACTCTTTCCAAACCTCTCCATGAAAAGGAAGGTTGAACTCTGTGAGTTGAATGCATACATCATAAAGAAGTTTCAAAGAATGCTTCTGTCTAGGTTTTATGTGAAGATATTTCCTTTTCCACCATAGACCTCAAAGCGCTCCAAATGAAAACTTGCAGATTCTACAAAAAGAGTGTTTCAAAACTGCTCTTTCAAAAGAAGTGTTCAACTCTGTGAGTTGGATTCATACTACACAAAGCAGTTTCACAGAACGCTTCTGTTTAGTTTTTATGGGAAGATATTCCCGTTTCCAACGAAGGCCTGAAAGGGCTCCAAATATCCACTTGCAGATGCTGCAATAACAGAGTTTCAAAACTGCTCTATCAAAAGGAAGGCTTCTCTCTCCGAGTTGAATGCAGACATCATAAAGGGGTTTCTGAGAATGCTTCTGCCTGGTTTAAGTGAAGATATTTCCTTTTCCACCATAGGCCTCAAAGTGCTCCAAATGAACACTTGCAGATTCTACAAAAAGAGTGTTTCAAAACTGCTCTTTCAAAAGAAGTGTTCAACTCTGTGAGTTGGATTCATACTACACAAAGCAGTTTCACAGAACGCTTCTGTGTAGTTTTTATGGGAAGATATTCCCGTTTCCAACGAAGGCCTGAAAGGGCTCCAAATATCCACTTGCAGATGCTGCAAAAACCGAGTTTCAAAACTGCTCTATCAAAAGGAAGGCTTCTCTCTCCGAGTTGAATGCAGACATCATAAAGAGGTTTCTGAGAATGCTTCTGCCTGGTTTAAGTGAAGATATTTCCTTTTCCACCATAGTCCTCAAAGCGCTCCAAACGAACACCTGCAGATTCTACAAAAAGAGTGTTTCAAAACTGCTCTTTCAAAACAAGTGTTCAACTCTGTGAGTTGGATTCATACTACACAAAGCAGTTTCACAGAACGCTTCTGTTTAGTTTTTATGGGAAGGTATTCCCGTTTCCAACGAAGGCCTGAAAGGGCTCCAAATATCCACTTGCAGATGCTGCGAAAAGACTCTTTCCAAACTGCTCCATGAAAAGGAAGGTTCAACTCTGTGAGTTGAAGGAACACATCACAAAGAAGTTTTAAAGAATGCTTCTGTCTAGGTTTCATGTGAAGATATTTCCTTTTCCACCATAGGCCTCAAATCGCTCCAAATGAACACTTGCAAATTCTACAAAAAGAGTGTTTCATAACTGCTCTAGCAAAGGAAAGGTTCAACTATGTGAGTTAAACACACACATCACAAAGTAGTTTTTGAGAATGCTTCTGTCCAGTTTTTATGGGAAGATATTCCCGTTTCTAACAAAGGCCTGAAAGAGCTCCAAATATGCACTTGCAGATGCTGCAAAAAGACTCTTTCCAAACCGCTCCATGAAAAGGAAGGTTCAACTCTGTGAGTTGAATGCACACATCATAAAGAAGTTTCAAAGAATGCTTCTGTCTAGGTTTTATGTGAAGATATTTCCTTTTCCAGCATAGGCCTCAAAGCGCTCCAAATGAACACTTGCAGATTCTACAAAAAGAGTGTTTCAAAACTACTCTTTCAAAAGAAGTGTTCAACTCTGTGAGTTGGATTCATACTACACAAAGCAGTTTCACAGAACGCTTCTGTTTAGTTTTTATGGGAAGATATTCCGGTTTCCAACGAAGGCCTGAAAGGGCTCCAAATAATCACTTGCAGATGCTGCAAAAACAGAGTTTCAAAACTGCTCTATCAAAAGGAAGGCTTCTCTCTCCGAGTTGAATGCACACATCATAAAGGGGTTTCTGAGAATGCTTCTGCCTGGTTTATAAGTGATGATATTTCCTTTTCCACAATAGGCCTCAAAGCGCTCCAAATGAACACTTGCAGATTCTACAAAAAGAGTGTTTCAAAACTGCTCTTTCTAAAGAAGTGTTCAACTCTGTGAGTTGGATTCATACTACACAAAGCAGTTTCACAGAACGCTTCTGTTTAGTTTTTATGGGAAGATATTCCCGTTTCCAACGAAGGACTGAAAGGGCTCCAAATATCCACTTGCAGATTCTGCAAAAACAGAGTTTCAAAACTGCTCTATCAAAAGGAAGGCTTATCTCTCTGAGTTGAATGCACACATCATAAAGAGATTTCTGAGAATGCTTCTGCGTGGTTCTTATGTGAAGATATTTCCTTTTTCACCATAGGCCTCAAAGCGCTCCAAATGAACACTTGCAAATTCTACAAAAAGAGTGTTTCATAACTGCTCTAGCAAAGGAAAGGTTCAACTATGTGAGTTAAACACACACATCACAAAGCAGTTTGTGAGAATGCTCCTGTCCAGTTTCTATGGGAAGATATTCCCGTTTCTAACAAAGGCCTGAAAGAGCTCCAAATATCCACTTGCAGATGCTGCAAAAAGACTCTTTCCAAACCTCTCCATGAAAAGGAAGGTTGAACTCTGTGAGTTGAATGCACACATCATAAAGAAGTTTCAAAGAATGCTTCTGTCTAGGTTTTATGTGAAGATATTTCCTTTTCCACCATAGACCTCAAAGCGCTCCAAATGAAAACTTGCAGATTCTACAAAAAGAGTGTTTCAAAACTGCTCTTTCAAAAGAAGTGTTCAACTCTGTGAGTTGGATTCATACTACATAAAGCACTTTCACAGAACGCTTCTGTTTAGTTTTTATGGGAAGATATTCCCGTTTCCAACGAAGGCCTGAAAGGGCTCCAAATATCCACTTGCAGATGCTGCAAAAACAGAGTTTCAAAACTGCTCTATCAAAAGGAAGGCTTCTCTCTCCGAGTTGAATGCAGACATCATAAAGAGGTTTCTGAGAATGCTTCTGCCTGGTTTAAGAGAAGATATTTCCTTTTCCACCATAGGCCTCAAAGCGCTCCAAACGAACACTTGCAGATTCTACAAAAAGAGTGTTTCAAAACTCCTCTTTCAAAAGAAGTGTTCAACTCTGTGAGTTGGATTCATACTACACAAAGCAGTTTCACAGAACTCTTCTGTTATTTTTTATGGGAAGATATTCCCGTTTCCAACGAAGGCCTGAAAGGGCTCCAAATATCCACTTGCAGATGCTGCAATAACAGTGTTTCAAAACTGCTCTATCAAAAGGAAGGCTTCTCTCTCCGAGTTGAATGCACACATCATAAAGAGGTTTACGAGAATGATTCTGCCTGGTTTATAAGTGAAGATATTTCCTTTTCCACAATAGGCCTCAATGCGCTCCAAACGAACACTTGCAGATTCTACAAAAAGAGTGTTTCAAAACTGCTCTTTCAAAAGAAGTGTTCAACTCTGTGAGTTGGATTCATACTACACAAAGCAGTTTCACAGAACGCTTCTGTTTAGTTTTTATGGGAAGGTATTCCCGTTTCCAACGAAGGCCTGAAAGGTCTCCAAATATCCACTTGCAGATGCTGCAATAACAGAGTTTCAAAACTGCTCTATCAAAAGGAAGGCTTCTCTCTCCGAGTTGAATGCAGACATCATAAAGGGGTTTCTGAGAATGCTTCTGCCTGGTTTAAGTGAAGATATTTCCCTTTCCACCATAGGACTCAAAGTGCTCCAAATGAACACTTGCAGATTCTACAAAAAGAGTGTTTCAAAACTGCTCTTTCAAAAGAAGTGTTCAACTCTGTGAGTTGGATTCATACTACACAAAGCAGTTTCACAGAACGCTTCTGTGTAGTTTTTTGGGAAGATATTCCCGTTTCCAACGAAGGCCTGAAAGGGCTCCAAATATCCACTTGCAGATGCTGCAAAAAGACTCTTTCCAAACTGCTCCATGAAAAGGAAGGTGCAACTCTGTGAGTTTAATGCACACATCATAAAGAAGTTTCAAAGAATGCTTCTGTCTAGGTTTTATGTGAAGATATTTCCTTTTCCACCATAGGCCTCAAAGTGCTCCAAATGAACACTTGCAGATTCTACAAAAAGAGTGTTTCAAAACTGCTCTTTCAAAAGAAGTGTTCAACTCTATGAGTTGGATTCATACTACACAAAGCAGTTTCACAGAACGCTTCTGTTTAGTTTTTATGGGAAGATATTCCCGTTTCCAACGAAGGCCTGAAAGGGCTCCAAATATCCACTTGCAGATGATGCAAAAAGACTCTTTCCAAACTGCTCCATGAAAAGGAAGGTTCAACTCTGCGAGTTGAAGGCACACATCATAAAGAAGTTTCAAAGAATGCTTCTGTCTAGGTTTTAAGTGAAGATATTTCCTTTTCCACCATAGGCCTCAAAGTGCTCCAAATGAACACTTGCAGATTCTACAAAAAGAGTGTTTCAAAACTCCTCTTTCAAAAGAAGTGTTCAACTCTGTGAGTTGGATTCATACTACACAAAGCAGTTTCACAGAACTCTTCTGTTTAGTTTTTATGGGAAGATATTCCCGTTTCCAACGAAGGCCTGAAATGGCTCCAAATATCCACTTGCAGATGCTGCAAAAAGACTCTTTCCAAACTGTTCCATGAAAAGGAAGGTTCAACTCTGTGTGTTGAATGCACACATCATAAAGAAGTTTCAAAGAATGCTTCTGTCTAGGTTTTATGTGAAGATATTTCCTTTTCCACCATAGGCCTCAAAGTGCTCCAAATGAACACTTGCAGATTCTACAAAAAGAGTGTTTCAAAACTGCTCTTTCAAAAGAAGTGTTCAACTCTGTGAGTTGGGTTCATACTACACCAAGCAGTTTCACAGAACGCTTCTGTTTAGTTTTTATGGGAAGATATTCCCGTTTCCAACGAAGGCCTGAAAGGGCTCCAAATATCCACTTGCAGATGCTGCAAAAACAGAGTTTCAAAACTGCTCTATCAAAAGGAAGGCTTCTCTCTCCGAGTTGAATGCACACATCATAAAGAGGTTTCTGAGAATGCTTCTGCCTGGTTTATAAGTGAAGATATTTCCTTTTCCACAATAGGCCTCAATGTGCTCCAGATGAACACTTGCAGATTCTACAAAAAGAGTGTTTCAAAACTGCTCTTTCAAAAGAAGTGTTCATCTCTGTGAGTTGGATTCATACTACACAAAGCAGTTTCACAGAACGCTTCTGTTTAGTTTTTATGGGAAGATATCCCCGTTTCCAACGAAGGCCTGAAAGGCTCCAAATATCCACTTGCAGATGCTGCAAAAAGACTCTCTCCAAACTGCTCCGTGAAAAGGAAGGTTCAACTCTGTGAGGTGAAGGCACACATCGTAAAGAAGTTTCAAAGAATGCTTCTGTCTAGGTTTTATGTGAAGATATTTCCTTTTCCACCGTAGGCCTCAAAGCGCTCCAAATGAACACTTGCAGATTCTACAAAAAGAGTGTTTCAAAACTGCTCTTTCTAAAGAAGTGTTCAACTCTGTGAGTTGGATTCATACTACACAAAGCAGTTTCACAGAACGCTTCTGTTTAGTTTTTATGGGAATATATTCCCGTTTCCAACGAAGGCCTGGAAGGGCTCCAAATATCCACTTGCAGATTCTGCAAAAACAGAGTTTCAAAACTGCTCTATCAAAAGGAAGGCTTATCTCTCTGAGTTGAATGCACACATCATAAAGAGGTTTCTGAGAATGCTTCTGCCTGGTTGATATGTGAAGATTTTACAATTTCCACCATAGGCCTCAAATCGCTCCAAATGAACACTTGCAAATTCTACAAAAAGAGTGTTTCATAACTGCTCTAGCAAAGGAAAGGTTCAACTATGTGAGTTAAACACACACATCACAAAGCAGTTTGTGAGAATGCTACTGTAGAGTTTTTATGGGAAGATATTCCGGTTTCTAACAAAGGCCTGAAAGAGCTCCAAATATCCACTTGCAGATGTTGCAAAAAGACTCTTTCCCAACCGCTCCATGAAAAGGAAGGTTCAACTCTGTGAGTTGAATGCACACATCATAAAGAAGTTTCAAAGAATGCTTCTGTCTAGGTTTTATGTGAAGATATTTCCTTTTCCACCATAGGCCTCAAAGCGCTCCAAATGAACACTTGCAGATGCTACAAAAAGAGTGTTTCAAAACTGGTCTTTCTAAAGAAGTGTTCAACTCTGTGAGTTGGATTCATACTACACAAAGCAGTTTCACAGAACGCTTCTGTTTAGTTTTTATGGGAAGATATTCCCGTTTCCAACGAAGGCCTGAAAGGGCTCCAAATATCCACTTGCAGATGCTGCAAAAAGACTCTTTCCAAACTGCTCCATGAAAAGGAAGGTTCAACTCTGTGAGTTGAATGCACACATCATAAAGAAGTTTCAAAGAATGCTTCTGTCTAGGTTTTATTTGAAGATATTTCCTTTTCCACCATAGGCCTCAAAGTGCTCCAAATGAACACTTGCAGATTCTACAAAAAGAGTGTTTCAAAACTACTCTTTCAAAAGAAGTGTTCAACTCTGTGAGTTGGATTCATACTACACAAAGCAGTTTCACAGAACGCTTCTGTTTAGTTTTTATGGGAAGATATTCCCGTTTCCAACGAAGGCCTGAAAGGGCTCCAAATATCCACTTGCAGATGCTGCAAAAAGACTCTTTCTAAACTGCTCCATGAAAAGGAAGGTTCAACTCTGCGAGTTGAAGGCACACATCATAAAGAAGTTTCAAAGAATGCTTCTGTCTAGGTTTTATGTGAAGATATTTCCTTTTCCACCATAGGCCTCAAAGTGCTCCCAATGAACACTTGCAGATTCTACAAAAAGAGTGTTTCAAAACTCCTCTTTCAAAAGAAGTGTTCAACTCTGTGAGTTGGATTCATACTACACAAAGCAGTTTCACAGAACTCTTCTGTTTAGTTTTTATGGGAAGATATTCCCGTTTCCAACGAAGGCCTGAAAGGGCTCCAAATATCCACTTGCAGATGCTGCAATAACAGAGTTTCAAAACTGCTCTATCAAAAGGAAGGCTTCTCTCTCCGAGTTGAATGCACACATCATAAAGAGGTTTAGGAGAATGATTCTGCCTGGTTTATAAGTGAAGATATTTCCTTTTCCACAATAGGCCTCAATGCGCTCCAAACGAACACTTGCAGATTCTACAAAAAGAGTGTTTCAAAACTGCTCTTTCAAAAGAAGTGTTCAACTCTGTGAGTTGGATTCATACTACACAAAGCAGTTTCACAGAACGCTTCTGTTTAGTTTTTATGGGAAGGTATTCCCGTTTCCAACGAAGGCCTGAAAGGGCTCCAAATATCCACTTGCAGATGCTGCAATAACAGAGTTTCAAAACTGCGCTATCAAAAGGAAGGCTTCTCTCTCCGAGTTGAATGCAGACATCATAAAGGGGTTTCTGAGAATGCTTCTGCCTGGTTCAAGTGAAGATATTTCCTTTCCACCATAGGCCTCAAAGTGCTCCAAATGAACACTTGCAGATTCTACAAAAAGAGTGTTTCAAAACTGCTCTTTCAAAAGAAGTGTTCAACTCTGTGAGTTGGATTCATACTACACAAAGCAGTTTCACAGAACGCTTCTGTGTAGTTTTTATGGTAAGATATTCCCGTTTCCAACGAAGGCCTGAAAGGGCTCCAAATATCCACTTGCAGATGCTGCAAAAAGACTCTTTCCAAACTGCTCCATGAAAAGGAAGGTGCAACTCTGTGAGTTTAATGCACACATCATAAAGAAGTTTCAAAGAATGCTTCTGTCTAGGTTTTATGTGAAGATATTTCCTTTTCCACCATAGGCCTCAAAGTGCTCCAAATGAACACTTGCAGATTCTACAAAAAGAGTGTTTCAAAACTGCTCTTTCAAAAGAAGTGTTCAACTCTGTGAGTTGGATTCATACTACACAAAGCAGTTTCACAGAACTCTTCTGTTTAGTTTTTATGGGAAGATATTCCCGTTTCCAACGAAGGCCTGAAAGGGCTCAAAATATCCACTTGCAGAAGCTGCAAAAAGACTCTTTCCAAACTGCTCCATGAAAAGGAAGGTTCAACTCTGTGAGTTGAAGGCACACATCATAAAGAAGTTTCAAAGAATGCTTCTGTCTAGGTTTTATGTGAAGATATTTCCTTTTCCACCATAGGCCTCAAAGTGCTCCAAATGAACACTTGCAGATTCTACAAAAAGAGTGTTTCAAAACTGCTCTTTCAAAAGAAGTGTTCAACTCTGTGAGTTGGATTCATACTACACAAAGCAGTTTCACAGAACGCTTCTGTTTAGTTTTTATGGGAAGATATTCCCGTTTCCAACGAAGGCCTGAAAGGGCTCCAAATATCCACTTGCAGATGCTGCAAAAAGACTCTTTCCAAACTGCTCCATGAAAAGGAAGGTTGAACTCTGTGAGTTGAATGCACACATCATAAAGAAGTTTCAAAGAATGCTTCTGTCTAGGTTTTATGTGAAGATATTTCCTTTTCCACCATAGGCCTCAAAGTGCTCCAAATGAACACTTGCAGATTCTACAAAAAGAGTGTTTCAAAACTGCTCTTTCAAAAGAAGTGTTCAACTCTGTGAGTTGGATTCATACTCCAAAAGCAGTTTCACAGAACGCTTCTGTTTAATTTTTATGGGAAGATATTCCCGTTTCCAACGAAGGCCTGAAAGGGCTCCAAATATCCACTTGCAGATGCTGCAAAAACAGAGTTTCAAAACTGCTCTATCAAAAGGAAGGCTTCTCTCCCCGAGTTGAATGCACACATCATAAAGAGGTTTCTGAGAATGCTTCTGCCTGGTTTATAAGTGAAGATATTTCCTTTTCCACAATAGGCCTCAATGTGCTCCAAATGAACACTTGCAGATTCTACAAAAAGAGTGTTTCAAAACTGCTCTTTCAAAAGAAGTGTTCAACTCTGTGAGTTGGATTCATACTACAAAAAGCAGTTTCACAGAACGCTTCTGTTTAGTTTTTATGGGAAGATATTCCCGTTTCCAACGAAGGCCTGAAAGGCTCCAAATATCCACTTGCAGATGCTGCAAAAAGACTCTTTCCAAACTGCTCCTTGAAAAGGAAGGTTCAACTCTGTGAGGTGAAGGCACACATCATAAGGAAGTTTCAAAAAATGCTTCTGTCTAGGTTTTATGTGAAGATATTTCCTTTTCCACCGTAGGCCTCAAAGCGCTCCAAATGAACACTTGCAGATTCTACAAAAAGAGTGTTTCAAAACTGCTCTTTCAAAAGAAGTGTTCAACTCTGTGAGTTGGATTCATACTACACAAAGCAGTTTCACAGAACGCTTCTGTTTAGTTTTTATGGGAAGATATTCCCGTTTCCAACGAAGGCCTGAAAGGGCTCCAAATATCCACTTGCAGATTCTGCAAAAACAGAGTTTCAAAACTGCTATATCAAAAGGAAGGCTTATCTCTCTGAGTTGAATGCACACATCATAAAGTGGTTTCTGAGAATGCTTCTGCCTGGTTGATATGTGAAGATATTTCAACTTCCACCATAGGCCTCAAATCGCTCCAAATGAACACTTGCAAATTCTACAAAAAGAGTGTTTCATAACTGCTCTAGCAAAGGAAAGGTTCAACTATGTGAGTTAAACACACACATCACAAAGTAGTTTTTGAGAATGCTTCTGTCCAGTTTTTATGGGAAGATATTCCCGTTTCCAACGAAGGCCTGAAAGGGCTCCAAATATCCACTTGCAGATGCTGCAAAAAGACGCCTTCCAAACTGCTCCATGAAAAGGAAGGTGCAACTCTGTGAGTTTAATGCACACATCATAAAGAAGTTTCAAAGAATGCTTCTGTCTAGGTTTTATGTGAAGATATTTCCTTTTCCACCATAGGCCTCAAAGTGCTCCAAATGAACACTTGCAGATTCTACAAAAAGAGTGTTTCAAAACTGCTCTTTCAAAAGAAGTGTTCAACTCTGTGAGTTGCATTCATACTACACAAAGCAGTTTCACAGAACGCTTCTGTTTAGTTTTTATGGGAAGATATTCCCGTTTCCAACGAAGGCCTGAAAGGGCTCCAAATATCCACTTGCAGATGCTGCAAAAACAGAGTTTCAAAACTGCTCTATCAAAAGGAAGGCTTCTCTCTCCGAGTTGAATGCACACATCATAAAGAGGTTTCTGAGAATGCTTCTGCCTGGTTTATAAGTGAAGATATTTCCTTTTCCACAATAGGCCTCAATGTGCTCCAAATGAACACTTGCAGATTCTACAAAAAGAGTGTTTCAAAACTGCTCTTTCAAAAGAAGTGTTCATCTCTGTGAGTTGGATTCATACTACACAAAGCAGTTTCACAGAACGCTTCTGTTTAGTTTTTATGGGAAGATATCCCCGTTTCCAACGAAGGCCTGAAAGGCTCCAAATATCCACTTGCAGATGCTGCAAAAAGACTCTCTCCAAACTGCTCCGTGAAAAGGAAGGTTCAACTCTGTGAGGTGAAGGCACACATCATAAAGAAGTTTCAAAGAATGCTTCTGTCTAGGTTTTATGTGAAGATATTTCCTTTTCCACCGTAGGCCTCAAAGCGCTCCAAATGAACACTTGCAGATTCTACAAAAAGAGTGTTTCAAAACTGCTCTTTCTAAAGAAGTGTTCAACTCTGTGAGTTGGATTCATACTACACAAAGCAGTTTCACAGAACGCTTCTGTTTAGTTTTTATGGGAAGATATTCCCGTTTCCAACGAAGGCCTGGAAGGGCTCCAAATATCCACTTGCAGATTCTGCAAAAACAGAGTTTCAAAACTGCTCTATCAAAAGGAAGGCTTATCTCTCTGAGTTGAATGCACACATCATAAAGAGGTTTCTGAGAATGCTTCTGCCTGGTTGATATGTGACGATTTTACAATTTCCACCATAGGCCTCAAATCGCTCCAAATGAACACTTGCAAATTCTACAAAAAGAGTGTTTCATAACTGCTCTAGCAAAGGAAAGGTTCGACTATGTGAGTTAAACACACACATCACAAAGCAGTTTGTGAGAATGCTTCTGTAGAGTTTTTATGGGAAGATATTCCCGTTTCTAACAAAGGCCTGAAAGAGCTCCAAATATCCACTTGCAGATGTTGCAAAAAGACTCTTTCCCAACCGCTCCATGAAAAGGAAGGTTCAACTCTGTGAGTTGAATGCACACATCATAAAGAAGTTTCAAAGAATGCTTCTGTCTAGGTTTTATGTGAAGATATTTCCTTTTCCACCATAGGCCTCAAAGCGCTCCAAATGAACACTTGCAGATTCTACAAAAAGAGTGTTTCAAAACTGGTCTTTCTAAGGAAGTGTTCAACTCTGTGAGTTGGATTCATACTACACAAAGCAGTTTCACAGAACGCTTCTGTTTAGTTTTTATGGGAAGATATTCCCGTTTCCAACGAAGGCCTGAAAGGGCTCCAAATATCCACTTGCAGATGCTGCAAAAAGACTCTTTCCAAACTGCTCCATGAAAAGGAAGGTTCAACTCTGTGAGTTGAATGCACACATCATAAAGAAGTTTCAAAGAATGCTTCTGTCTAGGTTTTATGTGAAGATATTTCCTTTTCCACCATAGGCCTCAAAGTGCTCCAAACGAACACTTGCAGATTCTACAAAAAGAGTGTTTCAAAACTGCTCTTTCAAAAGAAGTGTTCAACTCTGTGAGTTGGATTCATACTACACAAAGCAGTTTCACAGAACGCTTCTCTTTAGTTTTTATGGGAAGGTATTCCCGTTTCCAACGAAGGCCTGAAAGGGCTCCAAATATCCACTTGCAGATGCTGCAATAACAGAGTTTCAAAACTGCTCTATCAAAAGGAAGGCTTCTCTCTCCGAGTTGAACGCAGACATCATAAAGGGGTTTCTGAGAATGCTTCTGCCTGGTTTAAGTGAAGATATTTCCTTTTCCACCATAGGCCTCAAAGTGCTCCAAATGAACACTTGCAGATTCTACAAAAAGAGTGTTTCAAAACTGCTCTTTCAAAAGAAGTGTTCAACTCTGTGAGTTGGATTCATACTACACAAAGCAGTTTCACAGAACGCTTCTGTGTAGTTTTTATGGGAAGATATTCCCGTTTCCAACGAAGGCCTGAAAGGGCTCCAAATATCCACTTGCAGATGCTGCAAAAAGACTCTTTCCAAACTGCTCCATGAAAAGGAAGGTGCAACTCTGTGAGTTTAATGCACACATCATAAAGAAGTTTCAAAGAATGCTTCTGTCTAGGTTTTATGTGAAGATATTTCCTTTTCCACCGTAGGCCTCAAAGCGCTCCAAATGAACACTTGCAGTTTCTACAAAAAGAGTGTTTCAAAACTGCTCTTTCTAAAGAAGTGTTCAACTCTGTGAGTTGGATTCATACTACACAAAGCAGTTTCACAGAACGCTTCTGTTTAGTTTTTATGGGAAGATATTCCCGTTTCCAAAGAAGGCCTGAAAGGGCTCCAAATATTCACTTGCAGATTCTGCAAAAACAGAGTTTCAAAACTGCTATATCAAAAGGAAGGCTTATCTCTCTGAGTTGAATGCACACATCATAAAGAGGTTTCTGAGAATGCTTCTGCCTGGTTGATATGTGAAGATATTTCCTTTTTCACCATAGGCCTCAAAGCGCTCCAAATGAACACTTGCAAATTCTACAAAAAGAGTGTTTCATAACTGCTCTAGCAAAGGAAAGGTTCAACTATGTGAGTTAAACACACACATCACAAAGCAGTTTGTGAGAATGCTCCTGTCCAGTTTCTATGGGAAGAAATTCCCGTTTCTAACAAAGGCCTGAAAGAGCTCCAAATATCCACTTGCAGATGCTGCAAAAAGACTCTTTCCAAACCTCTCCATGAAAAGGAAGGTTGAACTCTGTGAGTTGAATGCACACATCATAAAGAAGTTTCAAAGAATGCTTCTGTCTAGGTTTTATGTGAAGATATTTCCTTTTCCACCATAGACCTCAAAGCGCTCCAAATGAAAACTTGCAGATTCTACAAAAAGAGTGTTTCAAAACTGCTCTTTCAAAAGAAGTGTTCAACTCTGTGAGTTGGATTCATACTACACAAAGCACTTTCACAGAACGCTTCTGTTTAGTTTTTATGGGAAGATATTCCCGTTTCCAACGAAGGCCTGAAAGGGCTCCAAATATCCACTTGCAGATGCTGCAAAAACAGAGTTTCAAAACTGCTCTATCAAAAGGAAGGCTTCTCTCTCCGAGTTGAATGCAGACATCATAAAGAGGTTTCTGAGAATGCTTCTGCCTGGTTTAAGTGAAGATATTTCCTTTTCCACCATAGGCCTCAAAGCGCTCCAAACGAACACTTGCAGATTCTACAAAAAGAGTGTTTCAAAACTGCTCTTTCAAAACAAGTGTTCAACTCTGTCAGTTGGATTCATACTACACAAAGCAGTTTCACAGAACGCTTCTGTTTAGTTTTTATGGGAAGGTATTCCCGTTTCCAACGAAGGCCTGAAAGGGCTCCAAATATCCACTTGCAGATGCTGCAAAAAGACTCTTTCCAAACTGTTCCATGAAAAGGAAGGTTCAACTCTGTGAGTTGAATGCACACATCATAAAGAAGTTTCAAAGAATGCTTCTGTCTAGGTTTTATGTGAAGATATTTCCTTTTCCACCATAGGCCTCAAAGTGCTCCAAATGAACACTTGCAGATTCTACAAAAAGAGTGTTTCAAAACTGCTCTTTCTAAAGAAGTGTTCAACTCTGTGAGTTGGATTCATACTACACAAAGCAGTTTCAAGGAACGCTTCTGTTTAGTTTTTATGGGAAGATATTTCCGTTTCCAACGAAGGCCTGAAAGGGCTCCAAATATCCACTTGCAGATTCTGCAAAAACAGAGTTTCAAAACTGCTCTATCAAAAGGAAGGCTTATCTCTCTGAGTTGAATGCACACATCATAAAGAGGTTTCTGAGAATGCTTCTGCCTGGTTGATATGTGAAGATATTTCAATTTCCACCATAGGCCTCAAATCGCTCCAAATGAACACTTGCAAATTCTACAAAAAGAGTGTTTCATAACTGCTCTAGCAAAGGAAAGGTTCAACTATGTGAGTTAAACACACAATCACAAAGTAGTTTGTGAGAATGCTTCTGTCCAGTTTTTATGGGAAGATATTCCCGTTTCTAACAAAGGCCTGAAAGAGCTCCAAATATCCACTTGCAGATGCTGCAAAAAGACTCTTTCCAAACCGCTCCATGAAAAGGAAGGTTCAACTCTGTGAGTTGAATGCACACATCATAAAGAAGTTTCAAAGAATGCTTCTGTCTAGGTTTTATGTGAAGATATTTCCTTTTCCACCATAGGCCTCAAAGTGCCCCAAATGAACACTTGCAGATTCTACAAAAAGAGTGTTTCAAAACTGCTCTTTCAAAAGAAGTGTTCAACTCTGTGAGTTGGATTCATACTACACCAAGCAGTTTCACAGAACGCTTCTGTTTAGTTTTTATGGGAAGATATTCCCGTTCCCAACGAAGGCCTGAAAGGGCTCCAAATATCCACTTGCAGATGCTGCAAAAAGACTCTTTCCAAACTGCTCCATGAAAAGGAAGGTTCAACTCTATGAGTTGAAGGCACACATCATAAAGAAGTTTCAAAGAATGCTTCTGTCTAGGTTTTAAGTGAAGATATTTCCTTTTCCACCATAGGCCTCAAAGTGCTCCAAATGAACACTTGCAGATTCTACAAAAAGAGTGTTTCAAAACTCCTCTTTCAAAAGAAGTGTTCAACTCTGTGAGTCGGATTCATACTACACAAAGCAGTTTCACAGAACTCTTCTGTTTAGTTTTTATGGGAAGATATTCCCGTTTCCAACGAAGGCCTGAAATGGCTCCAAATATCCACTTGCAGATGCTACAAAAAGACTCTTTCCAAACTGTTCCATGAAAAGGAAGGTTCAACTCTGTGTGTTGAATGCACACATCATAAAGAAGTTTCAAAGAATGCTTCTGTCTAGGTTTTATGTGAAGATATTTCCTTTTCCACCATAGGCCTCAAAGCGCTCCAAATGAACACTTGCAGATTCTACAAAAAGAGTGTTTCAAAACTGCTCTTTCAAAAGAAGTGTTCAACTCTGTGAGTTGGATTCATACTACACAAAGCACTTTCACAGAACGCTTCTGTTTAGTTTTTATGGGAATATATTCCCGTTTCCAACGAAGGCCTGAAAGGGCTCCAAATATCCACTTGCAGATGCTGCAAAAACAGAGTTTCAAAACTGCTCTATCAAAAGGAAGGCTTCTCTCTCCGAGTTGAATGCACACATCATAAAGAGGTTTCTGAGAATGCTTCTGCCTGGTTTATAAGTGAAGTTATTTCCTTTTCCACGATAGGCCTCAATGTGCTCCAAATGAACACTTGCAGATTCTACAAAAAGAGTGTTTCAAAACTGCTCTTTCAAAAGAAGTGTTCATCTCTGTGAGTTGGATTCATACTACACAAAGCAGTTTCACAGAACGCTTCTGTTTAGTTTTTATGGGAAGATATCCCCGTTTCCAACGAAGGCCTGAAAGGCTCCAAATATCCACTTGCAGATGCTTCAAAAAGACTCTCTCCAAACTGCTCCGTGAAAAGGAAGGTTCAACTCTGTGTGGTGAAGGCACACATCATAAAGAAGTTTCAAAGAATGCTTCTGTCTAGGTTTTATGTGAAGATATTTCCTTTTCCACCGTAGGCCTCAAAGCGCTCCAAATGAACACTTGCAGATTCTACAAAAAGAGTGTTTCAAAACTGCTCTTTCTAAAGAAGTGTTCAACTCTGTGAGTTGGATTCATACTACACAAAGCAGTTTCACAGAACGCTTCTGTTTAGTTTTTATGGGAAGATATTCCCGTTTCCAACGAAGGCTTGGAAGGGCTCCAAATATCCACTTGCAGATTCTGCAAAAACAGAGTTTCAAAACTGCTCTATCAAAAGGAGGCTTATCTCTCTGAGTTGAATGCACACATCATAAAGAGGTTTCTGAGAATGCTTCTGCCTGGTTGATATGTGAAGATTTTACAATTTCCACAATAGGCCTCAAATCGCTCCAAATGAACACTTGCAAATTCTACAAAAAGAGTGTTTCATAACTGCTCTAGCAAAGGAAAGGTTCAACTATGTGAGTTAAACACACACATCACAAAGCAGTTTGTGTGAATGCTTCTGTAGAGTTTTTATGGGAAGATATTCCCGTTTCTAACAAAGGCCTGAAAGAGCTCCAAATATACACTTGCAGATGCTGCAAAAAGACTCTTTCCCAACCGCTCCATGAAAAGGAAGGTTGAACTCTGTGAGTTGAATGCACACATCATAAAGAAGTTTCAAAGAATGCTTCTGTCTAGGTTTTATGTGAAGATGTTTCCTTTTCCACCATAGGCCTCAAAGCGCTCCAAATGAACACTTGCAGATTCTACAAAAAGAGTGTTTCAAAACTGCTCTTTCTAAAGAAGTGTTCAACTCTGTGAGTTGGATTCATACTACACAAAGCAGTTTCACAGAACGCTTCTGTTTAGTTTTTATGGGAAGATATTCCCGTTTCCAACGAAGGCCTGAAAGGGCTCCAAATATCCACTTGCAGATGCTGCAAAAAGACTCTTTCCAAACTGTTCCATGAAAAGGAAGGTTCAACTCTGTGAGTTGAATGCACACATCATAAAGAAGTTTCAAAGAATGCTTCTGTCTAGGTTTTATGTGAAGATATTTCCTTTTCCACCATAGGCCTCAAAGTGCTCCAAATGAACACTTGCAGATTCTACAAAAAGAGTGTTTCAAAACTGCTCTTTCAAAGGAAGTGTTCAACTCTGTGAGTTGGATTCATACTACACAAAGCAGTTTCACAGAACGCTTCTGTTTAGTTTTTATGGGAAGTAATTCCCGTTTCCAACGAAGGCCTGAAAGGGCTCCAAATATCCACTTGCAGATGCTGCAAAAAGACTCTTTCCAAACTGCTCCATGAAAAGGAAGGTTCAACTCTGTGAGTTGAAGGAACACATCATAAAGAAGTTTCAAAGAATGCTTCTGTCTAGGTTTTATGTGAAGATATTTCCTTTTCCACCATAGGCCTCAAAGTGCTCCAAATGAACACTTGCAGATTCTACAAAAAGAGTGTTTCTAAACTCCTCTTTCAAAAGAAGTGTTCAACACTGTGAGTTGGATTCATACTACACAAAGCAGTTTCACAGAACGCTTCTGTTTAGTTTTTATGGGAAGATATTCCCGTTTCCAACGAAGGCCTGAAAGGGCTCCAAATATCCACTTGCAGATGCTGCAAAAACAGAGTTTCAAAACTGCTCTATCAAAAGGAATGGTTCTCTCTCCGAGTTGAATGCACACATCATAAAGAGGTTTCCGAGAATGCTTCTGCCTGGTTTAAGTGAAGATATTTCCTTTTCCAACATAGGCCTCAAAGCGCTCCAAACGAACACTTGCAGATTCTACAAAAAGAGTGTTTCAAAACTGCTCTTTCAAAAGAAGTGTTCAACTCTGTGAGTTGGATTCATACTACACAAAGCAGTTTCACAGAACGCTTCTGTTTAGTTTTTATGGGAGGATATTCCCGTTTCCAACGAAGGCCTGAAAGGGCTCCAAATATCCACTTGCAGATGCTGCAAAAAGACTCTTTCCAAACTGCTCCATGAAAAGGAAGGTTCAACTCTGTGAGTTGAAGGCACACATCATAAAGAAGTTTCAAAGAATGCTTCTGTCTAGGTTTTATGTGAAGATATTTCCTTTTCCACCATAGGCCTCAAAGTGCTCAAAATGAACACTTGCAGATTCTACAAAAAGAGTGTTTCAAAACTCCTCTTTCAAAAGAAGTGTTCAACTCTGTGAGTTGGATTCATACTACACAAAGCAGTTTCACAGAACGCTTCTGTTTAGTTTTTATGGGAAGATATTCCCGTTTCCAACGAAGGCCTGAAAGGGCTCCAAATATCCACTTGCAGATTCTGCAAAAACAGAGTTTCAAAACTGCTCTATCAAAAGGAAGGCTTATCTCTCTGAGTTGAATGCACACATCATAAAGAGGTTTCTGAGAATGCTTCTGCCTGGTTGATATGTGAAGATATTTCAATTTCCACCATAGGCCCCAAATCGCTCCAAATGAACACTTGCAAATTCTACAAAAAGAGTGTTTCATAACTGCTCTAGCAAAGGAAAGGTTCAACTATGTGAGTTAAACACACACATCACAAAGCAGTTTGTGAGAATGCTTCTGTCCAGTTTTTATGGGAAGATATTCCCGTTTCTAACAAAGGCCTGAAAGAGCTCCAAACATCCACTTGCAGATGCTGCAAAAAGACTCTTTCCAAACCGCTCCATGAAAAGGAAGGTTCAACTCTGTGAGTTGAATGCACACATCATAAAGAAGTTTCAAAGAATGCTTCTGTCTAGGTTTTATGTGAAGATATTTCCTTTTCCACCATAGGCCTCAAAGCGCTCCAAATGAACACTTGCAGATTCTACATAAAGAGTGTTTCAAAACTGCTCTTTCTAAAGAAGTGTTCAACTCTGTGTGTTGGATTCATACTACACAAAGCAGTTTCACAGAACGCTTCTGTTTAGTTTTTATGGGAAGATATTCCCGTTTCCAACGAAGGCCTGAAAGGGCTCCAAATATCCACTTGCAGATTCTGCAAAAACAGAGTTTCAAAACTGTTCTATCAAAAGGAAGGCTTCTCTCTCCGAGTTGAATGCACACATCATGAAGAGGTTTACGAGAATGATTCTGCCTGGTTTATAAGTGAAGATATTTCCTTTTCCACAATAGGCCTCAATGCGCTCCAAACGAACAATTGCAGATTCTACAAAAAGAGTGTTTCAAAACTGCTCTTTCAAAAGAAGTGTTCAACCCTGTGAGTTGGATTCATACTACACAAAGCAGTTTCACAGAACGCTTCCGTTTAGTTTTTATGGGAAGATATTCCCTTTTCCAACGAAGGCCTGTAAGGGCTCCAAATATCCACTTGCAGATGCTGCAAAAAGACTCTTTCCAAACTGCTCCATGAAAAGGAAGGTTCAACTCTGTGAGTTGAAGTCACACATCATAAAGAAGTTTCAAAGAATGCTTCTGTTTAGGTTTTATGTGAAGATATTTCCTTTTCCACCATAGGCCTCAAAGTGCTCCAAATGAACACTTGCAGATTCTACAAAAAGAGTGTTTCAAAACTCCTCTTTCAAAAGAAGTGTTCAACTCTGTGACTTGGATTCATACTACACAAAGCAGTTTCACAGAACGCTTCTGTTTAGTTTTTATGGGAAGATATTCCCGTTTCCAACGAAGGCCTGAAATGGCTCCAAATATCCACTTGTAGATGCTGCAAAAAGACTCTTTCCAAACTGCTCCATGAAAAGGAAGGTTCAACTCTGTGAGGTGAATGCACACATCATAAAGAAGTTTCAAAGAATGCTTCTGTCTAGGTTTTATGTGAAGATATTTCCTTTTCCACCATAGGCCTCAAAGTGCTCCAAATGAACAATTGCAGATTCTACAAAAAGAGTGTTTCAAAACTGCTCTTTCAAAAGAAGTGTTCAACTCTGTGAGTTGGATTCATACTACATAAAGTAGTTTCACAGAACGCTTCTGTTTAATTTTTATGGGAAGATATTCCCGTTTCCAACGAAGGCCTGAAAGGGCTCCAAATATCCACTTGCAGATGCTGCAAAAACAGAGTTTCAAAACTGCTCTATCAAAAGGAAGGCTTCTCTCTCCGAGTTGAATGCACACATCATAAGGAGGTTTCTGAGAATGCTTCTGCCTGGTTTATAAGTGAAGATATTTCCTTTTCCACAATAGGCCTCAATGTGCTCCAAATGAATACTTGCAGATTCTACAAAAAGAGTGTTTCAAAACTGCTCTTTCAAAAGAAGTGTTCAACTCTGTGACCTGGATTCATACTACACAAAGCAGTTTCACAGAACGCTTCTGTTTAGTTTTTATGGGAAGATATACCCGTTTCCAACGAAGGCCTGAAAGGGCTCCAAATATCCACTTGCAGATGCTGCAAAAAGACTCTTTCCAAACTGCTCCATGAAAAGGAAGGTTCAACTCTGTGAGTTGAAGGAACACATCATAAAGAAGTTTCAAAGAATGCTTCTGTCTAGGTTTTATGTGAAGATATTTCCTTTTCCACCATAGGCCTCAAAGTGCTCCAAATGAACACTTGCAGATTCTACAAAAAGAGTGTTTCAAAACTCCTCTTTCAAAAGAAGTGTTCAACTCTGTGAGTTGGATTCATACTACATAAAGCAGTTTCACAGAACGCTTCTGTTTAGTTTTTATGGGAAGATATTCCCGTTTCCAACGAAGGCCTGAAAGGGCTCCAAATATCCACTTGCAGATGCTGCAAAAACAGAGTTTCAAAACTGCTTTATCAAAAGGAAGGCTTCTCTCTCCGAGTTGAATGCACACATTATAAGGAGGTTTCTGAGAATGCTTCTGCCTGGTTTATAAGTGAAGATATTTCCTTTTCCAAAATAGGCCTCAATGTGCTCCAAATGAATACTTGCAGATTCTACAAAAAGAGTGTTTCAAAACTGCTCTTTCAAAAGAAGTGTTCAACTCTGTGAGTTGGATTCATACTACACAAAGCAGTTTCACAGAACGCTTCTGTTTAGTTTTTATGGGAAGATATCCCCGTTTCCAACGAAGGCCTGAAAGGGCTCCAAACATCCACTTGCAGATTCTGCAAAAACAGAGTTTCAAAACTGCTCTATCAAAAGGAAGGCTTATCTCTCTGAGTTGAATGCACACATCATAAAGAGATTTCTGAGAATGCTTCTGCCTGGTTGATATGTGAAGATATTTCAATTTCCACCATAGGCCTCAAATCGCTCCAAATGAACACTTGCAAATTCTACATAAAGAGTGTTTCATAACTGCTCTAGCAAAGGAAAGGTTCAACTATTTGAGTTAAAAACATACATCACAAAGCAGTTTGTGAGAATGCTTCTGTCCAGTTTCTATGGGAAGATATTCCCGTTTCTAACAAAGGCCTGAAAGAGCTCCAAATATCCACTTGCAGATGCTGCAAAAAGTCGCTTTCCAAACCGCTCCATGAAAAGGAAGGTTCAACTCTGTGAGTTGAATGCACACATCATAAAGAAGTTTCAAAGAATGCTTCTGTCTAGGTTTTATGTGAAGATATTTCCTTTTCCACCATAGGCCTCAAAGCGCTCCAAATGAGCACTTGCAGATTCTACAAAAAGAGTGTTTCAAAACTGCTCTTTCTAAAGAAGTGTTGAACTCTGTGAGTTGGATTCATACTACACAAAGCAGTTTCACAGAACGCTTCTGTTTAGTTTTTATGGGAAGATATTCCCGTTTCCAACGAAGGCCTGAAAGGGCTCCAAATATCCACTTGCAGATTCTGCAAAAACAGAGTTTCAAAACTGCTCTATCAAAAGGAAGGCTTATCTCTCAGAGTTGAATGCACACATCATAAAGAGGTTTCTGAGAATGCTTCTGCCTGGTTGATATGTGAAGATATTTCAATTTCCACCATAGGCCTCAAATCGCTCCAAATGAACACTTGCAAATTCTACAAAAAGAGTGTTTCATAACTGCTCTAGCAAAGGAAAGGTTCAACTATGTGAGTTAAACACACACATCACAAAGTAGTTTGTGAGAATGCTTCTGTCCAGTTTTTATGGGAAGATATTCCCGTTTCTAACAAAGGCCTGAAAGAGCTCCAAATATCCACTTGCAGATGCTGCAAAAAGACTCTTTCCAAACCGCTCCATGAAAAGGAAGGTTCAACTCTGTGAGTTGAATGCACACATCATAAAGAAGTTTCAAAGAATGCTTCTGTCTAGGTTTTATGTGAAGATATTTCCTTTTCCACCATAGGCCTCAAAGTGCTCCAAATGAACACTTGCAGATTCTACAAAAAGAGTGTTTCAAAACTACTCTTTCAAAAGAAGTGTTCAACTCTGTGAGTTGGATTCATACTACACGAAGCAGTTTCACAGAACGCTTCTGTTTAGTTTTTATGGGAAGATATTCCCGTTTCCAAAGAAGGCCTGAAAGGGCTCCAAATATCCACTTGCAGATGCTGCAATAACAGAGTTTCAAAACTGCTCTATCAAAAGGAAGGCTTCTCTCTCCGAGTTGAATGCACACATCATAAAGAGGTTTACGAGAATGATTCTGCCTGGTTTATAAGTGAAGATATTTCCTTTTCCACAATAGGCCTCAATGCGCTCCAAACGAACACTTGCAGATTCTACAAAAAGAGTGTTTCAAAACTGCTCTTTCAAAAGAAGTGTTCAACTCTGTGAGTTGGATTCATACTACACAAAGCAGTTTCACAGAACGCTTCTGTTTAGTTTTTATGGGAAGATATTCCCGTTTCCAACGAAGGCCTGAAAGGGCTCCAAATATCCACTTGCAGATGCTGCAAAAACAGAGTTTCAAAACTGCTCTATCAAAAGGAAGGCTTCTCTCTCCGAGTTGAATGCACACATCATAAAGAGGTTTCTGAGAATGCTTCTGCCTGGTTTATAAGTGAAGATATTTCCTTTTCCACAATAGGCCTCAATGTGCTCCAAATGAACACTTGCAGATTCTACAAAAAGAGTGTTTCAAAACTGCTGTTTCAAAAGAAGTGTTCATCTCTGTGAGTTGGATTCTTACTACACAAAGCAGTTTCACAGAACGCTTCTGTTTAGTTTTTATGGGAAGATATCCCCGTTTCCAACGAAGGCCTGAAAGGCTCCAAATATCCACTTGCAGATGCTGCAAAAAGACTCTCTCCAAACTGCTCCGTGAAAAGGAAGGTTCAACTCTGTGAGGTGAAGGCACACATCATAAAGAAGTTTCAAAGAATGCTTCTGTCTAGGTTTTATGTGAAGATATTTCCTTTTCCACCGTAGGCCTCAAAGCGCTCCAAATGAACTCTTGCAGATTCTACAAAAAGAGTGTTTCAAAACTGCTCTTTCTAAAGAAGTGTTCAACTCTGTGAGTTGGATTCATACTACACAAAGCAGTTTCACAGAACGCTTCTGTTTAGTTTTTATGGGAAGATATTCCCGTTTCCAACGAAGGCCAGGAAGGGCTCCAAATATCCACTTGCAGATTCTGCAAAAACAGAGTTTCAAAACTGCTCTATCAAAAGGAATGCTTATCTCTCTGAGTTGAATGCACACATCATAAAGAGGTTTCTGAGAATGCTTCTGCCTGGTTGATATGTGAAGATTTTACAATTTCCACCATAGGCCTCAAATCGCTCCAAATGAACACTTGCAAATTCTACAAAAAGAGTGTTTCATAACTGCTCTAGCAAAGGAAAGGTTCAACTACGTGAGTTAAACACACACATCACAAAGCAGTTTGGGAGAATGCTTCTGTAGAGTTTTTATGGGAAGATATTCCCGTTTCTAACAAAGGCCTGAAAGAGCTCCAAATATCCACTTGCAGATGCTGCAAAAAGACTCTTTCCCAACCGCTCCATGAAAAGGAAGGTTCAACTCTGTGAGTTGAATGCACACATCATAAAGAAGTTTCAAAGAATGCTTCTGTCTAGGTTTTATGTGAAGATGTTTCCTTTTCCACCATAGGCCTCAAAGCGCTCCAAATGAACACTTGCAGATTCTACAAAAAGAGTGTTTCAAAACTGCTCTTTCTAAAGAAGTGTTCAACTCTGTGAGTTGGATTCATACTACACAAAGCAGTTTCACAGAACGCTTCTGTTTAGTTTTTATGGGAAGATATTCCCGTTTCCAACGAAGGCCTGAAAGGGCTCCAAATATCCACTTGCAGATGCTGCAAAAAGACTCTTTCCAAACTGCTCCATGAAAAGGAAGGTTCAACTCTGTGAGTTGAATGCACACATCATAAAGAAGTTTCAAAGAATGCTTCTGTCTAGGTTTTATGTGAAGATATTTCCTTTTCCACCATAGGCCTCAAAGTGCTCCAAATGAACACTTGCAGATTCTACAAAAAGAGTGTTTCAAAACTGCTCTTTCAAAGGAAGTGTTCAACTCTGTGAGTTGGATTCATACTACACAAAGCAGTTTCACAGAACGCTTCTGTTTAGTTTTTATGGGAAGAAATTCCCGTTTCCAACGAAGGCCTGAAAAGGCTCCAAATAGCCACTTGCAGATGCTGCAAAAAGACTCTTTCCAAACTGCTCCATGAAAAGGAAGGTTCAACTCTGTGAGTTGAATGCACACATCATAAAGAAGTTTCAAAGAATGCTTCTGTCTAGGTTTTATGTGAAGATATTTCCTTTTCCACCATAGGCCTCAAAGTGCTCCAAATGAACAATTGCAGATTCTACAAAAAGAGTGTTTCAAAACTGCTCTTTCAAAAGAAGTGTTCAACTCTGTGAGTTGGATTCATACTACATAAAGCAGTTTCACAGAACGCTTCTGTTTAGTTTTTATGGGAAGATATTCCCGTTTCCAACGAAGGCCTGAAAGGGCTCCAAATATCCACTTGCAGATGCTGCAAAAACAGAGTTTCAAAACTGCTCTATCAAAAGGAAGGCTTCTCTCTCCGAGTTGAATGCACACATCATAAGGAGGTTTCTGAGAATGCTTCTGCCTGGTTTATAAGTGAAGATATTTCCTTTTCCACAATAGGCCTCAATGTGCTCCAAATGAATACTTGCAGATTCTACAAAAAGAGTGTTTCAAAACTGCTCTTTCGTAAGAAGTGTTCAACTATGTGAGTTGGATTCATACTACACAAAGCAGTTTCACAGAACGCTTCTGTTTAGTTTTTATGGGAAGATATTCCCGTTTCCAACGAAGGCCTGAAAGGTTCCAAATATCCACTTGCAGATGCTGCAAAAAGACTCTTTCCAAACTGCTCCGTGAAAAGGAAGGTTCAACTCTGTGTGGTGAAGGCACACATCATAAAAAAGTTTCAAAGAATGCTTCTGTCTAGGTTTTATGTGAAGATATTTCCTTTTCCGCCGTAGGCCTCAAAGCGCTCCAAATGAACACTTGCAGATTCTACAAAAAGAGTGTTTCAAAACTGCTCTTTCTAAAGAAGTGTTCAACTCTGTGAGTTGGATTCATACTACACAAAGCAGTTTCAAGGAACGCTTCTGTTTAGTTTTTATGGGAAGATATTCCCGTTTCCAACGAAGGCCTGAAAGGGCTCCAAATATCCACTTGCAGATTCTGCAAAAACAGAGTTTCAAAACTGCTCTATCAAAAGGAAGGCTTATCTCTCTGAGTTGAATGCACACATCATAAAGAGGTTTCTGAGAATGCTTCTGCCTGGTTGATATGTGAAGATATTTCAATTTTCACCATAGGCCTCAAATCGCTCCAAATGAACACTTGCAAATTCTACAAAAAGAGTGTTTCATAACTGCTCTAGCAAAGGAAAGGTTCAACTATGTGAGTTAAACACACACATCACAAAGCAGTTTGTGAGAATGCTTCTGTCCAGTTTTTATGGGAAGATATTCCCGTTTCTAACAAAGGCCTGAAAGAGCTCCAAATATCCACTTGCAGATGCTGCAAAAAGACTCTTTCCAAACCGCTCCATGAAAAGGAAGGTTCAACTCTGTGAGTTGAATGCACACATCATAAAGAAGTTTCAAAGAATGCTTCTGTCTAGGTTTTATGTGAAGATATTTCCTTTTCCACCATAGGCCTCAAAGTGCTCCAAATGAACACTTGCAGATTCTACAAAAAGAGTGTTTCAAAACTACTCTTTCAAAAGAAGTGTTCAACTCTGTGAGTTGGATTCATACTACACGAAGCAGTTTCACAGAACGCTTCTGTTTAGTTTTTATGGGAAGATATTCCCGTTTCCAAAGAAGGCCTGAAAGGGCTCCAAATATCCACTTGCAGATGCTGCAATAACAGAGTTTCAAAACTGCTCTATCAAAAGGAAGGCTTCTCTCTCCGAGTTGAATGCACACATCATAAAGAGGTTTACGAGAATGATTCTGCCTGGTTTATAAGTGAAGATATTTCCTTTTCCACAATAGGCCTCAATGCGCTCCAAACGAACACTTGCAGATTCTACAAAAAGAGTGTTTCAAAACTGCTCTTTCAAAAGAAGTGTTCAACTCTGTGAGTTGGATTCATACTACACAAAGCAGTTTCACAGAACGCTTCTGTTTAGTTTTTATGGGAAGATATTCCCGTTTCCAACGAAGGCCTGAAAGGGCTCCAAATATCCACTTGCAGATGCTGCAAAAACAGAGTTTCAAAACTGCTCTATCAAAAGGAAGGCTTCTCTCTCCGAGTTGAATGCACACATCATAAAGAGGTTTCTGAGAATGCTTCTGCCTGGTTTATAAGTGAAGATATTTCCTTTTCCACAATAGGCCTCAATGTGCTCCAAAAGAACACTTGCAGATTCTACAAAAAGAGTGTTTCAAAACTGCTGTTTCAAAAGAAGTGTTCATCTCTGTGAGTTGGATTCTTACTACACAAAGCAGTTTCACAGAACGCTTCTGTTTAGTTTTTATGGGAAGATATCCCCGTTTCCAACGAAGGCCTGAAAGGCTCCAAATATCCACTTGCAGATGCTGCAAAAAGACTCTCTCCAAACTGCTCCGTGAAAAGGAAGGTTCAACTCTGTGAGGTGAAGGCACACATCATAAAGAAGTTTCAAAGAATGCTTCTGTCTAGGTTTTATGTGAAGATATTTCCTTTTCCACCGTAGGCCTCAAAGCGCTCCAAATGAACTCTTGCAGATTCTACAAAAAGAGTGTTTCAAAACTGCTCTTTCTAAAGAAGTGTTCAACTCTGTGAGTTGGATTCATACTACACAAAGCAGTTTCACAGAACGCTTCTGTTTAGTTTTTATGGGAAGATATTCCCGTTTCCAACGAAGGCCAGGAAGGGCTCCAAATATCCACTTGCAGATTCTGCAAAAACAGAGTTTCAAAACTGCTCTATCAAAAGGAATGCTTATCTCTCTGAGTTGAATGCACACATCATAAAGAGGTTTCTGAGAATGCTTCTGCCTGGTTGATATGTGAAGATTTTACAATTTCCACCATAGGCCTCAAATCGCTCCAAATGAACACTTGCAAATTCTACAAAAAGAGTGTTTCATAACTGCTCTAGCAAAGGAAAGGTTCAACTACGTGAGTTAAACACACACATCACAAAGCAGTTTGGGAGAATGCTTCTGTAGAGTTTTTATGGGAAGATATTCCCGTTTCTAACAAAGGCCTGAAAGAGCTCCAAATATCCACTTGCAGATGCTGCAAAAAGACTCTTTCCCAACCGCTCCATGAAAAGGAAGGTTCAACTCTGTGAGTTGAATGCACACATCATAAAGAAGTTTCAAAGAATGCTTCTGTCTAGGTTTTATGTGAAGATGTTTCCTTTTCCACCATAGGCCTCAAAGCGCTCCAAATGAACACTTGCAGATTCTACAAAAAGAGTGTTTCAAAACTGCTCTTTCTAAAGAAGTGTTCAACTCTGTGAGTTGGATTCATACTACACAAAGCAGTTTCACAGAACGCTTCTGTGTAGTTTTTATGGGAAGATATTCCCGTTTCCAACGAAGGCCTGAAAGGGCTCCAAATATCCACTTGCAGATGCTGCAAAAAGACTCTTTCCAAACTGCTCCATGAAAAGGAAGGTTCAACTCTGTGAGTTGAATGCACACATCATAAAGAAGTTTCAAAGAATGCTTCTGTCTAGGTTTTATGTGAAGATATTTCCTTTTCCACCATAGGCCTCAAAGTGCTCCAAATGAACACTTGCAGATTCTACAAAAAGAGTGTTTCAAAACTGCTCTTTCAAAGGAAGTGTTCAACTCTGTGAGTTGGATTCATACTACACAAAGCAGTTTCACAGAACGCTTCTGTTTAGTTTTTATGGGAAGAAATTCCCGTTTCCAACGAAGGCCTGAAAAGGCTCCAAATAGCCACTTGCAGATGCTGCAAAAAGACTCTTTCCAAACTGCTCCATGAAAAGGAAGGTTCAACTCTGTGAGTTGAATGCACACATCATAAAGAAGTTTCAAAGAATGCTTCTGTCTAGGTTTTATGTGAAGATATTTCCTTTTCCACCATAGGCCTCAAAGTGCTCCAAATGAACAATTGCAGATTCTACAAAAAGAGTGTTTCAAAACTGCTCTTTCAAAAGAAGTGTTCAACTCTGTGAGTTGGATTCATACTACATAAAGCAGTTTCACAGAACGCTTCTGTTTAGTTTTTATGGGAAGATATTCCCGTTTCCAACGAAGGCCTGAAAGGGCTCCAAATATCCACTTGCAGATGCTGCAAAAACAGAGTTTCAAAACTGCTCTATCAAAAGGAAGGCTTCTCTCTCCGAGTTGAATGCACACATCATAAGGAGGTTTCTGAGAATGGTTCTGCCTGGTTTATAAGTGAAGATATTTCCTTTTCCACAATAGGCCTCAATGTGCTCCAAATGAATACTTGCAGATTCTACAAAAAGAGTGTTTCAAAACTGCTCTTTCGTAAGAAGTGTTCAACTATGTGAGTTGGATTCATACTACACAAAGCAGTTTCACAGAACGCTTCTGTTTAGTTTTTATGGGAAGATATTCCCGTTTCCAACGAAGGCCTGAAAGGTTCCAAATATCCACTTGCAGATGCTGCAAAAAGACTCTTTCCAAACTGCTCCGTGAAAAGGAAGGTTCAACTCTGTGTGGTGAAGGCACACATCATAAAGAAGTTTCAAAGAATGCTTCTGTCTAGGTTTTATGTGAAGATATTTCCTTTTCCACCATAGGCCTCAAAGCGCTCCAAATGAACACTTGCAGATTCTACAAAAAGAGTGTTTCAAAACTGCTCTTTCAAAAGAAGTGTTCAACTCTGTGAGTTGGATTCATACTACACAAAGCACTTTCACAGAACGCTTCTGTTTAGTTTTTATGGGAATATATTCCCGTTTCCAACGAAGGCCTGAAAGGGCTCCAAATATCCACTTGCAGATGCTGCAAAAACAGAGTTTCAAAACTGCTCTATCAAAAGGAAGGCTTCTCTCTCCGAGTTGAATGCACACATCATAAAGAGGTTTCTGAGAATGCTTCTGCCTGGTTTATAAGTGAAGTTATTTCCTTTTCCACGATAGGCCTCAATGTGCTCCAAATGAACACTTGCAGATTCTACAAAAAGAGTGTTTCAAAACTGCTCTTTCAAAAGAAGTGTTCATCTCTGTGAGTTGGATTCATACTACACAAAGCAGTTTCACAGAACGCTTCTGTTTAGTTTTTATGGGAAGATATCCCCGTTTCCAACGAAGGCCTGAAAGGCTCCAAATATCCACTTGCAGATGCTTCAAAAAGACTCTCTCCAAACTGCTCCGTGAAAAGGAAGGTTCAACTCTGTGTGGTGAAGGCACACATCATAAAGAAGTTTCAAAGAATGCTTCTGTCTAGGTTTTATGTGAAGATATTTCCTTTTCCACCGTAGGCCTCAAAGCGCTCCAAATGAACACTTGCAGATTCTACAAAAAGAGTGTTTCAAAACTGCTCTTTCTAAAGAAGTGTTCAACTCTGTGAGTTGGATTCATACTACACAAAGCAGTTTCACAGAACGCTTCTGTTTAGTTTTTATGGGAAGATATTCCCGTTTCCAACGAAGGCCTGGAAGGGCTCCAAATATCCACTTGCAGATTCTGCAAAAACAGAGTTTCAAAACTGCTCTATCAAAAGGAGGCTTATCTCTCTGAGTTGAATGCACACATCATAAAGAGGTTTCTGAGAATGCTTCTGCCTGGTTGATATGTGAAGATTTTACAATTTCCACAATAGGCCTCAAATCGCTCCAAATGAACACTTGCAAATTCTACAAAAAGAGTGTTTCATAACTGCTCTAGCAAAGGAAAGGTTCAACTATGTGAGTTAAACACACACATCACAAAGCAGTTTGTGTGAATGCTTCTGTAGAGTTTTTATGGGAAGATATTCCCGTTTCTAACAAAGGCCTGAAAGAGCTCCAAATATACACTTGCAGATGCTGCAAAAAGACTCTTTCCCAACCGCTCCATGAAAAGGAAGGTTGAACTCTGTGAGTTGAATGCACACATCATAAAGAAGTTTCAAAGAATGCTTCTGTCTAGGTTTTATGTGAAGATGTTTCCTTTTCCACCATAGGCCTCAAAGCGCTCCAAATGAACACTTGCAGATTCTACAAAAAGAGTGTTTCAAAACTGCTCTTTCTAAAGAAGTGTTCAACTCTGTGAGTTGGATTCATACTACACAAAGCAGTTTCACAGAACGCTTCTGTTTAGTTTTTATGGGAAGATAATCCCGTTTCCAACGAAGGCCTGAAAGGGCTCCAAATATCCACTTGCAGATGCTGCAAAAAGACTCTTTCCAAACTGTTCCATGAAAAGGAAGGTTCAACTCTGTGAGTTGAATGCACACATCATAAAGAAGTTTCAAAGAATGCTTCTGTCTAGGTTTTATGTGAAGATATTTCCTTTTCCACCATAGGCCTCAAAGTGCTCCAAATGAACACTTGCAGATTCTACAAAAAGAGTGTTTCAAAACTGCTCTTTCAAAGGAAGTGTTCAACTCTGTGAGTTGGATTCATACTACACAAAGCAGTTTCACAGAACGCTTCTGTTTAGTTTTTATGGGAAGTAATTCCCGTTTCCAACGAAGGCCTGAAAGGGCTCCAAATATCCACTTGCAGATGCTGCAAAAAGACTCTTTCCAAACTGCTCCATGAAAAGGAAGGTTCAACTCTGTGAGTTGAAGGAACACATCATAAAGAAGTTTCAAAGAATGCTTCTGTCTAGGTTTTATGTGAAGATATTTCCTTTTCCACCATAGGCCTCAAAGTGCTCCAAATGAACACTTGCAGATTCTACAAAAAGAGTGTTTCTAAACTCCTCTTTCAAAAGAAGTGTTCAACACTGTGAGTTGGATTCATACTACACAAAGCAGTTTCACAGAACGCTTCTGTTTAGTTTTTATGGGAAGATATTCCCGTTTCCAACGAAGGCCTGAAAGGGCTCCAAATATCCACTTGCAGATGCTGCAAAAACAGAGTTTCAAAACTGCTCTATCAAAAGGAATGCTTCTCTCTCCGAGTTGAATGCACACATCATAAAGAGGTTTCCGAGAATGCTTCTGCCTGGTTTAAGTGAAGATATTTCCTTTTCCAACATAGGCCTCAAAGCGCTCCAAACGAACACTTGCAGATTCTACAAAAAGAGTGTTTCAAAACTGCTCTTTCAAAAGAAGTGTTCAACTCTGTGAGTTGGATTCATACTACACAAAGCAGTTTCACAGAACGCTTCTGTTTAGTTTTTATGGGAAGATATTCCCGTTTCCAACGAAGGCCTGAAAGGGCTCCAAATATCCACTTGCAGATGCTGCAAAAAGACTCTTTCCAAACTGCTCCATGAAAAGGAAGGTTCAACTCTGTGAGTTGAATGCACACATCATAAAGAAGTTTCAAAGAATGCTTCTGTCTAGGTTTTATGTGAAGATATTTCCTTTTCCACCATAGGCCTCAAAGTGCTCCAAATGAACACTTGCAGATTCTACAAAAAGAGTGTTTCAAAACTGCTCTTTCAAAGGAAGTGTTCAACTCTGTGAGTTGGATTCATACTACACAAAGCAGTTTCACAGAACGCTTCTGTTTAGTTTTTATGGGAAGAAATTCCCGTTTCCAACGAAGGCCTGAAAAGGCTCCAAATAGCCACTTGCAGATGCTTCAAAAAGACTCTTTCCAAACTGCTCCATGAAAAGGAAGGTTCAACTCTGTGAGTTGAATGCACACATCATAAAGAAGTTTCAAAGAATGCTTCTGTCTAGGTTTTATGTGAAGATATTTCCTTTTCCACCATAGGCCTCAAAGTGCTCCAAATGAACAATTGCAGATTCTACAAAAAGAGTGTTTCAAAACTGCTCTTTCAAAAGAAGTGTTCAACTCTGTGAGTTGGATTCATACTACATAAAGCAGTTTCACAGAACGCTTCTGTTTAGTTTTTATGGGAAGATATTCCCGTTTCCAACGAAGGCCTGAAAGGGCTCCAAATATCCACTTGCAGATGCTGCAAAAACAGAGTTTCAAAACTGCTCTATCAAAAGGAAGGCTTCTCTCTCCGAGTTGAATGCACACATCATAAGGAGGTTTCTGAGAATGGTTCTGCCTGGTTTATAAGTGAAGATATTTCCTTTTCCACAATAGGCCTCAATGTGCTCCAAATGAATACTTGCAGATTCTACAAAAAGAGTGTTTCAAAACTGCTCTTTCGTAAGAAGTGTTCAACTATGTGAGTTGGATTCATACTACACAAAGCAGTTTCACAGAACGCTTCTGTTTAGTTTTTATGGGAAGATATTCCCGTTTCCAACGAAGGCCTGAAAGGTTCCAAATATCCACTTGCAGATGCTGCAAAAAGACTCTTTCCAAACTGCTCCGTGAAAAGGAAGGTTCAACTCTGTGTGGTGAAGGCACACATCATAAAGAAGTTTCAAAGAATGCTTCTGTCTAGGTTTTATGTGAAGATATTTCCTTTTCCACCATAGGCCTCAAAGCGCTCCAAATGAACACTTGCAGATTCTACAAAAAGAGTGTTTCAAAACTGCTCTTTCAAAAGAAGTGTTCAACTCTGTGAGTTGGATTCATACTACACAAAGCACTTTCACAGAACGCTTCTGTTTAGTTTTTATGGGAATATATTCCCGTTTCCAACGAAGGCCTGAAAGGGCTCCAAATATCCACTTGCAGATGCTGCAAAAACAGAGTTTCAAAACTGCTCTATCAAAAGGAAGGCTTCTCTCTCCGAGTTGAATGCACACATCATAAAGAGGTTTCTGAGAATGCTTCTGCCTGGTTTATAAGTGAAGTTATTTCCTTTTCCACGATAGGCCTCAATGTGCTCCAAATGAACACTTGCAGATTCTACAAAAAGAGTGTTTCAAAACTGCTCTTTCAAAAGAAGTGTTCATCTCTGTGAGTTGGATTCATACTACACAAAGCAGTTTCACAGAACGCTTCTGTTTAGTTTTTATGGGAAGATATCCCCGTTTCCAACGAAGGCCTGAAAGGCTCCAAATATCCACTTGCAGATGCTTCAAAAAGACTCTCTCCAAACTGCTCCGTGAAAAGGAAGGTTCAACTCTGTGTGGTGAAGGCACACATCATAAAGAAGTTTCAAAGAATGCTTCTGTCTAGGTTTTATGTGAAGATATTTCCTTTTCCACCGTAGGCCTCAAAGCGCTCCAAATGAACACTTGCAGATTCTACAAAAAGAGTGTTTCAAAACTGCTCTTTCTAAAGAAGTGTTCAACTCTGTGAGTTGGATTCATACTACACAAAGCAGTTTCACAGAACGCTTCTGTTTAGTTTTTATGGGAAGATATTCCCGTTTCCAACGAAGGCCTGGAAGGGCTCCAAATATCCACTTGCAGATTCTGCAAAAACAGAGTTTCAAAACTGCTCTATCAAAAGGAGGCTTATCTCTCTGAGTTGAATGCACACATCATAAAGAGGTTTCTGACAATGCTTCTGCCTGGTTGATATGTGAAGATTTTACAATTTCCACAATAGGCCTCAAATCGCTCCAAATGAACACTTGCAAATTCTACAAAAAGAGTGTTTCATAACTGCTCTAGCAAAGGAAAGGTTCAACTATGTGAGTTAAACACACACATCACAAAGCAGTTTGTGTGAATGCTTCTGTAGAGTTTTTATGGGAAGATATTCCCGTTTCTAACAAAGGCCTGAAAGAGCTCCAAATATACACTTGCAGATGCTGCAAAAAGACTCTTTCCCAACCGCTCCATGAAAAGGAAGGTTGAACTCTGTGAGTTGAATGCACACATCATAAAGAAGTTTCAAAGAATGCTTCTGTCTAGGTTTTATGTGAAGATGTTTCCTTTTCCACCATAGGCCTCAAAGCGCTCCAAATGAACACTTGCAGATTCTACAAAAAGAGTGTTTCAAAACTGCTCTTTCTAAAGAAGTGTTCAACTCTGTGAGTTGGATTCATACTACACAAAGCAGTTTCACAGAACGCTTCTGTTTAGTTTTTATGGGAAGATATTCCCGTTTCCAACGAAGGCCTGAAAGGGCTCCAAATATCCACTTGCAGATGCTGCAAAAAGACTCTTTCCAAACTGTTCCATGAAAAGGAAGGTTCAACTCTGTGAGTTGAATGCACACATCATAAAGAAGTTTCAAAGAATGCTTCTGTCTAGGTTTTATGTGAAGATATTTCCTTTTCCACCATAGGCCTCAAAGTGCTCCAAATGAACACTTGCAGATTCTACAAAAAGAGTGTTTCAAAACTGCTCTTTCAAAGGAAGTGTTCAACTCTGTGAGTTGGATTCATACTACACAAAGCAGTTTCACAGAACGCTTCTGTTTAGTTTTTATGGGAAGTAATTCCCGTTTCCAACGAAGGCCTGAAAGGGCTCCAAATATCCACTTGCAGATGCTGCAAAAAGACTCTTTCCAAACTGCTCCATGAAAAGGAAGGTTCAACTCTGTGAGTTGAAGGAACACATCATAAAGAAGTTTCAAAGAATGCTTCTGTCTAGGTTTTATGTGAAGATATTTCCTTTTCCACCATAGGCCTCAAAGTGCTCCAAATGAACACTTGCAGATTCTACAAAAAGAGTGTTTCTAAACTCCTCTTTCAAAAGAAGTGTTCAACACTGTGAGTTGGATTCATACTACACAAAGCAGTTTCACAGAACGCTTCTGTTTAGTTTTTATGGGAAGATATTCCCGTTTCCAACGAAGGCCTGAAAGGGCTCCAAATATCCACTTGCAGATGCTGCAAAAACAGAGTTTCAAAACTGCTCTATCAAAAGGAATGCTTCTCTCTCCGAGTTGAATGCACACATCATAAAGAGGTTTCCGAGAATGCTTCTGCCTGGTTTAAGTGAAGATATTTCCTTTTCCAACATAGGCCTCAAAGCGCTCCAAACGAACACTTGCAGATTCTACAAAAAGAGTGTTTCAAAACTGCTCTTTCAAAAGAAGTGTTCAACTCTGTGAGTTGGATTCATACTACACAAAGCAGTTTCACAGAACGCTTCTGTTTAGTTTTTATGGGAGGATATTCCCGTTTCCAACGAAGGCCTGAAAGGGCTCCAAATATCCACTTGCAGATGCTGCAAAAAGACTCTTTCCAAACTGCTCCATGAAAAGGAAGGTTCAACTCTGTGAGTTGAAGGCACACATCATAAAGAAGTTTCAAAGAATGCTTCTGTCTAGGTTTTATGTGAAGATATTTCCTTTTCCACCATAGGCCTCAAAGTGCTCAAAATGAACACTTGCAGATTCTACAAAAAGAGTGTTTCAAAACTCCTCTTTCAAAAGAAGTGTTCAACTCTGTGAGTTGGATTCATACTACACAAAGCAGTTTCACAGAACGCTTCTGTTTAGTTTTTATGGGAAGATATTCCCGTTTCCAACGAAGGCCTGAAAGGGCTCCAAATATCCACTTGCAGATTCTGCAAAAACAGAGTTTCAAAACTGCTCTATCAAAAGGAAGGCTTATCTCTCTGAGTTGAATGCACACATCATAAAGAGGTTTCTGAGAATGCTTCTGCCTGGTTGATATGTGAAGATATTTCAATTTCCACCATAGGCCCCAAATCGCTCCAAATGAACACTTGCAAATTCTACAAAAAGAGTGTTTCATAACTGCTCTAGCAAAGGAAAGGTTCAACTATGTGAGTTAAACACACACATCACAAAGCAGTTTGTGAGAATGCTTCTGTCCAGTTTTTATGGGAAGATATTCCCGTTTCTAACAAAGGCCTGAAAGAGCTCCAAACATCCACTTGCAGATGCTGCAAAAAGACTCTTTCCAAACCGCTCCATGAAAAGGAAGGTTCAACTCTGTGAGTTGAATGCACACATCATAAAGAAGTTTCAAAGAATGCTTCTGTCTAGGTTTTATGTGAAGATATTTCCTTTTCCACCATAGGCCTCAAAGCGCTCCAAATGAACACTTGCAGATTCTACATAAAGAGTGTTTCAAAACTGCTCTTTCTAAAGAAGTGTTCAACTCTGTGTGTTGGATTCATACTACACAAAGCAGTTTCACAGAACGCTTCTGTTTAGTTTTTATGGGAAGATATTCCCGTTTCCAACGAAGGCCTGAAAGGGCTCCAAATATCCACTTGCAGATTCTGCAAAAACAGAGTTTCAAAACTGTTCTATCAAAAGGAAGGCTTCTCTCTCCGAGTTGAATGCACACATCATGAAGAGGTTTACGAGAATGATTCTGCCTGGTTTATAAGTGAAGATATTTCCTTTTCCACAATAGGCCTCAATGCGCTCCAAACGAACAATTGCAGATTCTACAAAAAGAGTGTTTCAAAACTGCTCTTTCAAAAGAAGTGTTCAACCCTGTGAGTTGGATTCATACTACACAAAGCAGTTTCACAGAACGCTTCCGTTTAGTTTTTATGGGAAGATATTCCCTTTTCCAACGAAGGCCTGTAAGGGCTCCAAATATCCACTTGCAGATGCTGCAAAAAGACTCTTTCCAAACTGCTCCATGAAAAGGAAGGTTCAACTCTGTGAGTTGAAGTCACACATCATAAAGAAGTTTCAAAGAATGCTTCTGTTTAGGTTTTATGTGAAGATATTTCCTTTTCCACCATAGGCCTCAAAGTGCTCCAAATGAACACTTGCAGATTCTACAAAAAGAGTGTTTCAAAACTCCTCTTTCAAAAGAAGTGTTCAACTCTGTGACTTGGATTCATACTACACAAAGCAGTTTCACAGAACGCTTCTGTTTAGTTTTTATGGGAAGATATTCCCGTTTCCAACGAAGGCCTGAAATGGCTCCAAATATCCACTTGTAGATGCTGCAAAAAGACTCTTTCCAAACTGCTCCATGAAAAGGAAGGTTCAACTCTGTGAGGTGAATGCACACATCATAAAGAAGTTTCAAAGAATGCTTCTGTCTAGGTTTTATGTGAAGATATTTCCTTTTCCACCATAGGCCTCAAAGTGCTCCAAATGAACAATTGCAGATTCTACAAAAAGAGTGTTTCAAAACTGCTCTTTCAAAAGAAGTGTTCAACTCTGTGAGTTGGATTCATACTACATAAAGTAGTTTCACAGAACGCTTCTGTTTAATTTTTATGGGAAGATATTCCCGTTTCCAACGAAGGCCTGAAAGGGCTCCAAATATCCACTTGCAGATGCTGCAAAAACAGAGTTTCAAAACTGCTCTATCAAAAGGAAGGCTTCTCTCTCCGAGTTGAATGCACACATCATAAGGAGGTTTCTGAGAATGCTTCTGCCTGGTTTATAAGTGAAGATATTTCCTTTTCCACAATAGGCCTCAATGTGCTCCAAATGAATACTTGCAGATTCTACAAAAAGAGTGTTTCAAAACTGCTCTTTCAAAAGAAGTGTTCAACTCTGTGACCTGGATTCATACTACACAAAGCAGTTTCACAGAACGCTTCTGTTTAGTTTTTATGGGAAGATATACCCGTTTCCAACGAAGGCCTGAAAGGGCTCCAAATATCCACTTGCAGATGCTGCAAAAAGACTCTTTCCAAACTGCTCCATGAAAAGGAAGGTTCAACTCTGTGAGTTGAAGGAACACATCATAAAGAAGTTTCAAAGAATGCTTCTGTCTAGGTTTTATGTGAAGATATTTCCTTTTCCACCATAGGCCTCAAAGTGCTCCAAATGAACACTTGCAGATTCTACAAAAAGAGTGTTTCAAAACTCCTCTTTCAAAAGAAGTGTTCAACTCTGTGAGTTGGATTCATACTACATAAAGCAGTTTCACAGAACGCTTCTGTTTAGTTTTTATGGGAAGATATTCCCGTTTCCAACGAAGGCCTGAAAGGGCTCCAAATATCCACTTGCAGATGCTGCAAAAACAGAGTTTCAAAACTGCTCTATCAAAAGGAAGGCTTCTCTCTCCGAGTTGAATGCACACATTATAAGGAGGTTTCTGAGAATGCTTCTGCCTGGTTTATAAGTGAAGATATTTCCTTTTCCAAAATAGGCCTCAATGTGCTCCAAATGAATACTTGCAGATTCTACAAAAAGAGTGTTTCAAAACTGCTCTTTCAAAAGAAGTGTTCAACTCTGTGAGTTGGATTCATACTACACAAAGCAGTTTCACAGAACGCTTCTGTTTAGTTTTTATGGGAAGATATCCCCGTTTCCAACGAAGGCCTGAAAGGGCTCCAAACATCCACTTGCAGATTCTGCAAAAACAGAGTTTCAAAACTGCTCTATCAAAAGGAAGGCTTATCTCTCTGAGTTGAATGCACACATCATAAAGAGATTTCTGAGAATGCTTCTGCCTGGTTGATATGTGAAGATATTTCAATTTCCACCATAGGCCTCAAATCGCTCCAAATGAACACTTGCAAATTCTACATAAAGAGTGTTTCATAACTGCTCTAGCAAAGGAAAGGTTCAACTATTTGAGTTAAAAACATACATCACAAAGCAGTTTGTGAGAATGCTTCTGTCCAGTTTCTATGGGAAGATATTCCCGTTTCTAACAAAGGCCTGAAAGAGCTCCAAATATCCACTTGCAGATGCTGCAAAAAGTCGCTTTCCAAACCGCTCCATGAAAAGGAAGGTTCAACTCTGTGAGTTGAATGCACACATCATAAAGAAGTTTCAAAGAATGCTTCTGTCTAGGTTTTATGTGAAGATATTTCCTTTTCCACCATAGGCCTCAAAGCGCTCCAAATGAGCACTTGCAGATTCTACAAAAAGAGTGTTTCAAAACTGCTCTTTCTAAAGAAGTGTTGAACTCTGTGAGTTGGATTCATACTACACAAAGCAGTTTCACAGAACGCTTCTGTTTAGTTTTTATGGGAAGATATTCCCGTTTCCAACGAAGGCCTGAAAGGGCTCCAAATATCCACTTGCAGATTCTGCAAAAACAGAGTTTCAAAACTGCTCTATCAAAAGGAAGGCTTATCTCTCAGAGTTGAATGCACACATCATAAAGAGGTTTCTGAGAATGCTTCTGCCTGGTTGATATGTGAAGATATTTCAATTTCCACCATAGGCCTCAAATCGCTCCAAATGAACACTTGCAAATTCTACAAAAAGAGTGTTTCATAACTGCTCTAGCAAAGGAAAGGTTCAACTATGTGAGTTAAACACACACATCACAAAGTAGTTTGTGAGAATGCTTCTGTCCAGTTTTTATGGGAAGATATTCCCGTTTCTAACAAAGGCCTGAAAGAGCTCCAAATATCCACTTGCAGATGCTGCAAAAAGACTCTTTCCAAACCGCTCCATGAAAAGGAAGGTTCAACTCTGTGAGTTGAATGCACACATCATAAAGAAGTTTCAAAGAATGCTTCTGTCTAGGTTTTATGTGAAGATATTTCCTTTTCCACCATAGGCCTCAAAGTGCTCCAAATGAACACTTGCAGATTCTACAAAAAGAGTGTTTCAAAACTACTCTTTCAAAAGAAGTGTTCAACTCTGTGAGTTGGATTCATAC
Source organism: Pongo abelii (assembly GCF_028885655.2). Classification (NCBI taxonomy): domain Eukaryota; kingdom Metazoa; phylum Chordata; class Mammalia; order Primates; family Hominidae; genus Pongo; species Pongo abelii. Next base: position 31,550,375 of record NC_072005.2, on the reverse strand, counting down.
TACACGAAGCAGTTTCACAGAACGCTTCTGTTTAGTTTTTATGGGAAGATATTCCCGTTTCCAAAGAAGGCCTGAAAGGGCTCCAAATATCCACTTGCAGATGCTGCAATAACAGAGTTTCAAAACTGCTCTATCAAAAGGAAGGCTTCTCTCTCCGAGTTGAATGCACACATCATAAAGAGGTTTACGAGAATGATTCTGCCTGGTTTATAAGTGAAGATATTTCCTTTTCCACAATAGGCCTCAATGCGCTCCAAACGAACACTTGCAGATTCTACAAAAAGAGTGTTTCAAAACTGCTCTTTCAAAAGAAGTGTTCAACTCTGTGAGTTGGATTCATACTACACAAAGCAGTTTCACAGAACGCTTCTGTTTAGTTTTTATGGGAAGATATTCCCGTTTCCAACGAAGGCCTGAAAGGGCTCCAAATATCCACTTGCAGATGCTGCAAAAACAGAGTTTCAAAACTGCTCTATCAAAAGGAAGGCTTCTCTCTCCGAGTTGAATGCACACATCATAAAGAGGTTTCTGAGAATGCTTCTGCCTGGTTTATAAGTGAAGATATTTCCTTTTCCACAATAGGCCTCAATGTGCTCCAAATGAACACTTGCAGATTCTACAAAAAGAGTGTTTCAAAACTGCTGTTTCAAAAGAAGTGTTCATCTCTGTGAGTTGGATTCTTACTACACAAAGCAGTTTCACAGAACGCTTCTGTTTAGTTTTTATGGGAAGATATCCCCGTTTCCAACGAAGGCCTGAAAGGCTCCAAATATCCACTTGCGGATGCTGCAAAAAGACTCTCTCCAAACTGCTCCGTGAAAAGGAAGGTTCAACTCTGTGAGGTGAAGGCACACATCATAAAGAAGTTTCAAAGAATGCTTCTGTCTAGGTTTTATGTGAAGATATTTCCTTTTCCACCGTAGGCCTCAAAGCGCTCCAAATGAACTCTTGCAGATTCTACAAAAAGAGTGTTTCAAAACTGCTCTTTCTAAAGAAGTGTTCAACTCTGTGAGTTGGATTCATACTACACAAAGCAGTTTCACAGAACGCTTCTGTTTAGTTTTTATGGGAAGATATTCCCGTTTCCAACGAAGGCCAGGAAGGGCTCCAAATATCCACTTGCAGATTCTGCAAAAACAGAGTTTCAAAACTGCTCTATCAAAAGGAATGCTTATCTCTCTGAGTTGAATGCACACATCATAAAGAGGTTTCTGAGAATGCTTCTGCCTGGTTGATATGTGAAGATTTTACAATTTCCACCATAGGCCTCAAATCGCTCCAAATGAACACTTGCAAATTCTACAAAAAGAGTGTTTCATAACTGCTCTAGCAAAGGAAAGGTTCAACTACGTGAGTTAAACACACACATCACAAAGCAGTTTGGGAGAATGCTTCTGTAGAGTTTTTATGGGAAGATATTCCCGTTTCTAACAAAGGCCTGAAAGAGCTCCAAATATCCACTTGCAGATGCTGCAAAAAGACTCTTTCCCAACCGCTCCATGAAAAGGAAGGTTCAACTCTGTGAGTTGAATGCACACATCATAAAGAAGTTTCAAAGAATGCTTCTGTCTAGGTTTTATGTGAAGATGTTTCCTTTTCCACCATAGGCCTCAAAGCGCTCCAAATGAACACTTGCAGATTCTACAAAAAGAGTGTTTCAAAACTGCTCTTTCTAAAGAAGTGTTCAACTCTGTGAGTTGGATTCATACTACACAAAGCAGTTTCACAGAACGCTTCTGTTTAGTTTTTATGGGAAGATATTCCCGTTTCCAACGAAGGCCTGAAAGGGCTCCAAATATCCACTTGCAGATGCTGCAAAAAGACTCTTTCCAAACTGCTCCATGAAAAGGAAGGTTCAACTCTGTGAGTTGAATGCACACATCATAAAGAAGTTTCAAAGAATGCTTCTGTCTAGGTTTTATGTGAAGATATTTCCTTTTCCACCATAGGCCTCAAAGTGCTCCAAATGAACACTTGCAGATTCTACAAAAAGAGTGTTTCAAAACTGCTCTTTCAAAGGAAGTGTTCAACTCTGTGAGTTGGATTCATACTACACAAAGCAGTTTCACAGAACGCTTCTGTTTAGTTTTTATGGGAAGAAATTCCCGTTTCCAACGAAGGCCTGAAAAGGCTCCAAATAGCCACTTGCAGATGCTGCAAAAAGACTCTTTCCAAACTGCTCCATGAAAAGGAAGGTTCAACTCTGTGAGTTGAATGCACACATCATAAAGAAGTTTCAAAGAATGCTTCTGTCTAGGTTTTATGTGAAGATATTTCCTTTTCCACCATAGGCCTCAAAGTGCTCCAAATGAACAATTGCAGATTCTACAAAAAGAGTGTTTCAAAACTGCTCTTTCAAAAGAAGTGTTCAACTCTGTGAGTTGGATTCATACTACATAAAGCAGTTTCACAGAACGCTTCTGTTTAGTTTTTATGGGAAGATATTCCCGTTTCCAACGAAGGCCTGAAAGGGCTCCAAATATCCACTTGCAGATGCTGCAAAAACAGAGTTTCAAAACTGCTCTATCAAAAGGAAGGCTTCTCTCTCCGAGTTGAATGCACACATCATAAGGAGGTTTCTGAGAATGCTTCTGCCTGGTTTATAAGTGAAGATATTTCCTTTTCCACAATAGGCCTCAATGTGCTCCAAATGAATACTTGCAGATTCTACAAAAAGAGTGTTTCAAAACTGCTCTTTCGTAAGAAGTGTTCAACTATGTGAGTTGGATTCATACTACACAAAGCAGTTTCACAGAACGCTTCTGTTTAGTTTTTATGGGAAGATATTCCCGTTTCCAACGAAGGCCTGAAAGGTTCCAAATATCCACTTGCAGATGCTGCAAAAAGACTCTTTCCAAACTGCTCCGTGAAAAGGAAGGTTCAACTCTGTGTGGTGAAGGCACACATCATAAAAAAGTTTCAAAGAATGCTTCTGTCTAGGTTTTATGTGAAGATATTTCCTTTTCCGCCGTAGGCCTCAAAGCGCTCCAAATGAACACTTGCAGATTCTACAAAAAGAGTGTTTCAAAACTGCTCTTTCTAAAGAAGTGTTCAACTCTGTGAGTTGGATTCATACTACACAAAGCAGTTTCAAGGAACGCTTCTGTTTAGTTTTTATGGGAAGATATTCCCGTTTCCAACGAAGGCCTGAAAGGGCTCCAAATATCCACTTGCAGATTCTGCAAAAACAGAGTTTCAAAACTGCTCTATCAAAAGGAAGGCTTATCTCTCTGAGTTGAATGCACACATCATAAAGAGGTTTCTGAGAATGCTTCTGCCTGGTTGATATGTGAAGATATTTCAATTTTCACCATAGGCCTCAAATCGCTCCAAATGAACACTTGCAAATTCTACAAAAAGAGTGTTTCATAACTGCTCTAGCAAAGGAAAGGTTCAACTATGTGAGTTAAACACACACATCACAAAGCAGTTTGTGAGAATGCTTCTGTCCAGTTTTTATGGGAAGATATTCCCGTTTCTAACAAAGGCCTGAAAGAGCTCCAAATATCCACTTGCAGATGCTGCAAAAAGACTCTTTCCAAACCGCTCCATGAAAAGGAAGGTTCAACTCTGTGAGTTGAATGCACACATCATAAAGAAGTTTCAAAGAATGCTTCTGTCTAGGTTTTATGTGAAGATATTTCCTTTTCCACCATAGGCCTCAAAGTGCTCCAAATGAACACTTGCAGATTCTACAAAAAGAGTGTTTCAAAACTACTCTTTCAAAAGAAGTGTTCAACTCTGTGAGTTGGATTCATACTACACGAAGCAGTTTCACAGAACGCTTCTGTTTAGTTTTTATGGGAAGATATTCCCGTTTCCAAAGAAGGCCTGAAAGGGCTCCAAATATCCACTTGCAGATGCTGCAATAACAGAGTTTCAAAACTGCTCTATCAAAAGGAAGGCTTCTCTCTCCGAGTTGAATGCACACATCATAAAGAGGTTTACGAGAATGATTCTGCCTGGTTTATAAGTGAAGATATTTCCTTTTCCACAATAGGCCTCAATGCGCTCCAAACGAACACTTGCAGATTCTACAAAAAGAGTGTTTCAAAACTGCTCTTTCAAAAGAAGTGTTCAACTCTGTGAGTTGGATTCATACTACACAAAGCAGTTTCACAGAACGCTTCTGTTTAGTTTTTATGGGAAGATATTCCCGTTTCCAACGAAGGCCTGAAAGGGCTCCAAATATCCACTTGCAGATGCTGCAAAAACAGAGTTTCAAAACTGCTCTATCAAAAGAAAGGCTTCTCTCTCCGAGTTGAATGCACACATCATAAAGAGGTTTCTGAGAATGCTTCTGCCTGGTTTATAAGTGAAGATATTTCCTTTTCCACAATAGGCCTCAATGTGCTCCAAATGAACACTTGCAGATTCTACAAAAAGAGTGTTTCAAAACTGCTGTTTCAAAAGAAGTGTTCATCTCTGTGAGTTGGATTCTTACTACACAAAGCAGTTTCACAGAACGCTTCTGTTTAGTTTTTATGGGAAGATATCCCCGTTTCCAACGAAGGCCTGAAAGGCTCCAAATATCCACTTGCAGATGCTGCAAAAAGACTCTCTCCAAACTGCTCCGTGAAAAGGAAGGTTCAACTCTGTGAGGTGAAGGCACACATCATAAAGAAGTTTCAAAGAATGCTTCTGTCTAGGTTTTATGTGAAGATATTTCCTTTTCCACCGTAGGCCTCAAAGCGCTCCAAATGAACTCTTGCAGATTCTACAAAAAGAGTGTTTCAAAACTGCTCTTTCTAAAGAAGTGTTCAACTCTGTGAGTTGGATTCATACTACACAAAGCAGTTTCACAGAACGCTTCTGTTTAGTTTTTATGGGAAGATATTCCCGTTTCCAACGAAGGCCAGGAAGGGCTCCAAATATCCACTTGCAGATTCTGCAAAAACAGAGTTTCAAAACTGCTCTATCAAAAGGAATGCTTATCTCTCTGAGTTGAATGCACACATCATAAAGAGGTTTCTGAGAATGCTTCTGCCTGGTTGATATGTGAAGATTTTACAATTTCCACCATAGGCCTCAAATCGCTCCAAATGAACACTTGCAAATTCTACAAAAAGAGTGTTTCATAACTGCTCTAGCAAAGGAAAGGTTCAACTACGTGAGTTAAACACACACATCACAAAGCAGTTTGGGAGAATGCTTCTGTAGAGTTTTTATGGGAAGATATTCCCGTTTCTAACAAAGGCCTGAAAGAGCTCCAAATATCCACTTGCAGATGCTGCAAAAAGACTCTTTCCCAACCGCTCCATGAAAAGGAAGGTTCAACTCTGTGAGTTGAATGCACACATCATAAAGAAGTTTCAAAGAATGCTTCTGTCTAGGTTTTATGTGAAGATGTTTCCTTTTCCACCATAGGCCTCAAAGCGCTCCAAATGAACACTTGCAGATTCTACAAAAAGAGTGTTTCAAAACTGCTCTTTCTAAAGAAGTGTTCAACTCTGTGAGTTGGATTCATACTACACAAAGCAGTTTCACAGAACGCTTCTGTTTAGTTTTTATGGGAAGATATTCCCGTTTCCAACGAAGGCCTGAAAGGGCTCCAAATATCCACTTGCAGATGCTGCAAAAAGACTCTTTCCAAACTGCTCCATGAAAAGGAAGGTTCAACTCTGTGAGTTGAATGCACACATCATAAAGAAGTTTCAAAGAATGCTTCTGTCTAGGTTTTATGTGAAGATATTTCCTTTTCCACCATAGGCCTCAAAGTGCTCCAAATGAACACTTGCAGATTCTACAAAAAGAGTGTTTCAAAACTGCTCTTTCAAAGGAAGTGTTCAACTCTGTGAGTTGGATTCATACTACACAAAGCAGTTTCACAGAACGCTTCTGTTTAGTTTTTATGGGAAGAAATTCCCGTTTCCAACGAAGGCCTGAAAAGGCTCCAAATAGCCACTTGCAGATGCTGCAAAAAGACTCTTTCCAAACTGCTCCATGAAAAGGAAGGTTCAACTCTGTGAGTTGAATGCACACATCATAAAGAAGTTTCAAAGAATGCTTCTGTCTAGGTTTTATGTGAAGATATTTCCTTTTCCACCATAGGCCTCAAAGTGCTCCAAATGAACAATTGCAGATTCTACAAAAAGAGTGTTTCAAAACTGCTCTTTCAAAAGAAGTGTTCAACTCTGTGAGTTGGATTCATACTACATAAAGCAGTTTCACAGAACGCTTCTGTTTAGTTTTTATGGGAAGATATTCCCGTTTCCAACGAAGGCCTGAAAGGGCTCCAAATATCCACTTGCAGATGCTGCAAAAACAGAGTTTCAAAACTGCTCTATCAAAAGGAAGGCTTCTCTCTCCGAGTTGAATGCACACATCATAAGGAGGTTTCTGAAAATGGTTCTGCCTGGTTTATAAGTGAAGATATTTCCTTTTCCACAATAGGCCTCAATGTGCTCCAAATGTATACTTGCAGATTCTACAAAAAGAGTGTTTCAAAACTGCTCTTTCGTAAGAAGTGTTCAACTATGTGAGTTGGATTCATACTACACAAAGCAGTTTCACAGAACGCTTCTGTTTAGTTTTTATGGGAAGATATTCCCGTTTCCAACGAAGGCCTGAAAGGTTCCAAATATCCAATTGCAGATGCTGCAAAAAGACTCTTTCCAAACTGCTCCGTGAAAAGGAAGGTTCAACTCTGTGTGGTGAAGGCACACATCATAAAAAAGTTTCAAAGAATGCTTCTGTCTAGGTTTTATGTGAAGATATTTCCTTTTCCGCCGTAGGCCTCAAAGCGCTCCAAATGAACACTTGCAGATTCTACAAAAAGAGTGTTTCAAAACTGCTCTTTCTAAAGAAGTGTTCAACTCTGTGAGTTGAATTCATACTACACAAAGCAGTTTCAAGGAACGCTTCTGTTTAGTTTTTATGGGAAGATATTCCCGTTTCCAACGAAGGCCTGAAAGGGCTCCAAATATCCACTTGCAGATTCTGCAAAAACAGAGTTTCAAAACTGCACTATCAAAAGGAAGGCTTATCTCTCTGAGTTGAATGCACACATCATAAAGAGGTTTCTGAGAATGCTTCTGCCTGGTTGATATGTGAAGATATTTCAATTTCCACCATAGGCCTCAAATCGCTCCAAATGAACACTTGCAAATTCTACAAAAAGAGTGTTTCATAACTGCTCTAGCAAAGGAAAGGTTCAAATATGTGAGTTAAACACACACATCACAAAGCAGTTTGTGAGAACGCTTCTGTCCAGTTTTTATGGGAAGATATTCCCGTTTCTAACAAAGGCCTGAAAGAGCTCCAAATATCCACTTGCAGATGCTGCAAAAAGACTCTTTCCAAACCGCTCCATGAAAAGGAAGGTTGAACTCTGTGAGTTGAATGCACACATCATAAAGAAGTTTCAAAGAATGCTTCTGTCTAGGTTTTATGTGAAGATATTTCCTTTTCCACCATAGGCCTCAAAGCGCTCCAAATGAGCACTTGCAGATTCTACAAAAAGAGTGTTTCAAAACTGCTCTTTCTAAAGAAGTGTTGAACTCTGTGAGTTGGATTCATACTACACAAAGCAGTTTCACAGAACGCTTCTGTTTAGTTTTTATGGGAAGATATTCCCGTTTCCAACGAAGGCCTGAAAGGGCTCCAAATATCCACTTGCAGATTCTGCAAAAACAGAGTTTCAAAACTGCTCTATCAAAAGGAAGGCTTATCTCTCTGAGTTGAATGCACACATCATAAAGAGGTTTCTGAGAATGCTTCTGCCTGGTTGATATGTGAAGATATTTCAATTTCCACCATAGGCCTCAAATCGCTCCAAATGAACACTTGCAAATTCTACAAAAAGAGTGTTTCATAACTGCTCTAGCAAAGGAAAGGTTCAACTATGTGAGTTAAACACACACATCACAAAGTAGTTTGTGAGAATGCTTCTGTCCAGTTTTTATGGGAAGATATTCCCGTTTCTAACAAAGGCCTGAAAGAGCTCCAAATATCCACTTGCAGATGCTGCAAAAAGACTCTTTCCAAACCGCTCCATGAAAAGGAAGGTTCAACTCTGTGAGTTGAATGCACACATCATAAAGAAGTTTCAAAGAATGCTTCTGTCTAGGTTTTATGTGAAGATATTTCCTTTTCCACCATAGGCCTCAAAGCGCTCCAAATGAACACTTGCAGATTCTACAAAAAGAGTGTTTCAAAACTACTCTTTCAAAAGAAGTGTTCAACTCTGTGAGTTGGATTCATACTACACGAAGCAGTTTCACAGAACGCTTCTGTTTAGTTTTTATGGGAAGATATTCCCGTTTCCAAAGAAGGCCTGAAAGGGCTCCAAATATCCACTTGCAGATGCTGCAATAACAGAGTTTCAAAACTGCTCTATCAAAAGGAAGGCTTCTCTCTCCGAGTTGAATGCACACATCATAAAGAGGTTTACGAGAATGATTCTTCCTGGTTTATAAGTGAAGATATTTCCTTTTCCACAATAGGCCTCAATGCGCTCCAAACGAACACTTGCAGATTCTACAAAAAGAGTGTTTCAAAACTGCTCTTTCAAAAGAAGTGTTCAACTCTGTGAGTTGGATTCATACTACACAAAGCAGTTTCACAGAACGCTTCTGTTTAGTTTTTATGGGAAGATATTCCCGTTTCCAACGAAGGCCTGAAAGGGCTCCAAATATCCACTTGCAGATGCTGCAAAAACAGAGTTTCAAAACTGCTCTATCAAAAGGAAGGCTTCTCTCTCCGAGTTGAATGCACACATCATAAAGAGGTTTCTGAGAATGCTTCTGCCTGGTTTATAAGTGAAGATATTTCCTTTTCCACAATAGGCCTCAATGTGCTCCAAATGAACACTTGCAGATTCTACAAAAAGAGTGTTTCAAAACTGCTGTTTCAAAAGAAGTGTTCATCTCTGTGAGTTGGATTCTTTCTACACAAAGCAGTTTCACAGAACGCTTCTGTTTAGTTTTTATGGGAAGATATCCCCGTTTCCAACGAAGGCCTGAAAGGCTCCAAATATCCACTTGCAGATGCTGCAAAAAGACTCTCTCCAAACTGCTCCGTGAAAAGGAAGGTTCAACTCTGTGAGGTGAAGGCACACATCATAAAGAAGTTTCAAAGAATGCTTCTGTCTAGGTTTTATGTGAAGATATTTCCTTTTCCACCGTAGGCCTCAAAGCGCTCCAAATGAACTCTTGCAGATTCTACAAAAAGAGTGTTTCAAAACTGCTCTTTCTAAAGAAGTGTTCAACTCTGTGAGTTGGATTCATACTACACAAAGCAGTTTCACAGAACGCTTCTGTTTAGTTTTTATGGGAAGATATTCCCGTTTCCAACGAAGGCCAGGAAGGGCTCCAAATATCCACTTGCAGATTCTGCAAAAACAGAGTTTCAAAACTGCTCTATCAAAAGTAATGCTTATCTCTCTGAGTTGAATGCACACATCATAAAGAGGTTTCTGAGAATGCTTCTGCCTGGTTGATATGTGAAGATTTTACAATTTCCACCATAGGCCTCAAATCGCTCCAAATGAACACTTGCAAATTCTACAAAAAGAGTGTTTCATAACTGCTCTAGCAAAGGAAAGGTTCAACTACGTGAGTTAAACACACACATCACAAAGCAGTTTGTGAGAATGCTTCTGTAGAGTTTTTATGGGAAGATATTCCCGTTTCTAACAAAGGCCTGAAAGAGCTCCAATTATCCACTTGCAGATGCTGCAAAAAGACTCTTTCCCAACCGCTCCATGAAAAGGAAGGTTCAACTCTGTGAGTTGAATGCACACATCATAAAGAAGTTTCAAAGAATGCTTCTGTCTAGGTTTTATGTGAAGATGTTTCCTTTTCCACCATAGGCCTCAAAGCGCTCCAAATGAACACTTGCAGATTCTACAAAAAGAGTGTTTCAAAACTGCTCTTTCTAAAGAAGTGTTCAACTCTGTGAGTTGGATTCATACTACATAAAGCAGTTTCACAGAACACTTCTGTTTAGTTTTTATGGGAAGATATTCCCGTTTCCAACGAAGGCCTGAAAGGGCTCCAAATATCCACTTGCAGATGCTGCAAAAAGACTCTTTCCAAACTGTTCCATGAAAAGGAAGGTTCAACTCTGTGAGTTGAATGCACACATCATAAAGAAGTTTCAAAGAATGCTTCTGTCTATGTTTTATGTGAAGATATTTCCTTTTCCACCATAGGCCTCAAAGTGCTCCAAATGAACACTTGCAGATTCTACAAAAAGAGTGTTTCAAAACTGCTCTTTCAAAAGAAGTGTTCAACTCTGTGAGTTGGATTCATACTACACAAAGCAGTTTCACAGAACGCTTCTGTTTAGTTTTTATGGGAAGATATTCCCGTTTCCAACGAAGGCCTGAAAGGGCTCCAAATATCCACTTGCAGATGCTGCAATAACAGAGTTTCAAAACTGCTCTATCAAAAGGAAGGCTTATCTCTCTGAGTTGAATGCACACATCATAAAGAGGTTTCTGAGAATGCTTCTGCCTGGTTGATATGTGAAGATTTTACAATTTCCACCATAGGCCTCAAATCGCTCCAAATGAACACTTGCAAATTCTACAAAAAGAGTGTTTCATAACTGCTCTAGCAAAGGAAAGGTTCAACTATGTGAGTTAAACACACACATCACAAAGCAGTTTGGGAGAATGCTTCTGTAGAGTTTTTATGGGAAGATATTCCCGTTTCTAACAAAGGCCTGAAAGAGCTCCAAATATCCACTTGCAGATGCTGCAAAAAGACTCTTTCCCAACCGCTCCATGAAAAGGAAGGTTCAACTCTGTGAGTTGAATACACACATCATAAAGAAGTTTCAAAGAATGCTTCTGTCTAGGTTTTATGTGAAGATGTTTCCTTTTCCACCATAGGCCTCAAAGCGCTCCAAATGAACACTTGCAGATTCTAGAAAAAGAGTGTTTCAAAACTGCTCTTTCTAAAGAAGTGTTCAACTCTGTGAGTTGGATTCATACTACACAAAGCAGTTTCACAGAACGCTTCTGTTTAGTTTTTATGGGAAGATATTCCCGTTTCCAACGAAGGCCTGAAAGGGCTCCAAATATCCACTTGCAGATGCTGCAAAAAGACTCTTTCCAAACTGCTCCATGAAAAGGAAGGTTCAACTCTGTGAGTTGAATGCACACATCATAAAGAAGTTTCAAAGAATGCTTCTGTCTAGGTTTTATGTGAAGATATTTCCTTTTCCACCATAGGCCTCAAAGTGCTCCAAATGAACACTTGCAGATTCTACAAAAAGAGTGTTTCAAAACTGCTCTTTCAAAGGAAGTGTTCAACTCTGTGAGTTGGATTCATACTACACAAAGCAGTTTCACAGAACGCTTCTGTTTAGTTTTTATGGGAAGAAATTCCCGTTTCCAACGAAGGCCTGAAAAGGCTCCAAATAGCCACTTGCAGATGCTGCAAAAAGACTCTTTCCAAACTGCTCCATGAAAAGGAAGGTTCAACTCTGTGAGTTGAATGCACACATCATAAAGAAGTTTCAAAGAATGCTTCTGTCTAGGTTTTATGTGAAGATATTTCCTTTTCCACCATAGGCCTCAAAGTGCTCCAAATGAACAATTGCAGATTCTACAAAAAGAGTGTTTCAAAACTGCTCTTTCAAAAGAAGTGTTCAACTCTGTGAGTTGGATTCATACTACACGAAGCAGTTTCACAGAACGCTTCTGTTTAGTTTTTATGGGAAGATATTCCCGTTTCCAACGAAGGCCTGAAAGGGCTCCAAATATCCACTTGCAGATGCTGCAAAAACAGAGTTTCAAAACTGCTCTATCAAAAGGAAGGCTTCTCTCTCCGAGTTGAATGCACACATCATAAAGAGGTTTCCGAGAATGCTTCTGCCTGGTTTAAGTGAAGATATTTCCTTTTCCAACATAGGCCTCAAAGCGATCCAAACGAACACTTGCAGATTCTACAAAAAGAGTGTTTCAAAACTGCTCTTTCAAAAGAAGTGTTCAACTCTGTGAGTTGGATTCATACTACACAAAGCAGTTTCACACAACGCTTCTGTTTAGTTTTTATGGGAAGATATTCCCGTTTCCAACGAAGGCCTGAAAGGTTCCAAATATCCACTTGCAGATGCTGCAAAAAGACTCTTTCCAAACTGCTCCGTGAAAAGGAAGGTTCAACTCTGTGTGGTGAAGGCACACATCATAAAGAAGTTTCAAAGAATGCTTCTGTCTAGGTTTTATGTGAAGATATTTCCTTTTCCGCCGTAGGCCTCAAAGCGCTCCAAATGAACACTTGCAGATTCTACAAAAAGAGTGTTTCAAAACTGCTCTTTCTAAAGAAGTGTTCAACTCTGTGAGTTGGATTCGTACTACACAAAGCAGTTTCAAGGAACGCTTCTGTTTAGTTTTTATGGGAAGATATTCCCGTTTCCAACGAAGGCCTGAAAGGGCTCCAAATATCCACTTGCAGATTCTGCAAAAACAGAGTTTCAAAACTGCTCTATCAAAAGGAAGGCTTATCTCTCTGAGTTGAATGCACACATCATAAAGAGGTTTCTGAGAATGCTTCTGCCTGCTGGATATGTGAAGATATTTCAATTTCCACCATAGGCCCCAAATCGCTCCAAATGAACACTTGCAAATTCTACAAAAAGAGTGTTTCATAACTGCTCTAGCAAAGGAAAGGTTCAACTATGTGAGTTAAGCACACACATCACAAAGCAGTTTGTGAGAATGCTTCTGTCCAGTTTTTATGGGAAGATATTCCCGTTTCCAACAAAGGCCTGAAAGAGCTCCAAATATCCACTTGCAGATGCTGCAAAAAGACTCTTTCCAAACCGCTCCATGAAAAGGAAGGTTCAACTCTGTGAGTTGAATGCACACATCATAAAGAAGTTTCAAAGAATGCTTCTGTCTAGGTTTTATGTGAAGATATTTCCTTTTCCACCATAGGCCTCAAAGCGCTCCAAATGAGCACTTGCAGATTCTACAAAAAGAGTGTTTCAAAACTGCTCTTTCTAAAGAAGTGTTGAACTCTGTGAGTTGGATTCATACTACACAAAGCAGTTTCACAGAACGCTTCTGTTTAGTTTTTATGGGAAGATATTCCCGTTTCCAACGAAGGCCTGAAAGGGCTCCAAATATCCACTTGCAGATTCTGCAAAAACAAAGTTTCAAAACTGCTCTATCAAAAGGAAGGCTTATCTCTCTGAGTTGAATGCACACATCATAAATAGGTTTCTGAGAATGCTTCTGCCTGGTTGATATGTGAAGATATTTCAATTTCCACCATAGGCCTCAAATCGCTCCAAATGAACACTTGCAAATTCTACAAAAAGAGTGTTTCATAACTGCTCTAGCAAAGGAAAGGTTCAACTATGTGAGTTAAACACACATCACAAAGTAGTTTGTGAGAATGCTTCTGTCCAGTTTTTATGGGAAGATATTCCCGTTTCTAACAAAGGCCTGAAAGAGCTCCAAATATCCACTTGCAGATGCTGCAAAAAGACTCTTTCCAAACCGCTCCATGAAAAGGAAGGTTCAACTCTGTGAGTTGAATGCACACATCATAAAGAAGTTTCAAAGAATGCTTCTGTCTATTTTTTATGTGAAGATATTTCCTTTTCCACCATAGGCCTCAAAGCGCTCCAAATGAACACTTGCAGATTCTACAAAAAGAGTGTTTCAAAACTACTCTTTCAAAAGAAGTGTTCAACTCTGTGACTTGTATTCATACTACACAAAGCAGTTTCACAGAACGCTTCTGTTTAGTTTTTATGGGAAGAAATTCCCGTTTCCAACGAAGGCCTGAAAGGGCTCCAAATATCCACTTGCAGATGCTGCAAAAAGAGAGTTTCAAAACTGCTCTATCAAAAGGAAGGCTTCTCTCTCCGAGTTGAATGCACACATCATAAGGAGGTTTCTGAGAATGCTTCTGCCTGGTTTATAAGTGAAGATATTTCCTTTTCCACAATAGGCCTCAATGTGCTCCAAATGAATACTTGCAGATTCTACAAAAAGAGTGTTTCAAAACTGCTCTTTCAAAAGAAGTGTTCAACTCTGTGAGTTGGATTCATACTACACAAAGCAGTTTCACAGAACGCTTCTGTTTAGTTTTTATGGGAAGATAATCCCGTTTCCAACGAAGGCCTGAAAGGGCTCCAAATATCCACTTGCAGATGCTGCAAAAAGACTCTTTCCAAACTGCTCCATGAAAAGGAAGGTTCAACCCTGTGAGTTGAAGGAACACATCATAAAGAAGTTTCAAAGAATGCTTCTGTCTAGGTTTTATGTGAAGATATTTCCTTTTCCACCATAGGCCTCAAAGTGCTCCAAATGAACACTTGCAGATTCTACAAAAAGAGTGTTTCAAAACTGCTCTTTCGAAAGAAGTGTTCAACTCTGTGAGTTGGATTCATACTACACAAAGCAGTTTCACAGAACGCTTCTGTTTAGTTTTTATGGGAAGAAATTCCCGTTTCCAACGAAGGCCTGAAAGGGCTCCAAATATCCACTTGCAGATGCTGCAAAAAGACTCTTTCCAAACTGCCCCATGAAAAGGAAGGTTCAACTCTGTGAGTTGAATGCACACATCATAAAGAAGTTTCAAAGAATGCTTCTGTCTAGGTTTTATGTGAAGATATTTCCTTTTCCACCATAGGCCTCAAAGTGCTCCAAATGAACACTTGCAGATTCTACAAAAAGAGTGTTTCAAAACTGCTCTTTCAAAAGAAGTGTTCAACTCTGTGAGTTGGATTCATACTACATAAAGCAGTTTCACAGAACACTTCTGTTTAGTTTTTATGGGAAGATATTCCCGTTTCCAACGAAGGCCTGAAAGGGCTCCAAATATCCACTTGCAGATGCTGCAAAAACAGAGTTTCAAAACTGCTCTATCAAAAGGAAGGCTTCTCTCTCCGAGATGAATGCACACATCATAAGGAGGTTTCTGAGAATGCTTCTGCCTGGTTTATAAGTGAAGATATTTCCTTTTCCACAATAGGCCTCAATGTGCTCCAAATGAATACTTGCAGATTCTACAAAAAGAGTGTTTCAAAACTGCTCTTTCAAAAGAAGTGTTCAACTCTGTGAGTTGGATTCATACTACACAAAGCAGTTTCACAGAACGCTTCTGTTTAGTTTTTATGGGAAGATATTTCCGTTTCCAACGAAGGCCTGAAAGGTTCCAAATATCCACTTGCAGATGCTGCAAAAAGACTCTTTCCAAACTGCTCCGTGAAAAGGAAGGTTCAACTCTGTGTGGTGAAGGCACACATCATAAAGAAGTTTCAAAGAATGCTTCTGTCTAGGTTTTATGTGAAGATATTTCCTTTTCCGCCGTAGGCCTCAAAGCGCTCCAAATGAACACTTGCAGATTCTACAAAAAGAGTGTTTCAAAACTGCTCTTTCTAAAGAAGTGTTCAACTCTGTGAGTTGGATTCATACTACACAAAGCAGTTTCAAGGAACGCTTCTGTTTAGTTTTTATGGGAAGATATTCCCGTTTCCAACGAAGGCCTGAAAGGGCTCCAAATATCCACTTGCAGATTCTGCAAAAACAGAGTTTCAAAACTGCTCTATCAAAAGGAAGGCTTATCTCTCTGAGTTGAATGCACACATCATAAAGAGGTTTCTGAGAATGCTTCTGCCTGGTGGATATGTGAAGATATTTCAATTTCCACCATAGGCCCCAAATCGCTCCAAATGAACACTTGCAAATTCTACAAAAAGAGTGTTTCATAACTGCTCTAGCAAAGGAAAGGTTCAACTATGTGAGTTAAACACACACATCACAAAGCAGTTTGTGAGAATGCTTCTGTCCAGTTTTTATGGGAAGATATTCCCGTTTCTAACAAAGGCCTGAAATAGCTCCAAATATCCACCTGCAGATGCTGCAAAAAGACTCTTTCCAAACCGCTCCATGAAAAGGAAGGTTCAACTCTGTGAGTTGAATGCACACATCATAAAGAAGTTTCAAAGAATGCTTCTGTCTAGGTTTTATGTGAAGATATTTCCTTTTCCACCATAGGCCTCAAAGCGCTCCAAATGAGCACTTGCAGATTCTACAAAAAGAGTGTTTCAAAACTGCTCTTTCTAAAGAAGTGTTGAACTCTGTGAGTTGGATTCATACTACACAAAGCAGTTTCACAGAACGCTTCTGTTTAGTTTTTATGGGAAGATATTCCCGTTTCCAACGAAGGCCTGAAAGGGCTCCAAATATCCACTTGCAGATTCTGCAAAAACAGAGTTTCAAAACTGCTCTATCAAAAGGAAGGCTTATCTCTCTGAGTTGAATGCACACATCATAAAGAGGTTTCTGAGAATGCTTCTGCCTGGTTGATATGTGAAGATACTTCAATTTCCACCATAGGCCTCAAATCGCTCCAAATGAACACTTGCAAATTCTACAAAAAGAGTGTTTCATAACTGCTCTAGCAAAGGAAAGGTTCAACTATGTGAGTTAAACACACACATCACAAAGTAGTTTGTGAGAATGCTTCCGTCCAGTTTTTATGGGAAGATATTCCCGTTTCTAACAAAGGCCTGAAAGAGCTCCAAATATCCACTTGCAGATGCTGCAAAAAGACTCTCCAAACCGCTCCATGAAAAGGAAGGTTCAACTCTGTGAGTTGAATGCACACATCATAAAGAAGTTTCAAAGAATGCTTCTGTCTAGGTTTTATGTGAAGATATTTCCTTTTCCACCATAGGCTTCAAAGCGCTCCAAATGAACACTTGCAGATTCTACAAAAAGAGTGTTTCAAAACTACACTTTCAAAAGAAGTGTTCAACTCTGTGAGTTGGATTCATACTACACAAAGCAGTTTCACAGAACGCTTCTGTTTAGTTTTTATGGGAAGATATTCCCGTTTCCAACGAAGGCCTGAAAGGGCTCCAAATATCCACTTGCAGATGCTGCAATAACAGAGTTTCAAAACTGCTCTATCAAAAGGAAGGCTTCTCTCTCCGAGTTGAATGCACACATCATAAAGCGGTTTACGAGAATGATTCTGCCTTGTTTATAAGTGAAGATATTTCCTTTTCCACAATAGGCCTCAATGCGCTCCCAACAAGCACTTGCAGATTCTACAAAAAGAGTGTTTCAAAACTGCTCTTTCAAAAGAAGTGTTCAACTCTGTGAGTTGGATTCATACTACACAAAGCAGTTTCACACAACGCTTCTGTTTAGTTTTTATGGGAAGATATTCCCGTTTCCAACGAAGGCCTGAAAGGCTCCAAATATCCACTTGCAGATGCTGCAAAAAGACTCTTTCCAAACTGCTCCGTGAAAAGGAAGGTTCAACTCTGTGAGGTGAAGGCACACATCATAAAGAAGTTTCAAAGAATGCTTCTGTCTAGGTTTTATGTGAAGATATTTCCTTTTCCACCGTAGGCCTCAAAGCGCTCCAAATGAACACTTGCAGATTCTACAAAAAGAGTGTTTCAAAACTGCTCTTTCTAAAGAAGTGTTCAACTCTGTGAGTTGGATTCATACTACACAAAGCAGTTTCACAGAACGCTTCTGTTTAGTTTTTATGGGAAGATATTCCCGTTTCCAACGAAGGCCTGAAAGGGCTCCAAATATCCACTTGCAGATTCTGCAAAAACAGAGTTTCAAAACTGCACTATCAAAAGGAAGGCTTATCTCTCTGAGTTGAATGCACACATCATAAAGAGGTTTCTGAGAATGCTTCTGCCTGGTTGATATGTGAAGATATTTCAATTTCCACCATAGGCCTCAAATCGCTCCAAATGAACACTTGCAAATTCTACAAAAAGAGTGTTTCATAACTGCTCTAGCAAAGGAAAGGTTCAAATATGTGAGTTAAACACACACATCACAAAGCAGTTTGTGAGAACGCTTCTGTCCAGTTTTTATGGGAAGATATTCCCGTTTCTAACAAAGGCCTGAAAGAGCTCCAAATATCCACTTGCAGATGCTGCAAAAAGACTCTTTCCAAACCGCTCCATGAAAAGGAAGGTTCAACTCTGTGAGTTGAATGCACACATCATAAAGAAGTTTCAAAGAATGCTTCTGTCTAGGTTTTATGTGAAGATATTTCCTTTTCCACCATAGGCCTCAAAGCGCTCCAAATGAACACTTGCAGATTCTACAAAAAGAGTGTTTCAAAACTACACTTTCAAAAGAAGTGTTCAACTCTGTGAGTTGGATTCATACTACACAAAGCAGTTTCACAGAACGCTTCTGTTTAGTTTTTATGGGAAGATATTCCCGTTTCCAACGAAGGCCTGAAAGGGCTCCAAATATCCACTTGCAGATGCTGCAATAACAGAGTTTCAAAACTGCTCTATCAAAAGGAAGGCTTCTCTCTCCGAGTTCAATGCACACATCATAAAGGGGTTTCTGAGAATGCTTCTGCCTTGTTTATAAGTGAAGATATTTCCTTTTCCACAATAGGCCTCAAAGTGCTCCAAATGAACACTTGCAGATTCTACAAAAAGAGTGTTTCAAAACTGCTCTTTCAAAAGAAGTGTTCAACTCTGTGAGTTGGATTCATACTACACAAAGCAGTTTCACAGAACGCTTCTGTTTAGTTTTTATGGGAAGATATTCCCGTTTCCAACGAAGGCCTGAAAGGCTCCAAATATCCACTTGCAGATGCTGCAAAAAGACTCTTTCCAAACTGCTCCGTGAAAAGGAAGGTTCAACTCTGTGAGGTGAAGGCACACATCATAAAGAAGTTTCAAAGAATGCTTCTGTCTAGGTTTTATGTGAAGATATTTCCTTTTCCACCGTAGGCCTCAAAGCGCTCCAAATGAACACTTGCAGATTCTACAAAAAGAGTGTTTCAAAACTGCTCTTTCTAAAGAAGTGTTCAACTCTGTGAGTTGGATTCATACTACACAAAGCAGTTTCACAGAACGCTTCTGTTTAGTTTTTATGGGAAGATATTCCCGTTTCCAACGAAGGTCTGAAAGGGCTCCAAATATCCACTTGCAGATTCTGCAAAAACAGAGTTTCAAAACTGCACTATCAAAAGGAAGGCTTATCTCTCTGAGTTGAATGCACACATCATAAAGAGGTTTCTGAGAATGCTTCTGCCTGGTTGATATGTGAAGATATTTCAATTTCCACCATAGGCCTCAAATCGCTCCAAATGAACACTTGCAAATTCTACAAAAAGAGTGTTTCATAACTGCTCTAGCAAAGGAAAGGTTCAAATATGTGAGTTAAACACACACATCACAAAGCAGTTTGTGAGAATGCTTCTGTCCAGTTTTTATGGGAAGATATTCCCGTTTCTAACAAAGGCCTGAAAGAGCTCCAAATATCCACTTGCAGATGCTGCAAAAAGACTCTTTCCAAACCGCTCCATGAAAAGGAAGGTTCAACTCTGTGAGTTGAATGCACACATCATAAAGAAGTTTCAAAGAATGCTTCTGTCTAGGTTTTATGTGAAGATATTTCCTTTTCCACCATAGGCCTCAAAGCGCTCCAAATGAACACTTGCAGATTCTACAAAAAGAGTGTTTCAAAACTACACTTTCAAAAGAAGTGTTCAACTCTGTGAGTTGGATTCATACTACACAAAGCAGTTTCACAGAACGCTTCTGTTTAGTTTTTATGGGAAGATATTCCCGTTTCCAACGAAGGCCTGAAAGGGATCCAAATATCCACTTGCAGATGCTGCAATAACAGAGTTTCAAAACTGCTCTATCAAAAGGAAGGCTTCTCTCTCCGAGTTGAATGCACACATCATAAAGCGGTTTACGAGAATGATTCTGCCTTGTTTATAAGTGAAGATATTTCCTTTTCCACAATAGGCCTCAATGCGCTCCAAACAAGCACTTGCAGATTCTACAAAAAGAGTGTTTCAAAACTGCTCTTTCAAAAGAAGTGTTCAACTCTGTGAGTTGGATTCATACTACACAAAGCAGTTTCACAGAACGCTTCTGTTTAGTTTTTATGGGAAGATATTCCCGTTTCCAACGAAGGCCTGAAAGGGCTCCAAATATCCACTTGCAGATGCTGCAAAAAGACTCTTTCCAAACTGCTCCATGAAAAGCAAGGTTCAACTCTGTGAGTTGAATGCACACATCATAAAGAAGTTTCAAAGAATGCTTCTGTCTAGGTTTTATGTGAAGATATTTCCTTTTCCACCATAGGCCTCAAAGTGCTCCAAATGAACACTTGCAGACTCTACAAAAAGGGTGTTTCAAAACTGCTCTTTCAAAAGAAGTGTTCAACTCTGTGAGTTGGATTCATACTACACAAAGCAGTTTCACAGAACGCTTCTGTTTAGTTTTTATGGGAAGATATTCCCGTTTCCAACGAAGGCCTGAAAGGGCTCCAAATATCCACTTGCAGATGCTGCAAAAAGACTCTTTCCAAACTGCTCCATGAAAAGGAAGGTTCAACTCCGTGAGTTGAATGCACACATCATAAAGAAGTTTCAAAGAATGCTTCTGTCTAGGTTTTATGTGAAGATATTTCCTTTTCCACCATAGGCCTCAAAGTGCTCCAAATGAACACTTGCAGATTTTACAAAAAGGGTGTTTCAAAACTGCTCTTTCAAAAGAAGTGTTCAACTCTGTGAGTTGGATTCATACTACACAAAGCAGTTTCACAGAACGCTTCTGTTTAGTTTTTATGGGAAGATATTCCCGTTTCCAACGAAGGCCTGAAAGGGCTCCAAATATCCACTTGCAGATGCTGCAAAAAGACTCTTTCCAAACTGCTCCATGAAAAGGAAGGTTCAACACTGTGAGTTGAATGCACACATCATAAAGAAGTTTCAAGGAATGCTTCTGTCTAGGTTTTATGTGAAGATATTTCCTTTTCCACCATAGGCCTCAAAGTGCTCCAAATGAACACTTGCAGATTCTACAAAAAGAGTGTTTCAAAACTGCTCTTTCAAAAGAAGTGTTCAACTCTGTGAGTTGGATTCATACTACACAAAGCAGTTTCACAGAACGCTTCTGTTTAGTTTTTATGGGAAGATATTCCCGTTTCCAACGAAGGCCTGAAAGGGCTCCAAATATCCACTTGCAGATGCTGCAAAAACAGAGTTTCAAAACTGCTCTATCAAAAGGAAGGCTTCTCTCTCCGAGTTGAATGCACACATCATAAAGAGGTTTCTGAGAATGCTTCTGCCTGGTTGATATGTGAAGATATTTCAATTTCCACCATAGGCCCCAAATCGCTCCAAATGAACACTTGCAAATTCTACAAAAAGAGTGTTTCATAACTGCTCTAGCAAAGGAAAAGTTCAACTATGTGTGTTAAACACACACATCACAAAGCAGTTTGTGAGAATGCTTCTGTCCAGTTTCTATGGGAAGATATTCCCGTTTCTAACAAAGGCCTGAAAGAGCTCCAAATATCCACTTGCAGATGCTGCAAAAAGACTCTTTCCAAACCGCTCCATGAAAAGGAAGGTTCAACTCTGTGAGTTGAATGCACACATCATAAAGAAGTTTCAAAGAATGCTTCTGTCTAGGTTTTATGTGAAGATATTTCCTTTTCCACCATAGGCCTCAAAGCGCTCCAAATGAACACTTGCAGATTCTACAAAAAGAGTGTTTCAAAACTACTCTTTCAAAAGAAGTGTTCAACTCTGTGAGTTGGATTCATACTACACAAAGCAGTTTCACACAACGCTTCTGTTTAGTTTTTATGGGAAGATATTCCCGTTTCCAACGAAGGCCTGAAACGGCTCCAAATATCCACTTGCAGATGCTGCAAAAACAGAGTTTCAAAACTGCTCTATCAAAAGGAAGGCTTCCCTCTCCGAGTTGAATGCACACGTCATAAAGAGGTTTACGAGAATTATTCTGCCTGGTTTATAAGTGAAGATATTT
The DNA here is from genome assembly GCF_028885655.2 of Pongo abelii. Taxonomy (NCBI): domain Eukaryota; kingdom Metazoa; phylum Chordata; class Mammalia; order Primates; family Hominidae; genus Pongo; species Pongo abelii. Next base: position 31,528,619 of record NC_072005.2, on the reverse strand, counting down.
CCTTTTCCACAATAGGCCTCAATGCGCTCCAAACGAACACTTGCAGATTCTACAAAAAGAGTGTTTCAAAACAGCTCTTTCAAAAGAAGTGTTCAACTCTGTGAGTTGGATTCATACTACACAAAGCAGTTTCACAGAACGCTTCTGTTTAGTTTTTATGGGAGGATATTCCCGTTTCCAACGAAGGCCTGAAAGGGCTCCAAATATCCACTTGCAGATGCTGCAAAAAGACTCTTTCCAAACTGCTCCATGAAAAGGAAGGTTCAACCCTGTGAGTTGAAGGCACACATCATAAAGAAGTTTCAAAGAATGCTTCTGTCTAGCTTTTATGTGAAGATATTTCCTTTTCCACCATAGGCCTCAAAGTGCTCCAAATGAACACTTGCAGATTCTACAAAAAGAGGGTTTCAAAACTCCTCTTTCAAAAGAAGTGTTCAACTCTGTGAGTTGGATTCATACTACACAAAGCAGTTTCACAGAACGCTTCTGTTTAGTTTTTATGGGAAGATATTCCCGTTTCCAACGAAGGCCTGAAAGGGCTCCAAATATCCACTTGCAGATGCTGCAAAAAGACTCTTTCCAAACTGCTCCATGAAAAGGAAGGTTCAACTCTGTGAGTTGAATGCACACATCATAAAGAAGTTTCAAAGAATGCTTCTGTCTAGGTTTTATGTGAAGATATTTCCTTTTCCACCATATGCCTCAAAGTGCTCCAAATGAACACTTGCAGATTCTACAAAAAGAGTGTTTCAAAACTGCTCTTTCAAAAGAAGTGTTCAACTCTGTGAGTTGGATTCATACTACACAAAGCAGTTTCACAGAACGCTTCTGTTTTGTTTTTATGGGAAGATATTCCCGTTTCCAACGAAGGCCTGAAAGGGCTCCAAATATCCACTTGCAGATGCTGCAAAAACAGAGGTTCAAAACTGCTCTATCAAAAGGAAGGCTTCTCTCTCTGAGTTGAATGCACACATCATAAAGAGGTTTCTGAGAATGCTTCTGCCTGGTTTATAAGTGAAGATATTTCCTTTTCCACAATAGGCCTCAAAGTGCTCCAAATGAACACTTGCAGATTCTATAAAAAGAGTGTTTCAAAACTGCTCTTTCAAAAGAAGTGTTCAACTCTGTGAGTTGGATTCATACTACACAAAGCAGTTTCACAGAACGCTTCTGTTTAGTTTTTATGGGAAGATATTCCCGTTTCCAACGAAGGCCTGAAAGGCTCCAAATATCCACTTGCAGATGCTGCAAAAAGACTCTTTCCAAACTGCTCCGTGAAAAGGAAGGTTCAACTCTGTGAGGTGAAGGCACACATCATAAAGAAGTTTCAAAGAATGCTTCTGTCTAGGTTTTATGTGAAGATATTTCCTTTTCCACCGTAGGCCTCAAAGCGCTCCAAATGAACACTTGCAGATTCTACAAAAAGAGTGTTTCAAAACTGCTCTTTCTAAAGAAGTGTTCAACTCTGTGAGTTGGATTCATACTACACAAAGCAGTTTCACAGAACGCTTGTTTAGTTTTTATGGGAATATATTTCCGTTTCCAACGAAGGCCTGAAAAGGCTCCAAATATCCCCTTGCAGATTCTGCAAAAACAGAGTTTCAAAACTGCACTATCAAAAGGAAGGCTTATCTCTCTGAGTTGAATGCACACATCATAAAGAGGTTTCTGAGAATGCTTCTGCCTGGTTGATATGTGAAGATATTTCAATTTCCACCATAGGCCTCAAATCGCTCCAAATGAACACTTGCAAATTCTACAAAAAGAGTGTTTCATAACTGCTCTAGCAAAGGAAAGTTTCAAATATGTGAGTAAAACACACACATCACAAAGCAGTTTGTGAGAATGCTTCTGTCCAGTTTTTATGGGAAGATATTCCCGTTTCTAACAAAGGCCTGAAAGAGCTCCAAATATCCACTTGCAGATGCTGCAAAAAGACTCTTTCCAAACCGCTCCATAAAAAGGAAGGTTCAACTCTGTGAGTTGAATGCACACATCATAAAGAAGTTTCAAAGAATGCTTCTGTCTAGGTTTTATGTGAAGATATTTCCTTTTCCACCATAGGCCTCAAAGCGCTCCAAACGAACACTTGCAGATTCTACAGAAAGAGTGTTTCAAAACTACACTTTCAAAAGAAGTGTTCAACTCTGTGAGTTGGATTCATACTACACAAAGCAGTTTCACAGAACGCTTCTGTTTAGTTTTTATGGGAAGATATTCCCGTTTCCAACGAAGGCCTGAAAGGGCTCCAAATATCCAGTTGCAGATGCTGCAAAAAGACTTTCGAAACTGCTCCACGAAAAGGAAGGTTCAACTCTGTGAGTTGAAGGCACACATCATAAAGAAGTTTCAAAGAATGCTTCTGTCTAGGTTTTATATGAAGATATTTCCTTTTCCACCATAGGCCTCAAAGTGCTCCAAATGAACACTTGCAGATTCTACAAAAAGAGTGTTTCAAAACTCCTCTTTCAAAAGATGTGTTCAACTCTGTGAGTTGGATTCATACTACACAAAGCAGTTTCACAGAACTCTTCTGTTTAGTTTTTCTGGGAAGATATTTCCGTTTCCAACGAAGGCCTGAAAGGGCTCCAAATATCCACTTGCAGATGCTGCAAAAAGACTCTTTCCAAACTGTTCCATGAAAAGGAAGGTTCAACTCTGTGAGTTGAATGCACACATCATAAAGAAGTTTCAAAGAATGCTTCTGTCTCGGTTTTATGTGAAGATATTTCCTTTTCCACCATAGGCCTCAAAGTGCTCCAAGTGAACACTTGCAGATTCTACAAAAAGAGTGTTTCAAAACTGCTCTTTCAAAAGAAGTGTTCAACTCTGTGAGTTGGATTCATACTACACAAAGCAGTTTCACAGAACGCTTCTGTTTAGTTTTTATGGGAAGATATTCCGGTTTCCAACGAAGGCCTGAAAGGGCTCCAAATATCCACTTGCAGACGCTGCAAAAACAGAGTTTCAAAACTGCTCTATCAAAAGGAAGGCTTCTCTCTCCGAGTTGAATGCACACATCATAAAGGGGTTTCTGAGAATGCTTCTGCCTTGTTTATAAGTGAAGATATTTCCTTTTCCACAATAGGCCTCAATGTGCTCCAAATGAACACTTGCAGATTCTACAAAAAGAGTGTTTCAAAACTGCTCTTTCAAAAGAAGTGTTCAACTCTGTGAGTTGGATTCATACAACACAAAGCAGTTTCACAGAACGCTTCTGTTTAGTTTTTATGGGAAGATATTCCCGTTTCCAACGAAGGCCTGAAAGGCTCCAAATATCCACTTGCAGATGCTGCAAAAAGACTCTTTCCAAACTGCTCCGTGAAAAGGAAGGTTCAACTCTGTGAGGTGAAGGCACACATCATAAAGAAGTTTCAAAGAATGCTTCTGTCTAGGTTTTATGTGAAGATATTTCCTTTTCCACCGTAGGCCTCAAAGCGCTCCAAATGAACACTTGCAGATTCTACAAAAAGAGTGTTTCAAAACTGCTCTTTCTAAAGAAGTGTTCAACTCTGTGAGTTGGATTCATACTACACAAAGCAGTTTCACAGAACGCTTCTGTTTAGTTTTTATGGGAAGATATTCCCGTTTCCAACGAAGGCCTGAAAGGGCTCCAAATATCCACTTGCAGATTCTGCAAAAACAGAGTTTCAAAACTGCACTATCAAAAGGAAGGCTTATCTCTCTGAGTTGAATGCACACATCATAAAGAGGTTTCTGAGAATGCTTCTGCCTGGTTGATATGTGAAGATATTTCAATTTCCACCATAGGCCTCAAATCGCTCCAAATGAACACTTGCAAATTCTACAAAAAGAGTGTTTCATAACTGCTCTAGCAAAGGAAAGGTTCAAATATGTGAGTTAAACACACACATCACAAAGCAGTTTGTGAGAATGCTTCTGTCCAGTTTTTATGGGAAGATATTCCCGTTTCTAACAAAGGCCTGAAAGAGCTCCAAATATCCACTTGCAGATGCTGCAAAAAGACTCTTTCCAAACCGCTCCATGAAAAGGAAGGTTCAACTCTGTGAGTTGAATGCACACATCATAAAGAAGTTTCAAAGAATGCTTCTGTCTAGGTTTTATGTGAAGATATTTCCTTTTCCACCATAGGCCTCAAAGCGCTCCAAATGAACACTTGCAGATTCTACAAAAAGAGTGTTTCAAAACTACACTTTCAAAAGAAGTGTTCAACTCTGTGAGTTGGATTCATACTACACAAAGCAGTTTCACAGAACGCTTCTGTTTAGTTTTTATGGGAAGATATTCCCGTTTCCAACGAAGGCCTGAAAGGGATCCAAATATCCACTTGCAGATGCTGCAATAACAGAGTTTCAAAACTGCTCTATCAAAAGGAAGGCTTCTCTCTCCGAGTTGAATGCACACATCATAAAGCGGTTTACGAGAATGATTCTGCCTTGTTTATAAGTGAAGATATTTCCTTTTCCACAATAGGCCTCAATGCGCTCCCAACAAGCACTTGCAGATTCTACAAAAAGAGTGTTTCAAAACTGCTCTTTCAAAAGAAGTGTTCAACTCTGTGAGTTGGATTCATACTACACAAAGCAGTTTCACAGAACGCTTCTGTTTAGTTTTTATGGGAAGATATTCCCGTTTCCAACGAAGGCCTGAAAGGGCTCCAAATATCCACTTGCAGATGCTGCAAAAAGACTCTTTCCAAACTGCTCCATGAAAAGCAAGGTTCAACTCTGTGAGTTGAATGCACACATCATAAAGAAGTTTCAAAGAATGCTTCTGTCTAGGTTTTATGTGAAGATATTTCCTTTTCCACCATAGGCCTCAAAGTGCTCCAAATGAACACTTGCAGACTCTACAAAAAGGGTGTTTCAAAACTGCTCTTTCAAAAGAAGTGTTCAACTCTGTGAGTTGGATTCATACTACACAAAGCAGTTTCACAGAACGCTTCTGTTTAGTTTTTATGGGAAGATATTCCCGTTTCCAACGAAGGCCTGAAAGGGCTCCAAATATCCACTTGCAGATGCTGCAAAAAGACTCTTTCCAAACTGCTCCATGAAAAGGAAGGTTCAACTCCGTGAGTTGAATGCACACATCATAAATAAGTTTCAAAGAATGCTTCTGTCTAGGTTTTATGTGAAGATATTTCCTTTTCCACCATAGGCCTCAAAGTGCTCCAAATGAACACTTGCAGATTTTACAAAAAGGGTATTTCAAAACTGCTCTTTCAAAAGAAGTGTTCAACTCTGTGAGTTGCATTCATACTACACAAAGCAGTTTCACAGAACGCTTCTGTTTAGTTTTTATGGGAAGATATTCCCGTTTCCAACGAAGGCCTGAAAGGGCTCCAAATATCCACTTGCAGATGCTGCAAAAAGACTCTTTCCAAACTGCTCCATGAAAAGGAAGGTTCAACACTGTGAGTTGAATGCACACATCATAAAGAAGTTTCAAGGAATGCTTCTGTCTAGGTTTTATGTGAAGATATTTCCTTTTCCACCATAGGCCTCAAAGTGCTCCAAATGAACACTTGCAGATTCTACAAAAAAGTGTTTCAAAACTGCTCTTTCAAAAGAAGTGTTCAACTCTGTGAGTTGGATTCATACTACACAAAGCAGTTTCACAGAACGCTTCTGTTTAGTTTTTATGGGAAGATATTCCCGTTTCCAACGAAGGCCTGAAAGGGCTCCAAATATCCACTTGCAGATGCTGCAAAAACAGAGTTTCAAAACTGCTCTATCAAAAGGAAGGCTTCTCTCTCCGAGTTGATTGCACACATCATAAAGAGGTTTCTGAGAATGCTTCTGCCTGGTTGATATGTGAAGGTATTTCAATTTCCACCATAGGCCTCAAATCGCTCCAAATGAACACTTGCAAATTCTACAAAAAGAGTGTTTCATAACTGCTCTAGCAAACGAAAGGTTCAACTATGTGAGTTAAACACACACATCACAAAGCAGTTTGTGAGAATGCTTCTGTCCAGTTTTTATGGGAAGATATTCCCGTTTCTAACAAAGGCCTGAAAGAGCTCCAAATATCCACTTGCAGATGCTGCAAAAAGACTCTTTCCAAACCGCTCCATGAAAAGGAAGGTTCAACTCTGTGAGTTGAATGCACACATCATAAAGAAGTTTCAAAGAATGCTTCTATCTCGGTTTTATGTGAAGATATTTCCTTTTCCACCATAGGCCTCAAAGCGCTCCAAATGAACACTTGCAGATTCTACAAAAAGACTGTTTCAAAACTGCTCTTTCTAAAGAAGTGTTCAACTCTGTGAGTTGGATTCATACTACACAAAGCAGATTCACAGAACGCTTCTGTTTAGTTTTTATGGGAAGATATTCCCGTTTCCAACGAAGGCCTGAAAGGGCTCCAAATATCCACTTGCAGATGCTGCAAAAAGACTCTTTCCAAACTGCTCCATGAAAAGGAAGGTTCAACTCCGTGAGTTGAATGCACACATCATAAATAAGTTTCAAAGAATGCTTCTGTCTAGGTTTTATGTGAAGATATTTCCTTTTCCACCATAGGCCTCAAAGTGCTCCAAATGAACACTTGCAGATTCTACAAAAAGAGTGTTTCAAAACTGCTCTTTCAAAAGAGGTGTTCAACTCTGTGAGTTGGATTCATACTACACAAAGCAGTTTCACAGAACGCTTCTGTTTAGTTTTTATGGGAAGATATTCCCGTTTCCAACGAAGGCCTGAAACGGCTCCAAATATCCACTTGCAGATGCTGCAAAAACAGAGTTTCAAAACTGCTCTATCAAAAGGAAGGCTTATCTCTCTGAGTTGAATGCACACATCATAAAGAGGTTTCTGAGAATGCTTCTGCCTGGTTGATATGTGAAGATATTTCAATTTCCACCATAGGCCCCAAATCGCTCCAAATGAACAGTTGCAAATTCTACAAAAAGAGTGTTTCATAACTGCTCTAGCAAAGGAAAAGTTCAACTATGTGTGTTAAACACACACATCACAAAGCAGTTTGTGAGAATGCTTCTGTCCAGTTTCTATGGGAAGATATTCCCGTTTCTAACAAAGGCCTGAAAGAGCTCCAAATATCCACTTGCAGATGCTGCAAAAAGACTCTTTCCAAACCGCTCCATGAAAAGGAAGGTTCAACTCTGTGAGTTGAATGCACACTTCATAAAGAAGTTTCAAAGAATGCTTCTGTCTAGGTTTTATGTGAAGATATTTCCTTTTCCACCATAGGCCTCAAAGCGCTCCAAATGAACACTTGCAGATTCTACAAAAAGAGTGTTTCAAAACTACTCTTTCAAAAGAAGTGTTCAACTCTGTGAGTTGGATTCATACTACACAAAGCAGTTTCACACAACGCTTCTGTTTAGTTTTTATGGGAAGATATTCCCGTTTCCAACGAAGGCCTGAAAGGGCTCCAAATATCCACTTGCAGATGCTGCAAAAACAGAGTTTCAAAACTGCTCTATCAAAAGGAAGGCTTCCCTCTCCGAGTTGAATGCACACGTCATAAAGAGGTTTACGAGAATTATTCTGCCTGGTTTATAAGTGAAGATATTTCCTTTTCCACAATAGGCCTCAATGCGCTCCAAACGAACACTTGCAGATTCTACAAAAAGAGTGTTTCAAAACAGCTCTTTCAAAAGAAGTGTTCAACTCTGTGAGTTGGATTCATACTACACAAAGCAGTTTCACAGAACGCTTCTGTTTAGTTTTTATGGGAGGATATTCCCGTTTCCAACGAAGGCCTGAAAGGGCTCCAAATATCCACTTGCAGATGCTGCAAAAAGACTCTTTCCAAACTGCTCCATGAAAAGGAAGGTTCAACCCTGTGAGTTGAAGGCACACATCATAAAGAAGTTTCAAAGAATGCTTCTGTCTAGCTTTTATGTGAAGATATTTCCTTTTCCACCATAGGCCTCAAAGTGCTCCAAATGAACACTTGCAGATTCTACAAAAAGAGGGTTTCAAAACTCCTCTTTCAAAAGAAGTGTTCAACTCTGTGAGTTGGATTCATACTACACAAAGCAGTTTCACAGAACGCTTCTGTTTAGTTTTTATGGGAAGATATTCCCGTTTCCAACGAAGGCCTGAAAGGGCTCCAAATATCCACTTGCAGATGCTGCAAAAAGACTCTTTCCAAACTGCTCCATGAAAAGGAAGGTTCAACTCTGTGAGTTGAATGCACACATCATAAAGAAGTTTCAAAGAATGCTTCTGTCTAGGTTTTATGTGAAGATATTTCCTTTTCCACCATATGCCTCAAAGTGCTCCAAATGAACACTTGCAGATTCTACAAAAAGAGTGTTTCAAAACTGCTCTTTCAAAAGAAGTGTTCAACTCTGTGAGTTGGATTCATACTACACAAAGCAGTTTCACAGAACGCTTCTGTTTTGTTTTTATGGGAAGATATTCCCGTTTCCAACGAAGGCCTGAAAGGGCTCCAAATATCCACTTGCAGATGCTGCAAAAACAGAGGTTCAAAACTGCTCTATCAAAAGGAAGGCTTCTCTCTCTGAGTTGAATGCACACATCATAAAGAGGTTTCTGAGAATGCTTCTGCCTGGTTTATAAGTGAAGATATTTCCTTTTCCACAATAGGCCTCAAAGTGCTCCAAATGAACACTTGCAGATTCTATAAAAAGAGTGTTTCAAAACTGCTCTTTCAAAAGAAGTGTTCAACTCTGTGAGTTGGATTCATACTACACAAAGCAGTTTCACAGAACGCTTCTGTTTAGTTTTTATGGGAAGATATTCCCGTTTCCAACGAAGGCCTGAAAGGCTCCAAATATCCACTTGCAGATGCTGCAAAAAGACTCTTTCCAAACTGCTCCGTGAAAAGGAAGGTTCAACTCTGTGAGGTGAAGGCACACATCATAAAGAAGTTTCAAAGAATGCTTCTGTCTAGGTTTTATGTGAAGATATTTCCTTTTCCACCGTAGGCCTCAAAGCGCTCCAAATGAACACTTGCAGATTCTACAAAAAGAGTGTTTCAAAACTGCTCTTTCTAAAGAAGTGTTCAACTCTGTGAGTTGGATTCATACTACACAAAGCAGTTTCACAGAACGCTTGTTTAGTTTTTATGGGAATATATTCCCGTTTCCAACGAAGGCCTGAAAAGGCTCCAAATATCTACTTGCAGATTCTGCAAAAACAGAGTTTCAAAACTGCACTATCAAAAGGAAGGCTTATCTCTCTGAGTTGAATGCACACATCATAAAGAGGTTTCTGAGAATGCTTCTGCCTGGTTGATATGTGAAGATATTTCAATTTCCACCATAGGCCTCAAATCGCTCCAAATGAACACTTGCAAATTCTACAAAAAGAGTGTTTCATAACTGCTCTATCAAAGGAAAGTTTCAAATATGTGAGTAAAACACACACATCACAAAGCAGTTTGTGAGAATGCTTCTGTCCAGTTTTTATGGGAAGATATTCCCGTTTCTAACAAAGGCCTGAAAGAGCTCCAAATATCCACTTGCAGATGCTGCAAAAAGACTCTTTCCAAACCGCTCCATGAAAAGGAAGGTTCAACTCTGTGAGTTGAATGCACACATCATAAAGAAGTTTCAAAGAATGCTTCTGTCTAGGTTTTATGTGAAGATATTTCCTTTTCCACCATAGGCCTCAAAGCGCTCCAAACGAACACTTGCAGATTCTACAGAAAGAGTGTTTCAAAACTACACTTTCAAAAGAAGTGTTCAACTCTGTGACTTGGATTCATACTACACAAAGCAGTTTCACAGAACGCTTCTGTTTAGTTTTTATGGGAAGAGATTCCCGTTTCCAACGAAGGCCTGAAAGGGCTCCAAATATCCACTTGCAGATGCTGCAAAAAGACTCTTTCCAAACTGCTCCATGAAAAGGAAGGTTCAACTCTGTGAGTTGAAGGCACACATCATAAAGAAGTTTCAAAGAATGCTTCTGTCTAGGTTTTATATGAAGATATTTCCTTTTCCACCATAGGCCTCAAAGTGCTCCAAATGAACACTTGCAGATTCTACAAAAAGAGTGTTTCAAAACTCCTCTTTCAAAAGATGTGTTCAACTCTGTGAGTTGGATTCATACTACACAAAGCAGTTTCACAGAACTCTTCTGTTTAGTTTTTCTGGGAAGATATTTCCGTTTCCAACGAAGGCCTGAAAGGGCTCCAAATATCCACTTGCAGATGCTGCAAAAAGACTCTTTCCAAACTGTTCCATGAAAAGGAAGGCTTAACTCTGTGAGTTGAATGCACACATCATAAAGAAGTTTCAAAGAATGCTTCTGTCTCGGTTTTATGTGAAGATATTTCCTTTTCCACCATAGGCCTCAAAGTGCTCCAAGTGAACACTTGCAGATTCTACAAAAAGAGTGTTTCAAAACTGCTCTTTCAAAAGAAGTGTTCAACTCTGTGAGTTGGATTCATACTACACAAAGCAGTTTCACAGAACGCTTCTGTTTAGTTTTTATGGGAAGAAATTCCGGTTTCCAACGAAGGCCTGAAAGGGCTCCAAATATCCACTTGCAGATGCTGCAAAAAGACTCTTTCCAAACTGCTCCATGAAAAGGAAGGTTCAACTCTGTGAGTTGAATGCACACATCATAAAGAAGTTTCAAAGAATGCTTCTGTCTAGGTTTTATGTGAAGATATTTCCTTTTCCACCATAGGCCTCAAAGCGCTCCAAATGAGCACTTGCAGATTCTACAAAAAGAGTGTTTCAAAACTGCTCTTTCTAAAGAAGTGTTGAACTCTGTGAGTTGGATTCATACTACACAAAGCAGTTTCACAGAACGCTTCTGTTTAGTTTTTATGGGAAGATATTCCCGTTTCCAACGAAGGCCTGAAAGGGCTCCAAATATCCACTTGCAGATTCTGCAAAAACAGAGTTTCAAAACTGCTCTATCAAAAGGAAGGCTTATCTCTCTGAGTTGAATGCACACATCATAAAGAGGTTTCTGAGAATGCTTCTGCCTGGTTGATATGTGAAGATATTTCAATTTCCACCGTAGGCCTCAAATCGCTCCAAATGAACACTTGCAAATTCTACAAAAAGAGTGTTTCATAACTGCTCTAGCAAAGGAAAGGTTCAACTATGTGAGTTAAACACACACATCACAAAGTAGTTTGTGAGAATGCTTCTGTCCAGTTTTTATGGGAAGATATTCCCGTTTCTAACAAAGGCCTGAAAGAGCTCCAAATATCCACTTGCAGATGCTGCAAAAAGACTCTTTCCAAACCGCTCCATGAAAAGGAAGGTTCAACTCTGTGAGTTGAATGCACACATCATAAAGAAGTTTCAAAGAATGCTTCTGTCTAGGTTTTATGTGAAGATATTTCCTTTTCCACCATAGGCCTCAAAGCGCTCCAAATGAACACTTGCAGATTCTACAAAAAGAGTGTTTCAAAACTACTCTTTCAAAAGAAGTGTTCAACTCTGTGAGTTGGATTCATACTACACGAAGCAGTTTCACAGAACGCTTCTGTTTAGTTTTTATGGGAAGATATTCCCGTTTCCAAAGAAGGCCTGAAAGGGCTCCAAATATCCACTTGCAGATGCTGCAATAACAGAGTTTCAAAACTGCTCTATCAAAAGGAAGGCTTCTCTCTCCGAGTTGAATGCACACATCATAAAGAGGTTTACGAGAATGATTCTGCCTGGTTTATAAGTGAAGATATTTCCTTTTCCACAATAGGCCTCAATGCGCTCCAAACGAACACTTGCAGATTCTACAAAAAGAGTGTTTCAAAACTGCTCTTTCAAAAGAAGTGTTCAACTCTGTGAGTTGGATTCATACTACACAAAGCAGTTTCACAGAACGCTTCTGTTTAGTTTTTATGGGAAGATATTCCCGTTTCCAACGAAGGCCTGAAAGGGCTCCAAATATCCACTTGCAGATGCTGCAAAAACAGAGTTTCAAAACTGCTCTATCAAAAGGAAGGCTTCTCTCTCCGAGTTGAATGCACACATCATAAAGAGGTTTCTGAGAATGCTTCTGCCTGGTTTATAAGTGAAGATATTTCCTTTTCCACAATAGGCCTGAATGTGCTCCAAATGAACACTTGCAGATTCTACAAAAAGAGTGTTTCAAAACTGCTCTTTCAAAAGAAGTGTTCATCTCTGTGAGTTGGATTCTTACTACACAAAGCAGTTTCACAGAACGCTTCTGTTTAGTTTTTATGGGAAGATATCCCCGTTTCCAACGAAGGCCTGAAAGGCTCCAAGTATCCACTTGCAGATGCTGCAAAAAGACTCTCTCCAAACTGCTCCGTGAAAAGGAAGGTTCAACTCTGTGAGGTGAAGGCACACATCATAAAGAAGTTTCAAAGAATGCTTCTGTCTAGGTTTTATGTGAAGATATTTCCTTTTCCACCGTAGGCCTCAAAGCGCTCCAAATGAACTCTTGCAGATTCTACAAAAAGAGTGTTTCAAAACTCCTCTTTCAAAAGAAGTGTTCAACTCTGTGAGTTGGATTCATACTACACAAAGCAGTTTCGCAGAACGCTTCTGTTTAGTTTTTATGGGAAGATATTCCCGTTTCCAACGAAGGCCTGAAAGGGCTCCAAATATCCACTTGCAGATGCTGCAAAAAGACTCTTTCCAAACTGCTCCATGAAAAGGAAGGTTCAACTCTGTGAGTTGAATGCACACATCATAAAGAAGTTTCAAAGAATGCTTCTGTCTAGGTTTTATGTGAAGATATTTCCTTTTCCACCATATGCCTCAAAGTGCTCCAAATGAACACTTGCAGATTCTACAAAAAGAGTGTTTCAAAACTGCTCTTTCAAAAGAAGTGTTCAACTCTGTGAGTTGGATTCATACTACACAAAGCAGTTTCACAGAACGCTTCTGTTTAGTTTTTATGGGAAGATATTCCCGTTTCCAACGAAGGCCTGAAAGGGCTCCAAATATCCACTTGCAGATGCTGCAAAAACAGAGGTTCAAAACTGCTCTATCAAAAGGAAGGCTTCTCTCTCTGAGTTGAATGCACACATCATAAAGAGGTTTCTGAGAATTCTTCTGCCTGGTTTATAAGTGAAGATATTTCCTTTTCCACAATAGGCCTCAAAGTGCTCCAAATGAACACTTGCAGATTCTATAAAAAGAGTGTTTCAAAACTGCTCTTTCAAAAGAAGTGTTCAACTCTGTGAGTTGGATTCATACTACACAAAGCAGTTTCACAGAACGCTTCTGTTTAGTTTTTATGGGAAGATATTCCCGTTTCCAACGAAGGCCTGAAAGGCTCCAAATATCCACTTGCAGATGCTGCAAAAAGACTCTTTCCAAACTGCTCCGTGAAAAGGAAGGTTCAACTCTGTGAGGTGAAGGCACACATCATAAAGAAGTTTCAAAGAATGCTTCTGTCTAGGTTTTATGTGAAGATATTTCCTTTTCCACCGTAGGCCTCAAAGCGCTCCAAATGAACACTTGCAGATTCTACAAAAAGAGTGTTTCAAAACTGCTCTTTCTAAAGAAGTGTTCAACTCTGTGAGTTGGATTCATACTACACAAAGCAGTTTCACAGAACGCTTGTTTAGTTTTTATGGGAATATATTCCCGTTTCCAACGAAGGCCTGAAAAGGCTCCAAATATCTACTTGCAGATTCTGCAAAAACAGAGTTTCAAAACTGCACTATCAAAAGGAAGGCTTATCTCTCTGAGTTGAATGCACACATCATAAAGAGGTTTCTGAGAATGCTTCTGCCTGGTTGATATGTGAAGATATTTCAATTTCCACCATAGGCCTCAAATCGCTCCAAATGAACACTTGCAAATTCTACAAAAAGAGTGTTTCATAACTGCTCTAGCAAAGGAAAGTTTCAAATATGTGAGTAAAACACACACATCACAAAGCAGTTTGTGAGAATGCTTCTGTCCAGTTTTTATGGGAAGATATTCCCGTTTCTAACAAAGGCCTGAAAGAGCTCCAAATATCCACTTGCAGATGCTGCAAAAAGACTCTTTCCAAACCGCTCCATGAAAAGGAAGGTTCAACTCTGTGAGTTGAATGCACACATCATAAAGAAGTTTCAAAGAATGCTTCTGTCTAGGTTTTATGTGAAGATATTTCCTTTTCCACCATAGGCCTCAAAGCGCTCCAAACGAACACTTGCAGATTCTACAGAAAGAGTGTTTCAAAACTACACTTTCAAAAGAAGTGTTCAACTCTGTGACTTGGATTCATACTACACAAAGCAGTTTCACAGAACGCTTCTGTTTAGTTTTTATGGGAAGATATTCCCGTTTCCAACGAAGGCCTGAAAGGGCTCCAAATATCCACTTGCAGATGCTGCAAAAAGACTCTTTCCAAACTGCTCCATGAAAAGGAAGGTTCAACTCTGTGAGTTGAAGGCACACATCATAAAGAAGTTTCAAAGAATGCTTCTGTCTAGGTTTTATATGAAGATATTTCCTTTTCCACCATAGGCCTCAAAGTGCTCCAAATGAACACTTGCAGATTCTACAAAAAGAGTGTTTCAAAACTCCTCTTTCAAAAGATGTGTTCAACTCTGTGAGTTGGATTCATACTACACAAAGCAGTTTCACAGAACTCTTCTGTTTAGTTTTTCTGGGAAGATATTTCCGTTTCCAACGAAGGCCTGAAAGGGCTCCAAATATCCACTTGCAGATGCTGCAAAAAGACTCTTTCCAAACTGTTCCATGAGAAGGAAGGCTTAACTCTGTGAGTTGAATGCACACATCATAAAGAAGTTTCAAAGAATGCTTCTGTCTCGGTTTTATGTGAAGATATTTCCTTTTCCACCATAGGCCTCAAAGTGCTCCAAGTGAACACTTGCAGATTCTACAAAAAGAGTGTTTCAAAACTGCTCTTTCAAAAGAAGTGTTCAACTCTGTGAGTTGGATTCATACTACACAAAGCAGTTTCACAGAACGCTTCTGTTTAGTTTTTATGGGAAGAAATTCCGGTTTCCAACGAAGGCCTGAAAGGGCTCCAAATATCCACTTGCAGATGCTGCAAAAAGACTCTTTCCAAACTGCTCCATGAAAAGGAAGGTTCAACTCTGTGAGTTGAATGCACACATCATAAAGAAGTTTCAAAGAATGCTTCTGTCTAGGTTTTATGTGAAGATATTTCCTTTTCCACCATAGGCCTCAAAGCGCTCCAAATGAGCACTTGCAGATTCTACAAAAAGAGTGTTTCAAAACTGCTCTTTCTAAAGAAGTGTTGAACTCTGTGAGTTGGATTCATACTACACAAAGCAGTTTCACAGAACGCTTCTGTTTAGTTTTTATGGGAAGATATTCCCGTTTCCAACGAAGGCCTGAAAGGGCTCCAAATATCCACTTGCAGATTCTGCAAAAACAGAGTTTCAAAACTGCTCTATCAAAAGGAAGGCTTATCTCTCTGAGTTGAATGCACACATCATAAAGAGGTTTCTGAGAATGCTTCTGCCTGGTTGATATGTGAAGATATTTCAATTTCCACCGTAGGCCTCAAATCGCTCCAAATGAACACTTGCAAATTCTACAAAAAGAGTGTTTCATAACTGCTCTAGCAAAGGAAAGGTTCAACTATGTGAGTTAAACACACACATCACAAAGTAGTTTGTGAGAATGCTTCTGTCCAGTTTTTATGGGAAGATATTCCCGTTTCTAACAAAGGCCTGAAAGAGCTCCAAGTATCCACTTGCAGATGCTGCAAAAAGACTCTTTCCAAACCGCTCCATGAAAAGGAAGGTTCAACTCTGTGAGTTGAATGCACACATCATAAAGAAGTTTCAAAGAATGCTTCTGTCTAGGTTTTATGTGAAGATATTTCCTTTTCCACCATAGGCCTCAAAGCGCTCCAAATGAACACTTGCAGATTCTACAAAAAGAGTGTTTCAAAACTACTCTTTCAAAAGAAGTGTTCAACTCTGTGAGTTGGATTCATACTACACGAAGCAGTTTCACAGAACGCTTCTGTTTAGTTTTTATGGGAATATATTCCCGTTTCCAAAGAAGGCCTGAAAGGGCTCCAAATATCCACTTGCAGATGCTGCAATAACAGAGTTTCAAAACTGCTCTATCAAAAGGAAGGCTTCTCTCTCCGAGTTGAATGCACACATCATAAAGAGGTTTACGAGAATGATTCTGCCTGGTTTATAAGTGAAGATATTTCCTTTTCCACAATAGGCCTCAATGCGCTCCAAACGAACACTTGCAGATTCTACAAAAAGAGTGTTTCAAAACTGCTCTTTCAAAAGAAGTGTTCAACTCTGTGAGTTGGATTCATACTACACAAAGCAGTTTCACAGAACGCTTCTGTTTAGTTTTTATGGGAAGATATTCCCGTTTCCAACGAAGGCCTGAAAGGGCTCCAAATATCCACTTGCAGATGCTGCAAAAACAGAGTTTCAAAACTGCTCTATCAAAAGGAAGGCTTCTCTCTCCGAGTTGAATGCACACATCATAAAGAGGTTTCTGAGAATGCTTCTGCCTGGTTTATAAGTGAAGATATTTCCTTTTCCACAATAGGCCTCAATGTGCTCCAAATGAACACTTGCAGATTCTACAAAAAGAGTGTTTCAAAACTGCTCTTTCAAAAGAAGTGTTCATCTCTGTGAGTTGGATTCTTACTACACAAAGCAGTTTCACAGAACGCTTCTGTTTAGTTTTTATGGGAAGATATCCCCGTTTCCAACGAAGGCCTGAAAGGCTCCAAGTATCCACTTGCAGATGCTGCAAAAAGACTCTCTCCAAACTGCTCCGTGAAAAGGAAGGTTCAACTCTGTGAGGTGAAGGCACACATCATAAAGAAGTTTCAAAGAATGCTTCTGTCTAGGTTTTATGTGAAGATATTTCCTTTTCCACCGTAGGCCTCAAAGCGCTCCAAATGAACTCTTGCAGATTCTACAAAAAGAGTGTTTCAAAACTGCTCTTTCTAAAGAAGTGTTCAACTCTGTGAGTTGGATTCATACTACACAAAGCAGTTTCACAGAACGCTTCTGTTTAGTTTTTATGGGAAGATATTCCCGTTTCCAACGAAGGCCAGGAAGGGCTCCAAATATCCACTTGCAGATTCTGCAAAAACAGAGTTTCAAAACTGCTCTATCAAAAGGAATGCTTATCTCTCTGAGTTGAATGCACACATCATAAAGAGGTTTCTGAGAATGCTTCTGCCTGGTTGATATGTGAAGATTTTACAATTTCCACCATAGGCCTCAAATCGCTCCAAATGAACACTTGCAAATTCTACAAAAAGAGTGTATCATAACTGCTCTAGCAAAGGAAAGGTTCAACTACGTGAGTTAAACACACACATCACAAAGCAGTTTGGGAGAATGCTTCTGTAGAGTTTTTATGGGAAGATATTCCCGTTTCTAACAAAGGCCTGAAAGAGCTCCAAATATCCACTTGCAGATGCTGCAAAAAGACTCTTTCCCAACCGCTCCATGAAAAGGAAGGTTCAACTCTGTGAGTTGAATGCACACATCATAAAGAAGTTTCAAAGAATGCTTCTGTCTAGGTTTTATGTGAAGATGTTTCCTTTTCCACCATAGGCCTCAAAGCGCTCCAAATGTACACTTGCAGATTCTACAAAAAGAGTGTTTCAAAACTGCTCTTTCTAAAGAAGTGTTCAACTCTGTGAGTTGGATTCATACTACACAAAGCAGTTTCACAGAACGCTTCTGTTTAGTTTTTATGGGAAGATATTCCCGTTTCCAACGAAGGCCTGAAAGGGCTCCAAATATCCACTTGCAGATGCTGCAAAAAGACTCTTTCCAAACTGCTCCATGAAAAGGAAGGTTCAACTCTGTGAGTTGAATGCACACATCATAAAGAAGTTTCAAAGAATGCTTCTGTCTAGGTTTTATGTGAAGATATTTCCTTTTCCACCATAGGCCTCAAAGTGCTCCAAATGAACACTTGCAGATTCTACAAAAAGAGTGTTTCAAAACTGCTCTTTCAAAGGAAGTGTTCAACTCTGTGAGTTGGATTCATACTACACAAAGCAGTTTCACAGAACGCTTCTGTTTAGTTTTTATGGGAAGAAATTCCCGTTTCCAACGAAGGCCTGAAAAGGCTCCAAATAGCCACTTGCAGATGCTGCAAAAAGACTCTTTCCAAACTGCTCCGTGAAAAGGAAGGTTCAACTCTGTGTGGTGAAGGCACACATCATAAAAAAGTTTCAAAGAATGCTTCTGTCTAGGTTTTATGTGAAGATATTTCCTTTTCCGCCGTAGGCCTCAAAGCGCTCCAAATGAACACTTGCAGATTCTACAAAAAGAGTGTTTCAAAACTGCTCTTTCTAAAGAAGTGTTCAACTCTGTGAGTTGGATTCATACTACACAAAGCAGTTTCAAGGAACGCTTCTGTTTAGTTTTTATGGGAAGATATTCCCGTTTCCAACGAAGGCCTGAAAGGGCTCCAAATATCCACTTGCAGATTCTGCAAAAACAGAGTTTCAAAACTGCTCTATCAAAAGGAAGGCTTATCTCTCTGAGTTGAATGCACACATCATAAAGAGGTTTCTGAGAATGCTTCTGCCTGGTTGATATGTGAAGATATTTCAATTTTCACCATAGGCCTCAAATCGCTCCAAATGAACACTTGCAAATTCTACAAAAAGAGTGTTTCATAACTGCTCTAGCAAAGGAAAGGTTCAACTATGTGAGTTAAACACACACATCACAAAGCAGTTTGTGAGAATGCTTCTGTCCAGTTTTTATGGGAAGATATTCCCGTTTCTAACAAAGGCCTGAAAGAGCTCCAAATATCCACTTGCAGATGCTGCAAAAAGACTCTTTCCAAACCGCTCCATGAAAAGGAAGGTTGAACTCTGTGAGTTGAATGCACACATCATAAAGAAGTTTCAAAGAATGCTTCTGTCTAGGTTTTATGTGAAGATATTTCCTTTTCCACCATAGGCCTCAAAGCGCTCCAAATGAGCACTTGCAGATTCTACAAAAAGAGTGTTTCAAAACTGCTCTTTCTAAAGAAGTGTTGAACTCTGTGAGTTGGATTCATACTACACAAAGCAGTTTCACAGAACGCTTCTGTTTAGTTTTTATGGGAAGATATTCCCGTTTCCAACGAAGGCCTGAAAGGGCTCCAAATATCCACTTGCAGATTCTGCAAAAACAGAGTTTCAAAACTGCTCTATCAAAAGGAAGGCTTATCTCTCTGAGTTGAATGCACACATCATAAAGAGGTTTCTGAGAATGCTTCTGCCTGGTTGATATGTGAAGATATTTCAATTTCCACCATAGGCCTCAAATCGCTCCAAATGAACACTTGCAAATTCTACAAAAAGAGTGTTTCATAACTGCTCTAGCAAAGGAAAGGTTCAACTATGTGAGTTAAACACACACATCACAAAGTAGTTTGTGAGAATGCTTCTGTCCAGTTTTTATGGGAAGATATTCCCGTTTCTAACAAAGGCCTGAAAGAGCTCCAAATATCCACTTGCAGATGCTGCAAAAAGACTCTTTCCAAACCGCTCCATGAAAAGGAAGGTTCAACTCTGTGAGTTGATTGCACACATCATAAAGAAGTTTCAAAGAATGCTTCTGTCTAGGTTTTATGTGAAGATATTTCCTTTTCCACCATAGGCCTCAAAGCGCTCCAAATGAACACTTGCAGATTCTACAAAAAGAGTGTTTCAAAACTACTCTTTCAAAAGAAGTGTTCAACTCTGTGAGTTGGATTCATACTACACAAAGCAGTTTCACAGAACGCTTCTGTTTAATTTTTATGGGAAGATATTCCCGTTTCCAACGAAGACCTGAAAGGGCTCCAAATATCCACTTGCAGATGCTGCAATAACAGAGTTTCAAAACTGCTCTATCAAAAGGAAGGCTTCTCTCTCCGAGTTGAATGCACACATCATAAAGAGGTTTACGAGAATGATTCTGCCTGGTTTATAAGTGAAGATATTTCCTTTTCCACAATAGGACTCAATGCGCTCCAAACGAACACTTGCAGATTCTACAAAAAGAGTGTTTCAAAACTGCTCTTTCAAAAGAAGTGTTCAACTCTGTGAGTTGGATTCATACTACACAAAGCAGTTTCACAGAACGCTTCTGTTTAGTTTTTATGGGAAGATATTCCCGTTTCCAACGAAGGCCTGAAAGGGCTCCAAATATCCACTTGCAGATGCTGCAAAAACAGAGTTTCAAAACTGCTCTATCAAAAGGAAGGCTTCTCTCTCCGAGTTGAATGCACACATCATAAAGAGGTTTCTGAGAATGCTTCTGCCTGGTTTATAAGTGAAGATATTTCCTTTTCCACAATAGGCCTCAATGTGCTCCAAATGAACACTTGCAGATTCTACAAAAAGAGTGTTTCAAAACTGCTCTTTCAAAAGAAGTGTTCATCTCTGTGAGTTGGATTCATACTACACAAAGCAGTTTCACAGAACGCTTCTGTTTAGTTTTTATGGGAAGATATCCCCGTTTCCAACGAAGGCCTGAAAGGCTCCAAATATCCACTTGCAGATGCTGCAAAAAGACTCTCTCCAAACTGCTCCGTGAAAAGGAAGGTTCAACTCTGTGAGGTGAAGGCACACATCATAAAGAAGTTTCAAAGAATGCTTCTGTCTAGGTTTTATGTGAAGATATTTCCTTTTCCACCGTAGGCCTCAAAGCGCTCCAAATGAACACTTGCAGATTCTACAAAAAGAGTGTTTCAAAACTGCTCTTTCTAAAGAAGTGTTCAACTCTGTGAGTTGGATTCATACTACACAAAGCAGTTTCACAGAACGCTTCTGTTTAGTTTTTATGGGAAGATATTCCCGTTTCCAACGAAGGCCTGAAAGGGCTCCAATTATCCACTTGCAGATTCTGCAAAAACAGAGTTTCAAAACTGCTCTATCAAAAGGAAGGCTTATCTCTCTGAGTTGAATGCACACATCATAAAGAGGTTTCTGAGAATGCTTCTGCCTGGTTGATATGTGAAGATTTTACAATTTCCACCATAGGCCTCAAATCGCTCCAAATGAACACTTGCAAATTCTACAAAAAGAGTGTTTCATAACTGCTCTAGCAAAGGAAAGGTTCAACTATGTGAGTTAAACACACACATCACAAAGCAGTTTGTGAGAATGCTTCTGTAGAGTTTTTATGGGAAGATATTCCCGTTTCTAACAAAGGCCTGAAAGAGCTCCAAATATCCACTTGCAGATGCTGCAAAAAGACTCTTTCCCAACCGCTCCATGAAAAGGAAGGTTCAACTCTGTGAGTTGAATGCACACATCATAAAGAAGTTTCAAAGAATGCTTCTGTCTAGGTTTTATGTGAAGATATTTCCTTTTCCACCATAGGCCTCAAAGCGATCCAAATGAGCACTTGCAGATTCTACAAAAAGAGTGTTTCAAAACTGCTCTTTCTAAAGAAGTGTTGAACTCTGTGAGTTGGATTCATACTACACAAAGCAGTTTCACAGAACGCTTCTGTTTAGTTTTTATGGGAAGATATTCCCGTTTCCAACGAAGGCCTGGAAGGGCTCCAAATATCCACTTGCAGATTCTGCAAAAACAGAGTTTCAAAACTGCTCTATCAAAAGGAAGGCTTATCTCTCTGAGTTGAATGCACACATCATAAAGAGGTTTCTGAGAATGCTTCTGCCTGGTTGATATGTGAAGATTTTACAATTTCCACCATAGGCCCCAAATCGCTCCAAATGAACACTTGCAAATTCTACAAAAAGAGTGTTTCATAACTGCTCTAGCAAAGGAAAGGTTCAACTATGTGAGTTAAACACACACATCACAAAGCAGTTTGTGAGAATGCTTCTGTAGAGTTTTTATGGGAAGATATTCCCGTTTCTAACAAAGGCCTGAAAGAGCTCCAAATATCCACTTGCAGATGCTGCAAAAAGACTCTTTCCCAACCGCTCCATGAAAAGGAAGGTTCAACTCTGTGAGTTGAATGCACACATCATAAAGAAGTTTCAAAGAATGCTTCTGTCTAGGTTTTATGTGAAGATGTTTCCTTTTCCACCATAGGCCTCAAAGCGCTCCAAATGAACACTTGCAGATTCTACAAAAAGAGTGTTTCAAAACTGCTCTTTCTAAAGAAGTGTTCAACTCTGTGAGTTGGATTCATACTACATAAAGCAGTTTCACAGAACACTTCTGTTTAGTTTTTATGGGAAGATATTCCCGTTTCCAGCGAAGGCCTGAAAGGGCTCCAAATATCCACTTGCAGATGCTGCAAAAACAGAGTTTCAAAACTGCTCTATCAAAAGGAAGGCTTCTCTCTCCGAGTTGAATGCACACATCATAAGGAGGTTTCTGAGAATGCTTCTGCCTGGTTTATAAGTGAAGATATTTCCTTTTCCACAATAGGCCTCAAAGTGCTCCAAATGAATACTTGCAGATTCTACAAAAAGAGTGTTTCAAAACTGCTCTTTCAAAAGAAGTGTTCAACTCTGTGAGTTGGATTCATACTACACAAAGCAGTTTCACAGAACGCTTCTGTTTAGTTTTTATGGGAAGATATTCCCGTTTCCAACGAAGGCCTGAAAGGGCTCCAAATATCCACTTGCAGATGCTGCAAAAACAGAGTTTCAAAACTGCTCTATCAAAAGGAAGGCTTCTCTCTCCGAGTTGAATGCACACATCATAAAGAGGTTTCTGAGAATGCTTCTGCCTGGTTGATATGTGAAGATTTTACAATTTCCACCATAGGCCTCAAATCGCTCCAAATGAACACTTGCAAATTCTACAAAAAGAGTGTATCATAACTGCTCTAGCAAAGGAAAGGTTCAACTACGTGAGTTAAACACACACATCACAAAGCAGTTTGGGAGAATGCTTCTGTAGAGTTTTTATGGGAAGATATTCCCGTTTCTAACAAAGGCCTGAAAGAGCTCCAAATATCCACTTGCAGATGCTGCAAAAAGACTCTTTCCCAACCGCTCCAGGAAAAGGAAGGTTCAACTCTGTGAGTTGAATGCACACATCATAAAGAAGTTTCAAAGAATGCTTCTGTCTAGGTTTTATGTGAAGATGTTTCCTTTTCCACCATAGGCCTCAAAGCGCTCCAAATGTACACTTGCAGATTCTACAAAAAGAGTGTTTCAAAACTGCTCTTTCTAAAGAAGTGTTCAACTCTGTGAGTTGGATTCATACTACACAAAGCAGTTTCACAGAACGCTTCTGTTTAGTTTTTATGGGAAGATATTCCCGTTTCCAACGAAGGCCTGAAAGGGCTCCAAATATCCACTTGCAGATGCTGCAAAAAGACTCTTTCCAAACTGCTCCATGAAAAGGAAGGTTCAACTCTGTGAGTTGAATGCACACATCATAAAGAAGTTTCAAAGAATGCTTCTGTCTAGGTTTTATGTGAAGATATTTCCTTTTCCACCATAGGCCTCAAAGTGCTCCAAATGAACACTTGCAGATTCTACAAAAAGAGTGTTTCAAAACTGCTCTTTCAAAGGAAGTGTTCAACTCTGTGAGTTGGATTCATACTACACAAAGCAGTTTCACAGAACGCTTCTGTTTAGTTTTTATGGGAAGAAATTCCCGTTTCCAACGAAGGCCTGAAAAGGCTCCAAATAGCCACTTGCAGATGCTGCAAAAAGACTCTTTCCAAACTGCTCCATGAAAAGGAAGGTTCAACTCTGTGAGTTGAATGCACGCATCATAAAGAAGTTTCAAAGAATGCTTCTGTCTAGGTTTTATGTGAAGATATTTCCTTTTCCACAATAGGCCTCAAAGTGCTCCAAATGAACAATTGCAGATTCTACAAAAAGAGTGTTTCAAAACTGCTCTTTCAAAAGAAGTGTTCAACTCTGTGAGTTGGATTCATACTACATAAAGCAGTTTCACAGAACGCTTCTGTTTAGTTTTTATGGGAAGATATTCCCGTTTCCAACGAAGGCCTGAAAGGGCTCCAAATATCCACTTGCAGATGCTGCAAAAACAGAGTTTCAAACTGCTCTATCAAAAGGAAGGCTTCTCTCTCCGAGTTGAATGCACACATCATAAGGAGGTTTCTGAGAATGCTTCTGCCTGGTTTATAAGTGAAGATATTTCCTTTTCCACAATAGGCCTCAATGTGCTCCAAATGAATACTTGCAGATTCTACAAAAAGAGTGTTTCAAAACTGCTCTTTCATAAGAAGTGTTCAACTATGTGAGTTGGATTCATACTACACAAAGCAGTTTCACAGAACGCTTCTGTTTAGTTTTTATGGGAAGATACTCCCGTTTCCAACGAAGGCCTGAAAGGTTCCAAATATCCACTTGCAGATGCTGCAAAAAGACTCTTTCCAAACTGCTCCGTGAAAAGGAAGGTTCAACTCTGTGTGGTGAAGGCACACATCATAAAAAAGTTTCAAAGAATGCTTCTGTCTAGGTTTTATGTGAAGATATTTCCTTTTCCGCCGTAGGCCTCAAAGCGCTCCAAATGAACACTTGCAGATTCTACAAAAAGAGTGTTTCAAAACTGCTCTTTCTAAAGAAGTGTTCAACTCTGTGAGTTGGATTCATACTACACAAAGCAGTTTCAAGGAACGCTTCTGTTTAGTTTTTATGGGAAGATATTCCCGTTTCCAACGAAGGCCTGAAAGGGCTCCAAATATCCACTTGCAGATTCTGCAAAAACAGAGTTTCAAAACTGCTCTATCAAAAGGAAGGCTTATCTCTCTGAGTTGAATGCACACATCATAAAGAGGTTTCTGAGAATGCTTCTGCCTGGTTGATATGTGAAGATATTTCAATTTTCACCATAGGCCTCAAATCGCTCCAAATGAACACTTGCAAATTCTACAAAAAGAGTGTTTCATAACTGCTCTAGCAAAGGAAAGGTTCAACTATGTGAGTTAAACACACACATCACAAAGCAGTTTGTGAGAATGCTTCTGTCCAGTTTTTATGGGAAGATATTCCCGTTTCTAACAAAGGCCTGAAAGAGCTCAAAATATCCACTTGCAGATGCTGCAAAAAGACTCTTTCCAAACCGCTCCATGAAAAGGAAGGTTGAACTCTGTGAGTTGAATGCACACATCATAAAGAAGTTTCAAAGAATGCTTCTGTCTAGGTTTTATGTGAAGATATTTCCTTTTCCACCATAGGCCTCAAAGCGCTCCAAATGAGCACTTGCAGATTCTACAAAAAGAGTGTTTCAAAACTGCTCTTTCTAAAGAAGTGTTGAACTCTGTGAGTTGGATTCATACTACACAAAGCAGTTTCACAGAACGCTTCTGTTTAGTTTTTATGGGAAGATATTCCCGTTTCCAACGAAGGCCTGAAAGGGCTCCAAATATCCACTTGCAGATTCTGCAAAAACAGAGTTTCAAAACTGCTCTATCAAAAGGAAGGCTTATCTCTCTGAGTTGAATGCACACATCATAAAGAGGTTTCTGAGAATGCTTCTGCCTGGTTGATATGTGAAGATATTTCAATTTCCACCATAGGCCTCAAATCGCTCCAAATGAACACTTGCAAATTCTACAAAAAGAGTGTTTCATAACTGCTCTAGCAAAGGAAAGGTTCAACTATGTGAGTTAAACACACACATCACAAAGTAGTTTGTGAGAATGCTTCTGTCCAGTTTTTATGGGAAGATATTCCCGTTTCTAACAAAGGCCTGAAAGAGCTCCAAATATCCACTTGCAGATGCTGCAAAAAGACTCTTTCCAAACCGCTCCATGAAAAGGAAGGTTCAACTCTGTGAGTTGAATGCACACATCATAAAGAAGTTTCAAAGAATGCTTCTGTCTAGGTTTTATGTGAAGATATTTCCTTTTCCACCATAGGCCTCAAAGCGCTCCAAATGAACACTTGCAGATTCTACAAAAAGAGTGTTTCAAAACTACTCTTTCAAAAGAAGTGTTCAACTCTGTGAGTTGGATTCATACTACACGAAGCAGTTTCACAGAACGCTTCTGTTTAGTTTTTATGGGAAGATATTCCCGTTTCCAAAGAAGGCCTGAAAGGGCTCCAAATATCCACTTGCAGATGCTGCAATAACAGAGTTTCAAAACTGCTCTATCAAAAGGAAGGCTTCTCTCTCCGAGTTGAATGCACACATCATAAAGAGGTTTACGAGAATGATTCTGCCTGGTTTATAAGTGAAGATATTTCCTTTTCCACAATAGGCCTCAATGCGCTCCAAACGAACACTTGCAGATTCTACAAAAAGAGTGTTTCAAAACTGCTCTTTCAAAAGAAGTGTTCAACTCTGTGAGTTGGATTCATACTACACAAAGCAGTTTCACAGAACGCTTCTGTTTAGTTTTTATGGGAAGATATTCCCGTTTCCAACGAAGGCCTGAAAGGGCTCCAAATATCCACTTGCAGATGCTGCAAAAACAGAGTTTCAAAACTGCTCTATCAAAAGGAAGGCTTCTCTCTCCGAGTTGAATGCACACATCATAAAGAGGTTTCTGAGAATGCTTCTGCCTGGTTTATAAGTGAAGATATTTCCTTTTCCACAATAGGCCTCAATGTGCTCCAAATGAACACTTGCAGATTCTACAAAAAGAGTGTTTCAAAACTGCTCTTTCAAAAGAAGTGTTCATCTCTGTGAGTTGGATTCTTACTACACAAAGCAGTTTCACAGAACGCTTCTGTTTAGTTTTTATGGGAAGATATCCCCGTTTCCAACGAAGGCCTGAAAGGCTCCAAATATCCACTTGCAGATGCTGCAAAAAGACTCTCTCCAAACTGCTCCGTGAAAAGGAAGGTTCAACTCTGTGAGGTGAAGGCACACATCATAAAGAAGTTTCAAAGAATGCTTCTGTCTAGGTTTTATGTGAAGATATTTCCTTTTCCACTGTAGGCCTCAAAGCGCTCCAAATGAACTCTTGCAGATTCTACAAAAAGAGTGTTTCAAAACTGCTCTTTCTAAAGAAGTGTTCAACTCTGTGAGTTGGATTCATACTACACAAAGCAGTTTCACAGAACGCTTCTGTTTAGTTTTTATGGAAAGATATTCCCGTTTCCAACGAAGGCCAGGAAGGGCTCCAAATATCCACTTGCAGATTCTGCAAAAACAGAGTTTCAAAACTGCTCTATCAAAAGGAATGCTTATCTCTCTGAGTTGAATGCACACATCATAAAGAGGTTTCTGAGAATGCTTCTGCCTGGTTGATATGTGAAGATTTTACAATTTCCACCATAGGCCTCAAATCGCTCCAAATGAACACTTGCAAATTCTACAAAAAGAGTGTTTCATAACTGCTCTAGCAAAGGAAAGGTTCAACTACGTGAGTTAAACACACACATCACAAAGCAGTTTGTGAGAATGCTTCTGTAGAGTTTTTATGGGAAGATATTCCCGTTTCTAACAAAGGCCTGAAAGAGCTCCAAATATCCACTTGCAGATGCTGCAAAAAGACTCTTTCCCAACCGCTCCATGAAAAGGAAGGTTCAACTCTGTGAGTTGAATGCACACATCATAAAGAAGTTTCAAAGAATGCTTCTGTCTAGGTTTTATGTGAAGATGTTTCCTTTTCCACCATAGGCCTCAAAGCGCTCCAAATGAACACTTGCAGATTCTACAAAAAGAGTGTTTCAAAACTGCTCTTTCTAAAGAAGTGTTCAACTCTGTGAGTTGGATTCATACTACATAAAGCAGTTTCACAGAACACTTCTGTTTAGTTTTTATGGGAAGATATTCCCGTTTCCAGCGAAGGCCTGAAAGGGCTCCAAATATCCACTTGCAGATGCTGCAAAAACAGAGTTTCAAAACTGCTCTATCAAAAGGAAGGCTTCTCTCTCCGAGTTGAATGCACACATCATAAGGAGGTTTCTGAGAATGCTTCTGCCTGGTTTATAAGTGAAGATATTTCCTTTTCCACAATAGGCCTCAATGTGCTCCAAATGAATACTTGCAGATTCTACAAAAAGAGTGTTTCAAAACTGCTCTTTCAAAAGAAGTGTTCAACTCTGTGAGTTGGATTCATACTACACAAAGCAGTTTCACAGAACGCTTCTGTTTAGTTTTTATGG
Organism: Pongo abelii; assembly: GCF_028885655.2. Lineage (NCBI taxonomy): Eukaryota > Metazoa > Chordata > Mammalia > Primates > Hominidae > Pongo > Pongo abelii. Next base: position 31,500,775 of record NC_072005.2, on the reverse strand, counting down.
GAAGATATTCCCGTTTCCAACGAAGGCCTGAAAGGTTCCAAATATCCACTTGCAGATGCTGCAAAAAGACTCTTTCCAAACTGCTCCGTGAAAAGGAAGGTTCAACTCTGTGTGGTGAAGGCACACATCATAAAGAAGTTTCAAAGAATGCTTCTGTCTAGGTTTTATGTGAAGATATTTCCTTTTCCGCCGTAGGCCTCAAAGCGCTCCAAATGAACACTTGCAGATTCTACAAAAAGAGTGTTTCAAAATTGCTCTTTCTAAAGAAGTGTTCAACTCTGTGAGTTGGATTCATACTACACAAACAGTTTCAAGGAACGCTTCTGTTTAGTTTTTATGGGAAGATATTCCCGTTTCCAACGAAGGCCTGAAAGGGCTCCAAATATCCACTTGAAGATTCTGCAAAAACAGAGTTTCAAAACTGCTCTATCAAAAGGAAGGCTTATCTCTCTGAGTTGAATGCACACATCATAAAGAGGTTTCTGAGAATGCTTCTGCCTGGTTGATATGTGAAGATATTTCAATTTCCACCATAGGCCTCAAATCGCTCCAAATGAACACTTGCAAATTCTACAAAAAGAGTGTTTCATAACTGCTCTAGCAAAGGAAAGGTTCAACTATGTGAGTTAAACACACACATCACAAAGCAGTTTGTGAGAATGCTTCTGTCCAGTTTTTATGGGAAGATATTCCCGTTTCTAACAAAGGCCTGAAAGAGCTCCAAATATCCACTTGCAGATGCTGCAAAAAGACTCTTTCCAAACCGCTCCATGAAAAGGAAGGTTCAACTCTGTGAGTTGAATGCACACATCATAAAGAAGTTTCAAAGAATGCTTCTGTCTAGGTTTTATGTGAAGATATTTCCTTTTCCACCATAGGCCTCAAAGCGCTCCAAATGAGCACTTGCAGATTCTACAAAAAGAGTGTTTCAAAACTGCTCTTTCTAAAGAAGTTTTGAACTCTGTGAGTTGGATTCATACTACACAAAGCAGTTTCACAGAACGCTTCTGTTTAATTTTTATGGGAAGATATTCCCGTTTCCAACGAAGACCTGAAAGGGCTCCAAATATCCACTTGCAGATGCTGCAATAACAGAGTTTCAAAACTGCTCTATCAAAAGGAAGGCTTCTCTCTCCGAGTTGAATGCACACATCATAAAGAGGTTTACGAGAATGATTCTGCCTGGTTTATAAGTGAAGATATTTCCTTTTCCACAATAGGACTCAATGCGCTCCAAACGAACACTTGCAGATTCTACAAAAAGTGTGTTTCAAAACTGCTCTTTCAAAAGAAGTGTTCATCTCTGTGAGTTGGATTCATACTACACAAAGCAGTTTCACAGAACGCTTCTGTTTAGTTTTTATGGGAATATATTCCCGTTTCTAACAAAGGCCTGAAAGAGCTCCAAATATCCACTTGCAGATGCTGCAAAAAGACTCTTTCCAAACCGCTCCATTAAAAGGAAGGTTCAACTCTGTGAGTTGAATGCACACATCATAAAGAAGTTTCAAAGAATGCTTCTGTCTAGGTTTTATGTGAAGATATTTCCTTTTCCACCATAGGCCTCAAAGCGATCCAAAGGAGCACTTGCAGATTCTACAAAAAGAGTGTTTCAAAACTGCTCTTTCTAAAGAAGTGTTGAACTCTGTGAGTTGGATTCATACTACACAAAGCAGTTTCACAGAACGCTTCTGTTTAGTTTTTATGGGAAGATATTCCCGTTTCCAGCGAAGGCCTGAAAGGGCTCCAAATATCCACTTGCAGATGCTGCAAAAACAGAGTTTCAAAACTGCTCTATCAAAAGGAAGGCTTCTCTCTCCGAGTTGAATGCACACATCATAAGGAGGTTTCTGAGAATGCTTCTGCCTGGTTTATAAGTGAAGATATTTCCTTTTCCACAATAGGCCTCAATGTGCTCCAAATGAATACTTGCAGATTCTACAAAAAGAGTGTTTCAAAACTGCTCTTTCAAAAGAAGTGTTCAACTCTGTGAGTTGGATTCATACTACACAAAGCAGTTTCACAGAACGCTTCTGTTTAGTTTTTATGGGAAGATATTCCCGTTTCCAACGAAGGCCTGAAAGGTTCCAAATATCCACTTGCAGATGCTGCAAAAAGACTCTTTCCAAACTGCTCCGTGAAAAGGAAGGTTCAACTCTGTGTGGTGAAGGCACACATCATAAAGAAGTTTCAAAGAATGCTTCTGTCTAGGTTTTATGTGAAGATATTTCCTTTTCCGCCGTAGGCCTCAAAGCGCTCCAAATGAACACTTGCAGAATCTACAAAAAGAGTGTTTCAAAATTGCTCTTTCTAAAGAAGTGTTCAACTCTGTGAGTTGGATTCATACTACACAAACAGTTTCAAGGAACGCTTCTGTTTAGTTTTTATGGGAAGATATTCCCGTTTCCAACGAAGGCCTGAAAGGGCTCCAAATATCCACTTGAAGATTCTGCAAAAACAGAGTTTCAAAACTGCTCTATCAAAAGGAAGGCTTATCTCTCTGAGTTGAATGCACACATCATAAAGAGGTTTCTGAGAATGCTTCTGCCTGGTTGATATGTGAAGATATTTCAATTTCCACCATAGGCCTCAAATCGCTCCAAATGAACACTTGCAAATTCTACAAAAAGAGTGTTTCATAACTGCTCTAGCAAAGGAAAGGTTCAACTATGTGAGTTAAACACACACATCACAAAGCAGTTTGTGAGAATGCTTCTGTCCAGTTTTTATGGGAAGATATTCCCGTTTCTAACAAAGGCCTGAAAGAGCTCCAAATATCCACTTGCAGATGCTGCAAAAAGACTCTTTCCAAACCGCTCCATGAAAAGGAAGGTTCAACTCTGTGAGTTGAATGCACACATCATAAAGAAGTTTCAAAGAATGCTTCTGTCTAGGTTTTATGTGAAGATATTTCCTTTTCCACCATAGGCCTCAAACCGCTCCAAATGAGCACTTGCAGATTCTACAAAAAGAGTGTTTCAAAACTGCTCTTTCTAAAGAAGTTTTGAACTCTGTGAGTTGGATTCATACTACACAAAGCAGTTTCACAGAACGCTTCTGTTTAATTTTTATGGGAAGATATTCCCGTTTCCAACGAAGACCTGAAAGGGCTCCAAATATCCACTTGCAGATGCTGCAATAACAGAGTTTCAAAACTGCTCTATCAAAAGGAAGGCTTCTCTCTCCGAGTTGAATGCACACATCATAAAGAGGTTTACGAGAATGATTCTGCCTGGTTTATAAGTGAAGATATTTCCTTTTCCACAATAGGACTCAATGCGCTCCAAACGAACACTTGCAGATTCTACAAAAAGTGTGTTTCAAAACTGCTCTTTCAAAAGAAGTGTTCATCTCTGTGAGTTGGATTCATACTACACAAAGCAGTTTCACAGAACGCTTCTGTTTAGTTTTTATGGGAATATATTCCCGTTTCTAACAAAGGCCTGAAAGAGCTCCAAATATCCACTTGCAGATGCTGCAAAAAGACTCTTTCCAAACCGCTCCATGAAAAGGAAGGTTCAACTCTGTGAGTTGAATGCACACATCATAAAGAAGTTTCAAAGAATGCTTCTGTCTAGGTTTTATGTGAAGATATTTCCTTTTCCACCATAGGCCTCAAAGCGATCCAAAGGAGCACTTGCAGATTCTACAAAAAGAGTGTTTCAAAACTGCTCTTTCTAAAGAAGTGTTGAACTCTGTGAGTTGGATTCATACTACACAAAGCAGTTTCACAGAACGCTTCTGTTTAGTTTTTATGGGAAGATATTCCCGTTTCCAACGAAGGCCTGGAAGGGCTCCAAATATCCACTTGCAGATTCTGCAAAAACAGAGTTTCAAAACTGCTCTATCAAAAGGAAGGCTTATCTCTCTGAGTTGAATGCACACATCATAAAGAGGTTTCTGAGAATGCTTCTGCCTGGTTGATATGTGAAGATTTTACAATTTCCACCATAGGCCTCAAATCGCTCCAAATGAACACTTGCAAATTCTACAAAAAGAGTGTTTCATAACTGCTCTAGCAAAGGAAAGGTTCAACTATGTGAGTTAAACACACACATCACAAAGCAGTTTGTGAGAATGCTTCTGTAGAGTTTTTATGGGAAGATATTCCCGTTTCTAACAAAGGCCTGAAAGAGCTCCAAATATCCACTTGCAGATGCTGCAAAAAGACTCTTTCCCAACCGCTCCATGAAAAGGAAGGTTCAACTCTGTGAGTTGAATGCACACATCATAAAGAAGTTTCAAAGAATGCTTCTGTCTAGGTTTTATGTGAAGATGTTTCCTTTTCCACCATAGGCCTCAAAGCGCTCCAAATGAACACTTGCAGATTCTACAAAAAGAGTGTTTCAAAACTGCTCTTTCTAAAGAAGTGTTCAACTCTGTGAGTTGGATTCATACTACACAAAGCAGTTTCACAGAACGCTTCTGTTTAGTTTTTATGGGAAGATATTCCCGTTTCCAACGAAGGCCTGAAAGGGCTCCAAATATCCACTTGCAGATGCTGCAAAAAGACTCTTTCCAAACTGCTCCATGAAAAGGAAGGTTCAACTCTGTGAGTTGAATGCACACATCATAAAGAAGTTTCAAAGAATGCTTCTGTCTAGGTTTTATGTGAAGATATTTCCTTTTCCACCATAGGCCTCAAAGTGCTCCAAATGAACACTTGCAGATTCTACAAAAAGAGTGTTTCAAAACTGCTCTTTCAAAGGAAGTGTTCAACTCTGTGAGTTGGATTCATACTACACAAAGCAGTTTCACAGAACGCTTCTGTTTAGTTTTTATGGGAAGAAATTCCCGTTTCCAACGAAGGCCTGAAAGGGCTCCAAATATCCACTTGCAGATGCTGCAAAAAGACTCTTTCCAAACTGCTCCATGAAAAGGAAGGTTCAACTCTGTGAGTTGAATGCACACATCATAAAGAAGTTTCAAAGAATGCTTCTGTCTAGGTTTTATGTGAAGATATTTCCTTTTCCACCATAGGCCTCAAAGTGCTCCAAATGAACAATTGCAGATTCTACAAAAAGAGTGTTTCAAAACTGCTCTTTCAAAAGAAGTGTTCAACTCTGTGAGTTGGATTCATACTACATAAAGCAGTTTCACAGAACGCTTCTGTTTAGTTTTTATGGGAAGATATTCCCGTTTCCAACGAAGGCCTGAAAGGGCTCCAAATATCCACTTGCAGATGCTGCAAAAACAGAGTTTCAAAACTGCTCTATCAAAAGGAAGGCTTCTCTCTCCGAGTTGAATGCACACATCATAAAGAGGTTTCCGAGAATGCTTCTGCCTGGTTTAAGTGAAGATATTTCCTTTTCCAACATAGGCCTCAAAGCGATCCAAACGAACACTTGCAGATTCTACAAAAAGAGTGTTTCAAAACTGCTCTTTCAAAAGAAGTGTTCAACTCTGTGAGTTGGATTCATACTACACAAAGCAGTTTCACAGAACGCTTCTGTTTAGTTTTTATGGGAAGATATTCCCGTTTCCAACGAAGGCCTGAAAGGTTCCAAATATCCACTTGCAGATGCTGCAAAAAGACTCTTTCCAAACTGCTCCGTGAAAAGGAATGTTCAACTCTGTGTGGTGAAGGCACACATCATAAAGAAGTTTCAAAGAATGCTTCTGTCTAGGTTTTATGTGAAGATATTTCCTTTTCCGCCGTAGGCCTCAAAGCGCTCCAAATGAACACTTGCAGATTCTACAAAAAGAGTGTTTCAAAACTGCTCTTTCTAAAGAAGTGTTCAACTCTGTGAGTTGGATTCATACTACACAAAGCAGTTTCAAGGAACGCTTCTGTTTAGTTTTTATGGGAAGATATTCCCGTTTCCAACGAAGGCCTGAAAGGGCTCCAAATATCCACTTGCAGATTCTGCAAAAACAGAGTTTCAAAACTGCTCTATCAAAAGGAAGGCTTATCTCTCTGAGTTGAATGCACACATCATAAAGAGGTTTCTGAGAATGCTTCTGCCTGCTGGATATGTGAAGATATTTCAATTTCCACCATAGGCCCCAAATCGCTCCAAATGAACACTTGCAAATTCTACAAAAAGAGTGTTTCATAACTGCTCTAGCAAAGGAAAGGTTCAACTATGTGAGTTAAACACACACATCACAAAGCAGTTTGTGAGAATGCTTCTGTCCAGTTTTTATGGGAAGATATTCCCGTTTCTAACAAAGGCCTGAAAGAGCTCCAAATATCCACTTGCAGATGCTGCAAAAAGACTCTTTCCAAACCGCTCCATGAAAAGGAAGGTTCAACTCTGTGAGTTGAATGCACACATCATAAAGAAGTTTCAAAGAATGCTTCTGTCTAGGTTTTATGTGAAGATATTTCCTTTTCCACCATAGGCCTCAAAGCGCTCCAAATGAGCACTTGCAGATTCTACAAAAAGAGTGTTTCAAAACTGCTCTTTCTAAAGAAGTGTTGAACTCTGTGAGTTGGATTCATACTACACAAAGCAGTTTCACAGAACGCTTCTGTTTAGTTTTTATGGGAAGATATTCCCGTTTCCAACGAAGGCCTGAAAGGGCTCCAAATATCCACTTGCAGATTCTGCAAAAACAAAGTTTCAAAACTGCTCTATCAAAAGGAAGGCTTATCTCTCTGAGTTGAATGCACACATCATAAATAGGTTTCTGAGAATGCTTCTGCCTGGTTGATATGTGAAGATATTTCAATTTCCACCATAGGCCTCAAATCGCTCCAAATGAACACTTGCAAATTCTACAAAAAGAGTGTTTCATAACTGCTCTAGCAAAGGAAAGGTTCAACTATGTGAGTTAAACACACATCACAAAGTAGTTTGTGAGAATGCTTCTGTCCAGTTTTTATGGGAAGATATTCCCGTTTCTAACAAAGGCCTGAAAGAGCTCCAAATATCCACTTGCAGATGCTGCAAAAAGACTCTTTCCAAACCGCTCCATGAAAAGGAAGGTTCAACTCTGTGAGTTGAATGCACACATCATAAAGAAGTTTCAAAGAATGCTTCTGTCTATTTTTTATGTGAAGATATTTCCTTTTCCACCATAGGCCTCAAAGCGCTCCAAATGAACACTTGCAGATTCTACAAAAAGAGTGTTTCAAAACTACTCTTTCAAAAGAAGTGTTCAACTCTGTGACTTGTATTCATACTACACAAAGCAGTTTCACAGAACGCTTCTGTTTAGTTTTTATGGGAAGAAATTCCCGTTTCCAACGAAGGCCTGAAAGGGCTCCAAATATCCACTTGCAGATGCTGCAAAAACAGAGTTTCAAAACTGCTCTATCAAAAGGAAGGCTTCTCTCTCCGAGTTGAATGCACACATCATAAGGAGGTTTCTGAGAATGCTTCTGCCTGGTTTATAAGTGAAGATATTTCCTTTTCCACAATAGGCCTCAATGTGCTCCAAATGAATACTTGCAGATTCTACAAAAAGAGTGTTTCAAAACTGCTCTTTCAAAAGAAGTGTTCAACTCTGTGAGTTGGATTCATACTACACAAAGCAGTTTCACAGAACGCTTCTGTTTAGTTTTTATGGGAAGATAATCCCGTTTCCAACGAAGGCCTGAAAGGGCTCCAAATATCCACTTGCAGATGCTGCAAAAAGACTCTTTCCAAACTGCTCCATGAAAAGGAAGGTTCAACTCTGTGAGTTGAAGGAACACATCATAAAGAAGTTTCAAAGAATGCTTCTGTCTAGGTTTTATGTGAAGATATTTCCTTTTCCACCATAGGCCTCAAAGTGCTCCAAATGAACACTTGCAGATTCTACAAAAAGAGTGTTTCAAAACTGCTCTTTCGAAAGAAGTGTTCAACTCTGTGAGTTGGATTCATACTACACAAAGCAGTTTCACAGAACGCTTCTGTTTAGTTTTTATGGGAAGAAATTCCCGTTTCCAACGAAGGCCTGAAATGGCTCCAAATATCCACTTGCAGATGCTGCAAAAAGACTCTTTCCAAACTGCCCCATGAAAAGGAAGGTTCAACTCTGTGAGTTGAATGCACACATCATAAAGAAGTTTCAAAGAATGCTTCTGTCTAGGTTTTATGTGAAGATATTTCCTTTTCCACCATAGGCCTCAAAGTGCTCCAAATGAACACTTGCAGATTCTACAAAAAGAGTGTTTCAAAACTGCTCTTTCAAAAGAAGTGTTCAACTCTGTGAGTTGGATTCATACTACATAAAGCAGTTTCACAGAACGCTTCTGTTTAGTTTTTATGGGAAGATATTCCCGTTTCCAACGAAGGCCTGAAAGGGCTCCAAATATCCACTTGCAGATGCTGCAAAAAGACTCTTTCCAAACTGCTCCATGAAAAGGAAGGTTCAACTCTGTGAGTTGAATGCACACATCATAAAGAAGTTTCAAAGAATGCTTCTGTCTAGGTTTTATGTGAAGATATTTCCTTTTCCACCATAGGCCTCAAAGTGCTCCAAATGAACACTTGCAGATTCTACAAAAAGAGTGTTTCAAAACTGCTCTTTCAAAGGAAGTGTTCAACTCTGTGAGTTGGATTCATACTACACAAAGCAGTTTCACAGAACGCTTCTGTTTAGTTTTTATGGGAAGAAATTCCCGTTTCCAACGAAGGCCTGAAAAGGCTCCAAATAGCCACTTGCAGATGCTGCAAAAAGACTCTTTCCAAACTGCTCCATGAAAAGGAAGGTTCAACTCTGTGAGTTGAATGCACACATCATAAAGAAGTTTCAAAGAATGCTTCTGTCTAGGTTTTATGTGAAGATATTTCCTTTTCCACCATAGGCCTCAAAGTGCTCCAAATGAACAATTGCAGATTCTACAAAAAGAGTGTTTCAAAACTGCTCTTTCAAAAGAAGTGTTCAACTCTGTGAGTTGGATTCATACTACATAAAGCAGTTTCACAGAACGCTTCTGTTTAGTTTTTATGGGAAGATATTCCCGTTTCCAACGAAGGCCTGAAAGGGCTCCAAATATCCACTTGCAGATGCTGCAAAAACAGAGTTTCAAACTGCTCTATCAAAAGGAAGGCTTCTCTCTCCGAGTTGAATGCACACATCATAAGGAGGTTTCTGAGAATGCTTCTGCCTGGTTTATAAGTGAAGATATTTCCTTTTCCACAATAGGCCTCAATGTGCTCCAAATGAATACTTGCAGATTCTACAAAAAGAGTGTTTCAAAACTGCTCTTTCATAAGAAGTGTTCAACTATGTGAGTTGGATTCATACTACACAAAGCAGTTTCACAGAACGCTTCTGTTTATTTTTTATGGGAAGATATTCCCGTTTCCAACGAAGGCCTGAAAGGGCTCCAAATATCCACTTGCAGATTCTGCAAAAACAGAGTTTCAAAACTGCTCTATCAAAAGGAAGGCTTATCTCTCTGAGTTGAATGCACACATCATAAAGAGGTTTCTGAGAATGCTTCTGCCTGGTTGATATGTGAAGATATTTCAATTTTCACCATAGGCCTCAAATCGCTCCAAATGAACACTTGCAAATTCTACAAAAAGAGTGTTTCATAACTGCTCTAGCAAAGGAAAGGTTCAACTATGTGAGTTAAACACACACATCACAAAGCAGTTTGTGAGAATGCTTCTGTCCAGTTTTTATGGGAAGATATTCCCGTTTCTAACAAAGGCCTGAAAGAGCTCAAAATATCCACTTGCAGATGCTGCAAAAAGACTCTTTCCAAACCGCTCCATGAAAAGGAAGGTTGAACTCTGTGAGTTGAATGCACACATCATAAAGAAGTTTCAAAGAATGCTTCTGTCTAGGTTTTATGTGAAGATATTTCCTTTTCCACCATAGGCCTCAAAGCGCTCCAAATGAGCACTTGCAGATTCTACAAAAAGAGTGTTTCAAAACTGCTCTTTCTAAAGAAGTGTTGAACTCTGTGAGTTGGATTCATACTACACAAAGCAGTTTCACAGAACGCTTCTGTTTAGTTTTTATGGGAAGATATTCCCGTTTCCAACGAAGGCCTGAAAGGGCTCCAAATATCCACTTGCAGATTCTGCAAAAACAGAGTTTCAAAACTGCTCTATCAAAAGGAAGGCTTATCTCTCTGAGTTGAATGCACACATCATAAAGAGGTTTCTGAGAATGCTTCTGCCTGTTTGATATGTGAAGATATTTCAATTTCCACCATAGGCCTCAAATCGCTCCAAATGAACACTTGCAAATTCTACAAAAAGAGTGTTTCATAACTGCTCTAGCAAAGGAAAGGTTCAACTATGTGAGTTAAACACACACATCACAAAGTAGTTTGTGAGAATGCTTCTGTCCAGTTTTTATGGGAAGATATTCCCGTTTCTAACAAAGGCCTGAAAGAGCTCCAAATATCCACTTGCAGATGCTGCAAAAAGACTCTTTCCAAACCGCTCCATGAAAAGGAAGGTTCAACTCTGTGAGTTGAATGCACACATCATAAAGAAGTTTCAAAGAATGCTTCTGTCTAGGTTTTATGTGAAGATATTTCCTTTTCCACCATAGGCCTCAAAGCGCTCCAAATGAACACTTGCAGATTCTACAAAAAGAGTGTTTCAAAACTACTCTTTCAAAAGAAGTGTTCAACTCTGTGAGTTGGATTCATACTACACGAAGCAGTTTCACAGAACGCTTCTGTTTAGTTTTTATGGGAAGATATTCCCGTTTCCAAAGAAGGCCTGAAAGGGCTCCAAATATCCACTTGCAGATGCTGCAATAACAGAGTTTCAAAACTGCTCTATCAAAAGGAAGGCTTCTCTCTCCGAGTTGAATGCACACATCATAAAGAGGTTTACGAGAATGATTCTGCCTGGTTTATAAGTGAAGATATTTCCTTTTCCACAATAGGCCTCAATGCGCTCCAAACGAACACTTGCAGATTCTACAAAAAGAGTGTTTCAAAACTGCTCTTTCAAAAGAAGTGTTCAACTCTGTGAGTTGGATTCATACTACACAAAGCAGTTTCACAGAACGCTTCTGTTTAGTTTTTATGGGAAGATATTCCCGTTTCCAACGAAGGCCTGAAAGGGCTCCAAATATCCACTTGCAGATGCTGCAAAAACAGAGTTTCAAAACTGCTCTATCAAAAGGAAGGCTTCTCTCTCCGAGTTGAATGCACACATCATAAAGAGGTTTCTGAGAATGCTTCTGCCTGGTTTATAAGTGAAGATATTTCCTTTTCCACAATAGGCCTCAATGTGCTCCAAATGAACACTTGCAGATTCTACAAAAAGAGTGTTTCAAAACTGCTCTTTCAAAAGAAGTGTTCATCTCTGTGAGTTGGATTCTTACTACACAAAGCAGTTTCACAGAACGCTTCTGTTTAGTTTTTATGGGAAGATATCCCCGTTTCCAACGAAGGCCTGAAAGGCTCCAAATATCCACTTGCAGATGCTGCAAAAAGACTCTCTCCAAACTGCTCCGTGAAAAGGAAGGTTCAACTCTGTGAGGTGAAGGCACACATCATAAAGAAGTTTCAAAGAATGCTTCTCTCTAGGTTTTATGTGAAGATATTTCCTTTTCCACTGTAGGCCTCAAAGCGCTCCAAATGAACTCTTGCAGATTCTACAAAAAGAGTGTTTCAAAACTGCTCTTTCTAAAGAAGTGTTCAACTCTGTGAGTTGGATTCATACTACACAAAGCAGTTTCACAGAACGCTTCTGTTTAGTTTTTATGGAAAGATATTCCCGTTTCCAACGAAGGCCAGGAAGGGCTCCAAATATCCACTTGCAGATTCTGCAAAAACAGAGTTTCAAAACTGCTCTATCAAAAGGAATGCTTATCTCTCTGAGTTGAATGCACACATCATAAAGAGGTTTCTGAGAATGCTTCTGCCTGGTTGATATGTGAAGATTTTACAATTTCCACCATAGGCCTCAAATCGCTCCAAATGAACACTTGCAAATTCTACAAAAAGAGTGTTTCATAACTGCTCTAGCAAAGGAAAGGTTCAACTACGTGAGTTAAACACACACATCACAAAGCAGTTTGTGAGAATGCTTCTGTAGAGTTTTTATGGGAAGATATTCCCGTTTCTAACAAAGGCCTGAAAGAGCTCCAAATATCCACTTGCAGATGCTGCAAAAAGACTCTTTCCCAACCGCTCCATGAAAAGGAAGGTTCAACTCTGTGAGTTGAATGCACACATCATAAAGAAGTTTCAAAGAATGCTTCTGTCTAGGTTTTATGTGAAGATGTTTCCTTTTCCACCATAGGCCTCAAAGCGCTCCAAATGAACACTTGCAGATTCTACAAAAAGAGTGTTTCAAAACTGCTCTTTCTAAAGAAGTGTTCAACTCTGTGAGTTGGATTCATACTACATAAAGCAGTTTCACAGAACACTTCTGTTTAGTTTTTATGGGAAGATATTCCCGTTTCCAGCGAAGGCCTGAAAGGGCTCCAAATATCCACTTGCAGATGCTGCAAAAACAGAGTTTCAAAACTGCTCTATCAAAAGGAAGGCTTCTCTCTCCGAGTTGAATGCACACATCATAAGGAGGTTTCTGAGAATGCTTCTGCCTGGTTTATAAGTGAAGATATTTCCTTTTCCACAATAGGCCTCAATGTGCTCCAAATGAATACTTGCAGATTCTACAAAAAGAGTGTTTCAAAACTGCTCTTTCAAAAGAAGTGTTCAACTCTGTGAGTTGGATTCATACTACACAAAGCAGTTTCACAGAACGCTTCTGTTTAGTTTTTATGGGAAGATATTCCCGTTTCCAACGAAGGCCTGAAAGGTTCCAAATATCCACTTGCAGATGCTGCAAAAAGACTCTTTCCAAACTGCTCCGTGAAAAGGAAGGTTCAACTCTGTGTGGTGAAGGCACACATCATAAAGAAGTTTCAAAGAATGCTTCTGTCTAGGTTTTATGTGAAGATATTTCCTTTTCCGCCGTAGGCCTCAAAGCGCTCCAAATGAACACTTGCAGATTCTACAAAAAGAGTGTTTCAAAATTGCTCTTTCTAAAGAAGTGTTCAACTCTGTGAGTTGGATTCATACTACACAAACAGTTTCAAGGAACGCTTCTGTTTAGTTTTTATGGGAAGATATTCCCGTTTCCAACGAAGGCCTGAAAGGGCTCCAAATATCCACTTGAAGATTCTGCAAAAACAGAGTTTCAAAACTGCTCTATCAAAAGGAAGGCTTATCTCTCTGAGTTGAATGCACACATCATAAAGAGGTTTCTGAGAATGCTTCTGCCTGGTTGATATGTGAAGATATTTCAATTTCCACCATAGGCCTCAAATCGCTCCAAATGAACACTTGCAAATTCTACAAAAAGAGTGTTTCATAACTGCTCTAGCAAAGGAAAGGTTCAACTATGTGAGTTAAACACACACATCACAAAGCAGTTTGTGAGAATGCTTCTGTCCAGTTTTTATGGGAAGATATTCCCGTTTCTAACAAAGGCCTGAAAGAGCTCCAAATATCCACTTGCAGATGCTGCAAAAAGACTCTTTCCAAACCGCTCCATGAAAAGGAAGGTTCAACTCTGTGAGTTGAATGCACACATCATAAAGAAGTTTCAAAGAATGCTTCTGTCTAGGTTTTATGTGAAGATATTTCCTTTTCCACCATAGGCCTCAAAGCGCTCCAAATGAGCACTTGCAGATTCTACAAAAAGAGTGTTTCAAAACTGCTCTTTCTAAAGAAGTTTTGAACTCTGTGAGTTGGATTCATACTACACAAAGCAGTTTCACAGAACGCTTCTGTTTAATTTTTATGGGAAGATATTCCCGTTTCCAACGAAGACCTGAAAGGGCTCCAAATATCCACTTGCAGATGCTGCAATAACAGAGTTTCAAAACTGCTCTATCAAAAGGAAGGCTTCTCTCTCCGAGTTGAATGCACACATCATAAAGAGGTTTACGAGAATGATTCTGCCTGGTTTATAAGTGAAGATATTTCCTTTTCCACAATAGGACTCAATGCGCTCCAAACGAACACTTGCAGATTCTACAAAAAGTGTGTTTCAAAACTGCTCTTTCAAAAGAAGTGTTCATCTCTGTGAGTTGGATTCATACTACACAAAGCAGTTTCACAGAACGCTTCTGTTTAGTTTTTATGGGAATATATTCCCGTTTCTAACAAAGGCCTGAAAGAGCTCCAAATATCCACTTGCAGATGCTGCAAAAAGACTCTTTCCAAACCGCTCCATGAAAAGGAAGGTTCAACTCTGTGAGTTGAATGCACACATCATAAAGAAGTTTCAAAGAATGCTTCTGTCTAGGTTTTATGTGAAGATATTTCCTTTTCCACCATAGGCCTCAAAGCGATCCAAAGGAGCACTTGCAGATTCTACAAAAAGAGTGTTTCAAAACTGCTCTTTCTAAAGAAGTGTTGAACTCTGTGAGTTGGATTCATACTACACAAAGCAGTTTCACAGAACGCTTCTGTTTAGTTTTTATGGGAAGATATTCCCGTTTCCAGCGAAGGCCTGAAAGGGCTCCAAATATCCACTTGCAGATGCTGCAAAAACAGAGTTTCAAAACTGCTCTATCAAAAGGAAGGCTTCTCTCTCCGAGTTGAATGCACACATCATAAGGAGGTTTCTGAGAATGCTTCTGCCTGGTTTATAAGTGAAGATATTTCCTTTTCCACAATAGGCCTCAATGTGCTCCAAATGAATACTTGCAGATTCTACAAAAAGAGTGTTTCAAAACTGCTCTTTCAAAAGAAGTGTTCAACTCTGTGAGTTGGATTCATACTACACAAAGCAGTTTCACAGAACGCTTCTGTTTAGTTTTTATGGGAAGATATTCCCGTTTCCAACGAAGGCCTGAAAGGTTCCAAATATCCACTTGCAGATGCTGCAAAAAGACTCTTTCCAAACTGCTCCGTGAAAAGGAAGGTTCAACTCTGTGTGGTGAAGGCACACATCATAAAGAAGTTTCAAAGAATGCTTCTGTCTAGGTTTTATGTGAAGATATTTCCTTTTCCGCCGTAGGCCTCAAAGCGCTCCAAATGAACACTTGCAGAATCTACAAAAAGAGTGTTTCAAAATTGCTCTTTCTAAAGAAGTGTTCAACTCTGTGAGTTGGATTCATACTACACAAACAGTTTCAAGGAACGCTTCTGTTTAGTTTTTATGGGAAGATATTCCCGTTTCCAACGAAGGCCTGAAAGGGCTCCAAATATCCACTTGAAGATTCTGCAAAAACAGAGTTTCAAAACTGCTCTATCAAAAGGAAGGCTTATCTCTCTGAGTTGAATGCACACATCATAAAGAGGTTTCTGAGAATGCTTCTGCCTGGTTGATATGTGAAGATATTTCAATTTCCACCATAGGCCTCAAATCGCTCCAAATGAACACTTGCAAATTCTACAAAAAGAGTGTTTCATAACTGCTCTAGCAAAGGAAAGGTTCAACTATGTGAGTTAAACACACACATCACAAAGCAGTTTGTGAGAATGCTTCTGTCCAGTTTTTATGGGAAGATATTCCCGTTTCAAACAAAGGCCTGAAAGAGCTCCAAATATCCACTTGCAGATGCTGCAAAAAGACTCTTTCCAAACCGCTCCATGAAAAGGAAGGTTCAACTCTGTGAGTTGAATGCACACATCATAAAGAAGTTTCAAAGAATGCTTCTGTCTAGGTTTTATGTGAAGATATTTCCTTTTCCACCATAGGCCTCAAACCGCTCCAAATGAGCACTTGCAGATTCTACAAAAAGAGTGTTTCAAAACTGCTCTTTCTAAAGAAGTTTTGAACTCTGTGAGTTGGATTCATACTACACAAAGCAGTTTCACAGAACGCTTCTGTTTAATTTTTATGGGAAGATATTCCCGTTTCCAACGAAGACCTGAAAGGGCTCCAAATATCCACTTGCAGATGCTGCAATAACAGAGTTTCAAAACTGCTCTATCAAAAGGAAGGCTTCTCTCTCCGAGTTGAATGCACACATCATAAAGAGGTTTACGAGAATGATTCTGCCTGGTTTATAAGTGAAGATATTTCCTTTTCCACAATAGGACTCAATGCGCTCCAAACGAACACTTGCAGATTCTACAAAAAGTGTGTTTCAAAACTGCTCTTTCAAAAGAAGTGTTCATCTCTGTGAGTTGGATTCATACTACACAAAGCAGTTTCACAGAACGCTTCTGTTTAGTTTTTATGGGAATATATTCCCGTTTCTAACAAAGGCCTGAAAGAGCTCCAAATATCCACTTGCAGATGCTGCAAAAAGACTCTTTCCAAACCGCTCCATGAAAAGGAAGGTTCAACTCTGTGAGTTGAATGCACACATCATAAAGAAGTTTCAAAGAATGCTTCTGTCTAGGTTTTATGTGAAGATATTTCCTTTTCCACCATAGGCCTCAAAGCGATCCAAAGGAGCACTTGCAGATTCTACAAAAAGAGTGTTTCAAAACTGCTCTTTCTAAAGAAGTGTTGAACTCTGTGAGTTGGATTCATACTACACAAAGCAGTTTCACAGAACGCTTCTGTTTAGTTTTTATGGGAAGATATTCCCGTTTCCAACGAAGGCCTGGAAGGGCTCCAAATATCCACTTGCAGATTCTGCAAAAACAGAGTTTCAAAACTGCTCTATCAAAAGGAAGGCTTATCTCTCTGAGTTGAATGCACACATCATAAAGAGGTTTCTGAGAATGCTTCTGCCTGGTTGATATGTGAAGATTTTACAATTTCCACCATAGGCCTCAAATCGCTCCAAATGAACACTTGCAAATTCTACAAAAAGAGTGTTTCATAACTGCTCTAGCAAAGGAAAGGTTCAACTATGTGAGTTAAACACACACATCACAAAGCAGTTTGTGAGAATGCTTCTGTAGAGTTTTTATGGGAAGATATTCCCGTTTCTAACAAAGGCCTGAAAGAGCTCCAAATATCCACTTGCAGATGCTGCAAAAAGACTCTTTCCCAACCGCTCCATGAAAAGGAAGGTTCAACTCTGTGAGTTGAATGCACACATCATAAAGAAGTTTCAAAGAATGCTTCTGTCTAGGTTTTATGTGAAGATGTTTCCTTTTCCACCATAGGCCTCAAAGCGCTCCAAATGAACACTTGCAGATTCTACAAAAAGAGTGTTTCAAAACTGCTCTTTCTAAAGAAGTGTTCAACTCTGTGAGTTGGATTCATACTACACAAAGCAGTTTCACAGAACGCTTCTGTTTAGTTTTTATGGGAAGATATTCCCGTTTCCAACGAAGGCCTGAAAGGGCTCCAAATATCCACTTGCAGATGCTGCAAAAAGACTCTTTCCAAACTGCTCCATGAAAAGGAAGGTTCAACTCTGTGAGTTGAATGCACACATCATAAAGAAGTTTCAAAGAATGCTTCTGTCTAGGTTTTATGTGAAGATATTTCCTTTTCCACCATAGGCCTCAAAGTGCTCCAAATGAACACTTGCAGATTCTACAAAAAGAGTGTTTCAAAACTGCTCTTTCAAAGGAAGTGTTCAACTCTGTGAGTTGGATTCATACTACACAAAGCAGTTTCACAGAACGCTTCTGTTTAGTTTTTATGGGAAGAAATTCCCGTTTCCAACGAAGGCCTGAAAGGGCTCCAAATATCCACTTGCAGATGCTGCAAAAAGACTCTTTCCAAACTGCTCCATGAAAAGGAAGGTTCAACTCTGTGAGTTGAATGCACACATCATAAAGAAGTTTCAAAGAATGCTTCTGTCTAGGTTTTATGTGAAGATATTTCCTTTTCCACCATAGGCCTCAAAGTGCTCCAAATGAACAATTGCAGATTCTACAAAAAGAGTGTTTCAAAACTGCTCTTTCAAAAGAAGTGTTCAACTCTGTGAGTTGGATTCATACTACATAAAGCAGTTTCACAGAACGCTTCTGTTTAGTTTTTATGGGAAGATATTCCCGTTTCCAACGAAGGCCTGAAAGGGCTCCAAATATCCACTTGCAGATGCTGCAAAAACAGAGTTTCAAAACTGCTCTATCAAAAGGAAGGCTTCTCTCTCCGAGTTGAATGCACACATCATAAAGAGGTTTCCGAGAATGCTTCTGCCTGGTTTAAGTGAAGATATTTCCTTTTCCAACATAGGCCTCAAAGCGATCCAAACGAACACTTGCAGATTCTACAAAAAGAGTGTTTCAAAACTGCTCTTTCAAAAGAAGTGTTCAACTCTGTGAGTTGGATTCATACTACACAAAGCAGTTTCACAGAACGCTTCTGTTTAGTTTTTATGGGAAGATATTCCCGTTTCCAACGAAGGCCTGAAAGGTTCCAAATATCCACTTGCAGATGCTGCAAAAAGACTCTTTCCAAACTGCTCCGTGAAAAGGAAGGTTCAACTCTGTGTGGTGAAGGCACACATCATAAAGAAGTTTCAAAGAATGCTTCTGTCTAGGTTTTATGTGAAGATATTTCCTTTTCCGCCGTAGGCCTCAAAGCGCTCCAAATGAACACTTGCAGATTCTACAAAAAGAGTGTTTCAAAACTGCTCTTTCTAAAGAAGTGTTCAACTCTGTGAGTTGGATTCATACTACACAAAGCAGTTTCAAGGAACGCTTCTGTTTAGTTTTTATGGGAAGATATTCCCGTTTCCAACGAAGGCCTGAAAGGGCTCCAAATATCCACTTGCAGATTCTGCAAAAACAGAGTTTCAAAACTGCTCTATCAAAAGGAAGGCTTATCTCTCTGAGTTGAATGCACACATCATAAAGAGGTTTCTGAGAATGCTTCTGCCTGCTGGATATGTGAAGATATTTCAATTTCCACCATAGGCCCCAAATCGCTCCAAATGAACACTTGCAAATTCTACAAAAAGAGTGTTTCATAACTGCTCTAGCAAAGGAAAGGTTCAACTATGTGAGTTAAACACACACATCACAAAGCAGTTTGTGAGAATGCTTCTGTCCAGTTTTTATGGGAAGATATTCCCGTTTCTAACAAAGGCCTGAAAGAGCTCCAAATATCCACTTGCAGATGCTGCAAAAAGACTCTTTCCAAACCGCTCCATGAAAAGGAAGGTTCAACTCTGTGAGTTGAATGCACACATCATAAAGAAGTTTCAAAGAATGCTTCTGTCTAGGTTTTATGTGAAGATATTTCCTTTTCCACCATAGGCCTCAAAGCGCTCCAAATGAGCACTTGCAGATTCTACAAAAAGAGTGTTTCAAAACTGCTCTTTCTAAAGAAGTGTTGAACTCTGTGAGTTGGATTCATACTACACAAAGCAGTTTCACAGAACGCTTCTGTTTAGTTTTTATGGGAAGATATTCCCGTTTCCAACGAAGGCCTGAAAGGGCTCCAAATATCCACTTGCAGATTCTGCAAAAACAAAGTTTCAAAACTGCTCTATCAAAAGGAAGGCTTATCTCTCTGAGTTGAATGCACACATCATAAATAGGTTTCTGAGAATGCTTCTGCCTGGTTGATATGTGAAGATATTTCAATTTCCACCATAGGCCTCAAATCGCTCCAAATGAACACTTGCAAATTCTACAAAAAGAGTGTTTCATAACTGCTCTAGCAAAGGAAAGGTTCAACTATGTGAGTTAAACACACATCACAAAGTAGTTTGTGAGAATGCTTCTGTCCAGTTTTTATGGGAAGATATTCCCGTTTCTAACAAAGGCCTGAAAGAGCTCCAAATATCCACTTGCAGATGCTGCAAAAAGACTCTTTCCAAACCGCTCCATGAAAAGGAAGGTTCAACTCTGTGAGTTGAATGCACACATCATAAAGAAGTTTCAAAGAATGCTTCTGTCTATTTTTTATGTGAAGATATTTCCTTTTCCACCATAGGCCTCAAAGCGCTCCAAATGAACACTTGCAGATTCTACAAAAAGAGTGTTTCAAAACTACTCTTTCAAAAGAAGTGTTCAACTCTGTGACTTGTATTCATACTACACAAAGCAGTTTCACAGAACGCTTCTGTTTAGTTTTTATGGGAAGAAATTCCCGTTTCCAACGAAGGCCTGAAAGGGCTCCAAATATCCACTTGCAGATGCTGCAAAAACAGAGTTTCAAAACTGCTCTATCAAAAGGAAGGCTTCTCTCTCCGAGTTGAATGCACACATCATAAGGAGGTTTCTGAGAATGCTTCTGCCTGGTTTATAAGTGAAGATATTTCCTTTTCCACAATAGGCCTCAATGTGCTCCAAATGAATACTTGCAGATTCTACAAAAAGAGTGTTTCAAAACTGCTCTTTCAAAAGAAGTGTTCAACTCTGTGAGTTGGATTCATACTACACAAAGCAGTTTCACAGAACGCTTCTGTTTAGTTTTTATGGGAAGATAATCCCGTTTCCAACGAAGGCCTGAAAGGGCTCCAAATATCCACTTGCAGATGCTGCAAAAAGACTCTTTCCAAACTGCTCCATGAAAAGGAAGGTTCAACTCTGTGAGTTGAAGGAACACATCATAAAGAAGTTTCAAAGAATGCTTCTGTCTAGGTTTTATGTGAAGATATTTCCTTTTCCACCATAGGCCTCAAAGTGCTCCAAATGAACACTTGCAGATTCTACAAAAAGAGTGTTTCAAAACTGCTCTTTCGAAAGAAGTGTTCAACTCTGTGAGTTGGATTCATACTACACAAAGCAGTTTCACAGAACGCTTCTGTTTAGTTTTTATGGGAAGAAATTCCCGTTTCCAACGAAGGCCTGAAATGGCTCCAAATATCCACTTGCAGATGCTGCAAAAAGACTCTTTCCAAACTGCCCCATGAAAAGGAAGGTTCAACTCTGTGAGTTGAATGCACACATCATAAAGAAGTTTCAAAGAATGCTTCTGTCTAGGTTTTATGTGAAGATATTTCCTTTTCCACCATAGGCCTCAAAGTGCTCCAAATGAACACTTGCAGATTCTACAAAAAGAGTGTTTCAAAACTGCTCTTTCAAAAGAAGTGTTCAACTCTGTGAGTTGGATTCATACTACATAAAGCAGTTTCACAGAACGCTTCTGTTTAGTTTTTATGGGAAGATATTCCCGTTTCCAACGAAGGCCTGAAAGGGCTCCAAATATCCACTTGCAGATGCTGCAAAAAGACTCTTTCCAAACTGCTCCATGAAAAGGAAGGTTCAACTCTGTGAGTTGAATGCACACATCATAAAGAAGTTTCAAAGAATGCTTCTGTCTAGGTTTTATGTGAAGATATTTCCTTTTCCACCATAGGCCTCAAAGTGCTCCAAATGAACACTTGCAGATTCTACAAAAAGAGTGTTTCAAAACTGCTCTTTCAAAGGAAGTGTTCAACTCTGTGAGTTGGATTCATACTACACAAAGCAGTTTCACAGAACGCTTCTGTTTAGTTTTTATGGGAAGAAATTCCCGTTTCCAACGAAGGCCTGAAAAGGCTCCAAATAGCCACTTGCAGATGCTGCAAAAAGACTCTTTCCAAACTGCTCCATGAAAAGGAAGGTTCAACTCTGTGAGTTGAATGCACACATCATAAAGAAGTTTCAAAGAATGCTTCTGTCTAGGTTTTATGTGAAGATATTTCCTTTTCCACCATAGGCCTCAAAGTGCTCCAAATGAACAATTGCAGATTCTACAAAAAGAGTGTTTCAAAACTGCTCTTTCAAAAGAAGTGTTCAACTCTGTGAGTTGGATTCATACTACATAAAGCAGTTTCACAGAACGCTTCTGTTTAGTTTTTATGGGAAGATATTCCCGTTTCCAACGAAGGCCTGAAAGGGCTCCAAATATCCACTTGCAGATGCTGCAAAAACAGAGTTTCAAACTGCTCTATCAAAAGGAAGGCTTCTCTCTCCGAGTTGAATGCACACATCATAAGGAGGTTTCTGAGAATGCTTCTGCCTGGTTTATAAGTGAAGATATTTCCTTTTCCACAATAGGCCTCAATGTGCTCCAAATGAATACTTGCAGATTCTACAAAAAGAGTGTTTCAAAACTGCTCTTTCATAAGAAGTGTTCAACTATGTGAGTTGGATTCATACTACACAAAGCAGTTTCACAGAACGCTTCTGTTTATTTTTTATGGGAAGATATTCCCGTTTCCAACGAAGGCCTGAAAGGGCTCCAAATATCCACTTGCAGATTCTGCAAAAACAGAGTTTCAAAACTGCTCTATCAAAAGGAAGGCTTATCTCTCTGAGTTGAATGCACACATCATAAAGAGGTTTCTGAGAATGCTTCTGCCTGGTTGATATGTGAAGATATTTCAATTTTCACCATAGGCCTCAAATCGCTCCAAATGAACACTTGCAAATTCTACAAAAAGAGTGTTTCATAACTGCTCTAGCAAAGGAAAGGTTCAACTATGTGAGTTAAACACACACATCACAAAGCAGTTTGTGAGAATGCTTCTGTCCAGTTTTTATGGGAAGATATTCCCGTTTCTAACAAAGGCCTGAAAGAGCTCAAAATATCCACTTGCAGATGCTGCAAAAAGACTCTTTCCAAACCGCTCCATGAAAAGGAAGGTTGAACTCTGTGAGTTGAATGCACACATCATAAAGAAGTTTCAAAGAATGCTTCTGTCTAGGTTTTATGTGAAGATATTTCCTTTTCCACCATAGGCCTCAAAGCGCTCCAAATGAGCACTTGCAGATTCTACAAAAAGAGTGTTTCAAAACTGCTCTTTCTAAAGAAGTGTTGAACTCTGTGAGTTGGATTCATACTACACAAAGCAGTTTCACAGAACGCTTCTGTTTAGTTTTTATGGGAAGATATTCCCGTTTCCAACGAAGGCCTGAAAGGGCTCCAAATATCCACTTGCAGATTCTGCAAAAACAGAGTTTCAAAACTGCTCTATCAAAAGGAAGGCTTATCTCTCTGAGTTGAATGCACACATCATAAAGAGGTTTCTGAGAATGCTTCTGCCTGTTTGATATGTGAAGATATTTCAATTTCCACCATAGGCCTCAAATCGCTCCAAATGAACACTTGCAAATTCTACAAAAAGAGTGTTTCATAACTGCTCTAGCAAAGGAAAGGTTCAACTATGTGAGTTAAACACACACATCACAAAGTAGTTTGTGAGAATGCTTCTGTCCAGTTTTTATGGGAAGATATTCCCGTTTCTAACAAAGGCCTGAAAGAGCTCCAAATATCCACTTGCAGATGCTGCAAAAAGACTCTTTCCAAACCGCTCCATGAAAAGGAAGGTTCAACTCTGTGAGTTGAATGCACACATCATAAAGAAGTTTCAAAGAATGCTTCTGTCTAGGTTTTATGTGAAGATATTTCCTTTTCCACCATAGGCCTCAAAGCGCTCCAAATGAACACTTGCAGATTCTACAAAAAGAGTGTTTCAAAACTACTCTTTCAAAAGAAGTGTTCAACTCTGTGAGTTGGATTCATACTACACGAAGCAGTTTCACAGAACGCTTCTGTTTAGTTTTTATGGGAAGATATTCCCGTTTCCAAAGAAGGCCTGAAAGGGCTCCAAATATCCACTTGCAGATGCTGCAATAACAGAGTTTCAAAACTGCTCTATCAAAAGGAAGGCTTCTCTCTCCGAGTTGAATGCACACATCATAAAGAGGTTTACGAGAATGATTCTGCCTGGTTTATAAGTGAAGATATTTCCTTTTCCACAATAGGCCTCAATGCGCTCCAAACGAACACTTGCAGATTCTACAAAAAGAGTGTTTCAAAACTGCTCTTTCAAAAGAAGTGTTCAACTCTGTGAGTTGGATTCATACTACACAAAGCAGTTTCACAGAACGCTTCTGTTTAGTTTTTATGGGAAGATATTCCCGTTTCCAACGAAGGCCTGAAAGGGCTCCAAATATCCACTTGCAGATGCTGCAAAAACAGAGTTTCAAAACTGCTCTATCAAAAGGAAGGCTTCTCTCTCCGAGTTGAATGCACACATCATAAAGAGGTTTCTGAGAATGCTTCTGCCTGGTTTATAAGTGAAGATATTTCCTTTTCCACAATAGGCCTCAATGTGCTCCAAATGAACACTTGCAGATTCTACAAAAAGAGTGTTTCAAAACTGCTCTTTCAAAAGAAGTGTTCATCTCTGTGAGTTGGATTCTTACTACACAAAGCAGTTTCACAGAACGCTTCTGTTTAGTTTTTATGGGAAGATATCCCCGTTTCCAACGAAGGCCTGAAAGGCTCCAAATATCCACTTGCAGATGCTGCAAAAAGACTCTCTCCAAACTGCTCCGTGAAAAGGAAGGTTCAACTCTGTGAGGTGAAGGCACACATCATAAAGAAGTTTCAAAGAATGCTTCTCTCTAGGTTTTATGTGAAGATATTTCCTTTTCCACTGTAGGCCTCAAAGCGCTCCAAATGAACTCTTGCAGATTCTACAAAAAGAGTGTTTCAAAACTGCTCTTTCTAAAGAAGTGTTCAACTCTGTGAGTTGGATTCATACTACACAAAGCAGTTTCACAGAACGCTTCTGTTTAGTTTTTATGGAAAGATATTCCCGTTTCCAACGAAGGCCAGGAAGGGCTCCAAATATCCACTTGCAGATTCTGCAAAAACAGAGTTTCAAAACTGCTCTATCAAAAGGAATGCTTATCTCTCTGAGTTGAATGCACACATCATAAAGAGGTTTCTGAGAATGCTTCTGCCTGGTTGATATGTGAAGATTTTACAATTTCCACCATAGGCCTCAAATCGCTCCAAATGAACACTTGCAAATTCTACAAAAAGAGTGTTTCATAACTGCTCTAGCAAAGGAAAGGTTCAACTACGTGAGTTAAACACACACATCACAAAGCAGTTTGTGAGAATGCTTCTGTAGAGTTTTTATGGGAAGATATTCCCGTTTCTAACAAAGGCCTGAAAGAGCTCCAAATATCCACTTGCAGATGCTGCAAAAAGACTCTTTCCCAACCGCTCCATGAAAAGGAAGGTTCAACTCTGTGAGTTGAATGCACACATCATAAAGAAGTTTCAAAGAATGCTTCTGTCTAGGTTTTATGTGAAGATGTTTCCTTTTCCACCATAGGCCTCAAAGCGCTCCAAATGAACACTTGCAGATTCTACAAAAAGAGTGTTTCAAAACTGCTCTTTCTAAAGAAGTGTTCAACTCTGTGAGTTGGATTCATACTACATAAAGCAGTTTCACAGAACACTTCTGTTTAGTTTTTATGGGAAGATATTCCCGTTTCCAGCGAAGGCCTGAAAGGGCTCCAAATATCCACTTGCAGATGCTGCAAAAACAGAGTTTCAAAACTGCTCTATCAAAAGGAAGGCTTCTCTCTCCGAGTTGAATGCACACATCATAAGGAGGTTTCTGAGAATGCTTCTGCCTGGTTTATAAGTGAAGATATTTCCTTTTCCACAATAGGCCTCAATGTGCTCCAAATGAATACTTGCAGATTCTACAAAAAGAGTGTTTCAAAACTGCTCTTTCAAAAGAAGTGTTCAACTCTGTGAGTTGGATTCATACTACACAAAGCAGTTTCACAGAACGCTTCTGTTTAGTTTTTATGGGAAGATATTCCCGTTTCCAACGAAGGCCTGAAAGGTTCCAAATATCCACTTGCAGATGCTGCAAAAAGACTCTTTCCAAACTGCTCCGTGAAAAGGAAGGTTCAACTCTGTGTGGTGAAGGCACACATCATAAAGAAGTTTCAAAGAATGCTTCTGTCTAGGTTTTATGTGAAGATATTTCCTTTTCCGCCGTAGGCCTCAAAGCGCTCCAAATGAACACTTGCAGATTCTACAAAAAGAGTGTTTCAAAATTGCTCTTTCTAAAGAAGTGTTCAACTCTGTGAGTTGGATTCATACTACACAAACAGTTTCAAGGAACGCTTCTGTTTAGTTTTTATGGGAAGATATTCCCGTTTCCAACGAAGGCCTGAAAGGGCTCCAAATATCCACTTGAAGATTCTGCAAAAACAGAGTTTCAAAACTGCTCTATCAAAAGGAAGGCTTATCTCTCTGAGTTGAATGCACACATCATAAAGAGGTTTCTGAGAATGCTTCTGCCTGGTTGATATGTGAAGATATTTCAATTTCCACCATAGGCCTCAAATCGCTCCAAATGAACACTTGCAAATTCTACAAAAAGAGTGTTTCATAACTGCTCTAGCAAAGGAAAGGTTCAACTATGTGAGTTAAACACACACATCACAAAGCAGTTTGTGAGAATGCTTCTGTCCAGTTTTTATGGGAAGATATTCCCGTTTCTAACAAAGGCCTGAAAGAGCTCCAAATATCCACTTGCAGATGCTGCAAAAAGACTCTTTCCAAACCGCTCCATGAAAAGGAAGGTTCAACTCTGTGAGTTGAATGCACACATCATAAAGAAGTTTCAAAGAATGCTTCTGTCTAGGTTTTATGTGAAGATATTTCCTTTTCCACCATAGGCCTCAAAGCGCTCCAAATGAGCACTTGCAGATTCTACAAAAAGAGTGTTTCAAAACTGCTCTTTCTAAAGAAGTTTTGAACTCTGTGAGTTGGATTCATACTACACAAAGCAGTTTCACAGAACGCTTCTGTTTAATTTTTATGGGAAGATATTCCCGTTTCCAACGAAGACCTGAAAGGGCTCCAAATATCCACTTGCAGATGCTGCAATAACAGAGTTTCAAAACTGCTCTATCAAAAGGAAGGCTTCTCTCTCCGAGTTGAATGCACACATCATAAAGAGGTTTACGAGAATGATTCTGCCTGGTTTATAAGTGAAGATATTTCCTTTTCCACAATAGGACTCAATGCGCTCCAAACGAACACTTGCAGATTCTACAAAAAGTGTGTTTCAAAACTGCTCTTTCAAAAGAAGTGTTCATCTCTGTGAGTTGGATTCATACTACACAAAGCAGTTTCACAGAACGCTTCTGTTTAGTTTTTATGGGAATATATTCCCGTTTCTAACAAAGGCCTGAAAGAGCTCCAAATATCCACTTGCAGATGCTGCAAAAAGACTCTTTCCAAACCGCTCCATGAAAAGGAAGGTTCAACTCTGTGAGTTGAATGCACACATCATAAAGAAGTTTCAAAGAATGCTTCTGTCTAGGTTTTATGTGAAGATATTTCCTTTTCCACCATAGGCCTCAAAGCGATCCAAAGGAGCACTTGCAGATTCTACAAAAAGAGTGTTTCAAAACTGCTCTTTCTAAAGAAGTGTTGAACTCTGTGAGTTGGATTCATACTACACAAAGCAGTTTCACAGAACGCTTCTGTTTAGTTTTTATGGGAAGATATTCCCGTTTCCAGCGAAGGCCTGAAAGGGCTCCAAATATCCACTTGCAGATGCTGCAAAAACAGAGTTTCAAAACTGCTCTATCAAAAGGAAGGCTTCTCTCTCCGAGTTGAATGCACACATCATAAGGAGGTTTCTGAGAATGCTTCTGCCTGGTTTATAAGTGAAGATATTTCCTTTTCCACAATAGGCCTCAATGTGCTCCAAATGAATACTTGCAGATTCTACAAAAAGAGTGTTTCAAAACTGCTCTTTCAAAAGAAGTGTTCAACTCTGTGAGTTGGATTCATACTACACAAAGCAGTTTCACAGAACGCTTCTGTTTAGTTTTTATGGGAAGATATTCCCGTTTCCAACGAAGGCCTGAAAGGTTCCAAATATCCACTTGCAGATGCTGCAAAAAGACTCTTTCCAAACTGCTCCGTGAAAAGGAAGGTTCAACTCTGTGTGGTGAAGGCACACATCATAAAGAAGTTTCAAAGAATGCTTCTGTCTAGGTTTTATGTGAAGATATTTCCTTTTCCGCCGTAGGCCTCAAAGCGCTCCAAATGAACACTTGCAGAATCTACAAAAAGAGTGTTTCAAAATTGCTCTTTCTAAAGAAGTGTTCAACTCTGTGAGTTGGATTCATACTACACAAACAGTTTCAAGGAACGCTTCTGTTTAGTTTTTATGGGAAGATATTCCCGTTTCCAACGAAGGCCTGAAAGGGCTCCAAATATCCACTTGAAGATTCTGCAAAAACAGAGTTTCAAAACTGCTCTATCAAAAGGAAGGCTTATCTCTCTGAGTTGAATGCACACATCATAAAGAGGTTTCTGAGAATGCTTCTGCCTGGTTGATATGTGAAGATATTTCAATTTCCACCATAGGCCTCAAATCGCTCCAAATGAACACTTGCAAATTCTACAAAAAGAGTGTTTCATAACTGCTCTAGCAAAGGAAAGGTTCAACTATGTGAGTTAAACACACACATCACAAAGCAGTTTGTGAGAATGCTTCTGTCCAGTTTTTATGGGAAGATATTCCCGTTTCAAACAAAGGCCTGAAAGAGCTCCAAATATCCACTTGCAGATGCTGCAAAAAGACTCTTTCCAAACCGCTCCATGAAAAGGAAGGTTCAACTCTGTGAGTTGAATGCACACATCATAAAGAAGTTTCAAAGAATGCTTCTGTCTAGGTTTTATGTGAAGATATTTCCTTTTCCACCATAGGCCTCAAACCGCTCCAAATGAGCACTTGCAGATTCTACAAAAAGAGTGTTTCAAAACTGCTCTTTCTAAAGAAGTTTTGAACTCTGTGAGTTGGATTCATACTACACAAAGCAGTTTCACAGAACGCTTCTGTTTAATTTTTATGGGAAGATATTCCCGTTTCCAACGAAGACCTGAAAGGGCTCCAAATATCCACTTGCAGATGCTGCAATAACAGAGTTTCAAAACTGCTCTATCAAAAGGAAGGCTTCTCTCTCCGAGTTGAATGCACACATCATAAAGAGGTTTACGAGAATGATTCTGCCTGGTTTATAAGTGAAGATATTTCCTTTTCCACAATAGGACTCAATGCGCTCCAAACGAACACTTGCAGATTCTACAAAAAGTGTGTTTCAAAACTGCTCTTTCAAAAGAAGTGTTCATCTCTGTGAGTTGGATTCATACTACACAAAGCAGTTTCACAGAACGCTTCTGTTTAGTTTTTATGGGAATATATTCCCGTTTCTAACAAAGGCCTGAAAGAGCTCCAAATATCCACTTGCAGATGCTGCAAAAAGACTCTTTCCAAACCGCTCCATGAAAAGGAAGGTTCAACTCTGTGAGTTGAATGCACACATCATAAAGAAGTTTCAAAGAATGCTTCTGTCTAGGTTTTATGTGAAGATATTTCCTTTTCCACCATAGGCCTCAAAGCGATCCAAAGGAGCACTTGCAGATTCTACAAAAAGAGTGTTTCAAAACTGCTCTTTCTAAAGAAGTGTTGAACTCTGTGAGTTGGATTCATACTACACAAAGCAGTTTCACAGAACGCTTCTGTTTAGTTTTTATGGGAAGATATTCCCGTTTCCAACGAAGGCCTGGAAGGGCTCCAAATATCCACTTGCAGATTCTGCAAAAACAGAGTTTCAAAACTGCTCTATCAAAAGGAAGGCTTATCTCTCTGAGTTGAATGCACACATCATAAAGAGGTTTCTGAGAATGCTTCTGCCTGGTTGATATGTGAAGATTTTACAATTTCCACCATAGGCCTCAAATCGCTCCAAATGAACACTTGCAAATTCTACAAAAAGAGTGTTTCATAACTGCTCTAGCAAAGGAAAGGTTCAACTATGTGAGTTAAACACACACATCACAAAGCAGTTTGTGAGAATGCTTCTGTAGAGTTTTTATGGGAAGATATTCCCGTTTCTAACAAAGGCCTGAAAGAGCTCCAAATATCCACTTGCAGATGCTGCAAAAAGACTCTTTCCCAACCGCTCCATGAAAAGGAAGGTTCAACTCTGTGAGTTGAATGCACACATCATAAAGAAGTTTCAAAGAATGCTTCTGTCTAGGTTTTATGTGAAGATGTTTCCTTTTCCACCATAGGCCTCAAAGCGCTCCAAATGAACACTTGCAGATTCTACAAAAAGAGTGTTTCAAAACTGCTCTTTCTAAAGAAGTGTTCAACTCTGTGAGTTGGATTCATACTACACAAAGCAGTTTCACAGAACGCTTCTGTTTAGTTTTTATGGGAAGATATTCCCGTTTCCAACGAAGGCCTGAAAGGGCTCCAAATATCCACTTGCAGATGCTGCAAAAAGACTCTTTCCAAACTGCTCCATGAAAAGGAAGGTTCAACTCTGTGAGTTGAATGCACACATCATAAAGAAGTTTCAAAGAATGCTTCTGTCTAGGTTTTATGTGAAGATATTTCCTTTTCCACCATAGGCCTCAAAGTGCTCCAAATGAACACTTGCAGATTCTACAAAAAGAGTGTTTCAAAACTGCTCTTTCAAAGGAAGTGTTCAACTCTGTGAGTTGGATTCATACTACACAAAGCAGTTTCACAGAACGCTTCTGTTTAGTTTTTATGGGAAGAAATTCCCGTTTCCAACGAAGGCCTGAAAGGGCTCCAAATATCCACTTGCAGATGCTGCAAAAAGACTCTTTCCAAACTGCTCCATGAAAAGGAAGGTTCAACTCTGTGAGTTGAATGCACACATCATAAAGAAGTTTCAAAGAATGCTTCTGTCTAGGTTTTATGTGAAGATATTTCCTTTTCCACCATAGGCCTCAAAGTGCTCCAAATGAACAATTGCAGATTCTACAAAAAGAGTGTTTCAAAACTGCTCTTTCAAAAGAAGTGTTCAACTCTGTGAGTTGGATTCATACTACATAAAGCAGTTTCACAGAACGCTTCTGTTTAGTTTTTATGGGAAGATATTCCCGTTTCCAACGAAGGCCTGAAAGGGCTCCAAATATCCACTTGCAGATGCTGCAAAAACAGAGTTTCAAAACTGCTCTATCAAAAGGAAGGCTTCTCTCTCCGAGTTGAATGCACACATCATAAAGAGGTTTCCGAGAATGCTTCTGCCTGGTTTAAGTGAAGATATTTCCTTTTCCAACATAGGCCTCAAAGCGATCCAAACGAACACTTGCAGATTCTACAAAAAGAGTGTTTCAAAACTGCTCTTTCAAAAGAAGTGTTCAACTCTGTGAGTTGGATTCATACTACACAAAGCAGTTTCACAGAACGCTTCTGTTTAGTTTTTATGGGAAGATATTCCCGTTTCCAACGAAGGCCTGAAAGGTTCCAAATATCCACTTGCAGATGCTGCAAAAAGACTCTTTCCAAACTGCTCCGTGAAAAGGAAGGTTCAACTCTGTGTGGTGAAGGCACACATCATAAAGAAGTTTCAAAGAATGCTTCTGTCTAGGTTTTATGTGAAGATATTTCCTTTTCCGCCGTAGGCCTCAAAGCGCTCCAAATGAACACTTGCAGATTCTACAAAAAGAGTGTTTCAAAACTGCTCTTTCTAAAGAAGTGTTCAACTCTGTGAGTTGGATTCATACTACACAAAGCAGTTTCAAGGAACGCTTCTGTTTAGTTTTTATGGGAAGATATTCCCGTTTCCAACGAAGGCCTGAAAGGGCTCCAAATATCCACTTGCAGATTCTGCAAAAACAGAGTTTCAAAACTGCTCTATCAAAAGGAAGGCTTATCTCTCTGAGTTGAATGCACACATCATAAAGAGGTTTCTGAGAATGCTTCTGCCTGCTGGATATGTGAAGATATTTCAATTTCCACCATAGGCCCCAAATCGCTCCAAATGAACACTTGCAAATTCTACAAAAAGAGTGTTTCATAACTGCTCTAGCAAAGGAAAGGTTCAACTATGTGAGTTAAACACACACATCACAAAGCAGTTTGTGAGAATGCTTCTGTCCAGTTTTTATGGGAAGATATTCCCGTTTCTAACAAAGGCCTGAAAGAGCTCCAAATATCCACTTGCAGATGCTGCAAAAAGACTCTTTCCAAACCGCTCCATGAAAAGGAAGGTTCAACTCTGTGAGTTGAATGCACACATCATAAAGAAGTTTCAAAGAATGCTTCTGTCTAGGTTTTATGTGAAGATATTTCCTTTTCCACCATAGGCCTCAAAGCGCTCCAAATGAGCACTTGCAGATTCTACAAAAAGAGTGTTTCAAAACTGCTCTTTCTAAAGAAGTGTTGAACTCTGTGAGTTGGATTCATACTACACAAAGCAGTTTCACAGAACGCTTCTGTTTAGTTTTTATGGGAAGATATTCCCGTTTCCAACGAAGGCCTGAAAGGGCTCCAAATATCCACTTGCAGATTCTGCAAAAACAAAGTTTCAAAACTGCTCTATCAAAAGGAAGGCTTATCTCTCTGAGTTGAATGCACACATCATAAATAGGTTTCTGAGAATGCTTCTGCCTGGTTGATATGTGAAGATATTTCAATTTCCACCATAGGCCTCAAATCGCTCCAAATGAACACTTGCAAATTCTACAAAAAGAGTGTTTCATAACTGCTCTAGCAAAGGAAAGGTTCAACTATGTGAGTTAAACACACATCACAAAGTAGTTTGTGAGAATGCTTCTGTCCAGTTTTTATGGGAAGATATTCCCGTTTCTAACAAAGGCCTGAAAGAGCTCCAAATATCCACTTGCAGATGCTGCAAAAAGACTCTTTCCAAACCGCTCCATGAAAAGGAAGGTTCAACTCTGTGAGTTGAATGCACACATCATAAAGAAGTTTCAAAGAATGCTTCTGTCTATTTTTTATGTGAAGATATTTCCTTTTCCACCATAGGCCTCAAAGCGCTCCAAATGAACACTTGCAGATTCTACAAAAAGAGTGTTTCAAAACTACTCTTTCAAAAGAAGTGTTCAACTCTGTGACTTGTATTCATACTACACAAAGCAGTTTCACAGAACGCTTCTGTTTAGTTTTTATGGGAAGAAATTCCCGTTTCCAACGAAGGCCTGAAAGGGCTCCAAATATCCACTTGCAGATGCTGCAAAAACAGAGTTTCAAAACTGCTCTATCAAAAGGAAGGCTTCTCTCTCCGAGTTGAATGCACACATCATAAGGAGGTTTCTGAGAATGCTTCTGCCTGGTTTATAAGTGAAGATATTTCCTTTTCCACAATAGGCCTCAATGTGCTCCAAATGAATACTTGCAGATTCTACAAAAAGAGTGTTTCAAAACTGCTCTTTCAAAAGAAGTGTTCAACTCTGTGAGTTGGATTCATACTACACAAAGCAGTTTCACAGAACGCTTCTGTTTAGTTTTTATGGGAAGATAATCCCGTTTCCAACGAAGGCCTGAAAGGGCTCCAAATATCCACTTGCAGATGCTGCAAAAAGACTCTTTCCAAACTGCTCCATGAAAAGGAAGGTTCAACTCTGTGAGTTGAAGGAACACATCATAAAGAAGTTTCAAAGAATGCTTCTGTCTAGGTTTTATGTGAAGATATTTCCTTTTCCACCATAGGCCTCAAAGTGCTCCAAATGAACACTTGCAGATTCTACAAAAAGAGTGTTTCAAAACTGCTCTTTCGAAAGAAGTGTTCAACTCTGTGAGTTGGATTCATACTACACAAAGCAGTTTCACAGAACGCTTCTGTTTAGTTTTTATGGGAAGAAATTCCCGTTTCCAACGAAGGCCTGAAATGGCTCCAAATATCCACTTGCAGATGCTGCAAAAAGACTCTTTCCAAACTGCCCCATGAAAAGGAAGGTTCAACTCTGTGAGTTGAATGCACACATCATAAAGAAGTTTCAAAGAATGCTTCTGTCTAGGTTTTATGTGAAGATATTTCCTTTTCCACCATAGGCCTCAAAGTGCTCCAAATGAACACTTGCAGATTCTACAAAAAGAGTGTTTCAAAACTGCTCTTTCAAAAGAAGTGTTCAACTCTGTGAGTTGGATTCATACTACATAAAGCAGTTTCACAGAACGCTTCTGTTTAGTTTTTATGGGAAGATATTCCCGTTTCCAACGAAGGCCTGAAAGGGCTCCAAATATCCACTTGCAGATGCTGCAAAAAGACTCTTTCCAAACTGCTCCATGAAAAGGAAGGTTCAACTCTGTGAGTTGAATGCACACATCATAAAGAAGTTTCAAAGAATGCTTCTGTCTAGGTTTTATGTGAAGATATTTCCTTTTCCACCATAGGCCTCAAAGTGCTCCAAATGAACACTTGCAGATTCTACAAAAAGAGTGTTTCAAAACTGCTCTTTCAAAGGAAGTGTTCAACTCTGTGAGTTGGATTCATACTACACAAAGCAGTTTCACAGAACGCTTCTGTTTAGTTTTTATGGGAAGAAATTCCCGTTTCCAACGAAGGCCTGAAAAGGCTCCAAATAGCCACTTGCAGATGCTGCAAAAAGACTCTTTCCAAACTGCTCCATGAAAAGGAAGGTTCAACTCTGTGAGTTGAATGCACACATCATAAAGAAGTTTCAAAGAATGCTTCTGTCTAGGTTTTATGTGAAGATATTTCCTTTTCCACCATAGGCCTCAAAGTGCTCCAAATGAACAATTGCAGATTCTACAAAAAGAGTGTTTCAAAACTGCTCTTTCAAAAGAAGTGTTCAACTCTGTGAGTTGGATTCATACTACATAAAGCAGTTTCACAGAACGCTTCTGTTTAGTTTTTATGGGAAGATATTCCCGTTTCCAACGAAGGCCTGAAAGGGCTCCAAATATCCACTTGCAGATGCTGCAAAAACAGAGTTTCAAACTGCTCTATCAAAAGGAAGGCTTCTCTCTCCGAGTTGAATGCACACATCATAAGGAGGTTTCTGAGAATGCTTCTGCCTGGTTTATAAGTGAAGATATTTCCTTTTCCACAATAGGCCTCAATGTGCTCCAAATGAATACTTGCAGATTCTACAAAAAGAGTGTTTCAAAACTGCTCTTTCATAAGAAGTGTTCAACTATGTGAGTTGGATTCATACTACACAAAGCAGTTTCACAGAACGCTTCTGTTTATTTTTTATGGGAAGATATTCCCGTTTCCAACGAAGGCCTGAAAGGTTCCAAATATCCACTTGCAGATGCTGCAAAAAGACTCTTTCCAAACTGCTCCGTGAAAAGGAAGGTTCAACTCTGTGTGGTGAAGGCACACATCATAAAAAAGTTTCAAAGAATGCTTCTGTCTAGGTTTTATGTGAAGATATTTCCTTTTCCGCCGTAGGCCTCAAAGCGCTCCAAATGAACACTTGCAGATTCTACAAAAAGAGTGTTTCAAAACTGCTCTTTCTAAAGAAGTGTTCAACTCTGTGAGTTGGATTCATACTACACAAAGCAGTTTCAAGGAACGCTTCTGTTTAGTTTTTATGGGAAGATATTCCCGTTTCCAACGAAGGCCTGAAAGGGCTCCAAATATCCACTTGCAGATTCTGCAAAAACAGAGTTTCAAAACTGCTCTATCAAAAGGAAGGCTTATCTCTCTGAGTTGAATGCACACATCATAAAGAGGTTTCTGAGAATGCTTCTGCCTGGTTGATATGTGAAGATATTTCAATTTTCACCATAGGCCTCAAATCGCTCCAAATGAACACTTGCAAATTCTACAAAAAGAGTGTTTCATAACTGCTCTAGCAAAGGAAAGGTTCAACTATGTGAGTTAAACACACACATCACAAAGCAGTTTGTGAGAATGCTTCTGTCCAGTTTTTATGGGAAGATATTCCCGTTTCTAACAAAGGCCTGAAAGAGCTCCAAATATCCACTTGCAGATGCTGCAAAAAGACTCTTTCCAAACCGCTCCATGAAAAGGAAGGTTGAACTCTGTGAGTTGAATGCACACATCATAAAGAAGTTTCAAAGAATGCTTCTGTCTAGGTTTTATGTGAAGATATTTCCTTTTCCACCATAGGCCTCAAAGCGCTCCAAATGAGCACTTGCAGATTCTACAAAAAGAGTGTTTCAAAACTGCTCTTTCTAAAGAAGTGTTGAACTCTGTGAGTTGGATTCATACTACACAAAGCAGTTTCACAGAACGCTTCTGTTTAGTTTTTATGGGAAGATATTCCCGTTTCCAACGAAGGCCTGAAAGGGCTCCAAATATCCACTTGCAGATTCTGCAAAAACAGAGTTTCAAAACTGCTCTATCAAAAGGAAGGCTTATCTCTCTGAGTTGAATGCACACATCATAAAGAGGTTTCTGAGAATGCTTCTGCCTGGTTGATATGTGAAGATATTTCAATTTCCACCATAGGCCTCAAATCGCTCCAAATGAACACTTGCAAATTCTACAAAAAGAGTGTTTCATAACTGCTCTAGCAAAGGAAAGGTTCAACTATGTGAGTTAAACACACACATCACAAAGTAGTTTGTGAGAATGCTTCTGTCCAGTTTTTATGGGAAGATATTCCCGTTTCTAACAAAGGCCTGAAAGAGCTCCAAATATCCACTTGCAGATGCTGCAAAAAGACTCTTTCCAAACCGCTCCATGAAAAGGAAGGTTCAACTCTGTGAGTTGATTGCACACATCATAAAGAAGTTTCAAAGAATGCTTCTGTCTAGGTTTTATGTGAAGATATTTCCTTTTCCACCATAGGCCTCAAAGCGCTCCAAATGAACACTTGCAGATTCTACAAAAAGAGTGTTTCAAAACTACTCTTTCAAAAGAAGTGTTCAACTCTGTGAGTTGGATTCATACTACACAAAGCAGTTTCACAGAACGCTTCTGTTTAATTTTTATGGGAAGATATTCCCGTTTCCAACGAAGACCTGAAAGGGCTCCAAATATCCACTTGCAGATGCTGCAATAACAGAGTTTCAAAACTGCTCTATCAAAAGGAAGGCTTCTCTCTCCGAGTTGAATGCACACATCATAAAGAGGTTTACGAGAATGATTCTGCCTGGTTTATAAGTGAAGATATTTCCTTTTCCACAATAGGACTCAATGCGCTCCAAACGAACACTTGCAGATTCTACAAAAAGAGTGTTTCAAAACTGCTCTTTCAAAAGAAGTGTTCAACTCTGTGAGTTGGATTCATACTACACAAAGCAGTTTCACAGAACGCTTCTGTTTAGTTTTTATGGGAAGATATTCCCGTTTCCAACGAAGGCCTGAAAGGGCTCCAAATATCCACTTGCAGATGCTGCAAAAACAGAGTTTCAAAACTGCTCTATCAAAAGGAAGGCTTCTCTCTCCGAGTTGAATGCACACATCATAAAGAGGTTTCTGAGAATGCTTCTGCCTGGTTTATAAGTGAAGATATTTCCTTTTCCACAATAGGCCTCAATGTGCTCCAAATGAACACTTGCAGATTCTACAAAAAGAGTGTTTCAAAACTGCTCTTTCAAAAGAAGTGTTCATCTCTGTGAGTTGGATTCATACTACACAAAGCAGTTTCACAGAACGCTTCTGTTTAGTTTTTATGGGAAGATATCCCCGTTTCCAACGAAGGCCTGAAAGGCTCCAAATATCCACTTGCAGATGCTGCAAAAAGACTCTCTCCAAACTGCTCCGTGAAAAGGAAGGTTCAACTCTGTGAGGTGAAGGCACACATCATAAAGAAGTTTCAAAGAATGCTTCTGTCTAGGTTTTATGTGAAGATATTTCCTTTTCCACCGTAGGCCTCAAAGCGCTCCAAATGAACACTTGCAGATTCTACAAAAAGAGTGTTTCAAAACTGCTCTTTCTAAAGAAGTGTTCAACTCTGTGAGTTGGATTCATACTACACAAAGCAGTTTCACAGAACGCTTCTGTTTAGTTTTTATGGGAAGATATTCCCGTTTCCAACGAAGGCCTGAAAGGGCTCCAATTATCCACTTGCAGATTCTGCAAAAACAGAGTTTCAAAACTGCTCTATCAAAAGGAAGGCTTATCTCTCTGAGTTGAATGCACACATCATAAAGAGGTTTCTGAGAATGCTTCTGCCTGGTTGATATGTGAAGATTTTACAATTTCCACCATAGGCCTCAAATCGCTCCAAATGAACACTTGCAAATTCTACAAAAAGAGTGTTTCATAACTGCTCTAGCAAAGGAAAGGTTCAACTATGTGAGTTAAACACACACATCACAAAGCAGTTTGTGAGAATGCTTCTGTAGAGTTTTTATGGGAAGATATTCCCGTTTCTAACAAAGGCCTGAAAGAGCTCCAAATATCCACTTGCAGATGCTGCAAAAAGACTCTTTCCCAACCGCTCCATGAAAAGGAAGGTTCAACTCTGTGAGTTGAATGCACACATCATAAAGAAGTTTCAAAGAATGCTTCTGTCTAGGTTTTATGTGAAGATATTTCCTTTTCCACCATAGGCCTCAAAGCGATCCAAATGAGCACTTGCAGATTCTACAAAAAGAGTGTTTCAAAACTGCTCTTTCTAAAGAAGTGTTGAACTCTGTGAGTTGGATTCATACTACACAAAGCAGTTTCACAGAACGCTTCTGTTTAGTTTTTATGGGAAGATATTCCCGTTTCCAACGAAGGCCTGGAAGGGCTCCAAATATCCACTTGCAGATTCTGCAAAAACAGAGTTTCAAAACTGCTCTATCAAAAGGAAGGCTTATCTCTCTGAGTTGAATGCACACATCATAAAGAGGTTTCTGAGAATGCTTCTGCCTGGTTGATATGTGAAGATTTTACAATTTCCACCATAGGCCCCAAATCGCTCCAAATGAACACTTGCAAATTCTACAAAAAGAGTGTTTCATAACTGCTCTAGCAAAGGAAAGGTTCAACTATGTGAGTTAAACACACACATCACAAAGCAGTTTGTGAGAATGCTTCTGTAGAGTTTTTATGGGAAGATATTCCCGTTTCTAACAAAGGCCTGAAAGAGCTCCAAATATCCACTTGCAGATGCTGCAAAAAGACTCTTTCCCAACCGCTCCATGAAAAGGAAGGTTCAACTCTGTGAGTTGAATGCACACATCAT
Organism: Pongo abelii; assembly: GCF_028885655.2. NCBI lineage: Eukaryota > Metazoa > Chordata > Mammalia > Primates > Hominidae > Pongo > Pongo abelii. The sequence goes on along the minus strand of NC_072005.2, from coordinate 31,462,373 downwards.
AAAGAAGTTTCAAAGAATGCTTCTGTCTAGGTTTTATGTGAAGATGTTTCCTTTTCCACCATAGGCCTCAAAGCGCTCCAAATGAACACTTGCAGATTCTACAAAAAGAGTGTTTCAAAACTGCTCTTTCTAAAGAAGTGTTCAACTCTGTGAGTTGGATTCATACTACATAAAGCAGTTTCACAGAACACTTCTGTTTAGTTTTTATGGGAAGATATTCCCGTTTCCAGCGAAGGCCTGAAAGGGCTCCAAATATCCACTTGCAGATGCTGCAAAAACAGAGTTTCAAAACTGCTCTATCAAAAGGAAGGCTTCTCTCTCCGAGTTGAATGCACACATCATAAGGAGGTTTCTGAGAATGCTTCTGCCTGGTTTATAAGTGAAGATATTTCCTTTTCCACAATAGGCCTCAAAGTGCTCCAAATGAATACTTGCAGATTCTACAAAAAGAGTGTTTCAAAACTGCTCTTTCAAAAGAAGTGTTCAACTCTGTGAGTTGGATTCATACTACACAAAGCAGTTTCACAGAACGCTTCTGTTTAGTTTTTATGGGAAGATATTCCCGTTTCCAACGAAGGCCTGAAAGGGCTCCAAATATCCACTTGCAGATGCTGCAAAAACAGAGTTTCAAAACTGCTCTATCAAAAGGAAGGCTTCTCTCTCCGAGTTGAATGCACACATCATAAAGAGGTTTCTGAGAATGCTTCTGCCTGGTTGATATGTGAAGATTTTACAATTTCCACCATAGGCCTCAAATCGCTCCAAATGAACACTTGCAAATTCTACAAAAAGAGTGTATCATAACTGCTCTAGCAAAGGAAAGGTTCAACTACGTGAGTTAAACACACACATCACAAAGCAGTTTGGGAGAATGCTTCTGTAGAGTTTTTATGGGAAGATATTCCCGTTTCTAACAAAGGCCTGAAAGAGCTCCAAATATCCACTTGCAGATGCTGCAAAAAGACTCTTTCCCAACCGCTCCATGAAAAGGAAGGTTCAACTCTGTGAGTTGAATGCACACATCATAAAGAAGTTTCAAAGAATGCTTCTGTCTAGGTTTTATGTGAAGATGTTTCCTTTTCCACCATAGGCCTCAAAGCGCTCCAAATGTACACTTGCAGATTCTACAAAAAGAGTGTTTCAAAACTGCTCTTTCTAAAGAAGTGTTCAACTCTGTGAGTTGGATTCATACTACACAAAGCAGTTTCACAGAACGCTTCTGTTTAGTTTTTATGGGAAGATATTCCCGTTTCCAACGAAGGCCTGAAAGGGCTCCAAATATCCACTTGCAGATGCTGCAAAAAGACTCTTTCCAAACTGCTCCATGAAAAGGAAGGTTCAACTCTGTGAGTTGAATGCACACATCATGAAGAAGTTTCAAAGAATGCTTCTGTCTAGGTTTTATGTGAAGATATTTCCTTTTCCACCATAGGCCTCAAAGTGCTCCAAATGAACACTTGCAGATTCTACAAAAAGAGTGTTTCAAAACTGCTCTTTCAAAGGAAGTGTTCAACTCTGTGAGTTGGATTCATACTACACAAAGCAGTTTCACAGAACGCTTCTGTTTAGTTTTTATGGGAAGAAATTCCCGTTTCCAACGAAGGCCTGAAAAGGCTCCAAATAGCCACTTGCAGATGCTGCAAAAAGACTCTTTCCAAACTGCTCCATGAAAAGGAAGGTTCAACTCTGTGAGTTGAATGCACGCATCATAAAGAAGTTTCAAAGAATGCTTCTGTCTAGGTTTTATGTGAAGATATTTCCTTTTCCACAATAGGCCTCAAAGTGCTCCAAATGAACAATTGCAGATTCTACAAAAAGAGTGTTTCAAAACTGCTCTTTCAAAAGAAGTGTTCAACTCTGTGAGTTGGATTCATACTACATAAAGCAGTTTCACAGAACGCTTCTGTTTAGTTTTTATGGGAAGATATTCCCGTTTCCAACGAAGGCCTGAAAGGGCTCCAAATATCCACTTGCAGATGCTGCAAAAACAGAGTTTCAAACTGCTCTATCAAAAGGAAGGCTTCTCTCTCCGAGTTGAATGCACACATCATAAGGAGGTTTCTGAGAATGCTTCTGCCTGGTTTATAAGTGAAGATATTTCCTTTTCCACAATAGGCCTCAATGTGCTCCAAATGAATACTTGCAGATTCTACAAAAAGAGTGTTTCAAAACTGCTCTTTCATAAGAAGTGTTCAACTATGTGAGTTGGATTCATACTACACAAAGCAGTTTCACAGAACGCTTCTGTTTAGTTTTTATGGGAAGATATTCCCGTTTCCAACGAAGGCCTGAAAGGTTCCAAATATCCACTTGCAGATGCTGCAAAAAGACTCTTTCCAAACTGCTCCGTGAAAAGGAAGGTTCAACTCTGTGTGGTGAAGGCACACATCATAAAAAAGTTTCAAAGAATGCTTCTGTCTAGGTTTTATGTGAAGATATTTCCTTTTCCGCCGTAGGCCTCAAAGCGCTCCAAATGAACACTTGCAGATTCTACAAAAAGAGTGTTTCAAAACTGCTCTTTCTAAAGAAGTGTTCAACTCTGTGAGTTGGATTCATACTACACAAAGCAGTTTCAAGGAACGCTTCTGTTTAGTTTTTATGGGAAGATATTCCCGTTTCCAACGAAGGCCTGAAAGGGCTCCAAATATCCACTTGCAGATTCTGCAAAAACAGAGTTTCAAAACTGCTCTATCAAAAGGAAGGCTTATCTCTCTGAGTTGAATGCACACATCATAAAGAGGTTTCTGAGAATGCTTCTGCCTGGTTGATATGTGAAGATATTTCAATTTTCACCATAGGCCTCAAATCGCTCCAAATGAACACTTGCAAATTCTACAAAAAGAGTGTTTCATAACTGCTCTAGCAAAGGAAAGGTTCAACTATGTGAGTTAAACACACACATCACAAAGCAGTTTGTGAGAATGCTTCTGTCCAGTTTTTATGGGAAGATATTCCCGTTTCTAACAAAGGCCTGAAAGAGCTCAAAATATCCACTTGCAGATGCTGCAAAAAGACTCTTTCCAAACCGCTCCATGAAAAGGAAGGTTGAACTCTGTGAGTTGAATGCACACATCATAAAGAAGTTTCAAAGAATGCTTCTGTCTAGGTTTTATGTGAAGATATTTCCTTTTCCACCATAGGCCTCAAAGCGCTCCAAATGAGCACTTGCAGATTCTACAAAAAGAGTGTTTCAAAACTGCTCTTTCTAAAGAAGTGTTGAACTCTGTGAGTTGGATTCATACTACACAAAGCAGTTTCACAGAACGCTTCTGTTTAGTTTTTATGGGAAGATATTCCCGTTTCCAACGAAGGCCTGAAAGGGCTCCAAATATCCACTTGCAGATTCTGCAAAAACAGAGTTTCAAAACTGCTCTATCAAAAGGAAGGCTTATCTCTCTGAGTTGAATGCACACATCATAAAGAGGTTTCTGAGAATGCTTCTGCCTGGTTGATATGTGAAGATATTTCAATTTCCACCATAGGCCTCAAATCGCTCCAAATGAACACTTGCAAATTCTACAAAAAGAGTGTTTCATAACTGCTCTAGCAAAGGAAAGGTTCAACTATGTGAGTTAAACACACACATCACAAAGTAGTTTGTGAGAATGCTTCTGTCCAGTTTTTATGGGAAGATATTCCCGTTTCTAACAAAGGCCTGAAAGAGCTCCAAATATCCACTTGCAGATGCTGCAAAAAGACTCTTTCCAAACCGCTCCATGAAAAGGAAGGTTCAACTCTGTGAGTTGAATGCACACATCATAAAGAAGTTTCAAAGAATGCTTCTGTCTAGGTTTTATGTGAAGATATTTCCTTTTCCACCATAGGCCTCAAAGCGCTCCAAATGAACACTTGCAGATTCTACAAAAAGAGTGTTTCAAAACTACTCTTTCAAAAGAAGTGTTCAACTCTGTGAGTTGGATTCATACTACACGAAGCAGTTTCACAGAACGCTTCTGTTTAGTTTTTATGGGAAGATATTCCCGTTTCCAAAGAAGGCCTGAAAGGGCTCCAAATATCCACTTGCAGATGCTGCAATAACAGAGTTTCAAAACTGCTCTATCAAAAGGAAGGCTTCTCTCTCCGAGTTGAATGCACACATCATAAAGAGGTTTACGAGAATGATTCTGCCTGGTTTATAAGTGAAGATATTTCCTTTTCCACAATAGGCCTCAATGCGCTCCAAACGAACACTTGCAGATTCTACAAAAAGAGTGTTTCAAAACTGCTCTTTCAAAAGAAGTGTTCAACTCTGTGAGTTGGATTCATACTACACAAAGCAGTTTCACAGAACGCTTCTGTTTAGTTTTTATGGGAAGATATTCCCGTTTCCAACGAAGGCCTGAAAGGGCTCCAAATATCCACTTGCAGATGCTGCAAAAACAGAGTTTCAAAACTGCTCTATCAAAAGGAAGGCTTCTCTCTCCGAGTTGAATGCACACATCATAAAGAGGTTTCTGAGAATGCTTCTGCCTGGTTTATAAGTGAAGATATTTCCTTTTCCACAATAGGCCTCAATGTGCTCCAAATGAACACTTGCAGATTCTACAAAAAGAGTGTTTCAAAACTGCTCTTTCAAAAGAAGTGTTCATCTCTGTGAGTTGGATTCTTACTACACAAAGCAGTTTCACAGAACGCTTCTGTTTAGTTTTTATGGGAAGATATCCCCGTTTCCAACGAAGGCCTGAAAGGCTCCAAATATCCACTTGCAGATGCTGCAAAAAGACTCTCTCCAAACTGCTCCGTGAAAAGGAAGGTTCAACTCTGTGAGGTGAAGGCACACATCATAAAGAAGTTTCAAAGAATGCTTCTGTCTAGGTTTTATGTGAAGATATTTCCTTTTCCACCGTAGGCCTCAAAGCGCTCCAAATGAACTCTTGCAGATTCTACAAAAAGAGTGTTTCAAAACTGCTCTTTCTAAAGAAGTGTTCAACTCTGTGAGTTGGATTCATACTACACAAAGCAGTTTCACAGAACGCTTCTGTTTAGTTTTTATGGAAAGATATTCCCGTTTCCAACGAAGGCCAGGAAGGGCTCCAAATATCCACTTGCAGATTCTGCAAAAACAGAGTTTCAAAACTGCTCTATCAAAAGGAATGCTTATCTCTCTGAGTTGAATGCACACATCATAAAGAGGTTTCTGAGAATGCTTCTGCCTGGTTGATATGTGAAGATTTTACAATTTCCACCATAGGCCTCAAATCGCTCCAAATGAACACTTGCAAATTCTACAAAAAGAGTGTTTCATAACTGCTCTAGCAAAGGAAAGGTTCAACTACGTGAGTTAAACACACACATCACAAAGCAGTTTGTGAGAATGCTTCTGTAGAGTTTTTATGGGAAGATATTCCCGTTTCTAACAAAGGCCTGAAAGAGCTCCAAATATCCACTTGCAGATGCTGCAAAAAGACTCTTTCCCAACCGCTCCATGAAAAGGAAGGTTCAACTCTGTGAGTTGAATGCACACATCATAAAGAAGTTTCAAAGAATGCTTCTGTCTAGGTTTTATGTGAAGATGTTTCCTTTTCCACCATAGGCCTCAAAGCGCTCCAAATGAACACTTGCAGATTCTACAAAAAGAGTGTTTCAAAACTGCTCTTTCTAAAGAAGTGTTCAACTCTGTGAGTTGGATTCATACTACATAAAGCAGTTTCACAGAACACTTCTGTTTAGTTTTTATGGGAAGATATTCCCGTTTCCAGCGAAGGCCTGAAAGGGCTCCAAATATCCACTTGCAGATGCTGCAAAAACAGAGTTTCAAAACTGCTCTATCAAAAGGAAGGCTTCTCTCTCCGAGTTGAATGCACACATCATAAGGAGGTTTCTGAGAATGCTTCTGCCTGGTTTATAAGTGAAGATATTTCCTTTTCCACAATAGGCCTCAATGTGCTCCAAATGAATACTTGCAGATTCTACAAAAAGAGTGTTTCAAAACTGCTCTTTCAAAAGAAGTGTTCAACTCTGTGAGTTGGATTCATACTACACAAAGCAGTTTCACAGAACGCTTCTGTTTAGTTTTTATGGGAAGATATTCCCGTTTCCAACGAAGGCCTGAAAGGTTCCAAATATCCACTTGCAGATGCTGCAAAAAGACTCTTTCCAAACTGCTCCGTGAAAAGGAAGGTTCAACTCTGTGTGGTGAAGGCACACATCATAAAGAAGTTTCAAAGAATGCTTCTGTCTAGGTTTTATGTGAAGATATTTCCTTTTCCGCCGTAGGCCTCAAAGCGCTCCAAATGAACACTTGCAGATTCTACAAAAAGAGTGTTTCAAAATTGCTCTTTCTAAAGAAGTGTTCAACTCTGTGAGTTGGATTCATACTACACAAACAGTTTCAAGGAACGCTTCTGTTTAGTTTTTATGGGAAGATATTCCCGTTTCCAACGAAGGCCTGAAAGGGCTCCAAATATCCACTTGAAGATTCTGCAAAAACAGAGTTTCAAAACTGCTCTATCAAAAGGAAGGCTTATCTCTCTGAGTTGAATGCACACATCATAAAGAGGTTTCTGAGAATGCTTCTGCCTGGTTGATATGTGAAGATATTTCAATTTCCACCATAGGCCTCAAATCGCTCCAAATGAACACTTGCAAATTCTACAAAAAGAGTGTTTCATAACTGCTCTAGCAAAGGAAAGGTTCAACTATGTGAGTTAAACACACACATCACAAAGCAGTTTGTGAGAATGCTTCTGTCCAGTTTTTATGGGAAGATATTCCCGTTTCTAACAAAGGCCTGAAAGAGCTCCAAATATCCACTTGCAGATGCTGCAAAAAGACTCTTTCCAAACCGCTCCATGAAAAGGAAGGTTCAACTCTGTGAGTTGAATGCACACATCATAAAGAAGTTTCAAAGAATGCTTCTGTCTAGGTTTTATGTGAAGATATTTCCTTTTCCACCATAGGCCTCAAAGCGCTCCAAATGAGCACTTGCAGATTCTACAAAAAGAGTGTTTCAAAACTGCTCTTTCTAAAGAAGTTTTGAACTCTGTGAGTTGGATTCATACTACACAAAGCAGTTTCACAGAACGCTTCTGTTTAATTTTTATGGGAAGATATTCCCGTTTCCAACGAAGACCTGAAAGGGCTCCAAATATCCACTTGCAGATGCTGCAATAACAGAGTTTCAAAACTGCTCTATGAAAAGGAAGGCTTCTCTCTCCGAGTTGAATGCACACATCATAAAGAGGTTTACGAGAATGATTCTGCCTGGTTTATAAGTGAAGATATTTCCTTTTCCACAATAGGACTCAATGCGCTCCAAACGAACACTTGCAGATTCTACAAAAAGTGTGTTTCAAAACTGCTCTTTCAAAAGAAGTGTTCATCTCTGTGAGTTGGATTCATACTACACAAAGCAGTTTCACAGAACGCTTCTGTTTAGTTTTTATGGGAATATATTCCCGTTTCTAACAAAGGCCTGAAAGAGCTCCAAATATCCACTTGCAGATGCTGCAAAAAGACTCTTTCCAAACCGCTCCATGAAAAGGAAGGTTCAACTCTGTGAGTTGAATGCACACATCATAAAGAAGTTTCAAAGAATGCTTCTGTCTAGGTTTTATGTGAAGATATTTCCTTTTCAACCATAGGCCTCAAAGCGATCCAAAGGAGCACTTGCAGATTCTACAAAAAGAGTGTTTCAAAACTGCTCTTTCTAAAGAAGTGTTGAACTCTGTGAGTTGGATTCATACTACACAAAGCAGTTTCACAGAACGCTTCTGTTTAGTTTTTATGGGAAGATATTCCCGTTTCCAGCGAAGGCCTGAAAGGGCTCCAAATATCCACTTGCAGATGCTGCAAAAACAGAGTTTCAAAACTGCTCTATCAAAAGGAAGGCTTCTCTCTCCGAGTTGAATGCACACATCATAAGGAGGTTTCTGAGAATGCTTCTGCCTGGTTTATAAGTGAAGATATTTCCTTTTCCACAATAGGCCTCAATGTGCTCCAAATGAATACTTGCAGATTCTACAAAAAGAGTGTTTCAAAACTGCTCTTTCAAAAGAAGTGTTCAACTCTGTGAGTTGGATTCATACTACACAAAGCAGTTTCACAGAACGCTTCTGTTTAGTTTTTATGGGAAGATATTCCCGTTTCCAACGAAGGCCTGAAAGGTTCCAAATATCCACTTGCAGATGCTGCAAAAAGACTCTTTCCAAACTGCTCCGTGAAAAGGAAGGTTCAACTCTGTGTGGTGAAGGCACACATCATAAAGAAGTTTCAAAGAATGCTTCTGTCTAGGTTTTATGTGAAGATATTTCCTTTTCCGCCGTAGGCCTCAAAGCGCTCCAAATGAACACTTGCAGAATCTACAAAAAGAGTGTTTCAAAATTGCTCTTTCTAAAGAAGTGTTCAACTCTGTGAGTTGGATTCATACTACACAAACAGTTTCAAGGAACGCTTCTGTTTAGTTTTTATGGGAAGATATTCCCGTTTCCAACGAAGGCCTGAAAGGGCTCCAAATATCCACTTGAAGATTCTGCAAAAACAGAGTTTCAAAACTGCTCTATCAAAAGGAAGGCTTATCTCTCTGAGTTGAATGCACACATCATAAAGAGGTTTCTGAGAATGCTTCTGCCTGGTTGATATGTGAAGATATTTCAATTTCCACCATAGGCCTCAAATCGCTCCAAATGAACACTTGCAAATTCTACAAAAAGAGTGTTTCATAACTGCTCTAGCAAAGGAAAGGTTCAACTATGTGAGTTAAACACACACATCACAAAGCAGTTTGTGAGAATGCTTCTGTCCAGTTTTTATGGGAAGATATTCCCGTTTCTAACAAAGGCCTGAAAGAGCTCCAAATATCCACTTGCAGATGCTGCAAAAAGACTCTTTCCAAACCGCTCCATGAAAAGGAAGGTTCAACTCTGTGAGTTGAATGCACACATCATAAAGAAGTTTCAAAGAATGCTTCTGTCTAGGTTTTATGTGAAGATATTTCCTTTTCCACCATAGGCCTCAAAGCGCTCCAAATGAGCACTTGCAGATTCTTCAAAAAGAGTGTTTCAAAACTGCTCTTTCTAAAGAAGTTTTGAACTCTGTGAGTTGGATTCATACTACACAAAGCAGTTTCACAGAACGCTTCTGTTTAATTTTTATGGGAAGATATTCCCGTTTCCAACGAAGACCTGAAAGGGCTCCAAATATCCACTTGCAGATGCTGCAATAACAGAGTTTCAAAACTGCTCTATCAAAAGGAAGGCTTCTCTCTCCGAGTTGAATGCACACATCATAAAGAGGTTTACGAGAATGATTCTGCCTGGTTTATAAGTGAAGATATTTCCTTTTCCACAATAGGACTCAATGCGCTCCAAACGAACACTTGCAGATTCTACAAAAAGTGTGTTTCAAAACTGCTCTTTCAAAAGAAGTGTTCATCTCTGTGAGTTGGATTCATACTACACAAAGCAGTTTCACAGAACGCTTCTGTTTAGTTTTTATGGGAATATATTCCCGTTTCTAACAAAGGCCTGAAAGAGCTCCAAATATCCACTTGCAGATGCTGCAAAAAGACTCTTTCCAAACCGCTCCATGAAAAGGAAGGTTCAACTCTGTGAGTTGAATGCACACATCATAAAGAAGTTTCAAAGAATGCTTCTGTCTAGGTTTTATGTGAAGATATTTCCTTTTCCACCATAGGCCTCAAAGCGATCCAAAGGAGCACTTGCAGATTCTACAAAAAGAGTGTTTCAAAACTGCTCTTTCTAAAGAAGTGTTGAACTCTGTGAGTTGGATTCATACTACACAAAGCAGTTTCACAGAACGCTTCTGTTTAGTTTTTATGGGAAGATATTCCCGTTTCCAACGAAGGCCTGGAAGGGCTCCAAATATCCACTTGCAGATTCTGCAAAAACAGAGTTTCAAAACTGCTCTATCAAAAGGAAGGCTTATCTCTCTGAGTTGAATGCACACATCATAAAGAGGTTTCTGAGAATGCTTCTGCCTGGTTGATATGTGAAGATTTTACAATTTCCACCATAGGCCTCAAATCGCTCCAAATGAACACTTGCAAATTCTACAAAAAGAGTGTTTCATAACTGCTCTAGCAAAGGAAAGGTTCAACTATGTGAGTTAAACACACACATCACAAAGCAGTTTGTGAGAATGCTTCTGTAGAGTTTTTATGGGAAGATATTCCCGTTTCTAACAAAGGCCTGAAAGAGCTCCAAATATCCACTTGCAGATGCTGCAAAAAGACTCTTTCCCAACCGCTCCATGAAAAGGAAGGTTCAACTCTGTGAGTTGAATGCACACATCATAAAGAAGTTTCAAAGAATGCTTCTGTCTAGGTTTTATGTGAAGATGTTTCCTTTTCCACCATAGGCCTCAAAGCGCTCCAAATGAACACTTGCAGATTCTACAAAAAGAGTGTTTCAAAACTGCTCTTTCTAAAGAAGTGTTCAACTCTGTGAGTTGGATTCATACTACACAAAGCAGTTTCACAGAACGCTTCTGTTTAGTTTTTATGGGAAGATATTCCCGTTTCCAACGAAGGCCTGAAAGGGCTCCAAATATCCACTTGCAGATGCTGCAAAAAGACTCTTTCCAAACTGCTCCATGAAAAGGAAGGTTCAACTCTGTGAGTTGAATGCACACATCATAAAGAAGTTTCAAAGAATGCTTCTGTCTAGGTTTTATGTGAAGATATTTCCTTTTCCACCATAGGCCTCAAAGTGCTCCAAATGAACACTTGCAGATTCTACAAAAAGAGTGTTTCAAAACTGCTCTTTCAAAGGAAGTGTTCAACTCTGTGAGTTGGATTCATACTACACAAAGCAGTTTCACAGAACGCTTCTGTTTAGTTTTTATGGGAAGAAATTCCCGTTTCCAACGAAGGCCTGAAAGGGCTCCAAATATCCACTTGCAGATGCTGCAAAAAGACTCTTTCCAAACTGCTCCATGAAAAGGAAGGTTCAACTCTGTGAGTTGAATGCACACATCATAAAGAAGTTTCAAAGAATGCTTCTGTCTAGGTTTTATGTGAAGATATTTCCTTTTCCACCATAGGCCTCAAAGTGCTCCAAATGAACAATTGCAGATTCTACAAAAAGAGTGTTTCAAAACTGCTCTTTCAAAAGAAGTGTTCAACTCTGTGAGTTGGATTCATACTACATAAAGCAGTTTCACAGAACGCTTCTGTTTAGTTTTTATGGGAAGATATTCCCGTTTCCAACGAAGGCCTGAAAGGGCTCCAAATATCCACTTGCAGATGCTGCAAAAACAGAGTTTCAAAACTGCTCTATCAAAAGGAAGGCTTCTCTCTCCGAGTTGAATGCACACATCATAAAGAGGTTTCCGAGAATGCTTCTGCCTGGTTTAAGTGAAGATATTTCCTTTTCCAACATAGGCCTCAAAGCGATCCAAACGAACACTTGCAGATTCTACAAAAAGAGTGTTTCAAAACTGCTCTTTCAAAAGAAGTGTTCAACTCTGTGAGTTGGATTCATACTACACAAAGCAGTTTCACAGAACGCTTCTGTTTAGTTTTTATGGGAAGATATTCCCGTTTCCAACGAAGGCCTGAAAGGTTCCAAATATCCACTTGCAGATGCTGCAAAAAGACTCTTTCCAAACTGCTCCGTGAAAAGGAAGGTTCAACTCTGTGTGGTGAAGGCACACATCATAAAGAAGTTTCAAAGAATGCTTCTGTCTAGGTTTTATGTGAAGATATTTCCTTTTCCGCCGTAGGCCTCAAAGCGCTCCAAATGAACACTTGCAGATTCTACAAAAAGAGTGTTTCAAAACTGCTCTTTCTAAAGAAGTGTTCAACTCTGTGAGTTGGATTCATACTACACAAAGCAGTTTCAAGGAACGCTTCTGTTTAGTTTTTATGGGAAGATATTCCCGTTTCCAACGAAGGCCTGAAAGGGCTCCAAATATCCACTTGCAGATTCTGCAAAAACAGAGTTTCAAAACTGCTCTATCAAAAGGAAGGCTTATCTCTCTGAGTTGAATGCACACATCATAAAGAGGTTTCTGAGAATGCTTCTGCCTGCTGGATATGTGAAGATATTTCAATTTCCACCATAGGCCCCAAATCGCTCCAAATGAACACTTGCAAATTCTACAAAAAGAGTGTTTCATAACTGCTCTAGCAAAGGAAAGGTTCAACTATGTGAGTTAAACACACACATCACAAAGCAGTTTGTGAGAATGCTTCTGTCCAGTTTTTATGGGAAGATATTCCCGTTTCTAACAAAGGCCTGAAAGAGCTCCAAATATCCACTTGCAGATGCTGCAAAAAGACTCTTTCCAAACCGCTCCATGAAAAGGAAGGTTCAACTCTGTGAGTTGAATGCACACATCATAAAGAAGTTTCAAAGAATGCTTCTGTCTAGGTTTTATGTGAAGATATTTCCTTTTCCACCATAGGCCTCAAAGCGCTCCAAATGAGCACTTGCAGATTCTACAAAAAGAGTGTTTCAAAACTGCTCTTTCTAAAGAAGTGTTGAACTCTGTGAGTTGGATTCATACTACACAAAGCAGTTTCACAGAACGCTTCTGTTTAGTTTTTATGGGAAGATATTCCCGTTTCCAACGAAGGCCTGAAAGGGCTCCAAATATCCACTTGCAGATTCTGCAAAAACAAAGTTTCAAAACTGCTCTATCAAAAGGAAGGCTTATCTCTCTGAGTTGAATGCACACATCATAAATAGGTTTCTGAGAATGCTTCTGCCTGGTTGATATGTGAAGATATTTCAATTTCCACCATAGGCCTCAAATCGCTCCAAATGAACACTTGCAAATTCTACAAAAAGAGTGTTTCATAACTGCTCTAGCAAAGGAAAGGTTCAACTATGTGAGTTAAACACACATCACAAAGTAGTTTGTGAGAATGCTTCTGTCCAGTTTTTATGGGAAGATATTCCCGTTTCTAACAAAGGCCTGAAAGAGCTCCAAATATCCACTTGCAGATGCTGCAAAAAGACTCTTTCCAAACCGCTCCATGAAAAGGAAGGTTCAACTCTGTGAGTTGAATGCACACATCATAAAGAAGTTTCAAAGAATGCTTCTGTCTATTTTTTATGTGAAGATATTTCCTTTTCCACCATAGGCCTCAAAGCGCTCCAAATGAACACTTGCAGATTCTACAAAAAGAGTGTTTCAAAACTACTCTTTCAAAAGAAGTGTGCAACTCTGTGACTTGTATTCATACTACACAAAGCAGTTTCACAGAACGCTTCTGTTTAGTTTTTATGGGAAGAAATTCCCGTTTCCAACGAAGGCCTGAAAGGGCTCCAAATATCCACTTGCAGATGCTGCAAAAACAGAGTTTCAAAACTGCTCTATCAAAAGGAAGGCTTCTCTCTCCGAGTTGAATGCACACATCATAAGGAGGTTTCTGAGAATGCTTCTGCCTGGTTTATAAGTGAAGATATTTCCTTTTCCACAATAGGCCTCAATGTGCTCCAAATGAATACTTGCAGATTCTACAAAAAGAGTGTTTCAAAACTGCTCTTTCAAAAGAAGTGTTCAACTCTGTGAGTTGGATTCATACTACACAAAGCAGTTTCACAGAACGCTTCTGTTTAGTTTTTATGGGAAGATAATCCCGTTTCCAACGAAGGCCTGAAAGGGCTCCAAATATCCACTTGCAGATGCTGCAAAAAGACTCTTTCCAAACTGCTCCATGAAAAGGAAGGTTCAACTCTGTGAGTTGAAGGAACACATCATAAAGAAGTTTCAAAGAATGCTTCTGTCTAGGTTTTATGTGAAGATATTTCCTTTTCCACCATAGGCCTCAAAGTGCTCCAAATGAACACTTGCAGATTCTACAAAAAGAGTGTTTCAAAACTGCTCTTTCGAAAGAAGTGTTCAACTCTGTGAGTTGGATTCATACTACACAAAGCAGTTTCACAGAACGCTTCTGTTTAGTTTTTATGGGAAGAAATTCCCGTTTCCAACGAAGGCCTGAAATGGCTCCAAATATCCACTTGCAGATGCTGCAAAAAGACTCTTTCCAAACTGCCCCATGAAAAGGAAGGTTCAACTCTGTGAGTTGAATGCACACATCATAAAGAAGTTTCAAAGAATGCTTCTGTCTAGGTTTTATGTGAAGATATTTCCTTTTCCACCATAGGCCTCAAAGTGCTCCAAATGAACACTTGCAGATTCTACAAAAAGAGTGTTTCAAAACTGCTCTTTCAAAAGAAGTGTTCAACTCTGTGAGTTGGATTCATACTACATAAAGCAGTTTCACAGAACGCTTCTGTTTAGTTTTTATGGGAAGATATTCCCGTTTCCAACGAAGGCCTGAAAGGGCTCCAAATATCCACTTGCAGATGCTGCAAAAACAGAGTTTCAAAACTGCTCTATCAAAAGGAAGGCTTCTCTCTCCGAGATGAATGCACACATCATAAGGAGGTTTCTGAGAATGCTTCTGCCTGGTTTATAAGTGAAGATATTTCCTTTTCCACAATAGGCCTCAATGTGCTCCAAATGAATACTTGCAGATTCTACAAAAAGAGTGTTTCAAAACTGCTCTTTCAAAAGAAGTGTTCAACTCTGTGAGTTGGATTCATACTACACAAAGCAGTTTCACAGAACGCTTCTGTTTAGTTTTTATGGGAAGATATTCCCGTTTCCAACGAAGGCCTGAAAGGTTCCAAATATCCACTTGCAGATGCTGCAAAAAGACTCTTTCCAAACTGCTCCGTGAAAAGGAAGGTTCAACTCTGTGTGGTGAAGGCACACATCATAAAGAAGTTTCAAAGAATGCTTCTGTCTAGGTTTTATGTGAAGATATTTCCTTTTCCGCCGTAGGCCTCAAAGCGCTCCAAATGAACACTTGCAGATTCTACAAAAAGAGTGTTTCAAAACTGCTCTTTCTAAAGAAGTGTTCAACTCTGTGAGTTGGATTCATACTACACAAAGCAGTTTCAAGGAACGCTTCTGTTTAGTTTTTATGGGAAGATATTCCCGTTTCCAACGAAGGCCTGAAAGGGCTCCAAATATCCACTTGCAGATTCTGCAAAAACAGAGTTTCAAAACTGCTCTATCAAAAGGAAGGCTTATCTCTCTGAGTTGAATGCACACATCATAAAGAGGTTTCTGAGAATGCTTCTGCCTGGTGGATATGTGAAGATATTTCAATTTCCACCATAGGCCCCAAATCGCTCCAAATGAACACTTGCAAATTCTACAAAAAGAGTGTTTCATAACTGCTCTAGCAAAGGAAAGGTTCAACTATGTGAGTTAAACACACACATCACAAAGCAGTTTGTGAGAATGCTTCTGTCCAGTTTTTATGGGAAGATATTCCCGTTTCTAACAAAGGCCTGAAATAGCTCCAAATATCCACCTGCAGATGCTGCAAAAAGACTCTTTCCAAACCGCTCCATGAAAAGGAAGGTTCAACTCTGTGAGTTGAATGCACACATCATAAAGAAGTTTCAAAGAATGCTTCTGTCTAGGTTTTATGTGAAGATATTTCCTTTTCCACCATAGGCCTCAAAGCGCTCCAAATGAGCACTTGCAGATTCTACAAAAAGAGTGTTTCAAAACTGCTCTTTCTAAAGAAGTGTTGAACTCTGTGAGTTGGATTCATACTACACAAAGCAGTTTCACAGAACGCTTCTGTTTAGTTTTTATGGGAAGATATTCCCGTTTCCAACGAAGGCCTGAAAGGGCTCCAAATATCCACTTGCAGATTCTGCAAAAACAGAGTTTCAAAACTGCTCTATCAAAAGGAAGGCTTATCTCTCTGAGTTGAATGCACACATCATAAAGAGGTTTCTGAGAATGCTTCTGCCTGGTTGATATGTGAAGATACTTCAATTTCCACCATAGGCCTCAAATCGCTCCAAATGAACACTTGCAAATTCTACAAAAAGAGTGTTTCATAACTGCTCTAGCAAAGGAAAGGTTCAACTATGTGAGTTAAACACACACATCACAAAGTAGTTTGTGAGAATGCTTCTGTCCAGTTTTTATGGGAAGATATTCCCGTTTCTAACAAAGGCCTGAAAGAGCTCCAAATATCCACTTGCAGATGCTGCAAAAAGACTCTTTCCAAACCGCTCCATGAAAAGGAAGGTTCAACTCTGTGAGTTGAATGCACACATCATAAAGAAGTTTCGAAGAATGCTTCTGTCTAGGTTTTATGTGAAGATATTTCCTTTTCCACCATAGGCCTCAAAGCGCTCCAAATGAACACTTGCAGATTCTACAAAAAGAGTGTTTCAAAACTACTCTTTCAAAAGAAGTGTTCAACTCTGTGACTTGGATTCATACTACACAAAGCAGTTTCACAGAACGCTTCTGTTTAGTTTTTATGGGAAGAAATTCCCGTTTCCAACGAAGGCCTGAAAGGGCTCCAAATATCCACTTGCAGAGGCTGCAAAAAGACTCTTTCCAAACTGCTCCATGAAAAGGAAGGTTCAACTCTGTGAGTTGAATGCACACATCATAAAGAAGTTTCAAAGAATGCTTCTGTCTAGGTTTTATGTGAAGATATTTCCTTTTCCACCATAGGCCTCAAAGTGCTCCAAATGAACACTTGCAGATTCTACAAAAAGAGTGTTTCAAAACTCCTCTTTCAAAAGAAGTGTTCAACTCTGTGAGTTGGATTCATACTACATAAAGCAGTTTCACAGAACGCTTCTGTTTAGTTTTTATGGGAAGATATTCCCGTTTCCAACGAAGGCCTGAAAGGGCTCCAAATATCCACTTGCAGATGCTGCAAAAACAGAGTTTCAAAACTGCTCTATCAAAAGGAAGGCTTCTCTCTCCGAGTTGAATGCACACATCATAAGGAGGTTTCTGAGAATGCTTCTGCCTGGTTTATAAGTGAAGATATTTCCTTTTCCACAATAGGCCTCAATGTGCTCCAAATGAATACTTGCAGATTCTACAAAAAGAGTGTTTCAAAACTGCTCTTTCAAAAGAAGTGTTCAACTCTGTGAGTTGGATTCATACTACACAAAGCAGTTTCACAGAACGCTTCTGTTTAGTTTTTATGGAAGATAATCCCGTTTCCAACGAAGGCCTGAAAGGGCTCCAAATATCCACTTGCAGATGCTGCAAAAAGACTCTTTCCAAACTGCTCCATGAAAAGGAAGGTTCAACTCTGTGAGTTGAAGGAACACATCATAAAGAAGTTTCAAAGAATGCTTCTGTCTAGGTTTTATGTGAAGATATTTCCTTTTCCACCATAGGCCTCAAAGTGCTCCAAATGAACACTTGCAGATTCTACAAAAAGAGTGTTTCAAAACTCCTCTTTCAAAAGAAGTGTTCAACACTGTGAGTTGGATTCATACTACACAAAGCAGTTTCACAGAACGCTTCTGTTTAGTTTTTATGGGAAGATATTCCCGTTTCCAACGAAGGCCTGAAAGGGCTCCAAATATCCACTTGCAGATGCTTCAAAAAGACTCTTTCCAAACTGCTCCATGAAAAGGAAGGTTCAACTCTGTGAGTTGAATGCACACATCATAAAGGAGTTTCAAAGAATGCTTCTGTCTAGGTTTTATGTGAAGATATTTCCTTTTCCACCATAGGCCTCAAAGTGCTCCAAATGAACACTTGCAGATTCTACAAAAAGAGTGTTTCAAAACTGCTCTTTCGAAAGAAGTGTTCAACTCTGTGAGTTGGATTCATACTACACAAAGCAGTTTCACAGAACTCTTCTGTTTAGTTTTTATGGGAAGAAATTCCCGTTTCCAACGAAGGCCTGAAAGGGCTCCAAATATCCACTTGCAGATGCCGCAAAAAGACTCTTTCCAAACTGCCCCATGAAAAGGAAGGTTCAACTCTGTGAGTTGAATGCACACATCTTAAAGAGGTTTCAAAGAATGCTTCTGTCTAGGTTTTATGTGAAGATATTTCCTTTTCCACCATAGGCCTCAAAGTGCTCCAAATGAACACTTGCAGATTCTACAAAAAGAGTGTTTCAAAACTGCTCTTTCAAAAGAAGTGTTCAACTCTGTGAGTTGGATTCATACTACACAAAGCAGTTTCACAGAACGCTTCTGTTTAGTTTTTATGGGAAGATATTCCCGTTTCCAACGAAGGCCTGAAAGGGCTCCAAATATCCACTTGCAGATGCTGGAAAAACAGAGTTTCAAAACTGCTCTATCAAAAGGAAGGCTTCTCTCTCCGAGTTGAATGCACACATCATAAAGAGGTTTCCGAGAATGCTTCTGCCTGGTTTAAGTGAAGATATTTCCTTTTCCAACATAGGCCTCAAAGCGATCGAAACGAACACTTGCAGATTCTACAAAAAGAGTGTTTCAAAACTGCTCTTTCAAAAGAAGTGTTCAACTCTGTGAGTTGGATTCATACTACACAAAGCAGTTTCACAGAACGCTTCTGTTTAGTTTTTATGGGAGGATATTCCCGTTTCCAACGAAGGCCTGAAAGGGCTCCAAATATCCACTTGCAGAGGCTGCAAAAAGACTCTTTCCAAACTGCTCCATGAAAAGGAAGGTTCAACTCTGTGAGTTGAAGGCACACATCATAAAGAAGTTTCAAAGAATGCTTCTGTCTAGGTTTTATGTGAAGATATTTCCTTTTCCACCATAGGCCTCAAAGTGCTCAAAATGAACACTTGCAGATTCTACAAAAAGAGTGTTTCAAAACTCCTCTTTCAAAAGAAGTGTTCAACTCTGTGAGTTGGATTCATACTACACAAAGCAGTTTCACAGAACGCTTCTGTTTAGTTTTTATGGGAAGATATTCCCGTTTCCAACGAAGGCCTGAAAGGGCTCCAAATATCCACTTGCAGATTCTGCAAAAACAGAGTTTCAAAACTGCTGTATCAAAAGGAAGGCTTATCTCTCTCAGTTGAATGCACACATCATAAAGAGGTTTCTGAGAATGCTTCTGCCTGGTTGATATGTGAAGATATTTCAATTTCCACCATAGGCCCCAAATCGCTCCAAATGAACAGTTGCAAATTCTACAAAAAGAGTGTTTCATAACTGCTCTAGCAAAGGAAAGGTTCAACTATGTGTGTTAAACACAGACATCACAAAGCAGTTTGTGAGAATGCTTCTGTCCAGTTTCTATGGGAAGATATTCCCGTTTCTAACAAAGGCCTGAAAGAGCTCCAAATATCCACTTGCAGATGCTGCAAAAAGACTCTTTCCAAACCGCTCCATGAAAAGGAAGGTTCAACTCTGTGAGTTGAATGCACACATCATAAAGAAGTTTCAAAGAATGCTTCTGTCTAGGTTTTATGTGAAGATATTTCCTTTTCCACCATAGGCCTCAAAGCGCTCCAAATGAACACTTGCAAATTCTACAAAAAGAGTGTTTCAAAACTACTCTTTCAAAAGAAGTGTTCAACTCTGTGAGTTGGATTCATACTACACAAAGCAGTTTCACACAACGCTTCTGTTTAGTTTTTATGGGAAGATATTCCCGTTTCCAACGAAGGCCTGAAAGGGCTCCAAATATCCACTTGCAGATGCTGCAAAAACAGAGTTTCAAAACTGCTCTATCAAAAGGAAGGCTTCCCTCTCCGAGTTGAATGCACACGTCATAAAGAGGTTTACGAGAATTATTCTGCCTGGTTTATAAGTGAAGATATTTCCTTTTCCACAATAGGCCTCAATGCGCTCCAAACGAACACTTGCAGATTCTACAAAAAGAGTGTTTCAAAACAGCTCTTTCAAAAGAAGTGTTCAACTCTGTGAGTTGGATTCATACTACACAAAGCAGTTTCACAGAACGCTTCTGTTTAGTTTTTATGGGAGGATATTCCCGTTTCCAACGAAGGCCTGAAAGGGCTCCAAATATCCACTTGCAGATGCTGCAAAAAGACTCTTTCCAAACTGCTCCATGAAAAGGAAGGTTCAACCCTGTGAGTTGAAGGCACACATCATAAAGAAGTTTCAAAGAATGCTTCTGTCTAGGTTTTATGTGAAGATATTTCCTTTTCCACCGTAGGCCTCAAAGCGCTCCAAATGAACACTTGCAGATTCTACAAAAAGAGTGTTTCAAAACTGCTCTTTCTAAAGAAGTGTTCAACTCTGTGAGTTGGATTCATACTACACAAAGCAGTTTCACAGAACGCTTGTTTAGTTTTTATGGGAATATATTCCCGTTTCCAACGAAGGCCTGAAAAGGCTCCAAATATCCACTTGCAGATTCTGCAAAAACAGAGTTTCAAAACTGCACTATCAAAAGGAAGGCTTATCTCTCTGAGTTGAATGCACACATCATAAAGAGGTTTCTGAGAATGCTTCTGCCTGGTTGATATGTGAAGATATTTCAATTTCCACCATAGGCCTCAAATCGCTCCAAATGAACACTTGCAAATTCTACAAAAAGAGTGTTTCATAACTGCTCTAGCAAAGGAAAGTTTCAAATATGTGAGTAAAACACACACATCACAAAGCAGTTTGTGAGAATGCTTCTGTCCAGTTTTTATGGGAAGATATTCCCGTTTCTAACAAAGGCCTGAAAGAGCTCCAAATATCCACTTGCAGATGCTGCAAAAAGACTCTTTCCAAACCGCTCCATGAAAAGGAAGGTTCAACTCTGTGAGTTGAATGCACACATCATAAAGAAGTTTCAAAGAATGCTTCTGTCTAGGTTTTATGTGAAGATATTTCCTTTTCCACCATAGGCCTCAAAGCGCTCCAAACGAACACTTGCAGATTCTACAGAAAGAGTGTTTCAAAACTACACTTTCAAAAGAAGTGTTCAACTCTGTGAGTTGGATTCATACTACACAAAGCAGTTTCACAGAACGCTTCTGTTTAGTTTTTATGGGAAGATATTCCCGTTTCCAACGAAGGCCTGAAAGGGCTCCAAATATCCACTTGCAGATGCTGCAAAAAGACTCTTTCGAAACTGCTCCATGAAAAGGAAGGTTCAACTCTGTGAGTTGAAGGCACACATCATAAAGAAGTTTCAAAGAATGCTTCTGTCTAGGTTTTATATGAAGATATTTCCTTTTCCACCATAGGCCTCAAAGTGCTCCAAATGAACACTTGCAGATTCTACAAAAAGAGTGTTTCAAAACTCCTCTTTCAAAAGATGTGTTCAACTCTGTGAGTTGGATTCATACTACACAAAGCAGTTTCACAGAACTCTTCTGTTTAGTTTTTCTGGGAAGATATTTCCGTTTCCAACGAAGGTCTGAAAGGGCTCCAAATATCCACTTGCAGATGCTGCAAAAAGACTCTTTCCAAACTGTTCCATGAAAAGGAAGGTTCAACTCTGTGAGTTGAATGCACACATCATAAAGAAGTTTCAAAGAATGCTTCTGTCTCGGTTTTATGTGAAGATATTTCCTTTTCCACCATAGGCCTCAAAGTGCTCCAAGTGAACACTTGCAGATTCTACAAAAAGAGTGTTTCAAAACTGCTCTTTCAAAAGAAGTGTTCAACTCTGTGAGTTGGATTCATACTACACAAAGCAGTTTCACAGAACGCTTCTGTTTAGTTTTTATGGGAAGAAATTCCGGTTTCCAACGAAGGCCTGAAAGGGCTCCAAATATCCACTTGCAGATGCTGCAAAAAGACTCTTTCCAAACTGCTCCATGAAAAGGAAGGTTCAACTCTGTGAGTTGAATGCACACATCATAAAGAAGTTTCAAAGAATGCTTCTGTCTAGGTTTTATGTGAAGATATTTCCTTTTCCACCATAAGCCTCATAGTGCTCCAAATGAACACTTGCAGATTCTACAAAAAGAGTGTTTCAAAACTGCTCTTTCAAAAGAAGTGTTCAACTCTGTGAGTTGGATTCATACTACACAAAGCAGTTTCACAGAACGCTTCTGTTTAGTTTTTATGGGAAGATATTCCGGTTTCCAACGAAGGCCTGAAAGGGCTCCAAATATCCACTTGCAGACGCTGCAAAAACAGAGTTTCAAAACTGCTCTATCAAAAGGAAGGCTTCTCTCTCCGAGTTGAATGCACACATCATAAAGGGGTTTCTGAGAATGCTTCTGCCTTGTTTATAAGTGAAGATATTTCCTTTTCCACAATAGGCCTCAATGTGCTCCAAATGAACACTTGCAGATTCTACAAAAAGAGTGTTTCAAAACTGCTCTTTCGAAAGAAGTGTTCAACTCTGTGAGTTGGATTCATACTACACAAAGCAGTTTCACAGAACGCTTCTGTTTAGTTTTTATGGGAAGAAATTCCCGTTTCCAACGAAGGCCTGAAAGGGCTCCAAATATCCACTTGCAGATGCTGCAAAAAGACTCTTTCCAAACTGCCCCATGAAAAGGAAGGTTCAACTCTGTGAGTTGAATGCACACATCATAAAGAAGTTTCAAAGAATGCTTCTGTCTAGGTTTTATGTGAAGATATTTCCTTTTCCACCATAGGCCTCAAAGTGCTCCAAATGAACACTTGCAGATTCTACAAAAAGAGTGTTTCAAAACTGCTCTTTCAAAAGAAGTGTTCAACTCTGTGAGTTGGATTCATACTACATAAAGCAGTTTCACAGAACGCTTCTGTTTAGTTTTTATGGGAAGATATTCCCGTTTCCAACGAAGGCCTGAAAGGGCTCCAAATATCCACTTGCAGATGCTGCAAAAACAGAGTTTCAAAACTGCTCTATCAAAAGGAAGGCTTCTCTCTCCGAGATGAATGCACACATCATAAGGAGGTTTCTGAGAATGCTTCTGCCTGGTTTATAAGTGAAGATATTTCCTTTTCCACAATAGGCCTCAATGTGCTCCAAATGAATACTTGCAGATTCTACAAAAAGAGTGTTTCAAAACTGCTCTTTCAAAAGAAGTGTTCAACTCTGTGAGTTGGATTCATACTACACAAAGCAGTTTCACAGAACGCTTCTGTTTAGTTTTTATGGGAAGATATTCCCGTTTCCAACGAAGGCCTGAAAGGTTCCAAATATCCACTTGCAGATGCTGCAAAAAGACTCTTTCCAAACTGCTCCGTGAAAAGGAAGGTTCAACTCTGTGTGGTGAAGGCACACATCATAAAGAAGTTTCAAAGAATGCTTCTGTCTAGGTTTTATGTGAAGATATTTCCTTTTCCGCCGTAGGCCTCAAAGCGCTCCAAATGAACACTTGCAGATTCTACAAAAAGAGTGTTTCAAAACTGCTCTTTCTAAAGAAGTGTTCAACTCTGTGAGTTGGATTCATACTACACAAAGCAGTTTCAAGGAACGCTTCTGTTTAGTTTTTATGGGAAGATATTCCCGTTTCCAACGAAGGCCTGAAAGGGCTCCAAATATCCACTTGCAGATTCTGCAAAAACAGAGTTTCAAAACTGCTCTATCAAAAGGAAGGCTTATCTCTCTGAGTTGAATGCACACATCATAAAGAGGTTTCTGAGAATGCTTCTGCCTGGTGGATATGTGAAGATATTTCAATTTCCACCATAGGCCCCAAATCGCTCCAAATGAACACTTGCAAATTCTACAAAAAGAGTGTTTCATAACTGCTCTAGCAAAGGAAAGGTTCAACTATGTGAGTTAAACACACACATCACAAAGCAGTTTGTGAGAATGCTTCTGTCCAGTTTTTATGGGAAGATATTCCCGTTTCTAACAAAGGCCTGAAATAGCTCCAAATATCCACCTGCAGATGCTGCAAAAAGACTCTTTCCAAACCGCTCCATGAAAAGGAAGGTTCAACTCTGTGAGTTGAATGCACACATCATAAAGAAGTTTCAAAGAATGCTTCTGTCTAGGTTTTATGTGAAGATATTTCCTTTTCCACCATAGGCCTCAAAGCGCTCCAAATGAGCACTTGCAGATTCTACAAAAAGAGTGTTTCAAAACTGCTCTTTCTAAAGAAGTGTTGAACTCTGTGAGTTGGATTCATACTACACAAAGCAGTTTCACAGAACGCTTCTGTTTAGTTTTTATGGGAAGATATTCCCGTTTCCAACGAAGGCCTGAAAGGGCTCCAAATATCCACTTGCAGATTCTGCAAAAACAGAGTTTCAAAACTGCTCTATCAAAAGGAAGGCTTATCTCTCTGAGTTGAATGCACACATCATAAAGAGGTTTCTGAGAATGCTTCTGCCTGGTTGATATGTGAAGATACTTCAATTTCCACCATAGGCCTCAAATCGCTCCAAATGAACACTTGCAAATTCTACAAAAAGAGTGTTTCATAACTGCTCTAGCAAAGGAAAGGTTCAACTATGTGAGTTAAACACACACATCACAAAGTAGTTTGTGAGAATGCTTCTGTCCAGTTTTTATGGGAAGATATTCCCGTTTCTAACAAAGGCCTGAAAGAGCTCCAAATATCCACTTGCAGATGCTGCAAAAAGACTCTTTCCAAACCGCTCCATGAAAAGGAAGGTTCAACTCTGTGAGTTGAATGCACACATCATAAAGAAGTTTCAAAGAATGCTTCTGTCTAGGTTTTATGTGAAGATATTTCCTTTTCCACCATAGGCCTCAAAGCGCTCCAAATGAACACTTGCAGATTCTACAAAAAGAGTGTTTCAAAACTACTCTTTCAAAAGAAGTGTTCAACTCTGTGACTTGGATTCATACTACACAAAGCAGTTTCACAGAACGCTTCTGTTTAGTTTTTATGGGAAGAAATTCCCGTTTCCAACGAAGGCCTGAAAGGGCTCCAAATATCCACTTGCAGAGGCTGCAAAAAGACTCTTTCCAAACTGCTCCATGAAAAGGAAGGTTCAACTCTGTGAGTTGAATGCACACATCATAAAGAAGTTTCAAAGAATGCTTCTGTCTAGGTTTTATGTGAAGATATTTCCTTTTCCACCATAGGCCTCAAAGTGCTCCAAATGAACACTTGCAGATTCTACAAAAAGAGTGTTTCAAAACTCCTCTTTCAAAAGAAGTGTTCAACTCTGTGAGTTGGATTCATACTACATAAAGCAGTTTCACAGAACGCTTCTGTTTAGTTTTTATGGGAAGATATTCCCGTTTCCAACGAAGGCCTGAAAGGGCTCCAAATATCCACTTGCAGATGCTGCAAAAACAGAGTTTCAAAACTGCTCTATCAAAAGGAAGGCTTCTCTCTCCGAGTTGAATGCACACATCATAAGGAGGTTTCTGAGAAT
Source organism: Pongo abelii (assembly GCF_028885655.2). Lineage (NCBI taxonomy): Eukaryota > Metazoa > Chordata > Mammalia > Primates > Hominidae > Pongo > Pongo abelii. Next base: position 31,437,408 of record NC_072005.2, on the reverse strand, counting down.
GCTTCTGCCTGGTTTATAAGTGAAGATATTTCCTTTTCCACAATAGGCCTCAATGTGCTCCAAATGAATACTTGCAGATTCTACAAAAAGAGTGTTTCAAAACTGCTCTTTCAAAAGAAGTGTTCAACTCTGTGAGTTGGATTCATACTACACAAAGCAGTTTCACAGAACGCTTCTGTTTAGTTTTTATGGAAGATAATCCCGTTTCCAACGAAGGCCTGAAAGGGCTCCAAATATCCACTTGCAGATGCTGCAAAAAGACTCTTTCCAAACTGCTCCATGAAAAGGAAGGTTCAACTCTGTGAGTTGAAGGAACACATCATAAAGAAGTTTCAAAGAATGCTTCTGTCTAGGTTTTATGTGAAGATATTTCCTTTTCCACCATAGGCCTCAAAGTGCTCCAAATGAACACTTGCAGATTCTACAAAAAGAGTGTTTCAAAACTCCTCTTTCAAAAGAAGTGTTCAACACTGTGAGTTGGATTCATACTACACAAAGCAGTTTCACAGAACGCTTCTGTTTAGTTTTTATGGGAAGATATTCCCGTTTCCAACGAAGGCCTGAAAGGGCTCCAAATATCCACTTGCAGATGCTTCAAAAAGACTCTTTCCAAACTGCTCCATGAAAAGGAAGGTTCAACTCTGTGAGTTGAATGCACACATCATAAAGGAGTTTCAAAGAATGCTTCTGTCTAGGTTTTATGTGAAGATATTTCCTTTTCCACCATAGGCCTCAAAGTGCTCCAAATGAACACTTGCAGATTCTACAAAAAGAGTGTTTCAAAACTGCTCTTTCGAAAGAAGTGTTCAACTCTGTGAGTTGGATTCATACTACACAAAGCAGTTTCACAGAACTCTTCTGTTTAGTTTTTATGGGAAGAAATTCCCGTTTCCAACGAAGGCCTGAAAGGGCTCCAAATATCCACTTGCAGATGCCGCAAAAAGACTCTTTCCAAACTGCCCCATGAAAAGGAAGGTTCAACTCTGTGAGTTGAATGCACACATCTTAAAGAGGTTTCAAAGAATGCTTCTGTCTAGGTTTTATGTGAAGATATTTCCTTTTCCACCATAGGCCTCAAAGTGCTCCAAATGAACACTTGCAGATTCTACAAAAAGAGTGTTTCAAAACTGCTCTTTCAAAAGAAGTGTTCAACTCTGTGAGTTGGATTCATACTACACAAAGCAGTTTCACAGAACGCTTCTGTTTAGTTTTTATGGGAAGATATTCCCGTTTCCAACGAAGGCCTGAAAGGGCTCCAAATATCCACTTGCAGATGCTGGAAAAACAGAGTTTCAAAACTGCTCTATCAAAAGGAAGGCTTCTCTCTCCGAGTTGAATGCACACATCATAAAGAGGTTTCCGAGAATGCTTCTGCCTGGTTTAAGTGAAGATATTTCCTTTTCCAACATAGGCCTCAAAGCGATCGAAACGAACACTTGCAGATTCTACAAAAAGAGTGTTTCAAAACTGTTCTTTCAAAAGAAGTGTTCAACTCTGTGAGTTGGATTCATACTACACAAAGCAGTTTCACAGAACGCTTCTGTTTAGTTTTTATGGGAGGATATTCCCGTTTCCAACGAAGGCCTGAAAGGGCTCCAAATATCCACTTGCAGAGGCTGCAAAAAGACTCTTTCCAAACTGCTCCATGAAAAGGAAGGTTCAACTCTGTGAGTTGAAGGCACACATCATAAAGAAGTTTCAAAGAATGCTTCTGTCTAGGTTTTATGTGAAGATATTTCCTTTTCCACCATAGGCCTCAAAGTGCTCAAAATGAACACTTGCAGATTCTACAAAAAGAGTGTTTCAAAACTCCTCTTTCAAAAGAAGTGTTCAACTCTGTGAGTTGGATTCATACTACACAAAGCAGTTTCACAGAACGCTTCTGTTTAGTTTTTATGGGAAGATATTCCCGTTTCCAACGAAGGCCTGAAAGGGCTCCAAATATCCACTTGCAGATTCTGCAAAAACAGAGTTTCAAAACTGCTGTATCAAAAGGAAGGCTTATCTCTCTGAGTTGAATGCACACATCATAAAGAGGTTTCTGAGAATGCTTCTGCCTGGTTGATATGTGAAGATATTTCAATTTCCACCATAGGCCCCAAATCGCTCCAAATGAACAGTTGCAAATTCTACAAAAAGAGTGTTTCATAACTGCTCTAGCAAAGGAAAGGTTCAACTATGTGTGTTAAACACAGACATCACAAAGCAGTTTGTGAGAATGCTTCTGTCCAGTTTCTATGGGAAGATATTCCCGTTTCTAACAAAGGCCTGAAAGAGCTCCAAATATCCACTTGCAGATGCTGCAAAAAGACTCTTTCCAAACCGCTCCATGAAAAGGAAGGTTCAACTCTGTGAGTTGAATGCACACATCATAAAGAAGTTTCAAAGAATGCTTCTGTCTAGGTTTTATGTGAAGATATTTCCTTTTCCACCATAGGCCTCAAAGCGCTCCAAATGAACACTTGCAAATTCTACAAAAAGAGTGTTTCAAAACTACTCTTTCAAAAGAAGTGTTCAACTCTGTGAGTTGGATTCATACTACACAAAGCAGTTTCACACAACGCTTCTGTTTAGTTTTTATGGGAAGATATTCCCGTTTCCAACGAAGGCCTGAAAGGGCTCCAAATATCCACTTGCAGATGCTGCAAAAAGACTCTTTCCAAACTGCTCCATGAAAAGGAAGGTTCAACCCTGTGAGTTGAAGGCACACATCATAAAGAAGTTTCAAAGAATGCTTCTGTCTAGGTTTTATGTGAAGATATTTCCTTTTCCACCGTAGGCCTCAAAGCGCTCCAAATGAACAGTTGCAGATTCTACAAAAAGAGTGTTTCAAAACTGCTCTTTCTAAAGAAGTGTTCAACTCTGTGAGTTGGATTCATACTACACAAAGCAGTTTCACAGAACGCTTGTTTAGTTTTTATGGGAATATATTCCCGTTTCCAACGAAGGCCTGAAAAGGCTCCAAATATCCACTTGCAGATTCTGCAAAAACAGAGTTTCAAAACTGCACTATCAAAAGGAAGGCTTATCTCTCTGAGTTGAATGCACACATCATAAAGAGGTTTCTGAGAATGCTTCTGCCTGGTTGATATGTGAAGATATTTCAATTTCCACCATAGGCCTCAAATCGCTCCAAATGAACACTTGCAAATTCTACAAAAAGAGTGTTTCATAACTGCTCTAGCAAAGGAAAGTTTCAAATATGTGAGTAAAACACACACATCACAAAGCAGTTTGTGAGAATGCTTCTGTCCAGTTTTTATGGGAAGATATTCCCGTTTCTAACAAAGGCCTGAAAGAGCTCCAAATATCCACTTGCAGATGCTGCAAAAAGACTCTTTCCAAACCGCTCCATGAAAAGGAAGGTTCAACTCTGTGAGTTGAATGCACACATCATAAAGAAGTTTCAAAGAATGCTTCTGTCTAGGTTTTATGTGAAGATATTTCCTTTTCCACCATAGGCCTCAAAGCGCTCCAAACGAACACTTGCAGATTCTACAGAAAGAGTGTTTCAAAACTACACTTTCAAAAGAAGTGTTCAACTCTGTGAGTTGGATTCATACTACACAAAGCAGTTTCACAGAACGCTTCTGTTTAGTTTTTATGGGAAGATATTCCCGTTTCCAACGAAGGCCTGAAAGGGCTCCAAATATCCACTTGCAGATGCTGCAAAAAGACTCTTTCGAAACTGCTCCATGAAAAGGAAGGTTCAACTCTGTGAGTTGAAGGCACACATCATAAAGAAGTTTCAAAGAATGCTTCTGTCTAGGTTTTATATGAAGATATTTCCTTTTCCACCATAGGCCTCAAAGTGCTCCAAATGAACACTTGCAGATTCTACAAAAAGAGTGTTTCAAAACTCCTCTTTCAAAAGATGTGTTCAACTCTGTGAGTTGGATTCATACTACACAAAGCAGTTTCACAGAACTCTTCTGTTTAGTTTTTCTGGGAAGATATTTCCGTTTCCAACGAAGGTCTGAAAGGGCTCCAAATATCCACTTGCAGATGCTGCAAAAAGACTCTTTCCAAACTGTTCCATGAAAAGGAAGGTTCAACTCTGTGAGTTGAATGCACACATCATAAAGAAGTTTCAAAGAATGCTTCTGTCTCGGTTTTATGTGAAGATATTTCCTTTTCCACCATAGGCCTCAAAGTGCTCCAAGTGAACACTTGCAGATTCTACAAAAAGAGTGTTTCAAAACTGCTCTTTCAAAAGAAGTGTTCAACTCTGTGAGTTGGATTCATACTACACAAAGCAGTTTCACAGAACGCTTCTGTTTAGTTTTTATGGGAAGAAATTCCGGTTTCCAACGAAGGCCTGAAAGGGCTCCAAATATCCACTTGCAGATGCTGCAAAAAGACTCTTTCCAAACTGCTCCATGAAAAGGAAGGTTCAACTCTGTGAGTTGAATGCACACATCATAAAGAAGTTTCAAAGAATGCTTCTGTCTAGGTTTTATGTGAAGATATTTCCTTTTCCACCATAAGCCTCATAGTGCTCCAAATGAACACTTGCAGATTCTACAAAAAGAGTGTTTCAAAACTGCTCTTTCAAAAGAAGTGTTCAACTCTGTGAGTTGGATTCATACTACACAAAGCAGTTTCACAGAACGCTTCTGTTTAGTTTTTATGGGAAGATATTCCGGTTTCCAACGAAGGCCTGAAAGGGCTCCAAATATCCACTTGCAGACGCTGCAAAAACAGAGTTTCAAAACTGCTCTATCAAAAGGAAGGCTTCTCTCTCCGAGTTCAATGCACACATCATAAAGGGGTTTCTGAGAATGCTTCTGCCTTGTTTATAAGTGAAGATATTTCCTTTTCCACAATAGGCCTCAATGTGCTCCAAATGAACACTTGCAGATTCTACAAAAAGAGTGTTTCAAAACTGCTCTTTCAAAAGAAGTGTTCAACTCTGTGAGTTGGATTCATACAACACAAAGCAGTTTCACAGAACGCTTCTGTTTAGTTTTTATGGGAAGATATTCCCGTTTCCAACGAAGGCCTGAAAGGCTCCAAATATCCACTTGCAGATGCTGCAAAAAGACTCTTTCCAAACTGCTCCGTGAAAAGGAAGGTTCAACTCTGTGAGGTGAAGGCACACATCATAAAGAAGTTTCAAAGAATGCTTCTGTCTAGGTTTTATGTGAAGATATTTCCTTTTCCACCGTAGGCCTCAAAGCGCTCCAAATGAACACTTGCAGATTCTACAAAAAGAGTGTTTCAAAACTGCTCTTTCTAAAGAAGTGTTCAACTCTGTGAGTTGGATTCATACTACACAAAGCAGTTTCACAGAACGCTTCTGTTTAGTTTTTATGGGAAGATATTCCCGTTTCCAACGAAGGCCTGAAAGGGCTCCAAATATCCACTTGCAGATTCTGCAAAAACAGAATTTCAAAACTGCACTATCAAAAGGAATGCTTATCTCTCTGAGTTGAATGCACACATCATAAAGAGGTTTCTGAGAATGCTTCTGCCTGGTTGATATGTGAAGATATTTCAATTTCCACCATAGGCCTCAAATCGCTCCAAATGAACACTTGCAAATTCTACAAAAAGAGTGTTTCATAACTGCTCTAGCAAAGGAAAGGTTCAAATATGTCAGTTAAACACACACATCACAAAGCAGTTTGTGAGAATGCTTCTGTCCAGTTTTTATGGGAAGATATTCCCGTTTCTAACAAAGGCCTGAAAGAGCTCCAAATATCCACTTGCAGATGCTGCAAAAAGACTCTCCAAACCGCTCCATGAAAAGGAAGGTTCAACTCTGTGAGTTGAATGCACACATAATAAAGAAGTTTCAAAGAATGCTTCTGTCTAGGTTTTATGTGAAGATATTTCCTTTTCCACCATAGGCTTCAAAGCGCTCCAAATGAACACTTGCAGATTCTACAAAAAGAGTGTTTCAAAACTACACTTTCAAAAGAAGTGTTCAACTCTGTGAGTTGGATTCATACTACACAAAGCAGTTTCACAGAACGCTTCTGTTTAGTTTTTATGGGAAGATATTCCCGTTTCCAACGAAGGCCTGAAAGGGCTCCAAATATCCACTTGCAGATGCTGCAATAACAGAGTTTCAAAACTGCTCTATCAAAAGGAAGGCTTGTCTCTCCGAGTTGAAGGCACACATCATAAAGCGGTTTACGAGAATGATTCTGCCTTGTTTATAAGTGAAGATATTTCCTTTTCCACAATAGGCCTCAATGCGCTCCCAACAAGCAATTGCAGATTCTACAAAAAGAGTGTTTCAAAACTGCTCTTTCAAAAGAAGTGTTCAACTCTGTGAGTTGGATTCATACTACACAAAGCAGTTTCACAGAACGCTTCTGTTTAGTTTTTATGGGAAGATATTCCCGTTTCCAACGAAGGCCTGAAAGGCTCCAAATATCCACTTGCAGATGCTGCAAAAAGACTCTTTCCAAACTGCTCCGTGAAAAGGAAGGTTCAACTCTGTGAGGTGAAGGCACACATCATAAAGAAGTTTCAAAGAATGCTTCTGTCTAGGTTTTATGTGAAGATATTTCCTTTTCCACCGTAGGCCTCAAAGCGCTCCAAATGAACACTTGCAGATTCTACAAAAAGAGTGTTTCAAAACTGCTCTTTCTAAAGAAGTGTTCAACTCTGTGAGTTGGATTCATACTACACAAAGCAGTTTCACAGAACGCTTCTGTTTAGTTTTTATGGGAAGATATTCCCGTTTCCAACGAAGGCCTGAAAGGGCTCCAAATATCCACTTGCAGATTCTGCAAAAACAGAGTTTCAAAACTGCACTATCAAAAGGAAGGCTTATCTCTCTGAGTTGAATGCACACATCATAAAGAGGTTTCTGAGAATGCTTCTGCCTGGTTGATATGTGAAGATATTTCAATTTCCACCATAGGCCTCAAATCGCTCCAAATGAACACTTGCAAATTCTACAAAAAGAGTGTTTCATAACTGCTCTAGCAAAGGAAAGGTTCAAATATGTGAGTTAAACACACACATCACAAAGCAGTTTGTGAGAATGCTTCTGTCCAGTTTTTATGGGAAGATATTCCCGTTTCTAACAAAGGCCTGAAAGAGCTCCAAATATCCACTTGCAGATGCTGCAAAAAGACTCTTTCCAAACCGCTCCATGAAAAGGAAGGTTCAACTCTGTGAGTTGAATGCACACATCATAAAGAAGTTTCAAAGAATGCTTCTGTCTAGGTTTTATGTGAAGATATTTCCTTTTCCACCATAGACCTCAAAGCGCTCCAAATGAACACTTGCAGATTCTACAAAAAGAGTGTTTCAAAACTACACTTTCAAAAGAAGTGTTCAACTCTGTGAGTTGGATTCATACTACACAAAGCAGTTTCACAGAACGCTTCTGTTTAGTTTTTATGGGAAGATATTCCCGTTTCCAACGAAGGCCTGAAAGGGCTCCAAATATCCACTTGCAGATGCTGCAATAACAGAGTTTCAAAACTGCTCTATCAAAAGGAAGGCTTCTCTCTCCGAGTTGAATGCACACATCATAAAGCGGTTTACGAGAATGATTCTGCCTTGTTTATAAGTGAAGATATTTCCTTTTCCACAATAGGCCTCAATGCGCTCCCAACAAGCACTTGCAGATTCTACAAAAAGAGTGTTTCAAAACTGCTCTTTCAAAAGAAGTGTTCAACTCTGTGAGTTGGATTCATACTACACAAAGCAGTTTCACAGAACGCTTCTGTTTAGTTTTTATGGGAAGATATTCCCGTTTCCAACGAAGGCCTGAAAGGGCTCCAAATATCCACTTGCAGATGCTGCAAAAAGACTCTTTCCAATCTGCTCCATGAAAAGCAAGGTTCAACTCTGTGAGTTGAATGCACACATCATAAAGAAGTTTCAAAGAATGCTTCTGTCTAGGTTTTATGTGAAGATATTTCCTTTTCCACCATAGGCCTCAAAGTGCTCCAAATGAACACTTGCAGACTCTACAAAAAGGGTGTTTCAAAACTGCTCTTTCAAAAGAAGTGTTCAACTCTGTGAGTTGGATTCATACTACACAAAGCAGTTTCACAGAACGCTTCTGTTTAGTTTTTATGGGAAGATATTCCCGTTTCCAACGAAGGCCTGAAAGGGCTCCAAATATCCACTTGCAGATGCTGCAAAAAGACTCTTTCCAAACTGCTCCATGAAAAGGAAGGTTCAACTCCGTGAGTTGAATGCACACATCATAAATAAGTTTCAAAGAATGCTTCTGTCTAGGTTTTATGTGAAGATATTTCCTTTTCCACCATAGGCCTCAAAGTGCTCCAAATGAACACTTGCAGATTCTACAAAAAGGGTGTTTCAAAACTGCTCTTTCAAAAGAAGTGTTCAACTCTGTGAGTTGGATTCATACTACACAAAGCAGTTTCACAGAACGCTTCTGTTTAGTTTTTATGGGAAGATATTCCCGTTTCCAACGAAGGCCTGAAAGGGCTCTAAATATCCACTTGCAGATGCTGCAAAAAGACTCTTTCCAAACTGCTCCATGAAAAGGAAGGTTCAACACTGTGAGTTGAATGCACACATCATAAAGAAGTTTCAAGGAATGCTTCTGTCTAGGTTTTATGTGAAGATATTTCCTTTTCCACCATAGGCCTCAAAGTGCTCCAAATGAACACTTGCAGATTCTACAAAAAGAGTGTTTCAAAACTGCTCTTTCAAAAGAAGTGTTCAACTCTGTGAGTTGGATTCATACTACACAAAGCAGTTTCACAGAACGCTTCTGTTTAGTTTTTATGGGAAGATATTCCCGTTTCCAACGAAGGCCTGAAAGGGCTCCAAATATCCACTTGCAGATGCTGCAAAAACAGAGTTTCAAAACTGCTCTATCAAAAGGAAGGCTTCTCTCTCCGAGTTGAATGCACACATCATAAAGAGGTTTCTGAGAATGCTTCTGCCTGGTTGATATGTGAAGGTATTTCAATTTCCACCATAGGCCTCAAATCGCTCCAAATGAACACTTGCAAATTCTACAAAAAGAGTGTTTCATAACTGCTCTAGCAATCGAAAGGTTCAACTATGTGAGTTAAACACACACATCACAAAGCAGTTTGTGAGAATGCTTCTGTCCAGTTTTTATGGGAAGATATTCCCGTTTCTAACAAAGGCCTGAAAGAGCTCCAAATATCCACTTGCAGATGCTGCAAAAAGACTCTTTCCAAACCGCTCCATGAAAAGGAAGGTTCAACTCTGTGAGTTGAATGCACACATCATAAAGAAGTTTCAAAGAATGCTTCTATCTCGGTTTTATGTGAAGATATTTCCTTTTCCACCATAGGCCTCAAAGCGCTCCAAATGAACACTTGCAGATTCTACAAAAAGACTGTTTCAAAACTGCTCTTTCTAAAGAAGTGTTCAACTCTGTGAGTTGGATTCATACTACACAAAGCAGTTTCACAGAACGCTTCTGTTTAGTTTTTATGGGAAGATATTCCCGTTTCCAACGAAGGCCTGAAAGGGCTCCAAATATCCACTTGCAGATGCTGCAAAAAGACTCTTTCCAAACTGCTCCATGAAAAGGAAGGTTCAACTCCGTGAGTTGAATGCACACATCATAAATAAGTTTCAAAGAATGCTTCTGTCTAGGTTTTATGTGAAGATATTTCCTTTTCCACCATAGGCCTCAAAGTGCTCCAAATGAACACTTGCAGATTCTACAAAAAGAGTGTTTCAAAACTGCTCTTTCAAAAGAGGTGTTCAACTCTGTGAGTTGGATTCATACTACACAAAGCAGTTTCACAGAACGCTTCTGTTTAGTTTTTATGGGAAGATATTCCGGTTTCCAACGAAGGCCTGAAAGGGCTCCAAATATCCACTTGCAGACGCTGCAAAAACAGAGTTTCAAAACTGCTCTATCAAAAGGAAGGCTTCTCTCTCCGAGTTCAATGCACACATCATAAAGGGGTTTCTGAGAATGCTTCTGCCTTGTTTATAAGTGAAGATATTTCCTTTTCCACAATAGGCCTCAAAGTGCTCCAAATGAACACTTGCAGATTCTACAAAAAGAGTGTTTCAAAACTGCTCTTTCAAAAGAAGTGTTCAACTCTGTGAGTTGGATTCATACTACACAAAGCAGTTTCACAGAACGCTTCTGTTTAGTTTTTATGGGAAGATATTCCCGTTTCCAACGAAGGCCTGAAAGGCTCCAAATATCCACTTGCAGATGCTGCAAAAAGACTCTTTCCAAACTGCTCCGTGAAAAGGAAGGTTCAACTCTGTGAGGTGAAGGCACACATCATAAAGAAGTTTCAAAGAATGCTTCTGTCTAGGTTTTATGTGAAGATATTTCCTTTTCCACCGTAGGCCTCAAAGCGCTCCAAATGAACACTTGCAGATTCTACAAAAAGAGTGTTTCAAAACTGCTCTTTCTAAAGAAGTGTTCAACTCTGTGAGTTGGATTCATACTACACAAAGCAGTTTCACAGAACGCTTCTGTTTAGTTTTTATGGGAAGATATTCCCGTTTCCAACGAAGGCCTGAAAGGGCTCCAAATATCCACTTGCAGATTCTGCAAAAACAGAGTTTCAAAACTGCACTATCAAAAGGAAGGCTTATCTCTCTGAGTTGAATGCACACATCATAAAGAGGTTTCTGAGAATGCTTCTGCCTGGTTGATATGTGAAGATATTTCAATTTCCACCATAGGCCTCAAATCGCTCCAAATGAACACTTGCAAATTCTACAAAAAGAGTGTTTCATAACTGCTCTAGCAAAGGAAAGGTTCAAATATGTGAGTTAAACACACACATCACAAAGCAGTTTGTGAGAATGCTTCTGTCCAGTTTTTATGGGAAGATATTCCCGTTTCTAACAAAGGCCTGAAAGAGCTCCAAATATCCACTTGCAGATGCTGCAAAAAGACTCTTTCCAAACCGCTCCATGAAAAGGAAGGTTCAACTCTGTGAGTTGAATGCACACATCATAAAGAAGTTTCAAAGAATGCTTCTGTCTAGGTTTTATGTGAAGATATTTCCTTTTCCACCATAGGCCTCAAAGCGCTCCAAATGAACACTTGCAGATTCTACAAAAAGAGTGTTTCAAAACTACACTTTCAAAAGAAGTGTTCAACTCTGTGAGTTGGATTCATACTACACAAAGCAGTTTCACAGAACGCTTCTGTTTAGTTTTTATGGGAAGATATTCCCGTTTCCAACGAAGGCCTGAAAGGGATCCAAATATCCACTTGCAGATGCTGCAATAACAGAGTTTCAAAACTGCTCTATCAAAAGGAAGGCTTCTCTCTCCGAGTTGAATGCACACATCATAAAGCGGTTTACGAGAATGATTCTGCCTTGTTTATAAGTGAAGATATTTCCTTTTCCACAATAGGCCTCAATGCGCTCCCAACAAGCACTTGCAGATTCTACAAAAAGAGTGTTTCAAAACTGCTCTTTCAAAAGAAGTGTTCAACTCTGTGAGTTGGATTCATACTACACAAAGCAGTTTCACAGAACGCTTCTGTTTAGTTTTTATGGGAAGATATTCCCGTTTCCAACGAAGGCCTGAAAGGGCTCCAAATATCCACTTGCAGATGCTGCAAAAAGACTCTTTCCAAACTGCTCCATGAAGAGCAAGGTTCAACTCTGTGAGTTGAATGCACACATCATAAAGAAGTTTCAAAGAATGCTTCTGTCTAGGTTTTATGTGAAGATATTTCCTTTTCCACCATAGGCCTCAAAGTGCTCCAAATGAACACTTGCAGACTCTACAAAAAGGGTGTTTCAAAACTGCTCTTTCAAAAGAAGTGTTCAACTCTGTGAGTTGGATTCATACTACACAAAGCAGTTTCACAGAACGCTTCTGTTTAGTTTTTATGGGAAGATATTCCCGTTTCCAACGAAGGCCTGAAAGGGCTCCAAATATCCACTTGCAGATGCTGCAAAAAGACTCTTTCCAAACTGCTCCATGAAAAGGAAGGTTCAACTCCGTGAGTTGAATGCACACATCATAAAGAATTTTCAAAGAATGCTTCTGTCTAGGTTTTATGTGAAGATATTTCCTTTTCCACCATAGGCCTCAAAGTGCTCCAAATGAACACTTGCAGATTTTACAAAAAGGGTGTTTCAAAACTGCTCTTTCAAAAGAAGTGTTCAACTCTGTGAGTTGGATTCATACTACACAAAGCAGTTTCACAGAACGCTTCTGTTTAGTTTTTATGGGAAAATATTCCCGTTTCCAACGAAGGCCTGAAAGGGCTCCAAATATCCACTTGCAGATGCTGCAAAAAGACTCTTTCCAAACTGCTCCATGAAAAGGAAGGTTCAACACTGTGAGTTGAATGCACACATCATAAAGAAGTTTCAAGGAATGCTTCTGTCTAGGTTTTATGTGAAGATATTTCCTTTTCCACCATAGGCCTCAAAGTGCTCCAAATGAACACTTGCAGATTCTACAAAAAGAGTGTTTCAAAACTGCTCTTTCAAAAGAAGTGTTCAACTCTGTGAGTTGGATTCATACTACACAAAGCAGTTTCACAGAACGCTTCTGTTTAGTTTTTATGGGAAGATATTCCCGTTTCCAACGAAGGCCTGAAAGGGCTCCAAATATCCACTTGCAGATGCTGCAAAAACAGAGTTTCAAAACTGCTCTATCAAAAGGAAGGCTTCTCTCTCCGAGTTGAATGCACACATCATAAAGAGGTTTCTGAGAATGCTTCTGCCTGGTTGATATGTGAAGGTATTTCAATTTCCACCATAGGCCTCAAATCGCTCCAAATGAACATTTGCAAATTCTACAAAAAGAGTGTTTCATAACTGCTCTAGCAAACGAAAGGTTCAACTATGTGAGTTAAACACACACATCACAAAGCAGTTTGTGAGAATGCTTCTGTCCAGTTTTTATGGGAAGATATTCCCGTTTCTAACAAAGGCCTGAAAGAGCTCCAAATATCCACTTGCAGATGCTGCAAAAAGACTCTTTCCAAACCGCTCCATGAAAAGGAAGGTTCAACTCTGTGAGTTGAATGCACACATCATAAAGAAGTTTCAAAGAATGCTTCTATCTCGGTTTTATGTGAAGATATTTCCTTTTCCACCATAGGCCTCAAAGCGCTCCAAATGAACACTTGCATATTCTACAAAAAGACTGTTTCAAAACTGCTCTTTCTAAAGAAGTGTTCAACTCTGTGAGTTGGATTCATACTACACAAAGCAGATTCACAGAACGCTTCTGTTTAGTTTTTATGGGAAGATATTCCCGTTTCCAACGAAGGCCTGAAAGGGCTCCAAATATCCACTTGCAGATGCTGCAAAAAGACTCTTTCCAAACTGCTCCATGAAAAGGAAGGTTCAACTCCGTGAGTTGAATGCACACATCATAAATAAGTTTCAAAGAATGCTTCTGTCTAGGTTTTATGTGAAGATATTTCCTTTTCCACCATAGGCCTCAAAGTGCTCCAAATGAACACTTGCAGATTCTACAAAAAGAGTGTTTCAAAACTGCTCTTTCAAAAGAGGTGTTCAACTCTGTGAGTTGGATTCATACTACACAAAGCAGTTTCACAGAACGCTTCTGTTTAGTTTTTATGGGAAGATATTCCCGTTTCCAACGAAGGCCTGAAACGGCTCCAAATATCCACTTGCAGATGCTGCAAAAACAGAGTTTCAAAACTGCTCTATCAAAAGGAAGGCTTATCTCTCTGAGTTGAATGCACACATCATAAAGAGGTTTCTGAGAATGCTTCTGCCTGGTTGATATGTGAAGATATTTCAATTTCCACCATAGGCCCCAAATCGCTCCAAATGAACACTTGCAAATTCTACAAAAAGAGTGTTTCATAACTGCTCTAGCAAAGGAAAAGTTCAACTATGTGTGTTAAACACACACATCACAAAGCAGTTTGTGAGAATGCTTCTGTCCAGTTTCTATGGGAAGATATTCCCGTTTCTAACAAAGGCCTGAAAGAGCTCCAAATATCCACTTGCAGATGCTGCAAAAAGAATCTTTCCAAACCGCTCCATGAAAAGGAAGGTTCAACTCTGTGAGTTGAATGCACACATCATAAAGAAGTTTCAAAGAATGCTTCTGTCTAGGTTTTATGTGAAGATATTTCCTTTTCCACCATAGGCCTCAAAGCGCTCCAAATGAACACTTGCAGATTCTACAAAAAGAGTGTTTCAAAACTACTCTTTCAAAAGAAGTGATCAACTCTGTGAGTTGGATTCATACTACACAAAGCAGTTTCACACAACGCTTCTGTTTAGTTTTTATGGGAAGATATTCCCGTTTCCAACGAAGGCCTGAAAGGGCTCCAAATATCCACTTGCAGATGCTGCAAAAACAGAGTTTCAAAACTGCTCTATCAAAAGGAAGGCTTCCCTCTCCGAGTTGAATGCACACGTCATAAAGAGGTTTACGAGAATTATTCTGCCTGGTTTATAAGTGAAGATATTTCCTTTTCCACAATATGCCTCAATGCGCTCCAAACGAACACTTGCAGATTCTACAAAAAGAGTGTTTCAAAACAGCTCTTTCAAAAGAAGTGTTCAACTCTGTGAGTTGGATTCATACTACACAAAGCAGTTTCACAGAACGCTTCTGTTTTTTTTTTATGGGAAGATATTCCCGTTTCCAACGAAGGCCTGAAAGGGCTCCAAATATCCACTTGCAGATGCTGCAAAAACAGAGGTTCAAAACTGCTCTATCAAAAGGAAGGCTTCTCTCTCTGAGTTGAATGCACACATCATAAAGAGGTTTCTGAGAATGCTTCTGCCTGGTTTATAAGTGAAGATATTTCCTTTTCCACAATAGGCCTCAAAGTGCTCCAAATGAACACTTGCAGATTCTATAAAAAGAGTGTTTCAAAACTGCTCTTTCAAAAGAAGTGTTTAACTCTGTGAGTTGGATTCATACTACACAAAGCAGTTTCACAGAACGCTTCTGTTTAGTTTTTATGGGAAGATATTCCCGTTTCCAACGAAGGCCTGAAAGACTCCAAATATCCACTTGCAGATGCTTCAAAAAGACTCTTTCCAAACTGCTCCGTGAAAAGGAAGGTTCAACTCTGTGAGGTGAAGGCACACATCATAAAGAAGTTTCAAAGAATGCTTCTGTCTAGGTTTTATGTGAAGATATTTCCTTTTCCACCGTAGGCCTCAAAGCGCTCCAAATGAACACTTGCAGATTCTACAAAAAGAGTGTTTCAAAACTGCTCTTTCTAAAGAAGTGTTCAACTCTGTGAGTTGGATTCATACTACACAAAGCAGTTTCACAGAACGCTTGTTTAGTTTTTATGGGAATATATTCCCGTTTCCAACGAAGGCCTGAAAAGGCTCCAAATATCTACTTGCAGATTCTGCAAAAACAGAGTTTCAAAACTGCACTATCAAAAGGAAGGCTTATCTCTCTGAGTTGAATGCACACATCATAAAGAGGTTTCTGAGAATGCTTCTGCCTGGTTGATATGTGAAGATATTTCAATTTCCACCATAGGCCTCAAATCGCTCCAAATGAACACTTGCAAATTCTACAAAAAGAGTGTTTCATAACTGCTCTAGCAAAGGAAAGTTTCAAATATGTGAGTAAAACACACACATCACAAAGCAGTTTGTGAGAATGCTTCTGTCCAGTTTTTATGGGAAGATATTCCCGTTTCTAACAAAGGCCTGAAAGAGCTCCAAATATCCACTTGCAGATGCTGCAAAAAGACTCTTTCCAAACCGCTCCATGAAAAGGAAGGTTCAACTCTGTGAGTTGAATGCACACATCATAAAGAAGTTTCAAAGAATGCTTCTGTCTAGGTTTTATGTGAAGATATTTCCTTTTCCACCATAGGCCTCAAAGCGCTCCAAACGAACACTTGCAGATTCTACAGAAAGAGTGTTTCAAAACTACACTTTCAAAAGAAGTGTTCAACTCTGTGAGTTGGATTCATACTACACAAAGCAGTTTCACAGAACGCTTCTGTTTAGTTTTTATGGGAAGATATTCCCGTTTCCAACGAAGGCCTGAAAGGGCTCCAAATATCCACTTGCAGATGCTGCAAAAAGACTCTTTCCAAACTGCTCCATGAAAAGGAAGGTTCAACTCTGTGAGTTGAAGGCACACATCATAAAGAAGTTTCAAAGAATGCTTCTGTCTAGGTTTTATGTGAAGATATTTCCTTTTCCACCATAGGCCTCAAAGTGCTCCAAATGAACACTTGCAGATTCTACAAAAAGAGTGTTTCAAAACTGCTCTTTCAAAAGAAGTGTTCAACTCTGTGAGTTGGATTCATACTACACAAAGCAGTTTCACAGAACGCTTCTGTTTAGTTTTTATGGGAAGAAATTCCGGTTTCCAACGAAGGCCTGAAAGGGCTCCAAATATCCACTTGCAGATGCTGCAAAAAGACTCTTTCCAAACTGCTCCATGAAAAGGAAGGTTCAACTCTGTGAGTTGAATGCACACATCATAAAGAAGTTTCAAAGAATGCTTCTGTCTAGGTTTTATGTGAAGATATTTCCTTTTCCACCATAAGCCTCAAAGTGCTCCAAATGAACACTTGCAGATTCTACAAATAGAGTGTTTCAAAACTGCTCTTTCAAAAGAAGTGTTCAACTCTGTGAGTTGGATTCATACTACACAAAGCAGTTTCACAGAACGCTTCTGTTTAGTTTTTATGGGAAGATATTCCGGTTTCCAACGAAGGCCTGAAAGGGCTCCAAATATCCACTTGCAGACGCTGCAAAAACAGAGTTTCAAAACTGCTCTATCAAAAGGAAGGCTTCTCTCTCCGAGTTGAATGCACACATCATAAAGGGGTTTCTGAGAATGCTTCTGCCTTGTTTATAAGTGAAGATATTTCCTTTTCCACAATAGGCCTCAATGTGCTCCAAATGAACACTTGCAGATTCTACAAAAAGAGTGTTTCAAAACTGCTCTTTCAAAAGAAGTGTTCAACTCTGTGAGTTGGATTCATACAACACAAAGCAGTTTCACAGAACGCTTCTGTTTAGTTTTTATGGGAAGATATTCCCGTTTCCAACGAAGGCCTGAAAGGCTCCAAATATCCACTTGCAGATGCTGCAAAAAGACTCTTTCCAAACTGCTCCGTGAAAAGGAAGGTTCAACTCTGTGAGGTGAAGGCACACATCATAAAGAAGTTTCAAAGAATGCTTCTGTCTAGGTTTTATGTGAAGATATTTCCTTTTCCACCGTAGGCCTCAAAGCGCTCCAAATGAACACTTGCAGATTCTACAAAAAGAGTGTTTCAAAACTGCTCTTTCTAAAGAAGTGTTCAACTCTGTGAGTTGGATTCATACTACACAAAGCAGTTTCACAGAACGCTTCTGTTTAGTTTTTATGGGAAGATATTCCCGTTTCCAACGAAGGCCTGAAAGGGCTCCAAATATCCACTTGCAGATTCTGCAAAAACAGAGTTTCAAAACTGCACTATCAAAAGGAAGGCTTATCTCTCTGAGTTGAATGCACACATCATAAAGAGGTTTCTGAGAATGCTTCTGCCTGGTTGATATGTGAAGATATTTCAATTTCCACCATAGGCCTCAAATCGCTCCAAATGAACACTTGCAAATTCTACAAAAAGAGTGTTTCATAACTGCTCTAGCAAAGGAAAGGTTCAAATATGTGAGTTAAACACACACATCACAAAGCAGTTTGTGAGAATGCTTCTGTCCAGTTTTTATGGGAAGATATTCCCGTTTCTAACAAAGGCCTGAAAGAGCTCCAAATATCCACTTGCAGATGCTGCAAAAAGACTCTCCAAACCGCTCCATGAAAAGGAAG
The DNA here is from genome assembly GCF_028885655.2 of Pongo abelii. NCBI lineage: Eukaryota > Metazoa > Chordata > Mammalia > Primates > Hominidae > Pongo > Pongo abelii. The sequence continues at coordinate 31,419,690 of NC_072005.2, read as the reverse complement.
GTTCAACTCTGTGAGTTGAATGCACACATCATAAAGAAGTTTCAAAGAATGCTTCTGTCTAGGTTTTATGTGAAGATATTTCCTTTTCCACCATAGGCCTCAAAGCGCTCCAAATGAACACTTGCAGATTCTACAAAAAGAGTGTTTCAAAACTACACTTTCAAAAGAAGTGTTCAACTCTGTGAGTTGGATTCATACTACACAAAGCAGTTTCACAGAACGCTTCTGTTTAGTTTTTATGGGAAGATATTCCCGTTTCCAACGAAGGCCTGAAAGGGCTCCAAATATCCACTTGCAGATGCTGCAATAACAGAGTTTCAAAACTGCTCTATCAAAAGGAAGGCTTCTCTCTCCGAGTTGAATGCACACATCATAAAGTGGTTTACGAGAATGATTCTGCCTTGTTTATAAGTGAAGATATTTCCTTTTCCACAATAGGCCTCAATGCGCTCCCAACAAGCACTTGCAGATTCTACAAAAAGAGTGTTTCAAAACTGCTCTTTCAAAAGAAGTGTTCAACTCTGTGAGTTGGATTCATACTACACAAAGCAGTTTCACAGAACGCTTCTGTTTAGTTTTTATGGGAAGATATTCCCGTTTCCAACGAAGGCCTGAAAGGCTCCAAATATCCACTTGCAGATGCTGCAAAAAGACTCTTTCCAAACTGCTCCGTGAAAAGGAAGGTTCAACTCTGTGAGGTGAAGGCACGCATCATAAAGAAGTTTCAAAGAATGCTTCTGTCTAGGTTTTATGTGAAGATATTTCCTTTTCCCCCGTAGGCCTCAAAGCGCTCCAAATGAACACTTGCAGATTCTACAAAAAGAGTGTTTCAAAACTGCTCTTTCTAAAGAAGTGTTCAACTCTGTGAGTTGGATTCATACTACACAAAGCAGTTTCACAGAACGCTTCTGTTTAGTTTTTATGGGAAGATATTCCCGTTTCCAACGAAGGCCTGAAAGGGCTCCAAATATCCACTTGCAGATTCTGCAAAAACAGAGTTTCAAAACTGCACTATCAAAAGGAAGGCTTATCTCTCTGAGTTGAATGCACACATCATAAAGAGGTTTCTGAGAATGCTTCTGCCTGGTTGATATGTGAAGATATTTCAATTTCCACCATAGGCCTCAAATCGCTCCAAATGAACACTTGCAAATTCTACAAAAAGAGTGTTTCATAACTGCTCTAGCAAAGGAAAGGTTCAAATATGTGAGTTAAACACACACATCACAAAGCAGTTTGTGAGAATGCTTCTGTCCAGTTTTTATGGGAAGATATTCCCGTTTCTAACAAAGGCCTGAAAGAGCTCCAAATATCCACTTGCAGATGCTGCAAAAAGACTCTTTCCAAACCGCTCCATGAAAAGGAAGGTTCAACTCTGTGAGTTGAATGCACACATCATAAAGAAGTTTCAAAGAATGCTTCTGTCTAGGTTTTATGTGAAGATATTTCCTTTTCCACCATAGGCCTCAAAGCGCTCCAAATGAACACTTGCAGATTCTACAAAAAGAGTGTTTCAAAACTACACTTTCAAAAGAAGTGTTCAACTCTGTGAGTTGGATTCATACTACACAAAGCAGTTTCACAGAACGCTTCTGTTTAGTTTTTATGGGAAGATATTCCCGTTTCCAACGAAGGCCTGAAAGGGCTCCAAATATCCACTTGCAGATGCTGCAATAACAGAGTTTCAAAACTGCTCTATCAAAAGGAAGGCTTCTCTCTCCGAGTTGAATGCACACATCATAAAGCGGTTTACGAGAATGCTTCTGCCTTGTTTATAAGTGAAGATATTTCCTTTTCCACAATAGGCCTCAATGTGCTCCAAATGAACACTTGCAGATTCTACAAAAAGAGTGTTTCAAAACTGCTCTTTCAAAAGAAGTGTTCAACTCTGTGAGTTGGATTCATACTACACAAAGCAGTTTCACAGAACGCTTCTGTTTAGTTTTTATGGGAAGATATTCCCGTTTCCAACGAAGGCCTGAAAGGCTCCAAATATCCACTTGCAGATGCTGCAAAAAGACTCTTTCCAAACTGCTCCGTGAAAAGGAAGGTTCAACTCTGTGAGGTGAAGGCACACATCATAAAGAAGTTTCAAAGAATGCTTCTGTCTAGGTTTTATGTGAAGATATTTCCTTTTCCACCATAGGCCTCAAAGTGCTCCAAATGAACACTTGCAGACTCTACAAAAAGGGTGTTTCAAAACTGCTCTTTCAAAAGAAGTGTTCAACTCTGTGAGTTGGATTCATACTACACAAAGCAGTTTCACAGAACGCTTCTGTTTAGTTTTTATGGGAAGATATTCCCGTTTCCAACGAAGGCCTGAAAGGGCTCCAAATATCCACTTGCAGATGCTGCAAAAAGACTCTTTCCAAACTGCTCCATGAAAAGGAAGGTTCAACTCCGTGAGTTGAATGCACACATCATAAAGAATTTTCAAAGAATGCTTCTGTCTAGGTTTTATGTGAAGATATTTCCTTTTCCACCATAGGCCTCAAAGTGCTCCAAATGAACACTTGCAGATTTTACAAAAAGGGTGTTTCAAAACTGCTCTTTCAAAAGAAGTGTTCAACTCTGTGAGTTGGATTCATACTACACAAAGCAGTTTCACAGAACGCTTCTGTTTAGTTTTTATGGGAAAATATTCCCGTTTCCAACGAAGGCCTGAAAGGGCTCCAAATATCCACTTGCAGATGCTGCAAAAAGACTCTTTCCAAACTGCTCCATGAAAAGGAAGGTTCAACACTGTGAGTTGAATGCACACATCATAAAGAAGTTTCAAGGAATGCTTCTGTCTAGGTTTTATGTGAAGATATTTCCTTTTCCACCATAGGCCTCAAAGTGCTCCAAATGAACACTTGCAGATTCTACAAAAAGAGTGTTTCAAAACTGCTCTTTCAAAAGAAGTGTTCAACTCTGTGAGTTGGATTCATACTACACAAAGCAGTTTCACAGAACGCTTCTGTTTAGTTTTTATGGGAAGATATTCCCGTTTCCAACGAAGGCCTGAAAGGGCTCCAAATATCCACTTGCAGATGCTGCAAAAACAGAGTTTCAAAACTGCTCTATCAAAAGGAAGGCTTCTCTCTCCGAGTTGAATGCACACATCATAAAGAGGTTTCTGAGAATGCTTCTGCCTGGTTGATATGTGAAGGTATTTCAATTTCCACCATAGGCCTCAAATCGCTCCAAATGAACATTTGCAAATTCTACAAAAAGAGTGTTTCATAACTGCTCTAGCAAACGAAAGGTTCAACTATGTGAGTTAAACACACACATCACAAAGCAGTTTGTGAGAATGCTTCTGTCCAGTTTTTATGGGAAGATATTCCCGTTTCTAACAAAGGCCTGAAAGAGCTCCAAATATCCACTTGCAGATGCTGCAAAAAGACTCTTTCCAAACCGCTCCATGAAAAGGAAGGTTCAACTCTGTGAGTTGAATGCACACATCATAAAGAAGTTTCAAAGAATGCTTCTATCTCGGTTTTATGTGAAGATATTTCCTTTTCCACCATAGGCCTCAAAGCGCTCCAAATGAACACTTGCAGATTCTACAAAAAGACTGTTTCAAAACTGCTCTTTCTAAAGAAGTGTTCAACTCTGTGAGTTGGATTCATACTACACAAAGCAGATTCACAGAACGCTTCTGTTTAGTTTTTATGGGAAGATATTCCCGTTTCCAACGAAGGCCTGAAAGGGCTCCAAATATCCACTTGCAGATGCTGCAAAAAGACTCTTTCCAAACTGCTCCATGAAAAGGAAGGTTCAACTCCGTGAGTTGAATGCACACATCATAAATAAGTTTCAAAGAATGCTTCTGTCTAGGTTTTATGTGAAGATATTTCCTTTTCCACCATAGGCCTCAAAGTGCTCCAAATGAACACTTGCAGATTCTACAAAAAGAGTGTTTCAAAACTGCTCTTTCAAAAGAGGTGTTCAACTCTGTGAGTTGGATTCATACTACACAAAGCAGTTTCACAGAACGCTTCTGTTTAGTTTTTATGGGAAGATATTCCCGTTTCCAACGAAGGCCTGAAACGGCTCCAAATATCCACTTGCAGATGCTGCAAAAACAGAGTTTCAAAACTGCTCTATCAAAAGGAAGGCTTATCTCTCTGAGTTGAATGCACACATCATAAAGAGGTTTCTGAGAATGCTTCTGCCTGGTTGATATGTGAAGATATTTCAATTTCCACCATAGGCCCCAAATCGCTCCAAATGAACACTTGCAAATTCTACAAAAAGAGTGTTTCATAACTGCTCTAGCAAAGGAAAAGTTCAACTATGTGTGTTAAACACACACATCACAAAGCAGTTTGTGAGAATGCTTCTGTCCAGTTTCTATGGGAAGATATTCCCGTTTCTAACAAAGGCCTGAAAGAGCTCCAAATATCCACTTGCAGATGCTGCAAAAAGAATCTTTCCAAACCGCTCCATGAAAAGGAAGGTTCAACTCTGTGAGTTGAATGCACACATCATAAAGAAGTTTCAAAGAATGCTTCTGTCTAGGTTTTATGTGAAGATATTTCCTTTTCCACCATAGGCCTCAGAGCGCTCCAAATGAACACTTGCAGATTCTACAAAAAGAGTGTTTCAAAACTACTCTTTCAAAAGAAGTGATCAACTCTGTGAGTTGGATTCATACTACACAAAGCAGTTTCACACAACGCTTCTGTTTAGTTTTTATGGGAAGATATTCCCGTTTCCAACGAAGGCCTGAAAGGGCTCCAAATATCCACTTGCAGATGCTGCAAAAACAGAGTTTCAAAACTGCTCTATCAAAAGGAAGGCTTCCCTCTCCGAGTTGAATGCACACGTCATAAAGAGGTTTACGAGAATTATTCTGCCTGGTTTATAAGTGAAGATATTTCCTTTTCCACAATATGCCTCAATGCGCTCCAAACGAACACTTGCAGATTCTACAAAAAGAGTGTTTCAAAACAGCTCTTTCAAAAGAAGTGTTCAACTCTGTGAGTTGGATTCATACTACACAAAGCAGTTTCACAGAACGCTTCTGTTTTGTTTTTATGGGAAGATATTCCCGTTTCCAACGAAGGCCTGAAAGGGCTCCAAATATCCACTTGCAGATGCTGCAAAAACAGAGGTTCAAAACTGCTCTATCAAAAGGAAGGCTTCTCTCTCTGAGTTGAATGCACACATCATAAAGAGGTTTCTGAGAATGCTTCTGCCTGGTTTATAAGTGAAGATATTTCCTTTTCCACAATAGGCCTCAAAGTGCTCCAAATGAACACTTGCAGATTCTATAAAAAGAGTGTTTCAAAACTGCTCTTTCAAAAGAAGTGTTCAACTCTGTGAGTTGGATTCATACTACACAAAGCAGTTTCACAGAACGCTTCTGTTTAGTTTTTATGGGAAGATATTCCCGTTTCCAACGAAGGCCTGAAAGACTCCAAATATCCACTTGCAGATGCTTCAAAAAGACTCTTTCCAAACTGCTCCGTGAAAAGGAAGGTTCAACTCTGTGAGGTGAAGGCACACATCATAAAGAAGTTTCAAAGAATGCTTCTGTCTAGGTTTTATGTGAAGATATTTCCTTTTCCACCGTAGGCCTCAAAGCGCTCCAAATGAACACTTGCAGATTCTACAAAAAGAGTGTTTCAAAACTGCTCTTTCTAAAGAAGTGTTCAACTCTGTGAGTTGGATTCATACTACACAAAGCAGTTTCACAGAACGCTTGTTTAGTTTTTATGGGAATATATTCCCGTTTCCAACGAAGGCCTGAAAAGGCTCCAAATATCTACTTGCAGATTCTGCAAAAACAGAGTTTCAAAACTGCACTATCAAAAGGAAGGCTTATCTCTCTGAGTTGAATGCACACATCATAAAGAGGTTTCTGAGAATGCTTCTGCCTGGTTGATATGTGAAGATATTTCAATTTCCACCATAGGCCTCAAATCGCTCCAAATGAACACTTGCAAATTCTACAAAAAGAGTGTTTCATAACTGCTCTAGCAAAGGAAAGTTTCAAATATGTGAGTAAAACACACACATCACAAAGCAGTTTGTGAGAATGCTTCTGTCCAGTTTTTATGGGAAGATATTCCCGTTTCTAACAAAGGCCTGAAAGAGCTCCAAATATCCACTTGCAGATGCTGCAAAAAGACTCTTTCCAAACCGCTCCATGAAAAGGAAGGTTCAACTCTGTGAGTTGAATGCACACATCATAAAGAAGTTTCAAAGAATGCTTCTGTCTAGGTTTTATGTGAAGATATTTCCTTTTCCACCATAGGCCTCAAAGCGCTCCAAACGAACACTTGCAGATTCTACAGAAAGAGTGTTTCAAAACTACACTTTCAAAAGAAGTGTTCAACTCTGTGAGTTGGATTCATACTACACAAAGCAGTTTCACAGAACGCTTCTGTTTAGTTTTTATGGGAAGATATTCCCGTTTCCAACGAAGGCCTGAAAGGGCTCCAAATATCCACTTGCAGATGCTGCAAAAAGACTCTTTCCAAACTGCTCCATGAAAAGGAAGGTTCAACTCTGTGAGTTGAAGGCACACATCATAAAGAAGTTTCAAAGAATGCTTCTGTCTAGGTTTTATGTGAAGATATTTCCTTTTCCACCATAGGCCTCAAAGTGCTCCAAATGAACACTTGCAGATTCTACAAAAAGAGTGTTTCAAAACTGCTCTTTCAAAAGAAGTGTTCAACTCTGTGAGTTGGATTCATACTACACAAAGCAGTTTCACAGAACGCTTCTGTTTAGTTTTTATGGGAAGAAATTCCGGTTTCCAACGAAGGCCTGAAAGGGCTCCAAATATCCACTTGCAGATGCTGCAAAAAGACTCTTTCCAAACTGCTCCATGAAAAGGAAGGTTCAACTCTGTGAGTTGAATGCACACATCATAAAGAAGTTTCAAAGAATGCTTCTGTCTAGGTTTTATGTGAAGATATTTCCTTTTCCACCATAAGCCTCAAAGTGCTCCAAATGAACACTTGCAGATTCTACAAATAGAGTGTTTCAAAACTGCTCTTTCAAAAGAAGTGTTCAACTCTGTGAGTTGGATTCATACTACACAAAGCAGTTTCACAGAACGCTTCTGTTTAGTTTTTATGGGAAGATATTCCGGTTTCCAACGAAGGCCTGAAAGGGCTCCAAATATCCACTTGCAGACGCTGCAAAAACAGAGTTTCAAAACTGCTCTATCAAAAGGAAGGCTTCTCTCTCCGAGTTGAATGCACACATCATAAAGGGGTTTCTGAGAATGCTTCTGCCTTGTTTATAAGTGAAGATATTTCCTTTTCCACAATAGGCCTCAATGTGCTCCAAATGAACACTTGCAGATTCTACAAAAAGAGTGTTTCAAAACTGCTCTTTCAAAAGAAGTGTTCAACTCTGTGAGTTGGATTCATACAACACAAAGCAGTTTCACAGAACGCTTCTGTTTAGTTTTTATGGGAAGATATTCCCGTTTCCAACGAAGGCCTGAAAGGCTCCAAATATCCACTTGCAGATGCTGCAAAAAGACTCTTTCCAAACTGCTCCGTGAAAAGGAAGGTTCAACTCTGTGAGGTGAAGGCACACATCATAAAGAAGTTTCAAAGAATGCTTCTGTCTAGGTTTTATGTGAAGATATTTCCTTTTCCACCGTAGGCCTCAAAGCGCTCCAAATGAACACTTGCAGATTCTACAAAAAGAGTGTTTCAAAACTGCTCTTTCTAAAGAAGTGTTCAACTCTGTGAGTTGGATTCATACTACACAAAGCAGTTTCACAGAACGCTTCTGTTTAGTTTTTATGGGAAGATATTCCCGTTTCCAACGAAGGCCTGAAAGGGCTCCAAATATCCACTTGCAGATTCTGCAAAAACAGAGTTTCAAAACTGCACTATCAAAAGGAAGGCTTATCTCTCTGAGTTGAATGCACACATCATAAAGAGGTTTCTGAGAATGCTTCTGCCTGGTTGATATGTGAAGATATTTCAATTTCCACCATAGGCCTCAAATCGCTCCAAATGAACACTTGCAAATTCTACAAAAAGAGTGTTTCATAACTGCTCTAGCAAAGGAAAGGTTCAAATATGTGAGTTAAACACACACATCACAAAGCAGTTTGTGAGAATGCTTCTGTCCAGTTTTTATGGGAAGATATTCCCGTTTCTAACAAAGGCCTGAAAGAGCTCCAAATATCCACTTGCAGATGCTGCAAAAAGACTCTCCAAACCGCTCCATGAAAAGGAAGGTTCAACTCTGTGAGTTGAATGCACACATCATAAAGAAGTTTCAAAGAATGCTTCTGTCTAGGTTTTATGTGAAGATATTTCCTTTTCCACCATAGGCCTCAAAGCGCTCCAAATGAACACTTGCAGATTCTACAAAAAGAGTGTTTCAAAACTACACTTTCAAAAGAAGTGTTCAACTCTGTGAGTTGGATTCATACTACACAAAGCAGTTTCACAGAACGCTTCTGTTTAGTTTTTATGGGAAGATATTCCCGTTTCCAACGAAGGCCTGAAAGGGCTCCAAATATCCACTTGCAGATGCTGCAATAACAGAGTTTCAAAACTGCTCTATCAAAAGGAAGGCTTCTCTCTCCGAGTTGAATGCACACATCATAAAGTGGTTTACGAGAATGATTCTGCCTTGTTTATAAGTGAAGATATTTCCTTTTCCACAATAGGCCTCAATGCGCTCCCAACAAGCACTTGCAGATTCTACAAAAAGAGTGTTTCAAAACTGCTCTTTCAAAAGAAGGGTTCAACTCTGTGAGTTGGATTCATACTACACAAAGCAGTTTCACAGAACGCTTCTGTTTAGTTTTTATGGGAAGATATTCCCGTTTCCAACGAAGGCCTGAAAGGCTCCAAATATCCACTTGCAGATGCTGCAAAAAGACTCTTTCCAAACTGCTCCGTGAAAAGGAAGGTTCAACTCTGTGAGGTGAAGGCACGCATCATAAAGAAGTTTCAAAGAATGCTTCTGTCTAGGTTTTATGTGAAGATATTTCCTTTTCCCCCGTAGGCCTCAAAGCGCTCCAAATGAACACTTGCAGATTCTACAAAAAGAGTGTTTCAAAACTGCTCTTTCTAAAGAAGTGTTCAACTCTGTGAGTTGGATTCATACTACACAAAGCAGTTTCACAGAACGCTTCTGTTTAGTTTTTATGGGAAGATATTCCCGTTTCCAACGAAGGCCTGAAAGGGCTCCAAATATCCACTTGCAGATTCTGCAAAAACAGAGTTTCAAAACTGCACTATCAAAAGGAAGGCTTATCTCTCTGAGTTGAATGCACACATCATAAAGAGGTTTCTGAGAATGCTTCTGCCTGGTTGATATGTGAAGATATTTCAATTTCCACCATAGGCCTCAAATCGCTCCAAATGAACACTTGCAAATTCTACAAAAAGAGTGTTTCATAACTGCTCTAGCAAAGGAAAGGTTCAAATATGTGAGTTAAACACACACATCACAAAGCAGTTTGTGAGAATGCTTCTGTCCAGTTTTTATGGGAAGATATTCCCGTTTCTAACAAAGGCCTGAAAGAGCTCCAAATATCCACTTGCAGATGCTGCAAAAAGACTCTTTCCAAACCGCTCCATGAAAAGGAAGGTTCAACTCTGTGAGTTGAATGCACACATCATAAAGAAGTTTCAAAGAATGCTTCTGTCTAGGTTTTATGTGAAGATATTTCCTTTTCCACCATAGGCCTCAAAGCGCTCCAAATGAACACTTGCAGATTCTACAAAAAGAGTGTTTCAAAACTACACTTTCAAAAGAAGTGTTCAACTCTGTGAGTTGGATTCATACTACACAAAGCAGTTTCACAGAACGCTTCTGTTTAGTTTTTATGGGAAGATATTCCCGTTTCCAACGAAGGCCTGAAAGGGCTCCAAATATCCACTTGCAGATGCTGCAATAACAGAGTTTCAAAACTGCTCTATCAAAAGGAAGGCTTCTCTCTCCGAGTTGAATGCACACATCATAAAGCGGTTTACGAGAATGCTTCTGCCTTGTTTATAAGTGAAGATATTTCCTTTTCCACAATAGGCCTCAATGTGCTCCAAATGAACACTTGCAGATTCTACAAAAAGAGTGTTTCAAAACTGCTCTTTCAAAAGAAGTGTTCAACTCTGTGAGTTGGATTCATACTACACAAAGCAGTTTCACAGAACGCTTCTGTTTAGTTTTTATGGGAAGATATTCCCGTTTCCAACGAAGGCCTGAAAGGCTCCAAATATCCACTTGCAGATGCTGCAAAAAGACTCTTTCCAAACTGCTCCGTGAAAAGGAAGGTTCAACTCTGTGAGGTGAAGGCACACATCATAAAGAAGTTTCAAAGAATGCTTCTGTCTAGGTTTTATGTGAAGATATTTCCTTTTCCACCGTAGGCCTCAAAGCGCTCCAAATGAACACTTGCAGATTCTACAAAAAGAGTGTTTCAAAACTGCTCTTTCTAAAGAAGTGTTCAACTCTGTGAGTTGGATTCATACTACACAAAGCAGTTTCACAGAACGCTTCTGTTTAGTTTTTATGGGAAGATATTCCCGTTTCCAACGAAGGCCTGAAAGGGCTCCAAATATCCACTTGCAGATTCTGCAAAAACAGAGTTTCAAAACTGCACTATCAAAAGGAAGGCTTATCTCTCTGAGTTGAATGCACACATCATAAAGAGGTTTCTGAGAATGCTTCTGCCTGGTTGATATGTGAAGATATTTCAATTTCCACCATAGGCCTCAAATCGCTCCAAATGAACACTTGCAAATTCTACAAAAAGAGTGTTTCATAACTGCTCTAGCAAACGAAAGGTTCAACTATGTGAGTTAAACACACACATCACAAAGCAGTTTGTGAGAATGCTTCTGTCCAGTTTTTATGGGAAGATATTCCCGTTTCTAACAAAGGCCTGAAAGAGCTCCAAATATCCACTTGCAGATGCTGCAAAAAGACTCTTTCCAAACCGCTCCATGAAAAGGAAGGTTCAACTCTGTGAGTTGAATGCACACATCATAAAGAAGTTTCAAAGAATGCTTCTATCTCGGTTTTATGTGAAGATATTTCCTTTTCCACCATAGGCCTCAAAGCGCTCCAAATGAACACTTGCAGATTCTACAAAAAGAGTGTTTCAAAACTCCTCTTTCAAAAGAAGTGTTCAACTCTGTGAGTTGGATTCATACTACATAAAGCAGTTTCACAGAACGCTTCTGTTTAGTTTTTATGGGAAGATATTCCCGTTTCCAACGAAGGCCTGAAAGGGCTCCAAATATCCAATTGCAGATGCTTCAAAAAGACTCTTTCCAAACTGCTCCATGAAAAGGAAGGTTCAACTCTGTGAGTTGAATGCACACATCATAAAGGAGTTTCAAAGAATGCTTCTGTCTAGGTTTTATGTGAAGATATTTCCTTTTCCACCATAGGCCTCAAAGTGCTCCAAATGAACACTTGCAGATTCTACAAAAAGAGTGTTTCAAAACTGCTCTTTCGAAAGAAGTGTTCAACTCTGTGAGTTGGATTCATACTACACAAAGCAGTTTCACAGAACTCTTCTGTTTAGTTTTTATGGGAAGAAATTCCCGTTTCCAACGAAGGCCTGAAAGGGCTCCAAATATCCACTTGCAGATGCCGCAAAAAGACTCTTTCCAAACTGCCCCATGAAAAGGAAGGTTCAACTCTGTGAGTTGAATGCACACATCATAAAGAAGTTTCAAAGAATGCTTCTGTCTAGGTTTTATGTGAAGATATTTCCTTTTCCACCATAGGCCTCAAAGTGCTCCAAATGAACACTTGCAGATTCTACAAAAAGAGTGTTTCAAAACTGCTCTTTCAAAAGAAGTGTTCAACTCTGTGAGTTGGATTCATACTACACAAAGCAGTTTCACAGAACGCTTCTGTTTAGTTTTTATGGGAAGATATTCCCGTTTCCAACGAAGGCCTGAAAGGGCTCCAAATATCCACTTGCAGATGCTGGAAAAACAGAGTTTCAAAACTGCTCTATCAAAAGGAAGGCTTCTCTCTCCGAGTTGAATGCACACATCATAAAGAGGTTTCCGAGAATGCTTCTGCCTGGTTTAAGTGAAGATATTTCCTTTTCCAACATAGGCCTCAAAGCGATCGAAACGAACACTTGCAGATTCTACAAAAAGAGTGTTTCAAAACTGCTCTTTCAAAAGAAGTGTTCAACTCTGTGAGTTGGATTCATACTACACAAAGCAGTTTCACAGAACGCTTCTGTTTATTTTTTATGGGAGGATATTCCCGTTTCCAACGAAGGCCTGAAAGGGCTCCAAATATCCACTTGCAGAGGCTGCAAAAAGACTCTTTCCAAACTGCTCCATGAAAAGGAAGGTTCAACTCTGTGAGTTGAAGGCACACATCATAAAGAAGTTTCAATGAATGCTTCTGTCTAGGTTTTATGTGAAGATATTTCCTTTTCCACCATAGGCCTCAAAGTGCTCAAAATGAACACTTGCAGATTCTACAAAAAGAGTGTTTCAAAACTCCTCTTTCAAAAGAAGTGTTCAACTCTGTGAGTTGGATTCATACTACACAAAGCAGTTTCACAGAACGCTTCTGTTTAGTTTTTATGGGAAGAAATTCCCGTTTCCAACGAAGGCCTGAAAGGGCTCCAAATATCCACTTGCAGATGCTGCAAAAAGACTCTTTCCAAACTGCTCCATGAAAAGGAAGGTTCAACTCCGTGAGTTGAATGCACACATCATAAATAAGTTTCAAAGAATGCTTCTGTCTAGGTTTTATGTGAAGATATTTCCTTTTCCACCATAGGCCTCAAAGTGCTCCAAATGAACACTTGCAGATTCTACAAAAAGAGTGTTTCAAAACTGATCTTTCAAAAGAGGTGTTCAACTCTGTGAGTTGGATTCATACTACACAAAGCAGTTTCACAGAACGCTTCTGTTTAGTTTTTATGGGAAGATATTCCCGTTTCCAACGAAGGCCTGAAACGGCTCCAAATATCCACTTGCAGATGCTGCAAAAACAGAGTTTCAAAACTGCTCTATCAAAAGGAAGGCTTATCTCTCTGAGTTGAATGCACACATCATAAAGAGGTTTCTGAGAATGCTTCTGCCTGGTTGATATGTGAAGATATTTCAATTTCCACCATAGGCCTCAAATCGCTCCAAATGAACACTTGCAAATTCTACAAAAAGAGTGTTTCATAACTGCTCTAGCAAAGGAAAGGTTCAACTATTTGAGTTAAACACACACATCACAAAGCAGTTTGTGAGAATGCTTCTGTCCAGTTTTTATGGGAAGATATTCCCGTTTCTAACAAAGGCCTGAAAGAGCTCCAAATATCCACTTGCAGATGCTGCAAAAAGACTCTTTCCAAACCGCTCCATGAAAAGGAAGGTTCAACTCTGTGAGTTGAATGCACACATCATAAAGAAGTTTCAAAGAATGCTTCTGTCTAGGTTTTATGTGAAGATATTTCCTTTTCCACCATAGGCCTCAAAGTGCTCCAAATGAACACTTGCAGATTCTACAAAAAGAGTGTTTCAAAACTGCTCTTTCAAAAGAAGTGTTCAACTCTGTGAGTTGGATTCATACTACACAAAGCAGTTTCACTGAACTCTTCTGTTTAGTTTTATGGGAAGAAATTCCCGTTTCCAACGAAGGCCTGAAAGGGCTCCAAATATCCACTTGCAGATGCCGCAAAAAGACTCTTTCCAAACTGCTCCATGAAAAGGAAGGTTCAACTCTGTGAGTTGAATGCACACATCATAAAGAAGTTTCAAAGAATGCTTCTGTCTAGGTTTTATGTGAAGATATTTCCTTTTCCACCATAGGCCTCAAAGTGCTCCAAATGAACACTTGCAGATTCTACAAAAAGAGTGTTTCAAAACTCCTCTTTCAAAAGAAGTGTTCAACTCTGTGAGTTGGATTCATACTACATAAAGCAGTTTCACAGAACGCTTCTGTTTAGTTTTTATGGGAAGATATTCCCGTTTCCAACGAAGGCCTGAAAGGGCTCCAAATATCCACTTGCAGATGCTGCAAAAACAGAGTTTCAAAACTGCTCTATCAAAAGGAAGGCTTCTCTCTCCGAGTTGAATGCACACATCATAAGGAGGTTTCTGAGAATGCTTCTGCCTGGTTTATAAGTGAAGATATTTCCTTTTCCACAATAGGCCTCAATGTGCTCCAAATGAATACTTGCAGATTCTACAAAAAGAGTGTTTCAAAACTGCTCTTTCAAAAGAAGTGTTCAACTCTGTGAGCTGGATTCATACTACACAAAGCACTTTCACAGAACGCTTCTGTTTAGTTTTTATGGGAAGATAATCCCGTTTCCAACGAAGGCCTGAAAGGGCTCCAAATATCCACTTGCAGATGCTGCAAAAAGACTCTTTCCAAACTGCTCCATGAAAAGGAAGGTTCAACTCTGTGAGTTGAAGGAACACATCATAAAGAAGTTTCAAAGAATGCTTCTGTCTAGGTTTTATGTGAAGATATTTCCTTTTCCACCATAGGCCTCAAAGTGCTCCAAATGAACACTTGCAGATTCTACAAAAAGAGTGTTTCAAAACTGCTCTTTCGAAAGAAGTGTTCAACTCTGTGAGTTGGATTCATACTACACAAAGCAGTTTCACAGAACGCTTCTGTTTAGTTTTTATGGGAAGAAATTCCTGTTTCCAACGAAGGCCTGAAAGGGCTCCAAATATCCACTTGCAGATGCTGCAAAAAGACTCTTTCCAAACTGCCCCATGAAAAGGAAGGTTCAACTCTGTGAATTGAATGCACACATCATAAAGAAGTTTCAAAGAATGCTTCTGTCTAGGTTTTATGTGAAGATATTTCCTTTTCCACCATAGGCCTCAAAGTGCTCCAAATGAACACTTGCAGATTCTACAAAAAGAGTGTTTCAAAACTGCTCTTTCAAAAGAAGTGTTCAACTCTGTGAGTTGGATTCATACTACATAAAGCAGTTTCACAGAACGCTTCTGTTTAGTTTTTATGGGAAGATATTCCCGTTTCCAACGAAGGCCTGAAAGGGCTCCAAATATCCACTTGCAGATGCTGCAAAAACAGAGTTTCAAAACTGCTCTATCAAAAGGAAGGCTTCTCTCTCCGAGATGAATGCACACATCATAAGGAGGTTTCTGAGAATGCTTCTGCCTGGTTTATAAGTGAAGATATTTCCTTTTCCACAATAGGCCTCAATGTGCTCCAAATGAATACTTGCAGATTCTACAAAAAGAGTGTTTCAAAACTGCTCTTTCAAAAGAAGTGTTCAACTCTGTGAGTTGGATTCATACTACAGAAAGCAGTTTCACAGAACGCTTCTGTTTAGTTTTTATGGGAAGATATTCCCGTTTCCAACAAAGGCCTGAAAGGTTCCAAATATCCACTTGCAGATGCTGCAAAAAGACTCTTTCCAAACTGCTCCGTGAAAAGGAAGGTTCAACTCTGTGTGGTGAAGGCACACATCATAAAGAAGTTTCAAAGAATGCTTCTGTCTAGGTTTTATGTGAAGATATTTCCTTTTCCGCCGTAGGCCTCAAAGCGCTCCAAATGAACACTTGCAGATTCTACAAAAAGAGTGTTTCAAAACTGCTCTTTCTAAAGAAGTGTTCAACTCTGTGAGTTGGATTCATACTACACAAAGCAGTTTCAAGGAACGCTTCTGTTTAGTTTTTATGGGAAGATATTCCCGTTTCCAACGAAGGCCTGAAAGGGCTCCAAATATCCACTTGCAGATTCTGCAAAAACAGAGTTTCAAAACTGCTCTATCAAAAGGAAGGCTTATCTCTCTGAGTTGAATGCACACATCATAAAGAGGTTTCTGAGAATGCTTCTGCCTGGTGGATATGTGAAGATATTTCAATTTCCACCATAGGCCCCAAATCGCTCCAAATGAACACTTGCAAATTCTACAAAAAGAGTGTTTCATAACTGCTCTAGCAAAGGAAAGGTTCAACTATGTGAGTTAAACACACACATCACAAAGCAGTTTGTGAGAATGCTTCTGTCCAGTTTTTATGGGAAGATATTCCCGTTTCTAACAAAGGCCTGAAATAGCTCCAAATATCCACCTGCAGATGCTGCAAAAAGACTCTTTCCAAACCGCTCCATGAAAAGGAAGGTTCAACTCTGTGAGTTGAATGCACACATCATAAAGAAGTTTCAAAGAATGCTTCTGTCTAGGTTTTATGTGAAGATATTTCCTTTTCCACCATAGGCCTCAAAGCGCTCCAAATGAGCACTTGCAGATTCTACAAAAAGAGTGTTTCAAAACTGCTCTTTCTAAAGAAGTGTTGAACTCTGTGAGTTGGATTCATACTACACAAAGCAGTTTCACAGAACGCTTCTGTTTAGTTTTTATGGGAAGATATTCCCGTTTCCAACGAAGGCCTGAAAGGGCTCCAAATATCCACTTGCAGATTCTGCAAAAACAGAGTTTCAAAACTGCTCTATCAAAAGGAAGGCTTATCTCTCTGAGTTGAATGCACACATCATAAAGAGGTTTCTGAGAATGCTTCTGCCTGGTTGATATGTGAAGATACTTCAATTTCCACCATAGGCCTCAAATCGCTCCAAATGAACACTTGCAAATTCTACAAAAAGAGTGTTTCATAACTGCTCTAGCAAAGGAAAGGTTCAACTATGTGAGTTAAACACACACATCACAAAGTAGTTTGTGAGAATGCTTCTGTCCAGTTTTTATGGGAAGATATTCCCGTTTCTAACAAAGGCCTGAAAGAGCTCCAAATATCCACTTGCAGATGCTGCAAAAAGACTCTTTCCAAACCGCTCCATGAAAAGGAAGGTTCAACTCTGTGAGTTGAATGCACACATCATAAAGAAGTTTCAAAGAATGCTTCTGTCTAGGTTTTATGTGAAGATATTTCCTTTTCCACCATAGGCCTCAAAGCGCTCCAAATGAACACTTGCAGATTCTACAAAAAGAGTGTTTCAAAACTACTCTTTCAAAAGAAGTGTTCAACTCTGTGACTTGGATTCATACTACACAAAGCAGTTTCACAGAACGCTTCTGTTTAGTTTTTATGGGAAGAAATTCCCGTTTCCAACGAAGGCCTGAAAGGGCTCCAAATATCCACTTGCAGAGGCTGCAAAAAGACTCTTTCCAAACTGCTCCATGAAAAGGAAGGTTCAACTCTGTGAGTTGAATGCACACATCATAAAGAAGTTTCAAAGAATGCTTCTGTCTAGGTTTTATATGAAGATATTTCCTTTTCCACCATAGGCCTCAAAGTGCTCCAAATGAACACTTGCAGATTCTACAAAAAGAGTGTTTCAAAACTCCTCTTTCAAAAGAAGTGTTCAACTCTGTGAGTTGGATTCATACTACATAAAGCAGTTTCACAGAACGCTTCTGTTTAGTTTTTATGGGAAGATATTCCCGTTTCCAACGAAGGCCTGAAAGGGCTCCAAATATCCACTTGCAGATGCTGCAAAAACAGAGTTTCAAAACTGCTCTATCAAAAGGAAGGCTTCTCTCTCCGAGTTGAATGCACACATCATAAGGAGGTTTCTGAGAATGCTTCTGCCTGGTTTATAAGTGAAGATATTTCCTTTTCCACAATATTCCTCAATGTGCTCCAAATGAATACTTGCAGATTCTACAAAAAGAGTGTTTCAAAACTGCTCTTTCAAAAGAAGTGTTCAACTCTGTGAGTTGGATTCATACTACACAAAGCAGTTTCACAGAACGCTTCTGTTTAGTTTTTATGGGAAGATAATCCCGTTTCCAACGAAGGCCTGAAAGGGCTCCAAATATCCACTTGCAGATGCTGCAAAAAGACTCTTTCCAAACTGCTCCATGAAAAGGAAGGTTCAACTCTGTGAGTTGAAGGAACACATCATAAAGAAGTTTCAAAGAATGCTTCTGTCTAGGTTTTATGTGAAGATATTTCCTTTTCCACCATAGGCCTCAAAGTGCTCCAAATGAACACTTGCAGATTCTACAAAAAGAGTGTTTCAAAACTCCTCTTTCAAAAGAAGTGTTCAACACTGTGAGTTGGATTCATACTACACAAAGCAGTTTCACAGAACGCTTCTGTTTAGTTTTTATGGGAAGATATTCCCGTTTCCAACGAAGGCCTGAAAGGGCTCCAAATATCCACTTGCAGATGCTTCAAAAAGACTCTTTCCAAACTGCTCCATGAAAAGGAAGGTTCAACTCTGTGAGTTGAATGCACACATCATAAAGGAGTTTCAAAGAATGCTTCTGTCTAGGTTTTATGTGAAGATATTTCCTTTTCCACCATAGGCCTCAAAGTGCTCCAAATGAACACTTGCAGATTCTACAAAAAGAGTGTTTCAAAACTGCTCTTTCGAAAGAAGTGTTCAACTCTGTGAGTTGGATTCATACTACACAAAGCAGTTTCACAGAACTCTTCTGTTTAGTTTTTATGGGAAGAAATTCCCGTTTCCAACGAAGGCCTGAAAGGGCTCCAAATATCCACTTGCAGATGCCGCAAAAAGACTCTTTCCAAACTGCCCCATGAAAAGGAAGGTTCAACTCTGTGAGTTGAATGCACACATCATAAAGAAGTTTCAAAGAATGCTTCTGTCTAGGTTTTATGTGAAGATATTTCCTTTTCCACCATAGGCCTCAAAGTGCTCCAAATGAACACTTGCAGATTCTACAAAAAGAGTGTTTCAAAACTGCTCTTTCAAAAGAAGTGTTCAACTCTGTGAGTTGGATTCATACTACACAAAGCAGTTTCACAGAACGCTTCTGTTTAGTTTTTATGGGAAGATATTCCCGTTTCCAACGAAGGCCTGAAAGGGCTCCAAATATCCACTTGCAGATGCTGGAAAAACAGAGTTTCAAAACTGCTCTATCAAAAGGAAGGCTTCTCTCTCCGAGTTGAATGCACACATCATAAAGAGGTTTCCGAGAATGCTTCTGCCTGGTTTAAGTGAAGATATTTCCTTTTCCAACTTAGGCCTCAAAGCGATCGAAACGAACACTTGCAGATTCTACAAAAAGAGTGTTTCAAAACTGCTCTTTCAAAAGAAGTGTTCAACTCTGTGAGTTGGATTCATACTACACAAAGCAGTTTCACAGAACGCTTCTGTTTAGTTTTTATGGGAGGATATTCCCGTTTCCAACGAAGGCCTGAAAGGGCTCCAAATATCCACTTGCAGAGGCTGCAAAAAGACTCTTTCCAAACTGCTCCATGAAAAGGAAGGTTCAACTCTGTGAGTTGAAGGCACACATCATAAAGAAGTTTCAAAGAATGCTTCTGTCTAGGTTTTATGTGAAGATATTTCCTTTTCCACAATAGGCCTCAAAGTGCTCAAAATGAACACTTGCAGATTCTACAAAAAGAGTGTTTCAAAACTCCTCTTTCAAAAGAAGTGTTCAACTCTGTGAGTTGGATTCATACTACACAAAGCAGTTTCACAGAACGCTTCTGTTTAGTTTTTATGGGAAGATATTCCCGTTTCCAACGAAGGCCTGAAAGGGCTCCAAATATCCACTTGCAGATTCTGCAAAAACAGAGTTTCAAAACTGCTGTATCAAAAGGAAGGCTTATCTCTCTGAGTTGAATGCACACATCATAAAGAGGTTTCTGAGAATGCTTCTGCCTGGTTGATATGTGAAGATATTTCAATTTCCACCATAGGCCCCAAATCGCTCCAAATGAACAGTTGCAAATTCTACAAAAAGAGTGTTTCATAACTGCTCTAGCAAAGGAAAGGTTCAACTATGTGTGTTAAACACAGACATCACAAAGCAGTTTGTGAGAATGCTTCTGTCCAGTTTCTATGGGAAGATATTCCCGTTTCTAACAAAGGCCTGAAAGAGCTCCAAATATCCACTTGCAGATGCTGCAAAAAGACTCTTTCCAAACCGCTCCATGAAAAGGAAGGTTCAACTCTGTGAGTTGAATGCACACATCATAAAGAAGTTTCAAAGAATGCTTCTGTCTAGGTTTTATGTGAAGATATTTCCTTTTCCACCATAGGCCTCAAAGCGCTCCAAATGAACACTTGCAAATTCTACAAAAAGAGTGTTTCAAAACTACTCTTTCAAAAGAAGTGTTCAACTCTGTGAGTTGGATTCATACTACACAAAGCAGTTTCACACAACGCTTCTGTTTAGTTTTTATGGGAAGATATTCCCGTTTCCAACGAAGGCCTGAAAGGGCTCCAAATATCCACTTGCAGATGCTGCAAAAACAGAGTTTCAAAACTGCTCTATCAAAAGGAAGGCTTCCCTCTCCGAGTTGAATGCACACGTCATAAAGAGGTTTACGAGAATTATTCTGCCTGGTTTATAAGTGAAGATATTTCCTTTTCCACAATAGGCCTCAATGCGCTCCAAACGAACACTAGCAGATTCTACAAAAAGAGTGTTTCAAAACAGCTCTTTCAAAAGAAGTGTTCAACTCTGTGAGTTGGATTCATACTACACAAAGCAGTTTCACAGAACGCTTCTGTTTAGTTTTTATGGGAGGATATTCCCGTTTCCAACGAAGGCCTGAAAGGGCTCCAAATATCCACTTGCAGATGCTGCAAAAAGACTCTTTCCAAACTGCTCCATGAAAAGGAAGGTTCAACCCTGTGAGTTGAAGGCACACATCATAAAGAAGTTTCAAAGAATGCTTCTGTCTAGCTTTTATGTGAAGATATTTCCTTTTCCACCATAGGCCTCAAAGTGCTCCAAATGAACACTTGCAGATTCTACAAAAAGAGTGTTTCAAAACTCCTCTTTCAAAAGAAGTGTTCAACTCTGTGAGTTGGATTCATACTACACAAAGCAGTTTCACAGAACGCTTCTGTTTAGTTTTTATGGGAAGATATTCCCGTTTCCAACGAAGGCCTGAAAGGGCTCCAAATATCCACTTGCAGATGCTGCAAAAAGACTCTTTCCAAACTGCTCCATGAAAAGGAAGGTTCAACTCTGTGAGTTGAATGCACACATCATAAAGAAGTTTCAAAGAATGCTTCTGTCTAGGTTTTATGTGAAGATATTTCCTTTTCCACCATATGCCTCAAAGTGCTCCAAATGTACACTTGCAGATTCTACAAAAAGAGTGTTTCAAAACTGCTCTTTCAAAAGAAGTGTTCAACTCTGTGAGTTGGATTCATACTACACAAAGCAGTTTCACAGAACGCTTCTGTTTTGTTTTTATGGGAAGATATTCCCGTTTCCAACGAAGGCCTGAAAGGGCTCCAAATATCCACTTGCAGATGCTGCAAAAACAGAGGTTCAAAACTGCTCTATCAAAAGGAAGGCTTCTCTCTCTGAGTTGAATGCACACATCATAAAGAGGTTTCTGAGAATGCTTCTGCCTGGTTTATAAGTGAAGATATTTCCTTTTCCACAATAGGCCTCAAAGTGCTCCAAATGAACACTTGCAGATTCTATAAAAAGAGTGTTTCAAAACTGCTCTTTCAAAAGAAGTGTTCAACTCTGTGAGTTGGATTCATACTCCACAAAGCAGTTTCACAGAACGCTTCTGTTTAGTTTTTATGGGAAGATATTTCCGTTTCCAACGAAGGCCTGAAAGGCTCCAAATATCCACTTGCAGATGCTGCAAAAAGACTCTTTCCAAACTGCTCCGTGAAAAGGAAGGTTCAACTCTGTGAGGTGAAGGCACACATCATAAAGAAGTTTCAAAGAATGCTTCTGTCTAGGTTTTATGTGAAGATATTTCCTTTTCCACCGTAGGCCTCAAAGCGCTCCAAATGAACACTTGCAGATTCTACAAAAAGAGTGTTTCAAAACTGCTCTTTCTAAAGAAGTGTTCAACTCTGTGAGTTGGATTCATACTACACAAAGCAGTTTCACAGAACGCTTGTTTAGTTTTTATGGGAATATATTCCCGTTTCCAACGAAGGCCTGAAAAGGCTCCAAATATCCACTTGCAGATTCTGCAAAAACAGAGTTTCAAAACTGCACTATCAAAAGGAAGGCTTATCTCTCTGAGTTGAATGCACACATCATAAAGAGGTTTCTGAGAATGCTTCTGCCTGGTTGATATGTGAAGATATTTCAATTTCCACCATAGGCCTCAAATCGCTCCAAATGAACACTTGCAAATTCTACAAAAAGAGTGTTTCATAACTGCTCTAGCAAAGGAAAGTTTCAAATATGTGAGTAAAACACACACATCACAAAGCAGTTTGTGAGAATGCTTCTGTCCAGTTTTTATGGGAAGATATTCCCGTTTCTAACAAAGGCCTGAAAGAGCTCCAAATATCCACTTGCAGATGCTGCAAAAAGACTCTTTCCAAACCGCTCCATGAAAAGGAAGGTTCAACTCTGTGAGTTGAAGGCACACATCATAAAGAAGTTTCAAAGAATGCTTCTGTCTAGGTTTTATATGAAGATATTTCCTTTTCCACCATAGGCCTCAAAGTGCTCCAAATGAACACTTGCAGATTCTACAAAAAGAGTGTTTCAAAACTCCTCTTTCAAAAGATGTGTTCAACTCTGTGAGTTGGATTCATACTACACAAAGCAGTTTCACAGAACTCTTCTGTTTAGTTTTTCTGGGAAGATATTCCCGTTTCCAACGAAGGCCTGAAAGGGCTCCAAATATCCACTTGCAGATGCTGCAAAAAGACTCTTTCCAAACTGTTCCATGAAAAGGAAGGTTCAACTCTGTGAGTTGAATGCACACATCATAAAGAAGTTTCAAAGAATGCTTCTGTCTCGGTTTTATGTGAAGATATTTCCTTTTCCACCATAGGCCTCAAAGTGCTCCAAGTGAACACTTGCAGATTCTACAAAAAGAGTGTTTCAAAACTGCTCTTTCAAAAGAAGTGTTCAACTCTGTGAGTTGGATTCATACTACACAAAGCAGTTTCACAGAACGCTTCTGTTTAGTTTTTATGGGAAGAAATTCCGGTTTCCAACGAAGGCCTGAAAGGGCTCCAAATATCCACTTGCAGATGCTGCAAAAAGACTCTTTCCAAACTGCTCCATGAAAAGGAAGGTTCAACTCTGTGAGTTGAATGCACACATCATAAAGAAGTTTCAAAGAATGCTTCTGTCTAGGTTTTATGTGAAGATATTTCCTTTTCCACCATAAGCCTCATAGTGCTCCAAATGAACACTTGCAGATTCTACAAAAAGAGTGTTTCAAAACTGCTCTTTCAAAAGAAGTGTTCAACTCTGTGAGTTGGATTCATACTACACAAAGCAGTTTCACAGAACGCTTCTGTTTAGTTTTTATGGGAAGATATTCCGGTTTCCAACGAAGGCCTGAAAGGGCTCCAAATATCCACTTGCAGACGCTGCAAAAACAGAGTTTCAAAACTGCTCTATCAAAAGGAAGGCTTCTCTCTCCGAGTTGAATGCACACATCATAAAGGGGTTTCTGAGAATGCTTCTGCCTTGTTTATAAGTGAAGATATTTCCTTTTCCACAATAGGCCTCAATGTGCTCCAAATGAACACTTGCAGATTCTACAAAAAGAGTGTTTCAAAACTGCTCTTTCAAAAGAAGTGTTCAACTCTGTGAGTTGGATTCATACAACACAAAGCAGTTTCACAGAACGCTTCTGTTTAGTTTTTATGGGAAGATATTCCCGTTTCCAACGAAGGCCTGAAAGGCTCCAAATATCCACTTGCAGATGCTGCAAAAAGACTCTTTCCAAACTGCTCCGTGAAAAGGAAGGTTCAACTCTGTGAGGTGAAGGCACACATCATAAAGAAGTTTCAAAGAATGCTTCTGTCTAGGTTTTATGTGAAGATATTTCCTTTTCCACCGTAGGCCTCAAAGCGCTCCAAATGAACACTTGCAGATTCTACAAAAAGAGTGTTTCAAAACTGCTCTTTCTAAAGAAGTGTTCAACTCTGTGAGTTGGATTCATACTACACAAAGCAGTTTCACAGAACGCTTCTGTTTAGTTTTTATGGGAAGATATTCCCGTTTCCAACGAAGGCCTGAAAGGGCTCCAAATATCCACTTGCAGATTCTGCAAAAACAGAGTTTCAAAACTGCACTATCAAAAGGAAGGCTTATCTCTCTGAGTTGAATGCACACATCATAAAGAGGTTTCTGAGAATGCTTCTGCCTGGTTGATATGTGAAGATATTTCAATTTCCACCATAGGCCTCAAATCGCTCCAAATGAACACTTGCAAATTCTACAAAAAGAGTGTTTCATAACTGCTCTAGCAAAGGAAAGGTTCAAATATGTGAGTTAAACACACACATCACAAAGCAGTTTGTGAGAATGCTTCTGTCCAGTTTTTATGGGAAGATATTCCCGTTTCTAACAAAGGCCTGAAAGAGCTCCAAATATCCACTTGCAGATGCTGCAAAAAGACTCTCCAAACCGCTCCATGAAAAGGAAGGTTCAACTCTGTGAGTTGAATGCACACATCATAAAGAAGTTTCAAAGAATGCTTCTGTCTAGGTTTTATGTGAAGATATTTCCTTTTCCACCATAGGCTTCAAAGCGCTCCAAATGAACACTTGCAGATTCTACAAAAAGAGTGTTTCAAAACTACACTTTCAAAAGAAGTGTTCAACTCTGTGAGTTGGATTCATACTACACAAAGCAGTTTCACAGAACGCTTCTGTTTAGTTTTTATGGGAAGATATTCCCGTTTCCAACGAAGGCCTGAAAGGGCTCCAAATATCCACTTGCAGATGCTGCAATAACAGAGTTTCAAAACTGCTCTATCAAAAGGAAGGCTTCTCTCTCCGAGTTGAATGCACACATCATAAAGCGGTTTACGAGAATGATTCTGCCTTGTTTATAAGTGAAGATATTTCCTTTTCCACAATAGGCCTCAATGCGCTCCCAACAAGCACTTGCAGATTCTACAAAAAGAGTGTTTCAAAACTGCTCTTTCAAAAGAAGTGTTCAACTCTGTGAGTTGGATTCATACTACACAAAGCAGTTTCACAGAACGCTTCTGTTTAGTTTTTATGGGAAGATATTCCCGTTTCCAACGAAGGCCTGAAAGGCTCCAAATATCCACTTGCAGATGCTGCAAAAAGACTCTTTCCAAACTGCTCCGTGAAAAGGAAGGTTCAACTCTGTGAGGTGAAGGCACACATCATAAAGAAGTTTCAAAGAATGCTTCTGTCTAGGTTTTATGTGAAGATATTTCCTTTTCCACCGTAGGCCTCAAAGCGCTCCAAATGAACACTTGCAGATTCTACAAAAAGAGTGTTTCAAAACTGCTCTTTCTAAAGAAGTGTTCAACTCTGTGAGTTGGATTCATACTACACAAAGCAGTTTCACAGAACGCTTCTGTTTAGTTTTTATGGGAAGATATTCCCGTTTCCAACGAAGGCCTGAAATGGCTCCAAATATCCACTTGCAGATTCTGCAAAAACAGAGTTTCAAAACTGCACTATCAAAAGGAAGGCTTATCTCTCTGAGTTGAATGCACACATCATAAAGAGGTTTCTGAGAATGCTTCTGCCTGGTTGATATGTGAAGATATTTCAATTTCCACCATAGGCCTCAAATCGCTCCAAATGAACACTTGCAAATTCTACAAAAAGAGTGTTTCATAACTGCTCTAGCAAAGGAAAGGTTGAAATATGTGAGTTAAACACACACATCACAAAGCAGTTTGTGAGAATGCTTCTGTCCAGTTTTTATGGGAAGATATTCCCGTTTCTAACAAAGGCCTGAAAGAGCTCCAAATATCCACTTGCAGATGCTGCAAAAAGACTCTTTCCAAACCGCTCCATGAAAAGGAAGGTTCAACTCTGTGAGTTGAATGCACACATCATAAAGAAGTTTCAAAGAATGCTTCTGTCTAGGTTTTATGTGAAGATATTTCCTTTTCCACCATAGGCCTCAAAGCGCTCCAAATGAACACTTGCAGATTCTACAAAAAGAGTGTTTCAAAACTGCTCTTTCAAAAGAAGTGTTCAACTCTGTGAGTTGGATTCATACTACACAAAGCAGTTTCACAGAACGCTTCTGTTTAGTTTTTATGGGAAGATATTCCCGTTTCCAACGAAGGCCTGAAAGGGCTCCAAATATCCACTTGCAGATGCTGCAATAACAGAGTTTCAAAACTGCTCTATCAAAAGGAAGGCTTCTCTCTCCGAGTTGAATGCACACATCATAAAGCGGTTTACGAGAATGATTCTGCCTTGTTTATAAGTGAAGATATTTCCTTTTCCACAATAGGCCTCAATGCGCTCCCAACAAGCACTTGCAGATTCTACAAAAAGAGTGTTTCAAAACTGCTCTTTCAAAAGAAGTGTTCAACTCTGTGAGTTGGATTCATACTACACAAAGCAGTTTCACAGAACGCTTCTGTTTAGTTTTTATGGGAAGATATTCCCGTTTCCAACGAAGGCCTGAAAGGGCTCCAAATATCCACTTGCAGATGCTGCAAAAAGACTCTTTCCAAACTGCTCCATGAAAAGCAAGGTTCAACTCTGTGAGTTGAATGCACACATCATAAAGAAGTTTCAAAGAATGCTTCTCTCTAGGTTTTATGTGAAGATATTTCCTTTTCCACCATAGGCCTCAAAGTGCTCCAAATGAACACTTGCAGACTCTACAAAAAGGGTGTTTCAAAACTGCTCTTTCAAAAGAAGTGTTCAACTCTGTGAGTTGGATTCATACTACACAAAGCAGTTTCACAGAACGCTTCTGTTTAGTTTTTATGGGAAGATAATCCCGTTTCCAACGAAGGCCTGAAAGGGCTCCAAATATCCACTTGCAGATGCTGCAAAAAGACTCTTTCCAAACTGCTCCATGAAAAGGAAGGTTCAACTCCGTGAGTTGAATGCACACATCATAAATAAGTTTCAAAGAATGCTTCTGTCTAGGTTTTATGTGAAGATATTTCCTTTTCCACCATAGGCCTCAAAGTGCTCCAAATGAACACTTGCAGATTCTACAAAAAGGGTGTTTCAAAACTGCTCTTTCAAAAGAAGTGTTCAACTCTGTGAGTTGGATTCATACTACACAAAGCAGTTTCACAGAACGCTTCTGTTTAGTTTTTATGGGAAGATATTCCCGTTTCCAACGAAGGCCTGAAAGGGCTCTAAATATCCACTTGCAGATGCTGCAAAAAGACTCTTTCCAAACTGCTCCATGAAAAGGAAGGTTCAACACTGTGAGTTGAATGCACACATCATAAAGAAGTTTCAAGGAATGCTTCTGTCTAGGTTTTATGTGAAGATATTTCCTTTTCCACCATAGGCCTCAAAGTGCTCCAAATGAACACTTGCAGATTCTACAAAAAGAGTGTTTCAAAACTGCTCTTTCAAAAGAAGTGTTCAACTCTGTGAGTTGGATTCATACTACACAAAGCAGTTTCACAGAACGCTTCTGTTTAGTTTTTATGGGAAGATATTCCCGTTTCCAACGAAGGCCTGAAAGGGCTCCAAATATCCACTTGCAGATGCTGCAAAAACAGAGTTTCAAAACTGCACTATCAAAAGGAAGGCTTATCTCTCTGAGTTGAATGCACACATCATAAAGAGGTTTCTGACAATGCTTCTGCCTGGTTGATATGTGAAGATATTTCAATTTCCACCATAGGCCTCAAATCGCTCCAAATGAACACTTGCAAATTCTACAAAAAGAGTGTTTCATAACTGCTCTAGCAAAGGAAAGTTTCAAATATGTGAGTAAAACACACACATCACAAAGCAGTTTGTGAGAATGCTTCTGTCCAGTTTTTATGGGAAGATATTCCCGTTTCTAACAAAGGCCTGAAAGAGCTCCAAATATCCACTTGCAGATGCTGCAAAAAGACTCTTTCCAAACCGCTCCATGAAAAGGAAGGTTCAACTCTGTGAGTTGAATGCACACATCATAAAGAAGTTTCAAAGAATGCTTCTATCTCGGTTTTATGTGAAGATATTTCCTTTTCCACCATAGGCCTCAAAGCGCTCCAAACGAACACTTGCAGATTCTACAGAAAGAGTGTTTCAAAACTACACTTTCAAAAGAAGTGTTCAACTCTGTGAGTTGGATTCATACTACACAAAGCAGTTTCACAGAACGCTTCTGTTTAGTTTTTATGGGAAGATATTCCCGTTTCCAACGAAGGCCTGAAAGGGCTCCAAATATCCACTTGCAGATGCTGCAAAAAGACTCTTTCCAAACTGCTCCATGAAAAGGAAGGTTCAACTCTGTGAGTTGAAGGCACACATCATAAAGAAGTTTCAAAGAATGCTTCTGTCTAGGTTTTATATGAAGATATTTCCTTTTCCACCATAGGCCTCAAAGTGCTCCAAATGAACACTTGCAGATTCTACAAAAAGAGTGTTTCAAAACTCCTCTTTCAAAAGATGTGTTCAACTCTGTGAGTTGGATTCATACTACACAAAGCAGTTTCACAGAACTCTTCTGTTTAGTTTTTCTGGGAAGATATTTCCGTTTCCAACGAAGGCCTGAAAGGGCTCCAAATATCCACTTGCAGATGCTGCAAAAAGACTCTTTCCAAACTGTTCCATGAAAAGGAAGGTTCAACTCTGTGAGTTGAATGCACACATCATAAAGAAGTTTCAAAGAATGCTTCTGTCTCGGTTTTATGTGAAGATATTTCCTTTTCCACCATAGGCCTCAAAGTGCTCCAAATGAACACTTGCAGATTCTACAAAAAGAGTGTTTCAAAACTGCTCTTTCAAAAGAAGTGTTCAACTCTGTGAGTTGGATTCATACTACACAAAGCAGTTTCACAGAACGCTTCTGTTTAGTTTTTATGGGAAGAAATTCCGGTTTCCAACGAAGGCCTGAAAGGGCTCCAAATATCCACTTGCAGATGCTGCAAAAAGACTCTTTCCAAACTGCTCCATGAAAAGGAAGGTTCAACTCTGTGAGTTGAATGCACACATCATAAAGAAGTTTCAAAGAATGCTTCTGTCTAGGTTTTATGTGAAGATATTTCCTTTTCCACCATAAGCCTCAAAGTGCTCCAAATGAACACTTGCAGATTCTACAAAAAGAGTGTTTCAAAACTGCTCTTTCAAAAGAAGTGTTCAACTCTGTGAGTTGGATTCATACTACACAAAGCAGTTTCACAGAACGCTTCTGTTTAGTTTTTATGGGAAGATATTCCGGTTTCCAACGAAGGCCTGAAAGGGCTCCAAATATCCACTTGCAGACGCTGCAAAAACAGAGTTTCAAAACTGCTCTATCAAAAGGAAGGCTTCTCTCTCCGAGTTGAATGCACACATCATAAAGGGGTTTCTGAGAATGCTTCTGCCTTGTTTATAAGTGAAGATATTTCCTTTTCCACAATAGGCCTCAAAGTGCTCCAAATGAACACTTGCAGATTCTACAAAAAGAGTGTTTCAAAACTGCTCTTTCAAAAGAAGTGTTCAACTCTGTGAGTTGGATTCATACAACACAAAGCAGTTTCACAGAACGCTTCTGTTTAGTTTTTATGGGAAGATATTCCCGTTTCCAACGAAGGCCTGAAAGGCTCCAAATATCCACTTGCAGATGCTGCAAAAAGACTCTTTCCAAACTGCTCCGTGAAAAGGAAGGTTCAACTCTGTGAGGTGAAGGCACACATCATAAAGAAGTTTCAAAGAATGCTTCTGTCTAGGTTTTATGTGAAGATATTTCCTTTTCCACCGTAGGCCTCAAAGCGCTCCAAATGAACACTTGCAGATTCTACAAAAAGAGTGTTTCAAAACTGCTCTTTCTAAAGAAGTGTTCAACTCTGTGAGTTGGATTCATACTACACAAAGCAGTTTCACAGAACGCTTCTGTTTAGTTTTTATGGGAAGATATTCCCGTTTCCAACGAAGGCCTGAAAGGGCTCCAAATATCCACTTGCAGATTCTGCAAAAACAGAGTTTCAAAACTGCACTATCAAAAGGAAGGCTTATCTCTCTGAGTTGAATGCACACATCATAAAGAGGTTTCTGAGAATGCTTCTGCCTGGTTGATATGTGAAGATATTTCAATTTCCACCATAGGCCTCAAATCGCTCCAAATGAACACTTGCAAATTCTACAAAAAGAGTGTTTCATAACTGCTCTAGCAAAGGAAAGGTTCAAATATGTGAGTTAAACACACACATCACAAAGCAGTTTGTGAGAATGCTTCTGTCCAGTTTTTATGGGAAGATATTCCCGTTTCTAACAAAGGCCTGAAAGAGCTCCAAATATCCACTTGCAGATGCTGCAAAAAGACTCTCCAAACCGCTCCATGAAAAGGAAGGTTCAACTCTGTGAGTTGAATGCACACATCATAAAGAAGTTTCAAAGAATGCTTCTGTCTAGGTTTTATGTGAAGATATTTCCTTTTCCACCATAGGCCTCAAAGCGCTCCAAATGAACACTTGCAGATTCTACAAAAAGAGTGTTTCAAAACTACACTTTCAAAAGAAGTGTTCAACTCTGTGAGTTGGATTCATACTACACAAAGCAGTTTCACAGAACGCTTCTGTTTAGTTTTTATGGGAAGATATTCCCGTTTCCAACGAAGGCCTGAAAGGGCTCCAAATATCCACTTGCAGATGCTGCAATAACAGAGTTTCAAAACTGCTCTATCAAAAGGAAGGCTTCTCTCTCCGAGTTGAATGCACACATCATAAAGTGGTTTACGAGAATGATTCTGCCTTGTTTATAAGTGAAGATATTTCCTTTTCCACAATAGGCCTCAATGCGCTCCCAACAAGCACTTGCAGATTCTACAAAAAGAGTGTTTCAAAACTGCTCTTTCAAAAGAAGTGTTCAACTCTGTGAGTTGGATTCATACTACACAAAGCAGTTTCACAGAACGCTTCTGTTTAGTTTTTATGGGAAGATATTCCCGTTTCCAACGAAGGCCTGAAAGGCTCCAAATATCCACTTGCAGATGCTGCAAAAAGACTCTTTCCAAACTGCTCCGTGAAAAGGAAGGTTCAACTCTGTGAGGTGAAGGCACGCATCATAAAGAAGTTTCAAAGAATGCTTCTGTCTAGGTTTTATGTGAAGATATTTCCTTTTCCACCGTAGGCCTCAAAGCGCTCCAAATGAACACTTGCAGATTCTACAAAAAGAGTGTTTCAAAACTGCTCTTTCTAAAGAAGTGTTCAACTCTGTGAGTTGGATTCATACTACACAAAGCAGTTTCACAGAACGCTTCTGTTTAGTTTTTATGGGAAGATATTCCCGTTTCCAACGAAGGCCTGAAAGGGCTCCAAATATCCACTTGCAGATTCTGCAAAAACAGAGTTTCAAAACTGCACTATCAAAAGGAAAGCTTATCTCTCTGAGTTGAATGCACACATCATAAAGAGGTTTCTGAGAATGCTTCTGCCTGGTTGATATGTGAAGATATTTCAATTTCCACCATAGGCCTCAAATCGCTCCAAATGAACACTTGCAAATTCTACAAAAAGAGTGTTTCATAACTGCTCTAGCAAAGGAAAGGTTCAAATATGTGAGTTAAACACACACATCACAAAGCAGTTTGTGAGAATGCTTCTGTCCAGTTTTTATGGGAAGATATTCCCGTTTCTAACAAAGGCCTGAAAGAGCTCCAAATATCCACTTGCAGATGCTGCAAAAAGACTCTTTCCAAACCGCTCCATGAAAAGGAAGGTTCAACTCTGTGAGTTGAATGCACACATCATAAAGAAGTTTCAAAGAATGCTTCTGTCTAGGTTTTATGTGAAGATATTTCCTTTTCCACCATAGGCCTCAAAGCGCTCCAAATGAACACTTGCAGATTCTACAAAAAGAGTGTTTAAAAACTACACTTTCAAAAGAAGTGTTCAACTCTGTGAGTTGGATTCATACTACACAAAGCAGTTTCACAGAACGCTTCTGTTTAGTTTTTATGGGAAGATATTCCCGTTTCCAACGAAGGCCTGAAAGGGCTCCAAATATCCACTTGCAGATGCTGCAATAACAGAGTTGCAAAACTGCTCTATCAAAAGGAAGGCTTCTCTCTCCGAGTTGAATGCACACATCATAAAGCGGTTTACGAGAATGATTCTGCCTTGTTTATAAGTGAAGATATTTCCTTTTCCACAATAGGCCTCAAAGCGCTCCCAACAAGCACTTGCAGATTCTACAAAAAGAGTGTTTCAAAACTGCTCTTTCAAAAGAAGTGTTCAACTCTGTGAGTTGGATTCATACTACACAAAGCAGTTTCACAGAACGCTTCTGTTTAGTTTTTATGGGAAGATATTCCCGTTTCCAACGAAGGCCTGAAAGGGCTCCAAATATCCACTTGCAGATGCTGCAAAAAGACTCTTTCCAAACTGCTCCATGAAAAGCAAGGTTCAACTCTGTGAGTTGAATGCACACATCATAAAGAAGTTTCAAAGAATGCTTCTGTCTAGGTTTTATGTGAAGATATTTCCTTTTCCACCATAGGCCTCAAAGTGCTCCAAATGAACACTTGCAGACTCTACAAAAAGGGTGTTTCAAAACTGCTCTTTCAAAAGAAGTGTTCAATTCTGTGAGTTGGATTCATACTACACAAAGCAGTTTCACAGAACGCTTCTGTTTAGTTTTTATGGGAAGATATTCCCGTTTCCAACGAAGGCCTGAAAGGGCTCCAAATATCCACTTGCAGATGCTGCAAAAAGACTCTTTCCAAACTGCTCCATGAAAAGGAAGGTTCAACTCCGTGAGTTGAATGCACACATCATAAATAAGTTTCAAAGAATGCTTCTGTCTAGGTTTTATGTGAAGATATTTCCTTTTCCACCATAGGCCTCAAAGTGCTCCAAATGAACACTTGCAGATTCTACAAAAAGGGTGTTTCAAAACTGCCCTTTCAAAAGAAGTGTTCAACTCTGTGAGTTGGATTCATACTACACAAAGCAGTTTCACAGAACGCTTCTGTTTAGTTTTTATGGGAAGATATTCCCGTTTCCAACGAAGGCCTGAAAGGGCTCTAAATATCCACTTGCAGATGCTGCAAAAAGACTCTTTCCAAACTGCTCCATGAAAAGGAAGGTTCAACACTGTGAGTTGAATGCACACATCATAAAGAAGTTTCAAGGAATGCTTCTGTCTAGGTTTTATGTGAAGATATTTCCTTTTCCACCATAGGCCTCAAAGTGCTCCAAATGAACACTTGCAGATTCTACAAAAAGAGTGTTTCAAAACTGCTCTTTCAAAAGAAGTGTTCAACTCTGTGAGTTGGATTCATACTACACAAAGCAGTTTCACAGAACGCTTCTGTTTAGTTTTTATGGGAAGATATTCCCGTTTCCAACGAAGGCCTGAAAGGGCTCCAAATATCCACTTGCAGATGCTGCAAAAACAGAGTTTCAAAACTGCTCTATCAAAAGGAAGGCTTCTCTCTCCGAGTTGAATGCACACATCATAAAGAGGTTTCTGAGAATGCTTCTGCCTGGTTGATATGTGAAGGTATTTCAATTTCCACCATAGGCCTCAAATCGCTCCAAATGAACATTTGCAAATTCTACAAAAAGAGTGTTTCATAACTGCTCTAGCAAACGAAAGGTTCAACTATGTGAGTTAAACACACACATCACAAAGCAGTTTGTGAGAATGCTTCTGTCCAGTTTTTATGGGAAGATATTCCCGTTTCTAACAAAGGCCTGAAAGAGCTCCAAATATCCACTTGCAGATGCTGCAAAAAGACTCTTTCCAAACCGCTCCATGAAAAGGAAGGTTCAACTCTGTGAGTTGAATGCACACATCATAAAGAAGTTTCAAAGAATGCTTCTATCTCGGTTTTATGTGAAGATATTTCCTTTTCCACCATAGGCCTCAAAGCGCTCCAAATGAACACTTGCAGATTCTACAAAAAGACTGTTTCAAAACTGCTCTTTCTAAAGAAGTGTTCAACTCTGTGAGTTGGATTCATACTACACAAAGCAGATTCACAGAACGCTTCTGTTTAGTTTTTATGGGAAGATATTCCCGTTTCCAACGAAGGCCTGAAAGGGCTCCAAATATCCACTTGCAGATGCTGCAAAAAGACTCTTTCCAAACTGCTCCATGAAAAGGAAGGTTCAACTCCGTGAGTTGAATGCACACATCATAAATAAGTTTCAAAGAATGCTTCTGTCTAGGTTTTATGTGAAGATATTTCCTTTTCCACCATAGGCCTCAAAGTGCTCCAAATGAACACTTGCAGATTCTACAAAAAGAGTGTTTCAAAACTGCTCTTTCAAAAGAGGTGTTCAACTCTGTGAGTTGGATTCATACTACACAAAGCAGTTTCACAGAACGCTTCTGTTTAGTTTTTATGGGAAGATATTCCCGTTTCCAACGAAGGCCTGAAACGGCTCCAAATATCCACTTGCAGATGCTGCAAAAACAGAGTTTCAAAACTGCTCTATCAAAAGGAAGGCTTATCTCTCTGAGTTGAATGCACACATCATAAAGAGGTTTCTGAGAATGCTTCTGCCTGGTTGATATGTGAAGATATTTCAATTTCCACCATAGGCCCCAAATCGCTCCAAATGAACACTTGCAAATTCTACAAAAAGAGTGTTTCATAACTGCTCTAGCAAAGGAAAAGTTCAACTATGTGTGTTAAACACACACATCACAAAGCAGTTTGTGAGAATGCTTCTGTCCAGTTTCTATGGGAAGATATTCCCGTTTCTAACAAAGGCCTGAAAGAGCTCCAAATATCCACTTGCAGATGCTGCAAAAAGAATCTTTCCAAACCGCTCCATGAAAAGGAAGGTTCAACTCTGTGAGTTGAATGCACACATCATAAAGAAGTTTCAAAGAATGCTTCTGTCTAGGTTTTATGTGAAGATATTTCCTTTTCCACCATAGGCCTCAGAGCGCTCCAAATGAACACTTGCAGATTCTACAAAAAGAGTGTTTCAAAACTACTCTTTCAAAAGAAGTGATCAACTCTGTGAGTTGGATTCATACTACACAAAGCAGTTTCACACAACGCTTCTGTTTAGTTTTTATGGGAAGATATTCCCGTTTCCAACGAAGGCCTGAAAGGGCTCCAAATATCCACTTGCAGATGCTGCAAAAACAGAGTTTCAAAACTGCTCTATCAAAAGGAAGGCTTCCCTCTCCGAGTTGAATGCACACGTCATAAAGAGGTTTACGAGAATTATTCTGCCTGGTTTATAAGTGAAGATATTTCCTTTTCCACAATATGCCTCAATGCGCTCCAAACGAACACTTGCAGATTCTACAAAAAGAGTGTTTCAAAACAGCTCTTTCAAAAGAAGTGTTCAACTCTGTGAGTTGGATTCATACTACACAAAGCAGTTTCACAGAACGCTTCTGTTTTGTTTTTATGGGAAGATATTCCCGTTTCCAACGAAGGCCTGAAAGGGCTCCAAATATCCACTTGCAGATGCTGCAAAAACAGAGGTTCAAAACTGCTCTATCAAAAGGAAGGCTTCTCTCTCTGAGTTGAATGCACACATCATAAAGAGGTTTCTGAGAATGCTTCTGCCTGGTTTATAAGTGAAGATATTTCCTTTTCCACAATAGGCCTCAAAGTGCTCCAAATGAACACTTGCAGATTCTATAAAAAGAGTGTTTCAAAACTGCTCTTTCAAAAGAAGTGTTCAACTCTGTGAGTTGGATTCATACTACACAAAGCAGTTTCACAGAACGCTTCTGTTTAGTTTTTATGGGAAGATATTCCCGTTTCCAACGAAGGCCTGAAAGACTCCAAATATCCACTTGCAGATGCTTCAAAAAGACTCTTTCCAAACTGCTCCGTGAAAAGGAAGGTTCAACTCTGTGAGGTGAAGGCACACATCATAAAGAAGTTTCAAAGAATGCTTCTGTCTAGGTTTTATGTGAAGATATTTCCTTTTCCACCGTAGGCCTCAAAGCGCTCCAAATGAACACTTGCAGATTCTACAAAAAGAGTGTTTCAAAACTGCTCTTTCTAAAGAAGTGTTCAACTCTGTGAGTTGGATTCATACTACACAAAGCAGTTTCACAGAACGCTTGTTTAGTTTTTATGGGAATATATTCCCGTTTCCAACGAAGGCCTGAAAAGGCTCCAAATATCTACTTGCAGATTCTGCAAAAACAGAGTTTCAAAACTGCACTATCAAAAGGAAGGCTTATCTCTCTGAGTTGAATGCACACATCATAAAGAGGTTTCTGAGAATGCTTCTGCCTGGTTGATATGTGAAGATATTTCAATTTCCACCATAGGCCTCAAATCGCTCCAAATGAACACTTGCAAATTCTACAAAAAGAGTGTTTCATAACTGCTCTAGCAAAGGAAAGTTTCAAATATGTGAGTAAAACACACACATCACAAAGCAGTTTGTGAGAATGCTTCTGTCCAGTTTTTATGGGAAGATATTCCCGTTTCTAACAAAGGCCTGAAAGAGCTCCAAATATCCACTTGCAGATGCTGCAAAAAGACTCTTTCCAAACCGCTCCATGAAAAGGAAGGTTCAACTCTGTGAGTTGAATGCACACATCATAAAGAAGTTTCAAAGAATGCTTCTGTCTAGGTTTTATGTGAAGATATTTCCTTTTCCACCATAGGCCTCAAAGCGCTCCAAACGAACACTTGCAGATTCTACAGAAAGAGTGTTTCAAAACTACACTTTCAAAAGAAGTGTTCAACTCTGTGAGTTGGATTCATACTACACAAAGCAGTTTCACAGAACGCTTCTGTTTAGTTTTTATGGGAAGATATTCCCGTTTCCAACGAAGGCCTGAAAGGGCTCCAAATATCCACTTGCAGATGCTGCAAAAAGACTCTTTCCAAACTGCTCCATGAAAAGGAAGGTTCAACTCTGTGAGTTGAAGGCACACATCATAAAGAAGTTTCAAAGAATGCTTCTGTCTAGGTTTTATGTGAAGATATTTCCTTTTCCACCATAGGCCTCAAAGTGCTCCAAATGAACACTTGCAGATTCTACAAAAAGAGTGTTTCAAAACTGCTCTTTCAAAAGAAGTGTTCAACTCTGTGAGTTGGATTCATACTACACAAAGCAGTTTCACAGAACGCTTCTGTTTAGTTTTTATGGGAAGAAATTCCGGTTTCCAACGAAGGCCTGAAAGGGCTCCAAATATCCACTTGCAGATGCTGCAAAAAGACTCTTTCCAAACTGCTCCATGAAAAGGAAGGTTCAACTCTGTGAGTTGAATGCACACATCATAAAGAAGTTTCAAAGAATGCTTCTGTCTAGGTTTTATGTGAAGATATTTCCTTTTCCACCATAAGCCTCAAAGTGCTCCAAATGAACACTTGCAGATTCTACAAATAGAGTGTTTCAAAACTGCTCTTTCAAAAGAAGTGTTCAACTCTGTGAGTTGGATTCATACTACACAAAGCAGTTTCACAGAACGCTTCTGTTTAGTTTTTATGGGAAGATATTCCGGTTTCCAACGAAGGCCTGAAAGGGCTCCAAATATCCACTTGCAGACGCTGCAAAAACAGAGTTTCAAAACTGCTCTATCAAAAGGAAGGCTTCTCTCTCCGAGTTGAATGCACACATCATAAAGGGGTTTCTGAGAATGCTTCTGCCTTGTTTATAAGTGAAGATATTTCCTTTTCCACAATAGGCCTCAATGTGCTCCAAATGAACACTTGCAGATTCTACAAAAAGAGTGTTTCAAAACTGCTCTTTCAAAAGAAGTGTTCAACTCTGTGAGTTGGATTCATACAACACAAAGCAGTTTCACAGAACGCTTCTGTTTAGTTTTTATGGGAAGATATTCCCGTTTCCAACGAAGGCCTGAAAGGCTCCAAATATCCACTTGCAGATGCTGCAAAAAGACTCTTTCCAAACTGCTCCGTGAAAAGGAAGGTTCAACTCTGTGAGGTGAAGGCACACATCATAAAGAAGTTTCAAAGAATGCTTCTGTCTAGGTTTTATGTGAAGATATTTCCTTTTCCACCGTAGGCCTCAAAGCGCTCCAAATGAACACTTGCAGATTCTACAAAAAGAGTGTTTCAAAACTGCTCTTTCTAAAGAAGTGTTCAACTCTGTGAGTTGGATTCATACTACACAAAGCAGTTTCACAGAACGCTTCTGTTTAGTTTTTATGGGAAGATATTCCCGTTTCCAACGAAGGCCTGAAAGGGCTCCAAATATCCACTTGCAGATTCTGCAAAAACAGAGTTTCAAAACTGCACTATCAAAAGGAAGGCTTATCTCTCTGAGTTGAATGCACACATCATAAAGAGGTTTCTGAGAATGCTTCTGCCTGGTTGATATGTGAAGATATTTCAATTTCCACCATAGGCCTCAAATCGCTCCAAATGAACACTTGCAAATTCTACAAAAAGAGTGTTTCATAACTGCTCTAGCAAAGGAAAGGTTCAAATATGTGAGTTAAACACACACATCACAAAGCAGTTTGTGAGAATGCTTCTGTCCAGTTTTTATGGGAAGATATTCCCGTTTCTAACAAAGGCCTGAAAGAGCTCCAAATATCCACTTGCAGATGCTGCAAAAAGACTCTCCAAACCGCTCCATGAAAAGGAAGGTTCAACTCTGTGAGTTGAATGCACACATCATAAAGAAGTTTCAAAGAATGCTTCTGTCTAGGTTTTATGTGAAGATATTTCCTTTTCCACCATAGGCCTCAAAGCGCTCCAAATGAACACTTGCAGATTCTACAAAAAGAGTGTTTCAAAACTACACTTTCAAAAGAAGTGTTCAACTCTGTGAGTTGGATTCATACTACACAAAGCAGTTTCACAGAACGCTTCTGTTTAGTTTTTATGGGAAGATATTCCCGTTTCCAACGAAGGCCTGAAAGGGCTCCAAATATCCACTTGCAGATGCTGCAATAACAGAGTTTCAAAACTGCTCTATCAAAAGGAAGGCTTCTCTCTCCGAGTTGAATGCACACATCATAAAGTGGTTTACGAGAATGATTCTGCCTTGTTTATAAGTGAAGATATTTCCTTTTCCACAATAGGCCTCAATGCGCTCCCAACAAGCACTTGCAGATTCTACAAAAAGAGTGTTTCAAAACTGCTCTTTCAAAAGAAGTGTTCAACTCTGTGAGTTGGATTCATACTACACAAAGCAGTTTCACAGAACGCTTCTGTTTAGTTTTTATGGGAAGATATTCCCGTTTCCAACGAAGGCCTGAAAGGCTCCAAATATCCACTTGCAGATGCTGCAAAAAGACTCTTTCCAAACTGCTCCGTGAAAAGGAAGGTTCAACTCTGTGAGGTGAAGGCACGCATCATAAAGAAGTTTCAAAGAATGCTTCTGTCTAGGTTTTATGTGAAGATATTTCCTTTTCCCCCGTAGGCCTCAAAGCGCTCCAAATGAACACTTGCAGATTCTACAAAAAGAGTGTTTCAAAACTGCTCTTTCTAAAGAAGTGTTCAACTCTGTGAGTTGGATTCATACTACACAAAGCAGTTTCACAGAACGCTTCTGTTTAGTTTTTATGGGAAGATATTCCCGTTTCCAACGAAGGCCTGAAAGGGCTCCAAATATCCACTTGCAGATTCTGCAAAAACAGAGTTTCAAAACTGCACTATCAAAAGGAAGGCTTATCTCTCTGAGTTGAATGCACACATCATAAAGAGG
Source organism: Pongo abelii (assembly GCF_028885655.2). Taxonomy (NCBI): domain Eukaryota; kingdom Metazoa; phylum Chordata; class Mammalia; order Primates; family Hominidae; genus Pongo; species Pongo abelii. Next base: position 31,380,355 of record NC_072005.2, on the reverse strand, counting down.
TTTCTGAGAATGCTTCTGCCTGGTTGATATGTGAAGATATTTCAATTTCCACCATAGGCCTCAAATCGCTCCAAATGAACACTTGCAAATTCTACAAAAAGAGTGTTTCATAACTGCTCTAGCAAAGGAAAGGTTCAAATATGTGAGTTAAACACACACATCACAAAGCAGTTTGTGAGAATGCTTCTGTCCAGTTTTTATGGGAAGATATTCCCGTTTCTAACAAAGGCCTGAAAGAGCTCCAAATATCCACTTGCAGATGCTGCAAAAAGACTCTTTCCAAACCGCTCCATGAAAAGGAAGGTTCAACTCTGTGAGTTGAATGCACACATCATAAAGAAGTTTCAAAGAATGCTTCTGTCTAGGTTTTATGTGAAGATATTTCCTTTTCCACCATAGGCCTCAAAGCGCTCCAAATGAACACTTGCAGATTCTACAAAAAGAGTGTTTCAAAACTACACTTTCAAAAGAAGTGTTCAACTCTGTGAGTTGGATTCATACTACACAAAGCAGTTTCACAGAACGCTTCTGTTTAGTTTTTATGGGAAGATATTCCCGTTTCCAACGAAGGCCTGAAAGGGCTCCAAATATCCACTTGCAGATGCTGCAATAACAGAGTTTCAAAACTGCTCTATCAAAAGGAAGGCTTCTCTCTCCGAGTTGAATGCACACATCATAAAGCGGTTTACGAGAATGCTTCTGCCTTGTTTATAAGTGAAGATATTTCCTTTTCCACAATAGGCCTCAATGTGCTCCAAATGAACACTTGCAGATTCTACAAAAAGAGTGTTTCAAAACTGCTCTTTCAAAAGAAGTGTTCAACTCTGTGAGTTGGATTCATACTACACAAAGCAGTTTCACAGAACGCTTCTGTTTAGTTTTTATGGGAAGATATTCCCGTTTCCAACGAAGGCCTGAAAGGCTCCAAATATCCACTTGCAGATGCTGCAAAAAGACTCTTTCCAAACTGCTCCGTGAAAAGGAAGGTTCAACTCTGTGAGGTGAAGGCACACATCATAAAGAAGTTTCAAAGAATGCTTCTGTCTAGGTTTTATGTGAAGATATTTCCTTTTCCACCGTAGGCCTCAAAGCGCTCCAAATGAACACTTGCAGATTCTACAAAAAGAGTGTTTCAAAACTGCTCTTTCTAAAGAAGTGTTCAACTCTGTGAGTTGGATTCATACTACACAAAGCAGTTTCACAGAACGCTTCTGTTTAGTTTTTATGGGAAGATATTCCCGTTTCCAACGAAGGCCTGAAAGGGCTCCAAATATCCACTTGCAGATTCTGCAAAAACAGAGTTTCAAAACTGCACTATCAAAAGGAAGGCTTATCTCTCTGAGTTGAATGCACACATCATAAAGAGGTTTCTGAGAATGCTTCTGCCTGGTTGATATGTGAAGATATTTCAATTTCCACCATAGGCCTCAAATCGCTCCAAATGAACACTTGCAAATTCTACAAAAAGAGTGTTTCATAACTGCTCTAGCAAAGGAAACGTTCAAATATGTGAGTTAAACACACACATCACAAAGCAGTTTGTGAGAATGCTTCTGTCCAGTTTTTATGGGAAGATATTCCCGTTTCTAAAAAAGGCCTGAAAGAGCTCCAAATATCCACTTGCAGATGCTGCAAAAAGACTCTTTCCAAACCGCTCCATGAAAAGGAAGGTTCAACTCTGTGAGTTGAATGCACACATCATAAAGAAGTTTCAAAGAATGCTTCTGTCTAGGTTTTATGTGAAGATATTTCCTTTTCCACCATAGGCCTCAAAGCGCTCCAAATGAACACTTGCAGATTCTACAAAAAGAGTGTTTCAAAACTACACTTTCAAAAGAAGTGTTCAACTCTGTGAGTTGGATTCATACTACACAAAGCAGTTTCACAGAACGCTTCTGTTTAGTTTTTATGGGAAGATATTCCCGTTTCCAACGAAGGCCTGAAAGGGCTCCAAATATCCACTTGCAGATGCTGCAAAAAGACTCTTTCCAAACTGCTCCATGAAAAGGAAGGTTCAACACTGTGAGTTGAATGCACACATCATAAAGAAGTTTCAAGGAATGCTTCTGTCTAGGTTTTATGTGAAGATATTTCCTTTTCCACCATAGGCCTCAAAGTGCTCCAAATGAACACTTGCAGATTCTACAAAAAGAGTGTTTCAAAACTGCTCTTTCAAAAGAAGTGTTCAACTCTGTGAGTTGGATTCATACTACACAAAGCAGTTTCACAGAACGCTTCTGTTTAGTTTTTATGGGAAGATATTCCCGTTTCCAACGAAGGCCTGAAAGGGCTCCAAATATCCACTTGCAGATGCTGCAAAAACAGAGTTTCAAAACTGCTCTATCAAAAGGAAGGCTTCTCTCTCCGAGTTGAATGCACACATCATAAAGAGGTTTCTGAGAATGCTTCTGCCTGGTTGATATGTGAAGGTATTTCAATTTCCACCATAGGCCTCAAATCGCTCCAAATGAACACTTGCAAATTCTACAAAAAGAGTGTTTCATAACTGCTCTAGCAAACGAAAGGTTCAACTATGTGAGTTAAACACACACATCACAAAGCAGTTTGTGAGAATGCTTCTGTCCAGTTTTTATGGGAAGATATTCCCGTTTCTAACAAAGGCCTGAAAGAGCTCCAAATATCCACTTGCAGATGCTGCAAAAAGACTCTTTCCAAACCGCTCCATGAAAAGGAAGGTTCAACTCTGTGAGTTGAATGCACACATCATAAAGAAGTTTCAAAGAATGCTTCTATCTCGGTTTTATGTGAAGATATTTCCTTTTCCACCATAGGCCTCAAAGCGCTCCAAATGAACACTTGCAGATTCTACAAAAAGAGTGTTTCAAAACTCCTCTTTCAAAAGAAGTGTTCAACTCTGTGAGTTGGATTCATACTACATAAAGCAGTTTCACAGAACGCTTCTGTTTAGTTTTTATGGGAAGATATTCCCGTTTCCAACGAAGGCCTGAAAGGGCTCCAAATATCCAATTGCAGATGCTTCAAAAAGACTCTTTCCAAACTGCTCCATGAAAAGGAAGGTTCAACTCTGTGAGTTGAATGCACACATCATAAAGGAGTTTCAAAGAATGCTTCTGTCTAGGTTTTATGTGAAGATATTTCCTTTTCCACCATAGGCCTCAAAGTGCTCCAAATGAACACTTGCAGATTCTACAAAAAGAGTGTTTCAAAACTGCTCTTTCGAAAGAAGTGTTCAACTCTGTGAGTTGGATTCATACTACACAAAGCAGTTTCACAGAACTCTTCTGTTTAGTTTTTATGGGAAGAAATTCCCGTTTCCAACGAAGGCCTGAAAGGGCTCCAAATATCCACTTGCAGATGCCGCAAAAAGACTCTTTCCAAACTGCCCCATGAAAAGGAAGGTTCAACTCTGTGAGTTGAATGCACACATCATAAAGAAGTTTCAAAGAATGCTTCTGTCTAGGTTTTATGTGAAGATATTTCCTTTTCCACCATAGGCCTCAAAGTGCTCCAAATGAACACTTGCAGATTCTACAAAAAGAGTGTTTCAAAACTGCTCTTTCAAAAGAAGTGTTCAACTCTGTGAGTTGGATTCATACTACACAAAGCAGTTTCACAGAACGCTTCTGTTTAGTTTTTATGGGAAGATATTCCCGTTTCCAACGAAGGCCTGAAAGGGCTCCAAATATCCACTTGCAGATGCTGGAAAAACAGAGTTTCAAAACTGCTCTATCAAAAGGAAGGCTTCTCTCTCCGAGTTGAATGCACACATCATAAAGAGGTTTCCGAGAATGCTTCTGCCTGGTTTAAGTGAAGATATTTCCTTTTCCAACATAGGCCTCAAAGCGATCGAAACGAACACTTGCAGATTCTACAAAAAGAGTGTTTCAAAACTGCTCTTTCAAAAGAAGTGTTCAACTCTGTGAGTTGGATTCATACTACACAAAGCAGTTTCACAGAACGCTTCTGTTTATTTTTTATGGGAGGATATTCCCGTTTCCAACGAAGGCCTGAAAGGGCTCCAAATATCCACTTGCAGAGGCTGCAAAAAGACTCTTTCCAAACTGCTCCATGAAAAGGAAGGTTCAACTCTGTGAGTTGAAGGCACACATCATAAAGAAGTTTCAATGAATGCTTCTGTCTAGGTTTTATGTGAAGATATTTCCTTTTCCACCATAGGCCTCAAAGTGCTCAAAATGAACACTTGCAGATTCTACAAAAAGAGTGTTTCAAAACTCCTCTTTCAAAAGAAGTGTTCAACTCTGTGAGTTGGATTCATACTACACAAAGCAGTTTCACAGAACGCTTCTGTTTAGTTTTTATGGGAAGAAATTCCCGTTTCCAACGAAGGCCTGAAAGGGCTCCAAATATCCACTTGCAGATGCTGCAAAAAGACTCTTTCCAAACTGCTCCATGAAAAGGAAGGTTCAACTCCGTGAGTTGAATGCACACATCATAAATAAGTTTCAAAGAATGCTTCTGTCTAGGTTTTATGTGAAGATATTTCCTTTTCCACCATAGGCCTCAAAGTGCTCCAAATGAACACTTGCAGATTCTACAAAAAGAGTGTTTCAAAACTGATCTTTCAAAAGAGGTGTTCAACTCTGTGAGTTGGATTCATACTACACAAAGCAGTTTCACAGAACGCTTCTGTTTAGTTTTTATGGGAAGATATTCCCGTTTCCAACGAAGGCCTGAAACGGCTCCAAATATCCACTTGCAGATGCTGCAAAAACAGAGTTTCAAAACTGCTCTATCAAAAGGAAGGCTTATCTCTCTGAGTTGAATGCACACATCATAAAGAGGTTTCTGAGAATGCTTCTGCCTGGTTGATATGTGAAGATATTTCAATTTCCACCATAGGCCTCAAATCGCTCCAAATGAACACTTGCAAATTCTACAAAAAGAGTGTTTCATAACTGCTCTAGCAAAGGAAAGGTTCAACTATTTGAGTTAAACACACACATCACAAAGCAGTTTGTGAGAATGCTTCTGTCCAGTTTTTATGGGAAGATATTCCCGTTTCTAACAAAGGCCTGAAAGAGCTCCAAATATCCACTTGCAGATGCTGCAAAAAGACTCTTTCCAAACCGCTCCATGAAAAGGAAGGTTCAACTCTGTGAGTTGAATGCACACATCATAAAGAAGTTTCAAAGAATGCTTCTGTCTAGGTTTTATGTGAAGATATTTCCTTTTCCACCATAGGCCTCAAAGTGCTCCAAATGAACACTTGCAGATTCTACAAAAAGAGTGTTTCAAAACTGCTCTTTCAAAAGAAGTGTTCAACTCTGTGAGTTGGATTCATACTACACAAAGCAGTTTCACTGAACTCTTCTGTTTAGTTTTATGGGAAGAAATTCCCGTTTCCAACGAAGGCCTGAAAGGGCTCCAAATATCCACTTGCAGATGCCGCAAAAAGACTCTTTCCAAACTGCTCCATGAAAAGGAAGGTTCAACTCTGTGAGTTGAATGCACACATCATAAAGAAGTTTCAAAGAATGCTTCTGTCTAGGTTTTATGTGAAGATATTTCCTTTTCCACCATAGGCCTCAAAGTGCTCCAAATGAACACTTGCAGATTCTACAAAAAGAGTGTTTCAAAACTCCTCTTTCAAAAGAAGTGTTCAACTCTGTGAGTTGGATTCATACTACATAAAGCAGTTTCACAGAACGCTTCTGTTTAGTTTTTATGGGAAGATATTCCCGTTTCCAACGAAGGCCTGAAAGGGCTCCAAATATCCACTTGCAGATGCTGCAAAAACAGAGTTTCAAAACTGCTCTATCAAAAGGAAGGCTTCTCTCTCCGAGTTGAATGCACACATCATAAGGAGGTTTCTGAGAATGCTTCTGCCTGGTTTATAAGTGAAGATATTTCCTTTTCCACAATAGGCCTCAATGTGCTCCAAATGAATACTTGCAGATTCTACAAAAAGAGTGTTTCAAAACTGCTCTTTCAAAAGAAGTGTTCAACTCTGTGAGCTGGATTCATACTACACAAAGCACTTTCACAGAACGCTTCTGTTTAGTTTTTATGGGAAGATAATCCCGTTTCCAACGAAGGCCTGAAAGGGCTCCAAATATCCACTTGCAGATGCTGCAAAAAGACTCTTTCCAAACTGCTCCATGAAAAGGAAGGTTCAACTCTGTGAGTTGAAGGAACACATCATAAAGAAGTTTCAAAGAATGCTTCTGTCTAGGTTTTATGTGAAGATATTTCCTTTTCCACCATAGGCCTCAAAGTGCTCCAAATGAACACTTGCAGATTCTACAAAAAGAGTGTTTCAAAACTGCTCTTTCGAAAGAAGTGTTCAACTCTGTGAGTTGGATTCATACTACACAAAGCAGTTTCACAGAACGCTTCTGTTTAGTTTTTATGGGAAGAAATTCCTGTTTCCAACGAAGGCCTGAAAGGGCTCCAAATATCCACTTGCAGATGCTGCAAAAAGACTCTTTCCAAACTGCCCCATGAAAAGGAAGGTTCAACTCTGTGAATTGAATGCACACATCATAAAGAAGTTTCAAAGAATGCTTCTGTCTAGGTTTTATGTGAAGATATTTCCTTTTCCACCATAGGCCTCAAAGTGCTCCAAATGAACACTTGCAGATTCTACAAAAAGAGTGTTTCAAAACTGCTCTTTCAAAAGAAGTGTTCAACTCTGTGAGTTGGATTCATACTACATAAAGCAGTTTCACAGAACGCTTCTGTTTAGTTTTTATGGGAAGATATTCCCGTTTCCAACGAAGGCCTGAAAGGGCTCCAAATATCCACTTGCAGATGCTGCAAAAACAGAGTTTCAAAACTGCTCTATCAAAAGGAAGGCTTCTCTCTCCGAGATGAATGCACACATCATAAGGAGGTTTCTGAGAATGCTTCTGCCTGGTTTATAAGTGAAGATATTTCCTTTTCCACAATAGGCCTCAATGTGCTCCAAATGAATACTTGCAGATTCTACAAAAAGAGTGTTTCAAAACTGCTCTTTCAAAAGAAGTGTTCAACTCTGTGAGTTGGATTCATACTACAGAAAGCAGTTTCACAGAACGCTTCTGTTTAGTTTTTATGGGAAGATATTCCCGTTTCCAACAAAGGCCTGAAAGGTTCCAAATATCCACTTGCAGATGCTGCAAAAAGACTCTTTCCAAACTGCTCCGTGAAAAGGAAGGTTCAACTCTGTGTGGTGAAGGCACACATCATAAAGAAGTTTCAAAGAATGCTTCTGTCTAGGTTTTATGTGAAGATATTTCCTTTTCCGCCGTAGGCCTCAAAGCGCTCCAAATGAACACTTGCAGATTCTACAAAAAGAGTGTTTCAAAACTGCTCTTTCTAAAGAAGTGTTCAACTCTGTGAGTTGGATTCATACTACACAAAGCAGTTTCAAGGAACGCTTCTGTTTAGTTTTTATGGGAAGATATTCCCGTTTCCAACGAAGGCCTGAAAGGGCTCCAAATATCCACTTGCAGATTCTGCAAAAACAGAGTTTCAAAACTGCTCTATCAAAAGGAAGGCTTATCTCTCTGAGTTGAATGCACACATCATAAAGAGGTTTCTGAGAATGCTTCTGCCTGGTGGATATGTGAAGATATTTCAATTTCCACCATAGGCCCCAAATCGCTCCAAATGAACACTTGCAAATTCTACAAAAAGAGTGTTTCATAACTGCTCTAGCAAAGGAAAGGTTCAACTATGTGAGTTAAACACACACATCACAAAGCAGTTTGTGAGAATGCTTCTGTCCAGTTTTTATGGGAAGATATTCCCGTTTCTAACAAAGGCCTGAAATAGCTCCAAATATCCACCTGCAGATGCTGCAAAAAGACTCTTTCCAAACCGCTCCATGAAAAGGAAGGTTCAACTCTGTGAGTTGAATGCACACATCATAAAGAAGTTTCAAAGAATGCTTCTGTCTAGGTTTTATGTGAAGATATTTCCTTTTCCACCATAGGCCTCAAAGCGCTCCAAATGAGCACTTGCAGATTCTACAAAAAGAGTGTTTCAAAACTGCTCTTTCTAAAGAAGTGTTGAACTCTGTGAGTTGGATTCATACTACACAAAGCAGTTTCACAGAACGCTTCTGTTTAGTTTTTATGGGAAGATATTCCCGTTTCCAACGAAGGCCTGAAAGGGCTCCAAATATCCACTTGCAGATTCTGCAAAAACAGAGTTTCAAAACTGCTCTATCAAAAGGAAGGCTTATCTCTCTGAGTTGAATGCACACATCATAAAGAGGTTTCTGAGAATGCTTCTGCCTGGTTGATATGTGAAGATACTTCAATTTCCACCATAGGCCTCAAATCGCTCCAAATGAACACTTGCAAATTCTACAAAAAGAGTGTTTCATAACTGCTCTAGCAAAGGAAAGGTTCAACTATGTGAGTTAAACACACACATCACAAAGTAGTTTGTGAGAATGCTTCTGTCCAGTTTTTATGGGAAGATATTCCCGTTTCTAACAAAGGCCTGAAAGAGCTCCAAATATCCACTTGCAGATGCTGCAAAAAGACTCTTTCCAAACCGCTCCATGAAAAGGAAGGTTCAACTCTGTGAGTTGAATGCACACATCATAAAGAAGTTTCAAAGAATGCTTCTGTCTAGGTTTTATGTGAAGATATTTCCTTTTCCACCATAGGCCTCAAAGCGCTCCAAATGAACACTTGCAGATTCTACAAAAAGAGTGTTTCAAAACTACTCTTTCAAAAGAAGTGTTCAACTCTGTGACTTGGATTCATACTACACAAAGCAGTTTCACAGAACGCTTCTGTTTAGTTTTTATGGGAAGAAATTCCCGTTTCCAACGAAGGCCTGAAAGGGCTCCAAATATCCACTTGCAGAGGCTGCAAAAAGACTCTTTCCAAACTGCTCCATGAAAAGGAAGGTTCAACTCTGTGAGTTGAATGCACACATCATAAAGAAGTTTCAAAGAATGCTTCTGTCTAGGTTTTATATGAAGATATTTCCTTTTCCACCATAGGCCTCAAAGTGCTCCAAATGAACACTTGCAGATTCTACAAAAAGAGTGTTTCAAAACTCCTCTTTCAAAAGAAGTGTTCAACTCTGTGAGTTGGATTCATACTACATAAAGCAGTTTCACAGAACGCTTCTGTTTAGTTTTTATGGGAAGATATTCCCGTTTCCAACGAAGGCCTGAAAGGGCTCCAAATATCCACTTGCAGATGCTGCAAAAACAGAGTTTCAAAACTGCTCTATCAAAAGGAAGGCTTCTCTCTCCGAGTTGAATGCACACATCATAAGGAGGTTTCTGAGAATGCTTCTGCCTGGTTTATAAGTGAAGATATTTCCTTTTCCACAATATTCCTCAATGTGCTCCAAATGAATACTTGCAGATTCTACAAAAAGAGTGTTTCAAAACTGCTCTTTCAAAAGAAGTGTTCAACTCTGTGAGTTGGATTCATACTACACAAAGCAGTTTCACAGAACGCTTCTGTTTAGTTTTTATGGGAAGATAATCCCGTTTCCAACGAAGGCCTGAAAGGGCTCCAAATATCCACTTGCAGATGCTGCAAAAAGACTCTTTCCAAACTGCTCCATGAAAAGGAAGGTTCAACTCTGTGAGTTGAAGGAACACATCATAAAGAAGTTTCAAAGAATGCTTCTGTCTAGGTTTTATGTGAAGATATTTCCTTTTCCACCATAGGCCTCAAAGTGCTCCAAATGAACACTTGCAGATTCTACAAAAAGAGTGTTTCAAAACTCCTCTTTCAAAAGAAGTGTTCAACACTGTGAGTTGGATTCATACTACACAAAGCAGTTTCACAGAACGCTTCTGTTTAGTTTTTATGGGAAGATATTCCCGTTTCCAACGAAGGCCTGAAAGGGCTCCAAATATCCACTTGCAGATGCTTCAAAAAGACTCTTTCCAAACTGCTCCATGAAAAGGAAGGTTCAACTCTGTGAGTTGAATGCACACATCATAAAGGAGTTTCAAAGAATGCTTCTGTCTAGGTTTTATGTGAAGATATTTCCTTTTCCACCATAGGCCTCAAAGTGCTCCAAATGAACACTTGCAGATTCTACAAAAAGAGTGTTTCAAAACTGCTCTTTCGAAAGAAGTGTTCAACTCTGTGAGTTGGATTCATACTACACAAAGCAGTTTCACAGAACTCTTCTGTTTAGTTTTTATGGGAAGAAATTCCCGTTTCCAACGAAGGCCTGAAAGGGCTCCAAATATCCACTTGCAGATGCCGCAAAAAGACTCTTTCCAAACTGCCCCATGAAAAGGAAGGTTCAACTCTGTGAGTTGAATGCACACATCATAAAGAAGTTTCAAAGAATGCTTCTGTCTAGGTTTTATGTGAAGATATTTCCTTTTCCACCATAGGCCTCAAAGTGCTCCAAATGAACACTTGCAGATTCTACAAAAAGAGTGTTTCAAAACTGCTCTTTCAAAAGAAGTGTTCAACTCTGTGAGTTGGATTCATACTACACAAAGCAGTTTCACAGAACGCTTCTGTTTAGTTTTTATGGGAAGATATTCCCGTTTCCAACGAAGGCCTGAAAGGGCTCCAAATATCCACTTGCAGATGCTGGAAAAACAGAGTTTCAAAACTGCTCTATCAAAAGGAAGGCTTCTCTCTCCGAGTTGAATGCACACATCATAAAGAGGTTTCCGAGAATGCTTCTGCCTGGTTTAAGTGAAGATATTTCCTTTTCCAACTTAGGCCTCAAAGCGATCGAAACGAACACTTGCAGATTCTACAAAAAGAGTGTTTCAAAACTGCTCTTTCAAAAGAAGTGTTCAACTCTGTGAGTTGGATTCATACTACACAAAGCAGTTTCACAGAACGCTTCTGTTTAGTTTTTATGGGAGGATATTCCCGTTTCCAACGAAGGCCTGAAAGGGCTCCAAATATCCACTTGCAGAGGCTGCAAAAAGACTCTTTCCAAACTGCTCCATGAAAAGGAAGGTTCAACTCTGTGAGTTGAAGGCACACATCATAAAGAAGTTTCAAAGAATGCTTCTGTCTAGGTTTTATGTGAAGATATTTCCTTTTCCACAATAGGCCTCAAAGTGCTCAAAATGAACACTTGCAGATTCTACAAAAAGAGTGTTTCAAAACTCCTCTTTCAAAAGAAGTGTTCAACTCTGTGAGTTGGATTCATACTACACAAAGCAGTTTCACAGAACGCTTCTGTTTAGTTTTTATGGGAAGATATTCCCGTTTCCAACGAAGGCCTGAAAGGGCTCCAAATATCCACTTGCAGATTCTGCAAAAACAGAGTTTCAAAACTGCTGTATCAAAAGGAAGGCTTATCTCTCTGAGTTGAATGCACACATCATAAAGAGGTTTCTGAGAATGCTTCTGCCTGGTTGATATGTGAAGATATTTCAATTTCCACCATAGGCCCCAAATCGCTCCAAATGAACAGTTGCAAATTCTACAAAAAGAGTGTTTCATAACTGCTCTAGCAAAGGAAAGGTTCAACTATGTGTGTTAAACACAGACATCACAAAGCAGTTTGTGAGAATGCTTCTGTCCAGTTTCTATGGGAAGATATTCCCGTTTCTAACAAAGGCCTGAAAGAGCTCCAAATATCCACTTGCAGATGCTGCAAAAAGACTCTTTCCAAACCGCTCCATGAAAAGGAAGGTTCAACTCTGTGAGTTGAATGCACACATCATAAAGAAGTTTCAAAGAATGCTTCTGTCTAGGTTTTATGTGAAGATATTTCCTTTTCCACCATAGGCCTCAAAGCGCTCCAAATGAACACTTGCAAATTCTACAAAAAGAGTGTTTCAAAACTACTCTTTCAAAAGAAGTGTTCAACTCTGTGAGTTGGATTCATACTACACAAAGCAGTTTCACACAACGCTTCTGTTTAGTTTTTATGGGAAGATATTCCCGTTTCCAACGAAGGCCTGAAAGGGCTCCAAATATCCACTTGCAGATGCTGCAAAAACAGAGTTTCAAAACTGCTCTATCAAAAGGAAGGCTTCCCTCTCCGAGTTGAATGCACACGTCATAAAGAGGTTTACGAGAATTATTCTGCCTGGTTTATAAGTGAAGATATTTCCTTTTCCACAATAGGCCTCAATGCGCTCCAAACGAACACTAGCAGATTCTACAAAAAGAGTGTTTCAAAACAGCTCTTTCAAAAGAAGTGTTCAACTCTGTGAGTTGGATTCATACTACACAAAGCAGTTTCACAGAACGCTTCTGTTTAGTTTTTATGGGAGGATATTCCCGTTTCCAACGAAGGCCTGAAAGGGCTCCAAATATCCACTTGCAGATGCTGCAAAAAGACTCTTTCCAAACTGCTCCATGAAAAGGAAGGTTCAACCCTGTGAGTTGAAGGCACACATCATAAAGAAGTTTCAAAGAATGCTTCTGTCTAGCTTTTATGTGAAGATATTTCCTTTTCCACCATAGGCCTCAAAGTGCTCCAAATGAACACTTGCAGATTCTACAAAAAGAGTGTTTCAAAACTCCTCTTTCAAAAGAAGTGTTCAACTCTGTGAGTTGGATTCATACTACACAAAGCAGTTTCACAGAACGCTTCTGTTTAGTTTTTATGGGAAGATATTCCCGTTTCCAACGAAGGCCTGAAAGGGCTCCAAATATCCACTTGCAGATGCTGCAAAAAGACTCTTTCCAAACTGCTCCATGAAAAGGAAGGTTCAACTCTGTGAGTTGAATGCACACATCATAAAGAAGTTTCAAAGAATGCTTCTGTCTAGGTTTTATGTGAAGATATTTCCTTTTCCACCATATGCCTCAAAGTGCTCCAAATGTACACTTGCAGATTCTACAAAAAGAGTGTTTCAAAACTGCTCTTTCAAAAGAAGTGTTCAACTCTGTGAGTTGGATTCATACTACACAAAGCAGTTTCACAGAACGCTTCTGTTTTGTTTTTATGGGAAGATATTCCCGTTTCCAACGAAGGCCTGAAAGGGCTCCAAATATCCACTTGCAGATGCTGCAAAAACAGAGGTTCAAAACTGCTCTATCAAAAGGAAGGCTTCTCTCTCTGAGTTGAATGCACACATCATAAAGAGGTTTCTGAGAATGCTTCTGCCTGGTTTATAAGTGAAGATATTTCCTTTTCCACAATAGGCCTCAAAGTGCTCCAAATGAACACTTGCAGATTCTATAAAAAGAGTGTTTCAAAACTGCTCTTTCAAAAGAAGTGTTCAACTCTGTGAGTTGGATTCATACTCCACAAAGCAGTTTCACAGAACGCTTCTGTTTAGTTTTTATGGGAAGATATTTCCGTTTCCAACGAAGGCCTGAAAGGCTCCAAATATCCACTTGCAGATGCTGCAAAAAGACTCTTTCCAAACTGCTCCGTGAAAAGGAAGGTTCAACTCTGTGAGGTGAAGGCACACATCATAAAGAAGTTTCAAAGAATGCTTCTGTCTAGGTTTTATGTGAAGATATTTCCTTTTCCACCGTAGGCCTCAAAGCGCTCCAAATGAACACTTGCAGATTCTACAAAAAGAGTGTTTCAAAACTGCTCTTTCTAAAGAAGTGTTCAACTCTGTGAGTTGGATTCATACTACACAAAGCAGTTTCACAGAACGCTTGTTTAGTTTTTATGGGAATATATTCCCGTTTCCAACGAAGGCCTGAAAAGGCTCCAAATATCCACTTGCAGATTCTGCAAAAACAGAGTTTCAAAACTGCACTATCAAAAGGAAGGCTTATCTCTCTGAGTTGAATGCACACATCATAAAGAGGTTTCTGAGAATGCTTCTGCCTGGTTGATATGTGAAGATATTTCAATTTCCACCATAGGCCTCAAATCGCTCCAAATGAACACTTGCAAATTCTACAAAAAGAGTGTTTCATAACTGCTCTAGCAAAGGAAAGTTTCAAATATGTGAGTAAAACACACACATCACAAAGCAGTTTGTGAGAATGCTTCTGTCCAGTTTTTATGGGAAGATATTCCCGTTTCTAACAAAGGCCTGAAAGAGCTCCAAATATCCACTTGCAGATGCTGCAAAAAGACTCTTTCCAAACCGCTCCATGAAAAGGAAGGTTCAACTCTGTGAGTTGAAGGCACACATCATAAAGAAGTTTCAAAGAATGCTTCTGTCTAGGTTTTATATGAAGATATTTCCTTTTCCACCATAGGCCTCAAAGTGCTCCAAATGAACACTTGCAGATTCTACAAAAAGAGTGTTTCAAAACTCCTCTTTCAAAAGATGTGTTCAACTCTGTGAGTTGGATTCATACTACACAAAGCAGTTTCACAGAACTCTTCTGTTTAGTTTTTCTGGGAAGATATTCCCGTTTCCAACGAAGGCCTGAAAGGGCTCCAAATATCCACTTGCAGATGCTGCAAAAAGACTCTTTCCAAACTGTTCCATGAAAAGGAAGGTTCAACTCTGTGAGTTGAATGCACACATCATAAAGAAGTTTCAAAGAATGCTTCTGTCTCGGTTTTATGTGAAGATATTTCCTTTTCCACCATAGGCCTCAAAGTGCTCCAAGTGAACACTTGCAGATTCTACAAAAAGAGTGTTTCAAAACTGCTCTTTCAAAAGAAGTGTTCAACTCTGTGAGTTGGATTCATACTACACAAAGCAGTTTCACAGAACGCTTCTGTTTAGTTTTTATGGGAAGAAATTCCGGTTTCCAACGAAGGCCTGAAAGGGCTCCAAATATCCACTTGCAGATGCTGCAAAAAGACTCTTTCCAAACTGCTCCATGAAAAGGAAGGTTCAACTCTGTGAGTTGAATGCACACATCATAAAGAAGTTTCAAAGAATGCTTCTGTCTAGGTTTTATGTGAAGATATTTCCTTTTCCACCATAAGCCTCATAGTGCTCCAAATGAACACTTGCAGATTCTACAAAAAGAGTGTTTCAAAACTGCTCTTTCAAAAGAAGTGTTCAACTCTGTGAGTTGGATTCATACTACACAAAGCAGTTTCACAGAACGCTTCTGTTTAGTTTTTATGGGAAGATATTCCGGTTTCCAACGAAGGCCTGAAAGGGCTCCAAATATCCACTTGCAGACGCTGCAAAAACAGAGTTTCAAAACTGCTCTATCAAAAGGAAGGCTTCTCTCTCCGAGTTGAATGCACACATCATAAAGGGGTTTCTGAGAATGCTTCTGCCTTGTTTATAAGTGAAGATATTTCCTTTTCCACAATAGGCCTCAATGTGCTCCAAATGAACACTTGCAGATTCTACAAAAAGAGTGTTTCAAAACTGCTCTTTCAAAAGAAGTGTTCAACTCTGTGAGTTGGATTCATACAACACAAAGCAGTTTCACAGAACGCTTCTGTTTAGTTTTTATGGGAAGATATTCCCGTTTCCAACGAAGGCCTGAAAGGCTCCAAATATCCACTTGCAGATGCTGCAAAAAGACTCTTTCCAAACTGCTCCGTGAAAAGGAAGGTTCAACTCTGTGAGGTGAAGGCACACATCATAAAGAAGTTTCAAAGAATGCTTCTGTCTAGGTTTTATGTGAAGATATTTCCTTTTCCACCGTAGGCCTCAAAGCGCTCCAAATGAACACTTGCAGATTCTACAAAAAGAGTGTTTCAAAACTGCTCTTTCTAAAGAAGTGTTCAACTCTGTGAGTTGGATTCATACTACACAAAGCAGTTTCACAGAACGCTTCTGTTTAGTTTTTATGGGAAGATATTCCCGTTTCCAACGAAGGCCTGAAAGGGCTCCAAATATCCACTTGCAGATTCTGCAAAAACAGAGTTTCAAAACTGCACTATCAAAAGGAAGGCTTATCTCTCTGAGTTGAATGCACACATCATAAAGAGGTTTCAGAGAATGCTTCTGCCTGGTTGATATGTGAAGATATTTCAATTTCCACCATAGGCCTCAAATCGCTCCAAATGAACACTTGCAAATTCTACAAAAAGAGTGTTTCATAACTGCTCTAGCAAAGGAAAGGTTCAAATATGTGAGTTAAACACACACATCACAAAGCAGTTTGTGAGAATGCTTCTGTCCAGTTTTTATGGGAAGATATTCCCGTTTCTAACAAAGGCCTGAAAGAGCTCCAAATATCCACTTGCAGATGCTGCAAAAAGACTCTCCAAACCGCTCCATGAAAAGGAAGGTTCAACTCTGTGAGTTGAATGCACACATCATAAAGAAGTTTCAAAGAATGCTTCTGTCTAGGTTTTATGTGAAGATATTTCCTTTTCCACCATAGGCTTCAAAGCGCTCCAAATGAACACTTGCAGATTCTACAAAAAGAGTGTTTCAAAACTACACTTTCAAAAGAAGTGTTCAACTCTGTGAGTTGGATTCATACTACACAAAGCAGTTTCACAGAACGCTTCTGTTTAGTTTTTATGGGAAGATATTCCCGTTTCCAACGAAGGCCTGAAAGGGCTCCAAATATCCACTTGCAGATGCTGCAATAACAGAGTTTCAAAACTGCTCTATCAAAAGGAAGGCTTCTCTCTCCGAGTTGAATGCACACATCATAAAGCGGTTTACGAGAATGATTCTGCCTTGTTTATAAGTGAAGATATTTCCTTTTCCACAATAGGCCTCAATGCGCTCCCAACAAGCACTTGCAGATTCTACAAAAAGAGTGTTTCAAAACTGCTCTTTCAAAAGAAGTGTTCAACTCTGTGAGTTGGATTCATACTACACAAAGCAGTTTCACAGAACGCTTCTGTTTAGTTTTTATGGGAAGATATTCCCGTTTCCAACGAAGGCCTGAAAGGCTCCAAATATCCACTTGCAGATGCTGCAAAAAGACTCTTTCCAAACTGCTCCGTGAAAAGGAAGGTTCAACTCTGTGAGGTGAAGGCACACATCATAAAGAAGTTTCAAAGAATGCTTCTGTCTAGGTTTTATGTGAAGATATTTCCTTTTCCACCGTAGGCCTCAAAGCGCTCCAAATGAACACTTGCAGATTCTACAAAAAGAGTGTTTCAAAACTGCTCTTTCTAAAGAAGTGTTCAACTCTGTGAGTTGGATTCATACTACACAAAGCAGTTTCACAGAACGCTTCTGTTTAGTTTTTATGGGAAGATATTCCCGTTTCCAACGAAGGCCTGAAATGGCTCCAAATATCCACTTGCAGATTCTGCAAAAACAGAGTTTCAAAACTGCACTATCAAAAGGAAGGCTTATCTCTCTGAGTTGAATGCACACATCATAAAGAGGTTTCTGAGAATGCTTCTGCCTGGTTGATATGTGAAGATATTTCAATTTCCACCATAGGCCTCAAATCGCTCCAAATGAACACTTGCAAATTCTACAAAAAGAGTGTTTCATAACTGCTCTAGCAAAGGAAAGGTTGAAATATGTGAGTTAAACACACACATCACAAAGCAGTTTGTGAGAATGCTTCTGTCCAGTTTTTATGGGAAGATATTCCCGTTTCTAACAAAGGCCTGAAAGAGCTCCAAATATCCACTTGCAGATGCTGCAAAAAGACTCTTTCCAAACCGCTCCATGAAAAGGAAGGTTCAACTCTGTGAGTTGAATGCACACATCATAAAGAAGTTTCAAAGAATGCTTCTGTCTAGGTTTTATGTGAAGATATTTCCTTTTCCACCATAGGCCTCAAAGCGCTCCAAATGAACACTTGCAGATTCTACAAAAAGAGTGTTTCAAAACTGCTCTTTCAAAAGAAGTGTTCAACTCTGTGAGTTGGATTCATACTACACAAAGCAGTTTCACAGAACGCTTCTGTTTAGTTTTTATGGGAAGATATTCCCGTTTCCAACGAAGGCCTGAAAGGGCTCCAAATATCCACTTGCAGATGCTGCAATAACAGAGTTTCAAAACTGCTCTATCAAAAGGAAGGCTTCTCTCTCCGAGTTGAATGCACACATCATAAAGCGGTTTACGAGAATGATTCTGCCTTGTTTATAAGTGAAGATATTTCCTTTTCCACAATAGGCCTCAATGCGCTCCCAACAAGCACTTGCAGATTCTACAAAAAGAGTGTTTCAAAACTGCTCTTTCAAAAGAAGTGTTCAACTCTGTGAGTTGGATTCATACTACACAAAGCAGTTTCACAGAACGCTTCTGTTTAGTTTTTATGGGAAGATATTCCCGTTTCCAACGAAGGCCTGAAAGGGCTCCAAATATCCACTTGCAGATGCTGCAAAAAGACTCTTTCCAAACTGCTCCATGAAAAGCAAGGTTCAACTCTGTGAGTTGAATGCACACATCATAAAGAAGTTTCAAAGAATGCTTCTCTCTAGGTTTTATGTGAAGATATTTCCTTTTCCACCATAGGCCTCAAAGTGCTCCAAATGAACACTTGCAGACTCTACAAAAAGGGTGTTTCAAAACTGCTCTTTCAAAAGAAGTGTTCAACTCTGTGAGTTGGATTCATACTACACAAAGCAGTTTCACAGAACGCTTCTGTTTAGTTTTTATGGGAAGATAATCCCGTTTCCAACGAAGGCCTGAAAGGGCTCCAAATATCCACTTGCAGATGCTGCAAAAAGACTCTTTCCAAACTGCTCCATGAAAAGGAAGGTTCAACTCCGTGAGTTGAATGCACACATCATAAATAAGTTTCAAAGAATGCTTCTGTCTAGGTTTTATGTGAAGATATTTCCTTTTCCACCATAGGCCTCAAAGTGCTCCAAATGAACACTTGCAGATTCTACAAAAAGGGTGTTTCAAAACTGCTCTTTCAAAAGAAGTGTTCAACTCTGTGAGTTGGATTCATACTACACAAAGCAGTTTCACAGAACGCTTCTGTTTAGTTTTTATGGGAAGATATTCCCGTTTCCAACGAAGGCCTGAAAGGGCTCTAAATATCCACTTGCAGATGCTGCAAAAAGACTCTTTCCAAACTGCTCCATGAAAAGGAAGGTTCAACACTGTGAGTTGAATGCACACATCATAAAGAAGTTTCAAGGAATGCTTCTGTCTAGGTTTTATGTGAAGATATTTCCTTTTCCACCATAGGCCTCAAAGTGCTCCAAATGAACACTTGCAGATTCTACAAAAAGAGTGTTTCAAAACTGCTCTTTCAAAAGAAGTGTTCAACTCTGTGAGTTGGATTCATACTACACAAAGCAGTTTCACAGAACGCTTCTGTTTAGTTTTTATGGGAAGATATTCCCGTTTCCAACGAAGGCCTGAAAGGGCTCCAAATATCCACTTGCAGATGCTGCAAAAACAGAGTTTCAAAACTGCACTATCAAAAGGAAGGCTTATCTCTCTGAGTTGAATGCACACATCATAAAGAGGTTTCTGACAATGCTTCTGCCTGGTTGATATGTGAAGATATTTCAATTTCCACCATAGGCCTCAAATCGCTCCAAATGAACACTTGCAAATTCTACAAAAAGAGTGTTTCATAACTGCTCTAGCAAAGGAAAGTTTCAAATATGTGAGTAAAACACACACATCACAAAGCAGTTTGTGAGAATGCTTCTGTCCAGTTTTTATGGGAAGATATTCCCGTTTCTAACAAAGGCCTGAAAGAGCTCCAAATATCCACTTGCAGATGCTGCAAAAAGACTCTTTCCAAACCGCTCCATGAAAAGGAAGGTTCAACTCTGTGAGTTGAATGCACACATCATAAAGAAGTTTCAAAGAATGCTTCTATCTCGGTTTTATGTGAAGATATTTCCTTTTCCACCATAGGCCTCAAAGCGCTCCAAACGAACACTTGCAGATTCTACAGAAAGAGTGTTTCAAAACTACACTTTCAAAAGAAGTGTTCAACTCTGTGAGTTGGATTCATACTACACAAAGCAGTTTCACAGAACGCTTCTGTTTAGTTTTTATGGGAAGATATTCCCGTTTCCAACGAAGGCCTGAAAGGGCTCCAAATATCCACTTGCAGATGCTGCAAAAAGACTCTTTCCAAACTGCTCCATGAAAAGGAAGGTTCAACTCTGTGAGTTGAAGGCACACATCATAAAGAAGTTTCAAAGAATGCTTCTGTCTAGGTTTTATATGAAGATATTTCCTTTTCCACCATAGGCCTCAAAGTGCTCCAAATGAACACTTGCAGATTCTACAAAAAGAGTGTTTCAAAACTCCTCTTTCAAAAGATGTGTTCAACTCTGTGAGTTGGATTCATACTACACAAAGCAGTTTCACAGAACTCTTCTGTTTAGTTTTTCTGGGAAGATATTTCCGTTTCCAACGAAGGCCTGAAAGGGCTCCAAATATCCACTTGCAGATGCTGCAAAAAGACTCTTTCCAAACTGTTCCATGAAAAGGAAGGTTCAACTCTGTGAGTTGAATGCACACATCATAAAGAAGTTTCAAAGAATGCTTCTGTCTCGGTTTTATGTGAAGATATTTCCTTTTCCACCATAGGCCTCAAAGTGCTCCAAATGAACACTTGCAGATTCTACAAAAAGAGTGTTTCAAAACTGCTCTTTCAAAAGAAGTGTTCAACTCTGTGAGTTGGATTCATACTACACAAAGCAGTTTCACAGAACGCTTCTGTTTAGTTTTTATGGGAAGAAATTCCGGTTTCCAACGAAGGCCTGAAAGGGCTCCAAATATCCACTTGCAGATGCTGCAAAAAGACTCTTTCCAAACTGCTCCATGAAAAGGAAGGTTCAACTCTGTGAGTTGAATGCACACATCATAAAGAAGTTTCAAAGAATGCTTCTGTCTAGGTTTTATGTGAAGATATTTCCTTTTCCACCATAAGCCTCAAAGTGCTCCAAATGAACACTTGCAGATTCTACAAAAAGAGTGTTTCAAAACTGCTCTTTCAAAAGAAGTGTTCAACTCTGTGAGTTGGATTCATACTACACAAAGCAGTTTCACAGAACGCTTCTGTTTAGTTTTTATGGGAAGATATTCCGGTTTCCAACGAAGGCCTGAAAGGGCTCCAAATATCCACTTGCAGACGCTGCAAAAACAGAGTTTCAAAACTGCTCTATCAAAAGGAAGGCTTCTCTCTCCGAGTTGAATGCACACATCATAAAGGGGTTTCTGAGAATGCTTCTGCCTTGTTTATAAGTGAAGATATTTCCTTTTCCACAATAGGCCTCAAAGTGCTCCAAATGAACACTTGCAGATTCTACAAAAAGAGTGTTTCAAAACTGCTCTTTCAAAAGAAGTGTTCAACTCTGTGAGTTGGATTCATACAACACAAAGCAGTTTCACAGAACGCTTCTGTTTAGTTTTTATGGGAAGATATTCCCGTTTCCAACGAAGGCCTGAAAGGCTCCAAATATCCACTTGCAGATGCTGCAAAAAGACTCTTTCCAAACTGCTCCGTGAAAAGGAAGGTTCAACTCTGTGAGGTGAAGGCACACATCATAAAGAAGTTTCAAAGAATGCTTCTGTCTAGGTTTTATGTGAAGATATTTCCTTTTCCACCGTAGGCCTCAAAGCGCTCCAAATGAACACTTGCAGATTCTACAAAAAGAGTGTTTCAAAACTGCTCTTTCTAAAGAAGTGTTCAACTCTGTGAGTTGGATTCATACTACACAAAGCAGTTTCACAGAACGCTTCTGTTTAGTTTTTATGGGAAGATATTCCCGTTTCCAACGAAGGCCTGAAAGGGCTCCAAATATCCACTTGCAGATTCTGCAAAAACAGAGTTTCAAAACTGCACTATCAAAAGGAAGGCTTATCTCTCTGAGTTGAATGCACACATCATAAAGAGGTTTCTGAGAATGCTTCTGCCTGGTTGATATGTGAAGATATTTCAATTTCCACCATAGGCCTCAAATCGCTCCAAATGAACACTTGCAAATTCTACAAAAAGAGTGTTTCATAACTGCTCTAGCAAAGGAAAGGTTCAAATATGTGAGTTAAACACACACATCACAAAGCAGTTTGTGAGAATGCTTCTGTCCAGTTTTTATGGGAAGATATTCCCGTTTCTAACAAAGGCCTGAAAGAGCTCCAAATATCCACTTGCAGATGCTGCAAAAAGACTCTCCAAACCGCTCCATGAAAAGGAAGGTTCAACTCTGTGAGTTGAATGCACACATCATAAAGAAGTTTCAAAGAATGCTTCTGTCTAGGTTTTATGTGAAGATATTTCCTTTTCCACCATAGGCCTCAAAGCGCTCCAAATGAACACTTGCAGATTCTACAAAAAGAGTGTTTCAAAACTACACTTTCAAAAGAAGTGTTCAACTCTGTGAGTTGGATTCATACTACACAAAGCAGTTTCACAGAACGCTTCTGTTTAGTTTTTATGGGAAGATATTCCCGTTTCCAACGAAGGCCTGAAAGGGCTCCAAATATCCACTTGCAGATGCTGCAATAACAGAGTTTCAAAACTGCTCTATCAAAAGGAAGGCTTCTCTCTCCGAGTTGAATGCACACATCATAAAGTGGTTTACGAGAATGATTCTGCCTTGTTTATAAGTGAAGATATTTCCTTTTCCACAATAGGCCTCAATGCGCTCCCAACAAGCACTTGCAGATTCTACAAAAAGAGTGTTTCAAAACTGCTCTTTCAAAAGAAGTGTTCAACTCTGTGAGTTGGATTCATACTACACAAAGCAGTTTCACAGAACGCTTCTGTTTAGTTTTTATGGGAAGATATTCCCGTTTCCAACGAAGGCCTGAAAGGCTCCAAATATCCACTTGCAGATGCTGCAAAAAGACTCTTTCCAAACTGCTCCGTGAAAAGGAAGGTTCAACTCTGTGAGGTGAAGGCACGCATCATAAAGAAGTTTCAAAGAATGCTTCTGTCTAGGTTTTATGTGAAGATATTTCCTTTTCCACCGTAGGCCTCAAAGCGCTCCAAATGAACACTTGCAGATTCTACAAAAAGAGTGTTTCAAAACTGCTCTTTCTAAAGAAGTGTTCAACTCTGTGAGTTGGATTCATACTACACAAAGCAGTTTCACAGAACGCTTCTGTTTAGTTTTTATGGGAAGATATTCCCGTTTCCAACGAAGGCCTGAAAGGGCTCCAAATATCCACTTGCAGATTCTGCAAAAACAGAGTTTCAAAACTGCACTATCAAAAGGAAAGCTTATCTCTCTGAGTTGAATGCACACATCATAAAGAGGTTTCTGAGAATGCTTCTGCCTGGTTGATATGTGAAGATATTTCAATTTCCACCATAGGCCTCAAATCGCTCCAAATGAACACTTGCAAATTCTACAAAAAGAGTGTTTCATAACTGCTCTAGCAAAGGAAAGGTTCAAATATGTGAGTTAAACACACACATCACAAAGCAGTTTGTGAGAATGCTTCTGTCCAGTTTTTATGGGAAGATATTCCCGTTTCTAACAAAGGCCTGAAAGAGCTCCAAATATCCACTTGCAGATGCTGCAAAAAGACTCTTTCCAAACCGCTCCATGAAAAGGAAGGTTCAACTCTGTGAGTTGAATGCACACATCATAAAGAAGTTTCAAAGAATGCTTCTGTCTAGGTTTTATGTGAAGATATTTCCTTTTCCACCATAGGCCTCAAAGCGCTCCAAATGAACACTTGCAGATTCTACAAAAAGAGTGTTTAAAAACTACACTTTCAAAAGAAGTGTTCAACTCTGTGAGTTGGATTCATACTACACAAAGCAGTTTCACAGAACGCTTCTGTTTAGTTTTTATGGGAAGATATTCCCGTTTCCAACGAAGGCCTGAAAGGGCTCCAAATATCCACTTGCAGATGCTGCAATAACAGAGTTGCAAAACTGCTCTATCAAAAGGAAGGCTTCTCTCTCCGAGTTGAATGCACACATCATAAAGCGGTTTACGAGAATGATTCTGCCTTGTTTATAAGTGAAGATATTTCCTTTTCCACAATAGGCCTCAAAGCGCTCCCAACAAGCACTTGCAGATTCTACAAAAAGAGTGTTTCAAAACTGCTCTTTCAAAAGAAGTGTTCAACTCTGTGAGTTGGATTCATACTACACAAAGCAGTTTCACAGAACGCTTCTGTTTAGTTTTTATGGGAAGATATTCCCGTTTCCAACGAAGGCCTGAAAGGGCTCCAAATATCCACTTGCAGATGCTGCAAAAAGACTCTTTCCAAACTGCTCCATGAAAAGCAAGGTTCAACTCTGTGAGTTGAATGCACACATCATAAAGAAGTTTCAAAGAATGCTTCTGTCTAGGTTTTATGTGAAGATATTTCCTTTTCCACCATAGGCCTCAAAGTGCTCCAAATGAACACTTGCAGACTCTACAAAAAGGGTGTTTCAAAACTGCTCTTTCAAAAGAAGTGTTCAATTCTGTGAGTTGGATTCATACTACACAAAGCAGTTTCACAGAACGCTTCTGTTTAGTTTTTATGGGAAGATATTCCCGTTTCCAACGAAGGCCTGAAAGGGCTCCAAATATCCACTTGCAGATGCTGCAAAAAGACTCTTTCCAAACTGCTCCATGAAAAGGAAGGTTCAACTCCGTGAGTTGAATGCACACATCATAAATAAGTTTCAAAGAATGCTTCTGTCTAGGTTTTATGTGAAGATATTTCCTTTTCCACCATAGGCCTCAAAGTGCTCCAAATGAACACTTGCAGATTCTACAAAAAGGGTGTTTCAAAACTGCCCTTTCAAAAGAAGTGTTCAACTCTGTGAGTTGGATTCATACTACACAAAGCAGTTTCACAGAACGCTTCTGTTTAGTTTTTATGGGAAGATATTCCCGTTTCCAACGAAGGCCTGAAAGGGCTCTAAATATCCACTTGCAGATGCTGCAAAAAGACTCTTTCCAAACTGCTCCATGAAAAGGAAGGTTCAACACTGTGAGTTGAATGCACACATCATAAAGAAGTTTCAAGGAATGCTTCTGTCTAGGTTTTATGTGAAGATATTTCCTTTTCCACCATAGGCCTCAAAGTGCTCCAAATGAACACTTGCAGATTCTACAAAAAGAGTGTTTCAAAACTGCTCTTTCAAAAGAAGTGTTCAACTCTGTGAGTTGGATTCATACTACACAAAGCAGTTTCACAGAACGCTTCTGTTTAGTTTTTATGGGAAGATATTCCCGTTTCCAACGAAGGCCTGAAAGGGCTCCAAATATCCACTTGCAGATGCTGCAAAAACAGAGTTTCAAAACTGCTCTATCAAAAGGAAGGCTTCTCTCTCCGAGTTGAATGCACACATCATAAAGAGGTTTCTGAGAATGCTTCTGCCTGGTTGATATGTGAAGGTATTTCAATTTCCACCATAGGCCTCAAATCGCTCCAAATGAACACTTGCAAATTCTACAAAAAGAGTGTTTCATAACTGCTCTAGCAATCGAAAGGTTCAACTATGTGAGTTAAACACACACATCACAAAGCAGTTTGTGAGAATGCTTCTGTCCAGTTTTTATGGGAAGATATTCCCGTTTCTAACAAAGGCCTGAAAGAGCTCCAAATATCCACTTGCAGATGCTGCAAAAAGACTCTTTCCAAACCGCTCCATGAAAAGGAAGGTTCAACTCTGTGAGTTGAATGCACACATCATAAAGAAGTTTCAAAGAATGCTTCTATCTCGGTTTTATGTGAAGATATTTCCTTTTCCACCATAGGCCTCAAAGCGCTCCAAATGAACACTTGCAGATTCTACAAAAAGACTGTTTCAAAACTGCTCTTTCTAAAGAAGTGTTCAACTCTGTGAGTTGGATTCATACTACACAAAGCAGTTTCACAGAACGCTTCTGTTTAGTTTTTATGGGAAGATATTCCCGTTTCCAACGAAGGCCCGAAAGGGCTCCAAATATCCACTTGCAGATGCTGCAAAAAGACTCTTTCCAAACTGCTCCATGAAAAGGAAGGTTCAACTCCGTGAGTTGAATGCACACATCATAAATAAGTTTCAAAGAATGCTTCTGTCTAGGTTTTATGTGAAGATATTTCCTTTTCCACCATAGGCCTCAAAGTGCTCCAAATGAACACTTGCAGATTCTACAAAAAGAGTGTTTCAAAACTGCTCTTTCAAAAGACGTGTTCAACTCTGTGAGTTGGATTCATACTACACAAAGCAGTTTCACAGAACGCTTCTGTTTAGTTTTTATGGGAAGATATTCCGGTTTCCAACGAAGGCCTGAAAGGGCTCCAAATATCCACTTGCAGACGCTGCAAAAACAGAGTTTCAAAACTGCTCTATCAAAAGGAAGGCTTCTCTCTCCGAGTTCAATGCACACATCATAAAGGGGTTTCTGAGAATGCTTCTGCCTTGTTTATAAGTGAAGATATTTCCTTTTCCACAATAGGCCTCAATGTGCTCCAAATGAACACTTGCAGATTCTACAAAAAGAGTGTTTCAAAACTGCTCTTTCAAAAGAAGTGTTCAACTCTGTGAGTTGGATTCATACTACACAAAGCAGTTTCACAGAACGCTTCTGTTTAGTTTTTATGGGAAGATATTCCCGTTTCCAACGAAGGCCTGAAAGGCTCCAAATATCCACTTGCAGATGCTGCAAAAAGACTCTTTCCAAACTGCTCCGTGAAAAGGAAGGTTCAACTCTGTGAGGTGAAGGCACACATCATAAAGAAGTTTCAAAGAATGCTTCTGTCTAGGTTTTATGTGAAGATATTTCCTTTTCCACCGTAGGCCTCAAAGCGCTCCAAATGAACACTTGCAGATTCTACAAAAAGAGTGTTTCAAAACTGCTCTTTCTAAAGAAGTGTTCAACTCTGTGAGTTGGATTCATGCTACACAAAGCAGTTTCACAGAACGCTTCTGTTTAGTTTTTATGGGAAGATATTCCCGTTTCCAACGAAGGCCTGAAAGGGCTCCAAATATCCACTTGCAGATTCTGCAAAAACAGAGTTTCAAAACAGCACTATCAAAAGGAAGGCTTATCTCTCTGAGTTGAATGCACACATCATAAAGAGGTTTCTGAGAATGCTTCTGCCTGGTTGATATGTGAAGATATTTCAATTTCCACCATAGGCCTCAAATCGCTCCAAATGAACACTTGCAAATTCTACAAAAAGAGTGTTTCATAACTGCTCTAGCAAAGGAAACGTTCAAATATGTGAGTTAAACACACACATCACAAAGCAGTTTGTGAGAATGCTTCTGTCCAGTTTTTATGGGAAGATATTCCCGTTTCTAACAAAGGCCTGAAAGAGCTCCAAATATCCACTTGCAGATGCTGCAAAAAGACTCTTTCCAAACTGCTCCATGAAAAGGAAGGTTCAACTCTGTGAGTTGAATGCACACATCATAAAGAAGTTTCAAAGAATGCTTCTGTCTAGGTTTTATGTGAAGATATTTCCTTTTCCACCATAGGCCTCAAAGCGCTCCAAATGAACACTTGCAGATTCTACAAAAAGAGTGTTTCAAAACTACACTTTCAAAAGAAGTGTTCAACTCTGTGAGTTGGATTCATACTACACAAAGCAGTTTCACAGAACGCTTCTGTTTAGTTTTTATGGGAAGATATTCCCGTTTCCAACGAAGGCCTGAAAGGGCTCCAAATATCCACTTGCAGATGCTGCAAAAAGACTCTTTCCAAACTGCTCCATGAAAAGGAAGGTTCAACACTGTGAGTTGAATGCACACATCATAAAGAAGTTTCAAGGAATGCTTCTGTCTAGGTTTTATGTGAAGATATTTCCTTTTCCACCATAGGCCTCAAAGTGCTCCAAATGAACACTTGCAGATTCTACAAAAAGAGTGTTTCAAAACTGCTCTTTCAAAAGAAGTGTTCAACTCTGTGAGTTGGATTCATACTACACAAAGCAGTTTCACAGAACGCTTCTGTTTAGTTTTTATGGGAAGATATTCCCGTTTCCAACGAAGGCCTGAAAGGGCTCCAAATATCCACTTGCAGATGCTGCAAAAACAGAGTTTCAAAACTGCTCTATCAAAAGGAAGGCTTCTCTCTCCGAGTTGAATGCACACATCATAAAGAGGTTTCTGAGAATGCTTCTGCCTGGTTGATATGTGAAGGTATTTCAATTTCCACCATAGGCCTCAAATCGCTCCAAATGAACACTTGCAAATTCTACAAAAAGAGTGTTTCATAACTGCTCTAGCAAACGAAAGGTTCAACTATGTGAGTTAAACACACACATCACAAAGCAGTTTGTGAGAATGCTTCTGTCCAGTTTTTATGGGAAGATATTCCCGTTTCTAACAAAGGCCTGAAAGAGCTCCAAATATCCACTTGCAGATGCTGCAAAAAGACTCTTTCCAAACCGCTCCATGAAAAGGAAGGTTCAACTCTGTGAGTTGAATGCACACATCATAAAGAAGTTTCAAAGAATGCTTCTATCTCGGTTTTATGTGAAGATATTTCCTTTTCCACCATAGGCCTCAAAGCGCTCCAAATGAACACTTGCAGATTCTACAAAAAGACTGTTTCAAAACTGCTCTTTCTAAAGAAGTGTTCAACTCTGTGAGTTGGATTCATACTACACAAAGCAGTTTCACAGAACGCTTCTGTTTAGTT
This sequence comes from Pongo abelii, assembly GCF_028885655.2. Lineage (NCBI taxonomy): Eukaryota > Metazoa > Chordata > Mammalia > Primates > Hominidae > Pongo > Pongo abelii. The sequence goes on along the minus strand of NC_072005.2, from coordinate 31,352,134 downwards.
TTTATGGGAAGAAATTCCCGTTTCCAACGAAGGCCTGAAAGGGCTCCAAATATCCACTTGCAGATGCTGCAAAAAGACTCTTTCCAAACTGCTCCATGAAAAGGAAGGTTCAACTCCGTGAGTTGAATGCACACATCATAAATAAGTTTCAAAGAATGCTTCTGTCTAGGTTTTATGTGAAGATATTTCCTTTTCCACCATAGGCCTCAAAGTGCTCCAAATGAACACTTGCAGATTCTACAAAAAGAGTGTTTCAAAACTGATCTTTCAAAAGAGGTGTTCAACTCTGTGAGTTGGATTCATACTACACAAAGCAGTTTCACAGAACGCTTCTGTTTAGTTTTTATGGGAAGATATTCCCGTTTCCAACGAAGGCCTGAAAGGGCTCCAAATATCCACTTGCAGATGCTGCAAAAACAGAGTTTCAAAACTGCTCTATCAAAAGGAAGGCTTATCTCTCTGAGTTGAATGCACACATCATAAAGAGGTTTCTGAGAATGCTTCTGCCTGGTTGATATGTGAAGATATTTCAATTTCCACCATAGGCCTCAAATCGCTCCAAATGAACACTTGCAAATTCTACAAAAAGAGTGTTTCATAACTGCTCTAGCAAAGGAAAGGTTCAACTATTTGAGTTAAACACACACATCACAAAGCAGTTTGTGAGAATGCTTCTGTCCAGTTTTTATGGGAAGATATTCCCGTTTCTAACAAAGGCCTGAAAGAGCTCCAAATATCCACTTGCAGATGCTGCAAAAAGACTCTTTCCAAACCGCTCCATGAAAAGGAAGGTTCAACTCTGTGAGTTGAATGCACACATCATAAAGAAGTTTCAAAGAATGCTTCTGTCTAGGTTTTATGTGAAGATATTTCCTTTTCCACCATAGGCCTCAAAGTGCTCCAAATGAACACTTGCAGATTCTACAAAAAGAGTGTTTCAAAACTGCTCTTTCAAAAGAAGTGTTCAACTCTGTGAGTTGGATTCATACTACACAAAGCAGTTTCACTGAACTCTTCTGTTTAGTTTTATGGGAAGATATTCCCGTTTCCAACGAAGGCCTGAAAGGGCTCCAAATATCCACTTGCAGATGCCGCAAAAAGACTCTTTCCAAACTGCTCCATGAAAAGGAAGGTTCAACTCTGTGAGTTGAATGCACACATCATAAAGAAGTTTCAAAGAATGCTTCTGTCTAGGTTTTATGTGAAGATATTTCCTTTTCCACCATAGGCCTGAAAGTGCTCCAAATGAACACTTGCAGATTCTACAAAAAGAGTGTTTCAAAACTGCTCTTTCAAAAGAAGTGTTCAACTCTGTGAGTTGGATTCATACTACACAAAGCAGTTTCACAGAACGCTTCTGTTTAGTTTTTATGGGAGGATATTCCCGTTTCCAACGAAGGCCTGAAAGGGCTCCAAATATCCACTTGCAGATTCTGTAAAAACAGAGTTTCAAAACTGCTCTATCAAAAGGAAGGCTTCTCTCTCCGAGTTGAATGCACACATCATAAAGAGGTTTCCAAGAATGCTTCTGCCTGGTTTAAGTGAAGATATTTCCTTTTCCAACATAGGCCTCAAAGCGATCGAAACGAACACTTGCAGATTCTACAAAAAGAGTGTTTCAAAACTGCTCTTTCAAAAGAAGTGTTCAACTCTGTGAGTTGGATTCATACTACACAAAGCAGTTTCACAGAACGCTTCTGTTTAGTTTTTATGGGAGGATATTCCCGTTTCCAACGAAGGCCTGAAAGGGCTCCAAATATCCACATGCAGAGGCTGCAAAAAGATTCTTTCCAAACTGCTCCATGAAAAGGAAGGTTCAACTCTGTGAGTTGAAGGCACACATCATAAAGAAGTTTCAAAGAATGCTTCTGTCTAGGTTTTATGTGAAGATATTTCCTTTTCCACCATAGGACTCAAAGTGCTCAAAACGAACACTTGCAGATTCTACAAAAAGAGTGTTTCAAAACTCCTCTTTCAAAAGAAGTGTTCAACTCTGTGAGTTGGATTCATACTACACAAAGCAGTTTCACAGAACGCTTCTGTTTAGTTTTTATGGGAAGATATTCCCGTTTCCAACGAAGGCCTGAAAGGGCTCCAAATATCCACTTGCAGATTCTGCAAAAACAGAGTTTCAAAACTGCTGTATCAAAAGGAAGGCTTATCTCTCTGAGTTGAATGCACACATCATAAAGAGGTTTCTGAGAATGCTTCTGCCTGGTTGATATGTGAAGATATTTCAATTTCCACCATAGGCCCCAAATCGCTCCAAATGAACAGTTGCAAATTCTACAAAAAGAGTGTTTCATAACTGCTCTAGCAAAGGAAAGTTTCAACTATGTGTGTTAAACACACACATCACAAAGCAGTTTGTGAGAATGCTTCTGTCCATTTTCTATGGGAAGATATTCCCGTTTCTAACAAAGGCCTGAAAGAGCTCCAAATATCCACTTGCAGATGCTGCAAAAAGACTCTTTCCAAACCGCTCCATGAAAAGGAAGGTTCAACTCTGTGAGTTGAATGCACACATCATAAAGAAGTTTCAAAGAATGCTTCTGTCTAGGTTTTATGTGAAGATATTTCCTTTTCCACCATAGGCCTCAAAGCGCTCCAAATGAACACTTGCAGATTCTACAAAAAGAGTGTTTCAAAACTACTCTTTCAAAAGAAGTGTTCAACTCTGTGAGTTGGATTCATACTACACAAAGCAGTTTCACACAACGCTTCTGTTTAGTTTTTATGGGAAGATATTCCCGTTTCCAACGAAGGCCTGAAAGGGCTCCAAATATCCACTTGCAGATGCTGCAAAAAGACTCTTTCCAAACTGCTCCATGAAAAGGAAGGTTCAACCCTGTGAGTTGAAGGCACACATCATAAAGAAGTTTCAAAGAATGCTTCTGTCTAGCTTTTATGTGAAGATATTTCCTTTTCCACCATAGGCCTCAAAGTGCTCCAAATGAACACTTGCAGATTCTACAAAAAGAGTGTTTCAAAACTCCTCTTTCAAAAGAAGTGTTCAACTCTGTGAGTTGGATTCATACTACACAAAGCAGTTTCACAGAACGCTTCTGTTTAGTTTTTATGGGAAGATATTCCCGTTTCCAACGAAGGCCTGAAAGGGCTCCAAATATCCACTTGCAGATGCTGCAAAAACAGAGGTTCAAAACTGCTCTATCAAAAGGAAGGCTTCTCTCTCTGAGTTGAATGCACACATCATAAAGAGGTTTCTGAGAATGCTTCTGCCTGGTTTATAAGTGAAGATATTTCCTTTTCCACAATAGGCCTCAAAGTGCTCCAAATGAACACTGGCAGATTCTATAAAAAGAGTGTTTCAAAACTGCTCTTTCAAAAGAAGTGTTCAACTCTGTGAGTTGGATTCATACTACACAAAGCAGTTTCACAGAACGCTTCTGTTTAGTTTTTATGGGAAGATATTCCCGTTTCCAACGAAGGCCTGAAAGGCTCCAAATATCCACTTGCAGATGCTGCAAAAAGACTCTTTCCAAACTGCTCCGTGAAAAGGAAGGTTCAACTCTGTGAGGTGAAGGCACACATCATAAAGAAGTTTCAAAGAATGCTTCTGTCTAGGTTTTATGTGAAGATATTTCCTTTTCCACCGTAGGCCTCAAAGCGCTCCAAATGAACACTTGCAGATTCTACAAAAAGAGTGTTTCAAAACTGCTCTTTCTAAAGAAGTGTTCAACTCTGTGAGTTGGATTCATACTACACAAAGCAGTTTCACAGAACGCTTGTTTAGTTTTTATGGGAATATATTCCCGTTTCCAACGAAGGCCTGAAAAGGCTCCAAATATCCACTTGCAGATTCTGCAAAAACAGAGTTTCAAAACTGCACTCTCAAAAGGAAGGCTTATCTCTCTGAGTTGAATGCACACATCATAAAGAGGTTTCTGAGAATGCTTCTGCCTGGTTGATATGTGAAGATATTTCAATTTCCACCATAGGCCTCAAATCGCTCCAAATGAACACTTGCAAATTCTACAAAAAGAGTGTTTCATAACTGCTCTAGCAAAGGAAAGTTTCAAATATGTGAGTAAAACACACACATCACAAAGCAGTTTGTGAGAATGCTTCTGTCCAGTTTTTATGGGAAGATATTCCCGTTTCTAACAAAGGCCTGAAAGAGCTCCAAATATCCACTTGCAGATGCTGCAAAAAGACTCTTTCCAAACCGCTCCACGAAAAGGAAGGTTCAACTCTGTGAGTTGAATGCACACATCATAAAGAAGTTTCAAAGAATGCTTCTGTCTAGGTTTTATGTGAAGATATTTCCTTTTCCACCATAGGCCTCAAAGCGCTCCAAACGAACACTTGCAGATTCTACAGAAAGAGTGTTTCAAAACTACACTTTCAAAAGAAGTGTTCAACTCTGTGAGTTGGATTCATACTACACAAAGCAGTTTCACAGAACGCTTCTGTTTAGTTTTTATGGGAAGATATTCCCGTTTCCAACGAAGGCCTGAAAGGGCTCCAAATATCCACTTGCAGATGCTGCAAAAAGACTCTTTCGAAACTGCTCCATGAAAAGGAAGGTTCAACTCTGTGAGTTGAAGGCACACATCATAAAGAAGTTTCAAAGAATGCTTCTGTCTAGGTTTTATATGAAGATATTTCCTTTTCCACCATAGGCCTCAAAGTGCTCCAAATGAACACTTGCAGATTCTACAAAAAGAGTGTTTCAAAACTCCTCTTTCAAAAGATGTGTTCAACTCTGTGAGTTGGATTCATACTACACAAAGCAGTTTCACAGAACTCTTCTGTTTAGTTTTTCTGGGAAGATATTTCCGTTTCCAACGAAGGCCTGAAAGGGCTCCAAATATCCACTTGCAGATGCTGCAAAAAGACTCTTTCCAAACTGTTCCATGAAAAGGAAGGTTCAACTCTGTGAGTTGAATGCACACATCATAAAGAAGTTTCAAAGAATGCTTCTGTCTCGGTTTTATGTGAAGATATTTCCTTTTCCACCATAGGCCTCAAAGTGCTCCAAATGAACACTTGCAGATTCTACAAAAAGAGTGTTTCAAAACTGCTCTTTCAAAAGAAGTGTTCAACTCTGTGAGTTGGATTCATACTACACAAAGCAGTTTCACAGAACGCTTCTGTTTAGTTTTTATGGGAAGAAATTCCGGTTTCCAACGAAGGCCTGAAAGGGCTCCAAATATCCACTTGCAGATGCTGCAAAAAGACTCTTTCCAAACTGCTCCATGAAAAGGAAGGTTCAACTCTGTGAGTTGAATGCACACATCATAAAGAAGTTTCAAAGAATGCTTCTGTCTAGGTTTTATGTGAAGATATTTCCTTTTCCACCATAAGCCTCAAAGTGCTCCAAATGAACACTTGCAGATTCTACAAAAAGAGTGTTTCAAAACTGCTCTTTCAAAAGAAGTGTTCAACTCTGTGAGTTGGATTCATACTACACAAAGCAGTTTCACAGAACGCTTCTGTTTAGTTTTTATGGGAAGATATTCCGGTTTCCAACGAAGGCCTGAAAGGGCTCCAAATATCCACTTGCAGACGCTGCAAAAACAGAGTTTCAAAACTGCTCTATCAAAAGGAAGGCTTCTCTCTCCGAGTTGAATGCACACATCATAAAGGGGTTTCTGAGAATGATTCTGCCTTGTTTATAAGTGAAGATATTTCCTTTTCCACAATAGGCCTCAATGTGCTCCAAATGAACACTTGCAGATTCTACAAAAAGAGTGTTTCAAAACTGCTCTTTCAAAAGAAGTGTTCAACTCTGTGAGTTGGAGTCATACAACACAAAGCAGTTTCACAGAACGCTTCTGTTTAGTTTTTATGGGAAGATATTCCCGTTTCCAACGAAGGCCTGAAAGGCTCCAAATATCCACTTGCAGATGCTGCAAAAAGACTCTTTCCAAACTGCTCCATGAAAAGGAAGGTTCAACTCTGTGAGGTGAAGGCACACATCATAAAGAAGTTTCAAAGAATGCTTCTGTCTAGGTTTTATGTGAAGATATTTCCTTTTCCACCGTAGGCCTCAAAGCGCTCCAAATGAACACTTGCAGATTCTACAAAAAGAGTGTTTCAAAACTGCTCTTTCTAAAGAAGTGTTCAACTCTGTGAGTTGGATTCATACTACACAAAGCAGTTTCACAGAACGCTTCTGTTTAGTTTTTATGGGAAGATATTCCCGTTTCCAACGAAGGCCTGAAAGGGCTCCAAATATCCACTTGCAGATTCTGCAAAAACAGAGTTTCAAAACTGCACTATCAAAAGGAAGGCTTATCTCTCTGAGTTGAATGCACACATCATAAAGAGGTTTCTGAGAATGCTTCTGCCTGGTTGATATGTGAAGATATTTCAATTTCCACCATAGGCCTCAAATCGCTCCAAATGAACACTTGCAAATTCTACAAAAAGAGTGTTTCATAACTGCTCTAGCAAAGGAAAGGTTCAAATATGTGAGTTAAACACACACATCACAAAGCAGTTTGTGAGAATGCTTCTGTCCAGTTTTTATGGGAAGATATTCCCGTTTCTAACAAAGGCCTGAAAGAGCTCCAAATATCCACTTGCAGATGCTGCAAAAAGACTCTTTCCAAACCGCTCCATGAAAAGGAAGGTTCAACTCTGTGAGTTGAATGCACACATCATAAAGAAGTTTCAAAGAATGCTTCTGTCTAGGTTTTATGTGAAGATATTTCCTTTTCCACCATAGGCCTCAAAGCGCTCCAAATGAACACTTGCAGATTCTACAAAAAGAGTGTTTCAAAACTACACTTTCAAAAGAAGTGTTCACCTCTGTGAGTTGGATTCATACTACACAAAGCAGTTTCACAGAACGCTTCTGTTTAGTTTTTATGGGAAGATATTCCCGTTTCCAACGAAGGCCTGAAAGGGCTCCAAATATCCACTTGCAGATGCTGCAATAACAGAGTTTCAAAACTGCTCTATCAAAAGGAAGGCTTCTCTCTCCGAGTTGAATGCACACATCATAAAGCGGTTTACGAGAATGATTCTGCCTTGTTTATAAGTGAAGATATTTCCTTTTCCACAATAGGCCTCAATGCGCTCCCAACAAGCACTTGCAGATTCTACAAAAAGAGTGTTTCAAAACTGCTCTTTCAAAAGAAGTGTTCAACTCTGTGAGTTGGATTCATACTACACAAAGCAGTTTCACACAACGCTTCTGTTTAGTTTTTATGGGAAGATATTCCCGTTTCCAACGAAGGCCTGAAAGGCTCCAAATATCCACTTGCAGATGCTGCAAAAAGACTCTTTCCAAACTGCTCCGTGAAAAGGAAGGTTCAACTCTGTGAGGTGAAGGCACACATCATAAAGAAGTTTCAAAGAATGCTTCTGTCTAGGTTTTATGTGAAGATATTTCCTTTTCCACCGTAGGCCTCAAAGCGCTCCAAATGAACACTTGCAGATTCTACAAAAAGAGTGTTTCAAAACTGCTCTTTCTAAAGAAGTGTTCAACTCTGTGAGTTGGATTCATACTACACAAAGCAGTTTCACAGAACGCTTCTGTTTAGTTTTTATGGGAAGATATTCCCGTTTCCAACGAAGGCCTGAAAGGGCTCCAAATATCCACTTGCAGATTCTGCAAAAACAGAGTTTCAAAACTGCACTATCAAAAGGAAGGCTTATCTCTCTGAGTTGAATGCACACATCATAAAGAGGTTTCTGAGAATGCTTCTGCCTGGTTGATATGTGAAGATATTTCAATTTCCACCATAGGCCTCAAATCGCTCCAAATGAACACTTGCAAATTCTACAAAAAGAGTGTTTCATAACTGCTCTAGCAAAGGAAAGGTTCAACTATGTGAGTTAAACACACACATCACAAAGCAGTTTGTGAGAATGCTTCTGTCCAGTTTTTATGGGAAGATATTCCCGTTTCTAACAAAGGCCTGAAAGAGCTCCAAATATCCACTTGCAGATGCTGCAAAAAGACTCTTTCCAAACCGCTCCATGAAAAGGAAGGTTCAACTCTGTGAGTTGAATGCACACATCATAAAGAAGTTTCAAAGAATGCTTCTGTCTAGGTTTTATGTGAAGATATTTCCTTTTCCACCATAGGCCTCAAAGCGCTCCAAATGAACACTTGCAGATTCTACAAAAAGAGTGTTTCAAAACTACACTTTCAAAAGAAGTGTTCAACTCTGTGAGTTGGATTCATACTACACAAAGCAGTTTCACAGAACGCTTCTGTTTAGTTTTTATGGGAAGATATTCCCGTTTCCAACGAAGGCCTGAAAGGGCTCCAAATATCCACTTGCAGATGCTGCAATAACAGAGTTTCAAAACTGCTCTATCAAAAGGAAGGCTTCTCTCTCCGAGTTGAATGCACACATCATAAAGCGGTTTACGAGAATGATTCTGCCTTGTTTATAAGTGAAGATATTTCCTTTTCCACAATAGGCCTCAATGCGCTCCCAACAAGCACTTGCAGATTCTACAAAAAGAGTGTTTCAAAACTGCTCTTTCAAAAGAAGTGTTCAACTCTGTGAGTTGGATTCATACTACACAAAGCAGTTTCACAGAACGCTTCTGTTTAGTTTTTATGGGAAGATATTCCCGTTTCCAACGAAGGCCTGAAAGGGCTCCAAATATCCACTTGCAGATGCTGCAAAAAGACTCTTTCCAAACTGCTCCATGAAAAGCAAGGTTCAACTCTGTGAGTTGAATGCACACATCATAAAGAAGTTTCAAAGAATGCTTCTGTCTAGGTTTTATGTGAAGATATTTCCTTTTCCACCATAGGCCTCAAAGTGCTCCAAATGAACACTTGCAGACTCTACAAAAAGGGTGTTTCAAAACTGCTCTTTCAAAAGAAGTGTTCAACTCTGTGAGTTGGATTCATACTACACAAAGCAGTTTCACAGAACGCTTCTGTTTAGTTTTTATGGGAAGATATTCCCGTTTCCAACGAAGGCCTGAAAGGGCTCCAAATATCCACTTGCAGATGCTGCAAAAAGACTCTTTCCAAACTGCTCCATGAAAAGGAAGGTTCAACTCCGTGAGTTGAATGCACACATCATAAATAAGTTTCAAAGAATGCTTCTGTCTAGGTTTTATGTGAAGATATTTCCTTTTCCACCATAGGCCTCAAAGTGCTCCAAATGAACACTTGCAGATTCTACAAAAAGGGTGTTTCAAAACTGCTCTTTCAAAAGAAGTGTTCAACTCTGTGAGTTGGATTCGTACTACACAAAGCAGTTTCACAGAACGCTTCTGTTTAGTTTTTATGGGAAGATATTCCCGTTTCCAACGAAGGCCTGAAAGGGCTCTAAATATCCACTTGCAGATGCTGCAAAAAGACTCTTTCCAAACTGCTCCATGAAAAGGAAGGTTCAACACTGTGAGTTGAATGCACACATCATAAATAAGTTTCAAGGAATGCTTCTGTCTAGGTTTTATGTGAAGATATTTCCTTTTCCACCATAGGCCTCAAAGTGCTCCAAATGAACACTTGCAGATTCTACAAAAAGAGTGTTTCAAAACTGCTCTTTCAAAAGAGGTGTTCAACTCTGTGAGTTGGATTCATACTACACAAAGCAGTTTCACAGAACGCTTCTGTTTAGTTTTTATGGGAAGATATTCCGGTTTCCAACGAAGGCCTGAAAGGGCTCCAAATATCCACTTGCAGACGCTGCAAAAACAGAGTTTCAAAACTGCTCTATCAAAAGGAAGGCTTCTCTCTCCGAGTTCAATGCACACATCATAAAGGGGTTTCTGAGAATGCTTCTGCCTTGTTTATAAGTGAAGATATTTCCTTTTCCACAATAGGCCTCAATGTGCTCCAAATGAACACTTGCAGATTCTACAAAAAGAGTGTTTCAAAACTGCTCTTTCAAAAGAAGTGTTCAACTCTGTGAGTTGGATTCATACTACACAAAGCAGTTTCACAGAACGCTTCTGTTTAGTTTTTATGGGAAGATATTCCCGTTTCCAACGAAGGCCTGAAAGCCTCCAAATATCCACTTGCAGATGCTGCAAAAAGACTCTTTCCAAACTGCTCCGTGAAAAGGAAGGTTCAACTCTGTGAGGTGAAGGCACACATCATAAAGAAGTTTCAAAGAATGCTTCTGTCTAGGTTTTATGTGAAGATATTTCCTTTTCCACCGTAGGCCTCAAAGCGCTCCAAATGAACACTTGCAGATTCTACAAAAAGAGTGTTTCAAAACTGCTCTTTCTAAAGAAGTGTTCAACTCTGTGAGTTGGATTCATACTACACAAAGCAGTTTCACAGAACGCTTCTGTTTAGTATTTATGGGAAGATATTCCCGTTTCCAACGAAGGCCTGAAAGGGCTCCAAATATCCACTTGCAGATTCTGCAAAAACAGAGTTTCAAAACTGCACTATCAAAAGGAAGGCTTATCTCTCTGAGTTGAATGCACACATCATAAAGAGGTTTCTGAGAATGCTTCTGCCTGGTTGATATGTGAAGATATTTCAATTTCCACCATAGGCCTCAAATCGCTCCAAATGAACACTTGCAAATTCTACAAAAAGAGTGTTTCATAACTGCTCTAGCAAAGGAAAGGTTCAAATATGTGAGTTAAACACACACATCACAAAGCAGTTTGTGAGAATGCTTCTGTCCAGTTTTTATGGGAAGATATTCCCGTTTCTAACAAAGGCCTGAAAGAGCTCCAAATATCCATTTGCAGATGCTGCAAAAAGACTCTTTCCAAACCGCTCCATGAAAAGGAAGGTTCAACTCTGTGAGTTGAATGCACACATCATAAAGAAGTTTCAAGGAATGCTTCTGTCTAGGTTTTATGTGAAGATATTTCCTTTTCCACCATAGGCCTCAAAGTGCTCCAAATGAACACTTGCAGATTCTACAAAAAGAGTGTTTCAAAACTGCTCTTTCAAAAGAAGTGTTCAACTCTGTGAGTTGGATTCATACTACACAAAGCAGTTTCACAGAACGCTTCTGTTTAGTTTTTATGGGAAGATATTCCCGTTTCCAACGAAGGCCTGAAAGGGCTCCAAATATCCACTTGCAGATGCTGCAAAAACAGAGTTTCAAAACTGCTCTATCAAAAGGAAGGCTTCTCTCTCCGAGTTGAATGCACACATCATAAAGAGGTTTCTGAGAATGCTTCTGCCTGGTTGATATGTGAAGGTATTTCAATTTCCACCATAGGCCTCAAATCGCTCCAAATGAACACTTGCAAATTCTACAAAAAGAGTGTTTCATAACTGCTCTAGCAAACGAAAGGTTCAACTATGTGAGTTAAACACACACATCACAAAGCAGTTTGTGAGAATGCTTCTGTCCAGTTTTTATGGGAAGATATTCCCGTTTCTAACAAAGGCCTGAAAGAGCTCCAAATATCCACTTGCAGATGCTGCAAAAAGACTCTTTCCAAACCGCTCCATGAAAAGGAAGGTTCAACTCTGTGAGTTGAATGCACACATCATAAAGAAGTTTCAAAGAATGCTTCTATCTCGGTTTTATGTGAAGATATTTCCTTTTCCACCATAGGCCTCAAAGCGCTCCAAATGAACACTTGCAGATTCTACAAAAAGACTGTTTCAAAACTGCTCTTTCTAAAGAAGTGTTCAACTCTGTGAGTTGGATTCATACTACACAAAGCAGATTCACAGAACGCTTCTGTTTAGTTTTTATGGGAAGATATTCCCGTTTCCAACGAAGGCCTGAAAGGGCTCCAAATATCCACTTGCAGATGCTGCAAAAAGACTCTTTCCAAACTGCTCCATGAAAAGGAAGGTTCAACTCCGTGAGTTGAATGCACACATCATAAATAAGTTTCAAAGAATGCTTCTGTCTAGGTTTTATGTGAAGATATTTCCTTTTCCACCATAGGCCTCAAAGTGCTCCAAATGAACACTTGCAGATTCTACAAAAAGAGTGTTTCAAAACTGCTCTTTCAAAAGAGGTGTTCAACTCTGTGAGTTGGATTCATACTACACAAAGCAGTTTCACAGAACGCTTCTGTTTAGTTTTTATGGGAAGATATTCCCGTTTCCAACGAAGGCCTGAAACGGCTCCAAATATCCACTTGCAGATGCTGCAAAAACAGAGTTTCAAAACTGCTCTATCAAAAGGAAGGCTTATCTCTCTGAGTTGAATGCACACATCATAAAGAGGTTTCTGAGAATGCTTCTGCCTGGTTGATATGTGAAGATATTTCAATTTCCACCATAGGCCCCAAATCGCTCCAAATGAACAGTTGCAAATTCTACAAAAAGAGTGTTTCATAACTGCTCTACCAAAGGAAAAGTTCAACTATGTGTGTTAAACACACACATCACAAAGCAGTTTGTGAGAATGCTTCTGTCCAGTTTCTATGGGAAGATATTCCCGTTTCTAACAAAGGCCTGAAAGAGCTCCAAATATCCACTTGCAGATGCTGCAAAAAGACTCTTTCCAAACCGCTCCATGAAAAGGAAGGTTCAACTCTGTGAGTTGAATGCACACATCATAAAGAAGTTTCAAAGAATGCTTCTGTCTAGGTTTTATGTGAAGATATTTCCTTTTCCACCATAGGCCTCAAAGCGCTCCAAATGAACACTTGCAGATTCTACAAAAAGAGTGTTTCAAAACTACTCTTTTAAAAGAAGTGTTCAACTCTGTGAGTTGGATTCATACTACACAAAGCAGTTTCACAGAACGCTTCTGTTTAGTTTTTATGGGAAGATATTCCCGTTTCCAACGAAGGCCTGAAAGGGCTCAAAATATCCACTTGCAGATGCTGCAAAAACAGAGTTTCAAAACTGCTCTATCAAAAGGAAGGCTTCCCTCTCCGAGTTGAATGCACACGTCATAAAGAGGTTTACGAGAATTATTCTGCCTGGTTTATAAGTGAAGATATTTCCTTTTCCACAATAGGCCTCAATGCGCTCCAAACGAACACTTGCAGATTCTACAAAAAGAGTGTTTCAAAACAGCTCTTTCAAAAGAAGTGTTCAACTCTGTGAGTTGGATTCATACTACACAAAGCAGTTTCACAGAACGCTTCTGTTTAGTTTTTATGGGAGGATATTCCCGTTTCCAACGAAGGCCTGAAAGGGCTCCAAATATCCACTTGCAGATGCTGCAAAAAGACTCTTTCCAAACTGCTCCATGAAAAGGAAGGTTCAACCCTGTGAGTTGAAGGCACACATCATAAAGAAGTTTCAAAGAATGCTTCTGTCTAGCTTTTATGTGAAGATATTTCCTTTTCCACCATAGGCCTCAAAGTGCTCCAAATGAACACTTGCAGATTCTACAAAAAGAGTGTTTCAAAACTCCTCTTTCAAAAGAAGTGTTCAACTCTGTGAGTTGGATTCATACTACACAAAGCAGTTTCACAGAACGCTTCTGTTTAGTTTTTATGGGAGGATATTCCCGTTTCCAACGAAGGCCTGAAAGGGCTCCAAATATCCACTTGCAGATGCTGCAAAAAGACTCTTTCCAAACTGCTCCATGAAAAGGAAGGTTCAACTCTGTGAGTTGAATGCACACATCATAAAGAAGTTTCAAAGAATGCTTCTGTCTAGGTTTTATGTGAAGATATTTCCTTTTCCACCATATGCCTCAAAGTGCTCCAAATGAACACTTGCAGATTCTACAAAAAGAGTGTTTCAAAACTGCTCTTTCAAAAGAAGTGTTCAACTCTGTGAGTTGGATTCATACTACACAAAGCAGTTTCACAGAACGCTTCTGTTTTGTTTTTATGGGAAGATATTCCCGTTTCCAACGAAGGCCTGAAAGGGCTCCAAATATCCACTTGCAGATGCTGCAAAAACAGAGGTTCAAAACTGCTCTATCAAAAGGAAGGCTTCTCTCTCTGAGTTGAATGCACACATCATAAAGAGGTTTCTGAGAATGCTTCTGCCTGGTTTATAAGTGAAGATATTTCCTTTTCCACAATAGGCCTCAAAGTGCTCCAAATGAACACTTGCAGATTCTATAAAAAGAGTGTTTCAAAACTGCTCTTTCAAAAGAAGTGTTCAACTCTGTGAGTTGGATTCATACTACACAAAGCAGTTTCACAGAACGCTTCTGTTTAGTTTTTATGGGAAGATATTCCCGTTTCCAACGAAGGCCTGAAAGGCTCCAAATATCCACTTGCAGATGCTGCAAAAAGACTCTTTCCAAACTGCTCCGTGAAAAGGAAGGTTCAACTCTGTGAGGTGAAGGCACACATCATAAAGAAGTTTCAAAGAATGCTTCTGTCTAGGTTTTATGTGAAGATATTTCCTTTTCCACCGTAGGCCTCAAAGCGCTCCAAATGAACACTTGCAGATTCTACAAAAAGAGTGTTTCAAAACTGCTCTTTCTAAAGAAGTGTTCAACTCTGTGAGTTGGATTCATACTACACAAAGCAGTTTCACAGAACGCTTGTTTAGTTTTTATGGGAATATATTCCCGTTTCCAACGAAGGCCTGAAAAGGCTCCAAATATCCACTTGCAGATTCTGCAAAAACAGAGTTTCAAAACTGCACTATCAAAAGGAAGGCTTATCTCTCTGAGTTGAATGCACACATCATAAAGAGGTTTCTGAGAATGCTTCTGCCTGGTTGATATGTGAAGATATTTCAATTTCCACCATAGGCCTCAAATCGCTCCAAATGAACACTTGCAAATTCTACAAAAAGAGTGTTTCATAACTGCTCTAGCAAAGGAAAGTTTCAAATATGTGAGTAAAACACACACATCACAAAGCAGTTTGTGAGAATGCTTCTGTCCAGTTTTTATGGGAAGATATTCCCGTTTCTAACAAAGGCCTGAAAGAGCTCCAAATATCCACTTGCAGATGCTGCAAAAAGACTCTTTCCAAACCGCTCCATGAAAAGGAAGGTTCAACTCTGTGAGTTGAATGCACACATCATAAAGAAGTTTCAAAGAATGCTTCTATCTCGGTTTTATGTGAAGATATTTCCTTTTCCACCATAGGCCTCAAAGCGCTCCAAACGAACACTTGCAGATTCTACAGAAAGAGTGTTTCAAAACTACACTTTCAAAAGAAGTGTTCAACTCTGTGAGTTGGATTCATACTACACAAAGCAGTTTCACAGAACGCTTCTGTTTAGTTTTTATGGGAAGATATTCCCGTTTCCAACGAAGGCCTGAAAGGGCTCCAAATATCCACTTGCAGATGCTGCAAAAAGACTCTTTCCAAACTGCTCCATGAAAAGGAAGGTTCAACTCTGTGAGTTGAAGGCACACATCATAAAGAAGTTTCAAAGAATGCTTCTGTCTAGGTTTTATATGAAGATATTTCCTTTTCCACCATAGGCCTCAAAGTGCTCCAAATGAACACTTGCAGATTCTACAAAAAGAGTGTTTCAAAACTCCTCTTTCAAAAGATGTGTTCAACTCTGTGAGTTGGATTCATACTACACAAAGCAGTTTCACAGAACTCTTCTGTTTAGTTTTTCTGGGAAGATATTTCCGTTTCCAACGAAGGCCTGAAAGGGCTCCAAATATCCACTTGCAGATGCTGCAAAAAGACTCTTTCCAAACTGTTCCATGAAAAGGAAGGTTCAACTCTGTGAGTTGAATGCACACATCATAAAGAAGTTTCAAAGAATGCTTCTGTCTCGGTTTTATGTGAAGATATTTCCTTTTCCACCATAGGCCTCAAAGTGCTCCAAATGAACACTTGCAGATTCTACAAAAAGAGTGTTTCAAAACTGCTCTTTCAAAAGAAGTGTTCAACTCTGTGAGTTGGATTCATACTACACAAAGCAGTTTCACAGAACGCTTCTGTTTAGTTTTTATGGGAAGAAATTCCGGTTTCCAACGAAGGCCTGAAAGGGCTCCAAATATCCACTTGCAGATGCTGCAAAAAGACTCTTTCCAAACTGCTCCATGAAAAGGAAGGTTCAACTCTGTGAGTTGAATGCACACATCATAAAGAAGTTTCAAAGAATGCTTCTGTCTAGGTTTTATGTGAAGATATTTCCTTTTCCACCATAAGCCTCAAAGTGCTCCAAATGAACACTTGCAGATTCTACAAAAAGAGTGTTTCAAAACTGCTCTTTCAAAAGAAGTGTTCAACTCTGTGAGTTGGATTCATACTACACAAAGCAGTTTCACAGAACGCTTCTGTTTAGTTTTTATGGGAAGATATTCCGGTTTCCAACGAAGGCCTGAAAGGGCTCCAAATATCCACTTGCAGACGCTGCAAAAACAGAGTTTCAAAACTGCTCTATCAAAAGGAAGGCTTCTCTCTCCGAGTTGAATGCACACATCATAAAGGGGTTTCTGAGAATGCTTCTGCCTTGTTTATAAGTGAAGATATTTCCTTTTCCACAATAGGCCTCAATGTGCTCCAAATGAACACTTGCAGATTCTACAAAAAGAGTGTTTCAAAAGTGCTCTTTCAAAAGAAGTGTTCAACTCTGTGAGTTGGATTCATACAACACAAAGCAGTTTCACAGAACGCTTCTGTTTAGTTTTTATGGGAAGATATTCCCGTTTCCAACGAAGGCCTGAAAGGCTCCAAATATCCACTTGCAGATGCTGCAAAAAGACTCTTTCCAAACTGCTCCGTGAAAAGGAAGGTTCAACTCTGTGAGGTGAAGGCACACATCATAAAGAAGTTTCAAAGAATGCTTCTGTCTAGGTTTTATGTGAAGATATTTCCTTTTCCACCGTAGGCCTCAAAGCGCTCCAAATGAACACTTGCAGATTCTACAAAAAGAGTGTTTCAAAACTGCTCTTTCTAAAGAAGTGTTCAACTCTGTGAGTTGGATTCATACTACACAAAGCAGTTTCACAGAACGCTTCTGTTTAGTTTTTATGGGAAGATATTCCCGTTTCCAACGAAGGCCTGAAAGGGCTCCAAATATCCACTTGCAGATTCTGCAAAAACAGAGTTTCAAAACTGCACTATCAAAAGGAAGGCTTATCTCTCTGAGTTGAATGCACACATCATAAAGAGGTTTCTGAGAATGCTTCTGCCTGGTTGATATGTGAAGATATTTCAATTTCCACCATAGGCCTCAAATCGCTCCAAATGAACACTTGCAAATTCTACAAAAAGAGTGTTTCATAACTGCTCTAGCAAAGGAAAGGTTCAAATATGTGAGTTAAACACACACATCACAAAGCAGTTTGTGAGAATGCTTCTGTCCAGTTTTTATGGGAAGATATTCCCGTTTCTAACAAAGGCCTGAAAGAGCTCCAAATATCCACTTGCAGATGCTGCAAAAAGACTCTCCAAACCGCTCCATGAAAAGGAAGGTTCAACTCTGTGAGTTGAATGCACACATCATAAAGAAGTTTCAAAGAATGCTTCTGTCTAGGTTTTATGTGAAGATATTTCCTTTTCCACCATAGGCCTCAAAGCGCTCCAAATGAACACTTGCAGATTCTACAAAAAGAGTGTTTCAAAACTACACTTTCAAAAGAAGTGTTCAACTCTGTGAGTTGGATTCATACTACACAAAGCAGTTTCACAGAACGCTTCTGTTTAGTTTTTATGGGAAGATATTCCCGTTTCCAACGAAGGCCTGAAAGGGCTCCAAATATCCACTTGCAGATGCTGCAATAACAGAGTTTCAAAACTGCTCTATCAAAAGGAAGGCTTCTCTCTCCGAGTTGAATGCACACATCATAAAGTGGTTTACGAGAATGATTCTGCCTTGTTTATAAGTGAAGATATTTCCTTTTCCACAATAGGCCTCAATGCGCTCCCAACAAGCACTTGCAGATTCTACAAAAAGAGTGTTTCAAAACTGCTCTTTCAAAAGAAGTGTTCAACTCTGTGAGTTGGATTCATACTACACAAAGCAGTTTCACAGAACGCTTCTGTTTAGTTTTTATGGGAAGATATTCCCGTTTCCAACGAAGGCCTGAAAGGCTCCAAATATCCACTTGCAGATGCTGCAAAAAGACTCTTTCCAAACTGCTCCGTGAAAAGGAAGGTTCAACTCTGTGAGGTGAAGGCACGCATCATAAAGAAGTTTCAAAGAATGCTTCTGTCTAGGTTTTATGTGAAGATATTTCCTTTTCCACCGTAGGCCTCAAAGCGCTCCAAATGAACACTTGCAGATTCTACAAAAAGAGTGTTTCAAAACTGCTCTTTCTAAAGAAGTGTTCAACTCTGTGAGTTGGATTCATACTACACAAAGCAGTTTCACAGAACGCTTCTGTTTAGTTTTTATGGGAAGATATTCCCGTTTCCAACGAAGGCCTGAAAGGGCTCCAAATATCCACTTGCAGATTCTGCAAAAACAGAGTTTCAAAACTGCACTATCAAAAGGAAGGCTTATCTCTCTGAGTTGAATGCACACATCATAAAGAGGTTTCTGAGAATGCTTCTGCCTGGTTGATATGTGAAGATATTTCAATTTCCACCATAGGCCTCAAATCGCTCCAAATGAACACTTGCAAATTCTACAAAAAGAGTGTTTCATAACTGCTCTAGCAAAGGAAAGGTTCAAATATGTGAGTTAAACACACACATCACAAAGCAGTTTGTGAGAATGCTTCTGTCCAGTTTTTATGGGAAGATATTCCCGTTTCTAACAAAGGCCTGAAAAAGCTCCAAATATCCACTTGCAGATGCTGCAAAAAGACTCATTCCAAACCGCTCCATGAAAAGGAAGGTTCAACTCTGTGAGTTGAATGCACACATCATAAAGAAGTTTCAAAGAATGCTTCTGTCTAGGTTTTATGTGAAGATATTTCCTTTTCCACCATAGGCCTCAAAGCGCTCCAAATGAACACTTGCAGATTCTACAAAAAGAGTGTTTCAAAACTACACTTTCAAAAGAAGTGTTCAACTCTGTGAGTTGGATTCATACTACACAAAGCAGTTTCACAGAACGCTTCTGTTTAGTTTTTATGGGAAGATATTCCCGTTTCCAACGAAGGCCTGAAAGGGCTCCAAATATCCACTTGCAGATGCTGCAATAACAGAGTTGCAAAACTGCTCTATCAAAAGGAAGGCTTCTCTCTCCGAGTTGAATGCACACATCATAAAGCGGTTTACGAGAATGATTCTGCCTTGTTTATAAGTGAAGATATTTCCTTTTCCACAATAGGCCTCAAAGCGCTCCCAACAAGCACTTGCAGATTCTACAAAAAGAGTGTTTCAAAACTGCTCTTTCAAAAGAAGTGTTCAACTCTGTGAGTTGGATTCATACTACACAAAGCAGTTTCACAGAACGCTTCTGTTTAGTTTTTATGGGAAGATATTCCCGTTTCCAACGAAGGCCTGAAAGGGCTCCAAATATCCACTTGCAGATGCTGCAAAAAGACTCTTTCCAAACTGCTCCATGAAAAGCAAGGTTCAACTCTGTGAGTTGAATGCACACATCATAAAGAAGTTTCAAAGAATGCTTCTGTCTAGGTTTTATGTGAAGATATTTCCTTTTCCACCATAGGCCTCAAAGTGCTCCAAATGAACACTTGCAGACTCTACAAAAAGGGTGTTTCAAAACTGCTCTTTCAAAAGAAGTGTTCAATTCTGTGAGTTGGATTCATACTACACAAAGCAGTTTCACAGAACGCTTCTGTTTAGTTTTTATGGGAAGATATTCCCGTTTCCAACGAAGGCCTGAAAGGGCTCCAAATATCCACTTGCAGATGCTGCAAAAAGACTCTTTCCAAACTGCTCCATGAAAAGGAAGGTTCAACTCCGTGAGTTGAATGCACACATCATAAATAAGTTTCAAAGAATGCTTCTGTCTAGGTTTTATGTGAAGATATTTCCTTTTCCACCATAGGCCTCAAAGTGCTCCAAATGAACACTTGCAGATTCTACAAAAAGGGTGTTTCAAAACTGCCCTTTCAAAAGAAGTGTTCAACTCTGTGAGTTGGATTCATACTACACAAAGCAGTTTCACAGAACGCTTCTGTTTAGTTTTTATGGGAAGATATTCCCGTTTCCAACGAAGGCCTGAAAGGGCTCTAAATATCCACTTGCAGATGCTGCAAAAAGACTCTTTCCAAACTGCTCCATGAAAAGGAAGGTTCAACACTGTGAGTTGAATGCACACATCATAAAGAAGTTTCAAGGAATGCTTCTGTCTAGGTTTTATGTGAAGATATTTCCTTTTCCACCATAGGCCTCAAAGTGCTCCAAATGAACACTTGCAGATTCTACAAAAAGAGTGTTTCAAAACTGCTCTTTCAAAAGAAGTGTTCAACTCTGTGAGTTGGATTCATACTACACAAAGCAGTTTCACAGAACGCTTCTGTTTAGTTTTTATGGGAAGATATTCCCGTTTCCAACGAAGGCCTGAAAGGGCTCCAAATATCCACTTGCAGATGCTGCAAAAACAGAGTTTCAAAACTGCTCTATCAAAAGGAAGGCTTCTCTCTCCGAGTTGAATGCACACATCATAAAGAGGTTTCTGAGAATGCTTCTGCCTGGTTGATATGTGAAGGTATTTCAATTTCCACCATAGGCCTCAAATCGCTCCAAATGAACACTTGCAAATTCTACAAAAAGAGTGTTTCATAACTGCTCTAGCAATCGAAAGGTTCAACTATGTGAGTTAAACACACACATCACAAAGCAGTTTGTGAGAATGCTTCTGTCCAGTTTTTATGGGAAGATATTCCCGTTTCTAACAAAGGCCTGAAAGAGCTCCAAATATCCACTTGCAGATGCTGCAAAAAGACTCTTTCCAAACCGCTCCATGAAAAGGAAGGTTCAACTCTGTGAGTTGAATGCACACATCATAAAGAAGTTTCAAAGAATGCTTCTATCTCGGTTTTATGTGAAGATATTTCCTTTTCCACCATAGGCCTCAAAGCGCTCCAAATGAACACTTGCAGATTCTACAAAATGACTGTTTCAAAACTGCTCTTTCTAAAGAAGTGTTCAACTCTGTGAGTTGGATTCATACTACACAAAGCAGTTTCACAGAACGCTTCTGTTTAGTTTTTATGGGAAGATATTCCCGTTTCCAACGAAGGCCCGAAAGGGCTCCAAATATCCACTTGCAGATGCTGCAAAAAGACTCTTTCCAAACTGCTCCATGAAAAGGAAGGTTCAACTCCGTGAGTTGAATGCACACATCATAAATAAGTTTCAAAGAATGCTTCTGTCTAGGTTTTATGTGAAGATATTTCCTTTTCCACCATAGGCCTCAAAGCGCTCCAAATGAACACTTGCAGATTCTACAAAAAGAGTGTTTCAAAACTACACTTTCAAAAGAAGTGTTCAACTCTGTGAGTTGGATTCATACTACACAAAGCAGTTTCACAGAACGCTTCTGTTTAGTTTTTATGGGAAGATATTCCCGTTTCCAACGAAGGCCTGAAAGGGCTCCAAATATCCACTTGCAGATGCTGCAATAACAGAGTTGCAAAACTGCTCTATCAAAAGGAAGGCTTCTCTCTCCGAGTTGAATGCACACATCATAAAGCGGTTTACGAGAATGATTCTGCCTTGTTTATAAGTGAAGATATTTCCTTTTCCACAATAGGCCTCAAAGCGCTCCCAACAAGCACTTGCAGATTCTACAAAAAGAGTGTTTCAAAACTGCTCTTTCAAAAGAAGTGTTCAACTCTGTGAGTTGGATTCATACTACACAAAGCAGTTTCACAGAACGCTTCTGTTTAGTTTTTATGGGAAGATATTCCCGTTTCCAACGAAGGCCTGAAAGGGCTCCAAATATCCACTTGCAGATGCTGCAAAAAGACTCTTTCCAAACTGCTCCATGAAAAGCAAGGTTCAACTCTGTGAGTTGAATGCACACATCATAAAGAAGTTTCAAAGAATGCTTCTGTCTAGGTTTTATGTGAAGATATTTCCTTTTCCACCATAGGCCTCAAAGTGCTCCAAATGAACACTTGCAGACTCTACAAAAAGGGTGTTTCAAAACTGCTCTTTCAAAAGAAGTGTTCAATTCTGTGAGTTGGATTCATACTACACAAAGCAGTTTCACAGAACGCTTCTGTTTAGTTTTTATGGGAAGATATTCCCGTTTCCAACGAAGGCCTGAAAGGGCTCCAAATATCCACTTGCAGATGCTGCAAAAAGACTCTTTCCAAACTGCTCCATGAAAAGGAAGGTTCAACTCCGTGAGTTGAATGCACACATCATAAATAAGTTTCAAAGAATGCTTCTGTCTAGGTTTTATGTGAAGATATTTCCTTTTCCACCATAGGCCTCAAAGTGCTCCAAATGAACACTTGCAGATTCTACAAAAAGGGTGTTTCAAAACTGCCCTTTCAAAAGAAGTGTTCAACTCTGTGAGTTGGATTCATACTACACAAAGCAGTTTCACAGAACGCTTCTGTTTAGTTTTTATGGGAAGATATTCCCGTTTCCAACGAAGGCCTGAAAGGGCTCTAAATATCCACTTGCAGATGCTGCAAAAAGACTCTTTCCAAACTGCTCCATGAAAAGGAAGGTTCAACACTGTGAGTTGAATGCACACATCATAAAGAAGTTTCAAGGAATGCTTCTGTCTAGGTTTTATGTGAAGATATTTCCTTTTCCACCATAGGCCTCAAAGTGCTCCAAATGAACACTTGCAGATTCTACAAAAAGAGTGTTTCAAAACTGCTCTTTCAAAAGAAGTGTTCAACTCTGTGAGTTGGATTCATACTACACAAAGCAGTTTCACAGAACGCTTCTGTTTAGTTTTTATGGGAAGATATTCCCGTTTCCAACGAAGGCCTGAAAGGGCTCCAAATATCCACTTGCAGATGCTGCAAAAACAGAGTTTCAAAACTGCTCTATCAAAAGGAAGGCTTCTCTCTCCGAGTTGAATGCACACATCATAAAGAGGTTTCTGAGAATGCTTCTGCCTGGTTGATATGTGAAGGTATTTCAATTTCCACCATAGGCCTCAAATCGCTCCAAATGAACACTTGCAAATTCTACAAAAAGAGTGTTTCATAACTGCTCTAGCAATCGAAAGGTTCAACTATGTGAGTTAAACACACACATCACAAAGCAGTTTGTGAGAATGCTTCTGTCCAGTTTTTATGGGAAGATATTCCCGTTTCTAACAAAGGCCTGAAAGAGCTCCAAATATCCACTTGCAGATGCTGCAAAAAGACTCTTTCCAAACCGCTCCATGAAAAGGAAGGTTCAACTCTGTGAGTTGAATGCACACATCATAAAGAAGTTTCAAAGAATGCTTCTATCTCGGTTTTATGTGAAGATATTTCCTTTTCCACCATAGGCCTCAAAGCGCTCCAAATGAACACTTGCAGATTCTACAAAATGACTGTTTCAAAACTGCTCTTTCTAAAGAAGTGTTCAACTCTGTGAGTTGGATTCATACTACACAAAGCAGTTTCACAGAACGCTTCTGTTTAGTTTTTATGGGAAGATATTCCCGTTTCCAACGAAGGCCCGAAAGGGCTCCAAATAACCACTTGCAGATGCTGCAAAAAGACTCTTTCCAAACTGCTCCATGAAAAGGAAGGTTCAACTCCGTGAGTTGAATGCACACATCATAAATAAGTTTCAAAGAATGCTTCTGTCTAGGTTTTATGTGAAGATATTTCCTTTTCCACCATAGGCCTCAAAGCGCTCCAAATGAACACTTGCAGATTCTACAAAAAGAGTGTTTCAAAACTACACTTTCAAAAGAAGTGTTCAACTCTGTGAGTTGGATTCATACTACACAAAGCAGTTTCACAGAACGCTTCTGTTTAGTTTTTATGGGAAGATATTCCCGTTTCCAACGAAGGCCTGAAAGGGCTCCAAATATCCACTTGCAGATGCTGCAATAACAGAGTTGCAAAACTGCTCTATCAAAAGGAAGGCTTCTCTCTCCGAGTTGAATGCACACATCATAAAGCGGTTTACGAGAATGATTCTGCCTTGTTTATAAGTGAAGATATTTCCTTTTCCACAATAGGCCTCAAAGCGCTCCCAACAAGCACTTGCAGATTCTACAAAAAGAGTGTTTCAAAACTGCTCTTTCAAAAGAAGTGTTCAACTCTGTGAGTTGGATTCATACTACACAAAGCAGTTTCACAGAACGCTTCTGTTTAGTTTTTATGGGAGGATATTCCCGTTTCCAACGAAGGCCTGAAAGGGCTCCAAATATCCACTTGCAGATTCTGTAAAAACAGAGTTTCAAAACTGCTCTATCAAAAGGAAGGCTTCTCTCTCCGAGTTGAATGCACACATCATAAAGAGGTTTCCAAGAATGCTTCTGCCTGGTTTAAGTGAAGATATTTCCTTTTCCAACATAGGCCTCAAAGCGATCGAAACGAACACTTGCAGATTCTACAAAAAGAGTGTTTCAAAACTGCTCTTTCAAAAGAAGTGTTCAACTCTGTGAGTTGGATTCATACTACACAAAGCAGTTTCACAGAACGCTTCTGTTTAGTTTTTATGGGAGGATATTCCCGTTTCCAACGAAGGCCTGAAAGGGCTCCAAATATCCACATGCAGAGGCTGCAAAAAGATTCTTTCCAAACTGCTCCATGAAAAGGAAGGTTCAACTCTGTGAGTTGAAGGCACACATCATAAAGAAGTTTCAAAGAATGCTTCTGTCTAGGTTTTATGTGAAGATATTTCCTTTTCCACCATAGGACTCAAAGTGCTCAAAACGAACACTTGCAGATTCTACAAAAAGAGTGTTTCAAAACTCCTCTTTCAAAAGAAGTGTTCAACTCTGTGAGTTGGATTCATACTACACAAAGCAGTTTCACAGAACGCTTCTGTTTAGTTTTTATGGGAAGATATTCCCGTTTCCAACGAAGGCCTGAAAGGGCTCCAAATATCCACTTGCAGATTCTGCAAAAACAGAGTTTCAAAACTGCTGTATCAAAAGGAAGGCTTATCTCTCTGAGTTGAATGCACACATCATAAAGAGGTTTCTGAGAATGCTTCTGCCTGGTTGATATGTGAAGATATTTCAATTTCCACCATAGGCCCCAAATCGCTCCAAATGAACAGTTGCAAATTCTACAAAAAGAGTGTTTCATAACTGCTCTAGCAAAGGAAAGTTTCAACTATGTGTGTTAAACACACACATCACAAAGCAGTTTGTGAGAATGCTTCTGTCCATTTTCTATGGGAAGATATTCCCGTTTCTAACAAAGGCCTGAAAGAGCTCCAAATATCCACTTGCAGATGCTGCAAAAAGACTCTTTCCAAACCGCTCCATGAAAAGGAAGGTTCAACTCTGTGAGTTGAATGCACACATCATAAAGAAGTTTCAAAGAATGCTTCTGTCTAGGTTTTATGTGAAGATATTTCCTTTTCCACCATAGGCCTCAAAGCGCTCCAAATGAACACTTGCAGATTCTACAAAAAGAGTGTTTCAAAACTACTCTTTCAAAAGAAGTGTTCAACTCTGTGAGTTGGATTCATACTACACAAAGCAGTTTCACACAACGCTTCTGTTTAGTTTTTATGGGAAGATATTCCCGTTTCCAACGAAGGCCTGAAAGGGCTCCAAATATCCACTTGCAGATGCTGCAAAAAGACTCTTTCCAAACTGCTCCATGAAAAGGAAGGTTCAACCCTGTGAGTTGAAGGCACACATCATAAAGAAGTTTCAAAGAATGCTTCTGTCTAGCTTTTATGTGAAGATATTTCCTTTTCCACCATAGGCCTCAAAGTGCTCCAAATGAACACTTGCAGATTCTACAAAAAGAGTGTTTCAAAACTCCTCTTTCAAAAGAAGTGTTCAACTCTGTGAGTTGGATTCATACTACACAAAGCAGTTTCACAGAACGCTTCTGTTTAGTTTTTATGGGAAGATATTCCCGTTTCCAACCAAGGCCTGAAAGGGCTCCAAATATCCACTTGCAGATGCTGCAAAAAGACTCTTTCCAAACTGCTCCATGAAAAGGAAGGTTCAACTCTGTGAGTTGAATGCACACATCATAAAGAAGTTTCAAAGAATGCTTCTGTCTAGGTTTTATGTGAAGATATTTCCTTTTCCACCATATGCCTCAAAGTGCTCCAAATGAACACTTGCAGATTCTACAAAAAGAGTGTTTCAAAACTGCTCTTTCAAAAGAAGTGTTCAACTCTGTGAGTTGGATTCATACTACACAAAGCAGTTTCACAGAACGCTTCTGTTTAGTTTTTATGGGAAGATATTCCCGTTTCCAACGAAGGCCTGAAAGGGCTCCAAATATCCACTTGCAGATGCTGCAAAAACAGAGGTTCAAAACTGCTCTATCAAAAGGAAGGCTTCTCTCTCTGAGTTGAATGCACACATCATAAAGAGGTTTCTGAGAATGCTTCTGCCTGGTTTATAAGTGAAGATATTTCCTTTTCCACAATAGGCCTCAAAGTGCTCCAAATGAACACTTGCAGATTCTATAAAAAGAGTGTTTCAAAACTGCTCTTTCAAAAGAAGTGTTCAACTCTGTGAGTTGGATTCATACTACACAAAGCAGTTTCACAGAACGCTTCTGTTTAGTTTTTATGGGAAGATATTCCCGTTTCCAACGAAGGCCTGAAAGGCTCCAAATATCCACTTGCAGATGCTGCAAAAAGACTCTTTCCAAACTGCTCCGTGAAAAGGAAGGTTCAACTCTGTGAGGTGAAGGCACACATCATAAAGAAGTTTCAAAGAATGCTTCTGTCTAGGTTTTATGTGAAGATATTTCCTTTTCCACCGTAGGCCTCAAAGCGCTCCAAATGAACACTTGCAGATTCTACAAAAAGAGTGTTTCAAAACTGCTCTTTCTAAAGAAGTGTTCAACTCTGTGAGTTGGATTCATACTACACAAAGCAGTTTCACAGAACGCTTGTTTAGTTTTTATGGGAATATATTCCCGTTTCCAACGAAGGCCTGAAAAGGCTCCAAATATCCACTTGCAGATTCTGCAAAAACAGAGTTTCAAAACTGCACTCTCAAAAGGAAGGCTTATCTCTCTGAGTTGAATGCACACATCATAAAGAGGTTTCTGAGAATGCTTCTGCCTGGTTGATATGTGAAGATATTTCAATTTCCACCATAGGCCTCAAATCGCTCCAAATGAACACTTGCAAATTCTACAAAAAGAGTGTTTCATAACTGCTCTAGCAAAGGAAAGTTTCAAATATGTGAGTAAAACACACACATCACAAAGCAGTTTGTGAGAATGCTTCTGTCCAGTTTTTATGGGAAGATATTCCCGTTTCTAACAAAGGCCTGAAAGAGCTCCAAATATCCACTTGCAGATGCTGCAAAAAGACTCTTTCCAAACCGCTCCACGAAAAGGAAGGTTCAACTCTGTGAGTTGAATGCACACATCATAAAGAAGTTTCAAAGAATGCTTCTGTCTAGGTTTTATGTGAAGATATTTCCTTTTCCACCATATGCCTCAAAGTGCTCCAAATGAACACTTGCAGATTCTACAAAAAGAGTGTTTCAAAACTGCTCTTTCAAAAGAAGTGTTCAACTCTGTGAGTTGGATTCATACTACACAAAGCAGTTTCACAGAACGCTTCTGTTTAGTTTTTATGGGAAGATATTCCCGTTTCCAACGAAGGCCTGAAAGGGCTCCAAATATCCACTTGCAGATGCTGCAAAAACAGAGGTTCAAAACTGCTCTATCAATAGGAAGGCTTCTCTCTCTGAGTTGAATGCACACATCATAAAGAGGTTTCTGAGAATGCTTCTGCCTGGTTTATAAGTGAAGATATTTCCTTTTCCACAATAGGCCTCAAAGTGCTCCAAATGAACACTTGCAGATTCTATAAAAAGAGTGTTTCAAAACTGCTCTTTCAAAAGAAGTGTTCAACTCTGTGAGTTGGATTCATACTACACAAAGCAGTTTCACAGAACGCTTCTGTTTAGTTTTTATGGGAAGATATTCCCGTTTCCAACGAAGGCCTGAAAGGCTCCAAATATCCACTTGCAGATGCTGCAAAAAGACTCTTTCCAAACTGCTCCGTGAAAAGGAAGGTTCAACTCTGTGAGGTGAAGGCACACATCATAAAGAAGTTTCAAAGAATGCTTCTGTCTAGGTTTTATGTGAAGATATTTCCTTTTCCACCGTAGGCCTCAAAGCGCTCCAAATGAACACTTGCAGATTCTACAAAAAGAGTGTTTCAAAACTGCTCTTTCTAAAGAAGTGTTCAACTCTGTGAGTTGGATTCATACTACACAAAGCAGTTTCACAGAACGCTTGTTTAGTTTTTATGGGAATATATTCCCGTTTCCAACGAAGGCCTGAAAAGGCTCCAAATATCCACTTGCAGATTCTGCAAAAACAGAGTTTCAAAACTGCACTCTCAAAAGGAAGGCTTATCTCTCTGAGTTGAATGCACACATCATAAAGAGGTTTCTGAGAATGCTTCTGCCTGGTTGATATGTGAAGATATTTCAATTTCCACCATAGGCCTCAAATCGCTCCAAATGAACACTTGCAAATTCTACAAAAAGAGTGTTTCATAACTGCTCTAGCAAAGGAAAGTTTCAAATATGTGAGTAAAACACACACATCACAAAGCAGTTTGTGAGAATGCTTCTGTCCAGTTTTTATGGGAAGATATTCCCGTTTCTAACAAAGGCCTGAAAGAGCTCCAAATATCCACTTGCAGATGCTGCAAAAAGACTCTTTCCAAACCGCTCCACGAAAAGGAAGGTTCAACTCTGTGAGTTGAATGCACACATCATAAAGAAGTTTCAAAGAATGCTTCTGTCTAGGTTTTATGTGAAGATATTTCCTTTTCCACCATAGGCCTCAAAGCGCTCCAAACGAACACTTGCAGATTCTACAGAAAGAGTGTTTCAAAACTACACTTTCAAAAGAAGTGTTCAACTCTGTGAGTTGGATTCATACTACACAAAGCAGTTTCACAGAACGCTTCTGTTTAGTTTTTATGGGAAGATATTCCCGTTTCCAACGAAGGCCTGAAAGGGCTCCAAATATCCACTTGCAGATGCTGCAAAAAGACTCTTTCCAAACTGCTCCGTGAAAAGGAAGGTTCAACTCTGTGAGGTGAAGGCACACATCATAAAGAAGTTTCAAAGAATGCTTCTGTCTAGGTTTTATGTGAAGATATTTCCTTTTCCACCGTAGGCCTCAAAGCGCTCCAAATGAACACTTGCAGATTCTACAAAAAGAGTGTTTCAAAACTGCTCTTTCTAAAGAAGTGTTCAACTCTGTGAGTTGGATTCATACTACACAAAGCAGTTTCACAGAACGCTTCTGTTTAGTTTTTATGGGAAGATATTCCCGTTTCCAACGAAGGCCTGAAAGGGCTCCAAATATCCACTTGCAGATTCTGCAAAAACAGAGTTTCAAAACTGCACTATCAAAAGGAAGGCTTATCTCTCTGAGTTGAATGCACACATCATAAAGAGGTTTCTGAGAATGCTTCTGCCTGGTTGATATGTGAAGATATTTCAATTTCCACCATAGGCCTCAAATCGCTCCAAATGAACACTTGCAAATTCTACAAAAAGAGTGTTTCATAACTGCTCTAGCAAAGGAAAGGTTCAAATATGTGAGTTAAACACACACATCACAAAGCAGTTTGTGAGAATGCTTCTGTCCAGTTTTTATGGGAAGATATTCCCGTTTCTAACAAAGGCCTGAAAGAGCTCCAAATATCCACTTGCAGATGCTGCAAAAAGACTCTCCAAACCGCTCCATGAAAAGGAAGGTTCAACTCTGTGAGTTGAATGCACACATCATAAAGAAGTTTCAAAGAATGCTTCTGTCTAGGTTTTATGTGAAGATATTTCCTTTTCCACCATAGGCCTCAAAGCGCTCCAAATGAACACTTGCAGATTCTACAAAAAGAGTGTTTCAAAACTACACTTTCAAAAGAAGTGTTCAACTCTGTGAGTTGGATTCATACTACACAAAGCAGTTTCACAGAACGCTTCTGTTTAGTTTTTATGGGAAGATATTCCCGTTTCCAACGAAGGCCTGAAAGGGCTCCAAATATCCACTTGCAGATGCTGCAATAACAGAGTTTCAAAACTGCTCTATCAAAAGGAAGGCTTCTCTCTCCGAGTTGAATGCACACATCATAAAGTGGTTTACGAGAATGATTCTGCCTTGTTTATAAGTGAAGATATTTCCTTTTCCACAATAGGCCTCAATGCGCTCCCAACAAGCACTTGCAGATTCTACAAAAAGAGTGTTTCAAAACTGCTCTTTCAAAAGAAGTGTTCAACTCTGTGAGTTGGAGTCATACAACACAAAGCAGTTTCACAGAACGCTTCTGTTTAGTTTTTATGGGAAGATATTCCCGTTTCCAACGAAGGCCTGAAAGGCTCCAAATATCCACTTGCAGATGCTGCAAAAAGACTCTTTCCAAACTGCTCCGTGAAAAGGAAGGTTCAACTCTGTGAGGTGAAGGCACACATCATAAAGAAGTTTCAAAGAATGCTTCTGTCTAGGTTTTATGTGAAGATATTTCCTTTTCCACCGTAGGCCTCAAAGCGCTCCAAATGAACACTTGCAGATTCTACAAAAAGAGTGTTTCAAAACTGCTCTTTCTAAAGAAGTGTTCAACTCTGTGAGTTGGATTCATACTACACAAAGCAGTTTCACAGAACGCTTCTGTTTAGTTTTTATGGGAAGATATTCCCGTTTCCAACGAAGGCCTGAAAGGGCTCCAAATATCCACTTGCAGATTCTGCAAAAACAGAGTTTCAAAACTGCACTATCAAAAGGAAGGCTTATCTCTCTGAGTTGAATGCACACATCATAAAGAGGTTTCTGAGAATGCTTCTGCCTGGTTGATATGTGAAGATATTTCAATTTCCACCATAGGCCTCAAATCGCTCCAAATGAACACTTGCAAATTCTACAAAAAGAGTGTTTCATAACTGCTCTAGCAAAGGAAAGGTTCAACTATGTGAGTTAAACACACACATCACAAAGCAGTTTGTGAGAATGCTTCTGTCCAGTTTTTATGGGAAGATATTCCCGTTTCTAACAAAGGCCTGAAAGAGCTCCAAATATCCACTTGCAGATGCTGCAAAAAGACTCTTTCCAAACCGCTCCATGAAAAGGAAGGTTCAACTCTGTGAGTTGAATGCACACATCATAAAGAAGTTTCAAAGAATGCTTCTGTCTAGGTTTTATGTGAAGATATTTCCTTTTCCACCATAGGCCTCAAAGCGCTCCAAATGAACACTTGCAGATTCTACAAAAAGAGTGTTTCAAAACTACACTTTCAAAAGAAGTGTTCAACTCTGTGAGTTGGATTCATACTACACAAAGCAGTTTCACAGAACGCTTCTGTTTAGTTTTTATGGGAAGATATTCCCGTTTCCAACGAAGGCCTGAAAGGGCTCCAAATATCCACTTGCAGATGCTGCAATAACAGAGTTTCAAAACTGCTCTATCAAAAGGAAGGCTTCTCTCTCCGAGTTGAATGCACACATCATAAAGCGGTTTACGAGAATGATTCTGCCTTGTTTATAAGTGAAGATATTTCCTTTTCCACAATAGGCCTCAATGCGCTCCCAACAAGCACTTGCAGATTCTACAAAAAGAGTGTTTCAAAACTGCTCTTTCAAAAGAAGTGTTCAACTCTGTGAGTTGGATTCATACTACACAAAGCAGTTTCACAGAACGCTTCTGTTTAGTTTTTATGGGAAGATATTCCCTTTTCCAACGAAGGCCTGAAAGGGCTCCAAATATCCACTTGCAGATGCTGCAAAAAGACTCTTTCCAAACTGCTCCATGAAAAGCAAGGTTCAACTCTGTGAGTTGAATGCACACATCATAAAGAAGTTTCAAAGAATGCTTCTGTCTAGGTTTTATGTGAAGATATTTCCTTTTCCACCATAGGCCTCAAAGTGCTCCAAATGAACACTTGCAGACTCTACAAAAAGGGTGTTTCAAAACTGCTCTTTCAAAAGAAGTGTTCAACTCTGTGAGTTGGATTCATACTACACAAAGCAGTTTCACAGAACGCTTCTGTTTAGTTTTTATGGGAAGATATTCCCGTTTCCAACGAAGGCCTGAAAGGGCTCCAAATATCCACTTGCAGATGCTGCAAAAAGACTCTTTCCAAACTGCTCCATGAAAAGGAAGGTTCAACTCCGTGAGTTGAATGCACACATCATAAATAAGTTTCAAAGAATGCTTCTGTCTAGGTTTTATGTGAAGATATTTCCTTTTCCACCATAGGCCTCAAAGTGCTCCAAATGAACACTTGCAGATTCTACAAAAAGGGTGTTTCAAAACTGCTCTTTCAAAAGAAGTGTTCAACTCTGTGAGTTGGATTCATACTACACAAAGCAGTTTCACAGAACGCTTCTGTTTAGTTTTTATGGGAAGATATTCCCGTTTCCAACGAAGGCCTGAAAGGGCTCTAAATATCCACTTGCAGATGCTGCAAAAAGACTCTTTCCAAACTGCTCCATGAAAAGGAAGGTTCAACACTGTGAGTTGAATGCACACATCATAAAGAAGTTTCAAGGAATGCTTCTGTCTAGGTTTTATGTGAAGATATTTCCTTTTCCACCATAGGCCTCAAAGTGCTCCAAATGAACACTTGCAGATTCTACAAAAAGAGTGTTTCAAAACTGCTCTTTCAAAAGAGGTGTTCAACTCTGTGAGTTGGATTCATACTACACAAAGCAGTTTCACAGAACGCTTCTGTTTAGTTTTTATGGGAAGATATTCCGGTTTCCAACGAAGGCCTGAAAGGGCTCCAAATATCCACTTGCAGACGCTGCAAAAACAGAGTTTCAAAACTGCTCTATCAAAAGGAAGGCTTCTCTCTCCGAGTTCAATGCACACATCATAAAGGGGTTTCTGAGAATGCTTCTGCCTTGTTTATAAGTGAAGATATTTCCTTTTCCACAATAGGCCTCAATGTGCTCCAAATGAACACTTGCAGATTCTACAAAAAGAGTGTTTCAAAACTGCTCTTTCAAAAGAAGTGTTCAACTCTGTGAGTTGGATTCATACTACACAAAGCAGTTTCACAGAACGCTTCTGTTTAGTTTTTATGGGAAGATATTCCCGTTTCCAACGAAGGCCTGAAAGGCTCCAAATATCCACTTGCAGATGCTGCAAAAAGACTCTTTCCAAACTGCTCCGTGAAAAGGAAGGTTCAACTCTGTGAGGTGAAGGCACACATCATAAAGAAGTTTCAAAGAATGCTTCTGTCTAGGTTTTATGTGAAGATATTTCCTTTTCCACCGTAGGCCTCAAAGCGCTCCAAATGAACACTTGCAGATTCTACAAAAAGAGTGTTTCAAAACTGCTCTTTCTAAAGAAGTGTTCAACTCTGTGAGTTGGATTCATACTACACAAAGCAGTTTCACAGAACGCTTCTGTTTAGTATTTATGGGAAGATATTCCCGTTTCCAACGAAGGCCTGAAAGGGCTCCAAATATCCACTTGCAGATTCTGCAAAAACAGAGTTTCAAAACTGCACTATCAAAAGGAAGGCTTATCTCTCTGAGTTGAATGCACACATCATAAGGAGGTTTCTGAGAATGCTTCTGCCTGGTTGATATGTGAAGATATTTCAATTTCCACCATAGGCCTCAAATCGCTCCAAATGAACACTTGCAAATTCTACAAAAAGAGTGTTTCATAACTGCTCTAGCAAAGGAAAGGTTCAAATATGTGAGTTAAACACACACATCACAAAGCAGTTTGTGAGAATGCTTCTGTCCAGTTTTTATGGGAAGATATTCCCGTTTCTAACAAAGGCCTGAAAGAGCTCCAAATATCCATTTGCAGATGCTGCAAAAAGACTCTTTCCAAACCGCTCCATGAAAAGGAAGGTTCAACTCTGTGAGTTGAATGCACACATCATAAAGAAGTTTCAAGGAATGCTTCTGTCTAGGTTTTATGTGAAGATATTTCCTTTTCCACCATAGGCCTCAAAGTGCTCCAAATGAACACTTGCAGATTCTACAAAAAGAGTGTTTCAAAACTGCTCTTTCAAAAGAAGTGTTCAACTCTGTGAGTTGGATTCATACTACACAAAGCAGTTTCACAGAACGCTTCTGTTTAGTTTTTATGGGAAGATATTCCCGTTTCCAACGAAGGCCTGAAAGGGCTCCAAATATCCACTTGCAGATGCTGCAAAAACAGAGTTTCAAAACTGCTCTATCAAAAGGAAGGCTTCTCTCTCCGAGTTGAATGCACACATCATAAAGAGGTTTCTGAGAATGCTTCTGCCTGGTTGATATGTGAAGGTATTTCAATTTCCACCATAGGCCTCAAATCGCTCCAAATGAACACTTGCAAATTCTACAAAAAGAGTGTTTCATAACTGCTCTAGCAAACGAAAGGTTCAACTATGTGAGTTAAACACACACATCACAAAGCAGTTTGTGAGAATGCTTCTGTCCAGTTTTTATGGGAAGATATTCCCGTTTCTAACAAAGGCCTGAAAGAGCTCCAAATATCCACTTGCAGATGCTGCAAAAAGACTCTTTCCAAACCGCTCCATGAAAAGGAAGGTTCAACTCTGTGAGTTGAATGCACACATCATAAAGAAGTTTCAAAGAATGCTTCTATCTCGGTTTTAGGTGAAGATATTTCCTTTTCCACCATAGGCCTCAAAGCGCTCCAAATGAACACTTGCAGATTCTACAAAAAGACTGTTTCAAAACTGCTCTTTCTAAAGAAGTGTTCAACTCTGTGAGTTGGATTCATACTACACAAAGCAGTTTCACAGAACGCTTCTGTTTAGTTTTTATGGGAAGATATTCCCGTTTCCAACGAAGGCCTGAAAGGGCTCCAAATATCCACTTGCAGATGCTGCAAAAAGACTCTTTCCAAACTGCTCCATGAAAAGGAAGGTTCAACTCCGTGAGTTGAATGCACACATCATAAATAAGTTTCAAAGAATGCTTCTGTCTAGGTTTTATGTGAAGATATTTCCTTTTCCACCATAGGCCTCAAAGTGCTCCAAATGAACACTTGCAGATTCTACAAAAAGAGTGTTTCAAAACTGATCTTTCAAAAGAGGTGTTCAACTCTGTGAGTTGGATTCATACTACACCAAGCAGTTTCACAGAACGCTTCTGTTTAGTTTTTATGGGAAGATATTCCCGTTTCCAACGAAGGCCTGAAACGGCTCCAAATATCCACTTGCAGATGCTGCAAAAACAGAGTTTCAAAACTGCTCTATCAAAAGGAAGGCTTATCTCTCTGAGTTGAATGCACACATCATAAAGAGGTTTCTGAGAATGCTTCTGCCTGGTTGATATGTGAAGATATTTCAATTTCCACCATAGGCCTCAAATCGCTCCAAATGAACACTTGCAAATTCTACAAAAAGAGTGTTTCATAACTGCTCTAGCAAAGGAAAGGTTCAACTATTTGAGTTAAACACACACATCACAAAGCAGTTTGTGAGAATGCTTCTGTCCAGTTTTTATGGGAAGATATTCCCGTTTCTAACAAAGGCCTGAAAGAGCTCCAAATATCCACTTGCAGATGCTGCAAAAAGACTCTTTCCAAACCGCTCCATGAAAAGGAAGGTTCAACTCTGTGAGTTGAATGCACACATCATAAAGAAGTTTCAAAGAATGCTTCTGTCTAGGTTTTATGTGAAGATATTTCCTTTTCCACCATAGGCCTCAAAGCGCTCCAAACGAACACTTGCAGATTCTACAGAAAGAGTGTTTCAAAACTACACTTTCAAAAGAAGTGTTCAACTCTGTGAGTTGGATTCATACTACACAAAGCAGTTTCACAGAACGCTTCTGTTTAGTTTTTATGGGAAGATATTCCCGTTTCCAACGAAGGCCTGAAAGGGCTCCAAATATCCACTTGCAGATGCTGCAAAAAGACTCTTTCCAAACTGCTCCATGAAAAGGAAGGTTCAACTCTGTGAGTTGAAGGCACACATCATAAAGAAGTTTCAAAGAATGCTTCTGTCTAGGTTTTATATGAAGATATTTCCTTTTCCACCATAGGCCTCAAAGTGCTCCAAATGAACACTTGCAGATTCTACAAAAAGAGTGTTTCAAAACTCCTCTTTCAAAAGATGTGTTCAACTCTGTGAGTTGGATTCATACTACACAAAGCAGTTTCACAGAACTCTTCTGTTTAGTTTTTCTGGGAAGATATTTCCGTTTCCAACGAAGGCCTGAAAGGGCTCCAAATATCCACTTGCAGATGCTGCAAAAAGACTCTTTCCAAACTGTTCCATGAAAAGGAAGGTTCAACTCTGTGAGTTGAATGCACACATCATAAAGAAGTTTCAAAGAATGCTTCTGTCTCGGTTTTATGTGAAGATATTTCCTTTTCCACCATAGGCCTCAAAGTGCTCCAAATGAACACTTGCAGATTCTACAAAAAGAGTGTTTCAAAACTGCTCTTTCAAAAGAAGTGTTCAACTCTGTGAGTTGGATTCATACTACACAAAGCAGTTTCACTGAACGCTTCTGTTTAGTTTTTATGGGAAGAAATTCCGGTTTCCAACGAAGGCCTGAAAGGGCTCCAAATATCCACTTGCAGATGCTGCAATAACAGAGTTTCAAAACTGCTCTATCAAAAGGAAGGCTTCTCTCTCCGAGTTGAATGCACACATCATAAAGCGGTTTACGAGAATGATTCTGCCTTGTTTATAAGTGAAGATATTTCCTTTTCCACAATAGGCCTCAATGCGCTCCCAACAAGCACTTGCAGATTCTACAAAAAGAGTGTTTCAAAACTGCTCTTTCAAAAGAAGTGTTCAACTCTGTGAGTTGGATTCATACTACACAAAGCAGTTTCACAGAACGCTTCTGTTTAGTTTTTATGGGAAGATATTCCCTTTTCCAACGAAGGCCTGAAAGGGCTCCAAATATCCACTTGCAGATGCTGCAAAAAGACTCTTTCCAAACTGCTCCATGAAAAGCAAGGTTCAACTCTGTGAGTTGAATGCACACATCATAAAGAAGTTTCAAAGAATGCTTCTGTCTAGGTTTTATGTGAAGATATTTCCTTTTCCACCATAGGCCTCAAAGTGCTCCAAATGAACACTTGCAGACTCTACAAAAAGGGTGTTTCAAAACTGCTCTTTCAAAAGAAGTGTTCAACTCTGTGAGTTGGATTCATACTACACAAAGCAGTTTCACAGAACGCTTCTGTTTAGTTTTTATGGGAAGATATTCCCGTTTCCAACGAAGGCCTGAAAGGGCTCCAAATATCCACTTGCAGATGCTGCAAAAAGACTCTTTCCAAACTGCTCCATGAAAAGGAAGGTTCAACTCCGTGAGTTGAATGCACACATCATAAATAAGTTTCAAAGAATGCTTCTGTCTAGGTTTTATGTGAAGATATTTCCTTTTCCACCATAGGCCTCAAAGTGCTCCAAATGAACACTTGCAGATTCTACAAAAAGGGTGTTTCAAAACTGCTCTTTCAAAAGAAGTGTTCAACTCTGTGAGTTGGATTCATACTACACAAAGCAGTTTCACAGAACGCTTCTGTTTAGTTTTTATGGGAAGATATTCCCGTTTCCAACGAAGGCCTGAAAGGGCTCTAAATATCCACTTGCAGATGCTGCAAAAAGACTCTTTCCAAACTGCTCCATGAAAAGGAAGGTTCAACACTGTGAGTTGAATGCACACATCATAAAGAAGTTTCAAGGAATGCTTCTGTCTAGGTTTTATGTGAAGATATTTCCTTTTCCACCATAGGCCTCAAAGTGCTCCAAATGAACACTTGCAGATTCTACAAAAAGAGTGTTTCAAAACTGCTCTTTCAAAAGAGGTGTTCAACTCTGTGAGTTGGATTCATACTACACAAAGCAGTTTCACAGAACGCTTCTGTTTAGTTTTTATGGGAAGATATTCCGGTTTCCAACGAAGGCCTGAAAGGGCTCCAAATATCCACTTGCAGACGCTGCAAAAACAGAGTTTCAAAACTGCTCTATCAAAAGGAAGGCTTCTCTCTCCGAGTTCAATGCACACATCATAAAGGGGTTTCTGAGAATGCTTCTGCCTTGTTTATAAGTGAAGATATTTCCTTTTCCACAATAGGCCTCAATGTGCTCCAAATGAACACTTGCAGATTCTACAAAAAGAGTGTTTCAAAACTGCTCTTTCAAAAGAAGTGTTCAACTCTGTGAGTTGGATTCATACTACACAAAGCAGTTTCACAGAACGCTTCTGTTTAGTTTTTATGGGAAGATATTCCCGTTTCCAACGAAGGCCTGAAAGGCTCCAAATATCCACTTGCAGATGCTGCAAAAAGACTCTTTCCAAACTGCTCCGTGAAAAGGAAGGTTCAACTCTGTGAGGTGAAGGCACACATCATAAAGAAGTTTCAAAGAATGCTTCTGTCTAGGTTTTATGTGAAGATATTTCCTTTTCCACCGTAGGCCTCAAAGCGCTCCAAATGAACACTTGCAGATTCTACAAAAAGAGTGTTTCAAAACTGCTCTTTCTAAAGAAGTGTTCAACTCTGTGAGTTGGATTCATACTACACAAAGCAGTTTCACAGAACGCTTCTGTTTAGTATTTATGGGAAGATATTCCCGTTTCCAACGAAGGCCTGAAAGGG
This sequence comes from Pongo abelii, assembly GCF_028885655.2. Taxonomy (NCBI): domain Eukaryota; kingdom Metazoa; phylum Chordata; class Mammalia; order Primates; family Hominidae; genus Pongo; species Pongo abelii. The sequence continues at coordinate 31,313,816 of NC_072005.2, read as the reverse complement.
CTCCAAATATCCACTTGCAGATTCTGCAAAAACAGAGTTTCAAAACTGCACTATCAAAAGGAAGGCTTATCTCTCTGAGTTGAATGCACACATCATAAGGAGGTTTCTGAGAATGCTTCTGCCTGGTTGATATGTGAAGATATTTCAATTTCCACCATAGGCCTCAAATCGCTCCAAATGAACACTTGCAAATTCTACAAAAAGAGTGTTTCATAACTGCTCTAGCAAAGGAAAGGTTCAAATATGTGAGTTAAACACACACATCACAAAGCAGTTTGTGAGAATGCTTCTGTCCAGTTTTTATGGGAAGATATTCCCGTTTCTAACAAAGGCCTGAAAGAGCTCCAAATATCCATTTGCAGATGCTGCAAAAAGACTCTTTCCAAACCGCTCCATGAAAAGGAAGGTTCAACTCTGTGAGTTGAATGCACACATCATAAAGAAGTTTCAAGGAATGCTTCTGTCTAGGTTTTATGTGAAGATATTTCCTTTTCCACCATAGGCCTCAAAGTGCTCCAAATGAACACTTGCAGATTCTACAAAAAGAGTGTTTCAAAACTGCTCTTTCAAAAGAAGTGTTCAACTCTGTGAGTTGGATTCATACTACACAAAGCAGTTTCACAGAACGCTTCTGTTTAGTTTTTATGGGAAGATATTCCCGTTTCCAACGAAGGCCTGAAAGGGCTCCAAATATCCACTTGCAGATGCTGCAAAAACAGAGTTTCAAAACTGCTCTATCAAAAGGAAGGCTTCTCTCTCCGAGTTGAATGCACACATCATAAAGAGGTTTCTGAGAATGCTTCTGCCTGGTTGATATGTGAAGGTATTTCAATTTCCACCATAGGCCTCAAATCGCTCCAAATGAACACTTGCAAATTCTACAAAAAGAGTGTTTCATAACTGCTCTAGCAAACGAAAGGTTCAACTATGTGAGTTAAACACACACATCACAAAGCAGTTTGTGAGAATGCTTCTGTCCAGTTTTTATGGGAAGATATTCCCGTTTCTAACAAAGGCCTGAAAGAGCTCCAAATATCCACTTGCAGATGCTGCAAAAAGACTCTTTCCAAACCGCTCCATGAAAAGGAAGGTTCAACTCTGTGAGTTGAATGCACACATCATAAAGAAGTTTCAAAGAATGCTTCTATCTCGGTTTTAGGTGAAGATATTTCCTTTTCCACCATAGGCCTCAAAGCGCTCCAAATGAACACTTGCAGATTCTACAAAAAGACTGTTTCAAAACTGCTCTTTCTAAAGAAGTGTTCAACTCTGTGAGTTGGATTCATACTACACAAAGCAGTTTCACAGAACGCTTCTGTTTAGTTTTTATGGGAAGATATTCCCGTTTCCAACGAAGGCCTGAAAGGGCTCCAAATATCCACTTGCAGATGCTGCAAAAAGACTCTTTCCAAACTGCTCCATGAAAAGGAAGGTTCAACTCCGTGAGTTGAATGCACACATCATAAATAAGTTTCAAAGAATGCTTCTGTCTAGGTTTTATGTGAAGATATTTCCTTTTCCACCATAGGCCTCAAAGTGCTCCAAATGAACACTTGCAGATTCTACAAAAAGAGTGTTTCAAAACTGATCTTTCAAAAGAGGTGTTCAACTCTGTGAGTTGGATTCATACTACACCAAGCAGTTTCACAGAACGCTTCTGTTTAGTTTTTATGGGAAGATATTCCCGTTTCCAACGAAGGCCTGAAACGGCTCCAAATATCCACTTGCAGATGCTGCAAAAACAGAGTTTCAAAACTGCTCTATCAAAAGGAAGGCTTATCTCTCTGAGTTGAATGCACACATCATAAAGAGGTTTCTGAGAATGCTTCTGCCTGGTTGATATGTGAAGATATTTCAATTTCCACCATAGGCCTCAAATCGCTCCAAATGAACACTTGCAAATTCTACAAAAAGAGTGTTTCATAACTGCTCTAGCAAAGGAAAGGTTCAACTATTTGAGTTAAACACACACATCACAAAGCAGTTTGTGAGAATGCTTCTGTCCAGTTTTTATGGGAAGATATTCCCGTTTCTAACAAAGGCCTGAAAGAGCTCCAAATATCCACTTGCAGATGCTGCAAAAAGACTCTTTCCAAACCGCTCCATGAAAAGGAAGGTTCAACTCTGTGAGTTGAATGCACACATCATAAAGAAGTTTCAAAGAATGCTTCTGTCTAGGTTTTATGTGAAGATATTTCCTTTTCCACCATAGGCCTCAAAGCGCTCCAAACGAACACTTGCAGATTCTACAGAAAGAGTGTTTCAAAACTACACTTTCAAAAGAAGTGTTCAACTCTGTGAGTTGGATTCATACTACACAAAGCAGTTTCACAGAACGCTTCTGTTTAGTTTTTATGGGAAGATATTCCCGTTTCCAACGAAGGCCTGAAAGGGCTCCAAATATCCACTTGCAGATGCTGCAAAAAGACTCTTTCCAAACTGCTCCATGAAAAGGAAGGTTCAACTCTGTGAGTTGAAGGCACACATCATAAAGAAGTTTCAAAGAATGCTTCTGTCTAGGTTTTATATGAAGATATTTCCTTTTCCACCATAGGCCTCAAAGTGCTCCAAATGAACACTTGCAGATTCTACAAAAAGAGTGTTTCAAAACTCCTCTTTCAAAAGATGTGTTCAACTCTGTGAGTTGGATTCATACTACACAAAGCAGTTTCACAGAACTCTTCTGTTTAGTTTTTCTGGGAAGATATTTCCGTTTCCAACGAAGGCCTGAAAGGGCTCCAAATATCCACTTGCAGATGCTGCAAAAAGACTCTTTCCAAACTGTTCCATGAAAAGGAAGGTTCAACTCTGTGAGTTGAATGCACACATCATAAAGAAGTTTCAAAGAATGCTTCTGTCTCGGTTTTATGTGAAGATATTTCCTTTTCCACCATAGGCCTCAAAGTGCTCCAAATGAACACTTGCAGATTCTACAAAAAGAGTGTTTCAAAACTGCTCTTTCAAAAGAAGTGTTCAACTCTGTGAGTTGGATTCATACTACACAAAGCAGTTTCACTGAACGCTTCTGTTTAGTTTTTATGGGAAGAAATTCCGGTTTCCAACGAAGGCCTGAAAGGGCTCCAAATATCCACTTGCAGATGCTGCAAAAAGACTCTTTCCAAACTGCTCCATGAAAAGGAAGGTTCAACTCTGTGAGTTGAATGCACACATCATAAAGAAGTTTCAAAGAATGCTTCTGTCTAGGTTTTATGTGAAGATATTTCCTTTTCCACCATAAGCCTCAAAGTGCTCCAAATGAACACTTGCAGATTCTACAAAAAGAGTATTTCAAAACTGCTCTTTCAAAAGAAGTGTTCAACTCTGTGAGTTGGATTCATACTACACAAAGCAGTTTCACAGAACGCTTCTGTTTAGTTTTTATGGGAAGATATTCCGGTTTCCAACGAAGGCCTGAAAGGGCTCCAAATATCCACTTGCAGACGCTGCAAAAACAGAGTTTCAAAACTGCTCTATCAAAAGGAAGGCTTCTCTCTCCGAGTTGAATGCACACATCATAAAGGGGTTTCTGAGAATGCTTCTGCCTTGTTTATAAGTGAAGATATTTCCTTTTCCACAATAGGCCTCAATGTGCTCCAAATGAACACTTGCAGATTCTACAAAAAGAGTGTTTCAAAACTGCTCTTTCAAAAGAAGTGTTCAACTCTGTGAGTTGGATTCATACAACACAAAGCAGTTTCACAGAACGCTTCTGTTTAGTTTTTATGGGAAGATATTCCCGTTTCCAACGAAGGCCTGAAAGGCTCCAAATATCCACTTGCAGATGCTGCAAAAAGACTCTTTCCAAACTGCTCCGTGAAAAGGAAGGTTCAACTCTGTGAGGTGAAGGCACACATCATAAAGAAGTTTCAAAGAATGCTTCTGTCTAGGTTTTATGTGAAGATATTTCCTTTTCCACCGTAGGCCTCAAAGCGCTCCAAATGAACACTTGCAGATTCTACAAAAAGAGTGTTTCAAAACTGCTCTTTCTAAAGAAGTGTTCAACTCTGTGAGTTGGATTCATACTACACAAAGCAGTTTCACAGAACGCTTCTGTTTAGTTTTTATGGGAAGATATTCCCGTTTCCAACGAAGGCCTGAAAGGGCTCCAAATATCCACTTGCAGATTCTGCAAAAACAGAGTTTCAAAACTGCACTATCAAAAGGAAGGCTTATCTCTCTGAGTTGAATGCACACATCATAAAGAGGTTTCTGAGAATGCTTCTGCCTGGTTGATATGTGAAGATATTTCAATTTCCACCATAGGCCTCAAATCGCTCCAAATGAACACTTGCAAATTCTACAAAAAGAGTGTTTCATAACTGCTCTAGCAAAGGAAAGGTTCAAATATGTGAGTTAAACACACACATCACAAAGCAGTTTGTGAGAATGCTTCTGTCCAGTTTTTATGGGAAGATATTCCCGTTTCTAACAAAGGCCTGAAAGAGCTCCAAATATCCACTTGCAGATGCTGCAAAAAGACTCTCCAAACCGCTCCATGAAAAGGAAGGTTCAACTCTGTGAGTTGAATGCACACATCATAAAGAAGTTTCAAAGAATGCTTCTGTCTAGGTTTTATGTGAAGATATTTCCTTTTCCACCATAGGCCTCAAAGCGCTCCAAATGAACACTTGCAGATTCTACAAAAAGAGTGTTTCAAAACTACACTTTCAAAAGAAGTGTTCAACTCTGTGAGTTGGATTCATACTACACAAAGCAGTTTCACAGAACGCTTCTGTTTAGTTTTTATGGGAAGATATTCCCGTTTCCAACGAAGGCCTGAAAGGGCTCCAAATATCCACTTGCAGATGCTGCAATAACAGAGTTTCAAAACTGCTCTATCAAAAGGAAGGCTTCTCTCTCCGAGTTGAATGCACACATCATAAAGTGGTTTACGAGAATGATTCTGCCTTGTTTATAAGTGAAGATATTTCCTTTTCCACAATAGGCCTCAATGCGCTCCCAACAAGCACTTGCAGATTCTACAAAAAGAGTGTTTCAAAACTGCTCTTTCAAAAGAAGTGTTCAACTCTGTGAGTTGGATTCATACTACACAAAGCAGTTTCACAGAACGCTTCTGTTTAGTTTTTATGGGAAGATATTCCCGTTTCCAACGAAGGCCTGAAAGGCTCCAAATATCCACTTGCAGATGCTGCAAAAAGACTCTTTCCAAACTGCTCCGTGAAAAGGAAGGTTCAACTCTGTGAGGTGAAGGCACGCATCATAAAGAAGTTTCAAAGAATGCTTCTGTCTAGGTTTTATGTGAAGATATTTCCTTTTCCACCGTAGGCCTCAAAGCGCTCCAAATGAACACTTGCAGATTCTACAAAAAGAGTGTTTCAAAACTGCTCTTTCTAAAGAAGTGTTCAACTCTGTGAGTTGGATTCATACTACACAAAGCAGTTTCACAGAACGCTTCTGTTTAGTTTTTATGGGAAGATATTCCCGTTTCCAACGAAGGCCTGAAAGGGCTCCAAATATCCACTTGCAGATTCTGCAAAAACAGAGTTTCAAAACTGCACTATCAAAAGGAAGGCTTATCTCTCTGAGTTGAATGCACACATCATAAAGAGGTTTCTGAGAATGCTTCTGCCTGGTTGATATGTGAAGATATTTCAATTTCCACCATAGGCCTCAAATCGCTCCAAATGAACACTTGCAAATTCTACAAAAAGAGTGTTTCATAACTGCTCTAGCAAAGGAAAGGTTCAACTATGTGAGTTAAACACACACATCACAAAGCAGTTTGTGAGAATGCTTCTGTCCAGTTTTTATGGGAAGATATTCCCGTTTCTAACAAAGGCCTGAAAGAGCTCCAAATATCCACTTGCAGATGCTGCAAAAAGACTCTTTCCAAACCGCTCCATGAAAAGGAAGGTTCAACTCTGTGAGTTGAATGCACACATCATAAAGAAGTTTCAAAGAATGCTTCTGTCTAGGTTTTATGTGAAGATATTTCCTTTTCCACCATAGGCCTCAAAGCGCTCCAAATGAACACTTGCAGATTCTACAAAAAGAGTGTTTCAAAACTACACTTTCAAAAGAAGTGTTCAACTCTGTGAGTTGGATTCATACTACACAAAGCAGTTTCACAGAACGCTTCTGTTTAGTTTTTATGGGAAGATATTCCCGTTTCCAACGAAGGCCTGAAAGGGCTCCAAATATCCACTTGCAGATGCTGCAATAACAGAGTTTCAAAACTGCTCTATCAAAAGGAAGGCTTCTCTCTCCGAGTTGAATGCACACATCATAAAGCGGTTTACGAGAATGATTCTGCCTTGTTTATAAGTGAAGATATTTCCTTTTCCACAATAGGCCTCAATGCGCTCCCAACAAGCACTTGCAGATTCTACAAAAAGAGTGTTTCAAAACTGCTCTTTCAAAAGAAGTGTTCAACTCTGTGAGTTGGATTCATACTACACAAAGCAGTTTCACAGAACGCTTCTGTTTAGTTTTTATGGGAAGATATTCCCGTTTCCAACGAAGGCCTGAAAGGGCTCCAAATATCCACTTGCAGATGCTGCAAAAAGACTCTTTCCAAACTGCTCCATGAAAAGCAAGGTTCAACTCTGTGAGTTGAATGCACACATCATAAAGAAGTTTCAAAGAATGCTTCTGTCTAGGTTTTATGTGAAGATATTTCCTTTTCCACCATAGGCCTCAAAGTGCTCCAAATGAACACTTGCAGACTCTACAAAAAGGGTGTTTCAAAACTGCTCTTTCAAAAGAAGTGTTCAACTCTGTGAGTTGGATTCATACTACACAAAGCAGTTTCACAGAACGCTTCTGTTTAGTTTTTATGGGAAGATATTCCCGTTTCCAACGAAGGCCTGAAAGGGCTCCAAATATCCACTTGCAGATGCTGCAAAAAGACTCTTTCCAAACTGCTCCATGAAAAGGAAGGTTCAACTCCGTGAGTTGAATGCACACATCATAAATAAGTTTCAAAGAATGCTTCTGTCTAGGTTTTATGTGAAGATATTTCCTTTTCCACCATAGGCCTCAAAGTGCTCCAAATGAACACTTGCAGATTCTACAAAAAGGGTGTTTCAAAACTGCTCTTTCAAAAGAAGTGTTCAACTCTGTGAGTTGGATTCATACTACACAAAGCAGTTTCGCAGAACGCTTCTGTTTAGTTTTTATGGGAAGATATTCCCGTTTCCAACGAAGGCCTGAAAGGGCTCTAAATATCCACTTGCAGATGCTGCAAAAAGACTCTTTCCAAACTGCTCCATGAAAAGGAAGGTTCAACACTGTGAGTTGAATGCACACATCATAAAGAAGTTTCAAGGAATGCTTCTGTCTAGGTTTTATGTGAAGATATTTCCTTTTCCACCATAGGCCTCAAAGTGCTCCAAATGAACACTTGCAGATTCTACAAAAAGAGTGTTTCAAAACTGCTCTTTCAAAAGAGGTGTTCAACTCTGTGAGTTGGATTCATACTACACAAAGCAGTTTCACAGAACGCTTCTGTTTAGTTTTTATGGGAAGATATTCCGGTTTCCAACGAAGGCCTGAAAGGGCTCCAAATATCCACTTGCAGACGCTGCAAAAACAGAGTTTCAAAACTGCTCTATCAAAAGGAAGGCTTCTCTCTCCGAGTTCAATGCACACATCATAAAGGGGTTTCTGAGAATGCTTCTGCCTTGTTTATAAGTGAAGATATTTCCTTTTCCACAATAGGCCTCAATGTGCTCCAAATGAACACTTGCAGATTCTACAAAAAGAGTGTTTCAAAACTGCTCTTTCAAAAGAAGTGTTCAACTCTGTGAGTTGGATTCATACTACACAAAGCAGTTTCACAGAACGCTTCTGTTTAGTTTTTATGGGAAGATATTCCCGTTTCCAACGAAGGCCTGAAAGGCTCCAAATATCCACTTGCAGATGCTGCAAAAAGACTCTTTCCAAACTGCTCCGTGAAAAGGAAGGTTCAACTCTGTGAGGTGAAGGCACACATCATAAAGAAGTTTCAAAGAATGCTTCTGTCTAGGTTTTATGTGAAGATATTTCCTTTTCCACCGTAGGCCTCAAAGCGCTCCAAATGAACACTTGCAGATTCTACAAAAAGAGTGTTTCAAAACTGCTCTTTCTAAAGAAGTGTTCAACTCTGTGAGTTGGATTCATACTACACAAAGCAGTTTCACAGAACGCTTCTGTTTAGTATTTATGGGAAGATATTCCCGTTTCCAACGAAGGCCTGAAAGGGCTCCAAATATCCACTTGCAGATGCTGCAAAAACAGAGTTTCAAAACTGCACTATCAAAAGGAAGGCTTATCTCTCTGAGTTGAATGCACACATCATAAAGAGGTTTCTGAGAATGCTTCTGCCTGGTTGATATGTGAAGATATTTCAATTTCCACCATAGGCCTCAAATCGCTCCAAATGAACACTTGCAAATTCTACAAAAAGAGTGTTTCATAACTGCTCTAGCAAAGGAAAGGTTCAAATATGTGAGTTAAACACACACATCACAAAGCAGTTTGTGAGAATGCTTCTGTCCAGTTTTTATGGGAAGATATTCCCGTTTCTAACAAAGGCCTGAAAGAGCTCCAAATATCCATTTGCAGATGCTGCAAAAAGACTCTTTCCAAACCGCTCCATGAAAAGGAAGGTTCAACTCTGTGAGTTGAATGCACACATCATAAAGAAGTTTCAAGGAATGCTTCTGTCTAGGTTTTATGTGAAGATATTTCCTTTTCCACCATAGGCCTCAAAGTGCTCCAAATGAACACTTGCAGATTCTACAAAAAGAGTGTTTCAAAACTGCTCTTTCAAAAGAAGTGTTCAACTCTGTGAGTTGGATTCATACTACACAAAGCAGTTTCACAGAACGCTTCTGTTTAGTTTTTATGGGAAGATATTCCCGTTTCCAACGAAGGCCTGAAAGTGCTCCAAATATCCACTTGCAGATGCTGCAAAAACAGAGTTTCAAAACTGCTCTATCAAAAGGAAGGCTTCTCTCTCCGAGTTGAATGCACACATCATAAAGAGGTTTCTGAGAATGCTTCTGCCTGGTTGATATGTGAAGGTATTTCAATTTCCACCATAGGCCTCAAATCGCTCCAAATGAACACTTGCAAATTCTACAAAAAGAGTGTTTCATAACTGCTCTAGCAAACGAAAGGTTCAACTATGTGAGTTAAACACACACATCACAAAGCAGTTTGTGAGAATGCTTCTGTCCAGTTTTTATGGGAAGATATTCCCGTTTCTAACAAAGGCCTGAAAGAGCTCCAAATATCCACTTGCAGATGCTGCAAAAAGACTCTTTCCAAACCGCTCCATGAAAAGGAAGGTTCAACTCTGTGAGTTGAATGCACACATCATAAAGAAGTTTCAAAGAATGCTTCTATCTCGGTTTTAGGTGAAGATATTTCCTTTTCCACCATAGGCCTCAAAGCGCTCCAAATGAACACTTGCAGATTCTACAAAAAGACTGTTTCAAAACTGCTCTTTCTAAAGAAGTGTTCAACTCTGTGAGTTGGATTCATACTACACAAAGCAGTTTCACAGAACGCTTCTGTTTAGTTTTTATGGGAAGATATTCCCGTTTCCAACGAAGGCCTGAAAGGGCTCCAAATATCCACTTGCAGATGCTGCAAAAAGACTCTTTCCAAACTGCTCCATGAAAAGGAAGGTTCAACTCCGTGAGTTGAATGCACACATCATAAATAAGTTTCAAAGAATGCTTCTGTCTAGGTTTTATGTGAAGATATTTCCTTTTCCACCATAGGCCTCAAAGTGCTCCAAATGAACACTTGCAGATTCTACAAAAAGAGTGTTTCAAAACTGATCTTTCAAAAGAGGTGTTCAACTCTGTGAGTTGGATTCATACTACACCAAGCAGTTTCACAGAACGCTTCTGTTTAGTTTTTATGGGAAGATATTCCCGTTTCCAACGAAGGCCTGAAACGGCTCCAAATATCCACTTGCAGATGCTGCAAAAACAGAGTTTCAAAACTGCTCTATCAAAAGGAAGGCTTATCTCTCTGAGTTGAATGCACACATCATAAAGAGGTTTCTGAGAATGCTTCTGCCTGGTTGATATGTGAAGATATTTCAATTTCCACCATAGGCCTCAAATCGCTCCAAATGAACACTTGCAAATTCTACAAAAAGAGTGTTTCATAACTGCTCTAGCAAAGGAAAGGTTCAACTATTTGAGTTAAACACACACATCACAAAGCAGTTTGTGAGAATGCTTCTGTCCAGTTTTTATGGGAAGATATTCCCGTTTCTAACAAAGGCCTGAAAGAGCTCCAAATATCCACTTGCAGATGCTGCAAAAAGACTCTTTCCAAACCGCTCCATGAAAAGGAAGGTTCAACTCTGTGAGTTGAATGCACACATCATAAAGAAGTTTCAAAGAATGCTTCTGTCTAGGTTTTATGTGAAGATATTTCCTTTTCCACCATAGGCCTCAAAGCGCTCCAAACGAACACTTGCAGATTCTACAGAAAGAGTGTTTCAAAACTACACTTTCAAAAGAAGTGTTCAACTCTGTGAGTTGGATTCATACTACACAAAGCAGTTTCACAGAACGCTTCTGTTTAGTTTTTATGGGAAGATATTCCCGTTTCCAACGAAGGCCTGAAAGGGCTCCAAATATCCACTTGCAGATGCTGCAAAAAGACTCTTTCCAAACTGCTCCATGAAAAGGAAGGTTCAACTCTGTGAGTTGAAGGCACACATCATAAAGAAGTTTCAAAGAATGCTTCTGTCTAGGTTTTATATGAAGATATTTCCTTTTCCACCATAGGCCTCAAAGTGCTCCAAATGAACACTTGCAGATTCTACAAAAAGAGTGTTTCAAAACTCCTCTTTCAAAAGATGTGTTCAACTCTGTGAGTTGGATTCATACTACACAAAGCAGTTTCACAGAACTCTTCTGTTTAGTTTTTCTGGGAAGATATTTCCGTTTCCAACGAAGGCCTGAAAGGGCTCCAAATATCCACTTGCAGATGCTGCAAAAAGACTCTTTCCAAACTGTTCCATGAAAAGGAAGGTTCAACTCTGTGAGTTGAATGCACACATCATAAAGAAGTTTCAAAGAATGCTTCTGTCTCGGTTTTATGTGAAGATATTTCCTTTTCCACCATAGGCCTCAAAGTGCTCCAAATGAACACTTGCAGATTCTACAAAAAGAGTGTTTCAAAACTGCTCTTTCAAAAGAAGTGTTCAACTCTGTGAGTTGGATTCATACTACACAAAGCAGTTTCACAGAACGCTTCTGTTTAGTTTTTATGGGAAGAAATTCCGGTTTCCAACGAAGGCCTGAAAGGGCTCCAAATATCCACTTGCAGATGCTGCAAAAAGACTCTTTCCAAACTGCTCCATGAAAAGGAAGGTTCAACTCTGTGAGTTGAATGCACACATCATAAAGAAGTTTCAAAGAATGCTTCTGTCTAGGTTTTATGTGAAGATATTTCCTTTTCCACCATAAGCCTCAAAGTGCTCCAAATGAACACTTGCAGATTCTACAAAAAGAGTGTTTCAAAACTGCTCTTTCAAAAGAAGTGTTCAACTCTGTGAGTTGGATTCATACTACACAAAGCAGTTTCACAGAACGCTTCTGTTTAGTTTTTATGGGAAGATATTCCCGTTTCCAACGAAGGCCTGAAAGGCTCCAAATATCCACTTGCAGATGCTGCAAAAAGACTCTTTCCAAACTGCTCCGTGAAAAGGAAGGTTCAACTCTGTGAGGTGAAGGCACACATCATAAAGAAGTTTCAAAGAATGCTTCTGTCTAGGTTTTATGTGAAGATATTTCCTTTTCCACCGTAGGCCTCAAAGCGCTCCAAATGAACACTTGCAGATTCTACAAAAAGAGTGTTTCAAAACTGCTCTTTCTAAAGAAGTGTTCAACTCTGTGAGTTGGATTCATACTACACAAAGCAGTTTCACAGAACGCTTCTGTTTAGTTTTTATGGGAAGATATTCCCGTTTCCAACGAAGGCCTGAAAGGGCTCCAAATATCCCCTTGCAGATTCTGCAAAAACAGAGTTTCAAAACTGCACTATCAAAAGGAAGGCTTATCTCTCTGAGTTGAATGCACACATCATAAAGAGGTTTCTGAGAATGCTTCTGCCTGGTTGATATGTGAAGATATTTCAATTTCCACCATAGGCCTCAAATCGCTCCAAATGAACACTTGCAAATTCTACAAAAAGAGTGTTTCATAACTGCTCTAGCAAAGGAAAGGTTCAAATATGTGAGTTAAACACACACATCACAAAGCAGTTTGTGAGAATGCTTCTGTCCAGTTTTTATGGGAAGATATTCCCGTTTCTAACAAAGGCCTGAAAGAGCTCCAAATATCCACTTGCAGATGCTGCAAAAAGACTCTCCAAACCGCTCCATGAAAAGGAAGGTTCAACTCTGTGAGTTGAATGCACACATCATAAAGAAGTTTCAAAGAATGCTTCTGTCTAGGTTTTATGTGAAGATATTTCCTTTTCCACCATAGGCCTCAAAGCGCTCCAAATGAACACTTGCAGATTCTACAAAAAGAGTGTTTCAAAACTACACTTTCAAAAGAAGTGTTCAACTCTGTGAGTTGGATTCATACTACACAAAGCAGTTTCACAGAACGCTTCTGTTTAGTTTTTATGGGAAGATATTCCCGTTTCCAACGAAGGCCTGAAAGGGCTCCAAATATCCACTTGCAGATGCTGCAATAACAGAGTTTCAAAACTGCTCTATCAAAAGGAAGGCTTCTCTCTCCGAGTTGAATGCACACATCATAAAGTGGTTTACGAGAATGATTCTGCCTTGTTTATAAGTGAAGATATTTCCTTTTCCACAATAGGCCTCAATGCGCTCCCAACAAGCACTTGCAGATTCTACAAAAAGAGTGTTTCAAAACTGCTCTTTCAAAAGAAGTGTTCAACTCTGTGAGTTGGATTCATACTACACAAAGCAGTTTCACAGAACGCTTCTGTTTAGTTTTTATGGGAAGATATTCCCGTTTCCAACGAAGGCCTGAAAGGCTCCAAATATCCACTTGCAGATGCTGCAAAAAGACTCTTTCCAAACTGCTCCGTGAAAAGGAAGGTTCAACTCTGTGAGGTGAAGGCACGCATCATAAAGAAGTTTCAAAGAATGCTTCTGTCTAGGTTTTATGTGAAGATATTTCCTTTTCCACCGTAGGCCTCAAAGCGCTCCAAATGAACACTTGCAGATTCTACAAAAAGAGTGTTTCAAAACTGCTCTTTCTAAAGAAGTGTTCAACTCTGTGAGTTGGATTCATACTACACAAAGCAGTTTCACAGAACGCTTCTGTTTAGTTTTTATGGGAAGATATTCCCGTTTCCAACGAAGGCCTGAAAGGGCTCCAAATATCCACTTGCAGATTCTGCAAAAACAGAGTTTCAAAACTGCACTATCAAAAGGAAGGCTTATCTCTCTGAGTTGAATGCACACATCATAAAGAGGTTTCTGAGAATGCTTCTGCCTGGTTGATATGTGAAGATATTTCAATTTCCACCATAGGCCTCAAATCGCTCCAAATGAACACTTGCAAATTCTACAAAAAGAGTGTTTCATAACTGCTCTAGCAAAGGAAAGGTTCAAATATGTGAGTTAAACACACACATCACAAAGCAGTTTGTGAGAATGCTTCTGTCCAGTTTTTATGGGAAGATATTCCCGTTTCTAACAAAGGCCTGAAAGAGCTCCAAATATCCACTTGCAGATGCTGCAAAAAGACTCTTTCCAAACCGCTCCATGAAAAGGAAGGTTCAACTCTGTGAGTTGAATGCACACATCATAAAGAAGTTTCAAAGAATGCTTCTGTCTAGGTTTTATGTGAAGATATTTCCTTTTCCACCATAGGCCTCAAAGCGCTCCAAATGAACACTTGCAGATTCTACAAAAAGAGTGTTTCAAAACTACACTTTCAAAAGAAGTGTTCAACTCTGTGAGTTGGATTCATACTACACAAAGCAGTTTCACAGAACGCTTCTGTTTAGTTTTTATGGGAAGATATTCCCGTTTCCAACGAAGGCCTGAAAGGGCTCCAAATATCCACTTGCAGATGCTGCAATAACAGAGTTGCAAAACTGCTCTATCAAAAGGAAGGCTTCTCTCTCCGAGTTGAATGCACACATCATAAAGCGGTTTACGAGAATGATTCTGCCTTGTTTATAAGTGAAGATATTTCCTTTTCCACAATAGGCCTCAAAGCGCTCCCAACAAGCACTTGCAGATTCTACAAAAAGAGTGTTTCAAAACTGCTCTTTCAAAAGAAGTGTTCAACTCTGTGAGTTGGATTCATACTACACAAAGCAGTTTCACAGAACGCTTCTGTTTAGTTTTTATGGGAAGATATTCCCGTTTCCAACGAAGGCCTGAAAGGGCTCCAAATATCCACTTGCAGATGCTGCAAAAAGACTCTTTCCAAACTGCTCCATGAAAAGGAAGGTTCAACTCTGTGAGTTGAATGCACACATCATAAAGAAGTTTCAAAGAATGCTTCTGTCTAGGTTTTATGTGAAGATATTTCCTTTTCCACCATAAGCCTCAAAGTGCTCCAAATGAACACTTGCAGATTCTACAAAAAGAGTGTTTCAAAACTGCTCTTTCAAAAGAAGTGTTCAACTCTGTGAGTTGGATTCATACTACACAAAGCAGTTTCACAGAACGCTTCTGTTTAGTTTTTATGGGAAGATATTCCCGTTTCCAACGAAGGCCTGAAAGGCTCCAAATATCCACTTGCAGATGCTGCAAAAAGACTCTTTCCAAACTGCTCCGTGAAAAGGAAGGTTCAACTCTGTGAGGTGAAGGCACACATCATAAAGAAGTTTCAAAGAATGCTTCTGTCTAGGTTTTATGTGAAGATATTTCCTTTTCCACCGTAGGCCTCAAAGCGCTCCAAATGAACACTTGCAGATTCTACAAAAAGAGTGTTTCAAAACTGCTCTTTCTAAAGAAGTGTTCAACTCTGTGAGTTGGATTCATACTACACAAAGCAGTTTCACAGAACGCTTCTGTTTAGTTTTTATGGGAAGATATTCCCGTTTCCAACGAAGGCCTGAAAGGGCTCTAAATATCCACTTGCAGATGCTGCAAAAAGACTCTTTCCAAACTGCTCCATGAAAAGGAAGGTTCAACACTGTGAGTTGAATGCACACATCATAAAGAAGTTTCAAGGAATGCTTCTGTCTAGGTTTTATGTGAAGATATTTCCTTTTCCACCATAGGCCTCAAAGTGCTCCAAATGAACACTTGCAGATTCTACAAAAAGAGTGTTTCAAAACTGCTCTTTCAAAAGAGGTGTTCAACTCTGTGAGTTGGATTCATACTACACAAAGCAGTTTCACAGAACGCTTCTGTTTAGTTTTTATGGGAAGATATTCCGGTTTCCAACGAAGGCCTGAAAGGGCTCCAAATATCCACTTGCAGACGCTGCAAAAACAGAGTTTCAAAACTGCTCTATCAAAAGGAAGGCTTCTCTCTCCGAGTTCAATGCACACATCATAAAGGGGTTTCTGAGAATGCTTCTGCCTTGTTTATAAGTGAAGATATTTCCTTTTCCACAATAGGCCTCAATGTGCTCCAAATGAACACTTGCAGATTCTACAAAAAGAGTGTTTCAAAACTGCTCTTTCAAAAGAAGTGTTCAACTCTGTGAGTTGGATTCATACTACACAAAGCAGTTTCACAGAACGCTTCTGTTTAGTTTTTATGGGAAGATATTCCCGTTTCCAACGAAGGCCTGAAAGGCTCCAAATATCCACTTGCAGATGCTGCAAAAAGACTCTTTCCAAACTGCTCCGTGAAAAGGAAGGTTCAACTCTGTGAGGTGAAGGCACACATCATAAAGAAGTTTCAAAGAATGCTTCTGTCTAGGTTTTATGTGAAGATATTTCCTTTTCCACCGTAGGCCTCAAAGCGCTCCAAATGAACACTTGCAGATTCTACAAAAAGAGTGTTTCAAAACTGCTCTTTCTAAAGAAGTGTTCAACTCTGTGAGTTGGATTCATACTACACAAAGCAGTTTCACAGAACGCTTCTGTTTAGTATTTATGGGAAGATATTCCCGTTTCCAACGAAGGCCTGAAAGGGCTCCAAATATCCACTTGCAGATGCTGCAAAAACAGAGTTTCAAAACTGCACTATCAAAAGGAAGGCTTATCTCTCTGAGTTGAATGCACACATCATAAAGAGGTTTCTGAGAATGCTTCTGCCTGGTTGATATGTGAAGATATTTCAATTTCCACCATAGGCCTCAAATCGCTCCAAATGAACACTTGCAAATTCTACAAAAAGAGTGTTTCATAACTGCTCTAGCAAAGGAAAGGTTCAAATATGTGAGTTAAACACACACATCACAAAGCAGTTTGTGAGAATGCTTCTGTCCAGTTTTTATGGGAAGATATTCCCGTTTCTAACAAAGGCCTGAAAGAGCTCCAAATATCCATTTGCAGATGCTGCAAAAAGACTCTTTCCAAACCGCTCCATGAAAAGGAAGGTTCAACTCTGTGAGTTGAATGCACACATCATAAAGAAGTTTCAAGGAATGCTTCTGTCTAGGTTTTATGTGAAGATATTTCCTTTTCCACCATAGGCCTCAAAGTGCTCCAAATGAACACTTGCAGATTCTACAAAAAGAGTGTTTCAAAACTGCTCTTTCAAAAGAAGTGTTCAACTCTGTGAGTTGGATTCATACTACACAAAGCAGTTTCACAGAACGCTTCTGTTTAGTTTTTATGGGAAGATATTCCCGTTTCCAACGAAGGCCTGAAAGGGCTCCAAATATCCACTTGCAGATGCTGCAAAAACAGAGTTTCAAAACTGCTCTATCAAAAGGAAGGCTTCTCTCTCCGAGTTGAATGCACACATCATAAAGAGGTTTCTGAGAATGCTTCTGCCTGGTTGATATGTGAAGGTATTTCAATTTCCACCATAGGCCTCAAATCGCTCCAAATGAACACTTGCAAATTCTACAAAAAGAGTGTTTCATAACTGCTCTAGCAAACGAAAGGTTCAACTATGTGAGTTAAACACACACATCACAAAGCAGTTTGTGAGAATGCTTCTGTCCAGTTTTTATGGGAAGATATTCCCGTTTCTAACAAAGGCCTGAAAGAGCTCCAAATATCCACTTGCAGATGCTGCAAAAAGACTCTTTCCAAACCGCTCCATGAAAAGGAAGGTTCAACTCTGTGAGTTGAATGCACACATCATAAAGAAGTTTCAAAGAATGCTTCTATCTCGGTTTTAGGTGAAGATATTTCCTTTTCCACCATAGGCCTCAAAGCGCTCCAAATGAACACTTGCAGATTCTACAAAAAGACTGTTTCAAAACTGCTCTTTCTAAAGAAGTGTTCAACTCTGTGAGTTGGATTCATACTACACAAAGCAGTTTCACAGAACGCTTCTGTTTAGTTTTTATGGGAAGATATTCCCGTTTCCAACGAAGGCCTGAAAGGGCTCCAAATATCCACTTGCAGATGCTGCAAAAAGACTCTTTCCAAACTGCTCCATGAAAAGGAAGGTTCAACTCCGTGAGTTGAATGCACACATCATAAATAAGTTTCAAAGAATGCTTCTGTCTAGGTTTTATGTGAAGATATTTCCTTTTCCACCATAGGCCTCAAAGTGCTCCAAATGAACACTTGCAGATTCTACAAAAAGAGTGTTTCAAAACTGATCTTTCAAAAGAGGTGTTCAACTCTGTGAGTTGGATTCATACTACACCAAGCAGTTTCACAGAACGCTTCTGTTTAGTTTTTATGGGAAGATATTCCCGTTTCCAACGAAGGCCTGAAACGGCTCCAAATATCCACTTGCAGATGCTGCAAAAACAGAGTTTCAAAACTGCTCTATCAAAAGGAAGGCTTATCTCTCTGAGTTGAATGCACACATCATAAAGAGGTTTCTGAGAATGCTTCTGCCTGGTTGATATGTGAAGATATTTCAATTTCCACCATAGGCCTCAAATCGCTCCAAATGAACACTTGCAAATTCTACAAAAAGAGTGTTTCATAACTGCTCTAGCAAAGGAAAGGTTCAACTATTTGAGTTAAACACACACATCACAAAGCAGTTTGTGAGAATGCTTCTGTCCAGTTTTTATGGGAAGATATTCCCGTTTCTAACAAAGGCCTGAAAGAGCTCCAAATATCCACTTGCAGAAGCTGCAAAAAGACTCTTTCCAAACCGCTCCATGAAAAGGAAGGTTCAACTCTGTGAGTTGAATGCACACATCATAAAGAAGTTTCAAAGAATGCTTCTGTCTAGGTTTTATGTGAAGATATTTCCTTTTCCACCATAGGCCTCAAAGCGCTCCAAACGAACACTTGCAGATTCTACAGAAAGAGTGTTTCAAAACTACACTTTCAAAAGAAGTGTTCAACTCTGTGAGTTGGATTCATACTACACAAAGCAGTTTCACAGAACGCTTCTGTTTAGTTTTTATGGGAAGATATTCCCGTTTCCAACGAAGGCCTGAAAGGGCTCCAAATATCCACTTGCAGATGCTGCAAAAAGACTCTTTCCAAACTGCTCCATGAAAAGGAAGGTTCAACTCTGTGTGTTGAAGGCACACATCATAAAGAAGTTTCAAAGAATGCTTCTGTCTAGGTTTTATATGAAGATATTTCCTTTTCCACCATAGGCCTCAAAGTGCTCCAAATGAACACTTGCAGATTCTACAAAAAGAGTGTTTCAAAACTCCTCTTTCAAAAGATGTGTTCAACTCTGTGAGTTGGATTCATACTACACAAAGCAGTTTCACAGAACTCTTCTGTTTAGTTTTTCTGGGAAGATATTTCCGTTTCCAACGAAGGCCTGAAAGGGCTCCAAATATCCACTTGCAGATGCTGCAAAAAGACTCTTTCCAAACTGTTCCATGAAAAGGAAGGTTCAACTCTGTGAGTTGAATGCACACATCATAAAGAAGTTTCAAAGAATGCTTCTGTCTCGGTTTTATGTGAAGATATTTCCTTTTCCACCATAGGCCTCAAAGTGCTCCAAATGAACACTTGCAGATTCTACAAAAAGAGTGTTTCAAAACTGCTCTTTCAAAAGAAGTGTTCAACTCTGTGAGTTGGATTCATACTACACAAAGCAGTTTCACAGAACGCTTCTGTTTAGTTTTTATGGGAAGAAATTCCGGTTTCCAACGAAGGCCTGAAAGGGCTCCAAATATCCACTTGCAGATGCTGCAAAAAGACTCTTTCCAAACTGCTCCATGAAAAGGAAGGTTCAACTCTGTGAGTTGAATGCACACATCATAAAGAAGTTTCAAAGAATGCTTCTGTCTAGGTTTTATGTGAAGATATTTCCTTTTCCACCATAAGCCTCAAAGTGCTCCAAATGAACACTTGCAGATTCTACAAAAAGAGTGTTTCAAAACTGCTCTTTCAAAAGAAGTGTTCAACTCTGTGAGTTGGATTCATACTACACAAAGCAGTTTCACAGAACGCTTCTGTTTAGTTTTTATGGGAAGATATTCCGGTTTCCAACGAAGGCCTGAAAGGGCTCCAAATATCCACTTGCAGACGCTGCAAAAACAGAGTTTCAAAACTGCTCTATCAAAAGGAAGGCTTCTCTCTCCGAGTTGAATGCACACATCATAAAGGGGTTTCTGAGAATGCTTCTGCCTTGTTTATAAGTGAAGATATTTCCTTTTCCACAATAGGCCTCAATGTGCTCCAAATGAACACTTGCAGATTCTACAAAAAGAGTGTTTCAAAACTGCTCTTTCAAAAGAAGTGTTCAACTCTGTGAGTTGGATTCATACAACACAAAGCAGTTTCACAGAACGCTTCTGTTTAGTTTTTATGGGAAGATATTCCCGTTTCCAACGAAGGCCTGAAAGGCTCCAAATATCCACTTGCAGATGCTGCAAAAAGACTCTTTCCAAACTGCTCCGTGAAAAGGAAGGTTCAACTCTGTGAGGTGAAGGCACACATCATAAAGAAGTTTCAAAGAATGCTTCTGTCTAGGTTTTATGTGAAGATATTTCCTTTTCCACCGTAGGCCTCAAAGCGCTCCAAATGAACACTTGCAGATTCTACAAAAAGAGTGTTTCAAAACTGCTCTTTCTAAAGAAGTGTTCAACTCTGTGAGTTGGATTCATACTACACAAAGCAGTTTCACAGAACGCTTCTGTTTAGTTTTTATGGGAAGATATTCCCGTTTCCAACGAAGGCCTGAAAGGGCTCCAAATATCCACTTGCAGATTCTGCAAAAACAGAGTTTCAAAACTGCACTATCAAAAGGAAGGCTTATCTCTCTGAGTTGAATGCACACATCATAAAGAGGTTTCTGAGAATGCTTCTGCCTGGTTGATATGTGAAGATATTTCAATTTCCACCATAGGCCTCAAATCGCTCCAAATGAACACTTGCAAATTCTACAAAAAGAGTGTTTCATAACTGCTCTAGCAAAGGAAAGGTTCAAATATGTGAGTTAAACACACACATCACAAAGCAGTTTGTGAGAATGCTTCTGTCCAGTTTTTATGGGAAGATATTCCCGTTTCTAACAAAGGCCTGAAAGAGCTCCAAATATCCACTTGCAGATGCTGCAAAAAGACTCTCCAAACCGCTCCATGAAAAGGAAGGTTCAACTCTGTGAGTTGAATGCACACATCATAAAGAAGTTTCAAAGAATGCTTCTGTCTAGGTTTTATGTGAAGATATTTCCTTTTCCACCATAGGCCTCAAAGCGCTCCAAATGAACACTTGCAGATTCTACAAAAAGAGTGTTTCAAAACTACACTTTCAAAAGAAGTGTTCAACTCTGTGAGTTGGATTCATACTACACAAAGCAGTTTCACAGAACGCTTCTGTTTAGTTTTTATGGGAAGATATTCCCGTTTCCAACGAAGGCCTGAAAGGGCTCCAAATATCCACTTGCAGATGCTGCAATAACAGAGTTTCAAAACTGCTCTATCAAAAGGAAGGCTTCTCTCTCCGAGTTGAATGCACACATCATAAAGTGGTTTACGAGAATGATTCTGCCTTGTTTATAAGTGAAGATATTTCCTTTTCCACAATAGGCCTCAATGCGCTCCCAACAAGCACTTGCAGATTCTACAAAAAGAGTGTTTCAAAACTGCTCTTTCAAAAGAAGTGTTCAACTCTGTGAGTTGGATTCATACTACACAAAGCAGTTTCACAGAACGCTTCTGTTTAGTTTTTATGGGAAGATGTTCCCGTTTCCAACGAAGGCCTGAAAGGCTCCAAATATCCACTTGCAGATGCTGCAAAAAGACTCTTTCCAAACTGCTCCGTGAAAAGGAAGGTTCAACTCTGTGAGGTGAAGGCACGCATCATAAAGAAGTTTCAAAGAATGCTTCTGTCTAGGTTTTATGTGAAGATATTTCCTTTTCCACCGTAGGCCTCAAAGCGCTCCAAATGAACACTTGCAGATTCTACAAAAAGAGTGTTTCAAAACTGCTCTTTCTAAAGAAGTGTTCAACTCTGTGAGTTGGATTCATACTACACAAAGCAGTTTCACAGAACGCTTCTGTTTAGTTTTTATGGGAAGATATTCCCGTTTCCAACGAAGGCCTGAAAGGGCTCCAAATATCCACTTGCAGATTCTGCAAAAACAGAGTTTCAAAACTGCACTATCAAAAGGAAGGCTTATCTCTCTGAGTTGAATGCACACATCATAAAGAGGTTTCTGAGAATGCTTCTGCCTGGTTGATATGTGAAGATATTTCAATTTCCACCATAGGCCTCAAATCGCTCCAAATGAACACTTGCAAATTCTACAAAAAGAGTGTTTCATAACTGCTCTAGCAAAGGAAAGGTTCAAATATGT
Source organism: Pongo abelii (assembly GCF_028885655.2). Classification (NCBI taxonomy): domain Eukaryota; kingdom Metazoa; phylum Chordata; class Mammalia; order Primates; family Hominidae; genus Pongo; species Pongo abelii. Next base: position 31,292,038 of record NC_072005.2, on the reverse strand, counting down.
GAGTTAAACACACACATCACAAAGCAGTTTGTGAGAATGCTTCTGTCCAGTTTTTATGGGAAGATATTCCCGTTTCTAACAAAGGCCTGAAAGAGCTCCAAATATCCACTTGCAGATGCTGCAAAAAGACTCTTTCCAAACCGCTCCATGAAAAGGAAGGTTCAACTCTGTGAGTTGAATGCACACATCATAAAGAAGTTTCAAAGAATGCTTCTGTCTAGGTTTTATGTGAAGATATTTCCTTTTCCACCATAGGCCTCAAAGCGCTCCAAATGAACACTTGCAGATTCTACAAAAAGAGTGTTTCAAAACTACACTTTCAAAAGAAGTGTTCAACTCTGTGAGTTGGATTCATACTACACAAAGCAGTTTCACAGAACGCTTCTGTTTAGTTTTTATGGGAAGATATTCCCGTTTCCAACGAAGGCCTGAAAGGGCTCCAAATATCCACTTGCAGATGCTGCAATAACAGAGTTGCAAAACTGCTCTATCAAAAGGAAGGCTTCTCTCTCCGAGTTGAATGCACACATCATAAAGCGGTTTACGAGAATGATTCTGCCTTGTTTATAAGTGAAGATATTTCCTTTTCCACAATAGGCCTCAAAGCGCTCCCAACAAGCACTTGCAGATTCTACAAAAAGAGTGTTTCAAAACTGCTCTTTCAAAAGAAGTGTTCAACTCTGTGAGTTGGATTCATACTACACAAAGCAGTTTCACAGAACGCTTCTGTTTAGTTTTTATGGGAAGATATTCCCGTTTCCAACGAAGGCCTGAAAGGGCTCCAAATATCCACTTGCAGATGCTGCAAAAAGACTCTTTCCAAACTGCTCCATGAAAAGCAAGGTTCAACTCTGTGAGTTGAATGCACACATCATAAAGAAGTTTCAAAGAATGCTTCTGTCTAGGTTTTATGTGAAGATATTTCCTTTTCCACCATAGGCCTCAAAGTGCTCCAAATGAACACTTGCAGACTCTACAAAAAGGGTGTTTCAAAACTGCTCTTTCAAAAGAAGTGTTCAATTCTGTGAGTTGGATTCATACTACACAAAGCAGTTTCACAGAACGCTTCTGTTTAGTTTTTATGGGAAGATATTCCCGTTTCCAACGAAGGCCTGAAAGGGCTCCAAATATCCACTTGCAGATGCTGCAAAAAGACTCTTTCCAAACTGCTCCATGAAAAGGAAGGTTCAACTCCGTGAGTTGAATGCACACATCATAAATAAGTTTCAAAGAATGCTTCTGTCTAGGTTTTATGTGAAGATATTTCCTTTTCCACCATAGGCCTCAAAGTGCTCCAAATGAACACTTGCAGATTCTACAAAAAGGGTGTTTCAAAACTGCCCTTTCAAAAGAAGTGTTCAACTCTGTGAGTTGGATTCATACTACACAAAGCAGTTTCACAGAACGCTTCTGTTTAGTTTTTATGGGAAGATATTCCCGTTTCCAACGAAGGCCTGAAAGGGCTCTAAATATCCACTTGCAGATGCTGCAAAAAGACTCTTTCCAAACTGCTCCATGAAAAGGAAGGTTCAACACTGTGAGTTGAATGCACACATCATAAAGAAGTTTCAAGGAATGCTTCTGTCTAGGTTTTATGTGAAGATATTTCCTTTTCCACCATAGGCCTCAAAGTGCTCCAAATGAACACTTGCAGATTCTACAAAAAGAGTGTTTCAAAACTGCTCTTTCAAAAGAAGTGTTCAACTCTGTGAGTTGGATTCATACTACACAAAGCAGTTTCACAGAACGCTTCTGTTTAGTTTTTATGGGAAGATATTCCCGTTTCCAACGAAGGCCTGAAAGGGCTCCAAATATCCACTTGCAGATGCTGCAAAAACAGAGTTTCAAAACTGCTCTATCAAAAGGAAGGCTTCTCTCTCCGAGTTGAATGCACACATCATAAAGAGGTTTCTGAGAATGCTTCTGCCTGGTTGATATGTGAAGGTATTTCAATTTCCACCATAGGCCTCAAATCGCTCCAAATGAACACTTGCAAATTCTACAAAAAGAGTGTTTCATAACTGCTCTAGCAATCGAAAGGTTCAACTATGTGAGTTAAACACACACATCACAAAGCAGTTTGTGAGAATGCTTCTGTCCAGTTTTTATGGGAAGATATTCCCGTTTCTAACAAAGGCCTGAAAGAGCTCCAAATATCCACTTGCAGATGCTGCAAAAAGACTCTTTCCAAACCGCTCCATGAAAAGGAAGGTTCAACTCTGTGAGTTGAATGCACACATCATAAAGAAGTTTCAAAGAATGCTTCTATCTCGGTTTTATGTGAAGATATTTCCTTTTCCACCATAGGCCTCAAAGCGCTCCAAATGAACACTTGCAGATTCTACAAAAAGACTGTTTCAAAACTGCTCTTTCTAAAGAAGTGTTCAACTCTGTGAGTTGGATTCATACTACACAAAGCAGTTTCACAGAACGCTTCTGTTTAGTTTTTATGGGAAGATATTCCCGTTTCCAACGAAGGCCCGAAAGGGCTCCAAATATCCACTTGCAGATGCTGCAAAAAGACTCTTTCCAAACTGCTCCATGAAAAGGAAGGTTCAACTCCGTGAGTTGAATGCACACATCATAAATAAGTTTCAAAGAATGCTTCTGTCTAGGTTTTATGTGAAGATATTTCCTTTTCCACCATAGGCCTCAAAGTGCTCCAAATGAACACTTGCAGATTCTACAAAAAGAGTGTTTCAAAACTGCTCTTTCAAAAGAGGTGTTCAACTCTGTGAGTTGGATTCATACTACACAAAGCAGTTTCACAGAACGCTTCTGTTTAGTTTTTATGGGAAGATATTCCGGTTTCCAACGAAGGCCTGAAAGGGCTCCAAATATCCACTTGCAGACGCTGCAAAAACAGAGTTTCAAAACTGCTCTATCAAAAGGAAGGCTTCTCTCTCCGAGTTCAATGCACACATCATAAAGGGGTTTCTGAGAATGCTTCTGCCTTGTTTATAAGTGAAGATATTTCCTTTTCCACAATAGGCCTCAATGTGCTCCAAATGAACACTTGCAGATTCTACAAAAAGAGTGTTTCAAAACTGCTCTTTCAAAAGAAGTGTTCAACTCTGTGAGTTGGATTCATACTACACAAAGCAGTTTCACAGAACGCTTCTGTTTAGTTTTTATGGGAAGATATTCCCGTTTCCAACGAAGGCCTGAAAGGCTCCAAATATCCACTTGCAGATGCTGCAAAAAGACTCTTTCCAAACTGCTCCGTGAAAAGGAAGGTTCAACTCTGTGAGGTGAAGGCACACATCATAAAGAAGTTTCAAAGAATGCTTCTGTCTAGGTTTTATGTGAAGATATTTCCTTTTCCACCGTAGGCCTCAAAGCGCTCCAAATGAACACTTGCAGATTCTACAAAAAGAGTGTTTCAAAACTGCTCTTTCTAAAGAAGTGTTCAACTCTGTGAGTTGGATTCATGCTACACAAAGCAGTTTCACAGAACGCTTCTGTTTAGTTTTTATGGGAAGATATTCCCGTTTCCAACGAAGGCCTGAAAGGGCTCCAAATATCCACTTGCAGATTCTGCAAAAACAGAGTTTCAAAACAGCACTATCAAAAGGAAGGCTTATCTCTCTGAGTTGAATGCACACATCATAAAGAGGTTTCTGAGAATGCTTCTGCCTGGTTGATATGTGAAGATATTTCAATTTCCACCATAGGCCTCAAATCGCTCCAAATGAACACTTGCAAATTCTACAAAAAGAGTGTTTCATAACTGCTCTAGCAAAGGAAACGTTCAAATATGTGAGTTAAACACACACATCACAAAGCAGTTTGTGAGAATGCTTCTGTCCAGTTTTTATGGGAAGATATTCCCGTTTCTAACAAAGGCCTGAAAGAGCTCCAAATATCCACTTGCAGATGCTGCAAAAAGACTCTTTCCAAACCGCTCCATGAAAAGGAAGGTTCAACTCTGTGAGTTGAATGCACACATCATAAAGAAGTTTCAAAGAATGCTTCTGTCTAGGTTTTATGTGAAGATATTTCCTTTTCCACCATAGGCCTCAAAGCGCTCCAAATGAACACTTGCAGATTCTACAAAAAGAGTGTTTCAAAACTACACTTTCAAAAGAAGTGTTCAACTCTGTGAGTTGGATTCATACTACACAAAGCAGTTTCACAGAACGCTTCTGTTTAGTTTTTATGGGAAGATATTCCCGTTTCCAACGAAGGCCTGAAAGGGCTCCAAATATCCACTTGCAGATGCTGCAAAAAGACTCTTTCCAAACTGCTCCATGAAAAGGAAGGTTCAACACTGTGAGTTGAATGCACACATCATAAAGAAGTTTCAAGGAATGCTTCTGTCTAGGTTTTATGTGAAGATATTTCCTTTTCCACCATAGGCCTCAAAGTGCTCCAAATGAACACTTGCAGATTCTACAAAAAGAGTGTTTCAAAACTGCTCTTTCAAAAGAAGTGTTCAACTCTGTGAGTTGGATTCATACTACACAAAGCAGTTTCACAGAACGCTTCTGTTTAGTTTTTATGGGAAGATATTCCCGTTTCCAACGAAGGCCTGAAAGGGCTCCAAATATCCACTTGCAGATGCTGCAAAAACAGAGTTTCAAAACTGCTCTATCAAAAGGAAGGCTTCTCTCTCCGAGTTGAATGCACACATCATAAAGAGGTTTCTGAGAATGCTTCTGCCTGGTTGATATGTGAAGGTATTTCAATTTCCACCATAGGCCTCAAATCGCTCCAAATGAACACTTGCAAATTCTACAAAAAGAGTGTTTCATAACTGCTCTAGCAAACGAAAGGTTCAACTATGTGAGTTAAACACACACATCACAAAGCAGTTTGTGAGAATGCTTCTGTCCAGTTTTTATGGGAAGATATTCCCGTTTCTAACAAAGGCCTGAAAGAGCTCCAAATATCCACTTGCAGATGCTGCAAAAAGACTCTTTCCAAACCGCTCCATGAAAAGGAAGGTTCAACTCTGTGAGTTGAATGCACACATCATAAAGAAGTTTCAAAGAATGCTTCTATCTCGGTTTTATGTGAAGATATTTCCTTTTCCACCATAGGCCTCAAAGCGCTCCAAATGAACACTTGCAGATTCTACAAAAAGACTGTTTCAAAACTGCTCTTTCTAAAGAAGTGTTCAACTCTGTGAGTTGGATTCATACTACACAAAGCAGTTTCACAGAACGCTTCTGTTTAGTTTTTATGGGAAGAAATTCCCGTTTCCAACGAAGGCCTGAAAGGGCTCCAAATATCCACTTGCAGATGCTGCAAAAAGACTCTTTCCAAACTGCTCCATGAAAAGGAAGGTTCAACTCCGTGAGTTGAATGCACACATCATAAATAAGTTTCAAAGAATGCTTCTGTCTAGGTTTTATGTGAAGATATTTCCTTTTCCACCATAGGCCTCAAAGTGCTCCAAATGAACACTTGCAGATTCTACAAAAAGAGTGTTTCAAAACTGCTCTTTCAAAAGAGGTGTTCAACTCTGTGAGTTGGATTCATACTACACAAAGCAGTTTCACAGAACGCTTCTGTTTAGTTTTTATGGGAAGATATTCCGGTTTCCAACGAAGGCCTGAAAGGGCTCCAAATATCCACTTGCAGACGCTGCAAAAACAGAGTTTCAAAACTGCTCTATCAAAAGGAAGGCTTCTCTCTCCGAGTTCAATGCACACATCATAAAGGGGTTTCTGAGAATGCTTCTGCCTTGTTTATAAGTGAAGATATTTCCTTTTCCACAATAGGCCTCAATGTGCTCCAAATGAACACTTGCAGATTCTACAAAAAGAGTGTTTCAAAACTGCTCTTTCAAAAGAAGTGTTCAACTCTGTGAGTTGGATTCATACTACACAAAGCAGTTTCACAGAACGCTTCTGTTTAGTTTTTATGGGAAGATATTCCCGTTTCCAACGAAGGCCTGAAAGGCTCCAAATATCCACTTGCAGATGCTGCAAAAAGACTCTTTCCAAACTGCTCCGTGAAAAGGAAGGTTCAACTCTGTGAGGTGAAGGCACACATCATAAAGAAGTTTCAAAGAATGCTTCTGTCTAGGTTTTATGTGAAGATATTTCCTTTTCCACCGTAGGCCTCAAAGCGCTCCAAATGAACACTTGCAGATTCTACAAAAAGAGTGTTTCAAAACTGCTCTTTCTAAAGAAGTGTTCAACTCTGTGAGTTGGATTCATGCTACACAAAGCAGTTTCACAGAACGCTTCTGTTTAGTTTTTATGGGAAGATATTCCCGTTTCCAACGAAGGCCTGAAAGGGCTCCAAATATCCACTTGCAGATTCTGCAAAAACAGAGTTTCAAAACAGCACTATCAAAAGGAAGGCTTATCTCTCTGAGTTGAATGCACACATCATAAAGAGGTTTCTGAGAATGCTTCTGCCTGGTTGATATGTGAAGATATTTCAATTTCCACCATAGGCCTCAAATCGCTCCAAATGAACACTTGCAAATTCTACAAAAAGAGTGTTTCATAACTGCTCTAGCAAAGGAAACGTTCAAATATGTGAGTTAAACACACACATCACAAAGCAGTTTGTGAGAATGCTTCTGTCCAGTTTTTATGGGAAGATATTCCCGTTTCTAACAAAGGCCTGAAAGAGCTCCAAATATCCACTTGCAGATGCTGCAAAAAGACTCTTTCCAAACCGCTCCATGAAAAGGAAGGTTCAACTCTGTGAGTTGAATGCACACATCATAAAGAAGTTTCAAAGAATGCTTCTGTCTAGGTTTTATGTGAAGATATTTCCTTTTCCACCATAGGCCTCAAAGCGCTCCAAATGAACACTTGCAGATTCTACAAAAAGAGTGTTTCAAAACTACACTTTCAAAAGAAGTGTTCAACTCTGTGAGTTGGATTCATACTACACAAAGCAGTTTCACAGAACGCTTCTGTTTAGTTTTTATGGGAAGATATTCCCGTTTCCAACGAAGGCCTGAAAGGGCTCCAAATATCCACTTGCAGATGCTGCAAAAAGACTCTTTCCAAACTGCTCCATGAAAAGGAAGGTTCAACACTGTGAGTTGAATGCACACATCATAAAGAAGTTTCAAGGAATGCTTCTGTCTAGGTTTTATGTGAAGATATTTCCTTTTCCACCATAGGCCTCAAAGTGCTCCAAATGAACACTTGCAGATTCTACAAAAAGAGTGTTTCAAAACTGCTCTTTCAAAAGAAGTGTTCAACTCTGTGAGTTGGATTCATACTACACAAAGCAGTTTCACAGAACGCTTCTGTTTAGTTTTTATGGGAAGATATTCCCGTTTCCAACGAAGGCCTGAAAGGGCTCCAAATATCCACTTGCAGATGCTGCAAAAACAGAGTTTCAAAACTGCTCTATCAAAAGGAAGGCTTCTCTCTCCGAGTTGAATGCACACATCATAAAGAGGTTTCTGAGAATGCTTCTGCCTGGTTGATATGTGAAGGTATTTCAATTTCCACCATAGGCCTCAAATCGCTCCAAATGAACACTTGCAAATTCTACAAAAAGAGTGTTTCATAACTGCTCTAGCAAACGAAAGGTTCCACTATGTGAGTTAAACACACACATCACAAAGCAGTTTGTGAGAATGCTTCTGTCCAGTTTTTATGGGAAGATATTCCCGTTTCTAACAAAGGCCTGAAAGAGCTCCAAATATCCACTTGCAGATGCTGCAAAAAGACTCTTTCCAAACCGCTCCATGAAAAGGAAGGTTCAACTCTGTGAGTTGAATGCACACATCATAAAGAAGTTTCAAAGAATGCTTCTATCTCGGTTTTATGTGAAGATATTTCCTTTTCCACCATAGGCCTCAAAGCGCTCCAAATGAACACTTGCAGATTCTACAAAAAGACTGTTTCAAAACTGCTCTTTCTAAAGAAGTGTTCAACTCTGTGAGTTGGATTCATACTACACAAAGCAGTTTCACAGAACGCTTCTGTTTAGTTTTTATGGGAAGAAATTCCCGTTTCCAACGAAGGCCTGAAAGGGCTCCAAATATCCACTTGCAGATGCTGCAAAAAGACTCTTTCCAAACTGCTCCATGAAAAGGAAGGTTCAACTCCGTGAGTTGAATGCACACATCATAAATAAGTTTCAAAGAATGCTTCTGTCTAGGTTTTATGTGAAGATATTTCCTTTTCCACCATAGGCCTCAAAGTGCTCCAAATGAACACTTGCAGATTCTACAAAAAGAGTGTTTCAAAACTGATCTTTCAAAAGAGGTGTTCAACTCTGTGAGTTGGATTCATACTACACAAAGCAGTTTCACAGAACGCTTCTGTTTAGTTTTTATGGGAAGATATTCCCGTTTCCAACGAAGGCCTGAAAGGGCTCCAAATATCCACTTGCAGATGCTGCAAAAACAGAGTTTCAAAACTGCTCTATCAAAAGGAAGGCTTATCTCTCTGAGTTGAATGCACACATCATAAAGAGGTTTCTGAGAATGCTTCTGCCTGGTTGATATGTGAAGATATTTCAATTTCCACCATAGGCCTCAAATCGCTCCAAATGAACACTTGCAAATTCTACAAAAAGAGTGTTTCATAACTGCTCTAGCAAAGGAAAGGTTCAACTATTTGAGTTAAACACACACATCACAAAGCAGTTTGTGAGAATGCTTCTGTCCAGTTTTTATGGGAAGATATTCCCGTTTCTAACAAAGGCCTGAAAGAGCTCCAAATATCCACTTGCAGATGCTGCAAAAAGACTCTTTCCAAACCGCTCCATGAAAAGGAAGGTTCAACTCTGTGAGTTGAATGCACACATCATAAAGAAGTTTCAAAGAATGCTTCTGTCTAGGTTTTATGTGAAGATATTTCCTTTTCCACCATAGGCCTCAAAGTGCTCCAAATGAACACTTGCAGATTCTACAAAAAGAGTGTTTCAAAACTGCTCTTTCAAAAGAAGTGTTCAACTCTGTGAGTTGGATTCATACTACACAAAGCAGTTTCACTGAACTCTTCTGTTTAGTTTTATGGGAAGATATTCCCGTTTCCAACGAAGGCCTGAAAGGGCTCCAAATATCCACTTTCAGATGCCGCAAAAAGACTCTTTCCAAACTGCTCCATGAAAAGGAAGGTTCAACTCTGTGAGTTGAATGCACACATCATAAAGAAGTTTCAAAGAATGCTTCTGTCTAGGTTTTATGTGAAGATATTTCCTTTTCCACCATAGGCCTGAAAGTGCTCCAAATGAACACTTGCAGATTCTACAAAAAGAGTGTTTCAAAACTGCTCTTTCAAAAGAAGTGTTCAACTCTGTGAGTTGGATTCATACTACACAAAGCAGTTTCACAGAACGCTTCTGTTTAGTTTTTATGGGAGGATATTCCCGTTTCCAACGAAGGCCTGAAAGGGCTCCAAATATCCACTTGCAGATTCTGTAAAAACAGAGTTTCAAAACTGCTCTATCAAAAGGAAGGCTTCTCTCTCCGAGTTGAATGCACACATCATAAAGAGGTTTCCAAGAATGCTTCTGCCTGGTTTAAGTGAAGATATTTCCTTTTCCAACATAGGCCTCAAAGCGATCGAAACGAACACTTGCAGATTCTACAAAAAGAGTGTTTCAAAACTGCTCTTTCAAAAGAAGTGTTCAACTCTGTGAGTTGGATTCATACTACACAAAGCAGTTTCACAGAACGCTTTTGTTTAGTTTTTATGGGAGGATATTCCCGTTTCCAACGAAGGCCTGAAAGGGCTCCAAATATCCACATGCAGAGGCTGCAAAAAGATTCTTTCCAAACTGCTCCATGAAAAGGAAGGTTCAACTCTGTGAGTTGAAGGCACACATCATAAAGAAGTTTCAAAGAATGCTTCTGTCTAGGTTTTATGTGAAGATATTTCCTTTTCCACCATAGGACTCAAAGTGCTCAAAACGAACACTTGCAGATTCTACAAAAAGAGTGTTTCAAAACTCCTCTTTCAAAAGAAGTGTTCAACTCTGTGAGTTGGATTCATACTACACAAAGCAGTTTCACAGAACGCTTCTGTTTAGTTTTTATGGGAAGATATTCCCGTTTCCAACGAAGGCCTGAAAGGGCTCCAAATATCCACTTGCAGATTCTGCAAAAACAGAGTTTCAAAACTGCTGTATCAAAAGGAAGGCTTATCTCTCTGAGTTGAATGCACACATCATAAAGAGGTTTCTGAGAATGCTTCTGCCTGGTTGATATGTGAAGATATTTCAATTTCCACCATAGGCCCCAAATCGCTCCAAATGAACAGTTGCAAATTCTACAAAAAGAGTGTTTCATAACTGCTCTAGCAAAGGAAAGTTTCAACTATGTGTGTTAAACACACACATCACAAAGCAGTTTGTGAGAATGCTTCTGTCCATTTTCTATGGGAAGATATTCCCGTTTCTAACAAAGGCCTGAAAGAGCTCCAAATATCCACTTGCAGATGCTGCAAAAAGACTCTTTCCAAACCGCTCCATGAAAAGGAAGGTTCAACTCTGTGAGTTGAATGCACACATCATAAAGAAGTTTCAAAGAATGCTTCTGTCTAGGTTTTATGTGAAGATATTTCCTTTTCCACCATAGGCCTCAAAGCGCTCCAAATGAACACTTGCAGATTCTACAAAAAGAGTGTTTCAAAACTACTCTTTCAAAAGAAGTGTTCAACTCTGTGAGTTGGATTCATACTACACAAAGCAGTTTCACACAACGCTTCTGTTTAGTTTTTATGGGAAGATATTCCCGTTTCCAACGAAGGCCTGAAAGGGCTCCAAATATCCACTTGCAGATGCTGCAAAAAGACTCTTTCCAAACTGCTCCATGAAAAGGAAGGTTCAACCCTGTGGGTTGAAGGCACACATCATAAAGAAGTTTCAAAGAATGCTTCTGTCTAGCTTTTATGTGAAGATATTTCCTTTTCCACCATAGGCCTCAAAGTGCTCCAAATGAACACTTGCAGATTCTACAAAAAGAGTGTTTCAAAACTCCTCTTTCAAAAGAAGTGTTCAACTCTGTGAGTTGGATTCATACTACACAAAGCAGTTTCACAGAACGCTTCTGTTTAGTTTTTATGGGAAGATATTCCCGTTTCCAACGAAGGCCTGAAAGGGCTCCAAATATCCACTTGCAGATGCTGCAAAAAGACTCTTTCCAAACTGCTCCATGAAAAGGAAGGTTCAACTCTGTGAGTTGAATGCACACATCATAAAGAAGTTTCAAAGAATGCTTCTGTCTAGGTTTTATGTGAAGATATTTCCTTTTCCACCATATGCCTCAAAGTGCTCCAAATGAACACTTGCAGATTCTACAAAAAGAGTGTTTCAAAACTGCTCTTTCAAAAGAAGTGTTCAACTCTGTGAGTTGGATTCATACTACACAAAGCAGTTTCACAGAACGCTTCTGTTTAGTTTTTATGGGAAGATATTCCCGTTTCCAACGAAGGCCTGAAAGGGCTCCAAATATCCACTTGCAGATGCTGCAAAAACAGAGGTTCAAAACTGCTCTATCAAAAGGAAGGCTTCTCTCTCTGAGTTGAATGCACACATCATAAAGAGGTTTCTGAGAATGCTTCTGCCTGGTTTATAAGTGAAGATATTTCCTTTTCCACAATAGGCCTCAAAGTGCTCCAAATGAACACTTGCAGATTCTATAAAAAGAGTGTTTCAAAACTGCTCTTTCAAAAGAAGTGTTCAACTCTGTGAGTTGGATTCATACTACACAAAGCAGTTTCACAGAACGCTTCTGTTTAGTTTTTATGGGAAGATATTCCCGTTTCCAACGAAGGCCTGAAAGGCTCCAAATATCCACTTGCAGATGCTGCAAAAAGACTCTTTCCAAACTGCTCCGTGAAAAGGAAGGTTCAACTCTGTGAGGTGAAGGCACACATCATAAAGAAGTTTCAAAGAATGCTTCTGTCTAGGTTTTATGTGAAGATATTTCCTTTTCCACCGTAGGCCTCAAAGCGCTCCAAATGAACACTTGCAGATTCTACAAAAAGAGTGTTTCAAAACTGCTCTTTCTAAAGAAGTGTTCAACTCTGTGAGTTGGATTCATACTACACAAAGCAGTTTCACAGAACGCTTGTTTAGTTTTTATGGGAATATATTCCCGTTTCCAACGAAGGCCTGAAAAGGCTCCAAATATCCACTTGCAGATTCTGCAAAAACAGAGTTTCAAAACTGCACTCTCAAAAGGAAGGCTTATCTCTCTGAGTTGAATGCACACATCATAAAGAGGTTTCTGAGAATGCTTCTGCCTGGTTGATATGTGAAGATATTTCAATTTCCACCATAGGCCTCAAATCGCTCCAAATGAACACTTGCAAATTCTACAAAAAGAGTGTTTCATAACTGCTCTAGCAAAGGAAAGTTTCAAATATGTGAGTAAAACACACACATCACAAAGCAGTTTGTGAGAATGCTTCTGTCCAGTTTTTATGGGAAGATATTCCCGTTTCTAACAAAGGCCTGAAAGAGCTCCAAATATCCACTTGCAGATGCTGCAAAAAGACTCTTTCCAAACCGCTCCACGAAAAGGAAGGTTCAACTCTGTGAGTTGAATGCACACATCATAAAGAAGTTTCAAAGAATGCTTCTGTCTAGGTTTTATGTGAAGATATTTCCTTTTCCACCATAGGCCTCAAAGCGCTCCAAACGAACACTTGCAGATTCTACAGAAAGAGTGTTTCAAAACTACACTTTCAAAAGAAGTGTTCAACTCTGTGAGTTGGATTCATACTACACAAAGCAGTTTCACAGAACGCTTCTGTTTAGTTTTTATGGGAAGATATTCCCGTTTCCAACGAAGGCCTGAAAGGGCTCCAAATATCCACTTGCAGATTCTGCAAAAACAGAGTTTCAAAACTGCACTATCAAAAGGAAGGCTTATCTCTCTGAGTTGAATGCACACATCATAAAGAGGTTTCTGAGAATGCTTCTGCCTGGTTGATATGTGAAGATATTTCAATTTCCACCATAGGCCTCAAATCGCTCCAAATGAACACTTGCAAATTCTACAAAAAGAGTGTTTCATAACTGCTCTAGCAAAGGAAAGGTTCAAATATGTGAGTTAAACACACACATCACAAAGCAGTTTGTGAGAATGCTTCTGTCCAGTTTTTATGGGAAGATATTCCCGTTTCTAACAAAGGCCTGAAAGAGCTCCAAATATCCACTTGCAGATGCTGCAAAAAGACTCTTTCCAAACCGCTCCATGAAAAGGAAGGTTCAACTCTGTGAGTTGAATGCACACATCATAAAGAAGTTTCAAAGAATGCTTCTGTCTAGGTTTTATGTGAAGATATTTCCTTTTCCACCATAGGCCTCAAAGCGCTCCAAATGAACACTTGCAGATTCTACAAAAAGAGTGTTTCAAAACTACACTTTCAAAAGAAGTGTTCACCTCTGTGAGTTGGATTCATACTACACAAAGCAGTTTCACAGAACGCTTCTGTTTAGTTTTTATGGGAAGATATTCCCGTTTCCAACGAAGGCCTGAAAGGGCTCCAAATATCCACTTGCAGATGCTGCAATAACAGAGTTTCAAAACTGCTCTATCAAAAGGAAGGCTTCTCTCTCCGAGTTGAATGCACACATCATAAAGCGGTTTACGAGAATGATTCTGCCTTGTTTATAAGTGAAGATATTTCCTTTTCCACAATAGGCCTCAATGCGCTCCCAACAAGCACTTGCAGATTCTACAAAAAGAGTGTTTCAAAACTGCTCTTTCAAAAGAAGTGTTCAACTCTGTGAGTTGGATTCATACTACACAAAGCAGTTTCACACAACGCTTCTGTTTAGTTTTTATGGGAAGATATTCCCGTTTCCAACGAAGGCCTGAAAGGCTCCAAATATCCACTTGCAGATGCTGCAAAAAGACTCTTTCCAAACTGCTCCGTGAAAAGGAAGGTTCAACTCTGTGAGGTGAAGGCACACATCATAAAGAAGTTTCAAAGAATGCTTCTGTCTAGGTTTTATGTGAAGATATTTCCTTTTCCACCGTAGGCCTCAAAGCGCTCCAAATGAACACTTGCAGATTCTACAAAAAGAGTGTTTCAAAACTGCTCTTTCTAAAGAAGTGTTCAACTCTGTGAGTTGGATTCATACTACACAAAGCAGTTTCACAGAACGCTTCTGTTTAGTTTTTATGGGAAGATATTCCCGTTTCCAACGAAGGCCTGAAAGGGCTCCAAATATCCACTTGCAGATTCTGCAAAAACAGAGTTTCAAAACTGCACTATCAAAAGGAAGGCTTATCTCTCTGAGTTGAATGCACACATCATAAAGAGGTTTCTGAGAATGCTTCTGCCTGGTTGATATGTGAAGATATTTCAATTTCCACCATAGGCCTCAAATCGCTCCAAATGAACACTTGCAAATTCTACAAAAAGAGTGTTTCATAACTGCTCTAGCAAAGGAAAGGTTCAACTATGTGAGTTAAACACACACATCACAAAGCAGTTTGTGAGAATGCTTCTGTCCAGTTTTTATGGGAAGATATTCCCGTTTCTAACAAAAGCCTGAAAGAGCTCCAAATATCCACTTGCAGATGCTGCAAAAAGACTCTTTCCAAACCGCTCCATGAAAAGGAAGGTTCAACTCTGTGAGTTGAATGCACACATCATAAAGAAGTTTCAAAGAATGCTTCTGTCTAGGTTTTATGTGAAGATATTTCCTTTTCCACCATAGGCCTCAAAGCGCTCCAAATGAACACTTGCAGATTCTACAAAAAGAGTGTTTCAAAACTACACTTTCAAAAGAAGTGTTCAACTCTGTGAGTTGGATTCATACTACACAAAGCAGTTTCACAGAACGCTTCTGTTTAGTTTTTATGGGAAGATATTCCCGTTTCCAACGAAGGCCTGAAAGGGCTCCAAATATCCACTTGCAGATGCTGCAATAACAGAGTTTCAAAACTGCTCTATCAAAAGGAAGGCTTCTCTCTCCGAGTTGAATGCACACATCATAAAGCGGTTTACGAGAATGATTCTGCCTTGTTTATAAGTGAAGATATTTCCTTTTCCACAATAGGCCTCAATGCGCTCCCAACAAGCACTTGCAGATTCTACAAAAAGAGTGTTTCAAAACTGCTCTTTCAAAAGAAGTGTTCAACTCTGTGAGTTGGATTCATACTACACAAAGCAGTTTCACAGAACGCTTCTGTTTAGTTTTTATGGGAAGATATTCCCGTTTCCAACGAAGGCCTGAAAGGGCTCCAAATATCCACTTGCAGATGCTGCAAAAAGACTCTTTCCAAACTGCTCCATGAAAAGCAAGGTTCAACTCTGTGAGTTGAATGCACACATCATAAAGAAGTTTCAAAGAATGCTTCTGTCTAGGTTTTATGTGAAGATATTTCCTTTTCCACCATAGGCCTCAAAGTGCTCCAAATGAACACTTGCAGACTCTACAAAAAGGGTGTTTCAAAACTGCTCTTTCAAAAGAAGTGTTCATCTCTGTGAGTTGGATTC
Organism: Pongo abelii; assembly: GCF_028885655.2. Lineage (NCBI taxonomy): Eukaryota > Metazoa > Chordata > Mammalia > Primates > Hominidae > Pongo > Pongo abelii. The sequence goes on along the minus strand of NC_072005.2, from coordinate 31,276,646 downwards.
ATACTACACAAAGCAGTTTCACAGAACGCTTCTGTTTAGTTTTTATGGGAAGATATTCCCGTTTCCAACGAAGGCCTGAAAGGGCTCCAAATATCCACTTGCAGATGCTGCAAAAAGACTCTTTCCAAACTGCTCCATGAAAAGGAAGGTTCAACTCCGTGAGTTGAATGCACACATCATAAATAAGTTTCAAAGAATGCTTCTGTCTAGGTTTTATGTGAAGATATTTCCTTTTCCACCATAGGCCTCAAAGTGCTCCAAATGAACACTTGCAGATTCTACAAAAAGGGTGTTTCAAAACTGCTCTTTCAAAAGAAGTGTTCAACTCTGTGAGTTGGATTCATACTACACAAAGCAGTTTCACAGAACGCTTCTGTTTAGTTTTTATGGGAAGATATTCCCGTTTCCAACGAAGGCCTGAAAGGGCTCTAAATATCCACTTGCAGATGCTGCAAAAAGACTCTTTCCAAACTGCTCCATGAAAAGGAAGGTTCAACACTGTGAGTTGAATGCACACATCATAAAGAAGTTTCAAGGAATGCTTCTGTCTAGGTTTTATGTGAAGATATTTCCTTTTCCACCATAGGCCTCAAAGTGCTCCAAATGAACACTTGCAGATTCTACAAAAAGAGTGTTTCAAAACTGCTCTTTCAAAAGAGGTGTTCAACTCTGTGAGTTGGATTCATACTACACAAAGCAGTTTCACAGAACGCTTCTGTTTAGTTTTTATGGGAAGATATTCCGGTTTCCAACGAAGGCCTGAAAGGGCTCCAAATATCCACTTGCAGACGCTGCAAAAACAGAGTTTCAAAACTGCTCTATCAAAAGGAAGGCTTCTCTCTCCGAGTTCAATGCACACATCATAAAGGGGTTTCTGAGAATGCTTCTGCCTTGTTTATAAGTGAAGATATTTCCTTTTCCACAATAGGCCTCAATGTGCTCCAAATGAACACTTGCAGATTCTACAAAAAGAGTGTTTCAAAACTGCTCTTTCAAAAGAAGTGTTCAACTCTGTGAGTTGGATTCATACTACACAAAGCAGTTTCACAGAACGCTTCTGTTTAGTTTTTATGGGAAGATATTCCCGTTTCCAACGAAGGCCTGAAAGGCTCCAAATATCCACTTGCAGATGCTGCAAAAAGACTCTTTCCAAACTGCTCCGTGAAAAGGAAGGTTCAACTCTGTGAGGTGAAGGCACACATCATAAAGAAGTTTCAAAGAATGCTTCTGTCTAGGTTTTATGTGAAGATATTTCCTTTTCCACCGTAGGCCTCAAAGCGCTCCAAATGAACACTTGCAGATTCTACAAAAAGAGTGTTTCAAAACTGCTCTTTCTAAAGAAGTGTTCAACTCTGTGAGTTGGATTCATACTACACAAAGCAGTTTCACAGAACGCTTCTGTTTAGTATTTATGGGAAGATATTCCCGTTTCCAACGAAGGCCTGAAAGGGCTCCAAATATCCACTTGCAGATTCTGCAAAAACAGAGTTTCAAAACTGCACTATCAAAAGGAAGGCTTATCTCTCTGAGTTGAATGCACACATCATAAAGAGGTTTCTGAGAATGCTTCTGCCTGGTTGATATGTGAAGATATTTCAATTTCCACCATAGGCCTCAAATCGCTCCAAATGAACACTTGCAAATTCTACAAAAAGAGTGTTTCATAACTGGTCTAGCAAAGGAAAGGTTCAAATATGTGAGTTAAACACACACATCACAAAGCAGTTTGTGAGAATGCTTCTGTCCAGTTTTTATGGGAAGATATTCCCGTTTCTAACAAAGGCCTGAAAGAGCTCCAAATATCCATTTGCAGATGCTGCAAAAAGACTCTTTCCAAACCGCTCCATGAAAAGGAAGGTTCAACTCTGTGAGTTGAATGCACACATCATAAAGAAGTTTCAAGGAATGCTTCTGTCTAGGTTTTATGTGAAGATATTTCCTTTTCCACCATAGGCCTCAAAGTGCTCCAAATGAACACTTGCAGATTCTACAAAAAGAGTGTTTCAAAACTGCTCTTTCAAAAGAAGTGTTCAACTCTGTGAGTTGGATTCATACTACACAAAGCAGTTTCACAGAACGCTTCTGTTTAGTTTTTATGGGAAGATATTCCCGTTTCCAACGAAGGCCTGAAAGGGCTCCAAATATCCACTTGCAGATGCTGCAAAAACAGAGTTTCAAAACTGCTCTATCAAAAGGAAGGCTTCTCTCTCCGAGTTGAATGCACACATCATAAAGAGGTTTCTGAGAATGCTTCTGCCTGGTTGATATGTGAAGGTATTTCAATTTCCACCATAGGCCTCAAATCGCTCCAAATGAACACTTGCAAATTCTACAAAAAGAGTGTTTCATAACTGCTCTAGCAAACGAAAGGTTCAACTATGTGAGTTAAACACACACATCACAAAGCAGTTTGTGAGAATGCTTCTGTCCAGTTTTTATGGGAAGATATTCCCGTTTCTAACAAAGGCCTGAAAGAGCTCCAAATATCCACTTGCAGATGCTGCAAAAAGACTCTTTACAAACCGCTCCATGAAAAGGAAGGTTCAACTCTGTGAGTTGAATGCACACATCATAAAGAAGTTTCAAAGAATGCTTCTATCTCGGTTTTAGGTGAAGATATTTCCTTTTCCACCATAGGCCTCAAAGCGCTCCAAATGAACACTTGCAGATTCTACAAAAAGACTGTTTCAAAACTGCTCTTTCTAAAGAAGTGTTCAACTCTGTGAGTTGGATTCATACTACACAAAGCAGTTTCACAGAACGCTTCTGTTTAGTTTTTATGGGAAGATATTCCCGTTTCCAACGAAGGCCTGAAAGGGCTCCAAATATCCACTTGCAGATGCTGCAAAAAGACTCTTTCCAAACTGCTCCATGAAAAGGAAGGTTCAACTCCGTGAGTTGAATGCACACATCATAAATAAGTTTCAAAGAATGCTTCTGTCTAGGTTTTATGTGAAGATATTTCCTTTTCCACCATAGGCCTCAAAGTGCTCCAAATGAACACTTGCAGATTCTACAAAAAGAGTGTTTCAAAACTGATCTTTCAAAAGAGGTGTTCAACTCTGTGAGTTGGATTCATACTACACCAAGCAGTTTCACAGAACGCTTCTGTTTAGTTTTTATGGGAAGATATTCCCGTTTCCAACGAAGGCCTGAAACGGCTCCAAATATCCACTTGCAGATGCTGCAAAAACAGAGTTTCAAAACTGCTCTATCAAAAGGAAGGCTTATCTCTCTGAGTTGAATGCACACATCATAAAGAGGTTTCTGAGAATGCTTCTGCCTGGTTGATATGTGAAGATATTTCAATTACCACCATAGGCCTCAAATCGCTCCAAATGAACACTTGCAAATTCTACAAAAAGAGTGTTTCATAACTGCTCTAGCAAAGGAAAGGTTCAACTATTTGAGTTAAACACACACATCACAAAGCAGTTTGTGAGAATGCTTCTGTCCAGTTTTTATGGGAAGATATTCCCGTTTCTAACAAAGGCCTGAAAGAGCTCCAAATATCCACTTGCAGATGCTGCAAAAAGACTCTTTCCAAACCGCTCCATGAAAAGGAAGGTTCAACTCTGTGAGTTGAATGCACACATCATAAAGAAGTTTCAAAGAATGCTTCTGTCTAGGTTTTATGTGAAGATATTTCCTTTTCCACCATAGGCCTCAAAGTGCTCCAAATGAACACTTGCAGATTCTACAAAAAGAGTGTTTCAAAACTGCTCTTTCAAAAGAAGTGTTCAACTCTGTGAGTTGGATTCATACTACACAAAGCAGTTTCACTGAACTCTTCTGTTTAGTTTTATGGGAAGAAATTCCCGTTTCCAACGAAGGCCTGAAAGGGCTCCAAATATCCACTTGCAGATGCCGCAAAAAGACTCTTTCCAAACTGCTCCATGAAAAGGAAGGTTCAACTCTGTGAGTTGAATGCACACATCATAAAGAAGTTTCAAAGAATGCTTCTGTCTAGGTTTTATGTGAAGATATTTCCTTTTCCACCATAGGCCTGAAAGTGCTCCAAATGAACACTTGCAGATTCTACAAAAAGAGTGTTTCAAAACTGCTCTTTCAAAAGAAGTGTTCAACTCTGTGAGTTGGATTCATACTACACAAAGCAGTTTCACAGTACGCTTCTGTTTAGTTTTTATGGGAGGATATTCCCGTTTCCAACGAAGGCCTGAAAGGGCTCCAAATATCCACTTGCAGATTCTGTAAAAACAGAGTTTCAAAACTGCTCTATCAAAAGGAAGGCTTATCTCTCTGAGTTGAATGCACACATCATAAAGAGGTTTCTGAGAATGCTTCTGCCTGGTTGATATGTGAAGATATTTCAATTTCCACCATAGGCCTCAAATCGCTCCAAATGAACACTTGCAAATTCTACAAAAAGAGTGTTTCATAACTGCTTTAGCAAAGGAAAGGTTCAACTATGTGAGTTAAACACACACATCACAAAGCAGTTTGTGAGAATGCTTCTGTCCAGTTTTTATGGGAAGATATTCCCGTTTCTAACAAAGGCCTGAAAGAGCTCCAAATATCCACTTGCAGATGCTGCAAAAAGACTCTTTCCAAACCGCTCCATGAAAAGGAAGGTTCAACTCTGTGAGTTGAATGCACACATCATAAAGAAGTTTCAAAGAATGCTTCTGTCTCGGTTTTATGTGAAGATATTTCCTTTTCCACCATTGGCCTCAAAGCGCTCCAAGTGAACACTTGCAGATTCTACAAAAAGAGTGTTTCAAAACTGCTCTTTCTAAAGAAGTGTTCAACTCTGTGAGTTGGATTCATACTACACAAAGCAGTTTCACAGAACGCTTCTGTTTAGTTTTTATGGGAAGATATTCCCGTTTCCAACGAAGGCCTGAAAGGGCTCCAAATATCCACTTGCAGATGCTGCAAAAAGACTCTTTCCAAACTGCTCCATGAAAAGGAAGGTTCAACTCTGTGAGTTGAAGGAACACATCATAAAGAAGTTTCAAAGAATGCTTCTGTCTAGGTTTTATGTGAAGATATTTCCTTTTCCACCATAGGCCTCAAAGTGCTCCAAATGAACACTTGCAGATTCTACAAAAAGAGTGTTTCAAAACTCCTCTTTCAAAAGAAGTGTTCAACACTGTGAGTTGGATTCATACTACACAAAGCAGTTTCACAGAACGCTTCTGTTTAGTTTTTATGGGAAGATATTCCCGTTTCCAACGAAGGCCTGAAAGGGCTCCAAATATCCACTTGCAGATGCTTCAAAAAGACTCTTTCCAAACTGCTCCATGAAAAGGAAGGTTCAACTCTGTGAGTTGAATGCACACATCATAAAGGAGTTTCAAAGAATGCTTCTGTCTAGGTTTTATGTGAAGATATTTCCTTTTCCACCACAGGCCTCAAAGTGCTCCAAATGAACACTTGCAGATTCTACAAAAAGAGTGTTTCAAAACTGCTCTTTCGAAAGAAGTGTTCAACTCTGTGAGTTGGATTCATACTACACAAAGCAGTTTCACAGAACTCTTCTGTTTAGTTTTTATGGGAAGAAATTCCCGTTTCCAACGAAGGCCTGAAAGGGCTCCAAATATCCACTTGCAGATGCCGCAAAAAGACTCTTTCCAAACTGCCCCATGAAAAGGAATGTTCAACTCTGTGAGTTGAATGCACACATCATAAAGAAGTTTCAAAGAATGCTTCTGTCTAGGTTTTATGTGAAGATATTTCCTTTTCCACCATTGGCCTCAAAGTGCTCCAAATGAACACTTGCAGATTCTACAAAAAGAGTGTTTCAAAACTGCTCTTTCAAAAGAAGTGTTCAACTCTGTGAGTTGGATTCATACTACACAAAGCAGTTTCACAGAACGCTTCTGTTTAGTTTTTATGGGAAGATATTCCCGTTTCCAACGAAGGCCTGAAAGGGCTCCAAATATCCACTTGCAGATGCTGCAAAAACAGAGTTTCAAAACTGCTCTATCAAAAGGAAGGCTTCTCTCTCCGAGTTGAATGCACACATCATAAAGAGGTTTCCGAGAATGCTTCTGCCTGGTTTAAGTGAAGATATTTCCTTTTCCAACATAGGCCTCAAAGCGATCGAAACGAACACTTGCAGATTCTACAAAAAGAGTGTTTCAAAACTGCTCTTTCAAAAGAAGTGTTCAACTCTGTGAGTTGGATTCATACTACACAAAGCAGTTTCACAGAACGCTTCTGTTTAGTTTTTATGGGAGGATATTCCCGTTTCCAACGAAGGCCTGAAAGGGCTCCAAATATCCACATGCAGAGGCTGCAAAAAGATTCTTTCCAAACTGCTCCATGAAAAGGAAGGTTCAACTCTGTGAGTTGAAGGCACACATCATAAAGAAGTTTCAAAGAATGCTTCTGTCTAGGTTTTATGTGAAGATATTTCCTTTTCCACCATAGGACTCAAAGTGCTCAAAACGAACACTTGCAGATTCTACAAAAAGAGTGTTTCAAAACTCCTCTTTCAAAAGAAGTGTTCAACTCTGTGAGTTGGATTCATACTACACAAAGCAGTTTCACAGAACGCTTCTGTTTAGTTTTTATGGGAAGATATTCCCGTTTCCAACGAAGGCCTGAAAGGGCTCCAAATATCCACTTGCAGATTCTGCAAAAACAGAGTTTCAAAACTGCTGTATCAAAAGGAAGTCTTATCTCTCTGAGTTGAATGCACACATCATAAAGAGGTTTCTGAGAATGCTTCTGCCTGGTTGATATGTGAAGATATTTCAATTTCCACCATAGGCCCCAAATCGCTCCAAATGAACAGTTGCAAATTCTACAAAAAGAGTGTTTCATAACTGCTCTAGCAAAGGAAAGTTTCAACTATGTGTGTTAAACACACACATCACAAAGCAGTTTGTGAGAATGCTTCTGTCCAGTTTCTATGGGAAGATATTCCCGTTTCTAACAAAGGCCTGAAAGAGCTCCAAATATCCACTTGCAGATGCTGCAAAAAGACTCTTTCCAAACCGCTCCATGAAAAGGAAGGTTCAACTCTGTGAGTTGAATGCACACATCATAAAGAAGTTTCAAAGAATGCTTCTGTCTAGGTTTTATGTGAAGATATTTCCTTTTCCACCATAGGCCTCAAAGCGCTCCAAATGAACACTTGCAGATTCTACAAAAAGAGTGTTTCAAAACTACTCTTTCAAAAGAAGTGTTCAACTCTGTGAGTTGGATTCATACTACACAAAGCAGTTTCACACAACGCTTCTGTTTAGTTTTTATGGGAAGATATTCCCGTTTCCAACGAAGGCCTGAAAGGGCTCCAAATATCCACTTGCAGATGCTGCAAAAACAGAGTTTCAAAACTGCTCTATCAAAAGGAAGGCTTCCCTCTCCGAGTTGAATGCACACGTCATAAAGAGGTTTACGAGAATTATTCTGCCTGGTTTATAAGTGAAGATATTTCCTTTTCCACAATAGGCCTCAATGCGCTCCAAACGAACACTTGCAGATTCTACAAAAAGAGTGTTTCAAAACAGCTCTTTCAAAAGAAGTGTTCAACTCTGTGAGTTGGATTCATACTACACAAAGCAGTTTCACAGAACGCTTCTGTTTAGTTTTTATGGGAGGATATTCCCGTTTCCAACGAAGGCCTGAAAGGGCTCCAAATATCCACTTGCAGATGCTGCAAAAAGACTCTTTCCAAACTGCTCCATGAAAAGGAAGGTTCAACCCTGTGAGTTGAAGGCACACATCATAAAGAAGTTTCAAAGAATGCTTCTGTCTAGCTTTTATGTGAAGATATTTCCTTTTCCACCATAGGCCTCAAAGTGCTCCAAATGAACACTTGCAGATTCTACAAAAAGAGTGTTTCAAAACTCCTCTTTCAAAAGAAGTGTTCAACTCTGTGAGTTGGATTCATACTACACAAAGCAGTTTCACAGAACGCTTCTGTTTAGTTTTTATGGGAAGATATTCCCGTTTCCAACGAAGGCCTGAAAGGGCTCCAAATATCCACTTGCAGATGCTGCAAAAAGACTCTTTCCAAACTGCTCCATGAAAAGGAAGGTTCAACTCTGTGAGTTGAATGCACACATCATAAAGAAGTTTCAAAGAATGCTTCTGTCTAGGTTTTATGTGAAGATATTTCCTTTTCCACCATATGCCTCAAAGTGCTCCAAATGAACACTTGCAGATTCTACAAAAAGAGTGTTTCAAAACTGCTCTTTCAAAAGAAGTGTTCAACTCTGTGAGTTGGATTCATACTACACAAAGCAGTTTCACAGAACGCTTCTGTTTTGTTTTTATGGGAAGATATTCCCGTTTCCAACGAAGGCCTGAAAGGGCTCCAAATATCCACTTGCAGATGCTGCAAAAACAGAGGTTCAAAACTGCTCTATCAAAAGGAAGGCTTCTCTCTCTGAGTTGAATGCACACATCATAAAGAGGTTTCTGAGAATGCTTCTGCCTGGTTTATAAGTGAAGATATTTCCTTTTCCACAATAGGCCTCAAAGTGCTCCAAATGAACACTTGCAGATTCTATAAAAAGAGTGTTTCAAAACTGCTCTTTCAAAAGAAGTGTTCAACTCTGTGAGTTGGATTCATACTACACAAAGCAGTTTCACAGAACGCTTCTGTTTAGTTTTTATGGGAAGATATTCCCGTTTCCAACGAAGGCCTGAAAGGCTCCAAATATCCACTTGCAGATGCTGCAAAAAGACTCTTTCCAAACTGCTCCGTGAAAAGGAAGGTTCAACTCTGTGAGGTGAAGGCACACATCATAAAGAAGTTTCAAAGAATGCTTCTGTCTAGGTTTTATGTGAAGATATTTCCTTTTCCACCGTAGGCCTCAAAGCGCTCCAAATGAACACTTGCAGATTCTACAAAAAGAGTGTTTCAAAACTGCTCTTTCTAAAGAAGTGTTCAACTCTGTGAGTTGGATTCATACTACACAAAGCAGTTTCACAGAACGCTTGTTTAGTTTTTATGGGAATATATTCCCGTTTCCAACGAAGGCCTGAAAAGGCTCCAAATATCCACTTGCAGATTCTGCAAAAACAGAGTTTCAAAACTGCACTATCAAAAGGAAGGCTTATCTCTCTGAGTTGAATGCACACATCATAAAGAGGTTTCTGAGAATGCTTCTGCCTGGTTGATATGTGAAGATATTTCAATTTCCACCATAGGCCTCAAATCGCTCCAAATGAACACTTGCAAATTCTACAAAAAGAGTGTTTCATAACTGCTCTAGCAAAGGAAAGTTTCAAATATGTGAGTAAAACACACACATCACAAAGCAGTTTGTGAGAATGCTTCTGTCCAGTTTTTATGGGAAGATATTCCCGTTTCTAACAAAGGCCTGAAAGAGCTCCAAATATCCACTTGCAGATGCTGCAAAAAGACTCTTTCCAAACCGCTCCATGAAAAGGAAGGTTCAACTCTGTGAGTTGAATGCACACATCATAAAGAAGTTTCAAAGAATGCTTCTGTCTCGGTTTTATGTGAAGATATTTCCTTTTCCACCATTGGCCTCAAAGCGCTCCAAGTGAACACTTGCAGATTCTACAAAAAGAGTGTTTCAAAACTGCTCTTTCTAAAGAAGTGTTCAACTCTGTGAGTTGGATTCATACTACACAAAGCAGTTTCACAGAACGCTTCTGTTTAGTTTTTATGGGAAGATATTCCCGTTTCCAACGAAGGCCTGAAAGGGCTCCAAATATCCACTTGCAGATGCTGCAAAAAGACTCTTTCCAAACTGCTCCATGAAAAGGAAGGTTCAACTCTGTGAGTTGAAGGAACACATCATAAAGAAGTTTCAAAGAATGCTTCTGTCTAGGTTTAATGTGAAGATATTTCCTTTTCCACCATAGGCCTCAAAGTGCTCCAAATGAACACTTGCAGATTCTACAAAAAGAGTGTTTCAAAACTCCTCTTTCAAAAGAAGTGTTCAACACTGTGAGTTGGATTCATACTACACAAAGCAGTTTCACAGAACGCTTCTGTTTAGTTTTTATGGGAAGATATTCCCGTTTCCAACGAAGGCCTGAAAGGGCTCCAAATATCCACTTGCAGATGCTTCAAAAAGACTCTTTCCAAACTGCTCCATGAAAAGGAAGGTTCAACTCTGTGAGTTGAATGCACACATCATAAAGGAGTTTCAAAGAATGCTTCTGTCTAGGTTTTATGTGAAGATATTTCCTTTTCCACCACAGGCCTCAAAGTGCTCCAAATGAACACTTGCAGATTCTACAAAAAGAGTGTTTCAAAACTGCTCTTTCGAAAGAAGTGTTCAACTCTGTGAGTTGGATTCATACTACACAAAGCAGTTTCACAGAACTCTTCTGTTTAGTTTTTATGGGAAGAAATTCCCGTTTCCAACGAAGGCCTGAAAGGGCTCCAAATATCCACTTGCAGATGCCGCAAAAAGACTCTTTCCAAACTGCCCCATGAAAAGGAATGTTCAACTCTGTGAGTTGAATGCACACATCATAAAGAAGTTTCAAAGAATGCTTCTGTCTAGGTTTTATGTGAAGATATTTCCTTTTCCACCATTGGCCTCAAAGTGCTCCAAATGAACACTTGCAGATTCTACAAAAAGAGTGTTTCAAAACTGCTCTTTCAAAAGAAGTGTTCAACTCTGTGAGTTGGATTCATACTACACAAAGCAGTTTCACAGAACGCTTCTGTTTAGTTTTTATGGGAAGATATTCCCGTTTCCAACGAAGGCCTGAAAGGGCTCCAAATATCCACTTGCAGATGCTGCAAAAACAGAGTTTCAAAACTGCTCTATCAAAAGGAAGGCTTCTCTCTCCGAGTTGAATGCACACATCATAAAGAGGTTTCCGAGAATGCTTCTGCCTGGTTTAAGTGAAGATATTTCCTTTTCCAACATAGGCCTCAAAGCGATCGAAACGAACACTTGCAGATTCTACAAAAAGAGTGTTTCAAAACTGCTCTTTCAAAAGAAGTGTTCAACTCTGTGAGTTGGATTCATACTACACAAAGCAGTTTCACAGAACGCTTCTGTTTAGTTTTTATGGGAGGATATTCCCGTTTCCAACGAAGGCCTGAAAGGGCTCCAAATATCCACATGCAGAGGCTGCAAAAAGATTCTTTCCAAACTGCTCCATGAAAAGGAAGGTTCAACTCTGTGAGTTGAAGGCACACATCATAAAGAAGTTTCAAAGAATGCTTCTGTCTAGGTTTTATGTGAAGATATTTCCTTTTCCACCATAGGACTCAAAGTGCTCAAAACGAACACTTGCAGATTCTACAAAAAGAGTGTTTCAAAACTCCTCTTTCAAAAGAAGTGTTCAACTCTGTGAGTTGGATTCATACTACACAAAGCAGTTTCACAGAACGCTTCTGTTTAGTTTTTATGGGAAGATATTCCCGTTTCCAACGAAGGCCTGAAAGGGCTCCAAATATCCACTTGCAGATTCTGCAAAAACAGAGTTTCAAAACTGCTGTATCAAAAGGAAGTCTTATCTCTCTGAGTTGAATGCACACATCATAAAGAGGTTTCTGAGAATGCTTCTGCCTGGTTGATATGTGAAGATATTTCAATTTCCACCATAGGCCCCAAATCGCTCCAAATGAACAGTTGCAAATTCTACAAAAAGAGTGTTTCATAACTGCTCTAGCAAAGGAAAGTTTCAACTATGTGTGTTAAACACACACATCACAAAGCAGTTTGTGAGAATGCTTCTGTCCAGTTTCTATGGGAAGATATTCCCGTTTCTAACAAAGGCCTGAAAGAGCTCCAAATATCCACTTGCAGATGCTGCAAAAAGACTCTTTCCAAACCGCTCCATGAAAAGGAAGGTTCAACTCTGTGAGTTGAATGCACACATCATAAAGAAGTTTCAAAGAATGCTTCTGTCTAGGTTTTATGTGAAGATATTTCCTTTTCCACCATAGGCCTCAAAGCGCTCCAAATGAACACTTGCAGATTCTACAAAAAGAGTGTTTCAAAACTACTCTTTCAAAAGAAGTGTTCAACTCTGTGAGTTGGATTCATACTACACAAAGCAGTTTCACACAACGCTTCTGTTTAGTTTTTATGGGAAGATATTCCCGTTTCCAACGAAGGCCTGAAAGGGCTCCAAATATCCACTTGCAGATGCTGCAAAAACAGAGTTTCAAAACTGCTCTATCAAAAGGAAGGCTTCCCTCTCCGAGTTGAATGCACACGTCATAAAGAGGTTTACGAGAATTATTCTGCCTGGTTTATAAGTGAAGATATTTCCTTTTCCACAATAGGCCTCAATGCGCTCCAAACGAACACTTGCAGATTCTACAAAAAGAGTGTTTCAAAACAGCTCTTTCAAAAGAAGTGTTCAACTCTGTGAGTTGGATTCATACTACACAAAGCAGTTTCACAGAACGCTTCTGTTTAGTTTTTATGGGAGGATATTCCCGTTTCCAACGAAGGCCTGAAAGGGCTCCAAATATCCACTTGCAGATGCTGCAAAAAGACTCTTTCCAAACTGCTCCATGAAAAGGAAGGTTCAACCCTGTGAGTTGAAGGCACACATCATAAAGAAGTTTCAAAGAATGCTTCTGTCTAGCTTTTATGTGAAGATATATCCTTTTCCACCATAGGCCTCAAAGTGCTCCAAATGAACACTTGCAGATTCTACAAAAAGAGTGTTTCAAAACTCCTCTTTCAAAAGAAGTGTTCAACTCTGTGAGTTGGATTCATACTACACAAAGCAGTTTCACAGAACGCTTCTGTTTAGTTTTTATGGGAAGATATTCCCGTTTCCAACGAAGGCCTGAAAGGGCTCCAAATATCCACTTGCAGATGCTGCAAAAAGACTCTTTCCAAACTGCTCCATGAAAAGGAAGGTTCAACTCTGTGAGTTGAATGCACACATCATAAAGAAGTTTCAAAGAATGCTTCTGTCTAGGTTTTATGTGAAGATATTTCCTTTTCCACCATATGCCTCAAAGTGCTCCAAATGAACACTTGCAGATTCTACAAAAAGAGTGTTTCAAAACTGCTCTTTCAAAAGAAGTGTTCAACTCTGTGAGTTGGATTCATACTACACAAAGCAGTTTCACAGAACGCTTCTGTTTTGTTTTTATGGGAAGATATTCCCGTTTCCAACGAAGGCCTGAAAGGGCTCCAAATATCCACTTGCAGATGCTGCAAAAACAGAGGTTCAAAACTGCTCTATCAAAAGGAAGGCTTCTCTCTCTGAGTTGAATGCACACATCATAAAGAGGTTTCTGAGAATGCTTCTGCCTGGTTTATAAGTGAAGATATTTCCTTTTCCACAATAGGCCTCAAAGTGCTCCAAATGAACACTTGCAGATTCTATAAAAAGAGTGTTTCAAAACTGCTCTTTCAAAAGAAGTGTTCAACTCTGTGAGTTGGATTCATACTACACAAAGCAGTTTCACAGAACGCTTCTGTTTAGTTTTTATGGGAAGATATTCCCGTTTCCAACGAAGGCCTGAAAGGCTCCAAATATCCACTTGCAGATGCTGCAAAAAGACTCTTTCCAAACTGCTCCGTGAAAAGGAAGGTTCAACTCTGTGAGGTGAAGGCACACATCATAAAGAAGTTTCAAAGAATGCTTCTGTCTAGGTTTTATGTGAAGATATTTCCTTTTCCACCGTAGGCCTCAAAGCGCTCCAAATGAACACTTGCAGATTCTACAAAAAGAGTGTTTCAAAACTGCTCTTTCTAAAGAAGTGTTCAACTCTGTGAGTTGGATTCATACTACACAAAGCAGTTTCACAGAACGCTTGTTTAGTTTTTATGGGAATATATTCCCGTTTCCAACGAAGGCCTGAAAAGGCTCCAAATATCCACTTGCAGATTCTGCAAAAACAGAGTTTCAAAACTGCACTATCAAAAGGAAGGCTTATCTCTCTGAGTTGAATGCACACATCATAAAGAGGTTTCTGAGAATGCTTCTGCCTGGTTGATATGTGAAGATATTTCAATTTCCACCATAGGCCTCAAATCGCTCCAAATGAACACTTGCAAATTCTACAAAAAGAGTGTTTCATAACTGCTCTAGCAAAGGAAAGTTTCAAATATGTGAGTAAAACACACACATCACAAAGCAGTTTGTGAGAATGCTTCTGTCCAGTTTTTATGGGAAGATATTCCCGTTTCTAACAAAGGCCTGAAAGAGCTCCAAATATCCACTTGCAGATGCTGCAAAAAGACTCTTTCCAAACCGCTCCATGAAAAGGAAGGTTCAACTCTGTGAGTTGAATGCACACATCATAAAGAAGTTTCAAAGAATGCTTCTGTCTAGGTTTTATGTGAAGATATTTCCTTTTCCACCATAGGCCTCAAAGCGCTCCAAACGAAGACTTGCAGATTCTACAGAAAGAGTGTTTCAAAACTACACTTTCAAAAGAAGTGTTCAACTCTGTGAGTTGGATTCACACTACACAAAGCAGTTTCACAGAACGCTTCTGTTTAGTTTTTATGGGAAGATATTCCCGTTTCCAACGAAGGCCTGAAAGGGCTCCAAATATCCACTTGCAGATGCTGCAAAAAGACTCTTTCGAAACTGCTCCATGAAAAGGAAGGTTCAACTCTGTGAGTTGAAGGCACACATCATAAAGAAGTTTCAAAGAATGCTTCTGTCTAGGTTTTATATGAAGATATTTCCTTTTCCACCATAGGCCTCAAAGTGCTCCAAATGAACACTTGCAGATTCTACAAAAAGAGTGTTTCAAAACTCCTCTTTCAAAAGATGTGTTCAACTCTGTGAGTTGGATTCATACTACACAAAGCAGTTTCACAGAACTCTTCTGTTTAGTTTTTCTGGGAAGATATTTCCGTTTCCAACGAAGGCCTGAAAGGGCTCCAAATATCCACTTGCAGATGCTGCAAAAAGACTCTTTCCAAACTGTTCCATGAAAAGGAAGGTTCAACTCTGTGAGTTGAATGCACACATCATAAAGAAGTTTCAAAGAATGCTTCTGTCTCGGTTTTATGTGAAGATATTTCCTTTTCCACCATAGGCCTCAAAGTGCTCCAAATGAACACTTGCAGATTCTACAAAAAGAGTGTTTCAAAACTGCTCTTTCAAAAGAAGTGTTCAACTCTGTGAGTTGGATTCATACTACACAAAGCAGTTTCACAGAACGCTTCTGTTTAGTTTTTATGGGAAGAAATTCCGGTTTCCAACGAAGGCCTGAAAGGGCTCCAAATATCCACTTGCAGATGCTGCAAAAAGACTCTTTCCAAACTGCTCCATGAAAAGGAAGGTTCAACTCTGTGAGTTGAATGCACACATCATAAAGAAGTTTCAAAGAATGCTTCTGTCTAGGTTTTATGTGAAGATATTTCCTTTTCCACCATAAGCCTCAAAGTGCTCCAAATGAACACTTGCAGATTCTACAAAAAGAGTGTTTCAAAACTGCTCTTTCAAAAGAAGTGTTCAACTCTGTGAGTTGGATTCATACTACACAAAGCAGTTTCACAGAACGCTTCTGTTTAGTTTTTATGGGAAGATATTCCGGTTTCCAACGAAGGCCTGAAAGGGCTCCAAATATCCACTTGCAGACGCTGCAAAAACAGAGTTTCAAAACTGCTCTATCAAAAGGAAGGCTTCTCTCTCCGAGTTGAATGCACCCATCATAAAGGGGTTTCTGAGAATGCTTCTGCCTTGTTTATAAGTGAAGATATTTCCTTTTCCACAATAGGCCTCAATGTGCTCCAAATGAACACTTGCAGATTCTACAAAAAGAGTGTTTCAAAACTGCTCTTTCAAAAGAAGTGTTCAACTCTGTGAGTTGGAGTCATACAACACAAAGCAGTTTCACAGAACGCTTCTGTTTAGTTTTTATGGGAAGATATTCCCGTTTCCAACGAAGGCCTGAAAGGCTCCAAATATCCACTTGCAGATGCTGCAAAAAGACTCTTTGCAAACTGCTCCGTGAAAAGGAAGGTTCAACTCTGTGAGGTGAAGGCACACATCATAAAGAAGTTTCAAAGAATGCTTCTGTCTAGGTTTTATGTGAAGATATTTCCTTTTCCACCGTAGGCCTCAAAGCGCTCCAAATGAACACTTGCAGATTCTACAAAAAGAGTGTTTCAAAACTGCTCTTTCTAAAGAAGTGTTCAACTCTGTGAGTTGGATTCATACTACACAAAGCAGTTTCACAGAACGCTTCTGTTTAGTTTTTATGGGAAGATATTCCCGTTTCCAACGAAGGCCTGAAAGGGCTCCAAATATCCACTTGCAGATTCTGCAAAAACAGAGTTTCAAAACTGCACTATCAAAAGGAAGGCTTATCTCTCTGAGTTGAATGCACACATCATAAAGAGGTTTCTGAGAATGCTTCTGCCTGGTTGATATGTGAAGATATTTCAATTTCCACCATAGGCCTCAAATCGCTCCAAATGAACACTTGCAAATTCTACAAAAAGAGTGTTTCATAACTGCTCTAGCAAAGGAAAGGTTCAAATATGTGAGTTAAACACACACATCACAAAGCAGTTTGTGAGAATGCTTCTGTCCAGTTTTTATGGGAAGATATTCCCGTTTCTAACAAAGGCCTGAAAGAGCTCCAAATATCCACTTGCAGATGCTGCAAAAAGACTCTTTCCAAACCGCTCCATGAAAAGGAAGGTTCAACTCTGTGAGTTGAATGCACACATCATAAAGAAGTTTCAAAGAATGCTTCTGTCTAGGTTTTATGTGAAGATATTTCCTTTTCCACCATAGGCCTCAAAGCGCTCCAAATGAACACTTGCAGATTCTACAAAAAGAGTGTTTCAAAACTACACTTTCAAAAGAAGTGTTCAACTCTGTGAGTTGGATTCATACTACACAAAGCAGTTTCACAGAACGCTTCTGTTTAGTTTTTATGGGAAGATATTCCCGTTTCCAACGAACGCCTGAAATGGCTCTAAATATCCACTTGCAGATGCTGCAAAAAGACTCTTTCCAAACTGTTCCATGAAAAGGAAGGTTCAACTCTGTGAGTTGAATGCACACATCATAAAGAAGTTTCAAAGAATGCTTCTGTCTAGGTTTTATTTGAAGATATTTCCTTTTCCACCATAGGCCTCAAAGTGCTCCAAATGAACACTTGCAGATTCTACAAAAAGAGTGTTTCAAAACTGCTCTTTCAAAAGAAGTGTTCAACTCTGTGAGTTGGATTCATACTACACAAAGCAGTTTCACAGAACGCTTCTGTTTAGTTTTTATGGGAAGAAATTCCCGTTTCCAACGAAGGCCTGAAAGGGCTCCAAATATCCACTTGCAGATGCTGCAAAAAGACTCTTTCCAAACTGCTCCATGAAAAGGAAGGTTCAACTCTGTGAGTTGAATGCACACATCATAAAGAGGTTTCAAAGAATGCTTCTGTCTAGGTTTTATGTGAAGATATTTCCTTTTCCACCATAGGCCTCAAAGTGCTCCAAATGAACACTTGCAGATTCTACAAAAAGAGTGTTTCAAAACTGCTCTTTCAAAAGAAGTGTTCAACTCTGTGAGTTGGATTCATACTACACAAAGCAGTTTCACAGAACGCTTCTGTTTAGTTTTTATGGGAAGATATTCCCGTTTCCAACGAAGGCCTGAAAGGGCTCCAAATATCCACTTGCAGATGCTGCAAAAACAGAGTTTCAAAACTGCTCTATCAAAAGGAAGGCTTCTCTCTCCGAGTTGAATGCACACATCATAAAGAGGTTTCTGAGAATGCTTCTGACTGGTTTATAAGTGAAGATATTTCCTTTTCCACAATAGGCCTCAATGTGCTCCAAATGAACACTTGCAGATTCTACAAAAAGAGTGTTTCAAAACTGCTCTTTGAAAAGAAGTGTTCAACTCTGTGAGTCGGATTCATACTACACAAAGCAGTTTCACAGAACGCTTCTGTTTAGTTTTTATGGGAAGATATTCCCGTTTCCAACGAAGGCCTGAAAGGCTCCAAATATCCACTTGCAGATGCTGCAAAAAGACTCTTTGCAAACTGCTCCGTGAAAAGGAAGGTTCAACTCTGTGAGGTAAAGGCACAGATCTTAAAGAAGTTTCAAAGAATGCTTCTGTCTAGGTTTTATGTGAAGATATTTCCTTTTCCACCGTAGGCCTCAAAGCGCTCCAAATGAACACTTGCAGATTCTACAAAAAGAGTGTTTCAAAACTACTCTTTCAAAAGAAGTGTTCAACTCTGTGAGTTGGATTCATACTACACAAAGCAGTTTCACAGAACGCTTCTGTTTAGTTTTTATGGGAAGATATTCCCGTTTCCAACGAAGGCCTGAAAGGGCTCCAAATATCCACTTGCAGATGCTGCAATAACAGAGCTTCAAAACTGCTCTATCAAAAGGAAGGCTTCTCTCTCCGAGTTGAATGCACACATCATAAAGAGGTTTACGAGAATGATTCTGCCTGGTTTATAAGTGAAGATATTTCCTTTTCCACAATAGGCCTCAATGCGCTCCAAACCAACACTTGCAGATTCTAGAAAAAGAGTGTTTCAAAACTGCTCTTTCAAAAGAAGTGTTCAACTCTGTGAGTTGGATTCATACTACACAAAGCAGTTTCACAGAACGCTTCTGTTTAGTTTTTATGGGAAGATATTCCCGTTTCCAACGAAGGCCTGAAAGGGCTCCAAATATCCACTTGCAGATGCTGCAAAAAGACTCTTTCCAAACTGCTCCATGAAAAGGAAGGTTCAACTCTGTGAGTTGAATGCACACATCCTAAAGAAGTTTCAAAGAATGCTTCTGTCTAGGTTTTATGTGAAGATATTTCCTTTTCCACCATAGGCCTCAAAGTGCTCCAAATGAACACTTGCAGATTCTACAAAAAGAGTGTTTCAAAACTGCTCTTTCAAAAGAAGTGTTCAACTCTGTGAGTTGGATTCATACTACACAAAGCAGTTTCACAGAACGCTTCTGTTTAGTTTTTATGGGAAGATATTCCCTTTTCCAACGAAGGCCTGAAAGGGCTCCAAATATCCACTTGCAGATGCTGCAAAAACAGAGTTTCTAAACTGCTCTATCAAAAGGAAGGCTTATCTCTCTGAGTTGAATGCACACATCATAAAGAGGTTTCTGAGAATGCTTCTGCCTGGTTGATATGTGAAGATATTTCAATTTCCACCATAGGCCTCAAATCGCTCCAAATGAACACTTGCAAATTCTACAAAAAGAGTGTTTCATAACTGCTCTAGCAAAGGAAAGGTTCAACTATGTGAGTTAAACACACACATCACAAAGCAGTTTGTGAGAATGCTTCTGTCCAGTTTTTATGGGAAGATATTCCCGTTTCTAACAAAGGCCTGAAAGAGCTCCAAATATCCACTTGCAGATGCTGCAAAAAGACTCTTTCCAAACCGCGCCATGAAAAGGAAGGTTCAACTCTGTGAGTTGAATGCACGCATCATAAAGAAGTTTCAAAGAATGCTTCTGTCTAGGTTTTATGTGAAGATATTTCCTTTTCCACCATAGGCCTCAAAGCGCTCCAAATGAACACTTGCAGATTCTACAAAAAGAGTGTTTCAAAACTACTCTTTCAAAGGAAGTGTTCAACTCTGTGAGTTGGATTCATACTACACAAAGCAGTTTCACAGAACGCTTCTGTTTAGTTTTTATGGGAAGATATTCCCGTTTCCAACGAAGGCCTGAAAGGGCTCCAAATATCCACTTGCAGATGCTGCAATAACAGAGTTTCAAAACTGCTCTATCAAAAGGAAGGCTTCTCTCTCCGAGTTGAATGCACACATCATAAAGAGGTTTAGGAGAATGATTCTGCCTGGTTTATAAGTGAAGATATTTCCTTTTCCACCATAGGCCTCAATGTGCTCCAAACGAACACTTGCAGATTCTACAAAAAGAGTGTTTCAAAACTGCTCTTTCAAAAGAAGTGTTCAACTCTGTGTGTTGGATTCATACTACACAAAGCAGTTTCACAGAACGCTTCTGTTTAGTTTTTATGGGAAGATATTCCCGTTTCCAACGAAGGCCTGAAAGGGCTCCAAATATCCACTTGCAGATGCTGCAAAAAGACTCTTTCCAAACTGCTCCATGAAAAGGAAGGATCAACTCTGTGAGTTGAATGCACACATCATAAAGAAGTTTCAAAGAATGCTTCTGTCTAGGTTTTATGTGAAGATATATCCTTTTCCACCATAGGCCTCAAAGTGCTCCAAATGAACACATGCAGATTCTACAAAAAGAGTGTTTCAAAACTGCTCTTTCAAAAGAAGTGTTCAACTCTGTGAGTTGGATTCATACTACACAAAGCAGTTTCACAGAACGCTTCTGTTTAGTTTTTATGGGAAGATATTCCCGTTTCCAACGAAGGCCTGAAAGGGCTCCAAATATCCACTTGCAGATGCTGCAAAAACAGAGTTTCAAAACTGCTCTATCAAAAGGAAGGCTTCTCTCTCCGAGTTGAATGCACACATCATAAAGAGGTTTCTGAGAATGCTTCTGCCTGGTTTATAAGTGAAGATATTTCCTTTTCCACAATAGGCCTCAATGTGCTCCAAATGAACACTTGCAGATTCTACAAAAAGAGTGTTTCAAAACTGCTCTTTCAAAAGAAGTGTTCATCTCTGTGAGTTGGATTCATACTACACAAAGCAGTTTCACAGAACGCTTCTGTTTAGTTTTTATGGGAAGATATTCCCGTTTCCAACGAAGGCCTGAAAGGGCTCCAAATATCCACTTGCAGATGCTGCAAAAACAGAGTTTCAAAACTGCTCTATCAAAAGGAAGGCTTCTCTCTCCGAGTTGAATGCACACATCATAAAGAGGTTTCTGAGAATGCTTCTGCCTGGTTTATAAGTGAAGATATTTCCTTTTCCACAATAGGCCTCAAAGTGCTCCAAATGAACACTTGCAGATTCTACAAAAAGAGTGTTTCAAAACTGCTCTTTGAAAACAACTGTTCAACTCTGTGAGTTGGATTCATACTACACAAAGCAGTTTCACAGAACGCTTCTGTTGAGTTTTTATGGGAAGATATTCCCGTTTCCAACGAAGGCCTGAAAGGGCTCCAAATATCCACTTGCAGATGCTGCAAAAAGACTCTTTCCAAACTGCTCCATGAAAAGGAAGGTTCAACTCTGTGAGTTGAATGCACACATCATAACGAAGTTTCAAAGAATGCTTCTGTCTAGGTTTTATGTGAAGATATTTCCTTTTCCACCATAGGCCTCAAAGTGCTCCAAATTAACACTTTCAGATTCTACAAAAAGAGTGTTTCAAAACTCCTCTTTCAAAA
The DNA here is from genome assembly GCF_028885655.2 of Pongo abelii. Lineage (NCBI taxonomy): Eukaryota > Metazoa > Chordata > Mammalia > Primates > Hominidae > Pongo > Pongo abelii. The sequence goes on along the minus strand of NC_072005.2, from coordinate 31,255,484 downwards.
GAAGTGTTCAACTCTGTGAGTTGGATTCATACTACACAAAGCAGTTTCACAGAACGCTTCTGTTTAGTTTTTATGGGAAGATATTCCCGTTTCCTACGAAGGCCTGAAAGGGCTCCAAATATCCACTTGCAGATGCTGCAAAAAGACTCTTTCCAAACTGCTCCATGAAAAGGAAGGTTCAACTCTGTGAGTTGAATGCACACATCATAAAGAAGTTTCAAAGAATGCTTCTGTCTAGGTTTTATGTGAAGATATTTCCTTTTCCACCATAGGCCTCAAAGTGCTCCAAATGAACACTTGCAGATTCTACAAAAAGAGTGTTTCAAAACTGCTCTTTCAAAAGAAGTGTTCAACTCTGTGAGTTGGATTCATACTACACAAAGCAGTTTCACAGAACGCTTCTGTTTAGTTTTTATGGGAAGATATTCCCGTTTCCAACGAAGGCCTGAAAGGGCTCCAAATATCCACTTGCAGATGCTGCAAAAACAGAGTTTCAAAACTGCTCTATCAAAACGAAGGCTTCTCTCTCCGAGTTGAATGCACACATCATAAAGAGGTTTCTGAGAATGCTTCTGCCTGGTTTATAAGTGAAGATATTTCCTTTTCCACAATAGGCCTCAATGTGCTCCAAATGAACACTTGCAGATTCTACAAAAAGAGTGTTTCAAAACTGCTCTTTCAAAAGAAGTGTTCATCTCTGTGAGTTGGATTCATACTACACAAAGCAGTTTCACAGAGCGCTTCTGTTGAGTTTTTATGGGAAGATATTCTCGTTTCCAACGAAGGCCTGAAAGGCTCCAAATATCCACTTGCAGATGCTGCAAAAAGACTCTTTGCAAACTGCTCCGTGAAAAGGAAGGTTCAACTCTGTGAGGTGAAGGCACACATCATAAAGAAGTTTCAAAGAATGCTTCTGTCTAGGTTTTATGTGAAGATATTTCCTTTTCCACCGTAGGCCTCAAAGCGCTCCAAATGAACACTTGCAGATTCTACAAAAAGAGTGTTTCAAAACTGCTCTTTCTAAAGAAGTGTTCAACTCTGTGAGTTGGATTCATACTACACAAAGCAGTTTCACAGAACGCTTCTGTTTAGTTTTTATGGGAAGATATTCCCGTTTCCAACGAAGGCCTGAAAGGGCTCCAAATATCCACTTGCAGAAGCTGCAATAACAGAGTTTCAAAACTGCTCTATCAAAAGGAAGGCTTATCTCTCTGAGTTGAATGCACACATCATAAAGAAGTTTCAAAGAATGCTTCTGTCTAGGTTTTATGTGAAGATATTTCCTTTTCCACCATAGGCCTCAAAGTGCTCCAAATGAACACTTGCAGATTCTACAAAAAGAGTGTTTCAAAACTGCTCTTTCAAAAGAAGTGTTCAACTCTGTGAGTTGGATTCATACTACACAAAGCAGTTTCACAGAACGCTTCTGTTTAGTTTTTATGGGAAGATATTCCCGTTTCCAACGAAGGCCTGAAAGGGCTCCAAATATCCACTTGCAGATGCTGTAAAAAGACTCTTTCCAAACTGCTCCATGAAAAGGAAGGTTCAACTGTGTGAGTTGAAGGCACACATCATAAAGAAGTTTCAAAAATACTTCTGTCTAGGTTTTATGTGAAGATATTTCCTTTTCCACCATAGGCCTCAAAGTGCTCCAAATGAACACTTGCAGATTCTACAAAAAGAGTGTTTCAAAACTCCTCTTTCAAAAGAAGTGTTCAACTCTGTGAGTTGGATTCATACTACACAAAGCAGTTTCACAGAACTCTTCTGTTTAGTTTTTATGGGAAGATATTCCCGTTTCCAAAGAAGGCCTGAAAGTTCTCCAAATATCCACTTGCAGATGCTGCAAAAAGACTCTTTCCAAACTGTTCCATGAAAAGGAAGGTTCAACTCTGTGAGTTGAATGCACACATCATAAAGAAGTTTCAAAGAATGCTTCTGTCTAGGTTTTATGTGAAGATACTTCCTTTTCCACCATAGGACTCAAAGTGCTCCAAATGAACACTTGCAGATTCTACAAAAAGAGTGTTTCAAAACTGCTCTTTCAAAAGAAGTGTTCAACTCTGTGAGTTGGATTCATACTACACAAAGCAGTTTCACAGAACGCTTCTGTTTAGTTTTTATGGGAAGAAATTCCCGTTTCCAACGAAGGCCTGAAAGGGCTCCAAATATCCACTTGCAGATGCTGCAAAAAGACTCTTTCCAAACTGCTCCATGAAAAGGAAGATTCAACTCTGTGAGTTGAATGCACACATCATAAAGAAGTTTCAAAGAATGCTTCTGTCTAGGTTTTATGTGAAGATATTTCCTTTTCCACCATAGGCCTCAAAGTGCTCCAAATGAACACTTGCAGATTCTACAAAAAGAGTGTTTCAAAACTGCTCTTTCAAAAGAAGTGTTCCACTCTGTGAGTTGGATTCATACTACACAAAGCAGTTACACAGAACGCTTCTGTTTAGTTTTTATGGGAAGATATTCCCGTTTCCAAAGAAGGCCTGAAAGGGCTCCAAATATCCACTTGCAGATGCTGCAAAAACAGAGTTTCTAAACTGCTCTATCAAAAGGAAGGCTTATCTCTCTGAGTTGAATGCACACATCATAAAGAGGTTTCTGAGAATGCTTCTGCCTGGTTGATATGTGAAGATATTTCAATTTCCACCATAGGCCTCAAATCGCTCCAAATGAACACTTGCAAATTCTACAAAAAGAGTGTTTCATAACTGCTCTAGCAAAGGAAAGGTTCAACTATGTGAGTTAAACACACACATCACAAAGCAGTTTGTGAGAATGCTTCTGTCCAGTTTTTATGGGAAGATATTCCCGTTTCAAACAAAGGCCTAAAAGAGCTCCAAACATCCACTTGCAGATGCTGCAAAAAGACTCTTTCCAAACCGCTCCATGAAAAGGAAGGTTCAACTCTGTGAGTTGAATGCACACATCATAAAGAAGTTTCAAAGAATGCTTCTGTCTAGGTTTTATGTGAAGATATTTCCTTTTCCACCATAGGCCTCAAAGCGCTCCAAATGAACACTTGCAGATTCTACAAAAAGAGTGTTTCAAAACTACTCTTTCAAAAGAAGTGTTCAACTCTGTGAGTTGGATTCATACTACACAAAGCAGTTTCACAGAACGCTTCTGTTTAGTTTTTATGGGAAGATATTCCCGTTTCCAACGAAGGCCTGAAAGGGCTCAAAATATCCACTTGCAGATGCTGCAAAAAGACTCTTTCCAAACCGCTCCATGAAAAGGAAGGTTCAACTCTGTGAGTTGAATGCACACATCATAAAGAAGTTTCAAAGAATGCTTCTGTCTAGGTTTTATGTGAAGATATTTCCTTTTCCACCATAGGCCTCAAAGTGCTCCAAATGAACACATGCAGATTCTACAAAAAGAGTGTTTCAAAACTGCTCTTTCAAAAGAAGTGTTCAACTCTGTGAGTTGGATTCATACTACACAAAGCAGTTTCACAGAACGCTTCTGTTTAGTTTTTATGGGAAGTTATCCCCGTTTCCAACGAAGGCCTGAAAGGGCTCCAAATATCCACTTGCAGATGCTGCAAAAACAGAGTTTCAAAACTGCTCTATCAAAAGGAAGGCTTCTCTCTCCGAGTTGAATGCACACATCATAAAGAGGTTTCTGAGAATGCTTCTGCCTGGTTTATAAGTGAAGATATTTCCTTTTCCACAATAGGCCTCAATGTGCTCCAAATGAACACTTGCAGATTCTACAAAAAGAGTGTTTCAAAACTGCTCTTTCAAAAGAAGTGTTCATCTCTGTGAGTTGGATTCATACTACACAAAGCAGTTTCACAGAACGCTTCTGTTGAGTTTTTATGGGAAGATATTCCCGTTTCCAACGAAGGCCTGAAAGGCTCCAAATATCCACTTGCAGATGCTGCAAAAAGACTCTTTCCAAACTGCTCCGTGAAAAGGAAGGTTCAACTCTGTGAGGTGAAGGCACACATCATAAAGAAGTTTCAAAGAATGCTTCTGTCTAGGTTTTATGTGAAGATATTTCCTTTTCCACCTTAGGCCTCAGAGCGCTCCAAATGAACACTTGCAGATTCTACAAAAAGAGTGTTTCAAAACTGCTCTTTCTAAAGAAGTGTTCAACTCTGTGAGTTGGATTCATACTACACAAAGCAGTTTCACAGAACGCTTCTGTTTAGTTTTTATGGGAAGATATTCCCGTTTCCAACGAAGGCCTGAAAGGGCTCCAAATATCCACTTGCAGATTCTGCAAAAACAGAGTTTCAAAACTGCTCTATCAAAAGGAAGGCTTATCTCTCTGAGTTGAATGCACACATCATAAAGAGGTTTCTGAGAATGCTTCTGCCTGATTGATATGTGAAGATATTTCAATTTCCACCATAGGCCTCAAATCGCTCCAAATGAACACTTGCAAATTCTACAAAAAGAGTGTTTCATAACTGCTCTAGCAAAGGAAAGGTTCAACTACGTGAGTTAAACACACACATCACAAAGCAGTTTGTGAGAATGCTTCTGTCCAGTTTTTATGGGAAGATATTCCCGTTTCTAACAAAGGCCTGAAAGAGCTCCAAATATCCACTTGCAGATGCTGCAAAAAGACTCTTTCCAAACTGCTCCATGAAAAGGAAGGTTCAACTGTGTGAGCTGAAGGCACACATCATAAAGAAGTTTCAAAGAATGCTTCTGTCTAGGTTTTATGTGAAGATATTTCCTTTTCCACCATAGGCCTCAAAGTGCTCCAAATGAACACTTGCAGATTCTACAAAAAGAGTGTTTCAAAACTCCTCTTTCAAAAGAAGTGTTCAACTCTGTGAGTTGGATTCATACTACACAAAGCAGTTTCACAGAACTCTTCTGTTTAGTTTTTATGGGAAGATATTCCCGTTTCCAAAGAAGGCCTTAAAATTCTCCAAATATCCACTTGCAGATGCTGCAAAAAGACTCTTTCCAAACTGTTCCATGAAAAGGAATGTTCAACTCTGTGAGTTGAATGCACACATCATAAAGAAGTTTCAAAGAATGCTTCTGTCTAGGTTTTATGTGAAGATATTTCCTTTTCCACCATAGGACTCAAAGTGCTCCAAATGAACATTTGCAGATTCTACAAAAAGAGTGTTTCAAAACTGCTCTTTCAAAAGAAGTGTTCAACTCTGTGAGTTGGATTCATACTACACAAAGCAGTTTCACAGAACGCTTCTGTTTAGTTTTTATGGGAAGAAATTCCCGTTTCCAACGAAGGCCTGAAAGGGCTCCAAATATCCACTTGCAGATGCTGCAAAAAGACTCTTTCCAAACTGCTCCATGAAAAGGAAGGTTCAACTCTGTGAGTTGAATGCACACATCATAAAGAAGTTTCAAAGAATGCTTCTGTCTAGGTTTTATGTGAAGATATTTCCTTTTCCACCATAGGCCTCAAAGTGCTCCAAATGAACACTTGCAGATTCTACAAAAAGAGTGTATCAAAACTGCTCTTTCAAAAGAAGTGTTCAACTCTGTGAGTTGGATTCATACTACACAAAGCAGTTTCACAGAACGCTTCTGTTTAGTTTTTATGGGAAGATATTCCCGTTTCCAACGAAGGCCTGAAAGGGCTCCAAATATCCACTTGCAGATGCTGCAAAAACAGAGTTTCAAAACTGCTCTATCAAAAGGAAGGCTTCTCTCTCCGAGTTGAATGCACACATCATAAAGAGGTTTCTGAGAATGCTTCTGACTGGTTTATAAGTGAAGATATTTCCTTTTCCACAATAGGCCTCAATGTGCTCCAAATGAACACTTGCAGATTCTACAAAAAGAGTGTTTCAAAACTGCTCTTTGAAAAGAAGTGTTCAAATCTGTGAGTCGGATTCATACTACACAAAGCAGTTTCACAGAACGCTTCTGTTTAGTTTTTATGGGAAGATATTCCCGTTTCCAACGAAGGCCTGAAAGGCTCCAAATATCCACTTGCAGATGCTGCAAAAAGACTCTTTCCAAACTGATCCGTGAAAAGGAAGGTTCAACTCTGTGAGGTAAAGGCACAGATCATAAAGAAGTTTCAAAGAATGCTTCTGTCTAGGTTTTATGTGAAGATATTTCCTTTTCCACCGTAGGCCTCAAAGCGCTCCAAATGAACACTTGCAGATTCTACAAAAAGAGTGTTTCAAAACTACTCTTTCAAAAGAAGTGTTCAACTCTGTGAGTTGGATTCATACTACACAAAGCAGTTTCACAGAACGCTTCTGTTTAGTTTTTATGGGAAGATATTCCCGTTTCCAACGAAGGCCTGAAAGGGCTCCAAATATCCACTTGCAGATGCTGCAAAAACAGAGTTTCAAAACTGCTCTATCAAAAGGAAGGCTTCTCTCTCCGAGTTGAATGCACACATCATAAAGAGGTTTCTGAGAATGCTTCTGCCTGGTTTATAAGTGAAGATATTTCCTTTTCCACAATAGGCCTCAATGTGCTCCAAATGAACACTTGCTGATTCTACAAAAAGAGTGTTTCAAAACTGCTCTTTGAAAAGAACTGTTCAACTCTGTGAGTTGGATTCATACTACACAAAGCAGTTTCACAGAACGCTTCTGTTGAGTTTTTATGGGAAGATATTCCCGTTTCCAACGAAGGCCTGAAAGGCTCCAAATATCCACTTGCAGATGCTGCAAAAAGACTCTTTCCAAACTGCTCCGTGAAAAGGAAGGTTCAACTCTGTGAGGTGAAGGCACACATCATAAAGAAGTTTCAAAGAATGCTTCTGTCTAGGTTTTATGTGAAGATATTTCCTTTTCCACCGTAGGCCTCAAAGCGCTCCAAATGAACACTTGCAGATTCTACAAAAAGAGTGTTTCAAAACTGCTCTTTCTAAAGAAGTGTTCAACTCTGTGAGTTGGATTCATACTACACAAAACAGTTTCACAGAACGCTTCTGTTTAGTTTTTATGGGAAGATATTCCCGTTTCCAACGAAGGCCTGAAAGGGCTCCAAATATCCACTTGCAGATGCTGCAAAAAGACTCTTTCCAAACTGCTCCATGAAAAGGAAGGTTCAACTCTGTGAGTTGAATGCACACATCATAAAGAAGTTTCAAAGAATGCTTCTGTCTAGGTTTTATGTGAAGATATTTCCTTTTCCACCATAGGCCTCAAAGTGCTCCAAATGAACACTTGCAGATTCTACAAAAAGAGTGTTTCAAAACTGCTCTTTCAAAAGAAGTGTTCAACTCTGTGAGTTGGATTCATACTACACAAAGCAGTTTCACAGAACGCTTCTGTTTAGTTTTTATGGGAAGATATTCCCGTTTCCAACGAAGGCCTGAAAGGGCTACAAATATCCACTTGCAGATTCTGCAAAAACAGAGTTTCAAAACTGCTCTATCAAAAGGAAGGCTTATCTCTCTGAGTTGAATGCACACATCATAAAGAGGTTTCTGAGAATGCTTCTGCCTGGTTGATATGTGAAGATATTTCAATTTCCACCATAGGCCTCAAATCGCTCCAAATGAACAGTTGCAAATTCTACAAAAAGAGTGTTTCATAACTGCTCTAGAAACGGAAAGGTTCAACTATGTGAGTTAAACACACACATCACAAAGCAGTTTGTGAGAATGCTTCTGTCCAGTTTTTATGGGAAAATATTCCCGTTTCTAACAAAGGCCTGAAAGAGCTCCAAATATCCACTTGCAGATGCTGCAAAAAGACTCTTTCCAAACCGCTCCCTGAAAAGGAAGGTTCAACCCTGTGAGTTGAATGCACACATCATAAAGAAGTTTCAAAGAATGCTTCTGTCTAGGTTTTATGTGAAGATATTTCCTTTTCCACCATAGGCCTCAAAGCGCTCGAAATGAACACTTGCAGATTCTACAAAAAGAGTGTTTCAAAACTGCTCTTTCTAAAGAAGTGTTCAACTCTGTGAGTTGGATTCATACTACACAAAGCAGTTTCACAGAACGCTTCTGTTTAGTTTTTATTGGAAGATATTCCCGTTTCCAACGAAGGCCTGAAAGGGCTCCAAATATCCACTTGCAGATTCTGCAAAAACAGAGTTTCAAAACTGCTCTATCAAAAGGAAGGCTTATCTCTCTGAGTTGAATGCACACATCATAAAGAGGTTTCTGAGAATGCTTCTGCCTGATTGATATGTGAAGATATTTCAATTTCCACCATAGGCCTCAAATCGCTCCAAATGAACACTTGCAAATTCTACAAAAAGAGTGTTTCATAACTGCTCTAGCAAAGGAAAGGTTCAACTATGTGAGTTAAACACACACATCACAAAGCAGTTTGTGAGAATGCCTCTGTCCAGTTTTTATGGGAAGATATTCCCGTTTCTAACAAAGGCCTGAAAGAGCTCCAAATATCCACTTGCAGATGCTGCAAAAAGACTCTTTCCAAACCGCTCCATGAAAAGGAAGGTTCAACTCTGTGAGTTGAATGCACACATCATAAAGAAGTTTCAAAGAATGCTTCTGTCTAGGTTTTATGTGAAGATATTTCCTTTTCCACCATAGGCATCAAAGCGCTACAAATGAACACTTGCAGATTCTACAAAAAGAGTGTTTCAAAACTACTCTTTCAAAAGAAGTGTTCAACTCTGTGAGTTGGATTCATACTACACAAAGCAGTTTCACAGAACGCTTCTGTTTAGTTTTTATGGGAAGATATTCCCGTTTCCATCGAAGGCCTGAAAGGGCTCCAAATATCCACTTGCAGATGCTGCAATAACAGAGTTTCAAAATTGCTCTATCAAAAGGAAGGCTTCTCTCTCCGAGTTGAATGCACACATCATAAAGAGGTTTACGAGAATGATTCTGCCTGGTTTATAAGTGAAGATATTTCCTTTTCCACCATAGGCCTCAATGCGCTCCAAACGAACACTTGCAGATTCTACAAAAAGAGTGTTTCAAAACTGCTCTTTCAAAAGAAGTGTTCAACTCTGTGAGTTGGATTCATACTACACAAAGCAGTTTCACAGAACGCTTCTGTTTAGTTTTTATGGGAAGATATTCAAGTTTCCAACGAAGGCCTGAAAGGGCTCCAAATATCCACTTGCAGATGCTGCAAAAAGACTCTTTCCAAACTGCTCCATGAAAAGGAAGGTTCAACTCTGTGAGTTGAATGCACACATCATAAAGAAGTTTCAAAGAATGCTTCTGTCTAGGTTTTATGTGAAGATATTTCCTTTTCCACCATAGGCCTCAAAGTGCTCCAAATGAACACATGCAGATTCTACAAAAAGAGTGTTTCAAAACTGCTCTTTCAAAAGAAGTGTTCAACTCTGTGAGTTGGATTCATACTACACAAAGCAGTTTCACAGAACGCTTCTGTTTAGTTTTTATGGGAAGATAACCCCGTTTCCAACGAAGGCCTGAAAGGGCTCCAAATATCCACTTGCAGATGCTGCAAAAACAGAGTTTCAAAACTGCTCTATCAAAAGGAAGGCTTCTCTCTCCGAGTTGAATGCACACATCATAAAGAGGTTTCTGAGAATGCTTCTGCCTGGTTTATAAGTGAAGATATTTCCTTTTCCACAATAGGCCTCAATGTGCTCCAAATGAACACTTGCAGATTCTACAAAAAGAGTGTTTCAAAACTGCTCTTTCAAAAGAAGTGTTCATCTCTGTGAGTTGGATTCATACTACACAAAGCAGTTTCACAGAACGCTTCTGTTGAGTTTTTATGGGAAGATATTCCCGTTTCCAACGAAGGCCTGAAAGGCTCCAAATATCCACTTGCAGATGCTGCAAAAAGACTCTTTCCAAACTGCTCCGTGAAAAGGAAGGTTCAACTCTGTGAGGTGAAGGCACGCATCATAAAGAAGTTTCAAAGAATGCTTCTGTCTAGGTTTTATGTGAAGATATTTCCTTTTCCACCGTACGCCTCAAAGCGCTCCAAATGAACACTTGCAGATTCTACAAAAAGAGTGTTTCAAAACTGCTCTTTCTAAAGAAGTGTTCAACTCTGTGAGTTGGATTCATACTACACAAAGCAGTTTCACAGAACGCTTCTGTTTAGTTTTTATGGGAAGATATTCCCGTTTCCAACGAAGGCCTGAAAGGGCTCCAAATATCCACTTGCAGATTCTGCAAAAACAGAGTTTCAAAACTGCTCTATCAAAAGGAAGGCTTATCTCTCTGAGTTGAATGCACACATCATAAAGAGGTTTCTGAGAATGCTTCTGCCTGGTTGATATGTGAAGATATTTCAATTTCCACCATAGGCCTCAAATCGCTCCAAATGAACACTTGCAAATTCTACAAAAAGAGTGTTTCATAACTGCTCTAGCAAAGGAAAGGTTCAACTACGTGAGTTAAACACACACATCACAAAGCAGTTTGTGAGAATGCTTCTGTCCAGTTTTTATGGGAAGATATTCCCGCTTCTAACAAAGGCCTGAAAGAGCTCCAAATATCCACTTGCAGATGCTGCAAAAAGACTCTTTCCAAACCGCTCCATGAAAAGTAAGGTTCAACTCTGTGAGTTGAATGCACACATCATAAAGAAGTTTCAAAGAATGCTTCTGTCTAGGTTTTATGTGAAGATATTTCCTTTTCCACCATAGGCCTCAAAGCGCTCCAAATGAACACTTGCAGATTCTACAAAAAGAGTGTTTCAAAACTGCTCTTTCTAAAGAAGTGTTCAACTCTGTGAGTTGGATTCATACTACACAAAGCAGTTTCACAGAACGCTTCTGTTTAGTTTTTATGGGGAGATATTCCCGTTTCCAACGAAGGCCTGAAAGGGCTCCAAATATCCACTTGCAGATTCTGCAAAAACAGAGTTTCAAAACTGCTCTATCAAAAGGAAGGCTTATCTCTCTGAGTTGAATGCACACATCATAAAGAGGTTTCTGAGAATGCTTCTGCCTGATTGATATGTGAAGATATTTCAATTTCCACCATAGGCCTCAAATCGCTCCAAATGAACACTTGCAAATTCTACAAAAAGAGTGTTTCATAACTGCTGTAGCAAAGGAAAGGTTCAACTATGTGAGTTAAACACACACATCACAAAGCAGTTTGTGAGAATGCCTCTGTCCAGTTTTTATGGGAAGATATTCCCGTTTCTAACAAAGGCCTGAAAGAGCTCCAAATATCCACTTGCAGATGCTGCAAAAAGACTCTTTCCAAACCGCTCCATGAAAAGGAAGGTTCAACTCTGTGAGTTGAATGCACACATCATAAAGAAGTTTCAAAGAATGCTTCTGTCTAGGTTTTATGTGAAGATATTTCCTTTTCCACCATAGGACTCAAAATGCTCCAAATGAACACTTGCAGATTCTAGAAAAAGAGTGTTTCAAAACTGCTCTTTCAAAAGAAGTGTTCAACTCTGTGAGTTGGATTCATACTACACAAAGCAGTTTCACAGAACGCTTCTGTTTAGTTTTTATGGGAAGATATTCCCGTTTCCAACGAAGGCCTGAAAGAGCTCCAAATATCCACTTGCAGATGCTGCAAAAACAGAGTTTCAAAACTGCTCTCTCAAAAGGAAGGCTTCTCTCTCCGAGTTGAATGCACACATCATAAAGAGGTTTCTGAGAATGCTTCTGACTGGTTTATAAGTGAAGATATTTCCTTTTCCACAATAGGCCTCAATGTGCTCCAAATGAACACTTGCAGATTCTACAAAAAGAGTGTTTCAAAACTGCTCTTTGAAAAGAAGTGTTCAACTCTGTGAGTTGGATTCATACTACACAAAGCAGTTTCACAGAACGCTTCTGTTTAGTTTTTATGGGAAGATATTCCCGTTTCCAACGAAGGCCTGAAAGGCTCCAAATTTCCACTTGCAGATGCTGCAAAAAGACTCTTTCCAAACTGCTCCATGAAAAGGAAGGTTCAACTCTGTGAGTTGAATGCACACATCATAAAGAAGTTTCAAAGAATGCTTCTGTCTAGGTTTTATGTGAAGATATTTCCTTTTCCACCATAGGCCTCAAAGTGCTCCAAATGAACACTTGCAGATTCTACAAAAAGAGTGTTTCAAAACTGCTCTTTCAAAAGAAGTGTTCAACTCTGTGAGTTGGATTCATACTACACAAAGCAGTTTCACAGAACGCTTCTGTTTAGTTTTTATGGGAAGATATTCCCGTTTCCAACGAAGGCCTGAAAGGGCTCCAAATATCCACTTGCAGATGCTGCAAAAACAGAGTTTCTAAACTGCTCTATCAAAAGGAAGGCTTATCTCTCTGAGTTGAGTGCACACATCATAAAGAGGTTTCTGAGAATGCTTCTGCCTGGTTGATATGTGAAGATATTTAAATTTCCACCATAGGCCTCAAATCGCTCCAAATGAACACTTGCAAATTCTACAAAAAGAGTGTTTCATAACTGCTCTAGCAAAGGAAAGGTTCAACTATGTGAGTTAAACACACACATCACAAAGCAGTTTGTGAGAATGCTTCTGTCCAGTTTTTATGGGAAGATATTCCCGTTTCTAACAAAGGCCTGAAAGAGCTCCAAATATCCACTTGCAGATGCTGCAAAAACACTCTTTCCAAACCGCTCCATGAAAAGGAAGGTTCAACTCTTTGAGTTGAATGCACACATCATAAAGAAGTTTCAAAGAATGCTTCTGTCTAGGTTTTATGTGAAGATATTTCCTTTTCCACCATAGGCCTCAAAGCGCTCCAAATGAACACTTGCAGATTCTACATAAAGAGTGTTTCAAAACTACTCTTTCAAAAGAAGTGTTCAACTCTGTGAGTTGGATTCATACTACACAAAGCAGTTTCACAGAACGCTTCTGTTTAGTTTTTATGGGAAGATATTCCCGTTTCCAACGAAGGCCTAAAAGGGCTCCAAATATCCACTTGCAGATGCTGCAATAACAGAGTTTCAAAACTGCTCTATCAAAAGGAAGGCTTCTCTCTCCGAGTTGAATGCACACATCATAAAGAGGTTTAGGAGAATGATTCTGCCTGGTTTATAAGTGAAGATATTTCCTTTTCCACCATAGGCCTCAATGCGCTCCAAACGAACACTTGCAGATTCTACAAAAAGAGTGTTTCAAAACTGCTCTTTCAAAAGAAGTGTTCAACTCTGTGAGTTGTATTCATACTACACAAAGCAGTTTCACAGAACGCTTCTGTTTAGTATTTATGGGAAGATATTCCCGTTTCCAACGAAGGCCTGAAAGGGCTCCAAATATCCACTTGCAGATGCTGCAAAAAGACTCTTTCCAAACTGCTCCATGAAAAGGAAGGTTCAACTCTGTGAGTTGAATGCACACATCATAAAGAAGTTTCAAAGAATGCTTCTGTCTAGGTTTTATGTGAAGATATTTCCTTTTCCACCATAGGCCTCAAAGTGCTCCAAATGAACACATGCAGATTCTACAAAAAGAGTGTTTCAAAACTGCTCTTTCAAAAGAAGTGTTCAACTCTGTGAGTTGGAGTCATACTACACAAAGCAGTTTCACAGAACGCTTCTGTTTAGTTTTTATGGGAAGATATCCCCGTTTCCAACGAAGGCCTGAAAGGGCTCCAAATATCCACTTGCAGATGCTGCAAAAACAGAGTTTCAAAACTGCTCTATCAAAAGGAAGGCTTCTCTCTCCGAGTTGAATGCACACATCATAAAGAGGTTTCTGAGAATGCTTCTGCCTGGTTTATAAGTGAAGATATTTCCTTTTCCACAATAGGCCTCAATGTGCTCCAAATGAACACTTGCAGATTCTACAAAAAGAGTGTTTCAAAACTGCTCTTTCAAAAGAAGTGTTCATCTCTGTGAGTTGGATTCATACTACACAAAGCAGTTTCACAGAACGCTTCTGTTGAGTTTTTATGGGAAGATATTCCCGTTTCCAACGAAGGCCTGAAAGGCTCCAAATATCCACTTGCAGATGCTGCAAAAAGACTCTTTCCAAACTGCTCCGTGAAAAGGAAGGTTCAACTCTGTGAGGTGAAGGCACACATCATAAAGAAGTTTCAAAGAATGCTTCTGTCTAGGTTTTATGTGAAGATATTTCCTTTTCCACCGTAGGCCTCAAAGCGCTCCAAATGAACACTTGCAGATTCTACAAAAAGAGTGTTTCAAAACTGCTCTTTCTAAAGAAGTGTTCAACTCTGTGAGTTGGATTCATACTACACAAAGCAGTTTCACAGAACGCTTCTGTTTAGTTTTTATGGGAAGATATTCCCGTTTCCAACGAAGGCCTGAAAGGGCTCCAAATATCCACTTGCAGATTCTGCAAAAACAGAGTTTCAAAACTGCTCTATCAAAAGGAAGGCTTATCTCTCTGAGTTGAATGCACACATCATAAAGAGGTTTCTGAGAATGCTTCTGCCTGGTTGATATGTGAAGATATTTCAATTTCCACCATAGGCCTCAAATCGCTCCAAATGAACACTTGCAAATTCTACAAAAAGAGTGTTTCATAACTGCTCTAGCAAAGGAAAGGTTCAACTATGTGAGTTAAACACACACATCACAAAGCAGTTTGTGAGAATGCTTCTGTCCAGTTTTTATGGGAAGATATTCCCGTTTCTAACAAAGGCCTGAAAGAGCTCCAAATATCCACTTGCAGATACTGCAAAAAGACTCTTTCCAAACCGCTCCATGAAAAGGAAGGTTCAACTCTGTGAGTTGAATGCACACATCATAAAGAAGTTTCAAAGAATGCTTCTGTCTAGGTTTTATGTGAAGATATTTCCTTTTCCACCATAGGCCTCAAAGTGCTCCAAATGAACACTTGCAGATTCTACAAAAAGAGTGTTTCAAAACTGCTCTTTCAAAAGAAGTGTTCAACTCTGTGAGTTGGATTCATACTACACAAAGGAGTTTCACAGAACGCTTCTGTTTAGTTTTTATGGGAAGATATTCCCGTTTCCAACGAAGGCCTGAAAGGGCTCCAAATATCCACTTGCAGATGCTGCAAAAAGACTCTTTCCAAACTGCTCCATGAAAAGGAAGGTTCAACTCTGTGAGTTGAATACACACATCATAAAGCAGTTTCAAAGAATGCTTCTGTCTAGGTTTTATGTGAAGATATTTCCTTTTCCACAATAGGCCTCAAAGTGCTCCAAATGAACACTTGCAGATTCTACAAAAAGAGTGTTTCAAAACTGCTCTTTCAAAAGAAGTGTTCAACTCTGTGAGTTGGATTCATACTACACAAAGCAGTTTCACAAAACGCTTCTGTTTAATTTTTATGGGAAGATATTCCCGTTTCCAACGAAGGCCTGAAAGGGCTCCAAATATCCACTTGCAGATGCTGCAAAAAGACTCTTTCCAAACTGCTCCATGAAAAGAAAGTTTCAACTCTGTGAGTTGAATGCACACATCATAAAGAAGTTTCAAAGAATGCTTCTGTCTAGGTTTTATGTGAAGATATTTCCTTTTCCACCATAGGCCTCAAAGTGCTCCAAATGAACACTTGCAGATTCTACAAAAAGAGTGTTTCAAAACTCCTCTTTCAAAAGAAGTGTTCAACTCTGTGAGTTGGATTCATACTACACAAAGCAGTTTCACAGAACTCTTCTGTTTAGTTTTTATGGGAAGATATTCCCGTTTCCAACGAAGGCCTGAAAGGGCTCCAAATATCCACTTGCAGATGCTGCAAAAAGACTCTTTCCAAACTGTTCCATGAAAAGGAAGGTTCAACTCTGTGAGTTGAATGCACACATCATAAAGAAGTTTCAAAGAATGCTTCTGTCTAGGTTTTATTTGAAGATATTTCCTTTTCCACAATAGGCCTCAAAGTGCTCCAAATGAACACTTGCAGATTCTACAAAAAGAGTGTTTCAAAACTGCTCTTTCAAAAGAAGTGTTCAACTCTGTGAGTTGGATTCATACTAAACAAAGCAGTTTCACAGAACGCTTCTGTTTAGTTTTTATGGGAAGATATTCCCGTTTCCAACGAAGGCCTGAAAGGGCTCCAAATATCCACTTGCAGATGCTGCAAAAAGACTCTTTCCAAACCTCTCCATGAAAAGGAAGGTTGAACTCTGTGAGTTGAAGGCACACATCATAAAGAAGTTTCAAAGAATGCTTCTGTCTAGGTTTTATGTGAAGATATTTCCTTTTCCACCATAGGCCTCAAAGTGCTCCAAATGAACACTTGCAGATTCTACAAAAAGAGTGTTTCAAAACTCCTCTTTCAAAAGAAGTGTTCAACTCAGTGAGTTGGATTCATACTACACAAAGCAGTTTCACAGAACTCTTCTGTTTAGTTTTTATGGGAAGATATTCCCGTTTCCAACGAAGGCCTGAAAGGGCTCCAAGTATCCACTTGCAGATGCTGCAAAAAGACTCTTTCCAAACTGCTCCATGAAAAGGAAGGTTCAACTCTGTGAGTTGAATGCACACATCATAAAGCAGTTTCAAAGAATGCTTCTGTCTAGGTTTTATGTGAAGATATTTCCTTTTCCACCATAGGCCTCAAAGTGCTCCAAATGAACACTTGCAGATTCTACAAAAAGAGTGTTTCAAAACTGCTCTTTCAAAAGAAGTGTTCAACTCTGTGAGTTGGATTCATACTACACAAAGCAGTTTCACAGAACACTTCTGTTTAGTTTTTATGGGAAGATATTCCCGTTTCCAACGAAGGCCTGAAAGGGCTCCAAATATCCACTTGCAGATTCTGCAAAAACAGAGTTTCTAAACTGCTCTATCAAAAGGAAGGCTAATCTCTCTGAGTTGAATGCACACATCATAAAGAGGTTTCTGAGAATGCTTCTGCCTGGTTGATATGTGAAGATATTTCAATTTCCACCATAGGCCTCAAATCGCTCCAAATGAACACTTGCAAATTCTACAAAAAGAGTGTTTCATAACTGCTCTAGCAAAGGAAAGGTTCAACTATGTGAGTTAAACACACACATCACAAAGCAGTTTGTGAGAATGCTTCTGTCCAGTTTTTATGGGAAGATATTCCCGTTTCTAACAAAGGCCTGAAAGAGCTCCAAATATCCACTTGCAGATGCTGCAAAAAGACTCTTTCCAAACCGCTCCATGAAAAGGAAGGTTCAACTCTGTGAGTTGAATGCACACATCATAAAGAAGTTTCAAAGAATGCTTCTGTCTAGGTTTTATGTGAAGATATTTCCTTTTCCACCATAGGCCTCAAAGTGCTCCAAATGAACACTTGCAGATTCTACAAAAAGAGTGTTTCAAAACTGCTCTTTCAAAAGAAGTGTTCAACTCTGTGAGTTGGATTCATACTACACAAAGCAGTTTCACAGAACGCTTCTGTTTAGTTTTTATGGGAAGATATTCCCGTTTCCAACGAAGGCCTGAAAGGGCTCCAAATATCCACTTGCAGATGCTGCAAAAAGACTCTTTCCAAACTGCTCCATGAAAAGGAAGGTTCAACTCTGTGAATTGAATGCACACATCATAAAGAAGTTTCAAAGAATGCTTCTGTCTAGGTTTTATGTGAAGATATTTCCTTTTCCACCATAGGCCTCAAAGTGCTCCAAATGAACACTTGCAGATTCTACAAAAAGAGTGTTTCAAAACTGCTCTTTCAAAAGAAGTCTTCAACCCTGTGAGTTGGATTCATACTACACAAAGCAGTTTCACAGAACGCTTCTGTTTAGTTTTTATGGGAAGAAATTCCCGTTTCCAACGAAGGCCTTAAAGGGCTCCAAATATCCACTTGCAGATGCTGCAAAAACAGAGTTTCAAAACTGCTCTATCAAAAGGAAGGCTTCTCTCTCCGAGTTGAATGCACACATCATAAAGAGGTTTCTGAGAATGCTTCTGACTGGTTTATAAGTGAAGATATTTCCTTTTCCACAATAGGCCTCAATGTGCTCCAAATGAACACTTGCAGATTCTACAAAAAGAGTGTTTCAAAACTGCTCTTTGAAAAGAAGTGTTCAACTCTGTGAGTCGGATTCATACTACACAAAGCAGTTTCACAGAACGCTTCTGTTTAGTTTTTATGGGAAGATATTCCCGTTTCCAACGAAGGCCTGAAAGGCTCCAAATATCCACATGCAGATGCTGCAAAAAGACTCTTTCCAAACTGCTCCGTGAAAAGGAAGGTTCAACTCTGTGAGGTAAAGGCACAGATCATAAAGAAGTTTCAAAGAATGCTTCTGTCTAGGTTTTATGTGAAGATATTTCCTTTTCCACCGTAGGCCTCACAGCGCTCCAAATGAACACTTGCAGATTCTACAAAAAGAGTGTTTCAAAACTCCTCTTTCAAAAGAAGTGTTCAACTCAGTGAGTTGGATTCATACTACACAAAGCAGTTTCACAGAACGCTTCTGTTTAGTTTTTATGGGAAGATATTCCCGTTTCCAACGAAGGCCTGAAAGGGCTCCAAATATCCACTTGCAGATGCTGCAATAACAGAGTTTCAAAACTGCTCTATCAAAAGGAAGGCTTCTCTCTCCGAGTTGAATGCACACATCATAAAGAGGTTTACGAGAATGATTCTGCCTGGTTTATAAGTGAAGATATTTCCTTTTCCACAATAGGCCTCAATGCGCTCCAAACCAACACTTGCAGATTCTAGAAAAAGAGTGTTTCAAAACTGCTCTTTCAAAAGAAGTGTTCAACTCTGTGAGTTGGATTCATACTACACAAAGCAGTTTTACAGAACGCTTCTGTTTAGTTTTTATGGGAAGATATCCCCGTTTCCAACGAAGGCCTGAAAGGGCTCCAAATATCCACTTGCAGATGCTGCAAAAAGACTCTTTCCAAACTGCTCCATGAAAAGGAAGGTTCAACTCTGTGAGTTGAATGCACACATCATAAAGAAGTTTCAAAGAATGCTTCTGTCTAGGTTTTATGTGAAGATATTTCCTTTTCCACCATAGGCCTCAAAGTGCTCCAAATGAACACTTGCAGATTCTACAAAAAGAGTGTTTCAAAACTGCTCTTTCAAAAGAAGTGTTCAACTCTGTGAGTTGGATTCATACTACACAAAGCAGTTTCACAGAACGCTTCTGTTTAGTTTTTATGGGAAGATATTCCCGTTTCCAATGAAGGCCTGAAAGGGCTCCAAATATCCACTTGCAGATGCTGCAAAAACAGAGTTTCTAAACTGCTCTATCAAAAGGAAGGCTTATCTCTCTGAGTTGAATGCACACATCATAAAGAGGTTTCTGAGAATGCTTCTGCCTGGTTGATATGTGAAGATATTTCAATTTCCACCATAGGCCTCAAATCGCTCCAAATGAACACTTGCAAATTCTACAAAAAGAGTGTTTCATAACTGCTCTAGCAAAGGAAAGGTTCAACTATGTGAGTTAAACACACACATCACAAAGCAGTTTGTGAGAATGCTTCTGTCCAGTTTTTATGGGAAGATATTCCCGTTTCTAACAAAGGCCTGAAAGAGCTCCAAATATCCACTTGCAGATGCTGCAAAAAGACTCTTTCCAAACCGCGCCATGAAAAGGAAGGTTCAACTCTGTGAGTTGAATGCACGCATCATAAAGAAGTTTCAAAGAATGCTTCTGTCTATGTTTTATGTGAAGACATTTCTTTTTCCACCATAGGCCTCAAAGCGCTCCAAATGAACACTTGCAGATTCTACAAAAAGAGTGTTTCAAAACTACTCTTTCAAAGGAAGTGTTCAACTCTGTGAGTTGGATTCATACTACACAAAGCAGTTTCACAGAACGCTTCTGTTTAGTTTTTATGGGAAGATATTCCCGTTTCCAACGAAGGCCTGAAAGGGCTCCAAATATCCACTTGCAGATGCTGCAATAACAGAGTTTCAAAACTGCTCTATCAAAAGGAAGGCTTCTCTCTCCGAGTTGAATGCACACATCATAAAGAGGTTTAGGAGAATGATTCTGCCTGGTTTATAAGTGAAGATATTTCCTTTTCCACCATAGGCCTCAATGCGCTCCAAACGAACACTTGCAGATTCTACAAAAAGAGTGTTTCAAAACTGCTCTTTCAAAAGAAGTGTTCAACTCTGTGAGTTGGATTCATACTACACAAAGCAGTTTCACAGAACGCTTCTGTTTAGTTTTTATGGGAAGATATTCCCGTTTCCAACGAAGGCCTGAAAGGGCTCCAAATATCCACTTGCAGATGCTGCAAAAAGACTCTTTCCAAACTGCTCCATGAAAAGGAAGGATCAACTCTGTGAGTTGAATGCACACATCATAAAGAAGTTTCAAAGAATGCTTCTGTCTAGGTTTTATGTGAAGATATTTCCTTTTCCACCATAGGCCTCAAAGTGCTCCAAATGAACACATGCAGATTCTACAAAAAGAGTGTTTCAAAACTGCTCTTTCAAAAGAAGTGTTCAACTCTGTGAGTTGGATTCATACTACACAAAGCAGTTTCACAGAACGCTTCTGTTTAGTTTTTATGGGAAGATACCCCGTTTCCAACGAAGGCCTGAAAGGGCTCCAAATATCCACTTGCAGATGCTGCAAAAACAGAGTTTCAAAACTGCTCTATCAAAAGGAAGGCTTCTCTCTCCGAGTTGAATGCACACATCATAAAGAGGTTTCTGAGAATGCTTCTGCCTGGTTTATAAGTGAAGATATTTCCTTTTCCACAATAGGCCTCTATGTGCTCCAAAAGAACACTTGCAGATTCTACAAAAAGAGTGTTTCAAAACTGCTCTTTCAAAAGAAGTGTTCATCTCTGTGAGTTGGATTCATACTACACAAAGCAGTTTCACAGAACGCTTCTGTTGAGTTTTTATGGGAAGATATTCCCGTTTCCAACGAAGGCCTGAAAGGCTCCAAATATCCACTTGCAGATGCTGCAAAAAGACTCTTTCCAAACTGCTCCGTGAAAAGGAAGGTTCAACTCTGTGAGGTGAAGGCACACATCATAAAGAAGTTTCAAAGAATGCTTCTGTCTAGGTTTTATGTGAAGATATTTCCTTTTCCACCGTACGCCTCAAAGTGCTCCAAATGAACACTTGCAGATTCTACAAAAAGAGTGTTTCAAAACTGCTCTTTCTAAAGAAGTGTTCAACTCTGTGAGTTGGATTCATACTACACAAAGCAGTTTCACAGAACGCTTCTGTTTAGTTTTTATGGGAAGATATTCCCGTTTCCAACGAAGGCCTGAAAGGGCTCCAAATATCCACTTGCAGATTCTGCAAAAACAGAGTTTCAAAACTGCTCTATCAAAAGGAAGGCTTATCTCTCTGAGTTGAATGCACACATCATAAAGAGGTTTCTGAGAATGCTTCTGCCTGGTTGATATGTGAAGATATTTCAATTTCCACCATAGGCCTCAAATCGCTCCAAATGAACACTTGCAAATTCTACAAAAAGAGTGTTTCATAACTGCTCTAGCAAAGGAAAGGTTCAACTATGTGAGTTAAACACACACATCACAAAGCAGTTTGTGAGAATGCTTCTGTCCAGTTTTTATGGGAAGATATTCCCGTTTCTAACAAAGGCCTGAAAGAGCTCCAAATATCCACTTGCAGATGCTGCAAAAAGACTCTTTCCAAACCGCTCCATGAAAAGGAAGGTTCAACTCTGTGAGTTGAATGCACACATCATAAAGAAGTTTCAAAGAATGCTTCTGTCTAGGTTTTATGTGAAGATATTTCCTTTTCCACCATAGGCCTCAAAGTGCTCCAAATGAACACTTGCAGATTCTACAAAAAGAGTGTTTCAAAACTGCTCTTTCAAAAGAAGTGTTCAACTCTGTGAGTTGGATTCATACTACACAAAGCAGTTTCACAGAACGCTTCTGTTTAGTTTTTATGGGAAGATATTCCCGTTTCCAACGAAGGCCTGAAAGGGCTCCAAATATCCACTTGCAGATGCTGCAAAAAGACTCTTTCCAAACTGCTCCATGAAAAGGAAGGTTCAACTCTGTGAATTGAATACACACATCATAAAGAAGTTTCAAAGAATGCTTCTGTCTAGGTTTTATGTGAAGATATTTCCTTTTCCACCATAGGCCTCAAAGTGCTCCAAATGAACACTTGCAGATTCTACAAAAAGAGTGTTTCAAAACTGCTCTTTCAAAAGAAGTGTTCAACTCTGTGAGTTGGATTCATACTACACAAAGCAGTTTCACAAAACGCTTCTGTTTAATTTTTATGGGAAGATATTCCCGTTTCCAACGAAGGCCTGAAAGGGCTCCAAATATCCACTTGCAGATGCTGCAAAAAGACTCTTTCCAAACTGCTCCATGAAAAGAAAGTTTCAACTCTGTGAGTTGAATGCACACATCATAAAGAAGTTTCAAAGAATGCTTCTGTCTAGGTTTTATGTGAAGATATTTCCTTTTCCACCATAGGCCTCAAAGTGCTCCAAATGAACACTTGCAGATTCTACAAAAAGAGTGTTTCAAAACTCCTCTTTCAAAAGAAGTGTTCAACTCTGTGAGTTGGATTCATACTACACAAAGCAGTTTCACAGAACTCTTCTGTTTAGTTTTTATGGGAAGATATTCCCGTTTCCAACGAAGGCCTGAAAGGGCTCCAAATATCCACTTGCAGATGCTGCAAAAAGACTCTTTCCAAACTGTTCCATGAAAAGGAAGGTTCAACTCTGTGAGTTGAATGCACACATCATAAAGAAGTTTCAAAGAATGCTTCTGTCTAGGTTTTATTTGAAGATATTTCCTTTTCCACAATAGGCCTCAAAGTGCTCCAAATGAACACTTGCAGATTCTACAAAAAGAGTGTTTCAAAACTGCTCTTTCAAAAGAAGTGTTCAACTCTGTGAGTTGGATTCATACTAAACAAAGCAGTTTCACAGAACGCTTCTGTTTAGTTTTTATGGGAAGATATTCCCGTTTCCAACGAAGGCCTGAAAGGGCTCCAAATATCCACTTGCAGATGCTGCAAAAAGACTCTTTCCAAACCTCTCCATGAAAAGGAAGGTTGAACTCTGTGAGTTGAAGGCACACATCATAAAGAAGTTTCAAAGAATGCTTCTGTCTAGGTTTTATGTGAAGATATTTCCTTTTCCACCATAGGCCTCAAAGTGCTCCAAATGAACACTTGCAGATTCTACAAAAAGAGTGTTTCAAAACTCCTCTTTCAAAAGAAGTGTTCAACTCAGTGAGTTGGATTCATACTACACAAAGCAGTTTCACAGAACTCTTCTGTTTAGTTTTTATGGGAAGATATTCCCGTTTCCAACGAAGGCCTGAAAGGGCTCCAAGTATCCACTTGCAGATGCTGCAAAAAGACTCTTTCCAAACTGCTCCATGAAAAGGAAGGTTCAACTCTGTGAGTTGAATGCACACATCATAAAGAAGTTTCAAAGAATGCTTCTGTCTAGGTTTTATGTGAAGATATTTCCTTTTCCACCATAGGCCTCAAAGTGCTCCAAATGAACACTTGCAGATTCTACAAAAAGAGTGTTTCAAAACTGCTCTTTCAAAAGAAGTGTTCAACTCTGTGAGTTGGATTCATACTACACAAAGCAGTTTCACAGAACACTTCTGTTTAGTTTTTATGGGAAGATATTCCCGTTTCCAACGAAGGCCTGAAAGGGCTCCAAATATCCACTTGCAGATTCTGCAAAAACAGAGTTTCTAAACTGCTCTATCAAAAGGAAGGCTAATCTCTCTGAGTTGAATGCACACATCATAAAGAGGTTTCTGAGAATGCTTCTGCCTGGTTGATATGTGAAGATATTTCAATTTCCACCATAGGCCTCAAATCGCTCCAAATGAACACTTGCAAATTCTACAAAAAGAGTGTTTCATAACTGCTCTAGCAAAGGAAAGTTTCAACTATGTGAGTTAAACACACACATCACAAAGCAGTTTGTGAGAATGCTTCTGTCCAGTTTTTATGGGAAGATATTCCCGTTTCTAACAAAGGCCTGAAAGAGCTCCAAATATCCACTTGCAGATGCTGCAAAAAGACTCTTTCCAAACCGCTCCATGAAAAGGAAGGTTCAACTCTGTGAGTTGAATGCACACATCATAAAGAAGTTTCAAAGAATGCTTCTGTCTAGGTTTTATGTGAAGATATTTCCTTTTCCACCATAGGCCTCAAAGTGCTCCAAATGAACACTTGCAGATTCTACAAAAAGAGTGTTTCAAAACTGCTCTTTCAAAAGAAGTGTTCAACTCTGTGAGTTGGATTCATACTACACAAAGCAGTTTCACAGAACGCTTCTGTTTAGTTTTTATGGGAAGATATTTCCGTTTCCAACGAAGGCCTGAAAGGGCTCCAAATATCCACTTGCAGATGCTGCAAAAAGACTCTTTCCAAACTGCTCCATGAAAAGGAAGGTTCAACTCTGTGAATTGAATGCACACATCATAAACAAGTTTCAAAGAATGCTTCTGTCTAGGTTTTATGTGAAGATATTTCCTTTTCCACCATAGGCCTCAAAGTGCTCCAAATGAACAGTTGCAGATTCTACAAAAAGAGTGTTTCAAAACTGCTCTTTCAAAAGAAGTCTTCAACTCTGTGAGTTGGATTCATACTACACAAAGCAGTTTCACAAAACGCTTCTGTTTAATTTTTATGGGAAGATATTCCCGTTTCCAACGAAGGCCTGAAAGGTCTCCAAATATCCACTTGCAGATGCTGCAAAAAGACTCTATCCAAACTGCTCCATGAAAAGGAAGTTTCAACTCTGTGAGTTGAATGCTCACATCATAAAGAAGTTTCAAAGAATGCTTCTGTCTAGGTTTTATGTGAAGATATTTCCTTTTCCACCATAGGCCTCAAAGTGCTCCAAATGAACACTTGCAGATTCTACAAAAAGAGTGTTTCAAAACTCCTCTTTCAAAAGAAGTGTTCAACTCTGTGAGTTGGATTCATACTACACAAAGCAGTTTCACAGAACTCTTCTGTTTAGTTTTTATGGGAAGATATTCCCGTTTCCAACGAAGGCCTGAAAGGGCTCCAAATATCCACTTGCAGATGCTGCAAAAAGACTCTTTCCAAACTGTTCCATGAAAAGGAAGGTTCAACTCTGTGAGTTGAATGCACACATCATAAAGAAGTTTCAAAGAATGCTTCTGTCTAGGTTTTATTTGAAGATATTTCCTTTTCCACCATAGGCCTCAAAGTGCTCCAAATGAACACTTGCAGATTCTACAAAAAGAGTGTTTCAAAACTGCTCTTTCAAAAGAAGTGTTCAACTCTGTGAGTTGGATTCATACTAAACAAAGCAGTTTCACAGAACGCTTCTGTTTAGTTTTTATGGGAAGATATTCCCGTTTCCAACGAAGGCCTGAAAGGGCTCCAAATATCCACTTGCAGATGCTGCAAAAAGACTCTTTCCAAACCTCTCCATGAAAAGGAAGGTTGAACTCTGTGAGTTGAAGACACATATCATAAAGAAGTTTCAAAGAATGCTTCTGTCTAGGTTTTATGTGAAGATATTTCCTTTTCCACCATAGGCCTCAAAGTGCTCCAAATCAACACTTGCAGATTCTACAAAAAGAGTGTTTCAAAACTCCTCTTTCAAAAGAAGTGTTCAACTCAGTGAGTTGGATTCATACTACACAAAGCAGTTTCACAGAACTCTTCTATTTAGTTTTTATGGGAAGATATTCCCGTTTCCAACGAAGGCCTGAAAGGGCTCCAAGTATCCACTTGCAGATGCTGCAAAAAGACTCTTTCCAAACTGCTCCATGAAAAGGAAGGTTCAACTCTGTGAGTTGAATGCACACATCATAAAGAAGTTTCAAAGAATGCTTCTGTCTAGGTTTTATGTGAAGATATTTCCTTTTCCACCATAGGCCTCAAAGTGCTCCAAATGAACACTTGCAGATTCTACAAAAAGAGTGTTTCAAAACTGCTCTTTCAAAAGAAGTGTTCAACTCTGTGAGTTGGATTCATACTACACAAAGCAGTTTCACAGAACACTTCTGTTTAGTTTTTATGGGAAGATATTCCCGTT
Organism: Pongo abelii; assembly: GCF_028885655.2. Classification (NCBI taxonomy): domain Eukaryota; kingdom Metazoa; phylum Chordata; class Mammalia; order Primates; family Hominidae; genus Pongo; species Pongo abelii. Next base: position 31,229,754 of record NC_072005.2, on the reverse strand, counting down.
TCCAACGAAGGCCTGAAAGGGCTCCAAATATCCACTTGCAGATTCTACAAAAACAGAGTTTCTAAACTGCTCTATCAAAAGGAAGGCTAATCTCTCTGAGTTGAATGCACACATCATAAAGGGGTTTCTGAGAATGCTTCTGCCTGGTTGATATGTGAAGATATTTCAATTTCCACCATAGGCCTCAAATCGCTCCAAATGAACACTTGCAAATTCTACAAAAAGAGTGTTTCATAACTGCTCTAGCAAAGGAAAGGTTCAACTACGTGAGTTAAACACACACATCACAAAGCAGTTTGTGAGAATGCTTCTGTCCAGTTTTTATGGGAAGATATTCCCGTTTCTAACAAAGGCCTGAAAGAGCTCCAAATATCCACTTGCAGATGCTGCAAAAAGACTCTTTCCAAACTGCTCCATGAAAAGGAAGGTTCAACTGTGTGAGTTGAAGGCACACATCATAAAGAAGTTTCAAAGAATGCTTCTGTCTAGGTTTTATGTGAAGATATTTCCTTTTCCACCATAGGCCTCAAAGTGCTCCAAATCAACACTTGCAGATTCTACAAAAAGAGTGTTTCAAAACTCCTCTTTCAAAAGAAGTGTTCAACTCTGTGAGTTGGATTTATACTACACAAAGCAGTTTCACAGAACTCTTCTGTTTAGTTTTTATGGGAAGATATTCCCGTTTCCAAAGAAGGCCTTAAAGTTCTCCAAATATCCACTTGCAGATGCTGCAAAAAGACTCTTTCCAAACTGTTCCATGAAAAGGAATGTTCAACTCTGTGAGTTGAATGCACACATCATAAAGAAGTTTCAAAGAATGCTTCTGTCTAGGTTTTATGTGAAGATATTTCCTTTTCCACCATAGGACTCAAAGTGCTCCAAATGAACACTTGCAGATTCTACAAAAAGAGTGTTTCAAAACTGCTCTTTCAAAAGAAGTGTTCAACTCTGTGAGTTGGATTCATACTACACAAAGCAGTTTCACAGAACGCTTCTGTTTAGTTTTTATGGGAAGAAATTCCCGTTTCCAACGAAGGCCTGAAAGGGCTCCAAATATCCATTGCAGATGCTGCAAAAACAGAGTTTCAAAACTGCTCTATCAAAAGGAAGGCTTCTCTCTCCGAGTTGAATGCACACATCATAAAGAGGTTTCTGAGAATGCTTCTGACTGGTTTATAAGTGAAGATATTTCCTTTTCCACAATAGGCCTCAATGTGCTCCAAATGAACACTTGCAGATTCTACAAAAAGAGTGTTTCAAAACTGCTCTTTGAAAAGAAGTGTTCAACTCTGTGAGTCGGATTCATACTACACAAAGCAGTTTCACAGAACGCTTCTGTTTAGTTTTTATGGGAAGATATTCCCGTTTCCAACGAAGGCCTGAAAGGCTCCAAATATCCACATGCAGATGCTGCAAAAAGACTCTTTCCAAACTGCTCCGTGAAAAGGAAGGTTCAACTCTGTGAGGTAAAGGCACAGATCATAAAGAAGTTTCAAAGAATGCTTCTGTCTAGGTTTTATGTGAAGATATTTCCTTTTCCACCGTAGGCCTCACAGCGCTCCAAATGAACACTTGCAGATTCTACAAAAAGAGTGTTTCAAAACTACTCTTTCAAAAGAAGTGTTCAACTCTGTGAGTTGGATTCATACTACACAAAGCAGTTTCACAGAACGCTTCTGTTTAGTTTTTATGGGAAGATATTCCCGTTTCCAACGAAGGCCTGAAAGGGCTCCAAATATCCACTTGCAGATGCTGCAATAACAGAGTTTCAAAACTGCTCTATCAAAAGGAAGGCTTCTCTCTCCGAGTTGAATGCACACATCATAAAGAGGTTTACGAGAATGATTCTGCCTGGTTTATAAGTGAAGATATTTCCTTTTCCACAATAGGCCTCAATGCGCTCCAAACCAACACTTGCAGATTCTAGAAAAAGAGTGTTTCAAAACTGCTCTTTCAAAAGAAGTGTTCAACTCTGTGAGTTGGATTCATACTGCACAAAGCAGTTTCACAGAACGCTTCTGTTTAGTTTTTATGGGAAGATATCCCCGTTTCCAACGATGGCCTGAAAGGGCTCCAAATATCCACTTGCAGATGCTGCAAAAAGACTCTTTCCAAACTGCTCCATGAAAAGGAAGGTTCAACTCTGTGAGTTGAATGCACACATCATAAAGAAGTTTCAAAGAATGCTTCTGTCTAGGTTTTATGTGAAGATATTTCCTTTTCCACCATAGGCCTCAAAGTGCTCCAAATGAACACTTGCAGATTCTACAAAAAGAGTGTTTCAAAACTGCTCTTTCAAAAGAAGTGTTCAACTCTGTGAGTTGGATTCATACTACACAAAGCAGTTTCACAGAACACTTCTGTTTAGTTTTTATGGGAAGATATTCCCGTTTCCAACGAAGGCCTGAAAGGGCTCCAAATATCCACTTGCAGATTCTGCAAAAACAGAGTTTCTAAACTGCTCTATCAAAAGGAAGGCTTATCTCTCTGAGTTGAGTGCACACATCATAAAGAGGTTTCTGAGAATGCTTCTGCCTGGTTGATATGTGAAGATATTTCAATTTCCACCATAGGCCTCAAATCGCTCCAAATGAACACTTGCAAATTCTACAAAAAGAGTGTTTCATAACTGCTCTAGCAAAGGAAAGGTTCAACTATGTGAGTTAAACACACGCATCACAAAGCAGTTTGTGAGAATGCTTCTGTCCAGTTTTTATGGGAAGATATTCCCGTTTCTAACAAAGGCCTGAAAGAGCTCCAAATATCCACTTGCAGATGCTGCAAAAAGACTCTTTCCAAACCGCTCCATGAAAAGGAAGGTTCAACTCTTTGAGTTGAATGCACACATCATAAAGAAGTTTCAAAGAATGCTTCTGTCTAGGTTTTATGTGAAGATATTTCCTTTTCCACCATAGGCCTCAAAGCGCTCCAAATGAACACTTGCAGATTCTACATAAAGAGTGTTTCAAAACTACTCTTTCAAAAGAAGTGTTCAACTCTGTGAGTTGGATTCATACTACACAAAGCAGTTTCACAGAACGCTTCTGTTTAGTTTTTATGGGAAGATATTCCCGTTTCCAACGAAGGCCTAAAAGGGCTCCAAATATCCACTTGCAGATGCTGCAATAACAGAGTTTCAAAACTGCTCTATCAAAAGGAAGGCTTCTCTCTCCGAGTTGAATGCACACATCATAAAGAGGTTTAGGAGAATGATTCTGCCTGGTTTATAAGTGAAGATATTTCCTTTTCCACCATAGGCCTCAATGCGCTCCAAACGAACACTTGCAGATTCTACAAAAAGAGTGTTTCAAAACTGCTCTTTCAAAAGAAGTGTTCAACTCTGTGAGTTGTATTCATACTACACAAAGCAGTTTCACAGAACGCTTCTGTTTAGTTTTTATGGGAAGATATTCCCGTTTCCAACGAAGGCCTGAAAGGGCTCCAAATATCCACTTGCAGATGCTGCAAAAAGACTCTTTCCAAACTGCTCCATGAAAAGGAAGGTTCAACTCTGTGAGTTGAATGCACACATCATAAAGAAGTTTCAAAGAATGCTTCTGTCTAGGTTTTATGTGAAGATATTTCCTTTTCCACCATAGGCCTCAAAGTGCTCCAAATGAACACATGCAGATTCTACAAAAAGAGTGTTTCAAAACTGCTCTTTCAAAAGAAGTGTTCAACTCTGTGAGTTGGATTCATACTACACAAAGCAGTTTCACAGAACGCTTCTGTTTAGTTTTTATGGGAAGATATCCCCGTTTCCAACGAAGGCCTGAAAGGGCTCCAAATATCCACTTGCAGATGCTGCAAAAACAGAGTTTCAAAACTGCTCTATCAAAAGGAAGGCTTCTCTCTCCGAGTTGAATGCACACATCATAAAGAGGTTTCTGAGAATGCTTCTGCCTGGTTTATAAGTGAAGATATTTCCTTTTCCAAAATAGGCCTCAATGTGCTCCAAATGAACACTTGCAGATTCTACAAAAAGAGTGTTTCAAAACTGCTCTTTCAAAAGAAGTGTTCATCTCTGTGAGTTGGATTCATACTACACAAAGCAGTTTCACAGAACGCTTCTGTTGAGTTTTTATGGGAAGATATTCCCGTTTCCAACGAAGGCCTGAAAGGCTCCAAATATCCACTTGCAGATGCTGCAAAAAGACTCTTTCCAAACTGCTCCGTGAAAAGGAAGGTTCAACTCTGTGAGGTGAAGGCACACATCATAAAGAAGTTTCAAAGAATGCTTCTGTCTAGGTTTTATGTGAAGATATTTCCTTTTCCACCGTAGGCCTCAAAGCGCTCCAAATGAACACTTGCAGATTCTACAAAAAGAGTGTTTCAAAACTGCTCTTTCAAAAGAAGTGTTCAACTCTGTGAGTTGGATTCATACTACACAAAGCAGTTTCACAGAACGCTTCTGTTTAGTTTTTATGGGAAGATATTCCCGTTTCCAACGAAGGCCTGAAAGGGCTCCAAATATCCACTTGCAGATGCTGCAAAAAGACTCTTTCCAAACTGCTCCATGAAAAGGAAGGTTCAACTCTGTGAGTTGAATGCACACATCATAAAGAAGTTTCAAAGAATGCTTCTGTCTAGGTTTTATGTGAAGATATTTCCTTTTCCACCATAGGCCTCAAAGTGCTCCAAATGAACACATGCAGATTCTACAAAAAGAGTGTTTCAAAACTGCTCTTTCAAAAGAAGTGTTCAACTCTGTGAGTTGGATTCATACTACAAAAAAGCAGTTTCACAGAACGCTTCTGTTTAGTTTTTATGGGAAGATATCCCCGTTTCCAACGAAGGCCTGAAAGGGCTCCAAATATCCACTTGCAGATGCTGCAAAAACAGAGTTTCAAAACTGCTCTATCAAAAGGAAGGCTTCTCTCTCCGAGTTGAATGCACACATCATAAAGAGGTTTCTGAGAATGCTTCTGCCTGGTTTATAAGTGAAGATATTTCCTTTTCCACAATAGTCCTCAATGTGCTCCAAAAGAACACTTGCAGATTCTACAAAAAGAGTGTTTCAAAACTGCTCTTTCAAAAGAAGTGTTCATCTCTGTGAGTTGGATTCATACTACACAAAGCAGTTTCACAGAACGCTTCTGTTGAGTTTTTATGGGAAGATATTCCCGTTTCCAACGAAGGCCTGAAAGGCTCCAAATATCCACTTGCAGATGCTGCAAAAAGACTCTTTCCAAACTGCTCCGTGAAAAGGAATGTTCAACTCTGTGAGGTGAAGGCACACATCATAAAGAAGTTTCAAAGAATGCTTCTGTCTAGGTTTTATGTGAAGATATTTCCTTTTCCACCGTACGCCTCAAAGTGCTCCAAATGAACACTTGCAGATTCTACAAAAAGAGTGTTTCAAAACTGCTCTTTCTAAAGAAGTGTTCAACTCTGTGAGTTGGATTCATACTACACAAAGCAGTTTCACAGAACGCTTCTGTTTAGTTTTTATGGGAAGATATTCCCGTTTCCAACGAAGGCCTGAAAGGGCTCCAAATATCCACTTGCAGATTCTGCAAAAACAGAGTTTCAAAACTGCTCTATCAAAAGGAAGGCTTATCTCTCTGAGTTGAATGCACACATCATAAAGAGGTTTCTGAGAATGCTTCTGCCTGGTTGATATGTGAAGATATTTCAATTTCCACCATAGGCCTCAAATCGCTCCAAATGAACACTTGCAAATTCTACAAAAAGAGTGTTTCATAACTGCTCTAGCAAAGGAAAGGTTCAACTATGTGAGTTAAACACACACATCACAAAGCAGTTTGTGAGAATGCTTCTGTCCAGTTTTTATGGGAAGATATTCCCGTTTCTAACAAAGGCCTGAAAGAGCTCCAAATATCCACTTGCAGATGCTGCAAAAAGACTCTTTCCAAATCGCTCCATGAAAAGGAAGGTTCAACTCTGTGAGTTGAATGCACACATCATAAAGAAGTTTCAAAGAATGCTTCTGTCTAGGTTTTATGTGAAGATATTTCCTTTTCCACCATAGGCCTCAAAGTGCTCCAAATGAACACTTGCAGATTCTACAAAAAGAGTGTTTCAAAACTGCTCTTTCAAAAGAAGTGTTCAACTCTGTGAGTTGGATTCATACTACACAAAGCAGTTTCACAGAACGCTTCTGTTTAGTTTTTATGGGAAGATATTCCCGTTTCCAACGAAGGCCTGAAAGGGCTCCATATATCCACTTGCAGATGCTGCAAAAAGACTCTTTCCAAACTGCTCCATGAAAAGGAAGGTTCAACTCTGTGAATTGAATACACACATCATAAAGCAGTTTCAAAGAATGCTTCTGTCTAGGTTTTATGTGAAGATATTTCCTTTTCCACCATAGGCCTCAAAGTGCTCCAAATGAACACTTGCAGATTCTACAAAAAGAGTGTTTCAAAACTGCTCTTTCAAAAGAAGTGTTCAACTCTGTGAGTTGGATTCATACTACACAAAGCAGTTTCACAAAACGCTTCTGTTTAATTTTTATGGGAAGATATTCCCGTTTCCAACGAAGGCCTGAAAGGGCTCCAAATATCCACTTGCAGATGCTGCAAAAAGACTCTTTCCAAACTGCTCCATGAAAAGAAAGTTTCAACTCTGTGAGTTGAATGCACACATCATAAAGAAGTTTCAAAGAATGCTTCTGTCTAGGTTTTATGTGAAGATATTTCCTTTTCCACCATAGGCCTCAAAGTGCTCCAAATGAACACTTGCAGATTCTACAAAAAGAGTGTTTCAAAACTCCTCTTTCAAAAGAAGTGTTCAACTCTGTGAGTTGGATTCATACTACACAAAGCAGTTTCACAGAACTCTTCTGTTTAGTTTTTATGGGAAGATATTCCCGTTTCCAACGAAGGCCTGAAAGGGCTCCAAATATCCACTTGCAGATGCTGCAAAAAGACTCTTTCCAAACTGTTCCATGAAAATGAAGGTTCAACTCTGTGAGTTGAATGCACACATCATAAAGAAGTTTCAAAGAATGCTTCTGTCTAGGTTTTATTTGAAGATATTTCCTTTTCCACAATAGGCCTCAAAGTGCTCCAAATGAACACTTGCAGATTCTACAAAAAGAGTGTTTCAAAACTGCTCTTTCAAAAGAAGTGTTCAACTCTGTGAGTTGGATTCATACTACACAAAGCAGTTTCACAGAACACTTCTGTTTAGTTTTTATGGGAAGATATTCCCGTTTCCAACGAAGGCCTGAAAGGGCTCCAAATATCCACTTGCAGATTCTGCAAAAACAGAGTTTCTAAACTGCTCTATCAAAAGGAAGGCTTATCTCTCTGAGTTGAGTGCACACATCATAAAGAGGTTTCTGAGAATGCTTCTGCCTGGTTGATATGTGAAGATATTTCAATTTCCACCATAGGCCTCAAATCGCTCCAAATGAACACTTGCAAATTCTACAAAAAGAGTGTTTCATAACTGCTCTAGCAAAGGAAAGGTTCAACTATGTGAGTTAAACACACGCATCACAAAGCAGTTTGTGAGAATGCTTCTGTCCAGTTTTTATGGGAAGATATTCCCGTTTCTAACAAAGGCCTGAAAGAGCTCCAAATATCCACTTGCAGATGCTGCAAAAAGACTCTTTCCAAACCGCTCCATGAAAAGGAAGGTTCAACTCTTTGAGTTGAATGCACACATCATAAAGAAGTTTCAAAGAATGCTTCTGTCTAGGTTTTATGTGAAGATATTTCCTTTTCCACCATAGGCCTCAAAGCGCTCCAAATGAACACTTGCAGATTCTACATAAAGAGTGTTTCAAAACTACTCTTTCAAAAGAAGTGTTCAACTCTGTGAGTTGGATTCATACTACACAAAGCAGTTTCACAGAACGCTTCTGTTTAGTTTTTATGGGAAGATATTCCCGTTTCCAACGAAGGCCTAAAAGGGCTCCAAATATCCACTTGCAGATGCTGCAATAACAGAGTTTCAAAACTGCTCTATCAAAAGGAAGGCTTCTCTCTCCGAGTTGAATGCACACATCATAAAGAGGTTTAGGAGAATGATTCTGCCTGGTTTATAAGTGAAGATATTTCCTTTTCCACCATAGGCCTCAATGCGCTCCAAACGAACACTTGCAGATTCTACAAAAAGAGTGTTTCAAAACTGCTCTTTCAAAAGAAGTGTTCAACTCTGTGAGTTGTATTCATACTACACAAAGCAGTTTCACAGAACGCTTCTGTTTAGTTTTTATGGGAAGATATTCCCGTTTCCAACGAAGGCCTGAAAGGGCTCCAAATATCCACTTGCAGATGCTGCAAAAAGACTCTTTCCAAACTGCTCCATGAAAAGGAAGGTTCAACTCTGTGAGTTGAATGCACACATCATAAAGAAGTTTCAAAGAATGCTTCTGTCTAGGTTTTATGTGAAGATATTTCCTTTTCCACCATAGGCCTCAAAGTGCTCCAAATGAACACATGCAGATTCTACAAAAAGAGTGTTTCAAAACTGCTCTTTCAAAAGAAGTGTTCAACTCTGTGAGTTGGATTCATACTACACAAAGCAGTTTCACAGAACGCTTCTGTTTAGTTTTTATGGGAAGATATCCCCGTTTCCAACGAAGGCCTGAAAGGGCTCCAAATATCCACTTGCAGATGCTGCAAAAACAGAGTTTCAAAACTGCTCTATCAAAAGGAAGGCTTCTCTCTCCGAGTTGAATGCACACATCATAAAGAGGTTTCTGAGAATGCTTCTGCCTGGTTTATAAGTGAAGATATTTCCTTTTCCAAAATAGGCCTCAATGTGCTCCAAATGAACACTTGCAGATTCTACAAAAAGAGTGTTTCAAAACTGCTCTTTCAAAAGAAGTGTTCATCTCTGTGAGTTGGATTCATACTACACAAAGCAGTTTCACAGAACGCTTCTGTTGAGTTTTTATGGGAAGATATTCCCGTTTCCAACGAAGGCCTGAAAGGCTCCAAATATCCACTTGCAGATGCTGCAAAAAGACTCTTTCCAAACTGCTCCGTGAAAAGGAAGGTTCAACTCTGTGAGGTGAAGGCACACATCATAAAGAAGTTTCAAAGAATGCTTCTGTCTAGGTTTTATGTGAAGATATTTCCTTTTCCACCGTAGGCCTCAAAGCGCTCCAAATGAACACTTGCAGATTCTACAAAAAGAGTGTTTCAAAACTGCTCTTTCAAAAGAAGTGTTCAACTCTGTGAGTTGGATTCATACTACACAAAGCAGTTTCACAGAACGCTTCTGTTTAGTTTTTATGGGAAGATATTCCCGTTTCCAACGAAGGCCTGAAAGGGCTCCAAATATCCACTTGCAGATGCTGCAAAAAGACTCTTTCCAAACTGCTCCATGAAAAGGAAGGTTCAACTCTGTGAGTTGAATGCACACATCATAAAGAAGTTTCAAAGAATGCTTCTGTCTAGGTTTTATGTGAAGATATTTCCTTTTCCACCATAGGCCTCAAAGTGCTCCAAATGAACACATGCAGATTCTACAAAAAGAGTGTTTCAAAACTGCTCTTTCAAAAGAAGTGTTCAACTCTGTGAGTTGGATTCATACTACAAAAAAGCAGTTTCACAGAACGCTTCTGTTTAGTTTTTATGGGAAGATATCCCCGTTTCCAACGAAGGCCTGAAAGGGCTCCAAATATCCACTTGCAGATGCTGCAAAAACAGAGTTTCAAAACTGCTCTATCAAAAGGAAGGCTTCTCTCTCCGAGTTGAATGCACACATCATAAAGAGGTTTCTGAGAATGCTTCTGCCTGGTTTATAAGTGAAGATATTTCCTTTTCCACAATAGTCCTCAATGTGCTCCAAAAGAACACTTGCAGATTCTACAAAAAGAGTGTTTCAAAACTGCTCTTTCAAAAGAAGTGTTCATCTCTGTGAGTTGGATTCATACTACACAAAGCAGTTTCACAGAACGCTTCTGTTGAGTTTTTATGGGAAGATATTCCCGTTTCCAACGAAGGCCTGAAAGGCTCCAAATATCCACTTGCAGATGCTGCAAAAAGACTCTTTCCAAACTGCTCCGTGAAAAGGAATGTTCAACTCTGTGAGGTGAAGGCACACATCATAAAGAAGTTTCAAAGAATGCTTCTGTCTAGGTTTTATGTGAAGATATTTCCTTTTCCACCGTACGCCTCAAAGTGCTCCAAATGAACACTTGCAGATTCTACAAAAAGAGTGTTTCAAAACTGCTCTTTCTAAAGAAGTGTTCAACTCTGTGAGTTGGATTCATACTACACAAAGCAGTTTCACAGAACGCTTCTGTTTAGTTTTTATGGGAAGATATTCCCGTTTCCAACGAAGGCCTGAAAGGGCTCCAAATATCCACTTGCAGATTCTGCAAAAACAGAGTTTCAAAACTGCTCTATCAAAAGGAAGGCTTATCTCTCTGAGTTGAATGCACACATCATAAAGAGGTTTCTGAGAATGCTTCTGCCTGGTTGATATGTGAAGATATTTCAATTTCCACCATAGGCCTCAAATCGCTCCAAATGAACACTTGCAAATTCTACAAAAAGAGTGTTTCATAACTGCTCTAGCAAAGGAAAGGTTCAACTATGTGAGTTAAACACACACATCACAAAGCAGTTTGTGAGAATGCTTCTGTCCAGTTTTTATGGGAAGATATTCCCGTTTCTAACAAAGGCCTGAAAGAGCTCCAAATATCCACTTGCAGATGCTGCAAAAAGACTCTTTCCAAATCGCTCCATGAAAAGGAAGGTTCAACTCTGTGAGTTGAATGCACACATCATAAAGAAGTTTCAAAGAATGCTTCTGTCTAGGTTTTATGTGAAGATATTTCCTTTTCCACCATAGGCCTCAAAGTGCTCCAAATGAACACTTGCAGATTCTACAAAAAGAGTGTTTCAAAACTGCTCTTTCAAAAGAAGTGTTCAACTCTGTGAGTTGGATTCATACTACACAAAGCAGTTTCACAGAACGCTTCTGTTTAGTTTTTATGGGAAGATATTCCCGTTTCCAACGAAGGCCTGAAAGGGCTCCATATATCCACTTGCAGATGCTGCAAAAAGACTCTTTCCAAACTGCTCCATGAAAAGGAAGGTTCAACTCTGTGAATTGAATACACACATCATAAAGCAGTTTCAAAGAATGCTTCTGTCTAGGTTTTATGTGAAGATATTTCCTTTTCCACCATAGGCCTCAAAGTGCTCCAAATGAACACTTGCAGATTCTACAAAAAGAGTGTTTCAAAACTGCTCTTTCAAAAGAAGTGTTCAACTCTGTGAGTTGGATTCATACTACACAAAGCAGTTTCACAAAACGCTTCTGTTTAATTTTTATGGGAAGATATTCCCGTTTCCAACGAAGGCCTGAAAGGGCTCCAAATATCCACTTGCAGATGCTGCAAAAAGACTCTTTCCAAACTGCTCCATGAAAAGAAAGTTTCAACTCTGTGAGTTGAATGCACACATCATAAAGAAGTTTCAAAGAATGCTTCTGTCTAGGTTTTATGTGAAGATATTTCCTTTTCCACCATAGGCCTCAAAGTGCTCCAAATGAACACTTGCAGATTCTACAAAAAGAGTGTTTCAAAACTCCTCTTTCAAAAGAAGTGTTCAACTCTGTGAGTTGGATTCATACTACACAAAGCAGTTTCACAGAACTCTTCTGTTTAGTTTTTATGGGAAGATATTCCCGTTTCCAACGAAGGCCTGAAAGGGCTCCAAATATCCACTTGCAGATGCTGCAAAAAGACTCTTTCCAAACTGTTCCATGAAAATGAAGGTTCAACTCTGTGAGTTGAATGCACACATCATAAAGAAGTTTCAAAGAATGCTTCTGTCTAGGTTTTATTTGAAGATATTTCCTTTTCCACAATAGGCCTCAAAGTGCTCCAAATGAACACTTGCAGATTCTACAAAAAGAGTGTTTCAAAACTGCTCTTTCAAAAGAAGTGTTCAACTCTGTGAGTTGGATTCATACTAAACAAAGCAGTTTCACAGAACGCTTCTGTTTAGTTTTTATGGGAAGATATTCCCGTTTCCAAAGAAGGCCTGAAAGGGCTCCAAATATCCACTTGCAGATGCTGCAAAAAGACTCTTTCCAAACCTCTCCATGAAAAGGAAGGTTGAACTCTGTGAGTTGAAGGCACACATCATAAAGAAGTTTCAAAGAATGCTTCTGTCTAGGTTTTATGTGAAGATATTTCCTTTTCCACCATAGGCCTCAAAGTGCTCCAAATGAACACTTGCAGATTCTACAAAAAGAGTGTTTCAAAACTCCTCTTTCAAAAGAAGTGTTCAACTCAGTGAGTTGGATTCATACTACACAAAGCAGTTTCACAGAACTCTTCTGTTTAGTTTTTATGGGAAGATATTCCCGTTTCCAACGAAGGCCTGAAAGGGCTCCAAATATCCACTTGCAGATGCTGCAAAAAGACTCTTTCCAAACTGCTCCATGAAAAGGAAGGTTCAACTCTGTGAGTTGAATGCACACATCATAAAGAAGTTTCAAAGAATGCTTCTGTCTAGGTTTTATGTGAAGATATTTCCTTTTCCACCATAGGCCTCAAAGTGCTCCAAATGAACACATGCAGATTCTACAAAAAGAGTGTTTCAAAACTGCTCTTTCAAAAGAAGTGTTCAACTCTGTGAGTTGGATTCATACTACACAAAGCAGTTTCACAGAACGCTTCTGTTTAGTTTTTATGGGAAGATATCCCCGTTTCCAACGAAGGCCTGAAAGGGCTCCAAATATCCACTTGCAGATGCTGCAAAAACAGAGTTTCAAAACTGCTCTATCAAAAGGAAGGCTTCTCTCTCCGAGTTGAATGCACACATCATAAAGAGGTTTCTGAGAATGCTTCTGCCTGGTTTATAAGTGAAGATATTTCCTTTTCCAAAATAGGCCTCAATGTGCTCCAAATGAACACTTGCAGATTCTACAAAAAGAGTGTTTCAAAACTGCTCTTTCAAAAGAAGTGTTCATCTCTGTGAGTTGGATTCATACTACACAAAGCAGTTTCACAGAACGCTTCTGTTGAGTTTTTATGGGAAGATATTCCCGTTTCCAACGAAGGCCTGAAAGGCTCCAAATATCCACTTGCAGATGCTGCAAAAAGACTCTTTCCAAACTGCTCCGTGAAAAGGAAGGTTCAACTCTGTGAGGTGAAGGCACACATCATAAAGAAGTTTCAAAGAATGCTTCTGTCAAGGTTTTATGTGAAGATATTTCCTTTTCCACCGTAGGCCTCAAAGCGCTCCAAATGAACACTTGCAGATTCTACAAAAAGAGTGTTTCAAAACTGCTCTTTCAAAAGAAGTGTTCAACTCTGTGAGTTGGATTCATACTACACAAAGCAGTTTCACAGAACGCTTCTGTTTAGTTTTTATGGGAAGATATTCCCGTTTCCAACGAAGGCCTGAAAGGGCTCCAAATATCCACTTGCAGATGCTGCAAAAAGACTCTTTCCAAACTGCTCCATGAAAAGGAAGGTTCAACTCTGTGAGTTGAATGCACACATCATAAAGAAGTTTCAAAGAATGCTTCTGTCTCGGTTTTATGTGAAGATATTTCCTTTTCCACCATAGGCCTCAAAGTGCTCCAAATGAACACATGCAGATTCTACAAAAAGAGTGTTTCAAAACTGCTCTTTCAAAAGAAGTGTTCAACTCTGTGAGTTGGATTCATACTACAAAAAAGCAGTTTCACAGAACGCTTCTGTTTAGTTTTTATGGGAAGATATCCCCGTTTCCAACGAAGGCCTGAAAGGGCTCCAAATATCCACTTGCAGATGCTGCAAAAACAGAGTTTCAAAACTGCTCTATCAAAAGGAAGGCTTCTCTCTCCGAGTTGAATGCACACATCATAAAGAGGTTTCTGAGAATGCTTCTGCCTGGTTTATAAGTGAAGATATTTCCTTTTCCACAATAGTCCTCAATGTGCTCCAAAAGAACACTTGCAGATTCTACAAAAAGAGTGTTTCAAAACTGCTCTTTCAAAAGAAGTGTTCATCTCTGTGAGTTGGATTCATACTACACAAAGCAGTTTCACAGAACGCTTCTGTTGAGTTTTTATGGGAAGATATTCCCGTTTCCAACGAAGGCCTGAAAGGCTCCAAATATCCACTTGCAGATGCTGCAAAAAGACTCTTTCCAAACTGCTCCGTGAAAAGGAATGTTCAACTCTGTGAGGTGAAGGCACACATCATAAAGAAGTTTCAAAGAATGCTTCTGTCTAGGTTTTATGTGAAGATATTTCCTTTTCCACCGTACGCCTCAAAGTGCTCCAAATGAACACTTGCAGATTCTACAAAAAGAGTGTTTCAAAACTGCTCTTTCTAAAGAAGTGTTCAACTCTGTGAGTTGGATTCATACTACACAAAGCAGTTTCACAGAACGCTTCTGTTTAGTTTTTATGGGAAGATATTCCCGTTTCCAACGAAGGCCTGAAAGGGCTCCAAATATCCACTTGCAGATTCTGCAAAAACAGAGTTTCAAAACTGCTCTATCAAAAGGAAGGCTTATCTCTCTGAGTTGAATGCACACATCATAAAGAGGTTTCTGAGAATGCTTCTGCCTGGTTGATATGTGAAGATATTTCAATTTCCACCATAGGCCTCAAATCGCTCCAAATGAACACTTGCAAATTCTACAAAAAGAGTGTTTCATAACTGCTCTAGCAAAGGAAAGGTTCAACTATGTGAGTTAAACACACACATCACAAAGCAGTTTGTGAGAATGCTTCTGTCCAGTTTTTATGGGAAGATATTCCCGTTTCTAACAAAGGCCTGAAAGAGCTCCAAATATCCACTTGCAGATGCTGCAAAAAGACTCTTTCCAAATCGCTCCATGAAAAGGAAGGTTCAACTCTGTGAGTTGAATGCACACATCATAAAGAAGTTTCAAAGAATGCTTCTGTCTAGGTTTTATGTGAAGATATTTCCTTTTCCACCATAGGCCTCAAAGTGCTCCAAATGAACACTTGCAGATTCTACAAAAAGAGTGTTTCAAAACTGCTCTTTCAAAAGAAGTGTTCAACTCTGTGAGTTGGATTCATACTACACAAAGCAGTTTCACAGAACGCTTCTGTTTAGTTTTTATGGGAAGATATTCCCGTTTCCAACGAAGGCCTGAAAGGGCTCCAAATATCCACTTGCAGATGCTGCAAAAAGACTCTTTCCAAACTGCTCCATGAAAAGGAAGTTTCAACTCTGTGAATTGAATACACACATCATAAAGCAGTTTCAAAGAATGCTTCTGTCTAGGTTTTATGTGAAGATATTTCCTTTTCCACCATAGGCCTCAAAGTGCTCCAAATGAACACTTGCAGATTCTACAAAAAGAGTGTTTCAAAACTGCTCTTTCAAAAGAAGTGTTCAACTCTGTGAGTTGGATTCATACTACACAAAGCAGTTTCACAAAACGCTTCTGTTTAATTTTTATGGGAAGATATTCCCGTTTCCAACGAAGGCCTGAAAGGGCTCCAAATATCCACTTGCAGATGCTGCAAAAAGACTCTTTCCAAACTGCTCCATGAAAAGAAAGTTTCAACTCTGTGAGTTGAATGCACACATCATAAAGAAGTTTCAAAGAATGCTTCTGTCTAGGTTTTATGTGAAGATATTTCCTTTTCCACCATAGGCCTCAAAGTGCTCCAAATGAACACTTGCAGATTCTACAAAAAGAGTGTTTCAAAACTCCTCTTTCAAAAGAAGTGTTCAACTCTGTGAGTTGGATTCATACTACACAAAGCAGTTTCACAGAACTCTTCTGTTTAGTTTTTATGGGAAGATATTCCCGTTTCCAACGAAGGCCTGAAAGGGCTCCAAATATCCACTTGCAGATGCTGCAAAAAGACTCTTTCCAAACTGTTCCATGAAAAGGAAGGTTCAACTCTGTGAGTTGAATGCACACATCATAAAGAAGTTTCAAAGAATGCTTCTGTCTAGGTTTTATTTGAAGATATTTCCTTTTCCACAATAGGCCTCAAAGTGCTCCAAATGAACACTTGCAGATTCTACAAAAAGAGTGTTTCAAAACTGCTCTTTCAAAAGAAGTGTTCAACTCTGTGAGTTGGATTCATACTAAACAAAGCAGTTTCACAGAACGCTTCTGTTTAGTTTTTATGGGAAGATATTCCCGTTTCCAAAGAAGGCCTGAAAGGGCTCCAAATATCCACTTGCAGATGCTGCAAAAAGACTCTTTCCAAACCTCTCCATGAAAAGGAAGGTTGAACTCTGTGAGTTGAAGGCACACATCATAAAGAAGTTTCAAAGAATGCTTCTGTCTAGGTTTTATGTGAAGATATTTCCTTTTCCACCATAGGCCTCAAAGTGCTCCAAATGAACACTTGCAGATTCTACAAAAAGAGTGTTTCAAAACTCCTCTTTCAAAAGAAGTGTTCAACTCAGTGAGTTGGATTCATACTACACAAAGCAGTTTCACAGAACTCTTCTGTTTAGTTTTTATGGGAAGATAATCCCGTTTCCAACGAAGGCCTGAAAGGGCTCCAAGTATCCACTTGCAGATGCTGCAAAAAGACTCTTTCCAAACTGCTCCATGAAAAGGAAGGTTCAACTCTGTGAGTTGAATGCACACATCATAAAGAAGTTTCAAAGAATGCTTCTGTCTAGGTTTTATGTGAAGATATTTCCTTTTCCACCATAGGCCTCAAAGTGCTCCAAATGAACACTTGCAGATTCTACAAAAAGAGTGTTTCAAAACTGCTCTTTCAAAAGAAGTGTTCAACTCTGTGAGTTGGATTCATACTACACAAAGCAGTTTCACAGAACACTTCTGTTTAGTTTTTATGGGAAGATATTCCCGTTTCCAACGAAGGCCTGAAAGGGCTCCAAATATCCACTTGCAGATTCTGCAAAAACAGAGTTTCTAAACTGCTCTATCAAAAGGAAGGCTAATCTCTCTGAGTTGAATGCACACATCATAAAGAGGTTTCTGAGAATGCTTCTGCCTGGTTGATATGTGAAGATATTTCAATTTCCACCATAGGCCTCAAATCGCTCCAAATGAACACTTGCAAATTCTACAAAAAGAGTGTTTCATAACTGCTCTAGCAAAGGAAAGGTTCAACTATGTGAGTTAAACACACACATCACAAAGCAGTTTGTGAGAATGCTTCTGTCCAGTTTTTATGGGAAGATATTCCCGTTTCTAACAAAGGCCTGAAAGAGCTCCAAATATCCACTTGCAGATGCTGCAAAAAGACTCTTTCCAAACCGCTCCATGAAAAGGAAGGTTCAACTCTGTGAGTTGAATGCACACATCATAAAGAAGTTTCAAAGAATGCTTCTGTCTAGGTTTTATGTGAAGATATTTCCTTTTCCACCATAGGCCTCAAAGTGCTCCAAATGAACACTTGCAGATTCTACAAAAAGAGTGTTTCAAAACTGCTCTTTCAAAAGAAGTGTTCAACTCTGTGAGTTGGATTCATACTACACAAAGCAGTTTCACAGAACGCTTCTGTTTAGTTTTTATGGGAAGATATTCCCGTTTCCAACGAAGGCCTGAAAGGGCTCCAAATATCCACTTGCAGATGCTGCAAAAAGACTCTTTCCAAACTGCTCCATGAAAAGGAAGGTTCAACTCTGTGTATTGAATGCACACATCATAAAGAAGTTTCAAAGAATGCTTCTGTCTAGGTTTTATGTGAAGATATTTCCTTTTCCACCATAGGCCTCAAAGTGCTCCAAATGAACACTTGCAGATTCTACAAAAAGAGTGTTTCAAAACTGCTCTTTCAAAAGAAGTCTTCAACTCTGTGAGTTGGATTCATACTACACAAAGCAGTTTCACAAAACGCTTCTGTTTAATTTTTATGGGAAGATATTCCCGTTTCCAACGAAGGCCTGAAAGGTCTCCAAATATCCACTTGCAGATGCTGCAAAAAGACTCTATCCAAACTGCTCCATGAAAAGGAAGTTTCAACTCTGTGAGTTGAATGCACACATCATAAAGAAGTTTCAAAGAATGCTTCTGTCTAGGTTTTATGTGAAGATATTTCCTTTTCCACCATAGGCCTCAAAGTGCTCCAAATGAACACTTGCAGATTCTACAAAAAGAGTGTTTCAAAACTCCTCTTTCAAAAGAAGTGTTCAACTCTGTGAGTTGGATTCATACTACACAAAGCAGTTTCACAGAACTCTTCTGTTTAGTTTTTATGGGAAGATATTCCCGTTTCCAACGAAGGCCTGAAAGGGCTCCAAATATTCACTTGCAGATGCTGCAAAAAGACTCTTTCCAAACTGTTCCATGAAAAGGAAGGTTCAACTCTGTGAGTTGAATGCACACATCATAAAGAAGTTTCAAAGAATGCTTCTGTCTAGGTTTTATTTGAAGATATTTCCTTTTCCACCATAGGCCTAAAAGTGCTCCAAATGAACACTTGCAGATTCTACAAAAAGAGTGTTTCAAAACTGCTCTTTCAAAAGAAGTGTTCAACTCTGTGAGTTGGATTCATACTAAACAAAGCAGTTTCACAGAACGCTTCTGTTTAGTTTTTATGGGAAGATATTCCCGTTTCCAACGAAGGCCTGAAAGGGCTCCAAATATCCACTTGCAGATGCTGCAAAAAGACTCTTTCCAAACCTCTCCATGAAAAGGAAGGTTGAACTCTGTGAGTTGAAGGCACACATCATAAAGAAGTTTCAAAGAATGCTTCTGTCTAGGTTTTATGTGAAGATATTTCCTTTTCCACCATAGGCCTCAAAGTGCTCCAAATGAACACTTGCAGATTCTACAAAAAGAGTGTTTCAAAACTCCTCTTTCAAAAGAAGTGTTCAACTCAGTGAGTTGGATTCATACTACACAAAGCAGTTTCACAGAACTCTTCTGTTTAATTTTTATGGGAAGATACTCCCGTTTCCAACGAAGGCCTGAAAGGGCTCCAAGTATCCACTTGCAGATGCTGCAAAAAGACTCTTTCCAAACTGCTCCATGAAAAGGAAGGTTCAACTCTGTGAGTTGAATGCACACATCATAAAGAAGTTTCAAAGAATGCTTCTGTCTAGGTTTTATGTGAAGATATTTCCTTTTCCACCATAGGCCTCAAAGTGCTCCAAATGAACACTTGCAGATTCTACAAAAAGAGTGTTTCAAAACTGCTCTTTCAAAAGAAGTGTTCAACTCTGTGAGTTGGATTCATACTACACAAAGCAGTTTCACAGAACACTTCTGTTTAGTTTTTATGGGAAGATATTCCCGTTTCCAACGAAGGCCTGAAAGGGCTCCAAATATCCACTTGCAGATTCTACAAAAACAGAGTTTCTAAACTGCTCTATCAAAAGGAAGGCTAATCTCTCTGAGTTGAATGCACACATCATAAAGGGGTTTCTGAGAATGCTTCTGCCTGGTTGATATGTGAAGATATTTCAATTTCCACCATAGGCCTCAAATCGCTCCAAATGAACACTTGCAAATTCTACAAAAAGAGTGTTTCATAACTGCTCTAGCAAAGGAAAGGTTCAACTACGTGAGTTAAACACACACATCACAAAGCAGTTTGTGAGAATGCTTCTGTCCAGTTTTTATGGGAAGATATTCCCGTTTCTAACAAAGGCCTGAAAGAGCTCCAAATATCCACTTGCAGATGCTGCAAAAAGACTCTTTCCAAACTGCTCCATGAAAAGGAAGGTTCAACTGTGTGAGTTGAAGGCACACATCATAAAGAAGTTTCAAAGAATGCTTCTGTCTAGGTTTTATGTGAAGATATTTCCTTTTCCACCATAGGCCTCAAAGTGCTCCAAATCAACACTTGCAGATTCTACAAAAAGAGTGTTTCAAAACTCCTCTTTCAAAAGAAGTGTTCAACTCTGTGAGTCGGATTTATACTACACAAAGCAGTTTCACAGAACTCTTCTGTTTAGTTTTTATGGGAAGATATTCCCGTTTCCAAAGAAGGCCTTAAAGTTCTCCAAATATCCACTTGCAGATGCTGCAAAAAGACTCTTTCCAAACTGTTCCATGAAAAGGAATGTTCAACTCTGTGAGTTGAATGCACACATCATAAAGAAGTTTCAAAGAATGCTTCTGTCTAGGTTTTATGTGAAGATATTTCCTTTTCCACCATAGGACTCAAAGTGCTCCAAATGAACATTTGCAGATTCTACAAAAAGAGTGTTTCAAAACTGCTCTTTCAAAAGAAGTGTTCAACTCTGTGAGTTGGATTCATACTACACAAAGCAGTTTCACAGAACGCTTCTGTTTAGTTTTTATGGGAAGAAATTCCCGTTTCCAACGAAGGCCTGAAAGGGCTCCAAATATCCACTTGCAGATGCTGCAAAAACAGAGTTTCAAAACTGCTCTATCAAAAGGAAGGCTTCTCTCTCCGAGTTGAATGCACACATCATAAAGAGGTTTCTGAGAATGCTTCTGACTGGTTTATAAGTGAAGATATTTCCTTTTCCACAATAGGCCTCAATGTGCTCCAAATGAACACTTGCAGATTCTACAAAAAGAGTGTTTCAAAACTGCTCTTTGAAAAGAAGTGTTCAACTCTGTGAGTCGGATTCATACTACACAAAGCAGTTTCACAGAACGCTTCTGTTTAGTTTTTATGGGAAGATATTCCCGTTTCCAACGAAGGCCTGAAAGGCTCCAAATATCCACATGCAGATGCTGCAAAAAGACTCTTTCCAAACTGCTCCGTGAAAAGGAAGGTTCAACTCTGTGAGGTAAAGGCACAGATCATAAAGAAGTTTCAAAGAATGCTTCTGTCTAGGTTTTATGTGAAGATATTTCCTTTTCCACCGTAGGCCTCACAGCGCTCCAAATGAACACTTGCAGATTCTACAAAAAGAGTGTTTCAAAACTACTCTTTCGAAAGAAGTGTTCAACTCTGTGAGTTGGATTCATACTACACAAAGCAGTTTCACAGAACGCTTCTGTTTAGTTTTTATGGGAAGATATTCCCGTTTCCAACGAAGGCCTGAAAGGGCTCCAAATATCCACTTGCAGATGCTGCAATAACAGAGTTTCAAAACTGCTCTATCAAAAGGAAGGCTTCTCTCTCCGAGTTGAATGCACACATCATAAAGAGGTTTACGAGAATGATTCTGCCTGGTTTATAAGTGAAGATATTTCCTTTTCCACAATAGGCCTCAATGCGCTCCAAACCAACACTTGCAGATTCTAGAAAAAGAGTGTTTCAAAACTGCTCTTTCAAAAGAAGTGTTCAACTCTGTGAGTTGGATTCATACTACACAAAGCAGTTTCACAGAACGCTTCTGTTTAGTTTTTATGGGAAGATATCCCCGTTTCCAACGAAGGCCTGAAAGGGCTCCAAATATCCACTTGCAGATGCTGCAAAAAGACTCTTTCCAAACTGCTCCATGAAAAGGAAGGTTCAACTCTGTGAGTTGAATGCACACATCATAAAGAAGTTTCAAAGAATGCTTCTGTCTAGGTTTTATGTGAAGATATTTCCTTTTCCACCATAGGCCTCAAAGTGCTCCAAATGAACACTTGCAGACTCTACAAAAAGAGTGTTTCAAAACTGCTCTTTCAAAAGAAGTGTTCAACTCTGTGAGTTGGATTCATACTACACAAAGCAGTTTCACAGAACGCTTCTGTTTAGTTTTTATGGGAAGATATTCCCGTTTCCAACGAAGGCCTGAAAGGGCTCCAAATATCCACTTGCAGATGCTGCAAAAACAGAGTTTCTAAACTGCTCTATCAAAAGGAAGGCTTATCTCTCTGAGTTGAATGCACACATCATAAAGAGGTTTCTGAGAATGCTTCTGCCTGGTTGATATGTGAAGATATTTCAATTTCCACCATAGGCCTCAAATCGCTCCAAATGAACACTTGCAAATTCTACAAAAAGAGTGTTTCATAACTGCTCTAGCAAAGGAAAGGTTCAACTATGTGAGTTAAACACACACATCACAAAGCAGTTTGTGAGAATGCTTCTGTCCAGTTTTTATGGGAAGATATTCCCGTTTCTAACAAAGGCCTGAAAGAGCTCCAAATATCCACTTGCAGATGCTGCAAAAAGACTCTTTCCAAACCGCGCCATGAAAAGGAAGGTTCAACTCTGTGAGTTGAATGCACGCATCATAAAGAAGTTTCAAAGAATGCTTCTGTCTATGTTTTATGTGAAGATATTTCCTTTTCCACCATAGACCTCAAAGCGCTCCAAATGAACACTTGCAGATTCTACAAAAAGAGTGTTTCAAAACTACTCTTTCAAAGGAAGTGTTCAACTCTGTGAGTTGGATTCATACTACACAAAGCAGTTTCACAGAACGCTTCTGTTTAGTTTTTATGGGAAGATATTCCCGTTTCCAACGAAGGCCTGAAAGGGCTCCAAATATCCACTTGCAGATGCTGCAATAACAGAGTTTCAAAACTGCTCTATCAAAAGGAAGGCTTCTCTCTCCGAGTTGAATGCACACATCATAAAGAGGTTTAGGAGAATGATTCTGCCTGGTTTATAAGTGAAGATATTTCCTTTTCCACCATAGGCCTCAATGCGCTCCAAACGAACACTTGCAGATTCTACAAAAAGAGTGTTTCAAAACTGCTCTTTCAAAAGAAGTGTTCAACTCTGTGAGTTGGATTCATACTACACAAAGCAGTTTCACCGAACGCTTCTGTTTAGTTTTTATGGGAAGATATTCCCGTTTCCAACGAAGGCCTGAAAGGGCTCCAAATATCCACTTGCAGATGCTGCAAAAAGACTCTTTCCAAACTGCTCCATGAAAAGGAAGGATCAACTCTGTGAGTTGAATGCACACATCATAAAGAAGTTTCAAAGAATGCTTCTGTCTAGGTTTTATGTGAAGATATTTCCTTTTCCACCATAGGCCTCAAAGTGCTCCAAATGAACACATGCAGATTCTACAAAAAGAGTGTTTCAAAACTGCTCTTTCAAAAGAAGTGTTCAACTCTGTGAGTTGGATTCATACTACACAAAGCAGTTTCACAGAACGCTTCTGTTTAGTTTTTATGGGAAGATATCCCCGTTTCCAACGAAGGCCTGAAAGGGCTCCAAATATCCACTTGCAGATGCTGCAAAAACAGAGTTTCAAAACTGCTCTATCAAAAGGAAGGCTTCTCTCTCCGAGTTGAATGCACACATCATAAAGAGGTTTCTGAGAATGCTTCTGCCTGGTTTATAAGTGAAGATATTTCCTTTTCCACAATAGGCCTCAATGTGCTCCAAATGAACACTTGCAGATTCTACAAAAAGAGTGTTTCAAAACTGCTCTTTGAAAAGAACTGTTCAACTCTGTGAGTTGGATTCATACTACACAAAGCAGTTTCACAGAACGCCTCTGTTGAGTTTTTATGGGAAGATATTCCCGTTTCCAACGAAGGCCTGAAAGGCTCCAAATATCCACTTGCAGATGCTGCAAAAAGACTCTTTCCAAACTGCTCCATGAAAAGGAAGGTTCAACTCTGTGAGGTGAAGGCACACATCATAAAGAAGTTTCAAAGAATGCTTCTGTCTAGGTTTTATGTGAAGATATTTCCTTTTCCACCGTAGGCCTCAAAGCGCTCCAAATGAACACTTGCAGATTCTACAAAAAGAGTGTTTCAAAACTGCTCTTTCTAAAGAAGTGTTCAACTCTGTGAGTTGGATTCATACTACACAAAACAGTTTCACAGAACGCTTCTGTTTAGTTTTTATGGGAAGATATTCCCGTTTCCAACGAAGGCCTGAAAGGGCTCCAAATATCCACTTGCAGATGCTGCAAAAAGACTCTTTCCAAACTGCTCCATGAAAAGGAAGGTTCAACTCTGTGAGTTGAATGCACACATCATAAAGAAGTTTCAAAGAATGCTTCTGTCTAGGTTTTATGTGAAGATATTTCCTTTTCCACCATAGGCCTCAAAGTGCTCCAAATGAACACTTGCAGATTCTACAAAAAGAGTGTTTCAAAACTGCTCTTTCAAAAGAAGTGTTCAACTCTGTGAGTTGGATTCATACTACACAAAGCAGTTTCACAGAACGCTTCTGTTTAGTTTTTATGGGAAGATATTCCCGTTTCCAACGAAGGCCTGAAAGGGCTTCAAATATCCACTTGCAGATTCTGCAAAAACAGAGTTTCAAAAATGCTCTATCAAAAGGAAGGCTTATCTCTCTGAGTTGAATGCACACATCGTAAAGAGGTTTCTGAGAATGCTTCTGCCTGGTTGATATGTGAAGATATTTCAATTTCCACCATAGGCCTCAAATCGCTCCAAATGAACACTTGCAAATTCTACAAAAAGAGTGTTTCATAACTGCTCTAGAAACGGAAAGGTTCAACTATGTGAGTTAAACACGCACATCACAAAGCAGTTTGTGAGAATGCTTCTGTCCAGTTTTTATGGGAAGATATTCCCGTTTCTAACAAAGGCCTGAAAGAGCTCCAAATATCCACTTGCAGATGCTGCAAAAAGACTCTTTCCAAACCGCTCCATGAAAAGGAAGGTTCAACTCTGTGAGTTGAATGCACACATCATAAAGAAGTTTCAAAGAATGCTTCTGTCTAGGTTTTATGTGAAGATATTTCCTTTTCCACCATAGGCCTCAAAGCGCTCCAAATGAACACTTGCAGATTCTACAAAAAGAGTGTTTCAAAACTGCTCTTTCTAAAGAAGTGTTCAACTCTGTGAGTTGGATTCATACTACACAAAGCAGTTTCACAGAACGCTTCTGTTTAGTTTTTATGGGAAGATATTCCCGTTTCCAACGAAGGCCTGAAAGGGCTCCAAATATCCACTTGCAGATTCTGCAAAAACAGAGTTTCAAAACTGCTCTATCAAAAGGAAGGCTTATCTCTCTGAGTTGAATGCACACATCATAAAGAGGTTTCTGAGAATGCTTCTGCCTGATTGATATGTGAAGATATTTCAATTTCCACCATAGGCCTCAAATCGCTCCAAATGAACACTTGCAAATTCTACAAAAAGAGTGTTTCATAACTGCTCTAGCAAAGGAAAGGTTCAACTATGTGAGTTAAACACACACATCACAAAGCAGTTTGTGAGAATGCCTCTGTCCAGTTTTCATGGGAAGATATTCCCGTTTCTAACAAAGGCCTGAAAGAGCTCCAAATATCCACTTGCAGATGCTGCAAAAAGACTCTTTCCAAACCGCTCCATGAAAAGGAAGGTTCAACTCTGTGAGTTGAATGCACACATCATAAAGAAGTTTCAAAGAATGCTTCTGTCTAGGTTTTATGTGAAGATATTTCCTTTTCCACCATAGGCATCAAAGCGCTAAAAATGAACACTTGCAGATTCTACAAAAAGAGTGTTTCAAAACTACTCTTTCAAAAGAAGTGTTCAACTCTGTGAGTTGGATTCATACTACACAAAGCAGTTTCACAGAACGCTTCTGTTTAGTTTTTATGGGAAGATATTCCCGTTTCCATCGAAGGCCTGAAAGGGCTCCAAATATCCACTTGCAGATGCTGCAATAACAGAGTTTCAAAATTGCTCTATCAAAAGGAAGGCTTCTCTCTCCGAGTTGAATGCACACATCATAAAGAGGTTTACGAGAATGATTCTGCCTGGTTTATAAGTGAAGATATTTCCTTTTCCACCATAGGCCTCAATGCGCTCCAAACGAACACTTGCAGATTCTACAAAAAGAGTGTTTCAAAACTGCTCTTTCAAAAGAAGTGTTCAACTCTGTGAGTTGGATTCATACTACACAAAGCAGTTTCACAGAACGCTTCTGTTTAGTTTTTATGGGAAGATATTCCCGTTTCCAAAGAAGGCCTGAAAGGGCTCCAAATATCCACTTGCAGATGCTGCAAAAAGACTCTTTCCAAACTGCTCCATGAAAAGGAAGGTTCAACTCTGTGAGTTGAATGCACACATCATAAAGAAGTTTCAAAGAATGCTTCTGTCTAGGTTTTATGTGAAGATATTTCCTTTTCCACCATAGGCCTCAAAGTGCTCCAAATGAACACATGCAGATTCTACAAAAAGAGTGTTTCAAAACTGCTCTTTCAAAAGAAGTGTTCAACTCTGTGAGTTGGATTCATACTACACAAAGCAGTTTCACAGAACGCTTCTGTTTAGTTTTTATGGGAAGATATCCCCGTTTCCAACGAAGGCCTGAAAGGGCTCCAAATATCCACTTGCAGATGCTGCAAAAACAGAGTTTCAAAACTGCTCTATCAAAAGGAAGGCTTCTCTCTCCGAGTTGAATGCACACATCATAAAGAGGTTTCTGAGAATGCTTCTGCCTGGTTTATAAGTGAAGATATTTCCTTTTCCACAATAGGCCTCAATGTGCTCCAAATGAACACTTGCAGATTCTACAAAAAGAGTGTTTCAAAACTGCTCTTTCAAAAGAAGTGTTCATCTCTGTGAGTTGGATTCATACTACACAAAGCAGTTTCACAGAGCGCTTCTGTTGAGTTTTTATGGGAAGATATTCTAGTTTCCAACGAAGGCCTGAAAGGCTCCAAATATCCACTTGCAGATGCTGCAAAAAGACTCTTTGCAAACTGCTCCGTGAAAAGGAAGGTTCAACTCCGTGAGGTGAAGGCACACATCATAAAGAAGTTTCAAAGAATGCTTCTGTCTAGGTTTTATGTGAAGATATTTCCTTTTCCACCGTAGGCCTCAAAGCGCTCCAAATGAACACTTGCAGATTCTACAAAAAGAGTGTTTCAAAACTGCTCTTTCTAAAGAAGTGTTCAACTCTGTGAGTTGGATTCATACTACACAAAGCAGTTTCACAGAACGCTTCTGTTTAGTTTTTATGGGAAGATATTCCCGTTTCCAACGAAGGCCTGAAAGGGCTCCAAATATCCACTTGCAGAAGCTGCAATAACAGAGTTTCAAAACTGCTCTATCAAAAGGAAGGCTTATCTCTCTGAGTTGAATGCACACATCATAAAGAAGTTTCAAAGAATGCTTCTGTCTAGGTTTTATGTGAAGATATTTCCTTTTCCACCATAGGACTCAAAGTGCTCCAAATGAACACTTGCAGATTCTACAAAAAGAGTGTTTCAAAACTGCTCTTTCAAAAGAAGTGTTCAACTCTGTGAGTTGGATTCATACTACACAAAGCAGTTTCACAGAACGCTTCTGTTTAGTTTTTATGGGAAGAAATTCCCGTTTCCAACGAAGGCCTGAAAGGGCTCCAAATATCCACTTGCAGATGCTGCAAAAAGACTCTTTCCAAACTGCTCCATGAAAAGGAAGGTTCAACTCTGTGAGTTGAATGCACACATCATAAAGAAGTTTCAAAGAATGCTTCTGTCTAGGTTTTATGTGAAGATATTTCCTTTTCCACCATAGGCCTCAAAGTGCTCCAAATGAACACTTGCAGATTCTACAAAAAGAGTGTTTCAAAACTGCTCTTTCAAAAGAAGTGTTCAACTCTGTGAGTTGGATTCATACTACACAAAGTAGTTTCACAGAACGCTTCTGTTTAGTTTTTATGGGAAGATATTCCCGTTTCCAACGAAGGCCTGAAAGGGCTCCAAATATCCACTTGCAGATGCTGCAAAAACAGTTTCAAAACTGCTCTATCAAAAGGAAGGCTTCTCTCTCCGAGTTGAATGCACACATCATAAAGAGGTTTCTGAGAATGCTTCTGCCTGGTTTATAAGTGAAGATATTTCCTTTTCCACAATAGGCCTCAATGTGCTCCAAATGAACACTTGCAGATTCTACAAAAAGAGTGTTTCAAAACTGCTCTTTCAAAAGAAGTGTTCATCTCTGTGAGTTGGATTCATACTACACAAAGCAGTTTCACAGAACGCTTCTGTTTAGTTTTTATGGGAAGATATTCCCGTTTCCAACGAAGGCCTGAAAGGCTCCAAATATCCACTTGCAGATGCTGCAAAAAGACTCTTTCCAAACTGCTCCGTGAAAAGGAAGGTTCAACTCTGTGAGGTGACGGCAGACATCATAAAGAAGTTTCAAAGAATGCTTCTGTCTAGGTTTTATGTGAAGATATTTCCTTTTCCACCGTAGGCCTCAAAGCGCTCCAAATGAACACTTGCAGATTCTACAAAAAGAGTGTTTCAAAACTGCTCTTTCTAAAGAAGTGTTCAACTCTGTGAGTTGGATTCATACTACACAAAGCAGTTTCACAGAACGCTTCTGTTTAGTTTTTATGGGAAGATATTCCCGTTTCCAAAGAAGGCCTGAAAGGGCTCCAAATATCCACTTGCAGATGCTGCAAAAAGACTCTTTCCAAACTCTTCCATGAAAAGGAATGTTCAACTCTGTGAGTTGAATGCACACATCATAAAGAAGTTTCAAAAAATGCTTCTGTCTAGGTTTAATGTGAAGATATTTCCTTTTCCACCATAGGACTCAAAGTGCTCCAAATGAACACTTGCAGATTCTACAAAAAGCGTGTTTCAAAACTGCTCTTTCAAAAGAAGTGTTCAACTCTGTGAGTTGGATTCATACTACACAAAGCAGTTTCACAGAACCCTTCTGTTTAGTTTTTATGGGAAGATATCCCCGTTTCCAACGAAGGCCTGAAAGGGCTCCAAATATCCACTTGCAGATGCTGCAAAAACAGAGTTTCAAAACTGCTCTATCAAAAGGAAGGCTTCTCTCTCCGAGTTGAATGCACACATCATAAAGTGGTTTCTGAGAATGCTTCTGCCTGGTTTATAAGTGAAGATATTTCCTTTTCCACAATAGGCCTCAATGTGCTCCAAATGAACACTTGCAGATTCTACAAAAAGAGTGTTTCAAAACTGCTCTTTCAAAAGAAGTGTTCATCTCTGTGAGTTGGATTCATACTACACAAAGCAGTTTCACAGAACGCTTCTGTTGAGTTTTTATGGGAAGATATTCCCGTTTCCAACGAAGGCCTGAAAGGCTCCAAATATCCAATTGCAGATGCTGCAAAAAGACTCTTTCCAAACTGCTCCGTGAAAAGGAAGGTTCAACTCTGTGAGGTGAAGGCACACATCATAAAGAAGTTTCAAAGAATGCTTCTGTCTAGGTTTTATGTGAAGATATTTCCTTTTCCACCGTAGGCCTCAAAGCGCTCCAAATGAACACTTGCAGATTCTACAAAAAGAGTGTTTCCAAACTGCTCTTTCTAAAGAAGTGTTCAACTCTGTGAGTTGGATTCATACTACACAAAGCAGTTTCACAGAACGCTTCTGTTTAGTTTTTATGGGAAGATATTCCGGTTTCCAAAGAAGGCCTGAAAGGGCTCCAAATATCCACTTGCAGATGCTGCAAAAAGACTCTTTCCAAACTGTTCCATGAAAAGGAATGTTCAACTCTGTGAGTTGAATGCACACATCATAAAGAAGTTTCAAAGAATGCTTCTGTCTAGGTTTTATGTGAAGATATTTCCTTTTCCACCATAGGACTCAAAGTGCTCCAAATGAACACTTGCAGATTCTACAAAAAGAGTGTTTCAAAACTGCTCTTTCAAAAGAAGTGTTCAACTCTGTGAGTTGGATTCATACTACACAAAGCAGTTTCACAGAACGCTTCTGTTTAGTTTTTATGGGAAGAAATTCCCGTTTCCAACGAAGGCCTGAAAGGGCTCCAAATATCCACTTGCAGATGCTGCAAAAAGACTCTTTCCAAACTGCTCCATGAAAAGGAAGGTTCAACTCTGTGAGTTGAATGCACACATCATAAAGAAGTTTCAAAGAATGCTTCTGTCTAGGTTTTATGTGAAGATATTTCCTTTTCCACCATAGGCCTCAAAGTGCTCCAAATGAACACTTGCAGATTCTACAAAAAGAGTGTTTCAAAACTGCTCTTTCAAAAGAAGTGTTCAACTCTGTGAGTTGGATTCATACTACACAAAGCAGTTTCACAGAACGCTTCTGTTTAGTTTTTATGGGAAGATATTCCCGTTTCCAACGAAGGACTGAAAGGGCTCCAAATATCCACTTGCAGATGCTGCAAAAACAGAGTTTCAAAACTGCTCTATCAAAAGGAAGGCTTCTCTCTCCGAGTTGAATGCACACATCATAAAGAGGTTTCTGAGAATGCTTCTGACTGGTTTATAAGTGAAGATATTTCCTTTTCCACAATAGGCCTCAATGTGCTCCAAATGAACACTTGCAGATTCTACAAAAAGAGTGTTTCAAAACTGCACTTTGAAAAGAAGTGTTCAACTCTGTGAGTCGGATTCATACTACACAAAGCAGTTTCACAGAACGCTTCTGTTTAGTTTTTATGGGAAGATATTCCCGTTTCCAAAGAAGGCCTGAAAGGCTCCAAATATCCACTTGCAGATGCTGCAAAAAGACTCTTTCCAAACTGCTCCGTGAAAAGGAAGGTTCAACTCTGTGAGGTGAAGGCACACATCATAAAGAAGTTTCAAAGAATGCTTCTGTCTAGGTTTTATGTGAAGATATTTCCTTTTCCACCGTAGGCCTCAAAGCGCTCCAAATGAACACTTGCAGATTCTACAAAAAGAGTGTTTCAAAACTACTCTTTCAAAAGAAGTGTTCAACTCTGTGAGTTGGATTCATACTACACAAAGCAGTTTCACAGAACGCTTCTGTTTAGTTTTTATGGGAAGATATTCCCGTTTCCAACGAAGGCCTGAAAGGGCTCCAAATATCCACTTGCAGATGCTGCAATAACAGAGTTTCAAAACTGCTCTATCAAAAGGAAGGCTTCTCTCTCCAAGTTGAATGCACACATCATAAAGAGGTTTACGAGAATGATTCTGCCTGGTTTATAAGTGAAGATATTTCCTTTTCCACAATAGGCCTCAAAGCGCTCCAAACGAACACTTGCAGATTCTACAAAAAGAGTGTTTCAAAACTGCTCTTTCAAAAGAAGTGTTCAACTCTGTGAGTTGGATTCATACTACACAAAGCAGTTTCACAGAACGCTTCTGTTGAGTTTTTATGGGAAGATATTCCCGTTTCCAACGAAGGCCTGAAAGGCTCCAAATATCCACTTGCAGATGCTGCAAAAAGACTCTTTCCAAACTGCTCCATGAAAAGGAAGGTTCAACTCTGTGAGTTGAATGCACACATCATAAAGAAGTTTCAAAGAATGCTTCTGTCTAGGTTTTATGTGAAGATATTTCCTTTTCCACCATAGGCCTCAAAGTGCTCCAAATGAACACTTGCAGATTCTACAAAAAGAGTGTTTCAAAACTGCTCTTTCAAAAGAAGCGTTCCACTCTGTGAGTTGGATTCATACTACACAAAGCAGTTTCACAGAACGCTTCTGTTTAGTTTTTATGGGAAGATATTCCCGTTTCCAAAGAAGGCCTGAAAGGGCTCCAAATATCCACTTGCAGATGCTGCAAAAACAGAGTTTCTAAACTGCTCTATCAAAAGGAAGGCTTATCTCTCTGAGTTGAATGCACACATCATAAAGAGGTTTCTGAGAATGCTTCTGCCTGGTTGATATGTGAAGATATTTCAATTTCCACCATAGGCCTCAAATCGCTCCAAATGAACACTTGCAAATTCTACAAAAAGAGTGTTTCATAACTGCTCTAGCAAAGGAAAGGTTCAACTATGTGAGTTAAACACACACATCAAAAAGCAGTTTGTGAGAATGCTTCTGTCCAGTTTTTATGGGAAGATATTCCCGTTTCTAACAAAGGCCTGAAAGAGCTCAAAATATCCACTTGCAGATGCTGCAAAAAGACTCTTTCCAAACCGCTCCATGAAAAGGAAGGTTCAACTCTGTGAGTTGAATGCACACATCATAAAGAAGTTTCAAAGAATGCTTCTGTCTAGGTTTTATGTGAAGATATTTCCTTTTCCACCATAGGCGTCAAAGCGCTCCAAATGAACACTTGCAGATTCTACAAAAAGAGTGTTTCAAAACTACTCTTTCAAAAGAAGTGTTCAACTCTGTGAGTTGGATTCATACTACACAAAGCAGTTTCACAGAACGCTTCTGTTTAGTTTTTATGGGAAGATATCCCCGTTTCCAACGAAGGCCTGAAAGGGCTCCAAATATCCACTTGCAGATGCTGCAAAAACAGAGTTTCAAAACTGCTCTATCAGAAGGAAGGCTTCTCTCTCCGAGTTGAATGCACACATCATAAAGAGGTTTCTGAGAATGCTTCTGCCTGGTTTATAAGTGAAGATATTTCCTTTTCCACAATAGGCCTCAATGTGCTCCAAATGAACACTTGCAGATTCTACAAAAAGAGTGTTTCAAAACTGCTCTTTCAAAAGAAGTGTTCATCTCTGTGAGTTGGATTCATACTACACAAAGCAGTTTCACAGAACGCTTCTGTTGAGTTTTTATGGGAAGATATTCCCGTTTCCAACGAAGGCCTGAAAGGCTCCAAATATCCACTTGCAGATGCTGCAAAAAGACTCTTTCCAAACTGCTCCGTGAAAAGGAAGGTTCAACTCTGTGAGGTGAAGGCACACATCATAAAGAAATTTCAAAGAATGCTTCTGTCTAGGTTTTATGTGAAGATATTTCCTTTTTCACCGTAGGCCTCAAAGCGCTCCAAATGAACACTTGCAGATTCTACAAAAAGAGTGTTTCAAAACTGCTCTTTCTAAAGAAGTGTTCAACTCTGTGAGTTGGATTCATACTACACAAATCAGTTTCACAGAACGCTTCTGTTGAGTTTTTATGGGAAGATATTCCCGTTTCCAACGAAGGCCTGAAAGGGCTCCAAATATCCACTTGCAGATTCTGCAAAAACAGAGTTTCAAAACTGCTCTATCAAAAGGAAGGCTTATCTCTCTGAGTTGAATGCACACATCATAAAGAAGTTTCAAAGAATGCTTCTGTCTAGGTTTTATGTGAAGATATTTCCTTTTCCACCATAGGCCTCAAAGTGCTCCAAATGAACACTTGCAGATTCTACAAAAAGAGTGTTTCAAAACTGCTCTTTCAAAAGAAGTGTTCAACTCTGTGAGTTGGATTCATACTACACAAAGCAGTTTCACAGAACGCTTCTGTTTAGTTTTTATGGGAAGATATTCCCGTTTCCAACGAAGGCCTGAAAGGGCTCCAAATATCCACTTGCAGATGCTGCAATAACAGAGTTTCAAAACTGCTCTCTCAAAAGGAAGGCTTCTCTCTCCGAGTTGAATGCACACATCATAAAGAGGTTTCTGAGAATGCTTCTGCCTGGTTTATAAGTGAAGATATTTCCTTTTCCACAATAGGCCTCAATGCGCTCCAAACGAACACTTGCAGATTCTACAAAAAGAGTGTTTCAAAACTGCTCTTTGAAAAGAAGTGTTCAACTCTGTGAGTTGGATTCATACTACACAAAGCAGTTTCACAGAACGCTTCTGTTTAGTTTTTATGGGAAGATATTCCCGTTTCCAAAGAAGGCCTGAAAGGGCTCCAAATATCCACTTGCAGATGCTGCAAAAAGACTCTTTCCAAACTGCTCCATGAAAAGGAAGGTTCAACTCTGTGAGTTGAATGCACACATCATAAAGAAGTTTCAAAGAATGCTTCTGTCTAGGTTTTATGTGAAGATATTTCCTTTTCCACCATAGGCCTCAAAGTGCTCCAAATGAACACATGCAGATTCTACAAAAAGAGTGTTTCAAAACTGCTCTTTCAAAAGAAGTGTTCAACTCTGTGAGTTGGATTCATACTACACAAAGCAGTTTCACAGAATGCTTCTGTTTAGTTTTTATGGGAAGATATCCCCGTTTCCAACGAAGGCCTGAAAGGGCTCCAAATATCCACTTGCAGATGCTGCAAAAACAGAGTTTCAAAACTGCTCTATCAAAAGGAAGGCTTCTCTCTCCGAGTTGAATGCACACATCATAAAGAGGTTTCTGAGAATGCTTCTGCCTGGTTTATAAGTGAAGATATTTCCTTTTCCACAATAGGCCTCAATGTGCTCCAAATGAACACTTGCAGATTCTACAAAAAGAGTGTTTCAAAACTGCTCTTTCAAAAGAAGTGTTCATCTCTGTGAGTTGGATTCATACTACACAAAGCAGTTTCACAGAGCGCTTCTGTTGAGTTTTTATGGGAAGATATTCTCGTTTCCAACGAAGGCATGAAAGGCTCCAAATATCCACTTGCAGATGCTGCAAAAAGACTCTTTGCAAACTGCTCCGTGAAAAGGAAGGTTCAACTCTGTGAGGTGAAGGCACACATCATAAAGAAGTTTCAAAGAATGCTTCTGTCTAGGTTTTATGTGAAGATATTTCCTTTTCCACCGTAGGCCTCAAAGCGCTCCAAATGAACACTTGCAGATTCTACAAAAAGAGTGTTTCAAAACTGCTCTTTCTAAAGAAGTGTTCAACTCTGTGAGTTGGATTCATACTACACAAAGCAGTTTCACAGAACGCTTCTGTTTAGTTTTTATGGGAAGATATTCCCGTTTCCAACGAAGGCCTGAAAGGGCTCCAAATATCCACTTGCAGAAGCTGCAATAACAGAGTTTCAAAACTGCTCTATCAAAAGGAAGGCTTATCTCTCTGAGTTGAATGCACACATCATAAAGAAGTTTCAAAGAATGCTTCTGTCTAGGTTTTATGTGAAGATATTTCCTTTTCCACCATAGGACTCAAAGTGCTCCAAATGAACACTTGCAGATTCTACAAAAAGAGTGTTTCAAAACTGCTCTTTCAAAAGAAGTGTTCAACTCTGTGAGTTGGATTCATACTACACAAAGCAGTTTCACAGAACGCTTCTGTTTAGTTTTTATGGGAAGAAATTCCCGTTTCCAACGAAGGCCTGAAAGGGCTCCAAATATCCACTTGCAGATGCTGCAAAAAGACTCTTTCCAAACTGCTCCATGAAAAGGAAGGTTCACCTCTGTGAGTTGAATGCACACATCATAAAGAAGTTTCAAAGAATGCTTCTGTCTAGGTTTTATGTGAAGATATTTCCTTTTCCACCATAGGCCTCAAAGTGCTCCAAATGAACACTTGCAGATTCTACAAAAAGAGTGTTTCAAAACTGCTCTTTCAAAAGAAGTGTTCAACTCTGTGAGTTGGATTCATACTACACAAAGTAGTTTCACAGAACGCTTCTGTTTAGTTTTTATGGGAAGATATTCCCGTTTCCAACGAAGGCCTGAAAGGGCTCCAAATATCCACTTGCAGATGCTGCAAAAACAGAGTTTCAAAACTGCTCTATCAAAAGGAAGGCTTCCCTCTCCGAGTTGAATGCACACATCATAAAGAGGTTTCTGAGAAGGCTTCTGACTGGTTTATAAGTGAAGATATTTCCTTTTCCACAATAGGCCTCAATGTGCTCCAAATGAACACTTGCAGATTCTATAAAAAGAGTGTTTCAAAACTGCTCTTTGAAAAGAAGTGTTCAACTCTGTGAGTCGGATTCATACTACACAAAGCAGTTTCACAGAACGCTTCTGTTTAGTTTTTATGGGAAGATATTCCCGTTTCCAACGAAGGCCTGAAAGGCTCCAAATATCCACTTGCAGATGCTGCAATAACAGAGTTTCAAAACTGCTCCATCAAAAGGAAGGCTTCTCTCTCCGAGTTGAATGCACACATCATAAAGAGGTTTACGAGAATGATTCTGCCTGGTTTATAAGTGAAGATATTTCCTTTTCCACAATAGGCCTCAAAGCGCTCCAAACGAACACTTGCAGATTCTACAAAAAGAGTGTTTCAAAACTGCTCTTTCAAAAGAAGTGTTCAACTCTGTGAGTTGGATTCATACTACACAAAGCAGTTTCACAGAACGCTTCTGTTGAGTTTTTATGGGAAGATATTCCCGTTTCCAACGAAGGCCTGAAAGGCTCCAAATATCCACTTGCAGATGCTGCAAAAAGACTCTTTCCAAACTGCTCCATGAAAAGGAAGGTTCAACTCTGTGAGTTGAATGCACACATCATAAAGAAGTTTCAAAGAATGCTTCTGTCTAGGTTTTATGTGAAGATATTTCCTTTTCCCCCATAGGCCTCAAAGTGCTCCAAATGAACACTTGCAGATTCTACAAAAAGAGTGTTTCAAAACTGCTCTTTCAAAAGAAGTGTTCCACTCTGTGAGTTGGATTCATACTACACAAAGCAGTTTCACAGAACGCTTCTGTTTAGTTTTTATGGGAAGATATTCCCGTTTCCAAAGAAGGCCTGAAAGGGCTCCAAATATCCACTTGCAGATGCTGCAAAAACAGAGTTTCTAAACTGCTCTATCAAAAGGAAGGCTTATCTCTCTGAGTTGAATGCACACATCATAAAGAGGTTTCTGAGAATGCTTCTGCCTGGTTGATATGTGAAGATATTTCAATTTCCACCATAGGCCTCAAATCGCTCCAAATGAACACTTGCAAATTCTACAAAAAGAGTGTTTCATAACTGCTCTAGCAAAGGAAAGGTTCAACTATGTGAGTTAAACACACACATCACAAAGCAGTTTGTGAGAATGCTTCTGTCCAGTTTTTATGGGAAGATATTCCCGTTTCAAACAAAGGCCTGAAAGAGCTCCAAATATCCACTTGCAGATGCTGCAAAAAGACTCTTTCCAAACCGCTCCATGAAAAGGAAGGTTCAACTCTGTGAGTTGAATGCACACATCATAAAGAAGTTTCAAAGAATGCTTCTGTCTAGGTTTTATGTGAAGATATTTCCTTTTCCACCATAGGCCTCAAAGTGCTCCAAATGAACACTTGCAGATTCTACAAAAAGAGTGTTTCAAAACTGCTCTTTCAAAAGAAGTGTTCAACTCTGTGAGTTGGATTCATACTACACAAAGTAGTTTCACAGAACGCTTCTGTTTAGTTTTTATGGGAAGATATTCCCGTTTCCAACGAAGGCCTGAAAGGGCTCCAAATATCCACTTGCAGATGCTGCAAAAACAGAGTTTCAAAACTGCTCTATCAAAAGGAAGGCTTCCCTCTCCGAGTTGAATGCACACATCATAAAGAGGTTTCTGAGAAGGCTTCTGACTGGTTTATAAGTGAAGATATTTCCTTTTCCACAATAGGCCTCAATGTGCTCCAAATGAACACTTGCAGATTCTACAAAAAGAGTGTTTCAAAACTGCTCTTTGAAAAGAAGTGTTCAACTCTGTGAGTTGGATTCATACTACACAAAGCAGTTTCACAGAACGCTTCTGTTGAGTTTTTATGGGAAGATATTCCTGTTTCCAACGAAGGCCTGAAAGGCTCCAAATATCCACTTGCAGATGCTGCAAAAAGACTCTTTCCAAACTGCTCCATGAAAAGGAAGGTTCAACTCTGTGAGTTGAATGCACACATCATAAAGAAGTTTCAAAGAATGCTTCTGTCTAGGTTTTATGTGAAGATATTTCCTTTTCCACCATAGGCCTCAAAGTGCTCCAAATGAACACTTGCAGATTCTACAAAAAGAGTGTTTCAAAACTGCTCTTTCAAAAGAAGTGTTCCACTCTGTGAGTTGGATTCATACTACACAAAGCAGTTTCACAGAACGCTTCTGTTTAGTTTTTATGGGAAGATATTCCCGTTTCCAAAGAAGGCCTGAAAGGGCTCCAAATATCCACTTGCAGATGCTGCAAAAACAGAGTTTCTAAACTGCTCTATCAAAAGGAAGGCTTATCTCTCTGAGTTGAATGCACACATCATAAAGAGGTTTCTGAGAATGCTTCTGCCTGGTTGATATGTGAAGATATTTCAATTTCCACCATAGGCCTCAAATCGCTCCAAATGAACACTTGCAAATTCTACAAAAAGAGTGTTTCATAACTGCTCTAGCAAAGGAAAGGTTCAACTATGTGAGTTAAACACACACATCACAAAGCAGTTTGTGAGAATGCTTCTGTCTAGTTTTTATGGGAAGATATTCCCGTTTCAAACAAAGGCCTGAAAGAGCTCCAAATATCCACTTGCAGATGCTGCAAAAAGACTCTTTCCAAACCGCTCCATGAAAAGGAAGGTTCAACTCTGTGAGTTGAATGCACACATCATAAAGAAGTTTCAAAGAATGCTTCTGTCTAGGTTTTATGTGAAGATATTTCCTTTTCCACCATAGGCCTCAAAGCGCTCCAAATGAACACTTGCAGATTCTACAAAAAGAGTGTTTCAAAACTACTCTTTCAAAAGAAGTGTTCAACTCTGTGAGTTGGATTCATACTACACAAAGCAGTTTCAGAGAACGCTTCTGTTTAGTTTTTATGGGAAGATATTCCCGTTTCCAACGAAGGCCTGAAAGGGCTCCAAATACCCACTTGCAAATGCTGCAATAACAGAGTTTCAAAACTGCTCTATCAAAACGAAGGCTTCTCTCTCCGAGTTGAATGCACACATCATAAAGAGGTTTAGGAGAATGATTCTGCCTGGTTTATAAGTGAAGATATTTCCTTTTCCACCATAGGCCTCAATGCGCTCCAAACGAACACTTGCAGATTCTACAAAAAGAGTGTTTCAAAACTGCTCTTTCAAAAGAAGTGTTCAACTCTGTGAGTTGTATTCATACTACACAAAGCAGTTTCACAGAACGCTTCTGTTTAGTTTTTATGGGAAGATATTCCCGTTTCCAACGAAGGCCTGAAAGGGCTCCAAATATCCACTTGCAGATGCTGCAAAAAGACTCTTTCCAAACTGCTCCATGAAAAGGAAGCTTCAACTCTGTGAGTTGAATGCACACATCATAAAGAAGTTTCAAAGAATGCTTCTGTCTAGGTTTTATGTGAAGATATTTCCTTTTCCACCGTAGGCCTCAAAGTGCTCCAAATGAACACATGCAGATTCTACAAAAAGAGTGTTTCAAAACTGCTCTTTCAAAAGAAGTGTTCAACTCTGTGATTTGGATTCATACTACACAAAGCAGTTTCACAGAACGCTTCTGTTTAGTTTTTATGGGAAGATATCCCCGTTTCCAACGAAGGCCTGAAAGGGCTCGAAATATCCACTTGCAGATGCTGCAAAAACAGAGTTTCAAAACTGCTCTATCAAAAGGAAGGCTTCTCTCTCCGAGTTGAATGCACACATCATAATGAGGTTTCTGAGAATGCTTCTGCCTGGTTTATAAGTGAAGATATTTCCTTTTCCACAATAGGCCTCAATGTGCTCCAAATGAACACTTGCAGATTCTACAAAAAGAGTGTTTCAAAACTGCTCTTTCAAAAGAAGTGTTCATCTCTGTGAGTTGGATTCATACTACACAAAGCAGTTTCACAGAACGCTTCTGTTTAGTTTTTATGGGAAGATATTCCCGTTTCCAACGAAGGCCTGAAAGGCTCCAAATATCCACTTGCAGATGCTGCAAAAAGACTCTTTCCAAACTGCTCCGTGAAAAGGAAGGTTCAACTCTGTGAGGTGAAGGCAGACATCATAAAGAAGTTTCAAAGAATGCTTCTGTCTAGGTTTTATGTGAAGATATTTCCTTTTCCACCGTAGGCCTCAAAGCGCTCCAAATGAACACTTGCAGATTCTACAAAAAGAGTGTTTCAAAACTGCTCTTTCTAAAGAAGTGTTCAACTCTGTGAGTTGGATTCATACTACACAAAGCAGTTTCACAGAACGCTTCTGTTTAGTTTTTATGGGAAGATATTCCCGTTTCCAAAGAAGGCCTGAAAGGGCTCCAAATATCCACTTGCAGATGCTGCAAAAAGACTCTTTCCAAACTGTTCCATGAAAAGGAATGTTCAACTCTGTGAGTTGAATGCACACATCATAAAGAAGTTTCAAAAAATGCTTCTGTCTAGGTTTAATGTGAAGATATTTCCTTTTCCACCATAGGACTCAAAGTGCTCCAAATGAACACTTGCAGATTCTACAAAAAGCGTGTTTCAAAACTGCTCTTTCAAAAGAAGTGTTCAACTCTGTGAGTTGGATTCATACTACACAAAGCAGTTTCACAGAACCCTTCTGTTTAGTTTTTATGGGAAGATATCCCCGTTTCCAACGAAGGCCTGAAAGGGCTCCAAATATCCACTTGCAGATGCTGCAAAAACAGAGTTTCAAAACTGCTCTATCAAAAGGAAGGCTTCTCTCTCCGAGTTGAATGCACACATCATAAAGTGGTTTCTGAGAATGCTTCTGCCTGGTTTATAAGTGAAGATATTTCCTTTTCCACAATAGGCCTCAATGTGCTCCAAATGAACACTTGCAGATTCTACAAAAAGAGTGTTTCAAAACTGCTCTTTCAAAAGAAGTGTTCATCTCTGTGAGTTGGATTCATACTACACAAAGCAGTTTCACAGAACGCTTCTGTTGAGTTTTTATGGGAAGATATTCCCGTTTCCAACGAAGGCCTGAAAGGCTCCAAATATCCACTTGCAGATGCTGCAAAAAGACTCTTTCCAAACTGCTCCGTGAAAAGGAAGGTTCAACTCTGTGAGGTGAAGGCACACATCATAAAGAAGTTTCAAAGAATGCTTCTGTCTAGGTTTTATGTGAAGATATTTCCTTTTCCACCGTAGGCCTCAAAGCGCTCCAAATGAACACTTGCAGATTCTACAAAAAGAGTGTTTCCAAACTGCTCTTTCTAAAGAAGTGTTCAACTCTGTGAGTTGGATTCATACTACACAAAGCAGTTTCACAGAACGCTTCTGTTTAGTTTTTATGGGAAGATATTCCGGTTTCCAAAGAAGGCCTGAAAGGGCTCCAAATATCCACTTGCAGATGCTGCAAAAAGACTCTTTCCAAACTGTTCCATGAAAAGGAATGTTCAACTCTGTGAGTTGAATGCACACATCATAAAGAAGTTTCAAAGAATGCTTCTGTCTAGGTTTTATGTGAAGATATTTCCTTTTCCACCATAGGACTCAAAGTGCTCCAAATGAACACTTGCAGATTCTACAAAAAGAGTGTTTCAAAACTGCTCTTTCAAAAGAAGTGTTCAACTCTGTGAGTTGGATTCATAGTACACAAAGCAGTTTCACAGAACGCTTCTGTTTAGTTTTTATGGGAAGAAATTCCCGTTTCCAACGAAGGCCTGAAAGGGCTCCAAATATCCACTTGCAGATGCTGCAAAAAGACTCTTTCCAAACTGCTCCATGAAAAGGAAGGTTCAACTCTGTGAGTTGAATGCACACATCATAAAGAAG
The DNA here is from genome assembly GCF_028885655.2 of Pongo abelii. Classification (NCBI taxonomy): domain Eukaryota; kingdom Metazoa; phylum Chordata; class Mammalia; order Primates; family Hominidae; genus Pongo; species Pongo abelii. The sequence goes on along the minus strand of NC_072005.2, from coordinate 31,188,953 downwards.
TTTCAAAGAATGCTTCTGTCTAGGTTTTATGTGAAGATATTTCCTTTTCCACCATAGGCCTCAAAGTGCTCCAAATGAACACTTGCAGATTCTACAAAAAGAGTGTTTCAAAACTGCTCTTTCAAAAGAAGTGTTCAACTCTGTGAGTTGGATTCATACTACACAAAGCAGTTTCACAGAACGCTTCTGTTTAGTTTTTATGGGAAGATATTCCCGTTTCCAACGAAGGCCTGAAAGGGCTCCAAATATCCACTTGCAGATGCTGCAAAAACAGAGTTTCAAAACTGCTCTATCAAAAGGAAGGCTTCCCTCTCCGAGTTGAATGCACACATCATAAAGAGGTTTCTGAGAAGGCTTCTGACTGGTTTATAAGTGAAGATATTTCCTTTTCCACAATAGGCCTCAATGTGCTCCAAATGAACACTTGCAGATTCTACAAAAAGAGTGTTTCAAAACTGCTCTTTGAAAAGAAGTGTTCAACTCTGTGAGTCGGATTCATACTACACAAAGCAGTTTCACAGAACGCTTCTGTTTAGTTTTTATGGGAAGATATTCCCGTTTCCAACGAAGGCCTGAAAGGCTCCAAATATCCACTTGCAGATGCTGCAAAAAGACTCTTTCCAAACTGCTCCGTGAAAAGGAAGGTCCAACTCTGTGAGGTGAAGGCACACATCATAAAGAAGTTTCAAAGAATGCTTCTGTCTATGTTTTATGTGAAGATATTTCCTTTTCCACCGTAGGCCTCAAAGCGCTCCAAATGAACACTTGCAGATTCTACAAAAAGAGTGTTTCAAAACTACTCTTTCAAAAGAAGTGTTCAACTCTGTGAGTTGGATTCATACTACACAAAGCAGTTTCACAGAACGCTTCTGTTTAGTTTTTATGGGAAGATATTCCCGTTTCCAACGAAGGCCTGAAAGGGCTCCAAATATCCACTTGCAGATGCTGCAATAACAGAGTTTCAAAACTGCTCCATCAAAAGGAAGGCTTCTCTCTCCGAGTTGAATGCACACATCATAAAGAGGTTTACGAGAATGATTCTGCCTGGTTTATAAGTGAAGATATTTCCTTTTCCACAATAGGCCTCAAAGCGCTCCAAACGAACACTTGCAGATTCTACAAAAAGAGTGTTTCAAAACTGCTCTTTCAAAAGAAGTGTTCAACTCTGTGAGTTGGATTCATACTATACAAAGCAGTTTCACAGAACGCTTCTGTTGAGTTTTTATGGGAAGATATTCCCGTTTCCAACGAAGGCCTGAAAGGCTCCAAATATCCACTTGCAGATGCTGCAAAAAGACTCTTTCCAAACTGCTCCATGAAAAGGAAGGTTCAACTCTGTGAGTTGAATGCACACATCATAAAGAAGTTTCAAAGAATGCTTCTGTCTAGGTTTTATGTGAAGATATTTCCTTTTCCACCATAGGCCTCAAAGTGCTCCAAATGAACACTTGCAGATTCTACAAAAAGAGTGTTTCAAAACTGCTCTTTCAAAAGAAGTGTTCCACTCTGTGAGTTGGATTCATACTACACAAAGCAGTTTCACTGAACGCTTCTGTTTAGTTTTTATGGGAAGATATTCCCGTTTCCAAAGAAGGCCTGAAAGGGCTCCAAATATCCACTTGCAGATGCTGCAAAAACAGAATTTCTAAACTGCTCTATCAAAAGGAAGGCTTATCTCTCTGAGTTGAATGCACACATCATAAAGAGGTTTCTGAGAATGCTTCTGCCTGGTTGATATGTGAAGATATTTCAATTTCCACCATAGGCCTCAAATCGCTCCAAATGAACACTTGCAAATTCTACAAAAAGAGTGTTTCATAACTGCTCTAGCAAAGGAAAGGTTCAACTATGTGAGTTAAACACACACATCACAAAGCAGTTTGTGAGAATGCTTCTGTCCAGTTTTTATGGGAAGATATTCCCGTTTCAAACAAAGGCCTGAAAGAGCTCCAAATATCCACTTGCAGATGCTGCAAAAAGACTCTTTCCAAACCGCTCCATGAAAAGGAAGGTTCAACTCTGTGAGTTGAATGCACACATCATAAAGAAGTTTCAAAGAATGCTTCTGTCTAGGTTTTATGTGAAGATATTTCCTTTTCCACCATAGGCCTCAAAGCGCTCCAAATGAACACTTGCAGATTCTACAAAAAGAGTGTTTCAAAACTACTCTTTCAAAAGAAGTGTTCAACTCTGTGAGTTGGATTCATACTACACAAAGCAGTTTCAGAGAACGCTTCTGTTTAGTTTTTATGGGAAGATATTCCCGTTTCCAACGAAGGCCTGAAAGGGCTCCAAATACCCACTTGCAAATGCTGCAATAACAGAGTTTCAAAACTGCTCTATCAAAAGGAAGGCTTCTCTCTCCGAGTTGAATGCACACATCATAAAGAGGTTTAGGAGAATGATTCTGCCTGGTTTATAAGTGAAGATATTTCCTTTTCCACAATAGGCCTCAATGCGCTCCAAACGAACACTTGCAGATTCTACAAAAAGAGTGTTTCAAAACTGCTCTTTCAAAAGAAGTGTTCAACTCTGTGAGTTGTATTCATACTACACAAAGCAGTTTCACAGAACGCTTCTGTTTAGTTTTTATGGGAAGATATTCCCGTTTCCAACGAAGGCCTGAAAGGGCTCCAAATATCCACTTGCAGATGCTGCAAAAAGACTCTTTCCAAACTGCTCCATGAAAAGGAAGCTTCAACTCTGTGAGTTGAATGCACACATCATAAAGAAGTTTCAAAGAATGCTTCTGTCTAGGTTTTATGTGAAGATATTTCCTTTTCCACCATAGGCCTCAAAGTGCTCCAAATGAACACATGCAGATTCTACAAAAAGAGTGTTTCAAAACTGCTCTTTCAAAAGAAGTGTTCAACTCTGTGAGTTGGATTCATACTACACAAAGCAGTTTCACAGAACGCTTCTGTTTAGTTTTTATGGGAAGATATCCCCGTTTCCAACGAAGGCCTGAAAGGCTCCAAATATCCACTTGCAGATGCTGCAAAAAGACTCTTTCCAAACTGCTCCATGAAAAGGAAGGTTCAACTCTGTGAGTTGAATGCACACATCATAAAGAAGTTTCAAAGAATGCTTCTGTCTAGGTTTTATGTGAAGATATTTCCTTTTCCACCATAGGCCTCAAAGTGCTCCAAATGAACACTTGCAGATTCTACAAAAAGAGTGTTTCAAAACTGCTCTTTCAAAAGAAGTGTTCCACTCTGTGAGTTGGATTCATACTACACAAAGCAGTTTCACTGAACGCTTCTGTTTAGTTTTTATGGGAAGATATTCCCGTTTCCAAAGAAGGCCTGAAAGGGCTCCAAATATCCACTTGCAGATGCTGCAAAAACAGAATTTCTAAACTGCTCTATCAAAAGGAAGGCTTATCTCTCTGAGTTGAATGCACACATCATAAAGAGGTTTCTGAGAATGCTTCTGCCTGGTTGATATGTGAAGATATTTCAATTTCCACCATAGGCCTCAAATCGCTCCAAATGAACACTTGCAAATTCTACAAAAAGAGTGTTTCATAACTGCTCTAGCAAAGGAAAGGTTCAACTATGTGAGTTAAACACACACATCACAAAGCAGTTTGTGAGAATGCTTCTGTCCAGTTTTTATGGGAAGATATTCCCGTTTCAAACAAAGGCCTGAAAGAGCTCCAAATATCCACTTGCAGATGCTGCAAAAAGACTCTTTCCAAACCGCTCCATGAAAAGGAAGGTTCAACTCTGTGAGTTGAATGCACACATCATAAAGAAGTTTCAAAGAATGCTTCTGTCTAGGTTTTATGTGAAGATATTTCCTTTTCCACCATAGGCCTCAAAGCGCTCCAAATGAACACTTGCAGATTCTACAAAAAGAGTGTTTCAAAACTACTCTTTCAAAAGAAGTGTTCAACTCTGTGAGTTGGATTCATACTACACAAAGCAGTTTCAGAGAACGCTTCTGTTTAGTTTTTATGGGAAGATATTCCCGTTTCCAACGAAGGCCTGAAAGGGCTCCAAATACCCACTTGCAAATGCTGCAATAACAGAGTTTCAAAACTGCTCTATCAAAAGGAAGGCTTCTCTCTCCGAGTTGAATGCACACATCATAAAGAGGTTTAGGAGAATGATTCTGCCTGGTTTATAAGTGAAGATATTTCCTTTTCCACCATAGGCCTCAATGCGCTCCAAACGAACACTTGCAGATTCTACAAAAAGAGTGTTTCAAAACTGCTCTTTCAAAAGAAGTGTTCAACTCTGTGAGTTGTATTCATACTACACAAAGCAGTTTCACAGAACGCTTCTGTTTAGTTTTTATGGGAAGATATTCCCGTTTCCAACGAAGGCCTGAAAGGGCTCCAAATATCCACTTGCAGATGCTGCAAAAAGACTCTTTCCAAACTGCTCCATGAAAAGGAAGCTTCAACTCTGTGAGTTGAATGCACACATCATAAAGAAGTTTCAAAGAATGCTTCTGTCTAGGTTTTATGTGAAGATATTTCCTTTTCCACCATAGGCCTCAAAGTGCTCCAAATGAACACATGCAGATTCTACAAAAAGAGTGTTTCAAAACTGCTCTTTCAAAAGAAGTGTTCAACTCTGTGAGTTGGATTCATACTACACAAAGCAGTTTCACAGAACGCTTCTGTTTAGTTTTTATGGGAAGATATCCCCGTTTCCAACGAAGGCCTGAAAGGGCTCCAAATATCCACTTGCAGATGCTGCAAAAACAGAGTTTCAAAACTGCTCTATCAAAAGGAAGGCTTCTCTCTCCGAGTTGAATGCACACATCATAAAGAGGTTTCTGAGAATGCTTCTGCCTGGTTTATAAGTGAAGATATTTCCTTTTCCACAATAGGCCTCAATGTGCTCCAAATGAACACTTGCAGATTCTACAAAAAGAGTGTTTCAAAACTGCTCTTTCAAAAGAAGTGTTCATCTCTGTGAGTTGGATTCATACTACACAAAGCAGTTTCACAGAGCGCTTCTGTTGAGTTTTTATGGGAAGATATTCTCGTTTCCAACGAAGGCATGAAAGGCTCCAAATATCCACTTGCAGATGCTGCAAAAAGACTCTTTGCAAACTGCTCCGTGAAAAGGAAGGTTCAACTCTGTGAGGTGAAGGCACACATCATAAAGAAGTTTCAAAGAATGCTTCTGTCTAGGTTTTATGTGAAGATATTTCCTTTTCCACCGTAGGCCTCAAAGCGCTCCAAATGAACACTTGCAGATTCTACAAAAAGAGTGTTTCAAAACTGCTCTTTCTAAAGAAGTGTTCAACTCTGTGAGTTGGATTCATACTACACAAAGCAGTTTCACAGAACGCTTCTGTTTAGTTTTTATGGGAAGATATTCCCGTTTCCAACGAAGGCCTGAAAGGGCTCCAAATATCCACTTGCAGAAGCTGCAATAACAGAGTTTCAAAACTGCTCTATCAAAAGGAAGGCTTATCTCTCTGAGTTGAATGCACACATCATAAAGAAGTTTCAAAGAATGCTTCTGTCTAGGTTTTATGTGAAGATATTTGCTTTTCCACCATAGGACTCAAAGTGCTCCAAATGAACACTTGCAGATTCTACAAAAAGCGTGTTTCAAAACTGCTCTTTCAAAAGAAGTGTTCAACTCTGTGAGTTGGATTCATACTACACAAAGCAGTTTCACAGAACGCTTCTGTTTAGTTTTTATGGGAAGAAATTCCCGTTTCCAACGAAGGCCTGAAAGGGCTCCAAATATCCACTTGCAGATGCTGCAAAAAGACTCTTTCCAAACTGCTCCATGAAAAGGAAGGTTCAACTCTGTGAGTTGAATGCACACATCATAAAGAAGTTTCAAAGAATGCTTCTGTCTAGGTTTTATGTGAAGATATTTCCTTTTCCACCATAGGCCTCAAAGTGCTCCAAATGAACACTTGCAGATTCTACAAAAAGAGTGTTTCAAAACTGCTCTTTCAAAAGAAGTGTTCAACTCTGTGAGTTGGATTCATACTACACAAAGTAGTTTCACAGAACGCTTCTGTTTAGTTTTTATGGGAAGATATTCCCGTTTCCAACGAAGGCCTGAAAGGGCTCCAAATATCCACTTGCAGATGCTGCAAAAACAGAGTTTCAAAACTGCTCTATCAAAAGGAAGGCTTCCCTCTCCGAGTTGAATGCACACATCATAAAGAGGTTTCTGAGAAGGCTTCTGACTGGTTTATAAGTGAAGATATTTCCTTTTCCACAATAGGCCTCAATGTGCTCCAAATGAACACTTGCAGATTCTACAAAAAGAGTGTTTCAAAACTGCTCTTTCAAAAGAAGTGTTCATCTCTGTGAGTTGGATTCATACTACACAAAGCAGTTTCACAGAACGCTTCTGTTGAGTTTTTATGGGAAGATATTCCCGTTTCCAACGAAGGCCTGAAAGGCTCCAAATATCCACTTGCAGATGCTGCAAAAAGACTCTTTCCAAACTGCTCCGTGAAAAGGAAGGTTCAACTCTGTGAGGTGAAGGCACACATCATAAAGAAGTTTCAAAGAATGCTTCTGTCTAGGTTTTATGTGAAGATATTTCCTTTTCCACCGTAGGCCTCAAAGCGCTCCAAATGAACACTTGCAGATTCTACAAAAAGAGTGTTTCCAAACTGCTCTTTCTAAAGAAGTGTTCAACTCTGTGAGTTGGATTCATACTACACAAAGCAGTTTCACAGAACGCTTCTGTTTAGTTTTTATGGGAAGATATTCCGGTTTCCAAAGAAGGCCTGAAAGGGCTCCAAATATCCACTTGCAGATGCTGCAAAAAGACTCTTTCCAAACTGTTCCATGAAAAGGAATGTTCAACTCTGTGAGTTGAATGCACACATCATAAAGAAGTTTCAAAGAATGCTTCTGTCTAGGTTTTATGTGAAGATATTTCCTTTTCCACCATAGGACTCAAAGTGCTCCAAATGAACACTTGCAGATTCTACAAAAAGAGTGTTTCAAAACTGCACTTTCAAAAGAAGTGTTCAACTCTGTGAGTTGGATTCATACTACACAAAGCAGTTTCACAGAACGCTTCTGTTTAGTTTTTATGGGAAGAAATTCCCGTTTCCAACGAAGGCCTGAAAGGGCTCCAAATATCCACTTGCAGATGCTGCAAAAAGACTCTTTCCAAACTGCTCCATGAAAAGGAAGGTTCAACTCTGTGAGTTGAATGCACACATCATAAAGAAGTTTCAAAGAATGCTTCTGTCTAGGTTTTATGTGAAGATATTTCCTTTTCCACCATAGGCCTCAAAGTGCTCCAAATGAACACTTGCAGATTCTACAAAAAGAGTGTTTCAAAACTGCTCTTTCAAAAGAAGTGTTCAACTCTGTGAGTTGGATTCATACTACACAAAGCAGTTTCACAGAACGCTTCTGTTTAGTTTTTATGGGAAGATATTCCCGTTTCCAACGAAGGACTGAAAGGGCTCCAAATATCCACTTGCAGATGCTGCAAAAACAGAGTTTCAAAACTGCTCTATCAAAAGGAAGGCTTCTCTCTCCGAGTTGAATGCACACATCATAAAGAGGTTTCTGAGAATGCTTCTGACTGGTTTATAAGTGAAGATATTTCCTTTTCCACAATAGGCCTCAAAGCGCTCCAAACGAACACTTGCAGATTCTACAAAAAGAGTGTTTCAAAACTGCTCTTTCAAAAGAAGTGTTCAACTCTGTGAGTTGGATTCATACTACACAAAGCAGTTTCACAGAACGCTTCTGTTGAGTTTTTATGGGAAGATATTCCCGTTTCCAACGAAGGCCTGAAAGGCTCCAAATATCCACTTGCAGATGCTGCAAAAAGACTCTTTCCAAACTGCTCCATGAAAAGGAAGGTTCAACTCTGTGAGTTGAATGCACACATCATAAAGAAGTTTCAAAGAATGCTTCTGTCTAGGTTTTATGTGAAGATATTTCCTTTTCCACCATAGGCCTCAAAGTGCTCCAAATGAACACTTGCAGATTCTACAAAAAGAGTGTTTCAAAACTGCTCTTTCAAAGGAAGTGTTCCACTCTGTGAGTTGGATTCATACTACACAAAGCAGTTTCACAGAACGCTTCTGTTTAGTTTTTATGGGAAGATATTCCCGTTTCCAAAGAAGGCCTGAAAGGGCTCCAAATATCCACTTGCAGATTCTGCAAAAACAGAGTTTCTAAACTGCTCTATCAAAAGGAAGGCTTATCTCTCTGAGTTGAATGCACACATCATAAAGAGGTTTCTGAGAATGCTTCTGCCTGGTTGATATGTGAAGATATTTCAATTTCCACCATAGGCCTCAAATCGCTCCAAATGAACACTTGCAAATTCTACAAAAAGAGTGTTTCATAACTGCTCTAGCAAAGGAAAGGTTCAACTATGTGAGTTAAACACACACATCACAAAGCAGTTTGTGAGAATGCTTCTGTCCAGTTTTTATGGGAAGATATTCCCGTTTCTAACAAAGGCCTGAAAGAGCTCCAAATATCCACTTGCAGATGCTGCAAAAAGACTCTTTCCAAACCGCTCCATGAAAAGGAAGGTTCAACTCTGTGAGTTGAATGCACACATCATAAAGAAGTTTCAAAGAATGCTTCTGTCTAGGTTTTATGTGAAGATATTTCCTTTTCCACCATAGGCCTCAAAGCGCTCCAAATGAACACTTGCAGATTCTACAAAAAGAGTGTTTCAAAACTACTCTTTCAAAAGAAGTGTTCAACTCTGTGAGTTGGATTCATACTACACAAAGCAGTTTCACAGAACGCTTCTGTTTAGTTTTTATGGGAAGATATCCCCGTTTCCAACGAAGGCCTGAAAGGGCTCCAAATTTCCACTTGCAGATGCTGCAAAAACAGAGTTTCAAAACTGCTCTATCAGAAGGAAGGCTTCTCTCTCCGAGTTGAATGCACACATCATAAAGAGGTTTCTGAGAATGCTTCTGCCTGGTTTATAAGTGAAGATATTTCCTTTTCCACAATAGGCCTCAATGTGCTCCAAATGAACACTTGCAGATTCTACAAAAAGAGTGTTTCAAAAGTGCTCTTTCAAAAGAAGTGTTCATCTCTGTGAGTTGGATTCATACTACACAAAGCAGTTTCACAGAACGCTTCTGTTGAGTTTTTATGGGAAGATATTCCCGTTTCCAACGAAGGCCTGAAAGGCTCCAAATATCCACTTGCAGATGCTGCAAAAAGACTCTTTCCAAACTGCTCCGTGAAAAGGAAGGTTCAACTCTGTGAGGTGAAGGCACACATCATAAAGAAATTTCAAAGAATGCTTCTGTCTAGGTTTTATGTGAAGATATTTCCTTTTTCACCGTAGGCCTTAAAGCGCTCCAAATGAACACTTGCAGATTCTACAAAAAGAGTGTTTCAAAACTGCTCTTTCTAAAGAAGTGTTCAACTCTGTGAGTTGGATTCATACTACACAAAGCAGTTTCACAGAACGCTTCTGTTGAGTTTTTATGGGAAGATATTCCCGTTTCCAACGAAGGCCTGAAAGGGCTCCAAATATCCACTTGCAGATTCTGCAAAAACAGAGTTTCAAAACTGCTCTATCAAAAGGAAGGCTTATCTCTCTGAGTTGAATGCACACATCATAAAGAAGTTTCAAAGAATGCTTCTGTCTAGGTTTTATGTGAAGATATTTCCTTTTCCACCATAGGCCTCAAAGTGCTCCAAATGAACACTTGCAGATTCTACAAAAAGAGTGTTTCAAAACTGCTCTTTCAAAAGAAGTGTTCAACTCTGTGAGTTGGATTCATACTACACAAAGCAGTTTCACAGAACGCTTCTGTTTAGTTTTTATGGGAAGATATTCCCGTTTCCAACGAAGGCCTGAAAGGGCTCCAAATATCCACTTGCAGATGCTGCAATAACAGAGTTTCAAAACTGCTCTCTCAAAAGGAAGGCTTCTCTCTCCGAGTTGAATGCACACATCATAAAGAGGTTTCTGAGAATGCTTCTGCCTGGTTTATAAGTGAAGATATTTCCTTTTCCACAATAGGCCTCAATGTGCTCCAAACGAACACTTGCAGATTCTACAAAAAGAGTGTTTCAAAACTGCTCTTTGAAAAGAAGTGTTCAACTCTGTGAGTTGGATTCATACTACACAAAGCAGTTTCACAGAACGCTTCTGTTTAGTTTTTATGGGAAGATATTCCCGTTTCCAACGAAGGCCTGAAAGGCTCCAAATATCCACTTGCAGATGCTGCAAAAATACTCTTTCCAAACTGCTCCGTGAAAAGGAAGGTTCAACTCTGTGAGGTGAAGGCACACATCATAAAGAAGTTTCAAAGAATGCTTCTGTCTAGGTTTTATGTGAAGATATTTCCTTTTCCACCGTAGGCCTCAAAGTGCTCCAAATGAACACTTGCAGATTCTACAAAAAGCGTGTTTCAAAACTGCTCTTTCTAAAGAAGTGTTCAACTCTGTGAGTTGGATTCATACTACACAAAGCAGTTTCACAGAACGCTTCTGTTTAGTTTTTATGGGAAGATATTCCCGTTTCCAACGAAGGCCTGAAAGGGCTCCAAATATCCACTTGCAGATGCTGCAAAAACAGAGTTTCAAAACTGCTCTATCAAAAGGAAGGCTTATCTCTCTGAGTTGAATGCACACATCATAAAGAGGTTTCTGAGAATGCTTCTGCCTGGTTGATATGTGAAGATATTTCAATTTCCACCATAGGCCTCAAATCGCCCCAAATGAACACTTGCAAATTCTACAAAAAGAGTGTTTCATAACTGCTCTAGCAAAGGAAAGGTTCAACTATGTGAGTTAAACACACACATCACAAAGCAGTTTGTGAGAATGCTTCTGTCCAGTTTTTATGGGAAGATATTCCCGTTTCTAACAAAGGCCTGAAAGAGCTCCAAATATCCACTTGCAGATGCTGCAAAAAGACTCTTTCCAAACCGCTCCATGAAAAGGAAGGTTCAACTCTGTGAGTTGAATGCACACATCATAAAGAAGTTTCAAAGAATGCTTCTGTCTAGGTTTTATGTGAAGATATTTCCTTTTCCACCATAGGCCTCAAAGCGCTCCAAATGAACACTTGCAGATTCTACAAAAAGAGTGTTTCAAAACTACTCTTTCAAAAGAAGTGTTCAACTCTGTGAGTTGGATTCATACTACACAAAGCAGTTTCACAGAACGCTTCTGTTTAGTTTTTATGGGAAGATATTCCCGTTTCCAACGAAGGCCTGAAAGGGCTCCAAATATCCACTTGCAGATGCTGCAATAACAGAGTTTCAAAACTTCTCTATCAAAAGGAAGGCTGCTCTCTCCGAGTTGAATGCACAGATCATAAAGAGGTTTACGAGAATGATTCTGCCTGGTTTATAAGTGAAGATATTTCCTTTTCCACAATAGGCCTCAAAGCGCTCCAAACGAACACTTGCAGATTCTACAAAAAGAGTGTTTCAAAACTGCTCTTTCAAAAGAAGTGTTCATCTCTGTGAGTTGGATTCATACTACACAAAGCAGTTTCACAGAACGCTTCTCTTTAGTTTTTATGGGAAGATATTCCCGTTTCCAACGAAGGCCTGAAAGGTCTCCAAATATCCACTTGCAGATGCTGCAATAACAGAGTTTCAAAACTGCTTTATCAAAAGGAAGGCTTCTGTCTCCGAGTTGAATGCACACATCATAAAGAGGTTTACGAGAATGATTCTGCCTGGTTTATAAGTGAAGATATTTCCTTTTCCACAATAGGCCTCAATGCGCTCCAAACGAACAGTTGCAGATTCTACAAAAAGAGTGTTTCAAAACTGCTCTTTCAAAAGAAGTGTTCAACTCTGTGAGTTGGATTCATACTACACAAAGCAGTTTCACAGAACGCTTCTGTTTAGTTTTTATGGGAAGATATTCCCGTTTCCAACGAAGGCCTGAAAGGGCTCCAAATATCCACTTCAAGATGCTGCAAAAAGACTCTTTCCAAACTGCTCCATGAAAAGGAATTTTCAACTCTGTGAGTTGAATGCACACATCATAAAGAGGTTTCAAAGAATGCTTCTGTCTAGGTTTTATGTGAAGATATTTCCTTTTCCACCATAGGCCTCAAAGTGCTCCAAATGAACACTTGCAGATTCTACAAAAAGAGTGTTTCAAAACTGCTCTTTCAAAACAAGTGTTCAACTCTGTGAGTTGGATTCATACTACACAAAGCAGTTTCACAGAACGCTTCTGTTTAGTTTTTATGGGAAGATATTCCCGTTTCCAACGAAGGCCTGAAAGGGCTCCAAATATCCACTTGCAGATGCTGCAAAAACAGAGTTTCAAAACTGCTCTATCAAAAGGAAAGCTTCTCTCTCCGAGTTGAATGCACACATCATAAAGAGGTTTCTGAGAATGCTTCTGCCTGGTTTATATGTGAAGATATTTCCTTTTCCACAATAGGCCTCAATGTGCTCCAAATGAACACTTGCAGATTCTACAAAAAGAGTGTTTCAAAACTGCTCTTTGAAAAGAAGTGTTCAACTCTGTGAGTTGGATTCATACTACACAAAGCAGTTTCACAGAACGCTTCTGTTTAGTTTTTATGGGAAGATATTCCCGTTTCCAACGAAGGCCTGAAAGGCTCCAAATATCCACTTGCAGATGCTGCAAAAAGACTCTTTCCAAACTGCTCCGTGAAAAGGAAGGTTCAACTCTGTGAGGTGAAGGCACACATCATAAAGAAGTTTCAAAGAATGCTTCTGTCTAGGTTTTATGTGAAGATATTTCCTTTTCCACCGTAGGCCTCAAAGCGCTCCAAATGAACACTTGCAGATTCTACAAAAAGAGTGTTTCAAAACTGCTCTTTCAAAAGAAGTGTTCAACTCTGTGAGTTGGATTCATACTACACAAAGCAGTTTCACAGAACGCTTCTGTTTAGTTTTTATGGGAAGATATTCCCGTTTCCAACGAAGGCCTGAAAGGGCTCCAAATATCCACTTGCAGATTCTGCAAAAAGAGAGTTTCAAAACTGCTCTATCAAAAGGAAGGCTTATCTCTCTGAGTTGAATGCACACATCATAAAGAGGTTTCTGAGAATGCTTCTGCCTGGTTGATATGTGAAGATATTTCAATTTCCACCATAGGCCTCAAATCGCTCCAAATGAACACTTGCAAATTCTACAAAAAGAGTGTTTCATAACTGCTCTAGCAAAGGAAAGGTTCAACTATGTGAGTTAAACACACACATCACAAAGCAGTTTGTGAGAATGCTTCTGTCCAGTTTTTATGGGAAGATATTCCCGTTTCTAACAAAGGACAGAAAGAGCTCGAAATATCCACTTGCAGATGCTGCAAAAAGACTCTTTCCAAACCGCTCCATGAAAAGGAAGGTTCAACTCTGTGAGTTGAATGCACACATCATAAAGAAGTTTCAAAGAATGCTTCTGTCTAGGTTTTATGTGAAGATATTTCCTTTTCCACCATAGGCCTCAAAGCGCTCCAAATGAACACTTGCAGATTCTACAAAAAGAGTGTTTCAAAACTGCTCTTTCTAAAGAAGGGTTCAACTCTGTGAGTTGGATTCATACTACACAAAGCAGTTTCACAGAACGCTTCTGTTTAGTTTTTATGGGAAGATATTCCCGTTTCCAACGAAGGCCTGAAAGGGCTCCAAATATCCACTTGCAGATTCTGCAAAAACAGAGTTTCAAAACTGCTCTATCAAAAGGAAGGCTTATCTCTCTGAGTTGAATGCACACATCATAAAGAGGTTTCTGAGAATGCTTCTGCCTGGTTGATATGTGAAGATATTTCAATTTCCACCATAGGCCTCAAATCGCTCCAAATGAACACTTGCAAATTCTACAAAAAGAGTGTTTCATAACTGCTCTAGCAAAGGAAAGGTTCAACTATGTGAGTTAAACACACACATCACAAAGCAGTTTGTGAGAATGCTTCTGTCCAGTTTTTATGGGAAGATATTCCCGTTTCTAACAAAGGCCTGAAAGAGCTCCAAATATCCACTTGCAGATGCTGCAAAAAGACTCTTTCCAAACCGCTCCATGAAAAGGAAGGTTCAACTCTGTGAGTTGAATGCACACATCATAAAGAAGTTTCAAAGAATGCTTCTGTCTAGGTTTTATGTGAAGATATTTCCTTTTCCACCTTAGGCCTCAAAGCGCTCCAAATGAACACTTGCAGATTCTACAAAAAGAGTGTTTCAAAACTACTCTTTCAAAAGAAGTGTTCAACTCTGTGAGTTGGATTCATACTACACAAAGCAGTTTCACAGAACGCTTCTGTTTAGTTTTTATGGGAAGATATTCCCGTTTCCAACGAAGGCCTGAAAGGGCTCCAAATATCCACTTACAGATGCTGCAATAACAGAGTTTCAAAACTGCTCTATCAAAAGGAAGGCTGCTCTCTCCGAGTTGAATGCACAGATCATAAAGAGGTTTACGAGAATGATTCTGCCTGGTTTATAAGTGAAGATATTTCCTTTTCCACAATAGGCCTCAATGCGCTCCAAACGAACACCAGCAGATTCTACAAAAAGAGTGTTTCAAAACTGCTCTTTCAAAAGAAGTGTTCATCTCTGTGAGTTGGATTCATACTACACAAAGCAGTTTCACAGAACGCTTCTCTTTAGTTTTTATGGGAAGATATTCCCGTTTCCAACGAAGGCCTGAAAGGGCTCCAAATATCCACTTGCAGATGCTGCAAAAAGACTCTTTCCAAACTGCTCCATGAAAAGGAAGGTTCAAATCTGTGAGTTGAATGCACACATCATAAAGAGGTTTCAAAGAATGCTTCTGTCTAGGTTTTATGTGAAGATATTTCCTTTTCCACAATAGGCCTCAATGTGCTCCAAATGAACACTTGCAGATTCTACAAAAAGAGTTTTTCAAAACTGCTCTTTGAAAAGAAGTGTTCAACTCTGTGAGTTGGATTCATACTACACAAAGCAGTTTCACAGAACGCTTCTGTTTAGTTTTTATGGGAAGATATTCCCGTTTCCAACGAAGGCCTGAAAGGCTCCAAATATCCACTTGCAGATGCTGCAAAAAGACTCTTTCCAAACTGCTCCGTGAAAAGGAAGGTTCAACTCTGTGAGGTGAAGGCACACATCATAAAGAAGTTTCAAAGAATGCTTCTGTCTAGGTTTTATGTGAAGATATTTCCTTTTCCACCGTAGGCCTCAAAGTGCTCCAAATGAACACTTGCAGATTCTACAAAAAGAGTGTTTCAAAACTGCTCTTTCAAAAGAAGTGTTCAACTCTGTGAGTTGGATTCATACTACACAAAGCAGTTTCACAGAACGCTTCTGTTTAGTTTTTATGGGAAGATATTCCCGTTTCCAACGAAGGCCTGAAAGGGCTCCAAATATCCACTTGCAGATTCTGCAAAAAGAGAGTTTCAAAACTGCTCTATCAAAAGGAAGGCTTATCTCTCTGAGTTGAATGCACACATCATAAAGAGGTTTCTGAGAATGCTTCTGCCTGGTTGATATGTGAAGATATTTCAATTTCCACCATAGGCCTCAAATCGCCCCAAATGAACACTTGCAAATTCTACAAAAAGAGTGTTTCATAACTGCTCTAGCAAAGGAAAGGTTCAACTATGTGAGTTAAACACACACATCACAAAGCAGTTTGTGAGAATGCTTCTGTCCAGTTTTTATGGGAAGATATTCCCGTTTCTAACAAAGGCCTGAAAGAGCTCCAAATATCCACTTGCAGATGCTGCAAAAAGACTCTTTCCAAACTGCTCCATGAAAAGGAAGGTTCAACTCTGTGAGTTGAATGCACACATCATAAAGAAGTTTCAAAGAATGCTTCTGTCTAGGTTTTATGTGAAGATATTTCCTTTTCCACCATAAGCCTCAAAGCGCTCCAAATGAACACTTGCAGATTCTACAATAAGTGTGTTTCAAAACTACTCTTTCAAAGGAAGTGTTCAACTCTGTGAGTTGGATTCATACTACACAAAGCAGTTTCACAGAACGCTTCTGTTTAGTTTTTATGGGAAGATATTCCCGTTTCCAACGAAGGCCTGAAAGGGCTCCAAATATCCACTTGCAGATGCTGCAATAACAGAGTTTCAAAACTGCTCTATCAAAAGGAAGGCTTCTCTCTCCGAGTTGAATGCACACATCATAAAGAGGTTTACGAGAATGATTCTGCCTGGTTTATAAGTGAAGATATTTCCTTTTCCACAATAGGCCTCAATGCGCTCCAAACGAACACTTGCAGATTCTACAAAAAGAGTGTTTCAAAACTGCTCTTTCAAAAGAAGTGTTCAACTCTGTGAGTTGGATTCATACTACACAAAGCAGTTTCACAGAACGCTTCCGTTTAGTTTTTAAGGGAAGATATTCCCGTTTCCAACGAAGGCCTGAAAGGGCTCCAAATATCCACTTGAAAATGCTACAAAAAGACTGTTTCCAAACTACTCCATGAAAAGGAAGGTTCAACTCTGTGAGTTGAAGGCACACATCATAAAGAAGTTTCAAAGAATGCTTCTGTCTAGGTTTTATGTGAAGATATTTCCTTTTCCACCATAGGCCTCAAAGCGCTCCAAATGAACACTTGCAGATTCTACAAAAAGACTGTTTCAAAACTGCTCTTTCAAAAGAAGTGTTCAACTCTGTGAGTTGGATTCATACTACACAAAGCAGTTTCACAGAACGCTTCTGTTTAGTTTTTATGGGAAGATATTCCCGTTTCCAACGAAGGCCTGAAAGGGCTCCAAATATCCACTTGCAGATGCTTCAAAAAGACTCTTTCCAAACTGCTCCATGAAAAGGAAGGTTCAACTCTGTGAGTTGAATGCACACATCATAAAGAAGTTTCAAAGAATGCTTCTGTCTAGGTTTTATGTGAAGATATTTCCTTTTCCACCATAGACCTCAAAGCGCTCCAAATGAAAACTTGCAGATTCTACAAAAAGTGTGTTTCAAAACTGCTCTTTCAAAAGAAGTGTTGAAATCTGTGAGTTGGATTCATACTATACAAAGCAGTTTCACAGAACGCTTCTGTTTAGTTTTTAAGGGAAGATATTCCCGTTTCCAACGAAGGCCTGAAAGGGCTCCAAATATCCACTTGCAGATGCTGCAAAAACAGAGTTTCAAAACTGCTCTATCAAAAGGAAGGCTTCTCTCTCCGAGTTGAATGCACACATCATAAAGAGGTTTCTGAGAATGCTTCTGCCTGGTTTATAAGTGAAGATATTTCCTTTTCCACAATAGGCCTCAATGTGCTCCAAATGAACACTTGCAGATTCTACAAAAAGAGTGTTTCAAAACTGCTCTTTCAAAAGAAGTGTTCAACTCTGTGAGTTGGATTCATACTACACAAAGCAGTTTCACAGAACGCTTCTGTTTAGTTTTTATGAGAAGATATTCCCGTTTCCAACGAAGGCCTGAAAGGCTCCAAATATCCACTTGCAGATGCTGCAAAAAGACTCTTTCCAAACTGCTCCGTGAAAAGGAAGGTTCAACTCTGTGAGGTGAAGGCACACATCATAAAGAAGTTTCAAAGAATGCTTCTGTCTAGGTTTTATGTGAAGATATTTCCTTTTCCACCGTAGGCCTCAAAGCGCTCCAAATGAACACTTGCAGATTCTACAAAAAGAGTGTTTCAAAACTGCTCTTTCTAAAGAAGTGTTCAACTCTGTGAGTTGGATTCATACTACACAAAGCAGTTTCACAGAACGCTTCTGTTTAGTTTTTATTGGAAGATATTCCCGTTTCCAACGAAGGCCTGAAAGGGCTCCAAATATCCACCTGCAGATTCTGCAAAAAGAGAGTTTCAAAACTGCTCTATCAAAAGGAAGGCTTATCTCTCTGAGTTGAATGCACACATCATAAAGAGGTTTCTGAGAATGCTTCTGCCTGGTTGATATGTGAAGATATTTCAATTTCCACCATAGGCCTCAAATCGCTCCAAATGAACACTTGCAAATTCTACAAAAAGAGTGTTTCATAAGTGCTCTAGCAAAGGAAAGGTTCAACTATGTGAGCTAAACACACACATCACAAAGCAGTTGGTGAGAATGCTTCTGTCCAGTTTTTATGGGAAGATATTCCCGTTTCTAACAAAGGCCTGAAAGAGCTCCAAATATCCACTTGCAGATGCTGCAAAAAGACTCTTTCCAAACCGCTCCATGAAAAGGAAGGTTCAACTGTGTGAGTTGAATGCACACATCATAAAGAAGTTTCAAAGAATGCTTCTGTCTAGGTTTTATGTGAAGATATTTCCTTTTCCACCTTAGGCCTCAAAGCGCTCCAAATGAACACTTGCAGATTCTACAAAAAGAGTGTTTCAAAACTACTCTTTCAAAAGAAGTGTTCAACTCTGTGAGTTGGATTCATACTACACAAAGCAGTTTCACAGAACGCTTCTGTTTAGTTTTTATGGGAAGATATTCCCGTTTCCAACGAAGGCCTGAAAGGGCTCCAAATATCCACTTGCAGATGCTGCAATAACAGAGTTTCAAAACTGCTTTATCAAAAGGAAGGCTTCTGTCTCCGAGTTGAATGCACACATCATAAAGAGGTTTACGAGAATGATTCTGACTGGTTTATAAGTGAAGATATTTCCTTTTCCACAATAGGCCTCAATGCGCTCCAAACGAACAGTTGCAGATTCTACAAAAAGAGTGTTTCAAAACTGCTCTTTCAAAAGAAGTGTTCAACTCTGTGAGTTGGATTCATACTACACAAAGCAGTTTCACAGAACGCTTCTGTTTAGTTTTTATGGGAAGATATTCCCGTTTCCAACGAAGGCCTGAAAGGGCTCCAAATATCCACTTCAAGATGCTGCAAAAAGACTCTTTCCAAACTGCTCCATGAAAAGGAAGGTTCAACTCTGTGAGTTGAATGCACACATCATAAAGAGGTTTCAAAGAATGCTTCTGTCTAGGTTTTATGTGAAGATATTTCCTTTTCCACCATAGGCCTCAAAGTGCTCCAAATGAACACTTGCAGATTCTACAAAAAGAGTGTTTCAAAACTGCTCTTTCAAAACAAGTGTTCAACTCTGTGAGTTGGATTCATACTACACAAAGCAGTTTCACAGAACGCTTCTGTTTAGTTTTTATGGGAAGATATTCCCGTTTCCAACGAAGGCCTGAAAGGGCTCCAAATATCCACTTGCAGATGCTGCAAAAACAGAGTTTCAAAACTGCTCTATCAAAAGGAAGGCTTCTCTCTCCGAGTTGAATGCACACATCATAAAGAGGTTTCTGAGAATGCTTCTGCCTGGTTTATAAGTGAAGATATTTCCTTTTCCACAATAGGCCTCAATGTGCTCCAAATGAACACTTGCAGATTCTACAAAAAGAGTGTTTCAAAGCTGCTCTTTCAAAAGAAGTGTTCATCTCTGTGAGTTGGATTCATACTACACAAAGCAGTTTCACAGAACGCTTCTGTTGAGTTTTTATGGGAAGATATTCCCGTTTCCAACGAAGGCCTGAAAGGCTCCAAATATCCACTTGCAGATGCTGCAAAAAGACTCTTTCCAAACTGCTCCGTGAAAAGGAAGGTTCAACTCTGTGAGGTGAAGGCACACATCATAAAGAAATTTCAAAGAATGCTTCTGTCTAGGTTTTATGTGAAGATATTTCCTTTTCCACCGTAGGCCTCAAAGCCCTCCAAATGAACACTTGCAGATTCTACAAAAAGAGTGTTTCAAAACTGCTCTTTCTAAAGAAGTGTTCAACTCTGTGAGTTGGATTCATACTACACAAAGCAGTTTCACAGAACGCTTCTGTTGAGTTTTTATGGGAAGATATTCCAGTTTCCAACGAAGGCCTGAAAGGGCTCCAAATATCCACTTGCAGATTCTGCAAAAACAGAGTTTCAAAACTGCTCTATCAAAAGGAAGGCTTATCTCTCTGAGTTGAATGCACACATCATAAAGAAGTTTCAAAGAATGCTTCTGTCTAGGTTTTATGTGAAGATATTTCCTTTTCCACCGTAGGCCTCAAAGTGCTCCAAATGAACACTTGCAGATTCTACAAAAAGAGTGTTTCAAAACTGCTCTTTCAAAAGAAGTGTTCAACTCTGTGAGTTGGATTCATACTACACAAAGCAGTTTCACAGAACGCTTCTGTTTAGTTTTTATGGGAAGATATTCCCGTTTCCAACGAAGGCCTGAAAGGGCTCCAAATATCCACTTGCAGATTCTGCAAAAAGAGAGTTTCAAAACTGCTCTATCAAAAGGAAGGCTTATCTCTCTGAGTTGAATGCACACATCATAAAGAGGTTTCTGAGAATGCTTCTGCCTGGTTGATATGTGAAGATATTTCAATTTCCACCATAGGCCTCAAATCGCCCCAAATGAACACTTGCAAATTCTACAAAAAGAGTGTTTCATAACTGCTCTAGCAAAGGAAAGGTTCAACTATGTGAGTTAAACACACACATCACAAAGCAGTTTGTGAGAATGCTTCTGTCCAGTTTTTATGGGAAGATATTCCCGTTTCTAACAAAGGCCTGAAAGAGCTCCAAATATCCACTTGCAGATGCTGCAAAAAGACTCTTTCCAAACCGCTCCATGAAAAGGAAGGTTCAACTCTGTGAGTTGAATGCACACATCATAAAGAAGTTTCAAAGAATGCTTCTGTCTAGGTTTTATGTGAAGATATTTCCTTTTCCACCATAGGCCTCAAAGCGCTCCAAATGAACACTTGCAGATTCTACAAAAAGAGTGTTTCAAAACTACTCTTTCAAAAGAAGTGTTCAACTCTGTGAGTTGGATTCATACTACACAAAGCAGTTTCACAGAACGCTTCTGTTTAGTTTTTATGGGAAGATATTCTCGTTTCCAACGAAGGCCTGAAAGGGCTCCAAATATCCACTTGCAGATGCTGCAATAACAGAGTTTCAAAACTTCTCTATCAAAAGGAAGGCTGCTCTCTCCGAGTTGAATGCACAGATCATAAAGAGGTTTACGAGAATGATTCTGCCTGGTTTATAAGTGAAGATATTTCCTTTTCCACAATAGGCCTCAAAGCGCTCCAAACGAACACTTGCAGATTCTACAAAAAGAGTGTTTCAAAACTGCTCTTTCAAAAGAAGTGTTCATCTCTGTGAGTTGGATTCATACTACACAAAGCAGTTTCACAGAACGCTTCTCTTTAGTTTTTATGGGAAGATATTCCCGTTTCCAACGAAGGCCTGAAAGGGCTCCAAATATCCACTTGCAGATGCTGCAAAAAGACTCTTTCCAAACTGCTCCATGAAAAGGAAGGTTCAAATCTGTGAGTTGAATGCACACATCATAAAGAGGTTTCAAAGAATGCTTCTGTCTAGGTTTTATGTGAAGATATTTCCTTTTCCACAATAGGCCTCAATGTGCTCCAAATGAACACTTGCAGATTCTACAAAAAGAGTTTTTCAAAACTGCTCTTTGAAAAGAAGTGTTCAACTCTGTGAGTTGGATTCATACTACACAAAGCAGTTTCACAGAACGCTTCTGTTTAGTTTTTATGGGAAGATATTCCCGTTTCCAACGAAGGCCTGAAAGGCTCCAAATATCCACTTGCAGATGCTGCAAAAAGACTCTTTCCAAACTGCTCCGTGAAAAGGAAGGTTCAACTCTGTGAGGTGAAGGCACACATCATAAAGAAGTTTCAAAGAATGCTTCTGTCTAGGTTTTATGTGAAGATATTTCCTTTTCCACCGTAGGCCTCAAAGTGCTCCAAATGAACACTTGCAGATTCTACAAAAAGAGTGTTTCAAAACTGCTCTTTCAAAAGAAGTGTTCAACTCTGTGAGTTGGATTCATACTACACAAAGCAGTTTCACAGAACGCTTCTGTTTAGTTTTTATGGGAAGATATTCCCGTTTCCAACGAAGGCCTGAAAGGGCTCCAAATATCCACTTGCAGATTCTGCAAAAAGAGAGTTTCAAAACTGCTCTATCAAAAGGAAGGCTTATCTCTCTGAGTTGAATGCACACATCATAAAGAGGTTTCTGAGAATGCTTCTGCCTGGTTGATATGTGAAGATATTTCAATTTCCACCATAGGCCTCAAATCGCCCCAAATGAACACTTGCAAATTCTACAAAAAGAGTGTTTCATAACTGCTCTAGCAAAGGAAAGGTTCAACTATGTGAGTTAAACACACACATCACAAAGCAGTTTGTGAGAATGCTTCTGTCCAGTTTTTATGGGAAGATATTCCCGTTTCTAACAAAGGCCTGAAAGAGCTCCAAATATCCACTTGCAGATGCTGCAAAAGACTCTTTCCAAACCGCTCCATGAAAAGGAAGGTTCAACTCTGTGAGTTGAATGCACACATCATAAAGAAGTTTCAAAGAATGCTTCTGTCTAGGTTTTATGTGAAGATATTTCCTTTTCCACCATAGGCCTCAAAGCGCTCCAAATGAACACTTGCAGATTCTACAAAAAGAGTGTTTCAAAACTACTCTTTCAAAAGAAGTGTTCAACTCTGTGAGTTGGATTCATACTACACAAAGCAGTTTCACAGAACGCTTCTGTTTAGTTTTTATGGGAAGATATTCCCGTTTCCAACGAAGGCCTGAAAGGGCTCCAAATATCCACTTGCAGATGCTGCAATAACAGAGTTTCAAAACTGCTTTATCAAAAGGAAGGCTTCTGTCTCCGAGTTGAATGCACACATCATAAAGAGGTTTACGAGAATGATTCTGCCTGGTTTATAAGTGAAGATATTTCCTTTTCCACCATAGGCCTCAATGCGCTCCAAACGAACAGTTGCAGATTCTACAAAAAGAGTGTTTCAAAACTGCTCTTTCAAAAGAAGTGTTCAACTCTGTGAGTTGGATTCATACTACACAAAGCAGTTTCACAGAACGCTTCTGTTTAGTTTTTATGGGAAGATATTCCCGTTTCCAACGAAGGCCTGAAAGGGCTCCAAATATCCACTTCAAGATGCTGCAAAAAGACTCTTTCCAAACTGCTCCATGAAAAGGAATGTTCAACTCTGTGAGTTGAATGCACACATCATAAAGAGGTTTCAAAGAATGCTTCTGTCTAGGTTTTATGTGAAGATATTTCCTTTTCCACCATAGGCCTCAAAGTGCTCCAAATGAACACTTGCAGATTCTACAAAAAGAGTGTTTCAAAACTGCTCTTTCAAAACAAGTGTTCAACTCTGTGAGTTGGATTCATACTACACAAAGCAGTTTCACAGAACGCTTCTGTTTAGTTTTTATGGGAAGATATTCCCGTTTCCAACGAAGGCCTGAAAGGGCTCCAAATATCCACTTGCAGATGCTGCAAAAACAGAGTTTCAAAACTGCTCTACCAAAGGAAAGCTTCTCTCTCCGAGTTGAATACACACATCATAAAGAGGTTTCTGAGAATGCTTCTGCCTGGTTTATATGTGAAGATATTTCCTTTTCCACAATAGGCCTCAATGTGCTCCAAATGAACACTTGCAGATTCTACAAAAAGAGTGTTTCAAAACTGCTCTTTGAAAAGAAGTGTTCAACTCTGTGAGTTGGATTCATACTACACAAAGCAGTTTCACAGAACGCTTCTGTTTAGTTTTTATGGGAAGATATTCCCGTTTCCAACGAAGGCCTGAAAGGCTCCAAATATCCACTTGCAGATGCTGCAAAAAGACTCTTTCCAAACTGCTCCGTGAAAAGGAAGGTTCAACTCTGTGAGGTGAAGGCACACATCATAAAGAAGTTTCAAAGAATGCTTCTGTCTAGGTTTTATGTGAAGATATTTCCTTTTCCACCGTAGGCCTCAAAGCGCTCCAAATGAACATTTGCAGATTCTACAAAAAGAGTGTTTCAAAACTGCTCTTTCAAAAGAAGTGTTCAACTCTGTGAGTTGGATTCATACTACACAAAGCAGTTTCACAGAACGCTTCTGTTTAGTTTTTATGGGAAGATATTCCCGTTTCCAACGAAGGCCTGAAAGGGCTCCAAATATCCACTTGCAGATTCTGCAAAAAGAGAGTTTCAAAACTGCTCTATCAAAAGGAAGGCTTATCTCTCTGAGTTGAATGCACACATCATAAAGAGGTTTCTGAGAATGCTTCTGCCTGGTTGATATGTGAAGATATTTCAATTTCCACCATAGGCCTCAAATCGCTCCAAATGAACACTTGCAAATTCTACAAAAAGAGTGTTTCATAACTGCTCTAGCAAAGGAAAGGTTCAACTATGTGAGTTAAACACACACATCACAAAGCAGTTTGTGAGAATGCTTCTGTCCAGTTTTTATGGGAAGATATTCCCGTTTCTAACAAAGGACTGAAAGAGCTCGAAATATCCACTTGCAGATGCTGCAAAAAGACTCTTTCCAAACCGCTCCATGAAAAGGAAGGTTCAACTCTGTGAGTTGAATGCACACATCATAAAGAAGTTTCAAAGAATGCTTCTGTCTAGGTTTTATGTGAAGATATTTCCTTTTCCACCATAGGCCTCAAAGCGCTCCAAATGAACACTTGCAGATTCTACAAAAAGAGTGTTTCAAAACTGCTCTTTCTAAAGAAGGGTTCAACTCTGTGAGTTGGATTCATACTACACAAAGCAGTTTCACAGAACGCTTCTGTTTAGTTTTTATGGGAAGATATTCCCGTTTCCAACGAAGGCCTGAAAGGGCTCCAAATATCCACTTGCAGATTCTGCAAAAACAGAGTTTCAAAACTGCTCTATCAAAAGGAAGGCTTATCTCTCTGAGTTGAATGCACACATCATAAAGAGGTTTCTGAGAATGCCTCTGCCTGGTTGATATGTGAAGATATTTCAATTTCCACCATAGGCCTCAAATCGCTCCAAATGAACACTTGCAAATTCTACAAAAAGAGTGTTTCATAACTGCTCTAGCAAAGGAAAGGTTCAACTATGTGAGTTAAACACACACATCACAAAGCAGTTTGTGAGAATGCTTCTGTCCAGTTTTTATGGGAAGATATTCCCGTTTCTAACAAAGGCCTGAAAGAGCTCCAAATATCCACTTGCAGATGCTGCAAAAAGACTCTTTCCAAACCGCTCCATGAAAAGGAAGGTTCAACTCTGTGAGTTGAATGCACACATCATAAAGAAGTTTCAAAGAATGCTTCTGTCTAGGTTTTATGTGAAGATATTTCCTTTTCCACCTTAGGCCTCAAAGCGCTCCAAATGAACACTTGCAGATTCTACAAAAAGAGTGTTTCAAAACTACTCTTTCAAAAGAAGTGTTCAACTCTGTGAGTTGGATTCATACTACACAAAGCAGTTTCACAGAACGCTTCTGTTTAGTTTTTATGGGAAGATATTCCCGTTTCCAACGAAGGCCTGATAGGGCTCCAAATATCCACTTACAGATGCTGCAATAACAGAGTTTCAAAACTGCTCTATCAAAAGGAAGGCTGCTCTCTCCGAGTTGAATGCACAGATCATAAAGAGGTTTACGAGAATGATTCTGCCTGGTTTATAAGTGAAGATATTTCCTTTTCCACAATAGGCCTCAAAGCGCTCCAAACGAACACTTGCAGATTCTACAAAAAGAGTGTTTCAAAACTGCTCTTTCAAAAGAAGTGTTCATCTCTGTGAGTTGGATTCATACTACACAAAGCAGTTTCACAGAACGCTTCTCTTTAGTTTTTATGGGAAGATATTCCCGTTTCCAACGAAGGCCTGAAAGGGCTCCAAATATCCACTTGCAGATGCTGCAAAAAGACTCTTTCCAAACTGCTCCATGAAAAGGAAGGTTCAAATCTGTGAGTTGAATGCACACATCATAAAGAGGTTTCAAAGAATGCTTCTGTCTAGGTTTTATGTGAAGATATTTCCTTTTCCACAATAGGCCTCAATGTGCTCCAAATGAACACTTGCAGATTCTACAAAAAGAGTTTTTCAAAACTGCTCTTTGAAAAGAAGTGTTCAACTCTGTGAGTTGGATTCATACTACACAAAGCAGTTTCACAGAACGCTTCTGTTTAGTTTTTATGGGAAGATATTCCCGTTTCCAACGAAGGCCTGAAAGGCTCCAAATATCCACTTGCAGATGCTGCAAAAAGACTCTTTCCAAACTGCTCCGTGAAAAGGAAGGTTCAACTCTGTGAGGTGAAGGCACACATCATAAAGAAGTTTCAAAGAATGCTTCTGTCTAGGTTTTATGTGAAGATACTTCCTTTTCCACCGTAGGCCTCAAAGTGCTCCAAATGAACACTTGCAGATTCTACAAAAAGAGTGTTTCAAAACTGCTCTTTCAAAAGAAGTGTTCAACTCTGTGAGTTGGATTCATACTACACAAAGCAGTTTCACAGAACGCTTCTGTTTAGTTTTTATGGGAAGATATTCCCGTTTCCAACGAAGGCCTGAAATGGCTCCAAATATCCACTTGCAGATTCTGCAAAAAGAGAGTTTCAAAACTGCTCTATCAAAAGGAAGGCTTATCTCTCTGAGTTGAATGCACACATCATAAAGAGGTTTCTGAGAATGCTTCTGCCTGGTTGATATGTGAAGATATTTCAATTTCCACCATAGGCCTCAAATCGCCCCAAATGAACACTTGCAAATTCTACAAAAAGAGTGTTTCATAACTGCTCTAGCAAAGGAAAGGTTCAACTATGTGAGTTAAACACACACATCACAAAGCAGTTTGTGAGAATGCTTCTGTCCAGTTTTTATGGGAAGATATTCCCGTTTCTAACAAAGGCCTGAAAGAGCTCCAAATATCCACTTGCAGATGCTGCAAAAAGACTCTTTCCAAACTGCTCCATGAAAAGGAAGGTTCAACTCTGTGAGTTGAATGCACACATCATAAAGAAGTTTCAAAGAATGCTTCTGTCTAGGTTTTATGTGAAGATATTTCCTTTTCCACCATAAGCCTCAAAGCGCTCCAAATGAACACTTGCAGATTCTACAATAAGTGTGTTTCAAAACTACTCTTTCAAAGGAAGTGTTCAACTCTGTGAGTTGGATTCATACTACACAAAGCAGTTTCACAGAACGCTTCTGTTTAGTTTTTATGGGAAGATATTCCCGTTTCCAACGAAGGCCTGAAAGGGCTCCAAATATCCACTTGCAGATGCTGCAATAACAGAGTTTCAAAACTGCTCTATCAAAAGGAAGGCTTCTCTCTCCGAGTTGAATGCACACATCATAAAGAGGTTTACGAGAATGATTCTGCCTGGTTTATAAGTGAAGAAATTTCCTTTTCCACAATAGGCCTCAATGCGCTCCAAACGAACACTTGCAGATTCTACAAAAAGAGTGTTTCAAAACTGCTCTTTCAAAAGAAGTGTTCAACTCTGTGAGTTGGATTCATACTACACAAAGCAGTTTCACAGAACGCTTCCGTTTAGTTTTTAAGGGAAGATATTCCCGTTTCCAACGAAGGCCTGAAAGGGCTCCAAATATCCACTTGAAAATGCTACAAAAAGACTGTTTCCAAACTACTCCATGAAAAGGAAGGTTCAACTCTGTGAGTTGAAGGCACACATCATAAAGAAGTTTCAAAGAATGCTTCTGTCTAGGTTTTATGTGAAGATATTTCCTTTTCCACCATAGGCCTCAAAGCGCTCCAAATGAACACTTGCAGATTCTACAAAAAGACTGTTTCAAAACTGCTCTTTCAAAAGAAGTGTTCAACTCTGTGAGTTGGATTCATACTACACAAAGCAGTTTCACAGAACGCTTCTGTTTAGTTTTTATGGGAAGATATTCCCGTTTCCAACGAAGGCCTGAAAGGGCTCCAAATATCCACTTGCAGATGCTTCAAAAAGACTCTTTCCAAACTGCTCCATGAAAAGGAAGGTTCAACTCTGTGAGTTGAATGCACACATCATAAAGAAGTTTCAAAGAATGCTTCTGTCTAGGTTTTATGTGAAGATATTTCCTTTTCCACCATAGACCTCAAAGCGCTCCAAATGAAAACTTGCAGATTCTACAAAAAGTGTGTTTCAAAACTGCTCTTTCAAAAGAAGTGTTGAAATCTGTGAGTTGGATTCATACTATACAAAGCAGTTTCACAGAACGCTTCTGTTTAGTTTTTAAGGGAAGATATTCCCGTTTCCAACGAAGGCCTGAAAGGGCTCCAAATATCCACTTGCAGATGCTGCAAAAACAGAGTTTCAAAACTGCTCTATCAAAAGGAAGGCTTCTCTCTCCGAGTTGAATGCACACATCATAAAGAGGTTTCTGAGAATGCTTCTGCCTGGTTTATAAGTGAAGATATTTCCTTTTCCACAATAGGCCTCAATGTGCTCCAAATGAACACTTGCAGATTCTACAAAAAGAGTGTTTCAAAACTGCTCTTTCAAAAGAAGTGTTCAACTCTGTGAGTTGGATTCATACTACACAAAGCAGTTTCACAGAACGCTTCTGTTTAGTTTTTATGAGAAGATATTCCCGTTTCCAACGAAGGCCTGAAAGGCTCCAAATATCCACTTGCAGATGCTGAAAAAGACTCTTTCCAAACTGCTCCGTGAAAAGGAAGGTTCAACTCTGTGAGGTGAAGGCACACATCATAAAGAAGTTTCAAAGAATGCTTCTGTCTAGGTTTTATGTGAAGATATTTCCTTTTCCACCGTAGGCCTCAAAGCGCTCCAAATGAACACTTGCAGATTCTACAAAAAGAGTGTTTCAAAACTGCTCTTTCTAAAGAAGTGTTCAACTCTGTGAGTTGGATTCATACTACACAAAGCAGTTTCACAGAACGCTTCTGTTTAGTTTTTATGGGAAGATATTCCCGTTTCCAACGAAGGCCTGAAAGGGCTCCAAATATCCACTTGCAGATTCTGCAAAAACAGAGTTTCAAAACTGCTCTATCAAAAGGAAGGCTTATCTCTCTGAGTTGAATGCACACATCATAAAGAGGTTTCTGAGAATGCTTCTGCCTGGTTGATATGTGAAGATATTTCAATTTCCACCATAGGCCTCAATTCGCTCCAAATGAACACTTGCAAATTCTACAAAAAGAGTGTTTCATAAGTGCTCTAGCAAAGGAAAGGTTCAACTATGTGAGCTAAACACACACATCACAAAGCAGTTGGTGAGAATGCTTCTGTCCAGTTTTTATGGGAAGATATTCCCGTTTCTAACAAAGGCCTGAAAGAGCTCCAAATATCCACTTGCAGATGCTGCAAAAAGACTCTTTCCAAACCGCTCCATGAAAAGGAAGGTTCAGCTGTGTGAGTTGAATGCACACATCATAAAGAAGTTTCAAAGAATGCTTCTGTCTAGGTTTTATGTGAAGATATTTCCTTTTCCACCTTAGGCCTCAAAGCGCTCCAAATGAACACTTGCAGATTCTACAAAAAGAGTGTTTCAAAACTACTCTTTCAAAAGAAGTGTTCAACTCTGTGAGTTGGATTCATACTACACAAAGCAGTTTCACAGAACGCTTCTGTTTAGTTTTTATGGGAAGATATTCCCGTTTCCAACGAAGGCCTGAAAGGGCTCCAAATATCCACTTGCAGATGCTGCAATAACAGAGTTTCAAAACTGCTTTATCAAAAGGAAGGCTTCTGTCTCCGAGTTGAATGCACACATCATAAAGAGGTTTACGAGAATGATTCTGCCTGGTTTATAAGTGAAGATATTTCCTTTTCCACAATAGGCCTCAATGCGCTCCAAACGAACACTTGCAGATTCTACAAAAAGAGTGTTTCAAAACTGCTCTTTCAAAAGAAGTGTTCAACTCTGTGAGTTGGATTCATACTACACAAAGCAGATTCACAGAACGCTTCTGTTTAGTTTTTATGGGAAGATATTCCCGTTTCCAACGAAGGCCTGAAAGGGCTCCAAATATCCACTTGCAGATGCTTCAAAAAGACTCTTTCCAAACTGCTCCATGAAAAGGAAGGTTCAACTCTGTGAGTTGAATGCACACATCATAAAGAAGTTTCAAAGAATGCTTCTGTCTAGGTTTTATGTGAAGATATTTCCTTTTCCACCATAGGCCTCAAAGCGCTCCAAATGAACACTTGCAAATTCTACAAAAAGAGTGTTTCATAACTGCTCTAGCAAAGGAAAGGTTCAACTATGTGAGTTAAACACACACATCACAAAGCAGTTTGTGAGAATGCTTCTGTCCAGTTTTTATGGGAAGATATTCCCGTTTCTAACAAAGGCCTGAAAGAGCTCCAAATATCCACTTGCAGATGCTGCAAAAAGACTCTTTCCAAACTGCTCCATGAAAAGGAAGGTTCAACTCTGTGAGTTGAATGCACACATCATAATGAAGTTTCAAAGAATGCTTCTGTCTAGGTTTTATGTGAAGATATTTCCTTTTCCACCATAGGCCTCAAAGCGCTCCAAATGAACACTTGCAGATTCTACAATAAGAGTGTTTCAAAACTACTCTTTCAAAGGAAGTGTTCAACTCTGTGAGTTGGATTCATACTACACAAAGCAGTTTCACAGAACGCTTCTGTTTAGTTTTTATGGGAAGATATTCCCGTTTCCAACGAAGGCCTGAAAGGGCTCCAAATATCCACTTGCAGATGCTTCAAAAAGACTCTTTCCAAACTGCTCCATGAAAAGGAAGGTTCAACTCTGTGAGTTGAATGCACACATCATAAAGAAGTTTCAAAGAATGCTTCTGTCTAGGTTTTATGTGAAGATATTTCCTTTTCCACCATAGGCCTCAAAGCGCTCCAAATGAACACTTGCAGATTCTACAATAAGAGTGTTTCAAAACTACTCTTTCAAAGGAAGTGTTCAACTCTGTGAGTTGGATTCATACTACACAAAGCAGTTTCACAGAACGCTTCTGTTTAGTTTTTATGGGAAGATATTCCCGTTTCCAACGAAGGCCTGAAAGGGCTCCAAATATCCACTTGCAGATGCTGCAATAACAGAGTTTCAAAACTGCTTTATCAAAAGGAAGGCTTCTGTCTCCGAGTTGAATGCACACATCATAAAGAGGTTTACGAGAATGATTCTGCCTGGTTTATAAGTGAAGATATTTCCTTTTCCACCATAGGCCTCAATGCGCTCCAAACGAACAGTTGCAGATTCTACAAAAAGAGTGTTTCAAAACTGCTCTTTCAAAAGAAGTGTTCAACTCTGTGAGTTGGATTCATACTACACAAAGCAGATTCACAGAACGCTTCTGTTTAGTTTTTATGGGAAGATATTCCCGTTTCCAACGAAGGCCTGAAAGGGCTCCAAATATCCACTTGCAGATGCTTCAAAAAGACTCTTTCCAAACTGCTCCATGAAAAGGAAGGTTCAACTCTGTGAGTTGAATGCACACATCATAAAGAAGTTTCAAAGAATGCTTCTGTCTAGGTTTTATGTGAAGATATTTCCTTTTCCACCATAGGCCTCAAAGCGCTCCAAATGAACACTTGCAAATTCTACAAAAAGAGTGTTTCATAACTGCTCTAGCAAAGGAAAGGTTCAACTATGTGAGTTAAACACACACATCACAAAGCAGTTTGTGAGAATGCTTCTGTCCAGTTTTTATGGGAAGATATTCCCGTTTCTAACAAAGGCCTGAAAGAGCTCCAAATATCCACTTGCAGATGCTGCAAAAAGACTCTTTCCAAACTGCTCCATGAAAAGGAAGGTTCAACTCTGTGAGTTGAATGCACACATCATAATGAAGTTTCAAAGAATGCTTCTGTCTAGGTTTTATGTGAAGATATTTCCTTTTCCACCATAGGCCTCAAAGCGCTCCAAATGAACACTTGCAGATTCTACAATAAGAGTGTTTCAAAACTACTCTTTCAAAGGAAGTGTTCAACTCTGTGAGTTGGATTCATACTACACAAAGCAGTTTCACAGAACGCTTCTGTTTAGTTTTTATGGGAAGATATTCCCGTTTCCAACGAAGGCCTGAAAGGGCTCCAAATATCCACTTGCAGATGCTTCAAAAAGACTCTTTCCAAACTGCTCCATGAAAAGGAAGGTTCAACTCTGTGAGTTGAATGCACACATCATAAAGAAGTTTCAAAGAATGCTTCTGTCTAGGTTTTATGTGAAGATATTTCCTTTTCCACCATAGGCCTCAAAGCGCTCCAAATGAACACTTGCAGATTCTACAATAAGAGTGTTTCAAAACTACTCTTTCAGAGGAAGTGTTCAACTCTGTGAGTTGGATTCATACTACACAAAGCAGTTTCACAGAACGCTTCTGTTTAGTTTTTATGGGAAGATATTCCCGTTTCCAACGAAGGCCTGAAAGGGCTCCAAATATCCACTTGCAGATTCTGCAAAAACAGAGTTTCAAAACTGCTCTATCAAAAGGAAGGCTTATCTCTCTGAGTTGAATGCACACATCATAAAGAGGTTTCTGAGAATGCTTCTGCCTGGTTGATATGTGAAGATATTTCAATTTCCACCATAGGCCTCAAATCGCTCCAAATGAACACTTGCAAATTCTACAAAAAGAGTGTTTCATAAGTGCTCTAGCAAAGGAAAGGTTCAACTATGTGAGCTAAACACACACATCACAAAGCAGTTGGTGAGAATGCTTCTGTCCAGTTTTTATGGGAAGATATTCCCGTTTCTAACAAAGGCCTGAAAGAGCTCCAAATATCCACTTGCAGATGCTGCAAAAAGACTCTTTCCAAACCGCTCCATGAAAAGGAAGGTTCAACTGTGTGAGTTGAATGCACACATCATAAAGAAGTTTCAAAGAATGCTTCTGTCTAGGTTTTATGTGAAGATATTTCCTTTTCCACCTTAGGCCTCAAAGCGCTCCAAATGAACACTTGCAGATTCTACAAAAAGAGTGTTTCAAAACTACTCTTTCAAAAGAAGTGTTCAACTCTGTGAGTTGGATTCATACTACACAAAGCAGTTTCACAGAACGCTTCTGTTTAGTTTTTATGGGAAGATATTCCCGTTTCCAACGAAGGCCTGAAAGGGCTCCAAATATCCACTTGCAGATGCTGCAATAACAGAGTTTCAAAACTGCTTTATCAAAAGGAAGGCTTCTGTCTCCGAGTTGAATGCACACATCATAAAGAGGTTTACGAGAATGATTCTGCCTGGTTTATAAGTGAAGATATTTCCTTTTCCACAATAGGCCTCAATGCGCTCCAAACGAACAGTTGCAGATTCTACAAAAAGAGTGTTTCAAAACTGCTCTTTCAAAAGAAGTGTTCAACTCTGTGAGTTGGATTCATACTACACAAAGCAGATTCACAGAACGCTTCTGTTTAGTTTTTATGGGAAGATATTCCCGTTTCCAACGAAGGCCTGAAAGGGCTCCAAATATCCACTTGCAGATGCTTCAAAAAGACTCTTTCCAAACTGCTCCATGAAAAGGAAGGTTCAACTCTGTGAGTTGAATGCACACATCATAAAGAAGTTTCAAAGAATGCTTCTGTCTAGGTTTTATGTGAAGATATTTCCTTTTCCACCATAGGCCTCAAAGCGCTCCAAATGAACACTTGCAAATTCTACAAAAAGAGTGTTTCATAACTGCTCTAGCAAAGGAAAGGTTCAACTATGTGAGTTAAACACACACATCACAAAGCAGTTTGTGAGAATGCTTCTGTCCAGTTTTTATGGGAAGATATTCCCGTTTCTAACAAAGGCCTGAAAGAGCTCCAAATATCCACTTGCAGATGCTGCAAAAAGACTCTTTCCAAACTGCTCCATGAAAAGGAAGGTTCAACTCTGTGAGTTGAATGCACACATCATAATGAAGTTTCAAAGAATGCTTCTGTCTAGGTTTTATGTGAAGATATTTCCTTTTCCACCATAGGCCTCAAAGCGCTCCAAATGAACACTTGCAGATTCTACAATAAGAGTGTTTCAAAACTACTCTTTCAAAGGAAGTGTTCAACTCTGTGAGTTGGATTCATACTACACAAAGCAGTTTCACAGAACGCTTCTGTTTAGTTTTTATGGGAAGATATTCCCGTTTCCAACGAAGGCCTGAAAGGGCTCCAAATATCCACTTGCAGATGCTTCAAAAAGACTCTTTCCAAACTGCTCCATGAAAAGGAAGGTTCAACTCTGTGAGTTGAATGCACACATCATAAAGAAGTTTCAAAGAATGCTTCTGTCTAGGTTTTATGTGAAGATATTTCCTTTTCCACCATAGGCCTCAAAGCGCTCCAAATGAACACTTGCAGATTCTACAATAAGAGTGTTTCAAAACTACTCTTTCAAAGGAAGTGTTCAACTCTGTGAGTTGGATTCATACTACACAAAGCAGTTTCACAGAACGCTTCTGTTTAGTTTTTATGGGAAGATATTCCCGTTTCCAACGAAGGCCTGAAAGGGCTCCAAATATCCACTTGCAGATGCTGCAATAACAGAGTTTCAAAACTGCTTTATCAAAAGGAAGGCTTCTGTCTCCGAGTTGAATGCACACATCATAAAGAGGTTTACGAGAATGATTCTGCCTGGTTTATAAGTGAAGATATTTCCTTTTCCACCATAGGCCTCAATGCGCTCCAAACGAACAGTTGCAGATTCTACAAAAAGAGTGTTTCAAAACTGCTCTTTCAAAAGAAGTGTTCAACTCTGTGAGTTGGATTCATACTACACAAAGCAGATTCACAGAACGCTTCTGTTTAGTTTTTATGGGAAGATATTCCCGTTTCCAACGAAGGCCTGAAAGGGCTCCAAATATCCACTTGCAGATGCTTCAAAAAGACTCTTTCCAAACTGCTCCATGAAAAGGAAGGTTCAACTCTGTGAGTTGAATGCACACATCATAAAGAAGTTTCAAAGAATGCTTCTGTCTAGGTTTTATGTGAAGATATTTCCTTTTCCACCATAAGCCTCAAAGCGCTCCAAATGAACACTTGCAGATTCTACAATAAGTGTGTTTCAAAACTACTCTTTCAAAGGAAGTGTTCAACTCTGTGAGTTGGATTCATACTACACAAAGCAGTTTCACAGAACGCTTCTGTTTAGTTTTTATGGGAAGATATTCCCGTTTCCAACGAAGGCCTGAAAGGGCTCCAAATATCCACTTGCAGATGCTGCAATAACAGAGTTTCAAAACTGCTCTATCAAAAGGAAGGCTTCTCTCTCCGAGTTGAATGCACACATCATAAAGAGGTTTACGAGAATGATTCTGCCTGGTTTATAAGTGAAGAAATTTCCTTTTCCACAATAGGCCTCAATGCGCTCCAAACGAACACTTGCAGATTCTACAAAAAGAGTGTTTCAAAACTGCTCTTTCAAAAGAAGTGTTCAACTCTGTGAGTTGGATTCATACTACACAAAGCAGTTTCACAGAACGCTTCCGTTTAGTTTTTAAGGGAAGATATTCCCGTTTCCAACGAAGGCCTGAAAGGGCTCCAAATATCCACTTGAAAATGCTACAAAAAGACTGTTTCCAAACTACTCCATGAAAAGGAAGGTTCAACTCTGTGAGTTGAAGGCACACATCATAAAGAAGTTTCAAAGAATGCTTCTGTCTAGGTTTTATGTGAAGATATTTCCTTTTCCACCATAGGCCTCAAAGCGCTCCAAATGAACACTTGCAGATTCTACAAAAAGACTGTTTCAAAACTGCTCTTTCAAAAGAAGTGTTCAACTCTGTGAGTTGGATTCATACTACACAAAGCAGTTTCACAGAACGCTTCTGTTTAGTTTTTATGGGAAGATATTCCCGTTTCCAACGAAGGCCTGAAAGGGCTCCAAATATCCACTTGCAGATGCTTCAAAAAGACTCTTTCCAAACTGCTCCATGAAAAGGAAGGTTCAACTCTGTGAGTTGAATGCACACATCATAAAGAAGTTTCAAAGAATGCTTCTGTCTAGGTTTTATGTGAAGATATTTCCTTTTCCACCATAGACCTCAAAGCGCTCCAAATGAAAACTTGCAGATTCTACAAAAAGTGTGTTTCAAAACTGCTCTTTCAAAAGAAGTGTTGAAATCTGTGAGTTGGATTCATACTATACAAAGCAGTTTCACAGAACGCTTCTGTTTAGTTTTTAAGGGAAGATATTCCCGTTTCCAACGAAGGCCTGAAAGGGCTCCAAATATCCACTTGCAGATGCTGCAAAAACAGAGTTTCAAAACTGCTCTATCAAAAGGAAGGCTTCTCTCTCCGAGTTGAATGCACACATCATAAAGAGGTTTCTGAGAATGCTTCTGCCTGGTTTATAAGTGAAGATATTTCCTTTTCCACAATAGGCCTCAATGTGCTCCAAATGAACACTTGCAGATTCTACAAAAAGAGTGTTTCAAAACTGCTCTTTCAAAAGAAGTGTTCAACTCTGTGAGTTGGATTCATACTACACAAAGCAGTTTCACAGAACGCTTCTGTTTAGTTTTTATGAGAAGATATTCCCGTTTCCAACGAAGGCCTGAAAGGCTCCAAATATCCACTTGCAGATGCTGAAAAAGACTCTTTCCAAACTGCTCCGTGAAAAGGAAGGTTCAACTCTGTGAGGTGAAGGCACACATCATAAAGAAGTTTCAAAGAATGCTTCTGTCTAGGTTTTATGTGAAGATATTTCCTTTTCCACCGTAGGCCTCAAAGCGCTCCAAATGAACACTTGCAGATTCTACAAAAAGAGTGTTTCAAAACTGCTCTTTCTAAAGAAGTGTTCAACTCTGTGAGTTGGATTCATACTACACAAAGCAGTTTCACAGAACGCTTCTGTTTAGTTTTTATGGGAAGATATTCCCGTTTCCAACGAAGGCCTGAAAGGGCTCCAAATATCCACTTGCAGATTCTGCAAAAACAGAGTTTCAAAACTGCTCTATCAAAAGGAAGGCTTATCTCTCTGAGTTGAATGCACACATCATAAAGAGGTTTCTGAGAATGCTTCTGCCTGGTTGATATGTGAAGATATTTCAATTTCCACCATAGGCCTCAAATCGCTCCAAATGAACACTTGCAAATTCTACAAAAAGAGTGTTTCATAAGTGCTCTAGCAAAGGAAAGGTTCAACTATGTGAGCTAAACACACACATCACAAAGCAGTTGGTGAGAATGCTTCTGTCCAGTTTTTATGGGAAGATATTCCCGTTTCTAACAAAGGCCTGAAAGAGCTCCAAATATCCACTTGCAGATGCTGCAAAAAGACTCTTTCCAAACCGCTCCATGAAAAGGAAGGTTCAACTGTGTGAGTTGAATGCACACATCATAAAGAAGTTTCAAAGAATGCTTCTGTCTAGGTTTTATGTGAAGATATTTCCTTTTCCACCTTAGGCCTCAAAGCGCTCCAAATGAACACTTGCAGATTCTACAAAAAGAGTGTTTCAAAACTACTCTTTCAAAAGAAGTGTTCAACTCTGTGAGTTGGATTCATACTACACAAAGCAGTTTCACAGAACGCTTCTGTTTAGTTTTTATGGGAAGATATTCCCGTTTCCAACGAAGGCCTGAAAGGGCTCCAAATATCCACTTGCAGATGCTGCAATAACAGAGTTTCAAAACTGCTTTATCAAAAGGAAGGCTTCTGTCTCCGAGTTGAATGCACACATCATAAAGAGGTTTACGAGAATGATTCTGCCTGGTTTATAAGTGAAGATATTTCCTTTTCCACAATAGGCCTCAATGCGCTCCAAACGAACACTTGCAGATTCTACAAAAAGAGTGTTTCAAAACTGCTCTTTCAAAAGAAGTGTTCAACTCTGTGAGTTGGATTCATACTACACAAAGCAGATTCACAGAACGCTTCTGTTTAGTTTTTATGGGAAGATATTCCCGTTTCCAACGAAGGCCTGAAAGGGCTCCAAATATCCACTTGCAGATGCTTCAAAAAGACTCTTTCCAAACTGCTCCATGAAAAGGAAGGTTCAACTCTGTGAGTTGAATGCACACATCATAAAGAAGTTTCAAAGAATGCTTCTGTCTAGGTTTTATGTGAAGATATTTCCTTTTCCACCATAGGCCTCAAAGCGCTCCAAATGAACACTTGCAAATTCTACAAAAAGAGTGTTTCATAACTGCTCTAGCAAAGGGAAGGTTCAACTATGTGAGTTAAACACACACATCACAAAGCAGTTTGTGAGAATGCTTCTGTCCAGTTTTTATGGGAAGATATTCCCGTTTCTAACAAAGGCCTGAAAGAGCTCCAAATATCCACTTGCAGATGCTGCAAAAAGACTCTTTCCAAACTGCTCCATGAAAAGGAAGGTTCAACTCTGTGAGTTGAATGCACACATCATAATGAAGTTTCAAAGAATGCTTCTGTCTAGGTTTTATGTGAAGATATTTCCTTTTCCACCATAGGCCTCAAAGCGCTCCAAATGAACACTTGCAGATTCTACAATAAGAGTGTTTCAAAACTACTCTTTCAAAGGAAGTGTTCAACTCTGTGAGTTGGATTCATACTACACAAAGCAGTTTCTCAGAACGCTTCTGTTTAGTTTTTATGGGAAGATATTCCCGTTTCCAACGAAGGCCTGAAAGGGCTCCAAATATCCACTTGCAGATGCTTCAAAAAGACTCTTTCCAAACTGCTCCATGAAAAGGAAGGTTCAACTCTGTGAGTTGAATGCACACATCATAAAGAAGTTTCAAAGAATGCTTCTGTCTAGGTTTTATGTGAAGATATTTCCTTTTCCACCATAGGCCTCAAAGCGCTCCAAATGAACACTTGCAGATTCTACAATAATAGTGTTTCAAAACTACTCTTTCAAAGGAAGTGTTCAACTCTGTGAGTTGGATTCATACTACACAAAGCAGTTTCACAGAACGCTTCTGTTTAGTTTTTATGGGAAGATATTCCCGTTTCCAACGAAGGCCTGAAAGGGCTCCAAATATCCACTTGCAGATGCTGCAATAACAGAGTTTCAAAACTGCTTTATCAAAAGGAAGGCTTCTGTCTCCGAGTTGAATGCACACATCATAAAGAGGTTTACGAGAATGATTCTGCCTGGTTTATAAGTGAAGATATTTCCTTTTCCACCATAGGCCTCAATGCGCTCCAAACGAACAGTTGCAGATTCTACAAAAAGAGTGTTTCAAAACTGCTCTTTCAAAAGAAGTGTTCAACTCTGTGAGTTGGATTCATACTACACAAAGCAGATTCACAGAACGCTTCTGTTTAGTTTTTATGGGAAGATATTCCCGTTTCCAACGAAGGCCTGAAAGGGCTCCAAATATCCACTTGCAGATGCTTCAAAAAGACTCTTTCCAAACTGCTCCATGAAAAGGAAGGTTCAACTCTGTGAGTTGAATGCACACATCATAAAGAAGTTTCAAAGAATGCTTCTGTCTAGGTTTTATGTGAAGATATTTCCTTTTCCACCATAGGCCTCAAAGCGCTCCAAATGAACACTTGCAAATTCTACAAAAAGAGTGTTTCATAACTGCTCTAGCAAAGGAAAGGTTCAACTATGTGAGTTAAACACACACATCACAAAGCAGTTTGTGAGAATGCTTCTGTCCAGTTTTTATGGGAAGATATTCCCGTTTCTAACAAAGGCCTGAAAGAGCTCCAAATATCCACTTGCAGATGCTGCAAAAAGACTCTTTCCAAACTGCTCCATGAAAAGGAAGGTTCAACTCTGTGAGTTGAATGCACACATCATAATGAAGTTTCAAAGAATGCTTCTGTCTAGGTTTTATGTGAAGATATTTCCTTTTCCACCATAGGCCTCAAAGCGCTCCAAATGAACACTTGCAGATTCTACAATAAGAGTGTTTCAAAACTACTCTTTCAAAGGAAGTGTTCAACTCTGTGAGTTGGATTCATACTACACAAAGCAGTTTCACAGAACGCTTCTGTTTAGTTTTTATGGGAAGATATTCCCGTTTCCAACGAAGGCCTGAAAGGGCTCCAAATATCCACTTGCAGATGCTTCAAAAAGACTCTTTCCAAACTGCTCCATGAAAAGGAAGGTTCAACTCTGTGAGTTGAATGCACACATCATAAAGAAGTTTCAAAGAATGCTTCTGTCTAGGTTTTATGTGAAGATATTTCCTTTTCCACCACAGGCCTCAAAGCGCTCCAAATGAACACTTGCAGATTCTACAATAAGAGTGTTTCAAAACTACTCTTTCAAAGGAAGTGTTCAACTCTGTGAGTTGGATTCATACTACACAAAGCAGTTTCACAGAACGCTTCTGTTTAGTTTTTATGGGAAGATATTCCCGTTTCCAACGAAGGCCTGAAAGGGCTCCAAATATCCACTTGCAGATTCTGCAAAAACAGAGTTTCAAAACTGCTCTATCAAAAGGAAGGCTTATCTCTCTGAGTTGAATGCACACATCATAAAGAGGTTTCTGAGAATGCTTCTGCCTGGTTGATATGTGAAGATATTTCAATTTCCACCATAGGCCTCAAATCGCTCCAAATGAACACTTGCAAATTCTACAAAAAGAGTGTTTCATAAGTGCTCTAGCAAAGGAAAGGTTCAACTATGTGAGCTAAACACACACATCACAAAGCAGTTGGTGAGAATGCTTCTGTCCAGTTTTTATGGGAAGATATTCCCGTTTCTAACAAAGGCCTGAAAGAGTTCCAAATATCCACTTGCAGATGCTGCAAAAAGACTCTTTCCAAACCGCTCCATGAAAAGGAAGGTTCAACTCTGTGAGTTGAATGCACACATCATAAAGAAGTTTCAAAGAATGCTTCTGTCTAGGTTTTATGTGAAGATATTTCCTTTTCCACCATAGGCCTCAAAGCGCTCCAAATGAACACTTGCAGATTCTACAAAAAGAGTGTTTCAAAACTACTCTTTCAAAAGAAGTGTTCAACTCTGTGAGTTGGATTCATACTACACAAAGCAGTTTCACAGAACGCTTCTGTTTAGTTTTTATGGGAAGATATTCCCGTTTCCAACGAAGGCCTGAAAGGGCTCCAAATATCCACTTGCAGATGCTGCAATAACAGAGTTTCAAAACTGCTTTATCAAAAGGAAGGCTTCTGTCTCCGAGTTGAATGCACACATCATAAAGAGGTTTACGAGAATGATTCTGCCTGGTTTATAAGTGAAGATATTTCCTTTTCCACCATAGGCCTCAATGCGCTCCAAACGAACAGTTGCAGATTCTACAAAAAGAGTGTTTCAAAACTGCTCTTTCAAAAGAAGTGTTCAACTCTGTGAGTTGGATTCATACTACACAAAGCAGTTTCACAGAACGCTTCTGTTTAGTTTTTATGGGAAGATATTCCCGTTTCCAACGAAGGCCTGAAAGGGCTCCAAATATCCACTTCAAGATGCTGCAAAAAGACTCTTTCCAAACTGCTCCATGAAAAGGAATGTTCAACTCTGTGAGTTGAATGCACACATCATAAAGAGGTTTCAAAGAATGCTTCTGTCTAGGTTTTATGTGAAGATATTTCCTTTTCCACCATAGGCCTCAAAGTGCTCCAAATGAACACTTGCAGATTCTACAAAAAGAGTGTTTCAAAACTGCTCTTTCAAAACAAGTGTTCAACTCTGTGAGTTGGATTCATACTACACAAAGCAGTTTCACAGAACGCTTCGGTTTAGTTTTTATGGGAAGATATTCCCGTTTCCAACGAAGGCCTGAAAGGGCTCCAAATATCCACTTGCAGATGCTGCAAAAACAGAGTTTCAAAACTGCTCTACCAAAGGAAAGCTTCTCTCTCCGAGTTGAATACACACATCATAAAGAGGTTTCTGAGAATGCTTCTGCCTGGTTTATATGTGAAGATATTTCCTTTTCCACAATAGGCCTCAATGTGCTCCAAATGAACACTTGCAGATTCTACAAAAAGAGTGTTTCAAAACTGCTCTTTGAAAAGAAGTGTTCAACTCTGTGAGTTGGATTCATACTACACAAAGCAGTTTCACAGAACGCTTCTGTTTAGTTTTTATGGGAAGATATTCCCGTTTCCAACGAAGGCCTGAAAGGCTCCAAATATCCACTTGCAGATGCTGCAAAAAGACTCTTTCCAAACTGCTCCGTGAAAAGGAAGGTTCAACTCTGTGAGGTGAAGGCACACATCATAAAGAAGTTTCAAAGAATGCTTCTGTCTAGGTTTTATGTGAAGATATTTCCTTTTCCACCGTAGGCCTCAAAGCGCTCCAAATGAACATTTGCAGATTCTACAAAAAGAGTGTTTCAAAACTGCTCTTTCAAAAGAAGTGTTCAACTCTGTGAGTTGGATTCATACTACACAAAGCAGTTTCACAGAACGCTTCTGTTTAGTTTTTATGGGAAGATATTCCCGTTTCCAACGAAGGCCTGAAAGGGCTCCAAATATCCACTTGCAGATTCTGCAAAAACAGAGTTTCAAAACTGCTCTATCAAAAGGAAGGCTTATCTCTCTGAGTTGAATGCACACATCATAAAGAGGTTTCTGAGAATGCTTCTGCCTGGTTGATATGTGAAGATATTTCAATTTCCACCATAGGCCTCAAATCGCTCCAAATGAACACTTGCAAATTCTACAAAAAGAGTGTTTCATAACTGCTCTAGCAAAGGAAAGGTTCAACTATGTGAGTTAAACACACACATCACAAAGCAGTTTGTGAGAATGCTTCTGTCCAGTTTTTATGGGAAGATATTCCCGTTTCTAACAAAGGACTGAAAGAGCTCGAAATATCCACTTGCAGATGCTGCAAAAAGACTCTTTCCAAACCGCTCCATGAAAAGGAAGGTTCAACTCTGTGAGTTGAATGCACACATCATAAAGAAGTTTCAAAGAATGCTTCTGTCTAGGTTTTATGTGAAGATATTTCCTTTTCCACCATAGGCCTCAAAGCGCTCCAAATGAACACTTGCAGATTCTACAAAAAGAGTGTTTCAAAACTGCTCTTTCTAAAGAAGGGTTCAACTCTGTGAGTTGGATTCATACTACACAAAGCAGTTTCACAGAACGCTTCTGTTTAGTTTTTATGGGAAGATATTCCCGTTTCCAACGAAGGCCTGAAAGGGCTCCAAATATCCACTTGCAGATTCTGCAAAAACAGAGTTTCAAAACTGCTCTATCAAAAGGAAGGCTTATCTCTCTGAGTTGAATGCACACATCATAAAGAGGTTTCTGAGAATGCCTCTGCCTGGTTGATATGTGAAGATATTTCAATTTCCACCATAGGCCTCAAATCGCTCCAAATGAACACTTGCAAATTCTACAAAAAGAGTGTTTCATAACTGCTCTAGCAAAGGAAAGGTTCAACTATGTGAGTTAAACACACACATCACAAAGCAGTTTGTGAGAATGCTTCTGTCCAGTTTTTATGGGAAGATATTCCCGTTTCTAACAAAGGCCTGAAAGAGCTCCAAATATCCACTTGCAGATGCTGCAAAAAGACTCTTTCCAAACCGCTCCATGAAAAGGAAGGTTCAACTCTGTGAGTTGAATGCACACATCATAAAGAAGTTTCAAAGAATGCTTCTGTCTAGGTTTTATGTGAAGATATTTCCTTTTCCACCTTAGGCCTCAAAGCGCTCCAAATGAACACTTGCAGATTCTACAAAAAGAGTGTTTCAAAACTACTCTTTCAAAAGAAGTGTTCAACTCTGTGAGTTGGATTCATACTACACAAAGCAGTTTCACAGAACGCTTCTGTTTAGTTTTTATGGGAAGATATTCCCGTTTCCAACGAAGGCCTGATAGGGCTCCAAATATCCACTTACAGATGCTGCAATAACAGAGTTTCAAAACTGCTCTATCAAAAGGAAGGCTGCTCTCTCCGAGTTGAATGCACAGATCATAAAGAGGTTTACGAGAATGATTCTGCCTGGTTTATAAGTGAAGATATTTCCTTTTCCACAATAGGCCTCAAAGCGCTCCAAACGAACACTTGCAGATTCTACAAAAAGAGTGTTTCAAAACTGCTCTTTCAAAAGAAGTGTTCATCTCTGTGAGTTGGATTCATACTACACAAAGCAGTTTCACAGAACGCTTCTCTTTAGTTTTTATGGGAAGATATTCCCGTTTCCAACGAAGGCCTGAAAGGGCTCCAAATATCCACTTGCAGATGCTGCAAAAAGACTCTTTCCAAACTGCTCCATGAAAAGGAAGGTTCAAATCTGTGAGTTGAATGCACACATCATAAAGAGGTTTCAAAGAATGCTTCTGTCTAGGTTTTATGTGAAGATATTTCCTTTTCCACAATAGGCCTCAATGTGCTCCAAATGAACACTTGCAGATTCTACAAAAAGAGTTTTTCAAAACTGCTCTTTGAAAAGAAGTGTTCAACTCTGTGAGTTGGATTCATACTACACAAAGCAGTTTCACAGAACGCTTCTGTTTAGTTTTTATGGGAAGATATTCCCGTTTCCAACGAAGGCCTGAAAGGCTCCAAATATCCACTTGCAGATGCTGCAAAAAGACTCTTTCCAAACTGCTCCGTGAAAAGGAAGGTTCAACTCTGTGAGGTGAAGGCACACATCATAAAGAAGTTTCAAAGAATGCTTCTGTCTAGGTTTTATGTGAAGATACTTCCTTTTCCACCGTAGGCCTCAAAGTGCTCCAAATGAACACTTGCAGATTCTACAAAAAGAGTGTTTCAAAACTGCTCTTTCAAAAGAAGTGTTCAACTCTGTGAGTTGGATTCATACTACACAAAGCAGTTTCACAGAACGCTTCTGTTTAGTTTTTATGGGAAGATATTCCCGTTTCCAACGAAGGCCTGAAATGGCTCCAAATATCCACTTGCAGATTCTGCAAAAAGAGAGTTTCAAAACTGCTCTATCAAAAGGAAGGCTTATCTCTCTGAGTTGAATGCACACATCATAAAGAGGTTTCTGAGAATGCTTCTGCCTGGTTGATATGTGAAGATATTTCAATTTCCACCATAGGCCTCAAATCGCCCCAAATGAACACTTGCAAATTCTACAAAAAGAGTGTTTCATAACTGCTCTAGCAAAGGAAAGGTTCAACTATGTGAGTTAAAC
The DNA here is from genome assembly GCF_028885655.2 of Pongo abelii. Taxonomy (NCBI): domain Eukaryota; kingdom Metazoa; phylum Chordata; class Mammalia; order Primates; family Hominidae; genus Pongo; species Pongo abelii. The sequence goes on along the minus strand of NC_072005.2, from coordinate 31,144,364 downwards.
ACACACATCACAAAGCAGTTTGTGAGAATGCTTCTGTCCAGTTTTTATGGGAAGATATTCCCGTTTCTAACAAAGGCCTGAAAGAGCTCCAAATATCCACTTGCAGATGCTGCAAAAAGACTCTTTCCAAACTGCTCCATGAAAAGGAAGGTTCAACTCTGTGAGTTGAATGCACACATCATAAAGAAGTTTCAAAGAATGCTTCTGTCTAGGTTTTATGTGAAGATATTTCCTTTTCCACCATAAGCCTCAAAGCGCTCCAAATGAACACTTGCAGATTCTACAATAAGTGTGTTTCAAAACTACTCTTTCAAAGGAAGTGTTCAACTCTGTGAGTTGGATTCATACTACACAAAGCAGTTTCACAGAACGCTTCTGTTTAGTTTTTATGGGAAGATATTCCCGTTTCCAACGAAGGCCTGAAAGGGCTCCAAATATCCACTTGCAGATGCTGCAATAACAGAGTTTCAAAACTGCTCTATCAAAAGGAAGGCTTCTCTCTCCGAGTTGAATGCACACATCATAAAGAGGTTTACGAGAATGATTCTGCCTGGTTTATAAGTGAAGAAATTTCCTTTTCCACAATAGGCCTCAATGCGCTCCAAACGAACACTTGCAGATTCTACAAAAAGAGTGTTTCAAAACTGCTCTTTCAAAAGAAGTGTTCAACTCTGTGAGTTGGATTCATACTACACAAAGCAGTTTCACAGAACGCTTCCGTTTAGTTTTTAAGGGAAGATATTCCCGTTTCCAACGAAGGCCTGAAAGGGCTCCAAATATCCACTTGAAAATGCTACAAAAAGACTGTTTCCAAACTACTCCATGAAAAGGAAGGTTCAACTCTGTGAGTTGAAGGCACACATCATAAAGAAGTTTCAAAGAATGCTTCTGTCTAGGTTTTATGTGAAGATATTTCCTTTTCCACCATAGGCCTCAAAGCGCTCCAAATGAACACTTGCAGATTCTACAAAAAGACTGTTTCAAAACTGCTCTTTCAAAAGAAGTGTTCAACTCTGTGAGTTGGATTCATACTACACAAAGCAGTTTCACAGAACGCTTCTGTTTAGTTTTTATGGGAAGATATTCCCGTTTCCAACGAAGGCCTGAAAGGGCTCCAAATATCCACTTGCAGATGCTTCAAAAAGACTCTTTCCAAACTGCTCCATGAAAAGGAAGGTTCAACTCTGTGAGTTGAATGCACACATCATAAAGAAGTTTCAAAGAATGCTTCTGTCTAGGTTTTATGTGAAGATATTTCCTTTTCCACCATAGACCTCAAAGCGCTCCAAATGAAAACTTGCAGATTCTACAAAAAGTGTGTTTCAAAACTGCTCTTTCAAAAGAAGTGTTGAAATCTGTGAGTTGGATTCATACTATACAAAGCAGTTTCACAGAACGCTTCTGTTTAGTTTTTAAGGGAAGATATTCCCGTTTCCAACGAAGGCCTGAAAGGGCTCCAAATATCCACTTGCAGATGCTGCAAAAACAGAGTTTCAAAACTGCTCTATCAAAAGGAAGGCTTCTCTCTCCGAGTTGAATGCACACATCATAAAGAGGTTTCTGAGAATGCTTCTGCCTGGTTTATAAGTGAAGATATTTCCTTTTCCACAATAGGCCTCAATGTGCTCCAAATGAACACTTGCAGATTCTACAAAAAGAGTGTTTCAAAACTGCTCTTTCAAAAGAAGTGTTCAACTCTGTGAGTTGGATTCATACTACACAAAGCAGTTTCACAGAACGCTTCTGTTTAGTTTTTATGAGAAGATATTCCCGTTTCCAACGAAGGCCTGAAAGGCTCCAAATATCCACTTGCAGATGCTGAAAAAGACTCTTTCCAAACTGCTCCGTGAAAAGGAAGGTTCAACTCTGTGAGGTGAAGGCACACATCATAAAGAAGTTTCAAAGAATGCTTCTGTCTAGGTTTTATGTGAAGATATTTCCTTTTCCACCGTAGGCCTCAAAGCGCTCCAAATGAACACTTGCAGATTCTACAAAAAGAGTGTTTCAAAACTGCTCTTTCTAAAGAAGTGTTCAACTCTGTGAGTTGGATTCATACTACACAAAGCAGTTTCACAGAACGCTTCTGTTTAGTTTTTATGGGAAGATATTCCCGTTTCCAACGAAGGCCTGAAAGGGCTCCAAATATCCACTTGCAGATTCTGCAAAAACAGAGTTTCAAAACTGCTCTATCAAAAGGAAGGCTTATCTCTCTGAGTTGAATGCACACATCATAAAGAGGTTTCTGAGAATGCTTCTGCCTGGTTGATATGTGAAGATATTTCAATTTCCACCATAGGCCTCAAATCGCTCCAAATGAACACTTGCAAATTCTACAAAAAGAGTGTTTCATAAGTGCTCTAGCAAAGGAAAGGTTCAACTATGTGAGCTAAACACACACATCACAAAGCAGTTGGTGAGAATGCTTCTGTCCAGTTTTTATGGGAAGATATTCCCGTTTCTAACAAAGGCCTGAAAGAGCTCCAAATATCCACTTGCAGATGCTGCAAAAAGACTCTTTCCAAACCGCTCCATGAAAAGGAAGGTTCAGCTGTGTGAGTTGAATGCACACATCATAAAGAAGTTTCAAAGAATGCTTCTGTCTAGGTTTTATGTGAAGATATTTCCTTTTCCACCTTAGGCCTCAAAGCGCTCCAAATGAACACTTGCAGATTCTACAAAAAGAGTGTTTCAAAACTACTCTTTCAAAAGAAGTGTTCAACTCTGTGAGTTGGATTCATACTACACAAAGCAGTTTCACAGAACGCTTCTGTTTAGTTTTTATGGGAAGATATTCCCGTTTCCAACGAAGGCCTGAAAGGGCTCCAAATATCCACTTGCAGATGCTGCAATAACAGAGTTTCAAAACTGCTTTATCAAAAGGAAGGCTTCTGTCTCCGAGTTGAATGCACACATCATAAAGAGGTTTACGAGAATGATTCTGCCTGGTTTATAAGTGAAGATATTTCCTTTTCCACAATAGGCCTCAATGCGCTCCAAACGAACACTTGCAGATTCTACAAAAAGAGTGTTTCAAAACTGCTCTTTCAAAAGAAGTGTTCAACTCTGTGAGTTGGATTCATACTACACAAAGCAGATTCACAGAACGCTTCTGTTTAGTTTTTATGGGAAGATATTCCCGTTTCCAACGAAGGCCTGAAAGGGCTCCAAATATCCACTTGCAGATGCTTCAAAAAGACTCTTTCCAAACTGCTCCATGAAAAGGAAGGTTCAACTCTGTGAGTTGAATGCACACATCATAAAGAAGTTTCAAAGAATGCTTCTGTCTAGGTTTTATGTGAAGATATTTCCTTTTCCACCATAGGCCTCAAAGCGCTCCAAATGAACACTTGCAAATTCTACAAAAAGAGTGTTTCATAACTGCTCTAGCAAAGGAAAGGTTCAACTATGTGAGTTAAACACACACATCACAAAGCAGTTTGTGAGAATGCTTCTGTCCAGTTTTTATGGGAAGATATTCCCGTTTCTAACAAAGGCCTGAAAGAGCTCCAAATATCCACTTGCAGATGCTGCAAAAAGACTCTTTCCAAACTGCTCCATGAAAAGGAAGGTTCAACTCTGTGAGTTGAATGCACACATCATAATGAAGTTTCAAAGAATGCTTCTGTCTAGGTTTTATGTGAAGATATTTCCTTTTCCACCATAGGCCTCAAAGCGCTCCAAATGAACACTTGCAGATTCTACAATAAGAGTGTTTCAAAACTACTCTTTCAAAGGAAGTGTTCAACTCTGTGAGTTGGATTCATACTACACAAAGCAGTTTCACAGAACGCTTCTGTTTAGTTTTTATGGGAAGATATTCCCGTTTCCAACGAAGGCCTGAAAGGGCTCCAAATATCCACTTGCAGATGCTTCAAAAAGACTCTTTCCAAACTGCTCCATGAAAAGGAAGGTTCAACTCTGTGAGTTGAATGCACACATCATAAAGAAGTTTCAAAGAATGCTTCTGTCTAGGTTTTATGTGAAGATATTTCCTTTTCCACCATAGGCCTCAAAGCGCTCCAAATGAACACTTGCAGATTCTACAATAAGAGTGTTTCAAAACTACTCTTTCAAAGGAAGTGTTCAACTCTGTGAGTTGGATTCATACTACACAAAGCAGTTTCACAGAACGCTTCTGTTTAGTTTTTATGGGAAGATATTCCCGTTTCCAACGAAGGCCTGAAAGGGCTCCAAATATCCACTTGCAGATGCTGCAATAACAGAGTTTCAAAACTGCTTTATCAAAAGGAAGGCTTCTGTCTCCGAGTTGAATGCACACATCATAAAGAGGTTTACGAGAATGATTCTGCCTGGTTTATAAGTGAAGATATTTCCTTTTCCACCATAGGCCTCAATGCGCTCCAAACGAACAGTTGCAGATTCTACAAAAAGAGTGTTTCAAAACTGCTCTTTCAAAAGAAGTGTTCAACTCTGTGAGTTGGATTCATACTACACAAAGCAGATTCACAGAACGCTTCTGTTTAGTTTTTATGGGAAGATATTCCCGTTTCCAACGAAGGCCTGAAAGGGCTCCAAATATCCACTTGCAGATGCTTCAAAAAGACTCTTTCCAAACTGCTCCATGAAAAGGAAGGTTCAACTCTGTGAGTTGAATGCACACATCATAAAGAAGTTTCAAAGAATGCTTCTGTCTAGGTTTTATGTGAAGATATTTCCTTTTCCACCATAGGCCTCAAAGCGCTCCAAATGAACACTTGCAAATTCTACAAAAAGAGTGTTTCATAACTGCTCTAGCAAAGGAAAGGTTCAACTATGTGAGTTAAACACACACATCACAAAGCAGTTTGTGAGAATGCTTCTGTCCAGTTTTTATGGGAAGATATTCCCGTTTCTAACAAAGGCCTGAAAGAGCTCCAAATATCCACTTGCAGATGCTGCAAAAAGACTCTTTCCAAACTGCTCCATGAAAAGGAAGGTTCAACTCTGTGAGTTGAATGCACACATCATAATGAAGTTTCAAAGAATGCTTCTGTCTAGGTTTTATGTGAAGATATTTCCTTTTCCACCATAGGCCTCAAAGCGCTCCAAATGAACACTTGCAGATTCTACAATAAGAGTGTTTCAAAACTACTCTTTCAAAGGAAGTGTTCAACTCTGTGAGTTGGATTCATACTACACAAAGCAGTTTCACAGAACGCTTCTGTTTAGTTTTTATGGGAAGATATTCCCGTTTCCAACGAAGGCCTGAAAGGGCTCCAAATATCCACTTGCAGATGCTTCAAAAAGACTCTTTCCAAACTGCTCCATGAAAAGGAAGGTTCAACTCTGTGAGTTGAATGCACACATCATAAAGAAGTTTCAAAGAATGCTTCTGTCTAGGTTTTATGTGAAGATATTTCCTTTTCCACCATAGGCCTCAAAGCGCTCCAAATGAACACTTGCAGATTCTACAATAAGAGTGTTTCAAAACTACTCTTTCAAAGGAAGTGTTCAACTCTGTGAGTTGGATTCATACTACACAAAGCAGTTTCACAGAACGCTTCTGTTTAGTTTTTATGGGAAGATATTCCCGTTTCCAACGAAGGCCTGAAAGGGCTCCAAATATCCACTTGCAGATGCTGCAATAACAGAGTTTCAAAACTGCTTTATCAAAAGGAAGGCTTCTGTCTCCGAGTTGAATGCACACATCATAAAGAGGTTTACGAGAATGATTCTGCCTGGTTTATAAGTGAAGATATTTCCTTTTCCACCATAGGCCTCAATGCGCTCCAAACGAACAGTTGCAGATTCTACAAAAAGAGTGTTTCAAAACTGCTCTTTCAAAAGAAGTGTTCAACTCTGTGAGTTGGATTCATACTACACAAAGCAGATTCACAGAACGCTTCTGTTTAGTTTTTATGGGAAGATATTCCCGTTTCCAACGAAGGCCTGAAAGGGCTCCAAATATCCACTTGCAGATGCTTCAAAAAGACTCTTTCCAAACTGCTCCATGAAAAGGAAGGTTCAACTCTGTGAGTTGAATGCACACATCATAAAGAAGTTTCAAAGAATGCTTCTGTCTAGGTTTTATGTGAAGATATTTCCTTTTCCACCATAGGCCTCAAAGCGCTCCAAATGAACACTTGCAAATTCTACAAAAAGAGTGTTTCATAACTGCTCTAGCAAAGGAAAGGTTCAACTATGTGAGTTAAACACACACATCACAAAGCAGTTTGTGAGAATGCTTCTGTCCAGTTTTTATGGGAAGATATTCCCGTTTCTAACAAAGGCCTGAAAGAGCTCCAAATATCCACTTGCAGATGCTGCAAAAAGACTCTTTCCAAACTGCTCCATGAAAAGGAAGGTTCAACTCTGTGAGTTGAATGCACACATCATAATGAAGTTTCAAAGAATGCTTCTGTCTAGGTTTTATGTGAAGATATTTCCTTTTCCACCATAGGCCTCAAAGCGCTCCAAATGAACACTTGCAGATTCTACAATAAGAGTGTTTCAAAACTACTCTTTCAAAGGAAGTGTTCAACTCTGTGAGTTGGATTCATACTACACAAAGCAGTTTCACAGAACGCTTCTGTTTAGTTTTTATGGGAAGATATTCCCGTTTCCAACGAAGGCCTGAAAGGGCTCCAAATATCCACTTGCAGATGCTTCAAAAAGACTCTTTCCAAACTGCTCCATGAAAAGGAAGGTTCAACTCTGTGAGTTGAATGCACACATCATAAAGAAGTTTCAAAGAATGCTTCTGTCTAGGTTTTATGTGAAGATATTTCCTTTTCCACCATAGGCCTCAAAGCGCTCCAAATGAACACTTGCAGATTCTACAATAAGAGTGTTTCAAAACTACTCTTTCAGAGGAAGTGTTCAACTCTGTGAGTTGGATTCATACTACACAAAGCAGTTTCACAGAACGCTTCTGTTTAGTTTTTATGGGAAGATATTCCCGTTTCCAACGAAGGCCTGAAAGGGCTCCAAATATCCACTTGCAGATTCTGCAAAAACAGAGTTTCAAAACTGCTCTATCAAAAGGAAGGCTTATCTCTCTGAGTTGAATGCACACATCATAAAGAGGTTTCTGAGAATGCTTCTGCCTGGTTGATATGTGAAGATATTTCAATTTCCACCATAGGCCTCAAATCGCTCCAAATGAACACTTGCAAATTCTACAAAAAGAGTGTTTCATAAGTGCTCTAGCAAAGGAAAGGTTCAACTATGTGAGCTAAACACACACATCACAAAGCAGTTGGTGAGAATGCTTCTGTCCAGTTTTTATGGGAAGATATTCCCGTTTCTAACAAAGGCCTGAAAGAGCTCCAAATATCCACTTGCAGATGCTGCAAAAAGACTCTTTCCAAACCGCTCCATGAAAAGGAAGGTTCAACTGTGTGAGTTGAATGCACACATCATAAAGAAGTTTCAAAGAATGCTTCTGTCTAGGTTTTATGTGAAGATATTTCCTTTTCCACCTTAGGCCTCAAAGCGCTCCAAATGAACACTTGCAGATTCTACAAAAAGAGTGTTTCAAAACTACTCTTTCAAAAGAAGTGTTCAACTCTGTGAGTTGGATTCATACTACACAAAGCAGTTTCACAGAACGCTTCTGTTTAGTTTTTATGGGAAGATATTCCCGTTTCCAACGAAGGCCTGAAAGGGCTCCAAATATCCACTTGCAGATGCTGCAATAACAGAGTTTCAAAACTGCTTTATCAAAAGGAAGGCTTCTGTCTCCGAGTTGAATGCACACATCATAAAGAGGTTTACGAGAATGATTCTGCCTGGTTTATAAGTGAAGATATTTCCTTTTCCACAATAGGCCTCAATGCGCTCCAAACGAACAGTTGCAGATTCTACAAAAAGAGTGTTTCAAAACTGCTCTTTCAAAAGAAGTGTTCAACTCTGTGAGTTGGATTCATACTACACAAAGCAGATTCACAGAACGCTTCTGTTTAGTTTTTATGGGAAGATATTCCCGTTTCCAACGAAGGCCTGAAAGGGCTCCAAATATCCACTTGCAGATGCTTCAAAAAGACTCTTTCCAAACTGCTCCATGAAAAGGAAGGTTCAACTCTGTGAGTTGAATGCACACATCATAAAGAAGTTTCAAAGAATGCTTCTGTCTAGGTTTTATGTGAAGATATTTCCTTTTCCACCATAGGCCTCAAAGCGCTCCAAATGAACACTTGCAAATTCTACAAAAAGAGTGTTTCATAACTGCTCTAGCAAAGGAAAGGTTCAACTATGTGAGTTAAACACACACATCACAAAGCAGTTTGTGAGAATGCTTCTGTCCAGTTTTTATGGGAAGATATTCCCGTTTCTAACAAAGGCCTGAAAGAGCTCCAAATATCCACTTGCAGATGCTGCAAAAAGACTCTTTCCAAACTGCTCCATGAAAAGGAAGGTTCAACTCTGTGAGTTGAATGCACACATCATAATGAAGTTTCAAAGAATGCTTCTGTCTAGGTTTTATGTGAAGATATTTCCTTTTCCACCATAGGCCTCAAAGCGCTCCAAATGAACACTTGCAGATTCTACAATAAGAGTGTTTCAAAACTACTCTTTCAAAGGAAGTGTTCAACTCTGTGAGTTGGATTCATACTACACAAAGCAGTTTCACAGAACGCTTCTGTTTAGTTTTTATGGGAAGATATTCCCGTTTCCAACGAAGGCCTGAAAGGGCTCCAAATATCCACTTGCAGATGCTTCAAAAAGACTCTTTCCAAACTGCTCCATGAAAAGGAAGGTTCAACTCTGTGAGTTGAATGCACACATCATAAAGAAGTTTCAAAGAATGCTTCTGTCTAGGTTTTATGTGAAGATATTTCCTTTTCCACCATAGGCCTCAAAGCGCTCCAAATGAACACTTGCAGATTCTACAATAAGAGTGTTTCAAAACTACTCTTTCAAAGGAAGTGTTCAACTCTGTGAGTTGGATTCATACTACACAAAGCAGTTTCACAGAACGCTTCTGTTTAGTTTTTATGGGAAGATATTCCCGTTTCCAACGAAGGCCTGAAAGGGCTCCAAATATCCACTTGCAGATGCTGCAATAACAGAGGTTCAAAACTGCTTTATCAAAAGGAAGGCTTCTGTCTCCGAGTTGAATGCACACATCATAAAGAGGTTTACGAGAATGATTCTGCCTGGTTTATAAGTGAAGATATTTCCTTTTCCACCATAGGCCTCAATGCGCTCCAAACGAACAGTTGCAGATTCTACAAAAAGAGTGTTTCAAAACTGCTCTTTCAAAAGAAGTGTTCAACTCTGTGAGTTGGATTCATACTACACAAAGCAGATTCACAGAACGCTTCTGTTTAGTTTTTATGGGAAGATATTCCCGTTTCCAACGAAGGCCTGAAAGGGCTCCAAATATCCACTTGCAGATGCTTCAAAAAGACTCTTTCCAAACTGCTCCATGAAAAGGAAGGTTCAACTCTGTGAGTTGAATGCACACATCATAAAGAAGTTTCAAAGAATGCTTCTGTCTAGGTTTTATGTGAAGATATTTCCTTTTCCACCATAGGCCTCAAAGCGCTCCAAATGAACACTTGCAAATTCTACAAAAAGAGTGTTTCATAACTGCTCTAGCAAAGGAAAGGTTCAACTATGTGAGTTAAACACACACATCACAAAGCAGTTTGTGAGAATGCTTCTGTCCAGTTTTTATGGGAAGATATTCCCGTTTCTAACAAAGGCCTGAAAGAGCTCCAAATATCCACTTGCAGATGCTGCAAAAAGACTCTTTCCAAACTGCTCCATGAAAAGGAAGGTTCAACTCTGTGAGTTGAATGCACACATCATAATGAAGTTTCAAAGAATGCTTCTGTCTAGGTTTTATGTGAAGATATTTCCTTTTCCACCATAGGCCTCAAAGCGCTCCAAATGAACACTTGCAGATTCTACAATAAGAGTGTTTCAAAACTACTCTTTCAAAGGAAGTGTTCAACTCTGTGAGTTGGATTCATACTACACAAAGCAGTTTCACAGAACGCTTCTGTTTAGTTTTTATGGGAAGATATTCCCGTTTCCAACGAAGGCCTGAAAGGGCTCCAAATATCCACTTGCAGATGCTTCAAAAAGACTCTTTCCAAACTGCTCCATGAAAAGGAAGGTTCAACTCTGTGAGTTGAATGCACACATCATAAAGAAGTTTCAAAGAATGCTTCTGTCTAGGTTTTATGTGAAGATATTTCCTTTTCCACCATAGGCCTCAAAGCGCTCCAAATGAACACTTGCAGATTCTACAATAAGAGTGTTTCAAAACTACTCTTTCAAAGGAAGTGTTCAACTCTGTGAGTTGGATTCATACTACACAAAGCAGTTTCACAGAACGCTTCTGTTTAGTTTTTATGGGAAGATATTCCCGTTTCCAACGAAGGCCTGAAAGGGCTCCAAATATCCACTTGCAGATGCTGCAATAACAGAGGTTCAAAACTGCTTTATCAAAAGGAAGGCTTCTGTCTCCGAGTTGAATGCACACATCATAAAGAGGTTTACGAGAATGATTCTGCCTGGTTTATAAGTGAAGATATTTCCTTTTCCACCATAGGCCTCAATGCGCTCCAAACGAACAGTTGCAGATTCTACAAAAAGAGTGTTTCAAAACTGCTCTTTCAAAAGAAGTGTTCAACTCTGTGAGTTGGATTCATACTACACAAAGCAGATTCACAGAACGCTTCTGTTTAGTTTTTATGGGAAGATATTCCCGTTTCCAACGAAGGCCTGAAAGGGCTCCAAATATCCACTTGCAGATGCTTCAAAAAGACTCTTTCCAAACTGCTCCATGAAAAGGAAGGTTCAACTCTGTGAGTTGAATGCACACATCATAAAGAAGTTTCAAAGAATGCTTCTGTCTAGGTTTTATGTGAAGATATTTCCTTTTCCACCATAGGCCTCAAAGCGCTCCAAATGAACACTTGCAAATTCTACAAAAAGAGTGTTTCATAACTGCTCTAGCAAAGGAAAGGTTCAACTATGTGAGTTAAACACACACATCACAAAGCAGTTTGTGAGAATGCTTCTGTCCAGTTTTTATGGGAAGATATTCCCGTTTCTAACAAAGGCCTGAAAGAGCTCCAAATATCCACTTGCAGATGCTGCAAAAAGACTCTTTCCAAACTGCTCCATGAAAAGGAAGGTTCAACTCTGTGAGTTGAATGCACACATCATAATGAAGTTTCAAAGAATGCTTCTGTCTAGGTTTTATGTGAAGATATTTCCTTTTCCACCATAGGCCTCAAAGCGCTCCAAATGAACACTTGAGGATTCTACAATAAGAGTGTTTCAAAACTACTCTTTCAAAGGAAGTGTTCAACTCTGTGAGTTGGATTCATACTACACAAAGCAGTTTCACAGAACGCTTCTGTTTAGTTTTTATGGGAAGATATTCCCGTTTCCAACGAAGGCCTGAAAGGGCTCCAAATATCCACTTGCAGATGCTTCAAAAAGACTCTTTCCAAACTGCTCCATGAAAAGGAAGGTTCAACTCTGTGAGTTGAATGCACACATCATAAAGAAGTTTCAAAGAATGCTTCTGTCTAGGTTTTATGTGAAGATATTTCCTTTTCCACCATAGGCCTCAAAGCGCTCCAAATGAACACTTGCAGATTCTACAATAAGAGTGTTTCAAAACTACTCTTTCAAAGGAAGTGTTCAACTCTGTGAGTTGGATTCATACTACACAAAGCAGTTTCACAGAACGCTTCTGTTTAGTTTTTATGGGAAGATATTCCCGTTTCCAACGAAGGCCTGAAAGGGCTCCAAATATCCACTTGCAGATTCTGCAAAAACAGAGTTTCAAAACTGCTCTATCAAAAGGAAGGCTTATCTCTCTGAGTTGAATGCACACATCATAAAGAGGTTTCTGAGAATGCTTCTGACTGGTTGATATGTGAAGATATTTCAATTTCCACCATAGGCCTCAAATCGCTCCAAATGAACACTTGCAAATTCTACAAAAAGAGTGTTTCATAAGTGCTCTAGCAAAGGAAAGGTTCAACTATGTGAGCTAAACACACACATCACAAAGCAGTTGGTGAGAATGCTTCTGTCCAGTTTTTATGGGAAGATATTCCCGTTTCTAACAAAGGCCTGAAAGAGCTCCAAATATCCACTTGCAGATGCTGCAAAAAGACTCTTTCCAAACCGCTCCATGAAAAGGAAGGTTCAACTGTGTGAGTTGAATGCACACATCATAAAGAAGTTTCAAAGAATGCTTCTGTCTAGGTTTTATGTGAAGATATTTCCTTTTCCACCTTAGGCCTCAAAGCGCTCCAAATGAACACTTGCAGATTCTACAAAAAGAGTGTTTCAAAACTACTCTTTCAAAAGAAGTGTTCAACTCTGTGAGTTGGATTCATACTACACAAAGCAGTTTCACAGAACGCTTCTGTTTAGTTTTTATGGGAAGATATTCCCGTTTCCAACGAAGGCCTGAAAGGGCTCCAAATATCCACTTGCAGATGCTGCAATAACAGAGTTTCAAAACTGCTTTATCAAAAGGAAGGCTTCTGTCTCCGAGTTGAATGCACACATCATAAAGAGGTTTACGAGAATGATTCTGCCTGGTTTATAAGTGAAGATATTTCCTTTTCCACAATAGGCCTCAATGCGCTCCAAACGAACAGTTGCAGATTCTACAAAAAGAGTGTTTCAAAACTGCTCTTTCAAAAGAAGTGTTCAACTCTGTGAGTTGGATTCATACTACACAAAGCAGATTCACAGAACGCTTCTGTTTAGTTTTTATGGGAAGATATTCCCGTTTCCAACGAAGGCCTGAAAGGGCTCCAAATATCCACTTGCAGATGCTTCAAAAAGACTCTTTCCAAACTGCTCCATGAAAAGGAAGGTTCAACTCTGTGAGTTGAATGCACACATCATAAAGAAGTTTCAAAGAATGCTTCTGTCTAGGTTTTATGTGAAGATATTTCCTTTTCCACCATAGGCCTCAAAGCGCTCCAAATGAACACTTGCAAATTCTACAAAAAGAGTGTTTCATAACTGCTCTAGCAAAGGAAAGGTTCAACTATGTGAGTTAAACACACACATCACAAAGCAGTTTGTGAGAATGCTTCTGTCCAGTTTTTATGGGAAGATATTCCCGTTTCTAACAAAGGCCTGAAAGAGCTCCAAATATCCACTTGCAGATGCTGCAAAAAGACTCTTTCCAAACTGCTCCATGAAAAGGAAGGTTCAACTCTGTGAGTTGAATGCACACATCATAATGAAGTTTCAAAGAATGCTTCTGTCTAGGTTTTATGTGAAGATATTTCCTTTTCCACCATAGGCCTCAAAGCGCTCCAAATGAACACTTGCAGATTCTACAATAAGAGTGTTTCAAAACTACTCTTTCAAAGGAAGTGTTCAACTCTGTGAGTTGGATTCATACTACACAAAGCAGTTTCACAGAACGCTTCTGTTTAGTTTTTATGGGAAGATATTCCCGTTTCCAACGAAGGCCTGAAAGGGCTCCAAATATCCACTTGCAGATGCTTCAAAAAGACTCTTTCCAAACTGCTCCATGAAAAGGAAGGTTCAACTCTGTGAGTTGAATGCACACATCATAAAGAAGTTTCAAAGAATGCTTCTGTCTAGGTTTTATGTGAAGATATTTCCTTTTCCACCATAGGCCTCAAAGCGCTCCAAATGAACACTTGCAGATTCTACAATAAGAGTGTTTCAAAACTACTCTTTCAAAGGAAGTGTTCAACTCTGTGAGTTGGATTCATACTACACAAAGCAGTTTCACAGAACGCTTCTGTTTAGTTTTTATGGGAAGATATTCCCGTTTCCAACGAAGGCCTGAAAGGGCTCCAAATATCCACTTGCAGATTCTGCAAAAACAGAGTTTCAAAACTGCTCTATCAAAAGGAAGGCTTATCTCTCTGAGTTGAATGCACACATCATAAAGAGGTTTCTGAGAATGCTTCTGCCTGGTTGATATGTGAAGATATTTCAATTTCCACCATAGGCCTCAAATCGCTCCAAATGAACACTTGCAAATTCTACAAAAAGAGTGTTTCATAAGTGCTCTAGCAAAGGAAAGGTTCAACTATGTGAGCTAAACACACACATCACAAAGCAGTTGGTGAGAATGCTTCTGTCCAGTTTTTATGGGAAGATATTCCCGTTTCTAACAAAGGCCTGAAAGAGCTCCAAATATCCACTTGCAGATGCTGCAAAAAGACTCTTTCCAAACCGCTCCATGAAAAGGAAGGTTCAACTGTGTGAGTTGAATGCACACATCATAAAGAATTTTCAAAGAATGCTTCTGTCTAGGTTTTATGTGAAGATATTTCCTTTTCCACCTTAGGCCTCAAAGCGCTCCAAATGAACACTTGCAGATTCTACAAAAAGAGTGTTTCAAAACTACTCTTTCTAAAGAAGTGTTCAACTCTGTGAGTTGGATTCATACTACACAAAGCAGTTTCACAGAACGCTTCTGTTTAGTTTTTATGGGAAGATATTCCCATTTCCAACGAAGGCCTGAAAGGGCTCCAAATATCCACTTGCAGATGCTGCAATAACAGAGTTTCAAAACTGCTTTATCAAAAGGAAGGCTTCTGTCTCCGAGTTGAATGCACACATCATAAAGAGGTTTACGAGAATGATTCTGCCTGGTTTATAAGTGAAGATATTTCCTTTTCCACAATAGGCCTCAATGCGCTCCAAACGAACAGTTGCAGATTCTACAAAAAGAGTGTTTCAAAACTGCTCTTTCAAAAGAAGTGTTCAACTCTGTGAGTTGGATTCATACTACACAAAGCAGATTCACAGAACGCTTCTGTTTAGTTTTTATGGGAAGATATTCCCGTTTCCAACGAAGGCCTGAAAGGGCTCCAAATATCCACTTGCAGATGCTTCAAAAAGACTCTTTCCAAACTGCTCCATGAAAAGGAAGGTTCAACTCTGTGAGTTGAATGCACACATCATAAAGAAGTTTCAAAGAATGCTTCTGTCTAGGTTTTATGTGAAGATATTTCCTTTTCCACCATAGGCCTCAAAGCGCTCCAAATGAACACTTGCAAATTCTACAAAAAGAGTGTTTCATAACTGCTCTAGCAAAGGAAAGGTTCAACTATGTGAGTTAAACACACACATCACAAAGCAGTTTGTGAGAATGCTTCTGTCCAGTTTTTATGGGAAGATATTCCCGTTTCTAACAAAGGCCTGAAAGAGCTCCAAATATCCACTTGCAGATGCTGCAAAAAGACTCTTTCCAAACTGCTCCATGAAAAGGAAGGTTCAACTCTGTGAGTTGAATGCACACATCATAATGAAGTTTCAAAGAATGCTTCTGTCTAGGTTTTATGTGAAGATATTTCCTTTTCCACCATAGGCCTCAAAGCGCTCCAAATGAACACTTGCAGATTCTACAATAAGAGTGTTTCAAAACTACTCTTTCAAAGGAAGTGTTCAACTCTGTGAGTTGGATTCATACTACACAAAGCAGTTTCACAGAACGCTTCTGTTTAGTTTTTATGGGAAGATATTCCCGTTTCCAACGAAGGCCTGAAAGGGCTCCAAATATCCACTTGCAGATGCTTCAAAAAGACTCTTTCCAAACTGCTCCATGAAAAGGAAGGTTCAACTCTGTGAGTTGAATGCACACATCATAAAGAAGTTTCAAAGAATGCTTCTGTCTAGGTTTTATGTGAAGATATTTCCTTTTCCACCATAGGCCTCAAAGCGCTCCAAATGAACACTTGCAGATTCTACAATAAGAGTGTTTCAAAACTACTCTTTCAAAGGAAGTGTTCAACTCTGTGAGTTGGATTCATACTACACAAAGCAGTTTCACAGAACGCTTCTGTTTAGTTTTTATGGGAAGATATTCCCGTTTCCAACGAAGGCCTGAAAGGGCTCCAAATATCCACTTGCAGATGCTGCAATAACAGAGTTTCAAAACTGCTTTATCAAAAGGAAGGCTTCTGTCTCCGAGTTGAATGCACACATCATAAAGAGGTTTACGAGAATGATTCTGCCTGGTTTATAAGTGAAGATATTTCCTTTTCCACCATAGGCCTCAATGCGCTCCAAACGAACAGTTGCAGATTCTACAAAAAGAGTGTTTCAAAACTGCTCTTTCAAAAGAAGTGTTCAACTCTGTGAGTTGGATTCATACTACACAAAGCAGATTCACAGAACGCTTCTGTTTAGTTTTTATGGGAAGATATTCCCGTTTCCAACGAAGGCCTGAAAGGGCTCCAAATATCCACTTGCAGATGCTTCAAAAAGACTCTTTCCAAACTGCTCCATGAAAAGGAAGGTTCAACTCTGTGAGTTGAATGCACACATCATAAAGAAGTTTCAAAGAATGCTTCTGTCTAGGTTTTATGTGAAGATATTTCCTTTTCCACCATAGGCCTCAAAGCGCTCCAAATGAACACTTGCAAATTCTACAAAAAGAGTGTTTCATAACTGCTCTAGCAAAGGAAAGGTTCAACTATGTGAGTTAAACACACACATCACAAAGCAGTTTGTGAGAATGCTTCTGTCCAGTTTTTATGGGAAGATATTCCCGTTTCTAACAAAGGCCTGAAAGAGCTCCAAATATCCACTTGCAGATGCTGCAAAAAGACTCTTTCCAAACTGCTCCATGAAAAGGAAGGTTCAACTCTGTGAGTTGAATGCACACATCATAATGAAGTTTCAAAGAATGCTTCTGTCTAGGTTTTATGTGAAGATATTTCCTTTTCCACCATAGGCCTCAAAGCGCTCCAAATGAACACTTGCAGATTCTACAATAAGAGTGTTTCAAAACTACTCTTTCAAAGGAAGTGTTCAACTCTGTGAGTTGGATTCATACTACACAAAGCAGTTTCACAGAACGCTTCTGTTTAGTTTTTATGGGAAGATATTCCCGTTTCCAACGAAGGCCTGAAAGGGCTCCAAATATCCACTTGCAGATGCTTCAAAAAGACTCTTTCCAAACTGCTCCATGAAAAGGAAGGTTCAACTCTGTGAGTTGAATGCACACATCATAAAGAAGTTTCAAAGAATGCTTCTGTCTAGGTTTTATGTGAAGATATTTCCTTTTCCACCATAGGCCTCAAAGCGCTCCAAATGAACACTTGCAGATTCTACAATAAGAGTGTTTCAAAACTACTCTTTCAAAGGAAGTGTTCAACTCTGTGAGTTGGATTCATACTACACAAAGCAGTTTCACAGAACGCTTCTGTTTAGTTTTTATGGGAAGATATTCCCGTTTCCAACGAAGGCCTGAAAGGGCTCCAAATATCCACTTGCAGATGCTGCAATAACAGAGTTTCAAAACTGCTTTATCAAAAGGAAGGCTTCTGTCTCCGAGTTGAATGCACACATCATAAAGAGGTTTACGAGAATGATTCTGCCTGGTTTAGAAGTGAAGATATTTCCTTTTCCACAATAGGCCTCAATGCGCTCCAAACGAACAGTTGCAGATTCTACAAAAAGAGTGTTTCAAAACTGCTCTTTCAAAAGAAGTGTTCAACTCTGTGAGTTGGATTCATACTACACAAAGCAGTTTCACAGAACGCTTCTGTTTAGTTTTTATGGGAAGATATTCCCGTTTCCAACGAAGGCCTGAAAGGGCTCCAAATATCCGCTTCAAGATGCTGCAAAAAGACTCTTTCCAAACTGCTCCATGAAAAGGAATGTTCAACTCTGTGAGTTGAATGCACACATCATAAGGAGGTTTCAAAGAATGCTTCTGTCTAGGTTTTATGTGAAGATATTTCCTTTTCCACCATAGGCCTCAAAGTGCTCCAAATGAACACTTGCAGATTCTACAAAAAGAGTGTTTCAAAACTGCTCTTTCAAAACAAGTGTTCAACTCTGTGAGTTGGATTCATACTACACAAAGCAGTTTCACAGAACGCTTCTGTTTAGTTTTTATGGGAAGATATTCCCGTTTCCAACGAAGGCCTGAAAGGGCTCCAAATATCCACTTGCAGATGCTGCAAAAACAGAGTTTCAAAACTGCTCTATCAAAAGGAAAGCTTCTCTCTCCGAGTTGAATGCACACATCATAAAGAGGTTTCTGAGAATGCTTCTGCCTGGTTTATATGTGAAGATATTTCCTTTTCCACAATAGGCCTCAATGTGCTCCAAATGAACACTTGCAGATTCTACAAAAAGAGTGTTTCAAAACTGCTCTTTGAAAAGAAGTGTTCAACTCTGTGAGTTGGATTCATACTACACAAAGCAGTTTCACAGAACGCTTCTGTTTAGTTTTTATGGGAAGATATTCCCGTTTCCAACGAAGGCCTGAAAGGCTCCAAATATCCACTTGCAGATGCTGCAAAAAGACTCTTTCCAAACTGCTCCATGAAAAGGAAGGTTCAACTCTGTGAGGTGAAGGCACACATCATACAGAAGTTTCAAAGAATGCTTCTGTCTAGGTTTTATGTGAAGATATTTCCTTTTCCACCGTAGGCCTCAAAGCGCTCCAAATGAACACTTGCAGATTCTACAAAAAGAGTGTTTCAAAACTGCTCTTTCAAAAGAAGTGTTCAACTCTGTGAGTTGGATTCATACTACACAAAGCAGTTTCACAGAACGCTTCTGTTTAGTTTTTATGGGAAGATATTCCCGTTTCCAACGAAGGCCTGAAAGGGCTCCAAATATCCACTTGCAGATTCTGCAAAAAGAGAGTTTCAAAACTGCTCTATCAAAAGGAAGGCTTATCTCTCTGAGTTGAATGCACACATCATAAAGAGGTTTCTGAGAATGCTTCTGCCTGGTTGATATGTGAAGATATTTCAATTTCCACCATAGGCCTCAAATCGCTCCAAATGAACACTTGCAAATGCTACAAAAAGAGTGTTTCATAACTGCTCTAGCAAAGGAAAGGTTCAACTATGTGAGTTAAACACACACATCACAAAGCAGTTTGTGAGAATGCTTCTGTCCAGTTTTTATGGGAAGATATTCCCGTTTCTAACAAAGGACTGAAAGAGCTCGAAATATCCACTTGCAGATGCTGCAAAAAGACTCTTTCCAAACCGCTCCATGAAAAGGAAGGTTCAACTCTGTGAGTTGAATGCACACATCATAAAGAAGTTTCAAAGAATGCTTCTGTCTAGGTTTTATGTGAAGATATTTCCTTTTCCACCATAGGCCTCAAAGCGCTCCAAATGAACACTTGCAGATTCTACAATAAGAGTGTTTCAAAACTACTCTTTCAAAGGAAGTGTTCAACTCTGTGAGTTGGATTCATACTACACAAAGCAGTTTCACAGAACGCTTCTGTTTAGTTTTTATGGGAAGATATTCCCGTTTCCAACGAAGGCCTGAAAGGGCTCCAAATATCCACTTGCAGATGCTGCAATAACAGAGTTTCAAAACTGCTTTATCAAAAGGAAGGCTTCTGTCTCCGAGTTGAATGCACACATCATAAAGAGGTTTACGAGAATGATTCTGCCTGGTTTATAAGTGAAGATATTTCCTTTTCCACAATAGGCCTCAATGCGCTCCAAACGAACACTTGCAGATTCTACAAAAAGAGTGTTTCAAAACTGCTCTTTGAAAAGAAGTGTTCATCTCTGTGAGTTGGATTCATACTACACAAAGCAGTTTCACAGAACGCTTCTCTTTAGTTTTTATGGGAAGATATTCCCGTTTCCAACGAAGGCCTGAAAGGGCTCCAAATATCCACTTGCAGATGCTGCAAAAAGACTCTTTCCAAACTGCTCCATGAAAAGGAAGGTTCAAATCTGTGAGTTGAATGCACACATCATAAAGAGGTTTCAAAGAAAGCTTCTGTCTAGGTTTTATGTGAAGATATTTCCTTTTCCACAATAGGCCTCAATGTGCTCCAAATGAACACTTGCAGATTCTACAAAAAGAGTTTTTCAAAACTGCTCTTTGAAAAGAAGTGTTCAACTCTGTGAGTTGGATTCATACTACACAAAGCAGTTTCACAGAACGCTTCTGTTTACTTTTTATGGGAAGATATTCCCGTTTCCAACGAAGGCCTGAAAGGCTCCAAATATCCACTTGCAGATGCTGCAAAAAGACTCTTTCCAAACTGCTCCGTGAAAAGGAAGGTTCAACTCTGTGAGGTGAAGGCACACATCATAAAGAAGTTTCAAAGAATGCTTCTGTCTAGGTTTTATGTGAAGATATTTCCTTTTCCACCGTAGGCCTCAAAGCGCTCCAAATGAACACTTGCAGATTCTACAAAAAGAGTGTTTCAAAACTGCTCTTTCAAAAGAAGTGTTCAACTCTGTGAGTTGGATTCATACTACACAAAGCAGTTTCACAGAACGCTTCTGTTTAGTTTTTATGGGAAGATATTCCCGTTTCCAACGAAGGCCTGAAAGGGCTCCAAATATCCACTTGCAGATTCTGCAAAAAGAGAGTTTCAAAACTGCTCTATCAAAAGGAAGGCTTATCTCTCTGAGTTGAATGCACACATCATAAAGAGGTTTCTGAGAATGCTTCTGCCTGGTTGATATGTGAAGATATTTCAATTTCCACCATAGTCCTCAAATCGCTCCAAATGAACACTTGCAAATTCTACAAAAAGAGTGTTTCATAACTGCTCTAGCAAAGGAAAGGTTCAACTATGTGAGTTAAACACACACATCACAAAGCAGTTTGTGAGAATGCTTCTGTCCAGTTTTTATGGGAAGATATTCCCGTTTCTAACAAAGTACTGAAAGAGCTCGAAATATCCACTTGCAGATGCTGCAAAAAGACTCTTTCCAAACCGCTCCATGAAAAGGAAGGTTCAACTCTGTGAGTTGAATGCACACATCATAAAGAAGTTTCAAAGAATGCTTCTGTCTAGGTTTTATGTGAAGATATTTCCTTTTCCACAATATGCCTCAAAGCGCTCCAAATGAACACTTGCAGATTCTACAAAAAGAGTGTTTCAAAACTGCTCTTTCTAAAGAAGGGTTCAACTCTGTGAGTTGGATTCATACTACACAAAGCAGTTTCACAGAACGCTTCTGTTTAGTTTTTATGGGAAGATATTCCCGTTTCCAACGAAGGCCTGAAAGGGCTCCAAATATCCACTTGCAGATTCTGCAAAAACAGAGTTTCAAAACTGCTCTATCAAAAGGAAGGCTTATCTCTCTGAGTTGAATGCACACATCATAAAGAGGTTTCTGAGAATGCTTCTGCCTGGTTGATATGTGAAGATATTTCAATTTCCACCATAGGCCTCAAATCGCTCCAAATGAACACTTGCAAATTCTACAAAAAGAGTGTTTCATAACTGCTCTAGCAAAGGAAAGGTTCAACTATGTGAGTTAAACACACACATCACAAAGCAGTTTGTGAGAATGCTTCTGTCCAGTTTTTATGGGAAGATATTCCCGTTTCCAACGAAGGCCTGAAAGGGCTCCAAATATCCACTTACAGATGCTGCAATAACAGAGTTTCAAAACTGCTGTATCAAAAGGAAGGCTGCTCTCTCCGAGTTGAATGCACAGATCATAAAGAGGTTTACGAGAATGATTCTGCCTGGTTTATAAGTGAAGATATTTCCTTTTCCACAATAGGCCTCAATGCGCTCCAAACGAACACTTGCAGATTCTACTAAAAGAGTGTTTCAAAACTGCTCTTTCAAAAGAAGTGTTCATCTCTGTGAGTTGGATTCATACTACACAAAGCAGTTTCACAGAACGCTTCTCTTTAGTTTTTATGGGAAGATATTCCCGTTTCCAACGAAGGCCTGAAAGGGCTCCAAATATCCACTTGCAGATGCTGCAAAAAGACTCTTTCCAAACTGCTCCATGAAGAGGAAGGTTCAAATCTGTGAGTTGAATGCACACATCATAAAGAGGTTTCAAAGAATGCTTCTGTCTAGGTTTTATGTGAAGATATTTCCTTTTCCAAAATAGGCCTCAATGTGCTCCAAATGAACACTTGCAGATTCTACAAAAAGAGTTTTTCAAAACTGCTCTTTGAAAAGAAGTGTTCAACTCTGTGAGTTGGATTCATACTACACAAAGCAGTTTCACAGAACGCTTCTGTTTAGTTTTTATGGGAAGATATTCCCGTTTCCAACGAAGGCCTGAAAGGCTCCAAATATCCACTTGCAGATGCTGCAAAAACAGAGTTTCAAAACTGCTCTATCAAAATGAAGGCTTCTCTCTCCGAGTTGAATGCACACATCATAAAGAGGTTTCTGAGAATGCTTCTGCCTGGTTTATAAGTGAAGATATTTCCTTTTCCACAATAGGCCTCAATGTGCTCCAAATGAACACTTGCAGATTCTACAAAAAGAGTGTTTCAAAACTGCTCTTTCAAAAGAAGTGTTCAACTCTGTGAGTTGGATTCATACTACACAAAGCAGTTTCACAGAACGCTTCTGTTTAGTTTTTATGGGAAGATATTCCCGTTTCCAACGAAGGCCTGAAAGGCTCCAAATATCCACTTGCAGATGCTGCAAAAAGACTCTTTCCAAACTGCTCCGTGAAAAGGAAGGTTCAACTCTGTGAGGTGAAGGCACACATCATAAAGAAGTTTCAAAGAATGCTTCTGTCTAGGTTTTATGTGAAGATATTTCCTTTTCCACCGTAGGCCTCAAAGCGCTCCAAATGAACACTTGCAGATTCTACAAAAAGAGTGTTTCAAAACTGCTCTTTCTAAAGAAGTGTTCAACTCTGTGAGTTGGATTCATACTACACAAAGCAGTTTCACAGAACGCTTCTGTTTAGTTTTTATGGGAAGATATTCCCGTTTCCAACGAAGGCCTGAAAGGGCTCCAAATATCCACTTGCAGATTCTGCAAAAACAGAGTTTCAAAACTGCTCTATCAAAAGGAAGGCTTATCTCTCTGAGTTGAATGCACACATCATAAAGAGGTTTCTGAGAATGCTTCTGCCTGGTTGATATGTGAAGATATTTCAATTTCCACCATAGGCCTCAAATCGCTCCAAATGAACACTTGCAAATTCTACAAAAAGAGTGTTTCATAACTGCTCTAGCAAAGGAAAGGTTCAACTATGTGAGTTAAACACACACATCACAAAGGAGTTTGTGAGAATGCTTCTGTCCAGTTTTTATGGGAAGAAATTCCCGTTTCCAACGAAGGCCTGAAAGGGCTCCAAATATCCACTTGCAGATGCTGCAAAAAGACTCTTTCCAAACTGCTCCATGAAAAGGAAGGTTCAACTCTGTGAGTTGAATGCACACATCATAAAGAAGTTTCAAAGAATGCTTCTGTCTAGGTTTTATGTGAAGATATTTCCTTTTCCACCATAGACCTCAAAGCGCTCCAAATGAAAACTTGCAGATTCTACAAAAAGAGTGTTTCAAAACTGCTCTTTCAAAAGCAGTGTTCAAATCTGTGAGTTGGATTCATACTACACAAAGCAGTTTCACAGAACGCTTCTGTTTAGTTTTTAAGGGAAGATATTCCCGTTTCCAACGAAGGCCTGAAAGGGCTCCAAATATCCACTTGCAGATTCTGCAAAAACAGAGTTTCAAAACTGCTCTATCAAAAGGAAGGCTTCTCTCTCCGAGTTGAATGCACACATCATAAAGAGGTTTCTGAGAATGCTTCTGCCTGGTTTATAAGTGAAGATATTTCCTTTTCCACAATAGGCCTCAATGTGCTCCAAATGAACACTTGCAGATTCTACAAAAAGAGTGTTTCAAAACTGCTCTTTCAAAAGAAGTGTTCAACTCTGTGAGTTGGATTCATGCTACACAAAGCAGTTTCCCAGAACGCTTCTGTTTAGTTTTTATGGGAGGATATTCCCGTTTCCAACGGAGGCCTGAAAGGGCTCCAAATACCCACTTGCAGATGCTGCAAAAAGACTCTTTCCAAACTGCTCCATGAAAAGGAAGGTTCAACTCTGTGAGTTGAAGGCACACATCATAAAGAAGTTTCAAAGAATGCTTCTGTCTAGGTTTTATGTGAAGATATTTCCTTTTCCACCATAGGCCTCAAAGTGCTCCAAATGAACACTTGCAGATTCTACAAAAAGAGTGTTTCAAAACTGCTCTTTCTAAAGAAGTGTTCAACTCTGTGAGTTGGATTCATACTACACAAAGCAGTTTCACAGAACGCTTCTGTTTAGTTTTTATGGGAAGATATTCCCGTTTCCAACGAAGGCCTGAAAGGGATCCAAATATCCACTTGCAGATTCTGCAAAAAGAGAGTTTCAAAACTGCTCTACCAAAAGGAAGGCTTATCTCTCTGAGTTGAATGCACACATCATAAAGAGGTTTCTGAGAATGCTTCTGCCTGGTTGATATGTGAAGATATTTCAATTTCCAACATAGGCCTCAAATCGCTCCAAATGAACAGTTGCAAATTCTACAAAAAGAGTGTTTCATAACTGCTCTAGCAAAGGAAAGGTTCAACTATGTGAGTTAAACACACACATCACAAAGCAGTTTGTGAGAATGCTTCTGTCCAGTTTTTATGGGAAGATATTCCCGTTTCTATCAAAGGCCTGAAAGAGCTCCAAATATCCACTTGCAGATGCTGCAAAAAGACTCTTTCCAAACCGCTCCATGAAAAGGAAGGTTCAACTCTGTGAGTTGAATGCACACATCATAAAGAAGTTTCAAAGAATGCTTCTGTCTAGGTTTTATGTGAAGATATTTCCTTTTCCACTGTAGGCCTCAAAGCGCTCCAAATGAACACTTGCAGATTCTACAAAAAGAGTGTTTCAAAACTGCTCTTTCAAAAGAAGTGTTCAACTCTGTGAGTTGGATTCATACTACACAAAGCAGTTTCACAGAACGCTTCTGTTTAGTTTTTATGGGAAGATATTCCCGTTTCCAACGAAGGCCTGAAAGGGCTCCAAATATCCACTTGCAGATGCTGCAATAACAGAGTTTCAAAACTGCTCTATCAAAAGGAAGGCTTCTCTCTCCGAGTTGAATGCACACATCATAAAGAGGTTTACGAGAATGATTCTGCCTGGTTTATAAGTGAAGATATTTAATTTTCCACAATAGGCCTCAATGCGCTCCAAACGAACACTTGCAGATTCTACAAAAAGAGTGTTTCAAAACTGCTCTTTCAAAAGAAGTGTTCAACTCTGTGAGTTGGATTCATACTACACAAAGCAGTTTCACAGAACGCTTCTGTTGAGTTTTTATGGGAAGATATTCCCGTTTCCAACGAAGGCCTGAAAGGCTCCAAATATCCACTTGCAGATGCTGCAAAAAGACACTTTCCAAACTGCTCCATGAAAAGGAAGGTTCAACTCTGTGATTTGAATGCACACATCATAAAGAAGTTTCAAAGAATGCCTCTGTCTAGGTTTTATGTGAAGATATTTCCTTTTCCACCATAGGCCTCAAAGTGCTCCAAATGAACACTTGCACATTCTACAAAAAGAGTGTTTCAAAACTGCTCTTTCAAAAGAAGTGTTCCACTCTGTGAGTTGGATTCATACTACACAAAGCAGTTTCACAGAACGCTTCTGTTTAGTTTTTATGGGAAGATATTCCCGTTTCCAAAGAAGGCCTGAAAGGGCTCCAAATATCCACTTGCAGATGCTGCAAAAACAGAGTTTCTAAACTGCTCTATCAAAAGGAAGGCTTATCTCTCTGAGTTGAATGCACACGTCATAAAGAGGTTTCTGAGAATGCTTCTGCCTGGTTGATATGTGAAGATATTTCAATTTCCACCATAGGCCTCAAATCGCTCCAAATGAACACTTGCAAATTCTACAAAAAGAGTGTTTCATAACTGCTCTAGCAAAGGAAAGGTTCAACTATGTGAGTTAAACACACACATCACAAAGCAGTTTGTGAGAATGCTTCTGTCCAGTTTTTATGGGAAGATATTCCCGTTTCTAACAAAGGCCTGAAAGAGCTCCAAATATCCACTTGCAGATGCTGCAAAAAGACTCTTTCCAAACCGCTCCATGAAAAGGAAGGTTCAACTCTGTGAGTTGAATGCACACATCATAAAGAAGTTTCAAAGAATGCTTCTGTCTAGGTTTTATGTGAAGATATTTCCTTTTCCACCATAGGCCTCAAAGCGCTCCAAATGAACACTTGCAGATTCTACAAAAAGAGTGTTTCAAAACTACTCTTTCAAAAGAAGTGTTCAACTCTGTGAGTTGGATTCATACTACACAAAGCAGTTTCACAGAACACTTCTGTTTAGTTTTTATGGGAAGATATTCCCGTTTCCAACGAAGGCCTGAAAGGGCTCCAAATATCCACTTGCAGATGCTGCAATAACAGAGTTTCAAAACTGCTCTATCAAAAGGAAGGCTTCTCTCTCCGAGTTGAATGCACACATCATAAAGAGGTTTAGGAGAATGATTCTGCCTGGTTTATAAGTGAAAATATTTCCTTTTCCACCATAGGCCTCAATGCGCTCCAAACGAACACTTGCAGATTCTACAAAAAGAGTGTTTCAAAACTGCTCTTTCAAAAGAAGTGTTCAACTCTGTGAGTTGGATTCATACTACACAAAGCAGTTTCACAGAACGCTTCTGTTTAGTTTTATGGGAAGATATTCCCGTTTCCAACGAAGGCCTGAAAGGGCTCCAAATATCCACTTGCAGATGCTGCAAAAAGACTCTTTCCAAACTGCTCCATGAAAAGGAAGGATCAACTCTGTGAGTTGAATGCACACATCATAAAGAAGTTTCAAAGAATGCTTCTGTCTTGGTTTTATGTGAAGATATTTCCTTTTCCACCATAGGCCTCAAAGTGCTCCAAATGAACACATGCAGATTCTACAAAAAGAGTGTTTCAAAACTGCTCTTTCAAAAGAAGTGTTCAACTCTGTGAGATGGATTCACACTACACAAAGCAGTTTCACAGAACGCTTCTGTTTAGTTTTTATGGGAAGATAACCCCGTTTCCAACGAAGGCCTGAAAGGGCTCCAAATATCCACTTGCAGATGCTGCAAAAACAGAGTTTCAAAACTGCTCTATCAAAAGGAAGGCTTCTCTCTCCGAGTTGAATGCACACATCATAAAGAGGTTTCTGAGAATGCTTCTGCCTGGTTTATAAGTGAAGATATATCCTTTTCCACAATAGGCCTCAATGTGCTCCAAATGAACACTTGCAGATTCTACAAAAAGAGTGTTTCAAAACTGCTCTTTCAAAAGAAGTGTTCATCTCTGTGAGTTGGATTCATACTACACAAAGCAGTTTCACAGAACGCTTCTGTTGAGTTTTTATGGGAAGATATTCCCGTTTCCAACGAAGGCCTGAAAGGCTCCAAATATCCACTTGCAGATGCTGCAAAAAGACTCTTTCCAAACTGCTCCATGAAAAGGAAGGTTCAACTCTGTGAGGTGAAGGCACACATCGTAAAGAAGTTTCAAAGAATGCTTCTGTCTAGGTTTTATGTGAAGATATTTCCTTTTCCACCGTAGGCCTCAAAGCGCTCCAAATGAACACTTGCAGATTCTACAAAAAGAGTGTTTCAAAACTGCTCTTTCTAAAGAAGTGTTCAACTCTGTGAGTTGGATTCATACTACACAAAGCAGTTTCACAGAACGCTTCTGTTTAGTTTTTATGGGAAGATATTCCCGTTTCCAACGAAGGCCTGAAAGGGCTCCAAATATCCACTTGCAGATTCTGCAAAAACAGAGTTTCAAAACTGCTCTATCAAAAGGAAGGCTTATCTCTCTGAGTTGAATGCACACATCATAAAGAAGTTTCAAAGAATGCTTCTGTCTAGGTTTTATGTGAAGATATTTCCTTTTCCACCATAGGCCTCAAAGTGCTCCAAATGAACACTTGCAGATTCTACAAAAAGAGTGTTTCAAAACTGCTCTTTCAAAAGAAGTGTTCAACTCTGTGAGTTGGATTCATACTACACAAAGCAGTTTCACAGAACGCTTCTGTTTAGTTTTTATGGGAAGATATTCCCGTTTCCAACGAAGGCCTGAAAGGGCTCCAAATATCCACTTGCAGATGCTGCAAAAAGACTCTTTCCAAACTGCTCCATGAAAAGGAAGGTTCAACTGTGTGAGCTGAAGGCACACATCATAAAGAAGTTTCAAAGAATGCTTCTGTCTAGGTTTTATGTGAAGATATTTCCTTTTCCACCATAGGCCTCAAAGTGCTCCAAATGAACACTTGCAGATTATACAAAAAGAGTGTTTCAAAACTCCTCTTTCAAAAGAAGTGTTCAACTCTGTGAGTTGGATTCATACTACACAAAGCAGTTTCACAGAACTCTTCTGTTTAGTTTTTATGGGAAGATATTCCCGTTTCCAACGAAGGCCTGAAAGGGCTCCAAATATCCACTTGCAGATGCTGCAAAAAGACTCTTTCCAAACTGTTCCATGAAAAGGAAGGTTCAACTCTGTGAGTTGAATGCACACATCATAAAGAAGTTTCAAAGAATGCTTCTGTCTAGGTTTTATGTGAAGATATTTCCTTTTCCACCATAGGCCTCAAAGTGCTCCAAATGAACACTTGCAGATTCTACAAAAAGAGTGTTTCAAAACTGCTCTTTCAAAAGAAGTGTTCAACTCTGTGAGTTGGATTCATACTACACAAAGCAGTTTCACAGAACGCTTCTGTTTAGTTTTTATGGGAAGAAATTCCCGTTTCCAACGAAGGCCTGTAAGGGCTCCAAATATCCACTTGCAGATGCTGCAAAAAGACTCTTTCCAAACTGCTCCATGAAAAGGAAGGTTCAACTCTGTGAGTTGAATGCACACATCATAAAGAAGTTTCAAAGAATGCTTCTGTCTAGGTTTTATGTGAAGATATTTCCTTTTCCACCATAGGCCTCAAAGTGCTCCAAATGAACACTTGCAGATTCTACAAAAAGAGTGTTTCAAAACTGCTCTTTCAAAAGAAGTGTTCAACTCTGTGAGTTGGATTCATACTACACAAAGCAGTTTCACAGAACGCTTCTGTTTAGTTTTTATGGGAAGATATTCCCGTTTCCAACGAAGGCCTGAAAGGGCTCCAAATATCCACTTGCAGATGCTGCAAAAACAGAGTTTCAAAACTGCTCAATCAAAAGGAAGGCTTCTCTCTCCGAGTTGAATGCACACATCATAAAGAGGTTTCTGAGAATGCTTCTGACTGGTTTATAAGTGAAGATATTTCCTTTTCCACGATAGGCCTCAAAGTGCTCCAAATGAACACCTGCAGATTCTACAAAAAGAGTGTTTCAAAACTGCTCTTTGAAAAGAAGTGTTCAACTCTGTGAGTTGGAATTCATACTACACAAAGCAGTTTCACAGAACGCTTCTGTTTAGTTTTTATGGGAAGATATTCCCGTTTCCAACGAAGGCCTGAAAGGCTCCAAATATCCACTTGCAGATGCTGCAAAAAGACTCTTTCCAAACTGCTCCGTGAAAAGGAAGGTTCAACTCTGTGAGGTGAAGGCACACATCATAAAGAAGTTTCAAAGAATGCTTCTGTCTAGGTTTTATGTGAAGATATTTCCTTTTCCACCGTAGGCCTCAAAGCGCTCCAAATGAACACTTGCAGATTCTACAAAAAGAGTGTTTCAAAACTGCTCTTTCTAAAGAAGTGTTCAACTCTGTGAGTTGGATTCATACTACACAAAGCAGTTTCACAGAACGCTTCTGTTTAGTTTTTATGGGAAGATATTCCCGTTTCCAACGAAGGACTGAAAGGGCTCCAAATATCCACTTGCAGATGCTGCAAAAACAGAGTTTCAAAACTGCTCTATCAAAAGGAAGGCTTCTCTCTCCGAGTTGAATGCACACATCATAAAGAGGTTTCTGAGAATGCTTCTGCCTGGTTTATAAGTGAAGATATTTCCTTTTCCACAATAGGCCTCAATGTGCTCCAAATGAACACTTGCAGATTCTACAAAAAGAGTGTTTCAAAACTGCTCTTTGAAAAGAACTGTTCAACTCTGTGAGTTGGATTCATACTACACAAAGCAGTTTCACAGAACGCTTCTGTTTAGTTTTTATGGGAAGATATTCCCGTTTCCAACGAAGGCCTGAAAGGCTCCAAATATCCACTTGCAGATGCTGCAAAAAGACTCTTTCCAAACTGCTCCGTGAAAAGGAAGGTTCAACTCTGTGAGGTGAAGGCACACATCATAAAGAAGTTTCAAAGAATGCTTCTGTCTAGGTTTTATGTGAAGATATTTCCTTTTCCACCGTAGGCCTCAAAGCGCTCCAAATGAACACTTGCAGATTCTACAAAAAGAGTGTTTCAAAACTGCTCTTTCTAAAGAAGTGTTCAACTCTGTGAGTTGGATTCATACTACACAAAACAGTTTCACAGAACGCTTCTGTTTAGTTTTTATGGGAAGAAATTCCCGTTTCCAACGAAGGCCTGAAAGGGCTCCAAATATCCACTTGCAGATGCTGCAAAAAGACTCTTTCCAAACTGCTCCATGAAAAGGAAGGTTCAACTCTGTGAGTTGAATGCACACATCATAAAGAAGTTTCAAAGAATGCTTCTGTCTAGGTTTTATGTGAAGATATTTCCTTTTCCACCATAGACCTCAAAGCGCTCCAAATGAAAACTTGCAGATTCTACAAAAAGAGTGTTTCAAAACTGCTCTTTCAAAAGCAGTGTTCAAATCTGTGAGTTGGATTCATACTACACAAAGCAGTTTCACAGAACGCTTCTGTTTAGTTTTTAAGGGAAGATATTCCCGTTTCCAACGAAGGCCTGAAAGGGCTCCAAATATCCACTTGCAGATTCTGCAAAAACAGAGTTTCAAAACTGCTCTATCAAAAGGAAGGCTTCTCTCTCCGAGTTGAATGCACACATCATAAAGAGGTTTCTGAGAATGCTTCTGACTGGTTTATAAGTGAAGATATTTCCTTTTCCACAATAGGCCTCAATGTGCTCCAAATGAACACTTGCAGATTCTACAAAAAGAGTGTTTCAAAACTGCTCTTTGAAAAGAAGTGTTCAACTCTGTGAGTTGGATTCATGCTACACAAAGCAGTTTCACAGAACGCTTCTGTTGAGTTTTTATGGGAAGATATTCCCGTTTCCAACGAAGGCCTGAAAGGCTCCAAATATCCACTTGCAGTTGCTGCAAAAAGACTCTTTCCAAACTGCTCCATGAAAAGGAAGGTTCAACTCTGTGAGTTGAATGCACACATCATAAAGAAGTTTCAAAGAATGCTTCTGTCTAGGTTTTATGTGAAGATATTTCCTTTTCCACCGTAGGCCTCAAAGTGCTCCAAATGAACACTTGCAGATTCTACAAAAAGAGTGTTTCAAAACTGCTCTTTCAAAAGAAGTGTTCAACTCTGTGAGTTGGATTCATACTACACAAAGCAGTTTCACAGAACGCTTCTGTTTAGTTTTTATGGGAAGATATTCCCGTTTCCAACGAAGGCCTGAAAGGGCTCCAAATATCCACTTGCAGATTCTGCAAAAACAGAGTTTCTAAACTGCTCTATCAAAAGGAAGGCTTATCTCTCTGAGTTGAATGCACACATCATAAAGAGGTTTCTGAGAATGCTTCTGCCTTGTTGATATGTGAAGATATTTCAATTTCCACCATAGGCCCCAAATCGCTCCAAATGAACACTTGCAAATTCTACAAAAAGAGTGTTTCATAACTGCTCTAGCAAAGGAAAGGTTCAACTATGTGAGTTAAACACACACATCACAAAGCAGTTTGTGAGAATGCTTCTGTCCAGTTTTTATGGGAAGATATTCCCGTTTCTAACAAAGGCCTGAAAGAGCTCCAAATATCCACTTGCAGATGCTGCAAAAAGACTCTTTCCTAAACCGCTCCATGAAAAGGAATGTTCAACTCTGTGAGTTGAATGCACACATCATAAAGAAGTTTCAAAGAATGCTTCTGTCTAGGTTTTATGTGAAGATATTTCCTTTTCCACCATAGGCCTCAAAGCGCTCCAAATGAACACTTGCAGATTCTACAAAAAGAGTGTTTCAAAACTACTCTTTCAAAAGAAGTGTTCAACTCTGTGAGTTGGATTCATACTACACAAAGCAGTTTCACATAACGCTTCTGTTTAGTTTTTATGGGAAGATATTCCCGTTTCCAACGAAGGCCTGAAAGGGCTCCAAATATCCACTTGCAGATGCTGCAATAACAGAGTTTCAAAACTGCTCTATCAAAAGGAAGGCTTCTCTCTCCGAGTTGAATGCACACATCATAAAGAGGTTTAGGAGAATGATTCTGCCTGGTTTATAAGTGAAGATATTTCCTTTTCCACCATAGGCCTCAATGCGCTCCAAACGAACACTTGCAGATTCTACAAAAAGAGTGTTTCAAAACTGCTCTTTCAAAAGAAGTGTTCAACTCTGTGAGTTGTATTCATACTACACAAAGCAGTTTCTCAGAACGCTTCTGTTTAGTTTTTATGGGAAGATATTCCCGTTTCCAACGAAGGCCTGAAAGGGCTCCAAATATCCACTTGCAGATGCTGCAAAAAGACTCTTTCCAAACTGCTCCTTGAAAAGGAAGGTTCAACTCTGTGAGTTGAATGCACACATCATAAAGAAGTTTCAAAGAATGCTTCTGTCTAGGTTTTATGTGAAGATATTTCCTTTTCCACCATAGGCCTCAAAGTGCTCCAAATGAACACATGCAGATTCTACAAAAAGAGTGTTTCAAAACTGCTCTTTCAAAAGAAGTGTTCAACTCTGTGAGTTGGATTCATACTACACAAAGCAGTTTCACAGAACGCTTCTGTTTAGTTTTTATGGGAAGATATCCCCGTTTCCAACGAAGGCTTGAAAGGGCTCCAAATATCCACTTGCAGATGCTGCAAAAACAGAGTTTCAAAACTGCTTTATCAAAAGGAAGGCTTCTCTCTCCGAGTTGAATGCACACATCATAAAGAGGTTTCTGAGAATGCTTCTGCCTGGTTTATAAGTGAAGATATTTCCTTTTCCACAATAGGCCTCAATGTGCTCCAAATGAACACTTGCAGATTCTACAAAAAGAGTGTTTCAAAACTGCTCTTTCAAAAGAAGTGTTCATCTCTGTGAGTTGGATTCATACTACACAAAGCAGTTTCACAGAACGCTTCTGTTGAGTTTTTATGGGAAGATATTCCCGTTTCCAACGAAGGCCTGAAAGGCTCCAAATATCCACTTGCAGATACTGCAAAAAGACTCTTTCCAAACTGCTCCGTGAAAAGGAAGGTTCAACTCTGTGAGGTGAAGGCACACATCATAAAGAAGTTTCAAAGAATGCTTCTGTCTAGGTTTTATGTGAAGATATTTCCTTTTCCACCGTAGGCCTCAAAGCGCTCCAAATGAACACTTGCAGATTCTACAAAAAGAGTGTTTCAAAACTGCTCTTTCTAAAGAAGTGTTCAACTCTGTGAGTTGGATTCATACTACACAAAGCAGTTTCACAGAACGCTTCTGTTTAGTTTTTATGGGAAGATATTCCCGTTTCCAAAGAAGGCCTGAAAGGGCTCCAAATATTCACTTGCAGATGCTGCAAAAAGACTCTTTCCAAACTGTTCCATGAAAAGGAATGTTCAACTCTGTGAGTTGAATGCACACATCATAAAGAAGTTTCAAAGAATGCTTCTGTCTAGGTTTTATGGGAAGGTATTTCCTTTTCCACCATAGGACTCAAAGTGCTCCAAATGAACACTTGCAGATTCTACAAAAAGAGTGTTTCAAAACTGCTCTTTCAAAAGAAGTGTTCAACTCTGTGAGTTGGATTCATACTACACAAAGCAGTTTCACAGAACGCTTCTGTTTAGTTTTTATGGGACGATATCCCCGTTTCCAACGAAAGCCTGAAAGGGCTCCAAATATCCACTTGCAGATGCTGCAAAAACAGAGTTTCAAAACTGCTCTATCAAAAGGAAGGCTTCTCTCTCCGAGTTGAATGCACACATCATAAAGAGGTTTCTGAGAATGCTTCTGCCTGGTTTATAAGTGAAGATATTTCCTTTTCCACAATAGGCCTCAATGTGCTCCAAATGAACACTTGCAGATTCTACAAAAAGAGTGTTTCAAAACTGCTCTTTCAAAAGAAGTGTTCAACTCTGTGAGTTGGATTCATACTACACAAAGCAGTTTCACAGAACGCTTCTGTTTAGTTTTTATGGGAAGATATTCCCGTTTCCAACGAAGGCCTGAAAGGGCTCCAAATATCCACTTGCAGATGCTGCAAAAACATAGTTTCAAAACTGCTCTATCAAAAGGAGGGCTTCTCTCTCCGAGTTGAATGCACACATCATAAAGAGGTTTCTGAGAATGCTTCTGACTGGTTTATAAGTGAAGATATTTCCTTTTCCACAATAGGCCTCAATGTGCTCCAAATGAACACTTGCAGATTCTACAAAAAGAGTGTTTCAAAACTGCTCTTTGAAAAGAAGTGTTCAACTCTGTGAGTCGGATTCATACTACACAAAGCAGTTTCACAGAACGCTTCTGTTTAGTTTTTATGGGAAGATATTCCTGTTTCCAACGAAGGCCTGAAAGGCTCCAAATATCCACTTGCAGATGCTGCAAAAAGACTCTTTCCAAACTGCTCCGTGAAAAGGAAGGTTCAACTCTGTGAGGTGAAGGCACACATCATAAAGAAGTTTCAAAGAATGCTTCTGTCTAGGTTTTATGTGAAGATATTTCCTTTTCCACCATAGGCCTCAAAGCGCTCCAAATGAACACTTGCAGATTCTACAAAAAGAGTGTTTCAAAACTATTCTTTCAAAAGAAGTGTTCAACTCTGTGAGTTGGATTCATACTACACAAAGCAGTTTCACAGAACGCTTCTGTTTAGTTTTTATGGGAAGATATTCCCGTTTCCAACGAAGGCCTGAAAGGGCTCCAAATATCCACTTGCAGATGCTGCAATAACAGAGTTTCAAAACTGCTCTATCAAAAGGAAGGCTTCTCTCTCCGAGTTGAATGCACACATCATAAAGAGGTTTACGAGAATGATTCTGCACGGTTTATAAGTGAAGATATTTAATTTTCCACAATAGGCCTCAATGCGCTCCAAACGAACACTTGCAGATTCTACAAAAAGAGTGTTTCAAAACTGCTCTTTCAAAAGAAGTGTTCAACTCTGTGAGTTGGATTCATACTACACAAAGCAGTTTCACAGAACGCTTCTGTTGAGTTTTTATGGGAAGATATTCCCGTTTCCAACGAAGGCCTGAAAGGCTCCAAATATCCACTTGCAGATGCTGCAAAAAGACTCTTTCCAAACTGCTCCATGAAAAGGAAGGTTCAACTCTGTGATTTGAATGCACACATCATAAAGAACTTTCAAAGAATGCCTCTGTCTAGGTTTTATGTGAAGATATTTCCTTTTCCACCATAGGCCTCAAAGTGCTCCAAATGAACACTTGCACATTCTACAAAAAGAGTGTTTCAAAACTGCTCTTTCAAGAGAAGTGTTCCACTCTGTGAGTTGGATTCATACTACGCAAAGCAGTTTCACAGAACGCTTCTGTTTAGTTTTTATGGGAAGATATTCCCGTTTCCAAAGAAGGCCTGAAAGGGCTCCAAATATCCACTTGCAGATGCTGCAAAAACAGAGTTTCTAAACTGCTCTATCAAAAGGAAGGCTTATCTCTCTGAGTTGAATGCACACGTCATAAAGAGGTTTCTGAGAATGCTTCTGCCTGGTTGATATGTGAAGATATTTCAATTTCCACCATAGGCCTCAAATCGCTCCAAATGAACACTTGCAAATTCTACAAAAAGAGTGTTTCATAACTGCTCTAGCAAAGGAAAGGTTCAACTATGTGAGTTAAACACACACATCACAAAGCAGTTTGTGAGAATGCTTCTGTCCAGTTTTTATGGGAAGATATTCCCGTTTCTAACAAAGGCCTGAAAGAGCTCCAAATATCCACTTGCAGATGCTGCAAAAAGACTCTTTCCAAACCGCTCCATGAAAAGGAAGGTTCAACTCTGTGAGTTGAATGCACACATCATAAAGAAGTTTCAAAGAATGCTTCTGTCTAGGTTTTATGTGAAGATATTTCCTTTTCCACCATAGGCCTCAAAGCGCTCCAAATGAACACTTGCAGATTCTACAAAAAGAGTGTTTCAAAACTACTCTTTCAAAAGAAGTGTTCAACTCTGTGAGTTGGATTCATACTACACAAAGCAGTTTCACAGAACACTTCTGTTTAGTTTTTATGGGAAGATATTCCCGTTTCCAACGAAGGCCTGAAAGGGCTCCAAATATCCACTTGCAGATGCTGCAATAACAGAGTTTCAAAACTGCTCTATCAAAAGGAAGGCTTCTCTCTCCGAGTTGAATGCACACATCATAAAGAGGTTTAGGAGAATGATTCTGCCTGGTTTATAAGTGAAAATATTTCCTTTTCCACCATAGGCCTCAATGCGCTCCAAACGAACACTTGCAGATTCTACAAAAAGAGTGTTTCAAAACTGCTCTTTCAAAAGAAGTGTTCAACTCTGTGAGTTGGATTCATACTACACAAAGCAGTTTCACAGAACGCTTCTGTTTAGTTTTTATGGGAAGATATTCCCGTTTCCAACGAAGGCCTGAAAGGGCTCCAAATATCCACTTGCAGATGCTGCAAAAACAGAGTTTCAAAACTGCTCTATCAAAAGGAAGGCTTC
Source organism: Pongo abelii (assembly GCF_028885655.2). Taxonomy (NCBI): domain Eukaryota; kingdom Metazoa; phylum Chordata; class Mammalia; order Primates; family Hominidae; genus Pongo; species Pongo abelii. The sequence continues at coordinate 31,107,970 of NC_072005.2, read as the reverse complement.
TCTCTCCGAGTTGAATGCACACATCATAAAGAGGTTTATGAGAATGCTTCTGCCTGGTTTATAAGTGAAGATATTTCCTTTTCCACAATAGGCCTCAATGTGCTCCAAATGAACACTTGCAGATTCTACAAAAAGAGTGTTTCAAAACTGCTCTTTCAAAAGCAGTGTTCATCTCTGTGAGATGGATTCGTACTACACAAAGCAGTTTCACAGAACGCTTCTGTTTAGTTTTTATGGGAAGATATTCCCGTTTCCAACGAAGGCCTGAAAGGCTCCAAATATCCACTTGCAGATGCTGCAAAAAGACTCTTTCCAAACTGCTCCGTGAAAAGGAAGGTTCAACTCTGTGAGGTGAAGGCACACATCATAAAGAAGTTTCAAAGAATGCTTCTGTCTAGGTTTTATGTGAAGATATTTCCTTTTCCACCGTAGGCCTCAAAGCGCTCCAAATGAACACATGCAGATTCTACAAAAAGAGTGTTTCAAAACTGCTCTTTCTAAAGAAGTGTTCAACTCTGTGAGTTGGATTCATACTACACAAAGCAGTTTCACAGAACGCTTCTGTTGAGTTTTTATGGGAAAATATTCCCGTTTCCAACGAAGGCCTGAAAGGGCTCCAAATATCCACTTGCAGATTCTGCAAAAACAGAGTTTCAAAACTGCTCTATCAAAAGGAAGGCTTATCTCTCTGAGTTGAATGCACACATCATAAAGAAGTTTCAAAGAATGCTTCTGTCTAGGTTTTATGTGAAGATATTTCCTTTTCCACCATAGGCCTCAAAGTGCTCCAAATGAACACTTGCAGATTCTACAAAAAGAGTGTTTCAAAACTGCTCTTTCAAAAGAAGTGTTCAACTCTGTGAGTTGGATTCATACTACACAAAGCAGTTTCACAGAACGCTTCTGTTTAGTTTTTATGGGAAGATATTCCCGTTTCCAACGAAGGCCTGAAAGGGCTCCAAATATCCACTTGCAGATTCTGCAAAAACAGAGTTTCAAAACTGCTCTATCAAAAGGAAGGCTTATCTCTCTGAGTTGAATGCACACATCATAAAGAGGTTTCTCAGAATGCTTCTGCCTGGTTGATATGTGAAGATATTTCAATTTCCACCATAGGCCTCAAATCGCTCCAAATGAACACTTGCAAATTCTACAAAAAGAGTGTTTCATAACTGCTCTAGCAAAGGAAAGGTTCAACTATGTGAGTTAAACACACACATCACAAAGCAGTTTGTGAGAATGCTTCTGTCCGTTTTTATGGGAAGATATTCCCGTTTCTAACAAAGGCCTGAAAGAGCTCCAAATATCCACTTGCAGATGCTGCAAAAAGACTCTTTCCAAACCGCTCCATGAAAAGGAAGGTTCAACTCTGTGAGTTGAATGCACACATCATAAAGAAGTTTCAAAGAATGCTTCTGTCTAGGTTTTATGTGAAGATATTTCCTTTTCCACCATTGGCCTCAAAGCGCTCCAAATGAACACTTGCAGATTCTACAAAAAGAGTGTTTCAAAACTGCTCTTTCTAAAGAAGTGTTCAACTCTGTGAGTTGGATTCATACTACACAAAGAAGTTTCACAGAACGCTTCTGTTTAGTTTTTATGGGAAGATATTCCCGTTTCCAACGAAGGCCTGAAAGGGCTCCAAATATCCACTTGCAGATGCTGCAAAAAGACTCTTTCCAAACTGCTCCATGAAAAGGAAGGTTCAACTCTGTGAGTTGAATGCACACATCATAAAGAAGTTTCAAAGAATGCTTCTGTCTAGGTTTTATGTGAAGATATTTCCTTTTCCACCATAGGCCTCAAAGTGCTCCAAATGAACATTTGCAGATTCTACAAAAAGAGTGTTTCAAAACTGCTCTTTCAAAAGAAGTGTTCAACTCTGTGAGTTGGATTCATACTACACAAAGCAGTTTCACAGAACGCTTCTGTTTAGTTTTTATGGGAAGATATTCCCGTTTCCAACGAAGGCCTGAAAGGGCTCCAGATATCCACTTGCAGATGCTGCAAAAAGACTCTTTCCAAACCTCTCCATGAAAAGGAAGGTTGAACTCTGTGAGTTGAAGGCACACATCATAAAGAAGTTTCAAAGAATGCTTCTGTCTAGGTTTTATGTGAAGATATTTCCTTTTCCACCATAGGCCTCAAAGTGCTCCAAATGAACACTTGCAGATTCTACAAAAAGAGTGTTTCAAAACTCCTCTTTCAAAAGAAGTGTTCAACTCTGTGAGTTGGATTCATACTACACAAAGCAGTTTCACAGAACGCTTCTGTTTAGTTTTTATGGGAAGATATTCCCGTTTCCAACGAAGGCCTGAAAGGGCTCCAAATATCCACTTGCAGATGCTGCAAAAAGACTCTTTCCAAACTGCTCCATGAAAACGAAGGTTCAACTCTGTGAGTTGAATGCACACATCATAAAGAAGTTTCAAAGAATGCTTCTGTCTAGGTTTTATGTGAAGATATTTCCTTTTCCACCGTAGGCCTCAAAGTGCTCCAAATGAACACTTGCAGATTCTACAAAAAGAGTGTTTCAAAACTGCTCTTTCAAAAGAAGTGTTCAACTCTGTGAGTTGGATTCATACTACACAAAGCAGTTTCACAGAACGCTTCTGTTTAGTTTTTATGGGAAGATATTCCCGTTTCCAACGAAGGCCTGAAAGGGCTCCAAATATCCACTTGCAGATGCTGCAAAAACAGAGTTTCAAAACTGCTCTATCAAAAGGAAGGCTTCTCTCTCCGAGTTGAATGCACACATCATGAAGAGGTTTATGAGAATGCTTCTGCCTGGTTTATAAGTGAAGATATTTCCTTTTCCACAATAGGCCTCAATGTGCTCCAAATGAACACTTGCAGATTCTACAAAAAGAGTGTTTCAAAACTGCTCTTTCAAAAGCAGTGTTCATCTCTGTGAGATGGATTCGTACTACACAAAGCAGTTTCACAGAACGCTTCTGTTTAGTTTTTATGGGAAGATATTCCCGTTTCCAACGAAGGCCTGAAAGGCTCCAAATATCCACTTGCAGATGCTGCAAAAAGACTCTTTCCAAACTGCTCCGTGAAAAGGAAGGTTCAACTCTGTGAGGTGAAGGCACACATCATAAAGAAGTTTCAAAGAATGCTTCTGTCTAGGTTTTATGTGAAGATATTTCCTTTTCCACCGTAGGCCTCAAAGCGCTCCAAATGAACACATGCAGATTCTACAAAAAGAGTGTTTCAAAACTGCTCTTTCTAAAGAAGTGTTCAACTCTGTGAGTTGGATTCACACTACACAAAGCAGTTTCACAGAACGCTTCTGTTGAGTTTTTATGGGAAGATATTCCCGTTTCCAACGAAGGCCTGAAAGGGCTCCAAATATCCACTTGCAGATTCTGCAAAAACAGAGTTTCAAAACTGCTCTATCAAAAGGAAGGCTTATCTCTCTGAGTTGAATGCACACATCATAAAGAAGTTTCAAAGAATGCTTCTGTCTAGGTTTTATGTGAAGATATTTCCTTTTCCACCATAGGCCTCAAAGTGCTCCAAATGAACACTTGCAGATTCTACAAAAAGAGTGTTTCAAAACTGCTCTTTCAAAAGAAGTGTTCAACTCTGTGAGTTGGATTCATACTACACAAAGCAGTTTCACAGAACACTTCTGTTTAGTTTTTATGGGAAGATATTCCCGTTTCCAACGAAGGCCTGAAAGGGCTCCAAATATCCACTTGCAGATTCTGCAAAAACAGAGTTTCAAAACTGCTCTATCAAAAGGAAGGCTTATCTCTCTGAGTTGAATGCACACATCATAAAGAGGTTTCTCAGAATGCTTCTGCCTGGTTGATATGTGAAGATATTTCAATTTCCACCATAGGCCTCAAATCGCTCCAAATGAACACTTGCAAATTCTACAAAAAGAGTGTTTCATACCTGCTCTAGCAAAGGAAAGGTTCAACTATGTGAGTTAAACACACACATCACAAAGCAGTTTGTGAGAATGCTTCTGTCCGTTTTTATGGGAAGATATTCCCGTTTCTAACAAAGGCCTGAAAGAGCTCCAAATATCCACTTGCAGATGCTGCAAAAAGACTCTTTCCAAACCGCTCCATGAAAAGGAAGGTTCAACTCTGTGAGTTGAATGCACACATCATAAAGAAGTTTCAAAGAATGCTTCTGTCTAGGTTTTATGTGAAGATATTTCCTTTTCCACCATTGGCCTCAAAGCGCTCCAAATGAACACTTGCAGATTCTACAAAAAGAGTGTTTCAAAACTGCTCTTCCTAAAGAAGTGTTCAACTCTGTGAGTTGGATTCATACTACACAAAGAAGTTTCACAGAACGCTTCTGTTTAGTTTTTATGGGAAGATATTCCCGTTTCCAACGAAGGCCTGAAAGGGCTCCAAATATCCACTTGCAGATGCTGCAAAAAGACTCTTTCCAAACTGCTCCATGAAAAGGAAGGTTCAACTCTGTGAGTTGAATGCACACATCATAAAGAAGTTTCAAAGAATGCTTCTGTCTAGGTTTTATGTGAAGATATTTCTTTTCCACCATAGGCCTCAAAGTGCTCCAAATGAACATTTGCAGATTCTACAAAAAGAGTGTTTCAAAACTGCTCTTTCAAAAGAAGTGTTCAACTCTGTGAGTTGGATTCATACTACACAAAGCAGTTTCACAGAACGCTTCTGTTTAGTTTTTATGGGAAGATATTCCCGTTTCCAACGAAGGCCTGAAAGGGCTCCAGATATCCACTTGCAGATGCTGCAAAAAGACTCTTTCCAAACCTCTCCATGAAAAGGAAGGTTGAACTCTGTGAGTTGAAGGCACACATCATAAAGAAGTTTCAAAGAATGCTTCTGTCTAGGTTTTATGTGAAGATATTTCCTTTTCCACCATAGGCCTCAAAGTGCTGCAAATGAACACTTGCAGATTCTACAAAAAGAGTGTTTCAAAACTCCTCTTTCAAAAGAAGTGTTCAACTCTGTGAGTTGGATTCATACTACACAAAGCAGTTTCACAGAACTCTTCTGTTTAGTTTTTATGGGAAGATATTCCCGTTTCCAACGAAGGCCTGAAAGGGCTACAAATATCCACTTGCAGATGCTGCAAAAAGACTCTTTCCAAACTGTTCCATGAAAAGGAAGGTTCAACTCTGTGAGTTGAATGCACACATCATAAAGAAGTTTCAAAGAATGCTTCTGTCTAGGTTTTATGTGAAGATATTTCCTTTTCCACCATAGGCCTCAAAGTGCTCCAAATGAACACTTGCAGATTCTACAAAAAGAGTGTTTCAAAACTGCTCTTTCAAAAGAAGTGTTCAACTCTGTGAGTTGGATTCATACTACACAAAGCAGTTTCACAGAACGCTTCTGTTTAGTTTTTATGGGAAGATATTCCCGTTTCCAACGAAGGCCTGAAAGGGCTCCAAATATCCACTTGCAGATGCTGCAAAAACAGAGTTTCAAAACTGCTCTATCAAAAGGAAGGCTTCTCTCTCCGAGTTGAATGCACACATCATAAAGAGGTTTCTGAGAATGCTTCTGCCTGGTTTATAAGTGAAGATATTTCCTTTTCCACAATAGGCCTCAATGTGCTCGAAATGAACACTTGCAGATTCTACAAAAAGAGTGTTTCAAAACTGCTCTTTCAAAAGCAGTGTTCATCTCTGTGAGTTGGATTCATACTACACAAAGCAGTTTCACAGAACGCTTCTGTTTAGTTTTTATGGGAAGATATTCCCGTTTCCAACGAAGGCCTGAAAGGCTCCAAATATCCACTTGCAGATGCTGCAAAAAGACTCTTTCCAAACTGCTCCGTGAAAAGGAAGGTTCAACTCTGTGAGGTGAAGGCACACATCATAAAGAAGTTTCTAAGAATGCTTCTGTCTAGGTTTTATGTGAAGATATTTCCTTTTCCACCGTAGGCCTCAAAGCGCTCCAAATGAACACTTGCAGATTCTACAAAAAGAGTGTTTCAAAACTGCTCTTTCTAAAGAAGTGTTCAACTCTGTGAGTTGGATTCATACTACACAAAGCAGTTTCACAGAACGCTTCTGTTGAGTTTTTATGGGAAGATATTCCCGTTTCCAACGAAGGCCTGAAAGGGCTCCAAATATCCAATTGCAGATTCTGCAAAAACAGAGTTTCAAAACTGCTCTATCAAAAGGAAGGCTTATCTCTCTGAGTTGAATGCACACATCATAAAGAAGTTTCAAAGAATGCTTCTGTCTAGGTTTTATGTGAAGATATTTCCTTTTCCACCATAGGCCTCAAAGTGCTCCAAATGAACACTTGCAGATTCTACAAAAAGAGTGTTTCAAAACTGCTCTTTCAAAAGAAGTGTTCAACTCTGTGAGTTGGATTCATACTACACAAAGCAGTTTCACAGAACGCTTCTGTTTAGTTTTTATGGGAAGATATTCCCGTTTCCAACGAAGGCCTGAAAGGGCTCCAAATATCCACTTGCAGATGCTGCAAAAACAGAGTTTCAAAACTGCTCTATCAAAAGGAAGGCTTCTCTCTCCGAGTTGAATGCACACATCATAAAGAGGTTTCTGAGAATGCTTCTGCCTGGTTTATAATTGAAGATATTTCCTTTTCCACAATAGGCCTCAATGTGCTCCAAATGAACACTTGCAGATTCTACAAAAAGAGTGTTTCAAAACTGCTCTTTGAAAAGAAGTGTTCAACTCTGTGAGTTGGATTCATACTACACAAAGCAGTTTCACAGAACGCTTCTGTTGAGTTTTTATGGGAAGATATTCCCGTTTCCAACGAAGGCCTGAAAGGCTCCAAATATCCACTTGCAGATGCTGCAAAAAGACTCTTTCCAAACTGCTCCATGAAAAGGAAGGATCAACTCTGTGAGGTGAAGGCACACATCATAAAGAAGTTTCAAAGAATGCTTCTGTCTAGGTTTTATGTGAAGATATTTCCTTTTCCACCGTAGGCCTCAAAGCGCTCCAAATGAACACTTGCAGATTCTACAAAAAGAGTGTTTCAAAACTGCTCTTTCTAAAGAAGTGTTCAACTCTGTGAGTTGGATTCATACTACACAAAGCAGTTTCACAGAACGCTTCTGTTGAGTTTTTATGGGAAGATATTCCCGTTTCCAACGAAGGCCTGAAAGGGCTCCAAATATCCACTTGCAGATTCTGCAAAAACAGAGTTTCAAAACTGCTCTATCAAAAGGAAGGCTTATCTCTCTGAGTTGAATGCACACATCATAAAGAGGTTTCTCAGAATGCTTCTGCCTGGTTGATATGTGAAGATATTTCAATTTCCACCATAGGCCTCAAATCGCTCCAAATGAACACTTGCAAATTCTACAAAAAGAGTGTTTCATAACTGCTCTAGCAAAGGAAAGGTTCAACTATGTGAGTTAAACACACACATCACAAAGCAGTTTGTGAGAATGCTTCTGTCCGTTTTTATGGGAAGATATTCCCGTTTCTAACAAAGGCCTGAAAGAGCTCCAAATATCCACTTGCAGATGCTGCAAAAAGACTCTTTCCAAACCGCTCCATGAAAAGGAAGGTTCAACTCTGTGAGTTGAATGCACACATCATAAAGAAGTTTCAAAGAATGCTTCTGTCTAGGTTTTATGTGAAGATATTTCCTTTTCCACCGTAGGCCTCAAAGCGCTCCAAATGAACAATTGCAGATTCTACAAAAAGAGTGTTTCAAAACTACTCTTTCAAAAGAAGTGTTCAACTCTGTGAGTTGGATTCATACTACACAAAGCAGTTTCACAGAACACTTCTGTTTAGTTTTTATGGGAAGATATTCCCGTTTCCAACGAAGGCCTGAAAGGGTTCCAAATATCCACTTGCAGATGCTGCAATAACAGAGTTTCAAAACTGCTCTATCAAAAGGAAGGCTTCTCTCTCCGAGTTGAATGCACACATCATAAAGAGGTTTAGGAGAATGATTCTGCCTGGTTTATAAGTGAAAATATTTCCTTTTCCACCATAGGCCTCAATGCGCTCCAAACGAACACTTGCAGATTCTACAAAAAGAGTGTTTCAAAACTGCTCTTTCAAAAGAAGTGTTCAACTCTGTGAGTTGGATTCATACTACACAAAGCAGTTTCACAGAACGCTTCTGTTTAGTTTTTATGGGAAGATATTCCCGTTTCCAACGAAGGCCTGAAAGGGCTCCAAATATCCACTTGCAGATGCTGCAAAAAGACTCTTTCCAAACTGCTCCATGAAAAGGAAGGATCAACTCTGTGAGTTGAATGCACACATCATAAAGAAGTTTCAAAGAATGCTTCTGTCTTGGTTTTATGTGAAGATATTTCCTTTTCCACCATAGGCCTCAAAGTGCTCCAAATGAACACATGCAGATTCTACAAAAAGAGTGTTTCAAAACTGCTCTTTCAAAAGAAGTGTTCAACTCTGTGAGATGGATTCACACTACACAAAGCAGTTTCACAGAACGCTTCTGTTTAGTTTTTATGGGAAGATATCCCCGTTTCCAACGAAGGCCTGAAAAGGCTCCAAATATCCACTTGCAGATGCTGCAAAAACAGAGTTTCAAAACTGCTCTATCAAAAGGAAGGCTTCTCTCTCCGAGTTGAATGCACACATCATAAAGAGGTTTCTGAGAATGCTTCTGCCTGGTTTATAAGTGAAGATATTTCCTTTTCCACAATAGGCCTCAATGTGCTCCAAATGAACACTTGCAGATTCTACAAAAAGAGTGTTTCAAAACTGCTCTTTCAAAAGAAGTGTTCATCTCTGTGAGTTGGATTCATACTACACAAAGCAGTTTCACAGAACGCTTCTGTTGAGTTTTTATGGGAAGATATTCCCGTTTCCAACGAAGGCCTGAAAGGCTCCAAATATCCACTTGCAGATGCTGCAAAAAGACTCTTTCCAAACTGCTCCGTGAAAAGGAAGGTTCAACTCTGTGAGGTGAAGGCACACATCATAAAGAAGTTTCAAAGAATGCTTCTGTCTAGGTTTTATGTGAAGATATTTCCTTTTCCACCGTAGGCCTCAAAGCGCTCCAAATGAACACTTGCAGATTCTACAAAAAGAGTGTTTCAAAACTGCTCTTTCTAAAGAAGTGTTCAACTCTGTGAGTTGGATTCATACTACACAAAGAAGTTTCACAGAACGCTTCTGTTGAGTTTTTATGGGAAGATATTCCCGTTTCCAACGAAGGCCTGAAAGGGCTCCAAATATCCACTTGCAGATGCTGCAAAAAGACTCTTTCCAAACTGCTCCATGAAAAGGAAGGTTCAACTCTGTGAGTTGAATGCACACATCATAAAGAAGTTTCAAAGAATGCTTCCGTCTAGGTTTTATGTGAAGATATTTCCTTTTCCACCATAGGCCTCAAAGTGCTCCAAATGAACATTTGCAGATTCTACAAAAAGAGTGTTTCAAAACTGCTCTTTCAAAAGAAGTGTTCAACTCTGTGAGTTGGATTCATACTACACAAAGCAGTTTCACAGAACGCTTCTGTTTAGTTTTTATGGGAAGATATTCCCGTTTCCAACGAAGGCCTGAAAGGGCTCCAAATATCCACTTGCAGATGCTGCAAAAAGACTCTTTCCAAACCTCTCCATGAAAAGGAAGGTTGAACTCTGTGAGTTGAAGGCACACATCATAAAGAAGTTTCAAAGAATGCTTCTGTCTAGGTTTTATGTGAAGATATTTCCTTTTCCACCATAGGCCTCAAAGTGCTCCAAATGAACACTTGCAGATTCTACAAAAAGAGTGTTTCAAAACTCCTCTTTCAAAAGAAGTGTTCAACTCTGTGAGTTGGATTCATACTACACAAAGCAGTTTCACAGAACTCTTCTGTTTAGTTTTTATGGGAAGATATTCCCGTTTCCAACGAAGGCCTGAAAGGGCTCCAAATATCCACTTGCAGATGCTGCAAAAAGACTCTTTCCAAACTGTTCCATGAAAAGGAAGGTTCAACTCTGTGAGTTGAATGCACACATCATAAAGAAGTTTCAAAGAATGCTTCTGTCTAGGTTTTATGTGAAGATATTTCCTTTTCCACCATAGGCCTCAAAGTGCTCCAAATGAACACTTGCAGATTCTACAAAAAGAGTGTTTCAAAACTGCTCTTTCAAAAGAAGTGTTCAACTCTGTGAGTTGGATTTATACTACACAAAGCAGTTTCACAGAACGCTTCTGTTTAGTTTTTATGGGAAGATATTCCCGTTTCCAACGAAGGCCTGAAAGGGCTCCAAATATCCACTTGCAGATGCTGCAAAAAGACTCTTTCCAAACCTCTCCATGAAAAGGAAGGTTGAACCCTGTGAGTTGAAGGCACACATCATAAAGAAGTTTCAAAGAATGCTTCTGTCTAGGTTTTATGTGAAGATATTTCCTTTTCCACCATAGGCCTCAAAGTGCTCCAAATGAACACTTGCAGATTCTACAAAAAGAGTGTTTCAAAACTCCTCTTTCAAAAGAAGTGTTCAACTCTGTGAGTTGGATTCATACTACACAAAGCAGTTTCACAGAACGCTTCTGTTTAGTTTTTATGGGAAGATATTCCCGTTTCCAACGAAGGCCTGAATGGGCTACAAATATCCACTTGCAGATTCTGCAAAAACAGAGTTTCAAAACTGCTCTATCAAAAGGAAGGCTTATCTCTCTGAGTTGAATGCACACATCATAAAGAGGTTTCTGAGAATGCTTCTGCCTGGTTGATATGTGAAGATATTTCAATTTCCGCCATAGACCTCAAATCGCTCCAAATGAACACTTGCAAATTCTATAAAAAGAGTGTTTCATAACTGCTCTAGAAAAGGAAAGGTTCAACTATGTGAGTTAAACACACACATCACAAAGCAGTTTGTGAGAATGCTTCTGTCCAGTTTTTATGGGAAGATATTCCCGTTTCTAACAAAGGCCTGAAAGAGCTCCAAATATCCACTTGCAGATGCTGCAAAAAGACTCTTTCCAAACCGCTCCATGAAAAGGAAGGTTCAACTCTGTGAGTTGAATGCACACATCATAAAGAAGTTTCAAAGAATGCTTCTGTCTAGGTTTTATGTGAAGATATTTCCTTTTCCACCATAGGCCTCAAAGCGCTCCAAATGAACACTTGCAGATTCTACAAAAAGAGTGTTTCAAAACTACTCTTTCAAAAGAAGTGTTCAACTCTGTGAGATGGATTCATACTACACAAAGCAGTTTCACAGAACGCTTCTGTTTAGTTTTTATGGGAAGATATTCCCGTTTCCAACGAAGGCCTGAAAGGGCTCCAAATATCCACTTGCAGATGCTGCAATAACAGAGTTTCAAAACTGCTCTATCAAAAGGAAGGCTTCTCTCTCCGAGTTGAATGCACACATCATAAAGAGGTTTAGGAGAATGATTCTGCCTGGTTTATAAGTGAAGATATTTCCTTTTCCACCATAGGCCTCAATGCGCTCCAAACGAACACTTGCAGATTCTACAAAAAGAGTGTTTCAAAACTGCTCTTTCAAAAGAAGTGTTCAACTCTGTGAGTTGGATTCATACTACACAAAGCAGTTTCACAGAACGCTTCTGTTTAGTTTTTATGGGAAGATATTCCCGTTTCCAACGAAGGCCTGAAAGGGCTCCAAATATCCACTTGCAGATGCTGCAAAAAGACTCTTTCCAAACTGCTCCATGAAAAGGAAGGTTCAACTCTGTGAGTTGAATGCACACATCATAAAGAAGTTTCAAAGAATGCTTCTGTCTAGGTTTTATGTGAAGATATTTCCTTTTCCACCGTAGGCCTCAAAGTGCTCCAAATGAACACATGCAGATTCTACAAAAAGAGTGTTTCAAAACTGCTCTTTCAAAAGAAGTGTTCAACTCTGTGAGTTGGATTCATACTACACAAAGCAGTTTCACAGAACGCTTCTGTTTAGTTTTTATGGGAAGATATCCCCGTTTCCAACGAAGGCCTGAAAGGGCTCCAAATATCCACTTGCAGATGCTGCAAAAACAGAGTTTCAAAACTGCTCTATCAAAAGGAAGGCTTCTCTCTCCGAGTTGAATGCACACATCATAAAGAGGTTTCTGAGAATGCTTCTGCCTGGTTTATAAGTGAAGATATTTCCTTTTCCACAATAGGCCTCAATGTGCTCCAAATGAACACTTGCAGATTCTACAAAAAGAGTGTTTCAAAACTGCTCTTTCAAAAGCAGTGTTCATCTCTGTGAGTTGGATTCATACTACACAAAGCAGTTTCACAGAACGCTTCTGTTTAGTTTTTATGGGAAGATATTCCCGTTTCCAACGAAGGCCTGAAAGGCTCCAAATATCCACTTGCAGATGCTGCAAAAAGACTCTTTCCAAACTGCTCCGTGAAAAGGAAGGTTCAACTCTGTGAGGTGAAGGCACACATCATAAAGAAGTTTCAAAGAATGCTTCTGTCTAGGTTTTATGTGAAGATATTTCCTTTTCCACCGTAGGCCTCAAAGCGCTCCAAATGAACACTTGCAGATTCTACAAAAAGAGTGTTTCAAAACTGCTCTTTCTAAAGAAGTGTTCAACTCTGTGAGTTGGATTCATACTACACAAAGCAGTTTCACAGAACGCTTCTGTTGAGTTTTTATGGGAAGATATTCCCGTTTCCAACGAAGGCCTGAAAGGGCTCCAAATATCCAATTGCAGATTCTGCAAAAACAGAGTTTCAAAACTGCTCTATCAAAAGGAAGGCTTATCTCTCTGAGTTGAATGCACACATCATAAAGAAGTTTCAAAGAATGCTTCTGTCTAGGTTTTATGTGAAGATATTTCCTTTTCCACCATAGGCCTCAAAGTGCTCCAAATGAACACTTGCAGATTCTACAAAAAGAGTGTTTCAAAACTGCTCTTTCAAAAGAAGTGTTCAACTCTGTGAGTTGGATTCATACTACACAAAGCAGTTTCACAGAACGCTTCTGTTTAGTTTTTATGGGAAGATATTCCCGTTTCCAACGAAGGCCTGAAAGGGCTCCAAATATCCACTTGCAGATGCTGCAAAAACAGGGTTTCAAAACTGCTCTATCAAAAGGAAGGCTTCTCTCTCCGAGTTGAATGCACACATCATAAAGAGGTTTCTGAGAATGCTTCTGCCTGGTTTATAATTGAAGATATTTCCTTTTCCACAATAGGCCTCAATGTGCTCCAAATGAACACTTGCAGATTCTACAAAAAGAGTGTTTCAAAACTGCTCTTTGAAAAGAAGTGTTCAACTCTGTGAGTTGGATTCATACTACACAAAGCAGTTTCACAGAACGCTTCTGTTTAGTTTTTATGGGAAGATATTCCCGTTTCCAACGAAGGCCTGAAAGACTCCAAATATCCACTTGCAGATGCTGCAAAAAGACTCTTTCCAAACTGCTCCGTGAAAAGGAAGGATCAACTCTGTGAGGTGAAGGCACACATCATAAAGAAGTTTCAAAGAATGCTTCTGTCTAGGTTTTATGTGAAGATATTTCCTTTTCCACCGTAGGCCTCAAAGCGCTCCAAATGAACACTTGCAGATTCTACAAAAAGAGTGTTTCAAAACTGCTCTTTCTAAAGAAGTGTTCAACTCTGTGAGTTGGATTCATACTACACAAAGCAGTTTTACAGAACGCTTCTGTTGAGTTTTTATGGGAAGATATTCCCGTTTCCAACGAAGGCCTGAAAGGGCTCCAAATATCCACTTGCAGATTCTGCAAAAACAGAGTTTCAAAACTGCTCTATCAAAAGGAAGGCTTATCTCTCTGAGTTGAATGCACACATCATAAAGAAGTTTCAAAGAATGCTTCTGTCTAGGTTTTATGTGAAGATATTTCCTTTTCCACCATAGGCCTCAAAGTGCTCCAAATGAACACTTGCAGATTCTACAAAAGGAGTGTTTCAAAACTGCTCTTTCAAAAGAAGTGTTCAACTCTGTGAGTTGGATTCATACTACACAAAGCAGTTTCACAGAACGCTTCTGTTTAGTTTTTATGGGAAGATATTCCCGTTTCCAACGAAGGCCTGAAAGGGCTCCAAATATCCACTTGCAGATGCTGCAAAAACAGAGTTTCAAAACTGCTCTATCAAAAGGAAGGCTTCTCTCTCCGAGTTGAATGCACACATCATAAAGAGGTTTCTGAGAATGCTTCTGCCTGGTTTATAATTGAAGATATTTCCTTTTCCACAATAGGCCTCAATGTGCTCCAAATGAACACTTGCAGATTCTACAAAAAGAGTGTTTCAAAACTGCTCTTTGAAAAGAAGTGTTCAACTCTGTGAGTTGGATTCATACTACACAAAGCAGTTTCACAGAACGCTTCTGTTTAGTTTTTATGGGAAGATATTCCCGTTTCCAACGAAGGCCTGAAAGGCTCCAAATATCCACTTGCAGATGCTGCAAAAAGACTCTTTCCAAACTGCTCCGTGAAAAGGAAGGATCAACTCTGTAAGGTGAAGGCACACATCATAAAGAAGTTTCAAAGAATGCTTCTGTCTAGGTTTTATGTGAAGATATTTCCTTTTCCACCGTAGGCCTCAAAGCGCTCCAAATGAACACTTGCAGATTCTACAAAAAGAGTGTTTCAAAACTGCTCTTTCTAAAGAATTGTTCAACTCTGTGAGTTGGATTCATACTACACAAAGCAGTTTCACAGAACGCTTCTGTTTAGTTTTTATGGGAAGATATTCCCGTTTCCAACGAAGGCCTGAAAGGGCTCCAAATATCCACTTGCAGATTCTGCAAAAACAGAGTTTCAAAACTGCTCTATCAAAAGGAAGGCTTATCTCTCTGAGTTGAATGCACACATCATAAAGAGGTTTCTCAGAATGCTTCTGCCTGGTTGATATGTGAAGATATTTCAATTTCCACCATAGGCCTCAAATCGCTCCAAATGAACACTTGCAAATTCTACAAAAAGAGTGTTTCATAACTGCTCTAGCAAAGGAAAGGTTCAACTATGTGAGTTAAACACACACATCACAAAGCAGTTTGTGAGAATACTTCTGTCCGTTTTTATGGGAAGATATTCCCGTTTCTAACAAAGGCCTGAAAGAGCTCCAAATATCCACTTGCAGATGCTGCAAAAAGACTCTTTCCAAACCGCTCCATGAAAAGGAAGGTTCAACTCTGTGAGTTGAATGCACACATCATAAAGAAGTTTCAAAGAATGCTTCTGTCTAGGTTTTATGGAAGATACTTCCTTTTCCACCATTGGCCTCAAAGCGCTCCAAATGAACACTTGCAGATTCTACAAAAAGAGTGTTTCAAAACTGCTCTTTCTAAAGAAGTGTTCAACTCTGTGAGTTGGATTCATACTACACAAAGCAGTTTCACAGAACGCTTCTGTTTAGTTTTTATGGGAAGATATTCCCGTTTCCAACGAAGGCCTGAAAGGGCTCCAAATATCCACTTGCAGATGCTGCAAAAAGACTCTCTCCAAACTGCTCCATGAAAAGGAAGGTTCAACTCTGTGAGTTGAATGCACACATCATAAAGAAGTTTCAAAGAATGCTTCTGTCTAGGTTTTATGTGAAGATATTTCCTTTTCCACCATAGGCCTCAAAGTGCTCCAAATGAACATTTGCAGATTCTACAAAAAGAGTGTTTCAAAACTGCTCTTTCAAAAGAAGTGTTCAACTCTGTGAGTTGGATTCATACTACACAAAGCAGTTTCACAGAACGCTTCTGTTTAGTTTTTATGGGAAGATATTCCCGTTTCCAACGAAGGCCTGAAAGGGCTCCAAATATCCACTTGCAGATGCTGCAAAAACAGAGTTTCAAAACTGCTCTATCAAAAGGAAGGCTTCTCTCTCCGAGTTGAATGCACACATCATAAAGAGGTTTCTGAGAATGCTTCTGCCTGGTTTATAAGTGAAGATATTTCCTTTTCCACAATAGGCCTCAATGTGCTCCAAATGAACTCTTGCAGATTCTACAAAAAGAGTGTTTCAAAACTGCTCTTTGAAAAGAAGTGTTCAACTCTGTGAGTTGGATTCATACTACACAAAGCAGTTTCAGAGAACGCTTCTGTTTAGTTTTTATGGGAAGATATTCCCGTTTCCAACGAAGGCCTGAAAGGCTCCAAATATCCACTTGCAGATGCTGCAAAAAGACTCTTTCCAAACTGCTCCGTGAAAAGGAAGGATCAACTCTGTGAGGTGAAGGCACACATCATAAAGAAGTTTCAAAGAATGCTTCTGTCTAGGTTTTATGTGAAGATATTTCCTTTTCCACCGTAGGGCTCAAAGCGCTCCAAATGAACACTTGCAGATTCTACAAAAAGAGTGTTTCAAAACTGCTCTTTCTAAAGAAGTGTTCAACTCTGTGAGTTGGATTCATACTACACAAAGCAGTTTCACAGAACGCTTCTGTTTAGTTTTTATGGGAAGATATTCCCGTTTCCAACGAAGGCCTGAAAGGACTCCAAATATCCACTTGCAGATTCTGCAAAAACAGAGTTTCAAAACTGCTCTATCAAAAGGAAGGCTTATCTCTCTGAGTTGAATGCACACATCATAAAGAGGTTTCTCAGAATACTTCTGCCTCGTTGATATGTGAAGATATTTCAATTTCCACCATAGGCCTCAAATCGCTCCAAATGAACACTTGCAAATTCTACAAAAAGAGTGTTTCATAACTGCTCTAGCAAAAGAAAGGTTCAACTATGTGAGTTAAACACACACATCACAAAGCAGTTTGTGAGAATGCTTCTGTCCGTTTTTATGGGAAGATATTCCCGTTTCTAACAAAGGCCTGAAAGAGCTCCAAATATCCACTTGCAGATGCTGCAAAAAGACTCTTTCCAAACCGCTCCATGCAAAGGAAGGTTCAACTCTGTGAGTTGAATGCACACATCATAAAGAAGTTTCAAAGAATGCTTCTGTCTAGGTTTTATGTGAAGATATTTCCTTTTCCACCATTGGCCTCAAAGCGCTCCAAATGAACACTTGCAGATTCTACAAAAAGAGTGTTTCAAAACTGCTCTTTCTAAAGAAGTGTTCAACTCTGTGAGTTGGATTCATACTCCACAAAGCAGTTTCACAGAACGCTTCTGTTTAGCTTTTATGGGAAGATATTCCCGTTTCCAACGAAGGCCTGAAAGGGCTCCAAATATCCACTTGCAGATGCTGCAAAAAGACTCTTTGCAAACTGCTCCATGAAAAGGAAGGTTCAACTCTGTGAGTTGAATGCACACATCATAAAGAAGTTTCAAAGAATGCTTCTGTCTAGGTTTTATGTGAAGATATTTCCTTTTCCACCATAGGCCTCAAAGTGCTCCAAATGAACATTTGCAGATTCTACAAAAAGAGTGTTTCAAAACTGCTCTTTCAAAAGAAGTGTTCAACTCTGTGAGTTGGATTCATACTACACAAAGCAGTTTCACAGAACGCTTCTGTTTAGTTTTTATGGGAAGATATTCCCGTTTCCAACGAAGGCCTGAAAGGGCTCCAAATATCCACTTGCAGATTCTGCAAAAACAGAGTTTCAAAACTGCTCTATCAAAAGGAAGGCTTATCTCTCTGAGTTGAATGCACACATCATAAAGAGGTTTCTGAGAATGCTTCTTCCTGGTTGATATGTGAAGATATTTCAATTTTCACCATAGGCCTCAAATCGCTCCAAATGAACACTTGCAAATTCTACAAAAAGAGTGTTTCATAACTGCTCTAGCAAAGGAAAGGTTCAACTATGTGAGTTAAACACACACATCACAAAGCAGTTTGTGAGAATGCTTCTGTCCAGTTTTTATGGGAAGATATTCCCGTTTCTAACAAAGGCCTGAAAGAGCTCCAAATATCCACTTGCAGATGCTGCAAAAAGACTCTTTCCAAACCGCTCCATGAAAAGGAAGGTTCAACTCTGTGAGTTGAATGCACACATCATAAAGAAGTTTCAAAGAATGCTTCTGTCTAGGTTTTATGTGAAGATATTTCCTTTTCCACCATAGGCCTCAAAGCGCTCCAAATGAACACTTGCAGATTCTACAAAAAGAGTGTTTCAAAACTACTCTTTTAAAAGAAGTGTTCAACTCTGTGAGTTGGATTCATACTACACAAAGCAGTTTCACAGAACGCTTCTGTTTAGTTTTTATGGGAAGATATTCCCGTTTCCAACGAAGGCCTGAAAGGGCTCCAAATATCCACTTGCAGATGCTGCAATAACAGAGTTTCAAAACTGCTCTATCAAAAGGAAGGCTTCTCTCTCCGAGTTGAATGCACACATCATAAAGAGGTTTACGAGAATGATTCTGCCTGGTTTATAAGTGAAGATATTTCCTTTTCCACCATAGGCCTCAATGCGCTCCAAACGAACACTTGCAGATTCTACAAAAAGAGTGTTTCAAAACTGCTCTTTCAAAAGAAGTGTTCAACTCTGTGAGTTGGATTCATACTACACAAAGCAGTTTCACAGAACGCTTCTGTTTAGTTTTTATGGGAAGATATTCCCGTTTCCAACGAAGGCCTGAAAGGGCTCCAAATATCCACTTGCAGATGCTGCAAAAAGACTCTTTCCAAACTGCTCCATGAAAAGGAAGGTTCAACTCTGTGAGTTGAATGCACACATCATAAAGAAGTTTCAAAGAATGCTTCTGTCTAGGTTTTATGTGAAGATATTTCCTTTTCCACCATAGGCCTCAAAGTGCTCCAAATGAACACATGCAGATTCTACAAAAAGAGTGTTTCAAAACTGCTCTTTCAAAAGAAGTGTTCAACTCTGTGAGTTGGATTCATACTACACAAAGCAGTTTCACAGAACGCTTCTGTTTAGTTTTTATGGGAAGATATCCCCGTTTCCAACGAAGGCCTGAAAGGGCTCCAAATATCCACTTGCAGATGCTGCAAAAACAGAGTTTCAAAACTGCTCTATCAAAAGGAAGGCTTCTCTCTCCGAGTTGAATGCACACATCATAAAGAGGTTTCTGAGAATGCTTCTGCCTGGTTTATAAGTGAAGATATTTCCTTTTCCACAATAGGCCTCAATGTGCTCCAAATGAACACTTGCAGATTCTACAAAAAGAGTGTTTCAAAACTGCTCTTTCAATAGAAGTGTTCATCTCTGTGAGTTGGATTCATACTACACAAAGCAGTTTCACAGAACGCTTCTGTTTAGTTTTTATGGGAAGATATTCCCGTTTCCAACGAAGGCCTGAAAGGCTCCAAATATCCACTTGCAGATGCAAGCAGACCTAATAGACATCTACAGAACTCTCCACCCCAAATCAACAGAATATACATTTTTTTCAGCACCACACCACACCTATTCCAAAATTGACCATATAATTGGAAGTAAAGCTATCCTCGATAAATGTAAAAGAACAGAAATTGTAACAAACTGTCTCTCAGATCACAGTGCAATCAAGCTAGAACTCAGGATTAAGAATCTCACTCAAAACCGCTCAACTACGTGGAAACTGAACAACCTGCTCCTGAATGACTACTGGGTACATAACGAAATGAAGGCAGAAATAAAGATGTTCTTTGAAACCAACGAGAACAAAGACACAACATACCAGAATCTCTGGGATGCATTCAAAGCAGTGTGTAGAGGGAAATTTATAGCACTAAATGCCCACAAGAGAAAGCAGGAAAGATCCAAAATTGACACCCTAACATCACAATTAAAAGAACTAGAAAAGCAAGAGCAAACACATTCAAAAGCTAGCAGAAGGCAAGAAATAACTAAAATCAGAGCAGAACTGAAGGAAATAGAGACACAAAAAACCCTTCAAAAAATAAATGAATCCAGGAGCTGGTTTTTTGAAAGGATCAACAAAATTGATAGACCGCTTGCAAGATTAATAAAGAAAAAAAGAGAGAAGAATCAAATAGATGCAATAAAAAATGATAAAGGGGATATCACCACCGATCCCACAGAAATACAAACTACCATCAGAGAATATTACAAACACCTCTATGCAAATAAACTAGAAAATCTAGAAGAAATGGAGAAATTCCTCAACACATACACCCTCCCAAGACTAAACCAGGAAGAAGTTGAATCTCTGAATAGACCAATAACAGGAGCTGAAATTGTGGCAATAATCAATAGCTTACCAACCAAAAAAAGTCCAGGACCAGATGGGTTCACAGCCGAATTCTACCAGAGGTACAAGGAGGAGCTGGTACCATTCCTTCTGAAACTATTCCAATCAATAGAAAAAGAGGGAATCCTCCCTAACTCATTTTATGAGGCCAGCATCATCCTGATACCAAAGCCTGGCAGAGACACAACCAAAAAAGAGAATTTTAGACCAATATCCTTGATGAACATTGATGCAAAAATCCTCAATAAGATACTGGCAAACAGAATCCAGCAGCACATCAAAAAGCTTATCCACCATGATCAAGTGGGCTTCATCCCTGGGATGCAAGGCTGGTTCAATATACGCAAATCAATAAATGTAATCCAGCATATAAATAGAACCAAAGACAAAAACCACATGATTATCTCAATAGATGCAGAAAAGGCCTTTGACAAAATTCAACAACCCTTCATGCTAAAAACTCTCAATAAATTAGGAATTGATGGGACGTATCTCAAAATAATAAGAGCTATTTATGACAAACCCACAGCCAATATCGTACTGAATGGGCAAAAACTGGAAGCATTCCCTTTGAAAACTGGCACAAGACAGGGATGCCCTCTCTCACCACTTCTATTCAACATAGTGTTGGAAGTTCTGGCCAGGGCAATTAGGCAGGAGAAGGAAATCAAGGGTATTCAATTAGGAAAAGAGGAAGTCAAATTGTCCTTGTTTGCAGATGACATGATAGTATATCTAGAAAACCCCATTGTCTCAGCCCAAAATCTCCTTAAGCTGATAAGCAACTTCAGCAAAGTCTCAGGATACAAAATCAATGTGCAAAAATCACAAGCATTCTTATACATCAATAACAGACAAACAGAGAGCCAAATCATGAGTGAACTCCCATTCACAATTGCTTCAAAGAGAATAAAATACCTAGGAATCCAACTTACAAGGGATGTGAAAGACCTCTTCAAGGAGAACTACAAACCACTGCTCAAGGAAATAAAAGAGGATACAAACAAATGGAAGAACATTCCATGCTCATGGGTAGGAAGAATCAATATCATGAAAATGGCCATCCTTCCCAAGGTAATTTACAGATTCAATGCCATCCCCATCAAGCTACCAATGACTTTCTTCACAGAATTGGAAAAAACTACTTTAAAGTTCATATGGAACCAAAAAAGAGCCCGCATCGCCAAGTCAATCCTAAGCCAAAAGAACAAAGCTGGAGGCATCACACTACCTGACTTCAAACTGTACTACAAGGCTACAGTAACCAAAACAGCATGGTACTGGTACCAAAACAGAGATATAGATCAATGGAACAGAACAGAGCCATCAGAAATAATGCCACATATCTACAAGTATCTGATCTTTGACAAACCTGACAAAAACAAGAAATGGGGAAAGGATTCCCTATTTAATAAATGGTGCTGGGAAAACTGGCTAGCCATATGTAGAAAGCTGAAACTGGATCCCTTCCTTACACCTTATACAAAAATCAATTCAAGATGGATTAAAGACTTAAATGTTAGACCTAAAACCATAAAAACCCTAGAAGAAAACCTAGGCATTACCATTCAGGACATAGGCATGGGCAAGGACTTCATGTCTAAAACACCAAAAGCAATGGCAACAAAAGCCAAAATTGACAAATGGGATCTAATTAAACTAAAGAGCTTCTGCACAGCAAAGGAAACTACCATCAGAGTGAACAGGCAACCTACAAAATGGGAGAACATTTTCGCAACCTACTCATCTGACAAAGGGCTAATATCCAGAATCTACAATGAACTCCAACAAATTTACAAGAAAAAAACAAACAACCCCATCAAAAAGTGGGCGAAGGACATGAACAGACACTTCTCAAAAGAAGACATTTATGCAGCCAAAAAACACCTGAAAAAATGCTCACCATCACTGGCCATCAGAGAAATGCAAATCAAAACCACAATGAGATACCATCTCACACCAGTTAGAATGGCAATCATTAAAAAGTCAGGAAACAACAGGTGCTGGAGAGGATGTGGAGAAATAGGAACACTTTTACACTGTTGGTGGGCGTGTAAACTAGTTCAACCCTTGTGGAAGTCAGTGTGGCGATTCCTCAGGGATCTAGAACTAGAAATTCCATTCGACCCAGCCATCCCATTACTGGGTATATACCCAAAGGACTATAAATCATGCTGCTATAAAGACACATGCACACGTATGTTTATTGCTGCATTATTCACAATAGCAAAGACTTGGAACCAACCCAAATGTCCAGCAATGATAGACTGGATTAAGAAAATGTGGCACATATACACCATGGAATACTATGCAGCCATAAAAAATGATGAGTTCACGTCTTTTGTAGGGACATGGATGAAACTGGAAATCATCATTCTCAGTAAACTATCGCAAAAACAAAAAAACAAACACCGCATATTCTCACTCATAGGTGGGAATTGAACAATGAGAACACATGGACACAGGAAGGGGAACATCACACTTTGGGGACTGTTGTGGGGTGGGGGGAGGGGGGAGGGATAGCATTGGGAGATATACCTAATGTTAGATGACAAGTTGGTGGGTGCAGCGCACCAGCATGGCACATGTATACATATGTAACTTACCTGCACATTGCGCACATGTACCATAAAACCTAAAGTATAATAATAATAATCATAAAAGGAAAAAAAAAAAAAAAGAACTAAAAAAAAAAAAAAAAAAAAGACTCTTTCCAAACTGCTCCGTGAAAAGGAAGGTTCAACTCTGTGAGGTGAAGGCACACATCATAAAGAAGTTTCAAAGAATGCTTCTGTCTAGGTTTTATGTGAAGATATTTCCTTTTCCACCATAGGCCTCAAAGTGCTCCAAATGAACACTTGCAGATTCTACAAAAAGAGTGTTTCAAAACTGCTCTTTCAAAAGAAGTGTTCAACTCTGTGGGTTGGATTCATACTACACAAAGCAGTTTCACAGAACGCTTCTGTTTAGTTTTTATGGGAAGATATTCCCGTTTCCAACGAAGGCCTGAAAGGGCTCCAAATATCCACTTGCAGATGCTGCAAAAACAGAGTTTCAAAACTGCTCTATCAAAAGGAAGGCTTCTCTCTCCGAGTTGAATGCACACATCATAAAGAGGTTTCTGAGAATGCTTCTGCCTGGTTTATAATTGAAGATATTTCCTTTTCCACAATAGGCCTCAATGTGCTCCAAATGAACACTTGCAGATTCTACAAAAAGAGTGTTTCAAAACTGCTCTTTGAAAAGAAGTGTTCAACTCTGTGAGTTGGATTCATACTACACAAAGCAGTTTCACAGAACGCTTCTGTTTAGTTTTTATGGGAAGATATTCCCGTTTCCAACGAAGGCCTGAAAGGCTCCAAATATCCACTTGCAGATGCTGCAAAAAGACTCTTTCCAAACTGCTCCGTGAAAAGGAAGGATCAACTCTGTGAGGTGAAGGCACACATCATAAAGAAGTTTCAAAGAATGCTTCTGTCTAGGTTTTATGTGAAGATATTTCCTTTTCCACCATAGGCCTCAAAGCGCTCCAAATGAACACTTGCAGATTCTACAAAAAGAGTGTTTCAAAACTGCTCTTTCTAAAGAAGTGTTCAACTCTGTGAGTTGGATTCATACTATACAAAGCAGTTTCACAGAACGCTTCTGTTTAGTTTTTATGGGAAGATATTCCCGTTTCCAACGATGGCATGAAAGGGCTCCAAATATCCACTTGCAGATTCTTCAAAAACAGAGTTTCAAAACTGCTCTATCAAAAGGAAGGCTTATCTCTCTGAGTTAAATGCACACATCATAAAGAGGTTTCTCAGAATGCTTCTGCCTGGTTGATATGTGAAGATATTTCAATTTCCACCATAGGCCTCAAATCGCTCCAAATGAACACTTGCAAATTCTACAAAAAGAGTGTTTCATAACTGCTCTAGCAAAGGAAAGGTTCAACTATGTGAGTTAAACACACACATCACAAAGCAGTTTGTGAGAATGCTTCTGTCCGTTTTTATGGGAAGATATTCCCGTTTCTAACAAAGGCCTGAAAGAGCTCCAAATATCCACTTGCAGATGCTGCAAAAACACTCTTTCCAAACCGCTCCATGAAAAGGAAGGTTCAACTCTGTGAGTTGAATGCACACATCATAAAGAAGTTTCAAAGAATGCTTCTGTCTAGGTTTTATGTGAAGATATTTCCTTTTGCACCATTGGCCTCAAAGCGCTCCAAATGAACATTTGCAGATTCTACAAAAAGAGTGTTTCAAAACTGCTCTTTCTAAAGAAGTGTTCAACTCTGTGAGTTGGATTCATACTACACAAAGCAGTTTCACAGAACGCTTCTGTTTAGTTTTTATGGGAAGATATTCCCGTTTCCAACGAAGGCCTGAAAGGGCTCCAAATATCCACTTGCAGATGCTGCAATAACAGAGTTTCAAAACTGCTCTATCAAAAGGAAGGCTTCTCTCTCCGAGTTGAATGCACACATCATAAAGAGGTTTACGAGAATGATTCTGCCTGGTTTATAAGTGAAGATATTTCCTTTTCCACCATAGGCCTCAATGCGCTCCAAACGAACACTTGCAGATTCTACAAAAAGAGTGTTTCAAAACTGCTCTTTCAAAAGAAGTGTTCAACTCTGTGAGTTGGATTCATACTACACAAAGCAGTTTCACAGAACGCTTCTGTTTAGTTTTTATGGGAAGATATTCCCGTTTCCAACGAAGGCCTGAAAGGGCTCCAAATATCCACTTGCAGATGCTGCAAAAAGACTCTTTCCAAACTGCTCCATGAAAAGGAAGGTTCAACTCTGTGAGTTGAATGCACACATCATAAAGAAGTTTCAAAGAATGCTTCTGTCTAGGTTTTATGTGAAGATATTTCCTTTTCCACCATAGGCCTCAAAGTGCTCCAAATGAACACATGCAGATTCTACAAAAAGAGTGTTTCAAAACTGCTCTTTCAAAAGAAGTGTTCAACTCTGTGAGTTGGATTCATACTACACAAAGCAGTTTCACAGAACGCTTCTGTTTAGTTTTTATGGGAAGATATCCCCGTTTCCAACGAAGGCCTGAAAGGGCTCCAAATATCCACTTGCAGATGCTGCAAAAACAGAGTTTCAAAACTGCTCTATCAAAAGGAAGGCTTCTCTCTCCGAGTTGAATGCACACATCATAAAGAGGTTTCTGAGAATGCTTCTGCCTGGTTTATAAGTGAAGATATTTCCTTTTCCACAATAGGCCTCAATGTGCTCCAAATGAACACTTGCAGATTCTACAAAAAGAGTGTTTCAAAACTGCTCTTTCAAAAGAAGTGTTCATCTCTGTGAGTTGGATTCATACTACACAAAGCAGTTTCACAGAACGCTTCTGTTTAGTTTTTATGGGAAGATATTCCCGTTTCCAACGAAGGCCTGAAAGGCTCCAAATATCCACTTGCAGATGCAAGCAGACCTAATAGACATCTACAGAACTCTCCACCCCAAATCAACAGAATATACATTTTTTTCAGCACCACACCACACCTATTCCAAAATTGACCATATAATTGGAAGTAAAGCTATCCTCAATAAATGTAAAAGAACAGAAATTGTAACAAACTGTCTCTCAGATCACAGTGCAATCAAGCTAGAACTCAGGATTAAGAATCTCACTCAAAACCGCTCAACTACGTGGAAACTGAACAACCTGCTCCTGAATGACTACTGGGTACATAACGAAATGAAGGCAGAAATAAAGATGTTCTTTGAAACCAACGAGAACAAAGACACAACATACCAGAATCTCTGGGATGCATTCAAAGCAGTGTGTAGAGGGAAATTTATAGCACTAAATGCCCACAAGAGAAAGCAGGAAAGATCCAAAATTGACACCCTAACATCACAATTAAAAGAACTAGAAAA
The DNA here is from genome assembly GCF_028885655.2 of Pongo abelii. Taxonomy (NCBI): domain Eukaryota; kingdom Metazoa; phylum Chordata; class Mammalia; order Primates; family Hominidae; genus Pongo; species Pongo abelii. The sequence goes on along the minus strand of NC_072005.2, from coordinate 31,082,127 downwards.
GCAAGAGCAAACACATTCAAAAGCTAGCAGAAGGCAAGAAATAACTAAAATCAGAGCAGAACTGAAGGAAATAGAGACACAAAAAACCCTTCAAAAAATAAATGAATCCAGGAGCTGGTTTTTTGAAAGGATCAACAAAATTGATAGACCGCTTGCAAGATTAATAAAGAAAAAAAGAGAGAAGAATCAAATAGATGCAATAAAAAATGATAAAGGGGATATCACCACCGATCCCACAGAAATACAAACTACCATCAGAGAATATTACAAACACCTCTATGCAAATAAACTAGAAAATCTAGAAGAAATGGAGAAATTCCTCAACACATACACCCTCCCAAGACTAAACCAGGAAGAAGTTGAATCTCTGAATAGACCAATAACAGGAGCTGAAATTGTGGCAATAATCAATAGCTTACCAACCAAAAAAAGTCCAGGACCAGATGGGTTCACAGCCGAATTCTACCAGAGGTACAAGGAGGAGCTGGTACCATTCCTTCTGAAACTATTCCAATCAATAGAAAAAGAGGGAATCCTCCCTAACTCATTTTATGAGGCCAGCATCATCCTGATACCAAAGCCTGGCAGAGACACAACCAAAAAAGAGAATTTTAGACCAATATCCTTGATGAACATTGATGCAAATATCCTCAATAAGATACTGGCAAACAGAATCCAGCAGCACATCAAAAAGCTTATCCACCATGATCAAGTGGGCTTCATCCCTGGGATGCAAGGCTGGTTCAATATACGCAAATCAATAAATGTAATCCAGCATATAAATAGAACCAAAGACAAAAACCACATGATTATCTCAATAGATGCAGAAAAGGCCTTTGACAAAATTCAACAACCCTTCATGCTAAAAACTCTCAATAAATTAGGAATTGATGGGACGTATCTCAAAATAATAAGAGCTATTTATGACAAACCCACAGCCAATATCGTACTGAATGGGCAAAAACTGGAAGCATTCCCTTTGAAAACTGGCACAAGACAGGGATGCCCTCTCTCACCACTTCTATTCAACATAGTGTTGGAAGTTCTGGCCAGGGCAATTAGGCAGGAGAAGGAAATCAAGGGTATTCAATTAGGAAAAGAGGAAGTCAAATTGTCCTTGTTTGCAGATGACATGATAGTATATCTAGAAAACCCCATTGTCTCAGCCCAAAATCTCCTTAAGCTGATAAGCAACTTCAGCAAAGTCTCAGGATACAAAATCAATGTGCAAAAATCACAAGCATTCTTATACATCAATAACAGACAAACAGAGAGCCAAATCATGAGTGAACTCCCATTCACAATTGCTTCAAAGAGAATAAAATACCTAGGAATCCAACTTACAAGGGATGTGAAAGACCTCTTCAAGGAGAACTACAAACCACTGCTCAAGGAAATAAAAGAGGATACAAACAAATGGAAGAACATTCCATGCTCATGGGTAGGAAGAATCAATATCATGAAAATGGCCATCCTTCCCAAGGTAATTTACAGATTCAATGCCATCCCCATCAAGCTACCAATGACTTTCTTCACAGAATTGGAAAAAACTACTTTAAAGTTCATATGGAACCAAAAAAGAGCCCGCATCGCCAAGTCAATCCTAAGCCAAAAGAACAAAGCTGGAGGCATCACACTACCTGACTTCAAACTGTACTACAAGGCTACAGTAACCAAAACAGCATGGTACTGGTACCAAAACAGAGATATAGATCAATGGAACAGAACAGAGCCATCAGAAATAATGCCACATATCTACAAGTATCTGATCTTTGACAAACCTGACAAAAACAAGAAATGGGGAAAGGATTCCCTATTTAATAAATGGTGCTGGGAAAACTGGCTAGCCATATGTAGAAAGCTGAAACTGGATCCCTTCCTTACACCTTATACAAAAATCAATTCAAGATGGATTAAAGACTTAAATGTTAGACCTAAAACCATAAAAACCCTAGAAGAAAACCTAGGCATTACCATTCAGGACATAGGCATGGGCAAGGACTTCATGTCTAAAACACCAAAAGCAATGGCAACAAAAGCCAAAATTGACAAATGGGATCTAATTAAACTAAAGAGCTTCTGCACAGCAAAGGAAACTACCATCAGAGTGAACAGGCAACCTACAAAATGGGAGAACATTTTCGCAACCTACTCATCTGACAAAGGGCTAATATCCAGAATCTACAATGAACTCCAACAAATTTACAAGAAAAAAACAAACAACCCCATCAAAAAGTGGGCGAAGGACATGAACAGACACTTCTCAAAAGAAGACATTTATGCAGCCAAAAAACACATGAAAAAATGCTCACCATCACTGGCCATCAGAGAAATGCAAATCAAAACCACAATGAGATACCATCTCACACCAGTTAGAAAGGCAATCATTAAAAAGTCAGGAAACAACAGGTGCTGGAGAGGATGTGGAGAAATAGGAACACTTTTACACTGTTGGTGGGCGTGTAAACTAGTTCAACCCTTGTGGAAGTCAGTGTGGCGATTCCTCAGGGGTCTAGAACTAGAAATTCCATTCAACCCAGCCATCCCATTACTGGGTATATACCCAAAGGACTATAAATCATGCTGCTATAAAGACACATGCACACGTATGTTTATTGCTGCATTATTCACAATAGCAAAGACTTGGAACCAACCCAAATGTCCAGCAATGATAGACTGGATTAAGAAAATGTGGCACATATACACCATGGAATACTATGCAGCCATAAAAAATGATGAGTTCACGTCCTTTGTAGGGACATGGATGAAACTGGAAATCATCATTCTCAGTAAACTATCGCAAGAACAAAAAAACAAACACCGCATATTCTCACTCATAGGTGGGAATTGAACAATGAGAACACATGGACACAGGAAGGGGAACATCACACTTTGGGGACTGTTGTGGGGTGGGGGGAGGGGGGAGGGATAGCATTGGGAGATATACCTAATGTTAGATGACAAGTTGGTGGGTGCAGCGCACCAGCATGGCACATGTATACATATGTAACTTACCTGCACATTGCGCACATGTACCATAAAACCTAAAGTATAATAATAATAATAATAAAAGGAAAAAAAAAAAAAAGAACTAAAAAAAAAAAAAAAAAAAAAAAAAAAAAAAAAAAAAGACTCTTTCCAAACTGCTCCGTGAAAAGGAAGGTTCAACTCTGTGAGGTGAAGGCACACATCATAAAGAAGTTTCAAAGAATGCTTCTGTCTAGGTTTTATGTGAAGATATTTCCTTTTCCACCGTAGGCCTCAAAGCGCTCCAAATGAACACTTGCAGATTCTACAAAAAGAGTGTTTCAAAACTGCTCTTTCTAAAGAAGTGTTCAGCTCTGTGAGTTGGATTCATACTACACAAAGCAGTTTCACAGAACGCTTCTGTTTAGTTTTTATGGGAAGATATTCCCGTTTCCAACGAAGGCCTGAAAGGGCTCCAAATATCCACTTGCAGATTCTGCAAAAACAGAGTTTCAAAACTGCTCTATCAAAAGGAAGGCTTATCTCTCTGAGTTGAATGCACACATCATAAAGAAGTTTCAAAGAATGCTTCTGTCTAGGTTTTATGTGAAGATATTTCCTTTTCCACCATAGGCCTCAAAGTGCTCCAAATGAACACTTGCAGATTCTACAAAAAGAGTGTTTCAAAACTGCTCTTTCAAAAGAAGTGTTCAACTCTGTGGGTTGGATTCATACTACACAAAGCAGTTTCACAGAACGCTTCTGTTTAGTTTTTATGGGAAGATATTCGCGTTTCCAACGAAGGCCTGAAAGGGATCCAAATATCCACTTGCAGATGCTGCAAAAACAGAGTTTCAAAACTGCTCTATCAAAAGGAAGGCTTCTCTCTCCGAGTTGAATGCACACATCATAAAGAGGTTTCTGAGAATGCTTCTGCCTGGTTTATAATTGAAGATATTTCCTTTTCCACAATAGGCCTCAATGTGCTCCAAATGAAGACTTGCAGATTCTACAAAAAGAGTGTTTCAAAACTGCTCTTTGAAAAGAAGTGTTCAACTCTGTGAGTTGGATTCATACTACACAAAGCAGTTTCACAGAACGCTTCTGTTTAGTTTTTATGGGAAGATATTCCCGTTTCCAACGAAGGCCTGAAAGGCTCCAAATATCCACTTGCAGATGCTGCAAAAAGACTCTTTCCAAACTGCTCCGTGAAAAGGAAGGATCAACTCTGTGAGGTGAAGGCACACATCATAAAGAAGTTTCAAAGAATGCTTCTGTCTAGGTTTTATGTGAAGATATTTCCTTTTCCACCGTAGGCCTCAAAGCGCTCCAAATGAACACTTGCAGATTCTACAAAAAGAGTGTTTCAAAACTGCTCTTTCTAAAGAAGTGTTCAACTCTGTGAGTTGGATTCATACTACACAAAGCAGTTTCACAGAACGCTTCTGTTTAGTTTTTATGGGAAGATATTCCCGTTTCCAACGATGGCCTGAAAGGGCTCCAAATATCCACATGCAGATTCTGCAAAAACAGAGTTTCAAAACTGCTCTATCAAAAGGAAGGCTTATCTCTCTGAGTTGAATGCACACATCATAAAGAGGTTTCTCAGAATGCTTCTGCCTGGTTGATATGTGAAGATATTTCAATTTCCACCGTAGGCCTCAAATCGCTACAAATGAACACTTGCAAATTCTACAAAAAGAGTGTTTCATAACTGCTCTAGCAAAGGAAAGGTTCAACTATGTGAGTTAAACACACACATCACAAAGCAGTTTGTGAGAATGCTTCTGTCCGTTTTTATGGGAAGATATTCCCGTTTCTAACAAAGGCCTGAAAGAGCTCCAAATATCCACTTGCAGATGCTGCAAAAAGACTCTTTCCAAACCGCTCCAAGAAAAGGAAGGTTCAACTCTGTGAGTTGAATGCACACATCATAAAGAAGTTTCAAAGAATGCTTCTGTCTAGGTTTTATGTGAAGATATTTCCTTTTGCACCATTGGCCTCAAAGCGCTCCAAATGAACACTTGCAGATTCTACAAAAAGAGTGTTTCAAAACTGCTCTTTCTAAAGAAGTGTTCAACTCTGTGAGTTGGATTCATACTACACAAAGCAGTTTCACAGAACGCTTCTGTTTAGTTTTTATGGGAAGATATTCCCGTTTCCAACGAAGGCCTGAAAGGGCTCCAAATATCCACTTGCAGATTCTGCAAAAACAGAGTTTCAAAACTGCTCTATCAAAAGGAAGGCTTATCTCTCTGAGTTGAATGCACACATCATAAAGAGGTTTCTGAGAATGCTTCTGCCTGGTTGATATGTGAAGATATTTCAATTTCCAACATAGGCCTCAAATCGCTCCAAATGAACACTTGCAAATTCTACAAAAAGAGTGTTTCATAACTGCTCTAGCAAAGGAAAGGTTCAACTATGTGAGTTAAACACACACATCACAAAGCAGTTTGTGAGAATGCTTCTGTCCAGTTTTTATGGGAAGATATTCCCGTTTCTAACAAAGGCCTGAAAGAGCTCCAAATATCCACTTGCAGATGCTGCAAAAAGACTCTTTCCAAACCGCTCCATGAAAAGGAAGGTTCAACTCTGTGAGTTGAATGCACACATCATAAAGAAGTTTCAAAGAATGCTTCTGTCTAGGTTTTATGTGAAGATATTTCCTTTTCCACCATAGGCCTCAAAGCGCTCCAAATGAACACTTGCAGATTCTACAAAAAGAGTGTTTCAAAACTACTCTTTCAAAAGAAGTGTTCAACTCTGTGAGTTGGATTCATACTACACAAAGCAGTTTCACAGAACGCTTCTGTTTAGTTTTTATGGGAAGATATTCCCGTTTCCAACGAAGGCCTGAAAGGGCTCCAAATATCCACTTGCAGATGCTGCAATAACAGAGTTTCAAAACTGCTCTATCAAAAGGAAGGCTTCTCTCTCCGAGTTGAATGCACACATCATAAAGAGGTTTACGAGAATGATTCTGCCTGGTTTATAAGTGAAGATATTTCCTTTTCCACCATAGGCCTCAATGCGCTCCAAACGAACACTTGCAGATTCTACAAAAAGAGTGTTTCAAAACTGCTCTTTCAAAAGAAGTGTTCAACTCTGTGAGTTGGATTCATACTACACAAAGCAGTTTCACAGAACGCTTCTGTTTAGTTTTTATGGGAAGATATTCCCGTTTCCAACGAAGGCCTGAAAGGGCTCCAAATATCCACTTGCAGATGCTGCAAAAAGACTCTTTCCAAACTGCTCCATGTAAAGGAAGGTTCAACTCTGTGAGTTGAATGTACACATCATAAAGAAGTTTCAAAGAATGCTTCTGTCTAGGTTTTATGTGAAGATATTTCCTTTTCCACCATAGGCCTCAAAGTGCTCCAAATGAACACATGCAGATTCTACAAAAAGAGTGTTTCAAAACTGCTCTTTCAAAAGAAGTGTTCAACTCTGTGAGTTGGATTCATACTACACAAAGCAGTTTCACAGAACGCTTCTGTTTAGTTTTTATGGGAAGATATCCCCGTTTCCAACGAAGGCCTGAAAGGGCTCCAAATATCCACTTGCAGATGCTGCAAAAACAGAGTTTCAAAACTGCTCTATCAAAAGGAAGGCTTCTCTCTCCGAGTTGAATGCACACATCATAAAGAGGTTTCTGAGAATGCTTCCGCCTGGTTTATAAGTGAAGATATTTCCTTTTCCACAATAGGCCTCAATGTGCTCCAAATGAACACTTGCAGATTCTACAAAAAGAGTGTTTCAAAACTGCTCTTTCAAAAGAAGTGTTCATCTCTGTGAGTTGGATTCATACTACACAAAGCAGTTTCACAGAACGCTTCTGTTTAGTTTTTATGAGAAGATATTCCCGTTTCCAACGAAGGCCTGAAAGGCTCCAAATATCCACTTGCAGATGCTGCAAAAAGACTCTTTCCAAACTGCTCCGTGAAAAGGAAGGTTCAACTCTGTGAGGTGAAGGCACACATCATAAAGAAGTTTCAAAGAATGCTTCTGTCTAGGTTTTATGTGAAGATATTTCCTTTTCCACCGTAGGCCTCAAAGCGCTCCAAATGAACACTTGCAGATTCTACAAAAAGAGTGTTTCAAAACTGCTCTTTCTAAAGAAGTGTTCAACTCTGTGAGTTGGATTCATACTACACAAAGCAGTTTCACAGAACGCTTCTGTTGAGTTTTTATGGGAAGATATTCCCGTTTCCAACGAAGGCCTGAAAGGGCTCCAAATATCCACTTGCAGATTCTGCAAAAACAGAGTTTCAAAACTGCTCTATCAAAAGGAAGGCTTATCTCTCTGAGTTGAATGCACACATCATAAAGAAGTTTCAAAGAATGCTTCTGTCTAGGTTTTATGTGAAGATATTTCCTTTTCCACAATAGGCCTCAAAGTGCTCCAAATGAACACTTGCAGATTCTACAAAAAGAGTGTTTCAAAACTGCTCTTTCAAAAGAAGTGTTCAACTCTGTGAGTTGGATTCATACTACACAAAGCAGTTTCACAGAACGCTTCTGTTTAGTTTTTATGGGAAGATATTCCCGTTTCCAACGAAGGCCTGAAAGGGCTCCAAATATCCACTTGCAGATGCTTCAAAAAGACTCTTTCCAAACTGCTCCATGAAAAGGAAGGTTCAACTGTGTGAGTTGAAGGCACACATCATAAAGAAGTTTCAAAGAATGCTTCTGTCTAGGTTTTATGTGAAGATATTTCCTTTTCCACCATAGGCCTCTAAGTGCTCCAAATGAACACTTGCAGATTCTACAAAAAGAGTGTTTCAAAACTCCTCTTTCAAAAGAAGTGTTCAACTCTGTGAGTTGGATTCATACTACACAAAGCAGTTTCACAGAACTCTTCTGTTTAGTTTTTATGGGAAGATATTCCCGTTTCCAAAGAAGGCCTGAAAGTTCTCCAAATATCCACTTGCCGATGCTGCAAAAAGACTCTTTCCAAACTGTTCCATGAAAAGGAAGGTTCAACTCTGTGAGTTGAATGCACACATCATAAAGAAGTTTCAAAGAATGCTTCTGTCTAGGTTTTATGTGAAGATATTTCCTTTTCCACCATAGGCCTCAAAGTGCTCCAAATGAACACTTGCAGATTCTACAAAAAGAGTGTTTCAAAACTGCTCTTTCAAAAGAAGTGTTCAACTCTGTGAGTTGGATTCATACTACACAAAGCAGTTTCACAGAACGCTTCTGTTTAGTTTTTATGGGAAGATATTCCCGTTTCCAACGAAGGCCTGAAAGGGCTCCAAATATCCACTTGCAGATGCTGCAAAAAGACTCTTCCCAAACCTTTCCATGAAAAGGAAGGTTGAACTCTGTGAGTTGAAGGCACACATCATAAAGAAGTTTCAAAGAATGCTTCTGTCTAGGTTTTATGTGAAGATATTTCCTTTTCCACCATAGGCCTCAAAGTGCTCCAAATGAACACTTGCAGATTCTACAAAAAGAGTGTTTCAAAACTCCTCTTTCAAAAGAAGTGTTCAACTCTGTGAGTTGGATTCATACTACACAAAGCAGTTTCACAGAACGCTTCTGTATAGTTTTTATGGGAAGATATTCCCGTTTCCAACGAAGGCCTGAAAGGGCTCCAAATATCCACTTGCAGATTCTGCAAAAACAGAGTTTCAAAACTGCTCTATCAAAAGGAAGGCTTATCTCTCTGAGTTGAATGCACACATCATAAAGAGGTTTCTGAGAATGCTTCTGCCTGGTTGATATGTGAAGATATTTCAATTTCCGCCATAGGCCTCAAATCGCTCTAAATGAACACTTGCAAACTCTACAAAAAGAGTGTTTCATAACTGCTCTAGAAAAGGAAAGGTTCAACTATGTGAGTTAAACACACACATCACAAAGCAGTTTGTGAGAATGCTTCTGTCCAGTTTTTATGGGAAGATATTCCCGTTTCTAACAAAGGCCTGAAAGAGCTCCAAATATCCACTTGCAGATGCTGCAAAAAGACTCTTTCCAAACCGCTCCATGAAAAGGAAGGTTCAACTCTGTGAGTTGAATGCACACATCATAAAGAAGTTTCAAAGAATGCTTCTGTCTAGGTTTTATGTGAAGATATTTCCTTTTCCACCATAGGCCTCAAAGCGCTCCAAATGAACACTTGCAGATTCTACAAAAAGAGTGTTTCAAAACTACTCTTTCAAAAGAAGTGTTCAACTCTGTGAGTTGGATTCATACTACACAAAGCAGTTTCACAGAACGCTTCTGTTTAGTTTTTATGGGAAGATATTCCCGTTTCCAACGAAGGCCTGAAAGGGCTCCAAATATCCACTTGCAGATGCTGCAATAACAGAGTTTCAAAACTGCTCTATCAAAAGGAAGGCTTCTCTCTCCGAGTTGAATGCACACATCTTAAAGAGGTTTACGAGAATGATTCTGCCTGGTTTATAAGTGAAGATATTTCCTTTTCCACCATAGGCCTCAATGCGCTCCAAACGAACACTTGCAGATTCTACAAAAAGAGTGTTTCAAAACTGCTCTTTCAAAAGAAGTGTTCAACTCTGTGAGTTGGATTCATACTACACAAAGCAGTTTCACAGAACGCTTCTGTTTAGTTTTTATGGGAAGATATTCCCGTTTCCAACGAAGGCCTGAAAGGGCTCCAAATATCCACTTGCAGATGCTGCAAAAAGACTCTTTCCAAACTGCTCCATGAAAAGGAAGGTTCAACTCTGTGAGTTGAATGTACACATCATAAAGAAGTTTCAAAGAATGCTTCTGTCTAGGTTTTATGTGAAGATATTTCCTTTTCCACCATAGGCCTCAAAGTGCTCCAAATGAACACATGCAGATTCTACAAAAAGAGTGTTTCAAAACTGCTCTTTCAAAAGAAGTGTTCAACTCTGTGAGTTGGATTCATACTACACAAAGCAGTTTCACAGAACGCTTCTGTTTAGTTTTTATGGGAAGATATCCCCGTTTCCAACGAAGACCTGAAAGGGCTCCAAATATCCACTTGCAGATGCTGCAAAAACAGAGTTTCAAAACTGCTCTATCAAAAGGAAGACTTATCTCTCCGAGTTGAATGCACACATCATAGAGAGGTTTCTGAGAATGCTTCTGCCTGGTTTATAAGTGAAGATATTTCCTTTTCCACAATAGGCCTCAATGTGCTCCAAATGAACACTTGCAGATTCTACAAAAAGAGTGTTTCAAAACTGCTCTTTCAAAAGAAGTGTTCATCTCTGTGAGTTGGATTCATACTACACAAAGCAGTTTCACAGAACGCTTCTGTTTAGTTTTTATGAGAAGATATTCCCGTTTCCAACGAAGGCCTGAAAGGCTCCAAATATCCACTTGCAGATGCTGCAAAAAGACTCTTTCCAAACTGCTCCGTGAAAAGGAAGGTTCAACTCTGTGAGGTGAAGGCACACATCATAAAGAAGTTTCAAAGAATGCTTCTGTCTAGGTTTTATGTGAAGATATTTCCTTTTCCACCGTAGGCCTCAAAGCGCTCCAAATGAACACTTGCAGATTCTACAAAAAGAGTGTTTCAAAACTGCTCTTTCTAAAGAAGTGTTCAACTCTGTGAGTTGGATTCATACTACACAAAGCAGTTTCACAGAACGCTTCTGTTTAGTTTTTATGGGAAGATATTCCCGTTTCCAACGAAGGCCTGAAAGGGCTCCAAATATCCACTTGCAGATTCTGCAAAAACAGAGTTTCAAAACTGCTCTATCAAAAGGAAGACTTATCTCTCTGAGTTGAATGCACACATCATAAAGAAGTTTCAAAGAATGCTTCTGTCTAGGTTTTATGTGAAGATATTTCCTTTTCCACAATAGGCCTCAAAGTGCTCCAAATGAACACTTGCAGATTCTACAAAAAGAGTGTTTCAAAATTGCTCTTTCAAAAGAAGTGTTCAACTCTGTGAGTTGGATTCATACTACACAAAGCAGTTTCACAGAACGCTTCTGTTTAGTTTTTATGGGAAGATATTCCCGTTTCCAACGAAGGCCTGAAAGGGCTCCAAATATCCACTTGCAGATGCTTCAAAAAGACTCTTTCCAAACTGCTCCATGAAAAGAAAGGTTCAACTGTGTGAGTTGAAGGCACACATCATAAAGAAGTTTCAAAGAATGCTTCTGTCTAGGTTTTATGTGAAGATATTTCCTTTTCCACCATAGGCCTCTAAGTGCTCCAAATGAACACTTTCAGATTCTACAAAAAGAGTGTTTCAAAACTGCTCTTTCAAAAGAAGTGTTCAACTCTGTGAGTTGGATTCATACTACACAAAGCAGTTTCACAGAACTCTTCTGTTTAGTTTTTATGGGAAGATATTCCCGTTTCCAAAGAAGGCCTGAAAGTTCTCCAAATATCCACTTGCAGATGCTGCAAAAAGACTCTTTCCAAACTGTTCCATGAAAAGGAAGGTTCAACTCTGTGAGTTGAATGCACACATCATAAAGAAGTTTCAAAGAATGCTTCTGTCTAGGTTTTATGTGAAGATATTTCCTTTTCCACCATAGGCCTCAAAGTGCTCCAAATGAACACTTGCAGATTCTACAAAAAGAGTGTTTCAAAACTGCTCTTTCAAAAGAAGTGTTCAACTCTGTGAGTTGGATTCATACTACACAAAGCAGTTTCACAGAACGCTTCTGTTTAGTTTTTATGGGAAGATATTCCCGTTTCCAACGAAGGCCTGAAAGGGCTCCAAATATCCACTTGCAGATTCTGCAAAAACAGAGTTTCTAAACTGCTCTATCAAAAGGAAGGCTTATCTCTCTGAGTTGAATGCACACATCATAAAGAGGTTTCTGAGAATGCTTCTGCCTGGTTGATATATGAAGATATTTCAATTTCCACCATAGGCCTCAAATCGCTCCAAATGAACACTTGCAAATTCTACAAAAAGGGTGTTTCATAACTGCTCTAGCAAAGGAAAGGTTCAACTATGTGAGTTAAACACACACATCACAAAGCAGTTTGTGAGAATGCTTCTGTCCAATTTTTTATGGGAAGATATTCCCGTTTCTAACAAAGGCCTGAAAGAGCTCCAAATATCCACTTGCAGATGCTGCAAAAAGACTCTTTCCAAACCGCTCCATGAAAAGGAAGGTTCAACTCTGTGAGTTGAATGCACACATCATAAAGAAGTTTCAAAGAATGCTTCTGTCTAGGTTTTATGTGAAGATATTTCCTTTTCCACCATAGGCCTCAAAGCGCTCCAAATGAACACTTGCAGATTCTACAAAAAGAGTGTTTCAAAGCTACTCTTTCAAAAGAAGTGTTCAACTCTGTGAGTTGGATTCATACTACACAAAGCAGTTTCACAGAACGCTTCTGTTTAGTTTTTATGGGAAGATATTCCCGTTTCCAACGAAGGCCTGAAAGGGCTCCAAATATCCACTTGCAGATGCTGCAATAACAGAGATTCAAAACTGCTCTATCAAAAGGAAGGCTTCTCTCTCCGAGTTGAATGCACACATCATAAAGAGGTTTAGGAGAATGATTCTGCCTGGTTTATAAGTGAAGATATTTCCTTTTCCATCATAGGCCTAAATGCGCTGCAAACGAACACTTGCAGATTCTACAAAAAGAGTGTTTCAAAACTGCTCTTTCAAAAGAAGTGTTCAACTCTGTGAGTTGGATTCATACTACACAAAGCAGTTTCACAGAACGCTTCTGTTTAGTTTTTATGGGAAGATATTCCCGTTTCCAACGAAGGCCTGAAAGGGCTCCAAATATCCACTTGCAGATGCTGCAAAAAGACTCTTTCCAAACTGCTCCATGAAAAGGAAGGTTCAACTCTGTGAGTTGAATGCACACATCATAAAGAAGTTTCAAAGAATGCTTCTGTCTAGGTTTTATGTGAAGATATTTCCTTTTCCACCCTAGGCCTCAAAGTGCTCCAAATGAACACATGCAGATTCTACAAAAAGAGTGTTTCAAAACTGCTCTTTCAAAAGAAGTTTTCAACTCTGTGAGTTGGATTCATACTACACAAAGCAGTTTCACAGAACGCTTCTGTTTAGTTTTTATGGGAAGATATCCCCGTTTCCAACGAAGGCCTGAAAGGGCTCCAAATATCCACTTGCAGATGCTGCAAAAAGACTCTTTCCAAACTGTTCCATGAAAAGGAAGGTTCAACTCTGTGAGTTGAATGTACACATCATAAAGAAGTTTCAAAGAATGCTTTTGTCTAGGTTTTATGTGAAGATATTTCCTTTTCCACCATAGGCCTCAAAGTGCTCCAAATGAACACTTGCAGATTCTACAAAAAGAGTGTTTCAAAACTGCTCTTTCAAAAGAAGTGTTCAACTCTGTGAGTTGGATTCATACTACACAAAGCAGTTTCACAGAACGCTTCTGTTGAGTTTTTATGGGAAGATATTCCCGTTTCCAACGAAGGCCTGAAAGGGATCCAAATATCCACTTGCAGATGCTGCAAAAACAGAGTTTCAAAACTGCTCTATCAAAAGGAAGGCTTCTCTCTCCGAGTTGAATGCACACATCATAAAGAGGTTTCTGAGAATGCTTCTGACTGGTTTATAAGTGAAGATATTTCCTTTTCCACAATAGGCCTCAATGTGCTCCAAATGAACACTTGCAGATTCTACAAAAAGAGTGTTTCAAAACTGCTCTTTCAAAAGAAGTGTTCAACTCTGTGAGTTGGATTCATACTACACAAAGCAGTTTCACAGAACGCTTCTGTTTAGTTTTTATGGGAAGATATTCCCGTTTCCAACGAAGGCCTGAAAGGCTCCAAATATCCACTTGCAGATGCTGCAAAAAGACTCTTTCCAAACTGCTCCGTGAAAAGGAAGGTTCAACTCTGTGAGGTGAAGGCACACATCATAAAGAAGTTTCAAAGAATGCTTCTGTCTAGGTTTTATGTGAAGATATTTCCTTTTCCACCGTAGGACTCAAAGCGCTCCAAATGAACACTTGCAGATTCTACAAAAAGAGTGTTTGAAAACTGCTCTTTCTAAAGAAGTGTTCAACTCTGTGAGTTGGATTCATACTACACAAAGCAGTTTCACAGAACGCTTCTGTTTAGTTTTTATGGGAAGATATTCCCGTTTCCAACGAAGGCCTGAAAGGGCTCCAAATATCCACTTGCAGATGCTGCAAAAACAGAGTTTCAAAACTGCTCTATCAAAAGGAAGGCTTCTCTCTCCGAGTTGAATGCACACATCATAAAGAGGTTTCTGAGAATGCTTCTGCCTGGTTTATAAGTGAAGATATTTCCTTTTCCACAATAGGCATCAATGTGCTCCAAATGAACACTTGCAGATTCTACAAAAAGAGTGTTTCAAAACTGCTCTTTGAAAAGAAGTGTTCAACTCTGTGAGTTGGATTCATACTACACAAAGCAGTTTCACAGAACGCTTCTGTTTAGTTTTTATGGGAAGATATTCCCGTTTCCAACGAAGGCCTGAAAGTCTCCAAATATCCACTTGCAGATGCTGCAAAAAGACTCTTTCCAAACTGCTCCGTGAAAAGGAAGGTTCAACTCTGTGAGGTGAATGCACACATCATAAAGAAGTTTCAAAGAATGCTTCTGTCTAGGTTTTATGTGAAGATATTTCCTTTTCCACCGTAGGCCTCAAAGCGCTCCAAATGAACACTTGCAGATTCTACAAAAAGAGTGTTTCAAAACTGCTCTTTCTAAAGAAGTGTTCAACTCTGTGAGTTGGATTCATACTACACAAAGCAGTTTCACAGAACGCTTCTGTTTAGTTTTTATGGGAAGATATTCCCGTTTCCAACGAAGGCCTGAAAGGGCTCCAAATATCCACTTGCAGATTCTGCAAAAACAGAGTTTCAAAACTGCGCTATCAAAAGGAAGGCTTATCTCTCAGAGTTGAATGCACACATCATAAAGAGGTTTCTGAGAATGCTTCTGCCTGGTTGATATGTGAAGATATTTCAATTTCCACCATAGGCCTCAAATCGCTCCAAATGAACACTTGCAAATTCTACAAAAAGAGTGTTTCATAACTGCTCTAGCAAAGGAAAGGTTCAACTATGTGAGTTAAACACACACATCACAAAGCAGTTTGTGAGAATGCTTCTGTCCAGTTTTTATGGGAAGATATTCCCGTTTCTAACAAAGGCCTGAAAGAGCTCCAAATATCCACTTGCAGATGCTGCAAAAAGACTCTTTCCAAACCGCTCCATGAAAAGGAAGGTTCAACTCTGTGAGTTGAATGCACACATCATAAAGAAGTTTCAAAGAATGCTTCTGTCTAGGTTTTATGTGAAGATATTTCCTTTTCCACCACTGGCCTGAAAGAGCTCCAAATGAACACTTGCAGATTCTACAAAAAGAGTGTTTCAAAACTGCTCTTTCTAAAGAAGTGTTCAACTCTGTGAGTTGGATTCATACTACACAAAGCAGTTTCACAGAACGCTTCTGTTTAGTTTTTATGGGAAGATATTCCCGTTTCCAACGAAGGCCTGAAAGGGCTCCAAATATCCACTTGCAGATGCTGCAAAAACAGAGTTTCAAAACTGCTCTATCAAAAGGAAGGCTTCTCTCTCCGAGTTGAATGCACACATCATAAAGAGGTTTCTGAGAATGCTTCTGCCTGGTTTATGAGTGAAGACATTTCCTTTTCCACAATAGGCCTCAATGTGCTCCAAATGAACACTTGTAGATTCTACAAAAAGCGTGTTTCAAAACTGCTCTTTGAAAAGAAGTGTTCAACTCTGTGAGTTGGATTCATACTACACAAAGCAGTTTCACAGAACGCTTCTGTTGAGTTTTTATGGGAAGATATTCCCGTTTCCAACGAAGGCCTGAAAGGCTCCAAATATCCACTTGCAGATGCTGCAAAAAGACTCTTTCCAAACTGCTCCTTGAAAAGGAAGGTTCAACTCTGTGAGATGAAGGCACACATCATAAAGAAGTTTCAAAGAATGCTTCTGTCTAGGTTTTATGTGAAGATATTTCCTTTTCCACCGTAGGCCTCAAAGCGCTCCAAATGAACACTTGCAGATTCTACAAAAAGAGTGTTTCAAAACGGCTCTTTCTAAAGAAGTGTTCAACTCTGTGAGTTGGATTCATACTACACAAAGCAGTTTCACAGAACGCTTCTGTTTAGTTTTTATGGGAAGATATTCCCGTTTCCAACGAAGGCCTGAAAGGGCTCCAAATATCCACTTGCAGATGCTGCAAAAACAGAGATTCAAAACTGCTCTATCAAAAGGAAGGCTTCTCTCTCCGAGTTGAATGCACACATCATAAAGAGGTTTCTGAGAATGCTTCTGCCTGGTTTATAAGTGAAGATATTTCCTTTTCCAAAATAGGCCTCAATGTGCTCCAAATGAACACTTGCAGATTCTACAAAAAGAGTGTTTCAAAACTGCTCTTTGAAAAGAAGTGTTCAACTCTGTGAGTTGGATTCATACTACACAAAGCAGTTTCGCAGAACGCTTCTGTTTAGTTTTTATGGGAAGATATTCCCGTTTCCAACGAAGGCCTGAAAGGCTCCAAATATCCACTTGCAGATGCTGCAAAAAGACTCTTTCCAAACTGCTCCGTGAAAAGGAAGGTTCAACTCTGTGAGGTGAAGGCACACATCATAAAGAAGTTTCAAAGAATGCTTCTGTCTAGGTTTTATGTGAAGATATTTCCTTTTCCACCGTAGGCCTCAAAGCGCTCCAAATGAACACTTGCAGATTCTACAAAAAGAGTGTTTCAAAACTGCTCTTCCTAAAGAAGTGTTCAACTCTGTGAGTTGGATTCATACTACACAAAGCAGTTTCACAGAACGCTTCTGTTTAGTTTTTATGGGAAGATATTCCCGTTTCCAAGGAAGGCCTGAAAGGGCTCCAAATATCCACTTGCAGATGCTGCAAAAAGACTCTTTCCAAACTGCTCCATGAAAAGGAAGGTTCAACTCTGTGAGTTGAATGCACACATCATAAAGAAGTTTCAAAGAATGCTTCTGTCTAGGTTTTATGTGAAGATATTTCCTTTTCCACCATAGGCGTCAAAGTGCTCCAAATGAACACTTGCAGATTCTACAAAAAGAGTGTTTCAAAACTGCTCTTTCAAAAGAAGTGTTCAACTCTGTGAGTTGGATTCATACTACACAAAGCAGTTTCACAGAACGCTTCTGTTTAGTTTTTATGGGAAGATATTCCCGTTTCCAACGAAGGCCTGAAAGGGCTCCAAATATCCACTTGCAGATGCTGCAAAAACAGAGTTTCAAAACTGCTCTATCAAAAGGAAGGCTTCTCTCTCCGAGTTGAATGCACACATCATAAAGAGGTTTCTGAGAATGCTTCTGCCTGGTTTATAAGTGAAGATATTTCCTTTTCCACAATAGGCCTCAATGTGCTCCAAATGAACACTTGCAGATTCTACAAAAAGAGTGTTTCAAAACTGCTCTTTGAAAAGAAGTGTTCAACTCTGTGAGTTGGATTCATACTACACAAAGCAGTTTCACATAACGCTTCTGTTTAGTTTTTATGGGAAGATATTCCCGTTTCCAACGAAGGCCTGAAAGGCTCCAAATATCCACTTGCAGATGCTGCAAAAAGACTCTTTCCAAACTGCTCCGTGAAAAGGAATGTTCAACTCCGTGAGGTGAAGGCACACATCATAAGGAAGTTTCAAAGAATGCTTCTGTCTAGGTTTTATGTGAAGATATTTCCTTTTCCACTGTAGGCCTCAAAGCGCTCCAAATGAACACTTGCAGATTCTACAAAAAGAGTGTTTCAAAACTGCTCTTTCTAAAGAAGTGTTCAACTCTGTGAGTTGGATTCATACTACACAAAGCAGTTTCACAGAACGCTTCTGTTGAGTTTTTATGGGAAGATATTCCCGTTTCCAACGAAGGCCTGAAAGGGCTCCAAATATCCACTTGCAGATTCTGCAAAAACAGAGTTTCAAAACTGCTCTATCAAAAGGAAGGCTTATCTCTCTGAGTTGAATGCACACATCATAAAGAAGTTTCAAAGAATGCTTCTGTCTAGGTTTTATGTGAAGATATTTCCTTTTCCACAATAGGCCTCAAAGTGCTCCAAATGAACACTTGCAGATTCTACAAAAAGAGTGTTTCAAAACTGCTCTTTCAAAAGAAGTGTTCAACTCTGTGAGTTGGATTCATACTACACAAAGCAGTTTCACAGAACGCTTCTGTTTAGTTTTTATGGGAAGATATTCCCGTTTCCAACGAAGGCCTGAAAGGCTCCAAATATCCACTTGCAGATGCTGCAAAAAGACTCTTTCCAAACTGCTCCGTGAAAAGGAAGGTTCAACTCTGTGAGGTGAAGGCACACATCATAAAGAAGTTTCAAAGAATGCTTCTGTCTAGGTTTTATGTGAAGATATTTCCTTTTCCACCGTAGGCCTCAAAGCGCTCCAAATGAACACTTGCAGATTCTACAAAAAGAGTGTTTCAAAACTGCTCTTCCTAAAGAAGTGTTCAACTCTGTGAGGTGGATTCATACTACACAAAGCAGTTTCACAGAACGCTTCTGTTTAGTTTTTATGGGAAGATATTCCCGTTTCCAACGAAGGCCTGAAAGGGCTCCAAATATCCACTTGCAGATGCTGCAAAAAGACTCTTTCCAAACTGCTCCATGAAAAGGAAGGTTCAACTCTGTGAGTTGAATGCACACATCATAAAGAAGTTTCAAAGAATGCTTCTGTCTAGGTTTTATGTGAAGATATTTCCTTTTCCACCATAGGCGTCAAAGTGCTCCAAATGAACACTTGCAGATTCTACAAAAAGAGTGTTTCAAAACTGCTCTTTCAAAAGAAGTGTTCAACTCTGTGAGTTGGATTCATACTACACAAAGCAGTTTCACAGAACGCTTCTGTTTAGTTTTTATGGGAAGATATTCCCGTTTCCAACGAAGGCCTGAAAGGGCTCCAAATATCCACTTGCAGATGCTGCAAAAACAGAGTTTCAAAACTGCTCTATCAAAAGGAAGGCTTCTCTCTCCGAGTTGAATGCACACATCATAAAGAGGTTTCTGAGAATGCTTCTGCCTGGTTTATAAGTGAAGATATTTCCTTTTCCACAATAGGCCTCAATGTGCTCCAAATGAACACTTGCAGATTCTACAAAAAGAGTGTTTCAAAACTGCTCTTTGAAAAGAAGTGTTCAACTCTGTGAGTTGGATTCATACTACACAAAGCAGTTTCACATAACGCTTCTGTTTAGTTTTTATGGGAAGATATTCCCGTTTCCAACGAAGGCCTGAAAGGCTCCAAATATCCACTTGCAGATGCTGCAAAAAGACTCTTTCCAAACTGCTCCGTGAAAAGGAAGGTTCAACTCCGTGAGGTGAAGGCACACATCATAAGGAAGTTTCAAAGAATGCTTCTGTCTAGGTTTTATGTGAAGATATTTCCTTTTCCACCGTAGGACTCAAAGCGCTCCAAATGAACACTTGCAGATTCTACAAAAAGAGTGTTTCAAAACTGCTCTTTCTAAAGAAATGTTCAACTCTGTGAGTTGGATTCATACTACACAAAGCAGTTTCACAGAACGCTTCTGTTTAGTTTTTATGGGAAGATATTCCCGTTTCCAACGAAGGCCTGAAAGGGCTCCAAATATCCACTTGCAGATGCTGCAAAAGCAGAGTTTCAAAACTGCTCTATCAAAAGGAAGTCTTCTCTCTCCGAGTTGAATGCACACATCATAAAGAGGTTTCTGAGAATGCTTCTGCCTGGTTTATAAGTGAAGATATTTCCTTTTCCACAATAGGCCTCAATGTGCTCCAAATGAACACTTGCAGATTCTACAAAAAGAGTATTTCAAAATTGCTCTTTGAAAAGAAGTGTTCAACTCTGTGAGTTGGATTCATACTACACAAAGCAGTTTCACAGAACGCTTCTGTTTAGTTTTTATGGGAAGATATTCCCGTTTCCAACGAAGGCCTGAAAGGCTCCAAATATCCACTTGCAGATGCTGCAAAAAGACTCTTTCCAAACTGCTCCGTGAAAAGGAAGGTTCAACTCTGTGAGGTGAAGGCACACATCATAAAGAAGTTTCAAAGAATGCTTCTGTCTAGGTTTTATGTGAAGATATTTCCTTTTCCACCGTAGGCCTCAAAGCGCTCCAAATGAACACTTGCAGATTCTACAAAAAGAGTGTTTCAAAACTGCTCTTCCTAAAGAAGTGTTCAACTCTGTGAGTTGGATTCATACTACACAAAGCAGTTTCACAGAACGCTTCTGTTGAGTTTTTATGGGAAGATATTCCCGTTTCCAACGAAGGCCTGAAAGGGCTCCAAATATCCACTTGCAGATGCTGCAAAAAGACTCTTTCCAAACTGCTCCATGAAAAGGAAGGTTCAACTGTGTGAGGTGAAGGCACACATCATAAAGAAGTTTCAAAGAATGCTTCTGTCTAGGTTTTATGTGAAGATATTTCCTTTTCCACCGTAGGCCTCAAAGCGCTCCAAATGAACACTTGCAGATTCTACAAAAAGAGTGTTTCAAAACTGCTCTTTGAAAAGAAGTGTTCAACTCTGTGAGTTGGATTCATACTACACAAAGCAGTTTCACAGAACGCTTCTGTTTAGTTTTTATGGGAAGATATTCCCGTTTCCAACGAAGGCCTGAAAGGGCTCCAAATATCCACTTGCAGATGCTGCAAAAAGACTCTTTCCAAACTGCTCCATGAAAAGGAAGGTTCAACTCTGTGAGTTGAATGCACACATCATAAAGAAGTTTCAAAGAATGCTTCTGTCTAGGTTTTATGTGAAGATATTTCCTTTTCCACCGTAGGCCTCAAAGTGCTCCAAATGAACACTTGCAGATTCTACAAAAAGAGTGTTTCAAAACTGCTCTTTCAAAAGAAGTGTTCAACTCTGTGAGTTGGATTCATACTACACAAAGCAGTTTCACAGAACGCTTCTGTTTAGTTTTTATGGGAAGATATTCCCGTTTCCAACGAAGGCCTGAAAGGGCTCCAAATATCCACTTGCAGATGCTGCAAAAACAGAGTTTCAAAACTGCTCTATCAAAAGGAAGGCTTCTCTCTCCGAGTTGAATGCACACATCATAAAGAGGTTTCTGAGAATGCTTCTGCCTGGTTTATGAGTGAAGATATTTCCTTTTCCACAATAGGCCTCAAAGTGCTCCAAATGAACACTTGCAGATTCTACAAAAAGAGTGTTTCAAAACTGCTCTTTCAAAAGAAGTGTTCAACTCTGTGAGTTGGATTCATACTACACAAAGCAGTTTCACAGAACGCTTCTGTTTAGTTTTTATGGGAAGATATTCCCGTTTCCAACGAAGGCCTGAAAGGGCTCCAAATATCCACTTGCAGATGCTGCAAAAACAGAGTTTCAAAACTGCTCTATCAAAAGGAAGGCTTCTCTCTCCGAGTTGAATGCACACATCATAAAGAGGTTTCTGAGAATGCTTCTGCCTGGTTTATGAGTGAAGATATTTCCTTTTCCACAATAGGCCTCAATGTGCTCCAAATGAACACTTGCAGATTCTACAAAAAGAGTGTTTCAAAACTGCTCTTTGAAAAGAAGTGTTCAACTCTGTGAGTTGGATTCATACTACACAAAGCAGTTTCACAGAACGCTTCTGTTTAGTTTTTATGGGAAGATATTCCCGTTTCCAACGAAGGCCTGAAAGGGCTCCAAATATCCACTTGTAGATGCTGCAAAAACAGAGTTTCAAAACTGCTCTATCAAAAGGAAGGCTTCTCTCTCCGAGTTGAATGCACACATCATAAATAGGTTTCTGAGAATGCTTCTGCCTGGTTTATAAGTGAAGATATTTCCTTTTCCACAATAGGCCTCAATGTGCTCCAAATGAACACTTGCAGATTCTACAAAAAGAGTGTTTCAAAACTGCTCTTTCAAAAGAAGTGTTCAACTCTGTGAGTTGGATTCATACTACACAAAGCAGTTTCGCAGAACGCTTCTGTTTAGTTTTTATGAGAAGATATTCCCGTTTCCAACGAAGGCCTGAAAGGGCTCCAAATATCCACTTGCAGATGCTGCAAAAAGACTCTTTCCAAACTGCTCCGTGAAAAGGAAGGTTCAACTCTGTGAGGTGAAGGCACACATCATAAAGAAGTTTCAAAGAATGCTTCTGTCTAGGTTTTATGTGAAGATATTTCCTTTTCCACCGTAGGCCTCAAAGCGCTCCAAATGAACACTTGCAGATTCTACAAAAAGAGTGTTTCAAAACTGCTCTTCCTAAAGAAGTGTTCAACTCTGTGAGGTGGATTCATACTACACAAAGCAGTTTCACAGAACGCTTCTGTTTAGTTTTTATGGGAAGATATTCCCGTTTCCAACGAAGGCCTGAAAGGGCTCCAAATATCCACTTGCAGATGCTGCAAAAAGACTCTTTCCAAACTGCTCCATGAAAAGGAAGGTTCAACTCTGTGAGTTGAATGCACACATCATAAAGAAGTTTCAAAGAATGCTTCTGTCTAGGTTTTATGTGAAGATATTTCCTTTTCCACCATAGGCGTCAAAGTGCTCCAAATGAACACTTGCAGATTCTACACAAAGAGTGTTTCAAAACTGCTCTTTCAAAAGAAGTGTTCAACTCTGTGAGTTGGATTCATACTACACAAAGCAGTTTCACAGAACGCTTCTGTTTAGTTTTTATGGGAAGATATTCCCGTTTCCAACGAAGGCCTGAAAGGGCTCCAAATATCCACTTGCAGATGCTGCAAAAACAGAGTTTCAAAACTGCTCTATCAAAAGGAAGGCTTCTCTCTCCGAGTTGAATGCACACATCATAAAGAGGTTTCTGAGAATGCTTCTGCCTGGTTTATAAGTGAAGATATTTCCTTTTCCACAATAGGCCTCAATGTGCTCCAAATGAACACTTGCAGATTCTACAAAAAGAGTGTTTCAAAACTGCTCTTTGAAAAGAAGTGTTCAACTCTGTGAGTTGGATTCATACTACACAAAGCAGTTTCACATAACGCTTCTGTTTAGTTTTTATGGGAAGATATTCCCGTTTCCAACGAAGGCCTGAAAGGCTCCAAATATCCACTTGCAGATGCTGCAAAAAGACTCTTTCCAAAGTGCTCCGTGAAAAGGAAGGTTCAACTCCGTGAGGTGAAGGCGCATATCATAAGGAAGTTTCAAAGAATGCTTCTGTCTAGGTTTTATGTGAAGATATTTCCTTTTCCACCATAGGCCTCAAAGTGCTCCAAATGAACACTTGCAGATTCTACAAAAAGAGTGTTTCAAAACTGCTCTTTCAAAAGAAGTGTTCAACTCTGTGAGTTGGATTCATACTACACAAAGCAGTTTCACAGAACGCTTCTGTTTAGTTTTTATGGGAAGATATTCCCGTTTCCAACGAAGGCCTGAAAGGGCTCCAAATATCCACTTGCAGATGCTGCAAAAACAGGGTTTCAAAACTGCTCTATCAAAAGGAAGGCTTCTCTCTCCGAGTTGAATGCACACATCATAAAGAGGTTTCTGAGAATGCTTCTGCCTGGTTTATAATTGAAGATATTTCCTTTTCCACAATAGGCCTCAATGTGCTCCAAATGAACACTTGCAGATTCTACAAAAAGAGTGTTTCAAAACTGCTCTTTGAAAAGAAGTGTTCAACTCTGTGAGTTGGATTCATACTACACAAAGCAGTTTCACAGAACGCTTCTGTTTAGTTTTTATGGGAAGATATTCCCGTTTCCAACGAAGGCCTGAAAGACTCCAAATATCCACTTGCAGATGCTGCAAAAAGACTCTTTCCAAACTGCTCCGTGAAAAGGAAGGATCAACTCTGTGAGGTGAAGGCACACATCATAAAGAAGTTTCAAAGAATGCTTCTGTCTAGGTTTTATGTGAAGATATTTCCTTTTCCACCGTAGGCCTCAAAGCGCTCCAAATGAACACTTGCAGATTCTACAAAAAGAGTGTTTCAAAACTGCTCTTTCTAAAGAAGTGTTCAACTCTGTGAGTTGGATTCATACTACACAAAGCAGTTTTACAGAACGCTTCTGTTGAGTTTTTATGGGAAGATATTCCCGTTTCCAACGAAGGCCTGAAAGGGCTCCAAATATCCACTTGCAGATTCTGCAAAAACAGAGTTTCAAAACTGCTCTATCAAAAGGAAGGCTTATCTCTCTGAGTTGAATGCACACATCATAAAGAAGTTTCAAAGAATGCTTCTGTCTAGGTTTTATGTGAAGATATTTCCTTTTCCACCATAGGCCTCAAAGTGCTCCAAATGAACACTTGCAGATTCTACAAAAGGAGTGTTTCAAAACTGCTCTTTCAAAAGAAGTGTTCAACTCTGTGAGTTGGATTCATACTACACAAAGCAGTTTCACAGAACGCTTCTGTTTAGTTTTTATGGGAAGATATTCCCGTTTCCAACGAAGGCCTGAAAGGGCTCCAAATATCCACTTGCAGATGCTGCAAAAACAGAGTTTCAAAACTGCTCTATCAAAAGGAAGGCTTCTCTCTCCGAGTTGAATGCACACATCATAAAGAGGTTTCTGAGAATGCTTCTGCCTGGTTTATAATTGAAGATATTTCCTTTTCCACAATAGGCCTCAATGTGCTCCAAATGAACACTTGCAGATTCTACAAAAAGAGTGTTTCAAAACTGCTCTTTGAAAAGAAGTGTTCAACTCTGTGAGTTGGATTCATACTACACAAAGCAGTTTCACAGAACGCTTCTGTTTAGTTTTTATGGGAAGATATTCCCGTTTCCAACGAAGGCCTGAAAGGGCTCCAAATATCCACTTGCAGATTCTGCAAAAACAGAGTTTCAAAACTGCTCTATCAAAAGGAAGGCTTATCTCTCTGAGTTGAATGCACACATCATAAAGAGGTTTCTCAGAATGCTTCTGCCTGGTTGATATGTGAAGATATTTCAATTTCCACCATAGGCCTCAAATCGCTCCAAATGAACACTTGCAAATTCTACAAAAAGAGTGTTTCATAACTGCTCTAGCAAAGGAAAGGTTCAACTATGTGAGTTAAACACACACATCACAAAGCAGTTTGTGAGAATACTTCTGTCCGTTTTTATGGGAAGATATTCCCGTTTCTAACAAAGGCCTGAAAGAGCTCCAAATATCCACTTGCAGATGCTGCAAAAAGACTCTTTCCAAACCGCTCCATGAAAAGGAAGGTTCAACTCTGTGAGTTGAATGCACACATCATAAAGAAGTTTCAAAGAATGCTTCTGTCTAGGTTTTATGGAAGATACTTCCTTTTCCACCATTGGCCTCAAAGCGCTCCAAATGAACACTTGCAGATTCTACAAAAAGAGTGTTTCAAAACTGCTCTTTCTAAAGAAGTGTTCAACTCTGTGAGTTGGATTCATACTACACAAAGCAGTTTCACAGAACGCTTCTGTTTAGTTTTTATGGGAAGATATTCCCGTTTCCAACGAAGGCCTGAAAGGGCTCCAAATATCCACTTGCAGATGCTGCAAAAAGACTCTCTCCAAACTGCTCCATGAAAAGGAAGGTTCAACTCTGTGAGTTGAATGCACACATCATAAAGAAGTTTCAAAGAATGCTTCTGTCTAGGTTTTATGTGAAGATATTTCCTTTTCCACCATAGGCCTCAAAGTGCTCCAAATGAACATTTGCAGATTCTACAAAAAGAGTGTTTCAAAACTGCTCTTTCAAAAGAAGTGTTCAACTCTGTGAGTTGGATTCATACTACACAAAGCAGTTTCACAGAACGCTTCTGTTTAGTTTTTATGGGAAGATATTCCCGTTTCCAACGAAGGCCTGAAAGGGCTCCAAATATCCACTTGCAGATGCTGCAAAAACAGAGTTTCAAAACTGCTCTATCAAAAGGAAGGCTTCTCTCTCCGAGTTGAATGCACACATCATAAAGAGGTTTCTGAGAATGCTTCTGCCTGGTTTATAAGTGAAGATATTTCCTTTTCCACAATAGGCCTCAATGTGCTCCAAATGAACTCTTGCAGATTCTACAAAAAGAGTGTTTCAAAACTGCTCTTTGAAAAGAAGTGTTCAACTCTGTGAGTTGGATTCATACTACACAAAGCAGTTTCAGAGAACGCTTCTGTTTAGTTTTTATGGGAAGATATTCCCGTTTCCAACGAAGGCCTGAAAGGCTCCAAATATCCACTTGCAGATGCTGCAAAAAGACTCTTTCCAAACTGCTCCGTGAAAAGGAAGGATCAACTCTGTGAGGTGAAGGCACACATCATAAAGAAGTTTCAAAGAATGCTTCTGTCTAGGTTTTATGTGAAGATATTTCCTTTTCCACCGTAGGGCTCAAAGCGCTCCAAATGAACACTTGCAGATTCTACAAAAAGAGTGTTTCAAAACTGCTCTTTCTAAAGAAGTGTTCAACTCTGTGAGTTGGATTCATACTACACAAAGCAGTTTCACAGAACGCTTCTGTTTAGTTTTTATGGGAAGATATTCCCGTTTCCAACGAAGGCCTGAAAGGACTCCAAATATCCACTTGCAGATTCTGCAAAAACAGAGTTTCAAAACTGCTCTATCAAAAGGAAGGCTTATCTCTCTGAGTTGAATGCACACATCATAAAGAGGTTTCTCAGAATACTTCTGCCTGGTTGATATGTGAAGATATTTCAATTTCCACCATAGGCCTCAAATCGCTCCAAATGAACACTTGCAAATTCTACAAAAAGAGTGTTTCATAACTGCTCTAGCAAAAGAAAGGTTCAACTATGTGAGTTAAACACACACATCACAAAGCAGTTTGTGAGAATGCTTCTGTCCGTTTTTATGGGAAGATATTCCCGTTTCTAACAAAGGCCTGAAAGAGCTCCAAATATCCACTTGCAGATGCTGCAAAAAGACTCTTTCCAAACCGCTCCATGCAAAGGAAGGTTCAACTCTGTGAGTTGAATGCACACATCATAAAGAAGTTTCAAAGAATGCTTCTGTCTAGGTTTTATGTGAAGATATTTCCTTTTCCACCATTGGCCTCAAAGCGCTCCAAATGAACACTTGCAGATTCTACAAAAAGAGTGTTTCAAAACTGCTCTTTCTAAAGAAGTGTTCAACTCTGTGAGTTGGATTCATACTCCACAAAGCAGTTTCACAGAACGCTTCTGTTTAGTTTTTATGGGAAGATATTCCCGTTTCCAACGAAGGCCTGAAAGGGCTCCAAATATCCACTTGCAGATGCTGCAAAAAGACTCTTTGCAAACTGCTCCATGAAAAGGAAGGTTCAACTCTGTGAGTTGAATGCACACATCATAAAGAAGTTTCAAAGAATGCTTCTGTCTAGGTTTTATGTGAAGATATTTCCTTTTCCACCATAGGCCTCAAAGTGCTCCAAATGAACATTTGCAGATTCTACAAAAAGAGTGTTTCAAAACTGCTCTTTCAAAAGAAGTGTTCAACTCTGTGAGTTGGATTCATACTACACAAAGCAGTTTCACAGAACGCTTCTGTTTAGTTTTTATGGGAAGATATTCCCGTTTCCAACGAAGGCCTGAAAGGGCTCCAAATATCCACTTGCAGATTCTGCAAAAACAGAGTTTCAAAACTGCTCTATCAAAAGGAAGGCTTATCTCTCTGAGTTGAATGCACACATCATAAAGAGGTTTCTGAGAATGCTTCTTCCTGGTTGATATGTGAAGATATTTCAATTTTCACCATAGGCCTCAAATCGCTCCAAATGAACACTTGCAAATTCTACAAAAAGAGTGTTTCATAACTGCTCTAGCAAAGGAAAGGTTCAACTATGTGAGTTAAACACACACATCACAAAGCAGTTTGTGAGAATGCTTCTGTCCAGTTTTTATGGGAAGATATTCCCGTTTCTAACAAAGGCCTGAAAGAGCTCCAAATATCCACTTGCAGATGCTGCAAAAAGACTCTTTCCAAACCGCTCCATGAAAAGGAAGGTTCAACTCTGTGAGTTGAATGCACACATCATAAAGAAGTTTCAAAGAATGCTTCTGTCTAGGTTTTATGTGAAGATATTTCCTTTTCCACCATAGGCCTCAAAGCGCTCCAAATGAACACTTGCAGATTCTACAAAAAGAGTGTTTCAAAACTACTCTTTCAAAAGAAGTGTTCAACTCTGTGAGTTGGATTCATACTACACAAAGCAGTTTCACAGAACGCTTCTGTTTAGTTTTTATGGGAAGATATTCCCGTTTCCAACGAAGGCCTGAAAGGGCTCCAAATATCCACTTGCAGATGCTGCAATAACAGAGTTTCAAAACTGCTCTATCAAAAGGAAGGCTTCTCTCTCCGAGTTGAATGCACACATCATAAAGAGGTTTACGAGAATGATTCTGCCTGGTTTATAAGTGAAGATATTTCCTTTTCCACCATAGGCCTCAATGCGCTCCAAACGAACACTTGCAGATTCTACAAAAAGAGTGTTTCAAAACTGCTCTTTCAAAAGAAGTGTTCAACTCTGTGAGTTGGATTCATACTACACAAAGCAGTTTCACAGAACGCTTCTGTTTAGTTTTTATGGGAAGATATTCCCGTTTCCAACGAAGGCCTGAAAGGGCTCCAAATATCCACTTGCAGATGCTGCAAAAAGACTCTTTCCAAACTGCTCCATGAAAAGGAAGGTTCAACTCTGTGAGTTGAATGCACACATCATAAAGAAGTTTCAAAGAATGCTTCTGTCTAGGTTTTATGTGAAGATATTTCCTTTTCCACCATAGGCCTCAAAGTGCTCCAAATGAACACATGCAGATTCTACAAAAAGAGTGTTTCAAAACTGCTCTTTCAAAAGAAGTGTTCAACTCTGTGAGTTGGATTCATACTACACAAAGCAGTTTCACAGAACGCTTCTGTTTAGTTTTTATGGGAAGATATCCCCGTTTCCAACGAAGGCCTGAAAGGGCTCCAAATATCCACTTGCAGATGCTGCAAAAACAGAGTTTCAAAACTGCTCTATCAAAAGGAAGGCTTCTCTCTCCGAGTTGAATGCACACATCATAAAGAGGTTTCTGAGAATGCTTCTGCCTGGTTTATAAGTGAAGATATTTCCTTTTCCACAATAGGCCTCAATGTGCTCCAAATGAACACTTGCAGATTCTACAAAAAGAGTGTTTCAAAACTGCTCTTTCAATAGAAGTGTTCATCTCTGTGAGTTGGATTCATACTACACAAAGCAGTTTCACAGAACGCTTCTGTTTAGTTTTTATGGGAAGATATTCCCGTTTCCAACGAAGGCCTGAAAGGCTCCAAATATCCACTTGCAGATGCAAGCAGACCTAATAGACATCTACAGAACTCTCCACCCCAAATCAACAGAATATACATTTTTTTCAGCACCACACCACACCTATTCCAAAATTGACCATATAATTGGAAGTAAAGCTATCCTCGATAAATGTAAAAGAACAGAAATTGTAACAAACTGTCTCTCAGATCACAGTGCAATCAAGCTAGAACTCAGGATTAAGAATCTCACTCAAAACCGCTCAACTACGTGGAAACTGAACAACCTGCTCCTGAATGACTACTGGGTACATAACGAAATGAAGGCAGAAATAAAGATGTTCTTTGAAACCAACGAGAACAAAGACACAACATACCAGAATCTCTGGGATGCATTCAAAGCAGTGTGTAGAGGGAAATTTATAGCACTAAATGCCCACAAGAGAAAGCAGGAAAGATCCAAAATTGACACCCTAACATCACAATTAAAAGAACTAGAAAAGCAAGAGCAAACACATTCAAAAGCTAGCAGAAGGCAAGAAATAACTAAAATCAGAGCAGAACTGAAGGAAATAGAGACACAAAAAACCCTTCAAAAAATAAATGAATCCAGGAGCTGGTTTTTTGAAAGGATCAACAAAATTGATAGACCGCTTGCAAGATTAATAAAGAAAAAAAGAGAGAAGAATCAAATAGATGCAATAAAAAATGATAAAGGGGATATCACCACCGATCCCACAGAAATACAAACTACCATCAGAGAATATTACAAACACCTCTATGCAAATAAACTAGAAAATCTAGAAGAAATGGAGAAATTCCTCAACACATACACCCTCCCAAGACTAAACCAGGAAGAAGTTGAATCTCTGAATAGACCAATAACAGGAGCTGAAATTGTGGCAATAATCAATAGCTTACCAACCAAAAAAAGTCCAGGACCAGATGGGTTCACAGCCGAATTCTACCAGAGGTACAAGGAGGAGCTGGTACCATTCCTTCTGAAACTATTCCAATCAATAGAAAAAGAGGGAATCCTCCCTAACTCATTTTATGAGGCCAGCATCATCCTGATACCAAAGCCTGGCAGAGACACAACCAAAAAAGAGAATTTTAGACCAATATCCTTGATGAACATTGATGCAAAAATCCTCAATAAGATACTGGCAAACAGAATCCAGCAGCACATCAAAAAGCTTATCCACCATGATCAAGTGGGCTTCATCCCTGGGATGCAAGGCTGGTTCAATATACGCAAATCAATAAATGTAATCCAGCATATAAATAGAACCAAAGACAAAAACCACATGATTATCTCAATAGATGCAGAAAAGGCCTTTGACAAAATTCAACAACCCTTCATGCTAAAAACTCTCAATAAATTAGGAATTGATGGGACGTATCTCAAAATAATAAGAGCTATTTATGACAAACCCACAGCCAATATCGTACTGAATGGGCAAAAACTGGAAGCATTCCCTTTGAAAACTGGCACAAGACAGGGATGCCCTCTCTCACCACTTCTATTCAACATAGTGTTGGAAGTTCTGGCCAGGGCAATTAGGCAGGAGAAGGAAATCAAGGGTATTCAATTAGGAAAAGAGGAAGTCAAATTGTCCTTGTTTGCAGATGACATGATAGTATATCTAGAAAACCCCATTGTCTCAGCCCAAAATCTCCTTAAGCTGATAAGCAACTTCAGCAAAGTCTCAGGATACAAAATCAATGTGCAAAAATCACAAGCATTCTTATACATCAATAACAGACAAACAGAGAGCCAAATCATGAGTGAACTCCCATTCACAATTGCTTCAAAGAGAATAAAATACCTAGGAATCCAACTTACAAGGGATGTGAAAGACCTCTTCAAGGAGAACTACAAACCACTGCTCAAGGAAATAAAAGAGGATACAAACAAATGGAAGAACATTCCATGCTCATGGGTAGGAAGAATCAATATCATGAAAATGGCCATCCTTCCCAAGGTAATTTACAGATTCAATGCCATCCCCATCAAGCTACCAATGACTTTCTTCACAGAATTGGAAAAAACTACTTTAAAGTTCATATGGAACCAAAAAAGAGCCCGCATCGCCAAGTCAATCCTAAGCCAAAAGAACAAAGCTGGAGGCATCACACTACCTGACTTCAAACTGTACTACAAGGCTACAGTAACCAAAACAGCATGGTACTGGTACCAAAACAGAGATATAGATCAATGGAACAGAACAGAGCCATCAGAAATAATGCCACATATCTACAAGTATCTGATCTTTGACAAACCTGACAAAAACAAGAAATGGGGAAAGGATTCCCTATTTAATAAATGGTGCTGGGAAAACTGGCTAGCCATATGTAGAAAGCTGAAACTGGATCCCTTCCTTACACCTTATACAAAAATCAATTCAAGATGGATTAAAGACTTAAATGTTAGACCTAAAACCATAAAAACCCTAGAAGAAAACCTAGGCATTACCATTCAGGACATAGGCATGGGCAAGGACTTCATGTCTAAAACACCAAAAGCAATGGCAACAAAAGCCAAAATTGACAAATGGGATCTAATTAAACTAAAGAGCTTCTGCACAGCAAAGGAAACTACCATCAGAGTGAACAGGCAACCTACAAAATGGGAGAACATTTTCGCAACCTACTCATCTGACAAAGGGCTAATATCCAGAATCTACAATGAACTCCAACAAATTTACAAGAAAAAAACAAACAACCCCATCAAAAAGTGGGCGAAGGACATGAACAGACACTTCTCAAAAGAAGACATTTATGCAGCCAAAAAACACATGAAAAAATGCTCACCATCACTGGCCATCAGAGAAATGCAAATCAAAACCACAATGAGATACCATCTCACACCAGTTAGAATGGCAATCATTAAAAAGTCAGGAAACAACAGGTGCTGGAGAGGATGTGGAGAAATAGGAACACTTTTACACTGTTGGTGGGCGTGTAAACTAGTTCAACCCTTGTGGAAGTCAGTGTGGCGATTCCTCAGGGATCTAGAACTAGAAATTCCATTCGACCCAGCCATCCCATTACTGGGTATATACCCAAAGGACTATAAATCATGCTGCTATAAAGACACATGCACACGTATGTTTATTGCTGCATTATTCACAATAGCAAAGACTTGGAACCAACCCAAATGTCCAGCAATGATAGACTGGATTAAGAAAATGTGGCACATATACACCATGGAATACTATGCAGCCATAAAAAATGATGAGTTCACGTCTTTTGTAGGGACATGGATGAAACTGGAAATCATCATTCTCAGTAAACTATCGCAAAAACAAAAAAACAAACACCGCATATTCTCACTCATAGGTGGGAATTGAACAATGAGAACACATGGACACAGGAAGGGGAACATCACACTTTGGGGACTGTTGTGGGGTGGGGGGAGGGGGGAGGGATAGCATTGGGAGATATACCTAATGTTAGATGACAAGTTGGTGGGTGCAGCGCACCAGCATGGCACATGTATACATATGTAACTTACCTGCACATTGCGCACATGTACCATAAAACCTAAAGTATAATAATAATAATCATAAAAGGAAAAAAAAAAAAAAAGAACTAAAAAAAAAAAAAAAAAAAAGACTCTTTCCAAACTGCTCCGTGAAAAGGAAGGTTCAACTCTGTGAGGTGAAGGCACACATCATAAAGAAGTTTCAAAGAATGCTTCTGTCTAGGTTTTATGTGAAGATATTTCCTTTTCCACCATAGGCCTCAAAGTGCTCCAAATGAACACTTGCAGATTCTACAAAAAGAGTGTTTCAAAACTGCTCTTTCAAAAGAAGTGTTCAACTCTGTGGGTTGGATTCATACTACACAAAGCAGTTTCACAGAACGCTTCTGTTTAGTTTTTATGGGAAGATATTCCCGTTTCCAACGAAGGCCTGAAAGGGCTCCAAATATCCACTTGCAGATGCTGCAAAAACAGAGTTTCAAAACTGCTCTATCAAAAGGAAGGCTTCTCTCTCCGAGTTGAATGCACACATCATAAAGAGGTTTCTGAGAATGCTTCTGCCTGGTTTATAATTGAAGATATTTCCTTTTCCACAATAGGCCTCAATGTGCTCCAAATGAACACTTGCAGATTCTACAAAAAGAGTGTTTCAAAACTGCTCTTTGAAAAGAAGTGTTCAACTCTGTGAGTTGGATTCATACTACACAAAGCAGTTTCACAGAACGCTTCTGTTTAGTTTTTATGGGAAGATATTCCCGTTTCCAACGAAGGCCTGAAAGGCTCCAAATATCCACTTGCAGATGCTGCAAAAAGACTCTTTCCAAACTGCTCCGTGAAAAGGAAGGATCAACTCTGTGAGGTGAAGGCACACATCATAAAGAAGTTTCAAAGAATGCTTCTGTCTAGGTTTTATGTGAAGATATTTCCTTTTCCACCATAGGCCTCAAAGCGCTCCAAATGAACACTTGCAGATTCTACAAAAAGAGTGTTTCAAAACTGCTCTTTCTAAAGAAGTGTTCAACTCTGTGAGTTGGATTCATACTATACAAAGCAGTTTCACAGAACGCTTCTGTTTAGTTTTTATGGGAAGATATTCCCGTTTCCAACGATGGCATGAAAGGGCTCCAAATATCCACTTGCAGATTCTGCAAAAACAGAGTTTCAAAACTGCTCTATCAAAAGGAAGGCTTATCTCTCTGAGTTAAATGCACACATCATAAAGAGGTTTCTCAGAATGCTTCTGCCTGGTTGATATGTGAAGATATTTCAATTTCCAACATAGGCCTCAAATCGCTCCAAATGAACACTTGCAAATTCTACAAAAAGAGTGTTTCATAACTGCTCTAGCAAAGGAAAGGTTCAACTATGTGAGTTAAACACACACATCACAAAGCAGTTTGTGAGAATGCTTCTGTCCGTTTTTATGGGAAGATATTCCCGTTTCTAACAAAGGCCTGAAAGAGCTCCAAATATCCACTTGCAGATGCTGCAAAAACACTCTTTCCAAACCGCTCCATGAAAAGGAAGGTTCAACTCTGTGAGTTGAATGCACACATCATAAAGAAGTTTCAAAGAATGCTTCTGTCTAGGTTTTATGTGAAGATATTTCCTTTTGCACCATTGGCCTCAAAGCGCTCCAAATGAACATTTGCAGATTCTACAAAAAGAGTGTTTCAAAACTGCTCTTTCTAAAGAAGTGTTCAACTCTGTGAGTTGGATTCATACTACACAAAGCAGTTTCACAGAACGCTTCTGTTTAGTTTTTATGGGAAGATATTCCCGTTTCCAACGAAGGCCTGAAAGGGCTCCAAATATCCACTTGCAGATGCTGCAATAACAGAGTTTCAAAACTGCTCTATCAAAAGGAAGGCTTCTCTCTCCGAGTTGAATGCACACATCATAAAGAGGTTTACGAGAATGATTCTGCCTGGTTTATAAGTGAAGATATTTCCTTTTCCACCATAGGCCTCAATGCGCTCCAAACGAACACTTGCAGATTCTACAAAAAGAGTGTTTCAAAACTGCTCTTTCAAAAGAAGTGTTCAACTCTGTGAGTTGGATTCATACTACACAAAGCAGTTTCACAGAACGCTTCTGTTTAGTTTTTATGGGAAGATATTCCCGTTTCCAACGAAGGCCTGAAAGGGCTCCAAATATCCACTTGCAGATGCTTCAAAAAGACTCTTTCCAAACTGCTCCATGAAAAGGAAGGTTCAACTCTGTGAGTTGAATGCACACATCATAAAGAAGTTTCAAAGAATGCTTCTGTCTAGGTTTTATGTGAAGATATTTCCTTTTCCACCATAGGCCTCAAAGCGCTCCAAATGAACACTTGCAAATTCTACAAAAAGAGTGTTTCATAACTGCTCTAGCAAAGGAAAGGTTCAACTATGTGAGTTAAACACACACATCACAAAGCAGTTTGTGAGAATGCTTCTGTCCAGTTTTTATGGGAAGATATTCCCGTTTCTAACAAAGGCCTGAAAGAGCTCCAAATATCCACTTGCAGATGCTGCAAAAAGACTCTTTCCAAACTGCTCCATGAAAAGGAAGGTTCAACTCTGTGAGTTGAATGCACACATCATAATGAAGTTTCAAAGAATGCTTCTGTCTAGGTTTTATGTGAAGATATTTCCTTTTCCACCATAGGCCTCAAAGCGCTCCAAATGAACACTTGCAGATTCTACAATAAGAGTGTTTCAAAACTACTCTTTCAAAGGAAGTGTTCAACTCTGTGAGTTGGATTCATACTACACAAAGCAGTTTCACAGAACGCTTCTGTTTAGTTTTTATGGGAAGATATTCCCGTTTCCAACGAAGGCCTGAAAGGGCTCCAAATATCCACTTGCAGATGCTTCAAAAAGACTCTTTCCAAACTGCTCCATGAAAAGGAAGGTTCAACTCTGTGAGTTGAATGCACACATCATAAAGAAGTTTCAAAGAATGCTTCTGTCTAGGTTTTATGTGAAGATATTTCCTTTTCCACCATAGGCCTCAAAGCGCTCCAAATGAACACTTGCAGATTCTACAATAAGAGTGTTTCAAAACTACTCTTTCAAAGGAAGTGTTCAACTCTGTGAGTTGGATTCATACTACACAAAGCAGTTTCACAGAACGCTTCTGTTTAGTTTTTATGGGAAGATATTCCCGTTTCCAACGAAGGCCTGAAAGGGCTCCAAATATCCACTTGCAGATGCTGCAATAACAGAGTTTCAAAACTGCTTTATCAAAAGGAAGGCTTCTGTCTCCGAGTTGAATGCACACATCATAAAGAGGTTTACGAGAATGATTCTGCCTGGTTTATAAGTGAAGATATTTCCTTTTCCACCATAGGCCTCAATGCGCTCCAAACGAACAGTTGCAGATTCTACAAAAAGAGTGTTTCAAAACTGCTCTTTCAAAAGAAGTGTTCAACTCTGTGAGTTGGATTCATACTACACAAAGCAGATTCACAGAACGCTTCTGTTTAGTTTTTATGGGAAGATATTCCCGTTTCCAACGAAGGCCTGAAAGGGCTCCAAATATCCACTTGCAGATGCTTCAAAAAGACTCTTTCCAAACTGCTCCATGAAAAGGAAGGTTCAACTCTGTGAGTTGAATGCACACATCATAAAGAAGTTTCAAAGAATGCTTCTGTCTAGGTTTTATGTGAAGATATTTCCTTTTCCACCATAGGCCTCAAAGCGCTCCAAATGAACACTTGCAAATTCTACAAAAAGAGTGTTTCATAACTGCTCTAGCAAAGGAAAGGTTCAACTATGTGAGTTAAACACACACATCACAAAGCAGTTTGTGAGAATGCTTCTGTCCAGTTTTTATGGGAAGATATTCCCGTTTCTAACAAAGGCCTGAAAGAGCTCCAAATATCCACTTGCAGATGCTGCAAAAAGACTCTTTCCAAACTGCTCCATGAAAAGGAAGGTTCAACTCTGTGAGTTGAATGCACACATCATAATGAAGTTTCAAAGAATGCTTCTGTCTAGGTTTTATGTGAAGATATTTCCTTTTCCACCATAGGCCTCAAAGCGCTCCAAATGAACACTTGCAGATTCTACAATAAGAGTGTTTCAAAACTACTCTTTCAAAGGAAGTGTTCAACTCTGTGAGTTGGATTCATACTACACAAAGCAGTTTCACAGAACGCTTCTGTTTAGTTTTTATGGGAAGATATTCCCGTTTCCAACGAAGGCCTGAAAGGGCTCCAAATATCCACTTGCAGATGCTTCAAAAAGACTCTTTCCAAACTGCTCCATGAAAAGGAAGGTTCAACTCTGTGAGTTGAATGCACACATCATAAAGAAGTTTCAAAGAATGCTTCTGTCTAGGTTTTATGTGAAGATATTTCCTTTTCCACCATAGGCCTCAAAGCGCTCCAAATGAACACTTGCAGATTCTACAATAAGAGTGTTTCAAAACTACTCTTTCAAAGGAAGTGTTCAACTCTGTGAGTTGGATTCATACTACACAAAGCAGTTTCACAGAACGCTTCTGTTTAGTTTTTATGGGAAGATATTCCCGTTTCCAACGAAGGCCTGAAAGGGCTCCAAATATCCACTTGCAGATGCTGCAATAACAGAGTTTCAAAACTGCTTTATCAAAAGGAAGGCTTCTGTCTCCGAGTTGAATGCACACATCATAAAGAGGTTTACGAGAATGATTCTGCCTGGTTTATAAGTGAAGATATTTCCTTTTCCACCATAGGCCTCAATGCGCTCCAAACGAACAGTTGCAGATTCTACAAAAAGAGTGTTTCAAAACTGCTCTTTCAAAAGAAGTGTTCAACTCTGTGAGTTGGATTCATACTACACAAAGCAGATTCACAGAACGCTTCTGTTTAGTTTTTATGGGAAGATATTCCCGTTTCCAACGAAGGCCTGAAAGGGCTCCAAATATCCACTTGCAGATGCTTCAAAAAGACTCTTTCCAAACTGCTCCATGAAAAGGAAGGTTCAACTCTGTGAGTTGAATGCACACATCATAAAGAAGTTTCAAAGAATGCTTCTGTCTAGGTTTTATGTGAAGATATTTCCTTTTCCACCATAGGCCTCAAAGCGCTCCAAATGAACACTTGCAAATTCTACAAAAAGAGTGTTTCATAACTGCTCTAGCAAAGGAAAGGTTCAACTATGTGAGTTAAACACACACATCACAAAGCAGTTTGTGAGAATGCTTCTGTCCAGTTTTTATGGGAAGATATTCCCGTTTCTAACAAAGGCCTGAAAGAGCTCCAAATATCCACTTGCAGATGCTGCAAAAAGACTCTTTCCAAACTGCTCCATGAAAAGGAAGGTTCAACTCTGTGAGTTGAATGCACACATCATAATGAAGTTTCAAAGAATGCTTCTGTCTAGGTTTTATGTGAAGATATTTCCTTTTCCACCATAGGCCTCAAAGCGCTCCAAATGAACACTTGCAGATTCTACAATAAGAGTGTTTCAAAACTACTCTTTCAAAGGAAGTGTTCAACTCTGTGAGTTGGATTCATACTACACAAAGCAGTTTCACAGAACGCTTCTGTTTAGTTTTTATGGGAAGATATTCCCGTTTCCAACGAAGGCCTGAAAGGGCTCCAAATATCCACTTGCAGATGCTTCAAAAAGACTCTTTCCAAACTGCTCCATGAAAAGGAAGGTTCAACTCTGTGAGTTGAATGCACACATCATAAAGAAGTTTCAAAGAATGCTTCTGTCTAGGTTTTATGTGAAGATATTTCCTTTTCCACCATAGGCCTCAAAGCGCTCCAAATGAACACTTGCAGATTCTACAATAAGAGTGTTTCAAAACTACTCTTTCAGAGGAAGTGTTCAACTCTGTGAGTTGGATTCATACTACACAAAGCAGTTTCACAGAACGCTTCTGTTTAGTTTTTATGGGAAGATATTCCCGTTTCCAACGAAGGCCTGAAAGGGCTCCAAATATCCACTTGCAGATTCTGCAAAAACAGAGTTTCAAAACTGCTCTATCAAAAGGAAGGCTTATCTCTCTGAGTTGAATGCACACATCATAAAGAGGTTTCTGAGAATGCTTCTGCCTGGTTGATATGTGAAGATATTTCAATTTCCACCATAGGCCTCAAATCGCTCCAAATGAACACTTGCAAATTCTACAAAAAGAGTGTTTCATAAGTGCTCTAGCAAAGGAAAGGTTCAACTATGTGAGCTAAACACACACATCACAAAGCAGTTGGTGAGAATGCTTCTGTCCAGTTTTTATGGGAAGATATTCCCGTTTCTAACAAAGGCCTGAAAGAGCTCCAAATATCCACTTGCAGATGCTGCAAAAAGACTCTTTCCAAACCGCTCCATGAAAAGGAAGGTTCAACTGTGTGAGTTGAATGCACACATCATAAAGAAGTTTCAAAGAATGCTTCTGTCTAGGTTTTATGTGAAGATATTTCCTTTTCCACCTTAGGCCTCAAAGCGCTCCAAATGAACACTTGCAGATTCTACAAAAAGAGTGTTTCAAAACT
This sequence comes from Pongo abelii, assembly GCF_028885655.2. Lineage (NCBI taxonomy): Eukaryota > Metazoa > Chordata > Mammalia > Primates > Hominidae > Pongo > Pongo abelii. The sequence goes on along the minus strand of NC_072005.2, from coordinate 31,043,120 downwards.
ACTCTTTCAAAAGAAGTGTTCAACTCTGTGAGTTGGATTCATACTACACAAAGCAGTTTCACAGAACGCTTCTGTTTAGTTTTTATGGGAAGATATTCCCGTTTCCAACGAAGGCCTGAAAGGGCTCCAAATATCCACTTGCAGATGCTGCAATAACAGAGTTTCAAAACTGCTTTATCAAAAGGAAGGCTTCTGTCTCCGAGTTGAATGCACACATCATAAAGAGGTTTACGAGAATGATTCTGCCTGGTTTATAAGTGAAGATATTTCCTTTTCCACAATAGGCCTCAATGCGCTCCAAACGAACAGTTGCAGATTCTACAAAAAGAGTGTTTCAAAACTGCTCTTTCAAAAGAAGTGTTCAACTCTGTGAGTTGGATTCATACTACACAAAGCAGATTCACAGAACGCTTCTGTTTAGTTTTTATGGGAAGATATTCCCGTTTCCAACGAAGGCCTGAAAGGGCTCCAAATATCCACTTGCAGATGCTTCAAAAAGACTCTTTCCAAACTGCTCCATGAAAAGGAAGGTTCAACTCTGTGAGTTGAATGCACACATCATAAAGAAGTTTCAAAGAATGCTTCTGTCTAGGTTTTATGTGAAGATATTTCCTTTTCCACCATAGGCCTCAAAGCGCTCCAAATGAACACTTGCAAATTCTACAAAAAGAGTGTTTCATAACTGCTCTAGCAAAGGAAAGGTTCAACTATGTGAGTTAAACACACACATCACAAAGCAGTTTGTGAGAATGCTTCTGTCCAGTTTTTATGGGAAGATATTCCCGTTTCTAACAAAGGCCTGAAAGAGCTCCAAATATCCACTTGCAGATGCTGCAAAAAGACTCTTTCCAAACTGCTCCATGAAAAGGAAGGTTCAACTCTGTGAGTTGAATGCACACATCATAATGAAGTTTCAAAGAATGCTTCTGTCTAGGTTTTATGTGAAGATATTTCCTTTTCCACCATAGGCCTCAAAGCGCTCCAAATGAACACTTGCAGATTCTACAATAAGAGTGTTTCAAAACTACTCTTTCAAAGGAAGTGTTCAACTCTGTGAGTTGGATTCATACTACACAAAGCAGTTTCACAGAACGCTTCTGTTTAGTTTTTATGGGAAGATATTCCCGTTTCCAACGAAGGCCTGAAAGGGCTCCAAATATCCACTTGCAGATGCTTCAAAAAGACTCTTTCCAAACTGCTCCATGAAAAGGAAGGTTCAACTCTGTGAGTTGAATGCACACATCATAAAGAAGTTTCAAAGAATGCTTCTGTCTAGGTTTTATGTGAAGATATTTCCTTTTCCACCATAGGCCTCAAAGCGCTCCAAATGAACACTTGCAGATTCTACAATAAGAGTGTTTCAAAACTACTCTTTCAAAGGAAGTGTTCAACTCTGTGAGTTGGATTCATACTACACAAAGCAGTTTCACAGAACGCTTCTGTTTAGTTTTTATGGGAAGATATTCCCGTTTCCAACGAAGGCCTGAAAGGGCTCCAAATATCCACTTGCAGATGCTGCAATAACAGAGGTTCAAAACTGCTTTATCAAAAGGAAGGCTTCTGTCTCCGAGTTGAATGCACACATCATAAAGAGGTTTACGAGAATGATTCTGCCTGGTTTATAAGTGAAGATATTTCCTTTTCCACCATAGGCCTCAATGCGCTCCAAACGAACAGTTGCAGATTCTACAAAAAGAGTGTTTCAAAACTGCTCTTTCAAAAGAAGTGTTCAACTCTGTGAGTTGGATTCATACTACACAAAGCAGATTCACAGAACGCTTCTGTTTAGTTTTTATGGGAAGATATTCCCGTTTCCAACGAAGGCCTGAAAGGGCTCCAAATATCCACTTGCAGATGCTTCAAAAAGACTCTTTCCAAACTGCTCCATGAAAAGGAAGGTTCAACTCTGTGAGTTGAATGCACACATCATAAAGAAGTTTCAAAGAATGCTTCTGTCTAGGTTTTATGTGAAGATATTTCCTTTTCCACCATAGGCCTCAAAGCGCTCCAAATGAACACTTGCAAATTCTACAAAAAGAGTGTTTCATAACTGCTCTAGCAAAGGAAAGGTTCAACTATGTGAGTTAAACACACACATCACAAAGCAGTTTGTGAGAATGCTTCTGTCCAGTTTTTATGGGAAGATATTCCCGTTTCTAACAAAGGCCTGAAAGAGCTCCAAATATCCACTTGCAGATGCTGCAAAAAGACTCTTTCCAAACTGCTCCATGAAAAGGAAGGTTCAACTCTGTGAGTTGAATGCACACATCATAATGAAGTTTCAAAGAATGCTTCTGTCTAGGTTTTATGTGAAGATATTTCCTTTTCCACCATAGGCCTCAAAGCGCTCCAAATGAACACTTGCAGATTCTACAATAAGAGTGTTTCAAAACTACTCTTTCAAAGGAAGTGTTCAACTCTGTGAGTTGGATTCATACTACACAAAGCAGTTTCACAGAACGCTTCTGTTTAGTTTTTATGGGAAGATATTCCCGTTTCCAACGAAGGCCTGAAAGGGCTCCAAATATCCACTTGCAGATGCTTCAAAAAGACTCTTTCCAAACTGCTCCATGAAAAGGAAGGTTCAACTCTGTGAGTTGAATGCACACATCATAAAGAAGTTTCAAAGAATGCTTCTGTCTAGGTTTTATGTGAAGATATTTCCTTTTCCACCATAGGCCTCAAAGCGCTCCAAATGAACACTTGCAGATTCTACAATAAGAGTGTTTCAAAACTACTCTTTCAAAGGAAGTGTTCAACTCTGTGAGTTGGATTCATACTACACAAAGCAGTTTCACAGAACGCTTCTGTTTAGTTTTTATGGGAAGATATTCCCGTTTCCAACGAAGGCCTGAAAGGGCTCCAAATATCCACTTGCAGATGCTGCAATAACAGAGGTTCAAAACTGCTTTATCAAAAGGAAGGCTTCTGTCTCCGAGTTGAATGCACACATCATAAAGAGGTTTACGAGAATGATTCTGCCTGGTTTATAAGTGAAGATATTTCCTTTTCCACCATAGGCCTCAATGCGCTCCAAACGAACAGTTGCAGATTCTACAAAAAGAGTGTTTCAAAACTGCTCTTTCAAAAGAAGTGTTCAACTCTGTGAGTTGGATTCATACTACACAAAGCAGATTCACAGAACGCTTCTGTTTAGTTTTTATGGGAAGATATTCCCGTTTCCAACGAAGGCCTGAAAGGGCTCCAAATATCCACTTGCAGATGCTTCAAAAAGACTCTTTCCAAACTGCTCCATGAAAAGGAAGGTTCAACTCTGTGAGTTGAATGCACACATCATAAAGAAGTTTCAAAGAATGCTTCTGTCTAGGTTTTATGTGAAGATATTTCCTTTTCCACCATAGGCCTCAAAGCGCTCCAAATGAACACTTGCAAATTCTACAAAAAGAGTGTTTCATAACTGCTCTAGCAAAGGAAAGGTTCAACTATGTGAGTTAAACACACACATCACAAAGCAGTTTGTGAGAATGCTTCTGTCCAGTTTTTATGGGAAGATATTCCCGTTTCTAACAAAGGCCTGAAAGAGCTCCAAATATCCACTTGCAGATGCTGCAAAAAGACTCTTTCCAAACTGCTCCATGAAAAGGAAGGTTCAACTCTGTGAGTTGAATGCACACATCATAATGAAGTTTCAAAGAATGCTTCTGTCTAGGTTTTATGTGAAGATATTTCCTTTTCCACCATAGGCCTCAAAGCGCTCCAAATGAACACTTGAGGATTCTACAATAAGAGTGTTTCAAAACTACTCTTTCAAAGGAAGTGTTCAACTCTGTGAGTTGGATTCATACTACACAAAGCAGTTTCACAGAACGCTTCTGTTTAGTTTTTATGGGAAGATATTCCCGTTTCCAACGAAGGCCTGAAAGGGCTCCAAATATCCACTTGCAGATGCTTCAAAAAGACTCTTTCCAAACTGCTCCATGAAAAGGAAGGTTCAACTCTGTGAGTTGAATGCACACATCATAAAGAAGTTTCAAAGAATGCTTCTGTCTAGGTTTTATGTGAAGATATTTCCTTTTCCACCATAGGCCTCAAAGCGCTCCAAATGAACACTTGCAGATTCTACAATAAGAGTGTTTCAAAACTACTCTTTCAAAGGAAGTGTTCAACTCTGTGAGTTGGATTCATACTACACAAAGCAGTTTCACAGAACGCTTCTGTTTAGTTTTTATGGGAAGATATTCCCGTTTCCAACGAAGGCCTGAAAGGGCTCCAAATATCCACTTGCAGATTCTGCAAAAACAGAGTTTCAAAACTGCTCTATCAAAAGGAAGGCTTATCTCTCTGAGTTGAATGCACACATCATAAAGAGGTTTCTGAGAATGCTTCTGACTGGTTGATATGTGAAGATATTTCAATTTCCACCATAGGCCTCAAATCGCTCCAAATGAACACTTGCAAATTCTACAAAAAGAGTGTTTCATAAGTGCTCTAGCAAAGGAAAGGTTCAACTATGTGAGCTAAACACACACATCACAAAGCAGTTGGTGAGAATGCTTCTGTCCAGTTTTTATGGGAAGATATTCCCGTTTCTAACAAAGGCCTGAAAGAGCTCCAAATATCCACTTGCAGATGCTGCAAAAAGACTCTTTCCAAACCGCTCCATGAAAAGGAAGGTTCAACTGTGTGAGTTGAATGCACACATCATAAAGAAGTTTCAAAGAATGCTTCTGTCTAGGTTTTATGTGAAGATATTTCCTTTTCCACCTTAGGCCTCAAAGCGCTCCAAATGAACACTTGCAGATTCTACAAAAAGAGTGTTTCAAAACTACTCTTTCAAAAGAAGTGTTCAACTCTGTGAGTTGGATTCATACTACACAAAGCAGTTTCACAGAACGCTTCTGTTTAGTTTTTATGGGAAGATATTCCCGTTTCCAACGAAGGCCTGAAAGGGCTCCAAATATCCACTTGCAGATGCTGCAATAACAGAGTTTCAAAACTGCTTTATCAAAAGGAAGGCTTCTGTCTCCGAGTTGAATGCACACATCATAAAGAGGTTTACGAGAATGATTCTGCCTGGTTTATAAGTGAAGATATTTCCTTTTCCACAATAGGCCTCAATGCGCTCCAAACGAACAGTTGCAGATTCTACAAAAAGAGTGTTTCAAAACTGCTCTTTCAAAAGAAGTGTTCAACTCTGTGAGTTGGATTCATACTACACAAAGCAGATTCACAGAACGCTTCTGTTTAGTTTTTATGGGAAGATATTCCCGTTTCCAACGAAGGCCTGAAAGGGCTCCAAATATCCACTTGCAGATGCTTCAAAAAGACTCTTTCCAAACTGCTCCATGAAAAGGAAGGTTCAACTCTGTGAGTTGAATGCACACATCATAAAGAAGTTTCAAAGAATGCTTCTGTCTAGGTTTTATGTGAAGATATTTCCTTTTCCACCATAGGCCTCAAAGCGCTCCAAATGAACACTTGCAAATTCTACAAAAAGAGTGTTTCATAACTGCTCTAGCAAAGGAAAGGTTCAACTATGTGAGTTAAACACACACATCACAAAGCAGTTTGTGAGAATGCTTCTGTCCAGTTTTTATGGGAAGATATTCCCGTTTCTAACAAAGGCCTGAAAGAGCTCCAAATATCCACTTGCAGATGCTGCAAAAAGACTCTTTCCAAACTGCTCCATGAAAAGGAAGGTTCAACTCTGTGAGTTGAATGCACACATCATAATGAAGTTTCAAAGAATGCTTCTGTCTAGGTTTTATGTGAAGATATTTCCTTTTCCACCATAGGCCTCAAAGCGCTCCAAATGAACACTTGCAGATTCTACAATAAGAGTGTTTCAAAACTACTCTTTCAAAGGAAGTGTTCAACTCTGTGAGTTGGATTCATACTACACAAAGCAGTTTCACAGAACGCTTCTGTTTAGTTTTTATGGGAAGATATTCCCGTTTCCAACGAAGGCCTGAAAGGGCTCCAAATATCCACTTGCAGATGCTTCAAAAAGACTCTTTCCAAACTGCTCCATGAAAAGGAAGGTTCAACTCTGTGAGTTGAATGCACACATCATAAAGAAGTTTCAAAGAATGCTTCTGTCTAGGTTTTATGTGAAGATATTTCCTTTTCCACCATAGGCCTCAAAGCGCTCCAAATGAACACTTGCAGATTCTACAATAAGAGTGTTTCAAAACTACTCTTTCAAAGGAAGTGTTCAACTCTGTGAGTTGGATTCATACTACACAAAGCAGTTTCACAGAACGCTTCTGTTTAGTTTTTATGGGAAGATATTCCCGTTTCCAACGAAGGCCTGAAAGGGCTCCAAATATCCACTTGCAGATTCTGCAAAAACAGAGTTTCAAAACTGCTCTATCAAAAGGAAGGCTTATCTCTCTGAGTTGAATGCACACATCATAAAGAGGTTTCTGAGAATGCTTCTGCCTGGTTGATATGTGAAGATATTTCAATTTCCACCATAGGCCTCAAATCGCTCCAAATGAACACTTGCAAATTCTACAAAAAGAGTGTTTCATAAGTGCTCTAGCAAAGGAAAGGTTCAACTATGTGAGCTAAACACACACATCACAAAGCAGTTGGTGAGAATGCTTCTGTCCAGTTTTTATGGGAAGATATTCCCGTTTCTAACAAAGGCCTGAAAGAGCTCCAAATATCCACTTGCAGATGCTGCAAAAAGACTCTTTCCAAACCGCTCCATGAAAAGGAAGGTTCAACTGTGTGAGTTGAATGCACACATCATAAAGAATTTTCAAAGAATGCTTCTGTCTAGGTTTTATGTGAAGATATTTCCTTTTCCACCTTAGGCCTCAAAGCGCTCCAAATGAACACTTGCAGATTCTACAAAAAGAGTGTTTCAAAACTACTCTTTCTAAAGAAGTGTTCAACTCTGTGAGTTGGATTCATACTACACAAAGCAGTTTCACAGAACGCTTCTGTTTAGTTTTTATGGGAAGATATTCCCATTTCCAACGAAGGCCTGAAAGGGCTCCAAATATCCACTTGCAGATGCTGCAATAACAGAGTTTCAAAACTGCTTTATCAAAAGGAAGGCTTCTGTCTCCGAGTTGAATGCACACATCATAAAGAGGTTTACGAGAATGATTCTGCCTGGTTTATAAGTGAAGATATTTCCTTTTCCACAATAGGCCTCAATGCGCTCCAAACGAACAGTTGCAGATTCTACAAAAAGAGTGTTTCAAAACTGCTCTTTCAAAAGAAGTGTTCAACTCTGTGAGTTGGATTCATACTACACAAAGCAGATTCACAGAACGCTTCTGTTTAGTTTTTATGGGAAGATATTCCCGTTTCCAACGAAGGCCTGAAAGGGCTCCAAATATCCACTTGCAGATGCTTCAAAAAGACTCTTTCCAAACTGCTCCATGAAAAGGAAGGTTCAACTCTGTGAGTTGAATGCACACATCATAAAGAAGTTTCAAAGAATGCTTCTGTCTAGGTTTTATGTGAAGATATTTCCTTTTCCACCATAGGCCTCAAAGCGCTCCAAATGAACACTTGCAAATTCTACAAAAAGAGTGTTTCATAACTGCTCTAGCAAAGGAAAGGTTCAACTATGTGAGTTAAACACACACATCACAAAGCAGTTTGTGAGAATGCTTCTGTCCAGTTTTTATGGGAAGATATTCCCGTTTCTAACAAAGGCCTGAAAGAGCTCCAAATATCCACTTGCAGATGCTGCAAAAAGACTCTTTCCAAACTGCTCCATGAAAAGGAAGGTTCAACTCTGTGAGTTGAATGCACACATCATAATGAAGTTTCAAAGAATGCTTCTGTCTAGGTTTTATGTGAAGATATTTCCTTTTCCACCATAGGCCTCAAAGCGCTCCAAATGAACACTTGCAGATTCTACAATAAGAGTGTTTCAAAACTACTCTTTCAAAGGAAGTGTTCAACTCTGTGAGTTGGATTCATACTACACAAAGCAGTTTCACAGAACGCTTCTGTTTAGTTTTTATGGGAAGATATTCCCGTTTCCAACGAAGGCCTGAAAGGGCTCCAAATATCCACTTGCAGATGCTTCAAAAAGACTCTTTCCAAACTGCTCCATGAAAAGGAAGGTTCAACTCTGTGAGTTGAATGCACACATCATAAAGAAGTTTCAAAGAATGCTTCTGTCTAGGTTTTATGTGAAGATATTTCCTTTTCCACCATAGGCCTCAAAGCGCTCCAAATGAACACTTGCAGATTCTACAATAAGAGTGTTTCAAAACTACTCTTTCAAAGGAAGTGTTCAACTCTGTGAGTTGGATTCATACTACACAAAGCAGTTTCACAGAACGCTTCTGTTTAGTTTTTATGGGAAGATATTCCCGTTTCCAACGAAGGCCTGAAAGGGCTCCAAATATCCACTTGCAGATGCTGCAATAACAGAGTTTCAAAACTGCTTTATCAAAAGGAAGGCTTCTGTCTCCGAGTTGAATGCACACATCATAAAGAGGTTTACGAGAATGATTCTGCCTGGTTTATAAGTGAAGATATTTCCTTTTCCACCATAGGCCTCAATGCGCTCCAAACGAACAGTTGCAGATTCTACAAAAAGAGTGTTTCAAAACTGCTCTTTCAAAAGAAGTGTTCAACTCTGTGAGTTGGATTCATACTACACAAAGCAGATTCACAGAACGCTTCTGTTTAGTTTTTATGGGAAGATATTCCCGTTTCCAACGAAGGCCTGAAAGGGCTCCAAATATCCACTTGCAGATGCTTCAAAAAGACTCTTTCCAAACTGCTCCATGAAAAGGAAGGTTCAACTCTGTGAGTTGAATGCACACATCATAAAGAAGTTTCAAAGAATGCTTCTGTCTAGGTTTTATGTGAAGATATTTCCTTTTCCACCATAGGCCTCAAAGCGCTCCAAATGAACACTTGCAAATTCTACAAAAAGAGTGTTTCATAACTGCTCTAGCAAAGGAAAGGTTCAACTATGTGAGTTAAACACACACATCACAAAGCAGTTTGTGAGAATGCTTCTGTCCAGTTTTTATGGGAAGATATTCCCGTTTCTAACAAAGGCCTGAAAGAGCTCCAAATATCCACTTGCAGATGCTGCAAAAAGACTCTTTCCAAACTGCTCCATGAAAAGGAAGGTTCAACTCTGTGAGTTGAATGCACACATCATAATGAAGTTTCAAAGAATGCTTCTGTCTAGGTTTTATGTGAAGATATTTCCTTTTCCACCATAGGCCTCAAAGCGCTCCAAATGAACACTTGCAGATTCTACAATAAGAGTGTTTCAAAACTACTCTTTCAAAGGAAGTGTTCAACTCTGTGAGTTGGATTCATACTACACAAAGCAGTTTCACAGAACGCTTCTGTTTAGTTTTTATGGGAAGATATTCCCGTTTCCAACGAAGGCCTGAAAGGGCTCCAAATATCCACTTGCAGATGCTTCAAAAAGACTCTTTCCAAACTGCTCCATGAAAAGGAAGGTTCAACTCTGTGAGTTGAATGCACACATCATAAAGAAGTTTCAAAGAATGCTTCTGTCTAGGTTTTATGTGAAGATATTTCCTTTTCCACCATAGGCCTCAAAGCGCTCCAAATGAACACTTGCAGATTCTACAATAAGAGTGTTTCAAAACTACTCTTTCAAAGGAAGTGTTCAACTCTGTGAGTTGGATTCATACTACACAAAGCAGTTTCACAGAACGCTTCTGTTTAGTTTTTATGGGAAGATATTCCCGTTTCCAACGAAGGCCTGAAAGGGCTCCAAATATCCACTTGCAGATGCTGCAATAACAGAGTTTCAAAACTGCTTTATCAAAAGGAAGGCTTCTGTCTCCGAGTTGAATGCACACATCATAAAGAGGTTTACGAGAATGATTCTGCCTGGTTTAGAAGTGAAGATATTTCCTTTTCCACAATAGGCCTCAATGCGCTCCAAACGAACAGTTGCAGATTCTACAAAAAGAGTGTTTCAAAACTGCTCTTTCAAAAGAAGTGTTCAACTCTGTGAGTTGGATTCATACTACACAAAGCAGTTTCACAGAACGCTTCTGTTTAGTTTTTATGGGAAGATATTCCCGTTTCCAACGAAGGCCTGAAAGGGCTCCAAATATCCGCTTCAAGATGCTGCAAAAAGACTCTTTCCAAACTGCTCCATGAAAAGGAATGTTCAACTCTGTGAGTTGAATGCACACATCATAAGGAGGTTTCAAAGAATGCTTCTGTCTAGGTTTTATGTGAAGATATTTCCTTTTCCACCATAGGCCTCAAAGTGCTCCAAATGAACACTTGCAGATTCTACAAAAAGAGTGTTTCAAAACTGCTCTTTCAAAACAAGTGTTCAACTCTGTGAGTTGGATTCATACTACACAAAGCAGTTTCACAGAACGCTTCTGTTTAGTTTTTATGGGAAGATATTCCCGTTTCCAACGAAGGCCTGAAAGGGCTCCAAATATCCACTTGCAGATGCTGCAAAAACAGAGTTTCAAAACTGCTCTATCAAAAGGAAAGCTTCTCTCTCCGAGTTGAATGCACACATCATAAAGAGGTTTCTGAGAATGCTTCTGCCTGGTTTATATGTGAAGATATTTCCTTTTCCACAATAGGCCTCAATGTGCTCCAAATGAACACTTGCAGATTCTACAAAAAGAGTGTTTCAAAACTGCTCTTTGAAAAGAAGTGTTCAACTCTGTGAGTTGGATTCATACTACACAAAGCAGTTTCACAGAACGCTTCTGTTTAGTTTTTATGGGAAGATATTCCCGTTTCCAACGAAGGCCTGAAAGGCTCCAAATATCCACTTGCAGATGCTGCAAAAAGACTCTTTCCAAACTGCTCCATGAAAAGGAAGGTTCAACTCTGTGAGGTGAAGGCACACATCATACAGAAGTTTCAAAGAATGCTTCTGTCTAGGTTTTATGTGAAGATATTTCCTTTTCCACCGTAGGCCTCAAAGCGCTCCAAATGAACACTTGCAGATTCTACAAAAAGAGTGTTTCAAAACTGCTCTTTCAAAAGAAGTGTTCAACTCTGTGAGTTGGATTCATACTACACAAAGCAGTTTCACAGAACGCTTCTGTTTAGTTTTTATGGGAAGATATTCCCGTTTCCAACGAAGGCCTGAAAGGGCTCCAAATATCCACTTGCAGATTCTGCAAAAAGAGAGTTTCAAAACTGCTCTATCAAAAGGAAGGCTTATCTCTCTGAGTTGAATGCACACATCATAAAGAGGTTTCTGAGAATGCTTCTGCCTGGTTGATATGTGAAGATATTTCAATTTCCACCATAGGCCTCAAATCGCTCCAAATGAACACTTGCAAATGCTACAAAAAGAGTGTTTCATAACTGCTCTAGCAAAGGAAAGGTTCAACTATGTGAGTTAAACACACACATCACAAAGCAGTTTGTGAGAATGCTTCTGTCCAGTTTTTATGGGAAGATATTCCCGTTTCTAACAAAGGACTGAAAGAGCTCGAAATATCCACTTGCAGATGCTGCAAAAAGACTCTTTCCAAACCGCTCCATGAAAAGGAAGGTTCAACTCTGTGAGTTGAATGCACACATCATAAAGAAGTTTCAAAGAATGCTTCTGTCTAGGTTTTATGTGAAGATATTTCCTTTTCCACCATAGGCCTCAAAGCGCTCCAAATGAACACTTGCAGATTCTACAATAAGAGTGTTTCAAAACTACTCTTTCAAAGGAAGTGTTCAACTCTGTGAGTTGGATTCATACTACACAAAGCAGTTTCACAGAACGCTTCTGTTTAGTTTTTATGGGAAGATATTCCCGTTTCCAACGAAGGCCTGAAAGGGCTCCAAATATCCACTTGCAGATGCTGCAATAACAGAGTTTCAAAACTGCTTTATCAAAAGGAAGGCTTCTGTCTCCGAGTTGAATGCACACATCATAAAGAGGTTTACGAGAATGATTCTGCCTGGTTTATAAGTGAAGATATTTCCTTTTCCACAATAGGCCTCAATGCGCTCCAAACGAACACTTGCAGATTCTACAAAAAGAGTGTTTCAAAACTGCTCTTTGAAAAGAAGTGTTCATCTCTGTGAGTTGGATTCATACTACACAAAGCAGTTTCACAGAACGCTTCTCTTTAGTTTTTATGGGAAGATATTCCCGTTTCCAACGAAGGCCTGAAAGGGCTCCAAATATCCACTTGCAGATGCTGCAAAAAGACTCTTTCCAAACTGCTCCATGAAAAGGAAGGTTCAAATCTGTGAGTTGAATGCACACATCATAAAGAGGTTTCAAAGAAAGCTTCTGTCTAGGTTTTATGTGAAGATATTTCCTTTTCCACAATAGGCCTCAATGTGCTCCAAATGAACACTTGCAGATTCTACAAAAAGAGTTTTTCAAAACTGCTCTTTGAAAAGAAGTGTTCAACTCTGTGAGTTGGATTCATACTACACAAAGCAGTTTCACAGAACGCTTCTGTTTACTTTTTATGGGAAGATATTCCCGTTTCCAACGAAGGCCTGAAAGGCTCCAAATATCCACTTGCAGATGCTGCAAAAAGACTCTTTCCAAACTGCTCCGTGAAAAGGAAGGTTCAACTCTGTGAGGTGAAGGCACACATCATAAAGAAGTTTCAAAGAATGCTTCTGTCTAGGTTTTATGTGAAGATATTTCCTTTTCCACCGTAGGCCTCAAAGCGCTCCAAATGAACACTTGCAGATTCTACAAAAAGAGTGTTTCAAAACTGCTCTTTCAAAAGAAGTGTTCAACTCTGTGAGTTGGATTCATACTACACAAAGCAGTTTCACAGAACGCTTCTGTTTAGTTTTTATGGGAAGATATTCCCGTTTCCAACGAAGGCCTGAAAGGGCTCCAAATATCCACTTGCAGATTCTGCAAAAAGAGAGTTTCAAAACTGCTCTATCAAAAGGAAGGCTTATCTCTCTGAGTTGAATGCACACATCATAAAGAGGTTTCTGAGAATGCTTCTGCCTGGTTGATATGTGAAGATATTTCAATTTCCACCATAGTCCTCAAATCGCTCCAAATGAACACTTGCAAATTCTACAAAAAGAGTGTTTCATAACTGCTCTAGCAAAGGAAAGGTTCAACTATGTGAGTTAAACACACACATCACAAAGCAGTTTGTGAGAATGCTTCTGTCCAGTTTTTATGGGAAGATATTCCCGTTTCTAACAAAGTACTGAAAGAGCTCGAAATATCCACTTGCAGATGCTGCAAAAAGACTCTTTCCAAACCGCTCCATGAAAAGGAAGGTTCAACTCTGTGAGTTGAATGCACACATCATAAAGAAGTTTCAAAGAATGCTTCTGTCTAGGTTTTATGTGAAGATATTTCCTTTTCCACAATATGCCTCAAAGCGCTCCAAATGAACACTTGCAGATTCTACAAAAAGAGTGTTTCAAAACTGCTCTTTCTAAAGAAGGGTTCAACTCTGTGAGTTGGATTCATACTACACAAAGCAGTTTCACAGAACGCTTCTGTTTAGTTTTTATGGGAAGATATTCCCGTTTCCAACGAAGGCCTGAAAGGGCTCCAAATATCCACTTGCAGATTCTGCAAAAACAGAGTTTCAAAACTGCTCTATCAAAAGGAAGGCTTATCTCTCTGAGTTGAATGCACACATCATAAAGAGGTTTCTGAGAATGCTTCTGCCTGGTTGATATGTGAAGATATTTCAATTTCCACCATAGGCCTCAAATCGCTCCAAATGAACACTTGCAAATTCTACAAAAAGAGTGTTTCATAACTGCTCTAGCAAAGGAAAGGTTCAACTATGTGAGTTAAACACACACATCACAAAGCAGTTTGTGAGAATGCTTCTGTCCAGTTTTTATGGGAAGATATTCCCGTTTCCAACGAAGGCCTGAAAGGGCTCCAAATATCCACTTACAGATGCTGCAATAACAGAGTTTCAAAACTGCTGTATCAAAAGGAAGGCTGCTCTCTCCGAGTTGAATGCACAGATCATAAAGAGGTTTACGAGAATGATTCTGCCTGGTTTATAAGTGAAGATATTTCCTTTTCCACAATAGGCCTCAATGCGCTCCAAACGAACACTTGCAGATTCTACTAAAAGAGTGTTTCAAAACTGCTCTTTCAAAAGAAGTGTTCATCTCTGTGAGTTGGATTCATACTACACAAAGCAGTTTCACAGAACGCTTCTCTTTAGTTTTTATGGGAAGATATTCCCGTTTCCAACGAAGGCCTGAAAGGGCTCCAAATATCCACTTGCAGATGCTGCAAAAAGACTCTTTCCAAACTGCTCCATGAAGAGGAAGGTTCAAATCTGTGAGTTGAATGCACACATCATAAAGAGGTTTCAAAGAATGCTTCTGTCTAGGTTTTATGTGAAGATATTTCCTTTTCCAAAATAGGCCTCAATGTGCTCCAAATGAACACTTGCAGATTCTACAAAAAGAGTTTTTCAAAACTGCTCTTTGAAAAGAAGTGTTCAACTCTGTGAGTTGGATTCATACTACACAAAGCAGTTTCACAGAACGCTTCTGTTTAGTTTTTATGGGAAGATATTCCCGTTTCCAACGAAGGCCTGAAAGGCTCCAAATATCCACTTGCAGATGCTGCAAAAACAGAGTTTCAAAACTGCTCTATCAAAATGAAGGCTTCTCTCTCCGAGTTGAATGCACACATCATAAAGAGGTTTCTGAGAATGCTTCTGCCTGGTTTATAAGTGAAGATATTTCCTTTTCCACAATAGGCCTCAATGTGCTCCAAATGAACACTTGCAGATTCTACAAAAAGAGTGTTTCAAAACTGCTCTTTCAAAAGAAGTGTTCAACTCTGTGAGTTGGATTCATACTACACAAAGCAGTTTCACAGAACGCTTCTGTTTAGTTTTTATGGGAAGATATTCCCGTTTCCAACGAAGGCCTGAAAGGCTCCAAATATCCACTTGCAGATGCTGCAAAAAGACTCTTTCCAAACTGCTCCGTGAAAAGGAAGGTTCAACTCTGTGAGGTGAAGGCACACATCATAAAGAAGTTTCAAAGAATGCTTCTGTCTAGGTTTTATGTGAAGATATTTCCTTTTCCACCGTAGGCCTCAAAGCGCTCCAAATGAACACTTGCAGATTCTACAAAAAGAGTGTTTCAAAACTGCTCTTTCTAAAGAAGTGTTCAACTCTGTGAGTTGGATTCATACTACACAAAGCAGTTTCACAGAACGCTTCTGTTTAGTTTTTATGGGAAGATATTCCCGTTTCCAACGAAGGCCTGAAAGGGCTCCAAATATCCACTTGCAGATTCTGCAAAAACAGAGTTTCAAAACTGCTCTATCAAAAGGAAGGCTTATCTCTCTGAGTTGAATGCACACATCATAAAGAGGTTTCTGAGAATGCTTCTGCCTGGTTGATATGTGAAGATATTTCAATTTCCACCATAGGCCTCAAATCGCTCCAAATGAACACTTGCAAATTCTACAAAAAGAGTGTTTCATAACTGCTCTAGCAAAGGAAAGGTTCAACTATGTGAGTTAAACACACACATCACAAAGGAGTTTGTGAGAATGCTTCTGTCCAGTTTTTATGGGAAGAAATTCCCGTTTCCAACGAAGGCCTGAAAGGGCTCCAAATATCCACTTGCAGATGCTGCAAAAAGACTCTTTCCAAACTGCTCCATGAAAAGGAAGGTTCAACTCTGTGAGTTGAATGCACACATCATAAAGAAGTTTCAAAGAATGCTTCTGTCTAGGTTTTATGTGAAGATATTTCCTTTTCCACCATAGACCTCAAAGCGCTCCAAATGAAAACTTGCAGATTCTACAAAAAGAGTGTTTCAAAACTGCTCTTTCAAAAGCAGTGTTCAAATCTGTGAGTTGGATTCATACTACACAAAGCAGTTTCACAGAACGCTTCTGTTTAGTTTTTAAGGGAAGATATTCCCGTTTCCAACGAAGGCCTGAAAGGGCTCCAAATATCCACTTGCAGATTCTGCAAAAACAGAGTTTCAAAACTGCTCTATCAAAAGGAAGGCTTCTCTCTCCGAGTTGAATGCACACATCATAAAGAGGTTTCTGAGAATGCTTCTGCCTGGTTTATAAGTGAAGATATTTCCTTTTCCACAATAGGCCTCAATGTGCTCCAAATGAACACTTGCAGATTCTACAAAAAGAGTGTTTCAAAACTGCTCTTTCAAAAGAAGTGTTCAACTCTGTGAGTTGGATTCATGCTACACAAAGCAGTTTCCCAGAACGCTTCTGTTTAGTTTTTATGGGAGGATATTCCCGTTTCCAACGGAGGCCTGAAAGGGCTCCAAATACCCACTTGCAGATGCTGCAAAAAGACTCTTTCCAAACTGCTCCATGAAAAGGAAGGTTCAACTCTGTGAGTTGAAGGCACACATCATAAAGAAGTTTCAAAGAATGCTTCTGTCTAGGTTTTATGTGAAGATATTTCCTTTTCCACCATAGGCCTCAAAGTGCTCCAAATGAACACTTGCAGATTCTACAAAAAGAGTGTTTCAAAACTGCTCTTTCTAAAGAAGTGTTCAACTCTGTGAGTTGGATTCATACTACACAAAGCAGTTTCACAGAACGCTTCTGTTTAGTTTTTATGGGAAGATATTCCCGTTTCCAACGAAGGCCTGAAAGGGATCCAAATATCCACTTGCAGATTCTGCAAAAAGAGAGTTTCAAAACTGCTCTACCAAAAGGAAGGCTTATCTCTCTGAGTTGAATGCACACATCATAAAGAGGTTTCTGAGAATGCTTCTGCCTGGTTGATATGTGAAGATATTTCAATTTCCAACATAGGCCTCAAATCGCTCCAAATGAACAGTTGCAAATTCTACAAAAAGAGTGTTTCATAACTGCTCTAGCAAAGGAAAGGTTCAACTATGTGAGTTAAACACACACATCACAAAGCAGTTTGTGAGAATGCTTCTGTCCAGTTTTTATGGGAAGATATTCCCGTTTCTATCAAAGGCCTGAAAGAGCTCCAAATATCCACTTGCAGATGCTGCAAAAAGACTCTTTCCAAACCGCTCCATGAAAAGGAAGGTTCAACTCTGTGAGTTGAATGCACACATCATAAAGAAGTTTCAAAGAATGCTTCTGTCTAGGTTTTATGTGAAGATATTTCCTTTTCCACTGTAGGCCTCAAAGCGCTCCAAATGAACACTTGCAGATTCTACAAAAAGAGTGTTTCAAAACTGCTCTTTCAAAAGAAGTGTTCAACTCTGTGAGTTGGATTCATACTACACAAAGCAGTTTCACAGAACGCTTCTGTTTAGTTTTTATGGGAAGATATTCCCGTTTCCAACGAAGGCCTGAAAGGGCTCCAAATATCCACTTGCAGATGCTGCAATAACAGAGTTTCAAAACTGCTCTATCAAAAGGAAGGCTTCTCTCTCCGAGTTGAATGCACACATCATAAAGAGGTTTACGAGAATGATTCTGCCTGGTTTATAAGTGAAGATATTTAATTTTCCACAATAGGCCTCAATGCGCTCCAAACGAACACTTGCAGATTCTACAAAAAGAGTGTTTCAAAACTGCTCTTTCAAAAGAAGTGTTCAACTCTGTGAGTTGGATTCATACTACACAAAGCAGTTTCACAGAACGCTTCTGTTGAGTTTTTATGGGAAGATATTCCCGTTTCCAACGAAGGCCTGAAAGGCTCCAAATATCCACTTGCAGATGCTGCAAAAAGACACTTTCCAAACTGCTCCATGAAAAGGAAGGTTCAACTCTGTGATTTGAATGCACACATCATAAAGAAGTTTCAAAGAATGCCTCTGTCTAGGTTTTATGTGAAGATATTTCCTTTTCCACCATAGGCCTCAAAGTGCTCCAAATGAACACTTGCACATTCTACAAAAAGAGTGTTTCAAAACTGCTCTTTCAAAAGAAGTGTTCCACTCTGTGAGTTGGATTCATACTACACAAAGCAGTTTCACAGAACGCTTCTGTTTAGTTTTTATGGGAAGATATTCCCGTTTCCAAAGAAGGCCTGAAAGGGCTCCAAATATCCACTTGCAGATGCTGCAAAAACAGAGTTTCTAAACTGCTCTATCAAAAGGAAGGCTTATCTCTCTGAGTTGAATGCACACGTCATAAAGAGGTTTCTGAGAATGCTTCTGCCTGGTTGATATGTGAAGATATTTCAATTTCCACCATAGGCCTCAAATCGCTCCAAATGAACACTTGCAAATTCTACAAAAAGAGTGTTTCATAACTGCTCTAGCAAAGGAAAGGTTCAACTATGTGAGTTAAACACACACATCACAAAGCAGTTTGTGAGAATGCTTCTGTCCAGTTTTTATGGGAAGATATTCCCGTTTCTAACAAAGGCCTGAAAGAGCTCCAAATATCCACTTGCAGATGCTGCAAAAAGACTCTTTCCAAACCGCTCCATGAAAAGGAAGGTTCAACTCTGTGAGTTGAATGCACACATCATAAAGAAGTTTCAAAGAATGCTTCTGTCTAGGTTTTATGTGAAGATATTTCCTTTTCCACCATAGGCCTCAAAGCGCTCCAAATGAACACTTGCAGATTCTACAAAAAGAGTGTTTCAAAACTACTCTTTCAAAAGAAGTGTTCAACTCTGTGAGTTGGATTCATACTACACAAAGCAGTTTCACAGAACACTTCTGTTTAGTTTTTATGGGAAGATATTCCCGTTTCCAACGAAGGCCTGAAAGGGCTCCAAATATCCACTTGCAGATGCTGCAATAACAGAGTTTCAAAACTGCTCTATCAAAAGGAAGGCTTCTCTCTCCGAGTTGAATGCACACATCATAAAGAGGTTTAGGAGAATGATTCTGCCTGGTTTATAAGTGAAAATATTTCCTTTTCCACCATAGGCCTCAATGCGCTCCAAACGAACACTTGCAGATTCTACAAAAAGAGTGTTTCAAAACTGCTCTTTCAAAAGAAGTGTTCAACTCTGTGAGTTGGATTCATACTACACAAAGCAGTTTCACAGAACGCTTCTGTTTAGTTTTATGGGAAGATATTCCCGTTTCCAACGAAGGCCTGAAAGGGCTCCAAATATCCACTTGCAGATGCTGCAAAAAGACTCTTTCCAAACTGCTCCATGAAAAGGAAGGATCAACTCTGTGAGTTGAATGCACACATCATAAAGAAGTTTCAAAGAATGCTTCTGTCTTGGTTTTATGTGAAGATATTTCCTTTTCCACCATAGGCCTCAAAGTGCTCCAAATGAACACATGCAGATTCTACAAAAAGAGTGTTTCAAAACTGCTCTTTCAAAAGAAGTGTTCAACTCTGTGAGATGGATTCACACTACACAAAGCAGTTTCACAGAACGCTTCTGTTTAGTTTTTATGGGAAGATAACCCCGTTTCCAACGAAGGCCTGAAAGGGCTCCAAATATCCACTTGCAGATGCTGCAAAAACAGAGTTTCAAAACTGCTCTATCAAAAGGAAGGCTTCTCTCTCCGAGTTGAATGCACACATCATAAAGAGGTTTCTGAGAATGCTTCTGCCTGGTTTATAAGTGAAGATATATCCTTTTCCACAATAGGCCTCAATGTGCTCCAAATGAACACTTGCAGATTCTACAAAAAGAGTGTTTCAAAACTGCTCTTTCAAAAGAAGTGTTCATCTCTGTGAGTTGGATTCATACTACACAAAGCAGTTTCACAGAACGCTTCTGTTGAGTTTTTATGGGAAGATATTCCCGTTTCCAACGAAGGCCTGAAAGGCTCCAAATATCCACTTGCAGATGCTGCAAAAAGACTCTTTCCAAACTGCTCCATGAAAAGGAAGGTTCAACTCTGTGAGGTGAAGGCACACATCGTAAAGAAGTTTCAAAGAATGCTTCTGTCTAGGTTTTATGTGAAGATATTTCCTTTTCCACCGTAGGCCTCAAAGCGCTCCAAATGAACACTTGCAGATTCTACAAAAAGAGTGTTTCAAAACTGCTCTTTCTAAAGAAGTGTTCAACTCTGTGAGTTGGATTCATACTACACAAAGCAGTTTCACAGAACGCTTCTGTTTAGTTTTTATGGGAAGATATTCCCGTTTCCAACGAAGGCCTGAAAGGGCTCCAAATATCCACTTGCAGATTCTGCAAAAACAGAGTTTCAAAACTGCTCTATCAAAAGGAAGGCTTATCTCTCTGAGTTGAATGCACACATCATAAAGAAGTTTCAAAGAATGCTTCTGTCTAGGTTTTATGTGAAGATATTTCCTTTTCCACCATAGGCCTCAAAGTGCTCCAAATGAACACTTGCAGATTCTACAAAAAGAGTGTTTCAAAACTGCTCTTTCAAAAGAAGTGTTCAACTCTGTGAGTTGGATTCATACTACACAAAGCAGTTTCACAGAACGCTTCTGTTTAGTTTTTATGGGAAGATATTCCCGTTTCCAACGAAGGCCTGAAAGGGCTCCAAATATCCACTTGCAGATGCTGCAAAAAGACTCTTTCCAAACTGCTCCATGAAAAGGAAGGTTCAACTGTGTGAGCTGAAGGCACACATCATAAAGAAGTTTCAAAGAATGCTTCTGTCTAGGTTTTATGTGAAGATATTTCCTTTTCCACCATAGGCCTCAAAGTGCTCCAAATGAACACTTGCAGATTATACAAAAAGAGTGTTTCAAAACTCCTCTTTCAAAAGAAGTGTTCAACTCTGTGAGTTGGATTCATACTACACAAAGCAGTTTCACAGAACTCTTCTGTTTAGTTTTTATGGGAAGATATTCCCGTTTCCAACGAAGGCCTGAAAGGGCTCCAAATATCCACTTGCAGATGCTGCAAAAAGACTCTTTCCAAACTGTTCCATGAAAAGGAAGGTTCAACTCTGTGAGTTGAATGCACACATCATAAAGAAGTTTCAAAGAATGCTTCTGTCTAGGTTTTATGTGAAGATATTTCCTTTTCCACCATAGGCCTCAAAGTGCTCCAAATGAACACTTGCAGATTCTACAAAAAGAGTGTTTCAAAACTGCTCTTTCAAAAGAAGTGTTCAACTCTGTGAGTTGGATTCATACTACACAAAGCAGTTTCACAGAACGCTTCTGTTTAGTTTTTATGGGAAGAAATTCCCGTTTCCAACGAAGGCCTGTAAGGGCTCCAAATATCCACTTGCAGATGCTGCAAAAAGACTCTTTCCAAACTGCTCCATGAAAAGGAAGGTTCAACTCTGTGAGTTGAATGCACACATCATAAAGAAGTTTCAAAGAATGCTTCTGTCTAGGTTTTATGTGAAGATATTTCCTTTTCCACCATAGGCCTCAAAGTGCTCCAAATGAACACTTGCAGATTCTACAAAAAGAGTGTTTCAAAACTGCTCTTTCAAAAGAAGTGTTCAACTCTGTGAGTTGGATTCATACTACACAAAGCAGTTTCACAGAACGCTTCTGTTTAGTTTTTATGGGAAGATATTCCCGTTTCCAACGAAGGCCTGAAAGGGCTCCAAATATCCACTTGCAGATGCTGCAAAAACAGAGTTTCAAAACTGCTCAATCAAAAGGAAGGCTTCTCTCTCCGAGTTGAATGCACACATCATAAAGAGGTTTCTGAGAATGCTTCTGACTGGTTTATAAGTGAAGATATTTCCTTTTCCACGATAGGCCTCAAAGTGCTCCAAATGAACACCTGCAGATTCTACAAAAAGAGTGTTTCAAAACTGCTCTTTGAAAAGAAGTGTTCAACTCTGTGAGTTGGAATTCATACTACACAAAGCAGTTTCACAGAACGCTTCTGTTTAGTTTTTATGGGAAGATATTCCCGTTTCCAACGAAGGCCTGAAAGGCTCCAAATATCCACTTGCAGATGCTGCAAAAAGACTCTTTCCAAACTGCTCCGTGAAAAGGAAGGTTCAACTCTGTGAGGTGAAGGCACACATCATAAAGAAGTTTCAAAGAATGCTTCTGTCTAGGTTTTATGTGAAGATATTTCCTTTTCCACCGTAGGCCTCAAAGCGCTCCAAATGAACACTTGCAGATTCTACAAAAAGAGTGTTTCAAAACTGCTCTTTCTAAAGAAGTGTTCAACTCTGTGAGTTGGATTCATACTACACAAAGCAGTTTCACAGAACGCTTCTGTTTAGTTTTTATGGGAAGATATTCCCGTTTCCAACGAAGGACTGAAAGGGCTCCAAATATCCACTTGCAGATGCTGCAAAAACAGAGTTTCAAAACTGCTCTATCAAAAGGAAGGCTTCTCTCTCCGAGTTGAATGCACACATCATAAAGAGGTTTCTGAGAATGCTTCTGCCTGGTTTATAAGTGAAGATATTTCCTTTTCCACAATAGGCCTCAATGTGCTCCAAATGAACACTTGCAGATTCTACAAAAAGAGTGTTTCAAAACTGCTCTTTGAAAAGAACTGTTCAACTCTGTGAGTTGGATTCATACTACACAAAGCAGTTTCACAGAACGCTTCTGTTTAGTTTTTATGGGAAGATATTCCCGTTTCCAACGAAGGCCTGAAAGGCTCCAAATATCCACTTGCAGATGCTGCAAAAAGACTCTTTCCAAACTGCTCCGTGAAAAGGAAGGTTCAACTCTGTGAGGTGAAGGCACACATCATAAAGAAGTTTCAAAGAATGCTTCTGTCTAGGTTTTATGTGAAGATATTTCCTTTTCCACCGTAGGCCTCAAAGCGCTCCAAATGAACACTTGCAGATTCTACAAAAAGAGTGTTTCAAAACTGCTCTTTCTAAAGAAGTGTTCAACTCTGTGAGTTGGATTCATACTACACAAAACAGTTTCACAGAACGCTTCTGTTTAGTTTTTATGGGAAGAAATTCCCGTTTCCAACGAAGGCCTGAAAGGGCTCCAAATATCCACTTGCAGATGCTGCAAAAAGACTCTTTCCAAACTGCTCCATGAAAAGGAAGGTTCAACTCTGTGAGTTGAATGCACACATCATAAAGAAGTTTCAAAGAATGCTTCTGTCTAGGTTTTATGTGAAGATATTTCCTTTTCCACCATAGACCTCAAAGCGCTCCAAATGAAAACTTGCAGATTCTACAAAAAGAGTGTTTCAAAACTGCTCTTTCAAAAGCAGTGTTCAAATCTGTGAGTTGGATTCATACTACACAAAGCAGTTTCACAGAACGCTTCTGTTTAGTTTTTAAGGGAAGATATTCCCGTTTCCAACGAAGGCCTGAAAGGGCTCCAAATATCCACTTGCAGATTCTGCAAAAACAGAGTTTCAAAACTGCTCTATCAAAAGGAAGGCTTCTCTCTCCGAGTTGAATGCACACATCATAAAGAGGTTTCTGAGAATGCTTCTGACTGGTTTATAAGTGAAGATATTTCCTTTTCCACAATAGGCCTCAATGTGCTCCAAATGAACACTTGCAGATTCTACAAAAAGAGTGTTTCAAAACTGCTCTTTGAAAAGAAGTGTTCAACTCTGTGAGTTGGATTCATGCTACACAAAGCAGTTTCACAGAACGCTTCTGTTGAGTTTTTATGGGAAGATATTCCCGTTTCCAACGAAGGCCTGAAAGGCTCCAAATATCCACTTGCAGTTGCTGCAAAAAGACTCTTTCCAAACTGCTCCATGAAAAGGAAGGTTCAACTCTGTGAGTTGAATGCACACATCATAAAGAAGTTTCAAAGAATGCTTCTGTCTAGGTTTTATGTGAAGATATTTCCTTTTCCACCGTAGGCCTCAAAGTGCTCCAAATGAACACTTGCAGATTCTACAAAAAGAGTGTTTCAAAACTGCTCTTTCAAAAGAAGTGTTCAACTCTGTGAGTTGGATTCATACTACACAAAGCAGTTTCACAGAACGCTTCTGTTTAGTTTTTATGGGAAGATATTCCCGTTTCCAACGAAGGCCTGAAAGGGCTCCAAATATCCACTTGCAGATTCTGCAAAAACAGAGTTTCTAAACTGCTCTATCAAAAGGAAGGCTTATCTCTCTGAGTTGAATGCACACATCATAAAGAGGTTTCTGAGAATGCTTCTGCCTTGTTGATATGTGAAGATATTTCAATTTCCACCATAGGCCCCAAATCGCTCCAAATGAACACTTGCAAATTCTACAAAAAGAGTGTTTCATAACTGCTCTAGCAAAGGAAAGGTTCAACTATGTGAGTTAAACACACACATCACAAAGCAGTTTGTGAGAATGCTTCTGTCCAGTTTTTATGGGAAGATATTCCCGTTTCTAACAAAGGCCTGAAAGAGCTCCAAATATCCACTTGCAGATGCTGCAAAAAGACTCTTTCCTAAACCGCTCCATGAAAAGGAATGTTCAACTCTGTGAGTTGAATGCACACATCATAAAGAAGTTTCAAAGAATGCTTCTGTCTAGGTTTTATGTGAAGATATTTCCTTTTCCACCATAGGCCTCAAAGCGCTCCAAATGAACACTTGCAGATTCTACAAAAAGAGTGTTTCAAAACTACTCTTTCAAAAGAAGTGTTCAACTCTGTGAGTTGGATTCATACTACACAAAGCAGTTTCACATAACGCTTCTGTTTAGTTTTTATGGGAAGATATTCCCGTTTCCAACGAAGGCCTGAAAGGGCTCCAAATATCCACTTGCAGATGCTGCAATAACAGAGTTTCAAAACTGCTCTATCAAAAGGAAGGCTTCTCTCTCCGAGTTGAATGCACACATCATAAAGAGGTTTAGGAGAATGATTCTGCCTGGTTTATAAGTGAAGATATTTCCTTTTCCACCATAGGCCTCAATGCGCTCCAAACGAACACTTGCAGATTCTACAAAAAGAGTGTTTCAAAACTGCTCTTTCAAAAGAAGTGTTCAACTCTGTGAGTTGTATTCATACTACACAAAGCAGTTTCTCAGAACGCTTCTGTTTAGTTTTTATGGGAAGATATTCCCGTTTCCAACGAAGGCCTGAAAGGGCTCCAAATATCCACTTGCAGATGCTGCAAAAAGACTCTTTCCAAACTGCTCCTTGAAAAGGAAGGTTCAACTCTGTGAGTTGAATGCACACATCATAAAGAAGTTTCAAAGAATGCTTCTGTCTAGGTTTTATGTGAAGATATTTCCTTTTCCACCATAGGCCTCAAAGTGCTCCAAATGAACACATGCAGATTCTACAAAAAGAGTGTTTCAAAACTGCTCTTTCAAAAGAAGTGTTCAACTCTGTGAGTTGGATTCATACTACACAAAGCAGTTTCACAGAACGCTTCTGTTTAGTTTTTATGGGAAGATATCCCCGTTTCCAACGAAGGCTTGAAAGGGCTCCAAATATCCACTTGCAGATGCTGCAAAAACAGAGTTTCAAAACTGCTTTATCAAAAGGAAGGCTTCTCTCTCCGAGTTGAATGCACACATCATAAAGAGGTTTCTGAGAATGCTTCTGCCTGGTTTATAAGTGAAGATATTTCCTTTTCCACAATAGGCCTCAATGTGCTCCAAATGAACACTTGCAGATTCTACAAAAAGAGTGTTTCAAAACTGCTCTTTCAAAAGAAGTGTTCATCTCTGTGAGTTGGATTCATACTACACAAAGCAGTTTCACAGAACGCTTCTGTTGAGTTTTTATGGGAAGATATTCCCGTTTCCAACGAAGGCCTGAAAGGCTCCAAATATCCACTTGCAGATACTGCAAAAAGACTCTTTCCAAACTGCTCCGTGAAAAGGAAGGTTCAACTCTGTGAGGTGAAGGCACACATCATAAAGAAGTTTCAAAGAATGCTTCTGTCTAGGTTTTATGTGAAGATATTTCCTTTTCCACCGTAGGCCTCAAAGCGCTCCAAATGAACACTTGCAGATTCTACAAAAAGAGTGTTTCAAAACTGCTCTTTCTAAAGAAGTGTTCAACTCTGTGAGTTGGATTCATACTACACAAAGCAGTTTCACAGAACGCTTCTGTTTAGTTTTTATGGGAAGATATTCCCGTTTCCAAAGAAGGCCTGAAAGGGCTCCAAATATTCACTTGCAGATGCTGCAAAAAGACTCTTTCCAAACTGTTCCATGAAAAGGAATGTTCAACTCTGTGAGTTGAATGCACACATCATAAAGAAGTTTCAAAGAATGCTTCTGTCTAGGTTTTATGGGAAGGTATTTCCTTTTCCACCATAGGACTCAAAGTGCTCCAAATGAACACTTGCAGATTCTACAAAAAGAGTGTTTCAAAACTGCTCTTTCAAAAGAAGTGTTCAACTCTGTGAGTTGGATTCATACTACACAAAGCAGTTTCACAGAACGCTTCTGTTTAGTTTTTATGGGACGATATCCCCGTTTCCAACGAAAGCCTGAAAGGGCTCCAAATATCCACTTGCAGATGCTGCAAAAACAGAGTTTCAAAACTGCTCTATCAAAAGGAAGGCTTCTCTCTCCGAGTTGAATGCACACATCATAAAGAGGTTTCTGAGAATGCTTCTGCCTGGTTTATAAGTGAAGATATTTCCTTTTCCACAATAGGCCTCAATGTGCTCCAAATGAACACTTGCAGATTCTACAAAAAGAGTGTTTCAAAACTGCTCTTTCAAAAGAAGTGTTCAACTCTGTGAGTTGGATTCATACTACACAAAGCAGTTTCACAGAACGCTTCTGTTTAGTTTTTATGGGAAGATATTCCCGTTTCCAACGAAGGCCTGAAAGGGCTCCAAATATCCACTTGCAGATGCTGCAAAAACATAGTTTCAAAACTGCTCTATCAAAAGGAGGGCTTCTCTCTCCGAGTTGAATGCACACATCATAAAGAGGTTTCTGAGAATGCTTCTGACTGGTTTATAAGTGAAGATATTTCCTTTTCCACAATAGGCCTCAATGTGCTCCAAATGAACACTTGCAGATTCTACAAAAAGAGTGTTTCAAAACTGCTCTTTGAAAAGAAGTGTTCAACTCTGTGAGTCGGATTCATACTACACAAAGCAGTTTCACAGAACGCTTCTGTTTAGTTTTTATGGGAAGATATTCCTGTTTCCAACGAAGGCCTGAAAGGCTCCAAATATCCACTTGCAGATGCTGCAAAAAGACTCTTTCCAAACTGCTCCGTGAAAAGGAAGGTTCAACTCTGTGAGGTGAAGGCACACATCATAAAGAAGTTTCAAAGAATGCTTCTGTCTAGGTTTTATGTGAAGATATTTCCTTTTCCACCATAGGCCTCAAAGCGCTCCAAATGAACACTTGCAGATTCTACAAAAAGAGTGTTTCAAAACTATTCTTTCAAAAGAAGTGTTCAACTCTGTGAGTTGGATTCATACTACACAAAGCAGTTTCACAGAACGCTTCTGTTTAGTTTTTATGGGAAGATATTCCCGTTTCCAACGAAGGCCTGAAAGGGCTCCAAATATCCACTTGCAGATGCTGCAATAACAGAGTTTCAAAACTGCTCTATCAAAAGGAAGGCTTCTCTCTCCGAGTTGAATGCACACATCATAAAGAGGTTTACGAGAATGATTCTGCACGGTTTATAAGTGAAGATATTTAATTTTCCACAATAGGCCTCAATGCGCTCCAAACGAACACTTGCAGATTCTACAAAAAGAGTGTTTCAAAACTGCTCTTTCAAAAGAAGTGTTCAACTCTGTGAGTTGGATTCATACTACACAAAGCAGTTTCACAGAACGCTTCTGTTGAGTTTTTATGGGAAGATATTCCCGTTTCCAACGAAGGCCTGAAAGGCTCCAAATATCCACTTGCAGATGCTGCAAAAAGACTCTTTCCAAACTGCTCCATGAAAAGGAAGGTTCAACTCTGTGATTTGAATGCACACATCATAAAGAACTTTCAAAGAATGCCTCTGTCTAGGTTTTATGTGAAGATATTTCCTTTTCCACCATAGGCCTCAAAGTGCTCCAAATGAACACTTGCACATTCTACAAAAAGAGTGTTTCAAAACTGCTCTTTCAAGAGAAGTGTTCCACTCTGTGAGTTGGATTCATACTACGCAAAGCAGTTTCACAGAACGCTTCTGTTTAGTTTTTATGGGAAGATATTCCCGTTTCCAAAGAAGGCCTGAAAGGGCTCCAAATATCCACTTGCAGATGCTGCAAAAACAGAGTTTCTAAACTGCTCTATCAAAAGGAAGGCTTATCTCTCTGAGTTGAATGCACACGTCATAAAGAGGTTTCTGAGAATGCTTCTGCCTGGTTGATATGTGAAGATATTTCAATTTCCACCATAGGCCTCAAATCGCTCCAAATGAACACTTGCAAATTCTACAAAAAGAGTGTTTCATAACTGCTCTAGCAAAGGAAAGGTTCAACTATGTGAGTTAAACACACACATCACAAAGCAGTTTGTGAGAATGCTTCTGTCCAGTTTTTATGGGAAGATATTCCCGTTTCTAACAAAGGCCTGAAAGAGCTCCAAATATCCACTTGCAGATGCTGCAAAAAGACTCTTTCCAAACCGCTCCATGAAAAGGAAGGTTCAACTCTGTGAGTTGAATGCACACATCATAAAGAAGTTTCAAAGAATGCTTCTGTCTAGGTTTTATGTGAAGATATTTCCTTTTCCACCATAGGCCTCAAAGCGCTCCAAATGAACACTTGCAGATTCTACAAAAAGAGTGTTTCAAAACTACTCTTTCAAAAGAAGTGTTCAACTCTGTGAGTTGGATTCATACTACACAAAGCAGTTTCACAGAACACTTCTGTTTAGTTTTTATGGGAAGATATTCCCGTTTCCAACGAAGGCCTGAAAGGGCTCCAAATATCCACTTGCAGATGCTGCAATAACAGAGTTTCAAAACTGCTCTATCAAAAGGAAGGCTTCTCTCTCCGAGTTGAATGCACACATCATAAAGAGGTTTAGGAGAATGATTCTGCCTGGTTTATAAGTGAAAATATTTCCTTTTCCACCATAGGCCTCAATGCGCTCCAAACGAACACTTGCAGATTCTACAAAAAGAGTGTTTCAAAACTGCTCTTTCAAAAGAAGTGTTCAACTCTGTGAGTTGGATTCATACTACACAAAGCAGTTTCACAGAACGCTTCTGTTTAGTTTTTATGGGAAGATATTCCCGTTTCCAACGAAGGCCTGAAAGGGCTCCAAATATCCACTTGCAGATGCTGCAAAAACAGAGTTTCAAAACTGCTCTATCAAAAGGAAGGCTTCTCTCTCCGAGTTGAATGCACACATCATAAAGAGGTTTATGAGAATGCTTCTGCCTGGTTTATAAGTGAAGATATTTCCTTTTCCACAATAGGCCTCAATGTGCTCCAAATGAACACTTGCAGATTCTACAAAAAGAGTGTTTCAAAACTGCTCTTTCAAAAGCAGTGTTCATCTCTGTGAGATGGATTCGTACTACACAAAGCAGTTTCACAGAACGCTTCTGTTTAGTTTTTATGGGAAGATATTCCCGTTTCCAACGAAGGCCTGAAAGGCTCCAAATATCCACTTGCAGATGCTGCAAAAAGACTCTTTCCAAACTGCTCCGTGAAAAGGAAGGTTCAACTCTGTGAGGTGAAGGCACACATCATAAAGAAGTTTCAAAGAATGCTTCTGTCTAGGTTTTATGTGAAGATATTTCCTTTTCCACCGTAGGCCTCAAAGCGCTCCAAATGAACACATGCAGATTCTACAAAAAGAGTGTTTCAAAACTGCTCTTTCTAAAGAAGTGTTCAACTCTGTGAGTTGGATTCATACTACACAAAGCAGTTTCACAGAACGCTTCTGTTGAGTTTTTATGGGAAAATATTCCCGTTTCCAACGAAGGCCTGAAAGGGCTCCAAATATCCACTTGCAGATTCTGCAAAAACAGAGTTTCAAAACTGCTCTATCAAAAGGAAGGCTTATCTCTCTGAGTTGAATGCACACATCATAAAGAAGTTTCAAAGAATGCTTCTGTCTAGGTTTTATGTGAAGATATTTCCTTTTCCACCATAGGCCTCAAAGTGCTCCAAATGAACACTTGCAGATTCTACAAAAAGAGTGTTTCAAAACTGCTCTTTCAAAAGAAGTGTTCAACTCTGTGAGTTGGATTCATACTACACAAAGCAGTTTCACAGAACGCTTCTGTTTAGTTTTTATGGGAAGATATTCCCGTTTCCAACGAAGGCCTGAAAGGGCTCCAAATATCCACTTGCAGATTCTGCAAAAACAGAGTTTCAAAACTGCTCTATCAAAAGGAAGGCTTATCTCTCTGAGTTGAATGCACACATCATAAAGAGGTTTCTCAGAATGCTTCTGCCTGGTTGATATGTGAAGATATTTCAATTTCCACCATAGGCCTCAAATCGCTCCAAATGAACACTTGCAAATTCTACAAAAAGAGTGTTTCATAACTGCTCTAGCAAAGGAAAGGTTCAACTATGTGAGTTAAACACACACATCACAAAGCAGTTTGTGAGAATGCTTCTGTCCGTTTTTATGGGAAGATATTCCCGTTTCTAACAAAGGCCTGAAAGAGCTCCAAATATCCACTTGCAGATGCTGCAAAAAGACTCTTTCCAAACCGCTCCATGAAAAGGAAGGTTCAACTCTGTGAGTTGAATGCACACATCATAAAGAAGTTTCAAAGAATGCTTCTGTCTAGGTTTTATGTGAAGATATTTCCTTTTCCACCATTGGCCTCAAAGCGCTCCAAATGAACACTTGCAGATTCTACAAAAAGAGTGTTTCAAAACTGCTCTTTCTAAAGAAGTGTTCAACTCTGTGAGTTGGATTCATACTACACAAAGAAGTTTCACAGAACGCTTCTGTTTAGTTTTTATGGGAAGATATTCCCGTTTCCAACGAAGGCCTGAAAGGGCTCCAAATATCCACTTGCAGATGCTGCAAAAAGACTCTTTCCAAACTGCTCCATGAAAAGGAAGGTTCAACTCTGTGAGTTGAATGCACACATCATAAAGAAGTTTCAAAGAATGCTTCTGTCTAGGTTTTATGTGAAGATATTTCCTTTTCCACCATAGGCCTCAAAGTGCTCCAAATGAACATTTGCAGATTCTACAAAAAGAGTGTTTCAAAACTGCTCTTTCAAAAGAAGTGTTCAACTCTGTGAGTTGGATTCATACTACACAAAGCAGTTTCACAGAACGCTTCTGTTTAGTTTTTATGGGAAGATATTCCCGTTTCCAACGAAGGCCTGAAAGGGCTCCAGATATCCACTTGCACATGCTGCAAAAAGACTCTTTCCAAACCTCTCCATGAAAAGGAAGGTTGAACTCTGTGAGTTGAAGGCACACATCATAAAGAAGTTTCAAAGAATGCTTCTGTCTAGGTTTTATGTGAAGATATTTCCTTTTCCACCATAGGCCTCAAAGTGCTCCAAATGAACACTTGCAGATTCTACAAAAAGAGTGTTTCAAAACTCCTCTTTCAAAAGAAGTGTTCAACTCTGTGAGTTGGATTCATACTACACAAAGCAGTTTCACAGAACGCTTCTGTTTAGTTTTTATGGGAAGATATTCCCGTTTCCAACGAAGGCCTGAAAGGGCTCCAAATATCCACTTGCAGATGCTGCAAAAAGACTCTTTCCAAACTGCTCCATGAAAACGAAGGTTCAACTCTGTGAGTTGAATGCACACATCATAAAGAAGTTTCAAAGAATGCTTCTGTCTAGGTTTTATGTGAAGATATTTCCTTTTCCACCGTAGGCCTCAAAGTGCTCCAAATGAACACTTGCAGATTCTACAAAAAGAGTGTTTCAAAACTGCTCTTTCAAAAGAAGTGTTCAACTCTGTGAGTTGGATTCATACTACACAAAGCAGTTTCACAGAACGCTTCTGTTTAGTTTTTATGGGAAGATATTCCCGTTTCCAACGAAGGCCTGAAAGGGCTCCAAATATCCACTTGCAGATGCTGCAAAAACAGAGTTTCAAAACTGCTCTATCAAAAGGAAGGCTTCTCTCTCCGAGTTGAATGCACACATCATGAAGAGGTTTATGAGAATGCTTCTGCCTGGTTTATAAGTGAAGATATTTCCTTTTCCACAATAGGCCTCAATGTGCTCCAAATGAACACTTGCAGATTCTACAAAAAGAGTGTTTCAAAACTGCTCTTTCAAAAGCAGTGTTCATCTCTGTGAGATGGATTCGTACTACACAAAGCAGTTTCACAGAACGCTTCTGTTTAGTTTTTATGGGAAGATATTCCCGTTTCCAACGAAGGCCTGAAAGGCTCCAAATATCCACTTGCAGATGCTGCAAAAAGACTCTTTCCAAACTGCTCCGTGAAAAGGAAGGTTCAACTCTGTGAGGTGAAGGCACACATCATAAAGAAGTTTCAAAGAATGCTTCTGTCTAGGTTTTATGTGAAGATATTTCCTTTTCCACCGTAGGCCTCAAAGCGCTCCAAATGAACACATGCAGATTCTACAAAAAGAGTGTTTCAAAACTGCTCTTTCTAAAGAAGTGTTCAACTCTGTGAGTTGGATTCACACTACACAAAGCAGTTTCACAGAACGCTTCTGTTGAGTTTTTATGGGAAGATATTCCCGTTTCCAACGAAGGCCTGAAAGGGCTCCAAATATCCACTTGCAGATTCTGCAAAAACAGAGTTTCAAAACTGCTCTATCAAAAGGAAGGCTTATCTCTCTGAGTTGAATGCACACATCATAAAGAAGTTTCAAAGAATGCTTCTGTCTAGGTTTTATGTGAAGATATTTCCTTTTCCACCATAGGCCTCAAAGTGCTCCAAATGAACACTTGCAGATTCTACAAAAAGAGTGTTTCAAAACTGCTCTTTCAAAAGAAGTGTTCAACTCTGTGAGTTGGATTCATACTACACAAAGCAGTTTCACAGAACGCTTCTGTTTAGTTTTTATGGGAAGATATTCCCGTTTCCAACGAAGGCCTGAAAGGGCTCCAAATATCCACTTGCAGATTCTGCAAAAACAGAGTTTCAAAACTGCTCTATCAAAAGGAAGGCTTATCTCTCTGAGTTGAATGCACACATCATAAAGAGGTTTCTCAGAATGCTTCTGCCTGGTTGATATGTGAAGATATTTCAATTTCCACCATAGGCCTCAAATCGCTCCAAATGAACACTTGCAAATTCTACAAAAAGAGTGTTTCATACCTGCTCTAGCAAAGGAAAGGTTCAACTATGTGAGTTAAACACACACATCACAAAGCAGTTTGTGAGAATGCTTCTGTCCGTTTTTATGGGAAGATATTCCCGTTTCTAACAAAGGCCTGAAAGAGCTCCAAATATCCACTTGCAGATGCTGCAAAAAGACTCTTTCCAAACCGCTCCATGAAAAGGAAGGTTCAACTCTGTGAGTTGAATGCACACATCATAAAGAAGTTTCAAAGAATGCTTCTGTCTAGGTTTTATGTGAAGATATTTCCTTTTCCACCATTGGCCTCAAAGCGCTCCAAATGAACACTTGCAGATTCTACAAAAAGAGTGTTTCAAAACTGCTCTTCCTAAAGAAGTGTTCAACTCTGTGAGTTGGATTCATACTACACAAAGAAGTTTCACAGAACGCTTCTGTTTAGTTTTTATGGGAAGATATTCCCGTTTCCAACGAAGGCCTGAAAGGGCTCCAAATATCCACTTGCAGATGCTGCAAAAAGACTCTTTCCAAACTGCTCCATGAAAAGGAAGGTTCAACTCTGTGAGTTGAATGCACACATCATAAAGAAGTTTCAAAGAATGCTTCTGTCTAGGTTTTATGTGAAGATATTTCTTTTCCACCATAGGCCTCAAAGTGCTCCAAATGAACATTTGCAGATTCTACAAAAAGAGTGTTTCAAAACTGCTCTTTCAAAAGAAGTGTTCAACTCTGTGAGTTGGATTCATACTACACAAAGCAGTTTCACAGAACGCTTCTGTTTAGTTTTTATGGGAAGATATTCCCGTTTCCAACGAAGGCCTGAAAGGGCTCCAGATATCCACTTGCAGATGCTGCAAAAAGACTCTTTCCAAACCTCTCCATGAAAAGGAAGGTTGAACTCTGTGAGTTGAAGGCACACATCATAAAGAAGTTTCAAAGAATGCTTCTGTCTAGGTTTTATGTGAAGATATTTCCTTTTCCACCATAGGCCTCAAAGTGCTGCAAATGAACACTTGCAGATTCTACAAAAAGAGTGTTTCAAAACTCCTCTTTCAAAAGAAGTGTTCAACTCTGTGAGTTGGATTCATACTACACAAAGCAGTTTCACAGAACTCTTCTGTTTAGTTTTTATGGGAAGATATTCCCGTTTCCAACGAAGGCCTGAAAGGGCTACAAATATCCACTTGCAGATGCTGCAAAAAGACTCTTTCCAAACTGTTCCATGAAAAGGAAGGTTCAACTCTGTGAGTTGAATGCACACATCATAAAGAAGTTTCAAAGAATGCTTCTGTCTAGGTTTTATGTGAAGATATTTCCTTTTCCACCATAGGCCTCAAAGTGCTCCAAATGAACACTTGCAGATTCTACAAAAAGAGTGTTTCAAAACTGCTCTTTCAAAAGAAGTGTTCAACTCTGTGAGTTGGATTCATACTACACAAAGCAGTTTCACAGAACGCTTCTGTTTAGTTTTTATGGGAAGATATTCCCGTTTCCAACGAAGGCCTGAAAGGGCTCCAAATATCCACTTGCAGATGCTGCAAAAACAGAGTTTCAAAACTGCTCTATCAAAAGGAAGGCTTCTCTCTCCGAGTTGAATGCACACATCATAAAGAGGTTTCTGAGAATGCTTCTGCCTGGTTTATAAGTGAAGATATTTCCTTTTCCACAATAGGCCTCAATGTGCTCGAAATGAACACTTGCAGATTCTACAAAAAGAGTGTTTCAAAACTGCTCTTTCAAAAGCAGTGTTCATCTCTGTGAGTTGGATTCATACTACACAAAGCAGTTTCACAGAACGCTTCTGTTTAGTTTTTATGGGAAGATATTCCCGTTTCCAACGAAGGCCTGAAAGGCTCCAAATATCCACTTGCAGATGCTGCAAAAAGACTCTTTCCAAACTGCTCCGTGAAAAGGAAGGTTCAACTCTGTGAGGTGAAGGCACACATCATAAAGAAGTTTCTAAGAATGCTTCTGTCTAGGTTTTATGTGAAGATATTTCCTTTTCCACCGTAGGCCTCAAAGCGCTCCAAATGAACACTTGCAGATTCTACAAAAAGAGTGTTTCAAAACTGCTCTTTCTAAAGAAGTGTTCAACTCTGTGAGTTGGATTCATACTACACAAAGCAGTTTCACAGAACGCTTCTGTTGAGTTTTTATGGGAAGATATTCCCGTTTCCAACGAAGGCCTGAAAGGGCTCCAAATATCCAATTGCAGATTCTGCAAAAACAGAGTTTCAAAACTGCTCTATCAAAAGGAAGGCTTATCTCTCTGAGTTGAATGCACACATCATAAAGAAGTTTCAAAGAATGCTTCTGTCTAGGTTTTATGTGAAGATATTTCCTTTTCCACCATAGGCCTCAAAGTGCTCCAAATGAACACTTGCAGATTCTACAAAAAGAGTGTTTCAAAACTGCTCTTTCAAAAGAAGTGTTCAACTCTGTGAGTTGGATTCATACTACACAAAGCAGTTTCACAGAACGCTTCTGTTTAGTTTTTATGGGAAGATATTCCCGTTTCCAACGAAGGCCTGAAAGGGCTCCAAATATCCACTTGCAGATGCTGCAAAAACAGAGTTTCAAAACTGCTCTATCAAAAGGAAGGCTTCTCTCTCCGAGTTGAATGCACACATCATAAAGAGGTTTCTGAGAATGCTTCTGCCTGGTTTATAATTGAAGATATTTCCTTTTCCACAATAGGCCTCAATGTGCTCCAAATGAACACTTGCAGATTCTACAAAAAGAGTGTTTCAAAACTGCTCTTTGAAAAGAAGTGTTCAACTCTGTGAGTTGGATTCATACTACACAAAGCAGTTTCACAGAACGCTTCTGTTGAGTTTTTATGGGAAGATATTCCCGTTTCCAACGAAGGCCTGAAAGGCTCCAAATATCCACTTGCAGATGCTGCAAAAAGACTCTTTCCAAACTGCTCCATGAAAAGGAAGGATCAACTCTGTGAGGTGAAGGCACACATCATAAAGAAGTTTCAAAGAATGCTTCTGTCTAGGTTTTATGTGAAGATATTTCCTTTTCCACCGTAGGCCTCAAAGCGCTCCAAATGAACACTTGCAGATTCTACAAAAAGAGTGTTTCAAAACTGCTCTTTCTAAAGAAGTGTTCAACTCTGTGAGTTGGATTCATACTACACAAAGCAGTTTCACAGAACGCTTCTGTTGAGTTTTTATGGGAAGATATTCCCGTTTCCAACGAAGGCCTGAAAGGGCTCCAAATATCCACTTGCAGATTCTGCAAAAACAGAGTTTCAAAACTGCTCTATCAAAAGGAAGGCTTATCTCTCTGAGTTGAATGCACACATCATAAAGAGGTTTCTCAGAATGCTTCTGCCTGGTTGATATGTGAAGATATTTCAATTTCCACCATAGGCCTCAAATCGCTCCAAATGAACACTTGCAAATTCTACAAAAAGAGTGTTTCATAACTGCTCTAGCAAAGGAAAGGTTCAACTATGTGAGTTAAACACACACATCACAAAGCAGTTTGTGAGAATGCTTCTGTCCGTTTTTATGGGAAGATATTCCCGTTTCTAACAAAGGCCTGAAAGAGCTCCAAATATCCACTTGCAGATGCTGCAAAAAGACTCTTTCCAAACCGCTCCATGAAAAGGAAGGTTCAACTCTGTGAGTTGAATGCACACATCATAAAGAAGTTTCAAAGAATGCTTCTGTCTAGGTTTTATGTGAAGATATTTCCTTTTCCACCGTAGGCCTCAAAGCGCTCCAAATGAACAATTGCAGATTCTACAAAAAGAGTGTTTCAAAACTACTCTTTCAAAAGAAGTGTTCAACTCTGTGAGTTGGATTCATACTACACAAAGCAGTTTCACAGAACACTTCTGTTTAGTTTTTATGGGAAGATATTCCCGTTTCCAACGAAGGCCTGAAAGGGTTCCAAATATCCACTTGCAGATGCTGCAATAACAGAGTTTCAAAACTGCTCTATCAAAAGGAAGGCTTCTCTCTCCGAGTTGAATGCACACATCATAAAGAGGTTTAGGAGAATGATTCTGCCTGGTTTATAAGTGAAAATATTTCCTTTTCCACCATAGGCCTCAATGCGCTCCAAACGAACACTTGCAGATTCTACAAAAAGAGTGTTTCAAAACTGCTCTTTCAAAAGAAGTGTTCAACTCTGTGAGTTGGATTCATACTACACAAAGCAGTTTCACAGAACGCTTCTGTTTAGTTTTTATGGGAAGATATTCCCGTTTCCAACGAAGGCCTGAAAGGGCTCCAAATATCCACTTGCAGATGCTGCAAAAAGACTCTTTCCAAACTGCTCCATGAAAAGGAAGGATCAACTCTGTGAGTTGAATGCACACATCATAAAGAAGTTTCAAAGAATGCTTCTGTCTTGGTTTTATGTGAAGATATTTCCTTTTCCACCATAGGCCTCAAAGTGCTCCAAATGAACACATGCAGATTCTACAAAAAGAGTGTTTCAAAACTGCTCTTTCAAAAGAAGTGTTCAACTCTGTGAGATGGATTCACACTACACAAAGCAGTTTCACAGAACGCTTCTGTTTAGTTTTTATGGGAAGATATCCCCGTTTCCAACGAAGGCCTGAAAAGGCTCCAAATATCCACTTGCAGATGCTGCAAAAACAGAGTTTCAAAACTGCTCTATCAAAAGGAAGGCTTCTCTCTCCGAGTTGAATGCACACATCATAAAGAGGTTTCTGAGAATGCTTCTGCCTGGTTTATAAGTGAAGATATTTCCTTTTCCACAATAGGCCTCAATGTGCTCCAAATGAACACTTGCAGATTCTACAAAAAGAGTGTTTCAAAACTGCTCTTTCAAAAGAAGTGTTCATCTCTGTGAGTTGGATTCATACTACACAAAGCAGTTTCACAGAACGCTTCTGTTGAGTTTTTATGGGAAGATATTCCCGTTTCCAACGAAGGCCTGAAAGGCTCCAAATATCCACTTGCAGATGCTGCAAAAAGACTCTTTCCAAACTGCTCCGTGAAAAGGAAGGTTCAACTCTGTGAGGTGAAGGCACACATCATAAAGAAGTTTCAAAGAATGCTTCTGTCTAGGTTTTATGTGAAGATATTTCCTTTTCCACCGTAGGCCTCAAAGCGCTCCAAATGAACACTTGCAGATTCTACAAAAAGAGTGTTTCAAAACTGCTCTTTCTAAAGAAGTGTTCAACTCTGTGAGTTGGATTCATACTACACAAAGAAGTTTCACAGAACGCTTCTGTTGAGTTTTTATGGGAAGATATTCCCGTTTCCAACGAAGGCCTGAAAGGGCTCCAAATATCCACTTGCAGATGCTGCAAAAAGACTCTTTCCAAACTGCTCCATGAAAAGGAAGGTTCAACTCTGTGAGTTGAATGCACACATCATAAAGAAGTTTCAAAGAATGCTTCCGTCTAGGTTTTATGTGAAGATATTTCCTTTTCCACCATAGGCCTCAAAGTGCTCCAAATGAACATTTGCAGATTCTACAAAAAGAGTGTTTCAAAACTGCTCTTTCAAAAGAAGTGTTCAACTCTGTGAGTTGGATTCATACTACACAAAGCAGTTTCACAGAACGCTTCTGTTTAGTTTTTATGGGAAGATATTCCCGTTTCCAACGAAGGCCTGAAAGGGCTCCAAATATCCACTTGCAGATGCTGCAAAAAGACTCTTTCCAAACCTCTCCATGAAAAGGAAGGTTGAACTCTGTGAGTTGAAGGCACACATCATAAAGAAGTTTCAAAGAATGCTTCTGTCTAGGTTTTATGTGAAGATATTTCCTTTTCCACCATAGGCCTCAAAGTGCTCCAAATGAACACTTGCAGATTCTACAAAAAGAGTGTTTCAAAACTCCTCTTTCAAAAGAAGTGTTCAACTCTGTGAGTTGGATTCATACTACACAAAGCAGTTTCACAGAACTCTTCTGTTTAGTTTTTATGGGAAGATATTCCCGTTTCCAACGAAGGCCTGAAAGGGCTCCAAATATCCACTTGCAGATGCTGCAAAAAGACTCTTTCCAAACTGTTCCATGAAAAGGAAGGTTCAACTCTGTGAGTTGAATGCACACATCATAAAGAAGTTTCAAAGAATGCTTCTGTCTAGGTTTTATGTGAAGATATTTCCTTTTCCACCATAGGCCTCAAAGTGCTCCAAATGAACACTTGCAGATTCTACAAAAAGAGTGTTTCAAAACTGCTCTTTCAAAAGAAGTGTTCAACTCTGTGAGTTGGATTTATACTACACAAAGCAGTTTCACAGAACGCTTCTGTTTAGTTTTTATGGGAAGATATTCCCGTTTCCAACGAAGGCCTGAAAGGGCTCCAAATATCCACTTGCAGATGCTGCAAAAAGACTCTTTCCAAACCTCTCCATGAAAAGGAAGGTTGAACCCTGTGAGTTGAAGGCACACATCATAAAGAAGTTTCAAAGAATGCTTCTGTCTAGGTTTTATGTGAAGATATTTCCTTTTCCACCATAGGCCTCAAAGTGCTCCAAATGAACACTTGCAGATTCTACAAAAAGAGTGTTTCAAAACTCCTCTTTCAAAAGAAGTGTTCAACTCTGTGAGTTGGATTCATACTACACAAAGCAGTTTCACAGAACGCTTCTGTTTAGTTTTTATGGGAAGATATTCCCGTTTCCAACGAAGGCCTGAATGGGCTACAAATATCCACTTGCAGATTCTGCAAAAACAGAGTTTCAAAACTGCTCTATCAAAAGGAAGGCTTATCTCTCTGAGTTGAATGCACACATCATAAAGAGGTTTCTGAGAATGCTTCTGCCTGGTTGATATGTGAAGATATTTCAATTTCCGCCATAGACCTCAAATCGCTCCAAATGAACACTTGCAAATTCTATAAAAAGAGTGTTTCATAACTGCTCTAGAAAAGGAAAGGTTCAACTATGTGAGTTAAACACACACATCACAAAGCAGTTTGTGAGAATGCTTCTGTCCAGTTTTTATGGGAAGATATTCCCGTTTCTAACAAAGGCCTGAAAGAGCTCCAAATATCCACTTGCAGATGCTGCAAAAAGACTCTTTCCAAACCGCTCCATGAAAAGGAAGGTTCAACTCTGTGAGTTGAATGCACACATCATAAAGAAGTTTCAAAGAATGCTTCTGTCTAGGTTTTATGTGAAGATATTTCCTTTTCCACCATAGGCCTCAAAGCGCTCCAAATGAACACTTGCAGATTCTACAAAAAGAGTGTTTCAAAACTACTCTTTCAAAAGAAGTGTTCAACTCTGTGAGATGGATTCATACTACACAAAGCAGTTTCACAGAACGCTTCTGTTTAGTTTTTATGGGAAGATATTCCCGTTTCCAACGAAGGCCTGAAAGGGCTCCAAATATCCACTTGCAGATGCTGCAATAACAGAGTTTCAAAACTGCTCTATCAAAAGGAAGGCTTCTCTCTCCGAGTTGAATGCACACATCATAAAGAGGTTTAGGAGAATGATTCTGCCTGGTTTATAAGTGAAGATATTTCCTTTTCCACCATAGGCCTCAATGCGCTCCAAACGAACACTTGCAGATTCTACAAAAAGAGTGTTTCAAAACTGCTCTTTCAAAAGAAGTGTTCAACTCTGTGAGTTGGATTCATACTACACAAAGCAGTTTCACAGAACGCTTCTGTTTAGTTTTTATGGGAAGATATTCCCGTTTCCAACGAAGGCCTGAAAGGGCTCCAAATATCCACTTGCAGATGCTGCAAAAAGACTCTTTCCAAACTGCTCCATGAAAAGGAAGGTTCAACTCTGTGAGTTGAATGCACACATCATAAAGAAGTTTCAAAGAATGCTTCTGTCTAGGTTTTATGTGAAGATATTTCCTTTTCCACCGTAGGCCTCAAAGTGCTCCAAATGAACACATGCAGATTCTACAAAAAGAGTGTTTCAAAACTGCTCTTTCAAAAGAAGTGTTCAACTCTGTGAGTTGGATTCATACTACACAAAGCAGTTTCACAGAACGCTTCTGTTTAGTTTTTATGGGAAGATATCCCCGTTTCCAACGAAGGCCTGAAAGGGCTCCAAATATCCACTTGCAGATGCTGCAAAAACAGAGTTTCAAAACTGCTCTATCAAAAGGAAGGCTTCTCTCTCCGAGTTGAATGCACACATCATAAAGAGGTTTCTGAGAATGCTTCTGCCTGGTTTATAAGTGAAGATATTTCCTTTTCCACAATAGGCCTCAATGTGCTCCAAATGAACACTTGCAGATTCTACAAAAAGAGTGTTTCAAAACTGCTCTTTCAAAAGCAGTGTTCATCTCTGTGAGTTGGATTCATACTACACAAAGCAGTTTCACAGAACGCTTCTGTTTAGTTTTTATGGGAAGATATTCCCGTTTCCAACGAAGGCCTGAAAGGCTCCAAATATCCACTTGCAGATGCTGCAAAAAGACTCTTTCCAAACTGCTCCGTGAAAAGGAAGGTTCAACTCTGTGAGGTGAAGGCACACATCATAAAGAAGTTTCAAAGAATGCTTCTGTCTAGGTTTTATGTGAAGATATTTCCTTTTCCACCGTAGGCCTCAAAGCGCTCCAAATGAACACTTGCAGATTCTACAAAAAGAGTGTTTCAAAACTGCTCTTTCTAAAGAAGTGTTCAACTCTGTGAGTTGGATTCATACTACACAAAGCAGTTTCACAGAACGCTTCTGTTGAGTTTTTATGGGAAGATATTCCCGTTTCCAACGAAGGCCTGAAAGGGCTCCAAATATCCAATTGCAGATTCTGCAAAAACAGAGTTTCAAAACTGCTCTATCAAAAGGAAGGCTTATCTCTCTGAGTTGAATGCACACATCATAAAGAAGTTTCAAAGAATGCTTCTGTCTAGGTTTTATGTGAAGATATTTCCTTTTCCACCATAGGCCTCAAAGTGCTCCAAATGAACACTTGCAGATTCTACAAAAAGAGTGTTTCAAAACTGCTCTTTCAAAAGAAGTGTTCAACTCTGTGAGTTGGATTCATACTACACAAAGCAGTTTCACAGAACGCTTCTGTTTAGTTTTTATGGGAAGATATTCCCGTTTCCAACGAAGGCCTGAAAGGGCTCCAAATATCCACTTGCAGATGCTGCAAAAACAGGGTTTCAAAACTGCTCTATCAAAAGGAAGGCTTCTCTCTCCGAGTTGAATGCACACATCATAAAGAGGTTTCTGAGAATGCTTCTGCCTGGTTTATAATTGAAGATATTTCCTTTTCCACAATAGGCCTCAATGTGCTCCAAATGAACACTTGCAGATTCTACAAAAAGAGTGTTTCAAAACTGCTCTTTGAAAAGAAGTGTTCAACTCTGTGAGTTGGATTCATACTACACAAAGCAGTTTCACAGAACGCTTCTGTTTAGTTTTTATGGGAAGATATTCCCGTTTCCAACGAAGGCCTGAAAGACTCCAAATATCCACTTGCAGATGCTGCAAAAAGACTCTTTCCAAACTGCTCCGTGAAAAGGAAGGATCAACTCTGTGAGGTGAAGGCACACATCATAAAGAAGTTTCAAAGAATGCTTCTGTCTAGGTTTTATGTGAAGATATTTCCTTTTCCACCGTAGGCCTCAAAGCGCTCCAAATGAACACTTGCAGATTCTACAAAAAGAGTGTTTCAAAACTGCTCTTTCTAAAGAAGTGTTCAACTCTGTGAGTTGGATTCATACTACACAAAGCAGTTTTACAGAACGCTTCTGTTGAGTTTTTATGGGAAGATATTCCCGTTTCCAACGAAGGCCTGAAAGGGCTCCAAATATCCACTTGCAGATTCTGCAAAAACAGAGTTTCAAAACTGCTCTATCAAAAGGAAGGCTTATCTCTCTGAGTTGAATGCACACATCATAAAGAAGTTTCAAAGAATGCTTCTGTCTAGGTTTTATGTGAAGATATTTCCTTTTCCACCATAGGCCTCAAAGTGCTCCAAATGAACACTTGCAGATTCTACAAAAGGAGTGTTTCAAAACTGCTCTTTCAAAAGAAGTGTTCAACTCTGTGAGTTGGATTCATACTACACAAAGCAGTTTCACAGAACGCTTCTGTTTAGTTTTTATGGGAAGATATTCCCGTTTCCAACGAAGGCCTGAAAGGGCTCCAAATATCCACTTGCAGATGCTGCAAAAACAGAGTTTCAAAACTGCTCTATCAAAAGGAAGGCTTCTCTCTCCGAGTTGAATGCACACATCATAAAGAGGTTTCTGAGAATGCTTCTGCCTGGTTTATAATTGAAGATATTTCCTTTTCCACAATAGGCCTCAATGTGCTCCAAATGAACACTTGCAGATTCTACAAAAAGAGTGTTTCAAAACTGCTCTTTGAAAAGAAGTGTTCAACTCTGTGAGTTGGATTCATACTACACAAAGCAGTTTCACAGAACGCTTCTGTTTAGTTTTTATGGGAAGATATTCCCGTTTCCAACGAAGGCCTGAAAGGCTCCAAATATCCACTTGCAGATGCTGCAAAAAGACTCTTTCCAAACTGCTCCGTGAAAAGGAAGGATCAACTCTGTAAGGTGAAGGCACACATCATAAAGAAGTTTCAAAGAATGCTTCTGTCTAGGTTTTATGTGAAGATATTTCCTTTTCCACCGTAGGCCTCAAAGCGCTCCAAATGAACACTTGCAGATTCTACAAAAAGAGTGTTTCAAAACTGCTCTTTCTAAAGAATTGTTCAACTCTGTGAGTTGGATTCATACTACACAAAGCAGTTTCACAGAACGCTTCTGTTTAGTTTTTATGGGAAGATATTCCCGTTTCCAACGAAGGCCTGAAAGGGCTCCAAATATCCACTTGCAGATTCTGCAAAAACAGAGTTTCAAAACTGCTCTATCAAAAGGAAGGCTTATCTCTCTGAGTTGAATGCACACATCATAAAGAGGTTTCTCAGAATGCTTCTGCCTGGTTGATATGTGAAGATATTTCAATTTCCACCATAGGCCTCAAATCGCTCCAAATGAACACTTGCAAATTCTACAAAAAGAGTGTTTCATAACTGCTCTAGCAAAGGAAAGGTTCAACTATGTGAGTTAAACACACACATCACAAAGCAGTTTGTGAGAATACTTCTGTCCGTTTTTATGGGAAGATATTCCCGTTTCTAACAAAGGCCTGAAAGAGCTCCAAATATCCACTTGCAGATGCTGCAAAAAGACTCTTTCCAAACCGCTCCATGAAAAGGAAGGTTCAACTCTGTGAGTTGAATGCACACATCATAAAGAAGTTTCAAAGAATGCTTCTGTCTAGGTTTTATGGAAGATACTTCCTTTTCCACCATTGGCCTCAAAGCGCTCCAAATGAACACTTGCAGATTCTACAAAAAGAGTGTTTCAAAACTGCTCTTTCTAAAGAAGTGTTCAACTCTGTGAGTTGGATTCATACTACACAAAGCAGTTTCACAGAACGCTTCTGTTTAGTTTTTATGGGAAGATATTCCCGTTTCCAACGAAGGCCTGAAAGGGCTCCAAATATCCACTTGCAGATGCTGCAAAAAGACTCTCTCCAAACTGCTCCATGAAAAGGAAGGTTCAACTCTGTGAGTTGAATGCACACATCATAAAGAAGTTTCAAAGAATGCTTCTGTCTAGGTTTTATGTGAAGATATTTCCTTTTCCACCATAGGCCTCAAAGTGCTCCAAATGAACATTTGCAGATTCTACAAAAAGAGTGTTTCAAAACTGCTCTTTCAAAAGAAGTGTTCAACTCTGTGAGTTGGATTCATACTACACAAAGCAGTTTCACAGAACGCTTCTGTTTAGTTTTTATGGGAAGATATTCCCGTTTCCAACGAAGGCCTGAAAGGGCTCCAAATATCCACTTGCAGATGCTGCAAAAACAGAGTTTCAAAACTGCTCTATCAAAAGGAAGGCTTCTCTCTCCGAGTTGAATGCACACATCATAAAGAGGTTTCTGAGAATGCTTCTGCCTGGTTTATAAGTGAAGATATTTCCTTTTCCACAATAGGCCTCAATGTGCTCCAAATGAACTCTTGCAGATTCTACAAAAAGAGTGTTTCAAAACTGCTCTTTGAAAAGAAGTGTTCAACTCTGTGAGTTGGATTCATACTACACAAAGCAGTTTCAGAGAACGCTTCTGTTTAGTTTTTATGGGAAGATATTCCCGTTTCCAACGAAGGCCTGAAAGGCTCCAAATATCCACTTGCAGATGCTGCAAAAAGA
This sequence comes from Pongo abelii, assembly GCF_028885655.2. Lineage (NCBI taxonomy): Eukaryota > Metazoa > Chordata > Mammalia > Primates > Hominidae > Pongo > Pongo abelii. The sequence goes on along the minus strand of NC_072005.2, from coordinate 30,998,186 downwards.
CTCTTTCCAAACTGCTCCGTGAAAAGGAAGGATCAACTCTGTGAGGTGAAGGCACACATCATAAAGAAGTTTCAAAGAATGCTTCTGTCTAGGTTTTATGTGAAGATATTTCCTTTTCCACCGTAGGGCTCAAAGCGCTCCAAATGAACACTTGCAGATTCTACAAAAAGAGTGTTTCAAAACTGCTCTTTCTAAAGAAGTGTTCAACTCTGTGAGTTGGATTCATACTACACAAAGCAGTTTCACAGAACGCTTCTGTTTAGTTTTTATGGGAAGATATTCCCGTTTCCAACGAAGGCCTGAAAGGACTCCAAATATCCACTTGCAGATTCTGCAAAAACAGAGTTTCAAAACTGCTCTATCAAAAGGAAGGCTTATCTCTCTGAGTTGAATGCACACATCATAAAGAGGTTTCTCAGAATACTTCTGCCTCGTTGATATGTGAAGATATTTCAATTTCCACCATAGGCCTCAAATCGCTCCAAATGAACACTTGCAAATTCTACAAAAAGAGTGTTTCATAACTGCTCTAGCAAAAGAAAGGTTCAACTATGTGAGTTAAACACACACATCACAAAGCAGTTTGTGAGAATGCTTCTGTCCGTTTTTATGGGAAGATATTCCCGTTTCTAACAAAGGCCTGAAAGAGCTCCAAATATCCACTTGCAGATGCTGCAAAAAGACTCTTTCCAAACCGCTCCATGCAAAGGAAGGTTCAACTCTGTGAGTTGAATGCACACATCATAAAGAAGTTTCAAAGAATGCTTCTGTCTAGGTTTTATGTGAAGATATTTCCTTTTCCACCATTGGCCTCAAAGCGCTCCAAATGAACACTTGCAGATTCTACAAAAAGAGTGTTTCAAAACTGCTCTTTCTAAAGAAGTGTTCAACTCTGTGAGTTGGATTCATACTCCACAAAGCAGTTTCACAGAACGCTTCTGTTTAGCTTTTATGGGAAGATATTCCCGTTTCCAACGAAGGCCTGAAAGGGCTCCAAATATCCACTTGCAGATGCTGCAAAAAGACTCTTTGCAAACTGCTCCATGAAAAGGAAGGTTCAACTCTGTGAGTTGAATGCACACATCATAAAGAAGTTTCAAAGAATGCTTCTGTCTAGGTTTTATGTGAAGATATTTCCTTTTCCACCATAGGCCTCAAAGTGCTCCAAATGAACATTTGCAGATTCTACAAAAAGAGTGTTTCAAAACTGCTCTTTCAAAAGAAGTGTTCAACTCTGTGAGTTGGATTCATACTACACAAAGCAGTTTCACAGAACGCTTCTGTTTAGTTTTTATGGGAAGATATTCCCGTTTCCAACGAAGGCCTGAAAGGGCTCCAAATATCCACTTGCAGATTCTGCAAAAACAGAGTTTCAAAACTGCTCTATCAAAAGGAAGGCTTATCTCTCTGAGTTGAATGCACACATCATAAAGAGGTTTCTGAGAATGCTTCTTCCTGGTTGATATGTGAAGATATTTCAATTTTCACCATAGGCCTCAAATCGCTCCAAATGAACACTTGCAAATTCTACAAAAAGAGTGTTTCATAACTGCTCTAGCAAAGGAAAGGTTCAACTATGTGAGTTAAACACACACATCACAAAGCAGTTTGTGAGAATGCTTCTGTCCAGTTTTTATGGGAAGATATTCCCGTTTCTAACAAAGGCCTGAAAGAGCTCCAAATATCCACTTGCAGATGCTGCAAAAAGACTCTTTCCAAACCGCTCCATGAAAAGGAAGGTTCAACTCTGTGAGTTGAATGCACACATCATAAAGAAGTTTCAAAGAATGCTTCTGTCTAGGTTTTATGTGAAGATATTTCCTTTTCCACCATAGGCCTCAAAGCGCTCCAAATGAACACTTGCAGATTCTACAAAAAGAGTGTTTCAAAACTACTCTTTTAAAAGAAGTGTTCAACTCTGTGAGTTGGATTCATACTACACAAAGCAGTTTCACAGAACGCTTCTGTTTAGTTTTTATGGGAAGATATTCCCGTTTCCAACGAAGGCCTGAAAGGGCTCCAAATATCCACTTGCAGATGCTGCAATAACAGAGTTTCAAAACTGCTCTATCAAAAGGAAGGCTTCTCTCTCCGAGTTGAATGCACACATCATAAAGAGGTTTACGAGAATGATTCTGCCTGGTTTATAAGTGAAGATATTTCCTTTTCCACCATAGGCCTCAATGCGCTCCAAACGAACACTTGCAGATTCTACAAAAAGAGTGTTTCAAAACTGCTCTTTCAAAAGAAGTGTTCAACTCTGTGAGTTGGATTCATACTACACAAAGCAGTTTCACAGAACGCTTCTGTTTAGTTTTTATGGGAAGATATTCCCGTTTCCAACGAAGGCCTGAAAGGGCTCCAAATATCCACTTGCAGATGCTGCAAAAAGACTCTTTCCAAACTGCTCCATGAAAAGGAAGGTTCAACTCTGTGAGTTGAATGCACACATCATAAAGAAGTTTCAAAGAATGCTTCTGTCTAGGTTTTATGTGAAGATATTTCCTTTTCCACCATAGGCCTCAAAGTGCTCCAAATGAACACATGCAGATTCTACAAAAAGAGTGTTTCAAAACTGCTCTTTCAAAAGAAGTGTTCAACTCTGTGAGTTGGATTCATACTACACAAAGCAGTTTCACAGAACGCTTCTGTTTAGTTTTTATGGGAAGATATCCCCGTTTCCAACGAAGGCCTGAAAGGGCTCCAAATATCCACTTGCAGATGCTGCAAAAACAGAGTTTCAAAACTGCTCTATCAAAAGGAAGGCTTCTCTCTCCGAGTTGAATGCACACATCATAAAGAGGTTTCTGAGAATGCTTCTGCCTGGTTTATAAGTGAAGATATTTCCTTTTCCACAATAGGCCTCAATGTGCTCCAAATGAACACTTGCAGATTCTACAAAAAGAGTGTTTCAAAACTGCTCTTTCAATAGAAGTGTTCATCTCTGTGAGTTGGATTCATACTACACAAAGCAGTTTCACAGAACGCTTCTGTTTAGTTTTTATGGGAAGATATTCCCGTTTCCAACGAAGGCCTGAAAGGCTCCAAATATCCACTTGCAGATGCAAGCAGACCTAATAGACATCTACAGAACTCTCCACCCCAAATCAACAGAATATACATTTTTTTCAGCACCACACCACACCTATTCCAAAATTGACCATATAATTGGAAGTAAAGCTATCCTCGATAAATGTAAAAGAACAGAAATTGTAACAAACTGTCTCTCAGATCACAGTGCAATCAAGCTAGAACTCAGGATTAAGAATCTCACTCAAAACCGCTCAACTACGTGGAAACTGAACAACCTGCTCCTGAATGACTACTGGGTACATAACGAAATGAAGGCAGAAATAAAGATGTTCTTTGAAACCAACGAGAACAAAGACACAACATACCAGAATCTCTGGGATGCATTCAAAGCAGTGTGTAGAGGGAAATTTATAGCACTAAATGCCCACAAGAGAAAGCAGGAAAGATCCAAAATTGACACCCTAACATCACAATTAAAAGAACTAGAAAAGCAAGAGCAAACACATTCAAAAGCTAGCAGAAGGCAAGAAATAACTAAAATCAGAGCAGAACTGAAGGAAATAGAGACACAAAAAACCCTTCAAAAAATAAATGAATCCAGGAGCTGGTTTTTTGAAAGGATCAACAAAATTGATAGACCGCTTGCAAGATTAATAAAGAAAAAAAGAGAGAAGAATCAAATAGATGCAATAAAAAATGATAAAGGGGATATCACCACCGATCCCACAGAAATACAAACTACCATCAGAGAATATTACAAACACCTCTATGCAAATAAACTAGAAAATCTAGAAGAAATGGAGAAATTCCTCAACACATACACCCTCCCAAGACTAAACCAGGAAGAAGTTGAATCTCTGAATAGACCAATAACAGGAGCTGAAATTGTGGCAATAATCAATAGCTTACCAACCAAAAAAAGTCCAGGACCAGATGGGTTCACAGCCGAATTCTACCAGAGGTACAAGGAGGAGCTGGTACCATTCCTTCTGAAACTATTCCAATCAATAGAAAAAGAGGGAATCCTCCCTAACTCATTTTATGAGGCCAGCATCATCCTGATACCAAAGCCTGGCAGAGACACAACCAAAAAAGAGAATTTTAGACCAATATCCTTGATGAACATTGATGCAAAAATCCTCAATAAGATACTGGCAAACAGAATCCAGCAGCACATCAAAAAGCTTATCCACCATGATCAAGTGGGCTTCATCCCTGGGATGCAAGGCTGGTTCAATATACGCAAATCAATAAATGTAATCCAGCATATAAATAGAACCAAAGACAAAAACCACATGATTATCTCAATAGATGCAGAAAAGGCCTTTGACAAAATTCAACAACCCTTCATGCTAAAAACTCTCAATAAATTAGGAATTGATGGGACGTATCTCAAAATAATAAGAGCTATTTATGACAAACCCACAGCCAATATCGTACTGAATGGGCAAAAACTGGAAGCATTCCCTTTGAAAACTGGCACAAGACAGGGATGCCCTCTCTCACCACTTCTATTCAACATAGTGTTGGAAGTTCTGGCCAGGGCAATTAGGCAGGAGAAGGAAATCAAGGGTATTCAATTAGGAAAAGAGGAAGTCAAATTGTCCTTGTTTGCAGATGACATGATAGTATATCTAGAAAACCCCATTGTCTCAGCCCAAAATCTCCTTAAGCTGATAAGCAACTTCAGCAAAGTCTCAGGATACAAAATCAATGTGCAAAAATCACAAGCATTCTTATACATCAATAACAGACAAACAGAGAGCCAAATCATGAGTGAACTCCCATTCACAATTGCTTCAAAGAGAATAAAATACCTAGGAATCCAACTTACAAGGGATGTGAAAGACCTCTTCAAGGAGAACTACAAACCACTGCTCAAGGAAATAAAAGAGGATACAAACAAATGGAAGAACATTCCATGCTCATGGGTAGGAAGAATCAATATCATGAAAATGGCCATCCTTCCCAAGGTAATTTACAGATTCAATGCCATCCCCATCAAGCTACCAATGACTTTCTTCACAGAATTGGAAAAAACTACTTTAAAGTTCATATGGAACCAAAAAAGAGCCCGCATCGCCAAGTCAATCCTAAGCCAAAAGAACAAAGCTGGAGGCATCACACTACCTGACTTCAAACTGTACTACAAGGCTACAGTAACCAAAACAGCATGGTACTGGTACCAAAACAGAGATATAGATCAATGGAACAGAACAGAGCCATCAGAAATAATGCCACATATCTACAAGTATCTGATCTTTGACAAACCTGACAAAAACAAGAAATGGGGAAAGGATTCCCTATTTAATAAATGGTGCTGGGAAAACTGGCTAGCCATATGTAGAAAGCTGAAACTGGATCCCTTCCTTACACCTTATACAAAAATCAATTCAAGATGGATTAAAGACTTAAATGTTAGACCTAAAACCATAAAAACCCTAGAAGAAAACCTAGGCATTACCATTCAGGACATAGGCATGGGCAAGGACTTCATGTCTAAAACACCAAAAGCAATGGCAACAAAAGCCAAAATTGACAAATGGGATCTAATTAAACTAAAGAGCTTCTGCACAGCAAAGGAAACTACCATCAGAGTGAACAGGCAACCTACAAAATGGGAGAACATTTTCGCAACCTACTCATCTGACAAAGGGCTAATATCCAGAATCTACAATGAACTCCAACAAATTTACAAGAAAAAAACAAACAACCCCATCAAAAAGTGGGCGAAGGACATGAACAGACACTTCTCAAAAGAAGACATTTATGCAGCCAAAAAACACCTGAAAAAATGCTCACCATCACTGGCCATCAGAGAAATGCAAATCAAAACCACAATGAGATACCATCTCACACCAGTTAGAATGGCAATCATTAAAAAGTCAGGAAACAACAGGTGCTGGAGAGGATGTGGAGAAATAGGAACACTTTTACACTGTTGGTGGGCGTGTAAACTAGTTCAACCCTTGTGGAAGTCAGTGTGGCGATTCCTCAGGGATCTAGAACTAGAAATTCCATTCGACCCAGCCATCCCATTACTGGGTATATACCCAAAGGACTATAAATCATGCTGCTATAAAGACACATGCACACGTATGTTTATTGCTGCATTATTCACAATAGCAAAGACTTGGAACCAACCCAAATGTCCAGCAATGATAGACTGGATTAAGAAAATGTGGCACATATACACCATGGAATACTATGCAGCCATAAAAAATGATGAGTTCACGTCTTTTGTAGGGACATGGATGAAACTGGAAATCATCATTCTCAGTAAACTATCGCAAAAACAAAAAAACAAACACCGCATATTCTCACTCATAGGTGGGAATTGAACAATGAGAACACATGGACACAGGAAGGGGAACATCACACTTTGGGGACTGTTGTGGGGTGGGGGGAGGGGGGAGGGATAGCATTGGGAGATATACCTAATGTTAGATGACAAGTTGGTGGGTGCAGCGCACCAGCATGGCACATGTATACATATGTAACTTACCTGCACATTGCGCACATGTACCATAAAACCTAAAGTATAATAATAATAATCATAAAAGGAAAAAAAAAAAAAAAGAACTAAAAAAAAAAAAAAAAAAAAGACTCTTTCCAAACTGCTCCGTGAAAAGGAAGGTTCAACTCTGTGAGGTGAAGGCACACATCATAAAGAAGTTTCAAAGAATGCTTCTGTCTAGGTTTTATGTGAAGATATTTCCTTTTCCACCATAGGCCTCAAAGTGCTCCAAATGAACACTTGCAGATTCTACAAAAAGAGTGTTTCAAAACTGCTCTTTCAAAAGAAGTGTTCAACTCTGTGGGTTGGATTCATACTACACAAAGCAGTTTCACAGAACGCTTCTGTTTAGTTTTTATGGGAAGATATTCCCGTTTCCAACGAAGGCCTGAAAGGGCTCCAAATATCCACTTGCAGATGCTGCAAAAACAGAGTTTCAAAACTGCTCTATCAAAAGGAAGGCTTCTCTCTCCGAGTTGAATGCACACATCATAAAGAGGTTTCTGAGAATGCTTCTGCCTGGTTTATAATTGAAGATATTTCCTTTTCCACAATAGGCCTCAATGTGCTCCAAATGAACACTTGCAGATTCTACAAAAAGAGTGTTTCAAAACTGCTCTTTGAAAAGAAGTGTTCAACTCTGTGAGTTGGATTCATACTACACAAAGCAGTTTCACAGAACGCTTCTGTTTAGTTTTTATGGGAAGATATTCCCGTTTCCAACGAAGGCCTGAAAGGCTCCAAATATCCACTTGCAGATGCTGCAAAAAGACTCTTTCCAAACTGCTCCGTGAAAAGGAAGGATCAACTCTGTGAGGTGAAGGCACACATCATAAAGAAGTTTCAAAGAATGCTTCTGTCTAGGTTTTATGTGAAGATATTTCCTTTTCCACCATAGGCCTCAAAGCGCTCCAAATGAACACTTGCAGATTCTACAAAAAGAGTGTTTCAAAACTGCTCTTTCTAAAGAAGTGTTCAACTCTGTGAGTTGGATTCATACTATACAAAGCAGTTTCACAGAACGCTTCTGTTTAGTTTTTATGGGAAGATATTCCCGTTTCCAACGATGGCATGAAAGGGCTCCAAATATCCACTTGCAGATTCTGCAAAAACAGAGTTTCAAAACTGCTCTATCAAAAGGAAGGCTTATCTCTCTGAGTTAAATGCACACATCATAAAGAGGTTTCTCAGAATGCTTCTGCCTGGTTGATATGTGAAGATATTTCAATTTCCACCATAGGCCTCAAATCGCTCCAAATGAACACTTGCAAATTCTACAAAAAGAGTGTTTCATAACTGCTCTAGCAAAGGAAAGGTTCAACTATGTGAGTTAAACACACACATCACAAAGCAGTTTGTGAGAATGCTTCTGTCCGTTTTTATGGGAAGATATTCCCGTTTCTAACAAAGGCCTGAAAGAGCTCCAAATATCCACTTGCAGATGCTGCAAAAACACTCTTTCCAAACCGCTCCATGAAAAGGAAGGTTCAACTCTGTGAGTTGAATGCACACATCATAAAGAAGTTTCAAAGAATGCTTCTGTCTAGGTTTTATGTGAAGATATTTCCTTTTGCACCATTGGCCTCAAAGCGCTCCAAATGAACATTTGCAGATTCTACAAAAAGAGTGTTTCAAAACTGCTCTTTCTAAAGAAGTGTTCAACTCTGTGAGTTGGATTCATACTACACAAAGCAGTTTCACAGAACGCTTCTGTTTAGTTTTTATGGGAAGATATTCCCGTTTCCAACGAAGGCCTGAAAGGGCTCCAAATATCCACTTGCAGATGCTGCAATAACAGAGTTTCAAAACTGCTCTATCAAAAGGAAGGCTTCTCTCTCCGAGTTGAATGCACACATCATAAAGAGGTTTACGAGAATGATTCTGCCTGGTTTATAAGTGAAGATATTTCCTTTTCCACCATAGGCCTCAATGCGCTCCAAACGAACACTTGCAGATTCTACAAAAAGAGTGTTTCAAAACTGCTCTTTCAAAAGAAGTGTTCAACTCTGTGAGTTGGATTCATACTACACAAAGCAGTTTCACAGAACGCTTCTGTTTAGTTTTTATGGGAAGATATTCCCGTTTCCAACGAAGGCCTGAAAGGGCTCCAAATATCCACTTGCAGATGCTGCAAAAAGACTCTTTCCAAACTGCTCCATGAAAAGGAAGGTTCAACTCTGTGAGTTGAATGCACACATCATAAAGAAGTTTCAAAGAATGCTTCTGTCTAGGTTTTATGTGAAGATATTTCCTTTTCCACCATAGGCCTCAAAGTGCTCCAAATGAACACATGCAGATTCTACAAAAAGAGTGTTTCAAAACTGCTCTTTCAAAAGAAGTGTTCAACTCTGTGAGTTGGATTCATACTACACAAAGCAGTTTCACAGAACGCTTCTGTTTAGTTTTTATGGGAAGATATCCCCGTTTCCAACGAAGGCCTGAAAGGGCTCCAAATATCCACTTGCAGATGCTGCAAAAACAGAGTTTCAAAACTGCTCTATCAAAAGGAAGGCTTCTCTCTCCGAGTTGAATGCACACATCATAAAGAGGTTTCTGAGAATGCTTCTGCCTGGTTTATAAGTGAAGATATTTCCTTTTCCACAATAGGCCTCAATGTGCTCCAAATGAACACTTGCAGATTCTACAAAAAGAGTGTTTCAAAACTGCTCTTTCAAAAGAAGTGTTCATCTCTGTGAGTTGGATTCATACTACACAAAGCAGTTTCACAGAACGCTTCTGTTTAGTTTTTATGGGAAGATATTCCCGTTTCCAACGAAGGCCTGAAAGGCTCCAAATATCCACTTGCAGATGCAAGCAGACCTAATAGACATCTACAGAACTCTCCACCCCAAATCAACAGAATATACATTTTTTTCAGCACCACACCACACCTATTCCAAAATTGACCATATAATTGGAAGTAAAGCTATCCTCAATAAATGTAAAAGAACAGAAATTGTAACAAACTGTCTCTCAGATCACAGTGCAATCAAGCTAGAACTCAGGATTAAGAATCTCACTCAAAACCGCTCAACTACGTGGAAACTGAACAACCTGCTCCTGAATGACTACTGGGTACATAACGAAATGAAGGCAGAAATAAAGATGTTCTTTGAAACCAACGAGAACAAAGACACAACATACCAGAATCTCTGGGATGCATTCAAAGCAGTGTGTAGAGGGAAATTTATAGCACTAAATGCCCACAAGAGAAAGCAGGAAAGATCCAAAATTGACACCCTAACATCACAATTAAAAGAACTAGAAAAGCAAGAGCAAACACATTCAAAAGCTAGCAGAAGGCAAGAAATAACTAAAATCAGAGCAGAACTGAAGGAAATAGAGACACAAAAAACCCTTCAAAAAATAAATGAATCCAGGAGCTGGTTTTTTGAAAGGATCAACAAAATTGATAGACCGCTTGCAAGATTAATAAAGAAAAAAAGAGAGAAGAATCAAATAGATGCAATAAAAAATGATAAAGGGGATATCACCACCGATCCCACAGAAATACAAACTACCATCAGAGAATATTACAAACACCTCTATGCAAATAAACTAGAAAATCTAGAAGAAATGGAGAAATTCCTCAACACATACACCCTCCCAAGACTAAACCAGGAAGAAGTTGAATCTCTGAATAGACCAATAACAGGAGCTGAAATTGTGGCAATAATCAATAGCTTACCAACCAAAAAAAGTCCAGGACCAGATGGGTTCACAGCCGAATTCTACCAGAGGTACAAGGAGGAGCTGGTACCATTCCTTCTGAAACTATTCCAATCAATAGAAAAAGAGGGAATCCTCCCTAACTCATTTTATGAGGCCAGCATCATCCTGATACCAAAGCCTGGCAGAGACACAACCAAAAAAGAGAATTTTAGACCAATATCCTTGATGAACATTGATGCAAATATCCTCAATAAGATACTGGCAAACAGAATCCAGCAGCACATCAAAAAGCTTATCCACCATGATCAAGTGGGCTTCATCCCTGGGATGCAAGGCTGGTTCAATATACGCAAATCAATAAATGTAATCCAGCATATAAATAGAACCAAAGACAAAAACCACATGATTATCTCAATAGATGCAGAAAAGGCCTTTGACAAAATTCAACAACCCTTCATGCTAAAAACTCTCAATAAATTAGGAATTGATGGGACGTATCTCAAAATAATAAGAGCTATTTATGACAAACCCACAGCCAATATCGTACTGAATGGGCAAAAACTGGAAGCATTCCCTTTGAAAACTGGCACAAGACAGGGATGCCCTCTCTCACCACTTCTATTCAACATAGTGTTGGAAGTTCTGGCCAGGGCAATTAGGCAGGAGAAGGAAATCAAGGGTATTCAATTAGGAAAAGAGGAAGTCAAATTGTCCTTGTTTGCAGATGACATGATAGTATATCTAGAAAACCCCATTGTCTCAGCCCAAAATCTCCTTAAGCTGATAAGCAACTTCAGCAAAGTCTCAGGATACAAAATCAATGTGCAAAAATCACAAGCATTCTTATACATCAATAACAGACAAACAGAGAGCCAAATCATGAGTGAACTCCCATTCACAATTGCTTCAAAGAGAATAAAATACCTAGGAATCCAACTTACAAGGGATGTGAAAGACCTCTTCAAGGAGAACTACAAACCACTGCTCAAGGAAATAAAAGAGGATACAAACAAATGGAAGAACATTCCATGCTCATGGGTAGGAAGAATCAATATCATGAAAATGGCCATCCTTCCCAAGGTAATTTACAGATTCAATGCCATCCCCATCAAGCTACCAATGACTTTCTTCACAGAATTGGAAAAAACTACTTTAAAGTTCATATGGAACCAAAAAAGAGCCCGCATCGCCAAGTCAATCCTAAGCCAAAAGAACAAAGCTGGAGGCATCACACTACCTGACTTCAAACTGTACTACAAGGCTACAGTAACCAAAACAGCATGGTACTGGTACCAAAACAGAGATATAGATCAATGGAACAGAACAGAGCCATCAGAAATAATGCCACATATCTACAAGTATCTGATCTTTGACAAACCTGACAAAAACAAGAAATGGGGAAAGGATTCCCTATTTAATAAATGGTGCTGGGAAAACTGGCTAGCCATATGTAGAAAGCTGAAACTGGATCCCTTCCTTACACCTTATACAAAAATCAATTCAAGATGGATTAAAGACTTAAATGTTAGACCTAAAACCATAAAAACCCTAGAAGAAAACCTAGGCATTACCATTCAGGACATAGGCATGGGCAAGGACTTCATGTCTAAAACACCAAAAGCAATGGCAACAAAAGCCAAAATTGACAAATGGGATCTAATTAAACTAAAGAGCTTCTGCACAGCAAAGGAAACTACCATCAGAGTGAACAGGCAACCTACAAAATGGGAGAACATTTTCGCAACCTACTCATCTGACAAAGGGCTAATATCCAGAATCTACAATGAACTCCAACAAATTTACAAGAAAAAAACAAACAACCCCATCAAAAAGTGGGCGAAGGACATGAACAGACACTTCTCAAAAGAAGACATTTATGCAGCCAAAAAACACATGAAAAAATGCTCACCATCACTGGCCATCAGAGAAATGCAAATCAAAACCACAATGAGATACCATCTCACACCAGTTAGAAAGGCAATCATTAAAAAGTCAGGAAACAACAGGTGCTGGAGAGGATGTGGAGAAATAGGAACACTTTTACACTGTTGGTGGGCGTGTAAACTAGTTCAACCCTTGTGGAAGTCAGTGTGGCGATTCCTCAGGGGTCTAGAACTAGAAATTCCATTCAACCCAGCCATCCCATTACTGGGTATATACCCAAAGGACTATAAATCATGCTGCTATAAAGACACATGCACACGTATGTTTATTGCTGCATTATTCACAATAGCAAAGACTTGGAACCAACCCAAATGTCCAGCAATGATAGACTGGATTAAGAAAATGTGGCACATATACACCATGGAATACTATGCAGCCATAAAAAATGATGAGTTCACGTCCTTTGTAGGGACATGGATGAAACTGGAAATCATCATTCTCAGTAAACTATCGCAAGAACAAAAAAACAAACACCGCATATTCTCACTCATAGGTGGGAATTGAACAATGAGAACACATGGACACAGGAAGGGGAACATCACACTTTGGGGACTGTTGTGGGGTGGGGGGAGGGGGGAGGGATAGCATTGGGAGATATACCTAATGTTAGATGACAAGTTGGTGGGTGCAGCGCACCAGCATGGCACATGTATACATATGTAACTTACCTGCACATTGCGCACATGTACCATAAAACCTAAAGTATAATAATAATAATAATAAAAGGAAAAAAAAAAAAAAGAACTAAAAAAAAAAAAAAAAAAAAAAAAAAAAAAAAAAAAAGACTCTTTCCAAACTGCTCCGTGAAAAGGAAGGTTCAACTCTGTGAGGTGAAGGCACACATCATAAAGAAGTTTCAAAGAATGCTTCTGTCTAGGTTTTATGTGAAGATATTTCCTTTTCCACCGTAGGCCTCAAAGCGCTCCAAATGAACACTTGCAGATTCTACAAAAAGAGTGTTTCAAAACTGCTCTTTCTAAAGAAGTGTTCAGCTCTGTGAGTTGGATTCATACTACACAAAGCAGTTTCACAGAACGCTTCTGTTTAGTTTTTATGGGAAGATATTCCCGTTTCCAACGAAGGCCTGAAAGGGCTCCAAATATCCACTTGCAGATTCTGCAAAAACAGAGTTTCAAAACTGCTCTATCAAAAGGAAGGCTTATCTCTCTGAGTTGAATGCACACATCATAAAGAAGTTTCAAAGAATGCTTCTGTCTAGGTTTTATGTGAAGATATTTCCTTTTCCACCATAGGCCTCAAAGTGCTCCAAATGAACACTTGCAGATTCTACAAAAAGAGTGTTTCAAAACTGCTCTTTCAAAAGAAGTGTTCAACTCTGTGGGTTGGATTCATACTACACAAAGCAGTTTCACAGAACGCTTCTGTTTAGTTTTTATGGGAAGATATTCGCGTTTCCAACGAAGGCCTGAAAGGGATCCAAATATCCACTTGCAGATGCTGCAAAAACAGAGTTTCAAAACTGCTCTATCAAAAGGAAGGCTTCTCTCTCCGAGTTGAATGCACACATCATAAAGAGGTTTCTGAGAATGCTTCTGCCTGGTTTATAATTGAAGATATTTCCTTTTCCACAATAGGTCTCAATGTGCTCCAAATGAAGACTTGCAGATTCTACAAAAAGAGTGTTATAAAACTGCTCTTTGAAAAGAAGTGTTCAACTCTGTGAGTTGGATTCATACTACACAAAGCAGTTTCACAGAACGCTTCTGTTTAGTTTTTATGGGAAGATATTCCCGTTTCCAACGAAGGCCTGAAAGGCTCCAAATATCCACTTGCAGATGCTGCAAAAAGACTCTTTCCAAACTGCTCCGTGAAAAGGAAGGATCAACTCTGTGAGGTGAAGGCACACATCATAAAGAAGTTTCAAAGAATGCTTCTGTCTAGGTTTTATGTGAAGATATTTCCTTTTCCACCGTAGGCCTCAAAGCGCTCCAAATGAACACTTGCAGATTCTACAAAAAGAGTGTTTCAAAACTGCTCTTTCTAAAGAAGTGTTCAACTCTGTGAGTTGGATTCATACTACACAAAGCAGTTTCACAGAACGCTTCTGTTTAGTTTTTATGGGAAGATATTCCCGTTTCCAACGATGGCCTGAAAGGGCTCCAAATATCCACATGCAGATTCTGCAAAAACAGAGTTTCAAAACTGCTCTATCAAAAGGAAGGCTTATCTCTCTGAGTTGAATGCACACATCATAAAGAGGTTTCTCAGAATGCTTCTGCCTGGTTGATATGTGAAGATATTTCAATTTCCACCGTAGGCCTCAAATCGCTACAAATGAACACTTGCAAATTCTACAAAAAGAGTGTTTCATAACTGCTCTAGCAAAGGAAAGGTTCAACTATGTGAGTTAAACACACACATCACAAAGCAGTTTGTGAGAATGCTTCTGTCCGTTTTTATGGGAAGATATTCCCGTTTCTAACAAAGGCCTGAAAGAGCTCCAAATATCCACTTGCAGATGCTGCAAAAAGACTCTTTCCAAACCGCTCCAAGAAAAGGAAGGTTCAACTCTGTGAGTTGAATGCACACATCATAAAGAAGTTTCAAAGAATGCTTCTGTCTAGGTTTTATGTGAAGATATTTCCTTTTGCACCATTGGCCTCAAAGCGCTCCAAATGAACACTTGCAGATTCTACAAAAAGAGTGTTTCAAAACTGCTCTTTCTAAAGAAGTGTTCAACTCTGTGAGTTGGATTCATACTACACAAAGCAGTTTCACAGAACGCTTCTGTTTAGTTTTTATGGGAAGATATTCCCGTTTCCAACGAAGGCCTGAAAGGGCTCCAAATATCCACTTGCAGATTCTGCAAAAACAGAGTTTCAAAACTGCTCTATCAAAAGGAAGGCTTATCTCTCTGAGTTGAATGCACACATCATAAAGAGGTTTCTGAGAATGCTTCTGCCTGGTTGATATGTGAAGATATTTCAATTTCCAACATAGGCCTCAAATCGCTCCAAATGAACACTTGCAAATTCTACAAAAAGAGTGTTTCATAACTGCTCTAGCAAAGGAAAGGTTCAACTATGTGAGTTAAACACACACATCACAAAGCAGTTTGTGAGAATGCTTCTGTCCAGTTTTTATGGGAAGATATTCCCGTTTCTAACAAAGGCCTGAAAGAGCTCCAAATATCCACTTGCAGATGCTGCAAAAAGACTCTTTCCAAACCGCTCCATGAAAAGGAAGGTTCAACTCTGTGAGTTGAATGCACACATCATAAAGAAGTTTCAAAGAATGCTTCTGTCTAGGTTTTATGTGAAGATATTTCCTTTTCCACCATAGGCCTCAAAGCGCTCCAAATGAACACTTGCAGATTCTACAAAAAGAGTGTTTCAAAACTACTCTTTCAAAAGAAGTGTTCAACTCTGTGAGTTGGATTCATACTACACAAAGCAGTTTCACAGAACGCTTCTGTTTAGTTTTTATGGGAAGATATTCCCGTTTCCAACGAAGGCCTGAAAGGGCTCCAAATATCCACTTGCAGATGCTGCAATAACAGAGTTTCAAAACTGCTCTATCAAAAGGAAGGCTTCTCTCTCCGAGTTGAATGCACACATCATAAAGAGGTTTACGAGAATGATTCTGCCTGGTTTATAAGTGAAGATATTTCCTTTTCCACCATAGGCCTCAATGCGCTCCAAACGAACACTTGCAGATTCTACAAAAAGAGTGTTTCAAAACTGCTCTTTCAAAAGAAGTGTTCAACTCTGTGAGTTGGATTCATACTACACAAAGCAGTTTCACAGAACGCTTCTGTTTAGTTTTTATGGGAAGATATTCCCGTTTCCAACGAAGGCCTGAAAGGGCTCCAAATATCCACTTGCAGATGCTGCAAAAAGACTCTTTCCAAACTGCTCCATGTAAAGGAAGGTTCAACTCTGTGAGTTGAATGTACACATCATAAAGAAGTTTCAAAGAATGCTTCTGTCTAGGTTTTATGTGAAGATATTTCCTTTTCCACCATAGGCCTCAAAGTGCTCCAAATGAACACATGCAGATTCTACAAAAAGAGTGTTTCAAAACTGCTCTTTCAAAAGAAGTGTTCAACTCTGTGAGTTGGATTCATACTACACAAAGCAGTTTCACAGAACGCTTCTGTTTAGTTTTTATGGGAAGATATCCCCGTTTCCAACGAAGGCCTGAAAGGGCTCCAAATATCCACTTGCAGATGCTGCAAAAACAGAGTTTCAAAACTGCTCTATCAAAAGGAAGGCTTCTCTCTCCGAGTTGAATGCACACATCATAAAGAGGTTTCTGAGAATGCTTCCGCCTGGTTTATAAGTGAAGATATTTCCTTTTCCACAATAGGCCTCAATGTGCTCCAAATGAACACTTGCAGATTCTACAAAAAGAGTGTTTCAAAACTGCTCTTTCAAAAGAAGTGTTCATCTCTGTGAGTTGGATTCATACTACACAAAGCAGTTTCACAGAACGCTTCTGTTTAGTTTTTATGAGAAGATATTCCCGTTTCCAACGAAGGCCTGAAAGGCTCCAAATATCCACTTGCAGATGCTGCAAAAAGACTCTTTCCAAACTGCTCCGTGAAAAGGAAGGTTCAACTCTGTGAGGTGAAGGCACACATCATAAAGAAGTTTCAAAGAATGCTTCTGTCTAGGTTTTATGTGAAGATATTTCCTTTTCCACCGTAGGCCTCAAAGCGCTCCAAATGAACACTTGCAGATTCTACAAAAAGAGTGTTTCAAAACTGCTCTTTCTAAAGAAGTGTTCAACTCTGTGAGTTGGATTCATACTACACAAAGCAGTTTCACAGAACGCTTCTGTTGAGTTTTTATGGGAAGATATTCCCGTTTCCAACGAAGGCCTGAAAGGGCTCCAAATATCCACTTGCAGATTCTGCAAAAACAGAGTTTCAAAACTGCTCTATCAAAAGGAAGGCTTATCTCTCTGAGTTGAATGCACACATCATAAAGAAGTTTCAAAGAATGCTTCTGTCTAGGTTTTATGTGAAGATATTTCCTTTTCCACAATAGGCCTCAAAGTGCTCCAAATGAACACTTGCAGATTCTACAAAAAGAGTGTTTCAAAACTGCTCTTTCAAAAGAAGTGTTCAACTCTGTGAGTTGGATTCATACTACACAAAGCAGTTTCACAGAACGCTTCTGTTTAGTTTTTATGGGAAGATATTCCCGTTTCCAACGAAGGCCTGAAAGGGCTCCAAATATCCACTTGCAGATGCTTCAAAAAGACTCTTTCCAAACTGCTCCATGAAAAGGAAGGTTCAACTGTGTGAGTTGAAGGCACACATCATAAAGAAGTTTCAAAGAATGCTTCTGTCTAGGTTTTATGTGAAGATATTTCCTTTTCCACCATAGGCCTCTAAGTGCTCCAAATGAACACTTGCAGATTCTACAAAAAGAGTGTTTCAAAACTCCTCTTTCAAAAGAAGTGTTCAACTCTGTGAGTTGGATTCATACTACACAAAGCAGTTTCACAGAACTCTTCTGTTTAGTTTTTATGGGAAGATATTCCCGTTTCCAAAGAAGGCCTGAAAGTTCTCCAAATATCCACTTGCCGATGCTGCAAAAAGACTCTTTCCAAACTGTTCCATGAAAAGGAAGGTTCAACTCTGTGAGTTGAATGCACACATCATAAAGAAGTTTCAAAGAATGCTTCTGTCTAGGTTTTATGTGAAGATATTTCCTTTTCCACCATAGGCCTCAAAGTGCTCCAAATGAACACTTGCAGATTCTACAAAAAGAGTGTTTCAAAACTGCTCTTTCAAAAGAAGTGTTCAACTCTGTGAGTTGGATTCATACTACACAAAGCAGTTTCACAGAACGCTTCTGTTTAGTTTTTATGGGAAGATATTCCCGTTTCCAACGAAGGCCTGAAAGGGCTCCAAATATCCACTTGCAGATGCTGCAAAAAGACTCTTCCCAAACCTTTCCATGAAAAGGAAGGTTGAACTCTGTGAGTTGAAGGCACACATCATAAAGAAGTTTCAAAGAATGCTTCTGTCTAGGTTTTATGTGAAGATATTTCCTTTTCCACCATAGGCCTCAAAGTGCTCCAAATGAACACTTGCAGATTCTACAAAAAGAGTGTTTCAAAACTCCTCTTTCAAAAGAAGTGTTCAACTCTGTGAGTTGGATTCATACTACACAAAGCAGTTTCACAGAACGCTTCTGTATAGTTTTTATGGGAAGATATTCCCGTTTCCAACGAAGGCCTGAAAGGGCTCCAAATATCCACTTGCAGATTCTGCAAAAACAGAGTTTCAAAACTGCTCTATCAAAAGGAAGGCTTATCTCTCTGAGTTGAATGCACACATCATAAAGAGGTTTCTGAGAATGCTTCTGCCTGGTTGATATGTGAAGATATTTCAATTTCCGCCATAGGCCTCAAATCGCTCTAAATGAACACTTGCAAACTCTACAAAAAGAGTGTTTCATAACTGCTCTAGAAAAGGAAAGGTTCAACTATGTGAGTTAAACACACACATCACAAAGCAGTTTGTGAGAATGCTTCTGTCCAGTTTTTATGGGAAGATATTCCCGTTTCTAACAAAGGCCTGAAAGAGCTCCAAATATCCACTTGCAGATGCTGCAAAAAGACTCTTTCCAAACCGCTCCATGAAAAGGAAGGTTCAACTCTGTGAGTTGAATGCACACATCATAAAGAAGTTTCAAAGAATGCTTCTGTCTAGGTTTTATGTGAAGATATTTCCTTTTCCACCATAGGCCTCAAAGCGCTCCAAATGAACACTTGCAGATTCTACAAAAAGAGTGTTTCAAAACTACTCTTTCAAAAGAAGTGTTCAACTCTGTGAGTTGGATTCATACTACACAAAGCAGTTTCACAGAACGCTTCTGTTTAGTTTTTATGGGAAGATATTCCCGTTTCCAACGAAGGCCTGAAAGGGCTCCAAATATCCACTTGCAGATGCTGCAATAACAGAGTTTCAAAACTGCTCTATCAAAAGGAAGGCTTCTCTCTCCGAGTTGAATGCACACATCTTAAAGAGGTTTACGAGAATGATTCTGCCTGGTTTATAAGTGAAGATATTTCCTTTTCCACCATAGGCCTCAATGCGCTCCAAACGAACACTTGCAGATTCTACAAAAAGAGTGTTTCAAAACTGCTCTTTCAAAAGAAGTGTTCAACTCTGTGAGTTGGATTCATACTACACAAAGCAGTTTCACAGAACGCTTCTGTTTAGTTTTTATGGGAAGATATTCCCGTTTCCAACGAAGGCCTGAAAGGGCTCCAAATATCCACTTGCAGATGCTGCAAAAAGACTCTTTCCAAACTGCTCCATGAAAAGGAAGGTTCAACTCTGTGAGTTGAATGTACACATCATAAAGAAGTTTCAAAGAATGCTTCTGTCTAGGTTTTATGTGAAGATATTTCCTTTTCCACCATAGGCCTCAAAGTGCTCCAAATGAACACATGCAGATTCTACAAAAAGAGTGTTTCAAAACTGCTCTTTCAAAAGAAGTGTTCAACTCTGTGAGTTGGATTCATACTACACAAAGCAGTTTCACAGAACGCTTCTGTTTAGTTTTTATGGGAAGATATCCCCGTTTCCAACGAAGACCTGAAAGGGCTCCAAATATCCACTTGCAGATGCTGCAAAAACAGAGTTTCAAAACTGCTCTATCAAAAGGAAGACTTATCTCTCCGAGTTGAATGCACACATCATAGAGAGGTTTCTGAGAATGCTTCTGCCTGGTTTATAAGTGAAGATATTTCCTTTTCCACAATAGGCCTCAATGTGCTCCAAATGAACACTTGCAGATTCTACAAAAAGAGTGTTTCAAAACTGCTCTTTCAAAAGAAGTGTTCATCTCTGTGAGTTGGATTCATACTACACAAAGCAGTTTCACAGAACGCTTCTGTTTAGTTTTTATGAGAAGATATTCCCGTTTCCAACGAAGGCCTGAAAGGCTCCAAATATCCACTTGCAGATGCTGCAAAAAGACTCTTTCCAAACTGCTCCGTGAAAAGGAAGGTTCAACTCTGTGAGGTGAAGGCACACATCATAAAGAAGTTTCAAAGAATGCTTCTGTCTAGGTTTTATGTGAAGATATTTCCTTTTCCACCGTAGGCCTCAAAGCGCTCCAAATGAACACTTGCAGATTCTACAAAAAGAGTGTTTCAAAACTGCTCTTTCTAAAGAAGTGTTCAACTCTGTGAGTTGGATTCATACTACACAAAGCAGTTTCACAGAACGCTTCTGTTTAGTTTTTATGGGAAGATATTCCCGTTTCCAACGAAGGCCTGAAAGGGCTCCAAATATCCACTTGCAGATTCTGCAAAAACAGAGTTTCAAAACTGCTCTATCAAAAGGAAGACTTATCTCTCTGAGTTGAATGCACACATCATAAAGAAGTTTCAAAGAATGCTTCTGTCTAGGTTTTATGTGAAGATATTTCCTTTTCCACAATAGGCCTCAAAGTGCTCCAAATGAACACTTGCAGATTCTACAAAAAGAGTGTTTCAAAATTGCTCTTTCAAAAGAAGTGTTCAACTCTGTGAGTTGGATTCATACTACACAAAGCAGTTTCACAGAACGCTTCTGTTTAGTTTTTATGGGAAGATATTCCCGTTTCCAACGAAGGCCTGAAAGGGCTCCAAATATCCACTTGCAGATGCTTCAAAAAGACTCTTTCCAAACTGCTCCATGAAAAGAAAGGTTCAACTGTGTGAGTTGAAGGCACACATCATAAAGAAGTTTCAAAGAATGCTTCTGTCTAGGTTTTATGTGAAGATATTTCCTTTTCCACCATAGGCCTCTAAGTGCTCCAAATGAACACTTTCAGATTCTACAAAAAGAGTGTTTCAAAACTGCTCTTTCAAAAGAAGTGTTCAACTCTGTGAGTTGGATTCATACTACACAAAGCAGTTTCACAGAACTCTTCTGTTTAGTTTTTATGGGAAGATATTCCCGTTTCCAAAGAAGGCCTGAAAGTTCTCCAAATATCCACTTGCAGATGCTGCAAAAAGACTCTTTCCAAACTGTTCCATGAAAAGGAAGGTTCAACTCTGTGAGTTGAATGCACACATCATAAAGAAGTTTCAAAGAATGCTTCTGTCTAGGTTTTATGTGAAGATATTTCCTTTTCCACCATAGGCCTCAAAGTGCTCCAAATGAACACTTGCAGATTCTACAAAAAGAGTGTTTCAAAACTGCTCTTTCAAAAGAAGTGTTCAACTCTGTGAGTTGGATTCATACTACACAAAGCAGTTTCACAGAACGCTTCTGTTTAGTTTTTATGGGAAGATATTCCCGTTTCCAACGAAGGCCTGAAAGGGCTCCAAATATCCACTTGCAGATTCTGCAAAAACAGAGTTTCTAAACTGCTCTATCAAAAGGAAGGCTTATCTCTCTGAGTTGAATGCACACATCATAAAGAGGTTTCTGAGAATGCTTCTGCCTGGTTGATATATGAAGATATTTCAATTTCCACCATAGGCCTCAAATCGCTCCAAATGAACACTTGCAAATTCTACAAAAAGGGTGTTTCATAACTGCTCTAGCAAAGGAAAGGTTCAACTATGTGAGTTAAACACACACATCACAAAGCAGTTTGTGAGAATGCTTCTGTCCAATTTTTTATGGGAAGATATTCCCGTTTCTAACAAAGGCCTGAAAGAGCTCCAAATATCCACTTGCAGATGCTGCAAAAAGACTCTTTCCAAACCGCTCCATGAAAAGGAAGGTTCAACTCTGTGAGTTGAATGCACACATCATAAAGAAGTTTCAAAGAATGCTTCTGTCTAGGTTTTATGTGAAGATATTTCCTTTTCCACCATAGGCCTCAAAGCGCTCCAAATGAACACTTGCAGATTCTACAAAAAGAGTGTTTCAAAGCTACTCTTTCAAAAGAAGTGTTCAACTCTGTGAGTTGGATTCATACTACACAAAGCAGTTTCACAGAACGCTTCTGTTTAGTTTTTATGGGAAGATATTCCCGTTTCCAACGAAGGCCTGAAAGGGCTCCAAATATCCACTTGCAGATGCTGCAATAACAGAGATTCAAAACTGCTCTATCAAAAGGAAGGCTTCTCTCTCCGAGTTGAATGCACACATCATAAAGAGGTTTAGGAGAATGATTCTGCCTGGTTTATAAGTGAAGATATTTCCTTTTCCATCATAGGCCTAAATGCGCTGCAAACGAACACTTGCAGATTCTACAAAAAGAGTGTTTCAAAACTGCTCTTTCAAAAGAAGTGTTCAACTCTGTGAGTTGGATTCATACTACACAAAGCAGTTTCACAGAACGCTTCTGTTTAGTTTTTATGGGAAGATATTCCCGTTTCCAACGAAGGCCTGAAAGGGCTCCAAATATCCACTTGCAGATGCTGCAAAAAGACTCTTTCCAAACTGCTCCATGAAAAGGAAGGTTCAACTCTGTGAGTTGAATGCACACATCATAAAGAAGTTTCAAAGAATGCTTCTGTCTAGGTTTTATGTGAAGATATTTCCTTTTCCACCCTAGGCCTCAAAGTGCTCCAAATGAACACATGCAGATTCTACAAAAAGAGTGTTTCAAAACTGCTCTTTCAAAAGAAGTTTTCAACTCTGTGAGTTGGATTCATACTACACAAAGCAGTTTCACAGAACGCTTCTGTTTAGTTTTTATGGGAAGATATCCCCGTTTCCAACGAAGGCCTGAAAGGGCTCCAAATATCCACTTGCAGATGCTGCAAAAAGACTCTTTCCAAACTGTTCCATGAAAAGGAAGGTTCAACTCTGTGAGTTGAATGTACACATCATAAAGAAGTTTCAAAGAATGCTTTTGTCTAGGTTTTATGTGAAGATATTTCCTTTTCCACCATAGGCCTCAAAGTGCTCCAAATGAACACTTGCAGATTCTACAAAAAGAGTGTTTCAAAACTGCTCTTTCAAAAGAAGTGTTCAACTCTGTGAGTTGGATTCATACTACACAAAGCAGTTTCACAGAACGCTTCTGTTGAGTTTTTATGGGAAGATATTCCCGTTTCCAACGAAGGCCTGAAAGGGATCCAAATATCCACTTGCAGATGCTGCAAAAACAGAGTTTCAAAACTGCTCTATCAAAAGGAAGGCTTCTCTCTCCGAGTTGAATGCACACATCATAAAGAGGTTTCTGAGAATGCTTCTGACTGGTTTATAAGTGAAGATATTTCCTTTTCCACAATAGGCCTCAATGTGCTCCAAATGAACACTTGCAGATTCTACAAAAAGAGTGTTTCAAAACTGCTCTTTCAAAAGAAGTGTTCAACTCTGTGAGTTGGATTCATACTACACAAAGCAGTTTCACAGAACGCTTCTGTTTAGTTTTTATGGGAAGATATTCCCGTTTCCAACGAAGGCCTGAAAGGCTCCAAATATCCACTTGCAGATGCTGCAAAAAGACTCTTTCCAAACTGCTCCGTGAAAAGGAAGGTTCAACTCTGTGAGGTGAAGGCACACATCATAAAGAAGTTTCAAAGAATGCTTCTGTCTAGGTTTTATGTGAAGATATTTCCTTTTCCACCGTAGGACTCAAAGCGCTCCAAATGAACACTTGCAGATTCTACAAAAAGAGTGTTTGAAAACTGCTCTTTCTAAAGAAGTGTTCAACTCTGTGAGTTGGATTCATACTACACAAAGCAGTTTCACAGAACGCTTCTGTTTAGTTTTTATGGGAAGATATTCCCGTTTCCAACGAAGGCCTGAAAGGGCTCCAAATATCCACTTGCAGATGCTGCAAAAACAGAGTTTCAAAACTGCTCTATCAAAAGGAAGGCTTCTCTCTCCGAGTTGAATGCACACATCATAAAGAGGTTTCTGAGAATGCTTCTGCCTGGTTTATAAGTGAAGATATTTCCTTTTCCACAATAGGCATCAATGTGCTCCAAATGAACACTTGCAGATTCTACAAAAAGAGTGTTTCAAAACTGCTCTTTGAAAAGAAGTGTTCAACTCTGTGAGTTGGATTCATACTACACAAAGCAGTTTCACAGAACGCTTCTGTTTAGTTTTTATGGGAAGATATTCCCGTTTCCAACGAAGGCCTGAAAGTCTCCAAATATCCACTTGCAGATGCTGCAAAAAGACTCTTTCCAAACTGCTCCGTGAAAAGGAAGGTTCAACTCTGTGAGGTGAATGCACACATCATAAAGAAGTTTCAAAGAATGCTTCTGTCTAGGTTTTATGTGAAGATATTTCCTTTTCCACCGTAGGCCTCAAAGCGCTCCAAATGAACACTTGCAGATTCTACAAAAAGAGTGTTTCAAAACTGCTCTTTCTAAAGAAGTGTTCAACTCTGTGAGTTGGATTCATACTACACAAAGCAGTTTCACAGAACGCTTCTGTTTAGTTTTTATGGGAAGATATTCCCGTTTCCAACGAAGGCCTGAAAGGGCTCCAAATATCCACTTGCAGATTCTGCAAAAACAGAGTTTCAAAACTGCGCTATCAAAAGGAAGGCTTATCTCTCAGAGTTGAATGCACACATCATAAAGAGGTTTCTGAGAATGCTTCTGCCTGGTTGATATGTGAAGATATTTCAATTTCCACCATAGGCCTCAAATCGCTCCAAATGAACACTTGCAAATTCTACAAAAAGAGTGTTTCATAACTGCTCTAGCAAAGGAAAGGTTCAACTATGTGAGTTAAACACACACATCACAAAGCAGTTTGTGAGAATGCTTCTGTCCAGTTTTTATGGGAAGATATTCCCGTTTCTAACAAAGGCCTGAAAGAGCTCCAAATATCCACTTGCAGATGCTGCAAAAAGACTCTTTCCAAACCGCTCCATGAAAAGGAAGGTTCAACTCTGTGAGTTGAATGCACACATCATAAAGAAGTTTCAAAGAATGCTTCTGTCTAGGTTTTATGTGAAGATATTTCCTTTTCCACCACTGGCCTGAAAGAGCTCCAAATGAACACTTGCAGATTCTACAAAAAGAGTGTTTCAAAACTGCTCTTTCTAAAGAAGTGTTCAACTCTGTGAGTTGGATTCATACTACACAAAGCAGTTTCACAGAACGCTTCTGTTTAGTTTTTATGGGAAGATATTCCCGTTTCCAACGAAGGCCTGAAAGGGCTCCAAATATCCACTTGCAGATGCTGCAAAAACAGAGTTTCAAAACTGCTCTATCAAAAGGAAGGCTTCTCTCTCCGAGTTGAATGCACACATCATAAAGAGGTTTCTGAGAATGCTTCTGCCTGGTTTATGAGTGAAGACATTTCCTTTTCCACAATAGGCCTCAATGTGCTCCAAATGAACACTTGTAGATTCTACAAAAAGCGTGTTTCAAAACTGCTCTTTGAAAAGAAGTGTTCAACTCTGTGAGTTGGATTCATACTACACAAAGCAGTTTCACAGAACGCTTCTGTTGAGTTTTTATGGGAAGATATTCCCGTTTCCAACGAAGGCCTGAAAGGCTCCAAATATCCACTTGCAGATGCTGCAAAAAGACTCTTTCCAAACTGCTCCTTGAAAAGGAAGGTTCAACTCTGTGAGATGAAGGCACACATCATAAAGAAGTTTCAAAGAATGCTTCTGTCTAGGTTTTATGTGAAGATATTTCCTTTTCCACCGTAGGCCTCAAAGCGCTCCAAATGAACACTTGCAGATTCTACAAAAAGAGTGTTTCAAAACGGCTCTTTCTAAAGAAGTGTTCAACTCTGTGAGTTGGATTCATACTACACAAAGCAGTTTCACAGAACGCTTCTGTTTAGTTTTTATGGGAAGATATTCCCGTTTCCAACGAAGGCCTGAAAGGGCTCCAAATATCCACTTGCAGATGCTGCAAAAACAGAGATTCAAAACTGCTCTATCAAAAGGAAGGCTTCTCTCTCCGAGTTGAATGCACACATCATAAAGAGGTTTCTGAGAATGCTTCTGCCTGGTTTATAAGTGAAGATATTTCCTTTTCCAAAATAGGCCTCAATGTGCTCCAAATGAACACTTGCAGATTCTACAAAAAGAGTGTTTCAAAACTGCTCTTTGAAAAGAAGTGTTCAACTCTGTGAGTTGGATTCATACTACACAAAGCAGTTTCGCAGAACGCTTCTGTTTAGTTTTTATGGGAAGATATTCCCGTTTCCAACGAAGGCCTGAAAGGCTCCAAATATCCACTTGCAGATGCTGCAAAAAGACTCTTTCCAAACTGCTCCGTGAAAAGGAAGGTTCAACTCTGTGAGGTGAAGGCACACATCATAAAGAAGTTTCAAAGAATGCTTCTGTCTAGGTTTTATGTGAAGATATTTCCTTTTCCACCGTAGGCCTCAAAGCGCTCCAAATGAACACTTGCAGATTCTACAAAAAGAGTGTTTCAAAACTGCTCTTCCTAAAGAAGTGTTCAACTCTGTGAGTTGGATTCATACTACACAAAGCAGTTTCACAGAACGCTTCTGTTTAGTTTTTATGGGAAGATATTCCCGTTTCCAAGGAAGGCCTGAAAGGGCTCCAAATATCCACTTGCAGATGCTGCAAAAAGACTCTTTCCAAACTGCTCCATGAAAAGGAAGGTTCAACTCTGTGAGTTGAATGCACACATCATAAAGAAGTTTCAAAGAATGCTTCTGTCTAGGTTTTATGTGAAGATATTTCCTTTTCCACCATAGGCGTCAAAGTGCTCCAAATGAACACTTGCAGATTCTACAAAAAGAGTGTTTCAAAACTGCTCTTTCAAAAGAAGTGTTCAACTCTGTGAGTTGGATTCATACTACACAAAGCAGTTTCACAGAACGCTTCTGTTTAGTTTTTATGGGAAGATATTCCCGTTTCCAACGAAGGCCTGAAAGGGCTCCAAATATCCACTTGCAGATGCTGCAAAAACAGAGTTTCAAAACTGCTCTATCAAAAGGAAGGCTTCTCTCTCCGAGTTGAATGCACACATCATAAAGAGGTTTCTGAGAATGCTTCTGCCTGGTTTATAAGTGAAGATATTTCCTTTTCCACAATAGGCCTCAATGTGCTCCAAATGAACACTTGCAGATTCTACAAAAAGAGTGTTTCAAAACTGCTCTTTGAAAAGAAGTGTTCAACTCTGTGAGTTGGATTCATACTACACAAAGCAGTTTCACATAACGCTTCTGTTTAGTTTTTATGGGAAGATATTCCCGTTTCCAACGAAGGCCTGAAAGGCTCCAAATATCCACTTGCAGATGCTGCAAAAAGACTCTTTCCAAACTGCTCCGTGAAAAGGAATGTTCAACTCCGTGAGGTGAAGGCACACATCATAAGGAAGTTTCAAAGAATGCTTCTGTCTAGGTTTTATGTGAAGATATTTCCTTTTCCACTGTAGGCCTCAAAGCGCTCCAAATGAACACTTGCAGATTCTACAAAAAGAGTGTTTCAAAACTGCTCTTTCTAAAGAAGTGTTCAACTCTGTGAGTTGGATTCATACTACACAAAGCAGTTTCACAGAACGCTTCTGTTGAGTTTTTATGGGAAGATATTCCCGTTTCCAACGAAGGCCTGAAAGGGCTCCAAATATCCACTTGCAGATTCTGCAAAAACAGAGTTTCAAAACTGCTCTATCAAAAGGAAGGCTTATCTCTCTGAGTTGAATGCACACATCATAAAGAAGTTTCAAAGAATGCTTCTGTCTAGGTTTTATGTGAAGATATTTCCTTTTCCACAATAGGCCTCAAAGTGCTCCAAATGAACACTTGCAGATTCTACAAAAAGAGTGTTTCAAAACTGCTCTTTCAAAAGAAGTGTTCAACTCTGTGAGTTGGATTCATACTACACAAAGCAGTTTCACAGAACGCTTCTGTTTAGTTTTTATGGGAAGATATTCCCGTTTCCAACGAAGGCCTGAAAGGCTCCAAATATCCACTTGCAGATGCTGCAAAAAGACTCTTTCCAAACTGCTCCGTGAAAAGGAAGGTTCAACTCTGTGAGGTGAAGGCACACATCATAAAGAAGTTTCAAAGAATGCTTCTGTCTAGGTTTTATGTGAAGATATTTCCTTTTCCACCGTAGGCCTCAAAGCGCTCCAAATGAACACTTGCAGATTCTACAAAAAGAGTGTTTCAAAACTGCTCTTCCTAAAGAAGTGTTCAACTCTGTGAGGTGGATTCATACTACACAAAGCAGTTTCACAGAACGCTTCTGTTTAGTTTTTATGGGAAGATATTCCCGTTTCCAACGAAGGCCTGAAAGGGCTCCAAATATCCACTTGCAGATGCTGCAAAAAGACTCTTTCCAAACTGCTCCATGAAAAGGAAGGTTCAACTCTGTGAGTTGAATGCACACATCATAAAGAAGTTTCAAAGAATGCTTCTGTCTAGGTTTTATGTGAAGATATTTCCTTTTCCACCATAGGCGTCAAAGTGCTCCAAATGAACACTTGCAGATTCTACAAAAAGAGTGTTTCAAAACTGCTCTTTCAAAAGAAGTGTTCAACTCTGTGAGTTGGATTCATACTACACAAAGCAGTTTCACAGAACGCTTCTGTTTAGTTTTTATGGGAAGATATTCCCGTTTCCAACGAAGGCCTGAAAGGGCTCCAAATATCCACTTGCAGATGCTGCAAAAACAGAGTTTCAAAACTGCTCTATCAAAAGGAAGGCTTCTCTCTCCGAGTTGAATGCACACATCATAAAGAGGTTTCTGAGAATGCTTCTGCCTGGTTTATAAGTGAAGATATTTCCTTTTCCACAATAGGCCTCAATGTGCTCCAAATGAACACTTGCAGATTCTACAAAAAGAGTGTTTCAAAACTGCTCTTTGAAAAGAAGTGTTCAACTCTGTGAGTTGGATTCATACTACACAAAGCAGTTTCACATAACGCTTCTGTTTAGTTTTTATGGGAAGATATTCCCGTTTCCAACGAAGGCCTGAAAGGCTCCAAATATCCACTTGCAGATGCTGCAAAAAGACTCTTTCCAAACTGCTCCGTGAAAAGGAAGGTTCAACTCCGTGAGGTGAAGGCACACATCATAAGGAAGTTTCAAAGAATGCTTCTGTCTAGGTTTTATGTGAAGATATTTCCTTTTCCACCGTAGGACTCAAAGCGCTCCAAATGAACACTTGCAGATTCTACAAAAAGAGTGTTTCAAAACTGCTCTTTCTAAAGAAATGTTCAACTCTGTGAGTTGGATTCATACTACACAAAGCAGTTTCACAGAACGCTTCTGTTTAGTTTTTATGGGAAGATATTCCCGTTTCCAACGAAGGCCTGAAAGGGCTCCAAATATCCACTTGCAGATGCTGCAAAAGCAGAGTTTCAAAACTGCTCTATCAAAAGGAAGTCTTCTCTCTCCGAGTTGAATGCACACATCATAAAGAGGTTTCTGAGAATGCTTCTGCCTGGTTTATAAGTGAAGATATTTCCTTTTCCACAATAGGCCTCAATGTGCTCCAAATGAACACTTGCAGATTCTACAAAAAGAGTATTTCAAAATTGCTCTTTGAAAAGAAGTGTTCAACTCTGTGAGTTGGATTCATACTACACAAAGCAGTTTCACAGAACGCTTCTGTTTAGTTTTTATGGGAAGATATTCCCGTTTCCAACGAAGGCCTGAAAGGCTCCAAATATCCACTTGCAGATGCTGCAAAAAGACTCTTTCCAAACTGCTCCGTGAAAAGGAAGGTTCAACTCTGTGAGGTGAAGGCACACATCATAAAGAAGTTTCAAAGAATGCTTCTGTCTAGGTTTTATGTGAAGATATTTCCTTTTCCACCGTAGGCCTCAAAGCGCTCCAAATGAACACTTGCAGATTCTACAAAAAGAGTGTTTCAAAACTGCTCTTCCTAAAGAAGTGTTCAACTCTGTGAGTTGGATTCATACTACACAAAGCAGTTTCACAGAACGCTTCTGTTGAGTTTTTATGGGAAGATATTCCCGTTTCCAACGAAGGCCTGAAAGGGCTCCAAATATCCACTTGCAGATGCTGCAAAAAGACTCTTTCCAAACTGCTCCATGAAAAGGAAGGTTCAACTGTGTGAGGTGAAGGCACACATCATAAAGAAGTTTCAAAGAATGCTTCTGTCTAGGTTTTATGTGAAGATATTTCCTTTTCCACCGTAGGCCTCAAAGCGCTCCAAATGAACACTTGCAGATTCTACAAAAAGAGTGTTTCAAAACTGCTCTTTGAAAAGAAGTGTTCAACTCTGTGAGTTGGATTCATACTACACAAAGCAGTTTCACAGAACGCTTCTGTTTAGTTTTTATGGGAAGATATTCCCGTTTCCAACGAAGGCCTGAAAGGGCTCCAAATATCCACTTGCAGATGCTGCAAAAAGACTCTTTCCAAACTGCTCCATGAAAAGGAAGGTTCAACTCTGTGAGTTGAATGCACACATCATAAAGAAGTTTCAAAGAATGCTTCTGTCTAGGTTTTATGTGAAGATATTTCCTTTTCCACCGTAGGCCTCAAAGTGCTCCAAATGAACACTTGCAGATTCTACAAAAAGAGTGTTTCAAAACTGCTCTTTCAAAAGAAGTGTTCAACTCTGTGAGTTGGATTCATACTACACAAAGCAGTTTCACAGAACGCTTCTGTTTAGTTTTTATGGGAAGATATTCCCGTTTCCAACGAAGGCCTGAAAGGGCTCCAAATATCCACTTGCAGATGCTGCAAAAACAGAGTTTCAAAACTGCTCTATCAAAAGGAAGGCTTCTCTCTCCGAGTTGAATGCACACATCATAAAGAGGTTTCTGAGAATGCTTCTGCCTGGTTTATGAGTGAAGATATTTCCTTTTCCACAATAGGCCTCAAAGTGCTCCAAATGAACACTTGCAGATTCTACAAAAAGAGTGTTTCAAAACTGCTCTTTCAAAAGAAGTGTTCAACTCTGTGAGTTGGATTCATACTACACAAAGCAGTTTCACAGAACGCTTCTGTTTAGTTTTTATGGGAAGATATTCCCGTTTCCAACGAAGGCCTGAAAGGGCTCCAAATATCCACTTGCAGATGCTGCAAAAACAGAGTTTCAAAACTGCTCTATCAAAAGGAAGGCTTCTCTCTCCGAGTTGAATGCACACATCATAAAGAGGTTTCTGAGAATGCTTCTGCCTGGTTTATGAGTGAAGATATTTCCTTTTCCACAATAGGCCTCAATGTGCTCCAAATGAACACTTGCAGATTCTACAAAAAGAGTGTTTCAAAACTGCTCTTTGAAAAGAAGTGTTCAACTCTGTGAGTTGGATTCATACTACACAAAGCAGTTTCACAGAACGCTTCTGTTTAGTTTTTATGGGAAGATATTCCCGTTTCCAACGAAGGCCTGAAAGGGCTCCAAATATCCACTTGTAGATGCTGCAAAAACAGAGTTTCAAAACTGCTCTATCAAAAGGAAGGCTTCTCTCTCCGAGTTGAATGCACACATCATAAATAGGTTTCTGAGAATGCTTCTGCCTGGTTTATAAGTGAAGATATTTCCTTTTCCACAATAGGCCTCAATGTGCTCCAAATGAACACTTGCAGATTCTACAAAAAGAGTGTTTCAAAACTGCTCTTTCAAAAGAAGTGTTCAACTCTGTGAGTTGGATTCATACTACACAAAGCAGTTTCGCAGAACGCTTCTGTTTAGTTTTTATGAGAAGATATTCCCGTTTCCAACGAAGGCCTGAAAGGGCTCCAAATATCCACTTGCAGATGCTGCAAAAAGACTCTTTCCAAACTGCTCCGTGAAAAGGAAGGTTCAACTCTGTGAGGTGAAGGCACACATCATAAAGAAGTTTCAAAGAATGCTTCTGTCTAGGTTTTATGTGAAGATATTTCCTTTTCCACCGTAGGCCTCAAAGCGCTCCAAATGAACACTTGCAGATTCTACAAAAAGAGTGTTTCAAAACTGCTCTTCCTAAAGAAGTGTTCAACTCTGTGAGGTGGATTCATACTACACAAAGCAGTTTCACAGAACGCTTCTGTTTAGTTTTTATGGGAAGATATTCCCGTTTCCAACGAAGGCCTGAAAGGGCTCCAAATATCCACTTGCAGATGCTGCAAAAAGACTCTTTCCAAACTGCTCCATGAAAAGGAAGGTTCAACTCTGTGAGTTGAATGCACACATCATAAAGAAGTTTCAAAGAATGCTTCTGTCTAGGTTTTATGTGAAGATATTTCCTTTTCCACCATAGGCGTCAAAGTGCTCCAAATGAACACTTGCAGATTCTACACAAAGAGTGTTTCAAAACTGCTCTTTCAAAAGAAGTGTTCAACTCTGTGAGTTGGATTCATACTACACAAAGCAGTTTCACAGAACGCTTCTGTTTAGTTTTTATGGGAAGATATTCCCGTTTCCAACGAAGGCCTGAAAGGGCTCCAAATATCCACTTGCAGATGCTGCAAAAACAGAGTTTCAAAACTGCTCTATCAAAAGGAAGGCTTCTCTCTCCGAGTTGAATGCACACATCATAAAGAGGTTTCTGAGAATGCTTCTGCCTGGTTTATAAGTGAAGATATTTCCTTTTCCACAATAGGCCTCAATGTGCTCCAAATGAACACTTGCAGATTCTACAAAAAGAGTGTTTCAAAACTGCTCTTTGAAAAGAAGTGTTCAACTCTGTGAGTTGGATTCATACTACACAAAGCAGTTTCACATAACGCTTCTGTTTAGTTTTTATGGGAAGATATTCCCGTTTCCAACGAAGGCCTGAAAGGCTCCAAATATCCACTTGCAGATGCTGCAAAAAGACTCTTTCCAAAGTGCTCCGTGAAAAGGAAGGTTCAACTCCGTGAGGTGAAGGCGCATATCATAAGGAAGTTTCAAAGAATGCTTCTGTCTAGGTTTTATGTGAAGATATTTCCTTTTCCACCATAGGCCTCAAAGTGCTCCAAATGAACACTTGCAGATTCTACAAAAAGAGTGTTTCAAAACTGCTCTTTCAAAAGAAGTGTTCAACTCTGTGAGTTGGATTCATACTACACAAAGCAGTTTCACAGAACGCTTCTGTTTAGTTTTTATGGGAAGATATTCCCGTTTCCAACGAAGGCCTGAAAGGGCTCCAAATATCCACTTGCAGATGCTGCAAAAACAGGGTTTCAAAACTGCTCTATCAAAAGGAAGGCTTCTCTCTCCGAGTTGAATGCACACATCATAAAGAGGTTTCTGAGAATGCTTCTGCCTGGTTTATAATTGAAGATATTTCCTTTTCCACAATAGGCCTCAATGTGCTCCAAATGAACACTTGCAGATTCTACAAAAAGAGTGTTTCAAAACTGCTCTTTGAAAAGAAGTGTTCAACTCTGTGAGTTGGATTCATACTACAC
Source organism: Pongo abelii (assembly GCF_028885655.2). Classification (NCBI taxonomy): domain Eukaryota; kingdom Metazoa; phylum Chordata; class Mammalia; order Primates; family Hominidae; genus Pongo; species Pongo abelii. Next base: position 30,964,836 of record NC_072005.2, on the reverse strand, counting down.
AAAGCAGTTTCACAGAACGCTTCTGTTTAGTTTTTATGGGAAGATATTCCCGTTTCCAACGAAGGCCTGAAAGACTCCAAATATCCACTTGCAGATGCTGCAAAAAGACTCTTTCCAAACTGCTCCGTGAAAAGGAAGGATCAACTCTGTGAGGTGAAGGCACACATCATAAAGAAGTTTCAAAGAATGCTTCTGTCTAGGTTTTATGTGAAGATATTTCCTTTTCCACCGTAGGCCTCAAAGCGCTCCAAATGAACACTTGCAGATTCTACAAAAAGAGTGTTTCAAAACTGCTCTTTCTAAAGAAGTGTTCAACTCTGTGAGTTGGATTCATACTACACAAAGCAGTTTTACAGAACGCTTCTGTTGAGTTTTTATGGGAAGATATTCCCGTTTCCAACGAAGGCCTGAAAGGGCTCCAAATATCCACTTGCAGATTCTGCAAAAACAGAGTTTCAAAACTGCTCTATCAAAAGGAAGGCTTATCTCTCTGAGTTGAATGCACACATCATAAAGAAGTTTCAAAGAATGCTTCTGTCTAGGTTTTATGTGAAGATATTTCCTTTTCCACCATAGGCCTCAAAGTGCTCCAAATGAACACTTGCAGATTCTACAAAAGGAGTGTTTCAAAACTGCTCTTTCAAAAGAAGTGTTCAACTCTGTGAGTTGGATTCATACTACACAAAGCAGTTTCACAGAACGCTTCTGTTTAGTTTTTATGGGAAGATATTCCCGTTTCCAACGAAGGCCTGAAAGGGCTCCAAATATCCACTTGCAGATGCTGCAAAAACAGAGTTTCAAAACTGCTCTATCAAAAGGAAGGCTTCTCTCTCCGAGTTGAATGCACACATCATAAAGAGGTTTCTGAGAATGCTTCTGCCTGGTTTATAATTGAAGATATTTCCTTTTCCACAATAGGCCTCAATGTGCTCCAAATGAACACTTGCAGATTCTACAAAAAGAGTGTTTCAAAACTGCTCTTTGAAAAGAAGTGTTCAACTCTGTGAGTTGGATTCATACTACACAAAGCAGTTTCACAGAACGCTTCTGTTTAGTTTTTATGGGAAGATATTCCCGTTTCCAACGAAGGCCTGAAAGGGCTCCAAATATCCACTTGCAGATTCTGCAAAAACAGAGTTTCAAAACTGCTCTATCAAAAGGAAGGCTTATCTCTCTGAGTTGAATGCACACATCATAAAGAGGTTTCTCAGAATGCTTCTGCCTGGTTGATATGTGAAGATATTTCAATTTCCACCATAGGCCTCAAATCGCTCCAAATGAACACTTGCAAATTCTACAAAAAGAGTGTTTCATAACTGCTCTAGCAAAGGAAAGGTTCAACTATGTGAGTTAAACACACACATCACAAAGCAGTTTGTGAGAATACTTCTGTCCGTTTTTATGGGAAGATATTCCCGTTTCTAACAAAGGCCTGAAAGAGCTCCAAATATCCACTTGCAGATGCTGCAAAAAGACTCTTTCCAAACCGCTCCATGAAAAGGAAGGTTCAACTCTGTGAGTTGAATGCACACATCATAAAGAAGTTTCAAAGAATGCTTCTGTCTAGGTTTTATGGAAGATACTTCCTTTTCCACCATTGGCCTCAAAGCGCTCCAAATGAACACTTGCAGATTCTACAAAAAGAGTGTTTCAAAACTGCTCTTTCTAAAGAAGTGTTCAACTCTGTGAGTTGGATTCATACTACACAAAGCAGTTTCACAGAACGCTTCTGTTTAGTTTTTATGGGAAGATATTCCCGTTTCCAACGAAGGCCTGAAAGGGCTCCAAATATCCACTTGCAGATGCTGCAAAAAGACTCTCTCCAAACTGCTCCATGAAAAGGAAGGTTCAACTCTGTGAGTTGAATGCACACATCATAAAGAAGTTTCAAAGAATGCTTCTGTCTAGGTTTTATGTGAAGATATTTCCTTTTCCACCATAGGCCTCAAAGTGCTCCAAATGAACATTTGCAGATTCTACAAAAAGAGTGTTTCAAAACTGCTCTTTCAAAAGAAGTGTTCAACTCTGTGAGTTGGATTCATACTACACAAAGCAGTTTCACAGAACGCTTCTGTTTAGTTTTTATGGGAAGATATTCCCGTTTCCAACGAAGGCCTGAAAGGGCTCCAAATATCCACTTGCAGATGCTGCAAAAACAGAGTTTCAAAACTGCTCTATCAAAAGGAAGGCTTCTCTCTCCGAGTTGAATGCACACATCATAAAGAGGTTTCTGAGAATGCTTCTGCCTGGTTTATAAGTGAAGATATTTCCTTTTCCACAATAGGCCTCAATGTGCTCCAAATGAACTCTTGCAGATTCTACAAAAAGAGTGTTTCAAAACTGCTCTTTGAAAAGAAGTGTTCAACTCTGTGAGTTGGATTCATACTACACAAAGCAGTTTCAGAGAACGCTTCTGTTTAGTTTTTATGGGAAGATATTCCCGTTTCCAACGAAGGCCTGAAAGGCTCCAAATATCCACTTGCAGATGCTGCAAAAAGACTCTTTCCAAACTGCTCCGTGAAAAGGAAGGATCAACTCTGTGAGGTGAAGGCACACATCATAAAGAAGTTTCAAAGAATGCTTCTGTCTAGGTTTTATGTGAAGATATTTCCTTTTCCACCGTAGGGCTCAAAGCGCTCCAAATGAACACTTGCAGATTCTACAAAAAGAGTGTTTCAAAACTGCTCTTTCTAAAGAAGTGTTCAACTCTGTGAGTTGGATTCATACTACACAAAGCAGTTTCACAGAACGCTTCTGTTTAGTTTTTATGGGAAGATATTCCCGTTTCCAACGAAGGCCTGAAAGGACTCCAAATATCCACTTGCAGATTCTGCAAAAACAGAGTTTCAAAACTGCTCTATCAAAAGGAAGGCTTATCTCTCTGAGTTGAATGCACACATCATAAAGAGGTTTCTCAGAATACTTCTGCCTGGTTGATATGTGAAGATATTTCAATTTCCACCATAGGCCTCAAATCGCTCCAAATGAACACTTGCAAATTCTACAAAAAGAGTGTTTCATAACTGCTCTAGCAAAAGAAAGGTTCAACTATGTGAGTTAAACACACACATCACAAAGCAGTTTGTGAGAATGCTTCTGTCCGTTTTTATGGGAAGATATTCCCGTTTCTAACAAAGGCCTGAAAGAGCTCCAAATATCCACTTGCAGATGCTGCAAAAAGACTCTTTCCAAACCGCTCCATGCAAAGGAAGGTTCAACTCTGTGAGTTGAATGCACACATCATAAAGAAGTTTCAAAGAATGCTTCTGTCTAGGTTTTATGTGAAGATATTTCCTTTTCCACCATTGGCCTCAAAGCGCTCCAAATGAACACTTGCAGATTCTACAAAAAGAGTGTTTCAAAACTGCTCTTTCTAAAGAAGTGTTCAACTCTGTGAGTTGGATTCATACTCCACAAAGCAGTTTCACAGAACGCTTCTGTTTAGTTTTTATGGGAAGATATTCCCGTTTCCAACGAAGGCCTGAAAGGGCTCCAAATATCCACTTGCAGATGCTGCAAAAAGACTCTTTGCAAACTGCTCCATGAAAAGGAAGGTTCAACTCTGTGAGTTGAATGCACACATCATAAAGAAGTTTCAAAGAATGCTTCTGTCTAGGTTTTATGTGAAGATATTTCCTTTTCCACCATAGGCCTCAAAGTGCTCCAAATGAACATTTGCAGATTCTACAAAAAGAGTGTTTCAAAACTGCTCTTTCAAAAGAAGTGTTCAACTCTGTGAGTTGGATTCATACTACACAAAGCAGTTTCACAGAACGCTTCTGTTTAGTTTTTATGGGAAGATATTCCCGTTTCCAACGAAGGCCTGAAAGGGCTCCAAATATCCACTTGCAGATTCTGCAAAAACAGAGTTTCAAAACTGCTCTATCAAAAGGAAGGCTTATCTCTCTGAGTTGAATGCACACATCATAAAGAGGTTTCTGAGAATGCTTCTTCCTGGTTGATATGTGAAGATATTTCAATTTTCACCATAGGCCTCAAATCGCTCCAAATGAACACTTGCAAATTCTACAAAAAGAGTGTTTCATAACTGCTCTAGCAAAGGAAAGGTTCAACTATGTGAGTTAAACACACACATCACAAAGCAGTTTGTGAGAATGCTTCTGTCCAGTTTTTATGGGAAGATATTCCCGTTTCTAACAAAGGCCTGAAAGAGCTCCAAATATCCACTTGCAGATGCTGCAAAAAGACTCTTTCCAAACCGCTCCATGAAAAGGAAGGTTCAACTCTGTGAGTTGAATGCACACATCATAAAGAAGTTTCAAAGAATGCTTCTGTCTAGGTTTTATGTGAAGATATTTCCTTTTCCACCATAGGCCTCAAAGCGCTCCAAATGAACACTTGCAGATTCTACAAAAAGAGTGTTTCAAAACTACTCTTTCAAAAGAAGTGTTCAACTCTGTGAGTTGGATTCATACTACACAAAGCAGTTTCACAGAACGCTTCTGTTTAGTTTTTATGGGAAGATATTCCCGTTTCCAACGAAGGCCTGAAAGGGCTCCAAATATCCACTTGCAGATGCTGCAATAACAGAGTTTCAAAACTGCTCTATCAAAAGGAAGGCTTCTCTCTCCGAGTTGAATGCACACATCATAAAGAGGTTTACGAGAATGATTCTGCCTGGTTTATAAGTGAAGATATTTCCTTTTCCACCATAGGCCTCAATGCGCTCCAAACGAACACTTGCAGATTCTACAAAAAGAGTGTTTCAAAACTGCTCTTTCAAAAGAAGTGTTCAACTCTGTGAGTTGGATTCATACTACACAAAGCAGTTTCACAGAACGCTTCTGTTTAGTTTTTATGGGAAGATATTCCCGTTTCCAACGAAGGCCTGAAAGGGCTCCAAATATCCACTTGCAGATGCTGCAAAAAGACTCTTTCCAAACTGCTCCATGAAAAGGAAGGTTCAACTCTGTGAGTTGAATGCACACATCATAAAGAAGTTTCAAAGAATGCTTCTGTCTAGGTTTTATGTGAAGATATTTCCTTTTCCACCATAGGCCTCAAAGTGCTCCAAATGAACACATGCAGATTCTACAAAAAGAGTGTTTCAAAACTGCTCTTTCAAAAGAAGTGTTCAACTCTGTGAGTTGGATTCATACTACACAAAGCAGTTTCACAGAACGCTTCTGTTTAGTTTTTATGGGAAGATATCCCCGTTTCCAACGAAGGCCTGAAAGGGCTCCAAATATCCACTTGCAGATGCTGCAAAAACAGAGTTTCAAAACTGCTCTATCAAAAGGAAGGCTTCTCTCTCCGAGTTGAATGCACACATCATAAAGAGGTTTCTGAGAATGCTTCTGCCTGGTTTATAAGTGAAGATATTTCCTTTTCCACAATAGGCCTCAATGTGCTCCAAATGAACACTTGCAGATTCTACAAAAAGAGTGTTTCAAAACTGCTCTTTCAATAGAAGTGTTCATCTCTGTGAGTTGGATTCATACTACACAAAGCAGTTTCACAGAACGCTTCTGTTTAGTTTTTATGGGAAGATATTCCCGTTTCCAACGAAGGCCTGAAAGGCTCCAAATATCCACTTGCAGATGCAAGCAGACCTAATAGACATCTACAGAACTCTCCACCCCAAATCAACAGAATATACATTTTTTTCAGCACCACACCACACCTATTCCAAAATTGACCATATAATTGGAAGTAAAGCTATCCTCGATAAATGTAAAAGAACAGAAATTGTAACAAACTGTCTCTCAGATCACAGTGCAATCAAGCTAGAACTCAGGATTAAGAATCTCACTCAAAACCGCTCAACTACGTGGAAACTGAACAACCTGCTCCTGAATGACTACTGGGTACATAACGAAATGAAGGCAGAAATAAAGATGTTCTTTGAAACCAACGAGAACAAAGACACAACATACCAGAATCTCTGGGATGCATTCAAAGCAGTGTGTAGAGGGAAATTTATAGCACTAAATGCCCACAAGAGAAAGCAGGAAAGATCCAAAATTGACACCCTAACATCACAATTAAAAGAACTAGAAAAGCAAGAGCAAACACATTCAAAAGCTAGCAGAAGGCAAGAAATAACTAAAATCAGAGCAGAACTGAAGGAAATAGAGACACAAAAAACCCTTCAAAAAATAAATGAATCCAGGAGCTGGTTTTTTGAAAGGATCAACAAAATTGATAGACCGCTTGCAAGATTAATAAAGAAAAAAAGAGAGAAGAATCAAATAGATGCAATAAAAAATGATAAAGGGGATATCACCACCGATCCCACAGAAATACAAACTACCATCAGAGAATATTACAAACACCTCTATGCAAATAAACTAGAAAATCTAGAAGAAATGGAGAAATTCCTCAACACATACACCCTCCCAAGACTAAACCAGGAAGAAGTTGAATCTCTGAATAGACCAATAACAGGAGCTGAAATTGTGGCAATAATCAATAGCTTACCAACCAAAAAAAGTCCAGGACCAGATGGGTTCACAGCCGAATTCTACCAGAGGTACAAGGAGGAGCTGGTACCATTCCTTCTGAAACTATTCCAATCAATAGAAAAAGAGGGAATCCTCCCTAACTCATTTTATGAGGCCAGCATCATCCTGATACCAAAGCCTGGCAGAGACACAACCAAAAAAGAGAATTTTAGACCAATATCCTTGATGAACATTGATGCAAAAATCCTCAATAAGATACTGGCAAACAGAATCCAGCAGCACATCAAAAAGCTTATCCACCATGATCAAGTGGGCTTCATCCCTGGGATGCAAGGCTGGTTCAATATACGCAAATCAATAAATGTAATCCAGCATATAAATAGAACCAAAGACAAAAACCACATGATTATCTCAATAGATGCAGAAAAGGCCTTTGACAAAATTCAACAACCCTTCATGCTAAAAACTCTCAATAAATTAGGAATTGATGGGACGTATCTCAAAATAATAAGAGCTATTTATGACAAACCCACAGCCAATATCGTACTGAATGGGCAAAAACTGGAAGCATTCCCTTTGAAAACTGGCACAAGACAGGGATGCCCTCTCTCACCACTTCTATTCAACATAGTGTTGGAAGTTCTGGCCAGGGCAATTAGGCAGGAGAAGGAAATCAAGGGTATTCAATTAGGAAAAGAGGAAGTCAAATTGTCCTTGTTTGCAGATGACATGATAGTATATCTAGAAAACCCCATTGTCTCAGCCCAAAATCTCCTTAAGCTGATAAGCAACTTCAGCAAAGTCTCAGGATACAAAATCAATGTGCAAAAATCACAAGCATTCTTATACATCAATAACAGACAAACAGAGAGCCAAATCATGAGTGAACTCCCATTCACAATTGCTTCAAAGAGAATAAAATACCTAGGAATCCAACTTACAAGGGATGTGAAAGACCTCTTCAAGGAGAACTACAAACCACTGCTCAAGGAAATAAAAGAGGATACAAACAAATGGAAGAACATTCCATGCTCATGGGTAGGAAGAATCAATATCATGAAAATGGCCATCCTTCCCAAGGTAATTTACAGATTCAATGCCATCCCCATCAAGCTACCAATGACTTTCTTCACAGAATTGGAAAAAACTACTTTAAAGTTCATATGGAACCAAAAAAGAGCCCGCATCGCCAAGTCAATCCTAAGCCAAAAGAACAAAGCTGGAGGCATCACACTACCTGACTTCAAACTGTACTACAAGGCTACAGTAACCAAAACAGCATGGTACTGGTACCAAAACAGAGATATAGATCAATGGAACAGAACAGAGCCATCAGAAATAATGCCACATATCTACAAGTATCTGATCTTTGACAAACCTGACAAAAACAAGAAATGGGGAAAGGATTCCCTATTTAATAAATGGTGCTGGGAAAACTGGCTAGCCATATGTAGAAAGCTGAAACTGGATCCCTTCCTTACACCTTATACAAAAATCAATTCAAGATGGATTAAAGACTTAAATGTTAGACCTAAAACCATAAAAACCCTAGAAGAAAACCTAGGCATTACCATTCAGGACATAGGCATGGGCAAGGACTTCATGTCTAAAACACCAAAAGCAATGGCAACAAAAGCCAAAATTGACAAATGGGATCTAATTAAACTAAAGAGCTTCTGCACAGCAAAGGAAACTACCATCAGAGTGAACAGGCAACCTACAAAATGGGAGAACATTTTCGCAACCTACTCATCTGACAAAGGGCTAATATCCAGAATCTACAATGAACTCCAACAAATTTACAAGAAAAAAACAAACAACCCCATCAAAAAGTGGGCGAAGGACATGAACAGACACTTCTCAAAAGAAGACATTTATGCAGCCAAAAAACACATGAAAAAATGCTCACCATCACTGGCCATCAGAGAAATGCAAATCAAAACCACAATGAGATACCATCTCACACCAGTTAGAATGGCAATCATTAAAAAGTCAGGAAACAACAGGTGCTGGAGAGGATGTGGAGAAATAGGAACACTTTTACACTGTTGGTGGGCGTGTAAACTAGTTCAACCCTTGTGGAAGTCAGTGTGGCGATTCCTCAGGGATCTAGAACTAGAAATTCCATTCGACCCAGCCATCCCATTACTGGGTATATACCCAAAGGACTATAAATCATGCTGCTATAAAGACACATGCACACGTATGTTTATTGCTGCATTATTCACAATAGCAAAGACTTGGAACCAACCCAAATGTCCAGCAATGATAGACTGGATTAAGAAAATGTGGCACATATACACCATGGAATACTATGCAGCCATAAAAAATGATGAGTTCACGTCTTTTGTAGGGACATGGATGAAACTGGAAATCATCATTCTCAGTAAACTATCGCAAAAACAAAAAAACAAACACCGCATATTCTCACTCATAGGTGGGAATTGAACAATGAGAACACATGGACACAGGAAGGGGAACATCACACTTTGGGGACTGTTGTGGGGTGGGGGGAGGGGGGAGGGATAGCATTGGGAGATATACCTAATGTTAGATGACAAGTTGGTGGGTGCAGCGCACCAGCATGGCACATGTATACATATGTAACTTACCTGCACATTGCGCACATGTACCATAAAACCTAAAGTATAATAATAATAATCATAAAAGGAAAAAAAAAAAAAAAGAACTAAAAAAAAAAAAAAAAAAAAGACTCTTTCCAAACTGCTCCGTGAAAAGGAAGGTTCAACTCTGTGAGGTGAAGGCACACATCATAAAGAAGTTTCAAAGAATGCTTCTGTCTAGGTTTTATGTGAAGATATTTCCTTTTCCACCATAGGCCTCAAAGTGCTCCAAATGAACACTTGCAGATTCTACAAAAAGAGTGTTTCAAAACTGCTCTTTCAAAAGAAGTGTTCAACTCTGTGGGTTGGATTCATACTACACAAAGCAGTTTCACAGAACGCTTCTGTTTAGTTTTTATGGGAAGATATTCCCGTTTCCAACGAAGGCCTGAAAGGGCTCCAAATATCCACTTGCAGATGCTGCAAAAACAGAGTTTCAAAACTGCTCTATCAAAAGGAAGGCTTCTCTCTCCGAGTTGAATGCACACATCATAAAGAGGTTTCTGAGAATGCTTCTGCCTGGTTTATAATTGAAGATATTTCCTTTTCCACAATAGGCCTCAATGTGCTCCAAATGAACACTTGCAGATTCTACAAAAAGAGTGTTTCAAAACTGCTCTTTGAAAAGAAGTGTTCAACTCTGTGAGTTGGATTCATACTACACAAAGCAGTTTCACAGAACGCTTCTGTTTAGTTTTTATGGGAAGATATTCCCGTTTCCAACGAAGGCCTGAAAGGCTCCAAATATCCACTTGCAGATGCTGCAAAAAGACTCTTTCCAAACTGCTCCGTGAAAAGGAAGGATCAACTCTGTGAGGTGAAGGCACACATCATAAAGAAGTTTCAAAGAATGCTTCTGTCTAGGTTTTATGTGAAGATATTTCCTTTTCCACCATAGGCCTCAAAGCGCTCCAAATGAACACTTGCAGATTCTACAAAAAGAGTGTTTCAAAACTGCTCTTTCTAAAGAAGTGTTCAACTCTGTGAGTTGGATTCATACTATACAAAGCAGTTTCACAGAACGCTTCTGTTTAGTTTTTATGGGAAGATATTCCCGTTTCCAACGATGGCATGAAAGGGCTCCAAATATCCACTTGCAGATTCTGCAAAAACAGAGTTTCAAAACTGCTCTATCAAAAGGAAGGCTTATCTCTCTGAGTTAAATGCACACATCATAAAGAGGTTTCTCAGAATGCTTCTGCCTGGTTGATATGTGAAGATATTTCAATTTCCAACATAGGCCTCAAATCGCTCCAAATGAACACTTGCAAATTCTACAAAAAGAGTGTTTCATAACTGCTCTAGCAAAGGAAAGGTTCAACTATGTGAGTTAAACACACACATCACAAAGCAGTTTGTGAGAATGCTTCTGTCCGTTTTTATGGGAAGATATTCCCGTTTCTAACAAAGGCCTGAAAGAGCTCCAAATATCCACTTGCAGATGCTGCAAAAACACTCTTTCCAAACCGCTCCATGAAAAGGAAGGTTCAACTCTGTGAGTTGAATGCACACATCATAAAGAAGTTTCAAAGAATGCTTCTGTCTAGGTTTTATGTGAAGATATTTCCTTTTGCACCATTGGCCTCAAAGCGCTCCAAATGAACATTTGCAGATTCTACAAAAAGAGTGTTTCAAAACTGCTCTTTCTAAAGAAGTGTTCAACTCTGTGAGTTGGATTCATACTACACAAAGCAGTTTCACAGAACGCTTCTGTTTAGTTTTTATGGGAAGATATTCCCGTTTCCAACGAAGGCCTGAAAGGGCTCCAAATATCCACTTGCAGATGCTGCAATAACAGAGTTTCAAAACTGCTCTATCAAAAGGAAGGCTTCTCTCTCCGAGTTGAATGCACACATCATAAAGAGGTTTACGAGAATGATTCTGCCTGGTTTATAAGTGAAGATATTTCCTTTTCCACCATAGGCCTCAATGCGCTCCAAACGAACACTTGCAGATTCTACAAAAAGAGTGTTTCAAAACTGCTCTTTCAAAAGAAGTGTTCAACTCTGTGAGTTGGATTCATACTACACAAAGCAGTTTCACAGAACGCTTCTGTTTAGTTTTTATGGGAAGATATTCCCGTTTCCAACGAAGGCCTGAAAGGGCTCCAAATATCCACTTGCAGATGCTGCAAAAAGACTCTTTCCAAACTGCTCCATGAAAAGGAAGGTTCAACTCTGTGAGTTGAATGCACACATCATAAAGAAGTTTCAAAGAATGCTTCTGTCTAGGTTTTATGTGAAGATATTTCCTTTTCCACCATAGGCCTCAAAGTGCTCCAAATGAACACATGCAGATTCTACAAAAAGAGTGTTTCAAAACTGCTCTTTCAAAAGAAGTGTTCAACTCTGTGAGTTGGATTCATACTACACAAAGCAGTTTCACAGAACGCTTCTGTTTAGTTTTTATGGGAAGATATCCCCGTTTCCAACGAAGGCCTGAAAGGGCTCCAAATATCCACTTGCAGATGCTGCAAAAACAGAGTTTCAAAACTGCTCTATCAAAAGGAAGGCTTCTCTCTCCGAGTTGAATGCACACATCATAAAGAGGTTTCTGAGAATGCTTCTGCCTGGTTTATAAGTGAAGATATTTCCTTTTCCACAATAGGCCTCAATGTGCTCCAAATGAACACTTGCAGATTCTACAAAAAGAGTGTTTCAAAACTGCTCTTTCAAAAGAAGTGTTCATCTCTGTGAGTTGGATTCATACTACACAAAGCAGTTTCACAGAACGCTTCTGTTTAGTTTTTATGGGAAGATATTCCCGTTTCCAACGAAGGCCTGAAAGGCTCCAAATATCCACTTGCAGATGCAAGCAGACCTAATAGACATCTACAGAACTCTCCACCCCAAATCAACAGAATATACATTTTTTTCAGCACCACACCACACCTATTCCAAAATTGACCATATAATTGGAAGTAAAGCTATCCTCAATAAATGTAAAAGAACAGAAATTGTAACAAACTGTCTCTCAGATCACAGTGCAATCAAGCTAGAACTCAGGATTAAGAATCTCACTCAAAACCGCTCAACTACGTGGAAACTGAACAACCTGCTCCTGAATGACTACTGGGTACATAACGAAATGAAGGCAGAAATAAAGATGTTCTTTGAAACCAACGAGAACAAAGACACAACATACCAGAATCTCTGGGATGCATTCAAAGCAGTGTGTAGAGGGAAATTTATAGCACTAAATGCCCACAAGAGAAAGCAGGAAAGATCCAAAATTGACACCCTAACATCACAATTAAAAGAACTAGAAAAGCAAGAGCAAACACATTCAAAAGCTAGCAGAAGGCAAGAAATAACTAAAATCAGAGCAGAACTGAAGGAAATAGAGACACAAAAAACCCTTCAAAAAATAAATGAATCCAGGAGCTGGTTTTTTGAAAGGATCAACAAAATTGATAGACCGCTTGCAAGATTAATAAAGAAAAAAAGAGAGAAGAATCAAATAGATGCAATAAAAAATGATAAAGGGGATATCACCACCGATCCCACAGAAATACAAACTACCATCAGAGAATATTACAAACACCTCTATGCAAATAAACTAGAAAATCTAGAAGAAATGGAGAAATTCCTCAACACATACACCCTCCCAAGACTAAACCAGGAAGAAGTTGAATCTCTGAATAGACCAATAACAGGAGCTGAAATTGTGGCAATAATCAATAGCTTACCAACCAAAAAAAGTCCAGGACCAGATGGGTTCACAGCCGAATTCTACCAGAGGTACAAGGAGGAGCTGGTACCATTCCTTCTGAAACTATTCCAATCAATAGAAAAAGAGGGAATCCTCCCTAACTCATTTTATGAGGCCAGCATCATCCTGATACCAAAGCCTGGCAGAGACACAACCAAAAAAGAGAATTTTAGACCAATATCCTTGATGAACATTGATGCAAATATCCTCAATAAGATACTGGCAAACAGAATCCAGCAGCACATCAAAAAGCTTATCCACCATGATCAAGTGGGCTTCATCCCTGGGATGCAAGGCTGGTTCAATATACGCAAATCAATAAATGTAATCCAGCATATAAATAGAACCAAAGACAAAAACCACATGATTATCTCAATAGATGCAGAAAAGGCCTTTGACAAAATTCAACAACCCTTCATGCTAAAAACTCTCAATAAATTAGGAATTGATGGGACGTATCTCAAAATAATAAGAGCTATTTATGACAAACCCACAGCCAATATCGTACTGAATGGGCAAAAACTGGAAGCATTCCCTTTGAAAACTGGCACAAGACAGGGATGCCCTCTCTCACCACTTCTATTCAACATAGTGTTGGAAGTTCTGGCCAGGGCAATTAGGCAGGAGAAGGAAATCAAGGGTATTCAATTAGGAAAAGAGGAAGTCAAATTGTCCTTGTTTGCAGATGACATGATAGTATATCTAGAAAACCCCATTGTCTCAGCCCAAAATCTCCTTAAGCTGATAAGCAACTTCAGCAAAGTCTCAGGATACAAAATCAATGTGCAAAAATCACAAGCATTCTTATACATCAATAACAGACAAACAGAGAGCCAAATCATGAGTGAACTCCCATTCACAATTGCTTCAAAGAGAATAAAATACCTAGGAATCCAACTTACAAGGGATGTGAAAGACCTCTTCAAGGAGAACTACAAACCACTGCTCAAGGAAATAAAAGAGGATACAAACAAATGGAAGAACATTCCATGCTCATGGGTAGGAAGAATCAATATCATGAAAATGGCCATCCTTCCCAAGGTAATTTACAGATTCAATGCCATCCCCATCAAGCTACCAATGACTTTCTTCACAGAATTGGAAAAAACTACTTTAAAGTTCATATGGAACCAAAAAAGAGCCCGCATCGCCAAGTCAATCCTAAGCCAAAAGAACAAAGCTGGAGGCATCACACTACCTGACTTCAAACTGTACTACAAGGCTACAGTAACCAAAACAGCATGGTACTGGTACCAAAACAGAGATATAGATCAATGGAACAGAACAGAGCCATCAGAAATAATGCCACATATCTACAAGTATCTGATCTTTGACAAACCTGACAAAAACAAGAAATGGGGAAAGGATTCCCTATTTAATAAATGGTGCTGGGAAAACTGGCTAGCCATATGTAGAAAGCTGAAACTGGATCCCTTCCTTACACCTTATACAAAAATCAATTCAAGATGGATTAAAGACTTAAATGTTAGACCTAAAACCATAAAAACCCTAGAAGAAAACCTAGGCATTACCATTCAGGACATAGGCATGGGCAAGGACTTCATGTCTAAAACACCAAAAGCAATGGCAACAAAAGCCAAAATTGACAAATGGGATCTAATTAAACTAAAGAGCTTCTGCACAGCAAAGGAAACTACCATCAGAGTGAACAGGCAACCTACAAAATGGGAGAACATTTTCGCAACCTACTCATCTGACAAAGGGCTAATATCCAGAATCTACAATGAACTCCAACAAATTTACAAGAAAAAAACAAACAACCCCATCAAAAAGTGGGCGAAGGACATGAACAGACACTTCTCAAAAGAAGACATTTATGCAGCCAAAAAACACATGAAAAAATGCTCACCATCACTGGCCATCAGAGAAATGCAAATCAAAACCACAATGAGATACCATCTCACACCAGTTAGAAAGGCAATCATTAAAAAGTCAGGAAACAACAGGTGCTGGAGAGGATGTGGAGAAATAGGAACACTTTTACACTGTTGGTGGGCGTGTAAACTAGTTCAACCCTTGTGGAAGTCAGTGTGGCGATTCCTCAGGGGTCTAGAACTAGAAATTCCATTCAACCCAGCCATCCCATTACTGGGTATATACCCAAAGGACTATAAATCATGCTGCTATAAAGACACATGCACACGTATGTTTATTGCTGCATTATTCACAATAGCAAAGACTTGGAACCAACCCAAATGTCCAGCAATGATAGACTGGATTAAGAAAATGTGGCACATATACACCATGGAATACTATGCAGCCATAAAAAATGATGAGTTCACGTCCTTTGTAGGGACATGGATGAAACTGGAAATCATCATTCTCAGTAAACTATCGCAAGAACAAAAAAACAAACACCGCATATTCTCACTCATAGGTGGGAATTGAACAATGAGAACACATGGACACAGGAAGGGGAACATCACACTTTGGGGACTGTTGTGGGGTGGGGGGAGGGGGGAGGGATAGCATTGGGAGATATACCTAATGTTAGATGACAAGTTGGTGGGTGCAGCGCACCAGCATGGCACATGTATACATATGTAACTTACCTGCACATTGCGCACATGTACCATAAAACCTAAAGTATAATAATAATAATAATAAAAGGAAAAAAAAAAAAAAGAACTAAAAAAAAAAAAAAAAAAAAAAAAAAAAAAAAAAAAAAGACTCTTTCCAAACTGCTCCGTGAAAAGGAAGGTTCAACTCTGTGAGGTGAAGGCACACATCATAAAGAAGTTTCAAAGAATGCTTCTGTCTAGGTTTTATGTGAAGATATTTCCTTTTCCACCGTAGGCCTCAAAGCGCTCCAAATGAACACTTGCAGATTCTACAAAAAGAGTGTTTCAAAACTGCTCTTTCTAAAGAAGTGTTCAGCTCTGTGAGTTGGATTCATACTACACAAAGCAGTTTCACAGAACGCTTCTGTTTAGTTTTTATGGGAAGATATTCCCGTTTCCAACGAAGGCCTGAAAGGGCTCCAAATATCCACTTGCAGATTCTGCAAAAACAGAGTTTCAAAACTGCTCTATCAAAAGGAAGGCTTATCTCTCTGAGTTGAATGCACACATCATAAAGAAGTTTCAAAGAATGCTTCTGTCTAGGTTTTATGTGAAGATATTTCCTTTTCCACCATAGGCCTCAAAGTGCTCCAAATGAACACTTGCAGATTCTACAAAAAGAGTGTTTCAAAACTGCTCTTTCAAAAGAAGTGTTCAACTCTGTGGGTTGGATTCATACTACACAAAGCAGTTTCACAGAACGCTTCTGTTTAGTTTTTATGGGAAGATATTCGCGTTTCCAACGAAGGCCTGAAAGGGATCCAAATATCCACTTGCAGATGCTGCAAAAACAGAGTTTCAAAACTGCTCTATCAAAAGGAAGGCTTCTCTCTCCGAGTTGAATGCACACATCATAAAGAGGTTTCTGAGAATGCTTCTGCCTGGTTTATAATTGAAGATATTTCCTTTTCCACAATAGGCCTCAATGTGCTCCAAATGAAGACTTGCAGATTCTACAAAAAGAGTGTTTCAAAACTGCTCTTTGAAAAGAAGTGTTCAACTCTGTGAGTTGGATTCATACTACACAAAGCAGTTTCACAGAACGCTTCTGTTTAGTTTTTATGGGAAGATATTCCCGTTTCCAACGAAGGCCTGAAAGGCTCCAAATATCCACTTGCAGATGCTGCAAAAAGACTCTTTCCAAACTGCTCCGTGAAAAGGAAGGATCAACTCTGTGAGGTGAAGGCACACATCATAAAGAAGTTTCAAAGAATGCTTCTGTCTAGGTTTTATGTGAAGATATTTCCTTTTCCACCGTAGGCCTCAAAGCGCTCCAAATGAACACTTGCAGATTCTACAAAAAGAGTGTTTCAAAACTGCTCTTTCTAAAGAAGTGTTCAACTCTGTGAGTTGGATTCATACTACACAAAGCAGTTTCACAGAACGCTTCTGTTTAGTTTTTATGGGAAGATATTCCCGTTTCCAACGATGGCCTGAAAGGGCTCCAAATATCCACATGCAGATTCTGCAAAAACAGAGTTTCAAAACTGCTCTATCAAAAGGAAGGCTTATCTCTCTGAGTTGAATGCACACATCATAAAGAGGTTTCTCAGAATGCTTCTGCCTGGTTGATATGTGAAGATATTTCAATTTCCACCGTAGGCCTCAAATCGCTACAAATGAACACTTGCAAATTCTACAAAAAGAGTGTTTCATAACTGCTCTAGCAAAGGAAAGGTTCAACTATGTGAGTTAAACACACACATCACAAAGCAGTTTGTGAGAATGCTTCTGTCCGTTTTTATGGGAAGATATTCCCGTTTCTAACAAAGGCCTGAAAGAGCTCCAAATATCCACTTGCAGATGCTGCAAAAAGACTCTTTCCAAACCGCTCCAAGAAAAGGAAGGTTCAACTCTGTGAGTTGAATGCACACATCATAAAGAAGTTTCAAAGAATGCTTCTGTCTAGGTTTTATGTGAAGATATTTCCTTTTGCACCATTGGCCTCAAAGCGCTCCAAATGAACACTTGCAGATTCTACAAAAAGAGTGTTTCAAAACTGCTCTTTCTAAAGAAGTGTTCAACTCTGTGAGTTGGATTCATACTACACAAAGCAGTTTCACAGAACGCTTCTGTTTAGTTTTTATGGGAAGATATTCCCGTTTCCAACGAAGGCCTGAAAGGGCTCCAAATATCCACTTGCAGATTCTGCAAAAACAGAGTTTCAAAACTGCTCTATCAAAAGGAAGGCTTATCTCTCTGAGTTGAATGCACACATCATAAAGAGGTTTCTGAGAATGCTTCTGCCTGGTTGATATGTGAAGATATTTCAATTTCCAACATAGGCCTCAAATCGCTCCAAATGAACACTTGCAAATTCTACAAAAAGAGTGTTTCATAACTGCTCTAGCAAAGGAAAGGTTCAACTATGTGAGTTAAACACACACATCACAAAGCAGTTTGTGAGAATGCTTCTGTCCAGTTTTTATGGGAAGATATTCCCGTTTCTAACAAAGGCCTGAAAGAGCTCCAAATATCCACTTGCAGATGCTGCAAAAAGACTCTTTCCAAACCGCTCCATGAAAAGGAAGGTTCAACTCTGTGAGTTGAATGCACACATCATAAAGAAGTTTCAAAGAATGCTTCTGTCTAGGTTTTATGTGAAGATATTTCCTTTTCCACCATAGGCCTCAAAGCGCTCCAAATGAACACTTGCAGATTCTACAAAAAGAGTGTTTCAAAACTACTCTTTCAAAAGAAGTGTTCAACTCTGTGAGTTGGATTCATACTACACAAAGCAGTTTCACAGAACGCTTCTGTTTAGTTTTTATGGGAAGATATTCCCGTTTCCAACGAAGGCCTGAAAGGGCTCCAAATATCCACTTGCAGATGCTGCAATAACAGAGTTTCAAAACTGCTCTATCAAAAGGAAGGCTTCTCTCTCCGAGTTGAATGCACACATCATAAAGAGGTTTACGAGAATGATTCTGCCTGGTTTATAAGTGAAGATATTTCCTTTTCCACCATAGGCCTCAATGCGCTCCAAACGAACACTTGCAGATTCTACAAAAAGAGTGTTTCAAAACTGCTCTTTCAAAAGAAGTGTTCAACTCTGTGAGTTGGATTCATACTACACAAAGCAGTTTCACAGAACGCTTCTGTTTAGTTTTTATGGGAAGATATTCCCGTTTCCAACGAAGGCCTGAAAGGGCTCCAAATATCCACTTGCAGATGCTGCAAAAAGACTCTTTCCAAACTGCTCCATGTAAAGGAAGGTTCAACTCTGTGAGTTGAATGTACACATCATAAAGAAGTTTCAAAGAATGCTTCTGTCTAGGTTTTATGTGAAGATATTTCCTTTTCCACCATAGGCCTCAAAGTGCTCCAAATGAACACATGCAGATTCTACAAAAAGAGTGTTTCAAAACTGCTCTTTCAAAAGAAGTGTTCAACTCTGTGAGTTGGATTCATACTACACAAAGCAGTTTCACAGAACGCTTCTGTTTAGTTTTTATGGGAAGATATCCCCGTTTCCAACGAAGGCCTGAAAGGGCTCCAAATATCCACTTGCAGATGCTGCAAAAACAGAGTTTCAAAACTGCTCTATCAAAAGGAAGGCTTCTCTCTCCGAGTTGAATGCACACATCATAAAGAGGTTTCTGAGAATGCTTCCGCCTGGTTTATAAGTGAAGATATTTCCTTTTCCACAATAGGCCTCAATGTGCTCCAAATGAACACTTGCAGATTCTACAAAAAGAGTGTTTCAAAACTGCTCTTTCAAAAGAAGTGTTCATCTCTGTGAGTTGGATTCATACTACACAAAGCAGTTTCACAGAACGCTTCTGTTTAGTTTTTATGAGAAGATATTCCCGTTTCCAACGAAGGCCTGAAAGGCTCCAAATATCCACTTGCAGATGCTGCAAAAAGACTCTTTCCAAACTGCTCCGTGAAAAGGAAGGTTCAACTCTGTGAGGTGAAGGCACACATCATAAAGAAGTTTCAAAGAATGCTTCTGTCTAGGTTTTATGTGAAGATATTTCCTTTTCCACCGTAGGCCTCAAAGCGCTCCAAATGAACACTTGCAGATTCTACAAAAAGAGTGTTTCAAAACTGCTCTTTCTAAAGAAGTGTTCAACTCTGTGAGTTGGATTCATACTACACAAAGCAGTTTCACAGAACGCTTCTGTTGAGTTTTTATGGGAAGATATTCCCGTTTCCAACGAAGGCCTGAAAGGGCTCCAAATATCCACTTGCAGATTCTGCAAAAACAGAGTTTCAAAACTGCTCTATCAAAAGGAAGGCTTATCTCTCTGAGTTGAATGCACACATCATAAAGAAGTTTCAAAGAATGCTTCTGTCTAGGTTTTATGTGAAGATATTTCCTTTTCCACAATAGGCCTCAAAGTGCTCCAAATGAACACTTGCAGATTCTACAAAAAGAGTGTTTCAAAACTGCTCTTTCAAAAGAAGTGTTCAACTCTGTGAGTTGGATTCATACTACACAAAGCAGTTTCACAGAACGCTTCTGTTTAGTTTTTATGGGAAGATATTCCCGTTTCCAACGAAGGCCTGAAAGGGCTCCAAATATCCACTTGCAGATGCTTCAAAAAGACTCTTTCCAAACTGCTCCATGAAAAGGAAGGTTCAACTGTGTGAGTTGAAGGCACACATCATAAAGAAGTTTCAAAGAATGCTTCTGTCTAGGTTTTATGTGAAGATATTTCCTTTTCCACCATAGGCCTCTAAGTGCTCCAAATGAACACTTGCAGATTCTACAAAAAGAGTGTTTCAAAACTCCTCTTTCAAAAGAAGTGTTCAACTCTGTGAGTTGGATTCATACTACACAAAGCAGTTTCACAGAACTCTTCTGTTTAGTTTTATGGGAAGATATTCCCGTTTCCAAAGAAGGCCTGAAAGTTCTCCAAATATCCACTTGCCGATGCTGCAAAAAGACTCTTTCCAAACTGTTCCATGAAAAGGAAGGTTCAACTCTGTGAGTTGAATGCACACATCATAAAGAAGTTTCAAAGAATGCTTCTGTCTAGGTTTTATGTGAAGATATTTCCTTTTCCACCATAGGCCTCAAAGTGCTCCAAATGAACACTTGCAGATTCTACAAAAAGAGTGTTTCAAAACTGCTCTTTCAAAAGAAGTGTTCAACTCTGTGAGTTGGATTCATACTACACAAAGCAGTTTCACAGAACGCTTCTGTTTAGTTTTTATGGGAAGATATTCCCGTTTCCAACGAAGGCCTGAAAGGGCTCCAAATATCCACTTGCAGATGCTGCAAAAAGACTCTTCCCAAACCTTTCCATGAAAAGGAAGGTTGAACTCTGTGAGTTGAAGGCACACATCATAAAGAAGTTTCAAAGAATGCTTCTGTCTAGGTTTTATGTGAAGATATTTCCTTTTCCACCATAGGCCTCAAAGTGCTCCAAATGAACACTTGCAGATTCTACAAAAAGAGTGTTTCAAAACTCCTCTTTCAAAAGAAGTGTTCAACTCTGTGAGTTGGATTCATACTACACAAAGCAGTTTCACAGAACGCTTCTGTATAGTTTTTATGGGAAGATATTCCCGTTTCCAACGAAGGCCTGAAAGGGCTCCAAATATCCACTTGCAGATTCTGCAAAAACAGAGTTTCAAAACTGCTCTATCAAAAGGAAGGCTTATCTCTCTGAGTTGAATGCACACATCATAAAGAGGTTTCTGAGAATGCTTCTGCCTGGTTGATATGTGAAGATATTTCAATTTCCGCCATAGGCCTCAAATCGCTCTAAATGAACACTTGCAAACTCTACAAAAAGAGTGTTTCATAACTGCTCTAGAAAAGGAAAGGTTCAACTATGTGAGTTAAACACACACATCACAAAGCAGTTTGTGAGAATGCTTCTGTCCAGTTTTTATGGGAAGATATTCCCGTTTCTAACAAAGGCCTGAAAGAGCTCCAAATATCCACTTGCAGATGCTGCAAAAAGACTCTTTCCAAACCGCTCCATGAAAAGGAAGGTTCAACTCTGTGAGTTGAATGCACACATCATAAAGAAGTTTCAAAGAATGCTTCTGTCTAGGTTTTATGTGAAGATATTTCCTTTTCCACCATAGGCCTCAAAGCGCTCCAAATGAACACTTGCAGATTCTACAAAAAGAGTGTTTCAAAACTACTCTTTCAAAAGAAGTGTTCAACTCTGTGAGTTGGATTCATACTACACAAAGCAGTTTCACAGAACGCTTCTGTTTAGTTTTTATGGGAAGATATTCCCGTTTCCAACGAAGGCCTGAAAGGGCTCCAAATATCCACTTGCAGATGCTGCAATAACAGAGTTTCAAAACTGCTCTATCAAAAGGAAGGCTTCTCTCTCCGAGTTGAATGCACACATCTTAAAGAGGTTTACGAGAATGATTCTGCCTGGTTTATAAGTGAAGATATTTCCTTTTCCACCATAGGCCTCAATGCGCTCCAAACGAACACTTGCAGATTCTACAAAAAGAGTGTTTCAAAACTGCTCTTTCAAAAGAAGTGTTCAACTCTGTGAGTTGGATTCATACTACACAAAGCAGTTTCACAGAACGCTTCTGTTTAGTTTTTATGGGAAGATATTCCCGTTTCCAACGAAGGCCTGAAAGGGCTCCAAATATCCACTTGCAGATGCTGCAAAAAGACTCTTTCCAAACTGCTCCATGAAAAGGAAGGTTCAACTCTGTGAGTTGAATGTACACATCATAAAGAAGTTTCAAAGAATGCTTCTGTCTAGGTTTTATGTGAAGATATTTCCTTTTCCACCATAGGCCTCAAAGTGCTCCAAATGAACACATGCAGATTCTACAAAAAGAGTGTTTCAAAACTGCTCTTTCAAAAGAAGTGTTCAACTCTGTGAGTTGGATTCATACTACACAAAGCAGTTTCACAGAACGCTTCTGTTTAGTTTTTATGGGAAGATATCCCCGTTTCCAACGAAGGCCTGAAAGGGCTCCAAATATCCACTTGCAGATGCTGCAAAAACAGAGTTTCAAAACTGCTCTATCAAAAGGAAGACTTATCTCTCCGAGTTGAATGCACACATCATAAAGAGGTTTCTGAGAATGCTTCTGCCTGGTTTATAAGTGAAGATATTTCCTTTTCCACAATAGGCCTCAATGTGCTCCAAATGAACACTTGCAGATTCTACAAAAAGAGTGTTTCAAAACTGCTCTTTCAAAAGAAGTGTTCATCTCTGTGAGTTGGATTCATACTACACAAAGCAGTTTCACAGAACGCTTCTGTTTAGTTTTTATGAGAAGATATTCCCGTTTCCAACGAAGGCCTGAAAGGCTCCAAATATCCACTTGCAGATGCTGCAAAAAGACTCTTTCCAAACTGCTCCGTGAAAAGGAAGGTTCAACTCTGTGAGGTGAAGGCACACATCATAAAGAAGTTTCAAAGAATGCTTCTGTCTAGGTTTTATGTGAAGATATTTCCTTTTCCACCGTAGGCCTCAAAGCGCTCCAAATGAACACTTGCAGATTCTACAAAAAGAGTGTTTCAAAACTGCTCTTTCTAAAGAAGTGTTCAACTCTGTGAGTTGGATTCATACTACACAAAGCAGTTTCACAGAACGCTTCTGTTTAGTTTTTATGGGAAGATATTCCCGTTTCCAACGAAGGCCTGAAAGGGCTCCAAATATCCACTTGCAGATTCTGCAAAAACAGAGTTTCAAAACTGCTCTATCAAAAGGAAGACTTATCTCTCTGAGTTGAATGCACACATCATAAAGAAGTTTCAAAGAATGCTTCTGTCTAGGTTTTATGTGAAGATATTTCCTTTTCCACAATAGGCCTCAAAGTGCTCCAAATGAACACTTGCAGATTCTACAAAAAGAGTGTTTCAAAATTGCTCTTTCAAAAGAAGTGTTCAACTCTGTGAGTTGGATTCATACTACACAAAGCAGTTTCACAGAACGCTTCTGTTTAGTTTTTATGGGAAGATATTCCCGTTTCCAACGAAGGCCTGAAAGGGCTCCAAATATCCACTTGCAGATGCTTCAAAAAGACTCTTTCCAAACTGCTCCATGAAAAGAAAGGTTCAACTGTGTGAGTTGAAGGCACACATCATAAAGAAGTTTCAAAGAATGCTTCTGTCTAGGTTTTATGTGAAGATATTTCCTTTTCCACCATAGGCCTCTAAGTGCTCCAAATGAACACTTTCAGATTCTACAAAAAGAGTGTTTCAAAACTGCTCTTTCAAAAGAAGTGTTCAACTCTGTGAGTTGGATTCATACTACACAAAGCAGTTTCACAGAACTCTTCTGTTTAGTTTTTATGGGAAGATATTCCCGTTTCCAAAGAAGGCCTGAAAGTTCTCCAAATATCCACTTGCAGATGCTGCAAAAAGACTCTTTCCAAACTGTTCCATGAAAAGGAAGGTTCAACTCTGTGAGTTGAATGCACACATCATAAAGAAGTTTCAAAGAATGCTTCTGTCTAGGTTTTATGTGAAGATATTTCCTTTTCCACCATAGGCCTCAAAGTGCTCCAAATGAACACTTGCAGATTCTACAAAAAGAGTGTTTCAAAACTGCTCTTTCAAAAGAAGTGTTCAACTCTGTGAGTTGGATTCATACTACACAAAGCAGTTTCACAGAACGCTTCTGTTTAGTTTTTATGGGAAGATATTCCCGTTTCCAACGAAGGCCTGAAAGGGCTCCAAATATCCACTTGCAGATTCTGCAAAAACAGAGTTTCTAAACTGCTCTATCAAAAGGAAGGCTTATCTCTCTGAGTTGAATGCACACATCATAAAGAGGTTTCTGAGAATGCTTCTGCCTGGTTGATATATGAAGATATTTCAATTTCCACCATAGGCCTCAAATCGCTCCAAATGAACACTTGCAAATTCTACAAAAAGGGTGTTTCATAACTGCTCTAGCAAAGGAAAGGTTCAACTATGTGAGTTAAACACACACATCACAAAGCAGTTTGTGAGAATGCTTCTGTCCAATTTTTTATGGGAAGATATTCCCGTTTCTAACAAAGGCCTGAAAGAGCTCCAAATATCCACTTGCAGATGCTGCAAAAAGACTCTTTCCAAACCGCTCCATGAAAAGGAAGGTTCAACTCTGTGAGTTGAATGCACACATCATAAAGAAGTTTCAAAGAATGCTTCTGTCTAGGTTTTATGTGAAGATATTTCCTTTTCCACCATAGGCCTCAAAGCGCTCCAAATGAACACTTGCAGATTCTACAAAAAGAGTGTTTCAAAGCTACTCTTTCAAAAGAAGTGTTCAACTCTGTGAGTTGGATTCATACTACACAAAGCAGTTTCACAGAACGCTTCTGTTTAGTTTTTATGGGAAGATATTCCCGTTTCCAACGAAGGCCTGAAAGGGCTCCAAATATCCACTTGCAGATGCTGCAATAACAGAGATTCAAAACTGCTCTATCAAAAGGAAGGCTTCTCTCTCCGAGTTGAATGCACACATCATAAAGAGGTTTAGGAGAATGATTCTGCCTGGTTTATAAGTGAAGATATTTCCTTTTCCATCATAGGCCTCAATGCGCTGCAAACGAACACTTGCAGATTCTACAAAAAGAGTGTTTCAAAACTGCTCTTTCAAAAGAAGTGTTCAACTCTGTGAGTTGGATTCATACTACACAAAGCAGTTTCACAGAACGCTTCTGTTTAGTTTTTATGGGAAGATATTCCCGTTTCCAACGAAGGCCTGAAAGGGCTCCAAATATCCACTTGCAGATGCTGCAAAAAGACTCTTTCCAAACTGCTCCATGAAAAGGAAGGTTCAACTCTGTGAGTTGAATGCACACATCATAAAGAAGTTTCAAAGAATGCTTCTGTCTAGGTTTTATGTGAAGATATTTCCTTTTCCACCCTAGGCCTCAAAGTGCTCCAAATGAACACATGCAGATTCTACAAAAAGAGTGTTTCAAAACTGCTCTTTCAAAAGAAGTGTTCAACTCTGTGAGTTGGATTCATACTACACAAAGCAGTTTCACAGAACGCTTCTGTTTAGTTTTTATGGGAAGATATCCCCGTTTCCAACGAAGGCCTGAAAGGGCTCCAAATATCCACTTGCAGATGCTGCAAAAAGACTCTTTCCAAACTGTTCCATGAAAAGGAAGGTTCAACTCTGTGAGTTGAATGTACACATCATAAAGAAGTTTCAAAGAATGCTTTTGTCTAGGTTTTATGTGAAGATATTTCCTTTTCCACCATAGGCCTCAAAGTGCTCCAAATGAACACTTGCAGATTCTACAAAAAGAGTGTTTCAAAACTGCTCTTTCAAAAGAAGTGTTCAACTCTGTGAGTTGGATTCATACTACACAAAGCAGTTTCACAGAACGCTTCTGTTGAGTTTTTATGGGAAGATATTCCCGTTTCCAACGAAGGCCTGAAAGGGCTCCAAATATCCACTTGCAGATGCTGCAAAAACAGAGTTTCAAAACTGCTCTATCAAAAGGAAGGCTTCTCTCTCCGAGTTGAATGCACACATCATAAAGAGGTTTCTGAGAATGCTTCTGACTGGTTTATAAGTGAAGATATTTCCTTTTCCACAATAGGCCTCAATGTGCTCCAAATGAACACTTGCAGATTCTACAAAAAGAGTGTTTCAAAACTGCTCTTTCAAAAGAAGTGTTCAACTCTGTGAGTTGGATTCATACTACACAAAGCAGTTTCACAGAACGCTTCTGTTTAGTTTTTATGGGAAGATATTCCCGTTTCCAACGAAGGCCTGAAAGGCTCCAAATATCCACTTGCAGATGCTGCAAAAAGACTCTTTCCAAACTGCTCCGTGAAAAGGAAGGTTCAACTCTGTGAGGTGAAGGCACACATCATAAAGAAGTTTCAAAGAATGCTTCTGTCTAGGTTTTATGTGAAGATATTTCCTTTTCCACCGTAGGACTCAAAGCGCTCCAAATGAACACTTGCAGATTCTACAAAAAGAGTGTTTGAAAACTGCTCTTTCTAAAGAAGTGTTCAACTCTGTGAGTTGGATTCATACTACACAAAGCAGTTTCACAGAACGCTTCTGTTTAGTTTTTATGGGAAGATATTCCCGTTTCCAACGAAGGCCTGAAAGGGCTCCAAATATCCACTTGCAGATGCTGCAAAAACAGAGTTTCAAAACTGCTCTATCAAAAGGAAGGCTTCTCTCTCCGAGTTGAATGCACACATCATAAAGAGGTTTCTGAGAATGCTTCTGCCTGGTTTATAAGTGAAGATATTTCCTTTTCCACAATAGGCATCAATGTGCTCCAAATGAACACTTGCAGATTCTACAAAAAGAGTGTTTCAAAACTGCTCTTTGAAAAGAAGTGTTCAACTCTGTGAGTTGGATTCATACTACACAAAGCAGTTTCACAGAACGCTTCTGTTTAGTTTTTATGGGAAGATATTCCCGTTTCCAACGAAGGCCTGAAAGTCTCCAAATATCCACTTGCAGATGCTGCAAAAAGACTCTTTCCAAACTGCTCCGTGAAAAGGAAGGTTCAACTCTGTGAGGTGAATGCACACATCATAAAGAAGTTTCAAAGAATGCTTCTGTCTAGGTTTTATGTGAAGATATTTCCTTTTCCACCGTAGGCCTCAAAGCGCTCCAAATGAACACTTGCAGATTCTACAAAAAGAGTGTTTCAAAACTGCTCTTTCTAAAGAAGTGTTCAACTCTGTGAGTTGGATTCATACTACACAAAGCAGTTTCACAGAACGCTTCTGTTTAGTTTTTATGGGAAGATATTCCCGTTTCCAACGAAGGCCTGAAAGGGCTCCAAATATCCACTTGCAGATTCTGCAAAAACAGAGTTTCAAAACTGCGCTATCAAAAGGAAGGCTTATCTCTCAGAGTTGAATGCACACATCATAAAGAGGTTTCTGAGAATGCTTCTGCCTGGTTGATATGTGAAGATATTTCAATTTCCACCATAGGCCTCAAATCGCTCCAAATGAACACTTGCAAATTCTACAAAAAGAGTGTTTCATAACTGCTCTAGCAAAGGAAAGGTTCAACTATGTGAGTTAAACACACACATCACAAAGCAGTTTGTGAGAATGCTTCTGTCCAGTTTTTATGGGAAGATATTCCCGTTTCTAACAAAGGCCTGAAAGAGCTCCAAATATCCACTTGCAGATGCTGCAAAAAGACTCTTTCCAAACCGCTCCATGAAAAGGAAGGTTCAACTCTGTGAGTTGAATGCACACATCATAAAGAAGTTTCAAAGAATGCTTCTGTCTAGGTTTTATGTGAAGATATTTCCTTTTCCACCACTGGCCTGAAAGAGCTCCAAATGAACACTTGCAGATTCTACAAAAAGAGTGTTTCAAAACTGCTCTTTCTAAAGAAGTGTTCAACTCTGTGAGTTGGATTCATACTACACAAAGCAGTTTCACAGAACGCTTCTGTTTAGTTTTTATGGGAAGATATTCCCGTTTCCAACGAAGGCCTGAAAGGGCTCCAAATATCCACTTGCAGATGCTGCAAAAACAGAGTTTCAAAACTGCTCTATCAAAAGGAAGGCTTCTCTCTCCGAGTTGAATGCACACATCATAAAGAGGTTTCTGAGAATGCTTCTGCCTGGTTTATGAGTGAAGACATTTCCTTTTCCACAATAGGCCTCAATGTGCTCCAAATGAACACTTGTAGATTCTACAAAAAGCGTGTTTCAAAACTGCTCTTTGAAAAGAAGTGTTCAACTCTGTGAGTTGGATTCATACTACACAAAGCAGTTTCACAGAACGCTTCTGTTGAGTTTTTATGGGAAGATATTCCCGTTTCCAACGAAGGCCTGAAAGGCTCCAAATATCCACTTGCAGATGCTGCAAAAAGACTCTTTCCAAACTGCTCCTTGAAAAGGAAGGTTCAACTCTGTGAGATGAAGGCACACATCATAAAGAAGTTTCAAAGAATGCTTCTGTCTAGGTTTTATGTGAAGATATTTCCTTTTCCACCGTAGGCCTCAAAGCGCTCCAAATGAACACTTGCAGATTCTACAAAAAGAGTGTTTCAAAACTGCTCTTTCTAAAGAAGTGTTCAACTCTGTGAGTTGGATTCATACTACACAAAGCAGTTTCACAGAACGCTTCTGTTTAGTTTTTATGGGAAGATATTCCCGTTTCCAACGAAGGCCTGAAAGGGCTCCAAATATCCACTTGCAGATGCTGCAAAAACAGAGATTCAAAACTGCTCTATCAAAAGGAAGGCTTCTCTCTCCGAGTTGAATGCACACATCATAAAGAGGTTTCTGAGAATGCTTCTGCCTGGTTTATAAGTGAAGATATTTCCTTTTCCAAAATAGACCTCAATGTGCTCCAAATGAACACTTGCAGATTCTACAAAAAGAGTGTTTCAAAACTGCTCTTTGAAAAGAAGTGTTCAACTCTGTGAGTTGGATTCATACTACACAAAGCAGTTTCGCAGAACGCTTCTGTTTAGTTTTTATGGGAAGATATTCCCGTTTCCAACGAAGGCCTGAAAGGCTCCAAATATCCACTTGCAGATGCTGCAAAAAGACTCTTTCCAAACTGCTCCGTGAAAAGGAAGGTTCAACTCTGTGAGGTGAAGGCACACATCATAAAGAAGTTTCAAAGAATGCTTCTGTCTAGGTTTTATGTGAAGATATTTCCTTTTCCACCGTAGGCCTCAAAGCGCTCCAAATGAACACTTGCAGATTCTACAAAAAGAGTGTTTCAAAACTGCTCTTTCTAAAGAAGTGTTCAACTCTGTGAGTTGGATTCATACTACACAAAGCAGTTTCACAGAACGCTTCTGTTTAGTTTTTATGGGAAGATATTCCCGTTTCCAACGAAGGCCTGAAAGGGCTCCAAATATCCACTTGCAGATTCTGCAAAAACAGAGTTTCAAAACTGCGCTATCAAAAGGAAGGCTTATCTCTCAGAGTTGAATGCACACATCATAAAGAGGTTTCTGAGAATGCTTCTGCCTGGTTGATATGTGAAGATATTTCAATTTCCACCATAGGCCTCAAATCGCTCCAAATGAACACTTGCAAATTCTACAAAAAGAGTGTTTCATAACTGCTCTAGCAAAGGAAAGGTTCAACTATGTGAGTTAAACACACACATCACAAAGCAGTTTGTGAGAATGCTTCTGTCCAGTTTTTATGGGAAGATATTCCCGTTTCTAACAAAGGCCTGAAAGAGCTCCAAATATCCACTTGCAGATGCTGCAAAAAGACTCTTTCCAAACCGCTCCATGAAAAGGAAGGTTCAACTCTGTGAGTTGAATGCACACATCATAAAGAAGTTTCAAAGAATGCTTCTGTCTAGGTTTTATGTGAAGATATTTCCTTTTCCACCACTGGCCTGAAAGAGCTCCAAATGAACACTTGCAGATTCTACAAAAAGAGTGTTTCAAAACTGCTCTTTCTAAAGAAGTGTTCAACTCTGTGAGTTGGATTCATACTACACAAAGCAGTTTCACAGAACGCTTCTGTTTAGTTTTTATGGGAAGATATTCCCGTTTCCAACGAAGGCCTGAAAGGGCTCCAAATATCCACTTGCAGATGCTGCAAAAACAGAGTTTCAAAACTGCTCTATCAAAAGGAAGGCTTCTCTCTCCGAGTTGAATGCACACATCATAAAGAGGTTTCTGAGAATGCTTCTGCCTGGTTTATGAGTGAAGACATTTCCTTTTCCACAATAGGCCTCAATGTGCTCCAAATGAACACTTGTAGATTCTACAAAAAGCGTGTTTCAAAACTGCTCTTTGAAAAGAAGTGTTCAACTCTGTGAGTTGGATTCATACTACACAAAGCAGTTTCACAGAACGCTTCTGTTGAGTTTTTATGGGAAGATATTCCCGTTTCCAACGAAGGCCTGAAAGGCTCCAAATATCCACTTGCAGATGCTGCAAAAAGACTCTTTCCAAACTGCTCCTTGAAAAGGAAGGTTCAACTCTGTGAGATGAAGGCACACATCATAAAGAAGTTTCAAAGAATGCTTCTGTCTAGGTTTTATGTGAAGATATTTCCTTTTCCACCGTAGGCCTCAAAGCGCTCCAAATGAACACTTGCAGATTCTACAAAAAGAGTGTTTCAAAACTGCTCTTTCTAAAGAAGTGTTCAACTCTGTGAGTTGGATTCATACTACACAAAGCAGTTTCACAGAACGCTTCTGTTTAGTTTTTATGGGAAGATATTCCCGTTTCCAACGAAGGCCTGAAAGGGCTCCAAATATCCACTTGCAGATGCTGCAAAAACAGAGATTCAAAACTGCTCTATCAAAAGGAAGGCTTCTCTCTCCGAGTTGAATGCACACATCATAAAGAGGTTTCTGAGAATGCTTCTGCCTGGTTTATAAGTGAAGATATTTCCTTTTCCAAAATAGACCTCAATGTGCTCCAAATGAACACTTGCAGATTCTACAAAAAGAGTGTTTCAAAACTGCTCTTTGAAAAGAAGTGTTCAACTCTGTGAGTTGGATTCATACTACACAAAGCAGTTTCGCAGAACGCTTCTGTTTAGTTTTTATGGGAAGATATTCCCGTTTCCAACGAAGGCCTGAAAGGCTCCAAATATCCACTTGCAGATGCTGCAAAAAGACTCTTTCCAAACTGCTCCGTGAAAAGGAAGGTTCAACTCTGTGAGGTGAAGGCACACATCATAAAGAAGTTTCAAAGAATGCTTCTGTCTAGGTTTTATGTGAAGATATTTCCTTTTCCACCGTAGGCCTCAAAGCGCTCCAAATGAACACTTGCAGATTCTACAAAAAGAGTGTTTCAAAACTGCTCTTCCTAAAGAAGTGTTCAACTCTGTGAGTTGGATTCATACTACACAAAGCAGTTTCACAGAACGCTTCTGTTTAGTTTTTATGGGAAGATATTCCCGTTTCCAAGGAAGGCCTGAAAGGGCTCCAAATATCCACTTGCAGATGCTGCAAAAAGACTCTTTCCAAACTGCTCCATGAAAAGGAAGGTTCAACTCTGTGAGTTGAATGCACACATCATAAAGAAGTTTCAAAGAATGCTTCTGTCTAGGTTTTATGTGAAGATATTTCCTTTTCCACCATAGGCGTCAAAGTGCTCCAAATGAACACTTGCAGATTCTACAAAAAGAGTGTTTCAAAACTGCTCTTTCAAAAGAAGTGTTCAACTCTGTGAGTTGGATTCATACTACACAAAGCAGTTTCACAGAACGCTTCTGTTTAGTTTTTATGGGAAGATATTCCCGTTTCCAACGAAGGCCTGAAAGGGCTCCAAATATCCACTTGCAGATGCTGCAAAAACAGAGTTTCAAAACTGCTCTATCAAAAGGAAGGCTTCTCTCTCCGAGTTGAATGCACACATCATAAAGAGGTTTCTGAGAATGCTTCTGCCTGGTTTATAAGTGAAGATATTTCCTTTTCCACAATAGGCCTCAATGTGCTCCAAATGAACACTTGCAGATTCTACAAAAAGAGTGTTTCAAAACTGCTCTTTGAAAAGAAGTGTTCAACTCTGTGAGTTGGATTCATACTACACAAAGCAGTTTCACATAACGCTTCTGTTTAGTTTTTATGGGAAGATATTCCCGTTTCCAACGAAGGCCTGAAAGGCTCCAAATATCCACGTGCAGATGCTGCAAAAAGACTCTTTCCAAACTGCTCCGTGAAAAGGAATGTTCAACTCCGTGAGGTGAAGGCACACATCATAAGGAAGTTTCAAAGAATGCTTCTGTCTAGGTTTTATGTGAAGATATTTCCTTTTCCACTGTAGGCCTCAAAGCGCTCCAAATGAACACTTGCAGATTCTACAAAAAGAGTGTTTCAAAACTGCTCTTTCTAAAGAAGTGTTCAACTCTGTGAGTTGGATTCATACTACACAAAGCAGTTTCACAGAACGCTTCTGTTGAGTTTTTATGGGAAGATATTCCCGTTTCCAACGAAGGCCTGAAAGGGCTCCAAATATCCACTTGCAGATTCTGCAAAAACAGAGTTTCAAAACTGCTCTATCAAAAGGAAGGCTTATCTCTCTGAGTTGAATGCACACATCATAAAGAAGTTTCAAAGAATGCTTCTGTCTAGGTTTTATGTGAAGATATTTCCTTTTCCACAATAGGCCTCAAAGTGCTCCAAATGAACACTTGCAGATTCTACAAAAAGAGTGTTTCAAAACTGCTCTTTCAAAAGAAGTGTTCAACTCTGTGAGTTGGATTCATACTACACAAAGCAGTTTCACAGAACGCTTCTGTTTAGTTTTTATGGGAAGATATTCCCGTTTCCAACGAAGGCCTGAAAGGCTCCAAATATCCACTTGCAGATGCTGCAAAAAGACTCTTTCCAAACTGCTCCGTGAAAAGGAAGGTTCAACTCTGTGAGGTGAAGGCACACATCATAAAGAAGTTTCAAAGAATGCTTCTGTCTAGGTTTTATGTGAAGATATTTCCTTTTCCACCGTAGGCCTCAAAGCGCTCCAAATGAACACTTGCAGATTCTACAAAAAGAGTGTTTCAAAACTGCTCTTCCTAAAGAAGTGTTCAACTCTGTGAGGTGGATTCATACTACACAAAGCAGTTTCACAGAACGCTTCTGTTTAGTTTTTATGGGAAGATATTCCCGTTTCCAACGAAGGCCTGAAAGGGCTCCAAATATCCACTTGCAGATGCTGCAAAAAGACTCTTTCCAAACTGCTCCATGAAAAGGAAGGTTCAACTCTGTGAGTTGAATGCACACATCATAAAGAAGTTTCAAAGAATGCTTCTGTCTAGGTTTTATGTGAAGATATTTCCTTTTCCACCATAGGCGTCAAAGTGCTCCAAATGAACACTTGCAGATTCTACAAAAAGAGTGTTTCAAAACTGCTCTTTCAAAAGAAGTGTTCAACTCTGTGAGTTGGATTCATACTACACAAAGCAGTTTCACAGAACGCTTCTGTTTAGTTTTTATGGGAAGATATTCCCGTTTCCAACGAAGGCCTGAAAGGGCTCCAAATATCCACTTGCAGATGCTGCAAAAACAGAGTTTCAAAACTGCTCTATCAAAAGGAAGGCTTCTCTCTCCGAGTTGAATGCACACATCATAAAGAGGTTTCTGAGAATGCTTCTGCCTGGTTTATAAGTGAAGATATTTCCTTTTCCACAATAGGCCTCAATGTGCTCCAAATGAACACTTGCAGATTCTACAAAAAGAGTGTTTCAAAACTGCTCTTTGAAAAGAAGTGTTCAACTCTGTGAGTTGGATTCATACTACACAAAGCAGTTTCACATAACGCTTCTGTTTAGTTTTTATGGGAAGATATTCCCGTTTCCAACGAAGGCCTGAAAGGCTCCAAATATCCACTTGCAGATGCTGCAAAAAGACTCTTTCCAAACTGCTCCGTGAAAAGGAAGGTTCAACTCCGTGAGGTGAAGGCACACATCATAAGGAAGTTTCAAAGAATGCTTCTGTCTAGGTTTTATGTGAAGATATTTCCTTTTCCACCGTAGGACTCAAAGCGCTCCAAATGAACACTTGCAGATTCTACAAAAAGAGTGTTTCAAAACTGCTCTTTCTAAAGAAATGTTCAACTCTGTGAGTTGGATTCATACTACACAAAGCAGTTTCACAGAACGCTTCTGTTTAGTTTTTATGGGAAGATATTCCCGTTTCCAACGAAGGCCTGAAAGGGCTCCAAATATCCACTTGCAGATGCTGCAAAAGCAGAGTTTCAAAACTGCTCTATCAAAAGGAAGTCTTCTCTCTCCGAGTTGAATGCACACATCATAAAGAGGTTTCTGAGAATGCTTCTGCCTGGTTTATAAGTGAAGATATTTCCTTTTCCACAATAGGCCTCAATGTGCTCCAAATGAACACTTGCAGATTCTACAAAAAGAGTGTTTCAAAATTGCTCTTTGAAAAGAAGTGTTCAACTCTGTGAGTTGGATTCATACTACACAAAGCAGTTTCACAGAACGCTTCTGTTTAGTTTTTATGGGAAGATATTCCCGTTTCCAACGAAGGCCTGAAAGGCTCCAAATATCCACTTGCAGATGCTGCAAAAAGACTCTTTCCAAACTGCTCCGTGAAAAGGAAGGTTCAACTCTGTGAGGTGAAGGCACACATCATAAAGAAGTTTCAAAGAATGCTTCTGTCTAGGTTTTATGTGAAGATATTTCCTTTTCCACCGTAGGCCTCAAAGCGCTCCAAATGAACACTTGCAGATTCTACAAAAAGAGTGTTTCAAAACTGCTCTTCCTAAAGAAGTGTTCAACTCTGTGAGTTGGATTCATACTACACAAAGCAGTTTCACAGAACGCTTCTGTTGAGTTTTTATGGGAAGATATTCCCGTTTCCAACGAAGGCCTGAAAGGGCTCCAAATATCCACTTGCAGATGCTGCAAAAAGACTCTTTCCAAACTGCTCCATGAAAAGGAAGGTTCAACTGTGTGAGGTGAAGGCACACATCATAAAGAAGTTTCAAAGAATGCTTCTGTCTAGGTTTTATGTGAAGATATTTCCTTTTCCACCGTAGGCCTCAAAGCGCTCCAAATGAACACTTGCAGATTCTACAAAAAGAGTGTTTCAAAACTGCTCTTTGAAAAGAAGTGTTCAACTCTGTGAGTTGGATTCATACTACACAAAGCAGTTTCACAGAACGCTTCTGTTTAGTTTTTATGGGAAGATATTCCCGTTTCCAACGAAGGCCTGAAAGGGCTCCAAATATCCACTTGCAGATGCTGCAAAAAGACTCTTTCCAAACTGCTCCATGAAAAGGAAGGTTCAACTCTGTGAGTTGAATGCACACATCATAAAGAAGTTTCAAAGAATGCTTCTGTCTAGGTTTTATGTGAAGATATTTCCTTTTCCACCGTAGGCCTCAAAGTGCTCCAAATGAACACTTGCAGATTCTACAAAAAGAGTGTTTCAAAACTGCTCTTTCAAAAGAAGTGTTCAACTCTGTGAGTTGGATTCATACTACACAAAGCAGTTTCACAGAACGCTTCTGTTTAGTTTTTATGGGAAGATATTCCCGTTTCCAACGAAGGCCTGAAAGGGCTCCAAATATCCACTTGCAGATGCTGCAAAAACAGAGTTTCAAAACTGCTCTATCAAAAGGAAGGCTTCTCTCTCCGAGTTGAATGCACACATCATAAAGAGGTTTCTGAGAATGCTTCTGCCTGGTTTATGAGTGAAGATATTTCCTTTTCCACAATAGGCCTCAATGTGCTCCAAATGAACACTTGCAGATTCTACAAAAAGAGTGTTTCAAAACTGCTCTTTCAAAAGAAGTGTTCAACTCTGTGAGTTGGATTCATACTACACAAAGCAGTTTCACAGAACGCTTCTGTTTAGTTTTTATGGGAAGATATTCCCGTTTCCAACGAAGGCCTGAAAGGGCTCCAAATATCCACTTGCAGATGCTGCAAAAACAGAGTTTCAAAACTGCTCTATCAAAAGGAAGGCTTCTCTCTCCGAGTTGAATGCACACATCATAAAGAGGTTTCTGAGAATGCTTCTGCCTGGTTTATGAGTGAAGATATTTCCTTTTCCACAATAGGCCTCAATGTGCTCCAAATGAACACTTGCAGATTCTACAAAAAGAGTGTTTCAAAACTGCTCTTTGAAAAGAAGTGTTCAACTCTGTGAGTTGGATTCATACTACACAAAGCAGTTTCACAGAACGCTTCTGTTTAGTTTTTATGGGAAGATATTCCCGTTTCCAACGAAGGCCTGAAAGGGCTCCAAATATCCACTTGTAGATGCTGCAAAAACAGAGTTTCAAAACTGCTCTATCAAAAGGAAGGCTTCTCTCTCCGAGTTGAATGCACACATCATAAATAGGTTTCTGAGAATGCTTCTGCCTGGTTTATAAGTGAAGATATTTCCTTTTCCACAATAGGCCTCAATGTGCTCCAAATGAACACTTGCAGATTCTACAAAAAGAGTGTTTCAAAACTGCTCTTTCAAAAGAAGTGTTCAACTCTGTGAGTTGGATTCATACTACACAAAGCAGTTTCGCAGAACGCTTCTGTTTAGTTTTTATGGGAAGATATTCCCGTTTCCAACGAAGGCCTGAAAGGGCTCCAAATATCCACTTGCAGATGCTGCAAAAAGACTCTTTCCAAACTGCTCCGTGAAAAGGAAGGTTCAACTCTGTGAGGTGAAGGCACACATCATAAAGAAGTTTCAAAGAATGCTTCTGTCTAGGTTTTATGTGAAGATATTTCCTTTTCCACCGTAGGCCTCAAAGCGCTCCAAATGAACACTTGCAGATTCTACAAAAAGAGTGTTTCAAAACTGCTCTTCCTAAAGAAGTGTTCAACTCCGTGAGGTGGATTCATACTACACAAAGCAGTTTCACAGAACGCTTCTGTTTAGTTTTTATGGGAAGATATTCCCGTTTCCAACGAAGGCCTGAAAGGGCTCCAAATATCCACTTGCAGATGCTGCAAAAAGACTCTTTCCAAACTGCTCCATGAAAAGGAAGGTTCAACTCTGTGAGTTGAATGCACACATCATAAAGAAGTTTCAAAGAATGCTTCTGTCTAGGTTTTATGTGAAGATATTTCCTTTTCCACCATAGGCGTCAAAGTGCTCCAAATGAACACTTGCAGATTCTACACAAAGAGTGTTTCAAAACTGCTCTTTCAAAAGAAGTGTTCAACTCTGTGAGTTGGATTCATACTACACAAAGCAGTTTCACAGAACGCTTCTGTTTAGTTTTTATGGGAAGATATTCCCGTTTCCAACGAAGGCCTGAAAGGGCTCCAAATATCCACTTGCAGATGCTGCAAAAACAGAGTTTCAAAACTGCTCTATCAAAAGGAAGGCTTCTCTCTCCGAGTTGAATGCACACATCATAAAGAGGTTTCTGAGAATGCTTCTGCCTGGTTTATAAGTGAAGATATTTCCTTTTCCACAATAGGCCTCAATGTGCTCCAAATGAACACTTGCAGATTCTACAAAAAGAGTGTTTCAAAACTGCTCTTTGAAAAGAAGTGTTCAACTCTGTGAGTTGGATTCATACTACACAAAGCAGTTTCACATAACGCTTCTGTTTAGTTTTTATGGGAAGATATTCCCGTTTCCAACGAAGGCCTGAAAGGCTCCAAATATCCACTTGCAGATGCTGCAAAAAGACTCTTTCCAAAGTGCTCCGTGAAAAGGAAGGTTCAACTCCGTGAGGTGAAGGCGCATATCATAAGGAAGTTTCAAAGAATGCTTCTGTCTAGGTTTTATGTGAAGATATTTCCTTTTCCACCGTAGGACTCAAAGCGCTCCAAATGAACACTTGCAGATTCTACAAAAAGAGTGTTTCAAAACTGCTCTTTCTAAAGAAATGTTCAACTCTGTGAGTGGGATTCATACTACACAAAGCAGTTTCACAGAACGCTTCTGTTTAGTTTTTATGGGAAGATATTCCCGTTTCCAACGAAGGCCTGAAAGGGCTCCAAATATCCACTTGCAGATGCTGCAAAAGCAGAGTTTCAAAACTGCTCTATCAAAAGGAAGTCTTCTCTCTCCGAGTTGAATGCACACATCATAAAGAGGTTTCTGAGAATGCTTCTGCCTGGTTTATAAGTGAAGATATTTCCTTTTCCACAATAGGCCTCAATGTGCTCCAAATGAACACTTGCAGATTCTACAAAAAGAGTGTTTCAAAACTGCTCTTTGAAAAGAAGTGTTCAACTCTGTGAGTTGGATTCATACTACACAAAGCAGTTTCACAGAACGCTTCTGTTTAGTTTTTATGGGAAGATATTCCCGTTTCCAACGAAGGCCTGAAAGGCTCCAAATATCCACTTGCAGATGCTGCAAAAAGACTCTTTCCAAACTGCTCCGTGAAAAGGAAGGTTCAACTCTGTGAGGTGAAGGCACACATCATAAAGAAGTTTCAAAGAATGCTTCTGTCTAGGTTTTATGTGAAGATATTTCCTTTTCCACCGTAGGCCTCAAAGCGCTCCAAATGAACACTTGCAGATTCTACAAAAAGAGTGTTTCAAAACTGCTCTTTCTAAAGAAGTGTTCAACTCTGTGAGTTGGATTCATACTACACAAAGCAGTTTCACAGAACGCTTCTGTTTAGTTTTTATGGGAAGATATTCCCGTTTCCAACGAAGGCCTGAAAGGGCTCCAAATATCCACTTGCAGATGCTGCAAAAAGACTCTTTCCAAACTGCTCCATGAAAAGGAAGGTTCAACTCTGTGAGTTGAATGCACACATCATAAAGAAGTTTCAAAGAATGCTTCTGTCTAGGTTTTATGTGAAGATATTTCCTTTTCCACCATAGGCCTCAAAGTGCTCCAAATGAACACTTGCAGATTCTACAAAAAGAGTGTTTCAAAACTGCTCTTTCAAAAGAAGTGTTCATCTCTGTGAGTTGGATTCATACTACACAAAGCAGTTTCACAGAACGCTTCTGTTTAGTTTTTATGGGAAGATATTCCCGTTTCCAAGGAAGGCCTGAAAGGGCTCCAAATATCCACTTGCAGATGGTGCAAAAACAGAGTTTCAAAACTGCTCTATCAAAAGGAAGGCTTCTCTCTCCGAGTTGAATGCACACATCATAAAGAGGTTTCTGAGAATGCTTCTGCCTGGTTTATGAGTGAAGATATTTCCTTTTCCACAATAGGCCTCAATGTGCTCCAAATGAACACTTGCAGATTCTACAAAAAGAGTGTTTCAAAACTGCTCTTTGAAAAGAAGTGTTCAACTCTGTGAGTTGGATTCATACTACACAAAGCAGTTTCACAGAACGCTTCTGTTTAGTTTTTATGGGAAGATATTCCCGTTTCCAACGAAGGCCTGAAAGGCTCCAAATATCCACTTGCAGATGCTGCAAAAAGACTCTGTCCAAACTGCTCCTTGAAAAGGAAGGTTCAACTCTGTGAGGTGAAGGCACACATCACAAAGAAGTTTCAAAGAATGCTTCTGTCTAGGTTTTATGTGAAGATATTTCCTTTTCCACAGTAGGCCTCAAAGCGCTCCAAATGAACACTTGCAGATTCTACAAAAAGAGTGTTTCAAAACTGCTCTTTCTAAAGAAGTGTTCAACTCTGTGAGTTGGATTCATACTACACAAAGCAGTTTCGCAGAACGCTTCTGTTTAGTTTTTATGGGAAGATATTCCCGTTTCCAACGAAGGCCTGAAAGGCTCCAAATATCCACTTGCAGATGCTGCAAAAAGACTCTTTCCAAACTGCTCCGTGAAAAGGAAGGTTCAACTCTGTGAGGTGAAGGCACACATCATAAAGAAGTTTCAAAGAATGCTTCTGTCTAGGTTTTATGTGAAGATATTTCCTTTTCCACCGTAGGCCTCAAAGCGCTCCAAATGAACACTTGCAGATTCTACAAAAAGAGTGTTTCGAAACTGCTCTAGCAAAGGAAAGGTTCAACTATGTGAGTTAAACACACACATCACAAAGCAGTTTGTGAGAATGCTTCTGTCCAGTTTTTATGGGAAGATATTCCCGTTTCTAACAAAGGCCTGAAAGAGCTCCAAACATCCACTTGCAGATGCTGCAAAAAGACTCTTTCCAAACCGCTCCATGAAAAGGAAGGTTCAACTGTGTGAGTTGAATGCACACATCATAAAGAAGTTTCAAAGAATGCTTCTGTCTAGGTTTTATGTGAAGATATTTCCTTTTCCACCACTGGCCTGAAAGAGCTCCAAATGAACACTTGCAGATTCTACAAAAAGAGTGTTTCAAAACTGCTCTTTCTAAAGAAGTGTTCAACTCTGTGAGTTGGATTCATACTACACAAAGCAGTTTCACAGAACGCTTCTGTTTAGTTTTTGTGGGAAGATATTCCCGTTTCCAACGAAGGCCTGACAGGGCTCCAAATATCCACTTGCAGATGCTGCAAAAAGACTCTTTCCAAACTGCTCCATGAAAAGGAAGGTTCAACTCTGTGAGTTGAATGCACACATCATAAAGAAGTTTCAAAGAATGCTTCTGTCTAGGTTTTATGTGAAGATATTTCCTTTTCCACCATAGGCCTCAAAGTGCTCCAAATGAACACTTGCAGATTCTACAAAAAGAGTGTTTCAAAACTGCTCTTTCAAAAGAAGTGTTCAACTCTGTGAGTTGGATTCATACTACACAAAGCAGTTTCACAGAACGCTTCTGTTTAGTTTTTATGGGAAGATATTCCCGTTTCCAACGAAGGCCTGAAAGGGCTCCAAATATCCACTTGCAGATGCTGCAAAAACAGAGTTTCAAAACTGCTCTATCAAAAGGAAGGCTTCTCTCTCCGAGTTGAATGCACACATCATAAAGAGGTTTCTGAGAATGCTTCTGCCTGGTTTATGAGTGAAGATATTTCCTTTTCCACAATAGGCCTCAATGTGCTCCAAATGAACACTTGCAGATTCTACAAAAAGAGTGTTTCAAAACTGCTCTTTGAAAAGAAGTGTTCAACTCTGGGAGTTGGATTCATACTACACAAAGCAGTTTCTCAGAACGCTTCTGTTGAGATTTTATGGGAAGATATTCCCGTTTCCAACGAAGGCCTGAAAGGCTCCAAATATCCACTTGCAGATGCTGCAAAAAGAGTCTTTCCAAACTGCTCCTTGAAAAGGAAGGTTCAACTCTGTGAGGTGAAGGCACACATCATAAAGAAGTTTCAAAGAATGCTTCTGTCTAGGTTTTATGTGAAGATATTTCCTTTTCCACCGTAGGCCTCAAAGCGCTCCAAATGAACACTTGCAGATTCTACAAAAAGAGTGTTTCAAAACTGCTCTTTCTAAAGAAGTGCTCAACTCTGTGAGTTGGATTCATACTACACAAAGCAGTTTCACAGAACGCTTCTGTTTAGTTTTTATGGGAAGATATTCCCGTTTCCAACGAAGGCCTGAAAGGGCTCCAAATATCCACTTGCAGATGCTGCAAAAAGACTCTTTCCAAACTGCTCCATGAAAAGGAAGGTTCAACTCTCTGAGTTGAATGCACACATCATAAAGAAGTTTCAAAGAATGCTTCTGTCTAGGTTTTATGTGAAGATATTTCCTTTTCCACCTTAGGCCTCAAAGTGCTCCAAATGAACACTTGCAGATTCTACAAAAAGAGTGTTTCAAAACTGCTCTTTCAAAAGAAGTGTTCAACTCTGTGAGTTGGATTCATACTACACAAAGCAGTTTCGCAGAACGCTTCTGTTTAGTTTTTATGGGAAGATATTCCCGTTTCCAACGAAGGCCTGAAAG
The DNA here is from genome assembly GCF_028885655.2 of Pongo abelii. Classification (NCBI taxonomy): domain Eukaryota; kingdom Metazoa; phylum Chordata; class Mammalia; order Primates; family Hominidae; genus Pongo; species Pongo abelii. The sequence goes on along the minus strand of NC_072005.2, from coordinate 30,923,448 downwards.
GCTCCAAATATCCACTTGCAGATGCTGCAAAAAGACTCTTTCCAAACTGCTCCGTGAAAAGGAAGGTTCAACTCTGTGAGGTGAAGGCACACATCATAAAGAAGTTTCAAAGAATGCTTCTGTCTAGGTTTTATGTGAAGATATTTCCTTTTCCACCGTAGGCCTCAAAGCGCTCCAAATGAACACTTGCAGATTCTACAAAAAGAGTGTTTCAAAACTGCTCTTTCTAAAGAAGTGTTCAACTCTGTGAGTTGGATTCATACTACACAAAGCAGTTTCACAGAACGCTTCTGTTTAGTTTTTATGGGAAGATATTCCCGTTTCCAACGAAGGCCTGAAAGGGCTCCAAATATCCACTTGTAGATTCTGCAAAAACAGAGTTTCAAAACTGCTCTATCAAAAGGAAGGCTTATCTCTCTGAGTTGAATGCACACATCATAAAGAGGTTTCTGAGAATGCTTCTGCCTGGTTGATATGTGAAGATATTTCAATTTCCACCATAGGCCTCAAATCGCTCCAAATGAACACTTGCAGATTCTACAAAAAGAGTGTTTCAAAACTGCTCTTTGAAAAGAAGTGTTCAACTCTGTGAGTTGGATTCATACTACACAAAGCAGTTTCACAGAACGCTTCTGTTGAGTTTTTATGGGAAGATATTCCCGTTTCCAACGAAGGCCTGAAAGGCTCCAAATATCCACTTGCAGATGCTGCAAAAAGACTCTTTCCAAACTGCTCCTTGAAAAGGAAGGTTCAACTCTGTGAGGTGAAGGCACACATCATAAAGAAGTTTCAAAGAATGCTTCTGTCTAGGTTTTATGTGAAGATATTTCCTTTTCCACCGTAGGCCTCAAAGCGCTCCAAATGAACACTTGCAGATTCTACAAAAAGAGTGTTTCAAAACTGCTCTTTCTAAAGAAGTGTTCAACTCTGTGAGTTGGATTCATACTACACAAAGCAGTTTCACAGAACGCTTCTGTTTAGTTTTTATGGGAAGATATTCCCGTTTCCAACGAAGGCCTGAAAGGGCTCCAAATATCCACTTGCAGATGCTGCAAAAAGACTCTTTCCAAACTGCTCCATGAAAAGGAAGGTTCAACTCTGTGAGTTGAATGCACACATCATAAAGAAGTTTCAAAGAATGCTTCTGTCTAGGTTTTATGTGAAGATATTTCCTTTTCCACCTTAGGCCTCAAAGTGCTCCAAATGAACACTTGCAGATTCTACAAAAAGAGTGTTTCAAAACTGCTCTTTCAAAAGAAGTGTTCAACTCTGTGAGTTGGATTCATACTACACAAAGCAGTTTCGCAGAACGCTTCTGTTTAGTTTTTATGGGAAGATATTCCCGTTTCCAACGAAGGCCTGAAAGGCTCCAAATATCCACTTGCAGATGCTGCAAAAAGACTCTTTCCAAACTGCTCTGTGAAAAGGAAGGTTCAACTCTGTGAGGTGAAGGCACACATCATAAAGAAGTTTCAAAGAATGCTTCTGTCTAGGTTTTATGTGAAGATATTTCCTTTTCCACCGTAGGCCTCAAAGCGCTCCAAATGAACACTTGCAGATTCTACAAAAAGAGTGTTTCAAAACTGCTCTTTCTAAAGAAGTGTTCAACTCTGTGAGTTGGATTCATACTACACAAAGCAGTTTCACAGAACGCTTCTGTTTAGTTTTTATGGGAAGATATTCCCGTTTCCAACGAAGGACTGAAAGGGCTCCAAATATCCACTTGTAGATTCTGCAAAAACAGAGTTTCAAAACTGCTCTATCAAAAGGAAGGCTTATCTCTCTGAGTTGAATGCACACATCATAAAGAGGTTTCTGAGAATGCTTCTGCCTGGTTGATATGTGAAGATATTTCAATTTCCACCATAGGCCTCAAATCGCTCCAAATGAACACTTGCAAATTCTACAAAAAGAGTGTTTCATAACTGCTCTAACAAAGGAAAGGTTCAACTATGTGAGTTAAACACACACATCACAAAGCAGTTTGTGAGAATGCTTCTGTCCAGTTTTTATGGGAAGATATTCCCGTTTCTAACAAAGGCCTGAAATAGCTCCAAATATCCACTTGCAGATGCTGCAAAAAGACTCTTTCCAAACTGCTCCATGAAAAGGAAGGTTCAACTCTGTGAGTTGAATGCACACATCATAAAGAAGTTTCAAAGAATGCTTCTGTCTAGGTTTTATGTGAAGATATTTCCTTTTCCACCGTAGGCCTCAAAGTGCTCCAAATGAACACTTGCAGATTCTACAAAAAGAGTGTTTCAAAACTGCTCTTTCAAAAGAAGTGTTCAACTCTGTGAGTTGGATTCATACTACACAAAGCAGTTTCACAGAACGCTTCTGTTTAGTTTTTATGGGAAGATATTCCCGTTTCCAACGAAGGCCTGAAAGGGCTCCAAATATCCACTTGCAGATGCTGCAAAAACAGAGTTTCAAAACTGCTCTATCAAAAGGAATGCTTCTCTCTCCGAGTTGAATGCACACATCATAAAGAGGTTTCTGAGAATGCTTCTGCCTGGTTTATGAGTGAAGATATTTCCTTTTCCACAATAGGCCTCAATGTGCTCCAAATGAACACTTGCAGATTCTACAAAAAGAGTGTTTCAAAACTGCTCTTTGAAAAGAAGTGTTCAACTCTGTGAGTTGGATTCATACTACACAAAGCAGTTTCACAGAACGCTTCTGTTGAGTTTTTATGGGAAGATATTCCCGTTTCCAACGAAGGCCTGAAAGGCTCCAAATATCCACTTGCAGATGCTGCAAAAAGACTCTTTCCAAACTGCTCCTTGAAAAGGAAGGTTCAACTCTGTGAGGTGAAGGCACACATCATAAAGAAGTTTCAAAGAATGCTTCTGTCTAGGTTTTATGTGAAGATATTTCCTTTTCCACCGTAGGCCTCAAAGCGCTCCAAATGAACACTTGCAGATTCTACAAAAAGAGTGTTTCAAAACTGCTCTTTCTAAAGAAGTGTTCAACTCTGTGAGTTGGATTCATACTACACAAAGCAGTTTCACAGAACGCTTCTGTTTAGTTTTTATGGGAAGATATTCCCGTTTCCAACGAAGGCCTGAAAGGGCTCCAAATATCCACTTGCAGATGCTGCAAAAAGACTCTTTCCAAACTGCTCCATGAAAAGGAAGGTTCAACTCTGTGAGTTGAATGCACACATCATAAAGAAGTTTCAAAGAATGCTTCTGTCTAGGTTTTATGTGAAGATATTTCCTTTTCCACCATAGGCCTCAAAGTGCTCCAAATGAACACTTGCAGATTCTACAAAAAGAGTGTTTCAAAACTGCTCTTTCAAAAGAAGTGTTCAACTCTGTGAGTTGGATTCATACTACACAAAGCAGTTTCGCAGAACGCTTCTGTTTAGTTTTTATGGGAAGATATTCCCGTTTCCAACGAAGGCCTGAAAGGGCTTCAAATATCCACTTGCAGATGCTGCAAAAACAGAGTTTCAAAACTGCTCTATCAAAAGGAAGGCTTCTCTCTCCGAGTTGAATGCACACATCATAAAGAGGTTTCTGAGAATGCTTCTGCCTGGTTTATAAGTGAAGATATTTCCTTTTCCACAATAGGCCTCAATGTGCTCCAAATGAACACTTGCAGATTCTACAAAAAGAGTGTTTCAAAACTGCTCTTTCTAAAGAAGTGTTCAACTCTGTGAGTTGGATTCATACTACACAAAGCAGTTTCACAGAACGCTTCTGTTTAGTTTTTATGGGAAGATATTCCCGTTTCCAACGAAGGCCTGAAAGGGCTCCAAATATCCACTTGCAGATGCTGCAAAAACAGAGTTTCAAAACTGCTCTATCAAAAGGAAGGCTTCTCTCTCCGAGTTGAATGGACACATCATAAAGAGGTTTCTGAGAATGCTTCTGCCTGGTTTATAAGTGAAGATATTTCCTTTTCCACAATAGGCCTCAATGTGCTCCAAATGAACACTTGCAGATTCTACAAAAAGAGTGTTTCAAAACTGCTCTTTCAAAAGAAGTGTTCAACTCTGTGAGTTGGATTCATACTACACAAAGCAGTTTCGCAGAACGCTTCTGTTTAGTTTTTATGGGAAGATATTCCCGTATCCAACGAAGGCCTGAAAGGCTCCAAATATCCACTTGCAGATGCTGCAAAAAGACTCTTTCCAAACTGCTCCGTGAAAAGGAAGGTTCAACTCTGTGAGGTGAAGGCACACATCATAAAGAAGTTTCAAAGAATGCTTCTGTCTAGGTTTTATGTGAAGATATTTCCTTTTCCACCGTAGGCCTCAAAGCGCTCCAAATGAACACTTGCAGATTCTACAAAAAGAGTGTTTCAAAACTGCTCTTCCTAAAGAAGTGTTCAACTCTGTGAGTTGGATTCATACTACACAAAGCAGTTTCACAGAACGCTTCTGTTGAGTTTTTATGGGAAGATATTCCCGTTTCCAACGAAGGCCTGAAAGGGCTCCAAATATCCACTTGCAGATGCTGCAAAAAGACTCTTTCCAAACTGCTCCATGAAAAGGAAGGTTCAACTGTGTGAGGTGAAGGCACACATCATAAAGAAGTTTCAAAGAATGCTTCTGTCTAGGTTTTATGTGAAGATATTTCCTTTTCCACCGTAGGCCTCAAAGCGCTCCAAATGAACACTTGCAGATTCTACAAAAAGAGTGTTTCAAAACTGCTCTTTGAAAAGAAGTGTTCAACTCTGTGAGTTGGATTCATACTACACAAAGCAGTTTCACAGAACGCTTCTGTTTAGTTTTTATGGGAAGATATTCCCGTTTCCAACGAAGGCCTGAAAGGGCTCCAAATATCCACTTGCAGATGCTGCAAAAAGACTCTTTCCAAACTGCTCCATGAAAAGGAAGGTTCAACTCTGTGAGTTGAATGCACACATCATAAAGAAGTTTCAAAGAATGCTTCTGTCTAGGTTTTATGTGAAGATATTTCCTTTTCCACCGTAGGCCTCAAAGTGCTCCAAATGAACACTTGCAGATTCTACAAAAAGAGTGTTTCAAAACTGCTCTTTCAAAAGAAGTGTTCAACTCTGTGAGTTGGATTCATACTACACAAAGCAGTTTCACAGAACGCTTCTGTTTAGTTTTTATGGGAAGATATTCCCGTTTCCAACGAAGGCCTGAAAGGGCTCCAAATATCCACTTGCAGATGCTGCAAAAACAGAGTTTCAAAACTGCTCTATCAAAAGGAAGGCTTCTCTCTCCGAGTTGAATGCACACATCATAAAGAGGTTTCTGAGAATGCTTCTGCCTGGTTTATGAGTGAAGATATTTCCTTTTCCACAATAGGCCTCAATGTGCTCCAAATGAACACTTGCAGATTCTACAAAAAGAGTGTTTCAAAACTGCTCTTTCAAAAGAAGTGTTCAACTCTGTGAGTTGGATTCATACTACACAAAGCAGTTTCACAGAACGCTTCTGTTTAGTTTTTATGGGAAGATATTCCCGTTTCCAACGAAGGCCTGAAAGGGCTCCAAATATCCACTTGCAGATGCTGCAAAAACAGAGTTTCAAAACTGCTCTATCAAAAGGAAGGCTTCTCTCTCCGAGTTGAATGCACACATCATAAAGAGGTTTCTGAGAATGCTTCTGCCTGGTTTATGAGTGAAGATATTTCCTTTTCCACAATAGGCCTCAATGTGCTCCAAATGAACACTTGCAGATTCTACAAAAAGAGTGTTTCAAAACTGCTCTTTGAAAAGAAGTGTTCAACTCTGTGAGTTGGATTCATACTACACAAAGCAGTTTCACAGAACGCTTCTGTTTAGTTTTTATGGGAAGATATTCCCGTTTCCAACGAAGGCCTGAAAGGGCTCCAAATATCCACTTGTAGATGCTGCAAAAACAGAGTTTCAAAACTGCTCTATCAAAAGGAAGGCTTCTCTCTCCGAGTTGAATGCACACATCATAAAGAGGTTTCTGAGAATGCTTCTGCCTGGTTTATAAGTGAAGATATTTCCTTTTCCACAATAGGCCTCAATGTGCTCCAAATGAACACTTGCAGATTCTACAAAAAGAGTGTTTCAAAACTGCTCTTTCAAAAGAAGTGTTCAACTCTGTGAGTTGGATTCATACTACACAAAGCAGTTTCGCAGAACGCTTCTGTTTAGTTTTTATGGGAAGATATTCCCGTTTCCAACGAAGGCCTGAAAGGCTCCAAATATCCACTTGCAGATGCTGCAAAAAGACTCTTTCCAAACTGCTCCGTGAAAAGGAAGGTTCAACTCTGTGAGGTGAAGGCACACATCATAAAGAAGTTTCAAAGAATGCTTCTGTCTAGGTTTTATGTGAAGATATTTCCTTTTCCACCGTAGGCCTCAAAGCGCTCCAAATGAACACTTGCAGATTCTACAAAAAGAGTGTTTCAAAACTGCTCTTCCTAAAGAAGTGTTCAACTCTGTGAGGTGGATTCATACTACACAAAGCAGTTTCACAGAACGCTTCTGTTTAGTTTTTATGGGAAGATATTCCCGTTTCCAACGAAGGCCTGAAAGGGCTCCAAATATCCACTTGCAGATGCTGCAAAAAGACTCTTTCCAAACTGCTCCATGAAAAGGAAGGTTCAACTCTGTGAGTTGAATGCACACATCATAAAGAAGTTTCAAAGAATGCTTCTGTCTAGGTTTTATGTGAAGATATTTCCTTTTCCACCATAGGCGTCAAAGTGCTCCAAATGAACACTTGCAGATTCTACAAAAAGAGTGTTTCAAAACTGCTCTTTCAAAAGAAGTGTTCAACTCTGTGAGTTGGATTCATACTACACAAAGCAGTTTCACAGAACGCTTCTGTTTAGTTTTTATGGGAAGATATTCCCGTTTCCAACGAAGGCCTGAAAGGGCTCCAAATATCCACTTGCAGATGCTGCAAAAACAGAGTTTCAAAACTGCTCTATCAAAAGGAAGGCTTCTCTCTCCGAGTTGAATGCACACATCATAAAGAGGTTTCTGAGAATGCTTCTGCCTGGTTTATAAGTGAAGATATTTCCTTTTCCACAATAGGCCTCAATGTGCTCCAAATGAACACTTGCAGATTCTACAAAAAGAGTGTTTCAAAACTGCTCTTTGAAAAGAAGTGTTCAACTCTGTGAGTTGGATTCATACTACACAAAGCAGTTTCACATAACGCTTCTGTTTAGTTTTTATGGGAAGATATTCCCGTTTCCAACGAAGGCCTGAAAGGCTCCAAATATCCACTTGCAGATGCTGCAAAAAGACTCTTTCCAAAGTGCTCCGTGAAAAGGAAGGTTCAACTCCGTGAGGTGAAGGCGCATATCATAAGGAAGTTTCAAAGAATGCTTCTGTCTAGGTTTTATGTGAAGATATTTCCTTTTCCACCGTAGGACTCAAAGCGCTCCAAATGAACACTTGCAGATTCTACAAAAAGAGTGTTTCAAAACTGCTCTTTCTAAAGAAATGTTCAACTCTGTGAGTGGGATTCATACTACACAAAGCAGTTTCACAGAACGCTTCTGTTTAGTTTTTATGGGAAGATATTCCCGTTTCCAACGAAGGCCTGAAAGGGCTCCAAATATCCACTTGCAGATGCTGCAAAAGCAGAGTTTCAAAACTGCTCTATCAAAAGGAAGTCTTCTCTCTCCGAGTTGAATGCACACATCATAAAGAGGTTTCTGAGAATGCTTCTGCCTGGTTTATAAGTGAAGATATTTCCTTTTCCACAATAGGCCTCAATGTGCTCCAAATGAACACTTGCAGATTCTACAAAAAGAGTGTTTCAAAACTGCTCTTTGAAAAGAAGTGTTCAACTCTGTGAGTTGGATTCATACTACACAAAGCAGTTTCACAGAACGCTTCTGTTTAGTTTTTATGGGAAGATATTCCCGTTTCCAACGAAGGCCTGAAAGGCTCCAAATATCCACTTGCAGATGCTGCAAAAAGACTCTTTCCAAACTGCTCCGTGAAAAGGAAGGTTCAACTCTGTGAGGTGAAGGCACACATCATAAAGAAGTTTCAAAGAATGCTTCTGTCTAGGTTTTATGTGAAGATATTTCCTTTTCCACCGTAGGCCTCAAAGCGCTCCAAATGAACACTTGCAGATTCTACAAAAAGAGTGTTTCAAAACTGCTCTTTCTAAAGAAGTGTTCAACTCTGTGAGTTGGATTCATACTACACAAAGCAGTTTCACAGAACGCTTCTGTTTAGTTTTTATGGGAAGATATTCCCGTTTCCAACGAAGGCCTGAAAGGGCTCCAAATATCCACTTGCAGATGCTGCAAAAAGACTCTTTCCAAACTGCTCCATGAAAAGGAAGGTTCAACTCTGTGAGTTGAATGCACACATCATAAAGAAGTTTCAAAGAATGCTTCTGTCTAGGTTTTATGTGAAGATATTTCCTTTTCCACCATAGGCCTCAAAGTGCTCCAAATGAACACTTGCAGATTCTACAAAAAGAGTGTTTCAAAACTGCTCTTTCAAAAGAAGTGTTCATCTCTGTGAGTTGGATTCATACTACACAAAGCAGTTTCACAGAACGCTTCTGTTTAGTTTTTATGGGAAGATATTCCCGTTTCCAACGAAGGCCTGAAAGGGCTCCAAATATCCACTTGCAGATGCTGCAAAAACAGAGTTTCAAAACTGCTCTATCAAAAGGAAGGCTTCTCTCTCCGAGGTGAATGCACACATCATAAAGAGGTTTCTGAGAATGCTTCTGCCTGGTTTATGAGTGAAGATATTTCCTTTTCCACAATAGGCCTCAATGTGCTCCAAATGAACACTTGCAGATTCTACAAAAAGAGTGTTTCAAAACTGCTCTTTGAAAAGAAGTGTTCAACTCTGTGAGTTGGATTCATACTACACAAAGCAGTTTCACAGAACGCTTCTGTTTAGTTTTTATGGGAAGATATTCCCGTTTCCAACGAAGGCCTGAAAGGCTCCAAATATCCACTTGCAGATGCTGCAAAAAGACTCTTTCCAAACTGCTCCTTGAAAAGGAAGGTTCAACTCTGTGAGGTGAAGGCACACTTCATAAAGAAGTTTCAAAGAATGCTTCTGTCTAGGTTTTATGTGAAGATATTTCCTTTTCCACAGTAGGCCTCAAAGCGCTCCAAATGAACACTTGCAGATTCTACAAAAAGAGTGTTTCAAAACTGCTCTTTCTAAAGAAGTGTTCAACTCTGTGAGTTGGATTCATACTACACAAAGCAGTTTCGCAGAACGCTTCTGTTTAGTTTTTATGGGAAGATATTCCCGTTTCCAACGAAGGCCTGAAAGGCTCCAAATATCCACTTGCAGATGCTGCAAAAAGACTCTTTCCAAACTGCTCCGTGAAAAGGAAGGTTCAACTCTGTGAGGTGAAGGCACACATCATAAAGAAGTTTCAAAGAATGCTTCTGTCTAGGTTTTATGTGAAGATATTTCCTTTTCCACCGTAGGCCTCAAAGCGCTCCAAATGAACACTTGCAGATTCTACAAAAAGAGTGTTTCAAAACTGCTCTAGCAAAGGAAAGGTTCAACTATGTGAGTTAAACACACACATCACAAAGCAGTTTGTGAGAATGCTTCTGTCCAGTTTTTATGGGAAGATATTCCCGTTTCTAACAAAGGCCTGAAAGAGCTCCAAACATCCACTTGCAGATGCTGCAAAAAGACTCTTTCCAAACCGCTCCATGAAAAGGAAGGTTCAACTCTGTGAGTTGAATGCACACATCATAAAGAAGTTTCAAAGAATGCTTCTGTCTAGGTTTTATGTGAAGATATTTCCTTTTCCACCACTGGCCTGAAAGAGCTCCAAATGAACACTTGCAGATTCTACAAAAAGAGTGTTTCAAAACTGCTCTTTCTAAAGAAGTGTTCAACTCTGTGAGTTGGATTCATACTACACAAAGCAGTTTCACAGAACGCTTCTGTTTAGTTTTTGTGGGAAGATATTCCCGTTTCCAACGAAGGCCTGACAGGGCTCCAAATATCCACTTGCAGATGCTGCAAAAAGACTCTTTCCAAACTGCTCCATGAAAAGGAAGGTTCAACTCTGTGAGTTGAATGCACACATCATAAAGAAGTTTCAAAGAATGCTTCTGTCTAGGTTTTATGTGAAGATATTTCCTTTTCCACCATAGGCCTCAAAGTGCTCCAAATGAACACTTGCAAATTCTACAAAAAGAGTGTTTCAAAACTGCTCTTTCAAAAGAAGTGTTCAACTCTGTGAGTTGGATTCATACTACACAAAGCAGTTTCACAGAACGCTTCTGTTTAGTTTTTATGGGAAGATATTCCCGTTTCCAACGAAGGCCTGAAAGGGCTCCAAATATCCACTTGCAGATGCTGCAAAAACAGAGTTTCAAAACTGCTCTATCAAAAGGAAGGCTTCTCTCTCCGAGTTGAATGCACACATCATAAAGAGGTTTCTGAGAATGCTTCTGCCTGGTTTATGAGTGAAGATATTTCCTTTTCCACAATAGGCCTCAATGTGCTCCAAATGAACACTTGCAGATTCTACAAAAAGAGTGTTTCAAAACTGCTCTTTGAAAAGAAGTGTTCAACTCTGGGAGTTGGATTCATACTACACAAAGCAGTTTCACAGAACGCTTCTGTTGAGATTTTATGGGAAGATATTCCCGTTTCCAACGAAGGCCTGAAAGGCTCCAAATATCCACTTGCAGATGCTGCAAAAAGACTCTTTCCAAACTGCTCCTTGAAAAGGAAGGTTCAACTCTGTGAGGTGAAGGCACACATCATAAAGAAGTTTCAAAGAATGCTTCTGTCTAGGTTTTATGTGAAGATATTTCCTTTTCCACCGTAGGCCTCAAAGCGCTCCAAATGAACACTTGCAGATTCTACAAAAAGAGTGTTTCAAAACTGCTCTTTCTAAAGAAGTGCTCAACTCTGTGAGTTGGATTCATACTACACAAAGCAGTTTCACAGAACGCTTCTGTTTAGTTTTTATGGGAAGATATTCCCGTTTCCAACGAAGGCCTGAAAGGGCTCCAAATATCCACTTGCAGATGCTGCAAAAAGACTCTTTCCAAACTGCTCCATGAAAAGGAAGGTTCAACTCTCTGAGTTGAATGCACACATCATAAAGAAGTTTCAAAGAATGCTTCTGTCTAGGTTTTATGTGAAGATATTTCCTTTTCCACCTTAGGCCTCAAAGTGCTCCAAATGAACACTTGCAGATTCTACAAAAAGAGTGTTTCAAAACTGCTCTTTCAAAAGAAGTGTTCAACTCTGTGAGTTGGATTCATACTACACAAAGCAGTTTCGCAGAACGCTTCTGTTTAGTTTTTATGGGAAGATATTCCCGTTTCCAACGAAGGCCTGAAAGGCTCCCAATATCCAGTTGCAGATGCTGCAAAAAGACTCTTTCCAAACTGCTCCGTGAAAAGGAAGGTTCAACTCTGTGAGGTGAAGGCACACATCATAAAGAAGTTTCAAAGAATGCTTCTGTCTAGGTTTTATGTGAAGATATTTCCTTTTCCACCGTAGGCCTCAAAGCGCTCCAAATGAACACTTGCAGATTCTACAAAAAGAGTGTTTCAAAACTGCTCTTTCTAAAGAAGTGTTCAACTCTGTGAGTTGGATTCATACTACACAAAGCAGTTTCACAGAACGCTTCTGTTTAGTTTTTATGGGAAGATATTCCCGTTTCCAACGAAGGCCTGAAAGGGCTCCAAATATCCACTTGTAGATTCTGCAAAAACAGAGTTTCAAAACTGCTCTATCAAAAGGAAGGCTTATCTCTCTGAGTTGAATGCACACATCATAAAGAGGTTTCTGAGAATGCTTCTGCCTGGTTGATATGTGAAGATATTTCAATTTCCACCATAGGCCTCAAATCGCTCCAAATGAACACTTGCAAATTCTACAAAAAGAGTGTTTCATAACTGCTCTAGCAAAGGAAAGGTTCAACTATGTGAGTTAAACACACACATCACAAAGCAGTTTGTGAGAATGCTTCTGTCCAGTTTTTATGGGAAGATATTCCCGTTTCTAACAAAGGCCTGAAATAGCTCCAAATATCCACTTGCAGATGCTGCAAAAAGACTCTTTCCAAACCGCTCCATGAAAAGGAAGGTTCAACTCTGTGAGTTGAATGCACACATCATAAAGAAGTTTCAAAGAATGCTTCTGTCTAGGTTTTATGTGAAGATATTTCCTTTTCCACCGTAGGCCTCAAAGTGCTCCAAATGAACACTTGCAGATTCTACAAAAAGAGTGTTTCAAAACTGCTCTTTCAAAAGAAGTGTTCAACTCTGTGAGTTGGATTCATACTACACAAAGCAGTTTCACAGAACGCTTCTGTTTAGTTTTTATGGGAAGATATTCCCGTTTCCAACGAAGGCCTGAAAGGGCTCCAAATATCCACTTGCAGATGCTGCAAAAACAGAGTTTCAAAACTGCTCTATCAAAAGGAAGGCTTCTCTCTCCGAGTTGAATGCACACATCATAAAGAGGTTTCTGAGAATGCTTCTGCCTGGTTTATGAGTGAAGATATTTCCTTTTCCACAATAGGCCTCAATGTGCTCCAAATGAACACTTGCAGATTCTACAAAAAGAGTGTTTCAAAACTGCTCTTTGAAAAGAAGTGTTCAACTCTGTGAGTTGGATTCATACTACACAAAGCAGTTTCACAGAACGCTTCTGTTGAGTTTTTATGGGAAGATATTCCCGTTTCCAACGAAGGCCTGAAAGGCTCCAAATATCCACTTGCAGATGCTGCAAAAAGACTCTTTCCAAACTGCTCCTTGAAAAGGAAGGTTCAACTCTGTGAGGTGAAGGCACACATCATAAAGGAGTTTCAAAGAATGCTTCTGTCGAGGTTTTATGTGAAGATATTTCCTTTTCCACCGTAGGCCTCAAAGCGCTCCAAATGAACACTTGCAGATTCTACAAAAAGAGTGTTTCAAAACTGCTCTTTCTAAAGAAGTGTTCAACTCTGTGAGTTGGATTCATACTACACAAAGCAGTTTCACAGAACGCTTCTGTTTAGTTTTTATGGGAAGATATTCCCGTTTCCAACGAAGGCCTGAAAGGGCTCCAAATATCCACTTGCAGATGCTGCAAAAAGACTCTTTCCAAACTGCTCCATGAAAAGGAAGGTTCAACTCTGTGAGTTGAATGCACACATCATAAAGAAGTTTCAAAGAATGCTTCTGTCTAGGTTTTATGTGAAGATATTTCCTTTTCCACCATAGGCCTCAAAGTGCTCCAAATGAACACTTGCAGATTCTACAAAAAGAGTGTTTCAAAACTGCTCTTTCAAAAAAAGTGTTCAACTCTGTGAGTTGGATTCATACTACACAAAGCAGTTTCGCAGAACGCTTCTGTTTAGTTTTTATGGGAAGATATTCCCGTTTCCAACGAAGGCCTGAAAGGGCTTCAAATATCCACTTGCAGATGCTGCAAAAACAGAGTTTCAAAACTGCTCTATCAAAAGGAAGGCTTCTCTCTCCGAGTTGAATGCACACATCATAAAGAGGTTTCTGAGAATGCTTCTGCCTGGTTTATAAGTGAAGATATTTCCTGTTCCACAATAGGCCTCAATGTGCTCCAAATGAACACTTGCAGATTCTACAAAAAGAGTGTTTCAAAACTGCTCTTTGAAAAGAAGTGTTCAACTCTGTGAGTTGGATTCATACTACACAAAGCAGTTTCACATAACGCTTCTGTTTAGTTTTTATGGGAAGATATTCCCGTTTCCAACGAAGGCCTGAAAGGCTCCAAATATCCACTTGCAGATGCTGCAAAAAGACTCTTTCCAAACTGCTCCGTGAAAAGGAAGGTTCAACTCCGTGAGGTGAAGGCACACATCATAAGGAAGTTTCAAAGAATGCTTCTGTCTAGGTTTTATGTGAAGATATTTCCTTTTCCACCGTAGGACTCAAAGCGCTCCAAATGAACACTTGCAGATTCTACAAAAAGAGTGTTTCAAAACTGCTCTTTCTAAAGAAATGTTCAACTCTGTGAGTTGGATTCATACTACACAAAGCAGTTTCACAGAACGCTTCTGTTTAGTTTTTATGGGAAGATATTCCCGTTTCCAACGAAGGCCTGAAAGGGCTCCAAATATCCACTTGCAGATGCTGCAAAAAGACTCTTTCCAAACTGCTCCATGAAAAGGAAGGTTCAACTCTGTGAGTTGAATGCACACATCATAAAGAAGTTTCAAAGAATGCTTCTGTCTAGGTTTTATGTGAAGATATTTCCTTTTCCACCATAGGCCTCAAAGTGCTCCAAATGAACACTTGCAGATTCTACAAAAAGAGTGTTTCAAAACTGCTCTTTCAAAAGAAGTGTTCATCTCTGTGAGTTGGATTCATACTACACAAAGCAGTTTCACAGAACGCTTCTGTTTAGTTTTTATGGGAAGATATTCCCGTTTCCAACGAAGGCCTGAAAGGGCTCCAAATATCCACTTGCAGATGCTGCAAAAACAGAGTTTCAAAACTGCTCTATCAAAAGGAAGGCTTCTCTCTCCGAGTTGAATGCACACATCGTAAAGAGGTTTCTGAGAATGCTTCTGCCTGGTTTATGAGTGAAGATATTTCCTTTTCCACAATAGGCCTCAATGTGCTCCAAATGAACACTTGCAGATTCTACAAAAAGAGTGTTTCAAAACTGCTCTTTGAAAAGAAGTGTTCAACTCTGTGAGTTGGATTCATACTACACAAAGCAGTTTCACAGAACGCTTCTGTGTAGTTTTTATGGGAAGATATTCCCGTTTCCAACGAAGGCCTGAAAGGGCTCCAAATATCCACTTGCAGATGCTGCAAAAACAGAGTTTCAAAACTGCTCTATCAAAAGGAAGGCTTCTCTCTCCGAGTTGAATGCACACATCATAAAGAGGTTTCTGAGAATGCTTCTGCCTGGTTTATAAGTGAAGATATTTCCTTTTCCACAATAGGCCTCAATGTGCTCCAAATGAACACTTGCAGATTCTACAAAAAGAGTGTTTCAAAACTGCTCTTTCAAAAGAAGTGTTCAACTCTGTGAGTTGGATTCATACTACACAAAGCAGTTTCGCAGAACGCTTCTGTTTAGTTTTTATGGGAAGATATTCCCGTTTCCAACGAAGGCCTGAAAGGGCTCCAAATATCCACTTGCAGATGCTGCAAAAAGACTCTTTCCAAACTGCTCCGTGAAAAGGAAGGTTCAACTCTGTGAGGTGAAGGCACACATCATAAAGAAGTTTCAAAGAATGCTTCTGTCTAGGTTTTATGTGAAGATATTTCCTTTTCCACCGTAGGCCTCAAAGCGCTCCAAATGAACACTTGCAGATTCTACAAAAAGAGTGTTTCAAAACTGCTCTTTCTAAAGAAGTGTTCAACTCTATGAGTTGGATTCATACTACACAAAGCAGTTTCACAGAACGCTTCTGTTTAGTTTTTATGGGAAGATATTCCCGTTTCCAACGAAGGCCTGAAAGGGCTCCAAATATCCACTTGCAGATGCTGCAAAAAGACTCTTTCCAAACTGCTCCATGAAAAGGAAGGTTCAACTCTGTGAGTTGAATGCACACATCATAAAGAAGTTTCAAAGAATGCTTCTGTCTAGGTTTTATGTGAAGATATTTCCTTTTCCACCATAGGCCTCAAAGTGCTCCAAATGAACACTTGCAGATTCTACAAAAAGAGTGTTTCAAAACTGCTCTTTCAAAAGAAGTGTTCATCTCTGTGAGTTGGATTCATACTACACAAAGCAGTTTCACAGAACGCTTCTGTTTAGTTTTTATGGGAAGATATTCCCGTTTCCAACGAAGGCCTGAAAGGGCTCCAAATATCCACTTGCAGATGCTGCAAAAACAGAGTTTCAAAACTGCTCTATCAAAAGGAAGGCTTCTCTCTCCGAGTTGAATGCACACATCATAAAGAGGTTTCTGAGAATGCTTCTGCCTGGTTTATGAGTGAAGATATTTCCTTTTCCACAATAGGCCTCAATGTGCTCCAAATGAACAATTGCAGATTCTACAAAAAGAGTGTTTCAAAACTGCTCTTTGAAAAGAAGTGTTCAACTCTGTGAGTTGGATTCATACTACACAAAGCAGTTTCACAGAACGCTTCTGTTTAGTTTTTATGGGAAGATATTCCCGTTTCCAACGAAGGCCTGAAAGGCTCCAAATATCCACTTGCAGATGCTGCAAAAAGACTCTTTCCAAACTGCTCCTTGAAAAGGAAGGTTCAACTCTGTGAGGTGAAGGCACACATCATAAAGAAGTTTCAAAGAATGCTTCTGTCTAGGTTTTATGTGAAGATATTTCCTTTTCCACCGTAGGCCTCAAAGCGCTCCAAATGAACACTTGCAGATTCTACAAAAAGAGTGTTTCAAAACTGCTCTTTCTAAAGAAGTGTTCAACTCTGTGAGTTGGATTCATACTACACAAAGCAGTTTCGCAGAACGCTTCTGTTTAGTTTTTATGGGAAGATATTCCCGTTTCCAACGAAGGCCTGAAAGGCTCCAAATATCCACTTGCAGATGCTGCAAAAAGACTCTTTCCAAACTGCTCCGTGAAAAGGAAGGTTCAACTCTGTGAGGTGAAGGCACACATCATAAAGAAGTTTCAAAGAATGCTTCTGTCTAGGTTTTATGTGAAGATATTTCCTTTTCCACCGTAGGCCTCAAAGCGCTCCAAATGAACACTTGCAGATTCTACAAAAAGAGTGTTTCAAAACTGCCCTTTCTAAAGAAGTGTTCAACTCTGTGAGTTTGATTCATACTACAGAAAGCAGTTTCACAGAACGCTTCTGTTTAGTTTTTATGGGAAGATATTCCCGTTTCCAACGAAGGCCTGAAAGGGCTCCAAATATCCACTTGCAGATGCTGCAAAAAGACTCTTTCCAAACTGCTCCATGAAAAGGAAGGTTCAACTCTGTGAGTTGAATGCACACATCATAAAGAAGTTTCAAAGAATGCTTCTGTCTAGGTTTTATGTGAAGATATTTCCTTTTCCACCATAGGCGTCAAAGTGCTCCAAATGAACACTTGCAGATTCTACAAAAAGAGTGTTTCAAAACTGCTCTTTCTAAAGAAGTGTTCAACTCTGTGAGTTGGATTCATACTACACAAAGCAGTTTCACAGAACGCTTCTGTTTAGTTTTTATGGGAAGATATTCCCGTTTCCAACGAAGGCCTGAAAGGGCTCCAAATATCCACTTGCAGATGCTGCAAAAACAGAGTTTCAAAACTGCTCTATCAAAAGGAAGGCTTCTCTCTCCGAGTTGAATGCACACATCATAAAGAGGTTTCTGAGAATGCTTCTGCCTGGTTTATAAGTGAAGATATTTCCTTTTCCACAATAGGCCTCAATGTGCTCCAAATGAACACTTGCAGATTCTACAAAATGAGTGTTTCAAAACTGCTCTTTGAAAAGAAGTGTTCAACTCTGTCAGTTGGATTCATACTACACAAAGCAGTTTCACAGAACGCTTCTGTTTAGTTTTTATGGGAAGATATTCCCGTTTCCAACGAAGGCCTGAAAGGCTCCAAATATCCACTTGCAGATGCTGCAAAAAGACTCTTTCCAAACTGCTCCGTGAAAAGGAAGGTTCAACTCTGTGAGGTGAAGGCACACATCATAAAGAAGTTTCAAAGAATGCTTCTGTCTAGGTTTTATGTGAAGATATTTCCTTTTCCACCGTAGGCCTCAAAGCGCTCCAAATGAACACTTGCAGATTCTACAAAAAGAGTGTTTCAAAACTGCTCTTCCTAAAGAAGTGTTCAACTCTGTGAGTTGGATTCATACTACACAAAGCAGTTTCACAGAACGCTTCTGTTGAGTTTTTATGGGAAGATATTCCCGTTTCCAACGAAGGCCTGAAAGGGCTCCAAATATCCACTTGCAGATGCTGCAAAAAGACTCTTTCCAAACTGCTCCATGAAAAGGAAGGTTCAACTGTGTGAGGTGAAGGCACACATCATAAAGAAGTTTCAAAGAATGCTTCTGTCTAGGTTTTATGTGAAGATATTTCCTTTTCCACCGTAGGCCTCAAAGCGCTCCAAATGAACACTTGCAGATTCTACAAAAAGAGTGTTTCAAAACTGCTCTTTGAAAAGAAGTGTTCAACTCTGTGAGTTGGATTCATACTACACAAAGCAGTTTCACAGAACGCTTCTGTTTAGTTTTTATGGGAAGATATTCCCGTTTCCAACGAAGGCCTGAAAGGGCTCCAAATATCCACTTGCAGATGCTGCAAAAAGACTCTTTCCAAACTGCTCCATGAAAAGGAAGGTTCAACTCTGTGAGTTGAATGCACACATCATAAAGAAGTTTCAAAGAATGCTTCTGTCTAGGTTTTATGTGAAGATATTTCCTTTTCCACCGTAGGCCTCAAAGTGCTCCAAATGAACACTTGCAGATTCTACAAAAAGAGTGTTTCAAAACTGCTCTTTCAAAAGAAGTGTTCAACTCTGTGAGTTGGATTCATACTACACAAAGCAGTTTCACAGAACGCTTCTGTTTAGTTTTTATGGGAAGATATTCCCGTTTCCAACGAAGGCCTGAAAGGGCTCCAAATATCCACTTGCAGATGCTGCAAAAACAGAGTTTCAAAACTGCTCTATCTAAAGGAAGGCTTCTCTCTCCGAGTTGAATGCACACATCATAAAGAGGTTTCTGAGAATGCTTCTGCCTGGTTTATGAGTGAAGATATTTCCTTTTCCACAATAGGCCTCAATGTGCTCCAAATGAACACTTGCAGATTCTACAAAAAGAGTGTTTCAAAACTGCTCTTTCAAAAGAAGTGTTCAACTCTGTGAGTTGGATTCATACTACACAAAGCAGTTTCACAGAACGCTTCTGTTTAGTTTTTATGGGAAGATATTCCCGTTTCCAACGAAGGCCTGAAAGGGCTCCAAATATCCACTTGCAGATGCTGCAAAAACAGAGTTTCAAAACTGCTCTATCAAAAGGAAGGCTTCTCTCTCCGAGTTGAATGCACACATCATAAAGAGGTTTCTGAGAATGCTTCTGCCTGGTTTATGAGTGAAGATATTTCCTTTTCCACAATAGGCCTCAATGTGCTCCAAATGAACACTTGCAGATTCTACAAAAAGAGTGTTTCAAAACTGCTCTTTGAAAAGAAGTGTTCAACTCTGTGAGTTGGATTCATACTACACAAAGCAGTTTCACAGAACGCTTCTGTTTAGTTTTTATGGGAAGATATTCCGGTTTCCAACGAAGGCCTGAAAGGGCTCCAAATATCCACTTGTAGATGCTGCAAAAACAGAGTTTCAAAACTGCTCTATCAAAAGGAAGGCTTCTCTCTCCGAGTTGAATGCACACATCATAAAGAGGTTTCTGAGAATGCTTCTGCCTGGTTTATAAGTGAAGATATTTCCTTTTCCACAATAGGCCTCAATGTGCTCCAAATGAACACTTGCAGATTCTACAAAAAGAGTGTTTCAAAACTGCTCTTTCAAAAGAAGTGTTCAACTCTGTGAGTTGGATTCATACTACACAAAGCAGTTTCGCAGAACGCTTCTGTTTAGTTTTTATGGGAAGATATTCCCGTTTCCAACGAAGGCCTGAAAGGCTCCAAATATCCACTTGCAGATGCTGCAAAAAGACTCTTTCCAAACTGCTCCGTGAAAAGGAAGGTTCAACTCTGTGAGGTGAAGGCACACATCATAAAGAAGTTTCAAAGAATGCTTCTGTCTAGGTTTTATGTGAAGATATTTCCTTTTCCACCGTAGGCCTCAAAGCGCTCCAAATGAACACTTGCAGATTCTACAAAAAGAGTGTTTCAAAACTGCTCTTCCTAAAGAAGTGTTCAACTCTGTGAGGTGGATTCATACTACACAAAGCAGTTTCACAGAACGCTTCTGTTTAGTTTTTATGGGAAGATATTCCCGTTTCCAACGAAGGCCTGAAAGGGCTCCAAATATCCACTTGCAGATGCTGCAAAAAGACTCTTTCCAAACTGCTCCATGAAAAGGAAGGTTCAACTCTGTGAGTTGAATGCACACATCATAAAGAAGTTTCAAAGAATGCTTCTGTCTAGGTTTTATGTGAAGATATTTCCTTTTCCACCATAGGCGTCAAAGTGCTCCAAATGAACACTTGCAGATTCTACAAAAAGAGTGTTTCAAAACTGCTCTTTCAAAAGAAGTGTTCAACTCTGTGAGTTGGATTCATACTACACAAAGCAGTTTCACAGAACGCTTCTGTTTAGTTTTTATGGGAAGATATTCCCGTTTCCAACGAAGGCCTGAAAGGGCTCCAAATATCCACTTGCAGATGCTGCAAAAACAGAGTTTCAAAACTGCTCTATCAAAAGGAAGGCTTCTCTCTCCGAGTTGAATGCACACATCATAAAGAGGTTTCTGAGAATGCTTCTGCCTGGTTTATAAGTGAAGATATTTCCTTTTCCACAATAGGCCTCAATGTGCTCCAAATGAACACTTGCAGATTCTACAAAAAGAGTGTTTCAAAACTGCTCTTTGAAAAGAAGTGTTCAACTCTGTGAGTTGGATTCATACTACACAAAGCAGTTTCACATAACGCTTCTGTTTAGTTTTTATGGGAAGATATTCCCGTTTCCAACGAAGGCCTGAAAGGCTCCAAATATCCACTTGCAGATGCTGCAAAAAGACTCTTTCCAAAGTGCTCCGTGAAAAGGAAGGTTCAACTCCGTGAGGTGAAGGCGCATATCATAAGGAAGTTTCAAAGAATGCTTCTGTCTAGGTTTTATGTGAAGATATTTCCTTTTCCACCGTAGGACTCAAAGCGCTCCAAATGAACACTTGCAGATTCTACAAAAAGAGTGTTTCAAAACTGCTCTTTCTAAAGAAATGTTCAACTCTGTGAGTGGGATTCATACTACACAAAGCAGTTTCACAGAACGCTTCTGTTTAGTTTTTATGGGAAGATATTCCCGTTTCCAACGAAGGCCTGAAAGGGCTCCAAATATCCACTTGCAGATGCTGCAAAAGCAGAGTTTCAAAACTGCTCTATCAAAAGGAAGTCTTCTCTCTCCGAGTTGAATGCACACATCATAAAGAGGTTTCTGAGAATGCTTCTGCCTGGTTTATAAGTGAAGATATTTCCTTTTCCACAATAGGCCTCAATGTGCTCCAAATGAACACTTGCAGATTCTACAAAAAGAGTGTTTCAAAACTGCTCTTTGAAAAGAAGTGTTCAACTCTGTGAGTTGGATTCATACTACACAAAGCAGTTTCACAGAACGCTTCTGTTTAGTTTTTATGGGAAGATATTCCCGTTTCCAACGAAGGCCTGAAAGGCTCCAAATATCCACTTGCAGATGCTGCAAAAAGACTCTTTCCAAACTGCTCCGTGAAAAGGAAGGTTCAACTCTGTGAGGTGAAGGCACACATCATAAAGAAGTTTCAAAGAATGCTTCTGTCTAGGTTTTATGTGAAGATATTTCCTTTTCCACCGTAGGCCTCAAAGCGCTCCAAATGAACACTTGCAGATTCTACAAAAAGAGTGTTTCAAAACTGCTCTTTCTAAAGAAGTGTTCAACTCTGTGAGTTGGATTCATACTACACAAAGCAGTTTCACAGAACGCTTCTGTTTAGTTTTTATGGGAAGATATTCCCGTTTCCAACGAAGGCCTGAAAGGGCTCCAAATATCCACTTGCAGATGCTGCAAAAAGACTCTTTCCAAACTGCTCCATGAAAAGGAAGGTTCAACTCTGTGAGTTGAATGCACACATCATAAAGAAGTTTCAAAGAATGCTTCTGTCTAGGTTTTATGTGAAGATATTTCCTTTTCCACCATAGGCCTCAAAGTGCTCCAAATGAACACTTGCAGATTCTACAAAAAGAGTGTTTCAAAACTGCTCTTTCAAAAGAAGTGTTCATCTCTGTGAGTTGGATTCATACTACACAAAGCAGTTTCACAGAACGCTTCTGTTTAGTTTTTATGGGAAGATATTCCCGTTTCCAACGAAGGCCTGAAAGGGCTCCAAATATCCACTTGCAGATGCTGCAAAAACAGAGTTTCAAAACTGCTCTATCAAAAGGAAGGCTTCTCTCTCCGAGGTGAATGCACACATCATAAAGAGGTTTCTGAGAATGCTTCTGCCTGGTTTATGAGTGAAGATATTTCCTTTTCCACAATAGGCCTCAATGTGCTCCAAATGAACACTTGCAGATTCTACAAAAAGAGTGTTTCAAAACTGCTCTTTGAAAAGAAGTGTTCAACTCTGTGAGTTGGATTCATACTACACAAAGCAGTTTCACAGAACGCTTCTGTTTAGTTTTTATGGGAAGATATTCCCGTTTCCAACGAAGGCCTGAAAGGCTCCAAATATCCACTTGCAGATGCTGCAAAAAGACTCTTTCCAAACTGCTCCTTGAAAAGGAAGGTTCAACTCTGTGAGGTGAAGGCACACTTCATAAAGAAGTTTCAAAGAATGCTTCTGTCTAGGTTTTATGTGAAGATATTTCCTTTTCCACAGTAGGCCTCAAAGCGCTCCAAATGAACACTTGCAGATTCTACAAAAAGAGTGTTTCAAAACTGCTCTTTCTAAAGAAGTGTTCAACTCTGTGAGTTGGATTCATACTACACAAAGCAGTTTCGCAGAACGCTTCTGTTTAGTTTTTATGGGAAGATATTCCCGTTTCCAACGAAGGCCTGAAAGGCTCCAAATATCCACTTGCAGATGCTGCAAAAAGACTCTTTCCAAACTGCTCCGTGAAAAGGAAGGTTCAACTCTGTGAGGTGAAGGCACACATCATAAAGAAGTTTCAAAGAATGCTTCTGTCTAGGTTTTATGTGAAGATATTTCCTTTTCCACCGTAGGCCTCAAAGCGCTCCAAATGAACACTTGCAGATTCTACAAAAAGAGTGTTTCAAAACTGCTCTAGCAAAGGAAAGGTTCAACTATGTGAGTTAAACACACACATCACAAAGCAGTTTGTGAGAATGCTTCTGTCCAGTTTTTATGGGAAGATATTCCCGTTTCTAACAAAGGCCTGAAAGAGCTCCAAACATCCACTTGCAGATGCTGCAAAAAGACTCTTTCCAAACCGCTCCATGAAAAGGAAGGTTCAACTCTGTGAGTTGAATGCACACATCATAAAGAAGTTTCAAAGAATGCTTCTGTCTAGGTTTTATGTGAAGATATTTCCTTTTCCACCACTGGCCTGAAAGAGCTCCAAATGAACACTTGCAGATTCTACAAAAAGAGTGTTTCAAAACTGCTCTTTCTAAAGAAGTGTTCAACTCTGTGAGTTGGATTCATACTACACAAAGCAGTTTCACAGAACGCTTCTGTTTAGTTTTTGTGGGAAGATATTCCCGTTTCCAACGAAGGCCTGACAGGGCTCCAAATATCCACTTGCAGATGCTGCAAAAAGACTCTTTCCAAACTGCTCCATGAAAAGGAAGGTTCAACTCTGTGAGTTGAATGCACACATCATAAAGAAGTTTCAAAGAATGCTTCTGTCTAGGTTTTATGTGAAGATATTTCCTTTTCCACCATAGGCCTCAAAGTGCTCCAAATGAACACTTGCAGATTCTACAAAAAGAGTGTTTCAAAACTGCTCTTTCAAAAGAAGTGTTCAACTCTGTGAGTTGGATTCATACTACACAAAGCAGTTTCACAGAACGCTTCTGTTTAGTTTTTATGGGAAGATATTCCCGTTTCCAACGAAGGCCTGAAAGGGCTCCAAATATCCACTTGCAGATGCTGCAAAAACAGAGTTTCAAAACTGCTCTATCAAAAGGAAGGCTTCTCTCTCCGAGTTGAATGCACACATCATAAAGAGGTTTCTGAGAATGCTTCTGCCTGGTTTATGAGTGAAGATATTTCCTTTTCCACAATAGGCCTCAATGTGCTCCAAATGAACA
This sequence comes from Pongo abelii, assembly GCF_028885655.2. Classification (NCBI taxonomy): domain Eukaryota; kingdom Metazoa; phylum Chordata; class Mammalia; order Primates; family Hominidae; genus Pongo; species Pongo abelii. The sequence goes on along the minus strand of NC_072005.2, from coordinate 30,899,686 downwards.
CTTGCAGATTCTACAAAAAGAGTGTTTCAAAACTGCTCTTTGAAAAGAAGTGTTCAACTCTGGGAGTTGGATTCATACTACACAAAGCAGTTTCACAGAACGCTTCTGTTGAGATTTTATGGGAAGATATTCCCGTTTCCAACGAAGGCCTGAAAGGCTCCAAATATCCACTTGCAGATGCTGCAAAAAGACTCTTTCCAAACTGCTCCTTGAAAAGGAAGGTTCAACTCTGTGAGGTGAAGGCACACATCATAAAGAAGTTTCAAAGAATGCTTCTGTCTAGGTTTTATGTGAAGATATTTCCTTTTCCACCGTAGGCCTCAAAGCGCTCCAAATGAACACTTGCAGATTCTACAAAAAGAGTGTTTCAAAACTGCTCTTTCTAAAGAAGTGCTCAACTCTGTGAGTTGGATTCATACTACACAAAGCAGTTTCACAGAACGCTTCTGTTTAGTTTTTATGGGAAGATATTCCCGTTTCCAACGAAGGCCTGAAAGGGCTCCAAATATCCACTTGCAGATGCTGCAAAAAGACTCTTTCCAAACTGCTCCATGAAAAGGAAGGTTCAACTCTCTGAGTTGAATGCACACATCATAAAGAAGTTTCAAAGAATGCTTCTGTCTAGGTTTTATGTGAAGATATTTCCTTTTCCACCTTAGGCCTCAAAGTGCTCCAAATGAACACTTGCAGATTCTACAAAAAGAGTGTTTCAAAACTGCTCTTTCAAAAGAAGTGTTCAACTCTGTGAGTTGGATTCATACTACACAAAGCAGTTTCGCAGAACGCTTCTGTTTAGTTTTTATGGGAAGATATTCCCGTTTCCAACGAAGGCCTGAAAGGCTCCCAATATCCAGTTGCAGATGCTGCAAAAAGACTCTTTCCAAACTGCTCCGTGAAAAGGAAGGTTCAACTCTGTGAGGTGAAGGCACATATCATAAAGAAGTTTCAAAGAATGCTTCTGTCTAGGTTTTATGTGAAGATATTTCCTTTTCCACCGTAGGCCTCAAAGCGCTCCAAATGAACACTTGCAGATTCTACAAAAAGAGTGTTTCAAAACTGCTCTTTCTAAAGAAGTGTTCAACTCTGTGAGTTGGATTCATACTACACAAAGCAGTTTCACAGAACGCTTCTGTTTAGTTTTTATGGGAAGATATTCCCGTTTCCAACGAAGGCCTGAAAGGGCTCCAAATATCCACTTGTAGATTCTGCAAAAACAGAGTTTCAAAACTGCTCTATCAAAAGGAAGGCTTATCTCTCTGAGTTGAATGCACACATCATAAAGAGGTTTCTGAGAATGCTTCTGCCTGGTTGATATGTGAAGATATTTCAATTTCCACCATAGGCCTCAAATCGCTCCAAATGAACACTTGCAAATTCTACAAAAAGAGTGTTTCATAACTGCTCTAGCAAAGGAAAGGTTCAACTATGTGAGTTAAACACACACATCACAAAGCAGTTTGTGAGAATGCTTCTGTCCAGTTTTTATGGGAAGATATTCCCGTTTCTAACAAAGGCCTGAAATAGCTCCAAATATCCACTTGCAGATGCTGCAAAAAGACTCTTTCCAAACCGCTCCATGAAAAGGAAGGTTCAACTCTGTGAGTTGAATGCACACATCATAAAGAAGTTTCAAAGAATGCTTCTGTCTAGGTTTTATGTGAAGATATTTCCTTTTCCACCGTAGGCCTCAAAGTGCTCCAAATGAACACTTGCAGATTCTACAAAAAGAGTGTTTCAAAACTGCTCTTTCAAAAGAAGTGTTCAACTCTGTGAGTTGGATTCATACTACACAAAGCAGTTTCACAGAACGCTTCTGTTTAGTTTTTATGGGAAGATATTCCCGTTTCCAACGAAGGCCTGAAAGGGCTCCAAATATCCACTTGCAGATGCTGCAAAAACAGAGTTTCAAAACTGCTCTATCAAAAGGAAGGCTTCTCTCTCCGAGTTGAATGCACACATCATAAAGAGGTTTCTGAGAATGCTTCTGCCTGGTTTATGAGTGAAGATATTTCCTTTTCCACAATAGGCCTCAATGTGCTCCAAATGAACACTTGCAGATTCTACAAAAAGAGTGTTTCAAAACTGCTCTTTGAAAAGAAGTGTTCAACTCTGTGAGTTGGATTCATACTACACAAAGCAGTTTCACAGAACGCTTCTGTTGAGTTTTTATGGGAAGATATTCCCGTTTCCAACGAAGGCCTGAAAGGCTCCAAATATCCACTTGCAGATGCTGCAAAAAGACTCTTTCCAAACTGCTCCTTGAAAAGGAAGGTTCAACTCTGTGAGGTGAAGGCACACATCATAAAGAAGTTTCAAAGAATGCTTCTGTCGAGGTTTTATGTGAAGATATTTCCTTTTCCACCGTAGGCCTCAAAGCGCTCCAAATGAACACTTGCAGATTCTACAAAAAGAGTGTTTCAAAACTGCTCTTTCTAAAGAAGTGTTCAACTCTGTGAGTTGGATTCATACTACACAAAGCAGTTTCACAGAACGCTTCTGTTTAGTTTTTATGGGAAGATATTCCCGTTTCCAACGAAGGCCTGAAAGGGCTCCAAATATCCACTTGCAGATGCTGCAAAAAGACTCTTTCCAAACTGCTCCATGAAAAGGAAGGTTCAACTCTGTGAGTTGAATGCACACATCATAAAGAAGTTTCAAAGAATGCTTCTGTCTAGGTTTTATGTGAAGATATTTCCTTTTCCACCATAGGCCTCAAAGTGCTCCAAATGAACACTTGCAGATTCTACAAAAAGAGTGTTTCAAAACTGCTCTTTCAAAAAAAGTGTTCAACTCTGTGAGTTGGATTCATACTACACAAAGCAGTTTCGCAGAACGCTTCTGTTTAGTTTTTATGGGAAGATATTCCCGTTTCCAACGAAGGCCTGAAAGGGCTTCAAATATCCACTTGCAGATGCTGCAAAAACAGAGTTTCAAAACTGCTCTATCAAAAGGAAGGCTTCTCTCTCCGAGTTGAATGCACACATCATAAAGAGGTTTCTGAGAATGCTTCTGCCTGGTTTATAAGTGAAGATATTTCCTGTTCCACAATAGGCCTCAATGTGCTCCAAATGAACACTTGCAGATTCTACAAAAAGAGTGTTTCAAAACTGCTCTTTGAAAAGAAGTGTTCAACTCTGTGAGTTGGATTCATACTACACAAAGCAGTTTCACATAACGCTTCTGTTTAGTTTTTATGGGAAGATATTCCCGTTTCCAACGAAGGCCTGAAAGGCTCCAAATATCCACTTGCAGATGCTGCAAAAAGACTCTTTCCAAACTGCTCCGTGAAAAGGAAGGTTCAACTCCGTGAGGTGAAGGCACACATCATAAGGAAGTTTCAAAGAATGCTTCTGTCTAGGTTTTATGTGAAGATATTTCCTTTTCCACCGTAGGACTCAAAGCGCTCCAAATGAACACTTGCAGATTCTACAAAAAGAGTGTTTCAAAACTGCTCTTTCTAAAGAAATGTTCAACTCTGTGAGTTGGATTCATACTACACAAAGCAGTTTCACAGAACGCTTCTGTTTAGTTTTTATGGGAAGATATTCCCGTTTCCAACGAAGGCCTGAAAGGGCTCCAAATATCCACTTGCAGATGCTGCAAAAAGACTCTTTCCAAACTGCTCCATGAAAAGGAAGGTTCAACTCTGTGAGTTGAATGCACACATCATAAAGAAGTTTCAAAGAATGCTTCTGTCTAGGTTTTATGTGAAGATATTTCCTTTTCCACCATAGGCCTCAAAGTGCTCCAAATGAACACTTGCAGATTCTACAAAAAGAGTGTTTCAAAACTGCTCTTTCAAAAGAAGTGTTCATCTCTGTGAGTTGGATTCATACTACACAAAGCAGTTTCACAGAACGCTTCTGTTTAGTTTTTATGGGAAGATATTCCCGTTTCCAACGAAGGCCTGAAAGGGCTCCAAATATCCACTTGCAGATGCTGCAAAAACAGAGTTTCAAAACTGCTCTATCAAAAGGAAGGCTTCTCTCTCCGAGTTGAATGCACACATCGTAAAGAGGTTTCTGAGAATGCTTCTGCCTGGTTTATGAGTGAAGATATTTCCTTTTCCACAATAGGCCTCAATGTGCTCCAAATGAACACTTGCAGATTCTACAAAAAGAGTGTTTCAAAACTGCTCTTTGAAAAGAAGTGTTCAACTCTGTGAGTTGGATTCATACTACACAAAGCAGTTTCACAGAACGCTTCTGTGTAGTTTTTATGGGAAGATATTCCCGTTTCCAACGAAGGCCTGAAAGGGCTCCAAATATCCACTTGCAGATGCTGCAAAAACAGAGTTTCAAAACTGCTCTATCAAAAGGAAGGCTTCTCTCTCCGAGTTGAATGCACACATCATAAAGAGGTTTCTGAGAATGCTTCTGCCTGGTTTATAAGTGAAGATATTTCCTTTTCCACAATAGGCCTCAATGTGCTCCAAATGAACACTTGCAGATTCTACAAAAAGAGTGTTTCAAAACTGCTCTTTCAAAAGAAGTGTTCAACTCTGTGAGTTGGATTCATACTACACAAAGCAGTTTCGCAGAACGCTTCTGTTTAGTTTTTATGGGAAGATATTCCCGTTTCCAACGAAGGCCTGAAAGGGCTCCAAATATCCACTTGCAGATGCTGCAAAAAGACTCTTTCCAAACTGCTCCGTGAAAAGGAAGGTTCAACTCTGTGAGGTGAAGGCACACATCATAAAGAAGTTTCAAAGAATGCTTCTGTCTAGGTTTTATGTGAAGATATTTCCTTTTCCACCGTAGGCCTCAAAGCGCTCCAAATGAACACTTGCAGATTCTACAAAAAGAGTGTTTCAAAACTGCTCTTTCTAAAGAAGTGTTCAACTCTATGAGTTGGATTCATACTACACAAAGCAGTTTCACAGAACGCTTCTGTTTAGTTTTTATGGGAAGATATTCCCGTTTCCAACGAAGGCCTGAAAGGGCTCCAAATATCCACTTGCAGATGCTGCAAAAAGACTCTTTCCAAACTGCTCCATGAAAAGGAAGGTTCAACTCTGTGAGTTGAATGCACACATCATAAAGAAGTTTCAAAGAATGCTTCTGTCTAGGTTTTATGTGAAGATATTTCCTTTTCCACCATAGGCCTCAAAGTGCTCCAAATGAACACTTGCAGATTCTACAAAAAGAGTGTTTCAAAACTGCTCTTTCAAAAGAAGTGTTCATCTCTGTGAGTTGGATTCATACTACACAAAGCAGTTTCACAGAACGCTTCTGTTTAGTTTTTATGGGAAGATATTCCCGTTTCCAACGAAGGCCTGAAAGGGCTCCAAATATCCACTTGCAGATGCTGCAAAAACAGAGTTTCAAAACTGCTCTATCAAAAGGAAGGCTTCTCTCTCCGAGTTGAATGCACACATCATAAAGAGGTTTCTGAGAATGCTTCTGCCTGGTTTATGAGTGAAGATATTTCCTTTTCCACAATAGGCCTCAATGTGCTCCAAATGAACAATTGCAGATTCTACAAAAAGAGTGTTTCAAAACTGCTCTTTGAAAAGAAGTGTTCAACTCTGTGAGTTGGATTCATACTACACAAAGCAGTTTCACAGAACGCTTCTGTTTAGTTTTTATGGGAAGATATTCCCGTTTCCAACGAAGGCCTGAAAGGCTCCAAATATCCACTTGCAGATGCTGCAAAAAGACTCTTTCCAAACTGCTCCTTGAAAAGGAAGGTTCAACTCTGTGAGGTGAAGGCACACATCATAAAGAAGTTTCAAAGAATGCTTCTGTCTAGGTTTTATGTGAAGATATTTCCTTTTCCACCGTAGGCCTCAAAGCGCTCCAAATGAACACTTGCAGATTCTACAAAAAGAGTGTTTCAAAACTGCTCTTTCTAAAGAAGTGTTCAACTCTGTGAGTTGGATTCATACTACACAAAGCAGTTTCGCAGAACGCTTCTGTTTAGTTTTTATGGGAAGATATTCCCGTTTCCAACGAAGGCCTGAAAGGCTCCAAATATCCACTTGCAGATGCTGCAAAAAGACTCTTTCCAAACTGCTCCGTGAAAAGGAAGGTTCAACTCTGTGAGGTGAAGGCACACATCATAAAGAAGTTTCAAAGAATGCTTCTGTCTAGGTTTTATGTGAAGATATTTCCTTTTCCACCGTAGGCCTCAAAGCGCTCCAAATGAACACTTGCAGATTCTACAAAAAGAGTGTTTCAAAACTGCCCTTTCTAAAGAAGTGTTCAACTCTGTGAGTTTGATTCATACTACAGAAAGCAGTTTCACAGAACGCTTCTGTTTAGTTTTTATGGGAAGATATTCCCGTTTCCAACGAAGGCCTGAAAGGGCTCCAAATATCCACTTGCAGATGCTGCAAAAAGACTCTTTCCAAACTGCTCCATGAAAAGGAAGGTTCAACTCTGTGAGTTGAATGCACACATCATAAAGAAGTTTCAAAGAATGCTTCTGTCTAGGTTTTATGTGAAGATATTTCCTTTTCCACCATAGGCGTCAAAGTGCTCCAAATGAACACTTGCAGATTCTACAAAAAGAGTGTTTCAAAACTGCTCTTTCTAAAGAAGTGTTCAACTCTGTGAGTTGGATTCATACTACACAAAGCAGTTTCACAGAACGCTTCTGTTTAGTTTTTATGGGAAGATATTCCCGTTTCCAACGAAGGCCTGAAAGGGCTCCAAATATCCACTTGCAGATGCTGCAAAAACAGAGTTTCAAAACTGCTCTATCAAAAGGAAGGCTTCTCTCTCCGAGTTGAATGCACACATCATAAAGAGGTTTCTGAGAATGCTTCTGCCTGGTTTATAAGTGAAGATATTTCCTTTTCCACAATAGGCCTCAATGTGCTCCAAATGAACACTTGCAGATTCTACAAAAAGAGTGTTTCAAAACTGCTCTTTGAAAAGAAGTGTTCAACTCTGTCAGTTGGATTCATACTACACAAAGCAGTTTCACAGAACGCTTCTGTTTAGTTTTTATGGGAAGATATTCCCGTTTCCAACGAAGGCCTGAAAGGCTCCAAATATCCACTTGCAGATGCTGCAAAAAGACTCTTTCCAAACTGCTCCGTGAAAAGGAAGGTTCAACTCTGTGAGGTGAAGGCACACATCATAAAGAATTTCAAAGAATGCTTCTGTCTAGGTTTTATGTGAAGATATTTCCTTTTCCACCGTAGGACTCAAAGCGCTCCAAATGAACACTTGCAGATTCTACAAAAAGAGTGTTTCAAAACTGCTCTTTCTAAAGAAGTGTTCAACTCTGTGAGTTGGATTCATACTACACAAAGCAGTTTCACAGAACGCTTCTGTTTAGTTTTTATGGGAAGATATTCCCGTTTCCAACGAAGGCCTGAAAGGGCTCCAAATATCCACTTGCAGATGCTGCAAAAACAGAGTTTCAAAACTGCTCTATCAAAAGGAAGGCTTCTCTCTCCGAGTTGAATGCACACATCATAAAGAGGTTTCTGAGAATGCTTCTGCCTGGTTTATAAGTGAAGATATTTCCTTTTCCACAATAGGCCTCAATGTGCTCCAAATGAACACTTGCAGATTCTACAAAAAGAGTGTTTCAAAACTGCTCTTTGAAAAGAAGTGTTCAACTCTGTGAGTTGGATTCATACTACACAAAGCAGTTTCACAGAACGCTTCTGTTTAGTTTTTATGGGAAGATATTCCCGTTTCCAACGAAGGCCTGAAAGTCTCCAAATATCCACTTGCAGATGCTGCAAAAAGACTCTTTCCAAACTGCTCCGTGAAAAGGAAGATTCAACTCTGTGAGGTGAAGGCACACATCATAAAGAAGTTTCAAAGAATGCTTCTGTCTAGGTTTTATGTGAAGATATTTCCTTTTCCACCGTAGGCCTCAAAGCGCTCCAAATGAACACTTGCAGATTCTACAAAAAGAGTGTTTCAAAACTGCTCTTTCTAAAGAAGTGTTCAACTCTGTGAGTTGGATTCATACTACACAAAGCAGTTTCACAGAACGTTTCTGTTTAGTTTTTATGGGAAGGTATTCCCGTTTCCAACGAAGGCCTGAAAGGGCTAAAAATATCCACTTGCAGATTCTGCAAAAACAGAGTTTCAAAACTGCTCTATCAAAAGGAAGGCTTATCTCTCAGAGTTGAATGCACACATCATAAAGAGGTTTCTGAGAATGCTTCTGCCTGGTTGATATGTGAAGATATTTCAATTTCCACCATAGGCCTCAAATCGCTCCAAATGAACACTTGCAAATTCTACAAAAAGAGTGTTTCATAACTGCTCTAGCAAAGGAAAGGTTCAGCTATGTGAGTTAAACACACACATCACAAAGCAGTTTGTGAGAATGCTTCTGTCCAGTTTTTATGGGAAGATATTCCCGTTTCTAACAAAGGCCTGAAAGAGCTCCAAACATCCACTTGCAGATGCTGCAAAAAGACTCTTTCCAAACCGCTCCATGAAAAGGAAGGTTCAACTCTGTGAGTTGAATGCACACATCATAAAGAAGTTTCAAAGAATGCTTCTGTCTAGGTTTTATGTGAAGATATTTCCTTTTCCACCACTGGCCTGAAAGAGTTCCAAATGAACACTTGCAGATTCTACAAAAAGAGTGTTTCAAAACTGCTCTTTCTAAAGAAGTGTTCAACTCTGTGAGTTGGATTCATACTACACAAAGCAGTTTCACAGAACGCTTCTGTTTAGTTTTTGTGGGAAGATATTCCCGTTTCCAACGAAGGCCTGACAGGGCTCCAAATATCCACTTGCAGATGCTGCAAAAAGACTCTTTCCAAACTGCTCCATGAAAAGGAATGTTCAACTCTGTGAGTTGAATGCACACATCATAAAGAAGTTTCAAAGAATGCTTCTGTCTAGGTTTTATGTGAAGATATTTCCTTTTCCACCATAGGCCTCAAAGTGCTCCAAATGAACACTTGCAGATTCTACAAAAAGAGTGTTTCAAAACTGCTCTTTCAAAAGAAGTGTTCAACTCTGTGAGTTGGATTCATACTACACAAAGCAGTTTCACAGAACGCTTCTGTTTAGTTTTTATGGGAAGATATTCCCGTTTCCAACGAAGGCCTGAAAGGGCTCCAAATATCCACTTGCAGATGCTGCAAAAACAGAGTTTCAAAACTGCTCTATCAAAAGGAAGGCTTCTCTCTCCGAGTTGAATGCACACATCCTAAAGAGGTTTCTGAGAATGCTTCTGCCTGGTTTATGAGTGAAGATATTTCCTTTTCCACAATAGGCCTCAATGTGCTCCAAATGAACACTTGCAGATTCTACAAAAAGAGTGTTTCAAAACTGCTCTTTGAAAAGAAGTGTTCAACTCTGGGAGTTGGATTCATACTACACAAAGCAGTTTCACAGAACGCTTCTGTTGAGTTTTTATGGGAAGATATTCCCGTTTCCAACGAAGGCCTGAAAGGCTCCAAATATCCACTTGCAGATGCTGCAAAAAGACTCTTTCCAAACTGCTCCTTGAAAAGGAAGGTTCAACTCTGTGAGGTGAAGGCACACATCATAAAGAAGTTTCAAAGAATGCTTCTGTCTAGGTTTTATGTGAAGATATTTCCTTTTCCACCGTAGGCCTCAAAGCGCTCCAAATGAACACTTGCAGATTCTACAAAAAGAGTGTTTCAAAACTGCACTTTCTAAAGAAGTGCTCAACTCTGTGAGTTGGATTCATACTACACAAAGCAGTTTCACAGAACGCTTCTGTTTAGTTTTTATGGGAAGATATTCCCGTTTCCAACGAAGGCCTGAAAGGGCTCCAAATATCCACTTGCAGATGCTGCAAAAAGACTCTTTCCAAACTGCTCCATGAAAAGGAAGATTCAACTCTCTGAGTTGAATGCACACATCATAAAGAAGTTTCAAAGAATGCTTCTGTCTAGGTTTTATGTGAAGATATTTCCTTTTCCACCTTAGGCCTCAAAGTGCTCCAAATGAACACTTGCAGATTCTACAAAAAGAGTGTTTCAAAACTGCTCTTTCAAAAGAAGTGTTCAACTCTGTGAGTTGGATTCATACTACACAAAGCAGTTTCGCAGAACGCTTCTGTTTAGTTTTTATGGGAAGATATTCCCGTTTCCAACGAAGGCCTGAAAGGGCTCCAAATATCCACTTGCAGATGCTGCAAAAACAGAGTTTCAAAACTGCTCTATCAAAAGGAAGGCTTCTCTCTCCGAGTTGAATGCACACATCATAAAGAGGTTTCTGAGAATGCTTCTGCCTGGTTTATAAGTGAAGATATTTCCTTTTCCACAATAGGCCTCAATGTGCTCCAAATGAACACTTGCAGATTCTACAAAAAGAGTGTTTCAAAACTGCTCTTTCAAAAGAAGTGTTCAACTCTGTGAGTTGGATTCATACTACACAAAGCAGTTTCACAGAAGGCTTCTGTTTAGTTTTTATGGGAAGATATTCCCGTTTCCAACGAAGGCCTGAAAGGCTCCAAATATCCACTTGCAGATGCTGCAAAAAGACTCTTTCCAAACTGCTCCGTGAAAAGGAAGGTTCAACTCTGTGAGGTGAAGGCACACATCATAAAGAAGTTTCAAAGAATGCTTCTGTCTAGGTTTTATGTGAAGATATTTCCTTTTCCACCGTAGGCCTCAAAGCGCTCCAAATGAACACTTGCAGATTCTACAAAAAGAGTGTTTCGAAACTGCTCTAGCAAAGGAAAGGTTCAACTATGTGAGTTAAACACACACATCACAAAGCAGTTTGTGAGAATGCTTCTGTCCAGTTTTTATGGGAAGATATTCCCGTTTCTAACAAAGGCCTGAAAGAGCTCCAAACATCCACTTGCAGATGCTGCAAAAAGACTCTTTCCAAACCGCTCCATGAAAAGGAAGGTTCAACTCTGTGAGTTGAATGCACACATCATAAAGAAGTTTCAAAGAATGCTTCTGTCTAGGTTTTATGTGAAGATATTTCCTTTTCCACCACTGGCCTGAAAGAGCTCCAAATGAACACTTGCAGATTCTACAAAAAGAGTGTTTCAAAACTGCTCTTTCTAAAGAAGTGTTCAACTCTGTGAGTTGGATTCATACTACACAAAGCAGTTTCACAGAACGCTTCTGTTTAGTTTTTGTGGGAAGATATTCCCGTTTCCAACGAAGGCCTGACAGGGCTCCAAATATCCACTTGCAGATGCTGCAAAAAGACTCTTTTCAAACTGCTCCATGAAAAGGAAGGTTCAACTCTGTGAGTTGAATGCACACATCATAAAGAAGTTTCAAAGAATGCTTCTGTCTAGGTTTTATGTGAAGACATTTCCTTTTCCACCATAGGCCTCAAAGTGCTCCAAATGAACACTTGCAGATTCTACAAAAAGAGTGTTTCAAAACTGCTCTTTCAAAAGAAGTGTTCAACTCTGTGAGTTGGATTCATACTACACAAAGCAGTTTCACAGAACGCTTCTGTTTAGTTTTTATGGGAAGATATTCCCGTTTCCAACGAAGGCCTGAAAGGGCTCCAAATATCCACTTGCAGATGCTGCAAAAACAGAGTTTCAAAACTGCTCTATCAAAAGGAAGGCTTCTCTCTCCGAGTTGAATGCACACATCATAAAGAGGTTTCTGAGAATGCTTCTGCCTGGTTTATGAGTGAAGATATTTCCTTTTCCACAATAGGCCTCAATGTGCTCCAAATGAACACTTGCAGATTCTACAAAAAGAGTGTTTCAAAACTGCTCTTTGAAAAGAAGTGTTCAACTCTGGGAGTTGGATTCATACTACACAAAGCAGTTTCTCAGAACGCTTCTGTTGAGATTTTATGGGAAGATATTCCCGTTTCCAACGAAGGCCTGAAAGGCTCCAAATATCCACTTGCAGATGCTGCAAAAAGAGTCTTTCCAAACTGCTCCTTGAAAAGGAAGGTTCAACTCTGTGAGGTGAAGGCACACATCATAAAGAAGTTTCAAAGAATGCTTCTGTCTAGGTTTTATGTGAAGATATTTCCTTTTCCACCGTAGGCCTCAAAGCGCTCCAAATGAACACTTGCAGATTCTACAAAAAGAGTGTTTCAAAACTGCTCTTTCTAAAGAAGTGTTCAACTCTGTGAGTTGGATTCATACTACACAAAGCAGTTTCACAGAACGCTTCTGTTTAGTTTTTATGGGAAGATATTCCCGTTTCCAACGAAGGCCTGAAAGGGCTCCAAATATCCACTTGTAGATTCTGCAAAAACAGAGTTTCAAAACTGCTCTATCAAAAGGAAGGCTTATCTCTCTGAGTTGAATGCACACATCATAAAGAGGTTTCTGAGAATGCTTCTGCCTGGTTGATATGTGAAGATATTTCAATTTCCACCATAGGCCTCAAATCGCTCCAAATGAACACTTGCAGATTCTACAAAAAGAGTGTTTCAAAACTGCTCTTTGAAAAGAAGTGTTCAACTCTGTGAGTTGGATTCATACTACACAAAGCAGTTTCACAGAACGCTTCTGTTGAGTTTTTATGGGAAGATATTCCCGTTTCCAACGAAGGCCTGAAAGGCTCCAAATATCCACTTGCAGATGCTGCAAAAAGACTCTTTCCAAACTGCTCCTTGAAAAGGAAGGTTCAACTCTGTGAGGTGAAGGCACACATCATAAAGAAGTTTCAAAGAATGCTTCTGTCTAGGTTTTATGTGAAGATATTTCCTTTTCCACCGTAGGCCTCAAAGCGCTCCAAATGAACACTTGCAGATTCTACAAAAAGAGTGTTTCAAAACTGCTCTTTCTAAAGAAGTGTTCAACTCTGTGAGTTGGATTCATACTACACAAAGCAGTTTCACAGAACGCTTCTGTTTAGTTTTTATGGGAAGATATTCCCGTTTCCAACGAAGGCCTGAAAGGGCTCCAAATATCCACTTGCAGATGCTGCAAAAAGACTCTTTCCAAACTGCTCCATGAAAAGGAAGGTTCAACTCTGTGAGTTGAATGCACACATCATAAAGAAGTTTCAAAGAATGCTTCTGTCTAGGTTTTATGTGAAGATATTTCCTTTTCCACCTTAGGCCTCAAAGTGCTCCAAATGAACACTTGCAGATTCTACAAAAAGAGTGTTTCAAAACTGCTCTTTCAAAAGAAGTGTTCAACTCTGTGAGTTGGATTCATACTACACAAAGCAGTTTCGCAGAACGCTTCTGTTTAGTTTTTATGGGAAGATATTCCCGTTTCCAACGAAGGCCTGAAAGGGCTCCAAATATCCACTTGCAGATGCTGCAAAAACAGAGTTTCAAAACTGCTCTATCAAAAGGAAGGCTTCTCTCTCCGAGTTGAATGCACACATCATAAAGAGGTTTCTGAGAATGCTTCTGCCTGGTTTATAAGTGAAGATATTTCCTTTTCCACAATAGGCCTCAATGTGCTCCAAATGAACACTTGCAGATTCTACAAAAAGAGTGTTTCAAAACTGCTCTTTGAAAAGAAGTGTTCAACTCTGGGAGTTGGATTCATACTACACAAAGCAGTTTCACAGAACGCTTCTGTTGAGTTTTTATGGGAAGATATTCCCGTTTCCAACGAAGGCCTGAAAGGCTCCAAATATCCACTTGCAGATGCTGCAAAAAGACTCTTTCCAAACTGCTCCTTGAAAAGGAAGGTTCAACTCTGTGAGGTGAAGGCACACATCATAAAGAAGTTTCAAAGAATGCTTCTGTCTAGGTTTTATGTGAAGATATTTCCTTTTCCACCGTAGGCCTCAAAGCGCTCCAAATGAACACTTGCAGATTCTACAAAAAGAGTGTTTCAAAACTGCTCTTTCTAAAGAAGTGCTCAACTCTGTGAGTTGGATTCATACTACACAAAGCAGTTTCACAGAACGCTTCTGTTTAGTTTTTATGGGAAGATATTCCCGTTTCCAACGAAGGCCTGAAAGGGCTCCAAATATCCACTTGCAGATGCTGCAAAACGACTCTTTCCAAACTGCTCCATGAAAAGGAAGGTTCAACTCTGTGAGTTGAATGCACACATCATAAAGAAGTTTCAAAGAATGCTTCTGTCTAGGTTTTATGTGAAGATATTTCCTTTTCCACCTTAGGCCTCAAAGTGCTCCAAATGAACACTTGCAGATTCTACAAAAAGAGTGTTTCAAAACTGCTCTTTCAAAAGAAGTGTTCAACTCTGTGAGTTGGATTCATACTACACAAAGCAGTTTCGCAGAACGCTTCTGTTTAGTTTTTATGGGAAGATATTCCCGTTTCCAACGAAGGCCTGAAAGGGCTCCAAATATCCACTTGCAGATGCTGCAAAAACAGAGTTTCAAAACTGCTCTATCAAAAGGAAGGCTTCTCTCTCCGAGTTGAATGCACACATCATAAAGAGGTTTCTGAGAATGCTTCTGCCTGGTTTATAAGTGAAGATATTTCCTTTTCCACAATAGGCCTCAATGTGCTCCAAATGAACACTTGCAGATTCTACAAAAAGAGTGTTTCAAAACTGCTCTTTGAAAAGAAGTGTTCAACTCTGGGAGTTGGATTCATACTACACAAAGCAGTTTCACAGAACGCTTCTGTTGAGTTTTTATGGGAAGATATTCCCGTTTCCAACGAAGGCCTGAAAGGCTCCAAATATCCACTTGCAGATGCTGCAAAAAGACTCTTTCCAAACTGCTCCTTGAAAAGGAAGGTTCAACTCTGTGAGGTGAAGGCACACATCATAAAGAAGTTTCAAAGAATGCTTCTGTCTAGGTTTTATGTGAAGATATTTCCTTTTCCACCGTAGGCCTCAAAGCGCTCCAAATGAACACTTGCAGATTCTACAAAAAGAGTGTTTCAAAACTGCTCTTTCTAAAGAAGTGCTCAACTCTGTGAGTTGGATTCATACTACACAAAGCAGTTTCACAGAACGCTTCTGTTTAGTTTTTATGGGAAGATATTCCCGTTTCCAACGAAGGCCTGAAAGGGCTCCAAATATCCACTTGCAGATGCTGCAAAAAGACTCTTTCCAAACTGCTCCATGAAAAGGAAGGTTCAACTCTCTGAGTTGAATGCACACATCATAAAGAAGTTTCAAAGAATGCTTCTGTCTAGGTTTTATGTGAAGATATTTCCTTTTCCACCTTAGGCCTCAAAGTGCTCCAAATGAACACTTGCAGATTCTACAAAAAGAGTGTTTCAAAACTGCTCTTTCAAAAGAAGTGTTCAACTCTGTGTGTTGGATTCATACTACACAAAGCAGTTTCGCAGAACGCTTCTGTTTAGTTTTTATGGGAAGATATTCCCGTTTCCAACGAAGGCCTGAAAGGCTCCAAATATCCACTTGCAGATGCTGCAAAAAGACTCTTTCCAAACTGCTCTGTGAAAAGGAAGGTTCAACTCTGTGAGGTGAAGGCACACATCATAAAGAAGTTTCAAAGAATGCTTCTGTCTAGGTTTTATGTGAAGATATTTCCTTTTCCACCGTAGGCCTCAAAGCGCTCCAAATGAACACTTGCAGATTCTACAAAAAGAGTGTTTCAAAACTGCTCTTTCTAAAGAAGTGTTCAACTCTGTGAGTTGGATTCATACTACACAAAGCAGTTTCACAGAACGCTTCTGTTTAGTTTTTATGGGAAGATATTCCCGTTTCCAACGAAGGACTGAAAGGGCTCCAAATATCCACTTGTAGATTCTGCAAAAACAGAGTTTCAAAACTGCTCTATCAAAAGGAAGGCTTATCTCTCTGAGTTGAATGCACACATCATAAAGAGGTTTCTGAGAATGCTTCTGCCTGGTTGATATGTGAAGATATTTCAATTTCCACCATAGGCCTCAAATCGCTCCAAATGAACACTTGCAAATTCTACAAAAAGAGTGTTTCATAACTGCTCTAACAAAGGAAAGGTTCAACTATGTGAGTTAAACACACACATCACAAAGCAGTTTGTGAGAATGCTTCTGTCCAGTTTTTATGGGAAGATATTCCCGTTTCTAACAAAGGCCTGAAATAGCTCCAAATATCCACTTGCAGATGCTGCAAAAAGACTCTTTCCAAACTGCTCCATGAAAAGGAAGGTTCAACTCTGTGAGTTGAATGCACACATCATAAAGAAGTTTCAAAGAATGCTTCTGTCTAGGTTTTATGTGAAGATATTTCCTTTTCCACCGTAGGCCTCAAAGTGCTCCAAATGAACACTTGCAGATTCTACAAAAAGAGTGTTTCAAAACTGCTCTTTCAAAAGAAGTGTTCAACTCTGTGAGTTGGATTCATACTACACAAAGCAGTTTCACAGAACGCTTCTGTTTAGTTTTTATGGGAAGATATTCCCGTTTCCAACGAAGGCCTGAAAGGGCTCCAAATATCCACTTGCAGATGCTGCAAAAACAGAGTTTCAAAACTGCTCTATCAAAAGGAAGGCTTCTCTCTCCGAGTTGAATGCACACATCATAAAGAGGTTTCTGAGAATGCTTCTGCCTGGTTTATGAGTGAAGATATTTCCTTTTCCACAATAGGCCTCAATGTGCTCCAAATGAACACTTGCAGATTCTACAAAAAGAGTGTTTCAAAACTGCTCTTTGAAAAGAAGTGTTCAACTCTGTGAGTTGGATTCATACTACACAAAGCAGTTTCACAGAACGCTTCTGTTGAGTTTTTATGGGAAGATATTCCCGTTTCCAACGAAGGCCTGAAAGGCTCCAAATATCCACTTGCAGATGCTGCAAAAAGACTCTTTCCAAACTGCTCCTTGAAAAGGAAGGTTCAACTCTGTGAGGTGAAGGCACACATCATAAAGAAGTTTCAAAGAATGCTTCTGTCTAGGTTTTATGTGAAGATATTTCCTTTTCCACCGTAGGCCTCAAAGCGCTCCAAATGAACACTTGCAGATTCTACAAAAAGAGTGTTTCAAAACTGCTCTTTCTAAAGAAGTGTTCAACTCTGTGAGTTGGATTCATACTACACAAAGCAGTTTCACAGAACGCTTCTGTTTAGTTTTTATGGGAAGATATTCCCGTTTCCAACGAAGGCCTGAAAGGGCTCCAAATATCCACTTGCAGATGCTGCAAAAAGACTCTTTCCAAACTGCTCCATGAAAAGGAAGGTTCAACTCTGTGAGTTGAATGCACACATCATAAAGAAGTTTCAAAGAATGCTTCTGTCTAGGTTTTATGTGAAGATATTTCCTTTTCCACCATAGGCCTCAAAGTGCTCCAAATGAACACTTGCAGATTCTACAAAAAGAGTGTTTCAAAACTGCTCTTTCAAAAGAAGTGTTCAACTCTGTGAGTTGGATTCATACTACACAAAGCAGTTTCGCAGAACGCTTCTGTTTAGTTTTTATGGGAAGATATTCCCGTTTCCAACGAAGGCCTGAAAGGGCTTCAAATATCCACTTGCAGATGCTGCAAAAACAGAGTTTCAAAACTGCTCTATCAAAAGGAAGGCTTCTCTCTCCGAGTTGAATGCACACATCATAAAGAGGTTTCTGAGAATGCTTCTGCCTGGTTTATAAGTGAAGATATTTCCTTTTCCACAATAGGCCTCAATGTGCTCCAAATGAACACTTGCAGATTCTACAAAAAGAGTGTTTCAAAACTGCTCTTTCTAAAGAAGTGTTCAACTCTGTGAGTTGGATTCATACTACACAAAGCAGTTTCACAGAACGCTTCTGTTTAGTTTTTATGGGAAGATATTCCCGTTTCCAACGAAGGCCTGAAAGGGCTCCAAATATCCACTTGCAGATGCTGCAAAAACAGAGTTTCAAAACTGCTCTATCAAAAGGAAGGCTTCTCTCTCCGAGTTGAATGCACACATCATAAAGAGGTTTCTGAGAATGCTTCTGCCTGGTTTATAAGTGAAGATATTTCCTTTTCCACAATAGGCCTCAATGTGCTCCAAATGAACACTTGCAGATTCTACAAAAAGAGTGTTTCAAAACTGCTCTTTCAAAAGAAGTGTTCAACTCTGTGAGTTGGATTCATACTACACAAAGCAGTTTCGCAGAACGCTTCTGTTTAGTTTTTATGGGAAGATATTCCCGTATCCAACGAAGGCCTGAAAGGCTCCAAATATCCACTTGCAGATGCTGCAAAAAGACTCTTTCCAAACTGCTCCGTGAAAAGGAAGGTTCAACTCTGTGAGGTGAAGGCACACATCATAAAGAA
Organism: Pongo abelii; assembly: GCF_028885655.2. Taxonomy (NCBI): domain Eukaryota; kingdom Metazoa; phylum Chordata; class Mammalia; order Primates; family Hominidae; genus Pongo; species Pongo abelii. Next base: position 30,881,660 of record NC_072005.2, on the reverse strand, counting down.
GTTTCAAAGAATGCTTCTGTCTAGGTTTTATGTGAAGATATTTCCTTTTCCACCGTAGGCCTCAAAGCGCTCCAAATGAACACTTGCAGATTCTACAAAAAGAGTGTTTCAAAACTGCTCTTCCTAAAGAAGTGTTCAACTCTGTGAGTTGGATTCATACTACACAAAGCAGTTTCACAGAACGCTTCTGTTGAGTTTTTATGGGAAGATATTCCCGTTTCCAACGAAGGCCTGAAAGGGCTCCAAATATCCACTTGCAGATGCTGCAAAAAGACTCTTTCCAAACTGCTCCATGAAAAGGAAGGTTCAACTGTGTGAGGTGAAGGCACACATCATAAAGAAGTTTCAAAGAATGCTTCTGTCTAGGTTTTATGTGAAGATATTTCCTTTTCCACCGTAGGCCTCAAAGCGCTCCAAATGAACACTTGCAGATTCTACAAAAAGAGTGTTTCAAAACTGCTCTTTGAAAAGAAGTGTTCAACTCTGTGAGTTGGATTCATACTACACAAAGCAGTTTCACAGAACGCTTCTGTTTAGTTTTTATGGGAAGATATTCCCGTTTCCAACGAAGGCCTGAAAGGGCTCCAAATATCCACTTGCAGATGCTGCAAAAAGACTCTTTCCAAACTGCTCCATGAAAAGGAAGGTTCAACTCTGTGAGTTGAATGCACACATCATAAAGAAGTTTCAAAGAATGCTTCTGTCTAGGTTTTATGTGAAGATATTTCCTTTTCCACCGTAGGCCTCAAAGTGCTCCAAATGAACACTTGCAGATTCTACAAAAAGAGTGTTTCAAAACTGCTCTTTCAAAAGAAGTGTTCAACTCTGTGAGTTGGATTCATACTACACAAAGCAGTTTCACAGAACGCTTCTGTTTAGTTTTTATGGGAAGATATTCCCGTTTCCAACGAAGGCCTGAAAGGGCTCCAAATATCCACTTGCAGATGCTGCAAAAACAGAGTTTCAAAACTGCTCTATCAAAAGGAAGGCTTCTCTCTCCGAGTTGAATGCACACATCATAAAGAGGTTTCTGAGAATGCTTCTGCCTGGTTTATGAGTGAAGATATTTCCTTTTCCACAATAGGCCTCAATGTGCTCCAAATGAACACTTGCAGATTCTACAAAAAGAGTGTTTCAAAACTGCTCTTTCAAAAGAAGTGTTCAACTCTGTGAGTTGGATTCATACTACACAAAGCAGTTTCACAGAACGCTTCTGTTTAGTTTTTATGGGAAGATATTCCCGTTTCCAACGAAGGCCTGAAAGGGCTCCAAATATCCACTTGCAGATGCTGCAAAAACAGAGTTTCAAAACTGCTCTATCAAAAGGAAGGCTTCTCTCTCCGAGTTGAATGCACACATCATAAAGAGGTTTCTGAGAATGCTTCTGCCTGGTTTATGAGTGAAGATATTTCCTTTTCCACAATAGGCCTCAATGTGCTCCAAATGAACACTTGCAGATTCTACAAAAAGAGTGTTTCAAAACTGCTCTTTGAAAAGAAGTGTTCAACTCTGTGAGTTGGATTCATACTACACAAAGCAGTTTCACAGAACGCTTCTGTTTAGTTTTTATGGGAAGATATTCCCGTTTCCAACGAAGGCCTGAAAGGGCTCCAAATATCCACTTGTAGATGCTGCAAAAACAGAGTTTCAAAACTGCTCTATCAAAAGGAAGGCTTCTCTCTCCGAGTTGAATGCACACATCATAAAGAGGTTTCTGAGAATGCTTCTGCCTGGTTTATAAGTGAAGATATTTCCTTTTCCACAATAGGCCTCAATGTGCTCCAAATGAACACTTGCAGATTCTACAAAAAGAGTGTTTCAAAACTGCTCTTTCAAAAGAAGTGTTCAACTCTGTGAGTTGGATTCATACTACACAAAGCAGTTTCGCAGAACGCTTCTGTTTAGTTTTTATGGGAAGATATTCCCGTTTCCAACGAAGGCCTGAAAGGCTCCAAATATCCACTTGCAGATGCTGCAAAAAGACTCTTTCCAAACTGCTCCGTGAAAAGGAAGGTTCAACTCTGTGAGGTGAAGGCACACATCATAAAGAAGTTTCAAAGAATGCTTCTGTCTAGGTTTTATGTGAAGATATTTCCTTTTCCACCGTAGGCCTCAAAGCGCTCCAAATGAACACTTGCAGATTCTACAAAAAGAGTGTTTCAAAACTGCTCTTCCTAAAGAAGTGTTCAACTCTGTGAGGTGGATTCATACTACACAAAGCAGTTTCACAGAACGCTTCTGTTTAGTTTTTATGGGAAGATATTCCCGTTTCCAACGAAGGCCTGAAAGGGCTCCAAATATCCACTTGCAGATGCTGCAAAAAGACTCTTTCCAAACTGCTCCATGAAAAGGAAGGTTCAACTCTGTGAGTTGAATGCACACATCATAAAGAAGTTTCAAAGAATGCTTCTGTCTAGGTTTTATGTGAAGATATTTCCTTTTCCACCATAGGCGTCAAAGTGCTCCAAATGAACACTTGCAGATTCTACAAAAAGAGTGTTTCAAAACTGCTCTTTCAAAAGAAGTGTTCAACTCTGTGAGTTGGATTCATACTACACAAAGCAGTTTCACAGAACGCTTCTGTTTAGTTTTTATGGGAAGATATTCCCGTTTCCAACGAAGGCCTGAAAGGGCTCCAAATATCCACTTGCAGATGCTGCAAAAACAGAGTTTCAAAACTGCTCTATCAAAAGGAAGGCTTCTCTCTCCGAGTTGAATGCACACATCATAAAGAGGTTTCTGAGAATGCTTCTGCCTGGTTTATAAGTGAAGATATTTCCTTTTCCACAATAGGCCTCAATGTGCTCCAAATGAACACTTGCAGATTCTACAAAAAGAGTGTTTCAAAACTGCTCTTTGAAAAGAAGTGTTCAACTCTGTGAGTTGGATTCATACTACACAAAGCAGTTTCACATAACGCTTCTGTTTAGTTTTTATGGGAAGATATTCCCGTTTCCAACGAAGGCCTGAAAGGCTCCAAATATCCACTTGCAGATGCTGCAAAAAGACTCTTTCCAAAGTGCTCCGTGAAAAGGAAGGTTCAACTCCGTGAGGTGAAGGCGCATATCATAAGGAAGTTTCAAAGAATGCTTCTGTCTGGGTTTTATGTGAAGATATTTCCTTTTCCACCGTAGGACTCAAAGCGCTCCAAATGAACACTTGCAGATTCTACAAAAAGAGTGTTTCAAAACTGCTCTTTCTAAAGAAATGTTCAACTCTGTGAGTGGGATTCATACTACACAAAGCAGTTTCACAGAACGCTTCTGTTTAGTTTTTATGGGAAGATATTCCCGTTTCCAACGAAGGCCTGAAAGGGCTCCAAATATCCACTTGCAGATGCTGCAAAAGCAGAGTTTCAAAACTGCTCTATCAAAAGGAAGTCTTCTCTCTCCGAGTTGAATGCACACATCATAAAGAGGTTTCTGAGAATGCTTCTGCCTGGTTTATAAGTGAAGATATTTCCTTTTCCACAATAGGCCTCAATGTGCTCCAAATGAACACTTGCAGATTCTACAAAAAGAGTGTTTCAAAACTGCTCTTTGAAAAGAAGTGTTCAACTCTGTGAGTTGGATTCATACTACACAAAGCAGTTTCACAGAACGCTTCTGTTTAGTTTTTATGGGAAGATATTCCCGTTTCCAACGAAGGCCTGAAAGGCTCCAAATATCCACTTGCAGATGCTGCAAAAAGACTCTTTCCAAACTGCTCCGTGAAAAGGAAGGTTCAACTCTGTGAGGTGAAGGCACACATCATAAAGAAGTTTCAAAGAATGCTTCTGTCTAGGTTTTATGTGAAGATATTTCCTTTTCCACCGTAGGCCTCAAAGCGCTCCAAATGAACACTTGCAGATTCTACAAAAAGAGTGTTTCAAAACTGCTCTTTCTAAAGAAGTGTTCAACTCTGTGAGTTGGATTCATACTACACAAAGCAGTTTCACAGAACGCTTCTGTTTAGTTTTTATGGGAAGATATTCCCGTTTCCAACGAAGGCCTGAAAGGGCTCCAAATATCCACTTGCAGATGCTGCAAAAAGACTCTTTCCAAACTGCTCCATGAAAAGGAAGGTTCAACTCTGTGAGTTGAATGCACACATCATAAAGAAGTTTCAAAGAATGCTTCTGTCTAGGTTTTATGTGAAGATATTTCCTTTTCCACCATAGGCCTCAAAGTGCTCCAAATGAACACTTGCAGATTCTACAAAAAGAGTGTTTCAAAACTGCTCTTTCAAAAGAAGTGTTCATCTCTGTGAGTTGGATTCATACTACACAAAGCAGTTTCACAGAACGCTTCTGTTTAGTTTTTATGGGAAGATATTCCCGTTTCCAACGAAGGCCTGAAAGGGCTCCAAATATCCACTTGCAGATGCTGCAAAAACAGAGTTTCAAAACTGCTCTACAAAAGGAAGGCTTCTCTCTCCGAGGTGAATGCACACATCATAAAGAGGTTTCTGAGAATGCTTCTGCCTGGTTTATGAGTGAAGATATTTCCTTTTCCACAATAGGCCTCAATGTGCTCCAAATGAACACTTGCAGATTCTACAAAAAGAGTGTTTCAAAACTGCTCTTTGAAAAGAAGTGTTCAACTCTGTGAGTTGGATTCATACTACACAAAGCAGTTTCACAGAACGCTTCTGTTTAGTTTTTATGGGAAGATATTCCCGTTTCCAACGAAGGCCTGAAAGGCTCCAAATATCCACTTGCAGATGCTGCAAAAAGACTCTTTCCAAACTGCTCCTTGAAAAGGAAGGTTCAACTCTGTGAGGTGAAGGCACACATCATAAAGAAGTTTCAAAGAATGCTTCTGTCTAGGTTTTATGTGAAGATATTTCCTTTTCCACAGTAGGCCTCAAAGCGCTCCAAATGAACACTTGCAGATTCTACAAAAAGAGTGTTTCAAAACTGCTCTTTCTAAAGAAGTGTTCAACTCTGTGAGTTGGATTCATACTACACAAAGCAGTTTCGCAGAACGCTTCTGTTTAGTTTTTATGGGAAGATATTCCCGTTTCCAACGAAGGCCTGAAAGGCTCCAAATATCCACTTGCAGATGCTGCAAAAAGACTCTTTCCAAACTGCTCCGTGAAAAGGAAGGTTCAACTCTGTGAGGTGAAGGCACACATCATAAAGAAGTTTCAAAGAATGCTTCTGTCTAGGTTTTATGTGAAGATATTTCCTTTTCCACCGTAGGCCTCAAAGCGCTCCAAATGAACACTTGCAGATTCTACAAAAAGAGTGTTTCAAAACTGCTCTAGCAAAGGAAAGGTTCAACTATGTGAGTTAAACACACACATCACAAAGCAGTTTGTGAGAATGCTTCTGTCCAGTTTTTATGGGAAGATATTCCCGTTTCTAACAAAGGCCTGAAAGAGCTCCAAACATCCACTTGCAGATGCTGCAAAAAGACTCTTTCCAAACCGCTCCATGAAAAGGAAGGTTCAACTCTGTGAGTTGAATGCACACATCATAAAGAAGTTTCAAAGAATGCTTCTGTCTAGGTTTTATGTGAAGATATTTCCTTTTCCACCACTGGCCTGAAAGAGCTCCAAATGAACACTTGCAGATTCTACAAAAAGAGTGTTTCAAAACTGCTCTTTCTAAAGAAGTGTTCAACTCTGTGAGTTGGATTCATACTACACAAAGCAGTTTCACAGAACGCTTCTGTTTAGTTTTTGTGGGAAGATATTCCCGTTTCCAACGAAGGCCTGACAGGGCTCCAAATATCCACTTGCAGATGCTGCAAAAAGACTCTTTCCAAACTGCTCCATGAAAAGGAAGGTTCAACTCTGTGAGTTGAATGCACACATCATAAAGAAGTTTCAAAGAATGCTTCTGTCTAGGTTTTATGTGAAGATATTTCCTTTTCCACCATAGGCCTCAAAGTGCTCCAAATGAACACTTGCAGATTCTACAAAAAGAGTGTTTCAAAACTGCTCTTTCAAAAGAAGTGTTCAACTCTGTGAGTTGGATTCATACTACACAAAGCAGTTTCACAGAACGCTTCTGTTTAGTTTTTATGGGAAGATATTCCCGTTTCCAACGAAGGCCTGAAAGGGCTCCAAATATCCACTTGCAGATGCTGCAAAAACAGAGTTTCAAAACTGCTCTATCAAAAGGAAGGCTTCTCTCTCCGAGTTGAATGCACACATCATAAAGAGGTTTCTGAGAATGCTTCTGCCTGGTTTATGAGTGAAGATATTTCCTTTTCCACAATAGGCCTCAATGTGCTCCAAATGAACACTTGCAGATTCTACAAAAAGAGTGTTTCAAAACTGCTCTTTGAAAAGAAGTGTTCAACTCTGGGAGTTGGATTCATACTACACAAAGCAGTTTCACAGAACGCTTCTGTTGAGATTTTATGGGAAGATATTCCCGTTTCCAACGAAGGCCTGAAAGGCTCCAAATATCCACTTGCAGATGCTGCAAAAAGACTCTTTCCAAACTGCTCCTTGAAAAGGAAGGTTCAACTCTGTGAGGTGAAGGCACACATCATAAAGAAGTTTCAAAGAATGCTTCTGTCTAGGTTTTATGTGAAGATATTTCCTTTTCCACCGTAGGCCTCAAAGCGCTCCAAATGAACACTTGCAGATTCTACAAAAAGAGTGTTTCAAAACTGCTCTTTCTAAAGAAGTGCTCAACTCTGTGAGTTGGATTCATACTACACAAAGCAGTTTCACAGAACGCTTCTGTTTAGTTTTTATGGGAAGATATTCCCGTTTCCAACGAAGGCCTGAAAGGGCTCCAAATATCCACTTGCAGATGCTGCAAAAAGACTCTTTCCAAACTGCTCCATGAAAAGGAAGGTTCAACTCTCTGAGTTGAATGCACACATCATAAAGAAGTTTCAAAGAATGCTTCTGTCTAGGTTTTATGTGAAGATATTTCCTTTTCCACCTTAGGCCTCAAAGTGCTCCAAATGAACACTTGCAGATTCTACAAAAAGAGTGTTTCAAAACTGCTCTTTCAAAAGAAGTGTTCAACTCTGTGAGTTGGATTCATACTACACAAAGCAGTTTCGCAGAACGCTTCTGTTTAGTTTTTATGGGAAGATATTCCCGTTTCCAACGAAGGCCTGAAAGGCTCCCAATATCCAGTTGCAGATGCTGCAAAAAGACTCTTTCCAAACTGCTCCGTGAAAAGGAAGGTTCAACTCTGTGAGGTGAAGGCACACATCATAAAGAAGTTTCAAAGAATGCTTCTGTCTAGGTTTTATGTGAAGATATTTCCTTTTCCACCGTAGGCCTCAAAGCGCTCCAAATGAACACTTGCAGATTCTACAAAAAGAGTGTTTCAAAACTGCTCTTTCTAAAGAAGTGTTCAACTCTGTGAGTTGGATTCATACTACACAAAGCAGTTTCACAGAACGCTTCTGTTTAGTTTTTATGGGAAGATATTCCCGTTTCAAACGAAGGCCTGAAAGGGCTCCAAATATCCACTTGTAGATTCTGCAAAAACAGAGTTTCAAAACTGCTCTATCAAAAGGAAGGCTTATCTCTCTGAGTTGAATGCACACATCATAAAGAGGTTTCTGAGAATGCTTCTGCCTGGTTGATATGTGAAGATATTTCAATTTCCACCATAGGCCTCAAATCGCTCCAAATGAACACTTGCAAATTCTACAAAAAGAGTGTTTCATAACTGCTCTAGCAAAGGAAAGGTTCAACTATGTGAGTTAAACACACACATCACAAAGCAGTTTGTGAGAATGCTTCTGTCCAGTTTTTATGGGAAGATATTCCCGTTTCTAACAAAGGCCTGAAATAGCTCCAAATATCCACTTGCAGATGCTGCAAAAAGACTCTTTCCAAACCGCTCCATGAAAAGGAAGGTTCAACTCTGTGAGTTGAATGCACACATCATAAAGAAGTTTCAAAGAATGCTTCTGTCTAGGTTTTATGTGAAGATATTTCCTTTTCCACCGTAGGCCTCAAAGTGCTCCAAATGAACACTTGCAGATTCTACAAAAAGAGTGTTTCAAAACTGCTCTTTCAAAAGAAGTGTTCAACTCTGTGAGTTGGATTCATACTACACAAAGCAGTTTCACAGAACGCTTCTGTTTAGTTTTTATGGGAAGATATTCCCGTTTCCAACGAAGGCCTGAAAGGGCTCCAAATATCCACTTGCAGATGCTGCAAAAACAGAGTTTCAAAACTGCTCTATCAAAAGGAAGGCTTCTCTCTCCGAGTTGAATGCACACATCATAAAGAAGTTTCTGAGAATGCTTCTGCCTGGTTTATGAGTGAAGATATTTCCTTTTCCACAATAGGCCTCAATGTGCTCCAAATGAACACTTGCAGATTCTACAAAAAGAGTGTTTCAAAACTGCTCTTTGAAAAGAAGTGTTCAACTCTGTGAGTTGGATTCATACTACACAAAGCAGTTTCACAGAACGCTTCTGTTGAGTTTTTATGGGAAGATATTCCCGTTTCCAACGAAGGCCTGAAAGGCTCCAAATATCCACTTGCAGATGCTGCAAAAAGACTCTTTCCAAACTGCTCCTTGAAAAGGAAGGTTCAACTCTGTGAGGTGAAGGCACACATCATAAAGAAGTTTCAAAGAATGCTTCTGTCGAGGTTTTATGTGAAGATATTTCCTTTTCCACCGTAGGCCTCAAAGCGCTCCAAATGAACACTTGCAGATTCTACAAAAAGAGTGTTTCAAAACTGCTCTTTCTAAAGAAGTGTTCAACTCTGTGAGTTGGATTCATACTACACAAAGCAGTTTCACAGAACGCTTCTGTTTAGTTTTTATGGGAAGATATTCCCGTTTCCAACGAAGGCCTGAAAGGGCTCCAAATATCCACTTGCAGATGCTGCAAAAAGACTCTTTCCAAACTGCTCCATGAAAAGGAAGGTTCAACTCTGTGAGTTGAATGCACACATCATAAAGAAGTTTCAAAGAATGCTTCTGTCTAGGTTTTATGTGAAGATATTTCCTTTTCCACCATAGGCCTCAAAGTGCTCCAAATGAACACTTGCAGATTCTACAAAAAGAGTGTTTCAAAACTGCTCTTTCAAAAAAAGTGTTCAACTCTGTGAGTTGGATTCATACTACACAAAGCAGTTTCACAGAACGCTTCTGTTTAGTTTTTATGGGAAGATATTCCCGTTTCCAACGAAGGCCTGAAAGGGCTTCAAATATCCACTTGCAGATGCTGCAAAAACAGAGTTTCAAAACTGCTCTATCAAAAGGAAGGCTTCTCTCTCCGAGTTGAATGCACACATCATAAAGAGGTTTCTGAGAATGCTTCTGCCTGGTTTATAAGTGAAGATATTTCCTGTTCCACAATAGGCCTCAATGTGCTCCAAATGAACACTTGCAGATTCTACAAAAAGAGTGTTTCAAAACTGCTCTTTGAAAAGAAGTGTTCAACTCTGTGAGTTGGATTCATACTACACAAAGCAGTTTCACATAACGCTTCTGTTTAGTTTTTATGGGAAGATATTCCCGTTTCCAACGAAGGCCTGAAAGGCTCCAAATATCCACTTGCAGATGCTGCAAAAAGACTCTTTCCAAACTGCTCCGTGAAAAGGAAGGTTCAACTCCGTGAGGTGAAGGCACACATCATAAGGAAGTTTCAAAGAATGCTTCTGTCTAGGTTTTATGTGAAGATATTTCCTTTTCCACCGTAGGACTCAAAGCGCTCCAAATGAACACTTGCAGATTCTACAAAAAGAGTGTTTCAAAACTGCTCTTTCTAAAGAAATGTTCAACTCTGTGAGTTGGATTCATACTACACAAAGCAGTTTCACAGAACGCTTCTGTTTAGTTTTTATGGGAAGATATTCCCGTTTCCAACGAAGGCCTGAAAGGGCTCCAAATATCCACTTGCAGATGCTGCAAAAAGACTCTTTCCAAACTGCTCCATGAAAAGGAAGGTTCAACTCTGTGAGTTGAATGCACACATCATAAAGAAGTTTCAAAGAATGCTTCTGTCTAGGTTTTATGTGAAGATATTTCCTTTTCCACCATAGGCCTCAAAGTGCTCCAAATGAACACTTGCAGATTCTACAAAAAGAGTGTTTCAAAACTGCTCTTTCAAAAGAAGTGTTCATCTCTGTGAGTTGGATTCATACTACACAAAGCAGTTTCACAGAACGCTTCTGTTTAGTTTTTATGGGAAGATATTCCCGTTTCCAACGAAGGCCTGAAAGGGCTCCAAATATCCACTTGCAGATGCTGCAAAAACAGAGTTTCAAAACTGCTCTATCAAAAGGAAGGCTTCTCTCTCCGAGTTGAATGCACACATCGTAAAGAGGTTTCTGAGAATGCTTCTGCCTGGTTTATGAGTGAAGATATTTCCTTTTCCACAATAGGCCTCAATGTGCTCCAAATGAACACTTGCAGATTCTACAAAAAGAGTGTTTCAAAACTGCTCTTTGAAAAGAAGTGTTCAACTCTGTGAGTTGGATTCATACTACACAAAGCAGTTTCACAGAACGCTTCTGTGTAGTTTTTATGGGAAGATATTCCCGTTTCCAACGAAGGCCTGAAAGGGCTCCAAATATCCACTTGCAGATGCTGCAAAAACAGAGTTTCAAAACTGCTCTATCAAAAGGAAGGCTTCTCTCTCCGAGTTGAATGCACACATCATAAAGAGGTTTCTGAGAATGCTTCTGCCTGGTTTATAAGTGAAGATATTTCCTTTTCCACAATAGGCCTCAATGTGCTCCAAATGAACACTTGCAGATTCTACAAAAAGAGTGTTTCAAAACTGCTCTTTCAAAAGAAGTGTTCAACTCTGTGAGTTGGATTCATACTACACAAAGCAGTTTCGCAGAACGCTTCTGTTTAGTTTTTATGGGAAGATATTCCCGTTTCCAACGAAGGCCTGAAAGGCTCCAAATATCCACTTGCAGATGCTGCAAAAAGACTCTTTCCAAACTGCTCCGTGAAAAGGAAGGTTCAACTCTGTGAGGTGAAGGCACACATCATAAAGAAGTTTCAAAGAATGCTTCTGTCTAGGTTTTATGTGAAGATATTTCCTTTTCCACCGTAGGCCTCAAAGCGCTCCAAATGAACACTTGCAGATTCTACAAAAAGAGTGTTTCAAAACTGCTCTTTCTAAAGAAGTGTTCAACTCTATGAGTTGGATTCATACTACACAAAGCAGTTTCACAGAACGCTTCTGTTTAGTTTTTATGGGAAGATATTCCCGTTTCCAACGAAGGCCTGAAAGGGCTCCAAATATCCACTTGCAGATGCTGCAAAAAGACTCTTTCCAAACTGCTCCATGAAAAGGAAGGTTCAACTCTGTGAGTTGAATGCACACATCATAAAGAAGTTTCAAAGAATGCTTCTGTCTAGGTTTTATGTGAAGATATTTCCTTTTCCACCATAGGCCTCAAAGTGCTCCAAATGAACACTTGCAGATTCTACAAAAAGAGTGTTTCAAAACTGCTCTTTCAAAAGAAGTGTTCATCTCTGTGAGTTGGATTCATACTACACAAAGCAGTTTCACAGAACGCTTCTGTTTAGTTTTTATGGGAAGATATTCCCGTTTCCAACGAAGGCCTGAAAGGGCTCCAAATATCCACTTGCAGATGCTGCAAAAACAGAGTTTCAAAACTGCTCTATCAAAAGGAAGGCTTCTCTCTCCGAGTTGAATGCACACATCATAAAGAGGTTTCTGAGAATGCTTCTGCCTGGTTTATGAGTGAAGATATATCCTTTTCCACAATAGGCCTCAATGTGCTCCAAATGAACAATTGCAGATTCTACAAAAAGAGTGTTTCAAAACTGCTCTTTGAAAAGAAGTGTTCAACTCTGTGAGTTGGATTCATACTACACAAAGCAGTTTCACAGAACGCTTCTGTTTAGTTTTTATGGGAAGATATTCCCGTTTCCAACGAAGGCCTGAAAGGCTCCAAATATCCACTTGCAGATGCTGCAAAAAGACTCTTTCCAAACTGCTCCTTGAAAAGGAAGGTTCAACTCTGTGAGGTGAAGGCACACATCATAAAGAAGTTTCAAAGAATGCTTCTGTCTAGGTTTTATGTGAAGATATTTCCTTTTCCACCGTAGGCCTCAAAGCGCTCCAAATGAACACTTGCAGATTCTACAAAAAGAGTGTTTCAAAAATGCTCTTTCTAAAGAAGTGTTCAACTCTGTGAGTTGGATTCATACTACACAAAGCAGTTTCGCAGAACGCTTCTGTTTAGTTTTTATGGGAAGATATTCCCGTTTCCAACGAAGGCCTGAAAGGCTCCAAATATCCACTTGCAGATGCTGCAAAAAGACTCTTTCCAAACTGCTCCGTGAAAAGGAAGGTTCAACTCTGTGAGGTGAAGGCACACATCATAAAGAAGTTTCAAAGAATGCTTCTGTCTAGGTTTTATGTGAAGATATTTCCTTTTCCACCGTAGGCCTCAAAGCGCTCCAAATGAACACTTGCAGATTCTACAAAAAGAGTGTTTCAAAACTGCCCTTTCTAAAGAAGTGTTCAACTCTGTGAGTTTGATTCATACTACAGAAAGCAGTTTCACAGAACGCTTCTGTTTAGTTTTTATGGGAAGATATTCCCGTTTCCAACGAAGGCCTGAAAGGGCTCCAAATATCCACTTGCAGATGCTGCAAAAAGACTCTTTCCAAACTGCTCCATGAAAAGGAAGGTTCAACTCTGTGAGTTGAATGCACACATCATAAAGAAGTTTCAAAGAATGCTTCTGTCTAGGTTTTATGTGAAGATATTTCCTTTTCCACCATAGGCGTCAAAGTGCTCCAAATGAACACTTGCAGATTCTACAAAAAGAGTGTTTCAAAACTGCTCTTTCTAAAGAAGTGTTCAACTCTGTGAGTTGGATTCATACTACACAAAGCAGTTTCACAGAACGCTTCTGTTTAGTTTTTATGGGAAGATATTCCCGTTTCCAACGAAGGCCTGAAAGGGCTCCAAATATCCACTTGCAGATGCTGCAAAAACAGAGTTTCAAAACTGCTCTATCAAAAGGAAGGCTTCTCTCTCCGAGTTGAATGCACACATCATAAAGAGGTTTCTGAGAATGCTTCTGCCTGGTTTATAAGTGAAGATATTTCCTTTTCCACAATAGGCCTCAATGTGCTCCAAATGAACACTTGCAGATTCTACAAAAAGAGTGTTTCAAAACTGCTCTTTGAAAAGAAGTGTTCAACTCTGTCAGTTGGATTCATACTACACAAAGCAGTTTCACAGAACGCTTCTGTTTAGTTTTTATGGGAAGATATTCCCGTTTCCAACGAAGGCCTGAAAGGCTCCAAATATCCACTTGCAGATGCTGCAAAAAGACTCTTTCCAAACTGCTCCGTGAAAAGGAAGGTTCAACTCTGTGAGGTGAAGGCACACATCATAAAGAATTTCAAAGAATGCTTCTGTCTAGGTTTTATGTGAAGATATTTCCTTTTCCACCGTAGGACTCAAAGCGCTCCAAATGAACACTTGCAGATTCTACAAAAAGAGTGTTTCAAAACTGCTCTTTCTAAAGAAGTGTTCAACTCTGTGAGTTGGATTCATACTACACAAAGCAGTTTCACAGAACGCTTCTGTTTAGTTTTTATGGGAAGATATTCCCGTTTCCAACGAAGGCCTGAAAGGGCTCCAAATATCCACTTGCAGATGCTGCAAAAACAGAGTTTCAAAACTGCTCTATCAAAAGGAAGGCTTCTCTCTCCGAGTTGAATGCACACATCATAAAGAGGTTTCTGAGAATGCTTCTGCCTGGTTTATAAGTGAAGATATTTCCTTTTCCACAATAGGCCTCAATGTGCTCCAAATGAACACTTGCAGATTCTACAAAAAGAGTGTTTCAAAACTGCTCTTTGAAAAGAAGTGTTCAACTCTGTGAGTTGGATTCATACTACACAAAGCAGTTTCACAGAACGCTTCTGTTTAGTTTTTATGGGAAGATATTCCCGTTTCCAACGAAGGCCTGAAAGTCTCCAAATATCCACTTGCAGATGCTGCAAAAAGACTCTTTCCAAACTGCTCCGTGAAAAGGAAGATTCAACTCTGTGAGGTGAAGGCACACATCATAAAGAAGTTTCAAAGAATGCTTCTGTCTAGGTTTTATGTGAAGATATTTCCTTTTCCACTGTAGGCCTCAAAGCGCTCCAAATGAACACTTGCAGATTCTACAAAAAGAGTGTTTCAAAACTGCTCTTTCTAAAGAAGTGTTCAACTCTGTGAGTTGGATTCATACTACACAAAGCAGTTTCACAGAACGTTTCTGTTTAGTTTTTATGGGAAGGTATTCCCGTTTCCAACGAAGGCCTGAAAGGGCTAAAAATATCCACTTGCAGATTCTGCAAAAACAGAGTTTCAAAACTGCTCTATCAAAAGGAAGGCTTATCTCTCAGAGTTGAATGCACACATCATAAAGAGGTTTCTGAGAATGCTTCTGCCTGGTTGATATGTGAAGATATTTCAATTTCCACCATAGGCCTCAAATCGCTCCAAATGAACACTTGCAAATTCTACAAAAAGAGTGTTTCATAACTGCTCTAGCAAAGGAAAGGTTCAGCTATGTGAGTTAAACACACACATCACAAAGCAGTTTGTGAGAATGCTTCTGTCCAGTTTTTATGGGAAGATATTCCCGTTTCTAACAAAGGCCTGAAAGAGCTCCAAACATCCACTTGAAGATGCTGCAAAAAGACTCTTTCCAAACCGCTCCATGAAAAGGAAGGTTCAACTCTGTGAGTTGAATGCACACATCATAAAGAAGTTTCAAAGAATGCTTCTGTCTAGGTTTTATGTGAAGATATTTCCTTTTCCACCACTGGCCTGAAAGAGCTCCAAATGAACACTTGCAGATTCTACAAAAAGAGTGTTTCAAAACTGCTCTTTCTAAAGAAGTGTTCAACTCTGTGAGTTGGATTCATACTACACAAAGCAGTTTCACAGAACGCTTCTGTTTAGTTTTTGTGGGAAGATATTCCCGTTTCCAACGAAGGCCTGACAGGGCTCCAAATATCCACTTGCAGATGCTGCAAAAAGACTCTTTCCAAACTGCTCCATGAAAAGGAATGTTCAACTCTGTGAGTTGAATGCACACAT
Organism: Pongo abelii; assembly: GCF_028885655.2. Taxonomy (NCBI): domain Eukaryota; kingdom Metazoa; phylum Chordata; class Mammalia; order Primates; family Hominidae; genus Pongo; species Pongo abelii. The sequence continues at coordinate 30,866,637 of NC_072005.2, read as the reverse complement.
CATAAAGAAGTTTCAAAGAATGCTTCTGTCTAGGTTTTATGTGAAGATATTTCCTTTTCCACCATAGGCCTCAAAGTGCTCCAAATGAACACTTGCAGATTCTACAAAAAGAGTGTTTCAAAACTGCTCTTTCAAAAGAAGTGTTCAACTCTGTGAGTTGGATTCATACTACACAAAGCAGTTTCACAGAACGCTTCTGTTTAGTTTTTATGGGAAGATATTCCCGTTTCCAACGAAGGCCTGAAAGGGCTCCAAATATCCACTTGCAGATGCTGCAAAAACAGAGTTTCAAAACTGCTCTATCAAAAGGAAGGCTTCTCTCTCCGAGTTGAATGCACACATCCTAAAGAGGTTTCTGAGAATGCTTCTGCCTGGTTTATGAGTGAAGATATTTCCTTTTCCACAATAGGCCTCAATGTGCTCCAAATGAACACTTGCAGATTCTACAAAAAGAGTGTTTCAAAACTGCTCTTTGAAAAGAAGTGTTCAACTCTGGGAGTTGGATTCATACTACACAAAGCAGTTTCACAGAACGCTTCTGTTGAGTTTTTATGGGAAGATATTCCCGTTTCCAACGAAGGCCTGAAAGGCTCCAAATATCCACTTGCAGATGCTGCAAAAAGACTCTTTCCAAACTGCTCCTTGAAAAGGAAGGTTCAACTCTGTGAGGTGAAGGCACACATCATAAAGAAGTTTCAACGAATGCTTCTGTCTAGGTTTTATGTGAAGATATTTCCTTTTCCACCGTAGGCCTCAAAGCGCTCCAAATGAACACTTGCAGATTCTACAAAAAGAGTGTTTCAAAACTGCACTTTCTAAAGAAGTGCTCAACTCTGTGAGTTGGATTCATACTACACAAAGCAGTTTCACAGAACGCTTCTGTTTAGTTTTTATGGGAAGATATTCCCGTTTCCAACGAAGGCCTGAAAGGGCTCCAAATATCCACTTGCAGATGCTGCAAAAAGACTCTTTCCAAACTGCTCCATGAAAAGGAAGATTCAACTCTCTGAGTTGAATGCACACATCATAAAGAAGTTTCAAAGAATGCTTCTGTCTAGGTTTTATGTGAAGATATTTCCTTTTCCACCTTAGGCCTCAAAGTGCTCCAAATGAACACTTGCAGATTCTACAAAAAGAGTGTTTCAAAACTGCTCTTTCAAAAGAAGTGTTCAACTCTGTGAGTTGGATTCATACTACACAAAGCAGTTTCGCAGAACGCTTCTGTTTAGTTTTTATGGGAAGATATTCCCGTTTCCAACGAAGGCCTGAAAGGGCTCCAAATATCCACTTGCAGATGCTGCAAAAACAGAGTTTCAAAACTGCTCTATCAAAAGGAAGGCTTCTCTCTCCGAGTTGAATGCACACATCATAAAGAGGTTTCTGAGAATGCTTCTGCCTGGTTTATAAGTGAAGATATTTCCTTTTCCACAATAGGCCTCAATGTGCTCCAAATGAACACTTGCAGATTCTACAAAAAGAGTGTTTCAAAACTGCTCTTTCAAAAGAAGTGTTCAACTCTGTGAGTTGGATTCATACTACACAAAGCAGTTTCACAGAAGGCTTCTGTTTAGTTTTTATGGGAAGATATTCCCGTTTCCAACGAAGGCCTGAAAGGCTCCAAATATCCACTTGCAGATGCTGCAAAAAGACTCTTTCCAAACTGCTCCGTGAAAAGGAAGGTTCAACTCTGTGAGGTGAAGGCACACATCATAAAGAAGTTTCAAAGAATGCTTCTGTCTAGGTTTTATGTGAAGATATTTCCTTTTCCACCGTAGGCCTCAAAGCGCTCCAAATGAACACTTGCAGATTCTACAAAAAGAGTGTTTCAAAACTGCTCTTTCTAAAGAAGTGTTCAACTCTGTGAGTTGGATTCATGCTACACAAAGCAGTTTCACAGAACGCTTCTGTTTAGTTTTTATGGGAAGAAATAACCGTTTCCAACGAAGGCCTGAAAGGGCTCCAAATATCCACTTGCAGATGCTGCAAAAAGACTCTTTCCAAACTGCTCCATGAAAAGGAAGGTTCAACTCTGTGAGTTGAATGCACACATCATAAAGAAGTTTCAAGGAATGCTTCTGTCTAGGTTTTATGTGAAGATATTTCCTTTTCCACCATAGGCCTCAATTCGCTCCAAATGAACACTTGCAAATTCTACAAAAAAAGTGTTTCATAACTGCTCTAGCAAAGGAAAGGTTCAACTATGTGAGTTAAACACACACATCACAAAGCAGTTTGTGAGAATGCTTCTGTCCAGTTATTATGGGAAGATATTCCCGTTTCTAACAAAGGCCTGAAAGAGCTCCAAATATCCACTTGCAGATGCTGCAAAAAGACTCTTTCCAAACTGCTCCATGAAAAGGAAGGTTCAACTCTGTGAGTTGAATGCACACATCATAAAGAAGTTTCAAAGAATGCTTCTGTCTAGGTGTTATGTGAAGATATTTCCTTTTCCACCATAGGCCTCAAAGCGCTCCAAATGAACACTTGCAGATTCTACAAAAAGAGTGTTTCAAAACTGCTCTTTCTAAAGAAGTGTTCAACTCTGTGAGTTGGATTCATACTACACAAAGCAGTTTCACAGAACGCTTCTGTTTAGTTTTTATGGGAAGATACTCCCGTTTCCAACGAAGGCCTGAAAGGGCTCCAAATATCCACTTGCAGATTCTGCAAAAACAGAGTTTCAAAACTGCTCTATCAAAAGGAAGGCTTCTTTCTCCGAGTTGAATGCGCACATCATAAAGAGGTTTACGAGAATGATTCTGCCTGGTTTATAAGTGAAGATATTTCCTTTTCCACAATAGGCCTCAATGCGCTCCAAACGAACAATTGCAGATTCTACAAAAAGAGTGTTTCAAAACTGCTCTTTCAAAAGAAGTGTTCGACTCTGTGATTTGGATTCATACTACACAAAGCAGTTTCACAGAATGCTTCTGTTTAGTTTTTATGGGAAGATATCCCCGTTTCCAACGGAGGCCTGAAAGGGCTCCAAATATCCCCTTGCAGATTCTGCAAAAACAGAGTTTCAAAACTGCTCTATCAAAAGGAAGGCTTATCTCTCTGAGTTGAATGCACACATCATAAAGACGTTTCTGAGAATGCTTCTGCCTGGTTGATATATGAAGATATTTCAATTTCCACCATAGGCCTCAAATCGCTCCAAATGAACACTTGCAAATTCTACAAAAAGAGTGTTTCATAACTGCTCTAGCAAAGGAAAGGTTCAACTATGTGAGTTAAACACACACATCACAAAGCAGTTTGTGACAATGCTTCTGTCCAGTTTTTATGGGAAGATATTCCCGTTTCTAACAAAGGCCTGAAAGAGCTCCAAATATCCACTTGCAGATGCTGCAAAAAGCCTCTTTCCAAACCGCTCCATGAAAAGGAAGGTTCAACTCTGTGAGTTGAATGCACACATCATAAAGAAGTTTCAAAGAATGCTTCTGTCTAGGTTTTATGTGAAGATATTTCCTTTTCCACCATTGGCCTCAAAGCGCTCCAAATGAACACTTGCAGATTCTACAAAAAGAGTGTTTCAAAACTGCTCTTTCTAAAGAAGTGTTCAACTCTGTGAGTTGGATTCATACTACACAAAGCAGTTTCACAGAATGCTTCTGTTTAGTTTTTATGGGAAGATATTCCCGTTTCCAACGAAGGCCTGAATGGGCTCCAAATATCCCCTTGCAGATGCTGCAATAACAGAGTTTCAAAACTGCTCTATCAAAAGGAAGGCTTCTCTCTCCGAGTTGAATGCATACATCATAAAGAGGTTTACGAGAATGATTCTGCCTGGTTTATAAGTGAAGATATTTCCTTTTCCACCATAGGCTTCAATGCGCTCCAAACGAACACTAGCAGATTCTACAAAAAGAGTGTTTCAAAACTGCTCTTTCAAAAGAAGTGTTCAACTCTGTGAGTTGGATTCATACTACACAAAGCAGTTTCACAGAACGCTTATGTTTAGTTTTTATGGGAAGATATTCCCGTTTCCAACGAAGGCCTGAAAGGGCTCCAAATATCCACTTGCAGATTCTGCAAAAACAGAGTTTCAAAACTGCTCTATCAAAAGGAAGGCTTCTTTCTCAGAGTTGAATGCACACATCATAAAGAGGTTTACGAGAATGATTCTGCCTGGTTTATAAGTGAAGATATTTCCTTTTCCACAATAGGCCTCAATGCGCTCCAAACGACCAATTGCAGATTCTACAAAAAGAGTGTTTCAAAACTGCTCTTTCAAAAGAAGTGTTCAACTCTGTGAGTTGGATTCATACTACACAAAGCAGTTTCACAGAACGCTTCTGTTTAGTTTTTATGGGAAGATATCCCCGTTTCCAACGGAGGCCTGAAAGGGCTCCAAACATCCACTTGCAGATTCTGCAAAAACAGAGTTTCAAAACTGCTCTATCAAAAGGAAGGCTTATCTCTCTGAGTTGAATGCACACATCATAAAGAGGTTTCTGAGAATGCTTCTGCCTGGTTCATATGTGAAGATATTTCCTTTTTCACCATAGGCCTCAAAGCGCTCCAAACGAACACTTGCAAATTCTACAAAAAGAGTGTTTCATAACTGCTCTAGCAAAGGAAAGGTTCAACTATGTGAGTTAAACACACACATCACAAAGCAGTTTGTGAGAATGCTCCTGTCCAGTTTCTATGGGAAGATATTCCCGTTTCTAACAAAGGCCTGAAAGAGCTCCAAATATCCACTTGCAGATGCTGCAAAAAGACTCTTTCCAAACCTCTCCATGAAAAGGAAGGGTGAACTCTGTGAGTTGAATGCACACATCATAAAGAAGTTTCAAAGAATGCTTCTGTCTAGGTTTTATGTGAAGATATTTCCTTTTCCACCATAGACCTCAAAGCGCTCCAAATGAACACTTGCAGATTCTACAAAAAGAATGTTTCAAAACTGCTCTTTCAAAAGAAGTGTTCAACTCTGTGAGTTGGATTCATACTACACAAAGCAGTTTCACAGAACGCTTCTGTTTAGTTTTTATGGGAAGATATTCCCGTTTCCAACGAAGGCCTGAAAGGGCTCCAAATATCCACTTGCAGATGCTGCAAAAAGACTCTTTCCAAACTGCTCCATGAAAAGGAAGGTTCAACTCTGTGAGTTGAATGCACACATCATAAAGAAGTTTCAAAGAATGCTTCTGTCTAGGTTTTATGTGAAGATATTTCCTTTTCCACCATAGGCCTCAAAGTGCTCCAAACGAACACTTGCAGATTCTACAAAAAGAGTGTTTCAAAACTGCTCTTTCAAAAGAAGTGTTCAACTCTGTGATTTGGATTCATACTACACAAAGCAGTTTCACAGAATGCTTCTGTTTAGTTTTTATGGGAAGATATCCCCGTTTCCAACGGAGGCCTGAAAGGGCTCGAAACATCCACTTGCAGATTCTGCAAAAACAGAGTTTCAAAACTGCTCTATCAAAAGGAAGGCTTATCTCTCTGAGTTGAATGCACACATCATAAAGAGGTTTCTGAGAATGCTTCTGCCTGGTTCATATGTGAAGATATTTCCTTTTTCACCATAGGCCTCAAAGCGCTCCAAACGAACACTTGCAAATTCTACAAAAAGAGTGTTTCATAACTGCTCTAGCAAAGGAAAGGTTCAACTATGTGAGTTAAACACACACATAACAAAGCAGTTTGTGAGAATGCTCCTGTCCACTTTCTATGGGAAGATATTCCCGTTTCTAACAAAGGCCTGAAAGAGCTCCAAATATCCACTTGCAGATGCTGCAAAAAGACTCTTTCCAAACCTCTCCATGAAAAGGAAGATTGAACTCTGTGAGTTGAATGCACACATCATAAAGAAGTTTCAAAGAATGCTTCTGTCTAAGTTTTATGTGAAGATATTTCCTTTTCCACCATAGACCTCAAAGCGCTCCAAATGAAAACTTGCAGATTCTACAAAAAGAGTGTTTCAAAACTGCTCTTTCAAAAGAAGTGTTCACATCTGTGAGTTGGATTCATACTACACAAAGCAGTTTCACAGAACGCTTCTGTTTAGTTTTTATGGGAAGATATTCCCGTTTCCAACGAAGGCTTGAAAGGGCTCCAAATATCCACTCGCAAATGCTGCAAAAACAGAGTTTCAAAACTGCTCTATCAAAAGGAAAGCTTCTCTCTCCGAGTTGAATGCAGACATCATAAAGAGGTTTCTGAGAATGCTTCTGCCTGGTTTAAGTGAAGATATTTCCTTTTCCACCATAGGCCTCAAAGCGCTCCAAACGAACTCTTGCAGATTCTACAAAAAGAGTGTTTCAAAACTGCTCTTTCAAAACAAGTGTTCAACTCTGTTAGTTGGATTCATACTACACAAAGCAGTTTCACAGAACACTTCTGTTTAGTTTTTATGGGAAGATATTCCCGTTTCCAACGAAGGCCTGAAAGGGCTCCAAATATCCACTTGCAGATGCTGCAAAAAGACTCTTTCCAAACTGCTCCATGAAAAGGAAGGTTCAACTCTGTGAGTTGAAGGCACACATCATAAAGAAGTTTCAAAGAATGCTTCTGTCTAGGTTTTATGTGAAGATATTTCCTTTTCCAAAATAGGCCTCAAAGTGCTCCAAATGAACACTTGCAGATTCTACAAAAAGAGTGTTTCAAAACTGCTCTTTCAAAACAAGTGTTCAACTCTGTGAGTTGGATTCATACTACACAAAACAGTTTCGCAGAACGCTTCTGTTTAGTTTTTATGGGAAGATATTCCCGTTTCCAACGAAGGCCTGAAAGGCTCCAAATATCCACTTGCAGATGCTGCAAAAAGACTCTTTCCAAACTGCTCCGTGAAAAGGAAGATTCAACTCTGTGAGGTGAAGGCACACATCATAAAGAAGTTTCAAAGAATGCTTCTGTCTAGGTTTTATGTGAAGATATTTCCTTTTCCACCGTAGGCCTCAAAGCGCTCCAAATGAACACTTGCAGATTCTACAAAAAGAGTGTTTCAAAACTGCTCTTTCTAAAGAAGTGTTCAACTCTGTGAGTTGGATTCATACTACACAAAGCAGTTTCACAGAACGCTTCTGTTTAGTTTTTATGGGAAGATATTCCCGTTTCCAATGAAGGCCTGAAAGGGCTCCAAATATCCACTTGCAGATGCTGCAAAAAGACTCTTTCCAAACTGCTCCATGAAAAGGAAGGTTCAACTCTGTGAGTTGAATGCACACATCATAAAGAAGTTTCAAAGAATGCTTCTGTCTAGGTTTTATGTGAAGATATTTCCTTTTCCACCATAGGCCTCAAAGTGCTCCAAATGAACACTTGCAGATTCTACAAAAAGAGTGTTTCAAAACTGCTCTTTCAAAAGAAGTGTTCAACTCTGTGAGTTGGATTCATACTACACAAAGCAGTTTCACAGAACGCTTCTGTTTAGTTTTTATGGGAAGATATTCCCGTTTCCAACGAAGGCCTGAAAGGGCTCCAAATATCCACTTGCAGATGCTGCAAAAACAGAGTTTCAAAACTGCTCTATCAAAAGGAAGGCTTACCTCTCTGAGTTGAATGCACACATCATAAAGAGGTTTCTGTGAATGCTTCTGCCTGGTTGATATGTGAAGATATTTCAATTTCCACAATAGGCCCCAAATCGCTCCAAATGAACACTTGCAAATTCTACAAAAAGAGTGTTTCATAACTGCTCTAGCAAAGGAAAGGTTCAACTATGTGAGTTAAACACACACATCACAAAGCAGTTTGTGAGAATGCTTCTGTCCAGTTTTTATGGGAAGATATTCCCGTTTCCAACGAAGGCCTGAAAGGGCTCCAAATATCCACTTGCAGATGCTGCAAAAACAGAGTTTCAAAACTGCTCTATCAAAAGGAAGGCTTCTCTCTCCGAGTTGAATGCACACATCATAAAGAGGTTTCTGAGAATGCTTCTGCCTGGTTTATAAGTGAAGATATTTCCTTTTCCACAATAGGCCTCAATGTGCTCCAAATGAACACATGCAGATTCTACAAAAAGAGTGTTTCAAAACTGCTCTTTGAAAAGTAGGGTTCAACTCTGTGAGTTGGATTCATACTACACAAAGCAGTTTCACAGAAGGCTTCTGTTTAGTTTTTATGGGAAGATATTCCCGTTTCCAACGAAGGCCTGAAAGGCTCCAAATATCCACTTGCAGATGCTGCAAAAAGACTCTTTCCAAACTGCTCCGTGAAAAGGAAGGTTCAACTCTGTGAGGTGAAGGCACACATCATAAAGAAGTTTCAAAGAATGCTTCTGTCTAGGTTTTATGTGAAGATATTTCCTTTTCCACCGTAGGCCTCAAAGCGCTCCAAATGAACACTTGCAGATTCTACAAAAAGAGTGTTTCAAAACTGCTCTTTCTAAAGAAGTGTTCAACTCTGTGAGTTGGATTCATACTACACAAAGCAGTTTCACAGAACGCTTCTGTTTAGTTTTTATGGGAAGATATTCCCGTTTCCAACGAAGGCCTGAAAGGGCTCCAAATATCCACTTGCAGATTCTGCAAAAACAGAGTTTCAAAACTGCTCTATCAAAAGGAAGGCTTATCCCTCTGAGTTGAATGCACACATCATAAAGAGGTTTCTGAGAATGCTTCTGCCTGGTTGATATGTGAAGATATTTCAATTTCCACCATAGGCCCCAAATCGCTCCAAATGAACACTTGCAAATTCTACAAAAAGAGTGTTTCATAACTGCTCTAGCAAAGGAAAGGTTCAACTATGTGAGTTAAACACACATATCACAAAGCAGTTTGTGAGAATGCTTCTGTCCAGTTTTTATGGGAAGATATTCCCGTTTCTAACAAAGGCCTGAAAGAGCTCCAAATATCCACTTGCAGATGCTGCAAAAAGACTCTTTCCAAACCGCTCCATGAAAAGGAAGGTTCAACTCTGTGAGTTGAATGCACACATCATAAAGAAGTTTCAAAGAATGCTTCTGTCTAGGTTTTATGTGAAGATATTTCCTTTTCCACCATTGGCCTCAAAGCGCTCCAAATGAACACTTGCAGATTCTACAAAAAGAGTGTTTCAAAACTGCTCTTTCTAAAGAAGTGTTCAACTCTGTGAGTTGGATTCATACTACACAAAGCAGTTTCACAGAATGCTTCTGTTTAGTTTTTATGGGAAGATATTCCCGTTTCCAACGAAGGCCTGAATGGGCTCCAAATATCCCCTTGCAGATGCTGCAATAACAGAGTTTCAAAACTGCTCTATCAAAAGAAGGCTTCTCTCTCCGAGTTGAATGCACACATCATAAAGAGGTTTACGAGAATGATTCTGCCTGGTTTATAAGTGAAGATATTTCCTTTTCCACCATAGGCCTCAAAGCGCTCCAAATGAACACTTGCAGATTCTACAAAAAGAGTGTTTCAAAACTGCTCTTTCTAAAGAAGTGATCAACTCTGTGAGTTGGATTCATACTACACAAAGCAGTTTCACAGAACGCTTCTGTTTAGTTTTTTTGGGAAGATACTCCCGTTTCCAACGAAGGCCTGAAAGGGCTCCAAATATCCACTTGCAGATTCTGCAAAAACAGAGTTTCAAAACTGCTCTATCAAAAGGAAGGCTTCTTTCTCCGAGTTGAATGCACACATCATAAAGAGGTTTACGAGAATGATTCTGCCTGGTTTATAAGTGAAGATATTTCCTTTTCCACAATAGGCCTCAATGCGCTCCAAACGAACAATTGCAGATTCTACAAAAAGAGTGTTTCAAAACTGCTCTTTCAAAAGAAGTGTTCGACTCTGTGATTTGGATTCATACTACACAAAGCAGTTTCACAGAATGCTTCTGTTTAGTTTTTATGGGAAGATATCCCCGTTTCCAACGGAGGCCTGAAAGGGCTCCAAATATCCCCTTGCAGATTCTGCAAAAACAGAGTTTCAAAACTGCTCTATCAAAAGGAAGGCTTATCTCTCTGAGTTGAATGCACACATCATAAAGACGTTTCTGAGAATGCTTCTGCCTGGTTGATATGTGAAGATATTTCAATTTCCACCATAGGCCTCAAATCGCTCCAAATGAACACTTGCAAATTCTACAAAAAGAGTGTTTCATAACTGCTCTAGCAAAGGAAAGGTTCAACTATGTGAGTTAAACACACACATCACAAAGCAGTTTGTGAGAATGCTTCTGTCCAGTTTTTATGGGAAGATATTCCCGTTTCTAACAAAGGCCTGAAAGAGCTCCAAATATCCACTTGCAGATGCTGCAAAAAGACTCTTTCCAAACCGCTCCATGAAAAGGAAGGTTCAACTCTGTGAGTTGAATGCACACATCATAAAGAAGTTTCAAAGAATGCTTCTGTCTAGGTTTTATGTGAAGATATTTCCTTTTCCACCATTGGCCTCAAAGCGCTCCAAATGAACACTTGCAGATTCTACAAAAAGAGTGTTTCAAAACTGCTCTTTCTAAAGAAGTGTTCAACTCTGTGAGTTGGATTCATACTACACAAAGCAGTTTCACAGAACGCTTCTGTTTAGTTTTTATGGGAAGATATTCCCGTTTCCAACGAAGGCCTGAATGGGCTCCAAATATCCCCTTGCAGATGCTGCAATAACAGAGTTTCAAAACTGCTCTATCAAAAGGAAGGCTTCTCTCTCCGAGTTGAATGCACACATCATAAAGAGGTTTACGAGAATGATTCTGCCTGGTTTATAAGTGAAGATATTTCCTTTTCCACCATAGGCTTCAATGCGCTCCAAACGAACACTAGCAGATTCTACAAAAAGGGTGTTTCAAAACTGCTCTTTCAAAAGAAGTGTTCAACTCTGTGAGTTGGATTCATACTACACAAAGCAGTTTCACAGAACGCTTCTGTTTAGTTTTTATGGGAAGATATTCCCGTTTCCAACGAAGGCCTGAAAGGGCTCCAAATATCCACTTGCAGATTCTGCAAAAACAGAGTTTCAAAACTGCTCTATCAAAAGGAAGGCTTCTTTCTCAGAGTTGAATGCACACATCATAAAGAGGTTTACGAGAATGATTCTGCCTGGTTTATAAGTGAAGATATTTCCTTTTCCACAATAGGCCTCAATGCTCTCCAAACGAACAATTGCAGATTCTACAAAAAGAGTGTTTCAAAACTGCTCTTTCAAAAGAAGTGTTCAACTCTGTGAGTTGGATTCATACTACACAAAGCAGTTTCACAGAACGCTTCTGTTTAGTTTTTATGGGAAGATATCCCCGTTTCCAACGGAGGCCTAAAAGGGCTCCAAACATCCACTTGCAGATTCTGCAAAAACAGAGTTTCAAAACTGCTCTATCAAAAGGAAGGCTTATCTCTCTGAGTTGAATGCACACATCATAAAGAGGTTTCTGAGAATGCTTCTGCCTGGTTCATATGTGAAGATATTTCCTTTTTCACCATAGGCCTCAAAGCGCTCCAAACGAACACTTGCAAATTCTACAAAAAGAGTGTTTCATAACTGCTCTAGCAAAGGAAAGGTTCAACTATGTGAGTTAAACACACACATCACAAAGCAGTTTGTGAGAATGCTCCTGTCCAGTTTCTATGGGAAGATATTCCCGTGTCTAACAAAGGCCTGAAAGAGCTCCAAATATCCACTTGCAGATGCTGCAAAAAGACTCTTTCCAAACCTCTCCATGAAAAGGAAGGTTGAACTCTGTGAGTTGAATGCACACATCATAAAGAAGTTTCAAAGAATGCTTCTGTCTAGGTTTTATGTGAAGATATTTCCTTTTCCACCATAGACCTCAAAGCGCTCCAAATGAACACTTGCAGATTCTACAAAAAGAGTGTTTCAAAACTGCTCTTTCAAAAGAAGTGTTCAACTCTGTGAGTTGGATTCATACTACACAAAGCAGTTTCACAGAACGCTTCTGTTTAGTTTTTATGGGAAGATATTCCCGTTTCCAACGAAGGCCTGAAAGGGCTCCAAATATCCACTTGCAGATGCTGCAAAAAGACTCTTTCCAAACTGCTCCATGAAAAGGAAGGTTCAACTCTGTGAGTTGAATGCACACATCATAAAGAAGTTTCAAAGAATGCTTCTGTCTAGGTTTTATGTGAAGATATTTCCTTTTCCACCATAGGCCTCAAAGTGCTCCAAACGAACACTTGCAGATTCTACAAAAAGAGTGTTTCAAAACTGCTCTTTCAAAAGAAGTGTTCAACTCTGTGAGTTGGATTCATACTACACAAAGCAGTTTCACAGAACGCTTCTGTTTAGTTTTTATGGGAAGATATTCCCGTTTCCAACGAAGGCCTGAAATGGCTCAAAATATCCACTTGCAGATGCTGCAAAAAGACTCTTTCCAAACTGCTCCATGAAAAGGAAGGTTGAACTCTGTGAGTTGAATGCACACATCATAAAGAAGTTTCAAAGAATGCTTCTGTCTAGGTTTTATGTGAAGATATTTCCTTTTCCACCATAGACCTCAAAGTGCTCCAAATGAACACTTGCAGATTCTACAAAAAGAGTGTTTCAAAACTCCTCTTTCAAAAGAAGTGTTCAACTCTGTGAGTTGGATTCATGCTACACAAAGCAGTTTCACAGAACGCTTCTGTTTGGTTTTTATGGGAAGAAATAACCGTTTCCAACGAAGGCCTGAAAGGGCTCCAAATATCCACTTGCAGATGTTGCAAAAAGACTCTTTCCAAACTGCTCCATGAAAAGGAAGGTTCAACTCTGTGAGTTGAATGCACACATCATAAAGAAGTTTCAAAGAATGCTTCTGTCTAGGTTTTATGTGAAGATATTTCCTTTTCCACCATAGGCCTCAAAGCGCTCCAAATGAACACTTGCAGATTCTACAAAAAGAGTGTTTCAAAACTGCTCTTTCTAAAGAAGTGTTCAACTCTGTGAGTTGGATTCATACTACACAAAGCAGTTTCACAGAACGCTTCTGTTTAGTTTTTATGGGAAGATATTCCCGTTTCCAACGAAGGCCTGAAAGGGCTCCAAATATCCACTTGCAGATGCTGCAAAAAGACTCTTTCCAAACTGCTCCATGAAAAGGAAGTTTCAACTCTGTGAGTTTAAGGCACACATCATAAAGAAGTTTCAAAGAATGCTTCTGTCTAGGTTTTATGTGAAGATATTTCCTTTTCCACCATAGGCCTCAAAGTGCTCCAAATGAACACTTGCAGATTCTACAAAAAGAGTGTTTCAAAACTGCTCTTTCAAAAGAAGTGTTCAACTCTGTGAGTTGGATTCATGCTACACAAAGCAGTTTCACAGAACGCTTCTGTTTAGTTTTTATGGGAAGAAATAACCGTTTCCAACGAAGGCCTGAAAGGGCTCCAAATATCCACTTGCAGATGCTGCAAAAAGACTCTTTCCAAACTGCTCCATGAAAAGGAAGGTTCAACTCTGTGAGTTGAATGCACACATCATAAAGAAGTTTCAAGGAATGCTTCTGTCTAGGTTTTATGTGAAGATATTTCCTTTTCCACCATAGGCCTCAATTCGCTCCAAATGAACACTTGCAAATTCTACAAAAAAAGTGTTTCGTAACTGCTCTAGCAAAGGAAAGGTTCAACTATGTGAGTTAAACACACACATCACAAAGCAGTTTGTGAGAATGCTTCTGTCCAGTTATTATGGGAAGATATTCCCGTTTCTAACAAAGGCCTGAAAGAGCTCCAAATATCCACTTGCAGATGCTGCAAAAAGACTCTTTCCAAACCGCTCCATGAAAAGGAAGGTTCAACTCTGTGAGTTGAATGCACACATCATAAAGAAGTTTCAAAGAATGCTTCTGTCTAGGTGTTATGTGAAGATATTTCCTTTTCCACCATAGGCCTCAAAGCGCTCCAAATGAACACTTGCAGATTCTACAAAAAGAGTGTTTCAAAACTGCTCTTTCTAAAGAAGTGTTCAACTCTGTGAGTTGGATTCATACTACACAAAGCAGTTTCACAGAACGCTTCTGTTTAGTTTTTATGGGAAGATACTCCCGTTTCCAACGAAGGCCTGAAAGGGCTCCAAATATCCACTTGCAGATTCTGCAAAAACAGAGTTTCAAAACTGCTCTATCAAAAGGAAGGCTTCTTTCTCCGAGTTGAATGCACACATCATAAAGAGGTTTACGAGAATGATTCTGCCTGGTTTATAAGTGAAGATATTTCCTTTTCCACAATAGGCCTCAATGCGCTCCAAACGAACAATTGCAGATTCTACAAAAAGAGTGTTTCAAAACTGCTCTTTCAAAAGAAGTGTTCGACTCTGTGATTTGGATTCATACTACACAAAGCAGTTTCACAGAATGCTTCTGTTTAGTTTTTATGGGAAGATATCCCCGTTTCCAACGGAGGCCTGAAAGGGCTCCAAATATCCCCTTGCAGATTCTGCAAAAACAGAGTTTCAAAACTGCTCTATCAAAAGGAAGGCTTATCTCTCTGAGTTGAATGCACACATCATAAAGACGTTTCTGAGAATGCTTCTGCCTGGTTGATATGTGAAGATATTTCAATTTCCACCATAGGCCTCAAATCGCTCCAAATGAACACTTGCAAATTCTACAAAAAGAGTGTTTCATAACTGCTCTAGCAAAGGAAAGGTTCAACTATGTGAGTTAAACACACACATCACAAAGCAGTTTGTGACAATGCTTCTGTCCAGTTTTTATGGGAAGATATTCCCGTTTCTAACAAAGGCCTGAAAGAGCTCCAAATATCCACTTGCAGATGCTGCAAAAAGCCTCTTTCCAAACCGCTCCATGAAAAGGAAGGTTCAACTCTGTGAGTTGAATGCACACATCATAAAGAAGTTTCAAAGAATGCTTCTGTCTAGGTTTTATGTGAAGATATTTCCTTTTCCACCATTGGCCTCAAAGCGCTCCAAATGAACACTTGCAGATTCTACAAAAAGAGTGTTTCAAAACTGCTCTTTCTAAAGAAGTGTTCAACTCTGTGAGTTGGATTCATACTACACAAAGCAGTTTCACAGAATGCTTCTGTTTAGTTTTTATGGGAAGATATTCCCGTTTCCAACGAAGGCCTGAATGGGCTCCAAATATCCCCTTGCAGATGCTGCAATAACAGAGTTTCAAAACTGCTCTATCAAAAGGAAGGCTTCTCTCTCCGAGTTGAATGCATACATCATAAAGAGGTTTACGAGAATGATTCTGCCTGGTTTATAAGTGAAGATATTTCCTTTTCCACCATAGGCTTCAATGCGCTCCAAACGAACACTAGCAGATTCTACAAAAAGAGTGTTTCAAAACTGCTCTTTCAAAAGAAGTGTTCAACTCTGTGAGTTGGATTCATACTACACAAAGCAGTTTCACAGAACGCTTATGTTTAGTTTTTATGGGAAGATATTCCCGTTTCCAACGAAGGCCTGAAAGGGCTCCAAATATCCACTTGCAGATTCTGCAAAAACAGAGTTTCAAAACTGCTCTATCAAAAGGAAGGCTTCTTTCTCAGAGTTGAATGCACACATCATAAAGAGGTTTACGGGAATGATTCTGCCTGGTTTATAAGTGAAGATATTTCCTTTTCCACAATAGGCCTCAATGCGCTCCAAACGACCAATTGCAGATTCTACAAAAAGAGTGTTTCAAAACTGCTCTTTCAAAAGAAGTGTTCAACTCTGTGAGTTGGATTCATACTACACAAAGCAGTTTCACAGAACGCTTCTGTTTAGTTTTTATGGGAAGATATCCCCGTTTCCAACGGAGGCC
The DNA here is from genome assembly GCF_028885655.2 of Pongo abelii. Taxonomy (NCBI): domain Eukaryota; kingdom Metazoa; phylum Chordata; class Mammalia; order Primates; family Hominidae; genus Pongo; species Pongo abelii. Next base: position 30,851,013 of record NC_072005.2, on the reverse strand, counting down.
TGAAAGGGCTCCAAACATCCACTTGCAGATTCTGCAAAAACAGAGTTTCAAAACTGCTCTATCAAAAGGAAGGCTTATCTCTCTGAGTTGAATGCACACATCATAAAGAGGTTTCTGAGAATGCTTCTGCCTGGTTCATATGTGAAGATATTTCCTTTTTCACCATAGGCCTCAAAGCGCTCCAAACGAACACTTGCAAATTCTACAAAAAGAGTGTTTCATAACTGCTCTAGCAAAGGAAAGGTTCAACTATGTGAGTTAAACACACACATCACAAAGCAGTTTGTGAGAATGCTCCTGTCCAGTTTCTATGGGAAGATATTCCCGTTTCTAACAAAGGCCTGAAAGAGCTCCAAATATCCACTTGCAGATGCTGCAAAAAGACTCTTTCCAAACCTCTCCATGAAAAGGAAGGGTGAACTCTGTGAGTTGAATGCACACATCATAAAGAAGTTTCAAAGAATGCTTCTGTCTAGGTTTTATGTGAAGATATTTCCTTTTCCACCATAGACCTCAAAGCGCTCCAAATGAACACTTGCAGATTCTACAAAAAGAATGTTTCAAAACTGCTCTTTCAAAAGAAGTGTTCAACTCTGTGAGTTGGATTCATACTACACAAAGCAGTTTCACAGAACGCTTCTGTTTAGTTTTTATGGGAAGATATTCCCGTTTCCAACGAAGGCCTGAAAGGGCTCCAAATATCCACTTGCAGATGCTGCAAAAAGACTCTTTCCAAACTGCTCCGTGAAAAGGAAGGTTCAACTCTGTGAGGTGAAGGCACACATCATAAAGAAGTTTCAAAGAATGCTTCTGTCTAGGTTTTATGTGAAGATATTTCCTTTTCCACCGTAGGCCTCAAAGCGCTCCAAATGAACACTTGCAGATTCTACAAAAAGAGTGTTTCAAAACTGCTCTTTCTAAAGAAGTGTTCAACTCTGTGAGTTGGATTCATACTACACAAAGCAGTTTCACAGAACGCTTCTGTTTAGTTTTTATGGGAAGATATTCCCGTTTCCAACGAAGGCCTGAAAGGGCTCCAAATATCCACTTGCAGATTCTGCAAAAACAGAGTTTCAAAACTGCTCTATCAAAAGGAAGGCTTATCCCTCTGAGTTGAATGCACACATCATAAAGAGGTTTCTGAGAATGCTTCTGCCTGGTTGATATGTGAAGATATTTCAATTTCCACCATAGGCCCCAAATCGCTCCAAATGAACACTTGCAAATTCTACAAAAAGAGTGTTTCATAACTGCTCTAGCAAAGGAAAGGTTCAACTATGTGAGTTAAACACACATATCACAAAGCAGTTTGTGAGAATGCTTCTGTCCAGTTTTTATGGGAAGATATTCCCGTTTCTAACAAAGGCCTGAAAGAGCTCCAAATATCCACTTGCAGATGCTGCAAAAAGACTCTTTCCAAACCGCTCCATGAAAAGGAAGGTTCAACTCTGTGAGTTGAATGCACACATCATAAAGAAGTTTCAAAGAATGCTTCTGTCTAGGTTTTATGTGAAGATATTTCCTTTTCCACCATTGGCCTCAAAGCGCTCCAAATGAACACTTGCAGATTCTACAAAAAGAGTGTTTCAAAACTGCTCTTTCTAAAGAAGTGTTCAACTCTGTGAGTTGGATTCATACTACACAAAGCAGTTTCACAGAATGCTTCTGTTTAGTTTTTATGGGAAGATATTCCCGTTTCCAACGAAGGCCTGAATGGGCTCCAAATATCCCCTTGCAGATGCTGCAATAACAGAGTTTCAAAACTGCTCTATCAAAAGGAAGGCTTCTCTCTCCGAGTTGAATGCACACATCATAAAGAGGTTTACGAGAATGATTCTGCCTGGTTTATAAGTGAAGATATTTCCTTTTCCACCATAGGCCTCAAAGCGCTCCAAATGAACACTTGCAGATTCTACAAAAAGAGTGTTTCAAAACTGCTCTTTCTAAAGAAGTGATCAACTCTGTGAGTTGGATTCATACTACACAAAGCAGTTTCACAGAACGCTTCTGTTTAGTTTTTTTGGGAAGATACTCCCGTTTCCAACGAAGGCCTGAAAGGGCTCCAAATATCCACTTGCAGATTCTGCAAAAACAGAGTTTCAAAACTGCTCTATCAAAAGGAAGGCTTCTTTCTCCGAGTTGAATGCACACATCATAAAGAGGTTTACGAGAATGATTCTGCCTGGTTTATAAGTGAAGATATTTCCTTTTCCACAATAGGCCTCAATGCGCTCCAAACGAACAATTGCAGATTCTACAAAAAGAGTGTTTCAAAACTGCTCTTTCAAAAGAAGTGTTCGACTCTGTGATTTGGATTCATACTACACAAAGCAGTTTCACAGAATGCTTCTGTTTAGTTTTTATGGGAAGATATCCCCGTTTCCAACGGAGGCCTGAAAGGGCTCCAAATATCCCCTTGCAGATTCTGCAAAAACAGAGTTTCAAAACTGCTCTATCAAAAGGAAGGCTTATCTCTCTGAGTTGAATGCACACATCATAAAGACGTTTCTGAGAATGCTTCTGCCTGGTTGATATGTGAAGATATTTCAATTTCCACCATAGGCCTCAAATCGCTCCAAATGAACACTTGCAAATTCTACAAAAAGAGTGTTTCATAACTGCTCTAGCAAAGGAAAGATTCAACTATGTGAGTTAAACACACACATCACAAAGCAGTTTGTGAGAATGCTTCTGTCCAGTTTTTATGGGAAGATATTCCCGTTTCTAACAAAGGCCTGAAAGAGCTCCAAATATCCACTTGCAGATGCTGCAAAAAGACTCTTTCCAAACCGCTCCATGAAAAGGAAGGTTCAACTCTGTGAGTTGAATGCACACATCATAAAGAAGTTTCAAAGAATGCTTCTGTCTAGGTTTTATGTGAAGATATTTCCTTTTCCACCATTGGCCTCAAAGCGCTCCAAATGAACACTTGCAGATTCTACAAAAAGAGTGTTTCAAAACTGCTCTTTCTAAAGAAGTGTTCAACTCTGTGAGTTGGATTCATACTACACAAAGCAGTTTCACAGAACGCTTCTGTTTAGTTTTTATGGGAAGATATTCCCGTTTCCAACGAAGGCCTGAATGGGCTCCAAATATCCCCTTGCAGATGCTGCAATAACAGAGTTTCAAAACTGCTCTATCAAAAGGAAGGCTTCTCTCTCCGAGTTGAATGCACACATCATAAAGAGGTTTACGAGAATGATTCTGTCTGGTTTATAAGTGAAGATATTTCCTTTTCCACCATAGGCTTCAATGCGCTCCAAACGAACACTAGCAGATTCTACAAAAAGGGTGTTTCAAAACTGCTCTTTCAAAAGAAGTGTTCAACTCTGTGAGTTGGATTCATACTACACAAAGCAGTTTCACAGAACGCTTCTGTTTAGTTTTTATGGGAAGATATTCCCGTTTCCAACGAAGGCCTGAAAGGGCTCCAAATATCCACTTGCAGATTCTGCAAAAACAGAGTTTCAAAACTGCTCTATCAAAAGGAAGGCTTCTTTCTCAGAGTTGAATGCACACATCATAAAGAGGTTTACGAGAATGATTCTGCCTGGTTTATAAGTGAAGATATTTCCTTTTCCACAATAGGCCTCAATGCTCTCCAAACGAACAATTGCAGATTCTACAAAAAGAGTGTTTCAAAACTGCTCTTTCAAAAGAAGTGTTCAACTCTGTGAGTTGGATTCATACTACACAAAGCAGTTTCACAGAACGCTTCTGTTTAGTTTTTATGGGAAGATATCCCCGTTTCCAACGGAGGCCTAAAAGGGCTCCAAACATCCACTTGCAGATTCTGCAAAAACAGAGTTTCAAAACTGCTCTATCAAAAGGAAGGCTTATCTCTCTGAGTTGAATGCACACATCATAAAGAGGTTTCTGAGAATGCTTCTGCCTGGTTCATATGTGAAGATATTTCCTTTTTCACCATAGGCCTCAAAGCGCTCCAAACGAACACTTGCAAATTCTACAAAAAGAGTGTTTCATAACTGCTCTAGCAAAGGAAAGGTTCAACTATGTGAGTTAAACACACACATCACAAAGCAGTTTGTGAGAATGCTCCTGTCCAGTTTCTATGGGAAGATATTCCCGTGTCTAACAAAGGCCTGAAAGAGCTCCAAATATCCACTTGCAGATGCTGCAAAAAGACTCTTTCCAAACCTCTCCATGAAAAGGAAGGTTGAACTCTGTGAGTTGAATGCACACATCATAAAGAAGTTTCAAAGAATGCTTCTGTCTAGGTTTTATGTGAAGATATTTCCTTTTCCACCATAGACCTCAAAGCGCTCCAAATGAACACTTGCAGATTCTACAAAAAGAGTGTTTCAAAACTGCTCTTTCAAAAGAAGTGTTCAACTCTGTGAGTTGGATTCATACTACACAAAGCAGTTTCACAGAACGCTTCTGTTTAGTTTTTATGGGAAGATATTCCCGTTTCCAACGAAGGCCTGAAAGGGCTCCAAATATCCACTTGCAGATGCTGCAAAAAGACTCTTTCCAAACTGCTCCATGAAAAGGAAGGTTCAACTCTGTGAGTTGAATGCACACATCATAAAGAAGTTTCAAAGAATGCTTCTGTCTAGGTTTTATGTGAAGATATTTCCTTTTCCACCATAGGCCTCAAAGTGCTCCAAACGAACACTTGCAGATTCTACAAAAAGAGTGTTTCAAAACTGCTCTTTCAAAAGAAGTGTTCAACTCTGTGAGTTGGATTCATACTACACAAAGCAGTTTCACAGAACGCTTCTGTTTAGTTTTTATGGGAAGATATTCCCGTTTCCAACGAAGGCCTGAAATGGCTCAAAATATCCACTTGCAGATGCTGCAAAAAGACTCTTTCCAAACTGCTCCATGAAAAGGAAGGTTGAACTCTGTGAGTTGAATGCACACATCATAAAGAAGTTTCAAAGAATGCTTCTGTCTAGGTTTTATGTGAAGATATTTCCTTTTCCACCATAGACCTCAAAGTGCTCCAAATGAACACTTGCAGATTCTACAAAAAGAGTGTTTCAAAACTCCTCTTTCAAAAGAAGTGTTCAACTCTGTGAGTTGGATTCATGCTACACAAAGCAGTTTCACAGAACGCTTCTGTTTGGTTTTTATGGGAAGAAATAACCGTTTCCAACGAAGGCCTGAAAGGGCTCCAAATATCCACTTGCAGATGTTGCAAAAAGACTCTTTCCAAACTGCTCCATGAAAAGGAAGGTTCAACTCTGTGAGTTGAATGCACACATCATAAAGAAGTTTCAAAGAATGCTTCTGTCTAGGTTTTATGTGAAGATATTTCCTTTTCCACCATAGGCCTCAAAGCGCTCCAAATGAACACTTGCAGATTCTACAAAAAGAGTGTTTCAAAACTGCTCTTTCTAAAGAAGTGTTCAACTCTGTGAGTTGGATTCATACTACACAAAGCAGTTTCACAGAACGCTTCTGTTTAGTTTTTATGGGAAGATATTCCCGTTTCCAACGAAGGCCTGAAAGGGCTCCAAATATCCACTTGCAGATGCTGCAAAAAGACTCTTTCCAAACTGCTCCATGAAAAGGAAGTTTCAACTCTGTGAGTTTAAGGCACACATCATAAAGAAGTTTCAAAGAATGCTTCTGTCTAGGTTTTATGTGAAGATATTTCCTTTTCCACCATAGGCCTCAAAGTGCTCCAAATGAACACTTGCAGATTCTACAAAAAGAGTGTTTCAAAACTGCTCTTTCAAAAGAAGTGTTCAACTCTGTGAGTTGGATTCATGCTACACAAAGCAGTTTCACAGAACGCTTCTGTTTAGTTTTTATGGGAAGAAATAACCGTTTCCAACGAAGGCCTGAAAGGGCTCCAAATATCCACTTGCAGATGCTGCAAAAAGACTCTTTCCAAACTGCTCCATGAAAAGGAAGGTTCAACTCTGTGAGTTGAATGCACACATCATAAAGAAGTTTCAAGGAATGCTTCTGTCTAGGTTTTATGTGAAGATATTTCCTTTTCCACCATAGGCCTCAATTCGCTCCAAATGAACACTTGCAAATTCTACAAAAAAAGTGTTTCGTAACTGCTCTAGCAAAGGAAAGGTTCAACTATGTGAGTTAAACACACACATCACAAAGCAGTTTGTGAGAATGCTTCTGTCCAGTTATTATGGGAAGATATTCCCGTTTCTAACAAAGGCCTGAAAGAGCTCCAAATATCCACTTGCAGATGCTGCAAAAAGACTCTTTCCAAACCGCTCCATGAAAAGGAAGGTTCAACTCTGTGAGTTGAATGCACACATCATAAAGAAGTTTCAAAGAATGCTTCTGTCTAGGTGTTATGTGAAGATATTTCCTTTTCCACCATAGGCCTCAAAGCGCTCCAAATGAACACTTGCAGATTCTACAAAAAGAGTGTTTCAAAACTGCTCTTTCTAAAGAAGTGTTCAACTCTGTGAGTTGGATTCATACTACACAAAGCAGTTTCACAGAACGCTTCTGTTTAGTTTTTATGGGAAGATACTCCCGTTTCCAACGAAGGCCTGAAAGGGCTCCAAATATCCACTTGCAGATTCTGCAAAAACAGAGTTTCAAAACTGCTCTATCAAAAGGAAGGCTTCTTTCTCCGAGTTGAATGCACACATCATAAAGAGGTTTACGAGAATGATTCTGCCTGGTTTATAAGTGAAGATATTTCCTTTTCCACAATAGGCCTCAATGCGCTCCAAACGAACAATTGCAGATTCTACAAAAAGAGTGTTTCAAAACTGCTCTTTCAAAAGAAGTGTTCGACTCTGTGATTTGGATTCATACTACACAAAGCAGTTTCACAGAATGCTTCTGTTTAGTTTTTATGGGAAGATATCCCCGTTTCCAACGGAGGCCTGAAAGGGCTCCAAATATCCCCTTGCAGATTCTGCAAAAACAGAGTTTCAAAACTGCTCTATCAAAAGGAAGGCTTATCTCTCTGAGTTGAATGCACACATCATAAAGACGTTTCTGAGAATGCTTCTGCCTGGTTGATATGTGAAGATATTTCAATTTCCACCATAGGCCTCAAATCGCTCCAAATGAACACTTGCAAATTCTACAAAAAGAGTGTTTCATAACTGCTCTAGCAAAGGAAAGGTTCAACTATGTGAGTTAAACACACACATCACAAAGCAGTTTGTGAGAATGCTTCTGTCCAGTTTTTATGGGAAGATATTCCCGTTTCTAACAAAGGCCTGAAAGAGCTCCAAATATCCACTTGCAGATGCTGCAAAAAGCCTCTTTCCAAACCGCTCCATGAAAAGGAAGGTTCAACTCTGTGAGTTGAATGCACACATCATAAAGAAGTTTCAAAGAATGCTTCTGTCTAGGTTTTATGTGAAGATATTTCCTTTTCCACCATTGGCCTCAAAGCGCTCCAAATGAACACTTGCAGATTCTACAAAAAGAGTGTTTCAAAACTGCTCTTTCTAAAGAAGTGTTCAACTCTGTGAGTTGGATTCATACTACACAAAGCAGTTTCACAGAATGCTTCTGTTTAGTTTTTATGGGAAGATATTCCCGTTTCCAACGAAGGCCTGAATGGGCTCCAAATATCCCCTTGCAGATGCTGCAATAACAGAGTTTCAAAACTGCTCTATCAAAAGGAAGGCTTCTCTCTCCGAGTTGAATGCATACATCATAAAGAGGTTTACGAGAATGATTCTGCCTGGTTTATAAGTGAAGATATTTCCTTTTCCACCATAGGCTTCAATGCGCTCCAAACGAACACTAGCAGATTCTACAAAAAGAGTGTTTCAAAACTGCTCTTTGAAAAGAAGTGTTCAACTCTGGGAGTTGGATTCATACTACACAAAGCAGTTTCACAGAACGCTTATGTTTAGTTTTTATGGGAAGATATTCCCGTTTCCAACGAAGGCCTGAAAGGGCTCCAAATATCCACTTGCAGATTCTGCAAAAACAGAGTTTCAAAACTGCTCTATCAAAAGGAAGGCTTCTTTCTCAGAGTTGAATGCACACATCATAAAGAGGTTTACGAGAATGATTCTGCCTGGTTTATAAGTGAAGATATTTCCTTTTCCACAATAGGCCTCAATGCGCTCCAAACGACCAATTGCAGATTCTACAAAAAGAGTGTTTCAAAACTGCTCTTTCAAAAGAAGTGTTCAACTCTGTGAGTTGGATTCATACTACACAAAGCAGTTTCACAGAACGCTTCTGTTTAGTTTTTATGGGAAGATATCCCCGTTTCCAACGGAGGCCTGAAAGGGCTCCAAACATCCACTTGCAGATTCTGCAAAAACAGAGTTTCAAAACTGCTCTATCAAAAGGAAGGCTTATCTCTCTGAGTTGAATGCACACATCATAAAGAGGTTTCTGAGAATGCTTCTGCCTGGTTCATATGTGAAGATATTTCCTTTTTCACCATAGGCCTCAAAGCGCTCCAAACGAACACTTGCAAATTCTACAAAAAGAGTGTTTCATAACTGCTCTAGCAAAGGAAAGGTTCAACTATGTGAGTTAAACACACACATCACAAAGCAGTTTGTGAGAATGCTCCTGTCCAGTTTCTATGGGAAGATATTCCCGTTTCTAACAAAGGCCTGAAAGAGCTCCAAATATCCACTTGCAGATGCTGCAAAAAGACTCTTTCCAAACCTCTCCATGAAAAGGAAGGGTGAACTCTGTGAGTTGAATGCACACATCATAAAGAAGTTTCAAAGAATGCTTCTGTCTAGGTTTTATGTGAAGATATTTCCTTTTCCACCATAGACCTCAAAGCGCTCCAAATGAACACTTGCAGATTCTACAAAAAGAATGTTTCAAAACTGCTCTTTCAAAAGAAGTGTTCAACTCTGTGAGTTGGATTCATACTACACAAAGCAGTTTCACAGAACGCTTCTGTTTAGTTTTTATGGGAAGATATTCCCGTTTCCAACGAAGGCCTGAAAGGGCTCCAAATATCCACTTGCAGATGCTGCAAAAAGACTCTTTCCAAACTGCTCCATGAAAAGGAAGGTTCAACTCTGTGAGTTGAATGCACACATCATAAAGAAGTTTCAAAGAATGCTTCTGTCTAGGTTTTATGTGAAGATATTTCCTTTTCCACCATAGGCCTCAAAGTGCTCCAAACGAACACTTGCAGATTCTACAAAAAGAGTGTTTCAAAACTGCTCTTTCAAAAGAAGTGTTCAACTCTGTGATTTGGATTCATACTACACAAAGCAGTTTCACAGAATGCTTCTGTTTAGTTTTTATGGGAAGATATCCCCGTTTCCAACGGAGGCCTGAAAGGGCTCGAAACATCCACTTGCAGATTCTGCAAAAACAGAGTTTCAAAACTGCTCTATCAAAAGGAAGGCTTATCTCTCTGAGTTGAATGCACACATCATAAAGAGGTTTCTGAGAATGCTTCTGCCTGGTTCATATGTGAAGATATTTCCTTTTTCACCATAGGCCTCAAAGCGCTCCAAACGAACACTTGCAAATTCTACAAAAAGAGTGTTTCATAACTGCTCTAGCAAAGGAAAGGTTCAACTATGTGAGTTAAACACACACATAACAAAGCAGTTTGTGAGAATGCTCCTGTCCACTTTCTATGGGAAGATATTCCCGTTTCTAACAAAGGCCTGAAAGAGCTCCAAATATCCACTTGCAGATGCTGCAAAAAGACTCTTTCCAAACCTCTCCATGAAAAGGAAGGTTGAACTCTGTGAGTTGAATGCACACATCATAAAGAAGTTTCAAAGAATGCTTCTGTCTAAGTTTTATGTGAAGATATTTCCTTTTCCACCATAGACCTCAAAGCGCTCCAAATGAAAACTTGCAGATTCTACAAAAAGAGTGTTTCAAAACTGCTCTTTCTAAAGAAGTGTTCAACTCTGTGAGTTGGATTCATACTACACAAAGCAGTTTCACAGAACGCTTCTGTTTAGTTTTTATGGGAAGATATTCCCGTTTCCAACGAAGGCCTGAAAGGGCTCCAAATATCCACTTGCAGATGCTGCAAAAAGACTCTTTCCAAACTGCTCCATGAAAAGGAAGGTTCAACTCTGTGAGATGAATGCACACATCATAAAGAAGTTTCAAAGAATGCTTCTGTCTAGGTTTTATGTGAAGATATTTCCTTTTCCACCATAGGCCTCAAAGTGCTCCAAATGAACACTTGCAGATTCTACAAAAAGAGTGTTTCAAAACTGCTCTTTCAAAAGAAGTGTTCAACTCTGTGAGTTGGATTCATACTACACAAAGCAGTTTCACAGAACGCTTCTGTTTAGTTTTTATGGGAAGATATTCCCGTTTCCAACGAAGGCCTGAAAGGGCTCCAAATATCCACTTGCAGATGCTGCAAAACAGAGTTTCAAAACTGCTCTATCAAAAGGAAGGCTTACCTCTCTGAGTTGAATGCACACATCATAAAGAGGTTTCTGTGAATGCTTCTGCCTGGTTGATATGTGAAGATATTTCAATTTCCACAATAGGCCCCAAATCGCTCCAAATGAACACTTGCAAATTCTACAAAAAGAGTGTTTCATAACTGCTCTAGCAAAGGAAAGGTTCAACTATGTGAGTTAAACACACACATCACAAAGCAGTTTGTGAGAATGCTTCTGTCCAGTTTTTATGGGAAGATATTCCCGTTTCCAACGAAGGCCTGAAAGGGCTCCAAATATCCACTTGCAGATGCTGCAAAAACAGAGTTTCAAAACTGCTCTATCAAAAGGAAGGCTTCTCTCTCCGAGTTGAATGCACACATCATAAAGAGGTTTCTGAGAATGCTTCTGCCTGGTTTATAAGTGAAGATATTTCCTTTTCCACAATAGGCCTCAATGTGCTCCAAATGAACACATGCAGATTCTACAAAAAGAGTGTTTCAAAACTGCTCTTTGAAAAGTAGGGTTCAACTCTGTGAGTTGGATTCATACTACACAAAGCAGTTTCACAGAAGGCTTCTGTTTAGTTTTTATGGGAAGATATTCCCGTTTCCAACGAAGGCCTGAAAGGCTCCAAATATCCACTTGCAGATGCTGCAAAAAGACTCTTTCCAAACTGCTCCGTGAAAAGGAAGGTTCAACTCTGTGAGGTGAAGGCACACATCATAAAGAAGTTTCAAAGAATGCTTCTGTCTAGGTTTTATGTGAAGATATTTCCTTTTCCACCGTAGGACTCAAAGCGCTCCAAATGAACACTTGCAGATTCTACAAAAAGAGTGTTTGAAAACTGCTCTTTCTAAAGAAGTGTTCAACTCTGTGAGTTGGATTCATACTACACAAAGCAGTTTCACAGAACGCTTCTGTTTAGTTTTTATGGGAAGATATTCCCGTTTCCAACGAAGGCCTGAAAGGGCTCCAAATATCCACTTGCAGATGCTGCAAAAACAGAGTTTCAAAACTGCTCTATCAAAAGGAAGGCTTCTCTCTCCGAGTTGAATGCACACATCATAAAGAGGTTTCTGAGAATGCTTCTGCCTGGTTTATAAGTGAAGATATTTCCTTTTCCACAATAGGCATCAATGTGCTCCAAATGAACACTTGCAGATTCTACAAAAAGAGTGTTTCAAAACTGCTCTTTGAAAAGAAGTGTTCAACTCTGTGAGTTGGATTCATACTACACAAAGCAGTTTCACAGAACGCTTCTGTTTAGTTTTTATGGGAAGATATTCCCGTTTCCAACGAAGGCCTGAAAGTCTCCAAATATCCACTTGCAGATGCTGCAAAAAGACTCTTTCCAAACTGCTCCGTGAAAAGGAAGGTTCAACTCTGTGAGGTGAATGCACACATCATAAAGAAGTTTCAAAGAATGCTTCTGTCTAGGTTTTATGTGAAGATATTTCCTTTTCCACCGTAGGCCTCAAAGCGCTCCAAATGAACACTTGCAGATTCTACAAAAAGAGTGTTTCAAAACTGCTCTTTCTAAAGAAGTGTTCAACTCTGTGAGTTGGATTCATACTACACAAAGCAGTTTCACAGAACGCTTCTGTTTAGTTTTTATGGGAAGATATTCCCGTTTCCAACGAAGGCCTGAAAGGGCTCCAAATATCCACTTGCAGATTCTGCAAAAACAGAGTTTCAAAACTGCGCTATCAAAAGGAAGGCTTATCTCTCAGAGTTGAATGCACACATCATAAAGAGGTTTCTGAGAATGCTTCTGCCTGGTTGATATGTGAAGATATTTCAATTTCCACCATAGGCCTCAAATCGCTCCAAATGAACACTTGCAAATTCTACAAAAAGAGTGTTTCATAACTGCTCTAGCAAAGGAAAGGTTCAACTATGTGAGTTAAACACACACATCACAAAGCAGTTTGTGAGAATGCTTCTGTCCAGTTTTTATGGGAAGATATTCCCGTTTCTAACAAAGGCCTGAAAGAGCTCCAAATATCCACTTGCAGATGCTGCAAAAAGACTCTTTCCAAACCGCTCCATGAAAAGGAAGGTTCAACTCTGTGAGTTGAATGCACACATCATAAAGAAGTTTCAAAGAATGCTTCTGTCTAGGTTTTATGTGAAGATATTTCCTTTTCCACCACTGGCCTGAAAGAGCTCCAAATGAACACTTGCAGATTCTACAAAAAGAGTGTTTCAAAACTGCTCTTTCTAAAGAAGTGTTCAACTCTGTGAGTTGGATTCATACTACACAAAGCAGTTTCACAGAACGCTTCTGTTTAGTTTTTATGGGAAGATATTCCCGTTTCCAACGAAGGCCTGAAAGGGCTCCAAATATCCACTTGCAGATGCTGCAAAAACAGAGTTTCAAAACTGCTCTATCAAAAGGAAGGCTTCTCTCTCCGAGTTGAATGCACACATCATAAAGAGGTTTCTGAGAATGCTTCTGCCTGGTTTATGAGTGAAGACATTTCCTTTTCCACAATAGGCCTCAATGTGCTCCAAATGAACACTTGTAGATTCTACAAAAAGCGTGTTTCAAAACTGCTCTTTGAAAAGAAGTGTTCAACTCTGTGAGTTGGATTCATACTACACAAAGCAGTTTCACAGAACGCTTCTGTTGAGTTTTTATGGGAAGATATTCCCGTTTCCAACGAAGGCCTGAAAGGCTCCAAATATCCACTTGCAGATGCTGCAAAAAGACTCTTTCCAAACTGCTCCTTGAAAAGGAAGGTTCAACTCTGTGAGATGAAGGCACACATCATAAAGAAGTTTCAAAGAATGCTTCTGTCTAGGTTTTTTGTGAAGATATTTCCTTTTCCACCGTAGGCCTCAAAGCGCTCCAAATGAACACTTGCAGATTCTACAAAAAGAGTGTTTCAAAACTGCTCTTTCTAAAGAAGTGTTCAACTCTGTGAGTTGGATTCATACTACACAAAGCAGTTTCACAGAACGCTTCTGTTTAGTTTTTATGGGAAGATATTCCCGTTTCCAACGAAGGCCTGAAAGGGCTCCAAATATCCACTTGCAGATGCTGCAAAAACAGAGATTCAAAACTGCTCTATCAAAAGGAAGGCTTCTCTCTCCGAGTTGAATGCACACATCATAAAGAGGTTTCTGAGAATGCTTCTGCCTGGTTTATAAGTGAAGATATTTCCTTTTCCAAAATAGGCCTCAATGTGCTCCAAATGAACACTTGCAGATTCTACAAAAAGAGTGTTTCAAAACTGCTCTTTGAAAAGAAGTGTTCAACTCTGTGAGTTGGATTCATACTACACAAAGCAGTTTCGCAGAACGCTTCTGTTTAGTTTTTATGGGAAGATATTCCCGTTTCCAACGAAGGCCTGAAAGGCTCCAAATATCCACTTGCAGATGCTGCAAAAAGACTCTTTCCAAACTGCTCCGTGAAAAGGAAGGTTCAACTCTGTGAGGTGAAGGCACACATCATAAAGAAGTTTCAAAGAATGCTTCTGTCTAGGTTTTATGTGAAGATATTTCCTTTTCCACCGTAGGCCTCAAAGCGCTCCAAATGAACACTTGCAGATTCTACAAAAAGAGTGTTTCAAAACTGCTCTTCCTAAAGAAGTGTTCAACTCTGTGAGTTGGATTCATACTACACAAAGCAGTTTCACAGAACGCTTCTGTTTAGTTTTTATGGGAAGATATTCCCGTTTCCAAGGAAGGCCTGAAAGGGCTCCAAATATCCACTTGCAGATGCTGCAAAAAGACTCTTTCCAAACTGCTCCATGAAAAGGAAGGTTCAACTCTGTGAGTTGAATGCACACATCATAAAGAAGTTTCAAAGAATGCTTCTGTCTAGGTTTTATGTGAAGATATTTCCTTTTCCACCATAGGCGTCAAAGTGCTCCAAATGAACACTTGCAGATTCTACAAAAAGAGTGTTTCAAAACTGCTCTTTCAAAAGAAGTGTTCAACTCTGTGAGTTGGATTCATACTACACAAAGCAGTTTCACAGAACGCTTCTGTTTAGTTTTTATGGGAAGATATTCCCGTTTCCAACGAAGGCCTGAAAGGGCTCCAAATATCCACTTGCAGATGCTGCAAAAACAGAGTTTCAAAACTGCTCTATCAAAAGGAAGGCTTCTCTCTCCGAGTTGAATGCACACATCATAAAGAGGTTTCTGAGAATGCTTCTGCCTGGTTTATAAGTGAAGATATTTCCTTTTCCACAATAGGCCTCAATGTGCTCCAAATGAACACTTGCAGATTCTACAAAAAGAGTGTTTCAAAACTGCTCTTTGAAAAGAAGTGTTCAACTCTGTGAGTTGGATTCATACTACACAAAGCAGTTTCACATAACGCTTCTGTTTAGTTTTTATGGGAAGATATTCCCGTTTCCAACGAAGGCCTGAAAGGCTCCAAATATCCACTTGCAGATGCTGCAAAAAGACTCTTTCCAAACTGCTCCGTGAAAAGGAATGTTCAACTCCGTGAGGTGAAGGCACACATCATAAGGAAGTTTCAAAGAATGCTTCTGTCTAGGTTTTATGTGAAGATATTTCCTTTTCCACTGTAGGCCTCAAAGCGCTCCAAATGAACACTTGCAGATTCTACAAAAAGAGTGTTTCAAAACTGCTCTTTCTAAAGAAGTGTTCAACTCTGTGAGTTGGATTCATACTACACAAAGCAGTTTCACAGAACGCTTCTGTTTAGTTTTTATGGGAAGATATTCCCGTTTCCAACGAAGGCCTGAAAGGGCTCCAAATATCCACTTGCAGATTCTGCAAAAACAGAGTTTCAAAACTGCTCTATCAAAAGGAAGGCTTATCTCTCTGAGTTGAATGCACACATCATAAAGAAGTTTCAAAGAATGCTTCTGTCTAGGTTTTATGTGAAGATATTTCCTTTTCCACAATAGGCCTCAAAGTGCTCCAAATGAACACTTGCAGATTCTACAAAAAGAGTGTTTCAAAACTGCTCTTTCAAAAGAAGTGTTCAACTCTGTGAGTTGGATTCATACTACACAAAGCAGTTTCACAGAACGCTTCTGTTTAGTTTTTATGGGAAGATATTCCCGTTTCCAACGAAGGCCTGAAAGGGCTCCAAATATCCACTTGCAGATGCTTCAAAAAGACTCTTTCCAAACTGCTCCATGAAAAGGAAGGTTCAACTGTGTGAGTTGAAGGCACACATCATAAAGAAGTTTCAAAGAATGCTTCTGTCTAGGTTTTATGTGAAGATATTTCCTTTTCCACCATAGGCCTCTAAGTGCTCCAGATGAACACTTTCAGATTCTACAAAAAGAGTGTTTCAAAACTCCTCTTTCAAAAGAAGTGTTCAACTCTGTGAGTTGGATTCATACTACACAAAGCAGTTTCACAGAACTCTTCTGTTTAGTTTTTATGGGAAGATATTCCCGTTTCCAAAGAAGGCCTGAAAGTTCTCCAAATATCCACTTGCAGATGCTGCAAAAAGACTCTTTCCAAACTGTTCCATGAAAAGGAAGGTTCAACTCTGTGAGTTGAATGCACACATCATAAAGAAGTTTCAAAGAATGCTTCTGTCTAGGTTTTATGTGAAGATATTTCCTTTTCCACCATAGGCCTCAAAGTGCTCCAAATGAACACTTGCAGATTCTACAAAAAGAGTGTTTCAAAACTGCTCTTTCAAAAGAAGTGTTCAACTCTGTGAGTTGGATTCATACTACACAAAGCAGTTTCACAGAACGCTTCTGTTTAGTTTTTATGGGAAGATATTCCCGTTTCCAACGAAGGCCTGAAAGGGCTCCAAATATCCACTTGCAGATTCTGCAAAAACAGAGTTTCTAAACTGCTCTATCAAAAGGAAGGCTTATCTCTCTGAGTTGAATGCACACATCATAAAGAGGTTTCTGAGAATGCTTCTGCCTGGTTGATATATGAAGATATTTCAATTTCCACCATAGGCCTCAAATCGCTCCAAATGAACACTTGCAAATTCTACAAAAAGAGTGTTTCATAACTGCTCTAGCAAAGGAAATGTTCAACTATGTGAGTTAAACACACACATCACAAAGCAGTTTGTGAGAATGCTTCTGTCCAATTTTTTATGGGAAGATATTCCCGTTTCTAACAAAGGCCTGAAAGAGCTCCAAATATCCACTTGCAGATGCTGCAAAAAGACTCTTTCAAAACCGCTCCATGAAAAGGAAGGTTCAACTCTGTGAGTTGAATGCACACATCATAAAGAAGTTTCAAAGAATGCTTCTGTCTAGGTTTTATGTGAAGATATTTCCTTTTCCACCATAGGCCTCAAAGCGCTCCAAATGAACACTTGCAGATTCTACAAAAAGAGTGTTTCAAAACTACTCTTTCAAAAGAAGTGTTCAACTCTGTGAGTTGGATTCATACTACACAAAGCAGTTTCACAGAACGCTTCTGTTTAGTTTTTATGGGAAGATATTCCCGTTTCCAACGAAGGCCTGAAAGGGCTCCAAATATCCACTTGCAGATGCTGCAAAAAGACTCTTTCCAAACTGCTCCATGAAAAGGAAGGTTCAACTCTGTGAGTTGAATGCACACATCATAAAGAAGTTTCAAAGAATGCTTCTGTCTAGGTTTTATGTGAAGATATTTCCTTTTCCACCATAGGCCTCAAAGTGCTCCAAATGAACACTTGCAGATTCTACAAAAAGAGTGTTTCAAAACTGCTCTTTCAAAAGAAGTGTTCAACTCTGTGAGTTGGATTCATACTACACAAAGCAGTTTCACAGAACGCTTCTGTTTAGTTTTTATGGGAAGATATTCCCGTTTCCAACGAAGGCCTGAAAGGGCTCCAAATATCCACTTGCAGATGCTGCAAAAACAGAGTTTCAAAACTGCTCTATCAAAAGGAAGGCTTCTCTCTCCGAGTTGAATGCACACATCATAAAGAGGTTTCTGAGAATGCTTCTGCCTGGTTTATGAGTGAAGATATTTCCTTTTCCACAATAGGCCTCAATGTGCTCCAAATGAACACTTGCAGATTCTACAAAAAGAGTGTTTCAAAACTGCTCTTTGAAAAGAAGTGTTCAACTCTGTGAGTTGGATTCATACTACACAAAGCAGTTTCACAGAACGCTTCTGTTGAGTTTTTATGGGAAGATATTCCCGTTTCCAACGAAGGCCTGAAAGGCTCCAAATATCCACTTGCAGATGCTGCAAAAAGACTCTTTCCAAACTGCTCCTTGAAAAGGAAGGTTCAACTCTGTGAGGTGAAGGCACACATCATAAAGAAGTTTCAAAGAATGCTTCTACCTAGGTTTTATGTGAAGATATTTCCTTTTCCACCGTAGGCCTCAAAGCGCTCCAAATGAACACTTGCAGATTCTACAAAAAGAGTGTTTCAAAACTGCTCTTTCTAAAGAAGTGTTCAACTCTGTGAGTTGGATTCATACTACACAAAGCAGTTTCACAGAACGCTTCTGTTTAGTTTTTATGGGAAGATATTCCCGTTTCCAACGAAGGCCTGAAAGGGCTCCAAATATCCACTTGCAGATGCTGCAAAAAGACTCTTTCCAAACTGCTCCATGAAAAGGAAGGTTCAACTCTGTGAGTTGAATGCACACATCATAAAGAAGTTTCAAAGAATGCTTCTGTCTAGGTTTTATGTGAAGATATTTCCTTTTCCACCATAGGCCTCAAAGTGCTCCAAATGAACACTTGCAGATTCTACAAAAAGAGTGTTTCAAAACTGCTCTTTCAAAAGAAGTGTTCAACTCTGTGAGTTGGATTCATACTACACAAAGCAGTTTCGCAGAACGCTTCTGTTTAGTTTTTATGGGAAGATATTCCCGTTTCCAACGAAGGCCTGAAAGGGCTCCAAATATCCACTTGCAGATGCTGCAAAAAGACTCTTTCCAAACTGCTCCATGAAAAGGAAAGTTCAACTCTGTGAGTTGAATGCACACATCATAAAGAAGTTTCAAAGAATGCTTCTGTCTAGGTTTTATGTGAAGATATTTCCTTTTCCACCATAGGCGTCAAAGTGCTCCAAATGAACACTTGCAGATTCTACAAAAAGAGTGTTTCAAAACTGCTCTTTCAAAAGAAGTGTTCAACTCTGTGAGTTGGATTCATACTACACAAAGCAGTTTCACAGAACGCTTCTGTTTAGTTTTTATGGGAAGATATTCCCGTTTCCAACGAAGGCCTGAAAGGGCTCCAAATATCCACTTGCAGATTCTGCAAAAACAGAGTTTCAAAACTGCGCTATCAAAAGGAAGGCTTATCTCTCAGAGTTGAATGCACACATCATAAAGAGGTTTCTGAGAATGCTTCTGCCTGGTTGATATGTGAAGATATTTCAATTTCCACCATAGGCCTCAAATCGCTCCAAATGAACACTTGCAAATTCTACAAAAAGAGTGTTTCATAACTGCTCTAGCAAAGGAAAGGTTCAACTATGTGAGTTAAACACACACATCACAAAGCAGTTTGTGAGAATGCTTCTGTCCAGTTTTTATGGGAAGATATTCCCGTTTCTAACAAAGGCCTGAAAGAGCTCCAAATATCCACTTGCAGATGCTGCAAAAAGACTCTTTCCAAACCGCTCCATGAAAAGGAAGGTTCAACTCTGTGAGTTGAATGCACACATCATAAAGAAGTTTCAAAGAATGCTTCTGTCTAGGTTTTATGTGAAGATATTTCCTTTTCCACCACTGGCCTGAAAGAGCTCCAAATGAACACTTGCAGATTCTACAAAAAGAGTGTTTCAAAACTGCTCTTTCTAAAGAAGTGTTCAACTCTGTGAGTTGGATTCATACTACACAAAGCAGTTTCACAGAACGCTTCTGTTTAGTTTTTATGGGAAGATATTCCCGTTTCCAACGAAGGCCTGAAAGGGCTCCAAATATCCACTTGCAGATGCTGCAAAAACAGAGTTTCAAAACTGCTCTATCAAAAGGAAGGCTTCTCTCTCCGAGTTGAATGCACACATCATAAAGAGGTTTCTGAGAATGCTTCTGCCTGGTTTATGAGTGAAGACATTTCCTTTTCCACAATAGGCCTCAATGTGCTCCAAATGAACACTTGTAGATTCTACAAAAAGCGTGTTTCAAAACTGCTCTTTGAAAAGAAGTGTTCAACTCTGTGAGTTGGATTCATACTACACAAAGCAGTTTCACAGAACGCTTCTGTTGAGTTTTTATGGGAAGATATTCCCGTTTCCAACGAAGGCCTGAAAGGCTCCAAATATCCACTTGCAGATGCTGCAAAAAGACTCTTTCCAAACTGCTCCTTGAAAAGGAAGGTTCAACTCTGTGAGATGAAGGCACACATCATAAAGAAGTTTCAAAGAATGCTTCTGTCTAGGTTTTTTGTGAAGATATTTCCTTTTCCACCGTAGGCCTCAAAGCGCTCCAAATGAACACTTGCAGATTCTACAAAAAGAGTGTTTCAAAACTGCTCTTTCTAAAGAAGTGTTCAACTCTGTGAGTTGGATTCATACTACACAAAGCAGTTTCACAGAACGCTTCTGTTTAGTTTTTATGGGAAGATATTCCCGTTTCCAACGAAGGCCTGAAAGGGCTCCAAATATCCACTTGCAGATGCTGCAAAAACAGAGATTCAAAACTGCTCTATCAAAAGGAAGGCTTCTCTCTCCGAGTTGAATGCACACATCATAAAGAGGTTTCTGAGAATGCTTCTGCCTGGTTTATAAGTGAAGATATTTCCTTTTCCAAAATAGGCCTCAATGTGCTCCAAATGAACACTTGCAGATTCTACAAAAAGAGTGTTTCAAAACTGCTCTTTGAAAAGAAGTGTTCAACTCTGTGAGTTGGATTCATACTACACAAAGCAGTTTCGCAGAACGCTTCTGTTTAGTTTTTATGGGAAGATATTCCCGTTTCCAACGAAGGCCTGAAAGGCTCCAAATATCCACTTGCAGATGCTGCAAAAAGACTCTTTCCAAACTGCTCCGTGAAAAGGAAGGTTCAACTCTGTGAGGTGAAGGCACACATCATAAAGAAGTTTCAAAGAATGCTTCTGTCTAGGTTTTATGTGAAGATATTTCCTTTTCCACCGTAGGCCTCAAAGCGCTCCAAATGAACACTTGCAGATTCTACAAAAAGAGTGTTTCAAAACTGCTCTTCCTAAAGAAGTGTTCAACTCTGTGAGTTGGATTCATACTACACAAAGCAGTTTCACAGAACGCTTCTGTTTAGTTTTTATGGGAAGATATTCCCGTTTCCAAGGAAGGCCTGAAAGGGCTCCAAATATCCACTTGCAGATGCTGCAAAAAGACTCTTTCCAAACTGCTCCATGAAAAGGAAGGTTCAACTCTGTGAGTTGAATGCACACATCATAAAGAAGTTTCAAAGAATGCTTCTGTCTAGGTTTTATGTGAAGATATTTCCTTTTCCACCATAGGCGTCAAAGTGCTCCAAATGAACACTTGCAGATTCTACAAAAAGAGTGTTTCAAAACTGCTCTTTCAAAAGAAGTGTTCAACTCTGTGAGTTGGATTCATACTACACAAAGCAGTTTCACAGAACGCTTCTGTTTAGTTTTTATGGGAAGATATTCCCGTTTCCAACGAAGGCCTGAAAGGGCTCCAAATATCCACTTGCAGATGCTGCAAAAACAGAGTTTCAAAACTGCTCTATCAAAAGGAAGGCTTCTCTCTCCGAGTTGAATGCACACATCATAAAGAGGTTTCTGAGAATGCTTCTGCCTGGTTTATAAGTGAAGATATTTCCTTTTCCACAATAGGCCTCAATGTGCTCCAAATGAACACTTGCAGATTCTACAAAAAGAGTGTTTCAAAACTGCTCTTTGAAAAGAAGTGTTCAACTCTGTGAGTTGGATTCATACTACACAAAGCAGTTTCACATAACGCTTCTGTTTAGTTTTTATGGGAAGATATTCCCGTTTCCAACGAAGGCCTGAAAGGCTCCAAATATCCACTTGCAGATGCTGCAAAAAGACTCTTTCCAAACTGCTCCGTGAAAAGGAATGTTCAACTCCGTGAGGTGAAGGCACACATCATAAGGAAGTTTCAAAGAATGCTTCTGTCTAGGTTTTATGTGAAGATATTTCCTTTTCCACTGTAGGCCTCAAAGCGCTCCAAATGAACACTTGCAGATTCTACAAAAAGAGTGTTTCAAAACTGCTCTTTCTAAAGAAGTGTTCAACTCTGTGAGTTGGATTCATACTACACAAAGCAGTTTCACAGAACGCTTCTGTTTAGTTTTTATGGGAAGATATTCCCGTTTCCAACGAAGGCCTGAAAGGGCTCCAAATATCCACTTGCAGATTCTGCAAAAACAGAGTTTCAAAACTGCTCTATCAAAAGGAAGGCTTATCTCTCTGAGTTGAATGCACACATCATAAAGAAGTTTCAAAGAATGCTTCTGTCTAGGTTTTATGTGAAGATATTTCCTTTTCCACAATAGGCCTCAAAGTGCTCCAAATGAACACTTGCAGATTCTACAAAAAGAGTGTTTCAAAACTGCTCTTTCAAAAGAAGTGTTCAACTCTGTGAGTTGGATTCATACTACACAAAGCAGTTTCACAGAACGCTTCTGTTTAGTTTTTATGGGAAGATATTCCCGTTTCCAACGAAGGCCTGAAAGGGCTCCAAATATCCACTTGCAGATGCTTCAAAAAGACTCTTTCCAAACTGCTCCATGAAAAGGAAGGTTCAACTGTGTGAGTTGAAGGCACACATCATAAAGAAGTTTCAAAGAATGCTTCTGTCTAGGTTTTATGTGAAGATATTTCCTTTTCCACCATAGGCCTCTAAGTGCTCCAGATGAACACTTTCAGATTCTACAAAAAGAGTGTTTCAAAACTCCTCTTTCAAAAGAAGTGTTCAACTCTGTGAGTTGGATTCATACTACACAAAGCAGTTTCACAGAACTCTTCTGTTTAGTTTTTATGGGAAGATATTCCCGTTTCCAAAGAAGGCCTGAAAGTTCTCCAAATATCCACTTGCAGATGCTGCAAAAAGACTCTTTCCAAACTGTTCCATGAAAAGGAAGGTTCAACTCTGTGAGTTGAATGCACACATCATAAAGAAGTTTCAAAGAATGCTTCTGTCTAGGTTTTATGTGAAGATATTTCCTTTTCCACCATAGGCCTCAAAGTGCTCCAAATGAACACTTGCAGATTCTACAAAAAGAGTGTTTCAAAACTGCTCTTTCAAAAGAAGTGTTCAACTCTGTGAGTTGGATTCATACTACACAAAGCAGTTTCACAGAACGCTTCTGTTTAGTTTTTATGGGAAGATATTCCCGTTTCCAACGAAGGCCTGAAAGGGCTCCAAATATCCACTTGCAGATTCTGCAAAAACAGAGTTTCTAAACTGCTCTATCAAAAGGAAGGCTTATCTCTCTGAGTTGAATGCACACATCATAAAGAGGTTTCTGAGAATGCTTCTGCCTGGTTGATATATGAAGATATTTCAATTTCCACCATAGGCCTCAAATCGCTCCAAATGAACACTTGCAAATTCTACAAAAAGAGTGTTTCATAACTGCTCTAGCAAAGGAAATGTTCAACTATGTGAGTTAAACACACACATCACAAAGCAGTTTGTGAGAATGCTTCTGTCCAATTTTTTATGGGAAGATATTCCCGTTTCTAACAAAGGCCTGAAAGAGCTCCAAATATCCACTTGCAGATGCTGCAAAAAGACTCTTTCAAAACCGCTCCATGAAAAGGAAGGTTCAACTCTGTGAGTTGAATGCACACATCATAAAGAAGTTTCAAAGAATGCTTCTGTCTAGGTTTTATGTGAAGATATTTCCTTTTCCACCATAGGCCTCAAAGCGCTCCAAATGAACACTTGCAGATTCTACAAAAAGAGTGTTTCAAAACTACTCTTTCAAAAGAAGTGTTCAACTCTGTGAGTTGGATTCATACTACACAAAGCAGTTTCACAGAACGCTTCTGTTTAGTTTTTATGGGAAGATATTCCCGTTTCCAACGAAGGCCTGAAAGGGCTCCAAATATCCACTTGCAGATGCTGCAAAAAGACTCTTTCCAAACTGCTCCATGAAAAGGAAGGTTCAACTCTGTGAGTTGAATGCACACATCATAAAGAAGTTTCAAAGAATGCTTCTGTCTAGGTTTTATGTGAAGATATTTCCTTTTCCACCATAGGCCTCAAAGTGCTCCAAATGAACACTTGCAGATTCTACAAAAAGAGTGTTTCAAAACTGCTCTTTCAAAAGAAGTGTTCAACTCTGTGAGTTGGATTCATACTACACAAAGCAGTTTCACAGAACGCTTCTGTTTAGTTTTTATGGGAAGATATTCCCGTTTCCAACGAAGGCCTGAAAGGGCTCCAAATATCCACTTGCAGATGCTGCAAAAACAGAGTTTCAAAACTGCTCTATCAAAAGGAAGGCTTCTCTCTCCGAGTTGAATGCACACATCATAAAGAGGTTTCTGAGAATGCTTCTGCCTGGTTTATGAGTGAAGATATTTCCTTTTCCACAATAGGCCTCAATGTGCTCCAAATGAACACTTGCAGATTCTACAAAAAGAGTGTTTCAAAACTGCTCTTTGAAAAGAAGTGTTCAACTCTGTGAGTTGGATTCATACTACACAAAGCAGTTTCACAGAACGCTTCTGTTGAGTTTTTATGGGAAGATATTCCCGTTTCCAACGAAGGCCTGAAAGGCTCCAAATATCCACTTGCAGATGCTGCAAAAAGACTCTTTCCAAACTGCTCCTTGAAAAGGAAGGTTCAACTCTGTGAGGTGAAGGCACACATCATAAAGAAGTTTCAAAGAATGCTTCTGTCTAGGTTTTATGTGAAGATATTTCCTTTTCCACCGTAGGCCTCAAAGCGCTCCAAATGAACACTTGCAGATTCTACAAAAAGAGTGTTTCAAAACTGCTCTTTCTAAAGAAGTGTTCAACTCTGTGAGTTGGATTCATACTACACAAAGCAGTTTCACAGAACGCTTCTGTTTAGTTTTTATGGGAAGATATTCCCGTTTCCAACGAAGGCCTGAAAGGGCTCCAAATATCCACTTGCAGATGCTGCAAAAAGACTCTTTCCAAACTGCTCCATGAAAAGGAAGGTTCAACTCTGTGAGTTGAATGCACACATCATAAAGAAGTTTCAAAGAATGCTTCTGTCTAGGTTTTATGTGAAGATATTTCCTTTTCCACCATAGGCCTCAAAGTGCTCCAAATGAACACTTGCAGATTCTACAAAAAGAGTGTTTCAAAACTGCTCTTTCAAAAGAAGTGTTCAACTCTGTGAGTTGGATTCATACTACACAAAGCAGTTTCGCAGAACGCTTCTGTTTAGTTTTTATGGGAAGATATTCCCGTTTCCAACGAAGGCCTGAAAGGGCTCCAAATATCCACTTGCAGATGCTGCAAAAAGACTCTTTCCAAACTGCTCCATGAAAAGGAAAGTTCAACTCTGTGAGTTGAATGCACACATCATAAAGAAGTTTCAAAGAATGCTTCTGTCTAGGTTTTATGTGAAGATATTTCCTTTTCCACCATAGGCGTCAAAGTGCTCCAAATGAACACTTGCAGATTCTACAAAAAGAGTGTTTCAAAACTGCTCTTTCAAAAGAAGTGTTCAACTCTGTGAGTTGGATTCATACTACACAAAGCAGTTTCACAGAACGCTTCTGTTTAGTTTTTATGGGAAGATATTCCCGTTTCCAACGAAGGCCTGAAAGGGCTCCAAATATCCACTTGCAGATGCTGCAAAAACAGAGTTTCAAAACTGCTCTATCAAAAGGAAGGCTTCTCTCTCCGAGTTGAATGCACACATCATAAAGAGGTTTCTGAGAATGCTTCTGCCTGGTTTATACGTGAAGATATTTCCTTTTCCACAATAGGCCTCAATGTGCTCCAAATGAACACTTGCAGATTCTACAAAAAGAGTGTTTCAAAACTGCTCTTTGAAAAGAAGTGTTCAACTCTGTGAGTTGGATTCATACTACACAAAGCAGTTTCACATAACGCTTCTGTTTAGTTTTTATGGGAAGATATTCCCGTTTCCAACGAAGGCCTGAAAGGCTCCAAATATCCACTGGCAGATGCTGCAAAAAGACTCTTTCCAAACTGCTCCGTGAAAAGGAAGGTTCAACTCCGTGAGGTGAAGGCACACATCATAAAGAAGTTTCAAAGAATGCTTCTGTCTAGGTTTTATGTGAAGATATTTCCTTTTCCACCGTAGGACTCAAAGCGCTCCAAATGAACACTTGCAGATTCTACAAAAAGAGTGTTTCAAAACTGCTCTTTCTAAAGAAGTGTTCAACTCTGTGAGTTGGATTCATACTACACAAAGCAGTTTCACAGAACGCTTCTGTTTAGTTTTTATGGGAAGATATTCCCGTTTCCAACGAAGGCCTGAAAGGGCTCCAAATATCCACTTGCAGATGCTGCAAAAACAGAGTTTCAAAACTGCTCTATCAAAAGGAAGGCTTCTCTCTCCGAGTTGAATGCACACATCATAAAGAGGTTTCTGAGAATGCTTCTGCCTGGTTTATAAGTGAAGATATTTCCTTTTCCACAATAGGCCTCAATGTGCTCCAAATGAACACTTGCAGATTCTACAAAAAGAGTGTTTCAAAACTGCTCTTTGAAAAGAAGTGTTCAACTCTGTGAGTTGGATTCATACTACATAAAGCAGTTTCACAGAACGCTTCTGTTTAGTTTTTATGGGAAGATATTCCCGTTTCCAACGAAGGCCTGAAAGGCTCCAAATATCCACTTGCAGATGCTGCAAACAGACTCTTTCCAAACTGCTCCGTGAAAAGGAAGGTTCAACTCTGTGAGGTGAAGGCACACATCATAAAGAAGTTTCAAAGAATGCTTCTGTCTAGGTTTTATGTGAAGATATTTCCTTTTCCACCGTAGGCCTCAAAGCGCTCCAAATGAACACTTGCAGATTCTACAAAAAGAGTGTTTCAAAACTGCTCTTTGAAAAGAAGTGTTCAACTCTGTGAGTTGGATTCATACTACACAAAGCAGTTTCACAGAACGCTTCTGTTTAGTTTTTATGGGAAGATATTCCCGTTTCCAACGAAGGCCTGAAAGGGCTCTAAATATCCACTTGCAGATGCTGCAAAAAGACTCTTTCCAAACTGCTCCATGAAAAGGAAGGTTCAACTCTGTGAGTTGAATGCACACATCATAAAGAAGTTTCAAAGAATGCTTCTGTCTAGGTTTTATGTGAAGATATTTCCTTTTCCACCGTAGGCCTCAAAGTGCTCCAAATGAACACTTGCAGATTCTACAAAAAGAGTGTTTCAAAACTGCTCTTTCAAAAGAAGTGTTCAACTCTGTGAGTTGGATTCATACTACACAAAGCAGTTTCACAGAACGCTTCTGTTTAGTTTTTATGGGAAGATATTCCCGTTTCCAACGAAGGCCTGAAAGGGCTCCAAATATCCACTTGCAGATGCTGCAAAAACAGAGTTTCAAAACTGCTCTATCAAAAGGAAGGCTTCTCTCTCCGAGTTGAATGCACACATCATAAAGAGGTTTCTGAGAATGCTTCTGCCTGGTTTATGAGTGAAGATATTTCCTTTTCCACAATAGGCCTCAATGTGCTCCAAATGAACACTTGCAGATTCTACAAAAAGAGTGTTTCAAAACTGCTCTTTCAAAAGAAGTGTTCAACTCTGTGAGTTGGATTCATACTACACAAAGCAGTTTCACAGAACGCTTCTGTTTAGTTTTTATGGGAAGATATTCCCGTTTCCAACGAAGGCCTGAAAGGGCTCCAAATATCCACTTGCAGATGCTGCAAAAACAGAGTTTCAAAACTGCTCTATCAAAAGGAAGGCTTCTCTCTCCGAGTTGAATGCACACATCATAAAGGGGTTTCTGAGAATGCTTCTGCCTGGTTTATGAGTGAAGATATTTCCTTTTCCACAATAGGCCTCAATGTGCTCCAAATGAACACTTGCAGATTCTACAAAAAGAGTGTTTCAAAACTGCTCTTTGAAAAGAAGTGTTCAACTCTGTGAGTTGGATTCATACTACACAAAGCAGTTTCACAGAACGCTTCTGTTTAGTTTTTATGGGAAGATATTCCCGTTTCCAACGAAGGCCTGAAAGGGCTCCAAATATCCACTTGCAGATGCTGCAAAAACAGAGTTTCAAAACTGCTCTATCAAAAGGAAGGCTTCTCTCTCCGAGTTGAATGCACACATCATAAAGAGGTTTCTGAGAATGCTTCTGCCTGGTTTATAAGTGAAGATATTTCCTTTTCCACAATAGGCCTCAATGTGCTCCAAATGAACACTTGCAGATTCTACAAAAAGAGTGTTTCAAAACTGCTCTTTCAAAAGAAGTGTTCAACTCTGTGAGTTGGATTCATACTACACAAAGCAGTTTCGCAGAACGCTTCTGTTTAGTTTTTATGGGAAGATATTCCCGTTTCCAACGAAGGCCTGAAAGGCTCCAAATATCCACTTGCAGATGCTGCAAAAAGACTCTTTCCAAACTGCTCCGTGAAAAGGAAGGTTCAACTCTGTGAGGTGAAGGCACACATCATAAAGAAGTTTCAAAGAATGCTTCTGTCTAGGTTTTATGTGAAGATATTTCCTTTTCCACCGTAGGCCTCAAAGCGCTCCAAATGAACACTTGCAGATTCTACAAAAAGAGTGTTTCAAAACTGCTCTTCCTAAAGAAGTGTTCAACTCTGTGAGGTGGATTCATACTACACAAAGCAGTTTCACAGAACGCTTCTGTTTAGTTTTTATGGGAAGATATTCCCGTTTCCAACGAAGGCCTGAAAGGGCTCCAAATATCCACTTGCAGATGCTGCAAAAAGACTCTTTCCAAACTGCTCCATGAAAAGGAAGGTTCAACTCTGTGAGTTGAATGCACACATCATAAAGAAGTTTCAAAGAATGCTTCTGTCTAGGTTTTATGTGAAGATATTTCCTTTTCCACCATAGGCGTCAAAGTGCTCCAAATGAACACTTGCAGATTCTACAAAAAGAGTGTTTCAAAACTGCTCTTTCAAAAGAAGTGTTCAACTCTGTGAGTTGGATTCATACTACACAAAGCAGTTTCACAGAACGCTTCTGTTTAGTTTTTATGGGAAGATATTCCCGTTTCCAACGAAGGCCTGAAAGGGCTCCAAATATCCACTTGCAGATGCTGCAAAAACAGAGTTTCAAAACTGCTCTATCAAAAGGAAGGCTTCTCTCTCCGAGTTGAATGCACACATCATAAAGAGGTTTCTGAGAATGCTTCTGCCTGGTTTATAAGTGAAGATATTTCCTTTTCCACAATAGGCCTCAATGTGCTCCAAATGAACACTTGCAGATTCTACAAAAAGAGTGTTTCAAAACTGCTCTTTGAAAAGAAGTGTTCAACTCTGTGAGTTGGATTCATACTACACAAAGCAGTTTCACATAACGCTTCTGTTTAGTTTTTATGGGAAGATATTCCCGTTTCCAACGAAGGCCTGAAAGGCTCCAAATATCCACTTGCAGATGCTGCAAAAAGACTCTTTCCAAACTGCTCCGTGAAAAGGAAGGTTCAACTCCGTGAGGTGAAGGCACACATCATAAGGAAGTTTCAAAGAATGCTTCTGTCTAGGTTTTATGTGAAGATATTTCCTTTTCCACCGTAGGACTCAAAGCGCTCCAAATGAACACTTGCAGATTCTACAAAAAGAGTGTTTCAAAACTGCTCTTTCTAAAGAAATGTTCAACTCTGTGAGTTGGATTCATACTACACAAAGCAGTTTCACAGAACGCTTCTGTTTAGTTTTTATGGGAAGATATTCCCGTTTCCAACGAAGGCCTGAAAGGGCTCCAAATATCCACTTGCAGATGCTGCAAAAGCAGAGTTTCAAAACTGCTCTATCAAAAGGAAGTCTTCTCTCTCCGAGTTGAATGCACACATCATAAAGAGGTTTCTGAGAATGCTTCTGCCTGGTTTATAAGTGAAGATATTTCCTTTTCCACAATAGGCCTCAATGTGCTCCAAATGAACACTTGCAGATTCTACAAAAAGAGTGTTTCAAAACTGCTCTTTGAAAAGAAGTGTTCAACTCTGTGAGTTGGATTCATACTACACAAAGCAGTTTCACAGAACGCTTCTGTTTAGTTTTTATGGGAAGATATTCCCGTTTCCAACGAAGGCCTGAAAGGCTCCAAATATCCACTTGCAGATGCTGCAAAAAGACTCTTTCCAAACTGCTCCGTGAAAAGGAAGGTTCAACTCTGTGAGGTGAAGGCACACATCATAAAGAAGTTTCAAAGAATGCTTCTGTCTAGGTTTTATGTGAAGATATTTCCTTTTCCACCGTAGGCCTCAAAGCGCTCCAAATGAACACTTGCAGATTCTACAAAAAGAGTGTTTCAAAACTGCTCTTCCTAAAGAAGTGTTCAACTCTGTGAGTTGGATTCATACTACACAAAGCAGTTTCACAGAACGCTTCTGTTGAGTTTTTATGGGAAGATATTCCCGTTTCCAACGAAGGCCTGAAAGGGCTCCAAATATCCACTTGCAGATGCTGCAAAAAGACTCTTTCCAAACTGCTCCATGAAAAGGAAGGTTCAACTGTGTGAGGTGAAGGCACACATCATAAAGAAGTTTCAAAGAATGCTTCTGTCTAGGTTTTATGTGAAGATATTTCCTTTTCCACCGTAGGCCTCAAAGCGCTCCAAATGAACACTTGCAGATTCTACAAAAAGAGTGTTTCAAAACTGCTCTTTGAAAAGAAGTGTTCAACTCTGTGAGTTGGATTCATACTACACAAAGCAGTTTCACAGAACGCTTCTGTTTAGTTTTTATGGGAAGATATTCCCGTTTCCAACGAAGGCCTGAAAGGGCTCCAAATATCCACTTGCAGATGCTGCAAAAAGACTCTTTCCAAACTGCTCCATGAAAAGGAAGGTTCAACTCTGTGAGTTGAATGCACACATCATAAAGAAGTTTCAAAGAATGCTTCTGTCTAGGTTTTATGTGAAGATATTTCCTTTTCCACCGTAGGCCTCAAAGTGCTCCAAATGAACACTTGCAGATTCTACAAAAAGAGTGTTTCAAAACTGCTCTTTCAAAAGAAGTGTTCAACTCTGTGAGTTGGATTCATACTACACAAAGCAGTTTCACAGAACGCTTCTGTTTAGTTTTTATGGGAAGATATTCCCGTTTCCAACGAAGGCCTGAAAGGGCTCCAAATATCCACTTGCAGATGCTGCAAAAACAGAGTTTCAAAACTGCTCTATCAAAAGGAAGGCTTCTCTCTCCGAGTTGAATGCACACATCATAAAGAGGTTTCTGAGAATGCTTCTGCCTGGTTTATGAGTGAAGATATTTCCTTTTCCACAATAGGCCTCAATGTGCTCCAAATGAACACTTGCAGATTCTACAAAAAGAGTGTTTCAAAACTGCTCTTTCAAAAGAAGTGTTCAACTCTGTGAGTTGGATTCATACTACACAAAGCAGTTTCACAGAACGCTTCTGTTTAGTTTTTATGGGAAGATATTCCCGTTTCCAACGAAGGCCTGAAAGGGCTCCAAATATCCACTTGCAGATGCTGCAAAAACAGAGTTTCAAAACTGCTCTATCAAAAGGAAGGCTTCTCTCTCCGAGTTGAATGCACACATCATAAAGAGGTTTCTGAGAATGCTTCTGCCTGGTTTATGAGTGAAGATATTTCCTTTTCCACAATAGGCCTCAATGTGCTCCAAATGAACACTTGCAGATTCTACAAAAAGAGTGTTTCAAAACTGCTCTTTGAAAAGAAGTGTTCAACTCTGTGAGTTGGATTCATACTACACAAAGCAGTTTCACAGAACGCTTCTGTTTAGTTTTTATGGGAAGATATTCCCGTTTCCAACGAAGGCCTGAAAGGGCTCCAAATATCCACTTGTAGATGCTGCAAAAACAGAGTTTCAAAACTGCTCTATCAAAAGGAAGGCTTCTCTCTCCGAGTTGAATGCACACATCATAAATAGGTTTCTGAGAATGCTTCTGCCTGGTTTATAAGTGAAGATATTTCCTTTTCCACAATAGGCCTCAATGTGCTCCAAATGAACACTTGCAGATTCTACAAAAAGAGTGTTTCAAAACTGCTCTTTCAAAAGAAGTGTTCAACTCTGTGAGTTGGATTCATACTACACAAAGCAGTTTCGCAGAACGCTTCTGTTTAGTTTTTATGGGAAGATATTCCCGTTTCCAACGAAGGCCTGAAAGGGCTCCAAATATCCACTTGCAGATGCTGCAAAAAGACTCTTTCCAAACTGCTCCGTGAAAAGGAAGGTTCAACTCTGTGAGGTGAAGGCACACATCATAAAGAAGTTTCAAAGAATGCTTCTGTCTAGGTTTTATGTGAAGATATTTCCTTTTCCACCATAGGCGTCAAAGTGCTCCAAATGAACACTTGCAGATTCTACAAAAAGAGTGTTTCAAAACTGCTCTTTCAAAAGAAGTGTTCAACTCTGTGAGTTGGATTCATACTACACAAAGCAGTTTCACAGAACGCTTCTGTTTAGTTTTTATGGGAAGATATTCCCGTTTCCAACGAAGGCCTGAAAGGGCTCCAAATATCCACTTGCAGATGCTGCAAAAACAGAGTTTCAAAACTGCTCTATCAAAAGGAAGGCTTCTCTCTCCGAGTTGAATGCACACATCATAAAGAGGTTTCTGAGAATGCTTCTGCCTGGTTTATAAGTGAAGATATTTCCTTTTCCACAATAGGCCTCAATGTGCTCCAAATGAACACTTGCAGATTCTACAAAAAGAGTGTTTCAAAACTGCTCTTTGAAAAGAAGTGTTCAACTCTGTGAGTTGGATTCATACTACACAAAGCAGTTTCACATAACGCTTCTGTTTAGTTTTTATGGGAAGATATTCCCGTTTCCAACGAAGGCCTGAAAGGCTCCAAATATCCACTTGCAGATGCTGCAAAAAGACTCTTTCCAAAGTGCTCCGTGAAAACGAAGGTTCAACTCCGTGAGGTGAAGGCGCATATCATAAGGAAGTTTCAAAGAATGCTTCTGTCTAGGTTTTATGTGAAGATATTTCCTTTTCCACCGTAGGACTCAAAGCGCTCCAAATGAACACTTGCAGATTCTACAAAAAGAGTGTTTCAAAACTGCTCTTTCTAAAGAAATGTTCAACTCTGTGAGTGGGATTCATACTACACAAAGCAGTTTCACAGAACGCTTCTGTTTAGTTTTTATGGGAAGATATTCCCGTTTCCAACGAAGGCCTGAAAGGGCTCCAAATATCCACTTGCAGATGCTGCAAAAGCAGAGTTTCAAAACTGCTCTATCAAAAGGAAGTCTTCTCTCTCCGAGTTGAATGCACACATCATAAAGAGGTTTCTGAGAATGCTTCTGCCTGGTTTATAAGTGAAGATATTTCCTTTTCCACAATAGGCCTCAATGTGCTCCAAATGAACACTTGCAGATTCTACAAAAAGAGTGTTTCAAAACTGCTCTTTGAAAAGAAGTGTTCAACTCTGTGAGTTGGATTCATACTACACAAAGCAGTTTCACAGAACGCTTCTGTTTAGTTTTTATGGGAAGATATTCCCGTTTCCAACGAAGGCCTGAAAGGCTCCAAATATCCACTTGCAGATGCTGCAAAAAGACTCTTTCCAAACTGCTCCGTGAAAAGGAAGGTTCAACTCTGTGAGGTGAAGGCACACATCATAAAGAAGTTTCAAAGAATGCTTCTGTCTAGGTTTTATGTGAAGATATTTCCTTTTCCACCGTAGGCCTCAAAGCGCTCCAAATGAACACTTGCAGATTCTACAAAAAGAGTGTTTCAAAACTGCTCTTTCTAAAGAAGTGTTCAACTCTGTGAGTTGGATTCATACTACACAAAGCAGTTTCACAGAACGCTTCTGTTTAGTTTTTATGGGAAGATATTCCCGTTTCCAACGAAGGCCTGAAAGGGCTCCAAATATCCACTTGCAGATGCTGCAAAAAGACTCTTTCCAAACTGCTCCATGAAAAGGAAGGTTCAACTCTGTGAGTTGAATGCACACATCATAAAGAAGTTTCAAAGAATGCTTCTGTCTAGGTTTTATGTGAAGATATTTCCTTTTCCACCATAGGCCTCAAAGTGCTCCAAATGAACACTTGCAGATTCTACAAAAAGAGTGTTTCAAAACTGCTCTTTCAAAAGAAGTGTTCATCTCTGTGAGTTGGATTCATACTACACAAAGCAGTTTCACAGAACGCTTCTGTTTAGTTTTTATGGGAAGATATTCCCGTTTCCAAGGAAGGCCTGAAAGGGCTCCAAATATCCACTTGCAGATGCTGCAAAAACAGAGTTTCAAAACTGCTCTATCAAAAGGAAGGCTTCTCTCTCCGAGTTGAATGCACACATCATAAAGAGGTTTCTGAGAATGCTTCTGCCTGGTTTATGAGTGAAGATATTTCCTTTTCCACAATAGGCCTCAATGTGCTCCAAATGAACACTTGCAGATTCTACAAAAAGAGTGTTTCAAAACTGCTCTTTGAAAAGAAGTGTTCAACTCTGTGAGTTGGATTCATACTACACAAAGCAGTTTCACAGAACGCTTCTGTTTAGTTTTTATGGGAAGATATTCCCGTTTCCAACGAAGGCCTGAAAGGCTCCAAATATCCACTTGCAGATGCTGCAAAAAGACTCTGTCCAAACTGCTCCTTGAAAAGGAAGGTTCAACTCTGTGAGGTGAAGGCACACATCACAAAGAAGTTTCAAAGAATGCTTCTGTCTAGGTTTTATGTGAAGATATTTCCTTTTCCACAGTAGGCCTCAAAGCGCTCCAAATGAACACTTGCAGATTCTACAAAAAGAGTGTTTCAAAACTGCTCTTTCTAAAGAAGTGTTCAACTCTGTGAGTTGGATTCATACTACACAAAGCAGTTTCGCAGAACGCTTCTGTTTAGTTTTTATGGGAAGATATTCCCGTTTCCAACGAAGGCCTGAAAGGCTCCAAATATCCACTTGCAGATGCTGCAAAAAGACTCTTTCCAAACTGCTCCGTGAAAAGGAAGGTTCAACTCTGTGAGGTGAAGGCACACATCATAAAGAAGTTTCAAAGAATGCTTCTGTCTAGGTTTTATGTGAAGATATTTCCTTTTCCACCGTAGGCCTCAAAGCGCTCCAAATGAACACTTGCAGATTCTACAAAAAGAGTGTTTCGAAACTGCTCTAGCAAAGGAAAGGTTCAACTATGTGAGTTAAACACACACATCACAAAGCAGTTTGTGAGAATGCTTCTGTCCAGTTTTTATGGGAAGATATTCCCGTTTCTAACAAAGGCCTGAAAGAGCTCCAAACATCCACTTGCAGATGCTGCAAAAAGACTCTTTCCAAACCGCTCCATGAAAAGGAAGGTTCAACTCTGTGAGTTGAATGCACACATCATAAAGAAGTTTCAAAGAATGCTTCTGTCTAGGTTTTATGTGAAGATATTTCCTTTTCCACCACTGGCCTGAAAGAGCTCCAAATGAACACTTGCAGATTCTACAAAAAGAGTGTTTCAAAACTGCTCTTTCTAAAGAAGTGTTCAACTCTGTGAGTTGGATTCATACTACACAAAGCAGTTTCACAGAACGCTTCTGTTTAGTTTTTGTGGGAAGATATTCCCGTTTCCAACGAAGGCCTGACAGGGCTCCAAATATCCACTTGCAGATGCTGCAAAAAGACTCTTTCCAAACTGCTCCATGAAAAGGAAGGTTCAACTCTGTGAGTTGAATGCACACATCATAAAGAAGTTTCAAAGAATGCTTCTGTCTAGGTTTTATGTGAAGATATTTCCTTTTCCACCATAGGCCTCAAAGTGCTCCAAATGAACACTTGCAGATTCTACAAAAAGAGTGTTTCAAAACTGCTCTTTCAAAAGAAGTGTTCAACTCTGTGAGTTGGATTCATACTACACAAAGCAGTTTCACAGAACGCTTCTGTTTAGTTTTTATGGGAAGATATTCCCGTTTCCAACGAAGGCCTGAAAGGGCTCCAAATATCCACTTGCAGATGCTGCAAAAACAGAGTTTCAAAACTGCTCTATCAAAAGGAAGGCTTCTCTCTCCGAGTTGAATGCACACATCATAAAGAGGTTTCTGAGAATGCTTCTGCCTGGTTTATGAGTGAAGATATTTCCTTTTCCACAATAGGCCTCAATGTGCTCCAAATGAACACTTGCAGATTCTACAAAAAGAGTGTTTCAAAACTGCTCTTTGAAAAGAAGTGTTCAACTCTGGGAGTTGGATTCATACTACACAAAGCAGTTTCTCAGAACGCTTCTGTTGAGATTTTATGGGAAGATATTCCCGTTTCCAACGAAGGCCTGAAAGGCTCCAAATATCCACTTGCAGATGCTGCAAAAAGAGTCTTTCCAAACTGCTCCTTGAAAAGGAAGGTTCAACTCTGTGAGGTGAAGGCACACATCATAAAGAAGTTTCAAAGAATGCTTCTGTCTAGGTTTTATGTGAAGATATTTCCTTTTCCACCGTAGGCCTCAAAGCGCTCCAAATGAACACTTGCAGATTCTACAAAAAGAGTGTTTCAAAACTGCTCTTTCTAAAGAAGTGCTCAACTCTGTGAGTTGGATTCATACTACACAAAGCAGTTTCACAGAACGCTTCTGTTTAGTTTTTATGGGAAGATATTCCCGTTTACAACGAAGGCCTGAAAGGGCTCCAAATATCCACTTGCAGATGCTGCAAAAAGACTCTTTCCAAACTGCTCCATGAAAAGGAAGGTTCAACTCTCTGAGTTGAATGCACACATCATAAAGAAGTTTCAAAGAATGCTTCTGTCTAGGTTTTATGTGAAGATATTTCCTTTTCCACCTTAGGCCTCAAAGTGCTCCAAATGAACACTTGCAGATTCTACAAAAAGAGTGTTTCAAAACTGCTCTTTCAAAAGAAGTGTTCAACTCTGTGAGTTGGATTCATACTACACAAAGCAGTTTCGCAGAACGCTTCTGTTTAGTTTTTATGGGAAGATATTCCCGTTTCCAACGAAGGCCTGAAAGGCTCCAAATATCCACTTGCAGATGCTGCAAAAAGACTCTTTCCAAACTGCTCCGTGAAAAGGAAGGTTCAACTCTGTGAGGTGAAGGCACACATCATAAAGAAGTTTCAAAGAATGCTTCTGTCTAGGTTTTATGTGAAGATATTTCCTTTTCCACCGTAGGCCTCAAAGCGCTCCAAATGAACACTTGCAGATTCTACAAAAAGAGTGTTTCAAAACTGCTCTTTCTAAAGAAGTGTTCAACTCTGTGAGTTGGATTCATACTACACAAAGCAGTTTCACAGAACGCTTCTGTTTAGTTTTTATGGGAAGATATTCCCGTTTCCAACGAAGGCCTGAAAGGGCTCCAAATATCCACTTGTAGATTCTGCAAAAACAGAGTTTCAAAACTGCTCTATCAAAAGGAAGGCTTATCTCTCTGAGTTGAATGCACACATCATAAAGAGGTTTCTGAGAATGCTTCTGCCTGGTTGATATGTGAAGATATTTCAATTTCCACCATAGGCCTCAAATCGCTCCAAATGAACACTTGCAGATTCTACAAAAAGAGTGTTTCAAAACTGCTCTTTGAAAAGAAGTGTTCAACTCTGTGAGTTGGATTCATACTACACAAAGCAGTTTCACAGAACGCTTCTGTTGAGTTTTTATGGGAAGATATTCCCGTTTCCAACGAAGGCCTGAAAGGCTCCAAATATCCACTTGCAGATGCTGCAAAAAGACTCTTTCCAAACTGCTCCTTGAAAAGGAAGGTTCAACTCTGTGAGGTGAAGGCACACATCATAAAGAAGTTTCAAAGAATGCTTCTGTCTAGGTTTTATGTGAAGATATTTCCTTTTCCACCGTAGGCCTCAAAGCGCTCCAAATGAACACTTGCAGATTCTACAAAAAGAGTGTTTCAAAACTGCTCTTTCTAAAGAAGTGTTCAACTCTGTGAGTTGGATTCATACTACACAAAGCAGTTTCACAGAACGCTTCTGTTTAGTTTTTATGGGAAGATATTCCCGTTTCCAACGAAGGCCTGAAAGGGCTCCAAATATCCACTTGCAGATGCTGCAAAAAGACTCTTTCCAAACTGCTCCATGAAAAGGAAGGTTCAACTCTGTGAGTTGAATGCACACATCATAAAGAAGTTTCAAAGAATGCTTCTGTCTAGGTTTTATGTGAAGATATTTCCTTTTCCACCTTAGGCCTCAAAGTGCTCCAAATGAACACTTGCAGATTCTACAAAAAGAGTGTTTCAAAACTGCTCTTTCAAAAGAAGTGTTCAACTCTGTGAGTTGGATTCATACTACACAAAGCAGTTTCGCAGAACGCTTCTGTTTAGTTTTTATGGGAAGATATTCCCGTTTCCAACGAAGGCCTGAAAGGGCTCCAAATATCCACTTGCAGATGCTGCAAAAACAGAGTTTCAAAACTGCTCTATCAAAAGGAAGGCTTCTCTCTCCGAGTTGAATGCACACATCATAAAGAGGTTTCTGAGAATGCTTCTGCCTGGTTTATAAGTGAAGATATTTCCTTTTCCACAATAGGCCTCAATGTGCTCCAAATGAACACTTGCAGATTCTACAAAAAGAGTGTTTCAAAACTGCTCTTTGAAAAGAAGTGTTCAACTCTGGGAGTTGGATTCATACTACACAAAGCAGTTTCACAGAACGCTTCTGTTGAGTTTTTATGGGAAGATATTCCCGTTTCCAACGAAGGCCTGAAAGGCTCCAAATATCCACTTGCAGATGCTGCAAAAAGACTCTTTCCAAACTGCTCCTTGAAAAGGAAGGTTCAACTCTGTGAGGTGAAGGCACACATCATAAAGAAGTTTCAAAGAATGCTTCTGTCTAGGTTTTATGTGAAGATATTTCCTTTTCCACCGTAGGCCTCAAAGCGCTCCAAATGAACACTTGCAGATTCTACAAAAAGAGTGTTTCAAAACTGCTCTTTCTAAAGAAGTGCTCAACTCTGTGAGTTGGATTCATACTACACAAAGCAGTTTCACAGAACGCTTCTGTTTAGTTTTTATGGGAAGATATTCCCGTTTCCAACAAAGGCCTGAAAGGGCTCCAAATATCCACTTGCAGATGCTGCAAAAAGACTCTTTACAAACTGCTCCATGAAAAGGAAGGTTCAACTCTCTGAGTTGAATGCACACATCATAAAGAAGTTTCAAAGAATGCTTCTGTCTAGGTTTTATGTGAAGATATTTCCTTTTCCACCTTAGGCCTCAAAGTGCTCCAAATGAACACTTGCAGATTCTACAAAAAGAGTGTTTCAAAACTGCTCTTTCAAAAGAAGTGTTCAACTCTGTGAGTTGGATTCATACTACACAAAGCAGTTTCGCAGAACGCTTCTGTTTAGTTTTTATGGGAAGATATTCCCGTTTCCAACGAAGGCCTGAAAGGCTCCAAATATCCACTTGCAGATGCTGCAAAAAGACTCTTTCCAAACTGCTCTGTGAAAAGGAAGGTTCAACTCTGTGAGGTGAAGGCACACATCATAAAGAAGTTTCAAAGAATGCTTCTGTCTAGGTTTTATGTGAAGATATTTCCTTTTCCACCGTAGGCCTCAAAGCGCTCCAAATGAACACTTGCAGATTCTACAAAAAGAGTGTTTCAAAACTGCTCTTTCTAAAGAAGTGTTCAACTCTGTGAGTTGGATTCATACTACACAAAGCAGTTTCACAGAACGCTTCTGTTTAGTTTTTATGGGAAGATATTCCCGTTTCCAACGAAGGACTGAAAGGGCTCCAAATATCCACTTGTAGATTCTGCAAAAACAGAGTTTCAAAACTGCTCTATCAAAAGGAAGGCTTATCTCTCTGAGTTGAATGCACACATCATAAAGAGGTTTCTGAGAATGCTTCTGCCTGGTTGATATGTGAAGATATTTCAATTTCCACCATAGGCCTCAAATCGCTCCAAATGAACACTTGCAAATTCTACAAAAAGAGTGTTTCATAACTGCTCTAACAAAGGAAAGGTTCAACTATGTGAGTTAAACACACACATCACAAAGCAGTTTGTGAGAATGCTTCTGTCCAGTTTTTATGGGAAGATATTCCCGTTTCTAACAAAGGCCTGAAATAGCTCCAAATATCCACTTGCAGATGCTGCAAAAAGACTCTTTCCAAACTGCTCCATGAAAAGGAAGGTTCAACTCTGTGAGTTGAATGCACACATCATAAAGAAGTTTCAAAGAATGCTTCTGTCTAGGTTTTATGTGAAGATATTTCCTTTTCCACCGTAGGCCTCAAAGTGCTCCAAATGAACACTTGCAGATTCTACAAAAAGAGTGTTTCAAAACTGCTCTTTCAAAAGAAGTGTTCAACTCTGTGAGTTGGATTCATACTACACAAAGCAGTTTCACAGAACGCTTCTGTTTAGTTTTTATGGGAAGATATTCCCGTTTCCAACGAAGGCCTGAAAGGGCTCCAAATATCCACTTGCAGATGCTGCAAAAACAGAGTTTCAAAACTGCTCTATCAAAAGGAAGGCTTCTCTCTCCGAGTTGAATGCACACATCATAAAGAGGTTTCTGAGAA
Source organism: Pongo abelii (assembly GCF_028885655.2). Classification (NCBI taxonomy): domain Eukaryota; kingdom Metazoa; phylum Chordata; class Mammalia; order Primates; family Hominidae; genus Pongo; species Pongo abelii. The sequence continues at coordinate 30,811,243 of NC_072005.2, read as the reverse complement.
TGCTTCTGCCTGGTTTATGAGTGAAGATATTTCCTTTTCCACAATAGGCCTCAATGTGCTCCAAATGAACACTTGCAGATTCTACAAAAAGAGTGTTTCAAAACTGCTCTTTGAAAAGAAGTGTTCAACTCTGTGAGTTGGATTCATACTACACAAAGCAGTTTCACAGAACGCTTCTGTTGAGTTTTTATGGGAAGATATTCCCGTTTCCAACGAAGGCCTGAAAGGCTCCAAATATCCACTTGCAGATGCTGCAAAAAGACTCTTTCCAAACTGCTCCTTGAAAAGGAAGGTTCAACTCTGTGAGGTGAAGGCACACATCATAAAGAAGTTTCAAAGAATGCTTCTGTCTAGGTTTTATGTGAAGATATTTCCTTTTCCACCGTAGGCCTCAAAGCGCTCCAAATGAACACTTGCAGATTCTACAAAAAGAGTGTTTCAAAACTGCTCTTTCTAAAGAAGTGTTCAACTCTGTGAGTTGGATTCATACTACACAAAGCAGTTTCACAGAACGCTTCTGTTTAGTTTTTATGGGAAGATATTCCCGTTTCCAACGAAGGCCTGAAAGGGCTCCAAATATCCACTTGCAGATGCTGCAAAAAGACTCTTTCCAAACTGCTCCATGAAAAGGAAGGTTCAACTCTGTGAGTTGAATGCACACATCATAAAGAAGTTTCAAAGAATGCTTCTGTCTAGGTTTTATGTGAAGATATTTCCTTTTCCACCATAGGCCTCAAAGTGCTCCAAATGAACACTTGCAGATTCTACAAAAAGAGTGTTTCAAAACTGCTCTTTCAAAAGAAGTGTTCAACTCTGTGAGTTGGATTCATACTACACAAAGCAGTTTCGCAGAACGCTTCTGTTTAGTTTTTATGGGAAGATATTCCCGTTTCCAACGAAGGCCTGAAAGGGCTTCAAATATCCACTTGCAGATGCTGCAAAAACAGAGTTTCAAAACTGCTCTATCAAAAGGAAGGCTTCTCTCTCCGAGTTGAATGCACACATCATAAAGAGGTTTCTGAGAATGCTTCTGCCTGGTTTATAAGTGAAGATATTTCCTTTTCCACAATAGGCCTCAATGTGCTCCAAATGAACACTTGCAGATTCTACAAAAAGAGTGTTTCAAAACTGCTCTTTCTAAAGAAGTGTTCAACTCTGTGAGTTGGATTCATACTACACAAAGCAGTTTCACAGAACGCTTCTGTTTAGTTTCTATGGGAAGATATTCCCGTTTCCAACGAAGGCCTGAAAGGGCTCCAAATATCCACTTGCAGATGCTGCAAAAACAGAGTTTCAAAACTGCTCTATCAAAAGGAAGGCTTCTCTCTCCGAGTTGAATGCACACATCATAAAGAGGTTTCTGAGAATGCTTCTGCCTGGTTTATAAGTGAAGATATTTCCTTTTCCACAATAGGCCTCAATGTGCTCCAAATGAACACTTGCAGATTCTACAAAAAGAGTGTTTCAAAACTGCTCTTTCAAAAGAAGTGTTCAACTCTGTGAGTTGGATTCATACTACACAAAGCAGTTTCGCAGAACGCTTCTGTTTAGTTTTTATGGGAAGATATTCCCGTATCCAACGAAGGCCTGAAAGGCTCCAAATATCCACTTGCAGATGCTGCAAAAAGACTCTTTCCAAACTGCTCCGTGAAAAGGAAGGTTCAACTCTGTGAGGTGAAGGCACACATCATAAAGAAGTTTCAAAGAATGCTTCTGTCTAGGTTTTATGTGAAGATATTTCCTTTTCCACCGTAGGCCTCAAAGCGCTCCAAATGAACACTTGCAGATTCTACAAAAAGAGTGTTTCAAAACTGCTCTTCCTAAAGAAGTGTTCAACTCTGTGAGTTGGATTCATACTACACAAAGCAGTTTCACAGAACGCTTCTGTTGAGTTTTTATGGGAAGATATTCCCGTTTCCAACGAAGGCCTGAAAGGGCTCCAAATATCCACTTGCAGATGCTGCAAAAAGACTCTTTCCAAACTGCTCCATGAAAAGGAAGGTTCAACTGTGTGAGGTGAAGGCACACATCATAAAGAAGTTTCAAAGAATGCTTCTGTCTAGGTTTTATGTGAAGATATTTCCTTTTCCACCGTAGGCCTCAAAGCGCTCCAAATGAACACTTGCAGATTCTACAAAAAGAGTGTTTCAAAACTGCTCTTTGAAAAGAAGTGTTCAACTCTGTGAGTTGGATTCATACTACACAAAGCAGTTTCACAGAACGCTTCTGTTTAGTTTTTATGGGAAGATATTCCCGTTTCCAACGAAGGCCTGAAAGGGCTCCAAATATCCACTTGCAGATGCTGCAAAAAGACTCTTTCCAAACTGCTCCATGAAAAGGAAGGTTCAACTCTGTGAGTTGAATGCACACATCATAAAGAAGTTTCAAAGAATGCTTCTGTCTAGGTTTTATGTGAAGATATTTCCTTTTCCACCGTAGGCCTCAAAGTGCTCCAAATGAACACTTGCAGATTCTACAAAAAGAGTGTTTCAAAACTGCTCTTTCAAAAGAAGTGTTCAACTCTGTGAGTTGGATTCATACTACACAAAGCAGTTTCACAGAACGCTTCTGTTTAGTTTTTATGGGAAGATATTCCCGTTTCCAACGAAGGCCTGAAAGGGCTCCAAATATCCACTTGCAGATGCTGCAAAAACAGAGTTTCAAAACTGCTCTATCAAAAGGAAGGCTTCTCTCTCCGAGTTGAATGCACACATCATAAAGAGGTTTCTGAGAATGCTTCTGCCTGGTTTATGAGTGAAGATATTTCCTTTTCCACAATAGGCCTCAATGTGCTCCAAATGAACACTTGCAGATTCTACAAAAAGAGTGTTTCAAAACTGCTCTTTCAAAAGAAGTGTTCAACTCTGTGAGTTGGATTCATACTACACAAAGCAGTTTCACAGAACGCTTCTGTTTAGTTTTTATGGGAAGATATTCCCGTTTCCAACGAAGGCCTGAAAGGGCTCCAAATATCCACTTGCAGATGCTGCAAAAACAGAGTTTCAAAACTGCTCTATCAAAAGGAAGGCTTCTCTCTCCGAGTTGAATGCACACATCATAAAGAGGTTTCTGAGAATGCTTCTGCCTGGTTTATGAGTGAAGATATTTCCTTTTCCACAATAGGCCTCAATGTGCTCCAAATGAACACTTGCAGATTCTACAAAAAGAGTGTTTCAAAACTGCTCTTTGAAAAGAAGTGTTCAACTCTGTGAGTTGGATTCATACTACACAAAGCAGTTTCACAGAACGCTTCTGTTTAGTTTTTATGGGAAGATATTCCCGTTTCCAACGAAGGCCTGAAAGGGCTCCAAATATCCACTTGTAGATGCTGCAAAAACAGAGTTTCAAAACTGCTCTATCAAAAGGAAGGCTTCTCTCTCCGAGTTGAATGCACACATCATAAAGAGGTTTCTGAGAATGCTTCTGCCTGGTTTATAAGTGAAGATATTTCCTTTTCCACAATAGGCCTCAATGTGCTCCAAATGAACACTTGCAGATTCTACAAAAAGAGTGTTTCAAAACTGCTCTTTCAAAAGAAGTGTTCAACTCTGTGAGTTGGATTCATACTACACAAAGCAGTTTCGCAGAACGCTTCTGTTTAGTTTTTATGGGAAGATATTCCCGTTTCCAACGAAGGCCTGAAAGGCTCCAAATATCCACTTGCAGATGCTGCAAAAAGACTCTTTCCAAACTGCTCCGTGAAAAGGAAGGTTCAACTCTGTGAGGTGAAGGCACACATCATAAAGAAGTTTCAAAGAATGCTTCTGTCTAGGTTTTATGTGAAGATATTTCCTTTTCCACCGTAGGCCTCAAAGCGCTCCAAATGAACACTTGCAGATTCTACAAAAAGAGTGTTTCAAAACTGCTCTTCCTAAAGAAGTGTTCAACTCTGTGAGGTGGATTCATACTACACAAAGCAGTTTCACAGAACGCTTCTGTTTAGTTTTTATGGGAAGATATTCCCGTTTCCAACGAAGGCCTGAAAGGGCTCCAAATATCCACTTGCAGATGCTGCAAAAAGACTCTTTCCAAACTGCTCCATGAAAAGGAAGGTTCAACTCTGTGAGTTGAATGCACACATCATAAAGAAGTTTCAAAGAATGCTTCTGTCTAGGTTTTATGTGAAGATATTTCCTTTTCCACCATAGGCGTCAAAGTGCTCCAAATGAACACTTGCAGATTCTACAAAAAGAGTGTTTCAAAACTGCTCTTTCAAAAGAAGTGTTCAACTCTGTGAGTTGGATTCATACTACACAAAGCAGTTTCACAGAACGCTTCTGTTTAGTTTTTATGGGAAGATATTCCCGTTTCCAACGAAGGCCTGAAAGGGCTCCAAATATCCACTTGCAGATGCTGCAAAAACAGAGTTTCAAAACTGCTCTATCAAAAGGAAGGCTTCTCTCTCCGAGTTGAATGCACACATCATAAAGAGGTTTCTGAGAATGCTTCTGCCTGGTTTATAAGTGAAGATATTTCCTTTTCCACAATAGGCCTCAATGTGCTCCAAATGAACACTTGCAGATTCTACAAAAAGAGTGTTTCAAAACTGCTCTTTGAAAAGAAGTGTTCAACTCTGTGAGTTGGATTCATACTACACAAAGCAGTTTCACATAACGCTTCTGTTTAGTTTTTATGGGAAGATATTCCCGTTTCCAACGAAGGCCTGAAAGGCTCCAAATATCCACTTGCAGATGCTGCAAAAAGACTCTTTCCAAAGTGCTCCGTGAAAAGGAAGGTTCAACTCCGTGAGGTGAAGGCGCATATCATAAGGAAGTTTCAAAGAATGCTTCTGTCTAGGTTTTATGTGAAGATATTTCCTTTTCCACCGTAGGACTCAAAGCGCTCCAAATGAACACTTGCAGATTCTACAAAAAGAGTGTTTCAAAACTGCTCTTTCTAAAGAAATGTTCAACTCTGTGAGTGGGATTCATACTACACAAAGCAGTTTCACAGAACGCTTCTGTTTAGTTTTTATGGGAAGATATTCCCGTTTCCAACGAAGGCCTGAAAGGGCTCCAAATATCCACTTGCAGATGCTGCAAAAGCAGAGTTTCAAAACTGCTCTATCAAAAGGAAGTCTTCTCTCTCCGAGTTGAATGCACACATCATAAAGAGGTTTCTGAGAATGCTTCTGCCTGGTTTATAAGTGAAGATATTTCCTTTTCCACAATAGGCCTCAATGTGCTCCAAATGAACACTTGCAGATTCTACAAAAAGAGTGTTTCAAAACTGCTCTTTGAAAAGAAGTGTTCAACTCTGTGAGTTGGATTCATACTACACAAAGCAGTTTCACAGAACGCTTCTGTTTAGTTTTTATGGGAAGATATTCTAGTTTCCAACGAAGGCCTGAAAGGCTCCAAATATCCACTTGCAGATGCTGCAAAAAGACTCTTTCCAAACTGCTCCGTGAAAAGGAAGGTTCAACTCTGTGAGGTGAAGGCACACATCATAAAGAAGTTTCAAAGAATGCTTCTGTCTAGGTTTTATGTGAAGATATTTCCTTTTCCACCGTAGGCCTCAAAGCGCTCCAAATGAACACTTGCAGATTCTACAAAAAGAGTGTTTCAAAACTGCTCTTTCTAAAGAAGTGTTCAACTCTGTGAGTTGGATTCATACTACACAAAGCAGTTTCACAGAACGCTTCTGTTTAGTTTTTATGGGAAGATATTCCCGTTTCCAACGAAGGCCTGAAAGGGCTCCAAATATCCACTTGCAGATGCTGCAAAAAGACTCTTTCCAAACTGCTCCATGAAAAGGAAGGTTCAACTCTGTGAGTTGAATGCACACATCATAAAGAAGTTTCAAAGAATGCTTCTGTCTAGGTTTTATGTGAAGATATTTCCTTTTCCACCATAGGCCTCAAAGTGCTCCAAATGAACACTTGCAGATTCTACAAAAAGAGTGTTTCAAAACTGCTCTTTCAAAAGAAGTGTTCATCTCTGTGAGTTGGATTCATACTACACAAAGCAGTTTCACAGAACGCTTCTGTTTAGTTTTTATGGGAAGATATTCCCGTTTCCAACGAAGGCCTGAAAGGGCTCCAAATATCCACTTGCAGATGCTGCAAAAACAGAGTTTCAAAACTGCTCTATCAAAAGGAAGGCTTCTCTCTCCGAGGTGAATGCACACATCATAAAGAGGTTTCTGAGAATGCTTCTGCCTGGTTTATGAGTGAAGATATTTCCTTTTCCACAATAGGCCTCAATGTGCTCCAAATGAACACTTGCAGATTCTACAAAAAGAGTGTTTCAAAACTGCTCTTTGAAAAGAAGTGTTCAACTCTGTGAGTTGGATTCATACTACACAAAGCAGTTTCACAGAACGCTTCTGTTTAGTTTTTATGGGAAGATATTCCCGTTTCCAACGAAGGCCTGAAAGGCTCCAAATATCCACTTGCAGATGCTGCAAAAAGACTCTTTCCAAACTGCTCCTTGAAAAGGAAGGTTCAACTCTGTGAGGTGAAGGCACACTTCATAAAGAAGTTTCAAAGAATGCTTCTGTCTAGGTTTTATGTGAAGATATTTCCTTTTCCACAGTAGGCCTCAAAGCGCTCCAAATGAACACTTGCAGATTCTACAAAAAGAGTGTTTCAAAACTGCTCTTTCTAAAGAAGTGTTCAACTCTGTGAGTTGGATTCATACTACACAAAGCAGTTTCGCAGAACGCTTCTGTTTAGTTTTTATGGGAAGATATTCCCGTTTCCAACGAAGGCCTGAAAGGCTCCAAATATCCACTTGCAGATGCTGCAAAAAGACTCTTTCCAAACTGCTCCGTGAAAATGAAGGTTCAACTCTGTGAGGTGAAGGCACACATCATAAAGAAGTTTCAAAGAATGCTTCTGTCTAGGTTTTATGTGAAGATATTTCCTTTTCCACCGTAGGCCTCAAAGCGCTCCAAATGAACACTTGCAGATTCTACAAAAAGAGTGTTTCAAAACTGCTCTAGCAAAGGAAAGGTTCAACTATGTGAGTTAAACACACACATCACAAAGCAGTTTGTGAGAATGCTTCTGTCCAGTTTTTATGGGAAGATATTCCCGTTTCTAACAAAGGCCTGAAAGAGCTCCAAACATCCACTTGCAGATGCTGCAAAAAGACTCTTTCCAAACCGCTCCATGAAAAGGAAGGTTCAACTCTGTGAGTTGAATGCACACATCATAAAGAAGTTTCAAAGAATGCTTCTGTCTAGGTTTTATGTGAAGATATTTCCTTTTCCACCACTGGCCTGAAAGAGCTCCAAATGAACACTTGCAGATTCTACAAAAAGAGTGTTTCAAAACTGCTCTTTCTAAAGAAGTGTTCAACTCTGTGAGTTGGATTCATACTACACAAAGCAGTTTCACAGAACGCTTCTGTTTAGTTTTTGTGGGAAGATATTCCCGTTTCCAACGAAGGCCTGACAGGGCTCCAAATATCCACTTGCAGATGCTGCAAAAAGACTCTTTCCAAACTGCTCCATGAAAAGGAAGGTTCAACTCTGTGAGTTGAATGCACACATCATAAAGAAGTTTCAAAGAATGCTTCTGTCTAGGTTTTATGTGAAGATATTTCCTTTTCCACCATAGGCCTCAAAGTGCTCCAAATGAACACTTGCAGATTCTACAAAAAGAGTGTTTCAAAACTGCTCTTTCAAAAGAAGTGTTCAACTCTGTGAGTTGGATTCATACTACACAAAGCAGTTTCACAGAACGCTTCTGTTTAGTTTTTATGGGAAGATATTCCCGTTTCCAACGAAGGCCTGAAAGGGCTCCAAATATCCACTTGCAGATGCTGCAAAAACAGAGTTTCAAAACTGCTCTATCAAAAGGAAGGCTTCTCTCTCCGAGTTGAATGCACACATCATAAAGAGGTTTCTGAGAATGCTTCTGCCTGGTTTATGAGTGAAGATATTTCCTTTTCCACAATAGGCCTCAATGTGCTCCAAATGAACACTTGCAGATTCTACAAAAAGAGTGTTTCAAAACTGCTCTTTGAAAAGAAGTGTTCAACTCTGGGAGTTGGATTCATACTACACAAAGCAGTTTCACAGAACGCTTCTGTTGAGATTTTATGGGAAGATATTCCCGTTTCCAACGAAGGCCTGAAAGGCTCCAAATATCCACTTGCAGATGCTGCAAAAAGACTCTTTCCAAACTGCTCCTTGAAAAGGAAGGTTCAACTCTGTGAGGTGAAGGCACACATCATAAAGAAGTTTCAAAGAATGCTTCTGTCTAGGTTTTATGTGAAGATATTTCCTTTTCCACCGTAGGCCTCAAAGCGCTCCAAATGAACACTTGCAGATTCTACAAAAAGAGTGTTTCAAAACTGCTCTTTCTAAAGAAGTGCTCAACTCTGTGAGTTGGATTCATACTACACAAAGCAGTTTCACAGAACGCTTCTGTTTAGTTTTTATGGGAAGATATTCCCGTTTCCAACGAAGGCCTGAAAGGGCTCCAAATATCCACTTGCAGATGCTGCAAAAAGACTCTTTCCAAACTGCTCCATGAAAAGGAAGGTTCAACTCTCTGAGTTGAATGCACACATCATAAAGAAGTTTCAAAGAATGCTTCTGTCTAGGTTTTATGTGAAGATATTTCCTTTTCCACCTTAGGCCTCAAAGTGCTCCAAATGAACACTTGCAGATTCTACAAAAAGAGTGTTTCAAAACTGCTCTTTCAAAAGAAGTGTTCAACTCTGTGAGTTGGATTCATACTACACAAAGCAGTTTCGCAGAACGCTTCTGTTTAGTTTTTATGGGAAGATATTCCCGTTTCCAACGAAGGCCTGAAAGGCTCCCAATATCCAGTTGCAGATGCTGCAAAAAGACTCTTTCCAAACTGCTCCGTGAAAAGGAAGGTTCAACTCTGTGAGGTGAAGGCACACATCATAAAGAAGTTTCAAAGAATGCTTCTGTCTAGGTTTTATGTGAAGATATTTCCTTTTCCACCGTAGGCCTCAAAGCGCTCCAAATGAACACTTGCAGATTCTACAAAAAGAGTGTTTCAAAACTGCTCTTTCTAAAGAAGTGTTCAACTCTGTGAGTTGGATTCATACTACACAAAGCAGTTTCACAGAACGCTTCTGTTTAGTTTTTATGGGAAGATATTCCCGTTTCCAACGAAGGCCTGAAAGGGCTCCAAATATCCACTTGTAGATTCTGCAAAAACAGAGTTTCAAAACTGCTCTATCAAAAGGAAGGCTTATCTCTCTGAGTTGAATGCACACATCATAAAGAGGTTTCTGAGAATGCTTCTGCCTGGTTGATATGTGAAGATATTTCAATTTCCACCATAGGCCTCAAATCGCTCCAAATGAACACTTGCAAATTCTACAAAAAGAGTGTTTCATAACTGCTCTAGCAAAGGAAAGGTTCAACTATGTGAGTTAAACACACACATCACAAAGCAGTTTGTGAGAATGCTTCTGTCCAGTTTTTATGGGAAGATATTCCCGTTTCTAACAAAGGCCTGAAATAGCTCCAAATATCCACTTGCAGATGCTGCAAAAAGACTCTTTCCAAACCGCTCCATGAAAAGGAAGGTTCAACTCTGTGAGTTGAATGCACACATCATAAAGAAGTTTCAAAGAATGCTTCTGTCTAGGTTTTATGTGAAGATATTTCCTTTTCCACCGTAGGCCTCAAAGTGCTCCAAATGAACACTTGCAGATTCTACAAAAAGAGTGTTTCAAAACTGCTCTTTCAAAAGAAGTGTTCAACTCTGTGAGTTGGATTCATACTACACAAAGCAGTTTCACAGAACGCTTCTGTTTAGTTTTTATGGGAAGATATTCCCGTTTCCAACGAAGGCCTGAAAGGGCTCCAAATATCCACTTGCAGATGCTGCAAAAACAGAGTTTCAAAACTGCTCTATCAAAAGGAAGGCTTCTCTCTCCGAGTTGAATGCACACATCATAAAGAGGTTTCTGAGAATGCTTCTGCCTGGTTTATGAGTGAAGATATTTCCTTTTCCACAATAGGCCTCAATGTGCTCCAAATGAACACTTGCAGATTCTACAAAAAGAGTGTTTCAAAACTGCTCTTTGAAAAGAAGTGTTCAACTCTGTGAGTTGGATTCATACTACACAAAGCAGTTTCACAGAACGCTTCTGTTGAGTTTTTATGGGAAGATATTCCCGTTTCCAACGAAGGCCTGAAAGGCTCCAAATATCCACTTGCAGATGCTGCAAAAAGACTCTTTCCAAACTGCTCCTTGAAAAGGAAGGTTCAACTCTGTGAGGTGAAGGCACACATCATAAAGAAGTTTCAAAGAATGCTTCTGTCGAGGTTTTATGTGAAGATATTTCCTTTTCCACCGTAGGCCTCAAAGCGCTCCAAATGAACACTTGCAGATTCTACAAAAAGAGTGTTTCAAAACTGCTCTTTCTAAAGAAGTGTTCAACTCTGTGAGTTGGATTCATACTACACAAAGCAGTTTCACAGAACGCTTCTGTTTAGTTTTTATGGGAAGATATTCCCGTTTCCAACGAAGGCCTGAAAGGGCTCCAAATATCCACTTGCAGATGCTGCAAAAAGACTCTTTCCAAACTGCTCCATGAAAAGGAAGGTTCAACTCTGTGAGTTGAATGCACACATCATAAAGAAGTTTCAAAGAATGCTTCTGTCTAGGTTTTATGTGAAGATATTTCCTTTTCCACCATAGGCCTCAAAGTGCTCCAAATGAACACTTGCAGATTCTACAAAAAGAGTGTTTCAAAACTGCTCTTTCAAAAAAAGTGTTCAACTCTGTGAGTTGGATTCATACTACACAAAGCAGTTTCGCAGAACGCTTCTGTTTAGTTTTTATGGGAAGATATTCCCGTTTCCAACGAAGGCCTGAAAGGGCTTCAAATATCCACTTGCAGATGCTGCAAAAACAGAGTTTCAAAACTGCTCTATCAAAAGGAAGGCTTCTCTCTCCGAGTTGAATGCACACATCATAAAGAGGTTTCTGAGAATGCTTCTGCCTGGTTTATAAGTGAAGATATTTCCTGTTCCACAATAGGCCTCAATGTGCTCCAAATGAACACTTGCAGATTCTACAAAAAGAGTGTTTCAAAACTGCTCTTTGAAAAGAAGTGTTCAACTCTGTGAGTTGGATTCATACTACACAAAGCAGTTTCACATAACGCTTCTGTTTAGTTTTTATGGGAAGATATTCCCGTTTCCAACGAAGGCCTGAAAGGCTCCAAATATCCACTTGCAGATGCTGCAAAAAGACTCTTTCCAAACTGCTCCGTGAAAAGGAAGGTTCAACTCCGTGAGGTGAAGGCACACATCATAAGGAAGTTTCAAAGAATGCTTCTGTCTAGGTTTTATGTGAAGATATTTCCTTTTCCACCGTAGGACTCAAAGCGCTCCAAATGAACACTTGCAGATTCTACAAAAAGAGTGTTTCAAAACTGCTCTTTCTAAAGAAATGTTCAACTCTGTGAGTTGGATTCATACTACACAAAGCAGTTTCACAGAACGCTTCTGTTTAGTTTTTATGGGAAGATATTCCCGTTTCCAACGAAGGCCTGAAAGGGCTCCAAATATCCACTTGCAGATGCTGCAAAAAGACTCTTTCCAAACTGCTCCATGAAAAGGAAGGTTCAACTCTGTGAGTTGAATGCACACATCATAAAGAAGTTTCAAAGAATGCTTCTGTCTAGGTTTTATGTGAAGATATTTCCTTTTCCACCATAGGCCTCAAAGTGCTCCAAATGAACACTTGCAGATTCTACAAAAAGAGTGTTTCAAAACTGCTCTTTCAAAAGAAGTGTTCATCTCTGTGAGTTGGATTCATACTACACAAAGCAGTTTCACAGAACGCTTCTGTTTAGTTTTTATGGGAAGATATTCCCGTTTCCAACGAAGGCCTGAAAGGGCTCCAAATATCCACTTGCAGATGCTGCAAAAACAGAGTTTCAAAACTGCTCTATCAAAAGGAAGGCTTCTCTCTCCGAGTTGAATGCACACATCGTAAAGAGGTTTCTGAGAATGCTTCTGCCTGGTTTATGAGTGAAGATATTTCCTTTTCCACAATAGGCCTCAATGTGCTCCAAATGAACACTTGCAGATTCTACAAAAAGAGTGTTTCAAAACTGCTCTTTGAAAAGAAGTGTTCAACTCTGTGAGTTGGATTCATACTACACAAAGCAGTTTCACAGAACGCTTCTGTGTAGTTTTTATGGGAAGATATTCCCGTTTCCAACGAAGGCCTGAAAGGGCTCCAAATATCCACTTGCAGATGCTGCAAAAACAGAGTTTCAAAACTGCTCTATCAAAAGGAAGGCTTCTCTCTCCGAGTTGAATGCACACATCATAAAGAGGTTTCTGAGAATGCTTCTGCCTGGTTTATAAGTGAAGATATTTCCTTTTCCACAATAGGCCTCAATGTGCTCCAAATGAACACTTGCAGATTCTACAAAAAGAGTGTTTCAAAACTGCTCTTTCAAAAGAAGTGTTCAACTCTGTGAGTTGGATTCATACTACACAAAGCAGTTTCGCAGAACGCTTCTGTTTAGTTTTTATGGGAAGATATTCCCGTTTCCAACGAAGGCCTGAAAGGGCTCCAAATATCCACTTGCAGATGCTGCAAAAAGACTCTTTCCAAACTGCTCCGTGAAAAGGAAGGTTCAACTCTGTGAGGTGAAGGCACACATCATAAAGAAGTTTCAAAGAATGCTTCTGTCTAGGTTTTATGTGAAGATATTTCCTTTTCCACCGTAGGCCTCAAAGCGCTCCAAATGAACACTTGCAGATTCTACAAAAAGAGTGTTTCAAAACTGCTCTTTCTAAAGAAGTGTTCAACTCTATGAGTTGGATTCATACTACACAAAGCAGTTTCACAGAACGCTTCTGTTTAGTTTTTATGGGAAGATATTCCCGTTTCCAACGAAGGCCTGAAAGGGCTCCAAATATCCACTTGCAGATGCTGCAAAAAGACTCTTTCCAAACTGCTCCATGAAAAGGAAGGTTCAACTCTGTGAGTTGAATGCACACATCATAAAGAAGTTTCAAAGAATGCTTCTGTCTAGGTTTTATGTGAAGATATTTCCTTTTCCACCATAGGCCTCAAAGTGCTCCAAATGAACACTTGCAGATTCTACAAAAAGAGTGTTTCAAAACTGCTCTTTCAAAAGAAGTGTTCATCTCTGTGAGTTGGATTCATACTACACAAAGCAGTTTCACAGAACGCTTCTGTTTAGTTTTTATGGGAAGATATTCCCGTTTCCAACGAAGGCCTGAAAGGGCTCCAAATATCCACTTGCAGATGCTGCAAAAACAGAGTTTCAAAACTGCTCTATCAAAAGGAAGGCTTCTCTCTCCGAGTTGAATGCACACGTCATAAAGAGGTTTCTGAGAATGCTTCTGCCTGGTTTATGAGTGAAGATATTTCCTTTTCCACAATAGGCCTCAATGTGCTCCAAATGAACAATTGCAGATTCTACAAAAAGAGTGTTTCAAAACTGCTCTTTGAAAAGAAGTGTTCAACTCTGTGAGTTGGATTCATACTACACAAAGCAGTTTCACAGAACGCTTCTGTTTAGTTTTTATGGGAAGATATTCCCGTTTCCAACGAAGGCCTGAAAGGCTCCAAATATCCACTTGCAGATGCTGCAAAAAGACTCTTTCCAAACAGCTCCTTGAAAAGGAAGGTTCAACTCTGTGAGGTGAAGGCACACATCATAAAGAAGTTTCAAAGAATGCTTCTGTCTAGGTTTTATGTGAAGATATTTCCTTTTCCACCGTAGGCCTCAAAGCGCTCCAAATGAACACTTGCAGATTCTACAAAAAGAGTGTTTCAAAACTGCTCTTTCTAAAGAAGTGTTCAACTCTGTGAGTTGGATTCATACTACACAAAGCAGTTTCGCAGAACGCTTCTGTTTAGTTTTTATGGGAAGATATTCCCGTTTCCAACGAAGGCCTGAAAGGCTCCAAATATCCACTTGCAGATGCTGCAAAAAGACTCTTTCCAAACTGCTCCGTGAAAAGGAAGGTTCAACTCTGTGAGGTGAAGGCACACATCATAAAGAAGTTTCAAAGAATGCTTCTGTCTAGGTTTTATGTGAAGATATTTCCTTTTCCACCGTAGGCCTCAAAGCGCTCCAAATGAACACTTGCAGATTCTACAAAAAGAGTGTTTCAAAACTGCCCTTTCTAAAGAAGTGTTCAACTCTGTGAGTTTGATTCATACTACAGAAAGCAGTTTCACAGAACGCTTCTGTTTAGTTTTTATGGGAAGATATTCCCGTTTCCAACAAAGGCCTGAAAGGGCTCCAAATATCCACTTGCAGATGCTGCAAAAAGACTCTTTCCAAACTGCTCCATGAAAAGGAAGGTTCAACTCTGTGAGTTGAATGCACACATCATAAAGAAGTTTCAAAGAATGCTTCTGTCTAGGTTTTATGTGAAGATATTTCCTTTTCCACCATAGGCGTCAAAGTGCTCCAAATGAACACTTGCAGATTCTACAAAAAGAGTGTTTCAAAACTGCTCTTTCTAAAGAAGTGTTCAACTCTGTGAGTTGGATTCATACTACACAAAGCAGTTTCACAGAACGCTTCTGTTTAGTTTTTATGGGAAGATATTCCCGTTTCCAACGAAGGCCTGAAAGGGCTCCAAATATCCACTTGCAGATGCTGCAAAAACAGAGTTTCAAAACTGCTCTATCAAAAGGAAGGCTTCTCTCTCCGAGTTGAATGCACACATCATAAAGAGGTTTCTGAGAATGCTTCTGCCTGGTTTATAAGTGAAGATATTTCCTTTTCCACAGTAGGCCTCAATGTGCTCCAAATGAACACTTGCAGATTCTACAAAAAGAGTGTTTCAAAACTGCTCTTTGAAAAGAAGTGTTCAACTCTGTCAGTTGGATTCATACTACACAAAGCAGTTTCACAGAACGCTTCTGTTTAGTTTTTATGGGAAGATATTCCCGTTTCCAACGAAGGCCTGAAAGGCTCCAAATATCCACTTGCAGATGCTGCAAAAAGACTCTTTCCAAACTGCTCCGTGAAAAGGAAGGTTCAACTCTGTGAGGTGAAGGCACACATCATAAAGAAGTTTCAAAGAATGCTTCTGTCTAGGTTTTATGTGAAGATATTTCCTTTTCCACCGTAGGCCTCAAAGCGCTCCAAATGAACACTTGCAGATTCTACAAAAAGAGTGTTGCAAAACTGCTCTTCCTAAAGAAGTGTTCAACTCTGTGAGTTGGATTCATACTACACAAAGCAGTTTCACAGAACGCTTCTGTTGAGTTTTTATGGGAAGATATTCCCGTTTCCAACGAAGGCCTGAAAGGGCTCCAAATATCCACTTGCAGATGCTGCAAAAAGACTCTTTCCAAACTGCTCCATGAAAAGGAAGGTTCAACTGTGTGAGGTGAAGGCACACATCATAAAGAAGTTTCAAAGAATGCTTCTGTCTAGGTTTTATGTGAAGATATTTCCTTTTCCACCGTAGGCCTCAAAGCGCTCCAAATGAACACTTGCAGATTCTACAAAAAGAGTGTTTCAAAACTGCTCTTTGAAAAGAAGTGTTCAACTCTGTGAGTTGGATTCATACTACACAAAGCAGTTTCACAGAACGCTTCTGTTTAGTTTTTATGGGAAGATATTCCCGTTTCCAACGAAGGCCTGAAAGGGCTCCAAATATCCACTTGCAGATGCTGCAAAAAGACTCTTTCCAAACTGCTCCATGAAAAGGAAGGTTCAACTCTGTGAGTTGAATGCACACATCATAAAGAAGTTTCAAAGAATGCTTCTGTCTAGGTTTTATGTGAAGATATTTCCTTTTCCACCGTAGGCCTCAAAGTGCTCCAAATGAACACTTGCAGATTCTACAAAAAGAGTGTTTCAAAACTGCTCTTTCAAAAGAAGTGTTCAACTCTGTGAGTTGGATTCATACTACACAAAGCAGTTTCACAGAACGCTTCTGTTTAGTTTTTATGGGAAGATATTCCCGTTTCCAACGAAGGCCTGAAAGGGCTCCAAATATCCACTTGCAGATGCTGCAAAAACAGAGTTTCAAAACTGCTCTATCAAAAGGAAGGCTTCTCTCTCCGAGTTGAATGCACACATCATAAAGAGGTTTCTGAGAATGCTTCTGCCTGGTTTATGAGTGAAGATATTTCCTTTTCCACAATAGGCCTCAATGTGCTCCAAATGAACACTTGCAGATTCTACAAAAAGAGTGTTTCAAAACTGCTCTTTCAAAAGAAGTGTTCAACTCTGTGAGTTGGATTCATACTACACAAAGCAGTTTCACAGAACGCTTCTGTTTAGTTTTTATGGGAAGATATTCCCGTTTCCAACGAAGGCCTGAAAGGGCTCCAAATATCCACTTGCAGATGCTGCAAAAACAGAGTTTCAAAACTGCTCTATCAAAAGGAAGGCTTCTCTCTCCGAGTTGAATGCACACATCATAAAGAGGTTTCTGAGAATGCTTCTGCCTGGTTTATGAGTGAAGATATTTCCTTTTCCACAATAGGCCTCAATGTGCTCCAAATGAACACTTGCAGATTCTACAAAAAGAGTGTTTCAAAACTGCTCTTTGAAAAGAAGTGTTCAACTCTGTGAGTTGGATTCATACTACACAAAGCAGTTTCACAGAACGCTTCTGTTTAGTTTTTATGGGAAGATATTCCCGTTTCCAACGAAGGCCTGAAAGGGCTCCAAATATCCACTTGTAGATGCTGCAAAAACAGAGTTTCAAAACTGCTCTATCAAAAGGAAGGCTTCTCTCTCCGAGTTGAATGCACACATCATAAAGAGGTTTCTGAGAATGCTTCTGCCTGGTTTATAAGTGAAGATATTTCCTTTTCCACAATAGGCCTCAATGTGCTCCAAATGAACACTTGCAGATTCTACAAAAAGAGTGTTTCAAAACTGCTCTTTCAAAAGAAGTGTTCAACTCTGTGAGTTGGATTCATACTACACAAAGCAGTTTCGCAGAACGCTTCTGTTTAGTTTTTATGGGAAGATATTCCCGTTTCCAACGAAGGCCTGAAAGGCTCCAAATATCCACTTGCAGATGCTGCAAAAAGACTCTTTCCAAACTGCTCCGTGAAAAGGAAGGTTCAACTCTGTGAGGTGAAGGCACACATCATAAAGAAGTTTCAAAGAATGCTTCTGTCTAGGTTTTATGTGAAGATATTTCCTTTTCCACCGTAGGCCTCAAAGCGCTCCAAATGAACACTTGCAGATTCTACAAAAAGAGTGTTTCAAAACTGCTCTTCCTAAAGAAGTGTTCAACTCTGTGAGGTGGATTCATACTACACAAAGCAGTTTCACAGAACGCTTCTGTTTAGTTTTTATGGGAAGATATTCCCGTTTCCAACGAAGGCCTGAAAGGGCTCCAAATATCCACTTGCAGATGCTGCAAAAAGACTCTTTCCAAACTGCTCCATGAAAAGGAAGGTTCAACTCTGTGAGTTGAATGCACACATCATAAAGAAGTTTCAAAGAATGCTTCTGTCTAGGTTTTATGTGAAGATATTTCCTTTTCCACCATAGGCGTCAAAGTGCTCCAAATGAACACTTGCAGATTCTACAAAAAGAGTGTTTCAAAACTGCTCTTTCAAAAGAAGTGTTCAACTCTGTGAGTTGGATTCATACTACACAAAGCAGTTTCACAGAACGCTTCTGTTTAGTTTTTATGGGAAGATATTCCCGTTTCCAACGAAGGCCTGAAAGGGCTCCAAATATCCACTTGCAGATGCTGCAAAAACAGAGTTTCAAAACTGCTCTATCAAAAGGAAGGCTTCTCTCTCCGAGTTGAATGCACACATCATAAAGAGGTTTCTGAGAATGCTTCTGCCTGGTTTATAAGTGAAGATATTTCCTTTTCCACAATAGGCCTCAATGTGCTCCAAATGAACACTTGCAGATTCTACAAAAAGAGTGTTTCAAAACTGCTCTTTGAAAAGAAGTGTTCAACTCTGTGAGTTGGATTCATACTACACAAAGCAGTTTCACATAACGCTTCTGTTTAGTTTTTATGGGAAGATATTCCCGTTTCCAACGAAGGCCTGAAAGGCTCCAAATATCCACTTGCAGATGCTGCAAAAAGACTCTTTCCAAAGTGCTCCGTGAAAAGGAAGGTTCAACTCCGTGAGGTGAAGGCGCATATCATAAGGAAGTTTCAAAGAATGCTTCTGTCTAGGTTTTATGTGAAGATATTTCCTTTTCCACCGTAGGACTCAAAGCGCTCCAAATGAACACTTGCAGATTCTACAAAAAGAGTGTTTCAAAACTGCTCTTTCTAAAGAAATGTTCAACTCTGTGAGTGGGATTCATACTACACAAAGCAGTTTCACAGAACGCTTCTGTTTAGTTTTTATGGGAAGATATTCCCGTTTCCAACGAAGGCCTGAAAGGGCTCCAAATATCCACTTGCAGATGCTGCAAAAGCAGAGTTTCAAAACTGCTCTATCAAAAGGAAGTCTTCTCTCTCCGAGTTGAATGCACACATCATAAAGAGGTTTCTGAGAATGCTTCTGCCTGGTTTATAAGTGAAGATATTTCCTTTTCCACAATAGGCCTCAATGTGCTCCAAATGAACACTTGCAGATTCTACAAAAAGAGTGTTTCAAAACTGCTCTTTGAAAAGAAGTGTTCAACTCTGTGAGTTGGATTCATACTACACAAAGCAGTTTCACAGAACGCTTCTGTTTAGTTTTTATGGGAAGATATTCCCGTTTCCAACGAAGGCCTGAAAGGCTCCAAATATCCACTTGCAGATGCTGCAAAAAGACTCTTTCCAAACTGCTCCGTGAAAAGGAAGGTTCAACTCTGTGAGGTGAAGGCACACATCATAAAGAAGTTTCAAAGAATGCTTCTGTCTAGGTTTTATGTGAAGATATTTCCTTTTCCACCGTAGGCCTCAAAGCGCTCCAAATGAACACTTGCAGATTCTACAAAAAGAGTGTTTCAAAACTGCTCTTTCTAAAGAAGTGTTCAACTCTGTGAGTTGGATTCATACTACACAAAGCAGTTTCACAGAACGCTTCTGTTTAGTTTTTATGGGAAGATATTCCCGTTTCCAACGAAGGCCTGAAAGGGCTCCAAATATCCACTTGCAGATGCTGCAAAAAGACTCTTTCCAAACTGCTCCATGAAAAGGAAGGTTCAACTCTGTGAGTTGAATGCACACATCATAAAGAAGTTTCAAAGAATGCTTCTGTCTAGGTTTTATGTGAAGATATTTCCTTTTCCACCATAGGCCTCAAAGTGCTCCAAATGAACACTTGCAGATTCTACAAAAAGAGTGTTTCAAAACTGCTCTTTCAAAAGAAGTGTTCATCTCTGTGAGTTGGATTCATACTACACAAACCAGTTTCACAGAACGCTTCTGTTTAGTTTTTATGGGAAGATATTCCCGTTTCCAACGAAGGCCTGAAAGGGCTCCAAATATCCACTTGCAGATGCTGCAAAAACAGAGTTTCAAAACTGCTCTATCAAAAGGAAGGCTTCTCTCTCCGAGGTGAATGCACACATCATAAAGAGGTTTCTGAGAATGCTTCTGCCTGGTTTATGAGTGAAGATATTTCCTTTTCCACAATAGGCCTCAATGTGCTCCAAATGAACACTTGCAGATTCTACAAAAAGAGTGTTTCAAAACTGCTCTTTGAAAAGAAGTGTTCAACTCTGTGAGTTGGATTCATACTACACAAAGCAGTTTCACAGAACGCTTCTGTTTAGTTTTTATGGGAAGATATTCCCGTTTCCAACGAAGGCCTGAAAGGCTCCAAATATCCACTTGCAGATGCTGCAAAAAGACTCTTTCCAAACTGCTCCTTGAAAAGGAAGGTTCAACTCTGTGAGGTGAAGGCACACTTCATAAAGAAGTTTCAAAGAATGCTTCTGTCTAGGTTTTATGTGAAGATATTTCCTTTTCCACAGTAGGCCTCAAAGCGCTCCAAATGAACACTTGCAGATTCTACAAAAAGAGTGTTTCAAAACTGCTCTTTCTAAAGAAGTGTTCAACTCTGTGAGTTGGATTCATACTACACAAAGCAGTTTCGCAGAACGCTTCTGTTTAGTTTTTATGGGAAGATATTCCCGTTTCCAACGAAGGCCTGAAAGGCTCCAAATATCCACTTGCAGATGCTGCAAAAAGACTCTTTCCAAACTGCTCCGTGAAAAGGAAGGTTCAACTCTGTGAGGTGAAGGCACACATCATAAAGAAGTTTCAAAGAATGCTTCTGTCTAGGTTTTATGTGAAGATATTTCCTTTTCCACCGTAGGCCTCAAAGCGCTCCAAATGAACACTTGCAGATTCTACAAAAAGAGTGTTTCAAAACTGCTCTAGCAAAGGAAAGGTTCAACTATGTGAGTTAAACACACACATCACAAAGCAGTTTGTGAGAATGCTTCTGTCCAGTTTTTATGGGAAGATATTCCCGTTTCTAACAAAGGCCTGAAAGAGCTCCAAACATCCACTTGCAGATGCTGCAAAAAGACTCTTTCCAAACCGCTCCATGAAAAGGAAGGTTCAACTCTGTGAGTTGAATGCACACATCATAAAGAAGTTTCAAAGAATGCTTCTGTCTAGGTTTTATGTGAAGATATTTCCTTTTCCACCACTGGCCTGAAAGAGCTCCAAATGAACACTTGCAGATTCTACAAAAAGAGTGTTTCAAAACTGCTCTTTCTAAAGAAGTGTTCAACTCTGTGAGTTGGATTCATACTACACAAAGCAGTTTCACAGAACGCTTCTGTTTAGTTTTTGTGGGAAGATATTCCCGTTTCCAACGAAGGCCTGACAGGGCTCCAAATATCCACTTGCAGATGCTGCAAAAAGACTCTTTCCAAACTGCTCCATGAAAAGGAAGGTTCAACTCTGTGAGTTGAATGCACACATCATAAAGAAGTTTCAAAGAATGCTTCTGTCTAGGTTTTATGTGAAGATATTTCCTTTTCCACCATAGGCCTCAAAGTGCTCCAAATGAACACTTGCAGATTCTACAAAAAGAGTGTTTCAAAACTGCTCTTTCAAAAGAAGTGTTCAACTCTGTGAGTTGGATTCATACTACACAAAGCAGTTTCACAGAACGCTTCTGTTTAGTTTTTATGGGAAGATATTCCCGTTTCCAACGAAGGCCTGAAAGGGCTCCAAATATCCACTTGCAGATGCTGCAAAAACAGAGTTTCAAAACTGCTCTATCAAAAGGAAGGCTTCTCTCTCCGAGTTGAATGCACACATCATAAAGAGGTTTCTGAGAATGCTTCTGCCTGGTTTATGAGTGAAGATATTTCCTTTTCCACAATAGGCCTCAATGTGCTCCAAATGAACACTTGCAGATTCTACAAAAAGAGTGTTTCAAAACTGCTCTTTGAAAAGAAGTGTTCAACTCTGGGAGTTGGATTCATACTACACAAAGCAGTTTCACAGAACGCTTCTGTTGAGATTTTATGGGAAGATATTCCCGTTTCCAACGAAGGCCTGAAAGGCTCCAAATATCCACTTGCAGATGCTGCAAAAAGACTCTTTCCAAACTGCTCCTTGAAAAGGAAGGTTCAACTCTGTGAGGTGAAGGCACACATCATAAAGAAGTTTCAAAGAATGCTTCTGTCTAGGTTTTATGTGAAGATATTTCCTTTTCCACCGTAGGCCTCAAAGCGCTCCAAATGAACACTTGCAGATTCTACAAAAAGAGTGTTTCAAAACTGCTCTTTCTAAAGAAGTGCTCAACTCTGTGAGTTGGATTCATACTACACAAAGCAGTTTCACAGAACGCTTCTGTTTAGTTTTTATGGGAAGATATTCCCGTTTCCAACGAAGGCCTGAAAGGGCTCCAAATATCCACTTGCAGATGCTGCAAAAAGACTCTTTCCAAACTGCTCCATGAAAAGGAAGGTTCAACTCTCTGAGTTGAATGCACACATCATAAAGAAGTTTCAAAGAATGCTTCTGTCTAGGTTTTATGTGAAGATATTTCCTTTTCCACCTTAGGCCTCAAAGTGCTCCAAATGAACACTTGCAGATTCTACAAAAAGAGTGTTTCAAAACTGCTCTTTCTAAAGAAGTGTTCAACTCTGTGAGTTGGATTCATACTACACAAAGCAGTTTCACAGAACGCTTCTGTTTAGTTTTTATGGGAAGATATTCCCGTTTCCAACGAAGGCCTGAAAGGGCTCCAAATATCCACTTGTAGATTCTGCAAAAACAGAGTTTCAAAACTGCTCTATCAAAAGGAAGGCTTATCTCTCTGAGTTGAATGCACACATCATAAAGAGGTTTCTGAGAATGCTTCTGCCTGGTTGATATGTGAAGATATTTCAATTTCCACCATAGGCCTCAAATCGCTCCAAATGAACACTTGCAAATTCTACAAAAAGAGTGTTTCATAACTGCTCTAGCAAAGGAAAGGTTCAACTATGTGAGTTAAACACACACATCACAAAGCAGTTTGTGAGAATGCTTCTGTCCAGTTTTTATGGGAAGATATTCCCGTTTCTAACAAAGGCCTGAAATAGCTCCAAATATCCACTTGCAGATGCTGCAAAAAGACTCTTTCCAAACCGCTCCATGAAAAGGAAGGTTCAACTCTGTGAGTTGAATGCACACATCATAAAGAAGTTTCAAAGAATGCTTCTGTCTAGGTTTTATGTGAAGATATTTCCTTTTCCACCGTAGGCCTCAAAGTGCTCCAAATGAACACTTGCAGATTCTACAAAAAGAGTGTTTCAAAACTGCTCTTTCAAAAGAAGTGTTCAACTCTGTGAGTTGGATTCATACTACACAAAGCAGTTTCACAGAACGCTTCTGTTTAGTTTTTATGGGAAGATATTCCCGTTTCCAACGAAGGCCTGAAAGGGCTCCAAATATCCACTTGCAGATGCTGCAAAAACAGAGTTTCAAAACTGCTCTATCAAAAGGAAGGCTTCTCTCTCCGAGTTGAATGCACACATCATAAAGAGGTTTCTGAGAATGCTTCTGCCTGGTTTATGAGTGAAGATATTTCCTTTTCCACAATAGGCCTCAATGTGCTCCAAATGAACACTTGCAGATTCTACAAAAAGAGTGTTTCAAAACTGCTCTTTGAAAAGAAGTGTTCAACTCTGTGAGTTGGATTCATACTACACAAAGCAGTTTCACAGAACGCTTCTGTTGAGTTTTTATGGGAAGATATTCCCGTTTCCAACGAAGGCCTGAAAGGCTCCAAATATCCACTTGCAGATGCTGCAAAAAGACTCTTTCCAAACTGCTCCGTGAAAAGGAAGGTTCAACTCTGTGAGGTGAAGGCACACATCATAAAGAAGTTTCAAAGAATGCTTCTGTCGAGGTTTTATGTGAAGATATTTCCTTTTCCACCGTAGGCCTCAAAGCGCTCCAAATGAACACTTGCAGATTCTACAAAAAGAGTGTTTCAAAACTGCTCTTTCTAAAGAAGTGTTCAACTCTGTGAGTTGGATTCATACTACACAAAGCAGTTTCACAGAACGCTTCTGTTTAGTTTTTATGGGAAGATATTCCCGTTTCCAACGAAGGCCTGAAAGGGCTCCAAATATCCACTTGCAGATGCTGCAAAAAGACTCTTTCCAAACTGCTCCATGAAAAGGAAGGTTCAACTCTGTGAGTTGAATGCACACATCATAAAGAAGTTTCAAAGAATGCTTCTGTCTAGGTTTTATGTGAAGATATTTCCTTTTCCACCATAGGCCTCAAAGTGCTCCAAATGAACACTTGCAGATTCTACAAAAAGAGTGTTTCAAAACTGCTCTTTCAAAAAAAGTGTTCAACTCTGTGAGTTGGATTCATACTACACAAAGCAGTTTCGCAGAACGCTTCTGTTTAGTTTTTATGGGAAGATATTCCCGTTTCCAACGAAGGCCTGAAAGGGCTTCAAATATCCACTTGCAGATGCTGCAAAAACAGAGTTTCAAAACTGCTCTATCAAAAGGAAGGCTTCTCTCTCCGAGTTGAATGCACACATCATAAAGAGGTTTCTGAGAATGCTTCTGCCTGGTTTATAAGTGAAGATATTTCCTGTTCCACAATAGGCCTCAATGTGCTCCAAATGAACACTTGCAGATTCTACAAAAAGAGTGTTTCAAAACTGCTCTTTGAAAAGAAGTGTTCAACTCTGTGAGTTGGATTCATACTACACAAAGCAGTTTCACATAACGCTTCTGTTTAGTTTTTATGGGAAGATATTCCCGTTTCCAACGAAGGCCTGAAAGGCTCCAAATATCCACTTGCAGATGCTGCAAAAAGACTCTTTCCAAACTGCTCCGTGAAAAGGAAGGTTCAACTCCGTGAGGTGAAGGCACACATCATAAGGAAGTTTCAAAGAATGCTTCTGTCTAGGTTTTATGTGAAGATATTTCCTTTTCCACCGTAGGACTCAAAGCGCTCCAAATGAACACTTGCAGATTCTACAAAAAGAGTGTTTCAAAACTGCTCTTTCTAAAGAAATGTTCAACTCTGTGAGTTGGATTCATACTACACAAAGCAGTTTCACAGAACGCTTCTGTTTAGTTTTTATGGGAAGATATTCCCGTTTCCAACGAAGGCCTGAAAGGGCTCCAAATATCCACTTGCAGATGCTGCAAAAAGACTCTTTCCAAACTGCTCCATGAAAAGGAAGGTTCAACTCTGTGAGTTGAATGCACACATCATAAAGAAGTTTCAAAGAATGCTTCTGTCTAGGTTTTATGTGAAGATATTTCCTTTTCCACCATAGGCCTCAAAGTGCTCCAAATGAACACTTGCAGATTCTACAAAAAGAGTGTTTCAAAACTGCTCTTTCAAAAGAAGTGTTCATCTCTGTGAGTTGGATTCATACTACACAAAGCAGTTTCACAGAACGCTTCTGTTTAGTTTTTATGGGAAGATATTCCCGTTTCCAACGAAGGCCTGAAAGGGCTCCAAATATCCACTTGCAGATGCTGCAAAAACAGAGTTTCAAAACTGCTCTATCAAAAGGAAGGCTTCTCTCTCCGAGTTGAATGCACACATCGTAAAGAGGTTTCTGAGAATGCTTCTGCCTGGTTTATGAGTGAAGATATTTCCTTTTCCACAATAGGCCTCAATGTGCTCCAAATGAACACTTGCAGATTCTACAAAAAGAGTGTTTCAAAACTGCTCTTTGAAAAGAAGTGTTCAACTCTGTGAGTTGGATTCATACTACACAAAGCAGTTTCACAGAACGCTTCTGTGTAGTTTTTATGGGAAGATATTCCCGTTTCCAACGAAGGCCTGAAAGGGCTCCAAATATCCACTTGCAGATGCTGCAAAAACAGAGTTTCAAAACTGCTCTATCAAAAGGAAGGCTTCTCTCTCCGAGTTGAATGCACACATCATAAAGAGGTTTCTGAGAATGCTTCTGCCTGGTTTATAAGTGAAGATATTTCCTTTTCCACAATAGGCCTCAATGTGCTCCAAATGAACACTTGCAGATTCTACAAAAAGAGTGTTTCAAAACTGCTCTTTCAAAAGAAGTGTTCAACTCTGTGAGTTGGATTCATACTACACAAAGCAGTTTCGCAGAACGCTTCTGTTTAGTTTTTATGGGAAGATATTCCCGTTTCCAACGAAGGCCTGAAAGGGCTCCAAATATCCACTTGCAGATGCTGCAAAAAGACTCTTTCCAAACTGCTCCGTGAAAAGGAAGGTTCAACTCTGTGAGGTGAAGGCACACATCATAAAGAAGTTTCAAAGAATGCTTCTGTCTAGGTTTTATGTGAAGATATTTCCTTTTCCACCGTAGGCCTCAAAGCGCTCCAAATGAACACTTGCAGATTCTACAAAAAGAGTGTTTCAAAACTGCTCTTTCTAAAGAAGTGTTCAACTCTATGAGTTGGATTCATACTACACAAAGCAGTTTCACAGAACGCTTCTGTTTAGTTTTTATGGGAAGATATTCCCGTTTCCAACGAAGGCCTGAAAGGGCTCCAAATATCCACTTGCAGATGCTGCAAAAAGACTCTTTCCAAACTGCTCCATGAAAAGGAAGGTTCAACTCTGTGAGTTGAATGCACACATCATAAAGAAGTTTCAAAGAATGCTTCTGTCTAGGTTTTATGTGAAGATATTTCCTTTTCCACCATAGGCCTCAAAGTGCTCCAAATGAACACTTGCAGATTCTACAAAAAGAGTGTTTCAAAACTGCTCTTTCAAAAGAAGTGTTCATCTCTGTGAGTTGGATTCATACTACACAAAGCAGTTTCACAGAACGCTTCTGTTTAGTTTTTATGGGAAGATATTCCCGTTTCCAACGAAGGCCTGAAAGGGCTCCAAATATCCACTTGCAGATGCTGCAAAAACAGAGTTTCAAAACTGCTCTATCAAAAGGAAGGCTTCTCTCTCCGAGTTGAATGCACACATCATAAAGAGGTTTCTGAGAATGCTTCTGCCTGGTTTATGAGTGAAGATATTTCCTTTTCCACAATAGGCCTCAATGTGCTCCAAATGAACAATTGCAGATTCTACAAAAAGAGTGTTTCAAAACTGCTCTTTGAAAAGAAGTGTTCAACTCTGTGAGTTGGATTCATACTACACAAAGCAGTTTCACAGAACGCTTCTGTTTAGTTTTTATGGGAAGATATTCCCGTTTCCAACGAAGGCCTGAAAGGCTCCAAATATCCACTTGCAGATGCTGCAAAAAGACTCTTTCCAAACTGCTCCTTGAAAAGGAAGGTTCAACTCTGTGAGGTGAAGGCACACATCATAAAGAAGTTTCAAAGAATGCTTCTGTCTAGGTTTTATGTGAAGATATTTCCTTTTCCACCGTAGGCCTCAAAGCGCTCCAAATGAACACTTGCAGATTCTACAAAAAGAGTGTTTCAAAACTGCTCTTTCTAAAGAAGTGTTCAACTCTGTGAGTTGGATTCATACTACACAAAGCAGTTTCGCAGAACGCTTCTGTTTAGTTTTTATGGGAAGATATTCCCGTTTCCAACGAAGGCCTGAAAGGCTCCAAATATCCACTTGCAGATGCTGCAAAAAGACTCTTTCCAAACTGCTCCGTGAAAAGGAAGGTTCAACTCTGTGAGGTGAAGGCACACATCATAAAGAAGTTTCAAAGAATGCTTCTGTCTAGGTTTTATGTGAAGATATTTCCTTTTCCACCGTAGGCCTCAAAGCGCTCCAAATGAACACTTGCAGATTCTACAAAAAGAGTGTTTCAAAACTGCCCTTTCTAAAGAAGTGTTCAACTCTGTGAGTTTGATTCATACTACAGAAAGCAGTTTCACAGAACGCTTCTGTTTAGTTTTTATGGGAAGATATTCCCGTTTCCAACGAAGGCCTGAAAGGGCTCCAAATATCCACTTGCAGATGCTGCAAAAAGACTCTTTCCAAACTGCTCCATGAAAAGGAAGGTTCAACTCTGTGAGTTGAATGCACACATCATAAAGAAGTTTCAAAGAATGCTTCTGTCTAGGTTTTATGTGAAGATATTTCCTTTTCCACCATAGGCGTCAAAGTGCTCCAAATGAACACTTGCAGATTCTACAAAAAGAGTGTTTCAAAACTGCTCTTTCTAAAGAAGTGTTCAACTCTGTGAGTTGGATTCATACTACACAAAGCAGTTTCACAGAACGCTTCTGTTTAGTTTTTATGGGAAGATATTCCCGTTTCCAACGAAGGCCTGAAAGGGCTCCAAATATCCACTTGCAGATGCTGCAAAAACAGAGTTTCAAAACTGCTCTATCAAAAGGAAGGCTTCTCTCTCCGAGTTGAATGCACACATCATAAAGAGGTTTCTGAGAATGCTTCTGCCTGGTTTATAAGTGAAGATATTTCCTTTTCCACAATAGGCCTCAATGTGCTCCAAATGAACACTTGCAGATTCTACAAAAAGAGTGTTTCAAAACTGCTCTTTGAAAAGAAGTGTTCAACTCTGTCAGTTGGATTCATACTACACAAAGCAGTTTCACAGAACGCTTCTGTTTAGTTTTTATGGGAAGATATTCCCGTTTCCAACGAAGGCCTGAAAGGCTCCAAATATCCACTTGCAGATGCTGCAAAAAGACTCTTTCCAAACTGCTCCGTGAAAAGGAAGGTTCAACTCTGTGAGGTGAAGGCACACATCATAAAGAATTTCAAAGAATGCTTCTGTCTAGGTTTTATGTGAAGATATTTCCTTTTCCACCGTAGGACTCAAAGCGCTCCAAATGAACACTTGCAGATTCTACAAAAAGAGTGTTTCAAAACTGCTCTTTCTAAAGAAGTGTTCAACTCTGTGAGTTGGATTCATACTACACAAAGCAGTTTCACAGAACGCTTCTGTTTAGTTTTTATGGGAAGATATTCCCGTTTCCAACGAAGGCCTGAAAGGGCTCCAAATATCCACTTGCAGATGCTGCAAAAACAGAGTTTCAAAACTGCTCTATCAAAAGGAAGGCTTCTCTCTCCGAGTTGAATGCACACATCATAAAGAGGTTTCTGAGAATGCTTCTGCCTGGTTTATAAGTGAAGATATTTCCTTTTCCACAATAGGCCTCAATGTGCTCCAAATGAACACTTGCAGATTCTACAAAAAGAGTGTTTCAAAACTGCTCTTTGAAAAGAAGTGTTCAACTCTGTGAGTTGGATTCATACTACACAAAGCAGTTTCACAGAACGCTTCTGTTTAGTTTTTATGGGAAGATATTCCCGTTTCCAACGAAGGCCTGAAAGTCTCCAAATATCCACTTGCAGATGCTGCAAAAAGACTCTTTCCAAACTGCTCCGTGAAAAGGAAGATTCAACTCTGTGAGGTGAAGGCACACATCATAAAGAAGTTTCAAAGAATGCTTCTGTCTAGGTTTTATGTGAAGATATTTCCTTTTCCACCGTAGGCCTCAAAGCGCTCCAAATGAACACTTGCAGATTCTACAAAAAGAGTGTTTCAAAACTGCTCTTTCTAAAGAAGTGTTCAACTCTGTGAGTTGGATTCATACTACACAAAGCAGTTTCACAGAACGTTTCTGTTTAGTTTTTATGGGAAGGTATTCCCGTTTCCAACGAAGGCCTGAAAGGGCTAAAAATATCCACTTGCAGATTCTGCAAAAACAGAGTTTCAAAACTGCTCTATCAAAAGGAAGGCTTATCTCTCAGAGTTGAATGCACACATCATAAAGAGGTTTCTGAGAATGCTTCTGCCTGGTTGATATGTGAAGATATTTCAATTTCCACCATAGGCCTCAAATCGCTCCAAATGAACACTTGCAAATTCTACAAAAAGAGTGTTTCATAACTGCTCTAGCAAAGGAAAGGTTCAGCTATGTGAGTTAAACACACACATCACAAAGCAGTTTGTGAGAATGCTTCTGTCCAGTTTTTATGGGAAGATATTCCCGTTTCTAACAAAGGCCTGAAAGAGCTCCAAACATCCACTTGCAGATGCTGCAAAAAGACTCTTTCCAAACCGCTCCATGAAAAGGAAGGTTCAACTCTGTGAGTTGAATGCACACATCATAAAGAAGTTTCAAAGAATGCTTCTGTCTAGGTTTTATGTGAAGATATTTCCTTTTCCACCACTGGCCTGAAAGAGCTCCAAATGAACACTTGCAGATTCTACAAAAAGAGTGTTTCAAAACTGCTCTTTCTAAAGAAGTGTTCAACTCTGTGAGTTGGATTCATACTACACAAAGCAGTTTCACAGAACGCTTCTGTTTAGTTTTTGTGGGAAGATATTCCCGTTTCCAACGAAGGCCTGACAGGGCTCCAAATATCCACTTGCAGATGCTGCAAAAAGACTCTTTCCAAACTGCTCCATGAAAAGGAATGTTCAACTCTGTGAGTTGAATGCACACATCATAAAGAAGTTTCAAAGAATGCTTCTGTCTAGGTTTTATGTGAAGATATTTCCTTTTCCACCATAGGCCTCAAAGTGCTCCAAATGAACACTTGCAGATTCTACAAAAAGAGTGTTTCAAAACTGCTCTTTCAAAAGAAGTGTTCAACTCTGTGAGTTGGATTCATACTACACAAAGCAGTTTCACAGAACGCTTCTGTTTAGTTTTTATGGGAAGATATTCCCGTTTCCAACGAAGGCCTGAAAGGGCTCCAAATATCCACTTGCAGATGCTGCAAAAACAGAGTTTCAAAACTGCTCTATCAAAAGGAAGGCTTCTCTCTCCGAGTTGAATGCACACATCCTAAAGAGGTTTCTGAGAATGCTTCTGCCTGGTTTATGAGTGAAGATATTTCCTTTTCCACAATAGGCCTCAATGTGCTCCAAATGAACACTTGCAGATTCTACAAAAAGAGTGTTTCAAAACTGCTCTTTGAAAAGAAGTGTTCAACTCTGGGAGTTGGATTCATACTACACAAAGCAGTTTCACAGAACGCTTCTGTTGAGTTTTTATGGGAAGATATTCCCGTTTCCAACGAAGGCCTGAAAGGCTCCAAATATCCACTTGCAGATGCTGCAAAAAGACTCTTTCCAAACTGCTCCTTGAAAAGGAAGGTTCAACTCTGTGAGGTGAAGGCACACATCATAAAGAAGTTTCAAAGAATGCTTCTGTCTAGGTTTTATGTGAAGATATTTCCTTTTCCACCGTAGGCCTCAAAGCGCTCCAAATGAACACTTGCAGATTCTACAAAAAGAGTGTTTCAAAACTGCACTTTCTAAAGAAGTGCTCAACTCTGTGAGTTGGATTCATACTACACAAAGCAGTTTCACAGAACGCTTCTGTTTAGTTTTTATGGGAAGATATTCCCGTTTCCAACGAAGGCCTGAAAGGGCTCCAAATATCCACTTGCAGATGCTGCAAAAAGACTCTTTCCAAACTGCTCCATGAAAAGGAAGATTCAACTCTCTGAGTTGAATGCACACATCATAAAGAAGTTTCAAAGAATGCTTCTGTCTAGGTTTTATGTGAAGATATTTCCTTTTCCACCTTAGGCCTCAAAGTGCTCCAAATGAACACTTGCAGATTCTACAAAAAGAGTGTTTCAAAACTGCTCTTTCAAAAGAAGTGTTCAACTCTGTGAGTTGGATTCATACTACACAAAGCAGTTTCGCAGAACGCTTCTGTTTAGTTTTTATGGGAAGATATTCCCGTTTCCAACGAAGGCCTGAAAGGGCTCCAAATATCCACTTGCAGATGCTGCAAAAACAGAGTTTCAAAACTGCTCTATCAAAAGGAAGGCTTCTCTCTCCGAGTTGAATGCACACATCATAAAGAGGTTTCTGAGAATGCTTCTGCCTGGTTTATAAGTGAAGATATTTCCTTTTCCACAATAGGCCTCAATGTGCTCCAAATGAACACTTGCAGATTCTACAAAAAGAGTGTTTCAAAACTGCTCTTTCAAAAGAAGTGTTCAACTCTGTGAGTTGGATTCATACTACACAAAGCAGTTTCACAGAAGGCTTCTGTTTAGTTTTTATGGGAAGATATTCCCGTTTCCAACGAAGGCCTGAAAGGCTCCAAATATCCACTTGCAGATGCTGCAAAAAGACTCTTTCCAAACTGCTCCGTGAAAAGGAAGGTTCAACTCTGTGAGGTGAAGGCACACATCATAAAGAAGTTTCAAAGAATGCTTCTGTCTAGGTTTTATGTGAAGATATTTCCTTTTCCACCGTAGGCCTCAAAGCGCTCCAAATGAACACTTGCAGATTCTACAAAAAGAGTGTTTCGAAACTGCTCTAGCAAAGGAAAGGTTCAACTATGTGAGTTAAACACACACATCACAAAGCAGTTTGTGAGAATGCTTCTGTCCAGTTTTTATGGGAAGATATTCCCGTTTCTAACAAAGGCCTGAAAGAGCTCCAAACATCCACTTGCAGATGCTGCAAAAAGACTCTTTCCAAACCGCTCCATGAAAAGGAAGGTTCAACTCTGTGAGTTGAATGCACACATCATAAAGAAGTTTCAAAGAATGCTTCTGTCTAGGTTTTATGTGAAGATATTTCCTTTTCCACCACTGGCCTGAAAGAGCTCCAAATGAACACTTGCAGATTCTACAAAAACAGTGTTTCAAAACTGCTCTTTCTAAAGAAGTGTTCAACTCTGTGAGTTGGATTCATACTACACAAAGCAGTTTCACAGAACGCTTCTGTTTAGTTTTTGCGGGAAGATATTCCCGTTTCCAACGAAGGCCTGACAGGGCTCCAAATATCCACTTGCAGATGCTGCAAAAAGACTCTTTCCAAACTGCTCCATGAAAAGGAATGTTCAACTCTGTGAGTTGAATGCACACATCATAAAGAAGTTTCAAAGAATGCTTCTGTCTAGGTTTTATGTGAAGATATTTCCTTTTCCACCATAGGCCTCAAAGTGCTCCAAATGAACACTTGCAGATTCTACAAAAAGAGTGTTTCAAAACTGCTCTTTCAAAAGAAGTGTTCAACTCTGTGAGTTGGATTCATACTACACAAAGCAGTTTCACAGAACGCTTCTGTTTAGTTTTTATGGGAAGATATTCCCGTTTCCAACGAAGGCCTGAAAGGGCTCCAAATATCCACTTGCAGATGCTGCAAAAACAGAGTTTCAAAACTGCTCTATCAAAAGGAAGGCTTCTCTCTCCGAGTTGAATGCACACATCCTAAAGAGGTTTCTGAGAATGCTTCTGCCTGGTTTATGAGTGAAGATATTTCCTTTTCCACAATAGGCCTCAATGTGCTCCAAATGAACACTTGCAGATTCTACCAAAAGAGTGTTTCAAAACTGCTCTTTGAAAAGAAGTGTTCAACTCTGGGAGTTGGATTCATACTACACAAAGCAGTTTCACAGAACGCTTCTGTTGAGTTTTTATGGGAAGATATTCCCGTTTCCAACGAAGGCCTGAAAGGCTCCAAATATCCACTTGCAGATGCTGCAAAAAGACTCTTTCCAAACTGCTCCTTGAAAAGGAAGGTTCAACTCTGTGAGGTGAAGGCACACATCATAAAGAAGTTTCAAAGAATGCTTCTGTCTAGGTTTTATGTGAAGATATTTCCTTTTCCACCGTAGGCCTCAAAGCGCTCCAAATGAACACTTGCAGATTCTACAAAAAGAGTGTTTCAAAACTGCACTTTCTAAAGAAGTGCTCAACTCTGTGAGTTGGATTCATACTACACAAAGCAGTTTCACAGAACGCTTCTGTTTAGTTTTTATGGGAAGATATTCCCGTTTCCAACGAAGGCCTGAAAGGGCTCCAAATATCCACTTGCAGATGCTGCAAAAAGACTCTTTCCAAACTGCTCCATGAAAAGGAAGATTCAACTCTCTGAGTTGAATGCACACATCATAAAGAAGTTTCAAAGAATGCTTCTGTCTAGGTTTTATGTGAAGATATTTCCTTTTCCACCTTAGGCCTCAAAGTGCTCCAAATGAACACTTGCAGATTCTACAAAAAGAGTGTTTCAAAACTGCTCTTTCAAAAGAAGTGTTCAACTCTGTGAGTTGGATTCATACTACACAAAGCAGTTTTGCAGAACGCTTCTGTTTAGTTTTTATGGGAAGATATTCCCGTTTCCAACGAAGGCCTGAAAGGGCTCCAAATATCCACTTGCAGATGCTGCAAAAACAGAGTTTCAAAACTGCTCTATCAAAAGGAAGGCTTCTCTCTCCGAGTTGAATGCACACATCATAAAGAGGTTTCTGAGAATGCTTCTGCCTGGTTTATAAGTGAAGATATTTCCTTTTCCACAATAGGCCTCAATGTGCTCCAAATGAACACTTGCAGATTCTACAAAAAGAGTGTTTCAAAACTGCTCTTTCAAAAGAAGTGTTCAACTCTGTGAGTTGGATTCATACTACACAAAGCAGTTTCACAGAAGGCTTCTGTTTAGTTTTTATGGGAAGATATTCCCGTTTCCAACGAAGGCCTGAAAGGCTCCAAATATCCACTTGCAGATGCTGCAAAAAGACTCTTTCCAAACTGCTCCGTGAAAAGGAAGGTTCAACTCTGTGAGGTGAAGGCACACATCATAAAGAAGTTTCAAAGAATGCTTCTGTCTAGGTTTTATGTGAAGATATTTCCTTTTCCACCGTAGGCCTCAAAGCGCTCCAAATGAACACTTGCAGATTCTACAAAAAGAGTGTTTCGAAACTGCTCTAGCAAAGGAAAGGTTCAACTATGTGAGTTAAACACACACATCACAAAGCAGTTTGTGAGAATGCTTCTGTCCAGTTTTTATGGGAAGATATTCCCGTTTCTAACAAAGGCCTGAAAGAGCTCCAAACATCCACTTGCAGATGCTGCAAAAAGACTCTTTCCAAACCGCTCCATGAAAAGGAAGGTTCAACTCTGTGAGTTGAATGCACACATCATAAAGAAGTTTCAAAGAATGCTTCTGTCTAGGTTTTATGTGAAGATATTTCCTTTTCCACCACTGGCCTGAAAGAGCTCCAAATGAACACTTGCAGATTCTACAAAAAGAGTGTTTCAAAACTGCTCTTTCTAAAGAAGTGTTCAACTCTGTGAGTTGGATTCATACTACACAAAGCAGTTTCACAGAACGCTTCTGTTTAGTTTTTGTGGGAAGATATTCCCGTTTCCAACGAAGGCCTGACAGGGCTCCAAATATCCACTTGCAGATGCTGCAAAAAGACTCTTTCCAAACTGCTCCATGAAAAGGAAGGTTCAACTCTGTGAGTTGAATGCACACATCATAAAGAAGTTTCAAAGAATGCTTCTGTCTAGGTTTTATGTGAAGATATTTCCTTTTCCACCATAGGCCTCAAAGTGCTCCAAATGAACACTTGCAGATTCTACAAAAAGAGTGTTTCAAAACTGCTCTTTCAAAAGAAGTGTTCAACTCTGTGAGTTGGATTCATACTACACAAAGCAGTTTCACAGAACGCTTCTGTTTAGTTTTTATGGGAAGATATTCCCGTTTCCAACGAAGGCCTGAAAGGGCTCCAAATATCCACTTGCAGATGCTGCAAAAACAGAGTTTCAAAACTGCTCTATCAAAAGGAAGGCTTCTCTCTCCGAGTTGAATGCACACATCATAAAGAGGTTTCTGAGAATGCTTCTGCCTGGTTTATGAGTGAAGATATTTCCTTTTCCACAATAGGCCTCAATGTGCTCCAAATGAACACTTGCAGATTCTACAAAAAGAGTGTTTCAAAACTGCTCTTTGAAAAGAAGTGTTCAACTCTGGGAGTTGGATTCATACTACACAAAGCAGTTTCTCAGAACGCTTCTGTTGAGATTTTATGGGAAGATATTCCCGTTTCCAACGAAGGCCTGAAAGGCTCCAAATATCCACTTGCAGATGCTGCAAAAAGAGTCTTTCCAAACTGCTCCTTGAAAAGGAAGGTTCAACTCTGTGAGGTGAAGGCACACATCATAAAGAAGTTTCAAAGAATGCTTCTGTCTAGGTTTTATGTGAAGATATTTCCTTTTCCACCGTAGGCCTCAAAGCGCTCCAAATGAACACTTGCAGATTCTACAAAAAGAGTGTTTCAAAACTGCTCTTTCTAAAGAAGTGCTCAACTCTGTGAGTTGGATTCATACTACACAAAGCAGTTTCACAGAACGCTTCTGTTTAGTTTTTATGGGAAGATATTCCCGTTTCCAACGAAGGCCTGAAAGGGCTCCAAATATCCACTTGCAGATGCTGCAAAAAGACTCTTTCCAAACTGCTCCATGAAAAGGAAGGTTCAACTCTCTGAGTTGAATGCACACATCATAAAGAAGTTTCAAAGAATGCTTCTGTGTAGGTTTTATGTGAAGATATTTCCTTTTCCACCTTAGGCCTCAAAGTGCTCCAAATGAACACTTGCAGATTCTACAAAAAGAGTGTTTCAAAACTGCTCTTTCAAAAGAAGTGTTCAACTCTGTGAGTTGGATTCATACTACACAAAGCAGTTTCGCAGAACGCTTCTGTTTAGTTTTTATGGGAAGATATTCCCGTTTCCAACGAAGGCCTGAAAGGCTCCAAATATCCACTTGCAGATGCTGCAAAAAGACTCTTTCCAAACTGCTCCGTGAAAAGGAAGGTTCAACTCTGTGAGGTGAAGGCACACATCATAAAGAAGTTTCAAAGAATGCTTCTGTCTAGGTTTTATGTGAAGATATTTCCTTTTCCACCGTAGGCCTCAAAGCGCTCCAAATGAACACTTGCAGATTCTACAAAAAGAGTGTTTCAAAACTCCTCTTTCTAAAGAAGTGTTCAACTCTGTGAGTTGGATTCATACTACACAAAGCAGTTTCACAGAACGCTTCTGTTTAGTTTTTATGGGAAGATATTCCCGTTTCCAACGAAGGCCTGAAAGGGCTCCAAATATCCACTTGTAGATTCTGCAAAAACAGAGTTTCAAAACTGCTCTATCAAAAGGAAGGCTTATCTCTCTGAGTTGAATGCACACATCATAAAGAGGTTTCTGAGAATGCTTCTGCCTGGTTGATATGTGAAGATATTTCAATTTCCACCATAGGCCTCAAATCGCTCCAAATGAACACTTGCAGATTCTACAAAAAGAGTGTTTCAAAACTGCTCTTTGAAAAGAAGTGTTCAACTCTGTGAGTTGGATTCATACTACACAAAGCAGTTTCACAGAACGCTTCTGTTGAGTTTTTATGGGAAGATATTCCCGTTTCCAACGAAGGCCTGAAAGGCTCCAAATATCCACTTGCAGATGCTGCAAAAAGACTCTTTCCAAACTGCTCCTTGAAAAGGAAGGTTCAACTCTGTGAGGTGAAGGCACACATCATAAAGAAGTTTCAAAGAATGCTTCTGTCTAGGTTTTATGTGAAGATATTTCCTATTCCACCGTAGGCCTCAAAGCGCTCCAAATGAACACTTGCAGATTCTACAAAAAGAGTGTTTCAAAACTGCTCTTTCTAAAGAAGTGTTCAACTCTGTGAGTTGGATTCATACTACACAAAGCAGTTTCACAGAACGCTTCTGTTTAGTTTTTATGGGAAGATATTCCCGTTTCCAACGAAGGCCTGAAAGGGCTCCAAATATCCACTTGCAGATGCTGCAAAAAGACTCTTTCCAAACTGCTCCATGAAAAGGAAGGTTCAACTCTGTGAGTTGAATGCACACATCATAAAGAAGTTTCAAAGAATGCTTCTGTCTAGGTTTTATGTGAAGATATTTCCTTTTCCACCTTAGGCCTCAAAGTGCTCCAAATGAACACTTGCAGATTCTACAAAAAGAGTGTTTCAAAACTGCTCTTTCAAAAGAAGTGTTCAACTCTGTGAGTTGGATTCATACTACACAAAGCAGTTTCGCAGAACGCTTCTGTTTAGTTTTTATGGGAAGATATTCCCGTTTCCAACGAAGGCCTGAAAGGGCTCCAAATATCCACTTGCAGATGCTGCAAAAACAGAGTTTCAAAACTGCTCTATCAAAAGGAAGGCTTCTCTCTCCGAGTTGAATGCACACATCATAAAGAGGTTTCTGAGAATGCTTCTGCCTGGTTTATAAGTGAAGATATTTCCTTTTCCACAATAGGCCTCAATGTGCTCCAAATGAACACTTGCAGATTCTACAAAAAGAGTGTTTCAAAACTGCTCTTTGAAAAGAAGTGTTCAACTCTGGGAGTTGGATTCATACTACACAAAGCAGTTTCACAGAACGCTTCTGTTGAGTTTTTATGGGAAGATATTCCCGTTTCCAACGAAGGCCTGAAAGGCTCCAAATATCCACTTGCAGATGCTGCAAAAAGACTCTTTCCAAACTGCTCCTTGAAAAGGAAGGTTCAACTCTGTGAGGTGAAGGCACACATCATAAAGAAGTTTCAAAGAATGCTTCTGTCTAGGTTTTATGTGAAGATATTTCCTTTTCCACCGTAGGCCTCAAAGCGCTCCAAATGAACACTTGCAGATTCTACAAAAAGAGTGTTTCAAAACTGCTCTTTCTAAAGAAGTGCTCAACTCTGTGAGTTGGATTCATACTACACAAAGCAGTTTCACAGAACGCTTCTGTTTAGTTTTTATGGGAAGATATTCCCGTTTCCAACGAAGGCCTGAAAGGGCTCCAAATATCCACTTGCAGATGCTGCAAAAAGACTCTTTCCAAACTGCTCCATGAAAAGGAAGGTTCAACTCTGTGAGTTGAATGCACACATCATAAAGAAGTTTCAAAGAATGCTTCTGTCTAGGTTTTATGTGAAGATATTTCCTTTTCCACCTTAGGCCTCAAAGTGCTCCAAATGAACACTTGCAGATTCTACAAAAAGAGTGTTTCAAAACTGCTCTTTCAAAAGAAGTGTTCAACTCTGTGAGTTGGATTCATACTACACAAAGCAGTTTCGCAGAACGCTTCTGTTTAGTTTTTATGGGAAGATATTCCCGTTTCCAACGAAGGCCTGAAAGGGCTCCAAATATCCACTTGCAGATGCTGCAAAAACAGAGTTTCAAAACTGCTGTATCAAAAGGAAGGCTTCTCTCTCCGAGTTGAATGCACACATCATAAAGAGGTTTCTGAGAATGCTTCTGCCTGGTTTATAAGTGAAGATATTTCCTTTTCCACAATAGGCCTCAATGTGCTCCAAATGAACACTTGCAGATTCTACAAAAAGAGTGTTTCAAAACTGCTCTTTGAAAAGAAGTGTTCAACTCTGTGAGTTGGATTCATACTACACAAAGCAGTTTCACATAACGCTTCTGTTTAGTTTTTATGGGAAGATATTCCCGTTTCCAATGAAGGCCTGAAAGGCTCCAAATATCCACTTGCAGATGCTGCAAAAAGACTCTTTCCAAAGTGCTCCGTGAAAAGGAAGGTTCAACTCCGTGAGGTGAAGGCGCATATCATAAGGAAGTTTCAAAGAATGCTTCTGTCTAGGTTTTATGTGAAGATATTTCCTTTTCCACCGTAGGACTCAAAGCGCTCCAAATGAACACTTGCAGATTCTACAAAAAGAGTGTTTCAAAACTGCTCTTTCTAAAGAAATGTTCAACTCTGTGAGTGGGATTCATACTACACAAAGCAGTTTCACAGAACGCTTCTGTTTAGTTTTTATGGGAAGATATTCCCGTTTCCAACGAAGGCCTGAAAGGGCTCCAAATATCCACTTGCAGATGCTGCAAAAGCAGAGTTTCAAAACTGCTCTATCAAAAGGAAGTCTTCTCTCTCCGAGTTGAATGCACACATCATAAAGAGGTTTCTGAGAATGCTTCTGCCTGGTTTATAAGTGAAGATATTTCCTTTTCCACAATAGGCCTCAATGTGCTCCAAATGAACACTTGCAGATTCTACAAAAAGAGTGTTTCAAAACTGCTCTTTGAAAAGAAGTGTTCAACTCTGTGAGTTGGATTCATACTACACAAAGCAGTTTCACAGAACGCTTCTGTTTAGTTTTTATGGGAAGATATTCCCGTTTCCAACGAAGGCCTGAAAGGCTCCAAATATCCACTTGCAGATGCTGCAAAAAGACTCTTTCCAAACTGCTCCGTGAAAAGGAAGGTTCAACTCTGTGAGGTGAAGGCACACATCATAAAGAAGTTTCAAAGAATGCTTCTGTCTAGGTTTTATGTGAAGATATTTCCTTTTCCACCGTAGGCCTCAAAGCGCTCCAAATGAACACTTGCAGATTCTACAAAAAGAGTGTTTCAAAACTGCTCTTTCTAAAGAAGTGTTCAACTCTGTGAGTTGGATTCATACTACACAAAGCAGTTTCACAGAACGCTTCTGTTTAGTTTTTATGGGAAGATATTCCCGTTTCCAACGAAGGCCTGAAAGGGCTCCAAATATCCACTTGCAGATGCTGCAAAAAGACTCTTTCCAAACTGCTCCATGAAAAGGAAGGTTCAACTCTGTGAGTTGAATGCACACATCATAAAGAAGTTTCAAAGAATGCTTCTGTCTAGGTTTTATGTGAAGATATTTCCTTTTCCACCATAGGCCTCAAAGTGCTCCAAATGAACACTTGCAGATTCTACAAAAAGAGTGTTTCAAAACTGCTCTTTCAAAAGAAGTGTTCATCTCTGTGAGTTGGATTCATACTACACAAAGCAGTTTCACAGAACGCTTCTGTTTAGTTTTTATGGGAAGATATTCCCGTTTCCAACGAAGGCCTGAAAGGGCTCCAAATATCCACTTGCAGATGCTGCAAAAACAGAGTTTCAAAACTGCTCTATCAAAAGGAAGGCTTCTCTCTCCGAGGTGAATGCACACATCATAAAGAGGTTTCTGAGAATGCTTCTGCCTGGTTTATGAGTGAAGATATTTCCTTTTCCACAATAGGCCTCAATGTGCTCCAAATGAACACTTGCAGATTCTACAAAAAGAGTGTTTCAAAACTGCTCTTTGAAAAGAAGTGTTCAACTCTGTGAGTTGGATTCATACTACACAAAGCAGTTTCACAGAACGCTTCTGTTTAGTTTTTATGGGAAGATATTCCCGTTTCCAACGAAGGCCTGAAAGGCTCCAAATATCCACTTGCAGATGCTGCAAAAAGACTCTTTCCAAACTGCTCCTTGAAAAGGAAGGTTCAACTCTGTGAGGTGAAGGCACACATCATAAAGAAGTTTCAAAGAATGCTTCTGTCTAGGTTTTATGTGAAGATATTTCCTTTTCCACAGTAGGCCTCAAAGCGCTCCAAATGAACACTTGCAGATTCTACAAAAAGAGTGTTTCAAAACTGCTCTTTCTAAAGAAGTGTTCAACTCTGTGAGTTGGATTCATACTACACAAAGCAGTTTCGCAGAACGCTTCTGTTTAGTTTTTATGGGAAGATATTCCCGTTTCCAACGAAGGCCTGAAAGGCTCCAAATATCCACTTGCAGATGCTGCAAAAAGACTCTTTCCAAACTGCTCCGTGAAAAGGAAGGTTCAACTCTGTGAGGTGAAGGCACACATCATAAAGAAGTTTCAAAGAATGCTTCTGTCTAGGTTTTATGTGAAGATATTTCCTTTTCCACCGTAGGCCTCAAAGCGCTCCAAATGAACACTTGCAGATTCTACAAAAAGAGTGTTTCAAAACTGCTCTAGCAAAGGAAAGGTTCAACTATGTGAGTTAAACACACACATCACAAAGCAGTTTGTGAGAATGCTTCTGTCCAGTTTTTATGGGAAGATATTCCCGTTTCTAACAAAGGCCTGAAAGAGCTCCAAACATCCACTTGCAGATGCTGCAAAAAGACTCTTTCCAAACCGCTCCATGAAAAGGAAGGTTCAACTCTGTGAGTTGAATGCACACATCATAAAGAAGTTTCAAAGAAT
This sequence comes from Pongo abelii, assembly GCF_028885655.2. NCBI lineage: Eukaryota > Metazoa > Chordata > Mammalia > Primates > Hominidae > Pongo > Pongo abelii. Next base: position 30,770,241 of record NC_072005.2, on the reverse strand, counting down.
GCTTCTGTCTAGGTTTTATGTGAAGATATTTCCTTTTCCACCACTGGCCTGAAAGAGCTCCAAATGAACACTTGCAGATTCTACAAAAAGAGTGTTTCAAAACTGCTCTTTCTAAAGAAGTGTTCAACTCTGTGAGTTGGATTCATACTACACAAAGCAGTTTCACAGAACGCTTCTGTTTAGTTTTTGTGGGAAGATATTCCCGTTTCCAACGAAGGCCTGACAGGGCTCCAAATATCCACTTGCAGATGCTGCAAAAAGACTCTTTCCAAACTGCTCCATGAAAAGGAAGGTTCAACTCTGTGAGTTGAATGCACACATCATAAAGAAGTTTCAAAGAATGCTTCTGTCTAGGTTTTATGTGAAGATATTTCCTTTTCCACCATAGGCCTCAAAGTGCTCCAAATGAACACTTGCAGATTCTACAAAAAGAGTGTTTCAAAACTGCTCTTTCAAAAGAAGTGTTCAACTCTGTGAGTTGGATTCATACTACACAAAGCAGTTTCACAGAACGCTTCTGTTTAGTTTTTATGGGAAGATATTCCCGTTTCCAACGAAGGCCTGAAAGGGCTCCAAATATCCACTTGCAGATGCTGCAAAAACAGAGTTTCAAAACTGCTCTATCAAAAGGAAGGCTTCTCTCTCCGAGTTGAATGCACACATCATAAAGAGGTTTCTGAGAATGCTTCTGCCTGGTTTATGAGTGAAGATATTTCCTTTTCCACAATAGGCCTCAATGTGCTCCAAATGAACACTTGCAGATTCTACAAAAAGAGTGTTTCAAAACTGCTCTTTGAAAAGAAGTGTTCAACTCTGGGAGTTGGATTCATACTACACAAAGCAGTTTCACAGAACGCTTCTGTTGAGATTTTATGGGAAGATATTCCCGTTTCCAACGAAGGCCTGAAAGGCTCCAAATATCCACTTGCAGATGCTGCAAAAAGACTCTTTCCAAACTGCTCCTTGAAAAGGAAGGTTCAACTCTGTGAGGTGAAGGCACACATCATAAAGAAGTTTCAAAGAATGCTTCTGTCTAGGTTTTATGTGAAGATATTTCCTTTTCCACCGTAGGCCTCAAAGCGCTCCAAATGAACACTTGCAGATTCTACAAAAAGAGTGTTTCAAAACTGCTCTTTCTAAAGAAGTGCTCAACTCTGTGAGTTGGATTCATACTACACAAAGCAGTTTCACAGAACGCTTCTGTTTAGTTTTTATGGGAAGATATTCCCGTTTCCAACGAAGGCCTGAAAGGGCTCCAAATATCCACTTGCAGATGCTGCAAAAAGACTCTTTCCAAACTGCTCCATGAAAAGGAAGGTTCAACTCTCTGAGTTGAATGCACACATCATAAAGAAGTTTCAAAGAATGCTTCTGTCTAGGTTTTATGTGAAGATATTTCCTTTTCCACCTTAGGCCTCAAAGTGCTCCAAATGAACACTTGCAGATTCTACAAAAAGAGTGTTTCAAAACTGCTCTTTCAAAAGAAGTGTTCAACTCTGTGAGTTGGATTCATACTACACAAAGCAGTTTCGCAGAACGCTTCTGTTTAGTTTTTATGGGAAGATATTCCCGTTTCCAACGAAGGCCTGAAAGGCTCCCAATATCCAGTTGCAGATGCTGCAAAAAGACTCTTTCCAAACTGCTCCGTGAAAAGGAAGGTTCAACTCTGTGAGGTGAAGGCACACATCATAAAGAAGTTTCAAAGAATGCTTCTGTCTAGGTTTTATGTGAAGATATTTCCTTTTCCACCGTAGGCCTCAAAGCGCTCCAAATGAACACTTGCAGATTCTACAAAAAGAGTGTTTCAAAACTGCTCTTTCTAAAGAAGTGTTCAACTCTGTGAGTTGGATTCATACTACACAAAGCAGTTTCACAGAACGCTTCTGTTTAGTTTTTATGGGAAGATATTCCCGTTTCCAACGAAGGCCTGAAAGGGCTCCAAATATCCACTTGTAGATTCTGCAAAAACAGAGTTTCAAAACTGCTCTATCAAAAGGAAGGCTTATCTCTCTGAGTTGAATGCACACATCATAAAGAGGTTTCTGAGAATGCTTCTGCCTGGTTGATATGTGAAGATATTTCAATTTCCACCATAGGCCTCAAATCGCTCCAAATGAACACTTGCAAATTCTACAAAAAGAGTGTTTCATAACTGCTCTAGCAAAGGAAAGGTTCAACTATGTGAGTTAAACACACACATCACAAAGCAGTTTGTGAGAATGCTTCTGTCCAGTTTTTATGGGAAGATATTCCCGTTTCTAACAAAGGCCTGAAATAGCTCCAAATATCCACTTGCAGATGCTGCAAAAAGACTCTTTCCAAACCGCTCCATGAAAAGGAAGGTTCAACTCTGTGAGTTGAATGCACACATCATAAAGAAGTTTCAAAGAATGCTTCTGTCTAGGTTTTATGTGAAGATATTTCCTTTTCCACCGTAGGCCTCAAAGTGCTCCAAATGAACACTTGCAGATTCTACAAAAAGAGTGTTTCAAAACTGCTCTTTCAAAAGAAGTGTTCAACTCTGTGAGTTGGATTCATACTACACAAAGCAGTTTCACAGAACGCTTCTGTTTAGTTTTTATGGGAAGATATTCCCGTTTCCAACGAAGGCCTGAAAGGGCTCCAAATATCCACTTGCAGATGCTGCAAAAACAGAGTTTCAAAACTGCTCTATCAAAAGGAAGGCTTCTCTCTCCGAGTTGAATGCACACATCATAAAGAAGTTTCTGAGAATGCTTCTGCCTGGTTTATGAGTGAAGATATTTCCTTTTCCACAATAGGCCTCAATGTGCTCCAAATGAACACTTGCAGATTCTACAAAAAGAGTGTTTCAAAACTGCTCTTTGAAAAGAAGTGTTCAACTCTGTGAGTTGGATTCATACTACACAAAGCAGTTTCACAGAACGCTTCTGTTGAGTTTTTATGGGAAGATATTCCCGTTTCCAACGAAGGCCTGAAAGGCTCCAAATATCCACTTGCAGATGCTGCAAAAAGACTCTTTCCAAACTGCTCCTTGAAAAGGAAGGTTCAACTCTGTGAGGTGAAGGCACACATCATAAAGAAGTTTCAAAGAATGCTTCTGTCGAGGTTTTATGTGAAGATATTTCCTTTTCCACCGTAGGCCTCAAAGCGCTCCAAATGAACACTTGCAGATTCTACAAAAAGAGTGTTTCAAAACTGCTCTTTCTAAAGAAGTGTTCAACTCTGTGAGTTGGATTCATACTACACAAAGCAGTTTCACAGAACGCTTCTGTTTAGTTTTTATGGGAAGATATTCCCGTTTCCAACGAAGGCCTGAAAGGGCTCCAAATATCCACTTGCAGATGCTGCAAAAAGACTCTTTCCAAACTGCTCCATGAAAAGGAAGGTTCAACTCTGTGAGTTGAATGCACACATCATAAAGAAGTTTCAAAGAATGCTTCTGTCTAGGTTTTATGTGAAGATATTTCCTTTTCCACCATAGGCCTCAAAGTGCTCCAAATGAACACTTGCAGATTCTACAAAAAGAGTGTTTCAAAACTGCTCTTTCAAAAAAAGTGTTCAACTCTGTGAGTTGGATTCATACTACACAAAGCAGTTTCGCAGAACGCTTCTGTTTAGTTTTTATGGGAAGATATTCCCGTTTCCAACGAAGGCCTGAAAGGGCTTCAAATATCCACTTGCAGATGCTGCAAAAACAGAGTTTCAAAACTGCTCTATCAAAAGGAAGGCTTCTCTCTCCGAGTTGAATGCACACATCATAAAGAGGTTTCTGAGAATGCTTCTGCCTGGTTTATAAGTGAAGATATTTCCTGTTCCACAATAGGCCTCAATGTGCTCCAAATGAACACTTGCAGATTCTACAAAAAGAGTGTTTCAAAACTGCTCTTTGAAAAGAAGTGTTCAACTCTGTGAGTTGGATTCATACTACACAAAGCAGTTTCACATAACGCTTCTGTTTAGTTTTTATGGGAAGATATTCCCGTTTCCAACGAAGGCCTGAAAGGCTCCAAATATCCACTTGCAGATGCTGCAAAAAGACTCTTTCCAAACTGCTCCGTGAAAAGGAAGGTTCAACTCCGTGAGGTGAAGGCACACATCATAAGGAAGTTTCAAAGAATGCTTCTGTCTAGGTTTTATGTGAAGATATTTCCTTTTCCACCGTAGGACTCAAAGCGCTCCAAATGAACACTTGCAGATTCTACAAAAAGAGTGTTTCAAAACTGCTCTTTCTAAAGAAATGTTCAACTCTGTGAGTTGGATTCATACTACACAAAGCAGTTTCACAGAACGCTTCTGTTTAGTTTTTATGGGAAGATATTCCCGTTTCCAACGAAGGCCTGAAAGGGCTCCAAATATCCACTTGCAGATGCTGCAAAAAGACTCTTTCCAAACTGCTCCATGAAAAGGAAGGTTCAACTCTGTGAGTTGAATGCACACATCATAAAGAAGTTTCAAAGAATGCTTCTGTCTAGGTTTTATGTGAAGATATTTCCTTTTCCACCATAGGCCTCAAAGTGCTCCAAATGAACACTTGCAGATTCTACAAAAAGAGTGTTTCAAAACTGCTCTTTCAAAAGAAGTGTTCATCTCTGTGAGTTGGATTCATACTACACAAAGCAGTTTCACAGAACGCTTCTGTTTAGTTTTTATGGGAAGATATTCCCGTTTCCAACGAAGGCCTGAAAGGGCTCCAAATATCCAATTGCAGATGCTGCAAAAACAGAGTTTCAAAACTGCTCTATCAAAAGGAAGGCTTCTCTCTCCGAGTTGAATGCACACATCGTAAAGAGGTTTCTGAGAATGCTTCTGCCTGGTTTATGAGTGAAGATATTTCCTTTTCCATAATAGGCCTCAATGTGCTCCAAATGAACACTTGCAGATTCTACAAAAAGAGTGTTTCAAAACTGCTCTTTGAAAAGAAGTGTTCAACTCTGTGAGTTGGATTCATACTACACAAAGCAGTTTCACAGAACGCTTCTGTGTAGTTTTTATGGGAAGATATTCCCGTTTCCAACGAAGGCCTGAAAGGGCTCCAAATATCCACTTGCAGATGCTGCAAAAACAGAGTTTCAAAACTGCTCTATCAAAAGGAAGGCTTCTCTCTCCGAGTTGAATGCACACATCATAAAGAGGTTTCTGAGAATGCTTCTGCCTGGTTTATAAGTGAAGATATTTCCTTTTCCACAATAGGCCTCAATGTGCTCCAAATGAACACTTGCAGATTCTACAAAAAGAGTGTTTCAAAACTGCTCTTTCAAAAGAAGTGTTCAACTCTGTGAGTTGGATTCATACTACACAAAGCAGTTTCGCAGAACGCTTCTGTTTAGTTTTTATGGGAAGATATTCCCGTTTCCAACGAAGGCCTGAAAGGCTCCAAATATCCACTTGCAGATGCTGCAAAAAGACTCTTTCCAAACTGCTCCGTGAAAAGGAAGGTTCAACTCTGTGAGGTGAAGGCACACATCATAAAGAAGTTTCAAAGAATGCTTCTGTCTAGGTTTTATGTGAAGATATTTCCTTTTCCACCGTAGGCCTCAAAGCGCTCCAAATGAACACTTGCAGATTCTACAAAAAGAGTGTTTCAAAACTGCTCTTTCTAAAGAAGTGTTCAACTCTATGAGTTGGATTCATACTACACAAAGCAGTTTCACAGAACGCTTCTGTTTAGTTTTTATGGGAAGATATTCCCGTTTCCAACGAAGGCCTGAAAGGGCTCCAAATATCCACTTGCAGATGCTGCAAAAAGACTCTTTCCAAACTGCTCCATGAAAAGGAAGGTTCAACTCTGTGAGTTGAATGCACACATCATAAAGAAGTTTCAAAGAATGCTTCTGTCTAGGTTTTATGTGAAGATATTTCCTTTTCCACCATAGGCCTCAAAGTGCTCCAAATGAACACTTGCAGATTCTACAAAAAGAGTGTTTCAAAACTGCTCTTTCAAAAGAAGTGTTCATCTCTGTGAGTTGGATTCATACTACACAAAGCAGTTTCACAGAACGCTTCTGTTTAGTTTTTATGGGAAGATATTCCCGTTTCCAACGAAGGCCTGAAAGGGCTCCAAATATCCACTTGCAGATGCTGCAAAAACAGAGTTTCAAAACTGCTCTATCAAAAGGAAGGCTTCTCTCTCCGAGTTGAATGCACACATCATAAAGAGGTTTCTGAGAATGCTTCTGCCTGGTTTATGAGTGAAGATATATCCTTTTCCACAATAGGCCTCAATGTGCTCCAAATGAACAATTGCAGATTCTACAAAAAGAGTGTTTCAAAACTGCTCTTTGAAAAGAAGTGTTCAACTCTGTGAGTTGGATTCATACTACACAAAGCAGTTTCACAGAACGCTTCTGTTTAGTTTTTATGGGAAGATATTCCCGTTTCCAACGAAGGCCTGAAAGGCTCCAAATATCCACTTGCAGATGCTGCAAAAAGACTCTTTCCAAACTGCTCCTTGAAAAGGAAGGTTCAACTCTGTGAGGTGAAGGCACACATCATAAAGAAGTTTCAAAGAATGCTTCTGTCTAGGTTTTATGTGAAGATATTTCCTTTTCCACCGTAGGCCTCAAAGCGCTCCAAATGAACACTTGCAGATTCTACAAAAAGAGTGTTTCAAAACTGCTCTTTCTAAAGAAGTGTTCAACTCTGTGAGTTGGATTCATACTACACAAAGCAGTTTCGCAGAACGCTTCTGTTTAGTTTTTATGGGAAGATATTCCCGTTTCCAACGAAGGCCTGAAAGGCTCCAAATATCCACTTGCAGATGCTGCAAAAAGACTCTTTCCAAACTGCTCCGTGAAAAGGAAGGTTCAACTCTGTGAGGTGAAGGCACACATCATAAAGAAGTTTCAAAGAATGCTTCTGTCTAGGTTTTATGTGAAGATATTTCCTTTTCCACCGTAGGCCTCAAAGCGCTCCAAATGAACACTTGCAGATTCTACAAAAAGAGTGTTTCAAAACTGCTCTTTCTAAAGAAGTGTTCAACTCTATGAGTTGGATTCATACTACACAAAGCAGTTTCACAGAACGCTTCTGTTTAGTTTTTATGGGAAGATATTCCCGTTTCCAACGAAGGCCTGAAAGGGCTCCAAATATCCACTTGCAGATGCTGCAAAAAGACTCTTTCCAAACTGCTCCATGAAAAGGAAGGTTCAACTCTGTGAGTTGAATGCACACATCATAAAGAAGTTTCAAAGAATGCTTCTGTCTAGGTTTTATGTGAAGATATTTCCTTTTCCACCATAGGCCTCAAAGTGCTCCAAATGAACACTTGCAGATTCTACAAAAAGAGTGTTTCAAAACTGCTCTTTCAAAAGAAGTGTTCATCTCTGTGAGTTGGATTCATACTACACAAAGCAGTTTCACAGAACGCTTCTGTTTAGTTTTTATGGGAAGATATTCCCGTTTCCAACGAAGGCCTGAAAGGGCTCCAAATATCCACTTGCAGATGCTGCAAAAACAGAGTTTCAAAACTGCTCTATCAAAAGGAAGGCTTCTCTCTCCGAGTTGAATGCACACATCATAAAGAGGTTTCTGAGAATGCTTCTGCCTGGTTTATGAGTGAAGATATATCCTTTTCCACAATAGGCCTCAATGTGCTCCAAATGAACAATTGCAGATTCTACAAAAAGAGTGTTTCAAAACTGCTCTTTGAAAAGAAGTGTTCAACTCTGTGAGTTGGATTCATACTACACAAAGCAGTTTCACAGAACGCTTCTGTTTAGTTTTTATGGGAAGATATTCCCGTTTCCAACGAAGGCCTGAAAGGCTCCAAATATCCACTTGCAGATGCTGCAAAAAGACTCTTTCCAAACTGCTCCTTGAAAAGGAAGGTTCAACTCTGTGAGGTGAAGGCACACATCATAAAGAAGTTTCAAAGAATGCTTCTGTCTAGGTTTTATGTGAAGATATTTCCTTTTCCACCGTAGGCCTCAAAGCGCTCCAAATGAACACTTGCAGATTCTACAAAAAGAGTGTTTCAAAACTGCTCTTTCTAAAGAAGTGTTCAACTCTGTGAGTTGGATTCATACTACACAAAGCAGTTTCGCAGAACGCTTCTGTTTAGTTTTTATGGGAAGATATTCCCGTTTCCAACGAAGGCCTGAAAGGCTCCAAATATCCACTTGCAGATGCTGCAAAAAGACTCTTTCCAAACTGCTCCGTGAAAAGGAAGGTTCAACTCTGTGAGGTGAAGGCACACATCATAAAGAAGTTTCAAAGAATGCTTCTGTCTAGGTTTTATGTGAAGATATTTCCTTTTCCACCGTAGGCCTCAAAGCGCTCCAAATGAACACTTGCAGATTCTACAAAAAGAGTGTTTCAAAACTGCCCTTTCTAAAGAAGTGTTCAACTCTGTGAGTTTGATTCATACTACAGAAAGCAGTTTCACAGAACGCTTCTGTTTAGTTTTTATGGGAAGATATTCCCGTTTCCAACGAAGGCCTGAAAGGGCTCCAAATATCCACTTGCAGATGCTGCAAAAAGACTCTTTCCAAACTGCTCCATGAAAAGGAAGGTTCAACTCTGTGAGTTGAATGCACACATCATAAAGAAGTTTCAAAGAATGCTTCTGTCTAGGTTTTATGTGAAGATATTTCCTTTTCCACCATAGGCGTCAAAGTGCTCCAAATGAACACTTGCAGATTCTACAAAAAGAGTGTTTCAAAACTGCTCTTTCTAAAGAAGTGTTCAACTCTGTGAGTTGGATTCATACTACACAAAGCAGTTTCACAGAACGCTTCTGTTTAGTTTTTATGGGAAGATATTCCCGTTTCCAACGAAGGCCTGAAAGGGCTCCAAATATCCACTTGCAGATGCTGCAAAAACAGAGTTTCAAAACTGCTCTATCAAAAGGAAGGCTTCTCTCTCCGAGTTGAATGCACACATCATAAAGAGGTTTCTGAGAATGCTTCTGCCTGGTTTATAAGTGAAGATATTTCCTTTTCCACAATAGGCCTCAATGTGCTCCAAATGAACACTTGCAGATTCTACAAAAAGAGTGTTTCAAAACTGCTCTTTGAAAAGAAGTGTTCAACTCTGTCAGTTGGATTCATACTACACAAAGCAGTTTCACAGAACGCTTCTGTTTAGTTTTTATGGGAAGATATTCCCGTTTCCAACGAAGGCCTGAAAGGCTCCAAATATCCACTTGCAGATGCTGCAAAAAGACTCTTTCCAAACTGCTCCGTGAAAAGGAAGGTTCAACTCTGTGAGGTGAAGGCACACATCATAAAGAATTTCAAAGAATGCTTCTGTCTAGGTTTTATGTGAAGATATTTCCTTTTCCACCGTAGGACTCAAAGCGCTCCAAATGAACACTTGCAGATTCTACAAAAAGAGTGTTTCAAAACTGCTCTTTCTAAAGAAGTGTTCAACTCTGTGAGTTGGATTCATACTACACAAAGCAGTTTCACAGAACGCTTCTGTTTAGTTTTTATGGGAAGATATTCCCGTTTCCAACGAAGGCCTGAAAGGGCTCCAAATATCCACTTGCAGATGCTGCAAAAACAGAGTTTCAAAACTGCTCTATCAAAAGGAAGGCTTCTCTCTCCGAGTTGAATGCACACATCATAAAGAGGTTTCTGAGAATGCTTCTGCCTGGTTTATAAGTGAAGATATTTCCTTTTCCACAATAGGCCTCAATGTGCTCCAAATGAACACTTGCAGATTCTACAAAAAGAGTGTTTCAAAACTGCTCTTTGAAAAGAAGTGTTCAACTCTGTGAGTTGGATTCATACTACACAAAGCAGTTTCACAGAACGCTTCTGTTTAGTTTTTATGGGAAGATATTCCCGTTTCCAACGAAGGCCTGAAAGTCTCCAAATATCCACTTGCAGATGCTGCAAAAAGACTCTTTCCAAACTGCTCCGTGAAAAGGAAGATTCAACTCTGTGAGGTGAAGGCACACATCATAAAGAAGTTTCAAAGAATGCTTCTGTCTAGGTTTTATGTGAAGATATTTCCTTTTCCACCGTAGGCCTCAAAGCGCTCCAAATGAACACTTGCAGATTCTACAAAAAGAGTGTTTCAAAACTGCTCTTTCTAAAGAAGTGTTCAACTCTGTGAGTTGGATTCATACTACACAAAGCAGTTTCACAGAACGTTTCTGTTTAGTTTTTATGGGAAGGTATTCCCGTTTCCAACGAAGGCCTGAAAGGGCTAAAAATATCCACTTGCAGATTCTGCAAAAACAGAGTTTCAAAACTGCTCTATCAAAAGGAAGGCTTATCTCTCAGAGTTGAATGCACACATCATAAAGAGGTTTCTGAGAATGCTTCTGCCTGGTTGATATGTGAAGATATTTCAATTTCCACCATAGGCCTCAAATCGCTCCAAATGAACACTTGCAAATTCTACAAAAAGAGTGTTTCATAACTGCTCTAGCAAAGGAAAGGTTCAGCTATGTGAGTTAAACACACACATCACAAAGCAGTTTGTGAGAATGCTTCTGTCCAGTTTTTATGGGAAGATATTCCCGTTTCTAACAAAGGCCTGAAAGAGCTCCAAACATCCACTTGAAGATGCTGCAAAAAGACTCTTTCCAAACCGCTCCATGAAAAGGAAGGTTCAACTCTGTGAGTTGAATGCACACATCATAAAGAAGTTTCAAAGAATGCTTCTGTCTAGGTTTTATGTGAAGATATTTCCTTTTCCACCACTGGCCTGAAAGAGCTCCAAATGAACACTTGCAGATTCTACAAAAAGAGTGTTTCAAAACTGCTCTTTCTAAAGAAGTGTTCAACTCTGTGAGTTGGATTCATACTACACAAAGCAGTTTCACAGAACGCTTCTGTTTAGTTTTTGTGGGAAGATATTCCCGTTTCCAACGAAGGCCTGACAGGGCTCCAAATATCCACTTGCAGATGCTGCAAAAAGACTCTTTCCAAACTGCTCCATGAAAAGGAATGTTCAACTCTGTGAGTTGAATGCACACATCATAAAGAAGTTTCAAAGAATGCTTCTGTCTAGGTTTTATGTGAAGATATTTCCTTTTCCACCATAGGCCTCAAAGTGCTCCAAATGAACACTTGCAGATTCTACAAAAAGAGTGTTTCAAAACTGCTCTTTCAAAAGAAGTGTTCAACTCTGTGAGTTGGATTCATACTACACAAAGCAGTTTCACAGAACGCTTCTGTTTAGTTTTTATGGGAAGATATTCCCGTTTCCAACGAAGGCCTGAAAGGGCTCCAAATATCCACTTGCAGATGCTGCAAAAACAGAGTTTCAAAACTGCTCTATCAAAAGGAAGGCTTCTCTCTCCGAGTTGAATGCACACATCCTAAAGAGGTTTCTGAGAATGCTTCTGCCTGGTTTATGAGTGAAGATATTTCCTTTTCCACAATAGGCCTCAATGTGCTCCAAATGAACACTTGCAGATTCTACAAAAAGAGTGTTTCAAAACTGCTCTTTGAAAAGAAGTGTTCAACTCTGGGAGTTGGATTCATACTACACAAAGCAGTTTCACAGAACGCTTCTGTTGAGTTTTTATGGGAAGATATTCCCGTTTCCAACGAAGGCCTGAAAGGCTCCAAATATCCACTTGCAGATGCTGCAAAAAGACTCTTTCCAAACTGCTCCTTGAAAAGGAAGGTTCAACTCTGTGAGGTGAAGGCACACATCATAAAGAAGTTTCAAAGAATGCTTCTGTCTAGGTTTTATGTGAAGATATTTCCTTTTCCACCGTAGGCCTCAAAGCGCTCCAAATGAACACTTGCAGATTCTACAAAAAGAGTGTTTCAAAACTGCACTTTCTAAAGAAGTGCTCAACTCTGTGAGTTGGATTCATACTACACAAAGCAGTTTCACAGAACGCTTCTGTTTAGTTTTTATGGGAAGATATTCCCGTTTCCAACGAAGGCCTGAAAGGGCTCCAAATATCCACTTGCAGATGCTGCAAAAAGACTCTTTCCAAACTGCTCCATGAAAAGGAAGATTCAACTCTCTGAGTTGAATGCACACATCATAAAGAAGTTTCAAAGAATGCTTCTGTCTAGGTTTTATGTGAAGATATTTCCTTTTCCACCTTAGGCCTCAAAGTGCTCCAAATGAACACTTGCAGATTCTACAAAAAGAGTGTTTCAAAACTGCTCTTTCAAAAGAAGTGTTCAACTCTGTGAGTTGGATTCATACTACACAAAGCAGTTTCGCAGAACGCTTCTGTTTAGTTTTTATGGGAAGATATTCCCGTTTCCAACGAAGGCCTGAAAGGGCTCCAAATATCCACTTGCAGATGCTGCAAAAACAGAGTTTCAAAACTGCTCTATCAAAAGGAAGGCTTCTCTCTCCGAGTTGAATGCACACATCATAAAGAGGTTTCTGAGAATGCTTCTGCCTGGTTTATAAGTGAAGATATTTCCTTTTCCACAATAGGCCTCAATGTGCTCCAAATGAACACTTGCAGATTCTACAAAAAGAGTGTTTCAAAACTGCTCTTTCAAAAGAAGTGTTCAACTCTGTGAGTTGGATTCATACTACACAAAGCAGTTTCACAGAAGGCTTCTGTTTAGTTTTTATGGGAAGATATTCCCGTTTCCAACGAAGGCCTGAAAGGCTCCAAATATCCACTTGCAGATGCTGCAAAAAGACTCTTTCCAAACTGCTCCGTGAAAAGGAAGGTTCAACTCTGTGAGGTGAAGGCACACATCATAAAGAAGTTTCAAAGAATGCTTCTGTCTAGGTTTTATGTGAAGATATTTCCTTTTCCACCGTAGGCCTCAAAGCGCTCCAAATGAACACTTGCAGATTCTACAAAAAGAGTGTTTCAAAACTGCTCTTTCTAAAGAAGTGTTCAACTCTGTGAGTTGGATTCATGCTACACAAAGCAGTTTCACAGAACGCTTCTGTTTAGTTTTTATGGGAAGAAATAACCGTTTCCAACGAAGGCCTGAAAGGGCTCCAAATATCCACTTGCAGATGCTGCAAAAAGACTCTTTCCAAACTGCTCCATGAAAAGGAAGGTTCAACTCTGTGAGTTGAATGCACACATCATAAAGAAGTTTCAAGGAATGCTTCTGTCTAGGTTTTATGTGAAGATATTTCCTTTTCCACCATAGGCCTCAATTCGCTCCAAATGAACACTTGCAAATTCTACAAAAAAAGTGTTTCATAACTGCTCTAGCAAAGGAAAGGTTCAACTATGTGAGTTAAACACACACATCACAAAGCAGTTTGTGAGAATGCTTCTGTCCAGTTATTATGGGAAGATATTCCCGTTTCTAACAAAGGCCTGAAAGAGCTCCAAATATCCACTTGCAGATGCTGCAAAAAGACTCTTTCCAAACTGCTCCATGAAAAGGAAGGTTCAACTCTGTGAGTTGAATGCACACATCATAAAGAAGTTTCAAAGAATGCTTCTGTCTAGGTGTTATGTGAAGATATTTCCTTTTCCACCATAGGCCTCAAAGCGCTCCAAATGAACACTTGCAGATTCTACAAAAAGAGTGTTTCAAAACTGCTCTTTCTAAAGAAGTGTTCAACTCTGTGAGTTGGATTCATACTACACAAAGCAGTTTCACAGAACGCTTCTGTTTAGTTTTTATGGGAAGATACTCCCGTTTCCAACGAAGGCCTGAAAGGGCTCCAAATATCCACTTGCAGATTCTGCAAAAACAGAGTTTCAAAACTGTTCTATCAAAAGGAAGGCTTCTTTCTCCGAGTTGAATGCACACATCATAAAGAGGTTTACGAGAATGATTCTGCCTGGTTTATAAGTGAAGATATTTCCTTTTCCACAATAGGCCTCAATGCGCTCCAAACGAACAATTGCAGATTCTACAAAAAGAGTGTTTCAAAACTGCTCTTTCAAAAGAAGTGTTCGACTCTGTGATTTGGATTCATACTACACAAAGCAGTTTCACAGAATGCTTCTGTTTAGTTTTTATGGGAAGATATCCCCGTTTCCAACGGAGGCCTGAAAGGGCTCCAAATATCCCCTTGCAGATTCTGCAAAAACAGAGTTTCAAAACTGCTCTATCAAAAGGAAGGCTTATCTCTCTGAGTTGAATGCACACATCATAAAGACGTTTCTGAGAATGCTTCTGCCTGGTTGATATGTGAAGATATTTCAATTTCCACCATAGGCCTCAAATCGCTCCAAATGAACACTTGCAAATTCTACAAAAAGAGTGTTTCATAACTGCTCTAGCAAAGGAAAGGTTCAACTATGTGAGTTAAACACACACATCACAAAGCAGTTTGTGACAATGCTTCTGTCCAGTTTTTATGGGAAGATATTCCCGTTTCTAACAAAGGCCTGAAAGAGCTCCAAATATCCACTTGCAGATGCTGCAAAAAGCCTCTTTCCAAACCGCTCCATGAAAAGGAAGGTTCAACTCTGTGAGTTGAATGCACACATCATAAAGAAGTTTCAAAGAATGCTTCTGTCTAGGTTTTATGTGAAGATATTTCCTTTTCCACCATTGGCCTCAAAGCGCTCCAAATGAACACTTGCAGATTCTACAAAAAGAGTGTTTCAAAACTGCTCTTTCTAAAGAAGTGTTCAACTCTGTGAGTTGGATTCATACTACACAAAGCAGTTTCACAGAATGCTTCTGTTTAGTTTTTATGGGAATATATTCCCGTTTCCAACGAAGGCCTGAATGGGCTCCAAATATCCCCTTGCAGATGCTGCAATAACAGAGTTTCAAAACTGCTCTATCAAAAGGAAGGCTTCTCTCTCCGAGTTGAATGCATACATCATAAAGAGGTTTACGAGAATGATTCTGCCTGGTTTATAAGTGAAGATATTTCCTTTTCCACCATAGGCTTCAATGCGCTCCAAACGAACACTAGCAGATTCTACAAAAAGAGTGTTTCAAAACTGCTCTTTCAAAAGAAGTGTTCAACTCTGTGAGTTGGATTCATACTACACAAAGCAGTTTCACAGAACGCTTATGTTTAGTTTTTATGGGAAGATATTCCCGTTTCCAACGAAGGCCTGAAAGGGCTCCAAATATCCACTTGCAGATTCTGCAAAAACAGAGTTTCAAAACTGCTCTATCAAAAGGAAGGCTTCTTTCTCAGAGTTGAATGCACACATCATAAAGAGGTTTACGAGAATGATTCTGCCTGGTTTATAAGTGAAGATATTTCCTTTTCCACAATAGGCCTCAATGCGCTCCAAACGACCAATTGCAGATTCTACAAAAAGAGTGTTTCAAAACTGCTCTTTCAAAAGAAGTGTTCAACTCTGTGAGTTGGATTCATACTACACAAAGCAGTTTCACAGAACGCTTCTGTTTAGTTTTTATGGGAAGATATCCCCGTTTCCAACGGAGGCCTGAAAGGGCTCCAAACATCCACTTGCAGATTCTGCAAAAACAGAGTTTCAAAACTGCTCTATCAAAAGGAAGGCTTATCTCTCTGAGTTGAATGCACACATCATAAAGAGGTTTCTGAGAATGCTTCTGCCTGGTTCATATGTGAAGATATTTCCTTTTTCACCATAGGCCTCAAAGCGCTCCAAACGAACACTTGCATATTCTACAAAAAGAGTGTTTCATAACTGCTCTAGCAAAGGAAAGGTTCAACTATGTGAGTTAAACACACACATCACAAAGCAGTTTGTGAGAATGCTCCTGTCCAGTTTCTATGGGAAGATATTCCCGTTTCTAACAAAGGCCTGAAAGAGCTCCAAATATCCACTTGCAGATGCTGCAAAAAGACTCTTTCCAAACCTCTCCATGAAAAGGAAGGGTGAACTCTGTGAGTTGAATGCACACATCATAAAGAAGTTTCAAAGAATGCTTCTGTCTAGGTTTTATGTGAAGATATTTCCTTTTCCACCATAGACCTCAAAGCGCTCCAAATGAACACTTGCAGATTCTACAAAAAGAATGTTTCAAAACTGCTCTTTCAAAAGAAGTGTTCAACTCTGTGAGTTGGATTCATACTACACAAAGCAGTTTCACAGAACGCTTCTGTTTAGTTTTTATGGGAAGATATTCCCGTTTCCAACGAAGGCCTGAAAGGGCTCCAAATATCCACTTGCAGATGCTGCAAAAAGACTCTTTCCAAACTGCTCCATGAAAAGGAAGGTTCAACTCTGTGAGTTGAATGCACACATCATAAAGAAGTTTCAAAGAATGCTTCTGTCTAGGTTTTATGTGAAGATATTTCCTTTTCCACCATAGGCCTCAAAGTGCTCCAAACGAACACTTGCAGATTCTACAAAAAGAGTGTTTCAAAACTGCTCTTTCAAAAGAAGTGTTCAACTCTGTGATTTGGATTCATACTACACAAAGCAGTTTCACAGAATGCTTCTGTTTAGTTTTTATGGGAAGATATCCCCGTTTCCAACGGAGGCCTGAAAGGGCTCGAAACATCCACTTGCAGATTCTGCAAAAACAGAGTTTCAAAACTGCTCTATCAAAAGGAAGGCTTATCTCTCTGAGTTGAATGCACACATCATAAAGAGGTTTCTGAGAATGCTTCTGCCTGGTTCATATGTGAAGATATTTCCTTTTTCACCATAGGCCTCAAAGCGCTCCAAACGAACACTTGCAAATTCTACAAAAAGAGTGTTTCATAACTGCTCTAGCAAAGGAAAGGTTCAACTATGTGAGTTAAACACACACATAACAAAGCAGTTTGTGAGAATGCTCCTGTCCACTTTCTATGGGAAGATATTCCCGTTTCTAACAAAGGCCTGAAAGAGCTCCAAATATCCACTTGCAGATGCTGCAAAAAGACTCTTTCCAAACCTCTCCATGAAAAGGAAGGTTGAACTCTGTGAGTTGAATGCACACATCATAAAGAAGTTTCAAAGAATGCTTCTGTCTAAGTTTTATGTGAAGATATTTCCTTTTCCACCATAGACCTCAAAGCGCTCCAAATGAAAACTTGCAGATTCTACAAAAAGAGTGTTTCAAAACTGCTCTTTCAAAAGAAGTGTTCACATCTGTGAGTTGGATTCATACTACACAAAGCAGTTTCACAGAACGCTTCTGTTTAGTTTTTATGGGAAGATATTCCCGTTTCCAACGAAGGCTTGAAAGGGCTCCAAATATCCACTCGCAAATGCTGCAAAAACAGAGTTTCAAAACTGCTCTATCAAAAGGAAAGCTTCTCTCTCCGAGTTGAATGCAGACATCATAAAGAGGTTTCTGAGAATGCTTCTGCCTGGTTTAAGTGAAGATATTTCCTTTTCCACCATAGGCCTCAAAGCGCTCCAAACGAACTCTTGCAGATTCTACAAAAAGAGTGTTTCAAAACTGCTCTTTCAAAACAAGTGTTCAACTCTGTTAGTTGGATTCATACTACACAAAGCAGTTTCACAGAACACTTCTGTTTAGTTTTTATGGGAAGATATTCCCGTTTCCAACGAAGGCCTGAAAGGGCTCCAAATATCCACTTGCAGATGCTGCAAAAAGACTCTTTCCAAACTGCTCCATGAAAAGGAAGGTTCAACTCTGTGAGTTGAAGGCACACATCATAAAGAAGTTTCAAAGAATGCTTCTGTCTAGGTTTTATGTGAAGATATTTCCTTTTCCAAAATAGGCCTCAAAGTGCTCCAAATGAACACTTGCAGATTCTACAAAAAGAGTGTTTCAAAACTGCTCTTTCAAAACAAGTGTTCAACTCTGTGAGTTGGATTCATACTACACAAAACAGTTTCGCAGAACGCTTCTGTTTAGTTTTTATGGGAAGATATTCCCGTTTCCAACGAAGGCCTGAAAGGCTCCAAATATCCACTTGCAGATGCTGCAAAAAGACTCTTTCCAAACTGCTCCGTGAAAAGGAAGATTCAACTCTGTGAGGTGAAGGCACACATCATAAAGAAGTTTCAAAGAATGCTTCTGTCTAGGTTTTATGTGAAGATATTTCCTTTTCCACCGTAGGCCTCAAAGCGCTCCAAATGAACACTTGCAGATTCTACAAAAAGAGTGTTTCAAAACTGCTCTTTCTAAAGAAGTGTTCAACTCTGTGAGTTGGATTCATACTACACAAAGCAGTTTCACAGAACGCTTCTGTTTAGTTTTTATGGGAAGATATTCCCGTTTCCAATGAAGGCCTGAAAGGGCTCCAAATATCCACTTGCAGATGCTGCAAAAAGACTCTTTCCAAACTGCTCCATGAAAAGGAAGGTTCAACTCTGTGAGTTGAATGCACACATCATAAAGAAGTTTCAAAGAATGCTTCTGTCTAGGTTTTATGTGAAGATATTTCCTTTTCCACCATAGGCCTCAAAGTGCTCCAAATGAACACTTGCAGATTCTACAAAAAGAGTGTTTCAAAACTGCTCTTTCAAAAGAAGTGTTCAACTCTGTGAGTTGGATTCATACTACACAAAGCAGTTTCACAGAACGCTTCTGTTTAGTTTTTATGGGAAGATATTCCCGTTTCCAACGAAGGCCTGAAAGGGCTCCAAATATCCACTTGCAGATGCTGCAAAAACAGAGTTTCAAAACTGCTCTATCAAAAGGAAGGCTTACCTCTCTGAGTTGAATGCACACATCATAAAGAGGTTTCTGTGAATGCTTCTGCCTGGTTGATATGTGAAGATATTTCAATTTCCACAATAGGCCCCAAATCGCTCCAAATGAACACTTGCAAATTCTACAAAAAGAGTGTTTCATAACTGCTCTAGCAAAGGAAAGGTTCAACTATGTGAGTTAAACACACACATCACAAAGCAGTTTGTGAGAATGCTTCTGTCCAGTTTTTATGGGAAGATATTCCCGTTTCCAACGAAGGCCTGAAAGGGCTCCAAATATCCACTTGCAGATGCTGCAAAAACAGAGTTTCAAAACTGCTCTATCAAAAGGAAGGCTTCTCTCTCCGAGTTGAATGCACACATCATAAAGAGGTTTCTGAGAATGCTTCTGCCTGGTTTATAAGTGAAGATATTTCCTTTTCCACAATAGGCCTCAATGTGCTCCAAATGAACACATGCAGATTCTACAAAAAGAGTGTTTCAAAACTGCTCTTTGAAAAGTAGGGTTCAACTCTGTGAGTTGGATTCATACTACACAAAGCAGTTTCACAGAAGGCTTCTGTTTAGTTTTTATGGGAAGATATTCCCGTTTCCAACGAAGGCCTGAAAGGCTCCAAATATCCACTTGCAGATGCTGCAAAAAGACTCTTTCCAAACTGCTCCGTGAAAAGGAAGGTTCAACTCTGTGAGGTGAAGGCACACATCATAAAGAAGTTTCAAAGAATGCTTCTGTCTAGGTTTTATGTGAAGATATTTCCTTTTCCACCGTAGGCCTCAAAGCGCTCCAAATGAACACTTGCAGATTCTACAAAAAGAGTGTTTCAAAACTGCTCTTTCTAAAGAAGTGTTCAACTCTGTGAGTTGGATTCATACTACACAAAGCAGTTTCACAGAACGCTTCTGTTTAGTTTTTATGGGAAGATATTCCCGTTTCCAACGAAGGCCTGAAAGGGCTCCAAATATCCACTTGCAGATTCTGCAAAAACAGAGTTTCAAAACTGCTCTATCAAAAGGAAGGCTTATCTCTCTGAGTTGAATGCACACATCATAAAGAGGTTTCTGAGAATGCTTCTGCCTGGTTGATATGTGAAGATATTTCAATTTCCACCATAGGCCCCAAATCGCTCCAAATGAACACTTGCAAATTCTACAAAAAGAGTGTTTCATAACTGCTCTAGCAAAGGAAAGGTTCAACTATGTGAGTTAAACACACATATCACAAAGCAGTTTGTGAGAATGCTTCTGTCCAGTTTTTATGGGAAGATATTCCCGTTTCTAACAAAGGCCTGAAAGAGCTCCAAATATCCACTTGCAGATGCTGCAAAAAGACTCTTTCCAAACCGCTCCATGAAAAGGAAGGTTCAACTCTGTGAGTTGAATGCACACATCATAAAGAAGTTTCAAAGAATGCTTCTGTCTAGGTTTTATGTGAAGATATTTCCTTTTCCACCATTGGCCTCAAAGCGCTCCAAATGAACACTTGCAGATTCTACAAAAAGAGTGTTTCAAAACTGCTCTTTCTAAAGAAGTGTTCAACTCTGTGAGTTGGATTCATACTACACAAAGCAGTTTCACAGAATGCTTCTGTTTAGTTTTTATGGGAAGATATTCCCGTTTCCAACGAAGGCCTGAATGGGCTCCAAATATCCCCTTGCAGATGCTGCAATAACAGAGTTTCAAAACTGCTCTATCAAAAGGAAGGCTTCTCTCTCCGAGTTGAATGCACACATCATAAAGAGGTTTACGAGAATGATTCTGCCTGGTTTATAAGTGAAGATATTTCCTTTTCCACCATAGGCCTCAAAGCGCTCCAAATGAACACTTGCAGATTCTACAAAAAGAGTGTTTCAAAACTGCTCTTTCTAAAGAAGTGATCAACTCTGTGAGTTGGATTCATACTACACAAAGCAGTTTCACAGAACGCTTCTGTTTAGTTTTTTTGGGAAGATACTCCCGTTTCCAACGAAGGCCTGAAAGGGCTCCAAATATCCACTTGCAGATTCTGCAAAAACAGAGTTTCAAAACTGCTCTATCAAAAGGAAGGCTTCTTTCTCCGAGTTGAATGCACACATCATAAAGAGGTTTACGAGAATGATTCTGCCTGGTTTATAAGTGAAGATATTTCCTTTTCCACAATAGGCCTCAATGCGCTCCAAACGAACAATTGCAGATTCTACAAAAAGAGTGTTTCAAAACTGCTCTTTCAAAAGAAGTGTTCAACTCTGTGAGTTGGATTCATACTACACAAAGCAGTTTCACAGAACGCTTCTGTTTAGTTTTTATGGGAAGATATCCCCGTTTCCAACGGAGGCCTAAAAGGGCTCCAAACATCCACTTGCAGATTCTGCAAAAACAGAGTTTCAAAACTGCTCTATCAAAAGGAAGGCTTATCTCTCTGAGTTGAATGCACACATCATAAAGAGGTTTCTGAGAATGCTTCTGCCTGGTTCATATGTGAAGATATTTCCTTTTTCACCATAGGCCTCAAAGCGCTCCAAACGAACACTTGCAAATTCTACAAAAAGAGTGTTTCATAACTGCTCTAGCAAAGGAAAGGTTCAACTATGTGAGTTAAACACACACATCACAAAGCAGTTTGTGAGAATGCTCCTGTCCAGTTTCTATGGGAAGATATTCCCGTGTCTAACAAAGGCCTGAAAGAGCTCCAAATATCCACTTGCAGATGCTGCAAAAAGACTCTTTCCAAACCTCTCCATGAAAAGGAAGGTTGAACTCTGTGAGTTGAATGCACACATCATAAAGAAGTTTCAAAGAATGCTTCTGTCTAGGTTTTATGTGAAGATATTTCCTTTTCCACCATAGACCTCAAAGCGCTCCAAATGAACACTTGCAGATTCTACAAAAAGAGTGTTTCAAAACTGCTCTTTCAAAAGAAGTGTTCAACTCTGTGAGTTGGATTCATACTACACAAAGCAGTTTCACAGAACGCTTCTGTTTAGTTTTTATGGGAAGATATTCCCGTTTCCAACGAAGGCCTGAAAGGGCTCCAAATATCCACTTGCAGATGCTGCAAAAAGACTCTTTCCAAACTGCTCCATGAAAAGGAAGGTTCAACTCTGTGAGTTGAATGCACACATCATAAAGAAGTTTCAAAGAATGCTTCTGTCTAGGTTTTATGTGAAGATATTTCCTTTTCCACCATAGGCCTCAAAGTGCTCCAAACGAACACTTGCAGATTCTACAAAAAGAGTGTTTCAAAACTGCTCTTTCAAAAGAAGTGTTCAACTCTGTGAGTTGGATTCATACTACACAAAGCAGTTTCACAGAACGCTTCTGTTTAGTTTTTATGGGAAGATATTCCCGTTTCCAACGAAGGCCTGAAATGGCTCAAAATATCCACTTGCAGATGCTGCAAAAAGACTCTTTCCAAACTGCTCCATGAAAAGGAAGGTTGAACTCTGTGAGTTGAATGCACACATCATAAAGAAGTTTCAAAGAATGCTTCTGTCTAGGTTTTATGTGAAGATATTTCCTTTTCCACCATAGACCTCAAAGTGCTCCAAATGAACACTTGCAGATTCTACAAAAAGAGTGTTTCAAAACTCCTCTTTCAAAAGAAGTGTTCAACTCTGTGAGTTGGATTCATGCTACACAAAGCAGTTTCACAGAACGCTTCTGTTTGGTTTTTATGGGAAGAAATAACCGTTTCCAACGAAGGCCTGAAAGGGCTCCAAATATCCACTTGCAGATGTTGCAAAAAGACTCTTTCCAAACTGCTCCATGAAAAGGAAGGTTCAACTCTGTGAGTTGAATGCACACATCATAAAGAAGTTTCAAAGAATGCTTCTGTCTAGGTTTTATGTGAAGATATTTCCTTTTCCACCATAGGCCTCAAAGCGCTCCAAATGAACACTTGCAGATTCTACAAAAAGAGTGTTTCAAAACTGCTCTTTCTAAAGAAGTGTTCAACTCTGTGAGTTGGATTCATACTACACAAAGCAGTTTCACAGAACGCTTCTGTTTAGTTTTTATGGGAAGATATTCCCGTTTCCAACGAAGGCCTGAAAGGGCTCCAAATATCCACTTGCAGATGCTGCAAAAAGACTCTTTCCAAACTGCTCCATGAAAAGGAAGTTTCAACTCTGTGAGTTTAAGGCACACATCATAAAGAAGTTTCAAAGAATGCTTCTGTCTAGGTTTTATGTGAAGATATTTCCTTTTCCACCATAGGCCTCAAAGTGCTCCAAATGAACACTTGCAGATTCTACAAAAAGAGTGTTTCAAAACTGCTCTTTCAAAAGAAGTGTTCAACTCTGTGAGTTGGATTCATGCTACACAAAGCAGTTTCACAGAACGCTTCTGTTTAGTTTTTATGGGAAGAAATAACCGTTTCCAACGAAGGCCTGAAAGGGCTCCAAATATCCACTTGCAGATGCTGCAAAAAGACTCTTTCCAAACTGCTCCATGAAAAGGAAGGTTCAACTCTGTGAGTTGAATGCACACATCATAAAGAAGTTTCAAGGAATGCTTCTGTCTAGGTTTTATGTGAAGATATTTCCTTTTCCACCATAGGCCTCAATTCGCTCCAAATGAACACTTGCAAATTCTACAAAAAAAGTGTTTCGTAACTGCTCTAGCAAAGGAAAGGTTCAACTATGTGAGTTAAACACACACATCACAAAGCAGTTTGTGAGAATGCTTCTGTCCAGTTATTATGGGAAGATATTCCCGTTTCTAACAAAGGCCTGAAAGAGCTCCAAATATCCACTTGCAGATGCTGCAAAAAGACTCTTTCCAAACCGCTCCATGAAAAGGAAGGTTCAACTCTGTGAGTTGAATGCACACATCATAAAGAAGTTTCAAAGAATGCTTCTGTCTAGGTGTTATGTGAAGATATTTCCTTTTCCACCATAGGCCTCAAAGCGCTCCAAATGAACACTTGCAGATTCTACAAAAAGAGTGTTTCAAAACTGCTCTTTCTAAAGAAGTGTTCAACTCTGTGAGTTGGATTCATACTACACAAAGCAGTTTCACAGAACGCTTCTGTTTAGTTTTTATGGGAAGATACTCCCGTTTCCAACGAAGGCCTGAAAGGGCTCCAAATATCCACTTGCAGATTCTGCAAAAACAGAGTTTCAAAACTGCTCTATCAAAAGGAAGGCTTCTTTCTCCGAGTTGAATGCACACATCATAAAGAGGTTTACGAGAATGATTCTGCCTGGTTTATAAGTGAAGATATTTCCTTTTCCACAATAGGCCTCAATGCGCTCCAAACGAACAATTGCAGATTCTACAAAAAGAGTGTTTCAAAACTGCTCTTTCAAAAGAAGTGTTCGACTCTGTGATTTGGATTCATACTACACAAAGCAGTTTCACAGAATGCTTCTGTTTAGTTTTTATGGGAAGATATCCCCGTTTCCAACGGAGGCCTGAAAGGGCTCCAAATATCCCCTTGCAGATTCTGCAAAAACAGAGTTTCAAAACTGCTCTATCAAAAGGAAGGCTTATCTCTCTGAGTTGAATGCACACATCATAAAGACGTTTCTGAGAATGCTTCTGCCTGGTTGATATGTGAAGATATTTCAATTTCCACCATAGGCCTCAAATCGCTCCAAATGAACACTTGCAAATTCTACAAAAAGAGTGTTTCATAACTGCTCTAGCAAAGGAAAGGTTCAACTATGTGAGTTAAACACACACATCACAAAGCAGTTTGTGACAATGCTTCTGTCCAGTTTTTATGGGAAGATATTCCCGTTTCTAACAAAGGCCTGAAAGAGCTCCAAATATCCACTTGCAGATGCTGCAAAAAGCCTCTTTCCAAACCGCTCCATGAAAAGGAAGGTTCAACTCTGTGAGTTGAATGCACACATCATAAAGAAGTTTCAAAGAATGCTTCTGTCTAGGTTTTATGTGAAGATATTTCCTTTTCCACCATTGGCCTCAAAGCGCTCCAAATGAACACTTGCAGATTCTACAAAAAGAGTGTTTCAAAACTGCTCTTTCTAAAGAAGTGTTCAACTCTGTGAGTTGGATTCATACTACACAAAGCAGTTTCACAGAATGCTTCTGTTTAGTTTTTATGGGAAGATATTCCCGTTTCCAACGAAGGCCTGAATGGGCTCCAAATATCCCCTTGCAGATGCTGCAATAACAGAGTTTCAAAACTGCTCTATCAAAAGGAAGGCTTCTCTCTCCGAGTTGAATGCATACATCATAAAGAGGTTTACGAGAATGATTCTGCCTGGTTTATAAGTGAAGATATTTCCTTTTCCACCATAGGCTTCAATGCGCTCCAAACGAACACTAGCAGATTCTACAAAAAGAGTGTTTCAAAACTGCTCTTTCAAAAGAAGTGTTCAACTCTGTGAGTTGGATTCATACTACACAAAGCAGTTTCACAGAACGCTTATGTTTAGTTTTTATGGGAAGATATTCCCGTTTCCAACGAAGGCCTGAAAGGGCTCCAAATATCCACTTGCAGATTCTGCAAAAACAGAGTTTCAAAACTGCTCTATCAAAAGGAAGGCTTCTTTCTCAGAGTTGAATGCACACATCATAAAGAGGTTTACGAGAATGATTCTGCCTGGTTTATAAGTGAAGATATTTCCTTTTCCACAATAGGCCTCAATGCGCTCCAAACGACCAATTGCAGATTCTACAAAAAGAGTGTTTCAAAACTGCTCTTTCAAAAGAAGTGTTCAACTCTGTGAGTTGGATTCATACTACACAAAGCAGTTTCACAGAACGCTTCTGTTTAGTTTTTATGGGAAGATATCCCCGTTTCCAACGGAGGCCTGAAAGGGCTCCAAACATCCACTTGCAGATTCTGCAAAAACAGAGTTTCAAAACTGCTCTATCAAAAGGAAGGCTTATCTCTCTGAGTTGAATGCACACATCATAAAGAGGTTTCTGAGAATGCTTCTGCCTGGTTCATATGTGAAGATATTTCCTTTTTCACCATAGGCCTCAAAGCGCTCCAAACGAACACTTGCAAATTCTACAAAAAGAGTGTTTCATAACTGCTCTAGCAAAGGAAAGGTTCAACTATGTGAGTTAAACACACACATCACAAAGCAGTTTGTGAGAATGCTCCTGTCCAGTTTCTATGGGAAGATATTCCCGTTTCTAACAAAGGCCTGAAAGAGCTCCAAATATCCACTTGCAGATGCTGCAAAAAGACTCTTTCCAAACCTCTCCATGAAAAGGAAGGGTGAACTCTGTGAGTTGAATGCACACATCATAAAGAAGTTTCAAAGAATGCTTCTGTCTAGGTTTTATGTGAAGATATTTCCTTTTCCACCATAGACCTCAAAGCGCTCCAAATGAACACTTGCAGATTCTACAAAAAGAATGTTTCAAAACTGCTCTTTCAAAAGAAGTGTTCAACTCTGTGAGTTGGATTCATACTACACAAAGCAGTTTCACAGAACGCTTCTGTTTAGTTTTTATGGGAAGATATTCCCGTTTCCAACGAAGGCCTGAAAGGGCTCCAAATATCCACTTGCAGATGCTGCAAAAAGACTCTTTCCAAACTGCTCCATGAAAAGGAAGGTTCAACTCTGTGAGTTGAATGCACACATCATAAAGAAGTTTCAAAGAATGCTTCTGTCTAGGTTTTATGTGAAGATATTTCCTTTTCCACCATAGGCCTCAAAGTGCTCCAAACGAACACTTGCAGATTCTACAAAAAGAGTGTTTCAAAACTGCTCTTTCAAAAGAAGTGTTCAACTCTGTGATTTGGATTCATACTACACAAAGCAGTTTCACAGAATGCTTCTGTTTAGTTTTTATGGGAAGATATCCCCGTTTCCAACGGAGGCCTGAAAGGGCTCGAAACATCCACTTGCAGATTCTGCAAAAACAGAGTTTCAAAACTGCTCTATCAAAAGGAAGGCTTATCTCTCTGAGTTGAATGCACACATCATAAAGAGGTTTCTGAGAATGCTTCTGCCTGGTTCATATGTGAAGATATTTCCTTTTTCACCATAGGCCTCAAAGCGTTCCAAACGAACACTTGCAAATTCTACAAAAAGAGTGTTTCATAACTGCTCTAGCAAAGGAAAGGTTCAACTATGTGAGTTAAACACACACATAACAAAGCAGTTTGTGAGAATGCTCCTGTCCACTTTCTATGGGAAGATATTCCCGTTTCTAACAAAGGCCTGAAAGAGCTCCAAATATCCACTTGCAGATGCTGCAAAAAGACTCTTTCCAAACCTCTCCATGAAAAGGAAGGTTGAACTCTGTGAGTTGAATGCACACATCATAAAGAAGTTTCAAAGAATGCTTCTGTCTAAGTTTTATGTGAAGATATTTCCTTTTCCACCATAGACCTCAAAGCGCTCCAAATGAAAACTTGCAGATTCTACAAAAAGAGTGTTTCAAAACTGCTCTTTCAAAAGAAGTGTTCACATCTGTGAGTTGGATTCATACTACACAAAGCAGTTTCACAGAACGCTTCTGTTTAGTTTTTATGGGAAGATATTCCCGTTTCCAACGAAGGCTTGAAAGGGCTCCAAATATCCACTCGCAAATGCTGCAAAAACAGAGTTTCAAAACTGCTCTATCAAAAGGAAAGCTTCTCTCTCCGAGTTGAATGCAGACATCATAAAGAGGTTTCTGAGAATGCTTCTGCCTGGTTTAAGTGAAGATATTTCCTTTTCCACCATAGGCCTCAAAGCGCTCCAAACGAACTCTTGCAGATTCTACAAAAAGAGTGTTTCAAAACTGCTCTTTCAAAACAAGTGTTCAACTCTGTTAGTTGGATTCATACTACACAAAGCAGTTTCACAGAACGCTTCTGTTTAGTTTTTATGGGAAGATATTCCCGTTTCCAACGAAGGCCTGAAAGGGCTCCAAATATCCACTTGCAGATGCTGCAAAAAGACTCTTTCCAAACTGCTCCATGAAAAGGAAGGTTCAACTCTGTGAGTTGAAGGCACACATCATAAAGAAGTTTCAAAGAATGCTTCTGTCTAGGTTTTATGTGAAGATATTTCCTTTTCCAAAATAGGCCTCAAAGTGCTCCAAATGAACACTTGCAGATTCTACAAAAAGAGTGTTTCAAAACTGCTCTTTCAAAACAAGTGTTCAACTCTGTGAGTTGGATTCATACTACACAAAACAGTTTCGCAGAACGCTTCTGTTTAGTTTTTATGGGAAGATATTCCCGTTTCCAACGAAGGCCTGAAAGGCTCCAAATATCCACTTGCAGATGCTGCAAAAAGACTCTTTCCAAACTGCTCCGTGAAAAGGAAGATTCAACTCTGTGAGGTGAAGGCCCACATCATAAAGAAGTTTCAAAGAATGCTTCTGTCTAGGTTTTATGTGAAGATATTTCCTTTTCCACCGTAGGCCTCAAAGCGCTCCAAATGAACACTTGCAGATTCTACAAAAAGAGTGTTTCAAAACTGCTCTTTCTAAAGAAGTGTTCAACTCTGTGAGTTGGATTCATACTACACAAAGCAGTTTCACAGAACGCTTCTGTTTAGTTTTTATGGGAAGATATTCCCGTTTCCAACGAAGGCCTGAAAGGGCTCCAAATATCCACTTGCAGATGCTGCAAAAAGACTCTTTCCAAACTGCTCCATGAAAAGGAAGGTTCAACTCTGTGAGTTGAATGCACACATCATAAAGAAGTTTCAAAGAATGCTTCTGTCTAGGTTTTATGTGAAGATATTTCCTTTTCCACCATAGGCCTCAAAGTGCTCCAAATGAACACTTGCAGATTCTACAAAAAGAGTGTTTCAAAACTGCTCTTTCAAAAGAAGTGTTCAACTCTGTGAGTTGGATTCATACTACACAAAGCAGTTTCACAGAACGCTTCTGTTTAGTTTTTATGGGAAGATATTCCCGTTTCCAACGAAGGCCTGAAAGGGCTCCAAATATCCACTTGCAGATGCTGCAAAAACAGAGTTTCAAAACTGCTCTATCAAAAGGAAGGCTTACCTCTCTGAGTTGAATGCACACATCATAAAGAGGTTTCTGTGAATGCTTCTGCCTGGTTGATATGTGAAGATATTTCAATTTCCACAATAGGCCCCAAATCGCTCCAAATGAACACTTGCAAATTCTACAAAAAGAGTGTTTCATAACTGCTCTAGCAAAGGAAAGGTTCAACTATGTGAGTTAAACACACACATCACAAAGCAGTTTGTGAGAATGCTTCTGTCCAGTTTTTATGGGAAGATATTCCCGTTTCCAACGAAGGCCTGAAAGGGCTCCAAATATCCACTTGCAGATGCTGCAAAAACAGAGTTTCAAAACTGCTCTATCAAAAGGAAGGCTTCTCTCTCCGAGTTGAATGCACACATCATAAAGAGGTTTCTGAGAATGCTTCTGCCTGGTTTATAAGTGAAGATATTTCCTTTTCCACAATAGGCCTCAATGTGCTCCAAATGAACACATGCAGATTCTACAAAAAGAGTGTTTCAAAACTGCTCTTTGAAAAGTAGGGTTCAACTCTGTGAGTTGGATTCATACTACACAAAGCAGTTTCACAGAAGGCTTCTGTTTAGTTTTTATGGGAAGATATTCCCGTTTCCAACGAAGGCCTGAAAGGCTCCAAATATCCACTTGCAGATGCTGCAAAAAGACTCTTTCCAAACTGCTCCGTGAAAAGGAAGGTTCAACTCTGTGAGGTGAAGGCACACATCATAAAGAAGTTTCAAAGAATGCTTCTGTCTAGGTTTTATGTGAAGATATTTCCTTTTCCACCGTAGGCCTCAAAGCGCTCCAAATGAACACTTGCAGATTCTACAAAAAGAGTGTTTCAAAACTGCTCTTTCTAAAGAAGTGTTCAACTCTGTGAGTTGGATTCATACTACACAAAGCAGTTTCACAGAACGCTTCTGTTTAGTTTTTATGGGAAGATATTCCCGTTTCCAACGAAGGCCTGAAAGGGCTCCAAATATCCACTTGCAGATTCTGCAAAAACAGAGTTTCAAAACTGCTCTATCAAAAGGAAGGCTTATCTCTCTGAGTTGAATGCACACATCATAAAGAGGTTTCTGAGAATGCTTCTGCCTGGTTGATATGTGAAGATATTTCAATTTCCACCATAGGCCCCAAATCGCTCCAAATGAACACTTGCAAATTCTACAAAAAGAGTGTTTCATAACTGCTCTAGCAAAGGAAAGGTTCAACTATGTGAGTTAAACACACATATCACAAAGCAGTTTGTGAGAATGCTTCTGTCCAGTTTTTATGGGAAGATATTCCCGTTTCTAACAAAGGCCTGAAAGAGCTCCAAATATCCACTTGCAGATGCTGCAAAAAGACTCTTTCCAAACCGCTCCATGAAAAGGAAGGTTCAACTCTGTGAGTTGAATGCACACATCATAAAGAAGTTTCAAAGAATGCTTCTGTCTAGGTTTTATGTGAAGATATTTCCTTTTCCACCATTGGCCTCAAAGCGCTCCAAATGAACACTTGCAGATTCTACAAAAAGAGTGTTTCAAAACTGCTCTTTCTAAAGAAGTGTTCAACTCTGTGAGTTGGATTCATACTACACAAAGCAGTTTCACAGAATGCTTCTGTTTAGTTTTTATGGGAAGATATTCCCGTTTCCAACGAAGGCCTGAATGGGCTCCAAATATCCCCTTGCAGATGCTGCAATAACAGAGTTTCAAAACTGCTCTATCAAAAGGAAGGCTTCTCTCTCCGAGTTGAATGCACACATCATAAAGAGGTTTACGAGAATGATTCTGCCTGGTTTATAAGTGAAGATATTTCCTTTTCCACCATAGGCCTCAAAGCGCTCCAAATGAACACTTGCAGATTCTACAAAAAGAGTGTTTCAAAACTGCTCTTTCTAAAGAAGTGATCAACTCTGTGAGTTGGATTCATACTACACAAAGCAGTTTCACAGAACGCTTCTGTTTAGTTTTTTTGGGAAGATACTCCCGTTTCCAACGAAGGCCTGAAAGGGCTCCAAATATCCACTTGCAGATTCTGCAAAAACAGAGTTTCAAAACTGCTCTATCAAAAGGAAGGCTTCTTTCTCCGAGTTGAATGCACACATCATAAAGAGGTTTACGAGAATGATTCTGCCTGGTTTATAAGTGAAGATATTTCCTTTTCCACAATAGGCCTCAATGCGCTCCAAACGAACAATTGCAGATTCTACAAAAAGAGTGTTTCAAAACTGCTCTTTCAAAAGAAGTGTTCGACTCTGTGATTTGGATTCATACTACACAAAGCAGTTTCACAGAATGCTTCTGTTTAGTTTTTATGGGAAGATATCCCCGTTTCCAACGGAGGCCTGAAAGGGCTCCAAATATCCCCTTGCAGATTCTGCAAAAACAGAGTTTCAAAACTGCTCTATCAAAAGGAAGGCTTATCTCTCTGAGTTGAATGCACACATCATAAAGACGTTTCTGAGAATGCTTCTGCCTGGTTGATATGTGAAGATATTTCAATTTCCACCATAGGCCTCAAATCGCTCCAAATGAACACTTGCAAATTCTACAAAAAGAGTGTTTCATAACTGCTCTAGCAAAGGAAAGGTTCAACTATGTGAGTTAAACACACACATCACAAAGCAGTTTGTGAGAATGCTTCTGTCCAGTTTTTATGGGAAGATATTCCCGTTTCTAACAAAGGCCTGAAAGAGCTCCAAATATCCACTTGCAGATGCTGCAAAAGGACTCTTTCCAAACCGCTCCATGAAAAGGAAGGTTCAACTCTGTGAGTTGAATGCACACATCATAAAGAAGTTTCAAAGAATGCTTCTGTCTAGGTTTTATGTGAAGATATTTCCTTTTCCACCATTGGCCTCAAAGCGCTCCAAATGAACACTTGCAGATTCTACAAAAAGAGTGTTTCAAAACTGCTCTTTCTAAAGAAGTGTTCAACTCTGTGAGTTGGATTCATACTACACAAAGCAGTTTCACAGAACGCTTCTGTTTAGTTTTTATGGGAAGATATTCCCGTTTCCAACGAAGGCCTGAATGGGCTCCAAATATCCCCTTGCAGATGCTGCAATAACAGAGTTTCAAAACTGCTCTATCAAAAGGAAGGCTTCTCTCTCCGAGTTGAATGCACACATCATAAAGAGGTTTACGAGAATGATTCTGCCTGGTTTATAAGTGAAGATATTTCCTTTTC
This sequence comes from Pongo abelii, assembly GCF_028885655.2. NCBI lineage: Eukaryota > Metazoa > Chordata > Mammalia > Primates > Hominidae > Pongo > Pongo abelii. The sequence goes on along the minus strand of NC_072005.2, from coordinate 30,738,761 downwards.
CACCATAGGCTTCAATGCGCTCCAAACGAACACTAGCAGATTCTACAAAAAGGGTGTTTCAAAACTGCTCTTTCAAAAGAAGTGTTCAACTCTGTGAGTTGGATTCATACTACACAAAGCAGTTTCACAGAACGCTTCTGTTTAGTTTTTATGGGAAGATATTCCCGTTTCCAACGAAGGCCTGAAAGGGCTCCAAATATCCACTTGCAGATTCTGCAAAAACAGAGTTTCAAAACTGCTCTATCAAAAGGAAGGCTTCTTTCTCAGAGTTGAATGCACACATCATAAAGAGGTTTACGAGAATGATTCTGCCTGGTTTATAAGTGAAGATATTTCCTTTTCCACAATAGGCCTCAATGCGCTCCAAACGAACAATTGCAGATTCTACAAAAAGAGTGTTTCAAAACTGCTCTTTCAAAAGAAGTGTTCAACTCTGTGAGTTGGATTCATACTACACAAAGCAGTTTCACAGAACGCTTCTGTTTAGTTTTTATGGGAAGATATCCCCGTTTCCAACGGAGGCCTAAAAGGGCTCCAAACATCCACTTGCAGATTCTGCAAAAACAGAGTTTCAAAACTGCTCTATCAAAAGGAAGGCTTATCTCTCTGAGTTGAATGCACACATCATAAAGAGGTTTCTGAGAATGCTTCTGCCTGGTTCATATGTGAAGATATTTCCTTTTTCACCATAGGCCTCAAAGCGCTCCAAACGAACACTTGCAAATTCTACAAAAAGAGTGTTTCATAACTGCTCTAGCAAAGGAAAGGTTCAACTATGTGAGTTAAACACACACATCACAAAGCAGTTTGTGAGAATGCTCCTGTCCAGTTTCTATGGGAAGATATTCCCGTGTCTAACAAAGGCCTGAAAGAGCTCCAAATATCCACTTGCAGATGCTGCAAAAAGACTCTTTCCAAACCTCTCCATGAAAAGGAAGGTTGAACTCTGTGAGTTGAATGCACACATCATAAAGAAGTTTCAAAGAATGCTTCTGTCTAGGTTTTATGTGAAGATATTTCCTTTTCCACCATAGACCTCAAAGCGCTCCAAATGAACACTTGCAGATTCTACAAAAAGAGTGTTTCAAAACTGCTCTTTCAAAAGAAGTGTTCAACTCTGTGAGTTGGATTCATACTACACAAAGCAGTTTCACAGAACGCTTCTGTTTAGTTTTTATGGGAAGATATTCCCGTTTCCAACGAAGGCCTGAAAGGGCTCCAAATATCCACTTGCAGATGCTGCAAAAAGACTCTTTCCAAACTGCTCCATGAAAAGGAAGGTTCAACTCTGTGAGTTGAATGCACACATCATAAAGAAGTTTCAAAGAATGCTTCTGTCTAGGTTTTATGTGAAGATATTTCCTTTTCCACCATAGGCCTCAAAGTGCTCCAAACGAACACTTGCAGATTCTACAAAAAGAGTGTTTCAAAACTGCTCTTTCAAAAGAAGTGTTCAACTCTGTGAGTTGGATTCATACTACACAAAGCAGTTTCACAGAACGCTTCTGTTTAGTTTTTATGGGAAGATATTCCCGTTTCCAACGAAGGCCTGAAATGGCTCAGAATATCCACTTGCAGATGCTGCAAAAAGACTCTTTCCAAACTGCTCCATGAAAAGGAAGGTTGAACTCTGTGAGTTGAATGCACACATCATAAAGAAGTTTCAAAGAATGCTTCTGTCTAGGTTTTATGTGAAGATATTTCCTTTTCCACCATAGACCTCAAAGTGCTCCAAATGAACACTTGCAGATTCTACAAAAAGAGTGTTTCAAAACTCCTCTTTCAAAAGAAGTGTTCAACTCTGTGAGTTGGATTCATGCTACACAAAGCAGTTTCACAGAACGCTTCTGTTTGGTTTTTATGGGAAGAAATAACCGTTTCCAACGAAGGCCTGAAAGGGCTCCAAATATCCACTTGCAGATGTTGCAAAAAGACTCTTTCCAAACTGCTCCATGAAAAGGAAGGTTCAACTCTGTGAGTTGAATGCACACATCATAAAGAAGTTTCAAAGAATGCTTCTGTCTAGGTTTTATGTGAAGATATTTCCTTTTCCACCATAGGCCTCAAAGCGCTCCAAATGAACACTTGCAGATTCTACAAAAAGAGTGTTTCAAAACTGCTCTTTCTAAAGAAGTGTTCAACTCTGTGAGTTGGATTCATACTACACAAAGCAGTTTCACAGAACGCTTCTGTTTAGTTTTTATGGGAAGATATTCCCGTTTCCAACGAAGGCCTGAAAGGGCTCCAAATATCCACTTGCAGATGCTGCAAAAAGACTCTTTCCAAACTGCTCCATGAAAAGGAAGTTTCAACTCTGTGAGTTTAAGGCACACATCATAAAGAAGTTTCAAAGAATGCTTCTGTCTAGGTTTTATGTGAAGATATTTCCTTTTCCACCATAGGCCTCAAAGTGCTCCAAATGAACACTTGCAGATTCTACAAAAAGAGTGTTTCAAAACTGCTCTTTCAAAAGAAGTGTTCAACTCTGTGAGTTGGATTCATGCTACACAAAGCAGTTTCACAGAACGCTTCTGTTTAGTTTTTATGGGAAGAAATAACCGTTTCCAACGAAGGCCTGAAAGGGCTCCAAATATCCACTTGCAGATGCTGCAAAAAGACTCTTTCCAAACTGCTCCATGAAAAGGAAGGTTCAACTCTGTGAGTTGAATGCACACATCATAAAGAAGTTTCAAGGAATGCTTCTGTCTAGGTTTTATGTGAAGATATTTCCTTTTCCACCATAGGCCTCAATTCGCTCCAAATGAACACTTGCAAATTCTACAAAAAAAGTGTTTCGTAACTGCTCTAGCAAAGGAAAGGTTCAACTATGTGAGTTAAACACACACATCACAAAGCAGTTTGTGAGAATGCTTCTGTCCAGTTATTATGGGAAGATATTCCCGTTTCTAACAAAGGCCTGAAAGAGCTCCAAATATCCACTTGCAGATGCTGCAAAAAGACTCTTTCCAAACCGCTCCATGAAAAGGAAGGTTCAACTCTGTGAGTTGAATGCACACATCATAAAGAAGTTTCAAAGAATGCTTCTGTCTAGGTGTTATGTGAAGATATTTCCTTTTCCACCATAGGCCTCAAAGCGCTCCAAATGAACACTTGCAGATTCTACAAAAAGAGTGTTTCAAAACTGCTCTTTCTAAAGAAGTGTTCAACTCTGTGAGTTGGATTCATACTACACAAAGCAGTTTCACAGAACGCTTCTGTTTAGTTTTTATGGGAAGATACTCCCGTTTCCAATGAAGGCCTGAAAGGGCTCCAAATATCCACTTGCAGATTCTGCAAAAACAGAGTTTCAAAACTGCTCTATCAAAAGGAAGGCTTCTTTCTCCGAGTTGAATGCACACATCATAAAGAGGTTTACGAGAATGATTCTGCCTGGTTTATAAGTGAAGATATTTCCTTTTCCACAATAGGCCTCAATGCGCTCCAAACGAACAATTGCAGATTCTACAAAAAGAGTGTTTCAAAACTGCTCTTTCAAAAGAAGTGTTCAACTCTGTGATTTGGATTCATACTACACAAAGCAGTTTCACAGAATGCTTCTGTTTAGTTTTTATGGGAAGATATCCCCGTTTCCAACGGAGGCCTGAAAGGGCTCGAAACATCCACTTGCAGATTCTGCAAAAACAGAGTTTCAAAACTGCTCTATCAAAAGGAAGGCTTATCTCTCTGAGTTGAATGCACACATCATAAAGAGGTTTCTGAGAATGCTTCTGCCTGGTTCATATGTGAAGATATTTCCTTTTTCACCATAGGCCTCAAAGCGCTCCAAACGAACACTTGCAAATTCTACAAAAAGAGTGTTTCATAACTGCTCTAGCAAAGGAAAGGTTCAACTATGTGAGTTAAACACACACATAACAAAGCAGTTTGTGAGAATGCTCCTGTCCACTTTCTATGGGAAGATATTCCCGTTTCCAACAAAGGCCTGAAAGAGCTCCAAATATCCACTTGCAGATGCTGCAAAAAGACTCTTTCCAAACCTCTCCATGAAAAGGAAGGTTGAACTCTGTGAGTTGAATGCACACATCATAAAGAAGTTTCAAAGAATGCTTCTGTCTAAGTTTTATGTGAAGATATTTCCTTTTCCACCATAGACCTCAAAGCGCTCCAAATGAAAACTTGCAGATTCTACAAAAAGAGTGTTTCAAAACTGCTCTTTCAAAAGAAGTGTTCACATCTGTGAGTTGGATTCATACTACACAAAGCAGTTTCACAGAACGCTTCTGTTTAGTTTTTATGGGAAGATATTCCCGTTTCCAACGAAGGCCTGAAAGGGCTCCAAATATCCACTCGCAAATGCTGCAAAAACAGAGTTTCAAAACTGCTCTATCAAAAGGAAAGCTTCTCTCTCCGAGTTGAATGCAGACATCATAAAGAGGTTTCTGAGAATGCTTCTGCCTGGTTTAAGTGAAGATATTTCCTTTTCCACCATAGGCCTCAAAGCGCTCCAAACGAACTCTTGCAGATTCTACAAAAAGAGTGTTTCAAAACTGCTCTTTCAAAACAAGTGTTCAACTCTGTTAGTTGGATTCATACTACACAAAGCAGTTTCACAGAACGCTTCTGTTTAGTTTTTATGGGAAGATATTCCCGTTTCCAACGAAGGCCTGAAAGGGCTCCAAATATCCACTTGCAGATGCTGCAAAAAGACTCTTTCCAAACTGCTCCATGAAAAGGAAGCTTCAACTCTGTGAGTTGAAGGCACACATCATAAAGAAGTTTCAAAGAATGCTTCTGTCTAGGTTTTATGTGAAGATATTTCCTTTTCCAAAATAGGCCTCAAAGTGCTCCAAATGAACACTTGCAGATTCTACAAAAAGAGTGTTTCAAAACTGCTCTTTCAAAACAAGTGTTCAACTCTGTGAGTTGGATTCATACTACACAAAAAAGTTTCGCAGAACGCTTCTGTTTAGTTTTTATGGGAAGATATTCCCGTTTCCAACGAAGGCCTGAAAGGCTCCAAATATCCACTTGCAGATGCTGCAAAAAGACTCTTTCCAAACTGCTCCGTGAAAAGGAAGATTCAACTCTGTGAGGTGAAGGCACACATCATAAAGAAGTTTCAAAGAATGCTTCTGTCTAGGTTTTATGTGAAGATATTTCCTTTTCCACCGTAGGCCTCAAAGCGCTCCAAATGAACACTTGCAGATTCTACAAAAAGAGTGTTTCAAAACTGCTCTTTCTAAAGAAGTGTTCAACTCTGTGAGTTGGATTCATACTACACAAAGCAGTTTCACAGAACGCTTCTGTTTAGTTTTTATGGGAAGATATTCCCGTTTCCAACGAAGGCCTGAAAGGGCTCCAAATATCCACTTGCAGATGCTGCAAAAAGACTCTTTCCAAACTGCTCCATGAAAAGGAAGGTTCAACTCTGTGAGTTGAATGCACACATCATAAAGAAGTTTCAAGGAATGCTTCTGTCTAGGTTTTATGTGAAGATATTTCCTTTTCCACCATAGGCCTCAATTCGCTCCAAATGAACACTTGCAAATTCTACAAAAAAAGTGTTTCGTAACTGCTCTAGCAAAGGAAAGGTTCAACTATGTGAGTTAAACACACACATCACAAAGCAGTTTGTGAGAATGCTTCTGTCCAGTTATTATGGGAAGATATTCCCGTTTCTAACAAAGGCCTGAAAGAGCTCCAAATATCCACTTGCAGATGCTGCAAAAAGACTCTTTCCAAACCGCTCCATGAAAAGGAAGGTTCAACTCTGTGAGTTGAATGCACACATCATAAAGAAGTTTCAAAGAATGCTTCTGTCTAGGTGTTATGTGAAGATATTTCCTTTTCCACCATAGGCCTCAAAGCGCTCCAAATGAACACTTGCAGATTCTACAAAAAGAGTGTTTCAAAACTGCTCTTTCTAAAGAAGTGTTCAACTCTGTGAGTTGGATTCATACTACACAAAGCAGTTTCACAGAACGCTTCTGTTTAGTTTTTATGGGAAGATACTCCCGTTTCCAATGAAGGATTGAAAGGGCTCCAAATATCCACTTGCAGATTCTGCAAAAACAGAGTTTCAAAACTGCTCTATCAAAAGGAAGGGTTCTTTCTCCGAGTTGAATGCACACATCATAAAGAGGTTTACGAGAATGATTCTGCCTGGTTTATAAGTGAAGATATTTCCTTTTCCACAATAGGCCTCAATGCGCTCCAAACGAACAATTGCAGATTCTACAAAAAGAGTGTTTCAAAACTGCTCTTTCAAAAGAAGTGTTCAACTCTGTGATTTGGATTCATACTACACAAAGCAGTTTCACAGAATGCTTCTGTTTAGTTTTTATGGGAAGATATCCCCGTTTCCAACGGAGACCTGAAAGGGCTCCAAACATCCACTTGCAGATTCTGCAAAAACAGAGTTTCAAAACTGCTCTATCAAAAGGAAGGCTTATCTCTCTGAGTTGAATGCACACATCATAAAGAGGTTTCTGAGAATGCTTCTGCCTGGTTCATATGTGAAGATATTTCCTTTTTCATCATAGGCCTCAAAGCGCTCCAAACGAACACTTGCAAATTCTACAAAAAGAGTGTTTCATAACTGCTCTAGCAAAGGAAAGGTTCAACTATGTGAGTTAAACACACACATAACAAAGCAGTTTGTGAGAATGCTCCTGTCCAGTTTCTATGGGAAGATATTCCCGTTTCTAACAAAGGCCTGAAAGAGCTCCAAATATCCACTTGCAGATGCTGCAAAAAGACTCTTTCCAAACCTCTCCATGAAAAGGAAGGTTGAACTCTGTGAGTTGAATGCACACATCATAAAGAAGTTTCAAAGAATGCTTCTGTCTAAGTTTTATGTGAAGATATTTCCTTTTCCACCATATACCTCAAAGCGCTCCAAATGAAAACTTGCAGATTCTACAAAAAGAGTGTTTCAAAACTGCTCTTTCAAAAGAAGTGTTCACCTCTGTGAGTTGGATTCATACTACAGAAAGCAGTTTCACAGAACGCTTCTGTTTAGTTTTTATGGGAAGATATTCCCGTTTCCAACGAAGGCCTGAAAGGGCTCCAAATATCCACTCGCAAATGCTGCAAAAACAGAGTTTCAAAACTGCTCTATCAAAAGGAAAGCTTCTCTCTCCGAGTTGAATGCAGACATCATAAAGAGGTTTCTGAGAATGCTTCTGCCTGGTTTAAGTGAAGATATTTCCTTTTCCACCATAGGCCTCAAAGCGCTCCAAACGAACTCTTGCAGATTCTACAAAAAGAGTGTTTCAAAACTGCTCTTTCAAAACAAGTGTTCAACTCTGTGAGTTGGATTCATACTACACAAAGCAGTTTCACAGAACGGTTCTGTTTAGTTTTTATGGGAAGATATTCCCGTTTCCAACGAAGGCCTGAAAGGGCTCCAAATATCCACTTGCAGATGCTGCAAAAAGACTCTTTCCAAACTGCTCCATGAAAAGGAAGGTTCAACTCTGTGAGTTGAAGGCACACATCATAAAGAAGTTTCAAAGAATGCTTCTGTCTAGGTTTTATGTGAAGATATTTCCTTTTCCACCATAGGCCTCAAAGTGCTCCAAATGAACACTTGCAGATTCTACAAAAAGAGTGTTTCAAAACTGCTCTTTCAAAACAAGTGTTCAACTCTGTGAGTTGGATTCATACTACACAAAAGAGTTTCGCAGAACGCTTCTGTTTAGTTTTTATGGGAAGATATTCCCGTTTCCAACGAAGGCCAGAAAGGCTCCAAATATCCACTTGCAGATGCTGCAAAAAGACTCTTTCCAAACTGCTCCGTGAAAAGGAAGATTCAACTCTGTGAGGTGAAGGCACACATCATAAAGAAGTTTCAAAGAATGCTTCTGTCTAGGTTTTATGTGAAGATATTTCCTTTTCCACCGTAGGCCTCAAAGCGCTCCAAATGAACACTTGCAGATTCTACAAAAAGAGTGTTTCAAAACTGCTCTTTCTAAAGAAGTGTTCAACTCTGTGAGTTGGATTCATACTACACAAAGCAGTTTCACAGAACGCTTCTGTTTAGTTTTTATGGGAAGATATTCCCGTTTCCAACGAAGGCCTGAAAGGGCTCCAAATATCCACTTGCAGATGCTGCAAAAAGACTCTTTCCAAACTGCTCCATGAAAAGGAAGGTTCAACTCTGTGAGTTGAATGCACACATCACAAAGAAGTTTCAAAGAATGCTTCTGTCTAGGTTTTATGTGAAGATATTTCCTTTTCCACCATAGGCCTCAAAGTGCTCCAAATGAACACTTGCAGATTCTACAAAAAGAGTGTTTCAAAACTGCTCTTTCAAAAGAAGTGTTCAACTCTGTGAGTTGGATTCATACTACACAAAGCAGTTTCACAGAACGCTTCTGTTTAGTTTTTATGGGAAGATATTCCCGTTTCCAACGAAGGCCTGAAAGGGCTCCAAATATCCACTTGCAGATGCTGCAAAAACAGAGTTTCAAAACTGCTCTATCAAAAGGAAGGCTTCTCTCTCCGAGTTGAATGCACACATCATAAAGAGGTTTCTGAGAATGCTTCTGCCTGGTTTATAAGTGAAGATATTTCCTTTTCCACAATAGGCCTCAATGTGCTCCAAATGAACACTTGCAGATTCTACAAAAAGAGTGTTTCAAAACTGCTCTTTCAAAAGAAGTGTTCAACTCTGTGAGTTGGATTCATACTACACAAAGCAGTTTCACAGAACGCTTCTGTTTAGTTTTTATGGGAAGATATTCCCGTTTCCAACGAAGGCCTGAAAGGCTCCAAATATCCACTTGCAGATGCTGCAAAAAGACTCTTTCCAAAGTGCTCCGTGAAAAGGAAGGTTCAACTCCGTGAGGTGAAGGCGCATATCATAAGGAAGTTTCAAAGAATGCTTCTGTCTAGGTTTTATGTGAAGATATTTCCTTTTCCACCGTAGGACTCAAAGCGCTCCAAATGAACACTTGCAGATTCTACAAAAAGAGTGTTTCAAAACTGCTCTTTCTAAAGAAATGTTCAACTCTGTGAGTGGGATTCATACTACACAAAGCAGCTTCACAGAACGCTTCTGTTTAGTTTTTATGGGAAGATATTCCCGTTTCCAACGAAGGCCTGAAAGGGCTCCAAATATCCACTTGCAGATGCTGCAAAAGCAGAGTTTCAAAACTGCTCTATCAAAAGGAAGTCTTCTCTCTCCGAGTTGAATGCACACATCATAAAGAGGTTTCTGAGAATGCTTCTGCCTGGTTTATAAGTGAAGATATTTCCTTTTCCACAATAGGCCTCAATGTGCTCCAAATGAACACTTGCAGATTCTACAAAAAGAGTGTTTCAAAACTGCTCTTTGAAAAGAAGTGTTCAACTCTGTGAGTTGGATTCATACTACACAAAGCAGTTTCACAGAACGCTTCTGTTTAGTTTTTATGGGAAGATATTCCCGTTTCCAACGAAGGCCTGAAAGGCTCCAAATATCCACTTGCAGATGCTGCAAAAAGACTCTTTCCAAACTGCTCCGTGAAAAGGAAGGTTCAACTCTGTGAGGTGAAGGCACACATCATAAAGAAGTTTCAAAGAATGCTTCTGTCTAGGTTTTATGTGAAGATATTTCCTTTTCCACCGTAGGCCTCAAAGCGCTCCAAATGAACACTTGCAGATTCTACAAAAAGAGTGTTTCAAAACTGCTCTTTCTAAAGAAGTGTTCAACTCTGTGAGTTGGATTCATACTACACAAAGCAGTTTCACAGAACGCTTCTGTTTAGTTTTTATGGGAAGATATTCCCGTTTCCAACGAAGGCCTGAAAGGGCTCCAAATATCCACTTGCAGATGCTGCAAAAAGACTCTTTCCAAACTGCTCCATGAAAAGGAAGGTTCAACTCTGTGAGTTGAATGCACACATCATAAAGAAGTTTCAAAGAATGCTTCTGTCTAGGTTTTATGTGAAGATATTTCCTTTTCCACCATAGGCCTCAAAGTGCTCCAAATGAACACTTGCAGATTCTACAAAAAGAGTGTTTCAAAACTGCTCTTTCAAAAGAAGTGTTCATCTCTGTGAGTTGGATTCATACTACACAAAGCAGTTTCACAGAACGCTTCTGTTTAGTTTTTATGGGAAGATATTCCCGTTTCCAACGAAGGCCTGAAAGGGCTCCAAATATCCACTTGCAGATGCTGCAAAAACAGAGTTTCAAAACTGCTCTATCAAAAGGAAGGCTTCTCTCTCCGAGGTGAATGCACACATCATAAAGAGGTTTCTGAGAATGCTTCTGCCTGGTTTATGAGTGAAGATATTTCCTTTTCCACAATAGGCCTCAATGTGCTCCAAATGAACACTTGCAGATTCTACAAAAAGAGTGTTTCAAAACTGCTCTTTGAAAAGAAGTGTTCAACTCTGTGAGTTGGATTCATACTACACAAAGCAGTTTCACAGAACGCTTCTGTTTAGTTTTTATGGGAAGATATTCCCGTTTCCAACGAAGGCCTGAAAGGCTCCAAATATCCACTTGCAGATGCTGCAAAAAGACTCTTTCCAAACTGCTCCTTGAAAAGGAAGGTTCAACTCTGTGAGGTGAAGGCACACATCATAAAGAAGTTTCAAAGAATGCTTCTGTCTAGGTTTTATGTGAAGATATTTCCTTTTCCACAGTAGGCCTCAAAGCGCTCCAAATGAACACTTGCAGATTCTACAAAAAGAGTGTTTCAAAACTGCTCTTTCTAAAGAAGTGTTCAACTCTGTGAGTTGGATTCATACTACACAAAGCAGTTTCGCAGAACGCTTCTGTTTAGTTTTTATGGGAAGATATTCCCGTTTCCAACGAAGGCCTGAAAGGCTCCAAATATCCACTTGCAGATGCTGCAAAAAGACTCTTTCCAAACTGCTCCGTGAAAAGGAAGGTTCAACTCTGTGAGGTGAAGGCACACATCATAAAGAAGTTTCAAAGAATGCTTCTGTCTAGGTTTTATGTGAAGATATTTCCTTTTCCACCGTAGGCCTCAAAGCGCTCCAAATGAACACTTGCAGATTCTACAAAAAGAGTGTTTCAAAACTGCTCTAGCAAAGGAAAGGTTCAACTATGTGAGTTAAACACACACATCACAAAGCAGTTTGTGAGAATGCTTCTGTCCAGTTTTTATGGGAAGATATTCCCGTTTCTAACAAAGGCCTGAAAGAGCTCCAAACATCCACTTGCAGATGCTGCAAAAAGACTCTTTCCAAACCGCTCCATGAAAAGGAAGGTTCAACTCTGTGAGTTGAATGCACACATCATAAAGAAGTTTCAAAGAATGCTTCTGTCTAGGTTTTATGTGAAGATATTTCCTTTTCCACCACTGGCCTGAAAGAGCTCCAAATGAACACTTGCAGATTCTACAAAAAGAGTGTTTCAAAACTGCTCTTTCTAAAGAAGTGTTCAACTCTGTGAGTTGGATTCATACTACACAAAGCAGTTTCACAGAACGCTTCTGTTTAGTTTTTGTGGGAAGATATTCCCGTTTCCAACGAAGGCCTGACAGGGCTCCAAATATCCACTTGCAGATGCTGCAAAAAGACTCTTTCCAAACTGCTCCATGAAAAGGAAGGTTCAACTCTGTGAGTTGAATGCACACATCATAAAGAAGTTTCAAAGAATGCTTCTGTCTAGGTTTTATGTGAAGATATTTCCTTTTCCACCATAGGCCTCAAAGTGCTCCAAATGAACACTTGCAGATTCTACAAAAAGAGTGTTTCAAAACTGCTCTTTCAAAAGAAGTGTTCAACTCTGTGAGTTGGATTCATACTACACAAAGCAGTTTCACAGAACGCTTCTGTTTAGTTTTTATGGGAAGATATTCCCGTTTCCAACGAAGGCCTGAAAGGGCTCCAAATATCCACTTGCAGATGCTGCAAAAGCAGAGTTTCAAAACTGCTCTATCAAAAGGAAGGCTTCTCTCTCCGAGTTGAATGCACACATCATAAAGAGGTTTCTGAGAATGCTTCTGCCTGGTTTATGAGTGAAGATATTTCCTTTTCCACAATAGGCCTCAATGTGCTCCAAATGAACACTTGCAGATTCTACAAAAAGAGTGTTTCAAAACTGCTCTTTGAAAAGAAGTGTTCAACTCTGGGAGTTGGATTCATACTACACAAAGCAGTTTCACAGAACGCTTCTGTTGAGATTTTATGGGAAGATATTCCCGTTTCCAACGAAGGCCTGAAAGGCTCCAAATATCCACTTGCAGATGCTGCAAAAAGACTCTTTCCAAACTGCTCCTTGAAAAGGAAGGTTCAACTCTGTGAGGTGAAGGCACACATCATAAAGAAGTTTCAAAGAATGCTTCTGTCTAGGTTTTATGTGAAGATATTTCCTTTTCCACCGTAGGCCTCAAAGCGCTCCAAATGAACACTTGCAGATTCTACAAAAAGAGTGTTTCAAAACTGCTCTTTCTAAAGAAGTGCTCAACTCTGTGAGTTGGATTCATACTACACAAAGCAGTTTCACAGAACGCTTCTGTTTAGTTTTTATGGGAAGATATTCCCGTTTCCAACGAAGGCCTGAAAGGGCTCCAAATATCCACTTGCAGATGCTGCAAAAAGACTCTTTCCAAACTGCTCCATGAAAAGGAAGGTTCAACTCTCTGAGTTGAATGCACACATCATAAAGAAGTTTCAAAGAATGCTTCTGTCTAGGTTTTATGTGAAGATATTTCCTTTTCCACCTTAGGCCTCAAAGTGCTCCAAATGAACACTTGCAGATTCTACAAAAAGAGTGTTTCAAAACTGCTCTTTCAAAAGAAGTGTTCAACTCTGTGAGTTGGATTCATACTACACAAAGCAGTTTCGCAGAACGCTTCTGTTTAGTTTTTATGGGAAGATATTCCCGTTTCCAACGAAGGCCTGAAAGGCTCCCAATATCCAGTTGCAGATGCTGCAAAAAGACTCTTTCCAAACTGCTCCGTGAAAAGGAAGGTTCAACTCTGTGAGGTGAAGGCACACATCATAAAGAAGTTTCAAAGAATGCTTCTGTCTAGGTTTTATGTGAAGATATTTCCTTTTCCACCGTAGGCCTCAAAGCGCTCCAAATGAACACTTGCAGATTCTACAAAAAGAGTGTTTCAAAACTGCTCTTTCTAAAGAAGTGTTCAACTCTGTGAGTTGGATTCATACTACACAAAGCAGTTTCACAGAACGCTTCTGTTTAGTTTTTATGGGAAGATATTCCCGTTTCCAACGAAGGCCTGAAAGGGCTCCAAATATCCACTTGTAGATTCTGCAAAAACAGAGTTTCAAAACTGCTCTATCAAAAGGAAGGCTTATCTCTCTGAGTTGAATGCACACATCATAAAGAGGTTTCTGAGAATGCTTCTGCCTGGTTGATATGTGAAGATATTTCAATTTCCACCATAGGCCTCAAATCGCTCCAAATGAACACTTGCAAATTCTACAAAAAGAGTGTTTCATAACTGCTCTAGCAAAGGAAAGGTTCAACTATGTGAGTTAAACACACACATCACAAAGCAGTTTGTGAGAATGCTTCTGTCCAGTTTTTATGGGAAGATATTCCCGTTTCTAACAAAGGCCTGAAATAGCTCCAAATATCCACTTGCAGATGCTGCAAAAAGACTCTTTCCAAACCGCTCCATGAAAAGGAAGGTTCAACTCTGTGAGTTGAATGCACACATCATAAAGAAGTTTCAAAGAATGCTTCTGTCTAGGTTTTATGTGAAGATATTTCCTTTTCCACCGTAGGCCTCAAAGTGCTCCAAATGAACACTTGCAGATTCTACAAAAAGAGTGTTTCAAAACTGCTCTTTCAAAAGAAGTGTTCAACTCTGTGAGTTGGATTCATACTACACAAAGCAGTTTCACAGAACGCTTCTGTTTAGTTTTTATGGGAAGATATTCCCGTTTCCAACGAAGGCCTGAAAGGGCTCCAAATATCCACTTGCAGATGCTGCAAAAACAGAGTTTCAAAACTGCTCTATCAAAAGGAAGGCTTCTCTCTCCGAGTTGAATGCACACATCATAAAGAAGTTTCTGAGAATGCTTCTGCCTGGTTTATGAGTGAAGATATTTCCTTTTCCACAATAGGCCTCAATGTGCTCCAAATGAACACTTGCAGATTCTACAAAAAGAGTGTTTCAAAACTGCTCTTTGAAAAGAAGTGTTCAACTCTGTGAGTTGGATTCATACTACACAAAGCAGTTTCACAGAACGCTTCTGTTGAGTTTTTATGGGAAGATATTCCCGTTTCCAACGAAGGCCTGAAAGGCTCCAAATATCTACTTGCAGATGCTGCAAAAAGACTCTTTCCAAACTGCTCCTTGAAAAGGAAGGTTCAACTCTGTGAGGTGAAGGCACACATCATAAAGAAGTTTCAAAGAATGCTTCTGTCGAGGTTTTATGTGAAGATATTTCCTTTTCCACCGTAGGCCTCAAAGCGCTCCAAATGAACACTTGCAGATTCTACAAAAAGAGTGTTTCAAAACTGCTCTTTCTAAAGAAGTGTTCAACTCTGTGAGTTGGATTCATACTACACAAAGCAGTTTCACAGAACGCTTCTGTTTAGTTTTTATGGGAAGATATTCCCGTTTCCAACGAAGGCCTGAAAGGGCTCCAAATATCCACTTGCAGATGCTGCAAAAAGACTCTTTCCAAACTGCTCCATGAAAAGGAAGGTTCAACTCTGTGAGTTGAATGCACACATCATAAAGAAGTTTCAAAGAATGCTTCTGTCTAGGTTTTATGTGAAGATATTTCCTTTTCCACCATAGGCCTCAAAGCGCTCCAAATGAACACTTGCAGATTGTACAAAAAGAGTGTTTCAAAACTGCTCTTTCAAAAAAAGTGTTCAACTCTGTGAGTTGGATTCATACTACACAAAGCAGTTTCGCAGAACGCTTCTGTTTAGTTTTTATGGGAAGATATTCCCGTTTCCAACGAAGGCCTGAAAGGGCTTCAAATATCCACTTGCAGATGCTGCAAAAACAGAGTTTCAAAACTGCTCTATCAAAAGGAAGGCTTCTCTCTCCGAGTTGAATGCACACATCATAAAGAGGTTTCTGAGAATGCTTCTGCCTGGTTTATAAGTGAAGATATTTCCTGTTCCACAATAGGCCTCAATGTGTTCCAAATGAACACTTGCAGATTCTACAAAAAGAGTGTTTCAAAACTGCTCTTTGAAAAGAAGTGTTCAACTCTGTGAGTTGGATTCATACTACACAAAGCAGTTTCACATAACGCTTCTGTTTAGTTTTTATGGGAAGATATTCCCGTTTCCAACGAAGGCCTGAGAGGCTCCAAATATCCACTTGCAGATGCTGCAAAAAGACTCTTTCCAAACTGCTCCGTGAAAAGGAAGGTTCAACTCCGTGAGGTGAAGGCACACATCATAAGGAAGTTTCAAAGAATGCTTCTGTCTAGGTTTTATGTGAAGATATTTCCTTTTCCACCGTAGGACTCAAAGCGCTCCAAATGAACACTTGCAGATTCTACAAAAAGAGTGTTTCAAAACTGCTCTTTCTAAAGAAATGTTCAACTCTGTGAGTTGGATTCATACTACACAAAGCAGTTTCACAGAACGCTTCTGTTTAGTTTTTATGGGAAGATATTCCCGTTTCCAACGAAGGCCTGAAAGGGCTCCAAATATCCACTTGCAGATGCTGCAAAAAGACTCTTTCCAAACTGCTCCATGAAAAGGAAGGTTCAACTCTGTGAGTTGAATGCACACATCATAAAGAAGTTTCAAAGAATGCTTCTGTCTAGGTTTTATGTGAAGATATTTCCTTTTCCACCATAGGCCTCAAAGTGCTCCAAATGAACACTTGCAGATTCTACAAAAAGAGTGTTTCAAAACTGCTCTTTCAAAAGAAGTGTTCATCTCTGTGAGTTGGATTCATACTACACAAAGCAGTTTCACAGAACGCTTCTGTTTAGTTTTTATGGGAAGATATTCCCGTTTCCAACGAAGGCCTGAAAGGGCTCCAAATATCCACTTGCAGATGCTGCAAAAACAGAGTTTCAAAACTGCTCTATCAAAAGGAAGGCTTCTCTCTCCGAGTTGAATGCACACATCGTAAAGAGGTTTCTGAGAATGCTTCTGCCTGGTTTATGAGTGAAGATATTTCCTTTTCCACAATAGGCCTCAATGTGCTCCAAATGAACACTTGCAGATTCTACAAAAAGAGTGTTTCAAAACTGCTCTTTGAAAAGAAGTGTTCAACTCTGTGAGTTGGATTCATACTACACAAAGCAGTTTCACAGAACGCTTCTGTGTAGTTTTTATGGGAAGATATTCCCGTTTCCAACGAAGGCCTGAAAGGGCTCCAAATATCCACTTGCAGATGCTGCAAAAACAGAGTTTCAAAACTGCTCTATCAAAAGGAAGGCTTCTCTCTCCGAGTTGAATGCACACATCATAAAGAGGTTTCTGAGAATGCTTCTGCCTGGTTTATAAGTGAAGATATTTCCTTTTCCACAATAGGCCTCAATGTGCTCCAAATGAACACTTGCAGATTCTACAAAAAGAGTGTTTCAAAACTGCTCTTTCAAAAGAAGTGTTCAACTCTGTGAGTTGGATTCATACTACACAAAGCAGTTTCGCAGAACGCTTCTGTTTAGTTTTTATGGGAAGATATTCCCGTTTCCAACGAAGGCCTGAAAGGCTCCAAATATCCACTTGCAGATGCTGCAAAAAGACTCTTTCCAAACTGCTCCGTGAAAAGGAAGGTTCAACTCTGTGAGGTGAAGGCACACATCATAAAGAAGTTTCAAAGAATGCTTCTGTCTAGGTTTTATGTGAAGATATTTCCTTTTCCACCGTAGGCCTCAAAGCGCTCCAAATGAACACTTGCAGATTCTACAAAAAGAGTGTTTCAAAACTGCTCTTTCTAAAGAAGTGTTCAACTCTATGAGTTGGATTCATACTACACAAAGCAGTTTCACAGAACGCTTCTGTTTAGTTTTTATGGGAAGATATTCCCGTTTCCAACGAAGGCCTGAAAGGGCTCCAAATATCCACTTGCAGATGCTGCAAAAAGACTCTTTCCAAACTGCTCCATGAAAAGGAAGGTTCAACTCTGTGAGTTGAATGCACACATCATAAAGAAGTTTCAAAGAATGCTTCTGTCTAGGTTTTATGTGAAGATATTTCCTTTTCCACCATAGGCGTCAAAGTGCTCCAAATGAACACTTGCAGATTCTACAAAAAGAGTGTTTCAAAACTGCTCTTTCTAAAGAAGTGTTCAACTCTGTGAGTTGGATTCATACTACACAAAGCAGTTTCACAGAACGCTTCTGTTTAGTTTTTATGGGAAGATATTCCCGTTTCCAACGAAGGCCTGAAAGGGCTCCAAATATCCACTTGCAGATGCTGCAAAAACAGAGTTTCAAAACTGCTCTATCAAAAGGAAGGCTTCTCTCTCCGAGTTGAATGCACACATCATAAAGAGGTTTCTGAGAATGCTTCTGCCTGGTTTATAAGTGAAGATATTTCCTTTTCCACAATAGGCCTCAATGTGCTCCAAATGAACACTTGCAGATTCTACAAAAAGAGTGTTTCAAAACTGCTCTTTGAAAAGAAGTGTTCAACTCTGTCAGTTGGATTCATACTACACAAAGCAGTTTCACAGAACGCTTCTGTTTAGTTTTTATGGGAAGATATTCCCGTTTCCAACGAAGGCCTGAAAGGCTCCAAATATCCACTTGCAGATGCTGCAAAAAGACTCTTTCCAAACTGCTCCGTGAAAAGGAAGGTTCAACTCTGTGAGGTGAAGGCACACATCATAAAGAATTTCAAAGAATGCTTCTGTCTAGGTTTTATGTGAAGATATTTCCTTTTCCACCGTAGGACTCAAAGCGCTCCAAATGAACACTTGCAGATTCTACAAAAAGAGTGTTTCAAAACTGCTCTTTCTAAAGAAGTGTTCAACTCTGTGAGTTGGATTCATACTACACAAAGCAGTTTCACAGAACGCTTCTGTTTAGTTTTTATGGGAAGATATTCCCGTTTCCAACGAAGGCCTGAAAGGGCTCCAAATATCCACTTGCAGATGCTGCAAAAACAGAGTTTCAAAACTGCTCTATCAAAAGGAAGGCTTCTCTCTCCGAGTTGAATGCACACATCATAAAGAGGTTTCTGAGAATGCTTCTGCCTGGTTTATAAGTGAAGATATTTCCTTTTCCACAATAGGCCTCAATGTGCTCCAAATGAACACTTGCAGATTCTACAAAAAGAGTGTTTCAAAACTGCTCTTTGAAAAGAAGTGTTCAACTCTGTGAGTTGGATTCATACTACACAAAGCAGTTTCACAGAACGCTTCTGTTTAGTTTTTATGGGAAGATATTCCCGTTTCCAACGAAGGCCTGAAAGTCTCCAAATATCCACTTGCAGATGCTGCAAAAAGACTCTTTCCAAACTGCTCCGTGAAAAGGAAGATTCAACTCTGTGAGGTGAAGGCACACATCATAAAGAAGTTTCAAAGAATGCTTCTGTCTAGGTTTTATGTGAAGATATTTCCTTTTCCACCGTAGGCCTCAAAGCGCTCCAAATGAACACTTGCAGATTCTACAAAAAGAGTGTTTCAAAACTGCTCTTTCTAAAGAAGTGTTCAACTCTGTGAGTTGGATTCATACTACACAAAGCAGTTTCACAGAACGTTTCTGTTTAGTTTTTATGGGAAGGTATTCCCGTTTCCAACGAAGGCCTGAAAGGGCTAAAAATATCCACTTGCAGATTCTGCAAAAACAGAGTTTCAAAACTGCTCTATCAAAAGGAAGGCTTATCTCTCAGAGTTGAATGCACACATCATAAAGAGGTTTCTGAGAATGCTTCTGCCTGGTTGATATGTGAAGATATTTCAATTTCCACCATAGGCCTCAAATCGCTCCAAATGAACACTTGCAAATTCTACAAAAAGAGTGTTTCATAACTGCTCTAGCAAAGGAAAGGTTCAGCTATGTGAGTTAAACACACACATCACAAAGCAGTTTGTGAGAATGCTTCTGTCCAGTTTTTATGGGAAGATATTCCCGTTTCTAACAAAGGCCTGAAAGAGCTCCAAACATCCACTTGCAGATGCTGCAAAAAGACTCTTTCCAAACCGCTCCATGAAAAGGAAGGTTCAACTCTGTGAGTTGAATGCACACATCATAAAGAAGTTTCAAAGAATGCTTCTGTCTAGGTTTTATGTGAAGATATTTCCTTTTCCACCACTGGCCTGAAAGAGCTCCAAATGAACACTTGCAGATTCTACAAAAAGAGTGTTTCAAAACTGCTCTTTCTAAAGAAGTGTTCAACTCTGTGAGTTGGATTCATACTACACAAAGCAGTTTCACAGAACGCTTCTGTTTAGTTTTTGTGGGAAGATATTCCCGTTTCCAACGAAGGCCTGACAGGGCTCCAAATATCCACTTGCAGATGCTGCAAAAAGACTCTTTCCAAACTGCTCCATGAAAAGGAATGTTCAACTCTGTGAGTTGAATGCACACATCATAAAGAAGTTTCAAAGAATGCTTCTGTCTAGGTTTTATGTGAAGATATTTCCTTTTCCACCGTAGGCCTCAAAGTGCTCCAAACGAACACTTGCAGATTCTACAAAAAGAGTGTTTCAAAACTGCTCTTTCAAAAGAAGTGTTCAACTCTGTGAGTTGGATTCATACTACACAAAGCAGTTTCACAGAACGCTTCTGTTTAGTTTTTATGGGAAGATATTCCCGTTTCCAACGAAGGCCTGAAATGGCTCAAAATATCCACTTGCAGATGCTGCAAAAAGACTCTTTCCAAACTGCTCCATGAAAAGGAAGGTTGAACTCTGTGAGTTGAATGCACACATCATAAAGAAGTTTCAAAGAATGCTTCTGTCTAGGTTTTATGTGAAGATATTTCCTTTTCCACCATAGACCTCAAAGTGCTCCAAATGAACACTTGCAGATTCTACAAAAAGAGTGTTTCAAAACTCCTCTTTCAAAAGAAGTGTTCAACTCTGTGAGTTGGATTCATGCTACACAAAGCAGTTTCACAGAACGCTTCTGTTTGGTTTTTATGGGAAGAAATAACCGTTTCCAACGAAGGCCTGAAAGGGCTCCAAATATCCACTTGCAGATGTTGCAAAAAGACTCTTTCCAAACTGCTCCATGAAAAGGAAGGTTCAACTCTGTGAGTTGAATGCACACATCATAAAGAAGTTTCAAAGAATGCTTCTGTCTAGGTTTTATGTGAAGATATTTCCTTTTCCACCATAGGCCTCAAAGCGCTCCAAATGAACACTTGCAGATTCTACAAAAAGAGTGTTTCAAAACTGCTCTTTCTAAAGAAGTGTTCAACTCTGTGAGTTGGATTCATACTACACAAAGCAGTTTCACAGAACGCTTCTGTTTAGTTTTTATGGGAAGATATTCCCGTTTCCAACGAAGGCCTGAAAGGGCTCCAAATATCCACTTGCAGATGCTGCAAAAAGACTCTTTCCAAACTGCTCCATGAAAAGGAAGTTTCAACTCTGTGAGTTTAAGGCACACATCATAAAGAAGTTTCAAAGAATGCTTCTGTCTAGGTTTTATGTGAAGATATTTCCTTTTCCACCATAGGCCTCAAAGTGCTCCAAATGAACACTTGCAGATTCTACAAAAAGAGTGTTTCAAAACTGCTCTTTCAAAAGAAGTGTTCAACTCTGTGAGTTGGATTCATGCTACACAAAGCAGTTTCACAGAACGCTTCTGTTTAGTTTTTATGGGAAGAAATAACCGTTTCCAACGAAGGCCTGAAAGGGCTCCAAATATCCACTTGCAGATGCTGCAAAAAGACTCTTTCCAAACTGCTCCATGAAAAGGAAGGTTCAACTCTGTGAGTTGAATGCACACATCATAAAGAAGTTTCAAGGAATGCTTCTGTCTAGGTTTTATGTGAAGATATTTCCTTTTCCACCATAGGCCTCAATTCGCTCCAAATGAACACTTGCAAATTCTACAAAAAAAGTGTTTCGTAACTGCTCTAGCAAAGGAAAGGTTCAACTATGTGAGTTAAACACACACATCACAAAGCAGTTTGTGAGAATGCTTCTGTCCAGTTATTATGGGAAGATATTCCCGTTTCTAACAAAGGCCTGAAAGAGCTCCAAATATCCACTTGCAGATGCTGCAAAAAGACTCTTTCCAAACCGCTCCATGAAAAGGAAGGTTCAACTCTGTGAGTTGAATGCACACATCATAAAGAAGTTTCAAAGAATGCTTCTGTCTAGGTGTTATGTGAAGATATTTCCTTTTCCACCATAGGCCTCAAAGCGCTCCAAATGAACACTTGCAGATTCTACAAAAAGAGTGTTTCAAAACTGCTCTTTCTAAAGAAGTGTTCAACTCTGTGAGTTGGATTCATACTACACAAAGCAGTTTCACAGAACGCTTCTGTTTAGTTTTTATGGGAAGATACTCCCGTTTCCAATGAAGGATTGAAAGGGCTCCAAATATCCACTTGCAGATTCTGCAAAAACAGAGTTTCAAAACTGCTCTATCAAAAGGAAGGCTTCTTTCTCCGAGTTGAATGCACACATCATAAAGAGGTTTACGAGAATGATTCTGCCTGGTTTATAAGTGAAGATATTTCCTTTTCCACAATAGGCCTCAATGCGCTCCAAACGAACAATTGCAGATTCTACAAAAAGAGTGTTTCAAAACTGCTCTTTCAAAAGAAGTGTTCAACTCTGTGATTTGGATTCATACTACACAAAGCAGTTTCACAGAATGCTTCTGTTTAGTTTTTATGGGAAGATATCCCCGTTTCCAACGGAGACCTGAAAGGGCTCCAAACATCCACTTGCAGATTCTGCAAAAACAGAGTTTCAAAACTGCTCTATCAAAAGGAAGGCTTATCTCTCTGAGTTGAATGCACACATCATAAAGAGGTTTCTGAGAATGCTTCTGCCTGGTTCATATGTGAAGATATTTCCTTTTTCATCATAGGCCTCAAAGCGCTCCAAACGAACACTTGCAAATTCTACAAAAAGAGTGTTTCATAACTGCTCTAGCAAAGGAAAGGTTCAACTATGTGAGTTAAACACACACATAACAAAGCAGTTTGTGAGAATGCTCCTGTCCAGTTTCTATGGGAAGATATTCCCGTTTCTAACAAAGGCCTGAAAGAGCTCCAAATATCCACTTGCAGATGCTGCAAAAAGACTCTTTCCAAACCTCTCCATGAAAAGGAAGGTTGAACTCTGTGAGTTGAATGCACACATCATAAAGAAGTTTCAAAGAATGCTTCTGTCTAAGTTTTATGTGAAGATATTTCCTTTTCCACCATATACCTCAAAGCGCTCCAAATGAAAACTTGCAGATTCTACAAAAAGAGTGTTTCAAAACTGCTCTTTCAAAAGAAGTGTTCACCTCTGTGAGTTGGATTCATACTACACAAAGCAGTTTCACAGAACGCTTCTGTTTAGTTTTTATGGGAAGATATTCCCGTTTCCAACGAAGGCCTGAAAGGGCTCCAAATATCCACTCGCAAATGCTGCAAAAACAGAGTTTCAAAACTGCTCTATCAAAAGGAAAGCTTCTCTCTCCGAGTTGAATGCAGACATCATAAAGAGGTTTCTGAGAATGCTTCTGCCTGGTTTAAGTGAAGATATTTCCTTTTCCACCATAGGCCTCAAAGCGCTCCAAACGAACTCTTGCAGATTCTACAAAAAGAGTGTTTCAAAACTGCTCTTTCAAAACAAGTGTTCAACTCTGTGAGTTGGATTCATACTACACAAAGCAGTTTCACAGAACGGTTCTGTTTAGTTTTTATGGGAAGATATTCCCGTTTCCAACGAAGGCCTGAAAGGGCTCCAAATATCCACTTGCAGATGCTGCAAAAAGACTCTTTCCAAACTGCTCCATGAAAAGGAAGGTTCAACTCTGTGAGTTGAAGGCACACATCATAAAGAAGTTTCAAAGAATGCTTCTGTCTAGGTTTTATGTGAAGATATTTCCTTTTCCACCATAGGCCTCAAAGTGCTCCAAATGAACACTTGCAGATTCTACAAAAAGAGTGTTTCAAAACTGCTCTTTCAAAACAAGTGTTCAACTCTGTGAGTTGGATTCATACTACACAAAACAGTTTCGCAGAACGCTTCTGTTTAGTTTTTATGGGAAGATATTCCCGTTTCCAACGAAGGCCAGAAAGGCTCCAAATATCCACTTGCAGATGCTGCAAAAAGACTCTTTCCAAACTGCTCCGTGAAAAGGAAGATTCAACTCTGTGAGGTGAAGGCACACATCATAAAGAAGTTTCAAAGAATGCTTCTGTCTAGGTTTTATGTGAAGATATTTCCTTTTCCACCGTAGGCCTCAAAGCGCTCCAAATGAACACTTGCAGATTCTACAAAAAGAGTGTTTCAAAACTGCTCTTTCTAAAGAAGTGTTCAACTCTGTGAGTTGGATTCATACTACACAAAGCAGTTTCACAGAACGCTTCTGTTTAGTTTTTATGGGAAGATATTCCCGTTTCCAACGAAGGCCTGAAAGGGCTCCAAATATCCACTTGCAGATGCTGCAAAAAGACTCTTTCCAAACTGCTCCATGAAAAGGAAGGTTCAACTCTGTGAGTTGAATGCACACATCATAAAGAAGTTTCAAAGAATGCTTCTGTCTAGGTTTTATGTGAAGATATTTCCTTTTCCACCATAGGCCTCAAAGTGCTCCAAATGAACACTTGCAGATTCTACAAAAAGAGTGTTTCAAAACTGCTCTTTCAAAAGAAGTGTTCAACTCTGTGAGTTGGATTCATACTACACAAAGCAGTTTCACAGAACGCTTCTGTTTAGTTTTTATGGGAAGATATTCCCGTTTCCAACGAAGGCCTGAAAGGGCTCCAAATATCCACTTGCAGATGCTGCAAAAACAGAGTTTCAAAACTGCTCTATCAAAAGGAAGGCTTCTCTCTCCGAGTTGAATGCACACATCATAAAGAGGTTTCTGAGAATGCTTCTGCCTGGTTTATAAGTGAAGATATTTCCTTTTCCACAATAGGCCTCAATGTGCTCCAAATGAACACTTGCAGATTCTACAAAAAGAGTGTTTCAAAACTGCTCTTTCAAAAGAAGTGTTCAACTCTGTGAGTTGGATTCATACTACACAAAGCAGTTTCACAGAACGCTTCTGTTTAGTTTTTATGGGAAGATATTCCCGTTTCCAACGAAGGCCTGAAAGGCTCCAAATAACCACTTGCAGATGCTGCAAAAAGACTCTTTCCAAACTGCTCCGTGAAAAGGAAGGTTCAACTCTGTGAGGTGAAGGCACACATCATAAAGAAGTTTCAAAGAATGCTTCTGTCTAGGTTTTATGTGAAGATATTTCCTTTTCCACCATAGGCCTCAAAGCGCTCCAAATGAACACTTGCAGATTCTACAAAAAGAGTGTTTCAAAACTGCTCTTTCTAAAGAAGTGTTCAACTCTGTGAGTTGGATTCATACTACACAAAGCAGTTTCACAGAACGCTTCTGTTTAGTTTTTATGGGAAGACATTCCCGTTTCCAACGAAGGCCTGAAAGGGCTCCAAATATCCACTTGCAGATTCTGCAAAAACAGAGTTTCAAAACTGCTCTATCAAAAGGAAGGCTTACCTCTCTGAGTTGAATGCACACATCATAAAGAGGTTTCTGTGAATGCTTCTGCCTGGTTGATATGTGAAGATATTTCAATTTCCACCATAGGCCCCAAATCGCTCCAAATGAACACTTGCAAATTCTACAAAAAGAGTGTTTCATAACTGCTCTAGCAAAGGAAAGGTTCAACTATGTGAGTTAAACACACACATCACAAAGCAGTTTGTGAGAATGCTTCTGTCCAGTTTTTATGGGAAGATATTCCCGTTTCCAACGAAGGCCTGAAAGGGCTCCAAATATCCACTTGCAGATGCTGCAAAAACAGAGTTTCAAAACTGCTCTATCAAAAGGAAGGCTTTTCTCTCCGAGTTGAATGCACACATCATAAAGAGGTTTCTGAGAATGCTTCTGCCTGGTTTATAAGTGAAGATATTTCCTTTTCCACCGTAGGCCTCAAAGCGCTCCAAATGAACACTTGCAGATTCTACAAAAAGAGTGTTTCAAAACTGCTCTTTCTAAAGAAGTGTTCAACTCTGTGAGTTGGATTCATACTACACAAAGCAGTTTCACAGAACGCTTCTGTTTAGTTTTTATGGGAAGATATTCCCGTTTCCAACGAAGGCCTGAAAGGGCTCCAAATATCCACTTGCAGATTCTGCAAAAACAGAGTTTCAAAACTGCTCTATCAAAAGGAAGGCTTATCTCTCTGAGTTGAATGCACACATCATAAAGAGGTTTCTGAGAATGCTTCTGCCTGGTTGATATGTGAAGATATTTCAATTTCCACCATAGGCCTCAAATCGCTCCAAATGAACACTTGCAAATTCTACAAAAAGAGTGTTTCATAACTGCTCTAGCAAAGGAAAGGTTCAACTATGTGAGTTAAACACACACATCACAAAGCAGTTTGTGAGAATGCTTCTGTCCAGTTTTTATGGGAAGATATTCCCGTTTCTAACAAAGGCCTGAAAGAGCTCCAAATATCCACTTGCAGATGCTGCAAAAAGACTCTTTCCAAACCGCTCCATGAAAAGGAAGGTTCAACTCTGTGAGTTGAATGCACACATCATAAAGAAGTTTCAAAGAATGCTTCTGTCTAGGTTTTATGTGAAGATATTTCCTTTTCCACCATTGGCCTCAAAGCGCTCCAAATGAACACTTGCAGATTCTACAAAAAGAGTGTTTCAAAACTGCTCTTTCTAAAGAAGTGTTCAACTCTGTGAGTTGGATTCATACTACACAAAGCAGTTTCACAGAATGCTTCTGTTTAGTTTTTATGGGAAGATATTCCCGTTTCCAACGAAGGCCTGAATGGGCTCCAAATATCCCCTTGCAGATGCTGCAATAACAGAGTTTCAAAACTGCTCTATCAAAAGGAAGGCTTCTCTCTCCGAGTTGAATGCACACATCATAAAGAGGTTTACGAGAATGATTCTGCCTGGTTTATAAGTGAAGATATTTCCTTTTCCACCATAGGCTTCAATGCGCTCCAAACGAACACTAGCAGATTCTACAAAAAGAGTGTTTCAAAACTGCTCTTTCAAAAGAAGTGTTCAACTCTGTGAGTTGGATTCATACTACACAAAGCAGTTTCACAGAACGCTTATGTTTAGTTTTTATGGGAAGATATTCCCGTTTCCAACGAAGGCCTGAAAGGGCTCCAAATATCCACTTGCAGATTCTGCAAAAACAGAGTTTCAAAACTGCTCTATCAAAAGGAAGGCTTCTTTCTCAGAGTTGAATGCACACATCATAAAGAGGTTTACGAGAATGATTCTGCCTGGTTTATAAGTGAAGATATTTCCTTTTCCACAATAGGCCTCAATGCGCTCCAAACGACCAATTGCAGATTCTACAAAAAGAGTGTTTCAAAACTGCTCTTTCAAAAGAAGTGTTCAACTCTGTGAGTTGGATTCATACTACACAAAGCAGTTTCACAGAACGCTTCTGTTTAGTTTTTATGGGAAGATATCCCCGTTTCCAACGGAGGCCTGAAAGGGCTCCAAACATCCACTTGCAGATTCTGCAAAAACAGAGTTTCAAAACTGCTCTATCAAAAGGAAGGCTTATCTCTCTGAGTTGAATGCACACATCATAAAGAGGTTTCTGAGAACGCTTCTGCCTGGTTCATATGTGAAGATATTTCCTTTTTCACCATAGGCCTCAAAGCGCTCCAAACGAACACTTGCAAATTCTACAAAAAGAGTGTTTCATAACTGCTCTAGCAAAGGAAAGGTTCAACTATGTGAGTTAAACACACACATCACAAAGCAGTTTGTGAGAATGCTCCTGTCCAGTTTCTATGGGAAGATATTCCCGTTTCTAACAAAGGCCTGAAAGAGCTCCAAATATCCACTTGCAGATGCTGCAAAAAGACTCTTTCCAAACCTCTCCATGAAAAGGAAGGGTGAACTCTGTGAGTTGAATGCACACATCATAAAGAAGTTTCAAAGAATGCTTCTGTCTAGGTTTTATGTGAAGATATTTCCTTTTCCACCATAGACCTCAAAGCGCTCCAAATGAACACTTGCAGATTCTACAAAAAGAATGTTTCAAAACTGCTCTTTCAAAAGAAGTGTTCAACTCTGTGAGTTGGATTCATACTACACAAAGAAGTTTCACAGAACGCTTCTGTTTAGTTTTTATGGGAAGATATTCCCGTTTCCAACGAAGGCCTGAAAGGGCTCCAAATATCCACTTGCAGATGCTGCAAAAAGACTCTTTCCAAACTGCTCCATGAAAAGGAAGGTTCAACTCTGTGAGTTGAATGCACACATCATAAAGAAGTTTCAAAGAATGCTTCTGTCTAGGTTTTATGTGAAGATATTTCCTTTTCCACCATAGGCCTCAAAGTGCTCCAAACGAACACTTGCAGATTCTACAAAAAGAGTGTTTCAAAACTGCTCTTTCAAAAGAAGTGTTCAACTCTGTGATTTGGATTCATACTACACAAAGCAGTTTCACAGAATGCTTCTGTTTAGTTTTTATGGGAAGATATCCCCGTTTCCAACGGAGGCCTGAAAGGGCTCGAAACATCCACTTGCAGATTCTGCAAAAACAGAGTTTCAAAACTGCTCTATCAAAAGGAAGGCTTATCTCTCTGAGTTGAATGCACACATCATAAAGAGGTTTCTGAGAATGCTTCTGCCTGGTTCATATGTGAAGATATTTCCTTTTTCACCATAGGCCTCAAAGCGCTCCAAACGAACACTTGCAAATTCTACAAAAAGAGTGTTTCATAACTGCTCTAGCAAAGGAAAGGTTCAACTATGTGAGTTAAACACACACATAACAAAGCAGTTTGTGAGAATGCTCCTGTCCACTTTCTATGGGAAGATATTCCCGTTTCCAACAAAGGCCTGAAAGAGCTCCAAATATCCACTTGCAGATGCTGCAAAAAGACTCTTTCCAAACCTCTCCATGAAAAGGAAGGTTGAACTCTGTGAGTTGAATGCACACATCATAAAGAAGTTTCAAAGAATGCTTCTGTCTAAGTTTTATGTGAAGATATTTCCTTTTCCACCATAGACCTCAAAGCGCTCCAAATGAAAACTTGCAGATTCTACAAAAAGAGTGTTTCAAAACTGCTCTTTCAAAAGAAGTGTTCACATCTGTGAGTTGGATTCATACTACAAAGAAGCAGTTTCACAGAACGCTTCTGTTTAGTTTTTATGGGAAGATATTCCCGTTTCCAACGAAGGCCTGAAAGGGCTCCAAATATCCACTCGCAAATGCTGCAAAAACAGAGTTTCAAAACTGCTCTATCAAAAGGAAAGCTTCTCTCTCCGAGTTGAATGCAGACATCATAAAGAGGTTTCTGAGAATGCTTCTGCCTGGTTTAAGTGAAGATATTTCCTTTTCCACCATAGGCCTCAAAGCGCTCCAAACGAACTCTTGCAGATTCTACAAAAAGAGTGTTTCAAAACTGCTCTTTCAAAACAAGTGTTCAACTCTGTTAGTTGGATTCATACTACACAAAGCAGTTTCACAGAACGCTTCTGTTTAGTTTTTATGGGAAGGTATTCCCGTTTCCAACGAAGGCCTGAAAGGGCTCCAAATATCCACTTGCAGATGCTGCAAAAAGACTCTTTCCAAACTGCTCCATGAAAAGGAAGCTTCAACTCTGTGAGTTGAAGGCACACATCATAAAGAAGTTTCAAAGAATGCTTCTGTCTAGGTTTTATGTGAAGATATTTCCTTTTCCAAAATAGGCCTCAAAGTGCTCCAAATGAACACTTGCAGATTCTACAAAAAGAGTGTTTCAAAACTGCTCTTTCAAAACAAGTGTTCAACTCTGTGAGTTGGATTCATACTACACAAAAAAGTTTCGCAGAACGCTTCTGTTTAGTTTTTATGGGAAGATATTCCCGTTTCCAACGAAGGCCTGAAAGGCTCCAAATATCCACTTGCAGATGCTGCAAAAAGACTCTTTCCAAACTGCTCCGTGAATAGGAAGATTCAACTCTGTGAGGTGAAGGCACACATCATAAAGAAGTTTCAAAGAATGCTTCTGTCTAGGTTTTATGTGAAGATATTTCCTTTTCCACCGTAGGCCTCAAAGCGCTCCAAATGAACACTTGCAGATTCTACAAAAAGAGTGTTTCAAAACTGCTCTTTCTAAAGAAGTGTTCAACTCTGTGAGTTGGATTCATACTACACAAAGCAGTTTCACAGAACGCTTCTGTTTAGTTTTTATGGGAAGATATTCCCGTTTCCAACGAAGGCCTGAAAGGGCTCCAAATATCCACTTGCAGATGCTGCAAAAAGACTCTTTCCAAACTGCTCCATGAAAAGGAAGGTTCAACTCTGTGAGTTGAATGCACACATCATAAAGAAGTTTCAAAGAATGCTTCTGTCTAGGTTTTATGTGAAGATATTTCCTTTTCCACCATAGGCCTCAAAGTGCTCCAAATGAACACTTGCAGATTCTACAAAAAGAGTGTTTCAAAACTGCTCTTTCAAAAGAAGTGTTCAACTCTGTGAGTTGGATTCATACTACACAAAGCAGTTTCACAGAACGCTTCTGTTTAGTTTTTATGGGAAGATATTCCCGTTTCCAACGAAGGCCTGAAAGGGCTCCAAATATCCACTTGCAGATGCTGCAAAAACAGAGTTTCAAAACTGCTCTATCAAAAGGAAGGCTTACCTCTCTGAGTTGAATGCACACATCATAAAGAGGTTTCTGTGAATGCTTCTGCCTGGTTGATATGTGAAGATATTTCAATTTCCACAATAGGCCCCAAATCGCTCCAAATGAACACTTGCAAATTCTACAAAAAGAGTGTTTCATAACTGCTCTAGGAAAGGAAAGGTTCAACTATGTGAGTTAAACACACACATCACAAAGCAGTTTGTGAGAATGCTTCTGTCCAGTTTTTATGGGAAGATATTCCCGTTTCCAACGAAGGCCTGAAAGGGCTCCAAATATCCACTTGCAGATGCTGCAAAAACAGAGTTTCAAAACTGCTCTATCAAAAGGAAGGCTTCTCTCTCCGAGTTGAATGCACACATCATAAAGAGGTTTCTGAGAATGCTTCTGCCTGGTTTATAAGTGAAGATATTTCCTTTTCCACAATAGGCCTCAATGTGCTCCAAATGAACACATGCAGATTCTACAAAAAGAGTGTTTCAAAACTGCTCTTTGAAAAGTAGGGTTCAACTCTGTGAGTTGGATTCATACTACACAAAGCAGTTTCACAGAAGGCTTCTGTTTAGTTTTTATGGGAAGATATTCCCGTTTCCAACGAAGGCCTGAAAGGCTCCAAATATCCACTTGCAGATGCTGCAAAAAGACTCTTTCCAAACTGCTCCGTGAAAAGGAAGGTTCAACTCTGTGAGGTGAAGGCACACATCATAAAGAAGTTTCAAAGAATGCTTCTGTCTAGGTTTTATGTGAAGATATTTCCTTTTCCACCGTAGGCCTCAAAGCGCTCCAAATGAACACTTGCAGATTCTACAAAAAGAGTGTTTCAAAACTGCTCTTTCTAAAGAAGTGTTCAACTCTGTGAGTTGGATTCATACTACACAAAGCAGTTTCACAGAACGCTTCTGTTTAGTTTTTATGGGAAGATATTCCCGTTTCCAACGAAGGCCTGAAAGGGCTCCAAATATCCACTTGCAGATTCTGCAAAAACAGAGTTTCAAAACTGCTCTATCAAAAGGAAGGCTTATCTCTCTGAGTTGAATGCACACATCATAAAGAGGTTTCTGAGAATGCTTCTGCCTGGTTGATATGTGAAGATATTTCAATTTCCACCATAGGCCCCAAATCGCTCCAAATGAACACTTGCAAATTCTACAAAAAGAGTGTTTCATAACTGCTCTAGCAAAGGAAAGGTTCAACTATGTGAGTTAAACACACATATCACAAAGCAGTTTGTGAGAATGCTTCTGTCCAGTTTTTATGGGAAGATATTCCCGTTTCTAACAAAGGCCTGAAAGAGCTCCAAATATCCACTTGCAGATGCTGCAAAAAGACTCTTTCCAAACCGCTCCATGAAAAGGAAGGTTCAACTCTGTGAGTTGAATGCACACATCATAAAGAAGTTTCAAAGAATGCTTCTGTCTAGGTTTTATGTGAAGATATTTCCTTTTCCACCATTGGCCTCAAAGCGCTCCAAATGAACACTTGCAGATTCTACAAAAAGAGTGTTGCAAAACTGCTCTTTCTAAAGAAGTGTTCAACTCTGTGAGTTGGATTCATACTACACAAAGCAGTTTCACAGAATGCTTCTGTTTAGTTTTTATGGGAAGATATTCCCGTTTCCAACGAAGGCCTGAATGGGCTCCAAATATCCCCTTGCAGATGCTGCAATAACAGAGTTTCAAAACTGCTCTATCAAAAGGAAGGCTTCTCTCTCCGAGTTGAATGCACACATCATAAAGAGGTTTACGAGAATGATTCTGCCTGGTTTATAAGTGAAGATATTTCCTTTTCCACCATAGGCCTCAAAGCGCTCCAAATGAACACTTGCAGATTCTACAAAAAGAGTGTTTCAAAACTGCTCTTTCTAAAGAAGTGATCAACTCTGTGAGTTGGATTCATACTACACAAAGCAGTTTCACAGAACGCTTCTGTTTAGTTTTTATGGGAAGATACTCCCGTTTCCAACGAAGGCCTGAAAGGGCTCCAAATATCCACTTGCAGATTCTGCAAAAACAGAGTTTCAAAACTGCTCTATCAAAAGGAAGGCTTCTTTCTCCGAGTTGAATGTACACATCATAAAGAGGTTTACGAGAATGATTCTGCCTGGTTTATAAGTGAAGATATTTCCTTTTCCACAATAGGCCTCAATGCGCTCCAAACGAACAATTGCAGATTCTACAAAAAGAGTGTTTCAAAACTGCTCTTTCAAAAGAAGTGTTCAACTCTGTGAGTTGGATTCATACTACACAAAGCAGTTTCACAGAACGCTTCTGTTTAGTTTTTATGGGAAGATATCCCCGTCTCCAACGGAGGCCTGAAAGGGCTCCAAACATCCACTTGCAGATTCTGCAAAAACAGAGTTTCAAAACTGCTCTATCAAAAGGAAGGCTTATCTCTCTGAGTTGAATGCACACATCATAAAGAGGTTTCTGAGAATGCTTCTGCCTGGTTCATATGTGAAGATATTTCCTTTTTCACCATAGGCCTCAAAGCGCTCCAAACGAACACTTGCAAATTCTACAAAAAGAGTGTTTCATAACTGCTCTAGCAAAGGAAAGGTTCAACTATGTGAGTTAAACACACACATCACAAAGCAGTTTCTGAGAATGCTTCTGTCCAGTTTTTATGGGAAGATATTCCCGTTTCTAACAAAGGCCTGAAAGAGCTCCAAATATCCACTTGCAGATGCTGCAAAAAGACTCTTTCCAAACTGCTCCATGAAAAGGAAGGTTCAACTCTGTGAGATGAATGCACACATCATAAAGAAGTTTCAAAGAATGCTTCTGTCTAGGTTTTATGTGAAGATATTTCCTTTTCCACCATAGGCCTCAAAGCGCTCCAAATGAACACTTGCAGATTCTACAAAAACAGTGTTTCAAAACTACTCTTTCAAAAGAAGTGTTCACCTCTGTGAGTTGGATTCATACTACACAAAGCAGTTTCACAGAACCCTTCTGTTTAGTTTTTATGGGAAGATATTACCGTTTCCAACGACGGCCTGAAAGGGCTCCAAATATCCACTTGCAGAAGCTGCAATAACAGAGTTTCAAAACTGCTCTATCAAAAGGAAGGCTTCTCTCTCCGAGTTGAACGCACACATCATAAAGAGGTTTACGAGAATGATTCTGCCTGGTTTATAAGTGAAGATATTTCCTTTTCCACCATAGGCCTCAATGCGCTCAAAACGAACATTTGCAGATTCTACAAAAAGAGTGTTTCAAAACTGCTCTTTCAAAAGAAGTGTTCAACTCTGTGAGTTGGATTCATACTACACAAAGCAGTTTCACAGAACGCTTCTGTTTAGTTTTTATGGGAAGATATTCCCGTTTCCAACGAAGGCCTGAAAGGGCTCCAAATATCCACCTGCAGATGCTGCAAAAAGACTCTTTCCAAACTGCTCCATGAAAAGGAAGGTTCAACTCTGTGAGTTGAATGCACACATCATAAAGAAGTTTCAAAGAATGCTTCTGTCTAGGTTTTATGTGAAGATATTTCCTTTTCCACCATAGACCTCAAAGTGCTCCAAATGAACACTTCCAGATACTACAAAAAGAGTGTTTCAAAACTCCTCTTTCAAAAGAAGTGTTCAACTCTGTGAGTTGGATTCATGCTACACAAAGCAGTTTCACAGAACGCTTCTGTTTGGTTTTTATGGGAAGAAATATCCGTTTCCAACGAAGGCCTGAAAGGGCTCCAAATATCCACTTGCAGATGCTGCAAAAAGACTCTTTCCAAACTGCTCCATGAAAAGGAAGGTTCAACTCTGTGAGTTGAATGCACACATCATAAAGAAGTTTCAAAGAATGCTTCTGTCTAGGTTTTATGTGAAGATATTTCCTTTTCCACCATAGGCCTCAAAGCGCTCCAAATGAACACTTGCAGATTCTACAAAAAGAGTGTTTCAAAACTGCTCTTTCTAAAGAAGTGTTCAACTCTGTGAGTTGGATTCATACTACACAAAGCAGTTTCACAGAACGCTTCTGTTTAGTTTTTATGGGAAGATATTCCCGTTTCCAACGAAGGCCTGAAAGGGCTCCAAATATCCACTTGCAGATGCTGCAAAAAGACTCTTTCCAAACTGCTCCATGAAAAGGAAGGTTCAACTCTGTGAGTTGAAGGCACACATCATAAAGAAGTTTCAAAGAATGCTTCTGTCTAGGTTTTATGTGAAGATATTTCCTTTTCCACCATAGGCCTCAAAGTGCTCCAAATGAACACTTGCAGATTCTACAAAAAGAGTGTTTCAAAACTGCTCTTTCAAAAGAAGTGTTCAACTCTGTGAGTTGGATTCATGCTACACAAAGCAGTTTCACAGAACGCTTCTGTTTAGTTTTTATGAGAAGAAATAACCGTTTCCAATGAAGGCCTGAAAGGGCTCCAAATATCCACTTGCAGATGCTGCAAAAAGACTCTTTCCAAACTGCTCCATGAAAAGGAAGGTTCAACTCTGTGAGTTGAATGCACACATCATAAAGAAGTTTCAAGGAATGCTTCTGTCTAGGTTTTATGTGAAGATATTTCCTTTTCCACCGTAGGCCTCAATTCGCTCCAAATGAACACTTGCAAATTCTACAAAAAAAGTGTTTCATAACTGCTCTAGCAAAGGAAAGGTTCAACTATGTGAGTTAAACACACACATCACAAAGCAGTTTGTGAGAATGCTTCTGTCCAGTTTTTATGGGAAGATATTCCAGTTTCTAACAAAGGCCTGAAAGAGCTCCAAATATCCACTTGCAGATGCTGCAAAAAGACTCTTTGCAAACCGCTCCATGAAAAGGAAGGTTCAACTCTGTGAGTTGAATGCACACATCATAAAGAAGTTTCAAAGAATGCTTCTGTCTAGGTTTTATGTGAAGATATTTCCTTTTCCACCATAGGCCTCAAAGCGCTCCAAATGAACACTTGCAGATTCTACAAAAAGAGTGTTTCAAAACTGCTCTTTCTAAAGAAGTGTTCAACTCTGTGAGTTGGATTCATACTACACAAAGCAGTTTCACAGAACGCTTCTGTTTAGATTTTATGGGAAGATACTCCCGTTTCCAACGAAGGCCTGAAAGGGCTCCAAATATCCACTTGCAGATTCTGCAAAAACAGAGTTTCAAAACTGCTCTATCAAAAGGAAGGCTTCTTTCTCCGAGTTGAATGCACACATCATAAAGAGGTTTACGAGAATGATTCTGCCTGGTTTATAAGTGAAGATATTTCCTTTTCCACAATAGGCCTCAATGCGCTCCAAACGAACAATTGCAGATTCTACAAAAAGAGTGTTTCAAAACTGCTCTTTCAAAAGAAGTGTTCAACTCTGTGAGTTGGATTCATACAACACAAAGCAGTTTCACAGAACGCTTCTGTTTAGTTTTTATGGGAAGATATCCCCGTTTCCAACGGAGGCCTGAAAGGGCTCCAAACATCCACTTGCAGATTCTGCAAAAACAGAGTTTCAAAACTGCTCTATCAAAAGGAAGGCTTATCTCTCTGAGTTGAATGCACACATCATAAAGAGGTTTCTGAGAATGCTTCTGCCTTGTTCATATGTGAAGATATTTCCTTTTTCACCATAGGCCTCAAAGCGCTCCAAACGAACACTTGCAAATTCTACAAAAAGAGTGTTTCATAAGTGCTCTAGCAAAGGAAAGGTTCAACTATGTGAGTTAAACACACACATCACAAAGCAGTTTGTGAGAATGCTCCTGTCCAGTTTCTATGGGAAGATATTCCCGTTTCTAACAAAGGCCTGAAAGAGCTCCAAATATCCACTTGCAGATGCTGCAAAAAGACTCTTTCCAAACCTCTCCATGAAAAGGAAGGTTGAACTCTGTGAGTTGAATGCACACATCATAAAGAAGTTTCAAAGAATGCTTCTGTCTAGGTTTTATGTGAAGATATTTCCTTTTCCACCATAGACCTCAAAGCGCTCCAAATGAAAACTTGCAGATTCTACAAAAAGAGTGTTTCAAAACTGCTCTTTCAAAAGAAGTGTTCAACTCTGTGAGTTGGATTCATACTACACAAAGCAGTTTCACAGAACGCTTCTGTTTAGTTTTTATGGGAAGATATTCCCGTTTCCAACGAAGGCCTGAAAGGGCTCCAAATGTCCACTCGCAAATGCTGCAAAAAAAGAGTTTCAAAACTGCTCTATCAAAAGGAAGGCTTCTCTCTCCGAGTTGAATGCAGACATCATAAAGAGGTTTCTGAGAATGCTTCTGCCTGGTTTAAGTGAAGATATTTCCTTTTCCACCATAGGCCTCAAAGCGCTCCAAACGAACTCTTGCAGATTCTACAAAAAGAGTGTTTCAAAACTGCTCTTTTAAAACAAGTGTTCAACTCTGTGAGTTGGATTCATACTACACAAAGCAGTTTCACAGAACGGTTCTGTTTAGTTTTTATGGGAAGATATTCCCGTTTCCAACGAAGGCCTGAACGGGCTCCAAATATCCACTTGCAGATGCTGCAAAAAGACTCTTTCCAAACTGCTCCATGAAAAGGAAGGTTCAACTCTGTGAGTTGAAGGCACACATCATAAAGAAGTTTCAAAGAATGCTTCTGTCTAGGTTTTATGTGAAGATATTTCCTTTTCCACCATAGGCCTCAAAGTGCTCCAAATGAACACTTGCAGATTCTACAAAAAGAGTGTTTCAAAACTCCTCTTTCAAAAGAAGTGTTCAACTCTGTGAGTGGGATTCATAGTACACAAAGCAGTTTCACAGAACGCTTCTGTTTAGTTTTTATGGGAAGATATTCCCGTTTCCAACGAAGGCCTGAAAGGGCTCCAAATATCCACTTGCAGATGCTGCAAAAACAGAGTTTCAAAACTGCTCTATCAAAAGGAAGGCTTCTCTCTCCGAGTTGAATGCACACATCATAAAGAAGTTTCTGAGAATGCTTCTGCCTGGTTTAAAAGTGAAGATATTTCCTTTTCCACAATAGGCCTCAATGTGCTCCAAATGAACACTTGCAGATTCTACAAAAAGAGTGTTTCAAAACTGCTCTTTCAAAAGAAGTGTTCAACTCTGTGAGTTGGATTCATACTACACCAAGCAGTTTCACAGAACGCTTCTGTTTAGTTTTTATGGGAAGATATTCCCGTTTCCAACGAAGGCCTGAAAGGGCTCCAAATATCCACTTGCAGATGCTGCAAAAAGACTCTTTCCAAACTGCTCCATGAAAAGGAAGCTTCAACTCTGTGAGTTGAATGCACACATCATAAAGAAGTTTCAAAGAATGCTTCTGTCTAGGTTTTATGTGAAGATATTTCCTTTTCCACAATAGGCCTCAAAGTGCTCCAAATGAACACTTGCAGATTCTACAAAAAGAGTGTTTCAAAACTGCTCTTTCAAAAGAAGTGTTCAACTCTGTGAGTTGGATTCATACTACACAAAGCAGTTTCACAGAACGCTTCTGTTTAGTTTTTATGGGAAGATATTCCCGTTTCCAACGAAGGCCTGAAAGGGCTCCAAATATCCACTTGCAGATGCTGCAAAAACAGAGTTTCAAAACTGCTCTATCAAAAGGAAGGCTTCTCTCTCCGAGTTGAATGCACACATCATAAAGAGGTTTCTGAGAATGCTTCTGCCTGGTTTATAAGTGAAGATATTTCCTTTTCCACAATAGGCCTCAATGTGCTCCAAATGAACACTTGCAGATTCTACAAAAAGAGTGTTTCAAAGCTGCTCTTTCAAAAGAAGTGTTCAACTCTGTGAGTTGGATTCATACTACACAAAGCAGTTTCACAGAACGCTTCTGTTTAGTTTTTATGGGAAGATATTCCCGTTTCCAACGAAGGCCTGAAAGGCTCCAAATATCCACTTGCAGATGCTGCAAAAAGACTCTTTCCAAACTGCTCCGTGAAAAGGAAGGTTCAACTCTGTGAGGTGAAGGCACACATCATAAAGAAGTTTCAAAGAATGCTTCTGTCTAGGTTTTATGTGAAGATATTTCCTTTTCCACCGTAGGCCTCAAAGCGCTCCAAATGAACACTTGCAGATTCTACAAAAAGAGTGTTTCAAAACTGCTCTTTCTAAAGAAGTGTTCAACTCTGTGAGTTGGATTCATACTACACAAAGCAGTTTCACAGAACGCTTCTGTTTAGTTTTTATGGGAAGATATTCCCGTTTCCAACGAAGGCCTGAAAGGGCTCCAAATATCCACTTGCAGATTCTGCAAAAAGAGAGTTTCAAAACTGCTCTATCAAAAGGAAGGCTTATCTCTCTGAATTGAATGCACACATCATAAAGAGGTTTCTGAGAATGCTTCTGCCTGGTTGATATGTGAAGATATTTCAATTTCCACCATAGGCCTCAAATCGCTCCAAATGAACACTTGCAAATTCTACAAAAAGACTGTTTCATAACTGCTCTAGCAAAGGAAAGGTTCAACTATCTGAGTTAAACACACACATCACAAAGCAGTTTGTGAGAATGCTTCTGTCCGGTTTTTATGGGAAGATATTCCCGTTTCAAACGAAGGCCTGAAAGGGCTCCAAATATCCACTTGCAGTTGCTGCAAAAACAGAATTTCAGAACTGCTCTATCAAAAGGAAGGCTTCTCTCTCCGAGTTGAATGCACACATCATAAAGAGGTTTCTGAGAATGTTTCTGCCTGGTTTATAAGTGAAGATACTTCCTTTTCCACAATAGGCCTCAATGTGCTCCAAATGAACACTTGCAGATTCTACAAAAAGAGTGTTTCAAAACTGCTCTTTGAAAAGAAGTGTTCAACTCTGTGAGTTGGATTCATACTACACAAAGCAGTTTCACAGAACGCTTCTGTTTAGTTTTTATGGGAAGATATTCCCGTTTCCAACGAAGGCCTGAAAGGCTCCAAATATCCACTTGCAGATGCTGCAAAAAGACTCTTTCCAAAC
This sequence comes from Pongo abelii, assembly GCF_028885655.2. Classification (NCBI taxonomy): domain Eukaryota; kingdom Metazoa; phylum Chordata; class Mammalia; order Primates; family Hominidae; genus Pongo; species Pongo abelii. Next base: position 30,700,250 of record NC_072005.2, on the reverse strand, counting down.
TGCTCCGTGAAAAGGAAGGTTCAACTCTGTGAGGTGAAGGCACACATCATAAAGAAGTTTCAAAGAATGCTTCTGTCAAGGTTTTATGTGAAGATATTTCCTTTTCCACCGTAGGCCTCAAAGCGCTCCAAATGAACACTTGCAGATTCTACAAAAAGAGTGTTTCAAAACTTCTCTTTCTAAAGAAGTGTTCAACTCTGTGAGTTGGATTCATACTACACAAAGCAGTTTCACAAAACGCTTCTGTTTAGTTTTTATGGGAAGATATTCCCGTTTCCAACGAAGGCCTGAAAGGGCTCCAAATATCCACTTGCAGATTCTGCAAAAACAGAGATTCAAAACTGCTCTATCAAAAGGAAGGCTTATCTCTCTGAGTTGAATGCACACATCCTAAAGAGGTTTCTGAGAATGCTTCTGCCTGGTTGATATGTGAAGATATTTCAATTTCCACAATAGGCCTCAAATCGCTCCAAATGAACACTTGCAAATTCTACAAAAAGAGTGTTTCATAACTGCTCTAGCAAAGGAAAGGTTCAACTATGTGAGTTAAACACACACATCACAAAGCAGTTTGTGAGAATGCTTTTGTCCAGTTTTTATGGGAAGATATTCCCGTTTCTAACAAAGGCCTGAAAGAGCTCCAAATATCCACTTGCAGATGCTGCAAAAAGACTCTTTCCAAACTGCTCCGTGAAAAGGAAGGTTCAACTCTGTGAGGTGAAGGCACACATCATAAAGAAGTTTCAAAGAATGCTTCTGTCTAGGTTTTATGTGAAGATATTTCCTTTTCCACCGTAGGCCTCAAAGCGCTCCAAATGAACACTTGCAGATTCTACAAAAAGAGTGTTTCAAAACTGCTCTTTCTAAAGAAGTGTTCAACTCTGTGAGTTGGATTCATACTACACAAAGCAGTTTCAGAGAACGCTTCTGTTTAGTTTTCATGGGAAGATATTCCCGTTTCCAACGAAGGCCTGAAAGGGCTCCAAATATCCACTTGCAGATGCTGCAAAAAGACTCTTTCCAAACTGCTCCATGAAAAGGAAGGTTCAACTCTGTGAGTTGAATGCACACATCATAAAGAAGATTCAAAGAATGCTTCTGTCTAGGTTTTATGTGAAGATATTTCCTTTTCCACCATAGGCCTCAAAGTGCTCCAAATGAACACTTGCAGATTCTACAAAAAGAGTGTTTCAAAACTGCTCTTTCAAAAGAAGTGTTCAACTCTGTGAGTTGAATTCATACTACACAAAGCAGTTTCACAGAACGCTTCTGTTTAGTTTTTATGGGAAGATATTCCCGTTTCCAACGAAGGCCTGAAAGGGCTCCAAATATCCACTTGCAGATGCTGCAAAAAGACTCTTTCCAAACTGCTCCATGAAAAGGAAGGTTCAACTCTGTGAGTTTAAGGCACACATCATAAAGAAGTTTCAAAGAATGCTTCTGTCTAGGTTTTATGTGAAGATATTTCCTTTTCCACCATAGGCCTCAAAGTGCTCCAAATGAACACTTGCAGATTCTACAAAAAGAGTGTTTCAAAACTGCTCTTTCAAAAGAAGTGTTCAACTCTGTGAGTTGGATTCATGCTACACAAAGCAGTTTCACAGAACGCTTCTGTTTAGTTTTTATGGGAAGAAATAACCGTTTCCAACGAAGGCCTGAAAGGGCTCCAAATATCCACTTGCAGATGCTGCAAAAAGACTCTTTCCAAACTGCTCCATGAAAAGGAAGATTCAACTCTGTGAGGTGAAGGCACACATCATAAAGAAGTTTCAAAGAATGCTTCTGTCTAGGTTTTATGTGAAGATATTTCCTTTTCCACCGTAGGCCTCAAAGCGCTCCAAATGAACACTTGCAGATTCTACAAAAAGAGTGTTTCAAAACTGCTCTTTCTAAAGAAGTGTTCAACTCTGTGAGTTGGATTCATACTACACAAAGCAGTTTCACAGAACGCTTCTGTTTAGTTTTTATGGGAAGATATTCCCGTTTCCAACGAAGGCCTGAAAGGTCTCCAAATATCCACTTGCAGATGCTGCAAAAAGACTCTTTCCAAACTGCTCCATGAAAAGGAAGGTTCAACTCTGTGAGTTGAATGCACACATCATAAAGAAGTTTCAAAGAATGCTTCTGTCTAGGTTTTATGTGAAGATATTTCCTTTTCCACCATAGGCCTCAAAGTGCTCCAAATGAACACTTGCAGATTCTACAAAAAGAGTGTTTCAAAACTGCTCTTTCAAAAGAAGTGTTCAACTCTGTGAGTTGGATTCATACTACACAAAGCAGTTTCACAGAACGCTTCTGTTTAGTTTTTATGGGAAGATATTCCCGTTTCCAACGAAGGCCTGAAAGGGCTCCAAATATCCACTTGCAGATGCTGCAAAAACAGAGTTTCAAAACTGCTCTATCAAAAGGAAGGCTTCTCTCTCCGAGTTGAATGCACACATCATAAAGAGGTTTCTGAGAATGCTTCTGCCTGGTTTATAAGTGAAGATATTTCCTTTTCCACAGTAGGCCTCAATGTGCTCCAAATGAACACTTGCAGATTCTACAAAAAGAGTGTTTCAAAACTGCTCTTTCAAAAGAAGTGTTCAACTCTGTGAGTTGGATTCATACTACACAAAGCAGTTTCACAGAACGCTTCTGTTTAGTTTTTATGGGAAGATATTCCCGTTTCCAACGAAGGCCTGAAAGGCTCCAAATATCCACTTGCAGATGCTGCAAAAAGACTCTTTCCAAACTGCTCCGTGAAAAGGAAGGTTCAACTCTGTGAGGTGAAGGCACACATCATAAAGAAGTTTCAAAGAATGCTTCTGTCTAGGTTTTATGTGAAGATATTTCCTTTTCCACCATAGGCCTCAAAGCGCTCCAAATGAACACTTGCAGATTCTACAAAAAGAGTGTTTCAAAACTGCTCTTTCTAAAGAAGTGTTCAACTCTGTGAGTTGGATTCATACTACACAAAGCAGTTTCACAGAACGCTTCTGTTTAGTTTTTATGGGAAGACATTCCCGTTTCCAACGAAGGCCTGAAAGGGCTCCAAATATCCACTTGCAGATTCTGCAAAAACAGAGTTTCAAAACTGCTCTATCAAAAGGAAGGCTTACCTCTCTGAGTTGAATGCACACATCATAAAGAGGTTTCTGTGAATGCTTCTGCCTGGTTGATATGTGAAGATATTTCAATTTCCACCATAGGCCCCAAATCGCTCCAAATGAACACTTGCAAATTCTACAAAAAGAGTGTTTCATAACTGCTCTAGCAAAGGAAAGGTTCAACTATGTGAGTTAAACACACACATCACAAAGCAGTTTGTGAGAATGCTTCTGTCCAGTTTTTATGGGAAGATATTCCCGTTTCCAACGAAGGCCTGAAAGGGCTCCAAATATCCACTTGCAGATGCTGCAAAAACAGAGTTTCAAAACTGCTCTATCAAAAGGAAGGCTTCTCTCTCTGAGTTGAATGCACACATCATAAAGAGGTTTCTGAGAATGCTTCTGCCTGGTTTATAAGTGAAGATATTTCCTTTTCCACAATAGGCCTCAATGGGCTCCAAATGAACACATGCAGATTCTACAAAAAGAGTGTTTCAAAACTGCTCTTTGAAAAGTAGTGTTCAACTCTGTGAGTTGGATTCATACTACACAAAGCAGTTTCACAGAAGGCTTCTGTTTAGTTTTTATGGGAAGATATTCCCGTTTCCAACAAAGGCCTGAAAGGCTCCAAATATCCACTTGCAGATGCTGCAAAAAGACTCTTTCCAAACTGCTCCGTGAAAAGGAAGGTTCAACTCTGTGAGGTGAAGGTACACATCATAAAGAAGTTTCAAAGAATGCTTCTGTCTAGGTTTTATGTGAAGATATTTCGTTTTCCACCGTAGGCCTCAAAGCGCTCCAAATGAACACTTGCAGATTCTACAAAAAGAGTGTTTCAAAACTGCTCTTTCTAAAGAAGTGTTCAACTCTGTGAGTTGGATTCATACTACACAAAGCAGTTTCACAGAACGCTTCTGTTTAGTTTTTATGGGAAGATATTCCCGTTTCCAACGAAGGCCTGAAAGGGCTCCAAATATCCACTTGCAGATTCTGCAAAAACAGAGTTTCAAAACTGCTCTATCAAAAGGAAGGCTTATCTCTCTGAGTTGAATGCACACATCATAAAGAGGTTTCTGAGAATGCTTCTGCCTGGTTGATATGTGAAGATATTTCAATTTCCACCATAGGCCTCAAATCGCTCCAAATGAACACTTGCAAATTCTACAAAAAGAGTGTTTCATAACTGCTGTAGCAAAGGAAAGGTTCAACTATGTGAGTTAAACACACACATCACAAAGCAGTTTGTGAGAATGCTTCTGTCCAGTTTTTATGGGAAGATATTCCCGTTTCTAACAAAGGCCTGAAAGAGCTCCAAATATCCACTTGCAGATGCTGCAAAAAGACTCTTTCCAAACCGCTCCATGAAAAGGAAGGTTCAACTCTGTGAGTTGAATGCACACATCATAAAGAAGTTTCAAAGAATGCTTCTGTCTAGGTTTTATGTGAAGATATTTCCTTTTCCACCATTGGCCTCAAAGCGCTCCAAATGAACACTTGCAGATTCTACAAAAAGAGTGTTTCAAAACTGCTCTTTCTAAAGAAGTGTTCAACTCTGTGAGTTGGATTCATACTACACAAAGCAGTTTCACAGAATGCTTCTGTTTAGTTTTTATGGGAAGATATTCCCGTTTCCAACGAAGGCCTGAATGGGCTCCAAATATCCCCTTGCAGATGCTGCAATAACAGAGTTTCAAAACTGCTCTATCAAAAGGAAGGCTTCTCTCTCCGAGTTGAATGCACACATCATAAAGAGGTTTACGAGAATGATTCTGCCTGGTTTATAAGTGAAGATATTTCCTTTTCCACCATAGGCCTCAAAGCGCTCCAAATGAACACTTGCAGATTCTACAAAAAGAGTGTTTCAAAACTGCTCTTTCTAAAGAAGTGATCAACTCTGTGAGGTGGATTCATACTACACAAAGCAGTTTCACAGAACGCTTCTGTTTAGTTTTTATGGGAAGATACTCCCGTTTCCAACGAAGGCCTGAAAGGGCTCCAAATATCCACTTGCAGATTCTGCAAAAACAGAGTTTCAAAACTGCTCTATCAAAAGGAAGGCTTCTTTCTCCGAGTTGAATGCACACATCATAAAGAGGTTTACGAGAATGATTCTGCCTGGTTTATAAGTGAAGATATTTCCTTTTCCACAATAGGCCTCAATGCGCTCCAAACGAACAATTGCAGATTCTACAAAAAGAGTGTTTCAAAACTGCTCTTTCAAAAGAAGTGTTCAACTCTGTGAGTTGGATTCATACTACACAAAGCAGTTTCACAGAACGCTTCTGTTTAGTTTTTATGGGAAGATATCCCCGTTTCCAACGGAGGCCTGAAAGGGCTCCAAACATCCACTTGCAGATTCTGCAAAAACAGAGTTTCAAAACTGCTCTATCAAAAGGAAGGCTTATCTCTCTGAGTTGAATGCACACATCATAAAGAGGTTTCTGAGAATGCTTCTGCCTGGTTCATATGTGAAGATATTTCTTTTTCACCATAGGCCTCAAAGCGCTCCAAACGAACACTTGCAAATTCTACAAAAAGGGTGTTTCATAACTGCTCTAGCAAAGGAAAGGTTCAACTATGTGAGTTAAACACACACATCACAAAGCAGTTTGTGAGAATGCTCCTGTCCAGTTTCTATGGGAAGATATTCCCGTTTCTAACAAAGGCCTGAAAGAGCTCCAAATATCCACTTGCAGATGCTGCAAAAAGACTCTTTCCAAACCTCTCCATGAAAAGGAAGGTTGAACTCTGTGAGTTGAATGCACACATCATAGAGAAGTTTCAAAGAATGCTTCTGTCTAGGTTTTATGTGAAGATATTTCCTTTTCCACCATAGACCTCAAAGCGCTCCAAATGAACACTTGCAGATTCTACAAAAAGAGTGTTTCAAAACTGCTCTTTCAAAAGAAGTGTTCAACTCTGTGAGTTGGATTCATACTACACAAAGCAGTTTCACAGAACGCTTCTGTTTAGTTTTTATGGGAAGATATTCCCGTTTCCAACGAAGGCCTGAAAGGGCTCCAAATATCCACTTGCAGATGCTGCAAAAAGACTCTTTCCAAACTGCTCCATGAAAAGGAAGGTTCAACTCTGTGAGTTGAATGCACACATCATAAAGAAGTTTCAAAGAATGCTTCTGTCTAGGTTTTATGTGAAGATATTTCCTTTTCCACCATAGGCCTCAAAGTTCTCCAAACGAACACTTGCAGATTCTACAAAAAGAGTGTTTCAAAACTGCTCTTTCTAAAGAAGTGTTCAACTCTGTGAGTTGGATTCATACTACACAAAGCAGTTTCACAGAACGCCTCTGTTTAGTTTTTATGGGAAGATATTCCCGTTTCCAACGAAGGCCTGAAAGGGCTCCAAATATCCACTTGCAGATGCTGCAAAAAGACTCTTTCCAAACTGCTCCATGAAAAGGAAGGTTCAACTCTGTGAGTTGAAGGCACACATCATAAAGAAGTTTCAAAGAATGCTTCTGTCTAGGTTTTATGTGAAGATATTTCCTTTTCCACCATAGGCCTCAAAGTGCTCCAAATGAACACTTGCAGATTCTACAAAAAGAGTGTTTCAAAACTGCTCTTTCAAAAGAAGTGTTCAACTCTGTGAGTTGGATTCATGCTACACAAAGCAGTTTCACAGAACGCTTCTGTTTAGTTTTTATGGGAAGAAATAACCGTTTCCAACGAAGGCCTGAAAGGGCTCCAAATATTCACTTGCAGATGCTGCAAAAAGACTCTTTCCAAACTGCTCCATGAAAAGGAAGATTCAAATCTGTGAGTTGAATGCACACATCATAAAGAAGTTTCAAGGAATGCTTCTGTCTAGGTTTTATGTGAAGATATTTCCTTTTCCACCATAGGCCTCAATTCGCTCCAAATGAACACTTGCAAATTCTACAAAAAAAGTGTTTCATAACTGCTCTAGCAAAGGAAAGTTTCAACTATGTGAGTTAAACACACACATCACAAAGCAGTTTGTGAGAATGCTTCTGTCCAGTTTTTATGGGAAGATATTCCCGTTTCTAACAAAGGCCTGAAAGAGCTCCAAATATCCACTTGCAGATGCTGCAAAAAGACTCTTTCCAAACCGCTCCATGAAAAGGAAGGTTCAACTCTGTGAGTTGAATGCACACATCATAAAGAAGTTTCAAAGAATGCTTCTGTCTAGGTTTTATGTGAAGATATTTCCTTTTCCACCATAGGCCTCAAAGCGCTCCAAATGAACACTTGCAGATTCTACAAAAAGAGTGTTTCAAAACTGCTCTTTCTAAAGAAGTGTTCAACTCTGTGAGTTGGATTCATACTACACAAAGCAGTTTCACAGAACGCTTCTGTTTAGTTTTTATGGGAAGATACTCCCGTTTCCAACGAAGGCCTGAAAGGGCTCCAAATATCCACTTGCAGATTCTGCAAAAACAGAGTTTCAAAACTGCTCTATCAAAAGGAAGGCTTCTTTCTCCGAGTTGAATGCACACATCATAAAGAGGTTTACGAGAATGATTCTGCCTGGTTTATAAGTGAAGATATTTCCTTTTCCACAATAGGCCTCAATGCGCTCCAAACGAACAATTGCAGATTCTACAAAAAGAGTGTTTCAAAACTGCTCTTTCAAAAGAAGTGTTCAACTCTGTGAGTTGGATTCATACTACACAAAGCAGTTTCACAGAACGCTTCTGTTTAGTTTTTATGGGAAGATATCCCCGTTTCCAACGGAGGCCTGAAAGGGCTCCAAACATCCACTTGCAGATTCTGCAAAAACAGAGTTTCAAAACTGCTCTATCAAAAGGAAGGCTTATCTCTCTGAGTTGAATGCACACATCATAAAGAGGTTTCTGAGAATGCTTCTGCCAAGTTCATATGTGAAGATATTTCCTTTTTCACCATAGGCCTCAAAGCGCTCCAAGCGAACACTTGCAAATTCTACAAAAAGAGTGTTTCATAACTGCTCTAGCAAAGGAAAGGTTCAACTATGTGAGTTAAACACACACATCACAAAGCAGTTTGTGAGAATGCTCCTGTCCAGTTTCTATGGGAAGATATTCCCGTTTCTAACAAAGGCCTGAAAGAGCTCCAAATATCCACTTGCAGATGCTGCAAAAAGACTCTTTCCAAACCTCTCCATGAAAAGGAAGGTTGAACTCTGTGAGTTGAATGCACACATCATAAAGAAGTTTCAAAGAATGCTTCTGTCTAGGTTTTATGTGAAGATATTTCCTTTTCCACCATAGACCTCAAAGCGCTCCAAATGAAAACTTGCAGATTCTACAAAAAGAGTGTTTCAAAACTGCTCTTTCAAAAGAAGTGTTCACCTCTGTGAGTTGGATTCATACTACACAAAGCAGTTTCACAGAACGCTTCTGTTTAGTTTTTATGGGAAGATATTCCCGTTTCCAACGAAGGCCTGAAAGGGCTCCAAATATCCACTCGCAAATGCTGCAAAAACAGAGTTTCAAAACTGCTCTATCAAAAGGAAAGCTTCTCTCTCCGAGTTGAATGCAGACATCATAAAGAGGTTTCTGAGAATGCTTCTGCCTGGTTTAAGTGAAGATATTTCCTTTTCCACCATAGGCCTCAAAGCGCTCCAAACGAACTCTTGCAGATTCTACAAAAAGAGTGTTTCAAAACTGCTCTTTCAAAAGAAGTGTTCACCTCTGTGAGTTGGATTCATACTACACAAAACAGTTTCGCAGAACGCTTCTGTTTAGTTTTTATGGGAAGATATTCGCGTTTCCAACGAAGGCCTGAAAGGCTAAATATCCACTTGCAGATGCTGCAAAAAGACTCTTTCCAAACTGCTCCATGAAAAGGAAGATTCAACTCTGTGAGGTGAAGGCACACATCATAAAGAAGTTTCAAAGAATGCTTCTGTCTAGGTTTTATGTGAAGATATTTCCTTTTCCACCGTAGGCCTCAAAGCGCTCCAAATGAACACTTGCAGATTCTACAAAAAGAGTGTTTCAAAACTGCTCTTTCTAAAGAAGTGTTCAACTCTGTGAGTTGGATTCATACTACACAAAGCAGTTTCACAGAACGCTTCTGTTTAGTTTTTATGGGAAGATATTCCCGTTTCCAACGAAGGCCTGAAAGGTCTCCAAATATCCACTTGCAGATGCTGCAAAAAGACTCTTTCCAAACTGCTCCATGAAAAGGAAGGTTCAACTCTGTGAGTTGAATGCACACATCATAAAGAAGTTTCAAAGAATGCTTCTGTCTAGGTTTTATGTGAAGATATTTCCTTTTCCACCATAGGCCTCAAAGTGCTCCAAATGAACACTTGCAGATTCTACAAAAAGAGTGTTTCAAAACTGCTCTTTCAAAAGAAGTGTTCAACTCTGTGAGTTGGATTCATACTACACAAAGCAGTTTCACAGAACGCTTCTGTTTAGTTTTTATGGGAAGATATTCCCGTTTCCAACGAAGGCCTGAAAGGGCTCCAAATATCCACTTGCAGATGCTGCAAAAACAGAGTTTCAAAACTGCTCTATCAAAAGGAAGGCTTCTCTCTCCGAGTTGAATGCACACATCATAAAGAGGTTTCTGAGAATGCTTCTGCCTGGTTTATAAGTGAAGATATTTCCTTTTCCACAGTAGGCCTCAATGTGCTCCAAATGAACACTTGCAGATTCTACAAAAAGAGTGTTTCAAAACTGCTCTTTCAAAAGAAGTGTTCAACTCTGTGAGTTGGATTCATACTACACAAAGCAGTTTCACAGAACGCTTCTGTTTAGTTTTTATGGGAAGATATTCCCGTTTCCAACGAAGGCCTGAAAGGCTCCAAATATCCACTTGCAGATGCTGCAAAAAGACTCTTTCCAAACTGCTCCGTGAAAAGGAAGGTTCAACTCTGTGAGGTGAAGGCACACATCATAAAGAAGTTTCAAAGAATGCTTCTGTCTAGGTTTTATGTGAAGATATTTCCTTTTCCACCATAGGCCTCAAAGCGCTCCAAATGAACACTTGCAGATTCTACAAAAAGAGTGTTTCAAAACTGCTCTTTCTAAAGAAGTGTTCAACTCTGTGAGTTGGATTCATACTACACAAAGCAGTTTCACAGAACGCTTCTGTTTAGTTTTTATGGGAAGACATTCCCGTTTCCAACGAAGGCCTGAAAGGGCTCCAAATATCCACTTGCAGATTCTGCAAAAACAGAGTTTCAAAACTGCTCTATCAAAAGGAAGGCTTACCTCTCTGAGTTGAATGCACACATCATAAAGAGGTTTCCGTGAATGCTTCTGCCTGGTTGATATGTGAAGATATTTCAATTTCCACCATAGGCCCCAAATCGCTCCAAATGAACACTTGCAAATTCTACAAAAAGAGTGTTTCATAACTGCTCTAGCAAAGGAAAGGTTCAACTATGTGAGTTAAACACACACATCACAAAGCAGTTTGTGAGAATGCTTCTGTCCAGTTTTTATGGGAAGATATTCCCGTTTCCAACGAAGGCCTGAAAGGGCTCCAAATATCCACTTGCAGATGCTGCAAAAACAGAGTTTCAAAACTGCTCTATCAAAAAGAAGGCTTCTCTCTCTGAGTTGAATGCACACATCATAAAGAGGTTTCTGAGAATGCTTCTGCCTGGTTTATAAGTGAAGATATTTCCTTTTCCACAATAGGCCTCAATGGGCTCCAAATGAACACATGCAGATTCTACAAAAAGAGTGTTTCAAAACTGCTCTTTGAAAAGTAGTGTTCAACTCTGTGAGTTGGATTCATACTACACAAAGCAGTTTCACAGAAGGCTTCTGTTTAGTTTTTATGGGAAGATATTCCCGTTTCCAACGAAGGCCTGAAAGGCTCCAAATATCCACTTGCAGATGCTGCAAAAAGACTCTTTCCAAACTGCTCCGTGAAAAGGAAGGTTCAACTCTGTGAGGTGAAGGTACACATCATAAAGAAGTTTCAAAGAATGCTTCTGTCTAGGTTTTATGTGAAGATATTTCCTTTTCCACCGTAGGCCTCAAAGCGCTCCAAATGAACACTTGCAGATTCTACAAAAAGAGTGTTTCAAAACTGCTCTTTCTAAAGAAGTGTTCAACTCTGTGAGTTGGATTCATACTACACAAAGCAGTTTCACAGAACGCTTCTGTTTAGTTTTTATGGGAAGATATTCCCGTTTCCAACGAAGGCCTGAAAGGGCTCCAAATATCCACTTGCAGATTCTGCAAAAACAGAGTTTCAAAACTGCTCTATCAAAAGGAAGGCTTATCTCTCTGAGTTGAATGCACACATCATAAAGAGGTTTCTGAGAATGCTTCTGCCTGGTTGATATGTGAAGATATTTCAATTTCCACCATAGGCCTCAAATCGCTCCAAATGAACACTTGCAAATTCTACAAAAAGAGTGTTTCATAACTGCTGTAGCAAAGGAAAGGTTCAACTATGTGAGTTAAACACACACATCACAAAGCAGTTTGTGAGAATGCTTCTGTCCAGTTTTTATGGGAAGATATTCCCGTTTCTAACAAAGGCCTGAAAGAGCTCCAAATATCCACTTGCAGATGCTGCAAAAAGACTCTTTCCAAACCGCTCCATGAAAAGGAAGGTTCAACTCTGTGAGTTGAATGCACACATCATAAAGAAGTTTCAAAGAATGCTTCTGTCTAGGTTTTATGTGAAGATATTTCCTTTTCCACCATTGGCCTCAAAGCGCTCCAAATGAACACTTGCAGATTCTACAAAAAGAGTGTTTCAAAACTGCTCTTTCTAAAGAAGTGTTCAACTCTGTGAGTTGGATTCATACTACACAAAGCAGTTTCACAGAATGCTTCTGTTTAGTTTTTATGGGAAGATATTCCCGTTTCCAACGAAGGCCTGAATGGGCTCCAAATATCCCCTTGCAGATGCTGCAATAACAGAGTTTCAAAACTGCTCTATCAAAAGGAAGGCTTCTCTCTCCGAGTTGAATGCACACATCATAAAGAGGTTTACGAGAATGATTCTGCCTGGTTTATAAGTGAAGATATTTCCTTTTCCACCGTAGGCCTCAAAGCGCTCCAAATGAACACTTGCAGATTCTACAAAAAGAGTGTTTCAAAACTGCTCTTTCTAAAGAAGTGATCAACTCTGTGAGTTGGATTCATACTACACAAAGCAGTTTCACAGAACGCTTCTGTTTAGTTTTTATGGGAAGATACTCCCGTTTCCAACGAAGGCCTGAAAGGGCTCCAAATATCCACTTGCAGATTCTGCAAAAACAGAGTTTCAAAACTGCTCTATCAAAAGGAAGGCTTCTTTCTCCGAGTTGAATGCACACATCATAAAGAGGTTTACGAGAATGATTCTGCCTGGTTTATAAGTGAAGATATTTCCTTTTCCACAATAGGCCTCAATGCGCTCCAAACGAACAATTGCAGATTCTACAAAAAGAGTGTTTCAAAACTGCTCTTTCAAAAGAAGTGTTCAACTCTGTGAGTTGGATTCATACTACACAAAGCAGTTTCACAGAACGCTTCTGTTTAGTTTTTATGGGAAGATATCCCCGTTTCCAACGGAGGCCTGAAAGGGCTCCAAACATCCACTTGCAGATTCTGCAAAAACAGAGTTTCAAAACTGCTCTATCAAAAGGAAGGCTTATCTCTCTGAGTTGAATGCACACATCATAAAGAGGTTTCTGAGAATGCTTCTGCCTGGTTCATATGTGAAGATATTTCTTTTTCACCATAGGCCTCAAAGCGCTCCAAACGAACACTTGCAAATTCTACAAAAAGGGTGTTTCATAACTGCTCTAGCAAAGGAAAGGTTCAACTATGTGAGTTAAACACACACATCACAAAGCAGTTTGTGAGAATGCTCCTGTCCAGTTTCTATGGGAAGATATTCCCGTTTCTAACAAAGGCCTGAAAGAGCTCCAAATATCCACTTGCAGATGCTGCAAAAAGACTCTTTCCAAACCTCTCCATGAAAAGGAAGGTTGAACTCTGTGAGTTGAATGCACACATCATAAAGAAGTTTCAAAGAATGCTTCTGTCTAGGTTTTATGTGAAGATATTTCCTTTTCCACCATAGACCTCAAAGCGCTCCAAATGAACACTTGCAGATTCTACAAAAAGAGTGTTTCAAAACTGCTCTTTCAAAAGAAGTGTTCAACTCTGTGAGTTGGATTCATACTACACAAAGCAGTTTCACAGAACGCTTCTGTTTAGTTTTTATGGGAAGATATTCCCGTTTCCAACGAAGGCCTGAAAGGGCTCCAAATATCCACTTGCAGATGCTGCAAAAAGACTCTTTCCAAACTGCTCCATGAAAAGGAAGGTTCAACTCTGTGAGTTGAATGCACACATCATAAAGAAGTTTCAAAGAATGCTTCTGTCTAGGTTTTATGTGAAGATATTTCCTTTTCCACCATAGGCCTCAAAGTTCTCCAAACGAACACTTGCAGATTCTACAAAAAGAGTGTTTCAAAACTGCTCTTTCTAAAGAAGTGTTCAACTCTGTGAGTTGGATTCATACTACACAAAGCAGTTTCACAGAACGCCTCTGTTTAGTTTTTATGGGAAGATATTCCCGTTTCCAACGAAGGCCTGAAAGGGCTCCAAATATCCACTTGCAGATGCTGCAAAAAGACTCTTTCCAAACTGCTCCATGAAAAGGAAGGTTCAACTCTGTGAGTTGAAGGCACACATCATAAAGAAGTTTCAAAGAATGCTTCTGTCTAGGTTTTATGTGAAGATATTTCCTTTTCCACCATAGGCCTCAAAGTGCTCCAAATGAACACTTGCAGATTCTACAAAAAGAGTGTTTCAAAACTGCTCTTTCAAAAGAAGTGTTCAACTCTGTGAGTTGGATTCATGCTACACAAAGCAGTTTCACAGAACGCTTCTGTTTAGTTTTTATGGGAAGAAATAACCGTTTCCAACGAAGGCCTGAAAGGGCTCCAAATATTCACTTGCAGATGCTGCAAAAAGACTCTTTCCAAACTGCTCCATGAAAAGGAAGATTCAAATCTGTGAGTTGAATGCACACATCATAAAGAAGTTTCAAGGAATGCTTCTGTCTAGGTTTTATGTGAAGATATTTCCTTTTCCACCATAGGCCTCAATTCGCTCCAAATGAACACTTGCAAATTCTACAAAAAAAGTGTTTCATAACTGCTCTAGCAAAGGAAAGTTTCAACTATGTGAGTTAAACACACACATCACAAAGCAGTTTGTGAGAATGCTTCTGTCCAGTTTTTATGGGAAGATATTCCCGTTTCTAACAAAGGCCTGAAAGAGCTCCAAATATCCACTTGCAGATGCTGCAAAAAGACTCTTTCCAAACCGCTCCATGAAAAGGAAGGTTCAACTCTGTGAGTTGAATGCACACATCATAAAGAAGTTTCAAAGAATGCTTCTGTCTAGGTTTTATGTGAAGATATTTCCTTTTCCACCATAGGCCTCAAAGCGCTCCAAATGAACACTTGCAGATTCTACAAAAAGAGTGTTTCAAAACTGCTCTTTCTAAAGAAGTGTTCAACTCTGTGAGTTGGATTCATACTACACAAAGCAGTTTCACAGAACGCTTCTGTTTAGTTTTTATGGGAAGATACTCCCGTTTCCAACGAAGGCCTGAAAGGGCTCCAAATATCCACTTGCAGATTCTGCAAAAACAGAGTTTCAAAACTGCTCTATCAAAAGGAAGGCTTCTTTCTCCGAGTTGAATGCACACATCATAAAGAGGTTTACGAGAATGATTCTGCCTGGTTTATAAGTGAAGATATTTCCTTTTCCACAATAGGCCTCAATGCGCTCCAAACGAACAATTGCAGATTCTACAAAAAGAGTGTTTCAAAACTGCTCTTTCAAAAGAAGTGTTCAACTCTGTGAGTTGGATTCATACTACACAAAGCAGTTTCACAGAACGCTTCTGTTTAGTTTTTATGGGAAGATATCCCCGTTTCCAACGGAGGCCTGAAAGGGCTCCAAACATCCACTTGCAGATTCTGCAAAAACAGAGTTTCAAAACTGCTCTATCAAAAGGAAGGCTTATCTCTCTGAGTTGAATGCACACATCATAAAGAGGTTTCTGAGAATGCTTCTGCCAAGTTCATATGTGAAGATATTTCCTTTTTCACCATAGGCCTCAAAGCGCTCCAAGCGAACACTTGCAAATTCTACAAAAAGAGTGTTTCATAACTGCTCTAGCAAAGGAAAGGTTCAACTATGTGAGTTAAACACACACATCACAAAGCAGTTTGTGAGAATGCTCCTGTCCAGTTTCTATGGGAAGATATTCCCGTTTCTAACAAAGGCCTGAAAGAGCTCCAAATATCCACTTGCAGATGCTGCAAAAAGACTCTTTCCAAACCTCTCCATGAAAAGGAAGGTTGAACTCTGTGAGTTGAATGCACACATCATAAAGAAGTTTCAAAGAATGCTTCTGTCTAGGTTTTATGTGAAGATATTTCCTTTTCCACCATAGACCTCAAAGCGCTCCAAATGAAAACTTGCAGATTCTACAAAAAGAGTGTTTCAAAACTGCTCTTTCAAAAGAAGTGTTCAACTCTGTGAGTTGGATTCATACTACACAAAGCAGTTTCACAGAACGCTTCTGTTTAGTTTTTATGGGAAGATATTCCCGTTTCCAACGAAGGCCTGAAAGGGCTCCAAATATCCACTTGCAGATGCTGCAAAAAGACTCTTTCCAAACTGCTCCATGAAAAGGAAGGTTCAACTCTGTGAGTTGAATGCACACATCATAAACAAGTTTCAAAGAATGCTTCGGTCTAGGTTTTATGTGAAGATATTTCCTTTTCCGCCATAGGCCTCAAAGTGTTCCAAACGAACACTTGCAGATTCTACAAAAAGAGTGTTTCAAAACTGCTCTTTCAAAAGAAGTGTTCAACTCTGTGAGTTGGATTCATACTACACAAAGCAGTTTCACAGAACGCTTCTGTTTAATTTTTATGGGTAGATATTCCCGTTTCCAACGAAGGCCTGAAATGGCTCCAAATATCCACTTGCAGATGCTGCAAAAAGACTCTTTCCAAACTGCTCCATGAAAAGGAAGGTTCAACTCTGTGAGTTGAAGGCACACATCATAAAGAAGTTTCAAAGAATGCTTCTGTCTAGGTTTTATGTGAAGATATTACCTTTTCCACCATAGACCTCAAAGTGCTCCAAATGAACACTTGCAGATTCTACAAAACGAGTGTTTCAAAACTCCTCTTTCAAAAGAAGTGTTCAACTCTGTGAGTTGGATTCATGCTACACAAAGCAGTTTCACAGAACGCTTCTGTTTGGTTTTTATGGGAAGAAATAACCGTTTCCAACGAAGGCCTGAAAGGGCTCCAAATATCCACTTGCAGATGCTGCAAAAAGACTCTTTCCAAACTGCTCCATGAAAAGGAAGGTTCAACTCTGTGAGTTGAATGCACACATCATAAAGAAGTTTCAAAGAATGCTTCTGTCTAGGTTTTATGTGAAGATATTTCCTTTTCCACCATAGGCCTCAAAGCGCTCCAAATGAACACTTGCAGATTCTACAAAAAGAGTGTTTCAAAACTGCTCTTTCTAAAGAAGTGTTCAACTCTGTGAGTTGGATTCATACTACACAAAGCAGTTTCACAGAACGCTTCTGTTTAGTTTTTATGGGAAGATATTCCCGTTTCCAACGAAGGCCTGAAAGGGCTCCAAATATCCACTTGCAGATGCTGCAAAAAGACTCTTTCCAAACTGCTCCATGAAAAGGAAGTTTCAACTCTGCGAGTTTAAGGCACACATCATAAAGAAGTTTCAAAGAATGCTTCTGTCTAGGTTTTATGTGAAGATATTTCCTTTTCCACAATAGGCCACAAAGTGCTCCAAATGAACACTTGCAGATTCTACAAAAAGAGTGTTTCAAAACTGCTCTTTCAAAAGAAGTGTTCAACTCTGTGAGTTGGATTCATGCTACACAAAGCAGTTTCACAGAACGCTTCTGTTTAGTTTTTATGGGAAGAAATAACCGTTTCCAACGAAGGCCTGAAAGGGCTCCAAATATCCACTTGCAGATGCTGCAAAAAGACTCTTTCCAAACTGCTCCATGAAAAGGAAGGTTCAACTCTGTGAGTTGAATGCACACATCATAAAGAAGTTTCAAGGAATGCTTCTGTCTAGGTTTTATGTGAAGATATTTCCTTTTCCACCATAGGCCTCAATTCGCTCCAAATGAATACTTGCAAATTCTACAAAAAAAGTGTTTCATAACTGCTCTAGCAAAGGAAAGGTTCAACTATGTGAGTTAAACACACACATCACAAAGCAGTTTGTGAGAATGCTTCTGTCCAGTTATTATGGGAAGATATTCCCGTTTCTAACAAAGGCCTGAAAGAGCTCCAAATATCCACTTGCAGATGCTGCAAAAAGACTCTTTCCAAACCGCTCCATGAAAAGGAAGGTTCAACTCTGTGAGTTGAATGCACACATCATAAAGAAGTTTCAAAGAATGCTTCTGTCTAGGTGTTATGTGAAGATATTTCCTTTTCCACCATAGGCCTCAAAGCGCTCCAAATGAACACTTGCAGATTCTACAAAAAGAGTGTTTCAAAACTGCTCTTTCTAAAGAAGTGTTCAACTCTGTGAGTTGGATTCATACTACACAAAGCAGTTTCACAGAACGCTTCTGTTTAGTTTTTATGGGAAGATACTCCCGTTTCCAACGAAGGCCTGAAAGGGCTCCAAATATCCACTTGCAGATTCTGCAAAAACAGAGTTTCAAAACTGCTCTATCAAAAGGAAGGCTTCTTTCTCCGAGTTGAATGCACACATCATAAAGAGGTTTACGAGAATGATTCTGCCTGGTTTATAAGTGAAGATATTTCCTTTTCCACAATAGGCCTCAATGCGCTCCAAACGAACAATTGCAGATTCTACAAAAAGAGTGTTTCAAAACTGCTCTTTCAAAAGAAGTGTTCAACTCTGTGATTTGGATTCATACTACACAAAGCAGTTTCACAGAATGCTTCTGTTTAGTTTTTATGGGAAGATATCCCCGTTTCCAACGGAGGCCTGAAAGGGCTCCAAATATCCCCTTGCAGATTCTGCAAAAACAGAGTTTCAAAACTGCTCTATCAAAAGGAAGGCTTATCTCTCTGAGTTGAATGCACACATCATAAAGAGGTTTCTGAGAATGCTTCTGCCTGGTTGATATGTGAAGATATTTCAATTTCCACCATAGGCCTCAAATCGCTCCAAATGAACACTTGCAAATTCTACAAAAAGAGTGTTTCATAACTGCTCTAGCAAAGGAAAGGTTCAACTATGTGAGTTAAACACACACATCACAAAGCAGTTTGTGAGAATGCTTCTGTCCAGTTTTTATGGGAAGATATTCCCGTTTCTAACAAAGGCCTGAAAGAGCTCCAAATATCCACTTGCAGATGCTGCAAAAAGACTCTTTCCAAACCGCTCCATGAAAAGGAAGGTTCAACTCTGTGAGTTGAATGCACACATCATAAAGAAGTTTCAAAGAATGCTTCTGTCTAGGTTTTATGTGAAGATATTTCCTTTTCCACCATTGGCCTCAAAGCGCTCCAAATGAACACTTGCAGATTCTACAAAAAGAGTGTTTCAAAACTGCTCTTTCTAAAGAAGTGTTCAACTCTGTGAGTTGGATTCATACTACACAAAGCAGTTTCACAGAACGCTTCTGTTTAGTTTTTATGGGAAGATATTCCCGTTTCCAACGAAGGCCTGAATGGGCTCCAAATATCCCCTTGCAGATGCTGCAATAACAGAGTTTCAAAACTGCTCTATCAAAAGGAAGGCTTCTCTCTCCGATTTGAATGCACACATCATAAAGAGGTTTACGAGAATGATTCTGCCTGGTTTATAAGTGAAGATATTTCCTTTTCCACCATAGGCTTCAATGCGCTCCAAACGAACAATAGCAGTTTCTACAAAAAGAGTGTTTCAAAACTGCTCTTTCAAAAGAAGTGTTCAACTCTGTGAGTTGGATTCATACTACACAAAGCAGTTTCACAGAACGCTTCTGTTTAGTTTTTATGGGAAGATATTCCCGTTTCCAACGAAGGCCTGAAAGGGCTCCAAATATCCACTTGCAGATTCTGCAAAAACAGAGTTTCAAAACTGCTCTATCAAAAGGAAGGCTTCTTTCTCAGAGTTGAATGCACACATCATAAAGAGGTTTACGAGAATGATTCTGCCTGGTTTATAAGTGAAGATATTTCCTTTTCCACAATAGGCCTCAATGCGCTCCAAACGAACAATTGCAGATTCTACAAAAAGAGTGTTTCAAAACTGCTCTTTCAAAAGAAGTGTTCAACTCTGTGAGTTGGATTCATACTACACAAAGCAGTTTCACAGAACGCTTCTGTTTAGTTTTTATGGGAAGATATCCCCGTTTCCAACGGAGGCCTGAAAGGGCTCCAAACATCCACTTGCAGATTCTGCAAAAACAGAGTTTCAAAACTGCTCTATCAAAAGGAAGGCTTATCTCTCTGAGTTGAATGCACACATCATAAAGAGGTTTCTGAGAATGCTTCTGCCTGGTTCATATGTGAAGATATTTCCTTTTTCACCATAGGCCTCAAAGCGCTCCAAACGAACACTTGCAAATTCTACAAAAAGAGTGTTTCATAACTGCTCTAGCAAAGGAAAGGTTCAACTATGTGAGTTAAACACACACATCACAAAGCAGTTTGTGAGAATGCTCCTGTCCAGTTTCTATGGGAAGATATTCCCGTTTCTAACAAAGGCCTGAAAGAGCTCCAAATATCCACTTGCAGATGCTGCAAAAAGACTCTTTCCAAACCTCTCCATGAAAAGGAAGGTTGAACTCTGTGAGTTGAATGCACACATCATAAAGAAGTTTCAAAGAATGCTTCTGTCTAGGTTTTATGTGAAGATATTTCCTTTTCCACTATAGACCTCAAAGCGCTCCAAATGAACACTTGCAGATTCTACAAAAAGAGTGTTTCAAAACTGCTCTTTCAAAAGAAGTGTTCAACTCTGTGAGTTGGATTCATACTACACAAAGCAGTTTCACAGAACGCTTCTGTTTAGTTTTTATGGGAAGATATTCCCGTTTCCAACGAAGGCCTGAAAGGGCTCCAAATATCCACTTGCAGATGCTGCAAAAAGACTCTTTCCAAACTGCTCCATGAAAAGGAAGGTTCAACTCTGTGAGTTGAATGCACACATCATAAAGAAGTTTCAAAGAATGCTTCTGTCTAGGTTTTATGTGAAGATATTTCCTTTTCCACCATAGGCCTCAAAGTGCTCCAAACGAACACTTGCAGATTCTACAAAAAGAGTGTTTCAAAACTGCTCTTTCAAAAGAAGTGTTCAACTCTGTGAGTGGGATTCATACTACACAAAGCAGTTTCACAGAACGCTTCTGTTTAGTTTTTATGGGAAGATATTCCCGTTTCCAACGAAGGCCTGAAATGGCTCAAAATATCCACTTGCAGATGCTGCAAAAAGACTCTTTCCAAACTGCTCCATGAAAAGGAAGGTTCAACTCTGTGAGTTGAATGCACACATCATAAAGAAGTTTCAAAGAATGCTTCTGTCTAGGTTTTATGTGAAGATATTTCCTTTTCCACCATAGGCCTCAAAGCGCTCCAAATGAACACTTGCAGATTCTACAAAAAGAGTGTTTCAAAACTGCTCTTTCTAAAGAAGTGTTCAACTCTGTGAGTTGGATTCATACTACACAAAGCAGTTTCACAGAACGCTTCTGTTTAGTTTTTATGGGAAGATATTCCCGTTTCCAACGAAGGCCTGAAAGGGCTCCAAATATCCACTTGCAGATGCTGCAAAAACAGAGTTTCAAAACTGCTCTATCAAAAGGAAGGCTTCTCTCTCCGAGTTGAATGCACACATCATAAAGAGGTTTCTGAGAATGCTTCTGCCTGGTTTATAAGTGAAGATATTTCCTTTTCCACAATAGGCCTCAATGTGCTCCAAATGAACACTTGCAGATTCTACAAAAAGAGTGTTTCAAAACTGCTCTTTCAAAAGAAGTGTTCAACTCTGTGAGTTGGATTCATACTACACAAAGCAGTTTCACAGAACGCTTCTGTTTAGTTTTTATGGGAAGATATTCCCGTTTCCAACGAAGGCCTGAAAGGCTCCAAATATCCACTTGCAGATGCTGCAAAAAGACTCTTTCCAAACTGCTCCGTGAAAAGGAAGGTTCAACTCTGTGAGGTGAAGGCACACATCATAAAGAAGTTTCAAAGAATGCTTCTGTCTAGGTTTTATGTGAAGATATTTCCTTTTCCACCATAGGCCTCAAAGCGCTCCAAATGAACACTTGCAGATTCTACAAAAAGAGTGTTTCAAAACTGCTCTTTCTAAAGAAGTGTTCAACTCTGTGAGTTGGATTCATACTACACAAAGCAGTTTCACAGAACGCTTCTGTTTAGTTTTTATGGGAAGACATTCCCGTTTCCAACGAAGGCCTGAAAGGGCTCCAAATATCCACTTGCAGATTCTGCAAAAACAGAGTTTCAAAACTGCTCTATCAAAAGGAAGGCTTACCTCTCTGAGTTGAATGCACACATCATAAAGAGGTTTCTGTGAATGCTTCTGCCTGGTTGATATGTGAAGATATTTCAATTTCCACCATAGGCCCCAAATCGCTCCAAATGAACACTTGCAAATTCTACAAAAAGAGTGTTTCATAACTGCTCTAGCAAAGGAAAGGTTCAACTATGTGAGTTAAACACACACATCACAAAGCAGTTTGTGAGAATGCTTCTGTCCAGTTTTTATGGGAAGATATTCCCGTTTCCAACGAAGGCCTGAAAGGGCTCCAAATATCCACTTGCAGATGCTGCAAAAACAGAGTTTCAAAACTGCTCTATCAAAAGGAAGGCTTCTCTCTCCGAGTTGAATGAACACATCATAAAGAGGTTTCTGAGAATGCTTCTGCCTGGTTTATAAGTGAAGATATTTCCTTTTCCACAATAGGCCTCAATGTGCTCCAAATGAACACATGCAGATTCTACAAAAAGAGTGTTTCAAAACTGCTCTTTGAAAAGTAGTGTTCAACTCTGTGAGTTGGATTCATACTACACAAAGCAGTTTCACAGAAGGCTTCTGTTTAGTTTTTATGGGAAGATATTCCCGTTTCCAACGAAGGCCTGAAAGGCTCCAAATATCCACTTGCAGATGCTGCAAAAAGACTCTTTCCAAACTGCTCCGTGAAAAGGAAGGTTCAACTCTGTGAGGTGAAGGCACACATCATAAAGAAGTTTCAAAGAATGCTTCTGTCTAGGTTTTATGTGAAGATATTTCCTTTTCCACCGTAGGCCTCAAAGCGCTCCAAATGAACACTTGCAGATTCTACAAAAAGAGTGTTTCAAAACTGCTCTTTCTAAAGAAGTGTTCAACTCTGTGAGTTGGATTCATACTACACAAAGCAGTTTCACAGAACGCTTCTGTTTAGTTTTTATGGGAAGATATTCCCGTTTCCAACGAAGGCCTGAAAGGGCTCCAAATATCCACTTGCAGATTCTGCAAAAACAGAGTTTCAAAACTGCTCTATCAAAAGGAAGGCTTATCTCTCTGAGTTGAATGCACACATCATAAAGAGGTTTCTGAGAATGCTTCTGCCTGGTTGATATGTGAAGATATTTCAATTTCCACCATAGGCCTCAAATCGCTCCAAATGAACACTTGCAAGTTCTACAAAAAGAGTGTTTCATAACTGCTCTAGCAAAGGAAAGGTTCAACTATGTGAGTTAAACACACACATCACAAAGCAGTTTGTGAGAATGCTTCTGTCCAGTTTTTATGGGAAGATATTCCCGTTTCTAACAAAGGCCTGAAAGAGCTCCAAATATCCACTTGCAGATGCTGCAAAAAGACTCTTTCCAAACTGCTCCATGAAAAGGAAGGTTCAACTCTGTGAGGTGAAGGCACACATCATAAAGAAGTTTCAAAGAATGCTTCTGTCTAGGTTTTATGTGAAGATATTTCCTTTTCCACCATAGGCCTCAAAGTGCTCCAAACGAACACTTGCAGATTCTACAAAAAGAGTGTTTCAAAACTGCTCTTTCTAAAGAAGTGTTCAACTCTGTGAGTTGGATTCATACTACACAAAGCAGTTTCACAGAACGCTTCTGTTTAGTTTTTATGGGAAGATATTCCCGTTTCCAACGAAGGCCTGAAAGGGCTCCAAATATCCACTTGCAGATGCTGCAAAAAGACTCTTTCCAAACTGCTCCATGAAAAGGAAGGTTCAACTCTGTGAGTTGAAGGCACACATCATAAAGAAGTTTCAAAGAATGCTTCTGTCTAGGTTTTATGTGAAGATATTTCCTTTTCCACCATAGGCCTCAAAGTGCTCCAAATGAACACTTGCAGATTCTACAAAAAGAGTGTTTCAAAACTGCTCTTTCAAAAGAAGTGTTCAACTCTGTGCGTTGGATTCATGCTACACAAAGCAGTTTCACAGAACGCTTCTGTTTAGTTTTTATGGGAAGAAATAACCGTTTCCAACGAAGGCCTGAAACGGCTCCAAATATTCACTTGCAGATGCTGCAAAAAGACTCTTTCCAAACTGCTCCATGAAAAGGAAGATTCAAATCTGTGAGTTGAATGCACACATCATAAAGAAGTTTCAAGGAATGCTTCTGTCTAGGTTTTATGTGAAGATATTTCCTTTTCCACCATAGGCCTCAATTCGCTCCAAATGAACACTTGCAAATTCTACAAAAAAAGTGTTTCATAACTGCTCTAGCAAAGGAAAGTTTCAACTATGTGAGTTAAACACACACATCACAAAGCAGTTTGTGAGAATGCTTCTGTCCAGTTTTTATGGGAAGATATTCCCGTTTCTAACAAAGGCCTGAAAGAGCTCCAAATATCCACTTGCAGATGCTGCAAAAAGACTCTTTCCAAACCGCTCCATGAAAAGGAAGGTTCAACTCTGTGAGTTGAATGCACACATCATAAAGAAGTTTCAAAGAATGCTTCTGTCTAGGTTTTATGTGAAGATATTTCCTTTTCCACCATAGGCCTCAAAGCGCTCCAAATGAACACTTGCAGATTCTACAAAAAGAGTGTTTCAAAACTGCTCTTTCTAAAGAAGTGTTCAACTCTGTGAGTTGGATTCATACTACACAAAGCAGTTTCACAGAACGCTTCTGTTTAGTTTTTATGGGAAGATACTCCCGTTTCCAACGAAGGCCTGAAAGGGCTCCAAATATCCACTTGCAGATTCTGCAAAAACAGAGTTTCAAAACTGCTCTATCAAAAGGAAGGCTTCTTTCTCCGAGTTGAATGCACACATCATAAAGAGGTTTACGAGAATGATTCTGCCTGGTTTATAAGTGAAGATATTTCCTTTTCCACAATAGGCCTCAATGCGCTCCAAACGAACAATTGCAGATTCTACAAAAAGAGTGTTTCAAAACTGCTCTTTCAAAAGAAGTGTTCAACTCTGTGAGTTGGATTCATACTACACAAAGCAGTTTCACAGAACGCTTCTGTTTAGTTTTTATGGGAAGATATCCCCGTTTCCAACGGAGGCCTGAAAGGGCTCCAAACATCCACTTGCAGATTCTGCAAAAACAGAGTTTCAAAACTGCTCTATCAAAAGGAAGGCTTATCTCTCTGAGTTGAATGCACACATCATAAAGAGGTTTCTGAGAATGCTTCTGCCAAGTTCATATGTGAAGATATTTCCTTTTTCACCATAGGCCTCAAAGCGCTCCAAGCGAACACTTGCAAATTCTACAAAAAGAGTGTTTCATAACTGCTCTAGCAAAGGAAAGGTTCAACTATGTGAGTTAAACACACACATCACAAAGCAGTTTGTGAGAATGCTCCTGTCCAGTTTCTATGGGAAGATATTCCCGTTTCTAACAAAGGCCTGAAAGAGCTCCAAATATCCACTTGCAGATGCTGCAAAAAGACTCTTTCCAAACCTCTCCATGAAAAGGAAGGTTGAACTCTGTGAGTTGAATGCACACATCATAAAGAAGTTTCAAAGAATGCTTCTGTCTAGGTTTTATGTGAAGATATTTCCTTTTCCACCATAGACCTCAAAGCGCTCCAAATGAAAACTTGCAGATTCTACAAAAAGAGTGTTTCAAAACTGCTCTTTCAAAAGAAGTGTTCAACTCTGTGAGTTGGATTCATACTACACAAAGCAGTTTCACAGAACGCTTCTGTTTAGTTTTTATGGGAAGATATTCCCGTTTCCAACGAAGGCCTGAAAGGGCTCCAAATATCCACTTGCAGATGCTGCAAAAAGACTCTTTCCAAACTGCTCCATGAAAAGGAAGGTTCAACTCTGTGAGTTGAATGCACACATCATAAACAAGTTTCAAAGAATGCTTCTGTCTAGGTTTTATGTGAAGATATTTCCTTTTCCGCCATAGGCCTCAAAGTGCTCCAAACGAACACTTGCAGATTCTACAAAAAGAGTGTTTCAAAACTGCTCTTTCAAAAGAAGTGTTCAACTCTGTGAGTTGGATTCATACTACACAAAGCAGTTTCACAGAACGCTTCTGTTTAATTTTTATGGGTAGATATTCCCGTTTCCAACGAAGGCCTGAAATGGCTCAAAATATCCACTTGCAGATGCTGCAAAAAGACTCTTTCCAAACTGCTCCATGAAAAGGAAGGTTCAACTCTGTGAGTTGAAGGCACACATCATAAAGAAGTTTCAAAGAATGCTTCTGTCTAGGTTTTATGTGAAGATATTTCCTTTTCCACTATAGACCTCAAAGTGCTCCAAATGAACACTTTCAGATTCTACAAAACGAGTGTTTCAAAACTCCTCTTTCAAAAGAAGTGTTCAACCCTGTGAGTTGGATTCATGCTACACAAAGCAGTTTCACAGAACGCTTCTGTTTGGTTTTTATGGGAAGAAATAACCGTTTCCAACGAAGGCCTGAAAGGGCTCCAAATATCCACTTGCAGATGCTGCAAAAAGACTCTTTCCAAACTGCTCCATGAAAAGGAAGGTTCAGCTCTGTGAGTTGAATGCACACATCATAAAGAAGTTTCAAAGAATGCTTCTGTCTAGGTTTTATGTGAAGATATTTCCTTTTCCACCATAGGCCTCAAAGCGCTCCAAATGAACACTTGCAGATTCTACAAAAAGAGTGTTTCAAAACTGCTCTTTCTAAAGAAGTGTTCAACTCTGTGAGTTGGATTCATACTACACAAAGCAGTTTCACAGAACGCTTCTGTTTAGTTTTTATGGGAAGATATTCCCGTTTCCAACGAAGGCCTGAAAGGGCTCCAAATATCCACTTGCAGATGCTGCAAAAAGACTCTTTCCAAACTGCTCCATGAAAAGGAAGTTTCAACTCTGTGAGTTTAAGGCACACATCAAAAAGAAGTTTCAAAGAATGCTTCTGTCTAGGTTTTATGTGAAGATATTTCCTTTTCCACCGTAGGCCACAAAGTGCTCCAAATGAACACTTGCAGATTCTACAAAAAGAGTGTTTCAAAACTGCTCTTTCAAAAGAAGTGTTCAACTCTGTGAGTTGGATTCATGCTACACAAAGCAGTTTCACAGAACGCTTCTGTTTAGTTTTTATGGGAAGAAATAACCGTTTCCAACGAAGGCCTGAAAGGGCTCCAAATATCCACTTGCAGATGCTGCAAAAAGACTCTTTCCAAACTGCTCCATGAAAAGGAAGGTTCAACTCTGTGAGTTGAATGCACACATCATAAAGAAGTTTCAAGGAATGCTTCTGTCTAGGTTTTATGTGAAGATATTTCCTTTTCCACCATAGGCCTCAATTCGCTCCAAATGAACACTTGCAAATTCTACAAAAAAAGTGTTTCATAACTGCTCTAGCAAAGGAAAGGTTCAACTATGTGAGTTAAACACACACATCACAAAGCAGTTTGTGAGAATGCTTCTGTCCAGTTATTATGGGAAGATATTCCCGTTTCTAACAAAGGCCTGAAAGAGCTCCAAATATCCACTTGCAGATGCTGCAAAAAGACTCTTTCCAAACCGCTCCATGAAAAGGAAGGTTCAACTCTGTGAGTTGAATGCACACATCATAAAGAAGTTTCAAAGAATGCTTCTGTCTAGGTGTTATGTGAAGATATTTCCTTTTCCACCATTGGCCTCAAAGCGCTCCAAATGAACACTTGCAGATTCTACAAAAAGAGTGTTTCAAAACTGCTCTTTCTAAAGAAGTGTTCAACTCTGTGAGTTGGATTCATACTACACAAAGCAGTTTCACAGAACGCTTCTGTTTAGTTTTTATGGGAAGATACTCCCGTTTCCAACGAAGGCCTGAAAGGGCTCCAAATATCCACTTGCAGATTCTGCAAAAACAGAGTTTCAAAACTGCTCTATCAAAAGGAAGGCTTCTTTCTCCGAGTTGAATGCACACATCATAAAGAGGTTTACGAGAATGATTCTGCCTGGTTTATAAGTGAAGATATTTCCTTTTCCACAATAGGCCTCAATGCGCTCCAAACGAACAATTGCAGATTCTACAAAAAGAGTGTTTCAAAACTGCTCTTTCAAAAGAAGTGTTCAACTCTGTGATTTGGATTCATACTACACAAAGCAGTTTCACAGAATGCTTCTGTTTAGTTTTTATGGGAAGATATCCCCGTTTCCAACGGTGGCCTGAAAGGGCTCCAAATATCCCCTTGCAGATTCTGCAAAAACAGAGTTTCAAAACTGCTCTATCAAAAGGAAGGCTTATCTCTCTGAGTTGAATGCACACATCATAAAGAGGTTTCTGAGAATGCTTCTGCCTGGTTGATATGTGAAGATATTTCAATTTCCACCATAGGCCTCAAATCGCTCCAAATGAACACTTGCAAATTCTACAAAAAGAGTGTTTCATAACTGCTCTAGCAAAGGAAAGGTTCAACTATGTGAGTTAAACACACACATCACAAAGCAGTTTGTGAGAATGCTTCTGTCCAGTTTTTATGGGAAGATATTCCCGTTTCTAACAAAGGCCTGAAAGAGCTCCAAATATCCACTTGCAGATGCTGCAAAAAGACTCTTTCCAAACCGCTCCATGAAAAGGAAGGTTCAACTCTGTGAGTTGAATGCACACATCATAAAGAAGTTTCAAAGAATGCTTCTGTCTAGGTTTTATGTGAAGATATTTCCTTTTCCACCATTGGCCTCAAAGCGCTCCAAATGAACACTTGCAGATTCTACAAAAAGAGTGTTTCAAAACTGCTCTTTCTAAAGAAGTGTTCAACTCTGTGAGTTGGATTCATACTACACAAAGCAGTTTCACAGAACGCTTCTGTTTAGTTTTTATGGGAAGATATTCCCGTTTCCAACGAAGGCCTGAATGGGCTCCAAATATCCCCTTGCAGATGCTGCAATAACAGAGTTTCAAAACTGCTCTATCAAAAGGAAGGCTTCTCTCTCCGAGTTGAATGCACACATCATAAAGAGGTTTACGAGAATGATTCTGCCTGGTTTATAAGTGAAGATATTTCCTTTTCCACCATAGGCTTCAATGCGCTCCAAACGAACACTAGCAGATTCTACAAAAAGAGTGTTTCAAAACTGCTCTTTCAAAAGAAGTGTTCAACTCTGTGAGTTGGATTCATACTACACAAAGCAGTTTCACAGAACGCTTCTGTTTAGTTTTTATGGGAAGATATTCCCGTTTCCAACGAAGGCCTGAAAGGGCTCCAAATATCCACTTGCAGATTCTGCAAAAACAGAGTTTCAAAACTGCTCTATCAAAAGGAAGGCTTCTTTCTCAGAGTTGAATGCACACATCATAAAGAGGTTTACGAGAATGATTCTGCCTGGTTTATAAGTGAAGATATTTCCTTTTCCACAATAGGCCTCAATGCGCTCCAAACGAACAATTGCAGATTCTACAAAAAGAGTGTTTCAAAACTGCTCTTTCTAAAGAAGTGTTCAACTCTGTGAGTTGGATTCATACTACACAAAGCAGTTTCACAGAACGCTTCTGTTTAGTTTTTATGGGAAGATATCCCCGTTTCCAACGGAGGCCTGAAAGGGCTCCAAACATCCACTTGCAGATTCTGCAAAAACAGAGTTTCAAAACTGCTCTATCAAAAGGAAGGCTTATCTCTCTGAGTTGAATGCACACATCATAAAGAGGTTTCTGAGAATGCTTCTGCCTGGTTCATTTGTGAAGATATTTCCTTTTTCACCATAGGCCTCAAAGCGCTCCAAACGAACACTTGCAAATTCTACAAAAAGAGTGTTTCATAACTGCTCTAGCAAAGGAAAGGTTCAACTATGTGAGTTAAACACACACATCACAAAGCAGTTTGTGAGAATGCTCCTGTCCAGTTTCTATGGGAAGATATTCCCGTTTCTAACAAAGCCCTGAAAGAGCTCCAAATATCCACTTGCAGATGCTGCAAAAAGACTCTTTCCAAACCTCTCCATGAAAAGGAAGGTTGAACTCTGTGAGTTGAATGCACACATCATAAAGAAGTTTCAAAGAATGCTTCTGTCTAGGTTTTATGTGAAGATATTTCCTTTTCCACCATAGACCTCAATGCGCTCCAAATGAACACTTGCAGATTCTACAAAAAGAGTGTTTCAAAACTGCTCTTTCAAAAGAAGTGTTCAACTCTGTGAGTTGGATTCATACTACACAAAGCAGTTTCACAGAACGCTTCTGTTTAGTTTTTATGGGAAGATATTCCCGTTTCCAACGAAGGCCTGAAAGGGCTCCAAATATCCACTTGCAGATGCTGCAAAAAGACTCTTTCCAAACTGCTCCATGAAAAGGAAGGTTCAACTCTGTGAGTTGAATGCACACATCATAAAGAAGTTTCAAAGAATGCTTCTGTCTAGGTTTTATGTGAAGATATTTCCTTTTCCACCATAGGCCTCAAAGTGCTCCAAACGAACACTTGCAGATTCTACAAAAAGAATGTTTCAAAACTGCTCTTTCAAAAGAAGTGTTCAACTCTGTGAGTTGGATTCATACTACACAAAGCAGTTTCACAGAACGCTTCTGTTTAGTTTTTATGGGAAGATATTCCCGTTTCCAACGAAGGCCTGAAATGGCTCAAAATATCCACTTGCAGATGCTGCAAAAAGACTCTTTCCAAACTGCTCCATGAAAAGGAAGGTTCAACTCTGTGAGTTGAAGGCACACATCATAAAGAAGTTTCATAGAATGCTTCTGTC
This sequence comes from Pongo abelii, assembly GCF_028885655.2. Taxonomy (NCBI): domain Eukaryota; kingdom Metazoa; phylum Chordata; class Mammalia; order Primates; family Hominidae; genus Pongo; species Pongo abelii. The sequence goes on along the minus strand of NC_072005.2, from coordinate 30,670,090 downwards.
TAGGTTTTATGTGAAGATATTTCCTTTTCCACCATAGACCTCAAAGTGCTCCAAATGAACACTTGCAGATTCTACAAAAAGAGTGTTTCAAAACTCCTCTTTCAAAAGAAGTGTTCAACTCTGTGAGTTGGATTAATGCTACACAAAGCAGTTTCACAGAACGCTTCTGTTTCGTTTTTATGGGAAGAAATAACCGTTTCCAACGAAGGCCTGAAAGGGCTCCAAATATCCACTTGCAGATGTTGCAAAAAGACTCTTTCCAAACTGCTCCATGAAAAGGAAAGTTCAACTCTGTGAGTTGAATGCACACATCATAAAGAAGTTTCAAAGAATGCTTCTGTCTAGGTTTTATGTGAAGATATTTCCTTTTCCACCATAGGCCTCAAAGCGCTCCAAATGAACACTTGCAGATTCTACAAAAAGAGTGTTTCAAAACTGCTCTTTCTAAAGAAGTGTTCAACTCTGTGAGTTGGATTCATACTACACAAAGCAGTTTCACAGAACGCTTCTGTTTAGTTTTTATGGGAAGATATTCCCGTTTCCAACGAAGGCCTGAATGGGCTCCAAATATCCCCTTGCAGATGCTGCAATAACAGAGTTTCAAAACTGCTCTATCAAAAGGAAGGCTTCTCTCTCCGAGTTGAATGCACACATCATAAAGAGGTTTACGAGAATGATTCTGCCTGGTTTATAAGTGAAGATATTTCCTTTTCCACCATAGGCTTCAATGCGCTCCAAACGAACACTAGCAGATTCTACAAAAAGAGTGTTTCAAAACTGCTCTTTCAAAAGAAGTGTTCAACTCTGTGAGTTGGATTCATACTACACAAAGCAGTTTCACAGAACGCTTCTGTTTAGTTTTTATGGGAAGATATTCCCGTTTCCAACGAAGGCCTGAAAGGGCTCCAAATATCCACTTGCAGATTCTGCAAAAACAGAGTTTCAAAACTGCTCTATCAAAAGGAAGGCTTCTTTCTCAGAGTTGAATGCACACATCATAAAGAGGTTTACGAGAATGATTCTGCCTGGTTTATAAGTGAAGATATTTCCTTTTCCACAATAGGCCTCAATGCGCTCCAAACGAACAATTGCAGATTCTACAAAAAGAGTGTTTCAAAACTGCTCTTTCTAAAGAAGTGTTCAACTCTGTGAGTTGGATTCATACTACACAAAGCAGTTTCACAGAACGCTTCTGTTTAGTTTTTATGGGAAGATATCCCCGTTTCCAACGGAGGCCTGAAAGGGCTCCAAACATCCACTTGCAGATTCTGCAAAAACAGAGTTTCAAAACTGCTCTATCAAAAGGAAGGCTTATCTCTCTGAGTTGAATGCACACATCATAAAGAGGTTTCTGAGAATGCTTCTGCCTGGTTCATTTGTGAAGATATTTCCTTTTTCACCATAGGCCTCAAAGCGCTCCAAACGAACACTTGCAAATTCTACAAAAAGAGTGTTTCATAACTGCTCTAGCAAAGGAAAGGTTCAACTATGTGAGTTAAACACACAGATCACAAAGCAGTTTGTGAGAATGCTCCTGTCCAGTTTCTATGGGAAGATATTCCCGTTTCTAACAAAGCCCTGAAAGAGCTCCAAATATCCACTTGCAGATGCTGCAAAAAGACTCTTTCCAAACCTCTCCATGAAAAGGAAGGTTGAACTCTGTGAGTTGAATGCACACATCATAAAGAAGTTTCAAAGAATGCTTCTGTCTAGGTTTTATGTGAAGATATTTCCTTTTCCACCATAGACCTCAATGCGCTCCAAATGAACACTTGCAGATTCTACAAAAAGAGTGTTTCAAAACTGCTCTTTCAAAAGAAGTGTTCAACTCTGTGAGTTGGATTCATACTACACAAAGCAGTTTCACAGAACGCTTCTGTTTAGTTTTTATGGGAAGATATTCCCGTTTCCAACGAAGGCCTGAAAGGGCTCCAAATATCCACTTGCAGATGCTGCAAAAAGACTCTTTCCAAACTGCTCCATGAAAAGGAAGGTTCAACTCTGTGAGTTGAATGCACACATCATAAAGAAGTTTCAAAGAATGCTTCTGTCTAGGTTTTATGTGAAGATATTTCCTTTTCCACCATAGGCCTCAAAGTGCTCCAAACGAACACTTGCAGATTCTACAAAAAGAGTGTTTCAAAACTGCTCTTTCAAAAGAAGTGTTCAACTCTGTGAGTTGGATTCATACTACACAAAGCAGTTTCACAGAACGCTTCTGTTTAGTTTTTATGGGAAGATATTCCCGTTTCCAACGAAGGCCTGAAATGGCTCAAAATATCCACTTGCAGATGCTGCAAAAAGACTCTTTCCAAACTGCTCCATGAAAAGGAAGGTTCAACTCTGTGAGTTGAAGGCACACATCATAAAGAAGTTTCATAGAATGCTTCTGTCTAGGTTTTATGTGAAGATATTTCCTTTTCCACCATAGACCTCAAAGTGCTCCAAATGAACACTTGCAGATTCTACAAAAAGAGTGTTTCAAAACTCCTCTTTCAAAAGAAGTGTTCAACTCTGTGAGTTGGATTAATGCTACACAAAGCAGTTTCACAGAACGCTTCTGTTTGGTTTTTATGGGAAGAAATAACCGTTTCCAACGAAGGCCTGAAAGGGCTCCAAATATCCACTTGCAGATGTTGCAAAAAGACTCTTTCCAAACTGCTCCATGAAAAGGAAGGTTCAACTCTGTGAGTTGAATGCACACATCATAAAGAAGTTTCAAAGAATGCTTCTGTCTAGGTTTTATGTGAAGATATTTCCTTTTCCACCATAGGCCTCAAAGCGCTCCAAATGAACACTTGCAGATTCTACAAAAAGAGTGTTTCAAAACTGCTCTTTCTAAAGAAGTGTTCAACTCTGTGAGTTGGATTCATACTACACAAAGCAGTTTCACAGAACGCTTCTGTTTAGTTTTTATGGAAAGATATTCCCGTTTCCAACGAAGGCCTGAAAGGGCTCCAAATATCCACTTGCAGATGCTGCAAAAAGACTCTTTCCAAACTGCTCCATGAAAAGGAAGGTTCAACTCTGTGAGTTTAAGGCACACATCATAAAGAAGTTTCAAAGAATGCTTCTGTCTAGGTTTTATGTGAAGATATTTCCTTTTCCACCATAGGCCTCAAAGTGCTCCAAATGAACACTTGCAGATTCTACAAAAAGAGTGTTTCAAAACTGCTCTTTCAAAAGAAGTGTTCAACTCTGTGAGTTGGATTCATGCTACACAAAGCAGTTTCACAGAACGCTTCTGTTTAATTTTTATGGGAAGAAATAACCGTTTCCAACGAAGGCCTGAAAGGGCTCCAAATATCCACTTGCAGATGCTGCAAAAAGACTCTTTCCAAACTGCTCCATGAAAAGGAAGGTTCAACTCTGTGAGTTGAATGCACACATCATAAAGAAGTTTCAAGGAATGCTTCTGTCTAGGTTTTATGTGAAGATATTTCCTTTTCCACCATAGGCCTCAATTCGCTCCAAATGAACACTTGCAAATTCTACAAAAAAAGTGTTTCATAACTGCTCTAGCAAAGGAAAGGTTCAACTATGTGAGTTAAACACACACATCACAAAGCAGTTTGTGAGAATGCTTCTGTCCAGTTATTATGGGAAGATATTCCCGTTTCTAACAAAGGCCTGAAAGAGCTCCAAATATCCACTTGCAAATGCTGCAAAAAGACTCTTTCCAAACCGCTCCATGAAAAGGAAGGTTCAACTCTGTGAGTTGAATGCACACATCATAAAGAAGTTTCAAAGAATGCTTCTGTCTAGGTGTTATGTGAAGATATTTCCTTTTCCACCATAGGCCTCAAAGCGCTCCAAATGAACACTTGCAGATTCTACAAAAAGAGTGTTTCAAAACTGCTCTTTCTAAAGAAGTGTTCAACTCTGTGAGTTGGATTCATACTACACAAAGCAGTTTCACAGAACGCTTCTGTTTAGTTTTTATGGGAAGATATTCCCGTTTCCAACGAAGGCCTGAAAGGGCTCCAAATATCCACTTGCAGATGCTGCAAAAAGACTCTTTCCAAACTGCTCCATGAAAAGGAAGGTTCAACTCTGTGAGTTGAATGCACACATCATAAAGAAGTTTCAAAGAATGCTTCTGTCTAGGTTTTATGTGAAGATATTTCCTTTTCCACCATAGGCCTCAAAGTGCTCCAAACGAACACTTGCAGATTCTACAAAAAGAGTGTTTCAAAACTGCTCTTTCAAAAGAAGTGTTCAACTCTGTGATTTGGATTCATACTACACAAAGCCGTTTCACAGAATGCTTCTGTTTAGTTTTTATGGGAAGATATCCCCGTTTCCAACGGAGGCCTGAAAGGGCTCAAAACATCCACTTGCAGATTCTGCAAAAACAGAGTTTCAAAACTGCTCTATCAAAAGGAAGGCTTATCTCTCTGAGTTGAATGCACACATCATAAAGAGGTTTCTGAGAATGCTTCTGCCTGGTTCATATGTGAAGATATTTCCTTTTTCACCATAGGCCTCAAAGCGCTCCAAACGAACACTTGCAAATTCTACAAAAAGAGTGTTTCATAACTGCTCTAGCAAAGGAAAGGTTCAGCTATGTGAGTTAAACACACACATAACAAAGCAGTTTGTGAGAATGCTCCTGTCCAGTTTCTATGGGAAGATATTCCCGTTTCTAACAAAGGCCTGAAAGAGCTCCAAATATCCACTTGCAGATGCTGCAAAAAGACTCTTTCCAAACCTCTCCATGAAAAGGAAGGTTGAACTCTGTGAGTTGAATGCACACATCATAAAGAAGTTTCAAAGAATGCTTCTGTCTAAGTTTTATGTGAAGATATTTCCTTTTCCACCATAGACCTCAAAGCGCTCCAAATGAAAACTTGCAGATTCTACAAAAAGAGTGTTTCAAAACTGCTCTTTCAAAAGAAGTGTTCACCTCTGTGAGTTGGATTCATACTACACAAAGCAGTTTCACAGAACGCTTCTGTTTAGTTTTTATGGGAAGATATTCCCGTTTCCAACGAAGGCCTGAAAGGGCTCCAAATATCCACTCGCAAATGCTGCAAAAACAGAGTTTCAAAACTGCTCTATCAAAAGGAAAGCTTCTCTCTCCGAGTTGAATGCAGACATCATAAAGAGGTTTCTGAGAAAGCTTCTGCCTGGTTTAAGTGAAGATATTTCCTTTTCCACCGTAGGCCTCAAAGCGCTCCAAACGAACTCTTGCAGATTCTACAAAAAGAGTGTTTCAAAACTGCTCTTTCAAAACAAGTGTTCAACTCTGTGAGTTGGATTCATACTACACAAAGCAGTTTCACAGAACGCTTCTGTTTAGTTTTTATGGGAAGATATTCCCGTTTCCAACGAAGGCCTGAAAGGGCTCCAAATATCCACTTGCAGATGCTGCAAAAAGACTCTTTCCAAACTGCTCCATGAAAAGGAAGGTTCAACTCTGTGAGTTGAAGGCACACATCATAAAGAAGTTTCAAAGAATGCTTCTGTCTAGGTTTTATGTGAAGATATTTCCTTTTCCACCATAGGCCTCAAAGTGCTCCAAATGAACACTTGCAGATTCTACAAAAAGAGTGTTTCAAAACTGCTCTTTCAAAACAAGTGTTCAACTCTGTGAGTTGGATTCATACTACACAAAACAGTTTCGCAGAACGCTTCTGTTTAGTTTTCATGGGAAGATATTCCCGTTTCCAACGAAGGCCTGAAAGGCTCCAAATATCCACTTGCAGATGCTGCAAAAAGACTCTTTCCAAACTGCTCCGTGAAAAGGAAGATTCAACTCTGTGAGGTGAAGGCACACATCATAAAGAAGTTTCAAAGAATGCTTCTGTCTAGGTTTTATGTGAAGATATTTCCTTTTCCACCGTAGGCCTCAAAGCGCTCCAAATGAACACTTGCAGATTCTACAAAAAGAGTGTTTCAAAACTGCTCTTTCTAAAGAAGTGTTCAACTCTGTGAGTTGGATTCATACTACACAAAGCAGTTTCACAGAACGCTTCTGTTTAGTTTTTATGGGAAGATATTCCCGTTTCCAACGAAGGCCTGAAAGGGCTCCAAATATCCACTTGCAGATGCTGCAAAAAGACTCTTTCCAAACTGCTCCATGAAAAGGAAGGTTCAACTCTGTGAGTTGAATGCACACATCATAAAGAAGTTTCAAAGAATGCTTCTGTCTAGGTTTTATGTGAAGATATTTCCTTTTCCACCATAGGCCTCAAAGTGCTCCAAATGAACACTTGCAGATTCTACAAAAAGAGTGTTTCAAAACTGCTCTTTCAAAAGAAGTGTTCAACTCTGTGAGTTGGATTCATACTACACAAAGCAGTTTCACAGAACGCTTCTGTTTAGTTTTTATGGGAAGATATTCCCGTTTCCAACGAAGGCCTGAAAGGGCTCCAAATATCCACTTGCAGATGCTGCAAAAACAGAGTTTCAAAACTGCTCTATCAAAAGGAAGGCTTCTCTCTCCGAGTTGAATGCACACATCATAAAGAGGTTTCTGAGAATGCTTCTGCCTGGTTTATAAGTGAAGATATTTCCTTTTCCACAATAGGCCTCAATGTGCTCCAAATGAACACTTGCAGATTCTACAAAAAGAGTGTTTCAAAACTGCTCTTTCAAAAGAAGTGTTCAACTCTGTGGGTTGGATTCATACTACACAAAGCAGTTTCACAGAACGCTTCTGTTTAGTTTTTATGGGAAGATATTCCCGTTTCCAACGAAGGCCTGAAAGGCTCTAAATATCCACTTGCAGATGCTGCAAAAAGACTCTTTCCAAACTGCTCCGTGAAAAGGAAGGTTCAACTCTGTGAGGTGAAGGCACACATCATAAAGAAGTTTCAAAGAATGCTTCTGTCTAGGTTTTATGTGAAGATATTTCCTTTTCCACCATAGGCCTCAAAGCGCTCCAAATGAACACTTGCAGATTCTACAAAAAGAGTGTTTCAAAACTGCTCTTTCTAAAGAAGTGTTCAACTCTGTGAGTTGGATTCATACTACACAAAGCAGTTTCACAGAACGCTTCTGTTTAGTTTTTATGGGAAGACATTCCCGTTTCCAACGAAGGCCTGAAAGGGCTCCAAATATCCACTTGCAGATTCTGCAAAAACAGAGTTTCAAAACTGCTCTATCAAAAGGAAGGCTTACCTCTCTGAGTTGAATGCACACATCATAAAGAGGTTTCTGTGAATGCTTCTGCCTGGTTGATATGTGAAGATATTTCAATTTCCACCATAGGCCCCAAATCGCTCCAAATGAACACTTGCAAATTCTGCAAAAAGAGTGTTTCATAACTGCTCTAGCAAAGGAAAGGTTCAACTATGTGAGTTAAACACACACATCACAAAGCAGTTTGTGAGAATGCTTCTGTCCAGTTTTTATGGGAAGATATTCCCGTTTCCAACGAAGGCCTGAAAGGGCTCCAAATATCCACTTGCAGATGCTGCAAAAACAGAGTTTCAAAACTGCTCTATCAAAAGGAAGGCTTCTCTCTCCGAGTTGAATGCACACATCATAAAGAGGTTTCTGAGAATGCTTCTGCCTGGTTTATAAGTGAAGATATTTCCTTTTCCACAATAGGCCTCAATGTGCTCCAAATGAACACATGCAGATTCTACAAAAAGAGTGTTTCAAAACTGCTCTTTGAAAAGTAGTGTTCAACTCTGTGAGTTGGATTCATACTACACAAAGCAGTTTCACAGAAGGCTTCTGTTTAGTTTTTATGGGAAGATATTCCCGTTTCCAAAGAAGGCCTGAAAGGCTCCAAATATCCACTTGCAGATGCTGCAAAAAGACTCTTTCCAAACTGCTCCGTGAAAAGGAAGGTTCAACTCTGTGAGGTGAAGGCACACATCATAAAGAAGTTTCAAAGAATGCTTCTGTCTAGGTTTTATGTGAAGATATTCCCTTTTCCACCGTAGGCCTCAAAGCGCTCCAAATGAACACTTGCAGATTCTACAAAAAGAGTGTTTCAAAACTGCTCTTTCTAAAGAAGTGTTCAACTCTGTGAGTTGGATTCATACTACAGAAAGCAGTTTCACAGAACGCTTCTGTTTAGTTTTTATGGGAAGATATTCCCGTTTCCAACGAAGGCCTGAAAGGGCTCCAAATATCCACTTGCAGATTCTGCAAAAACAGAGTTTCAAAACTGCTCTATCAAAAGGAAGGCTTATCTCTCTGAGTTGAATGCACACATCATAAAGAGGTTTCTGAGAATGCTTCTGCCTGGTTGATATGTGAAGATATTTCAATTTCCACCATAGGCCTCAAATCGCTCCAAATGAACACTTGCAAGTTCTACAAAAAGAGTGTTTCATAACTGCTCTAGCAAAGGAAAGGTTCAACTATGTGAGTTAAACACACACATCACAAAGCAGTTTGTGAGAATGCTTCTGTCCAGTTTTTATGGGAAGATATTCCCGTTTCTAACAAAGGCCTGAAAGAGCTCCAAATATCCACTTGCAGATGCTGCAAAAAGACTCTTTCCAAACCGCTCCATGAAAAGGAAGGTTCAACTCTGTGAGTTGAATGCACACATCATAAAGAAGTTTCAAAGAATGCTTCTGTCTAGGTTTTATGTGAAGATATTTCCTTTTCCACCATTGGCCTCAAAGCGCTCCAAATGAACACTTGCTGATTCTACAAAAAGAGTGTTTCAAAACTGCTCTTTCTAAAGAAGTGTTCAACTCTGTGAGTTGGATTCATACTACACAAAGCAGTTTCACAGAATGCTTCTGTTTAGTTTTTATGGGAAGATATTCCCGTTTCCAACGAAGGCCTGAATGGGCTCCAAATATCCCCTTGCAGATGCTGCAATAACAGAGTTTCAAAACTGCTCTATCAAAAGGAAGGCTTCTCTCTCCGAGTTGAATGCACACATCATAAAGAGGTTTACGAGAATGATTCTGCCTGGTTTATAAGTGAAGATATTTCCTTTTCCACCATAGGCCTCAAAGCGCTCCAAATGAACACTTGCAGATTCTACAAAAAGAGTGTTTCAAAACTGCTCTTTCTAAAGAAGTGATCAACTCTGTGAGTTGGATTCATACTACACAAAGCAGTTTCACAGAACGCTTCTGTTTAGTTTTTATGGGAAGATACTCCCGTTTCCAACGAAGGCCTGAAAGGGCTCCAAATATCCACTTGCAGATTCTGCAAAAACAGAGTTTCAAAACTGCTCTATCAAAAGGAAGGCTTATCTCTCTGAGTTGAATGCACACATCATAAAGAGGTTTACGAGAATGATTCTGCCTGGTTTATAAGTGAAGATATTTCCTTTTCCACAATAGGCCTCAATGCGCTCCAAACGAACAATTGCAGATTCTACAAAAAGAGTGTTTCAAAACTGCTCTTTCAAAAGAAGTGTTCAACTCTGTGAGTTGGATTCATACTACACAAAGCAGTTTCACAGAACGCTTCTGTTTAGTTTTTATGGGAAGATATCCCCGTTTCCAATGGAGGCCTGAAAGGGCTCCAAACATCCACTTGCAGATTCTGCAAAAACAGAGTTTCAAAACTGCTCTATCAAAAGGAAGGCTTATCTCTCTGAGTTGAATGCACACATCATAAAGAGGTTTCTGAGAATGCTTCTGCCTGGTTCATATGTGAAGATATTTCCTTTTTCACCATAGGCCTCAAAGCGCTCCAAACGAACACTTGCAAATTCTACAAAAAGGGTGTTTCATAACTGCTCTAGCAAAGGAAAGGTTCAACTATGTGAGTTAAACACACACATCACAAAACAGTTTGTGAGAATGCTCCTGTCCAGTTTCTATGGGAAGATATTCCCGTTTCTAACAAAGGCCTGAAAGAGCTCCAAATATCCACTTGCAGATGCTGCAAAAAGACTCTTTCCAAACCTCTCCATGAAAAGGAAGGTTGAACTCTGTGAGTTGAATGCACACATCATAAAGAAGTTTCAAAGAATGCTTCTGTCTAGGTTTTATGTGAAGATATTTCCTTTTCCACCATAGACCTCAAAGCGCTCCAAATGAACACTTGCAGATTCTACAAAAAGAGTGTTTCAAAACTGCTCTTTCAAAAGAAGTGTTGAACTCTGTGAGTTGGATTCATACTACACAAAGCAGTTTCACAGAACGCTTCTGTTTAGTTTTTATGGGAAGATATTCCCGTTTCCAACGAAGGCCTGAAAGGGCTCCAAATATCCACTTGCAGATGCTGCAAAAAGACTCTTTCCAAACTGCTCCATGAAAAGGAAGGTTCAACTCTGTGAGTTGAATGCACACATCATAAAGAAGTTTCAAAGAATGCTTCTGTCTAGGTTTTATGTGAAGATATTTCCTTTTCCACCATAGGCCTCAAAGTGCTCCAAACGAACACTTGCAGATTCTACAAAAAGAGTGTTTCAAAACTGCTCTTTCAAAAGAAGTGTTCAACTCTGTGAGTTGGATTCATACTACACAAAGCAGTTTCACAGAACGCTTCTGTTTAGTTTTTATGGGAAGATATTCCCGTTTCCAACGAAGGCCTGAAATGGCTCAAAATATCCACTTGCAGATGCTGCAAAAAGACTCTTTCCAAACTGCTCCATGAAAAGGAAGGTTCAACTCTGTGAGTTGAAGGCACACATCATAAAGAAGTTTCAAAGAATGCTTCTGTCTTGGTTTTATGTGAAGATATTTCCTTTTCCACCATAGACCTCAAAGTGCTCCAAATGAACACTTGCAGATTCTACAAAACGAGTGTTTCAAAACTCCTCTTTCAAAAGAAGTGTTCAACTCTGTGAGTTGGATTCATGCTACACAAAGCTGTTTCACAGAACGCTTCTGTTTGGTTTTTATGGGAAGAAATAACCGTTTCCAACGAAGGCCTGAAAGGGCTCCAAATATCCACTTGCAGATGCTGCAAAAAGACTCTTTCCAAACTGCTCCATGAAAAGGAAGGTTCAACCCTGTGAGTTGAATGCACACATCATAAAGAAGTTTCAAAGAATGCTTCTGTCTAGGTTTTATGTGAAGATATTTCCTTTTCCACCATAGGCCTCAAAGCGCTCCAAATGAACACTTGCAGATTCTACAAAAAGAGTGTTTCAAAACTGCTCTTTCTAAAGAAGTGTTCAACTCTGTGAGTTGGATTCATACTACACAAAGCAGTTTCACAGAACGCTTCTGTTTAGTTTTTATGGGAAGATATTCCCGTTTCCAACGAAGGCCTGAAAGGGCTCCAAATATCCACTTGCAGATGCTGCAAAAAGACTCTTTCCAAACTGCTCCATGAAAAGGAAGGTTCAACTCTGTGAGTTGAAGGCACACATCATAAAGAAGTTTCAAAGAATGCTTCTGTCTAGGTTTTATGTGAAGATATTTCCTTTTCCACCATAGGCCTCAAAGTGCTCCAAATGAACACTTGCAGATTCTACAAAAAGAGTGTTTCAAAACTGCTCTTTCAAAAGAAGTGTTCAACTCTGTGAGTTGGATTCATGCTACACAAAGCAGTTTCACAGAACGCTTCTGTTTAGTTTTTATGGGAAGAAATAACCGTTTCCAATGAAGGCCTGAAAGGGCTCCAAATATCCACTTGCAGATGCTGCAAAAAGACTCTTTCCAAACTGCTCCATGAAAAGGAAGGTTCAACTCTGTGAGTTGAATGCACACATCATAAAGAAGTTTCAAGGAATACTTCTGTCTAGGTTTTATGTGAAGATATTTCCTTTTCCACCGTAGGCCTCAATTCGCTCCAAATGAACACTTGCAAATTCTACAAAAAAAGTGTTTCATAACTGCTCTAGCAAAGGAAAGGTTCAACTATGTGAGTTAAACACACACATCACAAAGCAGTTTGTGAGAATGCTTCTGTCCAGTTTTTATGGGAAGATATTCCCGTTTCTAACAAAGGCCTGAAAGAGCTCCAAATATCCACTTGCAGATGCTGCAAAAAGACTCTTTCCAAACCGCTCCATGAAAAGGAAGGTTCAACTCTGTGAGTTGAATGCACACATCATAAAGAAGTTTCAAAGAATGCTTCTTTCTAGGTTTTATGTGAAGATATTTCCTTTTCCACCATAGGCCTCAAAGCGCTCCAAATGAACACTTGCAGATTCTACAAAAAGAGTGTTTCAAAACTGCTCTTTCTAAAGAAGTGTTCAACTCTGTGAGTTGGATTCATACTACACAAAGCAGTTTCACAGAACGCTTCTGTTTAGTTTTTATGGGAAGACATTCCCGTTTCCAACGAAGGCCTGAAAGGGCTCCAAATATCCACTTGCAGATTCTGCAAAAACAGAGTTTCAAAACTGCTCTATCAAAAGGAAGGCTTACCTCTCTGAGTTGAATGCACACATCATAAAGAGGTTTCTGTGAATGCTTCTGCCTGGTTGATATGTGAAGATATTTCAATTTCCACCATAGGCCCCAAATCGCTCCAAATGAACACTTGCAAATTCTACAAAAAGAGTGTTTCATAACTGCTCTAGCAAAGGAAAGGTTCAACTATGTGAGTTAAACACACACATCACAAAGCAGTTTGTGAGAATGCTTCTGTCCAGTTTTTATGGGAAGATATTCCCGTTTCCAACGAAGGCCTGAAAGGGCTCCAAATATCCACTTGCAGATGCTGCAAAAACAGAGTTTCAAAACTGCTCTATCAAAAGGAAGGCTTCTCTCTCCGAGTTGAATGCACACATCATAAAGAGGTTTCTGAGAATGCTTCTGCCTGGTTTATAAGTGAAGATATTTCCTTTTCCACAATAGGCCTCAATGTGCTCCAAATGAACACATGCAGATTCTACAAAAAGAGTGTTTCAAAACTGCTCTTTGAAAAGTAGTGTTCAACTCTGTGAGTTGGATTCATACTACACAAAGCAGTTTCACAGAAGGCTTCTGTTTAGTTTTTATGGGAAGATATTCCCGTTTCCAAAGAAGGCCTGAAAGGCTCCAAATATCCACTTGCAGATGCTGCAAAAAGACTCTTTCCAAACTGCTCCGTGAAAAGGAAGGTTCAACTCTGTGAGGTGAAGGCACACATCATAAAGAAGTTTCAAAGAATGCTTCTGTCTAGGTTTTATGTGAAGATATTCCCTTTTCCACCGTAGGCCTCAAAGCGCTCCAAATGAACACTTGCAGATTCTACAAAAAGAGTGTTTCAAAACTGCTCTTTCTAAAGAAGTGTTCAACTCTGTGAGTTGGATTCATACTACAGAAAGCAGTTTCACAGAACGCTTCTGTTTAGTTTTTATGGGAAGATATTCCCGTTTCCAACGAAGGCCTGAAAGGGCTCCAAATATCCACTTGCAGATTCTGCAAAAACAGAGTTTCAAAACTGCTCTATCAAAAGGAAGGCTTATCTCTCTGAGTTGAATGCACACATCATAAAGAGGTTTCTGAGAATGCTTCTGCCTGGTTGATATGTGAAGATATTTCAATTTCCACCATAGGCCTCAAATCGCTCCAAATGAACACTTGCAAGTTCTACAAAAAGAGTGTTTCATAACTGCTCTAGCAAAGGAAAGGTTCAACTATGTGAGTTAAACACACACATCACAAAGCAGTTTGTGAGAATGCTTCTGTCCAGTTTTTATGGGAAGATATTCCCGTTTCTAACAAAGGCCTGAAAGAGCTCCAAATATCCACTTGCAGATGCTGCAAAAAGACTCTTTCCAAACCGCTCCATGAAAAGGAAGGTTCAACTCTGTGAGTTGAATGCACACATCATAAAGAAGTTTCAAAGAATGCTTCTGTCTAGGTTTTATGTGAAGATATTTCCTTTTCCACCATTGGCCTCAAAGCGCTCCAAATGAACACTTGCTGATTCTACAAAAAGAGTGTTTCAAAACTGCTCTTTCTAAAGAAGTGTTCAACTCTGTGAGTTGGATTCATACTACACAAAGCAGTTTCACAGAATGCTTCTGTTTAGTTTTTATGGGAAGATATTCCCGTTTCCAACGAAGGCCTGAATGGGCTCCAAATATCCCCTTGCAGATGCTGCAATAACAGAGTTTCAAAACTGCTCTATCAAAAGGAAGGCTTCTCTCTCCGAGTTGAATGCACACATCATAAAGAGGTTTACGAGAATGATTCTGCCTGGTTTATAAGTGAAGATATTTCCTTTTCCACCATAGGCCTCAAAGCGCTCCAAATGAACACTTGCAGATTCTACAAAAAGAGTGTTTCAAAACTGCTCTTTCTAAAGAAGTGATCAACTCTGTGAGTTGGATTCATACTACACAAAGCAGTTTCACAGAACGCTTCTGTTTAGTTTTTATGGGAAGATACTCCCGTTTCCAACGAAGGCCTGAAAGGGCTCCAAATATCCACTTGCAGATTCTGCAAAAACAGAGTTTCAAAACTGCTCTATCAAAAGGAAGGCTTATCTCTCTGAGTTGAATGCACACATCATAAAGAGGTTTACGAGAATGATTCTGCCTGGTTTATAAGTGAAGATATTTCCTTTTCCACAATAGGCCTCAATGCGCTCCAAACGAACAATTGCAGATTCTACAAAAAGAGTGTTTCAAAACTGCTCTTTCAAAAGAAGTGTTCAACTCTGTGAGTTGGATTCATACTACACAAAGCAGTTTCACAGAACGCTTCTGTTTAGTTTTTATGGGAAGATATCCCCGTTTCCAATGGAGGCCTGAAAGGGCTCCAAACATCCACTTGCAGATTCTGCAAAAACAGAGTTTCAAAACTGCTCTATCAAAAGGAAGGCTTATCTCTCTGAGTTGAATGCACACATCATAAAGAGGTTTCTGAGAATGCTTCTGCCTGGTTCATATGTGAAGATATTTCCTTTTTCACCATAGGCCTCAAAGCGCTCCAAACGAACACTTGCAAATTCTACAAAAAGGGTGTTTCATAACTGCTCTAGCAAAGGAAAGGTTCAACTATGTGAGTTAAACACACACATCACAAAACAGTTTGTGAGAATGCTCCTGTCCAGTTTCTATGGGAAGATATTCCCGTTTCTAACAAAGGCCTGAAAGAGCTCCAAATATCCACTTGCAGATGCTGCAAAAAGACTCTTTCCAAACCTCTCCATGAAAAGGAAGGTTGAACTCTGTGAGTTGAATGCACACATCATAAAGAAGTTTCAAAGAATGCTTCTGTCTAGGTTTTATGTGAAGATATTTCCTTTTCCACCATAGACCTCAAAGCGCTCCAAATGAACACTTGCAGATTCTACAAAAAGAGTGTTTCAAAACTGCTCTTTCAAAAGAAGTGTTGAACTCTGTGAGTTGGATTCATACTACACAAAGCAGTTTCACAGAACGCTTCTGTTTAGTTTTTATGGGAAGATATTCCCGTTTCCAACGAAGGCCTGAAAGGGCTCCAAATATCCACTTGCAGATGCTGCAAAAAGACTCTTTCCAAACTGCTCCATGAAAAGGAAGGTTCAACTCTGTGAGTTGAATGCACACATCATAAAGAAGTTTCAAAGAATGCTTCTGTCTAGGTTTTATGTGAAGATATTTCCTTTTCCACCATAGGCCTCAAAGTGCTCCAAACGAACACTTGCAGATTCTACAAAAAGAGTGTTTCAAAACTGCTCTTTCAAAAGAAGTGTTCAACTCTGTGAGTTGGATTCATACTACACAAAGCAGTTTCACAGAACGCTTCTGTTTAGTTTTTATGGGAAGATATTCCCGTTTCCAACGAAGGCCTGAAATGGCTCAAAATATCCACTTGCAGATGCTGCAAAAAGACTCTTTCCAAACTGCTCCATGAAAAGGAAGGTTCAACTCTGTGAGTTGAAGGCACACATCATAAAGAAGTTTCAAAGAATGCTTCTGTCTTGGTTTTATGTGAAGATATTTCCTTTTCCACCATAGACCTCAAAGTGCTCCAAATGAACACTTGCAGATTCTACAAAACGAGTGTTTCAAAACTCCTCTTTCAAAAGAAGTGTTCAACTCTGTGAGTTGGATTCATGCTACACAAAGCTGTTTCACAGAACGCTTCTGTTTGGTTTTTATGGGAAGAAATAACCGTTTCCAACGAAGGCCTGAAAGGGCTCCAAATATCCACTTGCAGATGCTGCAAAAAGACTCTTTCCAAACTGCTCCATGAAAAGGAAGGTTCAACCCTGTGAGTTGAATGCACACATCATAAAGAAGTTTCAAAGAATGCTTCTGTCTAGGTTTTATGTGAAGATATTTCCTTTTCCACCATAGGCCTCAAAGCGCTCCAAATGAACACTTGCAGATTCTACAAAAAGAGTGTTTCAAAACTGCTCTTTCTAAAGAAGTGTTCAACTCTGTGAGTTGGATTCATACTACACAAAGCAGTTTCACAGAACGCTTCTGTTTAGTTTTTATGGGAAGATATTCCCGTTTCCAACGAAGGCCTGAAAGGGCTCCAAATATCCACTTGCAGATGCTGCAAAAAGACTCTTTCCAAACTGCTCCATGAAAAGGAAGGTTCAACTCTGTGAGTTGAAGGCACACATCATAAAGAAGTTTCAAAGAATGCTTCTGTCTAGGTTTTATGTGAAGATATTTCCTTTTCCACCATAGGCCTCAAAGTGCTCCAAATGAACACTTGCAGATTCTACAAAAAGAGTGTTTCAAAACTGCTCTTTCAAAAGAAGTGTTCAACTCTGTGAGTTGGATTCATGCTACACAAAGCAGTTTCACAGAACGCTTCTGTTTAGTTTTTATGGGAAGAAATAACCGTTTCCAATGAAGGCCTGAAAGGGCTCCAAATATCCACTTGCAGATGCTGCAAAAAGACTCTTTCCAAACTGCTCCATGAAAAGGAAGGTTCAACTCTGTGAGTTGAATGCACACATCATAAAGAAGTTTCAAGGAATGCTTCTGTCTAGGTTTTATGTGAAGATATTTCCTTTTCCACCGTAGGCCTCAATTCGCTCCAAATGAACACTTGCAAATTCTACAAAAAAAGTGTTTCATAACTGCTCTAGCAAAGGAAAGGTTCAACTATGTGAGTTAAACACACACATCACAAAGCAGTTTGTGAGAATGCTTCTGTCCAGTTTTTATGGGAAGATATTCCCGTTTCTAACAAAGGCCTGAAAGAGCTCCAAATATCCACTTGCAGATGCTGCAAAAAGACTCTTTCCAAACCGCTCCATGAAAAGGAAGGTTCAACTCTGTGAGTTGAATGCACACATCATAAAGAAGTTTCAAAGAATGCTTCTTTCTAGGTTTTATGTGAAGATATTTCCTTTTCCACCATAGGCCTCAAAGCGCTCCAAATGAACACTTGCAGATTCTACAAAAAGAGTGTTTCAAAACTGCTCTTTCTAAAGAAGTGTTCAACTCTGTGAGTTGGATTCATACTACACAAAGCAGTTTCACAGAACGCTTCTGTTTAGTTTTTATGGGAAGATACTCCCGTTTCCAACGAAGGCCTGAAAGGGCTCCAAATATCCACTTGCAGATTCTGCAAAAACAGAGTTTCAAAACTGCTCTATCAAAAGGAAGGCTTCTTTCTCCGAGTTGAATGCACACATCATAAAGAGGTTTACGAGAATGATTCTGCCTGGTTTATAAGTGAAGATATTTCCTTTTCCACAATAGGCCTCAATGCGCTCCAAACGAACAATTGCAGATTCTACAAAAAGAGTGTTTCAAAACTGCTCTTTCAAAAGAAGTGTTCAACTCTGTGAGTTGGATTCATACTACACAAAGCAGTTTCACAGAACGCTTCTGTTTAGTTTTTATGGGAAGATATCCCCGTTTCCAACGGAGGCCTGAAAGGGCTCCAAACATCCACTTGCAGATTCTGCAAAAACAGAGTTTCAAAACTGCTCTATCAAAAGGAAGGCTTATCTCTCTGAGTTGAATGCACACATCATAAAGAGGTTTCTGAGAATGCTTCTGCCTTGTTCATATGTGAAGATATTTCCTTTTTCACCATAGGCCTCAAAGCGCTCCAAACGAACACTTGCAAATTCTACAAAAAGAGTGTTTCATAACTGCTCTAGCAAAGGAAAGGTTCAACTATGTGAGTTAAACACACACATCACAAAGCAGTTTGTGAGAATGCTCCTGTCCAGTTTCTATGGGAAGATATTCCCGTTTCTAACAAAGGCCTGAAAGAGCTCCAAATATCCACTTGCAGATGCTGCAAAAAGACTCTTTCCAAACCTCTCCATGAAAAGGAAGGTTGAACTCTGTGAGTTGAATGCACACATCATAAAGAAGTTTCAAAGAATGCTTCTGTCTAGGTTTTATGTGAAGATATTTCCTTTTCCACCATAGACCTCAAAGCGCTCCAAATGAAAACTTGCAGATTCTACAAAAAGAGTGTTTCAAAACTGCTCTTTCAAAAGAAGTGTTCAACTCTGTGAGTTGGATTCATACTACACAAAGCAGTTTCACAGAACGCTTCTGTTTAGTTTTTATGGGAAGATATTCCCGTTTCCAACGAAGGCCTGAAAGGGCTCCAAATGTCCACTCGCAAATGCTGCAAAAACAGAGTTTCAAAACTGCTCTATCAAAAGGAAGGCTTCTCTCTCCGAGTTGAATGCAGACATCATAAAGAGGTTTCTGAGAATGCTTCTGCCTGGTTTAAGTGAAGATATTTCCTTTTCCACCATAGGCCTCAAAGCGCTCCAAACGAACTCTTGCAGATTCTACAAAAAGAGTGTTTCAAAACTGCTCTTTCAAAACAAGTGTTCAACTCTGTGAGTTGGATTCATACTACACAAAGCAGTTTCACAGAACGGTTCTGTTTAGTTTTTATGGGAAGATATTCCCGTTTCCAACGAAGGCCTGAAAGGGCTCCAAATATCCACTTGCAGATGCTGCAAAAAGACTCTTTCCAAACTGCTCCATGAAAAGGAAGGTTCAACTCTGTGAGTTGAAGGCACACATCATAAAGAAGTTTCAAAGAATGCTTCTGTCTAGGTTTTATGTGAAGATATTTCCTTTTCCACCATAGGCCTCAAAGTGCTCCAAATGAACACTTGCAGATTCTACAAAAAGAGTGTTTCAAAACTCCTCTTTCAAAAGAAGTGTTCAACTCTGTGAGTGGGATTCATAGTACACAAAGCAGTTTCACAAAACGCTTCTGTTTAGTTTTTATGGGAAGATATTCCCGTTTCCAACGAAGGCCTGAAAGGGCTCCAAATATCCACTTGCAGATGCTGCAAAAACAGAGTTTCAAAACTGCTCTATCAAAAGGAAGGCTTCTCACTCCGAGTTGAATGCACACATCATAAAGAGGTTTCTGGGAATGCTTCTGCCTGGTTTATAAGTGAAGATATTTCCTTTTCCACAATAGGCCTCAATGTGTTCCAAATGAACACTTGCAGATTCTACAAACAGAGTGTTTCAAAACTGCTCTTTCAAAAGAAGTGTTCATCTCTGTGAGTTGGATTCATACTACACAAAGCAGTTTCACAGAACGCTTCTGTTTAGTTTTAATGGGAAGATATTCCCGTTTCCAACGAAGGCCTGAAAGTCTCCAAATATCCACTTGCAGATGCTGCAAAAAGACTCTTTCCAAACTGCTCCGTGAAAAGGAAGGTTCAACTCTGTGAGGTGAAGGCACACATCATAAAGAAGTTTCAAAGAATGCTTCTGTCTAGGTTTTATGTGAAGATATTTCCTTTTCCACCGTAGGCCTCAAAGCGCTCCAAATGAACACTTGCAGATTCTACAAAGAGAGTGTTTCAAAACTGCTCTTTCTAAAGAAGTGTTCAACTCTGTGAGTTGGATTCATACTACACAAAGCAGTTTCACAGAAAGCTTCTGTTTAGTTTTTATGGGAAGATATTCCCGTTTCCAACGAAGGCCTGAAAGGGCTCCAAATATCCACTTGCAGATTCTGCAAAAACAGAGATTCAAAACTGCTCTATCAAAAGGAAGGCTTATCTCTCTGAGTTGAATGCACACATCCTAAAGAGGTTTCTGAGAATGCTTCTGCCTGGTTGATATGTGAAGATATTTCAATTTCCACAATAGGCCTCAAATCGCTCCAAATGAACACTTGCAAATTCTACAAAAAGAGTGTTTCATAACTGCTCTAGCAAAGGAAAGGTTCAACTATGTGAGTTAAACACACACATCACAAAGCAGTTTGTGAGAATGCTTTTGTCCAGTTTTTATGGGAAGATATTCCCGTTTCTAACAAAGGCCTGAAAGAGCTCCAAATATCCACTTGCAGATGCTGCAAAAAGACTCTTTCCAAACTGCTCCGTGAAAAGGAAGGTTCAACTCTGTGAGGTGAAGGCACACATCATAAAGAAGTTTCAAAGAATGCTTCTGTCTAGGTTTTATGTGAAGATATTTCCTTTTCCACCGTAGGCCTCAAAGCGCTCCAAATGAACACTTGCAGATTCTACAAAAAGAGTGTTTCAAAACTGCTCTTTCTAAAGAAGTGTTCAACTCTGTGAGTTGGATTCATACTACAGAAAGCAGTTTCACAGAACGCTTCTGTTTAGTTTTTATGGGAAGATATTCCCGTTTCCAACGAAGGCCTGAAAGGGCTCCAAATATCCACTTGCAGATGCTGCAAAAAGACTCTTTCCAAACTGCTCCATGAAAAGGAAGGTTCAACTGTGTGAGTTGAAGGCACACATCATAAAGAAGTTTCAAAGAATGCTTCTGTCTAGGTTTTATGTGAAGATATTTCCTTTTCCACCATAGGACTCAAAGTGCTCCAAATGAACACTTGCAGATTCTACAAAAAGAGTGTTTCAAAACTGCTCTTTCAAAAGAAGTGTTCAACTCTGTGAGTTGGATTCATACTACACAAAGCTGTTTCACAGAACGCTTCTGTTTAGTTTTTATGGGAAGATATTCCCGTTTCCAACGAAGGCCTGAAAGGGCTCCAAATATCCACTTGCAGATGCTGCAAAAACAGAGTTTCAAAACTGCTCCATCAAAAGGAAGGCTTCTCTCTCCGAGTTGAATGCACACATCATAAAGAGGTTTCTGAGAATGCTTCTGCCTGGTTTATAAGTGAAGATATTTCCTTTTCCACAATAGGCCTCAATGTGCTCCAAATGAACACTTGCAGATTCTACAAAAAGAGTGTTTCAAAACTGCTCTTTCAAAAGAAGTGTTCAACTCTGTGAGTTGGATTCATACTACACAAAGCAGTTTCACAGAACGCTTCTGTTTAGTTTTTATGGGAAGATATTCCCGTTTCCAACGAAGGCCTGAAAGGCTCCAAATATCCACTTGCAGATGCTGCAAAAAGACTCTTTCCAAACTGCTCCGTGAAAAGGAAGGTTCAACTCTGTGAGGTGAAGGCACACATCATAAAGAAGTTTCAAAGAATGCTTCTGTCTAGGTTTTATGTGAAGATATTTCCTTTTCCACCGTAGGCCTCAAAGCGCTCCAAATGAACACTTGCAGATTCTACAAAAAGAGTGTTTCAAAACTGCTCTTTCTAAAGAAGTGTTCAACTCTGTGAGTTGGATTCATACTACAGAAAGCAGTTTCACAGAACGCTTCTGTTTAGTTTTTATGGGAAGATATTCCCGTTTCCAACGAAGGCCTGAAAGGGCTCCAAATATCCACTTGCAGATGCTGCAAAAAGACTCTTTCCAAACTGCTCCATGAAAAGGAAGGTTCAACTGTGTGAGTTGAAGGCACACATCATAAAGAAGTTTCAAAGAATGCTTCTGTCTAGGTTTTATGTGAAGATATTTCCTTTTCCACCATAGGACTCAAAGTGCTCCAAATGAACACTTGCAGATTCTACAAAAAGAGTGTTTCAAAACTGCTCTTTCAAAAGAAGTGTTCAACTCTGTGAGTTGGATTCATACTACACAAAGCAGTTTCACAGAACGCTTCTGTTTAGTTTTTATGGGAGGAAATTCCCGTTTCCAACGAAGGCCTGAAAGGGCTCCAAATATCCACATGCAGATGCTGCAAAAAGACTCTTTCCAAACTGCTCCATGAAAAGGAAGGTTCAACTCTGTGAGTTGAATGCACACATCATAAAGAAGTTTCAAAGAATGCTTCTGTCTAGGTTTTATGTGAAGATATTTCCTTTTCCACCATAGGCCTCAAAGTGCTCCAAATGAACACTTGCAGATTCTACAAAAAGAGTGTTTCAAAACTGCTCTTTCAAAAGAAGTGTTCAACTCTGTGAGTTGGATTCATACTACACAAAGCAGTTTCACAGAACGCTTCTGTTTAGTTTTTATGGGAAGATAATCCCGTTTCCAACGAAGGCCTGAAAGGGCTCCAAATATCCACTTGCAGATGCTGCAAAAAGAGAGTTTCAAAACTGCTCTATCAAAAGGAAGGCTTCTCTCTCCGAGTTGAATGCACACATCACAAAGAGGTTTCTGAGAATGCTTCTGCCTGGTTTATAAGTGAAGATATTTCCTTTTCCACAATAGGCCTCAATGTGCTCCAAATGAACACTTGCAGATTCTACAAAAAGAGTGTTTCAAAACTGCTCTTTCAAAAGAAGTGTTCAACTCTGTGAGTTGGATTCATACTACACAAAGCAGTTTCACAGAACGCTTCTGTGTAGTTTTTATGGGTAGATATTCCCGTTTCCAACGAAGGCCTGAAAGGCTCCAAATATCCACTTGCAGATGCTGCAAAAAGACTCTTTCCAAACTGCTCCGTGAAAAGGGAGGTTCAACTCTGTGAGGTGAAGGCACACATCATAAAGAAGTTTCAAAGAATGCTTCTGTCTAGGTTTTATGTGAAGATATTTCCTTTTCCACCGTAGGCCTCAAAGCGCTCCAAATGAACACTTGCAGATTCTACAAAAAGAGTGTTTCAAAACTGCTCTTTCTAAAGAAGTGTTCAACTCTGTGAGTTGGATTCATACTACACAAAGCAGTTTCACAGAACGCTTCTGTTTAGTTTTTATGGGAAGATATTCCCGTTTCCAACGAAGGCCTGAAAGGGCTCCAAATATCCACTTGCAGATGCTGCAAAAAGAGAGTTTCAAAACTGCTCTATCAAAAGGAAGGCTTCTCTCTCCGAGTTGAATGCACACATCACAAAGAGGTTTCTGAGAATGCTTCTGCCTGGTTTATAAGTGAAGATATTTCCTTTTCCACAATAGGCCTCCATGTGCTCCAAATGAACACTTGCAGATTCTACAAAAAGAGTGTTTCAAAACTGCTCTTTCAAAAGAAGTGTTCAACTCTGTGAGTTGGATTCATACTACACAAAGCAGTTTCACAGAACGCTTCTGTGTAGTTTTTATGGGTAGATATTCCCGTTTCCAACGAAGGCCTGAAAGGCTCCAAATATCCACTTGCAGATGCTGCAAAAAGACTCTTTCCAAACTGCTCCGTGAAAAGGAAGGTTCAACTCTGTGAGGTGAAGGCACACATCATAAAGAAGTTTCAAAGAATGCTTCTGTCTAGGTTTTATGTGAAGATATTTCCTTTTCCACCGTAGGCCTCAAAGCGCTCCAAATGAACACTTGCAGATTCTACAAAAAGAGTGTTTCAAAACTGCTCTTTCTAAAGAAGTGTTCAACTCTGTGAGTTGGATTCATACTACACAAAGCAGTTTCACAGAACGCTTCTGTTTAGTTTTTATGGGAAGATATTCCCGTTTCCAACGAAGGCCTGAAATGGCTCCAAATATCCACTTGCAGATCCTGCAAAAACAGAGTTTCAAAACTGCTCTATCAAAAGGAAGGCTTATCTCTCTCAGTTGAATGCACACATCATAAAGACGTTTCTGAGAATGCTTCTGGCTGGTTGATATGTGAAGATATTTCAATTTCCACCATAGGCCTCAAATCGCTCCAAATGAACACTTGCAGATTCTACAAAAAGAGTGTTTCATAACTGCTCTAGCAAAGGAAAGGTTCAACTATGTGAGTTAAACACACACATCCCAAAGCAGTTTGTGAGAATGCTTCTGTCCAGTTTTTATGGGAAGATATTCCCGTTTCTAACAAAGGCCTGAAATAGCTCCAAATATCCACTTGCAGATGCTGCAAAAAGACTCTTTCCAAATCGCTCCATGAAAAGGAAGGTTCAACCCTGTGAGTTGAATGCACACATCATAAAGAAGTTTCAAAGAATGCTTCTGTCTAGGTTTTATGTGAAGATATTTCCTTTTCCACCATAGGCCTCAAAGTGCTCCAAATGAACACTTGCAGATTCTACAAAAAGAGTGTTTCAAAACTGCTCTTTCTAAAGAAGTGTTCAACTCTGTGGGTTGGATTCATACTACACAAAGCAGTTTCACAGAACGCTTCTGTTTAGTTTTTATGGGAAGTTATTCCCGTTTCCAACGAAGGCCTGAAAGGGCTCCAAATATCCACGTGCAGATGCTTCAAAAACAGAGTTTCAAAACTGCTCTATCAAAAGGAAGGCTTCTCTCTCCGAGTTGAATGCACACATCATAAAGAGGATTCTGAGAATGCTTCTTCCTGGTTTATAAGTGAAGATATTTCCTTTTCCACCATAGGCCTCAAAGCGCTCCAAACGAACACTTGCAGATTCTACAAAAAGAGTGTTTCAAAACTGCTCTTTCAAAAGAAGTGTTCAACTCTGTGAGTTGGATTCATACTACACAAAGCAGTTTCACAGAACGCTTCTGTTTAGTTTTTATGGGAAGATATTCCCGTTTCCAACGAAGGCCTGAAAGGGCTCCAAATATCCACTTGCAGATGCTGCAAAAAGACTCTTTCCAAACTGCTCCATGAAAAGGAAGGTTCAACTCTGTGAGGTGAAGGCACACATCATAAAGAAGTTTCAAAGAATGCTTCTGTCTAGGTTTTATGTGAAGATATTTCCTATTCCACCATAGGCCTCAAAGTGCTCCAAATGAACACATGCAGATTCTACAAAAAGAATGTTTCAAAACTGCTCTTTCAAAAGAAGTGTTCAACTCTGTGAGTTGGATCCATACTACACAAAGCAGTTTCACAAAACGCTTCTGTTTAGTTTTTATGGGAAGATATTCCCGTTTCCAACGAAGGCCTGAAAGGGCTCCAAATATCCACTTGCAGATGCTGCAAAAACAGAGTTTCAAAACTGCTCTATCAAAAGGAAGGCTTCTCTCTCTGAGTTGAATGCACACATCATAAAGAGGTTTCTGGGAATGCTTCTGCCTGGTTTATAAGTGAAGATATTTCCTTTTCCACAATAGGCCTCAATGTGTTCCAAATGAACACTTGCAGATTCTACAAACAGAGTGTTTCAAAACTGCTCTTTCAAAAGAAGTGTTCAACTCTGTGAGTTGGATTCATACTACACAAAGCAGTTTCACAGAACGCTTCTGTTTAGTTTTTATGGGAAGATATTCCCGTTTCCAACGAAGGCCTGAAAGTCTCCAAATATCCACATGCAGATGCTGCAAAAAGACTCTTTCCAAACTGCTCCGTGAAAAGGAAGGTTCAACTCTGTGAGGTGAAGGCACACATCATAAAGAAGTTTCAAAGAATGCTTCTGTCTAGGTTTTATGTGAAGATATTTCCTTTTCCACCGTAGGCCTCAAAGCGCTCCAAATGAACACTTGCAGATTCTACAAAAAGAGTGTTTCCAAACTGCTCTTTCTAAAGAAGTGTTCAACTCTGTGAGTTGGATTCATACTACAGAAAGCAGTTTCACAGAACGCTTCTGTTTAGTTTTTATGGGAAGATATTCCCGTTTCCAACGAAGGCCTGAAAGGGCTCCAAATATCCACTTGCAGATTCTGCAAAAACAGAGTTTCAAAACTGCTCTATCAAAAGGAAGGCTTATCTCTCTGAATTGAATGCACACATCATAAAGAGGTTTCTGAGAATGCTTCTGCCTGGTTGATATGTGAAGATATTTCAATTTCCACCATAGGCCTCAAATCGCTCCAAATGAACACTTGCAAATTCTACAAAAAGACTGTTTCAGTACTGCTCTAGCAAAGGAAAGGTTCAACTATCTGAGTTAAACACACACATCACAAAGCAGTTTGTGAGAATGCTTCTGTCCAGTTTTTATGGGAAGATATTCCCGTTTCAAACGAAGGCCTGAAAGGGCTCCAAATATCCACTTGCAGTTGCTGCAAAAACAGAATTTCAGAACTGCTCTATCAAAAGGAAGGCTTCTCTCTCCGAGTTGAATGCACACATCATAAAGAGGTTTCTGAGAATGTTTCTGCCTGGTTTATAAGTGAAGATATTTCCTTTTCCACAATAGGCCTCAATGTGCTCCAAATGAACACTTGCAGATTCTACAAAAAGAGTGTTTCAAAACTGCTCTTTGAAAAGAAGTGTTCAACTCTGTGAGTTGGATTCATACTACACAAAGCAGTTTCACAGAACGCTTCTGTTTAGTTTTTATGGGAAGATATTCCCGTTTCCAACGAAGGCCTGAAAGGCTCCAAATATCCACTTGCAGATGCTGCAAAAAGACTCTTTCCAAACTGCTCCGTGAAAAGGAAGGTTCAACTCTGTGAGGTGAAGGCACACATCATAAAGAAGTTTCAAAGAATGCTTCTGTCAAGGTTTTATGTGAAGATATTTCCTTTTCCACCGTAGGCCTCAAAGCGCTCCAAATGAACACTTGCAGATTCTACAAAAAGAGTGTTTCAAAACTGCTCTTTCTAAAGAAGTGTTCAACTCTGTGAGTTGGATTCATACTACACAAAGCAGTTTCACAAAACGCTTCTGTTTAGTTTTTATGGGAAGATATTCCCGTTTCCAACGAAGGCCTGAAAGGGCTCCAAATATCCACTTGCAGATTCTGCAAAAACAGAGTTTCAAAACTGCTCTATCAAAAGGAAGGCTTATCTCTCTGAGTTGAATGCACAAATCATAAAGAGGTTTCTGAGAATGCTTCTGCCTGGTTGATATGTGAAGATATTTCAATTTCCACCATAGGCCTCAAATCGCTCCAAATGAACACTTGCAAATTCTACAAAAAGAGTGTTTCATAACTGCTCTAGCAAAGGAAAGGTTCAACTATGTGAGTTAAACACACACATCACAAAGCAGTTTGTGAGAATGCTTCTGTCCAGTTTTTATGGGAAGATATTCCCGTTTCTAAAAAAGGCCTGAAAGAGCTCCAAATATCCACTTGCAGATGCTGCAAAAAGACTCTTTCCAAACCGCTCCATGAAAAGGAAGGTTCAACTCTGTGAGTTGAATGCACACATCATAAAGAAGTTTCAAAGAATGCTTCTGTCTAGGTTTTATGTGAAGATATTTCCTTTTCCACCATAGGCCTCAAAGTGCTCCAAATGAACACTTGCAGATTCTACAAAAAGAGTGTTTCAAAACTGCTCTTTCTAAAGAAGTGTTCAACTCTGTGAGTTGGATTCATACTACACAAAGCAGTTTCACAGAACCCTTCTGTTTAGTTTTTATGGGAAGATATTCCCGTTTCCAACGAAGGCCTGAAAGGGCTCCAAATATCCACTTGCAGATGCTGCAAAAAGACTCTTTCCAAACTGCTCCATGAAAAGGAAGGTTCAACTCTGTGAGTTGAATGCACACATCATAAAGAAGTTTCAAAAATGCTTCTGTCTAGGTTTTATGTGAAGATATTTCCTTTTCCACCATAGGCCTCAAAGTGCTCCAAATGAACACTTGCAGATTCTACAAAAAGAGTGTTTCAAAACTGCTCTTTCAAAAGAAGTGTTCAACTCTGTGAGTTGGATTCATACTACACAAAGCAGTTTCACAGAACGCTTCTGTTTAGTTTTTATGGGAGGAAATTCCCGTTTCCAACGAAGGCCTGAAAGGGCTCCAAATATCCACTTGCAGATGCTGCAAAAAGAATCTTTCCAAACTGCTCCATGAAAAGGAAGGTTCAACTCTGTGAGTTGAATGCACACATCATAAAGAAGTTTCAAAGAATGCTTCTGTCTAGGTTTTATGTGAAGATATTTCCTTTTCCACCATAGGCCTCAAAGTGCTCCAAATGAACACTTGCAGATTCTACAAAAAGAGTGTTTCAAAACTGCTCTTTCAAAAGAAGTGTTCAACTCTGTGAGTTGGATTCATACTACACAAAGCAGTTTCACAGAACGCTTCTGTTTAGTTTTTATGGGAAAATAATCCCGTTTCCAACGAAGGCCTGAAAGGGCTCCAAATATCCACTTGCAGATGCCGCAAAAAGAGAGTTTCAAAACTGCTCTATCAAAAGGAAGACTTTTCTCTCCGAGTTGAATGCACACATCACAAAGAGGTTTCTGAGAATGCTTCTGCCTGGTTTATAAGTGAAGATATTTCCTTTTCCACAATAGGCCTCAATGTGCTCCAAATGAACACTTGCAGATTCTACAAAAAGAGTGTTTCAAAACTGCTCTTTCAAAAGAAGTGTTCAACTCTGTGAGTTGGATTCATACTACACAAAGCAGTTTCACAGAACGCTTCTGTGTAGTTTTTATGGGTAGATATTCCCGTTTCCAACGAAGGCCTGAAAGGCTCCAAATATCCACTTGCAGATGCTGCAAAAAGACTCTTTCCAAACTGCTCCGTGAAAAGGAAGGTTCAACTCTGTGAGGTGAAGGCACACATCATAAAGAAGTTTCAAAGAATGCTTCTGTCTAGGTTTTATGTGAAGATATTTCCTTTTCCACCGTAGGCCTCAAAGCGCTCCAAATGAACACTTGCAGATTCTACAAAAAGAGTGTTTCAAAACTGCTCTTTCTAAAGAAGTGTTCAACTCTGTGAGTTGGATTCATGCTACACAAAGCAGTTTCACAGAACGCTTCTGTTTAGTTTTTATGGGAAGATATTCCCGTTTCCAACGAAGGCCTGAAATGGCTCCAAATATCCACTTGCAGATCCTGCAAATACAGAGTTTCAAAACTGCTCTATCAAAAGGAAGGCTTATCTCTCTCAGTTGAATGCACACATCATAAAGAGGTTTCTGAGAATGCTTCTGCCTGGTTGATATGTGAAGATATTTCAGTTTCCACCATAGGCCTCAAATCGCTCCAAATGAACACTTGCAGATTCTACAAAAAGAGTGTTTCATAACTGCTCTAGCAAAGGAAAGGTTCAACTATGTGAGTTAAACACACACATCACAAAGCAGTTTGTGAGAATGCTTCTGTCCAGTTTTTATGGGAAGATATTCCCGTTTCTAACAAAGGCCTGAAATAGCTCCAAATATCCACTTGCAGATGCTGCAAAAAGACTCTTTCCAAACCGCTCCAT
The DNA here is from genome assembly GCF_028885655.2 of Pongo abelii. Classification (NCBI taxonomy): domain Eukaryota; kingdom Metazoa; phylum Chordata; class Mammalia; order Primates; family Hominidae; genus Pongo; species Pongo abelii. The sequence continues at coordinate 30,641,105 of NC_072005.2, read as the reverse complement.
GAAAAGGAAGGTTCAACCCTGTGAGTTGAATGCACACATCATAAAGAAGTTTTAAAGAATGCTTCTGTCTAGGTTTTATGTGAAGATATTTCCTTTTCCACCATAGGCCTCAAAGTGCTCCAAATGAACACTTGCAGATTCTACAAAAAGAGTGTTTCAAAACTGCTCTTTCTAAAGAAGTGTTCAACTCTGTGGGTTGGATTCATACTACACAAAGCAGTTTCACAGAACGCTTCTGTTTAGTTTTTATGGGAAGTTATTCCCGTTTCCAACGAAGGCCTGAAAGGGCTCCAAATATCCACTTGCAGATGCTTCAAAAACAGAGTTTCAAAACTGCTCTATCAAAAGGAAGGCTTCTCTCTCCGAGTTGAATGCACACATCATAAAGAGGATTCTGAGAATGCTTCTTCCTGGTTTATAAGTGAAGATATTTCCTTTTCCACCAAAGGCCTCAAAGCGCTCCAAACGAACACTTGCAGATTCTACAAAAAGAGTGTTTCAAAACTGCTCTTTCAAAAGAAGTGTTCAACTCTGTGAGTTGGATTCATACTACACAAAGCAGTTTCACAGAACGCTTCTGTTTAGTTTTTATGGGAAGATATTCCCGTTTCCAACGAAGGCCTGAAAGGGCTCCAAATATCCACTTGCAGATGCTGCAAAAAGACTCTTTCCAAACTGCTCCATGAAAAGGAAGGTTCAACTGTGTGAGGTGAAGGCACACATCATAAAGAAGTTTCAAAGAATGCTTCTGTCTATGTTTTATGTGAAGATATTTCCTTTTCCACCATAGGCCTCAAAGTGCTCCAAATGAACACATGCAGATTCTACAAAAAGAGTGTTTCAAAACTGCTCTTTCAAAAGAAGTGTTCAATTCTGTGAGTTGGATTCATACTACTCAAAGAAGTTTCACAAAACGCTTCTGTTTAGTTTTTATGGGAAGATATTCCCGTTTCCAACGAAGGCCTGAAAGGGCTCCAAATATCCACTTGCAGATGCTGCAAAAACAGAGTTTCAAAACTGCTCTATCAAAAGGAAGGCTTCTCTCTCCGAGTTGAATGCACACATCATAAAGAGGTTTCTGGGAATGCTTCTGCCTGGTTTATAAGTGAAGATATTTCCTTTTCCACAATAGGCCTCAATGTGTTCCAAATGAACACTTGCAGATTCTACAAACAGAGTGTTTCAAAACTGCTCTTTCAAAAGAAGTGTTCAACTCTGTGAGTTGGATTCATACTACACAAAGCAGTTTCACAGAACGCTTCTGTTTAGTTTTTATGGGAAGATATTCCCGTTTCCAACGAAGGCCTGAAAGGCTCCAAATATCCACTTGCAGATGCTGCAAAAAGACTCTTTCCAAACTGCTCCGTGAAAAGGAAGGTTCAACTCTGTGAGGTGAAGGCACACATCATAAAGAAGTTTCAAAGAATGCTTCTGTCTAGGTTTTATGTGAAGATATTTCCTTTTCCACCGTAGGCCTCAAAGCGCTCCAAATGAACACTTGCAGATTCTACAAAGAGAGTGTTTCAAAACTGCTCTTTCTAAAGAAGTGTTCAACTCTGTGAGTTGGATTCATACTACACAAAGCAGTTTCACAGAAAGCTTCTGTTTAGTTTTTATGGGAAGATATTCCCGTTTCCAACGAAGGCCTGAAATGGCTCCAAATATCCACTTGCAGATTCTGCAAAAACAGATTTTCAAAACTGCTCTATCAAAAGGAAGGCTTATCTCTCTGAGTTGAATGCACACATCATAAAGAGGTTTCTGAGAATGCTTCTGCCTGGTTGATATGTGAAGATATTTCAATTTCCACCATAGGCCTCAAATCGCTCCAAATGAACACTTGCAAATTCTACAAAAAGAGTGTTTCATAACTGCTCTAGCAAAGGAAAGGTTCAACTATGTGAGTTAAACACACACATCACAAAGCAGTTTGTGAGAATGCTTCTGTCCGGTTTTTATGGGAAGATATTCCCGTTTCAAACGAAGGCCTGAAAGGGCTCCAAATATCCACTTGCAGTTGCTGCAAAAACAGAATTTCAAAACTGCTCTATCAAAAGGAAGGCTTCTCTCTCCGAGTTGAATGCACACATCATAAAGAGGTTTCTGAGAATGTTTCTGCCTGGTTTATAAGTGAAGATATTTCCTTTTCCACAATAGGCCTCAATGTGCTCCAAATGAACACTTGCAGATTCTACAAAAAGAGTGTTTCAAAACTGCTCTTTGAAAAGAAGTGTTCAACTCTGTGAGTTGGATTCATACTACACAAAGCAGTTTCACAGAACGCTTCTGTTTAGTTTTTATGGGAAGATATTCCCGTTTCCAACGAAGGCCTGAAAGGCTCCAAATATCCACTTGCAGATGCTGCAAAAAGACTCTTTCCAAACTGCTCCGTGAAAAGGAAGGTTCAACTCTGTGAGATGAAGGCACACATCATAAAGAAGTTTCAAAGAATGCTTCTGTCTAGGTTTTATGTGAAGATATTTCCTTTTCCACCGTAGGCCTCAAAGCGCTCCAAATGAACACTTGCAGATTCTACAAAAAGAGTGTTTCAAAACTGCTCTTTCAAAAGAAGTGTTCAACTCTGTGAGTTGGATTCATACTACACAAAGCAGTTTCACAGAACGCTTCTGTTTAGTTTTTATGGGAAGATATTCCCGTTTCCAACGAAGGCCTGAAAGGGCTCCAAATATCCACTTGCAGATGCTGCAAAAACAGAGTTTCAAAACTGCTCTATCAAAAGGAAGGCTTCTCTCTCCGAGTTGAATGCACACATCATAAAGAGGTTTCTGAGAATGCTTCTGCCTGGTTTATAAGTGAAGATATTTCCTTTTCCACAATAGGCCTCAATGTGCTCCAAATGAACACTTGTAGATTCTACAAAAAGAGTGTTTCAAAACTGCTCTTTCAAAAGAAGTGTTCATCTCTGTGAGTTGGATTCATACTACACAAAGCAGTTTCACAGAACGCTTCTGTTTAGTTTTTATGGGAAGATATTCCCGTTTCCAATGAAGGCCTGAAAGGCTCCAAATATCCACTTGCAGATGCTGCAAAAAGACTCTTTCCAAACTGCTCCGTGAAAAGGAAGGTTCAACTCTGTGAGGTGAAGGCACACATCATAAAGAAGTTTCAAAGAATGCTTCTGTCTAGGTTTTATGTGAAGATATTTCCTTTTCCACCGTAGGCCTCAAAGCGCTCCAAATGAACACTTGCAGATTCTACAAAAAGAGTGTTTCAAAACTGCTCTTTCTAAAGAAGTGTTCAACTCTGTGAGTTGGATTCATACTACACAAAGCAGTTTCACAGAACGCTTCTGTTTAGTTTTTATGCGAAGATATTCCCGTTTCCAACGAAGGCCTGAAAGGGCTCCAAATATCCACTTGCAGATTCTGCAAAAACAGAGTTTCAAAACTGCTCTATCAAAAGGAAGGCTTATCTCTCTGAGTTGAATGCACACATCATAAAGAGGTTTCTGAGAATGCTTCTGCCTGGTTGATATGTGAAGATATTTCAATTTCCACCATAGGCCTCAAATCGCTCCAAACGAACACTTGCAAATTCTACAAAAAGAGTGTTTCATAACTGCTCTAGCAAAGGAAAGGTTCAACTATGTGAGTTAAACACACACATCACAAAGCAGTTTGTGAGAATGCTTCTGTCCAGTTTTTATGGGAAGATATTCCCGTTTCTAACAAAGGCCTGAAAGAGCTCCAAATATCCACTTGCAGATGCTGCAAAAAGACTCTTTCCAAACCGCTCCATGAAAAGGAAGGTTCAACTCTGTGAGTTGAATGCACACATCATAAAGAAGTTTCAAAGAATGCTTCTGTCTAGGTTTTATGTGAAGATATTTCCTTTTCCACCATTGGCCTCAAAGCGCTCCAAATGAACACTTGCAGATTCTACAAAAAGAGTGTTTCAAAACTGCTCTTTCTAAAGAAGTGTTCAACTCTGTGAGTTGGATTCATACTACACAAAGCAGTTTCACAGAACGCTTCTGTTTAGTTTTTATGGGAAGATATTCCCGTTTCCAACGAAGGCCTGAAAGGGCTCCAAATATCCACTTGCAGATGCTGCAAAAAGACTCTTTCCAAACTGCTCCATGAAAAGGAAGGTTCAACTCTGTGAGTTGAATGCACACATCATAAAGAAGTTTCAAAAATGCTTCTGTCTAGGTTTTATGTGAAGATATTTCCTTTTCCACCATAGGCCTCAAAGTGCTCCAAATGAACACTTGCAGATTCTACAAAAAGAGTGTTTCAAAACTGCTCTTTCAAAAGAAGTGTTCAACTCTGTGAGTTGGATTCATACTACACAAAGCAGTTTCACAGAACGCTTCTGTTTAGTTTTTATGGGAAGATAATCCCGTTTCCAACGAAGGCCTGAAAGGGCTCCAAATATCCACTTGCAGATGCTGCAAAAAGAGAGTTTCAAAACTGCTCTATCAAAAGGAAGGCTTCTCTCTCCGAGTTGAATGCACACATCACAAAGAGGTTTCTGAGAATGCTTCTGCCTGGTTTATAAGTGAAGATATTTCCTTTTCCACAATAGGCCTCAATGTGCTCCAAATGAACACTTGCAGATTCTACAAAAAGAGTGTTTCAAAACTACTCTTTCAAAAGTAGTGTTCAACTCTGTGAGTTGGATTCATACTACACAAAGCAGTTTCACAGAACGCTTCTGTGTAGTTTTTATTGGTAGATATTCCCGTTTCCAACGAAGGCCTGAAAGGCTCCAAATATCCACTTGCAGATGCTGCAAAAAGACTCTTTCCAAACTGCTCCGTGAAAAGGAAGGTTCAACTCTGTGAGGTGAAGGTACACAACATAAAGGAGTTTCAAAGAATGCTTCTGTCTAGGTTTTATGTGAAGATATTTCCTTTTCCACCGTAGGCCTCAAAGCGCTCCAAATGAACACTTGCAGATTCTACAAAAAGAGTGTTTCAAAACTGCTCTTTCTAAAGAAGTGTTCAACTCTGTGAGTTGGATTCATACTACACAAAGCATTTTCACAGAACGCTTCTGTTTAGTTTTTATGGGAAGATATTCCCGTTTCCAACGAAGGCCTGAAATGGCTCCAAATATCCACTTGCAGATTCTGCAAAAACAGAGTTTCAAAACTGCTCTATCAAAAGGAAGGCTTATCTTTCTCAGTTGAATGCACACATCATAAAGAGGTTTCTGAGAATGCTTCTGCCTGGTTGATATGTGAAGATATTTCAATTTCCACCATAGGCCTCAAATCGCTCCAAATGAACACTTGCAGATTCTACAAAAAGAGTGTTTCAAAACTACTCTTTCAAAAGAAGTGTTCAACTCTGTGAGTTGGATTCATACTACACAAAGCAGTTTCACAGAACGCTTCTGTTTAGTTTTTATGGGAAGATATTCCCGTTTCCAACGAAGGCCTGAAAGGGCTCCAAATATCCACTTGCAGAAGCTGCAATAACAGAGTTTCAAAACTGCTCTATCAAAAGGAAGGCTTCTCTCTCCGAGTTGAATGAACACATCATAAAGAGGTTTACGAGAATGATTCTGCCTGGTTTATAAGTGAAGATATTTCCTTTTCCACAATAGGCCTCAATGCGCTCCAAACGAACACTTGCAGATTCTACAAAAAGAGTGTTTCAAAACTGCTCTTTCAAAAGAAGTGTTCAACTCTGTGAGTTGGATTCATACTACACAAAGCAGTTTCAGAGAACGCTTCTGTTTAGTTTTCATGGGAAGATATTCCCGTTTCCAACGAAGGCCTGAAAGGGCTCCAAATATCCACTTGCAGATGCTGCAAAAAGACTCTTTCCAAACTGCTCCATGAAAAGGAAGGTTCAACTCTGTGAGTTGAATGCACACATCATAAAGAAGTTTCAAAGAATGCTTCTGTCTAGGTTTTATGTGAAGATATTTCCTTTTCCACCATAGGCCTCAAAGTGCTCCAAATGAACACTTGCAGATTCTACAAAAAGAGTGTTTCAAAACTGCTCTTTCAAAAGAAGTGTTCAACTCTGTGAGTTGGATTCATACTACACAAAGCAGTTTCACAGAACGCTTCTGTTTAGTTTTTATGGGAAGATATTCCCGTTTCCAACGAAGGCCTGAAAGGGCTCCAAATATCCACTTGCAGATGCTGCAAAAACAGAGTTTCAAAACTGCTCTATCAAAAGGAAGGCTTGTCTCTCCGAGTTGAATGCACACATCATAAAGAGGTTTCTGAGAATGCTTCTGCCTGGTTTATAAGTGAAGATATTTCCTTTTCCACAATAGGCCTCAATGTGCTCCAAATGAACACTTGCAGATTCTACAAAAAGAGTGTTTCAAAACTGCTCTTTCAAAAGAAGTGTTCAACTCTGTGAGTTGGATTCATACTACACATAGCAGTTTCACAGAACGCTTCTGTTTAGTTTTTATGGGAAGATATTCCCGTTTCCAACGAAGGCCTGAAAGGGCTCCAAATATCCACTTGCAGATGCTGCAAAAAGACTCTTTCCAAACTGCTCCATGAAAAGGAAGGTTCAACTCTGTGAGTTGAATGCACACATCATAAAGAAGTTTCAAAGAATGCTTCTGTCTAGGTTTTATGTGAAGATATTTCCTTTTCCACAATAGGCCTCAAAGTGCTCCAAATGAACACTTGCAGATTCTACAAAAAGAGTGTTTCAAAACTGCTCTTTCAAAAGAAGTGTTCAACTCTGTGAGTTGGATTCATACTACACAAAGCAGTTTCACAGAACGCTTCTGTTTAGTTTTTATGGGAAGATATTCCCGTTTCCAACGAAGGCCTGAAAGGGCTCCAAATATCCACTTGCAGATGCTGCAAAAACAGAGTTTCAAAACTGCTCTATCAAAAGGAAGGCTTCTCTCTCCGAGTTGAATGCACACATCATAAAGAGGTTTCTGAGAATGCTTCTGCCTGGTTTATAAGTGAAGATATTTCCTTTTCCACAATAGGCCTCAATGTGCTCCAAATGAACACTTGCAGATTCTACAAAAAGAGTGTTTCGAAACTGCTCTTTCAAAAGAAGTGTTCAACTCTGTGAGTTGGATTCATACTACACAAAGCAGTTTCACAGAACGCTTCTGTTTAGTTTTTATGGGAAGATATTCCCGTTTCCAACGAAGGCCTGAAAGGCTCCAAATATCCACTTGCAGATGCTGCAAAAAGACTCTTTCCAAACTGCTCCGTGAAAAGGAAGGTTCAACTCTGTGAGGTGAAGGCACACATCATAAAGAAGTTTCAAAGAATGCTTCTGTCTAGGTTTTATATGGAGATATTTCCTTTTCCACCGTAGGCCTCAAAGCGCTCCAAATGAACACTTGCAGATTCTACAAAAAGAGTGTTTCAAAACTGCTCTTTCTAAAGAAGTGTTCAACTCTGTGAGTTGCATTCATACTACACAAAGCAGTTTCACGGAACGCTTCTGTTTAGTTTTTATGGGAAGATATTCCCGTTTCCAACGAAGGCCTGAAAGGGCTCCAAATATCCACTTGCAGATTCTGCAAAAACAGAGTTTCAAAACTGCTCTATCAAAAGGAAGGCTTATCTCTCTGAGTTGAATGCACACATCATAAAGAGGTTTCTGAGAATGCTTCTGCTTGGTTGATATGTGAAGATATTTCAATTTCCACCATAGGCCCCAAATCGCTCCAAATGAACACTTGCAAATTCTACAAAAAGACTGTTTCATAACTGCTCTAGCAAAGGAAAGGTTCAACTATGTGAGTTAAACACACACATCACAAAGCAGTTTGTGAGAATGCTTCTGTCCGGTTTTTATGGGAAGATATTCCCGTTTCAAACGAAGGCCTGAAAGGGCTCCAAATATCCACTTGCAGTTGCTGCAAAAACAGAATTTCAAAACTGCTCTATCAAAAGGAAGGCTTCTCTCTCCGAGTTGAATGCACACATCATAAAGAGGTTTCTGAGAATGTTTCTGCCTGGTTTATAAGTGAAGATATTTCTTTTTCCACAATAGGCCTCAATGTGCTCCAAATGAACACTTGCAGATTCTACAAAAAGAGTGTTTCAAAACTGCTCTTTGAAAAGAAGTGTTCAACTCTGTGAGTTGGATTCATACTACACAAAGCAGTTTCACAGAACGCTTCTGTTTAGTTTTTATGGGAAGATATTCCCGTTTCCAACGAAGGCCTGAAAGGCTCCAAATATCCACTTGCAGATGCTGCAAAAAGACTCTTTCCAAACTGCTCCGTGAAAAGGAAGGTTCAACTCTGTGAGATGAAGGCACACATCATAAAGAAGTTTCAAAGAATGCTTCTGTCTAGGTTTTATGTGAAGATATTTCCTTTTCCACCGTAGGCCTCAAAGCGCTCCAAATGAACACTTGCAGATTCTACAAAAAGAGTGTTTCAAAACTGCTCTTTCTAAAGAAGTGTTCAACTCTGTCAGTTGGATTCATACTACACAAAGCAGTTTCAGAGAACGCTTCTGTTTAGTTTTTATGGGAAGATATTCCCGTTTCCAAAGAAGGCCTGAAAGGGCTCCAAATATCCACTTGCAGATTCTGCAAAAACAGAGTTTCAAAACTGCTCTATCAAAAGGAAGGCTTATCTCTCTGAGTTGAATGCACACATCATAAAGAGGTTTCTGAGAATGCTTCTGCCTGGTTGATATGTGAAGATATTTCAATTTCCACCATAGGCCTCAAATCGCTCCAAATGAACACTTGCAAATTCTACAAAAAGAGTGTTTCATAACTGCTCTAGCAAAGGAAAGGTTCAACTATGTGAGTTAAACACACACATCACAAAGCAGTTTGTGAGAATGCTTCTGTCCAGTTTTTATGGGAAGATATTCCCGTTTCTAACAAAGGCCTGAAAGAGCTCCAAATATCCACTTGCAGATGGTGCAAAAAGACTCTTTCCAAACCGCTCCATGAAAAGGAAGGTTCAACTCTGTGAGTTGAATGCACACATCATAAAGAAGTTTCAAAGAATGCTTCTGTCTAGGTTTTATGTGAAGATATTTCCTTTTCCACCATTGGCCTCAAAGCGCTCCAAATGAACACTTGCAGATTGTACAAAAAGAGTGTTTCAAAACTGCTCTTTCTAAAGAAGTGTTCAACTCTGTGAGTTGGATTCATACTACACAAAGCAGTTTCACAGAACGCTTCTGTTTAGTTTTTATGGGAAGATATTCCCGTTTCCAACGAAGGCCTGAAAGGGCTCCAAATATCCACTTGCAGATGCTGCAATAACAGAGTTTCAAAACTGCTCTATCAAAAGGAAGGCTTCTCTCTCCGAGTTGAATGCACACATCATAAAGAGGTTTCTGAGAATGCTTCTGCCTGGTTTATAAGTGAAGATATTTCCTTTTCCACAATAGGCCTCAATGTGCTCCAAATGAACACTTGCAGATTCTACAAAAAGAGTGTTTCAAAACTGCTCTTTCAAAAGAAGTGTTCGTCTCTGTGAGTTGGATTCATACGACACAAAGCAGTTTCACAGAACGCTTCTGTTTAGTTTTTATGGGAAGATATTCCCGTTTCCAACGAAGGCCTGAAAGGCTCCAAATATCCACTTGCAGATGCTGCAAAAAGACTCTTTCCAAACTGCTCCGTGAAAAGGAAGGTTCAACTCTGTGAGGTGAAGGCACACATCATAAAGAAGTGTCAAAGAATGCTTCTGTCTAGGTTTTATGTGAAGATATTTCCTTTTCCACCGTAGGCCTCAAAGCGCTCCAAATGAACACTTGCAGATTCGACAAAAAGAGTGTTTCAAAACTGCTCTTTCTAAAGAAGTGTTCAACTCTGTGAGTTGGATTCATACTACACAAAGCAGTTTCACAGAACGCTTCTGTTTAGTATTTATGGGAAGATATTCCCGTTTCCAACGAAGGCCTGAAAGGGCTCCAAATATCCACTTGCAGATGCTGCAAAAAGACTCTTTCAAAACTGCTCCATGAAAAGGAAGGTTCAACTCCGTGAGTTGAATGCACACATCATAAAGAAGTTTCAAAGAATGCTTCTGTCTAGGTTTTATGTGAAGATATTTCCTTTTCCACCATAGGCCTCAAAGTGCTCCAAATGAACACTTGCAGATTCTACAAAAAGAGTGTTTCAAAACTGCTCTTTCAAAAGAAGTGTTCAACTCTGTGAGTTGGATTCATACTACACAAAGCAGTTTCACAGAACGCTTCTGTTTAATTTTTATGGGAAGAAATTCCCGTTTCCAACGAAGGCCTGAAAGGGCTCCAAATATCCACTTGCAGATGCTGCAAAAAGACTCTTTCCAAACTGCTCCATGAAAAGGAAGGTTCAACTCTGTGAGTTGAATGCACACATCATAAAGAAGTTTCAAAGAATGCTTCTGTCTAGGTTTTATGTGAAGATATTTCCTTTTCCACCATAGGCCTCAAATCGCTCCAAATGAACACTTGCAAATTCTACAAAAAGAGTGTTTCATAACTGCTCTAGCAAAGGAAAGGTTCAACTATGTGAGTAAAACACACACATCACAAAGCAGTTTGTGAGAATGCTTCTGTCCAGTTTTTATGGGAAGATATTCCCGTTTCTAACAAAGCCCTGAAAGAGCTCCAAATATCCACTTGCAGATGCTGCAAAAAGACTCTTTCCAAACCGCTCCATGAAAAGGAAGGTTCAACTCTGTGAGTTGAATGCACACATCATAAAGAAGTTTCAAAGAATGCTTCTGTCTAGGTTTTATGTGAAGATATTTCCTTTTCCACCATAGGCCTCAAAGCGCTCCAAATGAACACTTGCAGATTCTACAAAAAGAGTGTTTCAAAACTGCTCTTTCTAAAGAAGTGTTCAACTCTGTGAGTTGGATTCATACTACACAAAGCAGTTTCACAGAACGCTTCTGTTTAGTTTTTATGGGAAGATATTCCCGTTTCCAACGAAGCCCTGAAAGGGCTCCAAATATCCACTTGCCGATTCTGCAAAAACAGAATTTCAAAACTGCTCTATCAAAAGGAAGGCTTCTTTCTCCGAGTTGAATGCACACATCATAAAGAGGTTTACGAGAATGATTCTGCCTGGTTTATAAGTGAAGGTATTTCCTTTTCCACAGTAGGCCTCAATGCGCTCCAAACGAACAATTGCAGATTCTACAAAAAGAGTGTTTCAAAACTCCTCTTTCAAAAGAAGTGTTCAACTCTGTGAGTTGGATTCATACTACACAAAGCAGTTTCACAGAACGCTTCTGTTTAGTTTTTATGGGAAGATATTCCCGTTTCCAACGAAGGCCTGAAAGGGCTCCAAATATCCACTTGCAGATGCTGCAAAAAGACTCTTTCCAAACTGCTCCATGAAAAGGAAGGTTCAACTCTGTGAGTTGAATGCACACATCATAAAGAAGTTTCAAAGAATGCTTCTGTCTAGGTTTTATGTGAAGATATTTCCTTTTCCACCGTAGGCCTCAAAGTGCTCCAAATGAACACTTGCAGATTCTACAAAAAGAGTGTTTCAAAACTGCTCTTTCAAAAGAAGTGTTCAACTCTGTGGGTAGGATTCATACTACACAAAGCAGTTTCACAGAACGCTTCCGTTTAGTTTTTATGGGAAGATATTCCCGTTTCCAACGAAGGCCTGAAAGGGCTCCAAATATCCACTTGCAGATTCTGCAAAAACAGAGTTTCAAAACTGCTCTATCAAAAGGAAAGCTTATCTCCCTGAGTTGAATGCACACATCATAAAGAGGTTTCTGAGAATGCTTCTGCCTGGTAGATATGTGAAGATATTTCAATTTCCACAATAGGCCTCAAATCGCTCCAAATGAACACTTGCAAATTCTACAAAAAGAGTGTTTCATAACTGCTCTAGCAAAGGAAAGGTTCAACTATGTGAGTTAAACACACACATCACAAAGCAGTTTGTGAGAATGCTTCTGTCCAGTTTTTATGGGAAGATATTCCCGTTTCTAACAAAGGCCTGAAAGAGCTCCAAATATCCACTTGCAGATGCTGCAAAAAGACTCTTTCCAAACTGCTCCATGAAAAGGAAGGTTCAACTCTGTGAGATGAATGCACACATCATAAAGAAGTTTCAAAGAATGCTTCTGTCTAGGTTTTATGTGAAGATATTTCCTTTTCCACCATAGGCCTCAAAGCGCTCCAAATGAACACTTGCAGATTCTACAAAAAGAGTTTTTCAAAACTACTCTTTCAAAAGAAGTGTTCAACTCTGTGAGTTGGATTCATACTACACAAAGCAGTTTCACAGAACGCTTCTGTTTAGTTTTTATGGGAAGATATTCCCGTTTCCATCGAAGGCCTGAAAGGGCTCCAAATATCCACTTGCAGAAGCTGCAATAACAGAGTTTCAAAACTGCTCTATCAAAAGGAAGGCTTCTCTCTCCGAGTTGAATGCACACATCATAAAGTGGTTTACGAGAATGATTCTGCCTGGTTTATAAGTGAAGATATTTCCTTTTCCACAATAGGCCTCAATGCGCTCCAAACGAACACTTGCAGATTCTACAAAAAGAGTGTTTCAAAACTGCTCTTTCAAAAGAAGTGTTCAACTCTGTGAGTTGGATTCATACTACACAAAGCAGTTTCACAGAACGCTTCTGTTTAGTTTTTATGGGAAGATATACCCGTTTCCAACGAAGGCCTGAAAGGGCTCCAAATATCCACTTGCAGATGCTGCAAAAAGACTCTTTCCAAACTGCTCCATGAAAAGGAAGGTTCAACTCTGTGAGTTGAATGCACACATCATAAAGAAGTTTCAAAGAATGCTTCTGTCTAGGTTTTATGTGAAGATATTTCCTTTTCCACCATAGGCCTCAAAGTGCTCCAAACGAACACTTGCAGATTCTACAAAAAGAGTGTTTCAAAACTGCTCTTTCAAAAGAAGTGTTCAACTCTGTGAGTTGGATTCATACTACACAAAGCAGTTTCACAGAACGCTTCTGTTTAGTTTTTATGGGAAGATATTCCCGTTTCCAACGAAGGCCTGAAAGGGCTCCAAATATCCACTTGCTGATGCTGCAAAAAGACTCTTTCCAAACTGCTCCATGAAAAGGAAGGTTCAACTCTGTGAGTTGAAGGCACACATCATAAAGAAGTTTCAAAGAATGCTTCTGTCTAGGTTTTATGTGAAGATATTTCCTTTTCCACCATAGGCCTCAAAGTGCTCCAAATGAACACTTGCAGATTCTACAAAAAGAGTGTTTCAAAACTGCTCTTTCAAAAGAAGTGTTCAACTCTGTGAGTTGGATTCATACTACACAAAGCAGTTTCACAGAACGCTTCTGTTTAGTTTTTATGGGAAGAAATTCCCGTTTCCAACGAAGGCCTGAAAGGGCTCCAAATATCCACTTGCAGATGCTGCAAAAAGACTCTTTCCAAACTGCTCCATGAAAAGGAAGGTTCAGCTCTGTGAGTTGAATGCACACATCATAAAGAAGTTTCAAAGAATGCTTCTGTCTAGGTTTTATGTGAAGATATTTCCTTTTCCACCATAGGCCTCAAATCGCTCCAAATGAACACTTGCAAATTCTACAAAAAGAGTGTTTCATAACTGCTCTAGCAAAGGAAAGGTTCAACTATGTGAGTTAAACACACACATCACAAAGCAGTTTGTGAGAATGCTTCTGTCCAGTTTTTATGGGAAGATATTCCCGTTTCTAACAAAGCCCTGAAAGAGCTCCAAATATCCACTTGCAGATGCTGCAAAAAGACTCTTTCCGATTTGCATCAGCTCCCAAGCATAGTGCTCTGGGCTTACCAAAAGTCAGTCACGGAGTCCATTAAGATGGCCGAATAGGAACAGCTCCGGTCTACAGCTCCCAGCGCGAGCGACGCAGAAGACGGGTGATTTCTGCATTTCCATCTGAGGTACCGTGTTCATCTCACTAGGGAGTGCCAGACAGTGGGCGCAGGTCTGTGGGTGAGTGCACCGTGCGCCATCCGGAGCAGGGGCGAGGCATTGCCTCACTCGGGAAGCGCAAGGGGTCAGGGAGTTCCCCTTGCAGAGGTGACAGACGGCACCTGGAATATCAGGCCACTCCCACCCGAATACTGTGCTTTTCCGACGGGCTTAGGAAACGGTGCCCCAGGAGAGTATAGCCCGCACCTGGCTCAGAGTGTCCTACGCCCACGGAGTCTCGCTGATTGCTAGCACAGCAGTCTGAGATCAAACAGCAAGTCGGCAGCGAGGCTGGGGAAGGGGCGCCCGCCATTGCCCAGGCTCGCTTAGGTAAACAAAGCAGCCTGGAAGCTTGAACTGGGTGGAGCCCACCACAGCTCAAGGAGGCCTGCCTGCCTCTGTAGGCTCCACCTCTGGGGGCAGGGCACAGACAAACAAAAAGACAGCAGTAACCTCTGCAGACCTAAATGTCCCTGTCTGACAGCTGTGAGGAGAGCAGTGGTTCTCCCAGCACGCAGCTGGAGATCTGAGAACGGGCTGACTGCCTCCTCAAGTGGGTCCCTGACCCCTGACCCCCGAGCAGCCTAACTGGGAGGCACCCCCAAGCAGGGGCAGACTGACACCTCACACGGCCGGCCAGGTACTCCAACAGACCTGCAGCTGAGGGTTCTGTCTGTTAGAAGGAAAACTAACAGAAAGGACATCCACACCAAAAACCCATCTGTACATCACCATCATCAAAGACCAAAAGTAGATAAAACCACAAAGATGGGGAAAAAACAGAGCAGAAAAACTGGAAACTCTAAAAACCAGAGTACCTCTCCTCCTCCAAAGGAACGCAGTTCCTCACCAGCAACGGAACAAAGCTGGACGGAGAATGACTTTGACGAGCTGAGAGAAGAAGGCTTCAGACGATCAAATTACTCTGAGCTACGGGAGGATATTCAATCCAAAGGCAAAGAAGTTGAAAACTTTGAAAAAAATTTAGAAGAATGTATAACTAGAATAACCAATACAGAGAAGTGCTTAAAGGAGCTGATGGAGCTGAAAACCAAGGCTCGAGAACTACGTGAAGAATGCAGAAGCCTCAGGAGCCGATGCGATCAAATGGAAGAAAGGGTATCAGCCCTGGAAGATGAAATGAATGAAATGAAGCGAGAGGGGAAGTTTAGAGAAAAAAGAATAAAAAGAAATGAGCAAAGCCTCCAAGAAATGTGGGACTATGTGAAAAGACCAAATCTACGTCTGATTGGTGTACCTGAAAGTGATGGGGAGAATGGAAACAAGTTGGAAAACACTCTGCAGGATATTATCCAGGAGAACTTCCCCAATCTAGCAAGGCAGGCCAACATTCAGATTCAGGAAATACAGAGAACGCCACAAAGATACTCTTCGAGAAGAGCAACTCCAAGACACATAATTGTCAGATTCACCAAAGTTGAAATGAAGGAAAAAATGTTAAGGGCAGCCAGAGAGAAAGGATGGGTTACCATCAAAGGGAAGCCCATCAGACTAACAGCGGATCTCTCGGCAGAAACCCTACAAGCCAGAAGAGAGTGGGGGCCAATATTCAACATTCTTAAAGAAAAGAATTTTCAACCCAGAATTTCATATCCTGCCAAACTAAGCTTCATAAGTGAAGGAGAAATAAAATACTTTACAGACAAGCAAATGCTGAGAGATTTTGTCACCACCAGGCCTGCCCTAAAAGAGCTCTTGAAGGAAGCGCTAAACATGGAAAGGCACAACCGGTACCAGCCACTGCAAAATCATACCGAAATGTAAAGACCATTGAGACTAGGAAGAGACTGCATCAACTAACGAGCAAAACATCGAGCTAACATCATAATGACAGGATCAAATTCACACATAACAATATTAACTTTAAATGTAAATGGACTAAATGGTCCAATTAAAAGACACAGACTGGCAAATTGGATAAAGACTCAAGACCCATCAGTGTGCTGTATTCAGGAAACCCATCTCACGTGCAGAGACACACATAGGCTCAAAATAAAAGGATGGAGGAAGATCTACCAAGCAAATGGAAAACAAAAAAAAGCAGGGGTTGCAATCCTAGTCTCTGATAAAACAGACTTTAAACCAACAAAGATCAAAAGAGACAAAGAAGGCCATTACATAATGGTAAAGGGATTAATTCAACAAGAAGAGCTAACTATCCTAAATATATATGCACCCAATACAGGAGCACCCAGATTCATAAAGCAAGTCCTGAGTGACCTACAAAGCGACTTAGACTCCCACACATTAATAATGGGAGACTTTAACACCCCACTGTCAACATTAGACAGATCAACGAGACAGAAAGTCAACAAGGATACCCAGGAATTGAACTCAGCTCTGCACCAAGCAGACCTAATAGACATCTACAGAACTCTCCACCCCAAATCAACAGAATATACATTTTTTTCAGCACCACACCACACCTATTCCAAAATTGACCATATCCTTGGAAGTAAAGCTCTCCTCAATAAATGTAAAAGAACAGAAATTGTAACAAACTGTCTCTCAGATCACAGTGCAATCAAGCTAGAACTCAGGATTAAGAATCTCACTCAAAACCGCTCAACTACGTGGAAACTGAACAACCTGCTCCTGAATGACTACTGGGTACATAACGAAATGAAGGCAGAAATAAAGATGTTCTTTGAAACCAACGAGAACCAAGACACAACATACCAGAATCTCTGGGATGCATTCAAAGCAGTGTGTAGAGGGAAATTTATAGCACTAAATGCCCACAAGAGAAAGCAGGAAAGATCCAAAATTGACACCCTAACATCACAATTAAAAGAACTAGAAAAGCAAGAGCAAACACATTCAAAAGCTAGCAGAAGGCAAGAAATAACTAAAATCAGAGCAGAACTGAAGGAAATAGAGACACAAAAAACCCTTCAAAAAATAAATGAATCCAGGAGCTGGTTTTTTGAAAGGATCAACAAAATTGATAGACCGCTAGCAAGATTAATAAAGAAAAAAAGAGAGAAGAATCAAATAGATGCAATAAAAAATGATAAAGAGGATATCACCACTGATCCCACAGAAATACAAACTACCATCAGAGAATATTACAAACACCTCTATGCAAATAAACTAGAAAATCTAGAAGAAATGGATAAATTCCTCAACACATACACCCTCCCAAGACTAAACCAAGAAGAAGTTCAATCTCTGAATAGACCAATAACAGGAGCTGAAATTATGGCAATAATCAATAGCTTACCAACCAAAAAAAGTCCAGGACCAGATGGGTTCACAGCCGAATTCTACCAGAGGTACAAGGAGGAGCTGGTACCATTCCTTCTGAAACTATTCCAATCAATAGAAAAAGAGGGAATCCTCCCTAACTCATTTTATGAGGCCAGCTTCATCCTGATACCAAAGCCTGGCAGAGACACAACAAAAAAAGAGAATTTTAGACCAATATCCTTGATGAACATTGATGCAAAAATCCTCAATAAAATACTGGCAAACAGAATCCAGCAGCACATCAAAAAGCTTATCCACCATGATCAAGTGGGCTTCATCCCTGGGATGCAAGGCTGGTTCAATATACGCAAATCAATAAATGTAATCCAGCATATAAACAGAACCAAAGACAAAAACCACATGATTATCTCAATAGATGCAGAAAAGGCCTTTGACAAAATTCAACAACCCTTCATGCTAAAAACTCTCAATAAATTAGGAATTGATGGGACGTATCTCAAAATAATAAGAGCTATTTATGACAAACCCACAGCCAATATCATACTGAATGGGCAAAAACTGAAAGCATTCCCTTTGAAAACTGGCACAAGACAGGGATGCCCTCTCTCGCCACTTCTATTCAACATAGTGTTGGAAGTTCTGGCCAGGGCAATTAGGCAGGAGAAGGAAATCAAGGGTATTCAATTAGGAAAAGAGGAAGTCAAATTGTCCCTGTTTGCAGATGACATGATAGTATATCTAGAAAACCCCATTGTCTCAGCCCAAAATCTCCTCAAGCTGATAAGCAACTTCAGCAAAGTCTCAGGATACAAAATCAATGTGCAAAAATCACAAGCATTCTTATACATCAATAACAGACAAACAGAGAGCCAAATCATGAGTGAACTCCCATTCACAATTGCTTCAAAGAGAATAAAATACCTAGGAATCCAACTTACAAGGGATGTGAAAGACCTCTTCAAGGAGAACTACAAACCACTGCTCAAGGAAATAAAAGAGGATACAAACAAATGGAAGAACATTCCATGCTCATGGGTAGGAAGAATCAATATCATGAAAATGGCCATCCTTCCCAAGGTAATTTACAGATTCAATGCCATCCCCATCAAGCTACCAATGACTTTCTTCACAGAATTGGAAAAAACTACTTTAAAGTTCATATGGAACCAAAAAAGAGCCCGCATCGCCAAGTCAATCCTAAGCCAAAAGAACAAAGCTGGAGGCATCACGCTACCTGACTTCAAACTATACTACAAGGCTACAGTAACCAAAACAGCATGGTACTGGTACCAAAACAGAGATATAGATCAATGGAACAGAACAGAGCCGTCAGAAATAATGCCACATATCTACAACCATCTGATCTTTGACAAACCTGACAAAAACAAGCAATGGGGAAAGGATTCCCTATTTAACAAATGGTGCTGGGAAAACTGGCTAGCCATATGTAGAAAGCTGAAACTGGATCCCTTCCTTACACCTTATACAAAAATCAATTCAAGATGGATTAAAGACCTAAAACCATAAAAACCCTAGAAGAAAACCTAGGCAATACCATTCAGGACATAGGCATGGGCAAGGACTTCATGTCTAAAACACCAAAAGCAATGGCAACAAAAGCCAAAATTGACAAATGGGATCTAATTAAACTAAAGAGCTTCTGCACAGCAAAGGAAACTACCATCAGAGTGAACAGGCAACCTACAAAATGGGAGAAAATTTTCGCAACCTACTCATCTGACAAAGGGCTAATATCCAGAATCTACAATGAACTCCAACAAATTTACAAGAAAAAAACAAACAACCCCATCAAAAAGTGGGCGAAGGACATGAACAGACACTTCTCAAAAGAAGACATTTATGCAGCGAAAAGACACATGAAAAAATGCTCACCATCACTGGCCATCAGAGAAATGCAAATCAAAACCACAATGAGATACCATCTCACACCAGTTAGAATGGCAATCATTAAAAAGTCAGGAAACAACAGGTGCTGGAGAGGATGTGGAGAAATAGGAACACTTTTACACTGTTGGTGGGACTGTAAACTAGTTCAACCCTTGTGGAAGTCAGTGTGGCGAGTCCTCAGGGATCTAGAACTAGAAATTCCATTCGACCCAGCCATCCCATTACTGGGTATATACCCAAAGGACTACAAATCATGCTGCTATAAAGACACATGCACACGTATGTTTATTGCCGCATTATTCACAATAGCAAAGACTTGGAACCAACCCAAATGTCCAACAATGATAGACTGGATTAAGAAAATGTGGCACATCTACACCATGGAATACTATGCAGCCATAAGAAATGATGAGTTCATGTACTTTGTAGGGACATGGATGAAATTGGAAATCATCATTCTCAGTAAACTATCGCAAGAACAAAAAACCAAACACCGCATATTCTCACTCATAGGTGGGAATTGAACAATGAGAACACATGGACACAGGAAGGGGAACATCACACTTCAGGGACTGTTGTGGGTTGGGGGGAGGGGGGAGGGATAACATTGGGAGATATACCTAATGCTAGATGACGAGTTGGTGGGTGCAGTGCACCAGCACGGCACATGTATACATATGTAACTTACTGCACATTGGGCACGTGTACCATAAAACCTAAAGTATAATAATAATAATAATAATTACAATAAAATAAATAAATAAATAAATAAATAAATAAATAAAAAATTGAGTCCATTATGAACTCCCTAAATAAAAAAAAAAAAAAAAAAAAAGACTCTTTCCAAACCGCTCCATGAAAAGGAAGGTTCAACTCTGTGAGTTGAATGCACACATCATAAAGAAGTTTCAAAGAATGCTTCTGTCTAGGTTTTATGTGAAGATATTTCCTTTTCCACCATAGGCCTCAAAGCGCTCCAAATGAACACTTGCAGATTCTACAAAAAGAGTGTTTCAAAACTGCTCTTTCTAAAGAAGTGTTCAACTCTGTGAGTTGGATTCATACTACACAAAGCAGTTTCACAGAACGCTTCTGTTTAGTTTTTATGGGAAGATATTCCCGTTTCCAACGAAGGCCTGAAAGGGCTCCAAATATCCACTTGCAGATGCTGCAAAAAGACTCTTTCCAAACTGCTCCATGAAAAGGAAGGTTCAACTCTGTGAGTTGAAGGCACACATCATAAAGAAGTTTCAAAGAATGCTTCTGTCTAGGTTTTATGTGAAGATATTTCCTTTTCCACCATAGGCCTCAAAGTGCTCCAAATGAACACTTGCAGATTCTACAAAAAGAGTGTTTCAAAACTGCTCTTTCAAAAGAAGTGTTCAACTCTGTGAGTTGGATTCATACTACACAAAGCAGTTTCACAGAACGCTTCTGTTTAGTTTTTATGGGAAGATATTCCCGTTTCCAACGAAGGCCTGAAAGGGCTCCAAATATCCACTTGCAGATGCTGCAAAAACAGAGTTTCAAAACTGCTCTATCAAAAGGAAGGCTTCTCTCTCCGAGTTGAATGCACACATCATAAAGACGTTTCTGAGAATGCTTCTGCCTGGTTTATAAGTGAAGATATTTCCTTTTCCACAATAGGCCTCAATGTGCTCCAAATGAACACTTGCAGATTCTACAAAAAGAGTGTTTCAAAACTGCTCTTTCAAAAGAAGTGTTCAACTCTGTGAGTTGGATTCATACTACACAAAGCAGTTTCACAGAACGCTTCTGTTTAGTTTTTATGGGAAGATATTCCCGTTTCCAACGAAGGCCTGAAAGGCTCCAAATATCCAATTGCAGATGCTGCCAAAAGACTCTTTCCAAACTGCTCCGTGAAAAGGAAGGTTCAACTCTGTGAGGTGAAGGCACACATCATAAAGAAGTTTCAAAGAATGCTTCTGTCTAGGTTTTATGTGAAGATATTTCCTTTTCCACCATAGGCCTCAAAGCGCTCCAAATGAACACTTGCAGATTCTACAAAAAGAGTGTTTCAAAACTGCTCTTTCTAAAGAAGTGTTCAACTCTGTGAGTTGGACTCATACTACACAAAGCAGTTTCACAGAACGCTTCTGTTTAGTTTTTATGGGAAGACATTCCCGTTTCCAACGAAGGCCTGAAAGGGCTCCAAATATCCACATGCAGATTCGGCAAAAACAGAGTTTCAAAACTGCTCTATCAAAAGGAAGGCTTATCTCTCTGAGTTGAATGCACACATCATAAAGAGGTTTCTGAGAATGCTTCTGCCTGGTTGATATGTGAAGATATTTCAATTTCCACCATAGGCCTCAAATCGCTCCAAATGAACACTTGCAAATTCTACAAAAAGAGTGTTTCATAACTGCTCTAGCAAAGGAAAGGTTCAACTATGTGAGTTAAACACACACATCACAAAGCAGTTTGTGAGAATGCTTCTGTCCAGTTTTTATGGGAAGATATTCCCGTTTCTAACAAAGGCCTGAAAGAGCTCCAAATATCCACTTGCAGATGCTGCAAAAAGACTCTTTCCAAACCGCTCCATGAAAAGGAAGGTTCAACTCTGTGAGTTGAATGCACACATCATAAAGAAGTTTCAAAGAATGCTTCTGTCTAGGTTTTATGTGAAGATATTTCCTTTTCCACCATAGGCCTCAAAGCGCTCCAAATGAACACTTGCAGATTCTACAAAAAGAGTGTTTCAAAACTGCTCTTTCTAAAGAAGTGTTCAACTCTGTGAGTTGGATTCATACTACACAAAGCAGTTTCACAGAACCCTTCTGTTTAGTTTTTATGGGAAGATATTCCCGTTTCCAACGAAGGACTGAAAGGGATCCAAATATCCACTTGCAGATTCTGCAAAAACAGAGTTTCAAAACTGCTCTATCAAAAGGAAGGCTTATCTCTCTGAGTTGAATGCACACATCATAAAGAGGTTTCTGAGAATGCTTCTGCCTGGTTGATATGTGAAGATATTTCAATTTCCACCATAGGCCTCAAATCGCTCCAAATGAACACTTGCAAATTCTACAAAAAGAGTGTTTCATAACTGCTCTAGCAAAGGAAAGGTTCAACTATGTGAGTTAAACACACACATCACAAAGCAGTTTGTGAGAATGCTTCTGTCCAGTTTTTATGGGAAGATATTCCCGTTTCTAACAAAGGCCTGAAAGAGCTCCAAATATCCACTTGTAGATGCTGCAAAAAGACTCTTTCCAAACCGCTCCATGAAAAGGAAGGTTCAACTCTGTGAGTTGAATGCACACATCATAAAGAAGTTTCAAAGAATGCTTCTGTCTAGGTTTTATGTGAAGATATTTCCTTTTCCACATTAGGCCTCAAAGCGCTCCAAATGAACACTTGCAGATTCTACAAAAAGAGTGTTTCAAAACTACTCTTTCAAAAGAAGTGTTCAACTCTGTGAGTTGGATTCATACTACAGAAAGCAGTTTCACAGAACGCTTCTGTTTAGTTTTTATGGGAAGATATTCCCGTTTCCAACGAAGGCCTGAAAGGCCTCCAAATATCCACTTGCAGATGCTGCAATAACAGAGTTTCAAAACTGCTCTATCAAAAGGAAGGCTTCTCTCTCCGGGTTGAATGCACAAATCATAAAGAGGTTTACGAGAATGATTCTGCCTGGTTTATAAGTGAAGATATTTCCTTTTCCACAATAGGCCTCAATGCGCTCCAAACGAACACTTGCAGATTCTACAAAAAGAGTGTTTCAAAACTGCTCTTTCAAAAGAAGTGTTCAACTCTGTGAGTTGGATTCATACTACACAAAGCAGTATCACAGAACGCTTCTGTTTAGTTTTTATGGGAAGATATTCCCGTTTCCAACGAAGGCCTGAAAGGGCTCCAAATATCCACTTGCAGATGCTGCGAAAAGACTCTTTCCAAACTGCTCCATGAAAAGGAAGGTTCAACTCTGTGAGTTGAATGCACACATCATAAAGAAGTTTCAAAGAATGCTTCTGTCTAGGTTTTATGTGAAGATATTTCCTTTTCCACCATAGGCCTCAAAGTGCTCCAAATGAATACTTGCAGATTCTACAAAAAGAGTGTTTCAAAACTGCTCTTTCAAAAGAAGTGTTCAACTCTGTGAGTTGGATTCATACTACACAAAGCAGTTTCACAGAACGCTTCTGTTTAGTTTTTATGGGAAGATATTCCCGTTTCCAACGAAGGCCTGAAAGGGCTCCAAATATCCACTTGCAGATGCTGCAAAAAGACTCTTTCCAAACTGTTCCATGAAAAGGAAGTTTCAACTCTGTGAGTTGAATGCACACATCATAAAGAAGTTTCAAAGAATGCTTCTGTCTAGGTTTTATGTGAAGATATTTCCTTTTCCACCATAGGCCTCAAAGTGCTCCAAATGAACACTTGCAGATTCTACAAAAAGAGTGTTTCAAAACTGCTCTTTCAAAAGAAGTGTTCAACTCTGTGAGTTGGATTCATACTACACAAAGCAGTTTCACAGAACGCTTCTGTTTATTTTTTATGGGAAGATATTCCGGTTTCCAACGAAGGCCTGAAAGGGCTCCAAATATCAACTTGCAGATGCTGCAAAACGACTCTTTCCAAACCTCTCCATGAAAAGGAATGTTGAACTCTGTGAGTTGAAGGCACACATCATAAAGAAGTTTCAAAGAATGCTTCTGTCTAGGTTTTATGTGAAGATATTTCCTTTTCCACCATAGGCCTCAAGGTGCTCCAAATGAACACTTGCAGATTCTACAAAAAGAGTGTTTCAAAACTCCTCTTTCAAAAGAAGTGTTCAACTCTGTGAGTTGGATTCATACTACACAAAGCAGTTTCACAGAACTCTTCTGTTTATTTTTTATGGGAAGATATTCCCGTTTCCAACGAAGGACTGAAAGGGCTCCAAATATCCACTTGCAGATGCTGCAAAAAGACTCTTTCCAAACTGTTCCATGAAAAGGAAGGTTCAACTCTGTGAGTTGAATGCACACATCATAAAGAAGTTTCAAAGAATGCTTCTGTCTAGGTTTTATGTGAAGATATGTCCTTTTCCACAATAGGCCTCAAAGTGCTCCAAATGAACACTTGCAGATTCTACAAAAAGAGTGTTTCAAAACTGCTCTTTCAAAAGAAGTGTTCAACTCTGTGAGTTGGATTCATACTACACAAAGCAGTTTCACAGAACGCTTCTGTTTAGTTTTTATGGGAAGAAATTCCCGTTTCCAACGAAGGCCTGAAAGGGCTCCAAGTATCCACTTGCAGATGCTGCAAAAAGACTCTTTCCAAACTGTTCCATGAAAAGGAAGGTTCAACTCTGTGAGTTGAATGCACACATCATAAAGTAGTTTCAAAGAATGCTTCTGTCTAGGTTTTATGTGAAGATATTTCCTTTTCCACCATAGGCCTCAAAGTGCTCCAAATGAACACTTGCAGATTCTACAAAAAGAGTGTTTCCAAACTGCTCTTTCAAAAGAAGTGTTCAACTCTGTGAGTTGGATTCATACTACACAAAGCAGTTTCACAGAACGCTTCTGTTTAGTTTTTATGGGAAGATATTCCCGTTTCCAACGAAGGCCTGAAAGGGCTCCAAATATCCACTTGCAGATGCTGCAAAAACAGAGTTTCAAAACTGCTCTATCAAAAGGAAGGCTTCTCTCTCCGAGTTGAATGCACACATCATAAAGGGGTTTCTGAGAATGCTTCTGCCTGGTTTGTAAGTGAAGATATTTCCTTTTCCACAATAGGCCTCAATGTGCTCCAAATGAACACTTGCAGATTCTACAAAAAGAGTGTTTCAAAACTGCTCTTTCAAAAGAAGTGTTCAACTCTGTGAGTTGGATTCATACTACACAAAGCAGTTTCACAGAACGCTTCTGTTTAGTTTTTATGGGAAGAAATTCCCGTTTCCAACGAAGGCCTGAAAGGGCTCCAAATATCCACTTGCAGATGCTGCAAAAAGACTCTTTCCAAACTGCTCCATGAAAAGGAAGGTTCAACTCTGTGAGTTGAATGCACACATCAAAAAGAAGTTTCAAAGAATGCTTCTGTCTAGGTTTTATGTGAAGATATTTCCTTTTCCACCATAGGCCTCAAATCGCTCCAAATGAACACTTGCAAATTCTACAAAAAGAGTGTTTCATAACTGCTCTAGCAAAGGAAAGGTTCAACTATGTGAGTTAAACACACAAATCACAAAGCAGTTTGTGAGAATGCTTCTGTCCAGTTTTTATGGGAAGATATTCCCGTTTCTAACAAAGCCCTGAAAGAGCTCCAAATATCCACTTGCAGATGCTGCAAAAAGACTCTTTCCAAACCGCTCCATGAAAAGGAAGGTTCAACTCTGTGAGTTGAATGCACACATCATAAAGAAGTTTCAAAGAATGCTTCTGTCTAGGTTTTATGTGAAGATATTTCCTTTTCCACCATAGGCCTCAAAGCGCTCCAAATGAACACTTGCAGATTCTACAAAAAGAGTGTTTCAAAACTGCTCTTTCTAAAGAAGTGTTCAACTCTGTGAGTTGGATTCATACTACACAAAGCAGTTTCACAGAACGCTTCTGTTTAGTTTTTATGGGAAGATATTCCCGTTTCCAACGAAGGCCTGAAAGGGCTCCAAATATCCACTTGCAGATTCTGCAAAAACAGAGTTTCAAAACTGCTCTATCAAAAGGAAGGCTTATCTCTCTGAGTTGAATGCACACATCATAAAGAGGTTTCTGAGAATGCTTCTGCCTGGTTGATATGTGAAGATATTTCAATTTCCACCATAGGCCTCAAATCGCTCCAAATGAACACTTGCAAATTCTACAAAAAGAGTGTTTCATAACTGCGCTAGCAAAGGAAAGGTTCAACTATGTGAGTTAAACACACACATCACAAAGCAGTTTGTGAGAATGCTTCTGTCCAGTTTTTATGGGAAGATATTCCCGTTTCTAACAAAGGCCTGAAAGAGCTCCAAATATCCACTTGCAGATGCTGCAAAAAGACTCTTTCCAAACCGCTCCATGAAAAGGAAGGTTCAACTCTGTGAGTTGAATGCACACATCATAAAGAAGTTTCAAAGAGTGCTTCTGTCTAGGTTTTATGTGAAGATATTTCCTTTTCCACCATAGGCCTCAAAGCGCTCCAAATGAACACTTGCAGATTCTACAAAAAGAGTGTTTCAAAACTACTCTTTCAAAAGAAGTGTTCAACTCTGTGAGTTGGATTCATACTACACAAAGCAGTTTCACAGAACGCTTCTGTTTAGTTTTTATGGGAAGATATTCCCGTTTCCAACGAAGGCCTGAAAGGGCTCCAAATATCCACTTGCAGATGCTGCAATAACAGAGTTTCAAAACTGCTCTATCAAAAGGAAGGCTTCTCTCTCCGAGTTGAATGCACACATCATAAAGAGGTTTACGAGAATGATTCTGCCTGGTTTATAAGTGAAGATATTTCCTTTTCCACCATAGGCCTCAATGCGCTCCAAACGAACACTTGCAGATTCTGCAAAAAGAGTGTTTCAAAACTGCTCTTTCAAAAGAAGTGTTCAACTCTGTGAGTTGGATTCATACTACACAAAGCAGTTTCACAGAACGCTTCTGTTTAGTTTTTATGGGAAGATATTCCCGTTTGCAACGAAGGCCTCAAAGGGCTCCAAATATCCACTTGCAGATGCTGCAAAAAGACTCTTTCCAAACTGTTCCATGAAAAGGAAGGTTCAACTCTGTGAGTTAAATGCACACATCATAAAGAAGTTTCAAAGAATGCTTCTGTCTAGGTTTTATGTGAAGATATTTCCTTTTCCAACATAGGCCTCAAAGCGCTCCAAATGAACACTTGCAGATTCTACAAAAAGAGTGTTTCAAAACTGCTCTTTCAAAAGAAGTGTTCAACTCTGTGAGTTGGATTCATACTACACAAAGCAGTTTCACAGAACGCTTCTGTTTAGTTTTTATGGGAAGAAATTCCCGTTTCCAACGAAGGCCTGAAAGGGGTCCAAATATCCACTTGCAGATGCTGCAAAAAGACTCTTTCCAAACCGCTCCATGAAAAGGAAGATTCAACCCTGTGAGTTGAATGCACACATCATAAAGAAGTTTCAAAAAATGCTTCTGTCTAGGTTTTATGTGAAGATATTTCCTTTTCCACCATAGGCCTCAAAGTGCTCCAAATGAACACTTGCAGATTCTACAAAAAGAGTGTTTCAAAACTGCTCTTTCTAAAGAAGTGTTCAACTCTGTGAGTTGGATTCATACTACACAAAGCAGTTTCACAGAACGCTTCTGTTTAGTTTTTATGGGAAGATATTCCCGTTTCCAACGAAGGCCTGAAAGGGCTCCAAATATCCACTTGCAGATGCTGCAAAAAGAGAGTTTCAAAACTGCTCTATCAAAAGGAAGGCTTCTCTCTCCGAGTTGAATGCACACATCATAAAGAGGTTTCTGAGAATGCTTCTGCCTGGTTTATATGTGAAGATATTTCCTTTTCCACAATAGGCCTCAATGTGCTCAAAATGAACACTTGCAGATTCTACAAAAAGAGTGTTTCAAAACTGCTCTTTCAAAAGAAGTGTTCAACTCTGTGAGTTGGATTCATACTACACAAAGCAGTTTCACAGAACGCTTCTGTTTAGTTTTTATGGGAAGATATTCCCGTTTCCAACGAAGGCCTGAAAGGCTCCAAATATCCACTTGCAGACGCTGCAAAAAGACTCTTTCCAAACTGCTCCGTGAAAAGGAAGGTTCAACTCTGTGAGGTGAAGGCACACATCATAAAGAAGTTTCAAAGAATGCTTCTGTCTAGGTTTTATGTGAAGATATTTCCTTTTCCACCGTAGGCCTCAAAGCGCTCCAAATGAACACTTGCAGATTCTACAAAAAGAGTGTTTCAAAACTTCTCTTTCTAAAGAAGTGTTCAACTCTGTGAGTTGGATTCATACTACACAAAGCAGTTTCACAGAACGCTTCTGTTTAGTTTTTATGGGAAGATATTCCCGTTTCCAACGAAGGCCTGAAAGGGCTCCAAATATCCACTTGCAGATTCTGCAAAAACAGAGTTTCAAAACTGCTCTATCAAAAGGAAGGCTTATCTCTCTGAGTTGAATGCACACATCATAAAGAGGTTTCTGAGAATGCTTCTGCCTGGTTGATATGTGAAGATATTTCAATTTCCTCCATAGGCCTCAAATCGCTCCAAATGAACACTTGCAAATTCTACAAAAAGAGTGTTTCATAACTGCTCTAGCAAAGGAAAGGTTCAACTATGTGAGTTAAACACACACATCACAAAGCAGTTTGTGAGAATGCTTCTGTCCAGTTTTTATGGGAAGATATTCCCGTTTCTAACAAAGGCCTGAAAGAGCTCCAAATATCCACTTGCAGATGCTGCAAAAAGACTCTTTCCAAACTGCTCCATGAAAAGGAAGGTTCAACTCTGTGAGATGAATGCACACATCATAAAGAAGTTTCAAAGAATGCTTCTGTCTAGGTTTTATGTGAAGATATTTCCTTTTCCACCATAGGCCTCAAAGTGCTCCAAATGAACACTTGCAGATTCTACAAAAAGAGTTTTTCAAAACTACTCTTTCAAAAGAAGTGTTCAACTCTGTGAGTTGGATTCATACTACACAAAGCAGTTTCACAGAACGCTTCTGTTTAGTTTTTATGGGAAGATATTCCCGTTTCCATCGAAGGCCTGAAAGGGCTCCAAATATCCACTTGCAGAAGCTGCAATAACAGAGTTTCAAAACTGCTCTATCAAAAGGAAGGCTTCTCTCTCCGAGTTGAATGCACACATCATAAAGTGGTTTACGAGAATGATTCTACCTGGTTTATAAGTGAAGATATTTCCTTTTCCACAATAGGCCTCAATGCGCTCCAAACGAACACTTGCAGATTCTACAAAAAGAGTGTTTCAAAACTGCTCTTTCAAAAGAAGTGTTCAACTCTGTGAGTTGGATTCATACTACACAAAACAGTTTCACAGAACGCTTCTGTTTAGTTTTTATGGGAAGATATACCCGTTTCCAACGAAGGCCTGAAAGGGCTCCAAATATCCACTTGCAGATGCTGCAAAAAGACTCTTTCCAAACTGCTCCATGAAAAGGAAGGTTCAACTCTGTGAGTTGAATGCACACATCATAAAGAAGTTTCAAAGAATGCTTCTGTCTAGGTTTTATGTGAAGATATTTCCTTTTCCACCATAGGCCTCAAAGTGCTCCAAACGAACACTTGCAGATTCTACAAAAAGAGTGTTTCAAAACTGCTCTTTCAAAAGAAGTGTTCAACTCTGTGAGTTGGATTCATACTACACAAAGCAGTTTCACAGAACGCTTCTGTTTAGTTTTTATGGGAAGATATTCCCGTTTCCAACGAAGGCCTGAAAGGGCTCCAAATATCCACTTGCTGATGCTGCAAAAAGACTCTTTCCAAACTGCTCCATGAAAAGGAAGGTTCAACTCTGTGAGTTGAAGGCACACATCATAAAGAAGTTTCAAAGAATGCTTCTGTCTAGGTTTTATGTGAAGATATTTCCTTTTCCACCATAGGCCTCAAAGTGCTCCAAATGAACACTTGCAGATTCTACAAAAAGAGTGTTTCAAAACTGCTCTTTCAAAAGAAGTGTTCAACTCTGTGAGTTGGATTCATACTACACAAAGCAGTTTCACAGAACGCTTCTGTTTAGTTTTTATGGGAAGAAATTCCCGTTTCCAACGAAGGCCTGAAAGGGCTCCAAATATCCACTTGCAGATGCTGCAAAAAGACTCTTTCCAAACTGCTCCATGAAAAGGAAGGTTCAACTCTGTGAGTTGAATGCACACATCATAAAGAAGTTTCAAAGAATGCTTCTGTCTAGGTTTTATGTGAAGATATTTCCTTTTCCACCATAGGCCTCAAATCGCTCCAAATGAACACTTGCAAATTCTACAAAAAGAGTGTTTCATAACTGCTCTAGCAAAGGAAAGGTTCAACTATGTGAGTTAAACACACACATCACAAAGCAGTTTGTGAGAATGCTTCTGTCCAGTTTTTATGGGAAGATATTCCCGTTTCTAACAAAGCCCTGAAAGAGCTCCAAATATCCACTTGCAGATGCTGCAAAAAGACTCTTTCCGATTTGCATCAGCTCCCAAGCATAGTGCTCTGGGCTTACCAAAAGTCAGTCACGGAGTCCATTAAGATGGCCGAATAGGAACAGCTCCGGTCTACAGCTCCCATCGCGAGCGACGCAGAAGACGGGTGATTTCTGCATTTCCATCTGAGGTACCGTGTTCATCTCACTAGGGAGTGCCAGACAGTGGGCGCAGGTCAGTGGGTGAGCGCACCGTGCGCCAGCCGGAGGAGGGGCGAGGCATTGCCTCACTCGGGAAGCGCAAGGGGTCAGGGAGTTCCCCTTGCAGAGGTGACAGATGGCACCTGGAAAATCAGGCCACTCCCACCCGAATACTGTGCTTTTCCGACGGGCTTAGGAAACGGTTCCCCAGGAGAGTATAGCCCGCACCTGGCTCAGAGGGTCCTACGCCCACGGAGTCTCGCTGATTGCTAGCACAGCAGTCTGAGATCAAACAGCAAGTCGGCAGCGAGTCTGGGGAAGGGGCGCCCGCCATTGCCCAGGCTCGCTTAGGTAAACAAAGCAGCCTGGAAGCTTGAACTGGGTGGAGCCCACCACAGCTCAAGGAGGCCTGCCTGCCTCTGTAGGCTCCACCTCTGGGGGCAGGGCACAGACAAACAAAAAGACAGCAGTAACCTCTGCAGACCTAAATGTCCCTGTCTGACAGCTGTGAGGAGAGCAGTGGTTCTCCCAGCACGCAGCTGGAGATCTGAGAACGGGCTGACTGCCTCCTCAAGTGGGTCCCTGACCCCTGACCCCCGAGCAGCCTAACTGGGAGGCACCCCCAAGCAGGGGCAGACTGACACCTCACACGGCCGGCCAGGTACTCCAACAGACCTGCAGCTGAGGGTTCTGTCTGTTAGAAGGAAAACTAACAGAAAGGACATCCACACCAAAAACCCATCTGTACATCACCATCATCAAAGACCAAAAGTAGATAAAACCACAAAGATGGGGAAAAAACAGAGCAGAAAAACTGGAAACTCTAAAAACCAGAGTACCTCTCCTCCTCCAAAGGAACGCAGTTCCTCACCAGCAACGGAACAAAGCTGGACGGAGAATGACTTTGACGAGCTGAGAGAAGAAGGCTTCAGACGATCAAATTACTCCGAGCTACGGGAGGATATTCAATCCAAAGGCAAAGAAGTTGAAAACTTTGAAAAAAATTTAGAAGAATGTATAACTAGAATAACCAATACAGAGAAGTGCTTAAAGGAGCTGATGGAGCTGAAAACCAAGGCTCGAGAACTACGTGAAGAATGCAGAAGCCTCAGGAGCCGATGCGATCAAATGGAAGAAAGGGTATCAGCCCTGGAAGATGAAATGAATGAAATGAAGCGAGAGGGGAAGTTTAGAGAAAAAAGAATAAAAAGAAATGAGCAAAGCCTCCAAGAAATGTGGGACTATGTGAAAAGACCAAATCTACGTCTGATTGGTGTACCTGAAAGTGATGGGGAGAATGGAAACAAGTTGGAAAACACTCTGCAGGATATTATCCAGGAGAACTTCCCCAATCTAGCAAGGCAGGCCAACATTCAGATTCAGGAAATACAGAGAACGCCACAAAGATACTCTTCGAGAAGAGCAACTCCAAGACACATAATTGTCAGATTCACCAAAGTTGAAATGAAGGAAAAAATGTTAAGGGCAGCCAGAGAGAAAGGACGGGTTACCATCAAAGGGAAGCCCATCAGACTAACAGCGGATCTCTCGGCAGAAACCCTACAAGCCAGAAGAGAGTGGGGGCCAATATTCAACATTCTTAAAGAAAAGAATTTTCAACCCAGAATTTCATATCCTGCCAAACTAAGCTTCATAAGTGAAGGAGAAATAAAATACTTTACAGACAAGCAAATGCTGAGAGATTTTGCCACCACCAGGCCTGCCCTAAAAGAGCTCTTGAAGGAAGCGCTAAACATGGAAAGGCACAACCGGTACCAGCCACTGCAAAATCATACCGAAATGTAAAGACCATTGAGACTAGGAAGAGACTGCATCAACTAACGAGCAAAACATCGAGCTAACATCATAATGACAGGATCAAATTCACACATAACAATATTAACTTTAAATGTAAATGGACTAAATGGTCCAATTAAAAGACACAGACTGGCAAATTGGATAAAGACTCAAGACCCATCAGTGTGCTGTATTCAGGAAACCCATC
The DNA here is from genome assembly GCF_028885655.2 of Pongo abelii. Taxonomy (NCBI): domain Eukaryota; kingdom Metazoa; phylum Chordata; class Mammalia; order Primates; family Hominidae; genus Pongo; species Pongo abelii. Next base: position 30,608,859 of record NC_072005.2, on the reverse strand, counting down.
TCACGTGCAGAGACACACATAGGCTCAAAATAAAAGGATGGAGGAAGATCTACCAAGCAAATGGAAAACAAAAAAAAGCAGGGGTTGCAATCCTAGTCTCTGATAAAACAGACTTTAAATCAACAAAGATCAAAAGAGACAAAGAAGGCCATTACATAATGGTAAAGGGATTAATTCAACAAGAAGAGCTAACTATCCTAAATATATATGCACCCAATACAGGAGCACCCAGATTCATAAAGCAAGTCCTGAGTGACCTACAAAGCGACTTAGACTCCCACACATTAATAATGGGAGACTTTAACACCCCACTGTCAACATTAGACAGATCAACGAGACAGAAAGTCAACAAGGATACCCAGGAATTGAACTCAGCTCTGCACCAAGCAGACCTAATAGACATCTACAGAACTCTCCACCCCAAATCAACAGAATATACATTTTTTTCAGCACCACACCACACCTATTCCAAAATTGACCATATCCTTGGAAGTAAAGCTCTCCTCAATAAATGTAAAAGAACAGAAATTGTAACAAACTGTCTCTCAGATCACAGTGCAATCAAGCTAGAACTCAGGATTAAGAATCTCACTCAAAACCGCTCAACTACGTGGAAACTGAACAACCTGCTCCTGAATGACTACTGGGTACATAACGAAATGAAGGCAGAAATAAAGATGTTCTTTGAAACCAACGAGAACCAAGACACAACATACCAGAATCTCTGGGATGCATTCAAAGCAGTGTGTAGAGGGAAATTTATAGCACTAAATGCCCACAAGAGAAAGCAGGAAAGATCCAAAATTGACACCCTAACATCACAATTAAAAGAACTAGAAAAGCAAGAGGAAACACATTCAAAAGCTAGCAGAAGGCAAGAAATAACTAAAATCAGAGCAGAACTGAAGGAAATAGAGACACAAAAAACCCTTCAAAAAATAAATGAATCCAGGAGCTGGTTTTTTGAAAGGATCAACAAAATTGATAGACCGCTAGCAAGATTAATAAAGAAAAAAAGAGAGAAGAATCAAATAGATGCAATAAAAAATGATAAAGGGGATATCACCACCGATCCCACAGAAATACAAACTACCATCAGAGAATATTACAAACACCTCTATGCAAATAAACTAGAAAATCTAGAAGAAATGGATAAATTCCTCAACACATACACCCTCCCAAGACTAAACCAAGAAGAAGTTCAATCTCTGAATAGACCAATAACAGGAGCTGAAATTATGGCAATAATCAATAGCTTACCAACCAAAAAAAGTCCAGGACCAGATGGGTTCACAGCCGAATTCTACCAGAGGTACAAGGAGGAGCTGGTACCATTCCTTCTGAAACTATTCCAATCAATAGAAAAAGAGGGAATCCTCCCTAACTCATTTTATGAGGCCAGCATCATCCTGATACCAAAGCCTGGCAGAGACACAACAAAAAAAGAGAATTTTAGACCAATATCCTTGATGAACATTGATGCAAAAATCCTCAATAAAATACTGGCAAACAGAATCCAGCAGCACATCAAAAAGCTTATCCACCATGATCAAGTGGGCTTCATCCCTGGGATGCAAGGCTGGTTCAATATATGCAAATCAATAAATGTAATCCAGCATATAAACAGAACCAAAGACAAAAACCACATGATTATCTCAATAGATGCAGAAAAGGCCTTTGACAAAATTCAACAACCCTTCATGCTAAAAACTCTCAATAAATTAGGAATTGATGGGACGTATCTCAAAATAATAAGAGCTATTTATGACAAACCCACAGCCAATATCATACTGAATGGGCAAAAACTGAAAGCATTCCCTTTGAAAACTGGCACAAGACAGGGATGCCCTCTCTCGCCACTTCTATTCAACATAGTGTTGGAAGTTCTGGCCAGGGCAATTAGGCAGGAGAAGGAAATCAAGGGTATTCAATTAGGAAAAGAGGAAGTCAAATTGTCCCTGTTTGCAGATGACATGATAGTATATCTAGAAAACCCCATTGTCTCAGCCCAAAATCTCCTCAAGCTGATAAGCAACTTCAGCAAAGTCTCAGGATACAAAATCAATGTGCAAAAATCACAAGCATTCTTATACATCAATAACAGACAAACAGAGAGCCAAATCATGAGTGAACTCCCATTCACAATTGCTTCAAAGAGAATAAAATACCTAGGAATCCAACTTACAAGGGATGTGAAAGACCTCTTCAAGGAGAACTACAAACCACTGCTCAAGGAAATAAAAGAGGATACAAACAAATGGAAGAACATTCCATGCTCATGGGTAGGAAGAATCAATATCATGAAAATGGCCATCCTTCCCAAGGTAATTTACAGATTCAATGCCATCCCCATCAAGCTACCAATGACTTTCTTCACAGAATTGGAAAAAACTACTTTAAAGTTCATATGGAACCAAAAAAGAGCCCGCATCGCCAAGTCAATCCTAAGCCAAAAGAACAAAGCTGGAGGCATCACGCTACCTGACTTCAAACTATACTACAAGGCTACAGTAACCAAAACAGCATGGTACTGGTACCAAAACAGAGATATAGATCAATGGAACAGAACAGAGCCGTCAGAAATAATGCCACATATCTACAACCATCTGATCTTTGACAAACCTGACAAAAACAAGAAATGGGGAAAGGATTCCCTATTTAACAAATGGTGCTGGGAAAACTGGCTAGCCATATGTAGAAAGCTGAAACTGGATCCCTTCCTTACACCTTATACAAAAATCAATTCAAGATGGATTAAAGACTTAAATGTTAGACCTAAAACCATAAAAACCCTAGAAGAAAACCTAGGCAATACCATTCAGGACATAGGCATGGGCAAGGACTTCATGTCTAAAACACCAAAAGCAATGGCAACAAAAGCCAAAATTGACAAATGGGATCTAATTAAACTAAAGAGCTTCTGCACAGCAAAGGAAACTACCATCAGAGTGAACAGGCAACCTACAAAATGGGAGAAAATTTTCGCAACCTACTCATCTGACAAAGGGCTAATATCCAGAATCTACAATGAACTCCAACAAATTTACAAGAAAAAAACAAACAACCCCATCAAAAAGTGGGCGAAGGACATGAACAGACACTTCTCAAAAGAAGACATTTATGCAGCGAAAAGACACATGAAAAAATGCTCACCATCACTGGCCATCAGAGAAATGCAAATCAAAACCACAATGAGATACCATCTCACACCAGTTAGAATGGCAATCATTAAAAAGTCAGGAAACAACAGGTGCTGGAGAGGATGTGGAGAAATAGGAACACTTTTACACTGTTGGTGGGACTGTAAACTAGTTCAACCCTTGTGGAAGTCAGTGTGGCGAGTCCTCAGGGATCTAGAACTAGAAATTCCATTCGACCCAGCCATCCCATTACTGGGTATATACCCAAAGGACTACAAATCATGCTGCTATAAAGACACATGCACACGTATGTTTATTGCCGCATTATTCACAATAGCAAAGACTTGGAACCAACCCAAATGTCCAACAATGATAGACTGGATTAAGAAAATGTGGCACGTCTACACCATGGAATACTATGCAGCCATAAGAAATGATGAGTTCATGTACTTTGTAGGGACATGGATGAAATTGGAAATCATCATTCTCAGTAAACTATCGCAAGAACAAAAAACCAAACACCGCATATTCTCACTCATAGGTGGGAATTGAACAATGAGAACACATGGACACAGGAAGGGGAACATCACACTTCAGGGACTGTTGTGGGTTGGGGGGAGGGGGGAGGGATAACATTGGGAGATATACCTAATGCTAGATGACGAGTTGGTGGGTGCAGTGCACCAGCATGGCACATGTATACATATGTAACTTACTGCACATTGGGCACGTGTACCATAAAACCTAAAGTATAATAATAATAATAATAAATACAATAAAAGAAAAAAATGAATAAATAAATAAATAAATAAATAAATAAATAAATAATTGAGTCCATTATGAACTCCCTAAATAAAAAAAAAAAAAAAAAAAGACTCTTTCCAAACCGCTCCATGAAAAGGAAGGTTCAACTCTGTGAGTTGAATGCACACATCATAAAGAAGTTTCAAAGAATGCTTCTGTCTAGGTTTTATGTGAAGATATTTCCTTTTCCACCATAGGCCTCAAAGCGCTCCAAATGAACACTTGCAGATTCTACAAAAAGAGTGTTTCAAAACTGCTCTTTCTAAAGAAGTGTTCAACTCTGTGAGTTGGATTCATACTACACAAAGCAGTTTCACAGAACGCTTCTGTTTAGTTTTTATGGGAAGATATTCCCGTTTCCAACGAAGGCCTGAAAGGCTCCAAATATCCACTTGCAGATGCTGCAAAAAGACTCTTTCCAAACTGCTCCGTGAAAAGGAAGGTTCAACTCTGTGAGGTGAAGGCACACATCATAAAGAAGTTTCAAAGAATGCTTCTGTCTAGGTTTTATGTGAAGATATTTCCTTTTCCACCGTAGGCCTCAAAGCGCTCCAAATGAACACTTGCAGATTCTACAAAAAGAGTGTTTCAAAACTGTTCTTTCTAAAGAAGTGTTCAACTCCGTGAGTTGGATTCATACTACACAAAGCAGTTTCACAGAACGCTTCTGTTTAGTTTTTATGGGAAGATATTCCCGTTTCCAACGAAGGCCTGTAAGGGCTCCAAATATCCACTTGCAGATTCTGCAAAAACAGAGTTTCAAAACTGCTCTATCAAAAGGAAGACTTATCTCTCTGAGTTGAATGCACACATCATAAAGAGGTTTCTGAGAATGCTTCTGCCTGGTTGATATGTGAAGATATTTCAATTTCCACCATAGGCCTCAAATCGCTCCAAATGAACACTTGCAAATTCTACAAAAAGAGTGTTTCATAACTGCTCTAGCAAAGGAAAAGTTCAACTATGTGAGTTAAACACACACATCACAAAGCAGTTTGTGAGAATGCTTCTGTCCGGTTTTTATGGGAAGATATTCCCGTTTCTAACAAAGGCCTGAAACAGCTCCAAATATCCACTTGCAGATGCTGCAAAAAGACTCTTTCCAAACCGCTCCATGAAAAGGAAGGTTCAACTCTGTGAGTTGAATGCACACATCATAAAGGAGTTTCAAAGAATGCTTCTGTCTAGGTTTATGTGAAGATATTTCCTTTACCACCATAGGCCTCAAAGCGCTCCAAATGAACACTTGCAGATTCTACAAAAAGAGTGTTTCAAAACTGCTCTTTCTAAAGAAGTGTTCAACTCTGTGAGTTGGATTCATACTACACAAAGCAGTTTCACAGAACGCTTCTGTTTAGTTTTTATGGGAAGATATTCCCGTTTCCAACGAAGGCCTGAAAGGGCTCCAAATATCCACTTGCAGATGCTGCAAAAAGACTCTTTCCAAACTGCTCCATGAAAAGCAAGGTTCAACTCTGTGAGTTGAAGGCACACATCATAAAGAAGTTTGAAAGAATGCTTCTGTCTAGGTTTTATGTGAAGATATTTCCTTTTCCACCATAGGCCTCAAAGTGCTCCAAATGAACACTTGCAGATTCTACAAAAAGAGTGTTTCAAAACTCCTCTTTCAAAAGAAGTGTTCAACTCTGTGAGTTGGATTCATACTACACAAAGCAGTTTCACAGAACGCTTCTGTTTAGTTTTTATGGGAAGACATTCCCGTTTCCAACGAAGGCCTGAAAGGGCTCCAAATATCCACATGCAGATTCGGCAAAAACAGAGTTTCAAAACTGCTCTATCAAAAGGAAGGCTTATCTCTCTGAGTTGAATGCACACATCATAAAGAGGTTTCTGAGAATGCTTCTGCCTGGTTGATATGTGAAGATATTTCAATTTCCACCATAGGCCTCAAATCGCTCCAAATGAACACTTGCAAATTCTACAAAAAGAGTGTTTCATAACTGCTCTAGCAAAGGAAAGGTTCAACTATGTGAGTTAAACACACACATCACAAAGCAGTTTGTGAGAATGCTTCTGTCCAGTTTTTATGGGAAGATATTCCCGTCTCTAACAAAGGCCTGAAAGAGCTCCAAATATCCACTTGCAGATGCTGCAAAAAGACTCTTTCCAAACCGCTCCATGAAAAGGAAGGTTCAACTCTGTGAGTTGAATGCACACATCATAAAGAAGTTTCAAAGAATGCTTCTGTCTAGGTTTTATGTGAAGATATTTCCTTTTCCACCATAGGCCTCAAAGCGCTCCAAATGAACACTTGCAGATTCTACAAAAAGAGTGTTTCAAAACTGCTCTTTCTAAAGAAGTGTTCAACTCTGTGAGTTGGATTCATACTACACAAAGCAGTTTCACAGAACCCTTCTGTTTAGTTTTTATGGGAAGACATTCCCGTTTCCAACGAAGGACTGAAAGGGCTCCAAATATCCACTTGCAGATTCTGCAAAAACAGAGTTTCAAAACTGCTCTATCAAAAGGAAGGCTTCTCTCTCCGAGTTGAATGCACACATCATAAAGACGTTTCTGAGAATGCTTCTGCCTGGTTTATAAGTGAAGATATTTCCTTTTCCACAATAGGCCTCAATGTGCTCCAAATGAACACTTGCAGATTCTACAAAAAGAGTTTTTCAAAACTGCTCTTTCAAAAGAAGTGTTCAACTCTGTGAGTTGGATTCATACTACACAAAGCAGTTTCACAGAACGCTTCTGTTTAGTTTTTATGGGAAGATATTCCCGTTTCCAACGAAGGCCTGAAAGGCTCCAAATATCCAATTGCAGATGCTGCAAAAAGACTCTTTCCAAACTGCTCCGTGAAAAGGAAGGTTCAACTCTGTGAGTTGAAGGCACACATCATAAAAAGTTTCAAAGAATGCTTCTGTCTAGGTTTTATGTGAAGATATTTCCTTTTCCACCATAGGACTCAAGGCGCTCCAAATGAACACTTGCAGATTCTACAAAAAGAGTGTTTCAAAACTGCTCTTTCAAAAGAAGTGTTCAACTCTGTGAGTTGGACTCATACTACACAAAGCAGTTTCACAGAACGCTTCTGTTTAGTTTTTATGGGAAGACATTCCCGTTTCCAACGAAGGCCTGAAAGGGCTCCAAATATCCACATGCAGATTCGGCAAAAACAGAGTTTCAAAACTGCTCTATCAAAAGGAAGGCTTATCTCTCTGAGTTGAATGCACACATCATAAAGAGGTTTCTGAGAATGCTTCTGCCTGGTTGATATGTGAAGATATTTCAATTTCCACCATAGGCCTCAAATCGCTCCAAATGAACACTTGCAAATTCTACAAAAAGAGTGTTTCATAACTGCTCTAGCAAAGGAAACGTTCAACTATGTGAGTTAAACACACACATCACAAAGCAGTTTGTGAGAATGCTTCTGTCCAGTTTTTTGGGAAGATATTCCCGTTTCTAACAAAGGCCTGAAAGAGCTCCAAATATCCACTTGCAGATGCTGCAAAAAGACTCTTTCCAAACCGCTCCATGAAAAGGACGGTTCAACTCTGTGAGTTGAATGCACACATCATAAAGAAGTTTCAAAGAATGCTTCTGTCTAGGTTTTATGTGAAGATATTTCCTTTTCCACCATAGGCCTCAAAGCGCTCCAAATGAACACTTGCAGATTCTACAAAAAGAGTGTTTCAAAACTGCTCTTTCTAAAGAAGTGTTCAACTCTGTGAGTTGGATTCATACTACACAAAGCAGTTTCACAGAACCCTTCTGTTTAGTTTTTATGGGAAGTCATTCCCGTTTCCAACGAAGGCCTGAAAGGGCTCCAAATATCCACTTGCAGATTCTGCAAAAACAGAGTTTCAAAACTGCTCTATCAAAAGGAAGGCTTATCTCTCTGAGTTGAATGCACACATCATAAAGAGGTTTCTGAGAATGCTTCTGCCTGTTTGATATGTGAAGATATTTCAATTTCCACCATAGGCCTCAAATCGCTCCAAATGAACACTTGCAAATTCTACAAAAAGAGTGTTTCATAACTGCTCTAGCAAAGGAAAGGTTCAACTATGTGAGTTAAACACACACATCACAAAGCAGTTTGTGAGAATGCTTCTGTCCAGTTTTTATGGGAAGATATTCCCGTTTCTAACAAAGGCCTGAAAGAGCTCCAAATATCCACTTGCAGATGCTGCAAAAAGACTCTTTCCAAACCGCTCCATGAAAAGGAAGGTTGAACTCTGTGAGTTGAATGCACACATCATAAAGAAGTTTCAAAGAATGCTTCTGTCTAGGTTTTATGTGAAAATATTTCCTTTTCCACATTAGGCCTCAAAGCGCTCCAAATGAACACTTGCAGATTCTACAAAAAGAGTGTTTCAAAACTACTCTTTCAAAAGAAGTGTTCAACTCTGTGAGTTGGATTCATACTACACAAAGCAGATTCACAGAACGCTTCTGTTTAGTTTTTATGGGAAGATATTCCCGTTTCCAACGAAGGCCTGAAAGGCCTCCAAATATCCACTTGCAGATGCTGCAATAACAGAGTTTCAAAACTGCTCTATCAAAAGGAAGGCTTCTCTCTCCGAGTTGAATGCACACATCATAAAGAGGTTTACGAGAATGATTCTGCCTGGTTTATAAGTGAAGATATTTCCTTTTCCACAATAGGCCTCAATGCGCTCCAAACGAACACTTGCAGATTCTACAAAAAGAGTGTTTCAAAACTGCTCTTTCAAAAGAAGTGTTCAACTCTGTGAGTTGGATTCATACTACACAAAACAGTTTCACAGAACGCTTCTGTTTAGTTTTTATGGGAAGATATTCCCGTTTCCAACGATGGCCTGAAAGGGCTCCAAATATCCACTTGCAGATGCTGCAAAAAGACTCTTTCCAAACTGCTCCATGAAAAGGAAAGTTCAACTCTGTGAGTTGAATGCACACATCATAAAGAAGTTTCAAAGAATGCTTCTGTCTAGGTTTTATGTGAAGATATTTCCTTTTCCACCATAGGCCTCAAAGTGCTCCAAATGAACACTTTCAGATTCTACAAAAAGAGTGTTTCAAAACTGCTCTTTCAAAAGAAGTGTTCAACTCTGTGAGTTGGATTCATACTACACAAAGCAGTTTCACAGAACGCTTCTGTTTAGTTTTTATGGGAAGATATTTCCGTTTCCAACGAAGGCCTGAAAGGGCTCCAAATATCCACTTGCAGATGCTGCAAAAAGACTCTTTCCAAACTGCTCCATGAAAAGGAAGGTTCAACTCTGTGAGTTGAAGGCACATATCATAAAGTAGTTTCAAAGAATGCTTCTGTCTAGGTTTTATGTGAAGATATTTCCTTTTCCACCATAGGCCTCAAAGTGCTCCAAATGAACACTTGCAGATTCTACAAAAAGAGTGTTTCAAAACTGCTCTTTCAAAAGAAGTGTTCAACTCTGTGAGTTGGATTCATACTACACAAAGCAGTTTCACAGAACGCTTCTGTTTAGTTTTTATGGGAAGATATTCCCGTTTCCAACGAAGGCCTGAAAGGGCTCCAAGTATCCACTTGCAGATGCTGCAAAAACAGAGTTTCAAAACTGCTCTATCAAAAGGAAGGCTTCTCTCTCCGAGTTGAATGCACACATCATAAAGAGGTTTCTGAGAATGCTTCTGCCTGGTTTATAAGTGAAGATATTTCCTTTTCCACAATAGGCCTCAATGTGCTCCAAATGAACACTTGCAGATTCTACAAAAAGAGTGTTTCAAAACTGCTCTTTCAAAAGAAGTGTTCAACTCTGTGAGTTGGATTCATACTACACAAAGCAGTTTCACAGAACGCTTCTGTTTAGTTTTTATGGGAAGATATTCCCGTTTCCAACGAAGGCCTGTAAGGCTCCAAATATCCACTTGCAGATGCTGCAAAAAGACTCTTTCCTAACTGCTCCCTGAAAAGGAAGGTTCAACTCTGTGAGGTGAAGGCACACATCATAAAGAAGTTTCAAAGAATGCTTCTGTCTAGGTTTTATGTGAAGATATTTCCTTTTCCACCGTAGGCCCCAAAGCGCTCCAAATGAACACTTGCAGATTCTACAAAAAGAGTGTTTCAAAACTGTTCTTTCTAAAGAAGTGTTCAACTCCGTGAGTTGGATTCATACTACACAAAGCAGTTTCACAGAACGCTTCTGTTTAGTTTTTATGGGAAGATATTCCCGTTTCCAACGAAGGCCTGAAAGGGCTCCAAATATCCACTTGCAGATTCTGCAAAAACAGAGTTTCAAAACTGCTCTATCAAAAGGAAGACTTATCTCTCTGAGTTGAATGCACACATCATAAAGAGGTTTCTGAGAATGCTTCTGCCTGGTTGATATGTGAAGATATTTCAATTTCTACCATAGGCCTCAAATCGCTCCAAATGAACACTTGCAAATTCTACAAAAAGAGTGTTTCATAACTGCTCTAGCAAAGGAAAAGTTCAACTATGTGAGTTAAACACACACATCACAAAGCAGTTTGTGAGAATGCTTCTGTCCGGTTTTTATGGGAAGATATTCCCGTTTCTAACAAAGGCCTGAAACAGCTCCAAATATCCACTTGCAGATGCTGCAAAAAGACTCTTTCCAAACCGCTCCATGAAAAGGAAGTTTCAACTCTGTGAGTTGAATGCAAACATCATAAAGAAGTTTCAAAGAATGCTTCTGTCTAGGTTTATGTGAAGATACTTCCTTTTCCACCATAGGCCTCAAAGCTCTCCAAATGAACACTTGCAGATTCTACAAAAAGAGTGTTTCAAAACTGCTCTTTCTAAAGAAGTGTTCAACTCTGTGAGTTGGATTCATACTACACAAAGCAGTTTCACAGAACGCTTCTGTTTAGTTTTTATGGGAAGATATTCCCGTTTCCAACGAAGGCCTGAAAGGGCTCCAAATATCCACTTGCAGATGCTGCAAAAAGACTCTTTCCAAACTGCTCCATGAAAAGCAAGGTTCAACTCTGTGAGTTGAAGACACACATCATAAAGAAGTTTCAAAGAATGCTTCTGTCTAGGTTTTATGTGAAGATATTTCCTTTTCCACCATAGGCCTCAAAGTGCTCCAAATGAACACTTGCAGATTCTACAAAAAGAGTGTTTCAAAACTGCTCTTTCAAAAGAAGTGTTCAACTCTGTGAGTTGGATTCATACTACACAAAGCAGTTTCACAGAACTCTTCTGTTTAGTTTTTATGGGAAGATATTCCCGTTTCCAATGTAGGCCTGAAAGGGCTCCAAATATCCACTTGCAGATGCTGCAATAAGACTCTTTCCAAACTGCTCCATGAAAAGGAAGGTTCAACTCCGTGAGTTGAATGCACACATCATAAAGAAGTTTCAACGAATGCTTCTGTCTAGGTTTTATGTGAAGATATTTCCTTTTCCACCATAGGCCTCAAAGTGCTCCAAATGAACACTTGCAGATTCTACAAAAAGAGTGTTTCAAAACTGCTCTTTCAAAAGAAGTGTTCAACTCTGTGAGTTGGATTCATACTACACAAAGCAGGTTCACAGAACGCTTCTGTTTAGTTTTTTTGGGAAGATATTCCCGTTTCCAACGAAGGCCTGAAAGGGCTCCAAATATCCACTTGCAGATGCTGCAAAAACAGAGTTTCAAAACTGCTCAATCAAAAGGAAGGCTTCTCTCTCCGAGTTGAATGCACACATCATAAAGACGTTTCTGAGAATGCTTCTGCCTGGTTTATAAGTGAAGATATTTCCTTTTCCACAATAGGCCTCAATGTGCTCCAAATGAACACTTGCAGATTCTACAAAAAGAGTGTTTCAAAACTGCTCTTTCAAAAGAAGTGTTCAACTCTGTGAGTTGGATTCATACTACACAAAGCGGTTTCACAGAACGCTTCTGTTTAGTTTTTATGGGAAGATATTCCCGTTTCCAACGAAGGCCTGAATGGCTCCAAATATCCAATTGCAGATGCTGCAAAAAGACTCTTTCCAAACTGCTCCGTGAAAAGGAAGGTTCAACTCTGTGAGGTGAAGGCACACATCATAAAGAAGTTTCAAAGAATGCTTCTGTCTAGGTTTTATGTGAAGATATTTCCTTTTCCACCATAGGCCTCAAAGCGCTCCAAATGAACACTTGCAGATTCTACAAAAAGAGTGTTTCAAAACTGCTCTTTCTAAAGAAGTGTTCAACTCTGTGAGTTGGACTCATACTACACAAAGCAGTTTCACAGAACGCTTCTGTTTAGTTTTTATGGGAAGACATTCCCGTTTCCAACGAAGGCCTGAAAGGGCTCCAAATATCCACATGCAGATTCGGCAAAAACAGAGTTTCAAAACTGCTCTATCAAAAGGAAGGCTTATCTCTCTGAGTTGAATGCACACATCATAAAGAGGTTTCTGAGAATGCTTCTGCCTGGTTGATATGTGAAGATATTTCAATTTCCACCATAGGCCTCAAATCGCTCCAAATGAACACTTGCAAATTCTACAAAAAGAGTGTTTCATAACTGCTCTAGCAAAGGAAAGGTTCAACTATGTGAGTTAAACACACACATCACAAAGCAGTTTGTGAGAATGCTTCTGTCCAGTTTTTATGGGAAGATATTCCCGTTTCTAACAAAGGCCTGAAAGAGCTCCAAATATCCACTTGCAGATGCTGCAAAAAGACTCTTTCCAAACCGCTCCATGAAAAGGAAGGTTGAACTCTGTGAGTTGAATGCACACATCATAAAGAAGTTTCAAAGAATGCTTCTGTCTAGGTTTTATGTGAAGATATTTCCTTTTCCACATTAGGCCTCAAAGCGCTCCAAATGAACACTTGCAGATTCTACAAAAAGAGTGTTTCAAAACTACTCTTTCAAAAGAAGTGTTCAACTCTGTGAGTTGGATTCATACTACACAAAGCAGATTCACAGAACGCTTCTGTTTAGTTTTTATGGGAAGATATTCCCGTTTCCAACGAAGGCCTGAAAGGCCTCCAAATATCCACTTGCAGATGCTGCAATAACAGAGTTTCAAAACTGCTCTATCAAAAGGAAGGCTTCTCTCTCCGAGTTGAATGCACACATCATAAAGAGGTTTACGAGAATGATTCTGCCTGGTTTATAAGTGAAGATATTTCCTTTTCCACAATAGGCCTCAATGCGCTCCAAACGAACACTTGCAGATTCTACAAAAAGAGTGTTTCAAAACTGCTCTTTCAAAAGAAGTGTTCAACTCTGTGAGTTGGATTCATACTACACAAAACAGTTTCACAGAACGCTTCTGTTTAGTTTTTATGGGAAGATATTCCCGTTTCCAACGATGGCCTGAAAGGGCTCCAAATATCCACTTGCAGATGCTGCAAAAAGACTCTTTCCAAACTGCTCCATGAAAAGGAAAGTTCAACTCTGTGAGTTGAATGCACACATCATAAAGAAGTTTCAAAGAATGCTTCTGTCTAGGTTTTATGTGAAGATATTTCCTTTTCCACCATAGGCCTCAAAGCGCTCCAAATGAACACTTTCAGATTCTACAAAAAGAGTGTTTCAAAACTGCTCTTTCAAAAGAAGTGTTCAACTCTGTGAGTTGGATTCATACTACACAAAGCAGTTTCACAGAACGCTTCTGTTTAGTTTTTATGGGAAGATATTCCCGTTTCCAACGAAGGCCTGAAAGGGCTCCAAATATCCACTTGCAGATGCTGCAAAAAGACTCTTTCCAAACTGCTCCATGAAAAGGAAGGTTCAACTCTGTGAGTTGAAGGCACATATCATAAAGAAGTTTCAAAGAATGCTTCTGTCTAGGTTTTATGTGAAGATATTTCCTTTTCCACCATAGGCCTCAAAGTGCTCCAAATGAACACTTGCAGATTCTACAAAAAGAGTGTTTCAAAACTGCTCTTTCAAAAGAAGTGTTCAACTCTGTGAGTTGGATTCATACTACACAAAGCAGTTTCACAGAACGCTTCTGTTTAGTTTTTATGGGAAGATATTCCCGTTTCCAACGAAGGCCTGAAAGGGCTCCAAGTATCCACTTGCAGATGCTGCAAAAACAGAGTTTCAAAACTGCTCTATCAAAAGGAAGGCTTCTCTCTCCGAGTTGAATGCACACATCATAAAGAGGTTTCTGAGAATGCTTCTGCCTGGTTTATAAGTGAAGATATTTCCTTTTCCACAATAGGCCTCAATGTGCTCCAAATGAACACTTGCAGATTCTACAAAAAGAGTGTTTCAAAACTGCTCTTTCAAAAGAAGTGTTCAACTCTGTGAGTTGGATTCATACTACACAAAGCAGTTTCACAGAACGCTTCTGTTTAGTTTTTATGGGAAGATATTCCCGTTTCCAACGAAGGCCTGTAAGGCTCCAAATATCCACTTGCAGATGCTGCAAAAAGACTCTTTCCTAACTGCTCCCTGAAAAGGAAGGTTCAACTCTGTGAGGTGAAGGCACACATCATAAAGAAGTTTCAAAGAATGCTTCTGTCTAGGTTTTATGTGAAGATATTTCCTTTTCCACCGTAGGCCTCAAAGCGCTCCAAATGAACACTTGCAGATTCTACAAAAAGAGTGTTTCAAAACTGTTCTTTCTAAAGAAGTGTTCAACTCCGTGAGTTGGATTCATACTACACAAAGCAGTTTCACAGAACGCTTCTGTTTAGTTTTTATGGGAAGATATTCCCGTTTCCAACGAAGGCCTGAAAGGGCTCCAAATATCCACTTGCAGATTCTGCAAAAACAGAGTTTCAAAACTGCTCTATCAAAAGGAAGACTTATCTCTCTGAGTTGAATGCACACATCATAAAGAGGTTTCTGAGAATGCTTCTGCCTGGTTGATATGTGAAGATATTTCAATTTCTACCATAGGCCTCAAATCGCTCCAAATGAACACTTGCAAATTCTACAAAAAGAGTGTTTCATAACTGCTCTAGCAAAGGAAAAGTTCAACTATGTGAGTTAAACACACACATCACAAAGCAGTTTGTGAGAATGCTTCTGTCCGGTTTTTATGGGAAGATATTCCCGTTTCTAACAAAGGCCTGAAACAGCTCCAAATATCCACTTGCAGATGCTGCAAAAAGACTCTTTCCAAACCGCTCCATGAAAAGGAAGTTTCAACTCTGTGAGTTGAATGCACACATCATAAAGAAGTTTCAAAGAATGCTTCTGTCTAGGTTTATGTGAAGATACTTCCTTTTCCACCATAGGCCTCAAAGCTCTCCAAATGAACACTTGCAGATTCTACAAAAAGAGTGTTTCAAAACTGCTCTTTCTAAAGAAGTGTTCAACTCTGTGAGTTGGATTCATACTACACAAAGCAGTTTCACAGAACGTTTCTGTTTAGTTTTTATGGGAAGATATTCCCGTTTCCAACGAAGGCCTGAAAGGGCTCCAAATATCCACTTGCAGATGCTGCAAAAAGACTCTTTCCAAACTGCTCCATGAAAAGCAAGGTTCAACTCTGTGAGTTGAAGACACACATCATAAAGAAGTTTCAAAGAATGCTTCTGTCTAGGTTTTATGTGAAGATATTTCCTTTTCCACCATAGGCCTCAAAGTGCTCCAAATGAACACTTGCAGATTCTACAAAAAGAGTGTTTCAAAACTGCTCTTTCAAAAGAAGTGTTCAACTCTGTGAGTTGGATTCATACTACACAAAGCAGTTTCACAGAACTCTTCTGTTTAGTTTTTATGGGAAGATATTCCCGTTTCCAATGTAGGCCTGAAAGGGCTCCAAATATCCACTTGCAGATGCTGCAATAAGACTCTTTCCAAACTGCTCCATGAAAAGGAAGGTTCAACTCCGTGAGTTGAATGCACACATCATAAAGAAGTTTCAACGAATGCTTCTGTCTAGGTTTTATGTGAAGATATTTCCTTTTCCACCATAGGCCTCAAAGTGCTCCAAATGAACACTTGCAGATTCTACAAAAAGAGTGTTTCAAAACTGCTCTTTCAAAAGAAGTGTTCAACTCTGTGAGTTGGATTCATACTACACAAAGCAGGTTCACAGAACGCTTCTGTTTAGTTTTTTTGGGAAGATATTCCCGTTTCCAACGAAGGCCTGAAAGGGCTCCAAATATCCACTTGCAGATGCTGCAAAAACAGAGTTTCAAAACTGCTCTATCAAAAGGAAGGCTTCTCTCTCCGAGTTGAATGCACACATCATAAAGACGTTTCTGAGAATGCTTCTGCCTGGTTTATAAGTGAAGATATTTCCTTTTCCACAATAGGCCTCAATGTGCTCCAAATGAACACTTGCAGATTCTACAAAAAGAGTGTTTCAAAACTGCTCTTTCAAAAGAAGTGTTCAACTCTGTGAGTTGGATTCATACTACACAAAGCGGTTTCACAGAACGCTTCTGTTTAGTTTTTATGGGAAGATATTCCCGTTTCCAACGAAGGCCTGAATGGCTCCAAATATCCAATTGCAGATGCTGCAAAAAGACTCTTTCCAAACTGCTCCGTGAAAAGGAAGGTTCAACTCTGTGAGGTGAAGGCACACATCATAAAGAAGTTTCAAAGAATGCTTCTGTCTAGGTTTTATGTGAAGATATTTCCTTTTCCACCATAGGCCTCAAAGCGCTCCAAATGAACACTTGCAGATTCTACAAAAAGAGTGTTTCAAAACTGCTCTTTCTAAAGAAGTGTTCAACTCTGTGAGTTGGACTCATACTACACAAAGCAGTTTCACAGAACGCTTCTGTTTAGTTTTTATGGGAAGACATTCCCGTTTCCAACGAAGGCCTGAAAGGACTCCAAATATCCACATGCAGATTCGGCAAAAACAGAGTTTCAAAACTGCTCTATCAAAAGGAAGGCTTATCTCTCTGAGTTGAATGCACACATCATAAAGAGGTTTCTGAGAATGCTTCTGCCTGGTTGATATGTGAAGATATTTCAATTTCCACCATAGGCCTCAAATCGCTCCAAATGAACACTTGCAAATTCTACAAAAAGAGTGTTTCATAACTGCTCTAGCAAAGGAAAGGTTCAACTATGTGAGTTAAACACACACATCACAAAGCAGTTTGTGAGAATGCTTCTGTCCAGTTTTTATGGGAAGATATTCCCGTTTCTAACAAAGGCCTGAAAGAGCTCCAAATATCCACTTGCAGATGCTGCAAAAAGACTCTTTCCAAACCGCTCCATGCAAAGGAAAGTTGAACTCTGTGAGTTGAATGCACACATCATAAAGAAGTTTCAAAGAATGCTTCTGTCTAGGTTTTATGTGAAGATATTTACTTTTCCACATTAGGCCTCAAAGCGCTCCAAATGAACACTTGCAGATTCTACAAAAAGAGTGTTTCAAAACTACTCTTTCAAAAGAAGTGTTCAACTCTGTGAGTTGGATTCATACTACACAAAGCAGTTTCACAGAACGCTTCTGTTTAGTTTTTATGGGAAGATATTCCCGTTTCCAACGAAGGCCTGAAAGGGCTCCAAATATCCACTTGCAGATGCTGCAATAACAGAGTTTCAAAACTGCTCTATCAAAAGGAAGGCTTCTCTCTCCGAGTTGAATGCACACATCATAAAGAGGTTTACGAGAATGATTCTGCCTGGTTTATAAGTGAAGATATTTCCTTTTCCACAATAGGCCTTAATGTGCTCCAAATGAACACTTGCAGATTCTACAAAAAGAGTGTTTCAAAACTGCTCTTTCAAAAGAAGTGTTCAACTCTGTGAGTTGGATTCATAGTACACAAAACAGTTTCACAGAACGCTTCTGTTTAGTTTTTATGGGAAGATATTCCCGTTTCCAACGAAGGCCTGAAAGGGCTCCAAATATCCACTTGCAGATGCTGCAAAAAGACTCTTTCCAAACTGCTCCATGAAAAGGAAGGTTCAACTCTGTGAGTTGAATGCACACATCATAAAGAAGTTTCAAAGAATGCTTCTGTCTAGGTTTTATGTGATGATATTTCCTTTTCCACCATAGGCCTCAAAGTGCTCCAAATGAACACTTTCAGATTCTACAAAAAGAGTGTTTCAAAACTGCTTTTTCAAAAGAAGTGTTCAACTCTGTGAGTTGGATTCATACTACACAAAGCAGTTTCACAGAACGCTTCTGTTTAGTTTTTATGGGAAGATATTCCCGTTTCCAACGAAGGCCTGAAAGGGCTCCAAATATCCACTTGCAGATGCTGCAAAAAGACTCTTTCCAAACTGCTCCATGAAAAGGAAGGTTCAACTCTGTGAGTTGAAGGCACACATCATAAAGAAGTTTCAAAGAATGCTTCTGTCTAGGTTTTATGTGAAGATATTTCCTTTTCCACCATAGGCCTCATAGTGCTCCAAATGAACACTTGCAGATTCTACAAAAAGAGTGTTTCAAAACTGCTCTTTCAAAAGAAGTGTTCAACTCTGTGAGTTGGATTCATACTACACAAAGCAGTTTCACAGAACGCTTCTGTTTAGTTTTTATGGGAAGATATTCCCGTTTCCAATGAAGGCCTGAAAGGGCTCCAAATATCCACTTGCAGATGCTGCAAAAACAGAGTTTCAAAACTGCTCTATCAAAAGGAAGGCTTCTCTCTCCGAGTTGAATGCACACATCATAAAGAGGTTTCTGAGAATGCTTCTGCCTGGTTTATAAGTGAAGATATTTCCTTTTCCACAATAGGCCTCAATGTGCTCCAAATGAACACTTGCAGATTCTACAAAAAGAGTGTTTCAAAACTGCTCTTTCAAAAGTAGTGTTCAACTCTGTGAGTTGGATTCATACTACACAAAGCAGTTTCACAGAACGCTTCTGTTTAGTTTTTATGGGAAGATATTCCCGTTTACAACGAAGGCCTGAAAGGCTCCAAATATCCACTTGCAGATGCTGCAAAAAGACTCTTTCCAAACTGCTCCGTGAAAAGGAAGGTTCAACTCTGTGAGGTGAAGGCACACATCATAAAGAAGTTTCAAAGAATGCTTCTGTCTAGGTTTTATGTGAAGATATTTCCTTTTACACCGTAGGCCTCAAAGCGCTCCAAATGAACACTTGCAGATTCTACAAAAAGAGTGTTTCAAAACTGCTCATTCTAAAGAAGTGTTCAACTCTGTGAGTTGGATTCATACTACACAAAGCAGTTTCACAGAACGCTTCTGTTTAGTTTTTATGGGAAGATATTCCCGTTTCCAACGAAGGCCTGAAAGGGCTCCAAATATCCACTTGCAGATGCTGCAAAAAGACTCTTTCCAAACTGCTCCATGAAAAGGAAGGTTCAACTCTGTGAGTTGAATGCACACATCATAAAGAAGTTTCAAAGAATGCTTCTGTCTAGGTTTTATGTGAAGATATTTCCTTTTCCACCATAGGCCTCAAAGTGCTCCAAATGAACACTTGCAGATTCTACAAAAAGAGTGTTTCAAAACTGCTCTTTCAAAAGAAGTGTTCAACTCTGTGAGTTGGATTCATACTACACAAAGCAGTTTCACAGAACGCTTCTGTTTAGTTTTTATGGGAAGATATTCCCGTTTCCAACGAAGGCCTGAAAGGGCTCCAAATATCCACTTGCAGATGCTGCAAAAAGACTCTTTCCAAACTGTTCCATGAAAAGGAAGTTTCAACTCTGTGAGTTGAATGCACACATCATAAAGAAGTTTCAAAGAATGCTTCTGTCTAGGTTTTATGTGAAGATATTTCCTTTTCCACCATAGGCCTCAAAGTGCTCCAAATGAACACTTGCAGATTCTACAAAAAGAGTGTTTCAAAACTGCTCTTTCAAAAGAAGTGTTCAAATCTGTGAGTTGGATTCATACTACACAAAGCAGTTTCACAGAACGCTTCTGTTTAGTTTTTATGGGAAGATATTCCGGTTTCCAACGAAGGCCTGAAAGGGCTCCAAATATCAACTTGCAGATGCTGCAAAAAGACTCTTTCCAAACCTCTCCATGAAAAGGAAGGTTGAACTCTGTGAGTTGAAGGCACACATCATAAAGAAGTTTCAAAGAATGCTTCTGTCTAGGTTTTATGTGAAGATATTTCCTTTTCCACCATAAGCCTCAAAGTGCTCCAAATGAACACTTGCAGATTCTACAAAAAGAGTGTTTCAAAACTCCTCTTTCAAAAGAAGTGTTCAACTCTGTGAGTTGGATTCATACTACACAAAGCAGTTTCACAGAACTCTTCTGTTTATTTTTTATGGGAAGATATTCCCGTTTCCAACGAAGGCCTGAAAGGGCTCCAAATATCCACTTGCAGATGCTGCAAAAAGACTCTTTCCAAACTGTTCCATGAAAAGGAAGGTTCAACTCTGTGAGTTGAATGCACACATCATAAAGAAGTTTCAAAGAATGCTTCTGTCTAGGTTTTATGTGAAGATATTTCCTTTTCCACAATAGGCCTCAAAGTGCTCCAAATGAACACTTGCAGATTCTACAAAAAGAGTGTTTCAAAACTGCTCTTTCAAAAGAAGTGTTCAACTCTGTGAGTTGGATTCATACTACACAAAGCAGTTTCACAGAACGCTTCTGTTTAGTTTTTATGGGAAGAAATTCCCGTTTCCAACGAAGGCCTGAAAGGGCTCCAAATATCCACTTGCAGATGCTGCAAAAAGACTCTTTCCAAACTGTTCCATGAAAAGGAAGGTTCAACTCTGTGAGTTCAATGCACACATCATAAAGAAGTTTCAAAGAATGCTTCTGTCTAGGTTTTATGTGAAGATATTTCCTTTTCCACCATAGGCCTCAAAGTGCTCCAAATGAACACTTGCAGATTCTACAAAAAGAGTGTTTCAAAACTGCTCTTTCAAAAGAAGTGTTCAACTCTGTGAGTTGGATTCATACTACACAAAGCAGTTTCACAGAACGCTTCTGTTTAGTTTTTATGGGAAGAAATTCCCGTTTCCAACGAAGGCCTGAAAGGGCTCCAAATATCCACTTGCAGATGCTGCAAAAAGACTCTTTCCAAACTGTTCCATGAAAAGGAAGGTTCAACTCTGTGAGTTGAATGCACACATCATAAAGAAGTTTCAAAGAATGCTTCTGTCTAGGTTTTATGTGAAGATATTTCCTTTTCCACCATAGGCCTCAAAGTGCTCCAAATGAACACTTGCAGATTCTACAAAAAGAGTGTTTCAAAACTGCTCTTTCAAAAGAAGTGTTCAACTCTGTGAGTTGGATTCATACTACACAAAGCAGTTTCACAGAACGCTTCTGTTTAGTTTTCATGGGAAGATATTCCCGTTTCCAACGAAGGCCTGAAAGGGCTCCAAATATCCACTTGCATATGCTGCAAAAACAGAGTTTCAAAACTGCTCTATCAAAAGGAAGGCTTCTCTCTCCGAGTTGAATGCACACATCATAAAGAGGTTTCTGAGAATGCTTCTGCCTGGTTTATAAGTGAAGATATTTCCTTTTCCACAATAGGCCTCAATGTGCTCCAAATGAACACTTGCAGATTCTACAAAAAGAGTGTTTCAAAACTGCTCTTTCAAAAGAAGTGTTCAACTCTGTGAGTTGGATTCATACGACACAAAGCAGTTTCACAGAACGCTTCTGTTTAGTTTTTATGGGAAGATATTCCCGTTTCCAACGAAGGCCTGAAAGGCTCCAAATATCCACTTGCAGATGCTGCAAAAAGACTCTTTCCAAACTGCTCCGTGAAAAGGAAGGTTCAACTCTGTGAGGTGAAGGCACACATCATAAAGAAGTGTCAAAGAATGCTTCTGTCTAGGTTTTATGTGAAGATATTTCCTTTTCCACCGTAGGCCTCAAAGCGCTCCAAATGAACACTTGCAGATTCTACAAAAAGAGTGTTTCAAAACTGCTCTTTCTAAAGAAGTGTTCAACTCTGTGAGTTGGAATCATACTACACAAAGCAGTTTCACAGAACGCTTCTGTTTAGTATTTATGGGAAGATATTCCCGTTTCCAACGAAGGCCTGAAAGGGCTCCAAATATCCACTTGCAGATGCTGCAAAAAGAGTCTTTCCAAACTGCTCCATGAAAAGGAAGGTTCAACTCCGTGAGTTGAATGCACACATCATAAAGAAGTTTCAAAGAATGCTTCTGTCTAGGTTTTATGTGAAGATATTTCCTTTTCCACCATAGGCCTCAAAGTGCTCCAAATGAACACTTGCAGATTCTACAAAAAGAGTGGTTCAAAACTGCTCTTTCAAAAGAAGTGTTCAACTCTGTGAGTTGGATTCATACTACACAAAGCAGTTTCACAGAACGCTTCTGTTTAGTTTTTATGGGAAGAAATTCCCGTTTCCAACGAAGGCCTGAAAGGGCTCCAAATATCCACTTGCAGATGCTGCAAAAAGACTCTTTCCAAACTGCTCCATGAAAAGGAAGATTCAACTCTGTGAGTTGAATGCACACATCATAAAGAAGTTTCAAAGAATGCTTCTGTCTAGGTTTTATGTGAAGATATTTCCTTTTCCACCATAGGCCTCAAAGTGCTCCAAATGAACACTTGCAGATTCTACAAAAAGAGTGTTTCAAAACTGCTCTTTCAAAAGAAGTGTTCAACTCTGTGAGTTGGATTCATACTACACAAAGCAGTTTCACAGAACGCTTCTGTTTAATTTTCATGGGAAGATATTCCCGTTTCCAACGAAGGCCTGAAAGGGCTCCAAATATCCACTTGCATATGCTGCAAAAACAGAGTTTCAAAACTGCTCTATCAAAAGGAAGGCTTCTCTCTCCGAGTTGAATGCACACATCATAAAGAGGTTTCTGAGAATGCTTCTGCCTGGTTTATAAGTGAAGATATTTCCTTTTCCACAATAGGCCTCAATGTGCTCCAAATGAACATTTGCAGATTCTACAAAAAGAGTGTTTCAAAACTGCTCTTTCAAAAGAAGTGTTCAACTCTGTGAGTTGGATTCATACTACACAAAGCAGTTTCACAGAACGCTTCTGTTTAGTTTTTATGGGAAGATATTCCCGTTTCCAACGAAGGCCTGAAAGGCTCCAAATATCCACTTGCAGATGCTGCAAAAAGACTCTTTCCAAACTGCTCCATGAAAAGGAAGGTTCAACTCTGTGAGGTGAAGGCACACATCATAAAGAAGTGTCAAAGAATGCTTCTGTCTAGGTTTTATGTGAAGATATTTCCTTTTCCACCGTAGGCCTCAAAGTGCTCCAAATGAACACTTGCAGATTCTACAAAAAGAGTGTTTCAAAACTGCTCTTTCTAAAGAAGTGTTCAACTCCGTGAGTTGGATTCATACTACACAAAGCAGTTTCACAGAACGCTTCTGTTTAGTATTTATGGGAAGATATTCCCGTTTCCAACGAAGGCCTGAAAGGGCTCCAAATATCCACTTGCAGATGCTGCAAAAAGACTCTTTCCAAACTGCTCCATGAAAAGGAAGGTTCAACTCTGTGAGTTGAATGCACACATCATAAAGAAGTTTCAAAGAATGCTTCTGTCTAGGTTTTATGTGAAGATATTTCCTTTTCCACCATAGGCCTCAAAGTGCTCCAAATGAACACTTGCAGATTCTACAAAAAGAGTGTTTCAAAACTGCTCTTTCAAAAGAAGTGTTCAACTCTGTGAGTTGGATTCATACTACACAAAGCAGTTTCACAGAACGCTTCTGTTTAGTTTTTATGGGAAGAAATTCCCGTTTCCAACGAAGGCCTGAAAGGGCTCCAAATATCCACTTGCAGATGCTGCAAAAAGACTCTTTCCAAACTGCTCCATGAAAAGGAAGGTTCAACTCTGTGAGTTGAATGCACACATCATAAAGAAGTTTCAAAGAATGCTTCTGTCTAGGTTTTATGTGAAGATATTTCCTTTTCCACCATTGGCCTCAAAGTGCTCCAAATGAACACTTGCAGATTCTACAAAAAGAGTGTTTCAAAACTGCTCTTTCAAAAGAAGTGTTCAACTCTGTGAGTTGGATTCATACTACACAAAGCAGTTTCACAGAACGCTTCTGTTTAGTTTTCATGGGAAGATATTCCCGTTTCCAACGAAGGCCTGAAAGGGCTCCAAATATCCACTTGCAGATGCTGCAAAAAAAGAGTTTCAAAACTGCTCTATCAAAAGGAAGGCTTCTCTCTCCGAGTTGAATGCACACATCATAAAGAGGTTTCTGAGAATGCTTCTGCCTGGTTTATAAGTGAAGATATTTCCTTTTCCACAATAGGCCTCAATGTGCTCCAAATGAACACTTGCAGATTCTACAAAAAGAGTGTTTCAAAACTGCTCTTTCAAAAGAAGTGTTCAACTCTGTGAGTTGGATTCATACGATACAAAGCAGTTTCACAGAACGCTTCTGTTTAGTTTTTATGGGAAGATATTCCCGTTTCCAAAGAAGGCCTGAAAGGCTCCAAATATCCACTTGCAGATGCTGCAAAAAGACTCTTTCCAAACTGCTCCGTGAAAAGGAAGGTTCAACTCTGTGAGGTGAAGGCACACATCATAAAGAAGTGTCAAAGAATGCTTCTGTCTAGGTTTTATGTGAAGATATTTCCTTTTCCACCGTAGGCCTCAAAGCGCTCCAAATGAACACTTGCAGATTCTACAAAAAGAGTGTTTCAAAACTGCTCTTTCTAAAGAAGTGTTCAACTCTGTGAGTTGGATTCATACTACACAAAGCAGTTTCACAGAACGCTTCTGTTTAGTATTTATGGGAAGATATTCCCGTTTCCAACGAAGGCCTGAAAGGGCTCCAAATATCCACTTGCAGATGCTGCAAAAAGACTCTTTCCAAACTGCTCCATGAAAAGGAAGGTTCAACTCCGTGAGTTGAATGCACACATCATAAAGAAGTTTCAAAGAATGCTTCTGTCTAGGTTTTATGTGAAGATATTTCCTTTTCCACCATAGGCCTCAAAGTGCTCCAAATGAACACTTGCAGATTCTACAAAAAGAGTGTTTCAAAACTGCTCTTTCAAAAGAAGTGTTCAACTCTGTGAGTTGGATTCATACTACACAAAGCAGTTTCACAGAACGCTTCTGTTTAGTTTTTATGGGAAGATATTCCCGTTTCCAACGAAGGCCTGAAAGGGCTCCAAATATCCACTTGCAGATGCTGCAAAAACAGAGTTTCAAAACTGCTCTATCAAAAGGAAGGCTTCTCTCTCCGAGTTGAATGCACACATCATAAAGAGGTTTCTGAGAATGCTTCTGCCTGGTTTATAAGTGAAGATATTTCCTTTTCCACAATAGGCCTTAATGTGCTCCAAATGAACACTGGCAGATTCTACAAAAAGAGTGTTTCAAAACTACTCTTTCAAAAGAAGTGTTCAACTCTGTGAGTTGGATTCATACTACACAAAGCAGTTTCACAGAACGCTTCTGTTTAGTTTTTATGGGAGGATATTCCCGTTTCCAACGAAGGCCTGAAAGGGCTCCAAATATCCACTTGCAGATGCTGCAAAAACAGAGTTTCAAAACTGCTCTATCAAAAGGAAGGCTTCTCTCTCCGAGTTGAATGCACACATCATAAAGGGGTTTCTCAGAATGCTTCTGCCTGGTTTGTAAGTGAAGATATTTCCTTTTCCACAATAGGCCTCAATGTGCTCCAAATGAACACTTGTAGATTCTACAAAAAGAGTGTTTCAAAACTGCTCTTTCAAAAGAAGTGTTCAACTCTGTGAGTTGGATTCATACTACACAAAGCAGTTTCACAGAACGCTTCTGTTTAGTTTTTATGGGAAGATATTCCCGTTTCCAACGAAGGCCTGAAAGGCTCCAAATATCCACTTGCAGATGCTGCAAAAAGACTCTTTCCAAACTGCTCCGTGAAAAGGAAGGTTCAACTCTGTGAGGTGAAGGCACACATCATAAAGAAGTTTCAAAGAATGCTTGTGTCTAGGTTTTATGTGAAGATATTTCCTTTTCCACCGTAGGCCTCAAAGCGCTCCAAATGAACACTTGCAGATTCTACAAAAAGAGTGTTTCAAAACTGCTCTTTCTAAAGAAGTGTTCAACTCCGTGAGTTGGATTCATACTACACAAAGCAGTTTCACAGAACGCTTCTGTTTAGTTTTTATGGGAAGATATTCCCGTTTCCAACGAAGGACTGAAAGGGCTCCAAATATCCACTTGCAGATTCTGCAAAAACAGAGTTTCAAAACTGCTCTATCAAAAGGAAGGCTTATCTCTCTGAGTTGAATGCACACATCATAAAGAGGTTTCTGAGAATGCTTCTGCCTGGTTGATATGTGAAGATATTTCAATTTCCACCATAGGCCTCAAATCGCTCCAAATGAACACTTGCAAATTCTACAAAAAGAGTGTTTCATAACTGCTCTAGCAAAGGAAAAGTTCAACTATGTGAGTTAAACACACACGTCACAAAGCAGTTTGTGAGAATGCTTCTGTCCGGTTTTTATGGGAAGATATTCCCGTTTCTAACAAAGGCCTGAAAGAGCTCCAAATATCCACTTGCAGATGCTGCAAAAAGACTCTTTCCAAACCGCTCCATGAAAAGGAAGGTTCAACTCTGTGAGTTGAATGCACACATCATAAAGAAGTTTCAAAGAATGCTTCTGTCTAGGTTTATGTGAAGATATTTCCTTTTCCACCATAGTCCTCAAAGCGCTCCAAATGAACACTTGCAGATTCTACAAAAAGAGTGTTTCAAAACTGCTCTTTCTAAAGAAGTGTTCAACTCTGTGAGTTGGATTCATACAACAGAAAGCAGTTTCACAGAACGCTTCTGTTTAGTTTTTATGGGAAGATATTCCCGTTTCCAACGAAGGCCTGAAAGGGCTCCAAATATCCACTTGCAGATGCTGCAAAAAGACTCTTTCCAAACTGCTCCATGAAAAGGAAGGTTCAACTCTGTGAGTTGAATGCACACATCATAAAGAAGTTTCAAAGAATGCTTCTGTCTAGGTTTTATGTGAAGATATTTCCTTTTCCACCATAGGCCTCAAAGTGCTCCAAATGAACACTTGCAGATTCTACAAAAAGAGTGTTTCAAAACTGCTCTTTCAAAAGAAGTGTTCAACTCTGTGAGTTGGATTCATACTACACAAAGCCGTTTCACAGAACGCTTCTGTTTAGTTTTTATGGGAAGACATTCCCGTTTCCAACGAAGGCCTGAAAGGGCTCCAAATATCCACTTGCAGATTCTTTAAAAACAGAGTTTCAAAACTGCTCTATCAAAAGGAAGGCTTATCTCTCTGAGTTGAATGCACACATCATAAAGAGGTTTCTGAGAATGCTTCTGCCTGGTTGGTATGTGAAGATATTTCAATTTCCACCATAGGCCTCAAATCGCTCCAAATGAACACTTGCAAATTCTACAAAAAGAGTGTTTCATAACTGCTCTAGCAAAGGAAAGGTTCAACTATGTGAGTTAAACACACACATCACAAAGCAGTTTGTGAGAATGCTTCTGTGCAGTTTTTATGGGAAGATATTCCCGTTTCCAACGAAGGCCTGAAAGGGCTCCAAATATCCACTTGCAGATGCTGCAAAAACAGAGTTTCAAAACTGCTCTATCAAAAGGAAGGCTTCTCTCTCCGAGTTGAATGCACACATCATAAAGAGGTTTCTGAGAATGCTTCTGCCTGGTTTATAAGTGAAGATATTTCCTTTTCCACAATAGGCCTCAATGTGCTCCAAATGAACACTTGCAGATTCTACAAAAAGAGTGTTTCAAAACTGCTCTTTGAAAAGAAGTGTTCAACTCTGTGAGTTGGATTCATACTACACAAAGCAGTTTCACAGAACGCTTCTGTTTAGTTTTTATGGGAAGATATTCCCGTTTCCAACGAAGGCCTGAAAGGCTCCAAATATCCACTTGCAGATGCTGCAAAAAGACTCTTTCCAAACTGCTCCGTGAAAAGGAAGGTTCAACTCTGTGAGGTGAAGGCACACATCATAAAGAAGTTTCAAAGAATGCTTCTTTCTAGGTTTTATGTGAAGATATTTCCTTTTCCACCGTAGGCCTCAAAGCGCTCCAAATGAACACTTGCAGATTCTACAAAAAGAGTGTTTCAAAACTGCTCTAGCAAAGGAAAGGTTCAACTATGTGAGTTAAACACACACATCACAAAGCAGTTTGTGAGAATGCTTATGTCCAGTTTTTATGGGAAGATATTCCCGTTTCTAACAAAGGCCTGAAATAGCTCCAAATATCCACTTGCAGATGCTGCAAAAAGACTCTTTCCAAGCTGCTCCATGAAAAGGAAGGTTGAACTCTGTGAGTTGAATGCACACATCATAAAGAAGTTTCAAAGAATGCTTCTGTCTAGGTTTTATGTGAAGATATTTCCTTTTCCACCATTGGCCTCAAAGCGCTCCAAATGAACACATGCAGATTCTACAAAAAGAGTGTTTCAAAACTGCTCTTTCTAAAGAAGTATTCAACTCTGTGAGTTGGATTCATACTACACAAAGCAGTTTCACAGAACGCTTCGTTTAGTTTTTATGGGAAGATATTCCCGTTTCCAACGAAGGCCTCAAAGGGCTCCAAATATCCACTTGCAGATGCTGCAAAAAGACTCTTTCCAAACTGCTCCATGAAAAGGAAGGTTCAACTCTGTGAGTTGAATGCACACATCATAAAGAAGTTTCAAAGAATGCTTCTGTCTAGGTTTTATGTGAAGATATTTCCTTTTCCACCATAGGCCTCAAAGTGCTCCAAATGAACACTTGCAGATTCTACAAAAAGAGTGTTTCAAAACTGCTCTTTCAAAAGAAGTGTTCAACTCTGTGTGTTGGATTCATACTACACAAAGCAGTTTCACAGAACGCTTCTGTTTACTTTTTATGGGAAGATATTCCCGTTTCCAACGAAGGCCTGAAAGGGCTCCAAATATACACTTGCAGATGCTGCAAAAAGACTCTTTCCAAACTGCTCCATGAAAAGGAAGGTTGAACTCTGTGAGATGAAGGCACACATCATAAAGAAGTTTCAAAGAATGCTTCTGTCTAGGTTTTATGTGAAGATATTTCCTTTTCCACCATAGGCCTCAAAGTGCTCCAAATGAACACTTGCAGATTCTACAAAAAGAGTGTTTCAAAACTCCTCTTTCAAAAGAAGTGTTCAACTCTGTGAGTTGGATTCATACTACACAAAGCAGTTTCACAGAACTCTTCTGATTAGTTTTTATGGGAAGATATTCCCGTTTCCAACGAAGGCCTGAAAGGGCTCCAAATATCCACTTGCAGATGCTGCAAAAAGACTCTTTCCTAACTGTTCCGTGAAAAGGAAGGTTCAACTCTGTGAGTTGAATGCACACATCATAAAGAAGTTTCAAAGAATGCTTCTGTCTAGGTTTTATGTGAAGATATTTCCTTTTCCATCATAGGCCTCAAAGTGCTCCAAATGAACACTTGCAGATTCTACAAAAAGAGTGTTTCAAAACTGCTCTTTCAAAAGAAGTGTTCAACTCTGTGAGTTGGGTTCATACTACACAAAGCAGTTTCACAGAACGCTTCTGTTTAGTTTTTATGGGAAGAAATTCCCGTTTCCAACGAAGGCCTGAAAGGGCTCCAAATATCCACTTGCAGATGCTGCAAAAAGACTCTTTCCAAACTGCTCCATGAAAAGGAAGGTTCAACTCTGTGAGTTGAATGCACACATCATAAAGAAGTTTCAAAGAATGCTTCTGTCTAGGTTTTATGTGAAGATATTTCCTTTTCCACCATAGGCCTCAAAGTGCTCCAAATGAACACTTGCAGATTCTACAAAAAGAGTGTTTCAAAACTGCTCTTTCAAAAGAAGTGTTCAACTCTGTGAGTTGGATTCATACTACACAAAGCAGTTTCACAGAACGCTTCTGTTTAGTTTTCATGGGAAGATATTCCCGTTTCCAACGAAGGCCTGAAAGGGCTCCAAATATCCACTTGCATATGCTGCAAAAACAGAGTTTCAAAACTGCTCTATCAAAAGGAAGGCTTCTCTCTCCGAGTTGAATGCACACATCATAAAGAGGTTTCTGAGAATGCTTCTGCCTGGTTTATAAGTGAAGATATTTCCTTTTCCACAATAGGCCTCAATGTGCTCCAAATGAACACTTGCAGATTCTACAAAAAGAGTGTTTCAAAACTGCTCTTTCAAAAGAAGTGTTCAACTCTGTGAGTTGGATTCATACGACACAAAGCAGTTTCACAGAACGCTTCTGTTTAGTTTTTATGGGAAGATATTCCCGTTTCCAACGAAGGCCTGAAAGGCTCCAAATATCCACTTGCAGATGCTGCAAAAAGACTCTTTCCAAACTGCTCCGTGAAAAGGAAGGTTCAACTCTGTGAGGTGAAGGCACACATCATAAAGAAGTGTCAAAGAATGCTTCTGTCTAGGTTTTATGTGAAGATATTTCCTTTTCCACCGTAGGCCTCAAAGCACTCCAAATGAACACTTGCAGATTCTACAAAAAGAGTGTTTCAAAACTGCTCTTTCTAAAGAAGTGTTCAACTCTGTGAGTTGGAATCATACTACACAAAGCAGTTTCACAGAACGCTTCTGTTTAGTATTTAGGGGAAGATATTCCCGTTTCCAACGAAGGCCTGAAAGGGCTCCAAATATCCACTTGCAGATGCTGCAAAAAGAGTCTTTCCAAACTGCTCCATGAAAAGGAAGGTTCAACTCCGTGAGTTGAATGCACACATCATAAAGAAGTTTCAAAGAATGCTTCTGTCTAGGTTTTATGTGAAGATATTTCCTTTTCCACCATAGGCCTCAAAGTGCTCCAAATGAACACTTGCAGATTCTACAAAAAGAGTGTTTCAAAACTGCTCTTTCAAAAGAAGTGTTCAACTCTGTGAGTTGGATTCATACTACACAAAGCAGTTTCACAGAACGCTTCTGTTTAGTTTTTATGGGAAGAAATTCCCGTTTCCAACGAAGGCCTGAAAGGGCTCCAAATATCCACTTGCAGATGCTGCAAAAAGACTCTTTCCAAACTGCTCCATGAAAAGGAAGGTTCAACTCTGTGAGTTGAATGCACACATCATAAAGAAGTTTCAAAGAATGCTTCTGTCTAGGTTTTATGTGAAGATATTTCCTTTTCCACCATAGGCCTCAAAGTGCTCCAAATGAACACTTGCAGATTCTACAAAAAGAGTGTTTCAAAACTGCTCTTTCAAAAGAAGTGTTCAACTCTGTGAGTTGGATTCATACTACACAAAGCAGTTTCACAGAACGCTTCTGTTTAATTTTCATGGGAAGATATTCCCGTTTCCAACGAAGGCCTGAAAGGGCTCCAAATATCCACTTGCATATGCTGCAAAAACAGAGTTTCAAAACTGCTCTATCAAAAGGAAGGCTTCTCTCTCCGAGTTGAATGCACACATCATAAAGAGGTTTCTGAGAATGCTTCTGCCTGGTTTATAAGTGAAGATATTTCCTTTTCCACAATAGGCCTCAATGTGCTCCAAATGAACACTTGCAGATTCTACAAAAAGAGTGTTTCAAAACTGCTCTTTCAAAAGAATTGTTCAACTCTGTGAGTTGGATTCATACTACACAAAGCAGTTTCACAGAACGCTTCTGTTTAGTTTTTATGGGAAGATATTCCCGTTTCCAACGAAGGCCTGAAAGGCTCCAAATATCCACTTGCAGATGCTGCAAAAAGACTCTTTCCAAACTGCTCCGTGAAAACGAAGGTTCAACTCTGTGAGGTGAAGGCACACATCATAAAGAAGTGTCAAAGAATGCTTCTGTCTAGGTTTTATGTGAAGATATTTCCTTTTCCACCGTAGGCCTCAAAGCGCTCCAAATGAACACTTGCAGATTCTACAAAAAGAGTGTTTCAAAACTGCTCTTTCTAAAGAAGTGTTCAACTCTGTGAGTTGGATTCATACTACACAAAGCAGTTTCACAGAACGCTTCTGTTTAGTATTTATGGGAAGATATTCCCGTTTCCAACGAAGGCCTGAAAGGGCTCCAAATATCCACTTGCAGATGCTGCAAAAAGACTCTTTCCAAACTGCTCCATGAAAAGGAAGGTTCAACTCCGTGAGTTGAATGCACACATCATAAAGAAGTTTCAAAGAATGCTTCTGTCTAGGTTTTATGTGAAGATATTTCCTTTTCCACCATAGGCCTCAAAGTGCTCCAAATGAACACTTGCAGATTCTACAAAAAGAGTGTTTCAAAACTGCTCTTTCAAAAGAAGTGTTCAACTCTGTGAGTTGGATTCATACTACACAAAGCAGTTTCACAGAACGCTTCTGTTTAGTTTTTATGGGAAGAAATTCCCGTTTCCAACGAAGGCCTGAAAGGGCTCCAAATATCCACTTGCAGATGCTGCAAAAAGACTCTTTCCAAACTGCTCCATGAAAAGGAAGGTTCAACTCTGTGAGTTGAATGCACACATCATAAAGAAGTTTCAAAGAATGCTTCTGTCTAGGTTTTATGTGAAGATATTTCCTTTTCCACCATTGGCCTCAAAGTGCTCCAAATGAACACTTGCAGATTCTACAAAAAGAGTGTTTCAAAACTGCTCTTTCAAAAGAAGTGTTCAACTCTGTGAGTTGGATTCATACTACACAAAGCAGTTTCACAGAACGCTTCTGTTTAGTTTTCATGGGAAGATATTCCCGTTTCCAACGAAGGCCTGAAACGGCTCCAAATATCCACTTGCAGATGCTGCAAAAACAGAGTTTCAAAACTGCTCTATCAAAAGGAAGGCTTCTCTCTCCGAGTTGAATGCACACATCATAAAGAGGTTTCTGAGAATGCTTCTGCCTGGTTTATAAGTGAAGATATTTCCTTTTCCACAATAGGCCTCAATGTGCTCCAAATGAACACTTGCAGATTCTACAAAAAGAGTGTTTCAAAACTGCTCTTTCAAAAGAAGTGTTCAACTCTGTGAGTTGGATTCATACGACACAAAGCAGTTTCACAGAACGCTTCTGTTTAGTTTTTATGGGAAGATATTCCCGTTTCCAAAGAAGGCCTGAAAGGCTCCAAATATCCACTTGCAGATGCTGCAAAAAGACTCTTTCCAAACTGCTCCGTGAAAAGGAAGGTTCAACTCTGTGAGGTGAAGGCACACATCATAAAGAAGTGTCAAAGAATGCTTCTGTCTAGGTTTTATGTGAAGATATTTCCTTTTCCACCGTAGGCCTCAAAGCGCTCAAAATGAACACTTGCAGATTCTACAAAAAGAGTGTTTCAAAACTGCTCTTTCTAAAGAAGTGTTCAACTCTGTGAGTTGGATTCATACTACACCAAGCAGTTTCACAGAACGCTTCTGTTTAGTATTTATGGGAAGATATTCCCGTTTCCAACGAAGGCCTGAAAGGGCTCCAAATATCCACTTGCAGATGCTGCAAAAAGACTCTTTCCAAACTGCTCCATGAAAAGGAAGGTTCAACTCCGTGAGTTGAATGCACACATCATAAAGAAGTTTCAAAGAATGCTTCTGTCTAGGTTTTATGTGAAGATATTTCCTTTTCCACCATAGGCCTCAAAGTGCTCCAAATGAACACTTGCAGATTCTACAAAAAGAGTGTTTCAAAACTGCTCTTTCAAAAGAAGTGTTCAACTCTGTGAGTTGGATTCATACTACACAAAGCAGTTTCACAGAACGCTTCTGTTTAGTTTTTATGGGAAGAAATTCCCGTTTCCAACGAAGGCCTGAAAGGGCTCCAAATATCCACTTGCAGATGCTGCAAAAAGACTCTTTCCAAACTGCTCCATGAAAAGGAAGGTTCAACTCTGTGAGTTGAATGCACACATCATAAAGAAGTTTCAAAGAATGCTTCTGTCTAGGTTTTATGTGAAGATATTTCCTTTTCCACCATTGGCCTCAAAGTGCTCCAAATGAACACTTGCAGATTCTACAAAAAGAGTGTTTCAAAACTGCTCTTTCAAAAGAAGTGTTCAACTCTGTGAGTTGGATTCATACTACACAAAGCAGTTTCACAGAACGCTTCTGTTTAGTTTTCATGGGAAGATATTCCCGTTTCCAACGAAGGCCTGAAAGGGCTCCAAATATCCACTTGCAGATGCTGCAAAAACAGAGTTTCAAAACTGCTCTATCAAAAGGAAGGCTTCTCTCTCCGAGTTGAATGCACACATCATAAAGGGGTTTCTGAGAATGCTTCTGCCTGGTTTATAAGTGAAGATATTTCCTTTTCCACAATAGGCCTCAATGTGCTCCAAATGAACACTTGCAGATTCTACAAAAAGAGTGTTTCAAAACTGCTCTTTCAAAAGAAGTGTTCAACTCTGTGAGTTGGATTCATACGATACAAAGCAGTTTCACAGAACGCTTCTGTTTAGTTTTTATGGGAAGATATTCCCGTTTCCAAAGAAGGCCTGAAAGGCTCCAAATATCCACTTGCAGATGCTGCAAAAAGACTCTTTCCAAACTGCTCCGTGAAAAGGAAGGTTCAACTCTGTGAGGTGAAGGCACACATCATAAAGAAGTGTCAAAGAATGCTTCTGTCTAGGTTTTATGTGAAGATATTTCCTTTTCCACCGTAGGCCTCAAAGCGCTCCAAATGAACACTTGCAGATTCTACAAAAAGAGTGTTTCAAAACTGCTCTTTCTAAAGAAGTGTTCAACTCTGTGAGTTGGATTCATACTACACAAAGCAGTTTCACAGAACGCTTCTGTTTAGTATTTATGGGAAGATATTACCGTTTCCAACGAAGGCCTGAAAGGGCTCCAAATATCCACTTGCAGATGCTGCAAAAAGACTCTTTCCAAACTGCTCCATGAAAAGGAAGGTTCAACTCCGTGAGTTGAATGCACACATCATAAAGAAGTTTCAAAGAATGCTTCTGTCTAGGTTTTATGTGAAGATATTTCCTTTTCCACCATAGGCCTCAAAGTGCTCCAAATGAACACTTGCAGATTCTACAAAAATAGTGTTTCAAAACTGCTCTTTCAAAAGAAGTGTTCAACTCTGTGAGTTGGATTCATACTACACAAAGCAGTTTCACAGAACGCTTCTGTTTAGTTTTTATGGGAAGATATTCCCGTTTCCAACGAAGGCCTGAAAGGGCTCCAAATATACACTTGCAGATGCTGCAAAAACAGAGTTTCAAAACTGCTCTATCAAAAGGAAGGCTTCTCTCTCCGAGTTGAATGCACACATCATAAAGAGGTTTCTGAGAATGCTTCTGCCTGGTTTATAAGTGAAGATATTTCCTTTTCCACAATAGGCCTTAATGTGCTCCAAATGAACACTGGCAGATTCTACAAAAAGAGTGTTTCAAAACTACTCTTTCAAAAGAAGTGTTCAACTCTGTGAGTTGGATTCATACTACACAAAGCAGTTTCACAGAACGCTTCTGTTTAGTTTTTATGGGAGGATATTCCCGTTTCCAACGAAGGCCTGAAAGGCTCCAAATATCGACTTGCAGATGCTGCAAAAAGACTCTTTCCAAACTGCTCCGTGAAAAGGAAGGTTCAACTCTGTGAGGTGAAGGCACACATCATAAAGAAGTTTCAAAGAATGCTTCTGTGTAGGTTTTATGTGAAGATATTTCCTTTTCCACCATAGGCCTCAAAGCGCTCCAAATGAACACTTGCAGATTCTACAAAAAGAGTGTTTCAAAACTGCTCTTTCTAAAGAAGTGTTCAACTCTGTGAGTTGGATTCATACTACACAAAGCAGTTTCACAGAACGCTTCTGTTTAGTTTTTATGGGAAGACATTCCCGTTTCCAACGAAGGCCTGAAAGGGCTCCAAATATCCACTTGCAGATTCTGTAAAAACAGAGTTTCAAAACTGCTCTATCAAAAGGAAGGCTTATCTCTCTGAGTTGAATGCACACATCATAAAGAGGTTTCTGAGAATGCTTCTGCCTGGTTGATATGTGAAGATATTTCAATTTCCACCATAGGCCTCAAATCGCTCCAAATGAACACTTGCAAATTCTACAAAAAGAGTGTTTCATAACTGCTCTAGCAAAGGAAAGGTTCAACTACGTGAGTTAAACACACACATCACAAAGCAGTTTGTGAGAATGCTTCTGTCCAGTTTTTATGGGAAGATATTCCCGTTTCTAACAAAGGCCTGAAAGAGCTCCAAATATCCACTTGCAGATGCTGCAAAAAGACTCTTTCCAAACTGCTCCATGAAAAGCAAAGTTCAACTCTGTGAGTTAAATGCACACATCATAAAGAAGTTCCAAAGAATGCTTCTGTCTAGGTTTTATGTGAAGATATTTCCTTTTCCACCATAGGCCTCAAAGTCCTCCAAATGAACACTTGCAGATTCTACAAAAAGAGTGTTTCAAAACTGCTCTTTCAAAAGAAGTGTTCAACTCTGTGAGTTGGATT
The DNA here is from genome assembly GCF_028885655.2 of Pongo abelii. Taxonomy (NCBI): domain Eukaryota; kingdom Metazoa; phylum Chordata; class Mammalia; order Primates; family Hominidae; genus Pongo; species Pongo abelii. Next base: position 30,572,839 of record NC_072005.2, on the reverse strand, counting down.
CATACTACACAAAGCAGTTTCACAGAACGCTTCTATTTAGTTTTTATGGGAAGATATTCCCGTTTCCAACGAAGGCCTGAAAGGTCTCCAAATATCCACTTGCAGATGCTGCAAAAAGACTCTTTCCAAACTGCTCCATGAAAAGGAAGGTTCAACTCTGTGAGTTGAATGCACACATCATAAAGAAGTTTCAAAGAATGCTTCTGTCTAGGTTTTATGTGAAGATATTTCCTTTTCCACCATAGGCCTCAAAGTGCTCCAAATGAACACTTGCAGATTCTACAGAAAGAGTGTTTCAAAACTGCTCTTTCAAAAGAAGTGTTCAACTCTGTGAGTTGGATTCATACTACACAAAGCAGTTTCACAGAACGCTTCTGTTTAGTTTTTATGGGAAGATATTCCCGTTTCCAACGAAGGCCTGAAAGGGCTCCAAATATCCACTTGCAGATGCTGCAAAAACAGAGTTTCAAAACTGCTCTATCAAAAGGAAGGCTTCTCTCTCCGAGTTGAATGCACACATCATAAAGAGGTTTCTGGGAATGCTTCTGCCTGGTTTATAAGTGAAGATATTTCCTTTTCCACAATAGGCCTCAATGTGCTCCAAATGAACACTTGCAGATTCTACAAAAAGAGTGTTTCAAAACTGCTCTTTGAAAAGAAGTGTTCAACTCTGTGAGTTGGATTCATACTACACAAAGTAGTTTCACAGAACGCTTCTGTTTAGTTTTTATGGGAAGATATTCCCGTTTCCAACGAAGGCCTGAAAGGCTCCAAATATCCACTTGCAGATGCTGCAAAAAGACTCTTTCCAAACTGCTCCGTGAAAAGGAAGGTTCAACTCTGTGAGGTGAAGGCACACATCATAAAGAAGTTTCAAAGAATGCTTCTGTCTAGGTTTTATGTGAAGATATTTCCTTTTCCACCATAGGCCTCAAAGTGCTCCAAATGAACACTTTCAGATTCTACAAAAAGAGTGTTTCAATACTGCTCTTTCAAAAGAAGTGTTCAACTCTGTGAGTTGGATTCATACTACACAAAGCCGTTTCACAGAACGCTTCTGTTTAGTTTTTATGGGAAGATATTCCCGTTTCCAACGAAGGCCTGAAAGGGCTCCAAATATCCACTTGCAGATGCTGCAAAAACAGAGTTTCAAAACTGCTCTATCAAAAGGAAGGCTTCTCTCTCCGAGTTGAATGCACACATCATAAAGAGGTTTCTGAGAATGCTTCTGCCTGGTTTATAAGTGAAGATATTTCCTTTTCCACAATAGGCCTCAATGTGCTCCAAATGAACACTTGCAGATTCTACAAAAAGAGTGTTTCAAAACTGCTCTTTCAAAAGAAGTGTTCAACTCTGTGAGTTGGATTCATACTACACAAAGCAGTTTCACAGAACGCTTCTGTTTAGTTTTTATGGGAAGATATTCCCGTTTCCAACGAAGGCCTGAAAGGCTCCAAATATCCACTTGCAGATGCTGCAAAAAGACTCTTTCCAAACTGCTCCGTGAAAAGGAAGGTTCAACTCTGTTAGGTGAAGGCACACATCATAAAGAAGTTTCAAGGAATGCTTCTGTCTAGGTTTTATGTGAAGATATTTCCTTTTCCACCGTAGGCCTCAAAGCGCTCCAAATGAACACTTGCAGATTCTACAAAAAGAGTGTTTCAAAACTGCTCTTTCTAAAGAAGTGTTCAACTCTGTGAGTTGGATTCATACTACACAAAGCAGTTTCACAGAACGCTTCTGTTTAGTTTTTATGGGAAGATATTCCCGTTTCCAACGAAGGCCTGAAAGGGCTCCAAATATCCACTTGCAGATTCTGCAAAAACAGAGTTTCAAAACTGCTCTATCAAAAGGAAGGCTTATCTCTCTGAGTTGAATGCACACATCATAAAGAGGTTTCTGAGAATGCTTCTGCCTGGTTGATATGTGAAGATATTTCAATTTCCACCATAGGCCTCAAATCGCTCCAAATGAACACTTGCAAATTCTACAAAAAGAGTGTTTCATAACTGCTCTAGCAAAGGAAAGGTTCAACTATGTGAGTTAAACACACACATCACAAAGCAGTTTGTGAGAATGCTTCTGTCCAGTTTTTATGGGAAGATATTCCCGTTTATAACAAAGGCATGAAAGAGCTCCAAATATCCACTTGCAGATGCTGCAAAAAGACTCTTTCCAAACCGCTCCATGAAAAGGAAGGTTCAACTCTGTGAGTTGAATGCACACATCATAAAGAAGTTTCAAAGAATGCTTCTGTCTAGGTTTTATGTGAAGATATTTCCTTTTCCAACATTGGCCTAAAAGCACTCCAAATGAACACTTGCAGATTCTACAAAAAGAGTGTTTCAAAACTGCTCTTTCTAAAGAAGTGTTCAACTCTGTGAGTTGGATTCATACTACACAAAGCAGTTTCACAGAACGCTTCTGTCTAGATTTTATGGGAAGATATTCCCGTTTCCAACGAAGGCCTGAAATGTCTCCAATTATCCACTTGCAGATGCTGCAAAAACAGAGTTTCAAAACTGCTCTATCAAAAGGAAGGCTTCTCTCTCCGAGTTGAATGCACACATCATAAACAGGTTTCTGAGAATGCTTCTGCCTGGTTTATAAGTGAAGATATTTCCTTTTCCACAATAGGCCTTAATGTGCTCCAAATGAACACTTGCAGATTCTACAAAAAGAGTGTTTCAAAACTGCTCTTTCAAAAGAAGTGTTCAACTCTGTGAGTTGGATTCATACTACACAAAGCAGTTTCACAGAACGCTTCTGTTTAGTTTTTATGGGAGGATATTCCCGTTTCCAACGAAGGCCTGAAAGGCTCCAAATATCGACTTGCAGATTCTGCAAAAACAGAGTTTCAAAACTGCTCTATCAAAAGGAAGGCTTATCTCTCTGAGTTGAATGCACACATCATAAAGAGGTTTCTGAGAATGCTTCTGCCTGGTTGATATGTGAAGATATTTCAATTTCCAGCATAGGCCACAAATCGCTCCAAATGAACACTTGCAAATTCTACAAAAAGAGTGTTTCATAACTGCTCTAGCAAAGGAAAGGTTCAACTATGTGAGTTAAACACACACATCACAAAGCAGTTTGTGAGAATGCTTCTGTCCAGTTTTTATGGGAAGATATTCCCGTTTCTAACAAAGGCCTGAAAGAGCTCCAAATATCCACTTGCAGATGGAGCAAAAAGACTCTTTCCAAACCGCTGCATGAAAAGGAAGGTTCAACACTGTGAGTTGAATGCACACATCATAAAGAAGTTTCAAAGAATGCTTCTGTCTAGGTTTTATGTGAAGATATTTCCTTTTCCACCATAGGCCTCAAAGCGCTCCAAATGAACACTTGCAGATTCTACAAAAAGAGTGTTTGAAAACTAATCTTTCAAAAGAAGTGTTCAACTCTGTGAGTTGGATTCATACTACACAAAGCAGTTTCACAGAACGCTTCTGTTTAGTTTTTATGGGAAGATATTCCCGTTTCCAACGAAGGCCTGAAAGGGCTCCAAATATCCACTTGCAGATGCTGCAAAAAGACTCTTTCCAAACTGCTCCATGAAAAGGAAGGTTCAACTCCGTGAGTTGAATGCATACATCATAAAGAAGTTTCAAAGAATGCTTCTGTCTAGGTTTTATGTGAAGATATTTCCTTTTCCACCATAGGCCTCAAAGTGCTCCAAATGAACACTTTCAGATTCTACAAAAAGAGTGTTTCAAAACTGCTCTTTCAAAGGAAGTGTTCAACTCTGTGATTTGGATTCATACTACACAAAGCAGTTTCACAGAACGCTTCTGTTTAGTTTTTATGGGAAGATATTCCCGTTTCCAACGAAGGCCTGAAAGGGCTCCAAATATCCACTTGCAGATGCTGCAAAAACAGAGTTTCAAAACTGCTCTATCAAAAGGAAGGCTTCTCTCTCCGAGTTGAATGCACACATCATAAAGAGGTTTCTGAGAATGCTTCTGCCTGGTTTATAAGTGAAGATATTTCCTTTTCCACAATAGGCCTCAATGTGCTCCAAATGAACACTTGCAGATTCTACAAAAAGAGTGTTTCAAAACTGCTCTTTGAAAAGAAGTGTTCAACTCTGTGAGTTGGATTCATACTACACAAAGCAGTTTCACAGAACGCTTCTGTTTAGTTTTTATGGGAAGATATTCCCCTTTCCAACGAAGGCCTGAAAGGGCTCCAAATATCCACTTGCAGATGCTGCAAAAAGACTCTTTCCAAACTGCTCCATGAAAAGCAAAGTTCAACTCTGTGAGTTAAATGCACACATCATAAAGAAGTTCCAAAGAATGCTTCTGTCTAGGTTTTATGTGAAGATATTTCCTTTTCCACCATAGGCCTCAAAGTCCTCCAAATGAACACTTGCAGATTCTACAAAAAGAGTGTTTCAAAACTGCTCTTTCAAAAGAAGTGTTCAACTCTGTGAGTTGGATTCATACTACACAAAGCAGTTTCACAGAACGCTTCTATTTAGTTTTTATGGGAAGATATTCCCGTTTCCAACGAAGGCCTGAAAGGTCTCCAAATATCCACTTGCAGATGCTGCAAAAAGACTCTTTCCAAACTGCTCCATGAAAAGGAAGGTTCAACTCTGTGAGTTGAATGCACACATCATAAAGAAGTTTCAAAGAATGCTTCTGTCTAGGTTTTATGTGAAGATATTTCCTTTTCCACCATAGGCCTCAAAGTGCTCCAAATGAACACTTGCAGATTCTACAGAAAGAGTGTTTCAAAACTGCTCTTTCAAAAGAAGTGTTCAACTCTGTGAGTTGGATTCATACTACACAAAGCAGTTTCACAGAACGCTTCTGTTTAGTTTTTATGGGAAGATATTCCCGTTTCCAACGAAGGCCTGAAAGGGCTCCAAATATCCACTTGCAGATGCTGCAAAAACAGAGTTTCAAAACTGCTCTATCAAAAGGAAGGCTTCTCTCTCCGAGTTGAATGCACACATCATAAAGAGGTTTCTGGGAATGCTTCTGCCTGGTTTATAAGTGAAGATATTTCCTTTTCCACAATAGGCCTCAATGTGCTCCAAATGAACACTTGCAGATTCTACAAAAAGAGTGTTTCAAAACTGCTCTTTGAAAAGAAGTGTTCAACTCTGTGAGTTGGATTCATACTACACAAAGTAGTTTCACAGAACGCTTCTGTTTAGTTTTTATGGGAAGATATTCCCGTTTCCAACGAAGGCCTGAAAGGCTCCAAATATCCACTTGCAGATGCTGCAAAAAGACTCTTTCCAAACTGCTCCATGAAAAGGAAGGTTCAACTGTGTGAGCTGAAGGCACACATCATAAAGAAGTTTCAAAGAATGCTTCTGTCTAGGTTTTATGTGAAGATATTACCTTTTCCACCATAGGCCTCAAAGTGCTCCAAATGAACACTTGCAGATTCTACAAAAAGAGTGTTTCAAAACTCCTCTTTCAAAAGAAGTGTTCAACTCTGTGAGTTGGATTCATACTACACAAAGCAGTTTCACAGAACTCTTCTGTTTAGTTTTTATGGGAAGTTATTCCCGTTTCCAACGAAGGCCTGAAAGGGCTCCAAATATCCACTTGCAGATGCTGCAAAAAGACTCTTTCCAAACTGTTCCATGAAAAGGAAGGTTCAACTCTGTGAGGTGAATGCACACATCATAAAGAAGTTTCAAAGAATGCTTCTGTCTAGGTTTTATGTGAAGATATTTCCTTTTCCACCATAGGCCTCAAAGTGCTCCAAATGAACACTTGCAGATTCTACAAAAAGAGTGTTTCAAAACTGCTCTTTCAAAAGAAGTGTTCAACTCTGTGAGTTGGATTCATACTACACAAAGCAGTTTCACAGAACGCTTCTGTTTAGTTTTCATGGGAAGATATTCCCGTTTCCAACGAAGGCCTGAAAGGGCTCCAAATATCCACTTGCAGATTCTGCAAAAACAGAGTTTCTAAACTGCTCTATCAAAAGGAAGGCTTATCTCTCTGAGTTGAATGCACACATCATAAAGATGTTTCTGAGAATGCTTCTGCCTGGTTGATATGTGAAGATATTTCAATTTCCACCATAGGCCTCAAATCGCTCCAAATGAACACTTGCAAATTCTACAAAAAGAGTGTTTCATAACTGCTCTAGCAAAGGAAAGGTTCAACTATGTGAGGTAAACACACACATCACAAAGCAGTTTGTGAGAATGCTTCTGTCCAGTTTTTATGGGAAGATATTCCCGTTTCTAACAAAGGCCTGAAAGAGCTCCAAATATCCACTTGCAGATGCTGCAAAAAGACTCTTTCCAAACCGCTCCATGAAAAGGAAGGTTCAACTCTGTGAGTTGAATGCACACATCATAAAGAAGTTTCAAAGAATGCTTCTGTCTAGGTTTTATGTGAAGATATTTCCTTTTCCACCATTGGCCTCAAAGCGCTCCAAATGAACACTTGCAGATTCTACAAAAAGAGTGTTTCAAAACTGCTCTTTCTAAAGAAGTGTTCAACTCTGTGAGTTGGATTCATACTACACAAAGCAGTTTCACAGAACGCTTCTGTTTAGTTTTTATGGGAAGATATTCCCGTTTCCAACGAAGGCCTGAAAGGGCTCCAAATATCCACTTGCAGATTCGGCAAAAACAGAGTTTCAAAACTGCTCTATCAAAAGGAAGGCTTATCTCTCTGAGTTGAATGCACACATCATAAAGAGGTTTCTGAGAATGCTTCTGCCTGGTTGATATGTGAAGATATTTCAATTTCCACCATAGGCCTCAAATCGCTCCAAATGAACACTTGCAAATTCTACAAAAAGAGTGTTTCATAACTGCTCTAGCAAAGGAAAGATTCAACTATGTGAGTTAAACACACACATCACAAAGCAGTTTGTGAGAATGCTTCTGTCCAGTTTTTATGGGAAGATATTCCCGTTTCTAACAAAGGCCTGAAAGAGCTCCAAATATCCACTTGCAGATGCTGCAAAAAGACTCTTTCCAAACTGCTCCATGAAAAGGAAGGTTCAACTCTGTGAGTTGAATGCACACATCATAAAGAAGTTTCAAAGAATGCTTCTGTCTAGGTTTTATGTGAAGATATTTCCTTTTCCACCATAGGCCTCAAAGTGCTCCAAATGAACACTTGCAGATTCTACAAAAAGAGTGTTTCAAAACTGCTCTTTCAAAAGAAGTGTTCAACTCTGTGAGTTGGATTCATACTACACAAAGCAGTTTCACAGAACGCTTCTGTTTAGTTTTTATGGGAAGATATTCCCGTTTCCAATGAAGGCCTGAAAGGGCTCCAAATATCCACTTGCAGATGCTGCAAAAACAGAGTTTCAAAACTGCTCTATCAAAAGGAAGGCTTCTCTCTCCGAGTTGAATGGACACATCATAAAGTGGTTTCTGAGAATGCTTCTGCCTGGTTTATAAGTGAAGATATTTCCTTTTCCACAATAGGCCTCAATGTGCTCCAAATGAACACTTGCAGATTCTACAAAAAGAGTGTTTCAAAACTGCTCTTTCAAAAGAAGTGTTCAACTCTGTGAGTTGGATTCATACTACACAAAGCAGTTTCACAGAACGCTTCTGTTTAGTTTTTATGGGAAGATATTCCCGTTTCCAACGAAGGCCTGAAAGGCTCCAAATATCCACTTGCAGATGCTGCAAAAAGACTCTTTCCAAACTGCTCCGTGAAAAGGAAGGTTCAACTCTGTGAGGTGAAGGCACACATCATAAAGAAGTTTCAAAGAATGCTTCTGTCTAGGTTTTATGTGAAGATATTTCCTTTTCCACCGTAGGCCTCAAAGCGCTCCAAATGAACACTTGCAGATTCTACAAAAAGAGTGTTTCAAAACTGCTCTTTCTAAAGAAGTGTTCAACTCTGTGAGTTGGATTCATACTACATAAAGCAGTTTCACAGAACGCTTCTGTTTAGTATTTATGGGAAGATATTCCCGTTTCCAACGAAGGCCTGAAAGGGCTCCAAATATCCACTTGCAGATGCTGCAAAAAGACTCTTTCCAAACTGCTCCATGAAAAGGAAGGTTCAACTCCGTGAGTTGAATGCACACATCATAAAGAAGTTTCAAAGAATGCTTCTGTCTAGGTTTTATGTGAAGATATTTCCTTTTCCACCATAGGCCTCAAAGTGCTCCAAATGAACACTTGCAGATTCTACAAAAAGAGTGTTTCAAAACTGCTCTTTCAAAAGAAGTGTTCAACTCTGTGAGTTGGATTCATACTACACAAAGCAGTTTCACAGAACGCTTCTGTTTAGTTTTTATGGGAAGATATTCCCGTTTCCAACGAAGGCCTGAAAGGGCTCCAAATATCCACTTGCAGATGCTGCAAAAACAGAGTTTCAAAACTGCTCTATCAAAAGGAAGGCTTCTCTCTCCGAGTTGAATGCACACATCATAAAGAGGTTTCTGAGAATGCTTCTGCCTGGTTGATATGTGAAGATATTTCAATTTCCACCATAGGCCTCAAATCACTCCAAATGAACACTTGCAAATTCTACAAAAAGAGTGTTTCATAACTGCTCTAGCAAAGGAAAGGTTCAACTACGTGAGTTAAACACACACATCACAAAGCAGTTTGTGAGAATGCTTCTGTCCAGTTTTCATGGGAAGATATTCCCGTTTCTAACAAAGGCCTGAAAGAGCTCCAAATATCCACTTGCAGATGCTGCAAAAAGACTCTTTCCAAACCTCTCCATGAAAAGGAAGGTTCAACTCTGTGAGTTGAATGCACATATCATAAAGAAGTTTCAAAGAATGCTTCTGTCTATGTTTTATGTGAAGATATTTCCTTTTCCACCATAGGCCTCAAAGCGCTCCAAATGAACACTTGCAGATTCTACAAAAAGAGTGTTTCAAAACTACTCTTTCAAAAGAAGTGTTCAACTCTGTGAGTTGGATTCATACTACACAAAGCAGTTTCACAGAACGCTTCTGTCTAGATTTTATGGGAAGATATTCCCGTTTCCAACGAAGGCCTGAAAGGGCTCCAATTATCCACTTGCAGATGCTGCAAAAACAGAGTTTCAAAACTGCTCTATCAAAAGGAAGGCTTCTCTCTCCGAGTTGAATGCACACATCATAAAGAGGTTTCTGAGAATGCTTCTGCCTGGTTTATAAGTGAAGATATTTCCTTTTCCACAATAGGCCTTAATGTGCTCCAAATGAACACTTGCAGATTCTACAAAAAGAGTGTTTCAAAACTGCTCTTTCTAAAGAAGTGTTCAACTCTGTGAGTTGGATTCATACTACACAAAGCAGTTTCACAGAACGCTTCTGTTTAGTTTTTATGGGAAGATATTCCCGTTTCCAACGAAGGCCTGAAAGGTCTCCAAATATCCACTCGCAGATTCTGCAAAAACAGAGTTTCAAAACAGCTCTATCAAAAGGAAGGCTTATCTCTCTGAGTTGAATGCACACATCATAAAGAGGTTTCTGAGAATGCTTCTGCCTGGTTGATATGTGAAGATATTTCAATTTCCAGCATAGGCCTCAAATCGCTCCAAATGAACACTTGCAAATTCTGCAAAAAGAGTGTTTCATAACTGGCTAGCAAAGGAAAGGTTCAACTATGTGAGTTAAACACACACATCACAAAGCAGTTTGTGAGAATGCTTCTGTCCAGTTTTTATGGGAAGATATTCCCGTTTCTAACAAAGGCCTGAAATAGCTCCAAATATCCACTTGCAGATGGTGCAAAAAGACTCCTTCCAAACCGCTCCATGAAAAGGAAGGTTCAACTCTGTGAGTTGAATGCACACATCATAAAGAAGTTTCAAAGAATGCTTCTGTCTAGGTTTTATGTGAAGATATTTCCTTTTCCACCATAGGCCTCAAAGCGCTCCAAATGAACACTTGCAGATTCTACAAAAAGAGTGTTTCAAAACTCCTCTTTCAAAAGAAGAGTTCAACTCTGTGAGTTGGATTCATACTACACAAAGCAGTTTCACAGAACTCTTCTGTTTAGTTTTTATGGGAAGATATTCCCGTTTCCAACGAAGGCCTGAAAGGGCTCCAAATATCCACTTGCAGATGCTGCAATAACAGAGTTTCAAAACTGCTCTATCAAAAGGAAGGCTTCTCTCTCCGAGTTGAATGCACACATCATAAAGAGGTTTACGAGAATGATTCTGCCTGGTTTATAAGTGAAGATATTTCCTTTTCCACAATAGGCCTCAATGCGCTCCAAACGAACACTTGCAGATTCTACAAAAAGAGTGTTTCAAAACTGCTCTTTCAAGAAAAGTGTTCAACTCTGTGAGTTGGATTCATACTACACAAAGCAGTTTCACAGAACGCTTCTGTTTAGGTTTTATGGGAAGATATTCCCGTTTCCAACGAAGGCCTGAAAGGGCTCAAAATATCCACTTGCAGATGCTGCAAAAAGACTCTTTCCAAACTGTTCCATGAAAAGGAAGGTTCAACTCCGTGAGTTGAATGCACACATCATAAAGAAGTTTCAAAGAATGCTTCTGTCTAGGTTTTATGTGAAGATATTTCCTTTTCCACCATAGGCCTCAAAGTGCTCCAAATGAACACATGCAGATTCTACAAAAAGAGTGTTTCAAAACTGCTCTTTCAAAAGAAGTGTTCAACTCTGTGAGTTGGATTCATACTACACAAAGCAGTTTCACAGAACGCTTCTGTTTAGTTTTTATGGGAAGATATTCCCGTTTCCAACGAAGGCCTGAAAGGGCTCCAAATATAAACTTGCAGATGCTGCAAAAAGACTCTGTCCAAACTGTTCCATGAAAAGGAATGTTCAACTCTGTGAGTTGAATGCACACATCCTAAAGAAGTTTCAAACAATGCTTCTGTCTAGGTTTTATGTGAAGATATTTCCTTTTCCACCATAGGCCTCAAAGTGCTCCAAATGAACACTTGCAGATTCTACAAAAAGAGTGTTTCAAAACTGCTCTTTCAAAAGAAGTGTTCAACTCTGTGAGTTGGATTCATACTACACAAAGCAGTTTCACAGAACGCTTCTGTTTAGTTTTTATGGGAAGATATTCCCGTTTCCAACGAAGGCCTGAAAGGGCTCCAAATATCCACTTGCAGATGCTGCAAAAAGACTCTTTCCAAACCTCTCCATGAAAAGGAAGGTTGAACTCTGTGAGTTGAAGGCACACATCATAAAGAAGTTTCAAAGAATGCTTCTGTCTAGGTTTTATGTGAAGATATTTCCTTTTCCACCATAGGCCTCAAAGTGCTCCAAATGAACACTTGCAGATTCTACAAAAAGAGTGTTTCAAAACTCCTCTTTCAAAAGAAGTGTTCAACTCTGTGAGTTGGATTCATACTACACAAAGCAGTTTCACAGAACGTTTCTGTTTAGTTTTTATGGGAAGATATTCCCGTTTCCAACGAAGGCCTGAAAGGGCTCCAAATATCCACTTGCAGATGCTGCAAAAAGACCCTTTCCAAACTGTTCCATGAAAAGGAAGGTTCAACTCTGTGAGTTGAATGCACACATCATAAAGAAGTTTCAAAGAATGCTTCTGTCTAGGTTTTATGTGAAGATATTTCCTTTTCCACCATAGGCCTCAAAGTGCTCCAAATGAACACTTGCAGATTCTACAAAAAGAGTGTTTCAAAACTGCTCTTTCAAAAGAAGTGTTCTACTCTGTGAGTTGGATTCATACTACACAAAGCAGTTTCACAGAACGCTTCTGTTTAGTTTTTATGGGAAGAAATTCCCGTTTCCAACGAAGGCCTGAAAGGGCTCCAAATATCCACTTGCAGATGCTGCAAAAACAGAGTTTCAAAACTGCTCTATCAAAAGGAAGGCTTCTCTCTCCGAGTTGAATGCACACATCATAAAGAGGTTTCTGAGAATGCTTCTGCCTGGTTTATAAGTGAAGATATTTCCTTTTCCACAATAGGCCTCAATGTGCTCCAAATGAACACTTGCAGATTCTACAAAAAGAGTGTTTCAAAACTGCTCTTTGAAAAGAAGTGTTCAACTCTGTGAGTTGGATTCATACTACACAAAGCAGTTTCACAGAACGCTTCTGTTTAGTTTTTATGGGAAGATATTCCCGTTTCCAACGAAGGCCTGAAAGGCTCCAAATATCCACTTGCAGATGCTGCAAAAAGACTCTTTCCAAACTGCTCCGTGAAAAGGAAGGTTCAACTCTGTGAGGTGAAGGCACACATCATAAAGAAGTTTCAAAGAATGCTTCTGTCTAGGTTTTATGTGAAGATATTTCCTTTTCTACCGTAGGCCTCAAAGCGCTCCAAATGAACACTTGCAGATTCTACAAAAAGAGTGTTTCAAAACTGCTCTTTCTAAAGAAGTGTTCAACTCTGTGAGTTGGATTCATACTACACAAAGCAGTTTCACAGAACGCTTCTGTTTAGTTTTTATGGGAAGATATTCCCGTTTCCAACGAAGGCCTGAAAGGGCTCCAAATATCCACTTGCAGATTCTGCAAAAACAGAGTTTCAAAACTGCTCTATCGAAAGGAAGTCTTATCTCTCTGAGTTGAATGCACACATCATAAAGAGGTTTCTGAGAATGATTCTGCCTGGTTGATATGTGAAGATATTTCAATTTCCACCATAGGCCTCAAAACGCTCCAAATGAACACTTGCAAATTCTACAAAAAGAGTGTTTCATAAATGCTCTAGCAAAGGAAAGGTTCAACTATGTGAGTTAAACACACACATCACAAAGCAGTTTGTGAGAATGCTTCTGTCCAGTTTTTATGGGAAGATATTCCCGTTTCTAACAAAGGCCTGAAAGAGCTCCAAATATCCACTTGCAGATGCTGCAAAAAGACTCTTTCCAAACCGCTCCATGAAAAGGAAGGTTCAACTCTGTGAGTTGAATGCACACATCATAAAGAAGTTTCAAAGAATACTTCTGTCTAGGTTTTATGTGAAGATATTTCCTTTTCCACCATAGGCCTCAAATCGCTCCAAATGAACACTTGCAGATTCTACAGAAAGAGTGTTTCAAAACTGCTCTTTCTAAAGAAGGGTTCAACTCTGTGAGTTGGATTCATACTACACAAAGCAGTTTCACAGAACGCTTCTGTTTAGTTTTTATGGGAAGATATTCCCGTTTCCAACGAAGGCCTGAAAGGGCTCCAAATATCCACTTGCAGATTCTGCAAAAACAGAGTTTCAAAACTGCTCTATCAAAAGGAAGGCTTATCTCTCTGAGTTGAATGCACACATCATAAGGAGGTTTCTGAGAATGCTTCTGCCTGGTTGATATGTGAAGATATTTCAATTTCCACCATAGGCCTCAAATCGCTCCAAATGAACAATTGCAAATTCTACAAAAAGAGTGTTTCATAACTGCTCTAGCAAAGGAAAGGTTCAACTATGTGAGTTAAACACACACATCACAAAGCAGTTTGTGAGAATGCTTCTGTCCGTTTTTGTGGGAAGATATTCCCGTTTCTAACAAAGGCCTGAAAGGGCTCCAAATATCCACTTGCAGATGCTGCAAAAAGACTCTTTCCAAACTGCTCCATGAAAAGGAAAGTTCAACTCTGTGAGTTGAATGCACACATCATAAAGAAGTTTCAAAGAATGCTTCTGTCTAGGTTTTATGTGAAGATATTTCCTTTTCCACCATAGGCCTCAAAGTGCTCCAAATGAACACTTGCAGATTCTACAAAAAGAGTGTTTCAAAACTGCTCTTTGAAAAGAAGTGTTCAACTCTGTGAGTTGGATTCATACTACACAAAGCAGTTTCACAGAACGCTTCTGTTTAGTTTTTATGGGAAGATATTCCCGTTTCCAACGAAGGCCTGAAAGGGCTCCAAATATCCACTTGCAGATGCTGCAAAAAGACTCTTTCCAAACTGCTCCATGAAAAGGAAGGTTCAACTCTGTGAGTTGAAGGCACACATCATAAAGAAGTTTCAAAGAATGCTTCTGTCTAGGTTTTATGTGAAGATATTTCCTTTTCCACCATAGGCCTCAAAGTGCTCCAAATGAACACTTGCAGATTCTACAAAAAGAGTGTTTCAAAACTGCTCTTTGAAAAGAAGTGTTCAACTCTGTCAGTTGGATTCATACTACACAAAGCAGTTTCACAGAACGCTTCTGTTTAGTTTTTATGGGAAGATATTCCCCTTTCCAACGAAGGCCTGAAAGGGCTCCAAATATCCACTTGCAGATGCTGCAAAAAGACTCTTTCCAAACTGTTCCATGAAAAGGAAGGTTCAACTCTGTGAGTTGAATGCACACATCATAAAGAAGTTTCAAAGAATGCTTCTGTCTAGGTTTTATGTGAAGATATTTCCTTTTCCACCATAGGCCTCAAAGTGCTCCAAATGAACACTTGCAGATTCTACAAAAAGAGTGTTTCAAAACTGCTCTTTCAAAAGAAGTGTTCAACTCTGTGAGTTGGATTCATACTACACAAAGCAGTTTCACAGAACGCTTCTGTTTAGTTTTTATGGGAAGATATTCCGGTTTCCAACGAAGGCCTGAAAGGGCTCCAAATATCCACTTGCAGATGCTGCAAAAACAGAGTTTCAAAACTGCTCTATCAAAAGGAAGGCTTCTCTCTCCGAGTTGAATGCACACATCATAAAGAGGTTTCTGAGAATGCTTCTGCCTGGTTTATAAGTGAAGATATTTCCTTTTCCACAGTAGGCCTCAATGTGCTCCAAATGAACACTTGCAGATTCTACAAAAAGAGTGTTTCAAAACTGCTCTTTCAAAAGAAGTGTTCAACTCTGTGAGTTGGATTCATACTACACAAAGCAGTTTCACAGAACGCTTCTGTTTAGTTTTTATGGGAAGATATTCCCGTTTCCAACGAAGGCCTGAAAGCCTCCAAATATCCACTTGCAGATGCTGCAAAAAGACTCTTTCCAAACTGCTCCGTGAAAAGGAAGGTTCAACTCTGTGAGGTGAAGGCACACATCATAAAGAAGTTTCAAAGAATGCTTCTGTCTAGGTTTTATGTGAAGATATTTCCTTTTCCACCATAGCCCTCAAAGCGCTCCAAATGAACACTTGCAGATTCTACAAAAAGAGTGTTTCAAAACTGCTCTTTCTAAAGAAGTGTTCAACTCTGTGAGTTGGATTCATACTACACAAAGCAGTTTCACAGAACGCTTCTGTTTAGTTTTTATGGGAAGACATTCCCGTTTCCAACGAAGGCCCGAAAGGGCTCCAAATATCCACTTGCAGATTCTGCAAAAAGAGAGTTTCAAAACTGCTCTATCAAAAGGAAGGCTTATCTCTCTGAGTTGAATGCACACATCATAAAGAGGTTTCTGAGAATGCTTCTGCCTGGTTGATATGTGAAGATATTTCAATTTCCACCATAGGCCTCAAATCGCTCCAAATGAACACTTGCAAATTCTACAAAAAGAGTGTTTCATAACTGCTCTAGCAAAGGAAAGGTTCAACTATGTGAGTTAAACACACACATCACAAAGCAGTTTGTGAGAATGCTTCTGTCCAGTTTTTATGGGAAGATATTCCCGTTTCTAACAAAGGCCTGAAAGAGCTCCAAATATACACTTGCAGATGCTGCAAAAAGACTCTTTCCAAACCGCTCCATGAAAAGGAAGGTTCAACTCTGTGAGTTGAATGCACACATCATAAAGAAGTTTCATAGAATGCTTCTGTCTAGGTTTTATGTGAAGATATTTCCTTTTCCACCTTAGGCCTCAAAGTGCTCCAAATGAACACTTGCAGATTCTACAAAAAGAGTGTTTCAAAACTGCTCTTTCAAAAGAAGTGTTCAACTCTGTGAGTTGGATTCATACTACACAAAGCAGTTTCACAGAACGCTTCTGTTTAGTTTTTATGGGAAGATATTCCCGTTTCCAACGAAGGCCTGAAAGGGCTCCAAATATCCACTTGCAGATGCTGCAAAAAGACTCTTTCCAAACTGCTCCATGAAAAGGAAGGTTCAACTCCGTGAGTTGAATGCACACATCATAAAGAAGTTTCAAAGAATGCTTCTGTCTAGGTTTTATGTGAAGATATTTCCTTTTCCACCATAGGCCTCAAAGTGCTCCAAATGAACACTTGCAGATTCTACAAAAAGAGTGTTTCAAAACTGCTCTTTCAAAAGAAGTGTTCAACTCTGTGAGTTGGATTCATACTACACAAAGCAGTTTCACAGAACGCTTCTGTTTAGTTTTTATGGGAAGATATTCCCGTTTCCAACGAAGGCCTGAAAGGGCTCCAAATATCCACTTGCAGATGCTGCAAAAACAGAGTTTCAAAACTGCTCTATCAAAAGGAAGGCTTCTACCTCCGAGTTGAATGCACACATCATAAAGTGGTTTCTGAGAATGCTTCTACCTGGTTTATAAGTGAAGATATTTCCTTTTCCACAATAGGCCTCAAAGTGCTCCAAATGAACACTTGCAGATTCTACAAAAAGAGTGTTTCAAAACTGCTCTTTCAAAAGAAGTGTTCAACTCTGTGAGTTGGATTCATACTACACAAAGCAGTTTCACAGAACGCTTCTGTTTAGTTTTTATGGGAAGATATTCCCGTTTCCAACGAAGGCCTGAAAGGCTCCAAATATCCACTTGCAGATGCTGCAAAAAGACTCTTTCCAAACTGCTCCGTGAAAAGGAAGGTTCAACTCTGTGAGGTGAAGGCACACATCATAAAGAAGTTTCAAAGAATGCTTCTGTCTAGGTTTTATGTGAAGATATTTCCTTTTCCACCGTAGGCCTCAAAGCGCTCCAAATGAACACTTGCAGATTCTACAAAAAGAGTGTTTCAAAACTGCACTTTCAAAAGAAGTGTTCAACTCTGTGAGTTGGATTCATACTACACAAAGCAGTTTCACAGAACGCTTCTGTTTAGTTTTTATGGGAAGATATTCCGGTTTCCAACGAAGGCCTGAAAGGGCTCCAAATATCCACTTGCAGATGCTGCAAAAACAGAGTTTCAAAACTGCTCTATCAAAAGGAAGGCTTCTCTCTCCGAGTTGAATGCACACATCATAAAGGGGTTTCTGAGAATGCTTCTGCCTGGTTTGTAAGTGAAGATATTTCCTTTTCCACAATAGGCCTCAATGTGCTCCAAATGAACACTTGCAGATTCTACAAAAAGAGTGTTTCAGAACTGCTCTTTCAAAAGAAGTGTTCAACTCTGTGAGTTGGATTCATACTACACAAAGCAGTTTCACAGAACGCTTCTGTTTAGTTTTTATGGGAAGATATTCCCGTTTCCAACGAAGGCCTGAAAGGCTCCAAATATCCACTTGCAGATGCTGCAAAAAGACTCTTTCCAAACTGCTCCGTGAAAAGGAAGGTTCAACTCTGTGAGGTGAAGGCACACATCATAAAGAAGTTTCAAAGAATGCTTCTGTCTAGGTTTTATGTGAAGATATTTCCTTTTCCACCGTAGGCCTCAAAGCGCTCCAAATGAACACTTGCAGATTCTACAAAAAGAGTGTTTCAAAACTGCTCTTTCTAAAGAAGTGTTCAACTCCGTGAGTTGGATTCATACTACACAAAGCAGTTTCACAGAACGCTTCTGTTTAGTTTTTATGGGAAGATATTCCCGTTTCCAACGAAGGACTGAAAGGGCTCCAAATATCCACTTACAGATTCTGCAAAAAGAGAGTTTCAAAACTGCTCTATCAAAAGGAAGGCTTATCTCTCTGAGTTGAATGCACACATCATAAAGAGGTTTCTGAGAATGCTTCTGCCTGGTTGATATGTGAAGATATTTCAATTTCCACCATAGGCCTCAAATCGCTCCAAATGAACACTTGCAAATTCTACAAAAAGAGTGTTTCATAACTGCTCTAGCAAAGGAAAAGTTCAACTATGTGAGTTAAACACACACGTCACAAAGCAGTTTGTGAGAATGCTTCTGTCCGGTTTTTATGGGAAGATATTCCCGTTTCTAACAAAGGCCTGAAAGAGCTCCAAATATCCACTTGCAGATGCTGCAAAAAGACTCTTTCCAAACCGCTCCATGAAAAGGAAGGTTCAACTCTGTGAGTGGAATGCACACATCTTAAAGAAGTTTCAAAGAATGCTTCTGTCTAGGTTTATGTGAAGATATTTCCTTTTCCACCATAGGCCTCAAAGCGCTCCAAATGAACACTTGCAGATTCTACAAAAAGAGTGTTTCAAAACTGCTCTTTCTAAAGAAGTGTTCAACTCTGTGAGTTGGATTCATACTACACAAAGTAGTTTCACAGAACGCTTCTGTTTAGTTTTTATGGGAAGATATTCCCGTTTCAAACGAAGGCCTGAAAGGGCTCCAAATATCCACTTGCAGATGCTGCAATAACAGAGTTTCAAAACTGCTCTATCAAAAGGAAGGCTTCTCTCTCCCAGTTGAATGCACACATCATAAAGAGGTTTACGAGAATGATTCTGCCTGGTTTATAAGTGAAGATATTTCCTTTTCCACAATAGGCCTCAATGCGCTCCAAACGAACACTTGCAGATTCTACAAAAAGAGTGTTTCAAAACTGCTCTTTCAAAAGAAGTGTTCAATTCTGTGAGTTGGATTCATACTACACAAAGCAGTTTCACAGAAAGCTTCTGTTTAGTTTTTATGGGAAGATATTCCCGTTTCCAACGAAGGCCTGAAAGGGCTCCAAATATCCACTTGCAGATGCTGCAAAAAGACTCTTTCCAAACTGCTCCATGAAAAGGAATGTTCAACTCTGTGAGTTGAATGCACACATCATAAAGAAGTTTCAAAGAATGCTTCTGTCTAGGTTTTATGTGAAGATATTTCCTTTTCCACCATGGGCCTCAAAGTGCTCCAAATGAACACTTTCAGATTCTACAAAAAGAGTGTTTCAAAACTGCTCTTTCAAAAGAAGTGTTCAACTCTGTGAGTTGGATTCATACTACACAAAGCAGTTTCACAGAACGCTTCTGTTTAGTTTTTATGGGAAGATATTCCCGTTTCCAACGAAGGCCTGAAAGGGCTCCAAATATCCACTTGCAGATTCTGCAAAAAGACTCTTTCCAAACTGCTCCGTGAAAAGGAAGGTTCAACTCTGTGAGTTGAAGGCACACATCATAAAGAAGTTTCAAAGAATGCTTCTGTCTAGGTTTTATGTGAAGATATTTCCTTTTCCACCATAGGCCTCAAAGTGCTCCAAATGAACACTTGCAGATTCTACAATAAGAGTGTTTCAAAACTGCTCTTTCAAAAGAAGTGTTCAACTCTGTGAGTTGGATTCATACTACACAAAGCCGTTTCACAGAACGCTTCTGTTTAGTTTTTATGGGAAGATATTCCCGTTTCCAACGAAGGCCTGAAAGGGCTCCAAATATCCACTTGCAGATGCTGCAAAAAGACTCTTTCCAAACTGCTCCATGAAAAGTAAGGTTCAACTCCGTGAGTTGAATGCACACATCATAAAGAAGTTTCAAAGAATGCTTCTGTCTAGGTTTTATGTGAAGATATTTCCTTTTCCACCATAGGCCTCAAAGTGCTCCAAATGAACACTTGCAGATTCTACAAAAAGAGTGTTTCAAAACTGCTCTTTCAAAAGAAGTGTTCAACTCTGTGAGTTGGATTCATACTACACAAAGCAGTTTCACAAAACGCTTCTGTTTAGTTTTTATGGGAAGATATTCCCGTTTCCAACGAAGGCCTAAAAGGGCTCCAAATATCCACTTGCAGATGCTGCAAAAACAGAGTTTCAAAACTGCTCTATCAAAAGGAAAGCTTCTCTCTCCGAGTTGAATGCACACATCATAAAGAGGTTTCTGAGAATGCTTCTGCCTGGTTTATAAGTGAAGATATTTCCTTTTCCACCATAGGCCTCAATGTGCTCCAAATGAACACTTGCAGATTCTACAAAAAGAGTGTTTCAAAACTGCTCTTTCAAAAGAAGTGTTCAACTCTGTGAGTTGGATTCATACTACACAAAGCAGTTTCACAGAACGCTTCTGTTTAGTTTTTATGGGAAGATATTCCCGTTTCCAACGAAGGCCTGAAAGGCTCCAAATATCCACTTGCAGATGCTGCAAAAAGACTCTTTCCAAACTGCTCCGTGAAAAGGAAGGTTCAACTCTGTGAGGTGAAGGCACACATCATAAAGAAGTTTCAAAGAATGCTTCTGTCTAGGTTTTATGTGAAGATATTTCCTTTTCCACCATAGGCCTCAAAGCGCTCCAAATGAACACTTGCAGATTCTACAAAAAGAGTGTTTCAAAACTGCTCTTTCTAAAGAAGTGTTCAACTCTGTGAGTTGGATTCATACTACACAAAGCAGTTTCACAGAACGCTTCTGTTTAGTTTTTATGGGAAGACATTCCCGTTTCCAACGAAGGCCCGAAAGGGCTCCAAATATCCACTTGCAGATTCTGCAAAAAGAGAGTTTCAAAACTGCTCTATCAAAAGGAAGGCTTATCTCTCTGAGTTGAATGCACACATCATAAAGAGGTTTCTGAGAATGCTTCTGCCTGGTTGATATGTGAAGATATTTCAATTTCCACCATAGGCCTCAAATCGCTCCAAATGAACACTTGCAAATTCTACAAAAAGCGTGTTTCATAACTGCTCTAGCAAAGGAAAGGTTCAACTATGTGAGTTAAACACACACATCACAAAGCAGTTTGTGAGAATGCTTCTGTCCAGTTTTTATGGGAAGATATTCCCGTTTCTAACAAAGGCCTGAAAGAGCTCCAAATATACACTTGCAGATGCTGCAAAAAGACTCTTTCCAAGCCGCTCCATGAAAAGGAAGGTTCAACTCTGTGAGTTGAATGCACACATCATAAAGAAGTTTCATAGAATGCTTCTGTCTAGGTTTTATGTGAAGATATTTCCTTTTCCACCTTAGGCCTCAAAGTGCTCCAAATGAACACTTGCAGATTCTACAAAAAGAGTGTTTCAAAACTGCTCTTTCAAAAGAAGTGTTCAACTCTGTGAGTTGGATTCATACTACACAAAGCAGTTTCACAGAACGCTTCTGTTTAGTTTTTATGGGAAGATATTCCCGTTTCCAACGAAGGCCTGAAAGGGCTCCAAATATCCACTTGCAGATGCTGCAAAAAGACTCTTTCCAAACTGCTCCATGAAAAGGAAGGTTCAACTCCGGGAGTTGAATGCACACATCATAAAGAAGTTTCAAAGAATGCTTCTGTCTAGATTTTATGTGAAGATATTTCCTTTTCCACCATAGGCCTCAAAGTGCTCCAAATGAACACTTGCAGATTCTACAAAAAGAGTGTTTCAAAACTGCTCTTTCAAAAGAAGTGTTCAACTCTGTGAGTTGGATTCATACTACACAAAGCAGTTTCACAGAACGCTTCTGTTTAGTTTTTATGGGAAGATATTCCCGTTTCCAACGAAGGCCTGAAAGGGCTCCAAATATCAACTTGCAGATGCTGCAAAAACAGAGTTTCAAAACTGCTCTATCAAAAGGAAGGCTTCTACCTCCGAGTTGAATGCACACATCATAAAGTGGTTTCTGAGAATGCTTCTGCCTGGTTTATAAGTGAAGATATTTCCTTTTCCACAATAGGCCTCAAAGTGCTCCAAATGAACACTTGCAGATTCTACAAAAAGAGTGTTTCAAAACTGCTCTTTCAAAAGAAGTGTTCAACTCTGTGAGTTGGATTCATACTACACAAAGCAGTTTCACAGAACGCTTCTGTTTAGTTTTTATGGGAAGATATTCCCGTTTCCAACGAAGGCCTGAAAGGCTCCAAATATCCACTTGCAGATGCTGCAAAAAGACTCTTTCCAAACTGCTCCATGAAAAGGAAGGTTCAACTCTGTGAGGTGAAGGCACACATCATAAAGAAGTTTCAAAGAATGCTTCTGTCTAGGTTTTATGTGAAGATATTTCCTTTTCCACCGTAGGCCTCAAAGCGCTCCAAATGAACACTTGCAGATTCTACAAAAAGAGTGTTTCAAAACTGCACTTTCAAAAGAAGTGTTCAACTCTGTGAGTTGGATTCATACTACACAAAGCAGTTTCACAGAACGCTTCTGTTTAGGTTTTATGGGAAGATATTCCGGTTTCCAACGAAGGCCTGAAAGGGCTCCAAATATCCACTTGCAGATGTTGCAAAAACAGAGTTTCAAAACTGCTCTATCAAAAGGAAGGCTTCTCTCTCCGAGTTGAATGCACACATCATAAAGGGGTTTCTGAGAATGCTTCTGCCTGGTTTGTAAGTGAAGATATTTCCTTTTCCACAATAGGCCTCAATGTGCTCCAAATGAACACTTGCAGATTCTACAAAAAGAGTGTTTCAGAACTGCTCTTTCAAAAGAAGTGTTCAACTCTGTGAGTTGGATTCATACTACACAAAGCAGTTTCACAGAACGCTTCTGTTTAGTTTTTATGGGAAGATATTCCCGTTTCCAACGAAGGCCTGAAAGGCTCCAAATATCCACTTGCAGATGCTGCAAAAAGACTCTTTCCAAACTGCTCCGTGAAAAGGAAGGTTCAACTCTGTGAGGTGAAGGCACACATCATAAAGAAGTTTCAAAGAATGCTTCTGTCTAGGTTTTATGTGAAGATATTTCCTTTTCCACCGTAGGCCTCAAAGCGCTCCAAATGAACACTTGCAGATTCTACAAAAAGAGTGTTTCAAAACTGCTCTTTCTAAAGAAGTGTTCAACTCCGTGAGTTGGATTCATACTACACAAAGCAGTTTCACAGAACGCTTCTGTTTAGTTTTTATGGGAAGATATTCCCGTTTCCAACGAAGGACTGAAAGGGCTCCAAATATCCACTTACAGATTCTGCAAAAAGAGAGTTTCAAAACTGCTCTATCAAAAGGAAGTCTTATCTCTCTGAGTTGAATGCACACATCATAAAGAGGTTTCTGAGAATGCTTCTGCCTGGTTGATATGTGAAGATATTTCAATTTCCACCATAGGCCTCAAATCGCTCCAAATGAACACTTGCAAATTCTACAAAAAGAGTGTTTCATAACTGCTCTAGCAAAGGAAAAGTTCAACTATGTGAGTTAAACACACACGTCACAAAGCAGTTTGTGAGAATGCTTCTGTCCGGTTTTTATGGGAAGATATTCCCGTTTCTAACAAAGGCCTGAAAGAGCTCAAATATCCATTTGCAGATGCTGCAAAAAGACTCTTTCCAAACCGCTCCATGAAAAGGAAGGTTCAACTCTGTGAGTGGAATGCACACATCATAAAGAAGTTTCAAAGAATGCTTCTGTCTAGGTTTATGTGAAGATATTTCCTTTTCCACCATAGGCCTCAAAGCGCTCCAAATGAACACTTGCAGATTCTACAAAAAGAGTGTTTCAAAACTGCTCTTTCTAAAGAAGTGTTCAACTCTGTGAGTTGGATTCATACTACACAAAGCAGTTTCACAGAACGCTTCTGTTTAGTTTTTATGGGAAGATATTCCCGTTTCAAACGAAGGCCTGAAAGGGCTCCAAATATCCACTTGCAGATGCTGCAATAACAGAGTTTCAAAACTGCTCTATCAAAAGGAAGGCTTCTCTCTCCCAGTTGAATGCACACATCATAAAGAGGTTTACGAGAATGATTCTGCCTGGTTTATAAGTGAAGATATTTCCTTTTCCACAATAGGCCTCAATGCGCTCCAAACGAACACTTGCAGATTCTACAAAAAGAGTGTTTCAAAACTGCTGTTTCAAAAGAAGTGTTCAATTCTGTGAGTTGGATTCATACTACACAAAGCCGTTTCACAGAACGCTTCTGTTTAGTTTTTATGGGAAGATATTCCCGTTTCCAACGAAGGCCTGAAAGGGCTCCAAATATCCACTTGCAGATGCTGCAAAAAGACTCTTTCCAAACTGCTCCATGAAAAGTAAGGTTCAACTCCGTGAGTTGAATGCACACATCATAAAGAAGTTTCAAAGAATGCTTCTGTCTAGGTTTTATGTGAAGATATTTCCTTTTCCACCATAGGCCTCAAAGTGCTCCAAATGAACACTTGCAGATTCTACAAAAAGAGTGTTTCAAAACTGCTCTTTCAAAAGAAGTGTTCAACTCTGTGAGTTGGATTCATACTACACAAAGCAGTTTCACAAAACGCTTCTGTTTAGTTTTTATGGGAAGATATTCCCGTTTCCAACGAAGGCCTAAAAGGGCTCCAAATATCCACTTGCAGATGCTGCAAAAACAGAGTTTCAAAACTGCTCTATCAAAAGGAAAGCTTCTCTCTCCGAGTTGAATGCCCACATCATAAAGAGGTTTCTGGGAATGCTTCTGCCTGGTTTATAAGTGAAGATATTTCCTTTTCCACAATAGGCCTCAATGTGCTCCAAATGAACACTTGCAGATTCTACAAAAAGAGTGTTTCAAAACTGCTCTTTCAAAAGAAGTGTTCAACTCTGTGAGTTGGATTCATACTACACAAAGCAGTTTCACAGAACGCTTCTGTTTAGTTTTTATGGGAAGATATTCCCGTTTCCAACGAAGGCCTGAAAGGCTCCAAATATCCACTTGCAGATGCTGCAAAAAGACTCTTTCCAAACTGCTCCGTGAAAAGGAAGGTTCAACTCTGTGAGGTGAAGGCACACATCATAAAGAAGTTTCAAAGAATGCTTCTGTCTAGGTTTTATGTGAAGATATTTCCTTTTCCACCATAGGCCTCAAAGCGCTCCAAATGAACACTTGCAGATTCTACAAAAAGAGTGTTTCAAAACTGCTCTGTCTAAAGAAGTGTTCAACTCTGTGAGTTGGATTCATACTACACAAAGCAGTTTCACAGAACGCTTCTGTTTAGTTTTTATGGGAAGACATTCCCGTTTCCAACGAAGGCCCGAAATGGCTCCAAATATCCACTTGCAGATTCTGCAAAAACAGAGTTTCAAAACTGCTCTATCAAAAGGAAGGCTTATGTCTCTGAGTTGAATGCACACATCATAAAGAGGTTTCTGAGAATGCTTCTGCCTGGTTGATATGTGAAGATATTTCAATTTCCACCATAGGCCTCAAATCGCTCCAAATGAACACTTGCAAATTCTACAAAAAGAGTGTTTCATAACTGCTCTAGCAAAGGAAAGGTTCAACTATGTGAGTTAAACACACACATCACAAAGCAGTTTGTGAGAATGCTTCTGTCCAGTTTTTATGGGAAGATATTCCCGTTTCTAACAAAGGCCTGAAAGAGCTCCAAATATCCACTTGCAGATGCTGCAAAAAGACTCTTTCCAAACCGCTCCATGAAAAGGAAGGTTCAACTCTGTGAGTTGAATGCACACATCATAAAGAAGTTTCAAAGAATGCTTCTGTCTAGGTTTTATGTGAAGATATTTCCTTTTCCACCATAGGCCTCAAAGCGCTCCAAATGAACACTTGCAGATTCTACAAAAAGAGTGTTTCAAAACTGCTCTTTCTAAAGAAGTGTTCAACTCTGTGAGTTGGATTCATACTACACAAAGCAGTTTCACAGAACCCTTCTGTTTAGTTTTTATGGGAAGACATTCCCGTTCCCAACGAAGGCCTGAAAGGGCTCCAAATATCCACTTGCAGATTCTGCAAAAACAGAGTTTCAAAACTGCTCTATCAAAAGGAAGGTTTATCTCTCTGAGTTGAATGCACACATCATAAAGAGGTTTCTGAGAATGCTTCTGCCTGGTTGATATGTGAAGATATTTCAATTTCCACCATAGGCCTCAAATCGCTCCAAATGAACACTTGCAAATTCTACAAAAAGAGTGTTTCATAACTGCTCTAGCAAAGGAAAGGTTCAACTATGTGAGTTAAACACACACATCACAAAGCAGTTTGTGAGAATGCTTCTGTCCAGTTTTTATGGGAAGATATTCCCGTTTCTAACAAAGGCCTGAAAGAGCTCCAAATATACACTTGCAGATGCTGCAAAAAGACTCTTTCTAAACCGCTCCATGAAAAGGAAGGTTCAACTCTGTGAGTTGAATGCACACATCATAAAGAAGTTTCAAAGAATGCTTCTGTCTAGGTTTTATGTGAAGATATTTCCTTTTCCACCTTAGGCCTCAAAGCGCTCCAAATGAACACTTGCAGATTCTACAAAAAGAGTGTTTCAAAACTGCTCTTTCTAAAGAAGTGTTCAACTCTGTGAGTTGGATTCATACTACACAAAGCAGTTTCACAGAACGCTTCTGTTTAGTTTTTATGGGAAGATATTCCCGTTTCCAACGAAGGCCTGAAAGGGCTCAAAATATCCACTTGCAGATGCTGCAAAAAGACTCTTTCCAAACTGCTCCATGAAAAGGAAGTTTCAACTCCGTGAGTTGAATGCACACATCATAAAGAAGTTTCAAAGAATGCTTCTGTCTAGGTTTTATGTGAAGATATTTCCTTTTCCACCATAGGCCTCAAAGTGCTCCAAATGAACACTTGCAGATTCTACAAAAAGAGTGTTTCAAAACTGCTCTTTCAAAAGAAGTGTTCAACTCTGTGAGGTGGATTCATACTACACAAAGCAGTTTCACAGAACGCTTCTGTTTAGTTTTTATGGGAAGATATTCCCGTTTCCAACGAAGGCCTGAAAGGGCTCCAAATATCCACTTGCAGATGCTGCAAAAACAGAGTTTCAAAACTGCTCTATCAAAAGGAAGGCTTCTCTCTCCGAGTTGAATGCACACATCATAAAGGGGTTTCTGAGAATGCTTCTGCCTGGTTTGCAAGTGAAGATATTTCCTTTTCCACAATAGGCCTCAATGTGCTCCAAATGAACACTTGCAGATTCTACAAAAAGAGTTTTTCAAAACTGCTCTTTCAAAAGAAGTGTTCAACTCTGTGAGTTGGATTCATACTACACAAAGCAGTTTCACAGAACGCTTCTGTTTAGTTTTTATGGGAAGATATTCCCGTTTCCAACGAAGGCCTGAAAGGCTCCAAATATCCACTTGCAGATGCTGCAAAAAGACTCTTTCCAAACTGCTCCATGAAAAGGAAGGTTCAACTCTGTGAGGTGAAGGCACACATCATAAAGAAGTTTCAAAGAATGCTTCTGTCTAGGTTTTATGTGAAGATATTTCCTTTTCCACCGTAGGCCTCAAAGCGCTCCAAATGAACACTTGCAGATTCTACAAAAAGAGTGCTTCAAAACTGCTCTTTCTAAAGAAGTGTTCAACTCCGTGAGTTGGATTCATACTACACAAAGCAGTTTCACAGAACGCTTCTGTTTAGTTTTTATGGGAAGATATTCCCGTTTCCAACGAAGGCCTGAAAGGGCTCCAAATATCCACTTGCAGATTCTGCAAAAACAGAGTTTCAAAACTGCTCTATCAAAAGGAAGGCTTATCTCTCTGAGTTGAATGCACACATCATAAAGAGGTTTCTGAGAATGCTTCTGCCTGGTTGACATGTGAAGATATTTGAATTTCCACCATAGGCCTCATACCGCTCGAAATGAACACTTGCAAATTCTACAAAAAGAGTGTTTCATAAGTGCTCTAGCAAAGGAAAGGTTCAACAATGTGAGTTAAACACACACATCACAAAGCAGTTTGTGAGAATGCTTCTGTCCAGTTTTTATGGGAAGATATTCCCGTTTCTAACAAAGGCCTGAAAGAGCTCCAAATATCCACTTGCAGATGCTGCAAAAAGACTCTTTCCAAACCGCTCCATGAAAAGGAAGGTTCAACTCTGTGAGTTGAATGCACACATCCTAAAGAAATTTCAAAGAATGCTTCTGTCTAGGTTTTATGTGAAGATATTTCCTTTTCCACCATAGGCCTCAAAGCGCTCCAAATGAACACTTGCAGATTCTACAAAAAGAGTGTTTCAATACTGCTCTTTCTAAAGAAGGGTTCATGTCTGTGAGTTGGATTCACACTACACAAAGCAGTTTCACAGAACGCTTCTGTTTAGTTTTTATGGGAAGATATTCCCGTTTCCAACGAAGGCCTGAAAGGGCTCCAAATATCCACTTGCAGATTCTGCAAAAACAGAGTTTCAAAACTGCTCTATCAAAAGGAAGGCTTATCTCTCTGAGTTGAATGCACACATCATAAAGAGGTTTCTGAGAATGCTTCTGCCTCGTTGATATGTGAAGATATTTCAATTTCCACCATAGGCCTCAAATCGCTCCAAATGAACACTTGCAAATTCTACAAAAAGAGTGTTTCATCACTGCTCTAGCAAAGGAAAGGTTCAACTATGTGAGTTAAACACACACATCACAAAGCAGTTTGTGAGAATGCTTCTGTCCAGTTTTTATGGGAAGATATTCCCGTTTCTAACAAAGGCCTGAAAGAGCTCCAAATATCCACTTGCAGATGCTGCAAAAAGACTCTTTCCAAACCGCTCCATGAAAAGGAAGGTTCAACTCTGTGAGTTGAATGCACACATCATAAAGAAGTTTCAAAGAATGCTTCTGTCTAGGTTTTATGTGAAGATATTTCCTTTTCCACCTTAGGCCTCAAAGCGCTCCAAATGAACACTTGCAGATTCTACAAAAAGAGTGTTTCAAAACTACTCTTTCAAAAGAAGTGTTCAACTCTGTGAGTTGGATTCATACTACACAAAGCAGTTTCACAGAACGCTTCTGTTTAGTTTTTATGGGAAGATATTCCCGTTTCCAACGAAGGCCTGAAAGGGCTCCAAATATCCACTTGCAGATGCTGCAATAACAGAGTTTCAAAACTGCTCTATCAAAAGGAAGGCTTCTCTCTCCGAGTTGAATGCACACATCATAAAGAGGTTTACGAGAATGATTCTGCCTGGTTTATAAGTGAAGATATTTCCTTTTCCACAATAGGCCTCAATGCGCTCCAAACGAACACTTGCAGATTCTACAAAAAGAGTGTTTCAAAACTGCTCTTTCAAAAGAAGTGTTCAACTCTGTGAGTTGGATTCATACTACACAAAGCAGTTTCACAGAACGCTTCTGTTTAGTTTTTATGGGAAGATATTCCTGTTTCCAACGAAGGCCTGAAAGGGCTCCAAATATCCACTTGCAGATGCTGCAAAAACAGAGTTTCAAAACTGCTCTATCAAAAGGAAGGCTTCTCTTTCCGAGTTGAATGCACACATCATAAAGAGGTTTCTGAGAATGCTTCTGCCTGGTTTATAAGTGAAGATATTTCCTTTTCCACAATAGGCCTCAATGTGCTCCAAATGAACACTTGCAGATTCTACAAAAAGAGTGTTTCAAAACTGCTCTTTGAAAAGAAGTGTTCAACTCTGTGAGTTGGATTCATACTACACCAAGCAGTTTCACAGAACGCTTCTGTTTAGTTTTTATGGGAAGATATTCCCGTTTCCAACGAAGTCCTGAAAGGCTCCAAATATCCACTTGCAGATGCTGCAAAAAGACTCTTTCCAAACTGCTCCATGAAAAGGAAGGTTCAACTCTGTGAGGTGAAGGCACACATCATAAAGAAGTTTCAAAGAATGCTTCTGTCTAGGTTTTATGTGAAGATATTTCCTTTTCCACCGTAGGCCTCAAAGCGCTCCAAATGAACACTTGCAGATTCTACAAAAAGAGTGTTTCAAAACTGCTCTTTCTAAAGAAGTGTTCAACTCCGTGAGTTGGATTCATACTACACAAAGCAGTTTCACAGAACGCTTCTGTTTAGTTTTTATGGGAAGATATTCCTGTTTCCAACGAAGGCCTGAAAGGGCTCCAAATATCCACTTGCAGATTCTGCAAAAACAGAGTTTCAAAACTGCTCTATCAAAAGGAAGGCTTATCTCTCTGAGTTGAATGCACACATCATAAAGAGGTTTCTGAGAATGCTTCTGCCTGGTTGATATGTGAAGATATTTCAATTTCCACCATAGGCCTCAAATCGCTCCAAATGAACACTTGCAAATTCTACAAAAAGAGTGTTTCATAACTGCTCTAGCAAAGGAAAGGTTCAACTATGTGAGTTAAACACACACATCACAAAGCAGTTTGTGAGAATGCTTCTGTCCAGTTTTTATGGGAAGATATTCCCGTTTCTAACAAAGGCCTGAAAGAGCTCCAAATATCCACTTGCAGATGCTGCAAAAAGACTCTTTCCAAACCGCTCCATGAAAAGGAAGGTTCAACTCTGTGAGTTGAACGCACACATCATAAAGAAGTTTCAAAGAATGCTTCTGTCTAGGTTTTATGTGAAGATATTTCCTTTTCCACCATAGGCCTCAAAGCGCTCCAAATGAACACTTGCAGATTCTACAAAAAGAGTGTTTCAAAACTGCTCTTTCTAAAGAAGTGTTCAACTCTGTGAGTTGGATTCATACTACACAAAGCAGTTTCACAGAACCCTTCTGTTTAGTTTTTATGGGAAGACATTCCCGTTTCCAACGAAGGCCTGAAATGGCTCCAAATATCCACTTGCAGATTCTGCAAAAACAGAGTTTCAAAACTGCTCTATCAAAAGGAAGGCTTATCTCTCTGAGTTGAATGCACACATCATAAAGAGGTTTCTGAGAATGCTTCTGCCTGGTTGATATGTGAAGATATTTCAATTTCCACCATAGGCCTCAAATCGCTCCAAATGAACACTTGCAAATTCTACAAAAAGAGTGTTTCATAACTGCTCTAGCAAAGGAAAGGTTCAACTATGTGAGTTAAACACCCACATCACAAAGCAGTTTGTGAGAATGCTTCTGTCCAGGTTTTAAGGGAAGATATTCCCGTTTCTAACAAAGGCCTGAAAGAGCTCCTAATATCCACTTGCAGATGCTGCAAAAAGACTCTTTCCAAACCGCTCCATGAAAAGGAAGGTTCAACTCTGTGAGTTGAATGCACACATCATAAAGAAGTTTCAAAGAATGCTTCTGTCTAGGTTTTATGTGAAGATATTTCCTTTTCCACCATAGGCCTCAAAGCGCTCCAAATGAACACTTGCAGATTCTACAAAAAGAGTGTTTCAAAACTGCTCTTTCTAAAGAAGTGTTCAACTCTGTGAGTTGGATTCATACTACACAAAGCAGTTTCACAGAACGCTTCTGTTTAGTTTTTATGGGAAGATATTCCCGTTTCCAACGAAGGCCTGAAAGGGCTCCAAATATCCACTTGCAGATGCTGCAAAAAGACTCTTTCCAAACTGCTCCATGAAAAGGAAGGTTCAACTCCGTGAGTTGAATGCACACATCATAAAGAAGTTTCAAAGAATGCTTCTGTCTAGGTTTTATGTGAAGATATTTCCTTTTCCACCATAGGCCTCAAAGTGCTCCAAATGAACACTTTCAGATTCTACAAAAAGAGTGTTTCAAAACTGCTCTTTCAAAAGAAGTGTTCAACTCTGTGAGTTGGATTCATACTACACAAAGCAGTTTCACAGAACGCTTCTGTTTAGTTTTTATGGGAAGATATTCCCGTTTCCAACGAAGGCCTGAAAGGGCTCCAAATATCCACTTGCAGATTCTGCAAAAACAGAGATTCAAAACTGCTCTATCAAAAGGAAGGCTTATCTCTCTGAGTTGAATGCACACATCATAAAGAGGTTTCTGAGAATGCTTCTGCCTGGTTGATATGTGAAGATATTTCAATTTCCACCATAGGCCTCAAATCGCTCCAAATGAACACTTGCAAATTCTACAAAAAGAGTGTTTCATAACTGCTCTAGCAAAGGAAAGGTTCAACTATGTGAGTTAAACACACACATCACAAAGCAGTTTGTGAGAATGCTTCTGTCCAGTTTTTATGGGAAGATATTCCCGTTTCTAACAAAGGCCTGAAAGAGCTCCAAATATCCACTTGCAGATGCTGCAAAAAGACTCTTTCCAAACCGCTCCATGAAAAGGAAGGTTCAACTCTGTGAGTTGAATGCACACATCCTAAAGAAATTTCAAAGAATGCTTCTGTCTAGGTTTTATGTGAAGATATTTCCTTTTCCACCATAGGCCTCAAAGCGCTCCAAATGAACACTTGCAGATTCTACAGAAAGAGTGTATCAAAACTGCTCTTTCTAAAGAAGGGTTCAACTCTGTGAGTTGGATTCACACTACACAAAGCAGTTTCACAGAACGCTTCTGTTTAGTTTTTATGGGAAGATATTCCCGTTTCCAACGAAGGCCTGAAAGGGCTCCAAATATCCACTTGCAGATTCTGCAAAAACAGAGTTTCAAAACTGCTCTATCAAAAGGAAGGCTTATCTCTCTGAGTTGAATGCACACATCATAAAGAGATTTCTGAGAATGCTTCTGCCTGGTTGATATGTGAAGATATTTCAATTTCCACCATAGGCCTCAAATCGCTCCAAATGAACACTTGCAAATTCTACAAAAAGAGTGTTTCATAACTGCTCTAGCAAAGGAAAGGTTCAACTATGTGAGTTAAACACACACATCACAAAGCAGTTTGTGAGAATGCTTCTGTCCAGTTTTTATGGGAAGATATTCCCGTTTCTAACAAAGGCCTGAAAGAGCTCCAAATATCCACTTGCAGATGCTGCAAAAAGACTCTTTCCAAACCGCTCCATGAAAAGGAAGGTTCAACTCTGTGAGTTGAATGCACACATCATAAAGAAGTTTCAAAGAATGCTTCTGTCTAGGTTTTATGTGAAGATATTTCCTTTTCCACCTTAGGCCTCAAAGCGCTCCAAATGAACACTTGCAGATTCTACAAAAAGAGTGTTTAAAACTACTCTTTCAAAAGAAGTGTTCAACTCTGTGAGTTGGATTCATACTACACAAAGCAGTTTCACAGAACGCTTCTGTTTAGTTTTTATGGGAAGATATTCCCGTTTCCAACGAAGGCCTGAAAGGGCTCCAAATATCCACTTGCAGATGCTGCAAAAAGACTCTTTCAAAACTGCTCCATGAAAAGGAAGGTTCAACTCTGTGAGCTGAATGCACACATCATAAAGAAGTTTCAAAGAATGCTTCTGTCTAGGTTTTCTGTGAAGATATTTCCTTTTCCACCATAGGCCTCAAAGTGCTCCAAATGAACACTTTCAAATTCTACAAAAAGAGTGTTTCAAAACTGCTCTTTCAAAAGAAGTGTTCAAATCTGTGAGTTGGATTCATACTACACAAAGCAGTTTCACAGAACGCTTCTGTTTAGTTTTTAAGGGAAGATATTCCTGTTTCCAACGAAGGCCTGAAAGGGCACCAAATATCCACTTGCAGATGCTGCAAAAACAGAGTTTCAAAACTGCTCTATCAAAAGGAAGGCTTCTCTCTCCGAGTTGAATGCACACATCACAAAGAGGTTTCTGAGAATGCTTCTGCCTGTTTTATAAGTGAAGATATTTCCTTTTCCACAATAGGCCTCAAAGTGCTCCAAATGAACACTTGCAGATTCTACAAAAAGAGTGTTTCAAAACTGCTCTTTGAAAAGAAGTGTTCAACTCTTTGAGTTGGATTCATACTACACCAAGCAGTTTCACAGAACGCTTCTGTTTACTTTTTATGGGAAGTTATTCCCGTTTCCAACGAAGGCCTGAAAGGCTCCAAATATCCACTTGCAGATGCTGCAAAAAGACTCTTTCCAAACTGCTCCATGAAAAGGAAGGTTCAACTCTGTGAGGTGAAGGCACACATCATAAAGAAGTTTCAAAGAATGCTTCTGTCTAGGTTTTATGTGAAGATATTTCCTTTTCCACCGTAGGCCTCAAAGCGCTCCAAATGAACACTTGCAGATTCTACAAAAAGAGTGTTTCAAAACTGCTCTTTCTAAAGAAGTGTTCAACTCCGTGAGTTGGATTCATACTACACAAAGCAGTTTCACAGAACGCTTCTGTTTAGTTTTTATGGGAAGATATTCCCGTTTCCAACGAAGGCCTGAAAGGGCTCCCAATATCCACTTGCAGATTCTGCAAAAACAGAGTTTCAAAACTGCTCTATCAAAAGGAAGGCTTATCTCTCTGAATTGAATGCGCACATCATAAAGAGGTTTCTGAGAATGCTTCTGCCTGGTTGATATGTGAAGATATTTCAATTTCCACCATAGGCCTCAAATCGCTCCAAATGAACACTTGCAAATTCTACAAAAAGAGTGTTTCATAACTGCTCTAGCAAAGGAAAGGTTCAACTATGTGAGTTAAACACACACATCACAAAGCAGTTTGTGAGAATGCTTCTGTCCAGTTTTTATGGGAAGATATTCCCGTTTCTAACAAAGGCCTGAAAGAGCTCCAAATATCCACTTGCAGATGCTGCAAAAAGACTCTTTCCAAACCGCTCCATGAAAAGGAAGGTTCAACTCTGTGAGTTGAATGCACACATCCTAAAGAAATTACAAAGAATGCTTCTGTCTAGGTTTTATGTGAAGATATTTCCTTTTCCACCATAGGCCTCAAAGCGCTCCAAATGAACACTTGCAGATTCTACAGAAAGAGTGTATCGAAACTGCTCTTTCTAAAGAAGGGTTCAACTCTGTGAGTTGGATTCACACTACACAAAGCAGTTTCACAGAACGCTTCTGTTTAGTTTTTATGGGAAGATATTCCCGTTTCCAACGAAGGCCTGAAAGGGCTCCAAATATCCACTTGCAGATTCTGCAAAAACAGAGTTTCAAAACTGCTCTATCAAAAGGAAGGCTTATCTTTCTGAGTTGAATGCACACATCATAAAGAGGTTTCTGAGAATGCTTCTGCCTGGTTGATATGTGAAGATATTTCAATTTCCACCATAGGCCTCAAATCGCTCCAAATGAACACTTGCAAATTCTACAAAAAGAGTGTTTCATAACTGCTCTAGCAAAGGAAAGGTTCAACTATGTGAGTTAAACACACACATCACAAAGCAGTTTGTGAGAATGCTTCTGTCCAGTTTTTATGGGAAGATATTCCCGTTTCTAACAAAGGCCTGAAAGAGCTCCAAATATCCACTTGCAGATGCTGCAAAAAGACTCTTTCCAAACCGCTCCATGAAAAGGAAGGTTCAACTCTGTGAGTTGAATGCACACATCATAAAGAAGTTTCAAAGAATGCTTCTGTCTAGGTTTTATGTGAAGATATTTCCTTTTCCACCTTAGGCCTCAAAGCGCTCCAAATGAACACTTGCAGATTCTACAAAAAGAGTGTTTAAAACTACTCTTTCAAAAGAAGTGTTCAACTCTGTGAGTTGGATTCATACTACACAAAGCAGTTTCACAGAACGCTTCTGTTTAGTTTTTATGGGAAGATATTCCCGTTTCCAACGAAGGCCTGAAAGGGCTCCAAATATCCACTTGCAGATGCTGCAAAAAGACTCTTTCCAAACTGCTCCATGAAAAGGAAGGTTCAACTCTGTGAGTTGAATTCACACATCATAAAGAAGTTTCAAAGAATGCTTCTGTCTAGGTTTTATGTGAAGATATTTCTTTTTCCACCATAGGCCTCAAAGTGCTCCAAATGAACACTTTCAGATTCTACAAAAAGAGTGTTTCAAAACTGCTCTTTCAAAAGAAGTGTTCAACTCTGTGAGTTGGAATCATACTACACAAAGCAGTTTCACAGAACGCTTCTGTTTAGTTTTTATGGGAAGATATTCCTGTTTCCAACGAAGGCCTGAAAGGGCTCCAAATATCCACTTGCAGATGCTGCAAAAACAGAGTTTCAAAACTGCTCTATCAAAAGGAAGGCTTCTCTCTCCGAGTTGAATGCACACATCATAAAGTGGTTTCTGAGAATGCTTCTGCCTGGTTTATAAGTGAAGATATTTCCTTTTCCACAATAGGCCTCAATGTGCTCCAAATGAACACTTGCAGATTCTACAAAAAGAGTGTTTCAAAACTGCTCTTTGAAAAGAAGTGTTCAACTCTGTGAGTTGGATTCATACTACACCAAGCAGTTTCACAGAACGCTTCTGTTTAGTTTTTATGGGAAGATATTCCCGTTTCCAACGAAGGCCTGAAAGGCTCCAAATATCCACATGCAGATGCTGCAAAAAGACTCTTTCCAAACTGCTCCATGAAAAGGAAGGTTCAACTCTGTGAGGTGAAGGCACACATCATAAAGAAGTTTCAAAGAATGCTTCTGTCTAGGTTTTATGTGAAGATATTTCCTTTCCCACCGTAGGCCTCAAAGCGCTCCAAATGAACACTTGCAGATTCTACAAAAAGAGTGTTTCAAAACTGCTCTTTCTAAAGAAGTGTTCAACTCCGTGAGTTGGATTCATACTACACAAAGCAGTTTCACAGAACGCTTCTGTTTAGTTTTTATGGGAAGATATTCCCGTTTCCAACGAAGGCCTGAAAGGGCTCCAAATATCCACTTGCAGATTCTGCAAAAACAGAGTTTCAAAACTGCTCTATCAAAAGGAAGGCTTATCTCTCTGAGTTGAATGCACACATCATAAAGAGGTTTCTGAGAATGTTTCTGCCTGGTTGATATGTGAAGATATTTCAATTTCCACCATAGGCCTCAAATCGCTCCAAATGAACACTTGCAAATTCTACAAAAAGAGTGTTTCATAACTGCTCTAGCAAAGGAAAGGTTCAACTATGTGAGTTAAACACACACATCACAAAGAAGTTTGTGAGAATGCTTCTGTCCAGTTTTTATGGGAAGATATTCCCGTTTCTAACAAAGGCCTGAAAGAGCTCCAAATATGCACTTGCAGATGCTGCAAAAAGACTCTTTCCAAACCGCTCCATGAAAAGGAAGGTTCAACTCTGTGAGTTGAATGCACACATCATAAAGAAGTTTCAAAGAATGCTTCTGTCTAGGTTTTATGTGAAGATATTTCCTTTTCCACCTTAGCCCTCAAAGCGCTCCAAATGAACACTTGCAGATACTACAAAAAGAGTGTTTAAAACTACTCTTTCAAAAGAAGTGTTCAACTCTGTGAGTTGGATTCATACTACACAAAGCAGTTTCACCGAACGCTTCTGTTTAGTTTTTATGGGAAGATATTCCCGTTTCCAACGAAGGCCTGAAAGGGCTCCAAATATCCACTTGCAGATGCTGCAATAACAGAGTTTCAAAACTGCTCTATCAAAAGGAAGGCTTCTCTCTCCGAGTTGAATGCACACATCATAAAGAGGTTTACGAGAATGATTCTGCCTGGTTTATAAGTGAAGATATTTCATATTCCACAATAGGCCTCAATGCGCTCCAAACGAACACTTGCAGATTCTACAAAAAGAGTGTTTCAAAACTGCTCTTTCAAAAGAAGTGTTCAACTCTGTGAGTTGGATTCATACTACACAAAGCAGTTTCACAGAACGCTTCTGTTTAGTTTTTATGGGAAGATATTCCCGTTTCCAACGAAGGCCTGAAAGGGCTCCAAATATCCACTTGCAGATGCTGCAAAAAGACTCTTTCCAAACTGCTCCATGAAAAGGAAGGTTCAACTCTGTGAGTTGAATGCACACATCATAAAGAAGTTTCAAAGAATGCTTCTGTCTAGGTTTTATGTGAAGATATTTCCTTTTCCACCATAGGCCTCAAAGTGCTCCAAATGAACACTTTCAGATTCTACAAAAAGAGTGTTTCAAAACTGCTCTTTCAAAAGAAGTGTTCAACTCCGTGAGTTGGATTCATACTACACAAAGCAGTTTCACAGAACGCTTCTGTTTAGTATTTATGGGAAGATATTCCCGTTTCCAACGAAGGACTGAAAGGGCTCCAAATATCCACTTGCAGATTCTGCAAAAAGAGAGTTTCAAAACTGCTCTATCAAAAGGAAGGCTTATCTCTCCGAGTTGAATGCACACATCATAAAGAGGTTTCTGAGAATGCTTCTGCCTGGTTGATATGTGAAGATATTTCAGTTTCCACAATAGGCCTCAAATCGCTCCAAATGAACACTTGCAAATTCTACAAAAAGAGTGTTTCATAACTGCTCTAGCAAAGGAAAAGTTCAACTATGTGAGTTAAACACACACGTCACAAAGCAGTTTGTGAGAATGCTTCTGTCCGGTTTTTATGGGAAGATATTCCCGTTTCTAACAAAGGCCTGAAAGAGCTCCAAATATCCACTTGCAGATGCTGTAAAAAGACTCTTTCCAAACTGCTCCATGAAAAGGAAGTTTCAACTCTGTGAGTTGAAGGCACACATCATAAAGAAGTTTCAAAGAATGCTTCTGTCTAGGTTTTATGTGAAGATATTTCCTTTTCCACCATAGGCCTCAAAGTGCTCCAAATGAACACTTGCAGATTCTACAAAAAGAGTGTTTCAAAACTGCTCTTTCAAAAGAAGTGTTCAACTCTGTGAGTTGGATTCATACTACACAAAGCCGTTTCACAGAACGCTTCTGTTTAGTTTTTATGGGAAGATATTCCCGTTTCCAACGAAGGCCTGAAAGGGCTCCAAATGTGCACTTGCAGATGCTGCAAAAAGACTCTTTCCAAACTGCTCCATGAAAAGGAAGGTTCAACTCCGTGAGTTGAATGCACACATCATATAGAAGTTTCAAAGAATGCTTCTGTCTAGGTTTTATGTGAAGATATTTCCTTTTCCACCATAGGCCTCAAAGTGCTCCAAATGAACACTTGCAGATTCTACAAAAAGAGTGTTTCAAAACTGCTCTTTCTAAAGAAGTGTTCAACTCTGTGAGTTGGATTCATACTACACAAAGTAGTTTCACAGAACCCTTCTGTTTAGTTTTTATGGGAAGACATTCCCGTTTCCAACGAAGGCCTGAAAGGGCTCCAAATATCCACTTGCAGATTCTGCAAAAACAGAGTTTCAAAACTACTCTATCAAAAGGAAGGCTTATCTCTCTGAGTTGAATGCACACATCATAAAGAGGTTTCTGAGAATGCTTCTGCCTGGTTGATATGTGAAGATATTTCAATTTCCACCTTAGGCCTCAAATCGCTCCAAATGAACACTTGCAAATTCTACAAAAAGAGTGTTTCATAACTGCTCTAGCAAAGGAAAGGTTCAACTATGTGAGTTAAACACACACATCACAAAGCAGTTTGTGAGAATGCTTCTGTCCAATTTTTATGGGAAGATATTCCCGTTTCTAACAAAGGCCTGAAAGAGCTCCAAATATCCACTTGCAGATGCTGCAAAAAGACTCTTTCCAAACCGCTCCATGAAAAGGAAGGTTCAACTCTGTGAGTTGAATGCACA
This sequence comes from Pongo abelii, assembly GCF_028885655.2. Taxonomy (NCBI): domain Eukaryota; kingdom Metazoa; phylum Chordata; class Mammalia; order Primates; family Hominidae; genus Pongo; species Pongo abelii. The sequence continues at coordinate 30,534,043 of NC_072005.2, read as the reverse complement.
CATCCTAAAGAAGTTTCAAAGAATGCTTCTGTCTAGGTTTTATGTGAAGATATTTCCTTTTCCACCTTAGGCCTCAAAGCGCTCCAAATGAACACTTGCAGATTCTACAAAAAGAGTGTTTCAAAACTACAGTTTCAAAAGAAGTGTTCAACTCTGTGAGTTGGATTCATACTACACAAAGCAGTTTCACAGAACGCTTCTGTTTAGTTTTTATGGGAAGATATTCCCGTTTCCAACGAAGGCCTGAAAGGGCTCCAAATATCCACTTGCAGATGCTGCAAAAAGACTCTTTCCAAACTGCTCCATGAAAAGGAAGGTTCAACTCTGTGAGTTGAATGCACACATCATAAAGAAGTTTCAAAGAATGCTTCTGTCTAGGTTTTATGTGAAGATATTTCCTTTTCCACCATAGGCCTCAAAGTGCTCCAAATGAACAATTGCAGATTCTACAAAAAGAGTGTTTCAAAACTGCTCTTTCAAAAGAAGTGTTCAACTCTGTGAGTTGGATTCATACTACACAAAGCAGTTTCACAGAACGCTTCTGTTTAGTTTTTATGGGAAGATATTCCCGTTTCCAACGAAGGCCTGAAAGGGCTCCAAATATCCACTTGCAGATGCTGCAAAAACAGAGTTTCAAAACTGCTCTATCAAAAGGAAGGCTTCTCTCTCCGAGTTGAATGCACACATCATAAAGAGGTTTCTGAGAATGCTTCTGCCTGGTTTATAAGTGAAGATATTTCCTTTTCCACCATAGGCCTCAAAGTGCTCCAAATGAACACTTGCAGATTCTACAAAAAGAGTGTTTCAAAACTGCTCTTTGAAAAGAAGTGTTCAACTCTGTGAGTTGGATTCATACTACACAAAGCAGTTTCACAGAACGCTTCTGTTTAGTTTTTATGGGAAGATATTCCCGTTTCCAACGAAGGCCTGAAAGGGCTCCAAATATCCACTTGCAGATGCTGCAAAAAGACTCTTTCCAAACTGCTCCATGAAAAGGAAGGTTCAACTCTGTGAGTTGAAGGCACACATCATAAAGAAGTTTCAAAGAATGCTTCTGTCTAGGTTTTATGTGAAGATATTTCCTTTTCCACCATAGGCCTCAAAGTGCTCCAAATGAACACTTGCAGATTCTACAAAAAGAGTGTTTCAAAACTGCTCTTTCAAAAGAAGTGTTCAACTCTGTGAGTTGGATTCATACTACACAAAGCAGTTTCACAGAACGCTTCTGTTTAGTTTTTATGGGAAGATATTCCCGTTTCCAACGAAGGCCTGAAAGGGCTCCAAATATCCACTTGCAGATGCTGCAAAAACAGAGTTTCAAAACTGCTCTATCAAAAGGAAGGCTTCTCTCTCCGAGTTGAATGCACACATCATAAAGAGGTTTCTGAGAATGCTTCTGCCTGGTTGATATGTGAAGATATTTCAATTTCCACCATAGGCCTCAAACCGCTCCAAATGAACACTTGCAAATTCTACAAAAAGAGTGTTTCATAACTGCTCTAGCAAAGGAAAGGTTCAACTATGTGAGTTAAACACACACATCACAAAGCAGTTTGTGAGAATGCTTCTATCCAGTTTTTATGGGAAGATATTCCCGTTTATAACAAAGGCATGAAAGAGCTCCAAATATCCACTTGCAGATGCTGCAAAAAGACTCTTTCCAAACCGCTCCATGAAAAGGAAGGTTCAACTCTGTGAGTTGAAGGCACACATCATAAAGAAGTTTCAAAGAATGCTTCTGTCTAGGTTTTATGTGAAGATATTTCCTTTTCCACCATTGGCCTAAAAGCACTCCAAATGAACACTTGCAGATTCTACAAAAAGAGAGTTTCAAAACTGCTCTTTCTAAAGAAGTGTTCAACTCTGTGAGTTGGATTCATACTACACAAAGCAGTTTCACAGAACGCTTCTGTTTAGTTTTTATGGGAAGATATTCCCGTTTCCAACGAAGGCCTGAAAGGGCTCCAAATATCCACTTGCAGATGCTGCAAAAAGACTCTTTCCAAACTGCTCCATGAAAAGGAAGGTTCAACTCTGTGAGTTGAATGCACACATCATAAAGAAGTTTCAAAGAATGCTTCTGTCTAGGTTTTATGTGAAGATATTTCCTTTTCCACCATAGGCCTCAAAGTGCTCCAAATGAACACTTTCAGATTCTACAAAAAGAGTGTTTCAAAACTGCTCTTTCAAAAGAAGTGTTCAACTCTGTTAGTTGGATTCATACTACACAAAGCAGTTTCACAGAACGCTTCTGTTTAGTTTTTATGGGAAGATATTCCCGTTTCCAACGAAGGCCTGAAAGGGCTCCAAATATCCACTTGCAGATGCTGCAAAAAGACTCTTTCCAAACTGCTCCATGAAAAGGAAGGTTCAACTCTGTGAGTTGAATGCACACATCATAAAGAAGTTTCAAAGAATGCTTCTGTCTAGGTTTTATGTGAAGATATTTCCTTTTCCACCATAGGCCTCAAAGTGCTCCAAATGAACACTTGCAGATTCTACAAAAAGAGTGTTTCAAAACTGCTCTTTCAAAAGAAGTGTTCAACTCTGTGAGTTGGATTCATACTACACAAAGCAGTTTCACAGAACGCTTCTGTTTAGTTTTTATGGGAAGATATTCCCGTTTCCAACGAAGGCCTGAAAGGGCTCCAAATATCCACTTGCAGATGCTGCAAAAAGACTCTTTCCAAACTGCTCCATGAAAAGGAAGGTTCAACTCTGTGAGTTGAAGGCACACATCATAAAGAAGTTTCAAAGAATGCTTCTGTCTAGGTTTTATGTGAAGATATTTCCTTTTCCACCATAGGCCTCAAAGTGCTCCAAATGAACACTTGCAGATTCTACAAAAAGAGTGTTTCAAAACTGCTCTTTGAAAAGAAGTGTTCAACTCTGTGAGTTGGATTCATACTACACAAAGCAGTTTCACAGAACGCTTCTGTTTAGTTTTTATGGGATGATATTCCCGTTTCCAACGAAGGCCTGAAAGGGCTCCAAATATCCACTTGCAGATGCTGCAAAAACAGAGTTTCAAAACTGCTCTATCAAAAGGAAGGCTTCTCTCTCCGAGTTGAATGCACACATCATAAAGAGGTTTCTGAGAATGCTTCTGCCTGGTTGATATGTGAAGATATTTCAATTTCCACCATAGGCCTCAAACCGCTCCAAATGAACACTTGCAAATTCTACAAAAAGAGTGTTTCATAACTGCTCTAGCAAAGGAAAGGTTCAACTATGTGAGTTAAACACACACATCACAAAGCAGTTTGTGAGAATGCTTCTGTCCAGTTTTTATGGGAAGATATTCCCGTTTATAACAAAGGCATGAAAGAGCTCCAAATATCCACTTGCAGATGCTGCAAAAAGACTCTTTCCAAACCGCTCCATGAAAAGGAAGGTTCAACTCTGTGAGTTGAACGCACACATCATAAAGAAGTTTCAAAGAATGCTTCTGTCTAGGTTTTATGTGAAGATATTTCCTTTTCCACCATTGGCCTAAAAGCACTCCAAATGAACACTGGCAGATTCTACAAAAAGAGTGTTTCAAAACTGCTCTTTCTAAAGAAGTGTTCAACTCTGTTAGTTGGATTCATACTACACAAAGCAGTTTCACAGAACGCTTCTGTTTAGTTTTTATGGGAAGATATTCCCGTTTCCAACGAAGGCCTGAAAGGGCTCCAAATATCCACTTGCAGATGCTGCAAAAAGACTCTTTCCAAACTGCTCCATGAAAAGGAAGGTTCAACTCTGTGAGTTGAATGCACACATCATAAAGAAGTTTCAAAGAATGCTTCTGTCTAGGTTTTATGTGAAGATATTTCCTTTTCCACCATAGGCCTCAAAGTGCTCCAAATGAACACTTGCAGATTCTACAAAAAGAGTGTTTCAAAACTGCTCTTTCAAAAGAAGTGTTCAACTCTGTGAGTTGGATTCATACTACACAAAGCAGTTTCACAGAACGCTTCTGTTTAGTTTTTATGGGAAGATATTCCCGTTTCCAACGAAGGCCTGAAAGGGCTCCAAATATCCACTTGCAGATGCTGCAAAAAGACTCTTTCCAAACTGCTCCATGAAAAGGAAAGTTCAACTCTGTGAGTTGAATGCACACATCATAAAGAAGTTTCAAAGAATGCTTCTGTCTAGGTTTTATGTGAAGATATTTCCTTTTCCACCATAGGCCTCAAAGTGCTCCAAATGAACACTTGCAGATTCTACAAAAAGAGTGTTTCAAAACTGCTCTTTCAAAAGAAGTGTTCAACTCTGTGAGTTGGATTCATACTACACAAAGCAGTTTCACAGAACGCTTCTGTTTAGTTTTTATGGGAAGATATTCCCGTTTCCAACGAAGGCCTGAAAGGGCTCCAAATATCCACTTGCAGATGCTGCAAAAAGATTCTTTCCAAACTGCTCCATGAAAAGGAAGGTTCAACTCTGTGAGTTGAAGGCACACATGATAAAGAAGTTTCAAAGAATGCTTCTGTCTAGATTTTATGTGAAGATATTTCCTTTTCCACCATAGGCCTCAAAGTGCTCCAAATGAACACTTGCAGATTCTACAAAAAGAGTGTTTCAAAACTGCTCTTTCAAAAGAAGTGTTCAACTCTGTGAGTTGGATTCATACTACACAAAGCAGTTTCACAGAACGCTTCTGTTTAGTTTTTATGGGAAGATATTCCCGTTTCCAACGAAGGCCTGAAATGGCTCCAAATATCCACTTGCAGATGCTGCAAAAACAGAGTTTCAAAACTGCTCTATCAAAAGGAAGGCTTCTCTCTCCGAGTTGAATGCACACATCATAAAGAGGTTTCTGAGAATGCTTCTGCCTGGTTGATATGTGAAGATATTTCAATTTCCACCATAGGCCTCAAACCGCTCCAAATGAACACTTGCAAATTCTACAAAAAGAGTGTTTCATAACTGCTCTAGCAAAGGAAAGGTTCAACTATGTGAGTTAAACACACACATCACAAAGCAGTTTGTGAGAATGCTTCTATCCAGTTTTTATGGGAAGATATTCCCGTGTATAACAAAGGCATGAAAGAGCTCCAAATATCCACTTGCAGATGCTGCAAAAAGACTCTTTCCAAACTGCTCCATGAAAAGGAAGGTTCAACTCTGTGAGTTGAATGCACACATCATAAAGAAGTTTCAAAGAATGCTTCTGTCTAGGTTTTATGTGAAGATATTTCCTTTTCCACCATAGGCCTCAAAGTGCTCCAAATGAACACTTGCAGATTCTACAAAAAGAGTGTTTCAAAACTGCTCTTTCAAAAGAAGTGTTCAACTCTGTGAGTTGGATTCATACTACACAAAGCAGTTTCACAGAACGCTTCTGTTTAGTTTTTATGGGAAGATATTCCCGTTTCCAACGAAGGCCTGAAAGGGCTCCAAATATCCACTTGCAGATGCTGCAAAAAGACTCTTTCCAAACTGCTCCATGAAAAGGAAGGTTCAACTCTGTGAGTTGAAGGCACACATCATAAAGTAGTTTCAAAGAATGCTTCTGTCTAGGTTTTATGTGAAGATATTTCCTTTTCCACCATAGGCCTCAAAGTGCTCCAAATGAACACTTGCAGATTCTACAAAAAGAGTGTTTCAAAACTGCTCTTTCAAAAGAAGTGTTCAACTCTGTCAGTTGGATTCATACTACACAAAGCAGTTTCACAGAACGCTTCTGTTTAGTTTTTATGGGAAGATATTCCCGTTTCCAACGAAGGCCTGAAAGGGCTCCAAATATCCACTTGCAGATGCTGCAAAAACAGAGTTTCAAAACTGCTCTATCAAAAGGAAGGCTTCTCTCTCCGAGTTGAATGCACACATCATAAAGAGGTTTCTGAGAATGCTTCTGCCTGGTTGATATGTGAAGATATTTCAATTTCCACCATAGGCCTCAAACCGCTCCAAATGAACACTTGCAAATTCTACAAAAAGAGTGTTTCATAACTGCTCTAGCAAAGGAAAGGTTCAACTATGTGAGTTAAACACACACATCACAAAGCAGTTTGTGAGAATGCTTCTGTCCAGTTTTTATGGGAAGATATTCCCGTTTATAACAAAGGCATGAAAGAGCTCCAAATATCCACTTGCAGATGCTGCAAAAAGACTCTTTCCAAACCGCTCCATGAAAAGGAAGGTTCAACTCTGTGAGTTGAACGCACACATCATAAAGAAGTTTCAAAGAATGCTTCTGTCTAGGTTTTATGTGAAGATATTTCCTTTTCCACCATTGGCCTAAAAGCACTCCAAATGAACACTGGCAGATTCTACAAAAAGAGTGTTTCAAAACTGCTCTTTCTAAAGAAGTGTTCAACTCTGTGAGTTGGATTCATACTACACAAAGCAGTTTCACAGAACGCTTCTGTTTAGTTTTTATGGGAAGATATTCCCGTTTCCAACGAAGGCCTGAAAGGGCTCCAAATATCCACTTGCAGATGCTGCAAAAAGACTCTTTCCAAACTGCTCCATGAAAAGGAAGGTTCAACTCTGTGAGTTGAATGCACACATCATAAAGAAGTTTCAAAGAATGCTTCTGTCTAGGTTTTATGTGAAGATATTTCCTTTTCCACCATAGGCCTCAAAGTGCTCCAAATGAACACTTGCAGATTCTACAAAAAGAGTGTTTCAAAACTGCTCTTTCAAAAGAAGTGTTCAACTCTGTGAGTTGGATTCATACTACACAAAGCAGTTTCACAGAACGCTTCTGTTTAGTTTTTATGGGAAGATATTCCCGTTTCCAACGAAGGCCTGAAAGGGCTCCAAATATCCACTTGCAGATGCTGCAAAAAGACTCTTTCCAAACTGCTCCATGAAAAGGAAAGTTCAACTCTGTGAGTTGAATGCACACATCATAAAGAAGTTTCAAAGAATGCTTCTGTCTAGGTTTTATGTGAAGATATTTCCTTTTCCACCATAGGCCTCAAAGTGCTCCAAATGAACACTTGCAGATTCTACAAAAAGACTGTTTCAAAACTGCTCTTTCAAAAGAAGTGTTCAACTCTGTGAGTTGGATTCATACTACACAAAGCAGTTTCACAGAACGCTTCTGTTTAGTTTTTATGGGAAGATATTCCCGTTTCCAACGAAGGCCTGAAATGGCTCCAAATATCCACCTGCAGATGCTGCAAAAAGACTCTTTCCAAACTGCTCCATGAAAAGGAAGGTTCAACTCTGTGAGTTGAAGGCACACATCATAAAGAAGTTTCAAAGAATGCTTCTGTCTAGGTTTTATGTGAAGATATTTCCTTTTCCACCATAGGCCTCAAAGTGCTCCAAATGAACACTTGCAGATTCTACAAAAAGAGTGTTTCAAAACTGCTCTTTCAAAAGAAGTGTTCAACTCTGTGAGTTGGATTCATACTACACAAAGGAGTTTCACAGAACGCTTCTGTTTAGTTTTTATGGGAAGATATTCCCGTTTCCAACGAAGGCCTGAAAGGGCTCCAAATATCCACTTGCAGATGCTGCAAAAAGACTCTTTCCAAACTTCTCCATGAAAAGGAAGGTTCAACTCTGTGAGTTGAATGCACACATCATAAAGAAGTTTCAAAGAATGCTTCTGTCAAGGTTTTATGTGAAGATATTTCCTTTTCCACCATAGGCCTCAAAGTGCTCCAAATGAACACTTGCAGATTCTACAAAAAGAGTGTTTCAAAACTGCTCTTTCAAAAGAAGTGTTCAACTCTGTGAGTTGGATTCATACTACACAAAGCAGTTTCACAGAACGCTTCTGTTTAGTTTTTATGGGAAGATATTCCCGTTTCCAACGAAGGCCTGAAAGGGCTCCAAATATCCACTTGCAGATGCTGCAAAAACAGAGTTTCAAAACTGCTCTATCAAAAGGAAGGCTTCTCTCTCCGAGTTGAATGCACACATCATAAAGAGGTTTCTGAGAATGCTTCTGCCTGGTTTATAAGTGAAGATATTTCCTTTTCCACAATAGGCCTCAATGTGCTCCAAATGAACACTTGCAGATTCTACAAGAAGAGTGTTTCAAAACTGCTCTTTGAAAAGAAGTGTTCAACTCTGTGAGTTGGATTCATACTACACAAAGCAGTTTCACAGAACGCTTCTGTTTAGTTTTTATGGGAAGATATTCCCGTTTCCAACGAAGGCCTGAAAGGCTCCAAATATCCACTTGCAGATGCTGCAAAAAGACTCTTTCCAAACTGCTCCGTGAAAAGGAAGGTTCAACTCTGTGAGGTGAAGGCACACATCATAAAGAAGTTTCAAAGAATGCTTCTGTCTAGGTTTTATGTGAAGATATTTCCTTTTCCACCGTAGGCCTCATAGCGCTCCAAATGAACCCTTGCAGATTCTACAAAAAGAGTGTTTCAAAACTGCTCTTTCTAAAGAAGTGTTCAACTCTGTGAGTTGGATTCATACTACACAAAGCAGTTTCAAAGAACGCTTCTGTTTAGTTTTTATGGGAAGATATTCCCGTTTCCAACGAAGGCCTGAAAGGGCTCCAAATATCCACTTGCAGATTCTGCAAAAACAGAGTTTCAAAACTGCTCTATCAAAAGGAAGGCTTATCTCTCTGAGTTGAATGCACACATCATAAAGAGGTTTCTGAGAATGTTTCTGCCTGGTTGATATGTGAAAATATTTCAATTTCCACCATAGGCCTCAAATCGCTCCAAATGAACACTTGCAAATTCTACAAAAAGAGTGTTTCATAACTGCTCTAGCAAAGGAAAGGTTCAACTATGTGAGTTAAACACACACATCACAAAGCAGTTTGTGAGAATGCTTCTTTCCAGTTTTTATGGGAAGATATTCCCGTTTCTAACAAAGGCCTGAAAGAGCTCCAAATATCCACTTGCAGATGGTGCAAAAAGACTCTTTCCAAACCGCTCCATGAAAAGGAAGGTTCAACTCTGTGAGTTGAATGCACACATCATAAAGAAGTTTCAAAGAATGCTTCTGTCTAGGTTTTATGTGAAGATATTTCCTTTTCCACCATAGGCCTCAAAGTGCTCCAAATGAACACTTGCAGATTCTACAAAAAGAGTGTTTCAAAACTGCTCTTTCAAAAGAAGTGTTCAACTCCGTGAGTTGGATTCATACTACACAAAGCAGTTTCACAGAACGCTTCTGTTTAGTTTTTATGGGAAGATATTCCCGTTTCCAACGAAGGCCTGAAAGGGCTCCAAATATCCACTTGCAGATGCTGCAAAAACAGAGTTTCAAAACTGCTCTATCAAAAGGAAGGCTTCTCTCTCCGAGTTGAATGCACACATCATAAAGAGGTTTCTGAGAATGCTTCTTCCTGGTTGATATGTGAAGATATTTCAATTTCCACCATAGGCCTCAAACCGCTCCAAATGAACACTTGCAAATTCTACAAAAAGAGTGTTTCATAACTGCTCTAGCAAAGGAAAGGTTCAACTATGTGAGTTAAACACACACATCACAAAGCAGTTTGTGAGAATGCTTCTATCCAGTTTTTATGGGAAGATATTCCCGTTTATAACAAAGGCATGAAAGAGCTCCAAATATCCACTTGCAGATGCTGCAAAAAGACTCTTTCCAAACCGCTCCATGAAAAGGAAGGTTCAACTCTGTGAGTTGAAGGCACACATCATAAAGAAGTTTCAAAGAATGCTTCTGTCTAGGTTTTATGTGAAGATATTTCCTTTTCCACCATTGGCCTAAAAGCACTCCAAATGAACACTTGCAGATTCTACAAAAAGAGTGTTTCAAAACTGCTCTTTCTAAAGAAGTGTTCAACTCTGTGAGTTGGATTCATACTACACAAAGCAGTTTCACAGAACGCTTCTGTTTAGTTTTTATGGGAAGATATTCCCGTTTCCAACGAAGGCCTGAAAGGGCTCCAAATATCCACTTGCAGATGCTGCAAAAAGACTCTTTCCAAACTGCTCCATGAAAAGGAAGGTTCAACTCTGTGAGTTGAATGCACACATCATAAAGAAGTTTCAAAGAATGCTTCTGTCTAGGTTTTATGTGAAGATATTTCCTTTTCCACCATAGGCCTCAAAGTGCTCCAAATGAACACTTTCAGATTCTACAAAAAGAGTGTTTCAAAACTGCTCTTTCTAAAGAAGTGTTCAACTCTGTGAGTTGGATTCATACTACACAAAGCAGTTTCACAGAACGCTTCTGTTTAGTTTTTATGGGAAGATATTCCCGTTTCCAACGAAGGCCTGAAAGGGCTCCAAATATCCACTTGCAGATGCTGCAAAAAGACTCTTTCCAAACTGCTCCATGAAAAGGAAGGTTCAACTCTGTGAGTTGAATGCACACATCATAAAGAAGTTTCAAAGAATGCTTCTGTCTAGGTTTTATGTGAAGATATTTCCTTTTCCACCATAGGCCTCAAAGTGCTCCAAATGAACACTTTCAGATTCTACAAAAAGAGTGTTTCAAAACTGCTCTTTCTAAAGAAGTGTTCAACTCTGTGAGTTGGATTCATACTACACAAAGCAGTTTCACAGAACGCTTCTGTTTAGTTTTTATGGGAAGATATTCCCGTTTCCAACGAAGGCCTGAAAGGGCTCCAAATATCCACTTGCAGATGCTGCAAAAAGACTCTTTCCAAACTGCTCCATGAAAAGGAAGGTTCAACTCTGTGAGTTGAATGCACACATCATAAAGAAGTTTCAAAGAATGCTTCTGTCTAGGTTTTATGTGAAGATATTTCCTTTTCCACCATAGGCCTCAAAGTGCTCCAAAAGAACACTTGCAGATTCTACAAAAAGAGTGTTTCAAAACTGCTCTTTCAAAAGAAGTGTTCAACTCTGTGAGTTGGATTCATACTACACAAAGCAGTTTCACAGAACGCTTCTGTTTAGTTTTTATGGGAAGATATTCCCGTTTCCAACGAAGGCCTGAAAGGGCTCCAAATATCCACTTGCAGATGCTGCAAAAAGACTCTTTCCAAACTGCTCCATGAAAAGGAAGGTTCAACTCTGTGAGTTGAAGGCACACATCATAAAGAAGTTTCAAAGAATGCTTCTGTCTAGGTTTTATGTGAAGATATTTCCTTTTCCACCATAGGCCTCAAAGTGCTCCAAATGAACACTTGCAGATTCTACAAAAAGAGTGTTTCAAAACTGCTCTTTCAAAAGAAGTGTTCAACTCTGTGAGTTGGATTCATACTACACAAAGCAGTTTCACAGAACGCTTCTGTTTAGTTTTTATGGGAAGATATTCCCGTTTCCAACGAAGGCCTGAAAGGGCTCCAAATATCCACTTGCAGATGCTGCAAAAACAGAGTTTCAAAACTGCTCTATCAAAAGGAAGGCTTCTCTCTCCGAGTTGAATGCACACATCATAAAGAGGTTTCTGAGAATGCTTCTGCCTGGTTGATATGTGAAGATATTTCAATTTCCACCATAGGCCTCAAACCGCTCCAAATGAACACTTGCAAATTCTACAAAAAGAGTGTTTCATAACTGCTCTAGCAAAGGAAAGGTTCAACTATGTGAGTTAAACACACACATCACAAAGCAGTTTGTGAGAATGCTTCTGTCCAGTTTTTATGGGAAGATATTCCCTTTTATAACAAAGGCATGAAAGAGCTCCAAATATCCACTTGCAGATGCTGCAAAAAGACTCTTTCCAAACCGCTCCATGAAAAGGAAGGTTCAACTCTGTGAGTTGAACGCACACATCATAAAGAAGTTTCAAAGAATGCTTCTGTCTAGGTTTTATGTGAAGATATTTCCTTTTCCACCATTGGCCTAAAAGCACTCCAAATGAACACTGGCAGATTCTACAAAAAGAGTGTTTCAAAACTGCTCTTTCTAAAGAAGTGTTCAACTCTGTTAGTTGGATTCATACTACACAAAGCAGTTTCACAGAACGCTTCTGTTTAGTTTTTATGGGAAGATATTCCCGTTTCCAACGAAGGCCTGAAAGGGCTCCAAATATCCACTTGCAGATGCTGCAAAAAGACTCTTTCCAAACTGCTCCATGAAAAGGAAGGTTCAACTCTGTGAGTTGAATGCACACATCATAAAGAAGTTTCAAAGAATGCTTCTGTCTAGGTTTTATGTGAAGATATTTCCTTTTCCACCATAGGCCTCAAAGTGCTCCAAATGAACACTTGCAGATTCTACAAAAAGAGTGTTTCAAAACTGCTCTTTCAAAAGAAGTGTTCAACTCTGTGAGTTGGATTCATACTACACAAAGCAGTTTCACAGAACGCTTCTGTTTAGTTTTTATGGGAAGATATTCCCGTTTCCAACGAAGGCCTGAAAGGGCTCCAAATATCCACTTGCAGATGCTGCAAAAAGACTCTTTCCAAACTGCTCCATGAAAAGGAAAGTTCAACTCTGTGAGTTGAATGCACACATCATAAAGAAGTTTCAAAGAATGCTTCTGTCTAGGTTTTATGTGAAGATATTTCCTTTTCCACCATAGGCCTCAAAGTGCTCCAAATGAACACTTGCAGATTCTACAAAAAGACTGTTTCAAAACTGCTCTTTCAAAAGAAGTGTTCAACTCTGTGAGTTGGATTCATACTACACAAAGCAGTTTCACAGAACGCTTCTGTTTAGTTTTTATGGGAAGATATTCCCGTTTCCAACGAAGGCCTGAAAGGGCTCCAAATATCCACTTGCAGATGCTGCAAAAAGATTCTTTCCAAACTGCTCCATGAAAAGTAAGGTTCAACTCTGTGAGATGAAGGCACACATCATAAAGAAGTTTCAAAGAATGCTTCTGTCTAGATTTTATGTGAAGATATTTCCTTTTCCACCATAGGCCTCAAAGTGCTCCAAATGAACACTTGCAGATTCTACAAAAAGAGTGTTTCAAAACTGCTCTTTCAAAAGAAGTGTTCAACTCTTTGAGTTGGATTCATACTACACAAAGCAGTTTCACAGAACGCTTCTGTTTAGTTTTTATGGGAAGATATTCCCGTTTCCAACGAAGGCCTGAAAGGGCTCCAAATATCCACTTGCAGATGCTGCAAAAACAGAGTTTCAAAACTGCTCTATCAAAAGGAAGGCTTCTCTCTCCGAGTTGAATGCACACATCATAAAGAGGTTTCTGAGAATGCTTCTGCCTGGTTGATATGTGAAGATATTTCAATTTCCACCATAGGCCTCAAACCGCTCCAAATGAACACTTGCAAATTCTACAAAAAGAGTGTTTCATAACTGCTCTAGCAAAGGAAAGGTTCAACTATGTGAGTTAAACACACACATCACAAAGCAGTTTGTGAGAATGCTTCTATCCAGTTTTTATGGGAAGATATTCCCGTTTATAACAAAGGCATGAAAGAGCTCCAAATATCCACTTGCAGATGCTGCAAAAAGACTCTTTCCAAACTGCTCCATGAAAAGGAAGGTTCAACTCTGTGAGTTGAATGCACACATCATAAAGAAGTTTCAAAGAATGCTTCTGTCTAGGTTTTATGTGAAGATATTTCCTTTTCCACCATAGGCCTCAAAGTGCTCCAAATGAACACTTGCAGATTCTACAAAAAGAGTGTTTCAAAACTGCTCTTTCAAAAGAAGTGTTCAACTCTGTGAGTTGGATTCATACTACACAAAGCAGTTTCACAGAACGCTTCTGTTTAGTTTTTATGGGAAGATATTCCCGTTTCCAACGAAGGCCTGAAAGGGCTCCAAATATCCACTTGCAGATGCTGCAAAAAGACTCTTTCCAAACTGCTCCATGAAAAGGAAGGTTCAACTCTGTGAGTTGAATGCACACATCATAAAGAAGTTTCAAAGAATGCTTCTGTCTTGGTTTTATGTGAAGATATTTCCTTTTCCACCATAGGCCTCAAAGTGCTCCAAATGAACACTTGCAGATTCTACAAAAAGACTGTTTCAAAACTGCTCTTTCAAAAGAAGTGTTCAACTCTGTGAGTTGGATTCATACTACACAAAGCAGTTTCACAGAACGCTTCTGTTTAGTTTTTATGGGAAGATATTCCCGTTTCCAACGAAGGCCTGAAAGGGCTCCAAATATCCACCTGCAGATGCTGCAAAAAGACTCTTTCCAAACTGCTCCATGAAAAGGAAGGTTCAACTCTGTGAGTTGAAGGCACACATCATAAAGAAGTTTCAAAGAATGCTTCTGTCTAGGTTTTATGTGAAGATATTTCCTTTTCCACCATAGGCCTCAAAGTGCTCCAAATGAACACTTGCAGATTCTACAAAAAGAGTGTTTCAAAACTGCTCTTTCAAAAGAAGTGTTCAACTCTGTGAGTTGGATTCAAACTACACAAAGGAGTTTCACAGAACGCTTCTGTTTAGTTTTTATGGGAAGATATTCCCGTTTCCAACGAAGGCCTGAAAGGGCTCCAAATATCCACTTGCAGATGCTGCAAAAAGACTCTTTCCAAACTTCTCCATGAAAAGGAAGGTTCAACTCTGTGAGTTGAATGCACACATCATAAAGAAGTTTCAAAGAATGCTCCTGTCAAGGTTTTATGTGAAGATATTTCCTTTTCCACCATAGGCCTCAAAGTGCTCCAAATGAACACTTGCAGATTCTACAAAAAGAGTGTTTCAAAACTGCTCTTTGAAAAGAAGTGTTCAACTCTGTGAGTTGGATTCATACTACACAAAGCAGTTTCACAGAACGCTTCTGTTTAGTTTTTATGGGAAGATATTCCCGTTTCCAACGAAGGCCTGAAAGGCTCCAAATATCCACTTGCAGATGCTGCAAAAAGACTCTTTCCAAACTGCTCCGTGAAAAGGAAGGTTCAACTCTGTGAGGTGAAGGCACACATCATAAAGAAGTTTCAAAGAATGCTTCTGTCTAGGTTTTATGTGAAGATATTTCCTTTTCCACCGTAGGCCTCATAGCGCTCCAAATGAACACTTGCAGATTCTACAAAAAGAGTGTTTCAAAACTGCTCTTTCTAAAGAAGTGTTCAACTCTGTGAGTTGGATTCATACTACACAAAGCAGTTTCAAAGAACGCTTCTGTTTAGTTTTTATGGGAAGATATTCCCGTTTCCAACGAAGGCCTGAAAGGGCTCCAAATATCCACTTGCAGATTCTGCAAAAACAGAGTTTCAAAACTGCTCTATCAAAAGGAAGGCTTATCTCTCTGAGTTGAATGCACACATCATAAAGAGGTTTCTGAGAATGTTTCTGCCTGGTTGATATGTGAAAATATTTCAATTTCCACCATAGGCCTCAAATCGCTCCAAATGAACACTTGCAAATTCTACAAAAAGAGTGTTTCATAACTGCTCTAGCAAAGGAAAGGTTCAACTATGTGAGTTAAACACACACATCACAAAGCAGTTTGTGAGAATGCTTCTTTCCAGTTTTTATGGGAAGATATTCCCGTTTCTAACAAAGGCCTGAAAGAGCTCCAAATATCCACTTGCAGATGGTGCAAAAAGACTCTTTCCAAACCGCTCCATGAAAAGGAAGGTTCAACTCTGTGAGTTGAATGCACACATCATAAAGAAGTTTCAAAGAATGCTTCTGTCTAGGTTTTATGTGAAGATATTTCCTTTTCCACAATTGGCCTCAAAGTGCTCCAAATGAACACTTGCAGATTCTACAAAAAGAGTGTTTCAAAACTGCTCTTTCTAAAGAAGTGTTCAACTCTGTGAGTTGGATTCATACTACACAAAGCAGTTTCACAGAACGCTTCTGTTTAGTTTTTATGGGAAGATATTCCCGTTTCCAACGAAGGCCTGAAAGGGCTCTAAATATCCAATTGCAGATGCTGCAAAAAGACTCTTTCCAAACTGCTCCATGAAAAGGAAGGTTCAACTCTGTGAGTTGAATGCACACATCATAAAGAAGTTTCAAAGAATGCTTCTGTCTAGGTTTTATGTGAAGATATTTCCTTTTCCACCATAGGCCTCAAAGTGCTCCAAATGAACACTTGCAGATTCTACAAAAAGAGTGTTTCAAAACTGCTCTTTCAAAAGAAGTGTTCAACTCTGTGAGTTGGATTCATACTACACAAAGCAGTTTCACAGAACGCTTCTGTTTAGTTTTTATGGGAAGATATTCCCGTTTCCAATGAAGGCCTGAAAGGGCTCCAAATATCCACTTGCAGATGCTGCAAAAAGACTCTTTCCAAACCTCTCCATGAAAAGGAAGGTTGAACTCTGTGAGTTAAAGGCACACATCATAAAGAAGTTTCAAAGAATGCTTCTGTCTAGGTTTTATGTGAAGATATTTCCTTTTCCACCGTAGGCCTCAAAGCGCTCCAAATGAACACTTGCAGATTCTACAAAAAGAGTGTTTCAAAACTGCTCTTTCTAAAGAAGTGTTCAACTCTGTGAGTTGGATTCATACTACACAAAGCAGTTTCCCAGAACGCTTCTGTTTAGTTTTTATGGGAAGATATTCCCGTTTCCAACGAAGGCCTGAAATGGCTCCAAATATCCACTTGCAGATTCTGCAAAAAGAGACTTTCAAAACTGCTCTATAAAAAGGAAGGCTTATCTCTCTGAGTTGAATGCACACATCATAAAGAGGTTTCTGAGAATGCTTCTGCCTGGTTGATATGTGAAGATATTTCAATTTCCACCATAGGCCTCAAATCGCTCCAAATGAACACTTGCAAATTCTACAAAAAGAGTGTTTCATAACTGCTCTAGCAAAGGAAAGGTTCAACTATGTGAGTTAAACACACACATCACAAAGCAGTTTGTGAGAATGCTTCTGTCCAGTTTTTATGGGAAGATATTCCCGTTTCTAACAAAGGCCTGAAAGAGCTCCAAATATCCACTTGCAGATGCTGCAAAAAGACTCTTTCCAAACCGCTCCATGAAAAGGAAGGTTCAACTCTGTGAGTTGAATGCACACATCATAAAGAAGTTTCAAAGAATGCTTCTGTCTAGGTTTTATGTGAAGATATTTCCTTTTCCACCATTGGCCTCAAAGCGCTCCAAATGAACACTTGCAGATTCTACAAAAAGAGTGTTTCAAAACTGCTCTTTCTAAAGAAGTGTTCAACTCTGTGAGTTGGATTCATACTACACAAAGCAGTTTCACAGAACGCTTCTGTTTAGTTTTTATGGGAAGATATTCCCGTTTCCAACGAAGTCCTGAAAGGGCTCTAAATATCCCCTTGCAGATGCTGCAAAAAGACTCTTTCCAAACTGCTCCATGAAAAGGAAGGTTCAACTCTGTGAGTTGAATGCACACATCATAAAGAAGTTTCAAAGAATGCTTCTGTCTAGGTTTTATGTGAAGATATTTCCTTTTCCACCATAGGCCTCAAAGTGCTCCAAATGAACACTTGCAGATTCTACAAAAAGAGTGTTTCAAAACTGCTCTTTCAAAAGAAGTGTTCAACTCTGTGAGTTGGATTCATACTACACAAAGCAGTTTCACAGAACGCTTCTGTTTAGTTTTTATGGGAAGATATTCCCGTTTCCAACGAAGGCCTGAAAGGGCTCCAAATATCCACTTGCAGATACTGCAAAAACAGAGTTTCAAAACTGTTCTATCAAAAGGAAGGCTTCTCTCTCCGAGTTGAATGCACACATCATAAAGTGGTTTCTGAGAATGCTTCTGCCTGGTTTATAAGTGAAGATATTTCCTTTTCCACAATAATCCTCAATGTGCTCCAAATGAACACTTGCAGATTCTACAAAAAGAGTGTTTCAAAACTGCTCTTTGAAAAGAAGTGTTCAACTCTGTGAGTTGAATTCATACTACACAAAGCAGTTTCACAGAACGCTTCTGTTTAGTTTTAATGGGAAGATATTCCCGTTTCCAACGAAGGCCTGAAAGGCTCCAAATATCCACTTGCAGATGCTGCAAAAAGACTCTTTCCAAACTGCTCCGTGAAAAGGAAGGTTCAACTCTGTGAGGTGAAGGCACACATCATAAAGAAGTTTCAAAGAATTCTTCTGTCTAGGTTTTATGTGAAGATATTTCCTTTTCCACCGTAGGCCTCAAAGCGCTCCAAATGAACACTTGCAGATTCTACAAAAAGAGTGTTTCAAAACTACTCTGTCTAAAGAAGTGTTCAACTCTGTGAGTTGGATTCATACTACACAAAGCAGTTTCACAGAACGCTTCTGTTTAGTTTTTATGGGAAGATATTCCCGTTTCCAACGAAGGCCTGAAAGGGCTCCAAATATCCACTTGCAGATTCTGCAAAAAGAGAGTTTCAAAACTGCTCTATCAAAAGGAAGGCTTATCTCTCTGAGTTGAATGCACACATCATAAAGAGGTTTCTGAGAATGCTTCTGCCTGGTTGATATGTGAAGATATTTCAATTTCCACCATAGGCCTCAAATCGCTCCAAATGAACACTTGCAAATTCTACAAAAAGAGTGTTTCATAACTGCTCTAGCAAAGGAAAGGTTCAACTATGTGAGTTAAACACACACATCACAAAGCAGTTTGTGAGAATGCTTCTGTCCAGTTTTTATGGGAAGATATTCCCGTTTCTAACAAAGGCCTGAAAGAGCTCCAAATATCCACTTGCAGATGCTGCAAAAAGACTCTTTCCAAACTGCTCCATGAAAAGGAAGGTTCAACTCTGTGAGTTGAATGCACACATCATAAAGAAGTTTCAAAGAATGCTTCTGTCTAGGTTTTATGTGAAGATATTTCCTTTTCCACCATTGGCCTCAAAGCGCTCCAAATGAACACTTGCAGATTCTACAAAAAGAGTGTTTCAAAACTACTCTGTCTAAAGAAGTGTTCAACTCTGTGAGTTGGATTCATACTACACAAAGCAGTTTCACAGAACGCTTCTGTTTAGTTTTTATGGGAAGATATTCCCGTTTCCAACGAAGGCCTGAAAGGGCTCCAAATATCCACTTGCAGATTCTGCAAAAAGAGAGTTTCAAAACTGCTCTATCAAAAGGAAGGCTTATCTCTCTGAGTTGAATGCACACATCATAAAGAGGTTTCTGAGAATGCTTCTGCCTGGTTGATATGTGAAGATATTTCAATTTCCACCATAGGCCTCAAATCGCTCCAAATGAACACTTGCAAATTCTACAAAAAGAGTGTTTCATAACTGCTCTAGCAAAGGAAAGGTTCAACTATGTGAGTTAAACACACACATCACAAAGCAGTTTGTGAGAATGCTTCTGTCCAGTTTTTATGGGAAGATATTCCCGTTTCTAACAAAGGCCTGAAAGAGCTCCAAATATCCACTTGCAGATGCTGCAAAAAGACTCTTTCCAAACTGCTCCATGAAAAGGAAGGTTCAACTCTGTGAGTTGAATGCACACATCATAAAGAAGTTTCAAAGAATGCTTCTGTCTAGGTTTTATGTGAAGATATTTCCTTTTCCACCATTGGCCTCAAAGCGCTCCAAATGAACACTTGCAGATTCTACAAAAAGAGTGTTTCAAAACTGCTCTTTCTAAAGAAGTGTTCAACTCTGTGAGTTGGATTCATACTACACAAAGCAGTTTCACAGAACGCTTCTGTTTAGTTTTTATGGGAAGATATTCCCGTTTCCAACGAAGGCCTGAAAGGGCTCTAAATATCCACTTGCAGATGCTGCAAAAAGACTCTTTCCAAACTGCTCCATGAAAAGGAAGGTTCAACTCTGTGAGTTGAATGCACACAGCATAAAGAAGTTTCAAAGAATGCTTCTGTCTAGGTTTTATGTGAAGATATTTCCTTTTCCACCATAGGCCTCAAAGTGCTCCAAATGAACACTTGCAGATTCTACAAAAAGAGTGTTTCAAAACTGCTCTTTCAAAAGAAGTGTTCAACTCTGTGAGTTGGATTCATACTACACAAAGCAGTTTCACAGAACGCTTCTGTTTAGTTTTTATGGGAAGATATTCCCGTTTCCAACGAAGGCCTGAAAGGGCTCCAAATATCCACTTGCAGATGCTGCAAAAAGACTCTTTCCAAACCTCTCCATGAAAAGGAAGGTTGAACTCTGTGAGTTGAAGGCACACATCATAAAGAAGTTTCAAAGAATGCTTCTGTCTAGGTTTTATGTGAAGATATTTCCTTTTCCACCATAGGCCTCAAAGTGCTCCAAATGAACACTTGCAGATTCTACAAAAAGAGTGTTTCAAAACTCCTCTTTCAAAAGAAGTGTTCAACTCTGTGAGTTGGATTCATACTACACAAAGCAGTTTCACAGAACTCTTCTGTTTAGTTTTTATGGGAAGATATTCCCGTTTCCAACGAAGGCCTGAAATGGCTCCAAATATCCACTTGCAGATGCTGCAAAAAGACTCTTTCCAAACTGTTCCATAAAAAGAAAGGTTCAACTCTGTGATTTGAATGCACACATCATAAAGAAGTTTCAAAGAATGCTTCTGTCTAGGTTTTATGTGAAGATATTTCCTTTTCCACCATAGGCCTCAAAGTGCTCCAAATGAACACTTGCAGATTCTACAAAAAGAGTGTTTCAAAACTGCTCTTTCAAAAGAAGTGTTCAACTCTGTGAGTTGGATTCATACTACACAAAGCAGTTTCACAGAACGCTTCTGTTTAGTTTTTATGGGAGGAAATTCCCGTTTCCAACGAAGGCCTGAAAGGGCTCCAAATATCCACTTGCAGATGCTGCAAAAAGACTCTTTCCAAACTGCTCCATGAAAAGGAAGGTTCAACTCTGTGAGTTGAATGCACACATCATAAAGAAGTTTCAAAGAATGCTTCTGTCTAGGTTTTATGTGAAGATATTTCCTTTTCCACCATAGGCCTCAAAGTGCTCCAAATGAACACTTGCAGATTCTACAAAAAGAGTGTTTCAAAACTGCCCTTTCAAAAGAAGTGCTCAACTCTGTGAGTTGGATTCATACTACACAAAGCAGTTTCACAGAACGCTTCTGTTTAGTTTTTATGGGAAGATATTCCCGTTTCCAACGAAGGCCTGAAAGGGCTCCAAATATCCACTTGCAGATACTGCAAAAACAGAGTTTCAAAACTGTTCTATCAAAAGGAAGGCTTCTCTCTCCGAGTTGAATGCACACATCATAAAGTGGTTTCTGAGAATGCTTCTGCCTGGTTTATAAGTGAAGATATTTCCTTTTCCACAATAGGCCTCAATGTGCTCCAAATGAACACTTGCAGATTCTACAAAAAGAGTGTTTCAAAACTGCTCTTTGAAAAGAAGTGTTCAACTCTGTGAGTTGAATTCATACTACACAAAGCAGTTTCACAGAACGCTTCTTTTTAGTTTTAATGGGAAGATATTCCCGTTTCCAACGAAGGCCTGAAAGGCTCCAAATATCCACTTGCAGATGCTGCAAAAAGACTCTTTCCAAACTGCTCCGTGAAAAGGAAGGTTCAACTCTGTGAGGTGAAGGCACACATCATAAAGAAGTTTCAAAGAATGCTTCTGTCTAGGTTTTATGTGAAGATATTTCCTTTTCCACCGTAGGCCTCAAAGCGCTCCAAATGAACACTTGCAGATTCTACAAAAAGAGTGTTTCAAAACTACTCTTTCTAAAGAAGTGTTCAACTCTGTGAGTTGGATTCATACTACACAAAGCAGTTTCACAGAACGCTTCTGTTTAGTTTTTATGGGAAGATATTTCCGTTTCCAACGAAGGCCTGAAAGGGCTCCAAATATCCACTTGCAGATTCTGCAAAAAGAGAGTTTCAAAACTGCTCTATCAAAAGGAAGCCTTATCTCTCTGAGTTGAATGCACACGTCATAAAGAGGTTTCTGAGAATGCTTCTGCCTGGTTGATATGTGAAGATATTTCAATTTCCACCATAGGCCTCAAATCGCTCCAAATGAACACTTGCAAATTCTACAAAAAGAGTGTTTCATAACTGCTCTAGCAAAGGAAAGGTTCAACTATGTGAGTTAAACACACACATCACAAAGCAGTTTGTGAGAATGCTTCTGTCCAGTTTTTATGGGAAGATATTCCCGTTTCTAACAAAGGCCTGAAAGAGCTCCAAATATCCACTTGCAGATGCTGCAAAAAGACTCTTTCCAAACCGCTCCATGAAAAGGAAGGTTCAACTCTGTGAGTTGAATGCACACATCATAAAATAGTTTCAAAGAATGCTTCTGTCTAGGTTTTATGTGAAGATATTTCCTTTTCCACCATAGGCCTCAAAGTGCTCCAAATGAACACTTGCAGATTCTACAAAAAGAGTGTTTCAAAACTGCTCTTTCAAAAGAAGTGTTCAACTCTGTGAGCTGGATTCATACTACACAAAGCAGTTTCACAGAACGCTTCTGTTTAGTTTTTATGGGAAGACATTCCCGTTTCCAACGAAGGCCTGAAAGGGCTCCAAATATCCACTTGCAGATGCTGCAAAAAGACTCTTCCCCAACTGTTCCATGAAAAGGAAGGTTCAACTCTGTGAGTTGAATGCACACATCATAAAGAAGTTTCAAAGAATGCTTCTGTCTAGGTTTTATGTGAAGATATTTCCTTTTCCACCATAGGCCTCAAAGTGCTCCAAATGAACACTTGCAGATTCTACAAAAAGAGTGTTTCAAAACTGCTCTTTCAAAAGAAGTGTTCAACTCTGTGAGTTGGATTCATACTACACAAAGCAGTTTCACAGAACGCTTCTGTTTAGTTTTTATGGGAAGATATTCCCGTTTCCAACGAAGGCCTGAAAGGGCTCCAAATATCCACTTGCAGATGCTGCAAAAAGACTCTTTCCAAACCTCTCCATGAAAAGGAAGGTTGAACTCTGTGAGTTGAAGGCACACATCATAAAGAAGTTTCAAAGAATGCTTCTGTCTAGGTTTTATGTGAAGATATTTCCTTTTCCACCATAGGCCTCAAAGTGCTCCAAATGAACACTTGCAGATTCTACAAAAAGAGTGTTTCAAAACTCCTCTTTCAAAAGAAGTGTTCAACTCTGTGAGTTGGATTCATACTACACAAAGCAGTTTCACAGAACTCTTCTGTTTAGTTTTTATGGGAAGATATTCCCGTTTCCAACGAAGGCCTGAAATGGCTCCAAATATCCACTTGCAGATGCTGCAAAAAGACTCTTTCCAAACTGTTCCATGAAAAGGAAGGTTCAACTCTGTGAGTTGAATGCACACATCATAAAGAAGTTTCAAAGAATGCTTCTGTCTAGGTTTTATGTGAAGATATTTCCTTTTCCACCATAGGCCTCAAAGTGCTCCAAATGAACACTTGCAGATTCTACAAAAAGAGTGTTTCAAAACTGCTCTTTCAAAAGAAGTGTTCAACTCTGTGAGTTGGATTCATACTACACAAAGCAGTTTCACAGAACTCTTCTGTTTAGTTTTTATGGGAGGAAATTCCCGTTTCCAACGAAGGCCTGAAAGGGCTCCAAATATCCACTTGCAGATGCTGCAAAAAGACTCTTTCCAAACTGCTCCATGAAAAGGAAGGTTCAACTCTGTGAGTTGAATGCACACATCATAAAGAAGTTTCAAAGAATGCTTCTGTCTAGGTTTTATGTGAAGATATTTCCTTTTCCACCGTAGGCCTCAAAGCACTCCAAATGAACACTTGCAGATTCTACAAAAAGAGTGTTTCAAAACTGCTCTTTCGAAAGAAGGGTTCAACTCTGTGAGTTGGATTCATACTACACAAAGCAGTTTCACAGAACGCTTCTGTTTAGTTTTTATGGGAAGATATTCCCGTTTCCAACGAAGGCCTGAAAGGGCTCCAAATATCCACTTGCAGATTCTGCAAAAACAGAGTTTCAAAACTGCTCTATCAAAAGGAAGGCTTATCTCTCTGAGTTGAATGCACACATCCTAAAGAGGTTTCTGAGAATGCTTCTGCCTGGTTGATATGTGAAGATATTTCAATTTCCACCATAGGCCTCAAATCGCTCCAAATGAACACTTGCAAATTCTACAAAAAGAGTGTTTCATAACTGCTCTAGCAAAGGAAAGGTTCAACTATGTGAGTTAAACACACACATCACAAAGCAGTTTGTGAGAATGCTTCTGTCCAGTTTTTATGGGAAGATATTCCCGTTTCTCACAAAGGCCTGAAAGAGCTCCAAATATCCACTTGCAGATGCTGCAAAAAGACTCTTTCCAAACCGCTCCATGAAAAGGAAGGTTCAACTCTGTGAGTTGAATGCACACATCATAAAGAAGTTTCAAAGAATGCTTCTGTCTAGGTTTTATGTGAAGATATTTCCTTTTCCACCATAGGCCTCAAAGTGCTCCAAATGAACACTTGCAGATTCTACAAAAAGAGTGTTTCAAAACTCCTCTTTCAAAAGAAGTGTTCAACTCTGTGAGTTGGATTCATACTACACAAAGCAGTTTCACAGAACTCTTCTGTTTAGTTTTTATGGGAAGATATTCCCGTTTCCAACGAAGGCCTGAAATGGCTCCAAATATCCACTTGCAGATGCTGCAAAAAGACTCTTTCCAAACTGTTCCATAAAAAGAAAGGTTCAACTCTGTGATTTGAATGCACACATCATAAAGAAGTTTCAAAGAATGCTTCTGTCTAGGTTTTATGTGAAGATATTTCCTTTTCCACCATAGGCCTCAAAGTGCTCCAAATGAACACTTGCAGATTCTACAAAAAGAGTGTTTCAAAACTGCTCTTTCAAAAGAAGTGTTCAACTCTGTGAGTTGGATTCATACTACACAAAGCAGTTTCACAGAACGCTTCTGTTTAGTTTTTATGGGAGGAAATTCCCGTTTCCAACGAAGGCCTGAAAGGGCTCCAAATATCCACTTGCAGATGCTGCAAAAAGACTCTTTCCAAACTGCTCCATGAAAAGGAAGGTTCAACTCTGTGAGTTGAATGCACACATCATAAAGAAGTTTCAAAGAATGCTTCTGTCTAGGTTTTATGTGAAGATATTTCCTTTTCCACCATAGGCCTCAAAGTGCTCCAAATGAACACTTGCAGATTCTACAAAAAGAGTGTTTCAAAACTGCCCTTTCAAAAGAAGTGCTCAACTCTGTGAGTTGGATTCATACTACACAAAGCAGTTTCACAGAACGCTTCTGTTTAGTTTTTATGGGAAGATATTCCCGTTTCCAACGAAGGCCTGAAAGGGCTCCAAATATCCACTTGCAGATACTGCAAAAACAGAGTTTCAAAACTGTTCTATCAAAAGGAAGGCTTCTCTCTCCGAGTTGAATGCACACATCATAAAGTGGTTTCTGAGAATGCTTCTGCCTGGTTTATAAGTGAAGATATTTCCTTTTCCACAATAGGCCTCAATGTGCTCCAAATGAACACTTGCAGATTCTACAAAAAGAGTGTTTCAAAACTGCTCTTTGAAAAGAAGTGTTCAACTCTGTGAGTTGAATTCATACTACACAAAGCAGTTTCACAGAACGCTTCTTTTTAGTTTTAATGGGAAGATATTCCCGTTTCCAACGAAGGCCTGAAAGGCTCCAAATATCCACTTGCAGATGCTGCAAAAAGACTCTTTCCAAACTGCTCCGTGAAAAGGAAGGTTCAACTCTGTGAGGTGAAGGCACACATCATAAAGAAGTTTCAAAGAATGCTTCTGTCTAGGTTTTATGTGAAGATATTTCCTTTTCCACCGTAGGCCTCAAAGCGCTCCAAATGAACACTTGCAGATTCTACAAAAAGAGTGTTTCAAAACTACTCTTTCTAAAGAAGTGTTCAACTCTGTGAGTTGGATTCATACTACACAAAGCAGTTTCACAGAACGCTTCTGTTTAGTTTTTATGGGAAGATATTTCCGTTTCCAACGAAGGCCTGAAAGGGCTCCAAATATCCACTTGCAGATTCTGCAAAAAGAGAGTTTCAAAACTGCTCTATCAAAAGGAAGCCTTATCTCTCTGAGTTGAATGCACACGTCATAAAGAGGTTTCTGAGAATGCTTCTGCCTGGTTGATATGTGAAGATATTTCAATTTCCACCATAGGCCTCAAATCGCTCCAAATGAACACTTGCAAATTCTACAAAAAGAGTGTTTCATAACTGCTCTAGCAAAGGAAAGGTTCAACTATGTGAGTTAAACACACACATCACAAAGCAGTTTGTGAGAATGCTTCTGTCCAGTTTTTATGGGAAGATATTCCCGTTTCTAACAAAGGCCTGAAAGAGCTCCAAATATCCACTTGCAGATGCTGCAAAAAGACTCTTTCCAAACCGCTCCATGAAAAGGAAGGTTCAACTCTGTGAGTTGAATGCACACATCATAAAATAGTTTCAAAGAATGCTTCTGTCTAGGTTTTATGTGAAGATATTTCCTTTTCCACCATAGGCCTCAAAGTGCTCCAAATGAACACTTGCAGATTCTACAAAAAGAGTGTTTCAAAACTGCTCTTTCAAAAGAAGTGTTCAACTCTGTGAGCTGGATTCATACTACACAAAGCAGTTTCACAGAACGCTTCTGTTTAGTTTTTATGGGAAGACATTCCCGTTTCCAACGAAGGCCTGAAAGGGCTCCAAATATCCACTTGCAGATGCTGCAAAAAGACTCTTCCCCAACTGTTCCATGAAAAGGAAGGTTCAACTCTGTGAGTTGAATGCACACATCATAAAGAAGTTTCAAAGAATGCTTCTGTCTAGGTTTTATGTGAAGATATTTCCTTTTCCACCATAGGCCTCAAAGTGCTCCAAATGAACACTTGCAGATTCTACAAAAAGAGTGTTTCAAAACTGCTCTTTCAAAAGAAGTGTTCAACTCTGTGAGTTGGATTCATACTACACAAAGCAGTTTCACAGAACGCTTCTGTTTAGTTTTTATGGGAAGATATTCCCGTTTCCAACGAAGGCCTGAAAGGGCTCCAAATATCCACTTGCAGATGCTGCAAAAAGACTCTTTCCAAACCTCTCCATGAAAAGGAAGGTTGAACTCTGTGAGTTGAAGGCACACATCATAAAGAAGTTTCAAAGAATGCTTCTGTCTAGGTTTTATGTGAAGATATTTCCTTTTCCACCATAGGCCTCAAAGTGCTCCAAATGAACACTTGCAGATTCTACAAAAAGAGTGTTTCAAAACTCCTCTTTCAAAAGAAGTGTTCAACTCTGTGAGTTGGATTCATACTACACAAAGCAGTTTCACAGAACTCTTCTGTTTAGTTTTTATGGGAAGATATTCCCGTTTCCAACGAAGGCCTGAAATGGCTCCAAATATCCACTTGCAGATGCTGCAAAAAGACTCTTTCCAAACTGTTCCATGAAAAGGAAGGTTCAACTCTGTGAGTTGAATGCACACATCATAAAGAAGTTTCAAAGAATGCTTCTGTCTAGGTTTTATGTGAAGATATTTCCTTTTCCACCATAGGCCTCAAAGTGCTCCAAATGAACACTTGCAGATTCTACAAAAAGAGTGTTTCAAAACTGCTCTTTCAAAAGAAGTGTTCAACTCTGTGAGTTGGATTCATACTACACAAAGCAGTTTCACAGAACTCTTCTGTTTAGTTTTTATGGGAGGAAATTCCCGTTTCCAACGAAGGCCTGAAAGGGCTCCAAATATCCACTTGCAGATGCTGCAAAAAGACTCTTTCCAAACTGCTCCATGAAAAGGAAGGTTCAACTCTGTGAGTTGAATGCACACATCATAAAGAAGTTTCAAAGAATGCTTCTGTCTAGGTTTTATGTGAAGATATTTCCTTTTCCACCGTAGGCCTCAAAGCACTCCAAATGAACACTTGCAGATTCTACAAAAAGAGTGTTTCAAAACTGCTCTTTCGAAAGAAGGGTTCAACTCTGTGAGTTGGATTCATACTACACAAAGCAGTTTCACAGAACGCTTCTGTTTAGTTTTTATGGGAAGATATTCCCGTTTCCAACGAAGGCCTGAAAGGGCTCCAAATATCCACTTGCAGATTCTGCAAAAACAGAGTTTCAAAACTGCTCTATCAAAAGGAAGGCTTATCTCTCTGAGTTGAATGCACACATCCTAAAGAGGTTTCTGAGAATGCTTCTGCCTGGTTGATATGTGAAGATATTTCAATTTCCACCATAGGCCTCAAATCGCTCCAAATGAACACTTGCAAATTCTACAAAAAGAGTGTTTCATAACTGCTCTAGCAAAGGAAAGGTTCAACTATGTGAGTTAAACACACACATCACAAAGCAGTTTGTGAGAATGCTTCTGTCCAGTTTTTATGGGAAGATATTCCCGTTTCTCACAAAGGCCTGAAAGAGCTCCAAATATCCACTTGCAGATGCTGCAAAAAGACTCTTTCCAAACCGCTCCATGAAAAGGAAGGTTCAACTCTGTGAGTTGAATGCACACATCATAAAGAAGTTTCAAAGAATGCTTCTGTCTAGGTTTTATGTGAAGATATTTCCTTTTCCACCATAGGCCTCAAAGTGCTCCAAATGAACACTTGCAGATTCTACAAAAAGAGTGTTTCAAAACTCCTCTTTCAAAAGAAGTGTTCAACTCTGTGAGTTGGATTCATACTACACAAAGCAGTTTCACAGAACTCTTCTGTTTAGTTTTTATGGGAAGATATTCCCGTTTCCAACGAAGGCCTGAAAGGGCTCCAAATATCCACTTGCAGATGCTGCAATAACAGAGTTTCAAAACTGCTCTATCAAAAGGAAGGCTTCTCTCTCCGAGTTGAATGCACACATCATAAAGAGGTTTACGAGAATGATTCTGCCTGGTTTATAAGTGAAGATATTTCCGTTTCCACAATAGGCCTCAATGCGCTCCAAACGAACACTTTCAGATTCTACAAAAAGAGTGTTTCAAAACTGCTCTTTCAAAAGAAGTGTTCAACTCTGTGAGTTGGATTCATACTACACAAAGCAGTTTCACAGAACGCTTCTGTTTAGTTTTTATGGGAAGATATTCCCGTTTCCAACGAAGTCCTGAAAGGGCTCTAAATATCCACTTGCAGATGCTGCAAAAAGACTCTTTCCAAACTGCTCCATGAAAAGGAAGGTTCAACTCTGTGAGTTGAATGCACACATCATAAAGAAGTTTCAAAGAATGCTTCTGTCTAGGTTTTATGTGAAGATATTTCCTTTTCCACCATAGGCCTCAAAGTGCTCCAAATGAACACTTGCAGATTCTACAAAAAGAGTGTTTCAAAACTGCTCTTTCAAAAGAAGTGTTCAACTCTGTGAGTTGGATTCATACTACACAAAGCAGTTTCACAGAACGCTTCTGTTTAGTTTTTATGGGAAGATATTCCCGTTTCCAACGAAGGCCTGAAAGGGCTCCAAATATCCACTTGCAGATACTGCAAAAACAGAGTTTCAAAACTGTTCTATCAAAAGGAAGGCTTCTCTCTCCGAGTTGAATGCACACATCATAAAGTGGTTTCTGAGAATGCTTCTGCCTGGTTTATAAGTGAAGATATTTCCTTTTCCACAATAATCCTCAATGTGCTCCAAATGAACACTTGCAGATTCTACAAAAAGAGTGTTTCAAAACTGCTCTTTGAAAAGAAGTGTTCAACTCTGTGAGTTGAATTCATACTACACAAAGCAGTTTCACAGAACGCTTCTGTTTAGTTTTAATGGGAAGATATTCCCGTTTCCAACGAAGGCCTGAAAGGCTCCAAATATCCACTTGCAGATGCTGCAAAAAGACTCTTTCCAAACTGCTCCGTGAAAAGGAAGGTTCAACTCTGTGAGGTGAAGGCACACATCATAAAGAAGTTTCAAAGAATGCTTCTGTCTAGGTTTTATGTGAAGATATTTCCTTTTCCACCGTAGGCCTCAAAGCGCTCCAAATGAACACTTGCAGATTCTACAAAAAGAGTGTTTCAAAACTACTCTTTCTAAAGAAGTGTTCAACTCTGTGAGTTGGATTCATACTACACAAAGCAGTTTCACAGAACGCTTCTGTTTAGTTTTTATGGGAAGATATTTCCGTTTCCAACGAAGGCCTGAAAGGGCTCCAAATATCCACTTGCAGATTCTGCAAAAAGAGAGTTTCAAAACTGCTCTATCAAAAGGAAGCCTTATCTCTCTGAGTTGAATGCACACGTCATAAAGAGGTTTCTGAGAATGCTTCTGCCTGGTTGATATGTGAAGATATTTCAATTTCCACCATAGGCCTCAAATCGCTCCAAATGAACACTTGCAAATTCTACAAAAAGAGTGTTTCATAACTGCTCTAGCAAAGGAAAGGTTCAACTATGTGAGTTAAACACACACATCACAAAGCAGTTTGTGAGAATGCTTCTGTCCAGTTTTTATGGGAAGATATTCCCGTTTCTAACAAAGGCCTGAAAGAGCTCCAAATATCCACTTGCAGATGCTGCAAAAAGACTCTTTCCAAACCGCTCCATGAAAAGGAAGGTTCAACTCTGTGAGTTGAATGCACACATCATAAAATAGTTTCAAAGAATGCTTCTGTCTAGGTTTTATGTGAAGATATTTCCTTTTCCACCATAGGCCTCAAAGTGCTCCAAATGAACACTTGCAGATTCTACAAAAAGAGTGTTTCAAAACTGCTCTTTCAAAAGAAGTGTTCAACTCTGTGAGCTGGATTCATACTACACAAAGCAGTTTCACAGAACGCTTCTGTTTAGTTTTTATGGGAAGACATTCCCGTTTCCAACGAAGGCCTGAAAGGGCTCCAAATATCCACTTGCAGATGCTGCAAAAAGACTCTTCCCCAACTGTTCCATGAAAAGGAAGGTTCAACTCTGTGAGTTGAATGCACACATCATAAAGAAGTTTCAAAGAATGCTTCTGTCTAGGTTTTATGTGAAGATATTTCCTTTTCCACCATAGGCCTCAAAGTGCTCCAAATGAACACTTGCAGATTCTACAAAAAGAGTGTTTCAAAACTGCTCTTTCAAAAGAAGTGTTCAACTCTGTGAGTTGGATTCATACTACACAAAGCAGTTTCACAGAACGCTTCTGTTTAGTTTTTATGGGAAGATATTCCCGTTTCCAACGAAGGCCTGAAAGGGCTCCAAATATCCACTTGCAGATGCTGCAAAAAGACTCTTTCCAAACCTCTCCATGAAAAGGAAGGTTGAACTCTGTGAGTTGAAGGCACACATCATAAAGAAGTTTCAAAGAATGCTTCTGTCTAGGTTTTATGTGAAGATATTTCCTTTTCCACCATAGGCCTCAAAGTGCTCCAAATGAACACTTGCAGATTCTACAAAAAGAGTGTTTCAAAACTCCTCTTTCAAAAGAAGTGTTCAACTCTGTGAGTTGGATTCATACTACACAAAGCAGTTTCACAGAACTCTTCTGTTTAGTTTTTATGGGAAGATATTCCCGTTTCCAACGAAGGCCTGAAATGGCTCCAAATATCCACTTGCAGATGCTGCAAAAAGACTCTTTCCAAACTGTTCCATGAAAAGGAAGGTTCAACTCTGTGAGTTGAATGCACACATCATAAAGAAGTTTCAA
This sequence comes from Pongo abelii, assembly GCF_028885655.2. Classification (NCBI taxonomy): domain Eukaryota; kingdom Metazoa; phylum Chordata; class Mammalia; order Primates; family Hominidae; genus Pongo; species Pongo abelii. The sequence continues at coordinate 30,502,908 of NC_072005.2, read as the reverse complement.
AGAATGCTTCTGTCTAGGTTTTATGTGAAGATATTTCCTTTTCCACCATAGGCCTCAAAGTGCTCCAAATGAACACTTGCAGATTCTACAAAAAGAGTGTTTCAAAACTGCTCTTTCAAAAGAAGTGTTCAACTCTGTGAGTTGGATTCATACTACACAAAGCAGTTTCACAGAACTCTTCTGTTTAGTTTTTATGGGAGGAAATTCCCGTTTCCAACGAAGGCCTGAAAGGGCTCCAAATATCCACTTGCAGATGCTGCAAAAAGACTCTTTCCAAACTGCTCCATGAAAAGGAAGGTTCAACTCTGTGAGTTGAATGCACACATCATAAAGAAGTTTCAAAGAATGCTTCTGTCTAGGTTTTATGTGAAGATATTTCCTTTTCCACCGTAGGCCTCAAAGCACTCCAAATGAACACTTGCAGATTCTACAAAAAGAGTGTTTCAAAACTGCTCTTTCGAAAGAAGGGTTCAACTCTGTGAGTTGGATTCATACTACACAAAGCAGTTTCACAGAACGCTTCTGTTTAGTTTTTATGGGAAGATATTCCCGTTTCCAACGAAGGCCTGAAAGGGCTCCAAATATCCACTTGCAGATTCTGCAAAAACAGAGTTTCAAAACTGCTCTATCAAAAGGAAGGCTTATCTCTCTGAGTTGAATGCACACATCCTAAAGAGGTTTCTGAGAATGCTTCTGCCTGGTTGATATGTGAAGATATTTCAATTTCCACCATAGGCCTCAAATCGCTCCAAATGAACACTTGCAAATTCTACAAAAAGAGTGTTTCATAACTGCTCTAGCAAAGGAAAGGTTCAACTATGTGAGTTAAACACACACATCACAAAGCAGTTTGTGAGAATGCTTCTGTCCAGTTTTTATGGGAAGATATTCCCGTTTCTCACAAAGGCCTGAAAGAGCTCCAAATATCCACTTGCAGATGCTGCAAAAAGACTCTTTCCAAACCGCTCCATGAAAAGGAAGGTTCAACTCTGTGAGTTGAATGCACACATCATAAAGAAGTTTCAAAGAATGCTTCTGTCTAGGTTTTATGTGAAGATATTTCCTTTTCCACCTTAGGCCTCAAAGCGCTGCAAATGAACACTTGCAGATTCTACAAAAAGAGTGTTTCAAAACTACTCTTTCAAAAGAAGTGTTCAACTCTGTGAGTTGGATTCATACTACACAAAGAAGTTTCACAGAACGCTTCTGTTAATTTTTATGGGAAGATATTCCCGTTTCCAACGAAGGCCTGAAAGGGCTCCAAATATCCACTTGCAGATGCTGCAATAACAGAGTTTCAAAACTGCTCTATCAAAAGGAAGGCTTCTCTCTCCGAGTTGAATGCACACATCATAAAGAGGTTTACGAGAATGATTCTGCCTGGTTTATAAGTGAAGATATTTCCGTTTCCACAATAGGCCTCAATGCGCTCCAAACGAACACTTTCAGATTCTACAAAAAGAGTGTTTCAAAACTGCTCTTTCAAAAGAAGTGTTCAACTCTGTGAGTTGGATTCATACTACACAAAGCAGTTTCACAGAACGCTTCTGTTTAGTTTTTATGGGAAGATATTCCCGTTTCCAACGAAGTCCTGAAAGGGCTCTAAATATCCACTTGCAGATGCTGCAAAAAGACTCTTTCCAAACTGCTCCATGAAAAGGAAGGTTCAACTCTGTGAGTTGAATGCACACATCATAAAGAAGTTTCAAAGAATGCTTCTGTCTAGGTTTTATGTGAAGATATTTCCTTTTCCACCATAGGCCTCAAAGTGCTCCAAATGAACACTTGCAGATTCTACAAAAAGAGTGTTTCAAAACTGCTCTTTCAAAAGAAGTGTTCAACTCTGTGAGTTGGATTCATACTACACAAAGCAGTTTCACAGAACGCTTCTGTTTAGTTTTTATGGGAAGATATTCCCGTTTCCAACGAAGGCCTGAAAGGGCTCCAAATATCCACTTGCAGATACTGCAAAAACAGAGTTTCAAAACTGTTCTATCAAAAGGAAGGCTTCTCTCTCCGAGTTGAATGCACACATCATAAAGTGGTTTCTGAGAATGCTTCTGCCTGGTTTATAAGTGAAGATATTTCCTTTTCCACAATAATCCTCAATGTGCTCCAAATGAACACTTGCAGATTCTACAAAAAGAGTGTTTCAAAACTGCTCTTTGAAAAGAAGTGTTCAACTCTGTGAGTTGAATTCATACTACACAAAGCAGTTTCACAGAACGCTTCTGTTTAGTTTTAATGGGAAGATATTCCCGTTTCCAACGAAGGCCTGAAAGGCTCCAAATATCCACTTGCAGATGCTGCAAAAAGACTCTTTCCAAACTGCTCCGTGAAAAGGAAGGTTCAACTCTGTGAGGTGAAGGCACACATCATAAAGAAGTTTCAAAGAATTCTTCTGTCTAGGTTTTATGTGAAGATATTTCCTTTTCCACCGTAGGCCTCAAAGCGCTCCAAATGAACACTTGCAGATTCTACAAAAAGAGTGTTTCAAAACTACTCTGTCTAAAGAAGTGTTCAACTCTGTGAGTTGGATTCATACTACACAAAGCAGTTTCACAGAACGCTTCTGTTTAGTTTTTATGGGAAGATATTCCCGTTTCCAACGAAGGCCTGAAAGGGCTCCAAATATCCACTTGCAGATTCTGCAAAAAGAGAGTTTCAAAACTGCTCTATCAAAAGGAAGGCTTATCTCTCTGAGTTGAATGCACACATCATAAAGAGGTTTCTGAGAATGCTTCTGCCTGGTTGATATGTGAAGATATTTCAATTTCCACCATAGGCCTCAAATCGCTCCAAATGAACACTTGCAAATTCTACAAAAAGAGTGTTTCATAACTGCTCTAGCAAAGGAAAGGTTCAACTATGTGAGTTAAACACACACATCACAAAGCAGTTTGTGAGAATGCTTCTGTCCAGTTTTTATGGGAAGATATTCCCGTTTCTAACAAAGGCCTGAAAGAGCTCCAAATATCCACTTGCAGATGCTGCAAAAAGACTCTTTCCAAACCGCTCCATGAAAAGGAAGGTTCAACTCTGTGAGTTGAATGCACACATCATAAAGAAGTTTCAAAGAATGCTTCTGTCTAGGTTTTATGTGAAGATATTTCCTTTTCCACCATTGGCCTCAAAGCGCTCCAAATGAACACTTGCAGATTCTACAAAAAGAGTGTTTCAAAACTGCTCTTTCTAAAGAAGTGTTCAACTCTGTGAGTTGGATTCATACTACACAAAGCAGTTTCACAGAACGCTTCTGTTTAGTTTTTATGGGAAGATATTCCCGTTTCCAACGAAGGCCTGAAAGGGCTCTAAATATCCACTTGCAGATGCTGCAAAAAGACTCTTTCCAAACTGCTCCATGAAAAGGAAGGTTCAACTCTGTGAGTTGAATGCACACATCATAAAGAAGTTTCAAAGAATGCTTCTGTCTAGGTTTTATGTGAAGATATTTCCTTTTCCACCATAGGCCTCAAAGTGCTCCAAATGAACACTTGCAGATTCTGCAAAAAGAGTGTTTCAAAACTGCTCTTTCAAAAGAAGTGTTCAACTCTGTGAGTTGGATTCATACTACACAAAGCAGTTTCACAGAACGCTTCTGTTTAGTTTTTATGGGAAGATATTCCCGTTTCCAACGAAGGCCTGAAAGGGCTCCAAATATCCACTTGCAGATGCTGCAAAAAGACTCTTTCCAAACCTCTCCATGAAAAGGAATGTTGAACTCTGTGAGTTGAAGGCACACATCATAAAGAAGTTTCAAAGAATGCTTCTGTCTAGGTTTTATGTGAAGATATTTCCTTTTCCACCATAGGCCTCAAAGTGCTCCAAATGAACACTTGCAGATTCTACAAAAAGAGTGTTTCAAAACTCCTCTTTCAAAAGAAGTGTTCAACTCTGTGAGTTGGATTCATACTACACAAAGCAGTTTCACAGAACTCTTCTGTTTAGTTTTTATGGGAAGATATTCCCGTTTCCAACGAAGGCCTGAAATGGCTCCAAATATCCACTTGCAGATGCTGCAAAAAGACTCTTTCCAAACTGTTCCATGAAAAGAAAGGTTCAACTCTGTGATTTGAATGCACACATCATAAAGAAGTTTCAAAGAATGCTTCTGTCTAGGTTTTATGTGAAGATATTTCCTTTTCCACCATAGGCCTCAAAGTGCTCCAAATGAACACTTGCAGATTCTACAAAAAGAGTGTTTCAAAACTGCTCTTTCAAAAGAAGTGTTCAACTCTGTGAGTTGGATTCATACTACACAAAGCAGTTTCACAGAACGCTTCTGTTTAGTTTTTATGGAAGGAAATTCCCGTTTCCAACGAAGGCCTGAAAGGGCTCCAAATATCCACTTGCAGATGCTGCAAAAAGACTCTTTCCAAACTGCTCCATGAAAAGGAAGTTTCAACTCTGTGAGTTGAATGCACACATCATAAAGAAGTTTCAAAGAATGCTTCTGTCTAGGTTTTATGTGAAGATATTTCCTTTTCCACCATAGGCCTCAAAGTGCTCCAAATGAACACTTGCAGATTCTACAAAAAGAGTGTTTCAAAACTGCCCTTTCAAAAGAAGTGCTCAACTCTGTGAGTTGGATTCATACTACACAAAGCAGTTTCACAGAACGCTTCTGTTTAGTTTTTATGGGAAGATATTCCCGTTTCCAACGAAGGCCTGAAAGGGCTCCAAATATCCACTTGCAGATACTGCAAAAACAGAGTTTCAAAACTGTTCTATCAAAAGGAAGGCTTCTCTCTCCGAGTTGAATGCACACATCATAAAGTGGTTTCTGAGAATGCTTCTGCCTGGTTTATAAGTGAAGATATTTCCTTTTCCACAATAGGCCTCAATGTGCTCCAAATGAACACTTGCAGATTCTACAAAAAGAGTGTTTCAAAACTGCTCTTTGAAAAGAAGTGTTCAACTCTGTGAGTTGAATTCATACTACACAAAGCAGTTTCACAGAACGCTTCTGTTTAGTTTTAATGGGAAGATATTCCCGTTTCCAACGAAGGCCTGAAAGGCTCCAAATATCCACTTGCAGATGCTGCAAAAAGACTCTTTCCAAACTGCTCCGTGAAAAGGAAGGTTCAACTCTGTGAGGTGAAGGCACACATCATAAAGAAGTTTCAAAGAATGCTTCTGTCTAGGTTTTATGTGAAGATATTTCCTTTTCCACCGTAGGCCTCAAAACGCTCCAAATGAACACTTGCAGATTCTACAAAAAGAGTGTTTCAAAACTACTCTTTCTAAAGAAGTGTTCAACTCTGTGAGTTGGATTCATACTACACAAAGCAGTTTCACAGAACGCTTCTGTTTAGTTTTTATGGGAAGATATTTCCGTTTCCAACGAAGGCCTGAAAGGGCTCCAAATATCCACTTGCAGATTCTGCAAAAAGAGAGTTTCAAAACTGCTCTATCAAAAGGAAGCCTTATCTCTCTGAGTTGAATGCACACGTCATAAAGAGGTTTCTGAGAATGCTTCTGCCTGGTTGATATGTGAAGATATTTCAATTTCCACCATAGGCCTCAAATCGCTCCAAATTAACACTTGCAAATTCTACAAAAAGAGTGTTTCATAACTGCTCTAGCAAAGGAAAGGTTCAACTATGTGAGTTAAACACACACATCACAAAGCAGTTTGTGAGAATGCTTCTGTCCAGTTTTTATGGGAAGATATTCCCGTTTCTAACAAAGGCCTGAAAGAGCTCCAAATATCCACTTGCAGATGCTGCAAAAAGACTCTTTCCAAACCGCTCCATGAAAAGGAAGGTTCAACTCTGTGAGTTGAATGCACACATCATAAAAAAGTTTCAAAGAATGCTTCTGTCTAGGTTTTATGTGAAGATATTTCCTTTTCCACCATAGGCCTCAAAGTGCTCCAAATGAACACTTGCAGATTCTACAAAAAGAGTGTTTCAAAACTGCTCTTTCAAAAGAAGTGTTCAACTCTGTGAGCTGGATTCATACTACACAAAGCAGTTTCACAGAACGCTTCTGTTTAGTTTTTATGGGAAGACATTCCCGTTTCCAACGAAGGCCTGAAAGGGCTCCAAATATCCACTTGCAGATGCTGCAAAAAGACTCTTCCCCAACTGTTCCATGAAAAGGAAGGTTCAACTCTGTGAGTTGAATGCACACATCATAAAGAAGTTTCAAAGAATGCTTCTGTCTAGGTTTTATGTGAAGATATTTCCTTTTCCACCATAGGCCTCAAAGTGCTCCAAATGAACACTTGCAGATTCTACAAAAAGAGTGTTTCAAAACTGCTCTTTCAAAAGAAGTGTTCAACTCTGTGAGTTGGATTCATACTACACAAAGCAGTTTCACAGAACGCTTCTGTTTAGTTTTTATGGGAAGATATTCCCGTTTCCAACGAAGGCCTGAAAGGGCTCCAAATATCCACTTGCAGATGCTGCAAAAAGACTCTTTCCAAACCTCTCCATGAAAAGGAAGGTTGAACTCTGTGAGTTGAAGGCACACATCATAAAGAAGTTTCAAAGAATGCTTCTGTCTAGGTTTTATGTGAAGATATTTCCTTTTCCACCATAGGCCTCAAAGTGCTCCAAATGAACACTTGCAGATTCTACAAAAAGAGTGTTTCAAAACTCCTCTTTCAAAAGAAGTGTTCAACTCTGTGAGTTGGATTCATACTACACAAAGCAGTTTCACAGAACTCTTCTGTTTAGTTTTTATGGGAAGATATTCCCGTTTCCAACGAAGGCCTGAAAGGGCTCCAAATATCCACTTGCAGATGCTGCAAAAAGACTCTTTCCAAACTGTTCCATGAAAAGGAAGGTTCAACTCTGTGAGTTGAATGCACACATCATAAAGAAGTTTCAAAGAATGCTTCTGTCTAGGTTTTATGTGAAGATATTTCCTTTTCCACCATAGGCCTCAAAGTGCTCCAAATGAACACTTGCAGATTCTACAAAAAGAGTGTTTCAAAACTGCTCTTTCAAAAGAAGTGTTCAACTCTGTGAGTTGGATTCATACTACACAAAGCAGTTTCACAGAACTCTTCTGTTTAGTTTTTATGGGAGGAAATTCCCGTTTCCAACGAAGGCCTGAAAGGGCTCCAAATATCCACTTGCAGATGCTGCAAAAAGACTCTTTCCAAACTGCTCCATGAAAAGGAAGGTTCAACTCTGTGAGTTGAATGCACACATCATAAAGAAGTTTCAAAGAATGCTTCTGTCTAGGTTTTATGTGAAGATATTTCCTTTTCCACCGTAGGCCTCAAAGCACTCCAAATGAACACTTGCAGATTCTACAAAAAGAGTGTTTCAAAACTGCTCTTTCGAAAGAAGGGTTCAACTCTGTGAGTTGGATTCATACTACACAAAGCAGTTTCACAGAACGCTTCTGTTTAGTTTTTATGGGAAGATATTCCCGTTTCCAACGAAGGCCTGAAAGGGCTCCAAATATCCACTTGCAGATTCTGCAAAAACAGAGTTTCAAAACTGCTCTATCAAAAGGAAGGCTTATCTCTCTGAGTTGAATGCACACATCCTAAAGAGGTTTCTGAGAATGCTTCTGCCTGGTTGATATGTGAAGATATTTCAATTTCCACCATAGGCCTCAAATCGCTCGAAATGAACACTTGCAAATTCTACAAAAAGAGTGTTTCATAACTGCTCTAGCAAAGGAAAGGTTCAACTATGTGAGTTAAACACACACATCACAAAGCAGTTTGTGAGAATGCTTCTGTCCAGTTTTTATGGGAAGATATTCCCGTTTCTCACAAAGGCCTGAAAGAGCTCCAAATATCCACTTGCAGATGCTGCAAAAAGACTCTTTCCAAACCGCTCCATGAAAAGGAAGGTTCAACTCTGTGAGTTGAATGCACACATCATAAAGAAGTTTCAAAGAATGCTTCTGTCTAGGTTTTATGTGAAGATATTTCCTTTTCCACCTTAGGCCTCAAAGCGCTGCAAATGAACACTTGCAGATTCTACAAAAAGAGTGTTTCAAAACTGCTCTTTCAAAAGAAGTGTTCAACTCTGTGAGTTGGATTCATACTACACAAAGCAGTTTCACAGAACGCTTCTGTTTAGTTTTTATGGGAAGATATTCCCGTTTCCAACGAAGGCCTGAAAGGGCTCCAAATATCCACTTGCAGATACTGCAAAAACAGAGTTTCAAAACTGTTCTATCAAAAGGAAGGCTTCTCTCTCCGAGTTGAATGCACACATCATAAAGTGGTTTCTGAGAATGCTTCTGCCTGGTTTATAAGTGAAGATATTTCCTTTTCCACAATAATCCTCAATGTGCTCCAAATGAACACTTGCAGATTCTACAAAAAGAGTGTTTCAAAACTGCTCTTTGAAAAGAAGTGTTCAACTCTGTGAGTTGAATTCATACTACACAAAGCAGTTTCACAGAACGCTTCTGTTTAGTTTTAATGGGAAGATATTTCCGTTTCCAACGAAGGCCTGAAAGGCTCCAAATATCCACTTGCAGATGCTGCAAAAAGACTCTTTCCAAACTGCTCCGTGAAAAGGAAGGTTCAACTCTGTGAGGTGAAGGCACACATCATAAAGAAGTTTCAAAGAATTCTTCTGTCTAGGTTTTATGTGAAGATATTTCCTTTTCCACCGTAGGCCTCAAAGCGCTCCAAATGAACACTTGCAGATTCTACAAAAAGAGTGTTTCAAAACTACTCTGTCTAAAGAAGTGTTCAACTCTGTGAGTTGGATTCATACTACACAAAGCAGTTTCACAGAACGCTTCTGTTTAGTTTTTATGGGAAGATATTCCCGTTTCCAACGAAGGCCTGAAAGGGCTCCAAATATCCACTTGCAGATTCTGCAAAAAGAGAGTTTCAAAACTGCTCTATCAAAAGGAAGGCTTATCTCTCTGAGTTGAATGCACACATCATAAAGAGGTTTCTGAGAATGCTTCTGCCTGGTTGATATGTGAAGATATTTCAATTTCCACCATAGGCCTCAAATCGCTCCAAATGAACACTTGCAAATTCTACAAAAAGAGTGTTTCATAACTGCTCTAGCAAAGGAAAGGTTCAACTATGTGAGTTAAACACACACATCACAAAGCAGTTTGTGAGAATGCTTCTGTCCAGTTTTTATGGGAAGATATTCCCGTTTCTAACAAAGGCCTGAAAGAGCTCCAAATATCCACTTGCAGATGCTGCAAAAAGACTCTTTCCAAACCGCTCCATGAAAAGGAAGGTTCAACTCTGTGAGTTGAATGCACACATCATAAAGAAGTTTCAAAGAATGCTTCTGTCTAGGTTTTATGTGAAGATATTTCCTTTTCCACCATTGGCCTCAAAGCGCTCCAAATGAACACTTGCAGATTCTACAAAAAGAGTGTTTCAAAACTGCTCTTTCTAAAGAAGTGTTCAACTCTGTGAGTTGGATTCATACTACACAAAGCAGTTTCACAGAACGCTTCTGTTTAGTTTTTATGGGAAGATATTCCCGTTTCCAACGAAGGCCTGAAAGGGCTCTAAATATCCACTTGCAGATGCTGCAAAAAGACTCTTTCCAAACTGCTCCATGAAAAGGAAGGTTCAACTCTGTGAGTTGAATGCACACATCATAAAGAAGTTTCAAAGAATGCTTCTGTCTAGGTTTTATGTGAAGATATTTCCTTTTCCACCATAGGCCTCAAAGTGCTCCAAATGAACACTTGCAGATTCTGCAAAAAGAGTGTTTCAAAACTGCTCTTTCAAAAGAAGTGTTCAACTCTGTGAGTTGGATTCATACTACACAAAGCAGTTTCACAGAACGCTTCTGTTTAGTTTTTATGGGAAGATATTCCCGTTTCCAACGAAGGCCTGAAAGGGCTCCAAATATCCACTTGCAGATGCTGCAAAAAGACTCTTTCCAAACCTCTCCATGAAAAGGAATGTTGAACTCTGTGAGTTGAAGGCACACATCATAAAGAAGTTTCAAAGAATGCTTCTGTCTAGGTTTTATGTGAAGATATTTCCTTTTCCACCATAGGCCTCAAAGTGCTCCAAATGAACACTTGCAGATTCTACAAAAAGAGTGTTTCAAAACTCCTCTTTCAAAAGAAGTGTTCAACTCTGTGAGTTGGATTCATACTACACAAAGCAGTTTCACAGAACTCTTCTGTTTAGTTTTTATGGGAAGATATTCCCGTTTCCAACGAAGGCCTGAAATGGCTCCAAATATCCACTTGCAGATGCTGCAAAAAGACTCTTTCCAAACTGTTCCATGAAAAGAAAGGTTCAACTCTGTGATTTGAATGCACACATCATAAAGAAGTTTCAAAGAATGCTTCTGTCTAGGTTTTATGTGAAGATATTTCCTTTTCCACCATAGGCCTCAAAGTGCTCCAAATGAACACTTGCAGATTCTACAAAAAGAGTGTTTCAAAACTGCTCTTTCAAAAGAAGTGTTCAACTCTGTGAGTTGGATTCATACTACACAAAGCAGTTTCACAGAACGCTTCTGTTTAGTTTTTATGGGAGGAAATTCCCGTTTCCAACGAAGGCCTGAAAGGGCTCCAAATATCCACTTGCAGATGCTGCAAAAAGACTCTTTCCAAACTGCTCCATGAAAAGGAAGGTTCAACTCTGTGAGTTGAATGCACACATCATAAAGAAGTTTCAAAGAATGCTTCTGTCTAGGTTTTATGTGAAGATATTTCCTTTTCCACCATAGGCCTCAAAGTGCTCCAAATGAACACTTGCAGATTCTACAAAAAGAGTGTTTCAAAACTGCCCTTTCAAAAGAAGTGCTCAACTCTGTGAGTTGGATTCATACTACACAAAGCAGTTTCACAGAACGCTTCTGTTTAGTTTTTATGGGAAGATATTCCCGTTTCCAACGAAGGCCTGAAAGGGCTCCAAATATCCACTTGCAGATACTGCAAAAACAGAGTTTCAAAACTGTTCTATCAAAAGGAAGGCTTCTCTCTCCGAGTTGAATGCACACATCATAAAGTGGTTTCTGAGAATGCTTCTGCCTGGTTTATAAGTGAAGATATTTCCTTTTCCACAATAGGCCTCAATGTGCTCCAAATGAACACTTGCAGATTCTACAAAAAGAGTGTTTCAAAACTGCTCTTTGAAAAGAAGTGTTCAACTCTGTGAGTTGAATTCATACTACACAAAGCAGTTTCACAGAACGCTTCTGTTTAGTTTTAATGGGAAGATATTCCCGTTTCCAACGAAGGCCTGAAAGGCTCCAAATATCCACTTGCAGATGCTGCAAAAAGACTCTTTCCAAACTGCTCCGTGAAAAGGAAGGTTCAACTCTGTGAGGTGAAGGCACACATCATAAAGAAGTTTCAAAGAATGCTTCTGTCTAGGTTTTATGTGAAGATATTTCCTTTTCCACCGTAGGCCTCAAAACGCTCCAAATGAACACTTGCAGATTCTACAAAAAGAGTGTTTCAAAACTACTCTTTCTAAAGAAGTGTTCAACTCTGTGAGTTGGATTCATACTACACAAAGCAGTTTCACAGAACGCTTCTGTTTAGTTTTTATGGGAAGATATTTCCGTTTCCAACGAAGGCCTGAAAGGGCTCCAAATATCCACTTGCAGATTCTGCAAAAAGAGAGTTTCAAAACTGCTCTATCAAAAGGAAGCCTTATCTCTCTGAGTTGAATGCACACGTCATAAAGAGGTTTCTGAGAATGCTTCTGCCTGGTTGATATGTGAAGATATTTCAATTTCCACCATAGGCCTCAAATCGCTCCAAATTAACACTTGCAAATTCTACAAAAAGAGTGTTTCATAACTGCTCTAGCAAAGGAAAGGTTCAACTATGTGAGTTAAACACACACATCACAAAGCAGTTTGTGAGAATGCTTCTGTCCAGTTTTTATGGGAAGATATTCCCGTTTCTAACAAAGGCCTGAAAGAGCTCCAAATATCCACTTGCAGATGCTGCAAAAAGACTCTTTCCAAACCGCTCCATGAAAAGGAAGGTTCAACTCTGTGAGTTGAATGCACACATCATAAAAAAGTTTCAAAGAATGCTTCTGTCTAGGTTTTATGTGAAGATATTTCCTTTTCCACCATAGGCCTCAAAGTGCTCCAAATGAACACTTGCAGATTCTACAAAAAGAGTGTTTCAAAACTGCTCTTTCAAAAGAAGTGTTCAACTCTGTGAGCTGGATTCATACTACACAAAGCTGTTTCACAGAACGCTTCTGTTTAGTTTTTATGGGAAGACATTCCCGTTTCCAACGAAGGCCTGAAAGGGCTCCAAATATCCACTTGCAGATGCTGCAAAAAGACTCTTCCCCAACTGTTCCATGAAAAGGAAGGTTCAACTCTGTGAGTTGAATGCACACATCATAAAGAAGTTTCAAAGAATGCTTCTGTCTAGGTTTTATGTGAAGATATTTCCTTTTCCACCATAGGCCTCAAAGTGCTCCAAATGAACACTTGCAGATTCTACAAAAAGAGTGTTTCAAAACTGCTCTTTCAAAAGAAGTGTTCAACTCTGTGAGTTGGATTCATACTACACAAAGCAGTTTCACAGAACGCTTCTGTTTAGTTTTTATGGGAAGATATTCCCGTTTCCAACGAAGGCCTGAAAGGGCTCCAAATATCCACTTGCAGATGCTGCAAAAAGACTCTTTCCAAACCTCTCCATGAAAAGGAAGGTTGAACTCTGTGAGTTGAAGGCACACATCATAAAGAAGTTTCAAAGAATGCTTCTGTCTAGGTTTTATGTGAAGATATTTCCTTTTCCACCATAGGCCTCAAAGTGCTCCAAATGAACACTTGCAGATTCTACAAAAAGAGTGTTTCAAAACTCCTCTTTCAAAAGAAGTGTTCAACTCTGTGAGTTGGATTCATACTACACAAAGCAGTTTCACAGAACTCTTCTGTTTAGTTTTTATGGGAAGATATTCCCGTTTCCAACGAAGGCCTGAAATGGCTCCAAATATCCACTTGCAGATGCTGCAAAAAGACTCTTTCCAAACTGTTCCATGAAAAGGAAGGTTCAACTCTGTGAGTTGAATGCACACATCATAAAGAAGTTTCAAAGAATGCTTCTGTCTAGGTTTTATGTGAAGATATTTCCTTTTCCACCATAGGCCTCAAAGTGCTCCAAATGAACACTTGCAGATTCTACAAAAAGAGTGTTTCAAAACTGCTCTTTCAAAAGAAGTGTTCAACTCTGTGAGTTGGATTCATACTACACAAAGCAGTTTCACAGAACTCTTCTGTTTAGTTTTTATGGGAGGAAATTCCCGTTTCCAACGAAGGCCTGAAAGGGCTCCAAATATCCACTTGCAGATGCTGCAAAAAGACTCTTTCCAAACTGCTCCATGAAAAGGAAGGTTCAACTCTGTGAGTTGAATGCACACATCATAAAGAAGTTTCAAAGAATGCTTCTGTCTAGGTTTTATGTGAAGATATTTCCTTTTCCACCGTAGGCCTCAAAGCACTCCAAATGAACACTTGCAGATTCTACAAAAAGAGTGTTTCAAAACTGCTCTTTCGAAAGAAGGGTTCAACTCTGTGAGTTGGATTCATACTACACAAAGCAGTTTCACAGAACGCTTCTGTTTAGTTTTTATGGGAAGATATTCCCGTTTCCAACGAAGGCCTGAAAGGGCTCCAAATATCCACTTGCAGATTCTGCAAAAACAGAGTTTCAAAACTGCTCTATCAAAAGGAAGGCTTATCTCTCTGAGTTGAATGCACACATCCTAAAGAGGTTTCTGAGAATGCTTCTGCCTGGTTGATATGTGAAGATATTTCAATTTCCACCATAGGCCTCAAATCGCTCCAAATGAACACTTGCAAATTCTACAAAAAGAGTGTTTCATAACTGCTCTAGCAAAGGAAAGGTTCAACTATGTGAGTTAAACACACACATCACAAAGCAGTTTGTGAGAATGCTTCTGTCCAGTTTTTATGGGAAGATATTCCCGTTTCTCACAAAGGCCTGAAAGAGCTCCAAATATCCACTTGCAGATGCTGCAAAAAGACTCTTTCCAAACCGCTCCATGAAAAGGAAGGTTCAACTCTGTGAGTTGAATGCACACATCATAAAGAAGTTTCAAAGAATGCTTCTGTCTAGGTTTTATGTGAAGATATTTCCTTTTCCACCTTAGGCCTCAAAGCGCTGCAAATGAACACTTGCAGATTCTACAAAAAGAGTGTTTCAAAACTACTCTTTCAAAAGAAGTGTTCAACTCTGTGAGTTGGATTCATACTACACAAAGCAGTTTCACAGAACGCTTCTGTTTAGTTTTTATGGGAAGATATTCCCGTTTCCAACGAAGGCCTGAAAGGGCTCCAAATATCCACTTGCAGATACTGCAAAAACAGAGTTTCAAAACTGTTCTATCAAAAGGAAGGCTTCTCTCTCCGAGTTGAATGCACACATCGTAAAGTGGTTTCTGAGAATGCTTCTGCCTGGTTTATAAGTGAAGATATTTCCTTTTCCACAATAGGCCTCAATGTGCTCCAAATGAACACTTGCAGATTCTACAAAAAGAGTGTTTCAAAACTGCTCTTTGAAAAGAAGTGTTCAACTCTGTGAGTTGAATTCATACTACACAAAGCAGTTTCACAGAACGCTTCTGTTTAGTTTTAATGGGAAGATATTCCCGTTTCCAACGAAGGCCTGAAAGGCTCCAAATATCCACTTGCAGATGCTGCAAAAAGACTCTTTCCAAACTGCTCCGTGAAAAGGAAGGTTCAACTCTGTGAGGTGAAGGCACACATCATAAAGAAGTTTCAAAGAATGCTTCTGTCTAGGTTTTATGTGAAGATATTTCCTTTTCCACCGTAGGCCTCAAAGCGCTCCAAATGAACACTTGCAGATTCTACAAAAAGAGTGTTTCAAAACTACTCTTTCTAAAGAAGTGTTCAACTCTGTGAGTTGGATTCATACTACACAAAGCAGTTTCACAGAACGCTTCTGTTTAGTTTTTATGGGAAGATATTCCCGTTTCCAACGAAGGCCTGAAAGGGCTCCAAATATCCACTTGCAGATTCTGCAAAAAGAGAGTTTCAAAACTGCTCTATCAAAAGGAAGGCTTATCTCTCTGAGTTGAATGCACACATCATAAAGAGGTTTCTGAGAATGCTTCTGCCTGGTTGATATGTGAAGATATTTCAATTTCCACCATAGGCCTCAAATCGCTCCAAATGAACACTTGCAAATTCTACAAAAAGAGTGTTTCATAACTGCTCTAGCAAAGGAAAGGTTCAACTATGTGAGTTAAACACACACATCACAAAGCAGTTTGTGAGAATGCTTCTATCCAGTTTTTATGGGAAGATATTCCCGTTTATAACAAAGGCATGAAAGAGCTCCAAATATCCACTTGCAGATGCTGCAAAAAGACTCTTTCCAAACCGCTCCATGAAAAGGAAGGTTCAACTCTGTGAGTTGAAGGCACACATCATAAAGAAGTTTCAAAGAATGCTTCTGTCTAGGTTTTATGTGAAGATATTTCCTTTTCCACCATTGGCCTAAAAGCACTCCAAATGAACACTTGCAGATTCTACAAAAAGAGTGTTTCAAAACTGCTCTTTCTAAAGAAGTGTTCAACTCTGTGAGTTGGATTCATACTACACAAAGCAGTTTCACAGAACGCTTCTGTTTAGTTTTTATGGGAAGATATTCCCGTTTCCAACGAAGGCCTGAAAGGGCTCCAAATATCCACTTGCAGATGCTGCAAAAAGACTCTTTCCAAACTGCTCCATGAAAAGGAAGGTTCAACTCTGTGAGTTGAATGCACACATCATAAAGAAGTTTCAAAGAATGCTTCTGTCTAGGTTTTATGTGAAGATATTTCCTTTTCCACCATAGGCCTCAAAGTGCTCCAAATGAACACTTTCAGATTCTACAAAAAGAGTGTTTCAAAACTGCTCTTTCAAAAGAAGTGTTCAACTCTGTGAGTTAGATTCATACTACACAAAGCAGTTTCACAGAACGCTTCTGTTTAGTTTTTATGGGAAGATATTCCCGTTTCCAACGAAGGCCTGAAAGGGCTCCAAATATCCACTTGCAGATGCTGCAAAAAGACTCTTTCCAAACTGCTCCATGAAAAGGAAGGTTCAACTCTGTGAGTTGAATGCACACATCATAAAGAAGTTTCAAAGAATGCTTCTGTCTAGGTTTTATGTGAAGATATTTCCTTTTCCACCATAGGCCTCAAAGTGCTCCAAATGAACACTTGCAGATTCTACAAAAAGAGTGTTTCAAAACTGCTCTTTGAAAAGAAGTGTTCAACTCTGTGAGTTGGATTCATACTACACAAAGCAGTTTCACAGAACGCTTCTGTTTAGTTTTTATGGGAAGATATTCCCGTTTCCAACGAAGGCCTGAAAGGGCTCCAAATATCCACTTGCAGATGCTGCAAAAACAGAGTTTCAAAACTGCTCTATCAAAAGGAAGGCTTCTCTCTCCGAGTTGAATGCACACATCATAAAGAGGTTTCTGAGAATGCTTCTGCCTGGTTGATATGTGAAGATATTTCAATTTCCACCATAGGCCTCAAACCGCTCCAAATGAACACTTGCAAATTCTACAAAAAGAGTGTTTCATAACTGCTCTAGCAAAGGAAAGGTTCAACTATGTGAGTTAAACACACACATCACAAAGCAGTTTGTGAGAATGCTTCTGTCCAGTTTTTATGGGAAGATATTCCCGTTTATAACAAAGGCATGAAAGAGCTCCAAATATCCACTTGCAGATGCTGCAAAAAGACTCTTTCCAAACCGCTCCATGAAAAGGAAGGTTCAACTCTGTGAGTTGAACGCACATATCATAAAGAAGTTTCAAAGAATGCTTCTGTCTAGGTTTTATGTGAAGATATTTCCTTTTCCACCATTGGCCTAAAAGCACTCCAAATGAACACTGGCAGATTCTACAAAAAGAGTGTTTCAAAACTGCTCTTTCTAAAGAAGTGTTCAACTCTGTGAGTTGGATTCATACTACACAAAGCAGTTTCACAGAACGCTTCTGTTTAGTTTTTATGGGAAGATATTCCCGTTTCCAACGAAGGCCTGAAAGGGCTCCAAATATCCACTTGCAGATGCTGCAAAAAGACTCTTTCCAAACTGCTCCATGAAAAGGAAGGTTCAACTCTGTGAGTTGAATGCACACATCATAAAGAGGTTTCAAAGAATGCTTCTGTCTAGGTTTTATGTGAAGATATTTCCTTTTCCACCATAGGCCTCAAAGTGCTCCAAATGAACACGTTCAGATTCTACAAAAAGAGTGTTTCAAAACTGCTCTTTCAAAAGAAGTGTTCAACTCTGTGAGTTGGATTCATACTACACAAAGCAGTTTCACAGAACGCTTCTGTTTAGTTTTTATGGGAAGATATCCCCGTTTCCAACGAAGGCCTGAAAGGGCTCCAAATATCCACTTGCAGATGCTGCAAAAAGACTCTTTCCAAACTGCTCCATGAAAAGGAAAGTTCAACTCTGTGAGTTGAATGCACACATCATAAAGAAGTTTCAAAGAATGCTTCTGTCTAGGTTTTATGTGAAGATATTTCCTTTTCCACCATAGGCCTCAAATTGCTCCAAATGAACACTTGCAGATTCTACAAAAAGACTGTTTCAAAACTGCTCTTTCAAAAGAAGTGTTCAACTCTGTGAGTTGGATTCATACTACACAAAGCAGTTTCACAGAACGCTTCTGTTTAGTTTTTATGGGAAGATATTCCCGTTTCCAACGAAGGCCTGAAAGGGCTCCAAATATCCACCTGCAGATGCTGCAAAAAGACTCTTTCCAAACTGCTCCATGAAAAGGAAGGTTCAACTCTGTGAGTTGAAGGCACACATCATAAAGAAGTTTCAAAGAATGCTTCTGTCTAGGTTTTATGTGAAGATATTTCCTTTTCCACCATAGGCCTCAAAGTGCTCCAAATGAACACTTGCAGATTCTACAAAAAGAGTGTTTCAAAACTGCTCTTTCAAAAGAAGTGTTCAACTCTGTGAGTTGGATTCATACTACACAAAGCAGTTTCACAGAACGCTTCTGTTTAGTTTTTATGGGAAGATATTCCCGTTTCCAACGAAGGCCTGAAAGGCTCCAAATATCCACTTGCAGATGCTGCAAAAACAGAGTTTCAAAACTGCTCTATCAAAAGGAAGGCTTCTCTCTCCGAGTTGAATGCACACATCATAAAGAGGTTTCTGAGAATGCTTCTGCCTGGTTTATAAGTGAAGATATTTCCTTTTCCACAATAGGCCTCAATGTGCTCCAAATGAACACTTGCAGATTCTACAAGAAGAGTGTTTCAAAACTGCTCTTTGAAAAGAAGTGTTCAACTCTGTGAGTTGGATTCATACTACACAAAACAGTTTCACAGAACGCTTCTGTTTAGTTTTTATGGGAAGATATTCCCGTTTCCAACGAAGGCCTGAAAGGCTCCAAATATCCACTTGCAGATGCTGCAAAAAGACTCTTTCCAAACTGCTCCGTGAAAAGGAAGGTTCAACTCTGTGAGGTGAAGGCACACATCATAAAGAAGTTTCAAAGAATGCTTCTGTCTAGGTTTTATGTGAAGATATTTCCTTTTCCACCGTAGGCCTCATAGCGCTCCAAATGAACACTTGCAGATTCTACAAAAAGAGTGTTTCAAAACTGCTCTTTCTAAAGAAGTGTTCAACTCTGTGAGTTGGATTCATACTACACAAAGCAGTTTCAAAGAACGCTTCTGTTTAGTTTTTATGGGAAGATATTCCCGTTTCCAACGAAGGCCTGAAAGGGCTCCAAATATCCACTTGCAGATTCTGCAAAAACAGAGTTTCAAAACTGCTCTATCAAAAGGAAGGCTTATCTCTCTGAGTTGAATGCACACATCATAAAGAGGTTTCTGAGAATGTTTCTGCCTGGTTGATATGTGAAAATATTTCAATTTCCACCATAGGCCTCAAATCGCTCCAAATGAACACTTGCAAATTCTACAAAAAGAGTGTTTCATAACTGCTCTAGCAAAGGAAAGGTTCAACTATGTGAGTTAAACACACACATCACAAAGCAGTTTGTGAGAATGCTTCTTTCCAGTTTTTATGGGAAGATATTCCCGTTTCTAACAAAGGCCTGAAAGAGCTCCAAATATCCACTTGCAGATGGTGCAAAAAGACTCTTTCCAAACCGCTCCATGAAAAGGAAGGTTCAACTCTGTGAGTTGAATGCACACATCATAAAGAAGTTTCAAAGAATGCTTCTGTCTAGGTTTTATGTGAAGATATTTCCTTTTCCACAATTGGCCTCAAAGTGCTCCAAATGAACACTTGCAGATTCTACAAAAAGAGTGTTTCAAAACTGCTCTTTCTAAAGAAGTGTTCAACTCTGTGAGTTGGATTCATACTACACAAAGCAGTTTCACAGAACGCTTCTGTTTAGTTTTTATGGGAAGATATTCCCGTTTCCAACGAAGGCCTGAAAGGGCTCTAAATATCCAATTGCAGATGCTGCAAAAAGACTCTTTCCAAACTGCTCCATGAAAAGGAAGGTTCAACTCTGTGAGTTGAATGCACACATCATAAAGAAGTTTCAAAGAATGCTTCTGTCTAGGTTTTATGTGAAGATATTTCCTTTTCCACCATAGGCCTCAAAGTGCTCCAAATGAACACTTGCAGATTCTACAAAAAGAGTGTTTCAAAACTGCTCTTTCAAAAGAAGTGTTCAACTCTGTGAGTTGGATTCATACTACACAAAGCAGTTTCACAGAACGCTTCTGTTTAGTTTTTATGGGAAGATATTCCCGTTTCCAATGAAGGCCTGAAAGGGCTCCAAATATCCACTTGCAGATGCTGCAAAAAGACTCTTTCCAAACCTCTCCATGAAAAGGAAGGTTGAACTCTGTGAGTTAAAGGCACACATCATAAAGAAGTTTCAAAGAATGCTTCTGTCTAGGTTTTATGTGAAGATATTTCCTTTTCCACCGTAGGCCTCAAAGTGCTCCAAATGAACACTTGCAGATTCTACAAAAAGAGTGTTTCAAAACTGCTCTTTCTAAAGAAGTGTTCAACTCTGTGAGTTGGATTCATACTACACCAAGCAGTTTCACAGAACGCTTCTGTTTAGTTTTTATGGGAAGATATTCCCGTTTCCAACGAAGGCCTGAAAGGGCTCCAAATATCCACTTGCAGATTCTGCAAAAACAGAGTTTCAAAACTGCTCTATCAAAAGGAAGGCTTATCTCTCTGAGTTGAATGCACACATCATAAAGAGGTTTCTGAGAATGCTTCTGCCTGGTTGATATGTGAAGATATTTCAATTTCCACCATAGGCCTCAAATCGCTCCAAATGAACACTTGCAAATTCTACAAAAAGAGTGTTTCATAACTGCTCTAGCAAAGGAAAGGTTCAACTATGTGAGTTAAACACACACATCACAAAGCAGTTTGTGAGAATGCTTCTGTCCAGTTTTTATGGGAAGATATTCCCGTTTCTAACAAAGGCCTGAAAGAGCTCCAAATATCCACTTGCAGATGGTGCAAAAAGACTCTTTCCAAACCGCTCCATGAAAAGGAAGGTTCAACTCTGTGAGTTGAATGCACACATCATAAAGAAGTTTCAAAGAATGCTTCTGTCTAGGTTTTATGTGAAGATATTTCCTTTTCCACCATTGGCCTCAAAGCGCTCCAAATGAACACTTGCAGATTCTACAAAAAGAGTGTTTCAAAACTGCTCTTTCTAAAGAAGTGTTCAACTCTGTGAGTTGGATTCATACTACACAAAGCAGTTTCACAGAACGCTTCTGTTTAGTTTTTATGGGAAGATATTCCCGTTTCCAACGAAGTCCTGAAAGGGCTCTAAATATCCACTTGCAGATGCTGCAAAAAGACTCTTTCCAAACTGCTCCATGAAAAGGAAGGTTCAACTCTGTGAGTTGAATGCACACATCATAAAGAAGTTTCAAAGAATGCTTCTGTCTAGGTTTTATGTGAAGATATTTCCTTTTCCACCATAGGCCTCAAAGTGCTCCAAATGAACACTTGCAGATTCTACAAAAAAAGTGTTTCAAAACTGCTCTTTCAAAAGAAGTGTTCAACTCTGTGAGTTGGATTCATACTACACAAAGCAGTTTCACAGAACGCTTCTGTTTAGTTTTTATGGGAAGATATTCCCGTTTCCAACGAAGGCCTGAAAGGGCTCCAATTATCCACTTGCAGATACTGCAAAAACAGAGTTTCAAAACTGTTCTATCAAAAGGAAGGCTTCTCTCTCCGAGTTGAATGCACACATCATAAAGTGGTTTCTGAGAATGCTTCTGCCTGGTTTATAAGTGAAGATATTTCCTTTTCCACAATAGGCCTCAATGTGCTCCAAATGAACACTTGCAGATTCTACAAAAAGAGTGTTTCAAAACTGCTCTTTGAAAAGAAGTGTTCAACTCTGTGAGTTGAATTCATACTACACAAAGCAGTTTCACAGAACGCTTCTGTTTAGTTTTAATGGGAAGATATTCCCGTTTCCAACGAAGGCCTGAAAGGCTCCAAATATCCACTTGCAGATGCTGCAAAAAGACTCTTTCCAAACTGCTCCGTGAAAAGGAAGGTTCAACTCTGTGAGGTGAAGGCACACATCATAAAGAAGTTTCAAAGAATGCTTCTGTCTAGGTTTTATGTGAAGATATTTCCTTTTCCACCGTAGGCCTCAAAGCGCTCCAAATGAACACTTGCAGATTCTACAAAAAGAGTGTTTCAAAACTACTCTGTCTAAAGAAGTGTTCAACTCTGTGAGTTGGATTCATACTACACAAAGCAGTTTCACCGAACGCTTCTGTTTAGTTTTTATGGGAAGATATTCCCGTTTCCAACGAAGGCCTGAAAGGGCTCCAAATATCCCCTTGCAGATTCTGCAAAAACAGAGTTTCAAAACTGCTCTATCAAAAGGAAGGCTTATCTCTCTGAGTTGAATGCACACATCATAAAGAGGTTTCTGAGAATGCTTCTGCCTGGTTGATATGTGAAGATATTTCAATTTCCACCATAGGCCTCAAATCGCTCCAAATGAACACTTGCAAATTCTACAAAAAGAGTGTTTCATAACTGCTCTAGCAAAGGAAAGGTTCAACTATGTGAGTTAAACACACACATCACAAAGCAGTTTGTGAGAATGCTTCTGTCCAGTTTTTATGGGAAGATATTCCCGTTTCTAACAAAGGCCTGAAAGAGCTCCAAATATCCACTTGCAGATGCTGCAAAAAGACTCTTTCCAAACCGCTCCATGAAAAGGAAGGTTCAACTCTGTGAGTTGAATGCACACATCATAAAGAAGTTTCAAAGAATGCTTCTGTCTAGGTTTTATGTGAAGATATTTCCTTTTCCACCATTGGCCTCAAAGCGCTCCAAATGAACACTTGCAGATTCTACAAAAAGAGTGTTTCAAAACTGCTCTTTCTAAAGAAGTGTTCAACTCTGTGAGTTGGATTCATACTACACAAAGCAGTTTCACAGAACGCTTCTGTTTAGTTTTTATGGGAAGATATTCCCGTTTCCAACGAAGGCCTGAAAGGGCTCTAAATAGCCACTTGCAGATGCTGCAAAAAGACTCTTTCCAAACTGCTCCATGAAAAGGAAGGTTCAACTCTGTGAGTTGAATGCACACATCATAAAGAAGTTTCAAAGAATGCTTCTGTCTAGGTTTTATGTGAAGATATTTCCTTTTCCACCATAGGCCTCAAAGTGCTCCAAATGAACACTTGCAGATTCTGCAAAAAGAGTGTTTCAAAACTGCTCTTTCAAAAGAAGTGTTCAACTCTGTGAGTTGGATTCATACTACACAAAGCAGTTTCACAGAACGCTTCTGTTTAGTTTTTATGGGAAGATATTCCCGTTTCCAACGAAGGCCTGAAAGGGCTCCAAATATCCACTTGCAGATGCTGCAAAAAGACTCTTTCCAAACCTCTCCATGAAAAGGAATGTTGAACTCTGTGAGTTGAAGGCACACATCATAAAGAAGTTTCAAAGAATGCTTCTGTCTAGGTTTTATGTGAAGATATTTCCTTTTCCACCATAGGCCTCAAAGTGCTCCAAATGAACACTTGCAGATTCTACAAAAAGAGTGTTTCAAAACTGCTCTTTCAAAAGAAGTGTTCAACTCTGTGAGTTGGATTCATACTACACAAAGCAGTTTCACAGAACGCTTCTGTTTAGTTTTTATGGGAGGAAATTCCCGTTTCCAACGAAGGCCTGAAAGGGCTCCAAATATCCACTTGCAGATGCTGCAAAAAGACTCTTTCCAAACTGCTCCATGAAAAGGAAGGTTCAACTCTGTGAGTTGAATGCACACATCATAAAGAAGTTTCAAAGAATGCTTCTGTCTAGGTTTTATGTGAAGATATTTCCTTTTCCACCATAGGCCTCAAAGTGCTCCAAATGAACACTTGCAGATTCTACAAAAAGAGTGTTTCAAAACTGCCCTTTCAAAAGAAGTGCTCAACTCTGTGAGTTGGATTCATACTACACAAAGCAGTTTCACAGAACGCTTCTGTTTAGTTTTTATGGGAAGATATTCCCGTTTCCAACGAAGGCCTGAAAGGGCTCCAAATATCCACTTGCAGATACTGCAAAAACAGAGTTTCAAAACTGTTCTATCAAAAGGAAGGCTTCTCTCTCCGAGTTGAATGCACACATCATAAAGTGGTTTCTGAGAATGCTTCTGCCTGGTTTATAAGTGAAGATATTTCCTTTTCCACAATAGGCCTCAATGTGCTCCAAATGAACACTTGCAGATTCTACAAAAAGAGTGTTTCAAAACTGCTCTTTGAAAAGAAGTGTTCAACTCTGTGAGTTGAATTCATACTACACAAAGCAGTTTCACAGAACGCTTCTGTTTAGTTTTAATGGGAAGATATTCCCGTTTCCAACGAAGGCCTGAAAGGCTCCAAATATCCACTTGCAGATGCTGCAAAAAGACTCTTTCCAAACTGCTCCGTGAAAAGGAAGGTTCAACTCTGTGAGGTGAAGGCACACATCATAAAGAAGTTTCAAAGAATGCTTCTGTCTAGGTTTTATGTGAAGATATTTCCTTTTCCACCGTAGGCCTCAAAGCGCTCCAAATGAACACTTGCAGATTCTACAAAAAGAGTGTTTCAAAACTACTCTTTCTGAAGAAGTGTTCAACTCTGTGAGTTGGATTCATACTACACAAAGCAGTTTCACAGAACGCTTCTGTTTAGTTTTTATGGGAAGATATTTCCGTTTCCAACGAAGGCCTGAAAGGGCTCCAAATATCCACTTGCAGATTCTGCAAAAAGAGAGTTTCAAAACTGCTCTATCAAAAGGAAGCCTTATCTCTCTGAGTTGAATGCACACGTCATAAAGAGGTTTCTGAGAATGCTTCTGCCTGGTTGATATGTGAAGATATTTCAATTTCCACCATAGGCCTCAAATCGCTCCAAATGAACACTTGCAAATTCTACAAAAAGAGTGTTTCATAACTGCTCTAGCAAAGGAAAGGTTCAACTATGTGAGTTAAACACACACATCACAAAGCAGTTTGTGAGAATGCTTCTGTCCAGTTTTTATGGGAAGATATTCCCGTTTCTAACAAAGGCCTGAAAGAGCTCCAAATATCCACTTGCAGATGCTGCAAAAAGACTCTTTCCAAACCGCTCCATGAAAAGGAAGGTTCAACTCTGTGAGTTGAATGCACACATCATAAAAAAGTTTCAAAGAATGCTTCTGTCTAGGTTTTATGTGAAGATATTTCCTTTTCCACCATAGGCCTCAAAGTGCTCCAAATGAACACTTGCAGATTCTACAAAAAGAGTGTTTCAAAACTGCTCTTTCAAAAGAAGTGTTCAACTCTGTGAGCTGGATTCATACTACACAAAGCAGTTTCACAGAACGCTTCTGTTTAGTTTTTATGGGAAGACATTCCCGTTTCCAACGAAGGCCTGAAAGGGCTCCAAATATCCACTTGCAGATGCTGCAAAAAGACTCTTCCCCAACTGTTCCATGAAAAGGAAGGTTCAACTCTGTGAGTTGAATGCACACATCATAAAGAAGTTTCAAAGAATGCTTCTGTCTAGGTTTTATGTGAAGATATTTCCTTTTCCACCATAGGCCTCAAAGTGCTCCAAATGAACACTTGCAGATTCTACAAAAAGAGTGTTTCAAAACTCCTCTTTCAAAAGAAGTGTTCAACTCTGTGAGTTGGATTCATACTACACAAAGCAGTTTCACAGAACTCTTCTGTTTAGTTTTTATGGGAAGATATTCCCGTTTCCAACGAAGGCCTGAAATGGCTCCAAATATCCACTTGCAGATGCTGCAAAAAGACTCTTTCCAAACTGTTCCATGAAAAGAAAGGTTCAACTCTGTGATTTGAATGCACACATCATAAAGAAGTTTCAAAGAATGCTTCTGTCTAGGTTTTATGTGAAGATATTTCCTTTTCCACCATAGGCCTCAAAGTGCTCCAAATGAACACTTGCAGATTCTACAAAAAGAGTGTTTCAAAACTGCTCTTTCAAAAGAAGTGTTCAACTCTGTGAGTTGGATTCATACTACACAAAGCAGTTTCACAGAACACTTCTGTTTAGTTTTTATGGGAGGAAATTCCCGTTTCCAACGAAGGCCTGAAAGGGCTCCAAATATCCACTTGCAGATGCTGCAAAAAGACTCTTTCCAAACTGCTCCATGAAAAGGAAGGTTCAACTCTGTGAGTTGAATGCACACATCATAAAGAAGTTTCAAAGAATGCTTCTGTCTAGGTTTTATGTGAAGATATTTCCTTTTCCACCATAGGCCTCAAAGTGCTCCAAATGAACACTTGCAGATTCTACAAAAAGAGTGTTTCAAAACTGCCCTTTCAAAAGAAGTGCTCAACTCTGTGAGTTGGATTCATACTACACAAAGCAGTTTCACAGAACGCTTCTGTTTAGTTTTTATGGGAAGATATTCCCGTTTCCAACGAAGGCCTGAAAGGGCTCCAAATATCCACTTGCAGATACTGCAAAAACAGAGTTTCAAAACTGTTCTATCAAAAGGAAGGCTTCTCTCTCCGAGTTGAATGCACACATCATAAAGTGGTTTCTGAGAATGCTTCTGCCTGGTTTATAAGTGAAGATATTTCCTTTTCCACAATAGGCCTCAATGTGCTCCAAATGAACACTTGCAGATTCTACAAAAAGAGTGTTTCAAAACTGCTCTTTGAAAAGAAGTGTTCAACTCTGTGAGTTGAATTCATACTACACAAAGCAGTTTCACAGAACGCTTCTGTTTAGTTTTAATGGGAAGATATTCCCGTTTCCAACGAAGGCCTGAAAGGCTCCAAATATCCACTTGCAGATGCTGCAAAAAGACTCTTTCCAAACTGCTCCGTGAAAAGGAAGGTTCAACTCTGTGAGGTGAAGGCACACATCATAAAGAAGTTTCAAAGAATGCTTCTGTCTAGGTTTTATGTGAAGATATTTCCTTTTCCACCGTAGGCCTCAAAGCGCTCCAAATGAACACTTGCAGATTCTACAAAAAGAGTGTTTCAAAACTACTCTTTCTAAAGAAGTGTTCAACTCTGTGAGTTGGATTCATACTACACAAAGCAGTTTCACAGAACGCTTCTGTTTAGTTTTTATGGGAAGATATTTCCGTTTCCAACGAAGGCCTGAAAGGGCTCCAAATATCCACTTGCAGATTCTGCAAAAAGAGAGTTTCAAAACTGCTCTATCAAAAGGAAGCCTTATCTCTCTGAGTTGAATGCACACGTCATAAAGAGGTTTCTGAGAATGCTTCTGCCTGGTTGATATGTGAAGATATTTCAATTTCCACCATAGGCCTCAAATCGCTCCAAATTAACACTTGCAAATTCTACAAAAAGAGTGTTTCATAACTGCTCTAGCAAAGGAAAGGTTCAACTATGTGAGTTAAACACACACATCACAAAGCAGTTTGTGAGAATGCTTCTGTCCAGTTTTTATGGGAAGATATTCCCGTTTCTAACAAAGGCCTGAAAGAGCTCCAAATATCCACTTGCAGATGCTGCAAAAAGACTCTTTCCAAACCGCTCCATGAAAAGGAAGGTTCAACTCTGTGAGTTGAATGCACACATCATAAAAAAGTTTCAAAGAATGCTTCTGTCTAGGTTTTATGTGAAGATATTTCCTTTTCCACCATAGGCCTCAAAGTGCTCCAAATGAACACTTGCAGATTCTACAAAAAGAGTGTTTCAAAACTGCTCTTTCAAAAGAAGTGTTCAACTCTGTGAGCTGGATTCATACTACACAAAGCAGTTTCACAGAAGGCTTCTGTTTAGTTTTTATGGGAAGACATTCCCGTTTCCAACGAAGGCCTGAAAGGGCTCCAAATATCCACTTGCAGATGCTGCAAAAAGACTCTTCCCCAACTGTTCCATGAAAAGGAAGGTTCAACTCTGTGAGTTGAATGCACACATCATAAAGAAGTTTCAAAGAATGCTTCTGTCTAGGTTTTATGTGAAGATATTTCCTTTTCCACCATAGGCCTCAAAGTGCTCCAAATGAACACTTGCAGATTCTACAAAAAGAGTGTTTCAAAACTGCTCTTTCAAAAGAAGTGTTCAACTCTGTGAGTTGGATTCATAC
Source organism: Pongo abelii (assembly GCF_028885655.2). Taxonomy (NCBI): domain Eukaryota; kingdom Metazoa; phylum Chordata; class Mammalia; order Primates; family Hominidae; genus Pongo; species Pongo abelii. The sequence goes on along the minus strand of NC_072005.2, from coordinate 30,475,406 downwards.
TACACAAAGCAGTTTCACAGAACGCTTCTGTTTAGTTTTTATGGGAAGATATTCCCGTTTCCAACGAAGGCCTGAAAGGGCTCCAAATATCCACTTGCAGATGCTGCAAAAGGACTCTTTCCAAACCTCTCCATGAAAAGGAAGGTTGAACTCTGTGAGTTGAAGGCACACATCATAAAGAAGTTTCAAAGAATGCTTCTGTCTAGGTTTTATGTGAAGATATTTCCTTTTCCACCATAGGCCTCAAAGTGCTCCAAATGAACACTTGCAGATTCTACAAAAAGAGTGTTTCAAAACTCCTCTTTCAAAAGAAGTGTTCAACTCTGTGAGTTGGATTCATACTACACAAAGCAGTTTCACAGAACTCTTCTGTTTAGTTTTTATGGGAAGATATTCCCGTTTCCAACGAAGGCCTGAAATGGCTCCAAATATCCACTTGCAGATGCTGCAAAAAGACTCTTTCCAAACTGTTCCATGAAAAGGAAGGTTCAACTCTGTGAGTTGAATGCACACATCATAAAGAAGTTTCAAAGAATGCTTCTGTCTAGGTTTTATGTGAAGATATTTCCTTTTCCACCATAGGCCTCAAAGTGCTCCAAATGAACACTTGCAGATTCTACAAAAAGAGTGTTTCAAAACTGCTCTTTCAAAAGAAGTGTTCAACTCTGTGAGTTGGATTCATACTACACAAAGCAGTTTCACAGAACTCTTCTGTTTAGTTTTTATGGGAGGAAATTCCCGTTTCCAACGAAGGCCTGAAAGGGCTCCAAATATCCACTTGCAGATGCTGCAAAAAGACTCTTTCCAAACTGCTCCATGAAAAGGAAGGTTCAACTCTGTGAGTTGAATGCACACATCATAAAGAAGTTTCAAAGAATGCTTCTGTCTAGGTTTTATGTGAAGATATTTCCTTTTCCACCGTAGGCCTCAAAGCACTCCAAATGAACACTTGCAGATTCTAGAAAAAGAGTGTTTCAAAACTGCTCTTTCGAAAGAAGGGTTCAACTCTGTGAGTTGGATTCATACTACACAAAGCAGTTTCACAGAACGCTTCTGTTTAGTTTTTATGGGAAGATATTCCCGTTTCCAACGAAGGCCTGAAAGGGCTCCAAATATCCACTTGCAGATTCTGCAAAAACAGAGTTTCAAAACTGCTCTATCAAAAGGAAGGCTTATCTCTCTGAGTTGAATGCACACATCCTAAAGAGGTTTCTGAGAATGCTTCTGCCTGGTTGATATGTGAAGATATTTCAATTTCCACCATAGGCCTCAAATCGCTCCAAATGAACACTTGCAAATTCTACAAAAAGAGTGTTTCATAACTGCTCTAGCAAAGGAAAGGTTCAACTATGTGAGTTAAACACACACATCACAAAGCAGTTTGTGAGAATGCTTCTGTCCAGTTTTTATGGGAAGATATTCCCGTTTCTCACAAAGGCCTGAAAGAGCTCCAAATATCCACTTGCAGATGCTGCAAAAAGACTCTTTCCAAACCGCTCCATGAAAAGGAAGGTTCAACTCTGTGAGTTGAATGCACACATCATAAAGAAGTTTCAAAGAATGCTTCTGTCTAGGTTTTATGTGAAGATATTTCCTTTTCCACCTTAGGCCTCAAAGCGCTGCAAATGAACACTTGCAGATTCTACAAAAAGAGTGTTTCAAAACTACTCTTTCAAAAGAAGTGTTCAACTCTGTGAGTTGGATTCATACTACACAAAGAAGTTTCACAGAACGCTTCTGTTAATTTTTATGGGAAGATATTCCCGTTTCCAACGAAGGCCTGAAAGGGCTCCAAATATCCACTTGCAGATGCTGCAATAACAGAGTTTCAAAACTGCTCTATCAAAAGGAAGGCTTCTCTCTCCGAGTTGAATGCACACATCATAAAGAGGTTTACGAGAATGATTCTGCCTGGTTTATAAGTGAAGATATTTCCTTTTCCACAATAGGCCTCAATGCGCTCCAAACGAACACTTTCAGATTCTACAAAAAGAGTGTTTCAAAACTGCTCTTTCAAAAGAAGTGTTCAACTCTGTGAGTTGGATTCATACTACACAAAGCAGTTTCACAGAACGCTTCTGTTTAGTTTTTATGGGAAGATATTCCCGTTTCCAACGAAGGCCTGAAAGGGCTCCAAATATCCACTTGCAGATACTGCAAAAACAGAGTTTCAAAACTGTTCTATCAAAAGGAAGGCTTCTCTCTCCGAGTTGAATGCACACATCGTAAAGTGGTTTCTGAGAATGCTTCTGCCTGGTTTATAAGTGAAGATATTTCCTTTTCCACAATAGGCCTCAATGTGCTCCAAATGAACACTTGCAGATTCTACAAAAAGAGTGTTTCAAAACTGCTCTTTGAAAAGAAGTGTTCAACTCTGTGAGTTGAATTCATACTACACAAAGCAGTTTCACAGAACGCTTCTGTTTAGTTTTAATGGGAAGATATTCCCGTTTCCAACGAAGGCCTGAAAGGCTCCAAATATCCACTTGCAGATGCTGCAAAAAGACTCTTTCCAAACTGCTCCGTGAAAAGGAAGGTTCAACTCTGTGAGGTGAAGGCACACATCATAAAGAAGTTTCAAAGAATGCTTCTGTCTAGGTTTTATGTGAAGATATTTCCTTTTCCACCGTAGGCCTCAAAGCGCTCCAAATGAACACTTGCAGATTCTACAAAAAGAGTGTTTCAAAACTACTCTTTCTAAAGAAGTGTTCAACTCTGTGAGTTGGATTCATACTACACAAAGCAGTTTCACAGAACGCTTCTGTTTAGTTTTTATGGGAAGATATTCCCGTTTCCAACGAAGGCCTGAAAGGGCTCCAAATATCCACTTGCAGATTCTGCAAAAAGAGAGTTTCAAAACTGCTCTATCAAAAGGAAGGCTTATCTCTCTGAGTTGAATGCACACATCATAAAGAGGTTTCTGAGAATGCTTCTGCCTGGTTGATATGTGAAGATATTTCAATTTCCACCATAGGCCTCAAATCGCTCCAAATGAACACTTGCAAATTCTACAAAAAGAGTGTTTCATAACTGCTCTAGCAAAGGAAAGGTTCAACTATGTGAGTTAAACACACACATCACAAAGCAGTTTGTGAGAATGCTTCTATCCAGTTTTTATGGGAAGATATTCCCGTTTATAACAAAGGCATGAAAGAGCTCCAAATATCCACTTGCAGATGCTGCAAAAAGACTCTTTCCAAACTGCTCCATGAAAAGGAAGGTTCAACTCTGTGAGTTGAAGGCACACATCATAAAGAAGTTTCAAAGAATGCTTCTGTCTAGGTTTTATGTGAAGATATTTCCTTTTCCACCATTGGCCTAAAAGCACTCCAAATGAACACTTGCAGATTCTACAAAAAGAGTGTTTCAAAACTGCTCTTTCTAAAGAAGTGTTCAACTCTGTGAGTTGGATTCATACTACACAAAGCAGTTTCACAGAACGCTTCTGTTTAGTTTTTATGGGAAGATATTCCCGTTTCCAACGAAGGCCTGAAAGGGCTCCAAATATCCACTTGCAGATGCTGCAAAAAGACTCTTTCCAAACTGCTCCATGAAAAGGAAGGTTCAACTCTGTGAGTTGAATGCACACATCATAAAGAAGTTTCAAAGAATGCTTCTGTCTAGGTTTTATGTGAAGATATTTCCTTTTCCACCATAGGCCTCAAAGTGCTCCAAATGAACACTTTCAGATTCTACAAAAAGAGTGTTTCAAAACTGCTCTTTCAAAAGAAGTGTTCAACTCTGTGAGTTGGATTCATACTACACAAAGCAGTTTCACAGAACGCTTCTGTTTAGTTTTTATGGGAAGATATTCCCGTTTCCAACGAAGGCCTGAAAGGGCTCCAAATATCCACTTGCAGATGCTGCAAAAAGACTCTTTCCAAACTGCTCCATGAAAAGGAAGGTTCAACTCTGTGAGTTGAATGCACACATCATAAAGAAGTTTCAAAGAATGCTTCTGTCTAGGTTTTATGTGAAGATATTTCCTTTTCCACCATAGGCCTCAAAGTGCTCCAAATGAACACTTGCAGATTCTACAAAAAGAGTGTTTCAAAACTGCTCTTTGAAAAGAAGTGTTCAACTCTGTGAGTTGGATTCATACTACACAAAGCAGTTTCACAGAACGCTTCTGTTTAGTTTTTATGGGAAGATATTCCCGTTTCCAACGAAGGCCTGAAAGGGCTCCAAATATCCACTTGCAGATGCTGCAAAAACAGAGTTTCAAAACTGCTCTATCAAAAGGAAGGCTTCTCTCTCCGAGTTGAATGCACACATCATAAAGAGGTTTCTGAGAATGCTTCTGCCTGGTTGATATGTGAAGATATTTCAATTTCCACCATAGGCCTCAAACCGCTCCAAATGAACACTTGCAAATTCTACAAAAAGAGTGTTTCATAACTGCTCTAGCAAAGGAAAGGTTCAACTATGTGAGTTAAACACACACATCACAAAGCAGTTTGTGAGAATGCTTCTGTCCAGTTTTTATGGGAAGATATTCCCGTTTATAACAAAGGCATGAAAGAGCTCCAAATATCCACTTGCAGATGCTGCAAAAAGACTCTTTCCAAACCGCTCCATGAAAAGGAAGGTTCAACTCTGTGAGTTGAACGCACATATCATAAAGAAGTTTCAAAGAATGCTTCTGTCTAGGTTTTATGTGAAGATATTTCCTTTTCCACCATTGGCCTAAAAGCACTCCAAATGAACACTGGCAGATTCTACAAAAAGAGTGTTTCAAAACTGCTCTTTCTAAAGAAGTGTTCAACTCTGTGAGTTGGATTCATACTACACAAAGCAGTTTCACAGAACGCTTCTGTTTAGTTTTTATGGGAAGATATTCCCGTTTCCAACGAAGGCCTGAAAGGGCTCCAAATATCCACTTGCAGATGCTGCAAAAAGACTCTTTCCAAACTGCTCCATGAAAAGGAAGGTTCAACTCTGTGAGTTGAATGCACACATCATAAAGAGGTTTCAAAGAATGCTTCTGTCTAGGTTTTATGTGAAGATATTTCCTTTTCCACCATAGGCCTCAAAGTGCTCCAAATGAACACTTTCAGATTCTACAAAAAGAGTGTTTCAAAACTGCTCTTTCAAAAGAAGTGTTCAACTCTGTGAGTTGGATTCATACTACACAAAGCAGTTTCACAGAACGCTTCTGTTTAGTTTTTATGGGAAGATATCCCCGTTTCCAACGAAGGCCTGAAAGGGCTCCAAATATCCACTTGCAGATGCTGCAAAAAGACTCTTTCCAAACTGCTCCATGAAAAGGAAAGTTCAACTCTGTGAGTTGAATGCACACATCATAAAGAAGTTTCAAAGAATGCTTCTGTCTAGGTTTTATGTGAAGATATTTCCTTTTCCACCATAGGCCTCAAATTGCTCCAAATGAACACTTGCAGATTCTACAAAAAGACTGTTTCAAAACTGCTCTTTCAAAAGAAGTGTTCAACTCTGTGAGTTGGATTCATACTACACAAAGCAGTTTCACAGAACGCTTCTGTTTAGTTTTTATGGGAAGATATTCCCGTTTCCAACGAAGGCCTGAAAGGGCTCCAAATATCCACCTGCAGATGCTGCAAAAAGACTCTTTCCAAACTGCTCCATGAAAAGGAAGGTTCAACTCTGTGAGTTGAAGGCACACATCATAAAGAAGTTTCAAAGAATGCTTCTGTCTAGGTTTTATGTGAAGATATTTCCTTTTCCACCATAGGCCTCAAAGTGCTCCAAATGAACACTTGCAGATTCTACAAAAAGAGTGTTTCAAAACTGCTCTTTCAAAAGAAGTGTTCAACTCTGTGAGTTGGATTCATACTACACAAAGCAGTTTCACAGAACGCTTCTGTTTAGTTTTTATGGGAAGATATTCCCGTTTCCAACGAAGGCCTGAAAGGGCTCCAAATATCCACTTGCAGATGCTGCAAAAAGACTCTTTCCAAACTTCTCCATGAAAAGGAAGGTTCAACTCTGTGAGTTGAATGCACACATCATAAAGAAGTTTCAAAGAATGCTTCTGTCAAGGTTTTATGTGAAGATATTTCCTTTTCCACCATAGGCCTCAAAGTGCTCCAAATGAACACTTGCAGATTCTACAAAAAGAGTGTTTCAAAACTGCTCTTTCAAAAGAAGTGTTCAACTCTGTGAGTTGGATTCATACTACACAAAGCAGTTTCACAGAACGCTTCTGTTTAGTTTTTATGGGAAGATATTCCCGTTTCCAACGAAGGCCTGAAAGGCTCCAAATATCCACTTGCAGATGCTGCAAAAACAGAGTTTCAAAACTGCTCTATCAAAAGGAAGGCTTCTCTCTCCGAGTTGAATGCACACATCATAAAGAGGTTTCTGAGAATGCTTCTGCCTGGTTTATAAGTGAAGATATTTCCTTTTCCACAATAGGCCTCAATGTGCTCCAAATGAACACTTGCAGATTCTACAAGAAGAGTGTTTCAAAACTGCTCTTTGAAAAGAAGTGTTCAACTCTGTGAGTTGGATTCATACTACACAAAGCAGTTTCACAGAACGCTTCTGTTTAGTTTTTATGGGAAGATATTCCCGTTTCCAACGAAGGCCTGAAAGGCTCCAAATATCCACTTGCAGATGCTGCAAAAAGACTCTTTCCAAACTGCTCCGTGAAAAGGAAGGTTCAACTCTGTGAGGTGAAGGCACACATCATAAAGAAGTTTCAAAGAATGCTTCTGTCTAGGTTTTATGTGAAGATATTTCCTTTTCCACCGTAGGCCTCATAGCGCTCCAAATGAACACTTGCAGATTCTACAAAAAGAGTGTTTCAAAACTGCTCTTTCTAAAGAAGTGTTCAACTCTGTGAGTTGGATTCATACTACACAAAGCAGTTTCAAAGAACGCTTCTGTTTAGTTTTTATGGGAAGATATTCCCGTTTCCAACGAAGGCCTGAAAGGGCTCCAAATATCCACTTGCAGATTCTGCAAAAACAGAGTTTCAAAACTGCTCTATCAAAAGGAAGGCTTATCTCTCTGAGTTGAATGCACACATCATAAAGAGGTTTCTGAGAATGTTTCTGCCTGGTTGATATGTGAAAATATTTCAATTTCCACCATAGGCCTCAAATCGCTCCAAATGAACACTTGCAAATTCTACAAAAAGAGTGTTTCATAACTGCTCTAGCAAAGGAAAGGTTCAACTATGTGAGTTAAACACACACATCACAAAGCAGTTTGTGAGAATGCTTCTTTCCAGTTTTTATGGGAAGATATTCCCGTTTCTAACAAAGGCCTGAAAGAGCTCCAAATATCCACTTGCAGATGGTGCAAAAAGACTCTTTCCAAACCGCTCCATGAAAAGGAAGGTTCAACTCTGTGAGTTGAATGCACACATCATAAAGAAGTTTCAAAGAATGCTTCTGTCTAGGTTTTATGTGAAGATATTTCCTTTTCCACAATTGGCCTCAAAGTGCTCCAAATGAACACTTGCAGATTCTACAAAAAGAGTGTTTCAAAACTGCTCTTTCTAAAGAAGTGTTCAACTCTGTGAGTTGGATTCATACTACACAAAGCAGTTTCACAGAACGCTTCTGTTTAGTTTTTATGGGAAGATATTCCCGTTTCCAACGAAGGCCTGAAAGGGCTCTAAATATCCAATTGCAGATGCTGCAAAAAGACTCTTTCCAAACTGCTCCATGAAAAGGAAGGTTCAACTCTGTGAGTTGAATGCACACATCATAAAGAAGTTTCAAAGAATGCTTCTGTCTAGGTTTTATGTGAAGATATTTCCTTTTCCACCATAGGCCTCAAAGTGCTCCAAATGAACACTTGCAGATTCTACAAAAAGAGTGTTTCAAAACTGCTCTTTCAAAAGAAGTGTTCAACTCTGTGAGTTGGATTCATACTACACAAAGCAGTTTCACAGAACGCTTCTGTTTAGTTTTTATGGGAAGATATTCCCGTTTCCAATGAAGGCCTGAAAGGGCTCCAAATATCCACTTGCAGATGCTGCAAAAAGACTCTTTCCAAACCTCTCCATGAAAAGGAAGGTTGAACTCTGTGAGTTAAAGGCACACATCATAAAGAAGTTTCAAAGAATGCTTCTGTCTAGGTTTTATGTGAAGATATTTCCTTTTCCACCGTAGGCCTCAAAGTGCTCCAAATGAACACTTGCAGATTCTACAAAAAGAGTGTTTCAAAACTGCTCTTTCTAAAGAAGTGTTCAACTCTGTGAGTTGGATTCATACTACACAAAGCAGTTTCACAGAACGCTTCTGTTTAGTTTTTATGGGAAGATATTCCCGTTTCCAACGAAGGCCTGAAAGGGCTCCAAATATCCACTTGCAGATTCTGCAAAAACAGAGTTTCAAAACTGCTCTATCAAAAGGAAGGCTTATCTCTCTGAGTTGAATGCACACATCATAAAGAGGTTTCTGAGAATGCTTCTGCCTGGTTGATATGTGAAGATATTTCAATTTCCACCATAGGCCTCAAATCGCTCCAAATGAACACTTGCAAATTCTACAAAAAGAGTGTTTCATAACTGCTCTAGCAAAGGAAAGGTTCAACTATGTGAGTTAAACACACACATCACAAAGCAGTTTGTGAGAATGCTTCTGTCCAGTTTTTATGGGAAGATATTCCCGTTTCTAACAAAGGCCTGAAAGAGCTCCAAATATCCACTTGCAGATGGTGCAAAAAGACTCTTTCCAAACCGCTCCATGAAAAGGAAGGTTCAACTCTGTGAGTTGAATGCACACATCATAAAGAAGTTTCAAAGAATGCTTCTGTCTAGGTTTTATGTGAAGATATTTCCTTTTCCACCATTGGCCTCAAAGCGCTCCAAATGAACACTTGCAGATTCTACAAAAAGAGTGTTTCAAAACTGCTCTTTCTAAAGAAGTGTTCAACTCTGTGAGTTGGATTCATACTACACAAAGCAGTTTCACAGAACGCTTCTGTTTAGTTTTTATGGGAAGATATTCCCGTTTCCAACGAAGTCCTGAAAGGGCTCTAAATATCCACTTGCAGATGCTGCAAAAAGACTCTTTCCAAACTGCTCCATGAAAAGGAAGGTTCAACTCTGTGAGTTGAATGCACACATCATAAAGAAGTTTCAAAGAATGCTTCTGTCTAGGTTTTATGTGAAGATATTTCCTTTTCCACCATAGGCCTCAAAGTGCTCCAAATGAACACTTGCAGATTCTACAAAAAGAGTGTTTCAAAACTGCTCTTTCAAAAGAAGTGTTCAACTCTGTGAGTTGGATTCATACTACACAAAGCAGTTTCACAGAACGCTTCTGTTTAGTTTTTATGGGAAGATATTCCCGTTTCCAACGAAGGCCTGAAAGGGCTCCAAATATCCACTTGCAGATACTGCAAAAACAGAGTTTCAAAACTGTTCTATCAAAAGGAAGGCTTCTCTCTCCGAGTTGAATGCACACATCATAAAGTGGTTTCTGAGAATGCTTCTGCCTGGTTTATAAGTGAAGATATTTCCTTTTCCACAATAGGCCTCAATGTGCTCCAAATGAACACTTTCAGATTCTACAAAAAGAGTGTTTCAAAACTGCTCTTTGAAAAGAAGTGTTCAACTCTGTGAGTTGAATTCATACTACACAAAGCAGTTTCACAGAACGCTTCTGTTTAGTTTTAATGGGAAGATATTCCCGTTTCCAACGAAGGCCTGAAAGGCTCCAAATATCCACTTGCAGATGCTGCAAAAAGACTCTTTCCAAACTGCTCCGTGAAAAGGAAGGTTCAACTCTGTGAGGTGAAGGCACACATCATAAAGAAGTTTCAAAGAATGCTTCTGTCTAGGTTTTATGTGAAGATATTTCCTTTTCCACCGTAGGCCTCAAAGCGCTCCAAATGAACACTTGCAGATTCTACAAAAAGAGTGTTTCAAAACTACTCTGTCTAAAGAAGTGTTCAACTCTGTGAGTTGGATTCATACTACACAAAGCAGTTTCACCGAACGCTTCTGTTTAGTTTTTATGGGAAGATATTCCCGTTTCCAACGAAGGCCTGAAAGGGCTCCAAATATCCACTTGCAGATTCTGCAAAAAGAGAGTTTCAAAACTGCTCTATCAAAAGGAAGGCTTATCTCTCTGAGTTGAATGCACACATCATAAAGAGGTTTCTGAGAATGCTTCTGCCTGGTTGATATGTGAAGATATTTCAATTTCCACCATAGGCCTCAAATCGCTCCAAATGAACACTTGCAAATTCTACAAAAAGAGTGTTTCATAACTGCTCTAGCAAAGGAAAGGTTCAACTATGTGAGTTAAACACACACATCACAAAGCAGTTTGTGAGAATGCTTCTGTCCAGTTTTTATGGGAAGATATTCCCGTTTCTAACAAAGGCCTGAAAGAGCTCCAAATATCCACTTGCAGATGCTGCAAAAAGACTCTTTCCAAACCGCTCCATGAAAAGGAAGGTTCAACTCTGTGAGTTGAATGCACACATCATAAAGAAGTTTCAAAGAATGCTTCTGTCTAGGTTTTATGTGAAGATATTTCCTTTTCCACCATTGGCCTCAAAGCGCTCCAAATGAACACTTGCAGATTCTACAAAAAGAGTGTTTCAAAACTGCTCTTTCTAAAGAAGTGTTCAACTCTGTGAGTTGGATTCATACTACACAAAGCAGTTTCACAGAACGCTTCTGTTTAGTTTTTATGGGAAGATATTCCCGTTTCCAACGAAGGCCTGAAAGGGCTCTAAATATCCACTTGCAGATGCTGCAAAAAGACTCTTTCCAAACTGCTCCATGAAAAGGAAGGTTCAACTCTGTGAGTTGAATGCACACATCATAAAGAAGTTTCAATGAATGCTTCTGTCTAGGTTTTATGTGAAGATATTTCCTTTTCCACCATAGGCCTCAAAGTGCTCCAAATGAACACTTGCAGATTCTACAAAAAGAGTGTTTCAAAACTGCTCTTTCAAAAGAAGTGTTCAACTCTGTGAGTTGGATTCATACTACACAAAGCAGTTTCACAGAACGCTTCTGTTTAGTTTTTATGGGAAGATATTCCCGTTTCCAACGAAGGCCTGAAAGGGCTCCAAATATCCACTTGCAGATGCTGCAAAAAGACTCTTTCCAAACCTCTCCATGAAAAGGAAGGTTGAACTCTGTGAGTTGAAGGCACACATCATAAAGAAGTTTCAAAGAATGCTTCTGTCTAGGTTTTATGTGAAGATATTTCCTTTTCCACCATAGGCCTCAAAGTGCTCCAAATGAACACTTGCAGATTCTACAAAAAGAGTGTTTCAAAACTCCTCTTTCAAAAGAAGTGTTCAACTCTGTGAGTTGGATTCATACTACACAAAGCAGTTTCACAGAACTCTTCTGTTTAGTTTTCATGGGAAGATATTCCCGTTTCCAACGAAGGCCTGAAATGGCTCCAAATATCCATTTGCAGATGCTGCAAAAAGACTCTTTCCAAACTGTTCCATGAAAAGGAAGGTTCAACTCTGTGATTTGAATGCACACATCATAAAGAAGTTTCAAAGAATGCTTCTGTCTAGGTTTTATGTGAAGATATTTCCTTTTCCACCATAGGCCTCAAAGTGCTCCAAATGAACACTTGCAGATTCTACAAAAAGAGTGTTTCAAAACTGCTCTTTCAAAAGAAGTGTTCAACTCTGTGAGTTGGATTCATACTACACAAAGCAGTTTCACAGAACGCTTCTGTTTAGTTTTTATGGGAGGAAATTCCCGTTTCCAACGAAGGCCTGAAAGGGCTCCAAATATCCACTTGCAGATGCTGCAAAAAGACTCTTTCCAAACTGCTCCATGAAAAGGAAGGTTCAACTCTGTGAGTTGAATGCACACATCATAAAGAAGTTTCAAAGAATGCTTCTGTCTAGGTTTTATGTGAAGATATTTCCTTTTCCACCATAGGCCTCAAAGTGCTCCAAATGAACACTTGCAGATTCTACAAAAAGAGTGTTTCAAAACTGCCCTTTCAAAAGAAGTGCTCAACTCTGTGAGTTGGATTCATACTACACAAAGCAGTTTCACAGAACGCTTCTGTTTAGTTTTTATGGGAAGATATTCCCGTTTCCAACGAAGGCCTGAAAGGGCTCCAAATATCCACTTGCAGATACTGCAAAAACAGAGTTTCAAAACTGTTCTATCAAAAGGAAGGCTTCTCTCTCCGAGTTGAATGCACACATCATAAAGTGGTTTCTGAGAATGCTTCTGCCTGGTTTATAAGTGAAGATATTTCCTTTTCCACAATAGGCCTCAATGTGCTCCAAATGAACACTTGCAGATTCTACAAAAAGAGTGTTTCAAAACTGCTCTTTGAAAAGAAGTGTTCAACTCTGTGAGTTGAATTCATACTACACAAAGCAGTTTCACAGAACGCTTCTGTTTAGTTTTAATGGGAAGATATTCCCGTTTCCAACGAAGGCCTGAAAGGCTCCAAATATCCACTTGCAGATGCTGCAAAAAGACTCTTTCCAAACTGCTCCGTGAAAAGGAAGGTTCAACTCTGTGAGGTGAAGGCACACATCATAAAGAAGTTTCAAAGAATGCTTCTGTCTAGGTTTTATGTGAAGATATTTCCTTTTCCACCGTAGGCCTCAAAGCGCTCCAAATGAACACTTGCAGATTCTACAAAAAGAGTGTTTCAAAACTACTCTTTCTAAAGAAGTGTTCAACTCTGTGAGTTGGATTCATACTACAGAAAGCAGTTTCACAGAACGCTTCTGTTTAGTTTTTATGGGAAGATATTCCCGTTTCCAACGAAGGCCTGAAAGGGCTCCAAATATCCACTTGCAGATTCTGCAAAAAGAGAGTTTCAAAACTGCTCTATCAAAAGGAAGGCTTATCTCTCTGAGTTGAATGCACACGTCATAAAGAGGTTTCTGAGAATGCTTCTGCCTGGTTGATATGTGAAGATATTTCAATTTCCACCATAGGCCTCAAATCGCTCCAAATGAACACTTGCAAATTCTACAAAAAGAGTGTTTCATAACTGCTCTAGCAAAGGAAAGGTTCAACTATGTGAGTTAAACACACACATCACAAAGCAGTTTGTGAGAATGCTTCTGTCCAGTTTTTATGGGAAGATATTCCCGTTTCTAACAAAGGCCTGAAAGAGCTCCAAATATCCACTTGCAGATGCTGCAAAAAGACTCTTTCCAAACCGCTCCATGAAAAGGAAGGTTCAACTCTGTGAGTTGAATGCACACATCATAAAGAAGTTTCAAAGAATGCTTCTGTCTAGGTTTTATGTGAAGATATTTCCTTTTCCACCATAGGCCTCAAAGTGCTCCAAATGAACACTTGCAGATTCTACAAAAAGAGTGTTTCAAAACTGCTCTTTCAAAAGAAGTGTTCAACTCTGTGAGCTGGATTCATACTACACAAAGCAGTTTCACAGAACGCTTCTGTTTAGTTTTTATGGGAAGATATTCCCGTTTCCAACGAAGGCCTGAAAGGGCTCCAAATATCCACTTGCAGATGCTGCAAAAAGACTCTTTCCAAACCTCTCCATGAAAAGGAAGGTTGAACTCTGTGAGTTGAAGGCACACATCATAAAGAAGTTTCAAAGAATGCTTCTGTCTATGTTTTATATGAAGATATTTCCTTTTCCACCATAGGCCTCAAAGTGCTCCAAATGAACACTTGCAGATTCTACAAAAAGAGTGTTTCAAAACTCCTCTTTCAAAAGAAGTGTTCAACTCTGTGAGTTGGATTCATACTACACAAAGCAGTTTCACAGAACTCTTCTGTTTAGTTTTTATGGGAAGATATTCCCGTTTCCAACGATGGCCTGAAATGGCTCCAAATATCCACTTGCAGATGCTGCAAAAAGACTCTTTCCAAACTGTTCCATGAAAAGGAAGGTTCAACTCTGTGAGTTGAATGCACACATCATAAAGAAGTTTCAAAGAATGCTTCTGTCTAGGTTTTATGTGAAGATATTTCCTTTTCCACCATAGGCCTCAAAGTGCTCCAAATGAACACTTGCAGATTCTACAAAAAGAGTGTTTCAAAACTGCTCTTTCAAAAGAAGTGTTCAACTCTGTGAGTTGGATTCATACTACACAAAGCAGTTTCACAGAACTCTTCTGTTTAGTTTTTATGGGAGGAAATTCCCGTTTCCAACGAAGGCCTGAAAGGGCTCCAAATATCCACTTGCAGATGCTGCAAAAAGACTCTTTCCAAACTGCTCCATGAAAAGGAAGGTTCAACTCTGTGAGTTGAATGCACACATCATAAAGAAGTTTCAAAGAATGCTTCTGTCTAGGTTTTATGTGAAGATATTTCCTTTTCCACCGTAGGCCTCAAAGCACTCCAAATGAACACTTGCAGATTCTACAAAAAGAGTGTTTCAAAACTGCTCTTTCGAAAGAAGGGTTCAACTCTGTGAGTTGGATTCATACTACACAAAGCAGTTTCACAGAACGCTTCTGTTTAGTTTTTATGGGAAGATATTCCCGTTTCCAACGAAGGCCTGAAAGGGCTCCAAATATCCACTTGCAGATTCTGCAAAAAAAGAGTTTCAAAACTGCTCTATCAAAAGGAAGGCTTATCTCTCTGAGTTGAATGCACACATCCTAAAGAGGTTTCTGAGAATGCTTCTGCCTGGTTGATATGTGAAGATATTTCAATTTCCACCATAGGCCTCAAATCGCTCCAAATGAACACTTGCAAATTCTACAAAAAGAGTGTTTCATAACTGCTCTAGCAAAGGAAAGGTTCAACTATGTGAGTTAAACACACACATCACAAAGCAGTTTGTGAGAATGCTTCTGTCCAGTTTTTATGGGAAGATATTCCCGTTTCTAACAAAGGCCTGAAAGAGCTCCAAATATCCACTTGCAGATGCTGCAAAAAGACTCTTTCCAAACCGCTCCATGAAAAGGAAGGTTCAACTCTGTGAGTTGAATGCACACATCATAAAGAAGTTTCAAAGAATGCTTCTGTCTAGGTTTTATGTGAAGATATTTCCTTTTCCACCATAGGCCTCAAAGTGCTGCAAATGAACACTTGCAGATTCTACAAAAAGAGTGTTTCAAAACTACTCTTTCAAAAGAAGTGTTCAACTCTGTGAGTTGGATTCATACTACACAAAGAAGTTTCACAGAACGCTTCTGTTAATTTTTATGGGAAGATATTCCCGTTTCCAACGAAGGCCTGAAAGGGCTCCAAATATCCACTTGCAGATGCTGCAATAACAGAGTTTCAAAACTGCTCTATCAAAAGGAAGGCTTCTCTCTCCGAGTTGAATGCACACATCATAAAGAGGTTTACGAGAATGATTCTGCCTGGTTTATAAGTGAAGATATTTCCTTTTCCACAATAGGCCTCAATGCGCTCCAAACGAACACTTTCAGATTCTACAAAAAGAGTGTTTCAAAACTGCTCTTTCAAAAGAAGTGTTCAACTCTGTGAGTTGGATTCATACTACACAAAGCAGTTTCACAGAACGCTTCTGTTTAGTTTTTATGGGAAGATATTCCCGTTTCCAACGAAGGCCTGAAAGGGCTCCAAATATCCACTTGCAGATACTGCAAAAACAGAGTTTCAAAACTGTTCTATCAAAAGGAAGGCTTCTCTCTCCGAGTTGAATGCACACATCATAAAGTGGTTTCTGAGAATGCTTCTGCCTGGTTTATAAGTGAAGATATTTCCTTTTCCACAATAGGCCTCAATGTGCTCCAAATGAACACTTGCAGATTCTACAAAAAGAGTGTTTCAAAACTGCTCTTTGAAAAGAAGTGTTCAACTCTGTGAGTTGAATTCATACTACACAAAGCAGTTTCACAGAACGCTTCTGTTTAGTTTTAATGGGAAGATATTCCCGTTTCCAACGAAGGCCTGAAAGGCTCCAAATATCCACTTGCAGATGCTGCAAAAAGACTCTTTCCAAACTGCTCCGTGAAAAGGAAGGTTCAACTCTGTGAGGTGAAGGCACACATCATAAAGAAGTTTCAAAGAATGCTTCTGTCTAGGTTTTATGTGAAGATATTTCCTTTTCCACCGTAGGCCTCAAAGCGCTCCAAATGAACACTTGCAGATTCTACAAAAAGAGTGTTTCAAAACTACTCTTTCTAAAGAAGTGTTCAACTCTGTGAGTTGGATTCATACTACACAAAGCAGTTTCACAGAACGCTTCTGTTTAGTTTTTATGGGAAGATATTCCCGTTTCCAACGAAGGCCTGAAAGGGCTCCAAATATCCACTTGCAGATTCTGCAAAAAGAGAGTTTCAAAACTGCTCTATCAAAAGGAAGGCTTATCTCTCTGAGTTGAATGCACACATCATAAAGAGGTTTCTGAGAATGCTTCTGCCTGGTTGATATGTGAAGATATTTCAATTTCCACCATAGGCCTCAAATCGCTCCAAATGAACACTTGCAAATTCTACAAAAAGAGTGTTTCATAACTGCTCTAGCAAAGGAAAGGTTCAACTATGTGAGTTAAACACACACATCACAAAGCAGTTTGTGAGAATGCTTCTGTCCAGTTTTTATGGGAAGATATTCCCGTTTCTAACAAAGGCCTGAAAGAGCTCCAAATATCCACTTGCAGATGGTGCAAAAAGACTCTTTCCAAACCGCTCCATGAAAAGGAAGGTTCAACTCTGTGAGTTGAATGCACACATCATAAAGAAGTTTCAAAGAATGCTTCTGTCTAGGTTTTATGTGAAGATATTTCCTTTTCCACCATAGGCCTCAAAGTGCTCCAAATGAACACTTGCAGATTCTACAAAAAGAGTGTTTCAAAACTGCTCTTTCAAAAGAAGTGTTCAACTCTGTGAGTTGGATTCATACTACACAAAGCAGTTTCACAGAACGCTTCTGTTTAGTTTTTATGGGAAGATATTTCCGTTTCCAACGAAGGCCTGAAAGGGCTCCAAATATCCACTTGCAGATGCTGCAAAAAGACTCTTTCCAAACTGCTCCATGAAAAGGAAGGTTCAACTCTGTGAGTTGAATGCACACATCATAAAGAAGTTTCAAAGAATGCTTCTGTCTAGGTTTTATGTGAAGATATTTCCTTTTCCACCATAGGCCTCAAAGTGCTCCAAATGAACACTTGCAGATTCTACAAAAAGAGTGTTTCAAAACTGCTCTTTCAAAAGAAGTGTCCAACTCTGTGAGTTGGATTCATACTACACAAAGCAGTTTCACAGAAGGCTTCTGTTTAGTTTTTATGGGAAGATATTCCCGTTTCAACGAAGGCCTGAAAGGGCTCCAAATATCCACTTGCAGATGCTGCAAAAACAGAGTTTCAAAACTGCTCTATCAAAAGGAAGGCTTCTCTCTCCGAGTTGAATGCACACATCATAAAGAGGTTTCTGAGAATGCTTCTGCCTGGTTTATAAGTGAAGATATTTCCTTTTCCACAATAGGCCTCAATGTGCTCCAAATGAACACTTGCAGATTCTACAAAAAGAGTGTTTCAAAACTGCTCTTTCTAAAGAAGTGTTCAACTCTGTGAGTTGGATTCATACTACACAAAGCAGTTTCACAGAACGCTTCTGTTTAGTTTTTATGGGAAGATATTCCCGTTTCCAACGAAGGCCTGAAAGGGCTCCAAATATCCACTTGCAGATTCTGCAAAAACAGAGTTTCAAAACTGCTCTATCAAAAGGAAGGCTTATCTCTCTGAGTTGAATGCACACATCATAAAGAGGTTTCTGAGAATGCTTCTGCCTGGTTGATATGTGAAGATATTTCAATTTCCACCATAGGCCTCAAATCGCTCCAAATGATCACTTGCAAATTCTACAAAAAGAGTGTTTCATAACTGCTCTAGCAAAGGAAAGGTTCAACTATGTGAGTTAAACACACACATCACAAAGCAGTTTGTGAGAATGCTTCTGTCCAGTTTTTATGGGAAGATATTCCCGTTTCTAACAAAGGCCTGAAAGAGCTCCAAATATCCACTTGCAGATGCTGCAAAAAGACTCTTTCCAAACCGCTCCATGAAAAGGAAGGTTCAACTCTGTGAGTTGAATGCACACATCATAAAGAAGTTTCAAAGAATGCTTCTGTCTAGGTTTTATGTGAAGATATTTCCTTTTCCACCATAGGCCTCTAAGCGCTCCAAATGAACACTTGCAGATTCTACAAAAAGAGTGTTTCAAAACTACTCTTTCAAAAGAAGTGTTCAACTCTGTGAGTTGGATTCATACTACACAAAGCAGTTTCACAGAAGGCTTCTGTTTAGTTTTTATGGGAAGATATTCCCGTTTCCAACGAAGGCCTGAAAGGGCTCCAAATATCCACTTGCAGATGCTGCAATAACAGAGTTTCGAAACTGCTCTATCAAAAGGAAGGCTTCTCTCTCCGAGTTGAATGCACACATCATAAAGAGGTTTACGAGAATGATTCTGCCTGGTTTATAAGTGAAGATATTTCCTTTTCCACAATAGGCCTCAATGCGCTCCAAACGAACACTTGCAGATTCTACAAAAAGAGTGTTTCAAAACTGCTCTTTGAAAAGAAGTGTTCAACTCTGTGAGTTGGATTCATACTACACAAAGCAGTTTCACAGAACGCTTCTGTTTAGTTTTTATGGGAAGATATTCCCGTTTCCAACGAAGGCCTGAAAGGCTCCAAATATCCACTTGCAGATGCTGCAAAAAGACTCTTTCCAAACTGCTCCGTGAAAAGGAAGGTTCAACTCTGTGAGGTGAAGGCACACATCATAAGGAAGTTTCAAAGAATGCTTCTGTCTAGGTTTTATGTGAAGATATTTCCTTTTCCACCGTAGGCCTCAAAGCGCTCCAAATGAACACTTGCAGATTCTACAAAAAGAGTGTTTCAAAACTGCTCTTTCTAAAGAAGTGTTCAACTCTGTGAGTTGGATTCATACTACACAAAACAGTTTCAAAGAACGCTTCTGTTTAGTTTTTATGGGAAGATATTCCCGTTTCCAACGAAGGCCTGAAAGGGCTCCAAATATCCACTTGCAGATTCTGCAAAAACAGAGTTTCAAAACTGCTCTATCAAAAGGAAGGCTTATCTCTCTGAGTTGAATGCACACATCATAAAGAGGTTTCTGAGAATGCTTCTGCCTGGTTGATATGTGAAGATATTTCAATTTCCACCATAGGCCTCAAATCGCTCCAAATGAACACTTGCAAATTCTACAAAAAGAGTGTTTCATAACTGCTCTAGCAAAGGAAAGGTTCAACTATGTGAGTTAAACACACACATCACAAAGCAGTTTGTGAGAATGCTTCTGTCCAGTTTTTATGGGAAGATATTCCCGTTTATAACAAAGGCATGAAAGAGCTCCAAATATCCACTTGCAGATGCTGCAAAAAGACTCTTTCCAAACCGCTCCATGAAAAGGAAGGTTCAACTCTGTGAGTTGAAGGCACACATCATAAAGAAGTTTCAAAGAATGCTTCTGTCTAGGTTTTATGTGAAGATATTTCCTTTTCCACCATTGGCCTAAAAGCACTCCAAATGAACACTTGCAGATTCTACAAAAAGAGTGTTTCAAAACTGCTCTTTCTAAAGAAGTGTTCAACTCTGTGAGTTGGATTCATACTACACAAAGCAGTTTCACAGAACGCTTCTGTTTAGTTTTTATGGGAAGATATTCCCGTTTCCAACGAAGGCCTGAAAGGGCTCCAAATATCCACTTGCAGATGCTGCAAAAAGACTCTTTCCAAACTGCTCCATGAAAAGGAAGGTTCAACTCTGTGAGTTGAATGCACACATCATAAAGAAGTTTCAAAGAATGCTTCTGTCTAGGTTTTATGTGAAGATATTTCCTTTTCCACCATAGGCCTCAAAGTGCTCCAAATGAACACTTTCAGATTCTACAAAAAGAGTGTTTCAAAACTGCTCTTTCAAAAGAAGTGTTCAACTCTGTGAGTTGGATTCATACTACACAAAGCAGTTTCACAGAACGCTTCTGTTTAGTTTTTATGGGAAGATATTCCCGTTTCCAACGAAGGCCTGAAAGGGCTCCAAATATCCACTTGCAGATGCTGCAAAAAGACTCTTTCCAAACTGCTCCATGAAAAGGAAGGTTCAACTCTGTGAGTTGAATGCACACATCATAAAGAAGTTTCAAAGAATGCTTCTGTCTAGGTTTTATGTGAAGATATTTCCTTTTCCACCATAGGCCTCAAAGTGCTCCAAATGAACACTTGCAGATTCTACAAAAAGAGTGTTTCAAAACTGCTCTTTGAAAAGAAGTGTTCAACTCTGTGAGTTGGATTCATACTACACAAAGCAGTTTCACAGAACGCTTCTGTTTAGTTTTTATGGGAAGATATTCCCGTTTCCAACGAAGGCCTGAAAGGGCTCCAAATATCCACTTGCAGATGCTGCAAAAACAGAGTTTCAAAACTGCTCTATCAAAAGGAAGGCTTCTCTCTCCGAGTTGAATGCACACATCATAAAGAGGTTTCTGAGAATGCTTCTGCCTGGTTGATATGTGAAGATATTTCAATTTCCACCATAGGCCTCAAACCGCTCCAAATGAACACTTGCAAATTCTACAAAAAGAGTGTTTCATAACTGCTCTAGCAAAGGAAAGGTTCAACTATGTGAGTTAAACACACACATCACAAAGCAGTTTGTGAGAATGCTTCTGTCCATTTTTTATGGGAAGATATTCCCGTTTATAACAAAGGCATGAAAGAGCTCCAAATATCCACTTGCAGATGCTGCAAAAAGACTCTTTCCAAACCGCTCCATGAAAAGGAAGGTTCAACTCTGTGAGTTGAACGCACATATCATAAAGAAGTTTCAAAGAATGCTTCTGTCTAGGTTTTATGTGAAGATATTTCCTTTTCCACCATTGGCCTAAAAGCACTCCAAATGAACACTGGCAGATTCTACAAAAAGAGTGTTTCAAAACTGCTCTTTCTAAAGAAGTGTTCAACTCTGTGAGTTGGATTCATACTACACAAAGCAGTTTCACAGAACGCTTCTGTTTAGTTTTTATGGGAAGATATTCCCGTTTCCAACGAAGGCCTGAAAGGGCTCCAAATATCCACTTGCAGATGCTGCAAAAAGACTCTTTCCAAACTGCTCCATGAAAAGGAAGGTTCAACTCTGTGAGTTGAATGCACACATCATAAAGAGGTTTCAAAGAATGCTTCTGTCTAGGTTTTATGTGAAGATATTTCCTTTTCCACCATAGGCCTCAAAGTGCTCCAAATGAACACTTTCAGATTCTACAAAAAGAGTGTTTCAAAACTGCTCTTTCAAAAGAAGTGTTCAACTCTGTGAGTTGGATTCATACTACACAAAGCAGTTTCACAGAACGCTTCTGTTTAGTTTTTATGGGAAGATATCCCCGTTTCCAACGAAGGCCTGAAAGGGCTCCAAATATCCACTTGCAGATGCTGCAAAAAGACTCTTTCCAAACTGCTCCATGAAAAGGAAAGTTCAACTCTGTGAGTTGAATGCACACATCATAAAGAAGTTTCAAAGAATGCTTCTGTCTAGGTTTTATGTGAAGATATTTCCTTTTCCACCATAGGCCTCAAATTGCTCCAAATGAACACTTGCAGATTCTACAAAAAGACTGTTTCAAAACTGCTCTTTCAAAAGAAGTGTTCAACTCTGTGAGTTGGATTCATACTACACAAAGCAGTTTCACAGAACGCTTCTGTTTAGTTTTTATGGGAAGATATTCCCGTTTCCAACGAAGGCCTGAAAGGGCTCCAAATATCCACCTGCAGATGCTGCAAAAAGACTCTTTCCAAACTGCTCCATGAAAAGGAAGGTTCAACTCTGTGAGTTGAAGGCACACATCATAAAGAAGTTTCAAAGAATGCTTCTGTCTAGGTTTTATGTGAAGATATTTCCTTTTCCACCATAGGCCTCAAAGTGCTCCAAATGAACACTTGCAGATTCTACAAAAAGAGTGTTTCAAAACTGCTCTTTCAAAAGAAGTGTTCAACTCTGTGAGTTGGATTCATACTACACAAAGCAGTTTCACAGAACGCTTCTGTTTAGTTTTTATGGGAAGATATTCCCGTTTCCAACGAAGGCCTGAAAGGGCTCCAAATATCCACTTGCAGATGCTGCAAAAAGACTCTTTCCAAACTTCTCCATGAAAAGGAAGGTTCAACTCTGTGAGTTGAATGCACACATCATAAAGAAGTTTCAAAGAATGCTTCTGTCAAGGTTTTATGTGAAGATATTTCCTTTTCCACCATAGGCCTCAAAGTGCTCCAAATGAACACTTGCAGATTCTACAAAAAGAGTGTTTCAAAACTGCTCTTTCAAAAGAAGTGTTCAACTCTGTGAGTTGGATTCATACTACACAAAGCAGTTTCACAGAACGCTTCTGTTTAGTTTTTATGGGAAGATATTCCCGTTTCCAACGAAGGCCTGAAAGGCTCCAAATATCCACTTGCAGATGCTGCAAAAACAGAGTTTCAAAACTGCTCTATCAAAAGGAAGGCTTCTCTCTCCGAGTTGAATGCACACATCATAAAGAGGTTTCTGAGAATGCTTCTGCCTGGTTTATAAGTGAAGATATTTCCTTTTCCACAATAGGCCTCAATGTGCTCCAAATGAACACTTGCAGATTCTACAAGAAGAGTGTTTCAAAACTGCTCTTTGAAAAGAAGTGTTCAACTCTGTGAGTTGGATTCATACTACACAAAGCAGTTTCACAGAACGCTTCTGTTTAGTTTTTATGGGAAGATATTCCCGTTTCCAACGAAGGCCTGAAAGGCTCCAAATATCCACTTGCAGATGCTGCAAAAAGACTCTTTCCAAACTGCTCCGTGAAAAGGAAGGTTCAACTCTGTGAGGTGAAGGCACACATCATAAAGAAGTTTCAAAGAATGCTTCTGTCTAGGTTTTATGTGAAGATATTTCCTTTTCCACCGTAGGCCTCATAGCGCTCCAAATGAACACTTGCAGATTCTACAAAAAGAGTGTTTCAAAACTGCTCTTTCTAAAGAAGTGTTCAACTCTGTGAGTTGGATTCATACTACACAAAGCAGTTTCAAAGAACGCTTCTGTTTAGTTTTTATGGGAAGATATTCCCGTTTCCAACGAAGGCCTGAAAGGGCTCCAAATATCCACTTGCAGATTCTGCAAAAACAGAGTTTCAAAACTGCTCTATCAAAAGGAAGGCTTATCTCTCTGAGTTGAATGCACACATCATAAAGAGGTTTCTGAGAATGTTTCTGCCTGGTTGATATGTGAAAATATTTCAATTTCCACCATAGGCCTCAAATCGCTCCAAATGAACACTTGCAAATTCTACAAAAAGAGTGTTTCATAACTGCTCTAGCAAAGGAAAGGTTCAACTATGTGAGTTAAACACACACATCACAAAGCAGTTTGTGAGAATGCTTCTTTCCAGTTTTTATGGGAAGATATTCCCGTTTCTAACAAAGGCCTGAAAGAGCTCCAAATATCCACTTGCAGATGGTGCAAAAAGACTCTTTCCAAACCGCTCCATGAAAAGGAAGGTTCAACTCTGTGAGTTGAATGCACACATCATAAAGAAGTTTCAAAGAATGCTTCTGTCTAGGTTTTATGTGAAGATATTTCCTTTTCCACAATTGGCCTCAAAGTGCTCCAAATGAACACTTGCAGATTCTACAAAAAGAGTGTTTCAAAACTGCTCTTTCTAAAGAAGTGTTCAACTCTGTGAGTTGGATTCATACTACACAAAGCAGTTTCACAGAACGCTTCTGTTTAGTTTTTATGGGAAGATATTCCCGTTTCCAACGAAGGCCTGAAAGGGCTCTAAATATCCAATTGCAGATGCTGCAAAAAGACTCTTTCCAAACTGCTCCATGAAAAGGAAGGTTCAACTCTGTGAGTTGAATGCACACATCATAAAGAAGTTTCAAAGAATGCTTCTGTCTAGGTTTTATGTGAAGATATTTCCTTTTCCACCATAGGCCTCAAAGTGCTCCAAATGAACACTTGCAGATTCTACAAAAAGAGTGTTTCAAAACTGCTCTTTCAAAAGAAGTGTTCAACTCTGTGAGTTGGATTCATACTACACAAAGCAGTTTCACAGAACGCTTCTGTTTAGTTTTTATGGGAAGATATTCCCGTTTCCAATGAAGGCCTGAAAGGGCTCCAAATATCCACTTGCAGATGCTGCAAAAAGACTCTTTCCAAACCTCTCCATGAAAAGGAAGGTTGAACTCTGTGAGTTAAAGGCACACATCATAAAGAAGTTTCAAAGAATGCTTCTGTCTAGGTTTTATGTGAAGATATTTCCTTTTCCACCGTAGGCCTCAAAGTGCTCCAAATGAACACTTGCAGATTCTACAAAAAGAGTGTTTCAAAACTGCTCTTTCTAAAGAAGTGTTCAACTCTGTGAGTTGGATTCATACTACACAAAGCAGTTTCACAGAACGCTTCTGTTTAGTTTTTATGGGAAGATATTCCCGTTTCCAACGAAGGCCTGAAAGGGCTCCAAATATCCACTTGCAAATTCTGCAAAAACAGAGTTTCAAAACTGCTCTATCAAAAGGAAGGCTTATCTCTCTGAGTTGAATGCACACATCATAAAGAGGTTTCTGAGAATGCTTCTGCCTGGTTGATATGTGAAGATATTTCAATTTCCACCATAGGCCTCAAATCGCTCCAAATGAACACTTGCAAATTCTACAAAAAGAGTGTTTCATAACTGCTCTAGCAAAGGAAAGGTTCAACTATGTGAGTTAAACACACACATCACAAAGCAGTTTGTGAGAATGCTTCTGTCCAGTTTTTATGGGAAGATATTCCCGTTTCTAACAAAGGCCTGAAAGAGCTCCAAATATCCACTTGCAGATGGTGCAAAAAGACTCTTTCCAAACCGCTCCATGAAAAGGAAGGTTCAACTCTGTGAGTTGAATGCACACATCATAAAGAAGTTTCAAAGAATGCTTCTGTCTAGGTTTTATGTGAAGATATTTCCTTTTCCACCATTGGCCTCAAAGCGCTCCAAATGAACACTTGCAGATTCTACAAAAAGAGTGTTTCAAAACTGCTCTTTCTAAAGAAGTGTTCAACTCTGTGAGTTGGATTCATACTACACAAAGCAGTTTCACAGAACGCTTCTGTTTAGTTTTTATGGGAAGATATTCCCGTTTCCAACGAAGTCCTGAAAGGGCTCTAAATATCCACTTGCAGATGCTGCAAAAAGACTCTTTCCAAACTGCTCCATGAAAAGGAAGGTTCAACTCTGTGAGTTGAATGCACACATCATAAAGAAGTTTCAAAGAATGCTTCTGTCTAGGTTTTATGTGAAGATATTTCCTTTTCCACCATAGGCCTCAAAGTGCTCCAAATGAACACTTGCAGATTCTACAAAAAGAGTGTTTCAAAACTGCTCTTTCAAAAGAAGTGTTCAACTCTGTGAGTTGGATTCATACTACACAAAGCAGTTTCACAGAACGCTTCTGTTTAGTTTTTATGGGAAGATATTCCCGTTTCCAACGAAGGCCTGAAAGGGCTCCAAATATCCACTTGCAGATACTGCAAAAACAGAGTTTCAAAACTGTTCTATCAAAAGGAAGGCTTCTCTCTCCGAGTTGAATGCACACATCATAAAGTGGTTTCTGAGAATGCTTCTGCCTGGTTTATAAGTGAAGATATTTCCTTTTCCACAATAGGCCTCAATGTGCTCCAAATGAACACTTGCAGATTCTACAAAAAGAGTGTTTCAAAACTGCTCTTTGAAAAGAAGTGTTCAACTCTGTGAGTTGAATTCATACTACACAAAGCAGTTTCACAGAACGCTTCTGTTTAGTTTTAATGGGAAGATATTCCCGTTTCCAACGAAGGCCTGAAAGGCTCCAAATATCCACTTGCAGATGCTGCAAAAAGACTCTTTCCAAACTGCTCCGTGAAAAGGAAGGTTCAACTCTGTGAGGTGAAGGCACACATCATAAAGAAGTTTCAAAGAATGCTTCTGTCTAGGTTTTATGTGAAGATATTTCCTTTTCCACCGTAGGCCTCAAAGCGCTCCAAATGAACACTTGCAGATTCTACAAAAAGAGTGTTTCAAAACTACTCTGTCTAAAGAAGTGTTCAACTCTGTGAGTTGGATTCATACTACACAAAGCAGTTTCACCGAACGCTTCTGTTTAGTTTTTATGGGAAGATATTCCCGTTTCCAACGAAGGCCTGAAAGGGCTCCAAATATCCACTTGCAGATTCTGCAAAAAGAGAGTTTCAAAACTGCTCTATCAAAAGGAAGGCTTATCTCTCTGAGTTGAATGCACACATCATAAAGAGGTTTCTGAGAATGCTTCTGCCTGGTTGATATGTGAAGATATTTCAATTTCCACCATAGGCCTCAAATCGCTCCAAATGAACACTTGCAAATTCTACAAAAAGAGTGTTTCATAACTGCTCTAGCAAAGGAAAGGTTCAACTATGTGAGTTAAACACACACATCACAAAGCAGTTTGTGAGAATGCTTCTGTCCAGTTTTTATGGGAAGATATTCCCGTTTCTAACAAAGGCCTGAAAGAGCTCCAAATATCCACTTGCAGATGCTGCAAAAAGACTCTTTCCAAACCGCTCCATGAAAAGGAAGGTTCAACTCTGTGAGTTGAATGCACACATCATAAAGAAGTTTCAAAGAATGCTTCTGTCTAGGTTTTATGTGAAGATATTTCCTTTTCCACCATTGGCCTCAAAGCGCTCCAAATGAACACTTGCAGATTCTACAAAAAGAGTGTTTCAAAACTGCTCTTTCTAAAGAAGTGTTCAACTCTGTGAGTTGGATTCATACTACACAAAGCAGTTTCACAGAACGCTTCTGTTTAGTTTTTATGGGAAGATATTCCCGTTTCCAACGAAGGCCTGAAAGGGCTCTAAATATCCACTTGCAGATGCTGCAAAAAGACTCTTTCCAAACTGCTCCATGAAAAGGAAGGTTCAACTCTGTGAGTTGAATGCACACATCATAAAGAAGTTTCAAAGAATGCTTCTGTCTAGGTTTTATGTGAAGATATTTCCTTTTCCACCATAGGCCTCAAAGTGCTCCAAATGAACACTTGCAGATTCTACAAAAAGAGTGTTTCAAAACTGCTCTTTCAAAAGAAGTGTTCAACTCTGTGAGTTGGATTCATACTACACAAAGCAGTTTCACAGAACGCTTCTGTTTAGTTTTTATGGGAAGATATTCCCGTTTCCAACGAAGGCCTGAAAGGGCTCCAAATATCCACTTGCAGATGCTGCAAAAAGACTCTTTCCAAACCTCTCCATGAAAAGGAAGGTTGAACTCTGTGAGTTGAAGGCACACATCATAAAGAAGTTTCAAAGAATGCTTCTGTCTAGGTTTTATGTGAAGATATTTCCTTTTCCACCATAGGCCTCAAAGTGCTCCAAATGAACACTTGCAGATTCTACAAAAAGAGTGTTTCAAAACTCCTCTTTCAAAAGAAGTGTTCAACTCTGTGAGTTGGATTCATACTACACAAAGCAGTTTCACAGAACTCTTCTGTTTAGTTTTCATGGGAAGATATTCCCGTTTCCAACGAAGGCCTGAAATGGCTCCAAATATCCACTTGCAGATGCTGCAAAAAGACTCTTTCCAAACTGTTCCATGAAAAGGAAGGTTCAACTCTGTGATTTGAATGCACACATCATAAAGAAGTTTCAAAGAATGCTTCTGTCTAGGTTTTATGTGAAGATATTTCCTTTTCCACCATAGGCCTCAAAGTGCTCCAAATGAACACTTGCAGATTCTACAAAAAGAGTGTTTCAAAACTGCTCTTTCAAAAGAAGTGTTCACCTCTGTGAGTTGGATTCATACTACACAAAGCAGTTTCACAGAACGCTTCTGTTTAGTTTTTATGGGAGGAAATTCCCGTTTCCAACGAAGGCCTGAAAGGGCTCCAAATATCCACTTGCAGATGCTGCAAAAAGACTCTTTCCAAACTGCTCCATGAAAAGGAAGGTTCAACTCTGTGAGTTGAATGCACACATCATAAAGAAGTTTCAAAGAATGCTTCTGTCTAGGTTTTATGTGAAGATATTTCCTTTTCCACCATAGGCCTCAAAGTGCTCCAAATGAACACTTGCAGATTCTACAAAAAGAGTGTTTCAAAACTGCCCTTTCAAAAGAAGTGCTCAACTCTGTGAGTTGGATTCATACTACACAAAGCAGTTTCACAGAACGCTTCTGTTTAGTTTTTATGGGAAGATATTCCCGTTTCCAACGAAGGCCTGAAAGGGCTCCAAATATCCACTTGCAGATACTGCAAAAACAGAGTTTCAAAACTGTTCTATCAAAAGGAAGGCTTCTCTCTCCGAGTTGAATGCACACATCATAAAGTGGTTTCTGAGAATGCTTCTGCCTGGTTTATAAGTGAAGATATTTCCTTTTCCACAATAGGCCTCAATGTGCTCCAAATGAACACTTGCAGATTCTACAAAAAGAGTGTTTCAAAACTGCTCTTTGAAAAGAAGTGTTCAACTCTGTGAGTTGAATTCATACTACACAAAGCAGTTTCACAGAACGCTTCTGTTTAGTTTTAATGGGAAGATATTCCCGTTTCCAACGAAGGCCTGAAAGGCTCCAAATATCCACTTGCAGATGCTGCAAAAAGACTCTTTCCAAACTGCTCCGTGAAAAGGAAGGTTCAACTCTGTGAGGTGAAGGCACACATCATAAAGAAGTTTCAAAGAATGCTTCTGTCTAGGTTTTATGTGAAGATATTTCCTTTTCCACCGTAGGCCTCAAAGCGCTCCAAATGAACACTTGCAGATTCTACAAAAAGAGTGTTTCAAAACTACTCTTTCTAAAGAAGTGTTCAACTCTGTGAGTTGGATTCATACTACAGAAAGCAGTTTCACAGAACGCTTCTGTTTAGTTTTTATGGGAAGATATTCCCGTTTCCAACGAAGGCCTGAAAGGGCTCCAAATATCCACTTGCAGATTCTGCAAAAAGAGAGTTTCAAAACTGCTCTATCAAAAGGAAGGCTTATCTCTCTGAGTTGAATGCACACGTCATAAAGAGGTTTCTGAGAATGCTTCTGCCTGGTTGATATGTGAAGATATTTCAATTTCCACCATAGGCCTCAAATCGCTCCAAATGAACACTTGCAAATTCTACAAAAAGAGTGTTTCATAACTGCTCTAGCAAAGGAAAGGTTCAACTATGTGAGTTAAACACACACATCACAAAGCAGTTTGTGAGAATGCTTCTGTCCAGTTTTTATGGGAAGATATTCCCGTTTCTAACAAAGGCCTGAAAGAGCTCCAAATATCCACTTGCAGATGCTGCAAAAAGACTCTTTCCAAACCGCTCCATGAAAAGGAAGGTTCAACTCTGTGAGTTGAATGCACACATCATAAAGAAGTTTCAAAGAATGCTTCTGTCTAGGTTTTATGTGAAGATATTTCCTTTTCCACCATAGGCCTCAAAGTGCTCCAAATGAACACTTGCATATTCTACAAAAAGAGTGTTTCAAAACTGCTCTTTCAAAAGAAGTGTTCAACTCTGTGAGCTGGATTCATACTACACAAAGCAGTTTCACAGAACGCTTCTGTTTAGTTTTTATGGGAAGATATTCCCGTTTCCAACGAAGGCCTGAAAGGGCTCCAAATATCCACTTGCAGATGCTGCAAAAAGACTCTTTCCAAACCTCTCCATGAAAAGGAAGGTTGAACTCTGTGAGTTGAAGGCACACATCATAAAGAAGTTTCAAAGAATGCTTCTGTCTATGTTTTATATGAAGATATTTCCTTTTCCACCATAGGCCTCAAAGTGCTCCAAATGAACACTTGCAGATTCTACAAAAAGAGTGTTTCAAAACTCCTCTTTCAAAAGAAGTGTTCAACTCTGTGAGTTGGATTCATACTACACAAAGCAGTTTCACAGAACTCTTCTGTTTAGTTTTTATGGGAAGATATTCCCGTTTCCAACGATGGCCTGAAATGGCTCCAAATATCCACTTGCAGATGCTGCAAAAAGACTCTTTCCAAACTGTTCCATGAAAAGGAAGGTTCAACTCTGTGAGTTGAATGCACACATCATAAAGAAGTTTCAAAGAATGCTTCTGTCTAGGTTTTATGTGAAGATATTTCCTTTTCCACCATAGGCCTCAAAGTGCTCCAAATGAACACTTGCAGATTCTACAAAAAGAGTGTTTCAAAACTGCTCTTTCAAAAGAAGTGTTCAACTCTGTGAGTTGGATTCATACTACACAAAGCAGTTTCACAGAACTCTTCTGTTTAGTTTTTATGGGAGGAAATTCCCGTTTCCAACGAAGGCCTGAAAGGGCTCCAAATATCCACTTGCAGATGCTGCAAAAAGACTCTTTCCAAACTGCTCCATGAAAAGGAAGGTTCAACTCTGTGAGTTGAATGCACACATCATAAAGAAGTTTCAAAGAATGCTTCTGTCTAGGTTTTATGTGAAGATATTTCCTTTTCCACCGTAGGCCTCAAAGCACTCCAAATGAACACTTGCAGATTCTACAAAAAGAGTGTTTCAAAACTGCTCTTTCGAAAGAAGGGTTCAACTCTGTGAGTTGGATTCATACTACACAAAGCAGTTTCACAGAACGCTTCTGTTTAGTTTTTATGGGAAGATATTCCCGTTTCCAACGAAGGCCTGAAAGGGCTCCAAATATCCACTTGCAGATTCTGCAAAAAAAGAGTTTCAAAACTGCTCTATCAAAAGGAAGGCTTATCTCTCTGAGTTGAATGCACACATCCTAAAGAGGTTTCTGAGAATGCTTCTGCCTGGTTGATATGTGAAGATATTTCAATTTCCACCATAGGCCTCAAATCGCTCCAAATGAACACTTGCAAATTCTACAAAAAGAGTGTTTCATAACTGCTCTAGCAAAGGAAAGGTTCAACTATGTGAGTTAAACACACACATCACAAAGCAGTTTGTGAGAATGCTTCTGTCCAGTTTTTATGGGAAGATATTCCCGTTTCTAACAAAGGCCTGAAAGAGCTCCAAATATCCACTTGCAGATGCTGCAAAAAGACTCTTTCCAAACCGCTCCATGAAAAGGAAGGTTCAACTCTGTGAGTTGAATGCACACATCATAAAGAAGTTTCAAAGAATGCTTCTGTCTAGGTTTTATGTGAAGATATTTCCTTTTCCACCATAGGCCTCAAAGTGCTGCAAATGAACACTTGCAGATTCTACAAAAAGAGTGTTTCAAAACTACTCTTTCAAAAGAAGTGTTCAACTCTGTGAGTTGGATTCATACTACACAAAGAAGTTTCACAGAACGCTTCTGTTAATTTTTATGGGAAGATATTCCCGTTTCCAACGAAGGCCTGAAAGGGCTCCAAATATCCACTTGCAGATGCTGCAATAACAGAGTTTCAAAACTGCTCTATCAAAAGGAAGGCTTCTCTCTCCGAGTTGAATGCACACATCATAAAGAGGTTTACGAGAATGATTCTGCCTGGTTTATAAGTGAAGATATTTCCTTTTCCACAATAGGCCTCAATGCGCTCCAAACGAACACTTTCAGATTCTACAAAAAGAGTGTTTCAAAACTGCTCTTTCAAAAGAAGTGTTCAACTCTGTGAGTTGGATTCATACTACACAAAGCAGTTTCACAGAACGCTTCTGTTTAGTTTTTATGGGAAGATATTCCCGTTTCCAACGAAGGCCTGAAAGGGCTCCAAATATCCACTTGCAGATACTGCAAAAACAGAGTTTCAAAACTGTTCTATCAAAAGGAAGGCTTCTCTCTCCGAGTTGAATGCACACATCATAAAGTGGTTTCTGAGAATGCTTCTGCCTGGTTTATAAGTGAAGATATTTCCTTTTCCACAATAGGCCTCAATGTGCTCCAAATGAACACTTGCAGATTCTACAAAAAGAGTGTTTCAAAACTGCTCTTTGAAAAGAAGTGTTCAACTCTGTGAGTTGAATTCATACTACACAAAGCAGTTTCACAGAACGCTTCTGTTTAGTTTTAATGGGAAGATATTCCCGTTTCCAACGAAGGCCTGAAAGGCTCCAAATATCCACTTGCAGATGCTGCAAAAAGACTCTTTCCAAACTGCTCCGTGAAAAGGAAGGTTCAACTCTGTGAGGTGAAGGCACACATCATAAAGAAGTTTCAAAGAATGCTTCTGTCTAGGTTTTATGTGAAGATATTTCCTTTTCCACCGTAGGCCTCAAAGCGCTCCAAATGAACACTTGCAGATTCTACAAAAAGAGTGTTTCAAAACTACTCTTTCTAAAGAAGTGTTCAACTCTGTGAGTTGGATTCATACTACACAAAGCAGTTTCACAGAACGCTTCTGTTTAGTTTTTATGGGAAGATATTCCCGTTTCCAACGAAGGCCTGAAAGGGCTCCAAATATCCACTTGCAGATTCTGCAAAAAGAGAGTTTCAAAACTGCTCTATCAAAAGGAAGGCTTATCTCTCTGAGTTGAATGCACACATCATAAAGAGGTTTCTGAGAATGCTTCTGCCTGGTTGATATGTGAAGATATTTCAATTTCCACCATAGGCCTCAAATCGCTCCAAATGAACACTTGCAAATTCTACAAAAAGAGTGTTTCATAACTGCTCTAGCAAAGGAAAGGTTCAACTATGTGAGTTAAACACACACATCACAAAGCAGTTTGTGAGAATGCTTCTGTCCAGTTTTTATGGGAAGATATTCCCGTTTCTAACAAAGGCCTGAAAGAGCTCCAAATATCCACTTGCAGATGCTGCAAAAAGACTCTTTCCAAACCGCTCCATGAAAAGGAAGGTTCAACTCTGTGAGTTGAATGCACACATCATAAAGAAGTTTCAAAGAATGCTTCTGTCTAGGTTTTATGTGAAGATATTTCCTTTTCCACCATAGGCCTCAAAGTGCTCCAAATGAACACTTGCAGATTCTACAAAAAGAGTGTTTCAAAACTGCTCTTTCAAAAGAAGTGTTCAACTCTGTGAGTTGGATTCATACTACACAAAGCAGTTTCACAGAACGCTTCTGTTTAGTTTTTATGGGAAGATATTTCCGTTTCCAACGAAGGCCTGAAAGGGCTCCAAATATCCACTTGCAGATGCTGCAAAAAGACTCTTTCCAAACTGCTCCATGAAAAGGAAGGTTCAACTCTGTGAGTTGAATGCACACATCATAAAGAAGTTTCAAAGAATGCTTCTGTCTAGGTTTTATGTGAAGATATTTCCTTTTCCACCATAGGCCTCAAAGTGCTCCAAATGAACACTTGCAGATTCTACAAAAAGAGTGTTTCAAAACTGCTCTTTCAAAAGAAGTGTCCAACTCTGTGAGTTGGATTCATACTACACAAAGCAGTTTCACAGAAGGCTTCTGTTTAGTTTTTATGGGAAGATATTCCCGTTTCAACGAAGGCCTGAAAGGGCTCCAAATATCCACTTGCAGATGCTGCAAAAACAGAGTTTCAAAACTGCTCTATCAAAAGGAAGGCTTCTCTCTCCGAGTTGAATGCACACATCATAAAGAGGTTTCTGAGAATGCTTCTGCCTGGTTTATAAGTGAAGATATTTCCTTTTCCACAATAGGCCTCAATGTGCTCCAAATGAACACTTGCAGATTCTACAAAAAGAGTGTTTCAAAACTGCTCTTTCTAAAGAAGTGTTCAACTCTGTGAGTTGGATTCGTACTACACAAAGCAGTTTCACAGAACGCTTCTGTTTAGTTTTTATGGGAAGATATTCCCGTTTCCAACGAAGTCCTGAAAGGGCTCCAAATATCCACTTGCAGATTCTGCAAAAACAGAGTTTCAAAACTGCTCTATCAAAAGGAAGGCTTATCTCTCTGAGTTGAATGCACACATCATAAAGAGGTTTCTGAGAATGCTTCTGCCTGGTTGATATGTGAAGATATTTCAATTTCCACCATAGGCCTCAAATCGCTCCAAATGATCACTTGCAAATTCTACAAAAAGAGTGTTTCATAACTGCTCTAGCAAAGGAAAGGTTCAACTATGTGAGTTAAACACACACATCACAAAGCAGTTTGTGAGAATGCTTCTGTCCAGTTTTTATGGGAAGATATTCCCGTTTCTAACAAAGGCCTGAAAGAGCTCCAAATATCCACTTGCAGATGCTGCAAAAAGACTCTTTCCAAACCGCTCCATGAAAAGGAAGGTTCAACTCTGTGAGTTGAATGCACACATCATAAAGAAGTTTCAAAGAATGCTTCTGTCTAGGTTTTATGTGAAGATATTTCCTTTTCCACCATAGGCCTCTAAGCGCTCCAAATGAACACTTGCAGATTCTACAAAAAGAGTGTTTCAAAACTACTCTTTCAAAAGAAGTGTTCAACTCTGTGAGTTGGATTCATACTACACAAAGCAGTTTCACAGAAGGCTTCTGTTTAGTTTTTATGGGAAGATATTCCCGTTTCCAACGAAGGCCTGAAAGGGCTCCAAATATCCACTTGCAGATGCTGCAATAACAGAGTTTCGAAACTGCTCTATCAAAAGGAAGGCTTCTCTCTCCGAGTTGAATGCACACATCATAAAGAGGTTTACGAGAATGATTCTGCCTGGTTTATAAGTGAAGATATTTCCTTTTCCACAATAGGCCTCAATGCGCTCCAAACGAACACTTGCAGATTCTACAAAAAGAGTGTTTCAAAACTGCTCTTTGAAAAGAAGTGTTCAACTCTGTGAGTTGGATTCATACTACACAAAGCAGTTTCACAGAACGCTTCTGTTTAGTTTTTATGGGAAGATATTCCCGTTTCCAACGAAGGCCTGAAAGGCTCCAAATATCCACTTGCAGATGCTGCAAAAAGACTCTTTCCAAACTGCTCCGTGAAAAGGAAGGTTCAACTCTGTGAGGTGAAGGCACACATCATAAGGAAGTTTCAAAGAATGCTTCTGTCTAGGTTTTATGTGAAGATATTTC
Source organism: Pongo abelii (assembly GCF_028885655.2). NCBI lineage: Eukaryota > Metazoa > Chordata > Mammalia > Primates > Hominidae > Pongo > Pongo abelii. The sequence goes on along the minus strand of NC_072005.2, from coordinate 30,440,656 downwards.
CTTTTCCACCGTAGGCCTCAAAGCGCTCCAAATGAACACTTGCAGATTCTACAAAAAGAGTGTTTCAAAACTGCTCTTTCTAAAGAAGTGTTCAACTCTGTGAGTTGGATTCATACTACACAAAACAGTTTCAAAGAACGCTTCTGTTTAGTTTTTATGGGAAGATATTCCCGTTTCCAACGAAGGCCTGAAAGGGCTCCAAATATCCACTTGCAGATTCTGCAAAAACAGAGTTTCAAAACTGCTCTATCAAAAGGAAGGCTTATCTCTCTGAGTTGAATGCACACATCATAAAGAGGTTTCTGAGAATGCTTCTGCCTGGTTGATATGTGAAGATATTTCAATTTCCACCATAGGCCTCAAATCGCTCCAAATGAACACTTGCAAATTCTACAAAAAGAGTGTTTCATAACTGCTCTAGCAAAGGAAAGGTTCAACTATGTGAGTTAAACACACACATCACAAAGCAGTTTGTGAGAATGCTTCTGTCCAGTTTTTATGGGAAGATATTCCCGTTTATAACAAAGGCATGAAAGAGCTCCAAATATCCACTTGCAGATGCTGCAAAAAGACTCTTTCCAAACCGCTCCATGAAAAGGAAGGTTCAACTCTGTGAGTTGAATGCACACATCATAAAGAAGTTTCAAAGAATGCTTCTGTCTAGGTTTTATGTGAAGATATTTCCTTTTCCACCATTGGCCTCAAAGCGCTCCAAATGAACACTTGCAGATTCTACAAAAAGAGTGTTTCAAAACTGCTCTTTCTAAAGAAGTGTTCAACTCTGTGAGTTGGATTCATACTACACAAAGCAGTTTCACAGAACGCTTCTGTTTAGTTTTTATGGGAAGATATTCCCGTTTCCAACGAAGGCCTGAAAGGGCTCCAAATATCCACTTGCAGATGCTGCAAAAAGACTCTTTCCAAACTGCTCCATGAAAAGGAAGGTTCATCTCTGTGAGTTGAAGGCACACATCATAAAGAAGTTTCAAAGAATGCTTCTGTCTAGGTTTTATGTGAAGATATTTCCTTTTCCACCATAGGCCTCAAAGTGCTCCAAATGAACACTTGCAGATTCTACAAAAAGAGTGTTTCAAAACTGCTCTTTCAAAAGAAGTGTTCAACTCTGTGAGTTGGATTCATACTACACAAAGCAGTTTCACAGAACGCTTCTGTTTAGTTTTTATGGGAAGATATTCCCGTTTCCAACGAAGGCCTGAAAGGGCTCCAAATATCCACTTGCAGATGCTGCAAAAAGACTCTTTCCAAACCTCTCCATGAAAAGGAAGGTTCAACTCTGTGAGTTGAAGGCACACATCATAAAGAAGTTTCAAAGAATGCTTCTGTCTAGGTTTTATGTGAAGATATTTCCTTTTCCACCATAGGCCTCAAAGTGCTCCAAATGAACACTTGCAGATTCTACAAAAAGAGTGTTTCAAAACTCCTCTTTCAAAAGAAGTGTTCAACTCTGTGAGTTGGATTCATACTACACAAAGCAGTTTCACAGAACTCTTCTGTTTAGTTTTCATGGGAAGATATTCCCGTTTCCAACGAAGGCCTGAAATGGCTCCAAATATCCACTTGCAGATGCTGCAAAAAGACTCTTTCCAAACTGTTCCATGAAAAGGAAGGTTCAACTCTGTGATTTGAATGCACACATCATAAAGAAGTTTCAAAGAATGCTTCTGTCTAGGTTTTATGTGAAGATATTTCCTTTTCCACCATAGGCCTCAAAGTGCTCCAAATGAACACTTGCAGATTCTACAAAAAGAGTGTTTCAAAACTGCTCTTTCAAAAGAAGTGTTCAACTCTGTGAGTTGGATTCATACTACACAAAGCAGTTTCACAGAACGCTTCTGTTTAGTTTTTATGGGAAGATATTCCCGTTTCCAACGAAGGCCTGAAAGGGCTCCAAATATCCACTTGCAGATGCTGCAAAAAGACTCTTTCCAAACCTCTCCATGAAAAGGAAGGTTGAACTCTGTGAGTTGAAGGCACACATCATAAAGAAGTTTCAAAGAATGCTTCTGTCTAGGTTTTATGTGAAGATATTTCCTTTTCCACCATAGGCCTCAAAGTGCTCCAAATGAACACTTGCAGATTCTACAAAAAGAGTGTTTCAAAACTCCTCTTTCAAAAGAAGTGTTCAACTCTGTGAGTTGGATTCATACTACACAAAGCAGTTTCACAGAACTCTTCTGTTTAGTTTTCATGGGAAGATATTCCCGTTTCCAACGAAGGCCTGAAATGGCTCCAAATATCCACTTGCAGATGCTGCAAAAAGACTCTTTCCAAACTGTTCCATGAAAAGGAAGGTTCAACTCTGTGATTTGAATGCACACATCATAAAGAAGTTTCAAAGAATGCTTCTGTCTAGGTTTTATGTGAAGATATTTCCTTTTCCACCATAGGCCTCAAAGTGCTCCAAATGAACACTTGCAGATTCTACAAAAAGAGTGTTTCAAAACTGCTCTTTCAAAAGAAGTGTTCACCTCTGTGAGTTGGATTCATACTACACAAAGCAGTTTCACAGAACGCTTCTGTTTAGTTTTTATGGGAGGAAATTCCCGTTTCCAACGAAGGCCTGAAAGGGCTCCAAATATCCACTTGCAGATGCTGCAAAAAGACTCTTTCCAAACTGCTCCATGAAAAGGAAGGTTCAACTCTGTGAGTTGAATGCACACATCATAAAGAAGTTTCAAAGAATGCTTCTGTCTAGGTTTTATGTGAAGATATTTCCTTTTCCACCATAGGCCTCAAAGTGCTCCAAATGAACACTTGCAGATTCTACAAAAAGAGTGTTTCAAAACTGCCCTTTCAAAAGAAGTGCTCAACTCTGTGAGTTGGATTCATACTACACAAAGCAGTTTCACAGAACGCTTCTGTTTAGTTTTTATGGGAAGATATTCCCGTTTCCAACGAAGGCCTGAAAGGGCTCCAAATATCCACTTGCAGATACTGCAAAAACAGAGTTTCAAAACTGTTCTATCAAAAGGAAGGCTTCTCTCTCCGAGTTGAATGCACACATCATAAAGTGGTTTCTGAGAATGCTTCTGCCTGGTTTATAAGTGAAGATATTTCCTTTTCCACAATAGGCCTCAATGTGCTCCAAATGAACACTTGCAGATTCTACAAAAAGAGTGTTTCAAAACTGCTCTTTGAAAAGAAGTGTTCAACTCTGTGAGTTGAATTCATACTACACAAAGCAGTTTCACAGAACGCTTCTGTTTAGTTTTAATGGGAAGATATTCCCGTTTCCAACGAAGGCCTGAAAGGCTCCAAATATCCACTTGCAGATGCTGCAAAAAGACTCTTTCCAAACTGCTCCGTGAAAAGGAAGGTTCAACTCTGTGAGGTGAAGGCACACATCATAAAGAAGTTTCAAAGAATGCTTCTGTCTAGGTTTTATGTGAAGATATTTCCTTTTCCACCGTAGGCCTCAAAGCGCTCCAAATGAACACTTGCAGATTCTACAAAAAGAGTGTTTCAAAACTACTCTTTCTAAAGAAGTGTTCAACTCTGTGAGTTGGATTCATACTACAGAAAGCAGTTTCACAGAACGCTTCTGTTTAGTTTTTATGGGAAGATATTCCCGTTTCCAACGAAGGCCTGAAAGGGCTCCAAATATCCACTTGCAGATTCTGCAAAAAGAGAGTTTCAAAACTGCTCTATCAAAAGGAAGGCTTATCTCTCTGAGTTGAATGCACACGTCATAAAGAGGTTTCTGAGAATGCTTCTGCCTGGTTGATATGTGAAGATATTTCAATTTCCACCATAGGCCTCAAATCGCTCCAAATGAACACTTGCAAATTCTACAAAAAGAGTGTTTCATAACTGCTCTAGCAAAGGAAAGGTTCAACTATGTGAGTTAAACACACACATCACAAAGCAGTTTGTGAGAATGCTTCTGTCCAGTTTTTATGGGAAGATATTCCCGTTTCTAACAAAGGCCTGAAAGAGCTCCAAATATCCACTTGCAGATGCTGCAAAAAGACTCTTTCCAAACCGCTCCATGAAAAGGAAGGTTCAACTCTGTGAGTTGAATGCACACATCATAAAGAAGTTTCAAAGAATGCTTCTGTCTAGGTTTTATGTGAAGATATTTCCTTTTCCACCATAGGCCTCAAAGTGCTCCAAATGAACACTTGCATATTCTACAAAAAGAGTGTTTCAAAACTGCTCTTTCAAAAGAAGTGTTCAACTCTGTGAGCTGGATTCATACTACACAAAGCAGTTTCACAGAACGCTTCTGTTTAGTTTTTATGGGAAGATATTCCCGTTTCCAACGAAGGCCTGAAAGGGCTCCAAATATCCACTTGCAGATGCTGCAAAAAGACTCTTTCCAAACCTCTCCATGAAAAGGAAGGTTGAACTCTGTGAGTTGAAGGCACACATCATAAAGAAGTTTCAAAGAATGCTTCTGTCTATGTTTTATATGAAGATATTTCCTTTTCCACCATAGGCCTCAAAGTGCTCCAAATGAACACTTGCAGATTCTACAAAAAGAGTGTTTCAAAACTCCTCTTTCAAAAGAAGTGTTCAACTCTGTGAGTTGGATTCATACTACACAAAGCAGTTTCACAGAACTCTTCTGTTTAGTTTTTATGGGAAGATATTCCCGTTTCCAACGATGGCCTGAAATGGCTCCAAATATCCACTTGCAGATGCTGCAAAAAGACTCTTTCCAAACTGTTCCATGAAAAGGAAGGTTCAACTCTGTGAGTTGAATGCACACATCATAAAGAAGTTTCAAAGAATGCTTCTGTCTAGGTTTTATGTGAAGATATTTCCTTTTCCACCATAGGCCTCAAAGTGCTCCAAATGAACACTTGCAGATTCTACAAAAAGAGTGTTTCAAAACTGCTCTTTCAAAAGAAGTGTTCAACTCCGTGAGTTGGATTCATACTACACAAAGCAGTTTCACAGAACTCTTCTGTTTAGTTTTTATGGGAGGAAATTCCCGTTTCCAACGAAGGCCTGAAAGGGCTCCAAATATCCACTTGCAGATGCTGCAAAAAGACTCTTTCCAAACTGCTCCATGAAAAGGAAGGTTCAACTCTGTGAGTTGAATGCACACATCATAAAGAAGTTTCAAAGAATGCTTCTGTCTAGGTTTTATGTGAAGATATTTCCTTTTCCACCGTAGGCCTCAAAGCACTCCAAATGAACACTTGCAGATTCTACAAAAAGAGTGTTTCAAAACTGCTCTTTCGAAAGAAGGGTTCAACTCTGTGAGTTGGATTCATACTACACAAAGCAGTTTCACAGAACGCTTCTGTTTAGTTTTTATGGGAAGATATTCCCGTTTCCAACGAAGGCCTGAAAGGGCTCCAAATATCCACTTGCAGATTCTGCAAAAAAAGAGTTTCAAAACTGCTCTATCAAAAGGAAGGCTTATCTCTCTGAGTTGAATGCACACATCCTAAAGAGGTTTCTGAGAATGCTTCTGCCTGGTTGATATGTGAAGATATTTCAATTTCCACCATAGGCCTCAAATCGCTCCAAATGAACACTTGCAAATTCTACAAAAAGAGTGTTTCATAACTGCTCTAGCAAAGGAAAGGTTCAACTATGTGAGTTAAACACACACATCACAAAGCAGTTTGTGAGAATGCTTCTGTCCAGTTTTTATGGGAAGATATTCCCGTTTCTAACAAAGGCCTGAAAGAGCTCCAAATATCCACTTGCAGATGCTGCAAAAAGACTCTTTCCAAACCGCTCCATGAAAAGGAAGGTTCAACTCTGTGAGTTGAATGCACACATCATAAAGAAGTTTCAAAGAATGCTTCTGTCTAGGTTTTATGTGAAGATATTTCCTTTTCCACCATAGGCCTCAAAGTGCTGCAAATGAACACTTGCAGATTCTACAAAAAGAGTGTTTCAAAACTACTCTTTCAAAAGAAGTGTTCAACTCTGTGAGTTGGATTCATACTACACAAAGAAGTTTCACAGAACGCTTCTGTTAATTTTTATGGGAAGATATTCCCGTTTCCAACGAAGGCCTGAAAGGGCTCCAAATATCCACTTGCAGATGCTGCAATAACAGAGTTTCAAAACTGCTCTATCAAAAGGAAGGCTTCTCTCTCCGAGTTGAATGCACACATCATAAAGAGGTTTACGAGAATGATTCTGCCTGGTTTATAAGTGAAGATATTTCCTTTTCCACAATAGGCCTCAATGCGCTCCAAACGAACACTTTCAGATTCTACAAAAAGAGTGTTTCAAAACTGCTCTTTCAAAAGAAGTGTTCAACTCTGTGAGTTGGATTCATACTACACAAAGCAGTTTCACAGAACGCTTCTGTTTAGTTTTTATGGGAAGATATTCCCGTTTCCAACGAAGGCCTGAAAGGGCTCCAAATATCCACTTGCAGATACTGCAAAAACAGAGTTTCAAAACTGTTCTATCAAAAGGAAGGCTTCTCTCTCCGAGTTGAATGCACACATCATAAAGTGGTTTCTGAGAATGCTTCTGCCTGGTTTATAAGTGAAGATATTTCCTTTTCCACAATAGGCCTCAATGTGCTCCAAATGAACACTTGCAGATTCTACAAAAAGAGTGTTTCAAAACTGCTCTTTGAAAAGAAGTGTTCAACTCTGTGAGTTGAATTCATACTACACAAAGCAGTTTCACAGAACGCTTCTGTTTAGTTTTAATGGGAAGATATTCCCGTTTCCAACGAAGGCCTGAAAGGCTCCAAATATCCACTTGCAGATGCTGCAAAAAGACTCTTTCCAAACTGCTCCGTGAAAAGGAAGGTTCAACTCTGTGAGGTGAAGGCACACATCATAAAGAAGTTTCAAAGAATGCTTCTGTCTAGGTTTTATGTGAAGATATTTCCTTTTCCACCGTAGGCCTCAAAGCGCTCCAAATGAACACTTGCAGATTCTACAAAAAGAGTGTTTCAAAACTACTCTTTCTAAAGAAGTGTTCAACTCTGTGAGTTGGATTCATACTACACAAAGCAGTTTCACAGAACGCTTCTGTTTAGTTTTTATGGGAAGATATTCCCGTTTCCAACGAAGGCCTGAAAGGGCTCCAAATATCCACTTGCAGATTCTGCAAAAAGAGAGTTTCAAAACTGCTCTATCAAAAGGAAGGCTTATCTCTCTGAGTTGAATGCACACATCATAAAGAGGTTTCTGAGAATGCTTCTGCCTGGTTGATATGTGAAGATATTTCAATTTCCACCATAGGCCTCAAATCGCTCCAAATGAACACTTGCAAATTCTACAAAAAGAGTGTTTCATAACTGCTCTAGCAAAGGAAAGGTTCAACTATGTGAGTTAAACACACACATCACAAAGCAGTTTGTGAGAATGCTTCTGTCCAGTTTTTATGGGAAGATATTCCCGTTTCTAACAAAGGCCTGAAAGAGCTCCAAATATCCACTTGCAGATGCTGCAAAAAGACTCTTTCCAAACCGCTCCATGAAAAGGAAGGTTCAACTCTGTGAGTTGAATGCACACATCATAAAGAAGTTTCAAAGAATGCTTCTGTCTAGGTTTTATGTGAAGATATTTCCTTTTCCACCATAGGCCTCAAAGTGCTCCAAATGAACACTTGCAGATTCTACAAAAAGAGTGTTTCAAAACTGCTCTTTCAAAAGAAGTGTTCAACTCTGTGAGTTGGATTCATACTACACAAAGCAGTTTCACAGAACGCTTCTGTTTAGTTTTTATGGGAAGATATTTCCGTTTCCAACGAAGGCCTGAAAGGGCTCCAAATATCCACTTGCAGATGCTGCAAAAAGACTCTTTCCAAACTGCTCCATGAAAAGGAAGGTTCAACTCTGTGAGTTGAATGCACACATCATAAAGAAGTTTCAAAGAATGCTTCTGTCTAGGTTTTATGTGAAGATATTTCCTTTTCCACCATAGGCCTCAAAGTGCTCCAAATGAACACTTGCAGATTCTACAAAAAGAGTGTTTCAAAACTGCTCTTTCAAAAGAAGTGTCCAACTCTGTGAGTTGGATTCATACTACACAAAGCAGTTTCACAGAAGGCTTCTGTTTAGTTTTTATGGGAAGATATTCCCGTTTCAACGAAGGCCTGAAAGGGCTCCAAATATCCACTTGCAGATGCTGCAAAAACAGAGTTTCAAAACTGCTCTATCAAAAGGAAGGCTTCTCTCTCCGAGTTGAATGCACACATCATAAAGAGGTTTCTGAGAATGCTTCTGCCTGGTTTATAAGTGAAGATATTTCCTTTTCCACAATAGGCCTCAATGTGCTCCAAATGAACACTTGCAGATTCTACAAAAAGAGTGTTTCAAAACTGCTCTTTCTAAAGAAGTGTTCAACTCTGTGAGTTGGATTCGTACTACACAAAGCAGTTTCACAGAACGCTTCTGTTTAGTTTTTATGGGAAGATATTCCCGTTTCCAACGAAGGCCTGAAAGGGCTCCAAATATCCACTTGCAGATTCTGCAAAAACAGAGTTTCAAAACTGCTCTATCAAAAGGAAGGCTTATCTCTCTGAGTTGAATGCACACATCATAAAGAGGTTTCTGAGAATGCTTCTGCCTGGTTGATATGTGAAGATATTTCAATTTCCACCATAGGCCTCAAATCGCTCCAAATGATCACTTGCAAATTCTACAAAAAGAGTGTTTCATAACTGCTCTAGCAAAGGAAAGGTTCAACTATGTGAGTTAAACACACACATCACAAAGCAGTTTGTGAGAATGCTTCTGTCCAGTTTTTATGGGAAGATATTCCCGTTTCTAACAAAGGCCTGAAAGAGCTCCAAATATCCACTTGCAGATGCTGCAAAAAGACTCTTTCCAAACCGCTCCATGAAAAGGAAGGTTCAACTCTGTGAGTTGAATGCACACATCATAAAGAAGTTTCAAAGAATGCTTCTGTCTAGGTTTTATGTGAAGATATTTCCTTTTCCACCATAGGCCTCTAAGCGCTCCAAATGAACACTTGCAGATTCTACAAAAAGAGTGTTTCAAAACTACTCTTTCAAAAGAAGTGTTCAACTCTGTGAGTTGGATTCATACTACACAAAGCAGTTTCACAGAAGGCTTCTGTTTAGTTTTTATGGGAAGATATTCCCGTTTCCAACGAAGGCCTGAAAGGGCTCCAAATATCCACTTGCAGATGCTGCAATAACAGAGTTTCGAAACTGCTCTATCAAAAGGAAGGCTTCTCTCTCCGAGTTGAATGCACACATCATAAAGAGGTTTACGAGAATGATTCTGCCTGGTTTATAAGTGAAGATATTTCCTTTTCCACAATAGGCCTCAATGCGCTCCAAACGAACACTTGCAGATTCTACAAAAAGAGTGTTTCAAAACTGCTCTTTGAAAAGAAGTGTTCAACTCTGTGAGTTGGATTCATACTACACAAAGCAGTTTCACAGAACGCTTCTGTTTAGTTTTTATGGGAAGATATTCCCGTTTCCAACGAAGGCCTGAAAGGCTCCAAATATCCACTTGCAGATGCTGCAAAAAGACTCTTTCCAAACTGCTCCGTGAAAAGGAAGGTTCAACTCTGTGAGGTGAAGGCACACATCATAAGGAAGTTTCAAAGAATGCTTCTGTCTAGGTTTTATGTGAAGATATTTCCTTTTCCACCGTAGGCCTCAAAGCGCTCCAAATGAACACTTGCAGATTCTACAAAAAGAGTGTTTCAAAACTGCTCTTTCTAAAGAAGTGTTCAACTCTGTGAGTTGGATTCATACTACACAAAACAGTTTCAAAGAACGCTTCTGTTTAGTTTTTATGGGAAGATATTCCCGTTTCCAACGAAGGCCTGAAAGGGCTCCAAATATCCACTTGCAGATTCTGCAAAAACAGAGTTTCAAAACTGCTCTATCAAAAGGAAGGCTTATCTCTCTGAGTTGAATGCACACATCATAAAGAGGTTTCTGAGAATGCTTCTGCCTGGTTGATATGTGAAGATATTTCAATTTCCACCATAGGCCTCAAATCGCTCCAAATGAACACTTGCAAATTCTACAAAAAGAGTGTTTCATAACTGCTCTAGCAAAGGAAAGGTTCAACTATGTGAGTTAAACACACACATCACAAAGCAGTTTGTGAGAATGCTTCTGTCCAGTTTTTATGGGAAGATATTCCCGTTTATAACAAAGGCATGAAAGAGCTCCAAATATCCACTTGCAGATGCTGCAAAAAGACTCTTTCCAAACCGCTCCATGAAAAGGAAGGTTCAACTCTGTGAGTTGAATGCACACATCATAAAGAAGTTTCAAAGAATGCTTCTGTCTAGGTTTTATGTGAAGATATTTCCTTTTCCACCATTGGCCTCAAAGCGCTCCAAATGAACACTTGCAGATTCTACAAAAAGAGTGTTTCAAAACTGCTCTTTCTAAAGAAGTGTTCAACTCTGTGAGTTGGATTCATACTACACAAAGCAGTTTCACAGAACGCTTCTGTTTAGTTTTTATGGGAAGATATTCCCGTTTCCAACGAAGGCCTGAAAGGGCTCCAAATATCCACTTGCAGATGCTGCAAAAAGACTCTTTCCAAACTGCTCCATGAAAAGGAAGGTTCATCTCTGTGAGTTGAAGGCACACATCATAAAGAAGTTTCAAAGAATGCTTCTGTCTAGGTTTTATGTGAAGATATTTCCTTTTCCACCATAGGCCTCAAAGTGCTCCAAATGAACACTTGCAGATTCTACAAAAAGAGTGTTTCAAAACTGCTCTTTCAAAAGAAGTGTTCAACTCTGTGAGTTGGATTCATACTACACAAAGCAGTTTCACAGAACGCTTCTGTTTAGTTTTTATGGGAAGATATTCCCGTTTCCAACGAAGGCCTGAAAGGGCTCCAAATATCCACTTGCAGATGCTGCAAAAAGACTCTTTCCAAACTGCTCCATGAAAAGGAAGGTTCAACTCTGTGAGTTGAAGGCACACATCATAAAGAAGTTTCAAAGAATGCTTCTGTCTAGGTTTTATGTGAAGATATTTCCTTTTCCACCATAGGCCTCAAAGTGCTCCAAATGAACACTTGCAGATTCTACAAAAAGAGTGTTTCAAAACTGCTCTTTCAAAAGAAGTGTTCAACTCTGTGAGTTGGATTCATACTACACAAAGCAGTTTCACAGAACGCTTCTGTTTAGTTTTTATGGGAAGATATTCCCGTTTCCAACGAAGGCCTGAAAGGGCTCCAAATATCCACTTGCAGATGCTGCAAAAACAGAGTTTCAAAACTGCTCTATCAAAAGGAAGGCTTCTCTCTCCGAGTTGAATGCACACATCATAAAGAGGTTTCTGAGAATGCTTCTGCCTGGTTTATAAGTGAAGATATTTCCTTTTCCACAATAGGCCTCAATGTGCTCCAAATGAACACTTGCAGATTCTACAAAAAGAGTGTTTCAAAACTGCTCTTTCTAAAGAAGTGTTCAACTCTGTGAGTTGGATTCATACTACACAAAGCAGTTTCACAGAACGCTTCTGTTTAGTTTTTATGGGAAGATATTCCCGTTTCCAACGAAGGCCTGAAAGGGCTCCAAATATCCACTTGCAGATTCTGCAAAAAGAGAGTTTCAAAACTGCTCTATCAAAAGGAAGGCTTATCTCTCTGAGTTGAATGCACACATCATAAAGAGGTTTCTGAGAATGCTTCTGCCTGGTTGATATGTGAAGATATTTCAATTTCCACCATAGGCCTCAAATCGCTCCAAATGAACACTTGCAAATTCTACAAAAAGAGTGTTTCATAACTGCTCTAGCAAAGGAAAGGTTCAACTATGTGAGTTAAACACACACATCACAAAGCAGTTTGTGAGAATGCTTCTGTCCAGTTTTTATGGGAAGATATTCCCGTTTCTAACAAAGGCCTGAAAGAGCTCCAAATATCCACTTGCAGATGCTGCAAAAAGACTCTTTCCAAACCGCTCCATGAAAAGGAAGGTTCAACTCTGTGAGTTGAATGCACACATCATAAAGAAGTTTCAAAGAATGCTTCTGTCTAGGTTTTATGTGAAGATATTTCCTTTTCCACCATAGGCCTCAAAGTGCTCCAAATGAACACTTGCAGATTCTACAAAAAGAGTGTTTCAAAACTGCTCTTTCAAAAGAAGTGTTCAACTCTGTGAGTTGGATTCATACTACACAAAGCAGTTTCACAGAACGCTTCTGTTTAGTTTTTATGGGAAGATATTTCCGTTTCCAACGAAGGCCTGAAAGGGCTCCAAATATCCACTTGCAGATGCTGCAAAAAGACTCTTTCCAAACTGCTCCATGAAAAGGAAGGTTCAACTCTGTGAGTTGAATGCACACATCATAAAGAAGTTTCAAAGAATGCTTCTGTCTAGGTTTTATGTGAAGATATTTCCTTTTCCACCATAGGCCTCAAAGTGCTCCAAATGAACACTTGCAGATTCTACAAAAAGAGTGTTTCAAAACTGCTCTTTCAAAAGAAGTGTCCAACTCTGTGAGTTGGATTCATACTACACAAAGCAGTTTCACAGAAGGCTTCTGTTTAGTTTTTATGGGAAGATATTCCCGTTTCAACGAAGGCCTGAAAGGGCTCCAAATATCCACTTGCAGATGCTGCAAAAACAGAGTTTCAAAACTGCTCTATCAAAAGGAAGGCTTCTCTCTCCGAGTTGAATGCACACATCATAAAGAGGTTTCTGAGAATGCTTCTGCCTGGTTTATAAGTGAAGATATTTCCTTTTCCACAATAGGCCTCAATGTGCTCCAAATGAACACTTGCAGATTCTACAAAAAGAGTGTTTCAAAACTGCTCTTTCTAAAGAAGTGTTCAACTCTGTGAGTTGGATTCATACTACACAAAGCAGTTTCACAGAACGCTTCTGTTTAGTTTTTATGGGAAGATATTCCCGTTTCCAACGAAGGCCTGAAAGGGCTCCAAATATCCACTTGCAGATTCTGCAAAAACAGAGTTTCAAAACTGCTCTATCAAAAGGAAGGCTTATCTCTCTGAGTTGAATGCACACATCATAAAGAGGTTTCTGAGAATGCTTCTGCCTGGTTGATATGTGAAGATATTTCAATTTCCACCATAGGCCTCAAATCGCTCCAAATGAACACTTGCAAATTCTACAAAAAGAGTGTTTCATAACTGCTCTAGCAAAGGAAAGGTTCAACTATGTGAGTTAAACACACACATCACAAAGCAGTTTGTGAGAATGCTTCTGTCCAGTTTTTATGGGAAGATATTCCCGTTTATAACAAAGGCATGAAAGAGCTCCAAATATCCACTTGCAGATGCTGCAAAAAGACTCTTTCCAAACCGCTCCATGAAAAGGAAGGTTCAACTCTGTGAGTTGAACGCACACATCATAAAGAAGTTTCAAAGAATGCTTCTGTCTAGGTTTTATGTGAAGATATTTCCTTTTCCACCATTGTCCTAAAAGCACTCAAAATGAACACTTGCAGATTCTACAAAAAGAGTGTTTCAAAACTGCTCTTTCTAAAGAAGTGTTCAACTCTGTGAGTTGGATTCATACTACACAAAGCAGTTTCACAGAACGCTTCTGTTTAGTTTTTATGGGAAGATATTCCCGTTTCCAACGAAGGCCTGAAAGGGCTCCAAATATCCACTTGCAGATGCTGCAAAAAGACTCTTTCCAAACTGCTCCATGAAAAGGAAAGTTCAACTCTGTGAGTTGAATGCACACATCATAAAGAAGTTTCAAAGAATGCTTCTGTCTAGGTTTTATGTGAAGATATTTCCTTTTCCACCATAGGCCTCAAAGTGCTCCAAATGAACACTTGCAGATTCTACAAAAAGAGTGTTTCAAAACTGCTCTTTCAAAAGAAGTGTTCAACTCTGTGAGTTGGATTCATACTACACAAAGCAGTTTCACAGAACGCTTCTGTTTAGTTTTTATTGGAAGATATTCCCGTTTCCAACGAAGGCCTGAAAGGGCTCCAAATATCCACTTGCAGATGCTGCAAAAAGACTCTTTCCAAACTGCTCCATGAAAAGGAAGGTTCAACTCTGTGAGTTGAAGGCACACATCATAAAGAAGTTTCAAAGAATGCTTCTGTCTAGGTTTTATGTGAAGATATTTCCTTTTCCACCATAGGCCTCAAAGTGCTCCAAATGAACACTTGCAGATTCTACAAAAAGAGTGTTTCAAAACTGCTCTTTCAAAAGAAGTGTTCAACTCTGTGAGTTGGATTCATACTACACAAAGCAGTTTCACAGAACGCTTCTGTTTAGTTTTTATGGGAAGATATTCCCGTTTCCAACGAAGGCCTGAAAGGGCTCCAAATATCCACTTGCAGATGCCGCAAAAAGACTCTTTCCAAACTTCTCCATGAAAAGGAAGGTTCAACTCTGTGAGTTGAATGCACACATCATAAAGAAGTTTCAAAGAATGCTTCTGTCTAGGTTTTATGTGAAGATATTTCCTTTTCCACCATAGGCCTCAAAGTGCTCCAAATGAACACTTGCAGATTCTACAAAAAGAGTGTTTCAAAACTGCTCTTTCAAAAGAAGTGTTCAACTCTGTGAGTTGGATTCATACTACACAAAGCAGTTTCACAGAACGCTTCTGTTTAGTTTTTATGGGAAGATATTCCCGTTTCCAACGAAGGCCTGAAAGGGCTCCAAATATCCACTTGCAGATGCTGCAATAACAGAGTTTCAAAACTGCTCTATCAAAAGGAAGGCTTCTCTCTCCGAGTTGAATGCACATATCATAAAGAGGTTTACGAGAATGCTTCTGCCTGGTTTATAAGTGAAGATATTTCCTTTTCCACAATAGGCCTCAATGCGCTCCAAACGAACACTTGCAGATTCTACAAAAAGAGTGTTTCAAAACTGCTCTTTCAAAAGAAGTGTTCAACTCTGTGAGTTGGATTCATACTACACAAAGCAGTTTCACAGAACGCTTCTGTTTAGTTTTTATTGGAAGATATTCCCGTTTCCAATGAAGGCCTGAAAGGGCTCCAAATATCCACTTGCAGATGCTGCAAAAAGACTCTTTCCAAACTGCTCCATGAAAAGGAAGGTTCAACTCTGTGAGTTGAATGCACACATCATAAAGAAGTTTCAAAGAATGCTTCTGTCTAGGTTTTATGTGAAGATATTTCCTTTTCCACCATAGGCCTCAAAGTGCTCCAAATGAACACTTTCAGATTCTACAAAAAGAGTGTTTCAAAACTGCTCTTTCAAAAGAAGTGTTCAACTCTGTGAGTTGGATTCATACTACACAAAGCAGTTTCACAGAACGCTTCTGTTTAGTTTTTATGGGAAGATATTCCCGTTTCCAACGAAGGCCTGAAAGGGCTCCAAATATCCACTTGCAGATGCTGCAAAAACAGAGTTTCAAAACTGCTCTATCAAAAGGAAGGCTTCTCTCTCCGAGTTGAATGCACACATCATAAAGAGGTTTCTGAGAATGCTTCTGCCTGGTTGATATGTGAAGATATTTCAATTTCCACCATAGGCCTCAAATCGCTCCAAATGAACACTTGCAAATTCTACAAAAAGAGTGTTTCATAACTGCTCTAGCAAAGGAAAGGTTCAACTATGTGAGTTAAACACACACATCACAAAGCAGTTTGTGAGAATGCTTCTGTCCAGTTTTTATGGGAAGATATTCCCGTTTATAACAAAGGCATGAAAGAGCTCCAAATATCCACTTGCAGATGCTGCAAAAAGACTCTTTCCAAACCGCTCCATGAAAAGGAAGGTTCAACTCTGTGAGTTGAACGCACACATCATAAAGAAGTTTCAAAGAATGCTTCTGTCTAGGTTTTATGTGAAGATATTTCCTTTTCCACCATTGGCCTAAAAGCACTCAAAATGAACACTTGCAGATTCTACAAAAAGAGTGTTTCAAAACTGCTCTTTCTAAAGAAGTGTTCAACTCTGTGAGTTGGATTCATACTACACAAAGTAGTTTCACAGAACGCTTCTGTTTAGTTTTTATGGGAAGATATTCCCGTTTCCAACGAAGGCCTGAAAGGGCTCCAAATATCCACTTGCAGATGCTGCAAAAAGACTCTTTCCAAACTGCTCCATGAAAAGGAAAGTTCAACTCTGTGAGTTGAATGCACACATCATAAAGAAGTTTCAAAGAATGCTTCTGTCTAGGTTTTATGTGAAGATATTTCCTTTTCCACCATAGGCCTCAAAGTTCTCCAAATGAACACTTGCAGATTCTACAAAAAGAGTGTTTCAAAACTGCTCTTTCAAAAGAAGTGTTCAACTCTGTGAGTTGGATTCATACTACACAAAGCAGTTTCACAGAACGCTTCTGTTTAGTTTTATGGGAAGATATTCCCGTTTCCAACGAAGGCCTGAAAGGGCTCCAAATATCCACTTGCAGATGCTGCAAAAAGACTCTTTCCAAACTGCTCCATGAAAAGGAAGGTTCAACTCTGTGAGTTGAAGGCACACATCATAAAGAAGTTTCAAAGAATGCTTCTGTCTAGGTTTTATGTGAAGATATTTCCTTTTCCACCATAGGCCTCAAAGTGCTCCAAATGAACACTTTCAGATTCTACAAAAAGAGTGTTTCAAAACTGCTCTTTCAAAAGAAGTGTTCAACTCTGTGAGTTGGATTCATACTACACAAAGCAGTTTCACAGAACGCTTCTGTTTAGTTTTTATGGGAAGATATTCCCGTTTCCAACGAAGGCCTGAAAGGGCTCCAAATATCCACTTGCAGATGCTGCAAAAACAGAGTTTCAAAACTGCTCTATCAAAAGGAAGGCTTCTCTCTCCGAGTTGAATGCACACATCATAAAGAAGTTTCTGAGAATGCTTCTGCCTGGTTGATATGTGAAGATATTTCAATTTCCACCATAGGCCTCAAATCGCTCCAAATGAACACTTGCAAATTCTACAAAAAGAGTGTTTCATAACTGCTCTAGCAAAGGAAAGGTTCAACTATGTGAGTTAAACACACACATCACAAAGCAGTTTGTGAGAATGCTTCTGTCCAGTTTTTATGGGAAGATATTCCCGTTTATAACAAAGGCATGAAAGAGCTCCAAATATCCACTTGCAGATGCTGCAAAAAGGCTCTTTCCAAACCGCTCCATGAAAAGGAAGGTTCAACTCTGTGAGTTGAACGCACACATCATAAAGAAGTTTCAAAGAATGCTTCTGTCTAGGTTTTATGTGAAGATATTTCCTTTTCCACCATTGGCCTAAAAGCACTCCAAATGAACACTTGCAGATTCTACAAAAAGAGTGTTTCAAAACTGCTCTTTCTAAAGAAGTGTTCAACTCTGTGAGTTGGATTCATACTACACAAAGCAGTTTCACAGAACGCTTCTGTTTAGTTTTTATGGGAAGATATTCCCGTTTCCAACGAAGGCCTGAAAGGCTCCAAATATCCACTTGCAGATGCTGCAAAAACAGAGTTTCAAAACTGCTCTATCAAAAGGAAGGCTTCTCTCTCCGAGTTGAATGCACACATCATAAAGAGGTTTCTGAGAATGCTTCTGCCTGGTTTATAAGTGAAGATATTTCCTTTTCCACAATAGGCCTCAATGTGCTCCAAATGAACACTTGCAGATTCTACAAGAAGAGTGTTTCAAAACTGCTCTTTGAAAAGAAGTGTTCAACTCTGTGAGTTGGATTCATACTACACAAAGCAGTTTCACAGAACGCTTCTGTTTAGTTTTTATGGGAAGATATTCCCGTTTCCAACGAAGGCCTGAAAGGCTCCAAATATCCACTTGCAGATGCTGCAAAAAGACTCTTTCCAAACTGCTCCGTGAAAAGGAAGGTTCAACTCTGTGAGGTGAAGGCACACATCATAAAGAAGTTTCAAAGAATGCTTCTGTCTAGGTTTTATGTGAAGATATTTCCTTTTCCACCGTAGGCCTCATAGCGCTCCAAATGAACACTTGCAGATTCTACAAAAAGAGTGTTTCAAAACTGCTCTTTCTAAAGAAGTGTTCAACTCTGTGAGTTGGATTCATACTACACAAAGCAGTTTCAAAGAACGCTTCTGTTTAGTTTTTATGGGAAGATATTCCCGTTTCCAACGAAGGCCTGAAAGGGCTCCAAATATCCACTTGCAGATTCTGCAAAAACAGAGTTTCAAAACTGCTCTATCAAAAGGAAGGCTTATCTCTCTGAGTTGAATGCACACATCATAAAGAGGTTTCTGAGAATGTTTCTGCCTGGTTGATATGTGAAAATATTTCAATTTCCACCATAGGCCTCAAATCGCTCCAAATGAACACTTGCAAATTCTACAAAAAGAGTGTTTCATAACTGCTCTAGCAAAGGAAAGGTTCAACTATGTGAGTTAAACACACACATCACAAAGCAGTTTGTGAGAATGCTTCTTTCCAGTTTTTATGGGAAGATATTCCCGTTTCTAACAAAGGCCTGAAAGAGCTCCAAATATCCACTTGCAGATGGTGCAAAAAGACTCTTTCCAAACCGCTCCATGAAAAGGAAGGTTCAACTCTGTGAGTTGAATGCACACATCATAAAGAAGTTTCAAAGAATGCTTCTGTCTAGGTTTTATGTGAAGATATTTCCTTTTCCACAATTGGCCTCAAAGTGCTCCAAATGAACACTTGCAGATTCTACAAAAAGAGTGTTTCAAAACTGCTCTTTCTAAAGAAGTGTTCAACTCTGTGAGTTGGATTCATACTACACAAAGCAGTTTCACAGAACGCTTCTGTTTAGTTTTTATGGGAAGATATTCCCGTTTCCAACGAAGGCCTGAAAGGGCTCTAAATATCCAATTGCAGATGCTGCAAAAAGACTCTTTCCAAACTGCTCCATGAAAAGGAAGGTTCAACTCTGTGAGTTGAATGCACACATCATAAAGAAGTTTCAAAGAATGCTTCTGTCTAGGTTTTATGTGAAGATATTTCCTTTTCCACCATAGGCCTCAAAGTGCTCCAAATGAACACTTGCAGATTCTACAAAAAGAGTGTTTCAAAACTGCTCTTTCAAAAGAAGTGTTCAACTCTGTGAGTTGGATTCATACTACACAAAGCAGTTTCACAGAACGCTTCTGTTTAGTTTTTATGGGAAGATATTCCCGTTTCCAATGAAGGCCTGAAAGGGCTCCAAATATCCACTTGCAGATGCTGCAAAAAGACTCTTTCCAAACCTCTCCATGAAAAGGAAGGTTGAACTCTGTGAGTTAAAGGCACACATCATAAAGAAGTTTCAAAGAATGCTTCTGTCTAGGTTTTATGTGAAGATATTTCCTTTTCCACCGTAGGCCTCAAAGTGCTCCAAATGAACACTTGCAGATTCTACAAAAAGAGTGTTTCAAAACTGCTCTTTCTAAAGAAGTGTTCAACTCTGTGAGTTGGATTCATACTACACAAAGCAGTTTCACAGAACGCTTCTGTTTAGTTTTTATGGGAAGATATTCCCGTTTCCAACGAAGGCCTGAAAGGGCTCCAAATATCCACTTGCAGATTCTGCAAAAACAGAGTTTCAAAACTGCTCTATCAAAAGGAAGGCTTATCTCTCTGAGTTGAATGCACACATCATAAAGAGGTTTCTGAGAATGCTTCTGCCTGGTTGATATGTGAAGATATTTCAATTTCCACCATAGGCCTCAAATCGCTCCAAATGAACACTTGCAAATTCTACAAAAAGAGTGTTTCATAACTGCTCTAGCAAAGGAAAGGTTCAACTATGTGAGTTAAACACACACATCACAAAGCAGTTTGTGAGAATGCTTCTGTCCAGTTTTTATGGGAAGATATTCCCGTTTCTAACAAAGGCCTGAAAGAGCTCCAAATATCCACTTGCAGATGGTGCAAAAAGACTCTTTCCAAACCGCTCCATGAAAAGGAAGGTTCAACTCTGTGAGTTGAATGCACACATCATAAAGAAGTTTCAAAGAATGCTTCTGTCTAGGTTTTATGTGAAGATATTTCCTTTTCCACCATTGGCCTCAAAGCGCTCCAAATGAACACTTGCAGATTCTACAAAAAGAGTGTTTCAAAACTGCTCTTTCTAAAGAAGTGTTCAACTCTGTGAGTTGGATTCATACTACACAAAGCAGTTTCACAGAACGCTTCTGTTTAGTTTTTATGGGAAGATATTCCCGTTTCCAACGAAGTCCTGAAAGGGCTCTAAATATCCACTTGCAGATGCTGCAAAAAGACTCTTTCCAAACTGCTCCATGAAAAGGAAGGTTCAACTCTGTGAGTTGAATGCACACATCATAAAGAAGTTTCAAAGAATGCTTCTGTCTAGGTTTTATGTGAAGATATTTCCTTTTCCACCATAGGCCTCAAAGTGCTCCAAATGAACACTTGCAGATTCTACAAAAAGAGTGTTTCAAAACTGCTCTTTCAAAAGAAGTGTTCAACTCTGTGAGTTGGATTCATACTACACAAAGCAGTTTCACAGAACGCTTCTGTTTAGTTTTTATGGGAAGATATTCCCGTTTCCAACGAAGGCCTGAAAGGGCTCCAAATATCCACTTGCAGATACTGCAAAAACAGAGTTTCAAAACTGTTCTATCAAAAGGAAGGCTTCTCTCTCCGAGTTGAATGCACACATCATAAAGTGGTTTCTGAGAATGCTTCTGCCTGGTTTATAAGTGAAGATATTTCCTTTTCCACAATAGGCCTCAATGTGCTCCAAATGAACACTTGCAGATTCTACAAAAAGAGTGTTTCAAAACTGCTCTTTGAAAAGAAGTGTTCAACTCTGTGAGTTGAATTCATACTACACAAAGCAGTTTCACAGAACGCTTCTGTTTAGTTTTAATGGGAAGATATTCCCGTTTCCAACGAAGGCCTGAAAGGCTCCAAATATCCACTTGCAGATGCTGCAAAAAGACTCTTTCCAAACTGCTCCGTGAAAAGGAAGGTTCAACTCTGTGAGGTGAAGGCACACATCATAAAGAAGTTTCAAAGAATGCTTCTGTCTAGGTTTTATGTGAAGATATTTCCTTTTCCACCGTAGGCCTCAAAGCGCTCCAAATGAACACTTGCAGATTCTACAAAAAGAGTGTTTCAAAACTACTCTGTCTAAAGAAGTGTTCAACTCTGTGAGTTGGATTCATACTACACAAAGCAGTTTCACCGAACGCTTCTGTTTAGTTTTTATGGGAAGATATTCCCGTTTCCAACGAAGGCCTGAAAGGGCTCCAAATATCCACTTGCAGATTCTGCAAAAAGAGAGTTTCAAAACTGCTCTATCAAAAGGAAGGCTTATCTCTCTGAGTTGAATGCACACATCATAAAGAGGTTTCTGAGAATGCTTCTGCCTGGTTGATATGTGAAGATATTTCAATTTCCACCATAGGCCTCAAATCGCTCCAAATGAACACTTGCAAATTCTACAAAAAGAGTGTTTCATAACTGCTCTAGCAAAGGAAAGGTTCAACTATGTGAGTTAAACACACACATCACAAAGCAGTTTGTGAGAATGCTTCTGTCCAGTTTTTATGGGAAGATATTCCCGTTTCTAACAAAGGCCTGAAAGAGCTCCAAATATCCACTTGCAGATGCTGCAAAAAGACTCTTTCCAAACCGCTCCATGAAAAGGAAGGTTCAACTCTGTGAGTTGAATGCACACATCATAAAGAAGTTTCAAAGAATGCTTCTGTCTAGGTTTTATGTGAAGATATTTCCTTTTCCACCATTGGCCTCAAAGCGCTCCAAATGAACACTTGCAGATTCTACAAAAAGAGTGTTTCAAAACTGCTCTTTCTAAAGAAGTGTTCAACTCTGTGAGTTGGATTCATACTACACAAAGCAGTTTCACAGAACGCTTCTGTTTAGTTTTTATGGGAAGATATTCCCGTTTCCAACGAAGGCCTGAAAGGGCTCTAAATATCCACTTGCAGATGCTGCAAAAAGACTCTTTCCAAACTGCTCCATGAAAAGGAAGGTTCAACTCTGTGAGTTGAATGCACACATCATAAAGAAGTTTCAAAGAATGCTTCTGTCTAGGTTTTATGTGAAGATATTTCCTTTTCCACCATAGGCCTCAAAGTGCTCCAAATGAACACTTGCAGATTCTACAAAAAGAGTGTTTCAAAACTGCTCTTTCAAAAGAAGTGTTCAACTCTGTGAGTTGGATTCATACTACACAAAGCAGTTTCACAGAACGCTTCTGTTTAGTTTTTATGGGAAGATATTCCCGTTTCCAACGAAGGCCTGAAAGGGCTCCAAATATCCACTTGCAGATGCTGCAAAAAGACTCTTTCCAAACCTCTCCATGAAAAGGAAGGTTGAACTCTGTGAGTTGAAGGCACACATCATAAAGAAGTTTCAAAGAATGCTTCTGTCTAGGTTTTATGTGAAGATATTTCCTTTTCCACCATAGGCCTCAAAGTGCTCCAAATGAACACTTGCAGATTCTACAAAAAGAGTGTTTCAAAACTCCTCTTTCAAAAGAAGTGTTCAACTCTGTGAGTTGGATTCATACTACACAAAGCAGTTTCACAGAACTCTTCTGTTTAGTTTTCATGGGAAGATATTCCCGTTTCCAACGAAGGCCTGAAATGGCTCCAAATATCCACTTGCAGATGCTGCAAAAAGACTCTTTCCAAACTGTTCCATGAAAAGGAAGGTTCAACTCTGTGATTTGAATGCACACATCATAAAGAAGTTTCAAAGAATGCTTCTGTCTAGGTTTTATGTGAAGATATTTCCTTTTCCACCATAGGCCTCAAAGTGCTCCAAATGAACACTTGCAGATTCTACAAAAAGAGTGTTTCAAAACTGCTCTTTCAAAAGAAGTGTTCAACTCTGTGAGTTGGATTCATACTACACAAAGCAGTTTCACAGAACGCTTCTGTTTAGTTTTTATGGGAGGAAATTCCCGTTTCCAACGAAGGCCTGAAAGGGCTCCAAATATCCACTTGCAGATGCTGCAAAAAGACTCTTTCCAAACTGCTCCATGAAAAGGAAGGTTCAACTCTGTGAGTTGAATGCACACATCATAAAGAAGTTTCAAAGAATGCTTCTGTCTAGGTTTTATGTGAAGATATTTCCTTTTCCACCATAGGCCTCAAAGTGCTCCAAATGAACACTTGCAGATTCTACAAAAAGAGTGTTTCAAAACTGCCCTTTCAAAAGAAGTGCTCAACTCTGTGAGTTGGATTCATACTACACAAAGCAGTTTCACAGAACGCTTCTGTTTAGTTTTTATGGGAAGATATTCCCGTTTCCAACGAAGGCCTGAAAGGGCTCCAAATATCCACTTGCAGATACTGCAAAAACAGAGTTTCAAAACTGTTCTATCAAAAGGAAGGCTTCTCTCTCCGAGTTGAATGCACACATCATAAAGTGGTTTCTGAGAATGCTTCTGCCTGGTTTATAAGTGAAGATATTTCCTTTTCCACAATAGGCCTCAATGTGCTCCAAATGAACACTTGCAGATTCTACAAAAAGAGTGTTTCAAAACTGCTCTTTGAAAAGAAGTGTTCAACTCTGTGAGTTGAATTCATACTACACAAAGCAGTTTCACAGAACGCTTCTGTTTAGTTTTAATGGGAAGATATTCCCGTTTCCAACGAAGGCCTGAAAGGCTCCAAATATCCACTTGCAGATGCTGCAAAAAGACTCTTTCCAAACTGCTCCGTGAAAAGGAAGGTTCAACTCTGTGAGGTGAAGGCACACATCATAAAGAAGTTTCAAAGAATGCTTCTGTCTAGGTTTTATGTGAAGATATTTCCTTTTCCACCGTAGGCCTCAAAGCGCTCCAAATGAACACTTGCAGATTCTACAAAAAGAGTGTTTCAAAACTACTCTTTCTAAAGAAGTGTTCAACTCTGTGAGTTGGATTCATACTACAGAAAGCAGTTTCACAGAACGCTTCTGTTTAGTTTTTATGGGAAGATATTCCCGTTTCCAACGAAGGCCTGAAAGGGCTCCAAATATCCACTTGCAGATTCTGCAAAAAGAGAGTTTCAAAACTGCTCTATCAAAAGGAAGGCTTATCTCTCTGAGTTGAATGCACACGTCATAAAGAGGTTTCTGAGAATGCTTCTGCCTGGTTGATATGTGAAGATATTTCAATTTCCACCATAGGCCTCAAATCGCTCCAAATGAACACTTGCAAATTCTACAAAAAGAGTGTTTCATAACTGCTCTAGCAAAGGAAAGGTTCAACTATGTGAGTTAAACACACACATCACAAAGCAGTTTGTGAGAATGCTTCTGTCCAGTTTTTATGGGAAGATATTCCCGTTTCTAACAAAGGCCTGAAAGAGCTCCAAATATCCACTTGCAGATGCTGCAAAAAGACTCTTTCCAAACCGCTCCATGAAAAGGAAGGTTCAACTCTGTGAGTTGAATGCACACATCATAAAGAAGTTTCAAAGAATGCTTCTGTCTAGGTTTTATGTGAAGATATTTCCTTTTCCACCATAGGCCTCAAAGTGCTCCAAATGAACACTTGCAGATTCTACAAAAAGAGTGTTTCAAAACTGCTCTTTCAAAAGAAGTGTTCAACTCTGTGAGCTGGATTCATACTACACAAAGCAGTTTCACAGAACGCTTCTGTTTAGTTTTTATGGGAAGACATTCCCGTTTCCAACGAAGGCCTGAAAGGGCTCCAAATATCCACTTGCAGATGCTGCAAAAAGACTCTTCCCCAACTGTTCCATGAAAAGGAAGGTTCAACTCTGTGAGTTGAATGCACACATCATAAAGAAGTTTCAAAGAATGCTTCTGTCTAGGTTTTATGTGAAGATATTTCCTTTTCCACCATAGGCCTCAAAGTGCTCCAAATGAACACTTGCAGATTCTACAAAAAGAGTGTTTCAAAACTGCTCTTTCAAAAGAAGTGTTCAACTCTGTGAGTTGGATTCATACTACACAAAGCAGTTTCACAGAACGCTTCTGTTTAGTTTTTATGGGAAGATATTCCCGTTTCCAACGAAGGCCTGAAAGGGCTCCAAATATCCACTTGCAGATGCTGCAAAAAGACTCTTTCCAAACCTCTCCATGAAAAGGAAGGGTGAACACTGTGAGTTGAAAGCACACATCATAAAGAAGTTTCAAAGAATGCTTCTGTCTAGGTTTTATGTGAAGATATTTCCTTTTCCACCATAGGCCTCAAAGTGCTCCAAATGAACACTTGCAGATTCTACAAAAAGAGTGTTTCAAAACTCCTCTTTCAAAAGAAGTGTTCAACTCTGTGAGTTGGATTCATACTACACAAAGCAGTTTCACAGAACTCTTCTGTTTAGTTTTTATGGGAAGATATTCCCGTTTCCAACGAAGGCCTGAAATGGCTCCAAATATCCACTTGCAGATGCTGCAAAAAGACTCTTTCCAAACTGTTCCATGAAAAGGAAGGTTCAACTCTGTGAGTTGAATGCACACATCATAAAGAAGTTTCAAAGAATGCTTCTGTCTAGGTTTTATGTGAAGATATTTCCTTTTCCACCATAGGCCTCAAAGTGCTCCAAATGAACACTTGCAGATTCTACAAAAAGAGTGTTTCAAAACTGCTCTTTCAAAAGAAGTGTTCAACTCTGTGAGTTGGATTCATACTACACAAAGCAGTTTCACAGAACTCTTCTGTTTAGTTTTTATGGGAGGAAATTCCCGTTTCCAACGAAGGCCTGAAAGGGCTCCAAATATCCACTTGCAGATGCTGCAAAAAGACTCTTTCCAAACTGCTCCATGAAAAGGAAGGTTCAACTCTGTGAGTTGAATGCACACATCATAAAGAAGTTTCAAAGAATTCTTCTGTCTAGGTTTTATGTGAAGATATTTCCTTTTCCACCGTAGGCCTCAAAGCACTCCAAATGAACACTTGCAGATTCTACAAAAAGAGTGTTTCAAAACTGCTCTTTCGAAAGAAGGGTTCAACTCTGTGAGTTGGATTCATACTACACAAAGCAGTTTCACAGAACGCTTCTGTTTAGTTTTTATGGGAAGATATTCCCGTTTCCAACGAAGGCCTGAAAGGGCTCCAAATATCCACTTGCAGATTCTGCAAAAACAGAGTTTCAAAACTGCTCTATCAAAAGGAAGGCTTATCTCTCTGAGTTGAATGCACACATCCTAAAGAGGTTTCTGAGAATGCTTCTGCCTGGTTGATATGTGAAGATATTTCAATTTCCACCATAGGCCTCAAATCGCTCCAAATGAACACTTGCAAATTCTACAAAAAGAGTGTTTCATAACTGCTCTAGCAAAGGAAAGGTTCAACTATGTGAGTTAAACACACACATCACAAAGCAGTTTGTGAGAATGCTTCTGTCCAGTTTTTATGGGAAGATATTCCCGTTTCTAACAAAGGCCTGAAAGAGCTCCAAATATCCACTTGCAGATGCTGCAAAAAGACTCTTTCCAAACCGCTCCATGAAAAGGAAGGTTCAACTCTGTGAGTTGAATGCACACATCATAAAGAAGTTTCAAAGAATGCTTCTGTCTAGGTTTTATGTGAAGATATTTCCTTTTCCACCTTAGGCCTCAAAGCGCTGCAAATGAACACTTGCAGATTCTACAGAAAGAGTGTTTCAAAACTACTCTTTCAAAAGAAGTGTTCAACTCTGTGAGTTGGATTCATACTACACAAAGAAGTTTCACAGAACGCTTCTGTTAATTTTTATGGGAAGATATTCCCGTTTCCAACGAAGGCCTGAAAGGGCTCCAAATATCCACTTGCAGATGCTGCAATAACAGAGTTTCAAAACTGCTCTATCAAAAGGAAGGCTTCTCTCTCCGAGTTGAATGCACACATCATAAAGAGGTTTACGAGAATGATTCTGCCTGGTTTATAAGTGAAGATATTTCCTTTTCCACAATAGGCCTCAATGCGCTCCAAACGAACACTTTCAGATTCTACAAAAAGAGTGTTACAAAACTGCTCTTTCAAAAGAAGTGTTCAACTCTGTGAGTTGGATTCATACTACACAAAGCAGTTTCACAGAACGCTTCTGTTTAGTTTTTATGGGAAGATATTCCCGTTTCCAACGAAGGCCTGAAAGGGCTCCAAATATCCACTTGCAGATACTGCAAAAACAGAGTTTCAAAACTGTTCTATCAAAAGGAAGGCTTCTCTCTCCGAGTTGAATGCACACATCATAAAGTGGTTTCTGAGAATGCTTCTGCCTGGTTTATAAGTGAAGATATTTCCTTTTCCACAATAGGCCTCAATGTGCTCCAAATGAACACTTGCAGATTCTACAAAAAGAGTGTTTCAAAACTGCTCTTTGAAAAGAAGTGTTCAACTCTGTGAGTTGAATTCATACTACACAAAGCAGTTTCACAGAACGCTTCTGTTTAGTTTTAATGGGAAGATATTCCCGTTTCCAACGAAGGCCTGAAAGGCTCCAAATATCCACTTGCAGATGCTGCAAAAAGACTCTTTCCAAACTGCTCCGTGAAAAGGAAGGTTCAACTCTGTGAGGTGAAGGCACACATCATAAAGAAGTTTCAAAGAATGCTTCTGTCTAGGTTTTATGTGAAGATATTTCCTTTTCCACCGTAGGCCTCAAAGCGCTCCAAATGAACACTTGCAGATTCTACAAAAAGAGTGTTTCAAAACTACTTTTTCTAAAGAAGTGTTCAACTCTGTGAGTTGGATACATACTACACAAAGCAGTTTCACAGAACGCTTCTGTTTAGTTTTTATGGGAAGATATTCCCGTTTCCAACGAAGGCCTGAAAGGGCTCCAAATATCCACTTGCAGATTCTGCAAAAAGAGAGTTTCAAAACTGCTCTATCAAAAGGAAGGCTTATCTCTCTGAGTTGAATGCACACCTCATAAAGAGGTTTCTGAGAATGCTTCTGCCTGGTTGATATGTGAAGATATTTCAATTTCCACCATAGGCCTCAAATCGCTCCAAATGAACACTTGCAAATTCTACAAAAAGAGTGTTTCATAACTGCTCTAGCAAAGGAAAGGTTCAACTATGTGAGTTAAACACACACATCACAAAGCAGTTTGTGAGAATGCTTCTGTCCAGTTTTTATGGGAAGATATTCCCGTTTCTAACAAAGGCCGGAAAGAGCTCCAAATATCCACTTGCAGATGCTGCAAAAAGACTCTTCCCCAACTGTTCCATGAAAAGGAAGGTTCAACTCTGTGAGTTGAATGCACACATCATAAAGAAGTTTCAAAGAATGCTTCTGTCTAGGTTTTATGTGAAGATATTTCCTTTTCCACCATAGGCCTCAAAGTGCTCCAAATGAACACTTGCAGATTCTACAAAAAGAGTGTTTCAAAACTGCTCTTTCAAAAGAAGTGTTCAACTCTGTGAGTTGGATTCATACTACACAAAGCAGTTTCACAGAACGCTTCTGTTTAGTTTTTATGGGAAGATATTCCCGTTTCCAACGAAGGCCTGAAAGGGCTCCAAATATCCACTTGCAGATGCTGCAAAAAGACTCTTTCCAAACCTCTCCATGAAAAGGAAGGTTGAACTCTGTGAGTTGAAGGCACACATCATAAAGAAGTTTCAAAGAATGCTTCTGTCTATGTTTTATATGAAGATATTTCCTTTTCCACCATAGGCCTCAAAGTGCTCCAAATGAACACTTGCAGATTCTACAAAAAGAGTGTTTCAAAACTCCTCTTTCAAAAGAAGTGTTCAACTCTGTGAGTTGGATTCATACTACACAAAGCAGTTTCACAGAACTCTTCTGTTTAGTTTTTATGGGAAGATATTCCCGTTTCCAACGATGGCCTGAAATGGCTCCAAATATCCACTTGCAGATGCTGCAAAAAGACTCTTTCCAAACTGTTCCATGAAAAGGAAGGTTCAACTCTGTGAGTTGAATGCACACATCATAAAGAAGTTTCAAAGAATGCTTCTGTCTAGGTTTTATGTGAAGATATTTCCTTTTCCACCATAGGCCTCAAAGTGCTCCAAATGAACACTTGCAGATTCTACAAAAAGAGTGTTTCAAAACTGCTCTTTCAAAAGAAGTGTTCAACTCTGTGAGTTGGATTCATACTACACAAAGCAGTTTCACAGAACTCTTCTGTTTAGTTTTTATGGGAGGAAATTCCCGTTTCCAACAAAGGCCTGAAAGGGCTCCAAATATCCACTTGCAGATGCTGCAAAAAGACTCTTTCCAAACTGCTCCATGAAAAGGAAGGTTCAACTCTGTGAGTTGAATGCACACATCATAAAGAAGTTTCAAAGAATGCTTCTGTCTAGGTTTTATGTGAAGATATTTCCTTTTCCACCGTAGGCCTCAAAGCACTCCAAATGAACACTTGCAGATTCTACAAAAAGAGTGTTTCAAAACTGCTCTTTCGAAAGAAGGGTTCAACTCTGTGAGTTGGATTCATACTACACAAAGCAGTTTCACAGAACGCTTCTGTTCAGTTTTTATGGGAAGATATTCCCGTTTCCAACGAAGGCCTGAAAGGGCTCCAAATATCCACTTGCAGATTCTGCAAAAAAAGAGTTTCAAAACTGCTCTATCAAAAGGAAGGCTTATCTCTCTGAGTTGAATGCACACATCCTAAAGAGGTTTCTGAGAATGCTTCTGCCTGGTTGATATGTGAAGATATTTCAATTTCCACCATAGGCCTCAAATCGCTCCAAATGAACACTTGCAAATTCTACAAAAAGAGTGTTTCATAACTGCTCTAGCAAAGGAAAGGTTCAACTATGTGAGTTAAACACACACATCACAAAGCAGTTTGTGAGAATGCTTCTGTCCAGTTTTTATGGGAAGATATTCCCGTTTCTAACAAAGGCCTGAAAGAGCTCCAAATATCCACTTGCAGATGCTGCAAAAAGACTCTTTCCAAACCGCTCCATGAAAAGGAAGGTTCAACTCTGTGAGTTGAATGCACACATCATAAAGAAGTTTCAAAGAATGCTTCTGTCTAGGTTTTATGTGAAGATATTTCCTTTTCCACCATAGGCCTCAAAGTGCTGCAAATGAACACTTGCAGATTCTACAAAAAGAGTGTTTCAAAACTACTCTTTCAAAAGAAGTGTTCAACTCTGTGAGTTGGATTCATACTACACAAAGAAGTTTCACAGAACGCTTCTGTTAATTTTTATGGGAAGATATTCCCGTTTCCAACGAAGGCCTGAAAGGGCTCCAAATATCCACTTGCAGATGCTGCAATAACAGAGTTTCAAAACTGCTCTATCAAAAGGAAGGCTTCTCTCTCCGAATTGAATGCACACATCATAAAGAGGTTTACGAGAATGATTCTGCCTGGTTTATAAGTGAAGATATTTCCTTTTCCACAATAGGCCTCAATGCGCTCCAAACGAACACTTTCAGATTCTACAAAAAGAGTGTTTCAAAACTGCTCTTTCAAAAGAAGTGTTCAACTCTGTGAGTTGGATTCATACTACACAAAGCAGTTTCACAGAACGCTTCTGTTTAGTTTTTATGGGAAGATATTCCCGTTTCCAACGAAGGCCTGAAAGGGCTCCAAATATCCACTTGCAGATACTGCAAAAACAGAGTTTCAAAACTGTTCTATCAAAAGGAAGGCTTCTCTCTCCGAGTTGAATGCACACATCATAAAGTGGTTTCTGAGAATGCTTCTGCCTGGTTTATAAGTGAAGATATTTCCTTTTCCACAATAGGCCTCAATGTGCTCCAAATGAACACTTGCAGATTCTACAAAAAGAGTGTTTCAAAACTGCTCTTTGAAAAGAAGTGTTCAACTCTGTGAGTTGAATTCATACTACACAAAGCAGTTTCACAGAACGCTTCTGTTTAGTTTTAATGGGAAGATATTCCCGTTTCCAACGAAGGCCTGAAAGGCTCCAAATATCCACTTGCAGATGCTGCAAAAAGACTCTTTCCAAACTGCTCCGTGAAAAGGAAGGTTCAACTCTGTGAGGTGAAGGCACACATCATAAAGAAGTTTCAAAGAATGCTTCTGTCTAGGTTTTATGTGAAGATATTTCCTTTTCCACCGTAGGCCTCAAAGCGCTCCAAATGAACACTTGCAGATTCTACAAAAAGAGTGTTTCAAAACTACTCTTTCTAAAGAAGTGTTCAACTCTGTGAGTTGGATTCATACTACACAAAGCAGTTTCACAGAACGCTTCTGTTTAGTTTTTATGGGAAGATATTCCCGTTTCCAACGAAGGCCTGAAAGGGCTCCAAATATCCACTTGCAGATTCTGCAAAAAGAGAGTTTCAAAACTGCTCTATCAAAAGGAAGGCTTATCTCTCTGAGTTGAATGCACACATCATAAAGAGGTTTCTGAGAATGCTTCTGCCTGGTTGATATGTGAAGATATTTCAATTTCCACCATAGGCCTCAAATCGCTCCAAATGAACACTTGCAAATTCTACAAAAAGAGTGTTTCATAACTGCTCTAGCAAAGGAAAGGTTCAACTATGTGAGTTAAACACACACATCACAAAGCAGTTTGTGAGAATGCTTCTGTCCAGTTTTTATGGGAAGATATTCCCGTTTCTAACAAAGGCCTGAAAGAGCTCCAAATATCCACTTGCAGATGCTGCAAAAAGACTCTTTCCAAACCGCTCCATGAAAAGGAAGGTTCAACTCTGTGAGTTGAATGCACACATCATAAAGAAGTTTCAAAGAATGCTTCTGTCTAGGTTTTATGTGAAGATATTTCCTTTTCCACCATAGGCCTCAAAGTGCTCCAAATGAACACTTGCAGATTCTACAAAAAGAGTGTTTCAAAACTGCTCTTTCAAAAGAAGTGTTCAACTCTGTGAGTTGGATTCATACTACACAAAGCAGTTTCACAGAACGCTTCTGTTTAGTTTTTATGGGAAGATATTTCCGTTTCCAACGAAGGCCTGAAAGGGCTCCAAATATCCACTTGCAGATGCTGCAAAAAGACTCTTTCCAAACTGCTCCATGAAAAGGAAGGTTCAACTCTGTGAGTTGAATGCACACATCATAAAGAAGTTTCAAAGAATGCTTCTGTCTAGGTTTTATGTGAAGATATTTCCTTTTCCACCATAGGCCTCAAAGTGCTCCAAATGAACACTTGCAGATTCTACAAAAAGAGTGTTTCAAAACTGCTCTTTCAAAAGAAGTGTCCAACTCTGTGAGTTGGATTCATACTACACAAAGCAGTTTCACAGAAGGCTTCTGTTTAGTTTTTATGGGAAGATATTCCCGTTTCAACGAAGGCCTGAAAGGGCTCCAAATATCCACTTGCAGATGCTGCAAAAACAGAGTTTCAAAACTGCTCTATCAAAAGGAAGGCTTCTCTCTCCGAGTTGAATGCACACATCATAAAGAGGTTTCTGAGAATGCTTCTGCCTGGTTTATAAGTGAAGATATTTCCTTTTCCACAATAGGCCTCAATGTGCTCCAAATGAACACTTGCAGATTCTACAAAAAGAGTGTTTCAAAACTGCTCTTTCTAAAGAAGTGTTCAACTCTGTGAGTTGGATTCATACTACACAAAGCAGTTTCACAGAACGCTTCTGTTTAGTTTTTATGGGAAGATATTCCCGTTTCCAACGAAGGCCTGAAAGGGCTCCAAATATCCACTTGCAGATTCTGCAAAAACAGAGTTTCAAAACTGCTCTATCAAAAGGAAGGCTTATCTCTCTGAGTTGAATGCACACATCATAAAGAGGTTTCTGAGAATGCTTCTGCCTGGTTGATATGTGAAGATATTTCAATTTCCACCATAGGCCTCAAATCGCTCCAAATGAACACTTGCAAATTCTACAAAAAGAGTGTTTCATAACTGCTCTAGCAAAGGAAAGGTTCAACTATGTGAGTTAAACACACAAATCACAAAGCAGTTTGTGAGAATGCTTCTGTCCAGTTTTTATGGGAAGATATTCCCGTTTCTAACAAAGGCCTGAAAGAGCTCCAAATATCCACTTGCAGATGCTGCAAAAAGACTCTTTCCAAACCGCTCCATGAAAAGGAAGGTTCAACTCTGTGAGTTGAATGCACACATCATAAAGAAGTTTCAAAGAATGCTTCTGTCTAGGTTTTATGTGAAGATATTTCCTTTTCCACCATAGGCCTCTAAGCGCTCCAAATGAACACTTGCAGATTCTACAAAAAGAGTGTTTCAAAACTACTCTTTCAAAAGAAGTGTTCAACTCTGTGAGTTGGATTCATACTACACAAAGCAGTTTCACAGAAGGCTTCTGTTTAGTTTTTATGGGAAGATATTCCCGTTTCCAACGAAGGCCTGAAAGGGCTCCAAATATCCACTTGCAGATGCTGCAATAACAGAGTTTCAAAACTGCTCTATCAAAAGGAAGGCTTCTCTCTCCGAGTTGAATGCACACATCATAAAGAGGTTTACGAGAATGATTCTGCCTGGTTTATAAGTGAAGATATTTCCTTTTCCACAATAGGCCTCAATGCGCTCCAAACGAACACTTGCAGATTCTACAAAAAGAGTGTTTCAAAACTGCTCTTTGAAAAGAAGTGTTCAACTCTGTGAGTTGGATTCATACTACACAAAGCTGTTTCACAGAACGCTTCTGTTTAGTTTTTATGGGAAGATATTCCCGTTTCCAACGAAGGCCTGAAAGGCTCCAAATATCCACTTGCAGATGCTGCAAAAAGACTCTTTCCAAACTGCTCCGTGAAAAGGAAGGTTCAACTCTGTGAGGTGAAGGCACACATCATAAGGAAGTTTCAAAGAATGCTTCTGTCTAGGTTTTATGTGAAGATATTTCCTTTTCCACCGTAGGCCTCAAAGCGCTCCAAATGAACACTTGCAGATTCTACAAAAAGAGTGTTTCAAAACTGCTCTTTCTAAAGAAGTGTTCAACTCTGTGAGTTGGATTCATACTACACAAAACAGTTTCAAAGAACGCTTCTGTTTAGTTTTTATGGGAAGATATTCCCGTTTCCAACGAAGGCCTGAAAGGGCTCCAAATATCCACTTGCAGATTCTGCAAAAACAGAGTTTCAAAACTGCTCTATCAAAAGGAAGGCTTATCTCTCTGAGTTGAATGCACACATCATAAAGAGGTTTCTGAGAATGCTTCTGCCTGGTTGATATGTGAAGATATTTCAATTTCCACCATAGGCCTCAAATCGCTCCAAATGAACACTTGCAAATTCTACAAAAAGAGTGTTTCATAACTGCTCTAGCAAAGGAAAGGTTCAACTATGTGAGTTAAACACACACATCACAAAGCAGTTTGTGAGAATGCTTCTGTCCAGTTTTTATGGGAAGATATTCCCGTTTATAACAAAGGCATGAAAGAGCTCCAAATATCCACTTGCAGATGCTGCAAAAAGACTCTTTCCAAACCGCTCCATGAAAAGGAAGGTTCAACTCTGTGAGTTGAATGCACACATCATAAAGAAGTTTCAAAGAATGCTTCTGTCTAGGTTTTATGTGAAGATATTTCCTTTTCCACCATTGGCCTCAAAGCGCTCCAAATGAACACTTGCAGATTCTACAAAAAGAGTGTTTCAAAACTGCTCTTTCTAAAGAAGTGTTCAACTCTGTGAGTTGGATTCATACTACACAAAGCAGTTTCACAGAACGCTTCTGTTTAGTTTTTATGGGAAGATATTCCCGTTTCCAACGAAGGCCTGAAAGGGCTCCAAATATCCACTTGCAGATGCTGCAAAAAGACTCTTTCCAAACTGCTCCATGAAAAGGAAGGTTCATCTCTGTGAGTTGAAGGCACACATCATAAAGAAGTTTCAAAGAATGCTTCTGTCTAGGTTTTATGTGAAGATATTTCCTTTTCCACCATAGGCCTCAAAGTGCTCCAAATGAACACTTGCAGATTCTACAAAAAGAGTGTTTCAAAACTGCTCTTTCAAAAGAAGTGTTCAACTCTGTGAGTTGGATTCATACTACACAAAGCAGTTTCACAGAACGCTTCTGTTTAGTTTTTATGGGAAGATATTCCCGTTT
Organism: Pongo abelii; assembly: GCF_028885655.2. Taxonomy (NCBI): domain Eukaryota; kingdom Metazoa; phylum Chordata; class Mammalia; order Primates; family Hominidae; genus Pongo; species Pongo abelii. The sequence continues at coordinate 30,405,955 of NC_072005.2, read as the reverse complement.
CCAACGAAGGCCTGAAAGGGCTCCAAATATCCACTTGCAGATGCTGCAAAAAGACTCTTTCCAAACTGCTCCATGAAAAGGAAGGTTCAACTCTGTGAGTTGAAGGCACACATCATAAAGAAGTTTCAAAGAATGCTTCTGTCTAGGTTTTATGTGAAGATATTTCCTTTTCCACCATAGGCCTCAAAGTGCTCCAAATGAACACTTGCAGATTCTACAAAAAGAGTGTTTCAAAACTGCTCTTTCAAAAGAAGTGTTCAACTCTGTGAGTTGGATTCATACTACACAAAGTAGTTTCACAGAACGCTTCTGTTTAGTTTTTATGGGAAGATATTCCCGTTTCCAACGAAGGCCTGAAAGGGCTCCAAATATCCACTTGCAGATGCTGCAAAAACAGAGTTTCAAAACTGCTCTATCAAAAGGAAGGCTTCTCTCTCCGAGTTGAATGCACACATCATAAAGAGGTTTCTGAGAATGCTTCTGCCTGGTTTATAAGTGAAGATAATTCCTTTTCCACAATAGGCCTCAATGTGCTCCAAATGAACACTTGCAGATTCTACAAAAAGAGTGTTTCAAAACTGCTCTTTCTAAAGAAGTGTTCAACTCTGTGAGTTGGATTCATACTACACAAAGCAGTTTCACAGAACGCTTCTGTTTAGTTTTTATGGGAAGATATTCCCGTTTCCAACGAAGGCCTGAAAGGGCTCCAAATATCCACTTGCAGATGCTGCAAAAAGACTCTTTCCAAACTGCTCCATGAAAAGGAAGGTTCAACTCTGTGAGTTGAATGCACACATCATAAAGAAGTTTCAAAGAATGCTTCTGTCTAGGTTTTATGTGAAGATATTTCCTTTTCCACCATAGGCCTCAAAGTGCTCCAAATGAACACTTTCAGATTCTACAAAAAGAGTGTTTCAAAACTGCTCTTTCAAAAGAAGTGTTCAACTCTGTGAGTTGGATTCATACTACACAAAGCAGTTTCACAGAACGCTTCTGTTTAGTTTTTATGGGAAGATATTCCCGTTTCCAACGAAGGCCTGAAAGGGCTCCAAATATCCACTTGCAGATGCTGCAAAAACAGAGTTTCAAAACTGCTCTATCAAAAGGAAGGCTTCTCTCTCCGAGTTGAATGCGCACATCATAAAGAGGTTTCTGAGAATGCTTCTGCCTGGTTGATATGTGAAGATATTTCAATTTCCACCATAGGCCTCAAATCGCTCCAAATGAACACTTGCAAATTCTACAAAAAGAGTGTTTCATAACTGCTCTAGCAAAGGAAAGGTTCAACTATGTGAGTTAAACACACACATCACAAAGCAGTTTGTGAGAATGCTTCTGTCCAGTTTTTATGGGAAGATATTCCCGTTTATAACAAAGGCATGAAAGAGCTCCAAATATCCACTTGCAGATGCTGCAAAAAGACTCTTTCCAAACCGCTCCATGAAAAGGAAGGTTCAACTCTGTGAGTTGAACGCACACATCATAAAGAAGTTTCAAAGAATGCTTCTGTCTAGGTTTTATGTGAAGATATTTCCTTTTCCACCATTGGCCTAAAAGCACTCAAAATGAACACTTGCAGATTCTACAAAAAGAGTGTTTCAAAACTGCTCTTTCTAAAGAAGTGTTCAACTCTGTGAGTTGGATTCATACTACACAAAGCAGTTTCACAGAACGCTTCTGTTTAGTTTTTATGGGAAGATATTCCCGTTTCCAACGAAGGCCTGAAAGGGCTCCAAATATCCACTTGCAGATGCTGCAAAAAGACTCTTTCCAAACTGCTCCATGAAAAGGAAAGTTCAACTCTGTGAGTTGAATGCACACATCATAAAGAAGTTTCAAAGAATGCTTCTGTCTAGGTTTTATGTGAAGATATTTCCTTTTCCACCATAGGCCTCAAAGTGCTCCAAATGAACACTTGCAGATTCTACAAAAAGAGTGTTTCAAAACTGCTCTTTCAAAAGAAGTGTTCAACTCTGTGAGTTGGATTCATACTACACAAAGCAGTTTCACAGAACGCTTCTGTTTAGTTTTTATGGGAAGATATTCCCGTTTCCAACGAAGGCCTGAAAGGGCTCCAAATATCCACTTGCAGATGCTGCAATAACAGAGTTTCAAAACTGCTCTATCAAAAGGAAGGCTTCTCTCTCCGAGTTGAATGCACATATCATAAAGAGGTTTACGAGAATGCTTCTGCCTGGTTTATAAGTGAAGATATTTCCTTTTCCACAATAGGCCTCAATGCGCTCCAAACGAACACTTGCAGATTCTACAAAAAGAGTGTTTCAAAACTGCTCTTTCAAAAGAAGTGTTCAACTCTGTGAGTTGGATTCATACTACACAAAGCAGTTTCACAGAACGCTTCTGTTTAGTTTTTATGGGAAGATATTCCCGTTTCCAATGAAGGCCTGAAAGGGCTCCAAATATCCACTTGCAGATGCTGCAAAAAGACTCTTTCCAAACTGCTCCATGAAAAGGAAGGTTCAACTCTGTGAGTTGAATGCACACATCATAAAGAAGTTTCAAAGAATGCTTCTGTCTAGGTTTTATGTGAAGATATTTCCTTTTCCACCATAGGCCTCAAAGTGCTCCAAATGAACACTTTCAGATTCTACAAAAAGAGTGTTTCAAAACTGCTCTTTCAAAAGAAGTGTTCAACTCTGTGAGTTGGATTCATACTACACAAAGCAGTTTCACAGAACGCTTCTGTTTAGTTTTTATGGGAAGATATTCCCGTTTCCAACGAAGGCCTGAAAGGGCTCCAAATATCCACTTGCAGATGCTGCAAAAACAGAGTTTCAAAACTGCTCTATCAAAAGGAAGGCTTCTCTCTCCGAGTTGAATGCACACATCATAAAGAGGTTTCTGAGAATGCTTCTGCCTGGTTGATATGTGAAGATATTTCAATTTCCACCATAGGCCTCAAATCGCTCCAAATGAACACTTGCAAATTCTACAAAAAGAGTGTTTCATAACTGCTCTAGCAAAGGAAAGGTTCAACTATGTGAGTTAAACACACACATCACAAAGCAGTTTGTGAGAATGCTTCTGTCCAGTTTTTATGGGAAGATATTCCCGTTTATAACAAAGGCATGAAAGAGCTCCAAATATCCACTTGCAGATGCTGCAAAAAGACTCTTTCCAAACCGCTCCATGAAAAGGAAGGTTCAACTCTGTGAGTTGAACGCACACATCATAAAGAAGTTTCAAAGAATGCTTCTGTCTAGGTTTTATGTGAAGATATTTCCTTTTCCACCATTGGCCTAAAAGCACTCAAAATGAACACTTGCAGATTCTACAAAAAGAGTGTTTCAAAACTGCTCTTTCTAAAGAAGTGTTCAACTCTGTGAGTTGGATTCATACTACACAAAGTAGTTTCACAGAACGCTTCTGTTTAGTTTTTATGGGAAGATATTCCCGTTTCCAACGAAGGCCTGAAAGGGCTCCAAATATCCAGTTGCAGATGCTGCTAAAAGACTCTTTCCAAACTGCTCCATGAAAAGGAAAGTTCAACTCTGTGAGTTGAATGCACACATCATAAAGAAGTTTCAAAGAATGCTTCTGTCTAGGTTTTATGTGAAGATATTTCCTTTTCCACCATAGGCCTCAAAGTTCTCCAAATGAACACTTGCAGATTCTACAAAAAGAGTGTTTCAAAACTGCTCTTTCAAAAGAAGTGTTCAACTCTGTGAGTTGGATTCATACTACACAAAGCAGTTTCACAGAACGCTTCTGTTTAGTTTTTATGGGAAGATATTCCCGTTTCCAACGAAGGCCTGAAAGGGCTCCAAATATCCACTTGCAGATGCTGCAAAAACAGAGTTTCAAAACTGCTCTATCAAAAGGAAGGCTTCTCTCTCCGAGTTGAATGCACACATCATAAAGAAGTTTCTGAGAATGCTTCTGCCTGGTTGATATGTGAAGATATTTCAATTTCCACCATAGGCCTCAAATCGCTCCAAATGAACACTTGCAAATTCTACAAAAAGAGTGTTTCATAACTGCTCTAGCAAAGGAAAGGTTCAACTATGTGAGTTAAACACACACATCACAAAGCAGTTTGTGAGAATGCTTCTGTCCAGTTTTTATGGGAAGATATTCCCGTTTATAACAAAGGCATGAAAGAGCTCCAAATATCCACTTGCAGATGCTGCAAAAAGGCTCTTTCCAAACCGCTCCATGAAAAGGAAGGTTCAACTCTGTGAGTTGAACGCACACATCATAAAGAAGTTTCAAAGAATGCTTCTGTCTAGGTTTTATGTGAAGATATTTCCTTTTCCACCATTGGCCTAAAAGCACTCCAAATGAACACTTGCAGATTCTACAAAAAGAGTGTTTCAAAACTGCTCTTTCTAAAGAAGTGTTCAACTCTGTGAGTTGGATTCATACTACACAAAGCAGTTTCACAGAACGCTTCTGTTTAGTTTTTATGGGAAGATATTCCCGTTTCCAACGAAGGCCTGAAAGGGCTCCAAATATCCACTTGCAGATGCTGCAAAAAGACTCTTTCCAAGCTGCTCCATGAAAAGGAAGGTTCAACTCTGTGAGTTGAATGCACACATCATAAAGAAGTTTCAAAGAATGCTTCTGTCTAGGTTTTATGTGAAGATATTTCCTTTTCCACCATAGGCCTCAAAGTGCTCCAAATGAACACTTGCAGATTCTACAAAAAGAGTGTTTCAAAACTGCTCTTTCAAAAGAAGTGTTCAACTCTGTGAGTTGGATTCATACTACACAAAGCAGTTTCACAGAACGCTTCTGTTTAGTTTTTATGGGAAGATATTCCCGTTTCCAACGAAGGCCTGAAAGGGCTCCAAATATCCACTTGCAGATGCTGCAATAACAGAGTTTCAAAACTGCTCTATCAAAAGGAAGGCTTCTCTCTCCGAGTTGAATGCACATATCATAAAGAGGTTTACGAGAATGCTTCTGCCTGGTTTATAAGTGAAGATATTTCCTTTTCCACAATAGGCCTCAATGCGCTCCAAACGAACACTTGCAGATTCTACAAAAAGAGTGTTTCAAAACTGCTCTTTCAAAAGAAGTGTTCAACTCTGTGAGTTGGATTCATACTACACAAAGCAGTTTCACAGAACGCTTCTGTTTAGTTTTTATGGGAAGATATTCCCGTTTCCAATGAAGGCCTGAAAGGGCTCCAAATATCCACTTGCAGATGCTGCAAAAAGACTCTTTCCAAACTGCTCCATGAAAAGGAAGGTTCAACTCTGTGAGTTGAATGCACACATCATAAAGAAGTTTCAAAGAATGCTTCTGTCTAGGTTTTATGTGAAGATATTTCCTTTTCCACCATAGGCCTCAAAGTGCTCCAAATGAACACTTTCAGATTCTACAAAAAGAGTGTTTCAAAACTGCTCTTTCAAAAGAAGTGTTCAACTCTGTGAGTTGGATTCATACTACACAAAGCAGTTTCACAGAACGCTTCTGTTTAGTTTTTATGGGAAGATATTCCCGTTTCCAACGAAGGCCTGAAAGGGCTCCAAATATCCACTTGCAGATGCTGCAAAAACAGAGTTTCAAAACTGCTCTATCAAAAGGAAGGCTTCTCTCTCCGAGTTGAATGCACACATCATAAAGAGGTTTCTGAGAATGCTTCTGCCTGGTTGATATGTGAAGATATTTCAATTTCCACCATAGGCCTCAAATCGCTCCAAATGAACACTTGCAAATTCTACAAAAAGAGTGTTTCATAACTGCTCTAGCAAAGGAAAGGTTCAACTATGTGAGTTAAACACACACATCACAAAGCAGTTTGTGAGAATGCTTCTGTCCAGTTTTTATGGGAAGATATTCCCGTTTATAACAAAGGCATGAAAGAGCTCCAAATATCCACTTGCAGATGCTGCAAAAAGACTCTTTCCAAACCGCTCCATGAAAAGGAAGGTTCAACTCTGTGAGTTGAACGCACACATCATAAAGAAGTTTCAAAGAATGCTTCTGTCTAGGTTTTATGTGAAGATATTTCCTTTTCCACCATTGGCCTAAAAGCACTCAAAATGAACACTTGCAGATTCTACAAAAAGAGTGTTTCAAAACTGCTCTTTCTAAAGAAGTGTTCAACTCTGTGAGTTGGATTCATACTACACAAAGTAGTTTCACAGAACGCTTCTGTTTAGTTTTTATGGGAAGATATTCCCGTTTCCAACGAAGGCCTGAAAGGGCTCCAAATATCCACTTGCAGATGCTGCAAAAAGACTCTTTCCAAACTGCTCCATGAAAAGGAAAGTTCAACTCTGTGAGTTGAATGCACACATCATAAAGAAGTTTCAAAGAATGCTTCTGTCTAGGTTTTATGTGAAGATATTTCCTTTTCCACCATAGGCCTCAAAGTTCTCCAAATGAACACTTGCAGATTCTACAAAAAGAGTGTTTCAAAACTGCTCTTTCAAAAGAAGTGTTCAACTCTGTGAGTTGGATTCATACTACACAAAGCAGTTTCACAGAACGCTTCTGTTTAGTTTTATGGGAAGATATTCCCGTTTCCAACGAAGGCCTGAAAGGGCTCCAAATATCCACTTGCAGATGCTGCAAAAAGACTCTTTCCAAACTGCTCCATGAAAAGGAAGGTTCAACTCTGTGAGTTGAAGGCACACATCATAAAGAAGTTTCAAAGAATGCTTCTGTCTAGGTTTTATGTGAAGATATTTCCTTTTCCACCATAGGCCTCAAAGTGCTCCAAATGAACACTTTCAGATTCTACAAAAAGAGTGTTTCAAAACTGCTCTTTCAAAAGAAGTGTTCAACTCTGTGAGTTGGATTCATACTACACAAAGCAGTTTCACAGAACGCTTCTGTTTAGTTTTTATGGGAAGATATTCCCGTTTCCAACGAAGGCCTGAAAGGGCTCCAAATATCCACTTGCAGATGCTGCAAAAACAGAGTTTCAAAACTGCTCTATCAAAAGGAAGGCTTCTCTCTCCGAGTTGAATGCACACATCATAAAGAAGTTTCTGAGAATGCTTCTGCCTGGTTGATATGTGAAGATATTTCAATTTCCACCATAGGCCTCAAATCGCTCCAAATGAACACTTGCAAATTCTACAAAAAGAGTGTTTCATAACTGCTCTAGCAAAGGAAAGGTTCAACTATGTGAGTTAAACACACACATCACAAAGCAGTTTGTGAGAATGCTTCTGTCCAGTTTTTATGGGAAGATATTCCCGTTTATAACAAAGGCATGAAAGAGCTCCAAATATCCACTTGCAGATGCTGCAAAAAGGCTCTTTCCAAACCGCTCCATGAAAAGGAAGGTTCAACTCTGTGAGTTGAACGCACACATCATAAAGAAGTTTCAAAGAATGCTTCTGTCTAGGTTTTATGTGAAGATATTTCCTTTTCCACCATTGGCCTAAAAGCACTCCAAATGAACACTTGCAGATTCTACAAAAAGAGTGTTTCAAAACTGCTCTTTCTAAAGAAGTGTTCAACTCTGTGAGTTGGATTCATACTACACAAAGCAGTTTCACAGAACGCTTCTGTTTAGTTTTTATGGGAAGATATTCCCGTTTCCAACGAAGGCCTGAAAGGGCTCCAAATATCCACTTGCAGATGCTGCAAAAAGACTCTTTCCAATCTGCTCCATGAAAAGGAAGGTTCAACTCTGTGAGTTGAATGCACACATCATAAAGAAGATTCAAAGAATGCTTCTGTCTAGGTTTTATGTGAAGATATTTCCCTTTCCACCATAGGCCTCAAAGTGCTCCAAATGAACACTTTCAGATTCTACAAAAAGAGTGTTTCAAAACTGCTCTTTCAAAAGAAGTGTTCAACTCTGTGAGTTGGATTCATACTACACAAAGCAGTTTCACAGAACGCTTCGGTTTAGTTTTTATGGGAAGATATTCCCGTTTCCAACGAAGGCCTGAAAGGGCTCCAAATATCCACTTGCAGATGCTGCAAAAAGACTCTTTCCAAACTGCTCCATGAAAAGGAAGGTTCAACTCTGTGAGTTGAATGCACACATCATAAAGAAGTTTCAAAGAATGCTTCTGTCTAGGTTTTATGTGAAGATATTTCCTTTTCCACCATAGGCCTCAAAGTGCTCCAAATGAACACTGGCAGATTCTACAAAAAGAGTGTTTCAAAACTGCTCTTTCAAAAGAAGTGTTCAACTCTGTGAGTTGGATTCATACTACACAAAGCAGTTTCACAGAACGCTTCTGTTTAGTTTATATGGGAAGATATTCCCGTTTCCAACGAAGGCCTGAAAGGGCTCCAAATATCCACTTGCAGATGCTGCAAAAAGACTCTTTCCAAACTTCTCCATGAAAAGGAAGGTTCAACTCTGTGAGTTGAATGCACACATCATGAAGAAGTTTCAAAGAATGCTTCTGTCTAGGTTTTATGTGAAGATATTTCCTTTTCCACCATAGGCCTCAAAGTGCTCCAAATGAACACTTGCAGATTCTACAAAAAGAGTGTTTCAAAACTGCTCTTTCAAAAGAAGTGTTCAACTCTGTGAGTTGGATTCATACTACACAAAGCAGTTTCACAGAACGCTTCTGTTTAGTTTTTATGGGAAGATATTCCCGTTTCCAACGAAGGCCTGAAAGGGCTCCAAATATCCACTTGCAGATGCTGCAATAACAGAGTTTCAAAACTGCTCTATCAAAAGGCAGGCTTCTCTCTCCGAGTTGAATGCACACATCATAAAGAGGTTTACGAGAATGATTCTGCCTGGTTTATAAGTGAAGATATTTCCTTTTCCACAATAGGCCTCAATGCGCTCCAAACGAACACTTGCAGATTCTATAAAAAGAGTGTTTCAAAACTGCTCTTTCAAAAGAAGTGTTCAACTCTGTGAGTTGGATTCATACTACACAAAGCAGTTTCACAGAACGCTTCTGTTTAGTTTTTATGGGAAGATATTCCCGTTTCCAACGAAGGCCTGAAAGGGCTCCAAATATCCACTTGCAGATGCTGCAAAAACAGAGTTTCAAAACTGCTCTATCAAAAGGAAGGCTTCTCTCTCCGAGTTGAATGCACACATCATAAAGAGGTTTCTGAGAATGCTTCTGCCTGGTTGATATGTGAAGATATTTCAATTTCCACCATAGGCCTCAAATCGCTCCAAATGAACAATTGCAAATTCTACAAAAAGAGTGTTTCATAACTGCTCTAGCAAAGGAAAGGTTCAACTATGTGAGTTAAACACACACATCACAAAGCAGTTTGTGAGAATGCTTCTGTCCAGTTTTTATGGGAAGATATTCCCGTTTATAACAAAGGCATGAAAGAGTTCCAAATATCCACTTGCAGATGCTGCAAAAAGACTCTTTCCAAACCGCTCCATGAAAAGGAAGGTTCAACGCTGTGAGTTGAACGCACACATCATAAAGAAGTTTCAAAGAATGCTTCTGTCTAGGTTTTATGTGAAGATATTTCCTTTTCCACCATTGGCCTAAAAGCACTCCAAATGAACACTTGCAGATTCTACAAAAAGAGTGTTTCAAAACTGCTCTTTCTAAAGTAGTGTTCAACTCTGTGAGTTGGATTCATACTACACAAAGTAGTTTCACAGAACGCTTCTGTTTAGTTTTTATAGGAAGATATTCCCGTTTCCAACGAAGGCCTGAAAGGGCTCCAAATATCCACTTGCAGATGCTGCAAAAAGACTCTTTCCAAACTGCTCCATGAAAAGGAAAGTTCAACTCTGTGAGTTGAATGCACACATCATAAAGAAGTTTCAAAGAATGCTTCTGTCTAGGTTTTATGTGAAGATATTTCCTTTTCCACCATAGGCCTCAAAGTGCTCCAAATGAACACTTGCAGATTCTACAAAAAGAGTGTTTCAAAACTGCTCTTTCAAAAGAAGTGTTCAACTCTGTGAGTTGGATTCATACTACACAAAGCAGTTTCACAGAACGCTTCTGTTTAGTTTTTATGGGAAGATATTCCCGTTTCCAACGAAGGCCTGAAAGGGCTCCAAATATCCACTTGCAGATGCTGCAAAAAGACTCTTTCCAAACTGCTCCATGAAAAGGAAGGTTCAACTCTGTGAGTTGAAGGCACACATCATAAAGAAGTTTCAAAGAATGCTTCTGTCTAGGTTTTATGTGAAGATATTTCCTTTTACACCATAGGCCTCAAAGTGCTCCAAATGAACACTTGCAGATTCTACAAAAAGAGTGTTTCAAAATTGCTCTTTCAAAAGAAGTGTTCAACTCTGTGAGTTGGATTCATACTACACAAAGCAGTTTCACAGAACGCTTCTGTTTAGTTTTTATGGGAAGATATTCCCGTTTCCAACGAAGGCCTGAAAGGGCTCCAAATATCCACTTGCAGATGCTGCAAAAACAGAGTTTCAAAACTGCTCTATCAAAAGGAAGGCTTCTCTCTCCGAGTTGAATGCACACATCATAAAGAGGTTTCTGAGAATGCTTCTGCCTGGTTGATATGTGAAGATATTTCAATTTCCACCATAGGCCTTAAACCTCTCCAAATGAACACTTGCAAATTCTACAAAAAGAGTGTTTCATAACTGCTCTAGCAAAGGAAAGGTTCAACTATGTGAGTTAAACACACACATCACAAAGCAGTTTGTGAGAATGCTTCTGTCCAGTTTTTATGGGAAGATATTCCCGTTTCTAACAAAGGCCTGAAAGAGCTCCAAATATCCACTTGCAGATGCTGCAAAAAGACTCTTTGCAAACCGCTCCATGAAAAGGAAGGTTCAACTCTGTGAGTTGAACGCACACATCATAAAGAAGTTTCAAAGAATGCTTCTGTCTAGGTTTTATGTGAAGATATTTCCTTTTCCACCATTGGCCTAAAAGCACTCCAAATGAACACTTGCAGATTCTACAAAAAGAGTGTTTCAAAACTGCTCTTTCTAAAGAAGTGTTCAACTCTGTGAGTTGGATTCATACTACACAAAGCAGTTTCACAGAACGCTTCTGTTTAGTTTTTATGGGAAGATATTCCCGTTTCCAACGAAGGCCTGAAAGGGCTCCAAATATCCACTTGCAGATGCTGCAAAAAGACTCTTTCCAAACTGCTCCATGAAAAGGAAGGTTCAACTCTGTGAGTTGAATGCACACATCATAAAGAAGTTTCAAAGAATGCTTCTGTCTAGGTTTTATGTGAAGATATTTCCTTTTCCACCATAGGCCTCAAAGTGCTCCAAATGAACACTTGCAGATTCTACAAAAAGAGTGTTTCAAAACTGCTCTTTCAAAAGAAGTGTTCAACTCTGTGAGTTGGATTCATACTACACAAAGCAGTTTCACAGAACGCTTCTGTTTAGTTTTTATGGGAAGATATTCCCGTTTCCAACGAAGGCCTGAAAGGGCTCCAAATATCCACTTGCAGATGCTGCAAAAACAGAGTTTCAAAACTGCTCTATCAAAAGGAAGGCTTCTCTCTCCGAGTTGAATACACACATCATAAAGAGGTTTCTGAGAATGCTTCTGCCTGGTTGATATGTGAAGATATTTCAATTTCCACCATAGGCCTCAAACCGCTCCAAATGAACACTTGCAAATTCTACAAAAAGAGAGTTTCATAACTGCTCTAGCAAAGGAAAGGTTCAACTATGTGAGTTAAACACACACATCACAAAGCAGTTTGTGAGAATGCTTCTGTCCAGTTTTTATGGGAAGATATTCCCGTTTATAACAAAGGCATGAAAGAGCTCCAAATATCCACTTGCAGATGCTGCAAAAAGACTCTTTCCAAACCTCTCCATGAAAAGGAAGGTTCAACTCTGTGAGTTGAATGCACACATCATGAAGAAGTTTCAAAGAATGCTTCTGTCTAGGTTTTATGTGAAGATATTTCCTTTTCCACAATTGGCCTAAAAGCACTCCAAATGAACACTTGCAGATTCTACAAAAAGAGTGTTTCAAAACTGCTCTTTCTAAAGAAGTGTTCAACTCTGTGAGTTGGATTCATACTACACAAAGCAGTTTCACAGAACGCTTCTGTTTAGTTTTTATGGGAAGATATTCCCGTTTCCAACGAAGGCCTGAAAGGGCTCCAAATATCCACTTGCAGATGCTGCAAAAAGACTCTTTCCAAACTGCTCCATGAAAAGGAAGGTTCAACTCTGTGAGTTGAATGCACACATCATAAAGAAGTTTCAAAGAATGCTTCTGTCTAGGTTTTATGTGAAGATATTTCCTTTTCCACCATAGGCCTCAAAGTGCTCCAAATGAACACTTTCAGATTCTACAAAAAGAGTGTTTCAAAACTGCTCTTTCAAAAGAAGTGTTCAACTCTGTGAGTTGGATTCATACTACACAAAGCAGTTTCACAGAACGCTTCTGTTTAGTTTTTATGGGAAGATATTCCCGTTTCCAACGAAGGCCTGAAAGGGCTCCAAATATCCACTTGCAGATGCTGCAAAAAGACTCTTTCCAAACCTCTCCATGAAAAGGAAGGTTGAACTCTGTGAGTTGAAGGCACACATCATAAAGAAGTTTCAAAGAATGCTTCTGTCTAGGTTTTATGTGAAGATATTTCCTTTTCCACCGTAGGCCTCAAAGCGCTCCAAATGAACACTTGCAGATTCTACAAAAAGAGTGTTTCAAAACTGCTCTTTCTAAAGAAGTGTTCAACTCTGTGAGTTGGATTCATACTACACAAAGCAGTTTCACAGAACGCTTCTGTTTAGTTTTTATGGGAAGATATTCCCGTTTCCAACGAAGGCCTGAAAAGGCTCCAAATATCCACTTGCAGATTCTGCAAAAACAGAGTTTCAAAACTGCTCTATCAAAAGGAAGGCTTATCTCTCTGAGTTGAATGCACACATCATAAAGAGGTTTCTGAGAATGCTTCTGCCTGGTTGATATGTGAAGATATTTCAATTTCCACCATAGGCCTCAAATCGCTCCAAATGAACACTTGCAAATTCTACAAAAAGAGTGTTTCATAACTGCTCTAGCAAAGGAAAGGTTCAACTATGTGAGTTAAACACACACATCACAAAGCAGTTTGTGAGAATGCTTCTGTCCAGTTTTTATGGGAAGATATTCCCGTTTCTAACAAAGGCCTGAAAGAGCTCCAAATATCCACTTGCAGATGGTGCAAAAAGACTCTTTCCAAACCGCTCCATGAAAAGGAAGGTTCAACTCTGTGAGTTGAATGCACACATCATAAAGAAGTTTCAAAGAATGCTTCTGTCTAGGTTTTATGTGAAGATATTTCCTTTTCCACCATTGGCCTCAAAGCGCTCCAAATGAACACTTGCAGATTCTACAAAAAGAGTGTTTCAAAACTGCTCTTTCTAAAGAAGTGTTCAACTCTGTGAGTTGGATTCATACTACACAAAGCAGTTTCACAGAACGCTTCTGTTTAGTTTTTATGGGAAGATATTCCCGTTTCCAACGAAGGCCTGAAAGGGCTCTAAATATCCACTTGCAGATGCTGCATAAAGACTCTTTCCAAACTGCTCCATGAAAAGGAAGGTTCAACTCTGTGAGTTGAACACACACATCATAAAGAAGTTTCAAAGAATGCTTCTGTCTAGGTTTTATGTGAAGATATTTCCTTTTCCACCATAGGCCTCAAAGTGCTCCAAATGAACACTTGCAGATTCTACAAAAAGAGTGTTTCAAAACTGCTCTTTCAAAAGAAGTGTTCAACTCTGTGAGCTGGATTCATACTACACAAAGCAGTTTCACAGAACGCTTCTGTTTAGTTTTTATGGGAAGACATTCCCGTTTCCAACGAAGGCCTGAAAGGGCTCAAAATATCCACTTGCAGATGCTTCAAAAAGACTCTTTCCCAACTGTTCCATGAAAAGGAAGGTTCAACTCTGTGTGTTGAATGCACACATCATAAAGAAGTTTCAAAGAATGCTTCTGTCTAGGTTTTATGTGAAGATATTTCCTTTTCCACCATAGGCCTCAAAGTGCTCCAAATGAACACTTGCAGATTCTACAAAAAGAGTGTTTCAAAACTGCTCTTTCAAAAGAAGTGTTCAACTCTGTGAGTTGGATTCATACTACACAAAGCAGTTTCACAGAACGCTTCTGTTTAGTTTTTATGGGAAGATATTCCCGTTTCCAACGAAGGCCTGAAAGGGCTCCAAATATCCACTTGCAGATGCTGCAAAAAGACTCTTTCCAAACCTCTCCATGAAAAGGAAGGTTGAACTCTCTGAGTTGAAGGCACACATCATAAAGAAGTTTCAAAGAATGCTTATGTCTAGGTTTTATGTGAAGATATTTCCTTTTCCACCATAGGCCTCAAAGTGCTCCAAATGAACACTTGCAGATTCTACAAAAAGAGTGTTTCAAAACTGCTCTTTCAAAAGAAGTGTTCAACTCTGTGAGTTGGATTCATACTAAACAAAGCAGTTTCACAGAACGCTTCTGTTTAGTTTTTATGGGAGGAAATTCCCGTTTCCAACGAAGGCCTGAAAGGGCTCCAAATATCCACTTGCAGATGCTGCAAAAAGACTCTTTCCAAACTGCTCCATGAAAAGAAAGGTTCAACTCTGTGAGTTGAATGCACACATCATAAAGAAGTTTCAAAGAATGCTTCTGTCTAGGTTTTATGTGAAGATATTTCCTTTTCCACCATAGGCCTCAAAGTGCTCCAAATGAACACTTGCAGATTCTACAAAAAGAGTGTTTCAAAACTGCCCTTTCAAAAGAAGTGCTCAACTCTGTGAGTAGGATTCATACTACACAAAGCAGTTTCACAGAACGCTTCTGTTTAGTTTTTATGGGAAGATATTCCCGTTTCCAACGAAGGCCTGAAACGGCTCCAAATATCCACTTGCAGATACTGCAAAAACAGAGTTTCAAAACTGCTCTATCAAAAGGAAGGCTTCTCTCTCCGAGTTGAATGCACACATCATAAAGTGGTTTCTGAGAATGCTTCTGCCTGGTTTATAAGTGAAGATATTTCCTTTTCCACAATAGGCCTCAATGTGCTCCAAATGAACACTTGCAGATTCTACAAAAAGAGTGTTTCAAAACTGCTCTTTGAAAAGAAGTGTTCAACTCTGTGAGTTGAATTCATACTACACAAAGCAGTTTCACAGAACGCTTCTGTTTAAATGGGAAGATATTCCCGTTTCCAACGAAGGCCTGAAAGGCTCCAAATATCCACTTGCAGATGCTGCAAAAAGACTCTTTCCAAACTGCTCCATGAAAAGGAAGGTTCAACTCTGTGAGTTGAATGCACACATCATAAAGAAGTTTCAAAGAATGCTTCTGTCTAGGTTTTATGTGAAGATATTTCCTTTTCCACCATAGGCCTCAAAGTGCTCCAAATGAACACTTGCAGATTCTACAAAAAGAGTGTTTCAAAACTCCTCTTTCAAAAGAAGTGTTCAACTCTGTGAGTTGGATTCATACTACACAAAGCAGTTTCACAGAACGCTTCTGTTTAGTTTTTATGGGAAGATATTCCCGTTTCCAATGAAGGCCTGAAAGGGCTCCAAATATCCACTTGCAGATGCTGCAAAAACAGAGTTTCAAAACTGCTCTATCAAAAGGAAGGCTTCTCTCTCCGAGTTGAATGCACACATCATAAAGAGGTTTCTGAGAATGCTTCTGCCTGGTTGATATGTGAAGATATTTCAATTTCCACCATAGGCCTCAAACCGCTCCAAATGAACACTTGCAAATTCTACAAAAAGAGTGTTTCATAGCTGCTCTAGCAAAGGAAAGGTTCAACTATGTGAGTTAAACACACACATCACAAAGCAGTTTGTGAGAATGCTTCTGTCCAGTTTTTATGGGAAGATATTCCCGTTTATAACAAAGGCATGAAAGAGCTCCAAATATCCACTTGCAGATGCTGCAAAAAGACTCTTTCCAAACCGCTAGATGAAAAGGAAGGTTCAACTCTGTGAGTTGAACGCACACATCATAAAGAAGTTTCAAAGAATGCTTCTGTCTAGGTTTTATGTGAAGATATTTCCTTTTCCACCATTGGCCTAAAAGCACTCCAAATGAACACTTGCAGATTCTACAAAAAGAGTGTTTCAAAACTGCTCTTTCTAAAGAAGTGTTCAACTCTGTGAGTTGGATTCATACTACACAAAGCAGTTTCACAGAACGCTTCTGTTTAGTTTTTATGGGAAGATATTCCCGTTTCCAACGAAGGCCTGAAAGGGCTCCAAATATCCACTTGCAGATGCTGCAAAAAGACTCTTTCCAAACTGCTCCATGAAAAGGAAAGTTCAACTCTGTGAGTTGAATGCACACATCATAAAGAAGTTTCAAAGAATGCTTCTGTCTAGGTTTTATGTGAAGATATTTCCTTTTCCACCATAGGCCTCAAAGTGCTCCAAATGAACACTTTCAGATTCTACAAAAAGAGTGTTTCAAAACTGCTCTTTCAAAAGAAGTGTTCAACTCTGTGAGTTGGATTCATACTACACAAAGCAGTTTCACAGAACGCTTCTGTTTAGTTTTTATGGGAAGATATTCCCGTTTCCAACGAAGGCCTGAAAGGGCTCCAAGTATCCACTTGCAGATGCTGCAAAAAGACTCTTTCCAAACCTCTCCATGAAAAGGAAGGTTGAACTCTGTGAGTTGAAGGCACACATCATAAAGAAGTTTCAAAGAATGCTTCTGTCTAGGTTTTATGTGAAGATATTTCCTTTTCCACCGTAGACCTCAAAGCGCTCCAAATGAACACTTGCAGATTCTACAAAAAGAGTGTTTCAAAACTGCCCTTTCTAAAGAAGTGTTCAACTCTGTGAGTTGGATTCATACTACACAAAGCAGTTTCACAGAACGCTTCTGTTTAGTTTTTATGGGAAGATATTCCCGTTTCCAACGAAGGCCTGAAAGGGCTCCAAATATCCACTTGCAGATTCTGCAAAAACAGAGTTTCAAAACTGCTCTATCAAAAGGAAGGCTTATCTCTCTAAGTTGAATGCACACATCATAAAGAGGTTTCTGAGAATGCTTCTGCCTGGTTGATATGTGAAGATATTTCAATTTCCACCATAGGCCTCAAATCGCTCCAAATGAACACTTGCAAATTCTACAAAAAGAGTGTTTCATAACTGCTCTAGCAAAGGAAAGGTTCAACTATGTGAGTTAAACACACACATCACAAAGCAGTTTGTGAGAATGCTTCTGTCCCGTTTTTATGGGAAGATATTCCCGTTTCTAACAAAGGCCTGAAAGAGCTCCAAATATCCACTTGCAGATGTTGCAAAAAGACTCTTTCCAAACCGCTCCATGAAAAGGAAGGTTCAACTCTGTGAGTTGAATGCACACATCATAAAGAAGTTTCAAAGAATGCTTCTGTCTAGGTTTTATGTGAAGATATTTCCTTTTCCACCATTGGCCTCAAAGCGCTCCAAATGAACACTTGCAGATTCTACAAAAAGAGAGTTTCAAAACTGCTCTTTCTAAAGAAGTGTTCAACTCTGTGAGTTGGATTCATACTACACAAAGCAGTTTCACAGAACGCTTCTGTTTAGTTTTTATGGGAAGATATTCCCGTTTCCAACGAAGGCCTGAAAGGGCTCTAAATATCCACTTGCAGATGCTGCAAAAAGACTCTTTCCAAACTGCTCCATGAAAAGGAAGGTTCAACTCTGTGAGTTGAATGCACACATCATAAAGAAGTTTCAAAGAATGCTTCTGTCTAGGTTTGATGTGAAGATATTTCCTTTTCCACCATAGGCCTCAAAGTGCTCCAAATGAACACTTGCAGATTCTACAAAAAGAGTGTTTCAAAACTGCTCTTTCAAAAGAAGTGTTCAACTCTGTGAGCTGGATTCATACTACACAAAGCAGTTTCACAGAACGCTTCTGTTTAGTTTTTATGGGAAGACATTCCCGTTTCCAACGAAGGCCTGAAAGGGCTCCAAATATCCACTTGCAGATGCTGCAAAAAGACTCTTTCCCAACTGTTCCATGAAAAGGAAGGTTCAACTCTGTGAGTTGAATGCACACATCATAAAGAAGTTTCAAAGAATGCTTCTGTCTAGGTTTTATGTGAAGATATTTCCTTTTCCACCATAGGCCTCAAAGTGCTCCAAATGAACACTTGCAGATTCTACAAAAAGAGTGTTTCAAAACTGCTCTTTCAAAAGAAGTGTTCAACTCTGTGTGTTGGATTCATACTACACAAAGCAGTTTCACAGAACGCTTCTGTTTACTTTTTATGGGGAGATATTCCCGTTTCCAACGAAGGCCTGAAAGGGCTCCAAATATCCACTTGCAGATGCTGCAAAAAGACTCTTTCCAAACCTCTCCATGAAAAGGAAGGTTGAACTCTGTGAGTTGAAGGCACACATCATAAAGAAGTTTCAAAGAATGCTTCTGTCTAGGTTTTATGTGAAGATATTTCCTTTTCCACCATAGGCCTCAAAGTGCTCCAAATGAACACTTGCAGATTCTACAAAAAGAGTGTTTCAAAACTCCTCTTTCAAAAGAAGTGTTCAACTCTGTGAGTTGGATTCATACTACACAAAGCAGTTTCACAGAACTCTTCTGTTTAGTTTTTATGGGAAGATATTCCCGTTTCCAACGAAGGCCTGAAAGGGCTCCAAATATCCACTTGCAGATGCTGCAAAAAGACTCTTTCCAAACCGTTCCATGAAAAGGAAGATTCAACTCTGTGAGTTGAATGCACACATCATAAAGAAGTTTCAAAGAATGCTTCTGTCTAGGTTTTATGTGAAGATATTTCCTTTTCCACCATAGGCCTCAAAGTGCTCCAAATGAACACTTGCAGATTCTACAAAAAGAGTGTTTCAAAACTGCTCTTTCAAAAGAAGTGTTCAACTCTGTGAGTTGGATTCATACTACACAAAGCAGTTTCACAGAACGCTTCTGTTTAGTTTTTATGGGAGGAAATTCCCGTTTCCAACGAAGGCCTGAAAGGGCTCCAAATATCCACTTGCAGATGCTGCAAAAAGACTCTTTCCAAACTGCTCCATGAAAAGGAAGGTTCAACTCTGTGAGTTGAATGCACACATCATAAAGAAGTTTCAAAGAATGCTTCTGTCTAGGTTTTATGTGAAGATATTTCCTTTTCCACCATAGGCCTCAAAGTGCTCCAAATGAACACTTGCAGATTCTACAAAAAGAGTGTTTCAAAACTGCCCTTTCAAAAGAAGTGCTCAACTCTGTGAGTTGGATTCATACTACACAAAGCAGTTTCACAGAACGCTTCTGTTTAGTTTTTATGGGAAGATATTCCCGTTTCCAACGAAGGCCTGAAAGGGCTCCAAATATCCACTTGCAGATACTGCAAAAACAGAGTTTCAAAACTGCTCTATCAAAAGGAAGGCTTCTCTCTCCGAGTTGAATGCACACATCATAAAGTGGTTTCTGAGAATGCTTCTGCCTGGTTTATAAGTGAAGATATTTCCTTTTCCACAATAGGCCTCAATGTGCTCCAAATGAACACTTGCAGATTCTACAAAAAGAGTGTTTCAAAACTGCTCTTTGAAAAGAAGTGTTCAACTCTGTGAGTTGAATTCATACTACACAAAGCAGTTTCACAGAACGCTTCTGTTTAGTTTTAATGGGAAGATATTCCCGTTTCCAACGAAGGCCAGAAAGGCTCCAAATATCCACTTGCAGATGCTGCAAAAACAGAGTTTCAAAACTGCTCTATCAAAAGGAAGGCTTATCTCTCTGAGTTGAATGCACACATCATAAAGAGGTTTCTGAGAATGCTTCTGCCTGGTTGATATGTGAAGATATTTCAATTTCCACCATAGGCCTCAAATCGCTCTAAATGAACACTTGCAAATTCTACAAAAAGAGTGTTTCATAACTGCTCTAGCAAAGGAAAGTTTCAACTATGTGAGTTAAACACACACATCACAAAGCAGTTTGTGAGAATGCTTCTGTCCAGTTTTTATGGGAAGATATTCCCGTTTCTAACAAAGGCCTGAAAGAGCTCCAAATATCCACTTGCAGATGCTGCAAAAAGACTCTTTCCAAACCGCTCCATGAAAAGGAAGGTTCAACTCTGTGAGTTGAATGCACACATCATAAAGAAGTTTCAAAGAATGCTTCTGTCTAGGTTTTATGTGAAGATATTTCCTTTTCCACCATAGGCCTCAAAGCGCTCCAAATGAACACTTGCAGATTCTACAAAAAGAGTGTTTCAAAACTACTCTTTCAAAAGAAGTGTTCAACTCTGTGAGTTGGATTCATACTACACAAAGCAGTTTCACAGAACGCTTCTGTTTAGTTTTTATGGGAAGGTATTCCCGTTTCCAACGAAGGCCTGAAAGGGCTCCAAATATCCACTTGCAGATGCTGCAATAACAGAGTTTCAAAACTGCTCTATCAAAAGGAAGGCTTCTCTCTCCGAGTTGAATGCACACATCATAAAGAGGTTTACGAGAATGATTCTGCCTGGTTTATAAGTGAAGATATTTCCTTTTCCACAATAGGCCTCAATGCGCTCCAAACGAACACTTGCAGATTCTACAAAAAGAGTGTTTCAAAACTGCTCTTTCAAAAGAAGTGTTCAACTCTGTGAGTTGGATTCATACTACACAAAGCAGTTTCACAGAACGCTTCTGTTTAGTTTTTATGGGAAGATATTCCCGTTTCCAACGAAGGCCTGAAAGGGCTCCAAATATCCACTTGCAGATGCTGCAAAAAGACTCTTTCCAAACTGCTCCATGAAAAGGAAGGTTCAACTCTGTGAGTTGAATTCACACATCATAAAGAAGTTTCAAAGAATGCTTCTGTCTAGGTTTTATGTGAAGATATTTCCTTTTCCACCATAGGCCTCAAAGTGCTCCAAATGAACACTTGCAGATTCTACAAAAAGAGTGTTTCAAAACTGCTCTTTCAAAAGAAGTGTTCAACTCTGTGAGTTGGATTCATACTTCACAAAGAAGTTTCACAGAACGCTTCTGTTTAGTTTTTATGGGAAGAAATTCCCGTTTCCAACGAAGGCCTGAAAGGGCTCCAAATATCCACTTGCAGATGCTGCAAAAAGACTCTTTCCAAACTGCTCCATGAAAAGGAAGGTTCAACTCTGTGAGTTGAATGCACACATCATAAAGAAGTTTCAAAGAATGCTTCTGTCTAGGTTTTATGTGAAGATATTTCCTTTTCCACCATAGGCCTCAAAGTGATCCAAATGAACACTTGCAGATTCTACAAAAAGAGTGTTTCAAAACTCCTCTTTCAAAAGAAGTGTTCAACTCTGTGAGTTGGATTCATACTACACAAAGCAGTTTCACAGAACGCTTCTGTATAGTTTTTATGGGAAGATATTCCCGTTTCCAACGAAGGCCTGAAAGGGCTCCAAATATCCACTTGCAGATGCTGCAAAAAGAGAGTTTCAAAACTGCTCTATCAAAAGGAAGGCTTCTCTCTCCGAGTTGAATGCACACATCATAAAGAGGTTTCTGAGAATGCTTCTGCCTGGTTTATAAGTGAAGATATTTCCTTTTCCACAATAGGCCTCAATGTGCTCCAAATGAACACTTGCAGATTCTACAAAAAGAGTGTTTCAAAACTGCTCTTCCAAAAGAAGTGTTCAACTCTGTGAGTTGGATTCATACTACACAAAGCAGTTTCACAGAACGCTTCTGTTTAGTTTTTATGGGAAGATATTCCCGTTTCCAACGAAGGCCTGAAAGGGCTCCAAATATCCACTTGCAGATACCGCAAAAACAGAGTTTCAAAACTGCTCTATCAAAAGGAAGGCTTCTCTCTCCGAGTTGAATGCACACATCATAAAGTGGTTTCTGAGAATGCTTCTGCCTGGTTTATAAGTGAAGATATTTCCTTTTCCACAATAGGCCTCAATGTGCTCCAAATGAACACTTGCAGATTCTACAAAAAGAGTGTTTCAAAACTGCTCTTTGAAAAGAAGTGTTCAACTCTGTGAGTTGAATTCATACTACACAAAGCAGTTTCACAGGACGCTTCTGTTTAGTTTTAATGGGAAGATATTCCCGTTTCCAACGAAGGCCAGAAAGGCTCCAAATATCCACTTGCAGATGCTGCAAAAACAGAGTTTCAAAACTGCTCTATCAAAAGGAAGGCTTATCTCTCTGAGTTGAATGCACACATCATAAAGAGGTTTCTGAGAATGCTTCTGCCTGGTTGATATGTGAAGATATTTCAATTTCCACCATAGGCCTCAAATCGCTCTAAATGAACACTTGCAAATTCTACAAAAAGAGTGTTTCATAACTGCTCTAGCAAAGGAAAGTTTCAACTATGTGAGTTAAACACACACATCACAAAGCAGTTTGTGAGAATGCTTCTGTCCAGTTTTTATGGGAAGATATTCCCGTTTCTAACAAAGGCCTGAAAGAGCTCCAAATATCCACTTGCAGATGCTGCAAAAAGACTCTTTCCAAACCGCTCCATGAAAAGGAAGGTTCAACTCTGTGAGTTGAATGCACACATCATAAAGAAGTTTCAAAGAATGCTTCTGTCTAGGTTTTATGTGAAGATATTTCCTTTTCCACCATAGGCCTCAAAGCGCTCCAAATGAACACTTGCAGATTCTACAAAAAGAGTGTTTCAAAACTACTCTTTCAAAAGAAGTGTTCAACTCTGTGAGTTGGATTCATACTACACAAAGCAGTTTCACAGAACGCTTCTGTTTAGTTTTTATGGGAAGGTATTCCCGTTTCCAACGAAGGCCTGAAAGGGCTCCAAATATCCACTTGCAGATGCTGCAATAACAGAGTTTCAAAACTGCTCTATCAAAAGGAAGGCTTCTCTCTCCGAGTTGAATGCACACATCATAAAGAGGTTTACGAGAATGATTCTGCCTGGTTTATAAGTGAAGATATTTCCTTTTCCACAATAGGCCTCAATGCGCTCCAAACGAACACTTGCAGATTCTACAAAAAGAGTGTTTCAAAACTGCTCTTTCAAAAGAAGTGTTCAACTCTGTGAGTTGGATTCATACTACACAAAGCAGTTTCACAGAACGCTTCTGTTTAGTTTTTATGGGAAGATATTCCCGTTTCCAACGAAGGCCTGAAAGGGCTCCAAATATCCACTTGCAGATGCTGCAAAAAGACTCTTTCCAAACTGCTCCATGAAAAGGAAGGTTCAACTCTGTGAGTTGAATTCACACATCATAAAGAAGTTTCAAAGAATGCTTCTGTCTAGGTTTTATGTGAAGATATTTCCTTTTCCACCATAGGCCTCAAAGTGCTCCAAATGAACACTTGCAGATTCTACAAAAAGAGTGTTTCAAAACTGCTCTTTCAAAAGAAGTGTTCAACTCTGTGAGTTGGATTCATACTTCACAAAGAAGTTTCACAGAACGCTTCTGTTTAGTTTTTATGGGAAGAAATTCCCGTTTCCAACGAAGGCCTGAAAGGGCTCCAAATATCCACTTGCAGATGCTGCAAAAAGACTCTTTCCAAACTGCTCCATGAAAAGGAAGGTTCAACTCTGTGAGTTGAATGCACACATCATAAAGAAGTTTCAAAGAATGCTTCTGTCTAGGTTTTATGTGAAGATATTTCCTTTTCCACCATAGGCCTCAAAGTGCTCCAAATGAACACTTGCAGATTCTACAAAAAGAGTGTTTCAAAACTCCTCTTTCAAAAGAAGTGTTCAACTCTGTGAGTTGGATTCATACTACACAAAGCAGTTTCACAGAACGCTTCTGTATAGTTTTTATGGGAAGATATTCCCGTTTCCAACGAAGGCCTGAAAGGGCTCCAAATATCCACTTGCAGATGCTGCAAAAAGAGAGTTTCAAAACTGCTCTATCAAAAGGAAGGCTTCTCTCTCCGAGTTGAATGCACACATCATAAAGAGGTTTCTGAGAATGCTTCTGCCTGGTTTATAAGTGAAGATATTTCCTTTTCCACAATAGGCCTCAATGTGCTCCAAATGAACACTTGCAGATTCTACAAAAAGAGTGTTTCAAAACTGCTCTTCCAAAAGAAGTGTTCAACTCTGTGAGTTGGATTCATACTACACAAAGCAGTTTCACAGAACGCTTCTGTTTAGTTTTTATGGGAAGATATTCCCGTTTCCAACGAAGGCCGGAAAGGCTCCAAATATCCACTTGCAGATGCTGCAAAAAGACTCTTTCCAAACTGCTCCGTGAAAAGGAAGGTTCAACTCTGTGAGGTGAAGGCACACATCATAAAGAAGTTTCAAAGAATGCTTCTGTCTAGGTTTTATGTGAAGATATTTCCTTTTCCACCGTAGGCCTCAAAGCGCTCCAAATGAACACTTGCAGATTCTACAAAAAGAGTGTTTCAAAACTGCTCTTTCTAAAGAAGTGTTCAACTCTGTGAGTTGGATTCATACTACACAAAGCAGTTTCACAGAATGCTTCTGTATAGTTTTTATGGGAAGATATTCCCGTTTCCAATGAAGGCCTGAAAGGGCTCCAAATTCCACTTGCAGATGCTGCAAAAAGAGAGTTTCAAAACTGCTCTATCAAAAGGAAGGCTTCTCTCTCCGAGTTGAATGCACACATCATAAAGAGGTTTCTGAGAATGCTTCTGCCTGGTTTATAAGTGAAGATATTTCCTTTTCCACAATAGGCCTCAATGTGCTCCAAATGAACACTTGCAGATTCTACAAAAAGAGTGTTTCAAAACTGCTCTTTGAAAAGAAGTGTTCAACTCTGTGAGTTGGATTCATACTACACAAAGCAGTTTCACAGAACGCTTCTGTTTAGTTTTTATGGGAAGATATTCCCGTTTCCAACGAAGGCCTGAAAGGCTCCAAATATCCACTTGCAGATGCTGCAAAAAGACTCTTTCCAAACTGCTCTGTGAAAAGGAAGGTTCAACTCTGTGAGGTGAAGGCACACATCATAAAGAAGTTTCAAAGAATGCTTCTGTCTAGGTTTTATGTGAAGATATTTCCTTTTCCACCATAGGCCTCAAAGTGCTCCAAATGAACACTTGCAGATTCTACAAAAAGAGTGTTTCAAAACTGCTCTTTCAAAAGAAGCGTTCAACTCTGTGAGTTGGATTCATACTACACAAAGCAGTTTCACAGAACGCTTCTGTTTAGTTTTTATGGGAAGATATTCCCGTTTCCAACGAAGGCCTGAAAGGGCTCCAAATATCCACTTGCAGATGCTGCAAAAACAGAGTTTCAAAACTGCTCTATCAAAAGGAAGGCTTCTCTCTCCGAGTTGAATGCACACATCATAAAGAGGTTTCTGAGAATGCTTCTGCCTGGTTGATATGTGAAGATATTTCAATTTCCACCATAGGCCTCAAACCGCTCCAAATGAACACTTGCAAATTCTACAAAAAGAGTGTTTCATAACTGCTCTAGCAAAGGAAAGGTTCAACTATGTGAGTTAAACACACACATCACAAAGCAGTTTGTGAGAATGCTTCTGTCCAGTTTTTATGGGAAGATATTCCCGTATATAACAAAGGCATGAAAGAGCTCCAAATATCCACTTGCAGATGCTGCAAAAAGACTCTTTCCAAACCGCTCCATGAAAAGGAAGGTTCAACTCTGTGAGTTGAACGCACACATCATAAAGAAGTTTCAAAGAATGCTTCTGTCTAGGTTTTATGTGAAGATATTTCCTTTTCCACCATTGGCCTAAAAGCACTCCAAATGAACACTTGCAGATTCTACAAAAAGAGTGTTTCAAAACTGCTCTTTCAAAAGAAGTGTTCAACTCTGTGAGTTGGATTCATACTACACAAAGCAGTTTCACAGAACGCTTCTGTTTAGTATTTATGGGAAGATATTCCCGTTTCCAACGAAGGCCTGAAAGGGCTCCAAATATCCACTTGCAGATGCTGCAAAAAGACTCTTTCCAAACTGCTCCATGAAAAGGAAGGTTCAACTCTGTGAGTTGAATGCACACATCATAAAGAAGTTTCAAAGAATGCTTCTGTCTAGGTTTTATATGAAGATATTTCCTTTTCCACCATAGGCCTCAAAGTGCTCCAAATGAACACTTTCAGATTCTACAAAAAGAGTGTTTCAAGACTGCTCTTTCAAAAGAAGTGTTCAACTCTGTGAGTTGGATTCATACTACACAAAGCAGTTTCACAGAACGCTTCTGTTTAGTTTTTATGGGAAGATATTCCCGTTTCCAACGAAGGCCTGAAAGGGCTCCAAATATCCACTTGCAGATGCTGCAAAAAGACTCTTTCCAAACCTCTCCATGAAAAGGAAGGTTGAACTCTGTGAGTTGAAGGCACACATCATAAAGAAGTTTCAAAGAATGCTTCTGTCTAGGTTTTATGTGAAGATATTTCCTTTTCCACCGTAGGCCTCAAAGCGCTCCAAATGAACACTTGCAGATTCCACAAAAAGAGTGTTTCAAAACTGCTCTTTCTAAAGAAGTGTTCAACTCTGTGAGTTGGATTCATACTACACAAAGCAGTTTCACAGAACGCTTCTGTTTAGTTTTTATGGGAAGATATTCCGGTTTCCAACGAAGGCCTGAAAGGGCTCCAAATATCCACTTGCAGATTCTGCAAAAACAGAGTTTCAATACTGCTCTATCAAAAGGAAGGCTTATCTCTCTGAGTTGAATGCACACATCATAAAGAGGTTTCTGAGAATGCTTCTGCCTGGTTGATATGTGAAGATATTTCAATTTCCACCATAGGCCTCAAATCGCTCCAAATGAACACTTGCAAATTCTACAAAAAGAGTGTTTCATAACTGCTCTAGCAAAGGAAAGGTTCAACTATGTGAGTTAAACACACACATCACAAAGCAGTTTGTGAGAATGCTTCTGTCCAGTTTTTATGGGAAGATATTCCCGTTTCTAACAAAGGCCTGAAAGAGCTCCAAATATCCACTTGCAGATGCTGCAAAAAGACTCTTTCCAAACCGCTCCATGAAAAGGAAGGTTCAACTCTGTGAGTTGAATGCACACATCATAAAGAAGTTTCAAAGAATGCTTCTGTCTAGGTTTTATGTGAAGATATTTCCTTTTCCAACTTAGGCCTCAAAGCGCTCCAAATGAACACTTGCAGATTCTACAAAAAGAGTGTTTCAAAACTGCTCTTTCAAAAGAAGCGTTCAACTCTGTGAGTTGGATTCATACTACACAAAGCAGTTTCACAGAACGCTTCTGTTTAGTTTTTATGGGAAGATATTCCCGTTTCCAACGAAGGCCTGAAAGGGCTCCAAATGTCCACTTGCAGATGCTGCAAAAACAGAGTTTCAAAACTGCTCTATCAAAAGGAAGGCTTCTCTCTCCGAGTTGAATGCACACATCATAAAGAGGTTTCTGAGAATGCTTCTGCCTGGTTGATATGTGAAGATATTTCAATTTCCACCATAGGCCTCAAACCGCTCCAAATGAACACTTGCAAATTCTACAAAAAGAGTGTTTCATAACTGCTCTAGCAAAGGAAAGGTTCAACTATGTGAGTTAAACACACACATCACAAAGCAGTTTGTGAGAATGCTTCTGTCCAGTTTTTATGGGAAGATATTCCCGTATATAACAAAGGCATGAAAGAGCTCCAAATATCCACTTGCAGATGCTGCAAAAAGACTCTTTCCAAACCGCTCCATGAAAAGGAAGGTTCAACTCTGTGAGTTGAACGCACACATCATAAAGAAGTTTCAAAGAATGCTTCTGTCTAGGTTTTATGTGAAGATATTTCCTTTTCCACCATTGGCCTAAAAGCACTCCAAATGAACACTTGCAGATTCTACAAAAAGAGTGTTTCAAAACTGCTCTTTCAAAAGAAGTGTTCAACTCTGTGAGTTGGATTCATACTACACAAAGCAGTTTCACAGAACGCTTCTGTTTAGTATTTATGGGAAGATATTCCCGTTTCCAACGAAGGCCTGAAAGGGCTCCAAATATCCACTTGCAGATGCTGCAAAAAGACTCTTTCCAAACTGCTCCATGAAAAGGAAGGTTCAACTCTGTGAGTTGAATGCACACATCATAAAGAAGTTTCAAAGAATGCTTCTGTCTAGGTTTTATATGAAGATATTTCCTTTTCCACCATAGGCCTCAAAGTGCTCCAAATGAACACTTTCAGATTCTACAAAAAGAGTGTTTCAAAACTGCTCTTTCAAAAGAAGTGTTCAACTCTGTGAGTTGGATTCATACTACACAAAGCAGTTTCACAGAACGCTTCTGTTTAGTTTTTATGGGAAGATATTCCCGTTTCCAACGAAGGCCTGAAAGGGCTCCAAATATCCACTTGCAGATGCTGCAAAAAGACTCTTTCCAAACCTCTCCATGAAAAGGAAGGTTGAACTCTGTGAGTTGAAGGCACACATCATAAAGAAGTTTCAAAGAATGCTTCTGTCTAGGTTTTATGTGAAGATATTTCCTTTTCCACCGTAGGCCTCAAAGCGCTCCAAATGAACACTTGCAGATTCCACAAAAAGAGTGTTTCAAAACTGCTCTTTCTAAAGAAGTGTTCAACTCTGTGAGTTGGATTCATACTACACAAAGCAGTTTCACAGAACGCTTCTGTTTAGTTTTTATGGGAAGATATTCCGGTTTCCAACGAAGGCCTGAAAGGGCTCCAAATATCCACTTGCAGATTCTGCAAAAACAGAGTTTCAATACTGCTCTATCAAAAGGAAGGCTTATCTCTCTGAGTTGAATGCACACATCATAAAGAGGTTTCTGAGAATGCTTCTGCCTGGTTGATATGTGAAGATATTTCAATTTCCACCATAGGCCTCAAATCGCTCCAAATGAACACTTGCAAATTCTACAAAAAGAGTGTTTCATAACTGCTCTAGCAAAGGAAAGGTTCAACTATGTGAGTTAAACACACACATCACAAAGCAGTTTGTGAGAATGCTTCTGTCCAGTTTTTATGGGAAGATATTCCCGTTTCTAACAAAGGCCTGAAAGAGCTCCAAATATCCACTTGCAGATGCTGCAAAAAGACTCTTTCCAAACCGCTCCATGAAAAGGAAGGTTCAACTCTGTGAGTTGAATGCACACATCATAAAGAAGTTTCAAAGAATGCTTCTGTCTAGGTTTTATGTGAAGATATTTCCTTTTCCAACTTAGGCCTCAAAGCGCTCCAAATGAACACTTGCAGATTCTACAAAAAGAGTGTTTCAAAACTACTCTTTCAAAAGAAGTGTTCAACTCTGTGAGTTGGATTCATACTACACAAAGCAGTTTCACAGAACGCTTCTGTTTAGTTTTTATGGGAAGATATTCCGGTTTCCAACGAAGGCCTGAAAGGCTCCAAATATCCACTTGCAGATGCTGCAAAAAGACTCTTTCCAAACTGCTCCGTGAAAAGGAAGGTTCAACTCTGTGAGGTGAAGGCACACATCATAAAGAAGTTTCAAAGAATGCTTCTGTCTAGGTTTTATGTGAAGATATTTCCTTTTCCACCGTAGGCCTCAAAGCGCTCCTAATAAACAATTGCAGATTCTACAAAAAGAGTGTTTCAAAACTGCTCTTTCAAAAGAAGTGTTCAACTCTGTGAGTTGGATTCATACTACACAAAGCAGTTTCACAGAACGCTTCTGTTTAGTTTTTATGGGAAGATATTCCGGTTTCCAACGAAGGCCTGAATTGACTCCAAATATCCACTTGCAGATGCTGCAAAAACAGAGTTTCAAAAC
Organism: Pongo abelii; assembly: GCF_028885655.2. Lineage (NCBI taxonomy): Eukaryota > Metazoa > Chordata > Mammalia > Primates > Hominidae > Pongo > Pongo abelii. The sequence goes on along the minus strand of NC_072005.2, from coordinate 30,376,490 downwards.
TCCTCTATCAAAAGGAAGGCTTCTCTCTCCGAGTTGAATGCACACATCATAAAGGGGTTTCTGAGAATGCTTCTGCCTGGTTTGTAATTGAAGATATTTCCTTTTCCACAATAGGCCTCAATGTGCTCCAAACGAACACTTGCAGATTCTACAAAAAGAGTGTTTCAAAACTGCTCTTTCAAAAGAAGTGTTCAACTCTGCGAGTTGGATTCATACTACACAAAGCAGTTTCACAGAACGCTTCTGTTTAGTTTTTATGGGAAGATATTCCGGTTTCCAACGAAGGCCTGAAAGGGCTCCAAATATCCACTTGCAGATTCTGCAAAAACAGAGTTTCAATACTGCTCTATCAAAAGGAAGGCTTATCTCTCTGAGTTGAATGCACACATCATAAAGAGGTTTCTGAGAATGCTTCTGCCTGGTTGATATGTGAAGATATTTCAATTTCCACCATAGGCCTCAAATCGCTCCAAATGAACACTTGCAAATTCTACAAAAAGAGTGTTTCATAACTGCTCTAGCAAAGGAAAGGTTCAACTATGTGAGTTAAACACACACATCACAAAGCAGTTTGTGAGAATGCTTCTGTCCAGTTTTTATGGGAAGATATTCCCGTTTCTAACAAAGGCCTGAAAGAGCTCCATATATCCACTTGCAGATGCTGCAAAAAGACTCTTTCCAAACCGCTCCATGAAAAGGAAGGTTCAACTCTGTGAGTTGAATGCACACATCATAAAGAAGTTTCAAAGAATGCTTCTGTCTAGGTTTTATGTGAAGATATTTCCTTTTCCAACTTAGGCCTCAAAGCGCTCCAAATGAACACTTGCAGATTCTACAAAAAGAGTGTTTCAAAACTACTCTTTCAAAAGAAGTGTTCAACTCTGTGAGTTGGATTCATACTACACAAAGCAGTTTCACAGAACGCTTCTGTTTAGTTTTTATGGGAAGATATTCCGGTTTCCAACGAAGGCCTGAAAGGCTCCAAATATCCACTTGCAGATGCTGCAAAAAGACTCTTTCCAAACTGCTCCGTGAAAAGGAAGGTTCAACTCTGTGAGGTGAAGGCACACATCATAAAGAAGTTTCAAAGAATGCTTCTGTCTAGGTTTTATGTGAAGATATTTCCTTTTCCACCGTAGGCCTCAAAGCGCTCCTAATAAACAATTGCAGATTCTACAAAAAGAGTGTTTCAAAACTGCTCTTTCAAAAGAAGTGTTCAACTCTGTGAGTTGGATTCATACTACACAAAGCAGTTTCACAGAACGCTTCTGTTTAGTTTTTATGGGAAGATATTCCGGTTTCCAACGAAGGCCTGAATTGACTCCAAATATCCACTTGCAGATGCTGCAAAAACAGAGTTTCAAAACTCCTCTATCAAAAGGAAGGCTTCTCTCTCCGAGTTGAATGCACACATCATAAAGGGGTTTCTGAGAATGCTTCTGCCTGGTTTGTAATTGAAGATATTTCCTTTTCCACAATAGGCCTCAATGTGCTCCAAACGAACACTTGCAGATTCTACAAAAAGAGTGTTTCAAAACTGCTCTTTCAAAAGAAGTGTTCAACTCTGCGAGTTGGATTCATACTACACAAAGCAGTTTCACAGAACGCTTCTGTTTAGTTTTTATGGGAAGATATTCCCGTTTCCAACGAAGGCCTGAAAGGCTCCAAATATCCACTTGCAGATGCTGCAAAAAGACTCTTTCCAAACTGCTCCGTGAAAAGGAAGGTTCAACTCTGTGAGGTGAAGGCACACATCATAAAGAAGTTTCAAAGAATGCTTCTGTCTAAGTTTTATGTGAAGATATTTCCTTTTCCACCGTAGGCCTCAAAGCGCTCCAGATGAACACTTGCAGATTCTACAAAAAGAGTGTTTCAAAACTGCTCTTTCTAAAGAAGTGTTCAACTCCGTGAGTTGGATTCATACTACACAAAGCAGTTTCACAGAACGCTTCTGTTAATTTTTATGGGAAGATATTCCCGTTTCCAACGAAGGACTGAAAGGGCTCCAAATATCCACTTGCAGATTCTGCAAAAAGAGAGTTTCAAAACTGCTCTTTCAAAAGGAAGGCTTATCTCTCTGAGGTGAATGCACACATCCTAAAGAGGTTTCTGAGAATGCTTCTGCCTGGTTGATATGTGAAGATATTTCAATTTCCACCATAGGCCTCAAATCGCTCCAAATGAACACTTGCAAATTCTATAAAAAGAGTGTTTCATAACTGCTCTAGCAAAGGAAAAGTTCAACTATGTGAGTTAAACACACACGTCACAAAGCAGTTTGTGAGAATGCTTCTGTCCGGTTTTTATGGGAAGATATTCCCGTTTCTAACAAAGGCCTGAAAGAGCTCCAAATATCCACTTGCAGATGCTGCAAAAAGACTCTTTCCAAACTGTTCCATGAAAAGGAAGGTTCAACTCTGTGAGTTGAACGCACACATCATAAAGAAGTTTCAAAGAATGCTTCTGTCTAGGTTTTATGTGAAGATATTTCCTTTTCCACCGTAGGCCTCAAAGCGCTCCAAATGAACACTTGCAGATTCTACAAAAAGAGTGTTTCAAAACTGCTGTTTCTAAAGAAGTGTTCAACTCTGTGAGTTGGATTCATACTACACAAAGCAGTTTCACAGAACGCTTCTGTTTAGTTTTTATGGGAAGATATTCCCGTTTCCAACGAAGGCCTGAAAGGGCTCCAAATATCCACTTGCAGATTCTGCAAAAACAGAGTTTCAAAACTGCTCTATCAAAAGGAAGGCTTATCTCTCTGAGTTGAATGCACACATCATAAAGAGGTTTCTGAGAATGCTTCTGCCTGGTTGATATGTGAAGATATTTCAATTTCCACCATAGGCCTCAAATCGCTCCAAATGAACACTTGCAAATTCTACAAAAAGAGTGTTTCATAACTGCTCTAGCAAAGGAAAGGTTCAACTATGTGAGTTAAACACACACATCACAAAGCAGTTTGTGAGAATGCTTCTGTCCAGTTTTTATGGGACGATATTCCCGTTTATAACAAAGGCATGAAAGAGCTCCAAGTATCCACTTGCAGATGCTGCAAAAAGACTCTTTCCAAACCGCTCCATGAAAAGGAAGGTTCAACTCTGTGAGTTGAATGCACACATCATAAAGAAGTTTCAAAGAATGCTTCTGTCTAGGTTTTATGTGAAGATATTTCCTTTTCCACCATTGGCCTCAAAGCGCTCCAAATGAACACTTGCAGATTCTACAAAAAGAGTGTTTCAAAACTGCTCTTTCTAAAGAAGTGTTCAACTCTGTGAGTTGGATTCATACTACACAAAGCAGTTTCACAGAACGCTTCTGTTTAGTTTTTATGGGAAGATATTCCCGTTTCCAACGAAGGCCTGAAAGGGCTCCAAATATCCACTTGCAGATGCTGCAAAAAGACTCTTTCCAAACTGCTCCATGAAAAGGAAAGTTCAACTCTGTGAGTTGAATGCACACATCATAAAGAAGTTTCAAAGAATGCTTCTGTCTAGGTTTTATGTGAAGATATTTCCTTTTCCACCATAGGCCTCAAAGTGCTCCAAATGAACACTTGCAGATTCTACAAAAAGAGTGTTTCAAAACTGCTCTTTCAAAAGAAGTGTTCAACTCTGTGAGTTGGATTCATACTACACAAAGCAGTTTCACAGAACTCTTCTGTTTAGTTTTTATGGGAAGATATTCCCGTTTCCAACGAAGGCCTGAAACGGCTCCAAATATCCACTTGCAGATGCTGCAAAAAGACTCTTTCCAAACTGCTCCATGAAAAGGAAGGTTCAACTCTGTGAGTTGAAGGCACACATCATAAAGAAGTTTCAAAGAATGCTTCTGTCTAGGTTTTATGTGAAGATATTTCCTTTTCCACCATAGGCCTCAAAGTGCTCCAAATGAACACTTGCAGATTCTACAAAAAGAGTGTTTCAAAACTGCTCTTTCAAAAGAAGTGTTCAACTCTGTGAGTTGGATTCATACTACACAAAGCAGTTTCACAGAACGCTTCTGTTTAATTTTTATGGGAAGATATTCCCGTTTCCAACGAAGGCCTGAAAGGGCTCCAAATATCCACATGCAGATGCTGCAAAAAGACTCTTTCCAAACTCCTCCATGAAAAGGAAGGTTCAACTCTGTGAGTTGAATGCACACATCATAAAGAAGTTTCAAAGAATGCTTCTGTCTAGGTTTTATGTGAAGATATTTCCTTTTCCACCATAGGCCTCAAAGTGCTCCAAATGAACACTTGCAGATTCTACAAAAAGAGTGTTTCAAAACTGCTCTTTCTAAAGAAGTGTTCAACTCTGTGAGTTGGATTCATACTACACAAAGCAGTTTCACAGAACGCTTCTGTTTAGTTTTTATGGGAGGAAATTCCCGTTTCCAACGAAGGCCTGAAAGGGCTCCAAGTATACACTTGCAGATGCTGCAAAAAGACTCTTTCCAAACTGCTCCATGAAAAGGAAGGTTCAACTCTGTGAGGTGAAGGCACACATCATAAAGAAGTTTCAAAGAATGCTTCTGTCTAGGTTTTATGTGAAGATATTTCCATTTCCACCGTAGGCCTCAAAGCGCTCCAAATGAACACTTGCAGATTCTACAAAAAGAGTGTTTCAAAACTGCTCTTTCTAAAGAAGTGTTCAACTCCGTGAGTTGGATTCATACTACACAAAGCAGTTTCACAGAACGCTTCTGTTTAGTTTTTATGGGAAGATATTCCCGTTTCCAACGAAGGCCTGAAAGGGCTCCAAATATCCACTTGCAGATTCTGCAAAAACAGAGTTTCAAAACTGCTCTATCAAAAGGAAGGCTTATCTCTCTGAGTTGAATGCACACATCATAAAGAGGTTTCTGAGAATGCTTCTGCCTGCTTGATATGTGAAGATATTTCAATTTCCACCATAGGCCTCAAATCGCTCCAAATGAACACTTGCAAATTCTACAAAAAGAGTGTTTCATAACTGCTCTAGCAAAGGAAAGGTTCAACTATGTGAGTTAAACACACACATCACAAAGCAGTTTGTGAGAATGCTTCTGTCCAGTTTTTATGGGAAGAGATTCCCGTTTCTAACAAAGGCCTGAAAGAGCTCCAAATATCCACTTGCAGATGCTGCAAAAAGACTCTTTCCAAACCGCTCCATGAAAAGGAAGGTTCAACTCTGTGAGTTGAATGCACACATCATAAAGAAGTTTCAAAGAATGCTTCTGTCTAGGTTTTATGTGAAGATATTTCCTTTTCCACCATAGGCCTCAAAGCGCTCCAAATGAACACTTGCAGATTCTACAGAAAGAGTGTTTCAAAACTGCTCTTTCTAAAGAAGGGTTCAACTCTGTGAGTTGGATTCATACTACACAAAGCAGTTTCACAGAACGCTTCTGTTTAGTTTTTATGGGAAGATATTCCCGTTTCCAACGAAGGCCTGAAAGGGCTCCAAATATCCACTTGCAGATGCTGCAAAAAGAATCTTTCCAAACTGCTCCATGAAAAGGAAGGTTCAACTCTGTGAGGTGAAGGCACACATCATAAAGAAGTTTCAAAGAATGCTTCTGTCTAGGTTTTATGTGAAGATATTTCCTTTTCCACCATAGGCCTCAAAGCGCTCCAAATGAACACTTGCAGATTCTACAAAAAGAGTGTTTCAAAACTGCTCTTTCTAAAGAAGTGTTCAACTCTGTGAGTTGGATTCATACTACACAAAGCAGTTTCACAGAACACTTCCGTTTAGTTTTTATGGGAAGATATTCCCGTTTCCAACGAAGGCCTGAAAGGGCTCCAAATATCCACTTGCAGATGCTGCAAAAAGACTCTTTCCAAACTGCTCCATGAAAAGGAAGGTTCAACTCTGTGAGTTGAATGCACACATCATAAAGAAGTTTCAAAGAATGCTTCTGTCTAGGTTTTATGTGAAGATATTTCCTTTTCCACCATAGGCCTCAAAGTGCTCCAAATGAACACTTGCAGATTCTACAAAAAGAGTGTTTCAAAACTGCTCTTTCAAAAGAAGTGTTCAACTCTGTGAGTTGGATTCATACTACACAAAGCAGTTTCACAGAACGCTTCTGTTTAGTTTTTATGGGAAGATATTCCCGTTTCCAACGAAGGCCTGAAAGGGCTCCAAATATCCACTTGCAGATTCTGCAAAAACAGAGTTTCAAAACTGCTCTATCAAAAGGAAGGCTTATCTCTCTGAGTTTAATGCACACATCATAAAGAGGTTTCTGAGAATGCTTCTGCCTGGTTGATATGTGAAGATATTTCAATTTCCACCATAGGCCTCAAATCGCTCCAAATGAACACTTGCAAATTCTACAAAAAGAGTGTTTCATAACTGCTCTAGCAAAGGAAAGGTTCAACTATGTGAGTTAAACACACACATCACAAAGCAGTTTGTGAGAATGCTTCTGTCCAGTTTTTATGGGAAGATATTCCCGTTTCTAACAAAGGCCTGAAAGAGCTCCAAATATCCACTTGCAGATGCTGCAAAAAGACTCTTTCCAAACCGCTCCATGAAAAGGAAGGTTCAACTCTGTGAGTTGAATGCACACATCATAAAGAAGTTTCAAAGAATGCTTCTGTCTAGGTTTTATGTGAAGATATTTCCTTTTCCAACTTAGGCCTCAAAGCGCTCCAAATGAACACTTGCAGATTCTACAAAAAGAGTGTTTCAAAACTACTCTTTCAAAAGAAGTGTTCAACTCTGTGAGTTGGATTCATACTACACAAAGCAGTTTCACAGAACGCTTCTGTTTAGTTTTTATGGGAAGATATTCCGGTTTCCAACGAAGGCCTGAAAGGCTCCAAATATCCACTTGCAGATGCTGCAAAAAGACTCTTTCCAAACTGCTCCGTGAAAAGGAAGGTTCAACTCTGTGAGGTGAAGGCACACATCATAAAGAAGTTTCAAAGAATGCTTCTGTCTAGGTTTTATGTGAAGATATTTCCTTTTCCACCGTAGGCCTCAAAGCGCTCCTAATAAACAATTGCAGATTCTACAAAAAGAGTGTTTCAAAACTGCTCTTTCAAAAGAAGTGTTCAACTCTGTGAGTTGGATTCATACTACACAAAGCAGTTTCACAGAACGCTTCTGTTTAGTTTTTATGGGAAGATATTCCGGTTTCCAACGAAGGCCTGAATTGACTCAAAATATCCACTTGCAGATGCTGCAAAAACAGAGTTTCAAAACTCCTCTATCAAAAGGAAGGCTTCTCTCTCCGAGTTGAATGCACACATCATAAAGGGGTTTCTGAGAATGCTTCTGCCTGGTTTGTAATTGAAGATATTTCCTTTTCCACAATAGGCCTCAATGTGCTCCAAACGAACACTTGCAGATTCTACAAAAAGTGTGTTTCAAAACTGCTCTTTCAAAAGAAGTGTTCAACTCTGCGAGTTGGATTCATACTACACAAAGCAGTTTCACAGAACGCTTCTGTTTAGTTTTTATGGGAAGATATTCCCGTTTCCAACGAAGGCCTGAAAGGCTCCAAATATCCACTTGCAGATGCTGCAAAAAGACTCTTTCCAAACTGCTCCGTGAAAAGGAAGGTTCAACTCTGTGAGGTGAAGGCACACATCATAAAGAAGTTTCAAAGAATGCTTCTGTCTAAGTTTTATGTGAAGATATTTCCTTTTCCACCGTAGGCCTCAAAGCGCTCCAAATGAACACTTGCAGATTCTACAAAAAGAGTGTTTCAAAACTGCTCTTTCTAAAGAAGTGTTCAACTCCGTGAGTTGGATTCATACTACACAAAGCAGTTTCACAGAACGCTTCTGTTAATTTTTATGGGAAGATATTCCCGTTTCCAACGAAGGACTGAAAGGGCTCCAAATATCCACTTGCAGATTCTGCAAAAAGAGAGTTTCAAAACTGCTCTTTCAAAAGGAAGGCTTATCTCTCTGAGGTGAATGCACACATCCTAAAGAGGTTTCTGAGAATGCTTCTGCCTGGTTGATATGTGAAGATATTTCAATTTCCACCATAGGCCTCAAATCGCTCCAAATGAACACTTGCAAATTCTATAAAAAGAGTGTTTCTGAACTGCTCTAGCAAAGGAAAAGTTCAACTATGTGAGTTAAACACACACGTCACAAAGCAGTTTGTGAGAATGCTTCTGTCCGGTTTTTATGGGAAGATATTCCCGTTTCTAACAAAGGCCTGAAAGAGCTCCAAATATCCACTTGCAGATGCTGCAAAAAGACTCTTTCCAAACTGCTCCATGAAAAGGAAGGTTCAACTCTGTGAGTTGAACGCACACATCATAAAGAAGTTTCAAAGAATGCTTCTGTCTAGGTTTTATGTGAAGATATTTCCTTTTCCACCATAGGCCTCAAAGTGCTCCAAATGAACACTTTAAGATTCTACAAAAAGAGTGTTTCAAAACTGCTCTTTCAAAAGAAGTGTTCAACTGTGTGAGTTGGATTCATACTACACAAAGCAGTTTCACAGAATGCTTCTGTTTAGTTTTTATGGGAAGATATTCCCGTTTCCAACGAAGGCCTGGAAGGGCTCCAAATATCCACTTGCAGATGCTGCAAAAACAGAGTTTCAAAACTGCTCTATCAAAAGGAAGGCTTCTCTCTCCGAGTTGAATGCACACATCATAAAGAGGTTTCTGAGAATGCTTCTGCCTGGTTTATAAGTGAAGATATTTCCTTTTCCACAATAGGCCTCAATGTGCTCCAAATGAACACTTGCAGATTCTACAAAAACAGTGTTTCAAAACTGCTCTTTGAAAAGAAGTGCTCAACTCTGTGAGTTGGATTCATACTACACAAAGCAGTTTCACAGAACGCTTCTGTTTAGTTTTTATGGGAAGATATTCCCGTTTCCAACGAAGGCCTGAAAGGCTCCAAATATCCACTTGCAGATGCTGCAAAAAGACTCTTTCCAAACTGCTCCGTGAAAAGGAAGGTTCAACTCTGTGAGGTGAAGGCACACATCATAAAGAAGTTTCAAAGAATGCTTCTGTCTAGGTTTTATGTGAAGATATTTCCTTTTCCACCGTAGGCCTCAAAGCACTCCAAATGAACACTTGCAGATTCTACAAAAAGAGTGTTTCAAAACTGCTCTTTCTAAAGAAGTGTTCAACTCTGTGAGTTGGATTCATACTACACAAAGCAGTTTCACAGAACGCTTCTGTTTAGTTTTTATGGGAAGATATTCCCGTTTCCAACGAAGGCCTGAAAGGGCTCCAAATATCCACTTGCAGATTCTGCAAAAACAGAGTTTCAAAACTGCTCTATCAAAAGGAAGGCTTATCTCTCTGAGTTGAATGCACACATCATAAAGAGGTTTCTGAGAATGCTTCTGCCTGGTTGATATGTGAAGATATTTCAATTTCCACCATAGGCCTCAAATCGCTCCAAATGAACACTTGCAAATTCTACAAAAAGAGTGTTTCATAACTGCTCTAGCAAAGGAAAGGTTCAACTATGTGAGTTAAACACACACATCACAAAGCAGTTTGTGAGAATGCTTCTGTCCAGTTTTTATGGGAAGATATTCCCGTTTATAACAAAGGCATGAAAGAGCTCCAAGTATCCACTTGCAGATGCTGCAAAAAGACTCTTTCCAAACCGCTCCATGAAAAGGAAGGTTCAACTCTGTGAGTTGAATGCACACATCATAAAGAAGTTTCAAAGAATGCTTCTGTCTAGGTTTTATGTGAAGATATTTCCTTTTCCACCATTGGCCTCAAAGCGCTCCAAATGAACACTTGCAGATTCTACAAAAAGAGTGTTTCAAAACTGCTCTTTCTAAAGAAGTGTTCAACTCTGTGAGTTGGATTCATACTACACAAAGCAGTTTCACAGAACGCTTCTGTTTAGTTTTTATGGGAAGATATTCCCGTTTCCAACGAAGGCCTGAAAGGCTCCAAATATCCACTTGCAGATGCTGCAAAAAGACTCTTTCCAAACTGCTCCGTGAAAAGGAAGGTTCAACTCTGTGAGGTGAAGGCACACATCATAAAGAAGTTTCAAAGAATGCTTCTGTCTAGGTTTTATGTGAAGATATTTCCTTTTCCACCGTAGGCCTCAAAGCGCTCCTAATAAACAATTGCAGATTCTACAAAAAGAGTGTTTCAAAACTGCTCTTTCAAAAGAAGTGTTCAACTCTGTGAGTTGGATTCATACTACACAAAGCAGTTTCACAGAACGCTTCTGTTTAGTTTTTATGGGAAGATATTCCGGTTTCCAACGAAGGCCTGAATTGACTCAAAATATCCACTTGCAGATGCTGCAAAAACAGAGTTTCAAAACTCCTCTATCAAAAGGAAGGCTTCTCTCTCCGAGTTGAATGCACACATCATAAAGGGGTTTCTGAGAATGCTTCTGCCTGGTTTGTAATTGAAGATATTTCCTTTTCCACAATAGGCCTCAATGTGCTCCAAACGAACACTTGCAGATTCTACAAAAAGTGTGTTTCAAAACTGCTCTTTCAAAAGAAGTGTTCAACTCTGCGAGTTGGATTCATACTACACAAAGCAGTTTCACAGAACGCTTCTGTTTAGTTTTTATGGGAAGATATTCCCGTTTCCAACGAAGGCCTGAAAGGCTCCAAATATCCACTTGCAGATGCTGCAAAAAGACTCTTTCCAAACTGCTCCGTGAAAAGGAAGGTTCAACTCTGTGAGGTGAAGGCACACATCATAAAGAAGTTTCAAAGAATGCTTCTGTCTAAGTTTTATGTGAAGATATTTCCTTTTCCACCGTAGGCCTCAAAGCGCTCCAAATGAACACTTGCAGATTCTACAAAAAGAGTGTTTCAAAACTGCTCTTTCTAAAGAAGTGTTCAACTCCGTGAGTTGGATTCATACTACACAAAGCAGTTTCACAGAACGCTTCTGTTAATTTTTATGGGAAGATATTCCCGTTTCCAACGAAGGACTGAAAGGGCTCCAAATATCCACTTGCAGATTCTGCAAAAAGAGAGTTTCAAAACTGCTCTTTCAAAAGGAAGGCTTATCTCTCTGAGGTGAATGCACACATCCTAAAGAGGTTTCTGAGAATGCTTCTGCCTGGTTGATATGTGAAGATATTTCAATTTCCACCATAGGCCTCAAATCGCTCCAAATGAACACTTGCAAATTCTATAAAAAGAGTGTTTCTTAACTGCTCTAGCAAAGGAAAAGTTCAACTATGTGAGTTAAACACACACGTCACAAAGCAGTTTGTGAGAATGCTTCTGTCCGGTTTTTATGGGAAGATATTCCCGTTTCTAACAAAGGCCTGAAAGAGCTCCAAATATCCACTTGCAGATGCTGCAAAAAGACTCTTTCCAAACTGCTCCATGAAAAGGAAGGTTCAACTCTGTGAGTTGAACGCACACATCATAAAGAAGTTTCAAAGAATGCTTCTGTCTAGGTTTTATGTGAAGATATTTCCTTTTCCACCATAGGCCTCAAAGTGCTCCAAATGAACACTTTAAGATTCTACAAAAAGAGTGTTTCAAAACTGCTCTTTCAAAAGAAGTGTTCAACTGTGTGAGTTGGATTCATACTACACAAAGCAGTTTCACAGAATGCTTCTGTTTAGTTTTTATGGGAAGATATTCCCGTTTCCAACGAAGGCCTGGAAGGGCTCCAAATATCCACTTGCAGATGCTGCAAAAACAGAGTTTCAAAACTGCTCTATCAAAAGGAAGGCTTCTCTCTCCGAGTTGAATGCACACATCATAAAGAGGTTTCTGAGAATGCTTCTGCCTGGTTTATAAGTGAAGATATTTCCTTTTCCACAATAGGCCTCAATGTGCTCCAAATGAACACTTGCAGATTCTACAAAAACAGTGTTTCAAAACTGCTCTTTGAAAAGAAGTGCTCAACTCTGTGAGTTGGATTCATACTACACAAAGCAGTTTCACAGAACGCTTCTGTTTAGTTTTTATGGGAAGATATTCCCGTTTCCAACGAAGGCCTGAAAGGCTCCAAATATCCACTTGCAGATGCTGCAAAAAGACTCTTTCCAAACTGCTCCGTGAAAAGGAAGGTTCAACTCTGTGAGGTGAAGGCACACATCATAAAGAAGTTTCAAAGAATGCTTCTGTCTAGGTTTTATGTGAAGATATTTCCTTTTCCACCGTAGGCCTCAAAGCACTCCAAATGAACACTTGCAGATTCTACAAAAAGAGTGTTTCAAAACTGCTCTTTCTAAAGAAGTGTTCAACTCTGTGAGTTGGATTCATACTACACAAAGCAGTTTCACAGAACGCTTCTGTTTAGTTTTTATGGGAAGATATTCCCGTTTCCAACGAAGGCCTGAAAGGGCTCCAAATATCCACTTGCAGATTCTGCAAAAACAGAGTTTCAAAACTGCTCTATCAAAAGGAAGGCTTATCTCTCTGAGTTGAATGCACACATCATAAAGAGGTTTCTGAGAATGCTTCTGCCTGGTTGATATGTGAAGATATTTCAATTTCCACCATAGGCCTCAAATCGCTCCAAATGAACACTTGCAAATTCTACAAAAAGAGTGTTTCATAACTGCTCTAGCAAAGGAAAGGTTCAACTATGTGAGTTAAACACACACATCACAAAGCAGTTTGTGAGAATGCTTCTGTCCAGTTTTTATGGGAAGATATTCCCGTTTATAACAAAGGCATGAAAGAGCTCCAAGTATCCACTTGCAGATGCTGCAAAAAGACTCTTTCCAAACCGCTCCATGAAAAGGAAGGTTCAACTCTGTGAGTTGAATGCACACATCATAAAGAAGTTTCAAAGAATGCTTCTGTCTAGGTTTTATGTGAAGATATTTCCTTTTCCACCATTGGCCTCAAAGCGCTCCAAATGAACACTTGCAGATTCTACAAAAAGAGTGTTTCAAAACTGCTCTTTCTAAAGAAGTGTTCAACTCTGTGAGTTGGATTCATACTACACAAAGCAGTTTCACAGAACGCTTCTGTTTAGTTTTTATGGGAAGATATTCCCGTTTCCAACGAAGGCCTGAAAGGGCTCCAAATATCCACTTGCAGATGCTGCAAAAAGACTCTTTCCAAACTGCTCCATGAAAAGGAAAGTTCAACTCTGTGAGTTGAATGCACACATCATAAAGAAGTTTCAAAGAATGCTTCTGTCTAGGTTTTATGTGAAGATATTTCCTTTTCCACCATAGGCCTCAAAGTGCTCCAAATGAACACTTGCAGATTCTACAAAAAGAGTGTTTCAAAACTGCTCTTTCAAAAGAAGTGTTCAACTCTGTGAGTTGGATTCATACTACACAAAGCAGTTTCACAGAACTCTTCTGTTTAGTTTTTATGGGAAGATATTCCCGTTTCCAACGAAGGCCTGAAACGGCTCCAAATATCCACTTGCAGATGCTGCAAAAAGACTCTTTCCAAACTGCTCCATGAAAAGGAAGGTTCAACTCTGTGAGTTGAAGGCACACATCATAAAGAAGTTTCAAAGAATGCTTCTGTCTAGGTTTTATGTGAAGATATTTCCTTTTCCACCATAGGCCTCAAAGTGCTCCAAATGAACACTTGCAGATTCTACAAAAAGAGTGTTTCAAAACTGCTCTTTCAAAAGAAGTGTTCAACTCTGTGAGTTGGATTCATACTACACAAAGCAGTTTCACAGAACGCTTCTGTTTAGTTTTTATGGGAAGATATTCCCGTTTCCAACGAAGGCCTGAAAGGGCTCCAAATATCCACATGCAGATGCTGCAAAAAGACTCTTTCCAAACTCCTCCATGAAAAGGAAGGTTCAACTCTGTGAGTTGAATGCACACATCATAAAGAAGTTTCAAAGAATGCTTCTGTCTAGGTTTTATGTGAAGATATTTCCTTTTCCACCATAGGCCTCAAAGTGCTCCAAATGAACACTTGCAGATTCTACAAAAAGAGTGTTTCAAAACTGCTCTTTCTAAAGAAGTGTTCAACTCTGTGAGTTGGATTCATACTACACAAAGCAGTTTCACAGAACGCTTCTGTTTAGTTTTTATGGGAGGAAATTCCCGTTTCCAACGAAGGCCTGAAAGGGCTCCAAGTATACACTTGCAGATGCTGCAAAAAGACTCTTTCCAAACTGCTCCATGAAAAGGAAGGTTCAACTCTGTGAGGTGAAGGCACACATCATAAAGAAGTTTCAAAGAATGCTTCTGTCTAGGTTTTATGTGAAGATATTTCCATTTCCACCGTAGGCCTCAAAGCGCTCCAAATGAACACTTGCAGATTCTACAAAAAGAGTGTTTCAAAACTGCTCTTTCTAAAGAAGTGTTCAACTCTGTGAGTTGGATTCATACTACACAAAGCAGTTTCACAGAACGCTTCTGTTTAGTTTTTATGGGAAGATATTCCCGTTTCCAACGAAGGCCTGAAAGGGCTCCAAATATCCACTTGCAGATTCTGCAAAAACAGAGTTTCAAAACTGCTCTATCAAAAGGAAGGCTTATCTCTCTGAGTTGAATGCACACATCATAAAGAGGTTTCTGAGAATGCTTCTGCCTGCTTGATATGTGAAGATATTTCAATTTCCACCATAGGCCTCAAATCGCTCCAAATGAACACTTGCAAATTCTACAAAAAGAGTGTTTCATAACTGCTCTAGCAAAGGAAAGGTTCAACTATGTGAGTTAAACACACACATCACAAAGCAGTTTGTGAGAATGCTTCTGTCCAGTTTTTATGGGAAGATATTCCCGTTTCTAACAAAGGCCTGAAAGAGCTCCAAATATCCACTTGCAGATGCTGCAAAAAGACTCTTTCCAAACCGCTCCATGAAAAGGAAGGTTCAACTCTGTGAGTTGAATGCACACATCATAAAGAAGTTTCAAAGAATGCTTCTGTCTAGGTTTTATGTGAAGATATTTCCTTTTCCAACTTAGGCCCCAAAGCGCTCCAAATGAACACTTGCAGATTCTACAAAAAGAGTGTTTCAAAACTACTCTTTCAAAAGAAGTGTTCAACTCTGTGAGTTGGATTCATACTACACAAAGCAGTTTCACAGAACGCTTCTGTTTAGTTTTTATGGGAAGATATTCCGGTTTCCAACGAAGGCCTGAAAGGCTCCAAATATCCACTTGCAGATGCTGCAAAAAGACTCTTTCCAAACTGCTCCGTGAAAAGGAAGGTTCAACTCTGTGAGGTGAAGGCACACATCATAAAGAAGTTTCAAAGAATGCTTCTGTCTAGGTTTTATGTGAAGATATTTCCTTTTCCACCGTAGGCCTCAAAGCGCTCCTAATAAACAATTGCAGATTCTACAAAAAGAGTGTTTCAAAACTGCTCTTTCAAAAGAAGTGTTCAACTCTGTGAGTTGGATTCATACTACACAAAGCAGTTTCACAGAACGCTTCTGTTTAGTTTTTATGGGAAGATATTCCGGTTTCCAACGAAGGCCTGAATTGACTCCAAATATCCACTTGCAGATGCTGCAAAAACAGAGTTTCAAAACTCCTCTATCAAAAGGAAGGCTTCTCTCTCCGAGTTGAATGCACACATCATAAAGGGGTTTCTGAGAATGCTTCTGCCTGGTTTGTAATTGAAGATATTTCCTTTTCCACAATAGGCCTCAATGTGCTCCAAACGAACACTTGCAGATTCTACAAAAAGAGTGTTTCAAAACTGCTCTTTCAAAAGAAGTGTTCAACTCTGCGAGTTGGATTCATACTACACAAAGCAGTTTCACAGAACGCTTCTGTTTAGTTTTTATGGGAAGATATTCCCGTTTCCAACGAAGGCCTGAAAGGCTCCAAATATCCACTTGCAGATGCTGCAAAAAGACTCTTTCCAAACTGCTCCGTGAAAAGGAAGGTTCAACTCTGTGAGGTGAAGGCACACATCATAAAGAAGTTTCAAAGAATGCTTCTGTCTAAGTTTTATGTGAAGATATTTCCTTTTCCACCGTAGGCCTCAAAGCGCTCCAGATGAACACTTGCAGATTCTACAAAAAGAGTGTTTCAAAACTGCTCTTTCTAAAGAAGTGTTCAACTCCGTGAGTTGGATTCATACTACACAAAGCAGTTTCACAGAACGCTTCTGTTAATTTTTATGGGAAGATATTCCCGTTTCCAACGAAGGACTGAAAGGGCTCCAAATATCCACTTGCAGATTCTGCAAAAACAGAGTTTCAAAACTGCTCTTTCAAAAGGAAGGCTTATCTCTCTGAGGTGAATGCACACATCCTAAAGAGGTTTCTGAGAATGCTTCTGCCTGGTTGATATGTGAAGATATTTCAATTTCCACCATAGGCCTCAAATCGCTCCAAATGAACACTTGCAAATTCTATAAAAAGAGTGTTTCATAACTGCTCTAGCAAAGGAAAAGTTCAACTATGTGAGTTAAACACACACGTCACAAAGCAGTTTGTGAGAATGCTTCTGTCCGGTTTTTATGGGAAGATATTCCCGTTTCTAACAAAGGCCTGAAAGAGCTCCAAATATCCACTTGCAGATGCTGCAAAAAGACTCTTTCCAAACTGTTCCATGAAAAGGAAGGTTCAACTCTGTGAGTTGAACGCACACATCATAAAGAAGTTTCAAAGAATGCTTCTGTCTAGGTTTTATGTGAAGATATTTCCTTTTCCACCGTAGGCCTCAAAGCGCTCCAAATGAACACTTGCAGATTCTACAAAAAGAGTGTTTCAAAACTGCTGTTTCTAAAGAAGTGTTCAACTCTGTGAGTTGGATTCATACTACACAAAGCAGTTTCACAGAACGCTTCTGTTTAGTTTTTATGAGAAGATATTCCCGTTTCCAACGAAGGCCTGAAAGGGCTCCAAATATCAACTTGCAGATGCTGCAAAAACAGAGTTTCAAAACTGCTCTATCAAAAGGAAGGCTTCTACCTCCGAGTTGAATGCACACATCATAAAGTGGTTTCTGAGAATGCTTCTGCCTGGTTTATAGGTGAAGATATTTCCTTTTCCACAATAGGCCTCAAAGTGCTCCAAATGAACACTTGCAGATTCTACAAAAAGAGTGTTTCAAAACTGCTCTTTCAAAAGAAGTGTTCAACTCTGTGAGTTGGATTCATACTACACAAAGCAGTTTCACAGAACGCTTCTGTTTAGTTTTTATGGGAAGATATTCCCGTTTCCAACGAAGGCCTGAAAGGCTCCAAATATCCACTTGCAGATGCTGCAAAAAGACTCTTTCCAAACTGCTCCATGAAAAGGAAGGTTCAACTCTGTGAGGTGAAGGCACACATCATAAAGAAGTTTCAAAGAATGCTTCTGTCTAGGTTTTATGTGAAGATATTTCCTTTTCCACCGTAGGCCTCAAAGCGCTCCAAATGAACACTTGCAGATTCTACAAAAAGAGTGTTTCAAAACTGCACTTTCAAAAGAAGTGTTCAACTCTGTGAGTTGGATTCATACTACACAAAGCAGTTTCACAGAACGCTTCTGTTTAGTTTTTATGGAAAGATATTCCGGTTTCCAACGAAGGCCTGAAAGGGCTCCAAATATCCACTTGCAGATGTTGCAAAAACAGAGTTTCAAAACTGCTCTATCAAAAGGAAGGCTTCTCTCTCCGAGTTGAATGCACACATCATAAAGGGGTTTCTGAGAATGCTTCTGCCTGGTTTGTAAGTGAAGATATTTCCTTTTCCACAATAGGCCTCAATGTGCTCCAAATGAACACTTGCAGATTCTACAAAAAGAGTGTTTCAGAACTGCTCTTTCAAAAGAAGTGTTCAACTCTGTGAGTTGGATTCATACTACACAAAGCAGTTTCACAGAACGCTTCTGTTTAGTTTTTATGGGAAGATATTCCCGTTTCCAACGAAGGCCTGAAAGGCTCCAAATATCCACTTGCAGATGCTGCAAAAAGACTCTTTCCAAACTGCTCCGTGAAAAGGAAGGTTCAACTCTGTGAGGTGAAGGCACACATCATAAAGAAGTTTCAAAGAATGCTTCTGTCTAGGTTTTATGAGAAGATATTTCCTTTTCCACCGTAGGCCTCAAAGCGCTCCAAATGAACACTTGCAGATTCTACAAAAAGAGTGTTTCAAAACTGCTCTTTCTAAAGAAGTGTTCAACTCCGTGAGTTGGATTCATACTACACAAAGCAGTTTCACAGAACGCTTCTGTTTAGTTTTTATGGGAAGATATTCCCGTTTCCAACGAAGGACTGAAAGGGCTCCAAATATCCACTTACAGATTCTGCAAAAAGAGAGTTTCAAAACTGCTCTATCAAAAGGAAGTCTTATCTCTCTGAGTTGAATGCACACATCATAAAGAGGTTTCTGAGAATGCTTCTGCCTGGTTGATATGTGAAGATATTTCAATTTCCACCATAGGCCTCAAATCGCTCCAAATGAACACTTGCAAATTCTACAAAAAGAGTGTTTCATAACTGCTCTAGCAAAGGAAAAGTTCAACTATGTGAGTTAAACACACACGTCACAAAGCAGTTTGTGAGAATGCTTCTGTCCGGTTTTTATGGGAAGATATTCCCGTTTCTAACAAAGGCCTGAAAGAGCTCAAATATCCATTTGCAGATGCTGCAAAAAGACTCTTTCCAAACCGCTCCATGAAAAGGAAGGTTCAACTCTGTGAGTGGAATGCACACATCATAAAGAAGTTTCAAAGAATGCTTCTGTCTAGGTTTATGTGAAGATATTTCCTTTTCCACCATAGGCCTCAAAGCGCTCCAAATGAACACTTGCAGATTCTACAAAAAGAGTGTTTCAAAACTGCTCTTTCTAAAGAAGTGTTCAACTCTGTGAGTTGGATTCATACTACACAAAGCAGTTTCACAGAACGCTTCTGTTTAGTTTTTATGGGAAGATATTCCCGTTTCAAACGAAGGCCTGAAAGGGCTCCAAATATCCACTTGCAGATGCTGCAATAACAGAGTTTCAAAACTGCTCTATCAAAAGGAAGGCTTCTCTCTCCCAGTTGAATGCACACATCATAAAGAGGTTTACGAGAATGATTCTGCCTGGTTTATAAGTGAAGATATTTCCTTTTCCACAATAGGCCTCAATGCGCTCCAAACGAACACTTGCAGATTCTACAAAAAGAGTGTTTCAAAACTGCTGTTTCAAAAGAAGTGTTCAATTCTGTGAGTTGGATTCATACTACACAAAGCAGTTTCACAGAAAGCTTCTGTTTAGTTTTTATGGGAAGATATTCCCGTTTCCAACGAAGGCCTGAAAGGGCTCCAAATATCCACTTGCAGATGCTGCAAAAAGACTCTTTCCAAACTGCTCCATGAAAAGGAATGTTCAACTCTGTGAGTTGAATGCACACATCATAAAGAAGTTTCAAAGAATGCTTCTGTCTAGGTTTTATGTGAAGATATTTCCTTTTCCACCATGGGCCTCAAAGTGCTCCAAATGAACACTTTCAGATTCTACAAAAAGAGTGTTTCAAAACTGCTCTTTCAAAAGAAGTGTTCAACTCTGTGAGTTGGATTCATACTACACAAAGCAGTTTCACAGAACGCTTCTGTTTAGTTTTTATGGGAAGATATTCCCGTTTCCAACGAAGGCCTGAAAGGGCTCCAAATATCCACTTGCAGATTCTGCAAAAAGACTCTTTCCAAACTGCTCCGTGAAAAGGAAGGTTCAACTCTGTGAGTTGAAGGCACACATCATAAAGAAGTTTCAAAGAATGCTTCTGTCTAGGTTTTATGTGAAGATATTTCCTTTTCCACCATAGGCCTCAAAGTGCTCCAAATGAACACTTGCAGATTCTACAATAAGAGTGTTTCAAAACTGCTCTTTCAAAAGAAGTGTTCAACTCTGTGAGTTGGATTCATACTACACAAAGCCGTTTCACAGAACGCTTCTGTTTAGTTTTTATGGGAAGATATTCCCGTTTCCAACGAAGGCCTGAAAGGGCTCCAAATATCCACTTGCAGATGCTGCAAAAAGACTCTTTCCAAACTGCTCCATGAAAAGTAAGGTTCAACTCCGTGAGTTGAATGCACACATCATAAAGAAGTTTCAAAGAATGCTTCTGTCTAGGTTTTATGTGAAGATATTTCCTTTTCCACCATAGGCCTCAAAGTGCTCCAAATGAACACTTGCAGATTCTACAAAAAGAGTGTTTCAAAACTGCTCTTTCAAAAGAAGTGTTCAACTCTGTGAGTTGGATTCATACTACACAAAGCAGTTTCACAAAACGCTTCTGTTTAGTTTTTATGGGAAGATATTCCCGTTTCCAACGAAGGCCTAAAAGGGCTCCAAATATCCACTTGCAGATGCTGCAAAAACAGAGTTTCAAAACTGCTCTATCAAAAGGAAAGCTTCTCTCTCCGAGTTGAATGCCCACATCATAAAGAGGTTTCTGGGAATGCTTCTGCCTGGTTTATAAGTGAAGATATTTCCTTTTCCACAATAGGCCTCAATGTGCTCCAAATGAACACTTGCAGATTCTACAAAAAGAGTGTTTCAAAACTGCTCTTTCAAAAGAAGTGTTCAACTCTGTGAGTTGGATTCATACTACACAAAGCAGTTTCACAGAACGCTTCTGTTTAGTTTTTATGGGAAGATATTCCCGTTTCCAACGAAGGCCTGAAAGGCTCCAAATATCCACTTGCAGATGCTGCAAAAAGACTCTTTCCAAACTGCTCCGTGAAAAGGAAGGTTCAACTCTGTGAGGTGAAGGCACACATCATAAAGAAGTTTCAAAGAATGCTTCTGTCTAGGTTTTATGTGAAGATATTTCCTTTTCCACCATAGGCCTCAAAGCGCTCCAAATGAACACTTGCAGATTCTACAAAAAGAGTGTTTCAAAACTGCTCTGTCTAAAGAAGTGTTCAACTCTGTGAGTTGGATTCATACTACACAAAGCAGTTTCACAGAACGCTTCTGTTTAGTTTTTATGGGAAGACATTCCCGTTTCCAACGAAGGCCCGAAATGGCTCCAAATATCCACTTGCAGATTCTGCAAAAACAGAGTTTCAAAACTGCTCTATCAAAAGGAAGGCTTATGTCTCTGAGTTGAATGCACACATCATAAAGAGGTTTCTGAGAATGCTTCTGCCTGGTTGATATGTGAAGATATTTCAATTTCCACCATAGGCCTCAAATCGCTCCAAATGAACACTTGCAAATTCTACAAAAAGAGTGTTTCATAACTGCTCTAGCAAAGGAAAGGTTCAACTATGTGAGTTAAACACACACATCACAAAGCAGTTTGTGAGAATGCTTCTGTCCAGTTTTTATGGGAAGATATTCCCGTTTCTAACAAAGGCCTGAAAGAGCTCCAAATATCCACTTGCAGATGCTGCAAAAAGACTCTTTCCAAACCGCTCCATGAAAAGGAAGGTTCAACTCTGTGAGTTGAATGCACACATCATAAAGAAGTTTCAAAGAATGCTTCTGTCTAGGTTTTATGTGAAGATATTTTCTTTTCCACCATAGGCCTCAAAGCGCTCCAAATGAACACTTGCAGATTCTACAAAAAGAGTGTTTCAAAACTGCTCTTTCTAAAGAAGTGTTCAACTCTGTGAGTTGGATTCATACTACACAAAGCAGTTTCACAGAACCCTTCTGTTTAGTTTTTATGGGAAGACATTCCCGTTCCCAACGAAGGCCTGAAAGGGCTCCAAATATCCACTTGCAGATTCTGCAAAAACAGAGTTTCAAAACTGCTCTATCAAAAGGAAGGTTTATCTCTCTGAGTTGAATGCACACATCATAAAGAGGTTTCTGAGAATGCTTCTGCCTGGTTGATATGTGAAGATATTTCAATTTCCACCATAGGCCTCAAATCGCTCCAAATGAACACTTGCAAATTCTACAAAAACAGTGTTTCATAACTGCTCTAGCAAAGGAAAGGTTCAACTATGTGAGTTAAACACACACATCACAAAGCAGTTTGTGAGAATGCTTCTGTCCAGTTTTTATGGGAAGATATTCCCGTTTCTAACAAAGGCCTGAAAGAGCTCCAAATATACACTTGCAGATGCTGCAAAAAGACTCTTTCTAAACCGCTCCATGAAAAGGAAGGTTCAACTCTGTGAGTTGAATGCACACATCATAAAGAAGTTTCAAAGAATGCTTCTGTCTAGGTTTTATGTGAAGATATTTCCTTTTCCACCTTAGGCCTCAAAGCGCTCCAAATGAACACTTGCAGATTCTACAAAAAGAGTGTTTCAAAACTGCTCTTTCTAAAGAAGTGTTCAACTCTGTGAGTTGGATTCATACTACACAAAGCAGTTTCACAGAACGCTTCTGTTTAGTTTTTATGGGAAGATATTCCCGTTTCCAACGAAGGCCTGAAAGGGCTCCAAATATCCACTTGCAGATGCTGCAAAAAGACTCTTTCCAAACTGCTCCATGAAAAGGAAGTTTCAACTCCGTGAGTTGAATGCACACATCATAAAGAAGTTTCAAAGAATGCTTCTGTCTAGGTTTTATGTGAAGATATTTCCTTTTCCACCATAGGCCTCAAAGTGCTCCAAATGAACACTTGCAGATTCTACAAAAAGAGTGTTTCAAAACTGCTCTTTCAAAAGAAGTGTTCAACTCTGTGAGTTGGATTCATACTACACAAAGCAGTTTCACAGAACGCTTCTGTTTAGTTTTTATGGGAAGATATTCCCGTTTCCAACGAAGGCCTGAAAGGGCTCCAAATATCCACTTGCAGATGCTGCAAAAACAGAGTTTCAAAACTGCTCTATCAAAAGGAAGGCTTCTCTCTCCGAGTTGAATGCACACATCATAAAGGGGTTTCTGAGAATGCTTCTGCCTGGTTTGCAAGTGAAGATATTTCCTTTTCCACAATAGGCCTCAATGTGCTCCAAATGAACACTTGCAGATTCTACAAAAAGAGTGTTTCAAAACTGCTCTTTCAAAAGAAGTGTTCAACTCTGTGAGTTGGATTCATACTACACAAAGCAGTTTCACAGAACGCTTCTGTTTAGTTTTTATGGGAAGATATTCCCGTTTCCAACGAAGGCCTGAAAGGCTCCAAATATCCACTTGCAGATGCTGCAAAAAGACTCTTTCCAAACTGCTCCATGAAAAGGAAGGTTCAACTCTGTGAGGTGAAGGCACACATCATAAAGAAGTTTCAAAGAATGCTTCTGTCTAGGTTTTATGTGAAGATATTTCCTTTTCCACCGTAGGCCTCAAAGCGCTCCAAATGAACACTTGCAGATTCTACAAAAAGAGTGCTTCAAAACTGCTCTTTCTAAAGAAGTGTTCAACTCCGTGAGTTGGATTCATACTACACAAAGCAGTTTCACAGAACGCTTCTGTTTAGTTTTTATGGGAAGATATTCACGTTTCCAACGAAGGCCTGAAAGGGCTCCAAATATCCACTTGCAGATTCTGCAAAAACAGAGTTTCAAAACTGCTCTATCAAAAGGAAGGCTTATCTCTCTGAGTTGAATGCACACATCATAAAGACGTTTCTGAGAATGCTTCTGCCTGGTTGACATGTGAAGATATTTGAATTTCCACCATAGGCCTCATACCGCTCGAAATGAACACTTGCAAATTCTACAAAAAGAGTGTTTCATAAGTGCTCTAGCAAAGGAAAGGTTCAACAATGTGAGTTAAACACACACATCACAAAGCAGTTTGTGAGAATGCTTCTGTCCAGTTTTTATGGGAAGATATTCCCGTTTCTAACAAAGGCCTGAAAGAGCTCCAAATATCCACTTGCAGATGCTGCAAAAAGACTCTTTCCAAACCGCTCCATGAAAAGGAAGGTTCAACTCTGTGAGTTGAATGCACACATCCTAAAGAAATTTCAAAGAATGCTTCTGTCTAGGTTTTATGTGAAGATATTTCCTTTTCCACCATAGGCCTCAAAGCGCTCCAAATGAACACTTGCAGATTCTACAAAAAGAGTGTTTCAATACTGCTCTTTCTAAAGAAGGGTTCATGTCTGTGAGTTGGATTCACACTACACAAAGCAGTTTCACAGAACGCTTCTGTTTAGTTTTTATGGGAAGATATTCCCGTTTCCAACGAAGACCTGAAAGGGCTCCAAATATCCACTTGCAGATTCTGCAAAAACAGAGTTTCAAAACTGCTCTATCAAAAGGAAGGCTTATCTCTCTGAGTTGAATGCACACATCATAAAGAGGTTTCTGAGAATGCTTCTGCCTGGTTGATATGTGAAGATATTTCAATTTCCACCATAGGCCTCAAATCGCTCCAAATGAACACTTGCAAATTCTACAAAAAGAGTGTTTCATCACTGCTCTAGCAAAGGAAAGGTTCAACTATGTGAGTTAAACACACACATCACAAAGCAGTTTGTGAGAATGCTTCTGTCCAGTTTTTATGGGAAGATATTCCCGTTTCTAACAAAGGCCTGAAAGAGCTCCAAATATCCACTTGCAGATGCTGCAAAAAGACTCTTTCCAAACCGCTCCATGAAAAGGAAGGTTCAACTCTGTGAGTTGAATGCACACATCATAAAGAAGTTTCAAAGAATGCTTCTGTCTAGGTTTTATGTGAAGATATTTCCTTTTCCACCGTAGGCCTCAAAGCGCTCCAAATGAACACTTGCAGATTCTACAAAAAGAGTGTTTCAAAACTGCACTTTCAAAAGAAGTGTTCAACTCTGTGAGTTGGATTCATACTACACAAAGCAGTTTCACAGAACGCTTCTGTTTAGTTTTTATGGGAAGATATTCCGGTTTCCAACGAAGGCCTGAAAGGGCTCCAAATATCCACTTGCAGATGTTGCAAAAACAGAGTTTCAAAACTGCTCTATCAAAAGGAAGGCTTCTCCCTCCGAGTTGAATGCACACATCATAAAGGGGTTTCTGAGAATGCTTCTGCCTGGTTTGTAAGTGAAGATATTTCCTTTTCCACAATAGGCCTCAATGTGCTCCAAATGAACACTTGCAGATTCTACAAAAAGAGTGTTTCAGAACTGCTCTTTCAAAAGAAGTGTTCAACTCTGTGAGTTGGATTCATACTACACAAAGCAGTTTCACAGAACGCTTCTGTTTAGTTTTTATGGGAAGATATTCCCGTTTCCAACGAAGGCCTGAAAGGCTCCAAATATCCACTTGCAGATGCTGCAAAAAGACTCTTTCCAAACTGCTCCGTGAAAAGGAAGGTTCAACTCTGTGAGGTGAAGGCACACATCATAAAGAAGTTTCAAAGAATGCTTCTGTCTAGGTTTTATGTGAAGATATTTCCTTTTCCACCGTAGGCCTCAAAGCGCTCCAAATGAACACTTGCAGATTCTACAAAAAGAGTGTTTCAAAACTGCTCTTTCTAAAGAAGTGTTCAACTCCGTGAGTTGGATTCATACTACACAAAGCAGTTTCACAGAACGCTTCTGTTTAGTTTTTATGGGAAGATATTCCCGTTTCTAACGAAGGACTGAAAGGGCTCCAAATATCCACTTACAGATTCTGCAAAAAGAGAGTTTCAAAACTGCTCTATCAAAAGGAAGTCTTATCTCTCTGAGTTGAATGCACACATCATAAAGAGGTTTCTGAGAATGCTTCTGCCTGGTTGATATGTGAAGATATTTCAATTTCCACCATAGGCCTCAAATCGCTCCAAATGAACACTTGCAAATTCTACAAAAAGAGTGTTTCATAACTGCTCTAGCAAAGGAAAAGTTCAACTATGTGAGTTAAACACACACGTCACAAAGCAGTTTGTGAGAATGCTTCTGTCCGGTTTTTATGGGAAGATATTCCCGTTTCTAACAAAGGCCTGAAAGAGCTCAAATATCCATTTGCAGATGCTGCAAAAAGACTCTTTCCAAACCGCTCCATGAAAAGGAAGGTTCAACTCTGTGAGTGGAATGCACACATCATAAAGAAGTTTCAAAGAATGCTTCTGTCTAGGTTTATGTGAAGATATTTCCTTTTCCACCATAGGCCTCAAAGCGCTCCAAATGAACACTTGCAGATTCTACAAAAAGAGTGTTTCAAAACTGCTCTTTCTAAAGAAGTGTTCAACTCTGTGAGTTGGATTCATACTACACAAAGCAGTTTCACAGAACGCTTCTGTTTAGTTTTTATGGGAAGATATTCCCGTTTCAAACGAAGGCCTGAAAGGGCTCCAAATATCCACTTGCAGATGCTGCAATAACAGAGTTTCAAAACTGCTCTATCAAAAGGAAGGCTTCTCTCTCCCAGTTGAATGCACACATCATAAAGAGGTTTACGAGAATGATTCTGCCTGGTTTATAAGTGAAGATATTTCCTTTTCCACAATAGGCCTCAATGCGCTCCAAACGAACACTTGCAGATTCTACAAAAAGAGTGTTTCAAAACTGCTGTTTCAAAAGAAGTGTTCAATTCTGTGAGTTGGATTCATACTACACAAAGCCGTTTCACAGAACGCTTCTGTTTAGTTTTTATGGGAAGATATTCCCGTTTCCAACGAAGGCCTGAAAGGGCTCCAAATATCCACTTGCAGATGCTGCAAAAAGACTCTTTCCAAACTGCTCCATGAAAAGTAAGGTTCAACTCCGTGAGTTGAATGCACACATCATAAAGAAGTTTCAAAGAATGCTTCTGTCTAGGTTTTATGTGAAGATATTTCCTTTTCCACCATAGGCCTCAAAGTGCTCCAAATGAACACTTGCAGATTCTACAAAAAGAGTGTTTCAAAACTGCTCTTTCAAAAGAAGTGTTCAACTCTGTGAGTTGGATTCATACTACACAAAGCAGTTTCACAAAACGCTTCTGTTTAGTTTTTATGGGAAGATATTCCCGTTTCCAACGAAGGCCTAAAAGGGCTCAAAATATCCACTTGCAGATGCTGCAAAAACAGAGTTTCAAAACTGCTCTATCAAAAGGAAAGCTTCTCTCTCCGAGTTGAATGCCCACATCATAAAGAGGTTTCTGGGAATGCTTCTGCCTGGTTTATAAGTGAAGATATTTCCTTTTCCACAATAGGCCTCAATGTGCTCCAAATGAACACTTGCAGATTCTACAAAAAGAGTGTTTCAAAACTGCTCTTTCAAAAGAAGTGTTCAACTCTGTGAGTTGGATTCATACTACACAAAGCAGTTTCACAGAACGCTTCTGTTTAGTTTTTATGGGAAGATATTCCCGTTTCCAACGAAGGCCTGAAAGGCTCCAAATATCCACTTGCAGATGCTGCAAAAAGACTCTTTCCAAACTGCTCCGTGAAAAGGAAGGTTCAACTCTGTGAGGTGAAGGCACACATCATAAAGAAGTTTCAAAGAATGCTTCTGTCTAGGTTTTATGTGAAGATATTTCCTTTTCCACCATAGGCCTCAAAGCGCTCCAAATGAACACTTGCAGATTCTACAAAAAGAGTGTTTCAAAACTGCTCTGTCTAAAGAAGTGTTCAACTCTGTGAGTTGGATTCATACTACACAAAGCAGTTTCACAGAACGCTTCTGTTTATTTTTTATGGGAAGACATTCCCGTTTCCAACGAAGGCCCGAAATGGCTCCAAATATCCACTTGCAGATTCTGCAAAAACAGAGTTTCAAAACTGCTCTATCAAAAGGAAGGCTTATGTCTCTGAGTTGAATGCACACATCATAAAGAGGTTTCTGAGAATGCTTCTGCCTGGTTGATATGTGAAGATATTTCAATTTCCACCATAGGCCTCAAATCGCTCCAAATGAACACTTGCAAATTCTACAAAAAGAGTGTTTCATAACTGCTCTAGCAAAGGAAAGGTTCAACTATGTGAGTTAAACACACACATCACAAAGCAGTTTGTGAGAATGCTTCTGTCCAGTTTTTATGGGAAGATATTCCCGTTTCTAAGAAAGGCCTGAAAGAGCTCCAAATATCCACTTGCAGATGCTGCAAAAAGACTCTTTCCAAACCGCTCCATGAAAAGGAAGGTTCAACTCTGTGAGTTGAATGCACACATCATAAAGAAGTTTCAAAGAATGCTTCTGTCTAGGTTTTATGTGAAGATATTTCCTTTTCCACCATAGGCCTCAAAGCGCTCCAAATGAACACTTGCAGATTCTACAAAAAGAGTGTTTCAAAACTGCTCTTTCTAAAGAAGTGTTCAACTCTGTGAGTTGGATTCATACTACACAAAGCAGTTTCACAGAACCCTTCTGTTTAGTTTTTATGGGAAGACATTCCCGTTCCCAACGAAGGCCTGAAAGGGCTCCAAATATCCACTTGCAGATTCTGCAAAAACAGAGTTTCAAAACTGCTCTATCAAAAGGAAGGTTTATCTCCCTGAGTTGAATGCACACATCATAAAGAGGTTTCTGAGAATGCTTCTGCCTGGTTGATATGTGAAGATATTTCAATTTCCACCATAGGCCTCAAATCGCTCCAAATGAACACTTGCAAATTCTACAAAAAGAGTGTTTCATAACTGCTCTAGCAAAGGAAAGGTTCAACTATGTGAGTTAAACACACACATCACAAAGCAGTTTGTGAGAATGCTTCTGTCCAGTTTTTATGGGAAGATATTCCCGTTTCTAACAAAGGCCTGAAAGAGCTCCAAATATACACTTGCAGATGCTGCAAAAAGACTCTTTCTAAACCGCTCCATGAAAAGGAAGGTTCAACTCTGTGAGTTGAATGCACACATCATAAAGAAGTTTCAAAGAATGCTTCTGTCTAGGTTTTATGTGAAGATATTTCCTTTTCCACCTTAGGCCTCAAAGCGCTCCAAATGAACACTTGCAGATTCTACAAAAAGAGTGTTTCAAAACTGCTCTTTCTAAAGAAGTGTTCAACTCTGTGAGTTGGATTCATACTACACAAAGCAGTTTCACAGAACGCTTCTGTTTAGTTTTTATGGGAAGATATTCCCGTTTCCAACGAAGGCCTGAAAGGGCTCCAAATATCCACTTGCAGATGCTGCAAAAAGACTCTTTCCAAACTGCTCCATGAAAAGGAAGTTTCAACTCCGTGAGTTGAATGCACACATCATAAAGAAGTTTCAAAGAATGCTTCTGTCTAGGTTTTATGTGAAGATATTTCCTTTTCCACCATAGGCCTCAAAGTGCTCCAAATGAACACTTGCAGATTCTACAAAAAGAGTGTTTCAAAACTGCTCTTTCAAAAGAAGTGTTCAACTCTGTGAGTTGGATTCATACTACACAAAGCAGTTTCACAGAACGCTTCTGTTTAGTTTTTATGGGAAGATATTCCCCTTTCCAACGAAGGCCTGAAAGGGCTCCAAATATCCACTTGCAGATGCTGCAAAAACAGAGTTTCAAAACTGCTCTATCAAAAGGAAGGCTTCTCTCTCCGAGTTGAATGCACACATCATAAAGGGGTTTCTGAGAATGCTTCTGCCTGGTTTGCAAGTGAAGATATTTCCTTTTCCACAATAGGCCTCAATGTGCTCCAAATGAACACTTGCAGATTCTACAAAAAGAGTGTTTCAAAACTGCTCTTTCAAAAGAAGTGTTCAACTCTGTGAGTTGGATTCATACTACACAAAGCAGTTTCACAGAACGCTTCTGTTTAGTTTTTATGGGAAGATATTCCCGTTTCCAACGAAGGCCTGAAAGGCTCCAAATATCCACTTGCAGATGCTGCAAAAAGACTCTTTCCAAACTGCTCCATGAAAAGGAAGGTTCAACTCTGTGAGGTGAAGGCACACATCATAAAGGAGTTTCAAAGAATGCTTCTGTCTAGGTTTTATGTGAAGATATTTCCTTTTCCACCGTAGGCCTCAAAGCGCTCCAAATGAACACTTGCAGATTCTACAAAAAGAGTGCTTCAAAACTGCTCTTTCTAAAGAAGTGTTCAACTCCGTGAGTTGGATTCATACTACACAAAGCAGTTTCACAGAACGCTTCTGTTTAGTTTTTATGGGAAGATATTCACGTTTCCAACGAAGGCCTGAAAGGGCTCCAAATATCCACTTGCAGATTCTGCAAAAACAGAGTTTCAAAACTGCTCTATCAAAAGGAAGGCTTATCTCTCTGAGTTGAATGCACACATCATAAAGAGGTTTCTGAGAATGCTTCTGCCTGGTTGACATGTGAAGATATTTGAATTTCCACCATAGGCCTCATACCGCTCGAAATGAACACTTGCAAATTCTACAAAAAGAGTGTTTCATAAGTGCTCTAGCAAAGGAAAGGTTCAACAATGTGAGTTAAACACACACATCACAAAGCAGTTTGTGAGAATGCTTCTGTCCAGTTTTTATGGGAAGATATTCCCGTTTCTAACAAAGGCCTGAAAGAGCTCCAAATATCCACTTGCAGATGCTGCAAAAAGACTCTTTCCAAACCGCTCCATGAAAAGGAAGGTTCAACTCTGTGAGTTGAATGCACACATCCTAAAGAAATTTCAAAGAATGCTTCTGTCTAGGTTTTATGTGAAGATATTTCCTTTTCCACCATAGGCCTCAAAGCGCTCCAAATGAACACTTGCAGATTCTACAAAAAGAGTGTTTCAATACTGCTCTTTCTAAAGAAGGGTTCATGTCTGTGAGTTGGATTCACACTACACAAAGCAGTTTCACAGAACGCTTCTGTTTAGTTTTTATGGGAAGATATTCCCGTTTCCAACGAAGGCCTGAAAGGGCTCCAAATATCCACTTGCAGATTCTGCAAAAACAGAGTTTCAAAACTGCTCTATCAAAAGGAAGGCTTATCTCTCTGAGTTGAATGCACACATCATAAAGAGGTTTCTGAGAATGCTTCTGCCTGGTTGATATGTGAAGATATTTCAATTTCCACCATAGGCCTCAAATCGCTCCAAATGAACACTTGCAAATTCTACAAAAAGAGTGTTTCATCACTGCTCTAGCAAAGGAAAGGTTCAACTATGTGAGTTAAACACACACATCACAAAGCAGTTTGTGAGAATGCTTCTGTCCAGTTTTTATGGGAAGATATTCCCGTTTCTAACAAAGGCCTGAAAGAGCTCCAAATATCCACTTGCAGATGCTGCAAAAAGACTCTTTCCAAACCGCTCCATGAAAAGGAAGGTTCAACTCTGTGAGTTGAATGCACACATCATAAAGAAGTTTCAAAGAATGCTTCTGTCTAGGTTTTATGTGAAGATATTTCCTTTTCCACCGTAGGCCTCAAAGCGCTCCAAATGAACACTTGCAGATTCTACAAAAAGAGTGTTTCAAAACTACTCTTTCAAAAGAAGTGTTCAACTCTGTGAGTTGGATTCATACTACACAAAGCAGTTTCACAGAACGCTTCTGTTTAGTTTTTATGGGAAGATATTCCCGTTTCCAACGAAGGCCTGAAAGGGCTCCAAATATCCACTTGCAGATGCTGCAATAACAGAGTTTCAAAACTGCTCTATCAAAAGGAAGGCTTCTCTCTCCGAGTTGAATGCACACATCATAAAGAGGTTTACGAGAATGATTCTGCCTGGTTTATAAGTGAAGATATTTCCTTTTCCACAATAGGCCTCAATGCGCTCCAAACGAACACTTGCAGATTCTACAAAAAGAGTGTTTCAAAACTGCTCTTTCAAAAGAAGTGTTCAACTCTGTGAGTTGGATTCATACTACACAAAGCAGTTTCACAGAACGCTTCTGTTTAGTTTTTATGGGAAGATATTCCTGTTTCCAACGAAGGCCTGAAAGGGCTCCAAATATCCACTTGCAGATGCTGCAAAAACAGAGTTTCAAAACTGCTCTATCAAAAGGAAGGCTTCTCTTTCCGAGTTGAATGCACACATCATAAAGAGGTTTCTGAGAATGCTTCTGCCTGGTTTATAAGTGAAGATATTTCCTTTTCCACAATAGGCCTCAATGTGCTCCAAATGAACACTTGCAGATTCTACAAAAAGAGTGTTTCAAAACTGCTCTTTGAAAAGAAGTGTTCAACTCTGTGAGTTGGATTCACACTACACAAAGCAGTTTCACAGAACGCTTCTGTTTAGTTTTTATGGGAAGATATTCCCGTTTCCAACGAAGGCCTGAAAGGGCTCCAAATATCCACTTGCAGATTCTGCAAAAACAGAGTTTCAAAACTGCTCTATCAAAAGGAAGGCTTATCTCTCTGAGTTGAATGCACACATCATAAAGAGATTTCTGAGAATGCTTCTGCCTGGTTGATATGTGAAGATATTTCAATTTCCACCATAGGCCTCAAATCGCTCCAAATGAACACTTGCAAATTCTACAAAAAGAGTGTTTCATAACTGCTCTAGCAAAGGAAAGGTTCAACTATGTGAGTTAAACACACACATCACAAAGCAGTTTGTGAGAATGCTTCTGTCCAGTTTTTATGGGAAGATATTCCCGTTTCTAACAAAGGCCTGAAAGAGCTCCAAATATCCACTTGCAGATGCTGCAAAAAGACTCTTTCCAAACCGCTCCATGAAAAGGAAGGTTCAACTCTGTGAGTTGAACGCACACATCATAAAGAAGTTTCAAAGAATGCTTCTGTCTAGGTTTTATGTGAAGATATTTCCTTTTCCACCATAGGCCTCAAAGCGCTCCAAATGAACACTTGCAGATTCTACAAAAAGAGTGTTTCAAAACTGCTCTTTCTAAAGAAGTGTTCAACTCTGTGAGTTGGATTCATACTACACAAAGCAGTTTCACAGAACCCTTCTGTTTAGTTTTTATGGGAAGACATTCCCGTTTCCAACGAAGGCCTGAAATGGCTCCAAATATCCACTTGCAGATTCTGCAAAAACAGAGTTTCAAAACTGCTCTATCAAAAGGAAGGCTTATCTCTCTGAGTTGAATGCACACATCATAAAGAGGTTTCTGAGAATGCTTCTGCCTGGTTGATATGTGAAGATATTTCAATTTCCACCATAGGCCTCAAATCGCTCCAAATGAACACTTGCAAATTCTACAAAAAGAGTGTTTCATAACTGCTCTAGCAAAGGAAAGGTTCAACTATGTGAGTTAAACACCCACATCACAAAGCAGTTTGTGAGAATGCTTCTGTCCAGGTTTTAAGGGAAGATATTCCCGTTTCTAACAAAGGCCTGAAAGAGCTCCTAATATCCACTTGCAGATGCTGCAAAAAGACTCTTTCAAAACCGCTCCATGAAAAGGAAGGTTCAACTCTGTGAGTTGAATGCACACATCATAAAGAAGTTTCAAAGAATGCTTCTGTCTAGGTTTTATGTGAAGACATTTCCTTTTCCACCATAGGCCTCAAAGCGCTCCAAATGAACACTTGCAGATTCTACAAAAAGAGTGTTTCAAAACTGCTCTTTCTAAAGAAGTGTTCAACTCTGTGAGTTGGATTCATACTACACAAAGCAGTTTCACAGAACGCTTCTGTTTAGTTTTTATGGGAAGATATTCCCGTTTCCAACGAAGGCCTGAAAGGGCTCCAAATATCCACTTGCAGATGCTGCAAAAAGACTCTTTCCAAACCGCTCCATGAAAAGGAAGGTTCAACTCCGTGAGTTGAATGCACACATCATAAAGAAGTTTCAAAGAATGCTTCTGTCTAGGTTTTATGTGAAGATATTTCCTTTTCCACCATAGGCCTCAAAGTGCTCCAAATGAACACTTTCAGATTCTACAAAAAGAGTGTTTCAAAACTGCTCTTTCAAAAGAAGTGTTCAACTCTGTGAGTTGGATTCATACTACACAAAGCAGTTTCACAGAACGCTTCTGTTTAGTTTTTATGGGAAGATATTCCCGTTTCCAACGAAGGCCTGAAAGGGCTCCAAATATCCACTTGCAGATTCTGCAAAAACAGAGATTCAATACTGCTCTATCAAAAGGAAGGCTTATCTCTCTGAGTTGAATGCACACATCATAAAGAGGTTTCTGAGAATGCTTCTGCCTGGTTGATATGTGAAGATATTTCAATTTCCACCATAGGCCTCAAATCGCTCCAAATGAACACTTGCAAATTCTACAAAAAGAGTGTTTCATAACTGCTCTAGCAAAGGAAAGGTTCAACTATGTGAGTTAAACACACACATCACAAAGCAGTTTGTGAGAATGCTTCTGTCCAGTTTTTATGGGAAGATATTCCCGTTTCTAACAAAGGCCTGAAAGAGCTCCAAATATCCACTTGCAGATGCTGCAAAAAGACTCTTTCCAAACCGCTCCATGAAAAGGAAGGTTCAACTCTGTGAGTTGAATGCACACATCCTAAAGAAATTTCAAAGAATGCTTCTGTCTAGGTTTTATGTGAAGATATTTCCTTTTCCACCATAGGCCTCAAAGCGCTCCAAATGAACACTTGCAGATTCTACAGAAAGAGTGTATCAAAACTGCTCTTTCTAAAGAAGGGTTCAACTCTGTGAGTTGGATTCACACTACACAAAGCAGTTTCACAGAACGCTTCTGTTTAGTTTTTATGGGAAGATATTCCCGTTTCCAACGAAGGCCTGAAAGGGCTCCAAATATCCACTTGCAGATTCTGCAAAAACAGAGTTTCAAAACTGCTCTATCAAAAGGAAGGCTTATCTCTCTGAGTTGAATGCACACATCATAAAGAGATTTCTGAGAATGCTTCTGCCTGGTTGATATGTGAAGATATTTCAATTTCCACCATAGGCCTCAAATCGCTCCAAATGAACACTTGCAAATTCTACAAAAAGAGTGTTTCATAACTGCTCTAGCAAAGGAAAGGTTCAACTATGTGAGTTAAACACACACATCACAAAGCAGTTTGTGAGAATGCTTCTGTCCAGTTTTTATGGGAAGATATTCCCGTTTCTAACAAAGGCCTGAAAGAGCTCCAAATATCCACTTGCAGATGCTGCAAAAAGACTCTTTCCAAACCGCTCCATGAAAAGGAAGGTTCAACTCTGTGAGTTGAATGCACACATCATAAAGAAGTTTCAAAGAATGCTTCTGTCTAGGTTTTATGTGAAGATATTTCCTTTTCCACCTTAGGCCTCAAAGCGCTCCAAATGAACACTTGCAGATTCTACAAAAAGAGTGTTTAAAACTACTCTTTCAAAAGAAGTGTTCAACTCTGTGAGTTGGATTCATACTACACAAAGCAGTTTCACAGAACGCTTCTGTTTAGTTTTTATGGGAAGATATTCCCGTTTCCAACGAAGGCCTGAAAGGGCTCCAAATATCCACTTGCAGATGCTGCAAAAAGACTCTTTCAAAACTGCTCCATGAAAAGGAAGGTTCAACTCTGTGAGCTGAATGCACACATCATAAAGAAGTTTCAAAGAATGCTTCTGTCTAGGTTTTATGTGAAGATATTTCCTTTTCCACCATAGGCCTCAAAGTGCTCCAAATGAACACTTTCAAATTCTACAAAAAGAGTGTTTCAAAACTGCTCTTTCAAAAGAAGTGTTCAAATCTGTGAGTTGGATTCATACTACACAAAGCAGTTTCACAGAACGCTTCTGTTTAGTTTTTAAGGGAAGATATTCCTGTTTCCAACGAAGGCCTGAAAGGGCACCAAATATCCACTTGCAGATGCTGCAAAAACAGAGTTTCAAAACTGCTCTATCAAAAGGAAGGCTTCTCTCTCCGAGTTGAATGCACACATCACAAAGAGGTTTCTGAGAATGCTTCTGCCTGTTTTATAAGTGAAGATATTTCCTTTTCCACAATAGGCCTCAAAGTGCTCCAAATGAACACTTGCAGATTCTACAAAAAGAGTGTTTCAAAACTGCTCTTTGAAAAGAAGTGTTCAACTCTTTGAGTTGGATTCATACTACACCAAGCAGTTTCACAGAACGCTTCTGTTTACTTTTTATGGGAAGTTATTCCCGTTTCCAACGAAGGCCTGAAAGGCTCCAAATATCCACTTGCAGATGCTGCAAAAAGACTCTTTCCAAACTGCTCCATGAAAAGGAAGGTTCAACTCTGTGAGGTGAAGGCACACATCATAAAGAAGTTTCAAAGAATGCTTCTGTCTAGGTTTTATGTGAAGATATTTCCTTTTCCACCGTAGGCCTCAAAGCGCTCCAAATGAACACTTGCAGATTCTACAAAAAGAGTGTTTCAAAACTGCTCTTTCTAAAGAAGTGTTCAACTCCGTGAGTTGGATTCATACTACACAAAGCAGTTTCACAGAACGCTTCTGTTTAGTTTTTATGGGAAGATATTCCCGTTTCCAACGAAGGCCTGAAAGGGCTCCCAATATCCACTTGCAGATTCTGCAAAAACAGAGTTTCAAAACTGCTCTATCAAAAGGAAGGCTTATCTCTCTGAATTGAATGCACACATCATAAAGAGGTTTCTGAGAATGCTTCTGCCTGGTTGATATGTGAAGATATTTCAATTTCCACCATAGGCCTCAAATCGCTCCAAATGAACACTTGCAAATTCTACAAAAAGAGTGTTTCATAACTGCTCTAGCAAAGGAAAGGTTCAACTATGTGAGTTAAACACACACATCACAAAGCAGTTTGTGAGAATGCTTTTGTCCAGTTTTTATGGGAAGATATTCCCGTTTCTAACAAAGGCCTGAAAGAGCTCCAAATATCCACTTGCAGATGCTGCAAAAAGACTCTTTCCAAACCGCTCCATGAAAAGGAAGGTTCAACTCTGTGAGTTGAATGCACACATCCTAAAGAAATTTCAAAGAATGCTTCTGTCTAGGTTTTATGTGAAGATATTTCCTTTTCCACCATAGGCCTCAAAGCGCTCCAAATGAACACTTGCAGATTCTACAGAAAGAGTGTATCGAAACTGCTCTTTCTAAAGAAGGGTTCAACTCTGTGAGTTGGATTCACACTACACAAAGCAGTTTCACAGAACGCTTCTGTTTAGTTTTTATGGGAAGATATTCCCGTTTCCAACGAAGGCCTGAAAGGGCTCCAAATATCCACTTGCAGATTCTGCAAAAACAGAGTTTCAAAACTGCTCTATCAAAAGGAAGGCTTATCTCTCTGAGTTGAATGCACACATCATAAAGAGGTTTCTGAGAATGCTTCTGCCTGGTTGATATGTGAAGATATTTCAATTTCCACCATAGGCCTCAAATCGCTCCAAATGAACACTTGCAAATTCTACAAAAAGAGTGTTTCATAACTGCTCTAGCAAAGGAAAGGTTCAACTATGTGAGTTAAACACACACATCACAAAGCAGTTTGTGAGAATGCTTCTGTCCAGTTTTTATGGGAAGATATTCCCGTTTCTAACAAAGGCCTGAAAGAGCTCCAAATATCCACTTGCAGATGCTGCAAAAAGACTCTTTCCAAACCGCTCCATGAAAAGGAAGGTTCAACTCTGTGAGTTGAATGCACACATCATAAAGAAGTTTCAAAGAATGCTTCTGTCTAGGTTTTATGTGAAGATATTTCCTTTTCCACCTTAGGCCTCAAAGCGCTCCAAATGAACACTTGCAGATTCTACAAAAAGAGTGTTTAAAACTACTCTTTCAAAAGAAGTGTTCAACTCTGTGAGTTGGATTCATACTACACAAAGCAGTTTCACAGAACGCTTCTGTTTAGTTTTTATGGGAAGATATTCCCGTTTCCAACGAAGGCCTGAAAGGGCTCCAAATATCCACTTGCAGATGCTGCAAAAAGACTCTTTCAAAACTGCTCCATGAAAAGGAAGGTTCAACTCTGTGAGCTGAATGCACACATCATAAAGAAGTTTCAAAGAATGCTTCTGTCTAGGTTTTATGTGAAGATATTTCCTTTTCCACCATAGTCCTCAAAGTGCTCCAAATGAACACTTTCAGATTCTACAAAAAGAGTGTTTCAAAACTGCTCTTTCAAAAGAAGTGTTCAACTCTGTGAGTTGGATTCATACTACACAAAGCAGTTTCACAGAACGCTTCTGTTTAGTTTTTAAGGGAAGATATTCCTGTTTCCAACGAAGGCCTGAAAGGGCTCCAAATATCCACTTGCAGATGCTGCAAAAACAGAGTTTCAAAACTGCTCTATCAAAAGGAAGGCTTCTCTCTCCGAGTTGAATGCACACATCACAAAGAGGTTTCTGAGAATGCTTCTGCCTGTTTTATAAGTGAAGATATTTCCTTTTCCACAATAGGCCTCAAAGTGCTCCAAATGAACACTTGCAGATTCTACAAAAAGAGTGTTTCAAAACTGCTCTTTGAAAAGAAGTGTTCAACTCTGTGAGTTGGATTCATACTACACCAAGCAGTTTCACAGAACGCTTCTGTTTACTTTTTATGGGAAGTTATTCCCGTTTCCAACGAAGGCCTGAAAGGCTCCAAATATCCACTTGCAGATGCTGCAAAAAGACTCTTTCCAAACTGCTCCATGAAAAGGAAGGTTCAACTCTGTGAGGTGAAGGCACACATCATAAAGAAGTTTCAAAGAATGCTTCTGTCTAGGTTTTATGTGAAGATATTTCCTTTTCCACCGTAGGCCTCAAAGCGCTCCAAATGAACACTTGCAGATTCTACAAAAAGAGTGTTTCAAAACTGCTCTTCCTAAAGAAGTGTTCAACTCCGTGAGTTGGATTCATACTACACAAAGCAGTTTCACAGAACGCTTCTGTTTAGTTTTTATGGGAATATATTCCCGTTTCCAACGAAGGCCTGAAAGGGCTCCAAATATCCACTTGCAGATTCTGCAAAAACAGAGTTTCAAAACTGCTCTATCAAAAGGAAGGCTTATCTCTCTGAGTTGAATGCACACATCATAAAGAGGTTTCTGAGAATGCTTCTGCCTGGTTGATATGTGAAGATATTTCAATTTCCACAATAGGCCTCAAATCGCTCCAAATGAACACTTGCAAATTCTACAAAAAGAGTGTTTCATAACTGCTATAGCAAAGGAAAGGTTCAACTATGTGAGTTAAACACACACATCACAAAGCAGTTTGTGAGAATGCTTCTGTCCAGTTTTTATGGGAAGATATTCCCGTTTCTAACAAAGGCCTGAAAGAGCTCCAAATATCCACTTGCAGATGCTGCAAAAAGACTCTTTCCAAACCGCTCCATGAAAAGGAAGGTTCAACTCTGTGAGTTGAATGCACACATCCTAAAGAAATTTCAAAGAATGCTTCTGTCTAGGTTTTATGTGAAGATATTTCCTTTTCCACCTTAGGCCTCAAAGCGCTCCAAATGAACACTTGCAGATTCTACAGAAAGAGTGTATCAAAACTGCTCTTTCTAAAGAAGGGTTCAACTCTGTGAGTTGGATTCACACTACACAAAGCAGTTTCACAGAACGCTTGTGTTTAGTTTTTATGGGAAGATATTCCCGTTTCCAACGAAGGCCTGAAAGGGCTCCAAATATCCACTTGCAGATTCTGCAAAAACAGAGTTTCAAAACTGCTCTATCAAAAGGAAGGCTTATCTCTCTGAGTTGAATGCACACATCATAAAGAGGTTTCTGAGAATGCTTCTGCCTGGTTGATATGTGAAGATATTTCAATTTCCACCATAGGCCTCAAATCGCTCCAAATGAACACTTGCAAATTCTACAAAAAGAGTGTTTCATAACTGCTCTAGCAAAGGAAAGGTTCAACTATGTGAGTTAAACACAAACATCACAAAGCAGTTTGTGAGAATGCTTCTGTCCAGTTTTTATGGGAAGATATTCCCGTTTCTAACCAAGGCCTGAAAGAGCTCCAAATATCCACTTGCAGATGCTGCAAAAAGACTCTTTCCAAACCGCTCCATGAAAAGGAAGGTTCAACTCTGTGAGTTGAATGCACACATCATAAAGAAGTTTCAAAGAATGCTTCTGTCTAGGTTTTATGTGACGATATTTCCTTTTCCACCTTAGGCCTCAAAGCGCTCCAAATGAACACTTGCAGATTCTACAAAAAGAGTGTTTCAAAACTACTCTTTCAAAAGAAGTGTTCAACTCTGTGAGTTGGATTCATACTACACAAAGCAGTTTCACAGAACGCTTCTGTTTAGTTTTTATGGGAAGATATTCCCGTTTCCAACGAAGGCCTGAAAGGGCTCCAAATATCCACTTGCAGATGCTGCAAAAAGACTCTTTCCAAACTGCTCCATGAAAAGGAAGGTTCAACTCTGTGAGTTGAATTCACACATCATAAAGAAGTTTCAAAGAATGCTTCTGTCTAGGTTTTATGTGAAGATATTTCCTTTTCCACCATAGGCCTCAAAGTGCTCCAAATGAACACTTTCAGATTCTACAAAAAGAGTGTTTCAAAACTGCTCTTTCAAAAGAAGTGTTCAACTCTGTGAGTTGGAATCATACTACACAAAGCAGTTTCACAGAACGCTTCTGTTTAGTTTTTATGGGAAGATATTCCTGTTTCCAACGAAGGCCTGAAAGGGCTCCAAATATCCACTTGCAGATGCTGCAAAAACAGAGTTTCAAAACTGCTCTATCAAAAGGAAGGCTTCTCTCTCCGAGTTGAATGCACACATCATAAAGTGGTTTCTGAGAATGCTTCTGCCTGGTTTATAAGTGAAGATATTTCCTTTTCCACAATAGGCCTCAATGTGCTCCAAATGAACACTTGCAGATTCTACAAAAAGAGTGTTTCAAAACTGCTCTTTGAAAAGAAGTGTTCAACTCTGTGAGTTGGATTCATACTACACCAAGCAGTTTCACAGAACGCTTCTGTTTAGTTTTTATGGGAAGATATTCCCGTTTCCAACGAAGGCCTGAAAGGCTCCAAATATCCACATGCAGATGCTGCAAAAAGACTCTTTCCAAACTGCTCCATGAAAAGGAAGGTTCAACTCTGTGAGGTGAAGGCACACATCATAAAGAAGTTTCAAAGAATGCTTCTGTCTAGGTTTTATGTGAAGATATTTCCTTTCCCACCGTAGGCCTCAAAGCGCTCCAAATGAACACTTGCAGATTCTACAAAAAGAGTGTTTCAAAACTGCTCTTTCTAAAGAAGTGTTCAACTCCGTGAGTTGGATTCATACTACACAAAGCAGTTTCACAGAACGCTTCTGTTTAGTTTTTATGGGAAGA
The DNA here is from genome assembly GCF_028885655.2 of Pongo abelii. Lineage (NCBI taxonomy): Eukaryota > Metazoa > Chordata > Mammalia > Primates > Hominidae > Pongo > Pongo abelii. The sequence continues at coordinate 30,335,899 of NC_072005.2, read as the reverse complement.
TATTCCCGTTTCCAACGAAGGCCTGAAAGGGCTCCAAATATCCACTTGCAGATGCTGCAAAAAGACTCTTTCCAAACTGCTCCATGAAAAGGAAGTTTCAACTCCGTGAGTTGAATGCACACATCATAAAGAAGTTTCAAAGAATGCTTCTGTCTAGGTTTTATGTGAAGATATTTCCTTTTCCACCATAGGCCTCAAAGTGCTCCAAATGAACACTTGCAGATTCTACAAAAAGAGTGTTTCAAAACTGCTCTTTCAAAAGAAGTGTTCAACTCTGTGAGTTGGATTCATACTACACAAAGCAGTTTCACAGAACGCTTCTGTTTAGTTTTTATGGGAAGATATTCCCCTTTCCAACGAAGGCCTGAAAGGGCTCCAAATATCCACTTGCAGATGCTGCAAAAACAGAGTTTCAAAACTGCTCTATCAAAAGGAAGGCTTCTCTCTCCGAGTTGAATGCACACATCATAAAGGGGTTTCTGAGAATGCTTCTGCCTGGTTTGCAAGTGAAGATATTTCCTTTTCCACAATAGGCCTCAATGTGCTCCAAATGAACACTTGCAGATTCTACAAAAAGAGTGTTTCAAAACTGCTCTTTCAAAAGAAGTGTTCAACTCTGTGAGTTGGATTCATACTACACAAAGCAGTTTCACAGAACGCTTCTGTTTAGTTTTTATGGGAAGATATTCCCGTTTCCAACGAAGGCCTGAAAGGCTCCAAATATCCACTTGCAGATGCTGCAAAAAGACTCTTTCCAAACTGCTCCATGAAAAGGAAGGTTCAACTCTGTGAGGTGAAGGCACACATCATAAAGGAGTTTCAAAGAATGCTTCTGTCTAGGTTTTATGTGAAGATATTTCCTTTTCCACCGTAGGCCTCAAAGCGCTCCAAATGAACACTTGCAGATTCTACAAAAAGAGTGCTTCAAAACTGCTCTTTCTAAAGAAGTGTTCAACTCCGTGAGTTGGATTCATACTACACAAAGCAGTTTCACAGAACGCTTCTGTTTAGTTTTTATGGGAAGATATTCACGTTTCCAACGAAGGCCTGAAAGGGCTCCAAATATCCACTTGCAGATTCTGCAAAAACAGAGTTTCAAAACTGCTCTATCAAAAGGAAGGCTTATCTCTCTGAGTTGAATGCACACATCATAAAGAGGTTTCTGAGAATGCTTCTGCCTGGTTGACATGTGAAGATATTTGAATTTCCACCATAGGCCTCATACCGCTCGAAATGAACACTTGCAAATTCTACAAAAAGAGTGTTTCATAAGTGCTCTAGCAAAGGAAAGGTTCAACAATGTGAGTTAAACACACACATCACAAAGCAGTTTGTGAGAATGCTTCTGTCCAGTTTTTATGGGAAGATATTCCCGTTTCTAACAAAGGCCTGAAAGAGCTCCAAATATCCACTTGCAGATGCTGCAAAAAGACTCTTTCCAAACCGCTCCATGAAAAGGAAGGTTCAACTCTGTGAGTTGAATGCACACATCCTAAAGAAATTTCAAAGAATGCTTCTGTCTAGGTTTTATGTGAAGATATTTCCTTTTCCACCATAGGCCTCAAAGCGCTCCAAATGAACACTTGCAGATTCTACAAAAAGAGTGTTTCAATACTGCTCTTTCTAAAGAAGGGTTCATGTCTGTGAGTTGGATTCACACTACACAAAGCAGTTTCACAGAACGCTTCTGTTTAGTTTTTATGGGAAGATATTCCCGTTTCCAACGAAGGCCTGAAAGGGCTCCAAATATCCACTTGCAGATTCTGCAAAAACAGAGTTTCAAAACTGCTCTATCAAAAGGAAGGCTTATCTCTCTGAGTTGAATGCACACATCATAAAGAGGTTTCTGAGAATGCTTCTGCCTGGTTGATATGTGAAGATATTTCAATTTCCACCATAGGCCTCAAATCGCTCCAAATGAACACTTGCAAATTCTACAAAAAGAGTGTTTCATCACTGCTCTAGCAAAGGAAAGGTTCAACTATGTGAGTTAAACACACACATCACAAAGCAGTTTGTGAGAATGCTTCTGTCCAGTTTTTATGGGAAGATATTCCCGTTTCTAACAAAGGCCTGAAAGAGCTCCAAATATCCACTTGCAGATGCTGCAAAAAGACTCTTTCCAAACCGCTCCATGAAAAGGAAGGTTCAACTCTGTGAGTTGAATGCACACATCATAAAGAAGTTTCAAAGAATGCTTCTGTCTAGGTTTTATGTGAAGATATTTCCTTTTCCACCGTAGGCCTCAAAGCGCTCCAAATGAACACTTGCAGATTCTACAAAAAGAGTGTTTCAAAACTACTCTTTCAAAAGAAGTGTTCAACTCTGTGAGTTGGATTCATACTACACAAAGCAGTTTCACAGAACGCTTCTGTTTAGTTTTTATGGGAAGATATTCCCGTTTCCAACGAAGGCCTGAAAGGGCTCCAAATATCCACTTGCAGATGCTGCAATAACAGAGTTTCAAAACTGCTCTATCAAAAGGAAGGCTTCTCTCTCCGAGTTGAATGCACACATCATAAAGAGGTTTACGAGAATGATTCTGCCTGGTTTATAAGTGAAGATATTTCCTTTTCCACAATAGGCCTCAATGCGCTCCAAACGAACACTTGCAGATTCTACAAAAAGAGTGTTTCAAAACTGCTCTTTCAAAAGAAGTGTTCAACTCTGTGAGTTGGATTCATACTACACAAAGCAGTTTCACAGAACGCTTCTGTTTAGTTTTTATGGGAAGATATTCCTGTTTCCAACGAAGGCCTGAAAGGGCTCCAAATATCCACTTGCAGATGCTGCAAAAACAGAGTTTCAAAACTGCTCTATCAAAAGGAAGGCTTCTCTTTCCGAGTTGAATGCACACATCATAAAGAGGTTTCTGAGAATGCTTCTGCCTGGTTTATAAGTGAAGATATTTCCTTTTCCACAATAGGCCTCAATGTGCTCCAAATGAACACTTGCAGATTCTACAAAAAGAGTGTTTCAAAACTGCTCTTTGAAAAGAAGTGTTCAACTCTGTGAGTTGGATTCACACTACACAAAGCAGTTTCACAGAACGCTTCTGTTTAGTTTTTATGGGAAGATATTCCCGTTTCCAACGAAGGCCTGAAAGGGCTCCAAATATCCACTTGCAGATTCTGCAAAAACAGAGTTTCAAAACTGCTCTATCAAAAGGAAGGCTTATCTCTCTGAGTTGAATGCACACATCATAAAGAGATTTCTGAGAATGCTTCTGCCTGGTTGATATGTGAAGATATTTCAATTTCCACCATAGGCCTCAAATCGCTCCAAATGAACACTTGCAAATTCTACAAAAAGAGTGTTTCATAACTGCTCTAGCAAAGGAAAGGTTCAACTATGTGAGTTAAACACACACATCACAAAGCAGTTTGTGAGAATGCTTCTGTCCAGTTTTTATGGGAAGATATTCCCGTTTCTAACAAAGGCCTGAAAGAGCTCCAAATATCCACTTGCAGATGCTGCAAAAAGACTCTTTCCAAACCGCTCCATGAAAAGGAAGGTTCAACTCTGTGAGTTGAACGCACACATCATAAAGAAGTTTCAAAGAATGCTTCTGTCTAGGTTTTATGTGAAGATATTTCCTTTTCCACCATAGGCCTCAAAGCGCTCCAAATGAACACTTGCAGATTCTACAAAAAGAGTGTTTCAAAACTGCTCTTTCTAAAGAAGTGTTCAACTCTGTGAGTTGGATTCATACTACACAAAGCAGTTTCACAGAACCCTTCTGTTTAGTTTTTATGGGAAGACATTCCCGTTTCCAACGAAGGCCTGAAATGGCTCCAAATATCCACTTGCAGATTCTGCAAAAACAGAGTTTCAAAACTGCTCTATCAAAAGGAAGGCTTATCTCTCTGAGTTGAATGCACACATCATAAAGAGGTTTCTGAGAATGCTTCTGCCTGGTTGATATGTGAAGATATTTCAATTTCCACCATAGGCCTCAAATCGCTCCAAATGAACACTTGCAAATTCTACAAAAAGAGTGTTTCATAACTGCTCTAGCAAAGGAAAGGTTCAACTATGTGAGTTAAACACCCACATCACAAAGCAGTTTGTGAGAATGCTTCTGTCCAGGTTTTAAGGGAAGATATTCCCGTTTCTAACAAAGGCCTGAAAGAGCTCCTAATATCCACTTGCAGATGCTGCAAAAAGACTCTTTCAAAACCGCTCCATGAAAAGGAAGGTTCAACTCTGTGAGTTGAATGCACACATCATAAAGAAGTTTCAAAGAATGCTTCTGTCTAGGTTTTATGTGAAGACATTTCCTTTTCCACCATAGGCCTCAAAGCGCTCCAAATGAACACTTGCAGATTCTACAAAAAGAGTGTTTCAAAACTGCTCTTTCTAAAGAAGTGTTCAACTCTGTGAGTTGGATTCATACTACACAAAGCAGTTTCACAGAACGCTTCTGTTTAGTTTTTATGGGAAGATATTCCCGTTTCCAACGAAGGCCTGAAAGGGCTCCAAATATCCACTTGCAGATGCTGCAAAAAGACTCTTTCCAAACCGCTCCATGAAAAGGAAGGTTCAACTCCGTGAGTTGAATGCACACATCATAAAGAAGTTTCAAAGAATGCTTCTGTCTAGGTTTTATGTGAAGATATTTCCTTTTCCACCATAGGCCTCAAAGTGCTCCAAATGAACACTTTCAGATTCTACAAAAAGAGTGTTTCAAAACTGCTCTTTCAAAAGAAGTGTTCAACTCTGTGAGTTGGATTCATACTACACAAAGCAGTTTCACAGAACGCTTCTGTTTAGTTTTTATGGGAAGATATTCCCGTTTCCAACGAAGGCCTGAAAGGGCTCCAAATATCCACTTGCAGATTCTGCAAAAACAGAGATTCAATACTGCTCTATCAAAAGGAAGGCTTATCTCTCTGAGTTGAATGCACACATCATAAAGAGGTTTCTGAGAATGCTTCTGCCTGGTTGATATGTGAAGATATTTCAATTTCCACCATAGGCCTCAAATCGCTCCAAATGAACACTTGCAAATTCTACAAAAAGAGTGTTTCATAACTGCTCTAGCAAAGGAAAGGTTCAACTATGTGAGTTAAACACACACATCACAAAGCAGTTTGTGAGAATGCTTCTGTCCAGTTTTTATGGGAAGATATTCCCGTTTCTAACAAAGGCCTGAAAGAGCTCCAAATATCCACTTGCAGATGCTGCAAAAAGACTCTTTCCAAACCGCTCCATGAAAAGGAAGGTTCAACTCTGTGAGTTGAATGCACACATCCTAAAGAAATTTCAAAGAATGCTTCTGTCTAGGTTTTATGTGAAGATATTTCCTTTTCCACCATAGGCCTCAAAGCGCTCCAAATGAACACTTGCAGATTCTACAGAAAGAGTGTATCAAAACTGCTCTTTCTAAAGAAGGGTTCAACTCTGTGAGTTGGATTCACACTACACAAAGCAGTTTCACAGAACGCTTCTGTTTAGTTTTTATGGGAAGATATTCCCGTTTCCAACGAAGGCCTGAAAGGGCTCCAAATATCCACTTGCAGATTCTGCAAAAACAGAGTTTCAAAACTGCTCTATCAAAAGGAAGGCTTATCTCTCTGAGTTGAATGCACACATCATAAAGAGATTTCTGAGAATGCTTCTGCCTGGTTGATATGTGAAGATATTTCAATTTCCACCATAGGCCTCAAATCGCTCCAAATGAACACTTGCAAATTCTACAAAAAGAGTGTTTCATAACTGCTCTAGCAAAGGAAAGGTTCAACTATGTGAGTTAAACACACACATCACAAAGCAGTTTGTGAGAATGCTTCTGTCCAGTTTTTATGGGAAGATATTCCCGTTTCTAACAAAGGCCTGAAAGAGCTCCAAATATCCACTTGCAGATGCTGCAAAAAGACTCTTTCCAAACCGCTCCATGAAAAGGAAGGTTCAACTCTGTGAGTTGAATGCACACATCATAAAGAAGTTTCAAAGAATGCTTCTGTCTAGGTTTTATGTGAAGATATTTCCTTTTCCACCTTAGGCCTCAAAGCGCTCCAAATGAACACTTGCAGATTCTACAAAAAGAGTGTTTAAAACTACTCTTTCAAAAGAAGTGTTCAACTCTGTGAGTTGGATTCATACTACACAAAGCAGTTTCACAGAACGCTTCTGTTTAGTTTTTATGGGAAGATATTCCCGTTTCCAACGAAGGCCTGAAAGGGCTCCAAATATCCACTTGCAGATGCTGCAAAAAGACTCTTTCAAAACTGCTCCATGAAAAGGAAGGTTCAACTCTGTGAGCTGAATGCACACATCATAAAGAAGTTTCAAAGAATGCTTCTGTCTAGGTTTTATGTGAAGATATTTCCTTTTCCACCATAGGCCTCAAAGTGCTCCAAATGAACACTTTCAAATTCTACAAAAAGAGTGTTTCAAAACTGCTCTTTCAAAAGAAGTGTTCAAATCTGTGAGTTGGATTCATACTACACAAAGCAGTTTCACAGAACGCTTCTGTTTAGTTTTTAAGGGAAGATATTCCTGTTTCCAACGAAGGCCTGAAAGGGCACCAAATATCCACTTGCAGATGCTGCAAAAACAGAGTTTCAAAACTGCTCTATCAAAAGGAAGGCTTCTCTCTCCGAGTTGAATGCACACATCACAAAGAGGTTTCTGAGAATGCTTCTGCCTGTTTTATAAGTGAAGATATTTCCTTTTCCACAATAGGCCTCAAAGTGCTCCAAATGAACACTTGCAGATTCTACAAAAAGAGTGTTTCAAAACTGCTCTTTGAAAAGAAGTGTTCAACTCTTTGAGTTGGATTCATACTACACCAAGCAGTTTCACAGAACGCTTCTGTTTACTTTTTATGGGAAGTTATTCCCGTTTCCAACGAAGGCCTGAAAGGCTCCAAATATCCACTTGCAGATGCTGCAAAAAGACTCTTTCCAAACTGCTCCATGAAAAGGAAGGTTCAACTCTGTGAGGTGAAGGCACACATCATAAAGAAGTTTCAAAGAATGCTTCTGTCTAGGTTTTATGTGAAGATATTTCCTTTTCCACCGTAGGCCTCAAAGCGCTCCAAATGAACACTTGCAGATTCTACAAAAAGAGTGTTTCAAAACTGCTCTTTCTAAAGAAGTGTTCAACTCCGTGAGTTGGATTCATACTACACAAAGCAGTTTCACAGAACGCTTCTGTTTAGTTTTTATGGGAAGATATTCCCGTTTCCAACGAAGGCCTGAAAGGGCTCCCAATATCCACTTGCAGATTCTGCAAAAACAGAGTTTCAAAACTGCTCTATCAAAAGGAAGGCTTATCTCTCTGAATTGAATGCACACATCATAAAGAGGTTTCTGAGAATGCTTCTGCCTGGTTGATATGTGAAGATATTTCAATTTCCACCATAGGCCTCAAATCGCTCCAAATGAACACTTGCAAATTCTACAAAAAGAGTGTTTCATAACTGCTCTAGCAAAGGAAAGGTTCAACTATGTGAGTTAAACACACACATCACAAAGCAGTTTGTGAGAATGCTTTTGTCCAGTTTTTATGGGAAGATATTCCCGTTTCTAACAAAGGCCTGAAAGAGCTCCAAATATCCACTTGCAGATGCTGCAAAAAGACTCTTTCCAAACCGCTCCATGAAAAGGAAGGTTCAACTCTGTGAGTTGAATGCACACATCCTAAAGAAATTTCAAAGAATGCTTCTGTCTAGGTTTTATGTGAAGATATTTCCTTTTCCACCATAGGCCTCAAAGCGCTCCAAATGAACACTTGCAGATTCTACAGAAAGAGTGTATCGAAACTGCTCTTTCTAAAGAAGGGTTCAACTCTGTGAGTTGGATTCACACTACACAAAGCAGTTTCACAGAACGCTTCTGTTTAGTTTTTATGGGAAGATATTCCCGTTTCCAACGAAGGCCTGAAAGGGCTCCAAATATCCACTTGCAGATTCTGCAAAAACAGAGTTTCAAAACTGCTCTATCAAAAGGAAGGCTTATCTCTCTGAGTTGAATGCACACATCATAAAGAGGTTTCTGAGAATGCTTCTGCCTGGTTGATATGTGAAGATATTTCAATTTCCACCATAGGCCTCAAATCGCTCCAAATGAACACTTGCAAATTCTACAAAAAGAGTGTTTCATAACTGCTCTAGCAAAGGAAAGGTTCAACTATGTGAGTTAAACACACACATCACAAAGCAGTTTGTGAGAATGCTTCTGTCCAGTTTTTATGGGAAGATATTCCCGTTTCTAACAAAGGCCTGAAAGAGCTCCAAATATCCACTTGCAGATGCTGCAAAAAGACTCTTTCCAAACCGCTCCATGAAAAGGAAGGTTCAACTCTGTGAGTTGAATGCACACATCATAAAGAAGTTTCAAAGAATGCTTCTGTCTAGGTTTTATGTGAAGATATTTCCTTTTCCACCTTAGGCCTCAAAGCGCTCCAAATGAACACTTGCAGATTCTACAAAAAGAGTGTTTAAAACTACTCTTTCAAAAGAAGTGTTCAACTCTGTGAGTTGGATTCATACTACACAAAGCAGTTTCACAGAACGCTTCTGTTTAGTTTTTATGGGAAGATATTCCCGTTTCCAACGAAGGCCTGAAAGGGCTCCAAATATCCACTTGCAGATGCTGCAAAAAGACTCTTTCAAAACTGCTCCATGAAAAGGAAGGTTCAACTCTGTGAGCTGAATGCACACATCATAAAGAAGTTTCAAAGAATGCTTCTGTCTAGGTTTTATGTGAAGATATTTCCTTTTCCACCATAGTCCTCAAAGTGCTCCAAATGAACACTTTCAGATTCTACAAAAAGAGTGTTTCAAAACTGCTCTTTCAAAAGAAGTGTTCAACTCTGTGAGTTGGATTCATACTACACAAAGCAGTTTCACAGAACGCTTCTGTTTAGTTTTTAAGGGAAGATATTCCTGTTTCCAACGAAGGCCTGAAAGGGCTCCAAATATCCACTTGCAGATGCTGCAAAAACAGAGTTTCAAAACTGCTCTATCAAAAGGAAGGCTTCTCTCTCCGAGTTGAATGCACACATCACAAAGAGGTTTCTGAGAATGCTTCTGCCTGTTTTATAAGTGAAGATATTTCCTTTTCCACAATAGGCCTCAAAGTGCTCCAAATGAACACTTGCAGATTCTACAAAAAGAGTGTTTCAAAACTGCTCTTTGAAAAGAAGTGTTCAACTCTGTGAGTTGGATTCATACTACACCAAGCAGTTTCACAGAACGCTTCTGTTTACTTTTTATGGGAAGTTATTCCCGTTTCCAACGAAGGCCTGAAAGGCTCCAAATATCCACTTGCAGATGCTGCAAAAAGACTCTTTCCAAACTGCTCCATGAAAAGGAAGGTTCAACTCTGTGAGGTGAAGGCACACATCATAAAGAAGTTTCAAAGAATGCTTCTGTCTAGGTTTTATGTGAAGATATTTCCTTTTCCACCGTAGGCCTCAAAGCGCTCCAAATGAACACTTGCAGATTCTACAAAAAGAGTGTTTCAAAACTGCTCTTCCTAAAGAAGTGTTCAACTCCGTGAGTTGGATTCATACTACACAAAGCAGTTTCACAGAACGCTTCTGTTTAGTTTTTATGGGAATATATTCCCGTTTCCAACGAAGGCCTGAAAGGGCTCCAAATATCCACTTGCAGATTCTGCAAAAACAGAGTTTCAAAACTGCTCTATCAAAAGGAAGGCTTATCTCTCTGAGTTGAATGCACACATCATAAAGAGGTTTCTGAGAATGCTTCTGCCTGGTTGATATGTGAAGATATTTCAATTTCCACAATAGGCCTCAAATCGCTCCAAATGAACACTTGCAAATTCTACAAAAAGAGTGTTTCATAACTGCTATAGCAAAGGAAAGGTTCAACTATGTGAGTTAAACACACACATCACAAAGCAGTTTGTGAGAATGCTTCTGTCCAGTTTTTATGGGAAGATATTCCCGTTTCTAACAAAGGCCTGAAAGAGCTCCAAATATCCACTTGCAGATGCTGCAAAAAGACTCTTTCCAAACCGCTCCATGAAAAGGAAGGTTCAACTCTGTGAGTTGAATGCACACATCCTAAAGAAATTTCAAAGAATGCTTCTGTCTAGGTTTTATGTGAAGATATTTCCTTTTCCACCTTAGGCCTCAAAGCGCTCCAAATGAACACTTGCAGATTCTACAGAAAGAGTGTATCAAAACTGCTCTTTCTAAAGAAGGGTTCAACCCTGTGAGTTGGATTCACACTACACAAAGCAGTTTCACAGAACGCTTGTGTTTAGTTTTTATGGGAAGATATTCCCGTTTCCAACGAAGGCCTGAAAGGGCTCCAAATATCCACTTGCAGATTCTGCAAAAACAGAGTTTCAAAACTGCTCTATCAAAAGGAAGGCTTATCTCTCTGAGTTGAATGCACACATCATAAAGAGGTTTCTGAGAATGCTTCTGCCTGGTTGATATGTGAAGATATTTCAATTTCCACCATAGGCCTCAAATCGCTCCAAATGAACACTTGCAAATTCTACAAAAAGAGTGTTTCATAACTGCTCTAGCAAAGGAAAGGTTCAACTATGTGAGTTAAACACAAACATCACAAAGCAGTTTGTGAGAATGCTTCTGTCCAGTTTTTATGGGAAGATATTCCCGTTTCTAACCAAGGCCTGAAAGAGCTCCAAATATCCACTTGCAGATGCTGCAAAAAGACTCTTTCCAAACCGCTCCATGAAAAGGAAGGTTCAACTCTGTGAGTTGAATGCACACATCATAAAGAAGTTTCAAAGAATGCTTCTGTCTAGGTTTTATGTGACGATATTTCCTTTTCCACCTTAGGCCTCAAAGCGCTCCAAATGAACACTTGCAGATTCTACAAAAAGAGTGTTTCAAAACTACTCTTTCAAAAGAAGTGTTCAACTCTGTGAGTTGGATTCATACTACACAAAGCAGTTTCACAGAACGCTTCTGTTTAGTTTTTATGGGAAGATATTCCCGTTTCCAACGAAGGCCTGAAAGGGCTCCAAATATCCACTTGCAGATGCTGCAAAAAGACTCTTTCCAAACTGCTCCATGAAAAGGAAGGTTCAACTCTGTGAGTTGAATTCACACATCATAAAGAAGTTTCAAAGAATGCTTCTGTCTAGGTTTTATGTGAAGATATTTCCTTTTCCACCATAGGCCTCAAAGTGCTCCAAATGAACACTTTCAGATTCTACAAAAAGAGTGTTTCAAAACTGCTCTTTCAAAAGAAGTGTTCAACTCTGTGAGTTGGAATCATACTACACAAAGCAGTTTCACAGAACGCTTCTGTTTAGTTTTTATGGGAAGATATTCCTGTTTCCAACGAAGGCCTGAAAGGGCTCCAAATATCCACTTGCAGATGCTGCAAAAACAGAGTTTCAAAACTGCTCTATCAAAAGGAAGGCTTCTCTCTCCGAGTTGAATGCACACATCATAAAGTGGTTTCTGAGAATGCTTCTGCCTGGTTTATAAGTGAAGATATTTCCTTTTCCACAATAGGCCTCAATGTGCTCCAAATGAACACTTGCAGATTCTACAAAAAGAGTGTTTCAAAACTGCTCTTTGAAAAGAAGTGTTCAACTCTGTGAGTTGGATTCATACTACACCAAGCAGTTTCACAGAACGCTTCTGTTTAGTTTTTATGGGAAGATATTCCCGTTTCCAACGAAGGCCTGAAAGGCTCCAAATATCCACATGCAGATGCTGCAAAAAGACTCTTTCCAAACTGCTCCATGAAAAGGAAGGTTCAACTCTGTGAGGTGAAGGCACACATCATAAAGAAGTTTCAAAGAATGCTTCTGTCTAGGTTTTATGTGAAGATATTTCCTTTCCCACCGTAGGCCTCAAAGCGCTCCAAATGAACACTTGCAGATTCTACAAAAAGAGTGTTTCAAAACTGCTCTTTCTAAAGAAGTGTTCAACTCCGTGAGTTGGATTCATACTACACAAAGCAGTTTCACAGAACGCTTCTGTTTAGTTTTTATGGGAAGATATTCCCGTTTCCAACGAAGGCCTGAAAGGGCTCCAAATATCCACTTGCAGATTCTGCAAAAACAGAGTTTCAAAACTGCTCTATCAAAAGGAAGGCTTATCTCTCTGAGTTGAATGCACACATCATAAAGAGGTTTCTGAGAATGTTTCTGCCTGGTTGATATGTGAAGATATTTCAATTTCCACCATAGGCCTCAAATCGCTCCAAATGAACACTTGCAAATTCTACAAAAAGAGTGTTTCATAACTGCTCTAGCAAAGGAAAGGTTCAACTATGTGAGTTAAACACACACATCACAAAGAAGTTTGTGAGAATGCTTCTGTCCAGTTTTTATGGGAAGATATTCCCGTTTCTAACAAAGGCCTGAAAGAGCTCCAAATATCCACTTGCAGATGCTGCAAAAAGACTCTTTCCAAACCGCTCCATGAAAAGGAAGGTTCAACTCTGTGAGTTGAATGCACACATCATAAAGAAGTTTCAAAGAATGCTTCTGTCTAGGTTTTATGTGAAGATATTTCCTTTTCCACCTTAGCCCTCAAAGCGCTCCAAATGAACACTTGCAGATACTACAAAAAGAGTGTTTAAAACTACTCTTTCAAAAGAAGTGTTCAACTCTGTGAGTTGGATTCATACTACACAAAGCAGTTTCACCGAACGCTTCTGTTTAGTTTTTATGGGAAGATATTCCCGTTTCCAACGAAGGCCTGAAAGGGCTCCAAATATCCACTTGCAGATGCTGCAATAACAGAGTTTCAAAACTGCTCTATCAAAAGGAAGGCTTCTCTCTCCGAGTTGAATGCACACATCATAAAGAGGTTTACGAGAATGATTCTGCCTGGTTTATAAGTGAAGATATTTCATATTCCACAATAGGCCTCAATGCGCTCCAAACGAACACTTGCAGATTCTACAAAAAGAGTGTTTCAAAACTGCTCTTTCAAAAGAAGTGTTCAACTCTGTGAGTTGGATTCATACTACACAAAGCAGTTTCACAGAACGCTTCTGTTTAGTTTTTATGGGAAGATATTCCCGTTTCCAACGAAGGCCTGAAAGGGCTCCAAATATCCACTTGCAGATGCTGCAAAAAGACTCTTTCCAAACTGCTCCATGAAAAGGAAGGTTCAACTCTGTGAGTTGAATGCACACATCATAAAGAAGTTTCAAAGAATGCTTCTGTCTAGGTTTTATGTGAAGATATTTCCTTTTCCACCATAGGCCTCAAAGTGCTCCAAATGAACACTTTCAGATTCTACAAAAAGAGTGTTTCAAAACTGCTCTTTCAAAAGAAGTGTTCAACTCCGTGAGTTGGATTCATACTACACAAAGCAGTTTCACAGAACGCTTCTGTTTAGTATTTATGGGAAGATATTCCCGTTTCCAACGAAGGACTGAAAGGGCTCCAAATATCCACTTGCAGATTCTGCAAAAAGAGAGTTTCAAAACTGCTCTATCAAAAGGAAGGCTTATCTCTCCGAGTTGAATGCACACATCATAAAGAGGTTTCTGAGAATGCTTCTGCCTGGTTGATATGTGAAGATATTTCAGTTTCCACAATAGGCCTCAAATCGCTCCAAATGAACACTTGCAAATTCTACAAAAAGAGTGTTTCATAACTGCTCTAGCAAAGGAAAAGTTCAACTATGTGAGTTAAACACACACGTCACAAAGCAGTTTGTGAGAATGCTTCTGTCCGGTTTTTATGGGAAGATATTCCCGTTTCTAACAAAGGCCTGAAAGAGCTCCAAATATCCACTTGCAGATGCTGTAAAAAGACTCTTTCCAAACTGCTCCATGAAAAGGAAGGTTCAACTCTGTGAGTTGAAGGCACACATCATAAAGAAGTTTCAAAGAATGCTTCTGTCTAGGTTTTATGTGAAGATATTTCCTTTTCCACCATAGGCCTCAAAGTGCTCCAAATGAACACTTGCAGATTCTACAAAAAGAGTGTTTCAAAACTGCTCTTTCAAAAGAAGTGTTCAACTCTGTGAGTTGGATTCATACTACACAAAGCCGTTTCACAGAACGCTTCTGTTTAGTTTTTATGGGAAGATATTCCCGTTTCCAACGAAGGCCTGAAAGGGCTCCAAATGTGCACTTGCAGATGCTGCAAAAAGACTCTTTCCAAACTGCTCCATGAAAAGGAAGGTTCAACTCCGTGAGTTGAATGCACACATCATATAGAAGTTTCAAAGAATGCTTCTGTCTAGGTTTTATGTGAAGATATTTCCTTTTCCACCATAGGCCTCAAAGTGCTCCAAATGAACACTTGCAGATTCTACAAAAAGAGTGTTTCAAAACTGCTCTTTCTAAAGAAGTGTTCAACTCTGTGAGTTGGATTCATACTACACAAAGCAGTTTCACAGAACCCTTCTGTTTAGTTTTTATGGGAAGACATTCCCGTTTCCAACGAAGGCCTGAAAGGGCTCCAAATATCCACTTGCAGATTCTGCAAAAACAGAGTTTCAAAACTAGTCTATCAAAAGGAAGGCTTATCTCTCTGAGTTGAATGCACACATCATAAAGAGGTTTCTGAGAATGCTTCTGCCTGGTTGATATGTGAAGATATTTCAATTTCCACCTTAGGCCTCAAATCGCTCCAAATGAACACTTGCAAATTCTACAAAAAGAGTGTTTCATAACTGCTCTAGCAAAGGAAAGGTTCAAATATGTGAGTTAAACACACACATCACAAAGCAGTTTGTGAGAATGCTTCTGTCCAATTTTTATGGGAAGATATTCCCGTTTCTAACAAAGGCCTGAAAGAGCTCCAAATATCCACTTGCAGATGCTGCAAAAAGACTCTTTCCAAACCGCTCCATGAAAAGGAAGGTTCAACTCTGTGAGTTGAATGCACACATCCTAAAGAAGTTTCAAAGAATGCTTCTGTCTAGGTTTTATGTGAAGATATTTCCTTTTCCACCTTAGGCCTCAAAGCGCTCCAAATGAACACTTGCAGATTCTACAAAAAGAGTGTTTCAAAACTACTCTTTCAAAAGAAGTGTTCAACTCTGTGAGTTGGATTCATACTACACAAAGCAGTTTCACAGAACGCTTCTGTTTAGTTTTTATGGGAAGATATTCCCGTTTCCAACGAAGGCCTGAAAGGGCTCCAAATATCCACTTGCAGATGCTGCAAAAAGACTCTTTCCAAACTGCTCCATGAAAAGGAAGGTTCAACTCTGTGAGTTGAATGCACACATCATAAAGAAGTTTCAAAGAATGCTTCTGTCTAGGTTTTATGTGAAGATATTTCCTTTTCCACCATAGGCCTCAAAGTGCTCCAAATGAACAATTGCAGATTCTACAAAAAGAGTGTTTCAAAACTGCTCTTTCAAAAGAAGTGTTCAACTCTGTGAGTTGGATTCATACTACACAAAGCAGTTTCACAGAACGCTTCTGTTTAGTTTTTATGGGAAGATATTCCCGTTTCCAACGAAGGCCTGAAAGGGCTCCAAATATCCACTTGCAGATGCTGCAAAAACAGAGTTTCAAAACTGCTCTATCAAAAGGAAGGCTTCTCTCTCCGAGTTGAATGCACACATCATAAAGAGGTTTCTGAGAATGCTTCTGCCTGGTTTATAAGTGAAGATATTTCCTTTTCCACAATAGGCCTCAATGTGCTCCAAATGAACACTTGCAGATTCTACAAAAAGAGTGTTTCAAAACTGCTCTTTCAAAAGAAGTGTTCAACTCTGTGAGTTGGATTCATACTACACAAAGCAGTTTCACAGAACGCTTCTGTTTAGTTTTTATGGGAAGATATTCCCGTTTCCAACGAAGGCCTGAAAGGGCTCCAAATATCCACTTGCAGATGCTGCAAAAAGACTCTTTCCAAACTGCTCCGTGAAAAGGAAGGTTCAACTCTGTGAGGTGAAGGCACACATCATAAAGAAGTTTCAAAGAATGCTTCTGTCTAGGTTTTATGTGAAGATATTTCCTTTTCCACCGTAGGCCTCAAAGCGCTCCAAATGAACACTTTCAGATTCTACAAAAAGAGTGTTTCAAAACTGCTCTTTCTAAAGAAGTGTTCAACTCCGTGAGTTGGATTCATACTACACAAAGCAGTTTCACAGAACGCTTCTGTTTAGTTTTTATGGGAAGATATTCCCGTTTCCAACGAAGGCCTGAAAGGGCTCCAAATATCCACTTGCAGATTCTGCAAAAAGAGAGTTTCAAAACTGCTCTATCAAAAGGAAGGCTTATCTCTCTGAGTTGAATGCACACATCATAAAGAGGTTTCTGAGAATGCTTCTGCCTGGTTGATATGTGAAGATATTTCAATTACCACCATAGGCCTCAAATCGCTCCAAATGAACACTTGCAAATTCTACAAAAAGAGTGTTTCATAACTGCTCTAGCAAAGGAAAAGTTCAACTATGTGAGTTAAACACACACGTCACAAAGCAGTTTGTGAGAATGCTTCTGTCCGGTTTTTATGGGAAGATATTCCCGTTTCTAACAAAGGCCTGAAAGAGCTCCAAATATCCACTTGCAAATGCTGCAAAAAGACTCTTTCCAAACCGCTCCATGAAAAGGAAGGTTCAACTCTGTGAGTGGAATGCACACATCATAAAGAAGTTTCAAAGAATGCTTCTGTCTAGGTTTATGTGAAGATATTTCCTTTTCCACCATAGGCCTCAAAGCGCTCCAAATGAACACTTGCAGATTCTACAAAAAGAGTGTTTCAAAACTGCTC
Organism: Pongo abelii; assembly: GCF_028885655.2. Classification (NCBI taxonomy): domain Eukaryota; kingdom Metazoa; phylum Chordata; class Mammalia; order Primates; family Hominidae; genus Pongo; species Pongo abelii. The sequence goes on along the minus strand of NC_072005.2, from coordinate 30,319,238 downwards.
TTTCTAAAGAAGTGTTCAACTCTGTGAGTTGGATTCATACTACACAAAGCAGTTTCACAGAACGCTTCTGTTTAGTTTTTATGGGAAGATATTCCCGTTTCCAACGAAGGCCTGAAAGGGCTCCAAATATCCACTTGCAGATGCTGCAATAACAGAGTTTCAAAACTGCTCTATCAAAAGGAAGGCTTCTCTCTCCGAGTTGAATGCACACATCATAAAGAGGTTTACGAGAATGATTCTGCCTGGTTTATAAGTGAAGATATTTCCTTTTCCACAATAGGCCTCAATGCGCTCCAAACGAACACTTGCAGATTCTACAAAAAGAGTGTTTCAAAACTGCTCTTTCAAAAGAAGTGTTCAATTCTGTGAGTTGGATTCATACTACACAAAGCAGTTTCACAGAACGCTTCTGTTTAGTTTTTATGGGAAGATATTCCCGTTTCCAACGAAGGCCTGAAAGGGCTCCAAATATCCACTTGCAGATGCTGCAAAAAGACTCTTTCCAAACTGCTCCATGAAAAGGAAGGTTCAACTCTGTGAGTTGAATGCACACATCATAAAGAAGTTTCAAAGAATGCTTCTGTCTAGGTTTTATGTGAAGATATTTCCTTTTCCACCATAGGCCTCAAAGTGTTCCAAATGAACACTTTCAGATTCTACAAAAAGAGTGTTTCAAAACTGCTCTTTCAAAAAAAGTGTTCAACTCTGTGAGTTGGATTCATACTACACAAAGCAGTTTCACAGAACGCTTCTGTTTAGTTTTTATTGGAAGATATTCCCGTTTCCAACGAAGGCCTGAAAGGCTCCAAACATCCACTTGCAGATGCTGCAAAAAGACTCTTTCCAAACTGCTCCGTGAAAAGGAAGGTTCAACTCTGTGAGGTGAAGGCACACATCATAAAGAAGTTTCAAAGAATGCTTCTGTCTAGGTTTTATGTGAAGATATTTCCTTTTCCACCATAGGCCTCAAAGCGCTCCAAATGAACACTTGCAGATTCTACAAAAAGAGTGTTTCAAAACTGCTCTTTCTAAAGAAGTGTTCAACTCTGTGAGTTGGATTCATACTACACAAAGCAGTTTCACAGAACGCTTCTGTTTAGTTTTTATGGGAAGACATTCCCGTTTCCAACGAAGGCCCGAAAGGGCTCCAAATATCCACTTGCAGATTCTGCAAAAACAGAGTTTCAAAGCTGCTCTATCAAAAGGAAGGCTTATCTCTCTGAGTTGAATGCACACATCATAAAGCGGTTTCTGAGAATGCTTCTGCCTGGTTGATATGTGAAGATATTTCAATTTCCACCATATGCCTCAAATCGCTCCAAATGAACACTTGCAAATTCTACAAAAAGAGTGTTTCATAACTGCTCTAGCAAAGGAAAGGTTCAACTATGTGAGTTAAACACACACATCACAAAGCAGTTTGTGAGAATGCTTCTGTCCAGTTTTCATGGGAAGATATTCCCGTTTCTAACAAAGGCCTGAAAGAGCTCCAAATATCCACTTGCAGATGGTGCAAAAAGACTCTTTCCAAACCGCTCCATGAAAAGGAAGTTTCAACTCTGTGAGTTGAATGCACACATCATAAAGAAGTTTCAAATAATGCTTCTGTCTAGGTTTTATGTGAAGATATTTCCTTTTCCACCATTGGCCTCAAAGCGCTCCAAATGAACACTTGCAGATTCTACAAAAAGAGTGTTTCAAAACTGCTCTTTCAAAAGAAGTGTTCAACTCTGTGAGTTGGATTCATACTACACAAAGCAGTTTCACAGAACTCTTCTGTTTAGTTTTTATGGGAAGATATTCCCGTTTCCAACGAAGGCCTGAAAGGGCTCCAAATATCCTCTTGCAGATGCTGCAAAAAGACCCTTTCCAAACTGTTCCATGAAAAGGAAGGTTCATCTCTGTGAGTTGAATGCACACATCATAAAGAAGTTTCAAAGAATGCTTCTGTCTAGGTTTTATGTGAAGATATTTCCTTTTCCACCATAGGCCTCAAAGTGCTACAAATGAACACTTGCAGATTCTACAAAAAGAGTGTTTCAAAACTGCTCTTTCAAAAGAAGTGTTCAACTCTGTGAGTTGGATTCATACTACACAAAGCAGTTTCACAGAATGCTTCTGTTTAGTTTTCATGGGAAGAAATTCCCGTTTCCAACGAAGGCCTGAAAGGGCTCCAAATATACACTTGCAGATGCTGCAAAAAGACTCTTTCCAAACTGCTCCATGAAAAGGAAGGTTCAACTCTGTGAGTTGAATGCACACATCATAATGAAGTTTCAAAGAATGCTTCTGTCTAGGTTTTATGTGAAGATATTTCCTTTTCCACAATAGGCCTCAAAGTGCTCCAAATGAACACTTGCAGATTCTACAAAAAGAGTGTTTCAAAACTGCCCTTTCAAAAGAAGTGTTCAACTCTGTGAGTTGGATTCATACTACACAAAGCAGTTTCACAGAACGCTTCTGTTTAGTTTTTATGGGAAGATATTCCCGTTTCCAACGAAGGCCTGAAAGGGCTCCAAATATCCACTTGCAGATGCTGCAAAAACAGAGTTTCAAAACTGCTCTATCAAAAGGAAGGCTTCTCTCTCCGAGTTGAATGCACACATCATAAAGAGGTTTCTGAGAATGCTTCTGCCTGGTTTATAAGTGAAGATATTTCCTTTTCCACAATAGGCCTCAATGTGCTCCAAATGAACACTTGCAGATTCTACAAAAAGAGTGTTTCAAAACTGCTCTTTGAAAAGAAGTGTTCAACTCTGTGAGTTGGATTCATACTACACAAAGCAGTTTCACAGAACGCTTCTGTTTAGTTTTTATGGGAAGATATTCCCGTTTCCAACGAAGGCCTGAAAGGCTCCAAATATCCACTTGCAGATGCTGCAAAAAGACTCTTTCCAAACTGCTCCGTGAAAAGGAAGGTTCAACTCTGTGAGGTGAAGGCACACATCATAAAGAAGTTTCAAAGAATGCTTCTGTCTAGGTTTTATGTGAAGATATTTCCTTTTCCACCGTAGTCCTCAAAGCGCTCCAAATGAACACTTGCAGATTCTACAAAAAGAGTGTTTCAAAACTGCTCTTTCTAAAGAAGTGTTCAACTCTGTGAGTTGGATTCATACTACACAAAGCAGTTTCACAGAACGCTTCTGTTTAGTTTTTATGGGAAGATATTCCCGTTTCCAACGAAGGCCTGAAAGGGCTCCAAATATCCACTTGCAGATTCTGTAAAAACAGAGTTTCAAAACTGCTCTATCAAAAGGAAGGCTTATCTCTCTGAGTTGAATGCACACATCATAAAGAGGTTTCTGAGAATGCTTCTGCCTGGTTGATATGTGAAGATATTTCAATTTCCACCATAGGCCTCCAATCGCTCCAAATGAACACTTCCAAATTCTACAAAAAGAGTGTTTCATAACTGCTCTCGCAAAGGAAAGGTTCAACTATGTGAGTTAAACACACACATCACAAAGCAGTTTGTGAGAATGCTTCTGTCCAGTTTTTATGGGAAGATATTCCCGTTTCTAACAAAGGCCTGAAAGAGATCCAAATATCCACTTGCAGATGCTGCAAAAAGACTCTTTCCAAACCGCTCAATGAAAAGGAAGGTTCAACTCTGTGAGTTGAATGCACACATCATAAAGAAGTTTCAAAGAATGCTTCTGTCTAGGTTTTATGTGAAGATATTTCCTTTTCCTCCATAGGCCTCAAAGCGCTCCAAATGAACACTTGCAGATTCTACAGAAAGAGTGTTTCAAAACTGCTCTTTCTAAAGAAGTGTTCAACTCTGTGAGTTGGATTCATACTACACAAAGCAGTTTCACAGAACGCTTCTGTTTAGTTTTTATGGGAAGATATTCCCGTTTCCAACGAAGGTCTGATAGGGCTCCAAATATCCACTTGCAGATTCTGCAAAAACAGAGTTTCAAAACTGCTCTATCAAAAGGAAGGCTTATCTCTCTGAGTTGAATGCACACATCATAAAGAGGTTTCTGAGAATGCTTCTGCCTGGTTGATATGTGAAGATATTTCAATTTCCACCATAGGCCTCAAATCGCTCCAAATGAACACTTGCAAATTCTACAAAAAGAGTGTTTCATAACTGCTCTAGCAAAGGAAAGGTTCAACTATGTAAGTTAAACACACACATCACAAAGCAGTTTGTGAGAATGCTTCTGTCCAGTTTTTATGGGAAGATATTCCCGTTTCTAACAAAGGCCTGAAAGAGCTCCAAATATCCACTTGCAGATGCTGCAAAAAGACTCTTTCCAAACCGCTCCATGAAAAGGAAGGTTCAACTCTGTGAGTTGAATGCACACATCATGAAGAAGTTTCAAAAAATGCTTCTGTCTAGGCTTTATGTGAAGATATTTCCTTTTCCACCATTGGCCTCAAAGCGCTCCAAATGAACACTTGCAGATTCTACAAAAAGTGTGTTTCAAAACTGCTCTTTCTAAAGAAGTGTTCAACTCTGTGAGTTGGATTCATACTACACAAAGCAGTTTCACAGAACGCTTCTGTTTAGTTTTTATGGGAAGATATTCCCGTTTCCAACGAAGGCCTGAAAGGGCTCCAAATATCCACTTGCAGATGCTGCAAAAACAGAGTTTCAAAACTGCTCTATCAAAAGGAAGGCTTATCTCTCTGAGTTGAATGCACACATCATAAAGAGGTTTCTGAGAATGCTTCTGCCTGGTTGATATGTGAAGATATTTCAATTTCCACCATAGGCCTCAAATCGCTCCAAATGAACACTTGCAAATTCTACAAAAAGAGTGTTTCATAACTGCTCTAGCAAAGGAAAGGTTCAACTATGTGAGTTAAACACACACATCACAAAGCAGTTTGTGAGAATGCTTCTGTCCAGGTTTTATGGGAAGATATTCCCGTTTATAACAAAGGCATGAAAGAGCTCCAAATATCCACTTGCAGATGGTGCAAAAAGACTCTTTCCAAACCGCTCCATGAAAAGGAAGGTTCAACTCTGTGAGTTGAATGCACACATCATAAAGAAGTTTCAAAGAATGCTTCTGTCTAGGTTTTATGTGAAGATATTTCCTTTTCCACCATAGGCCTCAAAGCGCTCCAAATGAACACTTGCAGATTCTACAAAAAGAGTGTTTCAAAACTGCTCTTTCAAAAGAAGTGTTCAACTCTGTGAGTTGGATTCATACTACACAAAGCAGTTTCACAGAACGCTTCTGTTTAGTTTTTATGGGAAGATATTCCCGTTTCCAACGAAGGCCTGAAAGGGCTCCAAATATCCACTTGCAGATGCTGCAAAAAGAGAGTTTCCAAACTGCTCTATCAAAAGGAAGGCTTCTCTCTCCGAGTTGAATGCACACGTCATAAAGAGGTTTCTGAGAATGCTTCTGCCTGGTTTATAAGTGAAGATATTTCCTTTTCCACAATAGGCCTCAATGTGCTCCAAATGAACACTTGCAGATTCTACAAAAAGAGTGTTTCAAAACTGCTCTTTCAAAAGAAGTGTTCAACTCTGTGAGTTGGATTCATACTACACAAAGCAGTTTCACAGAACGCTTCTGTTTAGTTTTTATGGGAAGATATTCCCGTTTCCAACGAAGGCCTGAAAGGCTCCAAATATCCACTTGCAGATGCTGCAAAAAGACTCTTTCCAAACTGCTCCGTGAAAAGGAAGGTTCAACTCTGTGAGGTGAAGGCACACATCAAAAAGAAGTCTCAAAGAATGCTTCTGTCTAGGTTTTATGTGAAGATATTTCCTTTTCCACCATAGGCCTCAAAGCGCTCCAAATGAACACTTTCAGATTCTACAAAAAGAGTGTTTCAAAACTGCTCTTTCTAAAGAAGTGTTCAACTCTGTGAGTTGGATTCATACTACACAAAGCAGTTTCACAGAACGCTTCTGTTTAGTTTTTATGGGAAGACATTCCCGTTTCCAACGAAGGCCTGAAAGGGCTCCAAATATCCTCTTGCAGATTCTGCAAAAACAGAGTTTCAAAACTGCTCTATCAAAAGGAAGGGTTATCTCTCTGAGTTGAATGCACACATCATAAAGAGGTTTCTGAGAATGCTTCTGCCTGGTTGATATGTGAAGATATTTCAATTTCCACCATAGGCCACAAATCGCTCCAAATGAACACTTGCAAATTCTACAAAAAGAGTGTTTCATAACTGCTCTAGCAAAGGAAAGGTTCAACTATGTGAGTTAAACACACACATCACAAAGCAGTTTGTGAGAATGCTTCTGTCCAGTTTTTATGGGAAGATATTCCCGTTTCCAACGAAGGCCTGAAAGGGCTCCAAATATCCACTTGCAGATGCTGCAAAAACAGAGTTTCAAAACTGCTCTATCAAAAGGAAGGCTTCTCTCTCCGAGTTGAATGCACACATCATAAAGAGGTTTCTGAGAATGCTTCAGCCTGGTTTATAAGTGAAGATATTTCCTTTTCCACAATAGGCCTCAATGTGCTCCAAATGAACACTTGCAGATTCTACAAAAAGAGTGTTTCAAAATTGCTCTTTCAAAAGAAGTGTTCAACTCTGTGAGTTGGATTCATACTACACAAAGCAGTTTCACAGAACGCTTCTGTTTAGTTTTTATGGGAAGATATTCCCGTTTGCAACGAAGGCCTGAAAGGGCTCCAAATATCCACTTGCAGATGCTGCAAAAAGACTCTTCCCAAACTGCTCCATGAAAAGGAAGGTTCATCTCCGTGAGTTGAATGCACACATCATAAAGAAGTTTCAAAGAATGCTTCTGTCTAGGTTTTATGTGAAGATATTTCCTTTTCCACCATAGGCCTCAAAGCGCTCCAAATGAACACTTGCAGATTCTACAAAAAGAGTGTTTCAAAACTGCTCTTTCAAAAGAAGTGTTCAACTCTGTGAGTTGGATTCATACTACACAAAGCAGTTTCACAGAACGCTTCTGTTTAGTTTTTATGGGAAGATATTCCCGTTTCCAACGAAGGCCTGAAAGGGCTCCAAATATCCACTTGCAGATGCTGCAAAAAGAGAGTTTCCAAACTGCTCTATCAAAAGGAAGGCTTCTCTCTCCGACTTGAATGCACACGTCATAAAGTGGTTTCTGAGAATGCTTCTGCCTGGTTTATAAGTGAAGATATTTCCTTTTCCACAATAGGCCTCAATGTGCTCCAAATGAACACTTGCAGATTCTACAAAAAGAGTGTTTCAAAACTGCTCTTTCAAACGAAGTGTTCAACTCTGTGAGTTGGATTCATACTACACAAAGCAGTTTCACAGAACGCTTCTGTTTAGTTTTTATGGGAAGATATTCCCGTTTCCAACGAAGGCCTGAAAGGCTCCAAATATCCACTTGCAGATGCTGCAAAAAGACTCTTTCCAAACTGCTCCGTGAAAAGGAAGTTTCAACTCCGTGAGGTGAAGGCACACATCATAAAGAGGTTTCAAAGAATGCTTCTGTCTAGGTTTTATGTGAAGATATTTCCTTTTCCACCGTAGGCCTCAAAGCGCTCCAAATGAACACTTGCAGATTCTACAAAAAGAGTGTTTCAAAACTGCTCTTTCTAAAGAAGTGTTCAACTCTGTGAGTTGGATTCATACTACACAAAGCAGTTTCACAGAACGCTTCTGTTTAGTTTTAATGGGAAGATATTCCCGTTTCCAACGAAGGCCTGAAAGGGCTCCAAGTATCCACTTGCAGATTCTGCAAAAACAGAGTTTCAAAACTGCTCTATCAAAAGGAAGGCTTATCTCTCTGAGTTGAATGCACACATCATAAAGAGGTTTCTGAGAATGCTTCTGCCTGGTTGATATGTGAAGATATTTCAATTTCCACCATAGGCCTCAAATCGCTCCAAATGAACACTTGCAAATTCTACAAAAAGAGTGTTTCATAACTGCTCTAGCAAAGGAAAGGTTCAACTATGTGAGTTAAACACACACATCACAAAGCAGTTTGTGAGAATGCTTCTGTCCAGTTTTTATGGGAAGATATTCCCGTTTCTAACAAAGGCCTGAAAGAGCTCCAAATATCCACTTGCAGATGCTGCAAAAAGACTCTTTCCAAACCGCTCCATGAAAAGGAAGGTTCAACTCTGTGAGTTGAATGCACACATCATAAAGAAGTTTCAAAGAATGCTTCTGTCTAGGTTTTATGTGAAGATATTTCCTTTTCCACCGTAGGCCTCAAAGCGCTCCAAATGAACACTTGCAGATTCTACAAAAAGAGTGTTTCAAAACTGCTCTTTCTAAAGAAGTGTTCAACTCTGTGAGTTGGATTCATACTACACAAAGCAGTTTCACAGAACGCTTCTGTTTAGTTTTTATGGGAAGATATTCCCGTTTCCAACGAAGGCCTGAAAGGGCTCCAAATATCCACTTGCAGATTCGGCAAAAACAGAGTTTCAAAACTGCTCTATCAAAATGAAGGCTTCTCTCTCCGAGTTGAATGCACACATCATAAAGAGGTTTACGAGAATGATTCTGCCTGGTTTATAAATGAAGATATTTTCTTTTGCACAGTAGGCCTCAATGCGCTCCAAACGAACAATTGCAGATTCTACAAAAAGAGTGTTTCAAAACTGCTCTTTCAAAAGAAGTGTTCAACTCTGTGAGTTGGATTCATACTACACAATGCAGTTTCACAGAACTCTTCCGTTATTTTTTATGGGAAGATATTCCCGTTTCCAACGAAGGCCTGTAAGGGCTCCAAATATCCACTTGCAGATGCTGCAAAAAGACTCTTTCCAAACTGCTCCATGAAAAGGAAACTTCAACTCTGTGAGTTGAAGGCACACATCATAAAGAAGTTTCAAAGAATGCTTCTGTCTAGGTTTTATGTGAAGATATTTCCTTTTCCACCATAGGCCTCAAAGGGCTCCGAATGAACACTTGCAAATTCTACAAAAAGAGTGTTTCAAAACTGCTCTTTCAAAAGAAGTGTTCAACTCTGTGAGTTGGATTGATACTACACAAAGCAGTTTCACAGAACGCTTCTGTTTAGTTTTTATGGGAAGATATTCCCGTTTCCAACGAAGGCCTGAAAGGGCTCCAAATATCCACTTGCAGATGCTGCAAAAAGACTCTTTCCAAACTGCTCCATGAAAAGGAAGGTTCAACTCTGTGAGTTGAATGCACACATCATAAAGAAGTCTCAAAGAATGCTTCTGTCTAGGTTTTATGTGAAGATATTTCCTTTTCCACCATAGGCCTCAAAGCGCTCCAAATGAACACTTTCAGATTCTACAAAAAGAGTGTTTCAAAACTGCTCTTTCTAAAGAAGTGTTCAACTCTGTGAGTTGGATTCATACTACACAAAGCAGTTTCACAGAACGCTTCTGTTTAGTTTTTATGGGAAGACATTCCCGTTTCCAACGAAGGCCTGAAAGGGCTCCAAATATCCTCTTGCAGATTCTGCAAAAACAGAGATTCAAAACTGCTCTATCAAAAGGAAGGCTTATCTCTCTGAGTTGAATGCACACATCATAAAGAGGTTTCTGAGAATGCTTCTGCCTGGTTGATATGTGAAGATATTTCAATTTCCACCATAGGCCTCAAATCGCTCCAAATGAACACTTGCAAATTCTACAAAAAGAGTGTTTCATAACTGCTCTAGCAAAGGAAAGGTTCAACTATGTGAGTTAAACACACACATCACAAAGCAGTTTGTGAGAATGCTTCTGTCCAGTTTTTATGGGAAGATATTCCCGTTTCCAACGAAGGCCTGAAAGGGCTCCAAATATCCACTTGCAGATGCTGCAAAAACAGAGTTTCAAAACTGCTCTATCAAAAGGAAGGCTTCTCTCTCCGAGTTGAATGCACACATCATAAAGAGGTTTCTGAGAATGCTTCTGCCTGGTTTATATGTGAAGATATTTCCTTTTCCACAATAGGCCTCAATGTGCTCCAAATGAACACTTGCAGATTCTACAAAAAGAGTGTTTCAAAATTGCTCTTTCAAAAGAAGTGTTCAACTCTGTGAGTTGGATTCATACTACACAAAGCAGTTTCACAGAACGCTTCTGTTTAGTTTTTATGGGAAGATATTCCCGTTTGCAACGAAGGCCTGAAAGGGCTCCAAATATCCACTTGCAGATGCTGCAAAAAGACTCTTTCCAAACTGCTCCATGAAAAGGAAGGTTCATCTCCGTGAGTTGAATGCACACATCATAAAGAAGTTTCAAAGAATGCTTCTGTCTAGGTTTTATGTGAAGATATTTCCTTTTCCACCATAGGCCTCAAAGCGCTCCAAATGAACACTTGCAGATTCTATAAAAAGAGTGTTTCAAAACTGCTCTTTCAAAAGAAGTGTTCAACTCTGTGAGTTGGATTCATACTACACAAAGCAGTTTCACAGAACGCTTCTGTTTAGTTTTTATGGGAAGATATTCCCGTTTCCAACGAAGGCCTGAAAGGGCTCCAAATATCCACTTGCAGATGCTGCAAAAAGAGAGTTTCCAAACTGCTCTATCAAAAGGAAGGCTTCTCTCTCCGAGTTGAATGCACACGTCATCAAGAGGTTTCTGAGAATGCTTCTGCCTGGTTTATAAGTGAAGATATTTCCTTTTCCACAATAGGCCTCAATGTGCTCCAAATGAACACTTGCAGATTCTACAAAAAGAGTGTTTCAAAACTGCTCTTTCAAAAGAAGTGTTCAACTCTGTGAGTTGGATTCATACTACACAAAGCAGTTTCACAGAACGCTTCTGTTTAGTTTTTATGGGAAGATATTCCCGTTTCCAACGAAGGCCTGAAAGGCTCCAAATATCCACTTGCAGATGCTGCAAAAAGACTCTTTCCAAACTGCTCCGTGAAAAGGAAGTTTCAACTCTGTGAGGTGAAGGCACACATCATAAAGATATTTCAAAGAATGCTTCTGTCTAGGTTTTATGTGAAGATATTTCCTTTTCCACCGTAGGCCTCAAAGCGCTCCAAATGAACACTTGCAGATTCTACAAAAAGAGTGTTTCAAAACTGCTCTTTCTAAAGAAGTGTTCAACTCTGTGAGTTGGATTCATACTACACAAAGCAGTTTCACAGAACGCTTCTGTTTAGTTTTAATGGGAAGATATTCCCGTTTCCAACGAAGGCCTTAAAGGGCTCCAAATATCCACTTGCAGATTCTGCAAAAACAGAGTTTCAAAACTGCTCTATCAAAAGGAAGGCTTATCTCTCTGAGTTGAATGCACACATCATAAAGAGGTTTCTGAGAATGCTTCTGCCTGGTTGATATGTGAAGATATTTCAATTTCCACATAGGCCTCAAATCGCTCCAAATGAACACTTGCAAATTCTACAAAAAGAGTGTTTCATAACTGCTCTAGAAAGGAAAGGTTCAACTATGTGAGTTAAACACACACATCACAAAGCAGTTTGTGAGAATGCTTCTGTCCAGTTTTTATGGGAAGATATTCCCGTTTCTAACAAAGCCCTGAAAGTGCTCCAAATATCCACTTGCAGATGCTGCAAAAAGACTCTTTCCAAACCGCTCCATGAAAAGGAAGGTTCAACTCTGTGAGTTGAATGCACACATCATAAAGAAGTTTCAAAGAATGCTTCTGTCTAGGTTTTATGTGAAGATATTTCCTTTTCCACCGTAGGCCTCAAAGCGCTCCAAATGAACACTTGCAGATTCTACAAAAAGAGTGTTTCAAAACTGCTCTTTCTAAAGAAGTGTTCAACTCTGTGAGTTGGATTCATACTACACAAAGCAGTTTCACAGAACGCTTCTGTTTAGTTTTTATGGGAAGATATTCCCGTTTCCAACGAAGGCCTGAAAGGGCTCCAAATATCCACTTGCAGATTCGGCAAAAACAGAGTTTCAAAACTGCTCTATCAAAAGGAAGGCTTCTCTCTCCGAGTTGAATGCACACATCATAAAGAGGTTTACGAGAATGATTCTGCCTGGTTTATAAATGAAGATATTTTCTTTTCCACAGTAGGCCTCAATGCGCTCCAAACGAACAATTGCAGATTCTACAAAAAGAGTGTTTCAAAACGGCTCTTTCAAAAGAAGTGTTCAACTCTGTGAGTTGGATTCATACTACACAATGCAGTTTCACAGAACTCTTCCGTTATTTTTTATGGGAAGATATTCCCGTTTCCAACGAAGGCCTGTAAGGGCTCCAAATATCAACTTGCAGATGCTGCAAAAAGACTCTTTCCAAACTGCTCCATGAAAAGGAAACTTCAACTCTGTGAGTTGAAGGCACACATCATAAAGAAGTTTCAAAGAATGCTTCTGTCTAGGTTTTATGTGAAGATATTTCCTTTTCCACCATAGGCCTCAAAGCGCTCCAAATGAACACTTGCAGATTCTACAAAAAGAGTGTTTCAAAACTGCTCTTTCAAAAGAAGTGTTCAACTCTGTGAGTTGGATTCATACTACACAAAGCAGTTTCACAGAACGCTTCTGTTTAGTTTTTATGGGAAGATAGTCCCGTTTCCAACGAAGGCCTGAAAGGGCTCCAAATATCCACTTGCAGATGCTGCAAAAAGAGAGTTTCCAAACTGCTCTATCAAAAGGAAGGCTTCTCTCTCCGAGATGAATGCACACGTCATAAAGAGGTTTCTGAGAATGCTTCTGCCTGGTTTATAAGTGAAGATATTTCCTTTTCCACAGTAGGCCTCAATGTGCTCCAAATGAACACTTGCAGATTCTACAAAAAGAGTGTTTCAAAACTGCTCTTTCAAAAGAAGTGTTCAACTCTGTGAGTTGCATTCATACTACACAATGCAGTTTCACAGAACACTTCCGTTATTTTTTATGGGAAGATATTCCCGTTTCCAACGAAGGCCTGTAAGGGCTCCAAATATCCACTTGCAGATGCTGCAAAAAGACTCTTTCCAAACTGCTCCATGAAAAGGAAACTTCAACTCTGTGAGTTGAAGGCACACATCATAAAGAAGTTTCAAAGAATGCTTCTGTCTAGGTTTTATGTGAAGATATTTCCTTTTCCACCATAGGCCTCAAAGTGCTCCAAATGAACACTTGCAAATTCTACAAAAAGAGTGTTTCAAAACTGCTCTTTCAAAAGAAGTGTTCAACTCTGTGAGTTGGATTGATACTACACAAAGCAGTTTCACAGAACGCTTCTGTTTAGTTTTTATGGGAAGATATTCCCGTTTCCAACGAAGGCCTGAAAGGGCTCCAAATATCCACTTGCAGATGCTGCAAAAAGACTCTTTCCAAACTGCTCCATGAAAAGGAAGGTTCAACTCTGTGAGTTGAATGCACACATCATAAAGAAGTTTCAAAGAATGCTTCTGTCTAGGTTTTATGTGACGATATTTCCTTTTCCACCGTAGGCCTCAAAGTGCTCCAAACGAACACTTGCAGAGTCTACAAAAAGAGTGTTTCAAAACTGCTCTTTCAAAAGAAGTGTTCAACTCTGTGAGTTGGATTCATACTACACAAAGCAGTTTCACAGAACGCTTCTGTTTAGTTTTTATGGGAAGATATTCCCGTTTCCAACGAAGGCCTGAAAGGGCTCCAAATATCCACTTGCAGATTCTGCAAAAACAGAGTTTCAAAACTGCTCTATCAAAAGGAAGGCTTATCTCTCTGAGTTGAATGCACACATCATAAAGAGGTTTCTGAGAATGCTTCTGCCTGGTTGATATGTGAAGATATTTCAATTTCCACCATAGGCCTCAAATCGCTCCAAATGAACACTTGCAAATTCTACAAAAAGAGTGTTTCATAACTGCTCTAGCAAAGGAAAGGTTCAACTATGTGAGTTAAACACATACATCACAAAGCAGTTTGTGAGAATGCTTCTGTCCAGGTTTTATGGGAAGATATTCCCGTTTATAACAAAGGCATGAAAGAGCTCCAAATATCCACTTGCAGATGCTGCAAAAAGACTCTTTCCAAACCGCTCCATGAAAAGGAAGGTTCAACTCTGTGAGTTGAATGCACACATCATAAAGAAGTTTCAAAGAATGCTTCTGTCTAGGTTTTATGTGAAGATATTTCCTTTTCCAACATTGGCCTAAAAGCACTCCAAATGAACACTTGCAGATTCTACAAAAAGAGTGTTTCAAAACTGCTCTTTCTAAAGAAGTGTTCAACTCTGTGAGTTGGATTCATACTACACAAAGCAGTTTCACAGAACGCTTCTGTTTAGTTTTTATGGGAAGATATTCCCGTTTCCAAGGAAGGCCTGAAAGGGCTCCAAATATCCACTTGCAGATGCTGCAAAAACAGAGTTTCAAAACTGCCCTATCAAAAGGAAGGCTTCTCTCTCCGAGTTGAATGCACACATCATAAAGAGGTTTCTGAGAATGCTTCTGCCTCGTTTATAAGTGAAGATATTTCCTTTTCCACAATAGGCCTCAATGTGCTCCAAATGAACACTTGCAGATTCTACAAGAAGAGTGTTTCAAAACTGCTCTTTCAAAAGAAGTGTTCAACTCTGTGAGTTGGATTCATACTACACAAAGCAGTTTCACAGAACGCTTCTGTTGAGTTTTTATGGGAAGATATTCCCGTTTCCAACGAAGGCCTGAAAGGCTCCAAATATCCACTTGCAGATGCTGCAAAAAGACTCTTTCCAAACTGCTCCGTGAAAAGGAAGGTTCAACTCTGTGAGGTGAAGGCACACATCATAAAGAAGTCTCAAAGAATGCTTCTGTCTAGGTTTTATGTGAAGATATTTCCTTTTCCACCATAGGCCTCAAAGCGCTCCAAATGAACACTTGCAGATTCTACAAAAAGAGTGTTTCAAAACTGCTCTTTCTAAAGAAGTGTTCAACTCTGTGAGTTGGATTCATACTACACAAAGCAGTTTCACAGAACGCTTCTGTTTAGTTTTTATGGGAAGACATTCCCGTTTCCAACGAAGGCCTGAAAGGGCTCCAAATATCCTCTTGCAGATTCTGCAAAAACAGAGTTTCAAAACTGCTCTATCAAAAGGAAGGCTTATCTCTCTGAGTTGAATGCACATATCATAAAGAGGTTTCTGAGAATGCTTCTGCCTGGTTGATATGTGAAGATATTTCAATTTCCACCATAGGCCTCAAATCGCTCCAAATGAACACTTGCAAATTCTACAAAAAGAGTGTTTCATAACTGCTCTAGCAAAGGAAAGGTTCAACTATGTGAGTTAAACACACACATCACAAACCAGTTTGTGAGAATGCTTCTGTCCAGTTTTTATGGGAAGATATTCCCGTTTCCAACGAAGGCCTGAAAGGGCTCCAAATATCCACTTGCAGATGCTGCAAAAACAGAGTTTCAAAACTGCTCTATCAAAAGGAAGGCTTCTCTCTCCGAGTTGAATGCACACATCATAAAGAGGTTTCTGAGAATGCTTCTGCCTGGTTTATAAGTGAAGATATTTCCTTTTCCACAATAGGCCTCAATGTGCTCCAAATGAACACTTGCAGATTCTACAAAAAGAGTGTTTCAAAATTGCTCTTTCAAAAGAAGTGTTCAACTCTGTGAGTTGGATTCATACTACACAAAGCAGTTTCACAGAACGCTTCTGTTTAGTTTTTATGGGAAGATATTCCCGTTTGCAACGAAGGCCTGAAAGGGCTCCAAATATCCACTTGCAGATGCTGCAAAAAGACTCTTTCCAAACTGCTCCATGAAAAGGAAGGTTCATCTCCGTGAGTTGAATGCACACATCATAAAGAAGTTTCAAAGAATGCTTCTGTCTAGGTTTTATGTGAAGATATTTCCTTTTCCACCATAGGCCTCAAAGCGCTCCAAATGAACACTTGCAGATTCTATAAAAAGAGTGTTTCAAAACTGCTCTTTCAAAAGAAGTGTTCAACTCTGTGAGTTGGATTCATACTACACAAAGCAGTTTCACAGAACGCTTCTGTTTAGTTTTTATGGGAAGATATTCCCGTTTCCAACGAAGGCCTGAAAGGGCTCCAAATATCCACTTGCAGATGCTGCAAAAAGAGAGTTTCCAAACTGCTCTATCAAAAGGAAGGCTTCTCTCTCCGAGTTGAATGCACACGTCATCAAGAGGTTTCTGAGAATGCTTCTGCCTGGTTTATAAGTGAAGATATTTCCTTTTCCACAATAGGCCTCAATGTGCTCCAAATGAACACTTGCAGATTCTACAAAAAGAGTGTTTCAAAACTGCTCTTTCAAAAGAAGTGTTCAACTCTGTGAGTTGGATTCATACTACACAAAGCAGTTTCACAGAACGCTTCTGTTTAGTTTTTATGGGAAGATATTCCCGTTTCCAACGAAGGCCTGAAAGGCTCCAAATATCCACTTGCAGATGCTGCAAAAAGACTCTTTCCAAACTGCTCCGTGAAAAGGAAGTTTCAACTCTGTGAGGTGAAGGCACACATCATAAAGATATTTCAAAGAATGCTTCTGTCTAGGTTTTATGTGAAGATATTTCCTTTTCCACCGTAGGCCTCAAAGCGCTCCAAATGAACACTTGCAGATTCTACAAAAAGAGTGTTTCAAAACTGCTCTTTCTAAAGAAGTGTTCAACTCTGTGAGTTGGATTCATACTACACAAAGCAGTTTCACAGAACGCTTCTGTTTAGTTTTAATGGGAAGATATTCCCGTTTCCAATGAAGGCCTTAAAGGGCTCCAAATATCCACTTGCAGATTCTGCAAAAACAGAGTTTCAAAACTGCTCTATCAAAAGGAAGGCTTATCTCTCTGAGTTGAATGCACACATCATAAAGAGGTTTCTGAGAATGCTTCTGCCTGGTTGATATGTGAAGATATTTCAATTTCCACATAGGCCTCAAATCGCTCCAAATGAACACTTGCAAATTCTACAAAAAGAGTGTTTCATAACTGCTCTAGAAAGGAAAGGTTCAACTATGTGAGTTAAACACACACATCACAAAGCAGTTTGTGAGAATGCTTCTGTCCAGTTTTTATGGGAAGATATTCCCGTTTCTAACAAAGCCCTGAAAGTGCTCCAAATATCCACTTGCAGATGCTGCAAAAAGACTCTTTCCAAACCGCTCCATGAAAAGGAAGGTTCAACTCTGTGAGTTGAATGCACACATCATAAAGAAGTTTCAAAGAATGCTTCTGTCTAGGTTTTATGTGAAGATATTTCCTTTTCCACCGTAGGCCTCAAAGCGCTCCAAATGAACACTTGCAGATTCTACAAAAAGAGTGTTTCAAAACTGCTCTTTCTAAAGAAGTGTTCAACTCTGTGAGTTGGATTCATACTACACAAAGCAGTTTCACAGAACGCTTCTGTTTAGTTTTTATGGGAAGATATTCCCGTTTCCAACGAAGGCCTGAAAGGGCTCCAAATATCCACTTGCAGATTCGGCAAAAACAGAGTTTCAAAACTGCTCTATCAAAAGGAAGGCTTCTCTCTCCGAGTTGAATGCACACATCATAAAGAGGTTTACGAGAATGATTCTGCCTGGTTTATAAATGAAGATATTTTCTTTTCCACAGTAGGCCTCAATGCGCTCCAAACGAACAATTGCAGATTCTACAAAAAGAGTGTTTCAAAACGGCTCTTTCAAAAGAAGTGTTCAACTCTGTGAGTTGGATTCATACTACACAATGCAGTTTCACAGAACTCTTCCGTTATTTTTTATGGGAAGATATTCCCGTTTCCAACGAAGGCCTGTAAGGGCTCCAAATATCAACTTGCAGATGCTGCAAAAAGACTCTTTCCAAACTGCTCCATGAAAAGGAAACTTCAACTCTGTGAGTTGAAGGCACACATCATAAAGAAGTTTCAAAGAATGCTTCTGTCTAGGTTTTATGTGAAGATATTTCCTTTTCCACCATAGGCCTCAAAGCGCTCCAAATGAACACTTGCAGATTCTACAAAAAGAGTGTTTCAAAACTGCTCTTTCAAAAGAAGTGTTCAACTCTGTGAGTTGGATTCATACTACACAAAGCAGTTTCACAGAACGCTTCTGTTTAGTTTTTATGGGAAGATAGTCCCGTTTCCAACGAAGGCCTGAAAGGGCTCCAAATATCCACTTGCAGATGCTGCAAAAAGAGAGTTTCCAAACTGCTCTATCAAAAGGAAGGCTTCTCTCTCCGAGATGAATGCACACGTCATAAAGAGGTTTCTGAGAATGCTTCTGCCTGGTTTATAAGTGAAGATATTTCCTTTTCCACAGTAGGCCTCAATGTGCTCCAAATGAACACTTGCAGATTCTACAAAAAGAGTGTTTCAAAACTGCTCTTTCAAAAGAAGTGTTCAACTCTGTGAGTTGCATTCATACTACACAATGCAGTTTCACAGAACTCTTCCGTTATTTTTTATGGGAAGATATTCCCGTTTCCAACGAAGGCCTGTAAGGGCTCCAAATATCCACTTGCAGATGCTGCAAAAAGACTCTTTCCAAACTGCTCCATGAAAAGGAAACTTCAACTCTGTGAGTTGAAGGCACACATCATAAAGAAGTTTCAAAGAATGCTTCTGTCTAGGTTTTATGTGAAGATATTTCCTTTTCCACCATAGGCCTCAAAGTGCTCCAAATGAACACTTGCAAATTCTACAAAAAGAGTGTTTCAAAACTGCTCTTTCAAAAGAAGTGTTCAACTCTGTGAGTTGGATTGATACTACACAAAGCAGTTTCACAGAACGCTTCTGTTTAGTTTTTATGGGAAGATATTCCCGTTTCCAACGAAGGCCTGAAAGGGCTCCAAATATCCACTTGCAGATGCTGCAAAAAGACTCTTTCCAAACTGCTCCATGAAAAGGAAGGTTCAACTCTGTGAGTTGAATGCACACATCATAAAGAAGTTTCAAAGAATGCTTCTGTCTAGGTTTTATGTGACGATATTTCCTTTTCCACCGTAGGCCTCAAAGTGCTCCAAACGAACACTTGCAGAGTCTACAAAAAGAGTGTTTCAAAACTGCTCTTTCAAAAGAAGTGTTCAACTCTGTGAGTTGGATTCATACTACACAAAGCAGTTTCACAGAACGCTTCTGTTTAGTTTTTATGGGAAGATATTCCCGTTTCCAACGAAGGCCTGAAAGGGCTCCAAATATCCACTTGCAGATTCTGCAAAAACAGAGTTTCAAAACTGCTCTATCAAAAGGAAGGCTTATCTCTCTGAGTTGAATGCACACATCATAAAGAGGTTTCTGAGAATGCTTCTGCCTGGTTGATATGTGAAGATATTTCAATTTCCACCATAGGCCTCAAATCGCTCCAAATGAACACTTGCAAATTCTACAAAAAGAGTGTTTCATAACTGCTCTAGCAAAGGAAAGGTTCAACTATGTGAGTTAAACACATACATCACAAAGCAGTTTGTGAGAATGCTTCTGTCCAGGTTTTATGGGAAGATATTCCCGTTTATAACAAAGGCATGAAAGAGCTCCAAATATCCACTTGCAGATGCTGCAAAAAGACTCTTTCCAAACCGCTCCATGAAAAGGAAGGTTCAACTCTGTGAGTTGAATGCACACATCATAAAGAAGTTTCAAAGAATGCTTCTGTCTAGGTTTTATGTGAAGATATTTCCTTTTCCAACATTGGCCTAAAAGCACTCCAAATGAACACTTGCAGATTCTACAAAAAGAGTGTTTCAAAACTGCTCTTTCTAAAGAAGTGTTCAACTCTGTGAGTTGGATTCATACTACACAAAGCAGTTTCACAGAACGCTTCTGTTTAGTTTTTATGGGAAGATATTCCCGTTTCCAAGGAAGGCCTGAAAGGGCTCCAAATATCCACTTGCAGATGCTGCAAAAACAGAGTTTCAAAACTGCCCTATCAAAAGGAAGGCTTCTCTCTCCGAGTTGAATGCACACATCATAAAGAGGTTTCTGAGAATGCTTCTGCCTCGTTTATAAGTGAAGATATTTCCTTTTCCACAATAGGCCTCAATGTGCTCCAAATGAACACTTGCAGATTCTACAAGAAGAGTGTTTCAAAACTGCTCTTTCAAAAGAAGTGTTCAACTCTGTGAGTTGGATTCATACTACACAAAGCAGTTTCACAGAACGCTTCTGTTGAGTTTTTATGGGAAGATATTCCCGTTTCCAACGAAGGCCTGAAAGGCTCCAAATATCCACTTGCAGATGCTGCAAAAAGACTCTTTCCAAACTGCTCCGTGAAAAGGAAGGTTCAACTCTGTGAGGTGAAGGCACACATCATAAAGAAGTCTCAAAGAATGCTTCTGTCTAGGTTTTATGTGAAGATATTTCCTTTTCCACCATAGGCCTCAAAGCGCTCCAAATGAACACTTGCAGATTCTACAAAAAGAGTGTTTCAAAACTGCTCTTTCTAAAGAAGTGTTCAACTCTGTGAGTTGGATTCATACTACACAAAGCAGTTTCACAGAACGCTTCTGTTTAGTTTTTATGGGAAGACATTCCCGTTTCCAACGAAGGCCTGAAAGGGCTCCAAATATCCTCTTGCAGATTCTGCAAAAACAGAGTTTCAAAACTGCTCTATCAAAAGGAAGGCTTATCTCTCTGAGTTGAATGCACATATCATAAAGAGGTTTCTGAGAATGCTTCTGCCTGGTTGATATGTGAAGATATTTCAATTTCCACCATAGGCCTCAAATCGCTCCAAATGAACACTTGCAAATTCTACAAAAAGAGTGTTTCATAACTGCTCTAGCAAAGGAAAGGTTCAACTATGTGAGTTAAACACACACATCACAAACCAGTTTGTGAGAATGCTTCTGTCCAGTTTTTATGGGAAGATATTCCCGTTTCCAACGAAGGCCTGAAAGGGCTCCAAATATCCACTTGCAGATGCTGCAAAAACAGAGTTTCAAAACTGCTCTATCAAAAGGAAGGCTTCTCTCTCCGAGTTGAATGCACACATCATAAAGAGGTTTCTGAGAATGCTTCTGCCTGGTTTATAAGTGAAGATATTTCCTTTTCCACAATAGGCCTCAATGTGCTCCAAATGAACACTTGCAGATTCTACAAAAAGAGTGTTTCAAAACTGCTCTTTCAAAAGAAGTGTTCAACTCTGTGAGTTGGATTCATACTACACAAAGCAGTTTCACAGAACGCTTCTGTTTAGTTTTTATGGGAAGATATTCCCGTTTGCAACGAAGGCCTGAAAGGGCTCCAAATATCCACTTGCAGATGCTGCAAAAAGACTCTTTCCAAACTGCTCCATGAAAAGGAAGGTTCATCTCCGTGAGTTGAATGCACACATCATAAAGAAGTTTCAAAGAATGCTTCTGTCTAGGTTTTATGTGACGATATTTCCTTTTCCACGATTGGCCTCAAAGCGCTCCAAATGAAAACTTGCAGATTCTACAAAAAGAGTGTTTCAAAACTGCTCTTTCAAAAGAAGTGTTCAACTCTGTGAGTTGGATTCATACTACACAAAGCAGTTTCACAGAACGCTTCTGTTTAGTTTTTATGGGAAGATATTCCCGTTTCCAACGAAGGCCTGAAAGGGCTCCAAATATCCATTTGCAGATGCTGCAATAACAGAGTTTCAAAACTGCTCTATCAAAAGGAAGGCTTCTCTCTCCGAGTTGAATGCACACATCATAAAGAGGTTTCTGAGAATGCTTCTGCCTGGTTTACAAGTGAAGATATTTCCTTTTCCACCATAGGCCTCAAAGCACTCCAAATGAACACTTGCAGATTCTACAAAAAGAGTGTTTCAAAACTGCTCTTTCAAAAGAAGTGCTCAACGCTGTGAGTTGGATTCATACTACACAAAGCAGTTTCACAGAACGCTTCTGTTTAGTTTTTATGGGAAGATATTCCCGTTTCCAACGAAGGCCTGAAAGGGCTCCAATTATCCACTTGCAGATTCTGCAAAAACAGAATTTCAAAACTGCACTATCAAAAGGAAGGCTTATCTCTCGGAGTTGAATACACACATCATAAAGAGGTTTCTGAGAATGCTTCTGCCTGGTTCATATGTGAAGATATTTCCTTTTCCACCATAGTCCTCAAAGCTCTCCAAATGAACACTTGCAAATTCTACAAAAAGAGTGTTTCATAACTGCTCTAGCATAGGAAAGGTTCAACTATGTGAGTTAAACACACACATCACAAAGCAGTTTGTGAAAATGATTCTGTCCAGTTTTTATGGGAAGATATTCCCGTTTCTAACAAAGGCCTGAAAGAGCTCCAAATATCCACTTGCAGATGCTGCAAAAAGACTCTTTCCAAACCTCTCCATGAAAAGGAAGGTTCAACTCTGTGAGGTGAATGCACACATCATAAAGAAGTTTCAAAGGATGCTTCTGTCTAGGTTTTATGTGAAGATATTTCCTTTTCCACCATTGTCCTCAAAGCACTCAAAATGAACAATTGCAGATTCTACAAAAAGAGTGTTTCAAAACTGCTCTTTCAAAAGAAGTGTTCAACTCTGTGAGATGGATTCATACTACACGAAGCAGTTTCACAGAACGCTTCTGTTTAGTTTTTATCGGAAGATATTCCCGTTTCCAACGTAGGCCTGAAATGCTCCGAATATCCACTTGCAGATGCTACAAAAAGACTCTTTCCAAACTGCTCCGTGAAAAGGAAGGTTCAACTCTGTGAGGTGAAGGCACACATCATAAAGAAGTTTCAAAGAATGCTTCTGTCTAGGTTTTATGTGAAGATATTTCCTTTTCCAACTTAGGCCTCAAAGCGCTCCAAATAAACAATTGCAGATTCTACAAAAAGAGTGTTTCAAAACTGCTCTTTCTAAAGAAGTGTTCAACTCTGTGAGTTGGATTCATACTACACGAAGCAGTTTCACAGAACGCTTCTGTTTAGTTTTTATGGGAAGATATTCCCGTTTCCAACGAAGGCCTGAAAGGGCTCCAAATATCCACTTGCAGATTCTGCAAAAACAGAGTTTCAAAACTGCTCTATCAAAAGGAAGGCTTATCTCTCTGAGTTGAATGCACCCATCATAACGAGGTTTCTGAGAATGCTTCTGCCTGGTTCATATGTGAAGATATTTCCTTTTCCACCATAGGCCTCAAAGCGCTCCAAATGAACACTTGCAGATTCTACAAAAAGAGTGTTTCAAAACTGCTCTTTCAAAAGAAGTGTTCAACTCTGTGAGTTGGATTCATACTACACAAAGCAGTTTCACAGAACGCTTCTGTTAATTTTTATGGGAAGATATTCCCGTTTCCAACGAAGGCCTGAAAGGGCTCCAAATATCCACTTGCAGATGCTGCAATAACAGAGTTTCAAAACTGCTCTATCAAAAGGAAGGCTTCTCTCTCCGAGTTGAATGCACACATCATAAAGAGGTTTACGAGAATGATTCTGGCTTGTTTATAAGTGAAGATATTTCCTTTTCCACAATAGGCCTCCATGCGCTCCAAATGAACACTTGCAGATTCTACAAAAAGTGTGTTTCAAAACTACTCTTTCAAAAGAAGTGTTCAACTCTGTGAGTTGGATTCATACTACACAAAGCAGTTTCACAGAACCCTTCTGTTTAGTTTTTATGGGAAGATATTCCCGTTTCCAAAGAAGGCCTGAAAGGGCTCCAAATATCCACTTGCAGATGCTGCAATAACAGAGTTTCAAAACTGCTCTATCAAAAGGAAGTCTTCTCTCTCCGACTTGAATGCACACATCATAGAGAGGTTTACGAGAATGATTCTGCCTGGTTTATAAGTGAAGATATTTCCTTTTCCACAATAGGCCTCAATGCGCTCCAAACGAACACTTGCAGATTCTACAAAAAGAGTGTTTCAAAACTGCTCTTTCAAAAGAAGTGTTCAACTCTGTGAGTTGGATTCATACTACACAAAGCAGTTTCACAGAACGCTTCTGTTTAGTTTTTATGGGAAGATATTCCCGTTTCCAACGAAGGCCTGAAAGGGCTCCAAATATCCACTTGCAGATGCTGCAAAAAGACTCTTTCCAAACTGCTCCATGAAAAGGAAAGTTCAACTCTGTGAGTTGAATGCACACATCATAAAGAAGTTTCAAAGAATGCTTCTGTCTAGGTTTTATGTGAACATATTTCCTTTTCCACCATAGGCCTCAAAGTGCTCCAAATGAACACTTTCAGATTCTACAAAAAGAGTGTTTCAAAACTGCTCTTTCAAAAGAAGTGTTCAACTCTGTGAGTTGGATTCATACTACACAAAGCAGTTTCACAGAACGCTTCTGTTTAGTTTTTATGGGAAGATATTCCCGTTTCCAACGAAGGCCTGAAAGGGCTCCAAATATCCACTTGCAGATGCTGCAAAAAGACTCTTTCCAAACTGCTCCATGAAAAGGAAAGTTCAACTCTGTGAGTTGAATGCACACATCATAAAGAAGTTTCAAAGAATGCTTCTGTCTAGGTTTTATGTGAAGATATTTCCTTTTCCACCATAGGCCTCAAAGCGTTCCAAATGAACACTTGCAGATTCTACAAAAAGAGTGTTTCAAAACTGCTCTTTCAAAAGAAGTGTTCAACTCTGTGAGTTGGATTCATACTACACAAAGCAGTTTCACAGAACGCTTCTGTTTAGTTTTTATGGGAAGATATTCCCGTTTCCAACGAAGGCCTGAAAGGGCTCCAAATATCCACTTGCAGATGCTGCAAAAAGACTCTTTCCAAACTGCTCCATGAAAAGGAAGGTTCAACTCTGTGAGTTGAAGGCACACATCATAAAGAAGTTTCAAAGAATGCTTCTGTCTAGGTTTTATGTGAAGATATTTCCTTTTCCACCATAGGCCTCAAAGCGCTCCAAATGAACACTTTCAGATTCTACAAAAAGAGTGTTTCAAAACTGCTCTTTCTAAAGAAGTGCTCAACTCTGTGAGTTGGATTCATACTACACAAAGCAGTTTCACAGAACGCTTCTGTTTAGTTTTTATGGGAAGATATTCCCGTTTCCAACGAAGGCCTGAAAGGGCTCCAAATATCCTCTTGCAGATTCTGCAAAAACAGAGTTTCAAAACTGCTCTATCAAAAGGAAGGCTTCTCTCTCCGAGTTGAATGCACACATCATAAAGAGGTTTCTGAGAATGCTTCTGCCTGGTTGATATGTGAAGATATTTCAATTTCCACCATAGGCCTCAAACCGCTCCAAATGAACACTTGCAAATTCTACAAAAAGAGTGTTTCATAACTGCTCTAGCAAAGGAAAGGTTCAACTATGTGAGTTAAACACACACATCACAAAGCAGTTTGTGAGAATGCTTCTGTCCAGTTTTTATGGGAAGATATTCCCGTTTCCAACGAAGGCCTGAAAGGGCTCCAAATATCCACTTGCAGATGCTGCAAAAACAGAGTTTCAAAACTGCTCTATCAAAAGGAAGGCTTCTCTCTCCGAGTTGAATGCACACATCATAAAGAGGTTTCTGAGAATGCTTCTGCCTGGTTTATAAGTGAAGATATTTCCTTTTCCACAATAGGCCTCAATGTGCTCCAAATGAACACTTGCAGATTCTACAAAAAGAGTGTTTCAAAACTGCTCTTTCAAAAGAAGTGTTCAATTCTGTGAGTTGGATTCATACTACACAAAGCAGTTTCACAGAACGCTTCTGTTTAGTTTTTATGGGAATATATTCCCGTTTGCAACGAAGGCCTGAAAGGGCTCCAAATATCCACTTGCAGATGCTGCAAAAAGACTCTTTCCAAACTGCTCCATGAAAAGGAAGGTTCATCTCCGTGAGTTGAATGCACACATCATAAAGAAGTTTCAAAGAATGCTTCTGTCTAGGTTTTATGTGAAGATATTTCCTTTTCCACCATAGGCCTCAAAGCGCTCCAAATGAACACTTACAGATTCTACAAAAAGAGTGTTTCAAAACTGCTCTTTCAAAAGAAGTGTTCAACTCTGTGAGTTGGATTCATACTACACAAAGCAGTTTCACAGAACGCTTCTGTTTAGTTTTTATGGGAAGATATTCCCGTTTCCAACGAAGGCCTGAAAGGGCTCCAAATATCCACTTGCAGATGCTGCAAAAAGAGAGTTTCCAAACTGCTCCATGAAAAGGAAAGTTCAACTCTGTGAGTTGAATGCACACATCATAAAGAAGTTTCAAAGAATGCTTCTGTCTAGGTTTTATGTGAAGATATTTCCTTTTCCACCATAGGCCTCAAAGTGCTCCAAATGAACACTTGCAGATTCTACAAAAAGAGTGTTTCAAAACTGCTCTTTGAAAAGAAGTGTTCAACTCTGTGAGTTGGATTCATACTACACAAAGCAGTTTCACAGAACGCTTCTGTTTAGTTTTTATGGGAAGATATTCCCGTTTCCAACGAAGGCCTGAAAGGGCTCCAAATATCCACTTGCAGATGCTGCAAAAAGACTCTTTCCAAACTGCTCCATGAAAAGGAAGGTTCAACTCTGTGAGTTGAAGGCACACATCATAAAGAAGTTTCAAAGAATGCTTCTGTCTAGGTTTTATGTGAAGATATTTCCTTTTCCACCATAGGCCTCAAAGTGCTCCAAATGAACACTTGCAGATTCTACAAAAAGAGTGTTTCAAAACTGCTCTTTCAAAAGAAGTGTTCAACTCTGTGAGTTGGATTCATACTACACAAAGCAGTTTCACAGAACGCTTCTGTTTAGTTTTTATGGGAAGATATTCCCGTTTCCAACGAAGGCCTGAAAGGGCTCCAAATATCCACTTGCAGATGCTGCAAAAACAGAGTTTCAAAACTGCTCTATCAAAAGGAAGGCTTCTCTCTCCGAGTTGAATGCACACATCATAAAGAGGTTTCTGAGAATGCTTCTGCCTGGTTGATATGTGAAGATATTTCAATTTCCACCATAGGCCTCAAACCGCTCCAAATGAACACTTGCAAATTCTACAAAAAGAGTGTTTCATAACTGCTCTAGCAAAGGAAAGGTTCAACTATGTGAGTTAAACACACACATCACAAAGCAGTTTGTGAGAATGCTTCTATCCAGTTTTTATGGGAAGATATTCCCGTTTATAACAAAGGCATGAAAGAGCTCCAAATATCCACTTGCAGATGCTGCAAAAAGACTCTTTCCAAACCGCTCCATGAAAAGGAAGGTTCAACTCTGTGAGTTGAAGGCACACATCATAAAGAAGTTTCAAAGAATGCTTCTGTCTAGGTTTTATGTGAAGATATTTCCTTTTCCACCATTGGCCTAAAAGCACTCCAAATGAACACTTGCAGATTCTACAAAAAGAGAGTTTCAAAACTGCTCTTTCTAAAGAAGTGTTCAACTCTGTGAGTTGGATTCATACTACACAAAGCAGTTTCACAGAACGCTTCTGTTTAGTTTTTATGGGAAGATATTCCCGTTTCCAACGAAGGCCTGAAAGGGCTCCAAATATCCACTTGCAGATGCTGCAAAAAGACTCTTTCCAAACTGCTCCATGAAAAGGAAGGTTCAACTCTGTGAGTTGAATGCACACATGATAAAGAAGTTTCAAAGAATGCTTCTGTCTAGGTTTTATGTGAAGATATTTCCTTTTCCACCATAGGCCTCAAAGTGCTCCAAATGAACACTTTCAGATTCTACAAAAAGAGTGTTTCAAAACTGCTCTTTCAAAAGAAGTGTTCAACTCTGTTAGTTGGATTCATACTACACAAAGCAGTTTCACAGAACGCTTCTGTTTAGTTTTTATGGGAAGATATTCCCGTTTCCAACGAAGGCCTGAAAGGGCTCCAAATATCCACTTGCAGATGCTGCAAAAAGACTCTTTCCAAACTGCTCCATGAAAAGGAAGGTTCAACTCTGTGAGTTGAATGCACACATCATAAAGAAGTTTCAAAGAATGCTTCTGTCTAGGTTTTATGTGAAGATATTTCCTTTTCCACCATAGGCCTCAAAGTGCTCCAAATGAACACTTGCAGATTCTACAAAAAGAGTGTTTCAAAACTGCTCTTTCAAAAGAAGTGTTCAACTCTGTGAGTTGGATTCATACTACACAAAGCAGTTTCACAGAACGCTTCTGTTTAGTTTTTATGGGAAGATATTCCCGTTTCCAACGAAGGCCTGAAAGGGCTCCAAATATCCACTTGCAGATGCTGCAAAAAGACTCTTTCCAAACTGCTCCATGAAAAGGAAGGTTCAACTCTGTGAGTTGAAGGCACACATCATAAAGAAGTTTCAAAGAATGCTTCTGTCTAGGTTTTATGTGAAGATATTTCCTTTTCCACCATAGGCCTCAAAGTGCTCCAAATGAACACTTGCAGATTCTACAAAAAGAGTGTTTCAAAACTGCTCTTTGAAAAGAAGTGTTCAACTCTGTGAGTTGGATTCATACTACACAAAGCAGTTTCACAGAACGCTTCTGTTTAGTTTTTATGGGAAGATATTCCCGTTTCCAACGAAGGCCTGAAAGGGCTCCAAATATCCACTTGCAGATGCTGCAAAAACAGAGTTTCAAAACTGCTCTATCAAAAGGAAGGCTTCTCTCTCCGAGTTGAATGCACACATCATAAAGAGGTTTCTGAGAATGCTTCTGCCTGGTTGATATGTGAAGATATTTCAATTTCCACCATAGGCCTCAAACCGCTCCAAATGAACACTTGCAAATTCTACAAAGAGAGTGTTTCATAACTGCTCTAGCAAAGGAAAGGTTCAACTATGTGAGTTAAACACACACATCACAAAGTAGTTTGTGAGAATGCTTCTGTCCAGTTTTTATGGGAAGATATTCCCGTTTATAACAAAGGCATGAAAGAGCTCCAAATATCCACTTGCAGATGCTGCAAAAAGACTCTTTCCAAACCGCTCCATGAAAAGGAAGGTTCAACTCTGTGAGTTGAACGCACACATCATAAAGAAGTTTCAAAGAATGCTTCTGTCTAGGTTTTATGTGAAGATATTTCCTTTTCCACCATTGGCCTAAAAGCACTCCAAATGAACACTGGCAGATTCTACAAAAAGAGTGTTTCAAAACTGCTCTTTCTAAAGAAGTGTTCAACTCTGTTAGTTGGATTCATACTACACAAAGCAGTTTCACAGAACGCTTCTGTTTAGTTTTTATGGGAAGATATTCCCGTTTCCAACGAAGGCCTGAAAGGGCTCCAAATATCCACTTGCAGATGCTGCAAAAAGACTCTTTCCAAACTGCTCCATGAAAAGGAAGGTTCAACTCTGTGAGTTGAATGCACACATCATAAAGAAGTTTCAAAGAATGCTTCTGTCTAGGTTTTATGTGAAGATATTTCCTTTTCCACCATAGGCCTCAAAGTGCTCCAAATGAACACTTGCAGATTCTACAAAAAGAGTGTTTCAAAACTGCTCTTTCAAAAGAAGTGTTCAACTCTGTGAGTTGGATTCATACTACACAAAGCAGTTTCACAGAACGCTTCTGTTTAGTTTTTATGGGAAGATATTCCCGTTTCCAACGAAGGCCTGAAAGGGCTCCAAATATCCACTTGCAGATGCTGCAAAAAGACTCTTTCCAAACTGCTCCATGAAAAGGAAAGTTCAACTCTGTGAGTTGAATGCACACATCATAAAGAAGTTTCAAAGAATGCTTCTGTCTAGGTTTTATGTGAAGATATTTCCTTTTCCACCATAGGCCTCAAAGTGCTCCAAATGAACACTTGCAGATTCTACAAAAAGAGTGTTTCAAAACTGCTCTTTCAAAAGAAGTGTTCAACTCTGTGAGTTGGATTCATACTACACAAAGCAGTTTCACAGAACGCTTCTGTTTAGTTTTTATGGGAAGATATTCCCGTTTCCAACGAAGGCCTGAAAGGGCTCCAAATATCCACTTGCAGATGCTGCAAAAAGATTCTTTCCAAACTGCTCCATGAAAAGGAAGGTTCAACTCTGTGAGTTGAAGGCACACATCATAAAGAAGTTTCAAAGAATGCTTCTGTCTAGATTTTATGTGAAGATATTTCCTTTTCCACCATAGGCCTCAAAGTGCTCCAAATGAACACTTGCAGATTCTACAAAAAGAGTGTTTCAAAACTGCTCTTTCAAAAGAAGTGTTCAACTCTGTGAGTTGGATTCATACTACACAAAGCAGTTTCACAGAACGCTTCTGTTTAGTTTTTATGGGAAGATATTCCCGTTTCCAACGAAGGCCTGAAAGGGCTCCAAATATCCACTTGCAGATGCTGCAAAAACAGAGTTTCAAAACTGCTCTATCAAAAGGAAGGCTTCTCTCTCCGAGTTGAATGCACACATCATAAAGAGGTTTCTGAGAATGCTTCTGCCTGGTTGATATGTGAAGATATTTCAATTTCCACCATAGGCCTCAAACCGCTCCAAATGAACACTTGCAAATTCTACAAAAAGAGTGTTTCATAACTGCTCTAGCAAAGGAAAGGTTCAACTATGTGAGTTAAACACACACATCACAAAGCAGTTTGTGAGAATGCTTCTATCCAGTTTTTATGGGAAGATATTCCCGTGTATAACAAAGGCATGAAAGAGCTCCAAATATCCACTTGCAGATGCTGCAAAAAGACTCTTTCCAAACTGCTCCATGAAAAGGAAGGTTCAACTCTGTGAGTTGAATGCACACATCATAAAGAAGTTTCAAAGAATGCTTCTGTCTAGGTTTTATGTGAAGATATTTCCTTTTCCACCATAGGCCTCAAAGTGCTCCAAATGAACACTTGCAGATTCTACAAAAAGAGTGTTTCAAAACTGCTCTTTCAAAAGAAGTGTTCAACTCTGTGAGTTGGATTCATACTACACAAAGCAGTTTCACAGAACGCTTCTGTTTAGTTTTTATGGGAAGATATTCCCGTTTCCAACGAAGGCCTGAAAGGGCTCCAAATATCCACTTGCAGATGCTGCAAAAAGACTCTTTCCAAACTGCTCCATGAAAAGGAAGGTTCAACTCTGTGAGTTGAAGGCACACATCATAAAGTAGTTTCAAAGAATGCTTCTGTCTAGGTTTTATGTGAAGATATTTCCTTTTCCACCATAGGCCTCAAAGTGCTCCAAATGAACACTTGCAGATTCTACAAAAAGAGTGTTTCAAAACTGCTCTTTCAAAAGAAGTGTTCAACTCTGTCAGTTGGATTCATACTACACAAAGCAGTTTCACAGAACGCTTCTGTTTAGTTTTTATGGGAAGATATTCCCGTTTCCAACGAAGGCCTGAAAGGGCTCCAAATATCCACTTGCAGATGCTGCAAAAACAGAGTTTCAAAACTGCTCTATCAAAAGGAAGGCTTCTCTCTCCGAGTTGAATGCACACATCATAAAGAGGTTTCTGAGAATGCTTCTGCCTGGTTGATATGTGAAGATATTTCAATTTCCACCATAGGCCTCAAACCGCTCCAAATGAACACTTGCAAATTCTACAAAAAGAGTGTTTCATAACTGCTCTAGCAAAGGAAAGGTTCAACTATGTGAGTTAAACACACACATCACAAAGCAGTTTGTGAGAATGCTTCTGTCCAGTTTTTATGGGAAGATATTCCCGTTTATAACAAAGGCATGAAAGAGCTCCAAATATCCACTTGCAGATGCTGCAAAAAGACTCTTTCCAAACCGCTCCATGAAAAGGAAGGTTCAACTCTGTGAGTTGAACGCACACATCATAAAGAAGTTTCAAAGAATGCTTCTGTCTAGGTTTTATGTGAAGATATTTCCTTTTCCACCATTGGCCTAAAAGCACTCCAAATGAACACTGGCAGATTCTACAAAAAGAGTGTTTCAAAACTGCTCTTTCTAAAGAAGTGTTCAACTCTGTGAGTTGGATTCATACTACACAAAGCAGTTTCACAGAACGCTTCTGTTTAGTTTTTATGGGAAGATATTCCCGTTTCCAACGAAGGCCTGAAAGGGCTCCAAATATCCACTTGCAGATGCTGCAAAAAGACTCTTTCCAAACTGCTCCATGAAAAGGAAGGTTCAACTCTGTGAGTTGAATGCACACATCATAAAGAAGTTTCAAAGAATGCTTCTGTCTAGGTTTTATGTGAAGATATTTCCTTTTCCACCATAGGCCTCAAAGTGCTCCAAATGAACACTTGCAGATTCTACAAAAAGAGTGTTTCAAAACTGCTCTTTCAAAAGAAGTGTTCAACTCTGTGAGTTGGATTCATACTACACAAAGCAGTTTCACAGAACGCTTCTGTTTAGTTTTTATGGGAAGATATTCCCGTTTCCAACGAAGGCCTGAAAGGGCTCCAAATATCCACTTGCAGATGCTGCAAAAAGACTCTTTCCAAACTGCTCCATGAAAAGGAAAGTTCAACTCTGTGAGTTGAATGCACACATCATAAAGAAGTTTCAAAGAATGCTTCTGTCTAGGTTTTATGTGAAGATATTTCCTTTTCCACCATAGGCCTCAAAGTGCTCCAAATGAAAACTTGCAGATTCTACAAAAAGACTGTTTCAAAACTGCTCTTTCAAAAGAAGTGTTCAACTCTGTGAGTTGGATTCATACTACACAAAGCAGTTTCACAGAACGCTTCTGTTTAGTTTTTATGGGAAGATATTCCCGTTTCCAACGAAGGCCTGAAACGGCTCCAAATATCCACCTGCAGATGCTGCAAAAAGACTCTTTCCAAACTGCTCCATGAAAAGGAAGGTTCAACTCTGTGAGTTGAAGGCACACATCATAAAGAAGTTTCAAAGAATGCTTCTGTCTAGGTTTTATGTGAAGATATTTCCTTTTCCACCATAGGCCTCAAAGTGCTCCAAATGAACACTTGCAGATTCTACAAAAAGAGTGTTTCAAAACTGCTCTTTCAAAAGAAGTGTTCAACTCTGTGAGTTGGATTCATACTACACAAAGGAGTTTCACAGAACGCTTCTGTTTAGTTTTTATGGGAAGATATTCCCGTTTCCAACGAAGGCCTGAAAGGGCTCCAAATATCCACTTGCAGATGCTGCAAAAAGACTCTTTCCAAACTTCTCCATGAAAAGGAAGGTTCAACTCTGTGAGTTGAATGCACACATCATAAAGAAGTTTCAAAGAATGCTTCTGTCAAGGTTTTATGTGAAGATATTTCCTTTTCCACCATAGGCCTCAAAGTGCTCCAAATGAACACTTGCAGATTCTACAAAAAGAGTGTTTCAAAACTGCTCTTTCAAAAGAAGTGTTCAACTCTGTGAGTTGGATTCATACTACACAAAGCAGTTTCACAGAACGCTTCTGTTTAGTTTTTATGGGAAGATATTCCCGTTTCCAACGAAGGCCTGAAAGGGCTCCAAATATCCACTTGCAGATGCTGCAAAAACAGAGTTTCAAAACTGCTCTATCAAAAGGAAGGCTTCTCTCTCCGAGTTGAATGCACACATCATAAAGAGGTTTCTGAGAATGCTTCTGCCTGGTTTATAAGTGAAGATATTTCCTTTTCCACAATAGGCCTCAATGTGCTCCAAATGAACACTTGCAGATTCTACAAGAAGAGTGTTTCAAAACTGCTCTTTGAAAAGAAGTGTTCAACTCTGTGAGTTGGATTCATACTACACAAAGCAGTTTCACAGAACGCTTCTGTTTAGTTTTTATGGGAAGATATTCCCGTTTCCAACGAAGGCCTGAAAGGCTCCAAATATCCACTTGCAGATGCTGCAAAAAGACTCTTTCCAAACTGCTGGGTGAAAAGGAAGGTTCAACTCTGTGAGGTGAAGGCACACATCATAAAGAAGTTTCAAAGAATGCTTCTGTCTAGGTTTTATGTGAAGATATTTCCTTTTCCACCGTAGGCCTCATAGCGCTCCAAATGAACCCTTGCAGATTCTACAAAAAGAGTGTTTCAAAACTGCTCTTTCTAAAGAAGTGCTCAACGCTGTGAGTTGGATTCATACTACACAAAGCAGTTTCACAGAACGCTTCTGTTTAGTTTTTATGGGAAGAAATTCCCGTTTCCAACGAAGGCCTGAAAGGGCTCCAAATATCCACTTGCAGATTCTGCAAAAACAGAATTTCAAAACTGCACTATCAAAAGGAAGGCTTATCTCTCGGAGTTGAATACACACATCATAAAGAGGTTTCTGAGAATGCTTCTGCCTGGTTCATATGTGAAGATATTTCCTTTTCCACCATAGTCCTCAAAGCTCTCCAAATGAACACTTGCAAATTCTACAAAAAGAGTGTTTCATAACTGCTCTAGCATAGGAAAGGTTCAACTATGTGAGTTAAACACACACATCACAAAGCAGTTTGTGAAAATGATTCTGTCCAGTTTTTATGGGAAGATATTCCCGTTTCTAACAAAGGCCTGAAAGAGCTCCAAATATCCACTTGCAGATGCTGCAAAAAGACTCTTTCCAAACCTCTCCATGAAAAGGAAGGTTCAACTCTGTGAGGTGAATGCACACATCATAAAGAAGTTTCAAAGAATGCTTCTGTCTAGGTTTTATGTGAAGATATTTCCTTTTCCACCATTGTCCTCAAAGCACTCAAAATGAACAATTGCAGATTCTACAAAAAGAGTGTTTCAAAACTGCTCTTTCAAAAGAAGTGTTCAACTCTGTGAGATGGATTCATACTACACAAAGCAGTTTCACAGAACGCTTCTGTTTAGTTTTTATCGGAAGATATTCCCGTTTCCAACGTAGGCCTGAAATGCTCCGAATATCCACTTGCAGATGCTGCAAAAAGACTCTTTCCAAACTGCTCCGTGAAAAGGAAGGTTCAACTCTGTGAGGTGAAGGCACACATCATAAAGAAGTTTCAAAGAATGCTTCTGTCCAGGTTTTATGTGAAGATATTTCCTTTTCCACCTTAGGCCTCAAAGCGCTCCAAATAAACAATTGCAGATTCTACAAAAAGAGTGTTTCAAAACTGCTCTTTCTAAAGAAGTGTTCAACTCTGTGAGTTGGATTCATACTACACAAAGCAGTTTCACAGAACGCTTCTGTTTAGTTTTTATGGGAAGATATTCCCGTTTCCAACGAAGGCCTGAAAGGGCTCCAAATATCCACTTGCAGATTCTGCAAAAACAGAGTTTCAAAACTGCTCTATCAAAAGGAAGGCTTATCTCTCTGAGTTGAATGCACCCATCATAACGAGGTTTCTGAGAATGCTTCTGCCTGGTTCATATGTGAAGATATTTCCTTTTCCACCATAGGCCTCAAAGCGCTCCAAATGAACACTTGCAGATTCTACAAAAAGAGTGTTTCAAAACTGCTCTTTCAAAAGAAGTGTTCAACTCTGTGAGTTGGATTCATACTACACAAAGCAGTTTCACAGAACGCTTCTGTTAATTTTTATGGGAAGATATTCCCGTTTCCAACGAAGGCCTGAAAGGGCTCCAAATATCCACTTGCAGATGCTGCAATAACAGAGTTTCAAAACTGCTCTATCAAAAGGAAGGCTTCTCTCTCCGAGTTGAATGCACACGTCATAAAGAGGTTTACGAGAATGATTCTGGCTTGTTTATAAGTGAAGATATTTCCTTTTCCACAATAGGCCTCCATGCGCTCCAAATGAACACTTGCAGATTCTACAAAAAGAGTGTTTCAAAACTACTCTTTCAAAAGAAGTGTTCAACTCTGTGATTTGGATTCATACTACACAAAGCAGTTTCACAGAACGCTTCTGTTTAGTTTTTATGGGAAGATATTCCCGTTTCCAACGAAGGCCTGAAAGGGCTCCAAATATCCACTTGCAGATTCTGCAATAACAGAGTTTCAAAACTGCTCTATCAAAAGGAAGGCTTCTCTCTCCGACTTGAATGCACACATCATAGAGAGGTTTACGAGAATGATTCTGCCTGGTTTATAAGTGAAGATATTTCCTTTTCCACAATAGGCCTCAATGCGCTCCAAACGAACACTTGCAGATTCTACAAAAAGAGTGTTTCAAAACTGCTCTTTCAAAAGAAGTGTTCAACTCTGTGAGTTGGATTCATACTACACAAAGCAGTTTCACAGAACGCTTCTGTTTAGTTTTTATGGGAAGATATTCCCGTTTCCAACGAAGGCCTGAAAGGGCTCCAAATATCCACTTGCAGATGCTGCAAAAAGACTCTTTCCAAACTGCTCCATGAAAAGGAAAGTTCAACTCTGTGAGTTGAATGCACACATCATAAAGAAGTTTCAAAGAATGCTTCTGTCTAGGTTTTATGTGAACATATTTCCTTTTCTACCATAGGCCTCAAAGTGCTCCAAATGAACACTTTCAGATTCTACAAAAAGAGTGTTTCAAAACTGCTCTTTCAAAAGAAGTGTTCAACTCTGTGAGTTGGATTCATACTACACAAAGCAGTTTCACAGAACGCTTCTGTTTAGTTTTTATGGGAAGATATTCCCGTTTCCAACGAAGGACTGAAAGGGCTCCAAATATCCACTTGCAGATGCTGCAAAAAGACTCTTTCCAAACTGCTCCATGAAAAGGAAAGTTCAACTCTGTGAGTTGAATGCACACATCATAAAGAAGTTTCAAAGAATGCTTCTGTCTAGGTTTTATGTGAAGATATTTCCTTTTCCACCATAGGCCTCAAAGCGCTCCAAATGAACACTTGCAGATTCTACAAAAAGAGTCTTTCAAAACTGCTCTTTCAAAAGAAGTGTTTAACTCTGTGAGTTGGATTCATACTACACAAAGCAGTTTCACAGAACGCTTCTGTTTAGTTTTTATGGGAAGATATTCCCGTTTCCAACGAAGGCCTGAAAGGGCTCCAAATATCCAATTGCAGATGCTGCAAAAAGACTCTTTCCAAACTGCTCCATGAAAAGGAAGGTTCAACTCTGTGAGTTGAAGGCACACATCATAAAGAAGTTTCAAAGAATGCTTCTGTCTAGGTTTTATGTGAAGATATTTCCTTTTCCACCATAGGCCTCAAAGCGCTCGAAATGAACACTTTCAGATTCTACAAAAAGAGTGTTTCAAAACTGCTCTTTCTAAAGAAGTGCTCAACTCTGTGAGTTGGATTCATACTACACAAAGCAGTTTCACAGAACGCTTCTGTTTAGTTTTTATGGGAAGATATTCCCGTTTCCAACGAAGGCCTGAAAGGGCTCCAAATATCCTCTTGCAGATTCTGCAAAAACAGAGTTTCAAAACTGCTCTATCAAAAGGAAGGCTTCTCTCTCCGAGTTGAATGCACACATCATAAAGAGGTTTCTGAGAATGCTTCTGCCTGGTTGATATGTGAAGATATTTCAATTTCCACCATAGGCCTCAAACCGCTCCAAATGAACACTTGCAAATTCTACAAAAAGAGTGTTTCATAACTGCTCTAGCAAAGGAAAGGTTCAACTATGTGAGTTAAACAGACACATCACAAAGCAGTTTGTGAGAATGCTTCTGTCCAGTTTTTATGGGAAGATATTCCCGTTTCCAACGAAGGCCTGAAAAGGCTCCAAATATCCACTTGCAGATGCTGCAAAAACAGAGTTTCAAAACTGCTCTATCAAAAGGAAGGCTTCTCTCTCCGAGTTGAATGCACACATCATAAAGAGGTTTCTGAGAATGCTTCTGCCTGGTTTATAAGTGAAGATATTTCCTTTTCCACAATAGGCCTCAATGTGCTCCAAATGAACACTTGCAGATTCTACAAAAAGAGTGTTTCAAAACTGCTCTTTCAAAAGAAGTGTTCAACTCTGTGAGTTGGATTCATACTACACAAAGCAGTTTCACAGAACGCTTCTGTTTAGTTTTTATGGGAAGATATTCCCGTTTCCAACGAAGGCCTGAAAGGGCTCCAAATATCCACTTGCAGATGCTGCAAAAACAGAGTTTCAAAACTGCTCTATCAAAAGGAAGGCTTCTCTCTCCGAGTTGAATGCACACATCATAAAGAGGTTTCTGAGAATGCTTCTTCCTGGTTGATATGTGAAGATATTTCAATTTCCACCATAGGCCTCAAACCGCTCCAAATGAACACTTGCAAATTCTACAAAAAGAGTGTTTCATAACTGCTCTAGCAAAGGAAAGGTTCAACTATGTGAGTTAAACACACACATCACAAAGCAGTTTGTGAGAATGCTTCTATCCAGTTTTTATGGGAAGATATTCCCGTTTATAACAAAGGCATGAAAGAGCTCCAAATATCCACTTGCAGATGCTGCAAAAAGACTCTTTCCAAACCGCTCCATGAAAAGGAAGGTTCAACTCTGTGAGTTGAAGGCACACATCATAAAGAAGTTTCAAAGAATGCTTCTGTCTAGGTTTTATGTGAAGATATTTCCTTTTCCACCATTGGCCTAAAAGCACTCCAAATGAACACTTGCAGATTCTACAAAAAGAGTGTTTCAAAACTGCTCTTTCTAAAGAAGTGTTCAACTCTGTGAGTTGGATTCATACTACACAAAGCAGTTTCACAGAACGCTTCTGTTTAGTTTTTATGGGAAGATATTCCCGTTTCCAACGAAGGCCTGAAAGGGCTCCAAATATCCACTTGCAGATGCTGCAAAAAGACTCTTTCCAAACTGCTCCATGAAAAGGAAGGTTCAACTCTGTGAGTTGAATGCACACATCATAAAGAAGTTTCAAAGAATGCTTCTGTCTAGGTTTTATGTGAAGATATTTCCTTTTCCACCATAGGCCTCAAAGTGCTCCAAATGAACACTTTCAGATTCTACAAAAAGAGTGTTTCAAAACTGCTCTTTCAAAAGAAGTGTTCAACTCTGTGAGTTGGATTCATACTACACAAAGCAGTTTCACAGAACGCTTCTGTTTAGTTTTTATGGGAAGATATTCCCGTTTCCAACGAAGGCCTGAAAGGGCTCCAAATATCCACTTGCAGATGCTGCAAAAAGACTCTTTCCAAACTGCTCCATGAAAAGGAAAGTTCAACTCTGTGAGTTGAATGCACACATCATAAAGAAGTTTCAAAGAATGCTTCTGTCTAGGTTTTATGTGAAGATATTTCCTTTTCCACCATAGGCCTCAAAGTGCTCCAAATGAACACTTGCAGATTCTACAAAAAGACTGTTTCAAAACTGCTCTTTCAAAAGAAGTGTTCAACTCTGTGAGTTGGATTCATACTACACAAAGCAGTTTCACAGAACGCTTCTGTTTAGTTTTTATGGGAAGATATTCCCGTTTCCAACGAAGGCCTGAAAGGGCTCCAAATATCCACTTGCAGATGCTGCAAAAAGATTCTTTCCAAACTGCTCCATGAAAAGGAAGGTTCAACTCTGTGAGTTGAAGGCACACATCATAAAGAAGTTTCAAAGAATGCTTCTGTCTAGATTTTATGTGAAGATATTTCCTTTTCCACCATAGGCCTCAAAGTGCTCCAAATGAACACTTGCAGATTCTACAAAAAGAGTGTTTCAAAACTGCTCTTTCAAAAGAAGTGTTCAACTCTTTGAGTTGGATTCATACTACACAAAGCAGTTTCACAGAACGCTTCTGTTTAGTTTTTATGGGAAGATATTCCCGTTTCCAACGAAGGCCTGAAAGGGCTCCAAATATCCACTTGCAGATGCTGCAAAAACAGAGTTTCAAAACTGCTCTATCAAAAGGAAGGCTTCTCTCTCCGAGTTGAATGCACACATCATAAAGAGGTTTCTGAGAATGCTTCTGCCTGGTTGATATGTGAAGATATTTCAATTTCCACCATAGGCCTCAAACCGTTCCAAATGAACACTTGCAAATTCTACAAAAAGAGTGTTTGATAACTGCTCTAGCAAAGGAAAGGTTCAACTATGTGAGTTAAACACACACATCACAAAGCAGTTTGTGAGAATGCTTCTATCCAGTTTTTATGGGAAGATATTCCCGTTTATAACAAAGGCATGAAAGAGCTCCAAATATCCACTTGCAGATGCTGCAAAAAGACTCTTTCCAAACTGCTCCATGAAAAGGAAGGTTCAACTCTGTGAGTTGAATGCACACATCATAAAGAAGTTTCAAAGAATGCTTCTGTCTAGGTTTTATGTGAAGATATTTCCTTTTCCACCATAGGCCTCAAAGTGCTCCAAATGAACACTTGCAGATTCTACAAAAAGAGTGTTTCAAAACTGCTCTTTCAAAAGAAGTGTTCAACTCTGTGAGTTGGATTCATACTACACAAAGCAGTTTCACAGAACGCTTCTGTTTAGTTTTTATGGGAAGATATTCCCGTTTCCAACGAAGGCCTGAAAGGGCTCCAAATATCCACTTGCAGATGCTGCAAAAAGACTCTTTCCAAACTGCTCCATGAAAAGGAAGGTTCAACTCTGTGAGTTGAAGGCACACATCATAAAGAAGTTTCAAAGAATGCTTCTGTCTAGGTTTTATGTGAAGATATTTCCTTTTCCACCATAGGCCTCAAAGTGCTCCAAATGAACACTTGCAGATTCTACAAAAAGAGTGTTTCAAAACTGCTCTTTGAAAAGAAGTGTTCAACTCTGTGAGTTGGATTCATACTACACAAAGCAGTTTCACAGAACGCTTCTGTTTAGTTTTTATGGGAAGATATTCCCGTTTCCAACGAAGGCCTGAAAGGGCTCCAAATATCCACTTGCAGATGCTGCAAAAACAGAGTTTCAAAACTGCTCTATCAAAAGGAAGGCTTCTCTCTCCGAGTTGAATGCACACATCATAAAGAGGTTTCTGAGAATGCTTCTGCCTGGTTGATATGTGAAGATATTTCAATTTCCACCATAGGCCTCAAACCGCTCCAAATGAACACTTGCAAATTCTACAAAAAGAGTGTTTCATAACTGCTCTAGCAAAGGAAAGGTTCAACTATGTGAGTTAAACACACACATCACAAAGCAGTTTGTGAGAATGCTTCTGTCCAGTTTTTATGGGAAGTTATTCCCGTTTATAACAAAGGCATGAAAGAGCTCCAAATATCCACTTGCAGATGCTGCAAAAAGACTCTTTCCAAACCGCTCCATGAAAAGGAAGGTTCAACTCTGTGAGTTGAACGCACACATCATAAAGAAGTTTCAAAGAATGCTTCTGTCTAGGTTTTATGTGAAGATATTTCCTTTTCCACCATTGGCCTAAAAGCACTCCAAATGAACACTGGCAGATTCTACAAAAAGAGTGTTTCAAAACTGCTCTTTCTAAAGAAGTGTTCAACTCTGTGAGTTGGATTCATACTACACAAAGCAGTTTCACAGAACGCTTCTGTTTAGTTTTTATGGGAAGATATTCCCGTTTCCAACGAAGGCCTGAAAGGGCTCCAAATATCCACTTGCAGATGCTGCAAAAAGACTCTTTCCAAACTGCTCCATGAAAAGGAAGGTTCAACTCTGTGAGTTGAATGCACACATCATAAAGAAGTTTCAAAGAATGCTTCTGTCTAGGTTTTATGTGAAGATATTTCCTTTTCCACCATAGGCCTCAAAGTGCTCCAAATGAACACTTTCAGATTCTACAAAAAGAGTGTTTCAAAACTGCTCTTTCAAAAGAAGTGTTCAACTCTGTGAGTTGGATTCATACTACACAAAGCAGTTTCACAGAACGCTTCTGTTTAGTTTTTATGGGAAGATATTCCCGTTTCCAACGAAGGCCTGAAAGGGCTCCAAATATCCACTTGCAGATGCTGCAAAAAGACTCTTTCCAAACTGCTCCATGAAAAGGAAAGTTCAACTCTGTGAGTTGAATGCACACATCATAAAGAAGTTTCAAAGAATGCTTCTGTCTAGGTTTTATGTGAAGATATTTCCTTTTCCACCATAGGCCTCAAAGTGCTCCAAATGAACACTTGCAGATTCTACAAAAAGACTGTTTCAAAACTGCTCTTTCAAAAGAAGTGTTCAACTCTGTGAGTTGGATTCATACTACACAAAGCAGTTTCACAGAACGCTTCTGTTTAGTTTTTATGGGAAGATATTCCCGTTTCCAACGAAGGCCTGAAAGGGCTCCAAATATCCACCTGCAGATGCTGCAAAAAGACTCTTTCCAAACTGCTCCATGAAAAGGAAGGTTCAACTCTGTGAGTTGAAGGCACACATCATAAAGAAGTTTCAAAGAATGCTTCTGTCTAGGTTTTATGTGAAGATATTTCCTTTTCCACCATAGGCCTCAAAGTGCTCCAAATGAACACTTGCAGATTCTACAAAAAGAGTGTTTCAAAACTGCTCTTTCAAAAGAAGTGTTCAACTCTGTGAGTTGGATTCATACTACACAAAGCAGTTTCACAGAACGCTTCTGTTTAGTTTTTATGGGAAGATATTTCCGTTTCCAACGAAGGCCTGAAAGGGCTCCAAATATCCACTTGCAGATTCTGCAAAAAGAGAGTTTCAAAACTGCTCTATCAAAAGGAAGCCTTATCTCTCTGAGTTGAATGCACACGTCATAAAGAGGTTTCTGAGAATGCTTCTGCCTGGTTGATATGTGAAGATATTTCAATTTCCACCATAGGCCTCAAATCGCTCCAAATGAACACTTGCAAATTCTACAAAAAGAGTGTTTCATAACTGCTCTAGCAAAGGAAAGGTTCAACTATGTGAGTTAAACACACACATCACAAAGCAGTTTGTGAGAATGCTTCTGTCCAGTTTTTATGGGAAGATATTCCCGTTTCTAACAAAGGCCTGAAAGAGCTCCAAATATCCACTTGCAGATGCTGCAAAAAGACTCTTTCCAAACCGCTCCATGAAAAGGAAGGTTCAACTCTGTGAGTTGAATGCACACATCATAAAATAGTTTCAAAGAATGCTTCTGTCTAGGTTTTATGTGAAGATATTTCCTTTTCCACCATAGGCCTCAAAGTGCTCCAAATGAACACTTGCAGATTCTACAAAAAGAGTGTTTCAAAACTGCTCTTTCAAAAGAAGTGTTCAACTCTGTGAGCTGGATTCATACTACACAAAGCAGTTTCACAGAACGCTTCTGTTTAGTTTTTATGGGAAGACATTCCCGTTTCCAACGAAGGCCTGAAAGGGCTCCAAATATCCACTTGCAGATGCTGCAAAAAGACTCTTCCCCAACTGTTCCATGAAAAGGAAGGTTCAACTCTGTGAGTTGAATGCACACATCATAAAGAAGTTTCAAAGAATGCTTCTGTCTAGGTTTTATGTGAAGATATTTCCTTTTCCACCATAGGCCTCAAAGTGCTCCAAATGAACACTTGCAGATTCTACAAAAAGAGTGTTTCAAAACTGCTCTTTCAAAAGAAGTGTTCAACTCTGTGAGTTGGATTCATACTACACAAAGCAGTTTCACAGAACGCTTCTGTTTAGTTTTTATGGGAAGATATTCCCGTTTCCAACGAAGGCCTGAAAGGGCTCCAAATATCCACTTGCAGATGCTGCAAAAAGACTCTTTCCAAACCTCTCCATGAAAAGGAAGGTTGAACTCTGTGAGTTGAAGGCACACATCATAAAGAAGTTTCAAAGAATGCTTCTGTCTAGGTTTTATGTGAAGATATTTCCTTTTCCACCATAGGCCTCAAAGTGCTCCAAATGAACACTTGCAGATTCTACAAAAAGAGTGTTTCAAAACTCCTCTTTCAAAAGAAGTGTTCAACTCTGTGAGTTGGATTCATACTACACAAAGCAGTTTCACAGAACTCTTCTGTTTAGTTTTTATGGGAAGATATTCCCGTTTCCAACGAAGGCCTGAAATGGCTCCAAATATCCACTTGCAGATGCTGCAAAAAGACTCTTTCCAAACTGTTCCATGAAAAGGAAGGTTCAACTCTGTGAGTTGAATGCACACATCATAAAGAAGTTTCAAAGAATGCTTCTGTCTAGGTTTTATGTGAAGATATTTCCTTTTCCACCATAGGCCTCAAAGTGCTCCAAATGAACACTTGCAGATTCTACAAAAAGAGTGTTTCAAAACTGCTCTTTCAAAAGAAGTGTTCAACTCTGTGAGTTGGATTCATACTACACAAAGCAGTTTCACAGAACTCTTCTGTTTAGTTTTTATGGGAGGAAATTCCCGTTTCCAACGAAGGCCTGAAAGGGCTCCAAATATCCACTTGCAGATGCTGCAAAAAGACTCTTTCCAAACTGCTC
This sequence comes from Pongo abelii, assembly GCF_028885655.2. Taxonomy (NCBI): domain Eukaryota; kingdom Metazoa; phylum Chordata; class Mammalia; order Primates; family Hominidae; genus Pongo; species Pongo abelii. The sequence goes on along the minus strand of NC_072005.2, from coordinate 30,275,655 downwards.
CATGAAAAGGAAGGTTCAACTCTGTGAGTTGAATGCACACATCATAAAGAAGTTTCAAAGAATGCTTCTGTCTAGGTTTTATGTGAAGATATTTCCTTTTCCACCGTAGGCCTCAAAGCACTCCAAATGAACACTTGCAGATTCTACAAAAAGAGTGTTTCAAAACTGCTCTTTCGAAAGAAGGGTTCAACTCTGTGAGTTGGATTCATACTACACAAAGCAGTTTCACAGAACGCTTCTGTTTAGTTTTTATGGGAAGATATTCCCGTTTCCAACGAAGGCCTGAAAGGGCTCCAAATATCCACTTGCAGATTCTGCAAAAACAGAGTTTCAAAACTGCTCTATCAAAAGGAAGGCTTATCTCTCTGAGTTGAATGCACACATCCTAAAGAGGTTTCTGAGAATGCTTCTGCCTGGTTGATATGTGAAGATATTTCAATTTCCACCATAGGCCTCAAATCGCTCCAAATGAACACTTGGAAATTCTACAAAAAGAGTGTTTCATAACTGCTCTAGCAAAGGAAAGGTTCAACTATGTGAGTTAAACACACACATCACAAAGCAGTTTGTGAGAATGCTTCTGTCCAGTTTTTATGGGAAGATATTCCCGTTTCTCACAAAGGCCTGAAAGAGCTCCAAATATCCACTTGCAGATGCTGCAAAAAGACTCTTTCCAAACCGCTCCATGAAAAGGAAGGTTCAACTCTGTGAGTTGAATGCACACATCATAAAGAAGTTTCAAAGAATGCTTCTGTCTAGGTTTTATGTGAAGATATTTCCTTTTCCACCTTAGGCCTCAAAGCGCTGCAAATGAACACTTGCAGATTCTACAAAAAGAGTGTTTCAAAACTACTCTTTCAAAAGAAGTGTTCAACTCTGTGAGTTGGATTCATACTACACAAAGAAGTTTCACAGAACGCTTCTGTTAATTTTTATGGGAAGATATTCCCGTTTCCAACGAAGGCCTGAAAGGGCTCCAAATATCCACTTGCAGATGCTGCAATAACAGAGTTTCAAAACTGCTCTATCAAAAGGAAGGCTTCTCTCTCCGAGTTGAATGCACACATCATAAAGAGGTTTACGAGAATGATTCTGCCTGGTTTATAAGTGAAGATATTTCCTTTTCCACAATAGGCCTCAAAGCGCTCCAAACGAACACTTTCAGATTCTACAAAAAGAGTGTTTCAAAACTGCTCTTTCAAAAGAAGTGTTCAACTCTGTGAGTTGGATTCATACTACACAAAGCAGTTTCACAGAACGCTTCTGTTTAGTTTTTATGGGAAGATATTCCCGTTTCCAACGAAGTCCTGAAAGGGCTCTAAATATCCACTTGCAGATGCTGCAAAAAGACTCTTTCCAAACTGCTCCATGAAAAGGAAGGTTCAACTCTGTGAGTTGAATGCACACATCATAAAGAAGTTTCAAAGAATGCTTCTGTCTAGGTTTTATGTGAAGATATTTCCTTTTCCACCATAGGCCTCAAAGTGCTCCAAATGAACACTTGCAGATTCTACAAAAAGAGTGTTTCAAAACTGCTCTTTCAAAAGAAGTGTTCAACTCTGTGAGTTGGATTCATACTACACAAAGCAGTTTCACAGAACGCTTCTGTTTAGTTTTTATGGGAAGATATTCCCGTTTCCAACGAAGGCCTGAAAGGGCTCCAAATATCCACTTGCAGATACTGCAAAAACAGAGTTTCAAAACTGTTCTATCAAAAGGAAGGCTTCTCTCTCCGAGTTGAATGCACACATCATAAAGTGGTTTCTGAGAATGCTTCTGCCTGGTTTATAAGTGAAGATATTTCCTTTTCCACAATAATCCTCAATGTGCTCCAAATGAACACTTGCAGATTCTACAAAAAGAGTGTTTCAAAACTGCTCTTTGAAAAGAAGTGTTCAACTCTGTGAGTTGAATTCATACTACACAAAGCAGTTTCACAGAACGCTTCTGTTTAGTTTTAATGGGAAGATATTCCCGTTTCCAACGAAGGCCTGAAAGGCTCCAAATATCCACTTGCAGATGCTGCAAAAAGACTCTTTCCAAACTGCTCCGTGAAAAGGAAGGTTCAACTCTGTGAGGTGAAGGCACACATCATAAAGAAGTTTCAAAGAATTCTTCTGTCTAGGTTTTATGTGAAGATATTTCCTTTTCCACCGTAGGCCTCAAAGCGCTCCAAATGAACACTTGCAGATTCTACAAAAAGAGTGTTTCAAAACTACTCTGTCTAAAGAAGTGTTCAACTCTGTGAGTTGGATTCATACTACACAAAGCAGTTTCACAGAACGCTTCTGTTTAGTTTTTATGGGAAGATATTCCCGTTTCCAACGAAGGCCTGAAAGGGCTCCAAATATCCACTTGCAGATTCTGCAAAAAGAGAGTTTCAAAACTGCTCTATCAAAAGGAAGGCTTATCTCTCTGAGTTGAATGCACACATCATAAAGAGGTTTCTGAGAATGCTTCTGCCTGGTTGATATGTGAAGATATTTCAATTTCCACCATAGGCCTCAAATCGCTCCAAATGAACACTTGCAAATTCTACAAAAAGAGTGTTTCATAACTGCTCTAGCAAAGGAAAGGTTCAACTATGTGAGTTAAACACACACATCACAAAGCAGTTTGTGAGAATGCTTCTGTCCAGTTTTTATGGGAAGATATTCCCGTTTCTAACAAAGGCCTGAAAGAGCTCCAAATATCCACTTGCAGATGCTGCAAAAAGACTCTTTCCAAACCGCTCCATGAAAAGGAAGGTTCAACTCTGTGAGTTGAATGCACACATCATAAAGAAGTTTCAAAGAATGCTTCTGTCTAGGTTTTATGTGAAGATATTTCCTTTTCCACCATTGGCCTCAAAGCGCTCCAAATGAACACTTGCAGATTCTACAAAAAGAGTGTTTCAAAACTGCTCTTTCTAAAGAAGTGTTCAACTCTGTGAGTTGGATTCATACTACACAAAGCAGTTTCACAGAACGCTTCTGTTTAGTTTTTATGGGAAGATATTCCCGTTTCCAACGAAGGCCTGAAAGGGCTCTAAATATCCACTTGCAGATGCTGCAAAAAGACTCTTTCCAAACTGCTCCATGAAAAGGAAGGTTCAACTCTGTGAGTTGAATGCACACATCATAAAGAAGTTTCAAAGAATGCTTCTGTCTAGGTTTTATGTGAAGATATTTCCTTTTCCACCATAGGCCTCAAAGTGCTCCAAATGAACACTTGCAGATTCTGCAAAAAGAGTGTTTCAAAACTGCTCTTTCAAAAGAAGTGTTCAACTCTGTGAGTTGGATTCATACTACACAAAGCAGTTTCACAGAACGCTTCTGTTTAGTTTTTATGGGAAGATATTCCCGTTTCCAACGAAGGCCTGAAAGGGCTCCAAATATCCACTTGCAGATGCTGCAAAAAGACTCTTTCCAAACCTCTCCATGAAAAGGAATGTTGAACTCTGTGAGTTGAAGGCACACATCATAAAGAAGTTTCAAAGAATGCTTCTGTCTAGGTTTTATGTGAAGATATTTCCTTTTCCACCATAGGCCTCAAAGTGCTCCAAATGAACACTTGCAGATTCTACAAAAAGAGTGTTTCAAAACTCCTCTTTCAAAAGAAGTGTTCAACTCTGTGAGTTGGATTCATACTACACAAAGCAGTTTCACAGAACTCTTCTGTTTAGTTTTTATGGGAAGATATTCCCGTTTCCAACGAAGGCCTGAAATGGCTCCAAATATCCACTTGCAGATGCTGCAAAAAGACTCTTTCCAAACTGTTCCATGAAAAGAAAGGTTCAACTCTGTGATTTGAATGCACACATCATAAAGAAGTTTCAAAGAATGCTTCTGTCTAGGTTTTATGTGAAGATATTTCCTTTTCCACCATAGGCCTCAAAGTGCTCCAAATGAACACTTGCAGATTCTACAAAAAGAGTGTTTCAAAACTGCTCTTTCAAAAGAAGTGTTCAACTCTGTGAGTTGGATTCATACTACACAAAGCAGTTTCACAGAACGCTTCTGTTTAGTTTTTATGGGAGGAAATTCCCGTTTCCAACGAAGGCCTGAAAGGGCTCCAAATATCCACTTGCAGATGCTGCAAAAAGACTCTTTCCAAACTGCTCCATGAAAAGGAAGGTTCAACTCTGTGAGTTGAATGCACACATCATAAAGAAGTTTCAAAGAATGCTTCTGTCTAGGTTTTATGTGAAGATATTTCCTTTTCCACCATAGGCCTCAAAGTGCTCCAAATGAACACTTGCAGATTCTACAAAAAGAGTGTTTCAAAACTGCCCTTTCAAAAGAAGTGCTCAACTCTGTGAGTTGGATTCATACTACACAAAGCAGTTTCACAGAACGCTTCTGTTTAGTTTTTATGGGAAGATATTCCCGTTTCCAACGAAGGCCTGAAAGGGCTCCAAATATCCACTTGCAGATACTGCAAAAACAGAGTTTCAAAACTGTTCTATCAAAAGGAAGGCTTCTCTCTCCGAGTTGAATGCACACATCATAAAGTGGTTTCTGAGAATGCTTCTGCCTGGTTTATAAGTGAAGATATTTCCTTTTCCACAATAGGCCTCAATGTGCTCCAAATGAACACTTGCAGATTCTACAAAAAGAGTGTTTCAAAACTGCTCTTTGAAAAGAAGTGTTCAACTCTGTGAGTTGAATTCATACTACACAAAGCAGTTTCACAGAACGCTTCTGTTTAGTTTTAATGGGAAGATATTCCCGTTTCCAACGAAGGCCTGAAAGGCTCCAAATATCCACTTGCAGATGCTGCAAAAAGACTCTTTCCAAACTGCTCCGTGAAAAGGAAGGTTCAACTCTGTGAGGTGAAGGCACACATCATAAAGAAGTTTCAAAGAATGCTTCTGTCTAGGTTTTATGTGAAGATATTTCCTTTTCCACCGTAGGCCTCAAAGCGCTCCAAATGAACACTTGCAGATTCTACAAAAAGAGTGTTTCAAAACTACTCTTTCTAAAGAAGTGTTCAACTCTGTGAGTTGGATTCATACTACACAAAGCAGTTTCACAGAACGCTTCTGTTTAGTTTTTATGGGAAGATATTTCCGTTTCCAACGAAGGCCTGAAAGGGCTCCAAATATCCACTTGCAGATTCTGCAAAAAGAGAGTTTCAAAACTGCTCTATCAAAAGGAAGCCTTATCTCTCTGAGTTGAATGCACACGTCATAAAGAGGTTTCTGAGAATGCTTCTGCCTGGTTGATATGTGAAGATATTTCAATTTCCACCATAGGCCTCAAATCGCTCCAAATTAACACTTGCAAATTCTACAAAAAGAGTGTTTCATAACTGCTCTAGCAAAGGAAAGGTTCAACTATGTGAGTTAAACACACACATCACAAAGCAGTTTGTGAGAATGCTTCTGTCCAGTTTTTATGGGAAGATATTCCCGTTTCTAACAAAGGCCTGAAAGAGCTCCAAATATCCACTTGCAGATGCTGCAAAAAGACTCTTTCCAAACCGCTCCATGAAAAGGAAGGTTCAACTCTGTGAGTTGAATGCACACATCATAAAAAAGTTTCAAAGAATGCTTCTGTCTAGGTTTTATGTGAAGATATTTCCTTTTCCACCATAGGCCTCAAAGTGCTCCAAATGAACAGTTGCAGATTCTACAAAAAGAGTGTTTCAAAACTGCTCTTTCAAAAGAAGTGTTCAACTCTGTGAGCTGGATTCATACTACACAAAGCAGTTTCACAGAACGCTTCTGTTTAGTTTTTATGGGAAGACATTCCCGTTTCCAACGAAGGCCTGAAAGGGCTCCAAATATCCACTTGCAGATGCTGCAAAAAGACTCTTCCCCAACTGTTCCATGAAAAGGAAGGTTCAACTCTGTGAGTTGAATGCACACATCATAAAGAAGTTTCAAAGAATGCTTCTGTCTAGGTTTTATGTGAAGATATTTCCTTTTCCACCATAGGCCTCAAAGTGCTCCAAATGAACACTTGCAGATTCTACAAAAAGAGTGTTTCAAAACTGCTCTTTCAAAAGAAGTGTTCAACTCTGTGAGTTGGATTCATACTACACAAAGCAGTTTCACAGAACGCTTCTGTTTAGTTTTTATGGGAAGATATTCCCGTTTCCAACGAAGGCCTGAAAGGGCTCCAAATATCCACTTGCAGATGCTGCAAAAAGACTCTTTCCAAACCTCTCCATGAAAAGGAAGGTTGAACTCTGTGAGTTGAAGGCACACATCATAAAGAAGTTTCAAAGAATGCTTCTGTCTAGGTTTTATGTGAAGATATTTCCTTTTCCACCATAGGCCTCAAAGTGCTCCAAATGAACACTTGCAGATTCTACAAAAAGAGTGTTTCAAAACTCCTCTTTCAAAAGAAGTGTTCAACTCTGTGAGTTGGATTCATACTACACAAAGCAGTTTCACAGAACTCTTCTGTTTAGTTTTTATGGGAAGATATTCCCGTTTCCAACGAAGGCCTGAAATGGCTCCAAATATCCACTTGCAGATGCTGCAAAAAGACTCTTTCCAAACTGTTCCATGAAAAGGAAGGTTCAACTCTGTGAGTTGAATGCACACATCATAAAGAAGTTTCAAAGAATGCTTCTGTCTAGGTTTTATGTGAAGATATTTCCTTTTCCACCATAGGCCTCAAAGTGCTCCAAATGAACACTTGCAGATTCTACAAAAAGAGTGTTTCAAAACTGCTCTTTCAAAAGAAGTGTTCAACTCTGTGAGTTGGATTCATACTACACAAAGCAGTTTCACAGAACTCTTCTGTTTAGTTTTTATGGGAGGAAATTCCCGTTTCCAACGAAGGCCTGAAAGGGCTCCAAATATCCACTTGCAGATGCTGCAAAAAGACTCTTTCCAAACTGCTCCATGAAAAGGAAGGTTCAACTCTGTGAGTTGAATGCACACATCATAAAGAAGTTTCAAAGAATGCTTCTGTCTAGGTTTTATGTGAAGATATTTCCTTTTCCACCGTAGGCCTCAAAGCACTCCAAATGAACACTTGCAGATTCTACAAAAAGAGTGTTTCAAAACTGCTCTTTCGAAAGAAGGGTTCAACTCTGTGAGTTGGATTCATACTACACAAAGCAGTTTCACAGAACGCTTCTGTTTAGTTTTTATGGGAAGATATTCCCGTTTCCAACGAAGGCCTGAAAGGGCTCCAAATATCCACTTGCAGATTCTGCAAAAACAGAGTTTCAAAACTGCTCTATCAAAAGGAAGGCTTATCTCTCTGAGTTGAATGCACACATCCTAAAGAGGTTTCTGAGAATGTTTCTGCCTGGTTGATATGTGAAGATATTTCAATTTCCACCATAGGCCTCAAATCGCTCCAAATGAACACTTGCAAATTCTACAAAAAGAGTGTTTCATAACTGCTCTAGCAAAGGAAAGGTTCAACTATGTGAGTTAAACACACACATCACAAAGCAGTTTGTGAGAATGCTTCTGTCCAGTTTTTATGGGAAGATATTCACGTTTCTCACAAAGGCCTGAAAGAGCTCCAAATATCCACTTGCAGATGCTGCAAAAAGACTCTTTCCAAACCGCTCCATGAAAAGGAAGGTTCAACTCTGTGAGTTGAATGCACACATCATAAAGAAGTTTCAAAGAATGCTTCTGTCTAGGTTTTATGTGAAGATATTTCCTTTTCCACCTTAGGCCTCAAAGCGCTGCAAATGAACACTTGCAGATTCTACAAAAAGAGTGTTTCAAAACTACTCTTTCAAAAGAAGTGTTCAACTCTGTGAGTTGGATTCATACTACACAAAGAAGTTTCACAGAACGCTTCTGTTAATTTTTATGGGAAGATATTCCCGTTTCCAACGAAGGCCTGAAAGGGCTCCAAATATCCACTTGCAGATGCTGCAATAACAGAGTTTCAAAACTGCTCTATCAAAAGGAAGGCTTCTCTCTCCGAGTTGAATGCACACATCATAAAGAGGTTTACGAGAATGATTCTGCCTGGTTTATAAGTGAAGATATTTCCTTTTCCACAATAGGCCTCAATGCGCTCCAAACGAACACTTTCAGATTCTACAAAAAGAGTGTTTCAAAACTGCTCTTTCAAAAGAAGTGTTCAACTCTGTGAGTTGGATTCATACTACACAAAGCAGTTTCACAGAACGCTTCTGTTTAGTTTTTATGGGAAGATATTCCCGTTTCCAACGAAGGCCTGAAAGGGCTCCAAATATCCACTTGCAGATACTGCAAAAACAGAGTTTCAAAACTGTTCTATCAAAAGGAAGGCTTCTCTCTCCGAGTTGAATGCACACATCGTAAAGTGGTTTCTGAGAATGCTTCTGCCTGGTTTATAAGTGAAGATATTTCCTTTTCCACAATAGGCCTCAATGTGCTCCAAATGAACACTTGCAGATTCTACAAAAAGAGTGTTTCAAAACTGCTCTTTGAAAAGAAGTGTTCAACTCTGTGAGTTGAATTCATACTACACAAAGCAGTTTCACAGAACGCTTCTGTTTAGTTTTAATGGGAAGATATTCCCGTTTCCAACGAAGGCCTGAAAGGCTCCAAATATCCACTTGCAGATGCTGCAAAAAGACTCTTTCCAAACTGCTCCGTGAAAAGGAAGGTTCAACTCTGTGAGGTGAAGGCACACATCATAAAGAAGTTTCAAAGAATGCTTCTGTCTAGGTTTTATGTGAAGATATTTCCTTTTCCACCGTAGGCCTCAAAGCGCTCCAAATGAACACTTGCAGATTCTACAAAAAGAGTGTTTCAAAACTACTCTTTCTAAAGAAGTGTTCAACTCTGTGAGTTGGATTCATACTACACAAAGCAGTTTCACAGAACGCTTCTGTTTAGTTTTTATGGGAAGATATTCCCGTTTCCAACGAAGGCCTGAAAGGGCTCCAAATATCCACTTGCAGATTCTGCAAAAAGAGAGTTTCAAAACTGCTCTATCAAAAGGAAGGCTTATCTCTCTGAGTTGAATGCACACATCATAAAGAGGTTTCTGAGAATGCTTCTGCCTGGTTGATATGTGAAGATATTTCAATTTCCACCATAGGCCTCAAATCGCTCCAAATGAACACTTGCAAATTCTACAAAAAGAGTGTTTCATAACTGCTCTAGCAAAGGAAAGGTTCAACTATGTGAGTTAAACACACACATCACAAAGCAGTTTGTGAGAATGCTTCTATCCAGTTTTTATGGGAAGATATTCCCGTTTATAACAAAGGCATGAAAGAGCTCCAAATATCCACTTGCAGATGCTGCAAAAAGACTCTTTCCAAACCGCTCCATGAAAAGGAAGGTTCAACTCTGTGAGTTGAAGGCACACATCATAAAGAAGTTTCAAAGAATGCTTCTGTCTAGGTTTTATGTGAAGATATTTCCTTTTCCACCATTGGCCTAAAAGCACTCCAAATGAACACTTGCAGATTCTACAAAAAGAGTGTTTCAAAACTGCTCTTTCTAAAGAAGTGTTCAACTCTGTGAGTTGGATTCATACTACACAAAGCAGTTTCACAGAACGCTTCTGTTTAGTTTTTATGGGAAGATATTCCCGTTTCCAACGAAGGCCTGAAAGGGCTCCAAATATCCACTTGCAGATGCTGCAAAAAGACTCTTTCCAAACTGCTCCATGAAAAGGAAGGTTCAACTCTGTGAGTTGAATGCACACATCATAAAGAAGTTTCAAAGAATGCTTCTGTCTAGGTTTTATGTGAAGATATTTCCTTTTCCACCATAGGCCTCAAAGTGCTCCAAATGAACACTTTCAGATTCTACAAAAAGAGTGTTTCAAAACTGCTCTTTCAAAAGAAGTGTTCAACTCTGTGAGTTGGATTCATACTACACAAAGCAGTTTCACAGAACGCTTCTGTTTAGTTTTTATGGGAAGATATTCCCGTTTCCAACGAAGGCCTGAAAGGGCTCCAAATATCCACTTGCAGATGCTGCAAAAAGACTCTTTCCAAACTGCTCCATGAAAAGGAAGGTTCAACTCTGTGAGTTGAATGCACACATCATAAAGAAGTTTCAAAGAATGCTTCTGTCTAGGTTTTATGTGAAGATATTTCCTTTTCCACCATAGGCCTCAAAGTGCTCCAAATGAACACTTGCAGATTCTACAAAAAGAGTGTTTCAAAACTGCTCTTTGAAAAGAAGTGTTCAACTCTGTGAGTTGGATTCATACTACACAAAGCAGTTTCACAGAACGCTTCTGTTTAGTTTTTATGGGAAGATATTCCCGTTTCCAACGAAGGCCTGAAAGGGCTCCAAATATCCACTTGCAGATGCTGCAAAAACAGAGTTTCAAAACTGCTCTATCAAAAGGAAGGCTTCTCTCTCCGAGTTGAATGCACACATCATAAAGAGGTTTCTGAGAATGCTTCTGCCTGGTTGATATGTGAAGATATTTCAATTTCCACCATAGGCCTCAAACCGCTCCAAATGAACACTTGCAAATTCTACAAAAAGAGTGTTTCATAACTGCTCTAGCAAAGGAAAGGTTCAACTATGTGAGTTAAACACACACATCACAAAGCAGTTTGTGAGAATGCTTCTGTCCAGTTTTTATGGGAAGATATTCCCGTTTATAACAAAGGCATGAAAGAGCTCCAAATATCCACTTGCAGATGCTGCAAAAAGACTCTTTCCAAACCGCTCCATGAAAAGGAAGGTTCAACTCTGTGAGTTGAACGCACATATCATAAAGAAGTTTCAAAGAATGCTTCTGTCTAGGTTTTATGTGAAGATATTTCCTTTTCCACCATTGGCCTAAAAGCACTCCAAATGAACACTGGCAGATTCTACAAAAAGAGTGTTTCAAAACTGCTCTTTCTAAAGAAGTGTTCAACTCTGTGAGTTGGATTCATACTACACAAAGCAGTTTCACAGAACGCTTCTGTTTAGTTTTTATGGGAAGATATTCCCGTTTCCAACGAAGGCCTGAAAGGGCTCCAAATATCCACTTGCAGATGCTGCAAAAAGACTCTTTCCAAACTGCTCCATGAAAAGGAAGGTTCAACTCTGTGAGTTGAATGCACACATCATAAAGAGGTTTCAAAGAATGCTTCTGTCTAGGTTTTATGTGAAGATATTTCCTTTTCCACCATAGGCCTCAAAGTGCTCCAAATGAACACTTTCAGATTCTACAAAAAGAGTGTTTCAAAACTGCTCTTTCAAAAGAAGTGTTCAACTCTGTGAGTTGGATTCATACTACACAAAGCAGTTTCACAGAACGCTTCTGTTTAGTTTTTATGGGAAGATATCCCCGTTTCCAACGAAGGCCTGAAAGGGCTCCAAATATCCACTTGCAGATGCTGCAAAAAGACTCTTTCCAAACTGCTCCATGAAAAGGAAAGTTCAACTCTGTGAGTTGAATGCACACATCATAAAGAAGTTTCAAAGAATGCTTCTGTCTAGGTTTTATGTGAAGATATTTCCTTTTCCACCATAGGCCTCAAATTGCTCCAAATGAACACTTGCAGATTCTACAAAAAGACTGTTTCAAAACTGATCTTTCAAAAGAAGTGTTCAACTCTGTGAGTTGGATTCATACTACACAAAGCAGTTTCACAGAACGCTTCTGTTTAGTTTTTATGGGAAGATATTCCCGTTTCCAACGAAGGCCTGAAATGGCTCCAAATATCCACCTGCAGATGCTGCAAAAAGACTCTTTCCAAACTGCTCCATGAAAAGGAAGGTTCAACTCTGTGAGTTGAAGGCACACATCATAAAGAAGTTTCAAAGAATGCTTCTGTCTAGGTTTTATGTGAAGATATTTCCTTTTCCACCATAGGCCTCAAAGTGCTCCAAATGAACACTTGCAGATTCTACAAAAAGAGTGTTTCAAAACTGCTCTTTCAAAAGAAGTGTTCAACTCTGTGAGTTGGATTCATACTACACAAAGCAGTTTCACAGAACGCTTCTGTTTAGTTTTTATGGGAAGATATTCCCGTTTCCAACGAAGGCCTGAAAGGGCTCCAAATATCCACTTGCAGATGCTGCAAAAAGACTCTTTCCAAACTTCTCCATGAAAAGGAAGGTTCAACTCTGTGAGTTGAATGCACACATCATAAAGAAGTTTCAAAGAATGCTTCTGTCAAGGTTTTATGTGAAGATATTTCCTTTTCCACCATAGGCCTCAAAGTGCTCCAAATGAACACTTGCAGATTCTACAAAAAGAGTGTTTCAAAACTGCTCTTTCAAAAGAAGTGTTCAACTCTGTGAGTTGGATTCATACTACACAAAGCAGTTTCACAGAACGCTTCTGTTTAGTTTTTATGGGAAGATATTCCCGTTTCCAACGAAGGCCTGAAAGGCTCCAAATATCCACTTGCAGATGCTGCAAAAACAGAGTTTCAAAACTGCTCTATCAAAAGGAAGGCTTCTCTCTCCGAGTTGAATGCACACATCATAAAGAGGTTTCTGAGAATGCTTCTGCCTGGTTTATAAGTGAAGATATTTCCTTTTCCACAATAGGCCTCAATGTGCTCCAAATGAACACTTGCAGATTCTACAAGAAGAGTGTTTCAAAACTGCTCTTTGAAAAGAAGTGTTCAACTCTGTGAGTTGGATTCATACTACACAAAGCAGTTTCACAGAACGCTTCTGTTTAGTTTTTATGGGAAGATATTCCCGTTTCCAACGAAGGCCTGAAAGGCTCCAAATATCCACTTGCAGATGCTGCAAAAAGACTCTTTCCAAACTGCTCCGTGAAAAGGAAGGTTCAACTCTGTGAGGTGAAGGCACACATCATAAAGAAGTTTCAAAGAATGCTTCTGTCTAGGTTTTATGTGAAGATATTTCCTTTTCCACCGTAGGCCTCATAGCGCTCCAAATGAACACTTGCAGATTCTACAAAAAGAGTGTTTCAAAACTGCTCTTTCTAAAGAAGTGTTCAACTCTGTGAGTTGGATTCATACTACACAAAGCAGTTTCAAAGAACGCTTCTGTTTAGTTTTTATGGGAAGATATTCCCGTTTCCAACGAAGGCCTGAAAGGGCTCCAAATATCCACTTGCAGATTCTGCAAAAACAGAGTTTCAAAACTGCTCTATCAAAAGGAAGGCTTATCTCTCTGAGTTGAATGCACACATCATAAAGAGGTTTCTGAGAATGTTTCTGCCTGGTTGATATGTGAAAATATTTCAATTTCCACCATAGGCCTCAAATCGCTCCAAATGAACACTTGCAAATTCTACAAAAAGAGTGTTTCATAACTGCTCTAGCAAAGGAAAGGTTCAACTATGTGAGTTAAACACACACATCACAAAGCAGTTTGTGAGAATGCTTCTTTCCAGTTTTTATGGGAAGATATTCCCGTTTCTAACAAAGGCCTGAAAGAGCTCCAAATATCCACTTGCAGATGGTGCAAAAAGACTCTTTCCAAACCTCTCCATGAAAAGGAAGGTTCAACTCTGTGAGTTGAATGCACACATCATAAAGAAGTTTCAAAGAATGCTTCTGCCTAGGTTTTATGTGAAGATATTTCCTTTTCCACAATTGGCCTCAAAGTGCTCCAAATGAACACTTGCAGATTCTACAAAAAGAGTGTTTCAAAACTGCTCTTTCTAAAGAAGTGTTCAACTCTGTGAGTTGGATTCATACTACACAAAGCAGTTTCACAGAACGCTTCTGTTTAGTTTTTATGGGAAGATATTCCCGTTTCCAACGAAGGCCTGAAAGGGCTCTAAATATCCAATTGCAGATGCTGCAAAAAGACTCTTTCCAAACTGCTCCATGAAAAGGAAGGTTCAACTCTGTGAGTTGAATGCACACATCATAAAGAAGTTTCAAAGAATGCTTCTGTCTAGGTTTTATGTGAAGATATTTCCTTTTCCACCATAGGCCTCAAAGTGCTCCAAATGAACACTTGCAGATTCTACAAAAAGAGTGTTTCAAAACTGCTCTTTCAAAAGAAGTGTTCAACTCTGTGAGTTGGATTCATACTACACAAAGCAGTTTCACAGAACGCTTCTGTTTAGTTTTTATGGGAAGATATTCCCGTTTCCAATGAAGGCCTGAAAGGGCTCCAAATATCCACTTGCAGATGCTGCAAAAAGACTCTTTCCAAACCTCTCCATGAAAAGGAAGGTTGAACTCTGTGAGTTAAAGGCACACATCATAAAGAAGTTTCAAAGAATGCTTCTGTCTAGGTTTTATGTGAAGATATTTCCTTTTCCACCGTAGGCCTCAAAGTGCTCCAAATGAACACTTGCAGATTCTACAAAAAGAGTGTTTCAAAACTGCTCTTTCTAAAGAAGTGTTCAACTCTGTGAGTTGGATTCATACTACACAAAGCAGTTTCACAGAACGCTTCTGTTTAGTTTTTATGGGAAGATATTCCCGTTTCCAACGAAGGCCTGAAAGGGCTCCAAATATCCACTTGCAGATTCTGCAAAAACAGAGTTTCAAAACTGCTCTATCAAAAGGAAGGCTTATCTCTCTGAGTTGAATGCACACATCATAAAGAGGTTTCTGAGAATGCTTCTGCCTGGTTGATATGTGAAGATATTTCAATTTCCACCATAGGCCTCAAATCGCTCCAAATGAACACTTGCAAATTCTACAAAAAGAGTGTTTCATAACTGCTCTAGCAAAGGAAAGGTTCAACTATGTGAGTTAAACACACACATCACAAAGCAGTTTGTGAGAATGCTTCTGTCCAGTTTTTATGGGAAGATATTCCCGTTTCTAACAAAGGCCTGAAAGAGCTCCAAATATCCACTTGCAGATGGTGCAAAAAGACTCTTTCCAAACCGCTCCATGAAAAGGAAGGTTCAACTCTGTGAGTTGAATGCACACATCATAAAGAAGTTTCAAAGAATGCTTCTGTCTAGGTTTTATGTGAAGATATTTCCTTTTCCACCATTGGCCTCAAAGCGCTCCAAATGAACACTTGCAGATTCTACAAAAAGAGTGTTTCAAAACTGCTCTTTCTAAAGAAGTGTTCAACTCTGTGAGTTGGATTCATACTACACAAAGCAGTTTCACAGAACGCTTCTGTTTAGTTTTTATGGGAAGATATTCCCGTTTCCAACGAAGTCCTGAAAGGGCTCTAAATATCCACTTGCAGATGCTGCAAAAAGACTCTTTCCAAACTGCTCCATGAAGAGGAAGGTTCAACTCTGTGAGTTGAATGCACACATCATAAAGAAGTTTCAAAGAATGCTTCTGTCTAGGTTTTATGTGAAGATATTTCCTTTTCCACCATAGGCCTCAAAGTGCTCCAAATGAACACTTGCAGATTCTACAAAAAGAGTGTTTCAAAACTGCTCTTTCAAAAGAAGTGTTCAACTCTGTGAGTTGGATTCATACTACACAAAGCAGTTTCACAGAACGCTTCTGTTTAGTTTTTATGGGAAGATATTCCCGTTTCCAACGAAGGCCTGAAAGGGCTCCAAATATCCACTTGCAGATACTGCAAAAACAGAGTTTCAAAACTGTTCTATCAAAAGGAAGGCTTCTCTCTCCGAGTTGAATGCACACATCATAAAGTGGTTTCTGAGAATGCTTCTGCCTGGTTTATAAGTGAAGATATTTCCTTTTCCACAATAGGCCTCAATGTGCTCCAAATGAACACTTGCAGATTCTACAAAAAGAGTGTTTCAAAACTGCTCTTTGAAAAGAAGTGTTCAACTCTGTGAGTTGAATTCATACTACACAAAGCAGTTTCACAGAACGCTTCTGTTTAGTTTTAATGGGAAGATATTCCCGTTTCCAACGAAGGCCTGAAAGGCTCCAAATATCCACTTGCAGATGCTGCAAAAAGACTCTTTCCAAACTGCTCCGTGAAAAGGAAGGTTCAACTCTGTGAGGTGAAGGCACACATCATAAAGAAGTTTCAAAGAATGCTTCTGTCTAGGTTTTATGTGAAGATATTTCCTTTTCCACCGTAGGCCTCAAAGCGCTCCAAATGAACACTTGCAGATTCTACAAAAAGAGTGTTTCAAAACTACTCTGTCTAAAGAAGTGTTCAACTCTGTGAGTTGGATTCATACTACACAAAGCAGTTTCACCGAACGCTTCTGTTTAGTTTTTATGGGAAGATATTCCCGTTTCCAACGAAGGCCTGAAAGGGCTCCAAATATCCACTTGCAGATTCTGCAAAAAGAGAGTTTCAAAACTGCTCTATCAAAAGGAAGGCTTATCTCTCTGAGTTGAATGCACACATCATAAAGAGGTTTCTGAGAATGCTTCTGCCTGGTTGATATGTGAAGATATTTCAATTTCCACCATAGGCCTCAAATCGCTCCAAATGAACACTTGCAAATTCTACAAAAAGAGTGTTTCATAACTGCTCTAGCAAAGGAAAGGTTCAACTATGTGAGTTAAACACACACATCACAAAGCAGTTTGTGAGAATGCTTCTGTCCAGTTTTTATGGGAAGATATTCCCGTTTCTAACAAAGGCCTGAAAGAGCTCCAAATATCCACTTGCAGATGCTGCAAAAAGACTCTTTCCAAACCGCTCCATGAAAAGGAAGGTTCAACTCTGTGAGTTGAATGCACACATCATAAAGAAGTTTCAAAGAATGCTTCTGTCTAGGTTTTATGTGAAGATATTTCCTTTTCCACCATTGGCCTCAAAGCGCTCCAAATGAACACTTGCAGATTCTACAAAAAGAGTGTTTCAAAACTGCTCTTTCAAAAGAAGTGTTCAACTCTGTGAGTTGGATTCATACTACACAAAGCAGTTTCACAGAACGCTTCTGTTTAGTTTTTATGGGAAGATATTTCCGTTTCCAACGAAGGCCTGAAAGGGCTCCAAATATCCACTTGCAGATGCTGCAAAAAGACTCTTTCCAAACTGCTCCATGAAAAGGAAGGTTCAACTCTGTGAGTTGAATGCACACATCATAAAGAAGTTTCAAAGAATGCTTCTGTCTAGGTTTTATGTGAAGATATTTCCTTTTCCACCATAGGCCTCAAAGTGCTCCAAATGAACACTTGCAGATTCTACAAAAAGAGTGTTTCAAAACTGCTCTTTCAAAAGAAGTGTCCAAATCTGTGAGTTGGATTCATACTACACAAAGCAGTTTCACAGAAGGCTTCTGTTTAGTTTTTATGGGAAGATATTCCCGTTTCAACGAAGGCCTGAAAGGGCTCCAAATATCCACTTGCAGATGCTGCAAAAACAGAGTTTCAAAACTGCTCTATCAAAAGGAAGGCTTCTCTCTCCGAGTTGAATGCACACATCATAAAGAGGTTTCTGAGAATGCTTCTGCCTGGTTTATAAGTGAAGATATTTCCTTTTCCACAATAGGCCTCAATGTGCTCCAAATGAACACTTGCAGATTCTACAAAAAGAGTGTTTCAAAACTGCTCTTTCTAAAGAAGTGTTCAACTCTGTGAGTTGGATTCATACTACACAAAGCAGTTTCACAGAACGCTTCTGTTTAGTTTTTATGGGAAGATATTCCCGTTTCCAACGAAGGCCTGAAAGGGCTCCAAATATCCACTTGCAGATTCTGCAAAAACAGAGTTTCAAAACTGCTCTATCAAAAGGAAGGCTTATCTCTCTGAGTTGAATGCACACATCATAAAGAGGTTTCTGAGAATGCTTCTGCCTGGTTGATATGTGAAGATATTTCAATTTCCACCATAGGCCTCAAATCGCTCCAAATGAACACTTGCAAATTCTACAAAAAGAGTGTTTCATAACTGCTCTAGCAAAGGAAAGGTTCAACTATGTGAGTTAAACACACACATCACAAAGCAGTTTGTGAGAATGCTTCTGTCCAGTTTTTATGGGAAGATATTCCCGTTTCTAACAAAGGCCTGAAAGAGCTCCAAATATCCACTTGCAGATGCTGCAAAAAGACTCTTTCCAAACCGCTCCATGAAAAGGAAGGTTCAACTCTGTGAGTTGAATGCACACATCATAAAGAAGTTTCAAAGAATGCTTCTGTCTAGGTTTTATGTGAAGATATTTCCTTTTCCACCATAGGCCTCTAAGCGCTCCAAATGAACACTTGCAGATTCTACAAAAAGAGTGTTTCAAAACTACTCTTTCAAAAGAAGTGTTCAACTCTGTGAGTTGGATTCAT
The DNA here is from genome assembly GCF_028885655.2 of Pongo abelii. NCBI lineage: Eukaryota > Metazoa > Chordata > Mammalia > Primates > Hominidae > Pongo > Pongo abelii. The sequence goes on along the minus strand of NC_072005.2, from coordinate 30,257,671 downwards.
ACTACACAAAGCAGTTTCACAGAAGGCTTCTGTTTAGTTTTTATGGGAAGATATTCCCGTTTCCAACGAAGGCCTGAAAGGGCTCCAAATATCCACTTGCAGATGCTGCAATAACAGAGTTTCAAAACTGCTCTATCAAAAGGAAGGCTTCTCTCTCCGAGTTGAATGCACACATCATAAAGAGGTTTATGAGAATGATTCTGCCTGGTTTATAAGTGAAGATATTTCCTTTTCCACAATAGGCCTCAATGCGCTCCAAACGAACACTTGCAGATTCTACAAAAAGAGTGTTTCAAAACTGCTCTTTGAAAAGAAGTGTTCAACTCTGTGAGTTGGATTCATACTACACAAAGCAGTTTCACAGAACGCTTCTGTTTAGTTTTTATGGGAAGATATTCCCGTTTCCAACGAAGGCCTGAAAGGCTCCAAATATCCACTTGCAGATGCTGCAAAAAGACTCTTTCCAAACTGCTCCGTGAAAAGGAAGGTTCAACTCTGTGAGGTGAAGGCACACATCATAAGGAAGTTTCAAAGAATGCTTCTGTCTAGGTTTTATGTGAAGATATTTCCTTTTCCACCGTAGGCCTCAAAGCGCTCCAAATGAACACTTGCAGATTCTACAAAAAGAGTGTTTCAAAACTGCTCTTTCTAAAGAAGTGTTCAACTCTGTGAGTTGGATTCATACTACACAAAACAGTTTCAAAGAACGCTTCTGTTTAGTTTTTATGGGAAGATATTCCCGTTTCCAACGAAGGCCTGAAAGGGCTCCAAATATCCACTTGCAGATTCTGCAAAAACAGAGTTTCAAAACTGCTCTATCAAAAGGAAGGCTTATCTCTCTGAGTTGAATGCACACATCATAAAGAGGTTTCTGAGAATGCTTCTGCCTGGTTGATATGTGAAGATATTTCAATTTCCACCATAGGCCTCAAATCGCTCCAAATGAACACTTGCAAATTCTACAAAAAGAGTGTTTCATAACTGCTCTAGCAAAGGAAAGGTTCAACTATGTGAGTTAAACACACACATCACAAAGCAGTTTGTGAGAATGCTTCTGTCCAGTTTTTATGGGAAGATATTCCCGTTTATAACAAAGGCATGAAAGAGCTCCAAATATCCACTTGCAGATGCTGCAAAAAGACTCTTTCCAAACCGCTCCATGAAAAGGAAGGTTCAACTCTGTGAGTTGAATGCACACATCATAAAGAAGTTTCAAAGAATGCTTCTGTCTAGGTTTTATGTGAAGATATTTCCTTTTCCACCATTGGCCTCAAAGCGCTCCAAATGAACACTTGCAGATTCTACAAAAAGAGTGTTTCAAAACTGCTCTTTCTAAAGAAGTGTTCAACTCTGTGAGTTGGATTCATACTACACAAAGCAGTTTCACAGAACGCTTCTGTTTAGTTTTTATGGGAAGATATTCCCGTTTCCAACGAAGGCCTGAAAGGGCTCCAAATATCCACTTGCAGATGCTGCAAAAAGACTCTTTCCAAACTGCTCCATGAAAAGGAAGGTTCATCTCTGTGAGTTGAAGGCACACATCATAAAGAAGTTTCAAAGAATGCTTCTGTCTAGGTTTTATGTGAAGATATTTCCTTTTCCACCATAGGCCTCAAAGTGCTCCAAATGAACACTTGCAGATTCTACAAAAAGAGTGTTTCAAAACTGCTCTTTCAAAAGAAGTGTTCAACTCTGTGAGTTGGATTCATACTACACAAAGCAGTTTCACAGAACGCTTCTGTTTAGTTTTTATGGGAAGATATTCCCGTTTCCAACGAAGGCCTGAAAGGGCTCCAAATATCCACTTGCAGATGCTGCAAAAAGACTCTTTCCAAACTGCTCCATGAAAAGGAAGGTTCAACTCTGTGAGTTGAAGGCACACATCATAAAGAAGTTTCAAAGAATGCTTCTGTCTAGGTTTTATGTGAAGATATTTCCTTTTCCACCATAGGCCTCAAAGTGCTCCAAATGAACACTTGCAGATTCTACAAAAAGAGTGTTTCAAAACTGCTCTTTCAAAAGAAGTGTTCAACTCTGTGAGTTGGATTCATACTACACAAAGCAGTTTCACAGAACGCTTCTGTTTAGTTTTTATGGGAAGATATTCCCGTTTCCAACGAAGGCCTGAAAGGGCTCCAAATATCCACTTGCAGATGCTGCAAAAACAGAGTTTCAAAACTGCTCTATCAAAAGGAAGGCTTCTCTCTCCGAGTTGAATGCACACATCATAAAGAGGTTTCTGAGAATGCTTCTGCCTGGTTTATAAGTGAAGATATTTCCTTTTCCACAATAGGCCTCAATGTGCTCCAAATGAACACTTGCAGATTCTACAAAAAGAGTGTTTCAAAACTGCTCTTTCTAAAGAAGTGTTCAACTCTGTGAGTTGGATTCATACTACACAAAGCAGTTTCACAGAACGCTTCTGTTTAGTTTTTATGGGAAGATATTCCCGTTTCCAACGAAGGCCTGAAAGGGCTCCAAATATCCACTTGCAGATGCTGCAAAAAGACTCTTTCCAAACTGCTCCATGAAAAGGAAGGTTCAACACTGTGAGTTGAATGCACACATCATAAAGAAGTTTCAAAGAATGCTTCTGTCTAGGTTTTATGTGAAGATATTTCCTTTTCCACCATAGGCCTCAAAGTGCTCCAAATGAACACTTTCAGATTCTACAAAAAGAGTGTTTCAAAACTGCTCTTTCAAAAGAAGTGTTCAACTCTGTGAGTTGGATTCATACTACACAAAGCAGTTTCACAGAACGCTTCTGTTTAGTTTTTATGGGAAGATATTCCCGTTTCCAACGAAGGCCTGAAAGGGCTCCAAATATCCACTTGCAGATGCTGCAAAAACAGAGTTTCAAAACTGCTCTATCAAAAGGAAGGCTTCTCTCTCCGAGTTGAATGCACACATCATAAAGAGGTTTCTGAGAATGCTTCTGCCTGGTTGATATGTGAAGATATTTCAATTTCCACCATAGGCCTCAAATCGCTCCAAATGAACACTTGCAAATTCTACAAAAAGAGTGTTTCATAACTGCTCTAGCAAAGGAAAGGTTCAACTATGTGAGTTAAACACACACATCACAAAGCAGTTTGTGAGAATGCTTCTGTCCAGTTTTTATGGGAAGATATTCCCGTTTATAACAAAGGCATGAAAGAGCTCCAAATATCCACTTGCAGATGCTGCAAAAAGACTCTTTCCAAACCGCTCCATGAAAAGGAAGGTTCAACTCTGTGAGTTGAACGCACACATCATAAAGAAGTTTCAAAGAATGCTTCTGTCTAGGTTTTATGTGAAGATATTTCCTTTTCCACCATTGGCCTAAAAGCACTCAAAATGAACACTTGCAGATTCTACAAAAAGAGTGTTTCAAAACTGCTCTTTCTAAAGAAGTGTTCAACTCTGTGAGTTGGATTCATACTACACAAAGCAGTTTCACAGAACGCTTCTGTTTAGTTTTTATGGGAAGATATTCCCGTTTCCAACGAAGGCCTGAAAGGGCTCCAAATATCCACTTTCAGATGCTGCAAAAAGACTCTTTCCAAACTGCTCCATGAAAAGGAAAGTTCAACTCTGTGAGTTGAATGCACACATCATAAAGAAGTTTCAAAGAATGCTTCTGTCTAGGTTTTATGTGAAGATATTTCCTTTTCCACCATAGGCCTCAAAGTGCTCCAAATGAACACTTGCAGATTCTACAAAAAGAGTGTTTCAAAACTGCTCTTTCAAAAGAAGTGTTCAACTCTGTGAGTTGGATTCATACTACACAAAGCAGTTTCACAGAACGCTTCTGTTTAGTTTTTATTGGAAGATATTCCCGTTTCCAACGAAGGCCTGAAAGGGCTCCAAATATCCACTTGCAGATGCTGCAAAAAGACTCTTTCCAAACTGCTCCATGAAAAGGAAGGTTCAACTCTGTGAGTTGAAGGCACACATCATAAAGAAGTTTCAAAGAATGCTTCTGTCTAGGTTTTATGTGAAGATATTTCCTTTTCCACCATAGGCCTCAAAGTGCTCCAAATGAACACTTGCAGATTCTACAAAAAGAGTGTTTCAAAACTGCTCTTTCAAAAGAAGTGTTCAACTCTGTGAGTTGGATTCATACTACACAAAGCAGTTTCACAGAACGCTTCTGTTTAGTTTTTATGGGAAGATATTCCCGTTTCCAACGAAGGCCTGAAAGGGCTCCAAATATCCACTTGCAGATGCCGCAAAAAGACTCTTTCCAAACTTCTCCATGAAAAGGAAGGTTCAACTCTGTGAGTTGAATGCACACATCATAAAGAAGTTTCAAAGAATGCTTCTGTCTAGGTTTTATGTGAAGATATTTCCTTTTCCACCATAGGCCTCAAAGTGCTCCAAATGAACACTTGCAGATTCTACAAAAAGAGTGTTTCAAAACTGCTCTTTCAAAAGAAGTGTTCAACTCTGTGAGTTGGATTCATACTACACAAAGCAGTTTCACAGAACGCTTCTGTTTAGTTTTTATGGGAAGATATTCCCGTTTCCAACGAAGGCCTGAAAGGGCTCCAAATATCCACTTGCAGATGCTGCAATAACAGAGTTTCAAAACTGCTCTATCAAAAGGAAGGCTTCTCTCTCCGAGTTGAATGCACATATCATAAAGAGGTTTACGAGAATGCTTCTGCCTGGTTTATAAGTGAAGATATTTCCTTTTCCACAATAGGCCTCAATGCGCTCCAAACGAACACTTGCAGATTCTACAAAAAGAGTGTTTCAAAACTGCTCTTTCAAAAGAAGTGTTCAACTCTGTGAGTTGGATTCATACTACACAAAGCAGTTTCACAGAACGCTTCTGTTTAGTTTTTATGGGAAGATATTCCCGTTTCCAATGAAGGCCTGAAAGGGCTCCAAATATCCACTTGCAGATGCTGCAAAAAGACTCTTTCCAAACTGCTCCATGAAAAGGAAGGTTCAACTCTGTGAGTTGAATGCACACATCATAAAGAAGTTTCAAAGAATGCTTCTGTCTAGGTTTTATGTGAAGATATTTCCTTTTCCACCATAGGCCTCAAAGTGCTCCAAATGAACACTTTCAGATTCTACAAAAAGAGTGTTTCAAAACTGCTCTTTCAAAAGAAGTGTTCAACTCTGTGAGTTGGATTCATACTACACAAAGCAGTTTCACAGAACGCTTCTGTTTAGTTTTTATGGGAAGATATTCCCGTTTCCAACGAAGGCCTGAAAGGGCTCCAAATATCCACTTGCAGATGCTGCAAAAACAGAGTTTCAAAACTGCTCTATCAAAAGGAAGGCTTCTCTCTCCGAGTTGAATGCACACATCATAAAGAGGTTTCTGAGAATGCTTCTGCCTGGTTGATATGTGAAGATATTTCAATTTCCACCATAGGCCTCAAATCGCTCCAAATGAACACTTGCAAATTCTACAAAAAGAGTGTTTCATAACTGCTCTAGCAAAGGAAAGGTTCAACTATGTGAGTTAAACACACACATCACAAAGCAGTTTGTGAGAATGCTTCTGTCCAGTTTTTATGGGAAGATATTCCCGTTTATAACAAAGGCATGAAAGAGCTCCAAATATCCACTTGCAGATGCTGCAAAAAGACTCTTTCCAAACCGCTCCATGAAAAGGAAGGTTCAACTCTGTGAGTTGAACGCACACATCATAAAGAAGTTTCAAAGAATGCTTCTGTCTAGGTTTTATGTGAAGATATTTCCTTTTCCACCATTGGCCTAAAAGCACTCAAAATGAACACTTGCAGATTCTACAAAAAGAGTGTTTCAAAACTGCTCTTTCTAAAGAAGTGTTCAACTCTGTGAGTTGGATTCATACTACACAAAGCAGTTTCACAGAACGCTTCTGTTTAGTTTTTATGGGAAGATATTCCCGTTTCCAACGAAGGCCTGAAAGGGCTCCAAATATCCACTTGCAGATGCTGCAAAAAGACTCTTTCCAAACTGCTCCATGAAAAGGAAAGTTCAACTCTGTGAGTTGAATGCACACATCATAAAGAAGTTTCAAAGAATGCTTCTGTCTAGGTTTTATGTGAAGATATTTCCTTTTCCACCATAGGCCTCAAAGTTCTCCAAATGAACACTTGCAGATTCTACAAAAAGAGTGTTTCAAAACTGCTCTTTCAAAAGAAGTGTTCAACTCTGTGAGTTGGATTCATACTACACAAAGCAGTTTCACAGAACGCTTCTGTTTAGTTTTATGGGAAGATATTCCCGTTTCCAACGAAGGCCTGAAAGGGCTCCAAATATCCACTTGCAGATGCTGCAAAAAGACTCTTTCCAAACTGCTCCATGAAAAGGAAGGTTCAACTCTGTGAGTTGAAGGCACACATCATAAAGAAGTTTCAAAGAATGCTTCTGTCTAGGTTTTATGTGAAGATATTTCCTTTTCCACCATAGGCCTCAAAGTGCTCCAAATGAACACTTTCAGATTCTACAAAAAGAGTGTTTCAAAACTGCTCTTTCAAAAGAAGTGTTCAACTCTGTGAGTTGGATTCATACTACACAAAGCAGTTTCACAGAACGCTTCTGTTTAGTTTTTATGGGAAGATATTCCCGTTTCCAACGAAGGCCTGAAAGGGCTCCAAATATCCACTTGCAGATGCTGCAAAAACAGAGTTTCAAAACTGCTCTATCAAAAGGAAGGCTTCTCTCTCCGAGTTGAATGCACACATCATAAAGAAGTTTCTGAGAATGCTTCTGCCTGGTTGATATGTGAAGATATTTCAATTTCCACCATAGGCCTCAAATCGCTCCAAATGAACACTTGCAAATTCTACAAAAAGAGTGTTTCATAACTGCTCTAGCAAAGGAAAGGTTCAACTATGTGAGTTAAACACACACATCACAAAGCAGTTTGTGAGAATGCTTCTGTCCAGTTTTTATGGGAAGATATTCCCGTTTATAACAAAGGCATGAAAGAGCTCCAAATATCCACTTGCAGATGCTGCAAAAAGACTCTTTCCAAACCGCTCCATGAAAAGGAAGGTTCAACTCTGTGAGTTGAACGCACACATCATAAAGAAGTTTCAAAGAATGCTTCTGTCTAGGTTTTATGTGAAGATATTTCCTTTTCCACCATTGGCCTAAAAGCACTCAAAATGAACACTTGCAGATTCTACAAAAAGAGTGTTTCATAACTGCTCTTTCTAAAGAAGTGTTCAACTCTGTGAGTTGGATTCATACTACACAAAGTAGTTTCACAGAACGCTTCTGTTTAGTTTTTATGGGAAGATATTCCCGTTTCCAACGAAGGCCTGAAAGGGCTCCAAATATCCACTTGCAGATGCTGCAAAAAGACTCTTTCCAAACTGCTCCATGAAAAGGAAAGTTCAACTCTGTGAGTTGAATGCACACATCATAAAGAAGTTTCAAAGAATGCTTCTGTCTAGGTTTTATGTGAAGATATTTCCTTTTCCACCATAGGCCTCAAAGTTCTCCAAATGAACACTTGCAGATTCTACAAAAAGAGTGTTTCAAAACTGCTCTTTCAAAAGAAGTGTTCAACTCTGTGAGTTGGATTCATACTACACAAAGCAGTTTCACAGAACGCTTCTGTTTAGTTTTATGGGAAGATATTCCCGTTTCCAACGAAGGCCTGAAAGGGCTCCAAATATCCACTTGCAGATGCTGCAAAAAGACTCTTTCCAAACTGCTCCATGAAAAGGAAGGTTCAACTCTGTGAGTTGAAGGCACACATCATAAAGAAGTTTCAAAGAATGCTTCTGTCTAGGTTTTATGTGAAGATATTTCCTTTTCCACCATAGGCCTCAAAGTGCTCCAAATGAACACTTTCAGATTCTACAAAAAGAGTGTTTCAAAACTGCTCTTTCAAAAGAAGTGTTCAACTCTGTGAGTTGGATTCATACTACACAAAGCAGTTTCACAGAACGCTTCTGTTTAGTTTTTATGGGAAGATATTCCCGTTTCCAACGAAGGCCTGAAAGGGCTCCAAATATCCACTTGCAGATGCTGCAAAAACAGAGTTTCAAAACTGCTCTATCAAAAGGAAGGCTTCTCTCTCCGAGTTGAATGCACACATCATAAAGAAGTTTCTGAGAATGCTTCTGCCTGGTTGATATGTGAAGATATTTCAATTTCCACCATAGGCCTCAAATCGCTCCAAATGAACACTTGCAAATTCTACAAAAAGAGTGTTTCATAACTGCTCTAGCAAAGGAAAGGTTCAACTATGTGAGTTAAACACACACATCACAAAGCAGTTTGTGAGAATGCTTCTGTCCAGTTTTTATGGGAAGATATTCCCGTTTATAACAAAGGCATGAAAGAGCTCCAAATATCCACTTGCAGATGCTGCAAAAAGGCTCTTTCCAAACCGCTCCATGAAAAGGAAGGTTCAACTCTGTGAGTTGAACGCACACATCATAAAGAAGTTTCAAAGAATGCTTCTGTCTAGGTTTTATGTGAAGATATTTCCTTTTCCACCATTGGCCTAAAAGCACTCCAAATGAACACTTGCAGATTCTACAAAAAGAGTGTTTCAAAACTGCTCTTTCTAAAGAAGTGTTCAACTCTGTGAGTTGGATTCATACTACACAAAGCAGTTTCACAGAACGCTTCTGTTTAGTTTTTATGGGAAGATATTCCCGTTTCCAACGAAGGCCTGAAAGGGCTCCAAATATCCACTTGCAGATGCTGCAAAAAGACTCTTTCCAAACTGCTCCATGAAAAGGAAGGTTCAACTCTGTGAGTTGAATGCACACATCATAAAGAAGATTCAAAGAATGCTTCTGTCTAGGTTTTACGTGAAGATATTTCCCTTTCCACCATAGGCCTCAAAGTGCTCCAAATGAACACTTTCAGATTCTACAAAAAGAGTGTTTCAAAACTGCTCTTTCAAAAGAAGTGTTCAACTCTGTGAGTTGGATTCATACTACACAAAGCAGTTTCACAGAACGCTTCGGTTTAGTTTTTATGGGAAGATATTCCCGTTTCCAACGAAGGCCTGAAAGGGCTCCAAATATCCACTTGCAGATGCTGCAAAAAGACTCTTTCCAAACTGCTCCATGAAAAGGAAGGTTCAACTCTGTGAGTTGAATGCACACATCATAAAGAAGTTTCAAAGAATGCTTCTGTCTAGGTTTTATGTGAAGATATTTCCTTTTCCACCATAGGCCTCAAAGTGCTCCAAATGAACACTGGCAGATTCTACAAAAAGAGTGTTTCAAAACTGCTCTTTCAAAAGAAGTGTTCAACTCTGTGAGTTGGATTCATACTACACAAAGCAGTTTCACAGAACGCTTCTGTTTAGTTTATATGGGAAGATATTCCCGTTTCCAACGAAGGCCTGAAAGGGCTCCAAATATCCACTTGCAGATGCTGCAAAAAGACTCTTTCCAAACTTCTCCATGAAAAGGAAGGTTCAACTCTGTGAGTTGAATGCACACATCATGAAGAAGTTTCAAAGAATGCTTCTGTCTAGGTTTTATGTGAAGATATTTCCTTTTCCACCATAGGCCTCAAAGTGCTCCAAATGAACACTTGCAGATTCTACAAAAAGAGTGTTTCAAAACTGCTCTTTCAAAAGAAGTGTTCAACTCTGTGAGTTGGATTCATACTACACAAAGCAGTTTCACAGAACGCTTATGTTTAGTTTTTATGCGAAGATATTCCCGTTTCCAACGAAGGCCTGAAAGGGCTCCAAATATCCACTTGCAGATGCTGCAAAAAGACTCTTTCCAAACTGCTCCATGAAAAGGAAGGTTCAACTCTGTGAGTTGAATGCACACATCATAAAGAAGTTTCAAAGAATGCTTCTGTCTAGGTTTTATGTGAAGATATTTCCTTTTCCACCATAGGCCTCAAAGTGCTCCAAATGAACACTTTCAGATTCTACAAAAAGAGTGTTTCAAAACTGCTCTTTCAAAAGAAGTGTTCAACTCTGTGAGTTGGATTCATACTACACAAAGCAGTTTCACAGAACGCTTCTGTTTAGTTTTTATGGGAAGATATTCCCGTTTCCAACGAAGGCCTGAAAGGGCTCCAAATATCCACTTGCAGATGCTGCAAAAACAGAGTTTCAAAACTGCTCTATCAAAAGGAAGGCTTCTCTCTCCGAGTTGAATGCACACATCATAAAGAGGTTTCTGAGAATGCTTCTGCCTGGTTGATATGTGAAGATATTTCAATTTCCACCATAGGCCTCAAATCGCTCCAAATGAACAATTGCAAATTCTACAAAAAGAGTGTTTCATAACTGCTCTAGCAAAGGAAAGGTTCAACTATGTGAGTTAAACACACACATCACAAAGCAGTTTGTGAGAATGCTTCTGTCCAGTTTTTATGGGAAGATATTCCCGTTTATAACAAAGGCATGAAAGAGTTCCAAATATCCACTTGCAGATGCTGCAAAAAGACTCTTTCCAAACCGCTCCATGAAAAGGAAGGTTCAACGCTGTGAGTTGAACGCACACATCATAAAGAAGTTTCAAAGAATGCTTCTGTCTAGGTTTTATGTGAAGATATTTCCTTTTCCACCATTGGCCTAAAAGCACTCCAAATGAACACTTGCAGATTCTACAAAAAGAGTGTTTCAAAACTGCTCTTTCTAAAGAAGTGTTCAACTCTGTGAGTTGGATTCATACTACACAAAGTAGTTTCACAGAACGCTTCTGTTTAGTTTTTATAGGAAGATATTCCCGTTTCCAACGAAGGCCTGAAAGGGCTCCAAATATCCACTTGCAGATGCTGCAAAAAGACTCTTTCCAAACTGCTCCATGAAAAGGAAAGTTCAACTCTGTGAGTTGAATGCACACATCATAAAGAAGTTTCAAAGAATGCTTCTGTCTAGGTTTTATGTGAAGATATTTCCTTTTCCACCATAGGCCTCAAAGTGCTCCAAATGAACACTTGCAGATTCTACAAAAAGAGTGTTTCAAAACTGCTCTTTCAAAAGAAGTGTTCAACTCTGTGAGTTGGATTCATACTACACAAAGCAGTTTCACAGAACGCTTCTGTTTAGTTTTTATGGGAAGATATTCCCGTTTCCAACGAAGGCCTGAAAGGGCTCCAAATATCCACTTGCAGATGCTGCAAAAAGACTCTTTCCAAACTGCTCCATGAAAAGGAAGGTTCAACTCTGTGAGTTGAAGGCACACATCATAAAGAAGTTTCAAAGAATGCTTCTGTCTAGGTTTTATGTGAAGATATTTCCTTTTACACCATAGGCCTCAAAGTGCTCCAAATGAACACTTGCAGATTCTACAAAAAGAGTGTTTCAAAATTGCTCTTTCAAAAGAAGTGTTCAACTCTGTGAGTTGGATTCATACTACACAAAGCAGTTTCACAGAACGCTTCTGTTTAGTTTTTATGGGAAGATATTCCCGTTTCCAACGAAGGCCTGAAAGGGCTCCAAATATCCACTTGCAGATGCTGCAAAAACAGAGTTTCAAAACTGCTCTATCAAAAGGAAGGCTTCTCTCTCCGAGTTGAATGCACACATCATAAAGAGGTTTCTGAGAATGCTTCTGCCTGGTTGATATGTGAAGATATTTCAATTTCCACCATAGGCCTTAAACCTCTCCAAATGAACACTTGCAAATTCTACAAAAAGAGTGTTTCATAACTGCTCTAGCAAAGGAAAGGTTCAACTATGTGAGTTAAACACACACATCACAAAGCAGTTTGTGAGAATGCTTCTGTCCAGTTTTTATGGGAAGATATTCCCGTTTCTAACAAAGGCCTGAAAGAGCTCCAAATATCCACTTGCAGATGCTGCAAAAAGACTCTTTGCAAACCGCTCCATGAAAAGGAAGGTTCAACTCTGTGAGTTGAACGCACACATCATAAAGAAGTTTCAAAGAATGCTTCTGTCTAGGTTTTATGTGAAGATATTTCCTTTTCCACCATTGGCCTAAAAGCACTCCAAATGAACACTTGCAGATTCTACAAAAAGAGTGTTTCAAAACTGCTCTTTCTAAAGAAGTGTTCAACTCTGTGATTTGGATTCATACTACACAAAGCAGTTTCACAGAACGCTTCTGTTTAGTTTTTATGGGAAGATATTCCCGTTTCCAACGAAGGCCTGAAAGGGCTCCAAATATCCACTTGCAGATGCTGCAAAAAGACTCTTTCCAAACTGCTCCATGAAAAGGAAGGTTCAACTCTGTGAGTTGAATGCACACATCATAAAGAAGTTTCAAAGAATGCTTCTGTCTAGGTTTTATGTGAAGATATTTCCTTTTCCACCATAGGCCTCAAAGTGCTCCAAATGAACACTTTCAGATTCTACAAAAAGAGTGTTTCAAAACTGCTCTTTCAAAAGAAGTGTTCAACTCTGTGAGTTGGATTCATACTACACAAAGCAGTTTCACAGAACGCTTCTGTTTAGTTTTTATGGGAAGATATTCCCGTTTCCAACGAAGGCCTGAAAGGGCTCCAAATATCCACTTGCAGATGCTGCAAAAAGACTCTTTCCAAACTGCTCCATGAAAAGGAAGGTTCAACTCTGTGAGTTGAATGCACACATCATAAAGAAGTTTCAAAGAATGCTTCTGTCTAGGTTTTATGTGAAGATATTTCCTTTTCCACCATAGGCCTCAAAGTGCTCCAAATGAACACTTGCAGATTCTACAAAAAGAGTGTTTCAAAACTGCTCTTTCAAAAGAAGTGTTCAACTCTGTGAGTTGGATTCATACTACACAAAGCAGTTTCACAGAACGCTTCTGTTTAGTTTTTATGGGAAGATATTCCCGTTTCCAACGAAGGCCTGAAAGGGCTCCAAATATCCACTTGCAGATGCTGCAAAAACAGAGTTTCAAAACTGTTCTATCAAAAGGAAGGCTTCTCTCTCCGAGTTGAATACACACATCATAAAGAGGTTTCTGAGAATGCTTCTGCCTGGTTGATATGTGAAGATATTTCAATTTCCACCATAGGCCTCAAACCGCTCCAAATGAACACTTGCAAATTCTACAAAAAGAGAGTTTCATAACTGCTCTAGCAAAGGAAAGGTTCAACTATGTGAGTTAAACACACACATCACAAAGCAGTTTGTGAGAATGCTTCTGTCCAGTTTTTATGGGAAGATATTCCCGTTTATAACAAAGGCATGAAAGAGCTCCAAATATCCACTTGCAGATGCTGCAAAAAGACTCTTTCCAAACCTCTCCATGAAAAGGAAGGTTCAACTCTGTGAGTTGAATGCACACATCATAAAGAAGTTTCAAAGAATGCTTCTGTCTAGGTTTTATGTGAAGATATTTCCTTTTCCACAATTGGCCTAAAAGCACTCCAAATGAACACTTGCAGATTCTACAAAAAGAGTGTTTCAAAACTGCTCTTTCTAAAGAAGTGTTCAACTCTGTGAGTTGGATTCATACTACACAAAGCAGTTTCACAGAACGCTTCTGTTTAGTTTTTATGGGAAGATATTCCCGTTTCCAACGAAGGCCTGAAAGGGCTCCAAATATCCACTTGCAGATGCTGCAAAAAGACTCTTTCCAAACTGCTCCATGAAAAGGAAGGTTCAACTCTGTGAGTTGAATGCACACATCATAAAGAAGTTTCAAAGAATGCTTCTGTCTAGGTTTTATGTGAAGATATTTCCTTTTCCACCATAGGCCTCAAAGTGCTCCAAATGAACACTTTCAGATTCTACAAAAAGAGTGTTTCAAAACTGCTCTTTCAAAAGAAGTGTTCAACTCTGTGAGTTGGATTCATACTACACAAAGCAGTTTCACAGAACGCTTCTGTTTAGTTTTTATGGGAAGATATTCCCGTTTCCAACGAAGGCCTGAAAGGGCTCCAAATATCCACTTGCAGATGCTGCAAAAAGACTCTTTCCAAACCTCTCCATGAAAAGGAAGGTTGAACTCTGTGAGTTGAAGGCACACATCATAAAGAAGTTTCAAAGAATGCTTCTGTCTAGGTTTTATGTGAAGATATTTCCTTTTCCACCATAGGCCTCAAAGTGCTCCAAATGAACACTTGCAGATTCTACAAAAAGAGTGTTTCAAAACTGCCCTTTCAAAAGAAGTGCTCAACTCTGTGAGTAGGATTCATACTACACAAAGCAGTTTCACAGAACGCTTCTGTTTAGTTTTTATGGGAAGATATTCCCGTTTCCAACGAAGGCCTGAAACGGCTCCAAATATCCACTTGCAGATACTGCAAAAACAGAGTTTCAAAACTGCTCTATCAAAAGGAAGGCTTCTCTCTCCGAGTTGAATGCACACATCATAAAGTGGTTTCTGAGAATGCTTCTGCCTGGTTTATAAGTGAAGATATTTCCTTTTCCACAATAGGCCTCAATGTGCTCCAAATGAACACTTGCAGATTCTACAAAAAGAGTGTTTCAAAACTGCTCTTTGAAAAGAAGTGTTCAACTCTGTGAGTTGAATTCATACTACACAAAGCAGTTTCACAGAACGCTTCTGTTTAAATGGGAAGATATTCCCGTTTCCAACGAAGGCCTGAAAGGCTCCAAATATCCACTTGCAGATGCTGCAAAAAGACTCTTTCCAAACTGCTCCATGAAAAGGAAGGTTCAACTCTGTGAGTTGAATGCACACATCATAAAGAAGTTTCAAAGAATGCTTCTGTCTAGGTTTTATGTGAAGATATTTCCTTTTCCACCATAGGCCTCAAAGTGCTCCAAATGAACACTTGCAGATTCTACAAAAAGAGTGTTTCAAAACTCCTCTTTCAAAAGAAGTGTTCAACTCTGTGAGTTGGATTCATACTACACAAAGCAGTTTCACAGAACGCTTCTGTTTAGTTTTTATGGGAAGATATTCCCGTTTCCAATGAAGGCCTGAAAGGGCTCCAAATATCCACTTGCAGATGCTGCAAAAACAGAGTTTCAAAACTGCTCTATCAAAAGGAAGGCTTCTCTCTCCGAGTTGAATGCACACATCATAAAGAGGTTTCTGAGAATGCTTCTGCCTGGTTGATATGTGAAGATATTTCAATTTCCACCATAGGCCTCAAACCGCTCCAAATGAACACTTGCAAATTCTACAAAAAGAGTGTTTCATAACTGCTCTAGCAAAGGAAAGGTTCAACTATGTGAGTTAAACACACACATCACAAAGCAGTTTGTGAGAATGCTTCTGTCCAGTTTTTATGGGAAGATATTCCCGTTTATAACAAAGGCATGAAAGAGCTCCAAATATCCACTTGCAGATGCTGCAAAAAGACTCTTTCCAAACCGCTAGATGAAAAGGAAGGTTCAACTCTGTGAGTTGAACGCACACATCATAAAGAAGTTTCAAAGAATGCTTCTGTCTAGGTTTTATGTGAAGATATTTCCTTTTCCACCATTGGCCTAAAAGCACTCCAAATGAACACTTGCAGATTCTACAAAAAGAGTGTTTCAAAACTGCTCTTTCTAAAGAAGTGTTCAACTCTGTGAGTTGGATTCATACTACACAAAGCAGTTTCACAGAACGCTTCTGTTTAGTTTTTATGGGAAGATATTCCCGTTTCCAACGAAGGCCTGAAAGGGCTCCAAATATCCACTTGCAGATGCTGCAAAAAGACTCTTTCCAAACTGCTCCATGAAAAGGAAAGTTCAACTCTGTGAGTTGAATGCACACATCATAAAGAAGTTTCAAAGAATGCTTCTGTCTAGGTTTTATGTGAAGATATTTCCTTTTCCACCATAGGCCTCAAAGTGCTCCAAATGAACACTTTCAGATTCTACAAAAAGAGTGTTTCAAAACTGCTCTTTCAAAAGAAGTGTTCAACTCTGTGAGTTGGATTCATACTACACAAAGCAGTTTCACAGAACGCTTCTGTTTAGTTTTTATGGGAAGATATTCCCGTTTCCAACGAAGGCCTGAAAGGGCTCCAAGTATCCACTTGCAGATGCTGCAAAAAGACTCTTTCCAAACCTCTCCATGAAAAGGAAGGTTGAACTCTGTGAGTTGAAGGCACACATCATAAAGAAGTTTCAAAGAATGCTTCTGTCTAGGTTTTATGTGAAGATATTTCCTTTTCCACCGTAGACCTCAAAGCGCTCCAAATGAACACTTGCAGATTCTACAAAAAGAGTGTTTCAAAACTGCCCTTTCTAAAGAAGTGTTCAACTCTGTGAGTTGGATTCATACTACACAAAGCAGTTTCACAGAACGCTTCTGTTTAGTTTTTATGGGAAGATATTCCCGTTTCCAACGAAGGCCTGAAAGGGCTCCAAATATCCACTTGCAGATTCTGCAAAAACAGAGTTTCAAAACTGCTCTATCAAAAGGAAGGCTTATCTCTCTGAGTTGAATGCACACATCATAAAGAGGTTTCTGAGAATGCTTCTGCCTGGTTGATATGTGAAGATATTTCAATTTCCACCATAGGCCTCAAATCGCTCCAAATGAACACTTGCAAATTCTACAAAAAGAGTGTTTCATAACTGCTCTAGCAAAGGAAAGGTTCAACTATGTGAGTTAAACACACACATCACAAAGCAGTTTGTGAGAATGCTTCTGTCCAGTTTTTATGGGAAGATATTCCCGTTTCTAACAAAGGCCTGAAAGAGCTCCAAATATCCACTTGCAGATGTTGCAAAAAGACTCTTTCCAAACCGCTCCATGAAAAGGAAGGTTCAACTCTGTGAGTTGAATGCACACATCATAAAGAAGTTTCAAAGAATGCTTCTGTCTAGGTTTGATGTGAAGATATTTCCTTTTCCACCATAGGCCTCAAAGTGCTCCAAATGAACACTTGCAGATTCTACAAAAAGAGTGTTTCAAAACTGCTCTTTCAAAAGAAGTGTTCAACTCTGTGAGCTGGATTCATACTACACAAAGCAGTTTCACAGAACGCTTCTGTTTAGTTTTTATGGGAAGACATTCCCGTTTC
This sequence comes from Pongo abelii, assembly GCF_028885655.2. NCBI lineage: Eukaryota > Metazoa > Chordata > Mammalia > Primates > Hominidae > Pongo > Pongo abelii. Next base: position 30,240,859 of record NC_072005.2, on the reverse strand, counting down.
CAACGAAGGCCTGAAAGGGCTCCAAATATCCACTTGCAGATGCTGCAAAAAGACTCTTTCCCAACTGTTCCATGAAAAGGAAGGTTCAACTCTGTGAGTTGAATGCACACATCATAAAGAAGTTTCAAAGAATGCTTCTGTCTAGGTTTTATGTGAAGATATTTCCTTTTCCACCATAGGCCTCAAAGTGCTCCAAATGAACACTTGCAGATTCTACAAAAAGAGTGTTTCAAAACTGCTCTTTCAAAAGAAGTGTTCAACTCTGTGTGTTGGATTCATACTACACAAAGCAGTTTCACAGAACGCTTCTGTTTACTTTTTATGGGGAGATATTCCCGTTTCCAACGAAGGCCTGAAAGGGCTCCAAATATCCACTTGCAGATGCTGCAAAAAGACTCTTTCCAAACCTCTCCATGAAAAGGAAGGTTGAACTCTGTGAGTTGAAGGCACACATCATAAAGAAGTTTCAAAGAATGCTTCTGTCTAGGTTTTATGTGAAGATATTTCCTTTTCCACCATAGGCCTCAAAGTGCTCCAAATGAACACTTGCAGATTCTACAAAAAGAGTGTTTCAAAACTCCTCTTTCAAAAGAAGTGTTCAACTCTGTGAGTTGGATTCATACTACACAAAGCAGTTTCACAGAACTCTTCTGTTTAGTTTTTATGGGAAGATATTCCCGTTTCCAACGAAGGCCTGAAAGGGCTCCAAATATCCACTTGCAGATGCTGCAAAAAGACTCTTTCCAAACCGTTCCATGAAAAGGAAGATTCAACTCTGTGAGTTGAATGCACACATCATAAAGAAGTTTCAAAGAATGCTTCTGTCTAGGTTTTATGTGAAGATATTTCCTTTTCCACCATAGGCCTCAAAGTGCTCCAAATGAACACTTGCAGATTCTACAAAAAGAGTGTTTCAAAACTGCTCTTTCAAAAGAAGTGTTCAACTCTGTGAGTTGGATTCATACTACACAAAGCAGTTTCACAGAACGCTTCTGTTTAGTTTTTATGGGAGGAAATTCCCGTTTCCAACGAAGGCCTGAAAGGGCTCCAAGTATCCACTTGCAGATGCTGCAAAAAGACTCTTTCCAAACTGCTCCATGAAAAGGAAGGTTCAACTCTGTGAGTTGAATGCACACATCATAAAGAAGTTTCAAAGAATGCTTCTGTCTAGGTTTTATGTGAAGATATTTCCTTTTCCACCATAGGCCTCAAAGTGCTCCAAATGAACACTTGCAGATTCTACAAAAAGAGTGTTTCAAAACTGCCCTTTCAAAAGAAGTGCTCAACTCTGTGAGTTGGATTCATACTACACAAAGCAGTTTCACAGAACGCTTCTGTTTAGTTTTTATGGGAAGATATTCCCGTTTCCAACGAAGGCCTGAAAGGGCTCCAAATATCCACTTGCAGATACTGCAAAAACAGAGTTTCAAAACTGCTCTATCAAAAGGAAGGCTTCTCTCTCCGAGTTGAATGCACACATCATAAAGTGGTTTCTGAGAATGCTTCTGCCTGGTTTATAAGTGAAGATATTTCCTTTTCCACAATAGGCCTCAATGTGCTCCAAATGAACACTTGCAGATTCTACAAAAAGAGTGTTTCAAAACTGCTCTTTGAAAAGAAGTGTTCAACTCTGTGAGTTGAATTCATACTACACAAAGCAGTTTCACAGAACGCTTCTGTTTAGTTTTAATGGGAAGATATTCCCGTTTCCAACGAAGGCCAGAAAGGCTCCAAATATCCACTTGCAGATGCTGCAAAAACAGAGTTTCAAAACTGCTCTATCAAAAGGAAGGCTTATCTCTCTGAGTTGAATGCACACATCATAAAGAGGTTTCTGAGAATGCTTCTGCCTGGTTGATATGTGAAGATATTTCAATTTCCACCATAGGCCTCAAATCGCTCTAAATGAACACTTGCAAATTCTACAAAAAGAGTGTTTCATAACTGCTCTAGCAAAGGAAAGTTTCAACTATGTGAGTTAAACACACACATCACAAAGCAGTTTGTGAGAATGCTTCTGTCCAGTTTTTATGGGAAGATATTCCCGTTTCTAACAAAGGCCTGAAAGAGCTCCAAATATCCACTTGCAGATGCTGCAAAAAGACTCTTTCCAAACCGCTCCATGAAAAGGAAGGTTCAACTCTGTGAGTTGAATGCACACATCATAAAGAAGTTTCAAAGAATGCTTCTGTCTAGGTTTTATGTGAAGATATTTCCTTTTCCACCATAGGCCTCAAAGCGCTCCAAATGAACACTTGCAGATTCTACAAAAAGAGTGTTTCAAAACTACTCTTTCAAAAGAAGTGTTCAACTCTGTGAGTTGGATTCATACTACACAAAGCAGTTTCACAGAACGCTTCTGTTTAGTTTTTATGGGAAGGTATTCCCGTTTCCAACGATGGCCTGAAAGGGCTCCAAATATCCACTTGCAGATGCTGCAATAACAGAGTTTCAAAACTGCTCTATCAAAAGGAAGGCTTCTCTCTCCGAGTTGAATGCACACATCATAAAGAGGTTTACGAGAATGATTCTGCCTGGTTTATAAGTGAAGATATTTCCTTTTCCACAATAGGCCTCAATGCGCTCCAAACGAACACTTGCAGATTCTACAAAAAGAGTGTTTCAAAACTGCTCTTTCAAAAGAAGTGTTCAACTCTGTGAGTTGGATTCATACTACACAAAGCAGTTTCACAGAACGCTTCTGTTTAGTTTTTATGGGAAGATATTCCCGTTTCCAACGAAGGCCTGAAAGGGCTCCAAATATCCACTTGCAGATGCTGCAAAAAGACTCTTTCCAAACTGCTCCATGAAAAGGAAGGTTCAACTCTGTGAGTTGAATTCACACATCATAAAGAAGTTTCAAAGAATGCTTCTGTCTAGGTTTTATGTGAAGATATTTCCTTTTCCACCATAGGCCTCAAAGTGCTCCAAATGAACACTTGCAGATTCTACAAAAAGAGTGTTTCAAAACTGCTCTTTCAAAAGAAGTGTTCAACTCTGTGAGTTGGATTCATACTTCACAAAGAAGTTTCACAGAACGCTTCTGTTTAGTTTTTATGGGAAGAAATTCCCGTTTCCAACGAAGGCCTGAAAGGGCTCCAAATATCCACTTGCAGATGCTGCAAAAAGACTCTTTCCAAACTGCTCCATGAAAAGGAAGGTTCAACTCTGTGAGTTGAATGCACACATCATAAAGAAGTTTCAAAGAATGCTTCTGTCTAGGTTTTATGTGAAGATATTTCCTTTTCCACCATAGGCCTCAAAGTGCTCCAAATGAACACTTGCAGATTCTACAAAAAGAGTGTTTCAAAACTCCTCTTTCAAAAGAAGTGTTCAACTCTGTGAGTTGGATTCATACTACACAAAGCAGTTTCACAGAACGCTTCTGTATAGTTTTTATGGGAAGATATTCCCGTTTCCAACGAAGGCCTGAAAGGGCTCCAAATATCCACTTGCAGATGCTGCAAAAAGAGAGTTTCAAAACTGCTCTATCAAAAGGAAGGCTTCTCTCTCCGAGTTGAATGCACACATCATAAAGAGGTTTCTGAGAATGCTTCTGCATGGTTTATAAGTGAAGATATTTCCTTTTCCACAATAGGCCTCAATGTGCTCCAAATGAACACTTGCAGATTCTACAAAAAGAGTGTTTCAAAACTGCTCTTTCAAAAGAAGTGTTCAACTCTGTGAGTTGGATTCATACTACACAAAGCAGTTTCACAGAACGCTTCTGTTTAGTTTTTATGGGAAGATATTCCCGTTTCCAACGAAGACCTGAAAGACTCCAAATATCCACTTGCAGATGATGCAAAAAGACTCTTTCCAAACTGCTCCGTGAAAAGGAAGGTTCAACTCTGTTAGGTGAAGGCACACATCATAAAGAAGTTTCAAAGAATGCTTCTGTCTAGGTTTTATGTGAAGATATTTCCTTTTCCACCATAGGCCTCAAAGCGCTCCAAATGAACACTTGCAGATTCTACAAAAAGAGTGTTTCAAAACTGCTCTTTCTAAAGAAGTGTTCAACTCTGTGAGTTGGATTCATACTACACAAAGCAGTTTCACAGAACGCTTCTGTTTAGTTTTTATGGGAAGATATTCCCGTTTCCAACGAAGGCCTGAAAGGGCTCCAAATATCCACTTGCAGATTCTGCAAAAACAGAGTTTCAAAACTGCTCTATCAAAAGGAAGGCTTATCTCTCTGAGTTGAATGCACACATCATAAAGAGGTTTCTGAGAATGCTTCTGCCTGGTTGATATGTGAAGATATTTCAATTTCCACCATAGGCCTCAAATCGCTCCAAATGAACACTTGCAAATTCTACAAAAAGAGTGTTTCATAACTGCTCTAGCAAAGGAAAGGTTCAACTATGTGAGTTAAACACACACATCACAAAGCAGTTTGTGAGAATGCTTCTGTCCAGTTTTTATGGGAAGATATTCCCGTTTCTAACAAAGGCCTGAAAGAGCTCCAAATATCCACTTGCAGATGCTGCAAAAAGACTCTTTCCAAACCGCTCCATGAAAAGGAAGGTTCAACTCTGTGAGTTGAATGCACACATCATAAAGAAGTTTCAAAGAATGCTTCTGTCTAGGTTTTATGTGAAGATATTTCCTTTTCCACCATTGGCCTCATAGCGCTCCAAATGAACACTTGCAGATTCTACAAAAAGAGTGTTTCAAAACTGCTCTTTCTAAAGAAGTGTTCAACTCTGTGAGTTGGATTCATACTACACAAAGCAGTTTCACAGAACGCTTCTGTTTAGTTTTTATGGGAAGATATTCCCGTTTCCAACGAAGGCCTGAAAGGGCTCCAAATATCCACTTGCAGATGCTGCAAAAAGACTCTTTCCAAACTGCTCCATGAAAAGGAAGGTTCAACTCTGTGAGTTGAATGCACACATCATAAAGAAGTTTCAAAGAATGCTTCTGTCTAGGTTTTATGTGAAGATATTTCCTTTTCCACCATAGGCCTCAAAGTGCTCCAAATGAACACTTGCAGATTCTACAAAAAGAGTGTTTCAAAACTCCTCTTTCAAAAGAAGTGTTCAACTCTGTGAGTTGGATTCATACTACACAAAGCAGTTTCACAGAACTCTTCTGTTTAGTTTTTATGGGAAGATATTCCCGTTTCCAACGAAGGCCTGAAAGGGCTCCAAATATCCACTTGCAGATGCTGCAAAAAGACTCTTTCCAAACTGTTCCATGAAAAGGAAGGTTCAACTCTGTGAGTTGAATGCACACATCATAAAGAAGTTTCAAAGAATGCTTCAGTCTAGGTTTTATGTGAAGATATTTCCTTTTCCACAATAGGCCTCAAAGTGCTCCAAATGAACACTTGCAGATTCTACAAAAAGAGTGTTTCAAAACTGCTCTTTCAAAAGAAGTGTTCAACTCTGTGGGTTGGATTCATACTACACAAAGCAGTTTCACAGAACGCTTCTGTTTAGTTTTTATGGGAAGAAATTCCCGTTTCCAACGAAAGCCTGAAAGAGCTCCAAATATCCACTTGCAGATGCTGCAAAAAGACTCTTTCCAAACTGCTCCATGAAAAGGAAGGTTCAACTCTGTGAGTTGAATGCACACATCATAAAGAAGTTTCAAAGAATGCTTCTGTCTAGGTTTTATGTGAAGATATTTCCTTTTCCACCATAGGCCTCAAAGTGCTCCAAATGAACACTTGCAGATTCTACAAAAAGAGTGTTTCAAAACTGCTCTTTCAAAAGAAGTGTTCAACTCTGTGAGTTGGATTCATACTACACAAAGCAGTTTCACAGAATGCTTCTGTTTAGTTTTTATGGGAAGATATTCCCGTTTCCAACGAAGGCCTTAAAGGGCTCCAAATATCCACTTGCAGATGCTGCAAAAAGACTCTTTCCAAACCTCTCCATGAAAAGGAAGGTTGAACTCTGTGAGTTGAAGGCACACATCATAAAGAAGTTTCAAAGAATGCTTCTGTCTAGGTTTTATGTGAAGATATTTCCTTTTCCACCATAGGCCTCAAAGTGCTCCAAATGAACACTTGCAGATTCTACAAAAAGAGTGTTTCAAAACTGCCCTTTCAAAAGAAGTGCTCAACTCTGTGAGTAGGATTCATACTACACAAAGCAGTTTCACAGAACGCTTCTGTTTAGTTTTTATGGGAAGATATTCCCGTTTCCAACGAAGGCCTGAAACGGCTCCAAATATCCACTTGCAGATACTGCAAAAACAGAGTTTCAAAACTGCTCTATCAAAAGGAAGGCTTCTCTCTCCGAGTTGAATGCACACATCATAAAGTGGTTTCTGAGAATGCTTCTGCCTGGTTTATAAGTGAAGATATTTCCTTTTCCACAATAGGCCTCAATGTGCTCCAAATGAACACTTGCAGATTCTACAAAAAGAGTGTTTCAAAACTGCTCTTTGAAAAGAAGTGTTCAACTCTGTGAGTTGAATTCATACTACACAAAGCAGTTTCACAGAACGCTTCTGTTTAAATGGGAAGATATTCCCGTTTCCAACGAAGGCCTGAAAGGCTCCAAATATCCACTTGCAGATGCTGCAAAAAGACTCTTTCCAAACTGCTCCATGAAAAGGAAGGTTCAACTCTGTGAGTTGAATGCACACATCATAAAGAAGTTTCAAAGAATGCTTCTGTCTAGGTTTTATGTGAAGATATTTCCTTTTCCACCATAGGCCTCAAAGTGCTCCAAATGAACACTTGCAGATTCTACAAAAAGAGTGTTTCAAAACTCCTCTTTCAAAAGAAGTGTTCAACTCTGTGAGTTGGATTCATACTACACAAAGCAGTTTCACAGAACGCTTCTGTTTAGTTTTTATGGGAAGATATTCCCGTTTCCAATGAAGGCCTGAAAGGGCTCCAAATATCCACTTGCAGATGCTGCAAAAACAGAGTTTCAAAACTGCTCTATCAAAAGGAAGGCTTCTCTCTCCGAGTTGAATGCACACATCATAAAGAGGTTTCTGAGAATGCTTCTGCCTGGTTGATATGTGAAGATATTTCAATTTCCACCATAGGCCTCAAACCGCTCCAAATGAACACTTGCAAATTCTACAAAAAGAGTGTTTCATAACTGCTCTAGCAAAGGAAAGGTTCAACTATGTGAGTTAAACACACACATCACAAAGCAGTTTGTGAGAATGCTTCTGTCCAGTTTTTATGGGAAGATATTCCCGTTTATAACAAAGGCATGAAAGAGCTCCAAATATCCACTTGCAGATGCTGCAAAAAGACTCTTTCCAAACCGCTAGATGAAAAGGAAGGTTCAACTCTGTGAGTTGAACGCACACATCATAAAGAAGTTTCAAAGAATGCTTCTGTCTAGGTTTTATGTGAAGATATTTCCTTTTCCACCATTGGCCTAAAAGCACTCCAAATGAACACTTGCAGATTCTACAAAAAGAGTGTTTCAAAACTGCTCTTTCTAAAGAAGTGTTCAACTCTGTGAGTTGGATTCATACTACACAAAGCAGTTTCACAGAACGCTTCTGTTTAGTTTTTATGGGAAGATATTCCCGTTTCCAACGAAGGCCTGAAAGGGCTCCAAATATCCACTTGCAGATGCTGCAAAAAGACTCTTTCCAAACTGCTCCATGAAAAGGAAAGTTCAACTCTGTGAGTTGAATGCACACATCATAAAGAAGTTTCAAAGAATGCTTCTGTCTAGGTTTTATGTGAAGATATTTCCTTTTCCACCATAGGCCTCAAAGTGCTCCAAATGAACACTTTCAGATTCTACAAAAAGAGTGTTTCAAAACTGCTCTTTCAAAAGAAGTGTTCAACTCTGTGAGTTGGATTCATACTACACAAAGCAGTTTCACAGAACGCTTCTGTTTAGTTTTTATGGGAAGATATTCCCGTTTCCAACGAAGGCCTGAAAGGGCTCCAAGTATCCACTTGCAGATGCTGCAAAAAGACTCTTTCCAAACCTCTCCATGAAAAGGAAGGTTGAACTCTGTGAGTTGAAGGCACACATCATAAAGAAGTTTCAAAGAATGCTTCTGTCTAGGTTTTATGTGAAGATATTTCCTTTTCCACCGTAGACCTCAAAGCGCTCCAAATGAACACTTGCAGATTCTACAAAAAGAGTGTTTCAAAACTGCCCTTTCTAAAGAAGTGTTCAACTCTGTGAGTTGGATTCATACTACACAAAGCAGTTTCACAGAACGCTTCTGTTTAGTTTTTATGGGAAGATATTCCCGTTTCCAACGAAGGCCTGAAAGGGCTCCAAATATCCACTTGCAGATTCTGCAAAAACAGAGTTTCAAAACTGTTCTATCAAAAGGAAGGCTTATCTCTCTGAGTTGAATGCACACATCATAAAGAGGTTTCTGAGAATGCTTCTGCCTGGTTGATATGTGAAGATATTTCAATTTCCACCATAGGCCTCAAATCGCTCCAAATGAACACTTGCAAATTCTACAAAAAGAGTGTTTCATAACTGCTCTAGCAAAGGAAAGGTTCAACTATGTGAGTTAAACACACACATCACAAAGCAGTTTGTGAGAATGCTTCTGTCCAGTTTTTATGGGAAGATATTCCCGTTTCTAACAAAGGCCTGAAAGAGCTCCAAATATCCACTTGCAGATGTTGCAAAAAGACTCTTTCCAAACCGCTCCATGAAAAGGAAGGTTCAACTCTGTGAGTTGAATGCACACATCATAAAGAAGTTTCAAAGAATGCTTCTGTCTAGGTTTGATGTGAAGATATTTCCTTTTCCACCATAGGCCTCAAAGTGCTCCAAATGAACACTTGCAGATTCTACAAAAAGAGTGTTTCAAAACTGCTCTTTCAAAAGAAGTGTTCAACTCTGTGAGCTGGATTCATACTACACAAAGCAGTTTCACAGAACGCTTCTGTTTAGTTTTTATGGGAAGACATTCCCGTTTCCAACGAAGGCCTGAAAGGGCTCCAAATATCCACTTGCAGATGCTGCAAAAAGACTCTTTCCCAACTGTTCCATGAAAAGGAAGGTTCAACTCTGTGAGTTGAATGCACACATCATAAAGAAGTTTCAAAGAATGCTTCTGTCTAGGTTTTATGTGAAGATATTTCCTTTTCCACCATAGGCCTCAAAGTGCTCCAAATGAACACTTGCAGATTCTACAAAAAGAGTGTTTCAAAACTGCTCTTTCAAAAGAAGTGTTCAACTCTGTGTGTTGGATTCATACTACACAAAGCAGTTTCACAGAACGCTTCTGTTTACTTTTTATGGGGAGATATTCCCGTTTCCAACGAAGGCCTGAAAGGGCTCCAAATATCCACTTGCAGATGCTGCAAAAAGACTCTTTCCAAACCTCTCCATGAAAAGGAAGGTTGAACTCTGTGAGTTGAAGGCACACATCATAAAGAAGTTTCAAAGAATGCTTCTGTCTAGGTTTTATGTGAAGATATTTCCTTTTCCACCATAGGCCTCAAAGTGCTCCAAATGAACACTTGCAGATTCTACAAAAAGAGTGTTTCAAAACTCCTCTTTCAAAAGAAGTGTTCAACTCTGTGAGTTGGATTCATACTACACAAAGCAGTTTCACAGAACTCTTCTGTTTAGTTTTTATGGGAAGATATTCCCGTTTCCAACGAAGGCCTGAAAGGGCTCCAAATATCCACTTGCAGATGCTGCAAAAAGACTCTTTCCAAACCGTTCCATGAAAAGGAAGATTCAACTCTGTGAGTTGAATGCACACATCATAAAGAAGTTTCAAAGAATGCTTCTGTCTAGGTTTTATGTGAAGATATTTCCTTTTCCACCATAGGCCTCAAAGTGCTCCAAATGAACACTTGCAGATTCTACAAAAAGAGTGTTTCAAAACTGCTCTTTCAAAAGAAGTGTTCAACTCTGTGAGTTGGATTCATACTACACAAAGCAGTTTCACAGAACGCTTCTGTTTAGTTTTTATGGGAGGAAATTCCCGTTTCCAACGAAGGCCTGAAAGGGCTCCAAGTATCCACTTGCAGATGCTGCAAAAAGACTCTTTCCAAACTGCTCCATGAAAAGGAAGGTTCAACTCTGTGAGTTGAATGCACACATCATAAAGAAGTTTCAAAGAATGCTTCTGTCTAGGTTTTATGTGAAGATATTTCCTTTTCCACCATAGGCCTCAAAGTGCTCCAAATGAACACTTGCAGATTCTACAAAAAGAGTGTTTCAAAACTGCCCTTTCAAAAGAAGTGCTCAACTCTGTGAGTTGGATTCATACTACACAAAGCAGTTTCACAGAACGCTTCTGTTTAGTTTTTATGGGAAGATAATCCCGTTTCCAACGAAGGCCTGAAAGGGCTCCAAATATCCACTTGCAGATACTGCAAAAACAGAGTTTCAAAACTGCTCTATCAAAAGGAAGGCTTCTCTCTCCGAGTTGAATGCACACATCATAAAGTGGTTTCTGAGAATGCTTCTGCCTGGTTTATAAGTGAAGATATTTCCTTTTCCACAATAGGCCTCAATGTGCTCCAAATGAACACTTGCAGATTCTACAAAAAGAGTGTTTCAAAACTGCTCTTTGAAAAGAAGTGTTCAACTCTGTGAGTTGAATTCATACTACACAAAGCAGTTTCACAGAACGCTTCTGTTTAGTTTTAATGGGAAGATATTCCCGTTTCCAACGAAGGCCAGAAAGGCTCCAAATATCCACTTGCAGATGCTGCAAAAACAGAGTTTCAAAACTGCTCTATCAAAAGGAAGGCTTATCTCTCTGAGTTGAATGCACACATCATAAAGAGGTTTCTGAGAATGCTTCTGCCTGGTTGATATGTGAAGATATTTCAATTTCCACCATAGGCCTCAAATCGCTCTAAATGAACACTTGCAAATTCTACAAAAAGAGTGTTTCATAACTGCTCTAGCAAAGGAAAGTTTCAACTATGTGAGTTAAACACACACATCACAAAGCAGTTTGTGAGAATGCTTCTGTCCAGTTTTTATGGGAAGATATTCCCGTTTCTAACAAAGGCCTGAAAGAGCTCCAAATATCCACTTGCAGATGCTGCAAAAAGACTCTTTCCAAACCGCTCCATGAAAAGGAAGGTTCAACTCTGTGAGTTGAATGCACACATCATAAAGAAGTTTCAAAGAATGCTTCTGTCTAGGTTTTATGTGAAGATATTTCCTTTTCCACCATAGGCCTCAAAGCGCTCCAAATGAACACTTGCAGATTCTACAAAAAGAGTGTTTCAAAACTACTCTTTCAAAAGAAGTGTTCAACTCTGTGAGTTGGATTCATACTACACAAAGCAGTTTCACAGAACGCTTCTGTTTAGTTTTTATGGGAAGGTATTCCCGTTTCCAACGAAGGCCTGAAAGGGCTCCAAATATCCACTTGCAGATGCTGCAATAACAGAGTTTCAAAACTGCTCTATCAAAAGGAAGGCTTCTCTCTCCGAGTTGAATGCACACATCATAAAGAGGTTTACGAGAATGATTCTGCCTGGTTTATAAGTGAAGATATTTCCTTTTCCACAATAGGCCTCAATGCGCTCCAAACGAACACTTGCAGATTCTACAAAAAGAGTGTTTCAAAACTGCTCTTTCAAAAGAAGTGTTCAACTCTGTGAGTTGGATTCATACTACACAAAGCAGTTTCACAGAACGCTTCTGTTTAGTTTTTATGGGAAGATATTCCCGTTTCCAACGAAGGCCTGAAAGGGCTCCAAATATCCACTTGCAGATGCTGCAAAAAGACTCTTTCCAAACTGCTCCATGAAAAGGAAGGTTCAACTCTGTGAGTTGAATTCACACATCATAAAGAAGTTTCAAAGAATGCTTCTGTCTAGGTTTTATGTGAAGATATTTCCTTTTCCACCATAGGCCTCAAAGTGCTCCAAATGAACACTTGCAGATTCTACAAAAAGAGTGTTTCAAAACTGCTCTTTCAAAAGAAGTGTTCAACTCTGTGAGTTGGATTCATACTTCACAAAGAAGTTTCACAGAACGCTTCTGTTTAGTTTTTATGGGAAGAAATTCCCGTTTCCAACGAAGGCCTGAAAGGGCTCCAAATATCCACTTGCAGATGCTGCAAAAAGACTCTTTCCAAACTGCTCCATGAAAAGGAAGGTTCAACTCTGTGAGTTGAATGCACACATCATAAAGAAGTTTCAAAGAATGCTTCTGTCTAGGTTTTATGTGAAGATATTTCCTTTTCCACCATAGGCCTCAAAGTGCTCCAAATGAACACTTGCAGATTCTACAAAAAGAGTGTTTCAAAACTCCTCTTTCAAAAGAAGTGTTCAACTCTGTGAGTTGGATTCATACTACACAAAGCAGTTTCACAGAACGCTTCTGTATAGTTTTTATGGGAAGATATTCCCGTTTCCAACGAAGGCCTGAAAGGGCTCCAAATATCCACTTGCAGATGCTGCAAAAAGAGAGTTTCAAAACTGCTCTATCAAAAGGAAGGCTTCTCTCTCCGAGTTGAATGCACACATCATAAAGAGGTTTCTGAGAATGCTTCTGCATGGTTTATAAGTGAAGATATTTCCTTTTCCACAATAGGCCTCAATGTGCTCCAAATGAACACTTGCAGATTCTACAAAAAGAGTGTTTCAAAACTGCTCTTTCAAAAGAAGTGTTCAACTCTGTGAGTTGGATTCATACTACACAAAGCAGTTTCACAGAACGCTTCTGTTTAGTTTTTATGGGAAGATATTCCCGTTTCCAACGAAGACCTGAAAGACTCCAAATATCCACTTGCAGATGATGCAAAAAGACTCTTTCCAAACTGCTCCGTGAAAAGGAAGGTTCAACTCTGTTAGGTGAAGGCACACATCATAAAGAAGTTTCAAAGAATGCTTCTGTCTAGGTTTTATGTGAAGATATTTCCTTTTCCACCATAGGCCTCAAAGCGCTCCAAATGAACACTTGCAGATTCTACAAAAAGAGTGTTTCAAAACTGCTCTTTCTAAAGAAGTGTTCAACTCTGTGAGTTGGATTCATACTACACAAAGCAGTGTCACAGAACGCTTCTGTTTAGTTTTTATGGGAAGATATTCCCGTTTCCAACGAAGGCCTGAAAGGGCTCCAAATATCCACTTGCAGATTCTGCAAAAACAGAGTTTCAAAACTGCTCTATCAAAAGGAAGGCTTATCTCTCTGAGTTGAATGCACACATCATAAAGAGGTTTCTGAGAATGCTTCTGCCTGGTTGATATGTGAAGATATTTCAATTTCCACCATAGGCCTCAAATCGCTCCAAATGAACACTTGCAAATTCTACAAAAAGAGTGTTTCATAACTGCTCTAGCAAAGGAAAGGTTCAACTATGTGAGTTAAACACACACATCACAAAGCAGTTTGTGAGAATGCTTCTGTCCAGTTTTTATGGGAAGATATTCCCGTTTCTAACAAAGGCCTGAAAGAGCTCCAAATATCCACTTGCAGATGCTGCAAAAAGACTCTTTCCAAACCGCTCCATGAAAAGGAAGGTTCAACTCTGTGAGTTGAATGCACACATCATAAAGAAGTTTCAAAGAATGCTTCTGTCTAGGTTTTATGTGAAGATATTTCCTTTTCCACCATTGGCCTCATAGCGCTCCAAATGAACACTTGCAGATTCTACAAAAGGAGTGTTTCAAAACTGCTCTTTCTAAAGAAGTGTTCAACTCTGTGAGTTGGATTCATACTACACAAAGCAGTTTCACAGAACGCTTCTGTTTAGTTTTTATGGGAAGATATTCCCGTTTCCAACGAAGGCCTGAAAGGGCTCCAAATATCCACTTGCAGATGCTGCAAAAAGACTCTTTCCAAACTGCTCCATGAAAAGGAAGGTTCAACTCTGTGAGTTGAATGCACACATCATAAAGAAGTTTCAAAGAATGCTTCTGTCTAGGTTTTATGTGAAGATATTTCCTTTTCCACCATAGGCCTCAAAGTGCTCCAAATGAACACTTGCAGATTCTACAAAAAGAGTGTTTCAAAACTCCTCTTTCAAAAGAAGTGTTCAACTCTGTGAGTTGGATTCATACTACACAAAGCAGTTTCACAGAACTCTTCTGTTTAGTTTTTATGGGAAGATATTCCCGTTTCCAACGAAGGCCTGAAAGGGCTCCAAATATCCACTTGCAGATGCTGCAAAAAGACTCTTTCCAAACTGTTCCATGAAAAGGAAGGTTCAACTCTGTGAGTTGAATGCACACATCATAAAGAAGTTTCAAAGAATGCTTCAGTCTAGGTTTTATGTGAAGATATTTCCTTTTCCACAATAGGCCTCAAAGTGCTCCAAATGAACACTTGCAGATTCTACAAAAAGAGTGTTTCAAAACTGCTCTTTCAAAAGAAGTGTTCAACTCTGTGGGTTGGATTCATACTACACAAAGCAGTTTCACAGAACGCTTCTGTTTAGTTTTTATGGGAAGAAATTCCCGTTTCCAACGAAAGCCTGAAAGAGCTCCAAATATCCACTTGCAGATGCTGCAAAAAGACTCTTTCCAAACTGCTCCATGAAAAGGAAGGTTCAACTCTGTGAGTTGAATGCACACATCATAAAGAAGTTTCAAAGAATGCTTCTGTCTAGGTTTTATGTGAAGATATTTCCTTTTCCACCATAGGCCTCAAAGTGCTCCAAATGAACACTTGCAGATTCTACAAAAAAGAGTGTTTCAAAACTGCTCTTTCAAAAGAAGTGTTCAACTCTGTGAGTTGGATTCATACTACACAAAGGAGTTTCACAGAACGCTTCTGTATAGTTTTTATGGGAAGATATTCCCGTTTCCAACGAAGGCCTGAAAGGGCTCCAAATATCCACTTGCAGATGCTGCAAAAACAGAGTTTCAAAACTGCTCTATCAAAAGGAAGGCTTCTCTCTCCGAGTTGAATGCACACATCATAAAGAGGTTTCTGAGAATGCTTCTGCCTGGTTTATAAGTGAAGATATTTCCTTTTCCACAATAGGCCTCAATGTGCTCCAAATGAACAGTTGCAGATTCTACAAAATGAGTGTTTCAAAACTGCTCTTTCAAAAGAAGTGTTCAACTCCGTGAGTTGGATTCATACTACACAAAGCAGTTTCACAGAACGCTTCTGTTGAGTTTTTATGGGAAGATATTCCCGTTTCCAACGAAGGCCTGAAAGGCTCCAAATATCCTCTTGCAGATGCTGCAAAAAGACTCTTTCCAAACTGCTCCGTGAAAAGGAAGGTTCAACTCTGTGAGGTGAAGGCACACATCATAAAGAAGTTTCAAAGAATGCTTCTGTCTAGGTTTTATGTGAAGATATTTCCTTTTCCACCGTAGGCCTCAAAGCGCTCCAAATGAACACTTGCAGATTCTACAAAAAGAGTGTTTCAAAACTGCTCTTTCTAAAGAAGTGTTCAACTCTGTGAGTTGGATTCTTACTACACAAAGCAGTTTCACAGAACGCTTCTGTTTAGTTTTTATGGGAAGATATTCCCGTTTCCAACGAAGGCCTGAAAGGGCTCCAAATATCCACTTGCAGATTCTGCAAAAACAGAGTTTCAAAACTGCTCTATCAAAAGGAATGCTTATTTCTCTGAGTTGAATGCACACATCATAAAGAGGTTTCTGAGAATGCTTCTGCCTGGTTGATATGTGAAGATATTTCAATTTCCACCATAGGCCTCAAATCGCTCCAAATGAACACTTGCAAATTCTACAAAAAGAGTGTTTCATAACTGCTCTAGCAAAGGAAAGGTTCAACTATGTGAGTTAAACACACACATCACAAAGCAGTTTGTGAGAATGCTTCTGTCCAGTTTTTATGGGAAGATATTCCCGTTTCCAACGAAGGACTGAAAGGGCTCCAAATATCCACTTGCAGATGCTGCAAAAACAGAGTTTCAAAACTGCTCTATCAAAAGGAAGGCTTCTCTCTCCGAGTTGAATGCACACATCATAAAGAGGTTTCTGAGAATGCTTCTGCCTGGTTTATAAGTGAAGATATTTCCTTTTCCACAATAGGCCTCAATGTGCTCCAAATGAACACTTGCAGATTCTACAAAAAGAGTGTTTCAAAACTGCTCTTCCAAAAGAAGTGTTCAACTCTGTGAGTTGGATTCATACTACACAAAGCAGTTTCACAGAACGCTTCTGTTTAGTTTTTATGGGAAGATATTCCCGTTTCCAACGAAGGCCGGAAAGGCTCCAAATATCCACTTGCAGATGCTGCAAAAAGACTCTTTCCAAACTGCTCCGTGAAAAGGAAGGTTCAACTCTGTGAGGTGAAGGCACACATCATAAAGAAGTTTCAAAGAATGCTTCTGTCTAGGTTTTATGTGAAGATATTTCCTTTTCCACCGTAGGCCTCAAAGCGCTCCAAATGAACACTTGCAGATTCTACAAAAAGAGTGTTTCAAAACTGCTCTTTCTAAAGAAGTGTTCAACTCTGTGAGTTGGATTCATACTACACAAAGCAGTTTCACAGAATGCTTCTGTATAGTTTTTATGGGAAGATATTCCCGTTTCCAATGAAGGCCTGAAAGGGCTCCAAATTCCACTTGCAGATGCTGCAAAAAGAGAGTTTCAAAACTGCTCTATCAAAAGGAAGGCTTCTCTCTCCGAGTTGAATGCACACATCATAAAGAGGTTTCTGAGAATGCTTCTGCCTGGTTTATAAGTGAAGATATTTCCTTTTCCACAATAGGCCTCAATGTGCTCCAAATGAACACTTGCAGATTCTACAAAAAGAGTGTTTCAAAACTGCTCTTTGAAAAGAAGTGTTCAACTCTGTGAGTTGGATTCATACTACACAAAGCAGTTTCACAGAACGCTTCTGTTTAGTTTTTATGGGAAGATATTCCCGTTTCCAACGAAGGCCTGAAAGGCTCCAAATATCCACTTGCAGATGCTGCAAAAAGACTCTTTCCAAACTGCTCTGTGAAAAGGAAGGTTCAACTCTGTGAGGTGAAGGCACACATCATAAAGAAGTTTCAAAGAATGCTTCTGTCTAGGTTTTATGTGAAGATATTTCCTTTTCCACCATAGGCCTCAAAGTGCTCCAAATGAACACTTGCAGATTCTACAAAAAGAGTGTTTCAAAACTGCTCTTTCAAAAGAAGCGTTCAACTCTGTGAGTTGGATTCATACTACACAAAGCAGTTTCACAGAACGCTTCTGTTTAGTTTTTATGGGAAGATATTCCCGTTTCCAACGAAGGCCTGAAAGGGCTCCAAATATCCACTTGCAGATGCTGCAAAAACAGAGTTTCAAAACTGCTCTATCAAAAGGAAGGCTTCTCTCTCCGAGTTGAATGCACACATCATAAAGAGGTTTCTGAGAATGCTTCTGCCTGGTTGATATGTGAAGATATTTCAATTTCCACCATAGGCCTCAAACCGCTCCAAATGAACACTTGCAAATTCTACAAAAAGAGTGTTTCATAACTGCTCTAGCAAAGGAAAGGTTCAACTATGTGAGTTAAACACACACATCACAAAGCAGTTTGTGAGAATGCTTCTGTCCAGTTTTTATGGGAAGATATTCCCGTATATAACAAAGGCATGAAAGAGCTCCAAATATCCACTTGCAGATGCTGCAAAAAGACTCTTTCCAAACCGCTCCATGAAAAGGAAGGTTCAACTCTGTGAGTTGAACGCACACATCATAAAGAAGTTTCAAAGAATGCTTCTGTCTAGGTTTTATGTGAAGATATTTCCTTTTCCACCATTGGCCTAAAAGCACTCCAAATGAACACTTGCAGATTCTACAAAAAGAGTGTTTCAAAACTGCTCTTTCTAAAGAAGTGTTCAACTCTGTGAGTTGGATTCATACTACACAAAGCAGTTTCACAGAACGCTTCTGTTTAGTTTTTATGGGAAGATATTCCCGTTTCCAACGAAGGCCTGAAAGGGCTCCAAATATCCACTTGCAGATGCTGCAAAAAGACTCTTTCCAAACTGCTCCATGAAAAGGAAGGTTCAACTCTGTGAGTTGAATGCACACATCATAAAGAAGTTTCAAAGAATGCTTCTGTCTAGGTTTTATGTGAAGATATTTCCTTTTCCACCATAGGCCTCAAAGTGCTCCAAATGAACACTTTCAGATTCTACAAAAAGAGTGTTTCAAAACTGCTCTTTCAAAAGAAGTGTTCAACTCTGTGAGTTGGATTCATACTACACAAAGCAGTTTCACAGAACGCTTCTGTTTAGTTTTTATGGGAAGATATTCCCGTTTCCAACGAAGGCCTGAAAGGGCTCCAAATATCCACTTGCAGATGCTGCAAAAAAACTCTTTCCAAACCTCTCCATGAAAAGGAAGGTTGAACTCTGTGAGTTGAAGGCACACATCATAAAGAAGTTTCAAAGAATGCTTCTGTCTAGGTTTTATGTGAAGATATTTCCTTTTCCACCGTAGGCCTCAAAGCGCTCCAAATGAACACTTGCAGATTCCACAAAAAGAGTGTTTCAAAACTGCTCTTTCTAAAGAAGTGTTCAACTCTGTGAGTTGGATTCATACTACACAAAGCAGTTTCACAGAACGCTTCTGTTTAGTTTTTATGGGAAGATATTCCCGTTTCCAACGAAGGCCTGAAAGGGCTCCAAATATCCACTTGCAGATTCTGCAAAAACAGAGTTTCAATACTGCTCTATCAAAAGGAAGGCTTATCTCTCTGAGTTGAATGCACACATCATAAAGAGGTTTCTGAGAATGCTTCTGCCTGGTTGATATGTGAAGATATTTCAATTTCCACCATAGGCCTCAAATCGCTCCAAATGAACACTTGCAAATTCTACAAAAAGAGTGTTTCATAACTGCTCTAGCAAAGGAAAGGTTCAACTATGTGAGTTAAACACACACATCACAAAGCAGTTTGTGAGAATGCTTCTGTCCAGTTTTTATGGGAAGATATTCCCGTTTCTAACAAAGGCCTGAAAGAGCTCCAAATATCCACTTGCAGATGTTGCAAAAAGACTCTTTCCAAACCGCTCCATGAAAAGGAAGGTTCAACTCTGTGAGTTGAACGCACACATTATAAAGAAGTTTCAAAGAATGCTTCTGTCTAGGTTTTATGTGAAGATATTTCCTTTTCCACCATTGGCCTCAAAGCGCTCCAAATGAACACTTGCAGATTCTACAAAAAGAGTGTTTCAAAACTGCTCTTTCTAAAGAAGTGTTCAACTCTGTGAGTTGGATTCATACTACACAAAGCAGTTTCACAGAACGCTTCTGTTTAGTTTTTATGGGAAGATATTCCCGTTTCCAACGAAGGCCTGAAAGGGCTCTAAATATCCACTTGCAGATGCTGCAAAAAGACTCTTTCCAAACTGCTCCATGAAAAGGAAGGTTCAACTCTGTGAGTTGAATGCACACATCATAAAGAAGTTTCAAAGAATGCTTCTGTCTAGGTTTTATGTGAAGATATTTCCTTTTCCACCATAGGCCTCAAAGTGCTCCAAATGAACACTTGCAGATTCTACAAAAAGAGTGTTTCAAAACTGCTCTTTCAAAAGAAGTGTTCAACTCTGTGAGCTGGATTCATACTACACAAAGCAGTTTCACAGAACGCTTCTGTTTAGTTTTTATGGGAAGACATTCCCGTTTCCAACGAAGGCCTGAAAGGGCTCCAAATATCCACTTGCAGATGCTGCAAAAAGACTCTTTCCCAACTGTTCCATGAAAAGGAAGGTTCAACTCTGTGAGTTGAATGCACACATCATAAAGAAGTTTCAAAGAATGCTTCTGTCTAGGTTTTATGTGAAGATATTTCCTTTTCCACCATAGGCCTCAAAGTGCTCCAAATGAACACTTGCAGATTCTACAAAAAGAGTGTTTCAAAACTGCTCTTTAAAAAGAAGTGTTCAACTCTGTGAGTTGGATTCATACTACACAAAGCAGTTTCACAGAACGCTTCTGTTTACTTTTTATGGGAAGATATTCCCGTTTCCAACGAAGGCCTGAAAGGGCTCCAAATATCCACTTGCAGATGCTGCAAAAAGACTCTTTCCAAACTGCTCCATGAAAAGGAAGGTTGAACTCTGTGAGTTGAAGGCACACATCATAAAGAAGTTTCAAAGAATGCTTCTGTCTAGGTTTTATGTGAAGATATTTCCTTTTCCACCATAGGCCTCAAAGTGCTCCAAATGAACACTTGCAGATTCTACAAAAAGAGTGTTTCAAAACTCCTCTTTCAAAAGAAGTGTTCAACTCTGTGAGTTGGATTCATACTACACAAAGCAGTTTCACAGAACGCTTCTGTTTAGTTTTTATGGGAAGATATTCCCGTTTCCAACGAAGGCCTGAAAGGGCTCCAAATATCCACTTGCAGATGCTGCAAAGACTCTTTCCAAACCGTTCCATGAAAAGGAAGGTTCAACTCTGTGAGTTGAATGCACACATCATAAAGAAGTTTCAAAGAATGCTTCTGTCTAGGTTTTATGTGAAGATATTTCCTTTTCCACCATAGGCCTCAAAGTGCTCCAAATGAACACTTGCAGATTCTACAAAAAGAGTGTTTCAAAGCTGCTCTTTCAAAAGAAGTGTTCAACTCTGTGAGTTGGATTCATACTACACAAAGCAGTTTCACAGAACGCTTCTGTTTAGTTTTTATGGGAGGAAATTCCCGTTTCCAACGAAGGCCTGAAAGGGCTCCAAATATCCACTTGCAGATGCTGCAAAAAGACTCTTTCCAAACTGCTCCATGAAAAGGAAGGTTCAACTCTGTGAGTTGAATGCACACATCATAAAGAAGTTTCAAAGAATGCTTCTGTCTAGGTTTTATGTGAAGATATTTCCTTTTCCACCATAGGCCTCAAAGTGCTCCAAATGAACACTTGCAGATTCTACAAAAAGAGTGTTTCAAAACTGCCCTTTCAAAAGAAGTGCTCAACTCTGTGAGTTGGATTCATACTACACAAAGCAGTTTCACAGAACGCTTCTGTTTAGTTTTTATGGGAAGATATTCCCGTTTCCAACGAAGGCCTGAAAGGCTCCAAATATCCACTTGCAGATGCTGCAAAAACAGAGTTTCAAAACTGCTCTATCAAAAGGAAGGCTTATCTCTCTGAGTTGAATGCACACATCATAAAGAGGTTTCTGAGAATGCTTCTGCCTGGTTGATATGTGAAGATATTTCAATTTCCACCATAGGCCTCAAATCGCTCCAAATGAACACTTGCAAATTCTACAAAAAGAGTGTTTCATAACTGCTCTAGCAAAGGAAAGGTTCAACTATGTGAGTTAAACACACACATCACAAAGCAGTTTGTGAGAATGCTTCTGTCCAGTTTTTATGGGAAGATATTCCCGTTTCTAACAAAGGCCTGAAAGAGCTCCAAATATCCACTTGCAGATGCTGCAAAAAGACTCTTTCCAAACCGCTCCATGAAAAGGAAGGTTCAACTCTGTGAGTTGAATGCACACATCATAAAGAAGTTTCAAAGAATGCTTCTGTCTAGGTTTTATGTGAAGATATTTCCTTTTCCACCATAGGCCTCAAAGCGCTCCAAATGAACACTTGCAGATTCTACAAAAAGAGTGTTTCAAAACTACTCTTTCAAAAGAAGTGTTCAACTCTGTGAGTTGGATTCATACTACACAAAGCAGTTTCACAGAACGCTTCTGTTTAGTTTTTATGGGAAGATATTCCCGTTTCCAACGAAGGCCTGAAAGGGCTCCAAATATCCACTTGCAGATGCTGCAATAACAGAGTTTCAAAACTGCTCTATCAAAAGGAAGGCTTCTCTCTCCGAGTTGAATGCACACATCATAAAGAGGTTTCTGAGAATGCTTCTGCATGGTTTATAAGTGAAGATATTTCCTTTTCCACAATAGGCCTCAATGTGCTCCAAATGAACACTTGCAGATTCTACAAAAAGAGTGTTTCAAAACTGCTCTTTCAAAAGAAGTGTTCAACTCTGTGAGTTGGATTCATACTACACAAAGCAGTTTCACAGAACGCTTCTGTTTAGTTTTTATGGGAAGATATTCCCGTTTCCAACGAAGACCTGAAAGACTCCAAATATCCACTTACAGATGATGCAAAAAGACTCTTTCCAAACTGCTCCGTGAAAAGGAAGGTTCAACTCTGTTAGGTGAAGGCACACATCATAAAGAAGTTTCAAAGAATGCTTCTGTCTAGGTTTTATGTGAAGATATTTCCTTTTCCACCATAGGCCTCAAAGCGCTCCAAATGAACACTTGCAGATTCTACAAAAAGAGTGTTTCAAAACTGCTCTTTCTAAAGAAGTGTTCAACTCTGTGAGTTGGATTCATACTACACAAAGCAGTTTCACAGAACGCTTCTGTTTAGTTTTTATGGGAAGATATTCCCGTTTCCAACGAAGGCCTGAAAGGGCTCCAAATATCCACTTGCAGATTCTGCAAAAACAGAGTTTCAAAACTGCTCTATCAAAAGGAAGGCTTATCTCTCTGAGTTGAATGCACACATCATAAAGAGGTTTCTGAGAATGCTTCTGCCTGGTTGATATGTGAAGATATTTCAATTTCCACCATAGGCCTCAAATCGCTCCAAATGAACACTTGCAAATTCTACAAAAAGAGTGTTTCATAACTGCTCTAGCAAAGGAAAGGTTCAACTATGTGAGTTAAACACACACATCACAAAGCAGTTTGTGAGAATGCTTCTGTCCAGTTTTTATGGGAAGATATTCCCGTTTCTAACAAAGGCCTGAAAGAGCTCCAAATATCCACTTGCAGATGCTGCAAAAAGACTCTTTCCAAACCGCTCCATGAAAAGGAAGGTTCAACTCTGTGAGTTGAATGCACACATCATAAAGAAGTTTCAAAGAATGCTTCTCTCTAGGTTTTATGTGAAGATATTTCCTTTTCCACCATTGGCCTCATAGCGCTCCAAATGAACACTTGCAGATTCTACAAAAAGAGTGTTTCAAAACTGCTCTTTCTAAAGAAGTGTTCAACTCTGTGAGTTGGATTCATACTACACAAAGCAGTTTCACAGAACGCTTCTGTTTAGTTTTTATGGGAAGATATTCCCGTTTCCAACGAAGGCCTGAAAGGGCTCCAAATATCCACTTGCAGATGCTGCAAAAAGACTCTTTCCAAACTGCTCCATGAAAAGGAAGGTTCAACTCTGTGAGTTGAATGCACACATCATAAAGAAGTTTCAAAGAATGCTTCTGTCTAGGTTTTATGTGAAGATATTTCCTTTTCCACCATAGGCCTCAAAGTGCTCCAAATGAACACTTGCAGATTCTACAAAAAGAGTGTTTCAAAACTCCTCTTTCAAAAGAAGTGTTCAACTCTGTGAGTTGGATTCATACTACACAAAGCAGTTTCACAGAACTCTTCTGTTTAGTTTTTATGGGAAGATATTCCCGTTTCCAACGAAGGCCTGAAAGGGCTCCAAATATCCACTTGCAGATGCTGCAAAAAGACTCTTTCCAAACTGTTCCATGAAAAGGAAGGTTCAACTCTGTGAGTTGAATGCACACATCATAAAGAAGTTTCAAAGAATGCTTCAGTCTAGGTTTTATGTGAAGATATTTCCTTTTCCACAATAGGCCTCAAAGTGCTCCAAATGAACACTTGCAGATTCTACAAAAAGAGTGTTTCAAAACTGCTCTTTCAAAAGAAGTGTTCAACTCTGTGGGTTGGATTCATACTACACAAAGCAGTTTCACAGAACGCTTCTGTTTAGTTTTTATGGGAAGAAATTCCCGTTTCCAACGAAAGCCTGAAAGAGCTCCAAATATCCACTTGCAGATGCTGCAAAAAGACTCTTTCCAAACTGCTCCATGAAAAGGAAGGTTCAACTCTGTGAGTTGAATGCACACATCATAAAGAAGTTTCAAAGAATGCTTCTGTCTAGGTTTTATGTGAAGATATTTCCTTTTCCACCATAGGCCTCAAAGTGCTCCAAATGAACACTTGCAGATTCTACAAAAAAGAGTGTTTCAAAACTGCTCTTTCAAAAGAAGTGTTCAACTCTGTGAGTTGGATTCATACTACACAAAGGAGTTTCACAGAACGCTTCTGTATAGTTTTTATGGGAAGATATTCCCGTTTCCAACGAAGGCCTGAAAGGGCTCCAAATATCCACTTGCAGATGCTGCAAAAACAGAGTTTCAAAACTGCTCTATCAAAAGGAAGGCTTCTCTCTCCGAGTTGAATGCACACATCATAAAGAGGTTTCTGAGAATGCTTCTGCCTGGTTTATAAGTGAAGATATTTCCTTTTCCACAATAGGCCTCAATGTGCTCCAAATGAACAGTTGCAGATTCTACAAAATGAGTGTTTCAAAACTGCTCTTTCAAAAGAAGTGTTCAACTCCGTGAGTTGGATTCATACTACACAAAGCAGTTTCACAGAACGCTTCTGTTGAGTTTTTATGGGAAGATATTCCCGTTTCCAACGAAGGCCTGAAAGGCTCCAAATATCCTCTTGCAGATGCTGCAAAAAGACTCTTTCCAAACTGCTCCGTGAAAAGGAAGGTTCAACTCTGTGAGGTGAAGGCACACATCATAAAGAAGTTTCAAAGAATGCTTCTGTCTAGGTTTTATGTGAAGATATTTCCTTTTCCACCGTAGGCCTCAAAGCGCTCCAAATGAACACTTGCAGATTCTACAAAAAGAGTGTTTCAAAACTGCTCTTTCTAAAGAAGTGTTCAACTCTGTGAGTTGGATTCTTACTACACAAAGCAGTTTCACAGAACGCTTCTGTTTAGTTTTTATGGGAAGATATTCCCGTTTCCAACGAAGGCCTGAAAGGGCTCCAAATATCCACTTGCAGATTCTGCAAAAACAGAGTTTCAAAACTGCTCTATCAAAAGGAATGCTTATTTCTCTGAGTTGAATGCACACATCATAAAGAGGTTTCTGAGAATGCTTCTGCCTGGTTGATATGTGAAGATATTTCAATTTCCACCATAGGCCTCAAATCGCTCCAAATGAACACTTGCAAATTCTACAAAAAGAGTGTTTCATAACTGCTCTAGCAAAGGAAAGGTTCAACTATGTGAGTTAAACACACACATCACAAAGCAGTTTGTGAGAATGCTTCTGTCCAGTTTTTATGGGAAGATATTCCCGTTTCCAACGAAGGACTGAAAGGGCTCCAAATATCCACTTGCAGATGCTGCAAAAACAGAGTTTCAAAACTGCTCTATCAAAAGGAAGGCTTCTCTCTCCGAGTTGAATGCACACATCATAAAGAGGTTTCTGAGAATGCTTCTGCCTGGTTTATAAGTGAAGATATTTCCTTTTCCACAATAGGCCTCAATGTGCTCCAAATGAACACTTGCAGATTCTACAAAAAGAGTGTTTCAAAACTGCTCTTCCAAAAGAAGTGTTCAACTCTGTGAGTTGGATTCATACTACACAAAGCAGTTTCACAGAACGCTTCTGTTTAGTTTTTATGGGAAGATATTCCCGTTTCCAACGAAGGCCGGAAAGGCTCCAAATATCCACTTGCAGATGCTGCAAAAAGACTCTTTCCAAACTGCTCCGTGAAAAGGAAGGTTCAACTCTGTGAGGTGAAGGCACACATCATAAAGAAGTTTCAAAGAATGCTTCTGTCTAGGTTTTATGTGAAGATATTTCCTTTTCCACCGTAGGCCTCAAAGCGCTCCAAATGAACACTTGCAGATTCTACAAAAAGAGTGTTTCAAAACTGCTCTTTCTAAAGAAGTGTTCAACTCTGTGAGTTGGATTCATACTACACAAAGCAGTTTCACAGAATGCTTCTGTATAGTTTTTATGGGAAGATATTCCCGTTTCCAATGAAGGCCTGAAAGGGCTCCAAATTCCACTTGCAGATGCTGCAAAAAGAGAGTTTCAAAACTGCTCTATCAAAAGGAAGGCTTCTCTCTCCGAGTTGAATGCACACATCATAAAGAGGTTTCTGAGAATGCTTCTGCCTGGTTTATAAGTGAAGATATTTCCTTTTCCACAATAGGCCTCAATGTGCTCCAAATGAACACTTGCAGATTCTACAAAAAGAGTGTTTCAAAACTGCTCTTTGAAAAGAAGTGTTCAACTCTGTGAGTTGGATTCATACTACACAAAGCAGTTTCACAGAACGCTTCTGTTTAGTTTTTATGGGAAGATATTCCCGTTTCCAACGAAGGCCTGAAAGGCTCCAAATATCCACTTGCAGATGCTGCAAAAAGACTCTTTCCAAACTGCTCTGTGAAAAGGAAGGTTCAACTCTGTGAGGTGAAGGCACACATCATAAAGAAGTTTCAAAGAATGCTTCTGTCTAGGTTTTATGTGAAGATATTTCCTTTTCCACCATAGGCCTCAAAGTGCTCCAAATGAACACTTGCAGATTCTACAAAAAGAGTGTTTCAAAACTGCTCTTTCAAAAGAAGCGTTCAACTCTGTGAGTTGGATTCATACTACACAAAGCAGTTTCACAGAACGCTTCTGTTTAGTTTTTATGGGAAGATATTCCCGTTTCCAACGAAGGCCTGAAAGGGCTCCAAATATCCACTTGCAGATGCTGCAAAAACAGAGTTTCAAAACTGCTCTATCAAAAGGAAGGCTTCTCTCTCCGAGTTGAATGCACACATCATAAAGAGGTTTCTGAGAATGCTTCTGCCTGGTTGATATGTGAAGATATTTCAATTTCCACCATAGGCCTCAAACCGCTCCAAATGAACACTTGCAAATTCTACAAAAAGAGTGTTTCATAACTGCTCTAGCAAAGGAAAGGTTCAACTATGTGAGTTAAACACACACATCACAAAGCAGTTTGTGAGAATGCTTCTGTCCAGTTTTTATGGGAAGATATTCCCGTATATAACAAAGGCATGAAAGAGCTCCAAATATCCACTTGCAGATGCTGCAAAAAGACTCTTTCCAAACCGCTCCATGAAAAGGAAGGTTCAACTCTGTGAGTTGAACGCACACATCATAAAGAAGTTTCAAAGAATGCTTCTGTCTAGGTTTTATGTGAAGATATTTCCTTTTCCACCATTGGCCTAAAAGCACTCCAAATGAACACTTGCAGATTCTACAAAAAGAGTGTTTCAAAACTGCTCTTTCTAAAGAAGTGTTCAACTCTGTGAGTTGGATTCATACTACACAAAGCAGTTTCACAGAACGCTTCTGTTTAGTTTTTATGGGAAGATATTCCCGTTTCCAACGAAGGCCTGAAAGGGCTCCAAATATCCACTTGCAGATGCTGCAAAAAGACTCTTTCCAAACTGCTCCATGAAAAGGAAGGTTCAACTCTGTGAGTTGAATGCACACATCATAAAGAAGTTTCAAAGAATGCTTCTGTCTAGGTTTTATGTGAAGATATTTCCTTTTCCACCATAGGCCTCAAAGTGCTCCAAATGAACACTTTCAGATTCTACAAAAAGAGTGTTTCAAAACTGCTCTTTCAAAAGAAGTGTTCAACTCTGTGAGTTGGATTCATACTACACAAAGCAGTTTCACAGAACGCTTCTGTTTAGTTTTTATGGGAAGATATTCCCGTTTCCAACGAAGGCCTGAAAGGGCTCCAAATATCCACTTGCAGATGCTGCAAAAAGACTCTTTCCAAACCTCTCCATGAAAAGGAAGGTTGAACTCTGTGAGTTGAAGGCACACATCATAAAGAAGTTTCAAAGAATGCTTCTGTCTAGGTTTTATGTGAAGATATTTCCTTTTCCACCGTAGGCCTCAAAGCGCTCCAAATGAACACTTGCAGATTCCACAAAAAGAGTGTTTCAAAACTGCTCTTTCTAAAGAAGTGTTCAACTCTGTGAGTTGGATTCATACTACACAAAGCAGTTTCACAGAACGCTTCTGTTTAGTTTTTATGGGAAGATATTCCCGTTTCCAACGAAGGCCTGAAAGGGCTCCAAATATCCACTTGCAGATTCTGCAAAAACAGAGTTTCAATACTGCTCTATCAAAAGGAAGGCTTATCTCTCTGAGTTGAATGCACACATCATAAAGAGGTTTCTGAGAATGCTTCTGCCTGGTTGATATGTGAAGATATTTCAATTTCCACCATAGGCCTCAAATCGCTCCAAATGAACACTTGCAAATTCTACAAAAAGAGTGTTTCATAACTGCTCTAGCAAAGGAAAGGTTCAACTATGTGAGTTAAACACACACATCACAAAGCAGTTTGTGAGAATGCTTCTGTCCAGTTTTTATGGGAAGATATTCCCGTTTCTAACAAAGGCCTGAAAGAGCTCCAAATATCCACTTGCAGATGTTGCAAAAAGACTCTTTCCAAACCGCTCCATGAAAAGGAAGGTTCAACTCTGTGAGTTGAACGCACACATTATAAAGAAGTTTCAAAGAATGCTTCTGTCTAGGTTTTATGTGAAGATATTTCCTTTTCCACCATTGGCCTCAAAGCGCTCCAAATGAACACTTGCAGATTCTACAAAAAGAGTGTTTCAAAACTGCTCTTTCTAAAGAAGTGTTCAACTCTGTGAGTTGGATTCATACTACACAAAGCAGTTTCACAGAACGCTTCTGTTTAGTTTTTATGGGAAGATATTCCCGTTTCCAACGAAGGCCTGAAAGGGCTCTAAATATCCACTTGCAGATGCTGCAAAAAGACTCTTTCCAAACTGCTCCATGAAAAGGAAGGTTCAACTCTGTGAGTTGAATGCACACATCATAAAGAAGTTTCAAAGAATGCTTCTGTCTAGGTTTTATGTGAAGATATTTCCTTTTCCACCATAGGCCTCAAAGTGCTCCAAATGAACACTTGCAGATTCTACAAAAAGAGTGTTTCAAAACTGCTCTTTCAAAAGAAGTGTTCAACTCTGTGAGCTGGATTCATACTACACAAAGCAGTTTCACAGAACGCTTCTGTTTAGTTTTTATGGGAAGACATTCCCGTTTCCAACGAAGGCCTGAAAGGGCTCCAAATATCCACTTGCAGATGCTGCAAAAAGACTCTTTCCCTACTGTTCCATGAAAAGGAAGGTTCAACTCTGTGAGTTGAATGCACACATCATAAAGAAGTTTCAAAGAATGCTTCTGTCTAGGTTTTATGTGAAGATATTTCCTTTTCCACCATAGGCCTCAAAGTGCTCCAAATGAACACTTGCAGATTCTACAAAAAGAGTGTTTCAAAACTGCTCTTTAAAAAGAAGTGTTCAACTCTGTGAGTTGGATTCATACTACACAAAGCAGTTTCACAGAACGCTTCTGTTTACTTTTTATGGGAAGATATTCCCGTTTCCAACGAAGGCCTGAAAGGGCTCCAAATATCCACTTGCAGATGCTGCAAAAAGACTCTTTCCAAACTGCTCCATGAAAAGGAAGGTTGAACTCTGTGAGTTGAAGGCACACATCATAAAGAAGTTTCAAAGAATGCTTCTGTCTAGGTTTTATGTGAAGATATTTCCTTTTCCACCATAGGCCTCAAAGTGCTCCAAATGAACACTTGCAGATTCTACAAAAAGAGTGTTTCAAAACTCCTCTTTCAAAAGAAGTGTTCAACTCTGTGAGTTGGATTCATACTACACAAAGCAGTTTCACAGAACGCTTCTGTTTAGTTTTTATGGGAAGATATTCCCGTTTCCAACGAAGGCCTGAAAGGGCTCCAAATATCCACTTGCAGATGCTGCAAAGACTCTTTCCAAACCGTTCCATGAAAAGGAAGGTTCAACTCTGTGAGTTGAATGCACACATCATAAAGAAGTTTCAAAGAATGCTTCTGTCTAGGTTTTATGTGAAGATATTTCCTTTTCCACCATAGGCCTCAAAGTGCTCCAAATGAACACTTGCAGATTCTACAAAAAGAGTGTTTCAAAGCTGCTCTTTCAAAATAAGTGTTCAACTCTGTGAGTTGGATTCATACTACACAAAGCAGTTTCACAGAACGCTTCTGTTTAGTTTTTATGGGAGGAAATTCCCGTTTCCAACGAAGGCCTGAAAGGGCTCCAAATATCCACTTGCAGATGCTGCAAAAAGACTCTTTCCAAACTGCTCCATGAAAAGGAAGGTTCAACTCTGTGAGTTGAATGCACACATCATAAAGAAGTTTCAAAGAATGCTTCTGTCTAGGTTTTATGTGAAGATATTTCCTTTTCCACCATAGGCCTCAAAGTGCTCCAAATGAACACTTGCAGATTCTACAAAAAGAGTGTTTCAAAACTGCCCTTTCAAAAGAAGTGCTCAACTCTGTGAGTTGGATTCATACAACACAAAGCAGTTTCACAGAACGCTTCTGTTTAGTTTTTATGGGAAGATATTCCCGTTTCCAACGAAGGCCTGAAAGGCTCCAAATATCCACTTGCAGATGCTGCAAAAACAGAGTTTCAAAACTGCTCTATCAAAAGGAAGGCTTATCTCTCTGAGTTGAATGCACACATCATAAAGAGGTTTCTGAGAATGCTTCTGCCTGGTTGATATGTGAAGATATTTCAATTTCCACCATAGGCCTCAAATCGCTCCAAATGAACACTTGCAAATTCTACAAAAAGAGTGTTTCATAACTGCTCTAGCAAAGGAAAGGTTCAACTATGTGAGTTAAACACACACATCACAAAGCAGTTTGTGAGAATGCTTCTGTCCAGTTTTTATGGGAAGATATTCCCGTTTCTAACAAAGGCCTGAAAGAGCTCCAAATATCCACTTGCAGATGCTGCAAAAAGACTCTTTCCAAACCGCTCCATGAAAAGGAAGGTTCAACTCTGTGAGTTGAATGCACACATCATAAAGAAGTTTCAAAGAATGCTTCTGTCTAGGTTTTATGTGAAGATATTTCCTTTTCCACCATAGGCCTCAAAGCGCTCCAAATGAACACTTGCAGATTCTACAAAAAGAGTGTTTCAAAACTACTCTTTCAAAAGAAGTGTTCAACTCTGTGAGTTGGATTCATACTACACAAAGCAGTTTCACAGAACGCTTCTGTTTAGTTTTTATGGGAAGATATTCCCGTTTCCAACGAAGGCCTGAAAGGGCTCCAAATATCCACTTGCAGATGCTGCAATAACAGAGTTTCAAAACTGCTCTATCAAAAGGAAGGCTTCTCTCTCCGAGTTGAATGCACACATCATAAAGAGGTTTACGAGACTGATTCTGCCTGGTTTATAAGTGAAGATATTTCCTTTTCCACAATAGGCCTCAAAGCGCTCCAAACGAACACTTGCAGATTCTACAAAAAGAGTGTTTCAAAACTGCTCTTTCAAAAGAAGTGTTCAACTCTGTGAGTTGGATTCATACTACACAAAGCAGTTTCACAGAACGCTTCTGTTTAGTTTTTATGGGAAGATATTCCCGTTTCCAACGAAGGCCTGAAAGGGCTCCAAATATCCACTTGCAGATGCTGCAAAAAGACTCTTTCCAAACTGCTCCATGAAAAGGAAGGTTCAACTCTGTGAGTTGAACGCACACATCATAAAGAAGTTTCAAAGAATGCTTCTGTCTAGGTTTTATGTGAAGATATTTCCTTTTCCACCATAGGCCTCAAAGTGCTCCAAATGAACACTTTCAGATTCTACAAAAAGAGTGTTTCAAAACCGCTCTTTCAAAAGAAGTGTTCAACTGTGTGAGTTGGATTCATACTACACAAAGCAGTTTCACAGAACGCTTCTGTTTAGTTTTTATGGGAAGATATTCCCGTTTCCAACGAAGGCCTGAAAGGGCTCCAAATATCCACTTGCAGATGCTGCAAAAACAGAGTTTCAAAACTGCTCTATCAAAAGGAAGGCTTCTCTCTCTGAGTTGAATGCACACATCATAAAGAGGTTTCTGAGAATGCTTCTGCCTGGTTTATAAGTGAAGATATTTCCTTTTCCACAATAGGCCTCAAAGTGCTCCAAATGAACACTTGCAGATTCTACAAAAAGAGTGTTTCAAAACTGCTCTTTGAAAAGAAGTGTTCAACTCTGTGAGTTGGATTCATACTACACAAAGCAGTTTCACAGAACTCTTCTGTTTAGTTTTTATGGGAAGATATTCCCGTTTCCAACGAAGGCCTGAAAGGGCTCCAAGTATACACTTGCAGATGCTGCAAAAAGACTCTTTCCAAACTGCTCCATGAGAAGGAAGGTTCAACTCTGTGAGGTGAAGGCACACATCATAAAAAAGTTTCAAAGAATGCTTCTGTCTAGGTTTTATGTGAAGATATTTCCATTTCCACCGTAGGCCTCAAAGCGCTCCAAATGAACACTTGCAGATTCTACAAAAAGAGTGTTTCAAAACTGCCCTTTCTAAAGAAGTGTTCAACTCTGTGAGTTGGATTCATACTACACAAAGCAGTTTCACAGAACGCTTCTGTTTAGTTTTTATGGGAAGATATTCCCGTTTCCAACGAAGGCCTGAAAGGGCTCCAAATATCCACTTGCAGATTCTGCAAAAACAGAGTTTCAAAACTGCTCTATCAAAAGGAAGGCTTATCTCTCTGAGTTGAATGCACACATCATAAAGAGGTTTCTGAGAATGCTTCTGCCTGCTTGATATGTGAAGATATTTCAATTTCCACCATAGGCCTCAAATCGCTCCAAATGAACACTTGCAAATTCTACAAAAAGAGTGTTTCATAACTGCTCTAGCAAAGGAAAGGTTCAACTATGTGAGTTAAACACACACATCACAAAGCAGTTTGTGAGAATGCTTCTGTCCCGTTTTTATGGGAAGATATTCCCGTTTCTAACAAAGGCCTGAAAGAGCTCCAAATATCCACTTGCAGATGCTGCAAAAAGACTCTTTCCAAACCGCTCCATGAAAAGGAAGGTTCAACTCTGTGAGTTGAATGCACACATCATAAAGAAGTTTCAAAGAATGCTTCTGTCTAGGTTTTATGTGAAGATATTTCCTTTTCCACCATAGGCCTCAAAGCGCTCCAAATGAACACTTGCAGATTCTACAGAAAGAGTGTTTCAAAACTGCTCTTTCTAAAGAAGGGTTCAACTCTGTGAGTTGGATTCATACTACACAAAGCAGTTTCACAGAACGCTTCTGTTTAGTTTTTATGGGAAGATATTCCCGTTTCCAACGAATGCCTGAAAGGGCTCCAAATATCCACTTGCAGATGCTGCAAAAAGACTCTTTCCAAACTGCTCCGTGAAAAGGAAGGTTCAACTCTGTGAGGTGAAGGCACACATCATAAAGAAGTTTCAAAGAATGCTTCTGTCTAGGTTTTATGTGAAGATATTTCCTTTTCCACCATAGGCCTCAAAGCGCTCCAAATGAACACTTGCAGATTCTACAAAAAGAGTGTTTCAAAACTGCTCTTTCTAAAGAAGTGTTCAACTCTGTGAGTTGGATTCATACTACACAAAGCAGTTTCACAGAACGCTTCCGTTTAGTTTTTATGGGAAGATATTCCCGTTTCCAACGAAGGCCTGAAAGGGCTCCAAATATCCACTTGCAGATGCTGCCAAAAGACTCTTTCCAAACTGCTCCATGAAAAGGAAGGTTCAACTCTGTGAGTTGAATGCACACATCATAAAGAAGTTTCAAAGAATGCTTCTCTCTAGGTTTTATGTGAAGATATTTCGTTTTCCACCATAGGCCTCAAAGTGCTCCAAATGAACACTTGCAGATTCTACAAAAAGAGTGTTTCAAAACTGCTCTTTCAAAAGAAGTGTTCAACTCTGTGAGTTGGATTCATACTACACAAAGCAGTTTCACAGAACGCTTCTGTTTAGTTTTTATGGGAAGATATTCCCGTTTCCAACGAAGGCCTGAAAGGGCTCCAAATATCCACTTGCAGATGCTGCAAAAACAGAGTTTCAAAACTGCTCTATCAAAAGGAAGGCTCCTCTCTCCGAGTTGAATGCACACATCATAAAGAGGTTTCTGAGAATGCTTCTGCCTGGTTTATAAGTGAAGATATTTCCTTTTCCACAATAGGCCTCAATGTGCTCCAAATGAACACTTGCAGATTCTACAAAAAGAGTGTTTCAAAACTGCTCTTTGAAAAGAAGTGTTCAACTCTGTGAGTTGGATTCATACTACACAAAGCAGTTTCACAGAACGCTTCTGTTTAGTTTTTATGGGAAGATATTCCCGTTTCCAACGAAGGCCTGAAAGGCTCCAAATATCCACTTGCAGATGCTGCAAAAAGACTCTTTCCAAACTGCTCCATGAAAAGGAAGGTTCAACTCTGTGAGGTGAAGGCACACATCATAAAGAAGTTTCAAAGAATGCTTCTGTCTAGGTTTTATGTGAAGGTATTTCCTTTTCCACCATTGGCCTCAAAGCGCTCCAAATGAACACTTGCAGATTCTACAAAAAGAGTGTTTCAAAACTGCTCTTTCTAAAGAAGTGTTCAACTCTGTGAGTTGGATTCATACTACACAAAGCAGTTTCACAGAACGCTTCTGTTTAGTTTTTATGGGAAGACATACCCGTTTCCAACGAAGGCCTGAAAGGGCTCCAAATATCCACTTGCAGATTCTGTAAAAACAGAGTTTCAAAACTGCTCTATCAAAAGGAAGGCTTATCTCTCTGAGTTGAATGCACACATCCTAAAGAGGTTTCTGAGAATGCTTCTGCCTGGTTGATATGTGAAGATATTTCAATTTCCACCATAGGCCTCAAGTCGCTCCAAGTGAACACTTGCAAATTCTACAAAAAGAGTGTTTCATAACTGCTCTAGCAAAGGAAAGGTTCAACTATGTGAGTTAAACACACACATCACAAAGCAGTTTGTGAGAATGCTTCTGTCCAGTTTTTATGGGAAGATATTCCCGTTTCTAACAAAGGCCTGAAAGAGCTCCAAATATCCACTTGCAGATTCTGCAAAAAGACTCTTTCCAAACCGCTCCATGAAAAGGAAGGTTCAACTCTGTGAGTTGAATGCACACATCATAAAGAAGTTTCAAAGAATGCTTCTGTCTAGGTTTTATGTGAAGATATTTCCTTTTCCACCATAGGCCTCAAAGCGCTCCAAATGAACACTTGCAGATTCTACAAAAAGAGTGTTTCAAAACTACTCTTTCAAAAGAAGTGTTCAACTCTGTGAGTTGGATTCATACTACACAAAGCAGTTTCACAGAAGGCTTCTGTTTAGTTTTTATGGGAAGATATTCCCGTTTCCAACGAAGGCCTGAAAGGGCTCCAAATATCCACTTGCAGATGCTGCAAAAACAGAGTTTCAAAACTGCTCTATCAAAAGGAAGGCTTCTCTCTCCGAGTTGAATGCACACATCATAAAGAGGTTTCTGAGAATGCTTCTGCCTGGTTTATAAGTGAAGATATTTCCTTTTCCACCATAGGCCTCAAAGTGCTCCAAATGAACACTTGCAGATTCTACAAAAAGAGTGTTTCAAAACTGCTCTTTGAAAAGAAGTGTTCAACTCTGTGAGTTGGATTCATACTACACAAAGCAGTTTCACAGAACGCTTCTGTTTAGTTTTTATGGGAGGAAATTCCCGTTTCCAACGAAGGCCTGAAAGGGCTCCAAGTATACACTTGCAGATGCTGCAAAAAGACTCTTTCCAAACTGCTCCATGAAAAGGAAGGTTCAACTCTGTGAGGTGAAGGCACACATCATAAAGAAGTTTCAAAGAATGCTTCTGTCTAGGTTTTATGTGAAGATATTTCCTTTTCCACCGTAGGCCTCAAAGCGCTCCAAATGAACACTTGCAGATTCTACAAAAAGAGTGTTTCAAAACTGCTCTTTCTAAAGAAGTGTTCAACTCTGTGAGTTGGATTCATACTACACAAAGCAGTTTCACAGAACGCTTCTGTTTAGTTTTTATGGGAAGATATTCCCGTTTCCAACGAAGGCCTCAAAGGGCTCCAAATATCCACTTGCAGATTCTGCAAAAACAGAGTTTCAAAACTGCTCTATCAAAAGGAAGGCTTATCTCTCTGAGTTGAATGCACACATCATAAAGAGGTTTCTGAGAATGCTTCTGCCTGCTTGATATGTGAAGATATTTCAATTTCCACCATAGGCCTCAAATCGCTCCAAATGAACACTTGCAAATTCTACAAATAGAGTGTTTCATAACTGCTCTAGCAAAGGAAAGGTTCAACTATGTGAGTTAAACACACACATCACAAAGCAGTTTGTGAGAATGCTTCTGTCCAGTTTTTATGGGAAGATATTCCCGTTTCTAACAAAGGCCTGAAAGAGCTCCAAATATCCACTTGCAGATGCTGCAAAAAGACTCTTTCCAAACCGCTCCATGGAAAGGAAGGTTCAACTCTGTGAGTTGAATGCACACATCATAAAGAAGTTTGAAAGAATGCTTCTGTCTAGGTTTTATGTGAAGATATTTCCTTTTCCACCATAGGCCTCAAAGCGCTCCAAATGAACACTTGCAGATTGTACAGAAAGAGTGTTTCAAAACTGCTCTTTCTAAAGAAGGGTTTAACTCTGTGAGTTGGATTCACACTACACAAAGCAGTTTCACAGAACGCTTCTGTTTAGTTTTTATGGGAAGATATTCCCGTTTCCAACGAAGGCCTGAAAGGGCTCCAAATATCCACTTGCAGATTCTGCAAAAACAAAGTTTCAAAACTGCTCTATCAAAAGGAAGGCTTATCTCTCTGAGTTTAATGCACACATCATAAAGAGGTTTCTGAGAATGCTTCTGCCTGGTTGATATGTGAAGATATTTCAATTTCCACCATAGGCCTCAAATCGCTCCAAATGAACACTTGCAAATTCTACAAAAAGAGTGTTTCATAACTGCTCTAGCAAAGGAAAGGTTCAACTATGTGAGTTAAACACACACATCACAAAGCAGTTTGTGAGAATGCTTCTGTCGAGTTTTTATGGGAAGATATTCCCGTTTCTAACAAAGGCCTGAAAGAGCTCCAAATATCCACTTGCAGATGCTGCAAAAAGACTCTTTCCAAACCGCTCCATGAAAAGGAAGGTTCAACTCTGTGAGTTGAATGCACACATCATAAAGAAGTTTCAAAGAATGCTTCTGTCTAGGTTTTATGTGAAGATATTTCCTTTTCCAACTTAGGCCTCAAAGCGCTCCAAATGAACACTTGCAGATTCTACAAAAAGAGTGTTTCAAAACTACTCTTTCAAAAGAAGTGTTCAACTCTGTGAGTTGGATTCATACTACACAAAGCAGTTTCACAGAACGCTTCTGTTTAGTTTTTATGGGAAGATATTCCGGTTTCCAACGAAGGCCTGAAAGGCTCCAAATATCCACTTGCAGATGCTGCAAAAAGACTCTTTCCAAACTGCTCCGTGAAAAGGAAGGTTCAACTCTGTGAGGTGAAGGCACACATCATAAAGAAGTTTCAAAGAATGCTTCTGTCTAGGTTTTATGTGAAGATATTTCCTTTTCCACCGTAGGCCTCAAAGCGCTCCTAATAAACAATTGCAGATTCTACAAAAAGAGTGTTTCAAAACTGCTCTTTCAAAAGAAGTGTTCAACTCTGTGAGTTGGATTCATACTACACAAAGCAGTTTCACAGAACGCTTCTGTTTAGTTTTTATGGGAAGATATTCCGGTTTCCAACGAAGGCCTGAATTGACTCAAAATATCCACTTGCAGATGCTGCAAAAACAGAGTTTCAAAACTCCTCTATCAAAAGGAAGGCTTCTCTCTCCGAGTTGAATGCACACATCATAAAGGGGTTTCTGAGAATGCTTCTGCCTGGTTTGTAATTGAAGATATTTCCTTTTCCACAATGGGCCTCAATGTGCTCCAAACGAACACTTGCAGATTCTACAAAAAGAGTGTTTCAAAACTGCTCTTTCAAAAGAAGTGTTCAACTCTGCGAGTTGGATTCATACTACACAAAGCAGTTTCACAGAACGCTTCTGTTTAGTTTTTATGGGAAGATATTCCCGTTTCCAACGAAGGCCTGAAAGGCTCCAAATATCCACTTGCAGATGCTGCAAAAAGACTCTTTCCAAACTGCTCCGTGAAAAGGAAGGTTCAACTCTGTGAGGTGAAGGCACACATCATAAAGAAGTTTCAAAGAATGCTTCTGTCTAAGTTTTATGTGAAGATATTTCCTTTTCCACCGTAGGCCTCAAAGCGCTCCAGATGAACACTTGCAGATTCTACAAAAAGAGTGTTTCAAAACTGCTCTTTCTAAAGAAGTGTTCAACTCCGTGAGTTGGATTCATACTACACAAAGCAGTTTCACAGAACGCTTCTGTTAATTTTTATGGGAAGATATTCCCGTTTCCAACGAAGGACTGAAAGGGCTCCAAATATCCACTTGCAGATTCTGCAAAAAGAGAGTTTCAAAACTGCTCTTTCAAAAGGAAGGCTTATCTCTCTGAGGTGAATGCACACATCCTAAAGAGGTTTCTGAGAATGCTTCTGCCTGGTTGATATGTGAAGATATTTCAATTTCCACCATAGGCCTCAAATCGCTCCAAATGAACACTTGCAAATTCTATAAAAAGAGTGTTTCTTAACTGCTCTAGCAAAGGAAAAGTTCAACTATGTGAGTTAAACACACACGTCACAAAGCAGTTTGTGAGAATGCTTCTGTCCGGTTTTTATGGGAAGATATTCCCGTTTCTAACAAAGGCCTGAAAGAGCTCCAAATATCCACTTGCAGATGCTGCAAAAAGACTCTTTCCAAACTGCTCCATGAAAAGGAAGGTTCAACTCTGTGAGTTGAACGCACACATCATAAAGAAGTTTCAAAGAATGCTTCTGTCTAGGTTTTATGTGAAGATATTTCCTTTTCCACCATAGGCCTCAAAGTGCTCCAAATGAACACTTTAAGATTCTACAAAAAGAGTGTTTCAAAACTGCTCTTTCAAAAGAAGTGTTCAACTGTGTGAGTTGGATTCATACTACACAAAGCAGTTTCACAGAACGCTTCTGTTTAGTTTTTATGGGAAGATATTCCCGTTTCCAACGAAGGCCTGGAAGGGCTCCAAATATCCACTTGCAGATGCTGCAAAAACAGAGTTTCAAAACTGCTCTATCAAAAGGAAGGCTTCTCTCTCCGAGTTGAATGCACACATCATAAAGAGGTTTCTGAGAATGCTTCTGCCTGGTTTATAAGTGAAGATATTTCCTTTTCCACAATAGGCCTCAATGTGCTCCAAATGAACACTTGCAGATTCTACAAAAACAGTGTTTCAAAACTGCTCTTTGAAAAGAAGTGCTCAACTCTGTGAGTTGGATTCATACTACACAAAGCAGTTTCACAGAACGCTTCTGTTTAGTTTTTATGGGAAGATATTCCCGTTTCCAACGAAGGCCTGAAAGGCTCCAAATATCCACTTGCAGATGCTGCAAAAAGACTCTTTCCAAACTGCTCCGTGAAAAGGAAGGTTCAACTCTGTGAGGTGAAGGCACACATCATAAAGAAGTTTCAAAGAATGCTTCTGTCTAGGTTTTATGTGAAGATATTTCCTTTTCCACCGTAGGCCTCAAAGCACTCCAAATGAACACTTGCAGATTCTACAAAAAGAGTGTTTCAAAACTGCTGTTTCTAAAGAAGTGTTCAACTCTGTGAGTTGGATTCATACTACACAAAGCAGTTTCACAGAACGCTTCTGTTTAGTTTTTATGGGAAGATATTCCCGTTTCCAACGAAGGCCTGAAAGGGCTCCAAATATCCACTTGCAGATTCTGCAAAAACAGAGTTTCAAAACTGCTCTATCAAAAGGAAGGCTTATCTCTCCGAGTTGAATGCACACATCATAAAGAGGTTTCTGAGAATGCTTCTGCCTGGTTGATATGTGAAGATATTTCAATTTCCACCATAGGCCTCAAATCGCTCCAAATGAACACTTGCAAATTCTACAAAAAGAGTGTTTCATAACTGCTCTAGCAAAGGAAAGGTTCAACTATGTGAGTTAAACACACACATCACAAAGCAGTTTGTGAGAATGCTTCTGTCCAGTTTTTATGGGAAGATATTCCCGTTTATAACAAAGGCATGAAAGAGCTCCAAGTATCCACTTGCAGATGCTGCAAAAAGACTCTTTCCAAACCGCTCCATGAAAAGGAAGGTTCAACTCTGTGAGTTGAATGCACACATCATAAAGAAGTTTCAAAGAATGCTTCTGTCTAGGTTTTATGTGAAGATATTTCCTTTTCCACCATTGGCCTCAAAGCGCTCCAAATGAACACTTGCAGATTCTACAAAAAGAGTGTTTCAAAACTGCTCTTTCTAAAGAAGTGTTCAACTCTGTGAGTTGGATTCATACTACACAAAGCAGTTTCACAGAACGCTTCTGTTTAGTTTTTATGGGAAGATATTCCCGTTTCCAACGAAGGCCTGAAAGGGCTCCAAATATCCACTTGCAGATGCTGCAAAAAGACTCTTTCCAAACTGCTCCATGAAAAGGAAAGTTCAACTCTGTGAGTTGAATGCACACATCATAAAGAAGTTTCAAAGAATGCTTCTGTCTAGGTTTTATGTGAAGATATTTCCTTTTCCACCATAGGCCTCAAAGTGCTCCAAATGAACACTTGCAGATTCTACAAAAAGAGTGTTTCAAAACTGCTCTTTCAAAAGAAGTGTTCAACTCTGTGAGTTGGATTCATACTACACAAAGCAGTTTCACAGAACTCTTCTGTTTAGTTTTTATGGGAAGATATTCCCGTTTCCAACGAAGGCCTGAAACGGCTCCAAATATCCACTTGCAGATGCTGCAAAAAGACTCTTTCCAAACTGCTCCATGAAAAGGAAGGTTCAACTCTGTGAGTTGAAGGCACACATCATAAAGAAGTTTCAAAGAATGCTTCTGTCTAGGTTTTATGTGAAGATATTTCCTTTTCCACCATAGGCCTCAAAGTGCTCCAAATGAACACTTGCAGATTCTACAAAAAGAGTGTTTCAAAACTGCTCTTTCAAAAGAAGTGTTCAACTCTGTGAGTTGGATTCATACTACACAAAGCAGTTTCACAGAACGCTTCTGTTTAATTTTTATGGGAAGATATTCCCGTTTCCAACGAAGGCCTGAAAGGGCTCCAAATATCCACATGCAGATGCTGCAAAAAGACTCTTTCCAAACTCCTCCATGAAAAGGAAGGTTCAACTCTGTGAGTTGAATGCACACATCATAAAGAAGTTTCAAAGAATGCTTCTGTCTAGGTTTTATGTGAAGATATTTCCTTTTCCACCATAGGCCTCAAAGTGCTCCAAATGAACACTTGCAGATTCTACAAAAAGAGTGTTTCAAAACTGCTCTTTCTAAAGAAGTGTTCAACTCTGTGAGTTGGATTCATACTACACAAAGCAGTTTCACAGAACGCTTCTGTTTAGTTTTTATGGGAGGAAATTCCCGTTTCCAACGAAGGCCTGAAAGGGCTCCAAGTATACACTTGCAGATGCTGCAAAAAGACTCTTTCCAAACTGCTCCATGAAAAGGAAGGTTCAACTCTGTGAGGTGAAGGCACACATCATAAAGAAGTTTCAAAGAATGCTTCTGTCTAGGTTTTATGTGAAGATATTTCCATTTCCACCGTAGGCCTCAAAGCGCTCCAAATGAACACTTGCAGATTCTACAAAAAGAGTGTTTCAAAACTGCTCTTTCTAAAGAAGTGTTCAACTCCGTGAGTTGGATTCATACTACACAAAGCAGTTTCACAGAACGCTTCTGTTTAGTTTTTATGGGAAGATATTCCCGTTTCCAACGAAGGCCTGAAAGGGCTCCAAATATCCACTTGCAGATTCTGCAAAAACAGAGTTTCAAAACTGCTCTATCAAAAGGAAGGCTTATCTCTCTGAGTTGAATGCACACATCATAAAGAGGTTTCTGAGAATGCTTCTGCCTGCTTGATATGTGAAGATATTTCAATTTCCACCATAGGCCTCAAATCGCTCCAAATGAACACTTGCAAATTCTACAAAAAGAGTGTTTCATAACTGCTCTAGCAAAGGAAAGGTTCAACTATGTGAGTTAAACACACACATCACAAAGCAGTTTGTGAGAATGCTTCTGTCCAGTTTTTATGGGAAGAGATTCCCGTTTCTAACAAAGGCCTGAAAGAGCTCCAAATATCCACTTGCAGATGCTGCAAAAAGACTCTTTCCAAACCGCTCCATGAAAAGGAAGGTTCAACTCTGTGAGTTGAATGCACACATCATAAAGAAGTTTCAAAGAATGCTTCTGTCTAGGTTTTATGTGAAGATATTTCCTTTTCCACCATAGGCCTCAAAGCGCTCCAAATGAACACTTGCAGATTCTACAGAAAGAGTGTTTCAAAACTGCTCTTTCTAAAGAAGGGTTCAACTCTGTGAGTTGGATTCATACTACACAAAGCAGTTTCACAGAACGCTTCTGTTTAGTTTTTATGGGAAGATATTCCCGTTTCCAACGAAGGCCTGAAAGGGCTCCAAATATCCACTTGCAGATGCTGCAAAAAGAATCTTTCCAAACTGCTCCATGAAAAGGAAGGTTCAACTCTGTGAGGTGAAGGCACACATCATAAAGAAGTTTCAAAGAATGCTTCTGTCTAGGTTTTATGTGAAGATATTTCCTTTTCCACCATAGGCCTCAAAGCGCTCCAAATGAACACTTGCAGATTCTACAAAAAGAGTGTTTCAAAACTGCTCTTTCTAAAGAAGTGTTCAACTCTGTGAGTTGGATTCATACTACACAAAGCAGTTTCACAGAACACTTCCGTTTAGTTTTTATGGGAAGATATTCCCGTTTCCAACGAAGGCCTGAAAGGGCTCCAAATATCCACTTGCAGATGCTGCAAAAAGACTCTTTCCAAACTGCTCCATGAAAAGGAAGGTTCAACTCTGTGAGTTGAATGCACACATCATAAAGAAGTTTCAAAGAATGCTTCTGTCTAGGTTTTATGTGAAGATATTTCCTTTTCCACCATAGGCCTCAAAGTGCTCCAAATGAACACTTGCAGATTCTACAAAAAGAGTGTTTCAAAACTGCTCTTTCAAAAGAAGTGTTCAACTCTGTGAGTTGGATTCATACTACACAAAGCAGTTTCACAGAACGCTTCTGTTTAGTTTTTATGGGAAGATATTCCCGTTTCCAACGAAGGCCTGAAAGGGCTCCAAATATCCACTTGCAGATTCTGCAAAAACAGAGTTTCAAAACTGCTCTATCAAAAGGAAGGCTTATCTCTCTGAGTTTAATGCACACATCATAAAGAGGTTTCTGAGAATGCTTCTGCCTGGTTGATATGTGAAGATATTTCAATTTCCACCATAGGCCTCAAATCGCTCCAAATGAACACTTGCAAATTCTACAAAAAGAGTGTT
The DNA here is from genome assembly GCF_028885655.2 of Pongo abelii. NCBI lineage: Eukaryota > Metazoa > Chordata > Mammalia > Primates > Hominidae > Pongo > Pongo abelii. The sequence continues at coordinate 30,197,908 of NC_072005.2, read as the reverse complement.
TCATAACTGCTCTAGCAAAGGAAAGGTTCAACTATGTGAGTTAAACACACACATCACAAAGCAGTTTGTGAGAATGCTTCTGTCCAGTTTTTATGGGAAGATATTCCCGTTTCTAACAAAGGCCTGAAAGAGCTCCAAATATCCACTTGCAGATGCTGCAAAAAGACTCTTTCCAAACCGCTCCATGAAAAGGAAGGTTCAACTCTGTGAGTTGAATGCACACATCATAAAGAAGTTTCAAAGAATGCTTCTGTCTAGGTTTTATGTGAAGATATTTCCTTTTCCAACTTAGGCCTCAAAGCGCTCCAAATGAACACTTGCAGATTCTACAAAAAGAGTGTTTCAAAACTACTCTTTCAAAAGAAGTGTTCAACTCTGTGAGTTGGATTCATACTACACAAAGCAGTTTCACAGAACGCTTCTGTTTAGTTTTTATGGGAAGATATTCCGGTTTCCAACGAAGGCCTGAAAGGCTCCAAATATCCACTTGCAGATGCTGCAAAAAGACTCTTTCCAAACTGCTCCGTGAAAAGGAAGGTTCAACTCTGTGAGGTGAAGGCACACATCATAAAGAAGTTTCAAAGAATGCTTCTGTCTAGGTTTTATGTGAAGATATTTCCTTTTCCACCGTAGGCCTCAAAGCGCTCCTAATAAACAATTGCAGATTCTACAAAAAGAGTGTTTCAAAACTGCTCTTTCAAAAGAAGTGTTCAACTCTGTGAGTTGGATTCATACTACACAAAGCAGTTTCACAGAACGCTTCTGTTTAGTTTTTATGGGAAGATATTCCGGTTTCCAACGAAGGCCTGAATTGACTCAAAATATCCACTTGCAGATGCTGCAAAAACAGAGTTTCAAAACTCCTCTATCAAAAGGAAGGCTTCTCTCTCCGAGTTGAATGCACACATCATAAAGGGGTTTCTGAGAATGCTTCTGCCTGGTTTGTAATTGAAGATATTTCCTTTTCCACAATAGGCCTCAATGTGCTCCAAACGAACACTTGCAGATTCTACAAAAAGTGTGTTTCAAAACTGCTCTTTCAAAAGAAGTGTTCAACTCTGCGAGTTGGATTCATACTACACAAAGCAGTTTCACAGAACGCTTCTGTTTAGTTTTTATGGGAAGATATTCCCGTTTCCAACGAAGGCCTGAAAGGCTCCAAATATCCACTTGCAGATGCTGCAAAAAGACTCTTTCCAAACTGCTCCGTGAAAAGGAAGGTTCAACTCTGTGAGGTGAAGGCACACATCATAAAGAAGTTTCAAAGAATGCTTCTGTCTAAGTTTTATGTGAAGATATTTCCTTTTCCACCGTAGGCCTCAAAGCGCTCCAAATGAACACTTGCAGATTCTACAAAAAGAGTGTTTCAAAACTGCTCTTTCTAAAGAAGTGTTCAACTCCGTGAGTTGGATTCATACTACACAAAGCAGTTTCACAGAACGCTTCTGTTAATTTTTATGGGAAGATATTCCCGTTTCCAACGAAGGACTGAAAGGGCTCCAAATATCCACTTGCAGATTCTGCAAAAAGAGAGTTTCAAAACTGCTCTTTCAAAAGGAAGGCTTATCTCTCTGAGGTGAATGCACACATCCTAAAGAGGTTTCTGAGAATGCTTCTGCCTGGTTGATATGTGAAGATATTTCAATTTCCACCATAGGCCTCAAATCGCTCCAAATGAACACTTGCAAATTCTATAAAAAGAGTGTTTCTTAACTGCTCTAGCAAAGGAAAAGTTCAACTATGTGAGTTAAACACACACGTCACAAAGCAGTTTGTGAGAATGCTTCTGTCCGGTTTTTATGGGAAGATATTCCCGTTTCTAACAAAGGCCTGAAAGAGCTCCAAATATCCACTTGCAGATGCTGCAAAAAGACTCTTTCCAAACTGCTCCATGAAAAGGAAGGTTCAACTCTGTGAGTTGAACGCACACATCATAAAGAAGTTTCAAAGAATGCTTCTGTCTAGGTTTTATGTGAAGATATTTCCTTTTCCACCATAGGCCTCAAAGTGCTCCAAATGAACACTTTAAGATTCTACAAAAAGAGTGTTTCAAAACTGCTCTTTCAAAAGAAGTGTTCAACTGTGTGAGTTGGATTCATACTACACAAAGCAGTTTCACAGAACGCTTCTGTTTAGTTTTTATGGGAAGATATTCCCGTTTCCAACGAAGGCCTGGAAGGGCTCCAAATATCCACTTGCAGATGCTGCAAAAACAGAGTTTCAAAACTGCTCTATCAAAAGGAAGGCTTCTCTCTCCGAGTTGAATGCACACATCATAAAGAGGTTTCTGAGAATGCTTCTGCCTGGTTTATAAGTGAAGATATTTCCTTTTCCACAATAGGCCTCAATGTGCTCCAAATGAACACTTGCAGATTCTACAAAAACAGTGTTTCAAAACTGCTCTTTGAAAAGAAGTGCTCAACTCTGTGAGTTGGATTCATACTACACAAAGCAGTTTCACAGAACGCTTCTGTTTAGTTTTTATGGGAAGATATTCCCGTTTCCAACGAAGGCCTGAAAGGCTCCAAATATCCACTTGCAGATGCTGCAAAAAGACTCTTTCCAAACTGCTCCGTGAAAAGGAAGGTTCAACTCTGTGAGGTGAAGGCACACATCATAAAGAAGTTTCAAAGAATGCTTCTGTCTAGGTTTTATGTGAAGATATTTCCTTTTCCACCGTAGGCCTCAAAGCACTCCAAATGAACACTTGCAGATTCTACAAAAAGAGTGTTTCAAAACTGCTCTTTCTAAAGAAGTGTTCAACTCTGTGAGTTGGATTCATACTACACAAAGCAGTTTCACAGAACGCTTCTGTTTAGTTTTTATGGGAAGATATTCCCGTTTCCAACGAAGGCCTGAAAGGGCTCCAAATATCAACTTGCAGATTCTGCAAAAACAGAGTTTCAAAACTGCTCTATCAAAAGGAAGGCTTATCTCTCTGAGTTGAATGCACACATCATAAAGAGGTTTCTGAGAATGCTTCTGCCTGGTTGATATGTGAAGATATTTCAATTTCCACCATAGGCCTCAAATCGCTCCAAATGAACACTTGCAAATTCTACAAAAAGAGTGTTTCATAACTGCTCTAGCAAAGGAAAGGTTCAACTATGTGAGTTAAACACACACATCACAAAGCAGTTTGTGAGAATGCTTCTGTCCAGTTTTTATGGGAAGATATTCCCGTTTATAACAAAGGCATGAAAGAGCTCCAAGTATCCACTTGCAGATGCTGCAAAAAGACTCTTTCCAAACCGCTCCATGAAAAGGAAGGTTCAACTCTGTGAGTTGAATGCACACATCATAAAGAAGTTTCAAAGAATGCTTCTGTCTAGGTTTTATGTGAAGATATTTCCTTTTCCACCATTGGCCTCAAAGCGCTCCAAATGAACACTTGCAGATTCTACAAAAAGAGTGTTTCAAAACTGCTCTTTCTAAAGAAGTGTTCAACTCTGTGAGTTGGATTCATACTACACAAAGCAGTTTCACAGAACGCTTCTGTTTAGTTTTTATGGGAAGATATTCCCGTTTCCAACGAAGGCCTGAAAGGGCTCCAAATATCCACTTGCAGATGCTGCAAAAAGACTCTTTCCAAACTGCTCCATGAAAAGGAAAGTTCAACTCTGTGAGTTGAATGCACACATCATAAAGAAGTTTCAAAGAATGCTTCTGTCTAGGTTTTATGTGAAGATATTTCCTTTTCCACCATAGGCCTCAAAGTGCTCCAAATGAACACTTGCAGATTCTACAAAAAGAGTGTTTCAAAACTGCTCTTTCAAAAGAAGTGTTCAACTCTGTGAGTTGGATTCATACTACACAAAGCAGTTTCACAGAACTCTTCTGTTTAGTTTTTATGGGAAGATATTCCCGTTTCCAACGAAGGCCTGAAACGGCTCCAAATATCCACTTGCAGATGCTGCAAAAAGACTCTTTCCAAACTGCTCCATGAAAAGGAAGGTTCAACTCTGTGAGTTGAAGGCACACATCATAAAGAAGTTTCAAAGAATGCTTCTGTCTAGGTTTTATGTGAAGATATTTCCTTTTCCACCATAGGCCTCAAAGTGCTCCAAATGAACACTTGCAGATTCTACAAAAAGAGTGTTTCAAAACTGCTCTTTCAAAAGAAGTGTTCAACTCTGTGAGTTGGATTCATACTACACAAAGCAGTTTCACAGAACGCTTCTGTTTAGTTTTTATGGGAAGATATTCCCGTTTCCAACGAAGGCCTGAAAGGGCTCCAAATATCCACATGCAGATGCTGCAAAAAGACTCTTTCCAAACTCCTCCATGAAAAGGAAGGTTCAACTCTGTGAGTTGAATGCACACATCATAAAGAAGTTTCAAAGAATGCTTCTGTCTAGGTTTTATGTGAAGATATTTCCTTTTCCACCATAGGCCTCAAAGTGCTCCAAATGAACACTTGCAGATTCTACAAAAAGAGTGTTTCAAAACTGCTCTTTCTAAAGAAGTGTTCAACTCTGTGAGTTGGATTCATACTACACAAAGCAGTTTCACAGAACGCTTCTGTTTAGTTTTTATGGGAGGAAATTCCCGTTTCCAACGAAGGCCTGAAAGGGCTCCAAGTATACACTTGCAGATGCTGCAAAAAGACTCTTTCCAAACTGCTCCATGAAAAGGAAGGTTCAACTCTGTGAGGTGAAGGCACACATCATAAAGAAGTTTCAAAGAATGCTTCTGCCTAGGTTTTATGTGAAGATATTTCCATTTCCACCGTAGGCCTCAAAGCGCTCCAAATGAACACTTGCAGATTCTACAAAAAGAGTGTTTCAAAACTGCTCTTTCTAAAGAAGTGTTCAACTCTGTGAGTTGGATTCATACTACACAAAGCAGTTTCACAGAACGCTTCTGTTTAGTTTTTATGGGAAGATATTCCCGTTTCCAACGAAGGCCTGAAAGGGCTCCAAATATCCACTTGCAGATTCTGCAAAAACAGAGTTTCAAAACTGCTCTATCAAAAGGAAGGCTTATCTCTCTGAGTTGAATGCACACATCATAAAGAGGTTTCTGAGAATGCTTCTGCCTGCTTGATATGTGAAGATATTTCAATTTCCACCATAGGCCTCAAATCGCTCCAAATGAACACTTGCAAATTCTACAAAAAGAGTGTTTCATAACTGCTCTAGCAAAGGAAAGGTTCAACTATGTGAGTTAAACACACACATCACAAAGCAGTTTGTGAGAATGCTTCTGTCCAGTTTTTATGGGAAGATATTCCCGTTTCTAACAAAGGCCTGAAAGAGCTCCAAATATCCACTTGCAGATGCTGCAAAAAGACTCTTTCCAAACCGCTCCATGAAAAGGAAGGTTCAACTCTGTGAGTTGAATGCACACATCATAAAGAAGTTTCAAAGAATGCTTCTGTCTAGGTTTTATGTGAAGATATTTCCTTTTCCAACTTAGGCCTCAAAGCGCTCCAAATGAACACTTGCAGATTCTACAAAAAGAGTGTTTCAAAACTACTCTTTCAAAAGAAGTGTTCAACTCTGTGAGTTGGATTCATACTACACAAAGCAGTTTCACAGAACGCTTCTGTTTAGTTTTTATGGGAAGATATTCCGGTTTCCAACGAAGGCCTGAAAGGCTCCAAATATCCAATTGCAGATGCTGCAAAAAGACTCTTTCCAAACTGCTCCGTGAAAAGGAAGGTTCAACTCTGTGAGGTGAAGGCACACATCATAAAGAAGTTTCAAAGAATGCTTCTGTCTAGGTTTTATGTGAAGATATTTCCTTTTCCACCGTAGGCCTCAAAGCGCTCCTAATAAACAATTGCAGATTCTACAAAAAGAGTGTTTCAAAACTGCTCTTTCAAAAGAAGTGTTCAACTCTGTGAGTTGGATTCATACTACACAAAGCAGTTTCACAGAACGCTTCTGTTTAGTTTTTATGGGAAGATATTCCGGTTTCCAACGAAGGCCTGAATTGACTCCAAATATCCACTTGCAGATGCTGCAAAAACAGAGTTTCAAAACTCCTCTATCAAAAGGAAGGCTTCTCTCTCCGAGTTGAATGCACACATCATAAAGGGGTTTCTGAGAATGCTTCTGCCTGGTTTGTAATTGAAGATATTTCCTTTTCCACAATAGGCCTCAATGTGCTCCAAACGAACACTTGCAGATTCTACAAAAAGAGTGTTTCAAAACTGCTCTTTCAAAAGAAGTGTTCAACTCTGCGAGTTGGATTCATACTACACAAAGCAGTTTCACAGAACGCTTCTGTTTAGTTTTTATGGGAAGATATTCCCGTTTCCAACGAAGGCCTGAAAGGCTCCAAATATCCACTTGCAGATGCTGCAAAAAGACTCTTTCCAAACTGCTCCGTGAAAAGGAAGGTTCAACTCTGTGAGGTGAAGGCACACATCATAAAGAAGTTTCAAAGAATGCTTCTGTCTAAGTTTTATGTGAAGATATTTCCTTTTCCACCGTAGGCCTCAAAGCGCTCCAGATGAACACTTGCAGATTCTACAAAAAGAGTGTTTCAAAACTGCTCTTTCTAAAGAAGTGTTCAACTCCGTGAGTTGGATTCATACTACACAAAGCAGTTTCACAGAACGCTTCTGTTAATTTTTATGGGAAGATATTCCCGTTTCCAACGAAGGACTGAAAGGGCTCCAAATATCCACTTGCAGATTCTGCAAAAAGAGAGTTTCAAAACTGCTCTTTCAAAAGGAAGGCTTATCTCTCTGAGGTGAATGCACACATCCTAAAGAGGTTTCTGAGAATGCTTCTGCCTGGTTGATATGTGAAGATATTTCAATTTCCACCATAGGCCTCAAATCGCTCCAAATGAACACTTGCAAATTCTATAAAAAGAGTGTTTCATAACTGCTCTAGCAAAGGAAAAGTTCAACTATGTGAGTTAAACACACACGTCACAAAGCAGTTTGTGAGAATGCTTCTGTCCGGTTTTTATGGGAAGATATTCCCGTTTCTAACAAAGGCCTGAAAGAGCTCCAAATATCCACTTGCAGATGCTGCAAAAAGACTCTTTCCAAACTGTTCCATGAAAAGGAAGGTTCAACTCTGTGAGTTGAACGCACACATCATAAAGAAGTTTCAAAGAATGCTTCTGTCTAGGTTTTATGTGAAGATATTTCCTTTTCCACCGTAGGCCTCAAAGCGCTCCAAATGAACACTTGCAGATTCTACAAAAAGAGTGTTTCAAAACTGCTGTTTCTAAAGAAGTGTTCAACTCTGTGAGTTGGATTCATACTACACAAAGCAGTTTCACAGAACGCTTCTGTTTAGTTTTTATGGGAAGATATTCCCGTTTCCAACGAAGGCCTGAAAGGGCTCCAAATATCCACTTGCAGATTCTGCAAAAACAGAGTTTCAAAACTGCTCTATCAAAAGGAAGGCTTATCTCTCTGAGTTGAATGCACACATCATAAAGAGGTTTCTGAGAATGCTTCTGCCTGGTTGATATGTGAAGATATTTCAATTTCCACCATAGGCCTCAAATCGCTCCAAATGAACACTTGCAAATTCTACAAAAAGAGTGTTTCATAACTGCTCTAGCAAAGGAAAGGTTCAACTATGTGAGTTAAACACACACATCACAAAGCAGTTTGTGAGAATGCTTCTGTCCAGTTTTTATGGGAAGATATTCCCGTTTATAACAAAGGCATGAAAGAGCTCCAAGTATCCACTTGCAGATGCTGCAAAAAGACTCTTTCCAAACCGCTCCATGAAAAGGAAGGTTCAACTCTGTGAGTTGAATGCACACATCATAAAGAAGTTTCAAAGAATGCTTCTGTCTAGGTTTTATGTGAAGATATTTCCTTTTCCACCATTGGCCTCAAAGCGCTCCAAATGAACACTTGCAGATTCTACAAAAAGAGTGTTTCAAAACTGCTCTTTCTAAAGAAGTGTTCAACTCTGTGAGTTGGATTCATACTACACAAAGCAGTTTCACAGAACGCTTCTGTTTAGTTTTTATGGGAAGATATTCCCGTTTCCAACGAAGGCCTGAAAGGGCTCCAAATATCCACTTGCAGATGCTGCAAAAAGACTCTTTCCAAACTGCTCCATGAAAAGGAAAGTTCAACTCTGTGAGTTGAATGCACACATCATAAAGAAGTTTCAAAGAATGCTTCTGTCTAGGTTTTATGTGAAGATATTTCCTTTTCCACCATAGGCCTCAAAGTGCTCCAAATGAACACTTGCAGATTCTACAAAAAGAGTGTTTCAAAACTGCTCTTTCAAAAGAAGTGTTCAACTCTGTGAGTTGGATTCATACTACACAAAGCAGTTTCACAGAACTCTTCTGTTTAGTTTTTATGGGAAGATATTCCCGTTTCCAACGAAGGCCTGAAACGGCTCCAAATATCCACTTGCAGATGCTGCAAAAAGACTCTTTCCAAACTGCTCCATGAAAAGGAAGGTTCAACTCTGTGAGTTGAAGGCACACATCATAAAGAAGTTTCAAAGAATGCTTCTGTCTAGGTTTTATGTGAAGATATTTCCTTTTCCAACTTAGGCCTCAAAGCGCTCCAAATGAACACTTGCAGATTCTACAAAAAGAGTGTTTCAAAACTACTCTTTCAAAAGAAGTGTTCAACTCTGTGAGTTGGATTCATACTACACAAAGCAGTTTCACAGAACGCTTCTGTTTAGTTTTTATGGGAAGATATTCCGGTTTCCAACGAAGGCCTGAAAGGCTCCAAATATCCACTTGCAGATGCTGCAAAAAGACTCTTTCCAAACTGCTCCGTGAAAAGGAAGGTTCAACTCTGTGAGGTGAAGGCACACATCATAAAGAAGTTTCAAAGAATGCTTCTGTCTAGGTTTTATGTGAAGATATTTCCTTTTCCACCGTAGGCCTCAAAGCGCTCCTAATAAACAATTGCAGATTCTACAAAAAGAGTGTTTCAAAACTGCTCTTTCAAAAGAAGTGTTCAACTCTGTGAGTTGGATTCATACTACACAAAGCAGTTTCACAGAACGCTTCTGTTTAGTTTTTATGGGAAGATATTCCGGTTTCCAACGAAGGCCTGAATTGACTCAAAATATCCACTTGCAGATGCTGCAAAAACAGAGTTTCAAAACTCCTCTATCAAAAGGAAGGCTTCTCTCTCCGAGTTGAATGCACACATCATAAAGGGGTTTCTGAGAATGCTTCTGCCTGGTTTGTAATTGAAGATATTTCCTTTTCCACAATAGGCCTCAATGTGCTCCAAACGAACACTTGCAGATTCTACAAAAAGAGTGTTTCAAAACTGCTCTTTCAAAAGAAGTGTTCAACTCTGCGAGTTGGATTCATACTACACAAAGCAGTTTCACAGAACGCTTCTGTTTAGTTTTTATGGGAAGATATTCCCGTTTCCAACGAAGGCCTGAAAGGCTCCAAATATCCACTTGCAGATGCTGCAAAAAGACTCTTTCCAAACTGCTCCGTGAAAAGGAAGGTTCAACTCTGTGAGGTGAAGGCACACATCATAAAGAAGTTTCAAAGAATGCTTCTGTCTAAGTTTTATGTGAAGATATTTCCTTTTCCACCGTAGGCCTCAAAGCGCTCCAAATGAACACTTGCAGATTCTACAAAAAGAGTGTTTCAAAACTGCTCTTTCTAAAGAAGTGTTCAACTCCGTGAGTTGGATTCATACTACACAAAGCAGTTTCACAGAACGCTTCTGTTAATTTTTATGGGAAGATATTCCCGTTTCCAACGAAGGACTGAAAGGGCTCCAAATATCCACTTGCAGATTCTGCAAAAAGAGAGTTTCAAAACTGCTCTTTCAAAAGGAAGGCTTATCTCTCTGAGGTGAATGCACACATCCTAAAGAGGTTTCTGAGAATGCTTCTGCCTGGTTGATATGTGAAGATATTTCAATTTCCACCATAGGCCTCAAATCGCTCCAAATGAACACTTGCAAATTCTATAAAAAGAGTGTTTCTTAACTGCTCTAGCAAAGGAAAAGTTCAACTATGTGAGTTAAACACACACGTCACAAAGCAGTTTGTGAGAATGCTTCTGTCCGGTTTTTATGGGAAGATATTCCCGTTTCTAACAAAGGCCTGAAAGAGCTCCAAATATCCACTTGCAGATGCTGCAAAAAGACTCTTTCCAAACTGCTCCATGAAAAGGAAGGTTCAACTCTGTGAGTTGAACGCACACATCATAAAGAAGTTTCAAAGAATGCTTCTGTCTAGGTTTTATGTGAAGATATTTCCTTTTCCACCATAGGCCTCAAAGTGCTCCAAATGAACACTTTAAGATTCTACAAAAAGAGTGTTTCAAAACTGCTCTTTCAAAAGAAGTGTTCAACTGTGTGAGTTGGATTCATACTACACAAAGCAGTTTCACAGAACGCTTCTGTTTAGTTTTTATGGGAAGATATTCCCGTTTCCAACGAAGGCCTGAAAGGGCTCCAAATATCCACTTGCAGATGCTGCAAAAACAGAGTTTCAAAACTGCTCTATCAAAAGGAAGGCTTCTCTCTCCGAGTTGAATGCACACATCATAAAGAGGTTTCTGAGAATGCTTCTGCCTGGTTTATAAGTGAAGATATTTCCTTTTCCACAATAGGCCTCAATGTGCTCCAAATGAACACTTGCAGATTCTACAAAAACAGTGTTTCAAAACTGCTCTTTGAAAAGAAGTGCTCAACTCTGTGAGTTGGATTCATACTACACAAAGCAGTTTCACAGAACGCTTCTGTTTAGTTTTTATGGGAAGATATTCCCGTTTCCAACGAAGGCCTGAAAGGGCTCCAAATATCCACTTGCAGATGCTGCAAAAAGACTCTTTCCAAACTGCTCCATGAAAAGGAAAGTTCAACTCTGTGAGTTGAATGCACACATCATAAAGAAGTTTCAAAGAATGCTTCTGTCTAGGTTTTATGTGAAGATATTTCCTTTTCCACCATAGGCCTCAAAGTGCTCCAAATGAACACTTGCAGATTCTACAAAAAGAGTGTTTCAAAACTGCTCTTTCAAAAGAAGTGTTCAACTCTGTGAGTTGGATTCATACTACACAAAGCAGTTTCACAGAACTCTTCTGTTTAGTTTTTATGGGAAGATATTCCCGTTTCCAACGAAGGCCTGAAACGGCTCCAAATATCCACTTGCAGATGCTGCAAAAAGACTCTTTCCAAACTGCTCCATGAAAAGGAAGGTTCAACTCTGTGAGTTGAAGGCACACATCATAAAGAAGTTTCAAAGAATGCTTCTGTCTAGGTTTTATGTGAAGATATTTCCTTTTCCACCATAGGCCTCAAAGTGCTCCAAATGAACACTTGCAGATTCTACAAAAAGAGTGTTTCAAAACTGCTCTTTCAAAAGAAGTGTTCAACTCTGTGAGTTGGATTCATACTACACAAAGCAGTTTCACAGAACGCTTCTGTTTAATTTTTATGGGAAGATATTCCCGTTTCCAACGAAGGCCTGAAAGGGCTCCAAATATCCACATGCAGATGCTGCAAAAAGACTCTTTCCAAACTCCTCCATGAAAAGGAAGGTTCAACTCTGTGAGTTGAATGCACACATCATAAAGAAGTTTCAAAGAATGCTTCTGTCTAGGTTTTATGTGAAGATATTTCCTTTTCCACCATAGGCCTCAAAGTGCTCCAAATGAACACTTGCAGATTCTACAAAAAGAGTGTTTCAAAACTGCTCTTTCTAAAGAAGTGTTCAACTCTGTGAGTTGGATTCATACTACACAAAGCAGTTTCACAGAACGCTTCTGTTTAGTTTTTATGGGAGGAAATTCCCGTTTCCAACGAAGGCCTGAAAGGGCTCCAAGTATACACTTGCAGATGCTGCAAAAAGACTCTTTCCAAACTGCTCCATGAAAAGGAAGGTTCAACTCTGTGAGGTGAAGGCACACATCATAAAGAAGTTTCAAAGAATGCTTCTGTCTAGGTTTTATGTGAAGATATTTCCATTTCCACCGTAGGCCTCAAAGCGCTCCAAATGAACACTTGCAGATTCTACAAAAAGAGTGTTTCAAAACTGCTCTTTCTAAAGAAGTGTTCAACTCCGTGAGTTGGATTCATACTACACAAAGCAGTTTCACAGAACGCTTCTGTTTAGTTTTTATGGGAAGATATTCCCGTTTCCAACGAAGGCCTGAAAGGGCTCCAAATATCCACTTGCAGATTCTGCAAAAACAGAGTTTCAAAACTGCTCTATCAAAAGGAAGGCTTATCTCTCTGAGTTGAATGCACACATCATAAAGAGGTTTCTGAGAATGCTTCTGCCTGCTTGATATGTGAAGATATTTCAATTTCCACCATAGGCCTCAAATCGCTCCAAATGAACACTTGCAAATTCTACAAAAAGAGTGTTTCATAACTGCTCTAGCAAAGGAAAGGTTCAACTATGTGAGTTAAACACACACATCACAAAGCAGTTTGTGAGAATGCTTCTGTCCAGTTTTTATGGGAAGATATTCCCGTTTCTAACAAAGGCCTGAAAGAGCTCCAAATATCCACTTGCAGATGCTGCAAAAAGACTCTTTCCAAACCGCTCCATGAAAAGGAAGGTTCAACTCTGTGAGTTGAATGCACACATCATAAAGAAGTTTCAAAGAATGCTTCTGTCTAGGTTTTATGTGAAGATATTTCCTTTTCCAACTTAGGCCTCAAAGCGCTCCAAATGAACACTTGCAGATTCTACAAAAAGAGTGTTTCAAAACTACTCTTTCAAAAGAAGTGTTCAACTCTGTGAGTTGGATTCATACTACACAAAGCAGTTTCACAGAACGCTTCTGTTTAGTTTTTATGGGAAGATATTCCGGTTTCCAACGAAGGCCTGAAAGGCTCCAAATATCCACTTGCAGATGCTGCAAAAAGACTCTTTCCAAACTGCTCCGTGAAAAGGAAGGTTCAACTCTGTGAGGTGAAGGCACCCATCATAAAGAAGTTTCAAAGAATGCTTCTGTCTAGGTTTTATGTGAAGATATTTCCTTTTCCACCGTAGGCCTCAAAGCGCTCCTAATAAACAATTGCAGATTCTACAAAAAGAGTGTTTCAAAACTGCTCTTTCAAAAGAAGTGTTCAACTCTGTGAGTTGGATTCATACTACACAAAGCAGTTTCACAGAACGCTTCTGTTTAGTTTTTATGGGAAGATATTCCGGTTTCCAACGAAGGCCTGAATTGACTCCAAATATCCACTTGCAGATGCTGCAAAAACAGAGTTTCAAAACTCCTCTATCAAAAGGAAGGCTTCTCTCTCCGAGTTGAATGCACACATCATAAAGGGGTTTCTGAGAATGCTTCTGCCTGGTTTGTAATTGAAGATATTTCCTTTTCCACAATAGGCCTCAATGTGCTCCAAACGAACACTTGCAGATTCTACAAAAAGAGTGTTTCAAAACTGCTCTTTCAAAAGAAGTGTTCAACTCTGCGAGTTGGATTCATACTACACAAAGCAGTTTCACAGAACGCTTCTGTTTAGTTTTTATGGGAAGATATTCCCGTTTCCAACGAAGGCCTGAAAGGCTCCAAATATCCACTTGCAGATGCTGCAAAAAGACTCTTTCCAAACTGCTCCGTGAAAAGGAAGGTTCAACTCTGTGAGGTGAAGGCACACATCATAAAGAAGTTTCAAAGAATGCTTCTGTCTAAGTTTTATGTGAAGATATTTCCTTTTCCACCGTAGGCCTCAAAGCGCTCCAAATGAACACTTGCAGATTCTACAAAAAGAGTGTTTCAAAACTGCTCTTTCTAAAGAAGTGTTCAACTCCGTGAGTTGGATTCATACTACACAAAGCAGTTTCACAGAACGCTTCTGTTAATTTTTATGGGAAGATATTCCCGTTTCCAACGAAGGACTGAAAGGGCTCCAAATATCCACTTGCAGATTCTGCAAAAAGAGAGTTTCAAAACTGCTCTTTCAAAAGGAAGGCTTATCTCTCTGAGGTGAATGCACACATCCTAAAGAGGTTTCTGAGAATGCTTCTGCCTGGTTGATATGTGAAGATATTTCAATTTCCACCATAGGCCTCAAATCGCTCCAAATGAACACTTGCAAATTCTATAAAAAGAGTGTTTCATAACTGCTCTAGCAAAGGAAAAGTTCAACTATGTGAGTTAAACACACACGTCACAAAGCAGTTTGTGAGAATGCTTCTGTCCGGTTTTTATGGGAAGATATTCCCGTTTCTAACAAAGGCCTGAAAGAGCTCCAAATATCCACTTGCAGATGCTGCAAAAAGACTCTTTCCAAACTGCTCCATGAAAAGGAAGGTTCAACTCTGTGAGTTGAACGCACACATCATAAAGAAGTTTCAAAGAATGCTTCTGTCTAGGTTTTATGTGAAGATATTTCCTTTTCCACCGTAGGCCTCAAAGCACTCCAAATGAACACTTGCAGATTCTACAAAAAGAGTGTTTCAAAACTGCTCTTTCTAAAGAAGTGTTCAACTCTGTGAGTTGGATTCATACTACACAAAGCAGTTTCACAGAACGCTTCTGTTTAGTTTTTATGGGAAGATATTCCCGTTTCCAACGAAGGCCTGAAAGGGCTCCAAATATCCACTTGCAGATTCTGCAAAAACAGAGTTTCAAAACTGCTCTATCAAAAGGAAGGCTTATCTCTCTGAGTTGAATGCACACATCATAAAGAGGTTTCTGAGAATGCTTCTGCCTGGTTGATATGTGAAGATATTTCAATTTCCACCATAGGCCTCAAATCGCTCCAAATGAACACTTGCAAATTCTACAAAAAGAGTGTTTCATAACTGCTCTAGCAAAGGAAAGGTTCAACTATGTGAGTTAAACACACACATCACAAAGCAGTTTGTGAGAATGCTTCTGTCCAGTTTTTATGGGAAGATATTCCCGTTTATAACAAAGGCATGAAAGAGCTCCAAGTATCCACTTGCAGATGCTGCAAAAAGACTCTTTCCAAACCGCTCCATGAAAAGGAAGGTTCAACTCTGTGAGTTGAATGCACACATCATAAAGAAGTTTCAAAGAATGCTTCTGTCTAGGTTTTATGTGAAGATATTTCCTTTTCCACCATTGGCCTCAAAGCGCTCCAAATGAACACTTGCAGATTCTACAAAAAGAGTGTTTCAAAACTGCTCTTTCTAAAGAAGTGTTCAACTCTGTGAGTTGGATTCATACTACACAAAGCAGTTTCACAGAACGCTTCTGTTTAGTTTTTATGGGAAGATATTCCCGTTTCCAACGAAGGCCTGAAAGGGCTCCAAATATCCACTTGCAGATGCTGCAAAAAGACTCTTTCCAAACTGCTCCATGAAAAGGAAAGTTCAACTCTGTGAGTTGAATGCACACATCATAAAGAAGTTTCAAAGAATGCTTCTGTCTAGGTTTTATGTGAAGATATTTCCTTTTCCACCATAGGCCTCAAAGTGCTCCAAATGAACACTTGCAGATTCTACAAAAAGAGTGTTTCAAAACTGCTCTTTCAAAAGAAGTGTTCAACTCTGTGAGTTGGATTCATACTACACAAAGCAGTTTCACAGAACTCTTCTGTTTAGTTTTTATGGGAAGATATTCCCGTTTCCAACGAAGGCCTGAAACGGCTCCAAATATCCACTTGCAGATGCTGCAAAAAGACTCTTTCCAAACTGCTCCATGAAAAGGAAGGTTCAACTCTGTGAGTTGAAGGCACACATCATAAAGAAGTTTCAAAGAATGCTTCTGTCTAGGTTTTATGTGAAGATATTTCCTTTTCCACCATAGGCCTCAAAGTGCTCCAAATGAACACTTGCAGATTCTACAAAAAGAGTGTTTCAAAACTGCTCTTTCAAAAGAAGTGTTCAACTCTGTGAGTTGGATTCATACTACACAAAGCAGTTTCACAGAACGCTTCTGTTTAGTTTTTATGGGAAGATATTCCCGTTTCCAACGAAGGCCTGAAAGGGCTCCAAATATCCACATGCAGATGCTGCAAAAAGACTCTTTCCAAACTCCTCCATGAAAAGGAAGGTTCAACTCTGTGAGTTGAATGCACACATCATAAAGAAGTTTCAAAGAATGCTTCTGTCTAGGTTTTATGTGAAGATATTTCCTTTTCCACCATAGGCCTCAAAGTGCTCCAAATGAACACTTGCAGATTCTACAAAAAGAGTGTTTCAAAACTGCTCTTTCTAAAGAAGTGTTCAACTCTGTGAGTTGGATTCATACTACACAAAGCAGTTTCACAGAACGCTTCTGTTTAGTTTTTATGGGAGGAAATTCCCGTTTCCAACGAAGGCCTGAAAGGGCTCCAAGTATACACTTGCAGATGCTGCAAAAAGACTCTTTCCAAACTGCTCCATGAAAAGGAAGGTTCAACTCTGTGAGGTGAAGGCACACATCATAAAGAAGTTTCAAAGAATGCTTCTGTCTAGGTTTTATGTGAAGATATTTCCATTTCCACCGTAGGCCTCAAAGCGCTCCAAATGAACACTTGCAGATTCTACAAAAAGAGTGTTTCAAAACTGCTCTTTCTAAAGAAGTGTTCAACTCCGTGAGTTGGATTCATACTACACAAAGCAGTTTCACAGAACGCTTCTGTTTAGTTTTTATGGGAAGATATTCCCGTTTCCAACGAAGGACTGAAAGGGCTCCAAATATCCACTTGCAGATTCTGCAAAAACAGAGTTTCAAAACTGCTCTATCAAAAGGAAGGCTTATCTCTCTGAGTTGAATGCACACATCATAAAGAGGTTTCTGAGAATGCTTCTGCCTGCTTGATATGTGAAGATATTTCAATTTCCACCATAGGCCTCAAATCGCTCCAAATGAACACTTGCAAATTCTACAAAAAGAGTGTTTCATAACTGCTCTAGCAAAGGAAAGGTTCAACTATGTGAGTTAAACACACACATCACAAAGCAGTTTGTGAGAATGCTTCTGTCCAGTTTTTATGGGAAGATATTCCCGTTTCTAACAAAGGCCTGAAAGAGCTCCAAATATCCACTTGCAGATGCTGCAAAAAGACTCTTTCCAAACCGCTCCATGAAAAGGAAGGTTCAACTCTGTGAGTTGAATGCACACATCATAAAGAAGTTTCAAAGAATGCTTCTGTCTAGGTTTTATGTGAAGATATTTCCTTTTCCAACTTAGGCCTCAAAGCGCTCCAAATGAACACTTGCAGATTCTACAAAAAGAGTGTTTCAAAACTACTCTTTCAAAAGAAGTGTTCAACTCTGTGAGTTGGATTCATACTACACAAAGCAGTTTCACAGAACGCTTCTGTTTAGTTTTTATGGGAAGATATTCCGGTTTCCAACGAAGGCCTGAAAGGCTCCAAATATCCACTTGCAGATGCTGCAAAAAGACTCTTTCCAAACTGCTCCGTGAAAAGGAAGGTTCAACTCTGTGAGGTGAAGGCACACATCATAAAGAAGTTTCAAAGAATGCTTCTGTCTAGGTTTTATGTGAAGATATTTCCTTTTCCACCGTAGGCCTCAAAGCGCTCCTAATAAACAATTGCAGATTCTACAAAAAGAGTGTTTCAAAACTGCTCTTTCAAAAGAAGTGTTCAACTCTGTGAGTTGGATTCATACTACACAAAGCAGTTTCACAGAACGCTTCTGTTTAGTTTTTATGGGAAGATATTCCGGTTTCCAACGAAGGCCTGAATTGACTCCAAATATCCACTTGCAGATGCTGCAAAAACAGAGTTTCAAAACTCCTCTATCAAAAGGAAGGCTTCTCTCTCCGAGTTGAATGCACACATCATAAAGGGGTTTCTGAGAATGCTTCTGCCTGGTTTGTAATTGAAGATATTTCCTTTTCCACAATAGGCCTCAATGTGCTCCAAACGAACACTTGCAGATTCTACAAAAAGAGTGTTTCAAAACTGCTCTTTCAAAAGAAGTGTTCAACTCTGCGAGTTGGATTCATACTACACAAAGCAGTTTCACAGAACGCTTCTGTTTAGTTTTTATGGGAAGATATTCCCGTTTCCAACGAAGGCCTGAAAGGCTCCAAATATCCACTTGCAGATGCTGCAAAAAGACTCTTTCCAAACTGCTCCGTGAAAAGGAAGGTTCAACTCTGTGAGGTGAAGGCACACATCATAAAGAAGTTTCAAAGAATGCTTCTGTCTAAGTTTTATGTGAAGATATTTCCTTTTCCACCGTAGGCCTCAAAGCGCTCCAAATGAACACTTGCAGATTCTACAAAAAGAGTGTTTCAAAACTGCTCTTTCTAAAGAAGTGTTCAACTCCGTGAGTTGGATTCATACTACACAAAGCAGTTTCACAGAACGCTTCTGTTAATTTTTATGGGAAGATATTCCCGTTTCCAACGAAGGACTGAAAGGGCTCCAAATATCCACTTGCAGATTCTGCAAAAAGAGAGTTTCAAAACTGCTCTTTCAAAAGGAAGGCTTATCTCTCTGAGGTGAATGCACACATCCTAAAGAGGTTTCTGAGAATGCTTCTGCCTGGTTGATATGTGAAGATATTTCAATTTCCACCATAGGCCTCAAATCGCTCCAAATGAACACTTGCAAATTCTATAAAAAGAGTGTTTCATAACTGCTCTAGCAAAGGAAAAGTTCAACTATGTGAGTTAAACACACACGTCACAAAGCAGTTTGTGAGAATGCTTCTGTCCGGTTTTTATGGGAAGATATTCCCGTTTCTAACAAAGGCCTGAAAGAGCTCCAAATATCCACTTGCAGATGCTGCAAAAAGACTCTTTCCAAACTGCTCCATGAAAAGGAAGGTTCAACTCTGTGAGTTGAACGCACACATCATAAAGAAGTTTCAAAGAATGCTTCTGTCTAGGTTTTATGTGAAGATATTTCCTTTTCCACCGTAGGCCTCAAAGCACTCCAAATGAACACTTGCAGATTCTACAAAAAGAGTGTTTCAAAACTGCTCTTTCTAAAGAAGTGTTCAACTCTGTGAGTTGGATTCATACTACACAAAGCAGTTTCACAGAACGCTTCTGTTTAGTTTTTATGGGAAGATATTCCCGTTTCCAACGAAGGCCTGAAAGGGCTCCAAATATCCACTTGCAGATTCTGCAAAAACAGAGTTTCAAAACTGCTCTATCAAAAGGAAGGCTTATCTCTCTGAGTTGAATGCACACATCATAAAGAGGTTTCTGAGAATGCTTCTGCCTGGTTGATATGTGAAGATATTTCAATTTCCACCATAGGCCTCAAATCGCTCCAAATGAACACTTGCAAATTCTACAAAAAGAGTGTTTCATAACTGCTCTAGCAAAGGAAAGGTTCAACTATGTGAGTTAAACACACACATCACAAAGCAGTTTGTGAGAATGCTTCTGTCCAGTTTTTATGGGAAGATATTCCCGTTTATAACAAAGGCATGAAAGAGCTCCAAGTATCCACTTGCAGATGCTGCAAAAAGACTCTTTCCAAACCGCTCCATGAAAAGGAAGGTTCAACTCTGTGAGTTGAATGCACACATCATAAAGAAGTTTCAAAGAATGCTTCTGTCTAGGTTTTATGTGAAGATATTTCCTTTTCCACCATTGGCCTCAAAGCGCTCCAAATGAACACTTGCAGATTCTACAAAAAGAGTGTTTCAAAACTGCTCTTTCTAAAGAAGTGTTCAACTCTGTGAGTTGGATTCATACTACACAAAGCAGTTTCACAGAACGCTTCTGTTTAGTTTTTATGGGAAGATATTCCCGTTTCCAACGAAGGCCTGAAAGGGCTCCAAATATCCACTTGCAGATGCTGCAAAAAGACTCTTTCCAAACTGCTCCATGAAAAGGAAAGTTCAACTCTGTGAGTTGAATGCACACATCATAAAGAAGTTTCAAAGAATGCTTCTGTCTAGGTTTTATGTGAAGATATTTCCTTTTCCACCATAGGCCTCAAAGTGCTCCAAATGAACACTTGCAGATTCTACAAAAAGAGTGTTTCAAAACTGCTCTTTCAAAAGAAGTGTTCAACTCTGTGAGTTGGATTCATACTACACAAAGCAGTTTCACAGAACTCTTCTGTTTAGTTTTTATGGGAAGATATTCCCGTTTCCAACGAAGGCCTGAAACGGCTCCAAATATCCACTTGCAGATGCTGCAAAAAGACTCTTTCCAAACTGCTCCATGAAAAGGAAGGTTCAACTCTGTGAGTTGAAGGCACACATCATAAAGAAGTTTCAAAGAATGCTTCTGTCTAGGTTTTATGTGAAGATATTTCCTTTTCCACCATAGGCCTCAAAGTGCTCCAAATGAACACTTGCAGATTCTACAAAAAGAGTGTTTCAAAACTGCTCTTTCAAAAGAAGTGTTCAACTCTGTGAGTTGGATTCATACTACACAAAGCAGTTTCACAGAACGCTTCTGTTTAGTTTTTATGGGAAGATATTCCCGTTTCCAACGAAGGCCTGAAAGGGCTCCAAATATCCACATGCAGATGCTGCAAAAAGACTCTTTCCAAACTCCTCCATGAAAAGGAAGGTTCAACTCTGTGAGTTGAATGCACACATCATAAAGAAGTTTCAAAGAATGCTTCTGTCTAGGTTTTATGTGAAGATATTTCCTTTTCCACCATAGGCCTCAAAGTGCTCCAAATGAACACTTGCAGATTCTACAAAAAGAGTGTTTCAAAACTGCTCTTTCTAAAGAAGTGTTCAACTCTGTGAGTTGGATTCATACTACACAAAGCAGTTTCACAGAACGCTTCTGTTTAGTTTTTATGGGAGGAAATTCCCGTTTCCAACGAAGGCCTGAAAGGGCTCCAAGTATACACTTGCAGATGCTGCAAAAAGACTCTTTCCAAACTGCTCCATGAAAAGGAAGGTTCAACTCTGTGAGGTGAAGGCACACATCATAAAGAAGTTTCAAAGAATGCTTCTGTCTAGGTTTTATGTGAAGATATTTCCATTTCCACCGTAGGCCTCAAAGCGCTCCAAATGAACACTTGCAGATTCTACAAAAAGAGTGTTTCAAAACTGCTCTTTCTAAAGAAGTGTTCAACTGTGTGTGTTGGATTCATACTACACAAAGCAGTTTCACAGAACGCTTCTGTTTAGTTTTTATGGGAAGATATTCCCGTTTCCAACGAAGGCCTGAAAGGGCTCCAAATATCCACTTGCAGATTCTGCAAAAACAGAGTTTCAAAACTGCTCTATCAAAAGGAAGGCTTATCTCTCTGAGTTGAATGCACACATCATAAAGAGGTTTCTGAGAATGCTTCTGCCTGCTTGATATGTGAAGATATTTCAATTTCCACCATAGGCCTCAAATCGCTCCAAATGAACACTTGCAAATTCTACAAAAAGAGTGTTTCATAACTGCTCTAGCAAAGGAAAGGTTCAACTATGTGAGTTAAACACACACATCACAAAGCAGTTTGTGAGAATGCTTCTGTCCAGTTTTTATGGGAAGATATTCCCGTTTCTAACAAAGGCCTGAAAGAGCTCCAAATATCCACTTGCAGATGCTGCAAAAAGACTCTTTCCAAACCGCTCCATGAAAAGGAAGGTTCAACTCTGTGAGTTGAATGCACACATCATAAAGAAGTTTCAAAGAATGCTTCTGTCTAGGTTTTATGTGAAGATATTTCCTTTTCCAACTTAGGCCTCAAAGCGCTCCAAATGAACACTTGCAGATTCTACAAAAAGAGTGTTTCAAAACTACTCTTTCAAAAGAAGTGTTCAACTCTGTGAGTTGGATTCATACTACACAAAGCAGTTTCACAGAACGCTTCTGTTTAGTTTTTATGGGAAGATATTCCGGTTTCCAACGAAGGCCTGAAAGGCTCCAAATATCCACTTGCAGATGCTGCAAAAAGACTCTTTCCAAACTGCTCCGTGAAAAGGAAGGTTCAACTCTGTGAGGTGAAGGCACACATCATAAAGAAGTTTCAAAGAATGCTTCTGTCTAGGTTTTATGTGAAGATATTTCCTTTTCCACCGTAGGCCTCAAAGCGCTCCTAATAAACAATTGCAGATTCTACAAAAAGAGTGTTTCAAAACTGCTCTTTCAAAAGAAGTGTTCAACTCTGTGAGTTGGATTCATACTACACAAAGCAGTTTCACAGAACGCTTCTGTTTAGTTTTTATGGGAAGATATTCCGGGTTCCAACGAAGGCCTGAATTGACTCCAAATATCCACTTGCAGATGCTGCAAAAACAGAGTTTCAAAACTCCTCTATCAAAAGGAAGGCTTCTCTCTCCGAGTTGAATGCACACATCATAAAGGGGTTTCTGAGAATGCTTCTGCCTGGTTTGTAATTGAAGATATTTCCTTTTCCACAATAGGCCTCAATGTGCTCCAAACGAACACTTGCAGATTCTACAAAAAGAGTGTTTCAAAACTGCTCTTTCAAAAGAAGTGTTCAACTCTGCGAGTTGGATTCATACTACACAAAGCAGTTTCACAGAACGCTTCTGTTTAGTTTTTATGGGAAGATATTCCCGTTTCCAACGAAGGCCTGAAAGGCTCCAAATATCCACTTGCAGATGCTGCAAAAAGACTCTTTCCAAACTGCTCCGTGAAAAGGAAGGTTCAACTCTGTGAGGTGAAGGCACACATCATAAAGAAGTTTCAAAGAATGCTTCTGTCTAAGTTTTATGTGAAGATATTTCCTTTTCCACCGTAGGCCTCAAAGCGCTCCAAATGAACACTTGCAGATTCTACAAAAAGAGTGTTTCAAAACTGCTCTTTCTAAAGAAGTGTTCAACTCCGTGAGTTGGATTCATACTACACAAAGCAGTTTCACAGAACGCTTCTGTTAATTTTTATGGGAAGATATTCCCGTTTCCAACGAAGGACTGAAAGGGCTCCAAATATCCACTTGCAGATTCTGCAAAAAGAGAGTTTCAAAACTGCTCTTTCAAAAGGAAGGCTTATCTCTCTGAGGTGAATGCACACATCCTAAAGAGGTTTCTGAGAATGCTTCTGCCTGGTTGATATGTGAAGATATTTCAATTTCCACCATAGGCCTCAAATCGCTCCAAATGAACACTTGCAAATTCTATAAAAAGAGTGTTTCATAACTGCTCTAGCAAAGGAAAAGTTCAACTATGTGAGTTAAACACACACGTCACAAAGCAGTTTGTGAGAATGCTTCTGTCCGGTTTTTATGGGAAGATATTCCCGTTTCTAACAAAGGCCTGAAAGAGCTCCAAATATCCACTTGCAGATGCTGCAAAAAGACTCTTTCCAAACTGCTCCATGAAAAGGAAGGTTCAACTCTGTGAGTTGAACGCACACATCATAAAGAAGTTTCAAAGAATGCTTCTGTCTAGGTTTTATGTGAAGATATTTCCTTTTCCACCGTAGGCCTCAAAGCGCTCCAAATGAACACTTGCAGATTCTACAAAAAGAGTGTTTGAAAACTGCTCTTTCTAAAGAAGTGTTCAACTCTGTGAGTTGGATTCATACTACACAAAGCAGTTTCACAGAACGCTTCTGTTTAGTTTTTATGGGAAGATATTCCCGTTTCCAACGAAGGCCTGAAAGGGCTCCAAATATCCACTTGCAGATTCTGCAAAAACAGAGTTTCAAAACTGCTCTATCAAAAGGAAGGCTTATCTCTCTGAGTTGAATGCACACATCATAAAGAGGTTTCTGAGAATGCTTCTGCCTGGTTGATATGTGAAGATATTTCAATTTCCACCATAGGCCTCAAATCGCTCCAAATGAACACTTGCAAATTCTACAAAAAGAGTGTTTCATAACTGCTCTAGCAAAGGAAAGGTTCAACTATGTGAGTTAAACACACACATCACAAAGCAGTTTGTGAGAATGCTTCTGTCCAGTTTTTATGGGAAGATATTCCCGTTTATAACAAAGGCATGAAAGAGCTCCAAGTATCCACTTGCAGATGCTGCAAAAAGACTCTTTCCAAACCGCTCCATGAAAAGGAAGGTTCAACTCTGTGAGTTGAATGCACACATCATAAAGAAGTTTCAAAGAATGCTTCTGTCTAGGTTTTATGTGAAGATATTTCCTTTTCCACCATTGGCCTCAAAGCGCTCCAAATGAACACTTGCAGATTCTACAAAAAGAGTGTTTCAAAACTGCTCTTTCTAAAGAAGTGTTCAACTCTGTGAGTTGGATTCATACTACACAAAGCAGTTTCACAGAACGCTTCTGTTTAGTTTTTATGGGAAGATATTCCCGTTTCCAACGAAGGCCTGAAAGGGCTCCAAATATCCACTTGCAGATGCTGCAAAAAGACTCTTTCCAAACTGCTCCATGAAAAGGAAAGTTCAACTCTGTGAGTTGAATGCACACATCATAAAGAAGTTTCAAAGAATGCTTCTGTCTAGGTTTTATGTGAAGATATTTCCTTTTCCACCATAGGCCTCAAAGTGCTCCAAATGAACACTTGCAGATTCTACAAAAAGAGTGTTTCAAAACTGCTCTTTCAAAAGAAGTGTTCAACTCTGTGAGTTGGATTCATACTACACAAAGCAGTTTCACAGAACTCTTCTGTTTAGTTTTTATGGGAAGATATTCCCGTTTCCAACGAAGGCCTGAAACGGCTCCAAATATCCACTTGCAGATGCTGCAAAAAGACTCTTTCCAAACTGCTCCATGAAAAGGAAGGTTCAACTCTGTGAGTTGAAGGCACACATCATAAAGAAGTTTCAAAGAATGCTTCTGTCTAGGTTTTATGTGAAGATATTTCCTTTTCCACCATAGGCCTCAAAGTGCTCCAAATGAACACTTGCAGATTCTACAAAAAGAGTGTTTCAAAACTGCTCTTTCAAAAGAAGTGTTCAACTCTGTGAGTTGGATTCATACTACACAAAGCAGTTTCACAGAACGCTTCTGTTTAGTTTTTATGGGAAGATATTCCCGTTTCCAACGAAGGCCTGAAAGGGCTCCAAATATCCACATGCAGATGCTGCAAAAAGACTCTTTCCAAACTCCTCCATGAAAAGGAAGGTTCAACTCTGTGAGTTGAATGCACACATCATAAAGAAGTTTCAAAGAATGCTTCTGTCTAGGTTTTATGTGAAGATATTTCCTTTTCCACCATAGGCCTCAAAGTGCTCCAAATGAACACTTGCAGATTCTACAAAAAGAGTGTTTCAAAACTGCTCTTTCTAAAGAAGTGTTCAACTCTGTGAGTTGGATTCATACTACACAAAGCAGTTTCACAGAACGCTTCTGTTTAGTTTTTATGGGAGGAAATTCCCGTTTCCAACGAAGGCCTGAAAGGGCTCCAAGTATACACTTGCAGATGCTGCAAAAAGACTCTTTCCAAACTGCTCCATGAAAAGGAAGGTTCAACTCTGTGAGGTGAAGGCACACATCATAAAGAAGTTTCAAAGAATGCTTCTGTCTAGGTTTTATGTGAAGATATTTCCATTTCCACCGTAGGCCTCAAAGCGCTCCAAATGAACACTTGCAGATTCTACAAAAAGAGTGTTTCAAAACTGCTCTTTCTAAAGAAGTGTTCAACTCCGTGAGTTGGATTCATACTACACAAAGCAGTTTCACAGAACGCTTCTGTTTAGTTTTTATGGGAAGATATTCCCGTTTCCAACGAAGGCCTGAAAGGGCTCCAAATATCCACTTGCAGATTCTGCAAAAACAGAGTTTCAAAACTGCTCTATCAAAAGGAAGGCTTATCTCTCTGAGTTGAATGCACACATCATAAAGAGGTTTCTGAGAATGCTTCTGCCTGCTTGATATGTGAAGATATTTCAATTTCCACCATAGGCCTCAAATCGCTCCAAATGAACACTTGCAAATTCTACAAAAAGAGTGTTTCATAACTGCTCTAGCAAAGGAAAGGTTCAACTATGTGAGTTAAACACACACATCACAAAGCAGTTTGTGAGAATGCTTCTGTCCAGTTTTTATGGGAAGATATTCCCGTTTCTAACAAAGGCCTGAAAGAGCTCCAAATATCCACTTGCAGATGCTGCAAAAAGACTCTTTCCAAACCGCTCCATGAAAAGGAAGGTTCAACTCTGTGAGTTGAATGCACACATCATAAAGAAGTTTCAAAGAATGCTTCTGTCTAGGTTTTATGTGAAGATATTTCCTTTTCCAACTTAGGCCTCAAAGCGCTCCAAATGAACACTTGCAGATTCTACAAAAAGAGTGTTTCAAAACTACTCTTTCAAAAGAAGTGTTCAACTCTGTGAGTTGGATTCATACTACACAAAGCAGTTTCACAGAACGCTTCTGTTTAGTTTTTATGGGAAGATATTCCGGTTTCCAACGAAGGCCTGAAAGGCTCCAAATATCCACTTGCAGATGCTGCAAAAAGACTCTTTCCAAACTGCTCCGTGAAAAGGAAGGTTCAACTCTGTGAGCTGAAGGCACACATCATAAAGAAGTTTCAAAGAATGCTTCTGTCTAGGTTTTATGTGAAGATATTTCCTTTTCCACCGTAGGCCTCAAAGCGCTCCTAATAAACAATTGCAGATTCTACAAAAAGAGTGTTTCAAAACTGCTCTTTCAAAAGAAGTGTTCAACTCTGTGAGTTGGATTCATACTACACAAAGCAGTTTCACAGAACGCTTCTGTTTAGTTTTTATGGGAAGATATTCCGGTTTCCAACGAAGGCCTGAATTGACTCCAAATATCCACTTGCAGATGCTGCAAAAACAGAGTTTCAAAACTCCTCTATCAAAAGGAAGGCTTCTCTCTCCGAGTTGAATGCACACATCATAAAGGGGTTTCTGAGAATGCTTCTGCCTGGTTTGTAATTGAAGATATTTCCTTTTCCACAATAGGCCTCAATGTGCTCCAAACGAACACTTGCAGATTCTACAAAAAGAGTGTTTCAAAACTGCTCTTTCAAAAGAAGTGTTCAACTCTGCGAGTTGGATTCATACTACACAAAGCAGTTTCACAGAACGCTTCTGTTTAGTTTTTATGGGAAGATATTCCCGTTTCCAACGAAGGCCTGAAAGGCTCCAAATATCCACTTGCAGATGCTGCAAAAAGACTCTTTCCAAACTGCTCCGTGAAAAGGAAGGTTCAACTCTGTGAGGTGAAGGCACACATCATAAAGAAGTTTCAAAGAATGCTTCTGTCTAAGTTTTATGTGAAGATATTTCCTTTTCCACCGTAGGCCTCAAAGCGCTCCAAATGAACACTTGCAGATTCTACAAAAAGAGTGTTTCAAAACTGCTCTTTCTAAAGAAGTGTTCAACTCCGTGAGTTGGATTCATACTACACAAAGCAGTTTCACAGAACGCTTCTGTTAATTTTTATGGGAAGATATTCCCGTTTCCAACGAAGGACTGAAAGGGCTCCAAATATCCACTTGCAGATTCTGCAAAAAGAGAGTTTCAAAACTGCTCTTTCAAAAGGAAGGCTTATCTCTCTGAGGTGAATGCACACATCCTAAAGAGGTTTCTGAGAATGCTTCTGCCTGGTTGATATGTGAAGATATTTCAATTTCCACCATAGGCCTCAAATCGCTCCAAATGAACACTTGCAAATTCTATAAAAAGAGTGTTTCATAACTGCTCTAGCAAAGGAAAAGTTCAACTATGTGAGTTAAACACACACGTCACAAAGCAGTTTGTGAGAATGCTTCTGTCCGGTTTTTATGGGAAGATATTCCCGTTTCTAACAAAGGCCTGAAAGAGCTCCAAATATCCACTTGCAGATGCTGCAAAAAGACTCTTTCCAAACTGCTCCATGAAAAGGAAGGTTCAACTCTGTGAGTTGAACGCACACATCATAAAGAAGTTTCAAAGAATGCTTCTGTCTAGGTTTTATGTGAAGATATTTCCTTTTCCACCGTAGGCCTCAAAGCACTCCAAATGAACACTTGCAGATTCTACAAAAAGAGTGTTTCAAAACTACTCTTTCTAAAGAAGTGTTCAACTCTGTGAGTTGGATTCATACTACACAAAGCAGTTTCACAGAACGCTTCTGTTTAGTTTTTATGGGAAGATATTCCCGTTTCCAACGAAGGCCTGAAAGGGCTCCAAATATCCACTTGCAGATTCTGCAAAAACAGAGTTTCAAAACTGCTCTATCAAAAGGAAGGCTTATCTCTCTGAGTTGAATGCACACATCATAAAGAGGTTTCTGAGAATGCTTCTGCCTGGTTGATATGTGAAGATATTTCAATTTCCACCATAGGCCTCAAATCGCTCCAAATGAACACTTGCAAATTCTACAAAAAGAGTGTTTCATAACTGCTCTAGCAAAGGAAAGGTTCAACTATGTGAGTTAAACACACACATCACAAAGCAGTTTGTGAGAATGCTTCTGTCCAGTTTTTATGGGAAGATATTCCCGTTTATAACAAAGGCATGAAAGAGCTCCAAGTATCCACTTGCAGATGCTGCAAAAAGACTCTTTCCAAACCGCTCCATGAAAAGGAAGGTTCAACTCTGTGAGTTGAATGCACACATCATAAAGAAGTTTCAAAGAATGCTTCTGTCTAGGTTTTATGTGAAGATATTTCCTTTTCCACCATTGGCCTCAAAGCGCTCCAAATGAACACTTGCAGATTCTACAAAAAGAGTGTTTCAAAACTGCTCTTTCTAAAGAAGTGTTCAACTCTGTGAGTTGGATTCATACTACACAAAGCAGTTTCACAGAACGCTTCTGTTTAGTTTTTATGGGAAGATATTCCCGTTTCCAACGAAGGCCTGAAAGGGCTCCAAATATCCACTTGCAGATGCTGCAAAAAGACTCTTTCCAAACTGCTCCATGAAAAGGAAAGTTCAACTCTGTGAGTTGAATGCACACATCATAAAGAAGTTTCAAAGAATGCTTCTGTCTAGGTTTTATGTGAAGATATTTCCTTTTCCACCATAGGCCTCAAAGTGCTCCAAATGAACACTTGCAGATTCTACAAAAAGAGTGTTTCAAAACTGCTCTTTCAAAGGAAGTGTTCAACTCTGTGAGTTGGATTCATACTACACAAAGCAGTTTCACAGAACTCTTCTGTTTAGTTTTTATGGGAAGATATTCCCGTTTCCAACGAAGGCCTGAAACGGCTCCAAATATCCACTTGCAGATGCTGCAAAAAGACTCTTTCCAAACTGCTCCATGAAAAGGAAGGTTCAACTCTGTGAGTTGAAGGCACACATCATAAAGAAGTTTCAAAGAATGCTTCTGTCTAGGTTTTATGTGAAGATATTTCCTTTTCCACCATAGGCCTCAAAGTGCTCCAAATGAACACTTGCAGATTCTACAAAAAGAGTGTTTCAAAACTGCTCTTTCAAAAGAAGTGTTCAACTCTGTGAGTTGGATTCATACTACACAAAGCAGTTTCACAGAACGCTTCTGTTTAGTTTTTATGGGAAGATATTCCCGTTTCCAACGAAGGCCTGAAAGGGCTCCAAATATCCACATGCAGATGCTGCAAAAAGACTCTTTCCAAACTCCTCCATGAAAAGGAAGGTTCAACTCTGTGAGTTGAATGCACACATCATAAAGAAGTTTCAAAGAATGCTTCTGTCTAGGTTTTATGTGAAGATATTTCCTTTTCCACCATAGGCCTCAAAGTGCTCCAAATGAACACTTGCAGATTCTACAAAAAGAGTGTTTCAAAACTGCTCTTTCTAAAGAAGTGTTCAACTCTGTGAGTTGGATTCATACTACACAAAGCAGTTTCACAGAACGCTTCTGTTTAGTTTTTATGGGAGGAAATTCCCGTTTCCAACGAAGGCCTGAAAGGGCTCCAAGTATACACTTGCAGATGCTGCAAAAAGACTCTTTCCAAACTGCTCCATGAAAAGGAAGGTTCAACTCTGTGAGGTGAAGGCACACATCATAAAGAAGTTTCAAAGAATGCTTCTGTCTAGGTTTTATGTGAAGATATTTCCATTTCCACCGTAGGCCTCAAAGCGCTCCAAATGAACACTTGCAGATTCTACAAAAAGAGTGTTTCAAAACTGCTCTTTCTAAAGAAGTGTTCAACTCTGTGAGTTGGATTCATACTACACAAAGCAGTTTCACAGAACGCTTCTGTTTAGTTTTTATGGGAAGATATTCCCGTTTCCAACGAAGGCCTGAAAGGGCTCCAAATATCCACTTGCAGATTCTGCAAAAACAGAGTTTCAAAACTGCTCTATCAAAAGGAAGGCTTATCTCTCTGAGTTGAATGCACACATCACAAAGAGGTTTCTGAGAATGCTTCTGCCTGCTTGATATGTGAAGATATTTCAATTTCCACCATAGGCCTCAAATCGCTCCAAATGAACACTTGCAAATTCTACAAAAAGAGTGTTTCATAACTGCTCTAGCAAAGGAAAGGTTCAACTATGTGAGTTAAACACACACATCACAAAGCAGTTTGTGAGAATGCTTCTGTCCAGTTTTTATGGGAAGATATTCCCGTTTCTAACAAAGGCCTGAAAGAGCTCCAAATATCCACTTGCAGATGCTGCAAAAAGACTCTTTCCAAACCGCTCCATGAAAAGGAAGGTTCAACTCTGTGAGTTGAATGCACACATCATAAAGAAGTTTCAAAGAATGCTTCTGTCTAGGTTTTATGTGAAGATATTTCCTTTTCCAACTTAGGCCTCAAAGCGCTCCAAATGAACACTTGCAGATTCTACAAAAAGAGTGTTTCAAAACTACTCTTTCAAAAGAAGTGTTCAACTCTGTGAGTTGGATTCATACTACACAAAGCAGTTTCACAGAACGCTTCTGTTTAGTTTTTATGGGAAGATATTCCGGTTTCCAACGAAGGCCTGAAAGGCTCCAAATATCCACTTGCAGATGCTGCAAAAAGACTCTTTCCAAACTGCTCCGTGAAAAGGAAGGTTCAACTCTGTGAGGTGAAGGCACACATCATAAAGAAGTTTCAAAGAATGCTTCTGTCTAGGTTTTATGTGAAGATATTTCCTTTTCCACCGTAGGCCTCAAAGCGCTCCTAATAAACAATTGCAGATTCTACAAAAAGAGTGTTTCAAAACTGCTCTTTCAAAAGAAGTGTTCAACTCTGTGAGTTGGATTCATACTACACAAAGCAGTTTCACAGAACGCTTCTGTTTAGTTTTTATGGGAAGATATTCCGGTTTCCAACGAAGGCCTGAATTGACTCCAAATATCCACTTGCAGATGCTGCAAAAACAGAGTTTCAAAACTCCTCTATCAAAAGGAAGGCTTCTCTCTCCGAGTTGAATGCACACATCATAAAGGGGTTTCTGAGAATGCTTCTGCCTGGTTTGTAATTGAAGATATTTCCTTTTCCACAATAGGCCTCAATGTGCTCCAAACGAACACTTGCAGATTCTACAAAAAGAGTGTTTCAAAACTGCTCTTTCAAAAGAAGTGTTCAACTCTGCGAGTTGGATTCATACTACACAAAGCAGTTTCACAGAACGCTTCTGTTTAGTTTTTATGGGAAGATATTCCCGTTTCCAACGAAGGCCTGAAAGGCTCCAAATATCCACTTGCAGATGCTGCAAAAAGACTCTTTCCAAACTGCTCCATGAAAAGGAAGGTTCAACTCTGTGAGGTGAAGGCACACATCATAAAGAAGTTTCAAAGAATGCTTCTGTCTAAGTTTTATGTGAAGATATTTCCTTTTCCACCGTAGGCCTCAAAGCGCTCCAAATGAACACTTGCAGATTCTACAAAAAGAGTGTTTCAAAACTGCTCTTTCTAAAGAAGTGTTCAACTCCGTGAGTTGTATTCATACTACACAAAGCAGTTTCACAGAACGCTTCTGTTAATTTTTATGGGAAGATATTCCCGTTTCCAACGAAGGACTGAAAGGGCTCCAAATATCCACTTGCAGATTCTGCAAAAAGAGAGTTTCAAAACTGCTCTTTCAAAAGGAAGGCTTATCTCTCTGAGGTGAATGCACACATCCTAAAGAGGTTTCTGAGAATGCTTCTGCCTGGTTGATATGTGAAGATATTTCAATTTCCACCATAGGCCTCAAATCGCTCCAAATGAACACTTGCAAATTCTATAAAAAGAGTGTTTCATAACTGCTCTAGCAAAGGAAAAGTTCAACTATGTGAGTTAAACACACACGTCACAAAGCAGTTTGTGAGAATGCTTCTGTCCGGTTTTTATGGGAAGATATTCCCGTTTCTAACAAAGGCCTGAAAGAGCTCCAAATATCCACTTGCAGATGCTGCAAAAAGACTCTTTCCAAACTGCTCCATGAAAAGGAAGGTTCAACTCTGTGAGTTGAACGCACACATCATAAAGAAGTTTCAAAGAATGCTTCTGTCTAGGTTTTATGTGAAGATATTTCCTTTTCCACCGTAGGCCTCAAAGCGCTCCAAATGAACACTTGCAGATTCTACAAAAAGAGTGTTTGAAAACTGCTCTTTCTAAAGAAGTGTTCAACTCTGTGAGTTGGATTCATACTACACAAAGCAGTTTCACAGAACGCTTCTGTTTAGTTTTTATGGGAAGATATTCCCGTTTCCAACGAAGGCCTGAAAGGGCTCCAAATATCCACTTGCAGATTCTGCAAAAACAGAGTTTCAAAACTGCTCTATCAAAAGGAAGGCTTATCTCTCTGAGTTGAATGCACACATCATAAAGAGGTTTCTGAGAATGCTTCTGCCTGGTTGATATGTGAAGATATTTCAATTTCCACCATAGGCCTCAAATCGCTCCAAATGAACACTTGCAAATTCTACAAAAAGAGTGTTTCATAACTGCTCTAGCAAAGGAAAGGTTCAACTATGTGAGTTAAACACACACATCACAAAGCAGTTTGTGAGAATGCTTCTGTCCAGTTTTTATGGGAAGATATTCCCGTTTATAACAAAGGCATGAAAGAGCTCCAAGTATCCACTTGCAGATGCTGCAAAAAGACTCTTTCCAAACCGCTCCATGAAAAGGAAGGTTCAACTCTGTGAGTTGAATGCACACATCATAAAGAAGTTTCAAAGAATGCTTCTGTCTAGGTTTTATGTGAAGATATTTCCTTTTCCACCATTGGCCTCAAAGCGCTCCAAATGAACACTTGCAGATTCTACAAAAAGAGTGTTTCAAAACTGCTCTTTCTAAAGAAGTGTTCAACTCTGTGAGTTGGATTCATACTACACAAAGCAGTTTCACAGAACGCTTCTGTTTAGTTTTTATGGGAAGATATTCCCGTTTCCAACGAAGGCCTGAAAGGGCTCCAAATATCCACTTGCAGATGCTGCAAAAACAGAGTTTCAAAACTGCTCTATCAAAAGGAAGGCTTATCTCTCTGAGTTGAATGCACACATCATAAAGAGGTTTCTGAGAATGCTTCTGCCTGCTTGATATGTGAAGATATTTCAATTTCCACCATAGGCCTCAAATCGCTCCAAATGAACACTTGCAAATTCTACAAAAAGAGTGTTTCATAACTGCTCTAGCAAAGGAAAGGTTCAACTATGTGAGTTAAACACACACATCACAAAGCAGTTTGTGAGAATGCTTCTGTCCAGTTTTTATGGGAAGATATTCCCGTTTCTAACAAAGGCCTGAAAGAGCTCCAAATATCCACTTGCAGATGCTGCAAAAAGACTCTTTCCAAACCGCTCCATGAAAAGGAAGGTTCAACTCTGTGAGTTGAATGCACACATCATAAAGAAGTTTCAAAGAATGCTTCTGTCTAGGTTTTATGTGAAGATATTTCCTTTTCCAACTTAGGCCTCAAAGCGCTCCAAATGAACACTTGCAGATTCTACAAAAAGAGTGTTTCAAAACTACTCTTTCAAAAGAAGTGTTCAACTCTGTGAGTTGGATTCATACTACACAAAGCAGTTTCACAGAACGCTTCTGTTTAGTTTTTATGGGAAGATATTCCGGTTTCCAACGAAGGCCTGAAAGGCTCCAAATATCCACTTGCAGATGCTGCAAAAAGACTCTTTCCAAACTGCTCCGTGAAAAGGAAGGTTCAACTCTGTGAGGTGAAGGCACACATCATAAAGAAGTTTCAAAGAATGCTTCTGTCTAGGTTTTATGTGAAGATATTTCCTTTTCCACCGTAGGCCTCAAAGCGCTCCTAATAAACAATTGCAGATTCTACAAAAAGAGTGTTTCAAAACTGCTCTTTCAAAAGAAGTGTTCAACTCTGTGAGTTGGATTCATACTACACAAAGCAGTTTCACAGAACGCTTCTGTTTAGTTTTTATGGGAAGATATTCCGGTTTCCAACGAAGGCCTGAATTGACTCCAAATATCCACTTGCAGATGCTGCAAAAACAGAGTTTCAAAACTCCTCTATCAAAAGGAAGGCTTCTCTCTCCGAGTTGAATGCACACATCATAAAGGGGTTTCTGAGAATGCTTCTGCCTGGTTTGTAATTGAAGATATTTCCTTTTCCACAATAGGCCTCAATGTGCTCCAAACGAACACTTGCAGATTCTACAAAAAGAGTGTTTCAAAACTGCTCTTTCAAAAGAAGTGTTCAACTCTGCGAGTTGGATTCATACTACACAAAGCAGTTTCACAGAACGCTTCTGTTTAGTTTTTATGGGAAGATATTCCCGTTTCCAACGAAGGCCTGAAAGGCTCCAAATATCCACTTGCAGATGCTGCAAAAAGACTCTTTCCAAACTGCTCCGTGAAAAGGAAGGTTCAACTCTGTGAGGTGAAGGCACACATCATAAAGAAGTTTCAAAGAATGCTTCTGTCTAAGTTTTATGTGAAGATATTTCCTTTTCCACCGTAGGCCTCAAAGCGCTCCAAATGAACACTTGCAGATTCTACAAAAAGAGTGTTTCAAAACTGCTCTTTCTAAAGAAGTGTTCAACTCCGTGAGTTGGATTCATACTACACAAAGCAGTTTCACAGAACGCTTCTGTTAATTTTTATGGGAAGATATTCCCGTTTCCAACGAAGGACTGAAAGGGCTCCAAATATCCACTTGCAGATTCTGCAAAAAGAGAGTTTCAAAACTGCTCTTTCAAAAGGAAGGCTTATCTCTCTGAGGTGAATGCACACATCCTAAAGAGGTTTCTGAGAATGCTTCTGCCTGGTTGATATGTGAAGATATTTCAATTTCCACCATAGGCCTCAAATCGCTCCAAATGAACACTTGCAAATTCTATAAAAAGAGTGTTTCATAACTGCTCTAGCAAAGGAAAAGTTCAACTATGTGAGTTAAACACACACGTCACAAAGCAGTTTGTGAGAATGCTTCTGTCCGGTTTTTATGGGAAGATATTCCCGTTTCTAACAAAGGCCTGAAAGAGCTCCAAATATCCACTTGCAGATGCTGCAAAAAGACTCTTTCCAAACTGCTCCATGAAAAGGAAGGTTCAACTCTGTGAGTTGAACGCACACATCATAAAGAAGTTTCAAAGAATGCTTCTGTCTAGGTTTTATGTGAAGATATTTCCTTTTCCACCGTAGGCCTCAAAGCACTCCAAATGAACACTTGCAGATTCTACAAAAAGAGTGTTTCAAAACTACTCTTTCTAAAGAAGTGTTCAACTCTGTGAGTTGGATTCATACTACACAAAGCAGTTTCACAGAACGCTTCTGTTTAGTTTTTATGGGAAGATATTCCCGTTTCCAATGAAGGCCTGAAAGGGCTCCAAATATCCACTTGCAGATTCTGCAAAAACAGAGTTTCAAAACTGCTCTATCAAAAGGAAGGCTTATCTCTCTGAGTTGAATGCACACATCATAAAGAGGTTTCTGAGAATGCTTCTGCCTGGTTGATATGTGAAGATATTTCAATTTCCACCATAGGCCTCAAATCGCTCCAAATGAACACTTGCAAATTCTACAAAAAGAGTGTTTCATAACTGCTCTAGCAAAGGAAAGGTTCAACTATGTGAGTTAAACACACACATCACAAAGCAGTTTGTGAGAATGCTTCTGTCCAGTTTTTATGGGAAGATATTCCCGTTTATAACAAAGGCATGAAAGAGCTCCAAGTATCCACTTGCAGATGCTGCAAAAAGACTCTTTCCAAACCGCTCCATGAAAAGGAAGGTTCAACTCTGTGAGTTGAATGCACACATCATAAAGAAGTTTCAAAGAATGCTTCTGTCTAGGTTTTATGTGAAGATATTTCCTTTTCCACCATTGGCCTCAAAGCGCTCCAAATGAACACTTGCAGATTCTACAAAAAGAGTGTTTCAAAACTGCTCTTTCTAAAGAAGTGTTCAACTCTGTGAGTTGGATTCATACTACACAAAGCAGTTTCACAGAACGCTTCTGTTTAGTTTTTATGGGAAGATATTCCCGTTTCCAACGAAGGCCTGAAAGGGCTCCAAATATCCACTTGCAGATGCTGCAAAAAGACTCTTTCCAAACTGCTCCATGAAAAGGAAAGTTCAACTCTGTGAGTTGAATGCACACATCATAAAGAAGTTTCAAAGAATGCTTCTGTCTAGGTTTTATGTGAAGATATTTCCTTTTCCACCATAGGCCTCAAAGTGCTCCAAATGAACACTTGCAGATTCTACAAAAAGAGTGTTTCAAAACTGCTCTTTCAAAAGAAGTGTTCAACTCTGTGAGTTGGATTCATACTACACAAAGCAGTTTCACAGAACTCTTCTGTTTAGTTTTTATGGGAAGATATTCCCGTTTCCAACGAAGGCCTGAAACGGC
This sequence comes from Pongo abelii, assembly GCF_028885655.2. Taxonomy (NCBI): domain Eukaryota; kingdom Metazoa; phylum Chordata; class Mammalia; order Primates; family Hominidae; genus Pongo; species Pongo abelii. The sequence continues at coordinate 30,161,551 of NC_072005.2, read as the reverse complement.
TCCAAATATCCACTTGCAGATGCTGCAAAAAGACTCTTTCCAAACTGCTCCATGAAAAGGAAGGTTCAACTCTGTGAGTTGAAGGCACACATCATAAAGAAGTTTCAAAGAATGCTTCTGTCTAGGTTTTATGTGAAGATATTTCCTTTTCCACCATAGGCCTCAAAGTGCTCCAAATGAACACTTGCAGATTCTACAAAAAGAGTGTTTCAAAACTGCTCTTTCAAAAGAAGTGTTCAACTCTGTGAGTTGGATTCATACTACACAAAGCAGTTTCACAGAACGCTTCTGTTTAGTTTTTATGGGAAGATATTCCCGTTTCCAACGAAGGCCTGAAAGGGCTCCAAATATCCACATGCAGATGCTGCAAAAAGACTCTTTCCAAACTCCTCCATGAAAAGGAAGGTTCAACTCTGTGAGTTGAATGCACACATCATAAAGAAGTTTCAAAGAATGCTTCTGTCTAGGTTTTATGTGAAGATATTTCCTTTTCCACCATAGGCCTCAAAGTGCTCCAAATGAACACTTGCAGATTCTACAAAAAGAGTGTTTCAAAACTGCTCTTTCTAAAGAAGTGTTCAACTCTGTGAGTTGGATTCATACTACACAAAGCAGTTTCACAGAACGCTTCTGTTTAGTTTTTATGGGAAGATATTCCGGTTTCCAACGAAGGCCTGAAAGGCTCCAAATATCCACTTGCAGATGCTGCAAAAAGACTCTTTCCAAACTGCTCCGTGAAAAGGAAGGTTCAACTCTGTGAGGTGAAGGCACACATCATAAAGAAGTTTCAAAGAATGCTTCTGTCTAGGTTTTATGTGAAGATATTTCCTTTTCCACCGTAGGCCTCAAAGCGCTCCTAATAAACAATTGCAGATTCTACAAAAAGAGTGTTTCAAAACTGCTCTTTCAAAAGAAGTGTTCAACTCTGTGAGTTGGATTCATACTACACAAAGCAGTTTCACAGAACGCTTCTGTTTAGTTTTTATGGGAAGATATTCCGGTTTCCAACGAAGGCCTGAATTGACTCCAAATATCCACTTGCAGATGCTGCAAAAACAGAGTTTCAAAACTCCTCTATCAAAAGGAAGGCTTCTCTCTCCGAGTTGAATGCACACATCATAAAGGGGTTTCTGAGAATGCTTCTGCCTGGTTTGTAATTGAAGATATTTCCTTTTCCACAATAGGCCTCAATGTGCTCCAAACGAACACTTGCAGATTCTACAAAAAGAGTGTTTCAAAACTGCTCTTTCAAAAGAAGTGTTCAACTCTGCGAGTTGGATTCATACTACACAAAGCAGTTTCACAGAACGCTTCTGTTTAGTTTTTATGGGAAGATATTCCCGTTTCCAACGAAGGCCTGAAAGGCTCCAAATATCCACTTGCAGATGCTGCAAAAAGACTCTTTCCAAACTGCTCCGTGAAAAGGAAGGTTCAACTCTGTGAGGTGAAGGCACACATCATAAAGAAGTTTCAAAGAATGCTTCTGTCTAAGTTTTATGTGAAGATATTTCCTTTTCCACCGTAGGCCTCAAAGCGCTCCAAATGAACACTTGCAGATTCTACAAAAAGAGTGTTTCAAAACTGCTCTTTCTAAAGAAGTGTTCAACTCCGTGAGTTGGATTCATACTACACAAAGCAGTTTCACAGAACGCTTCTGTTAATTTTTATGGGAAGATATTCCCGTTTCCAACGAAGGACTGAAAGGGCTCCAAATATCCACTTGCAGATTCTGCAAAAAGAGAGTTTCAAAACTGCTCTTTCAAAAGGAAGGCTTATCTCTCTGAGGTGAATGCACACATCCTAAAGAGGTTTCTGAGAATGCTTCTGCCTGGTTGATATGTGAAGATATTTCAATTTCCACCATAGGCCTCAAATCGCTCCAAATGAACACTTGCAAATTCTATAAAAAGAGTGTTTCATAACTGCTCTAGCAAAGGAAAAGTTCAACTATGTGAGTTAAACACACACGTCACAAAGCAGTTTGTGAGAATGCTTCTGTCCGGTTTTTATGGGAAGATATTCCCGTTTCTAACAAAGGCCTGAAAGAGCTCCAAATATCCACTTGCAGATGCTGCAAAAAGACTCTTTCCAAACTGCTCCATGAAAAGGAAGGTTCAACTCTGTGAGTTGAACGCACACATCATAAAGAAGTTTCAAAGAATGCTTCTGTCTAGGTTTTATGTGAAGATATTTCCTTTTCCACCGTAGGCCTCAAAGCGCTCCAAATGAACACTTGCAGATTCTACAAAAAGAGTGTTTGAAAACTGCTCTTTCTAAAGAAGTGTTCAACTCTGTGAGTTGGATTCATACTACACAAAGCAGTTTCACAGAACGCTTCTGTTTAGTTTTTATGGGAAGATATTCCCGTTTCCAACGAAGGCCTGAAAGGGCTCCAAATATCCACTTGCAGATTCTGCAAAAACAGAGTTTCAAAACTGCTCTATCAAAAGGAAGGCTTATCTCTCTGAGTTGAATGCACACATCATAAAGAGGTTTCTGAGAATGCTTCTGCCTGGTTGATATGTGAAGATATTTCAATTTCCACCATAGGCCTCAAATCGCTCCAAATGAACACTTGCAAATTCTACAAAAAGAGTGTTTCATAACTGCTCTAGCAAAGGAAAGGTTCAACTATGTGAGTTAAACACACACATCACAAAGCAGTTTGTGAGAATGCTTCTGTCCAGTTTTTATGGGAAGATATTCCCGTTTATAACAAAGGCATGAAAGAGCTCCAAGTATCCACTTGCAGATGCTGCAAAAAGACTCTTTCCAAACCGCTCCATGAAAAGGAAGGTTCAACTCTGTGAGTTGAATGCACACATCATAAAGAAGTTTCAAAGAATGCTTCTGTCTAGGTTTTATGTGAAGATATTTCCTTTTCCACCATTGGCCTCAAAGCGCTCCAAATGAACACTTGCAGATTCTACAAAAAGAGTGTTTCAAAACTGCTCTTTCTAAAGAAGTGTTCAACTCTGTGAGTTGGATTCATACTACACAAAGCAGTTTCACAGAACGCTTCTGTTTAGTTTTTATGGGAAGATATTCCCGTTTCCAACGAAGGCCTGAAAGGGCTCCAAATATCCACTTGCAGATGCTGCAAAAAGACTCTTTCCAAACTGCTCCATGAAAAGGAAAGTTCAACTCTGTGAGTTGAATGCACACATCATAAAGAAGTTTCAAAGAATGCTTCTGTCTAGGTTTTATGTGAAGATATTTCCTTTTCCACCATAGGCCTCAAAGTGCTCCAAATGAACACTTGCAGATTCTACAAAAAGAGTGTTTCAAAACTGCTCTTTCAAAAGAAGTGTTCAACTCTGTGAGTTGGATTCATACTACACAAAGCAGTTTCACAGAACTCTTCTGTTTAGTTTTTATGGGAAGATATTCCCGTTTCCAACGAAGGCCTGAAACGGCTCCAAATATCCACTTGCAGATGCTGCAAAAAGACTCTTTCCAAACTGCTCCATGAAAAGGAAGGTTCAACTCTGTGAGTTGAAGGCACACATCATAAAGAAGTTTCAAAGAATGCTTCTGTCTAGGTTTTATGTGAAGATATTTCCTTTTCCACCATAGGCCTCAAAGTGCTCCAAATGAACACTTGCAGATTCTACAAAAAGAGTGTTTCAAAACTGCTCTTTCAAAAGAAGTGTTCAACTCTGTGAGTTGGATTCATACTACACAAAGCAGTTTCACAGAACGCTTCTGTTTAATTTTTATGGGAAGATATTCCCGTTTCCAACGAAGGCCTGAAAGGGCTCCAAATATCCACATGCAGATGCTGCAAAAAGACTCTTTCCAAACTCCTCCATGAAAAGGAAGGTTCAACTCTGTGAGTTGAATGCACACATCATAAAGAAGTTTCAAAGAATGCTTCTGTCTAGGTTTTATGTGAAGATATTTCCTTTTCCACCATAGGCCTCAAAGTGCTCCAAATGAACACTTGCAGATTCTACAAAAAGAGTGTTTCAAAACTGCTCTTTCTAAAGAAGTGTTCAACTCTGTGAGTTGGATTCATACTACACAAAGCAGTTTCACAGAACGCTTCTGTTTAGTTTTTATGGGAGGAAATTCCCGTTTCCAACGAAGGCCTGAAAGGGCTCCAAGTATACACTTGCAGATGCTGCAAAAAGACTCTTTCCAAACTGCTCCATGAAAAGGAAGGTTCAACTCTGTGAGGTGAAGGCACACATCATAAAGAAGTTTCAAAGAATGCTTCTGTCTAGGTTTTATGTGAAGATATTTCCATTTCCACCGTAGGCCTCAAAGCGCTCCAAATGAACACTTGCAGATTCTACAAAAAGAGTGTTTCAAAACTGCTCTTTCTAAAGAAGTGTTCAACTCCGTGAGTTGGATTCATACTACACAAAGCAGTTTCACAGAACGCTTCTGTTTAGTTTTTATGGGAAGATATTCCCGTTTCCAACGAAGGCCTGAAAGGGCTCCAAATATCCACTTGCAGATTCTGCAAAAACAGAGTTTCAAAACTGCTCTATCAAAAGGAAGGCTTATCTCTCTGAGTTGAATGCACACATCATAAAGAGGTTTCTGAGAATGCTTCTGCCTGCTTGATATGTGAAGATATTTCAATTTCCACCATAGGCCTCAAATCGCTCCAAATGAACACTTGCAAATTCTACAAAAAGAGTGTTTCATAACTGCTCTAGCAAAGGAAAGGTTCAACTATGTGAGTTAAACACACACATCACAAAGCAGTTTGTGAGAATGCTTCTGTCCAGTTTTTATGGGAAGAGATTCCCGTTTCTAACAAAGGCCTGAAAGAGCTCCAAATATCCACTTGCAGATGCTGCAAAAAGACTCTTTCCAAACTGCTCCATGAAAAGGAAGGTTCAACTCTGTGAGTTGAATGCACACATCATAAAGAAGTTTCAAAGAATGCTTCTGTCTAGGTTTTATGTGAAGATATTTCCTTTTCCACCATAGGCCTCAAAGCGCTCCAAATGAACACTTGCAGATTCTACAAAAAGAGTGTTTCAAAACTGCTCTTTCTAAAGAAGTGTTCAACTCTGTGAGTTGGATTCATACTACACAAAGCAGTTTCACAGAACACTTCCGTTTAGTTTTTATGGGAAGATATTCCCGTTTCCAACGAAGGCCTGAAAGGGCTCCAAATATCCACTTGCAGATGCTGCAAAAAGACTCTTTCCAAACTGCTCCATGAAAAGGAAGGTTCAACTCTGTGAGTTGAATGCACACATCATAAAGAAGTTTCAAAGAATGCTTCTGTCTAGGTTTTATGTGAAGATATTTCCTTTTCCACCATAGGCCTCAAAGTGCTCCAAATGAACACTTGCAGATTCTACAAAAAGAGTGTTTCAAAACTGCTCTTTCAAAAGAAGTGTTCAACTCTGTGAGTTGGATTCATACTACACAAAGCAGTTTCACAGAACGCTTCTGTTTAGTTTTTATGGGAAGATATTCCCGTTTCCAACGAAGGCCTGAAAGGGCTCCAAATATCCACTTGCAGATTCTGCAAAAACAGAGTTTCAAAACTGCTCTATCAAAAGGAAGGCTTATCTCTCTGAGTTGAATGCACACATCATAAAGAGGTTTCTGAGAATGCTTCTGCCTGCTTGATATGTGAAGATATTTCAATTTCCACCATAGGCCTCAAATCGCTCCAAATGAACACTTGCAAATTCTACAAAAAGAGTGTTTCATAACTGCTCTAGCAAAGGAAAGGTTCAACTATGTGAGTTAAACACACACATCACAAAGCAGTTTGTGAGAATGCTTCTGTCCAGTTTTTATGGGAAGATATTCCCGTTTCTAACAAAGGCCTGAAAGAGCTCCAAATATCCACTTGCAGATGCTGCAAAAAGACTCTTTCCAAACCGCTCCATGAAAAGGAAGGTTCAACTCTGTGAGTTGAATGCACACATCATAAAGAAGTTTCAAAGAATGCTTCTGTCTAGGTTTTATGTGAAGATATTTCCTTTTCCACCATAGGCCTCAAAGCGCTCCAAATGAACACTTGCAGATTCTACAGAAAGAGTGTTTCAAAACTGCTCTTTCTAAAGAAGGGTTCAACTCTGTGAGTTGGATTCATACTACACAAAGCAGTTTCACAGAACGCTTCTGTTTAGTTTTTATGGGAAGATATTCCCGTTTCCAACGAAGGCCTGAAAGGGCTCCAAATATCCACTTGCAGATGCTGCAAAAAGAATCTTTCCAAACTGCTCCGTGAAAAGGAAGGTTCAACTCTGTGAGGTGAAGGCACACATCATAAAGAAGTTTCAAAGAATGCTTCTGTCTAGGTTTTATGTGAAGATATTTCCTTTTCCACCATAGGCCTCAAAGCGCTCCAAATGAACACTTGCAGATTCTACAAAAAGAGTGTTTCAAAACTGCTCTTTCTAAAGAAGTGTTCAACTCTGTGAGTTGGATTCATACTACACAAAGCAGTTTCACAGAACGCTTCTGTTTAGTTTTTATGGGAAGATATTCCCGTTTCCAACGAAGGCCTGAAAGGGCTCCAAATATCCACTTGCAGATGCTGCAAAAAGACTCTTTCCAAACTGCTCCATGAAAAGGAAGGTTCAACTCTGTGAGTTGAATGCACACATCATAAAGAAGTTTCAAAGAATGCTTCTGTCTAGGTTTTATGTGAAGATATTTCCTTTTCCACCATAGGCCTCAAAGTGCTCCAAATGAACACTTGCAGATTCTACAAAAAGAGTGTTTCAAAACTGCTCTTTCAAAAGAAGTGTTCAACTCTGTGAGTTGGATTCATACTACACAAAGCAGTTTCACAGAACGCTTCTGTTTAGTTTTTATGGGAAGATATTCCCGTTTCCAACGAAGGCCTGAAAGGGCTCCAAATATCCACTTGCAGATGCTGCAAAAACAGAGTTTCAAAACTGCTCTATCAAAAGGAAGGCTTCTCTCTCCGAGTTGAATGCACACATCATAGAGAGATTTCTGAGAATGCTTCTGCCTGGTTTATAAGCGAAGATATTTCCTTTTCCACAATAGGCCTGAAAGTGCTCCAAATGAACACTTGCAGATTCTACAAAAAGAGTGTTTCAAAACTGCTCTTTGAAAAGAAGTGTTCAACTCTGTGAGTTGGATTCATACTACACAAAGCAGTTTCACAGAACGCTTCTGTTTAGTTTTTATGGGAAGACATTCCCGTTTCCAACGAAGGCCTGAAAGGCTCCAAATATCCACTTGCAGATGCTGAAAAAAAGACTCTTTCCAAACTGCTCCGTGAAAAGGAAGGTTCAACTCTGTGAGGTAAAGGCACACATCATAAAGAAGTTTCAAAGAATGCTTCTATCTAGGTTTTATGTGAAGATATTTCCTTTTCCACCATAGGCCTCAAAGCGCTCCAAATGAACACTTGCAGATTCTACAAAAAGAGTGTTTCAAAACTGCTCTTTCTAAAGGAGTGTTCAATTCTGTGAGTTGGATTCATACTACACAAAGCAGTTTCACAGAACGCTTCGGTTTAGTTTTTATGGGAAGACATACCCGTTTCCAACGAAGGCCTGAAAGGGCTCCAAATATCCACTTGCAGATTCTGTAAAAACAGAGTTTCAAAACTGCTCTATCAAAAGGAAGGCTTATCTCTCTGATTTGAATGCACACATCCTAAAGAGGTTTCTGAGAATGCTTCTGCCTGGTTGATATGTGAAGATATTTCAATTTCCACCATAGGCCTCAAATCGCTCCAAATGAACACTTGCAAATTCTACAAAAAGAGTGTTTCATAACTGCTCTAGCAAAGGAAAGGTTCAACTATGTGAGTTAAACACACACATCACAAAGCAGTTTGTGAGAATGCTTCTGTCCAGTTTTTATGGGAAGATATTCCCGTTTCTAACAAAGGCCTGAAAGAGCTCCAAATATCCACTTGCAGATGCTGCAAAAAGACTCTTTCCAAACCGCTCCATGAAAAGGAAGGTTCAACTCTGTGAGTTGAATGCACACATCATAAAGAAGTTTCAAAGAATGCTTCTGTCTAGGTTTTATGTGAAGATATTTCCTTTTCCACCATAGGCCTCAAAGCGCTCCAAATGAACACTTGCAGATTCTACAAAAGGAGTGTTTCAAAACTACTCTTTCAAAAGAAGTGTTCAACTCTGTGAGTTGGATTCATACTACACAAAGCAGTTTCACAGAAGGCTTCTGTTTAGTTTTTATGGGAAGATATTCCCGTTTCCAACGAAGGCCTGAAAGGGCTCCAAATATCCACTTGCAGATGCTGCAATAACAGAGTTTCAAAACTGCTCTATCAAAAGGAAGGCTTCTCTCTCCGAGTTGAATGGACACATCATAAAGAGGTTTACGAGACTGATTCTGCCTGGTTTATAAGTGAAGATATTTCCTTTTCCACAATAGGCCTCAAAGCGCTCCAAACGAACACTTGCAGATTCTACAAAAAGAGTGTTTCAAAACTGCTCTTTCAAAAGAAGTGTTCAACTCTGTGAGTTGGATTCATACTACACAAAGCAGTTTCACAGAACGCTTCTGTTTAGTTTTTATGGGAAGATATTCCCGTTTCCAACGAAGGCCTGAAAGGGCTCCAAATATCCACTTGCAGATGCTGCAAAAAGACTCTTTCCAAACTGCTCCATGAAAAGGAAGGTTCAACTCTGTGAGTTGAACGCACACATCATAAAGAAGTTTCAAAGAATGCTTCTGTCTAGGTTTTATGTGAAGATATTTCCTTTTCCACCATAGGCCTCAAAGTGCTCCAAATGAACACTTTCAGATTCTACAAAAAGAGTGTTTCAAAACTGCTCTTTCAAAAGAAGTGTTCAACTGTGTGAGTTGGATTCATACTACACAAAGCAGTTTCACAGAACGCTTCTGTTTAGTTTTTATGGGAAGATATTCCCGTTTCCAACGAAGGCCTGAAAGGGCTCCAAATATCCACTTGCAGATGCTGCAAAAACAGAGTTTCAAAACTGCTCTATCAAAAGGAAGGCTTCTCTCTCCGAGTTGAATGCACACATCATAAAGAGGTTTCTGAGAATGCTTCTGCCTGGTTTATAAGTGAAGATATTTCCTTTTCCACAATAGGCCTCAATGTGCTCCAAATGAACACTTGCAGATTCTACAAAAAGAGTGTTTCAAAACTGCTCTTTGAAAAGAAGTGTTCAACTCTGTGAGTTGGATTTATACTACACAAAGCAGTTTCACAGAACGCTTCTGTTTAGTTTTTATGGGAAGATATTCCCGTTTCCAACGAAGGCCTGAAAGGCTCCAAATATCCACTTGCAGATGCTGCAAAAAGACTCTTTCCAAACTGCTCCGTGAAAAGGAAGGTTCAACTCTGTGAGGTGAAGGCACACATCATAAAGAAGTTTCAAAGAATGCTTCTGTCTAGGTTTTATGTGAAGATATTTCCTTTTCCAACGTAGGCCTCAAAGCACTCCAAATGAACACTTGCAGATTCTACAAAAAGAGTGTTTCAAAACTGCTCTTTCTAAAGAAGTGTTCAACTCTGTGAGTTGGATTCATACTACACAAAGCAGTTTCACAGAACGCTTCTGTTTAGTTTTTATGGGAAGATATTCCCGTTTCCAACGAAGGCCTGAAAGGGCTCCAAATATCCACTTGCAGATTCTGCAAAAACAGAGTTTCAAAACTGCTCTATCAAAAGGAAGGCTTATCTCTCTGAGTTGAATGCACACATCATAAAGAGGTTTCTGAGAATGCTTCTGCCTGGTTGATATGTGAAGATATTTCAATTTCCACCATAGGCCTCAAATCGCTCCAAATGAACACTTGCAAATTCTACAAAAAGAGTGTTTCATAACTGCTCTAGCAAAGGAAAGGTTCAACTATGTGAGTTAAACACACACATCACAAAGCAGTTTGTGAGAATGCTTCTGTCCAGTTTTTATGGGAAGATATTCCCGTTTATAACAAAGGCATGAAAGAGCTCCAAGTATCCACTTGCAGATGCTGCAAAAAGACTCTTTCCAAACCGCTCCATGAAAAGGAAGGTTCAACTCTGTGAGTTGAATGCACACATCATAAAGAAGTTTCAAAGAATGCTTCTGTCTAGGTTTTATGTGAAGATATTTCCTTTTCCACCATTGGCCTCAAAGCGCTCCAAATGAACACTTGCAGATTCTACAAAAAGAGTGTTTCAAAACTGCTCTTTCTAAAGAAGTGTTCAACTCTGTGAGTTGGATTCATACTACACAAAGCAGTTTCACAGAACGCTTCTGTTTAGTTTTTATGGGAAGACATACCCGTTTCCAACGAAGGCCTGAAAGGGCTCCAAATATCCACTTGCAGATTCTGTAAAAACAGAGTTTCAAATCTGCTCTATCAAAAAGAAGGCTTATCTCTCTGAGTTGAATGCACACATCCTAAAGAGGTTTCTGAGAATGCTTCTGCCTGGTTGATATGTGAAGATATTTCAATTTCCACCGTAGGCCTCAAATCGCTCCAAATGAACACTTGCAAATTCTACAAAAAGAGTGTTTCATAACTGCTCTAGCAAAGGAAAGGTTCAACTATGTGAGTTAAACACACACATCACAAAGCAGTTTGTGAGAATGCTTCTGTCCAGTTTTTATGGGAAGATATTCCCGTTTCTAACAAAGGCCTGAAAGAGCTCCAAATATCCACTTGCAGATGCTGCAAAAAGACTCTTTCCAAACTGCTCCATGAAAAGGAAGGTTCAACTCTGTGAGTTGAATGCACACATCATAAAGAAGTTTCAAAGAATGCTTCTGTCTAGGTTTTATGTGAAGATATTTCCTTTTCCACCATAGGCCTCAAAGTGCTCCAAATGAACACTTGCAGATTCTACAAAAAGAGTGTTTCAAAACTGCTCTTTCAAAAGAAGTGTTCAACTCTGTGAGTTGGATTGATACTACACAAAGCAGTTTCACAGAACGCTTCTGTTTAGTTTTTATGGGAAGATATTCCCGTTTCCAACGAAGGCCTGAAAGGGCTCCAAATATCCACTTGCAGATTCTGCAAAAACAGAGTTTCAAAACTGCTCTATCAAAAGGAAGGCTTATCTCTCTGAGTTGAATGCACACATCCAAAAGAGGTTTCTGAGAATGCTTCTGCCTGGTTGATATGTGAAGATATTTCAATTTCCACCATAGGCCTCAAATCGCTCCAAATGAACACTTGCAAATTCTACAAAAAGAGTGTTTCATAACTGCTCTAGCAAAGGAAAGGTTCAACTATGTGAGTTAAACACACACATCACAGAGCAGTTTGTGAGAATGCTTCTGTCCAGTTTTTATGGGAAGATATTCCCGTTTCTAACAAAGGCCTGAAAGAGCTCCAAATATCCACTTGCAGATTCTGCAAAAAGACTCTTTCCAAACCGCTCCATGAAAAGGAAGGTTCAACTCTGTGAGTTGAATGCACACATCATAAAGAAGTTTCAAAGAATGCTTCTGTCTAGGTTTTATGTGAAGATATTTCCTTTTCCACCATAGGCCTCAAAGCGCTCCAAATGAACACTTGCAGATTCTACAAAAAGAGTGTTTCAAAACTACTCTTTCAAAAGAAGTGTTCAACTCTGTGAGTTGGATTCATACTACACAAAGCAGTTTCACAGAAGGCTTCTGTTTAGTTTTTATGGGAAGATATTCCCGTTTCCAACGAAGGCCTGAAAGGGCTCCAAATATCCACTTGCAGATGCTGCAATAACAGAGTTTCAAAACTGCTCTATCAAAAGGAAGGCTTCTCTCTCCGAGTTGAATGCACACATCATAAAGAGGTTTACGAGACTGATTCTGCCTGGTTTATAAGTGAAGATATTTCCTTTTCCACAATAGGCCTCAAAGTGCTCCAAACGAACACTTGCAGATTCTACAAAAAGAGTGTTTCAAAACTGCTCTTTCAAAAGAAGTGTTCAACTCTGTGAGTTGGATTCATACTACACAAAGCAGTTTCACAGAACGCTTCTGTTTAGTTTTTATGGGAAGATATTCCCGTTTCCAACGAAGGCCTGAAAGGGCTCCAAATATCCACATGCAGATGCTGCAAAAAGACTCTTTCCAAACTGCTCCATGAAAAGGAAGGTTCAACTCTGTGAGTTGAATGCACACATCATAAAGAAGTTTCAAAGAATGCTTCTGTCTAGGTTTTATGTGAAGATATTTCCTTTTCCACCATAGGCCTCAAAGTGCTCCAAATGAACACTTGCAGATTCTACAAAAAGAGTGTTTCAAAACTGCTCTTTCAAAAGAAGTGTTCAACTCTGTGAGTTGGATTCATACTACACAAAGCAGTTTCACAGAACGCTTCTGTTTAGTTTTTATGGGAAGATATTCCCGTTTCCAACGAAGGCCTGAAAGGGCTCCAAATATCCACTTGCAGATTCTGCAAAAACAGAGTTTCAAAACTGCTCTATCAAAAGGAAGGCTTATCTCTCTGAGTTGAATGCACACATCATAAAGAGGTTTCTGAGAATGCTTCTGCCTGGTTGATATGTGAAGATATTTCAATTTCCACCATAGGCCTCAAATCGCTCCAAATGAACACTTGCAAATTCTACAAAAAGAGTGTTTCATAACTGCTCTAGCAAAGGAAAGGTTCAACTATGTGAGTTAAACACACACATCACAAAGCAGTTTGTGAGAATGCTTCTGTCCAGTTTTTATGGGAAGATATTCCCGTTTATAACAAAGGCATGAAAGAGCTCCAAGTATCCACTTGCAGATGCTGCAAAAAGACTCTTTCCAAACCGCTCCATGAAAAGGAAGGTTCAACTCTGTGAGTTGAATGCACACATCATAAAGAAGTTTCAAAGAATGCTTCTGTCTAGGTTTTATGTGAAGATATTTCCTTTTCCACCATAGGCCTCAAAGCGCTCCAAATGAACACTTGCAGATTCTACAAAAAGAGTGTTTCAAAACTACTCTTTCAAAAGAAGTGTTCAACTCTGTGAGTTGGATTCATACTACACAAAGCAGTTTCACAGAAGGCTTCTGTTTAGTTTTTATGGGAAGATATTCCCGTTTCCAACGAAGGCCTGAAAGGGCTCCAAATATCCACTTGCAGATGCTGCAATAACAGAGTTTCAAAACTGCTCTATCAAAAGGAAGGCTTCTCTCTCCGAGTTGAATGGACACATCATAAAGAGGTTTACGAGACTGATTCTGCCTGGTTTATAAGTGAAGATATTTCCTTTTCCACAATAGGCCTCAAAGCGCTCCAAACGAACACTTGCAGATTCTACAAAAAGAGTGTTTCAAAACTGCTCTTTCAAAAGAAGTGTTCAACTCTGTGAGTTGGATTCATACTACACAAAGCAGTTTCACAGAACGCTTCTGTTTAGTTTTTATGGGAAGATATTCCCGTTTCCAACGAAGGCCTGAAAGGGCTCCAAATATCCACTTGCAGATGCTGCAAAAAGACTCTTTCCAAACTGCTCCATGAAAAGGAAGGTTCAACTCTGTGAGTTGAACGCACACATCATAAAGAAGTTTCAAAGAATGCTTCTGTCTAGGTTTTATGTGAAGATATTTCCTTTTCCACCATAGGCCTCAAAGTGCTCCAAATGAACACTTTCAGATTCTACAAAAAGAGTGTTTCAAAACTGCTCTTTCAAAAGAAGTGTTCAACTGTGTGAGTTGGATTCATACTACACAAAGCAGTTTCACAGAACGCTTCTGTTTAGTTTTTATGGGAAGATATTCCCGTTTCCAACGAAGGCCTGAAAGGGCTCCAAATATCCACTTGCAGATGCTGCAAAAACAGAGTTTCAAAACTGCTCTATCAAAAGGAAGGCTTCTCTCTCCGAGTTGAATGCACACATCATAAAGAGGTTTCTGAGAATGCTTCTGCCTGGTTTATAAGTGAAGATATTTCCTTTTCCACAATAGGCCTCAATGTGCTCCAAATGAACACTTGCAGATTCTACAAAAAGAGTGTTTCAAAACTGCTCTTTGAAAAGAAGTGTTCAACTCTGTGAGTTGGATTTATACTACACAAAGCAGTTTCACAGAACGCTTCTGTTTAGTTTTTATGGGAAGATATTCCCGTTTCCAACGAAGGCCTGAAAGGCTCCAAATATCCACTTGCAGATGCTGCAAAAAGACTCTTTCCAAACTGCTCCGTGAAAAGGAAGGTTCAACTCTGTGAGGTGAAGGCACACATCATAAAGAAGTTTCAAAGAATGCTTCTGTCTAGGTTTTATGTGAAGATATTTCCTTTTCCAACGTAGGCCTCAAAGCACTCCAAATGAACACTTGCAGATTCTACAAAAAGAGTGTTTCAAAACTGCTCTTTCTAAAGAAGTGTTCAACTCTGTGAGTTGGATTCATACTACACAAAGCAGTTTCACAGAACGCTTCTGTTTAGTTTTTATGGGAAGATATTCCCGTTTCCAACGAAGGCCTGAAAGGGCTCCAAATATCCACTTGCAGATTCTGCAAAAACAGAGTTTCAAAACTGCTCTATCAAAAGGAAGGCTTATCTCTCTGAGTTGAATGCACACATCATAAAGAGGTTTCTGAGAATGCTTCTGCCTGGTTGATATGTGAAGATATTTCAATTTCCACCATAGGCCTCAAATCGCTCCAAATGAACACTTGCAAATTCTACAAAAAGAGTGTTTCATAACTGCTCTAGCAAAGGAAAGGTTCAACTATGTGAGTTAAACACACACATCACAAAGCAGTTTGTGAGAATGCTTCTGTCCAGTTTTTATGGGAAGATATTCCCGTTTATAACAAAGGCATGAAAGAGCTCCAAGTATCCACTTGCAGATGCTGCAAAAAGACTCTTTCCAAACCGCTCCATGAAAAGGAAGGTTCAACTCTGTGAGTTGAATGCACACATCATAAAGAAGTTTCAAAGAATGCTTCTGTCTACGTTTTATGTGAAGATATTTCCTTTTCCACCATTGGCCTCAAAGCGCTCCAAATGAACACTTGCAGATTCTACAAAAAGAGTGTTTCAAAACTGCTCTTTCTAAAGAAGTGTTCAACTCTGTGAGTTGGATTCATACTACACAAAGCAGTTTCACAGAACGCTTCTGTTTAGTTTTTATGGGAAGACATACCCGTTTCCAACGAAGGCCTGAAAGGGCTCCAAATATCCACTTGCAGATTCTGTAAAAACAGAGTTTCAAAACTGCTCTATCAAAAGGAAGGCTTATCTCTCTGAGTTGAATGCACACATCCTAAAGAGGTTTCTGAGAATGCTTCTGCCTGCTTGATATGTGAAGATATTTCAATTTCCACCATAGGCCTCAAATCGCTCCAAATGAACACTTGCAAATTCTACAAAAAGAGTGTTTCATAACTGCTCTAGCAAAGGAAAGGTTCAACTATGTGAGTTAAACACACACATCACAAAGCAGTTTGTGAGAATGCTTCTGTCCAGTTTTTATGGGAAGATATTCCCGTTTCTAACAAAGGCCTGAAAGAGCTCCAAATATCCACTTGCAGATTCTGCAAAAAGACTCTTTCCAAACCGCTCCATGAAAAGGAAGGTTCAACTCTGTGAGTTGAATGCACACATCATAAAGAAGGTTCAAAGAATGCTTCTGTCTAGGTTTTATGTGAAGATATTTCCTTTTCCACCATAGGCCTCAAAGCGCTCCAAATGAACACTTGCAGATTCTACAAAAAGAGTGTTTCAAAACTACTCTTTCAAAAGAAGTGTTCAACTCTGTGAGTTGGATTCATACTACACAAAGCAGTTTCACAGAAGGCTTCTGTTTAGTTTTTATGGGAAGATATTCCCGTTTCCAACGAAGGCCTGAAAGGGCTCCAAATATCCACTTGCAGATGCTGCAAAAACAGAGTTTCAAAACTGCTCTATCAAAAGGAAGGCTTCTCTCTCCGAGTTGAATGCACACATCATAAAGAGGTTTCTGAGAATGCTTCTGCCTGGTTTATAAGTGAAGATATTTCCTTTTCCACAATAGGCCTCAATGTGCTCCAAATGAACACTTGCAGATTCTACAAAAAGAGTGTTTCAAAACTGCTCTTTGAAAAGAAGTGTTCAACTCCGTGAGTTGGATTCATACTACACAAAGCAGTTTCACAGAACGCTTCTGTTTAGTTTTTATGGGAAGATATTCCCGTTTCCAATGAAGGCCTGAAAGGCTCCAAATATCCACTTGCAGATGCTGCAAAAAGACTCTTTCCAAACTGCTCCGTGAAAAGGAAGGTTCAACTCTGTGAGGTGAAGGCACACATCATAAAGAAGTTTCAAAGAATGCTTCTGTCTAGGTTTTATGTGAAGATATTTCGTTTTCCACCGTAGGCCTCAAAGCACTCCAAATGAACACTTGCAGATTCTACAAAAAGAGTGTTTCAAAACTGCTCTTTCTAAAGAAGTGTTCAACTCTGTGAGTTGGATTCATACTACACAAAGCAGTTTCACAGAACGCTTCTGTTTAGTTTTTATGGGAAGATATTCCCGTTTCCAACGAAGGCCTGAAAGGGCTCCAAATATCCACTTGCAGATTCTGCAAAAACAGAGTTTCAAAACTGCTCTATCAAAAGGAAGGCTTATCTCTCTGAGTTGAATGCACACATCATAAAGAGGTTTCTGAGAATGCTTCTGCCTGGTTGATATGTGAAGATATTTCAATTTCCACCATAGGCCTCAAATCGCTCCAAATGAACACTTGCAAATTCTACAAAAAGAGTGTTTCATAGCTGCTCTAGCAAAGGAAAGGTTCAACTATGTGAGTTAAACACACACATCACAAAGCAGTTTGTGAGAATGCTTCTGTCCAGTTTTTATGGGAAGATATTCCCGTTTCTAACAAAGGCCTGAAAGAGCTCCAAATATCCACTTGCAGATTCTGCAAAAAGACTCTTTCCAAACCGCTCCATGAAAAGGAAGGTTCAACTCTGTGAGTTGAATGCACACATCATAAAGAAGTTTCAAAGAATGCTTCTGTCTAGGTTTTATGTGAAGATATTTCCTTTTCCACCATTGGCCTCAAAGCGCTCCAAATGAACACTTGCAGATTCTACAAAAAGAGTGTTTCAAAACTACTCTTTCAAAAGAAGTGTTCAACTCTGTGAGTTGGATTCATACTACACAAAGCAGTTTCACAGAAGGCTTCTGTTTAGTTTTTATGGGAAGATATTCCCGTTTCCAACGAAGGCCTGAAAGGGCTCCAAATATCCACTTGCAGATGCTGCAATAACAGAGTTTCAAAACTGCTCTATCAAAAGGAAGGCTTCTCTCTCCGAGTTGAATGGACACATCATAAAGAGGTTTACGAGACTGATTCTGCCTGGTTTATAAGTGAAGATATTTCCTTTTCCACAATAGGCCTCAAAGCGCTCCAAACGAACACTTGCAGATTCTAGAAAAAGAGTGTTTCAAAACTGCTCTTTCAAAAGAAGTGTTCAACTCTGTGAGTTGGATTCATACTACACAAAGCAGTTTCACAGAACGCTTCTGTTTAGTTTTTATGGGAAGATATTCCCGTTTCCAACGAAGGCCTGAAAGGGCTCCAAATATCCACTTGCAGATGCTGCAAAAAGACCCTTTCCAAACTGCTCCATGAAAAGGAAGGTTCAACTCTGTGAGTTGAACGCACACATCATAAAGAAGTTTCAAAGAATGCTTCTGTCTAGGTTTTATGTGAAGATATTTCCTTTTCCACCATAGGCCTCAAAGTGCTCCAAATGAACACTTTCAGATTCTACAAAAAGAGTGTTTCAAAACTGCTCTTTCAAAAGAAGTGTTCAACTGTGTGAGTTGGATTCATACTACACAAAGCAGTTTCACAGAACGCTTCTGTTTAGTTTTTATGGGAAGATATTCCCGTTTCCAACGACGGCCTGAAAGGGCTCCAAATATCCACTTGCAGATGCTGCAAAAACAGAGTTTCAAAACTGCTCTATCAAAAGGAAGGCTTCTCTCTCCGAGTTGAATGCACACATCATAAAGAGGTTTCTGAGAATGCTTCTGCCTGGTTTATAAGTGAAGATATTTCCTTTTCCACAATAGGCCTCAATGTGCTCCAAATGAACACTTGCAGATTCTACAAAAAGAGTGTTTCAAAACTGCTCTTTGAAAAGAAGTGTTCAACTCTGTGAGTTGGATTTATACTACACAAAGCAGTTTCACAGAACGCTTCTGTTTAGTTTTTATGGGAAGATATTCCTGTTTCCAACGAAGGCCTGAAAGGCTCCAAATATCCACTTGCAGATGCTGCAAAAAGACTCTTTCCAAACTGCTCCGTGAAAAGGAAGGTTCAACTCTGTGAGGTGAAGGCACACATCATAAAGAAGTTTCAAAGAATGCTTCTGTCTAGGTTTTATGTGAAGATATTTCCTTTTCCAACGTAGGCCTCAAAGCACTCCAAATGAACACTTGCAGATTCTACAAAAAGAGTGTTTCAAAACTGCTCTTTCTAAAGAAGTGTTCAACTCTGTGAGTTGGATTCATACTACACAAAGCAGTTTCACAGAACGCTTCTGTTTAGTTTTTATGGGAAGATATTCCCGTTTCCAACGAAGGCCTGAAAGGGCTCCAAATATCCACTTGCAGATTCTGCAAAAACAGAGTTTCAAAACTGCTCTATCAAAAGGAAGGCTTATCTCTCTGAGGTGAATGCACACATCATAAAGAGGTTTCTGAGAATGCTTCTGCCTGGTTGATATGTGAAGATATTTCAATTTCCACCATAGGCCTCAAATCGCTCCAAATGAACACTTGCAAATTCTACAAAAAGAGTGTTTCATAACTGCTCTAGCAAAGGAAAGGTTCAACTATGTGAGTTAAACACACACATCACAAAGCAGTTTGTGAGAATGCTTCTGTCCAGTTTTTATGGGAAGATATTCCCGTTTATAACAAAGGCATGAAAGAGCTCCAAGTATCCACTTGCAGATGCTGCAAAAAGACTCTTTCCAAACCGCTCCATGAAAAGGAAGGTTCAACTCTGTGAGTTGAATGCACACATCATAAAGAAGTTTCAAAGAATGCTTCTGTCTAGGTTTTATGTGAAGATATTTCCTTTTCCACCATTGGCCTCAAAGCGTTCCAAATGAACACTTGCAGATTCTACAAAAAGAGTGTTTCAAAACTGCTCTTTCTAAAGAAGTGTTCAACTCTGTGAGTTGGATTCATACTACACAAAGCAGTTTCACAGAACGCTTCTGTTTAGTTTTTATGGGAAGACATACCCGTTTCCAACGAAGGCCTGAAAGGGCTCCAAATATCCACTTGCAGATTCTGTAAAAACAGAGTTTCAAAACTGCTCTATCAAAAAGAAGGCTTATCTCTCTGAGTTGAATGCACACATCCTAAAGAGGTTTCTGAGAATGCTTCTGCCTGGTTGATATGTGAAGATATTTCAATTTCCACCATAGGCCTCAAATCGCTCCAAATGAACACTTGCAAATTCTACAAAAAGAGTGTTTCATAACTGCTCTAGCAAAGGAAAGGTTCAACTATGTGAGTTAAACACACACATCACAAAGCAGTTTGTGAGAATGCTTCTGTCCAGTTTTTATGGGAAGATATTCCCGTTTCTAACAAAGGCCTGAAAGAGCTCCAAATATCCACTTGCAGATGCTGCAAAAAGACTCTTTCCAAACTGCTCCATGAAAAGGAAGGTTCAACTCTGTGAGTTGAATGCACACATCATAAAGAAGTTTCAAAGAATGCTTCTGTCTAGGTTTTATGTGAAGATATTTCCTTTTCCACCATAGGCCTCAAAGTGCTCCAAATGAACACTTGCAGATTCTACAAAAAGAGTGTTTCAAAACTGCTCTTTCAAAAGAAGTGTTCAACTCTGTGAGTTGGATTGATACTACACAAAGCAGTTTCACAGAACGCTTCTGTTTAGTTTTTATGGGAAGATATTCCCGTTTCCAACGAAGGCCTGAAAGGGCTCCAAATATCCACTTGCAGATTCTGCAAAAACAGAGTTTCAAAACTGCTCTATCAAAAGGAAGGCTTATCTCTCTGAGTTGAATGCACACATCCAAAAGAGGTTTCTGAGAATGCTTCTGCCTGGTTGATATGTGAAGATATTTCAATTTCCACCATAGGCCTCAAATCGCTCCAAATGAACAATTGCAAATTCTACAAAAAGAGTGTTTCATAACTGCTCTAGCAAAGGAAAGGTTCAACTATGTGAGTTAAACACACACATCACAGAGCAGTTTGTGAGAATGCTTCTGTCCAGTTTTTATGGGAAGATATTCCCGTTTCTAACAAAGGCCTGAAAGAGCTCCAAATATCCACTTGCAGATTCTGCAAAAAGACTCTTTCAAAACCGCTCCATGAAAAGGAAGGTTCAACTCTGTGAGTTGAATGCACACATCATAAAGAAGTTTCAAAGAATGCTTCTGTCTAGGTTTTATGTGAAGATATTTCCTTTTCCACCATAGGCCTCAAAGCGCTCCAAATGAACACTTGCAGATTCTACAAAAAGAGTGTTTCAAAACTACTCTTTCAAAAGAAGTGTTCAACTCTGTGAGTTGGATTCATACTACACAAAGCAGTTTCACAGAAGGCTTCTGTTTAGTTTTTATGGGAAGATATTCCCGTTTCCAACGAAGGCCTGAAAGGGCTCCAAATATCCACTTGCAGATGCTGCAATAACAGAGTTTCAAAACTGCTCTATCAAAAGGAAGGCTTCTCTCTCCGAGTTGAATGCACACATCATAAAGAGGTTTACGAGACTGATTCTGCCTGGTTTATAAGTGAAGATATTTCCTTTTCCACAATAGGCCTCAAAGTGCTCCAAACGAACACTTGCAGATTCTACAAAAAGAGTGTTTCAAAACTGCTCTTTCAAAAGAAGTGTTCAACTCTGTGAGTTGGATTCATACTACACAAAGCAGTTTCACAGAACGCTTCTGTTTAGTTTTTATGGGAAGATATTCCCGTTTCCAACGAAGGCCTGAAAGGGCTCCAAATATCCACTTGCAGATGCTGCAAAAAGACTCTTTCCAAACTGCTCCATGAAAAGGAAGGTTCAACTCTGTGAGTTGAATGCACACATCATAAAGAAGTTTCAAAGAATGCTTCTGTCTAGGTTTTATGTGAAGATATTTCCTTTTCCACCATAGGCCTCAAAGTGCTCCAAATGAACACTTGCAGATTCTACAAAAAGAGTGTTTCAAAACTGCTCTTTCAAAAGAAGTGTTCAACTCTGTGAGTTGGATTCATACTACACAAAGCAGTTTCACAGAACGCTTCTGTTTAGTTTTTATGGGAAGATATTCCCGTTTCCAACGAAGGCCTGAAATGGCTCCAAATATCCACTTGCAGATTCTGCAAAAACAGAATTTCAAAACTGCTCTATCAAAAGGAAGGCTTATCTCTCTGAGTTGAATGCACACATCATAAAGAGGTTTCTGAGAATGCTTCTGCCTGGTTGATATGTGAAGATATTTCAATTTCCACCATAGGCCTCAAATCGCTCCAAATGAACACTTGCAAATTCTACAAAAAGAGTGTTTCATAACTGCTCTAGCAAAGGAAAGGTTCAACTATGTGAGTTAAACACACACATCACAAAGCAGTTTGTGAGAATGCTTCTGTCCAGTTTTTATGGGAAGATATTCCCGTTTATAACAAAGGCATGAAAGAGCTCCAAGTATCCACTTGCAGATGCTGCAAAAAGACTCTTTCCAAACCGCTCCATGAAAAGGAAGGTTCAACTCTGTGAGTTGAATGCACATATCATAAAGAAGTTTCAAAGAATGCTTCTGTCTAGGTTTTATGTGAAGATATTTCCTTTTCCACCATTGGCCTCAAAGCGCTCCAAATGAACACTTGCAGATTCTACAAAAAGAGTGTTTCAAAACTGCTCTTTCTAAAGAAGTGTTCAACTCTGTGAGTTGGATTCATACTACACAAAGCAGTTTCACAGAACGCTTCTGTTTAGTTTTTATGGGAAGATATTCCCGTTTCCAACGAAGGCCTGAAAGGGCTCCAAATATCCACTTGCAGATGCTGCAAAAAGACTCTTTCCAAACTGCTCCATGAAAAGGAAGGTTCAACTCTGTGAGTTGAATGCACACATCATAAAGAAGTTTCAAAGAATGCTTCTGTCTAGGTTTTATGTGAAGATATTTCCTTTTCCACCATAGGCCTCAAAGTGCTCCAAATGAACACTTGCAGATTCTACAAAAAGAGTGTTTCAAAACTGCTCTTTCAAAAGAAGTGTTCAACTCTGTGAGTTGGATTCATACTACACAAAGCAGTTTCACAGAACGCTTCTGTTTAGTTTTTATGGGAAGATATTCCCGTTTCCAACGAAGGCCTGAAAGGGCTCCAAATATCCACTTGCAGATGCTGCAAAAACAGAGTTTCAAAACTGCTCTATCAAAAGGAAGGTTTCTCTCTCCGAGTTGAATGCACACATCATAAAGAGGTTTCTGAGAATGCTTCTGCCTGGTTTATAAGTGAAGATATTTCCTTTTCCACAATAGGCCTCAATGTGCTCCAAATGAACACTTGCAGATTCTACAAAAAGAGTGTTTCAAAACTGCTCTTTGAAAAGAAGTGTTCAACTCTGTGAGTTGGATTCATACTACACAAAGCAGTTTCACAGAACGCTTCTGTTTAGTTTTTATGGGAAGATATTCCCGTTTCCAATGAAGGCCTGAAAGGCTCCAAATATCCACTTGCAGATGCTGCAAAAAGACTCTTTCCAAACTGCTCCATGAAAAGGAATGTTCAACTCTGTGAGGTGAAGGCACACATCATAAAGAAGTTTCAAAGAATGCTTCTGTCTAGGTTTTATGTGAAGATATTTCCTTTTCCACCATAGGCCTCAAAGCGCTCCAAATGAACACTTGCAGATTCTACAAAAAGAGTGTTTCAAAACTGCTCTTTCTAAAGAAGTGTTCAACTCTGTGAGTTGGATTCATACTACACAAAGCAGTTTCACAGAACGCTTCTGTTTAGTTTTTATGGTAAGACATACCCGTTTCCAACGAAGGCCTGAAAGGGCTCCAAATATCCACTTGCAGATTCTGTAAAAACAGAGTTTCAAAACTGCTCTATCAAAAGGAAGGCTTATCTCTCTGAGTTGAATGCACACATCCTAAAGAGGTTTCTGAGAATGCTTCTGCCTGGTTGATATGTGAAGATATTTCAATTTCCACCATAGGCCTCAAATCGCTCCAAATGAACACTTGCAAATTCTACAAAAAGAGTGTTTCATAACTGCTCTAGCAAAGGAAAGGTTCAACTATGTGAGTTAAACACACACATCACAAAGCAGTTTGTGAGAATGCTTCTGTCCAGTTTTTATGGGAAGATATTCCCGTTTCTAACAAAGGCCTGAAAGAGCTCCAAATATCCACTTGCAGATTCTGCAAAAAGACTCTTTCCAAACCGCTCCATGAAAAGGAAGGTTCAACTCTGTGAGTTGAATGCACACATCATAAAGAAGTTTCAAAGAATGCTTCTGTCTAGGTTTTATGTGAAGATATTTCCTTTTCCACCATAGGCCTCAAAGCGCTCCAAATGAACACTTGCAGATTCTACAAAAAGAGTGTTTCAAAACTACTCTTTCAAAAGAAGTGTTCAACTCTGTGAGTTGGATTCATACTACACAAAGCAGTTTCACAGAAGGCTTCTGTTTAGTTTTTATGGGAAGATATTCCCGTTTCCAACGAAGGCCTGAAAGGGCTCCAAATATCCACTTGCAGATGCTGCAAAAACAGAGTTTCAAAACTGCTCTATCAAAAGGAAGGCATCTCTCTCCGAGTTGAATGCACACATCATAAAGAGGTTTCTGAGAATGCTTCTGCCTGGTTTATAAGTGAAGATATTTCCTTTTCCACAATAGGCCTCAATGTGCTCCAAATGAACACTTGCAGATTCTACAAAAAGAGTGTTTCAAAACTGCTCTTTGAAAAGAAGTGTTCAACTCTGTGAGTTGGATTCATACTACACAAAGCAGTTTCACAGAACGCTTCTGTTTAGTTTTTATGGGAAGATATTCCCGTTTCCAATGAAGGCCTGAAAGGCTCCAAATATCCACTTGCAGATGCTGCAAAAAGACTCTTTCCAAACTGCTCCGTGAAAAGGAAGGTTCAACTCTGTGAGGTGAAGGCACACATCATAAAGAAGTTTCAAAGAATGCTTCTGTCTAGGTTTTATGTGAAGATATTTCGTTTTCCACCGTAGGCCTCAAAGCACTCCAAATGAACACTTGCAGATTCTACAAAAAGAGTGTTTCAAAACTGCTCTTTCTAAAGAAGTGTTCAACTCTGTGAGTTGGATTCATACTACACAAAGCAGTTTCACAGAACGCTTCTGTTTAGTTTTTATGGGAAGATATTCCCGTTTCCAACGAAGGCCTGAAAGGGCTCCAAATATCCACTTGCAGATTCTGCAAAAACAGAGTTTCAAAACTGCTCTATCAAAAGGAAGGCTTATCTCTCTGAGTTGAATGCACACATCATAAAGAGGTTTCTGAGAATGCTTCTGCCTGGTTGATATGTGAAGATATTTCAATTTCCACCATAGGCCTCAAATCGCTCCAAATGAACACTTGCAAATTCTACAAAAAGAGTGTTTCATAACTGCTCTAGCAAAGGAAAGGTTCAACTATGTGAGTTAAACACACACATCACAAAGCAGTTTGTGAGAATGCTTCTGTCCAGTTTTTATGGGAAGATATTCCCGTTTATAACAAAGGCATGAAAGAGCTCCAAGTATCCACTTGCAGATGCTGCAAAAAGACTCTTTCCAAACCGCTACATGAAAAGGAAGGTTCAACTCTGTGAGTTGAATGCACATATCATAAAGAAGTTTCAAAGAATGCTTCTGTCTAGGTTTTATGTGAAGATATTTCCTTTTCCACCATTGGCCTCAAAGCGCTCCAAATGAACACTTGCAGATTCTACAAAAAGAGTGTTTCAAAACTACTCTTTCAAAAGAAGTGTTCAACTCTGTGAGTTGGATTCATACTACACAAAGCAGTTTCACAGAAGGCTTCTGTTTAGTTTTTATGGGAAGATATTCCCGTTTCCAACGAAGGCCTGAAAGGGCTCCAAATATCCACTTGCAGATGCTGCAATAACAGAGTTTCAAAACTGCTCTATCAAAAGGAAGGCTTCTCTCTCCGAGTTGAATGGACACATCATAAAGAGGTTTACGAGACTGATTCTGCCTGGTTTATAAGTGAAGATATTTCCTTTTCCACAATAGGCCTCAAAGCGCTCCAAACGAACACTTGCAGATTCTACAAAAAGAGTGTTTCAAAACTGCTCTTTCAAAAGAAGTGTTCAACTCTGTGAGTTGGATTCATACTACACAAAGCAGTTTCACAGAACGCTTCTGTTTAGTTTTTATGGGAAGATATTCCCGTTTCCAACGAAGGCCTGAAAGGGCTCCAAATATCCACTTGCAGATGCTGCAAAAAGACCCTTTCCAAACTGCTCCATGAAAAGGAAGGTTCAACTCTGTGAGTTGAACGCACACATCATAAAGAAGTTTCAAAGAATGCTTCTGTCTAGGTTTTATGTGAAGATATTTCCTTTTCCACCATAGGCCTCAAAGTGCTCCAAATGAACACTTTCAGATTCTACAAAAAGAGTGTTTCAAAACTGCTCTTTCAAAAGAAGTGTTCAACTGTGTGAGTTGGATTCATACTACACAAAGCAGTTTCACAGAACGCTTCTGTTTAGTTTTTATGGGAAGATATTCCCGTTTCCAACGAAGGCCTGAAAGGGCTCCAAATATCCACTTGCAGATGCTGCAAAAACAGAGTTTCAAAACTGCTCTATCAAAAGGAAGGCTTCTCTCTCCGAGTTGAATGCACACATCATAAAGAGGTTTCTGAGAATGCTTCTGCCTGGTTTATAAGTGAAGATATTTCCTTTTCCACAATAGGCCTCAATGTGCTCCAAATGAACACTTGCAGATTCTACAAAAAGAGTGTTTCAAAACTGCTCTTTGAAAAGAAGTGTTCAACTCTGTGAGTTGGATTTATACTACACAAAGCAGTTTCACAGAACGCTTCTGTTTAGTTTTTATGGGAAGATATTCCTGTTTCCAACGAAGGCCTGAAAGGCTCCAAATATCCACTTGCAGATGCTGCAAAAAGACTCTTTCCAAACTGCTCCGTGAAAAGGAAGGTTCAACTCTGTGAGGTGAAGGCACACATCATAAAGAAGTTTCAAAGAATGCTTCTGTCTAGGTTTTATGTGAAGATATTTCCTTTTCCAACGTAGGCCTCAAAGCACTCCAAATGAACACTTGCAGATTCTACAAAAAGAGTGTTTCAAAACTGCTCTTTCTAAAGAAGTGTTCAACTCTGTGAGTTGGATTCATACTACACAAAGCAGTTTCACAGAACGCTTCTGTTTAGTTTTTATGGGAAGATATTCCCGTTTCCAACGAAGGCCTGAAAGGGCTCCAAATATCCACTTGCAGATGCTGCAAAAAGACTCTTTCCAAACTGCTCCATGAAAAGGAAAGTTCAACTCTGTGAGTTGAATGCACACATCATAAAGAAGTTTCAAAGAATGCTTCTGTCTAGGTTTTATGTGAAGATATTTCCTTTTCCACCATAGGCCTCAAAGTGCTCCAAATGAACACTTGCAGATTCTACAAAAAGAGTGTTTCAAAACTGCTCTTTCAAAAGAAGTGTTCAACTCTGTGAGTTGGATTCATACTACACAAAGCAGTTTCACAGAACGCTTCTGTTTAGTTTTTATGGGAAGATATTCCCGTTTCCAACGAAGGCCTGAAAGGGCTCCAAATATCCACTTGCAGATGCTGCAAAAAGACTCTTTCCAAACTGCTCCATGAAAAGGAAGGTTCAACTCTGTGAGTTGAAGGCACACATCATAAAGAAGTTTCAAAGAATGCTTCTGTCTAGGTTTTATGTGAAGATATTTCCTTTTCCACCATAGGCCTCAAAGTGCTCCAAATGAACACTTGCAGATTCTACAAAAAGAGTGTTTCAAAACTGCTCTTTCAAAAGAAGTGTTCAACTCTGTGAGTTGGATTCATACTACACAAAGCAGTTTCACAGAACGCTTCTGTTTAGTTTTTATGGGAAGATATTCCCGTTTCCAACGAAGGCCTGAAAGGGCTCCAAATATCCACTTGCAGATGCTGCAAAAAGACTCTTTCCAAACTGCTCCATGAAAAGGAAGGTTCAACTCTGTGAGTTGAATGCACACATCATAAAGAAGTTTCAAAGAATGCTTCTGTCTAGGTTTTATGTGAAGATATTTCCTTTTCCACCATAGGCCTCAAAGTGCTCCAAATGAACACTTGCAGATTCTACAAAAAGAGTGTTTCAAAACTGCTCTTTCAAAAGAAGTGTTCAACTCTGTGAGTTGGATTCATACTACACTAAGCAGTTTCACAGAACGCTTCTGTTTAGTTTTTATGGGAAGATATTCCCGTTTCCAACGAAGGCCTGAAAGGGCTCCAAATATCCACTTGCAGATGCTGCAAAAACAGAGTTTCAAAACTGCTCTATCAAAAGGAAGGCTTCTCTCTCCGAGTTGAATGCACACATCATAAAGAGGTTTCTGAGAATGCTTCTGCCTGGTTTTTAAGTGAAGATATTTCCTTTTCCACAATAGGCCTCAATGTGCTCCAAATGAACACTTGCAGATTCTACAAAAAGAGTGTTTCAAAACTGCTCTTTGAAAAGAAGTGTTCAACTCTGTGAGTTGGATTCATACTACACAAAGCAGTTTCACAGAACGCTTCTGTTTAGTTTTTATGGGAAGATATTCCCGTTTCCAATGAAGGCCTGAAAGGCTCCAAATATCCACTTGCAGATGCTGCAAAAAGACTCTTTCCAAACTGCTCCGTGAAAAGGAAGGTTCAACTCTGTGAGGTGAAGGCACACATCATAAAGAAGTTTCAAAGAATGCTTCTGTCTAGGTTTTATGTGAAGATATTTCCTTTTCCACCATAGGCCTCAAAGCGCTCCAAATGAACACTTGCAGATTCTACAAAAAGAGTGTTTCAAAACTGCTCTTTCTAAAGAAGTGTTCAACTCTGTGAGTTGGATTCATACTACACAAAGCAGTTTCACAGAACGCTTCTGTTTAGTTTTTATGGGAGGAAATTCCCGTTTCCAACGAAGGCCTGAAAGGGCTCCAAGTATACACTTGCAGATGCTGCAAAAAGACTCTTTCCAAACTGCTCCATGAAAAGGAAGGTTCAACTCTGTGAGGTGAAGGCACACATCATAAAGAAGTTTCAAAGAATGCTTCTGTCTAGGTTTTATGTGAAGATATTTCCATTTCCACCGTAGGCCTCAAAGCGCTCCAAATGAACACTTGCAGATTCTACAAAAAGAGTGTTTCAAAACTGCTCTTTCTAAAGAAGTGTTCAACTCTGTGAGTTGGATTCATACTACACAAAGCAGTTTCACAGAACGCTTCTGTTTAGTTTTTATGGGAAGATATTCCCGTTTCCAACGAAGGCCTGAAAGGGCTCCAAATATCCACTTGCAGATTCTGCAAAAACAGAGTTTCAAAACTGCTCTATCAAAAGGAAGGCTTATCTCTCTGAGTTGAATGCACACATCATAAAGAGGTTTCTGAGAATGCTTCTGCCTGCTTGATATGTGAAGATATTTCAATTTCCACCATAGGCCTCAAATCGCTCCAAATGAACACTTGCAAATTCTACAAAAAGAGTGTTTCATAACTGCTCTAGCAAAGGAAAGGTTCAACTATGTGAGTTAAACACACACATCACAAAGCAGTTTGTGAGAATGCTTCTGTCCAGTTTTTATGGGAAGATATTCCCGTTTCTAACAAAGGCCTGAAAGAGCTCCAAATATCCACTTGCAGATGCTGCAAAAAGACTCTTTCCAAACCGCTCCATGAAAAGGAAGGTTCAACTCTGTGAGTTGAATGCACACATCATAAAGAAGTTTCAAAGAATGCTTCTGTCTAGGTTTTATGTGAAGATATTTCCTTTTCCAACTTAGGCCTCAAAGCGCTCCAAATGAACACTTGCAGATTCTACAAAAAGAGTGTTTCAAAACTACTCTTTCAAAAGAAGTGTTCAACTCTGTGAGTTGGATTCATACTACACAAAGCAGTTTCACAGAACGCTTCTGTTTAGTTTTTATGGGAAGATATTCCGGTTTCCAACGAAGGCCTGAAAGGCTCCAAATATCCACTTGCAGATGCTGCAAAAAGACTCTTTCCAAACTGCTCCGTGAAAAGGAAGGTTCAACTCTGTGAGGTGAAGGCACACATCATAAAGAAGTTTCAAAGAATGCTTCTGTCTAGGTTTTATGTGAAGATATTTCCTTTTCCACCGTAGGCCTCAAAGCGCTCCTAATAAACAATTGCAGATTCTACAAAAAGAGTGTTTCAAAACTGCTCTTTCAAAAGAAGTGTTCAACTCTGTGAGTTGGATTCATACTACACAAAGCAGTTTCACAGAACGCTTCTGTTAATTTTTATGGGAAGATATTCCGGTTTCCAACGAAGGCCTGAATTGACTCCAAATATCCACTTGCAGATGCTGCAAAAACAGAGTTTCAAAACTCCTCTATCAAAAGGAAGGCTTCTCTCTCCGAGTTGAATGCACACATCATAAAGGGGTTTCTGAGAATGCTTCTGCCTGGTTTGTAATTGAAGATATTTCCTTTTCCACAATAGGCCTCAATGTGCTCCAAACGAACACTTGCAGATTCTACAAAAAGAGTGTTTCAAAACTGCTCTTTCAAAAGAAGTGTTCAACTCTGCGAGTTGGATTCATACTACACAAAGCAGTTTCACAGAACGCTTCTGTTTAGTTTTTATGGGAAGATATTCCCGTTTCCAACGAAGGCCTGAAAGGCTCCAAATATCCACTTGCAGATGCTGCAAAAAGACTCTTTCCAAACTGCTCCGTGAAAAGGAAGGTTCAACTCTGTGAGGTGAAGGCACACATCATAAAGAAGTTTCAAAGAATGCTTCTGTCTAAGTTTTATGTGAAGATATTTCCTTTTCCACCGTAGGCCTCAAAGCGCTCCAAATGAACACTTGCAGATTCTACAAAAAGAGTGTTTCAAAACTGCTCTTTCTAAAGAAGTGTTCAACTCCGTGAGTTGGATTCATACTACACAAAGCAGTTTCACAGAACGCTTCTGTTAATTTTTATGGGAAGATATTCCCGTTTCCAACGAAGGACTGAAAGGGCTCCAAATATCCACTTGCAGATTCTGCAAAAAGAGAGTTTCAAAACTGCTCTTTCAAAAGGAAGGCTTATCTCTCTGAGGTGAATGCACACATCCTAAAGAGGTTTCTGAGAATGCTTCTGCCTGGTTGATATGTGAAGATATTTCAATTTCCACCATAGGCCTCAAATCGCTCCAAATGAACACTTGCAAATTCTATAAAAAGAGTGTTTCATAACTGCTCTAGCAAAGGAAAAGTTCAACTATGTGAGTTAAACACACACGTCACAAAGCAGTTTGTGAGAATGCTTCTGTCCGGTTTTTATGGGAAGATATTCCCGTTTCTAACAAAGGCCTGAAAGAGCTCCAAATATCCACTTGCAGATGCTGCAAAAAGACTCTTTCCAAACTGCTCCATGAAAAGGAAGGTTCAACTCTGTGAGTTGAACGCACACATCATAAAGAAGTTTCAAAGAATGCTTCTGTCTAGGTTTTATGTGAAGATATTTCCTTTTCCACCGTAGGCCTCAAAGCGCTCCAAATGAACACTTGCAGATTCTACAAAAAGAGTGTTTGAAAACTGCTCTTTCTAAAGAAGTGTTCAACTCTGTGAGTTGGATTCATACTACACAAAGCAGTTTCACAGAACGCTTCTGTTTAGTTTTTATGGGAAGATATTCCCGTTTCCAACGAAGGCCTGAAAGGGCTCCAAATATCCACTTGCAGATTCTGCAAAAACAGAGTTTCAAAACTGCTCTATCAAAAGGAAGGCTTATCTCTCTGAGTTGAATGCACACATCATAAAGAGGTTTCTGAGAATGCTTCTGCCTGGTTGATATGTGAAGATATTTCAATTTCCACCATAGGCCTCAAATCGCTCCAAATGAACACTTGCAAATTCTACAAAAAGAGTGTTTCATAACTGCTCTAGCAAAGGAAAGGTTCAACTATGTGAGTTAAACACACACATCACAAAGCAGTTTGTGAGAATGCTTCTGTCCAGTTTTTATGGGAAGATATTCCCGTTTATAACAAAGGCATGAAAGAGCTCCAAGTATCCACTTGCAGATGCTGCAAAAAGACTCTTTCCAAACCGCTCCATGAAAAGGAAGGTTCAACTCTGTGAGTTGAATGCACACATCATAAAGAAGTTTCAAAGAATGCTTCTGTCTAGGTTTTATGTGAAGATATTTCCTTTTCCACCATTGGCCTCAAAGCGCTCCAAATGAACACTTGCAGATTCTACAAAAAGAGTGTTTCAAAACTGCTCTTTCTAAAGAAGTGTTCAACTCTGTGAGTTGGATTCATACTACACAAAGCAGTTTCACAGAACGCTTCTGTTTAGTTTTTATGGGAAGATATTCCCGTTTCCAACGAAGGCCTGAAAGGGCTCCAAATATCCACTTGCAGATGCTGCAAAAAGACTCTTTCCAAACTGCTCCATGAAAAGGAAAGTTCAACTCTGTGAGTTGAATGCACACATCATAAAGAAGTTTCAAAGAATGCTTCTGTCTAGGTTTTATGTGAAGATATTTCCTTTTCCACCATAGGCCTCAAAGTGCTCCAAATGAACACTTGCAGATTCTACAAAAAGAGTGTTTCAAAACTGCTCTTTCAAAAGAAGTGTTCAACTCTGTGAGTTGGATTCATACTACACAAAGCAGTTTCACAGAACTCTTCTGTTTAGTTTTTATGGGAAGATATTCCCGTTTCCAACGAAGGCCTGAAACGGCTCCAAATATCCACTTGCAGATGCTGCAAAAAGACTCTTTCCAAACTGCTCCATGAAAAGGAAGGTTCAACTCTGTGAGTTGAAGGCACACATCATAAAGAAGTTTCAAAGAATGCTTCTGTCTAGGTTTTATGTGAAGATATTTCCTTTTCCACCATAGGCCTCAAAGTGCTCCAAATGAACACTTGCAGATTCTACAAAAAGAGTGTTTCAAAACTGCTCTTTCAAAAGAAGTGTTCAACTCTGTGAGTTGGATTCATACTACACAAAGCAGTTTCACAGAACGCTTCTGTTTAATTTTTATGGGAAGATATTCCCGTTTCCAACGAAGGCCTGAAAGGGCTCCAAATATCCACATGCAGATGCTGCAAAAAGACTCTTTCCAAACTCCTCCATGAAAAGGAAGGTTCAACTCTGTGAGTTGAATGCACACATCATAAAGAAGTTTCAAAGAATGCTTCTGTCTAGGTTTTATGTGAAGATATTTCCTTTTCCACCATAGGCCTCAAAGTGCTCCAAATGAACACTTGCAGATTCTACAAAAAGAGTGTTTCAAAACTGCTCTTTCTAAAGAAGTGTTCAACTCTGTGAGTTGGATTCATACTACACAAAGCAGTTTCACAGAACGCTTCTGTTTAGTTTTTATGGGAGGAAATTCCCGTTTCCAACGAAGGCCTGAAAGGGCTCCAAGTATACACTTGCAGATGCTGCAAAAAGACTCTTTCCAAACTGCTCCATGAAAAGGAAGGTTCAACTCTGTGAGGTGAAGGCACACATCATAAAGAAGTTTCAAAGAATGCTTCTGTCTAGGTTTTATGTGAAGATATTTCCATTTCCACCGTAGGCCTCAAAGCGCTCCAAATGAACACTTGCAGATTCTACAAAAAGAGTGTTTCAAAACTGCTCTTTCTAAAGAAGTGTTCAACTCCGTGAGTTGGATTCATACTACACAAAGCAGTTTCACAGAACGCTTCTGTTTAGTTTTTATGGGAAGATATTCCCGTTTCCAACGAAGGCCTGAAAGGGCTCCAAATATCCACTTGCAGATTCTGCAAAAACAGAGTTTCAAAACTGCTCTATCAAAAGGAAGGCTTCTCTCTCCGAGTTGAATGCACACATCATAAAGAGGTTTCTGAGAATGCTTCTGCCTGGTTTTTAAGTGAAGATATTTCCTTTTCCACAATAGGCCTCAATGTGCTCCAAATGAACACTTGCAGATTCTACAAAAAGAGTGTTTCAAAACTGCTCTTTCTAAAGAAGTGTTCAACTCTGTGAGTTGGATTCATACTACACAAAGCAGTTTCACAGAACACTTCCGTTTAGTTTTTATGGGAAGATATTCCCGTTTCCAACGAAGGCCTGAAAGGGCTCCAAATATCCACTTGCAGATGCTGCAAAAAGACTCTTTCCAAACTGCTCCATGAAAAGGAAGGTTCAACTCTGTGAGTTGAATGCACACATCATAAAGAAGTTTCAAAGAATGCTTCTGTCTAGGTTTTATGTGAAGATATTTCCTTTTCCACCATAGGCCTCAAAGTGCTCCAAATGAACACTTGCAGATTCTACAAAAAGAGTGTTTCAAAACTGCTCTTTCAAAAGAAGTGTTCAACTCTGTGAGTTGGATTCATACTACACAAAGCAGTTTCACAGAACGCTTCTGTTTAGTTTTTATGGGAAGATATTCCCGTTTCCAACGAAGGCCTGAAAGGGCTCCAAATATCCACTTGCAGATTCTGCAAAAACAGAGTTTCAAAACTGCTCTATCAAAAGGAAGGCTTATCTCTCTGAGTTGAATGCACACATCATAAAGAGGTTTCTGAGAATGCTTCTGCCTGCTTGATATGTGAAGATATTTCAATTTCCACCATAGGCCTCAAATCGCTCCAAATGAACACTTGCAAATTCTACAAAAAGAGTGTTTCATAACTGCTCTAGCAAAGGAAAGGTTCAACTATGTGAGTTAAACACACACATCACAAAGCAGTTTGTGAGAATGCTTCTGTCCAGTTTTTATGGGAAGATATTCCCGTTTCTAACAAAGGCCTGAAAGAGCTCCAAATATCCACTTGCAGATGCTGCAAAAAGACTCTTTCCAAACCGCTCCATGAAAAGGAAGGTTCAACTCTGTGAGTTGAATGCACACATCATAAAGAAGTTTCAAAGAATGCTTCTGTCTAGGTTTTATGTGAAGATATTTCCTTTTCCACCATAGGCCTCAAAGCGCTCCAAATGAACACTTGCAGATTCTACAGAAAGAGTGTTTCAAAACTGCTCTTTCTAAAGAAGGGTTCAACTCTGTGAGTTGGATTCATACTACACAAAGCAGTTTCACAGAACGCTTCTGTTTAGTTTTTATGGGAAGATATTCCCGTTTCCAACGAAGGCCTGAAAGGGCTCCAAATATCCACTTGCAGATGCTGCAAAAAGAATCTTTCCAAACTGCTCCGTGAAAAGGAAGGTTCAACTCTGTGAGGTGAAGGCACACATCATAAAGAAGTTTCAAAGAATGCTTCTGTCTAGGTTTTATGTGAAGATATTTCCTTTTCCACCATAGGCCTCAAAGCGCTCCAAATGAACACTTGCAGATTCTACAAAAAGAGTGTTTCAAAACTGCTCTTTCTAAAGAAGTGTTCAACTCTGTGAGTTGGATTCATACTACACAAAGCAGTTTCACAGAACGCTTCTGTTTAGTTTTTATGGGAAGATATTCCCGTTTCCAACGAAGGCCTGAAAGGGCTCCAAATATCCACTTGCAGATGCTGCAAAAAGACTCTTTCCAAACTGCTCCATGAAAAGGAAGGTTCAACTCTGTGAGTTGAATGCACACATCATAAAGAAGTTTCAAAGAATGCTTCTGTCTAGGTTTTATGTGAAGATATTTCCTTTTCCACCATAGGCCTCAAAGTGCTCCAAATGAACACTTGCAGATTCTACAAAAAGAGTGTTTCAAAACTGCTCTTTCAAAAGAAGTGTTCAACTCTGTGAGTTGGATTCATACTACACAAAGCAGTTTCACAGAACGCTTCTGTTTAGTTTTTATGGGAAGATATTCCCGTTTCCAACGAAGGCCTGAAAGGGCTCCAAATATCCACTTGCAGATGCTGCAAAAACAGAGTTTCAAAACTGCTCTATCAAAAGGAAGGCTTCTCTCTCCGAGTTGAATGCACACATCATAGAGAGATTTCTGAGAATGCTTCTGCCTGGTTTATAAGCGAAGATATTTCCTTTTCCACAATAGGCCTGAAAGTGCTCCAAATGAACACTTGCAGATTCTACAAAAAGAGTGTTTCAAAACTGCTCTTTGAAAAGAAGTGTTCAACTCTGTGAGTTGGATTCATACTACACAAAGCAGTTTCACAGAACGCTTCTGTTTAGTTTTTATGGGAAGACATTCCCGTTTCCAACGAAGGCCTGAAAGGCTCCAAATATCCACTTGCAGATGCTGCAAAAAGACTCTTTCCAAACTGCTCCGTGAAAAGGAAGGTTCAACTCTGTGAGGTAAAGGCACACATCATAAAGAAGTTTCAAAGAATGCTTCTATCTAGGTTTTATGTGAAGATATTTCCTTTTCCACCATAGGCCTCAAAGCGCTCCAAATGAACACTTGCAGATTCTACAAAAAGAGTGTTTCAAAACTGCTCTTTCTAAAGGAGTGTTCAATTCTGTGAGTTGGATTCATACTACACAAAGCAGTTTCACAGAACGCTTCGGTTTAGTTTTTATGGGAAGACATACCCGTTTCCAACGAAGGCCTGAAAGGGCTCCAAATATCCACTTGCAGATTCTGTAAAAACAGAGTTTCAAAACTGCTCTATCAAAAGGAAGGCTTATCTCTCTGATTTGAATGCACACATCCTAAAGAGGTTTCTGAGAATGCTTCTGCCTGGTTGATATGTGAAGATATTTCAATTTCCACCATAGGCCTCAAATCGCTCCAAATGAACACTTGCAAATTCTACAAAAAGAGTGTTTCATAACTGCTCTAGCAAAGGAAAGGTTCAACTATGTGAGTTAAACACACACATCACAAAGCAGTTTGTGAGAATGCTTCTGTCCAGTTTTTATGGGAAGATATTCCCGTTTCTAACAAAGGCCTGAAAGAGCTCCAAATATCCACTTGCAGATGCTGCAAAAAGACTCTTTCCAAACCGCTCCATGAAAAGGAAGGTTCAACTCTGTGAGTTGAATGCACACATCATAAAGAAGTTTCAAAGAATGCTTCTGTCTAGGTTTTATGTGAAGATATTTCCTTTTCCACCATAGGCCTCAAAGCGCTCCAAATGAACACTTGCAGATTCTACAAAAAGAGTGTTTCAAAACTACTCTTTCAAAAGAAGTGTTCAACTCTGTGAGTTGGATTCATACTACACAAAGCAGTTTCACAGAAGGCTTCTGTTTAGTTTTTATGGGAAGATATTCCCGTTTCCAACGAAGGCCTGAAAGGGCTCCAAATATCCACTTGCAGATGCTGCAATAACAGAGTTTCAAAACTGCTCTATCAAAAGGAAGGCTTCTCTCTCCGAGTTGAATGGACACATCATAAAGAGGTTTACGAGACTGATTCTGCCTGGTTTATAAGTGAAGATATTTCCTTTTCCACAATAGGCCTCAAAGCACTCCAAACGAACACTTGCAGATTCTACAAAAAGAGTGTTTCAAAACTGCTCTTTCAAAAGAAGTGTTCAACTCTGTGAGTTGGATTCATACTACACAAAGCAGTTTCACAGAACGCTTCTGTTTAGTTTTTATGGGAAGATATTCCCGTTTCCAACGAAGGCCTGAAAGGGCTCCAAATATCCACTTGCAGATGCTGCAAAAAGACTCTTTCCAAACTGCTCCATGAAAAGGAAGGTTCAACTCTGTGAGTTGAACGCACACATCATAAAGAAGTTTCAAAGAATGCTTCTGTCTAGGTTTTATGTGAAGATATTTCCTTTTCCACCATAGGCCTCAAAGTGCTCCAAATGAACACTTTCAGATTCTACAAAAAGAGTGTTTCAAAACTGCTCTTTCAAAAGAAGTGTTCAACTGTGTGAGTTGGATTCATACTACACAAAGCAGTTTCACAGAACGCTTCTGTTTAGTTTTTATGGGAAGATATTCCCGTTTCCAACGAAGGCCTGAAAGGGCTCCAAATATCCACTTGCAGATGCTGCAAAAACAGAGTTTCAAAACTGCTCTATCAAAAGGAAGGCTTCTCTCTCCGAGTTGAATGCACACATCATAAAGAGGTTTCTGAGAATGCTTCTGCCTGGTTTATAAGTGAAGATATTTCCTTTTCCACAATAGGCCTCAATGTGCTCCAAATGAACACTTGCAGATTCTACAAAAAGAGTGTTTCAAAACTGCTCTTTGAAAAGAAGTGTTCAACTCTGTGAGTTGGATTTATACTACACAAAGCAGTTTCACAGAACGCTTCTGTTTAGTTTTTATGGGAAGATATTCCCGTTTCCAACGAAGGCCTGAAAGGCTCCAAATATCCACTTGCAGATGCTGCAAAAAGACTCTTTCCAAACTGCTCCGTGAAAAGGAAGGTTCAACTCTGTGAGGTGAAGGCACACATCATAAAGAAGTTTCAAAGAATGCTTCTGTCTAGGTTTTATGTGAAGATATTTCCTTTTCCAACGTAGGCCTCAAAGCACTCCAAATGAACACTTGCAGATTCTACAAAAAGAGTGTTTCAAAACTGCTCTTTCTAAAGAAGTGTTCAACTCTGTGAGTTGGATTCATACTACACAAAGCAGTTTCACAGAACGCTTCTGTTTAGTTTTTATGGGAAGATATTCCCGTTTCCAACGAAGGCCTGAAAGGGCTCCAAATATCCACTTGCAGATTCTGCAAAAACAGAGTTTCAAAACTGCTCTATCAAAAGGAAGGCTTATCTCTCTGAGTTGAATGCACACATCATAAAGAGGTTTCTGAGAATGCTTCTGCCTGGTTGATATGTGAAGATATTTCAATTTCCACCATAGGCCTCAAATCGCTCCAAATGAACACTTGCAAATTCTACAAAAAGAGTGTTTCATAACTGCTCTAGCAAAGGAAAGGTTCAACTATGTGAGTTAAACACACACATCACAAAGCAGTTTGTGAGAATGCTTCTGTCCAGTTTTTATGGGAAGATATTCCCGTTTATAACAAAGGCATGAAAGAGCTCCAAGTATCCACTTGCAGATGCTGCAAAAAGACTCTTTCCAAACCGCTCCATGAAAAGGAAGGTTCAACTCTGTGAGTTGAATGCACACATCATAAAGAAGTTTCAAAGAATGCTTCTGTCTAGGTTTTATGTGAAGATATTTCCTTTTCCACCATTGGCCTCAAAGCGCTCCAAATGAACACTTGCAGATTCTACAAAAAGAGTGTTTCAAAACTGCTCTTTCTAAAGAAGTGTTCAACTCTGTGAGTTGGATTCATACTACACAAAGCAGTTTCACAGAACGCTTCTGTTTAGTTTTTATGGGAAGACATACCCGTTTCCAACGAAGGCCTGAAAGGGCTCCAAATATCCACTTGCAGATTCTGTAAAAACAGAGTTTCAAATCTGCTCTATCAAAAAGAAGGCTTATCTCTCTGAGTTGAATGCACACATCCTAAAGAGGTTTCTGAGAATGCTTCTGCCTGGTTGATATGTGAAGATATTTCAATTTCCACCGTAGGCCTCAAATCGCTCCAAATGAACACTTGCAAATTCTACAAAAAGAGTGTTTCATAACTGCTCTAGCAAAGGAAAGGTTCAACTATGTGAGTTAAACACACACATCACAAAGCAGTTTGTGAGAATGCTTCTGTCCAGTTTTTATGGGAAGATATTCCCGTTTCTAACAAAGGCCTGAAAGAGCTCCAAATATCCACTTGCAGATGCTGCAAAAAGACTCTTTCCAAACTGCTCCATGAAAAGGAAGGTTCAACTCTGTGAGTTGAATGCACACATCATAAAGAAGTTTCAAAGAATGCTTCTGTCTAGGTTTTATGTGAAGATATTTCCTTTTCCACCATAGGCCTCAAAGTGCTCCAAATGAACACTTGCAGATTCTACAAAAAGAGTGTTTCAAAACTGCTCTTTCAAAAGAAGTGTTCAACTCTGTGAGTTGGATTGATACTACACAAAGCAGTTTCACAGAACGCTTCTGTTTAGTTTTTATGGGAAGATATTCCTGTTTCCAACGAAGGCCTGAAAGGCTCCAAATATCCACTTGCAGATGCTGCAAAAAGACTCTTTCCAAACTGCTCCATGAAAAGGAAGGTTCAACTCTGTGAGGTGAAGGCACACATCATAAAGAAGTTTCAAAGAATGCTTCTGTCTAGGTTTTATGTGAAGATATTTCCTTTTCCAACGTAGGCCTCAAAGCACTCCAAATGAACACTTGCAGATTCTACAAAAAGAGTGTTTCAAAACTGCTCTTTCTAAAGAAGTGTTCAACTCTGTGAGTTGGATTCATACTACACAAAGCAGTTTCACAGAACGCTTCTGTTTAGTTTTTATGGGAAGATATTCCCGTTTCCAACGAAGGCCTGAAAGGGCTCCAAATATCCACTTGCAGATGCTGCAAAAAGACTCTTTCCAAACTGCTCCATGAAAAGGAAAGTTCAACTCTGTGAGTTGAATGCACACATCATAAAGAAGTTTCAAAGAATGCTTCTGTCTAGGTTTTATGTGAAGATATTTCCTTTTCCACCATAGGCCTCAAAGTGCTCCAAATGAACACTTGCAGATTCTACAAAAAGAGTGTTTCAAAACTGCTCTTTCAAAAGAAGTGTTCAACTCTGTGAGTTGGATTCATACTACACAAAGCAGTTTCACAGAACGCTTCTGTTTAGTTTTTATGGGAAGATATTCCCGTTTCCAACGAAGGCCTGAAAGGGCTCCAAATATCCACTTGCAGATGCTGCAAAAAGACTCTTTCCAAACTGCTCCATGAAAAGGAAGGTTCAACTCTGTGAGTTGAAGGCACACATCATAAAGAAGTTTCAAAGAATGCTTCTGTCTAGGTTTTATGTGAAGATATTTCCTTTTCCACCATAGGCCTCAAAGTGCTCCAAATGAACACTTGCAGATTCTACAAAAAGAGTGTTTCAAAACTGCTCTTTCAAAAGAAGTGTTCAACTCTGTGAGTTGGATTCATACTACACAAAGCAGTTTCACAGAACGCTTCTGTTTAGTTTTTATGGGAAGATATTCCCGTTTCCAACGAAGGCCTGAAAGGGCTCCAAATATCCACTTGCAGATGCTGCAAAAAGACTCTTTCCAAACTGCTCCATGAAAAGGAAGGTTCAACTCTGTGAGTTGAATGCACACATCATAAAGAAGTTTCAAAGAATGCTTCTGTCTAGGTTTTATGTGAAGATATTTCCTTTTCCACCATAGGCCTCAAAGTGCTCCAAATGAACACTTGCAGATTCTACAAAAAGAGTGTTTCAAAACTGCTCTTTCAAAAGAAGTGTTCAACTCTGTGAGTTGGATTCATACTACACTAAGCAGTTTCACAGAACGCTTCTGTTTAGTTTTTATGGGAAGATATTCCCGTTTCCAACGAAGGCCTGAAAGGGCTCCAAATATCCACTTGCAGATGCTGCAAAAACAGAGTTTCAAAACTGCTCTATCAAAAGGAAGGCTTCTCTCTCCGAGTTGAATGCACACATCATAAAGAGGTTTCTGAGAATGCTTCTGCCTGGTTTTTAAGTGAAGATATTTCCTTTTCCACAATAGGCCTCAATGTGCTCCAAATGAACACTTGCAGATTCTACAAAAAGAGTGTTTCAAAACTGCTCTTTGAAAAGAAGTGTTCAACTCTGTGAGTTGGATTCATACTACACAAAGCAGTTTCACAGAACGCTTCTGTTTAGTTTTTATGGGAAGATATTCCCGTTTCCAATGAAGGCCTGAAAGGCTCCAAATATCCACTTGCAGATGCTGCAAAAAGACTCTTTCCAAACTGCTCCGTGAAAAGGAAGGTTCAACTCTGTGAGGTGAAGGCACACATCATAAAGAAGTTTCAAAGAATGCTTCTGTCTAGGTTTTATGTGAAGATATTTCCTTTTCCACCATAGGCCTCAAAGCGCTCCAAATGAACACTTGCAGATTCTACAAAAAGAGTGTTTCAAAACTGCTCTTTCTAAAGAAGTGTTCAACTCTGTGAGTTGGATTCATACTACACAAAGCAGTTTCACAGAACGCTTCTGTTTAGTTTTTATGGGAGGAAATTCCCGTTTCCAACGAAGGCCTGAAAGGGCTCCAAGTATACACTTGCAGATGCTGCAAAAAGACTCTTTCCAAACTGCTCCATGAAAAGGAAGGTTCAACTCTGTGAGGTGAAGGCACACATCATAAAGAAGTTTCAAAGAATGCTTCTGTCTAGGTTTTATGTGAAGATATTTCCTTTTCCACCATAGGCCTCAAAGCGCTCCAAATGAACACTTGCAGATTCTACAAAAAGAGTGTTTCAAAACTGCTCTTTCTAAAGAAGTGTTCAACTCTGTGAGTTGGATTCATACTACACAAAGCAGTTTCACAGAACGCTTCTGTTTAGTTTTTATGGGAAGATATTCCCGTTTCCAACGAAGGCCTGAAAGGGCTCCAAATATCCACTTGCAGATTCTGCAAAAACAGAGTTTCAAAACTGCTCTATCAAAAGGAAGGCTTATCTCTCTGAGTTGAATGCACACATCATAAAGAGGTTTCTGAGAATGCTTCTGCCTGCTTGATATGTGAAGATATTTCAATTTCCACCATAGGCCTCAAATCGCTCCAAATGAACACTTGCAAATTCTACAAAAAGAGTGTTTCATAACTGCTCTAGCAAAGGAAAGGTTCAACTATGTGAGTTAAACACACACATCACAAAGCAGTTTGTGAGAATGCTTCTGTCCAGTTTTTATGGGAAGATATTCCCGTTTCTAACAAAGGCCTGAAAGAGCTCCAAATATCCACTTGCAGATGCTGCAAAAAGACTCTTTCCAAACCGCTCCATGAAAAGGAAGGTTCAACTCTGTGAGTTGAATGCACACATCATAAAGAAGTTTCAAAGAATGCTTCTGTCTAGGTTTTATGTGAAGATATTTCCTTTTCCAACTTAGGCCTCAAAGCGCTCCAAATGAACACTTGCAGATTCTACAAAAAGAGTGTTTCAAAACTACTCTTTCAAAAGAAGTGTTCAACTCTGTGAGTTGGATTCATACTACACAAAGCAGTTTCACAGAACGCTTCTGTTTAGTTTTTATGGGAAGATATTCCGGTTTCCAACGAAGGCCTGAAAGGCTCCAAATATCCACTTGCAGATGCTGCAAAAAGACTCTTTCCAAACTGCTCCGTGAAAAGGAAGGTTCAACTCTGTGAGGTGAAGGCACACATCATAAAGAAGTTTCAAAGAATGCTTCTGTCTAGGTTTTATGTGAAGATATTTCCTTTTCCACCGTAGGCCTCAAAGCGCTCCTAATAAACAATTGCAGATTCTACAAAAAGAGTGTTTCAAAACTGCTCTTTCAAAAGAAGTGTTCAACTCTGTGAGTTGGATTCATACTACACAAAGCAGTTTCACAGAACGCTTCTGTTTAGTTTTTATGGGAAGATATTCCGGTTTCCAACGAAGGCCTGAATTGACTCCAAATATCCACTTGCAGATGCTGCAAAAACAGAGTTTCAAAACTCCTCTATCAAAAGGAAGGCTTCTCTCTCCGAGTTGAATGCACACATCATAAAGGGGTTTCTGAGAATGCTTCTGCCTGGTTTGTAATTGAAGATATTTCCTTTTCCACAATAGGCCTCAATGTGCTCCAAACGAACACTTGCAGATTCTACAAAAAGAGTGTTTCAAAACTGCTCTTTCAAAAGAAGTGTTCAACTCTGCGAGTTGGATTCATACTACACAAAGCAGTTTCACAGAACGCTTCTGTTTAGTTTTTATGGGAAGATATTCCCGTTTCCAACGAAGGCCTGAAAGGCTCCAAATATCCACTTGCAGATGCTGCAAAAAGACTCTTTCCAAACTGCTCCGTGAAAAGGAAGGTTCAACTCTGTGAGGTGAAGGCACACATCATAAAGAAGTTTCAAAGAATGCTTCTGTCTAAGTTTTATGTGAAGATATTTCCTTTTCCACCGTAGGCCTCAAAGCGCTCCAAATGAACACTTGCAGATTCTACAAAAAGAGTGTTTCAAAACTGCTCTTTCTAAAGAAGTGTTCAACTCCGTGAGTTGGATTCATACTACACAAAGCAGTTTCACAGAACGCTTCTGTTAATTTTTATGGGAAGATATTCCCGTTTCCAACGAAGGACTGAAAGGGCTCCAAATATCCACTTGCAGATTCTGCAAAAAGAGAGTTTCAAAACTGCTCTTTCAAAAGGAAGGCTTATCTCTCTGAGGTGAATGCACACATCCTAAAGAGGTTTCTGAGAATGCTTCTGCCTGGTTGATATGTGAAGATATTTCAATTTCCACCATAGGCCTCAAATCGCTCCAAATGAACACTTGCAAATTCTATAAAAAGAGTGTTTCATAACTGCTCTAGCAAAGGAAAAGTTCAACTATGTGAGTTAAACACACACGTCACAAAGCAGTTTGTGAGAATGCTTCTGTCCGGTTTTTATGGGAAGATATTCCCGTTTCTAACAAAGGCCTGAAAGAGCTCCAAATATCCACTTGCAGATGCTGCAAAAAGACTCTTTCCAAACTGCTCCATGAAAAGGAAGGTTCAACTCTGTGAGTTGAACGCACACATCATAAAGAAGTTTCAAAGAATGCTTCTGTCTAGGTTTTATGTGAAGATATTTCCTTTTCCACCGTAGGCCTCAAAGCGCTCCAAATGAACACTTGCAGATTCTACAAAAAGAGTGTTTGAAAACTGCTCTTTCTAAAGAAGTGTTCAACTCTGTGAGTTGGATTCATACTACACAAAGCAGTTTCACAGAACGCTTCTGTTTAGTTTTTATGGGAAGATATTCCCGTTTCCAACGAAGGCCTGAAAGGGCTCCAAATATCCACTTGCAGATTCTGCAAAAACAGAGTTTCAAAACTGCTCTATCAAAAGGAAGGCTTATCTCTCTGAGTTGAATGCACACATCATA
Organism: Pongo abelii; assembly: GCF_028885655.2. Taxonomy (NCBI): domain Eukaryota; kingdom Metazoa; phylum Chordata; class Mammalia; order Primates; family Hominidae; genus Pongo; species Pongo abelii. The sequence goes on along the minus strand of NC_072005.2, from coordinate 30,117,701 downwards.
AAGAGGTTTCTGAGAATGCTTCTGCCTGGTTGATATGTGAAGATATTTCAATTTCCACCATAGGCCTCAAATCGCTCCAAATGAACACTTGCAAATTCTACAAAAAGAGTGTTTCATAACTGCTCTAGCAAAGGAAAGGTTCAACTATGTGAGTTAAACACACACATCACAAAGCAGTTTGTGAGAATGCTTCTGTCCAGTTTTTATGGGAAGATATTCCCGTTTATAACAAAGGCATGAAAGAGCTCCAAGTATCCACTTGCAGATGCTGCAAAAAGACTCTTTCCAAACCGCTCCATGAAAAGGAAGGTTCAACTCTGTGAGTTGAATGCACACATCATAAAGAAGTTTCAAAGAATGCTTCTGTCTAGGTTTTATGTGAAGATATTTCCTTTTCCACCATTGGCCTCAAAGCGCTCCAAATGAACACTTGCAGATTCTACAAAAAGAGTGTTTCAAAACTGCTCTTTCTAAAGAAGTGTTCAACTCTGTGAGTTGGATTCATACTACACAAAGCAGTTTCACAGAACGCTTCTGTTTAGTTTTTATGGGAAGATATTCCCGTTTCCAACGAAGGCCTGAAAGGGCTCCAAATATCCACTTGCAGATGCTGCAAAAAGACTCTTTCCAAACTGCTCCATGAAAAGGAAAGTTCAACTCTGTGAGTTGAATGCACACATCATAAAGAAGTTTCAAAGAATGCTTCTGTCTAGGTTTTATGTGAAGATATTTCCTTTTCCACCATAGGCCTCAAAGTGCTCCAAATGAACACTTGCAGATTCTACAAAAAGAGTGTTTCAAAACTGCTCTTTCAAAAGAAGTGTTCAACTCTGTGAGTTGGATTCATACTACACAAAGCAGTTTCACAGAACTCTTCTGTTTAGTTTTTATGGGAAGATATTCCCGTTTCCAACGAAGGCCTGAAACGGCTCCAAATATCCACTTGCAGATGCTGCAAAAAGACTCTTTCCAAACTGCTCCATGAAAAGGAAGGTTCAACTCTGTGAGTTGAAGGCACACATCATAAAGAAGTTTCAAAGAATGCTTCTGTCTAGGTTTTATGTGAAGATATTTCCTTTTCCACCATAGGCCTCAAAGTGCTCCAAATGAACACTTGCAGATTCTACAAAAAGAGTGTTTCAAAACTGCTCTTTCAAAAGAAGTGTTCAACTCTGTGAGTTGGATTCATACTACACAAAGCAGTTTCACAGAACGCTTCTGTTTAATTTTTATGGGAAGATATTCCCGTTTCCAACGAAGGCCTGAAAGGGCTCCAAATATCCACATGCAGATGCTGCAAAAAGACTCTTTCCAAACTCCTCCATGAAAAGGAAGGTTCAACTCTGTGAGTTGAATGCACACATCATAAAGAAGTTTCAAAGAATGCTTCTGTCTAGGTTTTATGTGAAGATATTTCCTTTTCCACCATAGGCCTCAAAGTGCTCCAAATGAACACTTGCAGATTCTACAAAAAGAGTGTTTCAAAACTGCTCTTTCTAAAGAAGTGTTCAACTCTGTGAGTTGGATTCATACTACACAAAGCAGTTTCACAGAACGCTTCTGTTTAGTTTTTATGGGAGGAAATTCCCGTTTCCAACGAAGGCCTGAAAGGGCTCCAAGTATACACTTGCAGATGCTGCAAAAAGACTCTTTCCAAACTGCTCCATGAAAAGGAAGGTTCAACTCTGTGAGGTGAAGGCACACATCATAAAGAAGTTTCAAAGAATGCTTCTGTCTAGGTTTTATGTGAAGATATTTCCATTTCCACCGTAGGCCTCAAAGCGCTCCAAATGAACACTTGCAGATTCTACAAAAAGAGTGTTTCAAAACTGCTCTTTCTAAAGAAGTGTTCAACTCCGTGAGTTGGATTCATACTACACAAAGCAGTTTCACAGAACGCTTCTGTTTAGTTTTTATGGGAAGATATTCCCGTTTCCAACGAAGGCCTGAAAGGGCTCCAAATATCCACTTGCAGATTCTGCAAAAACAGAGTTTCAAAACTGCTCTATCAAAAGGAAGGCTTATCTCTCTGAGTTGAATGCACACATCATAAAGAGGTTTCTGAGAATGCTTCTGCCTGCTTGATATGTGAAGATATTTCAATTTCCACCATAGGCCTCAAATCGCTCCAAATGAACACTTGCAAATTCTACAAAAAGAGTGTTTCATAACTGCTCTAGCAAAGGAAAGGTTCAACTATGTGAGTTAAACACACACATCACAAAGCAGTTTGTGAGAATGCTTCTGTCCAGTTTTTATGGGAAGAGATTCCCGTTTCTAACAAAGGCCTGAAAGAGCTCCAAATATCCACTTGCAGATGCTGCAAAAAGACTCTTTCCAAACTGCTCCATGAAAAGGAAGGTTCAACTCTGTGAGTTGAATGCACACATCATAAAGAAGTTTCAAAGAATGCTTCTGTCTAGGTTTTATGTGAAGATATTTCCTTTTCCACCATAGGCCTCAAAGCGCTCCAAATGAACACTTGCAGATTCTACAAAAAGAGTGTTTCAAAACTGCTCTTTCTAAAGAAGTGTTCAACTCTGTGAGTTGGATTCATACTACACAAAGCAGTTTCACAGAACACTTCCGTTTAGTTTTTATGGGAAGATATTCCCGTTTCCAACGAAGGCCTGAAAGGGCTCCAAATATCCACTTGCAGATGCTGCAAAAAGACTCTTTCCAAACTGCTCCATGAAAAGGAAGGTTCAACTCTGTGAGTTGAATGCACACATCATAAAGAAGTTTCAAAGAATGCTTCTGTCTAGGTTTTATGTGAAGATATTTCCTTTTCCACCATAGGCCTCAAAGTGCTCCAAATGAACACTTGCAGATTCTACAAAAAGAGTGTTTCAAAACTGCTCTTTCAAAAGAAGTGTTCAACTCTGTGAGTTGGATTCATACTACACAAAGCAGTTTCACAGAACGCTTCTGTTTAGTTTTTATGGGAAGATATTCCCGTTTCCAACGAAGGCCTGAAAGGGCTCCAAATATCCACTTGCAGATTCTGCAAAAACAGAGTTTCAAAACTGCTCTATCAAAAGGAAGGCTTATCTCTCTGAGTTGAATGCACACATCATAAAGAGGTTTCTGAGAATGCTTCTGCCTGCTTGATATGTGAAGATATTTCAATTTCCACCATAGGCCTCAAATCGCTCCAAATGAACACTTGCAAATTCTACAAAAAGAGTGTTTCATAACTGCTCTAGCAAAGGAAAGGTTCAACTATGTGAGTTAAACACACACATCACAAAGCAGTTTGTGAGAATGCTTCTGTCCAGTTTTTATGGGAAGATATTCCCGTTTCTAACAAAGGCCTGAAAGAGCTCCAAATATCCACTTGCAGATGCTGCAAAAAGACTCTTTCCAAACCGCTCCATGAAAAGGAAGGTTCAACTCTGTGAGTTGAATGCACACATCATAAAGAAGTTTCAAAGAATGCTTCTGTCTAGGTTTTATGTGAAGATATTTCCTTTTCCACCATAGGCCTCAAAGCGCTCCAAATGAACACTTGCAGATTCTACAGAAAGAGTGTTTCAAAACTGCTCTTTCTAAAGAAGGGTTCAACTCTGTGAGTTGGATTCATACTACACAAAGCAGTTTCACAGAACGCTTCTGTTTAGTTTTTATGGGAAGATATTCCCGTTTCCAACGAAGGCCTGAAAGGGCTCCAAATATCCACTTGCAGATGCTGCAAAAAGAATCTTTCCAAACTGCTCCGTGAAAAGGAAGGTTCAACTCTGTGAGGTGAAGGCACACATCATAAAGAAGTTTCAAAGAATGCTTCTGTCTAGGTTTTATGTGAAGATATTTCCTTTTCCACCATAGGCCTCAAAGCGCTCCAAATGAACACTTGCAGATTCTACAAAAAGAGTGTTTCAAAACTGCTCTTTCTAAAGAAGTGTTCAACTCTGTGAGTTGGATTCATACTACACAAAGCAGTTTCACAGAACGCTTCTGTTTAGTTTTTATGGGAAGATATTCCCGTTTCCAACGAAGGCCTGAAAGGGCTCCAAATATCCACTTGCAGATGCTGCAAAAAGACTCTTTCCAAACTGCTCCATGAAAAGGAAGGTTCAACTCTGTGAGTTGAATGCACACATCATAAAGAAGTTTCAAAGAATGCTTCTGTCTAGGTTTTATGTGAAGATATTTCCTTTTCCACCATAGGCCTCAAAGTGCTCCAAATGAACACTTGCAGATTCTACAAAAAGAGTGTTTCAAAACTGCTCTTTCAAAAGAAGTGTTCAACTCTGTGAGTTGGATTCATACTACACAAAGCAGTTTCACAGAACGCTTCTGTTTAGTTTTTATGGGAAGATATTCCCGTTTCCAACGAAGGCCTGAAAGGGCTCCAAATATCCACTTGCAGATGCTGCAAAAACAGAGTTTCAAAACTGCTCTATCAAAAGGAAGGCTTCTCTCTCCGAGTTGAATGCACACATCATAGAGAGATTTCTGAGAATGCTTCTGCCTGGTTTATAAGCGAAGATATTTCCTTTTCCACAATAGGCCTGAAAGTGCTCCAAATGAACACTTGCAGATTCTACAAAAAGAGTGTTTCAAAACTGCTCTTTGAAAAGAAGTGTTCAACTCTGTGAGTTGGATTCATACTACACAAAGCAGTTTCACAGAACGCTTCTGTTTAGTTTTTATGGGAAGACATTCCCGTTTCCAACGAAGGCCTGAAAGGCTCCAAATATCCACTTGCAGATGCTGCAAAAAGACTCTTTCCAAACTGCTCCGTGAAAAGGAAGGTTCAACTCTGTGAGGTGAAGGCACACATCATAAAGAAGTTTCAAAGAATGCTTCTGTCTAGGTTTTATGTGAAGATATTTCCTTTTCCACCATAGGCCTCAAAGTGCTCCAAATGAACACTTGCAGATTCTACAAAAAGAGTGTTTCAAAACTGCTCTTTCAAAAGAAGTGTTCAACTCTGTGAGTTGGATTCATACTACACAAAGCAGTTTCACAGAACGCTTCTGTTTAATTTTTATGGGAAGATATTCCCGTTTCCAACGAAGGCCTGAAAGGGCTCCAAATATCCACATGCAGATGCTGCAAAAAGACTCTTTCCAAACTCCTCCATGAAAAGGAAGGTTCAACTCTGTGAGTTGAATGCACACATCATAAAGAAGTTTCAAAGAATGCTTCTGTCTAGGTTTTATGTGAAGATATTTCCTTTTCCACCATAGGCCTCAAAGTGCTCCAAATGAACACTTGCAGATTCTACAAAAAGAGTGTTTCAAAACTGCTCTTTCTAAAGAAGTGTTCAACTCTGTGAGTTGGATTCATACTACACAAAGCAGTTTCACAGAACGCTTCTGTTTAGTTTTTATGGGAGGAAATTCCCGTTTCCAACGAAGGCCTGAAAGGGCTCCAAGTATACACTTGCAGATGCTGCAAAAAGACTCTTTCCAAACTGCTCCATGAAAAGGAAGGTTCAACTCTGTGAGGTGAAGGCACACATCATAAAGAAGTTTCAAAGAATGCTTCTGTCTAGGTTTTATGTGAAGATATTTCCATTTCCACCGTAGGCCTCAAAGCGCTCCAAATGAACACTTGCAGATTCTACAAAAAGAGTGTTTCAAAACTGCTCTTTCTAAAGAAGTGTTCAACTCCGTGAGTTGGATTCATACTACACAAAGCAGTTTCACAGAACGCTTCTGTTTAGTTTTTATGGGAAGATATTCCCGTTTCCAACGAAGGCCTGAAAGGGCTCCAAATATCCACTTGCAGATTCTGCAAAAACAGAGTTTCAAAACTGCTCTATCAAAAGGAAGGCTTATCTCTCTGAGTTGAATGCACACATCATAAAGAGGTTTCTGAGAATGCTTCTGCCTGCTTGATATGTGAAGATATTTCAATTTCCACCATAGGCCTCAAATCGCTCCAAATGAACACTTGCAAATTCTACAAAAAGAGTGTTTCATAACTGCTCTAGCAAAGGAAAGGTTCAACTATGTGAGTTAAACACACACATCACAAAGCAGTTTGTGAGAATGCTTCTGTCCAGTTTTTATGGGAAGAGATTCCCGTTTCTAACAAAGGCCTGAAAGAGCTCCAAATATCCACTTGCAGATGCTGCAAAAAGACTCTTTCCAAACTGCTCCATGAAAAGGAAGGTTCAACTCTGTGAGTTGAATGCACACATCATAAAGAAGTTTCAAAGAATGCTTCTGTCTAGGTTTTATGTGAAGATATTTCCTTTTCCACCATAGGCCTCAAAGCGCTCCAAATGAACACTTGCAGATTCTACAAAAAGAGTGTTTCAAAACTGCTCTTTCTAAAGAAGTGTTCAACTCTGTGAGTTGGATTCATACTACACAAAGCAGTTTCACAGAACACTTCCGTTTAGTTTTTATGGGAAGATATTCCCGTTTCCAACGAAGGCCTGAAAGGGCTCCAAATATCCACTTGCAGATGCTGCAAAAAGACTCTTTCCAAACTGCTCCATGAAAAGGAAGGTTCAACTCTGTGAGTTGAATGCACACATCATAAAGAAGTTTCAAAGAATGCTTCTGTCTAGGTTTTATGTGAAGATATTTCCTTTTCCACCATAGGCCTCAAAGTGCTCCAAATGAACACTTGCAGATTCTACAAAAAGAGTGTTTCAAAACTGCTCTTTCAAAAGAAGTGTTCAACTCTGTGAGTTGGATTCATACTACACAAAGCAGTTTCACAGAACGCTTCTGTTTAGTTTTTATGGGAAGATATTCCCGTTTCCAACGAAGGCCTGAAAGGGCTCCAAATATCCACTTGCAGATTCTGCAAAAACAGAGTTTCAAAACTGCTCTATCAAAAGGAAGGCTTATCTCTCTGAGTTGAATGCACACATCATAAAGAGGTTTCTGAGAATGCTTCTGCCTGCTTGATATGTGAAGATATTTCAATTTCCACCATAGGCCTCAAATCGCTCCAAATGAACACTTGCAAATTCTACAAAAAGAGTGTTTCATAACTGCTCTAGCAAAGGAAAGGTTCAACTATGTGAGTTAAACACACACATCACAAAGCAGTTTGTGAGAATGCTTCTGTCCAGTTTTTATGGGAAGATATTCCCGTTTCTAACAAAGGCCTGAAAGAGCTCCAAATATCCACTTGCAGATGCTGCAAAAAGACTCTTTCCAAACCGCTCCATGAAAAGGAAGGTTCAACTCTGTGAGTTGAATGCACACATCATAAAGAAGTTTCAAAGAATGCTTCTGTCTAGGTTTTATGTGAAGATATTTCCTTTTCCACCATAGGCCTCAAAGCGCTCCAAATGAACACTTGCAGATTCTACAGAAAGAGTGTTTCAAAACTGCTCTTTCTAAAGAAGGGTTCAACTCTGTGAGTTGGATTCATACTACACAAAGCAGTTTCACAGAACGCTTCTGTTTAGTTTTTATGGGAAGATATTCCCGTTTCCAACGAAGGCCTGAAAGGGCTCCAAATATCCACTTGCAGATGCTGCAAAAAGAATCTTTCCAAACTGCTCCGTGAAAAGGAAGGTTCAACTCTGTGAGGTGAAGGCACACATCATAAAGAAGTTTCAAAGAATGCTTCTGTCTAGGTTTTATGTGAAGATATTTCCTTTTCCACCATAGGCCTCAAAGCGCTCCAAATGAACACTTGCAGATTCTACAAAAAGAGTGTTTCAAAACTGCTCTTTCTAAAGAAGTGTTCAACTCTGTGAGTTGGATTCATACTACACAAAGCAGTTTCACAGAACGCTTCTGTTTAGTTTTTATGGGAAGATATTCCCGTTTCCAACGAAGGCCTGAAAGGGCTCCAAATATCCACTTGCAGATGCTGCAAAAAGACTCTTTCCAAACTGCTCCATGAAAAGGAAGGTTCAACTCTGTGAGTTGAATGCACACATCATAAAGAAGTTTCAAAGAATGCTTCTGTCTAGGTTTTATGTGAAGATATTTCCTTTTCCACCATAGGCCTCAAAGTGCTCCAAATGAACACTTGCAGATTCTACAAAAAGAGTGTTTCAAAACTGCTCTTTCAAAAGAAGTGTTCAACTCTGTGAGTTGGATTCATACTACACAAAGCAGTTTCACAGAACGCTTCTGTTTAGTTTTTATGGGAAGATATTCCCGTTTCCAACGAAGGCCTGAAAGGGCTCCAAATATCCACTTGCAGATGCTGCAAAAACAGAGTTTCAAAACTGCTCTATCAAAAGGAAGGCTTCTCTCTCCGAGTTGAATGCACACATCATAGAGAGATTTCTGAGAATGCTTCTGCCTGGTTTATAAGCGAAGATATTTCCTTTTCCACAATAGGCCTGAAAGTGCTCCAAATGAACACTTGCAGATTCTACAAAAAGAGTGTTTCAAAACTGCTCTTTGAAAAGAAGTGTTCAACTCTGTGAGTTGGATTCATACTACACAAAGCAGTTTCACAGAACGCTTCTGTTTAGTTTTTATGGGAAGACATTCCCGTTTCCAACGAAGGCCTGAAAGGCTCCAAATATCCACTTGCAGATGCTGCAAAAAGACTCTTTCCAAACTGCTCCGTGAAAAGGAAGGTTCAACTCTGTGAGGTAAAGGCACACATCATAAAGAAGTTTCAAAGAATGCTTCTATCTAGGTTTTATGTGAAGATATTTCCTTTTCCACCATAGGCCTCAAAGCGCTCCAAATGAACACTTGCAGATTCTACAAAAAGAGTGTTTCAAAACTGCTCTTTCTAAAGGAGTGTTCAATTCTGTGAGTTGGATTCATACTACACAAAGCAGTTTCACAGAACGCTTCGGTTTAGTTTTTATGGGAAGACATACCCGTTTCCAACGAAGGCCTGAAAGGGCTCCAAATATCCACTTGCAGATTCTGTAAAAACAGAGTTTCAAAACTGCTCTATCAAAAGGAAGGCTTATCTCTCTGATTTGAATGCACACATCCTAAAGAGGTTTCTGAGAATGCTTCTGCCTGGTTGATATGTGAAGATATTTCAATTTCCACCATAGGCCTCAAATCGCTCCAAATGAACACTTGCAAATTCTACAAAAAGAGTGTTTCATAACTGCTCTAGCAAAGGAAAGGTTCAACTATGTGAGTTAAACACACACATCACAAAGCAGTTTGTGAGAATGCTTCTGTCCAGTTTTTATGGGAAGATATTCCCGTTTCTAACAAAGGCCTGAAAGAGCTCCAAATATCCACTTGCAGATGCTGCAAAAAGACTCTTTCCAAACCGCTCCATGAAAAGGAAGGTTCAACTCTGTGAGTTGAATGCACACATCATAAAGAAGTTTCAAAGAATGCTTCTGTCTAGGTTTTATGTGAAGATATTTCCTTTTCCACCATAGGCCTCAAAGCGCTCCAAATGAACACTTGCAGATTCTACAAAAAGAGTGTTTCAAAACTACTCTTTCAAAAGAAGTGTTCAACTCTGTGAGTTGGATTCATACTACACAAAGCAGTTTCACAGAAGGCTTCTGTTTAGTTTTTATGGGAAGATATTCCCGTTTCCAACGAAGGCCTGAAAGGGCTCCAAATATCCACTTGCAGATGCTGCAATAACAGAGTTTCAAAACTGCTCTATCAAAAGGAAGGCTTCTCTCTCCGAGTTGAATGGACACATCATAAAGAGGTTTACGAGACTGATTCTGCCTGGTTTATAAGTGAAGATATTTCCTTTTCCACAGTAGGCCTCAAAGCGCTCCAAACGAACACTTGCAGATTCTACAAAAAGAGTGTTTCAAAACTGCTCTTTCAAAAGAAGTGTTCAACTCTGTGAGTTGGATTCATACTACACAAAGCAGTTTCACAGAACGCTTCTGTTTAGTTTTTATGGGAAGATATTCCCGTTTCCAACGAAGGCCTGAAAGGGCTCCAAATATCCACTTGCAGATGCTGCAAAAAGACTCTTTCCAAACTGCTCCATGAAAAGGAAGGTTCAACTCTGTGAGTTGAACGCACACATCATAAAGAAGTTTCAAAGAATGCTTCTGTCTAGGTTTTATGTGAAGATATTTCCTTTTCCACCATAGGCCTCAAAGTGCTCCAAATGAACACTTTCAGATTCTACAAAAAGAGTGTTTCAAAACTGCTCTTTCAAAAGAAGTGTTCAACTGTGTGAGTTGGATTCATACTACACAAAGCAGTTTCACAGAACGCTTCTGTTTAGTTTTTATGGGAAGATATTCCCGTTTCCAACGAAGGCCTGAAAGGGCTCCAAATATCCACTTGCAGATGCTGCAAAAACAGAGTTTCAAAACTGCTCTATCAAAAGGAAGGCTTCTCTCTCCGAGTTGAATGCACACATCATAAAGAGGTTTCTGAGAATGCTTCTGCCTGGTTTATAAGTGAAGATATTTCCTTTTCCACAATAGGCCTCAATGTGCTCCAAATGAACACTTGCAGATTCTACAAAAAGAGTGTTTCAAAACTGCTCTTTGAAAAGAAGTGTTCAACTCTGTGAGTTGGATTTATACTACACAAAGCAGTTTCACAGAACGCTTCTGTTTAGTTTTTATGGGAAGATATTCCCGTTTCCAACGAAGGCCTGAAAGGCTCCAAATATCCACTTGCAGATGCTGCAAAAAGACTCTTTCCAAACTGCTCCGTGAAAAGGAAGGTTCAACTCTGTGAGGTGAAGGCACACATCATAAAGAAGTTTCAAAGAATGCTTCTGTCTAGGTTTTATGTGAAGATATTTCCTTTTCCAACGTAGGCCTCAAAGCACTCCAAATGAACACTTGCAGATTCTACAAAAAGAGTGTTTCAAAACTGCTCTTTCTAAAGAAGTGTTCAACTCTGTGAGTTGGATTCATACTACACAAAGCAGTTTCACAGAACGCTTCTGTTTAGTTTTTATGGGAAGATATTCCCGTTTCCAACGAAGGCCTGAAAGGGCTCCAAATATCCACTTGCAGATTCTGCAAAAACAGAGTTTCAAAACTGCTCTATCAAAAGGAAGGCTTATCTCTCTGAGTTGAATGCACACATCATAAAGAGGTTTCTGAGAATGCTTCTGCCTGGTTGATATGTGAAGATATTTCAATTTCCACCATAGGCCTCAAATCGCTCCAAATGAACACTTGCAAATTCTACAAAAAGAGTGTTTCATAACTGCTCTAGCAAAGGAAAGGTTCAACTATGTGAGTTAAACACACACATCACAAAGCAGTTTGTGAGAATGCTTCTGTCCAGTTTTTATGGGAAGATATTCCCGTTTATAACAAAGGCATGAAAGAGCTCCAAGTATCCACTTGCAGATGCTGCAAAAAGACTCTTTCCAAACCGCTCCATGAAAAGGAAGGTTCAACTCTGTGAGTTGAATGCACACATCATAAAGAAGTTTCAAAGAATGCTTCTGTCTAGGTTTTATGTGAAGATATTTCCTTTTCCACCATTGGCCTCAAAGCGCTCCAAATGAACACTTGCAGATTCTACAAAAAGAGTGTTTCAAAACTGCTCTTTCTAAAGAAGTGTTCAACTCTGTGAGTTGGATTCATACTACACAAAGCAGTTTCACAGAACGCTTCTGTTTAGTTTTTATGGGAAGACATACCCGTTTCCAACGAAGGCCTGAAAGGGCTCCAAATATCCACTTGCAGATTCTGTAAAAACAGAGTTTCAAATCTGCTCTATCAAAAAGAAGGCTTATCTCTCTGAGTTGAATGCACACATCCTAAAGAGGTTTCTGAGAATGCTTCTGCCTGGTTGATATGTGAAGATATTTCAATTTCCACCGTAGGCCTCAAATCGCTCCAAATGAACACTTGCAAATTCTACAAAAAGAGTGTTTCATAACTGCTCTAGCAAAGGAAAGGTTCAACTATGTGAGTTAAACACACACATCACAAAGCAGTTTGTGAGAATGCTTCTGTCCAGTTTTTATGGGAAGATATTCCCGTTTCTAACAAAGGCCTGAAAGAGCTCCAAATATCCACTTGCAGATGCTGCAAAAAGACTCTTTCCAAACTGCTCCATGAAAAGGAAGGTTCAACTCTGTGAGTTGAATGCACACATCATAAAGAAGTTTCAAAGAATGCTTCTGTCTAGGTTTTATGTGAAGATATTTCCTTTTCCACCATAGGCCTCAAAGTGCTCCAAATGAACACTTGCAGATTCTACAAAAAGAGTGTTTCAAAACTGCTCTTTCAAAAGAAGTGTTCAACTCTGTGAGTTGGATTGATACTACACAAAGCAGTTTCACAGAACGCTTCTGTTTAGTTTTTATGGGAAGATATTCCCGTTTCCAACGAAGGCCTGAAAGGGCTCCAAATATCCACTTGCAGATTCTGCAAAAACAGAGTTTCAAAACTGCTCTATCAAAAGGAAGGCTTATCTCTCTGAGTTGAATGCACACATCCAAAAGAGGTTTCTGAGAATGCTTCTGCCTGGTTGATATGTGAAGATATTTCAATTTCCACCATAGGCCTCAAATCGCTCCAAATGAACACTTGCAAATTCTACAAAAAGAGTGTTTCATAACTGCTCTAGCAAAGGAAAGGTTCAACTATGTGAGTTAAACACACACATCACAGAGCAGTTTGTGAGAATGCTTCTGTCCAGTTTTTATGGGAAGATATTCCCGTTTCTAACAAAGGCCTGAAAGAGCTCCAAATATCCACTTGCAGATTCTGCAAAAAGACTCTTTCCAAACCGCTCCATGAAAAGGAAGGTTCAACTCTGTGAGTTGAATGCACACATCATAAAGAAGTTTCAAAGAATGCTTCTGTCTAGGTTTTATGTGAAGATATTTCCTTTTCCACCATAGGCCTCAAAGCGCTCCAAATGAACACTTGCAGATTCTACAAAAAGAGTGTTTCAAAACTACTCTTTCAAAAGAAGTGTTCAACTCTGTGAGTTGGATTCATACTACACAAAGCAGTTTCACAGAAGGCTTCTGTTTAGTTTTTATGGGAAGATATTCCCGTTTCCAACGAAGGCCTGAAAGGGCTCCAAATATCCACTTGCAGATGCTGCAATAACAGAGTTTCAAAACTGCTCTATCAAAAGGAAGGCTTCTCTCTCCGAGTTGAATGCACACATCATAAAGAGGTTTACGAGACTGATTCTGCCTGGTTTATAAGTGAAGATATTTCCTTTTCCACAATAGGCCTCAAAGTGCTCCAAACGAACACTTGCAGATTCTACAAAAAGAGTGTTTCAAAACTGCTCTTTCAAAAGAAGTGTTCAACTCTGTGAGTTGGATTCATACTACACAAAGCAGTTTCACAGAACGCTTCTGTTTAGTTTTTATGGGAAGATATTCCCGTTTCCAACGAAGGCCTGAAAGGGCTCCAAATATCCACATGCAGATGCTGCAAAAAGACTCTTTCCAAACTGCTCCATGAAAAGGAAGGTTCAACTCTGTGAGTTGAATGCACACATCATAAAGAAGTTTCAAAGAATGCTTCTGTCTAGGTTTTATGTGAAGATATTTCCTTTTCCACCATAGGCCTCAAAGTGCTCCAAATGAACACTTGCAGATTCTACAAAAAGAGTGTTTCAAAACTGCTCTTTCAAAAGAAGTGTTCAACTCTGTGAGTTGGATTCATACTACACAAAGCAGTTTCACAGAACGCTTCTGTTTAGTTTTTATGGGAAGATATTCCCGTTTCCAACGAAGGCCTGAAAGGGCTCCAAATATCCACTTGCAGATTCTGCAAAAACAGAGTTTCAAAACTGCTCTATCAAAAGGAAGGCTTATCTCTCTGAGTTGAATGCACACATCATAAAGAGGTTTCTGAGAATGCTTCTGCCTGGTTGATATGTGAAGATATTTCAATTTCCACCATAGGCCTCAAATCGCTCCAAATGAACACTTGCAAATTCTACAAAAAGAGTGTTTCATAACTGCTCTAGCAAAGGAAAGGTTCAACTATGTGAGTTAAACACACACATCACAAAGCAGTTTGTGAGAATGCTTCTGTCCAGTTTTTATGGGAAGATATTCCCGTTTATAACAAAGGCATGAAAGAGCTCCAAGTATCCACTTGCAGATGCTGCAAAAAGACTCTTTCCAAACCGCTCCATGAAAAGGAAGGTTCAACTCTGTGAGTTGAATGCACACATCATAAAGAAGTTTCAAAGAATGCTTCTGTCTAGGTTTTATGTGAAGATATTTCCTTTTCCACCATAGGCCTCAAAGCGCTCCAAATGAACACTTGCAGATTCTACAAAAAGAGTGTTTCAAAACTACTCTTTCAAAAGAAGTGTTCAACTCTGTGAGTTGGATTCATACTACACAAAGCAGTTTCACAGAAGGCTTCTGTTTAGTTTTTATGGGAAGATATTCCCGTTTCCAACGAAGGCCTGAAAGGGCTCCAAATATCCACTTGCAGATGCTGCAATAACAGAGTTTCAAAACTGCTCTATCAAAAGGAAGGCTTCTCTCTCCGAGTTGAATGGACACATCATAAAGAGGTTTACGAGACTGATTCTGCCTGGTTTATAAGTGAAGATATTTCCTTTTCCACAATAGGCCTCAAAGCGCTCCAAACGAACACTTGCAGATTCTACAAAAAGAGTGTTTCAAAACTGCTCTTTCAAAAGAAGTGTTCAACTCTGTGAGTTGGATTCATACTACACAAAGCAGTTTCACAGAACGCTTCTGTTTAGTTTTTATGGGAAGATATTCCCGTTTCCAACGAAGGCCTGAAAGGGCTCCAAATATCCACTTGCAGATGCTGCAAAAAGACTCTTTCCAAACTGCTCCATGAAAAGGAAGGTTCAACTCTGTGAGTTGAACGCACACATCATAAAGAAGTTTCAAAGAATGCTTCTGTCTAGGTTTTATGTGAAGATATTTCCTTTTCCACCATAGGCCTCAAAGTGCTCCAAATGAACACTTTCAGATTCTACAAAAAGAGTGTTTCAAAACTGCTCTTTCAAAAGAAGTGTTCAACTGTGTGAGTTGGATTCATACTACACAAAGCAGTTTCACAGAACGCTTCTGTTTAGTTTTTATGGGAAGATATTCCCGTTTCCAACGAAGGCCTGAAAGGGCTCCAAATATCCACTTGCAGATGCTGCAAAAACAGAGTTTCAAAACTGCTCTATCAAAAGGAAGGCTTCTCTCTCCGAGTTGAATGCACACATCATAAAGAGGTTTCTGAGAATGCTTCTGCCTGGTTTATAAGTGAAGATATTTCCTTTTCCACAATAGGCCTCAATGTGCTCCAAATGAACACTTGCAGATTCTACAAAAAGAGTGTTTCAAAACTGCTCTTTGAAAAGAAGTGTTCAACTCTGTGAGTTGGATTTATACTACACAAAGCAGTTTCACAGAACGCTTCTGTTTAGTTTTTATGGGAAGATATTCCCGTTTCCAACGAAGGCCTGAAAGGCTCCAAATATCCACTTGCAGATGCTGCAAAAAGACTCTTTCCAAACTGCTCCGTGAAAAGGAAGGTTCAACTCTGTGAGGTGAAGGCACACATCATAAAGAAGTTTCAAAGAATGCTTCTGTCTAGGTTTTATGTGAAGATATTTCCTTTTCCAACGTAGGCCTCAAAGCACTCCAAATGAACACTTGCAGATTCTACAAAAAGAGTGTTTCAAAACTGCTCTTTCTAAAGAAGTGTTCAACTCTGTGAGTTGGATTCATACTACACAAAGCAGTTTCACAGAACGCTTCTGTTTAGTTTTTATGGGAAGATATTCCCGTTTCCAACGAAGGCCTGAAAGGGCTCCAAATATCCACTTGCAGATTCTGCAAAAACAGAGTTTCAAAACTGCTCTATCAAAAGGAAGGCTTATCTCTCTGAGTTGAATGCACACATCATAAAGAGGTTTCTGAGAATGCTTCTGCCTGGTTGATATGTGAAGATATTTCAATTTCCACCATAGGCCTCAAATCGCTCCAAATGAACACTTGCAAATTCTACAAAAAGAGTGTTTCATAACTGCTCTAGCAAAGGAAAGGTTCAACTATGTGAGTTAAACACACACATCACAAAGCAGTTTGTGAGAATGCTTCTGTCCAGTTTTTATGGGAAGATATTCCCGTTTATAACAAAGGCATGAAAGAGCTCCAAGTATCCACTTGCAGATGCTGCAAAAAGACTCTTTCCAAACCGCTCCATGAAAAGGAAGGTTCAACTCTGTGAGTTGAATGCACACATCATAAAGAAGTTTCAAAGAATGCTTCTGTCTAGGTTTTATGTGAAGATATTTCCTTTTCCACCATTGGCCTCAAAGCGCTCCAAATGAACACTTGCAGATTCTACAAAAAGAGTGTTTCAAAACTGCTCTTTCTAAAGAAGTGTTCAACTCTGTGAGTTGGATTCATACTACACAAAGCAGTTTCACAGAACGCTTCTGTTTAGTTTTTATGGGAAGACATACCCGTTTCCAACGAAGGCCTGAAAGGGCTCCAAATATCCACTTGCAGATTCTGTAAAAACAGAGTTTCAAATCTGCTCTATCAAAAAGAAGGCTTATCTCTCTGAGTTGAATGCACACATCCTAAAGAGGTTTCTGAGAATGCTTCTGCCTGGTTGATATGTGAAGATATTTCAATTTCCACCGTAGGCCTCAAATCGCTCCAAATGAACACTTGCAAATTCTACAAAAAGAGTGTTTCATAACTGCTCTAGCAAAGGAAAGGTTCAACTATGTGAGTTAAACACACACATCACAAAGCAGTTTGTGAGAATGCTTCTGTCCAGTTTTTATGGGAAGATATTCCCGTTTCTAACAAAGGCCTGAAAGAGCTCCAAATATCCACTTGCAGATGCTGCAAAAAGACTCTTTCCAAACTGCTCCATGAAAAGGAAGGTTCAACTCTGGGAGTTGAATGCACACATCATAAAGAAGTTTCAAAGAATGCTTCTGTCTAGGTTTTATGTGAAGATATTTCCTTTTCCACCATAGGCCTCAAAGTGCTCCAAATGAACACTTGCAGATTCTACAAAAAGAGTGTTTCAAAACTGCTCTTTCAAAAGAAGTGTTCAACTCTGTGAGTTGGATTGATACTACACAAAGCAGTTTCACAGAACGCTTCTGTTTAGTTTTTATGGGAAGATATTCCCGTTTCCAACGAAGGCCTGAAAGGGCTCCAAATATCCACTTGCAGATTCTGCAAAAACAGAGTTTCAAAACTGCTCTATCAAAAGGAAGGCTTATCTCTCTGAGTTGAATGCACACATCCAAAAGAGGTTTCTGAGAATGCTTCTGCCTGGTTGATATGTGAAGATATTTCAATTTCCACCATAGGCCTCAAATCGCTCCAAATGAACACTTGCAAATTCTACAAAAAGAGTGTTTCATAACTGCTCTAGCAAAGGAAAGGTTCAACTATGTGAGTTAAACACACACATCACAGAGCAGTTTGTGAGAATGCTTCTGTCCAGTTTTTATGGGAAGATATTCCCGTTTCTAACAAAGGCCTGAAAGAGCTCCAAATATCCAC
The DNA here is from genome assembly GCF_028885655.2 of Pongo abelii. Taxonomy (NCBI): domain Eukaryota; kingdom Metazoa; phylum Chordata; class Mammalia; order Primates; family Hominidae; genus Pongo; species Pongo abelii. Next base: position 30,100,346 of record NC_072005.2, on the reverse strand, counting down.
TTGCAGATTCTGCAAAAAGACTCTTTCCAAACCGCTCCATGAAAAGGAAGGTTCAACTCTGTGAGTTGAATGCACACATCATAAAGAAGTTTCAAAGAATGCTTCTGTCTAGGTTTTATGTGAAGATATTTCCTTTTCCACCATAGGCCTCAAAGCGCTCCAAACGAACACTTGCAGATTCTACAAAAAGAGTGTTTCAAAACTACTCTTTCAAAAGAAGTGTTCAACTCTGTGAGTTGGATTCATACTACACAAAGCAGTTTCACAGAAGGCTTCTGTTTAGTTTTTATGGGAAGATATTCCCGTTTCCAACGAAGGCCTGAAAGGGCTCCAAATATCCACTTGCAGATGCTGCAATAACAGAGTTTCAAAACTGCTCTATCAAAAGGAAGGCTTCTCTCTCCGAGTTGAATGCACACATCATAAAGAGGTTTACGAGACTGATTCTGCCTGGTTTATAAGTGAAGATATTTCCTTTTCCACAATAGGCCTCAAAGTGCTCCAAACGAACACTTGCAGATTCTACAAAAAGAGTGTTTCAAAACTGCTCTTTCAAAAGAAGTGTTCAACTCTGTGAGTTGGATTCATACTACACAAAGCAGTTTCACAGAACGCTTCTGTTTAGTTTTTATGGGAAGATATTCCCGTTTCCAACGAAGGCCTGAAAGGGCTCCAAATATCCACATGCAGATGCTGCAAAAAGACTCTTTCCAAACTGCTCCATGAAAAGGAAGGTTCAACTCTGTGAGTTGAATGCACACATCATAAAGAAGTTTCAAAGAATGCTTCTGTCTAGGTTTTATGTGAAGATATTTCCTTTTCCACCATAGGCCTCAAAGTGCTCCAAATGAACACTTGCAGATTCTACAAAAAGAGTGTTTCAAAACTGCTCTTTCAAAAGAAGTGTTCAACTCTGTGAGTTGGATTCATACTACACAAAGCAGTTTCACAGAACGCTTCTGTTTAGTTTTTATGGGAAGATATTCCCGTTTCCAACGAAGGCCTGAAAGGGCTCCAAATATCCACTTGCAGATTCTGCAAAAACAGAGTTTCAAAACTGCTCTATCAAAAGGAAGGCTTATCTCTCTGAGTTGAATGCACACATCATAAAGAGGTTTCTGAGAATGCTTCTGCCTGGTTGATATGTGAAGATATTTCAATTTCCACCATAGGCCTCAAATCGCTCCAAATGAACACTTGCAAATTCTACAAAAAGAGTGTTTCATAACTGCTCTAGCAAAGGAAAGGTTCAACTATGTGAGTTAAACACACACATCACAAAGCAGTTTGTGAGAATGCTTCTGTCCAGTTTTTATGGGAAGATATTCCCGTTTATAACAAAGGCATGAAAGAGCTCCAAGTATCCACTTGCAGATGCTGCAAAAAGACTCTTTCCAAACCGCTCCATGAAAAGGAAGGTTCAACTCTGTGAGTTGAATGCACATATCATAAAGAAGTTTCAAAGAATGCTTCTGTCTAGGTTTTATGTGAAGATATTTCCTTTTCCACCATTGGCCTCAAAGCGCTCCAAATGAACACTTGCAGATTCTACAAAAAGAGTGTTTCAAAACTGCTCTTTCTAAAGAAGTGTTCAACTCTGTGAGTTGGATTCATACTACACAAAGCAGTTTCACAGAACGCTTCTGTTTAGTTTTTATGGGAAGATATTCCCGTTTCCAACGAAGGCCTGCAAGGGCTCCAAATATCCACTTGCAGATGCTGCAAAAAGACTCTTTCCAAACTGCTCCATGAAAAGGAAAGTTCAACTCTGTGAGTTGAATGCACACATCATAAAGAAGTTTCAAAGAATGCTTCTGTCTAGGTTTTATGTGAAGATATTTCCTTTTCCACCATAGGCCTCAAAGTGCTCCAAATGAACACTTGCAGATTCTACAAAAAGAGTGTTTCAAAACTGCTCTTTCAAAAGAAGTGTTCAACTCTGTGAGTTGGATTCATACTACACAAAGCAGTTTCACAGAACGCTTCTGTTTAGTTTTTATGGGAAGATATTCCCGTTTCCAAAGAAGGCCTGAAAGGGCTCCAAATATCCACTTGCAGATGCTGCAAAAACAGAGTTTCAAAACTGCTCTATCAAAAGGAAGGTTTCTCTCTCCGAGTTGAATGCACACATCATAAAGAGGTTTCTGAGAATGCTTCTGCCTGGTTTATAAGTGAAGATATTTCCTTTTCCACAATAGGCCTCAATGTGCTCCAAATGAACACTTGCAGATTCTACAAAAAGAGTGTTTCAAAACTGCTCTTTGAAAAGAAGTGTTCAACTCTGTGAGTTGGATTCATACTACACAAAGCAGTTTCACAGAACGCTTCTGTTTAGTTTTTATGGGAAGATATTCCCGTTTCCAATGAAGGCCTGAAAGGCTCCAAATATCCACTTGCAGATGCTGCAAAAAGACTCTTTCCAAACTGCTCCGTGAAAAGGAAGGTTCAACTCTGTGAGGTGAAGGCACACATCATAAAGAAGTTTCAAAGAATGCTTCTGTCTACGTTTTATGTGAAGATATTTCCTTTTCCACCATAGGCCTCAAAGCGCTCCAAATGAACACTTGCAGATTCTACAAAAAGAGTGTTTCAAAACTGCTCTTTCTAAAGAAGTGTTCAACTCTGTGAGTTGGATTCATACTACACAAAGCAGTTTCACAGAACGCTTCTGTTTAGTTTTTATGGTAAGACATACCCGTTTCCAACGAAGGCCTGAAAGGGCTCCAAATATCCACTTGCAGATTCTGTAAAAACAGAGTTTCAAAACTGCTCTATCAAAAGGAAGGCTTATCTCTCTGAGTTGAATGCACACATCCTAAAGAGGTTTCTGAGAATGCTTCTGCCTGCTTGATATGTGAAGATATTTCAATTTCCACCATAGGCCTCAAATCGCTCCAAATGAACACTTGCAAATTCTACAAAAAGAGTGTTTCATAACTGCTCTAGCAAAGGAAAGGTTCAACTATGTGAGTTAAACACACACATCACAAAGCAGTTTGTGAGAATGCTTCTGTCCAGTTTTTATGGGAAGATATTCCCGTTTCTAACAAAGGCCTGAAAGAGCTCCAAATATCCACTTGCAGATTCTGCAAAAAGACTCTTTCCAAACCGCTCCATGAAAAGGAAGGTTCAACTCTGTGAGTTGAATGCACACATCATAAAGAAGGTTCAAAGAATGCTTCTGTCTAGGTTTTATGTGAAGATATTTCCTTTTCCACCATAGGCCTCAAAGCGCTCCAAATGAACACTTGCAGATTCTACAAAAAGAGTGTTTCAAAACTACTCTTTCAAAAGAAGTGTTCAACTCTGTGAGTTGGATTCATACTACACAAAGCAGTTTCACAGAAGGCTTCTGTTTAGTTTTTATGGGAAGATATTCCCGTTTCCAACGAAGGCCTGAAAGGGCTCCAAATATCCACTTGCAGATGCTGCAAAAACAGAGTTTCAAAACTGCTCTATCAAAAGGAAGGCTTCTCTCTCCGAGTTGAATGCACACATCATAAAGAGGTTTCTGAGAATGCTTCTGCCTGGTTTATAAGTGAAGATATTTCCTTTTCCACAATAGGCCTCAATGTGCTCCAAATGAACACTTGCAGATTCTACAAAAAGAGTGTTTCAAAACTGCTCTTTGAAAAGAAGTGTTCAACTCCGTGAGTTGGATTCATACTACACAAAGCAGTTTCACAGAACGCTTCTGTTTAGTTTTTATGGGAAGATATTCCCGTTTCCAATGAAGGCCTGAAAGGCTCCAAATATCCACTTGCATATGCTGCAAAAAGACTCTTTCCAAACTGCTCCGTGAAAAGGAAGGTTCAACTCTGTGAGGTGAAGGCACACATCATAAAGAAGTTTCAAAGAATGCTTCTGTCTAGGTTTTATGTGAAGATATTTCGTTTTCCACCGTAGGCCTCAAAGCACTCCAAATGAACACTTGCAGATTCTACAAAAAGAGTGTTTCAAAACTGCTCTTTCTAAAGAAGTGTTCAACTCTGTGAGTTGGATTCATACTACACAAAGCAGTTTCACAGAACGCTTCTGTTTAGTTTTTATGGGAAGATATTCCCGTTTCCAACGAAGGCCTGAAAGGGCTCCAAATATCCACTTGCAGATTCTGCAAAAACAGAGTTTCAAAACTGCTCTATCAAAAGGAAGGCTTATCTCTCTGAGTTGAATGCACACATCATAAAGAGGTTTCTGAGAATGCTTCTGCCTGGTTGATATGTGAAGATATTTCAATTTCCACCATAGGCCTCAAATCGCTCCAAATGAACACTTGCAAATTCTACAAAAAGAGTGTTTCATAGCTGCTCTAGCAAAGGAAAGGTTCAACTATGTGAGTTAAACACACACATCACAAAGCAGTTTGTGAGAATGCTTCTGTCCAGTTTTTATGGGAAGATATTCCCGTTTCTAACAAAGGCCTGAAAGAGCTCCAAATATCCACTTGCAGATTCTGCAAAAAGACTCTTTCCAAACCGCTCCATGAAAAGGAAGGTTCAACTCTGTGAGTTGAATGCACACATCATAAAGAAGTTTCAAAGAATGCTTCTGTCTAGGTTTTATGTGAAGATATTTCCTTTTCCACCATTGGCCTCAAAGCGCTCCAAATGAACACTTGCAGATTCTACAAAAAGAGTGTTTCAAAACTACTCTTTCAAAAGAAGTGTTCAACTCTGTGAGTTGGATTCATACTACACAAAGCAGTTTCACAGAAGGCTTCTGTTTAGTTTTTATGGGAAGATATTCCCGTTTCCAACGAAGGCCTGAAAGGGCTCCAAATATCCACTTGCAGATGCTGCAATAACAGAGTTTCAAAACTGCTCTATCAAAAGGAAGGCTTCTCTCTCCGAGTTGAATGGACACATCATAAAGAGGTTTACGAGACTGATTCTGCCTGGTTTATAAGTGAAGATATTTCCTTTTCCACAATAGGCCTCAAAGCGCTCCAAACGAACACTTGCAGATTCTACAAAAAGAGTGTTTCAAAACTGCTCTTTCAAAAGAAGTGTTCAACTCTGTGAGTTGGATTCATACTACACAAAGCAGTTTCACAGAACGCTTCTGTTTAGTTTTTATGGGAAGATATTCCCGTTTCCAACGAAGGCCTGAAAGGGCTCCAAATATCCACTTGCAGATGCTGCAAAAAGACCCTTTCCAAACTGCTCCATGAAAAGGAAGGTTCAACTCTGTGAGTTGAACGCACACATCATAAAGAAGTTTCAAAGAATGCTTCTGTCTAGGTTTTATGTGAAGATATTTCCTTTTCCACCATAGGCCTCAAAGTGCTCCAAATGAACACTTTCAGATTCTACAAAAAGAGTGTTTCAAAACTGCTCTTTCAAAAGAAGTGTTCAACTGTGTGAGTTGGATTCATACTACACAAAGCAGTTTCACAGAACGCTTCTGTTTAGTTTTTATGGGAAGATATTCCCGTTTCCAACGACGGCCTGAAAGGGCTCCAAATATCCACTTGCAGATGCTGCAAAAACAGAGTTTCAAAACTGCTCTATCAAAAGGAAGGCTTCTCTCTCCGAGTTGAATGCACACATCATAAAGAGGTTTCTGAGAATGCTTCTGCCTGGTTTATAAGTGAAGATATTTCCTTTTCCACAATAGGCCTCAATGTGCTCCAAATGAACACTTGCAGATTCTACAAAAAGAGTGTTTCAAAACTGCTCTTTGAAAAGAAGTGTTCAACTCTGTGAGTTGGATTTATACTACACAAAGCAGTTTCACAGAACGCTTCTGTTTAGTTTTTATGGGAAGATATTCCTGTTTCCAACGAAGGCCTGAAAGGCTCCAAATATCCACTTGCAGATGCTGCAAAAAGACTCTTTCCAAACTGCTCCGTGAAAAGGAAGGTTCAACTCTGTGAGGTGAAGGCACACATCATAAAGAAGTTTCAAAGAATGCTTCTGTCTAGGTTTTATGTGAAGATATTTCCTTTTCCAACGTAGGCCTCAAAGCACTCCAAATGAACACTTGCAGATTCTACAAAAAGAGTGTTTCAAAACTGCTCTTTCTAAAGAAGTGTTCAACTCTGTGAGTTGGATTCATACTACACAAAGCAGTTTCACAGAACGCTTCTGTTTAGTTTTTATGGGAAGATATTCCCGTTTCCAACGAAGGCCTGAAAGGGCTCCAAATATCCACTTGCAGATTCTGCAAAAACAGAGTTTCAAAACTGCTCTATCAAAAGGAAGGCTTATCTCTCTGAGGTGAATGCACACATCATAAAGAGGTTTCTGAGAATGCTTCTGCCTGGTTGATATGTGAAGATATTTCAATTTCCACCATAGGCCTCAAATCGCTCCAAATGAACACTTGCAAATTCTACAAAAAGAGTGTTTCATAACTGCTCTAGCAAAGGAAAGGTTCAACTATGTGAGTTAAACACACACATCACAAAGCAGTTTGTGAGAATGCTTCTGTCCAGTTTTTATGGGAAGATATTCCCGTTTATAACAAAGGCATGAAAGAGCTCCAAGTATCCACTTGCAGATGCTGCAAAAAGACTCTTTCCAAACCGCTCCATGAAAAGGAAGGTTCAACTCTGTGAGTTGAATGCACACATCATAAAGAAGTTTCAAAGAATGCTTCTGTCTAGGTTTTATGTGAAGATATTTCCTTTTCCACCATTGGCCTCAAAGCGTTCCAAATGAACACTTGCAGATTCTACAAAAAGAGTGTTTCAAAACTGCTCTTTCTAAAGAAGTGTTCAACTCTGTGAGTTGGATTCATACTACACAAAGCAGTTTCACAGAACGCTTCTGTTTAGTTTTTATGGGAAGACATACCCGTTTCCAACGAAGGCCTGAAAGGGCTCCAAATATCCACTTGCAGATTCTGTAAAAACAGAGTTTCAAAACTGCTCTATCAAAAAGAAGGCTTATCTCTCTGAGTTGAATGCACACATCCTAAAGAGGTTTCTGAGAATGCTTCTGCCTGGTTGATATGTGAAGATATTTCAATTTCCACCATAGGCCTCAAATCGCTCCAAATGAACACTTGCAAATTCTACAAAAAGAGTGTTTCATAACTGCTCTAGCAAAGGAAAGGTTCAACTATGTGAGTTAAACACACACATCACAAAGCAGTTTGTGAGAATGCTTCTGTCCAGTTTTTATGGGAAGATATTCCCGTTTCTAACAAAGGCCTGAAAGAGCTCCAAATATCCACTTGCAGATGCTGCAAAAAGACTCTTTCCAAACTGCTCCATGAAAAGGAAGGTTCAACTCTGTGAGTTGAATGCACACATCATAAAGAAGTTTCAAAGAATGCTTCTGTCTAGGTTTTATGTGAAGATATTTCCTTTTCCACCATAGGCCTCAAAGTGCTCCAAATGAACACTTGCAGATTCTACAAAAAGAGTGTTTCAAAACTGCTCTTTCAAAAGAAGTGTTCAACTCTGTGAGTTGGATTGATACTACACAAAGCAGTTTCACAGAACGCTTCTGTTTAGTTTTTATGGGAAGATATTCCCGTTTCCAACGAAGGCCTGAAAGGGCTCCAAATATCCACTTGCAGATTCTGCAAAAACAGAGTTTCAAAACTGCTCTATCAAAAGGAAGGCTTATCTCTCTGAGTTGAATGCACACATCCAAAAGAGGTTTCTGAGAATGCTTCTGCCTGGTTGATATGTGAAGATATTTCAATTTCCACCATAGGCCTCAAATCGCTCCAAATGAACAATTGCAAATTCTACAAAAAGAGTGTTTCATAACTGCTCTAGCAAAGGAAAGGTTCAACTATGTGAGTTAAACACACACATCACAGAGCAGTTTGTGAGAATGCTTCTGTCCAGTTTTTATGGGAAGATATTCCCGTTTCTAACAAAGGCCTGAAAGAGCTCCAAATATCCACTTGCAGATTCTGCAAAAAGACTCTTTCAAAACCGCTCCATGAAAAGGAAGGTTCAACTCTGTGAGTTGAATGCACACATCATAAAGAAGTTTCAAAGAATGCTTCTGTCTAGGTTTTATGTGAAGATATTTCCTTTTCCACCATAGGCCTCAAAGCGCTCCAAATGAACACTTGCAGATTCTACAAAAAGAGTGTTTCAAAACTACTCTTTCAAAAGAAGTGTTCAACTCTGTGAGTTGGATTCATACTACACAAAGCAGTTTCACAGAAGGCTTCTGTTTAGTTTTTATGGGAAGATATTCCCGTTTCCAACGAAGGCCTGAAAGGGCTCCAAATATCCACTTGCAGATGCTGCAATAACAGAGTTTCAAAACTGCTCTATCAAAAGGAAGGCTTCTCTCTCCGAGTTGAATGCACACATCATAAAGAGGTTTACGAGACTGATTCTGCCTGGTTTATAAGTGAAGATATTTCCTTTTCCACAATAGGCCTCAAAGTGCTCCAAACGAACACTTGCAGATTCTACAAAAAGAGTGTTTCAAAACTGCTCTTTCAAAAGAAGTGTTCAACTCTGTGAGTTGGATTCATACTACACAAAGCAGTTTCACAGAACGCTTCTGTTTAGTTTTTATGGGAAGATATTCCCGTTTCCAACGAAGGCCTGAAAGGGCTCCAAATATCCACTTGCAGATGCTGCAAAAAGACTCTTTCCAAACTGCTCCATGAAAAGGAAGGTTCAACTCTGTGAGTTGAATGCACACATCATAAAGAAGTTTCAAAGAATGCTTCTGTCTAGGTTTTATGTGAAGATATTTCCTTTTCCACCATAGGCCTCAAAGTGCTCCAAATGAACACTTGCAGATTCTACAAAAAGAGTGTTTCAAAACTGCTCTTTCAAAAGAAGTGTTCAACTCTGTGAGTTGGATTCATACTACACAAAGCAGTTTCACAGAACGCTTCTGTTTAGTTTTTATGGGAAGATATTCCCGTTTCCAACGAAGGCCTGAAATGGCTCCAAATATCCACTTGCAGATTCTGCAAAAACAGAATTTCAAAACTGCTCTATCAAAAGGAAGGCTTATCTCTCTGAGTTGAATGCACACATCATAAAGAGGTTTCTGAGAATGCTTCTGCCTGGTTGATATGTGAAGATATTTCAATTTCCACCATAGGCCTCAAATCGCTCCAAATGAACACTTGCAAATTCTACAAAAAGAGTGTTTCATAACTGCTCTAGCAAAGGAAAGGTTCAACTATGTGAGTTAAACACACACATCACAAAGCAGTTTGTGAGAATGCTTCTGTCCAGTTTTTATGGGAAGATATTCCCGTTTATAACAAAGGCATGAAAGAGCTCCAAGTATCCACTTGCAGATGCTGCAAAAAGACTCTTTCCAAACCGCTCCATGAAAAGGAAGGTTCAACTCTGTGAGTTGAATGCACATATCATAAAGAAGTTTCAAAGAATGCTTCTGTCTAGGTTTTATGTGAAGATATTTCCTTTTCCACCATTGGCCTCAAAGCGCTCCAAATGAACACTTGCAGATTCTACAAAAAGAGTGTTTCAAAACTGCTCTTTCTAAAGAAGTGTTCAACTCTGTGAGTTGGATTCATACTACACAAAGCAGTTTCACAGAACGCTTCTGTTTAGTTTTTATGGGAAGATATTCCCGTTTCCAACGAAGGCCTGAAAGGGCTCCAAATATCCACTTGCAGATGCTGCAAAAAGACTCTTTCCAAACTGCTCCATGAAAAGGAAGGTTCAACTCTGTGAGTTGAATGCACACATCATAAAGAAGTTTCAAAGAATGCTTCTGTCTAGGTTTTATGTGAAGATATTTCCTTTTCCACCATAGGCCTCAAAGTGCTCCAAATGAACACTTGCAGATTCTACAAAAAGAGTGTTTCAAAACTGCTCTTTCAAAAGAAGTGTTCAACTCTGTGAGTTGGATTCATACTACACAAAGCAGTTTCACAGAACGCTTCTGTTTAGTTTTTATGGGAAGATATTCCCGTTTCCAACGAAGGCCTGAAAGGGCTCCAAATATCCACTTGCAGATGCTGCAAAAACAGAGTTTCAAAACTGCTCTATCAAAAGGAAGGCTTCTCTCTCCGAGTTGAATGCACACATCATAAAGAGGTTTCTGAGAATGCTTCTGCCTGGTTTATAAGTGAAGATATTTCCTTTTCCACAATAGGCCTCAATGTGCTCCAAATGAACACTTGCAGATTCTACAAAAAGAGTGTTTCAAAACTGCTCTTTGAAAAGAAGTGTTCAACTCTGTGAGTTGGATTCATACTACACAAAGCAGTTTCACAGAACGCTTCTGTTTAGTTTTTATGGGAAGATATTCCCGTTTCCAATGAAGGCCTGAAAGGCTCCAAATATCCACTTGCAGATGCTGCAAAAAGACTCTTTCCAAACTGCTCCATGAAAAGGAATGTTCAACTCTGTGAGGTGAAGGCACACATCATAAAGAAGTTTCAAAGAATGCTTCTGTCTAGGTTTTATGTGAAGATATTTCCTTTTCCACCATAGGCCTCAAAGCGCTCCAAATGAACACTTGCAGATTCTACAAAAAGAGTGTTTCAAAACTGCTCTTTCTAAAGAAGTGTTCAACTCTGTGAGTTGGATTCATACTACACAAAGCAGTTTCACAGAACGCTTCTGTTTAGTTTTTATGGTAAGACATACCCGTTTCCAACGAAGGCCTGAAAGGGCTCCAAATATCCACTTGCAGATTCTGTAAAAACAGAGTTTCAAAACTGCTCTATCAAAAGGAAGGCTTATCTCTCTGAGTTGAATGCACACATCCTAAAGAGGTTTCTGAGAATGCTTCTGCCTGGTTGATATGTGAAGATATTTCAATTTCCACCATAGGCCTCAAATCGCTCCAAATGAACACTTGCAAATTCTACAAAAAGAGTGTTTCATAACTGCTCTAGCAAAGGAAAGGTTCAACTATGTGAGTTAAACACACACATCACAAAGCAGTTTGTGAGAATGCTTCTGTCCAGTTTTTATGGGAAGATATTCCCGTTTCTAACAAAGGCCTGAAAGAGCTCCAAATATCCACTTGCAGATTCTGCAAAAAGACTCTTTCCAAACCGCTCCATGAAAAGGAAGGTTCAACTCTGTGAGTTGAATGCACACATCATAAAGAAGTTTCAAAGAATGCTTCTGTCTAGGTTTTATGTGAAGATATTTCCTTTTCCACCATAGGCCTCAAAGCGCTCCAAATGAACACTTGCAGATTCTACAAAAAGAGTGTTTCAAAACTACTCTTTCAAAAGAAGTGTTCAACTCTGTGAGTTGGATTCATACTACACAAAGCAGTTTCACAGAAGGCTTCTGTTTAGTTTTTATGGGAAGATATTCCCGTTTCCAACGAAGGCCTGAAAGGGCTCCAAATATCCACTTGCAGATGCTGCAAAAACAGAGTTTCAAAACTGCTCTATCAAAAGGAAGGCATCTCTCTCCGAGTTGAATGCACACATCATAAAGAGGTTTCTGAGAATGCTTCTGCCTGGTTTATAAGTGAAGATATTTCCTTTTCCACAATAGGCCTCAATGTGCTCCAAATGAACACTTGCAGATTCTACAAAAAGAGTGTTTCAAAACTGCTCTTTGAAAAGAAGTGTTCAACTCTGTGAGTTGGATTCATACTACACAAAGCAGTTTCACAGAACGCTTCTGTTTAGTTTTTATGGGAAGATATTCCCGTTTCCAATGAAGGCCTGAAAGGCTCCAAATATCCACTTGCAGATGCTGCAAAAAGACTCTTTCCAAACTGCTCCGTGAAAAGGAAGGTTCAACTCTGTGAGCTGAAGGCACACATCATAAAGAAGTTTCAAAGAATGCTTCTGTCTAGGTTTTATGTGAAGATATTTCGTTTTCCACCGTAGGCCTCAAAGCACTCCAAATGAACACTTGCAGATTCTACAAAAAGAGTGTTTCAAAACTGCTCTTTCTAAAGAAGTGTTCAACTCTGTGAGTTGGATTCATACTACACAAAGCAGTTTCACAGAACGCTTCTGTTTAGTTTTTATGGGAAGATATTCCCGTTTCCAACGAAGGCCTGAAAGGGCTCCAAATATCCACTTGCAGATTCTGCAAAAACAGAGTTTCAAAACTGCTCTATCAAAAGGAAGGCTTATCTCTCTGAGTTGAATGCACACATCATAAAGAGGTTTCTGAGAATGCTTCTGCCTGGTTGATATGTGAAGATATTTCAATTTCCACCATAGGCCTCAAATCGCTCCAAATGAACACTTGCAAATTCTACAAAAAGAGTGTTTCATAACTGCTCTAGCAAAGGAAAGGTTCAACTATGTGAGTTAAACACACACATCACAAAGCAGTTTGTGAGAATGCTTCTGTCCAGTTTTTATGGGAAGATATTCCCGTTTATAACAAAGGCATGAAAGAGCTCCAAGTATCCACTTGCAGATGCTGCAAAAAGACTCTTTCCAAACCGCTACATGAAAAGGAAGGTTCAACTCTGTGAGTTGAATGCACATATCATAAAGAAGTTTCAAAGAATGCTTCTGTCTAGGTTTTATGTGAAGATATTTCCTTTTCCACCATTGGCCTCAAAGCGCTCCAAATGAACACTTGCAGATTCTACAAAAAGAGTGTTTCAAAACTACTCTTTCAAAAGAAGTGTTCAACTCTGTGAGTTGGATTCATACTACACAAAGCAGTTTCACAGAAGGCTTCTGTTTAGTTTTTATGGGAAGATATTCCCGTTTCCAACGAAGGCCTGAAAGGGCTCCAAATATCCACTTGCAGATGCTGCAATAACAGAGTTTCAAAACTGCTCTATCAAAAGGAAGGCTTCTCTCTCCGAGTTGAATGGACACATCATAAAGAGGTTTACGAGACTGATTCTGCCTGGTTTATAAGTGAAGATATTTCCTTTTCCACAATAGGCCTCAAAGCGCTCCAAACGAACACTTGCAGATTCTACAAAAAGAGTGTTTCAAAACTGCTCTTTCAAAAGAAGTGTTCAACTCTGTGAGTTGGATTCATACTACACAAAGCAGTTTCACAGAACGCTTCTGTTTAGTTTTTATGGGAAGATATTCCCGTTTCCAACGAAGGCCTGAAAGGGCTCCAAATATCCACTTGCAGATGCTGCAAAAAGACCCTTTCCAAACTGCTCCATGAAAAGGAAGGTTCAACTCTGTGAGTTGAACGCACACATCATAAAGAAGTTTCAAAGAATGCTTCTGTCTAGGTTTTATGTGAAGATATTTCCTTTTCCACCATAGGCCTCAAAGTGCTCCAAATGAACACTTTCAGATTCTACAAAAAGAGTGTTTCAAAACTGCTCTTTCAAAAGAAGTGTTCAACTGTGTGAGTTGGATTCATACTACACAAAGCAGTTTCACAGAACGCTTCTGTTTAGTTTTTATGGGAAGATATTCCCGTTTCCAACGAAGGCCTGAAAGGGCTCCAAATATCCACTTGCAGATGCTGCAAAAACAGAGTTTCAAAACTGCTCTATCAAAAGGAAGGCTTCTCTCTCCGAGTTGAATGCACACATCATAAAGAGGTTTCTGAGAATGCTTCTGCCTGGTTTATAAGTGAAGATATTTCCTTTTCCACAATAGGCCTCAATGTGCTCCAAATGAACACTTGCAGATTCTACAAAAAGAGTGTTTCAAAACTGCTCTTTGAAAAGAAGTGTTCAACTCTGTGAGTTGGATTTATACTACACAAAGCAGTTTCACAGAACGCTTCTGTTTAGTTTTTATGGGAAGATATTCCTGTTTCCAACGAAGGCCTGAAAGGCTCCAAATATCCACTTGCAGATGCTGCAAAAAGACTCTTTCCAAACTGCTCCGTGAAAAGGAAGGTTCAACTCTGTGAGGTGAAGGCACACATCATAAAGAAGTTTCAAAGAATGCTTCTGTCTAGGTTTTATGTGAAGATATTTCCTTTTCCAACGTAGGCCTCAAAGCACTCCAAATGAACACTTGCAGATTCTACAAAAAGAGTGTTTCAAAACTGCTCTTTCTAAAGAAGTGTTCAACTCTGTGAGTTGGATTCATACTACACAAAGCAGTTTCACAGAACGCTTCTGTTTAGTTTTTATGGGAAGATATTCCCGTTTCCAACGAAGGCCTGAAAGGGCTCCAAATATCCACTTGCAGATGCTGCAAAAAGACTCTTTCCAAACTGCTCCATGAAAAGGAAAGTTCAACTCTGTGAGTTGAATGCACACATCATAAAGAAGTTTCAAAGAATGCTTCTGTCTAGGTTTTATGTGAAGATATTTCCTTTTCCACCATAGGCCTCAAAGTGCTCCAAATGAACACTTGCAGATTCTACAAAAAGAGTGTTTCAAAACTGCTCTTTCAAAAGAAGTGTTCAACTCTGTGAGTTGGATTCATACTACACAAAGCAGTTTCACAGAACGCTTCTGTTTAGTTTTTATGGGAAGATATTCCCGTTTCCAACGAAGGCCTGAAAGGGCTCCAAATATCCACTTGCAGATGCTGCAAAAAGACTCTTTCCAAACTGCTCCATGAAAAGGAAGGTTCAACTCTGTGAGTTGAAGGCACACATCATAAAGAAGTTTCAAAGAATGCTTCTGTCTAGGTTTTATGTGAAGATATTTCCTTTTCCACCATAGGCCTCAAAGTGCTCCAAATGAACACTTGCAGATTCTACAAAAAGAGTGTTTCAAAACTGCTCTTTCAAAAGAAGTGTTCAACTCTGTGAGTTGGATTCATACTACACAAAGCAGTTTCACAGAACGCTTCTGTTTAGTTTTTATGGGAAGATATTCCCGTTTCCAACGAAGGCCTGAAAGGGCTCCAAATATCCACTTGCAGATGCTGCAAAAAGACTCTTTCCAAACTGCTCCATGAAAAGGAAGGTTCAACTCTGTGAGTTGAATGCACACATCATAAAGAAGTTTCAAAGAATGCTTCTGTCTAGGTTTTATGTGAAGATATTTCCTTTTCCACCATAGGCCTCAAAGTGCTCCAAATGAACACTTGCAGATTCTACAAAAAGAGTGTTTCAAAACTGCTCTTTCAAAAGAAGTGTTCAACTCTGTGAGTTGGATTCATACTACACTAAGCAGTTTCACAGAACGCTTCTGTTTAGTTTTTATGGGAAGATATTCCCGTTTCCAACGAAGGCCTGAAAGGGCTCCAAATATCCACTTGCAGATGCTGCAAAAACAGAGTTTCAAAACTGCTCTATCAAAAGGAAGGCTTCTCTCTCCGAGTTGAATGCACACATCATAAAGAGGTTTCTGAGAATGCTTCTGCCTGGTTTTTAAGTGAAGATATTTCCTTTTCCACAATAGGCCTCAATGTGCTCCAAATGAACACTTGCAGATTCTACAAAAAGAGTGTTTCAAAACTGCTCTTTGAAAAGAAGTGTTCAACTCTGTGAGTTGGATTCATACTACACAAAGCAGTTTCACAGAACGCTTCTGTTTAGTTTTTATGGGAAGATATTCCCGTTTCCAATGAAGGCCTGAAAGGCTCCAAATATCCACTTGCAGATGCTGCAAAAAGACTCTTTCCAAACTGCTCCGTGAAAAGGAAGGTTCAACTCTGTGAGGTGAAGGCACACATCATAAAGAAGTTTCAAAGAATGCTTCTGTCTAGGTTTTATGTGAAGATATTTCCTTTTCCACCATAGGCCTCAAAGCGCTCCAAATGAACACTTGCAGATTCTACAAAAAGAGTGTTTCAAAACTGCTCTTTCTAAAGAAGTGTTCAACTCTGTGAGTTGGATTCATACTACACAAAGCAGTTTCACAGAACGCTTCTGTTTAGTTTTTATGGTAAGACATACCCGTTTCCAACGAAGGCCTGAAAGGGCTCCAAATATCCACTTGCAGATTCTGTAAAAACAGAGTTTCAAAACTGCTCTATCAAAAGGAAGGCTTATCTCTCTGAGTTGAATGCACACATCCTAAAGAGGTTTCTGAGAATGCTTCTGCCTGGTTGATATGTGAAGATATTTCAATTTCCACCATAGGCCTCAAATCGCTCCAAATGAACACTTGCAAATTCTACAAAAAGAGTGTTTCATAACTGCTCTAGCAAAGGAAAGGTTCAACTATGTGAGTTAAACACACACATCACAAAGCAGTTTGTGAGAATGCTTCTGTCCAGTTTTTATGGGAAGATATTCCCGTTTCTAACAAAGGCCTGAAAGAGCTCCAAATATCCACTTGCAGATTCTGCAAAAAGACTCTTTCCAAACCGCTCCATGAAAAGGAAGGTTCAACTCTGTGAGTTGAATGCACACATCATAAAGAAGTTTCAAAGAATGCTTCTGTCTAGGTTTTATGTGAAGATATTTCCTTTTCCACCATAGGCCTCAAAGCGCTCCAAATGAACACTTGCAGATTCTACAAAAAGAGTGTTTCAAAACTACTCTTTCAAAAGAAGTGTTCAACTCTGTGAGTTGGATTCATACTACACAAAGCAGTTTCACAGAAGGCTTCTGTTTAGTTTTTATGGGAAGATATTCCCGTTTCCAACGAAGGCCTGAAAGGGCTCCAAATATCCACTTGCAGATGCTGCAAAAACAGAGTTTCAAAACTGCTCTATCAAAAGGAAGGCTTCTCTCTCCGAGTTGAATGCACACATCATAAAGAGGTTTCTGAGAATGCTTCTGCCTGGTTTATAAGTGAAGATATTTCCTTTTCCACAATAGGCCTCAATGTGCTCCAAATGAACACTTGCAGATTCTACAAAAAGAGTGTTTCAAAACTGCTCTTTGAAAAGAAGTGTTCAACTCTGTGAGTTGGATTCATACTACACAAAGCAGTTTCACAGAACGCTTCTGTTTAGTTTTTATGGGAAGATATTCCCGTTTCCATTGAAGGCCTGAAAGGCTCCAAATATCCACTTGCAGATGCTGCAAAAAGACTCTTTCCAAACTGCTCCGTGAAAAGGAAGGTTCAACTCTGTGAGGTGAAGGCACACATCATAAAGAAGTTTCAAAGAATGCTTCTGTCTAGGTTTTATGTGAAGATATTTCGTTTTCCACCGTAGGCCTCAAAGCACTCCAAATGAACACTTGCAGATTCTACAAAAAGAGTGTTTCAAAACTGCTCTTTCTAAAGAAGTGTTCAACTCTGTGAGTTGGATTCATACTACACAAAGCAGTTTCACAGAACGCTTCTGTTTAGTTTTTATGGGAGGATATTCCCGTTTCCAACGAAGGCCTGAAAGGGCTCCAAATATCCACTTGCAGATTCTGCAAAAACAGTGTTTCAAAACTGCTCTATCAAAAGGAAGGCTTATCTCTCTGAGTTGAATGCACACATCATAAAGAGGTTTCTGAGAATGCTTCTGCCTGGTTGATATGTGAAGATATTTCAATTTCCACCATAGGCCTCAAATCGCTCCAAATGAACACTTGCAAATTCTACAAAAAGAGTGTTTCATAACTGCTCTAGCAAAGGAAAGGTTCAACTATGTGAGTTAAAAACACACATCACAAAGCAGTTTGTGAGAATGCTTCTGTCCAGTTTTTATGGGAAGATATTCCCGTTTATAACAAAGGCATGAAAGAGCTCCAAGTATCCACTTGCAGATGCTGCAAAAAGACTCTTTCCAAACCGCTCCATGAAAAGGAAGGTTCAACTCTGTGAGTTGAATGCACACATCATAAAGAAGTTTCAAAGAATGCTTCTGTCTAGGTTTTATGTGAAGATATTTCCTTTTCCACCATTGGCCTCAAAGCGCTCCAAATGAACACTTGCAGATTCTACAAAAAGAGTGTTTCAAAACTGCTCTTTCTAAAGAAGTGTTCAACTCTGTGAGTTGGATTCATACTACACAAAGCAGTTTCACAGAACGCTTCTGTTTAGTTTTTATGGGAAGATATTCCCGTTTCCAACGAAGGCCTGAAAGGGCTCCAAATATCCACTTGCAGATGCTGCAAAAAGACTCTTTCCAAACTGCTCCATGAAAAGGAAAGTTCAACTCTGTGAGTTGAATGCACACATCATAAAGAAGTTTCAAAGAATGCTTCTGTCTAGGTTTTATGTGAAGATATTTCCTTTTCCACCATAGGCCTCAAAGTGCTCCAAATGAACACTTGCAGATTCTACAAAAAGAGTGTTTCAAAACTGCTCTTTCAAAAGAAGTGTTCAACTCTGTGAGTTGGATTCATACTACACAAAGCAGTTTCACAGAACTCTTCTGTTTAGTTTTTATGGGAAGATATTCCCGTTTCCAACGAAGGCCTGAAAGGGCTCCAAATATCCACTTGCAGATGCTGCAAAAAGACTCTTTCCAAACTGCTCCATGAAAAGGAAGGTTCAACTCTGTGAGTTGAAGGCACACATCATAAAGAAGTTTCAAAGAATGCTTCTGTCTAGGTTTTATGTGAAGATATTTCCTTTTCCACCATAGGCCTCAAAGTGCTCCAAATGAACACTTGCAGATTCTACAAAAAGAGTGTTTCAAAACTGCTCTTTCAAAAGAAGTGTTCAACTCTGTGAGTTGGATTCATACTACACAAAGCAGTTTCACAGAACGCTTCTGTTTAGTTTTTATGGGAAGATATTCCCGTTTCCAACGAAGGCCTGAAAGGGCTCCAAATATCCACTTGCAGATGCTGCAAAAAGACTCTTTCCAAACTGCTCCATGAAAAGGAAGGTTCAACTCTGTGAGTTGAATGCACACATCATAAAGAAGTTTCAAAGAATGCTTCTGTCTAGGTTTTATGTGAAGATATTTCCTTTTCCACCATAGGCCTCAAAGTGCTCCAAATGAACACTTGCAGATTCTACAAAAAGAGTGTTTCAAAACTGCTCTTTCAAAAGAAGTGTTCAACTCTGTGAGTTGGATTCATACTACACTAAGCAGTTTCACAGAACGCTTCTGTTTAGTTTTTATGGGAAGATATTCCCGTTTCCAACGAAGGCCTGAAAGGGCTCCAAATATCCACTTGCAGATGCTGCAAAAACAGAGTTTCAAAACTGCTCTATCAAAAGGAAGGCTTCTCTCTCCGAGTTGAATGCACACATCATAAAGAGGTTTCTGAGAATGCTTCTGCCTGGTTTTTAAGTGAAGATATTTCCTTTTCCACAATAGGCCTCAATGTGCTCCAAATGAACACTTGCAGATTCTACAAAAAGAGTGTTTCAAAACTGCTCTTTCTAAAGAAGTGTTCAACTCTGTGAGTTGGATTCATACTACACAAAGCAGTTTCACAGAACGCTTCTGTTTAGTTTTTATGGGAAGATATTCCCGTTTCCAACGAAGGCCTGAAAGGGCTCCAAATATCCACTTGCAGATTCTGCAAAAACAGAGTTTCAAAACTGCTCTATCAAAAGGAAGTCTTATCTCTCTGAGTTGAATGCACACATCATAAAGAGGTTTCTGAGAAGGCTTCTGTCTGGTTGATATGTGAAGATATTTCAATTTCCACCATAGGCCTCAAATCGCTCCAAATGAACACTTGCAAATTCTACAAAAAGAGTGTTTCATAACTGCTCTAGCAAAGGAAAGGTTCAACTATGTGAGTTAAACACACACATCACAAAGCAGTTTGTGACAATGCTTCTGTCCAGTTTTTATGGGAAGATATTCCCGTTTCTAACAAAGGCCTGAAAGAGCTCCAAATATCCAATTGCAGATGGTGCAAAAAGACTCTTTCCAAATCGCTCCATGAAAAGGAAGGTTCAACTCTGTGAGTTGAATGCACACATCATAAAGAAGTTTCAAAGAATGCTTCTGTCTAGGTTTTATGTAAAGATATTTCCTTTTCCACCGTAGGCCTCAAAGCGCTCCAAATGAACAGTTGCAGATTCTACAAAAAGAGTGTTTCAAAACTGCTCTTTCTAAAGAAGTGTTCAACTCTGTGAGTTGGATTCATACTACACAAAGCAGTTTCACAGAACGCTTCTGTTTAGTTTTTATGGGAAGATATTCCCGTTTCCAACGAAGGCCTGAAAGGGCTCCAAATATCCACTTGCAGATTCTGCAAAAACAGAGTTTCAAAACTGCTCTATCAAAAGGAAGGCTTATCTCTCTGAGTTGAATGCACACATCATAAAGAGGTTTCTGAGAATGCTTCTGCCTGCTTGATATGTGAAGATATTTCAATTTCCACCATAGGCCTCAAATCGCTCCAAATGAACACTTGCAAATTCTACAAAAAGAGTGTTTCATAACTGCTCTAGCAAAGGAAAGGTTCAACTATGTGAGTTAAACACACACATCACAAAGCAGTTTGTGAGAATGCTTCTGTCCAGTTTTTATGGGAAGATATTCCCGTTTATAACAAAGGCATGAAAGAGCTCCAAGTATCCACTTGCAGATGCTGCAAAAAGACTCTTTCCAAACCGCTCCATGAAAAGGAAGGTCCAACTCTGTGAGTTGAATGCACACATCATAAAGAAGTTTCAAAGAATGCTTCTGTCTAGGTTTTATGTGAAGATATTTCCTTTTCCACCATTGGCCTCAAAGCGCTCCAAATGAACACTTGCAGATTCTACAAAAAGAGTGTTTCAAAACTGCTCTTTCTAAAGAAGTGTTCAACTCTGTGAGTTGGATTCATACTACACAAAGCAGTTTCACAGAACGGTTCTGTTTAGTTTTTATGGGAAGATATTCCCGTTTCCAACGAAGGCCTGCAAGGGCTCCAAATATCCACTTGCAGATGCTGCAAAAAGACACTTTCCAAACTGCTCCATGAAAAGGAAAGTTCAACTCTGTGAGTTGAATGCACACATCATAAAGAAGTTTCAAAGAATGCTTCTGTCTAGGTTTTATGTGAAGATATTTCCTTTTCCACCATAGGCCTCAAAGTGCTCCAAATGAACACTTGCAGATTCTACAAAAAGAGTGTTTCAAAACTGCTCTTTCAAAAGAAGTGTTCAACTCTGTGAGTTGGATTCATACTACACAAAGCAGTTTCACAGAACTCTTCTGTTTAGTTTTTATGGGAAGATATTCCCGTTTCCAACGAAGGCCTGAAACGGCTCCAAATATCCACTTGCAGATGCTGCAAAAAGACTCTTTCCAAACTGCTCCATGAAAAGGAAGGTTCAACTCTGTGAGTTGAAGGCACACATCATAAAGAAGTTTCAAAGAATGCTTCTGTCTAGGTTTTATGTGAAGATATTTCCTTTTCCACCATAGGCCTCAAAGTGCTCCAAATGAACACTTGCAGATTCTACAAAAAGAGTGTTTCAAAACTGCTCTTTCAAAAGAAGTGTTCAACTCTGTGAGTTGGATTCATACTACACAAAGCAGTTTCACAGAACGCTTCTGTTTAGTTTTTATGGGAAGTTATTCCCGTTTCCAACGAAGGCCTGAAAGGGCTCCAAATATCCACATGCAGATGCTGCAAAAAGACTCTTTCCAAACTCCTCCATGAAAAGGAAGGTTCAACTCTGTGAGTTGAATGCACACATCATAAAGAAGTTTCAAAGAATGCTTCTGTCTAGGTTTTATGTGAAGATATTTCCTTTTCCACCATAGGCCTCAAAGTGCTCCAAATGAACACTTGCAGATTCTACAAAAAGAGTGTTTCAAAACTGCTCTTTCTAAAGAAGTGTTCAACTCTGTGAGTTGGATTCATACTACACAAAGCAGTTTCACAGAACGCTTCTGTTTAGTTTTTATGGGAGGAAATTCCCGTTTCCAATGAAGGCCTGAAAGGGCTCCAAGTATACACTTGCAGATGCTGCAAAAAGACTCTTTCCAAACTGCTCCATGAAAAGGAAGGTTCAACTCTGTGAGGTGAAGGCACACATCATAAAGAAGTTTCAAAGAATGCTTCTGTCTAGGTTTTATGTGAAGATATTTACTTTTCCACCATAGGCCTCAAAGTGCTCCAAATGAACACTTGCAGATTCTACAAAAAGAGTGTTTCAAAACTGCTCTTTCAAAAGAAGTGTTCAACTCTGTGAGTTGGATTGATACTACACAAAGCAGTTTCACAGAACGCTTCTGTTTAGTTTTTATGGGAAGATATTCCCGTTTCCAACGAAGGCCTGAAAGGGCTCCAAATATCCACTTGCAGATTCTGCAAAAACAGAGTTTCAAAACTGCTCTATCAAAAGGAAGGCTTATCTCTCTGAGTTGAATGCACACATCATAAAGAGGTTTCTGAGAATGCTTCTGCCTGGTTGATATGTGAAGATATTTCAATTTCCACCATAGGCCTCAAATCGCTCCAAATGAACACTTGCAAATTCTACAAAAAGAGTGTTTCATAACTGCTCTAGCAAAGGAAAGGTTCAACTATGTGAGTTAAACACACACATCACAAAGCAGTTTGTGAGAATGCTTCTGTCCAGTTTTTATGGGAAGATATTCCCGTTTCTAACAAAGGCCTGAAAGAGCTCCAAATATCCACTTGCAGATGCTGCAAAAAGACTCTTTCCAAACTGCTCCATGAAAAGGAAGGTTCAACTCTGTGAGTTGAATGCACACATCATAAAGAAGTTTCAAAGAATGCTTCTGTCTAGGTTTTATGTGAAGATATTTCCTTTTCCACCATAGGCCTCAAAGTGCTCCAAATGAACACTTACAGATTCTACAAAAAGAGTGTTTCAAAACTGCTCTTTCAAAAGAAGTGTTCAACTCTGTGAGTTGGATTGATACTACACAAAGCAGTTTCACAGAACGCTTCTGTTTAGTTTTTATGGGAAGATATTCCCGTTTCCAACGAAGGCCTGAAAGGGCTCCAAATATCCACTTGCAGATTCTGCAAAAACAGAGTTTCAAAACTGCTCTATCAAAAGGAAGGCTTATCTCTCTGAGTTGAATGCACACATCCAAAAGAGGTTTCTGAGAATGCTTCTGCCTGGTTGATATGTGAAGATATTTCAATTTCCACCATAGGCCTCAAATCGCTCCAAATGAACAATTGCAAATTCTACAAAAAGAGTGTTTCATAACTGCTCTAGCAAAGGAAAGGTTCAACTATGTGAGTTAAACACACACATCACAGAGCAGTTTGTGAGAATGCTTCTGTCCAGTTTTTATGGGAAGATATTCCCGTTTCTAACAAAGGCCTGAAAGAGCTCCAAATATCCACTTGCAGATTCTGCAAAAAGACTCTTTCAAAACCGCTCCATGAAAAGGAAGGTTCAACTCTGTGAGTTGAATGCACACATCATAAAGAAGTTTCAAAGAATGCTTCTGTCTAGGTTTTATGTGAAGATATTTCCTTTTCCACCATAGGCCTCAAAGCGCTCCAAATGAACACTTGCAGATTCTACAAAAAGAGTGTTTCAAAACTACTCTTTCAAAAGAAGTGTTCAACTCTGTGAGTTGGATTCATACTACACAAAGCAGTTTCACAGAAGGCTTCTGTTTAGTTTTTATGGGAAGATATTCCCGTTTCCAACGAAGGCCTGAAAGGGCTCCAAATATCCACTTGCAGATGCTGCAATAACAGAGTTTCAAAACTGCTCTATCAAAAGGAAGGCTTCTCTCTCCGAGTTGAATGCACACATCATAAAGAGGTTTACGAGACTGATTCTGCCTGGTTTATAAGTGAAGATATTTCCTTTTCCACAATAGGCCTCAAAGTGCTCCAAACGAACACTTGCAGATTCTACAAAAAGAGTGTTTCAAAACTGCTCTTTCAAAAGAAGTGTTCAACTCTGTGAGTTGGATTGATACTACACAAAGCAGTTTCACAGAACGCTTCTGTTTAGTTTTTATGGGAAGATATTCCCGTTTCCAACGAAGGCCTGAAAGGGCTCCAAATATCCACTTGCAGATTCTGCAAAAACAGAGTTTCAAAACTGCTCTATCAAAAGGAAGGCTTATCTCTCTGAGTTGAATGCACACATCCAAAAGAGGTTTCTGAGAATGCTTCTGCCTGGTTGATATGTGAAGATATTTCAATTTCCACCATAGGCCTCAAATCGCTCCAAATGAACACTTGCAAATTCTACAAAAAGAGTGTTTCATAACTGCTCTAGCAAAGGAAAGGTTCAACTATGTGAGTTAAACACACACATCACAGAGCAGTTTGTGAGAATGCTTCTGTCCAGTTTTTATGGGAAGATATTCCCGTTTCTAACAAAGGCCTGAAAGAGCTCCAAATATCCACTTGCAGATTCTGCAAAAAGACTCTTTCCAAACCGCTCCATGAAAAGGAAGGTTCAACTCTGTGAGTTGAATGCACACATCATAAAGAAGTTTCAAAGAATGCTTCTGTCTAGGTTTTATGTGAAGATATTTCCTTTTCCACCATAGGCCTCAAAGCGCTCCAAACGAACACTTGCAGATTCTACAAAAAGAGTGTTTCAAAACTACTCTTTCAAAAGAAGTGTTCAACTCTGTGAGTTGGATTCATACTACACAAAGCAGTTTCACAGAAGGCTTCTGTTTAGTTTTTATGGGAAGATATTCCCGTTTCCAACGAAGGCCTGAAAGGGCTCCAAATATCCACTTGCAGATGCTGCAATAACAGAGTTTCAAAACTGCTCTATCAAAAGGAAGGCTTCTCTCTCCGAGTTGAATGCACACATCATAAAGAGGTTTACGAGACTGATTCTGCCTGGTTTATAAGTGAAGATATTTCCTTTTCCACAATAGGCCTCAAAGTGCTCCAAACGAACACTTGCAGATTCTACAAAAAGAGTGTTTCAAAACTGCTCTTTCAAAAGAAGTGTTCAACTCTGTGAGTTGGATTCATACTACACAAAGCAGTTTCACAGAACGCTTCTGTTTAGTTTTTATGGGAAGATATTCCCGTTTCCAACGAAGGCCTGAAAGGGCTCCAAATATCCACATGCAGATGCTGCAAAAAGACTCTTTCCAAACTGCTCCATGAAAAGGAAGGTTCAACTCTGTGAGTTGAATGCACACATCATAAAGAAGTTTCAAAGAATGCTTCTGTCTAGGTTTTATGTGAAGATATTTCCTTTTCCACCATAGGCCTCAAAGTGCTCCAAATGAACACTTGCAGATTCTACAAAAAGAGTGTTTCAAAACTGCTCTTTCAAAAGAAGTGTTCAACTCTGTGAGTTGGATTCATACTACACAAAGCAGTTTCACAGAACGCTTCTGTTTAGTTTTTATGGGAAGATATTCCCGTTTCCAACGAAGGCCTGAAAGGGCTCCAAATATCCACTTGCAGATTCTGCAAAAACAGAGTTTCAAAACTGCTCTATCAAAAGGAAGGCTTATCTCTCTGAGTTGAATGCACACATCATAAAGAGGTTTCTGAGAATGCTTCTGCCTGGTTGATATGTGAAGATATTTCAATTTCCACCATAGGCCTCAAATCGCTCCAAATGAACACTTGCAAATTCTACAAAAAGAGTGTTTCATAACTGCTCTAGCAAAGGAAAGGTTCAACTATGTGAGTTAAACACACACATCACAAAGCAGTTTGTGAGAATGCTTCTGTCCAGTTTTTATGGGAAGATATTCCCGTTTATAACAAAGGCATGAAAGAGCTCCAAGTATCCACTTGCAGATGCTGCAAAAAGACTCTTTCCAAACCGCTCCATGAAAAGGAAGGTTCAACTCTGTGAGTTGAATGCACATATCATAAAGAAGTTTCAAAGAATGCTTCTGTCTAGGTTTTATGTGAAGATATTTCCTTTTCCACCATTGGCCTCAAAGCGCTCCAAATGAACACTTGCAGATTCTACAAAAAGAGTGTTTCAAAACTGCTCTTTCTAAAGAAGTGTTCAACTCTGTGAGTTGGATTCATACTACACAAAGCAGTTTCACAGAACGCTTCTGTTTAGTTTTTATGGGAAGATATTCCCGTTTCCAACGAAGGCCTGCAAGGGCTCCAAATATCCACTTGCAGATGCTGCAAAAAGACTCTTTCCAAACTGCTCCATGAAAAGGAAAGTTCAACTCTGTGAGTTGAATGCACACATCATAAAGAAGTTTCAAAGAATGCTTCTGTCTAGGTTTTATGTGAAGATATTTCCTTTTCCACCATAGGCCTCAAAGTGCTCCAAATGAACACTTGCAGATTCTACAAAAAGAGTGTTTCAAAACTGCTCTTTCAAAAGAAGTGTTCAACTCTGTGAGTTGGATTCATACTACACAAAGCAGTTTCACAGAACGCTTCTGTTTAGTTTTTATGGGAAGATATTCCCGTTTCCAAAGAAGGCCTGAAAGGGCTCCAAATATCCACTTGCAGATGCTGCAAAAACAGAGTTTCAAAACTGCTCTATCAAAAGGAAGGTTTCTCTCTCCGAGTTGAATGCACACATCATAAAGAGGTTTCTGAGAATGCTTCTGCCTGGTTTATAAGTGAAGATATTTCCTTTTCCACAATAGGCCTCAATGTGCTCCAAATGAACACTTGCAGATTCTACAAAAAGAGTGTTTCAAAACTGCTCTTTGAAAAGAAGTGTTCAACTCTGTGAGTTGGATTCATACTACACAAAGCAGTTTCACAGAACGCTTCTGTTTAGTTTTTATGGGAAGATATTCCCGTTTCCAATGAAGGCCTGAAAGGCTCCAAATATCCACTTGCAGATGCTGCAAAAAGACTCTTTCCAAACTGCTCCGTGAAAAGGAAGGTTCAACTCTGTGAGGTGAAGGCACACATCATAAAGAAGTTTCAAAGAATGCTTCTGTCTACGTTTTATGTGAAGATATTTCCTTTTCCACCATAGGCCTCAAAGCGCTCCAAATGAACACTTGCAGATTCTACAAAAAGAGTGTTTCAAAACTGCTCTTTCTAAAGAAGTGTTCAACTCTGTGAGTTGGATTCATACTACACAAAGCAGTTTCACAGAACGCTTCTGTTTAGTTTTTATGGTAAGACATACCCGTTTCCAACGAAGGCCTGAAAGGGCTCCAAATATCCACTTGCAGATTCTGTAAAAACAGAGTTTCAAAACTGCTCTATCAAAAGGAAGGCTTATCTCTCTGAGTTGAATGCACACATCCTAAAGAGGTTTCTGAGAATGCTTCTGCCTGCTTGATATGTGAAGATATTTCAATTTCCACCATAGGCCTCAAATCGCTCCAAATGAACACTTGCAAATTCTACAAAAAGAGTGTTTCATAACTGCTCTAGCAAAGGAAAGGTTCAACTATGTGAGTTAAACACACACATCACAAAGCAGTTTGTGAGAATGCTTCTGTCCAGTTTTTATGGGAAGATATTCCCGTTTCTAACAAAGGCCTGAAAGAGCTCCAAATATCCACTTGCAGATTCTGCAAAAAGACTCTTTCCAAACCGCTCCATGAAAAGGAAGGTTCAACTCTGTGAGTTGAATGCACACATCATAAAGAAGGTTCAAAGAATGCTTCTGTCTAGGTTTTATGTGAAGATATTTCCTTTTCCACCATAGGCCTCAAAGCGCTCCAAATGAACACTTGCAGATTCTACAAAAAGAGTGTTTCAAAACTACTCTTTCAAAAGAAGTGTTCAACTCTGTGAGTTGGATTCATACTACACAAAGCAGTTTCACAGAAGGCTTCTGTTTAGTTTTTATGGGAAGATATTCCCGTTTCCAACGAAGGCCTGAAAGGGCTCCAAATATCCACTTGCAGATGCTGCAAAAACAGAGTTTCAAAACTGCTCTATCAAAAGGAAGGCTTCTCTCTCCGAGTTGAATGCACACATCATAAAGAGGTTTCTGAGAATGCTTCTGCCTGGTTTATAAGTGAAGATATTTCCTTTTCCACAATAGGCCTCAATGTGCTCCAAATGAACACTTGCAGATTCTACAAAAAGAGTGTTTCAAAACTGCTCTTTGAAAAGAAGTGTTCAACTCCGTGAGTTGGATTCATACTACACAAAGCAGTTTCACAGAACGCTTCTGTTTAGTTTTTATGGGAAGATATTCCCGTTTCCAATGAAGGCCTGAAAGGCTCCAAATATCCACTTGCATATGCTGCAAAAAGACTCTTTCCAAACTGCTCCGTGAAAAGGAAGGTTCAACTCTGTGAGGTGAAGGCACACATCATAAAGAAGTTTCAAAGAATGCTTCTGTCTAGGTTTTATGTGAAGATATTTCGTTTTCCACCGTAGGCCTCAAAGCACTCCAAATGAACACTTGCAGATTCTACAAAAAGAGTGTTTCAAAACTGCTCTTTCTAAAGAAGTGTTCAACTCTGTGAGTTGGATTCATACTACACAAAGCAGTTTCACAGAACGCTTCTGTTTAGTTTTTATGGGAAGATATTCCCGTTTCCAACGAAGGCCTGAAAGGGCTCCAAATATCCACTTGCAGATTCTGCAAAAACAGAGTTTCAAAACTGCTCTATCAAAAGGAAGGCTTATCTCTCTGAGTTGAATGCACACATCATAAAGAGGTTTCTGAGAATGCTTCTGCCTGGTTGATATGTGAAGATATTTCAATTTCCACCATAGGCCTCAAATCGCTCCAAATGAACACTTGCAAATTCTACAAAAAGAGTGTTTCATAGCTGCTCTAGCAAAGGAAAGGTTCAACTATGTGAGTTAAACACACACATCACAAAGCAGTTTGTGAGAATGCTTCTGTCCAGTTTTTATGGGAAGATATTCCCGTTTCTAACAAAGGCCTGAAAGAGCTCCAAATATCCACTTGCAGATTCTGCAAAAAGACTCTTTCCAAACCGCTCCATGAAAAGGAAGGTTCAACTCTGTGAGTTGAATGCACACATCATAAAGAAGTTTCAAAGAATGCTTCTGTCTAGGTTTTATGTGAAGATATTTCCTTTTCCACCATTGGCCTCAAAGCGCTCCAAATGAACACTTGCAGATTCTACAAAAAGAGTGTTTCAAAACTACTCTTTCAAAAGAAGTGTTCAACTCTGTGAGTTGGATTCATACTACACAAAGCAGTTTCACAGAAGGCTTCTGTTTAGTTTTTATGGGAAGATATTCCCGTTTCCAACGAAGGCCTGAAAGGGCTCCAAATATCCACTTGCAGATGCTGCAATAACAGAGTTTCAAAACTGCTCTATCAAAAGGAAGGCTTCTCTCTCCGAGTTGAATGGACACATCATAAAGAGGTTTACGAGACTGATTCTGCCTGGTTTATAAGTGAAGATATTTCCTTTTCCACAATAGGCCTCAAAGCGCTCCAAACGAACACTTGCAGATTCTACAAAAAGAGTGTTTCAAAACTGCTCTTTCAAAAGAAGTGTTCAACTCTGTGAGTTGGATTCATACTACACAAAGCAGTTTCACAGAACGCTTCTGTTTAGTTTTTATGGGAAGATATTCCCGTTTCCAACGAAGGCCTGAAAGGGCTCCAAATATCCACTTGCAGATGCTGCAAAAAGACCCTTTCCAAACTGCTCCATGAAAAGGAAGGTTCAACTCTGTGAGTTGAACGCACACATCATAAAGAAGTTTCAAAGAATGCTTCTGTCTAGGTTTTATGTGAAGATATTTCCTTTTCCACCATAGGCCTCAAAGTGCTCCAAATGAACACTTTCAGATTCTACAAAAAGAGTGTTTCAAAACTGCTCTTTCAAAAGAAGTGTTCAACTGTGTGAGTTGGATTCATACTACACAAAGCAGTTTCACAGAACGCTTCTGTTTAGTTTTTATGGGAAGATATTCCCGTTTCCAACGACGGCCTGAAAGGGCTCCAAATATCCACTTGCAGATGCTGCAAAAACAGAGTTTCAAAACTGCTCTATCAAAAGGAAGGCTTCTCTCTCCGAGTTGAATGCACACATCATAAAGAGGTTTCTGAGAATGCTTCTGCCTGGTTTATAAGTGAAGATATTTCCTTTTCCACAATAGGCCTCAATGTGCTCCAAATGAACACTTGCAGATTCTACAAAAAGAGTGTTTCAAAACTGCTCTTTGAAAAGAAGTGTTCAACTCTGTGAGTTGGATTTATACTACACAAAGCAGTTTCACAGAACGCTTCTGTTTAGTTTTTATGGGAAGATATTCCTGTTTCCAACGAAGGCCTGAAAGGCTCCAAATATCCACTTGCAGATGCTGCAAAAAGACTCTTTCCAAACTGCTCCGTGAAAAGGAAGGTTCAACTCTGTGAGGTGAAGGCACACATCATAAAGAAGTTTCAAAGAATGCTTCTGTCTAGGTTTTATGTGAAGATATTTCCTTTTCCAACGTAGGCCTCAAAGCACTCCAAATGAACACTTGCAGATTCTACAAAAAGAGTGTTTCAAAACTGCTCTTTCTAAAGAAGTGTTCAACTCTGTGAGTTGGATTCATACTACACAAAGCAGTTTCACAGAACGCTTCTGTTTAGTTTTTATGGGAAGATATTCCCGTTTCCAACGAAGGCCTGAAAGGGCTCCAAATATCCACTTGCAGATTCTGCAAAAACAGAGTTTCAAAACTGCTCTATCAAAAGGAAGGCTTATCTCTCTGAGGTGAATGCACACATCATAAAGAGGTTTCTGAGAATGCTTCTGCCTGGTTGATATGTGAAGATATTTCAATTTCCACCATAGGCCTCAAATCGCTCCAAATGAACACTTGCAAATTCTACAAAAAGAGTGTTTCATAACTGCTCTAGCAAAGGAAAGGTTCAACTATGTGAGTTAAACACACACATCACAAAGCAGTTTGTGAGAATGCTTCTGTCCAGTTTTTATGGGAAGATATTCCCGTTTATAACAAAGGCATGAAAGAGCTCCAAGTATCCACTTGCAGATGCTGCAAAAAGACTCTTTCCAAACCGCTCCATGAAAAGGAAGGTTCAACTCTGTGAGTTGAATGCACACATCATAAAGAAGTTTCAAAGAATGCTTCTGTCTAGGTTTTATGTGAAGATATTTCCTTTTCCACCATTGGCCTCAAAGCGTTCCAAATGAACACTTGCAGATTCTACAAAAAGAGTGTTTCAAAACTGCTCTTTCTAAAGAAGTGTTCAACTCTGTGAGTTGGATTCATACTACACAAAGCAGTTTCACAGAACGCTTCTGTTTAGTTTTTATGGGAAGACATACCCGTTTCCAACGAAGGCCTGAAAGGGCTCCAAATATCCACTTGCAGATTCTGTAAAAACAGAGTTTCAAAACTGCTCTATCAAAAAGAAGGCTTATCTCTCTGAGTTGAATGCACACATCCTAAAGAGGTTTCTGAGAATGCTTCTGCCTGGTTGATATGTGAAGATATTTCAATTTCCACCATAGGCCTCAAATCGCTCCAAATGAACACTTGCAAATTCTACAAAAAGAGTGTTTCATAACTGCTCTAGCAAAGGAAAGGTTCAACTATGTGAGTTAAACACACACATCACAAAGCAGTTTGTGAGAATGCTTCTGTCCAGTTTTTATGGGAAGATATTCCCGTTTCTAACAAAGGCCTGAAAGAGCTCCAAATATCCACTTGCAGATGCTGCAAAAAGACTCTTTCCAAACTGCTCCATGAAAAGGAAGGTTCAACTCTGTGAGTTGAATGCACACATCATAAAGAAGTTTCAAAGAATGCTTCTGTCTAGGTTTTATGTGAAGATATTTCCTTTTCCACCATAGGCCTCAAAGTGCTCCAAATGAACACTTGCAGATTCTACAAAAAGAGTGTTTCAAAACTGCTCTTTCAAAAGAAGTGTTCAACTCTGTGAGTTGGATTGATACTACACAAAGCAGTTTCACAGAACGCTTCTGTTTAGTTTTTATGGGAAGATATTCCCGTTTCCAACGAAGGCCTGAAAGGGCTCCAAATATCCACTTGCAGATTCTGCAAAAACAGAGTTTCAAAACTGCTCTATCAAAAGGAAGGCTTATCTCTCTGAGTTGAATGCACACATCCAAAAGAGGTTTCTGAGAATGCTTCTGCCTGGTTGATATGTGAAGATATTTCAATTTCCACCATAGGCCTCAAATCGCTCCAAATGAACAATTGCAAATTCTACAAAAAGAGTGTTTCATAACTGCTCTAGCAAAGGAAAGGTTCAACTATGTGAGTTAAACACACACATCACAGAGCAGTTTGTGAGAATGCTTCTGTCCAGTTTTTATGGGAAGATATTCCCGTTTCTAACAAAGGCCTGAAAGAGCTCCAAATATCCACTTGCAGATTCTGCAAAAAGACTCTTTCAAAACCGCTCCATGAAAAGGAAGGTTCAACTCTGTGAGTTGAATGCACACATCATAAAGAAGTTTCAAAGAATGCTTCTGTCTAGGTTTTATGTGAAGATATTTCCTTTTCCACCATAGGCCTCAAAGCGCTCCAAATGAACACTTGCAGATTCTACAAAAAGAGTGTTTCAAAACTACTCTTTCAAAAGAAGTGTTCAACTCTGTGAGTTGGATTCATACTACACAAAGCAGTTTCACAGAAGGCTTCTGTTTAGTTTTTATGGGAAGATATTCCCGTTTCCAACGAAGGCCTGAAAGGGCTCCAAATATCCACTTGCAGATGCTGCAATAACAGAGTTTCAAAACTGCTCTATCAAAAGGAAGGCTTCTCTCTCCGAGTTGAATGCACACATCATAAAGAGGTTTACGAGACTGATTCTGCCTGGTTTATAAGTGAAGATATTTCCTTTTCCACAATAGGCCTCAAAGTGCTCCAAACGAACACTTGCAGATTCTACAAAAAGAGTGTTTCAAAACTGCTCTTTCAAAAGAAGTGTTCAACTCTGTGAGTTGGATTCATACTACACAAAGCAGTTTCACAGAACGCTTCTGTTTAGTTTTTATGGGAAGATATTCCCGTTTCCAACGAAGGCCTGAAAGGGCTCCAAATATCCACTTGCAGATGCTGCAAAAAGACTCTTTCCAAACTGCTCCATGAAAAGGAAGGTTCAACTCTGTGAGTTGAATGCACACATCATAAAGAAGTTTCAAAGAATGCTTCTGTCTAGGTTTTATGTGAAGATATTTCCTTTTCCACCATAGGCCTCAAAGTGCTCCAAATGAACACTTGCAGATTCTACAAAAAGAGTGTTTCAAAACTGCTCTTTCAAAAGAAGTGTTCAACTCTGTGAGTTGGATTCATACTACACAAAGCAGTTTCACAGAACGCTTCTGTTTAGTTTTTATGGGAAGATATTCCCGTTTCCAACGAAGGCCTGAAATGGCTCCAAATATCCACTTGCAGATTCTGCAAAAACAGAATTTCAAAACTGCTCTATCAAAAGGAAGGCTTATCTCTCTGAGTTGAATGCACACATCATAAAGAGGTTTCTGAGAATGCTTCTGCCTGGTTGATATGTGAAGATATTTCAATTTCCACCATAGGCCTCAAATCGCTCCAAATGAACACTTGCAAATTCTACAAAAAGAGTGTTTCATAACTGCTCTAGCAAAGGAAAGGTTCAACTATGTGAGTTAAACACACACATCACAAAGCAGTTTGTGAGAATGCTTCTGTCCAGTTTTTATGGGAAGATATTCCCGTTTATAACAAAGGCATGAAAGAGCTCCAAGTATCCACTTGCAGATGCTGCAAAAAGACTCTTTCCAAACCGCTCCATGAAAAGGAAGGTTCAACTCTGTGAGTTGAATGCACATATCATAAAGAAGTTTCAAAGAATGCTTCTGTCTAGGTTTTATGTGAAGATATTTCCTTTTCCACCATTGGCCTCAAAGCGCTCCAAATGAACACTTGCAGATTCTACAAAAAGAGTGTTTCAAAACTGCTCTTTCTAAAGAAGTGTTCAACTCTGTGAGTTGGATTCATACTACACAAAGCAGTTTCACAGAACGCTTCTGTTTAGTTTTTATGGGAAGATATTCCCGTTTCCAACGAAGGCCTGAAAGGGCTCCAAATATCCACTTGCAGATGCTGCAAAAAGACTCTTTCCAAACTGCTCCATGAAAAGGAAGGTTCAACTCTGTGAGTTGAATGCACACATCATAAAGAAGTTTCAAAGAATGCTTCTGTCTAGGTTTTATGTGAAGATATTTCCTTTTCCACCATAGGCCTCAAAGTGCTCCAAATGAACACTTGCAGATTCTACAAAAAGAGTGTTTCAAAACTGCTCTTTCAAAAGAAGTGTTCAACTCTGTGAGTTGGATTCATACTACACAAAGCAGTTTCACAGAACGCTTCTGTTTAGTTTTTATGGGAAGATATTCCCGTTTCCAACGAAGGCCTGAAAGGGCTCCAAATATCCACTTGCAGATGCTGCAAAAACAGAGTTTCAAAACTGCTCTATCAAAAGGAAGGCTTCTCTCTCCGAGTTGAATGCACACATCATAAAGAGGTTTCTGAGAATGCTTCTGCCTGGTTTATAAGTGAAGATATTTCCTTTTCCACAATAGGCCTCAATGTGCTCCAAATGAACACTTGCAGATTCTACAAAAAGAGTGTTTCAAAACTGCTCTTTGAAAAGAAGTGTTCAACTCTGTGAGTTGGATTCATACTACACAAAGCAGTTTCACAGAACGCTTCTGTTTAGTTTTTATGGGAAGATATTCCCGTTTCCAATGAAGGCCTGAAAGGCTCCAAATATCCACTTGCAGATGCTGCAAAAAGACTCTTTCCAAACTGCTCCATGAAAAGGAATGTTCAACTCTGTGAGGTGAAGGCACACATCATAAAGAAGTTTCAAAGAATGCTTCTGTCTAGGTTTTATGTGAAGATATTTCCTTTTCCACCATAGGCCTCAAAGCGCTCCAAATGAACACTTGCAGATTCTACAAAAAGAGTGTTTCAAAACTGCTCTTTCTAAAGAAGTGTTCAACTCTGTGAGTTGGATTCATACTACACAAAGCAGTTTCACAGAACGCTTCTGTTTAGTTTTTATGGTAAGACATACCCGTTTCCAACGAAGGCCTGAAAGGGCTCCAAATATCCACTTGCAGATTCTGTAAAAACAGAGTTTCAAAACTGCTCTATCAAAAGGAAGGCTTATCTCTCTGAGTTGAATGCACACATCCTAAAGAGGTTTCTGAGAATGCTTCTGCCTGGTTGATATGTGAAGATATTTCAATTTCCACCATAGGCCTCAAATCGCTCCAAATGAACACTTGCAAATTCTACAAAAAGAGTGTTTCATAACTGCTCTAGCAAAGGAAAGGTTCAACTATGTGAGTTAAACACACACATCACAAAGCAGTTTGTGAGAATGCTTCTGTCCAGTTTTTATGGGAAGATATTCCCGTTTCTAACAAAGGCCTGAAAGAGCTCCAAATATCCACTTGCAGATTCTGCAAAAAGACTCTTTCCAAACCGCTCCATGAAAAGGAAGGTTCAACTCTGTGAGTTGAATGCACACATCATAAAGAAGTTTCAAAGAATGCTTCTGTCTAGGTTTTATGTGAAGATATTTCCTTTTCCACCATAGGCCTCAAAGCGCTCCAAATGAACACTTGCAGATTCTACAAAAAGAGTGTTTCAAAACTACTCTTTCAAAAGAAGTGTTCAACTCTGTGAGTTGGATTCATACTACACAAAGCAGTTTCACAGAAGGCTTCTGTTTAGTTTTTATGGGAAGATATTCCCGTTTCCAACGAAGGCCTGAAAGGGCTCCAAATATCCACTTGCAGATGCTGCAAAAACAGAGTTTCAAAACTGCTCTATCAAAAGGAAGGCATCTCTCTCCGAGTTGAATGCACACATCATAAAGAGGTTTCTGAGAATGCTTCTGCCTGGTTTATAAGTGAAGATATTTCCTTTTCCACAATAGGCCTCAATGTGCTCCAAATGAACACTTGCAGATTCTACAAAAAGAGTGTTTCAAAACTGCTCTTTGAAAAGAAGTGTTCAACTCTGTGAGTTGGATTCATACTACACAAAGCAGTTTCACAGAACGCTTCTGTTTAGTTTTTATGGGAAGATATTCCCGTTTCCAATGAAGGCCTGAAAGGCTCCAAATATCCACTTGCAGATGCTGCAAAAAGACTCTTTCCAAACTGCTCCGTGAAAAGGAAGGTTCAACTCTGTGAGCTGAAGGCACACATCATAAAGAAGTTTCAAAGAATGCTTCTGTCTAGGTTTTATGTGAAGATATTTCGTTTTCCACCGTAGGCCTCAAAGCACTCCAAATGAACACTTGCAGATTCTACAAAAAGAGTGTTTCAAAACTGCTCTTTCTAAAGAAGTGTTCAACTCTGTGAGTTGGATTCATACTACACAAAGCAGTTTCACAGAACGCTTCTGTTTAGTTTTTATGGGAAGATATTCCCGTTTCCAACGAAGGCCTGAAAGGGCTCCAAATATCCACTTGCAGATTCTGCAAAAACAGAGTTTCAAAACTGCTCTATCAAAAGGAAGGCTTATCTCTCTGAGTTGAATGCACACATCATAAAGAGGTTTCTGAGAATGCTTCTGCCTGGTTGATATGTGAAGATATTTCAATTTCCACCATAGGCCTCAAATCGCTCCAAATGAACACTTGCAAATTCTACAAAAAGAGTGTTTCATAACTGCTCTAGCAAAGGAAAGGTTCAACTATGTGAGTTAAACACACACATCACAAAGCAGTTTGTGAGAATGCTTCTGTCCAGTTTTTATGGGAAGATATTCCCGTTTATAACAAAGGCATGAAAGAGCTCCAAGTATCCACTTGCAGATGCTGCAAAAAGACTCTTTCCAAACCGCTACATGAAAAGGAAGGTTCAACTCTGTGAGTTGAATGCACATATCATAAAGAAGTTTCAAAGAATGCTTCTGTCTAGGTTTTATGTGAAGATATTTCCTTTTCCACCATTGGCCTCAAAGCGCTCCAAATGAACACTTGCAGATTCTACAAAAAGAGTGTTTCAAAACTACTCTTTCAAAAGAAGTGTTCAACTCTGTGAGTTGGATTCATACTACACAAAGCAGTTTCACAGAAGGCTTCTGTTTAGTTTTTATGGGAAGATATTCCCGTTTCCAACGAAGGCCTGAAAGGGCTCCAAATATCCACTTGCAGATGCTGCAATAACAGAGTTTCAAAACTGCTCTATCAAAAGGAAGGCTTCTCTCTCCGAGTTGAATGGACACATCATAAAGAGGTTTACGAGACTGATTCTGCCTGGTTTATAAGTGAAGATATTTCCTTTTCCACAATAGGCCTCAAAGCGCTCCAAACGAACACTTGCAGATTCTACAAAAAGAGTGTTTCAAAACTGCTCTTTCAAAAGAAGTGTTCAACTCTGTGAGTTGGATTCATACTACACAAAGCAGTTTCACAGAACGCTTCTGTTTAGTTTTTATGGGAAGATATTCCCGTTTCCAACGAAGGCCTGAAAGGGCTCCAAATATCCACTTGCAGATGCTGCAAAAAGACCCTTTCCAAACTGCTCCATGAAAAGGAAGGTTCAACTCTGTGAGTTGAACGCACACATCATAAAGAAGTTTCAAAGAATGCTTCTGTCTAGGTTTTATGTGAAGATATTTCCTTTTCCACCATAGGCCTCAAAGTGCTCCAAATGAACACTTTCAGATTCTACAAAAAGAGTGTTTCAAAACTGCTCTTTCAAAAGAAGTGTTCAACTGTGTGAGTTGGATTCATACTACACAAAGCAGTTTCACAGAACGCTTCTGTTTAGTTTTTATGGGAAGATATTCCCGTTTCCAACGAAGGCCTGAAAGGGCTCCAAATATCCACTTGCAGATGCTGCAAAAACAGAGTTTCAAAACTGCTCTATCAAAAGGAAGGCTTCTCTCTCCGAGTTGAATGCACACATCATAAAGAGGTTTCTGAGAATGCTTCTGCCTGGTTTATAAGTGAAGATATTTCCTTTTCCACAATAGGCCTCAATGTGCTCCAAATGAACACTTGCAGATTCTACAAAAAGAGTGTTTCAAAACTGCTCTTTGAAAAGAAGTGTTCAACTCTGTGAGTTGGATTTATACTACACAAAGCAGTTTCACAGAACGCTTCTGTTTAGTTTTTATGGGAAGATATTCCTGTTTCCAACGAAGGCCTGAAAGGCTCCAAATATCCACTTGCAGATGCTGCAAAAAGACTCTTTCCAAACTGCTCCGTGAAAAGGAAGGTTCAACTCTGTGAGGTGAAGGCACACATCATAAAGAAGTTTCAAAGAATGCTTCTGTCTAGGTTTTATGTGAAGATATTTCCTTTTCCAACGTAGGCCTCAAAGCACTCCAAATGAACACTTGCAGATTCTACAAAAAGAGTGTTTCAAAACTGCTCTTTCTAAAGAAGTGTTCAACTCTGTGAGTTGGATTCATACTACACAAAGCAGTTTCACAGAACGCTTCTGTTTAGTTTTTATGGGAAGATATTCCCGTTTCCAACGAAGGCCTGAAAGGGCTCCAAATATCCACTTGCAGATGCTGCAAAAAGACTCTTTCCAAACTGCTCCATGAAAAGGAAAGTTCAACTCTGTGAGTTGAATGCACACATCATAAAGAAGTTTCAAAGAATGCTTCTGTCTAGGTTTTATGTGAAGATATTTCCTTTTCCACCATAGGCCTCAAAGTGCTCCAAATGAACACTTGCAGATTCTACAAAAAGAGTGTTTCAAAACTGCTCTTTCAAAAGAAGTGTTCAACTCTGTGAGTTGGATTCATACTACACAAAGCAGTTTCACAGAACGCTTCTGTTTAGTTTTTATGGGAAGATATTCCCGTTTCCAACGAAGGCCTGAAAGGGCTCCAAATATCCACTTGCAGATGCTGCAAAAAGACTCTTTCCAAACTGCTCCATGAAAAGGAAGGTTCAACTCTGTGAGTTGAAGGCACACATCATAAAGAAGTTTCAAAGAATGCTTCTGTCTAGGTTTTATGTGAAGATATTTCCTTTTCCACCATAGGCCTCAAAGTGCTCCAAATGAACACTTGCAGATTCTACAAAAAGAGTGTTTCAAAACTGCTCTTTCAAAAGAAGTGTTCAACTCTGTGAGTTGGATTCATACTACACAAAGCAGTTTCACAGAACGCTTCTGTTTAGTTTTTATGGGAAGATATTCCCGTTTCCAACGAAGGCCTGAAAGGGCTCCAAATATCCACTTGCAGATGCTGCAAAAAGACTCTTTCCAAACTGCTCCATGAAAAGGAAGGTTCAACTCTGTGAGTTGAATGCACACATCATAAAGAAGTTTCAAAGAATGCTTCTGTCTAGGTTTTATGTGAAGATATTTCCTTTTCCACCATAGGCCTCAAAGTGCTCCAAATGAACACTTGCAGATTCTACAAAAAGAGTGTTTCAAAACTGCTCTTTCAAAAGAAGTGTTCAACTCTGTGAGTTGGATTCATACTACACTAAGCAGTTTCACAGAACGCTTCTGTTTAGTTTTTATGGGAAGATATTCCCGTTTCCAACGAAGGCCTGAAAGGGCTCCAAATATCCACTTGCAGATGCTGCAAAAACAGAGTTTCAAAACTGCTCTATCAAAAGGAAGGCTTCTCTCTCCGAGTTGAATGCACACATCATAAAGAGGTTTCTGAGAATGCTTCTGCCTGGTTTTTAAGTGAAGATATTTCCTTTTCCACAATAGGCCTCAATGTGCTCCAAATGAACACTTGCAGATTCTACAAAAAGAGTGTTTCAAAACTGCTCTTTGAAAAGAAGTGTTCAACTCTGTGAGTTGGATTCATACTACACAAAGCAGTTTCACAGAACGCTTCTGTTTAGTTTTTATGGGAAGATATTCCCGTTTCCAATGAAGGCCTGAAAGGCTCCAAATATCCACTTGCAGATGCTGCAAAAAGACTCTTTCCAAACTGCTCCGTGAAAAGGAAGGTTCAACTCTGTGAGGTGAAGGCACACATCATAAAGAAGTTTCAAAGAATGCTTCTGTCTAGGTTTTATGTGAAGATATTTCCTTTTCCACCATAGGCCTCAAAGCGCTCCAAATGAACACTTGCAGATTCTACAAAAAGAGTGTTTCAAAACTGCTCTTTCTAAAGAAGTGTTCAACTCTGTGAGTTGGATTCATACTACACAAAGCAGTTTCACAGAACGCTTCTGTTTAGTTTTTATGGTAAGACATACCCGTTTCCAACGAAGGCCTGAAAGGGCTCCAAATATCCACTTGCAGATTCTGTAAAAACAGAGTTTCAAAACTGCTCTATCAAAAGGAAGGCTTATCTCTCTGAGTTGAATGCACACATCCTAAAGAGGTTTCTGAGAATGCTTCTGCCTGGTTGATATGTGAAGATATTTCAATTTCCACCATAGGCCTCAAATCGCTCCAAATGAACACTTGCAAATTCTACAAAAAGAGTGTTTCATAACTGCTCTAGCAAAGGAAAGGTTCAACTATGTGAGTTAAACACACACATCACAAAGCAGTTTGTGAGAATGCTTCTGTCCAGTTTTTATGGGAAGATATTCCCGTTTCTAACAAAGGCCTGAAAGAGCTCCAAATATCCACTTGCAGATTCTGCAAAAAGACTCTTTCCAAACCGCTCCATGAAAAGGAAGGTTCAACTCTGTGAGTTGAATGCACACATCATAAAGAAGTTTCAAAGAATGCTTCTGTCTAGGTTTTATGTGAAGATATTTCCTTTTCCACCATAGGCCTCAAAGCGCTCCAAATGAACACTTGCAGATTCTACAAAAAGAGTGTTTCAAAACTACTCTTTCAAAAGAAGTGTTCAACTCTGTGAGTTGGATTCATACTACACAAAGCAGTTTCACAGAAGGCTTCTGTTTAGTTTTTATGGGAAGATATTCCCGTTTCCAACGAAGGCCTGAAAGGGCTCCAAATATCCACTTGCAGATGCTGCAAAAACAGAGTTTCAAAACTGCTCTATCAAAAGGAAGGCTTCTCTCTCCGAGTTGAATGCACACATCATAAAGAGGTTTCTGAGAATGCTTCTGCCTGGTTTATAAGTGAAGATATTTCCTTTTCCACAATAGGCCTCAATGTGCTCCAAATGAACACTTGCAGATTCTACAAAAAGAGTGTTTCAAAACTGCTCTTTGAAAAGAAGTGTTCAACTCTGTGAGTTGGATTCATACTACACAAAGCAGTTTCACAGAACGCTTCTGTTTAGTTTTTATGGGAAGATATTCCCGTTTCCATTGAAGGCCTGAAAGGCTCCAAATATCCACTTGCAGATGCTGCAAAAAGACTCTTTCCAAACTGCTCCGTGAAAAGGAAGGTTCAACTCTGTGAGGTGAAGGCACACATCATAAAGAAGTTTCAAAGAATGCTTCTGTCTAGGTTTTATGTGAAGATATTTCGTTTTCCACCGTAGGCCTCAAAGCACTCCAAATGAACACTTGCAGATTCTACAAAAAGAGTGTTTCAAAACTGCTCTTTCTAAAGAAGTGTTCAACTCTGTGAGTTGGATTCATACTACACAAAGCAGTTTCACAGAACGCTTCTGTTTAGTTTTTATGGGAGGATATTCCCGTTTCCAACGAAGGCCTGAAAGGGCTCCAAATATCCACTTGCAGATTCTGCAAAAACAGTGTTTCAAAACTGCTCTATCAAAAGGAAGGCTTATCTCTCTGAGTTGAATGCACACATCATAAAGAGGTTTCTGAGAATGCTTCTGCCTGGTTGATATGTGAAGATATTTCAATTTCCACCATAGGCCTCAAATCGCTCCAAATGAACACTTGCAAATTCTACAAAAAGAGTGTTTCATAACTGCTCTAGCAAAGGAAAGGTTCAACTATGTGAGTTAAAAACACACATCACAAAGCAGTTTGTGAGAATGCTTCTGTCCAGTTTTTATGGGAAGATATTCCCGTTTATAACAAAGGCATGAAAGAGCTCCAAGTATCCACTTGCAGATGCTGCAAAAAGACTCTTTCCAAACCGCTCCATGAAAAGGAAGGTTCAACTCTGTGAGTTGAATGCACACATCATAAAGAAGTTTCAAAGAATGCTTCTGTCTAGGTTTTATGTGAAGATATTTCCTTTTCCACCATTGGCCTCAAAGCGCTCCAAATGAACACTTGCAGATTCTACAAAAAGAGTGTTTCAAAACTGCTCTTTCTAAAGAAGTGTTCAACTCTGTGAGTTGGATTCATACTACACAAAGCAGTTTCACAGAACGCTTCTGTTTAGTTTTTATGGGAAGATATTCCCGTTTCCAACGAAGGCCTGAAAGGGCTCCAAATATCCACTTGCAGATGCTGCAAAAAGACTCTTTCCAAACTGCTCCATGAAAAGGAAAGTTCAACTCTGTGAGTTGAATGCACACATCATAAAGAAGTTTCAAAGAATGCTTCTGTCTAGGTTTTATGTGAAGATATTTCCTTTTCCACCATAGGCCTCAAAGTGCTCCAAATGAACACTTGCAGATTCTACAAAAAGAGTGTTTCAAAACTGCTCTTTCAAAAGAAGTGTTCAACTCTGTGAGTTGGATTCATACTACACAAAGCAGTTTCACAGAACTCTTCTGTTTAGTTTTTATGGGAAGATATTCCCGTTTCCAACGAAGGCCTGAAAGGGCTCCAAATATCCACTTGCAGATGCTGCAAAAAGACTCTTTCCAAACTGCTCCATGAAAAGGAAGGTTCAACTCTGTGAGTTGAAGGCACACATCATAAAGAAGTTTCAAAGAATGCTTCTGTCTAGGTTTTATGTGAAGATATTTCCTTTTCCACCATAGGCCTCAAAGTGCTCCAAATGAACACTTGCAGATTCTACAAAAAGAGTGTTTCAAAACTGCTCTTTCAAAAGAAGTGTTCAACTCTGTGAGTTGGATTCATACTACACAAAGCAGTTTCACAGAACGCTTCTGTTTAGTTTTTATGGGAAGATATTCCCGTTTCCAACGAAGGCCTGAAAGGGCTCCAAATATCCACTTGCAGATGCTGCAAAAAGACTCTTTCCAAACTGCTCCATGAAAAGGAAGGTTCAACTCTGTGAGTTGAATGCACACATCATAAAGAAGTTTCAAAGAATGCTTCTGTCTAGGTTTTATGTGAAGATATTTCCTTTTCCACCATAGGCCTCAAAGTGCTCCAAATGAACACTTGCAGATTCTACAAAAAGAGTGTTTCAAAACTGCTCTTTCAAAAGAAGTGTTCAACTCTGTGAGTTGGATTCATACTACACTAAGCAGTTTCACAGAACGCTTCTGTTTAGTTTTTATGGGAAGATATTCCCGTTTCCAACGAAGGCCTGAAAGGGCTCCAAATATCCACTTGCAGATGCTGCAAAAACAGAGTTTCAAAACTGCTCTATCAAAAGGAAGGCTTCTCTCTCCGAGTTGAATGCACACATCATAAAGAGGTTTCTGAGAATGCTTCTGCCTGGTTTTTAAGTGAAGATATTTCCTTTTCCACAATAGGCCTCAATGTGCTCCAAATGAACACTTGCAGATTCTACAAAAAGAGTGTTTCAAAACTGCTCTTTCTAAAGAAGTGTTCAACTCTGTGAGTTGGATTCATACTACACAAAGCAGTTTCACAGAACGCTTCTGTTTAGTTTTTATGGGAAGATATTCCCGTTTCCAACGAAGGCCTGAAAGGGCTCCAAATATCCACTTGCAGATTCTGCAAAAACAGAGTTTCAAAACTGCTCTATCAAAAGGAAGTCTTATCTCTCTGAGTTGAATGCACACATCATAAAGAGGTTTCTGAGAAGGCTTCTGTCTGGTTGATATGTGAAGATATTTCAATTTCCACCATAGGCCTCAAATCGCTCCAAATGAACACTTGCAAATTCTACAAAAAGAGTGTTTCATAACTGCTCTAGCAAAGGAAAGGTTCAACTATGTGAGTTAAACACACACATCACAAAGCAGTTTGTGACAATGCTTCTGTCCAGTTTTTATGGGAAGATATTCCCGTTTCTAACAAAGGCCTGAAAGAGCTCCAAATATCCAATTGCAGATGGTGCAAAAAGACTCTTTCCAAATCGCTCCATGAAAAGGAAGGTTCAACTCTGTGAGTTGAATGCACACATCATAAAGAAGTTTCAAAGAATGCTTCTGTCTAGGTTTTATGTAAAGATATTTCCTTTTCCACCGTAGGCCTCAAAGCGCTCCAAATGAACAGTTGCAGATTCTACAAAAAGAGTGTTTCAAAACTGCTCTTTCTAAAGAAGTGTTCAACTCTGTGAGTTGGATTCATACTACACAAAGCAGTTTCACAGAACGCTTCTGTTTAGTTTTTATGGGAAGATATTCCCGTTTCCAACGAAGGCCTGAAAGGGCTCCAAATATCCACTTGCAGATTCTGCAAAAACAGAGTTTCAAAACTGCTCTATCAAAAGGAAGGCTTATCTCTCTGAGTTGAATGCACACATCATAAAGAGGTTTCTGAGAATGCTTCTGCCTGCTTGATATGTGAAGATATTTCAATTTCCACCATAGGCCTCAAATCGCTCCAAATGAACACTTGCAAATTCTACAAAAAGAGTGTTTCATAACTGCTCTAGCAAAGGAAAGGTTCAACTATGTGAGTTAAACACACACATCACAAAGCAGTTTGTGAGAATGCTTCTGTCCAGTTTTTATGGGAAGATATTCCCGTTTATAACAAAGGCATGAAAGAGCTC
This sequence comes from Pongo abelii, assembly GCF_028885655.2. Taxonomy (NCBI): domain Eukaryota; kingdom Metazoa; phylum Chordata; class Mammalia; order Primates; family Hominidae; genus Pongo; species Pongo abelii. The sequence continues at coordinate 30,056,255 of NC_072005.2, read as the reverse complement.
CAAGTATCCACTTGCAGATGCTGCAAAAAGACTCTTTCCAAACCGCTCCATGAAAAGGAAGGTCCAACTCTGTGAGTTGAATGCACACATCATAAAGAAGTTTCAAAGAATGCTTCTGTCTAGGTTTTATGTGAAGATATTTCCTTTTCCACCATTGGCCTCAAAGCGCTCCAAATGAACACTTGCAGATTCTACAAAAAGAGTGTTTCAAAACTGCTCTTTCTAAAGAAGTGTTCAACTCTGTGAGTTGGATTCATACTACACAAAGCAGTTTCACAGAACGGTTCTGTTTAGTTTTTATGGGAAGATATTCCCGTTTAAAACGAAGGCCTGCAAGGGCTCCAAATATCCACTTGCAGATGCTGCAAAAAGACACTTTCCAAACTGCTCCATGAAAAGGAAAGTTCAACTCTGTGAGTTGAATGCACACATCATAAAGAAGTTTCAAAGAATGCTTCTGTCTAGGTTTTATGTGAAGATATTTCCTTTTCCACCATAGGCCTCAAAGTGCTCCAAATGAACACTTGCAGATTCTACAAAAAGAGTGTTTCAAAACTGCTCTTTCAAAAGAAGTGTTCAACTCTGTGAGTTGGATTCATACTACACAAAGCAGTTTCACAGAACTCTTCTGTTTAGTTTTTATGGGAAGATATTCCCGTTTCCAACGAAGGCCTGAAACGGCTCCAAATATCCACTTGCAGATGCTGCAAAAAGACTCTTTCCAAACTGCTCCATGAAAAGGAAGGTTCAACTCTGTGAGTTGAAGGCACACATCATAAAGAAGTTTCAAAGAATGCTTCTGTCTAGGTTTTATGTGAAGATATTTCCTTTTCCACCATAGGCCTCAAAGTGCTCCAAATGAACACTTGCAGATTCTACAAAAAGAGTGTTTCAAAACTGCTCTTTCAAAAGAAGTGTTCAACTCTGTGAGTTGGATTCATACTACACAAAGCAGTTTCACAGAACGCTTCTGTTTAGTTTTTATGGGAAGTTATTCCCGTTTCCAACGAAGGCCTGAAAGGGCTCCAAATATCCACATGCAGATGCTGCAAAAAGACTCTTTCCAAACTCCTCCATGAAAAGGAAGGTTCAACTCTGTGAGTTGAATGCACACATCATAAAGAAGTTTCAAAGAATGCTTCTGTCTAGGTTTTATGTGAAGATATTTCCTTTTCCACCATAGGCCTCAAAGTGCTCCAAATGAACACTTGCAGATTCTACAAAAAGAGTGTTTCAAAACTGCTCTTTCTAAAGAAGTGTTCAACTCTGTGAGTTGGATTCATACTACACAAAGCAGTTTCACAGAACGCTTCTGTTTAGTTTTTATGGGAGGAAATTCCCGTTTCCAATGAAGGCCTGAAAGGGCTCCAAGTATACACTTGCAGATGCTGCAAAAAGACTCTTTCCAAACTGCTCCATGAAAAGGAAGGTTCAACTCTGTGAGGTGAAGGCACACATCATAAAGAAGTTTCAAAGAATGCTTCTGTCTAGGTTTTATGTGAAGATATTTCCTTTTCCACCATAGGCCTCAAAGTGCTCCAAATGAACACTTGCAGATTCTACAAAAAGAGTGTTTCAAAACTGCTCTTTCAAAAGAAGTGTTCAACTCTGTGAGTTGGATTGATACTACACAAAGCAGTTTCACAGAACGCTTCTGTTTAGTTTTTATGGGAAGATATTCCCGTTTCCAACGAAGGCCTGAAAGGGCTCCAAATATCCACTTGCAGATTCTGCAAAAACAGAGTTTCAAAACTGCTCTATCAAAAGGAAGGCTTATCTCTCTGAGTTGAATGCACACATCATAAAGAGGTTTCTGAGAATGCTTCTGCCTGGTTGATATGTGAAGATATTTCAATTTCCACCATAGGCCTCAAATCGCTCCAAATGAACACTTGCAAATTCTACAAAAAGAGTGTTTCATAACTGCTCTAGCAAAGGAAAGGTTCAACTATGTGAGTTAAACACACACATCACAAAGCAGTTTGTGAGAATGCTTCTGTCCAGTTTTTATGGGAAGATATTCCCGTTTCTAACAAAGGCCTGAAAGAGCTCCAAATATCCACTTGCAGATGCTGCAAAAAGACTCTTTCCAAACTGCTCCATGAAAAGGAAGGTTCAACTCTGTGAGTTGAATGCACACATCATAAAGAAGTTTCGAAGAATGCTTCTGTCTAGGTTTTATGTGAAGATATTTCCTTTTCCACCATAGGCCTCAAAGTGCTCCAAATGAACACTTACAGATTCTACAAAAAGAGTGTTTCAAAACTGCTCTTTCAAAAGAAGTGTTCAACTCTGTGAGTTGGATTGATACTACACAAAGCAGTTTCACAGAACGCTTCTGTTTAGTTTTTATGGGAAGATATTCCCGTTTCCAACGAAGGCCTGAAAGGGCTCCAAATATCCACTTGCAGATTCTGCAAAAACAGAGTTTCAAAACTGCTCTATCAAAAGGAAGGCTTATCTCTCTGAGTTGAATGCACACATCCAAAAGAGGTTTCTGAGAATGCTTCTGCCTGGTTGATATGTGAAGATATTTCAATTTCCACCATAGGCCTCAAATCGCTCCAAATGAACAATTGCAAATTCTACAAAAAGAGTGTTTCATAACTGCTCTAGCAAAGGAAAGGTTCAACTATGTGAGTTAAACACACACATCACAGAGCAGTTTGTGAGAATGCTTCTGTCCAGTTTTTATGGGAAGATATTCCCGTTTCTAACAAAGGCCTGAAAGAGCTCCAAATATCCACTTGCAGATTCTGCAAAAAGACTCTTTCAAAACCGCTCCATGAAAAGGAAGGTTCAACTCTGTGAGTTGAATGCACACATCATAAAGAAGTTTCAAAGAATGCTTCTGTCTAGGTTTTATGTGAAGATATTTCCTTTTCCACCATAGGCCTCAAAGCGCTCCAAATGAACACTTGCAGATTCTACAAAAAGAGTGTTTCAAAACTACTCTTTCAAAAGAAGTGTTCAACTCTGTGAGTTGGATTCATACTACACAAAGCAGTTTCACAGAAGGCTTCTGTTTAGTTTTTATGGGAAGATATTCCCGTTTCCAACGAAGGCCTGAAAGGGCTCCAAATATCCACTTGCAGATGCTGCAATAACAGAGTTTCAAAACTGCTCTATCAAAAGGAAGGCTTCTCTCTCCGAGTTGAATGCACACATCATAAAGAGGTTTACGAGACTGATTCTGCCTGGTTTATAAGTGAAGATATTTCCTTTTCCACAATAGGCCTCAAAGTGCTCCAAACGAACACTTGCAGATTCTACAAAAAGAGTGTTTCAAAACTGCTCTTTCAAAAGAAGTGTTCAACTCTGTGAGTTGGATTCATACTACACAAAGCAGTTTCACAGAACGCTTCTGTTTAGTTTTTATGGGAAGATATTCCCGTTTCCAACGAAGGCCTGAAAGGGCTCCAAATATCCACTTGCAGATGCTGCAAAAAGACTCTTTCCAAACTGCTCCATGAAAAGGAAGGTTCAACTCTGTGAGTTGAATGCACACATCATAAAGAAGTTTCAAAGAATGCTTCTGTCTAGGTTTTATGTGAAGATATTTCCTTTTCCACCATAGGCCTCAAAGTGCTCCAAATGAACACTTGCAGATTCTACAAAAAGAGTGTTTCAAAACTGCTCTTTCAAAAGAAGTGTTCAACTCTGTGAGTTGGATTCATACTACACAAAGCAGTTTCACAGAACGCTTCTGTTTAGTTTTTATGGGAAGATATTCCCGTTTCCAACGAAGGCCTGAAATGGCTCCAAATATCCACTTGCAGATTCTGCAAAAACAGAATTTCAAAACTGCTCTATCAAAAGGAAGGCTTATCTCTCTGAGTTGAATGCACACATCATAAAGAGGTTTCTGAGAATGCTTCTGCCTGGTTGATATGTGAAGATATTTCAATTTCCACCATAGGCCTCAAATCGCTCCAAATGAACACTTGCAAATTCTACAAAAAGAGTGTTTCATAACTGCTCTAGCAAAGGAAAGGTTCAACTATGTGAGTTAAACACACACATCACAAAGCAGTTTGTGAGAATGCTTCTGTCCAGTTTTTATGGGAAGATATTCCCGTTTATAACAAAGGCATGAAAGAGCTCCAAGTATCCACTTGCAGATGCTGCAAAAAGACTCTTTCCAAACCGCTCCATGAAAAGGAAGGTTCAACTCTGTGAGTTGAATGCACATATCATAAAGAAGTTTCAAAGAATGCTTCTGTCTAGGTTTTATGTGAAGATATTTCCTTTTCCACCTTTGGCCTCAAAGCGCTCCAAATGAACACTTGCAGATTCTACAAAAAGAGTGTTTCAAAACTGCTCTTTCTAAAGAAGTGTTCAACTCTGTGAGTTGGATTCATACTACACAAAGCAGTTTCACAGAACGCTTCTGTTTAGTTTTTATGGGAAGATATTCCCGTTTCCAACGAAGGCCTGAAAGGGCTCCAAATATCCACTTGCAGATGCTGCAAAAAGACTCTTTCCAAACTGCTCCATGAAAAGGAAGGTTCAACTCTGTGAGTTGAATGCACACATCATAAAGAAGTTTCAAAGAATGCTTCTGTCTAGGTTTTATGTGAAGATATTTCCTTTTCCACCATAGGCCTCAAAGTGCTCCAAATGAACACTTGCAGATTCTACAAAAAGAGTGTTTCAAAACTGCTCTTTCAAAAGAAGTGTTCAACTCTGTGAGTTGGATTCATACTACACAAAGCAGTTTCACAGAACGCTTCTGTTTAGTTTTTATGGGAAGATATTCCCGTTTCCAACGAAGGCCTGAAAGGGCTCCAAATATCCACTTGCAGATGCTGCAAAAACAGAGTTTCAAAACTGCTCTATCAAAAGGAAGGTTTCTCTCTCCGAGTTGAATGCACACATCATAAAGAGGTTTCTGAGAATGCTTCTGCCTGGTTTATAAGTGAAGATATTTCCTTTTCCACAATAGGCCTCAATGTGCTCCAAATGAACACTTGCAGATTCTACAAAAAGAGTGTTTCAAAACTGCTCTTTGAAAAGAAGTGTTCAACTCTGTGAGTTGGATTCATACTACACAAAGCAGTTTCACAGAACGCTTCTGTTTAGTTTTTATGGGAAGATATTCCCGTTTCCAATGAAGGCCTGAAAGGCTCCAAATATCCACTTGCAGATGCTGCAAAAAGACTCTTTCCAAACTGCTCCGTGAAAAGGAAGGTTCAACTCTGTGAGGTGAAGGCACACATCATAAAGAAGTTTCAAAGAATGCTTCTGTCTAGGTTTTATGTGAAGATATTTCCTTTTCCACCATAGGCCTCAAAGCGCTCCAAATGAACACTTGCAGATTCTACAAAAAGAGTGTTTCAAAACTGCTCTTTCTAAAGAAGTGTTCAACTCTGTGAGTTGGATTCATACTACACAAAGCAGTTTCACAGAACGCTTCTGTTTAGTTTTTATGGTAAGACATACCCGTTTCCAACGAAGGCCTGAAAGGGCTCCAAATATCCACTTGCAGATTCTGTAAAAACAGAGTTTCAAAACTGCTCTATCAAAAGGAAGGCTTATCTCTCTGAGTTGAATGCACACATCCTAAAGAGGTTTCTGAGAATGCTTCTGCCTGGTTGATATGTGAAGATATTTCAATTTCCACCATAGGCCTCAAATCGCTCCAAATGAACACTTGCAAATTCTACAAAAAGAGTGTTTCATAACTGCTCTAGCAAAGGAAAGGTTCAACTATGTGAGTTAAACACACACATCACAAAGCAGTTTGTGAGAATGCTTCTGTCCAGTTTTTATGGGAAGATATTCCCGTTTCTAACAAAGGCCTGAAAGAGCTCCAAATATCCACTTGCAGATTCTGCAAAAAGACTCTTTCCAAACCGCTCCATGAAAAGGAAGGTTCAACTCTGTGAGTTGAATGCACACATCATAAAGAAGTTTCAAAGAATGCTTCTGTCTAGGTTTTATGTGAAGATATTTCCTTTTCCACCATAGGCCTCAAAGCGCTCCAAATGAACACTTGCAGATTCTACAAAAAGAGTGTTTCAAAACTACTCTTTCAAAAGAAGTGTTCAACTCTGTGAGTTGGATTCATACTACACAAAGCAGTTTCACAGAAGGCTTCTGTTTAGTTTTTATGGGAAGATATTCCCGTTTCCAACGAAGGCCTGAAAGGGCTCCAAATATCCACTTGCAGATGCTGCAAAAACAGAGTTTCAAAACTGCTCTATCAAAAGGAAGGCTTCTCTCTCCGAGTTGAATGCACACATCATAAAGAGGTTTCTGAGAATGCTTCTGCCTGGTTTATAAGTGAAGATATTTCCTTTTCCACAATAGGCCTCAATGTGCTCCAAATGAACACTTGCAGATTCTACAAAAAGAGTGTTTCAAAACTGCTCTTTGAAAAGAAGTGTTCAACTCTGTGAGTTGGATTCATACTACACAAAGCAGTTTCACAGAACGCTTCTGTTTAGTTTTTATGGGAAGATATTCCCGTTTCCAATGAAGGCCTGAAAGGCTCCAAATATCCACTTGCAGATGCTGCAAAAAGACTCTTTCCAAACTGCTCCGTGAAAAGGAAGGTTCAACTCTGTGAGGTGAAGGCACACATCATAAAGAAGTTTCAAAGAATGCTTCTGTCTAGGTTTTATGTGAAGATATTTCGTTTTCCACCGTAGGCCTCAAAGCACTCCAAATGAACACTTGCAGATTCTACAAAAAGAGTGTTTCAAAACTGCTCTTTCTAAAGAAGTGTTCAACTCTGTGAGTTGGATTCATACTACACAAAGCAGTTTCACAGAACGCTTCTGTTTAGTTTTTATGGGAAGATATTCCCGTTTCCAACGAAGGCCTGAAAGGGCTCCAAATATCCACTTGCAGATTCTGCAAAAACAGAGTTTCAAAACTGCTCTATCAAAAGGAAGGCTTATCTCTCTGAGTTGAATGCACACATCATAAAGAGGTTTCTGAGAATGCTTCTGCCTGGTTGATATGTGAAGATATTTCAATTTCCACCATAGGCCTCAAATCGCTCCAAATGAACACTTGCAAATTCTACAAAAAGAGTGTTTCATAACTGCTCTAGCAAAGGAAAGGTTCAACTATGTGAGTTAAACACACACATCACAAAGCAGTTTGTGAGAATGCTTCTGTCCAGTTTTTATGGGAAGATATTCCCGTTTATAACAAAGGCATGAAAGAGCTCCAAGTATCCACTTGCAGATGCTGCAAAAAGACTCTTTCCAAACCGCTCCATGAAAAGGAAGGTTCAACTCTGTGAGTTGAATGCACACATCATAAAGAAGTTTCAAAGAATGCTTCTGTCTAGGTTTTATGTGAAGATATTTCCTTTTCCACCATTGGCCTCAAAGCGCTCCAAATGAACACTTGCAGATTCTACAAAAAGAGTGTTTCAAAACTGCTCTTTCTAAAGAAGTGTTCAACTCTGTGAGTTGGATTCATACTACACGAAGCAGTTTCACAGAACGCTTCTGTTTAGTTTTTATGGGAAGATATTCCCGTTTCCAACGAAGGCCTGAAAGGGCTCCAAATATCCACTTGCAGATGCTGCAAAAAGACTCTTTCCAAACTGCTCCATGAAAAGGAAAGTTCAACTCTGTGAGTTGAATGCACACATCATAAAGAAGTTTCAAAGAATGCTTCTGTCTAGGTTTTATGTGAAGATATTTCCTTTTCCACCATAGGCCTCAAAGTGCTCCAAATGAACACTTGCAGATTCTACAAAAAGAGTGTTTCAAAACTGCTCTTTCAAAAGAAGTGTTCAACTCTGTGAGTTGGATTCATACTACACAAAGCAGTTTCACAGAACTCTTCTGTTTAGTTTTTATGGGAAGATATTCCCGTTTCCAACGAAGGCCTGAAAGGGCTCCAAATATCCACTTGCAGATGCTGCAAAAAGACTCTTTCCAAACTGCTCCATGAAAAGGAAGGTTCAACTCTGTGAGTTGAAGGCACACATCATAAAGAAGTTTCAAAGAATGCTTCTGTCTAGGTTTTATGTGAAGATATTTCCTTTTCCACCATAGGCCTCAAAGTGCTCCAAATGAACACTTGCAGATTCTACAAAAAGAGTGTTTCAAAACTGCTCTTTCAAAAGAAGTGTTCAACTCTGTGAGTTGGATTCATACTACACAAAGCAGTTTCACAGAACGCTTCTGTTTAGTTTTTATGGGAAGATATTCCCGTTTCCAACGAAGGCCTGAAAGGGCTCCAAATATCCACTTGCAGATGCTGCAAAAAGACTCTTTCCAAACTGCTCCATGAAAAGGAAGGTTCAACTCTGTGAGTTGAATGCACACATCATAAAGAAGTTTCAAAGAATGCTTCTGTCTAGGTTTTATGTGAAGATATTTCCTTTTCCACCATAGGCCTCAAAGTGCTCCAAATGAACACTTGCAGATTCTACAAAAAGAGTGTTTCAAAACTGCTCTTTCAAAAGAAGTGTTCAACTCTGTGAGTTGGATTCATACTACACTAAGCAGTTTCACAGAACGCTTCTGTTTAGTTTTTATGGGAAGATATTCCCGTTTCCAACGAAGGCCTGAAAGGGCTCCAAATATCCACTTGCAGATGCTGCAAAAACAGAGTTTCAAAACTGCTCTATCAAAAGGAAGGCTTCTCTCTCCGAGTTGAATGCACACATCATAAAGAGGTTTCTGAGAATGCTTCTGCCTGGTTTTTAAGTGAAGATATTTCCTTTTCCACAATAGGCCTCAATGTGCTCCAAATGAACACTTGCAGATTCTACAAAAAGAGTGTTTCAAAACTGCTCTTTCTAAAGAAGTGTTCAACTCTGTGAGTTGGATTCATACTACACAAAGCAGTTTCACAGAACGCTTCTGTTTAGTTTTTATGGGAAGATATTCCCGTTTCCAACGAAGGCCTGAAAGGGCTCCAAATATCCACTTGCAGATTCTGCAAAAACAGAGTTTCAAAACTGCTCTATCAAAAGGAAGTCTTATCTCTCTGAGTTGAATGCACACATCATAAAGAGGTTTCTGAGAAGGCTTCTGTCTGGTTGATATGTGAAGATATTTCAATTTCCACCATAGGCCTCAAATCGCTCCAAATGAACACTTGCAAATTCTACAAAAAGAGTGTTTCATAACTGCTCTAGCAAAGGAAAGGTTCAACTATGTGAGTTAAACACACACATCACAAAGCAGTTTGTGACAATGCTTCTGTCCAGTTTTTATGGGAAGATATTCCCGTTTCTAACAAAGGCCTGAAAGAGCTCCAAATATCCAATTGCAGATGGTGCAAAAAGACTCTTTCCAAATCGCTCCATGAAAAGGAAGGTTCAACTCTGTGAGTTGAATGCACACATCATAAAGAAGTTTCAAAGAATGCTTCTGTCTAGGTTTTATGTAAAGATATTTCCTTTTCCACCGTAGGCCTCAAAGCGCTCCAAATGAACAGTTGCAGATTCTACAAAAAGAGTGTTTCAAAACTGCTCTTTCTAAAGAAGTGTTCAACTCTGTGAGTTGGATTCATACTACACAAAGCAGTTTCACAGAACGCTTCTGTTTAGTTTTTATGGGAAGATATTCCCGTTTCCAACGAAGGCCTGAAAGGGCTCCAAATATCCACTTGCAGATTCTGCAAAAACAGAGTTTCAAAACTGCTCTATCAAAAGGAAGGCTTATCTCTCTGAGTTGAATGCACACATCATAAAGAGGTTTCTGAGAATGCTTCTGCCTGCTTGATATGTGAAGATATTTCAATTTCCACCATAGGCCTCAAATCGCTCCAAATGAACACTTGCAAATTCTACAAAAAGAGTGTTTCATAACTGCTCTAGCAAAGGAAAGGTTCAACTATGTGAGTTAAACACACACATCACAAAGCAGTTTGTGAGAATGCTTCTGTCCAGTTTTTATGGGAAGATATTCCCGTTTATAACAAAGGCATGAAAGAGCTCCAAGTATCCACTTGCAGATGCTGCAAAAAGACTCTTTCCAAACCGCTCCATGAAAAGGAAGGTCCAACTCTGTGAGTTGAATGCACACATCATAAAGAAGTTTCAAAGAATGCTTCTGTCTAGGTTTTATGTGAAGATATTTCCTTTTCCACCATTGGCCTCAAAGCGCTCAAAATGAACACTTGCAGATTCTACAAAAAGAGTGTTTCAAAACTGCTCTTTCTAAAGAAGTGTTCAACTCTGTGAGTTGGATTCATACTACACAAAGCAGTTTCACAGAACGGTTCTGTTTAGTTTTTATGGGAAGATATTCCCGTTTCCAACGAAGGCCTGCAAGGGCTCCAAATATCCACTTGCAGATGCTGCAAAAAGACTCTTTCCAAACTGCTCCATGAAAAGGAAAGTTCAACTCTGTGAGTTGAATGCACACATCATAAAGAAGTTTCAAAGAATGCTTCTGTCTAGGTTTTATGTGAAGATATTTCCTTTTCCACCATAGGCCTCAAAGTGCTCCAAATGAACACTTGCAGATTCTACAAAAAGAGTGTTTCAAAACTGCTCTTTCAAAAGAAGTGTTCAACTCTGTGAGTTGGATTCATACTACACAAAGCAGTTTCACAGAACTCTTCTGTTTAGTTTTTATGGGAAGTTATTCCCGTTTCCAACGAAGGCCTGAAACGGCTCCAAATATCCACTTGCAGATGCTGCAAAAAGACTCTTTCCAAACTGCTCCATGAAAAGGAAGGTTCAACTCTGTGAGGTGAAGGCACACATCATAAAGAAGTTTCAAAGAATGCTTCTGTCTAGGTTTTATGTGAAGATATTTCCTTTTCCACCGTAGGCCTCAAAGCGCTCCTAATAAACAATTGCAGATTCTACAAAAAGAGTGTTTCAAAACTGCTCTTTCAAAAGAAGTGTTCAACTCTGTGAGTTGGATTCATACTACACAAAGCAGTTTCACAGAACGCTTCTGTTTAGTTTTTATGGGAAGATATTCCGGTTTCCAACGAAGGCCTGAATTGACTCCAAATATCCACTTGCAGATGCTGCAAAAAGAGAGTTTCAAAACTCCTCTATCAAAAGGAAGGCTTCTCTCTCCGAGTTGAATGCACACATCATAAAGGGGTTTCTGAGAATGCTTCTGCCTGGTTTGTAATTGAAGATATTTCCTTTTCCACAATAGGCCTCAATGTGCTCCAAACGAACACTTGCAGATTCTACAAAAAGAGTGTTTCAAAACTGCTCTTTCAAAAGAAGTGTTCAACTCTGCGAGTTGGATTCATACTACACAAAGCAGTTTCACAGAACGCTTCTGTTTAGTTTTTATGGGAAGATATTCCCGTTTCCAACGAAGGCCTGAAAGGCTCCAAATATCCACTTGCAGATGCTGCAAAAAGACTCTTTCCAAACTGCTCCGTGAAAAGGAAGGTTCAACTCTGTGAGGTGAAGGCACACATCATAAAGAAGTTTCAAAGAATGCTTCTGTCTAAGTTTTATGTGAAGATATTTCCTTTTCCACCGTAGGCCTCAAAGCGCTCCAGATGAACACTTGCAGATTCTACAAAAAGAGTGTTTCAAAACTGCTCTTTCTAAAGAAGTGTTCAACTCCGTGAGTTGGATTCATACTACACAAAGCAGTTTCACAGAACGCTTCTGTTAATTTTTATGGGAAGATATTCCCGTTTCCAACGAAGGACTGAAAGGGCTCCAAATATCCACTTGCAGATTCTGCAAAAAGAGAGTTTCAAAACTGCTCTTTCAAAAGGAAGGCTTATCTCTCTGAGGTGAATGCACACATCCTAAAGAGGTTTCTGAGAATGCTTCTGCCTGGTTGATATGTGAAGATATTTCAATTTCCACCATAGGCCTCAAATCGCTCCAAATGAACACTTGCAAATTCTATAAAAAGAGTGTTTCATAACTGCTCTAGCAAAGGAAAAGTTCAACTATGTGAGTTAAACACACACGTCACAAAGCAGTTTGTGAGAATGCTTCTGTCCGGTTTTTATGGGAAGATATTCCCGTTTCTAACAAAGGCCTGAAAGAGCTCCAAATATCCACTTGCAGATGCTGCAAAAAGACTCTTTCCAAACTGTTCCATGAAAAGGAAGGTTCAACTCTGTGAGTTGAACGCACACATCATAAAGAAGTTTCAAAGAATGCTTCTGTCTAGGTTTTATGTGAAGATATTTCCTTTTCCACCGTAGGCCTCAAAGCGCTCCAAATGAACACTTGCAGATTCTACAAAAAGAGTGTTTCAAAACTGCTGTTTCTAAAGAAGTGTTCAACTCTGTGAGTTGGATTCATACTACACAAAGCAGTTTCACAGAACGCTTCTGTTTAGTTTTTATGGGAAGATATTCCCGTTTCCAACGAAGGCCTGAAAGGGCTCCAAATATCCACTTGCAGATTCTGCAAAAACAGAGTTTCAAAACTGCTCTATCAAAAGGAAGGCTTATCTCTCTGAGTTGAATGCACACATCATAAAGAGGTTTCTGAGAATGCTTCTGCCTGGTTGATATGTGAAGATATTTCAATTTCCACCATAGGCCTCAAATCGCTCCAAATGAACACTTGCAAATTCTACAAAAAGAGTGTTTCATAACTGCTCTAGCAAAGGAAAGGTTCAACTATGTGAGTTAAACACACACATCACAAAGCAGTTTGTGAGAATGCTTCTGTCCAGTTTTTATGGGAAGATATTCCCGTTTATAACAAAGGCATGAAAGAGCTCCAAGTATCCACTTGCAGATGCTGCAAAAAGACTCTTTCCAAACCGCTCCATGAAAAGGAAGGTTCAACTCTGTGAGTTGAATGCACACATCATAAAGAAGTTTCAAAGAATGCTTCTGTCTAGGTTTTATGTGAAGATATTTCCTTTTCCACCATAGGCCTCAAAGTGCTCCAAATGAACACTTGCAGATTCTACAAAAAGAGTGTTTCAAAACTGCTCTTTCAAAAGAAGTGTTCAACTCTGTGAGTTGGATTCATACTACACAAAGCAGTTTCACAGAACTCTTCTGTTTAGTTTTTATGGGAAGATATTCCCGTTTCCAACGAAGGCCTGAAACGGCTCCAAATATCCACTTGCAGATGCTGCAAAAAGACTCTTTCCAAACTGCTCCATGAAAAGGAAGGTTCAACTCTGTGAGTTGAAGGCACACATCATAAAGAAGTTTCAAAGAATGCTTCTGTCTAGGTTTTATGTGAAGATATTTCCTTTTCCACCATAGGCCTCAAAGTGCTCCAAATGAACACTTGCAGATTCTACAAAAAGAGTGTTTCAAAACTGCTCTTTCAAAAGAAGTGTTCAACTCTGTGAGTTGGATTCATACTACACAAAGCAGTTTCACAGAACGCTTCTGTTTAATTTTTATGGGAAGATATTCCCGTTTCCAACGAAGGCCTGAAAGGGCTCCAAATATCCACATGCAGATGCTGCAAAAAGACTCTTTCCAAACTCCTCCATGAAAAGGAAGGTTCAACTCTGTGAGTTGAATGCACACGTCATAAAGAAGTTTCAAAGAATGCTTCTGTCCAGGTTTTATGTGAAGATATTTCCTTTTCCACCATAGGCCTCAAAGTGCTCCAAATGAACACTTGCAGATTCTACAAAAAGAGTGTTTCAAAACTGCTCTTTCTAAAGAAGTGTTCAACTCTGTGAGTTGGATTCATACTACACAAAGCAGTTTCACAGAACGCTTCTGTTTAGTTTTTATGGGAGGAAATTCCCGTTTCCAACGAAGGCCTGAAAGGGCTCCAAGTATACACTTGCAGATGCTGCAAAAAGACTCTTTCCAAACTGCTCCATGAAAAGGAAGGTTCAACTCTGTGAGGTGAAGGCACACATCATAAAGAAGTTTCAAAGAATGCTTCTGTCTAGGTTTTATGTGAAGATATTTCCATTTCCACCGTAGGCCTCAAAGCGCTCCAAATGAACACTTGCAGATTCTACAAAAAGAGTGTTTCAAAACTGCTCTTTCTAAAGAAGTGTTCAACTCCGTGAGTTGGATTCATACTACACAAAGCAGTTTCACAGAACGCTTCTGTTTAGTTTTTATGGGAAGATATTCCCGTTTCCAACGAAGGCCTGAAAGGGCTCCAAATATCCACTTGCAGATTCTGCAAAAACAGAGTTTCAAAACTGCTCTATCAAAAGGAAGGCTTATCTCTCTGAGTTGAATGCACACATCATAAAGAGGTTTCTGAGAATGCTTCTGCCTGCTTGATATGTGAAGATATTTCAATTTCCACCATAGGCCTCAAATCGCTCCAAATGAACACTTGCAAATTCTACAAAAAGAGTGTTTCATAACTGCTCTAGCAAAGGAAAGGTTCAACTATGTGAGTTAAACACACACATCACAAAGAAGTTTGTGAGAATGCTTCTGTCCAGTTTTTATGGGAAGAGATTCCCGTTTCTAACAAAGGCCTGAAAGAGCTCCAAATATCCACTTGCAGATGCTGCAAAAAGACTCTTTCCAAACCGCTCCATGAAAAGGAAGGTTCAACTCTGTGAGTTGAATGCACACATCATAAAGAAGTTTCAAAGAATGCTTCTGTCTAGGTTTTATGTGAAGATATTTCCTTTTCCACCATAGGCCTCAAAGCGCTCCAAATGAACACTTGCAGATTCTACAGAAAGAGTGTTTCAAAACTGCTCTTTCTAAAGAAGGGTTCAACTCTGTGAGTTGGATTCATACTACACAAAGCAGTTTCACAGAACGCTTCTGTTTAGTTTTTATGGGAAGATATTCCCGTTTCCAACGAAGGCCTGAAAGGGCTCCAAATATCCACTTGCAGATGCTGCAAAAAGAATCTTTCCAAACTGCTCCATGAAAAGGAAGGTTCAACTCTGTGAGGTGAAGGCACACATCATAAAGAAGTTTCAAAGAATGCTTCTGTCTAGGTTTTATGTGAAGATATTTCCTTTTCCACCATAGGCCTCAAAGCGCTCCAAATGAACACTTGCAGATTCTACAAAAAGAGTGTTTCAAAACTGCTCTTTCTAAAGAAGTGTTCAACTCTGTGAGTTGGATTCATACTACACAAAGCAGTTTCACAGAACACTTCCGTTTAGTTTTTATGGGAAGATATTCCCGTTTCCAACGAAGGCCTGAAAGGGCTCCAAATATCCACTTGCAGATGCTGCAAAAAGACTCTTTCCAAACTGCTCCATGAAAAGGAAGGTTCAACTCTGTGAGTTGAATGCACACATCATAAAGAAGTTTCAAAGAATGCTTCTGTCTAGGTTTTATGTGAAGATATTTCCTTTTCCACCATAGGCCTCAAAGTGCTCCAAATGAACACTTGCAGATTCTACAAAAAGAGTGTTTCAAAACTGCTCTTTCAAAAGAAGTGTTCAACTCTGTGAGTTGGATTCATACTACACAAAGCAGTTTCACAGAACGCTTCTGTTTAGTTTTTATGGGAAGATATTCCCGTTTCCAACGAAGGCCTGAAAGGGCTCCAAATATCCACTTGCAGATTCTGCAAAAACAGAGTTTCAAAACTGCTCTATCAAAAGGAAGGCTTATCTCTCTGAGTTTAATGCACACATCATAAAGAGGTTTCTGAGAATGCTTCTGCCTGGTTGATATGTGAAGATATTTCAATTTCCACCATAGGCCTCAAATCGCTCCAAATGAACACTTGCAAATTCTACAAAAAGAGTGTTTCATAACTGCTCTAGCAAAGGAAAGGTTCAACTATGTGAGTTAAACACACACATCACAAAGCAGTTTGTGACAATGCTTCTGTCCAGTTTTTATGGGAAGATATTCCCGTTTCTAACAAAGGCCTGAAAGAGCTCCAAATATCCAATTGCAGATGGTGCAAAAAGACTCTTTCCAAATCGCTCCATGAAAAGGAAGGTTCAACTCTGTGAGTTGAATGCACACATCATAAAGAAGTTTCAAAGAATGCTTCTGTCTAGGTTTTATGTAAAGATATTTCCTTTTCCACCGTAGGCCTCAAAGCGCTCCAAATGAACAGTTGCAGATTCTACAAAAAGAGTGTTTCAAAACTGCTCTTTCTAAAGAAGTGTTCAACTCTGTGAGTTGGATTCATACTACACAAAGCAGTTTCACAGAACGCTTCTGTTTAGTTTTTATGGGAAGATATTCCCGTTTCCAACGAAGGCCTGAAAGGGCTCCAAATATCCACTTGCAGATTCTGCAAAAACAGAGTTTCAAAACTGCTCTATCAAAAGGAAGGCTTATCTCTCTGAGTTGAATGCACACATCATAAAGAGGTTTCTGAGAATGCTTCTGCCTGCTTGATATGTGAAGATATTTCAATTTCCACCATAGGCCTCAAATCGCTCCAAATGAACACTTGCAAATTCTACAAAAAGAGTGTTTCATAACTGCTCTAGCAAAGGAAAGGTTCAACTATGTGAGTTAAACACACACATCACAAAGCAGTTTGTGAGAATGCTTCTGTCCAGTTTTTATGGGAAGATATTCCCGTTTATAACAAAGGCATGAAAGAGCTCCAAGTATCCACTTGCAGATGCTGCAAAAAGACTCTTTCCAAACCGCTCCATGAAAAGGAAGGTCCAACTCTGTGAGTTGAATGCACACATCATAAAGAAGTTTCAAAGAATGCTTCTGTCTAGGTTTTATGTGAAGATATTTCCTTTTCCACCATTGGCCTCAAAGCGCTCAAAATGAACACTTGCAGATTCTACAAAAAGAGTGTTTCAAAACTGCTCTTTCTAAAGAAGTGTTCAACTCTGTGAGTTGGATTCATACTACACAAAGCAGTTTCACAGAACGGTTCTGTTTAGTTTTTATGGGAAGATATTCCCGTTTCCAACGAAGGCCTGCAAGGGCTCCAAATATCCACTTGCAGATGCTGCAAAAAGACTCTTTCCAAACTGCTCCATGAAAAGGAAAGTTCAACTCTGTGAGTTGAATGCACACATCATAAAGAAGTTTCAAAGAATGCTTCTGTCTAGGTTTTATGTGAAGATATTTCCTTTTCCACCATAGGCCTCAAAGTGCTCCAAATGAACACTTGCAGATTCTACAAAAAGAGTGTTTCAAAACTGCTCTTTCAAAAGAAGTGTTCAACTCTGTGAGTTGGATTCATACTACACAAAGCAGTTTCACAGAACTCTTCTGTTTAGTTTTTATGGGAAGATATTCCCGTTTCCAACGAAGGCCTGAAACGGCTCCAAATATCCACTTGCAGATGCTGCAAAAAGACTCTTTCCAAACTGCTCCATGAAAAGGAAGGTTCAACTCTGTGAGTTGAAGGCACACATCATAAAGAAGTTTCAAAGAATGCTTCTGTCTAGGTTTTATGTGAAGATATTTCCTTTTCCACCATAGGCCTCAAAGTGCTCCAAATGAACACTTGCAGATTCTACAAAAAGAGTGTTTCAAAACTGCTCTTTCAAAAGAAGTGTTCAACTCTGTGAGTTGGATTCATACTACACAAAGCAGTTTCACAGAACGCTTCTGTTTAGTTTTTATGGGAAGATATTCCCGTTTCCAACGAAGGCCTGAAAGAGCTCCAAATATCCACATGCAGATGCTGCAAAAAGACTCTTTCCAAACTCCTCCATGAAAAGGAAGGTTCAACTCTGTGAGTTGAATGCACACATCATAAAGAAGTTTCAAAGAATGCTTCTGTCTAGGTTTTATGTGAAGATATTTCCTTTTCCACCATAGGCCTCAAAGTGCTCCAAATGAACACTTGCAGATTCTACAAAAAGAGTGTTTCAAAACTGCTCTTTCTAAAGAAGTGTTCAACTCTGTGAGTTGGATTCATACTACACAAAGCAGTTTCACAGAACGCTTCTGTTTAGTTTTTATGGGAGGAAATTCCCGTTTCCAACGAAGGCCTGAAAGGGCTCCAAGTATACACTTGCAGATGCTGCAAAAAGACTCTTTCCAAACTGCTCCATGAAAAGGAAGGTTCAACTCTGTGAGGTGAAGGCACACATCATAAAGAAGTTTCAAAGAATGCTTCTGTCTAGGTTTTATGTGAAGATATTTCCATTTCCACCGTAGGCCTCAAAGCGCTCCAAATGAACACTTGCAGATTCTACAAAAAGAGTGTTTCAAAACTGCTCTTTCTAAAGAAGTGTTCAACTCTGTGAGTTGGATTCATACTACACAAAGCAGTTTCACAGAACGCTTCTGTTTAGTTTTTATGGGAAGATATTCCCGTTTCCAACGAAGGCCTGAAAGGGCTCCAAATATCCACTTGCAGATTCTGCAAAAACAGAGTTTCAAAACTGTTCTATCAAAAGGAAGGCTTATCTCTCTGAGTTGAATGCACACATCATAAAGAGGTTTCTGAGAATGCTTCTGCCTGCTTGATATGTGAAGATATTTCAATTTCCACCATAGGCCTCAAATCGCTCCAAATGAACACTTGCAAATTCTACAAAAAGAGTGTTTCATAACTGCTCTAGCAAAGGAAAGGTTCAACTATGTGAGTTAAACACACACATCACAAAGCAGTTTGTGAGAATGCTTCTGTCCAGTTTTTATGGGAAGATATTCCCGTTTCTAACAAAGGCCTGAAAGAGCTCCAAATATCCACTTGCAGATGCTGCAAAAAGACTCTTTCCAAACCGCTCCATGAAAAGGAAGGTTCAACTCTGTGAGTTGAATGCACACATCATAAAGAAGTTTCAAAGAATGCTTCTGTCTAGGTTTTATGTGAAGATATTTCCTTTTCCAACTTAGGCCTCAAAGCGCTCCAAATGAACACTTGCAGATTCTACAAAAAGAGTGTTTCAAAACTACTCTTTCAAAAGAAGTGTTCAACTCTGTGAGTTGGATTCATACTACACAAAGCAGTTTCACAGAACGCTTCTGTTTAGTTTTTATGGGAAGATATTCCGGTTTCCAACGAAGGCCTGAAAGGCTCCAAATATCCACTTGCAGATGCTGCAAAAAGACTCTTTCCAAACTGCTCCGTGAAAAGGAAGGTTCAACTCTGTGAGGTGAAGGCACACATCATAAAGAAGTTTCAAAGAATGCTTCTGTCTAGGTTTTATGTGAAGATATTTCCTTTTCCACCGTAGGCCTCAAAGCGCTCCTAATAAACAATTGCAGATTCTACAAAAAGAGTGTTTCAAAACTGCTCTTTCAAAAGAAGTGTTCAACTCTGTGAGTTGGATTCATACTACACAAAGCAGTTTCACAGAACGCTTCTGTTTAGTTTTTATGGGAAGATATTCCGGTTTCCAACGAAGGCCTGAATTGACTCCAAATATCCACTTGCAGATGCTGCAAAAAGAGAGTTTCAAAACTCCTCTATCAAAAGGAAGGCTTCTCTCTCCGAGTTGAATGCACACATCATAAAGGGGTTTCTGAGAATGCTTCTGCCTGGTTTGTAATTGAAGATATTTCCTTTTCCACAATAGGCCTCAATGTGCTCCAAACGAACACTTGCAGATTCTACAAAAAGAGTGTTTCAAAACTGCTCTTTCAAAAGAAGTGTTCAACTCTGCGAGTTGGATTCATACTACACAAAGCAGTTTCACAGAACGCTTCTGTTTAGTTTTTATGGGAAGATATTCCCGTTTCCAACGAAGGCCTGAAAGGCTCCAAATATCCACTTGCAGATGCTGCAAAAAGACTCTTTCCAAACTGCTCCGTGAAAAGGAAGGTTCAACTCTGTGAGGTGAAGGCACACATCATAAAGAAGTTTCAAAGAATGCTTCTGTCTAAGTTTTATGTGAAGATATTTCCTTTTCCACCGTAGGCCTCAAAGCGCTCCAGATGAACACTTGCAGATTCTACAAAAAGAGTGTTTCAAAACTGCTCTTTCTAAAGAAGTGTTCAACTCCGTGAGTTGGATTCATACTACACAAAGCAGTTTCACAGAACGCTTCTGTTAATTTTTATGGGAAGATATTCCCGTTTCCAACGAAGGACTGAAAGGGCTCCAAATATCCACTTGCAGATTCTGCAAAAAGAGAGTTTCAAAACTGCTCTTTCAAAAGGAAGGCTTATCTCTCTGAGGTGAATGCACACATCCTAAAGAGGTTTCTGAGAATGCTTCTGCCTGGTTGATATGTGAAGATATTTCAATTTCCACCATAGGCCTCAAATCGCTCCAAATGAACACTTGCAAATTCTATAAAAAGAGTGTTTCATAACTGCTCTAGCAAAGGAAAAGTTCAACTATGTGAGTTAAACACACACGTCACAAAGCAGTTTGTGAGAATGCTTCTGTCCGGTTTTTATGGGAAGATATTCCCGTTTCTAACAAAGGCCTGAAAGAGCTCCAAATATCCACTTGCAGATGCTGCAAAAAGACTCTTTCCAAACTGTTCCATGAAAAGGAAGGTTCAACTCTGTGAGTTGAACGCACACATCATAAAGAAGTTTCAAAGAATGCTTCTGTCTAGGTTTTATGTGAAGATATTTCCTTTTCCACCGTAGGCCTCAAAGCGCTCCAAATGAACACTTGCAGATTCTACAAAAAGAGTGTTTCAAAACTGCTGTTTCTAAAGAAGTGTTCAACTCTGTGAGTTGGATTCATACTACACAAAGCAGTTTCACAGAACGCTTCTGTTTAGTTTTTATGGGAAGATATTCCCGTTTCCAACGAAGGCCTGAAAGGGCTCCAAATATCCACTTGCAGATTCTGCAAAAACAGAGTTTCAAAACTGCTCTATCAAAAGGAAGGCTTATCTCTCTGAGTTGAATGCACACATCATAAAGAGGTTTCTGAGAATGCTTCTGCCTGGTTGATATGTGAAGATATTTCAATTTCCACCATAGGCCTCAAATCGCTCCAAATGAACACTTGCAAATTCTACAAAAAGAGTGTTTCATAACTGCTCTAGCAAAGGAAAGGTTCAACTATGTGAGTTAAACACACACATCACAAAGCAGTTTGTGAGAATGCTTCTGTCCAGTTTTTATGGGAAGATATTCCCGTTTATAACAAAGGCATGAAAGAGCTCCAAGTATCCACTTGCAGATGCTGCAAAAAGACTCTTTCCAAACCGCTCCATGAAAAGGAAGGTTCAACTCTGTGAGTTGAATGCACACATCATAAAGAAGTTTCAAAGAATGCTTCTGTCTAGGTTTTATGTGAAGATATTTCCTTTTCCACCATAGGCCTCAAAGTGCTCCAAATGAACACTTGCAGATTCTACAAAAAGAGTGTTTCAAAACTGCTCTTTCAAAAGAAGTGTTCAACTCTGTGAGTTGGATTCATACTACACAAAGCAGTTTCACAGAACTCTTCTGTTTAGTTTTTATGGGAAGATATTCCCGTTTCCAACGAAGGCCTGAAACGGCTCCAAATATCCACTTGCAGATGCTGCAAAAAGACTCTTTCCAAACTGCTCCATGAAAAGGAAGGTTCAACTCTGTGAGTTGAAGGCACACATCATAAAGAAGTTTCAAAGAATGCTTCTGTCTAGGTTTTATGTGAAGATATTTCCTTTTCCACCATAGGCCTCAAAGTGCTCCAAATGAACACTTGCAGATTCTACAAAAAGAGTGTTTCAAAACTGCTCTTTCAAAAGAAGTGTTCAACTCTGTGAGTTGGATTCATACTACACAAAGCAGTTTCACAGAACGCTTCTGTTTAATTTTTATGGGAAGATATTCCCGTTTCCAACGAAGGCCTGAAAGGGCTCCAAATATCCACATGCAGATGCTGCAAAAAGACTCTTTCCAAACTCCTCCATGAAAAGGAAGGTTCAACTCTGTGAGTTGAATGCACACGTCATAAAGAAGTTTCAAAGAATGCTTCTGTCCAGGTTTTATGTGAAGATATTTCCTTTTCCACCATAGGCCTCAAAGTGCTCCAAATGAACACTTGCAGATTCTACAAAAAGAGTGTTTCAAAACTGCTCTTTCTAAAGAAGTGTTCAACTCTGTGAGTTGGATTCATACTACACAAAGCAGTTTCACAGAACGCTTCTGTTTAGTTTTTATGGGAGGAAATTCCCGTTTCCAACGAAGGCCTGAAAGGGCTCCAAGTATACACTTGCAGATGCTGCAAAAAGACTCTTTCCAAACTGCTCCATGAAAAGGAAGGTTCAACTCTGTGAGGTGAAGGCACACATCATAAAGAAGTTTCAAAGAATGCTTCTGTCTAGGTTTTATGTGAAGATATTTCCATTTCCACCGTAGGCCTCAAAGCGCTCCAAATGAACACTTGCAGATTCTACAAAAAGAGTGTTTCAAAACTGCTCTTTCTAAAGAAGTGTTCAACTCCGTGAGTTGGATTCATACTACACAAAGCAGTTTCACAGAACGCTTCTGTTTAGTTTTTATGGGAAGATATTCCCGTTTCCAACGAAGGCCTGAAAGGGCTCCAAATATCCACTTGCAGATTCTGCAAAAACAGAGTTTCAAAACTGCTCTATCAAAAGGAAGGCTTATCTCTCTGAGTTGAATGCACACATCATAAAGAGGTTTCTGAGAATGCTTCTGCCTGCTTGATATGTGAAGATATTTCAATTTCCACCATAGGCCTCAAATCGCTCCAAATGAACACTTGCAAATTCTACAAAAAGAGTGTTTCATAACTGCTCTAGCAAAGGAAAGGTTCAACTATGTGAGTTAAACACACACATCACAAAGAAGTTTGTGAGAATGCTTCTGTCCAGTTTTTATGGGAAGAGATTCCCGTTTCTAACAAAGGCCTGAAAGAGCTCCAAATATCCACTTGCAGATGCTGCAAAAAGACTCTTTCCAAACCGCTCCATGAAAAGGAAGGTTCAACTCTGTGAGTTGAATGCACACATCATAAAGAAGTTTCAAAGAATGCTTCTGTCTAGGTTTTATGTGAAGATATTTCCTTTTCCACCATAGGCCTCAAAGCGCTCCAAATGAACACTTGCAGATTCTACAGAAAGAGTGTTTCAAAACTGCTCTTTCTAAAGAAGGGTTCAACTCTGTGAGTTGGATTCATACTACACAAAGCAGTTTCACAGAACGCTTCTGTTTAGTTTTTATGGGAAGATATTCCCGTTTCCAACGAAGGCCTGAAAGGGCTCCAAATATCCACTTGCAGATGCTGCAAAAAGAATCTTTCCAAACTGCTCCATGAAAAGGAAGGTTCAACTCTGTGAGGTGAAGGCACACATCATAAAGAAGTTTCAAAGAATGCTTCTGTCTAGGTTTTATGTGAAGATATTTCCTTTTCCACCATAGGCCTCAAAGCGCTCCAAATGAACACTTGCAGATTCTACAAAAAGAGTGTTTCAAAACTGCTCTTTCTAAAGAAGTGTTCAACTCTGTGAGTTGGATTCATACTACACAAAGCAGTTTCACAGAACACTTCCGTTTAGTTTTTATGGGAAGATATTCCCGTTTCCAACGAAGGCCTGAAAGGGCTCCAAATATCCACTTGCAGATGCTGCAAAAAGACTCTTTCCAAACTGCTCCATGAAAAGGAAGGTTCAACTCTGTGAGTTGAATGCACACATCATAAAGAAGTTTCAAAGAATGCTTCTGTCTAGGTTTTATGTGAAGATATTTCCTTTTCCACCATAGGCCTCAAAGTGCTCCAAATGAACACTTGCAGATTCTACAAAAAGAGTGTTTCAAAACTGCTCTTTCAAAAGAAGTGTTCAACTCTGTGAGTTGGATTCATACTACACAAAGCAGTTTCACAGAACGCTTCTGTTTAGTTTTTATGGGAAGATATTCCCGTTTCCAACGAAGGCCTGAAAGGGCTCCAAATATCCACTTGCAGATTCTGCAAAAACAGAGTTTCAAAACTGCTCTATCAAAAGGAAGGCTTATCTCTCTGAGTTTAATGCACACATCATAAAGAGGTTTCTGAGAATGCTTCTGCCTGGTTGATATGTGAAGATATTTCAATTTCCACCATAGGCCTCAAATCGCTCCAAATGAACACTTGCAAATTCTACAAAAAGAGTGTTTCATAACTGCTCTAGCAAAGGAAAGGTTCAACTATGTGAGTTAAACACACACATCACAAAGCAGTTTGTGAGAATGCTTCTGTCCAGTTTTTATGGGAAGATATTCCCGTTTCTAACAAAGGCCTGAAAGAGCTCCAAATATCCACTTGCAGATGCTGCAAAAAGACTCTTTCCAAACCGCTCCATGAAAAGGAAGGTTCAACTCTGTGAGTTGAATGCACACATCATAAAGAAGTTTCAAAGAATGCTTCTGTCTAGGTTTTATGTGAAGATATTTCCTTTTCCAACTTAGGCCTCAAAGCGCTCCAAATGAACACTTGCAGATTCTACAAAAAGAGTGTTTCAAAACTACTCTTTCAAAAGAAGTGTTCAACTCTGTGAGTTGGATTCATACTACACAAAGCAGTTTCACAGAACGCTTCTGTTTAGTTTTTATGGGAAGATATTCCGGTTTCCAACGAAGGCCTGAAAGGCTCCAAATATCCACTTGCAGATGCTGCAAAAAGACTCTTTCCAAACTGCTCCGTGAAAAGGAAGGTTCAACTCTGTGAGGTGAAGGCACACATCATAAAGAAGTTTCAAAGAATGCTTCTGTCTAGGTTTTATGTGAAGATATTTCCTTTTCCACCGTAGGCCTCAAAGCGCTCCTAATAAACAATTGCAGATTCTACAAAAAGAGTGTTTCAAAACTGCTCTTTCAAAAGAAGTGTTCAACTCTGTGAGTTGGATTCATACTACACAAAGCAGTTTCACAGAACGCTTCTGTTTAGTTTTTATGGGAAGATATTCCGGTTTCCAACGAAGGCCTGAATTGACTCAAAATATCCACTTGCAGATGCTGCAAAAACAGAGTTTCAAAACTCCTCTATCAAAAGGAAGGCTTCTCTCTCCGAGTTGAATGCACACATCATAAAGGGGTTTCTGAGAATGCTTCTGCCTGGTTTGTAATTGAAGATATTTCCTTTTCCACAATAGGCCTCAATGTGCTCCAAACGAACACTTGCAGATTCTACAAAAAGAGTGTTTCAAAACTGCTCTTTCAAAAGAAGTGTTCAACTCTGCGAGTTGGATTCATACTACACAAAGCAGTTTCACAGAACGCTTCTGTTTAGTTTTTATGGGAAGATATTCCCGTTTCCAACGAAGGCCTGAAAGGCTCCAAATATCCACTTGCAGATGCTGCAAAAAGACTCTTTCCAAACTGCTCCGTGAAAAGGAAGGTTCAACTCTGTGAGGTGAAGGCACACATCATAAAGAAGTTTCAAAGAATGCTTCTGTCTAAGTTTTATGTGAAGATATTTCCTTTTCCACCGTAGGCCTCAAAGCGCTCCAAATGAACACTTGCAGATTCTACAAAAAGAGTGTTTCAAAACTGCTCTTTCTAAAGAAGTGTTCAACTCCGTGAGTTGGATTCATACTACACAAAGCAGTTTCACAGAACGCTTCTGTTAATTTTTATGGGAAGATATTCCCGTTTCCAACGAAGGACTGAAAGGGCTCCAAATATCCACTTGCAGATTCTGCAAAAAGAGAGTTTCAAAACTGCTCTTTCAAAAGGAAGGCTTATCTCTCTGAGGTGAATGCACACATCCTAAAGAGGTTTCTGAGAATGCTTCTGCCTGGTTGATATGTGAAGATATTTCAATTTCCACCATAGGCCTCAAATCGCTCCAAATGAACACTTGCAAATTCTATAAAAAGAGTGTTTCTTAACTGCTCTAGCAAAGGAAAAGTTCAACTATGTGAGTTAAACACACACGTCACAAAGCAGTTTGTGAGAATGCTTCTGTCCGGTTTTTATGGGAAGATATTCCCGTTTCTAACAAAGGCCTGAAAGAGCTCCAAATATCCACTTGCAGATGCTGCAAAAAGACTCTTTCCAAACTGCTCCATGAAAAGGAAGGTTCAACTCTGTGAGTTGAACGCACACATCATAAAGAAGTTTCAAAGAATGCTTCTGTCTAGGTTTTATGTGAAGATATTTCCTTTTCCACCATAGGCCTCAAAGTGCTCCAAATGAACACTTTAAGATTCTACAAAAAGAGTGTTTCAAAACTGCTCTTTCAAAAGAAGTGTTCAACTGTGTGAGTTGGATTCATACTACACAAAGCAGTTTCACAGAACGCTTCTGTTTAGTTTTTATGGGAAGATATTCCCGTTTCCAACGAAGGCCTGGAAGGGCTCCAAATATCCACTTGCAGATGCTGCAAAAACAGAGTTTCAAAACTGCTCTATCAAAAGGAAGGCTTCTCTCTCCGAGTTGAATGCACACATCATAAAGAGGTTTCTGAGAATGCTTCTGCCTGGTTTATAAGTGAAGATATTTCCTTTTCCACAATAGGCCTCAATGTGCTCCAAATGAACACTTGCAGATTCTACAAAAACAGTGTTTCAAAACTGCTCTTTGAAAAGAAGTGCTCAACTCTGTGAGTTGGATTCATACTACACAAAGCAGTTTCACAGAACGCTTCTGTTTAGTTTTTATGGGAAGATATTCCCGTTTCCAACGAAGGCCTGAAAGGCTCCAAATATCCACTTGCAGATGCTGCAAAAAGACTCTTTCCAAACTGCTCCGTGAAAAGGAAGGTTCAACTCTGTGAGGTGAAGGCACACATCATAAAGAAGTTTCAAAGAATGCTTCTGTCTAGGTTTTATGTGAAGATATTTCCTTTTCCACCGTAGGCCTCAAAGCACTCCAAATGAACACTTGCAGATTCTACAAAAAGAGTGTTTCAAAACTGCTCTTTCTAAAGAAGTGTTCAACTCTGTGAGTTGGATTCATACTACACAAAGCAGTTTCACAGAACGCTTCTGTTTAGTTTTTATGGGAAGATATTCCCGTTTCCAACGAAGGCCTGAAAGGGCTCCAAATATCCACTTGCAGATTCTGCAAAAACAGAGTTTCAAAACTGCTCTATCAAAAGGAAGGCTTATCTCTCTGAGTTGAATGCACACATCATAAAGAGGTTTCTGAGAATGCTTCTGCCTGGTTGATATGTGAAGATATTTCAATTTCCACCATAGGCCTCAAATCGCTCCAAATGAACACTTGCAAATTCTACAAAAAGAGTGTTTCATAACTGCTCTAGCAAAGGAAAGGTTCAACTATGTGAGTTAAACACACACATCACAAAGCAGTTTGTGAGAATGCTTCTGTCCAGTTTTTATGGGAAGATATTCCCGTTTATAACAAAGGCATGAAAGAGCTCCAAGTATCCACTTGCAGATGCTGCAAAAAGACTCTTTCCAAACCGCTCCATGAAAAGGAAGGTTCAACTCTGTGAGTTGAATGCACACATCATAAAGAAGTTTCAAAGAATGCTTCTGTCTAGGTTTTATGTGAAGATATTTCCTTTTCCACCATTGGCCTCAAAGCGCTCCAAATGAACACTTGCAGATTCTACAAAAAGAGTGTTTCAAAACTGCTCTTTCTAAAGAAGTGTTCAACTCTGTGAGTTGGATTCATACTACACAAAGCAGTTTCACAGAACGCTTCTGTTTAGTTTTTATGGGAAGATATTCCCGTTTCCAACGAAGGCCTGAAAGGGCTCCAAATATCCACTTGCAGATGCTGCAAAAAGACTCTTTCCAAACTGCTCCATGAAAAGGAAAGTTCAACTCTGTGAGTTGAATGCACACATCATAAAGAAGTTTCAAAGAATGCTTCTGTCTAGGTTTTATGTGAAGATATTTCCTTTTCCACCATAGGCCTCAAAGTGCTCCAAATGAACACTTGCAGATTCTACAAAAAGAGTGTTTCAAAACTGCTCTTTCAAAAGAAGTGTTCAACTCTGTGAGTTGGATTCATACTACACAAAGCAGTTTCACAGAACTCTTCTGTTTAGTTTTTATGGGAAGATATTCCCGTTTCCAACGAAGGCCTGAAACGGCTCCAAATATCCACTTGCAGATGCTGCAAAAAGACTCTTTCCAAACTGCTCCATGAAAAGGAAGGTTCAACTCTGTGAGTTGAAGGCACACATCATAAAGAAGTTTCAAAGAATGCTTCTGTCTAGGTTTTATGTGAAGATATTTCCTTTTCCACCATAGGCCTCAAAGTGCTCCAAATGAACACTTGCAGATTCTACAAAAAGAGTGTTTCAAAACTGCTCTTTCAAAAGAAGTGTTCAACTCTGTGAGTTGGATTCATACTACACAAAGCAGTTTCACAGAACGCTTCTGTTTAGTTTTTATGGGAAGATATTCCCGTTTCCAACGAAGGCCTGAAAGGGCTCCAAATATCCACATGCAGATGCTGCAAAAAGACTCTTTCCAAACTCCTCCATGAAAAGGAAGGTTCAACTCTGTGAGTTGAATGCACACATCATAAAGAAGTTTCAAAGAATGCTTCTGTCTAGGTTTTATGTGAAGATATTTCCTTTTCCACCATAGGCCTCAAAGTGCTCCAAATGAACACTTGCAGATTCTACAAAAAGAGTGTTTCAAAACTGCTCTTTCTAAAGAAGTGTTCAACTCTGTGAGTTGGATTCATACTACACAAAGCAGTTTCACAGAACGCTTCTGTTTAGTTTTTATGGGAGGAAATTCCCGTTTCCAACGAAGGCCTGAAAGGGCTCCAAGTATACACTTGCAGATGCTGCAAAAAGACTCTTTCCAAACTGCTCCATGAAAAGGAAGGTTCAACTCTGTGAGGTGAAGGCACACATCATAAAGAAGTTTCAAAGAATGCTTCTGTCTAGGTTTTATGTGAAGATATTTCCATTTCCACCGTAGGCCTCAAAGCGCTCCAAATGAACACTTGCAGATTCTACAAAAAGAGTGTTTCAAAACTGCTCTTTCTAAAGAAGTGTTCAACTCTGTGAGTTGGATTCATACTACACAAAGCAGTTTCACAGAACGCTTCTGTTTAGTTTTTATGGGAAGATATTCCCGTTTCCAACGAAGGCCTGAAAGGGCTCCAAATATCCACTTGCAGATTCTGCAAAAACAGAGTTTCAAAACTGCTCTATCAAAAGGAAGGCTTATCTCTCTGAGTTGAATGCACACATCATAAAGAAGTTTCTGAGAATGCTTCTGCCTGCTTGATATGTGAAGATATTTCAATTTCCACCATAGGCCTCAAATCGCTCCAAATGAACACTTGCAAATTCTACAAAAAGAGTGTTTCATAACTGCTCTAGCAAAGGAAAGGTTCAACTATGTGAGTTAAACACACACATCACAAAGCAGTTTGTGAGAATGCTTCTGTCCAGTTTTTATGGGAAGATATTCCCGTTTCTAACAAAGGCCTGAAAGAGCTCCAAATATCCACTTGCAGATGCTGCAAAAAGACTCTTTCCAAACTGCTCCATGAAAAGGAAGGTTCAACTCTGTGAGTTGAATGCACACATCATAAAGAAGTTTCAAAGAATGCTTCTGTCTAGGTTTTATGTGAAGATATTTCCTTTTCCAACTTAGGCCTCAAAGCGCTCCAAATGAACACTTGCAGATTCTACAAAAAGAGTGTTTCAAAACTACTCTTTCAAAAGAAGTGTTCAACTCTGTGAGTTGGATTCATACTACACAAAGCAGTTTCACAGAACGCTTCTGTTTAGTTTTTATGGGAAGATATTCCGGTTTCCAACGAAGGCCTGAAAGGCTCCAAATATCCACTTGCAGATGCTGCAAAAAGACTCTTTCCAAACTGCTCCGTGAAAAGGAAGGTTCAACTCTGTGAGGTGAAGGCACACATCATAAAGAAGTTTCAAAGAATGCTTCTGTCTAGGTTTTATGTGAAGATATTTCCTTTTCCACCATAGGCCTCAAAGCGCTCCTAATAAACAATTGCAGATTCTACAAAAAGAGTGTTTCAAAACTGCTCTTTCAAAAGAAGTGTTCAACTCTGTGAGTTGGATTCATACTACACAAAGCAGTTTCACAGAACGCTTCTGTTTAGTTTTTATGGGAAGATATTCCGGTTTCCAACGAAGGCCTGAATTGACTCCAAATATCCACTTGCAGATGCTGCAAAAACAGAGTTTCAAAACTCCTCTATCAAAAGGAAGGCTTCTCTCTCCGAGTTGAATGCACACATCATAAAGGGGTTTCTGAGAATGCTTCTGCCTGGTTTGTAATTGAAGATATTTCCTTTTCCACAATAGGCCTCAATGTGCTCCAAACGAACACTTGCAGATTCTACAAAAAGAGTGTTTCAAAACTGCTCTTTCAAAAGAAGTGTTCAACTCTGCGAGTTGGATTCATACTACACAAAGCAGTTTCACAGAACGCTTCTGTTTAGTTTTTATGGGAAGATATTCCCGTTTCCAACGAAGGCCTGAAAGGCTCCAAATATCCACTTGCAGATGCTGCAAAAAGACTCTTTCCAAACTGCTCCGTGAAAAGGAATGTTCAACTCTGTGAGGTGAAGGCACACATCATAAAGAAGTTTCAAAGAATGCTTCTGTCTAAGTTTTATGTGAAGATATTTCCTTTTCCACCGTAGGCCTCAAAGCGCTCCAAATGAACACTTGCAGATTCTACAAAAAGAGTGTTTCAAAACTGCTCTTTCTAAAGAAGTGTTCAACTCCGTGAGTTGGATTCATACTACACAAAGCAGTTTCACAGAACGCTTCTGTTAATTTTTATGGGAAGATATTCCCGTTTCCAACGAAGGACTGAAAGGGCTCCAAATATCCACTTGCAGATTCTGCAAAAAGAGAGTTTCAAAACTGCTCTTTCAAAAGGAAGGCTTATCTCTCTGAGGTGAATGCACACATCCTAAAGAGGTTTCTGAGAATGCTTCTGCCTGGTTGATATGTGAAGATATTTCAATTTCCACCATAGGCCTCAAATCGCTCCAAATGAACACTTGCAAATTCTATAAAAAGAGTGTTTCATAACTGCTCTAGCAAAGGAAAAGTTCAACTATGTGAGTTAAACACACACGTCACAAAGCAGTTTGTGAGAATGCTTCTGTCCGGTTTTTATGGGAAGATATTCCCGTTTCTAACAAAGGCCTGAAAGAGCTCCAAATATCCACTTGCAGATGCTGCAAAAAGACTCTTTCCAAACTGCTCCATGAAAAGGAAGGTTCAACTCTGTGAGTTGAACGCACACATCATAAAGAAGTTTCAAAGAATGCTTCTGTCTAGGTTTTATGTGAAGATATTTCCTTTTCCACCGTAGGCCTCAAAGCGCTCCAAATGAACACTTGCAGATTCTACAAAAAGAGTGTTTCAAAACTGCTCTTTCTAAAGAAGTGTTCAACTCTGTGAGTTGGATTCATACTACACAAAGCAGTTTCACAGAACGCTTCTGTTTAGTTTTTATGGGAAGATATTCCCGTTTCCAACGAAGGCCTGAAAGGGCTCCAAATATCCACTTGCAGATTCTGCAAAAACAGAGTTTCAAAACTGCTCTATCAAAAGGAAGGCTTATCTCTCTGAGTTGAATGCACACATCATAAAGAGGTTTCTGAGAATGCTTCTGCCTGGTTGATATGTGAAGATATTTCAATTTCCACCATAGGCCTCAAATCGCTCCAAATGAACACTTGCAAATTCTACAAAAAGAGTGTTTCATAACTGCTCTAGCAAAGGAAAGGTTCAACTATGTGAGTTAAACACACACATCACAAAGCAGTTTGTGAGAATGCTTCTGTCCAGTTTTTATGGGAAGATATTCCCGTTTATAACAAAGGCATGAAAGAGCTCCAAGTATCCACTTGCAGATGCTGCAAAAAGACTCTTTCCAAACCGCTCCATGAAAAGGAAGGTTCAACTCTGTGAGTTGAATGCACACATCATAAAGAAGTTTCAAAGAATGCTTCTGTCTAGGTTTTATGTGAAGATATTTCCTTTTCCACCATAGGCCTCAAAGCGCTCCAAATGAACACTTGCAGATTCTACAAAAAGAGTGTTTCAAAACTGCTCTTTCTAAAGAAGTGTTCAACTCTGTGAGTTGGATTCATACTACACAAAGCAGTTTCACAGAACGCTTCTGTTTAGTTTTTATGGGAAGATATTCCCGTTTCCAACGAAGGCCTGAAAGGGCTCCAAATATCCACTTGCAGATGCTGCAAAAAGACTCTTTCCAAACTGCTCCATGAAAAGGAAAGTTCAACTCTGTGAGTTGAATGCACACATCATAAAGAAGTTTCAAAGAATGCTTCTGTCTAGGTTTTATGTGAAGATATTTCCTTTTCCACCATAGGCCTCAAAGTGCTCCAAATGAACACTTGCAGATTCTACAAAAAGAGTGTTTCAAAACTGCTCTTTCAAAAGAAGTGTTCAACTCTGTGAGTTGGATTCATACTACACAAAGCAGTTTCACAGAACTCTTCTGTTTAGTTTTTATGGGAAGATATTCCCGTTTCCAACGAAGGCCTGAAACGGCTCCAAATATCCACTTGCAGATGCTGCAAAAAGACTCTTTCCAAACTGCTCCATGAAAAGGAAGGTTCAACTCTGTGAGTTGAAGGCACACATCATAAAGAAGTTTCAAAGAATGCTTCTGTCTAGGTTTTATGTGAAGATATTTCCTTTTCCACCATAGGCCTCAAAGTGCTCCAAATGAACACTTGCAGATTCTACAAAAAGAGTGTTTCAAAACTGCTCTTTCAAAAGAAGTGTTCAACTCTGTGAGTTGGATTCATACTACACAAAGCAGTTTCACAGAACGCTTCTGTTTAATTTTTATGGGAAGATATTCCCGTTTCCAACGAAGGCCTGAAAGGGCTCCAAATATCCACATGCAGATGCTGCAAAAAGACTCTTTCCAAACTCCTCCATGAAAAGGAAGGTTCAACTCTGTGAGTTGAATGCACACATCATAAAGAAGTTTCAAAGAATGCTTCTGTCTAGGTTTTATGTGAAGATATTTCCTTTTCCACCATAGGCCTCAAAGTGCTCCAAATGAACACTTGCAGATTCTACAAAAAGAGTGTTTCAAAACTGCTCTTTCTAAAGAAGTGTTCAACTCTGTGAGTTGGATTCATACTACACAAAGCAGTTTCACAGAACGCTTCTGTTTAGTTTTTATGGGAGGAAATTCCCGTTTCCAACGAAGGCCTGAAAGGGCTCCAAGTATACACTTGCAGATGCTGCAAAAAGACTCTTTCCAAACTGCTCCATGAAAAGGAAGGTTCAACTCTGTGAGGTGAAGGCACACATCATAAAGAAGTTTCAAAGAATGCTTCTGTCTAGGTTTTATGTGAAGATATTTCCATTTCCACCGTAGGCCTCAAAGCGCTCCAAATGAACACTTGCAGATTCTACAAAAAGAGTGTTTCAAAACTGCTCTTTCTAAAGAAGTGTTCAACTCCGTGAGTTGGATTCATACTACACAAAGCAGTTTCACAGAACGCTTCTGTTTAGTTTTTATGGGAAGATATTCCCGTTTCCAACGAAGGCCTGAAAGGGCTCCAAATATCCACTTGCAGATTCTGCAAAAACAGAGTTTCAAAACTGCTCTATCAAAAGGAAGGCTTATCTCTCTGAGTTGAATGCACACATCATAAAGAGGTTTCTGAGAATGCTTCTGCCTGCTTGATATGTGAAGATATTTCAATTTCCACCATAGGCCTCAAATCGCTCCAAATGAACACTTGCAAATTCTACAAAAAGAGTGTTTCATAACTGCTCTAGCAAAGGAAAGGTTCAACTATGTGAGTTAAACACACACATCACAAAGCAGTTTGTGAGAATGCTTCTGTCCAGTTTTTATGGGAAGAGATTCCCGTTTCTAACAAAGGCCTGAAAGAGCTCCAAATATCCACTTGCAGATGCTGCAAAAAGACTCTTTCCAAACTGCTCCATGAAAAGGAAGGTTCAACTCTGTGAGTTGAATGCACACATCATAAAGAAGTTTCAAAGAATGCTTCTGTCTAGGTTTTATGTGAAGATATTTCCTTTTCCACCATAGGCCTCAAAGCGCTCCAAATGAACACTTGCAGATTCTACAAAAAGAGTGTTTCAAAACTGCTCTTTCTAAAGAAGTGTTCAACTCTGTGAGTTGGATTCATACTACACAAAGCAGTTTCACAGAACACTTCCGTTTAGTTTTTATGGGAAGATATTCCCGTTTCCAACGAAGGCCTGAAAGGGCTCCAAATATCCACTTGCAGATGCTGCAAAAAGACTCTTTCCAAACTGCTCCATGAAAAGGAAGGTTCAACTCTGTGAGTTGAATGCACACATCATAAAGAAGTTTCAAAGAATGCTTCTGTCTAGGTTTTATGTGAAGATATTTCCTTTTCCACCATAGGCCTCAAAGTGCTCCAAATGAACACTTGCAGATTCTACAAAAAGAGTGTTTCAAAACTGCTCTTTCAAAAGAAGTGTTCAACTCTGTGAGTTGGATTCATACTACACAAAGCAGTTTCACAGAACTCTTCTGTTTAGTTTTTATGGGAAGATATTCCCGTTTCCAACGAAGGCCTGAAAGGGCTCCAAATATCCACTTGCAGATTCTGCAAAAACAGAGTTTCAAAACTGCTCTATCAAAAGGAAGGCTTATCTCTCTGAGTTGAATGCACACATCATAAAGAGGTTTCTGAGAATGCTTCTGCCTGCTTGATATGTGAAGATATTTCAATTTCCACCATAGGCCTCAAATCGCTCCAAATGAACACTTGCAAATTCTACAAAAAGAGTGTTTCATAACTGCTCTAGCAAAGGAAAGGTTCAACTATGTGAGTTAAACACACACATCACAAAGCAGTTTGTGAGAATGCTTCTGTCCAGTTTTTATGGGAAGATATTCCCGTTTCTAACAAAGGCCTGAAAGAGCTCCAAATATCCACTTGCAGATGCTGCAAAAAGACTCTTTCCAAACCGCTCCATGAAAAGGAAGGTTCAACTCTGTGAGTTGAATGCACACATCATAAAGAAGTTTCAAAGAATGCTTCTGTCTAGGTTTTATGTGAAGATATTTCCTTTTCCACCATAGGCCTCAAAGCGCTCCAAATGAACACTTGCAGATTCTACAGAAAGAGTGTTTCAAAACTGCTCTTTCTAAGGAAGGGTTCAACTCTGTGAGTTGGATTCATACTACACAAAGCAGTTTCACAGAACGCTTCTGTTTAGTTTTTATGGGAAGATATTCCCGTTTCCAACGAAGGCCTGAAAGGGCTCCAAATATCCACTTGCAGATGCTGCAAAAAGAATCTTTCCAAACTGCTCCGTGAAAAGGAAGGTTCAACTCTGTGAGTTGAATGCACACATCATAAAGAAGTTTCAAAGAATGCTTCTGTCTAGGTTTTATGTGAAGATATTTCCTTTTCCACCATAGGCCTCAAAGCGCTCCAAATGAACACTTGCAGATTCTACAAAAAGAGTGTTTCAAAACTGCTCTTTCTAAAGAAGTGTTCAACTCTGTGAGTTGGATTCATACTACACAAAGCAGTTTCACAGAACGCTTCTGTTTAGTTTTTATGGGAAGATATTCCCGTTTCCAACGAAGGCCTGAAAGGGCTCCAAATATCCACTTGCAGATGCTGCAAAAAGACTCTTTCCAAACTGCTCCATGAAAAGGAAGGTTCAACTCTGTGAGTTGAATGCACACATCATAAAGAAGTTTCAAAGAATGCTTCTGTCTAGGTTTTATGTGAAGATATTTCCTTTTCCACCATAGGCCTCAAAGTGCTCCAAATGAACACTTGCAGATTCTACAAAAAGAGTGTTTCAAAACTGCTCTTTCAAAAGAAGTGTTCAACTCTGTGAGTTGGATTCATACTACACAAAGCAGTTTCACAGAACGCTTCTGTTTAGTTTTTATGGGAAGATATTCCCGTTTCCAACGAAGGCCTGAAAGGGCTCCAAATATCCACTTGCAGATGCTGCAAAAACAGAGTTTCAAAACTGCTCTATCAAAAGGAAGGCTTCTCTCTCCGAGTTGAATGCACACATCATAGAGAGATTTCTGAGAATGCTTCTGCCTGGTTTATAAGTGAAGATATTTCCTTTTCCACAATAGGCCTCAAAGTGCTCCAAATGAACACTTGCAGATTCTACAAAAAGAGTGTTTCAAAACTGCTCTTTGAAAAGAAGTGTTCAACTCTGTGAGTTGGATTCATACTACACAAAGCAGTTTCACAGAACGCTTCTGTTTAGTTTTTATGGGAAGACATTCCCGTTTCCAACGAAGGCCTGAAAGGCTCCAAATATCCACTTGCAGATGCTGCAAAAAGACTCTTTCCAAACTGCTCCGTGAAAAGGAAGGTTCAACTCTGTGAGGTGAAGGCACACATCATAAAGAAGTTTCAAAGAATGCTTCTGTCTAGGTTTTATGTGAAGATATTTCCTTTTCCACCATAGGCCTCAAAGCGCTCCAAATGAACACTTGCAGATTCTACAAAAAGAGTGTTTCAAAACTGCTCTTTCTAAAGGAGTGTTCAATTCTGTGAGTTGGATTCATACTACACAAAGCAGTTTCACGGAACGCTTCGGTTTAGTTTTTATGGGAAGACATACCCGTTTCCAACGAAGGCCTGAAAGGGCTCCAAATATCCACTTGCAGATTCTGTAAAAACAGAGTTTCAAAACTGCTCTATCAAAAGGAAGGCTTATCTCTCTGATTTGAATGCACACATCCTAAAGAGGTTTCTGAGAATGCTTCTGCCTGGTTGATATGTGAAGATATTTCAATTTCCACCATAGGCCTCAAATCGCTCCAAATGAACACTTGCAAATTCTACAAAAAGAGTGTTTCATAACTGCTCTAGCAAAGGAAAGGTTCAACTATGTGAGTTAAACACACACATCACAAAGCAGTTTGTGAGAATGCTTCTGTCCAGTTTTTATGGGAAGATATTCCCGTTTCTAACAAAGGCCTGAAAGAGCTCCAAATATCCACTTGCAGATGCTGCAAAAAGACTCTTTCCAAACCGCTCCATGAAAAGGAAGGTTCAACTCTGTGAGTTGAATGCACACATCATAAAGAAGTTTCAAAGAATGCTTCTGTCTAGGTTTTATGTGAAGATATTTCCTTTTCCACCATTGGCCTCAAAGCGCTCCAAATGAACACTTGCAGATTCTACAAAAAGAGTGTTTCAAAACTACTCTTTCAAAAGAAGTGTTCAACTCTGTGAGTTGGATTCATACTACACAAAGCAGTTTCACAGAAGGCTTCTGTTTAGTTTTTATGGGAAGATATTCCCGTTTCCAACGAAGGCCTGAAAGGGCTCCAAATATCCACTTGCAGATGCTGCAATAACAGAGTTTCAAAACTGCTCTATCAAAAGGAAGGCTTCTCTCTCCGAGTTGAATGGACACATCATAAAGAGGTTTACGAGACTGATTCTGCCTGGTTTATAAGTGAAGATATTTCCTTTTCCACAATAGGCCTCAAAGCGCTCCAAACGAACACTTGCAGATTCTACAAAAAGAGTGTTTCAAAACTGCTCTTTCAAAAGAAGTGTTCAACTCTGTGAGTTGGATTCATACTACACAAAGCAGTTTCACAGAACGCTTCTGTTTAGTTTTTATGGGAAGATATTCCCGTTTCCAACGAAGGCCTGAAAGGGCTCCAAATATCCACTTGCAGATGCTGCAAAAAGACTCTTTCCAAACTGCTCCATGAAAAGGAAGGTTCAACTCTGTGAGTTGAACGCACACATCATAAAGAAGTTTCAAAGAATGCTTCTGTCTAGGTTTTATGTGAAGATATTTCCTTTTCCACCATAGGACTCAAAGTGCTCCAAATGAACACTTTCAGATTCTACAAAAAGAGTGTTTCAAAACTGCTCTTTCAAAAGAAGTGTTCAACTGTGTGAGTTGGATTCATACTACACAAAGCAGTTTCACAGAACGCTTCTGTTTAGTTTTTATGGGAAGATATTCCCGTTTCCAACGAAGGCCTGAAAGGGCTCCAAATATCCACTTGCAGATGCTGCAAAAACAGAGTTTCAAAACTGCTCTATCAAAAGGAAGGCTTCTCTCTCCGAGTTGAATGCACACATCATAAAGAGGTTTCTGAGAATGCTTCTGCCTGGTTTATAAGTGAAGATATTTCCTTTTCCACAATAGGCCTCAATGTGCTCCAAATGAACACTTGCAGATTCTACAAAAAGAGTGTTTCAAAACTGCTCTTTGAAAAGAAGTGTTCAACTCTGTGAGTTGGATTTATACTACACAAAGCAGTTTCACAGAACGCTTCTGTTTAGTTTTTATGGGAAGATATTCCCGTTTCCAACGAAGGCCTGAAAGGCTCCAAATATCCACTTGCAGATGCTGCAAAAAGACTCTTTCCAAACTGCTCCGTGAAAAGGAAGGTTCAACTCTGTGAGGTGAAGGCACACATCATAAAGAAGTTTCAAAGAATGCTTCTGTCTAGGTTTTATGTGAAGATATTTCCTTTTCCAACGTAGGCCTCAAAGCACTCCAAATGAACACTTGCAGATTCTACAAAAAGAGTGTTTCAAAACTGCTCTTTCTAAAGAAGTGTTCAACTCTGTGAGTTGGATTCATACTACACAAAGCAGTTTCACAGAACGCTTCTGTTTAGTTTTTATGGGAAGATATTCCCGTTTCCAACGAAGGCCTGAAAGGGCTCCAAATATCCACTTGCAGATTCTGCAAAAACAGAGTTTCAAAACTGCTCTATCAAAAGGAAGGCTTATCTCTCTGAGTTGAATGCACACATCATAAAGAGGTTTCTGAGAATGCTTCTGCCTGGTTGATATGTGAAGATATTTCAATTTCCACCATAGGCCTCAAATCGCTCCAAATGAACACTTGCAAATTCTACAAAAAGAGTGTTTCATAACTGCTCTAGCAAAGGAAAGGTTCAACTATGTGAGTTAAACACACACATCACAAAGCAGTTTGTGAGAATGCTTCTGTCCAGTTTTTATGGGAAGATATTCCCGTTTATAACAAAGGCATGAAAGAGCTCCAAGTATCCACTTGCAGATGCTGCAAAAAGACTCTTTCCAAACCGCTCCATGAAAAGGAAGGTTCAACTCTGTGAGTTGAATGCACACATCATAAAGAAGTTTCAAAGAATGCTTCTGTCTAGGTTTTATGTGAAGATATTTCCTTTTCCACCATTGGCCTCAAAGCGCTCCAAATGAACACTTGCAGATTCTACAAAAAGAGTGTTTCAAAACTGCTCTTTCTAAAGAAGTGTTCAACTCTGTGAGTTGGATTCATACTACACAAAGCAGTTTCACAGAACGCTTCTGTTTAGTTTTTATGGGAAGACATACCCGTTTCCAACGAAGGCCTGAAAGGGCTCCAAATATCCACTTGCAGATTCTGTAAAAACAGAGTTTCAAAACTGCTCTATCAAAAAGAAGGCTTATCTCTCTGAGTTGAATGCACACATCCTAAAGAGGTTTCTGAGAATGCTTCTGCCTGGTTGATATGTGAAGATATTTCAATTTCCACCATAGGCCTCAAATCGCTCCAAATGAACACTTGCAAATTCTACAAAAAGAGTGTTTCATAACTGCTCTAGCAAAGGAAAGGTTCAACTATGTGAGTTAAACACACACATCACAAAGCAGTTTGTGAGAATGCTTCTGTCCAGTTTTTATGGGAAGATATTCCCGTTTCTAACAAAGGCCTGAAAGAGCTCCAAATATCCACTTGCAGATGCTGCAAAAAGACTCTTTCCAAACTGCTCCATGAAAAGGAAGGTTCAACTCTGTGAGTTGAATGCACACATCATAAAGAAGTTTCAAAGAATGCTTCTGTCTAGGTTTTATGTGAAGATATTTCCTTTTCCACCATAGGCCTCAAAGTGCTCCAAATGAACACTTGCAGATTCTACAAAAAGAGTGTTTCAAAACTGCTCTTTCAAAAGAAGTGTTCAACTCTGTGAGTTGGATTGATACTACACAAAGCAGTTTCACAGAACGCTTCTGTTTAGTTTTTATGGGAAGATATTCCCGTTTCCAACGAAGGCCTGAAAGGGCTCCAAATATCCACTTGCAGATTCTGCAAAAACAGAGTTTCAAAACTGCTCTATCAAAAGGAAGGCTTATCTCTCTGAGTTGAATGCACACATCCAAAAGAGGTTTCTGAGAATGCTTCTGCCTGGTTGATATGTGAAGATATTTCAATTTCCACCATAGGCCTCAAATCGCTCCAAATGAACACTTGCAAATTCTACAAAAAGAGTGTTTCATAACTGCTCTAGCAAAGGAAAGGTTCAACTATGTGAGTTAAACACACACATCACAGAGCAGTTTGTGAGAATGCTTCTGTCCAGTTTTTATGGGAAGATATTCCCGTTTCTAACAAAGGCCTGAAAGAGCTCCAAATATCCACTTGCAGATTCTGCAAAAAGACTCTTTCCAAACCGCTCCATGAAAAGGAAGGTTCAACTCTGTGAGTTGAATGCACACATCATAAAGAAGTTTCAAAGAATGCTTCTGTCTAGGTTTTATGTGAAGATATTTCCTTTTCCACCATAGGCCTCAAAGCGCTCCAAATGAACACTTGCAGATTCTACAAAAAGAGTGTTTCAAAACTACTCTTTCAAAAGAAGTGTTCAACTCTGTGAGTTGGATTCATACTACACAAAGCAGTTTCACAGAAGGCTTCTGTTTAGTTTTTATGGGAAGATATTCCCGTTTCCAACGAAGGCCTGAAAGGGCTCCAAATATCCACTTGCAGATGCTGCAATAACAGAGTTTCAAAACTGCTCTATCAAAAGGAAGGCTTCTCTCTCCGAGTTGAATGCACACATCATAAAGAGGTTTACGAGACTGATTCTGCCTGGTTTATAAGTGAAGATATTTCCTTTTCCACAATAGGCCTCAAAGTGCTCCAAACGAACACTTGCAGATTCTACAAAAAGAGTGTTTCAAAACTGCTCTTTCAAAAGAAGTGTTCAACTCTGTGAGTTGGATTCATACTACACAAAGCAGTTTCAAAGAACGCTTCTGTTTAGTTTTTATGGGAAGATATTCCCGTTTCCAACGAAGGCCTGAAAGGGCTCCAAATATCCACTTGCAGATGCTGCAAAAAGACTCTTTCCAAACTGCTCCATGAAAAGGAAGGTTCAACTCTGTGAGTTGAATGCACACATCATAAAGAAGTTTCAAAGAATGCTTCTGTCTAGGTTTTATGTGAAGATATTTCCTTTTCCACCATAGGCCTGAAAGTGCTCCAAATGAACACTTGCAGATTCTACAAAAAGAGTGTTTCAAAACTGCTCTTTCAAAAGAAGTGTTCAACTCTGTGAGTTGGATTCATACTACACAAAGCAGTTTCACAGAACGCTTCTGTTTAGTTTTTATGGGAAGATATTCCCGTTTCCAACGAAGGCCTGAAAGGGCTCCAAATATCCACTTGCAGATGCTGCAAAAACAGAGTTTCAAAACTGCTCTATCAAAAGGAAGGTTTCTCTCTCCGAGTTGAATGCACACATCATAAAGAGGTTTCTGAGAATGCTTCTGCCTGGTTTATAAGTGAAGATATTTCCTTTTCCACAATAGGCCTCAATGTGCTCCAAATGAACACTTGCAGATTCTACAAAAAGAGTGT
Organism: Pongo abelii; assembly: GCF_028885655.2. NCBI lineage: Eukaryota > Metazoa > Chordata > Mammalia > Primates > Hominidae > Pongo > Pongo abelii. The sequence continues at coordinate 30,015,025 of NC_072005.2, read as the reverse complement.
TTCAAAACTGCTCTTTGAAAAGAAGTGTTCAACTCTGTGAGTTGGATTCATACTACACAAAGCAGTTTCACAGAACGCTTCTGTTTAGTTTTTATGGGAAGATATTCCCGTTTCCAATGAAGGCCTGAAAGGCTCCAAATATCCACTTGCAGATGCTGCAAAAAGACTCTTTCCAAACTGCTCCGTGAAAAGGAAGGTTCAACTCTGTGAGGTGAAGGCACACATCATAAAGAAGTTTCAAAGAATGCTTCTGTCTAGGTTTTATGTGAAGATATTTCCTTTTCCACCATAGGCCTCAAAGCGCTCCAAATGAACACTTGCAGATTCTACAAAATGAGTGTTTCAAAACTGCTCTTTCTAAAGAAGTGTTCAACTCTGTGAGTTGGATTCATACTACACAAAGCAGTTTCACAGAACGCTTCTGTTTAGTTTTTATGGTAAGACATACCCGTTTCCAACGAAGGCCTGAAAGGGCTCCAAATATCCACTTGCAGATTCTGTAAAAACAGAGTTTCAAAACTGCTCTATCAAAAGGAAGGCTTATCTCTCTGAGTTGAATGCACACATCCTAAAGAGGTTTCTGAGAATGCTTCTGCCTGGTTGATATGTGAAGATATTTCAATTTCCACCATAGGCCTCAAATCGCTCCAAATGAACACTTGCAAATTCTACAAAAAGAGTGTTTCATAACTGCTCTAGCAAAGGAAAGGTTCAACTATGTGAGTTAAACACACACATCACAAAGCAGTTTGTGAGAATGCTTCTGTCCAGTTTTTATGGGAAGATATTCCCGTTTCTAACAAAGGCCTGAAAGAGCTCCAAATATCCACTTGCAGATTCTGCAAAAAGACTCTTTCCAAACCGCTCCATGAAAAGGAAGGTTCAACTCTGTGAGTTGAATGCACACATCATAAAGAAGTTTCAAAGAATGCTTCTGTCTAGGTTTTATGTGAAGATATTTCCTTTTCCACCATAGGCCTCAAAGCGCTCCAAATGAACACTTGCAGATTCTACAAAAAGAGTGTTTCAAAACTACTCTTTCAAAAGAAGTGTTCAACTCTGTGAGTTGGATTCATACTACACAAAGCAGTTTCAAAGAAGGCTTCTGTTTAGTTTTTATGGGAAGATATTCCCGTTTCCAACGAAGGCCTGAAAGGGCTCCAAATATCCACTTGCAGATGCTGCAAAAACAGAGTTTCAAAACTGCTCTATCAAAAGGAAGGCTTCTCTCTCCGAGTTGAATGCACACATCATAAAGAGGTTTCTGAGAATGCTTCTGCCTGGTTTATAAGTGAAGATATTTCCTTTTCCACAATAGGCCTCAATGTGCTCCAAATGAACACTTGCAGATTCTACAAAAAGAGTGTTTCAAAACTGCTCTTTGAAAAGAAGTGTTCAACTCTGTGAGTTGGATTCATACTACACAAAGCAGTTTCACAGAACGCTTCTGTTTAGTTTTTATGGGAAGATATTCCCGTTTCCAATGAAGGCCTGAAAGGCTCCAAATATCCACTTGCAGATGCTGCAAAAAGACTCTTTCCAAACTGCTCCGTGAAAAGGAAGGTTCAACTCTGTGAGGTGAAGGCACACATCATAAAGAAGTTTCAAAGAATGCTTCTGTCTAGGTTTTATGTGAAGATATTTCGTTTTCCACCGTAGGCCTCAAAGCACTCCAAATGAACACTTGCAGATTCTACAAAAAGAGTGTTTCAAAACTGCTCTTTCTAAAGAAGTGTTCAACTCTGTGAGTTGGATTCATACTACACAAAGCAGTTTCACAGAACGCTTCTGTTTAGTTTTTATGGGAAGATATTCCCGTTTCCAACGAAGGCCTGAAAGGGCTCCAAATATCCACTTGCAGATTCTGCAAAAACAGAGTTTCAAAACTGCTCTATCAAAAGGAAGGCTTATCTCTCTGAGTTGAATGCACACATCATAAAGAGGTTTCTGAGAATGCTTCTGCCTGGTTGATATGTGAAGATATTTCAATTTCCACCATTGGCCTCAAATCGCTCCAAATGAACACTTGCAAATTCTACAAAAAGAGTGTTTCATAACTGCTCTAGCAAAGGAAAGGTTCAACTATGTGAGTTAAACACACACATCACAAAGCAGTTTGTGAGAATGCTTCTGTCCAGTTTTTATGGGAAGATATTCCCGTTTATAACAAAGGCATGAAAGAGCTCCAAGTATCCACTTGCAGATGCTGCAAAAAGACTCTTTCCAAACCGCTCCATGAAAAGGAAGGTTCAACTCTGTGAGTTGAATGCACACATCATAAAGAAGTTTCAAAGAATGCTTCTGTCTAGGTTTTATGTGAAGATATTTCCTTTTCCACCATTGGCCTCAAAGCGCTCCAAATGAACACTTGCAGATTCTACAAAAAGAGTGTTTCAAAACTGCTCTTTCTAAAGAAGTGTTCAACTCTGTGAGTTGGATTCATACTACACAAAGCAGTTTCACAGAACGCTTCTGTTTAGTTTTTATGGGAAGATATTCCCGTTTCCAACGAAGGCCTGAAAGGGCTCCAAATATCCACTTGCAGATGCTGCAAAAAGACTCTTTCCAAACTGCTCCATGAAAAGGAAAGTTCAACTCTGTGAGTTGAATGCACACATCATAAAGAAGTTTCAAAGAATGCTTCTGTCTAGGTTTTATGTGAAGATATTTCCTTTTCCACCATAGGCCTCAAAGTGCTCCAAATGAACACTTGCAGATTCTACAAAAAGAGTGTTTCAAAACTGCTCTTTCAAAAGAAGTGTTCAACTCTGTGAGTTGGATTCATACTACACAAAGCAGTTTCACAGAACTCTTCTGTTTAGTTTTTATGGGAAGATATTCCCGTTTCCAACGAAGGCCTGAAAGGGCTCCAAATATCCACTTGCAGATGCTGCAAAAAGACTCTTTCCAAACTGCTCCATGAAAAGGAAGGTTCAACTCTGTGAGTTGAAGGCACACATCATAAAGAAGTTTCAAAGAATGCTTCTGTCTAGGTTTTATGTGAAGATATTTCCTTTTCCACCATAGGCCTCAAAGTGCTCCAAATGAACACTTGCAGATTCTACAAAAAGAGTGTTTCAAAACTGCTCTTTCAAAAGAAGTGTTCAACTCTGTGAGTTGGATTCATACTACACAAAGCAGTTTCACAGAACGCTTCTGTTTAGTTTTTATGGGAAGATATTCCCGTTTCCAACGAAGGCCTGAAAGGGCTCCAAATATCCACTTGCAGATGCTGCAAAAAGACTCTTTCCAAACTGCTCCATGAAAAGGAAGGTTCAACTCTGTGAGTTGAATGCACACATCATAAAGAAGTTTCAAAGAATGCTTCTGTCTAGGTTTTATGTGAAGATATTTCCTTTTCCACCATAGGCCTCAAAGTGCTCCAAATGAACACTTGCAGATTCTACAAAAAGAGTGTTTCAAAACTGCTCTTTCAAAAGAAGTGTTCAACTCTGTGAGTTGGATTCATACTACACTAAGCAGTTTCACAGAACGCTTCTGTTTAGTTTTTATGGGAAGATATTCCCGTTTCCAACGAAGGCCTGAAAGGGCTCCAAATATCCACTTGCAGATGCTGCAAATACAGAGTTTCAAAACTGCTCTATCAAAAGGAAGGCTTCTCTCTCCGAGTTGAATGCACACATCATAAAGAGGTTTCTGAGAATGCTTCTGCCTGGTTTTTAAGTGAAGATATTTCCTTTTCCACAATAGGCCTCAATGTGCTCCAAATGAACACTTGCAGATTCTACAAAAAGAGTGTTTCAAAACTGCTCTTTCTAAAGAAGTGTTCAACTCTGTGAGTTGGATTCATACTACACAAAGCAGTTTCACAGAACGCTTCTGTTTAGTTTTTATGGGAAGATATTCCCGTTTCCAACGAAGGCCTGAAAGGGCTCCAAATATCCACTTGCAGATTCTGCAAAAACAGAGTTTCAAAACTGCTCTATCAAAAGGAAGTCTTATCTCTCTGAGTTGAATGCACACATCATAAAGAGGTTTCTGAGAAGGCTTCTGTCTGGTTGATATGTGAAGATATTTCAATTTCCACCATAGGCCTCAAATCGCTCCAAATGAACACTTGCAAATTCTACAAAAAGAGTGTTTCATAACTGCTCTAGCAAAGGAAAGGTTCAACTATGTGAGTTAAACACACACATCACAAAGCAGTTTGTGACAATGCTTCTGTCCAGTTTTTATGGGAAGATATTCCCGTTTCTAACAAAGGCCTGAAAGAGCTCCAAATATCCAATTGCAGATGGTGCAAAAAGACTCTTTCCAAATCGCTCCATGAAAAGGAAGGTTCAACTCTGTGAGTTGAATGCACACATCATAAAGAAGTTTCAAAGAATGCTTCTGTCTAGGTTTTATGTAAAGATATTTCCTTTTCCACCGTAGGCCTCAAAGCGCTCCAAATGAACAGTTGCAGATTCTACAAAAAGAGTGTTTCAAAACTGCTCTTTCAAAAGAAGTGTTCAACTCTGTGAGTTGGATTCATACTACACAAAGCAGTTTCACAGAACGCTTCTGTTTAGTTTTTATGGGAAGATATTCCCGTTTCCAACGAAGGCCTGAAAGGGCTCCAAATATCCACTTGCAGATTCTGCAAAAACAGAGTTTCAAAACTGCTCTATCAAAAGGAAGGCTTATCTCTCTGAGTTGAATGCACACATCATAAAGAGGTTTCTGAGAATGCTTCTGCCTGCTTGATATGTGAAGATATTTCAATTTCCACCATAGGCCTCAAATCGCTCCAAATGAACACTTGCAAATTCTACAAAAAGAGTGTTTCATAACTGCTCTAGCAAAGGAAAGGTTCAACTATGTGAGTTAAACACACACATCACAAAGCAGTTTGTGAGAATGCTTCTGTCCAGTTTTTATGGGAAGATATTCCCGTTTATAACAAAGGCATGAAAGAGCTCCAAGTATCCACTTGCAGATGCTGCAAAAAGACTCTTTCCAAACCGCTCCATGAAAAGGAAGGTCCAACTCTGTGAGTTGAATGCACACATCATAAAGAAGTTTCAAAGAATGCTTCTGTCTAGGTTTTATGTGAAGATATTTCCTTTTCCACCATTGGCCTCAAAGCGCTCCAAATGAACACTTGCAGATTCTACAAAAAGAGTGTTTCAAAACTGCTCTTTCTAAAGAAGTGTTCAACTCTGTGAGTTGGATTCATACTACACAAAGCAGTTTCACAGAACGGTTCTGTTTAGTTTTTATGGGAAGATATTCCCGTTTCCAACGAAGGCCTGCAAGGGCTCCAAATATCCACTTGCAGATGCTGCAAAAAGACTCTTTCCAAACTGCTCCATGAAAAGGAAAGTTCAACTCTGTGAGTTGAATGCACACATCATAAAGAAGTTTCAAAGAATGCTTCTGTCTAGGTTTTATGTGAAGATATTTCCTTTTCCACCATAGGCCTCAAAGTGCTCCAAATGAACACTTGCAGATTCTACAAAAAGAGTGTTTCAAAACTGCTCTTTCAAAAGAAGTGTTCAACTCTGTGAGTTGGATTCATACTACACAAAGCAGTTTCACAGAACTCTTCTGTTTAGTTTTTATGGGAAGATATTCCGGTTTCCAACGAAGGCCTGAAACGGCTCCAAATATCCACTTGCAGATGCTGCAAAAAGACTCTTTCCAAACCGCTCCATGAAAAGGAAGGTTCAACTCTGTGAGTTGAATGCACACATCATAAAGAAGTTTCAAAGAATGCTTCTGTCTAGGTTTTATGTGAAGATATTTCCTTTTCCACCATAGGCCTCAAAGCGCTCCAAATGAACACTTGCAGATTCTACAGAAAGAGTGTTTCAAAACTGCTCTTTCTAAAGAAGGGTTCAACTCTGTGAGTTGGATTCATACTACACAAAGCAGTTTCACAGAACGCTTCTGTTTAGTTTTTATGGGAAGATATTCCCGTTTCCAACGAAGGCCTGAAAGGGCTCCAAATATCCACTTGCAGATGCTGCAAAAGGAATCTTTCCAAACTGCTCCGTGAAAAGGAAGGTTCAACTCTGTGAGGTGAAGGCACACATCATAAAGAAGTTTCAAAGAATGCTTCTGTCTAGGTTTTATGTGAAGATATTTCCTTTTCCACCATAGGCCTCAAAGCGCTCCAAATGAACACTTGCAGATTCTACAAAAAGAGTGTTTCAAAACTGCTCTTTCTAAAGAAGTGTTCAACTCTGTGAGTTGGATTCATACTACACAAAGCAGTTTCAGAGAAGGCTTCTGTTTAGTTTTTATGGGAAGATATTCCCGTTTCCAACGAAGGCCTGAAAGGGCTCCAAATATCCACTTGCAGATGCTGCAATAACAGAGTTTCAAAACTGCTCTATCAAAAGGAAGGCTTCTCTCTCCGAGTTGAATGGACACATCATAAAGAGGTTTACGAGACTGATTCTGCCTGGTTTATAAGTGAAGATATTTCCTTTTCCACAATAGGCCTCAAAGCGCTCCAAACGAACACTTGCAGATTCTACAAAAAGAGTGTTTCAAAACTGCTCTTTCAAAAGAAGTGTTCAACTCTGTGAGTTGGATTCATACTACACAAAGCAGTTTCACAGAACGCTTCTGTTTAGTTTTTATGGGAAGATATTCCCATTTCCAACGAAGGCCTGAAAGGGCTCCAAATATCCACTTGCAGATGCTGCAAAAAGACTCTTTCCAAACAGCTCCATGAAAAGGAAGGTTCAACTCTGTGAGTTGAACGCACACATCATAAAGAAGTTTCAAAGAATGCTTCTGTCTAGGTTTTATGTGAAGATATTTCCTTTTCCACCATAGGCCTCAAAGTGCTCCAAATGAACACTTTCAGATTCTACAAAAAGAGTGTTTCAAAACTGCTCTTTCAAAAGAAGTGTTCAACTGTGTGAGTTGGATTCATACTACACAAAGCAGTTTCACAGAACGCTTCTGTTTAGTTTTTATGGGAAGATATTCCCTTTTCCAACGAAGGCCTGAAAGGGCTCCAAATATCCACTTGCAGATGCTGCAAAAACAGAGTTTCAAAACTGCTCTATCAAAAGGAAGGCTTCTCTCTCCGAGTTGAATGCACACATCATAAAGAGGTTTCTGAGAATGCTTCTGCCTGGTTTATAAGTGAAGATATTTCCTTTTCCACAATAGGCCTCAATGTGCTCCAAATGAACACTTGCAGATTCTACAAAAAGAGTGTTTCAAAACTGCTCTTTGAAAAGAAGTGTTCAACTCTGTGAGTTGGATTCATACTACACAAAGCAGTTTCACAGAACGCTTCTGTTTAGTTTTTATGGGAAGATATTCCCGTTTCCAACGAAGGCCTGAAAGGCTCCAAATATCCACTTGCAGATGCTGCAAAAAGACTCTTTCCAAACTGCTCCGTGAAAAGGAAGGTTCAACTCTGTGAGGTGAAGGCACACATCATAAAGAAGTTTCAAAGAATGCTTCTGTCTAGGTTTTATGTGAAGATATTTCGTTTTCCACCGTAGGCCTCAAAGCACTCCAAATGAACACTTGCAGATTCTACAAAAAGAGTGTTTCAAAACTGCTCTTTCTAAAGAAGTGTTCAACTCTGTGAGTTGGATTCATACTACACAAAGCAGTTTCACAGAACGCTTCTGTTTAGTTTTTATGGGAAGATATTCCCGTTTCCAACGAAGGCCTGAAAGGGCTCCAAATATCCACTTGCAGATTCTGCAAAAACAGAGTTTCAAAACTGCTCTATCAAAAGGAAGGCTTATCTCTCTGAGTTGAATGCACACATCATAAAGAGGTTTCTGAGAATGCTTCTGCCTGGTTGATATGTGAAGATATTTCAATTTCCACCATAGGCCTCAAATCGCTCCAAATGAACACTTGCAAATTCTACAAAAAGAGTGTTTCATAACTGCTCTAGCAAAGGAAAGGTTCAACTATGTGAGTTAAACACACACATCACAAAGCAGTTTGTGAGAATGCTTCTGTCCAGTTTTTATGGGAAGATATTCCCGTTTATAACAAAGGCATGAAAGAGCTCCAAGTATCCACTTGCAGATGCTGCAAAAAGACTCTTTCCAAACCGCTCCATGAAAAGGAAGGTTCAACTCTGTGAGTTGAATGCACACATCATAAAGAAGTTTCAAAGAATGCTTCTGTCTAGGTTTTATGTGAAGATATTTCCTTTTCCACCATTGGCCTCAAAGCGCTCCAAATGAACACTTGCAGATTCTACAAAAAGAGTGTTTCAAAACTACTCTTTCAAAAGAAGTGTTCAACTCTGTGAGTTGGATTCATACTACACAAAGCAGTTTCAGAGAAGGCTTCTGTTTAGTTTTTATGGGAAGATATTCCCGTTTCCAACGAAGGCCTGAAAGGGCTCCAAATATCCACTTGCAGATGCTGCAATAACAGAGTTTCAAAACTGCTCTATCAAAAGGAAGGCTTCTCTCTCCGAGTTGAATGGACACATCATAAAGAGGTTTACGAGACTGATTCTGCCTGGTTTATAAGTGAAGATATTTCCTTTTCCACAATAGGCCTCAAAGCGCTCCAAACGAACACTTGCAGATTCTACAAAAAGAGTGTTTCAAAACTGCTCTTTCAAAAGAAGTGTTCAACTCTGTGAGTTGGATTCATACTACACAAAGCAGTTTCACAGAACGCTTCTGTTTAGTTTTTATGGGAAGATATTCCCATTTCCAACGAAGGCCTGAAAGGGCTCCAAATATCCACTTGCAGATGCTGCAAAAAGACTCTTTCCAAACAGCTCCATGAAAAGGAAGGTTCAACTCTGTGAGTTGAACGCACACATCATAAAGAAGTTTCAAAGAATGCTTCTGTCTAGGTTTTATGTGAAGATATTTCCTTTTCCACCATAGGCCTCAAAGTGCTCCAAATGAACACTTTCAGATTCTACAAAAAGAGTGTTTCAAAACTGCTCTTTCAAAAGAAGTGTTCAACTGTGTGAGTTGGATTCATACTACACAAAGCAGTTTCACAGAACGCTTCTGTTTAGTTTTTATGGGAAGATATTCCCTTTTCCAACGAAGGCCTGAAAGGGCTCCAAATATCCACTTGCAGATGCTGCAAAAACAGAGTTTCAAAACTGCTCTATCAAAAGGAAGGCTTCTCTCTCCGAGTTGAATGCACACATCATAAAGAGGTTTCTGAGAATGCTTCTGCCTGGTTTATAAGTGAAGATATTTCCTTTTCCACAATAGGCCTCAATGTGCTCCAAATGAACACTTGCAGATTCTACAAAAAGAGTGTTTCAAAACTGCTCTTTGAAAAGAAGTGTTCAAATCTGTGAGTTGGATTCATACTACACAAAGCAGTTTCACAGAACGCTTCTGTTTAGTTTTTATGGGAAGATATTCCCGTTTCCAACGAAGGCCTGAAAGGCTCCAAATCTCCACTTGCAGATGCTGCAAAAAGACTCTTTCCAAACTGCTCCGTGAAAAGGAAGGTTCAACTCTGTGAGGTGAAGGCACACATCATAAAGAAGTTTCAAAGAATGCTTCTGTCTAGGTTTTATGTGAAGATATTTCGTTTTCCACCGTAGGCCTCAAAGCACTCCAAATGAACACTTGCAGATTCTACAAAAAGAGTGTTTCAAAACTGCTCTTTCTAAAGAAGTGTTCAACTCTGTGAGTTGGATTCATACTACACAAAGCAGTTTCACAGAACGCTTCTGTTTAGTTTTTATGGGAAGATATTCCCGTTTCCAACGAAGGCCTGAAAGGGCTCCAAATATCCACTTGCAGATTCTGCAAAAACAGAGTTTCAAAACTGCTCTATCAAAAGGAAGGCTTATCTCTCTGAGTTGAATGCACACATCATAAAGAGGTTTCTGAGAATGCTTCTGCCTGCTTGATATGTGAAGATATTTCAATTTCCACCATAGGCCTCAAATCGCTCCAAATGAACACTTGCAAATTCTACAAAAAGAGTGTTTCATAACTGCTCTAGCAAAGGAAAGGTTCAACTATGTGAGTTAAACACACACATCACAAAGCAGTTTGTGAGAATGCTTCTGTCCAGTTTTTATGGGAAGATATTCCCGTTTCTAACAAAGGCCTGAAAGAGCTCCAAATATCCACTTGCAGATGCTGCAAAAAGACACTTTCCAAACCGCTCCATGAAAAGGAAGGTTCAACTCTGTGAGTTGAATGCACACATCATAAAGAAGTTTCAAAGAATGCTTCTGTCTAGGTTTTATGTGAAGATATTTCCTTTTCCACCATAGGCCTCAAAGCGCTCCAAATGAACACTTGCAGATTCTACAGAAAGAGTGTTTCAAAACTGCTCTTTCTAAAGAAGGGTTCAACTCTGTGAGTTGGATTCATACTACACAAAACAGTTTCACAGAACGCTTCTGTTTAGTTTTTATGGGAAGATATTCCCGTTTCCAACGAAGGCCTGAAAGGGCTCCAAATATCCACTTGCAGATTCTGCAAAAACAGAGTTTCAAAACTGCTCTATCAAAAGGAAGGCTTATCTCTCTGAGTTGAATGCACACATCATAAAGAGGTTTCTGAGAATGCTTCTGCCTGGTTGATATGTGAAGATATTTCAATTTCCACCATAGGCCACAAATCGCTCCAAATGAACACTTGCAAATTCTACGAAAAGAGTGTTTCATAACTACTCTAGCAAAGGAAAGGTTCAACTATGTGAGTTAAACACACACATCACAAAGCAGTTTGTGAGAATGCTTCTGTCCAGTTTTTATGGGAAGATATTCCCGTTTATAACAAAGGCATGAAAGAGCTCCAAGTATCCACTTGCAGATGCTGCAAAAAGACTCTTTCCAAACCGCTCCATGAAAAGGAAGGTTCAACTCTGTGAGTTGAATGCACACATCATAAAGAAGTTTCAAAGAATGCTTCTGTCTAGGTTTTATGTGAAGATATTTCCTTTTCCACCATTGGCCTCAAAGCGCTCCAAATGAACACTTGCAGATTCTACAAAAAGAGTGTTTCAAAACTGCTCTTTCTAAAGAAGTGTTCAACTCTGTGAGTTGGATTCATACTACACAAAGCAGTTTCACAGAACGCTTCTGTTTAGTTTTTATGGGAAGATATTCCCGTTTCCAACGAAGGCCTGAAAGGGCTCCAAATATCCACTTGCAGATGCTGCAAAAAGACTCTTTCCAAACTGCTCCATGAAAAGGAAAGTTCAACTCTGTGAGTTGAATGCACACATCATAAAGAAGTTTCAAAGAATGCTTCTGTCTAGGTTTTATGTGAAGATATTTCCTTTTCCACCATAGGCCTCAAAGTGCTCCAAATGAACACTTGCAGATTCTACAAAAAGAGTGTTTCAAAACTGCTCTTTCAAAAGAAGTGTTCAACTCTGTGGGTTGGATTCATACTACACAAAGCAGTTTCACAGAACTCTTCTGTTTAGTTTTTATGGGAAGATATTCCCGTTTCCAACGAAGGCCTGAAAGGGCTCCAAATATCCACTTGCAGATGCTGCAAAAAGACTCTTTCCAAACTGCTCCATGAAAAGGAAGGTTCAACTCTGTGAGTTGAATGCACACATCATAAAGAAGTTTCAAAGAATGCTTCTGTCTAGGTTTTATGTGAAGATATTTCCTTTTCCACCATAGGCCTCAAAGTGCTCCAAATGAACACTTGCAGATTCTACAAAAAGAGTGTTTCAAAACTGCTCTTTCAAAAGAAGTGTTCAACTCTGTGAGTTGGATTCATACTACACAAAGCAGTTTCACAGAATGATTCTGTTTAGTTTTTATGGGAAGATATTCCCGTTTCCAACGAAGGCCTGAAAGGGCTCCAAATATCCACTTGCAGATGCTGCAAAAACAGAGTTTCAAAACTGCTCTATCAAAAGGAAGGCTTCTCTCTCCGAGTTGAATGCACACATCATAAAGAGGTTTCTGAGAATGCTTCTGCCTGGTTTATAAGTGAAGATATTTCCTTTTCCACAATAGGCCTCAATGTGCTCCAAATGAACACTAGCAGATTCTACAAAAAGAGTGTTTCAAAACTGCTCTTTGAAAAGAAGTGTTCAACTCTGTGAGTTGGATTCATACTACACAAAGCAGTTTCACAGAACGCTTCTGTTTAGTTTTTATGGGAAGATATTCCCGTTTCCACGAAGGCCTGAAAGGCTCCAAATATCCACTTGCAGATGCTGCAAAAAGACTCTTTCCAAACTGCTCCGTGAAAAGGAAGGTTCAACTCTGTGAGGTGAAGGCACACATCATAAAGAAGTTTCAAAGAATGCTTCTGTCTAGGTTTTATGTGAAGATATTTCCTTTTCCACCATAGGCCTCAAAGCGCTCCAAATGAACACTTACAGATTCTACAAAAAGAGTGTTTCAAAACTGCTCTTTCTAAAGAAGTGTTCAACTCTGTGAGTTGGATTCATACTACACAAAGCAGTTTCACAGAACGCTTCTGTTTAGTTTTTATGGGAAGACATACCCGTTTCCAACGAAGGCCTGAAAGGGCTCCAAATATCCACTTGCAGATTCTGTAAAAACAGAGTTTCAAAACTGCTCTATCAAAAGGAAGGCTTATCTCTCTGAGTTGAATGCACACATCCTAAAGAGGTTTCTGAGAATGCTTCTGCCTGGTTGATATGTGAAGATATTTCAATTTCCACCATAGGCCTCAAATCGCTCCAAATGAACACTTGCAAATTCTACAAAAAGAGTGTTTCATAACTACTCTAGCAAAGGAAAGGTTCAACTATGTGAGTTAAACACACACATCACAAAGCAGTTTGTGAGAATGCTTCTGTCCACTTTTTATGGGAAGATATTCCCGTTTATAACAAAGGCATGAAAGAGCTCCAAGTATCCACTTGCAGATGCTGCAAAAAGACTCTTTCCAAACCGCTCCATGAAAAGGAAGGTTCAACTCTGTGAGTTGAATGCACACATCATAAGGAAGTTTCAAAGAATGCTTCTGTCTAGGTTTTATGTGAAGATATTTCCTTTTCCACCATTGGCCTCAAAGCGCTCCAAATGAACACTTGCAGATTCTACAAAAAGAGTGTTTCAAAACTGCTCTTTCTAAAGAAGTGTTCAACTCTGTGAGTTGGATTCATACTACACAAAGCAGTTTCACAGAACGCTTCTGTTTAGTTTTTATGGGAAGATATTCCCGTTTCCAACGAAGGCCTGAAAGGGCTCCAAATATCCACTTGCAGATGCTGCAAAAAGACTCTTTCCAAACTGCTCCATGAAAAGGAAAGTTCAACTCTGTGAGTTGAATGCACACATCATAAAGAAGTTTCAAAGAATGCTTCTGTCTAGGTTCTATGTGAAGATATTTCCTTTTCCACCATAGGCCTCACAGTGCTCCAAATGAACACTTGCAGATTCTACAAAAAGAGTGTTTCAAAACTGCTCTTTCAAAAGAAGTGTTCAACTCTGTGAGTTGGATTCATACTACACAAAGCAGTTTCACAGAACTCTTCTGTTTAGTTTTTATGGGAAGATATTCCCGTTTCCAACGAAGGCCTGAAAGGGCTCCAAATATCCACTTGCAGATGCTGCAAAAAGACTCTTTCCAAACTGCTCCATGAAAAGAAAGGTTCAACTCTGTGAGTTGAAGGCACACATCATAAAGAAGTTTCAAAGAATGCTTCTGTCTAGGTTTTATGTGAAGATATTTCCTTTTCCACCATAGGCCTCAAAGCGCTCCAAATGAACACTTGCAGATTCTACAAAAAGAGTGTTTCAAAACTACTCTTTCAAAAGAAGTGTTCAACTCTGTGAGTTGGATTCATACTACACAAAGCAGTTTCACAGAAGGCTTCTGTTTAGTTTTTATGGGAAGATATTCCCGTTTCCAACGAAGGCCTGAAAGGGCTCCAAATATCCACGTGCAGATGCTGCAAAAAGACTCTTTCCAAACTGCGCCATGAAAAGGAAAGTTCAACTCTGTGAGTTGAATGCACACATCATAAAGAAGTTTCAAAGAATGCTTCTGTCTAGGTTTTATGTGAAGATATTTCCTTTTCCACCATAGGCCTCAAAGTGCTCCAAATGAACACTTGCAGATTCTACAAAAAGAGTGTTTCAAAACTGCTCTTTCAAAAGAAGTGTTCAACTCTGGGAGTTGGATTCATACTACACAAAGCAGTTTCACAGAACGCTGCTGTTTAGTTTTTATGGGAAGATATTCCCGTTTCCAACGAAGGCCTGAAAGGGCTCCAAATATCCACTTGCAGATGCTGCAAAAACAGAGTTTCAAAACTGCTCTATCAAAAGGAAGGCTTCTCTCTCCGAGTTGAATGCACACATCATAAAGAGGTTTCTGAGAATGCTTCTGCCTGGTTTATAAGTGAAGATATTTCCTTTTCCACAATAGGCATCAATGTGCTCCAAATGAACACTTGCAGATTCTACAAAAAGAGTGTTTCAAAACTGCTCTTTGAAAAGAAGTGTTCAACTCTGTGAGTTTGATTCATACTACACAAAGCAGTTTCACAGAACGCTTCTGTTTAGTTTTTATGGGAAGATATTCCCGTTTCCAACGAAGGCCTGAAAGGCTCCAAATATCCACTTGCAGATGCTGCAAAAAGACTCTTCCCAAACTGCTCCGTGAAAAGGAATGTTCAACTCTGTGAGGTGAAGGCACACATCATAAAGAAGTTTCAAAGAATGCTTCTGTCTAGGTTTTATGTGAAGATATTTCCTTTTCCACCATAGGCCTCAAAGCGCTCCAAATGAACACTTGCAGATTCTACAAAAAGAGTGTTTCAAAACTGCTCTTTCTAAAGAAGTGTTCAACTCTGTGAGTTGGATTCATACTACACAAAGCAGTTTCACAGAACGCTTCTGTTTAGTTTTTATGGGAAGACATACCCGTTTCCAACGAAGGCCTGAAAGGGCTCCAAATATCCACTTGCAGATTCTGTAAAAACAGAGTTTCAAAACTGCTCTATCAAAAGGAAGGCTTATCTCTCTGAGTTGAATGCACACATCCTAAAGAGGTTTCTGAGAATGCTTCTGCCTGGTTGATATGTGAAGATATTTCAATTTCCACCATAGGCCTCAAATCGCTCCAAATGAACACTTGCAAATTCTACAAAAAGAGTGTTTCATAACTGCTCTAGCAAAGGAAAGGTTCAACTATGTGAGTTAAACACACACATCACAAAGCAGTTTGTGAGAATGCTTCTGTCCAGTTTTTATGGGAAGATATTCCCGTTTCTAACAAAGGCCTGAAAGAGCTCCAAATATCCACTTGCAGATTCTGCAAAAAGACTCTTTCCAAACCGCTCCATGAAAAGGAAGGTTCAACTCTGTGAGTTGAATGCACACATCATAAAGAAGTTTCAAAGAATGCTTCTGTCTAGGTTTTATGTGAAGATATTTCCTTTTCCACCATAGGCCTCAAAGCGCTCCAAATGAACACTTGCAGATTCTACAAAAAGAGTGTTTCAAAACTACTCTTTCAAAAGAAGTGTTCAACTCTGTGAGTTGGATTCATACTACACAAAGCAGTTTCACAGAAGGCTTCTGTTTAGTTTTTATGGGAAGATATTCCCGTTTCCAACGAAGGCCTGAAAGGGCTCCAAATATCCACTTGCAGAGGCTGCAATAACAGAGTTTCAAAACTGCTCTATCAAAAGGAAGGCTTCTCTCTCCGAGTTGAATGCACACATCATAAAGAGGTTTACGAGACTGATTCTGCCTGGTTTATAAGTGAAGATATTTCCTTTTCCACAATAGGCCTCAAAGCGCTCCAAACGAACACTTGCAGATTCTACAAAAAGAGTGTTTCAAAACTGCTCTTTCAAAAGAAGTGTTCAACTCTGTGAGTTGGATTCATACTACACAAAACAGTTTCACAGAACGCTTCTGTTTAGTTTTTATGGGAAGATATTCCCGTTTCCAACGAAGGCCTGAAAGGGCTCCAAATATCCACTTGCAGATTCTGCAAAAACAGAGTTTCAAAACTGCTCTATCAAAAGGAAGGCTTATCTCTCTGAGTTGAATGCACACATCATAAAGAGGTTTCTGAGAATGCTTCTGCCTGCTTGATATGTGAAGATATTTCAATTTCCACCATAGGCCACAAATCGCTCCAAATGAACACTTGCAAATTCTACAAAAAGAGTGTTTCATAACTACTCTAGCAAAGGAAAGGTTCAACTATGTGAGTTAAACACACACATCACAAAGCAGTTTGTGAGAATGCTTCTGTCCAGTTTTTATGGGAAGATATTCCCGTTTATAACAAAGGCATGAAAGAGCTCCAAGTATCCACTTGCAGATGCTGCAAAAAGACTCTTTCCAAACCGCTCCATGAAAAGGAAGGTTTAACTCTGTGAGTTGAATGCACACATCATAAAGAAGTTTCAAAGAATGCTTCTGTCTAGGTTTTATGTGAAGATATTTCCTTTTCCACCATAGGCCTCAAAGTGCTCCAAATGAACACTTGCAGATTCTACAAAAAGAGTGTTTCAAAACTGCTCTTTCAAAAGAAGTGTTCAACTCTGTGAGTTGGATTCATACTACACAAAGCAGTTTCACAGAACTCTTCTGTTTAGTTTTTATGGGAAGATATTCCCGTTTCCAACGAAGGCCTGAAAGGGCTCCAAATATCCACTTGCAGATGCTGCAAAAAGACTCTTTCCAAACTGCTCCATGAAAAGGAAGGTTCAACTCTGTGAGTTGAATGCACACATCATAAAGAAGTTTCAAAGAATGCTTCTGTCTAGGTTTTATGTGAAGATATTTCCTTTTCCACCATAGGCCTCAAAGTGCTCCAAATGAACACTTGCAGATTCTACAAAAAGAGTGTTTCAAAACTGCTCTTTCAAAAGAAGTGTTCAACTCTGTGAGTTGGATTCATACTACACAAAGCAGTTTCACAGAATGCTTCTGTTTAGTTTTTATGGGAAGATATTCCCGTTTCCAACGAAGGCCTGAAAGGGCTCCAAATATCCACTTGCAGATGCTGCAAAAACAGAGTTTCAAAACTGCTCTATCAAAAGGAAGGCTTCTCTCTCCGAGTTGAATGCACACATCATAAAGAGGTTTCTGAGAATGCTTCTGCCTGGTTTATAAGTGAAGATATTTCCTTTTCCACAATAGGCCTCAATGTGCTCCAAATGAACACTTGCAGATTCTACAAAAAGAGTGTTTCAAAACTGCTCTTTGAAAAGAAGTGTTCAACTCTGTGAGTTGGATTCATACTACACAAAGCAGTTTCACAGAACGCTTCTGTTTAGTTTTTATGGGAAGATATTCCCGTTTCCACGAAGGCCTGAAAGGCTCCAAATATCCACTTGCAGATGCTGCAAAAAGACTCTTTCCAAACTGCTCCGTGAAAAGGAAGGTTCAACTCTGTGAGGTGAAGGCACACATCATAAAGAAGTTTCAAAGAATGCTTCTGTCTAGGTTTTATGTGAAGATATTTCCTTTTCCACCATAGGCCTCAAAGCGCTCCAAATGAACACTTGCAGATTCTACAAAAAGAGTGTTTCAAAACTGCTCTTTCTAAAGAAGTGTTCAACTCTGTGAGTTGGATTCATACTACACAAAGCAGTTTCACAGAACGCTTCTGTTTAGTTTTTATGGGAAGACATACCCGTTTCCAACGAAGGCCTGAAAGGGCTCCAAATATCCACTTGCAGATTCTGTAAAAACAGAGTTTCAAAACTGCTCTATCAAAAGGAAGGCTTATCTCTCTGAGTTGAATGCACACATCCTAAAGAGGTTTCTGAGAATGCTTCTGCCTGGTTGATATGTGAAGATATTTCAATTTCCACCATAGGCCTCAAATCGCTCCAAATGAACACTTGCAAATTCTACAAAAAGAGTGTTTCATAACTGCTCTAGCAAAGGAAAGGTTCAACTATGTGAGTAAAACACACACATCACAAAGCAGTTTGTGAGAATGCTTCTGTCCAGTTTTTATGGGAAGATATTCCCGTTTATAACAAAGGCATGAAAGAGCTCCAAGTATCCACTTGCAGATGCTGCAAAAAGACTCTTTCCAAACCGCTCCATGAAAAGGAAGGTTCAACTCTGTGAGTTGAATGCACACATCATAAAGAAGTTTCAAAGAATGCTTCTGTCTAGGTTTTATGTGAAGATATTTCCTTTTCCACCATTGGCCTCAAAGCGCTCCAAATGAACACTTGCAGATTCTACAAAAAGAGTGTTTCAAAACTGCTCTTTCTAAAGAAGTGTTCAACTCTGTGAGCTGGATTCATACTACACAAAACAGTTTCACAGAACGCTTCTGTTTAGTTTTTATGGGAAGATATTCCCGTTTCCAACGAAGGCCTGAAAGGGCTCCAAATATCCACTTGCAGATGCTGCAAAAAGACTCTTTCCAAACTGCTCCATGAAAAGGAAAGTTCAACTCTGTGAGTTGAATGCACACATCATAAAGAAGTTTCAAAGAATGCTTCTGTCTAGGTTCTATGTGAAGATATTTCCTTTTCCACCATAGGCCTCAAAGTGCTCCAAATGAACACTTGCAGATTCTACAAAAAGAGTGTTTCAAAACTGCTCTTTCAAAAGAAGTGTTCAACTCTGTGAGTTGGATTCATACTACACAAAGCAGTTTCACAGAACTCTTCTGTTTAGTTTTTATGGGAAGATATTCCCGTTTCCAACGAAGGCCTGAAACGGCTCCAAATATCCACTTGCAGATGCTGCAAAAAGACTCTTTCCAAACTGCTCCATGAAAAGGAAGGTTCAACTCTGTGAGTTGAAGGCACACATCATAAAGAAGTTTCAAAGAATGCTTCTGTCTAGGTTTTATGTGAAGATATTTCCTTTTCCACCATAGGCCTCAAAGTGCTCCAAATGAACACTTGCAGATTCTACAAAAAGAGTGTTTCAAAACTGCTCTTTCAAAAGAAGTGTTCAACTCTGTGAGTTGGATTCATACTACACAAAGCAGTTTCACAGAACGCTTCTGTTTAGTTTTTATGGGAAGATATTCCCGTTTCCAACGAAGGCCTGAAAGGG
Organism: Pongo abelii; assembly: GCF_028885655.2. Taxonomy (NCBI): domain Eukaryota; kingdom Metazoa; phylum Chordata; class Mammalia; order Primates; family Hominidae; genus Pongo; species Pongo abelii. The sequence goes on along the minus strand of NC_072005.2, from coordinate 29,996,091 downwards.
CTCCAAATATCCACTTGCAGATGCTGCAAAAACAGAGTTTCAAAACTGCTCTATCAAAAGGAAGGCTTCTCTCTCCGAGTTGAATGCACACATCATAAAGAGGTTTCTGAGAATGCTTCTGCCTGGTTTATAAGTGAAGATATTTCCTTTTCCACCATAGGCCTCAATGTGCTCCAAATGAACACTTGCAGATTCTACAAAAAGAGTGTTTCAAAACTGCTCTTTGAAAAGAAGTGTTCAACTCTGTGAGTTGGATTCATACTACACAAAGCAGTTTCACAGAACGCTTCTGTTTAGTTTTTATGGGAAGATATTCCCGTTTCCAACGAAGGCCTGAAAGGCTCCAAATATCCACTTGCAGATGCTGCAAAAAGACTCTTCCCAAACTGCTCCGTGAAAAGGAAGGTTCAACTCTGTGAGGTGAAGGCACACATCATAAAGAAGTTTCAAAGAATGCTTCTGTCTAGGTTTTATGTGAAGATATTTCCTTTTCCACCATAGGCCTCAAAGCGCTCCAAATGAACACTTGCAGATTCTACAAAAAGAGTGTTTCAAAACTGCTCTTTCTAAAGAAGTGTTCAACTCTGTGAGTTGGATTCATACTACACAAAGCAGTTTCACAGAACGCTTCTGTTTAGTTTTTATGGGAAGACATACCCGTTTCCAACGAAGGCCTGAAAGGGCTCCAAATATCCACTTGCAGATTCTGTAAAAACAGAGTTTCAAAACTGCTCTATCAAAAGGAAGGCTTATCTCTCTGAGTTGAATGCACACATCCTAAAGAGGTTTCTGAGAATGCTTCTGCCTGGTTGATATGTGAAGATATTTCAATTTCCACCATAGGCCTCAAATCGCTCCAAATGAACACTTGCAAATTCTACAAAAAGAGTGTTTCATAACTGCTCTAGCAAAGGAAAGGTTCAACTATGTGAGTTAAACACACACATCACAAAGCAGTTTGTGAGAATGCTTCTGTCCAGTTTTTATGGGAAGATATTCCCGTTTATAACAAAGGCATGAAAGAGCTCCAAGTATCCACTTGCAGATGCTGCAAAAAGACTCTTTCCAAACCGCTCCATGAAAAGGAAGGTTCAACTCTGTGAGTTGAATGCACACATCATAAAGAAGTTTCAAAGAATGCTTCTGTCTAGGTTTTATGTGAAGATATTTCCTTTTCCACCATTGGCCTCAAAGCGCTCCAAATGAACACTTGCAGATTCTACAAAAAGAGTGTTTCAAAACTGCTCTTTCTAAAGAAGTGTTCAACTCTGTGAGCTGGATTCATACTACACAAAGCAGTTTCACAGAACGCTTCTGTTTAGTTTTTATGGGAAGATATTCCCGTTTCCAACGAAGGCCTGAAAGGGCTCCAAATATCCACTTGCAGATGCTGCAAAAAGACTCTTTCCAAACTGCTCCATGAAAAGGAAAGTTCAACTCTGTGAGTTGAATGCACACATCATAAAGAAGTTTCAAAGAATGCTTCTGTCTAGGTTCTATGTGAAGATATTTCCTTTTCCACCATAGGCCTCAAAGTGCTCCAAATGAACACTTGCAGATTCTACAAAAAGAGTGTTTCAAAACTGCTCTTTCAAAAGAAGTGTTCAACTCTGTGAGTTGGATTCATACTACACAAAGCAGTTTCACAGAACTCTTCTGTTTAGTTTTTATGGGAAGATATTCCCGTTTCCAACGAAGGCCTGAAACGGCTCCAAATATCCACTTGCAGATGCTGCAAAAAGACTCTTTCCAAACTGCTCCATGAAAAGGAAGGTTCAACTCTGTGAGTTGAAGGCACACATCATAAAGAAGTTTCAAAGAATGCTTCTGTCTAGGTTTTATGTGAAGATATTTCCTTTTCCACCATAGGCCTCAAAGTGCTCCAAATGAACACTTGCAGATTCTACAAAAAGAGTGTTTCAAAACTGCTCTTTCAAAAGAAGTGTTCAACTCTGTGAGTTGGATTCATACTACACAAAGCAGTTTCACAGAACGCTTCTGTTTAGTTTTTATGGGAAGATATTCCCGTTTCCAACGAAGGCCTGAAAGGGCTCCAAATATCCACTTGCAGATGCTGCAAAAACAGAGTTTCAAAACTGCTCTATCAAAAGGAAGGCTTCTCTCTCCGAGTTGAATGCACACATCATAAAGAGGTTTCTGAGAATGCTTCTGCCTGGTTTATAAGTGAAGATATTTCCTTTTCCACCATAGGCCTCAATGTGCTCCAAATGAACACTTGCAGATTCTACAAAAAGAGTGTTTCAAAACTGCTCTTTGAAAAGAAGTGTTCAACTCTGTGAGTTGGATTCATACTACACAAAGCAGTTTCACAGAACGCTTCTGTTTAGTTTTTATGGGAAGATATTCCCGTTTCCAACGAAGGCCTGAAAGGCTCCAAATATCCACTTGCAGATGCTGCAAAAAGACTCTTCCCAAACTGCTCCGTGAAAAGGAAGGTTCAACTCTGTGAGGTGAAGGCACACATCATAAAGAAGTTTCAAAGAATGCTTCTGTCTAGGTTTTATGTGAAGATATTTCCTTTTCCACCATAGGCCTCAAAGCGCTCCAAATGAACACTTGCAGATTCTACAAAAAGAGTGTTTCAAAACTGCTCTTTCTAAAGAAGTGTTCAACTCTGTGAGTTGGATTCATACTACACAAAGCAGTTTCACAGAACGCTTCTGTTTAGTTTTTATGGGAAGACATACCCGTTTCCAACGAAGGCCTGAAAGGGCTCCAAATATCCACTTGCAGATTCTGTAAAAACAGAGTTTCAAAACTGCTCTATCAAAAGGAAGGCTTATCTGTCTGAGTTGAATGCACACATCCTAAAGAGGTTTCTGAGAATGCTTCTGCCTGGTTGATATGTGAAGATATTTCAATTTCCACCATAGGCCTCAAATCGCTCCAAATGAACACTTGCAAATTCTACAAAAAGAGTGTTTCATAACTGCTCTATCAAAGGAAGGCTTATCTGTCTGAGTTGAATGCACACATCCTAAAGAGGTTTCTGAGAATGCTTCTGCCTGGTTGATATGTGAAGATATTTCAATTTCCACCATAGGCCTCAAATCGCTCCAAATGAACACTTGCAAATTCTACAAAAAGAGTGTTTCATAACTGCTCTAGCAAAAGAAAGGTTCAACTATGTGAGTTAAACACACACATCACAAAGCAGTTTGTGAGAATGCTTCAGTCCAGTTTTTATGGGAAGATATTCCCGTTTCTAACAAAGGCCTGAAAGAGCTCCAAATATCCACTTGCAGATTCTGCAAAAAGACTCTTTCCAAACCGCTCCATGAAAAGGAAGGTTCAACTCTGTGAGTTGAATGCACACATCATAAAGAAGTTTCAAAGAATGCTTCTGTCTAGGTTTTATGTGAAGATATTTCCTTTTCCACCATAGGCCTCAAAGCGCTCCAAATGAACACTTGCAGATTCTACAAAAAGAGTGTTTCAAAACTACTCTTTCAAAAGAAGTGTTCAACTCTGTGAGTTGGATTCATACTACACAAAGCAGTTTCACAGAAGGCTTCTGTTTAGTTTTTATGGGAAGATATTCCCGTTTCCAACGAAGGCCTGAAAGGGCTCCAAATATCCACTTGCAGAGGCTGCAATAACAGAGTTTCAAAACTGCTCTATCAAAAGGAAGGCTTCTCTCTCCGAGTTGAATGCACACATCATAAAGAGGTTTACGAGACTGATTCTGCCTGGTTTATAAGTGAAGATATTTCCTTTTCCACAATAGGCCTCAAAGCGCTCCAAACGAACACTTGCAGATTCTACAAAAAGAGTGTTTCAAAACTGCTCTTTCAAAAGAAGTGTTCAACTCTGTGAGTTGGATTCATACTACACAAAGCAGTTTCACAGAACGCTTCTGTTTAGTTTTTATGGGAAGATATTCCCGTTTCCAACGAAGGCCTGAAAGGGCTCCAAATATCCACTTGCAGATGCTGCAAAAAGACTCTTTCCAAACTGCTCCATGAAAAGGAAGGTTCAACTCTGTGAGTTGAATGCACACATCATAAAGAAGTTTCAAAGAATGCTTCTGTCTAGGTTTTATGTGAAGATATTTCCTTTTCCACCATAGGCCTCAAAGTGCTCCAAATGAACACTTGCAGATTCTACAAAAAGAGTGTTTCAAAACTGCTCTTTGAAAAGAAGTGTTCAACTCTGTGAGTTGGATTCATACTACACAAAGCAGTTTCACAGAACGCTTCTGTTTAGTTTTTATGGGAAGATATTCCCGTTTCCAACGAAGGCCTGAAAGGGCTCCAAATATCCACTTGCAGATTCTGCAAAAACAGAGTTTCAAAACTGCTCTATCAAAAGGAAGGCTTATCTCTCTGGGTTGAATGCACACATCATAAAGAGGTTTCTGAGAATGCTTCTGCCTGGTTGATATGTGAAGATATTTCAATTTCCACCGTAGGCCTCAAATCGCTCCAAATGAACACTTGCAAATTCTACAAAAAGAGTGTTTCATAACTGCTCTAGCAAAGGAAAGGTTCAACTATGTGAGTTAAACACACACATCACAAAGCAGTTTGTGAGAATGCTTCTGTCCAGTTTTTATGGGAAGATATTCCCGTTTATAACAAAGGCATGAAAGAGCTCCAAGTATCCACTTGCAGATGCTGCAAAAAGACTCTTTCCAAACCGCTCCATGAAAAGGAAGGTTCAACTCTGTGAGTTGAATGCACACATCATAAAGAAGTTTCAAAGAATGCTTCTTTCTAGGTTTTATGTGAAGATATTTCCTTTTCCACCATTGGCCTCAAAGCGCTCCAAATGAACACTTGCAGATTCTACAAAAAGAGTGTTTCAAAACTGCTCTTTCTAAAGAAGTGTTCAACTCTGTGAGTTGGATTCATACTACACAAAGCAGTTTCACAGAACGCTTCTGTTTAGTTTTTATGGGAAGATATTCCCGTTTCCAACGAAGGCCTGAAAGGGCTCCAAATATCCACTTGCAGATGCTGCAAAAAGACTCTTTCCAAACTGCTCCATGAAAAGGAAAGTTCAACTCTGTGAGTTGAATGCACACATCATAAAGAAGTTTCAAAGAATGCTTCTGTCTAGGTTTTATGTGAAGATATTTCCTTTTCCACCATAGGCCTCAAAGCGCTCCAAATGAACACTTGCAGATTCTACAAAAAGAGTGTTTCAAAACTGCTCTTTCAAAAGAAGTGTTCAACTCTGTGAGTTGGATTCATACTACACAAAGCAGTTTCACAGAACTCTTCTGTTTAGTTTTTATGGGAAGATATTCCCGTTTCCAACGAAGGCCTGAAAGGGCTCCAAATATCCACTTGCAGATGCTGCAAAAAGACTCTTTCCAAACTGCTCCATGAAAAGGAAGGTTCAACTCTGTGAGTTGAAGGCACACATCATAAAGAAGTTTCAAAGAATGCTTCTGTCTAGGTTTTATGTGAAGATATTTCCTTTTCCACCATAGGCCTCAAAGTGCTCCAAATGAACACTTGCAGATTCTACAAAAAGAGTGTTTCAAAACTGCTCTTTCAAAAGAAGTGTTCAGCTCTGTGAGTTGGATTCATACTACACAAAGCAGTTTCACAGAACGCTTCTGTTAATTTTTATGGGAAGATATTCCCGTTTCCAACGAAGGCCTGAAAGGGCTCCAAATATCCACTTGCAGATGCTGCAAAAAGACTCTTTCCAAACTGCTCCATGAAAAGGAAGGTTCAACTCTGTGAGTTGAATGCACACATCATAAAGAAGTTTCAAAGAATGCTTCTGTCTAGGTTTTATGTGAAGATATTTCCTTTTCCACCATAGGCCTCAAAGTGCTCCAAATGAACACTTGCAGATTCTACAAAAAGAGTGTTTCAAAACTGCTCTTTCAAAAGAAGTGTTCAACTCTGTGAGTTGGATTCATACTACACTAAGGAGTTTCACAGAACGCTTCTGTTTAGTTTTTATGGGAAGATATTCCCGTTTCCAACGAAGGCCTGAAAGGGCTCCAAATATCCACTTGCAGATGCTGCAAAAACAGAGTTTCAAAACTGCTCTATCAAAAGGAAGGCTTCTCTCTCCGAGTTGAATGCACACATCATAAAGAGGTTTCTGAGAATGCTTCTGCCTGGTTTATAAGTGACGATATTTCCTTTTCCACAATAGGCCTCAATGTGCTCCAAATGAACACTTGCAGATTCTACAAAAAGAGTGTTTCAAAACTGCTCTTTCTAAAGAAGTGTTCAACTCTGTGAGTTGGATTCATACTACACAAAGCAGTTTCACAGAACGCTTCTGTTTAGTTTTTATGGGAAGATATTCCCGTTTCCAACGAAGGCCTGAAAGGGCTCCAAATATCCACTTGCAGATTCTGCAAAAACAGAGTTTCAAAACTGCTCTATCAAAAGGAAGGCTTATCTCTCTGAGTTGAATTCACACATCATAAAGAGGTTTCTGAGAATGCTTCTGCCTGGTTGAAATGTGAAGATATTTCAATTTCCACCATAGGCCTCAAATCGCTCCGAATGAACACTTGCAAATTCTACAAAAAGAGTGTTTCATAACTGCTCTAGCAAAGGAAAGGTTCAACTATGTGAGTTAAACACACACATCACAAAGCAGTTTGTGACAATGCTTCTGTCCAGTTTTTATGGGAAGATATTCCCGTTTCTAACAAAGGCCTGAAAGAGCTCCAAATATCCAATTGCAGATGGTGCAAAAAGACTCTTTCCAAATCGCTCCATGAAAAGGAAGGTTCAACTCTGTGAGTTGAATGCACACATCATAAAGAAGTTTCAAAGAATGCTTCTGTCTAGGTTTTATGTGAAGATATTTCCTTTTCCACCATTGGCCTCAAAGCGCTCCAAATGAACACTTGCAGATTCTACAAAAAGAGTGTTTCAAAACTGCTCTTTCTAAAGAAGTGTTCAACTCTGTGAGTTGGATTCATACTACACAAAGCAGTTTCACAGAACGCTTCTGTTTAGTTTTTATGGGAAGATATTCCCGTTTCCAACGAAGGCCTGAAAGGGCTCTAAATATCCACTTGCAGATGCTGCAAAAAGACCCTTTCCAAACTGCTCCATGAAAAGGAAGGTTCAACTCTGTGAGTTGAATGCACACATCATAAAGAAGTTTCAAAGAATGCTTCTGTCTAGGTTTTATGTGAAGATATTTCCTTTTCCACCATAGGCCTCAAAGTGCTCCAAATGAACACTTGCAGATTCTACAAAAAGAGTGTTTCAAAACTGCTCTTTCAAAAGAAGTGTTCAACTCTGTGAGTTGGATTCATACTACGCAAAGCAGTTTCACAGAACGCTTCTGTTTAGTTTTTATGGGAAGATATTCCCGTTTCCAACGAAGGCCTGAAAGGGCTCCAAATATCCACTTGCAGATGCTGCAAAAAGACTCTTTCCAAACTGTTCCATGAAAAGGAAGGTTCAACTCTGTGAGTTGAATGCACACATCATAAAGAAGTTTCAAAGAATGCTTCTGTCTAGGTTTTATGTGAAGATATTTCCTTTTCCACCATAGGCCTCAAAGTGCTCCAAATGAACACTTGCAGATTCTACAAAAAGAGTGTTTCAAAACTGCTCTTTCAAAGGAAGTGTTCAACTCTGTGAGTTGGATTCATACTACACAAAGCAGTTTCACAGAACGCTTCTGTTTAGTTTTTATGGGAGGAAATTCCCGTTTCCAACGAAGGCCTGAAAGGGCTCCAAGTATACACTTGCAGATGCTGCAAAAAGACTCTTTCCAAACTGCTCCATGAAAAGGAAGGTTCAACTCTGTGAGGTGAAGGCACACATCATAAAGAAGTTTCAAAGAATGCTTCTGTCTAGGTTTTATGTGAAGATATTTCCTTTTCCACCGTAGGCCTCAAAGCGCTCCAAATGAACACTTGCAGATTCTACAAAAAGAGTGTTTCAAAACTGCTCTTTCTAAAGAAGTGTTCAACTCTGTGAGTTGGATTCATACTACACAAAGCAGTTTCACAGAACGCTTCTGTTTAGTTTTTATGGGAAGATATTCCCGTTTCCAACGAAGGCCTGAAAGGGCTCCAAATATCCACTTGCAGATGCTGCAAAAACAGAGTTTCAAAACTGCTCTATCAAAAGGAAGGCTTCTCTCTCCGAGTTGAATGCACACATCATAAAGAGGTTTCTGAGAATGCTTCTGCCTGGTTTATAAGTGAAGATATTTCCTTTTCCACCATAGGCCTCAATGTGCTCCAAATGAACACTTGCAGATTCTACAAAAAGAGTGTTTCAAAACTGCTCTTTGAAAAGAAGTGTTCAACTCTGTGAGTTGGATTCATACTACACAAAGCAGTTTCACAGAACGCTTCTGTTTAGTTTTTATGGGAAGATATTCCCGTTTCCAACGAAGGCCTGAAAGGCTCCAAATATCCACTTGCAGATGCTGCAAAAAGACTCTTCCCAAACTGCTCCGTGAAAAGGAAGGTTCAACTCTGTGAGGTGAAGGCACACATCATAAAGAAGTTTCAAAGAATGCTTCTGTCTAGGTTTTATGTGAAGATATTTCCTTTTCCACCATAGGCCTCAAAGCGCTCCAAATGAACACTTGCAGATTCTACAAAAAGAGTGTTTCAAAACTGCTCTTTCTAAAGAAGTGTTCAACTCTGTGAGTTGGATTCATACTACACAAAGCAGTTTCACAGAACGCTTCTGTTTAGTTTTTATGGGAAGACATACCCGTTTCCAACGAAGGCCTGAAAGGGCTCCAAATATCCACTTGCAGATTCTGTAAAAACAGAGTTTCAAAACTGCTCTATCAAAAGGAAGGCTTATCTGTCTGAGTTGAATGCACACATCCTAAAGAGGTTTCTGAGAATGCTTCTGCCTGGTTGATATGTGAAGATATTTCAATTTCCACCATAGGCCTCAAATCGCTCCAAATGAACACTTGCAAATTCTACAAAAAGAGTGTTTCATAACTGCTCTATCAAAGGAAGGCTTATCTGTCTGAGTTGAATGCACACATCCTAAAGAGGTTTCTGAGAATGCTTCTGCCTGGTTGATATGTGAAGATATTTCAATTTCCACCATAGGCCTCAAATCGCTCCAAATGAACACTTGCAAATTCTACAAAAAGAGTGTTTCATAACTGCTCTAGCAAAAGAAAGGTTCAACTATGTGAGTTAAACACACACATCACAAAGCAGTTTGTGAGAATGCTTCAGTCCAGTTTTTATGGGAAGATATTCCCGTTTCTAACAAAGGCCTGAAAGAGCTCCAAATATCCACTTGCAGATTCTGCAAAAAGACTCTTTCCAAACCGCTCCATGAAAAGGAAGGTTCAACTCTGTGAGTTGAATGCACACATCATAAAGAAGTTTCAAAGAATGCTTCTGTCTAGGTTTTATGTGAAGATATTTCCTTTTCCACCATAGGCCTCAAAGCGCTCCAAATGAACACTTGCAGATTCTACAAAAAGAGTGTTTCAAAACTACTCTTTCAAAAGAAGTGTTCAACTCTGTGAGTTGGATTCATACTACACAAAGCAGTTTCACAGAAGGCTTCTGTTTAGTTTTTATGGGAAGATATTCCCGTTTCCAACGAAGGCCTGAAAGGGCTCCAAATATCCACTTGCAGAGGCTGCAATAACAGAGTTTCAAAACTGCTCTATCAAAAGGAAGGCTTCTCTCTCCGAGTTGAATGCACACATCATAAAGAGGTTTACGAGACTGATTCTGCCTGGTTTATAAGTGAAGATATTTCCTTTTCCACAATAGGCCTCAAAGCGCTCCAAACGAACACTTGCAGATTCTACAAAAAGAGTGTTTCAAAACTGCTCTTTCAAAAGAAGTGTTCAACTCTGTGAGTTGGATTCATACTACACAAAGCAGTTTCACAGAACGCTTCTGTTTAGTTTTTATGGGAAGATATTCCCGTTTCCAACGAAGGCCTGAAAGGGCTCCAAATATCCACTTGCAGATGCTGCAAAAAGACTCTTTCCAAACTGCTCCATGAAAAGGAAGGTTCAACTCTGTGAGTTGAATGCACACATCATAAAGAAGTTTCAAAGAATGCTTCTGTCTAGGTTTTATGTGAAGATATTTCCTTTTCCACCATAGGCCTCAAAGTGCTCCAAATGAACACTTGCAGATTCTACAAAAAGAGTGTTTCAAAACTGCTCTTTGAAAAGAAGTGTTCAACTCTGTGAGTTGGATTCATACTACACAAAGCAGTTTCACAGAACGCTTCTGTTTAGTTTTTATGGGAAGATATTCCCGTTTCCAACGAAGGCCTGAAAGGGCTCCAAATATCCACTTGCAGATTCTGCAAAAACAGAGTTTCAAAACTGCTCTATCAAAAGGAAGGCTTATCTCTCTGGGTTGAATGCACACATCATAAAGAGGTTTCTGAGAATGCTTCTGCCTGGTTGATATGTGAAGATATTTCAATTTCCACCGTAGGCCTCAAATCGCTCCAAATGAACACTTGCAAATTCTACAAAAAGAGTGTTTCATAACTGCTCTAGCAAAGGAAAGGTTCAACTATGTGAGTTAAACACACACATCACAAAGCAGTTTGTGAGAATGCTTCTGTCCAGTTTTTATGGGAAGATATTCCCGTTTATAACAAAGGCATGAAAGAGCTCCAAGTATCCACTTGCAGATGCTGCAAAAAGACTCTTTCCAAACCGCTCCATGAAAAGGAAGGTTCAACTCTGTGAGTTGAATGCACACATCATAAAGAAGTTTCAAAGAATGCTTCTTTCTAGGTTTTATGTGAAGATATTTCCTTTTCCACCATTGGCCTCAAAGCGCTCCAAATGAACACTTGCAGATTCTACAAAAAGAGTGTTTCAAAACTGCTCTTTCTAAAGAAGTGTTCAACTCTGTGAGTTGGATTCATACTACACAAAGCAGTTTCACAGAACGCTTCTGTTTAGTTTTTATGGGAAGATATTCCCGTTTCCAACGAAGGCCTGAAAGGGCTCCAAATATCCACTTGCAGATGCTGCAAAAAGACTCTTTCCAAACTGCTCCATGAAAAGGAAAGTTCAACTCTGTGAGTTGAATGCACACATCATAAAGAAGTTTCAAAGAATGCTTCTGTCTAGGTTTTATGTGAAGATATTTCCTTTTCCACCATAGGCCTCAAAGCGCTCCAAATGAACACTTGCAGATTCTACAAAAAGAGTGTTTCAAAACTGCTCTTTCAAAAGAAGTGTTCAACTCTGTGAGTTGGATTCATACTACACAAAGCAGTTTCACAGAACTCTTCTGTTTAGTTTTTATGGGAAGATATTCCCGTTTCCAACGAAGGCCTGAAAGGGCTCCAAATATCCACTTGCAGATGCTGCAAAAAGACTCTTTCCAAACTGCTCCATGAAAAGGAAGGTTCAACTCTGTGAGTTGAAGGCACACATCATAAAGAAGTTTCAAAGAATGCTTCTGTCTAGGTTTTATGTGAAGATATTTCCTTTTCCACCATAGGCCTCAAAGTGCTCCAAATGAACACTTGCAGATTCTACAAAAAGAGTGTTTCAAAACTGCTCTTTCAAAAGAAGTGTTCAGCTCTGTGAGTTGGATTCATACTACACAAAGCAGTTTCACAGAACGCTTCTGTTAATTTTTATGGGAAGATATTCCCGTTTCCAACGAAGGCCTGAAAGGGCTCCAAATATCCACTTGCAGATGCTGCAAAAAGACTCTTTCCAAACTGCTCCATGAAAAGGAAGGTTCAACTCTGTGAGTTGAATGCACACATCATAAAGAAGTTTCAAAGAATGCTTCTGTCTAGGTTTTATGTGAAGATATTTCCTTTTCCACCATAGGCCTCAAAGTGCTCCAAATGAACACTTGCAGATTCTACAAAAAGAGTGTTTCAAAACTGCTCTTTCAAAAGAAGTGTTCAACTCTGTGAGTTGGATTCATACTACACTAAGGAGTTTCACAGAACGCTTCTGTTTAGTTTTTATGGGAAGATATTCCCGTTTCCAACGAAGGCCTGAAAGGGCTCCAAATATCCACTTGCAGATGCTGCAAAAACAGAGTTTCAAAACTGCTCTATCAAAAGGAAGGCTTCTCTCTCCGAGTTGAATGCACACATCATAAAGAGGTTTCTGAGAATGCTTCTGCCTGGTTTATAAGTGACGATATTTCCTTTTCCACAATAGGCCTCAATGTGCTCCAAATGAACACTTGCAGATTCTACAAAAAGAGTGTTTCAAAACTGCTCTTTCTAAAGAAGTGTTCAACTCTGTGAGTTGGATTCATACTACACAAAGCAGTTTCACAGAACGCTTCTGTTTAGTTTTTATGGGAAGATATTCCCGTTTCCAACGAAGGCCTGAAAGGGCTCCAAATATCCACTTGCAGATTCTGCAAAAACAGAGTTTCAAAACTGCTCTATCAAAAGGAAGGCTTATCTCTCTGAGTTGAATTCACACATCATAAAGAGGTTTCTGAGAATGCTTCTGCCTGGTTGAAATGTGAAGATATTTCAATTTCCACCATAGGCCTCAAATCGCTCCGAATGAACACTTGCAAATTCTACAAAAAGAGTGTTTCATAACTGCTCTAGCAAAGGAAAGGTTCAACTATGTGAGTTAAACACACACATCACAAAGCAGTTTGTGACAATGCTTCTGTCCAATTTTTATGGGAAGATATTCCCGTTTCTAACAAAGGCCTGAAAGAGCTCCAAATATCCAATTGCAGATGGTGCAAAAAGACTCTTTCCAAATCGCTCCATGAAAAGGAAGGTTCAACTCTGTGAGTTGAATGCACACATCATAAAGAAGTTTCAAAGAATGCTTCTGTCTAGGTTTTATGTGAAGATATTTCCTTTTCCACCATTGGCCTCAAAGCGCTCCAAATGAACACTTGCAGATTCTACAAAAAGAGTGTTTCAAAACTGCTCTTTCTAAAGAAGTGTTCAACTCTGTGAGTTGGATTCATACTACACAAAGCAGTTTCACAGAACGCTTCTGTTTAGTTTTTATGGGAAGATATTCCCGTTTCCAACGAAGGCCTGAAAGGGCTCTAAATATCCACTTGCAGATGCTGCAAAAAGACCCTTTCCAAACTGCTCCATGAAAAGGAAGGTTCAACTCTGTGAGTTGAATGCACACATCATAAAGAAGTTTCAAAGAATGCTTCTGTCTAGGTTTTATGTGAAGATATTTCCTTTTCCACCATAGGCCTCAAAGTGCTCCAAATGAACACTTGCAGATTCTACAAAAAGAGTGTTTCAAAACTGCTCTTTCAAAAGAAGTGTTCAACTCTGTGAGTTGGATTCATACTACGCAAAGCAGTTTCACAGAACGCTTCTGTTTAGTTTTTATGGGAAGATATTCCCGTTTCCAACGAAGGCCTGAAAGGGCTCCAAATATCCACTTGCAGATGCTGCAAAAAGACTCTTTCCAAACTGTTCCATGAAAAGGAAGGTTCAACTCTGTGAGTTGAATGCACACATCATAAAGAAGTTTCAAAGAATGCTTCTGTCTAGGTTTTATGTGAAGATATTTCCTTTTCCACCATAGGCCTCAAAGTGCTCCAAATGAACACTTGCAGATTCTACAAAAAGAGTGTTTCAAAACTGCTCTTTCAAAGGAAGTGTTCAACTCTGTGAGTTGGATTCATACTACACAAAGCAGTTTCACAGAACGCTTCTGTTTAGTTTTTATGGGAGGAAATTCCCGTTTCCAACGAAGGCCTGAAAGGGCTCCAAGTATACACTTGCAGATGCTGCAAAAAGACTCTTTCCAAACTGCTCCATGAAAAGGAAGGTTCAACTCTGTGAGGTGAAGGCACACATCATAAAGAAGTTTCAAAGAATGCTTCTGTCTAGGTTTTATGTGAAGATATTTCCTTTTCCACCGTAGGCCTCAAAGCGCTCCAAATGAACACTTGCAGATTCTACAAAAAGAGTGTTTCAAAACTGCTCTTTCTAAAGAAGTGTTCAACTCTGTGAGTTGGATTCATACTACACAAAGCAGTTTCACAGAACGCTTCTGTTTAGTTTTTATGGGAAGATATTCCCGTTTCCAACGAAGGCCTGAAAGGGCTCCAAATATCCACTTGCAGATGCTGCAAAAACAGAGTTTCAAAACTGCTCTATCAAAAGGAAGGCTTCTCTCTCCGAGTTGAATGCACACATCATAAAGAGGTTTCTGAGAATGCTTCTGCCTGGTTTATAAGTGAAGATATTTCCTTTTCCACAATAGGCCTCAATGTGCTCCAAATGAACACTTGCAGATTCTACAAAAAGAGTGTTTCAAAACTGCTCTTTGAAAAGAAGTGTTCAACTCTGTGAGTTGGATTCATACTACACAAAGCAGTTTCACAGAACGCTTCTGTTTAGTTTTTATGGGAAGATATTCCCGTTTCCACGAAGGCCTGAAAGGCTCCAAATATCCACTTGCAGATGCTGCAAAAAGACTCTTTCCAAACTGCTCCGTGAAAAGGAAGGTTCAACTCTGTGAGGTGAAGGCACACATCATAAAGAAGTTTCAAAGAATGCTTCTGTCTAGGTTTTATGTGAAGATATTTCCTTTTCCACCATAGGCCTCAAAGCGCTCCAAATGAACACTTGCAGATTCTACAAAAAGAGTGTTTCAAAACTGCTCTTTCTAAAGAAGTGTTCAACTCTGTGAGTTGGATTCATACTACACAAAGCAGTTTCACAGAACGCTTCTGTTTAGTTTTTATGGGAAGACATACCCGTTTCCAACGAAGGCCTGAAAGGGCTCCAAATATCCACTTGCAGATTCTGTAAAAACAGAGTTTCAAAACTGCTCTATCAAAAGGAAGGCTTATCTCTCTGAGTTGAATGCACACATCCTAAAGAGGTTTCTGAGAATGCTTCTGCCTGGTTGATATGTGAAGATATTTCAATTTCCACCATAGGCCTGAAATCGCTCCAAATGAACACTTGCAAATTCTACAAAAAGAGTGTTTCATAACTGCTCTAGCAAAGGAAAGGTTCAACTATGTGAGTTAAACACACACATCACAAAGCAGTTTGTGAGAATGCTTCTGTCCAGTTTTTATGGGAAGATATTCCCGTTTATAACAAAGGCATGAAAGAGCTCCAAGTATCCACTTGCAGATGCTGCAAAAAGACTCTTTCCAAACCGCTCCATGAAAAGGAAGGTTCAACTCTGTGAGTTGAATGCACACATCATAAAGAAGTTTCAAAGAATGCTTCTGTCTAGGTTTTATGTGAAGATATTTCCTTTTCCACCATTGGCCTCAAAGCGCTCCAAATGAACACTTGCAGATTCTACAAAAAGAGTGTTTCAAAACTGCTCTTTCTAAAGAAGTGTTCAACTCTGTGAGCTGGATTCATACTACACAAAGCAGTTTCACAGAACGCTTCTGTTTAGTTTTTATGGGAAGATATTCCCGTTTCCAACGAAGGCCTGAAAGGGCTCCAAATATCCACTTGCAGATGCTGCAAAAAGACTCTTTCCAAACTGCTCCATGAAAAGGAAAGTTCAACTCTGTGAGTTGAATGCACACATCATAAAGAAGTTTCAAAGAATGCTTCTGTCTAGGTTCTATGTGAAGATATTTCCTTTTCCACCATAGGCCTCAAAGTGCTCCAAATGAACACTTGCAGATTCTACAAAAAGAGTGTTTCAAAACTGCTCTTTCAAAAGAAGTGTTCAACTCTGTGAGTTGGATTCATACTACACAAAGCAGTTTCACAGAACTCTTCTGTTTAGTTTTTATGGGAAGATATTCCCGTTTCCAACGAAGGCCTGAAACGGCTCCAAATATCCACTTGCAGATGCTGCAAAAAGACTCTTTCCAAACTGCTCCATGAAAAGGAAGGTTCAACTCTGTGAGTTGAAGGCACACATCATAAAGAAGTTTCAAAGAATGCTTCTGTCTAGGTTTTATGTGAAGATATTTCCTTTTCCACCATAGGCCTCAAAGTGCTCCAAATGAACACTTGCAGATTCTACAAAAAGAGTGTTTCAAAACTGCTCTTTCAAAAGAAGTGTTCAACTCTGTGAGTTGGATTCATACTACACAAAGCAGTTTCACAGAACGCTTCTGTTTAGTTTTTATGGGAAGATATTCCCGTTTCCAACGAAGGCCTGAAAGGGCTCCAAATATCCACTTGCAGATGCTGCAAAAACAGAGTTTCAAAACTGCTCTATCAAAAGGAAGGCTTCTCTCTCCGAGTTGAATGCACACATCATAAAGAGGTTTCTGAGAATGCTTCTGCCTGGTTTATAAGTGAAGATATTTCCTTTTCCACCATAGGCCTCAATGTGCTCCAAATGAACACTTGCAGATTCTACAAAAAGAGTGTTTCAAAACTGCTCTTTGAAAAGAAGTGTTCAACTCTGTGAGTTGGATTCATACTACACAAAGCAGTTTCACAGAACGCTTCTGTTTAGTTTTTATGGGAAGATATTCCCGTTTCCAACGAAGGCCTGAAAGGCTCCAAATATCCACTTGCAGATGCTGCAAAAAGACTCTTCCCAAACTGCTCCGTGAAAAGGAAGGTTCAACTCTGTGAGGTGAAGGCACACATCATAAAGAAGTTTCAAAGAATGCTTCTGTCTAGGTTTTATGTGAAGATATTTCCTTTTCCACCATAGGCCTCAAAGCGCTCCAAATGAACACTTGCAGATTCTACAAAAAGAGTGTTTCAAAACTGCTCTTTCTAAAGAAGTGTTCAACTCTGTGAGTTGGATTCATACTACACAAAGCAGTTTCACAGAACGCTTCTGTTTAGTTTTTATGGGAAGACATACCCGTTTCCAACGAAGGCCTGAAAGGGCTCCAAATATCCACTTGCAGATTCTGTAAAAACAGAGTTTCAAAACTGCTCTATCAAAAGGAAGGCTTATCTGTCTGAGTTGAATGCACACATCCTAAAGAGGTTTCTGAGAATGCTTCTGCCTGGTTGATATGTGAAGATATTACAATTTCCACCATAGGCCTCAAATCGCTCCAAATGAACACTTGCAAATTCTACAAAAAGAGTGTTTCATAACTGCTCTAGCAAAAGAAAGGTTCAACTATGTGAGTTAAACACACACATCACAAAGCAGTTTGTGAGAATGCTTCAGTCCAGTTTTTATGGGAAGATATTCCCGTTTCTAACAAAGGCCTGAAAGAGCTCCAAATATCCACTTGCAGATTCTGCAAAAAGACTCTTTCCAAACCGCTCCATGAAAAGGAAGGTTCAACTCTGTGAGTTGAATGCACACATCATAAAGAAGTTTCAAAGAATGCTTCTGTCTAGGTTTTATGTGAAGATATTTCCTTTTCCACCATAGGCCTCAAAGCGCTCCAAATGAACACTTGCAGATTCTACAAAAAGAGTGTTTCAAAACTACTCTTTCAAAAGAAGTGTTCAACTCTGTGAGTTGGATTCATACTACACAAAGCAGTTTCACAGAAGGCTTCTGTTTAGTTTTTATGGGAAGATATTCCCGTTTCCAACGAAGGCCTGAAAGGGCTCCAAATATCCACTTGCAGAGGCTGCAATAACAGAGTTTCAAAACTGCTCTATCAAAAGGAAGGCTTCTGTCTCCGAGTTGAATGCACACATCATAAAGAGGTTTACGAGACTGATTCTGCCTGGTTTATAAGTGAAGATATTTCCTTTTCCACAATAGGCCTCAAAGCGCTCCAAACGAACACTTGCAGATTCTACAAAAAGAGTGTTTCAAAACTGCTCTTTCAAAAGAAGTGTTCAACTCTGTGAGTTGGATTCATACTACACAAAGCAGTTTCACAGAACGCTTCTGTTTAGTTTTTATGGGAAGATATTCCCGTTTCCAACGAAGGCCTGAAAGGGCTCCAAATATCCACTTGCAGATGCTGCAAAAAGACTCTTTCCAAACTGCTCCATGAAAAGGAAGGTTCAACTCTGTGAGTTGAATGCACACATCATAAAGAAGTTTCAAAGAATGCTTCTGTCTAGGTTTTATGTGAAGATATTTCCTTTTCCACCATAGGCCTCAAAGTGCTCCAAATGAACACTTGCA
Organism: Pongo abelii; assembly: GCF_028885655.2. Classification (NCBI taxonomy): domain Eukaryota; kingdom Metazoa; phylum Chordata; class Mammalia; order Primates; family Hominidae; genus Pongo; species Pongo abelii. The sequence continues at coordinate 29,978,127 of NC_072005.2, read as the reverse complement.
GATTCTACAAAAAGAGTGTTTCAAAACTGCTCTTTGAAAAGAAGTGTTCAACTCTGTGAGTTGGATTCATACTACACAAAGCAGTTTCACAGAACGCTTCTGTTTAGTTTTTATGGGAAGATATTCCCGTTTCCAACGAAGGCCTGAAAGGGCTCCAAATATCCACTTGCAGATTCTGCAAAAACAGAGTTTCAAAACTGCTCTATCAAAAGGAAGGCTTATCTCTCTGAGTTGAATGCACACATCATAAAGAGGTTTCTGAGAATGCTTCTGCCTGGTTGATATGTGAAGATATTTCAATTTCCACCGTAGGCCTCAAATCGCTCCAAATGAACACTTGCAAATTCTACAAAAAGAGTGTTTCATAACTGCTCTAGCAAAGGAAAGGTTCAACTATGTGAGTTAAACACACACATCACAAAGCAGTTTGTGAGAATGCTTCTGTCCAGTTTTTATGGGAAGATATTCCCGTTTATAACAAAGGCATGAAAGAGCTCCAAGTATCCACTTGCAGATGCTGCAAAAAGACTCTTTCCAAACCGCTCCATGAAAAGGAAGGTTCAACTCTGTGAGTTGAATGCACACATCATAAAGAAGTTTCAAAGAATGCTTCTGTCTAGGTTTTATGTGAAGATATTTCCTTTTCCACCATTGGCCTCAAAGCGCTCCAAATGAACACTTGCAGATTCTACAAAAAGAGTGTTTCAAAACTGCTCTTTCTAAAGAAGTGTTCAACTCTGTGAGTTGGATTCATACTACACAAAGCAGTTTCACAGAACGCTTCTGTTTAGTTTTTATGGGAAGATATTCCCGTTTCCAACGAAGGCCTGAAAGGGCTCCAAATATCCACTTGCAGATGCTGCAAAAAGACTCTTTCCAAACTGCTCCATGAAAAGGAAAGTTCAACTCTGTGAGTTGAATGCACACATCATAAAGAAGTTTCAAAGAATGCTTCTGTCTAGGTTTTATGTGAAGATATTTCCTTTTCCACCATAGGCCTCAAAGCGCTCCAAATGAACACTTGCAGATTCTACAAAAAGAGTGTTTCAAAACTGCTCTTTCAAAAGAAGTGTTCAACTCTGTGAGTTGGATTCATACTACACAAAGCAGTTTCACAGAACTCTTCTGTTTAGTTTTTATGGGAAGATATTCCCGTTTCCAACGAAGGCCTGAAAGGGCTCCAAATATCCACTTGCAGATGCTGCAAAAAGACTCTTTCCAAACTGCTCCATGAAAAGGAAGGTTCAACTCTGTGAGTTGAATGCACACATCATAAAGAAGTTTCAAAGAATGCTTCTGTCTAGGTTTTATGTGAAGATATTTCCTTTTCCACCATAGGCCTCAAAGTGCTCCAAATGAACACTTGCAGATTCTACAAAAAGAGTGTTTCAAAACTGCTCTTTCAAAAGAAGTGTTCAACTCTGTGAGTTGGATTCATACTACACTAAGGAGTTTCACAGAACGCTTCTGTTTAGTTTTTATGGGAAGATATTCCCGTTTCCAACGAAGGCCTGAAAGGGCTCCAAATATCCACTTGCAGATGCTGCAAAAACAGAGTTTCAAAACTGCTCTATCAAAAGGAAGGCTTCTCTCTCCGAGTTGAATGCACACATCATAAAGAGGTTTCTGAGAATGCTTCTGCCTGGTTTATAAGTGACGATATTTCCTTTTCCACAATAGGCCTCAATGTGCTCCAAATGAACACTTGCAGATTCTACAAAAAGAGTGTTTCAAAACTGCTCTTTCTAAAGAAGTGTTCAACTCTGTGAGTTGGATTCATACTACACAAAGCAGTTTCACAGAACGCTTCTGTTTAGTTTTTATGGGAAGATATTCCCGTTTCCAACGAAGGCCTGAAAGGGCTCCAAATATCCACTTGCAGATTCTGCAAAAACAGAGTTTCAAAACTGCTCTATCAAAAGGAAGGCTTATCTCTCTGAGTTGAATTCACACATCATAAAGAGGTTTCTGAGAATGCTTCTGCCTGGTTGAAATGTGAAGATATTTCAATTTCCACCATAGGCCTCAAATCGCTCCGAATGAACACTTGCAAATTCTACAAAAAGAGTGTTTCATAACTGCTCTAGCAAAGGAAAGGTTCAACTATGTGAGTTAAACACACACATCACAAAGCAGTTTGTGACAATGCTTCTGTCCAGTTTTTATGGGAAGATATTCCCGTTTCTAACAAAGGCCTGAAAGAGCTCCAAATATCCAATTGCAGATGGTGCAAAAAGACTCTTTCCAAATCGCTCCATGAAAAGGAAGGTTCAACTCTGTGAGTTGAATGCACACATCATAAAGAAGTTTCAAAGAATGCTTCTGTCTAGGTTTTATGTGAAGATATTTCCTTTTCCACCATTGGCCTCAAAGCGCTCCAAATGAACACTTGCAGATTCTACAAAAAGAGTGTTTCAAAACTGCTCTTTCTAAAGAAGTGTTCAACTCTGTGAGTTGGATTCATACTACACAAAGCAGTTTCACAGAACGCTTCTGTTTAGTTTTTATGGGAAGATATTCCCGTTTCCAACGAAGGCCTGAAAGGGCTCTAAATATCCACTTGCAGATGCTGCAAAAAGACCCTTTCCAAACTGCTCCATGAAAAGGAAGGTTCAACTCTGTGAGTTGAATGCACACATCATAAAGAAGTTTCAAAGAATGCTTCTGTCTAGGTTTTATGTGAAGATATTTCCTTTTCCACCATAGGCCTCAAAGTGCTCCAAATGAACACTTGCAGATTCTACAAAAAGAGTGTTTCAAAACTGCTCTTTCAAAAGAAGTGTTCAACTCTGTGAGTTGGATTCATACTACGCAAAGTAGTTTCACAGAACGCTTCTGTTTAGTTTTTATGGGAAGATATTCCCGTTTCCAACGAAGGCCTGAAAGGGCTCCAAATATCCACTTGCAGATGCTGCAAAAAGACTCTTTCCAAACTGTTCCATGAAAAGGAAGGTTCAACTCTGTGAGTTGAATGCACACATCATAAAGAAGTTTCAAAGAATGCTTCTGTCTAGGTTTTATGTGAAGATATTTCCTTTTCCACCATAGGCCTCAAAGTGCTCCAAATGAACACTTGCAGATTCTACAAAAAGAGTGTTTCAAAACTGCTCTTTCAAAGGAAGTGTTCAACTCTGTGAGTTGGATTCATACTACACAAAGCAGTTTCACAGAACGCTTCTGTTTAGTTTTTATGGGAGGAAATTCCCGTTTCCAACGAAGGCCTGAAAGGGCTCCAAGTATACACTTGCAGATGCTGCAAAAAGACTCTTTCCAAACTGCTCCATGAAAAGGAAGGTTCAACTCTGTGAGGTGAAGGCACACATCATAAAGAAGTTTCAAAGAATGCTTCTGTCTAGGTTTTATGTGAAGATATTTCCTTTTCCACCGTAGGCCTCAAAGCGCTCCAAATGAACACTTGCAGATTCTACAAAAAGAGTGTTTCAAAACTGCTCTTTCTAAAGAAGTGTTCAACTCTGTGAGTTGGATTCATACTACACAAAGCAGTTTCACAGAACGCTTCTGTTTAGTTTTTATGGGAAGATATTCCCGTTTCCAACGAAGGCCTGAAAGGGCTCCAAATATCCACTTGCAGATTCTGCAAAAACAGAGTTTCAAAACTGCTCTATCAAAAGGAAGGCTTATCTCTCTGAGTTGAATGCACACATCATAAAGAGGTTTCTGAGAATGCTTCTGCCTGCTTGATATGTGAAGATATTTCAATTTCCACCATAGGCCTCAAATCGCTCCAAATGAACACTTGCAAATTCTACAAAAAGAGTGTTTCATAACTGCTCTAGCAAAGGAAAGGTTCAACTATGTGAGTTAAACACACACATCACAAAGCAGTTTGTGAGAATGCTTCTGTCCAGTTTTTATGGGAAGATATTCCCGTTTCTAACAAAGGCCTGAAAGAGCTCCAAATATCCACTTGCAGATGCTGCAAAAAGACACTTTCCAAACCGCTCCATGAAAAGGAAGGTTCAACTCTGTGAGTTGAATGCACACATCATAAAGAAGTTTCAAAGAATGCTTCTGTCTAGGTTTTATGTGAAGATATTTCCTTTTCCACCATAGGCCTCAAAGCGCTCCAAATGAACACTTGCAGATTCTACAGAAAGAGTGTTTCAAAACTGCTCTTTCTAAAGAAGGGTTCAACTCTGTGAGTTGGATTCATACTACACAAAGCAGTTTCACAGAACGCTTCTGTTTAGTTTTTATGGGAAGATATTCCCGTTTCCAACGAAGGCCTGAAAGGGCTCCAAATATCCACTTGCAGATGCTGCAAAAAGACTCTTTCCAAACTGCTCCATGAAAAGGAAGGTTCAACTCTGTGTGTTGAATGCACACATCATAAAGAAGTTTCAAAGAATGCTTCTGTCTAGGTTTTATGTGAAGATATTTCCTTTTCCACCATAGGCCTCAAAGTGCTCCAAATGAACACTTTCAGATTCTACAAAAAGAGTGTTTCAAAACTGCTCTTTCAAAAGAAGTGTTCAACTCTGTGAGTTGGATTCATACTACACAAAGCAGTTTCACAGAACGCTTCTGTTTAGTTTTTATGGGAAGATATTCCCGTTTCCAACGAAGGCCTGAAAGGGCTCCAAATATCCACTTGCAGATGCTGCAATAACAGAGTTTCAAAACTGCTCTATCAAAAGGAAGGCTTCTCTCTCCGAGTTGTATGCACACATCATAAAGAGGTTTCTGAGAATGCTTCTGCCTGGTTTATAAGTGAAGATATTTCCTTTTCCACAATAGGCCTCAATGTGCTCCAAATGAACACTTGCAGATTCTACAAAAAGAGTGTTTCAAAACTGCTCTTTGAAAAGAAGAGTTCAACTCTGTGAGTTGGATTCATACTAAACAAAGCAGTTTCACAGAACGCTTCTGTTTAGTTTTTATGGGAAGATATTCCCGTTTCCAACGAAGGACTGAAAGGCTCCAAATATCCACTTGCAGATGCTGCAAAAAGACTCTTTCCAAACTGCTCCGTGAAAAGGAAGGTTCAACTCTGTGAGGTGAAGGCACACGTCATAAGGAAGTTTCAAAGAATGCTTCTGTCTAGGTTTTATGTGAAGATATTTCCTTTTCCACCATAGGCCTCAAAGCGCTCCAAATGAACACTTGCAGATTCTACAAAAAGAGTGTTTCAAAACTGCTCTTTCAAAAGAAGTGTTCAACTCTGTGAGTTGGATTCATACTACACAAAGCAGTTTCACAGAACTCTTCTGTTTAGTTTTTATGGGAAGATATTCCCGTTTCCAACGAAGGCCTGAAAGGGCTCCAAATATCCACTTGCAGATGCTGCAAAAAGACTCTTTCCAAACTGCTCCATGAAAAGGAAGGTTCAACTCTGTGAGTTGAAGGCACACATCATAAAGAAGTTTCAAAGAATGCTTCTGTCAAGGTTTTATGTGAAGATATTTCCTTTTCCACCATAGGCCTCAAAGTGCTCCAAATGAACACTTGCAGATTCTACAAAAAGAGTGTTTCAAAACTGCTCTTTCAAAAGAAGTGTTCAACTCTGTGAGTTGGATTCATACTACACAAAGCAGTTTCACAGAACGCTTCTGTTTAGTTTTTATGGGAAGATATTCCCGTTTCCAACGAAGGCCTGAAAGGGCTCCAAATATCCACTTGCAGATGCTGCAAAAAGACTCTTTCCAAACTGCTCCATGAAAAGGAAGGTTCAACTCTGTGAGTTGAATGCACACATCATAAAGAAGTTTCAAAGAATGCTTCTGTCTAGGTTTTATGTGAAGATATTTCCTTTTCCACCATAGGCCTCAAAGTGCTCCAAATGAACACTTGCAGATTCTACAAAAAGAGTGTTTCAAAACTGCTCTTTCTAAAGAAGTGTTCAACTCTGTGAGTTGGATTCATACTACACAAAGCAGTTTCACAGAACGCTTCTGTTTAGTTTTTATGGGAAGATATTCCCGTTTCCAACGAAGGCCTGAAAGGGCTCCAAATATCCACTTGCAGATGCTGCAAAAACAGATTTTCAAAACTGCTCTATCAAAAGGAAGGCTTCTCTCTCCGAGTTGAATGCACACATCATAAAGAGGTTTCTGAGAATGCTTCTGCCTGGTTTATAAGTGAAGATATTTCCTTTTCCACAATAGGCCTCAATGTGCTCCAAATGAACACTTGCAGATTCTACAAAACGAGTGTTTCAAAACTGCTCTTTCTAAAGAAGTGTTCAACTCTGTGAGTTGGATTCATACTACACAAAGCAGTTTCACAGAACGCTTCTGTTTAGTTTTTATGGGAAGATATTCCCGTTTCCAACGAAGGCCTGAAAGGGCTCCAAATATCCACTTGCAGATTCTGCAAAAACAGAGTTTCAAAACTGCTCTATCAAAAGGAAGGCTTATCTCTCTGAGTTGAATGCACACATCATAAAGAGGTTTCTGAGAATGCTTCTGCCTGCTTGATATGTGAAGATATTTCAATTTCCACCATAGGCCTCAAATCGCTCCAAATGAACACTTGCAAATTCTACAAAAAGAGTGTTTCATAACTGCTCTAACAAAGGAAAGGTTCAACTATGTGAGTTAAACACACACATCACAAAGCAGTTTGTGAGAATGCTTCTGTCCAGTTTTTATGGGAAGATATTCCCGTTTCTAACAAAGGCCTGAAAGAGCTCCAAATATCCACTTGCAGATGCTGCAAAAAGACTCTTTCCAAACCGCTCCATGAAAAGGAAGGTTCAACTCTGTGAGTTGAATGCACACATCATAAAGAAGTTTCAAAGAATGCTTCTGTCTAGGTTTTATGTGAAGATATTTCCTTTTCCATCATAGGCCTCAAAGCGCTCCAAATGAACACTTGCAGATTCTACAAAAAGAGTGTTTCAAAACTGCTCTTTCAAAAGAAGTGTTCAACTCTGTGAGTTGGATTCATACTACACAGAGCAGTTTCACAGAACCCTTCTGTTTAGTTTTTATGGGAAGATATTCCCGTTTCCAACGAAGGCCTGAAAGGGCTCCAAATATCCACTTGCAGATGCTGCAAAAACAGAGTTTCAAAACTGCTCTATCAAAAGGAAGGCTTCTCTCTCCGAGTTGAATGCACACATCATAAAGAGGTTTCTGAGAATGCTTCTGCCTGGTTTATAAGTGAAGATATTTCCTTTTCCACCATAGGCCTCAATGTGCTCCAAATGAACACTTGCAGATTCTACAAAAAGAGTGTTTCAAAACTGCTCTTTGAAAAGAAGTGTTCAACTCTGTGAGTTGGATTCATACTACACAAAGCAGTTTCACAGAACGCTTCTGTTTAGTTTTTATGGGAAGATATTCCCGTTTCCAACGAAGGCCTGAAAGGCTCCAAATATCCACTTGCAGATGCTGCAAAAAGACTCTTCCCAAACTGCTCCGTGAAAAGGAAGGTTCAACTCTGTGAGGTGAAGGCACACATCATAAAGAAGTTTCAAAGAATGCTTCTGTCTAGGTTTTATGTGAAGATATTTCCTTTTCCACCATAGGCCTCAAAGCGCTCCAAATGAACACTTGCAGATTCTACAAAAAGAGTGTTTCAAAACTGCTCTTTCTAAAGAAGTGTTCAACTCTGTGAGTTGGATTCATGCTACACAAAGCAGTTTCACAGAACGCTTCTGTTTAGTTTTTATGGGAAGACATACCCGTTTCCAACGAAGGCCTGAAAGGGCTCCAAATATCCACTTGCAGATTCTGTAAAAACAGAGTTTCAAAACTGCTCTATCAAAAGGAAGGCTTATCTGTCTGAGTTGAATGCACACATCCTAAAGAGGTTTCTGAGAATGCTTCTGCCTGGTTGATATGTGAAGATATTTCAATTTCCACCATAGGCCTCAAATCGCTCCAAATGAACACTTGCAAATTCTACAAAAAGAGTGTTTCATAACTGCTCTATCAAAGGAAGGCTTATCTGTCTGAGTTGAATGCACACATCCTAAAGAGGTTTCTGAGAATGCTTCTGCCTGGTTGATATGTGAAGATATTTCAATTTCCACCATAGGCCTCAAATCGCTCCAAATGAACACTTGCAAATTCTACAAAAAGAGTGTTTCATAACTGCTCTAGCAAAAGAAAGGTTCAACTATGTGAGTTAAACACACACATCACAAAGCAGTTTGTGAGAATGCTTCAGTCCAGTTTTTATGGGAAGATATTCCCGTTTCTAACAAAGGCCTGAAAGAGCTCCAAATATCCACTTGCAGATTCTGCAAAAAGACTCTTTCCAAACCGCTCCATGAAAAGGAAGGTTCAACTCTGTGAGTTGAATGCACACATCATAAAGAAGTTTCAAAGAATGCTTCTGTCTAGGTTTTATGTGAAGATATTTCCTTTTCCACCATAGGCCTCAAAGCGCTCCAAATGAACACTTGCAGATTCTACAAAAAGAGTGTTTCAAAACTACTCTTTCAAAAGAAGTGTTCAACTCTGTGAGTTGGATTCATACTACACAAAGCAGTTTCACAGAAGGCTTCTGTTTAGTTTTTATGGGAAGATATTCCCGTTTCCAACGAAGGCCTGAAAGGGCTCCAAATATCCACTTGCAGAGGCTGCAATAACAGAGTTTCAAAACTGCTCTATCAAAAGGAAGGCTTCTCTCTCCGAGTTGAATGCACACATCATAAAGAGGTTTACGAGACTGATTCTGCCTGGTTTATAAGTGAAGATATTTCCTTTTCCACAATAGGCCTCAAAGCGCTCCAAACGAACACTTGCAGATTCTACAAAAAGAGTGTTTCAAAACTGCTCTTTCAAAAGAAGTGTTCAACTCTGTGAGTTGGATTCATACTACACAAAGCAGTTTCACAGAACGCTTCTGTTTAGTTTTTATGGGAAGATATTCCCGTTTCCAACGAAGGCCTGAAAGGGCTCCAAATATCCACTTGCAGATGCTGCAAAAAGACTCTTTCCAAACTGCTCCATGAAAAGGAAGGTTCAACTCTGTGAGTTGAATGCACACATCATAAAGAAGTTTCAAAGAATGCTTCTGTCTAGGTTTTATGTGAAGATATTTCCTTTTCCACCATAGGCCTCAAAGTGCTCCAAATGAACACTTGCAGATTCTACAAAAAGAGTGTTTCAAAACTGCTCTTTGAAAAGAAGTGTTCAACTCTGTGAGTTGGATTCATACTACACAAAGCAGTTTCACAGAACGCTTCTGTTTAGTTTTTATGGGAAGATATTCCCGTTTCCAACGAAGGCCTGAAAGGGCTCCAAATATCCACTTGCAGATTCTGCAAAAACAGAGTTTCAAAACTGCTCTATCAAAAGGAAGGCTTATCTCTCTGGGTTGAATGCACACATCATAAAGAGGTTTCTGAGAATGCTTCTGCCTGGTTGATATGTGAAGATATTTCAATTTCCACCGTAGGCCTCAAATCGCTCCAAATGAACACTTGCAAATTCTACAAAAAGAGTGTTTCATAACTGCTCTAGCAAAGGAAAGGTTCAACTATGTGAGTTAAACACACACATCACAAAGCAGTTTGTGACAATGCTTCTGTCCCGTTTTTATGGGAAGATATTCCCGTTTCTAACAAAGGCCTGAAAGAGCTCCAAATATCCAATTGCAGATGGTGCAAAAAGACTCTTTCCAAATCGCTCCATGAAAAGGAAGGTTCAACTCTGTGAGTTGAATGCACACATCATAAAGAAGTTTCAAAGAATGCTTCTGTCTAGGTTTTATGTGAAGATATTTCCTTTTCCACCATTGGCCTCAAAGCGCTCCAAATGAACACTTGCAGATTCTACAAAAAGAGTGTTTCAAAACTGCTCTTTCTAAAGAAGTGTTCAACTCTGTGAGTTGGATTCATACTACACAAAGCAGTTTCACAGAACGCTTCTGTTTAGTTTTTATGGGAAGATATTCCCGTTTCCAACGAAGGCCTGAAAGGGCTCTAAATATCCACTTGCAGATGCTGCAAAAAGACCCTTTCCAAACTGCTCCATGAAAAGGAAGGTTCAACTCTGTGAGTTGAATGCACACATCATAAAGAAGTTTCAAAGAATGCTTCTGTCTAGGTTTTATGTGAAGATATTTCCTTTTCCACCATAGGCCTCAAAGTGCTCCAAATGAACACTTGCAGATTCTACAAAAAGAGTGTTTCAAAACTGCTCTTTCAAAAGAAGTGTTCAACTCTGTGAGTTGGATTCATACTACGCAAAGCAGTTTCACAGAACGCTTCTGTTTAGTTTTTATGGGAAGATATTCCCGTTTCCAACGAAGGCCTGAAAGGGCTCCAAATATCCACTTGCAGATGCTGCAAAAAGACTCTTTCCAAACTGTTCCATGAAAAGGAAGGTTCAACTCTGTGAGTTGAATGCACACATCATAAAGAAGTTTCAAAGAATGCTTCTGTCTAGGTTTTATGTGAAGATATTTCCTTTTCCACCATAGGCCTCAAAGTGCTCCAAATGAACACTTGCAGATTCTACAAAAAGAGTGTTTCAAAACTGCTCTTTCAAAGGAAGTGTTCAACTCTGTGAGTTGGATTCATACTACACAAAGCAGTTTCACAGAACGCTTCTGTTTAGTTTTTATGGGAGGAAATTCCCGTTTCCAACGAAGGCCTGAAAGGGCTCCAAGTATACACTTGCAGATGCTGCAAAAAGACTCTTTCCAAACTGCTCCATGAAAAGGAAGGTTCAACTCTGTGAGGTGAAGGCACACATCATAAAGAAGTTTCAAAGAATGCTTCTGTCTAGGTTTTATGTGAAGATATTTCCTTTTCCACCGTAGGCCTCAAAGCGCTCCAAATGAACACTTGCAGATTCTACAAAAAGAGTGTTTCAAAACTGCTCTTTCTAAAGAAGTGTTCAACTCTGTGAGTTGGATTCATACTACACAAAGCAGTTTCACAGAACGCTTCTGTTTAGTTTTTATGGGAAGATATTCCCGTTTCCAACGAAGGCCTGAAAGGGCTCCAAATATCCACTTGCAGATGCTGCAAAAACAGAGTTTCAAAACTGCTCTATCAAAAGGAAGGCTTCTCTCTCCGAGTTGAATGCACACATCATAAAGAGGTTTCTGAGAATGCTTCTGCCTGGTTTATAAGTGAAGATATTTCCTTTTCCACAATAGGCCTCAATGTGCTCCAAATGAACACTTGCAGATTCTACAAAAAGAGTGTTTCAAAACTGCTCTTTGAAAAGAAGTGTTCAACTCTGTGAGTTGGATTCATACTACACAAAGCAGTTTCACAGAACGCTTCTGTTTAGTTTTTATGGGAAGATATTCCCGTTTCCACGAAGGCCTGAAAGGCTCCAAATATCCACTTGCAGATGCTGCAAAAAGACTCTTTCCAAACTGCTCCGTGAAAAGGAAGGTTCAACTCTGTGAGGTGAAGGCACACATCATAAAGAAGTTTCAAAGAATGCTTCTGTCTAGGTTTTATGTGAAGATATTTCCTTTTCCACCATAGGCCTCAAAGCGCTCCAAATGAACACTTGCAGATTCTACAAAAAGAGTGTTTCAAAACTGCTCTTTCTAAAGAAGTGTTCAACTCTGTGAGTTGGATTCATACTACACAAAGCAGTTTCACAGAACGCTTCTGTTTAGTTTTTATGGGAAGACATACCCGTTTCCAACGAAGGCCTGAAAGGGCTCCAAATATCCACTTGCAGATTCTGTAAAAACAGAGTTTCAAAACTGCTCTATCAAAAGGAAGGCTTATCTCTCTGAGTTGAATGCACACATCCTAAAGAGGTTTCTGAGAATGCTTCTGCCTGGTTGATATGTGAAGATATTTCAATTTCCACCATAGGCCTGAAATCGCTCCAAATGAACACTTGCAAATTCTACAAAAAGAGTGTTTCATAACTGCTCTAGCAAAGGAAAGGTTCAACTATGTGAGTTAAACACACACATCACAAAGCAGTTTGTGAGAATGCTTCTGTCCAGTTTTTATGGGAAGATATTCCCGTTTATAACAAAGGCATGAAAGAGCTCCAAGTATCCACTTGCAGATGCTGCAAAAAGACTCTTTCCAAACCGCTCCATGAAAAGGAAGGTTCAACTCTGTGAGTTGAATGCACACATCATAAAGAAGTCTCAAAGAATGCTTCTGTCTAGGTTTTATGTGAAGATATTTCCTTTTCCACCATTGGCCTCAAAGCGCTCCAAATGAACACTTGCAGATTCTACAAAAAGAGTGTTTCAAAACTGCTCTTTCTAAAGAAGTGTTCAACTCTGTGAGCTGGATTCATACTACACAAAGCAGTTTCACAGAACGCTTCTGTTTAGTTTTTATGGGAAGATATTCCCGTTTCCAACGAAGGCCTGAAAGGGCTCCAAATATCCACTTGCAGATGCTGCAAAAAGACTCTTTCCAAACTGCTCCATGAAAAGGAAAGTTCAACTCTGTGAGTTGAATGCACACATCATAAAGAAGTTTCAAAGAATGCTTCTGTCTAGGTTCTATGTGAAGATATTTCCTTTTCCACCATAGGCCTCAAAGTGCTCCAAATGAACACTTGCAGATTCTACAAAAAGAGTGTTTCAAAACTGCTCTTTCAAAAGAAGTGTTCAACTCTGTGAGTTGGATTCATACTACACAAAGCAGTTTCACAGAACTCTTCTGTTTAGTTTTTATGGGAAGATATTCCCGTTTCCAACGAAGGCCTGAAACGGCTCCAAATATCCACTTGCAGATGCTGCAAAAAGACTCTTTCCAAACTGCTCCATGAAAAGGAAGGTTCAACTCTGTGAGTTGAAGGCACACATCATAAAGAAGTTTCAAAGAATGCTTCTGTCTAGGTTTTATGTGAAGATATTTCCTTTTCCACCATAGGCCTCAAAGTGCTCCAAATGAACACTTGCAGATTCTACAAAAAGAGTGTTTCAAAACTGCTCTTTGAAAAGAAGTGTTCAACTCTGTGAGTTGGATTCATACTACACAAAGCAGTTTCACAGAACGCTTCTGTTTAGTTTTTATGGGAAGATATTCCCGTTTCCAACGAAGGCCTGAAAGGGCTCCAAATATCCACTTGCAGATTCTGCAAAAACAGAGTTTCAAAACTGCTCTATCAAAAGGAAGGCTTATCTCTCTGGGTTGAATGCACACATCATAAAGAGGTTTCTGAGAATGCTTCTGCCTGGTTGATATGTGAAGATATTTCAATTTCCACCGTAGGCCTCAAATCGCTCCAAATGAACACTTGCAAATTCTACAAAAAGAGTGTTTCATAACTGCTCTAGCAAAGGAAAGGTTCAACTATGTGAGTTAAACACACACATCACAAAGCAGTTTGTGACAATGCTTCTGTCCCGTTTTTATGGGAAGATATTAACGTTTCTAACAAAGGCCTGAAAGAGCTCCAAATATCCAATTGCAGATGGTGCAAAAAGACTCTTTCCAAATCGCTCCATGAAAAGGAAGGTTCAACTCTGTGAGTTGAATGCACACATCATAAAGAAGTTTCAAAGAATGCTTCTGTCTAGGTTTTATGTGAAGATATTTCCTTTTCCACCATTGGCCTCAAAGCGCTCCAAATGAACACTTGCAGATTCTACAAAAAGAGTGTTTCAAAACTGCTCTTTCTAAAGAAGTGTTCAACTCTGTGAGTTGGATTCATGCTACACAAAGCAGTTTCACAGAACGCTTCTGTTTAGTTTTTATGGGAAGATATTCCCGTTTCCAACGAAGGCCTGAAAGGGCTCTAAATATCCACTTGCAGATGCTGCAAAAAGACCCTTTCCAAACTGCTCCATGAAAAGGAAGGTTCAACTCTGTGAGTTGAATGCACACATCATAAAGAAGTTTCAAAGAATGCTTCTGTCTAGGTTTTATGTGAAGATATTTCCTTTTCCACCATAGGCCTCAAAGTGCTCCAAATGAACACTTGCAGATTCTACAAAAAGAGTGTTTCAAAACTGCTCTTTCAAAAGAAGTGTTCAACTCTGTGAGTTGGATTCATACTACGCAAAGCAGTTTCACAGAACGCTTCTGTTTAGTTTTTATGGGAAGATATTCCCGTTTCCAACGAAGGCCTGAAAGGGCTCCAAATATCCACTTGCAGATGCTGCAAAAAGACTCTTTCCAAACTGTTCCATGAAAAGGAAGGTTCAACTCTGTGAGTTGAATGCACACATCATAAAGAAGTTTCAAAGAATGCTTCTGTCTAGGTTTTATGTGAAGATATTTCCTTTTCCACCATAGGCCTCAAAGTGCTCCAAATGAACACTTGCAGATTCTACAAAAAGAGTGTTTCAAAACTGCTCTTTCAAAGGAAGTGTTCAACTCTGTGAGTTGGATTCATACTACACAAAGCAGTTTCACAGAACGCTTCTGTTTAGTTTTTATGGGAGGAAATTCCCGTTTCCAACGAAGGCCTGAAAGGGCTCCAAGTATACACTTGCAGATGCTGCAAAAAGACTCTTTCCAAACTGCTCCATGAAAAGGAAGGTTCAACTCTGTGAGGTGAAGGCACACATCATAAAGAAGTTTCAAAGAATGCTTCTGTCTAGGTTTTATGTGAAGATATTTCCTTTTCCACCGTAGGCCTCAAAGCGCTCCAAATGAACACTTGCAGATTCTACAAAAAGAGTGTTTCAAAACTGCTCTTTCTAAAGAAGTGTTCAACTCTGTGAGTTGGATTCATACTACACAAAGCAGTTTCACAGAACGCTTCTGTTTAGTTTTTATGGGAAGATATTCCCGTTTCCAACGAAGGCCTGAAAGGGCTCCAAATATCCACTTGCAGATGCTGCAAAAACAGAGTTTCAAAACTGCTCTATCAAAAGGAAGGCTTCTCTCTCCGAGTTGAATGCACACATCATAAAGAGGTTTCTGAGAATGCTTCTGCCTGGTTTATAAGTGAAGATATTTCCTTTTCCACAATAGGCCTCAATGTGCTCCAAATGAACACTTGCAGATTCTACAAAAAGAGTGTTTCAAAACTGCTCTTTGAAAAGAAGTGTTCAACTCTGTGAGTTGGATTCATACTACACAAAGCAGTTTCACAGAACGCTTCTGTTTAGTTTTTATGGGAAGATATTCCCGTTTCCACGAAGGCCTGAAAGGCTCCAAATATCCACTTGCAGATGCTGCAAAAAGACTCTTTCCAAACTGCTCCGTGAAAAGGAAGGTTCAACTCTGTGAGGTGAAGGCACACATCATAAAGAAGTTTCAAAGAATGCTTCTGTCTAGGTTTTATGTGAAGATATTTCCTTTTCCACCATAGGCCTCAAAGCGCTCCAAATGAACACTTGCAGATTCTACAAAAAGAGTGTTTCAAAACTGCTCTTTCTAAAGAAGTGTTCAACTCTGTGAGTTGGATTCATACTACACAAAGCAGTTTCACAGAACGCTT
Organism: Pongo abelii; assembly: GCF_028885655.2. Classification (NCBI taxonomy): domain Eukaryota; kingdom Metazoa; phylum Chordata; class Mammalia; order Primates; family Hominidae; genus Pongo; species Pongo abelii. Next base: position 29,962,816 of record NC_072005.2, on the reverse strand, counting down.
CTGTTTAGTTTTTATGGGAAGACATACCCGTTTCCAACGAAGGCCTGAAAGGGCTCCAAATATCCACTTGCAGATTCTGTAAAAACAGAGTTTCAAAACTGCTCTATCAAAAGGAAGGCTTATCTCTCTGAGTTGAATGCACACATCCTAAAGAGGTTTCTGAGAATGCTTCTGCCTGGTTGATATGTGAAGATATTTCAATTTCCACCATAGGCCTGAAATCGCTCCAAATGAACACTTGCAAATTCTACAAAAAGAGTGTTTCATAACTGCTCTAGCAAAGGAAAGGTTCAACTATGTGAGTTAAACACACACATCACAAAGCAGTTTGTGAGAATGCTTCTGTCCAGTTTTTATGGGAAGATATTCCCGTTTATAACAAAGGCATGAAAGAGCTCCAAGTATCCACTTGCAGATGCTGCAAAAAGACTCTTTCCAAACTGCTCCATGAAAAGGAAGGTTCAACTCTGTGAGGTGAAGGCACACGTCATAAGGAAGTTTCAAAGAATGCTTCTGTCTAGGTTTTATGTGAAGATATTTCCTTTTCCACCATAGGCCTCAAAGCGCTCCAAATGAACACTTGCAGATTCTACAAAAAGAGTGTTTCAAAACTGCTCTTTCAAAAGAAGTGTTCAACTCTGTGAGTTGGATTCATACTACACAAAGCAGTTTCACAGAACTCTTCTGTTTAGTTTTTATGGGAAGATATTCCCGTTTCCAACGAAGGCCTGAAAGGGCTCCAAATATCCACTTGCAGATGCTGCAAAAAGACTCTTTCCAAACTGCTCCATGAAAAGGAAGGTTCAACTCTGTGAGTTGAAGGCACACATCATAAAGAAGTTTCAAAGAATGCTTCTGTCAAGGTTTTATGTGAAGATATTTCCTTTTCCACCATAGGCCTCAAAGTGCTCCAAATGAACACTTGCAGATTCTACAAAAAGAGTGTTTCAAAACTGCTCTTTCAAAAGAAGTGTTCAACTCTGTGAGTTGGATTCATACTACACAAAGCAGTTTCACAGAACGCTTCTGTTTAGTTTTTATGGGAAGATATTCCCGTTTCCAACGAAGGCCTGAAAGGGCTCCAAATATCCACTTGCAGATGCTGCAAAAAGACTCTTTCCAAACTGCTCCATGAAAAGGAAGGTTCAACTCTGTGAGTTGAATGCACACATCATAAAGAAGTTTCAAAGAATGCTTCTGTCTAGGTTTTATGTGAAGATATTTCCTTTTCCACCATAGGCCTCAAAGTGCTCCAAATGAACACTTGCAGATTCTACAAAAAGAGTGTTTCAAAACTGCTCTTTCTAAAGAAGTGTTCAACTCTGTGAGTTGGATTCATACTACACAAAGCAGTTTCACAGAACGCTTCTGTTTAGTTTTTATGGGAAGATATTCCCGTTTCCAACGAAGGCCTGAAAGGGCTCCAAATATCCACTTGCAGATGCTGCAAAAACAGATTTTCAAAACTGCTCTATCAAAAGGAAGGCTTCTCTCTCCGAGTTGAATGCACACATCATAAAGAGGTTTCTGAGAATGCTTCTGCCTGGTTTATAAGTGAAGATATTTCCTTTTCCACAATAGGCCTCAATGTGCTCCAAATGAACACTTGCAGATTCTACAAAACGAGTGTTTCAAAACTGCTCTTTCTAAAGAAGTGTTCAACTCTGTGAGTTGGATTCATACTACACAAAGCAGTTTCACAGAACGCTTCTGTTTAGTTTTTATGGGAAGATATTCCCGTTTCCAACGAAGGCCTGAAAGGGCTCCAAATATCCACTTGCAGATTCTGCAAAAACAGAGTTTCAAAACTGCTCTATCAAAAGGAAGGCTTATCTCTCTGAGTTGAATGCACACATCATAAAGAGGTTTCTGAGAATGCTTCTGCCTGCTTGATATGTGAAGATATTTCAATTTCCACCATAGGCCTCAAATCGCTCCAAATGAACACTTGCAAATTCTACAAAAAGAGTGTTTCATAACTGCTCTAACAAAGGAAAGGTTCAACTATGTGAGTTAAACACACACATCACAAAGCAGTTTGTGAGAATGCTTCTGTCCAGTTTTTATGGGAAGATATTCCCGTTTCTAACAATGGCCTGAAAGAGCTCCAAATATCCACTTGCAGATGCTGCAAAAAGACTCTTTCCAAACCGCTCCATGAAAAGGAAGGTTCAACTCTGTGAGTTGAATGCACACATCATAAAGAAGTTTCAAAGAATGCTTCTGTCTAGGTTTTATGTGAAGATATTTCCTTTTCCATCATAGGCCTCAAAGCGCTCCAAATGAACACTTGCAGATTCTACAAAAAGAGTGTTTCAAAACTGCTCTTTCAAAAGAAGTGTTCAACTCTGTGAGTTGGATTCATACTACACAGAGCAGTTTCACAGAACCCTTCTGTTTAGTTTTTATGGGAAGATATTCCCGTTTCCAACGAAGGCCTGAAAGGGCTCCAAATATCCACTTGCAGATGCTGCAAAAACAGAGTTTCAAAACTGCTCTATCAAAAGGAAGGCTTCTCTCTCCGAGTTGAATGCACACATCATAAAGAGGTTTCTGAGAATGCTTCTGCCTGGTTTATAAGTGAAGATATTTCCTTTTCCACCATAGGCCTCAATGTGCTCCAAATGAACACTTGCAGATTCTACAAAAAGAGTGTTTCAAAACTGCTCTTTGAAAAGAAGTGTTCAACTCTGTGAGTTGGATTCATACTACACAAAGCAGTTTCACAGAACGCTTCTGTTTAGTTTTTATGGGAAGATATTCCCGTTTCCAACGAAGGCCTGAAAGGCTCCAAATATCCACTTGCAGATGCTGCAAAAAGACTCTTCCCAAACTGCTCCGTGAAAAGGAAGGTTCAACTCTGTGAGGTGAAGGCACACATCATAAAGAAGTTTCAAAGAATGCTTCTGTCTAGGTTTTATGTGAAGATATTTCCTTTTCCACCATAGGCCTCAAAGCGCTCCAAATGAACACTTGCAGATTCTACAAAAAGAGTGTTTCAAAACTGCTCTTTCTAAAGAAGTGTTCAACTCTGTGAGTTGGATTCATACTACACAAAGCAGTTTCACAGAACGCTTCTGTTTAGTTTTTATGGGAAGACATACCCGTTTCCAACGAAGGCCTGAAAGGGCTCCAAATATCCACTTGCAGATTCTGTAAAAACAGAGTTTCAAAACTGCTCTATCAAAAGGAAGGCTTATCTGTCTGAGTTGAATGCACACATCCTAAAGAGGTTTCTGAGAATGCTTCTGCCTGGTTGATATGTGAAGATATTTCAATTTCCACCATAGGCCTCAAATCGCTCCAAATGAACACTTGCAAATTCTACAAAAAGAGTGTTTCATAACTGCTCTATCAAAGGAAGGCTTATCTGTCTGAGTTGAATGCACACATCCTAAAGAGGTTTCTGAGAATGCTTCTGCCTGGTTGATATGTGAAGATATTTCAATTTCCACCATAGGCCTCAAATCGCTCCAAATGAACACTTGCAAATTCTACAAAAAGAGTGTTTCATAACTGCTCTAGCAAAAGAAAGGTTCAACTATGTGAGTTAAACACACACATCACAAAGCAGTTTGTGATAATGCTTCAGTCCAGTTTTTATGGGAAGATATTCCCGTTTCTAACAAAGGCCTGAAAGAGCTCCAAATATCCACTTGCAGATTCTGCAAAAAGACTCTTTCCAAACCGCTCCATGAAAAGGAAGGTTCAACTCTGTGAGTTGAATGCACACATCATAAAGAAGTTTCAAAGAATGCTTCTGTCTAGGTTTTATGTGAAGATATTTCCTTTTCCACCATAGGCCTCAAAGCGCTCCAAATGAACACTTGCAGATTCTACAAAAAGAGTGTTTCAAAACTACTCTTTCAAAAGAAGTGTTCAACTCTGTGAGTTGGATTCATACTACGCAAAGCAGTTTCACAGAACGCTTCTGTTTAGTTTTTATGGGAAGATATTCCCGTTTCCAACGAAGGCCTGAAAGGGCTCCAAATATCCACTTGCAGAGGCTGCAATAACAGAGTTTCAAAACTGCTCTATCAAAAGGAAGGCTTCTCTCTCCGAGTTGAATGCACACATCATAAAGAGGTTTACGAGACTGATTCTGCCTGGTTTATAAGTGAAGATATTTCCTTTTCCACAATAGGCCTCAAAGCGCTCCAAACGAACACTTGCAGATTCTACAAAAAGAGTGTTTCAAAACTGCTCTTTCAAAAGAAGTGTTCAACTCTGTGAGTTGGATTCATACTACACAAAGCAGTTTCACAGAACGCTTCTGTTTAGTTTTTATGGGAAGATATTCCCGTTTCCAACGAAGGCCTGAAAGGGCTCCAAATATCCACTTGCAGATGCTGCAAAAAGACTCTTTCCAAACTGCTCCATGAAAAGGAAGGTTCAACTCTGTGAGTTGAATGCACACATCATAAAGAAGTTTCAAAGAATGCTTCTGTCTAGGTTTTATGTGAAGATATTTCCTTTTCCACCATAGGCCTCAAAGTGCTCCAAATGAACACTTGCAGATTCTACAAAAAGAGTGTTTCAAAACTGCTCTTTGAAAAGAAGTGTTCAACTCTGTGAGTTGGATTCATACTACACAAAGCAGTTTCACAGAACGCTTCTGTTTAGTTTTTATGGGAAGATATTCCCGTTTCCAACGAAGGCCTGAAAGGGCTCCAAATATCCACTTGCAGATTCTGCAAAAACAGAGTTTCAAAACTGCTCTATCAAAAGGAAGGCTTATCTCTCTGGGTTGAATGCACACATCATAAAGAGGTTTCTGAGAATGCTTCTGCCTGGTTGATATGTGAAGATATTTCAATTTCCACCGTAGGCCTCAAATCGCTCCAAATGAACACTTGCAAATTCTACAAAAAGAGTGTTTCATAACTGCTCTAGCAAAGGAAAGGTTCAACTATGTGAGTTAAACACACACATCACAAAGCAGTTTGTGACAATGCTTCTGTCCCGTTTTTATGGGAAGATATTCCCGTTTCTAACAAAGGCCTGAAAGAGCTCCAAATATCCAATTGCAGATGGTGCAAAAAGACTCTTTCCAAATCGCTCCATGAAAAGGAAGGTTCAACTCTGTGAGTTGAATGCACACATCATAAAGAAGTTTCAAAGAATGCTTCTGTCTAGGTTTTATGTGAAGATATTTCCTTTTCCACCATTGGCCTCAAAGCGCTCCAAATGAACACTTGCAGATTCTACAAAAAGAGTGTTTCAAAACTGCTCTTTCTAAAGAAGTGTTCAACTCTGTGAGTTGGATTCATACTACACAAAGCAGTTTCACAGAACGCTTCTGTTTAGTTTTTATGGGAAGATATTCCCGTTTCCAACGAAGGCCTGAAAGGGCTCTAAATATCCACTTGCAGATGCTGCAAAAAGACCCTTTCCAAACTGCTCCATGAAAAGGAAGGTTCAACTCTGTGAGTTGAATGCACACATCATAAAGAAGTTTCAAAGAATGCTTCTGTCTAGGTTTTATGTGAAGATATTTCCTTTTCCACCATAGGCCTCAAAGTGCTCCAAATGAACACTTGCAGATTCTACAAAAAGAGTGTTTCAAAACTGCTCTTTCAAAAGAAGTGTTCAACTCTGTGAGTTGGATTCATACTACGCAAAGCAGTTTCACAGAACGCTTCTGTTTAGTTTTTATGGGAAGATATTCCCGTTTCCAACGAAGGCCTGAAAGGGCTCCAAATATCCACTTGCAGATGCTGCAAAAAGACTCTTTCCAAACTGTTCCATGAAAAGGAAGGTTCAACTCTGTGAGTTGAATGCACACATCATAAAGAAGTTTCAAAGAATGCTTCTGTCTAGGTTTTATGTGAAGATATTTCCTTTTCCACCATAGGCCTCAAAGTGCTCCAAATGAACACTTGCAGATTCTACAAAAAGAGTGTTTCAAAACTGCTCTTTCAAAGGAAGTGTTCAACTCTGTGAGTTGGATTCATACTACACAAAGCAGTTTCACAGAACGCTTCTGTTTAGTTTTTATGGGAGGAAATTCCCGTTTCCAACGAAGGCCTGAAAGGGCTCCAAGTATACACTTGCAGATGCTGCAAAAAGACTCTTTCCAAACTGCTCCATGAAAAGGAAGGTTCAACTCTGTGAGGTGAAGGCACACATCATAAAGAAGTTTCAAAGAATGCTTCTGTCTAGGTTTTATGTGAAGATATTTCCTTTTCCACCGTAGGCCTCAAAGCGCTCCAAATGAACACTTGCAGATTCTACAAAAAGAGTGTTTCAAAACTGCTCTTTCTAAAGAAGTGTTCAACTCTGTGAGTTGGATTCATACTACACAAAGCAGTTTCACAGAACGCTTCTGTTTAGTTTTTATGGGAAGATATTCCCGTTTCCAACGAAGGCCTGAAAGGGCTCCAAATATCCACTTGCAGATGCTGCAAAAACAGAGTTTCAAAACTGCTCTATCAAAAGGAAGGCTTCTCTCTCCGAGTTGAATGCACACATCATAAAGAGGTTTCTGAGAATGCTTCTGCCTGGTTTATAAGTGAAGATATTTCCTTTTCCACAATAGGCCTCAATGTGCTCCAAATGAACACTTGCAGATTCTACAAAAAGAGTGTTTCAAAACTGCTCTTTGAAAAGAAGTGTTCAACTCTGTGAGTTGGATTCATACTACACAAAGCAGTTTCACAGAACGCTTCTGTTTAGTTTTTATGGGAAGATATTCCCGTTTCCACGAAGGCCTGAAAGGCTCCAAATATCCACTTGCAGATGCTGCAAAAAGACTCTTTCCAAACTGCTCCGTGAAAAGGAAGGTTCAACTCTGTGAGGTGAAGGCACACATCATAAAGAAGTTTCAAAGAATGCTTCTGTCTAGGTTTTATGTGAAGATATTTCCTTTTCCACCATAGGCCTCAAAGCGCTCCAAATGAACACTTGCAGATTCTACAAAAAGAGTGTTTCAAAACTGCTCTTTCTAAAGAAGTGTTCAACTCTGTGAGTTGGATTCATACTACACAAAGCAGTTTCACAGAACGCTTCTGTTTAGTTTTTATGGGAAGACATACCCGTTTCCAACGAAGGCCTGAAAGGGCTCCAAATATCCACTTGCAGATTCTGTAAAAACAGAGTTTCAAAACTGCTCTATCAAAAGGAAGGCTTATCTCTCTGAGTTGAATGCACACATCCTAAAGAGGTTTCTGAGAATGCTTCTGCCTGGTTGATATGTGAAGATATTTCAATTTCCACCATAGGCCTGAAATCGCTCCAAATGAACACTTGCAAATTCTACAAAAAGAGTGTTTCATAACTGCTCTAGCAAAGGAAAGGTTCAACTATGTGAGTTAAACACACACATCACAAAGCAGTTTGTGAGAATGCTTCTGTCCAGTTTTTATGGGAAGATATTCCCGTTTATAACAAAGGCATGAAAGAGCTCCAAGTATCCACTTGCAGATGCTGCAAAAAGACTCTTTCCAAACCGCTCCATGAAAAGGAAGGTTCAACTCTGTGAGTTGAATGCACACATCATAAAGAAGTTTCAAAGAATGCTTCTGTCTAGGTTTTATGTGAAGATATTTCCTTTTCCACCATTGGCCTCAAAGCGCTCCAAATGAACACTTGCAGATTCTACAAAAAGAGTGTTTCAAAACTGCTCTTTCTAAAGAAGTGTTCAACTCTGTGAGCTGGATTCATACTACACAAAGCAGTTTCACAGAACGCTTCTGTTTAGTTTTTATGGGAAGATATTCCCGTTTCCAACGAAGGCCTGAAAGGGCTCCAAATATCCACTTGCAGATGCTGCAAAAAGACTCTTTCCAAACTGCTCCATGAAAAGGAAAGTTCAACTCTGTGAGTTGAATGCACACATCATAAAGAAGTTTCAAAGAATGCTTCTGTCTAGGTTCTATGTGAAGATATTTCCTTTTCCACCATAGGCCTCAAAGTGCTCCAAATGAACACTTGCAGATTCTACAAAAAGAGTGTTTCAAAACTGCTCTTTCAAAAGAAGTGTTCAACTCTGTGAGTTGGATTCATACTACACAAAGCAGTTTCACAGAACTCTTCTGTTTAGTTTTTATGGGAAGATATTCCCGTTTCCAACGAAGGCCTGAAACGGCTCCAAATATCCACTTGCAGATGCTGCAAAAAGACTCTTTCCAAACTGCTCCATGAAAAGGAAGGTTCAACTCTGTGAGTTGAAGGCACACATCATAAAGAAGTTTCAAAGAATGCTTCTGTCTAGGTTTTATGTGAAGATATTTCCTTTTCCACCATAGGCCTCAAAGTGCTCCAAATGAACACTTGCAGATTCTACAAAAAGAGTGTTTCAAAACTGCTCTTTCAAAAGAAGTGTTCAACTCTGTGAGTTGGATTCATACTACACAAAGCAGTTTCACAGAACGCTTCTGTTTAGTTTTTATGGGAAGATATTCCCGTTTCCAACGAAGGCCTGAAAGGGCTCCAAATATCCACTTGCAGATGCTGCAAAAACAGAGTTTCAAAACTGCTCTATCAAAAGGAAGGCTTCTCTCTCCGAGTTGAATGCACACATCATAAAGAGGTTTCTGAGAATGCTTCTGCCTGGTTTATAAGTGAAGATATTTCCTTTTCCACCATAGGCCTCAATGTGCTCCAAATGAACACTTGCAGATTCTACAAAAAGAGTGTTTCAAAACTGCTCTTTGAAAAGAAGTGTTCAACTCTGTGAGTTGGATTCATACTACACAAAGCAGTTTCACAGAACGCTTCTGTTTAGTTTTTATGGGAAGATATTCCCGTTTCCAACGAAGGCCTGAAAGGCTCCAAATATCCACTTGCAGATGCTGCAAAAAGACTCTTCCCAAACTGCTCCGTGAAAAGGAAGGTTCAACTCTGTGAGGTGAAGGCACACATCATAAAGAAGTTTCAAAGAATGCTTCTGTCTAGGTTTTATGTGAAGATATTTCCTTTTCCACCATAGGCCTCAAAGCGCTCCAAATGAACACTTGCAGATTCTACAAAAAGAGTGTTTCAAAACTGCTCTTTCTAAAGAAGTGTTCAACTCTGTGAGTTGGATTCATACTACACAAAGCAGTTTCACAGAACGCTTCTGTTTAGTTTTTATGGGAAGACATACCCGTTTCCAACGAAGGCCTGAAAGGGCTCCAAATATCCACTTGCAGATTCTGTAAAAACAGAGTTTCAAAACTGCTCTATCAAAAGGAAGGCTTATCTGTCTGAGTTGAATGCACACATCCTAAAGAGGTTTCTGAGAATGCTTCTGCCTGGTTGATATGTGAAGATATTACAATTTCCACCATAGGCCTCAAATCGCTCCAAATGAACACTTGCAAATTCTACAAAAAGAGTGTTTCATAACTGCTCTAGCAAAAGAAAGGTTCAACTATGTGAGTTAAACACACACATCACAAAGCAGTTTGTGAGAATGCTTCTGTCCAGTTTTTATGGGAAGATATTCCCGTTTCTAACAAAGGCCTGAAAGAGCTCCAAATATCCACTTGCAGATTCTGCAAAAAGACTCTTTCCAAACCGCTCCATGAAAAGGAAGGTTCAACTCTGTGAGTTGAATGCACACATCATAAAGAAGTTTCAAAGAATGCTTCTGTCTAGGTTTTATGTGAAGATATTTCCTTTTCCACCATAGGCCTCAAAGCGCTCCAAATGAACACTTGCAGATTCTACAAAAAGAGTGTTTCAAAACTACTCTTTCAAAAGAAGTGTTCAACTCTGTGAGTTGGATTCATACTACACAAAGCAGTTTCACAGAAGGCTTCTGTTTAGTTTTTATGGGAAGATATTCCCGTTTCCAACGAAGGCCTGAAAGGGCTCCAAATATCCACTTGCAGAGGCTGCAATAACAGAGTTTCAAAACTGCTCTATCAAAAGGAAGGCTTCTCTCTCCGAGTTGAATGCACACATCATAAAGAGGTTTACGAGACTGATTCTGCCTGGTTTATAAGTGAAGATATTTCCTTTTCCACAATAGGCCTCAAAGCGCTCCAAACGAACACTTGCAGATTCTACAAAAAGAGTGTTTCAAAACTGCTCTTTCAAAAGAAGTGTTCAACTCTGTGAGTTGGATTCATACTACACAAAGCAGTTTCACAGAACGCTTCTGTTTAGTTTTTATGGGAAGATATTCCCGTTTCCAACGAAGGCCTGAAAGGGCTCCAAATATCCACTTGCAGATGCTGCAAAAAGACTCTTTCCAAACTGCTCCATGAAAAGGAAGGTTCAACTCTGTGAGTTGAATGCACACATCATAAAGAAGTTTCAAAGAATGCTTCTGTCTAGGTTTTATGTGAAGATATTTCCTTTTCCACCATAGGCCTCAAAGTGCTCCAAATGAACACTTGCAGATTCTACAAAAAGAGTGTTTCAAAACTGCTCTTTGAAAAGAAGTGTTCAACTCTGTGAGTTGGATTCATACTACACAAAGCAGTTTCACAGAACGCTTCTGTTTAGTTTTTATGGGAAGATATTCCCGTTTCCAACGAAGGCCTGAAAGGGCTCCAAATATCCACTTGCAGATTCTGCAAAAACAGAGTTTCAAAACTGCTCTATCAAAAGGAAGGCTTATCTCTCTGAGTTGAATGCACACATCATAAAGAGGTTTCTGAGAATGCTTCTGCCTGGTTGATATGTGAAGATATTTCAATTTCCACCGTAGGCCTCAAATCGCTCCAAATGAACACTTGCAAATTCTACAAAAAGAGTGTTTCATAACTGCTCTAGCAAAGGAAAGGTTCAACTATGTGAGTTAAACACACACATCACAAAGCAGTTTGTGAGAATGCTTCTGTCCAGTTTTTATGGGAAGATATTCCCGTTTATAACAAAGGCATGAAAGAGCTCCAAGTATCCACTTGCAGATGCTGCAAAAAGACTCTTTCCAAACCGCTCCATGAAAAGGAAGGTTCAACTCTGTGAGTTGAATGCACACATCATAAAGAAGTTTCAAAGAATGCTTCTGTCTAGGTTTTATGTGAAGATATTTCCTTTTCCACCATTGGCCTCAAAGCGCTCCAAATGAACACTTGCAGATTCTACAAAAAGAGTGTTTCAAAACTGCTCTTTCTAAAGAAGTGTTCAACTCTGTGAGTTGGATTCATACTACACAAAGCAGTTTCACAGAACGCTTCTGTTTAGTTTTTATGGGAAGATATTCCCGTTTCCAACGAAGGCCTGAAAGGGCTCCAAATATCCACTTGCAGATGCTGCAAAAAGACTCTTTCCAAACTGCTCCATGAAAAGGAAAGTTCAACTCTGTGAGTTGAATGCACACATCATAAAGAAGTTTCAAAGAATGCTTCTGTCTAGGTTTTATGTGAAGATATTTCCTTTTCCACCATAGGCCTCAAAGCGCTCCAAATGAACACTTGCAGATTCTACAAAAAGAGTGTTTCAAAACTGCTCTTTCAAAAGAAGTGTTCAACTCTGTGAGTTGGATTCATACTACACAAAGCAGTTTCACAGAACTCTTCTGCTTAGTTTTTATGGGAAGAAATTCCCGTTTCCAACGAAGGCCTGAAAGGGCTCCAAATATCCACTTGCAGATGCTGCAAAAAGACTCTTTCCAAACTGCTCCATGAAAAGGAAGGTTCAACTCTGTGAGTTGAATGCACACATCATAAAGAAGTTTCAAAGAATGCTTCTGTCTAGGTTTTATGTGAAGATATTTCCTTTTCCACCATAGGCCTCAAAGTGCTCCAAATGAACACTTGCAGATTCTACAAAAAGAGTGTTTCAAAACTGCTCTTTCAAAAGAAGTGTTCAACTCTGTGAGTTGGATTCATACTACACTAAGGAGTTTCACAGAACGCTTCTGTTTAGTTTTTATGGGAAGATATTCCCGTTTCCAACGAAGGCCTGAAAGGGCTCCAAATATCCACTTGCAGATGCTGCAAAAACAGAGTTTCAAAACTGCTCTATCAAAAGGAAGGCTTCTCTCTCCGAGTTGAATGCACACATCATAAAGAGGTTTCTGAGAATGCTTCTGCCTGGTTTATAAGTGACGATATTTCCTTTTCCACAATAGGCCTCAATGTGCTCCAAATGAACACTTGCAGATTCTACAAAAAGAGTGTTTCAAAACTGCTCTTTCTAAAGAAGTGTTCAACTCTGTGAGTTGGATTCATACTACACAAAGCAGTTTCACAGAACGCTTCTGTTTAGTTTTTATGGGAAGATATTCCCGTTTCCAACGAAGGCCTGAAAGGGCTCCAAATATCCACTTGCAGATTCTGCAAAAACAGAGTTTCAAAACTGCTCTATCAAAAGGAAGGCTTATCTCTCTGAGTTGAATTCACACATCATAAAGAGGTTTCTGAGAATGCTTCTGCCTGGTTGAAATGTGAAGATATTTCAATTTCCACCATAGGCCTCAAATCGCTCCGAATGAACACTTGCAAATTCTACAAAAAGAGTGTTTCATAACTGCTCTAGCAAAGGAAAGGTTCAACTATGTGAGTTAAACACACACATCACAAAGCAGTTTGTGACAATGCTTCTGTCCAGTTTTTATGGGAAGATATTCCCGTTTCTAACAAAGGCCTGAAAGAGCTCCAAATATCCAATTGCAGATGGTGCAAAAAGACTCTTTCCAAATCGCTCCATGAAAAGGAAGGTTCAACTCTGTGAGTTGAATGCACACATCATAAAGAAGTTTCAAAGAATGCTTCTGTCTAGGTTTTATGTGAAGATATTTCCTTTTCCACCATTGGCCTCAAAGCGCTCCAAATGAACACTTGCAGATTCTACAAAAAGAGTGTTTCAAAACTGCTCTTTCTAAAGAAGTGTTCAACTCTGTGAGTTGGATTCATACTACACAAAGCAGTTTCACAGAACGCTTCTGTTTAGTTTTTATGGGAAGATATTCCCGTTTCCAACGAAGGCCTGAAAGGGCTCTAAATATCCACTTGCAGATGCTGCAAAAAGACCCTTTCCAAACTGCTCCATGAAAAGGAAGGTTCAACTCTGTGAGTTGAATGCACACATCATAAAGAAGTTTCAAAGAATGCTTCTGTCTAGGTTTTATGTGAAGATATTTCCTTTTCCACCATAGGCCTCAAAGTGCTCCAAATGAACACTTGCAGATTCTACAAAAAGAGTGTTTCAAAACTGCTCTTTCAAAAGAAGTGTTCAACTCTGTGAGTTGGATTCATACTACGCAAAGTAGTTTCACAGAACGCTTCTGTTTAGTTTTTATGGGAAGATATTCCCGTTTCCAACGAAGGCCTGAAAGGGCTCAAAATATCCACTTGCAGATGCTGCAAAAAGACTCTTTCCAAACTGTTCTATGAAAAGGAAGGTTCAACTCTGTGAGTTGAATGCACACATCATAAAGAAGTTTCAAAGAATGCTTCTGTCTAGGTTTTATGTGAAGATATTTCCTTTTCCACCATAGGCCTCAAAGCGCTCCAAATGAACACTTGCAGATTCTACAAAAAGAGTGTTTCAAAACTGCTCTTTCAAAGGAAGTGTTCAACTCTGTGAGTTGGATTCATACTACACAAAGCAGTTTCACAGAAGGCTTCTGTTTAGTTTTTATGGGAGGAAATTCCCGTTTCCAACGAAGGCCTGAAAGGGCTCCAAGTATACACTTGCAGATGCTGCAAAAAGACTCTTTCCAAACTGCTCCATGAAAAGGAAGGTTCAACTCTGTGAGGTGAAGGCACACATCATAAAGAAGTTTCAAAGAATGCTTCTGTCTAGGTTTTATGTGAAGATATTTCCTTTTCCACCGTAGGCCTCAAAGCGCTCCAAATGAACACTTGCAGATTCTACAAAAAGAGTGTTTCAAAACTGCTCTTTCTAAAGAAGTGTTCAACTCTGTGAGTTGGATTCATACTACACAAAGCAGTTTCACAGAACGCTTCTGTTTAGTTTTTATGGGAAGATATTCCCGTTTCCAACGAAGGCCTGAAAGGGCTCCAAATATCCACTTGCAGATTCTGCAAAAACAGAGTTTCAAAACTGCTCTATCAAAAGGAAGGCTTATCTCTCTGAGTTGAATGCACACATCATAAAGAGGTTTCTGAGAATGCTTCTGCCTGCTTGATATGTGAAGATATTTCAATTTCCACCGTAGGCCTCAAATCGCTCCAAATGAACACTTGCAAATTCTACAAAAAGAGTGTTTCATAACTGCTCTAGCAAAGGAAAGGTTCAACTATGTGAGTTAAACACACACATCACAAAGCAGTTTGTGAGAATGCTTCTGTCCAGTTTTTATGGGAAGATATTCCCGTTTATAACAAAGGCATGAAAGAGCTCCAAGTATCCACTTGCAGATGCTGCAAAAAGACTCTTTCCAAACCGCTCCATGAAAAGGAAGGTTCAACTCTGTGAGTTGAATGCACACATCATAAAGAAGTTTCAAAGAATGCTTCTGTCTAGGTTTTATGTGAAGATATTTCCTTTTCCACCATTGGCCTCAAAGCGCTCCAAATGAACACTTGCAGATTCTACAAAAAGAGTGTTTCAAAACTGCTCTTTCTAAAGAAGTGTTCAACTCTGTGAGTTGGATTCATACTACACAAAGCAGTTTCACAGAACGCTTCTGTTTAGTTTTTATGGGAAGATATTCCCGTTTCCAACGAAGGCCTGAAAGGGCTCCAAATATCCACTTGCAGATGCTGCAAAAAGACTCTTTCCAAACTGCTCCATGAAAAGGAAAGTTCAACTCTGTGAGTTGAATGCACACATCATAAAGAAGTTTCAAAGAATGCTTCTGTCTAGGTTTTATGTGAAGATATTTCCTTTTCCACCATAGGCCTCAAAGCGCTCCAAATGAACACTTGCAGATTCTACAAAAAGAGTGTTTCAAAACTGCTCTTTCAAAAGAAGTGTTCAACTCTGTGAGTTGGATTCATACTACACAAAGCAGTTTCACAGAACTCTTCTGCTTAGTTTTTATGGGAAGAAATTCCCGTTTCCAACGAAGGCCTGAAAGGGCTCCAAATATCCACTTGCAGATGCTGCAAAAAGACTCTTTCCAAACTGCTCCATGAAAAGGAAGGTTCAACTCTGTGAGTTGAATGCACACATCATAAAGAAGTTTCAAAGAATGCTTCTGTCTAGGTTTTATGTGAAGATATTTCCTTTTCCACCATAGGCCTCAAAGTGCTCCAAATGAACACTTGCAGATTCTACAAAAAGAGTGTTTCAAAACTGCTCTTTCAAAAGAAGTGTTCAACTCTGTGAGTTGGATTCATACTACACTAAGGAGTTTCACAGAACGCTTCTGTTTAGTTTTTATGGGAAGATATTCCCGTTTCCAACGAAGGCCTGAAAGGGCTCCAAATATCCACTTGCAGATGCTGCAAAAACAGAGTTTCAAAACTGCTCTATCAAAAGGAAGGCTTCTCTCTCCGAGTTGAATGCACACATCATAAAGAGGTTTCTGAGAATGCTTCTGCCTGGTTTATAAGTGACGATATTTCCTTTTCCACAATAGGCCTCAATGTGCTCCAAATGAACACTTGCAGATTCTACAAAAAGAGTGTTTCAAAACTGCTCTTTCTAAAGAAGTGTTCAACTCTGTGAGTTGGATTCATACTACACAAAGCAGTTTCACAGAACGCTTCTGTTTAGTTTTTATGGGAAGATATTCCCGTTTCCAACGAAGGCCTGAAAGGGCTCCAAATATCCACTTGCAGATTCTGCAAAAACAGAGTTTCAAAACTGCTCTATCAAAAGGAAGGCTTATCTCTCTGAGTTGAATTCACACATCATAAAGAGGTTTCTGAGAATGCTTCTGCCTGGTTGAAATGTGAAGATATTTCAATTTCCACCATAGGCCTCAAATCGCTCCGAATGAACACTTGCAAATTCTACAAAAAGAGTGTTTCATAACTGCTCTAGCAAAGGAAAGGTTCAACTATGTGAGTTAAACACACACATCACAAAGCAGTTTGTGACAATGCTTCTGTCCAGTTTTTATGGGAAGATATTCCCGTTTCTAACAAAGGCCTGAAAGAGCTCCAAATATCCAATTGCAGATGGTGCAAAAAGACTCTTTCCAAATCGCTCCATGAAAAGGAAGGTTCAACTCTGTGAGTTGAATGCACACATCATAAAGAAGTTTCAAAGAATGCTTCTGTCTAGGTTTTATGTGAAGATATTTCCTTTTCCACCATTGGCCTCAAAGCGCTCCAAATGAACACTTGCAGATTCTACAAAAAGAGTGTTTCAAAACTGCTCTTTCTAAAGAAGTGTTCAACTCTGTGAGTTGGATTCATACTACACAAAGCAGTTTCACAGAACGCTTCTGTTTAGTTTTTATGGGAAGATATTCCCGTTTCCAACGAAGGCCTGAAAGGGCTCTAAATATCCACTTGCAGATGCTGCAAAAAGACCCTTTCCAAACTGCTCCATGAAAAGGAAGGTTCAACTCTGTGAGTTGAATGCACACATCATAAAGAAGTTTCAAAGAATGCTTCTGTCTAGGTTTTATGTGAAGATATTTCCTTTTCCACCATAGGCCTCAAAGTGCTCCAAATGAACACTTGCAGATTCTACAAAAAGAGTGTTTCAAAACTGCTCTTTCAAAAGAAGTGTTCAACTCTGTGAGTTGGATTCATACTACGCAAAGTAGTTTCACAGAACGCTTCTGTTTAGTTTTTATGGGAAGATATTCCCGTTTCCAACGAAGGCCTGAAAGGGCTCAAAATATCCACTTGCAGATGCTGCAAAAAGACTCTTTCCAAACTGTTCCATGAAAAGGAAGGTTCAACTCTGTGAGTTGAATGCACACATCATAAAGAAGTTTCAAAGAATGCTTCTGTCTAGGTTTTATGTGAAGATATTTCCTTTTCCACCATAGGCCTCAAAGCGCTCCAAATGAACACTTGCAGATTCTACAAAAAGAGTGTTTCAAAACTGCTCTTTCAAAGGAAGTGTTCAACTCTGTGAGTTGGATTCATACTACACAAAGCAGTTTCACAGAAGGCTTCTGTTTAGTTTTTATGGGAGGAAATTCCCGTTTCCAACGAAGGCCTGAAAGGGCTCCAAGTATACACTTGCAGATGCTGCAAAAAGACTCTTTCCAAACTGCTCCATGAAAAGGAAGGTTCAACTCTGTGAGGTGAAGGCACACATCATAAAGAAGTTTCAAAGAATGCTTCTGTCTAGGTTTTATGTGAAGATATTTCCTTTTCCACCGTAGGCCTCAAAGCGCTCCAAATGAACACTTGCAGATTCTACAAAAAGAGTGTTTCAAAACTGCTCTTTCTAAAGAAGTGTTCAACTCTGTGAGTTGGATTCATACTACACAAAGCAGTTTCACAGAACGCTTCTGTTTAGTTTTTATGGGAAGATATTCCCGTTTCCAACGAAGGCCTGAAAGGGCTCCAAATATCCACTTGCAGATTCTGCAAAAACAGAGTTTCAAAACTGCTCTATCAAAAGGAAGGCTTATCTCTCTAAGTTGAATGCACACATCATAAAGAGGTTTCTGAGAATGCTTCTGCCTGCTTGATATGTGAAGATATTTCAATTTCCACCATAGGCCTCAAATCGCTCCAAATGAACACTTGCAAATTCTACAAAAAGAGTGTTTCATAACTGCTCTAGCAAAGGAAAGGTTCAACTATGTGAGTTAAACACACACATCACAAAGCAGTTTGTGAGAATGCTTCTGTCCAGTTTTTATGGGAAGATATTCCCGTTTCTAACAAAGGCCTGAAAGAGCTCCAAATATCCACTTGCAGATGCTGCAAAAAGACACTTTCCAAACCGCTCCATGAAAAGGAAGGTTCAACTCTGTGAGTTGAATGCACACATCATAAAGAAGTTTCAAAGAATGCTTCTGTCTAGGTTTTATGTGAAGATATTTCCTTTTCCACCATAGGCCTCAAAGCGCTCCAAATGAACACTTGCAGATTCTACAGAAAGAGTGTTTCAAAACTGCTCTTTCTAAAGAAGGGTTCAACTCTGTGAGTTGGATTCATACTACACAAAGCAGTTTCACAGAACGCTTCTGTTTAGTTTTTATGGGAAGATATTCCCGTTTCCAACGAAGGCCTGAAAGGGCTCCAAATATCCACTTGCAGATGCTGCAAAAAGACTCTTTCCAAACTGCTCCATGAAAAGGAAGGTTCAACTCTGTGTGTTGAATGCACACATCATAAAGAAGTTTCAAAGAATGCTTCTGTCTAGGTTTTATGTGAAGATATTTCCTTTTCCACCATAGGCCTCAAAGTGCTCCAAATGAACACTTTCAGATTCTACAAAAAGAGTGTTTCAAAACTGCTCTTTCAAAAGAAGTGTTCAACTCTGTGAGTTGGATTCATACTACACAAAGCAGTTTCACAGAACGCTTCTGTTTAGTTTTTATGGGAAGATATTCCCGTTTCCAACGAAGGCCTGAAAGGGCTCCAAATATCCACTTGCAGATGCTGCAATAACAGAGTTTCAAAACTGCTCTATCAAAAGGAAGGCTTCTCTCTCCGAGTTGTATGCACACATCATAAAGAGGTTTCTGAGAATGCTTCTGCCTGGTTTATAAGTGAAGATATTTCCTTTTCCACAATAGGCCTCAATGTGCTCCAAATGAACACTTGCAGATTCTACAAAAAGAGTGTTTCAAAACTGCTCTTTGAAAAGAAGAGTTCAACTCTGTGAGTTGGATTCATACTAAACAAAGCAGTTTCACAGAACGCTTCTGTTTAGTTTTTATGGGAAGATATTCCCGTTTCCAACGAAGGACTGAAAGGCTCCAAATATCCACTTGCAGATGCTGCAAAAAGACTCTTTCCAAACTGCTCCGTGAAAAGGAAGGTTCAACTCTGTGAGGTGAAGGCACACGTCATAAGGAAGTTTCAAAGAATGCTTCTGTCTAGGTTTTATGTGAAGATATTTCCTTTTCCACCATAGGCCTCAAAGCGCTCCAAATGAACACTTGCAGATTCTACAAAAAGAGTGTTTCAAAACTGCTCTTTCAAAAGAAGTGTTCAACTCTGTGAGTTGGATTCATACTACACAAAGCAGTTTCACAGAACTCTTCTGTTTAGTTTTTATGGGAAGACATTCCCGTTTCCAACGAAGGCCTGAAAGGGCTCAAAATATCCACTTGCAGATGCTGCAAAAAGACTCTTTCCAAACTGCTCCATGAAAAGGAAGGTTCAACTCTGTGAGTTGAAGGCACACATCATAAAGAAGTTTCAAAGAATGCTTCTGTCAAGGTTTTATGTGAAGATATTTCCTTTTCCACCATAGGCCTCAAAGTGCTCCAAATGAACACTTGCAGATTCTACAAAAAGAGTGTTTCAAAACTGCTCTTTCAAAAGAAGTGTTCAACTCTGTGAGTTGGATTCATACTACACAAAGCAGTTTCACAGAACGCTTCTGTTTAGTTTTTATGGGAAGATATTCCCGTTTCCAACGAAGGCCTGAAAGGGCTCCAAATATCCACTTGCAGATGCTGCAAAAAGACTCTTTCCAAACTGCTCCATGAAAAGGAAGGTTCAACTCTGTGAGTTGAATGCACACATCATAAAGAAGTTTCAAAGAATGCTTCTGTCTAGGTTTTATGTGAAGATATTTCCTTTTCCACCATAGGCCTCAAAGTGCTCCAAATGAACACTTGCAGATTCTACAAAAAGAGTGTTTCAAAACTGCTCTTTCAAAAGAAGTGTTCAACTCTGTGAGTTGGATTCATACTACACAAAGCAGTTTCACAGAACGCTTCTGTTTAGTTTTTATGGGAAGAAATTCCCGTTTCCAACGAAGGCCTGAAAGGGCTCCAAATATCCACTTGCAGATGCTGCAAAAAGACTCTTTCCAAACTGCTCCATGAAAAGGAAGGTTCAACTCTGTGAGTTGAATGCACACATCATAAAGAAGTTTCAAAGAATGCTTCTCTCTAGGTTTTATGTGAAGATATTTCCTTTTCCACCATAGGCCTCAAAGTGCTCCAAATGAACACTTGCAGATTCTACAAAAAGAGTGTTTCAAAACTGCTCTTTCAAAAGAAGTGTTCAACTCTGTGAGTTGGATTCATACTACACAAAGCAGTTTCACAGAACGCTTCTGTTTAGTTTTCATGGGAAGATATTCCCTTTTCCAACGAAGGCCTGAAAGGGCTCCAAATATCCACTTGCATATGCTGCAAAAACAGAGTTTCAAAACTGCTCTATCAAAAGGAAGGCTTCTCTCTCCGAGTTGAATGCACACATCATAAAGAGGTTTCTGAGAATGCTTCTGCCTGGTTTATAAGTGAAGATATTTCCTTTTCCACAATAGGCCTCAATGTGCTCCAAATGAACACTTGCAGATTCTACAAAAAGAGTGTTTCAAAACTGCTCTTTCAAAAGAAGTGTTCAACTCTGTGAGTTGGATTCATACGACACAAAGCAGTTTCACAGAACGCTTCCGTTTAGTTTTTATGGGAAGACATAACCGTTTCCAAAGAAGGCCTGAAAGGGCTCCAAATATCCACTTGCAGATTCTGTAAAAACAGAGTTTCAAAACTGCTCTATCAAAAGGAAGGCTTATCTCTCTGAGTTGAATGCACACATCATAAAGAGGTTTCTGAGAATGCTTCTGCCTGGTTGATATGTGAAGATATTTCAATTTCCACCATAGGCCTCAAATCGCTCCAAATGAACACTTGCAAATTCTACAAAAAGAGTGTTTCATAACTGCTCTAGCAAAGGAAAGGTTCAACTATGTGAGTTAAACACACACATCACAAAGCAGTTTGTGAGAATGCTTCTGTCCAGTTTTTATGGGAAGATATTCCCGTTTCTAACAAAGGCCTGAAAGAGCTCCAAATATCCACTTGCAGATGCTGCAAAAAGACTCTTTCCAAACCGCTCCATGAAAAGGAAGGTTCAACTCTGTGAGTTGAATGCACACATCATAAAGAAGTTTCAAAGAATGCTTCTGTCTAGGTTTTATGTGAAGATATTTCCTTTTCCACCATAGGCCTCAAAGCGCTCCAAATGAACACTTGCATATTCTACAAAAAGAGTGTTTCAAAACTACTCTTTCAAAAGAAGTGTTCAACTCTGTGAGTTGGATTCATACTACACAAAGCAGTTTCACAGAACGCTTCTGTTTAGTTTTTATGGGAAGATATTCCCGTTTCCAACGAAGGCCTGAAAGGGCTCCAAATATCCACTTGCAGATGCTGCAATAACAGAGTTTCAAAACTGCTCTATCAAAAGGAAGGCTTCTCTCTCCGAGTTGAATGCACACATCATAAAGAGGTTTACGAGAATGATTCTGCCTGGTTTATAAGTGAAGATATTTCCTTTTCCACAATAGGCCTCAATGCGCTCCAAACGAACACTTGCAGATTCTACAAAAAGAGTGTTTCAAAACTGCTCTTTGAAAAGAAGTGTTCAACTCTGTGAGTTGGATTCATACTACACAAAGCAGTTTCACAGAACGCTTCTGTTTAGTTTTTATGGGAAGATATTCCCGTTTCCAACGAAGGCCTGAAAGGCTCCAAATATCCACTTGCAGATGCTGCAAAAAGACTCTTTCCAAACTGCTCCGTGAAAAGGAAGGTTCAACTCTGTGAGGTGAAGGCACACATCATAAAGAAGTTTCAAAGAATGCTTCTGTCTAGGTTTTATGTGAAGATATTTCCTTTTCCACCGTAGGCCTCAAAGCGCTCCAAATGAACACTTGCAGATTCTACAAAAAGAGTGTTTCAAAACTGCTCTTTCTAAAGAAGTGTTCAACTCTGTGAGTTGGATTCATACTACACAAAGCAGTTTCACAGAATGCTTCTGTTTAGTTTTTATGGGAAGATATTCCCGTTTCCAACGAAGGCCTGAAAGGGCTCCAAATATCCACTTGCAGATTCTGCAAAAACAGAGTTTCAAAACTGCTCTATCAAAAGGAAGGCTTATCTCTCCGAGTTGAATGCACACATCATAAAGAGGTTTCTGAGAATGCTTCTGCCTGGTTGATATGTGAAGATATTTCAATTTCCACCATAGGCCTCAAATCGCTCCAAATGAACACTTGCAAATTCTACAAAAAGAGTGTTTCATAACTGCTCTAGCAAAGGAAAGGTTCAACTATGTGAGTTAAACACACACATCACAAAGCAGTTTGTGAGAATGCTTCTGTCCAGTTTTTATGGGAAGATATTCCCGTTTCTAACAAAGGCCTGAAAGAGCTCCAAATATCCACTTGCAGATGGTGCAAAAAGACTCTTTCCAAACCGCTCCATGAAAAGGAAGGTTCAACTCTGTGAGTTGAATGCACACATCATAAAGAAGTTTCAAAGAATGCTTCTGTCTAGGTTTTATGTGAAGATATTTCCTTTTCCACCATTGGCCTCAAAGCGCTCCAAATGAACACTTGCAGATTCTACAAAAAGAGTGTTTCAAAACTGCTCTTTCTAAAGAAGTGTTCAACTCTGTGAGTTGGATTCATACTACACAAAGCAGTTTCACAGAACGCTTCTGTTTAGTTTTTATAGGAAGATATTCCCGTTTCCAACGAAGGCCTGAAAGGGCTCTAAATATCCACTTGCATATGCTGCAAAAAGACTCTTTCCAAACTGCTCCATGAAAAGGGAGGTTCAACTCTGTGAGTTGAATGCAGACATCATAAAGAAGTTTCAAAGAATGCTTCTGTCTAGGTTTTATGTGAAGATATTTCCTTTTCCACCATAGGCCTCAAAGTGCTCCAAATGAACACTTGCAGATTCTACAAAAAGAGTGTTTCAAAACTGCTCTTTCAAAAGAAGTGTTCAACTCTGTGAGTTGGATTCATACTACACAAAGCAGTTTCACAGAATGCTTCTGTTTAGTTTTTATGGGAAGATATTCCCGTTTCCAACGAAGGCCTGAAAGGGCTCCAAATATCCACTTGCAGATGCTGCAAAAAGACTCTTTCCAAACTGTTCCATGAAAAGGAAGGTTCAACTCTGCGAGTTGAATGCACACATCATAAAGAAGTTTCAAAGAATGCTTCTGTCTAGGTTTTATGTGAAGATATTTCCTTTTCCACCTTAGGCCTCAAAGTGCTCCAAATGAACACTTGCAGATTCTACAAAAAGAGTGTTTCAAAACTGCTCTTTCAAAAGAAGTGTTCAACTCTGTGAGTTGGATTCATACTACACAAAGCAGTTTCACAGAACGCTTCTGTTTAGTTTTTATGGGAAGATATTCCCGTTTCCAACGAAGGCCTGAAAGGGCTCCATATATCCACTTGCAGATGCTGCAAAAACAGAGTTTCAAAACTGCTCTATCAAAAGGAATGCTTCTCTCTCCGAGTTGAATGCAAACATCATAAAGAGGTTTCTGAGAATGCTTCTGCCTGGTTTATAAGTGAAGATATTTCCTTTTCCACAATAGGCCTCAATGTGCTCCAAATGAACACTTGCAGATTCTACAAAAAGAGTGTTTCAAAACTGCTCTTTCAAAAGAAGTGTTCAACTCTGTGAGTTGGATTCATACTACACAAAGCAGTTTCACAGAACGCTTCTGTTTAGTTTTTATGGGAAGATATTCCCGTTTCCAACGAAGGCCTGAAAGGCTCCAAATATCCACTTGCAGATGCTGCAAAAAGACTCTTTCCAAACTGCTCCGTCAAAAGGAAGGTTCAACTCTGTGAGGTGAAGGCACACATCATAAAGAAGTTTCAAAGAATGCTTCTGTCTAGGTTTTATGTGAAGATATTTCCTTTTCCACCGTAGGCCTCAAAGAGCTCCAAATGAACACTTGCAGATTCTACAAAAAGAGTGTTTCAAAACTGCTCTTTCTAAAGAAGTGTTCAACTCTGTGAGTTGGATTCATACTACACAAAGCAGATTCACAGAACGCTTCTGTTTAGTTTTTATGGAAAAACATTCCCGTTTCCAACGAAGGCCTGAAAGGGCTCCAAATATCCACTTGCAGATTCTGCAAAAACAGAGTTTCAAAACTGCTCTATCAAAAGGAAGGCTTATCTCTCTGAGTTGAATGCACACATCATAAAGAGGTTTCTGAGAATGCTTCTGCCTGCTTGATATGTGAAGATATTTCAATTTCCACCATAGGCCTCAAATCGCTCCAAATGAACACTTGCAAATTCTACAAAAAGAGTGTTTCATAACTGTTCTAGCAAAGGAAAGGTTCAACTATGTGAGTTATACACACACATCACAAAGCAGTTTGTGAGAATGCTTCTGTCCAGTTTTTATGGGAAGATATTCCCGTTTCCAACGAAGGCCTGAAAGGGCTCCAAATATCCACTTGCAGATGCTGCAAAAACAGAGTTTCAAAACTGCTCTATCAAAAGGAAGGCTTCTCTCTGCGAGTTGAATGCACACATCATAAAGAAGTTTCTGAGAATGCTTCTGCCTGGTTTATAAGTGAAGATATTTCCTTTTCCACCATAGGCCTCAATGTGCTCCAAATGAACACTTGCAGATTCTACAAAAAGAGTGTTTCAAAACTGCTCTTTCAAAAGAAGTGTTCAACTCTGTGAGTTGGATTCATACTACACAAAGCAGTTTCACAGAACGCTTCTGTTTAGTTTTTATGGGAAGATATTCCCGTTTCCAACGAAGGCCTGAAAGGCTCCAAATATCCACTTGCAGATGCTGCAAAAAGACTCTTTCCAAACTGCTCCGTGAAAAGGAAGGTTCAACTCTGTGAGGTGAAGGCACACATCATAAAGAAGTTTCAAAGAATGCTTCTGTCTAGGTTTTATGTGAAGATATTTCCTTTTCCACCGTAGGCCTCAAAGCGCTCCAAATGAACACTTGCAGTTTCTACAAAAAGAGTGTTTCAAAACTGCTCTTTCTAAAGAAGTGTTCAACTCTGTGAGTTGGATTCATACTACACAAAGCAGTTTCACAGAACGCTTCTGTTTAGTTTTTATGGGAAGATATTCCCGTTTCCAACGAAGGCCTGAAAGGGCTCCAAATATCCACTTGCAGATGCTGCAAAAAGACTCTTTCCAAACTGCTCCGTGAAAAGGAAGGTTCAACTCTGTGAGGTGAAGGCACACATCATAAAGAAGTTTCAAAGAATGCTTCTGTCTAGGTTTTATGTGAAGATATTTCCTTTTCCACCATAGGCCTCAAAGCGCTCCAAATGAACACTTGCAGATTCTACAAAAAGAGTGTTTCAAAACTGCTCTTTCTAAAGAAGTGTTCAACTCTGTGAGTTGGATTCATACTACACAAAGCAGTTTCACAGAACGCTTCTGTTTAGTTTTTATGGGAAGACATTCCCTTTTCCAACGAAGGCCTGAAAGGGCTCCAAATATCCACTTGCAGATTCTGCAAAAACAGAGTTTCAAAACTGCTCTATCAAAAGGAAGGCTTATCTCTCTGAGTTGAATGCACACATCATAAAGAGGTTTCTGAGAATGCTTCTGCCTGCTTGATATGTGAAGATATTTCAATTTCCACCATAGGCCTCAAATCGCTCCAAATGAACACTTGCAAATTCTACAAAAAGAGTGTTTCATAACTGCTCTAGCAAAGGAAAGGTTCAACTATGTGAGTTAAACACACACATCACAAAGCAGTTTGTGAGAATGCTTCTGTCCAGTTTTTATGGGAAGATATTCCCATTTCTAACAAAGGCCTGAAAGAGCTCCAAATATCCACTTGCAGATGGTGCAAAAAGACTCTTTCCAAACCGCTCCATGAAAAGGAAGGTTCAACTCTGTGAGTTGAATGCACACATCATAAAGAAGTTTCAAAGAATGCTTCTGTCTAGGTTTTATGTGAAGATATTTCCTTTTCCACCATTGGCCTCAAAGCGCTCCAAATGAACACTTGCAGATTCTACAAAAAGAGTGTTTCAAAACTGCTCTTTCTAAAGAAGTGTTCAACTCTGTGAGTTGGATTCATACTACACAAAGCAGTTTCACAGAACGCTTCTGTTTAGTTTTTAAAGGAAGATATTCCCGTTTCCAACGAAGGCCTGAAAGGGCTCTAAATATCCACTTGCAGATGCTGCAAAAAGACTCTTTCCAAACTGCTCCATGAAAAGGGAGGTTCAACTCTGTGAGTTGAATGCACACATCATAAAGAAGTTTCAAAGAATGCTTCTGTCTAGGTTTTATGTGAAGATATTTCCTTTTCCACCATAGGCCTCAAAGTGCTCCAAATGAACACTTGCAGATTCTACAAAAAGAGTGTTTCAAAACTGCTCTTTCAAAAGAAGTGTTCAACTCTGTGAGTTGGATTCATACTACACAAAGCAGTTTCACAGAATGCTTCTGTTTAGTTTTTATGGGAAGATATTCCCGTTTCCAACGAAGGCCTGAAAGGGCTCCAAATATCCACTTGCAGATGCTGCAAAAAGACTCTTTCCAAACTGTTCCATGAAAAGGAAGTTTCAACTCTGCGAGTTGAATGCACACATCATAAAGAAGTTTCAAAGAATGCTTCTGTCTAGGTTTTATGTGAAGATATTTCCTTTTCCACCATTGGCCTCAAAGCGCTCCAAATGAACACTTGCAGATTCTACAAAAAGAGTGTTTCAAAACTGCTCTTTCTAAAGAAGTGTTCAACTCTGTGAGTTGGATTCATACTACACAAAGCAGTTTCACAGAACGCTTCTGTTTAGTTTTTATAGGAAGATATTCCCGTTTCCAACGAAGGCCTGAAAGGGCTCTAAATATCCACTTGCATATGCTGCAAAAAGACTCTTTCCAAACTGCTCCATGAAAAGGGAGGTTCAACTCTGTGAGTTGAATGCACACATCATAAAGAAGTTTCAAAGAATGCTTCTGTCTAGGTTTTATGTGAAGATATTTCCTTTTCCACCATAGGCCTCAAAGTGCTCCAAATGAACACTTGCAGATTCTACAAAAAGAGTGTTTCAAAACTGCTCTTTCAAAAGAAGTGTTCAACTCTGTGAGTTGGATTCATACTACACAAAGCAGTTTCACAGAATGCTTCTGTTTAGTTTTTATGGGAAGATATTCCCGTTTCCAACGAAGGCCTGAAAGGGCTCCAAATATCCACTTGCAGATGCTGCAAAAAGACTCTTTCCAAACTGTTCCATGAAAAGGAAGGTTCAACTCTGCGAGTTGAATGCACACATCATAAAGAAGTTTCAAAGAATGCTTCTGTCTAGGTTTTATGTGAAGATATTTCCTTTTCCACCATAGGCCTCAAAGCGCTCCAAATGAACACTTGCAGATTCTACCATAAGAGTGTTTCAAAACTGCTCTTTCAAAAGAAGTGTTCAACTCTGTGAGTTGGATTCATACTACACAAAGCAGTTTCACAGAACGCTTCTGTTTAGTTTTTATGGGAAGATATTCCCGTTTCCAACGAAGGCCTGAAAGGGCTCCAAATATCCACTTGCAGATGCTGCAAAAACAGAGTTTCAAAACTGCTCTATCAAAAGGAATGCTTCTCTCTCCGAGTTGAATGCAAACATCATAAAGAGGTTTCTGAGAATGCTTCTGCCTGGTTTATAAGTGAAGATATTTCCTTTTCCACAATAGGCCTCAATGTGCTCCAAATGAACACTTGCAGATTCTACAAAAAGAGTGTTTCAAAACTGCTCTTTCAAAAGAAGTGTTCAACTCTGTGAGTTGGATTCATACTACACAAAGCAGTTTCACAGAACGCTTCTGTTTAGTTTTTATGGGAAGATATTCCCGTTTCCAACGAAGGCCTGAAAGGGCTCCAAATATCCACTTGCAGATGCTGCAAAAAGACTCTTTCCAAACTGCTCCGTCAAAAGGAAGGTTCAACTCTGTGAGGTGAAGGCACACATCATAAAGAAGTTTCAAAGAATGCTTCTGTCTAGGTTTTATGTGAAGATATTTCCTTTTCCACCTTAGGCCTCAAAGAGCTCCAAATGAACACTTGCAGATTCTACAAAAAGATTGTTTCAAAACTGCTCTTTCTAAAGAAGTGTTCAACTCTGTGAGTTGGATTCATACTACACAAAGCAGATTCACAGAACGCTTCTGTTTAGTTTTTATGGAAAAACATTCCCGTTTCCAACGAAGGCCTGAAAGGGCTCCAAATATCCACTTGCAGATTCTGCAAAAACAGAGTTTCAAAACTGCTCTATCAAAAGGAAGGCTTATCTCTCTGAGTTGAATGCACACATCATAAAGAGGTTTCTGAGAATGCTTCTGCCTGGTTGATATGTGAAGATATTTCATTTTCCACCATAGGCCTCAAATCGCTCCAAATGAACACTTGCAAATTCTACAAAAAGAGTGTTTCATAACTGTTCTAGCAAAGGAAAGGTTCAACTATGTGAGTTATACACACACATCACAAAGCAGTTTGTGAGAATGCTTCTGTCCAGTTTTTATGGGAAGATATTCCCGTTTCCAACGAAGGCCTGAAAGGGCTCCAAATATCCACTTGCAGATGCTGCAAAAACAGAGTTTCAAAACTGCTCTATCAAAAGGAAGGCTTCTCTCTGCGAGTTGAATGCACACATCATAAAGAAGTTTCTGAGAATGCTTCTGCCTGGTTTATAAGTGAAGATATTTCCTTTTCCACCATAGGCCTCAATGTGCTCCAAATGAACACTTGCAGATTCTACAAAAAGAGTGTTTCAAAACTGCTCTTTCAAAAGAAGTGTTCAACTCTGTGAGTTGGATTCATACTACACAAAGCAGTTTCACAGAACGCTTCTGTTTAGTTTTTATGGGAAGATATTCCCGTTTCCAACGAAGGCCTGAAAGGCTCCAAATATCCACTTGCAGATGCTGCAAAAAGACTCTTTCCAAACTGCTCCGTGAAAAGGAAGGTTCAACTCTGTGAGGTGAAGGCACACATCATAAAGAAGTTTCAAAGAATGCTTCTGTCTAGGTTTTATGTGAAGATATTTCCTTTTCCACCGTAGGCCTCAAAGCGCTCCAAATGAACACTTGCAGTTTCTACAAAAAGAGTGTTTCAAAACTGCTCTTTCTAAAGAAGTGTTCAACTCTGTGAGTTGGATTCATACTACACAAAGCAGTTTCACAGAACGCTTCTGTTTAGTTTTTATGGGAAGATATTCCCGTTTCCAACGAAGGCCTGAAAGGGCTCCAAATATCCACTTGCAGATGCTGCAAAAAGACTCTTTCCAAACTGCTCCGTGAAAAGGAAGGTTCAACTCTGTAAGGTGAAGGCACACATCATAAAGAAGTTTCAAAGAATGCTTCTGTCTAGGTTTTATGTGAAGATATTTCCTTTTCCACCATAGGCCTCAAAGCGCTCCAAATGAACACTTGCAGATTCTACAAAAAGAGTGTTTCAAAACTGCTCTTTCTAAAGAAGTGTTCAACTCTGTGAGTTGGATTCATACTACACAAAGCAGTTTCACAGAACGCTTCTGTTTAGTTTTTATGGGAAGACATTCCCTTTTCCAACGAAGGCCTGAAAGGGCTCCAAATATCCACTTGCAGATTCTGCAAAAACAGAGTTTCAAAACTGCTCTATCAAAAGGAAGGCTTATCTCTCTGAGTTGAATGCACACATCATAAAGAGGTTTCTGAGAATGCTTCTGCCTGCTTGATATGTGAAGATATTTCAATTTCCACCATAGGCCTCAAATCGCTCCAAATGAACACTTGCAAATTCTACAAAAAGAGTGTTTCATAACTGCTCTAGCAAAGGAAAGGTTCAACTATGTGAGTTAAACACACACATCACAAAGCAGTTTGTGAGAATGCTTCTGTCCAGTTTTTATGGGAAGATATTCCCATTTCTAACAAAGGCCTGAAAGAGCTCCAAATATCCACTTGCAGATGGTGCAAAAAGACTCTTTCCAAACCGCTCCATGAAAAGGAAGGTTCAACTCTGTGAGTTGAATGCACACATCATAAAGAAGTTTCAAAGAATGCTTCTGTCTAGGTTTTATGTGAAGATATTTCCTTTTCCACCATTGGCCTCAAAGCGCTCCAAATGAACACTTGCAGATTCTACAAAAAGAGTGTTTCAAAACTGCTCTTTCTAAAGAAGTGTTCAACTCTGTGAGTTGGATTCATACTACACAAAGCAGTTTCACAGAACGCTTCTGTTTAGTTTTTATAGGAAGATATTCCCGTTTCCAACGAAGGCCTGAAAGGGCTCTAAATATCCACTTGCAGATGCTGCAAAAAGACTCTTTCCAAACTGCTCCATGAAAAGGGAGGTTCAACTCTGTGAGTTGAATGCACACATCATAAAGAAGTTTCAAAGAATGCTTCTGTCTAGGTTTTATGTGAAGATATTTCCTTTTCCACCATAGGCCTCAAAGTGCTCCAAATGAACACTTGCAGATTCTACAAAAAGAGTGTTTCAAAACTGCTCTTTCAAAAGAAGTGTTCAACTCTGTGAGTTGGATTCATACTACACAAAGCAGTTTCACAGAATGCTTCTGTTTAGTTTTTATGGGAAGATATTCCCGTTTCCAACGAAGGCCTGAAAGGGCTCCAAATATCCACTTGCAGATGCTGCAAAAAGACTCTTTCCAAACTGTTCCATGAAAAGGAAGTTTCAACTCTGCGAGTTGAATGCACACATCATAAAGAAGTTTCAAAGAATGCTTCTGTCTAGGTTTTATGTGAAGATATTTCCTTTTCCACCATTGGCCTCAAAGCGCTCCAAATGAACACTTGCAGATTCTACAAAAAGAGTGTTTCAAAACTGCTCTTTCTAAAGAAGTGTTCAACTCTGTGAGTTGGATTCATACTACACAAAGCAGTTTCACAGAACGCTTCTGTTTAGTTTTTATAGGAAGATATTCCCGTTTCCAACGAAGGCCTGAAAGGGCTCTAAATATCCACTTGCATATGCTGCAAAAAGACTCTTTCCAAACTGCTCCATGAAAAGGGAGGTTCAACTCTGTGAGTTGAATGCACACATCATAAAGAAGTTTCAAAGAATGCTTCTGTCTAGGTTTTATGTGAAGATATTTCCTTTTCCACCATAGGCCTCAAAGTGCTCCAAATGAACACTTGCAGATTCTACAAAAAGAGTGTTTCAAAACTGCTCTTTCAAAAGAAGTGTTCAACTCCGTGAGTTGGATTCATACTACACAAAGCAGTTTCACAGAATGCTTCTGTTTAGTTTTTATGGGAAGATATTCCCGTTTCCAACGAAGGCCTGAAAGGGCTCCAAATATCCACTTGCAGATGCTGCAAAAAGACTCTTTCCAAACTGTTCCATGAAAAGGAAGGTTCAACTCTGCGAGTTGAATGCACACATCATAAAGAAGTTTCAAAGAATGCTTCTGTCTAGGTTTTATGTGAAGATATTTCCTTTTCCACCATAGGCCTCAAAGCGCTCCAAATGAACACTTGCAGATTCTACAAAAAGAGTGTTTCAAAACTGCTCTTTCAAAAGAAGTGTTCAACTCTGTGAGTTGGATTCATACTACACAAAGCAGTTTCACAGAACGCTTCTGTTTAGTTTTTATGGGAAGATATTCCCGTTTCCAACGAAGGCCTGAAAGGGCTCCAAATATCCACTTGCAGATGCTGCAAAAACAGAGTTTCAAAACTGCTCTATCAAAAGGAATGCTTCTCTCTCCGAGTTGAATGCAAACATCATAAAGAGGTTTCTGAGAATGCTTCTGCCTGGTTTATAAGTGAAGATATTTCCTTTTCCACAATAGGCCTCAATGTGCTCCAAATGAACACTTGCAGATTCTACAAAAAGAGTGTTTCAAAACTGCTCTTTCAAAAGAAGTGTTCAACTCTGTGAGTTGGATTCATACTACACAAAGCAGTTTCACAGAACGCTTCTGTTTAGTTTTTATGGGAAGATATTCCCGTTTCCAACGAAGGCCTGAAAGGGCTCCAAATATCCACTTGCAGATGCTGCAAAAAGACTCTTTCCAAACTGCTCCGTCAAAAGGAAGGTTCAACTCTGTGAGGTGAAGGCACACATCATAAAGAAGTTTCAAAGAATGCTTCTGTCTAGGTTTTATGTGAAGATATTTCCTTTTCCACCATTGGCCTCAAAGCGCTCCAAATGAACACTTGCAGATTCTACAAAAAGAGTGTTTCAAAACTGCTCTTTCTAAAGAAGTGTTCAACTCTGTGAGTTGGATTCATACTACACAAAGCAGTTTCACAGAACGCTTCTGTTTAGTTTTTATAGGAAGATATTCCCGTTTCCAACGAAGGCCTGAAAGGGCTCTAAATATCCACTTGCATATGCTGCAAAAAGACTCTTTCCAAACTGCTCCATGAAAAGGGAGGTTCAACTCTGTGAGTTGAATGCACACATCATAAAGAAGTTTCAAAGAATGCTTCTGTCTAGGTTTTATGTGAAGATATTTCCTTTTCCACCATAGGCCTCAAAGTGCTCCAAATGAACACTTGCAGATTCTACAAAAAGAGTGTTTCAAAACTGCTCTTTCAAAAGAAGTGTTCAACTCTGTGAGTTGGATTCATACTACACAAAGCAGTTTCACAGAATGCTTCTGTTTAGTTTTTATGGGAAGATATTCCCGTTTCCAACGAAGGCCTGAAAGGGCTCCAAATATCCACTTGCAGATGCTGCAAAAAGACTCTTTCCAAACTGTTCCATGAAAAGGAAGGTTCAACTCTGCGAGTTGAATGCACACATCATAAAGAAGTTTCAAAGAATGCTTCTGTCTAGGTTTTATGTGAAGATATTTCCTTTTCCACCATAGGCCTCAAAGCGCTCCAAATGAACACTTGCAGATTCTACCATAAGAGTGTTTCAAAACTGCTCTTTCAAAAGAAGTGTTCAACTCTGTGAGTTGGATTCATACTACACAAAGCAGTTTCACAGAACGCTTCTGTTTAGTTTTTATGGGAAGATATTCCCGTTTCCAACGAAGGCCTGAAAGGGCTCCAAATATCCACTTGCAGATGCTGCAAAAACAGAGTTTCAAAACTGCTCTATCAAAAGGAATGCTTCTCTCTCCGAGTTGAATGCAAACATCATAAAGAGGTTTCTGAGAATGCTTCTGCCTGGTTTATAAGTGAAGATATTTCCTTTTCCACAATAGGCCTCAATGTGCTCCAAATGAACACTTGCAGATTCTACAAAAAGAGTGTTTCAAAACTGCTCTTTCAAAAGAAGTGTTCAACTCTGTGAGTTGGATTCATACTACACAAAGCAGTTTCACAGAACGCTTCTGTTTAGTTTTTATGGGAAGATATTCCCGTTTCCAACGAAGGCCTGAAAGGGCTCCAAATATCCACTTGCAGATGCTGCAAAAAGACTCTTTCCAAACTGCTCCGTCAAAAGGAAGGTTCAACTCTGTGAGGTGAAGGCACACATCATAAAGAAGTTTCAAAGAATGCTTCTGTCTAGGTTTTATGTGAAGATATTTCCTTTTCCACCTTAGGCCTCAAAGAGCTCCAAATGAACACTTGCAGATTCTACAAAAAGATTGTTTCAAAACTGCTCTTTCTAAAGAAGTGTTCAACTCTGTGAGTTGGATTCATACTACACAAAGCAGATTCACAGAACGCTTCTGTTTAGTTTTTATGGAAAAACATTCCCGTTTCCAACGAAGGCCTGAAAGGGCTCCAAATATCCACTTGCAGATTCTGCAAAAACAGAGTTTCAAAACTGCTCTATCAAAAGGAAGGCTTATCTCTCTGAGTTGAATGCACACATCATAAAGAGGTTTCTGAGAATGCTTCTGCCTGGTTGATATGTGAAGATATTTCATTTTCCACCATAGGCCTCAAATCGCTCCAAATGAACACTTGCAAATTCTACAAAAAGAGTGTTTCATAACTGTTCTAGCAAAGGAAAGGTTCAACTATGTGAGTTATACACACACATCACAAAGCAGTTTGTGAGAATGCTTCTGTCCAGTTTTTATGGGAAGATATTCCCGTTTCCAACGAAGGCCTGAAAGGGCTCCAAATATCCACTTGCAGATGCTGCAAAAACAGAGTTTCAAAACTGCTCTATCAAAAGGAAGGCTTCTCTCTGCGAGTTGAATGCACACATCATAAAGAAGTTTCTGAGAATGCTTCTGCCTGGTTTATAAGTGAAGATATTTCCTTTTCCACCATAGGCCTCAATGTGCTCCAAATGAACACTTGCAGATTCTACAAAAAGAGTGTTTCAAAACTGCTCTTTCAAAAGAAGTGTTCAACTCTGTGAGTTGGATTCATACTACACAAAGCAGTTTCACAGAACGCTTCTGTTTAGTTTTTATGGGAAGATATTCCCGTTTCCAACGAAGGCCTGAAAGGCTCCAAATATCCACTTGCAGATGCTGCAAAAAGACTCTTTCCAAACTGCTCCGTGAAAAGGAAGGTTCAACTCTGTGAGGTGAAGGCACACATCATAAAGAAGTTTCAAAGAATGCTTCTGTCTAGGTTTTATGTGAAGATATTTCCTTTTCCACCGTAGGCCTCAAAGCGCTCCAAATGAACACTTGCAGTTTCTACAAAAAGAGTGTTTCAAAACTGCTCTTTCTAAAGAAGTGTTCAACTCTGTGAGTTGGATTCATACTACACAAAGCAGTTTCACAGAACGCTTCTGTTTAGTTTTTATGGGAAGATATTCCCGTTTCCAACGAAGGCCTGAAAGGGCTCCAAATATCCACTTGCAGATGCTGCAAAAAGACTCTTTCCAAACTGCTCCGTGAAAAGGAAGGTTCAACTCTGTAAGGTGAAGGCACACATCATAAAGAAGTTTCAAAGAATGCTTCTGTCTAGGTTTTATGTGAAGATATTTCCTTTTCCACCATAGGCCTCAAAGCGCTCCAAATGAACACTTGCAGATTCTACAAAAAGAGTGTTTCAAAACTGCTCTTTCTAAAGAAGTGTTCAACTCTGTGAGTTGGATTCATACTACACAAAGCAGTTTCACAGAACGCTTCTGTTTAGTTTTTATGGGAAGACATTCCCTTTTCCAACGAAGGCCTGAAAGGGCTCCAAATATCCACTTGCAGATTCTGCAAAAACAGAGTTTCAAAACTGCTCTATCAAAAGGAAGGCTTATCTCTCTGAGTTGAATGCACACATCATAAAGAGGTTTCTGAGAATGCTTCTGCCTGCTTGATATGTGAAGATATTTCAATTTCCACCATAGGCCTCAAATCGCTCCAAATGAACACTTGCAAATTCTACAAAAAGAGTGTTTCATAACTGCTCTAGCAAAGGAAAGGTTCAACTATGTGAGTTAAACACACACATCACAAAGCAGTTTGTGAGAATGCTTCTGTCCAGTTTTTATGGGAAGATATTCCCATTTCTAACAAAGGCCTGAAAGAGCTCCAAATATCCACTTGCAGATGGTGCAAAAAGACTCTTTCCAAACCGCTCCATGAAAAGGAAGGTTCAACTCTGTGAGTTGAATGCACACATCATAAAGAAGTTTCAAAGAATGCTTCTGTCTAGGTTTTATGTGAAGATATTTCCTTTTCCACCATTGGCCTCAAAGCGCTCCAAATGAACACTTGCAGATTCTACAAAAAGAGTGTTTCAAAACTGCTCTTTCTAAAGAAGTGTTCAACTCTGTGAGTTGGATTCATACTACACAAAGCAGTTTCACAGAACGCTTCTGTTTAGTTTTTATAGGAAGATATTCCCGTTTCCAACGAAGGCCTGAAAGGGCTCTAAATATCCACTTGCAGATGCTGCAAAAAGACTCTTTCCAAACTGCTCCATGAAAAGGGAGGTTCAACTCTGTGAGTTGAATGCACACATCATAAAGAAGTTTCAAAGAATGCTTCTGTCTAGGTTTTATGTGAAGATATTTCCTTTTCCACCATAGGCCTCAAAGTGCTCCAAATGAACACTTGCAGATTCTACAAAAAGAGTGTTTCAAAACTGCTCTTTCAAAAGAAGTGTTCAACTCTGTGAGTTGGATTCATACTACACAAAGCAGTTTCACAGAATGCTTCTGTTTAGTTTTTATGGGAAGATATTCCCGTTTCCAACGAAGGCCTGAAAGGGCTCCAAATATCCACTTGCAGATGCTGCAAAAAGACTCTTTCCAAACTGTTCCATGAAAAGGAAGTTTCAACTCTGCGAGTTGAATGCACACATCATAAAGAAGTTTCAAAGAATGCTTCTGTCTAGGTTTTATGTGAAGATATTTCCTTTTCCACCATTGGCCTCAAAGCGCTCCAAATGAACACTTGCAGATTCTACAAAAAGAGTGTTTCAAAACTGCTCTTTCTAAAGAAGTGTTCAACTCTGTGAGTTGGATTCATACTACACAAAGCAGTTTCACAGAACGCTTCTGTTTAGTTTTTATAGGAAGATATTCCCGTTTCCAACGAAGGCCTGAAAGGGCTCTAAATATCCACTTGCATATGCTGCAAAAAGACTCTTTCCAAACTGCTCCATGAAAAGGGAGGTTCAACTCTGTGAGTTGAATGCACACATCATAAAGAAGTTTCAAAGAATGCTTCTGTCTAGGTTTTATGTGAAGATATTTCCTTTTCCACCATAGGCCTCAAAGTGCTCCAAATGAACACTTGCAGATTCTACAAAAAGAGTGTTTCAAAACTGCTCTTTCAAAAGAAGTGTTCAACTCCGTGAGTTGGATTCATACTACACAAAGCAGTTTCACAGAATGCTTCTGTTTAGTTTTTATGGGAAGATATTCCCGTTTCCAACGAAGGCCTGAAAGGGCTCCAAATATCCACTTGCAGATGCTGCAAAAAGACTCTTTCCAAACTGTTCCATGAAAAGGAAGGTTCAACTCTGCGAGTTGAATGCACACATCATAAAGAAGTTTCAAAGAATGCTTCTGTCTAGGTTTTATGTGAAGATATTTCCTTTTCCACCATAGGCCTCAAAGCGCTCCAAATGAACACTTGCAGATTCTACAAAAAGAGTGTTTCAAAACTGCTCTTTCAAAAGAAGTGTTCAACTCTGTGAGTTGGATTCATACTACACAAAGCAGTTTCACAGAACGCTTCTGTTTAGTTTTTATGGGAAGATATTCCCGTTTCCAACGAAGGCCTGAAAGGGCTCCAAATATCCACTTGCAGATGCTGCAAAAACAGAGTTTCAAAACTGCTCTATCAAAAGGAATGCTTCTCTCTCCGAGTTGAATGCAAACATCATAAAGAGGTTTCTGAGAATGCTTCTGCCTGGTTTATAAGTGAAGATATTTCCTTTTCCACAATAGGCCTCAATGTGCTCCAAATGAACACTTGCAGATTCTACAAAAAGAGTGTTTCAAAACTGCTCTTTCAAAAGAAGTGTTCAACTCTGTGAGTTGGATTCATACTACACAAAGCAGTTTCACAGAACGCTTCTGTTTAGTTTTTATGGGAAGATATTCCCGTTTCCAACGAAGGCCTGAAAGGGCTCCAAATATCCACTTGCAGATGCTGCAAAAAGACTCTTTCCAAACTGCTCCGTCAAAAGGAAGGTTCAACTCTGTGAGGTGAAGGCACACATCATAAAGAAGTTTCAAAGAATGCTTCTGTCTAGGTTTTATGTGAAGATATTTCCTTTTCCACCTTAGGCCTCAAAGAGCTCCAAATGAACACTTGCAGATTCTACAAAAAGAGTGTTTCAAAACTGCTCTTTCTAAAGAAGTGTTCAACTCTGTGAGTTGGATTCATACTACACAAAGCAGATTCACAGAACGCTTCTGTTTAGTTTTTATGGAAAAACATTCCCGTTTCCAACGAAGGCCTGAAAGGGCTCCAAATATCCACTTGCAGATTCTGCAAAAACAGAGTTTCAAAACTGCTCTATCAAAAGGAAGGCTTATCTCTCTGAGTTGAATGCACACATCATAAAGAGGTTTCTGAGAATGCTTCTGCCTGGTTGATATGTGAAGATATTTCAATTTCCACCATAGGCCTCAAATCGCTCCAAATGAACACTTGCAAATAATACAAAAAGAGTGTTTCATAACTGTTCTAGCAAAGGAAAGGTTCAACTATGTGAGTTATACACACACATCACAAAGCAGTTTGTGAGAATGCTTCTGTCCAGTTTTTATGGGAAGATATTCCCGTTTCCAACGAAGGCCTGAAAGGGCTCCAAATATCCACTTGCAGATGCTGCAAAAACAGAGTTTCAAAACTGCTCTATCAAAAGGAAGGCTTCTCTCTGCGAGTTGAATGCACACATCATAAAGAAGTTTCTGAGAATGCTTCTGCCTGGTTTATAAGTGAAGATATTTCCTTTTCCACCATAGGCCTCAATGTGCTCCAAATGAACACTTGCAGATTCTACAAAAAGAGTGTTTCAAAACTGCTCTTTCAAAAGAAGTGTTCAACTCTGTGAGTTGGATTCATACTACACAAAGCAGTTTCACAGAACGCTTCTGTTTAGTTTTTATGGGAAGATATTCCCGTTTCCAACGAAGGCCTGAAAGGCTCCAAATATCCACTTGCAGATGCTGCAAAAAGACTCTTTCCAAACTGCTCCGTGAAAAGGAAGGTTCAACTCTGTGAGGTGAAGGCACACATCAAAAAGAAGTTTCAAAGAATGCTTCTGTCTAGGTTTTATGTGAAGATATTTCCTTTTCCACCGTAGGCCTCAAAGCGCTCCAAATGAACACTTGCAGATTCTACAAAAAGAGTGTTTCAAAACTGCTCTTTCTAAAGAAGTGTTCAACTCTGTGAGTTGGATTCATACTACACAAAGCAGTTTCACACAACGCTTCTGTTTAGTTTTTATGGGAAGATATTCCCGTTTCCAACGAAGGCCTGAAAGGGCTCCAAATATCCACTTACAGATGCTGCAAAAAGACTCTTTCCAAACTGCTCCGTGAAAAGGAAGGTTCAACTCTGTGAGGTGAAGGCACACATCATAAAGAAGTTTCAAAGAATGCTTCTGTCTAGGTTTTATGTGAAGATATTTCCTTTTCCACCATAGGCCTCAAAGCGCTCCAAATGAACACTTGCAGATTCTACAAAAAGAGTGTTTCAAAACTGCTCTTTCTAAAGAAGTGTTCAACTCTGTGAGTTGGATTCATACTACACAAAGCAGTTTCACAGAACGCTTCTGTTTAGTTTTTATGGGAAGACATTCCCTTTTCCAACGAAGGCCTGAAAGGGCTCCAAATATCCACTTGCAGATTCTGCAAAAACAGAGTTTCAAAACTGCTCTATCAAAAGGAAGGCTTATCTCTCTGAGTTGAATGCACACATCATAAAGAGGTTTCTGAGAATGCTTCTGCCTGCTTGATATGTGAAGATATTTCAATTTCCACCATAGGCCACAAATCGCTCCAAATGAACACTTGCAAATTCTACAAAAAGAGTGTTTCATAACTGCTCTAGCAAAGGAAAGGTTCAACTATGTGAGTTAAACACACACATCACAAAGCAGTTTGTGAGAATGCTTCTGTCCAGTTTTTATGGGAAGATATTCCCGTTTCTAACAAAGGCCTGAAAGAGCTCCAAATATCCACTTGCAGATGGTGCAAAAAGACTCTTTCCAAACCGCTCCATGAAAAGGAAGGTTCAACTCTGTGAGTTGAATGCACACATCATAAAGAAGTTTCAAAGAATGCTTCTGTCTAGGTTTTATGTGAAGATATTTCCTTTTCCACCATTGGCCTCAAAGCGCTCCAAATGAACACTTGCAGATTCTACAAAAAGAGTGTTTCAAAACTGCTCTTTCTAAAGAAGTGTTCAACTCTGTGAGTTGGATTCATACTACACAAAGCAGTTTCACAGAACGCTTCTGTTTAGTTTTTATAGGAAGATATTCCCGTTTCCAACGAAGGCCTGAAAGGGCTCTAAATATCCACTTGCAGATGCTGCAAAAAGACTCTTTCCAAACTGCTCCATGAAAAGGGAGGTTCAACTCTGTGAGTTGAATGCACACATCATAAAGAAGTTTCAAAGAATGCTTCTGTCTAGGTTTTATGTGAAGATATTTCCTTTTCCACCATAGGCCTCAAAGTGCTCCAAATGAACACTAGCAGATTCTACAAAAAGAGTGTTTCAAAACTGCTCTTTCAAAAGAAGTGTTCAACTCTGTGAGTTGGATTCATACTACACAAAGCAGTTTCACAGAATGCTTCTGTTTAGTTTTTATGGGAAGATATTCCCGTTTCCAACGAAGGCCTGAAAGGGCTCCAAATATCCACTTGCAGATGCTGCAAAAAGACTCTTTCCAAACTGTTCCATGAAAAGGAAGGTTCAACTCTGCGAGTTGAATGCACACATCATAAAGAAGTTTCAAAGAATGCTTCTGTCTAGGTTTTATGTGAAGATATTTCCTTTTCCAC
The DNA here is from genome assembly GCF_028885655.2 of Pongo abelii. Classification (NCBI taxonomy): domain Eukaryota; kingdom Metazoa; phylum Chordata; class Mammalia; order Primates; family Hominidae; genus Pongo; species Pongo abelii. The sequence continues at coordinate 29,922,777 of NC_072005.2, read as the reverse complement.
CTTAGGCCTCAAAGTGCTCCAAATGAACACTTGCAGATTCTACAAAAAGAGTGTTTCAAAACTGCTCTTTCAAAAGAAGTGTTCAACTCTGTGAGTTGGATTCATACTACACAAAGCAGTTTCACAGAACGCTTCTGTTTAGTTTTTATGGGAAGATATTCCCGTTTCCAACGAAGGCCTGAAAGGGCTCCAAATATCCACTTGCAGATGCTGCAAAAACAGAGTTTCAAAACTGCTCTATCAAAAGGAATGCTTCTCTCTCCGAGTTGAATGCAAACATCATAAAGAGGTTTCTGAGAATGCTTCTGCCTGGTTTATAAGTGAAGATATTTCCTTTTCCACAATAGGCCTCAATGTGCTCCAAATGAACACTTGCAGATTCTACAAAAAGAGTGTTTCAAAACTGCTCTTTCAAAAGAAGTGTTCAACTCTGTGAGTTGGATTCATACTACACAAAGCAGTTTCACAGAACGCTTCTGTTTAGTTTTTATGGGAAGATATTCCCGTTTCCAACGAAGGCCTGAAAGGCTCCAAATATCCACTTGCAGATGCTGCAAAAAGACTCTTTCCAAACTGCTCCGTCAAAAGGAAGGTTCAACTCTGTGAGGTGAAGGCACACATCATAAAGAAGTTTCAAAGAATGCTTCTGTCTAGGTTTTATGTGAAGATATTTCCTTTTCCACCGTAGGCCTCAAAGAGCTCCAAATGAACACTTGCAGATTCTACAAAAAGAGTGTTTCAAAACTGCTCTTTCTAAAGAAGTGTTCAACTCTGTGAGTTGGATTCATACTACACAAAGCAGTTTCACAGAACGCTTCTGTTTAGTTTTTATGGGAAGATATTCCCGTTTCCAACGAAGGCCTGAAAGGGCTCCAAATATCCACTTGCAGATTCTGCAAAAACAGAGTTTCAAAACTGCTCTATCAAAAGGAAGGCTTATCTCTCTGAGTTGAATGCACACATCATAAAGAGGTTTCTGAGAATGCTTCTGCCTGGTTGATATGTGAAGATATTTCAATTTCCACCATAGGCCTCAAATCGCTCCAAATGAACACTTGCAAATTCTACAAAAAGAGTGTTTCATAACTGTTCTAGCAAAGGAAAGGTTCAACTATGTGAGTTATACACACACATCACAAAGCAGTTTGTGAGAATGCTTCTGTCCAGTTTTTATGGGAAGATATTCCCGTTTCCAACGAAGGCCTGAAAGGGCTCCAAATATCCACTTGCAGATGCTGCAAAAACAGAGTTTCAAAACTGCTCTATCAAAAGGAAGGCTTCTCTCTGCGAGTTGAATGCACACATCATAAAGAAGTTTCTGAGAATGCTTCTGCCTGGTTTATAAGTGAAGATATTTCCTTTTCCACCATAGGCCTCAATGTGCTCCAAATGAACACTTGCAGATTCTACAAAAAGAGTGTTTCAAAACTGCTCTTTCAAAAGAAGTGTTCAACTCTGTGAGTTGGATTCATACTACACAAAGCAGTTTCACAGAACGCTTCTGTTTACTTTTTATGGGAAGATATTCCCGTTTCCAACGAAGGCCTGAAAGGCTCCAAATATCCACTTGCAGATGCTGCAAAAAGACTCTTTCCAAACTGCTCCGTGAAAAGGAAGGTTCAACTCTGTGAGGTGAAGGCACACATCATAAAGAAGTTTCAAAGAATGCTTCTGTCTAGGTTTTATGTGAAGATATTTCCTTTTCCACCGTAGGCCTCAAAGCGCTCCAAATGAACACTTGCAGATTCTACAAAAAGAGTGTTTCAAAACTGCTCTTTCTAAAGAAGTGTTCAACTCTGTGAGTTGGATTCATACTACACAAAGCAGTTTCACAGAACGCTTCTGTTTAGTTTTTATGGGAAGATATTCCCGTTTCCAACGAAGGCCTAAAAGGGCTCCAAATATCCACTTGCAGATTCTGCAAAAACAGAGTTTCAAAACTGCTCTATCAAAAGGAAGGCTTATCTCTCTGAGTTGAATGCACACATCATAAAGAGGTTTCTGAGAATGCTTCTGCCTGGTTGATATGTGAGGATATTTCAATTTCCACCATAGGCCTCAAATCGCTCCAAATGAACACTTGCAAATTCTACAAAAAGAGTGTTTCATAACTGCTCTAGCAAAGGAAAGGTTCAACTATGTGAGTTAAACACACACATCACAAAGCAGTTTGTGAGAATGCTTCTGTCCAGTTTTTATGGGAGGATATTCCCGTTTCTAACAAAGGCCTGAAAGAGCTCCAAATATCCACTTGCAGATGCTGCAAAAAGACTCTTTCCAAACCGCTCCATGAAAAGGAAGGTTCAACTCTGTGAGTTGAATGCACACATCATAAAGAAGTTTCAAAGAATGCTTCTGTCTAGGTTTTATGTGAAGATATTTCCTTTTCCACCATTGGCCTCAAAGCGCTCCAAATGAACACTTGCAGATTCTACAAAAAGAGTGTTTCAAAACTGCTCTTTCTAAAGAAGTGTTCAACTCTGTGAGTTGGATTCATACTACACAAAGCGGTTTCACAGAACGCTTCTGTTTAGTTTTTATGGGAAGATATTCCCGTTTCCAACGAAGGCCTGAAAGGGCTCCAAATATCCACTTGCAGATTCTGTAAAAACAGAGTTTCAAAACTGCTCTATCAAAAGGAAGGCTTATCTCTCTGAGTTGAATGCACACATCCTAAAGTGGTTTCTGAGAATGCTTCTGCCTGGTTGATATGTGAAGATATTTCAATTTCCACCATAGGCCTCAAATCGCTCCAAATGAACACTTGCAAATTCTACAAAAAGAGTGTTTCAAAACTGCTCTTTCAAAAGAAGTGTTCAACTCTGTGAGTTGGATTCATACTACACAAAGCAGTTTCACAGAACTCTTCTGTTTAGTTTTTATGGGAAGATATTCCCGTTTCCAACGAAGGCCTGAAAAGGCTCCAAATATCCACTTGCAGATGCTGCAAAAAGACTCTTTCCAAACTGTTCCATGAAAAGGAAGGTTCAACTCTGTGAGTTGAATGCACACATCATAAAGAAGTTTCAAAGAATGCTTCTGTCTAGGTTTTATGTGAAGATATTTCCTTTTCCACCATAGGCCTCAAAGTGCTCCAAATGAACACTTGCAGATTCTACAAAAAGAGTGTTTCAAAACTGCTCTTTCAAAAGAAGTGTTCAACTCTGTGAGTTGGATTCATACTACACAAAGCAGTTTCACAGATCGCTTCTGTTTAGTTTTTATGGGAAGAAATTCCCGTTTCCAACGAAGGCCTGAAAGGGCTCCAAATATCCACTTGCAGATGCTGCAAAAAGACTCTTTCCAAACTGCTCCATGAAAAGGAAGGTTCAACTCTGTGAGTTGAATGCACACATCATAAAGAAGTTTCAAAGAATGCTTCTCTCTAGGTTTTATGTGAAGATATTTCCTTTTCCACCATAGGCCTCAAAGTGCTCCAAATGAACACTTGCAGATTCTACAAAAAGAGTGTTTCAAAACTGCTCTTTCAAAAGAAGTGTTCAACTCTGTGAGTTGGATTCATACTACACAAAGCAGTTTCACAGAACGCTTCTGTTTAGTTTTCATGGGAAGATATTCCCGTTTCCAACGAAGGCCTGAAAGGGCTCCAAATATCCACTTGCATATGCTGCAAAAACAGAGTTTCAAAACTGCTCTATCAAAAGGAAGGCTTCTCTCTCCGAGTTGAATGCACACATCATAAAGAGGTTTCTGAGAATGCTTCTGCCTGGTTTATAAGTGAAGATATTTCCTTTTCCACAATAGGCCTCAATGTGCTCCAAATGAACACTTGCAGATTCTACAAAAAGAGTGTTTCAAAACTGCTCTTTCAAAAGAAGTGTTCAACTCTGTGAGTTGGATTCATACGACACAAAGCAGTTTCACAGAACGCTTCCGTTTAGTTTTTATGGGAAGACATAACCGTTTCCAACGAAGGCCTGAAAGGGCTCCAAATATCCACTTGCAGATTCTGTAAAAACAGAGTTTCAAAACTGCTCTATCAAAAGGAAGGCTTATCTCTCTGAGTTGAATGCACACATCCTAAAGAGGTTTCTGAGAATGCTTCTGCCTAGTTGATATGTGAAGATATTTCAATTTCCACCATAGGCCTCAAATCGCTCCAAATGAACACTTGCAAATTCTACAAAAAGAGTGTTTCATAACTGCTCTAGCAAAGGAAAGGTTCAACTATGTGAGTTAAACACACACATCACAAAGCAGTTTGTGAGAATGCTTCTGTCCAGTTTTTATGGGAAGATATTCCCGTTTCTAACAAAGGCCTGAAAGAGCTCCAAATATCCACTTGCAGATGCTGCAAAAAGACTCTTTCCAAACCGCTCCATGAAAAGGAAGGTTCAACTCTGTGAGTTGAATGCACACATCATAAAGAAGTTTCAAAGAATGCTTCTGTCTAGGTTTTATGTGAAGATATTTCCTTTTCCACCTTAGGCCTCAAAGCGCTCCAAATGAACACTTGCAGATTCTACAAAAAGAGTGTTTCAAAACTACTCTTTCAAAGGAAGTGTTCATCTCTGTGAGTTGGATTCATACTACACAAAGCAGTTTCACAGAAGGCTTCTGTTTAGTTTTTATGGGAAGATATTCCCGTTTCCAACGAAGGCCTGAAAGGGCTCCAAATATCCACTTGCAGATGCTGCAATAACAGAGTTTCAAAACTGCTCCATCAAAAGGAAGGCATCTCTCTCCGAGTTGAATGCACACATCATAAAGAGGTTTACGAGACTGATTCTGCCTGGTTTATAAGTGAAGATATTTCCTTTTCCACAATAGGCCTCAATGCGCTCCAAACGAACACTTGCAGATTCTACAAAAAGAGTGTTTCAAAACTGCTCTTTCAAAAGAAGTGTTCAACTCTGTGAGTTGGATTCATACTACACAAAGCAGTTTCACAGAACGCTTCTGTTTAGATTTTATGGGAAGATATTCCCGTTTCCAACGAAGGCCTGAAAGGGCTCCAAATATCCACTTGCAGATGCTGCAAAAAGACTCTTTCCAAACTGCTCCATGAAAAGGAAGGTTCAACTCTGTGAGTTGAATGCACACATCATTAAGAAGTTTCAAAGAATGCTTCTGTCTAGGTTTTATGTGAAGATATTTCCTTTTCCACCATACGCCTCAAAGTGCTCCAAATGAACATTTTCAAATTCTACAAAAAGAGTGTTTCAAAACTGCTCTTTCTAAAGAAGTGTTCAACTCTGTGAGTTGGATTCATACTACACAAAGGAGTTTCACAGAACGCTTCTGTTTAGTTTTTATGGGAAGATATTCCCGTTTCCAACGAAGGCCTGAAAGGGCTCCAAATATCCACTTGCAGATGCTGCAAATAGACTCTTTCCAAACTGCTCCATGAAAAGGAAAGTTCAACTCTGTGAGATGAATGCACACATCATAAAGAAGTTTCAAAGAATGCTTCTGTCTAGGTTTTATGTGAAGATATTTCCTTTTCCACCATAGGCCTCAAAGTGCTCCAAATGAACACTTGCAGATTCTACAAAAAGAGTGTTTCAAAACTGCTCTTTCAAAAGAAGTGTTCAACTCTGTGAGTTGGATTCATACTACACAAAGCAGTTTCACAGAACTCTTCTGTTTAGTTTTTATGGGAAGATATTCCCGTTTCCAACGAAGGCCTGAAACGGCTCCAAATATCCACTTGCAGATGCTGCAAAAAGACTCTTTCCAAACTGCTCCATGAAAAGGAAGGTTCAACTCTGTGAGTTGAAGGCACACATCATAAAGAAGTTTCAAAGAATGCTTCTGTCTAGGTTTTATGTGAAGATATTTCCTTTTCCACCATAGGCCTCAAAGTGCTCCAAATGAACACTTGCAGATTCTACAAAAAGAGTGTTTCAAAACTCCTCTTTCAAAAGAAGTGTTCAACTCTGTGAGTTGGATTCATACTACACAAAGCAGTTTCACAGAACGCTTCTGTTTAGTTTTTATGGGAAGATATTCCCGTTTCCAACGAAGGCCTGAAAGGGCTCCAAATATCCACTTGCAGATTCTTCAAAAACAGAGTTTCAAAACTGCTCTATCAAAAGGAAAGTTTATCTCTCTGAGTTGAATGCACACATCATAAAGAGGTTTCTGAGAATGCTTCTGCCTGGTTGATATGTGAAGATATTTCAATTTCCACCATAGGCCACAAATCGCTCCAAATGAACACTTGCAAATTCTACAAAAAGAGTGTTTCATAACTGCTCTAGCAAAGGAAAGGTTCAACTATGTGAGTTAAACACACACATCACAAAGCAGTTTGTGAGAATGCTTCTGTCCAGTTTTTATGGGAAGATATTCCCGTTTCTAACAAAGGCCTGAAAGAGCTCCAAATATCCACTTGCAGATGCTGCAAAAAGACTCTTTCCAAACCGCTCCATGAAAAGGAAGGTTCAACTCTGTGAGTTGAATGCACACATCATAAAGAAGTTTCAAAGAATGCTTCTGTCTAGGTTTTATGTGAAGATATTTCCTTTTCCACCATAGGCCTCAAAGCGCTCCAAATGAACACTTGCATATTCTACAAAAAGAGTGTTTCAAAACTACTCTTTCAAAAGAAGTGTTCAACTCTGTGAGTTGGATTCATACTACACAAAGCAGTTTCACAGAACGCTTCTGTTTAGTTTTTATGGGAAGATATTCCCGTTTCCAACGAAGGCCTGAAAGGGCTCCAAATATCCACTTGCAGATGCTGCAATAACAGAGTTTCAAAACTGCTCTATCAAAAGGAAGGCTTCTCTCTCCGAGTTGAATGCACACATCATAAAGAGGTTTACGAGAATGATTCTGCCTGGTTTAAAAGTGAAGATATTTCCTTTTCCACAATAGGCCTCAATGCGCTCCAAATGAACACTTGCAGATTCTACAAAAAGAGTGTTTCAAAACTGCTCTTTGAAAAGAAGTGTTCAACTCTGTGAGTTGGATTCATACTACACAAAGCAGTTTCACAGAACGCTTCTGTTTAGTTTTTATGGGAAGATATTCCCGTTTCCAACGAAGGCCTGAAAGGCTCCAAATATCCACTTGCAGATGCTGCAAAAAGACTCTTTCCAAACTGCTCCGTGAAAAGGAAGGTTCAACTCTGTGAGGTGAAGGCACACATCATAAAGAAGTTTCAAAGAATTCTTCTGTCTAGGTTTTATGTGAAGATATTTCCTTTTCCACCGTAGGCCTCAAAGCGCTCCAAATGAACACTTGCAGATTCTACAAAAAGAGTGTTTCAAAACTGCTCTTTCTAAAGAAGTGTTCAACTCTGTGAGTTGGATTCATACTACACAAAGCAGTTTCACAGAACGCTTCTGTTTAGTTTTTATGGGAAGACATTCCCTTTTCCAACGAAGGCCTGAAAGGGCTCCAAATATCCACTTGCAGATTCTGCAAAAACAGAGTTTCAAAACTGCTCTATCAAAAGGAAGGCTTATCTCTCTGAGTTGAATGCACACATCATAAAGAGGTTTCTGAGAATGCTTCTGCCTGCTTGATATGTGAAGATATTTCAATTTCCACCATAGGCCTCAAATCGCTCCAAATGAACACTTGCAAATTCTACAAAAAGAGTGTTTCATAACTGCTCTAGCAAAGGAAAGGTTCAACTATGTGAGTTAAACACACACATCACAAAGCAGTTTGTGAGAATGCTTCTGTCCAGTTTTTATGGGAAGATATTCCCGTTTCTACGAAGGCCTGAAAGAGCTCCAAATATCCACTTGCAGATGCTGCAAAAAGACTCTTTCCAAACCGCTCCATGAAAAGGAAGGTTCAACTCTGTGAGTTGAATGCACACATCATAAAGAAGTTTCAAAGAATGCTTCTGTCTAGGTTTTATGTGAAGATATTTCCTTTTCCACCATAGGCCTCAAAGCGCTCCAAATGAACACTTTCAGATTCTACAAAAAGAGTGTTTCAAAACTGCTCTTTCTAAAGAAGTGTTCAACTCTGTGATTTGGATTCATACTACACAGAGCAGTTTCACAGAACCCTTCTGTTTAGTTTTTATGGGAAGACATTCCCGTTTCCAACGAAGGCCTGAAAGGGCTCCAAATATCCACTTGCAGATTCAGCAAAAACAGAGTTTCAAAACTGCTCTATCAAAAGGAAGGCTTATCTCTCTGAGTTGAATGCACACATCATAAAGAGGTTTCTGAGAATGCTTCTGCCTGGTTGATATGTGAAGATATTTCAATTTCCACCATAGGCCTCAAATCGCTCCAAATGAACACTTGCAAATTCTACAAAAAGAGTGTTTCATAACTGCTCTAGCAAAGGAAAGGTTCAACTATGTGAGTTAAACACACACATCACAAAGCAGTTTGTGAGAATGCTTCTGTCCAGTTTTTATGGGAAGATATTCCCGTTTCTAACAAAGGCCTGAAAGAGCTCCAAATATCCACTTGCAGATGCTGCAAAAAGACTCTTTCCAAACCGCTCCATGAAAAGGAATGTTCAACTCTGTGAGCTGAATGCACACATCATGAAGAAGTTTCAAAGAATGCTTCTGTCTAGGTTTTATGTGAAGATATTTCCTTTTCCACCTTAGGCCTCAAAGCGCTCCAAATGAACACTTGCAGATTCTACAAAAAGAGTGTTTCAAAACTACTCTTTCAAAAGAAGTGTTCAACTCTGTGAGTTGGATTCATACTACACAAAGCAGTTTCACAGAACGCTTCTGTTTAGTTTTTATGGGAAGATATTCCCGTTTCCAACGAAGGCCTGAAAGGGCTCCAAATATCCACTTGCAGATGCTGCAAAAAGACTCTTTCCAAACCTCTCCATGAAAAGGAAGGTTGAACTCTGTGAGGAGAAGGCACACATCATAAAGTAGTTTCAAATAATGCTTCTGTCTAGGTTTTATGTGAAGATATTTCCTTTTCCAACATAGGCCTCAAAGTGCTCCAAATGAACACTTGCAGATTCTACAAAAAGAGTGTTTCAAAACTGCTCTTTCAAAAGAAGTGTTCAACTCTGTGAGTTGGATTCATACTACACAAAGCAGTTTCACAGAACTCTTCTGTTTAGTTTTTATGGGAAGATATTCCCGTTTCCAACGAAGGCCTGAAAGTGCTCCAATTATCCACTTGCAGATGCTGCAAAAAGACTCTTTCCAAACTGTTCCATGAAAAGGAAGGTTCAACTCTGTGAGTTGAATGCACACATCATAAAGAAGTTTCAAAGAATGCTTCTGTCTAGGTTTTATGTGAAGATATTTCCTTTTCCACCATAGGCCTCAAAGTGATCCAAATGAACACTTGCAGATTCTACAAAAAGAGTGTTTCAAAACTGCTCTTTCAAAAGAAGTGTTCAACTCTGTGTGTTGGATTCATACTACACAAAGCAGTTTCACAGAACGCTTCTGTTTAGTTTTCATGGGAAGATATTCCCGTTTCCAACGAAGGCCTGAAAGGGCTCCAAATATCCACTTGCAGATGCTGCAAAAAGACTCTTTCCAAACCTGTCCATGAAAAGGAAGGTTGAACTCTGTGAGATGAAGGCACACATCATAAAGAAGTTTCAAAGAATGCTTCTGTCTAGGTTTTATGTGAAGATATTTCCTTTTCCACCATAGGCCTCAAAGTGCTCCAAATGAACACTTGCAGATTCTGCAAAAAGAGTGTTTCAAAACTCCTCTTTCAAAAGAAGTGTTCAACTCTGTGAGTTGGATTCATACTACACAAAGCAGTTTCACAGAACTCTTCTGTTTAGTTTTTAAGGGAAGATATTCCCGTTTCCAACGAAGGCCTGAAAGGGCTCCAAATATCCACTTGCAGATGCTGCAAAAAGACTCTTTCCAAACTGTTCCATGAAAAGGAAGGTTCAACTCTGTGAGTTGAATGCACACATCATAAAGAAGTTTCAAAGAATGCTTCTGTCTAGGTTTTATGTGAAGATATTTCCTTTTCCACCATAGGCCTCAAAGTGCTCCAAATGAACACTTGCAGATTCTACAAAAAGAGTGTTTCAAAACTGCTCTTTGAAAAGAAGTGTTCAACTCTGTGAGTTGGATTCATACTACACAAAGCAGTTTCACAGAACGCTTCTGTTTAGTTTTTATGGGAAGAAATTCCCGTTTCCAACGAAGGCCTGAAATGGCTCCAAATATCCACTTGCAGATGCTGCAAAAAGACTCTTTCCAAACTGCTCCATGAAAAGGAAGGTTCAACTCTGTGAGTTGAATGCACACATCATAAAGAAGTTTCAAAGAATGCTTCTGTCTAGGTTTTATGTGAAGATATTTCCTTTTCCACCATAGGCCTCAAAGTGCTCCAAATGAACACTTGCAGATTCTACAAAAAGAGTGTTTCAAAACTGCTCTTTCAAAAGAAGTGTTCAACTCTGTGAGTTGGATTCATACTACACAAAGCAGTTTCACAGAACGCTTCTGTTTAGTTTTCATGGGAAGATATTCCCGTTTCCAACGAAGGCCTGAAAGGGCTCCAAATATCCACTTGCATATGCTGCAAAAACAGAGTTTCAAAACTGCTCTATCAAAACGAAGGCTTCTCTCTCCGAGTTGAATGCACACATCATAAAGAGGTTTCTGAGAATGCTTCTGCCTGGTTTATAAGTGAAGATATTTCCTTTTCCACAATAGGCCTCAATGTGCTCCAAATGAACACTTGCAGATTCTACAAAAAGAGTGTTTCAAAACTGCTCTTTCAAAAGAAGTGTTCAACTTTGTGAGTTGGATTCATACGACACAAAGCAGTTTCACAGAACGCTTCTGTTTAGTTTTTATGGGAAGATATTCCCGTTTCCAACGAAGGCCTGAAAGGCTCCAAATATCCACTTGCAGATGCTGCAAAAAGACTCTTTCCAAACTACTCCGAGAAAAGGAAGGTTCAACTCTGTGAGGTGAAGGCACACATCATAAAGAAGTTTCAAAGAATGCTTCTGTCTAGGTTTTATGTGAAGATATTTCCTTTTCCACCGTAGGCCTCAAAGCGCTCCAAATGAACACTTGCAGATTCTACAAAAAGAGTGTTTCAAAACTGCTCTTTCTAAAGAAGTGTTCAACTCTGTGAGTTGGATTCATACTACACAAAGCAGTTTCACAGAACGCTTCCGTTTAGTTTTTATGGGAAGATATTCCCGTTTCCAACGAAGGCCTGAAAGGGCTCCAAATATCCACTTGCAGATGCTGCAAAAAGACTCTTTCCAAACTGCTCCGTGAAAAGGAAGGTTCAACTCTGTGAGTTGAATGCACACATCATAAAGAAGTTTCAAAGAATGCTTCTGTCTAGGTTTTATGTGAAGATATTTCCTTTTCCACCATAGGCCTCAAAGCGCTCCAAATGAACACTTGCAGATTCTACAAAAAGAGTGTTTCAAAACTGCTCTTTCTAAAGAAGTGTTCAACTCTGTGAGTTGGATTCATACTACACAGAGCAGTTTGACAGAACCCTTCTGTTTAGTATTTATGGGAAGACATTCCCGTTTCCAACGAAGGCCTGAAAGGGCTCCAAATATCCACTTGCAGATTCAGCAAAAACAGAGTTTCAAAACTGCTCTATCAAAAGGAAGGCTTATCTCTCTGAGTTGAATGCACACATCATAAAGAGGTTTCTGAGAATGCTTCTGCCTGGTTGATATGTGAAGATATTTCAATTTCCACCATAGGCCTCAAATCGCTCCAAATGAACACTTGCAAATTCTACAAAAAGAGTGTTTCATAACTGCTCTAGCAAAGGAAAGGTTCAACTATGTGAGTTAAACACACACATCACAAAGCAGTTTGTGAGAATGCTTCTGTCCAGTTTTTATGGGAAGATATTCCCGTTTCTAACAAAGGCCTGAAAGAGCTCCAAATATCCACTTGCAGATGCTGCAAAAAGACTCTTTCCAAACCGCTCCATGAAAAGGAAGGTTCCACTCTGTGAGTTGAATGCACACATCATAAAGAAGTTTCAAAGAATGCTTCTGTCTAGGTTTTATGTGAAGATATTTCCTTTTCCACCTTAGGCCTCAAAGCGCTCCAAATGAACACTTGCAGATTCTACAAAAAGAGTGTTTCAAAACTACTCTTTCAAAAGAAGTGTTCAACTGTGTGAGTTGGATTCATACTACACAAAGCAGTTTCACAGAACGCTTCTGTTTAGTTTTTATGGGAAGATATTCCCGTTTCCAACGAAGGCCTGAAAGGGCTCCAAATATCCACTTGCAGATGCTGCAATAACAGAGTTTCAAAACTGCTCTATCAAAAGGAAGGCTTCTCTCTCCGAGTTGAATGCACACATCATAAAGAGGTTTACGAGAATGATTCTGCCTGGTTTATAAGTGAAGATATTTCCTTTTCCACAATAGGCCTCAATGCGCTCCAAACGAACACTTGCAGATTCTACAAAAAGAGTGTTTCAAAACTGCTCTTTCAAAAGAAGTGTTCAACTCTGTGAGTTGGATTCATACTACACAAAGCAGTTTCACAGAACGCTTCCGTTTAGTTTTTATGGGAAGATATTCCCGTTTCCAACGAAGGCCTGAAAGGGCTCCAAATATCCACTTGCAGATGCTGCAAAAGGACTCTTTCCAAACCGCTCCATGAAAAGGAATGTTCAACTCTGTGAGTTGAATGCACACATCATAAAGAAGTTTCAAAGAATGCTTCTGTCTAGGTTTTATGTGAAGATATTTCCTTTTCCACCATAGGCCTCAAAGTGCTCCAAATGAACACTTGCAGATTCTACAAAAAGAGTGTTTCAAAACTGCTCTTTCAAAAGAAGTGTTCAACTCTGTGAGTTGGATTCATACTACACAAAGCAGTTTCACAGAACGCTTCTGTTTAGTTTTTATGGGAAGATATTCCCGTTTCCAACGAAGGCCTGAAATGGCTCCAAATATCCACTTGCAGATGCTGCAAAAAGACTCTTTCCAAACTGCTCCATGAAAAGGAAGGTTCAACTCTGTGAGTTGAATGCACACATCATAAAGAAGTTTCAAAGAATGCTTCTGTCTAGGTTTTATGTGAAGATATTTCCTTTTCCACCATAGGCCTCAAAGGGCTCCAAATGAACAATTGCAGATTCTACAAAAAGAGTGTTTCAAAACTGCTCTTTCTAAAGAAGTGTTCAACTCTGTGAGTTGGATTCATACTACACAAAGCAGTTTCACAGAACGCTTCTGTTTAGTTTTTATGGGAAGATATTCCCGTTTCCAACGAAGGCCTGAAAGGGCTCCAAATATCCACTTGCAGATGCTGCAAAAACAGAGTTTCAAAACTGCTCTATCAAAAGGAAGGCTTCTCTCTCCGAGTTGAATGCACACATCATAAAGAGGTTTCTGAGAATGCTTCTGCCTGGTTTATAAGTGAAGATATTTCCTTTTCCACAATAGGCCTCAATGTGCTCCAAATGAACACTTGCAGATTCTACAAAAAGAGTGTTTCAAAACTGCTCTTTCTAAAGAAGTGTTCAACTCTGTGAGTTGGATTCATACTACACAAAGCAGTTTCACAGAACGCTTCTGTTTAGTTTTTATGGGAAGATATTCCCGTTTCCAACGAAGGCCTGAAAGGGCTCCAAATATCCACTTGCAGATTCTGCAAAAACAGAGTTTCAAAACTGCTCTATCAAAAGGAAGGCTTATCTCTCTGAGTTGAATGCACACATCATAAAGAGGTTTCTGAGAATGCTTCTGCCTGGTTGATATGTGAAGATATTTCAATTTCCACCATAGGCCTCTAATCGCTCCAAATGAACACTTGCAAATTCTACAAAAAGAGTGTTTCATAACTGCTCTAGCAAAGGAAAGGTTCAACTATGTGAGTTAAACACACACATCACAAAGCAGTTTGTGAGAATGCTTCTGTCCAGTTTTTATGGGAAGATATTCCCGTTTCTAACAAAGGCCTGAAAGAGCTCCAAATATCCACTTGCAGATGCTGCAAAAAGACTCTTTCCAAACCGCTCCATGAAAAGGAAGGTTCAACTCTGTGAGTTGAATGCACACATCATAAAGAAGTTTCAAAGAATGCTTCTGTCTAGGTTTTATGTGAAGATATTTCCTTTTCCACCATAGGCCTCAAAGCGCTCCAAATGAACACTTGCAGATTCTACAAAAAGAGTGTTTCAAAACTACTCTTTCAAAAGAAGTGTTCAACTCTGTGAGTTGGATTCATACTACACAAAGCAGTTTCACAGAACGTTTCTGTTTAGTTTTTATGGGAAGATATTCCCGTTTCCAACGAAGGCCTGAAAGGGCTCCAAATATCCACTTGCAGATGCTGCAATAACAGAGTTTCAAAACTGCTCTATCAAAAGGAAGGCTTCTCTCTCCGAGTTGAATGCACACATCATAAAGAGGTTTACGAGAATGATTCTGCCTGGTTTATAAGTGAAGATATTTCCTTTTCCACAATAGGCCTCAAGGCATTCCAAACGAACACTTGCAGATTCTACAAAAAGAGTGTTTCAAAACTGCTCTTTCAAAAGAATTGTTCAACTCTGTGAGTTGGATTCATACTACACAAAGCAGTTTCACAGAACGCTTCTGTTTAGTTTTTGTGGGAAGATATTCCCGTTTCCAACGAAGGCCTGAAAGGGCTCCAAATATCCACTTGCAGATGCTGCAAAAAGACTCTTTCCAAACTGCTCCATGAAAAGGAAGGTTCAACTCTGTGAGTTGAATGCACACATCATAAAGAAGTTTCAAAGAATGCTTCTGTCTACGTTTTATGTGAAGATATTTCCTTTTCCACCATAGGCCTCAAAGTGCTCCAAATGAACACTTGCAGATTCTACAAAAAGAGTGTTTCAAAACTGCTCTTTCAAAAGAAGTGTTCAAGTCTGTGAGTTGGATTCATACTACACAAAGCAGTTTCACAGAACGCTTCTGTTTAGTTTTTATGGGAAGATATTCCCGTTTCCAACGAAGGCCTGAAAGGGCTCCAAATATCCACTTGCAGATGCTGCAAAAAGACTCTTTCCAAACTGCTCCATGAAAAGGAAGGTTCAACTCTGTGAGTTGAATGCACACATCATAAAGAAGCTTCAAAGAATGCTTCTGTCTAGGTTTTATGTGAAGATAATTCCTTTTCCACCATAGGCCTCAAAGTGCTCCAAATGAACACTTTCAGATTCTACAAAAAGAGTGTTTCAAAACTGCTCTTTCAAAGCAAGTGTTCAACTCTGTGAGTTGGATTCATACTACACAAAGCAGTTTCACAGAACGCTTCTGTTTAGTTTTTATGGGAAGATATTCCCGTTTCCAACGAAGGCCTGAAAGGGCTCCAAATATCCACTTGCAGATGCTGCAAAAACAGAGTTTCAAAACTGCTCTATCAAAAGGAAGGCTTCTCTCTCCGAGTTGAATGCACACATCATAAAGAGGTTTCTGAGAATGCTTCTGCCTGGTTTATAAGTGAAGATATTTCCTTTTCCACAATAGGCCTCAAAGTGCTCCAAATGAACACTTGCAGATTCTACAAAAAGAGTGTTTCAAAACTGCTCTTTGAAAAGAAGTGTTCAACTCTGTGAGTTGGATTCATACTACACAAAGCAGTTTCACAGAACGCTTCTGTTTAGTTTTTATGGGAAGATATTCCCGTTTCCAACGAAGGCCTGAAAGGCTCCAAATATCCACCTGCAGATGCTGCAAAAAGACTCTTTCCAAACTGCTCCGTGAAAAGGAAGGTTCAACTCTGTGAGGTAAAGGCACACATCATAAGGAAGTTTCAAAGAATGCTTGTGTCTAGGTTTTATGTGAAGATATTTCCTTTTCCACCGTAGGCCTCAAAGCGCTCCAAATGAACACTTGCAGATTCTACAAAAAGAGTGTTTCAAAACTGCTCTTTTTAAAGAAGTGTTCAACTCTGTGAGTTGGATTCATACTACACAAAGCAGTTTCACAGAACGCTTCTGTTTAGTTTTTATGGGAAGATATTCCCGTTTCCAACGAAGGCCTGAAAGGGCTCCAAATATCCACTTGCAGATGCTGCAATAACAGAGTTTCAAAACTGCTCTATCAAAAGGAAGGCTTCTCTCTCCGAGTTGAATGCACACATCATAAAGAGGTTTACGAGAATGATTCTGCCTGGTTTATAAGTGAAGATATTTCCTTTTCCACAATAGGCCTCAATGCGCTCCAAACGAACACTTGCAGATTCTACAAAAAGAGTGTTTCAAAACTGCTCTTTCAAAAGAAGTGTTCAACTCTGTGAGTTGGATTCATACTACACAAAGCAGTTTCACAGAACGCTTCTGTTTAGTTTTTATGGGAAGATATTCCCGTTTCCAACGAAGGCCGGAAAGGCTCCAAATATCCACTTGCAGATGCTGCAAAAAGACTCTTTCCAAACTGCTCCGTCAAAAGGAAGGTTCAACTCTGTGAGGTGAAGGCACACATCATAAAGAAGTTTCAAAGAATGCTTCTGTCTAGGTTTTATGTGAAGATATTTCCTTTTCCACCGTAGGGCTCAAAGAGCTCCAAATGAACACTTGCAGATTCTACAAAAAGAGTGTTTCAAAACTGCTCTTTCAAAAGAAGTGTTCAACTCTGTGAGTTGGATTCATACTACACAAAGCAGTTTCACAGAACGCTTCTGTTTAGTTTTTATGGGAAGATATTCCCGTTTCCAACGAAGGCCTGAAATGGCTCCAAATATCCACTTGCAGATGCTGCAAAAAGACTCTTTCCAAACTGCTCCATGAAAAGGAAGGTTCAACTCTGTGAGTTGAATGCACACATCATAAAGAAGTTTCAAAGAATGCTTCTGTCTAGGTTTTATGTGAAGATATTTCCTTTTCCACCATAGGCCTCAAAGGGCTCCAAATGAACAATTGCAGATTCTACAAAAAGAGTGTTTCAAAACTGCTCTTTCTAAAGAAGTGTTCAACTCTGTGAGTTGGATTCATACTACACAAAGCAGTTTCACAGAACGCTTCTGTTTAGTTTTTATGGGAAGATATTCCCGTTTCCAACGAAGGCCTGAAAGGGCTCCAAATATCCACTTGCAGATGCTGCAAAAACAGAGTTTCAAAACTGCTCTATCAAAAGGAAGGCTTCTCTCTCCGAGTTGAATGCACACATCATAAAGAGGTTTCTGAGAATGCTTCTGCCTGGTTTATAAGTGAAGATATTTCCTTTTCCACAATAGGCCTCAATGTGCTCCAAATGAACACTTGCAGATTCTACAAAAAGAGTGTTTCAAAACTGCTCTTTCTAAAGAAGTGTTCAACTCTGTGAGTTGGATTCATACTACACAAAGCAGTTTCACAGAACGCTTCTGTTTAGTTTTTATGGGAAGATATTCCCGTTTCCAACGAAGGCCTGAAAGGGCTCCAAATATCCACTTGCAGATTCTGCAAAAACAGAGTTTCAAAACTGCTCTATCAAAAGGAAGGCTTATCTCTCTGAGTTGAATGCACACATCATAAAGAGGTTTCTGAGAATGCTTCTGCCTGGTTGATATGTGAAGATATTTCAATTTCCACCATAGGCCTCTAATCGCTCCAAATGAACACTTGCAAATTCTACAAAAAGAGTGTTTCATAACTGCTCTAGCAAAGGAAAGGTTCAACTATGTGAGTTAAACACACACATCACAAAGCAGTTTGTGAGAATGCTTCTGTCCAGTTTTTATGGGAAGATATTCCCGTTTCTAACAAAGGCCTGAAAGAGCTCCAAATATCCACTTGCAGATGCTGCAAAAAGACTCTTTCCAAACCGCTCCATGAAAAGGAAGGTTCAACTCTGTGAGTTGAATGCACACATCATAAAGAAGTTTCAAAGAATGCTTCTGTCTAGGTTTTATGTGAAGATATTTCCTTTTCCACCTTAGGCCTCAAAGCGCTCCAAATGAACACTTGCAGATTCTACAAAAAGAGTGTTTCAAAACTACTCTTTCAAAGGAAGTGTTCATCTCTGTGAGTTGGATTTATACTACACAAAGCAGTTTCACAGAAGGCTTCTGTTTAGTTTTTATGGGAAGATATTCCCATTTCCAACGAAGGCCTGAAAGGGCTCCAAATATCCACTTGCAGATGCTGCAATAACAGAGTTTCAAAACTGCTCCATCAAAAGGAAGGCTTCTCTCTCCGAGTTGAATGCACACATCATAAAGAGGTTTACGAGACTGATTCTGCCTGGTTTATAAGTGAAGATATTTCCTTTTCCACAATAGGCCTCAATGCGCTCCAAACGAACACTTGCAGATTCTACAAAAAGAGTGTTTCAAAACTGCTCTTTCAAAAGAAGTGTTCAACTCTGTGAGTTGGATTCATACTACACAAAGCAGTTTCACAGAACTCTTCTGTTTAGTTTTTATGGGAAGATATTCCCGTTTCCAACGAAGGCCTGAAAAGGCTCCAAATATCCACTTGCAGATGCTGCAAAAAGACTCTTTCCAAACTGTTCCATGAAAAGGAAGGTTCAACTCTGTGAGTTGAATGCACACATCATAAAGAAGTTTCAAAGAATGCTTCTGTCTAGGTTTTATGTGAAGATATTTCCTTTTCCACCATAGGCCTCAAAGTGCTCCAAATGAACACTTGCAGATTCTACAAAAAGAGTGTTTCAAAACTGTTCTTTCAAAAGAAGTGTTCAACTCTGTGAGTTGGATTCATACTACACAAAGCAGTTTCACAGAACGCTTCTGTTTAGTTTTTATGGGAAGAAATTTCCGTTTCCAACGAAGGCCTGAAAGGGCTCCAAATATCCACTTGCAGATGCTGCAAAAAGACTCTTTCCAAACTGCTCCATGAAAAGGAAGGTTCAACTCTGTGAGTTGAATGCACACATCATAAAGAAGTTTCAAAGAATGCTTCTCTCTAGGTTTTATGTGAAGATATTTCCTTTTCCACCATAGGCCTCAAAGTGCTCCAAATGAACACTTGCAGATTCTACAAAAAGAGTGTTTCAAAACTGCTCTTTCAAAAGAAGTGTTCAACTCTGTGAGTTGGATTCATACTACACAAAGCAGTTTCACAGAACGCTTCTGTTTAGTTTTCATGGGAAGATATTCCCTTTTCCAACGAAGGCCTGAAAGGGCTCCAAATATCCACTTGCATATGCTGCAAAAACAGAGTTTCAAAACTGCTCTATCAAAAGGAAGGCTTCTCTCTCCGAGTTGAATGCACACATCATAAAGAGGTTTCTGAGAATGCTTCTGCCTGGTTTATAAGTGAAGATATTTCCTTTTCCACAATAGGCCTCAATGTGCTCCAAATGAACACTTGCAGATTCTACAAAAAGAGTGTTTCAAAACTGCTCTTTCAAAAGAAGTGTTCAACTCTGTGAGTTGGATTCATACGACACAAAGCAGTTTCACAGAACGCTTCCGTTTAGTTTTTATGGGAAGACATAACCGTTTCCAAAGAAGGCCTGAAAGGGCTCCAAATATCCACTTGCAGATTCTGTAAAAACAGAGTTTCAAAA
Source organism: Pongo abelii (assembly GCF_028885655.2). Classification (NCBI taxonomy): domain Eukaryota; kingdom Metazoa; phylum Chordata; class Mammalia; order Primates; family Hominidae; genus Pongo; species Pongo abelii. Next base: position 29,903,400 of record NC_072005.2, on the reverse strand, counting down.
CTGCTCTATCAAAAGGAAGGCTTATCTCTCTGAGTTGAATGCACACATCATAAAGAGGTTTCTGAGAATGCTTCTGCCTGGTTGATATGTGAAGATATTTCAATTTCCACCATAGGCCTCAAATCGCTCCAAATGAACACTTGCAAATTCTACAAAAAGAGTGTTTCATAACTGCTCTAGCAAAGGAAAGGTTCAACTATGTGAGTTAAACACACACATCACAAAGCAGTTTGTGAGAATGCTTCTGTCCAGTTTTTATGGGAAGATATTCCCGTTTCTAACAAAGGCCTGAAAGAGCTCCAAATATCCACTTGCAGATGCTGCAAAAAGACTCTTTCCAAACCGCTCCATGAAAAGGAAGGTTCAACTCTGTGAGTTGAATGCACACATTATAAAGAAGTTTCAAAGAATGCTTCTGTCTAGGTTTTATGTGAAGATATTTCCTTTTCCACCATAGGCCTCAAAGCGCTCCAAATGAACACTTGCATATTCTACAAAAAGAGTGTTTCAAAACTACCCTTTCAAAAGAAGTGTTCAACTCTGTGAGTTGGATTCATACTACACAAAGCAGTTTCACAGAACGCTTCTGTTTAGTTTTTATGGGAAGATATTCCCGTTTCCAACGAAGGCCTGAAAGGGCTCCAAATATCCACTTGCAGATGCTGCAATAACAGAGTTTCAAAACTGCTCTATCAAAAGGAAGGCTTCTCTCTCCGAGTTGAATGCACACATCATAAAGAGGTTTACGAGAATGATTCTGCCTGGTTTATAAGTGAAGATATTTCCTTTTCCACAATAGGCCTCAATGCGCTCCAAACGAACAATTGAAGATTCTACAAAAAGAGTGTTTCAAAACTGCTCTTTGAAAAGAAGTGTTCAACTCTGTGAGTTGGATTCATACTACACAAAGCAGTTTCACAGAACGCTTCTGTTTAATTTTTATGGGAAGATATTCCCGTTTCCAACGAAGGCCTGAAAGGCTCCAAATATCCACTTGCAGATGCTGCAAAAAGACTCTTTCCAAACTGCTCCGTGAAAAGGAAGGTTCAACTCTGTGAGGTGAAGGCACACATCATAAAGAAGTTTCAAAGAATGCTTCTGTCTAGGTTTTATGTGAAGATATTTCCTTTTCCACCGTAGGCCTCAAAGCGCTCCAAATGAACACTTGCAGATTCTACAAAAAGAGTGTTTCAAAACTGCTCTTTCTAAAGAAGTGTTCAACTCTGTGAGTTGGATTCATACTACACAAAGCAGTTTCACAGAATGCTTCTGTTTAGTTTTTATGGGAAGATATTCCCGTTTCCAACGAAGGCCTGAAAGGGCTCCAAATATCCACTTGCAGATTCTGCAAAAACAGAGTTTCAAAACTGCTCTATCAAAAGGAAGGCTTATCTCTCCGAGTTGAATGCACACATCATAAAGAGGTTTCTGAGAATGCTTCTGCCTGGTTGATATGTGAAGATATTTCCATTTCCACCATAGGCCTCAAATCGCTCCAAATGAACACTTGCAAATTCTACAAAAAGAGTGTTTCATAACTGCTCTAGCAAAGGAAAGGTTCAACTATGTGAGTTAAACACACACATCACAAAGCAGTTTGTGAGAATGCTTCTGTCCAGTTTTTATGGGAAGATATTCCCGTTTCTAACAAAGGCCTGAAAGAGCTCCAAATATCCACTTGCAGATGGTGCAAAAAGACTCTTTCCAAACCGCTCCATGAAAAGGAAGGTTCAACTCTGTGAGTTGAATGCACACATCATAAAGAAGTTTCAAAGAATGCTTCTGTCTAGGTTTTATGTGAAGATATTTCCTTTTCCACCATTGGCCTCAAAGTGCTCCAAATGAACACTTGCAGATTCTACAAAAAGAGTGTTTCAAAACTGCTCTTTCTAAAGAAGTGTTCAACTCTGTGAGTTGGATTCATACTACACAAAGCAGTTTCACAGAACGCTTCTGTTTAGTTTTTATAGGAAGATATTCCCGTTTCCAACGAAGGCCTGAAAGGGCTCTAAATATCCACTTGCATATGCTGCAAAAAGACTCTTTCCAAACTGCTCCATGAAAAGGGAGGTTCAACTCTGTGAGTTGAATGCACACATCATAAAGAAGTTTCAAAGAATGCTTCTGTCTAGGTTTTATGTGAAGATATTTCCTTTTCCACCATAGGCCTCAAAGTGCTCCAAATGAACACTTGCAGATTCTACAAAAAGAGTGTTTCAAAACTGCTCTTTCAAAAGAAGTGTTCAACTCTGTGAGTTGGATTCATACTACACAAAGCAGTTTCACAGAATGCTTCTGTTTAGTTTTTATGGGAAGATATTCCCGTTTCCAACGAAGGCCTGAAAGGGCTCCAAATATCCACTTGCAGATGCTGCAAAAAGACTCTTTCCAAACTGTTCCATGAAAAGGAAGGTTCAACTCTGCGAGTTGAATGCACACATCATAAAGAAGTTTCAAAGAATGCTTCTGTCTAGGTTTTATGTGAAGATATTTCCTTTTCCACCTTAGGCCTCAAAGTGCTCCAAATGAACACTTGCAGATTCTACAAAAAGAGTGTTTCAAAACTGCTCTTTCAAAAGAAGTGTTCAACTCTGTGAGTTGGATTCATACTACACAAAGCAGTTTCACAGAACGCTTCTGTTTAGTTTTTATGGGAAGATATTCCCGTTTCCAACGAAGGCCTGAAAGGGCTCCAAATATCCACTTGCAGATGCTGCAAAAACAGAGTTTCAAAACTGCTCTATCAAAAGGAATGCTTCTCTCTCCGAGTTGAATGCAAACATCATAAAGAGGTTTCTGAGAATGCTTCTGCCTGGTTTATAAGTGAAGATATTTCCTTTTCCACAATAGGCCTCAATGTGCTCCAAATGAACACTTGCAGATTCTACAAAAAGAGTGTTTCAAAACTGCTCTTTCAAAAGAAGTGTTCAACTCTGTGAGTTGGATTCATACTACACAAAGCAGTTTCACAGAACGCTTCTGTTTAGTTTTTATGGGAAGATATTCCCGTTTCCAACGAAGGCCTGAAAGGCTCCAAATATCCACTTGCAGATGCTGCAAAAAGACTCTTTCCAAACTGCTCCGTCAAAAGGAAGGTTCAACTCTGTGAGGTGAAGGCACACATCATAAAGAAGTTTCAAAGAATGCTTCTGTCTAGGTTTTATGTGAAGATATTTCCTTTTCCACCGTAGGCCTCAAAGAGCTCCAAATGAACACTTGCAGATTCTACAAAAAGAGTGTTTCAAAACTGCTCTTTCTAAAGAAGTGTTCAACTCTGTGAGTTGGATTCATACTACACAAAGCAGATTCACAGAACGCTTCTGTTTAGTTTTTATGGAAAAACATTCCCGTTTCCAACGAAGGCCTGAAAGGGCTCCAAATATCCACTTGCAGATTCTGCAAAAACAGAGTTTCAAAACTGCTCTATCAAAAGGAAGGCTTATCTCTCTGAGTTGAATGCACACATCATAAAGAGGTTTCTGAGAATGCTTCTGCCTGGTTGATATGTGAAGATATTTCAATTTCCACCATAGGCCTCAAATCGCTCCAAATGAACACTTGCAAATTCTACAAAAAGAGTGTTTCATAACTGTTCTAGCAAAGGAAAGGTTCAACTATGTGAGTTATACACACACATCACAAAGCAGTTTGTGAGAATGCTTCTGTCCAGTTTTTATGGGAAGATATTCCCGTTTCCAACGAAGGCCTGAAAGGGCTCCAAATATCCACTTGCAGATGCTGCAAAAACAGAGTTTCAAAACTGCTCTATCAAAAGGAAGGCTTCTCTCTGCGAGTTGAATGCACACATCATAAAGAAGTTTCTGAGAATGCTTCTGCCTGGTTTATAAGTGAAGATATTTCCTTTTCCACCATAGGCCTCAATGTGCTCCAAATGAACACTTGCAGATTCTACAAAAAGAGTGTTTCAAAACTGCTCTTTCAAAAGAAGTGTTCAACTCTGTGAGTTGGATTCATACTACACAAAGCAGTTTCACAGAACGCTTCTGTTTAGTTTTTATGGGAAGATATTCCCGTTTCCAACGAAGGCCTGAAAGGCTCCAAATATCCACTTGCAGATGCTGCAAAAAGACTCTTTCCAAACTGCTCCGTGAAAAGGAAGGTTCAACTCTGTGAGGTGAAGGCACACATCATAAAGAAGTTTCAAAGAATGCTTCTGTCTAGGTTTTATGTGAAGATATTTCCTTTTCCACCGTAGGCCTCAAAGCGCTCCAAATGAACACTTGCAGTTTCTACAAAAAGAGTGTTTCAAAACTGCTCTTTCTAAAGAAGTGTTCAACTCTGTGAGTTGGATTCATACTACACAAAGCAGTTTCACAGAACGCTTCTGTTTAGTTTTTATGGGAAGATATTCCCGTTTCCAACGAAGGCCTGAAAGGGCTCCAAATATCCACTTGCAGATGCTGCAAAAAGACTCTTTCCAAACTGCTCCGTGAAAAGGAAGGTTCAACTCTGTGAGGTGAAGGCACACATCATAAAGAAGTTTCAAAGAATGCTTCTGTCTAGGTTTTATGTGAAGATATTTCCTTTTCCACCATAGGCCTCAAAGCGCTCCAAATGAACACTTGCAGATTCTACAAAAAGAGTGTTTCAAAACTGCTCTTTCTAAAGAAGTGTTCAACTCTGTGAGTTGGATTCATACTACACAAAGCAGTTTCACAGAACGCTTCTGTTTAGTTTTTATGGGAAGACATTCCCTTTTCCAACGAAGGCCTGAAAGGGCTCCAAATATCCACTTGCAGATTCTGCAAAAACAGAGTTTCAAAACTGCTCTATCAAAAGGAAGGCTTATCTCTCTGAGTTGAATGCACACATCATAAAGAGGTTTCTGAGAATGCTTCTGCCTGCTTGATATGTGAAGATATTTCAATTTCCACCATAGGCCTCAAATCGCTCCAAATGAACACTTGCAAATTCTACAAAAAGAGTGTTTCATAACTGCTCTAGCAAAGGAAAGGTTCAACTATGTGAGTTAAACACACACATCACAAAGCAGTTTGTGAGAATGCTTCTGTCCAGTTTTTATGGGAAGATATTCCCATTTCTAACAAAGGCCTGAAAGAGCTCCAAATATCCACTTGCAGATGGTGCAAAAAGACTCTTTCCAAACCGCTCCATGAAAAGGAAGGTTCAACTCTGTGAGTTGAATGCACACATCATAAAGAAGTTTCAAAGAATGCTTCTGTCTAGGTTTTATGTGAAGATATTTCCTTTTCCACCATTGGCCTCAAAGCGCTCCAAATGAACACTTGCAGATTCTACAAAAAGAGTGTTTCAAAACTGCTCTTTCTAAAGAAGCGTTCAACTCTGTGAGTTGGATTCATACTACACAAAGCAGTTTCACAGAACGCTTCTGTTTAGTTTTTATAGGAAGATATTCCCGTTTCCAACGAAGGCCTGAAAGGGCTCCAAATATCCACTTGCAGATTCTGTAAAAACAGAGTTTCAAAACTGCTCTATCAAAAGGAAGGCTTATCTCTCTGAGTTGAATGCACACATCCTAAAGTGGTTTCTGAGAATGCTTCTGCCTGGTTGATATGTGAAGATATTTCAATTTCCACCATAGGCCTCAAATCGCTCCAAATGAACACTTGCAAATTCTACAAAAAGAGTGTTTCAAAACTGCTCTTTCAAAAGAAGTGTTCAACTCTGTGAGTTGGATTCATACTACACAAAGCAGTTTCACAGAACTCTTCTGTTTAGTTTTTATGGGAAGATATTCCCGTTTCCAACGAAGGCCTGAAAAGGCTCCAAATATCCACTTGCAGATGCTGCAAAAAGACTCTTTCCAAACTGTTCCATGAAAAGGAAGGTTCAACTCTGTGAGTTGAATGCACACATCATAAAGAAGTTTCAAAGAATGCTTCTGTCTAGATTTTATGTGAAGATATTTCCTTTTCCACCATAGGCCTCAAAGTGCTCCAAATGAACACTTGCAGATTCTACAAAAAGAGTGTTTCAAAACTGCTCTTTCAAAAGAAGTGTTCAACTCTGTGAGTTGGATTCATACTACACAAAGCAGTTTCACAGAACGCTTCTGTTTAGTTTTTATGGGAAGAAATTCCCGTTTCCAACGAAGGCCTGAAAGGGCTCCAAATATCCACTTGCAGATGCTGCAAAAAGACTCTTTCCAAACTGCTCCATGAAAAGGAAGGTTCAACTCTGTGAGTTGAATGCACACATCATAAAGAAGTTTCAAAGAATGCTTCTCTCTAGGTTTTATGTGAAGATATTTCCTTTTCCACCATAGGCCTCAAAGTGCTCCAAATGAACACTTGCAGATTCTACAAAAAGAGTGTTTCAAAACTGCTCTTTCAAAAGAAGTGTTCAACTCTGTGAGTTGGATTCATACTACACAAAGCAGTTTCACAGAACGCTTCTGTTTAGTTTTCATGGGAAGATATTCCCGTTTCCAACGAAGGCCTGAAAGGGCTCCAAATATCCACTTGCATATGCTGCAAAAACAGAGTTTCAAAACTGCTCTATCAAAAGGAAGGCTTCTCTCTCCGAGTTGAATGCACACATCATAAAGAGGTTTCTGAGAATGCTTCTGCCTGGTTTATAAGTGAAGATATTTCCTTTTCCACAATAGGCCTCAATGTGCTCCAAATGAACACTTGCAGATTCTACAAAAAGAGTGTTTCAAAACTGCTCTTTCAAAAGAAGTGTTCAACTCTGTGAGTTGGATTCATACGACACAAAGCAGTTTCACAGAACGCTTCCGTTTAGTTTTTATGGGAAGACATAACCGTTTCCAACGAAGGCCTGAAAGGGCTCCAAATATCCACTTGCAGATTCTGTAAAAACAGAGTTTCAAAACTGCTCTATCAAAAGGAAGGCTTATCTCTCTGAGTTGAATGCACACATCCTAAAGAGGTTTCTGAGAATGCTTCTGCCTAGTTGATATGTGAAGATATTTCAATTTCCACCATAGGCCTCAAATCGCTCCAAATGAACACTTGCAAATTCTACAAAAAGAGTGTTTCATAACTGCTCTAGCAAAGGAAAGGTTCAACTATGTGAGTTAAACACACACATCACAAAGCAGTTTGTGAGAATGCTTCTGTCCAGTTTTTATGGGAAGATATTCCCGTTTCTAACAAAGGCCTGAAAGAGCTCCAAATATCCACTTGCAGATGCTGCAAAAAGACTCTTTCCAAACCGCTCCATGAAAAGGAAGGTTCAACTCTGTGAGTTGAATGCACACATCATAAAGAAGTTTCAAAGAATGCTTCTGTCTAGGTTTTATGTGAAGATATTTCCTTTTCCACCTTAGGCCTCAAAGCGCTCCAAATGAACACTTGCAGATTCTACAAAAAGAGTGTTTCAAAACTACTCTTTCAAAGGAAGTGTTCATCTCTGTGAGTTGGATTCATACTACACAAAGCAGTTTCACAGAAGGCTTCTGTTTAGTTTTTATGGGAAGATATTCCCGTTTCCAACGAAGGCCTGAAAGGGCTCCAAATATCCAATTGCAGATGCTGCAATAACAGAGTTTCAAAACTGCTCCATCAAAAGGAAGGCTTCTCTCTCCGAGTTGAATGCACACATCATAAAGAGGTTTACGAGACTGATTCTGCCTGGTTTATAAGTGAAGATATTTCCTTTTCCACAATAGGCCTCAATGCGCTCCAAACGAACACTTGCAGATTCTACAAAAAGAGTGTTTCAAAACTGCTCTTTCAAAAGAAGTGTTCAACTCTGTGAGTTGGATTCATACTACACAAAGCAGTTTCACAGAACGCTTCTGTTTAGATTTTATGGGAAGATATTCCCGTTTCCAACGAAGGCCTGAAAGGGCTCCAAATATCCACTTGCAGATGCTGCAAAAAGACTCTTTCCAAACTGCTCCATGAAAAGGAAGGTTCAACTCTGTGAGTTGAATGCACACATCATTAAGAAGTTTCAAAGAATGCTTCTGTCTAGGTTTTATGTGAAGATATTTCCTTTTCCACCATACGCCTCAAAGTGCTCCAAATGAACATTTTCAGATTCTACAAAAAGAGTGTTTCAAAACTGCTCTTTCTAAAGAAGTGTTCAACTCTGTGAGTTGGATTCATACTACACAAAGGAGTTTCACAGAACGCTTCTGTTTAGTTTTTATGGGAAGATATTCCCGTTTCCAACGAAGGCCTGAAAGGGCTCCAAATATCCACTTGCAGATGCTGCAAATAGACTCTTTCCAAACTGCTCCATGAAAAGGAAAGTTCAACTCTGTGAGATGAATGCACACATCATAAAGAAGTTTCAAAGAATGCTTCTGTCTAGGTTTTATGTGAAGATATTTCCTTTTCCACCATAGGCCTCAAAGTGCTCCAAATGAACACTTGCAGATTCTACAAAAAGAGTGTTTCAAAACTGCTCTTTCAAAAGAAGTGTTCAACTCTGTGAGTTGGATTCATACTACACAAAGCAGTTTCACAGAACTCTTCTGTTTAGTTTTTATGGGAAGATATTCCCGTTTCCAACGAAGGCCTGAAACGGCTCCAAATATCCACTTGCAGATGCTGCAAAAAGACTCTTTCCAAACTGCTCCATGAAAAGGAAGGTTCAACTCTGTGAGTTGAAGGCACACATCATAAAGAAGTTTCAAAGAATGCTTCTGTCTAGGTTTTATGTGAAGATATTTCCTTTTCCACCATAGGCCTCAAAGTGCTCCAAATGAACACTTGCAGATTCTACAAAAAGAGTGTTTCAAAACTCCTCTTTCAAAAGAAGTGTTCAACTCTGTGAGTTGGATTCATACTACACAAAGCAGTTTCACAGAACGCTTCTGTTTAGTTTTTATGGGAAGATATTCCCGTTTCCAACGAAGGCCTGAAAGGGCTCCAAATATCCACTTGCAGATTCTTCAAAAACAGAGTTTCAAAACTGCTCTATCAAAAGGAAGGTTTATCTCTCTGAGTTGAATGCACACATCATAAAGAGGTTTCTGAGAATGCTTCTGCCTGGTTGATATGTGAAGATATTTCAATTTCCACCATAGGCCACAAATCGCTCCAAATGAACACTTGCAAATTCTACAAAAAGAGTGTTTCATAACTGCTCTAGCAAAGGAAAGGTTCAACTATGTGAGTTAAACACACACATCACAAAGCAGTTTGTGAGAATGCTTCTGTCCAGTTTTTATGGGAAGATATTCCCGTTTCTAACAAAGGCCTGAAAGAGCTCCAAATATCCACTTGCAGATGCTGCAAAAAGACTCTTTCCAAACCGCTCCATGAAAAGGAAGGTTCAACTCTGTGAGTTGAATGCACACATCATAAAGAAGTTTCAAAGAATGCTTCTGTCTAGGTTTTATGTGAAGATATTTCCTTTTCCACCATAGGCCTCAAAGCGCTCCAAATGAACACTTGCATATTCTACAAAAAGAGTGTTTCAAAACTACTCTTTCAAAAGAAGTGTTCAACTCTGTGAGTTGGATTCATACTACACAAAGCAGTTTCACAGAACGCTTCTGTTTAGTTTTTATGGGAAGATATTCCCGTTTCCAACGAAGGCCTGAAAGGGCTCCAAATATCCACTTGCAGATGCTGCAATAACAGAGTTTCAAAACTGCTCTATCAAAAGGAAGGCTTCTCTCTCCGAGTTGAATGCACACATCATAAAGAGGTTTACGAGAATGATTCTGCCTGGTTTAAAAGTGAAGATATTTCCTTTTCCACAATAGGCCTCAATGCGCTCCAAATGAACACTTGCAGATTCTACAAAAAGAGTGTTTCAAAACTGCTCTTTGAAAAGAAGTGTTCAACTCTGTGAGTTGGATTCATACTACACAAAGCAGTTTCACAGAACGCTTCTGTTTAGTTTTTATGGGAAGATATTCCCGTTTCCAACGAAGGCCTGAAAGGCTCCAAATATCCACTTGCAGATGCTGCAAAAAGACTCTTTCCAAACTGCTCCGTGAAAAGGAAGGTTCAACTCTGTGAGGTGAAGGCACACATCATAAAGAAGTTTCAAAGAATTCTTCTGTCTAGGTTTTATGTGAAGATATTTCCTTTTCCACCGTAGGCCTCAAAGCGCTCCAAATGAACACTTGCAGATTCTACAAAAAGAGTGTTTCAAAACTGCTCTTTCTAAAGAAGTGTTCAACTCTGTGAGTTGGATTCATACTACACAAAGCAGTTTCACAGAACGCTTCTGTTTAGTTTTTATGGGAAGACATTCCCTTTTCCAACGAAGGCCTGAAAGGGCTCCAAATATCCACTTGCAGATTCTGCAAAAACAGAGTTTCAAAACTGCTCTATCAAAAGGAAGGCTTATCTCTCTGAGTTGAATGCACACATCATAAAGAGGTTTCTGAGAATGCTTCTGCCTGCTTGATATGTGAAGATATTTCAATTTCCACCATAGGCCTCAAATCGCTCCAAATGAACACTTGCAAATTCTACAAAAAGAGTGTTTCATAACTGCTCTAGCAAGGGAAAGGTTCAACTATGTGAGTTAAACACACACATCACAAAGCAGTTTGTGAGAATGCTTCTGTCCAGTTTTTATGGGAAGATATTCCCGTTTCTACGAAGGCCTGAAAGAGCTCCAAATATCCACTTGCAGATGCTGCAAAAAGACTCTTTCCAAACCGCTCCATGAAAAGGAAGGTTCAACTCTGTGAGTTGAATGCACACATCATAAAGAAGTTTCAAAGAATGCTTCTGTCTAGGTTTTATGTGAAGATATTTCCTTTTCCACCATACGCCTCAAAGCGCTCCAAATGAACACTTTCAGATTCTACAAAAAGAGTGTTTCAAAACTGCTCTTTCTAAAGAAGTGTTCAACTCTGTGATTTGGATTCATACTACACAGAGCAGTTTCACAGAACCCTTCTGTTTAGTTTTTATGGGAAGACATTCCCGTTTCCAACGAAGGCCTGAAAGGGCTCCAAATATCCACTTGCAGATTCAGCAAAAACAGAGTTTCAAAACTGCTCTATCAAAAGGAAGGCTTATCTCTCTGAGTTGAATGCACACATCATAAAGAGGTTTCTGAGAATGCTTCTGCCTGGTTGATATGTGAAGATATTTCAATTTCCACCATAGGCCTCAAATCGCTCCAAATGAACACTTGCAAATTCTACAAAAAGAGTGTTTCATAACTGCTCTAGCAAAGGAAAGGTTCAACTATGTGAGTTAAACACACACATCACAAAGCAGTTTGTGAGAATGCTTCTGTCCAGTTTTTATGGGAAGATATTCCCGTTTCTAACAAAGGCCTGAAAGAGCTCCAAATATCCACTTGCAGATGCTGCAAAAAGACTCTTTCCAAACCGCTCCATGAAAAGGAATGTTCAACTCTGTGAGCTGAATGCACACATCATGAAGAAGTTTCAAAGAATGCTTCTGTCTAGGTTTTATGTGAAGATATTTCCTTTTCCACCTTAGGCCTCAAAGCGCTCCAAATGAACACTTGCAGATTCTACAAAAAGAGTTTTCAAAACTACTCTTTCAAAAGAAGTGTTCAACTCTGTGAGTTGGATTCATACTACACAAAGCAGTTTCACAGAACGCTTCTGTTTAGTTTTTATGGGAAGATATTCCCGTTTCCAACGAAGGCCTGAAAGGGCTCCAAATATCCACTTGCAGATGCTGCAAAAAGACTCTTTCCAAACCTCTCCATGAAAAGGAAGGTTGAACTCTGTGAGGAGAAGGCACACATCATAAAGTAGTTTCAAATAATGCTTCTGTCTAGGTTTTATGTGAAGATATTTCCTTTTCCAACATAGGCCTCAAAGTGCTCCAAATGAACACTTGCAGATTCTACAAAAAGAGTGTTTCAAAACTGCTCTTTCAAAAGAAGTGTTCAACTCTGTGAGTTGGATTCATACTACACAAAGCAGTTTCACAGAACTCTTCTGTTTAGTTTTTATGGGAAGATATTCCCGTTTCCAACGAAGGCCTGAAAGTGCTCCAATTATCCACTTGCAGATGCTGCAAAAAGACTCTTTCCAAACTGTTCCATGAAAAGGAAGGTTCAACTCTGTGAGTTGAATGCACACATCATAAAGAAGTTTCAAAGAATGCTTCTGTCTAGGTTTTATGTGAAGATATTTCCTTTTCCACCATAGGCCTCAAAGTGATCCAAATGAACACTTGCAGATTCTACAAAAAGAGTGTTTCAAAACTGCTCTTTCAAAAGAAGTGTTCAACTCTGTGTGTTGGATTCATACTACACAAAGCAGTTTCACAGAACGCTTCTGTTTAGTTTTCATGGGAAGATATTCCCGTTTCCAACGAAGGCCTGAAAGGGCTCCAAATATCCACTTGCAGATGCTGCAAAAAGACTCTTTCCAAACCTGTCCATGAAAAGGAAGGTTGAACTCTGTGAGATGAAGGCACACATCATAAAGAAGTTTCAAAGAATGCTTCTGTCTAGGTTTTATGTGAAGATATTTCCTTTTCCACCATAGGCCTCAAAGTGCTCCAAATGAACACTTGCAGATTCTGCAAAAAGAGTGTTTCAAAACTCCTCTTTCAAAAGAAGTGTTCAACTCTGTGAGTTGGATTCATACTACACAAAGCAGTTTCACAGAACTCTTCTGTTTAGTTTTTAAGGGAAGATATTCCCGTTTCCAACGAAGGCCTGAAAGGGCTCCAAATATCCACTTGCAGATGCTGCAAAAAGACTCTTTCCAAACTGTTCCATGAAAAGGAAGGTTCAACTCTGTGAGTTGAATGCACACATCATAAAGAAGTTTCAAAGAATGCTTCTGTCTAGGTTTTATGTGAAGATATTTCCTTTTCCACCATAGGCCTCAAAGTGCTCCAAATGAACACTTGCAGATTCTACAAAAAGAGTGTTTCAAAACTGCTCTTTCAAAAGAAGTGTTCAACTCTGTGAGTTGGATTCATACTACACAAAGCAGTTTCACAGAACGCTTCTGTTTAGTTTTTATGGGAAGAAATTCCCGTTTCCAACGAAGGCCTGAAATGGCTCCAAATATCCACTTGCAGATGCTGCAAAAAGACTCTTTCCAAACTGCTCCATGAAAAGGAAGGTTCAACTCTGTGAGTTGAATGCACACATCATAAAGAAGTTTCAAAGAATGCTTCTGTCTAGGTTTTATGTGAAGAGATTTCCTTTTCCACCATAGGCCTCAAAGTGCTCCAAATGAACACTTGCAGATTCTACAAAAAGAGTGTTTCAAAACTGCTCTTTCAAAAGAAGTGTTCAACTCTGTGAGTTGGATTCATACTACACAAAGCAGTTTCACAGAACGCTTCTGTTTAGTTTTCATGGGAAGATATTCCCGTTTCCAACGAAGGCCTGAAAGGGCTCCAAATATCCACTTGCATATGCTGCAAAAACAGAGTTTCAAAACTGCTCTATCAAAACGAAGGCTTCTCTCTCCGAGTTGAATGCACACATCATAAAGAGGTTTCTGAGAATGCTTCTGCCTGGTTTATAAGTGAAGATATTTCCTTTTCCACAATAGGCCTCAATGTGCTCCAAATGAACACTTGCAGATTCTACAAAAAGAGTGTTTCAAAACTGCTCTTTCAAAAGAAGTGTTCAACTTTGTGAGTTGGATTCATACGACACAAAGCAGTTTCACAGAACGCTTCTGTTTAGTTTTTATGGGAAGATATTCCCGTTTCCAACGAAGGCCTGAAAGGCTCCAAATATCCACTTGCAGATGCTGCAAAAAGACTCTTTCCAAACTACTCCGAGAAAAGGAAGGTTCAACTCTGTGAGGTGAAGGCACACATCATAAAGAAGTTTCAAAGAATGCTTCTGTCTAGGTTTTATGTGAAGATATTTCCTTTTCCACCGTAGGCCTCAAAGCGCTCCAAATGAACACTTGCAGATTTTACAAAAAGAGTGTTTCAAAACTGCTCTTTCTAAAGAAGTGTTCAACTCTGTGAGTTGGATTCATACTACACAAAGCAGTTTCACAGAACGCTTCCGTTTAGTTTTTATGGGAAGAAATTCCCGTTTCCAACGAAGGCCTGAAAGGGCTCCAAATATCCACTTGCAGATGCTGCAAAAAGACTCTTTCCAAACTGCTCCGTGAAAAGGAAGGTTCAACTCTGTGAGTTGAATGCACACATCATAAAGAAGTTTCAAAGAATGCTTCTGTCTAGGTTTTATGTGAAGATATTTCCTTTTCCACCATAGGCCTCAAAGCGCTCCAAATGAACACTTGCAGATTCTACAAAAAGAGTGTTTCAAAACTGCTCTTTCTAAAGAAGTGTTCAACTCTGTGAGTTGAATTCATACTACACAGAGCAGTTTGACAGAACCCTTCTGTTTAGTATTTATGGGAAGACATTCCCGTTTCCAACGAAGGCCTGAAAGGGCTCCAAATATCCACTTGCAGATTCAGCAAAAACAGAGTTTCAAAACTGCTCTATCAAAAGGAAGGCTTATCTCTCTGAGTTGAATGCACACATCATAAAGAGGTTTCTGAGAATGCTTCTGCCTGGTTGATATGTGAAGATATTTCAATTTCCACCATAGGCCTCAAATCGCTCCAAATGAACACTTGCAAATTCTACAAAAAGAGTGTTTCATAACTGCTCTAGCAAAGGAAAGGTTCAACTATGTGAGTTAAACACACACATCACAAAGCAGTTTGTGAGAATGCTTCTGTCCAGTTTTTATGGGAAGATATTCCCGTTTCTAACAAAGGCCTGAAAGAGCTCCAAATATCCACTTGCAGATGCTGCAAAAAGACTCTTTCCAAACCGCTCCATGAAAAGGAAGGTTCAACTCTGTGAGTTGAATGCACACATCATAAAGAAGTTTCAAAGAATGCTTCTGTCTAGGTTTTATGTGAAGATATTTCCTTTTCCACCATAGGCCTCAAAGTGCTCCAAATGAACACTTGCAGATTCTACAAAAAGAGTGTTTCAAAACTGCTCTTTCAAAAGAAGTGTTCAACTCTGCGAGTTGGATTCATACTACACAAAGCAGTTTCACAGAACGCTTCTGTTTAGTTTTTATGGGAAGATATTCCCGTTTCCAACGAAGGCCTGAAAGGGCTCCAAGTATCCACTTGCAGATGCTGCAAAAAGACTCTTTCCAAACTGCTCCATGAAAAGGAAGGTTCAACTCTGTGAGTTGAATGCACACATCATAAAGAAGTTTCAAAGAATGCTTCTGTCTAGGTTTTATGACTATATTTCCTTTTCCACCATAGGCCTCAAAGTGCTCCAAATGAACACTTGCAGATTCTACAAAAAGAGTGTTTCAAAACTGCTCTTTCAAAAGAAGTGTTCAACTCTGTGAGTTGGATTCATACTACACAAAGCAGTTTCACAGAACGCTTCTGTTTAGTTTTTATGGGAAGATATTCCCTTTTCCAACGAAGGCCTGAAAGGGCTCCAAATATCCACTTGCAGATGCTGCAAAAACAGAGTTTCAAAACTGCTCTATCAAAAGGAAGGCTTCTCTCTCCGAGTTGAATGCACACATCATAAAGAGGTTTCTGAGAATGCTTCTGCCTGGTTTATAAGTGAAGATATTTCCTTTTCCACAATAGGCCTCAATGTGCTCCAAATGAACACTTGCAGATTCTACAAAAAGAGTGTTTCAAAACTGCTCTTTCTAAAGAAGTGTTCAACTCTGTGAGTTGGATTCATACTGCACAAAGCAGTTTCACAGAACGCTTCTGTTTAGTTTTTATGGGAAGATATTCCGGTTTCCAACGAAGGCCTGAAAGGGCTCCAAATATCCACTTGCAGATTCTGCAAAAACAGAGTTTCAAAACTGCTCTATCAAAAGGAAGGCTTATCTCTCTGAGTTGAATGCACACATCATAAAGAGGTTTCTGAGAATGCTTCTGCCTGGTTGATATGTGAAGATATTTCAATTTCCACCATAGGCCTCTAATCGCTCCAAATGAACACTTGCAAATTCTACAAAAAGAGTGTTTCATAACTGCTCTAGTAAAGGAAAGGTTCAACTATGTGAGTTAAACACACACATCACAAAGCAGTTTGTGAGAATGCTTCTGTCCAGTTTTTATGGGAAGATATTCCCGTTTCTAACAAAGGCCTGAAAGAGCTCCAAATATCCACTTGCAGATGCTGCAAAAAGACTCTTTCCAAACCGCTCCATGAAAAGGAAGGTTCAACTCTGTGAGTTGAATGCACACATCATAAAGAAGTTTCAAAGAATGCTTCTGTCTAGGTTTTATGTGAAGATATTTCCTTTTCCACCATAGGCCTCAAAGCGCTCCAAATGAACACTTGCAGATTCTACAAAAAGAGTGTTTCAAAACTACTCTTTCAAAAGAAGTGTTCAACTCTGTGAGTTGGATTCATACTACACAAAGCAGTTTCACAGAACGTTTCTGTTTAGTTTTTATGGGAAGATATTCCCGTTTCCAACGAAGGCCTGAAAGGGCTCCAAATATCCACTTGCAGATGCTGCAATAACAGAGTTTCAAAACTGCTCTATCAAAAGGAAGGCTTCTCTCTCCGAGTTGAATGCACACATCATAAAGAGGTTTACGAGAATGATTCTGCCTGGTTTATAAGTGAAGATATTTCCTTTTCCACAATAGGCCTCAATGCGCTCCAAACGAACACTTGCAGATTCTACAAAAAGAGTGTTTCAAAACTGCTCTTTCAAAAGAAGTGTTCAACTCTGTGAGTTGGATTCATACTACACAAAGCAGTTTCACAGAACGCTTCTGTTTAGTTTTTATGGGAAGATATTCCCGTTTCCAACGAAGGCCGGAAAGGCTCCAAATATCCACTTGCAGATGCTGCAAAAAGACTCTTTCCAAACTGCTCCGTCAAAAGGAAGGTTCAACTCTGTGAGGTGAAGGCACACATCATAAAGAAGTTTCAAAGAATGCTTCTGTCTAGGTTTTATGTGAAGATATTTCCTTTTCCACCGTAGGGCTCAAAGAGCTCCAAATGAACACTTGCAGATTCTACAAAAAGAGTGTTTCAAAACTGCTCTTTCAAAAGAAGTGTTCAACTCTGTGAGTTGGATTCATACTACACAAAGCAGTTTCACAGAACGCTTCTGTTTAGTTTTTATGGGAAGATATTCCCGTTTCCAACGAAGGCCTGAAATGGCTCCAAATATCCACTTGCAGATGCTGCAAAAAGACTCTTTCCAAACTGCTCCATGAAAAGGAAGGTTCAACTCTGTGAGTTGAATGCACACATCATAAAGAAGTTTCAAAGAATGCTTCTGTCTAGGTTTTATGTGAAGATATTTCCTTTTCCACCATAGGCCTCAAAGGGCTCCAAATGAACAATTGCAGATTCTACAAAAAGAGTGTTTCAAAACTGCTCTTTCTAAAGAAGTGTTCAACTCTGTGAGTTGGATTCATACTACACAAAGCAGTTTCACAGAACGCTTCTGTTTAGTTTTTATGGGAAGATATTCCCGTTTCCAACGAAGGCCTGAAAGGGCTCCAAATATCCACTTGCAGATGCTGCAAAAACAGAGTTTCAAAACTGCTCTATCAAAAGGAAGGCTTCTCTCTCCGAGTTGAATGCACACATCATAAAGAGGTTTCTGAGAATGCTTCTGCCTGGTTTATAAGTGAAGATATTTCCTTTTCCACAATAGGCCTCAATGTGCTCCAAATGAACACTTGCAGATTCTACAAAAAGAGTGTTTCAAAACTGCTCTTTCTAAAGAAGTGTTCAACTCTGTGAGTTGGATTCATACTACACAAAGCAGTTTCACAGAACGCTTCTGTTTAGTTTTTATGGGAAGATATTCCCGTTTCCAACGAAGGCCTGAAAGGGCTCCAAATATCCACTTGCAGATTCTGCAAAAACAGAGTTTCAAAACTGCTCTATCAAAAGGAAGGCTTATCTCTCTGAGTTGAATGCACACATCATAAAGAGGTTTCTGAGAATGCTTCTGCCTGGTTGATATGTGAAGATATTTCAATTTCCACCATAGGCCTCTAATCGCTCCAAATGAACACTTGCAAATTCTACAAAAAGAGTGTTTCATAACTGCTCTAGCAAAGGAAAGGTTCAACTATGTGAGTTAAACACACACATCACAAAGCAGTTTGTGAGAATGCTTCTGTCCAGTTTTTATGGGAAGATATTCCCGTTTCTAACAAAGGCCTGAAAGAGCTCCAAATATCCACTTGCAGATGCTGCAAAAAGACTCTTTCCAAACCGCTCCATGAAAAGGAAGGTTCAACTCTGTGAGTTGAATGCACACATCATAAAGAAGTTTCAAAGAATGCTTCTGTCTAGGTTTTATGTGAAGATATTTCCTTTTCCACCATAGGCCTCAAAGCGCTCCAAATGAACACTTGCAGATTCTACAAAAAGAGTGTTTCAAAACTACTCTTTCAAAAGAAGTGTTCAACTCTGTGAGTTGGATTCATACTACACAAAGCAGTTTCACAGAACGTTTCTGTTTAGTTTTTATGGGAAGATATTCCCGTTTCCAACGAAGGCCTGAAAGGGCTCCAAATATCCACTTGCAGATGCTGCAATAACAGAGTTTCAAAACTGCTCTATCAAAAGGAAGGCTTCTCTCTCCGAGTTGAATGCACACATCATAAAGAGGTTTACGAGAATGATTCTGCCTGGTTTATAAGTGAAGATATTTCCTTTTCCACAATAGGCCTCAATGCGCTCCAAACGAACACTTGCAGATTCTACAAAAAGAGTGTTTCAAAACTGCTCTTTCAAAAGAAGTGTTCAACTCTGTGAGTTGGATTCATACTACACAAAGCAGTTTCACAGAACGCTTCTGTTTAGTTTTTATGGGAAGATATTCCCGTTTCCAACGAAGGCCGGAAAGGCTCCAAATATCCACTTGCAGATGCTGCAAAAAGACTCTTTCCAAACTGCTCCGTCAAAAGGAAGGTTCAACTCTGTGAGGTGAAGGCACACATCATAAAGAAGTTTCAAAGAATGCTTCTGTCTAGGTTTTATGTGAAGATATTTCCTTTTCCACCGTAGGGCTCAAAGAGCTCCAAATGAACACTTGCAGATTCTACAAAAAGAGTGTTTCAAAACTGCTCTTTCAAAAGAAGTGTTCAACTCTGTGAGTTGGATTCATACTACACAAAGCAGTTTCACAGAACGCTTCTGTTTAGTTTTTATGGGAAGATATTCCCGTTTCCAACGAAGGCCTGAAATGGCTCCAAATATCCACTTGCAGATGCTGCAAAAAGACTCTTTCCAAACTGCTCCATGAAAAGGAAGGTTCAACTCTGTGAGTTGAATGCACACATCATAAAGAAGTTTCAAAGAATGCTTCTGTCTAGGTTTTATGTGAAGATATTTCCTTTTCCACCATAGGCCTCAAAGGGCTCCAAATGAACAATTGCAGATTCTACAAAAAGAGTGTTTCAAAACTGCTCTTTCTAAAGAAGTGTTCAACTCTGTGAGTTGGATTCATACTACACAAAGCAGTTTCACAGAACGCTTCTGTTTAGTTTTTATGGGAAGATATTCCCGTTTCCAACGAAGGCCTGAAAGGGCTCCAAATATCCACTTGCAGATGCTGCAAAAACAGAGTTTCAAAACTGCTCTATCAAAAGGAAGGCTTCTCTCTCCGAGTTGAATGCACACATCATAAAGAGGTTTCTGAGAATGCTTCTGCCTGGTTTATAAGTGAAGATATTTCCTTTTCCACAATAGGCCTCAATGTGCTCCAAATGAACACTTGCAGATTCTACAAAAAGAGTGTTTCAAAACTGCTCTTTCTAAAGAAGTGTTCAACTCTGTGAGTTGGATTCATACTACACAAAGCAGTTTCACAGAACGCTTCTGTTTAGTTTTTATGGGAAGATATTCCCGTTTCCAACGAAGGCCTGAAAGGGCTCCAAATATCCACTTGCAGATTCTGCAAAAACAGAGTTTCAAAACTGCTCTATCAAAAGGAAGGCTTATCTCTCTGAGTTGAATGCACACATCATAAAGAGGTTTCTGAGAATGCTTCTGCCTGGTTGATATGTGAAGATATTTCAATTTCCACCATAGGCCTCTAATCGCTCCAAATGAACACTTGCAAATTCTACAAAAAGAGTGTTTCATAACTGCTCTAGCAAAGGAAAGGTTCAACTATGTGAGTTAAACACACACATCACAAAGCAGTTTGTGAGAATGCTTCTGTCCAGTTTTTATGGGAAGATATTCCCGTTTCTAACAAAGGCCTGAAAGAGCTCCAAATATCCACTTGCAGATGCTGCAAAAAGACTCTTTCCAAACCGCTCCATGAAAAGGAAGGTTCAACTCTGTGAGTTGAATGCACACATCATAAAGAAGTTTCAAAGAATGCTTCTGTCTAGGTTTTATGTGAAGATATTTCCTTTTCCACCATAGGCCTCAAAGCGCTCCAAATGAACACTTGCAGATTCTACAAAAAGAGTGTTTCAAAACTACTCTTTCAAAAGAAGTGTTCAACTCTGTGAGTTGGATTCATACTACACAAAGCAGTTTCACAGAACGTTTCTGTTTAGTTTTTATGGGAAGATATTCCCGTTTCCAACGAAGGCCTGAAAGGGCTCCAAATATCCACTTGCAGATGCTGCAATAACAGAGTTTCAAAACTGCTCTATCAAAAGGAAGGCTTCTCTCTCCGAGTTGAATGCACACATCATAAAGAGGTTTACGAGAATGATTCTGCCTGGTTTATAAGTGAAGATATTTCCTTTTCCACAATAGGCCTCAATGCGCTCCAAACGAACACTTGCAGATTCTACAAAAAGAGTGTTTCAAAACTGCTCTTTCAAAAGAATTGTTCAACTCTGTGAGTTGGATTCATACTACACAAAGCAGTTTCACAGAACGCTTCTGTTTAGTTTTTGTGGGAAGATATTCCCGTTTCCAACGAAGGCCTGAAAGGGCTCCAAATATCCACTTGCAGATGCTGCAAAAAGACTCTTTCCAAACTGCTCCATGAAAAGGAAGGTTCAACTCTGTGAGTTGAATGCACACATCATAAAGAAGTTTCAAAGAATGCTTCTGTCTACGTTTTATGTGAAGATATTTCCTTTTCCACCATAGGCCTCAAAGTGCTCCAAATGAACACTTGCAGATTCTACAAAAAGAGTGTTTCAAAACTGCTCTTTCAAAAGAAGTGTTCAACTCTGTGAGTTGGATTCATACTACACAAAGCAGTTTCACAGAACGCTTCTGTTTAGTTTTTATGGGAAGATATTCCCGTTTCCAACGAAGGCCTGAAAGGGCTCCAAATATCCACTTGCAGATGCTGCAAAAAGACTCTTTCCAAACTGCTCCATGAAAAGGAAGGTTCAACTCTGTGAGTTGAATGCACACATCATAAAGAAGCTTCAAAGAATGCTTCTGTCTAGGTTTTATGTGAAGATATTTCCTTTTCCACCATAGGCCTCAAAGTGCTCCAAATGAACACTTTCAGATTCTACAAAAAGAGTGTTTCAAAACTGCTCTTTCAAAGCAAGTGTTCAACTCTGTGAGTTGGATTCATACTACACAAAGCAGTTTCACAGAACGCTTCTGTTTAGTTTTTATGGGAAGATATTCCCGTTTCCAACGAAGGCCTGAAAGGGCTCCAAATATCCACTTGCAGATGCTGCAAAAACAGAGTTTCAAAACTGCTCTATCAAAAGGAAGGCTTCTCTCTCCGAGTTGAATGCACACATCATAAAGAGGTTTCTGAGAATGCTTCTGCCTGGTTTATAAGTGAAGATATTTCCTTTTCCACAATAGGCCTCAAAGTGCTCCAAATGAACACTTGCAGATTCTACAAAAAGAGTGTTTCAAAACTGCTCTTTGAAAAGAAGTGTTCAACTCTGTGAGTTGGATTCATACTACACAAAGCAGTTTCACAGAACGCTTCTGTTTAGTTTTTATGGGAAGATATTCCCGTTTCCAACGAAGGCCTGAAAGGCTCCAAATATCCACCTGCAGATGCTGCAAAAAGACTCTTTCCAAACTGCTCCGTGAAAAGGAAGGTTCAACTCTGTGAGGTAAAGGCACACATCATAAGGAAGTTTCAAAGAATGCTTGTGTCTAGGTTTTATGTGAAGATATTTCCTTTTCCACCGTAGGCCTCAAAGCGCTCCAAATGAACACTTGCAGATTCTACAAAAAGAGTGTTTCAAAACTGCTCTTTCTAAAGAAGTGTTCAACTCTGTGAGTTGGATTCATACTACACAAAGCAGTTTCACAGAACGCTTCTGTTTAGTTTTTATGGGAAGATATTCCCGTTTCCAACGAAGGCCTGAAAGGGCTCCAAATATCCACTTGCAGATGCTGCAATAACAGAGTTTCAAAACTGCTCTATCAAAAGGAAGGCTTCTCTCTCCGAGTTGAATGCACACATCATAAAGAGGTTTACGAGAATGATTCTGCCTGGTTTATAAGTGAAGATATTTCCTTTTCCACAATAGGCCTCAATGCGCTCCAAACGAACACTTGCAGATTCTACAAAAAGAGTGTTTCAAAACTGCTCTTTCAAAAGAAGTGTTCAACTCTGTGAGTTGGATTCATACTACACAAAGCAGTTTCACAGAACGCTTCTGTTTAGTTTTTATGGGAAGATATTCCCGTTTCCAACGAAGGCCGGAAAGGCTCCAAATATCCACTTGCAGATGCTGCAAAAAGACTCTTTCCAAACTGCTCCGTCAAAAGGAAGGTTCAACTCTGTGAGGTGAAGGCACACATCATAAAGAAGTTTCAAAGAATGCTTCTGTCTAGGTTTTATGTGAAGATATTTCCCTTTCCACCGTAGGGCTCAAAGAGCTCCAAATGAACACTTGCAGATTCTACAAAAAGAGTGTTTCAAAACTGCTCTTTCTAAAGAAGTGTTCAACTCTGTGAGTTGGATTCATACTACACAAAGCAGTTTCACAGAACGCTTCTGTTTAGTTTTTATGGAAAGACATTCCCGTTTCCAACGAAGGCCTGAAAGGGCTCCAAATATCCACTTGCAGATTCTGCAAAAACAGAGTTTCAAAACTGCTCTATCAAAAGGAAGGCTTATCTCTCTGAGTTGAATGCACACATCATAAAGAGGTTTCTGAGAATGCTTCTGCCTGGTTGATATGTGAGGATATTTCAATTTCCACCATAGGCCTCAAATCGCTCCAAATGAACACTTGCAAATTCTACAAAAAGAGTGTTTCATAACTGCTCTAGCAAAGGAAAGTTTCAACTATGTGAGTTAAACACACACATCACAAAGCAGTTTGTGAGAATGCTTCTGTCCAGTTTTTATGGGAAGATATTCCCGTTTCTAACAAAGGCCTGAAAGAGCTCCAAATATCCACTTGCAGATGCTGCAAAAAGACTCTTTCCAAACCGCTCCATGAAAAGGAAGGTTCAACTCTGTGAGTTGAATGCACACATCATAAAGAAGTTTCAAAGAATGCTTCTGTCTAGGTTTTATGTGAAGATATTTCCTTTTCCACCATTGGCCTCAAAGCGCTCCAAATGAACACTTGCAGATTCTACAAAAAGAGTGTTTCAAAACTGCTCTTTCTAAAGAAGTGTTCAACTCTGTGAGTTGGATTCATACTACACAAAGCAGTTTCACAGAACGCTTCTGTTTAGTTTTTATGGGAAGATATTACCATTTCCAACGAAGGCCTGAAAGGGCTCCAAATATCCACTTGCAGATGCTGCAAAAAGACTCTTTCCAAACTGCTCCATGAAAAGGAAGGTTCAACTCTGTGAGTTGAATGCACACATCATAAAGAAGTTTCAAAGAATGCTTCTGTCTAGGTTTTATGTGAAGATATTTCCTTTTCCACCATAGGCCTCAAAGCGCTCCAAATGAACACTTGCAGATTCTACAAAAAGAGTGTTTCAAAACTGCTCTTTCAAAAGAAGTGTTCAACTCTGTGAGTTGGATTCATACTACACAAAGCAGTTTCACAGAACGCTTCTGTTTAGTTTTTATGGGAAGAAATTCCCGTTTCCAACGAAGGCCTGAAAGGGCTCCAAATATCCACTTGCAGATGCTGCAAAAAGACTCTTTCCAAACTGCTCCATGAAAAGGAGGGTTCAACTCTGTGATTTGAATGCACACATCATAAAGAAGTTTCAAAGAATGCTTCTGTCTAGGTTTTATGTGAAGATATTTCCTTTTCCACCATAGGCCTCAAAGAGCTCCAAATGAACACTTGCAGATTCTACAAAAAGAGAGTTTCAAAACTGCTCTTTCAAAAGAAGTGTTCAACTCTGTGAGTTGGATTCATACTACACAAAGCAGTTTCACAGAACTCTTCTGTATAGTTTTTATGGGAAGATATTCCCGTTTCCAATGAAGGCCTGAAAGGGCTCCAAATATCCACTTGCAGATGCTGCAAAAAGAGAGTTTCAAAACTGCTCTATCAAAAGGAAGGCTTCTCTCTCCGAGTTGAATGCACACATCATAAAGAGGTTTCTGAGAATGCTTCTGCCTGGTTTATAAGTGAAGATATTTCCTTTTCCACAATAGGCCTCAATGTGCTCCAAATGAACACTTGCAGATTCTACAAAAAGAGTGTTTCAAAACTGCTCTTTGAAAAGAAGTGTTCAACTCTGTGAGTTGGATTCATACTACACAAAGCAGTTTCACAGAACGCTTCTGTTTAGTTTTTATGGGAAGATATTCCCGTTTCCAACGAAGGCCTGAAAGGGCTCCAAATATCCACTTGCAGATTCTGTTAAAACAGAGTTTCAAAACTGCTCTATCAAAAGGAAGGCTTATCTCTCTGAGTTGAATGCACACATCCTAAAGTGGTTTCTGAGAATGCTTCTGCCTGGTTGATATGTGAAGATATTTCAATTTCCACCATAGGCCTCAAATCGCTCCAAATGAACACTTGCAAATTCTACAAAAAGAGTGTTTCATAACTGCTCTAGCAAAGGAAAGGTTCAACTATGTGAGTTAAACACACACATCACAAAGCAGTTTGTGAGAATGCTTCTGTCCAGTTTTTATGGGAAGATATTCCGGGTTCTAACAAAGCCCTGAAAGAGCTCCAAATATCCACTTGCAGATGCTGCAAAAAGACTCTTTCCAAACCGCTCCATGAAAAGGAAGGTTCAACTCTGTGAGTTGAATGCACACATCATAAAGAAGTTTCAAAGAATGCTTCTGTCTAGGTTTTATGTGAAGATATTTCCTTCTCCACCTTAGGCCTCAAAGCGCTCCAAATGAACACTTGCAGATTCTACAAAAAGAGTGTTTCAAAACTACTCTTTCAAAAGAAGTGTTCAACTCTGTGAGTTGGATTCATACTACACAAAGCAGTTTCACAGAAGGCTTCTGTTTAGTTTTTATGGGAAGATATTCCCGTTTCCAACGAAGGCCTGAAAGGGCTCCAAATATCCACTTGCAGATGCTGCAATAACAGAGTTTCAAAACTGCTCTATCAAAAGGAAGGCTTCTCTCTCCGAGTTGAATGCACACATCATAAAGAGGTTTACGAGACTGATTCTGCCTGGTTTATAAGTGAAGATATTTCCTTTTCCACAATAGGCCTCAATGCGCTCCAACCGAACACTTGCAGATTCTACAAAAAGAGTGTTTCAAAACTGCTCTTTCAAAAGAAGTGTTCAACTCTCTGAGTTGGATTCATACTACACAAAGCAGTTTCACAGAACTCTTCTGTTTAGTTTTTTTGGAAAGTATTCCCGTTTCCAACGAAGGCCTGAAAAGGCTCCAAATATCCACTTGCAGATGCTGCAAAAAGACTCTTTCCAAACTGTTCCATGAAAAGGAAGGTTCAACTCTGTGAGTTGAATGCACACATCATAAAGAAGTTTCAAAGAATGCTTCTGTCTAGCTTTTATGTGAAGATATTTCCTTTTCCACCATAGGCCTCAAAGTGCTCCAAATGAACACTTGCAGATTCTACAAAAAGAGTGTTTCAAAACTGCTCTTTCAAAAGAAGTGTTCAACTCTGTGAGTTGGATTCATACTACACAAAGCAGTTTCACAGAACGCTTCTGTTTAGTTTTTATGGGAAGATATTCCCGTTTCCAACGAAGGCCGGAAAGGCTCCAAATATCCACTTGCAGATGCTGCAAAAAGACTCTTTCCAAACTGCTCCGTCAAAAGGAAGGTTCAACTCTGTGAGGTGAAGGCACACATCATAAAGAAGTTTCAAAGAATGCTTCTGTCTAGGTTTTATGTGAAGATATTTCCTTTTCCACCGTAGGGCTCAAAGAGCTCCAAATGAACACTTGCAGATTCTACAAAAAGAGTGTTTCAAAACTGCTCTTTCTAAAGAAGTGTTCAACTCTGTGAGTTGGATTCATACTACACAAAGCAGTTTCACAGAACGCTTCTGTTTAGTTTTTATGGAAAGACATTCCCGTTTCCAACGAAGGCCTGAAAGGGCTCCAAATATCCACTTGCAGATTCTGCAAAAACAGAGTTTCAAAACTGCTCTATCAAAAGGAAGGCTTATCTCTCTGAGTTGAATGCACACATCATAAAGAGGTTTCTGAGAATGCTTCTGCCTGGTTGATATGTGAGGATATTTCAATTTCCACCATAGGCCTCAAATCGCTCCAAATGAACACTTGCAAATTCTACAAAAAGAGTGTTTCATAACTGCTCTAGCAAAGGAAAGGTTCAACTATGTGAGTTAAACACACACATCACAAAGCAGTTTGTGAGAATGCTTCTGTCCAGTTTTTATGGGAAGATATTCCCGTTTCTAACAAAGGCCTGAAAGAGCTCCAAATATCCACTTGCAGATGCTGCAAAAAGACTCTTTCCAAACCGCTCCATGAAAAGGAAGGTTCAACTCTGTGAGTTGAATGCACACATCATAAAGAAGTTTCAAAGAATGCTTCTGTCTAGGTTTTATGTGAAGATATTTCCTTTTCCACCATTGGCCTCAAAGCGCTCCAAATGAACACTTGCAGATTCTACAAAAAGAGTGTTTCAAAACTGCTCTTTCTAAAGAAGTGTTCAACTCTGTGAGTTGGATTCATACTACACAAAGCAGTTTCACAGAACGCTTTTGTTTAGTTTTTATGGGAAGATATTACCATTTCCAACGAAGGCCTGAAAGGGCTCCAAATATCCACTTGCAGATGCTGCAAAAAGACTCTTTCCAAACTGCTCCATGAAAAGGAAGGTTCAACTCTGTGAGTTGAATGCACACATCATAAAGAAGTTTCAAAGAATGCTTCTGTCTAGGTTTTATGTGAAGATATTTCCTT
Organism: Pongo abelii; assembly: GCF_028885655.2. Taxonomy (NCBI): domain Eukaryota; kingdom Metazoa; phylum Chordata; class Mammalia; order Primates; family Hominidae; genus Pongo; species Pongo abelii. Next base: position 29,876,293 of record NC_072005.2, on the reverse strand, counting down.
TTCCACCATAGGCCTCAAAGCGCTCCAAATGAACACTTGCAGATTCTACAAAAAGAGTGTTTCAAAACTGCTCTTTCAAAAGAAGTGTTCAACTCTGTGAGTTGGATTCATACTACACAAAGCAGTTTCACAGAACGCTTCTGTTTAGTTTTTATGGGAAGAAATTCCCGTTTCCAACGAAGGCCTGAAAGGGCTCCAAATATCCACTTGCAGATGCTGAAAAAAGACTCTTTCCAAACTGCTCCATGAAAAGGAGGGTTCAACTCTGTGATTTGAATGCACACATCATAAAGAAGTTTCAAAGAATGCTTCTGTCTAGGTTTTATGTGAAGATATTTCCTTTTCCACCATAGGCCTCAAAGTGCTCCAAATGAACACTTGCAGATTCTACAAAAAGAGAGTTTCAAAACTGCTCTTTCAAAAGAAGTGTTCAACTCTGTGAGTTGGATTCATACTACACAAAGCAGTTTCACAGAACGCTTCTGTATAGTTTTTATGGGAAGATATTCCCGTTTCCAATGAAGGCCTGAAAGGGCTCCAAATATCCACTTGCAGATGCTGCAAAAAGAGAGTTTCAAAACTGCTCTATCAAAAGGAAGGCTTCTCTCTCCGAGTTGAATGCACACATCATAAAGAGGTTTCTGAGAATGCTTCTGCCTGGTTTATAAGTGAAGATATTTCCTTTTCCACAATAGGCCTCAATGTGCTCCAAATGAACACTTGCAGATTCTACAAAAAGAGTGTTTCAAAACTGCTCTTTCAAAAGAAGTGTTCAACTCTGTGAGTTGGATTCATACGACACAAAGAAGTTTCACAGAACGCTTCCGTTTAGTTTTTATGGGAAGACATAACCGTTTCCAACGAAGGCCTGAAAGGGCTCCAAATATCCACTTGCAGATTCTGTAAAAACAGAGTTTCAAAACTGCTCTATCAAAAGGAAGGCTTATCTCTCTGAGTTGAATGCACACATCCTAAAGAGGTTTCTGAGAATGCTTCTGCCTAGTTGATATGTGAAGATATTTCAATTTCCACCATAGGCCTCAAATCGCTCCAAATGAACACTTGCAAATTCTACAAAAAGAGTGTTTCATAACTGCTCTAGCAAAGGAAAGGTTCAACTATGTGAGTTAAACACACACATCACAAAGCAGTTTGTGAGAATGCTTCTGTCCAGTTTTTATGGGAAGATATTCCCGTTTCTAACAAAGGCCTGAAAGAGCTCCAAATATCCACTTGCAGATGCTGCAAAAAGACTCTTTCCAAACCGCTCCATGAAAAGGAAGGTTCAACTCTGTGAGTTGAATGCACACATCATAAAGAAGTTTCAAAGAATGCTTCTGTCTAGGTTTTATGTGAAGATATTTCCTTTTCCACCTTAGGCCTCAAAGCGCTCCAAATGAACACTTGCAGATTCTACAAAAAGAGTGTTTCAAAACTACTCTTTCAAAGGAAGTGTTCATCTCTGTGAGTTGGATTCATACTACACAAAGCAGTTTCACAGAAGGCTTCTGTTTAGTTTTTATGGGAAGATATTCCCGTTTCCAACGAAGGCCTGAAAGGGCTCCAAATATCCACTTGCAGATGCTGCAATAACAGAGTTTCAAAACTGCTCTATCAAAAGGAAGGCTTCTCTCTCCGAGTTGAATGTACACATCATAAAGAGGTTTACGAGACTGATTCTGCCTGGTTTATAAGTGAAGATATTTCCTTTTCCACAATAGGCCTCAATGCGCTCCAAACGAACACTTGCAGATTCTACAAAAAGAGTGTTTCAAAACTGCTCTTTCAAAAGAAGTGTTCAACTCTGTGAGTTGGATTCATACTACACAAAGCAGTTTCACAGAACGCTTCTGTTTAGATTTTATGGGAAGATATTCCCGTTTCCAACGAAGGCCTGAAAGGGCTCCAAATATCCACTTGCAGATGCTGCAAAAAGACTCTTTCCAAACTGCTCCATGAAAAGGAAGGTTCAACTCTGTGAGTTGAATGCACACATCATAAAGAAGTTTCAAAGAATGCTTCTGTCTAGGTTTTATGTGAAGATATTTCCTTTTCCACCATAGGCCTCAAAGTGCTCCAAATGAACACTTGCAGATTCTACAAAAAGAGTGTTTCAAAACTGCTCTTTCTAAAGAAGTGTTCAACTCTGTGAGTTGGATTCATACTACACAAAGCAGTTTCACAGAACGGTTCTGTTTAGTTTTTATGGGAAGATATTTCCGTTTCCAACGAAGGCCTGAAAGGGCTCCAAATATCCACTTGCAGATGCTGCAAATAGACTCTTTCCAAACTGCTCCATGAAAAGGAAAGTTCAACTCTGTGAGATGAATGCACACATCATAAAGAAGTTTCAAAGAATGCTTCTGTCTAGGTTTTATGTGAAGATATTTCCTTTTCCACCATAGGCCTCAAAGTGCTCCAAATGAACACTTGCAGATTCTACAAAAAGAGTGTTTCAAAACTGCTCTTTCAAAAGAAGTGTTCAACTCTGTGAGTTGGATTCATACTACACAAAGCAGTTTCACAGAACTCTTCTGTTTAGTTTTTATGGGAAGATATTCCCGTTTCCAACGAAGGCCTGAAACGGCTCCAAATATCCACTTGCAGATGCTGCAAAAAGACTCTTTCCAAACTGCTCCATGAAAAGGAAGGTTCAACTCTGTGAGTTGAAGGCACACATCATAAAGAAGTTTCAAAGAATGCTTCTGTCTAGGTTTTATGTGAAGATATTTCCTTTTCCACCATAGGCCTCAAAGTGCTCCAAATGAACACTCGCAGATTCTACAAAAAGAGTGTTTCAAAACTCCTCTTTCAAAAGAAGTGTTCAACTCTGTGAGTTGGATTCATACTACACAAAGCAGTTTCACAGAACGCTTCTGTTTAGTTTTTATGGGAAGATATTCCCGTTTCCAACGAAGGCCTGAAAGGGCTCCAAATATCCACTTGCAGATTCTGCAAAAACAGAGTTTCAAAACTGCTCTATCAAAAGGAAGGTTTATCTCTCTGAGTTGAATGCACACATCATAAAGAGGTTTCTGAGAATGCTTCTGCCTGGTTCATATGTGAAGATATTTCAATTTCCACCATAGGCCTCAAATCGCTCCAAATGAACACTTGCAAATTCTACAAAAAGAGTGTTTCATAACTGCTCTAGCAAAGGAAAGGTTCAACTATGTGAGTTAAACACACACATCACAAAGCAGTTTGTGAGAATGCTTCTGTCCAGTTTTTATGGGAAGATATTCCCGTTTCTAACAAAGGCCTGAAAGAGCTCCAAATATCCACTTGCAGATGCTGCAAAAAGACTCTTTCCAAACCGCTCCATGAAAAGGAAGGTTCAACTCTGTGAGTTGAATGCACACATCATAAAGAAGTTTCAAAGAATGCTTCTGTCTAGGTTTTATGTGAAGATATTTCCTTTTCCACCATAGGCCTCAAAGCGCTCCAAATGAACACTTGCATATTCTACAAAAAGAGTGTTTCAAAACTACTCTTTCAAAAGAAGTGTTCAACTCTGTGAGTTGGATTCATACTACACAAAGCAGTTTCACAGAACGCTTCTGTTTAGTTTTTATGGGAAGATATTCCCGTTTCCAACGAAGGCCTGAAAGGGCTCCAAATATCCACTTGCAGATGCTGCAATAACAGAGTTTCAAAACTGCTCTATCAAAAGGAAGGCTTCTCTCTCCGAGTTGAATGCACACATCATAAAGAGGTTTACGAGAATGATTCTGCCTGGTTTATAAGTGAAGATATTTCCTTTTCCACAATAGGCCTCAATGCGCTCCAAACGAACACTTGCAGATTCTACAAAAAGAGTGTTTCAAAACTGCTCTTTGAAAAGAAGTGTTCAACTCTGTGAGTTGGATTCATACTACACAAAGCAGTTTCACAGAACGCTTCTGTTTAGTTTTTATGGGAAGATATTCCCGTTTCCAACGAAGGCCTGAAAGGCTCCAAATATCCACTTGCAGATGCTGCAAAAAGACTCTTTCCAAACTGCTCCGTGAAAAGGAAGGTTCAACTCTGTGAGGTGAAGGCACACATCATAAAGAAGTTTCAAAGAATGCTTCTGTCTAGGTTTTATGTGAAGATATTTCCTTTTCCACCGTAGGCCTCAAAGCGCTCCAAATGAACACTTGCAGATTCTACAAAAAGAGTGTTTCAAAACTGCTCTTTCTAAAGAAGTGTTCAACTCTGTGAGTTGGATTCATACTACACAAAGCAGTTTCACAGAACGCTTCTGTTTAGTTTTTATGGGAAGACATTCCCTTTTCCAACGAAGGCCTGAAAGGGCTCCAAATATCCACTTGCAGATTCTGCAAAAACAGAGTTTCAAAACTGCTCTATCAAAAGGAAGGCTTATCTCTCTGAGTTGAATGCACACATCATAAAGAGGTTTCTGAGAATGCTTCTGCCTGCTTGATATGTGAAGATATTTCAATTTCCACCATAGGCCTCAAATCGCTCCAAATGAACACTTGCAAATTCTACAAAAAGAGTGTTTCATAACTGCTCTAGCAAAGGAAAGGTTCAACTATGTGAGTTAAACACACACATCACAAAGCAGTTTGTGAGAATGCTTCTGTCCAGTTTTTATGGGAAGATATTCCCGTTTCTACGAAGGCCTGAAAGAGCTCCAAATATCCACTTGCAGATGCTGCAAAAAGACTCTTTCCAAACCGCTCCATGAAAAGGAAGGTTCAACTCTGTGAGTTGAATGCACACATCATAAAGAAGTTTCAAAGAATGCTTCTGTCTAGGTTTTATGTGAAGATATTTCCTTTTCCACCATAGGCCTCAAAGCGCTCCAAATGAACACTTTCAGATTCTACAAAAAGAGTGTTTCAAAACTGCTCTTTCTAAAGAAGTGTTCAACTCTGTGATTTGGATTCATACTACACAGAGCAGTTTCACAGAACCCTTCTGTTTAGTTTTTATGGGAAGACATTCCCGTTTCCAACGAAGGCCTGAAAGGGCTCCAAATATCCACTTGCAGATTCAGCAAAAACAGAGTTTCAAAACTGCTCTATCAAAAGGAAGGCTTATCTCTCTGAGTTGAATGCACACATCATAAAGAGGTTTCTGAGAATGCTTCTGCCTGGTTGATATGTGAAGATATTTCAATTTCCACCATAGGCCTCAAATCGCTCCAAATGAACACTTGCAAATTCTACAAAAAGAGTGTTTCATAACTGCTCTAGCAAAGGAAAGGTTCAACTATGTGAGTTAAACACACACATCACAAAGCAGTTTGTGAGAATGCTTCTGTCCAGTTTTTATGGGAAGATATTCCCGTTTCTAACAAAGGCCTGAAAGAGCTCCAAATATCCACTTGCAGATGCTGCAAAAAGACTCTTTCCAAACCGCTCCATGAAAAGGAATGTTCAACTCTGTGAGCTGAATGCACACATCATGAAGAAGTTTCAAAGAATGCTTCTGTCTAGGTTTTATGTGAAGATATTTCCTTTTCCACCTTAGGCCTCAAAGCGCTCCAAATGAACACTTGCAGATTCTACAAAAAGAGTGTTTCAAAACTACTCTTTCAAAAGAAGTGTTCAACTCTGTGAGTTGGATTCATACTACACAAAGCAGTTTCACAGAACGCTTCTGTTTAGTTTTTATGGGAAGATATTCCCGTTTCCAACGAAGGCCTGAAAGGGCTCCAAATATCCACTTGCAGATGCTGCAAAAAGACTCTTTCCAAACCTCTCCATGAAAAGGAGGGTTCAACTCTGTGAGTTGAATGCACACATCATAAAGAAGCTTCAAAGAATGCTTCTGTCTAGGTTTTATGTGAAGATATTTCCTTTTCCACCATAGGCCTCAAAGTGCTCCAAATGAACACTTTCAGATTCTACAAAAAGAGTGTTTCAAAACTGCTCTTTCAAAGCAAGTGTTCAACTCTGTGAGTTGGATTCATACTACACAAAGCAGTTTCACAGAACGCTTCTGTTTAGTTTTTATGGGAAGATATTCCCGTTTCCAACGAAGGCCTGAAAGGGCTCCAAATATCCACTTGCAGATGCTGCAAAAACAGAGTTTCAAAACTGCTCTATCAAAAGGAAGGCTTCTCTCTCCGAGTTGAATGCACACATCATAAAGAGGTTTCTGAGAATGCTTCTGCCTGGTTTATAAGTGAAGATATTTCCTTTTCCACAATAGGCCTCAAAGTGCTCCAAATGAACACTTGCAGATTCTACAAAAAGAGTGTTTCAAAACTGCTCTTTGAAAAGAAGTATTCAACTCTGTGAGTTGGATTCATACTACACAAAGCAGTTTCACAGAACGCTTCTGTTTAGTTTTTATGGGAAGATATTCCCGTTTCCAACGAAGGCCTGAAAGGCTCCAAATATCCACCTGCAGATGCTGCAAAAAGACTCTTTCCAAACTGCTCCGTGAAAAGGAAGGTTCAACTCTGTGAGGTAAAGGCACACATCATAAGGAAGTTTCAAAGAATGCTTGTGTCTAGGTTTTATGTGAAGATATTTCCTTTTCCACCGTAGGCCTCAAAGCGCTCCAAATGAACACTTGCAGATTCTACAAAAAGAGTGTTTCAAAACTGCTCTTTTTAAAGAAGTGTTCAACTCTGTGAGTTGGATTCATACTACACAAAGCAGTTTCACAGAACGCTTCTGTTTAGTTTTTATGGGAAGATATTCCCGTTTCCAACGAAGGCCTGAAAGGGCTCCAAATATCCACTTGCAGATGCTGCAATAACAGAGTTTCAAAACTGCTCTATCAAAAGGAAGGCTTCTCTCTCCGAGTTGAATGCACACATCATAAAGAGGTTTACGAGAATGATTCTGCCTGGTTTATAAGTGAAGATATTTCCTTTTCCACAATAGGCCTCAATGCGCTCCAAACGAACACTTGCAGATTCTACAAAAAGAGTGTTTCAAAACTGCTCTTTCAAAAGAAGTGTTCAACTCTGTGAGTTGGATTCATACTACACAAAGCAGTTTCACAGAACGCTTCTGTTTAGTTTTTATGGGAAGATATTCCCGTTTCCAACGAAGGCCGGAAAGGCTCCAAATATCCACTTGCAGATGCTGCAAAAAGACTCTTTCCAAACTGCTCCGTCAAAAGGAAGGTTCAACTCTGTGAGGTGAAGGCACACATCATAAAGAAGTTTCAAAGAATGCTTCTGTCTAGGTTTTATGTGAAGATATTTCCTTTTCCACCGTAGGGCTCAAAGAGCTCCAAATGAACACTTGCAGATTCTACAAAAAGAGTGTTTCAAAACTGCTCTTTCAAAAGAAGTGTTCAACTCTGTGAGTTGGATTCATACTACACAAAGCAGTTTCACAGAACGCTTCTGTTTAGTTTTTATGGGAAGATATTCCCGTTTCCAACGAAGGCCTGAAATGGCTCCAAATATCCACTTGCAGATGCTGCAAAAAGACTCTTTCCAAACTGCTCCATGAAAAGGAAGGTTCAACTCTGTGAGTTGAATGCACACACCATAAAGAAGTTTCAAAGAATGCTTCTGTCTAGGTTTTATGTGAAGATATTTCCTTTTCCACCATAGGCCTCAAAGGGCTCCAAATGAACAATTGCAGATTCTACAAAAAGAGTGTTTCAAAACTGCTCTTTCTAAAGAAGTGTTCAACTCTGTGAGTTGGATTCATACTACACAAAGCAGTTTCACAGAACGCTTCTGTTTAGTTTTTATGGGAAGATATTCCCGTTTCCAACGAAGGCCTGAAAGGGCTCCAAATATCCACTTGCAGATGCTGCAAAAACAGAGTTTCAAAACTGCTCTATCAAAAGGAAGGCTTCTCTCTCCGAGTTGAATGCACACATCATAAAGAGGTTTCTGAGAATGCTTCTGCCTGGTTTATAAGTGAAGATATTTCCTTTTCCACAATAGGCCTCAATGTGCTCCAAATGAACACTTGCAGATTCTACAAAAAGAGTGTTTCAAAACTGCTCTTTCTAAAGAAGTGTTCAACTCTGTGAGTTGGATTCATACTACACAAAGCAGTTTCACAGAACGCTTCTGTTTAGTTTTTATGGGAAGATATTCCCGTTTCCAACGAAGGCCTGAAAGGGCTCCAAATATCCACTTGCAGATTCTGCAAAAACAGAGTTTCAAAACTGCTCTATCAAAAGGAAGGCTTATCTCTCTGAGTTGAATGCACACATCATAAAGAGGTTTCTGAGAATGCTTCTGCCTGGTTGATATGTGAAGATATTTCAATTTCCACCATAGGCCTCTAATCGCTCCAAATGAACACTTGCAAATTCTACAAAAAGAGTGTTTCATAACTGCTCTAGCAAAGGAAAGGTTCAACTATGTGAGTTAAACACACACATCACAAAGCAGTTTGTGAGAATGCTTCTGTCCAGTTTTTATGGGAAGATATTCCCGTTTCTAACAAAGGCCTGAAAGAGCTCCAAATATCCACTTGCAGATGCTGCAAAAAGACTCTTTCCAAGCCGCTCCATGAAAAGGAAGGTTCAACTCTGTGAGTTGAATGCACACATCATAAAGAAGTTTCAAAGAATGCTTCTGTCTAGGTTTTATGTGAAGATATTTCCTTTTCCACCATAGGCCTCAAAGCGCTCCAAATGAACACTTGCAGATTCTACAAAAAGAGTGTTTCAAAACTACTCTTTCAAAAGAAGTGTTCAACTCTGTGAGTTGGATTCATACTACACAAAGCAGTTTCACAGAACGTTTCTGTTTAGTTTTTATGGGAAGATATTCCCGTTTCCAACGAAGGCCTGAAAGGGCTCCAAATATCCACTTGCAGATGCTGCAATAACAGAGTTTCAAAACTGCTCTATCAAAAGGAAGGCTTCTCTCTCCGAGTTGAATGCACACATCATAAAGAGGTTTACGAGAATGATTCTGCCTGGTTTATAAGTGAAGATATTTCCTTTTCCAAAATAGGCCTCAATGCGCTCCAAACGAACACTTGCAGATTCTACAAAAAGAGTGTTTCAAAACTGCTCTTTCAAAAGAATTGTTCAACTCTGTGAGTTGGATTCATACTACACAAAGCAGTTTCACAGAACGCTTCTGTTTAGTTTTTGTGGGAAGATATTCCCGTTTCCAACGAAGGCCTGAAAGGGCTCCAAATATCCACTTGCAGATGCTGCAAAAAGACTCTTTCCAAACTGCTCCATGAAAAGGAAGGTTCAACTCTGTGAGTTGAATGCACACATCATAAAGAAGTTTCAAAGAATGCTTCTGTCTACGTTTTATGTGAAGATATTTCCTTTTCCACCATAGGCCTCAAAGTGCTCCAAATGAACACTTGCAGATTCTACAAAAAGAGTGTTTCAAAACTGCTCTTTCAAAAGAAGTGTTCAACTCTGTGAGTTGGATTCATACTACACAAAGCAGTTTCACAGAACGCTTCTGTTTAGTTTTTATGGGAAGATATTCCCGTTTCCAACGAAGGCCTGAAAGGGCTCCAAATATCCACTTGCAGATGCTGCAAAAAGACTCTTTCCAAACTGCTCCATGAAAAGGAAGGTTCAACTCTGTGAGTTGAATGCACACATCATAAAGAAGCTTCAAAGAATGCTTCTGTCTAGGTTTTATGTGAAGATATTTCCTTTTCCACCATAGGCCTCAAAGTGCTCCAAATGAACACTTTCAGATTCTACAAAAAGAGTGTTTCAAAACTGCTCTTTCAAAGCAAGTGTTCAACTCTGTGAGTTGGATTCATACTACACAAAGCAGTTTCACAGAACGCTTCTGTTTAGTTTTTATGGGAAGATATTCCCGTTTCCAACGAAGGCCTGAAAGGGCTCCAAATATCCACTTGCAGATGCTGCAAAAACAGAGTTTCAAAACTGCTCTATCAAAAGGAAGGCTTCTCTCTCCGAGTTGAATGCACACATCATAAAGAGGTTTCTGAGAATGCTTCTGCCTGGTTTATAAGTGAAGATATTTCCTTTTCCACAATAGGCCTCAAAGTGCTCCAAATGAACACTTGCAGATTCTACAAAAAGAGTGTTTCAAAACTGCTCTTTGAAAAGAAGTGTTCAACTCTGTGAGTTGGATTCATACTACACAAAGCAGTTTCACAGAACGCTTCTGTTTAGTTTTTATGGGAAGATATTCCCGTTTCCAACGAAGGCCTGAAAGGCTCCAAATATCCACCTGCAGATGCTGCAAAAAGACTCTTTCCAAACTGCTCCGTGAAAAGGAAGGTTCAACTCTGTGAGGTAAAGGCACACATCATAAGGAAGTTTCAAAGAATGCTTGTGTCTAGGTTTTATGTGAAGATATTTCCTTTTCCACCGTAGGCCTCAAAGCGCTCCAAATGAACACTTGCAGATTCTACAAAAAGAGTGTTTCAAAACTGCTCTTTCTAAAGAAGTGTTCAACTCTGTGAGTTGGATTCATACTACACAAAGCAGTTTCACAGAACGCTTCTGTTTAGTTTTTATGGGAAGATATTCCCGTTTCCAACGAAGGCCTGAAAGGGCTCCAAATATCCACTTGCAGATGCTGCAATAACAGAGTTTCAAAACTGCTCTATCAAAAGGAAGGCTTCTCTCTCCGAGTTGAATGCACACATCATAAAGAGGTTTACGAGAATGATTCTGCCTGGTTTATAAGTGAAGATATTTCCTTTTCCACAATAGGCCTCAATGCGCTCCAAACGAACACTTGCAGATTCTACAAAAAGAGTGTTTCAAAACTGCTCTTTCAAAAGAAGTGTTCAACTCTGTGAGTTGGATTCATACTACACAAAGCAGTTTCACAGAAAGCTTCTGTTTAGTTTTTATGGGAAGATATTCCCGTTTCCAACGAAGGCCGGAAAGGCTCCAAATATCCACTTGCAGATGCTGCAAAAAGACTCTTTCCAAACTGCTCCGTCAAAAGGAAGGTTCAACTCTGTGAGGTGAAGGCACACATCATAAAGAAGTTTCAAAGAATGCTTCTGTCTAGGTTTTATGTGAAGATATTTCCCTTTCCACCGTAGGGCTCAAAGAGCTCCAAATGAACACTTGCAGATTCTACAAAAAGAGTGTTTCAAAACTGCTCTTTCTAAAGAAGTGTTCAACTCTGTGAGTTGGATTCATACTACACAAAGCAGTTTCACAGAACGCTTCTGTTTAGTTTTTATGGAAAGACATTCCCGTTTCCAACGAAGGCCTGAAAGTTCTCCAAATATCCACTTGCAGATTCTGCAAAAACAGAGTTTCAAAACTGCTCTATCAAAAGGAAGGCTTATCTCTCTGAGTTGAATGCACACATCATAAAGAGGTTTCTGAGAATGCTTCTGCCTGGTTGATATGTGAGGATATTTCAATTTCCACCATAGGCCTCAAATCGCTCCAAATGAACACTTGCAAATTCTACAAAAAGAGTGTTTCATAACTGCTCTAGCAAAGGAAAGTTTCAACTATGTGAGTTAAACACACACATCACAAAGCAGTTTGTGAGAATGCTTCTGTCCAGTTTTTATGGGAAGATATTCCCGTTTCTAACAAAGGCCTGAAAGAGCTCCAAATATCCACTTGCAGATGCTGCAAAAAGACTCTTTCCAAACCGCTCCATGAAAAGGAAGGTTCAACTCTGTGAGTTGAATGCACACATCATAAAGAAGTTTCAAAGAATGCTTCTGTCTAGGTTTTATGTGAAGATATTTCCTTTTCCACCATTGGCCTCAAAGCGCTCCAAATGAACACTTGCAGATTCTACAAAAAGAGTGTTTCAAAACTGCTCTTTCTAAAGAAGTGTTCAACTCTGTGAGTTGGATTCATACTACACAAAGCAGTTTCACAGAACGCTTCTGTTTAGTTTTTATGGGAAGATATTACCATTTCCAACGAAGGCCTGAAAGGGCTCCAAATATCCACTTGCAGATGCTGCAAAAAGACTCTTTCCAAACTGCTCCATGAAAAGGAAGGTTCAACTCTGTGAGTTGAATGCACACATCATAAAGAAGTTTCAAAGAATGCTTCTGTCTAGGTTTTATGTGAAGATATTTCCTTTTCCACCATAGGCCTCAAAGCGCTCCAAATGAACACTTGCAGATTCTACAAAAAGAGTGTTTCAAAACTGCTCTTTCAAAAGAAGTGTTCAACTCTGTGAGTTGGATTCATACTACACAAAGCAGTTTCACAGAACGCTTCTGTTTAGTTTTTATGGGAAGAAATTCACGTTTCCAACGAAGGCCTGAAAGGGCTCCAAATATCCACTTGCAGATGCTGCAAAAAGACTCTTTCCAAACTGCTCCATGAAAAGGAGGGTTCAACTCTGTGATTTGAATGCACACATCATAAAGAAGTTTCAAAGAATGCTTCTGTCTAGGTTTTATGTGAAGATATTTCCTTTTCCACCATAGGCCTCAAAGAGCTCCAAATGAACACTTGCAGATTCTACAAAAAGAGTGTTTCATAACTGCTCTAGCAAAGGAAAGGTTCAACTATGTGAGTTAAACACACACATCACAAAGCAGTTTGTGAGAATGCTTCTGTCCAGTTTTTATGGGAAGATATTCCCGTTTCTAACAAAGGCCTGAAAGAGCTCCAAATATCCACTTGCAGATGCTGCAAAAAGACTCTTTCCAAACCGCTCCATGAAAAGGAAGGTTCAACTCTGTGAGTTGAATGCACACATCATAAAGAAGTTTCAAAGAATGCTTCTGTCTAGGTTTTATGTGAAGATATTTCCTTTTCCACCTTAGGCCTCAAAGCGCTCCAAATGAACACTTGCAGATTCTACAAAAAGAGTGTTTCAAAACTACTCTTTCAAAAGAAGTGTTCAACTCTGTGAGTTGGATTCATACTACACAAAGCAGTTTCACAGAACGCTTCTGTTTAGTTTTTATGGGAAGATATTCCCGTTTCCAACGAAGGCCTGAAAGGGCTCCAAATATCCACTTGCAGATGCTGCAATAACAGAGTTTCAAAACTGCTCTATCAAAAGGAAGGCTTCTCTCTCCGAGTTGAATGCACACATCATAAAGAGGTTTACGAGAATGATTCTGCCTGGTTTATAAGTGAAGATATTTCCTTTTCCACAATAGGCCTCAATGCGCTCCAAACGAACACTTGCAGATTCTACAAAAAGAGTGTTTCAAAACTGCTCTTTCAAAAGAAGTGTTCAACTCTGTGAGTTGGATTCATACTACACAAAGCAGTTTCACAGAACGCTTCCGTTTAGTTTTTATGGGAAGATATTCCCGTTTCCAACGAAGGCCTGAAAGGGCTCCAAATATCCACTTGCAGATGCTGCAAAAGGACTCTTTCCAAACCGCTCCATGAAAAGGAATGTTCAACTCTGTGAGTTGAATGCACACATCATAAAGAAGTTTCAAAGAATGCTTCTGTCTAGGTTTTATGTGAAGATATTTCCTTTTCCACCATAGGCCTCAAAGTGCTCCAAATGAACACTTGCAGATTCTACAAAAAGAGTGTTTCAAAACTGCTCTTTCAAAAGAAGTGTTCAACTCTGTGAGTTGGATTCATACTACACAAAGCAGTTTCACAGAACGCTTCTGTTTAGTTTTTATGGGAAGATATTCCCGTTTCCAACGAAGGCCTGAAATGGCTCCAAATATCCACTTGCAGATGCTGCAAAAAGACTCTTTCCAAACTGCTCCATGAAAAGGAAGGTTCAACTCTGTGAGTTGAATGCACACATCATAAAGAAGTTTCAAAGAATGCTTCTGTCTAGGTTTTATGTGAAGATATTTCCTTTTCCACCATAGGCCTCAAAGGGCTCCAAATGAACAATTGCAGATTCTACAAAAAGAGTGTTTCAAAACTGCTCTTTCTAAAGAAGTGTTCAACTCTGTGAGTTGGATTCATACTACACAAAGCAGTTTCACAGAACGCTTCTGTTTAGTTTTTATGGGAAGATATTCCCGTTTCCAACGAAGGCCTGAAAGGGCTCCAAATATCCACTTGCAGATGCTGCAAAAACAGAGTTTCAAAACTGCTCTATCAAAAGGAAGGCTTCTCTCTCCGAGTTGAATGCACACATCATAAAGAGGTTTCTGAGAATGCTTCTGCCTGGTTTATAAGTGAAGATATTTCCTTTTCCACAATAGGCCTCAATGTGCTCCAAATGAACACTTGCAGATTCTACAAAAAGAGTGTTTCAAAACTGCTCTTTCTAAAGAAGTGTTCAACTCTGTGAGTTGGATTCATACTACACAAAGCAGTTTCACAGAACGCTTCTGTTTAGTTTTTATGGGAAGATATTCCCGTTTCCAACGAAGGCCTGAAAGGGCTCCAAATATCCACTTGCAGATTCTGCAAAAACAGAGTTTCAAAACTGCTCTATCAAAAGGAAGGCTTATCTCTCTGAGTTGAATGCACACATCATAAAGAGGTTTCTGAGAATGCTTCTGCCTGGTTGATATGTGAAGATATTTCAATTTCCACCATAGGCCTCTAATCGCTCCAAATGAACACTTGCAAATTCTACAAAAAGAGTGTTTCATAACTGCTCTAGCAAAGGAAAGGTTCAACTATGTGAGTTAAACACACACATCACAAAGCAGTTTGTGAGAATGCTTCTGTCCAGTTTTTATGGGAAGATATTCCCGTTTCTAACAAAGGCCTGAAAGAGCTCCAAATATCCACTTGCAGATGCTGCAAAAAGACTCTTTCCAAACCGCTCCATGAAAAGGAAGGTTCAACTCTGTGAGTTGAATGCACACATCATAAAGAAGTTTCAAAGAATGCTTCTGTCTAGGTTTTATGTGAAGATATTTCCTTTTCCACCATAGGCCTCAAAGCGCTCCAAATGAACACTTGCAGATTCTACAAAAAGAGTGTTTCAAAACTACTCTTTCAAAAGAAGTGTTCAACTCTGTGAGTTGGATTCATACTACACAAAGCAGTTTCACAGAACGTTTCTGTTTAGTTTTTATGGGAAGATATTCCCGTTTCCAACGAAGGCCTGAAAGGGCTCCAAATATCCACTTGCAGATGCTGCAATAACAGAGTTTCAAAACTGCTCTATCAAAAGGAAGGCTTCTCTCTCCGAGTTGAATGCACACATCATAAAGAGGTTTACGAGAATGATTCTGCCTGGTTTATAAGTGAAGATATTTCCTTTTCCACAATAGGCCTCAATGCATTCCAAACGAACACTTGCAGATTCTACAAAAAGAGTGTTTCAAAACTGCTCTTTCAAAAGAATTGTTCAACTCTGTGAGTTGGATTCATACTACACAAAGCAGTTTCACAGAACGCTTCTGTTTAGTTTTTGTGGGAAGATATTCCCGTTTCCAACGAAGGCCTGAAAGGGCTCCAAATATCCACTTGCAGATGCTGCAAAAAGACTCTTTCCAAACTGCTCCATGAAAAGGAAGGTTCAACTCTGTGAGTTGAATGCACACATCATAAAGAAGTTTCAAAGAATGCTTCTGTCTACGTTTTATGTGAAGATATTTCCTTTTCCACCATAGGCCTCAAGGTGCTCCAAATGAACACTTGCAGATTCTACAAAAAGAGTGTTTCAAAACTGCTCTTTCAAAAGAAGTGTTCAACTCTGTGAGTTGGATTCATACTACACAAAGCAGTTTCACAGAACGCTTCTGTTTAGTTTTTATGGGAAGATATTCCCGTTTCCAACGAAGGCCTGAAAGGGCTCCAAATATCCACTTGCAGATGCTGCAAAAAGACTCTTTCCAAACTGCTCCATGAAAAGGAAGGTTCAACTCTGTGAGTTGAATGCACACATCATAAAGAAGCTTCAAAGAATGCTTCTGTCTAGGTTTTATGTGAAGATATTTCCTTTTCCACCATAGGCCTCAAAGTGCTCCAAATGAACACTTTCAGATTCTACAAAAAGAGTGTTTCAAAACTGCTCTTTCAAAGCAAGTGTTCAACTCTGTGAGTTGGATTCATACTACACAAAGCAGTTTCACAGAACGCTTCTGTTTAGTTTTTATGGGAAGATATTCCCGTTTCCAACGAAGGCCTGAAAGGGCTCCAAATATCCACTTGCAGATGCTGCAAAAACAGAGTTTCAAAACTGCTCTATCAAAAGGAAGGCTTCTCTCTCCGAGTTGAATGCACACATCATAAAGAGGTTTCTGAGAATGCTTCTGCCTGGTTTATAAGTGAAGATATTTCCTTTTCCACAATAGGCCTCAAAGTGCTCCAAATGAACACTTGCAGATTCTACAAAAAGAGTGTTTCAAAACTGCTCTTTGAAAAGAAGTGTTCAACTCTGTGAGTTGGATTCATACTACACAAAGCAGTTTCACAGAACGCTTCTGTTTAGTTTTTATGGGAAGATATTCCCGTTTCCAACGAAGGCCTGAAAGGCTCCAAATATCCACCTGCAGATGCTGCAAAAAGACTCTTTCCAAACTGCTCCGTGAAAAGGAAGGTTCAACTCTGTGAGGTAAAGGCACACATCATAAGGAAGTTTCAAAGAATGCTTGTGTCTAGGTTTTATGTGAAGATATTTCCTTTTCCACCGTAGGCCTCAAAGCGCTCCAAATGAACACTTGCAGATTCTACAAAAAGAGTGTTTCAAAACTGCTCTTTTTAAAGAAGTGTTCAACTCTGTGAGTTGGATTCATACTACACAAAGCAGTTTCACAGAACGCTTCTGTTTAGTTTTTATGGGAAGATATTCCCGTTTCCAACGAAGGCCTGAAAGGGCTCCAAATATCCACTTGCAGATGCTGCAATAACAGAGTTTCAAAACTGCTCTATCAAAAGGAAGGCTTCTCTCTCCGAGTTGAATGCACACATCATAAAGAGGTTTACGAGAATGATTCTGCCTGGTTTATAAGTGAAGATATTTCCTTTTCCACAATAGGCCTCAATGCGCTCCAAACGAACACTTGCAGATTCTACAAAAAGAGTGTTTCAAAACTGCTCTTTCAAAAGAAGTGTTCAACTCTGTGAGTTGGATTCATACTACACAAAGCAGTTTCACAGAACGCTTCTGTTTAGTTTTTATGGGAAGATATTCCCGTTTCCAACGAAGGCCGGAAAGGCTCCAAATATCCACTTGCAGATGCTGCAAAAAGACTCTTTCCAAACTGCTCCGTCAAAAGGAAGGTTCAACTCTGTGAGGTGAAGGCACACATCATAAAGAAGTTTCAAAGAATGCTTCTGTCTAGGTTTTATGTGAAGATATTTCCTTTTCCACCGTAGGGCTCAAAGAGCTCCAAATGAACACTTGCAGATTCTACAAAAAGAGTGTTTCAAAACTGCTCTTTCAAAAGAAGTGTTCAACTCTGTGAGTTGGATTCATACTACACAAAGCAGTTTCACAGAACGCTTCTGTTTAGTTTTTATGGGAAGATATTCCCGTTTCCAACGAAGGCCTGAAATGGCTCCAAATATCCACTTGCAGATGCTGCAAAAAGACTCTTTCCAAACTGCTCCATGAAAAGGAAGGTTCAACTCTGTGAGTTGAATGCACACACCATAAAGAAGTTTCAAAGAATGCTTCTGTCTAGGTTTTATGTGAAGATATTTCCTTTTCCACCATAGGCCTCAAAGGGCTCCAAATGAACAATTGCAGATTCTACAAAAAGAGTGTTTCAAAACTGCTCTTTCTAAAGAAGTGTTCAACTCTGTGAGTTGGATTCATACTACACAAAGCAGTTTCACAGAACGCTTCTGTTTAGTTTTTATGGGAAGATATTCCCGTTTCCAACGAAGGCCTGAAAGGGCTCCAAATATCCACTTGCAGATGCTGCAAAAACAGAGTTTCAAAACTGCTCTATCAAAAGGAAGGCTTCTCTCTCCGAGTTGAATGCACACATCATAAAGAGGTTTCTGAGAATGCTTCTGCCTGGTTTATAAGTGAAGATATTTCCTTTTCCACAATAGGCCTCAATGTGCTCCAAATGAACACTTGCAGATTCTACAAAAAGAGTGTTTCAAAACTGCTCTTTCTAAAGAAGTGTTCAACTCTGTGAGTTGGATTCATACTACACAAAGCAGTTTCACAGAACGCTTCTGTTTAGTTTTTATGGGAAGATATTCCCGTTTCCAACGAAGGCCTGAAAGGGCTCCAAATATCCACTTGCAGATTCTGCAAAAACAGAGTTTCAAAACTGCTCTATCAAAAGGAAGGCTTATCTCTCTGAGTTGAATGCACACATCATAAAGAGGTTTCTGAGAATGCTTCTGCCTGGTTGATATGTGAAGATATTTCAATTTCCACCATAGGCCTCTAATCGCTCCAAATGAACACTTGCAAATTCTACAAAAAGAGTGTTTCATAACTGCTCTAGCAAAGGAAAGGTTCAACTATGTGAGTTAAACACACACATCACAAAGCAGTTTGTGAGAATGCTTCTGTCCAGTTTTTATGGGAAGATATTCCCGTTTCTAACAAAGGCCTGAAAGAGCTCCAAATATCCACTTGCAGATGCTGCAAAAAGACTCTTTCCAAGCCGCTCCATGAAAAGGAAGGTTCAACTCTGTGAGTTGAATGCACACATCATAAAGAAGTTTCAAAGAATGCTTCTGTCTAGGTTTTATGTGAAGATATTTCCTTTTCCACCATAGGCCTCAAAGCGCTCCAAATGAACACTTGCAGATTCTACAAAAAGAGTGTTTCAAAACTACTCTTTCAAAAGAAGTGTTCAACTCTGTGAGTTGGATTCATACTACACAAAGCAGTTTCACAGAACGTTTCTGTTTAGTTTTTATGGGAAGATATTCCCGTTTCCAACGAAGGCCTGAAAGGGCTCCAAATATCCACTTGCAGATGCTGCAATAACAGAGTTTCAAAACTGCTCTATCAAAAGGAAGGCTTCTCTCTCCGAGTTGAATGCACACATCATAAAGAGGTTTACGAGAATGATTCTGCCTGGTTTATAAGTGAAGATATTTCCTTTTCCAAAATAGGCCTCAATGCGCTCCAAACGAACACTTGCAGATTCTACAAAAAGAGTGTTTCAAAACTGCTCTTTCAAAAGAATTGTTCAACTCTGTGAGTTGGATTCATACTACACAAAGCAGTTTCACAGAACGCTTCTGTTTAGTTTTTGTGGGAAGATATTCCCGTTTCCAACGAAGGCCTGAAAGGGCTCCAAATATCCACTTGCAGATGCTGCAAAAAGACTCTTTCCAAACTGCTCCATGAAAAGGAAGGTTCAACTCTGTGAGTTGAATGCACACATCATAAAGAAGTTTCAAAGAATGCTTCTGTCTACGTTTTATGTGAAGATATTTCCTTTTCCACCATAGGCCTCAAAGTGCTCCAAATGAACACTTGCAGATTCTACAAAAAGAGTGTTTCAAAACTGCTCTTTCAAAAGAAGTGTTCAACTCTGTGAGTTGGATTCATACTACACAAAGCAGTTTCACAGAACGCTTCTGTTTAGTTTTTATGGGAAGATATTCCCGTTTCCAACGAAGGCCTGAAAGGGCTCCAAATATCCACTTGCAGATGCTGCAAAAAGACTCTTTCCAAACTGCTCCATGAAAAGGAAGGTTCAACTCTGTGAGTTGAATGCACACATCATAAAGAAGCTTCAAAGAATGCTTCTGTCTAGGTTTTATGTGAAGATATTTCCTTTTCCACCATAGGCCTCAAAGTGCTCCAAATGAACACTTTCAGATTCTACAAAAAGAGTGTTTCAAAACTGCTCTTTCAAAGCAAGTGTTCAACTCTGTGAGTTGGATTCATACTACACAAAGCAGTTTCACAGAACGCTTCTGTTTAGTTTTTATGGGAAGATATTCCCGTTTCCAACGAAGGCCTGAAAGGGCTCCAAATATCCACTTGCAGATGCTGCAAAAACAGAGTTTCAAAACTGCTCTATCAAAAGGAAGGCTTCTCTCTCCGAGTTGAATGCACACATCATAAAGAGGTTTCTGAGAATGCTTCTGCCTGGTTTATAAGTGAAGATATTTCCTTTTCCACAATAGGCCTCAAAGTGCTCCAAATGAACACTTGCAGATTCTACAAAAAGAGTGTTTCAAAACTGCTCTTTGAAAAGAAGTGTTCAACTCTGTGAGTTGGATTCATACTACACAAAGCAGTTTCACAGAACGCTTCTGTTTAGTTTTTATGGGAAGATATTCCCGTTTCCAACGAAGGCCTGAAAGGCTCCAAATATCCACCTGCAGATGCTGCAAAAAGACTCTTTCCAAACTGCTCCGTGAAAAGGAAGGTTCAACTCTGTGAGGTAAAGGCACACATCATAAGGAAGTTTCAAAGAATGCTTGTGTCTAGGTTTTATGTGAAGATATTTCCTTTTCCACCGTAGGCCTCAAAGCGCTCCAAATGAACACTTGCAGATTCTACAAAAAGAGTGTTTCAAAACTGCTCTTTCTAAAGAAGTGTTCAACTCTGTGAGTTGGATTCATACTACACAAAGCAGTTTCACAGAACGCTTCTGTTTAGTTTTTATGGGAAGATATTCCCGTTTCCAACGAAGGCCTGAAAGGGCTCCAAATATCCACTTGCAGATGCTGCAATAACAGAGTTTCAAAACTGCTCTATCAAAAGGAAGGCTTCTCTCTCCGAGTTGAATGCACACATCATAAAGAGGTTTACGAGAATGATTCTGCCTGGTTTATAAGTGAAGATATTTCCTTTTCCACAATAGGCCTCAATGCGCTCCAAACGAACACTTGCAGATTCTACAAAAAGAGTGTTTCAAAACTGCTCTTTCAAAAGAAGTGTTCAACTCTGTGAGTTGGATTCATACTACACAAAGTAGTTTCACAGAAAGCTTCTGTTTAGTTTTTATGGGAAGATATTCCCGTTTCCAACGAAGGCCGGAAAGGCTCCAAATATCCACTTGCAGATGCTGCAAAAAGACTCTTTCCAAACTGCTCCGTCAAAAGGAAGGTTCAACTCTGTGAGGTGAAGGCACACATCATAAAGAAGTTTCAAAGAATGCTTCTGTCTAGGTTTTATGTGAAGATATTTCCCTTTCCACCGTAGGGCTCAAAGAGCTCCAAATGAACACTTGCAGATTCTACAAAAAGAGTGTTTCAAAACTGCTCTTTCTAAAGAAGTGTTCAACTCTGTGAGTTGGATTCATACTACACAAAGCAGTTTCACAGAACGCTTCTGTTTAGTTTTTATGGAAAGACATTCCCGTTTCCAACGAAGGCCTGAAAGTTCTCCAAATATCCACTTGCAGATTCTGCAAAAACAGAGTTTCAAAACTGCTCTATCAAAAGGAAGGCTTATCTCTCTGAGTTGAATGCACACATCATAAAGAGGTTTCTGAGAATGCTTCTGCCTGGTTGATATGTGAGGATATTTCAATTTCCACCATAGGCCTCAAATCGCTCCAAATGAACACTTGCAAATTCTACAAAAAGAGTGTTTCATAACTGCTCTAGCAAAGGAAAGTTTCAACTATGTGAGTTAAACACACACATCACAAAGCAGTTTGTGAGAATGCTTCTGTCCAGTTTTTATGGGAAGATATTCCCGTTTCTAACAAAGGCCTGAAAGAGCTCCAAATATCCACTTGCAGATGCTGCAAAAAGACTCTTTCCAAACCGCTCCATGAAAAGGAAGGTTCAACTCTGTGAGTTGAATGCACACATCATAAAGAAGTTTCAAAGAATGCTTCTGTCTAGGTTTTATGTGAAGATATTTCCTTTTCCACCATTGGCCTCAAAGCGCTCCAAATGAACACTTGCAGATTCTACAAAAAGAGTGTTTCAAAACTGCTCTTTCTAAAGAAGTGTTCAACTCTGTGAGTTGGATTCATACTACACAAAGCAGTTTCACAGAACGCTTCTGTTTAGTTTTTATGGGAAGATATTACCATTTCCAACGAAGGCCTGAAAGGGCTCCAAATATCCACTTGCAGATGCTGCAAAAAGACTCTTTCCAAACTGCTCCATGAAAAGGAAGGTTCAACTCTGTGAGTTGAATGCACACATCATAAAGAAGTTTCAAAGAATGCTTCTGTCTAGGTTTTATGTGAAGATATTTCCTTTTCCACCATAGGCCTCAAAGCGCTCCAAATGAACACTTGCAGATTCTACAAAAAGAGTGTTTCAAAACTGCTCTTTCAAAAGAAGTGTTCAACTCTGTGAGTTGGATTCATACTACACAAAGCAGTTTCACAGAACGCTTCTGTTTAGTTTTTATGGGAAGAAATTCACGTTTCCAACGAAGGCCTGAAAGGGCTCCAAATATCCACTTGCAGATGCTGCAAAAAGACTCTTTCCAAACTGCTCCATGAAAAGGAGGGTTCAACTCTGTGATTTGAATGCACACATCATAAAGAAGTTTCAAAGAATGCTTCTGTCTAGGTTTTATGTGAAGATATTTCCTTTTCCACCATAGGCCTCAAAGAGCTCCAAATGAACACTTGCAGATTCTACAAAAAGAGAGTTTCAAAACTGCTCTTTCAAAAGAAGTGTTCAACTCTGTGAGTTGGATTCATACTACACAAAGCAGTTTCACAGAACTCTTCTGTATAGTTTTTATGGGAAGATATTCCCGTTTCCAATGAAGGCCTGAAAGGGCTCCAAATATCCACTTGCAGATGCTGCAAAAAGAGAGTTTCAAAACTGCTCTATCAAAAGGAAGGCTTCTCTCTCCGAGTTGAATGCACACATCATAAAGAGGTTTCTGAGAATGCTTCTGCCTGGTTTATAAGTGAAGATATTTCCTTTTCCACAATAGGCCTCAATGTGCTCCAAATGAACACTTGCAGATTCTACAAAAAGAGTGTTTCAAAACTGCTCTTTGAAAAGAAGTGTTCAACTCTGTGAGTTGGATTCATACTACACAAAGCAGTTTCACAGAACGCTTCTGTTTAGTTTTTATGGGAAGATATTCCCGTTTCCAACGAAGGCCTGAAAGGGCTCCAAATATCCACTTGCAGATTCTGCAAAAACAGAGTTTCAAAACTGCTCTATCAAAAGGAAGGCTTATCTCTCTGAGTTGAATGCACACATCATAAAGAGGTTTCTGAGAATGCTTCTGCCTGGTTGATATGTGAAGATATTTCAATTTCCACCATAGGCCTCAAATGGCTCCAAATGAACACTTGCAAATTCTACAAAAAGAGTGTTTCATAACTGCTCTAGCAAAGGAAAGGTTCAACTATGTGAGTTAAACACACACATCACAAAGCAGTTTGTGAGAATGCTTTTGTCCAGTTTTTATGGGAAGATATTCCCGTTTCTAACAAAGGCCTGAAAGAGCTCCAAATATCCACTTGCAGATGCTGCAAAAAGACTCTTTCCAAACCGCTCCATGAAAAGGAAGGTTCAACTCTGTGAGTTGAATGCACACATCATAAAGAAGTTTCAAAGACTGCTTCTGTCTAGGTTTTATGTGAAGATATTTCCTTTTCCACCATTGGCCTCAAAGCGCTCCAAATGAACACTTGCAGATTCTATAAAAAGAGTGTTTCAAAACTGCTCTTTCTAAAGAAGTGTTCAACTCTGTGAGTTGGATTCATCCTACACAAAGCAGTTTCACAGAACGCTTCTGTTTAGTTCTTATGGGAAGATATTCCCGTTTCCAACGAAGGCCTGAAAGGGCTCCAAATATCCACTTGCAGATGCTGCAAAAAGACTCTTTC
Source organism: Pongo abelii (assembly GCF_028885655.2). Lineage (NCBI taxonomy): Eukaryota > Metazoa > Chordata > Mammalia > Primates > Hominidae > Pongo > Pongo abelii. The sequence continues at coordinate 29,852,813 of NC_072005.2, read as the reverse complement.
CAAACTGCTCCATGAAAAGGAAGGTTCAACTCTGTGAGTTGAATGCACACATCATAAAGAAGTTTCAAAGAATGCTTCTGTCTATGTTTTATGTGAAGATATTTCCTTTTCCACCATAGGCCTCAAAGTGCTCCAAATGAACACTTGCAGATTCTACAAAAAGAGTGTTTCAAAACTGCTCTTTCAAAAGAAGTGTTCAACTCTGTGAGTTGGATTCATACGACACAAAGCAGTTTCACAGAACGCTTCTGTTTAGTTTTTATGGGAAGATATTCCCGTTTCCAACGAAGGCCTGAAAGGGCTCCAAATATCCACTTGCAGATTCTGTTAAAACAGAGTTTCAAAACTGCTCTATCAAAAGGAAGGCTTATCTCTCTGAGTTGAATGCACACATCCTAAAGTGGTTTCTGAGAATGCTTCTGCCTGGTTGATATGTGAAGATATTTCAATTTCCACCATAGGCCTCAAATCGCTCCAAATGAACACTTGCAAATTCTACAAAAAGAGTGTTTCATAACTGCTCTAGCAAAGGAAAGGTTCAACTATGTGAGTTAAACACACACATCACAAAGCAGTTTGTGAGAATGCTTCTGTCCAGTTTTTATGGGAAGATATTCCGGGTTCTAACAAAGCCCTGAAAGAGCTCCAAATATCCACTTGCAGATGCTGCAAAAAGACTCTTTCCAAACCGCTCCATGAAAAGGAAGGTTCAACTCTGTGAGTTGAATGCACACATCATAAAGAAGTTTCAAAGAATGCTTCTGTCTAGGTTTTATGTGAAGATATTTCCTTCTCCACCTTAGGCCTCAAAGCGCTCCAAATGAACACTTGCAGATTCTACAAAAAGAGTGTTTCAAAACTACTCTTTCAAAAGAAGTGTTCAACTCTGTGAGTTGGATTCATACTACACAAAGCAGTTTCACAGAAGGCTTCTGTTAAGTTTTTATGGGAAGATATTCCCGTTTCCAACGAAGGCCTGAAAGGGCTCCAAATATCCACTTGCAGATGCTGCAATAACAGAGTTTCAAAACTGCTCTATCAAAAGGAAGGCTTCTCTCTCCGAGTTGAATGCACACATCATAAAGAGGTTTACGAGACTGATTCTGCCTGGTTTATAAGTGAAGATATTTCCTTTTCCACAATAGGCCTCAATGCGCTCCAACCGAACACTTGCAGATTCTACAAAAAGAGTGTTTCAAAACTGCTCTTTCAAAAGAAGTGTTCAACTCTGTGAGTTGGATTCATACTACACAAAGCAGTTTCAGAGAACTCTTCTGTTTAGTTTTTTTGGAAAGTATTCCCGTTTCCAACGAAGGCCTGAAAAGGCTCCAAATATCCACTTGCAGATGCTGCAAAAAGACTCTTTCCAAACTGTTCCATGAAAAGGAAGGTTCAACTCTGTGAGTTGAATGCACACATCATAAAGAAGTTTCAAAGAATGCTTCTGTCTAGGTTTTATGTGAAGATATTTCCTTTTCCACCATAGGCCTCAAAGTGCTCCAAATGAACACTTGCAGATTCTACAAAAAGAGTGTTTCAAAACTGCTCTTTCAAAAGAAGTGTTCAACTCTGTGAGTTGGATTCATACTACACAAAGCAGTTTCACAGAACGCTTCTGTTTAGTTTTTATGGGAAGATATTCCCGTTTCCAACGAAGGCCGGAAAGGCTCCAAATATCCACTTGCAGATGCTGCAAAAAGACTCTTTCCAAACTGCTCCATCAAAAGGAAGGTTCAACTCTGTGAGGTGAAGGCACACATCATAAAGAAGTTTCAAAGAATGCTTCTGTCTAGGTTTTATGTGAAGATATTTCCTTTTCCACCGTAGGGCTCAAAGAGCTCCAAATGAACACTTGCAGATTCTACAAAAAGAGTGTTTCAAAACTGCTCTTTCTAAAGAAGTGTTCAACTCTGTGAGTTGGATTCATACTACACAAAGCAGTTTCACAGAACGCTTCTGTTTAGTTTTTATGGAAAGACATTCCCGTTTCCAACGAAGGCCTGAAAGGGCTCCAAATATCCACTTGCAGATTCTGCAAAAACAGAGTTTCAAAACTGCTCTATCAAAAGGAAGGCTTATCTCTCTGAGTTGAATGCACACATCATAAAGAGGTTTCTGAGAATGCTTCTGCCTGGTTGATATGTGAGGATATTTCAATTTCCACCATAGGCCTCAAATCGCTCCAAATGAACACTTGCAAATTCTACAAAAAGAGTGTTTCATAACTGCTCTAGCAAAGGAAAGGTTCAACTATGTGAGTTAAACACACACATCACAAAGCAGTTTGTGAGAATGCTTCTGTCCAGTTTTTATGGGAAGATATTCCCGTTTCTAACAAAGGCCTGAAAGAGCTCCAAATATCCACTTGCAGATGCTGCAAAAAGACTCTTTCCAAACCGCTCCATGAAAAGGAAGGTTCAACTCTGTGAGTTGAATGCACACATCATAAAGAAGTTTCAAAGAATGCTTCTGTCTAGGTTTTATGTGAAGATATTTCCTTTTCCACCATAGGCCTCAAAGCGCTCCAAATGAACACTTGCAGATTCTACAAAAAGAGTGTTTCAAAACTGCTCTTTCAAAAGAAGTGTTCAACTCTGTGAGTTGGATTCATACTACACAAAGCAGTTTCACAGAACGCTTCTGTTTAGTTTTTATGGGAAGAAATTCCCGTTTCCAACGAAGGCCTGAAAGGGCTCCAAATATCCACTTGCAGATGCTGCAAAAAGACTCTTTCCAAACTGCTCCATGAAAAGGAGGGTTCAACTCTGTGATTTGAATGCACACATCATAAAGAAGTTTCAAAGAATGCTTCTGTCTAGGTTTTATGTGAAGATATTTCCTTTTCCACCATAGGCCTCAAAGTGCTCCAAATGAACACTTGCAGATTCTACAAAAAGAGTGTTTCAAAACTGCTCTTTCAAAAGAAGTGTTCAACTCTGTGTGTTGGATTCATACTACACAAAGCAGTTTCACAGAACGCTTCTGTTTAGTTTTCATGGGAAGATATTCCCGTTTCCAACGAAGGCCTGAAAGGGCTCCAAATATCCACTTGCAGATGCTGCAAAAAGACTCTTTCCAAACCTGTCCATGAAAAGGAAGGTTGAACTCTGTGAGATGAAGGCACACATCATAAAGAAGTTTCAAAGAATGCTTCTGTCTAGGTTTTATGTGAAGATATTTCCTTTTCCACCATAGGCCTCAAAGTGCTCCAAATGAACACTTGCAGATTCTGCAAAAAGAGTGTTTCAAAACTCCTCTTTCAAAAGAAGTGTTCAACTCTGTGAGTTGGATTCATACTACACAAAGCAGTTTCACAGAACTCTTCTGTTTAGTTTTTAAGGGAAGATATTCCCGTTTCCAACGAAGGCCTGAAAGGGCTCCAAATATCCACTTGCAGATGCTGCAAAAAGACTCTTTCCAAACTGTTCCATGAAAAGGAAGGTTCAACTCTGTGAGTTGAATGCACACATCATAAAGAAGTTTCAAAGAATGCTTCTGTCTAGGTTTTATGTGAAGATATTTCCTTTTCCACCATAGGCCTCAAAGTGCTCCAAATGAACACTTGCAGATTCTACAAAAAGAGTGTTTCAAAACTGCTCTTTCAAAAGAAGTGTTCAACTCTGTGAGTTGGATTCATACTACACAAAGCAGTTTCACAGAACGCTTCTGTTTAGTTTTTATGGGAAGAAATTCCCGTTTCCAACGAAGGCCTGAAATGGCTCCAAATATCCACTTGCAGATGCTGCAAAAAGACTCTTTCCAAACTGCTCCATGAAAAGGAAGGTTCAACTCTGTGAGTTGAATGCACACATCATAAAGAAGTTTCAAAGAATGCTTCTGTCTAGGTTTTATGTGAAGATATTTCCTTTTCCACCATAGGCCTCAAAGTGCTCCAAATGAACACTTGCAGATTCTACAAAAAGAGTGTTTCAAAACTGCTCTTTCAAAAGAAGTGTTCAACTCTGTGAGTTGGATTCATACTACACAAAGCAGTTTCACAGAACGCTTCTGTTTAGTTTTCATGGGAAGATATTCCCGTTTCCAACGAAGGCCTGAAAGGGCTCCAAATATCCACTTGCATATGCTGCAAAAACAGAGTTTCAAAACTGCTCTATCAAAACGAAGGCTTCTCTCTCCGAGTTGAATGCACACATCATAAAGAGGTTTCTGAGAATGCTTCTGCCTGGTTTATAAGTGAAGATATTTCCTTTTCCACAATAGGCCTCAATGTGCTCCAAATGAACACTTGCAGATTCTACAAAAAGAGTGTTTCAAAACTGCTCTTTCAAAAGAAGTGTTCAACTTTGTGAGTTGGATTCATACGACACAAAGCAGTTTCACAGAACGCTTCTGTTTAGTTTTTATGGGAAGATATTCCCGTTTCCAACGAAGGCCTGAAAGGCTCCAAATATCCACTTGCAGATGCTGCAAAAAGACTCTTTCCAAACTACTCCGAGAAAAGGAAGGTTCAACTCTGTGAGGTGAAGGCACACATCATAAAGAAGTTTCAAAGAATGCTTCTGTCTAGGTTTTATGTGAAGATATTTCCTTTTCCACCGTAGGCCTCAAAGCGCTCCAAATGAACACTTGCAGATTCTACAAAAAGAGTGTTTCAAAACTGCTCTTTCTAAAGAAGTGTTCAACTCTGTGAGTTGGATTCATACTACACAAAGCAGTTTCACAGAACGCTTCCGTTTAGTTTTTATGGGAAGATATTCCCGTTTCCAACGAAGGCCTGAAAGGGCTCCAAATATCCACTTGCAGATGCTGCAAAAAGACTCTTTCCAAACTGCTCCGTGAAAAGGAAGGTTCAACTCTGTGAGTTGAATGCACACATCATAAAGAAGTTTCAAAGAATGCTTCTGTCTAGGTTTTATGTGAAGATATTTCCTTTTCCACCATAGGCCTCAAAGCGCTCCAAATGAACACTTGCAGATTCTACAAAAAGAGTGTTTCAAAACTGCTCTTTCTAAAGAAGTGTTCAACTCTGTGAGTTGGATTCATACTACACAGAGCAGTTTGACAGAACCCTTCTGTTTAGTATTTATGGGAAGACATTCCCGTTTCCAACGAAGGCCTGAAAGGGCTCCAAATATCCACTTGCAGATTCAGCAAAAACAGAGTTTCAAAACTGCTCTATCAAAAGGAAGGCTTATCTCTCTGAGTTGAATGCACACATCATAAAGAGGTTTCTGAGAATGCTTCTGCCTGGTTGATATGTGAAGATATTTCAATTTCCACCATAGGCCTCAAATCGCTCCAAATGAACACTTGCAAATTCTACAAAAAGAGTGTTTCATAACTGCTCTAGCAAAGGAAAGGTTCAACTATGTGAGTTAAACACACACATCACAAAGCAGTTTGTGAGAATGCTTCTGTCCAGTTTTTATGGGAAGATATTCCCGTTTCTAACAAAGGCCTGAAAGAGCTCCAAATATCCACTTGCAGATGCTGCAAAAAGACTCTTTCCAAACCGCTCCATGAAAAGGAAGGTTCAACTCTGTGAGTTGAATGGACACATCATAAAGAAGTTTCAAAGAATGCTTCTGTCTAGGTTTTATGTGAAGATATTTCCTTTTCCACCTTAGGCCTCAAAGCGCTCCAAATGAACACTTGCAGATTCTACAAAAAGAGTGTTTCAAAACTACTCTTTCAAAAGAAGTGTTCAACTCTGTGAGTTGGATTCATACTACACAAAGCAGTTTCACAGAACGCTTCTGTTTAGTTTTTATGGGAAGATATTCCCGTTTCCAACGAAGGCCTGAAAGGGCTCCAAATATCCACTTGCAGATGCTGCAATAACAGAGTTTCAAAACTGCTCTATCAAAAGGAAGGCTTCTCTCTCCGAGTTGAATGCACACATCATAAAGAGGTTTACGAGAATGATTCTGCCTGGTTTATAAGTGAAGATATTTCCTTTTCCACAATAGGCCTCAATGCGCTCCAAACGAACACTTGCAGATTCTACAAAAAGAGTGTTTCAAAACTGCTCTTTCAAAAGAAGTGTTCAACTCTGTGAGTTGGATTCATACTACACAAAGCAGTTTCACAGAACGCTTCCGTTTAGTTTTTATGGGAAGATATTCCCGTTTCCAACGAAGGCCTGAAAGGGCTCCAAATATCCACTTGCAGATGCTGCAAAAGGACTCTTTCCAAACCGCTCCATGAAAAGGAATGTTCAACTCTGTGAGTTGAATGCACACATCATAAAGAAGTTTCAAAGAATGCTTCTGTCTATTTTTTATGTGAAGATATTTCCTTTTCCACCATAGGCCTCAAAGTGCTCCAAATGAACACTTGCAGATTCTACAAAAAGAGTGTTTCAAAACTGCTCTTTCAAAAGAAGTGTTCAACTCTGTGAGTTGGATTCATACTACACAAAGCAGTTTCACAGAACGCTTCTGTTTAGTTTTTATGGGAAGATATTCCCGTTTCCAACGAAGGCCTGAAATGGCTCCAAATATCCACTTGCAGATGCTGCAAAAAGACTCTTTCCAAACTGCTCCATGAAAAGGAAGGTTCAACTCTGTGAGTTGAATGCACACATCATAAAGAAGTTTCAAAGAATGCTTCTGTCTAGGTTTTATGTGAAGATATTTCCTTTTCCACCATAGGCCTCAAAGGGCTCCAAATGAACAATTGCAGATTCTACAAAAAGAGTGTTTCAAAACTGCTCTTTCTAAAGAAGTGTTCAACTCTGTGAGTTGGATTCATACTACACAAAGCAGTTTCACAGAACGCTTCTGTTTAGTTTTTATGGGAAGATATTCCCGTTTCCAACGAAGGCCTGAAAGGGCTCCAAATATCCACTTGCAGATGCTGCAAAAACAGAGTTTCAAAACTGCTCTATCAAAAGGAAGGCTTCTCTCTCCGAGTTGAATGCACACATCATAAAGAGGTTTCTGAGAATGCTTCTGCCTGGTTTATAAGTGAAGATATTTCCTTTTCCACAATAGGCCTCAATGTGCTCCAAATGAACACTTGCAGATTCTACAAAAAGAGTGTTTCAAAACTGCTCTTTCTAAAGAAGTGTTCAACTCTGTGAGTTGGATTCATACTACACAAAGCAGTTTCACAGAACGCTTCTGTTTAGTTTTTATGGGAAGATATTCCGGTTTCCAACGAAGGCCTGAAAGGGCTCCAAATATCCACTTGCAGATTCTGCAAAAACAGAGTTTCAAAACTGCTCTATCAAAAGGAAGGCTTATCTCTCTGAGTTGAATGCACACATCATAAAGAGGTTTCTGAGAATGCTTCTGCCTGGTTGATATGTGAAGATATTTCAATTTCCACCATAGGCCTCTAATCGCTCCAAATGAACACTTGCAAATTCTACAAAAAGAGTGTTTCATAACTGCTCTAGCAAAGGAAAGGTTCAACTATGTGAGTTAAACACACACATCACAAAGCAGTTTGTGAGAATGCTTCTGTCCAGTTTTTATGGGAAGATATTCCCGTTTCTAACAAAGGCCTGAAAGAGCTCCAAATATCCACTTGCAGATGCTGCAAAAAGACTCTTTCCAAACCGCTCCATGAAAAGGAAGGTTCAACTCTGTGAGTTGAATGCACACATCATAAAGAAGTTTCAAAGAATGCTTCTGTCTAGGTTTTATGTGAAGATATTTCCTTTTCCACCATAGGCCTCAAAGCGCTCCAAATGAACACTTGCAGATTCTACAAAAAGAGTGTTTCAAAACTACTCTTTCAAAAGAAGTGTTCAACTCTGTGAGTTGGATTCATACTACACAAAGCAGTTTCACAGAACGTTTCTGTTTAGTTTTTATGGGAAGATATTCCCGTTTCCAACGAAGGCCTGAAAGGGCTCCAAATATCCACTTGCAGATGCTGCAATAACAGAGTTTCAAAACTGCTCTATCAAAAGGAAGGCTTCTCTCTCCGAGTTGAATGCACACATCATAAAGAGGTTTACGAGAATGATTCTGCCTGGTTTATAAGTGAAGATATTTCCTTTTCCACAATAGGCCTCAATGCGCTCCAAACGAACACTTGCAGATTCTACAAAAAGAGTGTTTCAAAACTGCTCTTTCAAAAGAATTGTTCAACTCTGTGAGTTGGATTCATACTACACAAAGCAGTTTCACAGAACGCTTCTGTTTAGTTTTTGTGGGAAGATATTCCCGTTTCCAACGAAGGCCTGAAAGGGCTCCAAATATCCACTTGCAGATGCTGCAAAAAGACTCTTTCCAAACTGCTCCATGAAAAGGAAGGTTCAACTCTGTGAGTTGAATGCACACATCATAAAGAAGTTTCAAAGAATGCTTCTGTCTACGTTTTATGTGAAGATATTTCCTTTTCCACCATAGGCCTCAAAGTGCTCCAAATGAACACTTGCAGATTCTACAAAAAGAGTGTTTCAAAACTGCTCTTTCAAAAGAAGTGTTCAACTCTGTGAGTTGGATTCATACTACACAAAGCAGTTTCACAGAACGCTTCTGTTTAGTTTTTATGGGAAGATATTCCCGTTTCCAACGAAGGCCTGAAAGGGCTCCAAATATCCACTTGCAGATGCTGCAAAAAGACTCTTTCCAAACTGCTCCATGAAAAGGAAGGTTCAACTCTGTGAGTTGAATGCACACATCATAAAGAAGCTTCAAAGAATGCTTCTGTCTAGGTTTTATGTGAAGATATTTCCTTTTCCACCATAGGCCTCAAAGTGCTCCAAATGAACACTTTCAGATTCTACAAAAAGAGTGTTTCAAAACTGCTCTTTCAAAGCAAGTGTTCAACTCTGTGAGTTGGATTCATACTACACAAAGCAGTTTCACAGAACGCTTCTGTTTAGTTTTTATGGGAAGATATTCCCGTTTCCAACGAAGGCCTGAAAGGGCTCCAAATATCCACTTGCAGATGCTGCAAAAACAGAGTTTCAAAACTGCTCTATCAAAAGGAAGGCTTCTCTCTCCGAGTTGAATGCACACATCATAAAGAGGTTTCTGAGAATGCTTCTGCCTGGTTTATAAGTGAAGATATTTCCTTTTCCACAATAGGCCTCAAAGTGCTCCAAATGAACACTTGCAGATTCTACAAAAAGAGTGTTTCAAAACTGCTCTTTGAAAAGAAGTGTTCAACTCTGTGAGTTGGATTCATACTACACAAAGCAGTTTCACAGAACGCTTCTGTTTAGTTTTTATGGGAAGATATTCCCGTTTCCAACGAAGGCCTGAAAGGCTCCAAATATCCACCTGCAGATGCTGCAAAAAGACTCTTTCCAAACTGCTCCGTGAAAAGGAAGGTTCAACTCTGTGAGGTAAAGGCACACATCATAAGGAAGTTTCAAAGAATGCTTGTGTCTAGGTTTTATGTGAAGATATTTCCTTTTCCACCGTAGGCCTCAAAGCGCTCCAAATGAACACTTGCAGATTCTACAAAAAGAGTGTTTCAAAACTGCTCTTTCTAAAGAAGTGTTCAACTCTGTGAGTTGGATTCATACTACACAAAGCAGTTTCACAGAACGCTTCTGTTTAGTTTTTATGGGAAGATATTCCCGTTTCCAACGAAGGCCTGAAAGGGCTCCAAATATCCACTTGCAGATGCTGCAATAACAGAGTTTCAAAACTGCTCTATCAAAAGGAAGGCTTCTCTCTCCGAGTTGAATGCACACATCATAAAGAGGTTTACGAGAATGATTCTGCCTGGTTTATAAGTGAAGATATTTCCTTTTCTACAATAGGCCTCAATGCGCTCCAAACGAACACTTGCAGATTCTACAAAAAGAGTGTTTCAAAACTGCTCTTTCAAAAGAAGTGTTCAACTCTGTGAGTTGGATTCATACTACACAAAGCAGTTTCACAGAACGCTTCTGTTTAGTTTTTATGGGAAGATATTCCCGTTTCCAACGAAGGCCGGAAAGGCTCCAAATATCCACTTGCAGATGCTGCAAAAAGACTCTTTCCAAACTGCTCCGTCAAAAGGAAGGTTCAACTCTGTGAGGTGAAGGCACACATCATAAAGAAGTTTCAAAGAATGCTTCTGTCTAGGTTTTATGTGAAGATATTTCCCTTTCCACCGTAGGGCTCAAAGAGCTCCAAATGAACACTTGCAGATTCTACAAAAAGAGTGTTTCAAAACTGCTCTTTCTAAAGAAGTGTTCAACTCTGTGAGTTGGATTCATACTACACAAAGCAGTTTCACAGAACGCTTCTGTTTAGTTTTTATGGAAAGACATTCCCGTTTCCAACGAAGGCCTGAAAGGGCTCCAAATATCCACTTGCAGATTCTGCAAAAACAGAGTTTCAAAACTGCTCTATCAAAAGGAAGGCTTATCTCTCTGAGTTGAATGCACACATCATAAAGAGGTTTCTGAGAATGCTTCTGCCTGGTTGATATGTGAGGATATTTCAATTTCCACCATAGGCCTCAAATCGCTCCAAATGAACACTTGCAAATTCTACAAAAAGAGTGTTTCATAACTGCTCTAGCAAAGGAAAGTTTCAACTATGTGAGTTAAACACACACATCACAAAGCAGTTTGTGAGAATGCTTCTGTCCAGTTTTTATGGGAAGATATTCCCGTTTCTAACAAAGGCCTGAAAGAGCTCCAAATATCCACTTGCAGATGCTGCAAAAAGACTCTTTCCAAACCGCTCCATGAAAAGGAAGGTTCAACTCTGTGAGTTGAATGCACACATCATAAAGAAGTTTCAAAGAATGCTTCTGTCTAGGTTTTATGTGAAGATATTTCCTTTTCCACCATTGGCCTCAAAGCGCTCCAAATGAACACTTGCAGATTCTACAAAAAGAGTGTTTCAAAACTGCTCTTTCTAAAGAAGTGTTCAACTCTGTGAGTTGGATTCATACTACACAAAGCAGTTTCACAGAACGCTTCTGTTTAGTTTTTATGGGAAGATATTACCATTTCCAACGAAGGCCTGAAAGGGCTCCAAATATCCACTTGCAGATGCTGCAAAAAGACTCTTTCCAAACTGCTCCATGAAAAGGAAGGTTCAACTCTGTGAGTTGAATGCACACATCATAAAGAAGTTTCAAAGAATGCTTCTGTCTAGGTTTTATGTGAAGATATTTCCTTTTCCACCATAGGCCTCAAAGCGCTCCAAATGAACACTTGCAGATTCTACAAAAAGAGTGTTTCAAAACTGCTCTTTCAAAAGAAGTGTTCAACTCTGTGAGTTGGATTCATACTACACAAAGCAGTTTCACAGAACGCTTCTGTTTAGTTTTTATGGGAAGAAATTCCCGTTTCCAACGAAGGCCTGAAAGGGCTCCAAATATCCACTTGCAGATGCTGCAAAAAGACTCTTTCCAAACTGCTCCATGAAAAGGAGGGTTCAACTCTGTGATTTGAATGCACACATCATAAAGAAGTTTCAAAGAATGCTTCTGTCTAGGTTTTATGTGAAGATATTTCCTTCTCCACCATAGGCCTCAAAGAGCTCCAAATGAACACTTGCAGATTCTACAAAAAGAGAGTTTCAAAACTGCTCTTTCAAAAGAAGTGTTCAACTCTGTGAGTTGGATTCATACTACACAAAGCAGTTTCACAGAACTCTTCTGTATAGTTTTTATGGGAAGATATTCCCGTTTCCAATGAAGGCCTGAAAGGGCTCCAAATATCCACTTGCAGATGCTGCAAAAAGAGAGTTTCAAAACTGCTCTATCAAAAGGAAGGCTTCTCTCTCCGAGTTGAATGCACACATCATAAAGAGGTTTCTGAGAATGCTTCTGCCTGGTTTATAAGTGAAGATATTTCCTTTTCCACAATAGGCCTCAATGTGCTCCAAATGAACACTTGCAGATTCTACAAAAAGAGTGTTTCAAAACTGCTCTTTGAAAAGAAGTGTTCAACTCTGTGAGTTGGATTCATACTACACAAAGCAGTTTCACAGAACGCTTCTGTTTAGTTTTTATGGGAAGATATTCCCGTTTCCAACGAAGGCCTGAAAGGGCTCCAAATATCCACTTGCAGATTCTGCAAAAACAGAGTTTCAAAACTGCTCTATCAAAAGGAAGGCTTATCTCTCTGAGTTGAATGCACACATCATAAAGAGGTTTCTGAGAATGCTTCTGCCTGGTTGATATGTGAAGATATTTCAATTTCCACCATAGGCCTCAAATGGCTCCAAATGAACACTTGCAAATTCTACAAAAAGAGTGTTTCATAACTGCTCTAGCAAAGGAAAGGTTCAACTATGTGAGTTAAACACACACATCACAAAGCAGTTTGTGAGAATGCTTTTGTCCAGTTTTTATGGGAAGATATTCCCGTTTCTAACAAAGGCCTGAAAGAGCTCCAAATATCCACTTGCAGATGCTGCAAAAAGACTCTTTCCAAACCGCTCCATGAAAAGGAAGGTTCAACTCTGTGAGTTGAATGCACACATCATAAAGAAGTTTCAAAGACTGCTTCTGTCTAGGTTTTATGTGAAGATATTTCCTTTTCCACCATTGGCCTCAAAGCGCTCCAAATGAACACTTGCAGATTCTATAAAAAGAGTGTTTCAAAACTGCTCTTTCTAAAGAAGTGTTCAACTCTGTGAGTTGGATTCATCCTACACAAAGCAGTTTCACAGAACGCTTCTGTTTAGTTCTTATGGGAAGATATTCCCGTTTCCAACGAAGGCCTGAAAGGGCTCCAAATATCCACTTGCAGATGCTGCAAAAAGACTCTTTCCAAACTGCTCCATGAAAAGGAAGGTTCAACTCTGTGAGTTGAATGCACACATCATAAAGAAGTTTCAAAGAATGCTTCTGTCTATGTTTTATGTGAGGATATTTCCTTTTCCACCATAGGCCTCAAAGTGCTCCAAATGAACACTTGCAGATTCTACAAAAAGAGTGTTTCAAAACTGCTCTTTCAAAAGAAGTGTTCAACTCTGTGAGTTGGATTCATACGACACAAAGCAGTTTCACAGAACGCTTCTGTTTAGTTTTTATGGGAAGATATTCCCGTTTCCAACGAAGGCCTGAAAGGGCTCCAAATATCCACTTGCAGATTCTGTTAAAACAGAGTTTCAAAACTGCTCTATCAAAAGGAAGGCTTATCTCTCTGAGTTGAATGCACACATCCTAAAGTGGTTTCTGAGAATGCTTCTGCCTGGTTGATATGTGAAGATATTTCAATTTCCACCATAGGCCTCAAATCGCTCCAAATGAACACTTGCAAATTCTACAAAAAGAGTGTTTCATAACTGCTCTAGCAAAGGAAAGGTTCAACTATGTGAGTTAAACACACACATCACAAAGCAGTTTGTGAGAATGCTTCTGTCCAGTTTTTATGGGAAGATATTCCGGGTTCTAACAAAGCCCTGAAAGAGCTCCAAATATCCACTTGCAGATGCTGCAAAAAGACTCTTTCCAAACCGCTCCATGAAAAGGAAGGTTCAACTCTGTGAGTTGAATGCACACATCATAAAGAAGTTTCAAAGAATGCTTCTGTCTAGGTTTTATGTGAAGATATTTCCTTCTCCACCTTAGGCCTCAAAGCGCTCCAAATGAACACTTGCAGATTCTACAAAAAGAGTGTTTCAAAACTACTCTTTCAAAAGAAGTGTTCAACTCTGTGAGTTGGATTCATACTACACAAAGCAGTTTCACAGAAGGCTTCTGTTTAGTTTTTATGGGAAGATATTCCCGTTTCCAACGAAGGCCTGAAAGGGCTCCAAATATCCACTTGCAGATGCTGCAATAACAGAGTTTCAAAACTGCTCTATCAAAAGGAAGGCTTCTCTCTCCGAGTTGAATGCACACATCATAAAGAGGTTTACGAGACTGATTCTGCCTGGTTTATAAGTGAAGATATTTCCTTTTCCACAATAGGCCTCAATGCGCTCCAACCGAACACTTGCAGATTCTACAAAAAGAGTGTTTCAAAACTGCTCTTTCAAAAGAAGTGTTCAACTCTGTGAGTTGGATTCATACTACACAAAGCAGTTTCACAGAACTCTTCTGTTTAGTTTTTTTGGAAAGTATTCCCGTTTCCAACGAAGGCCTGAAAAGGCTCCAAATATCCACTTGCAGATGCTGCAAAAAGACTCTTTCCAAACTGTTCCATGAAAAGGAAGGTTCAACTCTGTGAGTTGAATGCACACATCATAAAGAAGTTTCAAAGAATGCTTCTGTCTAGGTTTTATGTGAAGATATTTCCTTTTCCACCATAGGCCTCAAAGTTCTCCAAATGAACACTTGCAGATTCTACAAAAAGAGTGTTTCAAAACTGCTCTTTCAAAAGAAGTGTTCAACTCTGTGAGTTGGATTCATACTACACAAAGCAGTTTCACAGAACGCTTCTGTTTAGTTTTTATGGGAAGATATTCCCGTTTCCAACGAAGGCCGGAAAGGCTCCAAATATCCACTTGCAGATGCTGCAAAAAGACTCTTTCCAAACTGCTCCGTCAAAAGGAAGGTTCAACTCTGTGAGGTGAAGGCACACATCATAAAGAAGTTTCAAAGAATGCTTCTGTCTAGGTTTTATGTGAAGATATTTCCTTTTCCACCGTAGGGCTCAAAGAGCTCCAAATGAACACTTGCAGATTCTACAAAAAGAGTGTTTCAAAACTGCTCTTTCTAAAGAAGTGTTCAACTCTGTGAGTTGGATTCATACTACACAAAGCAGTTTCACAGAACGCTTCTGTTTAGTTTTTATGGAAAGACATTCCCGTTTCCAACGAAGGCCTGAAAGGGCTCCAAATATCCACTTGCAGATTCTGCAAAAACAGAGTTTCAAAACTGCTCTATCAAAAGGAAGGCTTATCTCTCTGAGTTGAATGCACACATCATAAAGAGGTTTCTGAGAATGCTTCTGCCTGGTTGATATGTGAGGATATTTCAATTTCCACCATAGGCCTCAAATCGCTCCAAATGAACACTTGCAAATTCTACAAAAAGAGTGTTTCATAACTGCTCTAGCAAAGGAAAGGTTCAACTATGTGAGTTAAACACACACATCACAAAGCAGTTTGTGAGAATGCTTCTGTCCAGTTTTTATGGGAAGATATTCCCGTTTCTAACAAAGGCCTGAAAGAGCTCCAAATATCCACTTGCAGATGCTGCAAAAAGACTCTTTCCAAACCGCTCCATGAAAAGGAAGGTTCAACTCTGTGAGTTGAATGCACACATCATAAAGAAGTTTCAAAGAATGCTTCTGTCTAGGTTTTATGTGAAGATATTTCCTTTTCCACCATTGGCCTCAAAGCGCTCCAAATGAACACTTGCAGATTCTACAAAAAGAGTGTTTCAAAACTGCTCTTTCTAAAGAAGTGTTCAACTCTGTGAGTTGGATTCATACTACACAAAGCAGTTTCACAGAACGCTTTTGTTTAGTTTTTATGGGAAGATATTACCATTTCCAACGAAGGCCTGAAAGGGCTCCAAATATCCACTTGCAGATGCTGCAAAAAGACTCTTTCCAAACTGCTCCATGAAAAGGAAGGTTCAACTCTGTGAGTTGAATGCACACATCATAAAGAAGTTTCAAAGAATGCTTCTGTCTAGGTTTTATGTGAAGATATTTCCTTTTCCACCATAGGCCTCAAAGCGCTCCAAATGAACACTTGCAGATTCTACAAAAAGAGTGTTTCAAAACTGCTCTTTCAAAAGAAGTGTTCAACTCTGTGAGTTGGATTCATACTACACAAAGCAGTTTCACAGAACGCTTCTGTTTAGTTTTTATTTGAAGAAATTCCCGTTTCCAACGAAGGCCTGAAAGGGCTCCAAATATCCACTTGCAGATGCTGCAAAAAGACTCTTTCCAAACTGCTCCATGAAAAGGAGGGTTCAACTCTGTGATTTGAATGCACACATCATAAAGAAGTTTCAAAGAATGCTTCTGTCTAGGTTTTATGTGAAGATATTTCCTTTTCCACCATAGGCCTCAAAGTGCTCCAAATGAACACTTGCAGATTCTACAAAAAGAGAGTTTCAAAACTGCTCTTTCAAAAGAAGTGTTCAACTCTGTGAGTTGGATTCATACTACACAAAGCAGTTTCACAGAACGCTTCTGTATAGTTTTTATGGGAAGATATTCCCGTTTCCAATGAAGGCCTGAAAGGGCTCCAAATATCCACTTGCAGATGCTGCAAAAAGAGAGTTTCAAAACTGCTCTATCAAAAGGAAGGCTTCTCTCTCCGAGTTGAATGCACACATCATAAAGAGGTTTCTGAGAATGCTTCTGCCTGGTTTATAAGTGAAGATATTTCCTTTTCCACAATAGGCCTCAATGTGCTCCAAATGAACACTTGCAGATTCTACAAAAAGAGTGTTTCAAAACTGCTCTTTCAAAAGAAGTGTTCAACTCTGTGAGTTGGATTCATACGACACAAAGAAGTTTCACAGAACGCTTCCGTTTAGTTTTTATGGGAAGACATAACCGTTTCCAACGAAGGCCTGAAAGGGCTCCAAATATCCACTTGCAGATTCTGTAAAAACAGAGTTTCAAAACTGCTCTATCAAAAGGAAGGCTTATCTCTCTGAGTTGAATGCACACATCCTAAAGAGGTTTCTGAGAATGCTTCTGCCTAGTTGATATGTGAAGATATTTCAATTTCCACCATAGGCCTCAAATCGCTCCAAATGAACACTTGCAAATTCTACAAAAAGAGTGTTTCATAACTGCTCTAGCAAAGGAAAGGTTCAACTATGTGAGTTAAACACACACATCACAAAGCAGTTTGTGAGAATGCTTCTGTCCAGTTTTTATGGGAAGATATTCCCGTTTCTAACAAAGGCCTGAAAGAGCTCCAAATATCCACTTGCAGATGCTGCAAAAAGACTCTTTCCAAACCGCTCCATGAAAAGGAAGGTTCAACTCTGTGAGTTGAATGCACACATCATAAAGAAGTTTCAAATAATGCTTCTGTCTAGGTTTTATGTGAAGATATTTCCTTTTCCACCTTAGGCCTCAAAGCGCTCCAAATGAACACTTGCAGATTCTACAAAAAGAGTGTTTCAAAACTACTCTTTCAAAGGAAGTGTTCATCTCTGTGAGTTGGATTCATACTACACAAAGCAGTTTCACAGAAGGCTTCTGTTTAGTTTTTATGGGAAGATATTCCCGTTTCCAACGAAGGCCTGAAAGGGCTCCAAATATCCACTTGCAGATGCTGCAATAACAGAGTTTCAAAACTGCTCTATCAAAAGGAAGGCTTCTCTCTCCGAGTTGAATGTACACATCATAAAGAGGTTTACGAGACTGATTCTGCCTGGTTTATAAGTGAAGATATTTCCTTTTCCACAATAGGCCTCAATGCGCTCCAAACGAACACTTGCAGATTCTACAAAAAGAGTGTTTCAAAACTGCTCTTTCAAAAGAAGTGTTCAACTCTGTGAGTTGGATTCATACTACACAAAGCAGTTTCACAGAACGCTTCTGTTTAGATTTTATGGGAAGATATTCCCGTTTCCAACGAAGGCCTGAAAGGGCTCCAAATATCCACTTGCAGATGCTGCAAAAAGACTCTTTCCAAACTGCTCCATGAAAAGGAAGGTTCAACTCTGTGAGTTGAATGCACACATCATAAAGAAGTTTCAAAGAATGCTTCTGTCTAGGTTTTATGTGAAGATATTTCCTTTTCCACCATAGGCCTCAAAGTGCTCCAAATGAACACTTGCAGATTCTACAAAAAGAGTGTTTCAAAACTGCTCTTTCTAAAGAAGTGTTCAACTCTGTGAGTTGGATTCATACTACGCAAAGCAGTTTCACAGAACGCTTCTGTTTAGTTTTTATGGGAAGATATTCCCGTTTCCAACGAAGGCCTGAAAGGGCTCCAAATATCCACTTGCAGATGCTGCAAATAGACTCTTTCCAAACTGCTCCATGAAAAGGAAAGTTCAACTCTGTGAGATGAATGCACACATCATAAAGAAGTTTCAAAGAATGCTTCTGTCTAGGTTTTATGTGAAGATATTTCCTTTTCCACCATAGGCCTCAAAGTGCTCCAAATGAACACTTGCAGATTCTACAAAAAGAGTGTTTCAAAACTGCTCTTTCAAAAGAAGTGTTCAACTCTGTGAGTTGGATTCATACTACACAAAGCAGTTTCACAGAACTCTTCTGTTTAGTTTTTATGGGAAGATATTCCCGTCTCCAACGAAGGCCTGAAACGGCTCCAAATATCCACTTGCAGATGCTGCAAAAAGACTCTTTCCAAACTGCTCCATGAAAAGGAAGGTTCAACTCTGTGAGTTGAAGGCACACATCATAAAGAAGTTTCAAAGAATGCTTCTGTCTAGGTTTTATGTGAAGATATTTCCTTTTCCACCATAGGCCTCAAAGTGCTCCAAATGAACACTCGCAGATTCTACAAAAAGAGTGTTTCAAAACTCCTCTTTCAAAAGAAGTGTTCAACTCTGTGAGTTGGATTCATACTACACAAAGCAGTTTCACAGAACGCTTCTGTTTAGTTTTTATGGGAAGATATTCCCGTTTCCAACGAAGGCCTGAAAGGGCTCCAAATATCCACTTGCAGATTCTGCAAAAACAGAGTTTCAAAACTGCTCTATCAAAAGGAAGGCTTATCTCTCTGAGTTGAATGCACACATCATAAAGAGGTTTCTGAGAATGCTTCTGCCTGGTTCATATGTGAAGATATTTCAATTTCCACCATAGGCCTCAAATCGCTCCAAATGAACACTTGCAAATTCTACAAAAAGAGTGTTTCATAACTGCTCTAGCAAAGGAAAGGTTCAACTATGTGAGTTAAACACACACATCACAAAGCAGTTTGTGAGAATGCTTCTGTCCAGTTTTTATGGGAAGATATTCCCGTTTCTAACAAAGGCCTGAAAGAGCTCCAAATATCCACTTGCAGATGCTGCAAAAAGACTCTTTCCAAACCGCTCCATGAAAAGGAAGGTTCAACTCTGTGAGTTGAATGCACACATCATAAAGAAGTTTCAAAGAATGCTTCTGTCTAGGTTTTATGTGAAGATATTTCCTTTTCCACCATAGGCCTCAAAGCGCTCCAAATGAACAATTGCATATTCTACAAAAAGAGTGTTTCAAAACTACTCTTTCAAAAGAAGTGTTCAACTCTGTGAGTTGGATTCATACTACACAAAGCAGTTTCACAGAACGCTTCTGTTTAGTTTTTATGGGAAGATATTCCCGTTTCCAACGAAGGCCTGAAAGGGCTCCAAATATCCACTTGCAGATGCTGCAATAACAGAGTTTCAAAACTGCTCTATCAAAAGGAAGGCTTCTCTCTCCGAGTTGAATGCACACATCATAAAGAGGTTTACGAGAATGATTCTGCCTGGTTTATAAGTGAAGATATTTCCTTTTCCACAATAGGCCTCAATGCGCTCCAAACGAACACTTGCAGATTCTACAAAAAGAGTGTTTCAAAACTGCTCTTTGAAAAGAAGTGTTCAACTCTGTGAGTTGGATTCATACTACACAAAGCAGTTTCACAGAACGCTTCTGTTTAGTTTTTATGGGAAGATATTCCCGTTTCCAACGAAGGCCTGAAAGGCTCCAAATATCCACTTGCAGATGCTGCAAAAAGACTCTTTCCAAACTGCTCCGTGAAAAGGAAGGTTCAACTCTGTGAGGTGAAGGCACACATCATAAAGAAGTTTCAAAGAATGCTTCTGTCTAGGTTTTATGTGAAGATATTTCCTTTTCCACCGTAGGCCTCAAAGCGCTCCAAATGAACACTTGCAGATTCTACAAAAAGAGTGTTTCAAAACTGCTCTTTCTAAAGAAGTGTTCAACTCTGTGAGTTGGATTCATACTACACAAAGCAGTTTCACAGAACGCTTCTGTTTAGTTTTTATGGGAAGACATTCCCTTTTCCAACGAAGGCCTGAAAGGGCTCCAAATATCCACTTGCAGATTCTGCAAAAACAGAGTTTCAAAACTGCTCTATCAAAAGGAAGGCTTATCTCTCTGAGTTGAATGCACACATCATAAAGAGGTTTCTGAGAATGCTTCTGCCTGCTTGATATGTGAAGATATTTCAATTTCCACCATAGGCCTCAAATCGCTCCAAATGAACACTTGCAAATTCTACAAAAAGAGTGTTTCATAACTGCTCTAGCAAAGGAAAGGTTCAACTATGTGAGTTAAACACACACATCACAAAGCAGTTTGTGAGAATGCTTCTGTCCAGTTTTTATGGGAAGATATTCCCGTTTCTACGAAGGCCTGAAAGAGCTCCAAATATCCACTTGCAGATGCTGCAAAAAGACTCTTTCCAAACCGCTCCATGAAAAGGAAGGTTCAACTCTGTGAGTTGAATGCACACATCATAAAGAAGTTTCAAAGAATGCTTCTGTCTAGGTTTTATGTGAAGATATTTCCTTTTCCACCATAGGCCTCAAAGCGCTCCAAATGAACACTTTCAGATTCTACAAAAAGAGTGTTTCAAAACTGCTCTTTCTAAAGAAGTGTTCAACTCTGTGATTTGGATTCATACTACACAGAGCAGTTTCACAGAACCCTTCTGTTTAGTTTTTATGGGAAGACATTCCCGTTTCCAACGAAGGCCTGAAAGGGCTCCAAATATCCACTTGCAGATTCAGCAAAAACAGAGTTTCAAAACTGCTCTATCAAAAGGAAGGCTTATCTCTCTGAGTTGAATGCACACATCATAAAGAGGTTTCTGAGAATGCTTCTGCCTGGTTGATATGTGAAGATATTTCAATTTCCACCATAGGCCTCAAATCGCTCCAAATGAACACTTGCAAATTCTACAAAAAGAGTGTTTCATAACTGCTCTAGCAAAGGAAAGGTTCAACTATGTGAGTTAAACACACACATCACAAAGCAGTTTGTGAGAATGCTTCTGTCCAGTTTTTATGGGAAGATATTCCCGTTTCTAACAAAGGCCTGAAAGAGCTCCAAATATCCACTTGCAGATGCTGCAAAAAGACTCTTTCCAAACCGCTCCATGAAAAGGAATGTTCAACTCTGTGAGCTGAATGCACACATCATGAAGAAGTTTCAAAGAATGCTTCTGTCTAGGTTTTATGTGAAGATATTTCCTTTTCCACCTTAGGCCTCAAAGCGCTCCAAATGAACACTTGCAGATTCTACAAAAAGAGTGTTTCAAAACTACTCTTTCAAAAGAAGTGTTCAACTCTGTGAGTTGGATTCATACTACACAAAGCAGTTTCACAGAACGCTTCTGTTTAGTTTTTATGGGAAGATATTCCCGTTTCCAACGAAGGCCTGAAAGGGCTCCAAATATCCACTTGCAGAGGCTGCAAAAAGACTCTTTCCAAACCTCTCCATGAAAAGGAAGGTTGAACTCTGTGAGGAGAAGGCACACATCATAAAGTAGTTTCAAATAATGCTTCTGTCTAGGTTTTATGTGAAGATATTTCCTTTTCCAACATAGGCCTCAAAGTGCTCCAAATGAACACTTGCAGATTCTACAAAAAGAGTGTTTCAAAACTGCTCTTTCAAAAGAAGTGTTCAACTCTGTGAGTTGGATTCATACTACACAAAGCAGTTTCACAGAACTCTTCTGTTTAGTTTTTATGGGAAGATATTCCCGTTTCCAACGAAGGCCTGAAAGTGCTCCAATTATCCACTTGCAGATGCTGCAAAAAGACTCTTTCCAAACTGTTCCATGAAAAGGAAGGTTCAACTCTGTGAGTTGAATGCACACATCATAAAGAAGTTTCAAAGAATGCTTCTGTCTAGGTTTTATGTGAAGATATTTCCTTTTCCACCATAGGCCTCAAAGTGATCCAAATGAACACTTGCAGATTCTACAAAAAGAGTGTTTCAAAACTGCTCTTTCAAAAGAAGTGTTCAACTCTGTGTGTTGGATTCATACTACACAAAGCAGTTTCACAGAACGCTTCTGTTTAGTTTTCATGGGAAGATATTCCCGTTTCCAACGAAGGCCTGAAAGGGCTCCAAATATCCACTTGCAGATGCTGCAAAAAGACTCTTTCCAAACCTGTCCATGAAAAGGAAGGTTGAACTCTGTGAGATGAAGGCACACATCAAAAAGAAGTTTCAAAGAATGCTTCTGTCTAGGTTTTATGTGAAGATATTTCCTTTTCCACCATAGGCCTCAAAGTGCTCCAAATGAACACTTGCAGATTCTGCAAAAAGAGTGTTTCAAAACTCCTCTTTCAAAAGAAGTGTTCAACTCTGTGAGTTGGATTCATACTACACAAAGCAGTTTCACAGAACTCTTCTGTTTAGTTTTTAAGGGAAGATATTCCCGTTTCCAACGAAGGCCTGAAAGGGCTCCAAATATCCACTTGCAGATGCTGCAAAAAGACTCTTTCCAAACTGTTCCATGAAAAGGAAGGTTCAACTCTGTGAGTTGAATGCACACATCATAAAGAAGTTTCAAAGAATGCTTCTGTCTAGGTTTTATGTGAAGATATTTCCTTTTCCACCATAGGCCTCAAAGTGCTCCAAATGAACACTTGCAGATTCTACAAAAAGAGTGTTTCAAAACTGCTCTTTCAAAAGAAGTGTTCAACTCTGTGAGTTGGATTCATACTACACAAAGCAGTTTCACAGAACGCTTCTGTTTAGTTTTTATGGGAAGAAATTCCCGTTTCCAACGAAGGCCTGAAATGGCTCCAAATATCCACTTGCAGATGCTGCAAAAAGACTCTTTCCAAACTGCTCCATGAAAAGGAAGGTTCAACTCTGTGAGTTGAATGCACACATCATAAAGAAGTTTCAAAGAATGCTTCTGTCTAGGTTTTATGTGAAGATATTTCCTTTTCCACCATAGGCCTCAAAGTGCTCCAAATGAACACTTGCAGATTCTACAAAAAGAGTGTTTCAAAACTGCTCTTTCAAAAGAAGTGTTCAACTCTGTGAGTTGGATTCATACTACACAAAGCAGTTTCACAGAACGCTTCTGTTTAGTTTTCATGGGAAGATATTCCCGTTTCCAACGAAGGCCTGAAAGGGCTCCAAATATCCACTTGCATATGCTGCAAAAACAGAGTTTCAAAACTGCTCTATCAAAACGAAGGCTTCTCTCTCCGAGTTGAATGCACACATCATAAAGAGGTTTCTGAGAATGCTTCTGCCTGGTTTATAAGTGAAGATATTTCCTTTTCCACAATAGGCCTCAATGTGCTCCAAATGAACACTTGCAGATTCTACAAAAAGAGTGTTTCAAAACTGCTCTTTCAAAAGAAGTGTTCAACTTTGTGAGTTGGATTCATACGACACAAAGCAGTTTCACAGAACGCTTCTGTTTAGTTTTTATGGGAAGATATTCCCGTTTCCAACGAAGGCCTGAAAGGCTCCAAATATCCACTTGCAGATGCTGCAAAAAGACTCTTTCCAAACTACTCCGAGAAAAGGAAGGTTCAACTCTGTGAGGTGAAGGCACACATCATAAAGAAGTTTCAAAGAATGCTTCTGTCTAGGTTTTATGTGAAGATATTTCCTTTTCCACCGTAGGCCTCAAAGCGCTCCAAATGAACACTTGCAGATTCTACAAAAAGAGTGTTTCAAAACTGCTCTTTCTAAAGAAGTGTTCAACTCTGTGAGTTGGATTCATACTACACAAAGCAGTTTCACAGAACGCTTCCGTTTAGTTTTTATGGGAAGATATTCCCGTTTCCAACGAAGGCCTGAAAGGGCTCCAAATATCCACTTGCAGATGCTGCAAAAAGACTCTTTCCAAACTGCTCCGTGAAAAGGAAGGTTCAACTCTGTGAGTTGAATGCACACATCATAAAGAAGTTTCAAAGAATGCTTCTGTCTAGGTTTTATGTGAAGATATTTCCTTTTCCACCATAGGCCTCAAAGCGCTCCAAATGAACACTTGCAGATTCTACAAAAAGAGTGTTTCAAAACTGCTCTTTCTAAAGAAGTGTTCAACTCTGTGAGTTGGATTCATACTACACAGAGCAGTTTGACAGAACCCTTCTGTTTAGTATTTATGGGAAGACATTCCCGTTTCCAACGAAGGCCTGAAAGGGCTCCAAATATCCACTTGCAGATTCAGCAAAAACAGAGTTTCAAAACTGCTCTATCAAAAGGAAGGCTTATCTCTCTGAGTTGAATGCACACATCATAAAGAGGTTTCTGAGAATGCTTCTGCCTGGTTGATATGTGAAGATATTTCAATTTCCACCATAGGCCTCAAATCGCTCCAAATGAACACTTGCAAATTCTACAAAAAGAGTGTTTCATAACTGCTCTAGCAAAGGAAAGGTTCAACTATGTGAGTTAAACACACACATCACAAAGCAGTTTGTGAGAATGCTTCTGTCCAGTTTTTATGGGAAGATATTCCCGTTTCTAACAAAGGCCTGAAAGAGCTCCAAATATCCACTTGCAGATGCTGCAAAAAGACTCTTTCCAAACCGCTCCATGAAAAGGAAGGTTCAACTCTGTGAGTTGAATGCACACATCATAAAGAAGTTTCAAAGAATGCTTCTGTCTAGGTTTTATGTGAAGATATTTCCTTTTCCACCTTAGGCCTCAAAGCGCTCCAAATGAACACTTGCAGATTCTACAAAAAGAGTGTTTCAAAACTACTCTTTCAAAAGAAGTGTTCAACTCTGTGAGTTGGATTCATACTACACAAAGCAGTTTCACAGAACGCTTCTGTTTAGTTTTTATGGGAAGATATTCCCGTTTCCAACGAAGGCCTGAAAGGGCTCCAAATATCCACTTGCAGATGCTGCAATAACAGAGTTTCAAAACTGCTCTATCAAAAGGAAGGCTTCTCTCTCCGAGTTGAATGCACACATCATAAAGAGGTTTACGAGAATGATTCTGCCTGGTTTATAAGTGAAGATATTTCCTTTTCCACAATAGGCCTCAATGCGCTCCAAACGAACACTTGCAGATTCTACAAAAAGAGTGTTTCAAAACTGCTCTTTCAAAAGAAGTGTTCAACTCTGTGAGTTGGATTCATACTACACAAAGCAGTTTCACAGAACGCTTCCGTTTAGTTTTTATGGGAAGATATTCCCGTTTCCAACGAAGGCCTGAAAGGGCTCCAAATATCCACTTGCAGATGCTGCAAAAGGACTCTTTCCAAACCGCTCCATGAAAAGGAATGTTCAACTCTGTGAGTTGAATGCACACATCATAAAGAAGTTTCAAAGAATGCTTCTGTCTAGGTTTTATGTGAAGATATTTCCTTTTCCACCATAGGCCTCAAAGTGCTCCAAATGAACACTTGCAGATTCTACAAAAAGAGTGTTTCAAAACTGCTCTTTCAAAAGAAGTGTTCAACTCTGTGAGTTGGATTCATACTACACAAAGCAGTTTCACAGAACGCTTCTGTTTAGTTTTTATGGGAAGATATTCCCGTTTCCAACGAAGGCCTGAAATGGCTCCAAATATCCACTTGCAGATGCTGCAAAAAGACTCTTTCCAAACTGCTCCATGAAAAGGAAGGTTCAACTCTGTGAGTTGAATGCACACATCATAAAGAAGTTTCAAAGAATGCTTCTGTCTAGGTTTTATGTGAAGATATTTCCTTTTCCACCATAGGCCTCAAAGGGCTCCAAATGAACAATTGCAGATTCTACAAAAAGAGTGTTTCAAAACTGCTCTTTCTAAAGAAGTGTTCAACTCTGTGAGTTGGATTCATACTACACAAAGCAGTTTCACAGAACGCTTCTGTTTAGTTTTTATGGGAAGATATTCCCGTTTCCAACGAAGGCCTGAAAGGGCTCCAAATATCCACTTGCAGATGCTGCAAAAACAGAGTTTCAAAACTGCTCTATCAAAAGGAAGGCTTCTCTCTCCGAGTTGAATGCACACATCATAAAGAGGTTTCTGAGAATGCTTCTGCCTGGTTTATAAGTGAAGATATTTCCTTTTCCACAATAGGCCTCAATGTGCTCCAAATGAACACTTGCAGATTCTACAAAAAGAGTGTTTCAAAACTGCTCTTTCTAAAGAAGTGTTCAACTCTGTGAGTTGGATTCATACTACACAAAGCAGTTTCACAGAACGCTTCTGTTTAGTTTTTATGGGAAGATATTCCCGTTTCCAACGAAGGCCTGAAAGGGCTCCAAATATCCACTTGCAGATTCTGCAAAAACAGAGTTTCAAAACTGCTCTATCAAAAGGAAGGCTTATCTCTCTGAGTTGAATGCACACATCATAAAGAGGTTTCTGAGAATGCTTCTGCCTGGTTGATATGTGAAGATATTTCAATTTCCACCATAGGCCTCTAATCGCTCCAAATGAACACTTGCAAATTCTACAAAAAGAGTGTTTCATAACTGCTCTAGCAAAGGAAAGGTTCAAATATGTGAGTTAAACACACACATCACAAAGCAGTTTGTGAGAATGCTTCTGTCCAGTTTTTATGGGAAGATATTCCCGTTTCTAACAAAGGCCTGAAAGAGCTCCAAATATCCACTTGCAGATGCTGCAAAAAGACTCTTTCCAAACCGCTCCATGAAAAGGAAGGTTCAACTCTGTGAGTTGAATGCACACATCATAAAGAAGTTTCAAAGAATGCTTCTGTCTAGGTTTTATGTGAAGATATTTCCTTTTCCACCATAGGCCTCAAAGCGCTCCAAATGAACACTTGCAGATTCTACAAAAAGAGTGTTTCAAAACTACTCTTTCAAAAGAAGTGTTCAACTCTGTGAGTTGGATTCATACTACACAAAGCAGTTTCACAGAACGTTTCTGTTTAGTTTTTATGGGAAGATATTCCCGTTTCCAACGAAGGCCTGAAAGGGCTCCAAATATCCACTTGCAGATGCTGCAATAACAGAGTTTCAAAACTGCTCTATCAAAAGGAAGGCTTCTCTCTCCGAGTTGAATGCACACATCATAAAGAGGTTTACGAGAATGATTCTGCCTGGTTTATAAGTGAAGATATTTCCTTTTCCACAATAGGCCTCAATGCATTCCAAACGAACACTTGCAGATTCTACAAAAAGAGTGTTTCAAAACTGCTCTTTCAAAAGAATTGTTCAACTCTGTGAGTTGGATTCATACTACACAAAGCAGTTTCACAGAACGCTTCTGTTTAGTTTTTGTGGGAAGATATTCCCGTTTCCAACGAAGGCCTGAAAGGGCTCCAAATATCCACTTGCAGATGCTGCAAAAAGACTCTTTCCAAACTGCTCCATGAAAAGGAAGGTTCAACTCTGTGAGTTGAATGCACACATCATAAAGAAGTTTCAAAGAATGCTTCTGTCTACGTTTTATGTGAAGATATTTCCTTTTCCACCATAGGCCTCAAAGTGCTCCAAATGAACACTTGCAGATTCTACAAAAAGAGTGTTTCAAAACTGCTCTTTCAAAAGAAGTGTTCAACTCTGTGAGTTGGATTCATACTACACAAAGCAGTTTCACAGAACGCTTCTGTTTAGTTTTTATGGGAAGATATTCCCGTTTCCAACGAAGGCCTGAAAGGGCTCCAAATATCCACTTGCAGATGCTGCAAAAAGACTCTTTCCAAACTGCTCCATGAAAAGGAAGGTTCAACTCTGTGAGTTGAATGCACACATCATAAAGAAGCTTCAAAGAATGCTTCTGTCTAGGTTTTATGTGAAGATATTTCCTTTTCCACCATAGGCCTCAAAGTGCTCCAAATGAACACTTTCAGATTCTACAAAAAGAGTGTTTCAAAACTGCTCTTTCAAAGCAAGTGTTCAACTCTGTGAGTTGGATTCATACTACACAAAGCAGTTTCACAGAACGCTTCTGTTTAGTTTTTATGGGAAGATATTCCCGTTTCCAACGAAGGCCTGAAAGGGCTCCAAATATCCACTTGCAGATGCTGCAAAAACAGAGTTTCAAAACTGCTCTATCAAAAGGAAGGCTTCTCTCTCCGAGTTGAATGCACACATCATAAAGAGGTTTCTGAGAATGCTTCTGCCTGGTTTATAAGTGAAGATATTTCCTTTTCCACAATAGGCCTCAAAGTGCTCCAAATGAACACTTGCAGATTCTACAAAAAGAGTGTTTCAAAACTGCTCTTTGAAAAGAAGTGTTCAACTCTGTGAGTTGGATTCATACTACACAAAGCAGTTTCACAGAACGCTTCTGTTTAGTTTTTATGGGAAGATATTCCCGTTTCCAACGAAGGCCTGAAAGGCTCCAAATATCCACCTGCAGATGCTGCAAAAAGACTCTTTCCAAACTGCTCCGTGAAAAGGAAGGTTCAACTCTGTGAGGTAAAGGCACACATCATAAGGAAGTTTCAAAGAATGCTTGTGTCTAGGTTTTATGTGAAGATATTTCCTTTTCCACCGTAGGCCTCAAAGCGCTCCAAATGAACACTTGCAGATTCTACAAAAAGAGTGTTTCAAAACTGCTCTTTTTAAAGAAGTGTTCAACTCTGTGAGTTGGATTCATACTACACAAAGCAGTTTCACAGAACGCTTCTGTTTAGTTTTTATGGGAAGATATTCCCGTTTCCAACGAAGGCCTGAAAGGGCTCCAAATATCCACTTGCAGATGCTGCAATAACAGAGTTTCAAAACTGCTCTATCAAAAGGAAGGCTTCTCTCTCCGAGTTGAATGCACACATCATAAAGAGGTTTACGAGAATGATTCTGCCTGGTTTATAAGTGAAGATATTTCCTTTTCCACAATAGGCCTCAATGCGCTCCAAACGAACACTTGCAGATTCTACAAAAAGAGTGTTTCAAAACTGCTCTTTCAAAAGAAGTGTTCAACTCTGTGAGTTGGATTCATACTACACAAAGCAGTTTCACAGAACGCTTCTGTTTAGTTTTTATGGGAAGATATTCCCGTTTCCAACGAAGGCCGGAAAGGCTCCAAATATCCACTTGCAGATGCTGCAAAAAGACTCTTTCCAAACTGCTCCGTCAAAAGGAAGGTTCAACTCTGTGAGGTGAAGGCACACATCATAAAGAAGTTTCAAAGAATGCTTCTGTCTAGGTTTTATGTGAAGATATTTCCTTTTCCACCGTAGGGCTCAAAGAGCTCCAAATGAACACTTGCAGATTCTACAAAAAGAGTGTTTCAAAACTGCTCTTTCAAAAGAAGTGTTCAACTCTGTGAGTTGGATTCATACTACACAAAGCAGTTTCACAGAACGCTTCTGTTTAGTTTTTATGGGAAGATATTCCCGTTTCCAACGAAGGCCTGAAATGGCTCCAAATATCCACTTGCAGATGCTGCAAAAAGACTCTTTCCAAACTGCTCCATGAAAAGGAAGGTTCAACTCTGTGAGTTGAATGCCCACATCATAAAGAAGTTTCAAAGAATGCTTCTGTCTAGGTTTTATGTGAAGATATTTCCTTTTCCACCATAGGCCTCAAAGGGCTCCAAATGAACAATTGCAGATTCTACAAAAAGAGTGTTTCAAAACTGCTCTTTCTAAAGAAGTGTTCAACTCTGTGAGTTGGATTCATACTACACAAAGCAGTTTCACAGAACGCTTCTGTTTAGTTTTTATGGGAAGATATTCCCGTTTCCAACGAAGGCCTGAAAGGGCTCCAAATATCCACTTGCAGATGCTGCAAAAACAGAGTTTCAAAACTGCTCTATCAAAAGGAAGGCTTCTCTCTCCGAGTTGAATGCACACATCATAAAGAGGTTTCTGAGAATGCTTCTGCCTGGTTTATAAGTGAAGATATTTCCTTTTCCACAATAGGCCTCAATGTGCTCCAAATGAACACTTGCAGATTCTACAAAAAGAGTGTTTCAAAACTGCTCTTTCTAAAGAAGTGTTCAACTCTGTGAGTTGGATTCATACTACACAAAGCAGTTTCACAGAACGCTTCTGTTTAGTTTTTATGGGAAGATATTCCCGTTTCCAACGAAGGCCTGAAAGGGCTCCAAATATCCACTTGCAGATTCTGCAAAAACAGAGTTTCAAAACTGCTCTATCAAAAGGAAGGCTTATCTCTCTGAGTTGAATGCACACATCATAAAGAGGTTTCTGAGAATGCTTCTGCCTGGTTGATATGTGAAGATATTTCAATTTCCACCATAGGCCTCTAATCGCTCCAAATGAACACTTGCAAATTCTACAAAAAGAGTGTTTCATAACTGCTCTAGCAAAGGAAAGGTTCAACTATGTGAGTTAAACACACACATCACAAAGCAGTTTGTGAGAATGCTTCTGTCCAGTTTTTATGGGAAGATATTCCCGTTTCTAACAAAGGCCTGAAAGAGCTCCAAATATCCACTTGCAGATGCTGCAAAAAGACTCTTTCCAAACCGCTCCATGAAAAGGAAGGTTCAACTCTGTGAGTTGAATGCACACATCATAAAGAAGTTTCAAAGAATGCTTCTGTCTAGGTTTTATGTGAAGATATTTCCTTTTCCACCATAGGCCTCAAAGCGCTCCAAATGAACACTTGCAGATTCTACAAAAAGAGTGTTTCAAAACTACTCTTTCAAAAGAAGTGTTCAACTCTGTGAGTTGGATTCATACTACACAAAGCAGTTTCACAGAACGTTTCTGTTTAGTTTTTATGGGAAGATATTCCCGTTTCCAACGAAGGCCTGAAAGGGCTCCAAATATCCACTTGCAGATGCTGCAATAACAGAGTTTCAAAACTGCTCTATCAAAAGGAAGGCTTCTCTCTCCGAGTTGAATGCACACATCATAAAGAGGTTTACGAGAATGATTCTGCCTGGTTTATAAGTGAAGATATTTCCTTTTCCACAATAGGCCTCAATGCGCTCCAAACGAACACTTGCAGATTCTACAAAAAGAGTGTTTCAAAACTGCTCTTTCAAAAGAATTGTTCAACTCTGTGAGTTGGATTCATACTACACAAAGCAGTTTCACAGAACGCTTCTGTTTAGTTTTTGGGGAAGATATTCCCGTTTCCAACGAAGGCCTGAAAGGGCTCCAAATATCCACTTGCAGATGCTGCAAAAAGACTCTTTCCAAACTGCTCCATGAAAAGGAAGGTTCAACTCTGTGAGTTGAATGCACACATCATAAAGAAGTTTCAAAGAATGCTTCTGTCTACGTTTTATGTGAAGATATTTCCTTTTCCACCATAGGCCTCAAAGTGCTCCAAATGAACACTTGCAGATTCTACAAAAAGAGTGTTTCAAAACTGCTCTTTCAAAAGAAGTGTTCAACTCTGTGAGTTGGATTCATACTACACAAAGCAGTTTCACAGAACGCTTCTGTTTAGTTTTTATGGGAAGATATTCCCGTTTCCAACGAAGGCCTGAAAGGGCTCCAAATATCCACTTGCAGATGCTGCAAAAAGACTCTTTCCAAACTGCTCCATGAAAAGGAAGGTTCAACTCTGTGAGTTGAATGCACACATCATAAAGAAGCTTCAAAGAATGCTTCTGTCTAGGTTTTATGTGAAGATATTTCCTTTTCCACCATAGGCCTCAAAGTGCTCCAAATGAACACTTTCAGATTCTACAAAAAGAGTGTTTCAAAACTGCTCTTTCAAAGCAAGTGTTCAACTCTGTGAGTTGGATTCATACTACACAAAGCAGTTTCACAGAACGCTTCTGTTTAGTTTTTATGGGAAGATATTCCCGTTTCCAACGAAGGCCTGAAAGGGCTCCAAATATCCACTTGCAGATGCTGCAAAAACAGAGTTTCAAAACTGCTCTATCAAAAGAAGGCTTCTCTCTCCGAGTTGAATGCACACATCATAAAGAGGTTTCTGAGAATGCTTCTGCCTGGTTTATAAGTGAAGATATTTCCTTTTCCACAATAGGCCTCAAAGTGCTCCAAATGAACACTTGCAGATTCTACAAAAAGAGTGTTTCAAAACTGCTCTTTGAAAAGAAGTGTTCAACTCTGTGAGTTGGATTCATACTACACAAAGCAGTTTCACAGAACGCTTCTGTTTAGTTTTTATGGGAAGATATTCCCGTTTCCAACGAAGGCCTGAAAGGCTCCAAATATCCACCTGCAGATGCTGCAAAAAGACTCTTTCCAAACTGCTCCATGAAAAGGAAGGTTCAACTCTGTGAGTTGAAGGCACACATCATAAAGAAGTTTCAAAGAATGCTTCTGTCTAGGTTTTATGTGAAGATATTTCCTTTTCCACCATAGGCCTCAAAGTGCTCCAAATGAACACTCGCAGATTCTACAAAAAGAGTGTTTCAAAACTCCTCTTTCAAAAGAAGTGTTCAACTCTGTGAGTTGGATTCATACTACACAAAGCAGTTTCACAGAACGCTTCTGTTTAGTTTTTATGGGAAGATATTCCCGTTTCCAACGAAGGCCTGAAAGGGCTCCAAATATCCACTTGCAGATTCTGCAAAAACAGAGTTTCAAAACTGCTCTATCAAAAGGAAGGCTTATCTCTCTGAGTTGAATGCACACATCATAAAGAGGTTTCTGAGAATGCTTCTGCCTGGTTCATATGTGAAGATATTTCAATTTCCACCATAGGCCTCAAATCGCTCCAAATGAACACTTGCAAATTCTACAAAAAGAGTGTTTCATAACTGCTCTAGCAAAGGAAAGGTTCAACTATGTGAGTTAAACACACACATCACAAAGCAGTTTGTGAGAATGCTTCTGTCCAGTTTTTATGGGAAGATATTCCCGTTTCTAACAAAGGCCTGAAAGAGCTCCAAATATCCACTTGCAGATGCTGCAAAAAGACTCTTTCCAAACCGCTCCATGAAAAGGAAGGTTCAACTCTGTGAGTTGAATGCACACATCATAAAGAAGTTTCAAAGAATGCTTCTGTCTAGGTTTTATGTGAAGATATTTCCTTTTCCACCATAGGCCTCAAAGCGCTCCAAATGAACACTTGCATATTCTACAAAAAGAGTGTTTCAAAACTACTCTTTCAAAAGAAGTGTTCAACTCTGTGAGTTGGATTCATACTACACAAAGCAGTTTCACAGAACGCTTCTGTTTAGTTTTTATGGGAAGATATTCCCGTTTCCAACGAAGGCCTGAAAGGGCTCCAAATATCCACTTGCAGATGCTGCAATAACAGAGTTTCAAAACTGCTCTATCAAAAGGAAGGCTTCTCTCTCCGAGTTGAATGCACACATCATAAAGAGGTTTACGAGAATGATTCTGCCTGGTTTATAAGTGAAGATATTTCCTTTTCCACAATAGGCCTCAATGCGCTCCAAACGAACACTTGCAGATTCTACAAAAAGAGTGTTTCAAAACTGCTCTTTGAAAAGAAGTGTTCAACTCTGTGAGTTGGATTCATACTACACAAAGCAGTTTCACAGAACGCTTCTGTTTAGTTTTTATGGGAAGATATTCCCGTTTCCAACGAAGGCCTGAAAGGCTCCAAATATCCACTTGCAGATGCTGCAAAAAGACTCTTTCCAAACTGCTCCGTGAAAAGGAAGGTTCAACTCTGTGAGGTGAAGGCACACATCATAAACAAGTTTCAAAGAATGCTTCTGTCTAGGTTTTATGTGAAGATATTTCCTTTTCCACCGTAGGCCTCAAAGCGCTCCAAATGAACACTTGCAGATTCTACAAAAAGAGTGTTTCAAAACTGCTCTTTCTAAAGAAGTGTTCAACTCTGTGAGTTGGATTCATACTACACAAAGCAGTTTCACAGAATGCTTCTGTTTAGTTTTTATGGGAAGATATTCCCGTTTCCAACGAAGGCCTGAAAGGGCTCCAAATATCCACTTGCAGATTCTGCAAAAACAGAGTTTCAAAACTGCTCTATCAAAAGGAAGGCTTATCTCTCTGAGTTGAATGCACACATCATAAAGAGGTTTCTGAGAATGCTTCTGCCTGGTTGATATGTGAAGATATTTCAATTTCCACCATAGGCCTCAAATCGCTCCAAATGAACACTTGCAAATTCTACAAAAAGAGTGTTTCATAACTGCTCTAGCAAAGGAAAGGTTCAACTATGTGAGTTAAACACACACATCACAAAGCAGTTTGTGAGAATGCTTCTGTCCAGTTTTTATGGGAAGATATTCCCGTTTCTAACAAAGGCCTGAAAGAGCTCCAAATATCCACTTGCAGATGGTGCAAAAAGACTCTTTCCAAACCGCTCCATGAAAAGGAAGGTTCAACTCTGTGAGTTGAATGCACACATCATAAAGAAGTTTCAAAGAATGCTTCTGTCTAGGTTTTATGTGAAGGTATTTCCTTTTCCACCATTGGCCTCAAAGCGCTCCAAATGAACACTTGCAGATTCTACAAAAAGAGTGTTTCAAAACTGCTCTTTCTAAAGAAGTGTTCAACTCTGTGAGTTGGATTCATACTACACAAAGCAGTTTCACAGAACGCTTCTGTTTAGTTTTTATAGGAAGATATTCCCGTTTCCAACGAAGGCCTGAAAGGGCTCTAAATATCCACTTGCAGATGCTGCAAAAAGACTCTTTCCAAACTGCTCCATGAAAAGGGAGGTTCAACTCTGTGAGTTGAATGCACACATCATAAAGAAGTTTCAAAGAATGCTTCTGTCTAGGTTTTATGTGAAGATATTTCCTTTTCCACCATAGGCCTCAAAGTGCTCCAAATGAACACTTGCAGATTCTACAAAAAGAGTGTTTCAAAACTGCTCTTTCAAAAGAAGTGTTCAACTCTGTGAGTTGGATTCATACTACACAAAGCAGTTTCACAGAATGCTTCTGTTTAGTTTTTATGGGAAGATATTCCCGTTTCCAACGAAGGCCTGAAAGGGCTCCAAATATCCACTTGCAGATGCTGCAAAAAGACTCTTTCCAAACTGTTCCATGAAAAGGAAGGTTCAACTCTGCGAGTTGAATGCACACATCATAAAGAAGTTTCAAGGAATGCTTCTGTCTAGGTTTTATGTGAAGATATTTCCTTTTCCACCTTAGGCCTCAAAGTGCTCCAAATGAACACTTGCAGATTCTACAAAAAGAGTGTTTCAAAACTGCTCTTTCAAAAGAAGTGTTCAACTCTGTGAGTTGGATTCATACTACACAAAGCAGTTTCACAGAACGCTTCTGTTTAGTTTTTATGGGAAGATATTCCCGTTTCCAACGAAGGCCTGAAAGGGCTCCAAATATCCACTTGCAGATGCTGCAAAAACAGAGTTTCAAAACTGCTCTATCAAAAGGAATGCTTCTCTCTCCGAGTTGAATGCAAACATCATAAAGAGGTTTCTGAGAATGCTTCTGCCTGGTTTATAAGTGAAGATATTTCCTTTTCCACAATAGGCCTCAATGTGCTCCAAATGAACACTTGCAGATTCTACAAAAAGAGTGTTTCAAAACTGCTCTTTCAAAAGAAGTGTTCAACTCTGTGAGTTGGATTCATACTACACAAAGCAGTTTCACAGAACGCTTCTGTTTAGTTTTTATGGGAAGATATTCCCGTTTCCAACGAAGGCCTGAAAGGCTCCAAATATCCACTTGCAGATGCTGCAAAAAGACTCTTTCCAAACTGCTCCGTCAAAAGGAAGGTTCAACTCTGTGAGGTGAAGGCACACATCATAAAGAAGTTTCAAAGAATGCTTCTGTCTAGGTTTTATGTGAAGATATTTCCTTTTCCACCGTAGGCCTCAAAGATCTCCAAATGAACACTTGCAGATTCTACAAAAAGAGTGTTTCAAAACTGCTCTTTCTAAAGAAGTGTTCAACTCTGTGAGTTGGATTCATACTACACAAAGCAGATTCACAGAACGCTTCTGTTTAGTTTTTATGGAAAAACATACCCGTTTCCAACGAAGGCCTGAAAGGGCTCCAAATATCCACTTGCAGATTCTGCAAAAACAGAGTTTCAAAACTGCTCTATCAAAAGGAAGGCTTATCTCTCTGAGTTGAATGCACACATCATAAAGAGGTTTCTGAGAATGCTTCTGCCTGGTTGATATGTGAAGATATTTCAATTTCCACCATAGGCCTCAAATCGCTCCAAAAGAACACTTGCAAATTCTACAAAAAGAGTGTTTCATAACTGTTCTAGCAAAGGAAAGGTTCAACTATGTGAGTTATACACACACATCACAAAGCAGTTTGTGAGAATGCTTCTGTCCAGTTTTTATGGGAAGATATTCCCGTTTCCAACGAAGGCCTGAAAGGGCTCCAAATATCCACTTGCAGATGCTGCAAAAACAGAGTTTCAAAACTGCTCTATCAAAAGGAAGGCTTCTCTCTGGGAGTTGAATGCACACATCATAAAGAAGTTTCTGAGAAT
Organism: Pongo abelii; assembly: GCF_028885655.2. Classification (NCBI taxonomy): domain Eukaryota; kingdom Metazoa; phylum Chordata; class Mammalia; order Primates; family Hominidae; genus Pongo; species Pongo abelii. Next base: position 29,816,847 of record NC_072005.2, on the reverse strand, counting down.
GCTTCTGCCTGGTTTATAAGTGAAGATATTTCCTTTTCCACCATAGGCCTCAATGTGCTCCAAATGAACACTTGCAGATTCTACAAAAAGAGTGTTTCAAAACTGCTCTTTCAAAAGAAGTGTTCAACTCTGTGAGTTGGATTCATACTACACAAAGCAGTTTCACAGAACGCTTCTGTTTAGTTTTTATGGGAAGATATTCCCGTTTCCAACGAAGGCCTGAAAGGCTCCAAATATCCACTTGCAGATGCTGCAAAAAGACTCTTTCCAAACTGCTGCGTGAAAAGGAAGGTTCAACTCTGTGAGGTGAAGGCACACATCATAAAGAAGTTTCAAAGAATGCTTCTGTCTAGGTTTTATGTGAAGATATTTCCTTTTCCACCGTAGGCCTCAAAGCGCTCCAAATGAACACTTGCAGATTCTACAAAAAGAGTGTTTCAAAACTGCTCTTTCTAAAGAAGTGTTCAACTCTGTGAGTTGGATTCATACTACACAAAGCAGTTTCACAGAACGCTTCTGTTTAGTTTTTATGGGAAGATATTCCCGTTTCCAACGAAGGCCTGAAAGGGCTCCAAATATCCACTTGCAGATTCTGCAAAAACAGAGTTTCAAAACTGCTCTATCAAAAGGAAGGCTTATCTCTCTGAGTTGAATGCACACATCATAAAGAGGTTTCTGAGAATGCTTCTGCCTGGTTGATATGTGAGGATATTTCAATTTCCACCATAGGCCTCAAATCGCTCCAAATGAACACTTGCAAATTCTACAAAAAGAGTGTTTCATAACTGCTCTAGCAAAGGAAAGGTTCAACGATGTGAGTTAAACACACACATCACAAAGCAGTTTGTGAGAATGCTTCTGTCCAGTTTTTATGGGAGGATATTCCCGTTTCTAACAAAGGCCTGAAAGAGCTCCAAATATCCACTTGCAGATGCTGCAAAAAGACTCTTTCCAAACCGCTCCATGAAAAGGAAGGTTCAACTCTGTGAGTTGAATGCACACATCATAAAGAAGTTTCAAAGAATGCTTCTGTCTAGGTTTTATGTGAAGATATTTCCTTTTCCACCATTGGCCTCAAAGCGCTCCAAATGAACACTTGCAGATTCTACAAAAAGAGTGTTTCAAAACTGCTCTTTCTAAAGAAGTGTTCAACTCTGTGAGTTGGATTCATACTACACAAAGCAGTTTCACAGAACGCTTCTGTTTAGTTTTTATGGGAAGATATTCCCATTTCCAACGAAGGCCTGAAAGGGCTCCAAATATCCACTTGCAGATGCTGCAAAAAGACTCTTTCCAAACTGCTCCATGAAAAGGAAGGTTCAACTCTGTGAGTTGAATGCACACATCATAAAGAAGTTTCAAAGAATGCTTCTGTCTAGGTTTTATGTGAAGATATTTCCTTTTCCACCATAGGCCTCAAAGTGCTCCAAATGAACACTTGCAGATTCTACAAAAAGAGTGTTTCAAAACTCCTCTTTCAAAAGAAGTGTTCAACTCTGTGAGTTGGATTCATACTACACAAAGCAGTTTCACAGAACTCTTCTGTTTAGTTTTTATGGGAAGATATTCCCGTTTCCAACGAAGGCCTGAAAGGGCTCCAATTATCCACTTGCAGATGCTGCAAAAAGACTCTTTCCAAACTGTTCCATGAAAAGGAAGGTTCAACTCTGTGAGTTGAATGCACACATCATAAAGAAGTTTCAAAGAATGCTTCTGTCTAGGTTTTATGTGAAGATATTTCCTTTTCCACCATAGGCCTCAAAGTGCTCCAAATGAACACTTGCACATTCTACAAAAAGAGTGTTTCAAAACTGCTCTTTCAAAAGAAGTGTTCAACTCTGTGTGTTGGATTCATACTACACAAAGCAGTTTCACAGAACGCTTCTGTTTAGTTTTCATGGGAAGATATTCCCGTTTCCAACGAAGGCCTGAAAGGGCTCCAAATATCCACTTGCAGATGCTGCAAAAAGACTCTTTTCAAACCTCTCCATGAAAAGGAAGGTTGAACTCTGTGAGATGAAGGCACACATCATAAAGAAGTTTCAAAGAATGCTTCTGTCTAGGTTTTATGTGAAGATATTTCCTTTTCCACCATAGGCCTCAAAGTGCTCCAAATGAACACTTGCAGATTCTGCAAAAAGAGTGTTTCAAAACTCCTCTTTCAAAAGAAGTGTTCAACTCTGTGAGTTGGATTCATACTACACAAAGCAGTTTCACAGAACTCTTCTGTTTAGTTTTTATGGGAAGATATTCCCGTTTCCAACGAAGGCCTGAAAGGGCTCCAAATATCCACTTGCAGATGCTGCAAAAAGACTCTTTCCAAACTGTTCCATGAAAAGGAAGGTTCAACTCTGTGAGTTGAATGCACACATCATAAAGAAGTTTCAAAGAATGCTTCTGTCTAGGTTTTATGTGAAGATATTTCCTTTTCCACCATAGGCCTCAAAGTGCTCCAAATGAACACTTGCAGATTCTACAAAAAGAGTGTTTCAAAACTGCTCTTTCAAAAGAAGTGTTCAACTCTGTGAGTTGGATTCATACTACACAAAGCTGTTTCACAGAACGCTTCTGTTTAGTTTTTATGGGAAGAAATTCCCGTTTCCAACGAAGGCCTGGAAGGGCTCCAAATATCCACTTGCAGATGCTGCAAAAAGACTCTTTCCAAACTGCTCCATGAAAAGGAAGGTTCAACTCTGTGAGTTGAATGCACACATCATAAAGAAGTTTCAAAGAATGCTTCTGTCTAGGTTTTATGTGAAGATATTTCCTTTTCCACCATAGGCCTCAAAGTGCTCCAAATGAACACTTGCAGATTCTACAAAAAGAGTGTTTCAAAACTGCTCTTTCAAAAGAAGTGTTCAACTCTGTGAGTTGGATTCATACTACACAAAGCAGTTTCACAGAACGCTTCTGTTTAGTTTTCATCGGAAGATATTCCCGTTTCCAACGAAGGCCTGAAAGGGCTCCAAATATCCACTTGCATATGCTGCAAAAACAGAGTTTCAAAACTGCTCTATCAAAACGAAGGCTTCTCTCTCCGAGTTGAATGCACACATCATAAAGAGGTTTCTGAGAATGCTTCTGCCTGGTTTATAAGTGAAGATATTTCCTTTTCCACAATAGGCCTCAATGTGCTCCAAATGAACACTTGCAGATTCTACAAAAAGAGTGTTTCAAAACTGCTCTTTCAAAAGAAGTGTTCAACTCTGTGAGTTGGATTCATACGACACAAAGCAGTTTCACAGAACGCTTCTGTTTAGTTTTTATGGGAAGATATTCCCGTTTCCAACGAAGGCCTGAAAGGCTCCAAATATCCACTTGCAGATGCTGCAAAAAGACTCTTTCCAAACTACTCCGAGAAAAGGAAGGTTCAACTCTGTGAGGTGAAGGCACACATCATAAAGAAGTTTCAAAGAATGCTTCTGTCTAGGTTTTATGTGAAGATATTTCCTTTTCCACCGTAGGCCTCAAAGCGCTCCAAATGAACACTTGCAGATTCTACAAAAAGAGTGTTTCAAAACTGCTCTTTCTAAAGAAGTGTTCAACTCTGTGAGTTGGATTCATACTACACAAAACAGTTTCACAGAACGCTTCCGTTAATTTTTATGGGAAGATATTCCCGTTTCCAACGAAGGCCTGAAAGGGCTCCAAATATCCACTTGCAGATGCTGCAAAAAGACTCTTTCCAAACTGCTCCGTGAAAAGGAAGGTTCAACTCTGTGAGGTGAAGTCACACATCATAAAGAAGATTCAAAGAATGCTTCTGTCTAGGTTTTATGTGAAGATATTTCCTTTTCCACCATAGGCCTCAAAGCGCTCCAAATGAACACTTGCAGATTCTACAAAAAGAGTGTTTCAAAACTGCTCTTTCTAAAGAAGTGTTCAACTCTGTGAGTTGGATTCATACTACACAAAGCAGTTTCACAGAACGCTTCTGTTTAGTTTTTATGGGAAGACATTCCCTTTTCCAACGAAGGCCTGAAAGGGCTCCAAATATCCACTTGCAGATTCTGCAAAAACAGAGTTTCAAAACTGCTCTATCAAAAGGAAGGCTTATCTCTCTGAGTTGAATGCACACATCATAAAGAGGTTTCTGAGAATGCTTCTGCCTGGTTGATATGTGAAGATATTTCAATTTCCACCATAGGCCTCAAATCGCTCCAAATGAACACTTGCAAATTCTACAAAAAGAGTGTTTCATAACTGCTCTAGCAAAGGAAAGGTTCAACTATGTGAGTTAAACACACACATCACAGAGCAGTTTGTGAGAATGCTTCTGTCCAGTTTTTATGGGAAGATATTCCCGTTTCTACGAAGGCCTGAAAGAGCTCCAAATATCCACTTGCAGATGCTGCAAAAAGACTCTTTCCAAACCGCTCCATGAAAAGGAAGGTTCAACTCTGTGAGTTGAATGCACACATCATAAAGAAGTTTCAAAGAATGCTTCTGTCTAGGTTTTATGTGAAGATATTTCCTTTTCCACCATAGGCCTCAAAGCGCTCCAAATGAACACTTGCAGATTCTACAAAAAGAGTGTTTCAAAACTGCTCTTTCTAAAGAAGTGTTCAACTCTGTGATTTGGATTCATACTACACAGAGCAGTTTGACAGAACCCTTCTGTTTAGTTTTTATGGGAAGACATTCCCGTTTCCAACGAAGGCCTGAAAGGGCTCCAAATATCCACTTGCAGTTTCAGCAAAAACAGAGTTTCAAAACTGCTCTATCAAAAGGAAGGCTTATCTCTCTGAGTTGAATGCACACATCATAAAGAGGTTTCTGAGAATGCTTCTGCCTGGTTGATATGTGAAGATATTTCAATTTCCACCATAGGCCTCAAATCGCTCCAAATGAACACTTGCAAATTCTACAAAAAGAGTGTTTCATAACTGCTCTAGCAAAGGAAAGGTTCAACTATGTGAGTTAAACACACACATCACAAAGCAGTTTGTGAGAATGCTTCTGTCCAGTTTTTATGGGAAGATATTCCCGTTTCTAACAAAGGCCTGAAAGAGCTCCAAATATCCACTTGCAGATGCTGCAAAAAGACTCTTTCCAAACCGCTCCATGAAAAGGAATGTTCAACTCTGTGAGTTGAATGCACACATCATGAAGAAGTTTCAAAGAATGCTTCTGTCTAGGTTTTATGTGAAGATATTTCCTTTTCCACCTTAGGCCTCAAAGCGCTCCAAATGAACACTTGCAGATTCTACAAAAAGAGTGTTTCAAAACTACTCTTTCAAAAGAAGTGTTCAACTCTGTGAGTTGGATTCATACTACACAAAGCAGTTTCACAGAACGCTTCTGTTTAGTTTTTATGGGAAGATATTCCCGTTTCCAATGAAGGCCTGAAAGGGCTCCAAATATCCACTTGCAGATGCTGCAAAAAGACTCTTTCCAAACCTCTCCATGAAAAGGAAGGTTGAACTCTGTGAGGAGAAGGCACACATCATAAAGAAGTTTCAAATAATGCTTCTGTCTAGGTTTTATGTGAAGATATTTCCTTTTCCACCATAGGCCTCAAAGTGCTCCAAATGAACACTTGCAGATTCTACAAAAAGAGTGTTTCAAAACTGCTCTTTCAAAAGAAGTGTTCAACTCTGTGAGTTGGATTCATACTACACAAAGCAGTTTCACAGAACTCTTCTGTTTAGTTTTTATGGGAAGATATTCCCGTTTCCAACGAAGGCCTGAAAGGGCTCCAATTATCCACTTGCAGATGCTGCAAAAAGACTCTTTCCAAACTGTTCCATGAAAAGGAAGGTTCAACTCTGTGAGTTGAATGCACACATCATAAAGAAGTTTCAAAGAATGCTTCTGTCTAGGTTTTATGTGAAGATATTTCCTTTTCCACCATAGGCCTCAAAGTGCTCCAAATGAACACTTGCAGATTCTACAAAAAGAGTGTTTCAAAACTGCTCTTTCAAAAGAAGTGTTCAACTCTGTGTGTTGGATTCATACTACACAAAGCAGTTTCACAGAACGCTTCTGTTTAGTTTTCATGGGAAGATATTCCCGTTTCCAACGAAGGCCTGAAAGGGCTCCAAATATCCACTTGCAGATGCTGCAAAAAGACTCTTTCCAAACCTCTCCATGAAAAGGAAGGTTGAACTCTGTGAGATGAAGGCACACATCATAAAGAAGTTTCAAAGAATGCTTCTGTCTAGGTTTTATGTGAAGATATTTCCTTTTCCACCATAGGCCTCAAAGTGCTCCAAATGAACACTTGCAGATTCTGCAAAAAGAGTGTTTCAAAACTCCTCTTTCAAAAGAAGTGTTCAACTCTGTGAGTTGGATTCATACTACACAAAGCAGTTTCACAGAACTCTTCTGTTTAGTTTTTATGGGAAGATATTCCCGTTTCCAACGAAGGCCTGAAAGGGCTAAAAATATCCACTTGCAGATGCTGCAAAAAGACTCTTTCCAAACTGTTCCATGAAAAGGAAGGTTCAACTCTGTGAGTTGAATGCACACATCATAAAGAAGTTTCAAAGAATGCTTCTGTCTAGGTTTTATGTGAAGATATTTCCTTTTCCACCATAGGCCTCAAAGTGCTCCAAATGAACACTTGCAGATTCTACAAAAAGAGTGTTTCAAAACTGCTCTTTCAAAAGAAGTGTTCAACTCTGTGAGTTGGATTCATACTACACAAAGCAGTTTCACAGAACGCTTCTGTTTAGTTTTTATGGGAAGAAATTCCCGTTTCCAACGAAGGCCTGAAAGGGCTCCAAATATCCACTTGCAGATGCTGCAAAAAGACTCTTTCCAAACTGCTCCATGAAAAGGAAGGTTCAACTCTGTGAGTTGAATGCACACATCATAAAGAAGTTTCAAAGAATGCTTCTGTCTAGGTTTTATGTGAAGATATTTCCTTTTCCACCATAGGCCTCAAAGTGCTCCAAATGAACACTTGCAGATTCTACAAAAAGAGTGTTTCAAAACTGCTCTTTCAAAAGAAGTGTTCAACTCTGTGAGTTGGATTCATACTACACAAAGCAGTTTCACAGAACGCTTCTGTTTAGTTTTCATGGGAAGATATTCCCGTTTCCAACGAAGGCCTGAAAGGGCTCCAAATATCCACTTGCAGATGCTGCAATAACAGAGTTTCAAAACTGCTCTATCAAAAGGAAGGCTTCTCTCTCCGAGTTGAATGCACACATCATAAAGAGGTTTACGAGAATGATTCTTCCTGGTTTATAAGTGAAGATATTTCCTTTTCCACAATAGGCCTCAATGCGCTCCAAACGAACACTTGCAGATTCTACAAAAAGAGTGTTTCAAAACTGCTCTTTCTAAAGAAGTGTTCAACTCTGTGAGTTGGATTCATACTACACAAAGCAGTTTCACAGAACGCTTCCGTTTAGTTTTTATGGGAAGATATTCCCGTTTCCAACGAAGGCCTGAAAGGGCTCCAAATATCCACTTGCAGATGCTGCAAAAGGACTCTTTCCAAACCGCTCCATGAAAAGGAATGTTCAACTCTGTGAGTTGAATGCACACATCATAAAGAAGTTTCAAAGAATGCTTCTGTCTAGGTTTTATGTTAAGATATTTCCTTTTCCACCATAGGCCTCAAAGTGCTCCAAATGAACAATTTCAGATTCTACAAAAAGAGTGTTTCAAAACTGCCCTTTCAAAAGAAGTGTTCAACTCTGTGAGTTGGATTCATACTACACAAAGCAGTTTCACAGAACGCTTCTGTTTAGTTTTTATGGGAAGATATTCCCGTTTCCAACGAAGGCCTGAAAGGGCTCCAAATATCCACTTGCAGATGCTGGAAAAACAGAGTTTCAAAACTGCTCTATCAAAAGGAAGGCTTCTCTCTCCGAGTTGAATGCACACATCATAAAGAGGTTTCTGAGAATGCTTCTGCCTGGTTTATAATTGAAGATATTTCCTTTTCCACAATAGGCCTCAATGTGCTCCAAATGAACACTTGCAGATTCTACAAAAAGAGTGTTTCAAAACTGCTCTTTCAAAAGAAGTGTTCAACTCTGTGAGTTGGATTCATACTACACAAAGCAGTTTCACAGAACTCTTCTGTTTAGTTTTTATGGGAAGATATTCCCGTTTCCAACGAAGGCCTGAAACGGCTCCAAATATCCACTTGCAGATGCTGCAAAAAGACTCTTTCCAAACTGCTCCATGAAAAGGAAGGTTCAACTCTGTGAGTTGAAGGCACACATCATAAAGAAGTTTCAAAGAATGCTTCTGTCTAGGTTTTATGTGAAGATATTTCCTTTTCCACCATAGGCCTCAAAGTGCTCCAAATGAACACTTGCAGATTCTACAAAAAGAGTGTTTCAAAACTGCTCTTTCAAAAGAAGTGTTCAACTCTGTGAGTTGGATTCATACTACACAAAGCAGTTTCACAGAACGCTTCTGTTTAGTTTTTATGGGAAGATATTCCCGTTTCCAACGAAGGCCAGAAAGGGCTCCAAATATCCACTTGCAGATGCTGCAAAAAGACTCTTTCCAAACTGCTCCATGAAAAGGAAGGTTCAACTCTGTGAGTTGAATGCACACATCATAAAGAAGTTTCAAAGAATGCTTCTGTCTAGGTTTTATGTGAAGATATTTCCTTTTCCACCATAGGCCTCAAAGGGCTCCAAATGAACAATTGCAGATTCTACAAAAAGAGTGTTTCAAAACTGCTCTTTCTAAAGAAGTGTTCAACTCTGTGAGTTGGATTCATACTACACAAAGCAGTTTCACAGAACGCTTCTGTTTAGTTTTTATGGAAAGACATTCCCGTTTCCAACGAAGGCCTGAAAGGGCTCCAAATATCCACTTGCAGATTCTGCAAAAACAGAGTTTCAAAACTGCTCTATCAAAAGGAAGGCTTCTCTCTGCGAGTTGAATGCACACATCATAAAGAGGTTTCTGAGAATGCTTCTGCCTGGTTGATATGTGAAGATATTTCAATTTCCACCATAGGCCTCAAATGGCTCCAAATGAACACTTGCAAATTCTACAAAAAGAGTGTTTCATAACTGCTCTAGCAAAGGAAAGGTTCAACTATGTGAGTTAAACACACACATCACAAAGCAGTTTGTGAGAATGCTTCTGTCCAGTTTTTATGGGAAGATATTCCCGTTTCTAACAAAGGCCTGAAAGAGCTCCAAATATCCACTTGCAGATGCTGCAAAAAGACTCTTTCCAAACCGCTCCATGAAAAGGAAGGTTCAACTCTGTGAGTTGAATGCACACATCGTAAAGAAGTTTCAAAGAATGCTTCTGTCTAGGTTTTATGTGAAGATATTTCCTTTTCCACCATTGGCCTCAAAGCGCTCCAAATGAACACTTGCAGATTCTACAAAAAGAGTGTTTCAAAACTGCTGTTTCTAAAGAAGTGTTCAACTCTGTGAGTTGGATTCATCCTACACAAAGCAGTTTCACAGAACGCTTCTGTTTAGTTTTTATGGGAAGATATTCCCGTTTCCAACGAAGGCCTGAAAGGGCTCCAAATATCCACTTGCAGATGCTGCAAAAAGACTCTTTCCAAACTGCTCCATGAAAAGGAAGGTTCAACTCTGTGAGTTGAATGCACACATCATAAAGAAGTTTCAAAGAATGCTTCTGTCTAGGTTTTATGTGAAGATATTTCCTTTTCCACCATAGGCCTCAAAGCGCTCCAAATGAACACTTGCAGATTCTACAAAAAGAGTGTTTCAAAACTGCTCTTTCAAAAGAAGTGTTCAACTCTGTGAGTTGGATTCATACGACACAAAGCAGTTTCACAGAACGCTTCTGTTTAGTTTTTATGGGAAGATATTCCCGTTTCCAAAGAAGGCCTGAAAGGCTCCAAATATCCACTTGCAGATGCTGCAAAAAGACTCTTTCGAAACTACTCCGAGAAAAGGAAGGTTCAACTCTGTGAGGTGAAGGCACACATCATAAAGAAGTTTCAAAGAATGCTTCTGTCTAGGTTTTATGTGAAGATATTTCCTTTTCCACCGTAGGCCTCAAAGCGCTCCAAATGAACACTTGCAGATTCTACAAAAAGAGTGTTTCAAAACTGCTCTTTGAAAAGAAGTGTTCAACTCTGTGAGTTGGATTCATACTACACAAAGCAGTTTCACAGAACGCTTCTGTTTAGTTTTTATGGGAAGACATAACCGTTTCCAACGAAGGCCTGAAAGGGCTCCAAATATCCACTTGCAGATTCTGTAAAAACAGAGTTTCAAAACTGCTCTATCAAAAGGAAGGCTTATCTCTCTGAGTTGAATGCACACATCATAAAGAGGTTTCTGAGAATGCTTCTGCCTGGTTGATATGTGAAGATATTTCAATTTCCACCATAGGCCTCAAATCGCTCCAAATGAACACTTGCAAATTCTACAAAAAGAGTGTTTCATAACTGCTCTAGCAAAGGAAAGGTTCAACTATGTGAGTTAAACACACACATCACAAAGCAGTTTGTGAGAATGCTTCTGTCCAGTTTTTATGGGAAGATATTCCCGTTTCTAACAAAGGCCTGAAAGAGCTCCAAATATCCACTTGCAGATGCTGCAAAAAGACTCTTTCCAAACCGCTCCATGAAAAGGAAGGTTCAACTCTGTGAGTTGAATGCACACATCATGAAGAAGTTTCAAAGAATGCTTCTGTCTAGGTTTTATGTGAAGATATTTCCTTTTCCACCTTAGGCCTCAAAGCGCTCTAAATGAACACTTGCAGATTCTACAAAAAGAGTGTTTCAAAACTACTCTTTCAAAAGAAGTGTTCAACTCTGTGAGTTGGATTCATACTACACAAAGCAGTTTCACAGAACGCTTCTGTTTAGTTTTTATAGGAAGATATTCCCGTTTACAACGAAGGCCTGAAAGGGCTCCAAATATCCACTTGCAGATGCTGCAAAAAGACTCTTTCCAAACCTCTCCATGAAAAGGAAGGTTGAACTCTGTGAGGAGAAGGCACACATCATAAAGAAGTTTCAAATAATGCTTCTGTCTAGGTTTTATGTGAAGATATTTCCTTTTCCACCATAGGCCTCAAAGTGCTCCAAATGAACACTTGCAGATTCTACAAAAAGAGTGTTTCAAAACTGCTCTTTCAAAAGAAGTGTTCAACTCTGTGAGTTGGATTCATACTACACAAAGCAGTTTCACAGAACTCTTCTGTTTAGTTTTTATGGGAAGATATTCCCGTTTCCAACGAAGGCCTGAAAGGGCTCCAATTATCCACTTGCAGATGCTGCAAAAAGACTCTTTCCAAACTGTTCCATGAAAAGGAAGGTTCAACTCTGTGAGTTGAATGCACACATCATAAAGAAGTTTCAAAGAATGCTTCTGTCTAGGTTTTATGTGAAGATATTTCCTTTTCCACCATAGGCCTCAAAGTGCTCCAAATGAACACTTGCACATTCTACAAAAAGAGTGTTTCAAAACTGCTCTTTCAAAAGAAGTGTTCAACTCTGTGTGTTGGATTCATACTACACAAAGCAGTTTCACAGAACGCTTCTGTTTAGTTTTCATGGGAAGATATTCCCGTTTCCAACGAAGGCCTGAAAGGGCTCCAAATATCCACTTGCAGATGCTGCAAAAAGACTCTTTTCAAACCTCTCCATGAAAAGGAAGGTTGAACTCTGTGAGATGAAGGCACACATCATAAAGAAGTTTCAAAGAATGCTTCTGTCTAGGTTTTATGTGAAGATATTTCCTTTTCCACCATAGGCCTCAAAGTGCTCCAAATGAACACTTGCAGATTCTGCAAAAAGAGTGTTTCAAAACTCCTCTTTCAAAAGAAGTGTTCAACTCTGTGAGTTGGATTCATACTACACAAAGCAGTTTCACAGAACTCTTCTGTTTAGTTTTTATGGGAAGATATTCCCGTTTCCAACGAAGGCCTGAA